>NC_140597.1:7381519-12781519 GCF_057381915.1 Diplotaxodon limnothrissa | reverse complement strand
CTAGCCCCATGCACGGAGCGATCGGCGGTAGCTCGTTAACGGAGATTTGCCGTGTTGTGGCGTTAAGGTCATTTCAACGAGATTAACCTGAAAGCACTAGTGGGAACACAACGAATATGACTGCACATTTACACCGACATCATCCTAGTGCAAAGACAAAAACAACAAGCATGCTACTAACTTTAGCCGAGTCATTTAGACAGCTGTTAGCTCATGATTCTCCTTATGCTGCTGAGAATATAGCCCAGAAGAAGCGGATAGTATAGCTTTTATTTTGGAAAGAGCCATTTCTCTGTAATAAACTCTCTTTTCCAAAGATGAGTGATTCCTCAATCAGATACAGGGCTCGCAATATCGCTAGCCCGACGTCCTGGAGCTAGCGATTTTTTCAGTCGGGCTACCAAAATCTATCTCTTCCCTGCCCGTCGGGCTATTGTAGGAAAAATATATGTCAATGCTTTTGCATTCTTTCAGAAATGTAGCTGGGTAATTATGTCATTGGCATCGGTGAGCCACTGTCAATATGTGACATATTGAAGTCGCGTTTGAATTTGCGCTTGTTTTTTTGCTTTCACTTTGCAATCGTGCGAACTGTGTATAGAGAGCGACAGCACTGATCTGTGAGTGATGATAATTTGTGCACCAATTCCTCTGACATCGTCTTATTAATCGTTAGCTTACTATGCAAACATGACAAGTGAAATCTCCCGCAGCAAGCTTAAACATGTGAGAGGTTGATCGCGCAGAGAATCGCTGAGCTTATGTGAGTGAGTGTGTAAAAGCATTTCAGTTCTGCTGAGCCAAATAAGACAGGTCAGGGTGAAGAAGTGACAGCCAAAGAAAAGCTTACCACAAAACGGAGAAGTTATGACAAATCAGACTATAAGGCAAAAAGAAAGTGCAGCTTTATGGTTTCATGGACAAAATAATTTCTGTGGCTGCAATATGACGAGCTAAATAACCAGGGCTGCACATAAGTGGTCCGCAGGTGCGCATTCGCTGTCAAAATAAAAAACACGCACAAGGGTTAGGGTTAAATTTAAAAACTGTACTTTTGAGTTAAAATATATATTTATAATTTTAATAAATGACAAATTAAAAATGCATGAACATTTTTTTGTATCGAAAAAATATCGAACCGTGACACCAAAGTATCGAACCGAACCGAACCGTGAATTTTGTGTATCGTTGCACCCCTAATGTATATGTATATATATGTATATGTATATATATGTATATGTATATATATGTGTGTATATATATGTATATGTATATATATATGTATATGTATGTATATGTATATATATATGTATATATATGTATATGTATATATATATGTGTATATGTATATGTATGTATATATGTATATGTATATATGTATATGTATATATGTATATGTATATATGTATATGTGTATATATGTATATGTATATATATATATGTATATATATGTGTATATATGTATATATATATATGTATATATGTATATATATATGTATATATGTGTATGTGTGTATATGTGTATATATATATGTATATATGTATATGTGTATATATGTGTATATATATATATATATGTATATATGTATATGTGTATATATGTATATATATATATATATGTATATATATATGTATATATGTGTATATATGTGTATATGTGTATATATATGTATATGTGTGTGTATATGTGTATATGTGTATATATATATGTATATATGTGTATATATATATGTATATATGTGTATATGTGTATATATATATGTGTGTATGTATGTATTTCATTTATGATTTTTATTGTGTTGAGAAGGACAAAGTGCCAGACTAGGGCTTGTGGTGAGGGGAGATTGTATTGGTGCCACAGTTGTAATACCGTGTTTTCACAGCGCATAACCTTGTGAATGTTTTGAAAAAAAAAATGAAAAAAATCCTGACATGATACATCACTTAGAACTCACACTTATCCAGAGATCTAAAGTTCAGAGGTTAAATCACAGAAGTGCACGCAGACAGAAAAGGGCTTTTAGCAGCTGTGCCAAAAGTTCCAGAGTTTCAGGACAGGATTGCCTTGAAGGGGAGATCGGTCAGATGTAATTCAGGAACGGTTGCATGGTTTATGTCACGTACGTTTTTTCGCACCTGGTGCTAAAGTTCAAAAGAATCAGGTGGAATCAAAAGTTCAATTTAAAAGTTTAACTCACAACACTCTGAGTTGTGGGCAGGGGCCCAACTTAAACAGGCCAACGATGGAAAGTATTAAAGTGAATTTACTTGGTTGCCAGCCATGGGCCTCTCTAAGCTTGTGCCATCACCCAGTCAATTTGTCTTTTAACTGAAAACTTCTCTGAATTAAACGGGTGGAGGCGGGCTCTCGGCTCATAGATTAACAGAGGCTTAAGGTGTGTGCCGGTCACATGCTGCTGCTTCACGTTACAGCCCCTTGATCGCCTATTAAGCCCCGCAGATTAATGCTCTCAGTAATTAATGAGCAGCTTAGAGGCAAATCACAGAGTGGACCCGCTCTCTTAAACCGATATTGTTTCCCATTAACGACGAAACCAGGAACGTAGCTGAGCATTTCCTGACCTGCCGCTCAACGTGCTCCTGATTGATGAGTCCTACCAGTCCCTCTGAATTAACAGGACTAACGGATTGCAGAGAGGGTCAATGTCAGGGCTTTTCAGAGAATATGTTTACACTAATATGATGCCTGCATATAATTAATACTGAAGCGTCAGTGCTTTATCTTACACTTGTTGCTGTTAGCTTCATTGTTTGATTTCATATGGAAATCATAGAGTTGTATCTACATGTATGCTTAGTCTTCAAAAAAGATAACATGTTTTTATTTAGAGAAAAAGTCTAAGAATATTAAAAAAACCCAAAAATAACAGCATTAGTGTGCCAGTACTTTTACTTCAACCACCCAGCCATCCAGCTATCCAGCCAATACATGCCAGGTCACTAGCAGCAGTCAGGTAGTCCAGATGTTCCTCTCCTCAGCAACATATCCCAGCTCTGTCTAGGGTATTTCAAGGTCTTTTAAGGCCATATATGATGCATAATTCTGATCAGATGCCTGAACCCATTGTTTGAGTTCCTCAGCCTGTCTCTAAGGATGTACCCAGGCACCATACAGAGGAGGCTTATATTCAGTCTTATTAAATCAGTTTCCATCCCAAAGCTCATGACAGCAGGTGAGGGTCAGAATGTAGACCAACAGGTAAGTTGGAAGTTTGCTCTTCAACACAACTTCCCATTTCAGTCACCCAGCAGCTCTTTAAAAGTGATGTCAGACTATTACAAATTATTAGTACTGAGCAATGCACATTACAGTTTTTTCTGATTGCTTAAGCACATTTTTTGTAACTATTGGCTAATTTTGCAAAACTCTTCACACAAATAAGAAAACCTGTCACCCAATCATCAAAACATTGTAGTTCTCTTGCAAAAGCAAACACAGCTAGATTAACTCTTCACACCTTCGTAAAAATGGTGTTTCCGTATCAAACAGTACACACAAGCCATCATCTACTAAGCACACAATGCGCCAACTGCACACTGATGGTATGAATACAAAACACATCTGGCCTTTGCTTTCTCTGTGCACAAGGTAGGCTATGTCAGTTTGAGCTCATACTTCTGTCATAGATCCATAAGCATAGAGGGATCCAAACTTCAAGTACTGGTGTTTATTCAAACACATCAAAACAAACACAAGTGTTTATTTCCAAGTATAGGATTATTTGCAATCACCATAATGACTATATGGGTTACTTGGTCTGCAGTGAACATGCTTCCTCTGCCCCCAGCATCTGGTCATCTAGCAATTCTGTAAAGTAACAATTTCAGTATTTTTACATCAATGGTATTGGTGTGTTTCTCATTGGAATATGGCAGTGCTACAAATCTTTGTGCGAAGTGACTGTACTAACTGATTCTCATTTCAAGATGTCCTTATGGTACTTGCTACAGTGTAGCGGCTCGAGTTAGGCTGGACCCGTTGGCCAGCTTCCCTCAGGGTCATTCCACGGTTGATTACATGGTCCACTATTGTAGCTCTGATGTCATCAGCAATTCTATTTCTTACTCTTCCTACCCTTCCTCTCCCCCCTCCTCATCTTCCTCTCCCCCCTCCTCGTCTTCCTCTTGCTCC
Organism: Diplotaxodon limnothrissa; assembly: GCF_057381915.1. NCBI lineage: Eukaryota > Metazoa > Chordata > Actinopteri > Cichliformes > Cichlidae > Diplotaxodon > Diplotaxodon limnothrissa. The sequence continues at coordinate 12,777,366 of NC_140597.1, read as the reverse complement.
TCCTTGTCCTTGTCGTCCTCTTCATCCTACTTCTTCACCTCCACGTCCTCTTCCTCGGCCTCCTCTACTTCTCACTCTTTCTGCTCCCTCCATTGTACTCCGCACACACAGCTTACCTGTATTATAGTGCTTAGGCTGATTGCAAAGTGAACGAATTATCTAAAGAAGTTTTCACATGTGAAAGTATGCCAGACAGTTGGCAAATTAGTGTTAATGATAGCCATACATGTGTATGCTTTTGCTAGGAGTGTGTTGGAAATTTGGTAATTGAGTGTTGTGCAGTGAATTGTGCCTACAGTTTTGCAAAGTGTGTGTTACAAAATTGCAAACTGAGTGCAAAGCAGTTTTTGTGCTTTTAGTTTTGCAAACTCAGTGAGTGGTTTTGCTATAAGTCTGAATAGTTTTAGAGATTGTGCTACAGGAATCACAGTTAGGGTTTAAGCATTCAGAAAAAACTGTAAGACAGAGTAACATTTGCTGCTGATTCCATGTGACGATCTTGCCATTTAGTGCTGGTGGTCCTAAACAGAGGCTCTCTGTAGCTTGGAGTCTTGTTTGTGGGCTTTTTGGGTTTGCGTCCATCACCAAAAGTTGTGGTTTGATTCATATGTAGTTATACCCAGTCAGTAGTAACACACATTTATACTATCCATTTGATTTTCTCTTATCGTGCTCATTCAAACAAATATATGTGGATGTAAGATAAAAGTTATTTTTCAAAGTCCAGTCACACAACAAGGACAGATCCTTGAGTCTGTGGCTCTTCCAAATGAAGACGTTTCTTAATCCCACCTGCAGAGCTCTGATGGCTCTGTTGTTTTCCTGTAAGTGAACACAAAACTGAATCTGAATCCCTGCAAGATGTGATGTGGGCAGTGATTCAGAGAATGAATGAAATGAAAATGAATTAGAAGGAAGAAAGACTAATAATTTCCTTTGTAGAGCACTTTGACAGTGATAGAGAAAAGTAGACAGGAAGCTGGAGAAGGAGGGGGAGAACTATATGGAGCAAATGCCCTGCGGAGGACTCAAACACAAGCAGCTGCAGGAAGAAGTTCAGCTTTCAGGCCATGGGGTGCATGCTCTGCCAAGTCAGTTACAGGTGTAGCACTGTGCATTAAAACTATCTTCACATCAACTAAGAAAAGTGATTGTAACTGACTGCTCCATAGTGAGGATAATGCCCATCACTAACCGTTTTAAAAGGAGAAATTGTTGTCTTTTGAATCAAATGAATGAATCAAATCTTCTGGTCAGAATTTCCAAATAAAATTAGAGTGAAAAACAGGATCCGAAGAGTTTAGATGGTTATGCTTAGAGCTTCAGGTTACAGTGACAGGATTTGCATCAAGCAAAAAATACCCAATCAATCATGCGCTCTTGAGTTGAGCTAAATCTTTTGGGAGAATTGTGATTGCGATTGTGGACTGTGATTAATATGTGCCCCTTTGCCTTGACCACGCACTCCCAGCTAAAACAGTTAGAAGCAGGACAGCATATAACTCAAAGGTCTTTGTAAGTGTGCAGTAACATGCACATGAGTCTATATTAAGGTTCTTATCATCTGCAGCCAGTGGTGTCCCGATTTATTACTTTCTCAGCCACTCTAGGCCTGTGATGGACCCAACCTGTCCAAAGTGTACCCTAATAGCTGGGCAAATTCGAGCATCCCCCCCCAACCCTGATTGCAACCTGCAACATAAATTCTCCAAGGTGAGGTGTATTGCTTCTAGGCAAATTTTAAACCAAACTCTGAACATAACCTGCTAAAGATCCAATTATGTGAGAGCTGCTTGGCATAAGTTACCAGAGTAAATTTAAAAGAGAGCCACCTTTGTAACATTAAAAACTCTGTAGGGTGGACATGTCTTGCTAACCGATTAGTCTTCTCTTGTAGGAAGCTTCTCTGGATAGTCCAGAAACCTGAGCCCGGATATTAATCTTGATGTAAACAGTGCCAGACAGCATCATGTAAAACATTTAAGCCCTGTGGTTTGGAGAAACATTTAAACTCACACAGTCTAGTCCATATAATTCTTTGCTCTTTTACATTTATTGTCATGATCCTGGGTCCTTTTGACCCAGCGTTTTGTGTTTTCTCTTCGCGATTTTGGTTCTGTTCTCTAATTGGTGTTTACCCTGTTCCCCCACGTGTGTTCCTGTTTTATTGTGAAGGTCTGCGTCTTATGTGAGTGTTTTCAGTTTGCCTCCCTGGTCTCGTCATGTTAATCACTCCCAGCTGTGTCTCCCACCTGTGTGTAATCTCCCTGTGTTCTCTGAGTGTATTTAAGTTGTATTTTCTGTCTTGGTAATCGCTGGTTCGTCTGTGTTGTTTCCCCTCGGTCTCCCTGCGTCTCCCCGTATGTATTTCTCCGGACCTCCCTGCATCCTCATTCTGGTTTGTCTTATTAGTTTACCCAGTTTAGGTTTCCGGTTTCATGTTTTGTCGCCACCACTGTTTGTACTCACACCCCTGTAAATAAACACTCATCTGCACCAGAGCTGCCGCATTTTGGGTCCTATTTCATATTCCACACGGCTTGCCCCGGCAAACCGTGACAGTACGAACCAGCCACCATGGACCCAGCGGCAGTGAATCCGTCCGAGGAGCTCCAGGACGACATTGCGTACAATGTGGAGATTCTCCTCGGGCTATGGCTGGAGAACCCTCCAGAGGAGCTTCGTCGTGCCGTGGAAAGTCGGCTACAATGGCTCTTTTCTGGCCTGCCATGGCTTCTGCAGTCGCTTCCTCCGACCATGCAGGCTTTTCTCCGGCTCACACCGCACCTTCTCTCAGCCACTCCTGCCTCGCTGCCCGACTCGCCGGATGTGATCTTGCCCGGCCCGTCGGAGCCGTCTGCGGGGAGGAAACGCCGATCGCGCCGCAAGCGCGCCACCCCACAGCCGGACGTTCGGGCTTCTAAATCGCCGGCTGTGGTGAGTGAGGACTCTTTTTCATTTTCGGACTGCATGACTGTTCATTCAGGGGCTGCGTTTTGTGTGGCGGATGTCAACGCGAGCTGCTTATCGCCTGTGCAGCTACCGGCAGCTAAGTTAGCTCCCCCGCAGCCACTCTCAGCTCGGTTAGCTCCCCCGCAGCCACTCTCAGCTCGGTTAGCTCCCCCGCAGCCACTCTCAGCTCGGTTAGCTCCCCCGCAGCCCGTGCTCCTCTCAGCTCAGTCTCCTGTGCCTCCTTCAGTTCAGTCTCCTGTGCCTCCTTCAGTTCAGTCTCCAGTGTCCCCTTCAGTTCAGTCTCCAGTGTCCCCTTCAGTTCAGTCTCCAGTGTCCCCTTCAGTTCAGTCTCCAGTGCCGCCTGTAGCGCAGGCCCCAGTAGCTCCAGTGCCGCCTGTGGCGCAGGCCCCAGTAGCTCCAGTGCCGCCTGTGGCGCAGGCCCCAGTAGCTCCAGTGCCGCCTGTGGCGCAGGCCCCAGTAGCTCCAGTGCCGCCTGTGGCGCAGGCCCCAGTAGCTCCAGTGCCGCCTGTAGCGCAGGCCCCAGTAGCTCCAGTGCCCCCGCTACCCGTAGCTCTGGCTCCAGTATCACCGGTTTCACTCATTCACTCCATGCAGGGAGAAAGTCTAATTTCACCTCAAGGTGCTTTTCATGGTTCAGCCGCCATTGGCACAGTTTGCCGCTCCAGGGCTTCCCCAGAGGCTAGGTCTCAGTCCCCGGCTGATTCTGAACCCCTGAAGTTTATGCAGCCACCTGAGAACTGCACCATGTCAGCGTTGCCTGGGCAGAGCCAGTGCTCAGTGCATCGCCAGTTGCCTTCGTGTTTGCCAGAGGACTCCATGACTGCTGGCTTAGTGGTGACTTCTGCTGGAGGGTCCGTGGGACCGCTCCGGCCTTCGTCTCTAGTCTCCGCTGGAGGGTCCGTAGGACCGCTCCGGCCTTCGTCTCCTGTCTCCGCTGGAGGGTCCGTAGGACCGCTCCGGCCTTCGTCTCCTGTCTCCGCTGGAGGGTCCGAGGGACCGCTCCGGCCTTCGTCTCCTGTCTCCGCTGGAGGGTCCGAGGGGCCCGTTCAGCCTCCTGCCTCCGCTGGAGGGTCCGAGGGGCCCGTTCAGCCCGTCCAGCCGCCTGCTGTAGCTCCATCATCATCCTCGCCTGCTGCAGCTCCAGGGCCTTCAGCCTCACCTGGTCCAGCCTCCGTGTCTTCAGCCTCGCCTGGCCCGGCCTCCGTGTCTTCAGCCTCGCCTGGCCCGGCCTCCGTGTCTTCAGCCTCGCCTGGCCCGGCCTCCGAGCCTTCAGCCTCGCCTGGTCCGGCCTCTGCCTGTGCTTCGCCTGGTCCGGCCTCTGCCTGTGCTTCGCCTGGTCCGGCCTCTGCCTGTGCTTCGCCTGGTCCGGCTTCAGCCTGTGCTTCGCCTAGTCCAGCCTCTGCAGCCTCGCCTGGTCCGGATCGCCATCGCCTGAGTCGCCGCCGTTGCCTTCCGCGTGGTCGGCCCCCTGAACTGCTCCGTCGTCTCCCTCGTCGCCGCCGTTGCCTTCCGCACGGCCGGCCCCCGGACCGCCATCGCCTGAGTGGCCGCCGTTGCCTTCCGCACGGCCGGCCCCCGGACCGCCATCGCCTGAGTGGCCGCCGTTGCCGTCCGCACGGTCGGCCCCCCGAACTGTGTCCACGTCGCCGCCGTTGCCGTCCGCACGGTCGGCCCCCTGAACTGTTTGGACTCCTGTGCTGTCGGCCCCCTGGCCGGCCCCCTGAACTGTTTTGGACTCCTGTGCTGTCGGCCCCCTGGCCGGCCCCCTGAACTGTTTTGGACTCCTGTGCTGTCGGCCCCCTGAACTCTTCTGTTTTGGACTCTGTTTTTTCCTGTGTTCTGGTGTGCTTCGTTTCTTTTGGTTTTGGACTCGTTTTTTGTTTTTGTCTTTTGGCCTTCTGGTGCTCCGGTTTTGTTTTGCATGCAGCTCCTGTACACAGGGCTCGAAGCAAATAATAAAACGAAGCCAAAACAAACAAACAAACAAGAAAAAAAACTTTCCACCTTAGATAAGTAACTACATCAAAGCAAAAGAATCAAGAGGTTTATTTTTTTTGTTTTTTTGTTTTTTTCTCTTTTCATTCTTGATTTATATATTTTTCTAATACTCTATTTTTAAACAAGGAAAATGAACTACACCTTTTTAAATCACTGTCATAACTATTCCACAGGTTAACTCCTCTAACAGAAACACATCTCTGCTTTATATTTGTCCTCATCTTGTTTTTTTTTTTAAAGAAATCTGTTCCCCTTAAGTCATATTGACTCTCTCTGACTTTGAACAGCTTCTGAGTACTGCGGCAAAGCAAGTTATTTTGTGCTTTATACATTATCTGTGCCATTTTTTATTCAACTAAATCATAAAATTTCAGGGTATTCAGATTAATAAACAAAATGTTAGTTGGTTCTGTATAGTTTGATTGGTTTATAATTCTTATAGCTCTTTTTTGTAACTTGAAAATAGGAAGAGTGTTCGTTTTATATGCATTACCCCATATCTCCAGACAGTAAGTCATATATGGAAGCAACAGAGTACAATAAAGTGTGTATAATGATTTTTTTGTTCAGGACATACTTTGTTTTATAGAGAATAGCAATGGTTTTTGACATTTTTGTTTTCACATGGTTTATATGAGACTTCCAACTCAGCTTATCATCAATTATCACTCCAAGAAATTTATTTTCGTACACTCTTTCAATTTCAATTCCATTAACCCTTATTTTAGATACATTTTTCATTTGTCTAGTGCCAAAAATAATCAATTTTGTTTTCTTTATATTTAATGATAACTTATTTACATCAAACCAGTTTTTTAATATATTTAACTCCTTTTCCGCTGTAGTCAGCAGCTGTTCTAGGTTTTTACCTGAGCAGTACAGAGTGGTATCATCAGCAAACAATACACATTTTAACTCATTCACTGCCAGCCATTGGCAGTGAATGAGTTAAACCCATTGACTCATTCACTGCAATTGACGGCTATAGACGTCAATGGCAGTGAATGAGTTAACAGTTTGGAAATGCTACATATGTCATTTATATATAATATAAATAATTTAGGGCCCAGCACAGAGCCCTGAGGAACACCACAAGTTACCTTCAACTGCTTAGATTTTACATTATTGAATTCGACATATTGATATCTTTCATCCAGGTAACTTTTCATCCACTTGTATGCTATGCCTCTTATGCCATATCTCTCTAGTTTATTCATTAATATAGAATGATCAATTGTATCAAACGCCTTTTTTAAGTCTATAAAAACACCAACATATATTCCTTATTATCTATAGCATTAGATATCCCTTCAACAAGTTCCATCACTGCCATCGAAGTGGACCTTTTCACTCTAAAGCCATATTGGTTATCACTTAGGAGATTATGCTTCTCAATATATCTATCAAGTCTATTAACAAATAACTTTTCTAAAATTTTTGAGAACTGTGGGAGTAGTGATATTGGCCTATAATTGGTAAACGGACATCTCTCTCCGTTTTTATGGATTGGAATAACTTTTGCTATTTTCATTTGTGAGGGAAACACACCAGTTTGAAAGGACAGATTACAAATGTATGTGAAAGGTTGCACTATATATTCTATAATACTTTTAACTAATATCATGTCAATACCAAAACAGTCAGTGGACTTTTTATTTTTAAATGTCTTCACAATGTTAATTATTTCTCTATGAGTTACAGCACCAATAAACATGGAGGACACATTCTGAGTAATATGTTTATTTAGGTCGTTATTATTTCTTGACTCTGGATTTACGCAGAGAGTTGCTTTACTGTAAACTGTTCCTCCATATACATCTGAAACCTATGTAATAGCTGACATTTACACCGTGTAGAAGAACACAACACATTATACTGTCATATCACAAACCATCCATGCGTTAATAAAGATGCGTAAATGTGCGCATCTCTGAGTTTTTCTGCTGTGAAACTGAATTAGTGTTATTCACTGCGATTGCTGTCTCAGTTCGAGTTAGAAAGCCTTGCTATGAGGATGTCTCATAGGAAATGTTGCACACACAGCTGATGGTGCACCTGCTGTGATGGGCCGATAGAGAGGAGCAGCCACACTCATGGATGAAAAGATCATCCCTAACATGACCAAAGATTCACAGAACTTGTAGTTCTTGATTGCAGTCCATGAGGCTGTAAAACAATTTTCAGAGCTGAATCATTTTCACATAGAAAGTCTGATGAAATGGAAACAAAGGGGACAGCATGCCTCCGTCCCTGCATGGATCATTGCTCAACCTCTGGGTGACCAGCAGGTTGCTGTAAATACTAGCAGTCAGCCCCAGACAGGAAAAAACAATTCAGCACAACTACTGTGTTTTCTTGGTCATACGGAGGTCGCTGTCCTATTTTTACACTACTGTGACTGAGGACTTATGTATGTTTCACCAGTGTTATTTATCACATAGGAGCTATACATTTAATTCAACTAGAATATAAGGCACATCAGGCAATGTTCTAAAGCAGGGGTCTCGAACTCCAGACCTCGAGGGCTGGATTCCTGCAGGTTTTAGATCTGTCCTTGATCCAACACAGCTGATTTAAATGACTAAATTACCTCCTCAACATGTCTTGAAGTTCTCAAAAGGCCTGGTAATGAACTAATCATTTGATTCAGGTGTGTTGACCCTTGGTGAGATCTAAAACGTGCATGTCACCTGCCCTCGAGGTCTGGAGTTCAAGACCCCTGTTCTAAAGAAACACCAAGGACTACCAAAGGCCTACTGCCACAAAGAGATCCAATGTAGACACAAGAGGCCATTTTCCAAATTTGCAGGTTTGAGATGAGCCCTGAAAATATGTTACAACACATGAAAAGGTTCATTGATGCAGGTTATCTCACAAACAAGACGAAACATAAGAAATTAACCAAGGAACAGCAACACTGAACAACAACAGACCCATATCTTCTGTCCTACTGGACGTGGTAGATGTCAAAAGCTGTGGTTGGCTTCAGCCTTGTTTTAAAATGAGTGTGCAGGAAACACTAAAGAGTCAGGAGTACTTATATTGCACTTGCTAGCTACAGATAAAATCTGCTGCATGTTAATAGTTATCATTTCAGCCAGCAAAACCATTATCAATCAGATAACAATGGGATGTTTATGTGAAAGGCTGTTAGTGATAGTTCTTAGAAATGTAGCAGTACATGTTCTCAGATGTTAAGCAGTGTGATGTAAATTTTATGTACACAATGAAATGCTTATGAACAACAGCAAGCATGCAAATGCAGCTAGAACTTCATTATTTCACTTCTCTAAAACCTAATTGGCTCTTCAAAGGAAACTCTGCTTGCAGCAAACATTAAATATCAAACAGACTGCGTGTACATGTATCCGTGTATATGTACACAACCATACACGACCTAGAAAATACAAGACCAAAAGTGAGCCACCTTTTTGTTGCTTTTTTTCAAGAAGCTTTCTTGAATGTTACGTTGAAGGCAGCTGGACGTCTTATGTTCATGAAGATGTTTCACCTCTCATGTGAGGGGCTTTGAAGAATGGTCACCCCAACCCTGATGCCTTCAACTTAAGTACTTAAGACTACCGTGGCCTGGATGACTGAGAACTTGCAAAGATAAGCAGCTTTCCTGCTTGCACAGGGTTAAAACTAAAATGAATTGTTCAAAAGGTGACTTTGAAGGGCCACGACGCATCTTTTATTCAGCACAGCAAAGTAATTTTTTTTTAAAGAAAAAATACATAGGTGACTAATAGGGATGGGTATCGAAAACCGGTTCTTGTTGAGAACCGGTTCCCACTGTTTCAATTCCTTGGAATCGTTTGCCACTTTTAAAAACGATTCCCTTATCGATTCCAGTCGCCCCGAATGACGTCATCACGTTGAGTAGCGTCTTTTACCCAGTAGGAAACACGGCGCCTGAGCGGCACAAACGCTCAAAAGTTTGGTTACACTTTATGAGAAAGGATGACAACAGGGCAACGTGCAATACTTGCAGAGTAGAGATTTCATCAAAGGGAGGAAACACTACGAATATGCAAAAGCATTTGCTCAAAAAACACGCGATTTCTTTCAACGAATGTCGTGTTTTTGATCCGCTCCGGACTAGCGAAGCTCAACCCAGCAGCAGCGGTAGCGTTTCCACGTCCTCTCCCGTTAATACTGCAGGTAACTAATCAATTAGCATTGCATATTATGTTAGCGCGATTTACCTTATTACAAAACCTGCTATTACTGTGCGTTGCATTTAGATAACCATGATGAGAGAGACAGAGTCTGGCTGGCTCAGATGCTGGCAGTTCTCGCTGCAGTCTACCGGTAGCGTCTCCTTTCAGGCCAGGATAGACGAATGTCACCCAGCAGTGTCTAAGTTTGTGGTCAAAGGCTTGCACCCATTTGCCACAGCAGATGCCCCTGATTTCACTTTGGTAAGTGAATGTGTTTAATTGTAGGCAGGGACATTACTGGGTATTCTTGTGTAATTGCTACAGAATAATTTATGTTAAACTTTGTTATTGCTACAGGAGAATATTTATTTTATTATTTTACATATACATTTTTTTCCTGGGGACCCTGTGACACCCCATTGAAGAGCCGTAGGCTGGATCTCTTAAGATCTCACTGTTGGGTTTGTAAGGCCATGTTACTCCAAAATTTCTATCTTGTTCAAAGAGAAGATATAAAACACAGTTCTAAGCTAATCGACTTTAGTGTTCTCCTTTTTAAAAAAAAAGAATCGATAAGAGAATCGATAAGGAATCGAATCGTTAAACAGAATCGAAAATGGAATCGGAATCGTTAAAATCTTATCAATACCCATCCCTAGTGACTAACCACTTGCACTTCCCTGGTTTACAAAATGAATGCAGCATCCGTCTGCTCAGAACATTCTGTCCAAGATCCAAATCAAGCGATTCTTTCTGTTCTGGTTGTTTCTCTGATGTCACAAGGAGCCGTTTGACCTCACAACGTGACCCGAACCTCTGTCTGCCCCACAGTTGGGTTCATCATTATGAAATTGCGCCTTCCATCCCACCTCACATCATGGCAGCTCGACCCCGAGATGAAGCAGAGCAGCCATGAAAGAGGGGACGTACAAGGGCCTTAATTCATATTCATCTGCCAAGTCACCGCTCTGTGCTGCTGCCGAAAGGGGATCAGAGTCCACTGGCTGATCCAGCCAATTAGGGAAGCCAGTGTGAAGAGAGGGCAGCGGGAAAGGAGGTCTGGATGGGGTTCATTTGGGCCTGTTGTCACAGCAACACAAGCTTTGATGTTCCTGTTTTATTGTGAGGGAGGGAAGGAGATGAGAGCAGACAAAGAGTAGAGGGAGGTCACCGCAAAGAAAAGCGATGAAGGTAATTGGACGAAATCTGTGACAAACATAAGAGAGGGCTTTTCTGTCAGGTCTGCCCCCTTCGCCATCCAGGAAGTCAACAGCCCGGTGATGTCTGGGCCCTATTTGGCCCCGAGCCTTTATTTTGCAGGATTTTGCTCAGATCATGGGGTTTCAAGAAGGAGAGACATCAGGACTGAACAAAAACTGATGGCTAATCTATGCTGACCCCTCTGCTAATCCACTTATTTGGAAGGTATTAACATAAGGATCCTTCCAAAGTTAATAAGGTTTTCTCCCATCCTACCTACAACACAGCAGGAGGAGGAAGAGCCGGACGCAAAGCGCCGACCTTCCCTTGGTGTCAACATCAACAAATATTTTGTTTTTTTTTATTGGGAACATTCATTCATCAGTAACACTGTCAGACCCACTGTTGTCTCCAGCTTTACTTTGTTTGACCATAACCTGCCACATGACTTTATCAAAGTCATGTGGGTAGTACTAAACATATATATTTTTACATATCTTTGAAATATAATATTTTACAGATGCAAAATGATGCCCGCTTCCTTTCTCGCTCTGTTACTCTACAGCAGCTGCTGAAAGATTCTCTGCATCACTTCTCATCAAATCTAGAAAAGTTGCTGCCTAACAAAACTCGTAACGAGTTCCCGAACAGAAAGCAACCACAGAACATGAATAAGAATAAAACAGATGAGAACAGGAAACTCATAGCAGCCGACAATTTCAGCTTGATACATTATGCTGAAATATATGGATAGAAAAGTAGGCGAAATTGAAATGGGGAAAAATGCACAGCTGCTTTATTAGAATGTGACAAAACCAGCAGCCAAGCAAATAGAAGGAAAACTGCGTACGATATGAAAACGCACAATGGAGAGATGAAAGGGAGGGAGGGAGGAGGTCAGAGAGGAGGAGGAGGAAAAAGGTTTGAATGAGGGGAGAAGAGACAGCGGACGGAAGGATTAGACGGACGCTGGCAGGTAATCCTGGAGGAGGAGGTCGTTAGTCGGGATCGAGCTAATTAAAATGTGATTTGTGCTACAAGCAGCTTACGGCCTGCTGCACGAGAAGAAACATGGAAGGAAAATGAATAGGACGGGAAAAGAATAGACTCCTGACACTGGGAAGCCTAATGTCATTTTTAAATGACAGTATTGTCCTTTTTCTCCCTTCCTGTGTATCCACAGAGGGATGAGCATGGAGCTGCTTTCGTTTCATAAAACAGATGCTCATCACTTTTATCAATCATAAAACCTCTCTGCTTATTGGCCACACTCTCTTTTTTGGCTCTCGGTTAATTTACTCATTTGGAATCTTGAATATTCTTTATAGAGAATTTAAAAAAAAAAAAAAAGAAGCATGCTTTGCCATGTCACAAATCGGAACATTTCACATTTGCTTATCGGTTTACCAGTGAAAAAGTAATAAACTAAAGTAGCAAAATATTCTGATAAATTAATAACAGGCCAATAAAGTCTCTACATCAACTCTAAAATTGCCTGTGAGAAAGATGTAGACTGCTTTGCTGCAGAGCCTGTCCAGGTAAACTTCACACCGTGTCCAGTTTGAGGCGAGATAACCTCGAGCTCCCCAGAATCAAGTGCGATGGGAATATTACACAACAGATACATATCAAGAGGAAGCTTTACCACCGTCGCATATTCATTTTCATCAGCTGCTGTTTGATAGAATCCTCCTCCTCCTTCATTTTTCTTGCGCTCCATTTTTCTCGTCCTCCTCCTCCTGCTCAGTGAGGCAGTAGGATATTGGATTCAGAAATGTTTCTGTGTTGTATTGATTTCTGCTTTCAGTTCAGAGCTGCTCAGACGGCCTTGACGCCTGTCTATTTTTCCCTGTGTACATTCAGCTTCTTTTCTCCATCTTTTCTTTTAATGATTTACCAGTTTTGGATTTGCACTGTGAAGTCCACCGTTAACCAAGCTAATAGAGGCTGGGAGGTCAAAGGTGATGCGTCATGTTACATCATTTCCACAAAAATATCTGTATTTCAGACCCAACCAGCCGATTGTACTGTGTGTATCCAAAGGCTGTAAAATGCTACAATAAGTTGATCGCACGTGGCAGATTTGCTACGATGATTCTGATTTCCATAGAGCTGAAACAATCAGCGATAATACAGAGTGAGCGATGAAGGATCTGGAGATTAAAACAGACCTTTTAGTGCAGGTTTAATTGCAAGCTAAGCTGACAGAGCAAAAACATCGAGAAATCAGACTCAGTTTTTCGTTGCTCTGCTGACTGAAGTAGAACGATCCAGTTGTTTTCTCTGCTGTTTGGATTTGGCCGAATGAGCCTGTGAGATTTAGCTAAATAGATTTAAAAATATCCTTAATCACACTCTTGGCATGTGGGGACTGTCAGAAATAACATTAAAGCGAAGGGAAGTATACTAAATGGAAGCTGCAATGCTGTGATTGTCCTTTAATGGACATTTGCTAAAGTGTGAAATGCTTTTGAATCGGTCCGTCATCATCACAGTCGTCCATAAATAAGCACAATGAGCGCCGCTGATGAGGCGTCCTGTTGAATTAGCCGCAGCAGGGAGCTCTGACAGACAGACACGCTGACTGATTCAGGTTCGCTCTGTGAGGCTGGTTGGCCGGCAGTTTACGGTGAATCCGCTTCCTGTGATCCGCTCGCCGTGATTGGATTAAGCCATCATCCGAGGCAGATGATCTGCCCATCCACCCACACAACAACAGGCAGATCCCTGCCACTTCCCCCTTTCCATAAGCAGATTTGACAGACAATAGTATTATGTCTCCCCCACATGTCTTTCATTAATGCGGATGGGGTGGGAGAGCAGGTAGACAGTAACCGGGACAGACCAGAGCAGCGCTGTGATCTCTGTCCAGGATCCAGACCCCAGAACATGAGTTTCTTCCATATTTCTCAGCCTTTTTTAAGGAAAACAAAACAAAAACATAATCTGTTAAATTTGTCCAGTATAATGATTATAGCTATTTTTTTCATGATGTTTTGTGCGGGCTACATGTACTATTTCATTTTATTTATTCATTTTGTGCGTGCATAAAGTAGAGCAATAACCACTCTGACCAGCTTGGAGGTAGCCTGGCTTTGTTTGCACATGCATGTCTGACAGGATCTGTGAAGTGATGAAACAGCCGTCCAGTGGTTTGTAGTGCAACATCGTCTCTGCTTTTTGTCTTTTATTTTCTGGTTCTGTTTCAGGCTATGTGCGGTGGATGTCAAACACACAGTTGAGTTGTATGTTTTGCTTTGATGAATTAAAGTTACATTTTATTTCCTGGGTCACCCACAGACCCAGAGGATGGACTGTAAGTGGCTGTCAATTTGCATCATTTTTTCTCTTTTCTAAAGCTAACATTAGGAGCTGTTGTTGATACAGTTAATGCTTTACCAGTGATTACACTTCTATTGAATTTCACCTGCTGGTGCTGCATTGATTGTTTCGATCAATGACTGTTCTTATTCAGAGAGGGTAGATAGGCTGCAATAGAAAAAGACTCTAGAATGATGGTGGTGCCTCAGTCTGCTGTGCAGGCATAAAAATAGTGGGTGCTACCTCCAATAGATCCTGCATGCTCTGAGCATGCTCAGATCCTTCCATAAACCAAAGTTTAGCAAACAAGGAGAAAACTTTAGAACATAAAAAAGAACAAAAATCGATGATAACACTCAGCAGCTGCTGCAGTGCGTAAGTGTTTGGACACCCAGCACATGTCGTCTGACCAACATGAGGACTCAAGCAGTGAGACTGCAGCCACAGCATGTTAACATTTTCAACACCTCAACAACCGAGCAGCGTTTGTTGATTCCGAGCGTGCTCGGTGAGCTTCCAGCCGAAGGCTGCCTCTTTCATGGCCTCGGCTGCAGAAAATCCCCAGATCCAGCAGAGAGCTTCAGGTAGGACAGCAGGTCCCAGTGGAGGAAGACAAAGGGGAAGGGCAAAGGCAGGAGAAAATGAGAAGCAGGACGAGAAGCCTGAGAATGAGATGTTTGAAAGGAAGAGGGTGTGAGGAGGAGGGGGGGAAGGTGAGAAAGATAAGAAGACATATTGAAATGAAGAAAAGGCTTGAAAAGACTTGGATAATGATGATGGAGGAGCAGCACGAAATGGATGAAAAGCAAGAGAAGGCAGAGCAGGAAAGCAAGGAGACAGGAAGAGGAGAATCAAAGAGGTGAAATGAGATAGAAGTGGAAGAATGAAGGAAAGAAGCAGCAAGAGGAAGAAGAGATGGAAGACGAGTCATTGAGCCATACAGAAAGAGAAAAAGCTGGGTAATTATCATGATGAGGAACAGGAATAAGGGAAAATGAGGAAGAGATGGAGAGTGATTATATATGAGAGAGAGGTGGAAGGAATAAAGATGGATGTGATGGGAAAGGAGAAAGATAGGTGTCAAAAGAGTGGGACGTAACAAACCAGGAAGAGAAGAGGGAGGAAAAGAAAAACAGGAGTGAAGTACAAAAGCAGCAGAACCTGGAAAACATGCTGTAAATTTGATTATTTGGAAAGGGAGGAGAAAATGGAAGAAAGAGTAGACTAGAACGGGGCAAAGAGAGGGAATCAAAAGGGGGGCCTCTCCAGGGTTTGAGTCCAGAGTTTGTTTCTCTTCTCGCAGCTCATCTGCCAGGAGGAGGCGCTGGTCTCACCCTGGAACAGACCATCTGTTAGAGATTTGGCTGCTGACCCTGAAATTGCCCCCCCCAACACACACTCATAAATTCACAACCAGGACCTCTGTTGGAGTTCATTTGCAGCGACAAGCATCTGAACATATGGCACCTGCGTGTCTGTGCATCTTTTCTTATCTTCACCACTTATGCACATCAGCTGATCTGACTCATCTGTTCATCGCTGCAGTCTCGTCCCACATCAGAATACCGTCTCCTCTCATGAAGCTTCGCTGTTGTTTGAGGTCGCTGTCTACGTTTTATGTAAGAGCTGTTCTTGGTTGTCACCTGTATGAACGACGAGTGGCTTGCCTCTCCTCGTTCCTGTACTGTACACTCCTGGCACAAAGTTTTTTTTTTTCATGCACTTTGGATTCTTTTTTTTTTACATTTCTATAATATAGTGAATAACAGTCACAGTCAATAACAGATGTCATTTTCCGGGCAAATTACTGATTACTATAGTTTTACCACTGCCAAAACATTTGTGCCCGTCTGTAGAGGTCGCAGGACATATGGCACCTACTACAAGTGGAGAAAAATAAGATCTGCCACTGCTATAAAAATTAGACACAAACACACAAAAATCCAAACAACCTTTGTTTAGGATGCTATGGGAGTTGAAAAAAGGTGAATATTAGTGAACTCCAGCCTCCTGTCTGCTGACCGACTTCATGACTCTGTAGTTTCCTGACTTTCTTTTTTCCCCCCACCATAACTATTGCCACTAGTGGGCACTGTCACGTGAAAACATTTTGGTGAAACTGATCTCGTCTCAGGAGAGTGATTTTTAAAAAGTAATTTCGTCTGTTTTCGTCTGTTTGTGAGCAGGTTGCTCTAGTGTATTTTTAAACTGTGATATCGACTGCTGTAGTCTGTATATGTATATTCAACACGCCTGTCTGTGCACACACACACATGCACACAGTCTCTCTAATGTCAGCACTGGTTAGCTGCAGGAACATCCGTCATGCTGCTGGCAGGCTGCAGCATCACTAAGGACTGGAGGTCAAAGGTCAGAGGTCAGGGTGGGAGGCAAGGACAGAGCCCAGGGCCTTGCACACAAGGTTGCATACATACGCACACACACGTGCACACAAACACACACAAGGCGTTTGTCCCTGATGTTGTGGTCACCTCCCCTGCAGCAGAACAGTGTTTTCTCCCCCACAGGACGGCAAAGTCAAAACTCGACAACCTTCCCTCTCTTTTCCTTTATTTGCCTCCTCTGTCCTTTCCTTCTCTCCTTACCTTTCATCTTGTTCTTTATTTATTTTCCTCCTCATATTTCATTTCCTATATTCATCCCCTTCCCAAGCTTCTCTTCCTACCTCCCTTCTTCCTTCTGCGTGCCTACATCCACGTTTTTATTTGGTTCCTTCGTAGCCGAGGCTCGTTAAGGTCGTTAGCTGCCGTGTGTGGTCGAACCACACTGACATCCGCCTCTTTCACACCACCGCTGTCTCCAGAGAGAGTAGGGAGAGCCGGGCATTCCACCACAGCTGTCCTGCCAGATGTGCTTCAGCTCTTTCACTCTGTAGTCAGAGATTGTTCTGTGTTCTGTAAACTTTGGTTTGCACTGACAGCTGTCGGTGTTTGCCTTGAAGGACACAGTTATATCTGTGTTAGGAAGAAGCACTGGAGGTGTGTTTGATTGTTAAATTATTTGGAAAAAGAGACATAGAAACATCTATAATGTAGCATCACAGTGGCTGTAAATATATATCATTATGTTGCACTGGAAAAGTTCCGCAACCCTACCAACAAATTTCCAAACCATAGCTGATGTAAACGGGGCCGGTGGTCTAATGAGTTTTGCTGACAGTAATATGGATCATGGGATATGTAGTTGTAGATGCTTTTAGATCCCTCTTTGTACAGTTGACACTGAACAAAACCATAGCAGTGAGTTGTGTTGTTGTATTTGATATATATATGTGTGTGTTTATGTGGTGACATTCCTCAAGTAAGGAAGTCATGTCTCACCAAAGAAATGCACAAGGAAATGCAGCTGTGTGTGTGTGTGTGTGTGTCTACAAATATAAACATTTAAAGATGTGTGTGTGTGCATGTACACGTTTGACGCAGTATGTGTGCCTCTGTTTGTGTGTGTGTGTGTGTGTGTGAGTTTGTGAATTGTTTCGTTCAGATATCTCACCTTTCTGACAGGAAGTCAATTTCCTATTTGCAGTTTGTTCTGGCAGCGATTGGTCCAGTCTGAGTTGATTTGTCTTCATCAGAACCAATCAGATCTCCGCAGTGAACAACTGATTGATCATGTGACCTCCGGGTTTGCATCGTGTCACAGACTGGTGCGGCTTTATTCTCCACCTGTATGTACCTTGGCATCTGCATTTCGGATGACTTTAACGATGTGTGTGCACGCATGTGTGCGATTGCTCGTGCCTTCCTGCAGTGAAAATCTATCAAGAGAAGAAAGAAAAGAGCTTGTCTGTGGTAACTGCAACCTCTGCTATTCATCGCTGTCATTATAGCATTTGAAGCCGCCATATTATTCTGTTTTCTGCTTCTCTCATTGTGTTTACTTGTGTGTGTGGATGAAATGGTTCAACTGTCTCGCATTCAGCAGTGATACAGCAGCTATTTTTCCTCTGTGCCTGACCTAATTGTGGGCTCATTCGACCAACTGCTGAGTTTGTTTGGACGCTTCTTTTGCGCTCAGAGCCCCTACTTAATGTCCATGCAGAGCTCATTAAAGCACAGAAAAAGCCGGCCATAAACACATACACACACACGCACAGATAAGTGACTCCTGGTGGAGACAAGATGCACTGTGTATAAACAGTTTGTAAAAGTCAGTCAATCAATAAATAATATTAATAATACTAATAATAAATAATGGATTTCTTTTTCAAGAGCTCTTTTTCTGGGGTGTTACTCCCTCCCTGTGTAATCTTTTCCAGGAAGTATTAAAACAAAAGTCATCTAGCTTTTCTTTTTATGTGCTTGTTTGCACACTACTTTGTAGTGACATTTGTGAGCCTACAATCATAATAGAACACATCTTTTAAGGATTTAAGCGAATGCACTGGCAGCCAGGTTGCTGTAGGTTCGACAAATTTGCATCCTGTAGACAACTACTGGACAATAAGGTGACAGCGGTGGCAGTTTTAGGAATGACAAGACATAGTTCATGGATTCATCTACTGCACCGTGAAAACTGTGACGTTTGAAGTGCACCTGGAAGTTTTAGTGCAAGTTCATTGATCTTCTGAAATAAACAACCCTGAAGAGGATTGTGTGCAAGTACACACAGTGAAATGTGTCCTGAGCTGCTCCTTGCCTGTGCAAAACATTATAAACAAAAAGTACATTTAAATTAAAACACTGAAAATGTACATTGTGCAAATGGAATGTTAAAGTGCTTTGTGCCATATTAGCACAGCAATATATAGACATAGCAATGCAAGGAGAATAGACAAAAGGGCCAAAGTAAAGTAAACAGAGTAACTGACCAGAGTAATGTGAAATGGGATGGATGGATTTAAACACTATCATTTGACATGGCTTAAATGATAAACATTGTTTGTGGTTTGATGTTTAACACCTACAGTTTTGAATGTAATCATTTTTCACTTTCAATTCAGCTCAGTTTTATGTATACAGCGCCAAATCACAACAACAGTCGCCTCAAGGCACTTTATATTGTAGGGTAGACCCTACAATAATACATACAGAGAAAAACCCAACAATCACATGACCCCTTATGAGCAAGCACTTTGGCAACAATGGGAAGAAAAAACTCCCTTTTAACAGGAAGAAAACTTCAGCAGAAGTTTGTTTTTTTTTTTTTTTCATAAGTCCAACAGACTTCATAAAAAAAATCCCGGTTATTTCTGGAGCAAAGGGAAGGTTTTTTTTTTTTTTTTTTCAAATGCACACGTTTGACTTTTGGATCAAATCCAAATTAAGGCCTTATACCACACTTACATACTGTATAAGTTAAAAAAAATTAACCCTGCTTTCATCCACATGTACAAACAATGAACCCCAGGAATAAACTGAAGTGTCTTCAGGTATTCTGTCCCTCACTGTTAAACTTTTGTATTTATGTCAAGCAGAGCTATAGCTCAGAGAAGCATCAAAGTCAAGCACAGGCTCATTCCTGGCAGATTAGCCCCTCCCACTGTGAGTGTTTGGTACACTACTGTCTTAAATGTCATTTTGCCCCTTAAATATCACAATATTATTCCTCAGACACATGTCATTAGTAAGTACTTACGTTTAGATTGATATTCATGCACTATTCGAGAGTTTAGAATCAAAAAACTTAATGTAAAAATGCCATCACTGACTGCAAGAATAAGATACGACATGTGCATCAACCACCTTGACACTGACCCTGAATAAACGTAAACCCTCACATTGGATGATAATGCATTGACTCTGAATCCTGAACAGAAATCCCATAATGCCATGAAGTCATTTCATACGAATATATTTTCACAGCAGAATGTTCTGCAGTATTCTGGGGTAAATCCAGTCTTTCAGTGTGACCTCTATAAGAGATACAATCAATAAAGTTACCTTCTTTAACCTGTTGTCTGACATCATAACCAAATATTTCTGATGCTGCTTCACCTGCGTGAACTCAATTAATCAATAACATTGGAGCCATTGTGCTCTGACTCAATCACTGTTTCACAGGATGCTCAAGTGTTCGATGTGAAGCATGAGTCATCACGCTAACCGCTAAGCGCACACACAGAGCAGGATTTCTTCTGGCCTCTACACGCTTTAGATAACAGAGCCACTGAAGAGGCGTTCACATTAAAAGGATTGGGCTGGTAGGGGTTGCCGTGGTGACCCCTGCAAAGGCAGCCCTCCAAAAGTTTTATCTTCCTTTTTTTTCACATAAAAAGATTTTTTTCCGTTTCCCTTTTCTTTCTTTCAAAACTGGAGCGCGAGACGGTTGAACTCAAAAAGCTCGAGGAGATCAGACGGAGAAAGCAGCTGCCTAGACGGCGGCGGTCTGTGAGGGAATCGGGAAGTAAAAAAAAAAAAAAGAGTAAAGGGAGACGAACAAAGCAAGGTACGAGCTGTACCGCCGCCACAGGGTCACAGTCGGTCCCGCCCCCAGACTGTGTTGTCTGTTAGTGAAAGGCGTCAGTGAGGTCGCAGCTCAGCTCATTGTCTGACTTCACTTTGCAGCTCAGCTTCAGTGCACATCCACACACAGTAAACGAAGAGCTGGCTTTGTATATTTGTGTGTTTCTGGGGAAGGAATAGAAGGGGGGAATCGGGGGAGGGTGAAGGTGTATTGTAATATTGTATTTGTGGTCACACATGAGAAGATGTAGTTCACTTCCTGTTTCCCGTTCTTGCTAATTTAACAAGAAGGCTGAGCATGAAAGAGAAGAGCTGTAGTAGTGTATTTATGACAGTGAGTACATGGAACTTCTTCTTTGGAACTTCTTTGGAACTTTGGACCAAGCATATGGCTGCACGTCTTCACATCTCACTGCATTTTCTGTCCTTCCAACATTTTGGGCACTTAAAAGTCTGAAACCAGGAAGGCATCTGATTGACCAAAAATGATTCTGCAGCACAACAGCAAGCACGAATGAACTTCCAGAGTGGAAAACATGGACAGAGCTTCTGAGACACAAGAAAAGATTTCCTGTCCTGCAGAAGTCTTTGGGAAACACTTTTCTGTTGAGTTTATGGACTAAGTCACTGTTTTGGTTCATAACAAAATTAAGTCAGTTTGGCATGCTCATTGGCTAATGGTATAGGGTTAAAAAATCATTATACAGACACAGGCTTCAAAATGGGACTGGAAACCATGGGTGATGCCGTGGTAGCTATATTCATCTTTTATGTCATCTATGAGTCACACAGAAACAGCTTCAGCCCACAGACCAAATATAAACACTAAATATAGCCACTGCGATGC
The DNA here is from genome assembly GCF_057381915.1 of Diplotaxodon limnothrissa. Lineage (NCBI taxonomy): Eukaryota > Metazoa > Chordata > Actinopteri > Cichliformes > Cichlidae > Diplotaxodon > Diplotaxodon limnothrissa. Next base: position 12,756,439 of record NC_140597.1, on the reverse strand, counting down.
CATTTAGTAGTGTCTGGAATGTGAACTTTGATCATATTCGAGGAGAAGATGGATTGGCTCTAGTGGCCAATTCACTGCATTTACCAGCATTCCCACATTGGCTTTATATTCCTTTCACGAGTCCTAATTTACTACTCCAATTGTCTGGTCTGCAAACTAGTATTACATAAAGAAACAGAAGATGCAGAGATGGGAACTGATGTTCAATTTACTGAACTTAAGAGAAGTTCAATGATGAATGAAAAGTTACCCATACTTTGCTGTCTGGAACTTTTTGCACAATACTCTACTGGCAGCTCTCAAAAAGTTAGAAATGTCAAAAATATAGAAACACAAAGGACGTGGGATCTTCCTTTCATTCATTTTCTATGAGAAGTACTGAATCTCTGGAAAGGAGAAAAAATACCTCTCGCTGTGAGTTAGGAACATAAACCGATTGACAGTCGACATCTGATAACCAATCATCATCTCAATTTTTTTATGTGCATTAAAACTAATTTACTTGAAGAATATTTCTTAATATAACAGCTCATAATGAAAGAGAAATAACGAACATAGACAAGAGTACTGGGAGGCTAGAGGCAGGTGTCAAAAGCAAAAGAAAGAGGCTCATAGTGAGAGGCTGGACACTTGCTGACACGATTGTTTAGACAGAGAAAAGGATGTGCAGCAAGTCAGGGTGATTAAGGATAGATGTGGAAAGAGAGTGTGCTGAGAACATGTATTTTACACGTATTTTAAAGGGCTGATGAATGAAGAAAATGAGAGAGAGGATGGATGGAGGACAGTGAATGAATCAGGATGGATGCACAGGATTATTAAGGAGGAAGTGAGGGCAGCGGTGAAGAGGATGAGGAGTGAGAGGGGACACCTGTGGAGGTATGGAGATGTCTGGGTGAGAGGGCAGTGGGCTTTTAAACCACATTGTTTAACAGTCCTGTGGAGCGAGAGGATGTGTGAGGAATGGACAACAAGCGCAAGCCTGATGTGCAGAACTGTAGTAACCACAGAGGGTTAAAACATGACGCTATGCGAGTACATTACTAGTAACATTTGATTGGTCTTGAATTTACTCCGCCCCCCTTTTGGTCGTCAACAACAACAACAACAACCTTTATTTATAGAGCACATTAAAAGCCTAGGCATACCAAAGTGCTTTACAGAAAAACAATAAAATAATACAGTTAAGAGCATTAATATCAAATATAATAAGAACAGCAGACAATGTTCACAGTAGAAAGCCACTAATAAAATGGACTGCAGCACATAGATTATAGCAGACCCAGTGCCGCATGATAGAGAACACCAAGAATGAAGGAATAGTAAAAAGTTAATGCAATAGGTCGCAGTTAACAGTCAGCATTTAACGGGTAGAAAAGGCAAGTTCAAAAAGATAAGTTTTAAGGCGTGCTTTAAAGGAAAAAATAGAATCAGACTCCCGAATGCCAATCGGGAGGCTGTTCCATAACTCAGGTGCAGCAAAGGCAAACGATCGATCGCCTCTAGATTTCAACCGAGATCTGGGCTGAACTAACAATAACTGCGAGGATGACCTTAAAACCCTGGCAGGGACATAAGGGTTTAAAAGTTCCTTAAGATAGGTTGGTGCAGTATTATTGATAATTTTAAAAGTAAGCAGCAAAATTTTAAATTGAATACGGTATTTGATAGGCAGCCAATGCAGCTCAGCAAGAACCGGAGTAATATGGTCAAACTTCTTGGTTTTAGTTAGAATACGTGCCGCAGCATTCTGAACTGTCTGTAATCTATGTAGAAGGGTAGCATGGAGACCAGAATAGAGTGAGTTACAGTAATCTAGTCAGGCTCTTTGATTCACTCTCTTATAGCTCCACCCACCCTGCAGGCATGCGAATGACTTCAATACTTCTTATCATATGTTAAAACTCTACTCATAGGCTCAAGAAATGGCTTCTGCCTTTACAGCGGGGCATCTGAAAGTGTCCCCTAAATCATGTCCAGCTTTGTCTCATCTCACTCTGACTGGCTGAGTGTCTGTCTGTCTGTCTGTCTGTCTGTCTGTCTGCCATCGAGTGTTTGAGGAAAAAAGAAGCTATAAGTCAAAGTGTGAGCAGAAGAGCTAAAAGTGATTTGACCAAAGGGAAAAAAAAGGAATAGAGAAGAAAAAGTGGAGAAGCGAGAGAAAGCAGAACACTTAAGAGAGAAAATCGACTTTGAAAAATGAGAAAGAGGGAGCGACGGGTCAGAGCGGCACCAATAAAGCGAAAAGAAAGATAAAAGATTCAGTCTTGGCAGGAGAAACTGAGGCGTTTTCCTGAGAGCTCTTCAGCCCGGTGGACACATCCAGCTTCCCTCTCCGCTCTCCCACAGCCATTTAACTGATTTAATTCTCCAAAATGGAGTCTTTCTGTCAGTCTGAGCAGTTTTTTTCTCAGCTGTCACATTTGAGACACTCTCCTCGGCCTGTTCCACAGTAAATCTGTTTAACAGCAGCACATAAAAAAACACATAAATTCAAAGGATGAGCTACGTAAAACAGCACAACAAGTATGCCAGAACCTAATAAAGACTGCAGTACAGCTGACTACTGACAGCGTTATCCAATGCAATGCAATAAGCTAATGCTAACCGATGAGGTACTATGGGCAGACATGCTGCAGACGACACCAAGAAAGGCTCAAGGCTGACAGACGGCGAATATCTGATGAGTCAGTCAGAGCTCAAGTTAAATTTAAAGCGACTCGGATAACTGGCCCAGTTCTGAAAAAAGTCCAAATAGGGGCATAACATGGAAATATTAGTGGGAATGTTAAAGGAATATGAAGATGAAAATCTGTTCCTGTGAGAACGTTGCTCTGCTGAAAAACATTTGATGGGATGGTGGTCTGCGCATGAACAGGTAGCTGTGTGGCGCCATGCACCGCAACCTTGCAGGTTAAGTCTCCATTTGGAGACACGTCTGTTCAAAGTAAACATTTATTTGTCTTAAAAAGTGAAATCTGTCAGGTTTGGGACTTTGTGTTCAGGCATTGTGTTTCCCACTAAGCGGGTAAAAGTTTACTTGTCTGCATCATTACATTTTAAGGTTTGTTTGAACCTTTGCATGTTTGTGGCGATTTAGCTGGTCTCCTCTTCTTTACTTTCTATATTTTGGAAATTAAACCTCTGGTGGTTTAAGTCTCCGCATGTTGCTGGCAGCAGTTCTTGCAAATTGAACCATTTAGTGAACTACCAGTCGGACCGCAGGAGTGCGGCACGTCGAGTGCAGGACAAAAGGACAGTTTAAAAAGGACAGGCCACTCAAACAGTCAGCAGACCCCACATGTGCAGTGCACTCAAAAAAATCAACTAGGGCATGTGTTTGATTAACAAAGTAGTAATATGTTTACATCACATGAAGAAATCATTTTTATGCTCATTAAATGATTCATTCTTTTTTGTTGAATATAAATCAAAGAAAACTTTGATGAGTTAAATTCGTTCATGGCAATCCAATGAGAATGAGGTCCATCAAACCAAAGGCTCTGATAGCGTCATGTATTGCGCATGCTCCACGCCCACCGGATGCGGAAAGGTCCGTTGAGAAGTTAACGAGCGCACGTGGAGTTACTTCTTTGGCATACCTGATAGTGAGGTAAGTAATATTTCTTGATATATTTATTTAGGTTAGTGGAGTGAGAGATAAATACTATTAGTTAAAAATTTTTACCTGTGTAGTGTGGAGATTTATATATAGCAGGGAGGTTGTAGACCCAAACATTTTTCAAATGTAAGTCGGTGAATTTAATGTTTTTTTTTAAAACTTAACCGGAGTCGCTAATTGTTGCAACAGAGCAAAAACTGATGAGGTTATTTTGGTAAGTTCGTTTTTTTGTTTTTGTTTCTGTCGACTTTGAATGAGGTGTGTTTCATGGTTATCTGCGTTGGTAGGACTGTTTTTCTTCTCTGGAGTTAGCTAACTTTGAAGAGCGGGAAAGCCGCGTAGAGCCGTAACGTCTTCGCATATAGCTCCATGAATGAAGGGTTACTTTCTGCTTAACCGGAGTTGGTGATTGTTGGTAGTAGTGGTAAGACTGACCGACATGGTTTTGGTGATTTTATGAGTGTTTTATGATGCTCTATCTAAAATTCCTGTTTTTGTCAGTGGAGTTTAGTCGCGGGCAACCGCATTAACTGGATTGATGAAAGGTTTAATTCAACTAAACCAGCGTTTAGGGGAGTTAATAACAAGGAGTAAGATAAAATCTGTCACAATAATTGCATGTGCATTTTCTTTTTTTGTAATATATTTACTTAATTTTTGAATTCAGAATGATTTAGGTGGATAATTGTTTGGGTTATAGTTTCTCTGGTGCTCTGCATTAGGCTGACTAACGGTGCGTTCACACCGAACGCGATAGATGCCCCTAGCTGATCTCGTGCACATTTGCACCTCGAAGCGCGTCCAGCATGAACTGGTTGAGGTTTATATGCAATTTTCACGCGTATGAAGAAGAGATCTGGGAGGAAGTAGTGCCAGACGGTATGTTATTAAAATGGCAGCTGTCAATCTAGCGTTTGAAGAAAGAGTCTCCCTTCTCTATTTGCTGTGGAGAGCAGAGCAGTGCCTAAAGGACGTCCTCACTGTACCTGGGTCCATCAGGTCTTCCACAAGCGTGAGCAGTTTGGTGAGTTTCACCACTTGCTCCAGAAGCTCCGTCTGGATGACGGCCGCTTTCAGCTGTACCACCTTCTGTCCCTTGCCGAGTTTGAGAAGCTGCTGTCCCGCAGATTTTACCAACTCGAGCGGTAGACGTGATAAGCGCGAATGCACAAAATGCACCACACAAACTGCAGTGCGTATTTTACTTCGCGCTTCAAAGGCGTCAGTCGTGTGAAGTAGGCAGAAAAGCGTTTTCTCAATGCAAATCTGCTTCCGAAGTTTAGCTGGACCCCCAGTCGCGCTTCATCGTGCTCCTCCATTGACTTTACATGTAAACCTGAAGCTCTGGTCGCGTCTATCGCGTTCGGTGTGTACGCACCGTAACAGTCTTCACATTTCACAGTATGTAGATATTAACACAAATTTGTCAGAGTAATAACTTTGTTTTAATTAATTTCTCTCCCCAGAAATACATCACAAAATAAAGCCACATTCCCATGCTCTGAGATTCTTATGCACCTCCTCAACAATACATGGTAAGTTCATGTTTGCCTTATTATTATTATGTTATTTATTTATTTTTTTTGGATGATGCAGAAGTTTAATCTCCTTGACGTTTTCTAATGCATATTTCATTTTTTATCAGTGACGTGTATGTGGCAGTGCAAGCATTGTGTTACCAGAGAGAGCAGCAGGTACAAATTACTTCAACATTATAAACTACATCATCATTACGGAATAGGTCAACATTATCTGTGCATATATGTTAATTGTCCGTGCACATTTAAGACTTGGAGTGGACTGAACACTCATGTCTATAAAGCTCATTCATCTCAGTTTACACAGACAGCTTCAAGTTCAGTAACTTTTAAATGTGAGTTATGTGACTGCAGTGACGTCTTCTCTGAGAGAGATTTTTTTGTCCATATTGGAACACATCTGCGAAGTAACGAGACAGTTAGTTGTGTGTTTCTTGGTTGCCCTTTCAAGACAAATATTTACAATACATTTTATACACACAAAAAGAGGAAGCATCATCCACACACACTTAAAGATTTTAAAGCCAGTGTAGTTACACGTGTGGACCCAGTTCAAGTGATAGAGTCCTCTGATAATGTAAGGGCTAGCTGTTCTGAAGATGTATCCTATGGTGAATTTGAAAGTGAGTCAGTGACAGAATGTGATAATAGTGCTGTTGAAAATCAGCCCGAACTAATTGAACGGAAATTAGCAGTAATATTGTTGAAATTGGAACACATATTTCATGTTCCAGCAAAAGGATTAGATGAGTTCTTAGAGGAGTTAGTTTTTCTGTTGAGTTCAGCTAGTGTACCTCTGACAAAACGTACAATTACAGAAATTTTTAAGAGCCATAACCTCCATATTAGTCAGGCTGTTATTGAAGAGCTTGCAAATTCTGTATGTGTTTCTAACCCTGTGGCTAAAATATTGGGAAAGTGTGGCCCTCTTGCCACTCCTTATAAAAGAAAACTATACTACATACAAAATTTTAGGGTTGTAGAGCCTGTTGAGTATTTTTTATCGATAGACCAAAGGAAGTCATTTCAGTACATCCCTTTATTACAGTTATTGCAGGAAATATTGAGTCACAATAAATTGCTGGATAGAGTGATTGAAGAACAAATAGCTCAAGAAAATAGAGAGAATCTGAATGGTGATCAGAGGGTTTACAGATCTTTTCGAGATGGGGAGCATTATAAAAGAAATAGCTTTCTAGATGGTGAGAAGTTGAGAATTTCTATTAACCTTTATATTGATGATTTTGAGGTTTGTAATCCTCTTGGGACCTCACGGAAAAAGCACAAGCTTTGTGGTGTATATTGGGTCTTGGGCAATTTACCACCTGGTTCTCATTCAGCCCTTTCATCCATTTATTTGGCAATCCTTTGCAAGAGTGAAGATTTGAGGACATTTGGGTTTGAAAAAGTCTTTGATCCACTTTTGAGAGATCTGGTAACTTTGGAGCAACATGGTGTGTTCATCAGTCAGTTGAATGAGTGTATTAAAGGAACTGTGAGCTGCGTCATAGCTGACAACCTAGGAGCCCATGGGCTGGCAGGTTTTGTGGAAAGTTTTTCTGCTGAATACATATGCAGATTCTGTACAGCTAAAAAATCTGAAATAAAGTCAGTGACTGCTGGTGATTTTGAGCATAGAACACCGGAACTTCATGAATTCCATTTGAAGCGTGCACAAGAAACAGCAAGTGCTTGTTGTGGAGTTAAGCGAGATTGTATTTTGAGTAAGAATCTGAGCCATTTTCATGTCACTGCAGGCTACCCTCCAGATGTAGCACATGATCTGCTAGAGGGCATAATACCAGTGGAGCTTGCGCATTGTTTTTCTTTTTTAATCTCTAAAAAGTATTTCACCTTAGAAAAACTTAACAACTTGATCCAAAATTTTGAGTATAAATGGGCAGATAAAACCAACCGGCCTCATGCAATTCCCCAGACTTTCTCATTAAAAAAAAATATTGGTGGAAATGCACATGAAAATTGGTCTCTGCTTCGTTTGTTGCCTCTAATTATTGGTCCACTTGTTCCAGAGGATGAACCTGCATGGCATATTGTTTTGGATCTGAAGGACATTGTGGAGCTTGTTGTAGCCCCTGTCCAGTCTGATGAGTCGATTTCCTACCTTGAGTGTAAAATCAGTGAACATCGCCAGAGATACCAAGAACTTTTTCCAAACAACAGTCTTCTCCCTAAACATCATTATTTGGAGCACTACCCTGCTCTGATTCGGCATTTTGGGCCTCTTGTCCACAAATGGACAATGAGATTTGAGGCGAAACATAGTTTTTTTAAACAAATTGCTCGCCATACAAACTGTTTTAAGAACATACCTGTTACACTTGCCAAAAAACATCAGCTCGTGATTGCCTCTGACTTGCACTCTTCTGACCATAAGACACCTTTAATGGTAAATGTTGGCTCATCAGTACCAATTGATGTTCTGAAAAGTGATATCGCAGTAGCTATAAAGCAAAGATTACCAGATGAAACTGATGTCCATATTACAAAAAGCGTGTCATACAATGGCATGAACTACAGCACAGGAATGATAGTTGTTCATGGGCAAATATTTGGTTTGCCAGAGTTTGCAGAAATTCTGCAGATTTTTATTTTGCATGGCAGAATATACTTTTTTGTAAAAAAGTTCTCTGCTTGGTATCGAGAGCACTTCAGAGCTTTTGAGCTTGACATGTCACATGCGAGAGAGGTGTCTCTGATTGAGCATGGGGAACTACTCGATGACTACCCGTTAGCTGCCTATTCAGTGGGAGGCCTGCGTCTGGTTACTCTGAAGAGACACACTAACTTGCAGGGTAAACAGGAGTGATGTTTGTAAGTATTTTCCCCCTATATCACCTGGCACAGTAAATAATACATCATACTTTGCAGACCAATTGCTACTTAATTTATTGAGAGTAGATTTCTTTTAAGCATCTTATGCAAGAATTGTCATTAATTAGAAGAATGCAAGACAAATCTGGAAAATGCACTATTCACTTCTCCAGTAAAAAAATTCCTCGAGGCCAAGGTGACATCATCAAATTATCGTTGACATTAGAATTTGTTACACACACTCGCACAATAGTCAATGAGTACATCTTTATTTATTTTTTAAATATTTGATATTTGTCCAGGTCAGCATGATGCCCCAGCCCATAAGACTGAGGATCATTCTCGGAGAAGATGATGCCAGGAAACTAATTTTACCAGCTGGGATATCAGACTCCATTGAGGAATTGTGTCAGGAAATAAAGACAAATTTTGGAGTGCAACAGGATTTTCGTCTTCAATATCAAGATCCTGATTTCGGAAATGATTTTGTAAATCTGACTGCGATCTCTGAAATTAATGATAAAGCAACTTTAAAGGTTGTATACTTGGATAGTGTGCAGTTGCAAAGTTTTACAGAAGATGGAGTGACATGTCAACCAGTGCGAAGTCCAACACATTCCTTTTCAAGCTCTTCAGACACAGACAATACAAGGCCCGTTTCATCGTCAGGTTCATCATCGTCTACAAGACTGTCAGTGTGGCCAAGTGTCTTCACAGTCCCTCATTTCAGCTATGAGGCTGAACTGCAACTTGAAAAGGCCAATGCTGAGTTCATTGCTGGTGGAACTCATTTGACCCCCTCACCAAAACTGAAATCCCACCTTTTAGAAAGGCTGGCTGAAGAAATAATAAAATTTAAAGTCTATCCAACTGACAATGACCTGAATGAAGTTGCAGAAGCCCTTGTCAAACAGCATCCTTGTCTGAGGGAGCAGGGATCCTTTAATGGCTGTTATGGTTGGAAAATTAGCCTCAAGTATAAAATGGCCAATGTCCGGACCAAACTGAGAGGCCTGGGCTGTGCTGAGGTGTTGGTAAATTCACTAAAGAACAAGGCCCAAGACAAAAGTAAGGCAGCATTGAATGTGAAAAAGCCTAGAAGAGCAGAAGTCAATTACTGTCCGCAGTATCCAAAAGGAGAAACCACTGACAGCCTGGAAAAAGAGAGAATTGCACTGCTTTCAGAGGTTCAGAAGAGAAACAATGACAATATAGTGACAATGAAAATGCAGAAGACTTTTTCGTACAGAAGGCAAGAAGTTATTCAAGGACAGCCCTTTATTGCAGATTTTAAAAGCAGATGGCCAGCTCTGTTCACCGAGAAAGAGGTGCATGTCCTATATGTCTAACTTTTAGAGTGTGTTTATGGTTGACCAGTTATTTCTTGCTTCACTAATATTGACATAACATAGTGATAAAACAGCTAATAATTCCTGGTATGTCCTTCCTCTGGTGCATATTATAAGTGCATTGTTCATGTTTTTCAGATTGACAAGGAATTCCTGCGCATATCGACAGTACCGCTGCTATCTAGATTCTTTTATGAGCTAGACTTGTACACTCCACGCATGATGGAGCTCTTTCGAGGCAAAGGTGGGGTGGCTGGCAGAAAAATGAGACACATCATGGTGGCCATCTCCAAGGTGGGTTAGATCTGTGCTTAAGAACTTTTTATGCCCATAATCTGGCAATTTTATGAGCAAAGATATCTATACATATGGTAGGCAAAAGTCCTAAGAGGTTTTCATATTTTATACAAATTATATAAGCATCAGTCTTATATTAATAAGTAATTGATAAAATCGTATGGTTAATTTTGATCAAAATGGGGAAAAAACCCCCAAAAAAAACATTAGTGTTGCCTCATTTTGTGTCTGATTTGGTTTAGACAGATGTTTTGAGGTGGCTGTAGCTCAGGTGGTAGAGTAGGTCAGCTACTAATCAGAAGCTTGGCGGGTTGGTCCCAAGCTCCTCCAGTGTGCATGCCAAATATCCTTGGGTAAGATACTAACCCCAAGTTGCTCACCGATGCATTCATTGGAGTGTGAATGTGTATGAATGTTAGACAGTAAGCACTAAACCCGGTGGCGCCAGTGTTCGACAGCCTCGACCTCTGTCAGTGCGCCCCAGGGTGGCTGTGGCTACAATGTAGCTTACCATCACCAGTGTGTGAATGTGTGTGTGAATGGGTGGATGACTGGATATGTAAAGCGCTTTGGGGTCCTTAGGGACTAGTAAAGTGCTATATAAATACAGGCCATTTAAACAGTTTAGAAAAAGTGATTGGGTGAATGAATTGTTGTATAAAGGCAGCTTTGAGTGCTCTGAGTAGAAAAACGCTATATAAGAACCAGTCTATTTACCATGTGGCCTTTTGGACTCTTCCAAACTAAGTATTCCTTTTTCAAACTGCTGCCTAAAAGTTAAATATTGTCATTATGGATTCCCTTTTTTCTTAGGATGACACAATACATACAAGACGAGCATGCATCCTGAAGTCCTTGTGTGTCTACCTGAATGAAGACCATGAGAAACTTGTGAAGGAATATACGGTCAGTTATATTCACAAGTTGTTCTGTGTTATGTAATTTGCTCCAGGAGTTATGGGTAATTTCGATATATGAAATGGTAAAATGTGACACCACGTGTGAATAAAAGATATTGCAATTGGTCCTTGTTTTGTTTCATGTCAAATTTCTGAGGTGTGAAACCAGAGACATAGAATTTAGTAAATATATCAGCATATTCACGCTGATTGCTGAATTCCTTTTTTTTTTTTCATATGTAGACTCAAACAAATGTATTATTATATTTTACGTCACAGAACACTGAGGCCAACACTGAAGCCATGGAACAAACTGTGATGGGAGTGTATGTCATACATCAGGAGGGTGCGGAGCCTGGAGATGACCCAGAGAACATCGGTGTCCTGATTGAAGGCGTGGAGGTTCTCACTGGTTTGAGGAGCATTGCAATTGCTTGTGCTCTGTTATTTGGACTGATATACTGTCTGAACCTAAGCTACCCACCGGAGCTCAAATGCACTTTTGAAGTCTTGCAAAAGATTATCATGAAGCTGGATGGACAGAGGTTGTCATCCAAGGCACAGTTCCTAAAAAACAAGCTAATGGGGTGAATGAGCTTGAAACGGACTCATGCAAGCCAGATATTTTTTTTTCAAGGTTTCTGCAATGCAAATATGTGTTTACTGTTTTAAAGTTTAAAATTGTAAGTTATAAAATGTTCATATAAACTATGTGGTTTGCTCTGTGGCTATTACACAAAGATTGTTCGTCCATAACTTAAAGTCTTATACACTTGAAGTGTAAACACTGATTTTTGCCAGATGGCAATTGTTACAAAGGCAAATGCACACTGGTTTTCACAAATTGTTTGAGTGGAGCAGTTATGCTCAAAATTGAATGTTTTCTCCACACGTTAAATAGCATAAAGTCACTATTAATGGATACAGCCTGATTAAATGGAGGACTAATGTATGCAAGCAACATAGTAATGTTGTAATATTATAGTAATGTTGAATGTTATGTCTGAGCTTTAAATTGTGTTAAAATTCATATTGTTGTTTGCAATGCATATTTTACTACATTTTACGAAAGTTGCTTTGGGGATAATATTTTTTGTCTGCAAACTATTCAACAGACTTATTTCATTTTTATTATTAGGGTTAGGGTTATTTTATTGTATTTTTTCTTTCAGTCAGCATGTCTTGATCTGGAAGTTCTGTGGTCTTGGTATGAGATCGTTAAAGGGGAGAAAGCTAGGCTGAACTGGGATCCTGCCAACTGTTTTAAGAATGTTCAAGCAAAATAAAAGATGGTTTTGCAAGTTATCATTTATGTATGTTTCATTAATTTAATTAAAAGTAATGTTTACATAAGCAATACAAACACTAACTGAAACATGATTGGTGTAAGTACTACAGACATAAATTACATTTGTTCATTCAACAAGATTAACATTGGTGAAACAAACAAATATTTTACTAGTTCATGTAACAAGACTGACTTTTGATGTGCCAAAGTGTTTAAACAATATAACATGAATTTAAATTAATTTAATTAGACTAACTTGGTACAAACATGTTAACTGAATAAAAATCAAATTAACTGAATGTTAATGTTTAAATTATGTTACACTTACAAACATATTTAGTGTTGAAACAACACAATCAAGATGGATTGATTTAACATGATTTGTTTAGATGGAATATAGGTGGCAAGATGAAATTAAGTTCATCCAATGAATTATTTTTTTGAGTGTGTGTTTATTCTTTTGTGGACAGTGTGAAAAGGAAGCCTGGAGCTGTGAATAGAGCACACTGCTGGATAGCGACCATTGCATTATCACAGGCCTGACAGACAGAGAGGGGTGTCGCGCCACACTGCCACTTTACTTACCACTGAAATTTCTCCTTTATGCTTCTATACGGTGCTTTTCATGCAGGTACGTGCCTTTGCGCCTTTTTATATTCTCCATTGTGTGCTCCTGCTGCTGCTGCTGCTGCTGGAGACTCACCGGCTGGAGAATGCGCAGGCTAATGCAGAGAGCTCCTCTGCCTGTGTTGAGGCTGTGTTAAAAGGGGTCTTTATGTCAGTTCCTTCACCATCTGAAGTCCTGAGAGAGCCTCGGGGACGGCAGAAAACAGACTGCGAAAACACTCGGTAATTCATATTCAGCGGCTCGGTTTTGTGGGTAGATTTGCCTTTGATGTGATTCCCATTGTTAACCTGTTCATATAATAGGATCATGCTCAGAATTTTTCCAGGAAGAAATGATGATGATGACATCAAATAGTGCTTCAGTATGCCTAGCCTTGTGACCAATGAGCTCTTTTGTATCATTATTATATAATGTGTCCATATTATATAATGTGCGCTAAATAATACATGGCATATTTCACAGGTTGAAGTTTGAAGAAGGTTCAACTTCACCAAAAATATGGTTTGATAACTTGGCTGTACTCTTGTAGATTTCTTAAAGGTATTTAGAATCTCACTTGCAGATAAAACATAGATTTCACATCACTTCATTTCCTGTTTTTATTAAAGTATGCGTTAGTTCCCCCTCTTATGTCAAGACTGGGTATATACATCCATCCGTTCCCCCCCGATGCCTCCACACTCATCACTGAGAGTGTAAATCAGCTGATCGTTCGCCACGCCCCGTTTGGTGGCATGGCGAACGGGGAAGTTTATCCACTTTGCATATTGCCCAAGGGTTGCAGGGGTTTTTTTCTCTCCATCAAAACTCTTTGTTTTTTAAATTATTTCCTTAAAAGTGCGTCTGTATTTGACAGTCTATCCCGACACCTTGAATTTTGCTGGTCAGCTTTTTACCTCAACAGATGTGAGTGTCCTTGTTGGAATGTCTTTTATTTGATTCCTCACATTTCTTTATGAGTGATTTTTTTTTTTTTTTTTTTTTTTTTACTTTGCAGCGATGTTTAAATACCAACACTCTTCTGCAATCAAAATGGACATGATTGTGTAGTGGTAATCATTGCACCGGCTTTTAAAAAGCATAGTCTGCATCCACATGTGCATGATAAAATAAAAATATGCAAAGATTTAAATAAGATCTGGTCTCGGTCTGACTGAAGCAGTGCTGAAACTGTGGTTCGTGTCCTCTGGGAGAAACAGAAAAGGGGGACATTGTGGCCAGAACCCAGCATGTATACTGGTGTGACCGGGTGATTTGTGGAGGCATCGTTAATGCTGACTGATATAAACTGGCTTTGGAGTAACATCCAGATGACGATGTTTTCTTCAGGAAAGCTTTGCTTATTTAAGCTCTATGATCCTAAAACATGTTTGATTTTTTTTAAACATCATGCCTTTGTAGTACTACCTCAGCTACTAAACTACTACCTGCAGTCCAGACCTGTCAATACTGATAACATTTGCTGTATTAATAAAATAAGAATACTACAAAGAAGACCCCAAACTGCTCAGCAGCTGAACTCCTGCACCAGCCAGCAGCTGTTAACAGAGATGCTGGCAGATTACCCAGCTTATTGATGTTGCTCGTATAATAACCGTGGGGTTCAAATGACATGCAAATCATTGTTTTCTGTTTTATTTACAGTAATAAAGTCATTAAGTTCTAGTTTTAGCCAAGGGTGATTTTTGTGTGTTATAAGATAGCGCTAGCAGGGATTAGCTTAGTTTAGCATAAAGACTGAAAACATCTGGAAGCAGAAAATTCTCCACATTTGCTATAATCGACACTTTTTCATATGCAAATAAAAAAACTGAGTGGGATTAAACCTCTGAAGCCAAACTGGTTTTACATTTGGATTATTTTGTAGATTAATCAAACTGGATGTTGTTCATACATTTGCCACAGTTGTGGGATAGAAACGGCTCTGTGTGCAGCACTCGATGGAGTCATCCGCCGCTTGTTTTGTTCTTTCTGTTTTTGAAAGTGACCTCCTGCCTGCTCTCGCTGCACATTGACCTCTGACCTCCTTTACTGAAACAGGAACCATGTCTTCATGTTGAAAAGAAAACAAAGAAAAGAGGAAACAAACACCTGTGCGCACTGACTGCATACAAAGTAGCTCTGGGTAAAAACATATAATTGTAAGTCATCCTTGAAGGATAAACACATATTTATCATTTTCACAGCTTTTATTAGAGCAGGGTAGGACAGAATGCCGATATTGTTCCGTATCTTTTTCCGAGTAAAGCAAACAAGAGGACTGCGGAGGTGTTTGCTGAGTGGCATGTGCTCGTTCTCAGAAATTCATTTCTCACAATTTGCTGGAAGGCCAGAAAACATATTTATAACATTTATAACTATGACACCTGGTCTTTGACTTTCAGCTTTCTGCTGTTGGATTTTTCCAAGTCATGGCAGGAATCTTTCTAATTTTATTTAGAGCTTCAATTGCCGGGCCTTTTTGTCCTTCTGGTTAACAACTCAAAGTTAAAGAACAAAAGCAAAAATGCACAGCTCTCCTCTCTGGAATATTTTCAATAGCCTTTAGTCGAGGTTTGAATGTTTGACTGTTTGAAGCTTTGTTCTCAGAGGAAGGCTGGTGTTGAAATGCTCGAGAGAGTTTTGTGTTTTTAACTTGCTCTTTGAACAGATGGATTGACTTAAGGCTTCATAACCTCTCTCTGTGAACAGAACCTTGGTGTTTGTTTGCTCAATGAAACTCAATTTATCCACAGTAAGCAGCAAGGGCAACTATCTTGACTTTATAAACTCATAAAGTGCTGCATGCTTAGTCTGCACCAAACAGGAGGACAGAAATTTCACTTTCACTTTGCGGTTCAACAGCCTGATTAGAGGCTGTGACACAGCCCCACGATCCGCGTCCCGCTGCGGTATTTATCCCTAATGGAACTGTGCGTTACTTTATTGTGAGCACGGTATATCAACTTGGATGGATCTTCCATCAAACAAACCTTGTAAATCATAATGATTTTGTGAAAAATAGTCTACTTTGAAGAGCTTATTCAGTTCTACTGTTTTCTTTTGTTTGTACCTGAAATGTGTGAGTAGAAGGAAAGAAACGTCCAATTTTATCTCATTGATAACTTTATCTTATGATAACTGCTATATAAGGATAAAAAAACTGAGGCTAAAGTTCTGAGCTGGACTCTCTTAAAGTAAACATGTCACTGCAGATGACTTTTCCTTTCTGTTAAAGGGAGTTTCTCCTCCTGACTGTGATGTATTCGTATTTTATTTTGAATTCCTTTTAATTTGTTGTTTTCCCAGCTGAATTTCTAGTGGATACTCATTTTTAAAAAAAATCTAATTTCTGCTCTTCTATCATTTTTTTTTTTATGTTTAATGACATCTTACTCACTGGGTAAGTGAGTAAGATGTCCATAACCCCTTTGGTTCTCTGATTGGAGGGCCACTCCAAAAGTGTAAAGGAGACATATTAGGTCAGGGTGGCTGATGTGTACGCGGCGCATCCAGTTTTGTGGCTCCAGTACAGCCACAGTCTGATGACCATTGAGCACCTCCTCTGCTGTAGTTTGAGTTTAAGAGCCTTGCTAAAGGGCACTTTAAATGAAGTGAGGACAAGTGGCTTTCTGTTACTTTCCACGGGCAGATTTTTCAAACCACGCTTCTAAAGATCATCTGCACACATTGCATGTTGCATTATTATTGAGCAACGTGTAGTTTTGTACAAGCATCCAGTTTTGAAACTGTCCTTTTATAGCTTTGATAAAAAGATTTTAAAAAAATGGCAGCTGTCCTTTAAATGCTCGTCTTTTAAACACAAGGTTCAGTAATGAGCAGCTTCCTGTTAGCTTTTATCGCCTTTCACAACCTTCTTGTTCAGATGGTTTCAAAACAGAAGGCTACCTGTGAATTTAGAGTATTTTAAGGCCAATATGCAAAGATTGAGAATGAACATCCAAGCTTTTTTTATTAATATGTTTTAATCACTTGAACGTTTTTAATTATGATTTTAAAATGTCCTTAAGGCTTTATTACTTGCAGAAGAGAAATATTTTGTGTGTTTTGTGGGTCATTTTAGACACTTTGCCACAAAATTCTACGGGTCATGATTCATACCTTTGCATAGACTGAAATTCACTTTGAACAGAACATAACAGGGAAATATAAAAAACAGTTGATCTGTTTTAGGCCATTTAGTAAATTCTAATAATATTTTTATTGACTGATTCTGAGCTCGGTGTACGATTATGAATTTTTCAGTCTAGGATTCCACGATTAATTTATAAAGAACAGAGTTACATGTTAAGCTAAAAGACCAACCTGCCTGATTTAGAGCTACACATTCCAAATTAAAGTCCTATTTATAGACTCATGCGGCTTAAAGGCCAAGATCTTCTGCACCTTTCAGCACCTGTCAGGTCTTCAGGCTTCAGTCTCTATGCTCCAAACAACACTCGTAGCATTTCGCATTCTCCCGCATAAATGTTAACCCATGCTAAAATTACATACAGTATCTGCCTCGGAGCCTTGTGTAACCTAGCTTTGATTCAGCGCTGTTGTGACCCACTTCTAGATCAATGACATCTGGAGGAGGAGAAGGTGGCAGGGAGGAAGGGAGGGAAGGTTGCTGGGAAGTGCTGATGATGTCTAACAAACGCGCCCGGCGGGAGGTAACCTCTGGAGCAGGTAGCGTGGAGGAGGCGCTAAACGAGAACGATGTCCAACTGTGTCTTTCATTATGAACAGATGCTGCCATGATGGTAGGGAGGAGGACGAGGAGGCAGAATTCAAGAGGAGGAACAGGGAGACTTCCTCCTTAATTCAAGGAGGAGAATGTATTAATAAGAAGGGACGCAGAGGAAAGAGCAGGAAGATCGAGGAAAAGAAAGGAGTGCGTGAGGTGAAGAAGAGCTAACAATCCAGAGGGGGAGCTCTAGGAAAAGACGAAAAATGTACAGAGCAAGAAAAATAGAATAAAAAGAAAAAGAGAGAGATGAGGAAGACCTTACTTAGAGACTGTAATCCCTGAAAAGTGCAGCAGCACCTCTGGCCATGGATACATGCTTAAATATCGCACTTCACTACTGTTAAAATCTAAAGTCAATGCTAGATCACAGCACACTGCAGCCAATTGCTGCAGCGTGTGCGTGTGCACGTGTGTGTGCAAGTATGTGTGCACGTGTGGGTCTATACGTTCCTCCAGGTTCATTGTACAACTTGATTCAGCCCGATTCATTACTTGAAGGTCACTAATGCCTTGACACATAAACACACACCCACAGTGTATTGAATTAAATATTCATAATACTGCGACTGTAGCAGACTATTGAGGCGCATTCAGGTTGAACAAGAAGAGATTTTTTGCGCGTTGACCTCCAGACGGCCGTCTGAGGTTATTCACCTCAAACAACAATGAACTTACTGCAGAGATGTTAGCTGTATCTAATTCCGTTTATGAGCCTTTATATTCACTTTTGATGGCATTAGAAATGCCTTAATATTGAGCCTGAATGGACCTTTGGTGATTGGTCACTCTCAAGCAGAGCAATCTCAGGTGATTGTGTAGTTTGCATGTAAAATTAAAGCAATCCAATGAACTTCAACTACCACATTTACAATAAAAGTGATTATAAGTCGGATTATAAGTTACATGTTTTTTATTTTGCATGTTTTTATTATGATTATCATAATTATTATGACAGTTGATTGTAAAGTATATACAGTAAGAACCCTGTGCAGAAGTGCGTATAGTGCGGTGGTTTACACATTCGCTTAAAAAGCGATCTCCCAGCAGGAGATCAGATTCCTTTGGGGTTGTATCAGGAAGGACATCCGGCATCAAACATGTGGAGCTTTCCGCTGTGGCGGTCCTTTGTCAGTGAGGGAGCAGCCGAAAGTAGCTTTATGTAGAAATACGCAGAATTAGTTGTAGATAATTATAAAGACATAACGGCACGAGCAGTGCTGTAGGAGGGGCTCCAGAGTCACACCTGTAAACAGCCTATCCACATGGCTAGCTAACAACTGCAATGCAAGTGAGCTGTGGCTCTGTGAGACCTCTTTCTGTCACTGTATTCACAGGTGCCTGAGGTATCAGTAATGAGGATCAGCATGTATACTTGCACAAACACTGCATGTAAAGCAGCAGAAATGTTTGGAGGGGTATTTGGATCAGAGCTGTAGACATGGGCTACACCAGAGTGACAATAATCAAACACCCGGAGTGCAAAAGAATAAACAGCCATGAGAGCATGGAGAGCTTCAGCAGCCTTTACCCACATTCCTGTTTTATCCGCACCTTCTCAGGTGACGACGTTTAGAACAATGGTGCAAAAGTGCATTTCTATGAATCTTCAATATTTCTTTGTACGGAAAATTCAAAGCCAAAGACTCACAAGCTACCAGTAATAGTGTAATCATTTAAATGACTGAGGGTGCAAGGCATACGTGTGCGTTCATGCAGAACCTGGCCTGACAGAAATGTGCAAAACCGAACTCGGTCCACCTGACTCAGGCCAACAATGACAGAACAATTAGCAAACGTTAACGTGAGCTTTTGCAAACCTCGGCTCAAGATAGTTTTATTATTATTATTACTTTATTTAAACTGCTCGTTAACAGGAATTAAACTTTTAAATGAAATCGGAAGCTAGCTTATCCAATTAGCCTGTCTCAAACTGTCATGGCTGACTAAATGAACAAAGTTCACATAATCTTATATATTCGTGTCTTGATTTATAAAACATGTAGTTCTGTTTCTGAATTTCTGTTCATACCAAAACGGTTGTTTGACTGAATCCAATGTGATCAGCGAGACTCAATGATTTGGTCTTTTTTTTAACAGCTGTATATAACTGTGGCCATGTGAGTTTATGAATGGTGCACTTATTTTTTTTAAAGATATTTTCAAACTGATCAGTGAATTCATTTTGCGTATTTTGCCCCCACATTTTTTTTTAATTAGCTTCCTTTTTTAAGCATCATTTTTCCTTCAACCAGCTTTCAATTACTCCTACGTTTTTTGGCATTTTTTTCTCATTTCTGAGACATTTTGCATGGAATGTGATATCTACGTTGCGTTACCTGAGGTGTAAGACGTCCGTATCTATCCTCTTGTAGGTGGAGCGTCGTCAAGCACCCAGCTGGAGAAGGGGGCCGGACATAAAAGACTGCCTTAAGACAAAACTAAAGACACAAAGAGCATCTAAAGCTTCTTTTTTTTTCCTCCTTGAATTTACAAAAAGAAAACCGATTCAGTCCTCAAGCTTTTTCTGTCTCTGCTTCAGTTCTGAGGATTTTTTCTCTTCCCTCCTTGCCTGTGGTGGTTGTGAACTGCTTTTTTTGCTTCATGTTTCACTTCGTACAAGTTCCCATCGAGGAGAATCAAAAAACAAAAACCTGATTAAAGAAATATTTTTTGGTTGGAGAAATTTTCCCGAATAACGAGGAGTTAATCATCTTTGGTTCCTCTGGGATCTTTTTTTTTGTTTTTGTCCCCCCTCATCCTCGGTAGGTCACTTTTTGGGGAGCGGATTTGTACCTTTTCGCCTACGCTGCACTGTTCTCTTTGTGGATGTAACTGACGCCTAAGTGGACTCGTCACGATCGCAGTGGATTATTGGCCTTTTGTGGGTTTTTGCTCTTGTCGCCTCTTTTTATCAGCTGGTTTGAAGCTTCTTTTCTGTGTGAGAACTACACATTGTTTCCCAAAAGTCACATTTTATGGGCCATATTTGAACTTTATTGACCTTTCTCCAAAAGTTGATTCTGTTCATCTGGACATAGCGTTTTGTGGGAGAAAAGTTTCGTCACTCATCCAAGTGACTTCTTCAGTCTCAGCTGACTGCAGGTTCCCCCAATCTTATAAATGGCTCGTCTAGCACAGCACAAGAAGTCTAAGACCAGGCAACAAAGGAAGTTTGACTTACTTGTTGTACGTCGGAAACCACCACAAAATATGGAGAGTGTCCTCAGTGACCAGAAGAGACAAGGATGCAACACCGAGGATGTGGATAAGTGGGTGAAGAATTTGTCTGACAGACAGCTCACCAAAACAAAGAAAAACATCCTTGCTAAAGGGTTGGATTTTGCTGTCACACCAAGACAAATCCCACTAGTGGAGCTGATCGCAGCCACAGAAACAGCAATTCGTAACAACAATATTGCAGAAGTGGAAGCAGAGCAACTACGGACGAAAGTTTCGGCCTGTCTCAGCAACGCAAAGCCCCCAGCATCCAACATCACCATGGAGGAGAGGAAGGCACTCACATCACTTAGTGATGACAACAACATTATCATCCTTCCAGCAGACAAGGGTAGGTGCACAGTACTGCTAAACCAGAAAGGCTATCATGAGAAAAATTTGTCACAACTCAGTGACGAAAATACTTATGAGCCCCTGAAACGAGACCAAGGAAGTGGCTACAGGAAGAGGGTGATAGACTGTCTGAAGCAGTTAGAACAAGACAAGGCTATTGACCGGACCTCGCATCACAGGCTATACCCAAGGGAGTCTACACCAAGTCTGTATGGTTTACCGAAAATACATAAACAGGGTGCACCTTTAAGACCGATTGTCTGCATGATCAACTTGGTCACCTATAACATCTCCAAGTTTCTGGCTTCGATCCTCAACCCGCTGGTGGGCAGCTCTGAACACCACATCCAGTTGTTGAGAAGGTGAGAAATGTTATTATGGAGTCAGATGAAACAATGGTCTCGTACGACGTTACATCTCTCTTCACTTGCATCCCAGTCACGGAAGCGTTGGAGGTAGTCCGTAAAAGATTACAGGATGACACCAACCTCAGCAACAGGACCACTCTCAGCATCGACCAAGTGTGTTTGCTTTTGGAACTGTGTCTTCATTCCACCTACTTCACATACAAGGGTCAGTTCTACAGGCAGAAACATGGGTGCGCCATGGGCTCCCCAGTTTCACCCATCGTGGCCAATTTGTACATGGAAGAAGTGGAAAAGATGGCTTTGCTATCCTACCCTGGAACACCACCAAGCCATTGGTTCAGATATGTGGATGACACCTGGGTGAAAATCAAATCTCAGGACATACTACATTTCACGGATCACATTAACTCGGTGGACCGACACCGTCACCAGGGAGGATATGAAAAGTGGCAGGTTAGCCTTCTTAGACTGTGAAATTTCCATCAGTAATTTGGGACATCTAAAAGCTGACGTGTACCGTAAACCTACACATACGGATCAGTATTTAAGGTTTGACTCTCATCATCCACTGGAGCACAAATTGGGTGTCATCAGGATGCTACAACACAGAGCGAACACCATCCCCACTGACACAGCGGCCAGGAAGGCAGAAGAACAGCACATCAAGAAGGCCCTGAGTAAATGTGGTTATCCCAGCTGGACTTTTGTCAAAGCTGGAAAGGCACCTAAAGAAAGCTCCAGCCGATCCAGGAGAGAAGGACAACCGCTGCCCAAGCGAAAACCTGTAGTGATCCCATATGTGTCAGGAATATCAGAGCAGTTAAGATGCATTTTTTCTAAACACTGGGTCTCTGTGGCTTTTAAACCCCAAAACACGCTGTGCCAAAAACTGGTCCACCCCAAGGATCGGGTCCTCCAACACAAACAGAGTAACATAGTGTACGCTGTTAAGTGCCAGGAGGATTGCCATGATTTATACATCAGGGAAACCAAACAACCTTTGGCGAAACGGATGGCACAACACAGAAGAGCTACCTCATCAGGCCAGGACTCTGCAGTCTATTTACACCTACAGGCCAGTGGACACTCTTTCAATGATGAGGATGTACACATCCTGGACAGGGAGGAACGCTGGTTTGAGCGCGGAGTCAAGGAGGCCATTTACGTGAAAAGGGAAAGACCATCTCTGAATCGAGGAGGGGGCCTAAGGGTACATCTGTCACCATCTTACAATGCTGTGATTGCAGCCATTCCCTAACTCTCTGTGAATGGTACTCATAGCCATTGATCAGTGGGCTTTGGTCAGTGGGTTTTGGTCAGTGGTTGTTGATCAATGGTCATGAGAATTTGCATAATTACGATTAAGGAACTGACCTCCCAGCCCATTGTTCCTTCAGTGGGCTGGTTTCAGTCATTATGCAAATGAACTGTTTATAAGACTGGGGAAACCTGCACTTGGATGAGTGACGAAACGTTTCTCCCACAAAACGCTACATTCAGATGAACAGAGTCAACTTTTGGAGATTTACTTTCCTGGATGATTGAGAATGCATCAAGAAGATTTATTGACCTTTGTTTCCTTTTTCTGTAGCCCCCGTGCCTGGAGTTGATGAGTGACAGTCAGGGTTCGGAGGACAGGGTGATTGGCAGATAATCAGCCAACCTGCTTTCTCTCACAGGCCGACAGAAAGGCTTGTCAGGGTGGACAGAAACTCACTCCTGCCACTTCACTTCCTTTATAATTGATTTAGAATTGACTGGCCACACTCTTACATTCAGATGTCCTCTTGTTTGTCTTGTAAACTGGAGTCAGATGATAAAATGAAAATCAGTTTAATCTATGTTTCCAGTGTAGAAGTTGCGCCGAGCTCAGAGACTGAAAGCTGGAGAAAACTGCTGCATGAAGAAGAAAGGAAAAAGACGATGCATTCATTCATTTTTTTATTCAGGTTACTGATAAAGTTACAGGTCATTAGGTTAAAATTCAGAGAAAAATAAAACAAATCTTTGTATAATTACAAATTTACTAGAATTTATTGATTCTTTCTTCTTTTTTGCACATTCAATTTCTGTTTTATCAAATGAGACATTTTTAGTAAAGTCAATGGACTTATTTGAAGTTTATGAGCATTTTCTTATAATTGGTTGATGAATTCCTGAAAAACCTTTCGATGGAATTAAAACAGCAGCTTTGTTCTGCTTCCGGTTGCTGTGCTGAGCAAACGCCATCATCCTGTATCTAAAACCATAACTATTATTATTATCTAAAGAACTACAAGCACCAAAAGATAACTGATAACTTTATCATAGTATATACTGTGTCGCAATACATAAATATTCAGACGCGATCATTCTGTCGTGATCTCTCTGTTTAAAGTCTGCTGCTGCTCCATATCCAAACCACAGTCAGCTCCACGTCCTCCTTTACCCCTCCTGTCCAAAAAAGCTCATTTTAACAACAAATAGCTTGGAGATTTCCTTTTTTTAGGCCATTTAAGATTTAACTGCCAGTGAATCCTGTCATTCAGGCAGTTAGACTCCTTATCGACCTGTTAATCAAATCATTAACGACTGAAGCTCTTATTGACCTGCCAATCAGAGCTTTTCTTTCTTGTATCTTCCAGTAAATAGACTTGTGTAGGACTCAGCTGGTTGGTTGGTTAGTGCTACAGCTTAGTAACAAATGAATAACAGCCGAAAACCAGGATTATTTGTTTGTAAGTACAAAAGTGTGTTTATTCTGACTTATAGCGGTATGTTTATGGGATATAAAGTTGTAAAATGGTGTATGAATTTGAATATTTGTAGTGATCACTGGTTTGCTGTAGAAATCCAACAGAGCAGCTCAGTGGCTTGCTACTGTACCTGTGAATGTACTTTGTATTCAGAGGTTTTTATTAAAATAAATAAGTGCTGATATCATGTACCGCAGCTTTACTTTCTCTTTTCATCTGTTTTCTGCACGTCTGAAGCCAAAAGCAACACACACACACACACACACACACAGAAAGTTTGCTCTTGTTCCTGAGCACCTTGTATGAGACACCTTAACGTATCTATTTTCACGGGAGACCTCAGCGGGGATATCATATTGACTTTGCTTCCAAAGTTTTAATTGCACAATTATGTATCATCTCAAGCTGCTTGATTATTGATCGTGGAAAGCATAAACATGTTTGCAGTGTTGATGAGTAAACCCTCTCTAATGAGCCTGCACTCAGTAAACTAGCTCATGTTTCTACATGACTGTTGTGGAATCTAAAGTAAGGCCCAATCTTCTTAAACCTTTCCGAAATATTGATGATTATCCCTAACTTATTGACTTCAGTAGAAGGCATCACCCCAGAGAGTGTGCTGAAATGTTTCTCCTCCTTCTAAGTGAAAGGCGTGAGTTCTCACACCAGTACAAAGACGGGGAACTGTCCGCATCGGTCTCATCAAGTTAAAAGAATTTCAGCTGATGCGAAGATCCAACAATGAGCTGGTTTAAGTTAGATCAACAGGTTCAGTCAACTCAAGAATTTTCCCACCATTAGTTGCACTTCAAGAAAAACTCATGGTGCAGTAATCTGAATATTTGGTGTCAGTGCAACACTGACTCCATTCTTTGAGGGTTGTGATGCTGCGCTGTAGGGTATTGTTTCATGTACCACATGACTGTGAGGGATAGAGATGGACTAGCTCGTCGTTAACGTGGCCCATTGGTTCATAAAGAATCGACCACTGGGGCTCATGCTTGATATAGACCCGTTCTTTGACCTTAACTTTCAGTGTTTGTTCTGGCAATTGAACAGTTTTTAAGAATAAACTCAGAGGATCAAAGGTCAAAGGATGTGAAATGCAAACATTTCCGAGCGTTCAAATTGACCTGGAGATGAAAAGAAAAGGACAGCGACTCAGAGCGCTTAGTCTTTTTTTATCAGTATAATTAAATATCATGCAGTCACTGAGGCTTCACCGCAGTGAAAATAGCTTCGTGTGTGTGTGTGCGCGGCTGTGCGTGTGTGAAGTTTCTGTGAAATGTGTGTCGTTGCAAACTTTTTGAAGTTTGTGTCTGCTCACTCAGGTACGCTGCTGTCATTTTCTGACTAATTTTCTCCTTCAGTGACAGCTCTACACCTGGTTACACACACGCGCACAAACGCACACACCCCTCTGAGCCCATATACGTGAGCTGCTGTCACTTGGACTATGTGACTAAATTTCTATCAGCTATACTGTGCCTGTGGGTGCACAGTTGAGTATTCTAGCTGACTTTAACCCGTTGAGAATCCAGAGATTTGAACCCGAGTGGGGTCACTGATCTCCTGAACTCTGGTCCACCTATCGTAGGTGCTGTTTACCTTCAGCTCAGGTCAGAAAAAAGAATGACAAGCAGTAGATTTATCAGCCGTAAGCCGTCCACACCTTTGCACAGGTCACTGACATCCACGAGTTTTAGGTCTGTGGTATGCAAAACGTGCAAAATAGTTTTTTCCCTGTTTTAGATCAAACAGATGCCATGAAAAGATTCATATTATATTTTTTAAATGTCTTTCCCTGAACATGAAGGCAGTTTTGCACCAGTCTTATGTTACTGTAGGCTCTTTATAAAACACCTGCAGGAGGCTGTTTTGGTGATTTAAAATAGAACTAAAGTTTCGCGTCTGGATGAGGACAAACTGCACTTTCCTTACAGGTCACACTCATATTACATTAGATTGGAATGAATCATTTTCAGCACAGAACTGAATATAATTAGTTAGTAAATAGACATGTTTTTATATACTAATAGAAGCCAATAAAGTAAATAAAGCTGAAAACTGGACGTTTTTGGAAAACAGTACATGTAAAAATATGTCGGGAGTCTCAAAGATTTGTATATTTTTCTCATGTACTGTGGAGCTTTGCTTCTCACCGGTTTTACACACCAAGCACATTGTAAACAAAATGACAGGAAATTCAGAATTTTTCAGATCTGAATTTGTCCTGTAACGTACATATGCACCAAAAAAATGCACTGAAAAAAAAAAAAGAACTAGAGTCGACATGAAGCTTGTCCTGATGTTTCTAAAGAAGAATAGCTAGAAACTGAATCTCTGGATACACCCAGTTCTCAGGAGAAGGCAGCGGCAGGGAGATTTTCAGGAGTTGAAGCTGTTTCACGGCCGCTTTCGTCCGTACTTCAGGATGCCGGTGGGGCAGTTTGAGCTGAGGAAGCAGAGAAATCATTTCAGAGAGTAAATAACCTCGAGCAGCACCTAGCTGTGTGTCTGAGGTCAAATAGGATTTCCATCATCAGTGCACTTGTTCCCAAATGCTGTGGCCTGATTGGTCAGGTCTGGTTATTTGCAAACAAAAATCTAACTTGGTCAGAAAAAATAAGCACTGCAAGGTCGTCCTGTGAAATTTGGCTGCATTAAGAATATGCGAGTCCGAAATATATTTAAAACGCAAACTTTACGCGTCCGGTGTCTGAAGAACTTTACACCATGAATAAGCCTCAGCTATAAAAGCTCGATGAAGCTGTAAATATTACATATTCCATGTATTCCACATGCATGATGGTTTCTGTGGCTGGTTCTGTACAAAAGAGCATCAGCGCATGTTCTCCCTCAGTTATTACATAACAGGAGCTAAAATTTACATAATTATCTAGCCAACCAAAAGTGACAACCATATGTGGTTTGGCCTTTCGACACACTCAGCTGGAAAAGCCACGTTATCTCTCTGTAGACTCTCACCATTTGTTGAGCTACCGCTGGTATACTGGCCTGTGATTGGCTCAGCTGTTTCCATCCAGTAATCTGACTAGCTGAGAGCAAAATGAATCTCCACTGCACCTTTGAATGTAGCACCAGCAAACTCACACAAACCAGAATCGCACGTGCACCCAAGATCTGCCGCTTTGCACGAGCCACTCTCTCTCTTTTTTTCTTCTTTTTTTTTACCTCGACAACCGAGGCTTGTAATCTTGCAAGTCGAGCGTGTGAAAAAGACCAGGATTAATCAGTTTACCGCCCCACCAGAGAGAGGACACGCTGCCTTAATAAATAAATATGAATAAGCTTGTAGAGTTTGGAACAGACCATTAAAAAGTCAGAGAGAACATGGACCAAAGTGAAGCTCGAGGTGTGTTTGGGTTCAAGTGAGAGGATCAAGGAGATGTCACAAGTCGCTTTTGGATCAGATCCAATTATGTGAGGCTGATAGCGGCGTGTATGTGTGTGTGTCGCCCTTGAAGTCTTTCAGAGTGTGGTCGTCTTACCTTATCTTTTGTGGTAAATAGACTGCTAAAGATGCCGTGCGTGGTTTTTTTGTGTGCGTGTGAGAACCAGTCCATACTTGGTGCCGCTGTTATATTTTAATTAAAGCCGAACAGCAGCCTTAATTACTGCCATGATAAACAATACCTCTCTCTCTCTCTCTCTCTCTCTCTCTCTCTCTCTCTCTCTCTCTCTCATCAAAGCACCGACAAAGCTTCCTCAGATGTACACACACACACACACACACACACACACACACACACACTCAAAGCCTGCGGTTGGTCTCGGTGGTGCAGCAGAACTGTGTTTATGGCTGTTAATGAAAACTGAGGCCAGAGTCCCAGAATCCCAACGCTAATCACCATCTAACTCTCTGGACAGGAGAGGATGGAGGGAGAGAGAGATGAAGGGTGGGAGATGGAGTTTTTAGAGACCACGACACATGAGCGTGTTCATGTCTGTACGTGTAGAAACAGATAAAAAGTGGCGGTGCAGTCATCCGTCAATTTGCTATGATTACTCTGCTCGCATGTATTGCAAGCGTCTGCTCGGATTACTCATCTCGTGGGGACCCGTCTTCCTTCTGAGGACGAAAATGTAAAGATCCCACAACTCAATCACTCTTGTTTACAATAGTTAAGATGAAGGCTAAGTTTAAACAAGCAGTAGTTATGGCTAAGGGCAGCGTTAAGTCCTCTGAAGTGATGGAAGCAAAACTGTGTGTGTGTGTGTGTGTGTGTGTGTGTGTGTGTGTGTGTGTGTGTGTGTGTGTGTACGTGCGTTTATGTGTGTGTTGGTGCAGAATGACAAAGGAAAAGTCTAAAAAAGTCATGAGCTCTGCAAGCATGGATTCAGCTGTGCATGTAGGTAGTGTTTGTGAGCCACTTTGCAATTTCCCTTCAGTTTTATTCATAAAGTATGATTTTAAATCAACAGTCACTTTTGATTCTTCGATAAACACACCATTAGAGAACGAACCCTAGCAAACTTGTTGGTGACAGTGGGGAGGAAAAACACGTTTTGTGTGTAACGGCCTTTAGAGTTAGGTGAAATGTTTCAGTGGACCATTTCACCTATCACCTTGGGTTTGGTGAGGTCTGA
Organism: Diplotaxodon limnothrissa; assembly: GCF_057381915.1. Classification (NCBI taxonomy): domain Eukaryota; kingdom Metazoa; phylum Chordata; class Actinopteri; order Cichliformes; family Cichlidae; genus Diplotaxodon; species Diplotaxodon limnothrissa. Next base: position 12,727,970 of record NC_140597.1, on the reverse strand, counting down.
GGCAGGACTAATGTAAGGATTATGTTGCAAGACAAAAGGTCATCACAGTGTTTGCATGCAGGGTTAATATATTTATGCACTGTTTTCAGGTGTTAGCTGTGGATGAGAAATTAGCACTTTGCAGAATGTGAGGCCCTGCTCTGCTGTTTCCACACAGAGAATCTGAAAATAACCCAGAACAGAGAGTTTATTAACCACACACAGACTCACTGAGCTCAAACAGGCTGGAGAAAATGGACCTTATAAAGAGACACGAGCGCCCAGAGAGCACTGCGAGTCTGAGTGGAGAGGGCAGCTGGGAAACACTGAGATGTACTTCCTCCTCTGAGACAAATATTCCTCGTGGCAGGAAGTAGTTTTTCCTCACATTTCCACATTTCAATGACAGAAAAAAATTTATTGCCCAAAGCAAAACTACGAGTTTAATTTACTTCATCTCATACGCTCTACCACACATTACATACCACAAATAAGTGCTATCCTTCTTACTCCACATACAGTATAAACAAATAACCATCTGTAACCTGTTAACTGACGCCACGCTGCGTTTTATCGTGGCAAAATGTCTTCCTGGAGACACCCACTGTGGCAGGAATGATCACAAAGGCTGAGTGCTTTGGCCGGTGATTATATGTCTGACTGTGGACACATTTGGTCCTCAGTGAGACGCAGCAACACTTCACTGGTGTGTAGTTCAGATCAAAATGATTGTGTTGATTTTAAACATAATAAATGGGCCTGTGGCTGTTATCCACTTTATTCCTTCTCACCTTTTTAAATGATATTGGTGGCGTGGCTGGTGTGATTCCATCACTTTGTCTTGGTTAGCCTTAATTAAAAAAAACCTCCAGCTTCGTCTTGTTGTTGTTGTACAAATACGTTGATTGGATGTGAAAATTCATCTATGAGATCGCTTCTGTGCAATAGCTGACTGAAGCACCAGTCTTTGGAGCCTTTGATCAGTTTGCATAGATGACATCCTTTTCATTTTATATCGTATTATTATATCTTGAATCTGGAACCATTTGTATTTATTGAAGTCATCAGGTGGGTATATCATGCATCACATTGTAATGACAGAAAAGGGAAGCAGCTAAAGTTTTACATCGCCCTTTTTTTTTAACAGCAGGAGCTGTTTTGTTGCTCTGGTAGGAAATGATTTAAAATGATTTAACACCTTTTAAATCATGATGCTCCGTAATGTCAAATTGTGGCATTGTGCCATAAACGTGACATGGCTGCTAAATACAGCTGGACCTAAAGGTCATTAACGGTATAACATAACGTGAACCTGCCTTATACATTTAGAAGCAATTTATACTTTCCTTGCCTGAAGAGGGCAACCTTCTCAGGCCTAAATCACCCGTATTGCGTCTTCATGTTGAGACTGTTTGTATTGTAATGCAGATATAAATCATGTTGCTTTGGCAGTAATGTTCCTCGGTTTGGATGCCAAAAACAAGATTTGATTGGATCGAACCGAGGTCACGATTTCAAACCCATTTCTAATAAAAAAAAATTCTTCGACTGAATTTGTGGATGAAGAACTTCTGAGACTGTAAAGTATCGTCTGCTACATTCTTTCAAAGCTCAACCAGACTGTTTCTGTTAGCAGCAAGCCAGCACACACACACAGAGACACACACCTACAGGTTCACACAAACAAAAGAAGACAAAGATACAGAGATTCCAAATAATTACTGAGCCCAGAAGTCTGCAGCAGCATAGAGCCAGCAGTGCTTCAGTGTCTGAGCTGTGTGTACGTGTGCGGTGTGTACCTTAATGAGGAGAAAGAGGGCAGACTGGTTTATAGAGAAAACCTTCCAAATCCCATTACTGCACTGGTTAGTGTGTGTGTGAAGCAGTGCATCATCGTATGTGTACTGGACTGTGTAGTATTAGAAGGTTCTCGTGTGTGTGTGTGTGTGTGTGTGTGTGTGTGTGTGTGTGTGTGTGTGTGTGTGTGTGTGAGTATTTACAGTAAAGTCTCTGTGTTGCGTGTGTGTCCCATTCTGTCCTCAGTAAATAGTGACTTCTCATTAAAGCTTTCCGCTCTGCTGCCGGCGAACGCCGAGTCCTGGAACCTGGATAATCCACTCCCCAACGCGTGCACACACACACACACACGTACACCTACACACACACAATATACAGTATACACATGAACACAAGTCTTACTACCCTGCTAACTTACAGTCCTTACATCAAATCTAACTAACTATCTATCGATATATAAAAACATTAATTAAAAAACAGGGAAAAAGAACTGAGGAAGTTGCAGAGGAGGAGGAATGAAGAAGGAAGAGGAGGAGAAGCAGAGGGAGTGGGTGTATTTGTTGGTTTAATCCTCTCCTATTAGCGGCTCCTCTGTGTGCTGTAAGGATTAGCCTGTTGTCTGAGCTCCAGCAGGTCGGAGAGCAGGGGGCTGTAGCCTCCCCAGCAGCCCAGCCAGGAGCCTCCGACGACGGGCATAGCGACCCACCGCGGGTCCGCTCCTCCCCACCTCCGCCCTTGAGCTCAGAGAGGATTCGGCATTAGTTTGTTTGTTCAGAGCCTGGTGCTGAATAGTCAATGAGGTGATGGATGAGAGTGCGTTTCCCTGGGCAACAGTTTAGAGGCCCTCCCCTCAATTAACCTCTTGGCATGGCTCACACGCACACGCAAAGAAAAATCACACGCGCACGTATTCCGGAGATAACTTGCGCATTGATATGCAAGATCCGAAGTCATACAGCCCATGAACAGACCAGGTCAGGTTGTGGCTGCTGCTCATAATTCACAGCACACAGGCCAATATGCGCACACACATACACACACCAAAATGCGCAGCTTAGCGGAGGATGCTGTATTTACAATTCGGGTCACACAGGCAGAGATAAAAACACACTGAGGCGAACACGGGTCAGTGGTGCTACCGGTGCTTCTAATGCAGAGCACACTCCCACACACACACACTCATGCTCACAAAGTTTGAGGACAAGGCATTACTTGTGATGTTTATAATGCCAAACACACACACGCTGCCCATTCATAAGACAGTAGATAAGCTTTAAAGGAAACAACAGGGGATGAAACCTGCCTGAACTTCATGTTTCAAAAATGTTTTACATTTGTTTAGCTGCTTTTGTGTGATTTACGTCTGCCATGTAAGAGGACAGCTGAGCCGTGCCTTTGGTGTAAATTCAGGCTGATATTAACTTTGTATAACCCGAAGCATCTGATTGGTGCATTAATGGGTGTGGTTGAGCCTGTGAGGCAAAACGAAGGGAGAGAAAGTGGGTGATGGACTGCAAACGGCACGCAGGCAGGCCAGCTTTCACATCACATTATATCACCCCACTGTGTTTATGTGTGTGTGGGATGGTTTGAGGAGATGTGCATGAGTGTATACATGCATTAAAATGTTTCTGTGTGTAGTTTTGTGAAGAAAGGGGAAAGGGTTAGGGGACATGACTGTGTGTCTGCTGCATGACTGTGTGCGTGCGTGTGTGTGTGTCCAGGGGGAAGATCTTCTTCTGCTCCAGTTATAGCGGTCAGACACCAGCACAGTCCTCCACGGTCCACTTCCTGTCCATTTCCTGTTGACCTCTGACCCCTGCTGGATGAGTTGAGGTCCTGAGGGTTGTATGGTTGGTGTGTGAGTGTATGTGTGTAAAGGAGGTTTTTCAGATAAATAAAATAAACAAAAGCACAAAAATATGCCCATGTGAGTGCGATATCACGTATGCGATGATTTAATATTATCTGTATACATTTCCTAATACATCATAATCCATAAGTCACTGGGCTCCACTCTGTGGGATTAAACTATTAAAAGCACATTAGTGAGCCGCAGTTTGGCACTGGGTGGCATGTTCCTTCATTAGCATAAACACACGCTGTTATACACACCCCGTACTCGCTAGAGCAACAAATGTGAATTAAAATGCAGCTGAAAACAGCCCCAGTAACATTTGTTTGAGTAACCCTACTTACTCAAATAGATGCATGTTAGGCTGTTTTAAGGATATTGTTTGAAGGAAGAGACTTTTTTAAAGTACCTTCTCCTGGCTCTTTGCCTTATTTATGCTATTACAATGCAATATGCTTATAATAAAGCATCTGCAGCCCCATTTTAAAAGAGAATCGACAGACTATTAAGGCATAACATTAAAACTCGTGCTTAACATTGTGTAGGACCTCCTTGAGCCACCAGAGCAGCTATGACCTATTGGAGGAAGAATGTGGCACATTTGCATGCTGTGATGTTTTGCACCCAATAATGACACGTGAGAGATCCCTGGTTTGATCCTGGAAGGTTACCAGCAGAAAAATCTGTCAAATCAAACATGTAGAGCTGCCCACTGTGGCGACCCCTTGTGGTAAGCAAGTAAAAAATAGCTTTCTAGGGTATTTAGCTTATTCAGTCTTAGCTTTTGGAGGTCTCTGTACTCTGAGGAGTGAACCTGTGTATACAACTCGTAATGTTTTGAGATGGTAATGTCACTTATGTTGCGTTCATGTGGCTGTACTGCAGTGATGCTCCCAGTGTTCTGGTTTAGCTAGTACCTGATTAAGACTCCTGTAGTAATTAATGGCTCCCAGTCAGTGTTCAATTGGTTAAACCAGTGTTCCTGTCCAGAAACTATTTAATCTTCCCTCACGTCATTTCAAAATGTTTGAAATTTAAAAAATCAAATCAAACTGTTCAGATTTCACGGTGCAGCAGATGGTCCTGTGGGTTTCGTGGACTGAGCTTGTCTTGGATGCTCAGTTGGATCTGGGTGGGTTGGAGGCTGGATCAACACTTTGAGCTCTTCTTCATGTTCTTTTGAACCACTGCTGGGCAGCTTTTGTAGCACGGTGCTGCACACGGTCCTGCTGGGGGAATGCCTTTGCTCCAAACCAGCACACTCCCTCAGGACAAAGTTCAAGTTGATGTCAAACTAACATCCACGTGAACGTTTGCCAGAAGAGCATGGCAAAGTGAGGAGCAGGCCAGTAACAAATGCTCTTGCATTTCTATTTTAGCCTGTTTTACACTGAATCAGTTTGTGCTTTAAGGTCATGGGGTCAGGTGAGATACATACGTGTACATGTGAGCTGATGTTCTTCTCGCTCTATCCCATCCAAACATATTTTTTTCTTTTCCATGCTGGGTTCTGTTACAAACATCTGCATTGCTCTACGATTGTGACCGGACTAATCACAGTTTACAGCACCTAGTCTTGTGATGTGTTTGCTTTGTATCCCCTTTGCTCTAAATTGCCCTCCTTTCTTCTGTGTATTATTTGGAGGATACAGCGATTTTCTGTCTTAGCAATTATTGATTAGTCTTTGGCAGAAAATTCAGTCCATTCCTTGTCTCCTTTTTATAACAAAGATGTCACACGTGCTGGTTTCAGCTTTTTGGATGTCTTCTTTTCTCAGTTTGATGTCATTATGAAATGATTCTTTTGGTTTTTACCACCTTTTTCTGTTTTTTTTTAACATTTCATAGTCGAGACATGGATTCATTGAGAAAATAAGCAGCAACCTTAACTTTGCACTTTTGTACTCCTGGTTTCCTGCTCTTTAAGGATCCCGCAGTAGCAGGCTACAGCGTACAGTATCCCAGTCGTCCATTATTATTCCCAGTTGCTCTGCTCCTAATTTTTCTCCTTTTGTGTATCCTCTCTTTTCTGCCTCTGCGACCTCCTAATTTCCCCACAGGGATCACAAAGTTTCATCTTCCCTTATTAGACTTAATTTGCACTGTGTATGTGTGAGAGTGTGTGTGTGTGTGTGTGTGTGTGTGTGTGCGCGCTTTCATTCTGCTCAAAGACGAGGAGACGCAGCCATGCGGTAAATTGTCCTTGTCATCTGTGTGTCACCAGCAGAATCTGTAACCTTAACCCGCCACTGAGCGCTCTTTTTGGCGCTCAGTGGCGGGGCCTCTGAGGGCCACCGTGCAGCGTCCTCATCTCACAGGCGGGATGCCGGCAACCCGCCGGGACTCTTCCCCTCGATATGGAGGGCAGGACGCGCCAACGCCCTCAGACTGTGTCGCTGCTAATTAGGGAAGCTCTGTAGACCCGTTCGCTAAGTGTGGAGGCTTCTGGAGCTGCGCTGGACTTTGGTTGCTAAACATGGTGATTTGGTGCCTTGCTCAAGGGCCTCCTAAGTACATACTTACTTCTTTAAGCTTCTTTAAACAAGATTAAATTTGAACCTCTTGAACCTTTTCTGGCCAAAAATAAAGCTTACTTTGTCTTTACGACTGCCATTAACAAAATAATAATAATAATACTAATAATTACAAAAAATGCCCATATTGTATATATAATCATTGTGTCTCAGATTTTGGGTTATTTGGGTTTAAATTGCTTCTCTAATCGGCGGCTTGAGATAAGCGATGTTTTTAGAAAGTGAGCAGTTCACGCAGCCATTTCTGTTGTTTCCACCAGCCCTAACACAACAACAGACATGCTGCAGTGGGAGGTGACAGCAGCAGGGGGAGAAGCCGGCTGCCACTCTCACAAATGTGCATGAATATTTTCTGCAAAAGTCAGAGATTTTATTTCTGCTTTGCAGTCATGTCTGATCAGGCAACCAAAGAAATTACAGCAAACCTTAAAAAGGACAGTGTGTTTTAGATAAACAATGTTTAGACCATCAGCTGCTGCTTGATTTCATGTGACCCAACAGTTTTCGTCGCAAGCCACAAATGGCTTTATCTGGCAGCAAGATATGAATCCACTATACACACTAAACGATATGAGCGTGTGTTTTATAGAAGCAGGCTGCAGCAGGGCTGCTGGGATGAAAGACAATGCACCTTTCAAAGCAGCTTTCTGGTGACCTTTACAATTTTCATCTTAAAGGAGAATTCATCAACAGAAGATGATATCTCAGGTTTATTTACACAAATGAATGTGAAAATACGTGCTGAATTACGCATACAGCACATCTGTACAGCACATCTGTACAGCACATCTGTATAGGTCGTCTTTACTGTAAGGTTTTTTTTTTCATCCGCAGATAAGACATCTAGGCCTACACTGTCTGTTAATGCTTGGTGAAAATATGGTCATATGTTGTGCAGATGTGTGTCTATAATGCAAACAGAGTCTATTTAGTTGCGCTTAGTTCACCTCTCTCTCTCTCTGTGGCTTGGCCTCCCTCACCCTCTTCTGTCACTCATCTCCTTCAGAGAACCACCTACACAAACACACACACACTCACTCCTTCATACATCTCCTCTCTGCTATTTCATTCTGGTTTCTCTCCTTCAGTCACTTCCCTGGATTCGTTCTCTTTGGCCTCTATCCTGGCCTTCTCTCTCTCTCTCTTATAGTATCTTCTTTGTAAGCGGATCCTCTGCCCTGGCCTGCATTTGCATGGGCGGGAGCCAGTAAGGCGTTTGGCTCGAGGGGATGACTGAGAGAGAGGAGGAGAATCTCATTTGCATATATAACGAGGCCTTTTCTGCAGGCAGCCAGGGGAAGAGAAAACACAGGAAAATGGATTTATTTATGTATGGTTTTGTCAAAGATTTCCCCCAGCAGTTGAAGTCAATCCAGGAAGCCAATTATGCGTTGGATTGTGAGTGCGAGTTGTGAGAGGAGATCTCGCTGTACTGCTGCACACCCCCAAAGAGCGGGCTGATCAGCAGTCGAACTGAACCGAGGATGATGATGGTGACAGTGATGGTGAGATTCGTGTGATTCCAGCATTATTGCGTCTTTTCCGTGTCTCTTTCAGTTGCTATCAAAGCGTCCTATTCTCGCGCCCGTCTCCAGGCCCGTTTCTCTGAGAGGAGCTCTGGGGCGATAACTACCCACCTTCCTCACTTTCTTGTCTTCGCTGTAAATGTCAAGAAAATATTAGAGGAAAAAAAAAAAGAAAACTTGCCGGGAACCAGAGGGAGAACAGAATGACTTCACATCAGGACAACGATGTGCAAGATGTGCAAGAGGGTAGCTCCTCTTTGGCATCGTCACGAGTCTTCTTTTTTTGTTTTTATCAGACAGGACTAAGAAGAAGCAGTGGGTGAAAAAATGTGAAAAAAAGTCATCGCATATTCCCCCGGATTGTGTGCCTCCCCCCCCCCTTTTTTTTTTCCTATTCTAATCTGCTATGCAAAAGAATTAAAGCATGGAGCCGAGCTGTTATCTCTTGCACACAGCACAAGAAAGAGAGAGAGGGAGAGAATAGGCTAACGCTGAATAATGAATCAAACACACTCCAAAGCCTTTTACATTTCCTATACTTCACCTTAAATATTGAGAGGCCTGCTTCCCAGCCCACTATTCCTTTCAGGGAAACAGAAAAGTGGAAACTTTCAAGATGAAGAGGCATGAAGACCGAAGGGTCTCTCCATCCTCTGTTTGCTTCTTTCCCTGAGACTGACTGATGTTGTTTTGTGGTTTTACACGCCACTCGCCCGCTGACATTTTGCATAATGCGGACCGAGCGACTGCCGACTGAGGATGATCTAAGCAGCTGGACAGCTTGTGATGAATGCTGGAAAGTCACAGCGGGGGAGGGAGGGGGCAGGGTGCTGGCTGATGGATCGGCAGAGAGAGCTGCTCCAGCTTGGGGTGCGGAGACGTCAGGAGGAGTTTGTTTGCTGGGAAAACTGTGAACTTCATCAGGTTTCTTGCAGTTAGAGCAGTGACTCCCAACAGAGTCGGAGCCCAGGTTTTAGGAATTCTTATTTTAGGAGTCCTGCAACGCGCTTCCTGCTACCTTTTTAAAGGTTTGAAAAAGAGACGTACTGTAGCTCTGCTTAAAATGCTACCGCTGCGCTAATGCCGAGGTCTTTGCTGTATTGTCTGTTCAGGATTTTGCACATTTACAATGCTTCGTTCTTCAGTGGTTCATCCTTGTAGCAGAGCAAGATTTGATGGTCTGCTGAATAAATGATGTGCATGTGGGTGATACACTACATATATCGCAGGCAGTGGTGATATTGCTTTACATTTTCTTTACTGCATAAAATAAAATGGTGGTGGAGAGACCACAGAGTGAACCAGGCTTGGTTAATGTTAAGAGAAACCGAACTGTTTCCCCAGCTGCTCTGACAGATCGATCACAGCCCAACACTTGAAGTTGTACGACGTTCACACTGAATATTCAAACCCGAGACGCCGTGTTTTTATGGCTGCGCCTCGTCTCTATCAAATAGAAATATTATTCATGCCTTGATCACCATTTTAAAAGTGTTTGTAGAGCCTCAGTTATCGATGTCACAGGTTATTTAAAAGTATGCGGTGAAAATCAAACGAGGTTACAGAATACAACAATACTCCCTGCCACACTAAGAGTAAGTATTTCTAGCCCGTCGTCTGTTCCTGAGCATGAAATACTCGTCAAAGCTGAAGTCATCTCTGAGCTTTGGATGTGGAGTTGTTTGGTGAAGCGCCTTCACACGCTGGTCACAGCAATAGTGAGTCTGTTCTTAAGCACCCAGCAGTGCAGCGGTGGATAAAAGTCTTGCACAGAGCTTTGGAGACCAGCAGACTGGCTGTGTGCTGTCACCAGGATGCCATGTGAACAATATGATGCAGTGCAGTACTGAAGGCTACTGTTATTATGTTTGTGCTGGAGCACATTCTTTAACTCACCCCTGTTGCAAGTAGACAGAAGTCACAAAGAGCTTGTTTGAAAAAAGGAAAATAAATGTTAAAAACAACAAAAACTATCCACGGCAGCCTTGTTTTTAGGTCTCTGGTGAAGCTTTTATGCGTCGTTCTCTTTGTTACTAACATCGTTGTCACCATCTTCCCTGTTCAGGTCAACTTTTCATCTAGTCAGGATTGAGCCTGCACACAGAGTCACTGGCATCAGGCTCGACACTTCAGGAATTTGGAAAACTGCGCACAAGTAGTCACAGTGTTTGAGTTCCTACATTTCTCTGCAAACAGACAGTAACAAAAAGACCTGCAGCACTCCCACTAGTGACAGACTCTTGGTGAGGAGCTCTCATTGTCACATTTTATGCTCTGGGAACCCTTGAGCATCATTTTCAACATATGTATTTGATGATGTGAACAGGCACGTTTCAACTCAAACCACAATGTGTTCCTAATCCTAACCAAGCAGCTCTGATGCTTAAACCAAGTCAAATAATAAAATAATGAAAATTAATAACAAGTAAAAACCAAAGTGCAGAAATAAAACAAGCAAACAGTTGGTTGACAGTCCTGTAGTTTAAACCACTGTCACTTCCTGTCTCGTCCACCTGCAGCCACTGGTTCATGGAGACTCTGATGGCAAAGGGCCTCCTGTGTGCATCTTTGAAATGTCAGACATTTTTGAAGCCCTGTGATGAGAACGGGTTGGTTTTTCAAATCCACTTCAGAGTTGTCATTATTCGGAAATCATACTGACATATTTGGAATCTTCAGTTGTGTCAGATCTCATCAATAATTAGTTTTTGCCCAAGTAACTCAGAAAGACTTCATGTAGTTAGAGTGTAGTTCCCAACACTTCCTTCTTTTGCCACAAACACAAGCCCACTAATCCCTTTATGTATATTATTCACTTGAACTGAGATGGTAACTCATTGCTGCCCACAGATAATTGGGCATGCCAGAGAAAAAGAACGAGGAAGATTTAAGCTTGCATAAAATGAAGAAAGATCACAAAGTAGTCCCTCACTGTTGTACTCACTCACATGTTGTACTTTAAAGAACGGAACTCTGAATTCGTTATTTCAGAAACAACTAACCGTGCACGTGCTCCCACGTAAGTTTGCAAATTATTTATTGGATGTACTGATGCACAGCCGGTCCGACTGTACGCTGGCGCTGATTCTCCAAGTTTCTGAAACTCAAAATTCCGAAGATATTCTCTAATTCGGTGTTTTAAAGGTGATGGAGAACACTGTCCATCCATAGGTGTTCATTTGAGTTGACTGAAAGTTATGAATTTTCATCTTTGATTAATTGTGACATGGTGGATGAGAGGACTCCCATCAACATACAAATGATTCACCATTGGCTAAATGGCATTACAGGGACACACCAGCAAAATGTAACTAACAGCAGAACAGAGTGACCAGCATGTCCCAAGTTAAGCCCCCTTCAGTCCAGTGAAATTGTTTTTCATTTTATTTATATAGCACCAAATCCAAACAATAGATCCTACAACAATAGTCCCACAATGTGGAGCAACTAAGAACTTATTCAGTCCGATTCAAGCTCCGAGTAGAGCACAAATGATGAGTTTAGGGTTAATAAATCTGAATCTTTCAGACTGAGCCTAAAAGCTTTTTTTTCTTTTGTCAGACAGATGCATCTTTGGAGCTCAGTCAGCAGCCCCGCGAGCAGATTTTAGTGAAAAACCGTGAATTTTATGGTGCTGCCTGGTTGAATAATGGCTGATAACAGTTCACGGAGATAAGAGCTGATACAGTGGCACCTAAAACTGCTGCTGTTTAACATATGGCTAGGTGCTAATGGAGCCCTCCAGACGCTCCTGTCTGTATTGTTAACTGCCAGCGGTGAACTTCCTGCCATGGCAGCAGTAGCGAAGTGAGACTTCACAGCTTCCCAGAGAAGATAATCTGATGTTAATTACCATGGGGTGCCAATAAATCACTCACAATCATGTCATAAACATGAAGGGGCCCTTCATGCATCATTATAGCTTTGCAGAGATGAGCGAGCACAAGCCTTTCGCCGCGACACCCTCCGCTTTGCATAAAAGTCCCTTCATTATCCCGCCCCGTCATTTCATGCACATGACAGTGAGGGTTTTTCTTTAACAGCCTCCACCATGTCTTTCACTCACTCTCGTCGCCGATGTCAAATTATAACGTGCCTCCTGACTGAACTGAGGCTTCACGCAGAGCTCCATAAAACAGCGTTAATGTGGGCAGGAGGACAGAGGCTGGAGGTAATCATGGATTTTTCAGCTCTTTATTTTAATTGATTGTTTAATTGATGCATTTAGAAACATTATACAAAATGATTTTGCATTTAAATCCATCCGAGGATAGTTCTTTCCCAGCATGCACTGGGTGAGAGGCCACGAGTCTTTCGAAGGGAAAAACTCTTTGATCATAAAATTATAGACTGCCTCGCTAAAGTCGGCAATCCAAATAATCAGTCGGAGAGGGCCTGAAATAGAGGAATTTTTTGGCTGTGTCGCTAAAGTCGGCACAGCACAGGATTACAATGGCGAAGGCTTCAAATCTACAAACCAACTGTAATAGAAACAGAAAAGGGTGAAGCAGAAGCAGCTCTCAGCTCCAGTGCCGAATATGAGAGATGTTGGCTAAACTACGCCTGAACCAGACCAGTACGCCTGCACCGCTCACCATCTGCCATCCATTATAATCACCACGTTGGCTGACAGCAGTGGGATTTTAAAGATTTTATTACTAAACTACCAAATGATTAGGTCCAAACTCTGAAATCATATTTTTAAGCATCAAAGATTGTGTTAGATGCTGGTAGTGTGATGAAATTACGAGCTTGACAGGCTGTTACAGTTTAGATTTCATCTGGAACAGCTGCTATGCAGGTACACTGACACATTGTTTAAATGGATGACTAAGAATATTGTGCTGTTATGTTTTTACCTGCATATTATTCTATGTAACTGACAGAGTTCAGTTTTTTGCACAGTGCATCTGCACTGGAGATGTTTCAAAAGCTGCTCAGAACAACTCAGCCCGAAGAAAAGTCTTCAGTCTTTGTTGCAAAGGTTTGCTGACTTTGCCCTGAAATACATTTTTAAAACCCTTTTCCCACCTCAGAGTTATGCTTGTACCACCATATTTGTTGATGAGGAATTCTCAGTTTCCACGTCAGGGTTGTCAGAGTGCCACAACTCTCTCTTAAAATATGAAGCTGAAGCTCATGTTTTATACACTGTGCACCATGTCAGAAAAGCCTTAAACCTGCATTCTGTCTGATGGCCAGCAGGGGTCGACTGTTTGCGTTCTGATTGTAGGTCAGAGTCGGCTTCGCGTAACTATAACAGGACGTGCATGTAGGCAGGGCTAACTTGTGGTTGGCCTCTGTGACCTCACTCATCACATGTACTTTTGAAACTGCAGTTTTCCTCTGAAACCCCTGGAAAATGCAGAGTATGGGTCTTAGGTTGGTTGTTTTGTCCACTCCAGCTTTCAAGGTCAAAAATGAACCTTTAATTCATGTTTTTGTGAGCTTTGACTAAATAATTCCACAGCCAAGTAAACATGCTGACGGTCTTTTAGCATTTTCACTCAGTTTTCTTTGCTTTCTTTTATGGAGTCATTTAAAAACACCACAAAACATTGCATTGACCGACGGTTTAGATGGATTCAATGTCCTTAAAAGACCTTTAATGTATCATAAAAGCAAAATTTATAAACATAAACTTGAATGCAGAAGAGTCATTAGCTTTGGAAACTCGACGTTTACCTAGAATGTTCATAGAGCACAGATCTGAAATTCTGAGTGAAAATACTTTTTCAAGGCTTTTTTAATGTCAGGCTTTCATTTCTTTTTCTGTGTGTTTGTTTTGGTTTTTCCTTTATTTGTGTGTTTGGCGCGCTCGCGCCACACAGAGATTTCATCCCCACACATCACCCTGCTCTAAGGTTAAAAACACAAAGTACATTTCAAATAATTCCCCTCCCTCGGTCCCCGCTTCCCGTAAATCTCCATATCTAACAAGCATGGAGGTGACTCTGACAACCTGGCTCTGGTCGGTGCCAGCCAATTAGATCGGTCGAGTAGGATGAGGGCGCCCTCGGCGTCCTCGCAGCAGCATCTTGAATCTCACACCGCTCCATCCGTCTGAACATCTGGCTTGAAGCTGCGTCTGCCTCCTGCAATGTTGACCGTGCTGACGGGTCCATTAGAGACTGTGTGCGCGCGTGTGTCTGTGCGTGCACGCCTGCGTGTGTGTGTTTGAGCTGATACAGGAAATGACACGGCAGCAGCAGGTACACAGGCTCTCCCAGAGCACTTGTCCAAACCGATCAAATGGAACCTGAACTAAGCGTGAACGCCGGCAGATCCGTGTTCGGGGACTCGATCAGCTGCTGCTGCTGCTGTTGACGATGATGACTCACAACATGGCTGCCACAGGCAGAGCTGTTTAAAGACACCTGAGAAGAAGAGAAAAATGGATCTGATTGGTCTACGTTTATATATTGTTGAGCTGTGTTTTTACTGCAGGATTTATTCTTAACTTTAAATTCAGTGTAATGTAATGTTTTGATGGACAGCCAATCCTAATCCCATAGTTTCTGTGAAGATGGGATCCGTGTGGGGGTTTCTAAACAACAAGGCTCTTAGGTAAGCCATCGGAGATCGTTAAATGTGAGTGAAATTCAGCAGCAACAAAAGACTGTTAGTGATGTAAAGCGGGCGACTTTGTGGTGTTAAAGAGTGAGGAATCCCACTGACATGAGGGGATATGAATAATTTAAAGGTTTATCTATGCAACAGGAGCCTGGACTGTCCAGGCAACGAACCATCAGCTGCAAAGCAATGTGAGAAACTCTTTTAATGATAGTTAAGAAGATATGCGTTGGACTGAAATTAGCATTGACACGTCTCAGTGCATCATGATTGGGAGGATATCTTTGCAAGCACAATCATCATAGCAGCAACAACCAATCACATACAAGGCACAAAAATCAGCCTCGCTCTGTCTGGACTGCACGATTTGACTGACCGGCAGCGGGGCTGATGTGATTTGATTTGCTGGCACTTGAAAAGCTATGTTTCTTTTAATCTTTCAGTACATGTGAGGTGAAAGCAACAAATCCACCATTCAGTTTGGAAACTCGTGACTTCACCCCATTCAAAATGAATGAGAGGTGAGAGCACTTCATGTCTGAAACGCTGCTAAAAATAACAGAAGAAATATGCTTTGATGGAGGAGATTTTTATTAATCTAGGTGAACATCTGTTGTTGGTCCACTTTAGTTTCTGTTTGAACTCTGGCTCATCGGGCACCGTCAGCAGGCCCGAATTTCTTCCTGATAAAGACTTTATGCCTCAGACAAATTCTAACAAGCCTCCCTGATTGTGTGTCCAATTTCCACTGTAAAATTAGCGCTACGTCCTCAGAGCTTTTTCTTAAGCAGATCGGGAAAAACGAGGGTTGCAGGGTTATGATTATCTGTCACCGATTCCACTGATTCAACGTTCTCTTGTCTCTGTTTGGCTCTTTCCTGAGCTGCTTTAATTGTTGCATATTGAGTTTATTTTGCTGATTATCAGTGTGAAAACTTTGCCTGGACAACTCTGATCTTAGAATAAGTAACATTTGAAACAAAAAGGTGTTCTGAACCTTCAGACTTTTATCATATAATACGGTTCTCGTTGAGAAGCCGTTATAAACAGAGCTGTAATGAGGCCGCTGCTGCGTCGACAGTGTGTCACTGTGATTTACTGTTCAGGCTTTCATCAGGAGCAGCACCACCTTTCTCTCTCCCACACACACACACACACACACACACACACACACACACACACACACACACACACACACACACACACACACAAACAATACAAAATAAAATGTTCAAGTGAAACTACACTATCCTTCACCCTTTCCTCTGCTGGTCCAAACTTTCTGCTTCATTTGAGCCCAGAGTGCGTCGTATCTCCTCGTCTGTAGGAATCGTCTGCTACATTGCATTCTGGGTGTAATTCGCCCCGGGGCAGTATTAGATTTAGCCGGTATCAGACTTATTTGTTCGCTTTACCCAGTTGAGTACACAGCGCGTACACGGCGTACAGTGAAGCTCCTCATCCACTTAGCACTCGGCAGATAAGAGCTTTCTTTATCCTGCTTAATCTTGCAGAAGATAAAACACACTCAGAGGCCGAGTGGAAATGAGATGTGGCGACAAACCGCATCTTTAAACGAAGAGGTGTTTCTTCATTTCCAATAACGACGGCCTATATAGAGCGTGAAATGCTCTCAACTTGGTGTGAGAGGAAGCTGTGTGTGTGTGAGTTTGTGTGTGTGTGTGTGTGTGTGTGTGTGTGTGTGTGTGTGACAGAGTGATAGAGCGGCATCATTTGAGTGTAAAATAAACGTTCAGTCGAAATAAGTTAACACATCTAAATGAGGGAAGGGAAGGTTGCAGAGGGACAAACCTGCATCCCATTTTCTGCATCGCTTCACCCATTCAGAGAGGTGTGGATGTGTGTGTGTGTGTGTGTGTGTGTGTGTGTGTGTGTGTGTCACTGGGGAGGAAGGGTGGGTGATATGTGTCGATGTTCACCAGGCCAAATGTTCAGCTAGGACAGTGTGGACAGAATGCCGCGCTGTCTTGCAAACCGTCCCCTGACCTCTGACATCACGTTTTTCGTACTGCATCTGATGATGTTTCGGGACAATGGAGTCGCCTCAGACTGCTGCTGAAAACTTGTACACATGGAGATGGGTGTGGAATCTTAAAAGAATCTACTGAGTTGTGACAGAATATAAAATCATAATTTGGAAAAACAGAAACATCCCATTAAAAATGTACCTTTCCAGAGGCCTTCTTCTTTTATCTCCCCTGTACAACGTCGTAGAAAGTTTTTAAAAAAAGAAGCTATCGTGGAATAACACTGTAAAAATCTTGTTCTTCGGTCCACCCTGTCCCTGGGACATGTGAGTCGAGTGAAGGCGAGCCTCCCTGCATCGCTGTAAACTGAGAGATGAATAAAAATGCCATTTTTGAGAGGGAAAAATTAGCACAAAGTGATATATATTCATCTCATGGGTGAAAATCACCAACGTTAGTGTCCTAGTCACAAAATATCGAGAGGAGAATATTTCAGTCAAGTGTGCGATCTGATTTATTAATGCTGGCAACACACAATTTACTGCACATTAGGCCAATATTTAAAATTGGAAAAAAAAAGAACAAAGAAAGGAAAATAGCTAAACTTTTGTAAATCACCTGTGAAACTAATTACACCCGGAATTGCACTCACACACTACTTTGCCGCATTTAGTAATTTAGTCCTCGTGTAACCGGTGTGTTCCTGCGTTGCGTCTGACAATGAAAGGTAAAAAGCCCGCTCCAGCTCCTATAATCAAACATAAACAGTTGGGATGAGAGTTAGCTCCACCCACTACAACTTCCAAGCTAACAAGACTGTTCATGCTAGCATCAGCAGTGTCTATACACATACACAGGTGCCACTTATTCACAGCATCTTGTAAAGACAGGCGTAATGATGACAAAAATGAACTAAAACACACAATGAGAAACGTCAGGCTGGGTAAAGATATAATGGTGTTGGAAAAGAAATGACTCTGACCTCTCCCACAGGGGAATTATGAAAAAGGGGAAAAGTCAGAGGGGTACCCCAAATTTATAGGGTTGCACCAAAGAAGAAGTCAGGTATACCACAGTTTGGGGTTTGGAACACATTTTGTGTAATTATAACAATATATAATTTGTGACCCGGTTACACTTGGGCAGATGAGGCAGACACTGAGGATGAAGAATGTAAACCTCGTACAGAGAAGAGATCTCAGAGGACTTCAG
The DNA here is from genome assembly GCF_057381915.1 of Diplotaxodon limnothrissa. Taxonomy (NCBI): domain Eukaryota; kingdom Metazoa; phylum Chordata; class Actinopteri; order Cichliformes; family Cichlidae; genus Diplotaxodon; species Diplotaxodon limnothrissa. Next base: position 12,710,506 of record NC_140597.1, on the reverse strand, counting down.
CGAGAACACCGACAGTTTACTCCAGATGCCGCGCTCGGCTGTCAGTCCCAGCATCCCTGTCAATACATCCGATGCTGTGAGAAGGAGAGGAGAGAGGAGAGGAGACTCAGTCAGCTAATGTTTGACTCTGTGTTTCTGTCTCGTGCTCACACTTCGTGTTCCCGCTGCTGGCCAGACTTGCTTTTATTGATGGTCAGTTTAGATTCCTGCATAAATACAACAATCCACACAAAATGCTCGCTGTTCACTTTCCTCTTCCTCACGAACCAAATTCATTTTGACCAGCCATAACACACATGTCAAATCACTGCTAACCAGCACTTTAAATTAGTGAGGTGATGTTTACGTGAGCTTAGTCTTTCCGTCAAATCCAAACTGACAAAGACCTTTCAGACACTTCACAGTCTGTTTATTAAAGCGTCAAATCATTAAAAACATTAATACATGTAAATTGCATGAATTGAAGTGTGAAGAAAATAATTTTCAGTGCAGTGCCCTCCGAAACACACAGGCTCGCCTCACAAGTGACACTAAAGTCGGGAATTAAGTTCAACTTCATCAAGCAGAGAGAAAAATACTCACCAGGGCGGTCTCGGGGTGTGATTTTAATCTACCAAGCAGGACTTTCAGAGATTAGACACATCGCTTTGAGATGGTGATTTAAACATTTGCATATATTTGAACATTACACATATATCTTTGTTCAGCTTTGTGGAGCAATTAACTCAACATATTTCTTTTATATATACGATATTTATCTGTGAGGGAAGAATCACTTGATAATACTTATACTAGTACCAGATGACTGTGTTGTTCTCACCTTCTAAAACTGCTTTTTTTAGATTTCTTTCTCCAACTTTACTATTGTGAGTTTTATTTTCTGTCTTTCTGTCTGGCTGTCCCTCCAAAGCTGTGATTTTAAAGTGGTTTATAGTCATTTACAGAGACTTTTAAAGAATTGAGAATTAAGAATTTTCTAATATATTCATCTTAGGTTGTAGTCAGTGTCAGGAATAAGGGGTAACCTACGATGTCGGCCCACTGGGGATTGTGGTGTAAAAAACAGCATGGGGGGTGGGGGTCCACATAAGAGGAGTCAAGTGGGGTTGTCATAGACTTCCATACAGTCAAATAAAGATTATTATTATGTCATAGCTAAATTAGTAACTAGTATTTGCCAGCTGATATTGATTTGACATCATAATAACAGTGATTCATCTCTCAAAGGTGTTAGCAGTTAGAGAGACTGAGGGAGCTTAAAGGTTTCATAAAGTGCGTGTGTGTGTGTGTGTGTGTGTGTGTGTGTGTGACATATGGTTGCTCTCTAAACAAGATGCTGACCAACTATGTTCTGATAAAACACACACACGCTCACAATGTATGTGCCCTCTGACCCTTCTACAACGCGAGTCTAAGCAGACTAAAATAGAAGCGTGTGTGTGTTTGTGTGTGTTAGTGTGTTATCAGAGCGACCAGCAGCTCTGTAGCGCTCATCTATCCCATAAGTCACTGGGGCTCCTGCTGCCTATTGATCTGGCAACCCTCCCTGACACACACATGGACACACAGACACACACTCGTCGCCTGCCAAGCACCGTCAGATGGTCTAAACCGATGAAGAGAGCGAGATAGAAGTAAAGTGGAATCATCAGCACCAACAATACCCCCTCCAAACTCCTCCACCCCCTTTCCTCCCACCCTCATCCCCCTCCCTCCCCTTCTCTCTCTCTCCTCTTCTTCCTCTTAAACAGTCTAAACCATCAGTCTTTTGTGCTCATTTATTAATCTTATTGTTATGAACATGTTGTCAGAGGAATAATGTTAAAGTCCGGCTGATGTGTCGACACCCTGAAATATAAAATCTAATACGGTACTGCATGTTTCCAAGGCATTTAAACGGGGTCCACACACATCATCAGGGCTCTGTTTTTGCATTTCACCCGGCATCGGTTGCAACTAGAAATTTGTGTTGCTAGGAGACGAGCTGTCAGCTTCAGTGACGAGGTCTTGATGGGAGCACTTCATACAACTCTGTATGTGAATGTTGTTGTTTTTTTCTTTTTGCCAGAAATGATTCGATTAAACGTTCGCGATCAAACGGCTCATTGGGAGACACTTCATTTATTAAATATGAACAATTTTATGTCAATTCTAAGATGTCTGGAGCAGCGTTATTATACTTTGGTTTTTTGTGTTAATGTGAAATTATATTGTTTTCAGATCAGTGTAGTTTCAGCTGGTTTCCACAAGTGATTTGCTCATGTCAGTTTATGTTTGCTTAAAAATGTCTCAGTATTAGTTTTTAGTAGATTTACTAGTTTCAGTGTGTAATTTTCGTGTTATGGGGGTATTTGTCCAGGTCAAAGCCTTGTAACAGGAACATAAACATCCCAGGCTCAATAACCAGGCATGTCAAAGTCTGACAAAGACTAACATGCGAAAAATTGCTTTACATTTTATTAGCTGACATTGTTTCAGTCATTTTAATACACTCTACTTTGATTTGATTTCATTTAACTAGCTGTTTTGTCCCCACACATACCTTTATGAACCTGGCTGGTCATTGGTCACAGCACAGGCACAGCGTGACTTCTGATAAAAACTCATGGAAGAAAATTTCTGTAGTTTAATCTTTTTTTTCATTTTTTTTTTACCTGTCCTAGTAAAATAAAGAAAGGATACTAAGCAGCTAAACAGTTATATTTATGTATTTATTTATTTGTTTGTTTGTGGTAAAAAAAAAATTTTTTAAATCTGATACTCTTAATTCACAGTCAGCTGTTTAAGTCCATCCAGAAGCAAGTCTTTCCCAGCAACATCCTCTAGGCACTAATTTGGGCAGTTATTTTAAGCATTCAATTTTAATAGCCATTAAAATATAAAAACTGCATGTATTGAATCACCAGGCATATCAGATGAAATGAACCCCCCAAAAAATAAGGTTTTAAATATAAATGCAGCCAAAGCTTTCATTTAAGGATTCTCGGGATGCCTCGTCTGTGCTTTAACTCAGATTAAGTGGAATTGGCACACACAGATCTACACTGATAACTCAACAACAGTCACACGCGCAGACACATAAGTACAGGTGTGAGTCTGTTCATGTTTTATGGTTCACAGACGCACACAGCTGTAGGTTTCGGTTCATGTATGGCTCCGGGCGTTCTGCTGACCTCAGCGCGGCAGCTCAGAGAGACGCACGCGGGGGATGCTGAGAGAAAGGTGTGTGTTTGCGTGTGTGGAGGTCAGCTGTAGCCTGCAGTGCAGTGGCAGTCACCTCTCTGGAGTCTCTGTTTGTTTCTGCATTTCCCACAAACCATCACCTTTTTTTCCCCCTTGTTTTGTTTTGTTTTGTGTTTTTTTTTTTTTTTTGGCAGCTCTCTCATTGTCACATGTCACTTCTGTCTTTATTTCCTGGTCTTGTTTTTTGCTTCACAGTGTCTTTCCTGTAACTTTGTTTCTCCGGTGTTCTTCTTCTTTACTTTTTCATTTATCACATCCAGAATCTTTAGTTTGTGCTTGAATGAGAAAACAAAGCTTATGTAATATCAACTAGCAAGCTTCATTTCTGTCAGACTTCAAATATCCACCATTTATCTGGAGATGATCAATGGAGGAACGGAACAGATAGACAGACGCATGAAGCAGCTCAGGAACATTTGTTTGGATTTTTGGAGTTTGTGATGGGAACACATGTTGTTGTGCGATGGGTTTCACATGCACAAATATGGATTCAGTGATTGTTTTGCTAACTGAGAGGATGATTTGGGCAGATTCTGTCATCGTCTCTGGTTTCTGGGCAGATTTAGGCTGTTTATATGTGTTATTAGTAGGGAGGAAAGATGTTGCATGTTGGAGGTACTCTTTATATAAAAGTCCATTTTTTACATTGGCTTTGGAAAAGGTCAATTTTATCAACACCTGCAGTTCAGTCACCCATGGTTGGAGTGTTTCCTGCAGCATTTCCATGTCATTTGACAAGAGGAGTCACTTTATGCTTTGCGCAAGTACAATGGCACACAGGAGTAACTGAACTCTATGTCAAATATTTTAATTTCAAAAATAATGGAAGGACAAGCTGAGAAACATGGCCTTGGTTCTGGCAGTCTTCACCGTGTTTTAATAGACATCTTTGCTCAGACAGCTCGACCTCCAGCTGTCTCTCCTGTTTACTTTTAACAGAGACAGTCAAGTCATTTTTGGAGTAATGATACAGTTTCTCCCTTTAGTATATTACTAAAAATGAACATGGACCTCATGCAATAATGTGCCATCTTAACTCATGCACCCAAAAAACCATTATATTCACACCAGTCCATTTTACCAATCAGTGTATATTAAACAGTCCAAATCCTTCTAAATTCGTAGTTCTCCCACTTCTTGATAAAAGCTGAGTTGTATCAGGAAGAAGCAGAGAAACACCTGCTGCTAAAGGAAAGGAAAAAGAGTCCGAGAACCAAAGGTGCACCTTTCCAAAGGGAGTAAGGGCATTAAGGGAAAAACAAATCATAGACTGCAAGTGAGGTTGTGAAATATTGCCTAAAGGTGTGATACTTTGTCGTATAAAAAAATGCAAACCTGTATAAAATGCTTAGTTTAAGCACAGAATCATAGAAGGTACTGCATTGGCTTTTATTCTTGTTTAACTCTGTGTTTTGAGGAATTTCTTCATACAGCTGGAGGCTCTCCTCCTATCCCAGGATTCCTGAGCTCTTTGTCACTTAGTTTTTCACCAACATGCTGCAGCCTAATTAAATTTTCATGTTGTTTGCAGCTTTTAATCCACAACACAGGTGGATGGAGTACCTTATACCAAACTTTGCCTGCATATCTACCTTTCTCAGCCCATCTCTACCATTTTTTTTAACTTAAACCAACATGCAAAGAGTTAACTTTGATCTCCGCAAGTCTGGTCCCTCTCCTTCGCTGCTGGGTGCAGGAGCTGTAGAGAGGAGGAACAAAGAGTGATGGGGGAGGGCAGAGAGAGGTGCAGGTAGGAAAGAAAGAGTTAAGATGAAGGAAAGAAGTAAGCAAGAAACCAAAAAAAGGGGATGAAAGATAAAAGGGAGATTTGGAAGCAAACACAGGCTGAAAACAGAAATAAGCAGATAAAAAAAGGATGGAAGAGAAATCTGTGATTGTTTCTTTGTTTTCCAGTTTCACTCTATGTTCAGTCTGCAGTTGTTTGGAGGTTAAATTGAAATGCTTTTTAGTATTTTTCTGCATTATTTGCTGTCATTTAATGAATTACCACATCAAAGTGAGGAGTCAGAGTGCAGCCGACTGTCAGATTGTTGGTTTAAAAACATGATTTTTTTTTTTATTCACTTTTTCCCTTTTGAAGGTTGCACCAGCCTGAAACTCAAAGACCCTGAATGCTGTGGAAGAAAAAAAAATTGAAAGTTCAGTTTAGATTTTAGTCCAATTCTCATCAAAATGCTTTATCAGTCCCAGCTCTTGGAGGACTTTTACTTTGTCTCCTTGTGGTCTGAGTGCAGTTGGAGAGCCACACAGTGCACAGAGCTGTTTAGTTTGACTTCTTTACTAAAAATCTGCTTGATCAGTGATCAGCTTTTATATATTTATATTTCTAAAAGGTCTATATTTTTATTTAATATCTTAGGATGATTTCTATAGTATAGTTGAGACTGGGCTGCTGATGAACCGTTGAACTATTTTTTATGTTCACTGCAGCTATGTTGGATTGTTAACTCGGGGTTGTTGCCCAAAGTGGAGGAGTTAAAGCTGCAGGTAGGGACCAAAAGAATCAGATTGCAGATACAAGTGGTGGAAATGAGCTTCCTCTGAATCCTTAGAGATGGGGTGAAAAGGTCAGTCATATAAGGGAGGGGCTTAGAATAGATCAAAGCCACCTCAGGTGGTTCAGACATCAGACCAGGACGCCTCCTGGGCACTTCCTGGGTGAGATGTTGGATGTCTCCGGGCAGTTCTTTTGGATTGGGGTCAAAATGACACTGAGTGGTTTTGTTATATAAATACAGCAAAAATAATGTTTACTTGAAATGAGTAAAATCTAAATGAGACCAGAGTGAAAGGATGGCAAATGAACTCATATTAATAATGTGGATTGTACTTAGGATCAAAGCTGCAATTTGAAAGAAATTATATTTTTATTTCATAAAATATGCAGATTAATCATAAATACCTGGTTTTTTTTCTTTAGATGACATTAATTTAATAATTAATAATTCTATAATTATTTTATTATCTGTTGTTTATGGCTTTGCCTTTTATTACAAGCAGTGATCCACCATGCACATAATTCATGAAGAGTTCAGTGACTGCTCATCTGTTGCTGGTAAACTAGCTTTACTATGTATGCTAGCGCCCTGCTTTGATTATTGACTTCCAGCACTGACGACATGGCCACCCACTTTGGCGTGGTTGGCTGGTTGCTGGCATGTTAACAGAGTTTGCTTAGAGTGGGGTTCATGGACTTAAATGACGGATAAGAAGGCGGAGCAAGCTCAGAAAACAGCCGTCAATAAACAGAGCCTGTGTAGACACACAAACCCCTCGGATAAGTCAGAACTACTTTGATGACCACAAATCTGTCAAAGTAAGAAAAGATCCAGAGCAACAGAATTAATTCAATTTTCTAAAACCTTCTGGATGCAGTTGCCCCCACCAAAGCTGCACATCTTTTATCATGCAACTGCGGCGTTGCTCTGTCACCAGCTGTAGTGCTGAACCAGTTTTTCCCCGTGAAGTTTAGCTGGTGAAGCAGCTTTCCTCCAGAGAGCAGCTTCGTCGAGCTCTAGCCTCGATTTATACCGACGGACTCCACTTCTGTTTGAAGGCTTTTACTTTCAGAGTGCCAGCAGGGATCGGGGAGGAGGAGAAAAGACGTCTGCCATACTTTATTTCATCCTTTAAATAAAATAAAATAAAATATCCTTCTACAAACTTCATCCCACTGTAGAAAATAAAAAAAAGTCTGACGGTGAAGTTTTATCTTCAGCTTTCCTTCTTATTTCTTAATTTCTCGGTGAAATTATGTCTCTGCACAGCTTCAGTCTCTCTTTAAAATGATTTGAAAGTCTTCTGAGACGATATCTTTCAGCACAAAGCATAGGGAAATATGACTGTTGAAATAAGGATGTGTTTTGATGTAAATCTCTGGTGTCATCTGAATTTATGAGTAAACATAAAAACTAAGCGTAGTTATAATTTATTATGTTCCTCATTTTCTTCAAGCGTTTCTGTGAGGAAATGGAGAACAAGTCCTTTTTTACTCTGAGCTCCAATTTTTATCGCTCTCATTCTTCATTCTTTTTATGTGTTATCTGATTTTTGTCAAAAGGTAAAAAATGGACAGGAAGTAAGTGATAACTAACGAGTCACCCCATCCACACGGTCATTAAGGTAATGAGAGCAGCTTGTAGCGTGAGTGAATACCAATAACTGGGATCAGGCTAAGCTGATGCGCCTACACAACACCGTGTTGCCTGTACAGTTTGTCATTGTGTTCCTCAACACGCCTGTCACATGTTGTTGTCTGCGGCCGGTCATACGTGCCAGCATCAATCTGTCTGAAGCGTCACTGATCCGTGTGCGGGAGAATATGAGAGCGCATCAATCAGCCGCAGGTGGACTGTTACTGTGGGATCAAACAGGAAGTGGCTCGCAGTGAAGCCGCCGACGGTCGTCGTGACAAACATACAATCGGTCTGAAGACATGAAAAGACAGAAATGATCAGTGAGGAAATCTGAAGAGCTGCTGGAGAAAAACACATTCAGAATCCTGATGGGTGCACTTGTGAAAAAAGTGTTAGCAGCACAAACCGTGAAGCCTCCGTAGCGCAGGGATGGCTTTAGTTTGTTGCCATGACATTCCTTTTAGGAAAAGAAAATGATACTTTCGCTTTTCTGTTGTCAGTTTACAACTCGCAGTAGTTAATCCTCATATAACAGTCTCAATAAGGGTCCCACTGGAGTCAAAAAGCCTAAAGACAGGATGTATTTCACTGTATACTTGCTGCTAAATGCCTACAGTGGTTCAGTAATGGGCTAATATTTCATGCAAACGGAAAGACGTCAAACATGCATGTTAGCATGTTGTCTAAATGGCTGATAAAAGGATGATTTACAGACAGAAATCAGGTTTGAGCTGTGTTCCAGTACAGAAGTAGATAGTGCTAACCTAGCATTACACTGGATATCCACGACTTACCTTTGTCTCCTTGAATTTCCATTTTGGTCACGTTATGAAGAACACTTACAAACTGATTGTTGGCAAGTTGCTGACACTGAACATGTAAGCAGTGCTCTTCAGTGAAATGTGTTTTTTACTAAAAGAACAATATCCACTCAGTGTTAGTGCTATTAGTCCCTGCTTTATGCTTAAAGGACTCTAAACTCTGACCTCAGGTGTAAGAGTGGTTTATAGACCCAACACTGATCCCAGCCACGTTCCACCAAAACAGATACATGTTTAATATTTGGGAGACATTTCCTACTGCTATAATACCATCGATTATATAAAACATTGGGATGGTTAGAAAATGCTTTATATCTTTACCTTTATTTACATTATATTTCAATTTGCCTCGTTTAGGGACGGCAGTGTTTAAAATGACAAAAAGATCAACATCTGTTCTGCTTTTCATGAACATCTCCATATTTTCTGATGAGCTGATGGCACAGAAAATGAATATTTGCTGGCTTTTGTGCATCTAATTAATTACTTTTACTGGAATATCTGGTGAATGTAATGCATTTTTAACATGGACATTAGTCAGTACAACAGACTTAAGATTGCTTTGATGTGGCTTAATTCAGTTTTTAATTCTTAATCTGTTTTAATTCTATTTTCTGAGGGTTTCAGCCATTCCTTTTTTTTTTTTTTAAACAAATCGTTTTAAAGGGAACATCAGCAGCTCACAGTGCCAAAACAGTCCTTTACGCACGCACGCACGCACACACACACACACACACACACACACACACACACACACACACACACACACACACACACACACACACACACACACACACACACACACACACTGCTGAATGTAAAGAAGCAGCTTTGAGAGCATTTTTGCTGTGACAGAGCTAAAGGATTGTGAGGTCCTGTTAATAAGCCTCACCCCCCCCAACTCTCCCGCCTCACCTCCTTGTGTCCCCCCTCCACATGATCCCTAAATGCATCTTGGGAAATGGCAGCAGCAGCTACAGCCGGGGGCTGCGATGCTGCAAATTTATTCACTTTTGTAGGATAATTGAATTTTTCCTTCATAGTAGGCCGATTCCACTGGGGTGTAAGTACAAGTGTGTGTGTGTGTGTGTGTGTGTGTGTGTGTGTGTGTGTGTGTGTGTGTGTGTGTGTGTGTGTGCGTGCTCTTTTTCCTCTGGACTATTAATAATTGACTGGTTGGTGTTTCTTTCTGTGTGAAGATTTATTTCACCTCACTGCTAATTCGGTCGTCTTTCAGATCTGATCTGCAGGTTTCTCAGAGTTTGTCTTTTTTTATAAGTTTTTTTATGTCCCGGTTGGTTGATGTTATTTACAGGGGCAGGTTGCTGAGTTTGGTTTACTGTCTCAGCTTCTTGTTTGATGTGCGAATGTGTGAGTTAACTTCAAGAGACGGGCGTAAACAGGAACACTTTAAACCTACAACATTAGCGATTGTTTGATGCATGGAAAACAACGCTGACAGGTCTGTAAGTCCGGTCTGACAGCGGATTCGCACAAAAGTCACGTCTCACCATCTCAGCAGAAACATTAAAGGAAGAAATGACTGATTTCCTCTAAACATCTGGGAGCTCATTCCAGTTGTTTTGGTCATCGTTGCTATCAGACATGATCACATTTCACAGCTTCACAACAGGGAGCTCAGTGTGGTAGGATGTTTGATGAATCTCGAGTCCTTTAAAAGAACACTGCTTTACCAAATGACGTTACGTAGCCGAGTCCAGCATCCTCACAGCACCCGTGAGCTCTGACTGCGGTTACTCTGAAAAGAAGTCCAGCAGAGGTGTGAATCAGAGAGTCAATAAAGTCCAAAATATGTTGTTGTTATAGGTGTTAAGCTCATATGAAACTGAGTCGGAATGGATCTAGACTTTTTTAAGTGGATTCTTTGGCACTCATAGTTCCACTTGTATGTCCGCAGGCTTGCTTTATAACAGAAAACAAAGATTTTATGACAAGGCTGTTTATGAGTTGTACTGGCCGGTTTCACTAAAACCAACGGGACTCCTGAAACCCTGTAGATTTAAATAATAATTAAACAGTACTAATTATTCTGCCTCAGTTTGCAGATGACTGGCAGGTACAATTAACCTGAGTTCCATCCATCACCTTGCTATCCTTTAAGAGTAGAGGTGGATTTAAACATGACCAGATAGTATGGACCCCTTTGCATCCACACAGAGCAGCTAGACTTCCAGGTGTCCACGTACAAACAATGATGGACTCGCTTGTCCTTAATGAGGCAATCATGGGCATCAAGCAATGCACAAAGCCGCCAATATTCGCTCACACAAGCAAAACTGACAACCTGATGTCTAAATTGAGATAATAATGTACTTGGATGTTCTCACGCATGTGATAATTTGCAGCTTGACGTCCACGTAGAGACACAAATGGACTCCTGTATCCACATGAATCCACGAGTGATGATAATAGACGTATTAATGTTGAGCCAGTGATGGTTTGGATGTCCACGTTAGGGGTGAGAGTGGGCGACATTCAGGTATCAGCTTGGAGATAAATAATCTACCTAATTATCCACAAAGCAGCATGCAGAAGCACCATTTCTACTTTTTAAAAATTGTTTATCCATTTATTTATTCAACCCGCAATGTCATAACTTACAAATTGGCAGTGTTTTTATTCATTTAAGAAAATCTAACAAGCATAGGTTATGTTCTTGGATGCAGACTGATCTTTCTGCTGTGCTGGAACAGATTATTTGTAGTATAGAGCTGAGTCGGGCTACAACAGTCTGCATACATAAACATAAGAGTGTCTGGAAAGGAGAATGTAATGTAATCTTTGGCCAACTTAGCCGGCCATTTCTTGAAGAAAAGAGACCAAAAATAACTAAAAAGATGCAAATACATCAGCTGGTTTACAATACGAGCACCACCACTTGCATAAAATTACCAAAGTGAGACCTAGTTTATGAAAATTAAAAAAAAAAGGATGGAGGATTTCCCTTTAAAGAGATGCAGATGTGCTGCGGCTGCCAGCTCCGAGCCAAGCCAGAGTTTCTGTATTCAGGTCAGTTTGTGCATTCAAAGCAAACACAAACCATGTTCCTCTGCATCATTAATGACCTCTCTTTCACACACACTCGCTCACACATTCTCTAACTCTCTCACTCACTCACACACACACACAGCAGGATGCAGTGGTCAAATATTTATGGCCAGGAGAAGCTGCTGTGTTATTGTACTTGATATAGCTCGGGGCGTTTTCTATTGCAGTTGCTTTAGTTGGTTTTCAGGCACCGATCACAAATACAAAACGCTACAAATAAAAACTTTGGTTACTTAACCGGGAGGTTCACTCAAAATACTTTTAAAATCCATCCCTGTCCACCCGATCTGCTGAAGAGACAGATTAGTGCCATTTACTGTAAACTCATCAAAGGCGGGGACATTTCTCTCCAGAGGACAGGAAGTACCGATGCTAGCTGGATGAGGAAGAGGAAGTCTTGTACTGAAATAGTAAAAGTAAAAAAACAGTTCAGGTCAGTGCCGGCAGCTCAGCAGTGTTGCATCACGCTGAGCTTCTGATGAAATGAGACCAGCAGCGGTTACAGCAACAAGAACACACTCATGCTTTATTTTCACTTTTGCTGGTGCTAAAGTTTGAAACAACGACAAAGAATCTGTGCCAAACATGTCTACGTTATTTCTAATTAATAAAGGAAAACACAGGCACAATGTGTGACTCCAATAAAGAGCAACTATCAGCTGGTACACCACACGTGATGGCATCGCTGTGCAAGGAAATGTATTTTTATGCTCAAGAAAGTAGCGTTCATAGTCGACAATCCAAATGATTCTATAGGGATATAGGGATTAGACACCAGACTTTTAATTTTTAAACCAAAATTACCAGTATGACCAGTTTCCCATCTAACACCTAAAACTCACGTGTGTCACTCGACAGAACCAATTACAAACTCCGCTGTAGCCTCTGCGTGTGTCCTTTACCGGCATCACGTCGTTATCCAAGCGACTGCTGCTGCAGTCGTATTGATGAGCTCAGAGCCGAGCAGATGCTGCAGCGGCTTATCGATCAGCCGGGAAGGGATGTTAAGCACGAATTAGTCCAGAATCAATAAAGAGCGACTGAACAGCTGAAGAGGTGTAAATGCAGCTCAGGTGAGTGTGGCTGTTTGGAAGGAAATAGGAAGTCAGAAAAAGGAAGCATATTGGAAGAAAGCAGGGCAGAAAGAACAAAACTGTACCAGAGTTTGCAGAGTGAAAATTTTTTCCTCAGTTTTTCCTTTGGTCCCGTCTCCTTTGGGAATCATTTGTTTACAGTGATTTGGTAAAATCATCTTTTAGATCTTAAAAGGGGGAAAGGAGACGGAAAGAAAGAGAGGCTGTTTGGAAGGAAATTTCCCACGTGTGGGACTAATAAAGGTTATCTTATCTTATCTTATCTTATCTTATTTAGAAAAGCAGGAGAAAGGAGAGATGATAGGAAGGCAGGAGGGGGGAAATAGAAAATAGTATGGACAAAGAAGGAAATGCAGAAGGGTAGACGTTTAGGAAATTAAAGGTTAGGCATGGAAAGCTGTCGAAATCACTCCAAATGCATGAATACATTTCGCAATGAGTTTGATTTATATTGTGCCAATTCACAATAAGTGTCCTCATGAAGTGCCCTGGATGAAAGGATGGACTTTTAGGTGAGTTGCAAGTATCCAAGAAAAGGTGGATTATAGACAAAACATGGAGATTAAATGAAAGAAACCAGAAGGTGTTAAGAAGAAAGCAAGAAAGACACGATGAAGGAAGCGTGTCTGCTCTGGCCTCGTCGGCCCCTCCAGTATTTCATTTCGACTGTCGCCTCGGCTGCCCTGTTGTTTGGTTGGTTGGCTGGTTAGACACCCCGGGCTTTAAGCAGGAAATGGATTTAGACCTTGCAGGAAGCAGAGGGGAGATTTGGGAGGGGGACTCATTTTAAACGTGTCAATCAATACGTTAATGTCACAGAGGAGGAGACACCACTGCCACTGCCAAAAAAAAAAAAAAAAAAGAAAAGGCGATGGAGCGAGAAGCAAAAAGCAGAAACAAAGAAACGACTCTTTTATTTCTCTTCTCTCAGTCGGTTTGTTTTTTTTTTCTTCTGCCTTCAGAGGGAGTCAAGGGGTGAATTAATTTTGGATTTGGAAAAAAAGAAAAGAGGGGTGTGGGGGGGGGGGGGGGGGGGTTGTCTAATAACATCTTGGCATGAAGGGAGAGCGAGGGGCTTCTGAAAGCATCAAATGTTAATGTTCGAAAGAAAAAAACACAAATGATTTTCATCTGTGTGGCGCTCTCCTGCTAATTAGTGAAAGAACTGATGACATTTAAATATCTAATATCCTCTTTTTTCTTTCCTTCAAATCTGTGTGATAAATCTCAGACTCCTTTCCTTCATTTTCTGCCAAACCTGACTTCTTTTCTCCCCCTTTTTTTTCCTGCCATCTTTTCCTCAACTTTTATCCCCCCACCCCACCCCCTCCGTCTCTCCTCCCCTTCGTCCTCTTTCCCAGCTCTGTGTCGATTAATTAATTGCCGGCTAATTTAATTTCTCAAAAAGTAATAACTTGTTTAAGCATGAATAAAGACTGACAAGGCAAAGTTCTAATCTGCCCAAAGTTTAATTAGATCCGGCAAGGTTTCAGCACGGAGCCAGACTGGGGGGTCACAGCGAGAGAAGGAGAGGGAGAGAGATACTAAACAATGAAAAGAAGGGGAGAGAAAGAGCCCTAGGAATGGATCTGGCCTAAATGCAGTCTGAAGTGGCTTCGCTGGTTTTCTTCAACTTCTGTGTCAAAAACTGGCCCAAAAGCACATCTTTCAAACACGATCGCTAAACCGAGCTGCTGTAAAATGGGGAATGAATTTTTCTGAGCACCACAAGCCTCTTGAAACGGTTCCTTTTAACTGTAATTTCAATACTGTTTAATGACTTGCGGATAGTCAAGAAGAGCTGGCAGATTCAATTACGTTCTCTGTTTCATGTGTGCATGGAGCAAATAGAAAGCCCGCGAGCTCGGCTGGAGGAAGCCACCGGGCCCAAAAAATCATGGAAAGGTGCAGCAAGTGTCAATCAAATGATTCTTTGAACGCAGTACCCATTTCTTCCTGAAAAGATCATTTCAGTTTATTTCAAGGTGGCTTACAATTCCCAAATAATGAGTCTATGAGTCCTGTTAACCTCTTTGTAAAGATCTGGAGTCGCACAAAGCAGCGTGCATCAGGGCGACAGTATTGTTTATCAAAAAGCTTCCTGCAGCTTTGCAAAAAACAACATTTTTTTTTTTTTTTATACACAAATCATTTCATTCATCGCATGTTTTGAAGACGCAGCCAAAAAAAACCATGGCAATTAGCCACCTGGTTTTCGTAGAAGAAACAGCTTGATTTTAATAAGTTCACCAATTATGAAAAAAATGTTTTCTTCTGAAAATTAAAGTCTAATGTACGTTCTAATCAAAATGTGCTGTGTAAAAAAGCAGAGATGAAATGCTGCTGAAAATAAAAAGGCAACAGAGCATATCTGAGAAATCTCATTGTCAGGATGTTTAATAGTGCCGTTTTAGCAGTGCTGGGCTAATAGACCAAATATGGGGCAAAGAGTATTTTTACATGGGACATGGTGGAATGGTGTATAGATGTTAACCTGAACCACAATACTGCTGTTAACATAACAAAGTAGTTTTAGCAAGAAATACCAGAGAACGTTTTTCTCGAGTATTTAATTTCAGGCATGATCTAAATTAACTTTTATTCCATTGTTTTTTTTCTCTTCTGTCACAATCAGTGCTGTTTTGAAATTCCCATGGATTCCAATACAGAGACATCATATGATATCTGTGGTAAAACCTTCGACTTTAAAATTCTGCTAAAGCTGCCATATTGCTAATTCACATTATGCATAGTTAGCCCAGAAATACATGCATGTAGACCAAGAGTTAACTAGCTGGCCACCTCACAGTTGAAGATATGTGCACAGGGTTCAGTGCACGAACACAATTGGCTCAGATCTTTTAGGATCCTTTAAGTTCAGAGTGTCTGAAACCTCAGTGACAGCAGCAGAGCGGGGCGAGTTCCATTTGAATGGCGTGTTATTGTTAGAAGCATCATTAACAATTGGGAGAACACTTTGAAAAGCTTTTTAGACTGATGCCTGTGAAATCTTAATAGGAACACACAGTGCAGCACACACTGAGGAGATCTGAATGTTGGTGTGTTTTTACAAGCATTACTGATCTGAGGCGCTGTGTGATTGTGACTGCAGATCCAGGTTTACAGCAGTGTGTGTTTATCGTGTAATACAAAGTGATAATTATGTTATTCGGGGGAAAAAAAACTTCTGCTGCGTGCACAGCGACAATGCCTGTCTGTTATTACACTCAGCTGGGAAGTAGTTTGATCGTCACAGCTCTGGATTTTGTCCTGGTAGAGTATGAAGGGTTAAATAAAGGCTGGAACACATGTAGGTGTAATACAAACCGAGGAGGTGGATAAGGTTTGGTAGCTGAGGCGGAGCAATGCAGAGCAGGAATCTGTTCAAAATGCTGCAGGTCTGGTGTGTCTCCACTTGCTGCCAGGGTAGAATTTCAATATTGCTGGTTTGTATGTTAACAAGACACAGTTTTGATGAGGCTGTCATACCTAGAACATTGCATTTATATTTTCATGACAAGCTGGCTGTATAAATTGCTGCTGTGTTACTGCACTGGTGGACTTTTTTAGGGAAAGTGTCTGATTTCTGTATATGACATTTATACAATATTGTTTCCTCGCAAATCCCACAAAAGAATGAAAACAGTAGCACATTCCTTTATATTTACAATCTTATTGTGTATGTTATAGTTATGAAATTGGCTGTTTCTTAGCCCTTTCCTGACATCACAGAATGATGATTTGTAAGCACTGGAAATCTTTTTACCGCTCACTGGAGTCTTTTCTGATATTTAATGCATAAGGACCAATGTGTGCAAAAATCCAATGTACAATCCTAAGTAACATAGATAAAAAGGCATTCATAGAGCACACCAATTTACACTCAATTTAAACTTAGATGTCTTTGAACTGTGAGAAGAAGCTGAGGTTCCTGCAGGAAACCCACTCATGCACAGAGAGAAGATTCAAATGCCACACATATAGGCCTAGCCAACAAAACGATTCAAACCCATGTCATGTGATGGTGCTACCTACTGCACTACTGCTGCACCCTCAGTTCACTTTTATTTACATAGCACCAAATCACACAATAGTTGTTGTTCAAGGTTCTTTGTATTCTAAAGTAAAGACCTACAGTAATACAGAGAAAACTCCAGCAATCAGACAACCACTGTGAGCAACACTTGACGACAGTGGGAAGGAAGAAGTACGTTTTAACAGGAAGAAACCTCTGGCAGAACCCGGCTATCTGCTGTGAGCAGTTGGAGGTGAGCGGACGGAGATGGACCTTGGTCACAAAAACTAGGCCAAGCTAGAGCTGGTGACTTCATCTATAAGCTCTCTATCCCCAGGACTTTAGAGCTCCAGGTTAATAGGAAAAATAAATACACACTAACAAAGAGATACTGAAAAAGAAGATCATTCAGTTTGCTATCCATGCAAAATAATTAGTCATTTGCTCTACGATGACTTTAGTGGACTATCAATGCTAAGACTCTTCAGGCAACATCGTTGTTGAGCCTCCTGCTTGATCATCACATGCACATTGGAATAAATGGCAAATTTGTAGCCTTGCAATCACCTGATTTGGCACAAAAACCATGAAAACTCTTCAAAGAAATGAAATGTGGTTTAGTCTGATCCAAGCGCCATAGTTATAGCCTCCAGGAAGGGAGTGCAAGTCAGTGAATTGTCTGAAACGAAGGTATCTCTGTGTATGTGGGCTGCTGGCATCACCGCTGATTGCAGCGGGGGAAGCGGCACGTCGTCCGCTTTCTCCTGGATGTCTTTGAGCATTCAGAGCAGCTGCACCTCCTCTCACTCCTCTATTGTTCCTATAAGATAAATTGGAGCTATTGTCATAGACAGAGAAAAGACATTAATTGAAGGTTTTCCTGCCGCTGCTTTTATTGCAACACAAACTCTCTCTCTCACACACACGCACACACACATGCAAAATCCAGCTTCAAAGTAATTAAACACATTAACACTTCAAGCATAAGCAGAAAAAAGAGAAGCTCTCTTTTGTGTACATTTGCTTCCATTTATCACCCAGGACCGAGCGGAGCGGGGGGAAGCACGAGGATTTAGCATATCTCTGAGACTAAAGTGATGGAGCGGAAAAGAGGAAGGAGAAGAGGAGGAGGGGGAAAAAGGGAAAGAGAGAGCCAATCCGCCTGGGCTCTTTACTCCAGTCGACAGCGTAAAATGTCAGATACTCATCTGGAAATTATTTCCATTTCATACCACTGACATCTTCCCAAGCGGGGACACTGAAATCTAATTAGTTTGACCAGAAAATGGTGACCAAGGTAGCGGAGTGTATTATGCAGGGAGAGGGGTTGCTAGGGCGTGTGAGGGTCCCTGGGGTTAACTGGAACTCAAGAGTACAGATAAGGGCTACAGGGGGAAAAAACTCAGGAGGGCTACTCCATTTTAAATCGCCCTGACTAATAGAGGCAACCTTGAATTCAGTGTTTCAGCCCTCTGACAGCACTGAAGCCGAGCCTTGCCGAGGGTAGAAGGGGGAAGACAGATAGCGTTTCCTCCTCCGGGGGTTACCCCAGAACTTTTCAAACTTCCCATAAGAGCTGACAAGAAGGCTGAAGCCGCCGAACGATGCTGCAGCTGCAGCTGTTGGTGCTTCAGGGAACTTTTTAAACTGCTAAATGTTTTGTGATGTTTGTCACCCCGGGGAGGTCAGATGGTTAATCATACCAGTCATCTCAGTGCCTCTCAACAAAAACATTACGACCCCGCCCAGTGAGGGATTTGCTTTATGAGGCTTCTGAATGTACCCCGTGCGATCAGGCGCTCCGATCTTGGCGGCAGATCTTTTGAGTAATGCAGGTTGAGAGTTGGAGTTGCCATAGATCACAGTTGTTCAAACAAGACAGCCCTCACTGGACAACTTTCAGTGTTTACTCAGCACTACTGACGAGTTTCCATGATACTCCAGTCAAATTCAATCTTAATGATTTGGCCCTTGTCGAAATCGCTCAGCACATCACATCACCCCATTTTCCCCCACATCGTTCGTGCTGACTACAAGAACTTTTAGAAGCAGATCTTGTCAGTTAGCAGTCATCTTTGTGATGCATCTGGGCAGCTGTTTCCAAGGCCCTATCTAAATGAATGAGTTTAAATTTACTGGTCAAAGGTACATAAAAATGCAACTTAATAATGCTACTACACCACATACATTTATTCATGTTACGCAGATGCAGAGGTATATGACTATACTGAGTGAATATTTCTGCCACCACACAGCTGACCATGTGTGCCCCTACACTTTGGCAAAGAACACGAGAAATGTAAGGTAAAAAAAAATGCAAGATGTTTTCTGGAAGGGGTTCATCCTCTGGGGAGCTCTAGTGTGTTCAGTTAGTTTCAAAAAAACGTTTTTCTTTTTTATAGAAGGGCAAATGCTCAAAATCTCTAATGATAACTAATGATGAAAATAGACCTCACATCAATTGAATTCAATTCAATGTTATTTATACAGCGCCAAATCACAACATCAGTCGCCTCAAGGTGCTTTATGTTGCAAAGTAGACCCTGCAATAACACATACAGAGAAAACCCCAACAATCATATGACCCCCTGTGAGCAAACACTTTGGCGACAGTGGGAAGGAAAAACTCCCTACAGGAAGAAACCTCCTGCAGAACCAGGCTCAGGGAGGGGCAGCCATCTGCCCCGACCGGTTGGGTTGAGACATCGCGCATAAACAGTGAAGTCTCTCTGCATCCCGTCGACATAGTAAAATAGAAATACTGCTGTTGTAGAAATTTTTGCCACTGCTAATTTAAAATATCTTTTTTATTATGTTTTTGAGTTTGAGCTTGTTCTCTTGGTCATAAGGGTCATAAGGGTCATATCACAGACAGACATACTCTGACAACTTTACCAGTGCATGCTGTGGGCATCAAGCTGCAGAGCAAAGTTTGAGATGAAATGAACGAAAATGATATCAATACAATAAAGCAGTACAAGAAAATAGTCAGATATGAACTGAAAACATGCATTAATATAAACACGGTAACACTCTATGAAAGTAAATGAGTCCCACCAGCTTTAAGTCAAAGTTTGTGTCTAATTGATGTGGTGACAAAGTTCTCAGATAATTACATTTGTGCTTCAGCCACTAATGAGAGTCAGGAAAAGCAGGCGAGTCAGCAGCCTTCGCAAACATCTGATCAGCCTTCATGCTGTCTTTGATGAAGATCTGTGCTGAAGGAGCGGCGGCGGTGGTTGCAGCACCCAGCTAATGTCCACCAACAGAGGAAGGCCTTATTAGCCAAAATCGTTATTGATCTCACATCTTAGCCACAACCAACCCTAACCGCCCAAACTCTTCCTCCCATCGTGCTCGCCAATTAGCTCTATCAAAAAAACAAGGCCAATTAGTGCTTGTGCCTAATTAGGACAAACATGACCCCCATCAGCCCTAATTCTGTGATTAGAGTTACAGATCACTGGGCCGAGGCCCGGATACAGGTTCACGCTCTGATTTGCTCCTGTACTTTTTAATGAGTTCAGTGAGTGTTTTGGAGTTTTGTTAGGTTGTATACCGTCTTTGATCATACAGGTATGTGCATGCATACGTACAGTTTCGTATAACTAAATAAACACATAGAGTACTCTGTAAATTGGCAAATATTGCTCAGAGTTAAAGGCCAGTGTTTGAAACTGGATTGAACATTTTTTAATCTCTGCACTTTCTATCGGGTCCTGATACATTTATTGTAATACAGATTTCTGCAGCATTAATTCTATTTGTGCACAATTGCACACCACCTGTTATGTATCACCTGTATCATATTTTATACACTTATTACTTATCACTGCTTTCTGAGACATCTTTAAAAATCGTTAGGAACGAATCCATGGTAAAAAGAAATGTTTCCGATTTAGAACCATAGAACCACCATTAGAGCTTTTAGAAGCTCTTATTGTGAGACATTTAAAGTCGTGCTAATGTTACTGCTAATTGGTAATGGCATTTATCTGTCGTGAAAGGAAAGAGATTATTATATCTTTTGAAAAATAGAATATAATAGAATAGCCCTTTATTGTCAGTGTACATGTAAAACAAAATTGTAGAACTAGAAGACTTCATTGGTATCTGTATTCTCATACAGTTAACAAAGCGTACCAGTTCTTCTGAAGGGACAGGTGGCCAAAATTTGGAAAAAACACAAACCGTGTCAATATATGAATAGAAACAAGTAAAAATGTCAAACATCATTAAATAGATACATGTATTTACATTTTTTCCACCTAATTGTAACACACAGATGTGATGTACGGTATTTTTGACCAGACTTGCCTGCTTTCATTTGAAATGAGGCATGAAACAACAGTTTGATTGAACTGTGCTGTGACTGCAAAGATCGAACAGAAGGTGAGCTTCCTGTTTATCTCCTGTTACTCTTGTAAACATCACCTGTTCAAAGATGGCTCCCCTGAGAAAAACACTCCACTCTGACAGTGTCGGAGAACTCGCGATGACAAACAGTGACAGACAGAGGGGCTGAACCTTCCAGGAGGAACATCTGTAACTCTATTTGGCAGGGTTAGTGCAAGATCGACTTATAGACAGAACAGATTATTTTGAAATAAATGGGTTTAAAAGTAAAAAGCTTAAAGTTGAAAATAAGGGAGGTCACTGAAGACCTGCCTGAATTAACCTGTCCTGTATCATTTGATGCCACTCTTAAACATGTAGAACCGTGAACACAAAAACCCTTATACTAAACATTAAGTGAACAAACCCTTGTTATAGAATTTTTTTAAACTTGTGCAGAGTCTCGAGATCGGAAAGGAGAACAGCCTGCATAGAAAACACACCAAATCTCAGCTGTTCAAAGCACTTTCAGCTCAGTTGTGGCACTGGCACGATCTGCTCTGGTAGCCAGATGTGGCCCAACAGCACACCTCAAGTTTGCCACATAAAACTCAAGCCGTGCTTTGAGTTAGCAGGATTAGCCAAAGCCAAATGTGGCCTAAAGGAAACTGTAAGTGCAAGGCCACATTTGGGCCAAATGGTGATTGCTGTGTGGGAGGACTAGCTTTAATTATGAGATCAGATTTGACACCGTCTGTGGTGGCCTGCATGCATTACCTGGCCTGTAATCTGTTTGTCAGGGGAGCAGGATGGGTAAGATCAAATTTCCTGAAAGTCCAGAGAGTGTGAAGCTTTTTGGGCTCAGCCTCTGTTTTGATAGTGACAACTCGAAAGCTTCAGTTTAATCTGCCTAAATCTGCAATCATGTAAATCTGTGTCACATTAGCTATTATAAATAATTTAGGTCATAAGTACTGTAAATATCAATCCCTCAAATTACAATTGAAAGTAACTTCCATGCATGTGTATAACCACGAGGAAATGCTGGCGTGTAAATGCTGCCTGCCAGTATTCCCTTGTTCAGTGGGCACTGGTTAAAATGCTACAGAGCCGAATGTAATATTTGCTCCTGGAAGACTTTTCTAATAAAGTTTCTACTGTTCTCCCACCGGCAAAGTCGATGGCAGT
Source organism: Diplotaxodon limnothrissa (assembly GCF_057381915.1). Lineage (NCBI taxonomy): Eukaryota > Metazoa > Chordata > Actinopteri > Cichliformes > Cichlidae > Diplotaxodon > Diplotaxodon limnothrissa. The sequence continues at coordinate 12,688,584 of NC_140597.1, read as the reverse complement.
GATCGCAGCTTTAGTTTAACAAAGTTCCCGTGCACACAGTAGTCCAGCTGAACTCAAGTGCTGAGTCCTTCGTCTGTTGTTGTGGAAGTGAGTCAAGTTTGGAGTGTGTTCAGCTGTACAGCTCTGAGGCAGTCCGTGCTCTATAAGCCTCCTGCTGACACGACGTTTGGAGGCAAAGCACTTATTAAACAGCCGCTCTGAACTCGGCAGCCACTCGCACATGACTTAACATTTTTGCAAGCACCTTGCTTTTGCATGGGAAGTGCTTAAAAACTAAAATCCATGGCAGCGGCGGCCGTGAGAATACGGGAGGGGAAGCGTTGAAAAAAGACAGAGCGCGTCCGCTACTCAGCACTCCGCGGGATTAGAACGCACACATCAAGCCGCAAACAGACAGAAAAGCCGACTGTAGCTCCTTTTTTGCAAAAAGGAGGCAATGAATTTCAATTATGCATGAAGCAGAGGCCATTTTGGGAAATAAGCGCCATCTCCCAGGAGGACCGCCACCTCCTCTGCCCCCTCTTGAGCCCCTAGCCTCTAGTATCAAAGAATGATCTAATGTCACGCACAGGAGAAAGGTTACTTTCTGCATACGCATTGATATTTCTGCTTCCATCTCTGACCTTTTTCCACTCTAAGCTGTGATTTCTTTAAAATGCGAACTCAGCCCCGCGTCTGTCTGTCAGTCTCCATCTGTCTGCCTCCGTACCTCAGAGGTACCTCAGAGGTACAGGATGAGAAGCTTCAACAACTTACAGAAAAACAAAAAAAGAAAATCCAGATTTGAGAAATCGTGACCGTAATAATCACACACTAAAACACAGATGTTTTTTTTCTGCAGCCATCATCTTTCATTATGTCATTTTTCTTTTTCAAGAACAAGGCAGTAACAGAATTGTTATTTTAGCCTTAAGTGGCTGTTTGCGAAACCTAATTAATATTTTAATGAACCTGAGCGTGTTTTTCCCTCCTTCACTAAATCAGCTGATCCTGTTTCACGCTCAGCGCCCATCGTTGGATCTGCGCATTCCTTCTGTCAGCAACAAATTCCTGGCACTTTGTGAACTATTAGTGACTTTAAAAATACACAGAGCTTTAATTAATTTTCTTCAAATAGAGAGAACTGCGTGTGGATAAAGGGGTAATGACAGTTTTAATCAGCATCTCCTGCTCTCGCCAGCCTGTACACAGCTGAACTGTGACACTGCACTTGCAGTTTTGTTAGATTTTACAGAACAAAAGCATCATTTATGAGATCTTTGGATACATAAATACCAATATTTATTCAGCAAACACATTTATCTGACTGTAGTCAAATGAAATTTACAACCAACTTTGGCTTTTAGCTGCAAACTCTCAGGGGAAATTGTTCTGCTACATAAGACAAAATCCCACAGATGAGCATTAATGCACAAAACAGCAAGTAAAGTTCAACCTAATAAATAACAATAAAAAAGAAAGACTTACAGACACACATTTGTTACTGCTGGAGGTATTTATATGCATATACCTGGAAAAAAGTGCTAGCCTATAGTAACTGGAATCCAAGCTTTATCATAATAGGTTGCAAAGAAGAAAAAGCATCAGAGTCCAGCTTGCTCTCTTCAAATCTGAGAAAGGAAATAATGGGCATATCCATCCCGAACTTAAATACAGATCTTAAATCCTTGTGTCCGTATCCCCGGCCTGTTCAATCAAATTCTGCAGATTTGCAAATGTAATCAAAACTCCCATCTTCAAAGCTTCATTTGTATTTTAGCCAATATTCATATAGCTAAGGTGACATGGAGTGACAATCAATTCTAAAGCTTCTCTGACTTTTTATTTATTAGCTTTAAAAGGTCCAGGTTTGGGGCCTCATTTGCTGAGATGAGACAACAACAACAACAACAACAAGCGACGGGACACTACCTATACAGCTCAGAATAGCAGACAGACACCGTTAAAGACCATTCCACAAAAAGACACATCCCAGATAGCAAGGAAACATTGAAACAATGTTGAGTCAATATCAGGCTGTGTCATTGAACCAACGTTGAAGTGTGACGTTGACCTAACGTCACTCTTGCACCCTTTTTTAATGTTGAAACAACGTCAGGTTTTGATGTTGAATCAATGTTGAAACCTGACGTTGATTCAACGTTATATTTTCTAATACTGCTGACATTGAAACAATGTCAGATTCTGATATTGAAACACTGTTGAGCTATGGTGTTGATTTTCCGCCTCTTTCGCACAGTTGCTTTTTATTAAAACAGTTAAATCATGACTGGAAATCTACCTTTCTTTATAGGTATTTTAACCAATACTAAACTACTGCATGTTTCCATCAATACTTCAACCACCTAAACACATTGTACTTATTCCTTAAATTGGACACCCTTTATAAAAAAAACCCCAAATGTCTCACAATGTATCATGTCAATATTAATATCCTAAAATAAGAAAGCATTGCATGTGATGTAACAGAGAAAAAACATAAACAAAAAAAGGTCAATAGGCATGTTTCGTTTGCTAAATACTTTATTAAAAGACAGTTTCCGATTTACGTTTATATGATTCACAGAAGTTTGTAATTTTTTGCATGATGTGCGTCCTGCACCACCCAAACGATCTGGGGCGTATCGGAGCCATTTCTGCACTGCTTGTGCAAAGACAAACTCGGACATAGAGTTTGCCCCTAACTGCTGCGTCAGGCTCCAATCAAGGCAAAGCGTCTCACCTATAGACACATTTTAAGAGATGGAATTAGCGTGTCTCATGTCTTAAATGTGTATGCAAGTGCTTGTGTGTTTAATCAACAGGCCGTTGTTATGTATTTAAATCACATCTGACAGCTATTACACTTTATAGTTACAAAGTGTACATAACCTTTATATACTTACCATTGCCTTATTTGCCTCTTGTGATTGAAGAGCTGGCTCTGCATTGTTTAGCTCCTCAATGTTGTGCAAGGGCAAATCCAGAGGCAGTACCCCAGCATCTACCGATTCATTGCAGCCGGTATTGCGGATGGCTCTGACCTCCTCACGGAGTTCGTTAACAGCTCTCGTCAGGTCTGACAGAAAAAGATGATTTTTTTTAAAGTATTTAAGAATACAGACAACTTGTCAAAAGTTTCCTTGTGTCACACACAGATATGTACAAAGACACTAGACAGTATTTTATTACCTGGTATTTTCACTCGAGGGGCCTGGGGAAACCATTTTTTTGTGGGCTGCTCATCCTCTGAGTCACTATATGTGTACAGGGGATTTGGTCTAAAGAAAAAAAGTTGAAAACGGTCATAAGTAATTACAAATGTGCTTTTGGAATATTTTTTCCTAAAGTTACAGTTTGATTTATAACAACACACACAGGAAACGGAGATGTGCAAGAAGGTACAGTATACAAGGAATTTTTGAAGTGCACAAGTGTACACGGCTTTGCATTTATAAAAAGTTTACAAGCTTCCACTTTTTGGACTATATTATGTGGTGATATTGCAGTATGCAAGCACCACAGATATGTATAAAAGACAAGATCATAAATTCTTAGCAATCAAAGATATGTTTGTGAAATAAAAAAAGTTTTACTTGTGCTTTCTTTTATGACTGGTCTGAGTTTCAGCTTCGGACTGAAGGTCAGACGTATCACAGTGTTCACTTAGATATTTCTGAAGACTGCGTTCTGCTTCGTGAAATGTGTCTGGAAGTACAAACACAATGTATGGCCAGACATAAATTAGGACACGAAAAACTTGTTATTGTTACATTTATACAACACCAATCCAGATGATACCCACCATGGCTTATTAGAAGTCGGACTGGTGCATAGGTGAGCCATGTTGCACCAGGATGAACTCTCCTCTTTACTGCGTCGTGGATCCTGAATGTGTCTCACGGAGGATATGGAGGCCATGACAATTTCTCCCCATTTATCCATGATCTAGGGACTATTTCTGTACCACCAGTGCTAAACTGCACAATGCACCAGTCTTTCATTTTTATCTTTTTTTTAATTTGGAGTCCTTTTTTGCCCTGTCTAGGATAAACAGGAAACAGATAATTACAATATATTTCATAGTCACTACAAAACTTGATCTATTGATTGAACTAAATAATAAATAATAGCTTAAAATGTATATAGGCAACAATTACAAGCAAACCCGTATATGTAAGCATTTAAACACTGAAGATAATAAAATTAACAGTATTTTGTCTAAGTCTGCCATTGTAGGAATTCATGGCACCGAGACAAAAACTTGGCGCACAGTGTGGCGTCAAAATAGGCGCACACCTTTGACGCTGCGTTTTCTCCGTCTTCCTCGTCCACACGTAAATGCTAAACGCAGTTTACGTGTGGACAAAAGGTGCAAACGCAAGTTAGGTGAGCGTGCAGCGTAAAGTTTGAATTGAGTGCGAATCGAAGCGGGTGCTCTCCAATCATTAAAAGTAACAAAGTCATTGAACACATTTATACAGTTACCTTTACGTTTATCAATCATATATCACAGATTTACAATTTTTTGTAGTACTATGCTAAAAAGCAACTACAGAGCGAAAGTCTGGGTCAAGCGCCGAGGTGACGGCAAGAACAAAGGAACCCTCGAAGCGTTAAAGCTAGCTTTGTAAGGGAATATAACGGAAAAGTATGAAACGAAAATGTTTTCTTTGTTGATAGACTTTGTTTGCAGTGCAATTTATTTGTTGCCGGATTGTAAGATGAAAGTAGACACAATTTCGGGCTCCCACATTTTATCCGAAACTTTACATTAACAAGTTTGTTTGTTTTTTTTACTGTTATTCAAATGCAACCGTGGAAATAACGAATAGAACAAAAGTCATTCATTCTTACCTTATACTAATCGTGGTGCAGGCCAGTGCAGTGCATGAACTGATGCCTTCTCCGGTCAATTCCGCTGAGAGTAAATCTAATGTCCCGCTCTACTGTACAAGACAATGGTTACCTGGAGGGATGTACCACTGAGAGGGGTGCTGCGGAATAGTCCAAGTGGTAGCAGCTTTAATTTCCCGCTCAACCATAAATCGATGGTTTTTCAACGTGATTGTTGTCACCTTGTCAACTATAAATAGATCAACAATCAACGATGACAGAACAACAGTGAATCAATGTTATTTCAATGTCAGTGTAAGGTTTCATCAGTATTTCAATGTTGTTTCAACATTGGTTTTGTGTTGACATTTCAATCCTGACGATTCTGATGGTTCAGATGGAAAATTAACATCTGTTCAATGTCTCCTTGCTATCTGGGATTACAGGCGCTTCTCTTCACAGATGTGGCAAATAATAGCATTTTGTCAAAGCTGCTGTTGTGTACAAGCACAAGATGTCCTTTGGCAGCAGTGTGTAACCCACTGGGTTATGACAATAGTGAGATGGGGCTGTCACTGCAAATATATTTTTCTGCAGTGGTTGAGTGTGATGTGCTCCTTTTAACCCAAACCTTGAGAAAACACCAAAAAACACTCTTTCTAACCCTAACCGAGTAGTTTAAAGTGTCTAAACCTCACCCGAGAGTAATAGTGGAAACAAAAGCAGGACAGGATTTGAACTTATCCCACCCAAATCCTTAAAACCTCCTAATCTGGATCGCTATTGTTGCAGCTGGTGCATCAAGCCCAGACTAGAGTTTATTATTTATTATCTCAGGCTTTTTATGTGAAACCTCTGCACCGTAATGTCATCTTCATCTCCCACCTTTCCTCGCGCTGCTGTTTCCACGGTACTCATGCTTTCTCTTCTCTGTTTTGTTGTGTCTCTCTGCAGATCTCAGGCCTCTTCCCGACGTGGCAATGACCGGTAAATGCACCCGGGAGTGCACCGAGTTTGGCCACTCTGACTCCTGCTGGATGCCCGGCCAGCCTTCTCCCAACCGCAAGGTATCCAAGAATGCCCCCAAGCTCTCCACCTTCGTGCCTTACCAAGAGATGGACGGGCAGGAGCAGCTGATGGCCAACGGCAGCCCCAAGCCCCTGCCGATGGAGGAGCGTGGACCAGGTGGTGGCGGTGGTGGCAGCAGCTCCAAAGTGGCCAACATGCGTTTCATGACACCCTACAGCAGTGCCTACCCCAGTGGCGGAGATTCATCCAGTAAAGACTGTGGCATGGAGGAGATCCCGCTGAGCCAGGCGGTGGAGTACCACTCAGCTACCACTCCAACCGGCCAAACCTCCAAGAGGGAGATCTACCTGTGAGGGCACAGCTCTCCACCTTAAAACCCACACTCATCGCCCAGCGCTCCCCATCGCCCAGCTGCTCGCCACCACCTGTCGCGCCCCCTCACAGCTGCCCCCTGTGCCTATAACTTGCTGTGCCACAGCACCTACTCCCCCTTTTACCTTTTTTATAAATGCATCTACCTACAAGGCTTTAGCCCCCTCCACCTCTACCCACAGACATCCCCACCCCCTGCAAAAACCAATCACATGTAAAATAGAAGAAATTCAAAATCAATTAATGAAAATGTGGCTTGAGCTGCTTTGGAAGGAATGTAAACTACACCACATTGTTGTGATAATTTAAATGGGAAACTATTTAGCTACTCACATTTTTCAGCTGGATTTTTTGTGTTACTTTAGCTTTGTTGCTGTGTGGGACCGGAAAACGGAAAAAAACAAAAAACAAACCTTCCGGGGGGTGAAGGGAAATAACTTCTTGTAAATCCTACTTAAGTATACTGTGTATTGCTATCTATCCTCATTTTCTTTTTTTGGATTTACTTTTCTTTCTAGTTTTTCTCTGTCACCTTCGAAGACACAGGGAAATATTATGTTTTTAAGCCAAGTTGCATCAAATCAACTGGCTTATTTTTGTCAGGAGCAGCTCATCGTTAACGTGAGACATTTGTAGAAAGACAGCTGTTTTCCAATCTTGAGATATTTAGGGTTTCTTTTCTTTATTTTGCTGTGGAGAAGTCTTTTTTTCATTGTACAGGCTGTAAATATTACAAACAGTGACAGTGGAAACTGCTGTGGCAGAGCGGATCCGTGGCCGTTAATCTTTCTGCAGCTCTTCATGTAACACTGGACTGAAAATGGTTGCATGTAGAGAGAAATGATGCCGTGGCATTCGCCGTCACACTGCAGGAACCTGGACTCTTGAGCATCACCAACGGTGCCGAGTTACAAACACAAGACTTTTTAATCATTTTTCCTCTGCTGTCCAACACTGGAACACGGTGGAATTTACGTTAACGAGGAAGCAGAAACATTAGAGGCGCACCGATACAACTTCATACAGAACTGAAGGAAACCTAAGTGCTTCTTTCAGAGTCTCAGAATCTAAGAAGCGATTATATTATTCATGCTGTTGTCAGTAGTATACCATAATATGATAAACTTAAACATGAATGTTACAGAAGGGTATCCAAAAATAGTCAAATGACGGTTTTCTTGCATCAAACTGATCATTTTTCTTTCTGGCATCGAATTATCTTCGATGCCATGATACATTCACATGTGAGAGACCTAAAAGTTTAAAGTGCTCAGCTTAAGGCAGCATTGTTCATCGTAAAGAAGAAATGATTACTCTGTTTATTGTGCAGTTTCTGATAACGGATTGATTACGAGCATTTGCATTAATGAAGCCGAAAAGGTTAAAAAAATTTTAAAAAAGCTTTTCAAATTAGTTAGAGTTTCGGCTTCTCCAGTCTGAAGACTTCCTGCTTTTCTGTATATCATTCTGAACTTAAGTGAGTAGCTTTTAGTTTGTCCAGTGGCTCCAGATCTCACAGATCTTTTGAGATTAAAATTTATAATCCAGTTGATCCAAATAAACAACTCAATAAAGTGTTAATGGAGAATCGTCATAGCTGTAGCTCTAGTCCGTGACAGCCTGTAAGCTTTTATTTCAGACTCAATAAAAAGTTTGTCTTGTGACATCACAGGAAAGGTTTAGAAGGAATTCAAATACCAGGGTTCACACTCCAGGGAGCAGAACATGACCTGTGCATTGCAATCTGTTGGATCTCAACATTTCTGATGTTTGCATCATCCCCAAAGAACATGAATGTTCAGGCATTATTTCATAAAAATCTTCTTGTAGTTGTGAATCAAACCATAATCATCCTTGAGATTCATCCTCGGAAGACCATGAATATCCACAGGGAGTGTAATATTGCTCTGTTTGCTACCACTTTAGGGTGCAGTAATGGGTGAATGAGGCTTGTAGTATAAAGTGCTTTGAGTGCTCAAGGAGAGTAGAAAAGCACTTAATAAGTATGAGGCCATTTACCATTTTAAAGCGTGCAGGAAGCATTACTGATTTTATTTGCTTCTTCAGAGGTGATCATCATCAGCATCACATCCATGTCGTACTTCTTACCACTGCTAGCTTGGAAGGCCACAACGTCGGGAGCTCACTTTTTGAAAGTATTTGAATATAATCTAAGATTAATGATTTCCAAAATCTTCACTTAATCTTTCAAAGCTTAGCAGAGAGCGGAGATGTTGTTCGCGATGCCTGTTTTGTTTTTGGAGGCAGTCCCACAAGCACAAAGCAGCTGTAGGTTTCCTGATGCTGACAGTCCACAGAGTGTTATGGCTCCTTTATCCTTTACAGCTGTGGTGGGCTTCAGTGTGCTTGTGGTGACTGTGGTGAATGTTTCCCTGCTGTTTTTCGAGCTTGAAGGAAGAGCTCTCCAGTCTTTGTCGCCGCTCGTTATTTCCCACCTCTTTACCTTCTCAGTGTGAGGCCGAGCCGTGCGGCGTTTAGCAGAAGTATTTATTAAACCTGTTAGCTGTGTGCAGCGGGGGAGGTGGCTGCCATTTCCTGCAGTGCTGAAGTCGCATAGGAATGCAGGATTAATGACACCTGTACAGGCTCGAGTCCGCTAACACCCTCTCCGCACAGCACAGCACAGCACAGCACAGCACAGCACAGCACAGAAACTCTAATTACAACCCGAGGCTTGGCATATTACCGGCAATAATTTGCACCAGTAAAAGTGAGCTGGTTTGGAAGTTCATTCATTCTGAGGCTCATGTTAATGGCTGCTGAGGATAATGTGAGATTTCACCTGTAGTGATGCACGCCAGCTGGGAGTGGATGGATGAAAGGAAAGGCACAGTGAGAGAGTGTGCTGCAAAAAAATCTCCCGAACAAGTCATTTAGTCTCACACTGAACTGGAAAGTCATAAAATAAAGCAAAAACTGTGGTGAGATTATTTTCATCGGCGTCCATCCCTACCTGGGATTTACCTGACAGCTTCTCAGGCAACTGATTAAAACATTTACATTTACTCTGATGTATATTTTCATGAAGGCTTGTATAACTCCAACCTAGAATCAAGGTCAGATGTTGAGTTTTATTGAAGAGCCATTTCAGAACATGCACATATTCACCCATAGAACTACTTCCAGCAAAGTACAACTGATGGCTGAAATTAAGCAACATATTTTCAGAATTTACAAGAAAGTCGTTCAATTTTGTTCACTTTTCTCAAGGCCCTCTCTTTAATTTTTATTCTCTTTTATTCATGTCCCCATATAAAACTACTACCCATAAACGCAGACAGTAAGATAGGCATTAACCAGTCCATGTGTGATTGTCAGCTGCATCAGAAGAATCCACAGTCTGTGAGACTCTCGGCTAATAGAAGCATGGCCGCCTCTGTTTGTGTCACCAGAGAGATAATCACATAACACAAAAACTCTGCTTTGCATTTAGTCTGAACACAGCATAACATGCACCTTTTTCTTTTTGCATTTTTGGGCCTGGAGAAGAAATAGTAATGCACATCTACTAGGTGTCCATAATTAGAAATTTCAAATTATAAATCCCTTTGCCTTAACAGCTTCATCAAATTAAGACTGTACAGAGAATATAACTCTTCATGTCTTCTAATAATTGTTGAAAGGCGCTACAAAATCTGGTAATGTTGCAAAGACTGGTTAAAATGAAAAGTGGATGTGCAGACTCTGCATCCAAAAAAACTGATTTTGATCTGTAATCTGAATACCAGCAGATCTGCCTGACCCACTCGATTCTGGAAGGAGACAGATGTACCTTTGGGCTTCCGTCAGGAAGGGCGTTCAGCATTAAAAAAATCTAACAAATGAAACGTGCGGAGCTGCTCACTGTGACGAGCCATTGGGAAAAAGAGAACAGCTGACAGTAGCTTTATCCACAGATTTGTCAGTCCATCAATTAAAAAAGAAAATGTTCATTTTAATTAAAAAAAACCTCTTCAGTTAATCCTACACATATATGGGACTTATACATGACAGATATTAAATTCTGCTAGAAAGTGAATCTGCCTCATGTTGTCATTTCCAGAACTGCTCCTTTCCAGAAAAAGGCAACAGATTTGTGACTGTCTCACTCACACGAGCACAAAAGTCTTGATGAGCCTAAATGACTAGTCATTAATGTTTTACAGCATGTGACATGAACATCCTTTTCTCACAATCAAAGAGGGAACATCAAAGCGATGCCAACAAGCTGAGCTGCCAGCGAAGAAAACACGGCAAATTGGGGCTATCGGAAGGGTCACGCAGAGGTCGTGTTATTGTTCTATTAGGCAAACAGTCGCCTTCACCAAGAGTTTCACAGTGATTCATGGCGCTGCCTTTTTGCTGTTGTTTTTGATGCATAATTGCTTCTTATTTTAGCATTTAGCATTTGGTGTATTGAAGCTCTCCGTGTGGGCTGTGTATGGTTCAAAGCGAGGTTTCTCCGTTGCCTCGACAATATTTGATTTTTGATTGATGCATCTCCCTCTTAAGAACCTGCACACACGGTCATTGTGTTCTGCATATAAGTCAGCCATCATTCAGCCACCATTCAGTCCCCACTGTGACACAGATTTAGAGTTCATAGGCCCCAGCGCCGCTCCTCGCCTTCCCCGTTCTTCCTCGGGTGATTTAAAGCTCAGAGTTCGGATTGATTATTTACAGGCCAACCTTAGAGGCCCATGTTGACTTTCCTCCTTCCTTTTCCCCTTGCCACGCTTCAAATTCAGCGTGAGTGAGTAATTATATTATTTTCTGTGATGCTTACCCACAGCCTGGATGGGCGATAAACTCCCAAGTGCCCGACGTCTTATGCTGTGCACGGCAAAGATAGGGGAGAGGGGGAGAGGTCATATAGCATCGGTATGACCTCAGCTCTTTCGCAGCAATTAACCCCAGACAAAGAAAAATGAACCCTGGTAATACCTGATGACCTTTGGTGAACTCTGCTGTCGCTGTTTGCTCTTTAGGCCTCCCGTAGTTTTGCTTGTGCATTAAAGCAAACGCGGGTACTGCTGGCATGTTTGCACAGTCACATCAGGCTTATGATGCTTAATACAGGCATGAAGAAATGTGTCAGGGCTTGAGCGTTCCTATATTAGAGGTCCAAAAGTACGTGGACACGTAAATGTTCGCGTCTTATTGTTAAACGTGGTTACAATAACAACCTCTGGAGCTGAAAAATGAAGCAAAGTGTGAACTGTCAGAACTCCCATGTTTACTGCAGCCTTGTGGACAACGTCCTCCAGTTCTAGGGTGAATTATAATTACTATTATTATCATCATTATTTTAATATTATTATCATTTTAAATTCATATGGGTGTGTGGCCACTTTGATTGACCAAATTAGCCATTCAGTACCGGCTTGTCCTCACCTTTGTTAATCTGAGTCGCTAAACTGGACTTCTCAATTGTAGTTGTGCTGTCGGTGTACTTTGAGCATTTCTAATGTGCTTACTGGACAAATGAAATAGCTTACATTGCGATACAGCCCATACAAGAAGACTTTGCTTCCACTGTGATGTATGAATTTCAGTATTTCATTTGTATCTCAGCAGATGAGTGGGTCTGTGTGTTGAGGTGGAGTGCTAAGTAATCAGCTTACTATGATGCTTCAAAATGTGGAGCCCACAGCCAATGGGAGAGGTCATGGTGGCTACATCCATCCATATACAGTCGATTACATCATCATGGGTACCAGCAGATTTTGGAACCCAGTAACAGAAATTTGCAGTTGTTTGGTAACAAAGCCTGTCATGTGGTCCAGCTTATCCCAAAGGTGTGAGCTGTGGTTGCGGTCAGGCTCAGGTTACAGCAGAGTGGGAAAACCATTTTGAGAAAATCTTTCTTCTTATGTTCTTTTTTCAAGTAAAGCACAGAGTCAAACTATGAAGTTCAAAAAAATCTGAAAAAAAATGTTGATTAGTTCAGATACAACCAGCCATATCATATACGGAACAGTCATTTCAGACTTTTTTGCAATGTTAGGTAAAAACCCCACGTCAAAAGGAGAACCAGCAAGAACTTGGCAACAGTCAGTGTTGGGTGGAACACATTGCTGTAATCACATTACATCTTTCAGTAATGCAGAAATTAAATGTGGGTGTATGCAGACTCCAGCCCAGCAGCCAGAGACTGAACGTCAGCAGGTAACAGAGGCAGTGATGAGCAGTCAGGGTTACACCTCAGTTTCTACCTGTTCATGTTTCTAAACTAGAATCATTGTGGCGATGGCTTTGAAGTCTCTTTTCCATCTTTGCTTTGTGCTGTGTTCATATGTAAATACTGAAGGATCGTATATCCTCATCAGGAATAAGGATTTATGTTGGTGTGTGGGACTGTAGCGTGAGGTTTACATTAACTGGTGATTATGAGACAATGTGTTTCAGATACGCCTGCATAGTAACAAGAAATTAATAAATGAGTAGTGTAACAAATTACTTTCTCTGGTGAGCATACTGCATTACTTTTAAGAAACATGACAAGTAATGTGTAATGCATTACTTTTTTTTAAGTAAAACAGGGTTCCAGTGAGGAAGGAGAAATTCTTTTTACTATAAAGACCCCTGAGCCAACAGAGCCAGGCTCAGGGAAAGGCAGCCATCTGGGCCTACAGCAGCATAACTGAGGGAGGGTTTAGGGTCACCTAATCCAGCTTTATTAAAAAGGGATGATAATCTGAGGCTAATATTAAAAGTAGACACAGATTTTTATTTATTTATTTATTTTTTGGAGGGGGGGCACGATCTAAAACATTGCATGACCATAAGTGTTTGGTGTCTCAAACAAGCACTTCCTGCTCCCTGGTGGAACACGTGAACCCCAAAATCCACCACCACCCATCAGCCCCTAGCAGAACACAGGTGTCTCTGCATGCAGTGCACTCACATCCTGCTGCTTTTAAATAGAGGGAGCTTTCCAGTTACAGAAAAAGAGTGTATCTGTGTTTATTTCTGATTCTGCCAAAGTATAGAATATTAGATATTCCAGAATAAATATAGATGATAAAAATATTCAGCTGGGCCTGAGAGAAAGAAATAAAACAGCAATTTAATGTATAATCTTTTTATGGAGCTTGAGTCAGCTGCAGTTCGTCCTTTCAGTCAGCAAACACAGACATGAGGAGCTTTATAAAAAAATCTGATGCGTTATCAAATATAAGCATCTCTAAGGGAAAGGATATTGATCAGAAACTGTATTTGACTTAGCTGAGTGCAACTTAATGCATATGTATCTACAGTTTTCTTTCCTTTTTCCGCCTTCATACTTCTGTGCAGCTTTTACTAATAAAACGCAGCAAGTTTACCTCTCAAAATCATTCGTGAAAACTGTTTTAGGATTAAAACGCAGACCTTAAATTAAAAATGTGCTTTTTGCCATTTCAAAATGTTTTACCACCAAAACAAAAAAACATTGGTTTACCCTTGATGTATTATTAACAGCTAAAGTGCCCTACCATAGTTTGCTTCTGAAACACTTTATAGACTGATTCATGACTCCAACACATAAACATCTCCCAGGAACGGTTTATTTTTAAAATACACATTGGTTTACTACTGACAGGCATTATTTATGTATGAAATCCACAGCTGTACTTAACAGTGGAGAAAAGTTTGCTTTCCTAAAACGCAGACTGTCTCAAGTCGTCAGACTCTTAAAGCTGAACTTATTTATAGTCATTGCTTAACAATGACACGAGTCGTTGTGACATACCTTTGACATACACGTGTTACCAACTCTCGAGCCTTACTCATGGGTTGTTTTGGCGCTCTCACCTGAAGCTTAAATTCACTTTAAAGAAGCAAAAAAGAAGCAATCTAATCTTCCAAGGCTAAGATAAAGAAGGATTATGTTGAACTCTAAATCATGAAAAGTCACTCAAATTTCAACACAAAGATCAATGGATAAGCAACAACCAGCTCTTAAGTGGATGCTGTTGCTTTGTACAACAGTCCAGAGTTGTTCATTAGATCAGCTTTAGGAGAGTACAGTTTGAGACGCAGTCTGTAGTTCCTACTTTTAAAACATTTTCATGAACAGCCCTGATCCAGCTGTGAAACTCTGGTGGTCCCTTTATGGATCACGTCTATATCTGTGAGTTCAGCTGAACGGTGGATTTTACAGTTTGAACAAAAGGTGAATGTTTTTGGTTTGCGAGTTACTCGGTTTTGCAAAAGGTTCACTTTGTTCTAACACACAACGGGATTGATTTAATTCAGCATTTTTCCCTCCTCGGGCTGACTGTCAGCGGTGTCGTGAGTCTGTCGGTAACATAACGACTCAGTGAATTCATCTTTCCTCTCTCTTTCTTCTGTCCACTTATATTTAGACCGGAACCACTTTGTGGCTCTCGTGTAATCAGTGTTTTTATATCTGGGGCGTTTGCATTGATAATTGTGTTTAAGTCACAGAAATAAACGGCAGCTTTCAAAGGGAAACAAGAGACCTCTGTTTATTTTTGAAATTCTTCATAACTGCCACATCTCTGCTTTGCCTGATCTATTTAAGGGTCAGTTTTACGCTCAATGTTGACTTTTGTAAACAACTTTAAAGAGGCTGAACTAAGTGTACTTGAACCGTCATGACTTTTACCACTTTGAGCACCAGAAGCCTGGGTCCTACATTGAATATTACTGCATCAGACTCTAAACTCATGTTTGAGGTTTAGTTATTATTTTTGATGAAAAGACCATTTGGCCACCATTTGAACGCCATTGTCACCATGCTAATTTGATTTGCGTGACGGTAACCGGTGGATTCTTTGACTTGCACTTCTGGTGTGCAGAAGTCTACAGAATAAAGGCGGGCGATCACATGAGAGCTGCAGACGAGTTCCACATGAAATCACGTGATAGACTTTGGAGTGGCTTGCTGTTTTTTGGTTGTGTATTATACTGAGGCTGGAGTCTCCGCAGTCGAAGCTTCAGCTGAGCATGAAACAAACCAACTTTATAAATATTATACATTTTTGTTGTTGTCACAGTTGTTTTATCAATGTTATGGAATCAACACTGCTATAGACATACTGTATGAATATAAATGGTTGTTGCTGTTTTCTTACCAGACGCGGCATGTAAATGATGATGATGATATCTGTTTTCTGAGCAGGCAGACTGGACTCTGTGTTTTCTATTTCTTTACTCCATCGTGACTGAAAGCCAGACCCGGCAAGCTGAATGGAGAATGTGAAAGTTTAGTTATTTTGCGATTACACAATCAATAAAATTAAATGTTGATTTCCCAAAACATAAAACAGTTGATCTCGACAATAAGACGAGAGCCACGTCTTGGTTTGCGTGAAATGGATCTTTGTCGACGGTGCCTGCAGACACCTTTACCATTATGCGATCTCTTTGGGTGATGCAACAAAAAAAGGGGAAGAATACAAAATTACAGAATCACGTACTTATCTCACGTAACTACGTCGATTTTTCTGGTAATGATGAGCAAAGGATGTGACATCTGGAGAGAAACTAAAGTAAACAGAATTTCTTGGAGCTCCTAAAGTGCTAATCTGTGCTTTTTATGTGTTATTTTGTGTGCTGAAATTAAAAGGACTTTAAGGGCTCCATTAAAATTCTTTGAAGAAAGGAATTAATCAGTTTATAATCACTTCTTTTGATGTCATTTATTTATCTCCCAGAGATATCTGATGGTTACAAAAAGAAGAAAAAGAGAAGAAATCGGGACCGCAAATCAGCCAAATCAGTGAAAAAATAACTACAAGGTTATCATCATCACACAAAGTGATGTTAGTGGAGATAACTATTGTATAAGGGGTTTTTTGTTGTTGTTGTTTTTCTTTTTTCTTTTTTTTTGAGAAAGGCAAAGTTATTTATTTGAGATGTGGTTGTGAGAATTTTTTAGGGTCCTAAAATTATTTTGTTGTAACCTTGGAGGTAAAAATCCCAGAAAACAAATTCTAAACGGTGGCATTGGGCTTCCTTGTGTGAAGAATGTTGTAAAGATTCATATTGTTTTAGAAGAGAAGAAAACAGCAGGACAGAACCGCCGAATCACTTTTCGTCTTTACAGGAAGTCCACGTTTGTAGCCTAATTGTTGGTTGGTTATATTTATATAGGAAAAATGCTAGTGATGCCTTGTTTTTTGTACAGTTTTATGTACATGCAAGTGTAGGTTTTTTTAAAAAAAAAATGTCAATAAAAAATATATATATATTCAAACAACATGAAGGAAGTCTGACCTTGAACCTGTAGGATTATATCGTCTCAAGTACCGTAGGCTCTATTAAATGTAGGAGTGATGCGTCAGGCTCAGAGCGGAGGTTGGCAGTGCGCCTCCTCCAGTCACCCGTCTGCTTTACCGCTTTCTGTTCTCTCATGTTCATCTCAGCCGAGTCTTAAGACAAACTGTACATGAATTTTTGTTGTTTTCAGTCTTTTAATTTTCTTGGAGGAAGTTGGGTAATGTGTTTGTTTGAGCCTCATCTGTTCTCTTTTGATCAACATTCGCATGTTTGAATTTGAAAAAAAAAATGTGGTCTTTTATTTTTGCTGAGCAAATCAAAGAAATGATATCTTGTAATTACTCCTTCCTTATAGCTTTACAATAAAATACATCAGTCAAAGAAACATCCCGGCTGTCGCTCGGTTTGTCTTGCAGGTGTCAGTCTGCAATGAAATCACGTGTTTTTACTAGAAAACAATGTGGCTTGCTCTTATTGGCCAGCATAAAATCTAGAATACTGGATCCGTTGTTTCTGATTAAGAAATGTTGCTATGCACGTTTCTGCAGTGAATAAATGTCTTTGGCATATTTCTGTGCAGCGCAGGTCAGCAAAGCTCTTGGGACAAATCTGAACGTGCCAATCAAAAACAAAAGCCTCCTGTAAATCTCCCTGCCACTGAATGTGCCAGAGTGCAAAATCACACAAAAGAACCAATCAAATAAATATCAAAAACTGCGACTTGCAGTGCCTTCAACCATTCAACGATGCAAGGGTGGGTGGTGCTGTCCTGAACAATAGCGTATTTTCCCAACGTCAAAATCTCTGATTTTATAAAAGTGGGAAGACATTACAGCCTTCATCACACTTTTAAGAAAATAATCTGAACGAACTCAAATACAAGGACCTACGTTACCTTCATGAAGCAATTCAAATATACAGTAATGCCTTGTAACAGGATGTCTGTGATCCATTTACACTATCACACGTTTAAAGTCACCAACACAGCGTACCAGGCTGAAGCTGTGTTAGAGTAAAATTGTAGGTTATGAGGTGATTTCCAAACAGTTTGCAGTTCCTCATTTTACAGTGAGAGAGATTCACAAGTGAAAAACATTCAAGGTGCTTGCCAATGTTCCAATGAGTGGACCTACCAGCAAATTCACATTGAGGTGGAGCCTGCCTTTGAGCATCGCACGTTCTGATCTCAGACAGGTTAGGATGTTAAATAAAAAACTGGAAACAGGAGAAACACTGAACAAGTGTGGTTTGTTTCCAGGAGAAAAGCCTCTTCTCTCTAAAGAGAACATGGCTGCACAGCTTAGCTTAGCAAAGCTCCCCCTGAACAAACCACAAGACTATATATAATAATATTTTGTGGCAAACTCATGCATTGCCATTAAAAAAAAAAGAAAAAAATGAAATAGCAAAATTCTATGTGATAACTTTTTTGTAGTTGTACGTTTATCCACCAGTCTCCACTGATGATGATGACATCATATCCTTGTTTCAGTGGAGGACATTTTATTTATTCTAAAATAGTTATTAGACTGTAAATCTATAAATTCTTCTTCTTATTATTTTTTTTTAAAAGCCCCATACACTGATGTTTTCACAGCTCACACCACTACAGTTGGATGAGAACGAGCATTTGAAGTCTAAAGTCAGAGAACCAGCAGGTCTAATTTTGCTTTCATGAGTTAGTTTGTTAATCGCTTTTTTATTAAGCTGATGCACAAATAACAGCTGACTGAAGTAAATGTGATGCTCTGTGTCCACATGAATACCTTGATAATTTATGTTAAAAAAAAAGACACAATTCACACAAGCAAACAAATTTTAAAAAGTGAAAACTTTTATTTGGAGAGAACATTTTAAGAACCAACAAGGTTTATGAAATTAAAAAGAAACATGATTAAGTCATATACCTGCTATATATGCACTCATGCACTCATCCATAGGTCAATAACTTTGTCATGAAGTGATGAACATAGGAACTGTGCTTAATATTTCTTGTATACCTCTTGTTTCAAAATGTGCAGCTTTTACTTTGAAGGCGACCTGTCGCTGTGTCTGGTTTGTCTTGCTCTTGTTCGCTGATGTCTTGGTGCACAGATCTACATCACACGCCCTCGTCCATATCCAAAGTGACCATATGAAAAACAAAATGTACACATTATTTAGACAATATTTGCATCTGAAGAATAAATTCACATGTATAACCATCTATATTTGCTTAACGGGGTCAAGGAAAATAGGGAACACCCACAAACTGGCGTTTCTCATTATACAACTTGAACAACTGCACATGAATTATACTTTTTACATTGCAGACTCCCTTCTGTGAACATCCACTGTACAAACCAAAGTCTAAAATAGTTTCCAGGAAGATTGCAAGGATTTAGGCTCTCAGTCACTGGATGTGCTTTTAGGAAAGCTGAAATGAGTCAGTCAATAAAACTGTGAAAAATAAATAGAATTGGGTTCGATGACACAAAAGAATTTGCAACAGCCATTAGCTTGTCACAAGAATGATGTTCATGTTCCTGCTGTTCACTTAGTTAAACACGAGCCTTGTTACATGTGTCGCTTCAGAACGGGGACAATGCCAAGCACAATTTCACGTCGGCTGTCTTTATTTAACACTTTTTATACCTCTGCACAGCCACATCTGCAGACACATCTGTCCCTTCCCATAAACCTGCAGATGCTGAGTCTAAATGAAAGATTGATGGTCAGCCTGATGGAGGGGTTACATAAGGGTTCTGTGTTATGTACCTGGAGTAAATACTCCAGTCTGAAGATGATCATTGAGACCATGACTCTCTTCTTGCCTTCCAAAAGCATGAGAGTCTTTCATGTAGGCATAATAAAAGTAAACCTAACTGCCCATTTTAAGGTCTGTGGATGGAAACAAAGCTTCTGGTTGCACAGATTTATAACATTTTAAATCACACTCTATGGCTGATTAGCTCAAATTAGCATGCCACTATATCTCTAAACAGTTCAAACAAATCCACCTCCTAAACATCTGCAGCGCTTTAATTTAACAGGCCTGCTGTGTCATGTCGTTCAACAGCTGTAAAAAACAGGATGTTTTGTGTGAAGTTGTGGGACAGATGAAAAGAACTATAGTGATAAAAAAATATTAGACTTGTGGAGAGCTGAGACATCAAAGTCACGAACCAGGGCTAACTGAACTAGGACAGTGCGTTACGAGTGAAAATTGTGTTTGGTGGAAACTGAAAATGTAATGCAAGAGCACATCCGAGTTTCAGGTAAGTGCCAGTTTTTGTGCTTTCTCCCTCCCCTTGACTATGGCAGATGGACGCCCCTCTCAGACCCTGCTTCTGCTGGAGGTTTTCCTGTTAAAAGGGTGTTTTTCTTTCCCAGTATTGCCAAGTGCTTGCTCAGAGGGAATCTTTTTATTGTTGGGGTGTTCTCTGTATTGTCTTTAGCTTACAATATAAAGCATTTTGTGGCAGCTGCTGATTTAGTGCTATATAAATAAAACAAGACTGAATTAAAGTAATTAAAGTAATTAAAGTAATTTGAATTGCAAATTACTTTCCAAGTATTTTTTAAACATTTTTTCCTGCAGACAGCAAAATCCCAAACCAAGCGTCAAAATATGGAAATGACATACAAAGGTTCAATCTATGATTTTTTTTAAATAAAGAGTTAAATCTAATCCCAGCTGTGCCAATGTGGAAATTTGAACATCTATGGCCTCCTGCTGGGAAGGCTGTATTTTCTGATCAATATCAGCTGAAAGCAGAACCTCAGGAAACAGCCGACCTCTCTTTCCAAGTGTCCTTTTGTTGGACTTCCATTATTCCTTATTCTGTAGTCCACAAACTTTTGTCCAATTTAAAATAAATAACTTGCATTGGCTGATACCAATAACCTGCTAAAGTGATTTATTTTTTTGTCACATTATTAAGAAGGTCTGACTGATCAAACTTTCAGCTACACTTTGTAACCTATTTGTAGCCTAAATTCCCGGAGGACGACCTCGGTTTCTCCATGGGAAGAAAAAGCAGATTTTGCTGTCCCGGTTTCCCAGCGATGGAGAATGAACAGTTTCCACGGGTATACTTCCTCCCATTCTCAGCATAAAACGTTTCCGGCTCCATCTTCAGAGTGACTTACAGCCTTTTCAGCGTCGCTCACCTGATGTTCCTAAGGAGTCGTAAACACCTCGCCTCGGTTTCTTCAGCGTTATTGGATTCCACTTCAGGAAATTGACTCGTGAATCCTCAAGTTGCAGAGTGTCATGCCCTAAAGTGAGACACCACCCAATCACATTTCAATAAAAACAAACCCTGTATGTGGCTGCTGTGTACGAGGAATATCAAACAGACTCGGAGGAAGGCACTTTGACACTGTGCTTATAGCGCTGTTGCATCGCATTACAGCAGTAAATTGAAATTCAGGGCAAAATGATTAAATTCATTGCCGCACAATATTTCTGGGAACAACAAAAAGAAAATATTATCACAGCTTGTTTTGAGGAGGATGACACACTTGCAGCAGGTTGCTTTTCTCCCCCCTTTTTTTTTCCCCACAGGTTTTTATCACTTTACCCTATTTCTCATCTTCTAGTTTATTTAGACTGTTTGTCTTCACTTGCCTCGTCCTCCTCCTTTTCTCCTCATCCATGCTTTCACTGTTGCAGCCCAAGTCGTGCACACTTCATGCATCTTATCCCCCACATTTAATTTCTCCCTTATTTTTTTCCTGCTCTTCTATTTTCTTCTACTTTTTGGTGATTTATACTTTATTCTCACTTCTTTGTCACCTGTTGCCTTTCCTTCACTTGTGTCCTTCCAAACCTTATTGCCCCATCTGGCCTTTTAATTCCCTCAATTTTCTCTCTAATCTTTTTTTTTGTTGCATTCTTTTCTTCCTTACCAAGTTTTTTCCTTTTAAGCTCTTCTCTATTTTCCCTCATCTTTATCGTTTGTTTTCCGTGTTTCCAGTCTTTCCTTCTGTCCCCTCTCTCTCACTGCATCAATGGTTTGTGTGTCCTTGCCTTCATCATTGTTTCCTGTTTGCTCCTTTATTTTTCTCTCCACTTTTACCGTCCATCATATCTTCATTGCCATCTTAACCTTCTGCCTCTTTATCTTTCTGCTTATTCCTGCCTTTCAGCTTCTTTCAGCTCCTGTTTCCTTCATTCCTTCATTTTGACGGCTTTGTTGATTTTTTCCTTCTTCCAGCCAAATCCCCCCCCCAGAAACCTGTGTCTGTGTGTGTGTGTGTGTGTGTGTGTGTGTGTGTGTGTGTGTGTGTGTGTGTTCCTCGGAGGTAGTGCTGTCTCAAACCTGTTTCAGGGCCACTTTCTATTGAAAAAGAAAAAGAGCCATCATGCCAAGGAAGGTGTTTGTGAACAGACCAAAACAACTGCATGCTGGGCTCTCCAACAACTTCAGATTCAACATGTAGACACAAAAGCATCAGTGCAATCACCATCTTGTTTCCCAACATTGCTTTTGTGTTTTTGGTCTCACAGTTTAGTTTGTCTTCTATTTGCTTCCTCCTCTACCTGCACTCGTTCACCTTTCTGTTCTTGCCTTTTCTCTTCTTGTCTCTCAGATTCTCTTCATTTCTCCCATTGACCTCAGCTCATCTCTACGTGTGGTTCTGCTGAGGCAGGGGTGTAAAGCATACCTAGAATGGGAAGTAGATGATAACATAATAATGTAAGATAAAACCGTATTGATTCTCGGCAGTGAAAGCAGGTCGCAGCAGCAACCGCAGAGAACAGCAGGAAAATTAGAGGGAACAGAACAAATCGAATACGCCGAAGCTTCAATTTAAAGGTGACAGGGGCACATTAAGATGACGATGATTATGATAGTTAAGGTTGGGTTCTCCAAAAGATTCTAAAATGAATTTTAAAAATCACAGTGGGCAGAAACATAAAGAGGCATCCTCTAAACACTCGAGAGCTGAGACTTCCACAATCAGCAGCCTCTCTCAGCCTGCTTCACACTCTAGTCTGAGCTGGAAGACGCAGAGGAGGCTAGAGAGGAGAAGTGGATGGTGGTGTTACATTTTTGGGAAGCAATTTTTTCCCCCCCCAAAATTGAAAGCAATAGGGGCCAACGGGACACAGAGAGTTTTGTGTAGTTCCCATGTAATGACTGTAATGAGGACGTGATGATGCAACCAAAGGCATCATAAAAGAGGAAAATAAGAGCTGAAGCTAAAGAAGCACATCATGGAATTAACCCTGAAACAATACGTTAGCATACATCCAATTTAAAGCAGCAAAAATGCTCTGCAGGAACAAACAACACTTCCTGCCCCCAGCAAATAAAGCAGCATTTTTAATAGTTAATGTGGAAGCCGCTTTTATACTTTGCTTACAAGTTGCACACGCCCCTCCCGCATTGCAACTCTAAAATCCCTGGAAGCATTTTCTTGGGTGTGTTAAACTAGTTTGCAGCACTGATTCAACAATGTAATCCCTCCATAGGCAAAAAATAAAAGAAATAAAAGAAATAAAAAAAAGAGACTTTACTGCTGTGTACACAGTGTTTTTCCAGGGGGGCGTCCCCTTCCTGATCAGCTGATTAAAGGAGAGAGAAAAATCTAATTGACTAATTTAACAGTCAAAACTGCATGCGATTTAATAGATGAGGTTAGACATTATAATTAGTTTGCTAAGTGTGGGTATTATTGTCATGGTTTCTGTGGGTTGGAGGGTTTTCTCCATTTTTCCTCTCTCTGTTTCCCCGAAGTCTCAGGTGGAGCAGTGGACCGGGCTCTCTCGCTGGCCCGCCCTGTGGGCGGTGCTGATGCTGCCGGGATTCAGACGAACTCCACTAATTAAGGTTTGCAGTATTTAAGGGCCTACTGGCACTCCAATGTTTGCCAGATTATTGCTACCTATCAGGTGATAATCAAGGTAACCGTTTTTTCCTTGGTGATCCTGCTTTATTCTCATTTTCCAGTAAAGGTTTCGATGGCTGAAGTCAGATGCCTCCATTTCTCAAAATAGCTCCGCCTCACTTACCTGCTCAACTCGAGCTAGTCGCGCTTCATTTGGCAGGAAACGGTTTTGCTGACATCCTTGTTCTCCACCGCTCCTTCACTCCTCACCTGCACACTTCCACCACGTTTACACTGAAGGAAAACCAAGTAAGAACTCAAATTCCTAAAATAAACACTGTCAACATGGTCTTTTTTTCCCACACTCACCTGGACCTCTTTTAACGCTGTTCTCCCGTCCAACAGAAAACCCTGCCTCATTCCAGTCAAGCAGCACTTCTCTGAGTCAGTTATTCCTGCCTTTAATTAATTCCTTGGTGTTCCCTTTTGTAATAAAGATCATTTAACCGCCAGTTGCTCCTGAGTCCTTATTAACGTCCATTATGACAATCACTTGCAGTGCTAGCACCAGCAGACTTCTTTCCTGTGCAAAATGTAGTTACATATTGCTTCAGTTTATTCTGACACAGCTGCCATACAACCAGTCAATATCAAGGTCAAAGTGCTGCTGAACTGTGCTGGTTCTCTCAGGTTCTTACAGAATACCTTGTTCTGTAAAACTTCCTGCCACAGAGAGGCTGTTAAGTGGCATTAGCCTATGAGCAGAGTTCCATTGTGAAGCCTTGCATTTTTTGTTGCCATCTCAGTATTTTAAAAGCAGATCTGAACAAGAAACAACTTTAACTTAGAAAATGATCATTGACATACGACCTGAAGGTGGGTAAGGGAGCAAAAAGGGCATTTCTAAAATGTGGTTTTAAACACTTAAAAAAAAAGGACAATTCTTGGTGAAGATTTTACCGTCTAACATAAGAACACATTGTCCTCCTACTGTTGGGTCATTGAATTGAATGTACAGGCTACATTCTTCTCAGATTAATTCTTATAAATATGAATCAGCAGTGCAAAAATTGGGTTTTATAAAATATGTTGTGACAGATGTTCAGATGTTAAGTTTCTTACAAAAGTACTTCAGTGGTAAATCAGTGGCTCGCTGCCACGTTCCCTCACTGCTGTCACTCATTCTCGATTAACAAGAAACAATTTTACGATATATTATAATAAGACGCAAGCGTCTGAGTCACTCTTTTCTTTGGGCATACTGTGGAGGAATCACCAAACGCGAATGTGGTGCAATTACAAAGTTAAACACTCGTGAAGGCACTTTTGCCTCGGTAGTAAAGCTGGAGAGAGGCTGATCCCTGCTAAAAAATTTATATTTGCCTTGGATAAAGAGCTCATTGTGATGTTGTTCCTCTAATGGAGAGAGCATACAGACGGTTTATTTTGATTACGTCTCCCACTGCATTTGATTAATTCAATTACACTGCATTTAGTGGCATCATGTACTGCTGCACGATGTCACTATAATTATATCAATAAAACAGTTTTGGGTCAGGTTTAATGAATTTTTGCCATTTTCTTTGCAAAGCGCTCCACTTCATAGTGCATTATTGTCTTTCTTAACCACGTAAAACGACCGATAACGTGCTAGAATTAAAACAACGCTGATAAGCTTCTCTGAGAATTTTTAAGGCTAGAGGGGTTGCATTTGATTTTCTGTTGGAGTCGTGTTTCTTCTTCTGACAGAGGCGGCTTCCGTAGCCAAGCATCTAAACAAACCAGCGCTTGCTCCCCCTCTGAAAGCATGTCCTTTCTTTGGTCTAAATGTTGCATGTGTATGTGTGAATTAAACCAGAGCCTTATCAGAGCGCTCGCAGCCACAAGTGTTCCCATTGAAATGCAAGGCGCTATGTTTAATCATTATAAGCGAGATCTGCGGTGGCCGGGCTAATCTCCATTTTAACATTTCACACAGCGCCTGCAGTTATGTGCCTTTTTTCCTTCCCTTCTCTCCGTCAAAATGACGAACAATAGCTCCTTTCTGCGTGGCGGTGAAGTGGCGGCAGAGTAGGAGGCAGAGAGCCGGACGGCAGCGTTAACAGCAGCTAACAAACTTGACCTCAGCGGGTTCATGCAAATTCACAGTTAGAGGGAATAATGGCTGCTCTTACTAAAAACACGACCCTCACTTGAACCTGCACCATCCTGCAGAGGAAGAAGAGCCGCTGTAGATGCACTTCAAGTTGTTTAAAGGGACCAAGATCACCCTCAGGATCATTATGCATTATAAAGATCCATTTACATTAATGCATTAATTATGGTTTTATGCATTTTATGGGACATAATGAGATTGTGGGAAGATTTCTTTTCCCACTGGTCAAGCAGCTGAATTGTTACCTGAGATAACTGAGAGGCTTTTGTTTTTAATGCACAGGACACTACTTGCTTATTATTCCTGTCTGAATCAGGAGAGCAGCTGACGATGGGAGCTAAAATTTGTGCAAAGTTTTGTTTTTAATTGGTAAAATATAACTACCTCTACCTGCTCCAGGTCTGTCACAAGTCCCACACCCACCCACCTGACATCACTGGGAGTGTGCTGGTAGAGCATCGAACTATATTGTATAAATAACACTGAAATTAAATGAATTAACTGAACTACAGAGCTGCAAGCATGAACATGTTCTCCTTCTCAGATCTGAAAAAATATCTGTCTCCCCACAAAAATCACACAAAAGATGTATTTAACCAAAGTGAGCTGAACCTTTCTGACTGTGGTTTTCTCTTTCATCGTGATAATATTTACCATGTGTATCTTTGTTGATGTGATTTCCTGTGTTTGTGTCGTTCCAGGCCTTTCCGATTGCTTATCCCTCATTAGATTAACCTTTGCTGCGGTTTGTCTGCTGACTCTCTTTGTTTGTTTGTACTTTAGTGATCTTGTATCGTCTTTAGTCGAGTGAAGTCAACTTCTCCCCTCGTGTTGCTGCATTTGGACCCTCTTTTGAAGTGAAAACATTAGATTGAAAAGAGTTGAGAATCATTCACATTCATGCTCTGAAATAAACCCAGCAATATTTACAAGACTATATAATTTTCTTTTATGACAGAAAGTGTGTGTTCCTTGAGGTCATGATAGCTAGAGGAAGTGGACAAGCTCTACCATGAGATGGTGCATGCTTCTGCAGTTCGGACAGTACCAGCCCTCCTTCCTCCTCGGTCTCCCTTCCTCCCTTGTGTCTCTGATGTTCGCGGCCTCTCTCCATCACTGTCGGCCCCAGGGCAGGCCACTGAGGAGCCTGCTGAGGAGCGAAAACAGAGGAGGGGTGAAGAACTGGAAGGAGGGATGGATGGATGAATGGATGGAAGGGGTGAGGGGGTGGGGCTCCCCTCAGGGCCTCCAGAGGCAGCACTTGTATCAATCACTCGACGGGAGGAGAGGGTGATTCTGACGGATAATATCCCCCAGCGCAGTGCCTCCTCCTCCCTCGTACTCCCCTTCACTCCCACTGACCCTGCATGGGTGAACTTCCCTCCTTTCCCGGTTCTGTCTATCCATTCAGTCCATTTTTCTCTCTTCCATTGCTGCAGTGATGCACTGAACGCCGCCCTTCCTCCTGCTACTCCTCAGACAAACCTTTCCTCCTTCCTCTAGCTCGTACCCCCGAGTCCTTTTCCTTTATTTTTCCTCTCCTTCATTCGCACTCCTTCATTTTAGTTTTCTCCTCTCCTCGGTTCTTTACCTTGCTCTCAAACTCCTTATTTGATTGATTATATTTGGCATCCTTCTCTGGCCTTATTTTCATTCATAATATATACTGTTCAGCATACCCAGTGCCTCCCACTCTCTTCCATCTATGTCTCTCAGCTCCGAGCATATTGATTCTTACAAAAAGAGATCTCACCAATGTAAAATGTAATGTTGCAAAATACAGTGGCTTTCATTCATTCCTCTATATGTTATAGTTGAATAAATATGCCTTTAGTTTATGAGGTTTGTTAAGACTTTGATTTATTTGAATAGAAACTTTACTTTGCTCTTATATTTCTGCACATTTTCTTTCATGTTGACATCTGGCATGAAAAAAGTTTGGACAGAGGAGTTTTTCACAGCTTCAGATACACCTTTAAAACATTAGCTCACGCTTTGGGGTTACACATTAAAAAAACATTCTGGCTAACATTAGGCTCAGGAAGGGGCAAATAAAGATACGTCCTAAAGCTGAGGTTTCTTCCTGTTAAAAGGGAGTTTTTCTTTCCTGTTGTTGCCAAATGCTGGCACATAGGGGCCATCTGATTGCTGGAGCTTCTTTCTTTACCTTACAATGAAAAGTGACTTGAAGTGTCTGTTGTTGTTCAAGCTAGTTAAATAAATCTGAATTGAAATGAATTGGCCATGGAGGAGCTGATTACCAGTGTTGACGTCATTACTAAAGAAAAGTAATGTATTACACATCACTTGTTGCTGTTCTTAAAAGTAATGCAGTACGTTAATGCTAATTATTCACTGAAGAAAGTGTTACACTGCTCTGTTATTACTTTCTTGTTACTCTGTCATCAGCTAACAATAAACCTCAGCCTACAGCCCCACACATCAACACAAATCCCAATCCTAATGAGGACTCACATACGATATTGTTGTAGTGTTTTTTTTATATAAAAACAAAGCAAAGACCAAATCTAGCACAGACACTTTAAAGCATCGACAGAGTTATTCCACTTCAGAAACACAAACAGGTAGAAACAGAGGCTACAAGCCTGAACGCTCATCACTGAAAATCAGGGTCCGACTGATTATCACTCTGGGTACTGGGCTAGCTTTGCATTAGCATGCTCTCTGTGTAGGTGCTTATAAAAAGTTGAAAGTGTGTTAGCAATATAATGTGGTTGTTTCTTTGCTTGATGCAGTTTCCACTTTACAACAACACTCTTGTCCTTCATCTCCACCCCTCTAAACCTGTGTGGCTATACTTCCCCCCTCCAGCACATGAGCTGAAATCAGCTGACTGTAGCGCATGTGCATTGATGTTTTGTTTCTTGGGTTTGTTTTTTCCTGGCATTATAACTGAAGAGTATTCAAAGATTAGAGCAGGTTAAACTGGGCAGCTGCAGTATTGTGGTATTTAGTATTTTGGATGGTGCAGAACAGACTGGTGAGTAGTTAGCAAACCAATGCAAACCAATTCAGAAAAGTTTACCGGGTGCAGTTTTCATTTGCCTTGATGGCTAAAATAAAATCTGTCCAAGTAAGTGAATAGAGGTGTTTGAATGTGGCCCCTGGTTCGAGACAGATCTATGGTTGGCTGAGATTTGCATATCAGCTGATGATGTTATTTGTTATGAAAATTCCACCTTTATAATGTAAAATGTCTGAAATGTCCAACAGCAGAAAACCTTAGAAACAGCACTGGTCAGCTGATCGCAGCAAATGGAAATCACAGCATCCATAAAGAAAGAATTTTTAATTATTTATTCTTTAAGTACCAGCTCCTGTGTTGCCAAATATTCAAGTACATAATCTTCCATCTAGTGCATTGACTTGCTCTGTTTGTGATTACATAGAAAGAGGTTCAGTCCAGTAATTAAAGAAAAGAAACACTACCCCCGGCGGACAGGGACTCACTGCTCCATCTTCATTTTTGATGTAAGACCTGACTTTCAGACACAGCAGCAGGGCAGGGCGCTATCTTTTCTTTGGAGCTCGACAGTAACAAAGAATAATGTTGATTACTGTGCAGTTAGTCTGATTTGTTCTTAAATGGATTTGATTTCATGGATATTTGCTGAAGCTATAGGTCAACAAAATATCACAGGGAGCTGCTCGTTAGAAATTATTCACGGTCCAAGGTTTTGACATTTCTCTTCAAACATGGACTTCCAGAGAATTTGAGACTCGTTTCTCCTCGTTTTAATGATGAAAATGATGAAACCCACCAGATTAGATGTATCCTCTGTGGCTGTCTTTTATTTTTAAGAATGAAGTATGTCGGTGTGTGTGTGTGTGTGTGTGTGCGTGCGTGCGTGCGTGCGTGCGTGCGTGCGTGTGTGTGTGTGTGTGAGGGAAGAATCACATTTTTCTCTTCTGATCTCTAAGGTAGGAGAAAAACGGGGAAAAACCTCTCACGGGTGCTGTAGCTCTTGTTCCAAGGCTAAAGGCCCACACCAGCAGATTCATGTACAGTTTAGTTAGTTAGTTAGTCCTTTAACTATAAAATAAAAAGATGTTCAGTCTGTTTAGTTTGATTCTTAAGCTTTCTCACAGCAACAGGCAGCACTTCATGTATCTCTTGCTAAAAGTGATAAATCATCCGGCTTCAGAAATAGGAGACTTTTTGCTCAGCAGATGTTGAGGTTGTGTTGATGGGACATTATGCAGATTTAAATGGAAATATGCAGGTGGAGGAAACAAAAGCTCAAATCTTTTCAGGCTTTAGTTGACATTTTAATAAACATGGTCTCATCCGCAGTTTCCTCACTGAGGACTGTAACATAGTAAAACAGGAACCCCACTAAATGTGGTGGAGGCTGTATTACACTTCCACATGTCCAAGGGAGGCCAGGCTGAGATGGGCCATCTGATGGCACAAAAGGCTAACGTCATACAAAATCAAATCATAGAGTATGATCAGTGCCACTGAACAGAAATTAGCCATTTAATACACTAAATGACTAAAGCAACTTAAAGCTAACCCTGTTAGTCAAAAACAAAACTCAAACGAAGTTTCATATGGTGAGAAAGAAAAATGACTGTGGAATTTTCCAGCGTGGAAAATGATGTGAGCTAGCACAGTAGCTAGCTACTAGTGCTAAACTTCAGCTGCTTCTTCCTGTTTGTGACGTCTTTCTGACAACGACTGATGCTCACTGAGCCCCTAAAGGACTTATTCACCATTTCTCTTTATTATAAAAGAGAAAATGACCTTCCTCTTCAAATACGGTGACTGAAATACTCACATACCGAAATTCCACACTTATGACACACTGATACTGACGAAGCTTGAAAACGCAATGATGAGGCAACACCTGGCAGTGACTAAAATCTCCCTCTGAAATCTGCAGCTGTGATCCTGTGCGCTCCTGTCGTGCTACTATTATGCACTTAGTGTGTGTGGCACTGGAAGAGGTGACAACTTCATTTTGCTGAGCATTCCTGTATTGCAAAATGACAGACAGCCAAGTCCCTAATGAACAAACATATCAGTCAAACATCAAGAGACACCCAAAGACGAACCGAGCGTTTGGTGACAGGAAAAACGATCCATCCTTTATTTTGTCAGAAAGTGTTGATTTTGTAATTCCTGACGATTCTCTGGCACAAAACGTCTCCAGAGAATTTCAGTAAACAGAAAAGTAGAAAAAGAGAAATGTTGTGTTGGTATAACTTTAATGTGGGAATATGCTTTTGTTTGTATGATTTGGCACCCTCTTGTGGCCACAGTTGGTACTTGGGAAGTTGTTATGCCCAGCTAGTTTGCTACAAGTGCTCAGTGGAGGTGAAACTTTTGCCCACGCATGCCTGTAAGTTTTCATTACATACTATAACCTTAACTATCTGATTTGTGATGCATGTGTAATGTGCATATACTGAGTTACTATTTCAGCTGTGTGGTCATTACTCATTTGTAAAGCTACTTGTGTGCTAGCGACTGTATATTAGCATGTGTTTGCTAACTTGCTATGATCAATAATGCTAGTTAACTGAAGGTGATGTTTATGTTTAATTTAGGCAACCTTAAGATTTATGTTTTTTGCTGGTTGTCATGAAAACTAAGTTTCAATTAGTACATTATGTATGTTCAGTGAATGAGAAGGTAATTATCTGTTTTGTGTTTATTTAGTTTTACAAAAAGAAAAGAGAAAGGAGAGTAATGAAAATGGATAAAGGATACCATGTATAAGAAGCCTCAGTAACATGGCCTGTAAACTGGAGATGCAGATCGAAGTAAAGAAGAATCTCAGTTCAAAGCATTCTCTTCTTCTCATTCTGTTCACTGTCTGTCAAACTGGATAAGCTAAATCACGCCCACATCTAGTGAGGACAGAACAGTAAAAAGGCATACAATTCAGCAGATTTCACCATTCAAGGCGGCTACTGTATTCACAATGTCTGAGCCATCAGCTAACCAAGCCCAGCAGGTAGAGACACTTGGATCTCTGGAGACAAGCTCATACTGTTCCAGCTCAAAACTTTCCAACAGGTCAACAGCAAGCGTTGCAGCGCTCAGGGCACGTGCCAAAGCAGAGGCTGCACAAGCGCAGTTGGCTTATGCGGAACAAGAAGCGGAAGCTATGAAACAACAAGCCCAAATCCAAGCACAGCTGCATATTCTCCAGGTGAAGAAAATGGCTGCTGCTGCATCAGCTGAAGCACAGGTCTTAGAGGCAGCGGTTCAGCTGGAGGAACAAAATTCCCAGAAAAGCGGGCAACTCCCAATCATCCCTGCAGACTGTAAGCAAAGAGTTCAAGATTACATTGACAGACAGTCGTATGTGCAAATATTCAAGAAAATACTCCTGCTGAAGATGACACACAGTCATCACCATACCTTAAAAAAGGATATCCAAGCTCATCTGTGGCTCTACCCAAAGCACCTTTGTGGAAAGAGGAGGACCTCACACATCAGGAGCTTAGACCGCAACATCCACCCAGCGATCACCACGATCATGGGACATACACAAGTCCAGCACATCAGTTTGAACCACTCACGCCAATACCACCTACCCACAATAACTCATCTGCTATAACAGATGTGGCAAAATATTTAATGAGACGAGAGCTTGTGTCAACTACTATACAGAAATTTGACGACGAACCCCAAAACTACCGGACATGGAAATCCTCCTTCTTAAATGTAATCAAGGACTTGTCTTTGTCACCTAGAGAGGAACTTGACCTCCTTATAAAATGGTTAGGACCACAGTCGTCTGAGCAAGCAAGGAGAGTCAGCGCTGCGCAAATTTATAATGTTGCTGCAAGCCTTGAAATGGTTTGGCAGCGCTTGGAGGAGTCATATGGAGCTCCAGAGGTGATTGAACATGCCCTCTTTAAGAAAATGGAAGACTTTGCAAAAATATCTGCCAAAGACAACAGCAGGCTGAGGGAACTTGGTGACCTCTTACTTGAACTGGAACTCGCCAAAGCAGAAGGGCACTCACCTGGGCTCGCTTTCCTCGACACAGCACGTGGTGTCAATCCTATTGTAGAGAAACTACCACACACATTGCAAGAGAAGTGGATTTCATGTGCATCCAAGTTCAAAACAAACCACAACGTTGCCTTCCCACCTTTCTCTGTCTTTTCCCAGTTTGTACGAGAACAAGCGAGAATCAGGAATGATCCCAGCTTCTTTTTTCTCTCAACAGGAGTAGGGAAAGCTGAACGACCTATAAGGTACAACAGAACACAGATATCAGTAAGAAAGACAGATGTGTCATGTGAACTGGGGGTAAGTGAATTGGATAAGTGGGATGACCCAGACAAGCAGTGTCCTCTCCATAGGAAACCACACCCTCTTAGGAAATGTCGCAGTTTTCGCAGTAAGTCTCTTGAAGAAAGAAAAGCTTACCTAAAGGAGAAGAACATATGCTTCAGATGTTGTGGATCCACCAAGCATCTAGCAAAGAACTGCACAGCCAAAATTACTTGTAAGGAATGTGAAAGCGACAAGCACATCTCAGCTTTGCATCCAGGCCCACCCCCTCACGACTTCAGACTGCCACTAGAGACAGGAAAGCATGGCGGGGAGCCTCAAGCCATGCCAGTGTCAACCTCAGCTAAAGCCATGTGCACTGAAGTCTGTGGAGATTGGCATAGCCCCAAGTCTTGTGCCAAAATCTGTCTAGCTCTGGTTTATCCTTCTGGCAAGAGAGAGAAAGCAATCAAACTATATGCAGTCTTAGATGATCAGAGCAATCGCTCTCTCGCACGATCCATGTTTTTTGACATCTTCGAGGTGGACGGGAACACAGAGACATACACACTCAAGACGTGCTCAGGCATAATGGAAATGAGTGGAAAGCGAGCCAAACACTTCATCATAGAGTCGATTGATGGCAACACCAAGGTACCTCTACCTCCATTGCTGGAATGTGATATGATTCCAGAGGACCGGTCTGAGATACCCTCTCCTGAAGTTGCACAACATTTTCCTCACTTGAAAGACATTGCACACAAAATCCCTCCCATCAATTCAGACGCACAAATCCTTCTGCTCCTAGGAAGGGATGTGTTGAATTTGCATAAAGTGAGAGAACAACACAAT
This sequence comes from Diplotaxodon limnothrissa, assembly GCF_057381915.1. NCBI lineage: Eukaryota > Metazoa > Chordata > Actinopteri > Cichliformes > Cichlidae > Diplotaxodon > Diplotaxodon limnothrissa. The sequence continues at coordinate 12,655,057 of NC_140597.1, read as the reverse complement.
GGACCAGCAGATGCTCCATTTGCTCAACGGCTCGACCTTGGCTGGGTAGTCATAGGAGATGTCTGTTTGGGGCGCACGCATAAGCCGAGCTCTGCTGTGAGAACCTATAAAACTAACGTGCTGCTCAATGGGAGACCATCATATCTCAGCCCGTGCTTCAACAGTATGAATGCAAAGGAAAAGCTGTTAACAGTCCAGCAGAGATGCACTACTCAAAGCCACATGGATACTTATCACGGGGTCAAAACAGACAACCTCGGTGATACAGTGTTCATCAAGAGCGAAGACGATGAGAGACCCGGACCTTCACTGGAAGATGAACGTTTCCTCAAGATCATGCAAAGTGAGATGTACCAAGACAACTCTAATAGTTGGGTCGCGCCTCTGCCCTTTGTAACACATAGGCAGCGACTGCCAAACAACTGCCAGCAAGCTCTCAAACGACTGCATACTCTCAAGCGGAGTCTCGACAGGAAGGCAGACATGAGAGATCACTTTGTTAAGTTCATGCAGAAGATGTTTGACAGTCAGCAAGCAGAGTTAGCACCAGCTTTGAAGCCTGAGGAAGAGTGCTGGTATCTTCCATTGTTTGGAGTATACCATCCACAAAAGCCTGGACAAATACGGGTAGTTTTTGACTCGAGCGCCAAACACGAGGGGGTGTCATTGAATGATGTCCTTTTAAGTGGTCCAGACTTGAACAACACTTTGGTTGGAGTGCTACTGCGGTTTCGAAAAGAGCTTATAGCAATAACTGCGGATGTGGAACAGATGTTCTACTGCTTTACTGTAAGGGAAGATCACCGGAACTACCTACGTTTTCTCTGGTACCGAGAAAATGACCTCACAAAAGAGGTGACAGAGTTCCGCATGACAGTGCATGTGTTTGGCAATAGCCCCTCACCAGCTGTGGCGATCTATGGGCTGAGAAAAGCAGCTCAAGCAGGCGAGGCAGAGCACGGCAAAGATGCAAGGGAGTTTGTTACCAGAAACTTTTATGTCGACGACGGTCTGACTTCACTCCCTACAGAAACAGAAGCCATCAGTCTTCTTCAAAGAACACAGAAGATGTTAGCTGAGTCCAATTTACGGCTACACAAAATTGCCTCAAACAGTAGCAAGGTAATGGATGCATTTCCAGCTGATGATCTGGCCAAGGACCTGAAAAACCTAGACCTAGGGACAGATCCTCTTCCTGTTCAGCGTAGCCTTGGACTGAGCTGGAGTCTTGAATCAGATTCTTTCACCTTCCAAGTTTCCAAGGAAGAAAGACCCTTCACTAAGCGAGGCATACTCTCTACAGTCAACAGCTTGTATGACCCGTTAGGTTTTATTGCTCCCATCACTGTCCAAGGCAAAGCCCTCATCAGAGAACTTACCACAGAACCATGTGAATGGGATGATCCTCTTCCACCTGCCAAAGAAAGACAATGGAATGCATGGAAAGACTCCCTGTCAGAGGTAGAGCTTCTGCACATACCCAGGCCTTATATTCCGTCTTCTCTGTCCTCCATGCAGCACCAAGAGCTTTGTGTCTTCTCAGATGCCTCGTCAATGGCTATTGCAGCAGTTGCCTACATACGAGCTATTGATAAACAAGGACAGTGCTTCATCGGGTTTGTCATGGGTAAATCCAAGCTAGCACCCAAGCCTGCACATACCATCCCCCGATTGGAGCTGTGTGCTGCAGTTCTTGCTGTAGAGGTGGCAGAGCTCATTTGTCAGGAGATGGACCTTGAGCTGCATGCCGTAAGGTATTACACAGACAGCAAGATTGTGCTAGGCTACATCTATAATGCTTCGCGAAGATTTTACATCTATGTGTCCAACAGAGTCTCCAGAATTAGGAAGTCCACTACATGCACACAGTGGAATTATGTTGCAACAGAAAACAACCCAGCTGACATCGCAACAAGGCCGATTGCAGCAAGTCTCCTGCACAAAACAAGCTGGTTCATTGGTCCTCAGTTCCTAAAGCAGGCCCAACAACAGGTATCCCCATCAGTGACATTAAGTAAGTTTGACCTTGTTGAACCACAGCACGATGCAGAGATTCGCCCAGAAGTCAGCACCCTGACAACTAAGGCTACTGATAGACCTCTCAGTCCACAGAGATTTGAACGGTTCTCCTCATGGAAAACTCTGATAAATGGAATGGCGAAGCTCATCAGCGTGGCAAGATGCAGGTCCAGGCTTTCAAAACAAGTCCCTCAAAATCCACAAACACAGGCAAAATTTAGAGTGATCTGGAGTGTTCAACAGTTTGTATTCACGGAAGAAGTGAGACAATTGGAGAGAGGGAAACAAATTTCCGAAGCAAGTCCTCTGTGGAGGTTGAACCCCTTTATCGATCAGGATGGAGTGCTTAGAGTAGGTGGACGGCTCTCTTCAGCTGACCTTCCATATGATGAAAAACACCCAGTCATACTCCCAAAGAGACACCATGTGACAACTTTGTTAGTGAGACATCATCACCAGGAAGTTGCCCACCAAGGTCGCCACTTAACTGAGGGGGCACTTCGCTCAGCCGGTTTGTGGATAATTGGCGTAAGAAAGCTGGTTTCTAGCTTGATCTATGGATGTGTCATATGCCGCAAACTCAGAGGAAAGCCTCAAGAGCAAAAGATGTCTGACTTGCCTGAGGATAGGCTTTGCATAGAACCCCCGTTCACCAGAGTTGGTCTAGATGTCTTTGGACCATGGAGTGTAGTGTCACGACGAACAAGAGGAGGCACAGCAGAAAACAAGCGATGGGCAGTGTTGTTTACGTGCCTAGGAACACGAGCAGTGCATATAGAGGTGATTGAATCCATGTCCACCTCAAGCTTTATTAACGCCTTAAGAAGGTTTTTTGCCATACGAGGACCTTCCAAGGTTCTCAGGTCTGACCGTGGAACCAACTTCGTCGGTGCCTGTAGAGAGTTAAGGATCTTTACAGATGACTCAGAGGTCCGAAATTACCTTAGTAATGAAGGCTGCTCATGGACCTTTAATGCACCACACTCATCCCATATGGGAGGCTCATGGGAAAGAATGATTGGTGTTGCTCGTCGGATCTTAGATGCCATGCTGCTGCAGTCTGGGCCTACCCGTCTTTCTCATGAAGTCCTTGTCACCTTGATGGCAGAAGTGATGGCAATTATGAATGCTCGGCCATTGGTTCCGGTGAGTACAGATCCAGAGTCACCGACAGTCTTGACACCAGCAATGCTTCTTACTCAGAAAGCAAACGTTGTGTCTGCTCCCGAAGGGGTGTTTGACTTGAAAGACCTATACAGGAAACAGTGGCGACATGTCCAATGTCTAGCCGACATCTTTTGGAAACGATGGCGACAAGAATATTTGACAACACTGCAGTCCAGAAAGAAGTGGATCAATGACAAAAGGGACATGCAAGTCGGAGACGTTGTCTTACTGAAGGATGACCAAACCAAGCGAAATGAATGGCCTATTGGTCTCATTGTTAAGAACATTCCTAGTCAAGATAATAAAATCAGAAAGGTGGAGGTTAGGGTTGTGAAACAAGGTGCTCCACGGATTTACCTACGTCCAGTTTCTCAGCTCATCCTTCTGTTCCCCAAGGAAACTATAAAGAAAGACTGAGGTATACAGGAAACTAAAAAGTAAAGTAAAAGACGGAGTGGTATAAAATACTTTATACCAGGCGGGGAGTGTGTTGGTATAACTTTAATGTGGGAATATGCTTTTGTTTGTATGATTTGGCACCCTCTTGTGGCCACAGTTGGTACTTGGGAAGTTGTTATGCCCAGCTAGTTTGCTACAAGTGCTCAGTGGAGGTGAAACTTTTGCCCACGCATGCCTGTAAGTTTTCATTACATACTATAACCTTAACTATCTGATTTGTGATGCATGTGTAATGTGCATATACTGAGTTACTATTTCAGCTGTGTGGTCATTACTCATTTGTAAAGCTACTTGTGTGCTAGCGACTGTATATTAGCATGTGTTTGCTAACTTGCTATGATCAATAATGCTAGTTAACTGAAGGTGATGTTTATGTTTAATTTAGGCAACCTTAAGATTTATGTTTTTTGCTGGTTGTCATGAAAACTAAGTTTCAATTAGTACATTATGTATGTTCAGTGAATGAGAAGGTAATTATCTGTTTTGTGTTTATTTAGTTTTACAAAAAGAAAAGAGAAAGGAGAGTAATGAAAATGGATAAAGGATACCATGTATAAGAAGCCTCAGTAACATGGCCTGTAAACTGGAGATGCAGATCGAAGTAAAGAAGAATCTCAGTTCAAAGCATTCTCTTCTTCTCATTCTGTTCACTGTCTGTCAAACTGGATAAGCTAAATCACGCCCACATCTAGTGAGGACAGAACAAATGTTGCTGGTCTGAAGGGAAGGGATTTACAACCCAAACTGTTTGGGCCCATCTAATCTCCGTGCTTTCTTCTTTCCTTGGGAGGTGAAGCCAGCCGCTGCGGTTTAGAGCAAGACGTCGGTGCGGTGGAGTTTGGTAAAGAACATCGAGCGAGAAACAAAAAGACGACAAAGAAGAAAACAAACCCACAAACAAGTTACATGTGCGGAGCATTGATTTCTGTTTGAGTGCCAGCATTTCTTCAGAATTGCAGCACGATGAGAATACACACATACACACACACACGCACACACACCCTGTATACTCAGGAGAATCTGCAATCTGTGCCATTTTCTCCTGTAGTGAATTATCCGTATTCCCCGTGACAGCCGAGGGCGGCGGCAAAATTTACCTTCACATCCACATCTGAGCGCCTCGGCTGCCAAGCCGCCGCCGCCGCCCGCCAAGCCTGGAAATCTGCTCTAATAAGCAGAGCTGGCTGCTGAGGCACTACTCAGTAAATATTACTCAGTAAATATTGTGCTTACCAATCAAAAACGTCACCAGTTCAATATGACTCCCTCTAAATATCAGATTGGAGGCTGAGTTATAGAGCCGCATGGCCTTATTCATTCTGCTCATAATTAGTCATTCTCCTCTCACATCCACCCGACGAGCCGATTTCCTGTGACTGGAAGTTTCTTCTCTGCTGTGATGAAAAATCTTTGGAAAGTTTCTTTATCTGTGGTGGGAATACCCCCCATCCCAGATCTCCCAGCAGTTCATCTTTTAAAACATGCAGCCTGAACTGGATCAGATTTCATGTTTTTCCTTTGGACTTGTCAGATTTCCCATTTTCAGCTCCTTAGTTATTGGTTTCAGCATTAATCTACATTTTTCACGTGGCAGTGAACGTGTCCTACCAGCAAGGACTGTGTGTGTCTGGAGCCTGACGTCTCATTCCTCTGTGAATGGACTAGGCGATGCATTCTTCCATTAACATGAACATAAACACACAGTAGACTTTATTTTGACTCACTTTCAAATATACCATCCTGCTGCCACAAATACTCACTAGAGCAAGTATTTAGCTGTTTTGTTTTGTTTTTTAAATCCCTGACATATTTAGAAGTTCACGATTTCTCAGTATGCTTAGGCTTACTAGAATAGACTTAAGACATCCAAATCATGTCTGATTTTTTTCTCGTTAATGAATCCCAAATATTTCTGGGGACGTGTGGGGTGAGATTCATAACAATCTGTATGCACCTGCAAATATTTTACCCCCAAAGTTGGCACTAAAGAGATGGAACCATCATATGAAGGCAGCGACTATCCAAGCTGCTCATGCTGCAAACAAATACATACAATAAAATATGATGCAGAGTTTAATTTTTTTTTTTAGGGTTTGATCCAATTTTATTTATATAGGAAGGAAAAACTTCCTTTTAACAGGAAGAAAGCTCTATCAAAGCCACGATCATGGATCAATCCATTTTCTATAACCTGTTAAAGGAGAACCAATTTTAATGCAGCAGTGGCATGTGAACACATGATGTATGAAGAAAGATGTTATATATGTATACGTGCTCCTAAACTTGTATATATCAGCAGTCTTTAGAAGTCTTTAAAAGAGAGCACTATAGAGAGAGAACCACACAGCAGAGCCACAAAGCATAGAAAAAGGACAATGACGAATTTTAAGTAGCAGCCATGGCAGGGAGGCCCTGGAAGGGTCAGTGCGTTTTTACAAGGACACACTATGACACTGCAGCAGGAGCTGGAGGCACAGAGCCATGAAAAAGTGGGTCCACTTGTTGCTGAAGCACCTGCAGGAGTTGACGAGCCGACGGGGTAGATGCACCAGGGCCCTACAGTGTGCAGTGGCAGGCAGGCAGCTGCTGCCAGGAGGGACGGGACCTCTTCCTTTAGAGGAGGAATTTCAGGATGTGTTGTTTTTAGAGCTGCTGGTTGTACCGAATTCTCACTTAGGTCACAACTGGGTCATATTTGATTTTTTTTTTTTAAGTTGGTTCTTATGTATTTTTTTCTATTTAAACTTACTTTTAATTAATGTTTTGTTTTATATTGTAAATACATGAATGACTTTGAATGACTGATTTGAGTGTGTTACCCCCTCTTTAACTGCTCTGCACCTGTGCACTCACTACACCCCACAGTCCACATTACACTGCTCATTATTTCCATTAATGGGCATTTTGTGCTGTTTTGCAGTTTTGAGGGAGTCTGGCAGAACAGATTTGGGGCGGTACCTATTTCAGGTGACACACCCAGTTTGTTTCAAGCATCTTCATGATCACACTTTGGTTTTGTGTGTGTGTGCGTCAGACATTGCTTGTTTAAAAAGTGACCTCTGGTAAAATATCGAATAAATACCTGCCTATTATGCAGCAGGTGAGGGAGTTTTTCTGTGAGAGTTCCTGGAGGGTGCAGTTTTCATTTCACACCTGCTGACTGACGGCACTCTCACCTGGCTAAAATGCTCTGATTTCTTGCCGTCGTCTCAGCAGCTCTCCCTCAGACTGTTTGTTCTGTCTGTGTGAAGCCTCTGTAACGAGCGCAGTGGCTATTAGCCAAATGGCTGTAATATTACTCCCCTCAGACTCCGCAGTCACTTTGCTCCTCATGTTGGCAATCTGTCTGAATGTGTTCTCTGTTATTGTCTCTCCTCTCCTCCGCCAGCAGACGTTATTAGAAGGCCTTTTTTCCCCTCTGTTTTTGCATAACAGGCGAAAGCCGACACGCTAATGTGCTCCTGCTGCTGCTCGGAGCGGCAGTGAGACGATGAGAGCCGGCAGGTAAAAACGTCTTGTCCCAAACATCCGGGACAACGAGCTCAAATGTTTCTCACAAATATGATGGAGTGACGACCATTTTTGTAGACTATACATACAATATACAAATGAGAAAACACTATTCATTCAGTATCATCAGTCTCAAAAGCTCTACACAGGATGGGTTTAAGACATCTCATACTACAGTCGGTGGTGATGTGACACTTATGTAAAAGCACATGAGCCTCATTAAATCATTTTTTTGTGACGTTTTAAGCAACACAACAAAAAATAAATCATGTCTCATAAGTGTTGCTGTGATCCAGGTTATTTTGTGTGTTTGCTACTCCAGTAGTTTCCATTTGAGCATGGATGAATAGATGAAGCATCTACAGCACTTTAATTTGATCAGAAGCAAATCATCACTAAAGCTTCTTAGGATGGCTTTTCATCATCAGCTGCTCCAACAGCAGATCAATGTCAACGTTTTTCAAGAGTCCCAGAAATCTTCTGGCTTCCCTGGGTGGAAGTTCGTATTTGTGGATGTGTGGGAGCTTCAAAAAAAGAAAACTTGCTGTTTTCAACAGGTTTAACTTCTTTTCAGATCACTCATTGTAGATGTTTTGACCTTTGTGTACTCAAAGCTGAAACATCCTGATGCAAAGTGTCATGGTCCCTGTGTCTCCCCGGCCAGCCCTGCTAGGCTTCATGTGTTTTTGTTTTGTTTTCATTTCCTCTCCCTCCTGCTCCAGCAGCACTCAGCCGGGGCGGAGCTCTCTTCGGGCTCCTGCCCTTGGCATGCGCACCTGCCGCTAATCAATCACCTGTAGCTTATCACCACTCTCGGACCCTACTGAAGGCAGCAGCTCAGAGCCTCTCGTCGCTGGAATATTGAATCACCACGTTAGTGAGAATCCCAGCTTGTAGATTAGTGAATTGTGTCACGCATCGTTAGTGATTGCTTTCCTTCCTGTCTCCAGATCCCCGGTCCCTTCCTGTTTCCGCGCAATCTGGTGAATTGAGCGTGAGTGAGCTGAGAGCGAGAGCAGAGTGTGAGGAGCGGCTGAGACACTGTGTGTTTGGAGCATCCATTCCTTTCCTCTTCTACCCGTGGACCTGTGGAAGCCCTTCCCCAATCCCTCACTTTTGTAAATAGCACCTGATGTATAATAAAATGAAAAGACTGAACGCAACCCGCTGCCTGCGCTTGAGTCCAAGCTGCTAGCCCCGACACAAAGTTAATTTACACAACTTGTTTTCTCGGGAAGTTGGTGCATCTCCATCAAACAGGAGGCTCAGCTGGGTTGAACGCTCCACAGAAGGTCAGGAGGATGTGGGAACGTGACAGCAACAATCCCAGTGTGTGTTCAACTGTTGCTAAATACTTTCATGGGAAAAGGGGGCTGGGAAGTGAAAGACACTGCTAAACCACTGTTTAAAAAAAACAGTACAAGAAAACATTGAAGCTACTACCAAAAAAAAAAAAGGAAAAAGGGGGGGGGCAAATAAAAAGCCCACACACTCTCCAGACAAAGGCACTCTGCTCCAGCTCCTCTCCCTCAGCTGAAATACTCAGAGGGTGGACTGCTGAGTGGAGTCAGCTGCTCTCTGGCTCCACAGGACCACGGGTGGTACCTGAGAGTGGGTGGAGGGCAACGCCACAGGGCACAACTACAGCAGGCGCCTCAGGCTATAACAAGCACTAAAACTACAGTACATGTAAAAATGTATTGCCTAGATTTATAGATGTGTGTGATGCTTATTGTGTCTCAGACCCTCACGTAACACCTGATATTTATGTTTACCTAAATATCTCTGCAAGCAGCCAGAAGACCCAGCACATCTAGCTGCAGGCTGCAGGGTGAGGTTGGGGCGCAGCCCCTAGCAGCTGTAGGCAGGTGTTGCACCTGCTTGTGAACACAACCTGACCATCCTCAGAGCCAGACATCAGACACGAATCAGATGGTGAAGCACACACTGTAAAAGAAGAGGGGCAGATCTGACACGGTCATGAACCATCAGATGTGAGACCACAGCAAACAGGAAAATCGGATTTTACAGTTTTCTCGTGTGAGCTTATTACAGACGTGAACCTGCAACTGTTTCTCGACTGCAGATGAGACGGGAGGTAAAGTATGTGTCGACTGGCAGCTAAAGTTCAAAGATGCACCGAAACTTTTCTCTCTTCTGGTGCTTTGAAATCTTTTGTGAGGAGCACGAGAGATGAAGAGCCCTGGGTGACACACACACACGCACACACAGCAAACAGTACAGCTCATATTGTTTCATATCAGTAGAGAGCAGAAAACTAATTTCTTGTCTTTCCCCCTCCAACAGTTATTGGATGAATTCTCTGTGAGGAATTCTGCTAAAGCCTCCGACTCATCTAACTCAAAAAAAGAAAAAGAAAAAAGAAAGAAAAAAAAACTAGGATGCTTCAGCGCTGCTGTTTGTGTCTGTGTGCCTCTTTGACACACTTCCATTTTTTTACGAAACAGAAGACACTGTAGAAAGAGATTTTAACATACGAAGACTTTTTTAAAAAGTGCAATATTTTCTATACTCAAGGGAGATTTTGGAAACGACAGATTTTATAGAATTTGGGACATTTTATAAAATAATATGAAGACAATTAAAGAGACACAAAGTCCACAGTTGGGAAAATTAAGGTACAAACTGAAAAAGCTGCACCTTCTTCCCACTTTGCGGTTAATTCTGTTCATTCTGTGCTCTTCTTGTCACTCACACATTTTGGTTTATAGACTTTTCTATTCTGTAAATAATATCAATGTAAAAAAAGAGCTCCCAGATTCCACTGGTATAGATATTGGTAGGTTAGATGCACCTCACCACAGGCATGTGAAGGCGAAGAGCACATTTGCCTCTAATGACTGCAGGATTTAGACGTATACGGAAGCATGAATGAAGGACCAGCATGGAAATTTGAAGAAATAATCACACATGGATGTGACTTATTCACCACCATGTTTTATTTCTCACATTTGATACCAAATGAAATATAACAACGGTTAACAGTTATTCTTAAAAAGATGAAGCAGAGACTGCATTAAACAAAATAGAACACAATCCTGCATAATTAAATAATTTAAATTTTAAAAAAAAATCAAGATTTTTAAAAAAACATTTTTTTCCAGTGAATGACCAAACACACCAGAGAATATACAGTGGGGCAAAAAAGTATTTAGTCAGCCACCGATTGTGCAAGTTCCCCCACCTAAAATGATGACAGAGGTCAGTAATTTGCACCAGAGGTACACTTCAACTGTGAGAGACAGAATGTGAAAAAAAAATCCATGAATCCACATGGTAGGATTTGTAAAGAATCGTAAATCAGGGTGGAAAATAAGTATTTGGTCAATAACAAAAATACAACTCAATACTTTGTAACATAACCTTTGTTGGCAATAACAGAGGTCAAACGTCTACTATAGGTCTTTACCAGGTTTGCACACACAGTAGCTGGTATTTTGGCCCATTCCTCCATGCAGATCTTCTCGAGAGCAGTGATGTTTTGGGGCTGTCGCCGAGCAACACGGACTTTCAACTCCCGCCACAGATTTTCTATGGGGTTGAGGTCTGGAGACTGGCTAGGCCACTCCAGGACTTTCAAATGCTTCTTACGGAGCCACTCCTTTGTTGCCCGGGCGGTGTGTTTTGGATCATTGTCATGTTGGAAGACCCAGCCTCGTTTCATCTTCAAAGTTCTCACTGATTGAAGGAGGTTTTGGCTCAAAATCTCACGATACATGGCCCCATTCATTCTGTCCTTAACACGGATCACTTGTCCTGTCCCCTTGGCAGAAAAACAGCCCCATAGCATGATGTTTCCACCCCCATGCTTCACAGTAGGTATGGTGTTCTTGGGATGCAACTCAGTATTCTTCTTCCTCCAAACACGACGAGTTGAGTTTATACCAAAAAGTTCTACTTTGGTTTCATCTGACCACATGACATTCTCCCAATCCTCTGCTGTATCATCCATGTGCTCTCTGGCAAACTTCAGACGGGCCTGGACATGCACTGGCTTCAGCAGCGGAACACGTCTGGCACTGCGGGATTTGATTCCCTGCCGTTGTAGTGTGTTACTGATGGTGACCTTTGTTACTTTGGTCCCAGCTCTCTGCAGGTCATTCACCAGGTCCCCCCGTGTGGTTCTGGGATCTTTGCTCACCGTTCTCATGATCATTTTGACCCCACGGGATGAGATCTTGCGTGGAGCCCCAGATCGAGGGAGATTATCAGTGGTCTTGTATGTCTTCCATTTTCTGATGATTGCTCCCACAGTTGATTTTTTCACACCAAGCTGCTTGCCTATTGTAGATTCACTCTTCCCAGTCTGGTGCAGGTCTACAATACTTTTCCTGGTGTCCTTCGAAAGCTCTTTGGTCTTGGCCATGGCGGAGTTTGGAGTCTGACTGTTTGAGGCTGTGGACAGGTGTCTTTTATACAGATGATGAGTTCAAACAGGTGCCATTCATACAGGTAACGAGTGGGGGACAGAAAAGCTTCTTACAGAAGACGTTACAGGTCTGTGAGAGCCAGAGATTTTCCTTGTTTGAGGTGACCAAATACTTATTTTCCACCCTAATTTACGAATAAATTCTTTACAAATCCTACCATGTGAATTCATGGATTTTTTTTTCACATTCTGTCTCTCACAGTTGAATTGTACCTCTGGTGCAAATTACTGACCTCTGTCATCATTTTAAGTGGGGGAACTTGCACAATCGGTGGCTGACTAAATACTTTTTTGCCCCACTGTAACTCTGCCTGGGCGTACATGCTCTCACTGATCATCCTCACAAATACAGAGAGTCATATTTATGGTAAATGGTAAATGGCCTGTATTTATATAGCGCTTTACTAGTCCCTAAGGACCCCAAAGCGCTTTACATATCCAGTCATCCACCCATTCACACACACATTCACACACTGGTGATGGCAAGCTACATTGTAGCCACAGCCACAGCCACCCACATATTTAGTTGCTATTGTACCCACAAATCCTGATCTATTGCATTTCACAACTTTCTAATTGCTACAACATGTGTTTATTAAGTTTTCACCTGCAATTGCTATTAAACTTACTGCTCGATGTTAGTCATCACCACCGACACGATGATGGAAGTGGAGGCAAGGGGAGGAGTGGGGCGCGTCAGGTTGTGGAGTGTTAAACCCCCTGTGGTCCGTCTGGAGGACGGAGCAGAAATTAAAGTCTCGCTAATTAGCGAGCGATAAAAATAGTTGTGGAAACGGTCGAATCTGGATCACAGTTTGCACACCGCAGCCTCAGTTCTGACACCACTGAGCTGCTGTCTGCTTCACATACAGAGAAGTCAAAACGCATTCATCCAAAGTGCTAAAAACATACTGCGCCTGGACTGTGAGAGTAAAATATGAATATGTATTTAAAACCATCGGTTTGATATATCAGGTACAAACACAGTCTGCGTTTCAAGTTTGGGTATTTTCATTTGACAATAGCATAAAAAGTGTATTTGAATATAATTTTACTCAGTTAATGATGGAGGTGAAACAGAAAGAATGTAGTAAAAATGGATATCTCAGATATCTCTCTGCAAAAGAAATAAGAAATCCAGCCAACAATGAGCTGCTCTCGACCTTGAACACATCACTACAAATTCTATTCTCAAATGGAAAAATATATTTTATGTCAGAAATAAATGGCTCCATGCATTAGCAGAGGACACGGTGTTACCCCAAAGCTTCATTTTTGTCTTGGTTTAATAAAAGAGATTGCATGATGAGATTAACCTGTGACCTTTCCCTCTAAAAGAAAACAAAAGATTGATGCATTTAATAAATGTAAATACATCACAGGTCAGCTGCATATCTGCAAACAAATTTGCAACCCATCTCTTTTCATGCCTTAATGAATAAATGATGCCGGTGAATGACGGTAATTCCCTGAGATGTGCACGTTATAATTCTCCATCTATCAGAAAAAAAAAGTGTGGAAACATGTTGCTTTGTACTCGTAATAGTAAAAAGTCTTGTTTGATCCGATTTTTTTTTTTTTTTGAATTTTTACGAGTCTAAAATTTGAGTAAAGGACTTCTAGCTCCCCTCTCAGGGGGATTTATAGATAAAACATTATCACCATCATCATCTGCATCAAACTGACTGAAGGGCCTGCAGAGACTTCTTGTCAACAGATTAGGAATCACTCGAAGAGAATTGTCCTCATCATTAATATGTGCATAACATGAACGAGCCGGCACGCCGCCACTGCTGATGAACAATGAGGCCGTTTCATCTTCATCTGAGTGTGACTGTGATGAATATTCAAACGAGGGAAACTCGGCTTTAAACGGTACACAGTGAGCCTCTTAGCTAAATCAGCGCTCGCTCCTTTATTAACATACTCGAATCTGTAATTATGCCCTGTTGCATGTTAGCTTTGCACAACACCACAAAAGATGTGACAAAAGGAAAGCACTGATGCTGTGTGATCAGAACCGCAAGAGCATATTTGCATTTATATAAGAAGCAGCTGAGAGTCAGCGTGTTCACTGTAAATACACTGGGAAAAAAAGGCAAAATCATCCTGTTATTCACCTAATGAATGAGTCTAAAGTATAATAAGTGCAGTAGTTTTTCCTCCAAATATATCCCAAAAAGCCTCATTGCTGTTTACAGTCACCAGATCTCAGAGCTTATTTACTTGTGAGAGATACTCGAACATCGTGTTGGACAGCATCGTCGGAAAAACCTCGCTCAGTTGCAAAGAGACCTGAATTTGTTCTGTTAGCAGGAGGTTACCCAGCATTCTACATCCTGTGCTGTTTTTGCTTTTAGCCTCTTAACATCCACCCAGAATCTTCTGTTGGTGCACATAGGGCCAGGTAAACATCCACCCCACCCAACCCCCTTTCAGATAGGTAAGGCTGAATTGAATTTAAGAAATATAATTTTCCAGTTAAATCCACTCATTTAGCACTTGGATAAAACATAATCAGCACTAAACAGGCTTCTGGTCCACATTAGAGAAGGTGAGTACCTCAGCTTACATAATGGCCAACAGAGGAGAGGAGAAACTCCCTTTGAAGAGAAAGAAACCTCCAGCTGGAACAGGCTCAGGATGGGAATGGTCTGTTTCGCCTGGCTGGGGTGAGTGCACTGTTAAAAAAAATTCCGTTATAAAACGGAAAAAGTGCTGGTAATTAATTACCAGCACTTTTTCCGTTATTGTACGGGCACTTCCGTAAACCTTAAAACGGATATTTCTGTAGATTTACCTGAGTTTTTCTGTACCATTGACGGACATTTCCGTCAAACCTAAAATGGAAAATTCCGTATTTTCCATAAATTTCGGCGTTATTGCACAGACAATTCCGTAAACCCTATAACAGATATTTCCGTAGATTTACCTGACTTTTTCTTTACCATTTACGGACAGTTCCATCAAACCTAAAATGGAATATTCCGTATTATTTAAGTACTCAATCCATACCATTTACGGACACTTCAGTCATCCTAAAATGTTTAATTCTGTACCATTCTCTATACCGTTTACCATCAATAAAGCACAAATGTAGAATCACAGCAATTATTTATTTCCTTTAACAGCTGCCAGTGCTTTAAAGTGATTTCACTTTTTGTGGTGAATGATTTGCAATATTTACACTACAACCATTAAAACATTCAGAACATCACCTTCACATTCAGAGAAATTTTACATACATAAACCAGCTGTTTTCTCAAAGAAGTACAGCCATGTCCTTTAACAGGGAGATGCCAAATCTAGCAACTTTTTAGCATCCACAGGCTGACAGGCATTAATAACAAATTGATTTGTTAAAGACAATGACAAAATAAGACAATAAAACTGCCAGCATTGCTGTTGCTGTCTCACCTGTCAGTGCAAAATGAGGAGCCCCCTCCAGGAGGATGCAGAAACCTACACCTCCAACTCCACATATCACACCGACAGGCAGAGCTCTGCAACCAGTGGCTGACCTTTCTACAAAAAACAAATAGAACATTAGAAGTATTACATTATACAACTTTTCTATAAAACATCAGTGCAGCAATAACAACCATGACCTTAGAAGGATGACTGTGCAACATGCCATAAAGAGATTTTTAAAACTCTTAAAACAACTTAAAACTAAAAAAAAATTAAAACTTACACCTCCAACTCCACAATGACAGGAAAAGCTTAACTGGAATGACAAATATCGCCCACCTTCCCTCCCCCTTAACATGGGGGATTTGAAACTGCAGCATGTGTGTTGTGGGCATCTAGTTAAAACATCTGAACTCACCTAATACTGTAAAAATCTGTATTTCTACTCCCAAGCCCCATGTTTTTGGATTTGCCTTTGTGTGTGTGTGTGTGTGTGTGTGTGTGTGTGTGTGTGTGTGTGTGTGTGTGTGTACATTCAGTCCAAAAAGGTATTTTCTGAGCTCTGAGAACAGCTCAAATGGCCCATTCAGATTCCTTCTGCTTGCATTCAAATTCCTTCAGCTGAGAAACCAGCTTGCACACCTGTGGAGGAATGAAGTGCCGTTTCTTCCCCTTCTTCTCTGCCTTGGAGCCTCGCTCAGGATTGACCCCAAAGAAAACTCTGAGGGAAAAAAAAACAACAATAGTGATATGCAGACAAAGTTTGCACATGTAGTGTGGCTTGACAGGAGTGGAGCAGTTCAATAAAATCCTACATTTGTTTTCTTCAATATGCCCCTATGTGTGAACCTCTCTATCATTCTAGTTGACCATCTGTCTAGAACCCAATGTTGTTGTGGTGCTGGTGCCAGTGGCTAAGCTCTCTTCCTTTGTCTTTTCAAGACACATGCATTCACACTGTGCATATACAGAAATGTTTGCAAGGGTGAGAAGTCTGCTTATCACCAACACATGACAGCATGCATCCTCAATGTGTATGCAGGGATATTATAAATGCACAGAACACAGAAGGGGATAGAAAACACAGTTGACATTGTCCTATCAAAAGGTGTAACAGCACATTTGAACACGGACTGTCCTGGGGGTTATTCAAACATGGAGTGGAGAAACTGTGACATTCAGTGCACGTTACACATCAGTACAAGTATTAACATTTGGGCATGAATCCACTATGTAGTATTTTTTAAATTAATATGTTTAGTCTTTCCTTCGGGGGGGTCCCTGGAACAACATATTTTGAGTTTGGGGTCTGCAGCCAAATAAATTTCAGTTTGTGTGTCTTTGACATGAAAAGGTTTGACCACCACTGACATAACCTGGTCTCAGGTGCTAATGGTTTTAAAGAGATAGCTCAAACGAATTTTGTGTCAACAAACCATTCTGAGAAAAATATGTTTTTGCTCCATTTCCCAACTGGAATCATGTTATGTTTGTTTTGTTATTGATTGACTTAGGACACTATTTAAAGCAAAAAGCATGTTACCTGCCCTTTAAAAAGATATGACACATTTATTCCAACAATAGTCTTCAACAGGGAGCTACAAAATCTCTGAACAAATCCATATTCAGGGGGATCATAAGCCAATAACAGCTGATCTAAAAGCTCACAGCATGTGACGACACATTTTGAGCTTGTACATCTCAGACAAACGGGTTTAGTGTAGATTGACAAAAAGCAGGTCAGGTGCAGAAAGGCACGGCAAAGTCACATTTACAAAGTATTTCCAAACAATGAGTGCTTACCTTTGCATGAATTCGAGAGTAAAAGCCATCTCCGGTGGGTATTGGACGTTGCAGACATAAAACATGGAGAAGACGTAGCTCAAGGCCACAATGGGAGAGGTGATGTGGTCAATGACAAGTAACCCATCAACAGCAATCTTGAATTGCTGGTCACCTTAAACACAGATAAAAACCATGTACCATTTACAAAAAAAAAAAAAATCCTATATTTTAAGGCAAGCAAAACATTTCTTTAATAAATATGACACAACAACAGCTTATAACAACAGCTAACAACAGCTTGCTGGGATACAAAAAAAGATTTAACTACAAACCTCTGATTAGGATGCATGGGGTCACTGGGAGTTCGACTTCAGGATCTGCAGAGATCTGTTTTGGTGACAGACATGATACATGAATTAATGTTTCCAGTACACACAAACCTGCTGGCAAATTGACTATCTGCTAGTGTCTTCATCAGACAGAGGTAGCCATTATGCAAAAACATTAATGTAAATAGTTTATAGATAGAGAGTTTATAGAGAATATCAGCAGCACAATTAGGGGAATCTATACTTCCTACTGTGGTTGGTTACTTGGTTCACCACTGGATGCAAATAATTATCTTGCACACAGTTTAAAATCTACAACATCTACCTCTTTTTTGTGGAAGAGTTTATAAGAGTCTTCCTTGAAGTATTTTGAAATGCCACAGATGAGCTGTATTGGACCTTCGCCCATCTTCATCCCTTTGGAGTCAAGGAAGTCATTGATCCCCTTTTCTTTTTTGGAAAGTTCCTGTTCAAGGTTCAAGGTGTTAATTTTGTACAAGTACATAAGACTAACACTCATTTTCGTTTGGAGCTATGGAGAGAATTTTGAAAAAAATAAAAATAAAAATGAATTATTTCATTTTCATTTGCAACCTGTTCTGTTTTGATCTCAAATGTCCTGCTTTTTTGGTTGTCACTTCCTGATTTTTGGTCTCAAATCTATTCCATTTGATTGTTCATCCAAGTTATTCTATTTGATTGGTTGCCAGTTTATCTTTTTTGGTCTCAACTCTCTTTTTGGTTGCAAATCTTTTTCTGATTGATTAATAAAGACAAAATTCTCTCCATATGGAGCAGCACAGCACAATCATAATAATAACAATAACAACACACCTGTGCCAGCTTGTTTTGTACAGAGAAGCCAAGGAGTTTAGATGCATGATCAAACAGGTGAGGAACTTCAAACAGGAACGGCCACTCGTCCTTTACAACGGCAATAGTGGTATCATCATCGTTGAGGATTTCACGCTGAATGGGATATGTTTCAGTCATCAATTTTCGAACAGATGACTCCTAAAGATATGAGGCAGTTAGACAAACAGTCGAACAGTTAGTCAAACTAACCAATTAAAATAATAAAACAGGGTATCAATTTCAATTGACTATGGGCATAGTGATCTACAGACGATCTACAATTTCACAATGTGTCCTAAATTGTACTTGGACCCAGACCTTATCGCATTACTCCTGCTATATACTATTGCTGTGTGAATGGTTGTATGTCTAGATGGTGGACTGTAGGAACCGAATTGCCCTTCGAGGATTAATAAAGCTTTCTGTATCTGTAATGGATGATTGCAGACCCACCTGAAGATCCTGGGTTTGAAAGGCACGTTTCAACTCATCTCGTTTAGACAGCAGGTCTTCTCTACACACGGCCCCCTCAATGATTGGATCCCACGCCACACATCCATACAGATCTGAATTCCTGGGCCTTTTCTTTGTTGAATTTTCACCCCCTGCTTGCCTCTTCAGTGAGCTTTGTGGCCTCTTCATATTTTCAATTCTGTGTTCCAGCTGACGAAAGAGAGTTTCAGAACCATCTTTTGCAAAAGGTTTGTTTCCAAACGGCTCTGTCAGCTTGAAGGAGGCAGGATATTGTCCTACAATCATACTGGCGAGTTCCCTCAGCTTTTGTCTACCAGGTCTTCCTGGGTGTTTATGGAGGTAATCTTCAGCGACGATCCGAACCATCTCTCGTCTGTCTTTCCCCATTATGTACTTTTTTTCACGCAACTCATCCATGACTTTTGAGGGAAATTTGTGCCATGGTACAGAATATGCGTCTTGGGATGGGGAGTCGGCTGTCTCAGGTGGTGTTGAGGGCAGCTGAAACCTCTGTGGTTCAGGTGTTGATGAGGGGCCAGGCCGGGTGAACTGCGGTGGAGTTTGTGAATCTATGGATGACATGACAAACATCTCCATAAATTAAACACATCACAATTGTTGCAAATCAATTAATACATTGGTCCTCAATGTCCAGTTTGGGTCAACCAGGAATACAAATGGACCTAATTATGAAAACCAATTATAGAGTAATTATTGCCATGTACAGCTGATGGCAACTTTTTTTTTGCATTTTTGGAATAAACCTTTGTAGTTTCAGAAAACTTGCATTAAAACAGAGGGGCAAAAACTCACCTGCTTCCAATGCTTTGACAGCTCTGACGAATCTTTTGCACTGAATGAATGGCAGAGTGTCTTTAATGTCCTCCGGGTCCACAAGGCTCAGGTCATCTACAGAGAGAACTCCTAATTCCTCCAGTTTAGCCATGAGTGTATCCATCTGATCGCTACTGAGCGATGGCATTGCTTTCTTGACATAGTTTTTCACAAGTTCCATGTTGGTGTGTGTTTAAGAGGAATGAGCCACCGAGTACCTCTCTGGTAAGAATAAAGTGGATGATAATCAGCAAGTTTGTTCAAATCATGGCAACTGAACAGGTCAGAAGCATTTTCATCAAGTTCATAGAGTCCAAGCTCAGGTATCCAGCTGGCAGTTTTCCCTCGAAGCAAAAGTAGGACAGTAGTTTCATTTTTTACAAAAATGCTTGCTATTTGTCCTAACTGCAGTAGTCCTTTTGTGTAGCTCAGTAAGACCAGCATTCCATTTGCATATGTAGTGCCTTTAACCTGCACACTCTCTGTGACAACTGAGTTACTTGAGTTCAAATCAAATTCTCCAACCACTGTCTTTATGTTCTGGTCATAGAGCTCTGGATAGAACCGTGTTGAGTCTGAGACATGAACCTGGGAACGAAACAAGGTACCACAAGACTGATAAGCCTGAAGCAACTGGTGCCGTTCAGCCAGAGACTTGGTTACATTTATGAAGTTCTTACTTGCTCTAATGCACCTTTTAAAATAAGAATGTTTTGATTCAAAGCGCATTGTCCAAGTATATATGAGTGGGCCAAATTGTAAAGTCAAGTGTGCATAGTGAAGCAGATAGTGGTGTTTTGGTCTAAGTTGAACTCTTGGAAACAGCTCTTGCCTCAATTCCACATACAGTTCAATCAGTCCCTTCATGAAAGCAATCTGCAACTCTGAGAGCCGAGGTGCACAGACAAATTCAACAAGCTCCCTCAGAAGTAGTACAAGTCCCCATACTTCATTATCAGCATCTTCAATTGTGTCATGCACCAAAACAGGCAAGAATTTCAAAAGCCACCTGTTTTGGGCTGCATGTCCTCCAAGCCTGGCTCCTGTAGTGGGAATAGTGTTTAGCTTGTCGCTGCTTTCACCAGGAAATGATTTGATTCTTTCATTAAGAACCTCATAACTGAACCACTTTTGTGTTCTGATTAAGAACTGCAAAAACAATGCCAAATCATAATCTACTACCCCCTCAAACAGATCATGAGCTAAACAAGCTGGTAAGCCTGGCTGACACACATGAAAGTTGGACAGTTTGTTGAAAACACTGTCACATTTAACACCGTGATGAGTGTGTACTTCATTGTTACTTTCCAGAAACCGCACAGTCTCATTATGATCAGCTGGATTTCTATGAGTGAAAACTGTGAGAGGGTTCGACTGAAATTCACTTTTTGTTGCCAAACAGTATCTGCAGAAATATTGAGCTGTGCTGAAATTTTCTGTAAAGCCACCAATCATGTGGGAGCCCAGATTATCGCCCATTATGCACGCAACAGTGCCTTTATATATTTTTCCATTGAAAGATATGCCCCTTTCCTCCAGCTCACACAAGTCTGACACTAGCTTATTGAAAATCTTATCCATTCCAAAGTATTTGCAATCTTTCTCTACACAGAGTAATGCCAACTGTATCTGATCAACAGTTGATCGTTGGTGTGGATGAAAATTTCCAAGTGTGAAGTAGACAGCCAATACTTTATGCTTTGTCTTGGCAGATCCGAGTGGATTAGCCACCTCAAAAGCATCCTGAAAGAGCATTACCTTTAAACTGTCTGGGTCTGAGGAAAACATGGCATTGGATTTGATGGCCCACCCATCAGTGACATCACACAGTACATCATCTTCAGAATTTGAACTAGGACTGTGCTGATCTAAACCTTGCTGTTTCAGAATTACTTTGAGGGTTTCCAGTATTGGGATGTAATGATAGTGCCTCTTCTGGCCACTGCGATTGCGTCCAAGAAAGACTTCAACAGGTTCAACATAGTCATAGTGTGACTTGTAATATTTCAGCCTCTTGTGTTGCGTAGTTAAATGACCCTTTTCATGTAATGCCTTGTGCATAGGGCTCTGCTCGTATATACTATTCCCAAGAGATGTTACAGTCTCCTTTGGAACACCATACTGCCCCAGTTCACAGGCTAGTGCATCCACAGTATATTCCTGTTGAATATCACTTATAGTTCTCATTTCATTTGCTATTTCTGTTATTGTGGAGGCTGGAACCAAATATTTTGCCTGTAAACCCAAGTAAAACTGAGCAAGACTCTCTGTGAAGTTGTCTTTCACTTGATCACTGCAGAAATTATCACTTTGTTCTGCATCAATGTTAAAACTTTCAGGTTCTTCAGGTGATCCTTCACCTTGGAAAGACCGTTCTGTTAGTTCACATATATGAACTGGGGCTATCTTGGTAACATCCCACCCTTTATGGTATCTGGAAATATGCGTTAAAAATGATGACTTTACATTGAATGTCTTAGAACATCCATCAAAGGGACATGTTACAGTCAAACCCTCATCTATGTGACCACTCAAATGACACTTTAAAGTTTTAAGATCATCATATTCACTGCTGCAAAAATTAAACAAGCACCTTAACTGTACAGACACATTACGGTTCCATGTTTGTGTGCTCCTTCTGTCTACATGAGCTCGTGACATATGCACAGCAAGGCTACTGTATGTGTTAAACTTCCTTCTGCAATCCCTATGGCCACATAAAAAAGATACATTATTATTATTTCTGTGTGTTCGGCAGTGTTTCAAGTAATCAGTCGAAGACCGAGCGTTAAAGCCACAAATGTTACAAGTCAACATTTTTAAGAGATTGAATTTGCCAATTGAAGGATAGCCAGAATCAGAACAGAATCAATATGAAAACAATAAATTTATATCAGCACAGTGAAGCACATTCACTTTTCAGGTACCTTCAAATAAGTAATCTGCGTTGGGCTGCATGGGCCACTCTCTTTGGGCTGCAATGTTTTCTGCAATGAAATCTGATTCTACTTAACTATCACCCCTTTTAATTATTACCATGTTCAGTTGCATGCTAACGTAACACAGCGAGCTATAACAATACACACATGTGGCTAATTTACACACACACACACACACACACACACAAGCGCGCGCATCCAACTTATGGGCTAACGTTAACTTTAGTTGGGCAAACCACGCTTCAAAATAACGCAAAACCCACACATTCAAATGTTACCATGAAACACACACGGCTACCAACTGACTATCGAGACCAAATTTCATGTAAGAGGGAGGGAAAAAATGGTTTTTGACGTACTTACGAAGCGCAGGCGGCTGGCTAATGCTAACGCAGCTAGCAGCAAACGTCCACTCACATACACACCACTACCAACTGCCTATCGAGACCAATTTAATGTACGAGGGGGAACAAGGTGGCACTCAATTCTCATTCTCATTCCACACAACCAACCTGTTTCCAACTTTCCTTGTGACTTGCAGAAATTTAGGTAGGCACTGACCGCACTGAAAGTAATGGCGTCGGAATATTCTGGGTGGGGGAGAAAATTCTGCCTTGCGCAACAGCAAACTTTCCGTATTTCGCAAAACGGAGCGAATCCGTAGCAAATCCACGGTAAAGGGACCCCTAAATTTACGGATTTTTTTAACAGTGTGGAGCAGAGAAAGGAAGTGAGTAACAGCACACAAAGACCTAGAAGGTTCAAGGGGCAGATCAGAAATATGCTGCTCCAGGCAGAGAGAGCTGAAGTGTACACAGGGAGAAACAGAACCTAGAGGAAAAGCAAAAACTATGAGAGAAAGTTAACAGCGTGCAGCCATGGAATATGAATGCATGAAGAGCAGTGTTGGTCAAGTTACTTGAAAAAAGTAATCAGTAACTAATTACTGATTACTTCCCCAAAAAAGTAATCCTGTTACTTTACTGATTACTTATTTTCAAAAGTAATTAATTACTTAGTTACTCAGTTACTTTTTAAAAAACACGATTTACAACCTGAATAGGTGATAAAGCGATAGATCTCTCAGCCTAATTCTACTTTTTCTACATAATCCATCATACAAAATGTAATCAAATGGAAAAGTCCCTTTTTAAAACTTTTTTTATTAGTTTTAATCTTTTAACTTCATGCATCAAGCAAAAATGTAATTATATGCAACATTCACTGACTGGAAGAAATTTGTTTAATATTTAAACCTATTTTCTGCACATTCCAGCACATAATTTTTTTTTGTGTTTACACTCAGTCTTTCAAATAGATGCAAGTAAAACACAGCAGAAAATAAATAAATCAAAGACTAGCGGTCCTGTTGCTCTATTTTCACCTGTAAAGCAGGAGTGGAGTAGGCGGAGGTTTACCCTGGTGCAGGTGTGCCGCAGCGGTCAGTGGAAGGATACGGCAGTTTCTCTGTGAATTTCCCATTACGTGGTAGCGCACTCGGTGCTTGCTTGGAAGTTTAGGGGGGGTTTTTTCGCTGTAAAAATAAGTTTTCTTCCCACGCACAATGCTAATGGACGCTAATGTTTCTGTCACTTTTTATGGAATCAAACTTAAAGTAAGGTCAGTACTTCCACACTTTAAACGCTGCACGCTCATACTCTCTCCCATACTCGATATATGATCCACTGTTGATCTGCACACAGCTGTTGTCACGAACGTAGCACTTGCTTACATGAGACATTCTCGCAAAAAAATCACGGTTTTAGTAACGCAGTAACGCAGCGTTCCTACGGGAAAGTAAAGGTAATCTAATTACCGTTTTTGCAATAGTAATCCCTTACTTTACTCGTTATTTGAAAAAAGTAATCGGATTACCCATCTCTGATGAAGAGTGACAGAGAGAGGGAGGAGCAGTGTCCTGCAGCGTTTATGACACAGGTGCAACAATGAGTTCATTATGAAAACCTCTGACAGAAACAGGTTCAGGTCTTGATCATCTAGATGGGAGAAGATGTTCTTTCACATAAAAGAACCATTTTTAAGTATGTTCCAGAACAAATTCTTCTTAACCAGCACACCAGAATTTAAATGCCCCGATACAAAGTTTAGATGGTAAATGGACTGATTCTTATATAGCGCTTTTCTACTCTCCCGGAGTATACAACATGCCACATTCACCCAATCACACCCATTCTCACAAGCACTTTCTCTATACATAGTGCTTTCTAAGTGCATTCACACTCCGATAAATGCATCGGAGAGTAACTTGGGGTTAGTATCAAGGATACTTGACATGCAGACTGGAGGAACCATCAACATTCCGATCAGTAGATGACCTGCTCTACCTCCTGAGCTACAGCCGCTGATGATGATGTACCCATGATAGAATAGCACGCTGACAATCACAGCTCGACACTGCTGGTGTCTCTTTTTGTGTCTGTGTGGAGATGCATCAGTTTATGGACACAGTGAGACGAGCAGCACGGGACCCACTCGTCACCGACGGTAAACATTCAGTTAAGTTTTATTTATACAGCATCAAATCACAACAACAATTGCCTTTATATTGTAAGGTAGACCCTACAATAATACATAGAGAAAAACCCAACAATCATACGACCCCCTATGAAGATGCACTTTGTCGACAGTGGGGACGAAAAACTCCCTTTTAACAGGAAGAAACCCTAACCAGCACCAGGCTCAGGGAGGGGTGGCCATCTGTCGCGACCGGTTGGGGAGAGAGAAGGAAGACAGGATAAAGACACGCTGTGGAAGAGAGCCGAAGGTAAAGTAAGTGAAAATAAAAAAGTAAAAAACAAGTGCAAATGAAACTAAATCAAAACAAAGTGAAGTTGCACACACACTCTAAGAAATGAAACATGGGCTTTTTTAAAATTAATTCTTAGTTTTATGTTCAATATACTTAAAATTGTTAATCTTATGGGTGTAATTAATATTTTTAAATTTGATTTAATTAATTCTATACCGTTTTAATGTTAAATAATATTGATATTTCCAATTTATTGAACACATTTAATTAAATCCAAAGAGCCCTTTCCACATCCTTTCTGAGCATGCGCAGAGAATGAAAAAAAAATCTTCGCGCATACGCATTGACCTTCTTCATCGACGCCACAGTGTGCTTTGGCCACGTGTCTGGAAAGAGGGATTAATCACGATTCATCCGTTGGAGTTAAGGTAATTTCTTCCTATTTTTAATAGAATATAATTTAACTAGTACTTTGTGATAATATATGGCGTATATTTTTCCGGTAAATATGTGGGCAGTATGTGTTCTGTAGGTTGTAGCATTTTGCTAGCATTGGAAACATTCATTTGCATATTGTCCCATCTGCGTTTAAAATTTCATTCGAACTCCGAATAGCACACTTATTTTATTTGTTTTATTGCACTATCAAGTTAGGAGAACGTTAGCCCGAACAAGAATTGGGATACATGTGCAGTGATTGTCGACGAGTCCATACTCTGTTTCACTGAAGAGAACCGCTAGCTGCGTAGTTTGCATATCTTCGCGCATCAAGTCTCAAAGAGACCTCTGAAGGTGACCCCTGCTTGCCCCCAAAAATAAAATCAAGTATACTGGGTGGTTATTGCTCCGTTTGTTTGCTACGGTGTCAAAGATATTGGACTTTTACTTAATAGGTCATTGAGAGTTGAAGAGCCCCCCCCCCAAGCAAAACGACAACGGCCAAAAATAGGCCAAAACATGCCACAAAATGCTCTGCTTGGTTAGTGCTTGTTTGCCGGTAAAATGAACATTTGTGCTGCTACGGTTAACCGGTTATTAATGTTTTATTTTTCCGCGATGACGTCACGGGCGTCGAGCACGCTCCCCGTGCTTACGGGCGCGAGTGAGCGTCCGGGTGATGTAGAAGTCGTAGGAAATGCTCGCTCGCACCCGAGCATTTTGTGGCATGTTTTGACCTATTTTGGGCCATTTTCGTGTTGCTTTGGGGGGGGGGGGGGACTCTGAATGACCTATTAAATAAAAGTGTAATATCTTTGACACCTAGCGATACAAACGATGATTTTACCAGCACAAACCGATACAAACGGAGCACTAGCCACCCAGTATACTTGATTTTATTTTTGGGGGCAAGTGGGTCACGTTCACAGACTGGGCTGCTCCGGTATATAATGGTAAACGTGCTCACAGGAACAGATTTATGAAATGAGTAATAGAAATTTTGGAGCATTTGAAATTTAACTTGTATTATTAATACATTTTAAAAGAAACAGGATTGTTCTTAAGTTTAGACCATCTCTGTGCTACCCCTTTGCATGTGTCTCACTGTACACGATTAATTTTTTCTGTTTTTCTTTTTCTCTCAGGTTGCTGGTTGTGGAATTTGGAGCTGCGGAGATTTGAGCTGTGCTCCAAAAGTGCATGTTGAAGGTACCTAATGCTTTCATATTATTTACTTTTTCCTTAATACGCAATTTTACATTTTGAATTCTCTTATTTGGTCTTTTAGGTTATCACCACAGTTCCACTGCTGTCCACATTCATGAGCAGTCTTGACCAGTACTCTGACCAGTTGATGAAGATTCTACGAAAAAAAGGAGGGGAAACAGCGCGGCGGATCACAGCAGCGTTGTCTGCAATTTCACAGGTATTCTGTCTTGTTATAATGTTCTGTAACTAATAGATTAGTTGCAGGTTGATCTCAGGTCTGGTTATTAACCTGTATTTTTAACTTTCTTGGGTCATTTTATGCTTGTTCTCTCCTGCGTTATACTTCTCATCTCGCTTTTGGCTTATATTCTGGACTTGGTCCTGACACAAAGCAGAACTAAGTAACTCATGCCCCTAGAGGCCATAAGTGCCGTTGCTGGCATTGTAGCTTTTTTCTTTTCTTTTTTTGTTACTCATTAATTGTCCAAAGGAATAATTAGCTACACTGAGAAAAGACAAAGGCAGACAACATTTCACATTTCGCCACAACTCAGTGACACAGTAGATTATTTTTTTTCACTCAAACTTGGTATAAATACTGCAAATGTGGTGGTAGCCCGCATACCTCATATTAACGTGACAGTGTGTAGTTTTTTGTCATTAATTTTTGGAAATCTCTATCAAAATGTTTTTGATTCCTTTGAACAGTACTCCTATGCAACAACACTTATCTTCCTTCTTTCGGGTGGTACACCACGCTAAAGCTGCATTTTCCACGACCCAATGTATCGCAATCAGTGTAATTGGACTCATAACTTATAATCTTTATGGGAATGAATTGGTAAGCTTCTCATTCTCTAACACAAAAAACTACTTGCTTGCAAAAAGCATGTTTAAAATTACTTAAACAATTATGAATTGGTTAAAAAACAATAAAAATTGACTTAAGTTCTGTGGGGGTCTCTAAAAACTTCAAAAAAGTAATTGCGCTGCATGTGTTGTTGTTTAGAGTTCCCGAATCAAAGTGAAGCGTGAATGCATCCTTAAAGCTGTGATTATATACCTGAATGAGAACCCTGAAAATCTCATCAAAGAGTACATGGTAAGTTTATTTTTAAAGGGATATTCCACCCCTCAGTAAAATTTTGACTGTCATAATTCCCAGAGTTTTGTAAGTTGAAAAATGTATTTTCTAAACAAGCCCAGGCATTCTCCTGTTCAGGCAGTAATCAGTTTTCTTTAAATTAGCTTACAACAATAAAGTGCATGGGAAATACTAGGATTTTGTTTCCATTCACATTGTTTTATGCGAAACTAAAGAAAATGACCCTGGTCAGCAGAATATTGATAATATTATTAATGCATACTCCTTCTGCCCTCTGTCCATGTTTCATGTATCTTCTTCTTGGTCTTTATTTGGTGATAGTCTTAAATCCACATTTTTCTTTGGTCTGTTCTCCTCAATCTCATTCAGGGATATGTGTAATTAAGATAGTGTGGACCATTTTAACTAAAATGGAGTGAATAGATAGATGATGCAAGGACCAAAATACAATGGATTTAAAATATTTCTGTCCTTTTCAGGATTTCAACGTGATGGAAGCTGAAGAGCTTGAGAGGATGGATTTGGCGTGTTTATAAAATAATCCATGAAGGAGCACAGCCTGATTACTCCCTTGAAGATGTTGGCATCATTATCGAGAGATGCACAGTCTTGCAGGATCTTCACGATGTGGCGAGCGGGTGTGCACTTTTGTTTGGGCTAATTTACTGCCTCAATCTGAGTTACCCAAAGCCACTTCGCTACACATTTGAGTTCTTCCAGAAGGTGCTCATGGGGCTGGAAGACAAAAAACTGTCTAACAAAATACAAGTGCTGAAGAACAAACTCTGCCAAAAGGAGACGCAATGACTCTTCTAGATTGAAATGTCTCCCAAAATAAGTGCTCTGTTTTACTGTTTAAAAGTTTATAAATATATATATGTTGATCCTTGTTTGTAAATATTTTGTCATAGTTTTTAATATTTAGGAGATTTACTCTTTTGATTGTGGAAAAGAAAACATAATTCAGAAACTGAGTTTTTGGAACTGAGGACAAAATTACGCAGATGGATATATTTTCTTGTTTCACAACATTTTCTTCAGTTTGAGTTGCTGTGGTAATTCTGCAGACTGTAGCCATTGCAGACCTACAACTGTAGATCCTGAAATCATCCTACTCCTCACTACACTGTCACTTAGTTGAAACTGGAAAGTTGTTTCAGATGTTTACATTTTATTTTACACACTTCATTTAATGTTGCATTATGCAGTGTTGTTTCCCTGTTTAAGCTTTGCCTCATTGAAGGCTTTTGTTCAAGTTGTTAAAGCAACACAATTTTTTTTTTTTTTTTTTTTTTTTTTGTATTTACACTTCATATTAGTTCTCGTGTACCAGGTTTCCATTGTAGGTCAAGGATCTTGAGTGTTATAAATGTTAAAGTGTATGTGCAAACAAATGTGAAAAG
This sequence comes from Diplotaxodon limnothrissa, assembly GCF_057381915.1. NCBI lineage: Eukaryota > Metazoa > Chordata > Actinopteri > Cichliformes > Cichlidae > Diplotaxodon > Diplotaxodon limnothrissa. Next base: position 12,625,900 of record NC_140597.1, on the reverse strand, counting down.
GTTCTAAGGTTGTCACCTGTACTCAAGTTAAGTACTGGATTTTTGGTCTTAGCATTTAATTAAGAATATTTTGAGATTTGCTATATGCATTTTTTTATTGTAAAATTTATTATATAATAGAAAACTTATAATTCTGAATCCGATTTTTGGAACTGGGGACTAAATCGTTTTTACCTTTTTGTGTCACTTAACTATTTTCTGTACTGTAATTGCATTATACAGTGATTTTTAAGTTGCTGTGGTAAATCTGCAGATCTGACTATAATCACAGTTGTATTGAATTTGACATCTTACGGCACACTACAATGTCACTTTGTTGAAACTCGGAAAGTTGTTTCCAATGTTTAAATTTTGGTCATGCACTTTAAGCATTTAATATTGCCTTATGCAGTGTTGTTCCCTGTAGAAGCTTTGCCTTGTCAAGGCTCACCGTAAATAAAGTTGTTGATGCAGCACCCTTTTTTTGCATTTACACTTTATGTAAGCTTTAGTGTAAGAGTTTTCTATTGAAGTGCAAGGATCTTGAATGTTATAAATGGTAACTCGTGAGCAAGTGTAAAAAGGTTTTTGAGTTGTCACCTGTACTCTGTAGTTAAGTGTTAGACCTTTGCTGAAGACCTCTGAAAGGTCCAAACACCTAATTACAATGTATAGATGACAACTCAGGAACCTTTCTAGACTTGTTTTGTTGATACCTAAACATTTAGCATATAGATGAAACTATTAATTAAATCATAATTAATCAAATTAATTAGGTCCAAAACGCAATCTAAATGGTGCCATTAAATTCAAATTAATATTGTCAATTGAACCTAAAGCAATACAGTTAATAAAATGAACAAAGTGTTTAAATTCTAATTAATGGTGTTAAATAGTAACAATGAAAGGAAAGCTGTTGCTTTTATAGAACAATTTCACTTCTGATATACATCACCATTGAAATTGCAGATAACAACCATATTGATTTATGTTTAATTGACCAGGTTTTGTGGAAAAGATTGCCTTAACTTTGTCAATTAAATCCAACGTTTTATTTCTTAGAGTGCAGGACACCGAGCCACAGCTGACATAGCTGTTAAATAAATAACTTGCTAATAAAAACACATTCTCAAATCATGTGCATTACTTGAATGTTCAGATAAGCTTTAAATCGGCAGGGGCAGAGATTACAGCAATAAAAAAAATAGAGCCACGAAGGACATTTAGAACTCGACACCTTCAAATATGAAAACAGAAAATGGGAAATCAGGAGCCAGACTTCACCCCCCCATGCCAATGATGAAAATTCTGATATATGGTGCAGCCCAGAGACTACAACAGCCAAAAGGCATGCTAACAAACACAAAGAAGTAAAATTGTGTAAGTCCAACAGAACAAAAGTTGAATAGTAATGTTCAATGAATGTATAAGTAAGCAGTCCTTCCAAGTATACGGGAGCAAGACCCAGAGGCTTTTATATTTGCATTATCTTTATTTTAACATGTGCTTTTGCTCTTCAATTTAAATAAAAATGAGTAATTCTACTAAAACATAGAAAAATGATGTGAAAAAACATTGACACTTTCTTTTATCATAAGCTTAAAATAAGATTTCGGTTGGCTTCATGTTCACTCACAGCAATTCAAATCTAAAAGTGAACATAAAGATCAAAGCGGACGTTCAAACCCTAATCATAAAAAAACATCTCTAAAGGATAAACATGTTTTTAAAACTGTATTTTTTACAGTGTGCAGGCAACCCAGGCTGCTGCTGAAGATCTGTGGACCGAAGAGATTATCTGGATTTATCAGCTTTGGCCATTTTACCAGAGATTTTCATTTTTTCTCCATCAGTTAGATGGAAAACAAACCTGCATGAATACAAATCAAACACCCCCATTTAGAAATGGAAGATGACTGGATCAGATTTACCTTCCTGATACCAGCGGCAAAGAGGATTTTGTTGGAGTGGAGTCCACATGGCGCTCACATGTGTTCACTGTCATCAGAAACACAGCAAAAGTGGAGATCTCCAAACAAACATCATGAAGCAGGAAGATAAGACGCAACGCAGAGAGCGAGAGAGCGAGCGAGAGAGGATTAAACAGATTAAACACTGAAGTCAAACTGTCAGAGCTGCACGATGTCTGCACACAGACCTGCAGTCCAAGCTCATACAAACCACAACACAAAAGTGTTTGCATGAAGCAAATTAATCGAAAGACAACAAATAAAACTAACATAAAACAAACAATTTAGAGTCATATTTAGAAATAAAATAGAAATAAATGATTGACGAAAAAAAAAACTACTTGCAACAGGAGAAATCACTGTGAAATCATAAGCAGTCAACGTGGATTTCCAGCAACTCCCGTAATTACATCAGTTGTTTGTGCCGTGTGAAATGGCTCATGTAAGTGTGTGCAAAATGAAATATCATCTAGAATCGTAACTACCAAACAAATACGCGTCACTTTTTAGTTTGGATAGTTTGGATCCCAGTGAAGCAACAAACTCGAGCTGTAGGAGCGCTGTGCTAGCAAGAGTGTGTATTTACAGTGTGTCCAGCTGGGTGTGTGGCAGTCTGATGCTGCATGTGTACTTGACACAGAACATAAAACAGTGTGAGGTTGTAGTGTGTATCTTGTTTGTGCATGTGTGATCAGTAGAAACTGTTTGTGTCTTCCTTTCACTTTAACCCTGCAGGCGTTGCCCTGGGCGTTCCAACCCCTGCACAAGAACTCCCAAACACACACACACACACACACACACACACACACACACACACACACACACACACACACACACACACAAGCCTGAATCAGAGCTGCAGTTTTTTTGAGCAGTGTCCTCCAGGTTTCATCCCAGAAGGCTGTGCTACCTGTGCTCCCAACTGATAAACCTTTAATGAAGCTAGGCTAGCAGCTTCTATCTGCTTCAGCTGAACATGGTGTAGATACAAGTTCTAGGAACTACAAAATTCAAAGCTCTTCATTACTCTGGCTGTTGTGAAGTTTGGGTTTGGTGTCACACTGCAGAAAAACTGGGAGCAAATCAGACGCCTCGCTTAGTTTCCTAGACATTTGCACCAGAAGCTTAGATGAAATCAAGACACATCTTCTCATTTAGGCAGAAGGTAATCACAGCCATAGTGCTTTCTGATATGTCCAGGATATGTCCCTCAACGCACACATTAAACAGACATAATGGATGCCTTCTTTCATTTGTGTCGTATTGAAGTAATCGAAGAACATCCTGTCTCAGAGTGATGCCGAAAAAGAAGGCATGCATTTGATGCTTTTAGGCCCGACTATTGTAACTCTATTACATTAAAAACTCCATGAAAAACCTTCAGTCGATCCAAAATGCTGCAGAAAGAGAACCGACAGAGACTAGAAGCATTCTCTATATTAGTTTCTCTTCATTGGCTCTCGGTTATATCCTCATAGGTCTGTAAGGCTGGAGGTTTATTTCTGGTTCTAATTGTCGAGAAGAAGAAGCAGAGCCTTCAGCTGCACTGAACTACTGTAATACTTTATACCAGGGGTGGGGAACTCCACGCTTCAAGCTATCGTGTCCTGCAGGTTTTAGATCTCACCCTGGGTCAACACACCTAAATCAAATGATTAGTTCATTATCAGGCCTCTGGAGAACTTCAAGATGTTGAGGAGGTAGTTTAGCCATTTAAATCAGCTGACACATCTAAAACCTAAGGACACTGGCCCTCGAGGCCTGGAGTTCCCCCACCCCTGCTTTGTACATTACAGGACCTACAGGAACCCTCGTGCCATGAAGCTCCTGGTGCACAGATTTTATGCCCACGTTAATGTCAGAGGTGGTTCAAAGAGCTACATCTCTCCCCTGTGTTCATATGAGATAAGAACGTTTTAGTGCCTGAGCAGAGATTCAATCAGAAAACCTCAGGACTTCCAGCCACTGCTCAAGCAAAACTAGTTCTTTCAGCTCCTTTCTTTCGGGTCACACCGTGGATCATCTGTCTCTCTGCATTTACATGTCCTCCTTCACTACATCCATGAATATTCTCTGTGGTCCTCCTCTTTTTCTCCAGCCTGGCAGCTCCCTGTTCAAACAATCGACTAGATTCTATTTGTGTAGTTTTTCAAATAGTTTAATATTTAAAAAGGACGACTTTTGTTTTGCTTCCATGAAAACTGGAATAGTTTCCCCAGATATCCTCTAAGGATACTAGAGCTTGATGGAGGTCAAAATGTCCATTGTTAAAATGTCCTGAATGTAAGGAAGTTAACGTTTATTCAGACAGATGCATAATTATTTACCAGTTGTTGTTTTTCACTCTTGTATTATTCCATGGTGAGCTTGTCTTCCAGATTAATCTTTTGTATGTGGATGTATTTGGCACTCTGTGAATTTCTTGGCTGACAGACAAATAACTGCTCACAGCTTGCTCACACTGTACTATCAGTCAGATATTGACAGCAGCTCCTTCCTCTTTTAGTTTTTGCTGTGCTCAAGTGAAAAAAGCCACAACGATGCTGTTGTTACTTTCTCTGCAGGAAGAAAAAAAAAAGTTGCTTGCTTTCCTTTCTCTGAAATTAAAATCCTAAATTCAGTGCCTTTGACACAGCAAGCTCGGTGCGCTGAACAAAAGAAGTCTGGAGCCACAAACTGTCTGCAAATTATCTTTAATAGCGAGAGAAAGTTTTCAGCTAAACCCAAACACCGGCTGCTTTCATTGTTTCAGTAAACTAAACCCACAAAGACTCAAAACAGAACAGCATATAAGTGATACTCGGCACTGAGATCTTCTGGTCACATTAACAGCTCTTCTAAAACAAAAAGTCAGAAATGTCAAGTAACAAAAAGCCTATTTCAACAAAGCTTCAAAAGCTGTTTGCGTTTCCAGTTTTGTTACAGCAATCTGGCTTCAACTGACACAATCCAGCATTGTCTGATCCAATATTTTTATTATAAAACAACCAGAAAAAATAAGTGACTCCTGTTACACTGATGATTTAGGCCACTTCTTGGTCATTCACACACAGAATTTAACTGTAAACTAATGTTTACTAGGTTGTCTACAACTTTAAATCAACAGATCTCTTAAAAACAATAATCAAAAGCTCGTTTTCAAAGAGAATCCATGCAGTGACTTTGTCATCAGAGTTACTGTCCAAGCAATCAAGTCCAGCAGGCACACAATCAAAACTCTAACAAAGACAAGGGTCCTGATAGCTGTTTGGACCGCAGCAGCAACACTCGCGCCCTCACAAGGAGTAAGAAGACCTTCAGAGAATAGCAGGGGCCGTATTTGAATTGCACACTTGTTTCCTGAAGACTATAGAGCAATATTCAGGCATTTTCCAGCAGTGTTTAATATCTTAGATTGTCTGTAAACTTTATCCCAAATTTAGTGCACCACAAATCCTCTAAAGACACACCAAAGGTAACAGAAGCTCTACCATCATGCACTGCAGCCTGTCTGCTCTCAGAAAATAAAGACAGAGGCATCGGAGCCTTTGGCGCTAATGTGATTTGCCCACTGAGAGTGCTTGGTGCGCATAAATGCTCCAGAGACGTCTCAGCCGTCTCTTCTTCTGCCCAAACAGCAAGATTTTAATAAAATAGTATAAAAACACATACAGAGACCACGTTTGAGAGTTTCGCTTAAATAATGTTATTCTGTTAAGTAACTCGCTTGTGAAATATTTGCAGTATTGGAAATTCATTGTCGTCCATCTATTTTTCATAACCGCTTGCTATGAAAGTTTTAGGCTTCAGATCACCCGTGACCTGGAGCCTCCAATGGTGACAAGCGGGGTACAGCGTGGGTCCCCAGCCCGACACAGGGGTCTTCAGATATGGTTGTTTGATATCCCAACAAAAATGGTTGAAAGGGCGACGTTATCGCCAGGCTTAGAGTTGGATGTACTATGGTGGCAAAAAATGAATAGATGGACGTTTACATTATTTCCAGTCCGTTTACATTAAACTGTGTTGCAAACAGTTCACTGTGTGCTCAGTTAGGACAGGAAATGGGCCCAACAGCTGGAAGTCACTGGTTTGAGTAACTGTGCATAGTATTTTTTGGTTGTTCTTTAATGAGAGAATGGTGAGCCAATGGTTGTTTTACACCTTTCCTGATATATATGAGATATATCAGTAAGGTGGAGAGTGCTCTGATCTGTCTTAAGAAGTGTGTTGAAAAAAATCCAGAGTTCACCGTGGTTCAGGGGGTTGGGAAGCTCATCTTGTAACCAGAAGGTTGCCGGTTTGATCTCCAACGCTGTCCGTCTTGGTTGTTGTGTCCTTGGACAAGACACTTCACCTATTGGTGATGGCGCGATATGGCAGCCTTGCTTCTGTCAGTCTGCCCCAGGGCAGCTGTGGCTACACCAGTGTGTGAATGAATAGTGGAATTGTAAAGCGCTTTGAGGGTCTCAAAAAGCACTATATAAGTACAAGCCATTATTATCAAGTTCAACAAGTTCTTTATTCAGATCTATGGTAGTTGTTAACATAGCAACAACTGTCTTTCCTGGAAAACGGTTCAAGACATACAACCATCCATCATAATATAGGTAGATTAAAAAGAAAAACTAGACTAAAAATGAAATAGATAAAACCCAAACAGATGAGGGCAGATGGAGCCAGCAGCTCCAAGCTGCCTGATTGGCTGTATATTTATAATAGCAGCATGTGCACGCTTTGTGTGTGTGCCGTTATTATAAAAATGCAATCAGACTTTAAAACACGCAAAAAATCGTTGCAGAATGCCGGATTAACCTGTTGCATCAACATTACGATCCCATAACATACCGATGGACATAGCGAGGTCAGTGGGCTGGTCCCAACAGCAGCCAGTGTAGGGACTGAAACATGGACACAAGCTACCATCCCAACTTGTCTCAAGACAACTATAAATCCTGCTTCAAAGAGACCAGCCATCAACAGACCAGCTGTTGGCCTGTAGTCTGTAAATGACTACAGACCAACAGCACTCACAGCAGTGATCATAAAATATCTTGAGACACTGACTTTGATTGATATCAAGAAATGGCACAAATAAAAACACAACTTAAAAAACATCTAAAAATAGTCACTGTGAGTCACTCTTTGGTCGTTGAGGTTTTATTTTGAATATTGCAGAGTCTTTATCCTATAATATTAAAAACTGAACTGGAGTTTGCTGATAACATTGCTGTGGTTGGATTTATATCTGGAGATGCCAAGTCAGTGTACACAGATGAGGTGCCGAAGCTGTGTGCTTGGTGCTCTGCTAATAACTCAACGCCAACAAAAGCAAGGAAATGATCACTGACTACAAGACGCAGAGGGTGCTCCCGCTCTGCATCAGTGGGGACTGCATTAGGATTTAGATTCATATAATTATTAATTAAAAAAGGGCAATTTCTTTGCAGCTTACCCACACAAACTACAACCTTCTGAAGTCCATATCAGTGAGGATCTCTCTTGGTCTGCTAACATAACAGTGGTGCTTAAAAAAGATGGTGTTTCTTAAGTATGGTGTGGACGAGTTGCACAGAAGAAAAGCTGGTGTTGTCCTTCTACTGTTCCACTACTGACACTGTACTAATGTACAGCACCATAGTTTGGTATGCTGGCTACTCAGTGGCATACAGGAAAGCTGTGCAGAAGGTGATCAGCACTGCCTAAAGAACCATAGGCTGCCCGCTGCCCTCCCTACAGGACATCTTCAGGTTTCGGTGTTTCAGCAGGGGAATGAAAATAAACAAAGACACTTTTAGGAAGCTGTCTGGGCTTTCACAACTCATGTATTCAACAACTGAGTATAATAGCTATTCTGTACTGAATGGCATCTCTTTAATACAGTCATGTCCTAAATGTGCAAAAGTGTGTGCTGCTACTATTACTACTACTAATAATAATGTGATTCTTTATTTATAATAACACTATTATTACATTGCCACCTAGTCCTGAGTTCCTGAGTTGTGTGGAAGCAGCCTAAGCAGAGAAGCCACCTCCTCCAGCTCATCTGGGAGAACAATGAGGCATTCGTAGCCCAGCCTGAGAGAGACGTAATCTCTCCATCGTGTCTTGGTCCTCCTCCGGAGCCTCCACCTAGTAGGACATGTCCGGAACACCTCACCCAGAAGGCGCCCACAAGGCATCCTATTAGGAACCACCTCAGTTGGTGTCTTTTGATGTGGAGGAGTAACAGCTATACTCTGAGTACCTCCTGAATAGCTTAACTTCTCACTCTGATTCTTCAGAGAAAACTCATTTTATCTGTTACATCATTCTCTTTGTCTTTACCTAAAAGCTTGTAACCATAGGAGAGTACAGGGATGCAGATCAAGCAGTACATCAACACCTGGATTTAAATTTAACTCTGTACAAGTCAATCTGTCAATCTCCCACTACTCTATCCCAACACTTGTGAACACAGGACCCCAAGATACTTGGAGTCAACCATCAATAAATGACATACATAAACAATCATTTCTAAAACAAGCATCATTTACTGTAAGTATTATTTACTGGTGGTGATTTCGGAGTAAATAACAGGTGTCTCTTGTAAATGAAACATTGAGTTACCTGTACAAATAAAGGTTCAATAGCAGAAATCCTGGATCTGCGGCTAAAACCAGTTTCCATCCCCCAGGCAATGAGTCAGGTAACGAGCAAGACCATGTACATGCAGTAGGTAAACCCTCTGCGTTCGTCCCCCTGTGTGAGACCATCAACGCCCCATTTTTTGACAGACAAATACAATGTCTTACCACGTGGCCGACTCAAACCACTTTCTTTTGCTGCAGCTTCACCCACTTCCTGAAAATTAAATGAAAGTTGATGGATAACTCTGTGAGTACTATAGGAGATCCAATGCCCATCACAGGCATGAGGGCAAGAGGACACAGCCCTGCTTGATAGTCTAAACCAAGTGTAAATCTGACCTTTATAGACCCATTCCCATTGTAACATTTTGGAGAAATGTGAGAGGTGCCTCATATATGTTGTAGATTTTTTATTTTATTATAGACCTGTGGTGCAACCAGCTACTGTCTGAAATGTATCAACAGATTTCTGCTACATAATAGACAAATTATGTAGAGGTAAATCCGATGTAGTGGGTGAGTGAGTGAGCGGGCAATCTGAATGAAGCTCATATCGAGACAGTTTCATGAAAACAGGCCCTTTTCCCCACAGCAAAACATGAACATGATTGTATTCCATTTATAGGTGTGCTGATTCCAGTGTCCTGGCAATGACTTGCTGAGATACGTCATGCAAGTGAGTCACTGCAAACAAAATCAGTTTTACCCTCTCTTCCTGCTTAGAAAAGCCAAACAGCTGTCGTCCAGCCTGAAGTAGTAAGAAAGCAGGAACAGAGGCTGAGATCGTGACATTCGTGCATTTGTGAAACATCGTGCTGCTGCAGCCAACTGTGAAAATGATGACCTGCTATCCCCACAATGCTTTTATAGTGAACACTGACAAACTGTGCCAGGTACATTTAAAAAAAAAAAAAGTCTTAAAAAACACAATAAACAATACAATAAAAAACAACAACATGTTTTTCTAAAGCCATCATACAAAAAATGCTGTTTCTATCTTACCCGCTCAACACCGGCATGCAGACTGAAGGCAAATTTGTAGGTAGCTCAGATGGAAAAGAAGAAAAAAGTTAATTAAAATCAGTGCAGTGAGCTTAAAGGTGAATGTTAAAGAAAGGGGGTGGGGGTAGGGGGATGTAGGTGACGAGGTGGAGGAGGCTCAGCTAATGAAAATAGTCCCTGAACTTGATTTCCTTAATCACTGCATGTCCCTCTTTCCGTTAATTGAAGATAATTATAGGATTTTAATTTTCTTATGTAGGTTAAAGAGGAGAGTGAGAAGTCAAAGTAGATGGAATAACTGATGCTGATGAAGATGAAGAGGCCAACCGAGTCTATTAGTGACGCACACAGACGGATCGGAGCGGCTACGTCAACATTTAGTTTAGATAACATTCATTAAACGCTGGCAAAACACTGTTATAAAAATCTATCTTCCTGATGTTCAGAATCAGTACAGCAAACCTGACATTTAAAAAAATTCATCTTACATGCAAAAAAAAAAACAATTACCTGTGAAAAGCAGCAAAATTCTCAACACCTTAAAGATAAAAATGAAAACAGCTCGGGTTGTTAGTTTCATTTAGCGAGAGTGTGGAACCGAAGCAACGTCCAGAAATAAAGCATTTCAAAAAGAGGCATAAATATATTTTATTTTGTGGCTATTCCATTTTTACTCAGATTTTGCAACAAACAATTCAAAATAGGAGGCTGTGCTGATGTAAAAGTATGGAGTTGTATGATAATATTTTGGATTTGACGCAATGAATAATTCTGTTTAAATAAAAATATGCTTATTGTTGTCATTGAGGTTTGTCAATAACTTCTTCCGACTGCTTTTTGGATGAACGAAATCAGCATATGTGACATTTTGGTTTTCTTTTGTTTTTGTATAATTTAATCTTTGTACTCCATGTATTATATGAATTTTGTTAAAAAATATTTAACATTTAAGGTATTTAGTTAACATTTAACTCAGAATTTGTGAACTGAGCCAGATGTCAATAGGTAAAATCATCTAAACTGAAGTTCTTTTTTCCATAGTCAAACTATGAACATGATTCGGTGCTTATTTACACTTGCACTACTGATCTCTTTCATTCAGAGTTTTATGTTTTATTTGAAACATGAAATTAATCAGGACTTCTCAGGTTTTGGCAGTTAAATCAGCCGGTTTTAGAGGTGCAAAGACTGAAATCTTAAGGTTAAATTTATCTCCTCTGAAACGAGTCCATAAGTAGCTGATGCGCATTTCATCCAGTTACTCTAAAGTCAGTTTTGTCTGTATTTAACCCTTTTTTAAAATTTAAAGATTTACCGGTCTGAGGAGAGTATTGAAAAACAACACAGACTTTAAATGGCTAAGGTGTTTTGATAGCTGTTTCTGTAGTGTACAGCCATTGGCTTCACTCAGTTTGAAAGTTTGTTCTTTTTCTTCCACGTTCAGCACGGCTAACTCAACTAATGGCACAAGGGTTTTCACAGACTAAATGTCTGAAACAGCTTTCTGATGTGTGTAATATCTGAGCGATTCTGAACAAAGTGGATGTTTGAATGAAATAAAACAGAAAAGGCTGGAGCTCTGTGGACAGAGCAGCAGCTAATGCTTTGTGTTGCCTCTCCATTACCTCAGAAATATGAAGAAAACATGAGTATTTGTCTTGGAAATGGACAGCAGTGTTCGGCGGAGCACAATTACAGCCTTTTGTATTGGAGAAAATGGTGTGATCTCGGTCAAATGGAGCTTTTATCAGAAAGTGACCATCTTTTTCCGGCGCTCCCTCAGGGAAGGAGACAAGTCAGAAAAGGGACCGAGCGTCCAGTAATTTGACTTTATTTATGTGATATGTGACAGTGACGATAAAGCAGAGCAGCACCACAAAGCGCTGATTGATCTTTCACAGGCAATCACGATGAGCAAGGAGCAGAAAATAGGCCGGGCGGCGTCTGACGGTCTCATCTGTGAACGGCATTATCTGACACCGGTGAACCTTCACCCGTCACATCTCGACCCATTTCTGAAGGTAAAAAACACGACATTGCAGGTCAGGAGCGCAGTGATGTTGATGATTAATGAAGACAAATACAGACAGACCCCAAACATTTCTTGTCCTTGAGTTCAGTAACAGTCTGAATGGATGTTAAAAGTGACAGTTCTGAGATTTTAGTGTGGGCCACATCTGTGTGAGCTTTGTGATCGTGCACAGAGGGCATTTTACTCCTAACACAAGGCAGTGATTTTGACCCATGAGACATTTTGCAACAACATTTTCTATACGGACTTATTTGCAATGATTGAAGCAGTACTACACCTGAACGCCTCCTGGATGCTCCTCTGCTAATGCGCTCCTCACACTACATCTTCAGTGTGGGTAATTTTAGCTTCACACACTGCTCTGCAAATCCAATATTTTCACAGACTTCGCCAGCTCCTGACTTCATCTTCAAAAATATTAGATTTAATCTTCGCTTTTGCCTGGGAAGATACATATTTCATTATTCTGAGGAGACGGGAGATATTCGTAAGATTGCAAAAATACCTGTTAAAGCATGGGCCACTGCTGCATAACAGGTTAAAAATGGGACCAAATGATGGAGCAGTTGTACAGCATGCTTATTTCAGAAATGGCTCTAACTGCTTTTGGGAAATGCAGTGCTTTTATAAAGCTCTTTTTTATGGAGCTGAACAAATAGGTGCAACCTTTCTCTCTGAGATTTTTCAGAATGTGTGTGCTTTGTTGTTGTCACAAGCTACATATTGGTGAATTAAAGGGGAAGCATTTCAAAAATTCACAGTGCCACCAAAATGATTACAATGGAACAACAGAGTACTGTAATTTGTGCGATGGTTGGACCTTTTTCATATTAGGCCTTTTTATAGAGATTTTAGGGGAGATGCTACATGTTCAGCGGTCACGTTGTTGGGTACATCATGCTAGTACTGCATTGGATTCTCATAATTCTCTGATTCAACAAATTGCCGAAAACATTCATCAGAGATTTGGTCCAGTTGACACGATTGACATGGTGATGGCACCAGAGGCGGAGCCAGACATTTGAAACACCCGGGGCTTAGCCCTAAAGGGTAGTATGCATGTTTGATTTTTTTTTTTTTTTTTTTTTTGGGGGGGGGGGGGTTAGAAATGACTGAAAAATTAATAGGCTCTGTTTTGACTTTTGTTCAAAAAAGAATGACTTCATATAAGGAAAAATATATATCACATGTGCAGGACACCTTAAACTAGTTTTTTAATTAAGCAGCAACGCAGAACAAGGTCAGGGCTGTATCAAGACACGAGGACTAAACCCCAATTCAACCAGACCCAGAACTGATCCAGAATTAAAACAGGACTACAACAGTTCAAAATCAGGAGTACTTGGGATTTAACCAAGACAGAACCACAATCAGAACTAGATGATAGTAGCACTAAAAATCATCATAGACCTGCACTACACTTATTGTCATGGTCTACGGTGGGTGGCTGGAGTTTCCATTAGGCTCCTGAACTGACCTGGGATCCGCCCCTGGGCAGGGCCAACTCCAGCTCCTGCACACCTGGAGCCTATTGCAGGCTATCAAGCCAGAGGGATTTAAACCACACATCGATGTTCACTCACTGCCAGTTCGTCATCAACCCATGTTGGTAACAGGTCTTGTGTTTCAAATTCTCGCTGTGATTCATCTTACTAACAAAGACTCTTTTGTGCTACAGTTGCTGTACCCACCCTGGCTCACTCCACCTCCGGACTTGGAATACCTAGTGATCATTTTGGAAATCCCTCTGTGCCTCACCTGCCTGCCCTCCTGCCATCACACTCCATCTGGAGCCCCGGATCTCAGGTCAGCCTTTCCACGCCACTCAGCCTCCCCTGGATCTTCATCATCCCCCTCTCAAACACTCCAGGTCCCTAACTGCAAGTAAGAATTGCTGCTCTTATACTGGCCACTTCTGAGCTGCCTTCACTACCCGCCTAACTTCTATATCCTCTCCCCTCAGTGTGACTGTTCCCCACTCAGCTCCGTTCCACTTCTCAGGCCTCGTTCCCTCGCCCTAGTCACGTTCCCCTGGGCACGCCACACCAAGGCTCCACGTCTCGTCATTTTCTGTCTTTGCCACGTTTCCCTTTTTTTTGTTCCCCTTGCACTTAACCGTAATAAACTATTTAATCATCTACTGTCTCCGCTCTGGGTTTCTGCACCTGAGTCCTATTCAGTACCGGCCATCCGTCGCCGTGACACTTATTTTTTTAATTCTACCAAAGTACAATATTTAGATTGAGAAAGGTTTATATAATTATTTAGCCTTGTTGTGCAAACAAGCCTGCATAACTTAATAAATATAGAATTTGAAAAATAGCAAACCTAAAAAGAAACACTAGGTACTAGATACATGAGTACCTATGATACGGTGATACTTTTGGTAAACAACCATTTGACTAACATGTGTGTCTCACCTGCTCTTGTTCCATCTCTGTTCTGTCCTCATTCTCCATCTCCCTCTCTGTCCCTCTCTCTCCTTCTTTGTGCTGACAATCATCAAATATACAGTTGAAACCAGATATTTATGTACTCTTCAGATCAAAACACAAACACTTTTTTTAATTGTAACATCAAATCAGACTAAATGTTTATTTTTTTAGATTGATAAATATAAAAAACACATTTGTTAACTTTAAGAGTAAAGAGAGAAACTGTCTGTATTTCTTAATTGCAAATGGCACCAAATTGTATTCAAACTTGAGCCACATTTATGGAGCTCCACAGTTCTTTTTCTGGTGTTTTGGTTGATATCTCTTGATTTTCCCATTTCAAAGAAACAGGCTCTGTGTTTTGCCTTATATGCATCCACAGCTGTGCCACCAATTTACTCACATGGACTCTACTAACCTATCAGAAGCTTCTTCAGCTCAGAATGGAATCATCTGCAGTTTCTTATTAATTAACAAACTTAGTGTATATGTACTCCTAAATTTAATGAAAGTGATAAAAAATAGACAGCTCTGTCTCTCTTTATTCTGACATTAACTAATTCAAAAGATATTTCAATATTTATCTAAAACAAAAGTTTACTCTAAATTGATGTTGTACAGTAAAAATGTTTTATGTAAATATCTGGTTACAAATGTGAATATCCTGCTGTGTACTGAAATCCTTCTTGTTTTGCATAGAAATATACTGAACAGCATACAAAGCATAATATATAAAATAACATTTACCTGAGTTTTTTCTTTGAAAGAACCCTCTAATGTCCATTCTTATATTTCAGTGCATTACTGAAACCGATTTAGTCAGGGAGGGTAAGAACTGAAAATATAAAATAAACACACGTAAGCTAAGACTCTCTAAAAAAAAAAAATATATATATATATATATATATATATATATAGCATTTGTTCGGCTTTTCATTTCGCCATTTGTTGATTCACTTGAAGAGCAAGTAACGTAATATTGGTCAAGTGATCAGTTTGATATCAATCTTTCATGATGCACCGTCATATTTACATTATTTGTACAGTAGGAATGATTTGCTTTGGTACCTGGTCAAACTTAAGCTCTCCTTAGTATGGCTGGCTCCGTTTCTCCAACAGCGCACTCACAGGCAGCAGCTGCCCCGCCCCCTCGCTCAGTTGCTTAGTGCCTGAGCTCGGATCATACCAATATCAGGGGGGATTCACGCACAGTCGTAAATTCCCACAGTGTGCACTATGTGCTTCGAATATTGTGTGTACTTTTTGTTTTATACAGTTGTCAGCCAGGCATCTAACTATGAAAAAATTACACTCCAAAAGACCCCGGGCTTCTGACAAAACAACCCGGGCTTAAGCCCAGTAAGCCACCCCCACGCTCCGCCCCTGGATGGCACATTATCCTGGTGGCAGCAGCCATCAGAAGACGGGTACACTGTGGTCATTAAGGGACGAACGTGGTCAGTAACAATACTCACGGAGGCTGTGGTGCTCAGTTACTGATGGGCTGAAAATGTGTCAAGAAAATACCCCCCACACCATTATACCGTCACCGGCGGCCTAAATTACTGATATAAAGCAGGATGAATCCATGCTTTCATGTTGTTTACACCAAATTCTGACCCTGTTGCAGCAGGCTGATCAGTGCAAATGCAAATTCCTTGCTGAAAGTTTAACCAAAAGGCATTTCCAGTAGAAATGGGCTGACATATCCTGAGCATAACCATGTATAATATCCACTGAAGTTAAAAAGAGGTGCTTTGCAACATTAAACTGCAGTGTGCAGTACGTATTTTTTGGACCATAAGGTGCACAGGATTATAAGGCACATTAAGCGAAACAAAGCAGTCAGATAAATCAAACTTTATTAAACTCATTCTTCTTGTTTCCTCCACTTCTGTACCATTGATTCATTAATGTTGAATTCTCTGGCAGCTGCTCTATTCCCATGTTGTTGCAGTATATTAATGACTAACCTTGTATTATGAATGCATTATCTCAGTTGTTCTCCTGACTGAAGTTTGGTCCGTTTACAGCATCCTGCCATGCGATTGCATTTTTCTCTAACCATGAGGAACCTTAACGTTAACTTTTATAAGTGGAAAAGTGTTAGTGTTCGTCCTCCAGCTTCACTGTTTATGTTATGCTAACGTAGCTGTGTCGCTAGTGATCACATAGCACATCATTATATACCAGCTAGCCCAACTTCAGTAACCCTACAAACGTCACTGCTGTTTAGTTTCCTGTCTTCATTTATGTTGGAAGTGATAGCAGAGCTGTACGTTTGATTTTTTTCAGAAATCTCTCAGTCAGAACATGCAATATCATGCTTAGGTAACTAGCGAAACTAGCGAGCTAACTTCCGCTAGCTTCCTGCTAACTTCTAACGCTGTTAAATGTAATAAATTTTGTTTTCATGGATGCCTGGAAGTTAAACTTCATAGTTACACCTGGTAAAGCAGCAATGCTGATCGTTTTATTAAAGATGAAAGAATTTAGACAGTTTTTAACTCTCAGTGATGCTGCAGTGTTCGTTTGACCTGAAATATACGGAGTTTAGGACCCAGATTACTCCCAGATTTAAGAGCATCTTAGTCTGACAAATACGACAATAACGACAGCCGCTTGCATGTTCTGCAAAAAAATGTGCTTTGTCGTGTATCTGACGGACAAACACCAAACCAGTTCCACATCACTGAAGTTGCACCATTTTTACAAACCAATTTTGGTTCATCTGTTTCACTCAAATATCGGCCATGTGCGTATGAAAACAAAGGCACTGCGCATGCGCGTTTTACTCATATTCTATCGCGATATTTCATTTTCCTATCGTTGCCTAATACTATACTGGTATTACCGTGAACGGTATAATATGGCCCAGCCCTACCCAGAACCGTGACATAAACGCTGTAAAATGTATGTATCACACCCCCCCCCAACAGCCCTTTTGAATGTCTCCCTAATTCTGAGGTCTCAAGGTTGGGAAAGTATAGCCACAACACCTCACTCTTGGAGCACTTTTTTGCCACATGTATCGCAAACCATGTCTCAGCTGTTTGTGGAGGTAAAATACGTCCGCACAATTACGCTCAGCCATTGCTGCGAGTGCACGCACCAAGGGGCTGTGAGACATTTATACAGCCGTATTTCGCACATGACTATGAAAGGCGGAAGAGGAAGTAGTTCCTTTGAATGTAGACAATCCGAATGTTATAGTTGCTTTCCACTGTGTTCCTGTTAATGATAAACTACAAATTAACCCTAAATTACTAAAAATATCGATATTTTAATGTGAGAATCGATTCTAGAACATAAATGACTGGTATCGGAGGAATCGATATTTCAGGATCGATCCGCACATCACTAGCGTTAACTGAACTTCCAAAACAAAGCTACCTAGATCACTTAAATTACACAATTGAAAGCATATGTGTATTGTTTGTGTATTTATACACAAGCACTCATATATATTCAAATAATTTAAAAAAAAGTTCATTTACCTGTTACTACCACACACCAAATCCGGTCATTGGTACTTGCTGGCTTGTGTAGCCACTAAGTAACAAAAGCTCAACACTGCGCCCAGCATCCTGGAGCACTTCTGTTGTGTTTTTTTATGTGTTTTGAGTTTTTACGTGCTTCTGAGTTTTTACGTGTTTTGGAGTTTGTACGTGTTTAAGGGTTTGTACGTGCTTTAGAGTTCGTACGTTTGTACGTGCTTTGTCTGTAGGGGCCACCGTAAATATATTTATTCACTCCACATAAAATGTAATAAATAAATCATATAATACAAAAATCAACAATTCACATTTCAACTTTTAACTATTTAAATTTTCAGCTTTTTCCTTTTAAACAAATTTAAAGAGAAACAACACAAACCACTGCAAACCACAACACAATTAAATATAAATTAAAATATGAAAACAAAAAGAACATGCATATCCTCTGTCATATGGACCTGCATGAATAAACTTTCTGAATCCTTTATCATCTGCAACTGAAAATAGTTGTGGATAATTACTATACCTTTCTAATGTGACATTGTTGTCCCTGGCTCTCTTTCTCTCTCTCTCTCCATCCTGCTCTGTTCCTGTGCTACTGTGAGTGTAACTACCGCTCCTCCCCCCTCTGCCCAGCATAAAGCACAAGGCTCGCGTGCAAAATGAAGCAGAAGCAAAGTGCGAAAGAGAGTGAGAGACAGAAAAAAACCCCCACGGATCACGATAAGGAGCCGGCTCGCGTCGTTCACGTCAAAGACCTGGCTCTAATAGCCATTTCGTTCGCGACCGACACATCACTAGCCATAACGTTTCGGCCAAGGTCTGGCCTTTCCTCAGACGAAAGCCCACAAAGAAAGGAAAACCTCGGGAATGTGGCTGCTGTGTAACTCTCAATTGAGATGTGCTCTACTCAAAGGTCTGAAACAGAGTGAGGCTGGAATCAGTTCTGCCCTGAAAGTTAAGTTTTGTATTTCATGTTTTCTATTTGGTGTTACTAAAACAGCAAGTTAACCCCATACTGCCTGAAATTTTAGTGTGTGTGTGTCTGTGTATGCATTTACCTACACAAATTGTATTTTTAAGAAACAATGTCTGTAATTAGGGGTGCGTTTTGGTTATCGATTTTCCGATTAAAATTGATTCTAGCTTAAATAACGCGATATCGATTCATTAAAATCCTGAATAGTTTTAAATATAAATTAATTTTGCCCAAAATGCTAGAATCTCAGGTTAAATCTCACCAAACCACCAAACAGATCCAAACGACGTCGCTTCACATAAACATCGTCATGAATTCCCTCTTTGTTTTGCTGTTTCACTTCCACCACAGTTTTTGATTTTTTTATTTAACTGACTTCTGACAAGAAAGTCTCATTTCTGCTGTTTTTTATACCATTTAAAATTATGCAAAATTGCTTAGCTGTGTCTCTTATTATACCTCTGTAAGCTTCAGGTAATGTTTATATGTTGATTCATGGTTTTCTTCAGTTTTTGTTCTACCTCAGAATAATTTTAAGGTTATCTGCTATAAAAAGCCAGTCCAGGAAAAATCGGAGTAAATCGGTTTGGCTGAGATCAAAGTTATTTGATTATTAGATTAAATAAAACTTTATTAATCCATTGGGTGGGTTCCTCCGGGATTTTCACACAGCTGAATAAATGTCAAAGTGTGAGACGTTTGAGAATTGACGCCAGTGTCCTGTTATATTTTAGATAGCAAGGAGCCAACGGCCAAGTTTATCAAACCGACACAGCGGTGATGCAAATCTGAAGGCTAGACCGTCCCATGTCACAGCCTCGTACTTCCGGCCTTCTCGGTCTTCGAAGGACCCGGCCCACGTAGACCGCGAAGGTCTTCTCCGAAGGTTGCAGCCGACGTTTTGGGACACAGCTATCTTATTTTATTTGATTGCGTCAGGTTGAGTCTCACTACATAATCCCTTAGATTTTTGTTATGGTGATATCACACTGTGGTTGCCAATTGTCCCTTGTTGCCCAATTATCTGTTCGAAATTTGTCTTTAATCGTTTCTGTATTCTTAAACCAGCTGTAGAAAATGTAGATATCAAGGGGATAATGTCCCTCTGGTCCTCAGGTTGGGCACTTGGAATGTTCTCCGACATCTCCTCAAATAGGTGCGGGAGTATCCCCTTCCCCGGAGTGCTTTAAAGAGAACTTTGACCGCCTCTGAAAAATCCCTGGTACATATCCTTCGGAATCAAATCATCTGACATTTAATTAACTCTTGGTAGGTATGTTTTGGGTGAGAGCTAGTCTAATAGAGTAGTGCGTGTGTGTCCGTGTTTTTAAAGAAAATCTTTATGTTCAATTTTTTTGTAGATGGAAAGTCCCTACCTTTGTAAATTGTAGTGTCCAAAAAAATCAATGCTGTTTTCCGTATCAATTTGATGGATGGGTCATGTGTGTTCAGAATCTGTACGAAGTCCTCTAAGTGTCTTGTCATCCGGATACCGGAGATGCAAAGACTTGATCGGGCATTTGGCCAATGCCTATTTCTCCCAGTCTGCCATAAATATATTGGCATATGATGGAGCAAATCTTTCCTCCATCGCTGTCCCCTTAATTTGTAAATAGCACTCCCCAAATAAATTCGAAATCTTTACATTTCAAATTTATTTCCAATAGTTTTAATATTTCTTTGTCTGGTCTCTTCCTGTCTGGGAATTTTTGGAAAAATCTCCTCACTGTTGCTAAACCTGCTGGAATGTCAATATTTGTATAAAGACTCTCCACATCTATCGTGAAGAACAATGATTCCAATAGAACAGACAGATCTTTATCCAATTCAATGAAGTGATGCGTGGCCTTGATATACCCTGGATGTTTAATAAACAGAGGGTACAAATAGTGATCAATATATTCCGCTGTGGCATACGTTTCTCTTCCACAATCGGACACAATTGGCCGTCCTGTGGGAATCTCCCACGGAACCATCCAGGTCCCGGGATCTTTATGTATTTTAGGAAGAATGTAGAATCGACGACGTCTCGGTTCAGACTGACCTATAATGTATGTCCTATGTTTGGCATTAATGAATTTTGTCCTATGTAATCGGTCTACAATTTGTTTCACTGTTGGGATTGATTGCGTCAATATTGGTATGCCTAAGTTTTTGTAATTTGATCATTGAAGTTGTCAAGTCACTTCAAAAATATATTGATCTCTGCTTAATATAACAATTGTGCTCCCTTCGTCTGCAGGCTTAATAACGGTTCAATGGTTTTATTGTGCATTAATTCCAGGAGTGCTTTCACTTCTTCCTGTTTAAAATTGTGTTTTTCTCTACATGGTCTATACATGTTTTTAAAATCAGTTGTGTCTTGTCCCACCAGTCTGTGTATCTGTGGGGGTGAAGAACTGGGTGGTGGTTGCCAAGTTGAGGCTGCTGTAAAAGATTTGGACTCCCATTTTGTTGTGTTTTTAAAATATTACATTTATAAAAAAAATTTGAATATCAAATGTTTTTTATTTTTATATATATATATATATATATCTATAGTAGGTATGAACATCAAACCTTTTTGTAATAGACTCCTAGGCTGCAGAAAGCTTAAAAATGCTTAAAATGCGTGGCCAAAATCACGTTTTTTAAAAACCAAGGGCTGTGACCCTTTACTTTAGGCTCAAGCCTAAAAACAAGCTCCAATGTTTCAACATGGCCTTAACAGTTTCACATGTCCAATGGATCATGTCTGCCTTTGTATGGAAAAGATCCCTAGGAAATTCGGGGGATGTACGGCATATTTCATCTGATACGACCCTTAATTAACTGCAGAGTGTTCTGCTCCTCCGTGGGCGAAAGGTTGGAATAATTGATAAGGGGGATCCAAATTTCCAAATGCAGGAACTGTTTCTTTGCTTCCCTCACTGCTGACTGTAGTTGTTTAATAGCAGTTTCTTTTGCTCTTTGTGCCCTACAATTTATCCCAAATGCCAACACCACCTTCTCCACTTGGTTGTCAATGATTGCTTTGGAAAGTATTCCTTGGGCATGGTGAAAGTTAGTACCGGAGTAACTATCAATTTAGAGGTCTTGGTCTGAGTTGGTCGGGAACCTCGCCGCAGTCAAATCACCTAACACTACCCATTTTCTGGTCACGGTCACATACCGATCCACTAATTTCCTGAGGGCAGAGATGTGGTTTTTTGGCCTGATGGTTGGCTGAGGTGGGGGCCAGATCTAGGTTCTCCATAGAGTTTTCCTCAAGTTGTGAGAAACCCCAAATTGGGGATGAGTCCTCCCTGTGGAGCACTTGGGCAGTGACAAGTCACATAAGTCACAACTTATTCTGTGAGCTAGGGGAGGGGCTGAACCTTCCTCTAAATAGCTCACAGACCTTTATCATAAAGCCACACAACTATTCAATCCCCCATGCTGCCTCATGCAAGGTTGTGGAATCTCCGTCGCAGGTTCTTCTGGATATTCAGGTCCCTGATCTCTCTCACACTCAACCGCTGACTTGAGGTTTATATCTGTCATGGTGGCTATTGTTGCCGTGTTTGGTTTTTGATGTGCGGCTCTCAAGTCCGTCCGAGCTGTGCCCTTGTTTAGTGGATTGAACGGCATGAGTGCGTTGTACTGTCTGCGTCTGTTGAAATTGTGTGTGTCATGATGATGATTATGTTTCAGGGTGTATATGTGGAGGAGGTGGAGGTCGTGGTGTGGGTTCATTTTAATGCCCGTGCTTATCCTCCTCTGTCACTACCTGCGCACTGTAAAAAAAAAAAACTGTAGATTTTACGGTAAAACGCTGGCAGCTGTGGTTGCCAGAAATCTACCGTAAAATTACGGGTGGAACATTTTCTTCTTTAACGGTAAGAAGGTATTGTTATTGTTTATTTTACGGTTAAAAATAGTGCTAGGGTCAATATTTTACCGTAGAAGAAAATGTTTTAACTTGAAGAAAAAATGTTTTTCCCTAGAATTAACATGAAAATAACATATAAAAGAAAGTTTGTGCCAGAAATCACAACATTCTTTCCCTGTAAAATTAACTATCTAAATATAGAAAAAATACAATTTTATTCTGTAACCGTGTTTAGACTAGAGTGCTTTTAAGTGTTCTACTCTTTAAGTTTAATACACAAACCATGATTTTATTCAAATTACTAAATGTAACACAAAAATATCCACCTTAAATTTCCAAAAAAGTATTTTATTTAACATCTTTGATGCTTTGAACATCAAACATTTACATTTTTACTCAACAAATCACAAATAGTTACTAGTCATCTCCATGACAGTAACAGTGAGGAATCACAGAATTCTTACAAGTTCTGTTCAAACTGTGCAAAACCAGTGCTGTAAGTTGAGCACACATTATACTTCACATTACCTTTAGCAGACAATTCAGACACCTTAAGTGTTTTGGTGCTGTTCTCACTACATAAATGTCAGTACACATAGAATCTTGACTTTTCAAATTATCCAAATACAAATATAGAGAATTAAACATTTTTTCTATAATTGAAAGAAAGTCTGAATTGAAGAAATTACAGGAACAAGTTTACACCCACATATTTTGCACACAGAACTGAGCAGTAAAGCTGAAAATGTACATCTTAAAACTGCATCAGGTAACAAACAAAAACTTTAAACTTGTTTTGAGAACTTCAACTGCAAATTTTTGGATGCCAGCAATGTACTGTACATGCAGCATACTTTTACACTATTGTAATCCAAGAAACAAAATCACCACATTTTTACCAGATACATTTTTCAGATATAAAACAGTGAATCAAAAGTAGAACATGTACTTTTACAAATTGTGTCTAGTAAAACTTCACATTGTTAAAAACTTCCCACTCACAATCAGAAATGTAACAATTGTTTCAAAAACATAACATCTGTAGAGTATGTAACATGGTATACCTTTATCACTTCGTCTCAAGCAAGAGGGGTAGGACTAGATCCACTCATGGTCAGCAATGTCTGAGATGAGAGTGAGGACTCTGGGATTGACTGAGAACACTTTTTTCTTCTTGGATTCAACCTTGGTGCCTCTCTCAGGATTTATGGAAAAGAAACACCTTCATGAAAAAAGGGCAAGAGAGATTGAGGAAATTAACAACCTGAGGTGGGATATCAAATGGCCAAGTTTGATAAGCACAAAAATAAATCCATAATAAAAGAAATTTTACCGTTGAAGGAACTCCAGTGTTGATCGTAGTTCCACAGGGTAGTGTATGTTAAAGCAGTAGTAACTGCCAAACATTAGGCAGATAGCAGAGGTGAAGGTTGTGATGCGGTCGTTGACAATCTTCTTGTCAATGCTCAACATGAATGTCTCAGCAGCGAAGCAGGAGGAACCTGAGAATTAACACAACAACAACAAATTAAAAACTTTAATAACAAGAGCTTTAATGTCAGTCATATATACAAATACAGAGATACTTGTTACATGGATCATAGGATGAGTTATATTACTAGTTGAACTTATATGGTTGTGTTATCCAGTGTATCAGTGTGGAAGCAACAGAACGTGAAACTAAACAAGCCAAGAGTACAAGAACGTGGCAGTTACAACAGAAAAAAAAAAGTTGAATTTTGTACTTTCGGCTTACCGCAAACAATGATGACGGGTGTTGGTGGCACTTTCTCCATCTGAACATCTTCTGCAAGGCTTGTCATCTCAACGCAGTGGAACAGAAGCTCTCCCTTCTCGTCAAAATGAGCCAGTAAAAGAAACATCATCTCAATGACTTCTTGCAAGCAACCACTGGACTGCCCTCTTTCAGTCTGAAGTTTGAGAACAGCATTCAGGACTTGCTTGTGCTTTTGTGCATCAACATATTTGAGGAACTTTAACAGACGTGCACCCTTTTTGTCCACATTGGCAAGGAAGGTCTCCATCAGATTCACACCAGTCAGTTCTTGGAAATGTGCGGTCATACCAACTTCATTGAAGAGAAAGGGCCATTCCTGGCATAGTTTCTGGATGCTTGCCCCTTTGTTGATGTCTTTACGCTGCGTGTAATAGGTGCACTTGACTAGTTCTTTCACAACATCTGTACTGTAGTTATTCTTTTTAAACAGCTTCTTCATTTCTTCTTTTTTTTCAAGCTGACTCTCCACAGTCTCAGAGAGTGGCAAATGCTTTGGCTCCCAGCTAATACAGCCATATGTGTCTTGAACCCTTGCTTTTTGTTCAGCTGGTATTTCATCTGTGTCGTTGTCGTCATCTGATATTGCTTTGCGTTTTTTTACCTTTGGTGTGTCAGGTCGCTTGACATTTTCAACTCTTGCCTGAAGTTGCTTTACAAGAGAATGATATCCAGGTCCAATAACATCACCATCAATCACATCTTGAAGAGACTTGGGATACTTGGCCACCATCCTTTTTGCTATCTCTGTAGTATTGTGTTTGGTTGGATTCTTACAAGTCTTCATCATTTCAGAGACCACAATCCTTATCATTTCTCGTCTTTGTCTTGCGCTTGGTCTTTTCTGTCTTTCCAAGTTCTGCACCAACTCCTCAGGGAGCCTCTGCCATGGTATCTCAAATCTCTCTACCCAGTTTGGTAGTAATGGTGTACAGATTCCTGAAAGTGATGAAGTAGTGGTGGATGATGTTGGTGAAGAAGAAACTGAAGGTGGAGAAAGAAGGACATCCACTGGAGAGGAATGTACAGCGATTGGTGTCGAAGTGCCAGAGACTTTAAAAGTACATAAAAAAAGAGATATGAAAGCGTTAGATCATGTTTTCTGTTATGTTAAATTCTGCACTGCATAGATACATTTTGAGATATTAAGGTTACACAGCGTGGTCAAAACTTAATAATGCAATTTGTCTGATAGATTGCATTTCGAAACTCAAAGTGTATTAAATTTCCCCACAAAGCATCCAAGTTTTATTTACACAGAAAGCATGGTTAAATAATGATGGCCACATCAGACTCAGGAACACTCATATTCTAAGTATTTCTAACTTCAACAGCCCTCTGTGCGTTTGGTGTGGTGACAATGTTTTACACTTACCATTTTGGGTCCAGGCAGCCACTAGTCTTCTAGCTTGTATGGGCTTGAGCACTGGCAGCAGGTCATTTTCTGTAATGTACTTTAAATCATCTGTGGTTTCTGCACCAAGTGTTGTCAAAGTATCTTCTACTGACTTGAGAAGTTGATCAGGAAGGTCCGGAAGCACTCCTGCTATTGCATCCCCTATGTTCTTTAAGATAAGCACCTGCGATTCAGCCATATCTGTTAAGACACACATACAAAGAGTTTGGCTCTGGCCCATGATGTCATATCAAGGCATTCAGTCTGACAAGACGCTGTGCTTCAGTGGAACAATCTGGTGTCCGTTTTTCACGTAAGATGATAACGGCCACAAGTCAATCAGTTCAGTGATGAGTCTGCACTCTAATCTCCCAGTGTCATTTTTTACAGAGTACATGTGGTAGCAAGAAAGAAATTCTGCATCATAAACTCTCATGAGAAAATGAAGAGCAGACTCATCTTTAATAAGAATGAGGAGAAGTTCACCAAACTCCATTGACTGATCAAACTTAGTGACAATAAAGTGACCCTTTCTGTAATTAAGCCCATTATACTGAACAGCAACTGGAATCTTTGTATTGCTTTCAGTAAAGCCAAAATGTAGGACTGCGTCTTTAACTTGCTCACTGTAAAGCTCTGAGTAAAATGGTGAGCAATCTTTTATTTGCAATGCTGGAGGACTCACTGACCCAGCAGAAAGGAAGGCCTGAAACATCTGATGTCTCTCTGAAAGAGTCAAGCACAGATTTTTGAAATTTTTCAGATGCCTTGCACATCTTTTGAAGTAACTGTGTTTGCTCTCAAAGCGCATTGTCCAAAGCCTGATGAGAGGGCCAAATTTTAGGATCAGCCCTGGATAATGTCGTAAGTAATGGTGTTTAGGTCTTAAGTTGATATTAGGAAACAGCACCTTTCTGGTTTCCAAATACTCTTGGATGAGAGCATCCAGATAAGTAACCTGAGCCTTGGAAATTTGCTGAGCACAAATTAGGTCAACAATGTCCTTAAGCTGCAACGTTAACTGCCACACATCATCTTGAGAGTTCTGCACTCTGTCTCCAATTATGAGAGGTAAAAGTCTCAAGAAGTTCCAATTTTGAACAGCTTGTCCACCAAGTTTCAATGTTTTTGGACTGACCTCACAAGGTTTGGATGAAGCATCTGTTTCTTTGTATTTAAATTGCTTGATGCGCCTGTTCAGAATTGGGTAAGTGAACCATTTATTTGTGTTGATGAAGTACTTGAGGTAAAGAGCAAGATCGTATGAGAGGACACCCTCAAAGATGTCATGACCGAGACATGGGGGCATGCCAGGTGTGCAAACATCAAAGCTTTGTAAAGAATTAAATACAGACCTGAACTTTATCCCCTGAACTTCTGACACGTCTTCTCTTTCCAGTTGTTCAGTGGCAGATCTATACGTTTCTGGGGTCCGCTGAGGTCCACACACTGCTGGATCAGCACCCTGAAATTCAGTTCAAGTTAACAGACAATATCTGCATAAGTACACTGATGAACTGAAATTTTCTGTAAAACCCCCAATACAATGAGAGCCCAGGTTGTCTCCAGCAATGCAGTAGAGGGCTCCTTTCACTACAGTTTTGTCTGCCATTGTTATCCCATTCTCCTCTAGTACCTTCAAATCAGTCAGGAGTTCTGAAAAAACATTTTCATGGCCAAATTCTTTGAAATCCTTCTCCCTAGACAGTAAGACAAGCTGCATATGATCAGTATTTGACCGGGCATGGGGGGGGATGTTGAGTAGAGAGAAGTACACAGCCAAAACCTTGTGCTTCTTTTTGGCAGAACCAAGTGGGTTCACTACTTCAAATGCATCCTGGTATAGAACCAGCTTGAGGCAATGTGGATTTTCCTGAAAAAATTTGTTTGACACAAACACGTTACCATCACAACAGTCGCTGAGAACATCTGGTCTTGAAACATTATTAGGATCCACTGATATGAGACCTTGCCAAAAACTTGATTCCAGCATACCCTTCAAAGTATTTAGCAGAGGAACATAATAGGCAAATCTCTCCATCCTGTTCTCGTCCCTGCCCAAAAACACTTTTCTGGGTTCAACATACTTGAACACATCTTTAAAGCACTGAACTCTTGAATAAGCAGTTCTCATGGGCCCTGTGTGACAAGCTGAGAACAAGTCAGATTGTTTTACTGTGTCACAGATTTTTACAATGTCTTCATCTGAAACTGACATATCTTTTAGAAGTGACCTTAGTCTATTCAATGTATACATCTGTCCCAATTCATGTATATTTTGTATTTCTTCAACAATGGTTTGAATGGTAGATGCTGGCAGAAGATGCTGTCCCTGTAGTTTAATGTAAAACATACATACATTTCTGAGATACAGGTCACTGAAATTAGACCCATCCATTCCAGGGTCTTCTATATCTGATACACTGGCACCTTCCTGTATGGTGGCACTTGTAGATGGACTCTCTGACTGAGTATCTTTGTTTAAACCACAAATCACATTTTCCAAACGTTTGTGTTTTCTAGACATATGGGAGGTAAATGTAGATTTTACAGAGAACTCACTTTGGCATCCTCTCACTGGACAAGTTACATGCCGTCCCTCTTCTATGTGTTCCTTTAAGTGAGCAATCAAAGCTTTAGTTCCCTCACATTGGCGTTCACAAAGTGAGACAGTGCAATTCAAACCCATTAATACACCCGTCTCCAAAACACGTCTCAACGAGCACTGCTGGTTTTGCAAGGCTCTTTTCAGCCTAATGTAGCTAACGCTAATGCTAGAAACGAGCTAAAGCTAACGTAAATTTATCATTTGCGCCTTCACTGCCTGCAACACAATGCTGTCGATAAATAAACCAAGTTGGATTATTTTCTTACCGTAGTAACTGAAGACGAGCTGTGGCAGACGTTAAATTAAAAAAATGAGAAACAGTTCGACGAAAATGAAGATAGCGTGATGCCGTAGTAGTCCAAAGCAAAACTTGTGTGGAGCTGTACAGACGTTATCTGCGGCGGAGCCTGATGCAGTGCGCTGATTGGTCCATTTGAAATCAGGCGCCTTGATGTGAAACGGTGCTCTAAACTTCAGGGGAAAATGCCTAGTTTTGGGAGGAGGTGCTTTTAAAATCTTTTTTCTTCATATGATAATTAACTATGAATAAATAGAACAGACAACAGATTATTATTTTAATACTTATGGGATTATATGAATTTACCCAATAATATAGTATGTCTATCATTAGCTGTAGGTCTCTCCAGTTGTTGTTAGCTTTTACATTTTAAACTCATGGTTTATTGAGTTAAACAGAATGTAGATTTAACAGCTACATCCCATATTCTTTACAAAAACTACATCCAAAAATTGCCCTAATACATTTCTAGTATAAAGATCTTGGGACATATGTGTACCTGTTATATTACAATTTGAGAAAGAATATACTGTATTAAATGTGCTATGAATCAAGAATGGATTTAATGTAAAGTGCTTTGGGCTTCTTGAAAACCGCTATCTAATCCATTATTATTATTATGTGAAATTAATGCAAAAATCACAAAGTCATATTACAGCATGTATCCATTACCAGCACAACCATGCTTACATTCAGCAATTAAAACCTGTATTTTTTTCAATAAATAAATGTAAAAAAAATTGTGTTTGCCTGTTCTAAACTTTATTGGAATCTTCCGTTAAAAAAACTATGCAAGAGTGATTTACAGTAGGTTTATGTATTTTTTTCAGAGAAAAAATGTACATATTACAGTTTTTCCACATTTCTTTATTTACGGCAATTTCACATCAAATCAACAGTTTTAAACTGTTTTATAGTTAACAGGTTTTTCCTGTCGTATTTTTACTGTCTTTCACTGTTAAATATACGGATCTTTTTTACAGTGTGGTCCCCAGGTCCCTCTTCACAGGATGCAGTGAGTGCCTCTGTATTCTCAATGACATCCTCTATCATGCATGAGAAGTTTTGGTAAGCCCACCTTGTGGCCACTACAAAAGCTTCCACTCCTGGGGCAGCTCTCTAAACAGTTCGTATAAAATGTTCTGTAGAGTTGTGGTGTAGTGATCTTCTAAGATGAGCAATGTGTTGTATCCCCAAAAATTGGGGAT
The DNA here is from genome assembly GCF_057381915.1 of Diplotaxodon limnothrissa. Classification (NCBI taxonomy): domain Eukaryota; kingdom Metazoa; phylum Chordata; class Actinopteri; order Cichliformes; family Cichlidae; genus Diplotaxodon; species Diplotaxodon limnothrissa. The sequence continues at coordinate 12,596,243 of NC_140597.1, read as the reverse complement.
ACAACACATTGTATTGTGTACATCTTTCATACCAGCTCTCTTACTTGCGATTGTGGATCTGCTGCTTTTTGTTGCCCCTGGAAAGGTTTCAAATTCAAATTATATTTGTCACGTACACAGTCATACACAGTACGATATGCAGTGAAATGCTTGGACAACTGCTCGTGACCTAAAGAAAACAAAAAAGGAAAAGGCTATGAATAGATAGGAAATAAATATGAAAAATTAAAAAGGGAAATAAATATGAAAAATTAAAAGGGTAAATTTTACTAGGAAGGAATAAAATATAAATTAAGGTTAAAAAGGAAATAACTGTACAACACAAATTAGAATGAAGGGTTTAAGCTGAGGGTTAGGGTTAGGTACTGATTTTTCATGGTTAGGGTTACGGACGGTGGCTAGGGAAAGCTTTATGTCAGATGTCCCCACGAAGATATGAAAACACAGTGTGTGTGTGTGTGTTTATAAGAACACAATATTTGAGCAGTATTTTATTAAATTATTGGAAGACAGCATTTTTCTGATATTTTTTGGTTAAATATTCAAATAAGGCGTTATCTAGCTATTTTGCATATGCTACTACCAGAACAGGATTTGAATAAATGAATACATTTTTAAAAATGGAAGGTTTATTTTATTGCTTCATAAATCTACAATTTTCTGTAAATCACATTCTAAATGGTATTTTAATAAAAACCTTCAGAATATAGACAGGCATAAAACTGTGAGTGAACGTTAATGCAAAATAGCCTGAAAGGTTAAAACTGACATGTTCACATATGATGTATTTTTTTAACTGAATCGACCACATGTAAAGAGATGTGCTTTGTAGCATATTTAACTGCCATCTGCACTTCCTGGGAAAGATACAATATACTAAAGTGTAACTGGACTTTTGTTTATTTGCAGAAAACAGTACATAAGCAGCAGATGGTCATTTCCTCCTGTTAGTCACATATGATTTGTCATGATGGCGAATGTCTTCATCGAGGAGTTTTGTTTATTTGTAACCTTATTAGCAGTTTTCACTTGTTTCCTCCCCTCCTGCTCTTTGTTAGCACTCGGCCGTTTTCATCATCACACGGACACTGTGAGAGGTCTTAAAATAGACGTATATAAAACGTCTTTAAAGGCTACAGAGCTGATTTGCATGATGGCCGTCGTTTGATGAGCAGTGGCGAAAGAACATTTGGCTGTCACGTTTGTAGCTACTTCAGCCAAAAACAGAGAGCAACATTTCACTCCACCCTGTGGACCAGAAGAAAAAAAAAGTTCCTGTTTCTAGAGACGCTTTAACTTCAATCCTGACACGCTTTTGGCTTTTGCTCACTTCTGTCATCCTTTTTGTTATCATCGCCAAATCCAAGATGTCGCCCTCAAGTGTAGCAGTGGAGCCTCAGAAGCTGCAGCCGCCACAAGCAAGCCGCCACAACCCCTTCCTTTTTTCCCTTCCACCATTCCATTTTATCTCGTGCTCTTTAATTGATGTGTGTGATGACGGAGCAGTGCGAGAGAGTGAGGGATGGAGCGAGGAGGAAAGTATGTTCCTAGATGTGGAAGGCAGTTGTGGGAGGGCTGTGATGAAAAAATAATGATGCTAGTTACATTCTATTACACAAAATGTAGAATATGGCAATGAAGTCCCCCCACAACATTTCCTCCTTAATATCGCCATCATCATCAGCCGCTGCTGCTGCTGCCGCGAGGAATTGTGGGACATCACACAGCGAGGAGCTGTGGTGGATGTGCTTTTTCACACATACACGCTTCTCTTTGTGTCTTCATTTATTCAGCTTTTAATGTATTTTTCATATCATACTTCACCTCATTATGGGTTTTATTTCTCAGTTCTTGGGCTGTAACTCATTAACATGGTGTTAATGTGGGGTTTTTCGTGGTTGCCATAGCATCACTGTTATATATGCACACATGCATATTATGCTACACACTAACATACTGTGTATTGTGAAGAGTTTTTTTTACAATGAAATTCACAGTGAACTGTTGTGATCTACAGAGGGTGAATTCTGAGGACGTCCGTGAGATGCCACCTCTGTCTTGCTGTTACACATAAGGTGTCATTGACCTGAGGTCTTTGTCCCCTTTGTGTTTTGTACTGGTTTGCATTTACTCGATCGATGACATGCTGGAGAGGTTATATCTCTCGACTGGCCTGGGATCATCTTGACGTTCTCCCAGAAAAGCTGAAGGAGATGGCTGGAGAGAGGGTGGTCTGGGTTTATGCGGGGCCCCTGCAATGACGCAGGATGCATGGTTAGGTGTCACACAACAACTTTCTGCAAAGTCTAAAAAGAGTTTGTTTTTTTATATATATAATTGCAAAAAACAGAAGGGAAAAATATTTCATATTTAAAACAGTCATACTTTGCAAATAATGTGTAATTTGTGGATACAGGCAGCTCATCCCCACATGTTTTCTTTCTGCGGGCTTCTGCTTTAGTGCTCTGGAATCTAATTTAATCCAGTTCAGACATCTAGTCCCTTTTTTAACAGGATTTATTTTCACAGAAAATGATCGGCTCTGTTTTCTTTTTAAAGGAAGGGGAAATCACAACGTAATTTAATATGCAACACAAAGCTCAACATTTAGCATTGAAAGTGCGAATTGGGTGGAAAGACCTGCTGCACAGGTGCACCAACAACAAATATTTTCTTCAAAAAGGTCAAAGTCAGATCTTTGAAAAAAGTCCATCAGTCTTAATATCAAAGCAGCAGGATCACAGCGCCAAACTCAATTTAAAATCTGCACTAAATAAAGCAACGAGAGCTCCTCACTGAGTGTGACACAATTTCATCAGGTTCAGATTAGATGAAAATTTATTGATCCCCGCAGGGAGATGGTGTCACTGCAGCAGGAAAATAATAAAAGGCTAAAATTGAATATAATTAGAAATATGGTAAATGAGGGGCAATACACAAGACAATACAACCACAAAATCCACTGTGTCCAGGACAAAAGAAGATGAAATGAACAAGAGAAAGAGATGAAAACATACAAAGAAGAGGCAATAAAAAAACCTCCCAGTGCTCATTCCATCAGCAGGACACGGTAACTTTATTTACACAGCACATTTCATACACGCTTTAATTCAAACTGCTTCACAAAAGATATTGAGACTTAAACAAAGAAATGTCAGAGAAAAAAGAAGAAGTAATAAATAATAAAGAGAAAAATATGATGGTACAGAGATGAGAGCGAAAAATGATTGTGGCGATACAAAGAAGGGGGAATTCCTTAATTATAGTATAAAAAAATGTTTTCCACATGTAGAGCCGATGCAGATGAAAATTTTACCAACCTTTTAAAAAAATCCCTTCGAGAGGGAATAATAAATTATAAAAGTATATAAAATACACTTCAAGTCTGAATGAAGATCGATGCCCTGGATCATTGAGCTCAATTTTGCAAATCAGTAAGCAGGACTGTTGTATGGTAACAATAATGGTTTGCATTATAAAAGGAGCTAAATGAAAAACATTTGATCCGAGCTTCTGAAAACGCACCTATATCGAACATGGCCTGAGTTTCTAATAATAATATCATTGTAAGTTATCCCGTGATCCATTAGGCCAGACTTCAGACTAAAACACTTTCCAGCTACTCTTGGTCATGTCATGGAGATGGGACATCCTTAATGTGATCATGTGATCATCTCAGACATGCCTCCAACCTGCTGTTCAAGCCTTCTGTTTACAAGGGACAAGTAAGGGTCAGTTGAATTAAAACAGCTTGTTTCAGAAAGAAGATGATCTAAGGCCCAATGAATTGTGCAAAACTACTCTAAAGAAATTTTATGTGTAGCTAGCATGGTTTAGCATACAAGCTATGTTGTACTTTAAATGAATTCCCCATTGATGTAATTATTAAAAAGATTGCTTTGTGCATAATAAATGATTACTTTTAATATTTCCTTATGCTTTAGAGTTATTAGCCTCACTATACTGGTATGAAACTGACTCACAGCAGAGCAGACAGCTCTGCAGTGTGTTAAATGATATTAATCATATTTTTGTCTTTAAACAGACTTATTAGTTTGCCTATCACTGTTGCTATTGTGCATCAGTGACAGTGTTAAAACTATATAGCTCCACCCACAAGTCCAGATGAGCCACCTCGCCACTCCTCCAGGAGCTCATCTTTGAGATGTGGAACATGGCAGGGCTGAAAGGGTTTTCTCCATCTCGCAAACTGTTCTCCCTTTTTCTTCTTTTCGTCTATTTTTTCCTCACTCCCTCCACCTCCCTCTTCAGGCCCACCCTGCATCTTTTGCTGAATAGGCAGATCATGAATCGAGCTCTGTTATAGAGCCTGTTTCCTCAGCGCGCTTTATCAAAGTCAACCCTGTGTATTAAACACAGTGCTGAGGCCATGAGGAGAAGAGAGGATGAAGAAAAAAGCATTCAGGGAGCTCTCATCCTCCTCCACTGTGAAACGAGGACACTGCAGTGGAAGTCCTGCCGGGGGAACGGGGGGCTTCACGCTGAGGGTCAGACATCAGGGGGGTTTTAGTCAAGAGGACCAAACAGAAGGGAGAAAATCTCCTCAATTTCAACCCTTCTGTTCCTTCTGAATCCACTAATGCTAATCCCATGCTGTCCTCATCCAGACGCTTGTATCTTAGAGGTGAAGACACAATTGAAGTCAAACCTCCTTCAAGCTTTTCAACCCCCAACTTCTGAGCTCTGATAAGTGACTGAACATGATAAAACTGGCTGAAATCTTAGAGGAGGGGTAAAGTGCTACTTGTTTGCATTTGAAGGATTATAAAATGCATCCTGTGCGACCCAGGTGTCCTTTAAATAACAGTATCTAGTACAATATCTGTACGATATCAATATCTGTAGCACATGAACAAGTAGAGGATTGGCGCCAATGAAAGAAAGTAGTAGTAAAGAGACGCAACATACACTCGAGGGAAACAAATTTTGAACAAAATATTTGTGCTGAACCAGAAGCTTAAGAAGTTTAAGAAAAAGAAAACCTAAGAGGTCAGTTTATTCAAATGGATCGTGTCTGATTCAATTTGGAATCTATGAAAACCTTCACAGCTGCTACCAGAGCTGCTGGTGCCCTGCAGCATTACAGCCATCACTTAGTCTGCTGACATAACCTCTGGGGGTACAATTTTTCTGTTCTTCCAGTGTAGCCAGTGGATATCTGGGCCAAGACTTCCTGTTCTCTTAGCTACTCACTGCTGGAATTAATGCAGAAAAACAAAATCTCCATCTCTGACTCTGCACTTCCTTTTTGGTTCTCTGCACAGCTGTTTATGTTTACTGGAGTAAAAATATGATGGTGACTATTAAAAAAAACAAACAAGCTAAAGCAAACAAACCAAAACAATCAGCGGTTGCATAGATTTTTTTTTATTGTCCCACATGATTGGAAGTAGTTGCAGCAACCAGCTGGTCATAGACTCAACCTCTTTCAATCGTAAGGCGATCAAGCGTGACTGCTATCATTTTCAGACAGATTGGTGAAGGTTTGCAAATAATTGTCATCTAACTGATAAACCCAGACTGTCAATTTATTGTGATCAGTCTGACGGTGCATTCACACCGAACGCGATAGACACGACCAAAAAGCACCAGATGCCCCTAGCTGGTCGCCTGCACATTCGCACCTCGAAGTGCGTCCAAAGCGAACTGATCGCGCTTTAAAACATGCAATTTTCACGTGTGTGAAGCGGAAATGTGGGAGGAAGTAGTGCCAGACGTTTGCAAGACGGCATCTGTCGATCTAGCGTTTGAAGAGAGAGTCTCCCTTCTCTATTCACTGTGGAGAGCAGAGCAGCAGCATAAAGGACGGTTTACACATTACTCATTAAAAAAAATTATTTGCAATAATATTAAAATGCTCAAACTGAAAAACATTAAACATAAATATATAAAATATAACTATTTACAGAGAGACAGGAATAAAAAGGATCCAGCTTAAAGTGGAAGAGCCTCAGGGAGAAGGAGGAGAAAAATAAGAACATTGTTTCTGCCCTGGAGAGCCTGCTGCCTCATCAGAAAACTACTGATTGCTAGAATGAATGGCTTTGGCTGGACCTGCCCCTTTGAACTAGGTCAGAGCATCACGTCACCAGGCTCCTGATTGGTTGTCGCAGCATGACTTGAGGCTGGAGTTCAGATTTTTCCAACTCGAGCGGTAGATGCGATAAGCGCGAATGCACAAAATGCACCACACAAACTGCAGCGTGTATTTTACTTTGCGCTTCAAACGCGTCAGTCGGGCTACTTGGTTGCGCGAATCCGGCAGAGAAGCGTTTTCGTGGCGCATATCGGCTTCTCGCTCCTACATTGACTTTACATGTAAACCTGAACCTCTGGTCGCGTCTATTGCGTTCGGTGTGAACGCACCCTGAGTCAGTCTGAGCCAATGAACACGACTCGTTTGGTACTCTGGCTTCCACAGTCCAACAACATGTAGTTAGTGGGGTTAGGCCGATTTGTGGTTGTAAATTGCCCATACGTGTCAGTGTGAGTGTGAATAGTTGTCTGTCTCTGTGTTACCTCACCTCTCCCCCCACAGCAGCTGGGATTGGATGTAACCCTGAATTCAACAAGGGGACCTCATTCAGTTCTGATGCTCCAAAGTAGCTTTGAAGACAGGAACTGACTTTGACTGCCACTGTTGTAGACCTGGTCCATATCTTTGAAACAACTGTTTCAAGAGCAACAAGAACACAAGTTAATTGCACAATAATTTGGGTGAATCTCCGGTCCTCAACTTCTGATTTTCTTAGTGTGGCTGTAACATTAAGGCCACAAGTCGAAACACGTTGGTCTCCTAATAATCAAATCAAATCACTTTTATTGTCACATCACATGTGCAGGTACAGTGGTACAGCACATGTGAGTGAAATTCTTGTGTGCGAGCTTCACAAGCAACAGAGTTGTGCAAAATACAATAATGTAAACAAGCATATAAAGTAATAATAATAAAGTTGCTCCCTAGTGTTTCAAGTGTTGCACCAGATCTTTGACCCTCTCCACGCACCTTGGAAGTAGGTGAAGTTGTGCCAGAAACTTTTGGATCTCTGCTGTAGCATTACCCACAACCAGAGTTTGTTCAAACATGATGTGTCATTAGAACTCGCACTACAAGTGAACTGCTAAAGGAAACATGATACCCATGAGGTACCTGTGGACTACTGAGACTGTGTCAGTGGCTGAAAGTTTAAGTCCATACATTTTGATCTTCACAGATCAGAAAATTGAGCAGGCTGCTGCCAGCATCCACTGTTATCAAATCAGTCTTTTTCCTTTCCTTTCATATTCAGATGCAGACATCTGTTTATAGAGATTAATCAAACCCTTAAACAACCGCAGGAGCATCATCTCAGAAGGCATATGACAAATAGACTGCACTAACATAACTCAGTTTGTAGAGTTTGTTGCTACAGTATGAAACCCTTTTCAGAGCTTAACTGTGTTATGCAAGATTTGTATTCCCTGGATGGTGTTTGCTTGTGTAGCTCTTTGGCTACATACAGAGGAGGATTATGGGAATTCAACCTACGCAAAGACAATGGAGAAAGAAAATATGTTATGCATACATCAAATGCTTATTGGTTGAAAAGCTAACCTAAATGGGAATGGTGGCAATAGCAGAGTTGACCACAAGAGGAAGATTATACAAAAGAAAAAAAGTAGTGTACCTGTAGTGGTCAGTTTTTAATTCTGGGTGTATAATAACTTCTGTCTTTTCTACAAGATAGGAAAAACTCCAAGACCAACAACAGCACAACACAAACAAGAATAGGACAAGACTTCCTTGCGTCTTTGACACTGCCCTCTGTACACAGCTACGGGACGCACGCAACATGTAAACATGAGCCTCAACTTAGAGCTGTGAAGCACCTTCGGACCACCAAAGCCATGTTAATGTTTGAAAATGTAAGATCACATGTTAAGCTTCCCATGTGGATGTTCTCAGATCAGCATCCACCTTTATCAAAATCAAAAGGCTCTGACATAAATGCTTTTTCTTCGTTCCTCAAATTCGTTTTCAATCGCGAACTGTCATCCTTAACAGTGACTATCAGCCTTGTAATCAATCAATAATACTAAGCACTGTTTAAATCATTGTCTGTCAAACACACTGGGAATTGATTCCCTTCTTCTCTTCCTGTCTTCTTTGCCTCTCTTGACAGTTTGTGGTGAAGCAGTATTGGTCCCAGTTCCAGTTTTAGCTGCTGTGCTGCAGGTTGATGATGCACCCTAGATCAAGCTGTCAAAACCTAGAATATGAACATTTACTGTTTAACCTGCTGAAAGTTTCTGAGCTTTTTGAAATTAATTAATGATAAAATGTGTTTGACAAAACACAACAAGGAAAGACTCAAACAGTAGGTATGCTGTAATTACAATTATTAAAACATAACGAAAAGTGTCCAATATCAAAGACCATCCTCAGTTCTAATGACATAAAAAAAACAACACTGGCAAATATATAATTAGAGTAAAATAATTAGAGGGAATCACAAGTGAACAAACAATTATCCTGCAGGAGGAAGGTGACCAGAAAAAACCCCAATAAAAAACAAAAAGGAGCCACCTGAGTAACCTCACCTGTCATTTAAAATCCCCTTGCCAGCAGAACAGTTTTGTTTACCTGCAGATTTAATGGGGCAACTTTGCTCACTGCAAAGTTTTTAGTCGCGGTCACACAAACAGAATGAAATCTCAGATGCAGAAGTGATGTTTGGATTATGAGTGCGGCGACATGGAGCCTCATGATAGCTGCAGTAAGAAAAAGAACAAAAAAACCACCAAAGTTACATTTTACAGCTGCAGGTCAAACAGCTGCAGAAGGCACTGAGGTGCAGCATTAAGGTGTACGTGTGTGTTACACGCCGAGCTGCCACGCTGCGAGGAGAGAGCTCAGGTGGTGATGGAAAGACTGCAGAAACAATCCCCACCCCTGCTTCACATTAGTCACTGATTTACTCAGCTGAGGCTCATTTATTTACTTGTTTATTCCCTCTATTGTGCTTAAATGGATTTACTACCTCCGGTTCAGTATTATTAATAGTGATTAACAATAGTGTTATACAGTATAAATTATATCCGTAGCTGGATTATCCTTCTGGGGAGTCTTGAGGCAACAACAACAAAAAAGTAGAGCTGTGGGCTCATAATGACCTTATATTTAAGAATTCAAGAAACCAAAATGGGCAGACAAGACAGATGAAGATGCAGATCCTGCCTCACAGACTTTACAATAAAACTTGTGCATTATTCGTGATTGTTCCAAAAACCAATGCAGAATCACAAACAGAAAACCATCAGGAACATTTTGCCATTGTGGCCTACCTGGAAACACACTGCATGTGCTCTCACACAAATCAACTTAGCATGTTAACATTTAAATTACTTATTCTGTTGCATTACCTACCTGACAAGTACAGCACTACATATATACACATCCTAAGGACTCCAACACACAGTTTATTTAAATAAATCACAGATTAAAGTCTGAAGGCACACTGAACCAGCAGAATCTACAATGTAAACAGTCGTGAAAATAAAGAACCATTAAACGAGAAGATGCGTCCAAACTTTTGACTGGTAGTGTATGTGACAAAAATGCAGAATATATTCAACAATCAAACATTTTTTTCCTGTACATCCAACTTTCCTCTGAGCTCGGTCTGGTAGTGTTTGTACGGCTTCTCCACCAATATCACCTTCAAACTGGCTGAGCAGCTTCAGCATCCAGGCCCTGCACCAAGGCAGCGCTGCAGCAGCAATGATGACAGAACCATCAGCTCGCCTTTCTTCAACAGACTATCTATGCTTTCTCCATGTTGACCAGCAGATTGTAAATAACACTTTTACAATAATAATAGTATATTTTCCAAAATTCCCTTACTTCAATATGTTAAAATCAATCACGGACCTTCCCTCAGGCAACATGCCCACTTTGCTCATGTGGTAATCCATCTATGTGAGTATCTGCTGTCTGGGGGTTCTTGCTTTCATACTGGAAACATCATCCTTCATAATATTTAAACACATTTTATGGGACAACACAACAAATGAAACATTTCTTATAGAAACAAATGTTTTGTACACAACATCTTACAGTTAGAGCAAACCAGGTGACCCTGACCCATCATTTTGACCTTTCACAAGGTCACTTCTCTTCCAGGTCCATTTTTCTCTCCTCACAATCATGTGGTTTTTTTTCTGTTTACCCTCACCCCTGATGGCCGTACCCCTGCCTGAGCCTGGTGCTGGTCTTAAAAGGGACTTCTTCCTCCACACTAGCGCCAGGTGCTTGGTATAAAATATAAAGCACCTTCAGAGAACTGTTGTTGTGAACCGGCTCTGTGTAAGTGAAATTGAATTGAATATACCTTCCCAGCCTCAGTCAAAAGAGTCACTCGACAGCGTGTTGAAATAATTTTTCACCTTCTTCATTTTCACAGAATGCTCTGGTAACAGTTGGAGTTACAGAGGCAGGTTCGGTTTGAGCATCCTCAGAAGAACAGGTCATCCACTCCAGCTCTGTTGTTGCCACGACAACCCCTCTGTTTCTTGCCGAGCCCTCTCAAGCTCGGCCGTTCGGTGTGCATCCATACATCAGCCCTTCTCCCCTTTAATATTAAATGTAATTTATGGAGCGCTTGCATGAGGACAGTTGTCAAAGCGATTTAACAATGACATAAATTCAAACATCAAAGTGGAAATAAATTAAAAAGTAAAAAAGGGAGCTGAAGATAAAAGGACAGACACAGAGGGTAAAAATAATATATTTGTAAAAATAATGGGATAAAAGCCATCACATAAAAGCTGGTCTATAAAAATAGGTTTTAAGAAGAGAAATAACAGAAGACTCTTTCACCTCTCTCCCTTTCTCTCTCCCTCTTTCTCTCTCTAATCTCACCGCCAGTATGTCTCGCCCTCGCTCTCATCTGCCTCCCGCTGCAGTGGAGATGAAGTGTTGCTCTTGTTTTAATTATGCAGAGGAGGCTGCAGAGCAGGACATGACATGTTTCGGTGTCGTCGCCAATTAAGCGGCATCACCCAGTCGTGGAGCTGGGAGGGAGGAAAAAAGAGGGGGAGGACTGAAAAACGAGGGAGAGAGGGGGAGAGAATGAATGAATCGGATGCATGAAAGTCTTTTTTTTTCTTTTTCATGCAAATGGAGATGCTCCTCACGTAGAAATCTGAAGTCAAAACTTTCACTCCAGTGTACTCACAACTGCAGAATAGTAGAACACCAGCAGAGACAAAAGCAGGAGCAGGAGAAGAACTGTTGTTGCAGTGCTAAACCTAAGCATATTAAGAATTGCATCCAGACTCGGGGTCAGAATTTGCATGATGATTTTTCCCAAATAAATCACATATTTTAAAGCGGTTGCTTTAATCACAGGTTTAGCAGCCTGCAGAGGCCTGCACGACGAGGCACGATCAAAATGCTCATGACATCTTCACCTTATCTGACGTCATTTACCCATCATCAGACAAAGTAGTCACCTGAGAGTGGCATCGACTCAGTAACCTAACCCAGGGTTTCCCAGTTTAAGGACAAGTCTCCTAGCAGCAGACAAATCAGCCATGTGGAAGTGTAAAAGCATTAAAGATACTGTTCTTTAAGCACTTTGAACAGGAAAACTGAAAAAGTGCTACTATATTAATAAAGCTCATTTGAAGACAGGCAAGAAAGAAGGCAAAAACTTCATACCTTTATCTATAGATCTGGATTTCATTCCTTTCTGCTGCAGTGTGTTTGACGGTCGCAATAAAGAACAAATACATGCTTTTAGTAAAAATCTGATATGATGAAAGCTCTGGTTTGAGTTAAAATACACCCTTTCACACTCGTAACTCTTCGAACTAAACATAAGCTACACCTGACACCCTGGCCTTCCTAATGTCATGACCTGGTGTACCTTAAACCCGCCATCCAACACTTTAGGAGTAATGGAGATGCTTCATATTAATAGCTGTTTGGTCCTAATAACGTCTGTTTCTCTGTGTTAGGCATTTTAGCCATGGTATTTGTTGCAATGGCAGCTGGAGTAGTTGTAGCAGAGACATAAGTTAGAAAGGGCACTCAGAGAAAGACCTAAAATCTGTGGATGGTCCAAAACAGCAAAGTGGCAGTTAGACGTACAACTTCCAAGGAAAAAGACATTTTTTAAGAACAAATTTTTTACAAGTTCCCACCCTCACTCATGGTCATGAGTTGTGAGTAGTGATCAAAATAAAAATAGACATATGTGCATATGAGTGTCAGAACTGGGCTTCCTTTAAGGAGTGACTTAACTTTAGGGATGGGGTGAGTAGTTTAGTCATTCTGCAAGAGCTCAAAGCAGAGCCAGTATGTGACCACATCATCTACTAGATGAGGGGTTTTGGGGACATGCAGCTGAAAGAGACTCCAGCAGGACACAGAGATGAGCCCCTTATTGGCTGTTAAAGAGTCCACAAATATAAAACTGTAAAACTGATCACAAGATACCTGAGAGAGAAGGATACACATGGAGAATGAGCATGAATCAGGCCAGGGAAAAGACAATGCTCTACATACACAGAGGACTGCATGGAAGACGAGGCACAGGTGGGAACAAGATGATAATTAAAGCAGATTCAGGTGAAGACGAGACAGGTGAAGACAATCAGAGTATGAGAGGGAAAACAAAAACAGGAAGGGCAAGCACTCATGAAAGTATAAGAAGTGGAAATGAGGAAGAGGAGGGAACTGTGAAACATAGAAAAACAGACGGTGCCTGACATGAACCTGGATATGTGGTTCTAAATGGATGAATATCTGGCTCTAAGCGATACTGGTAGTAAAAGAATCATTCTCAGCAGCCATGAAGGTGAAGCAGAAAAATTAAATGGGAGGAAAATCAGCTTAAGTGACTGCATAAACATATTCTTCTTACCTTCAGGTACTGGAAAGATGCCTCGCTCCATTAGAAACTGCAGTCCAACTACTTGCAGTCCAAAGTCACCATATTGATCAAAAGCACATGGACTCTGTGGGCAGTGATTTGCATTGCATATTCACCAGCTTCCCCCTGATATTCAGCTCCATAGTGGTTTTAAAGTGTCAGGCTGAGACACGGCTGGATAAAGAGCGAGTGGGTATGGTGCAGCAGCAGGTAATTACCACTCCTCCATCGATAACCATTCTAATAGACTTCCAACCAGCTATTTACATTAGGGAGGTGGCCTTCTTATCGTATTGACTTTCATAAAATATATGTGTGGTAGGCTACATTAAAATCAATAAAGCCATTTAAAGAGCATTATCATTAAGAGGCGGCTGTGTATTAAGTTTGACTGTGTGTGTGTGGATGTGTGTGTGTGTGTTGGCTTGAGGAGGTGGCAATCTACCCTGGTATGATGCCTTAAACCAACATCATTTACTGCATGGCTGCACCATCAGTCAGACTGCCACACACATTCCCTTTCTTTCCATACATCACTCTATAGTTCACTTTCAACTCATGTACAGGCTTCACAAAACCTTGTGAGACTGGAAAGGAACCAAGCAGCTGGGAGGAGTGAATATAAGGTTAATCAGACAGTCAGAATATTATGAGCACCCATAAAAGCTACAGCAGCACAGTGATTACTACACAGTTGTGCCATATTTATTTTTACTGATTCAGAGGTCTCCATCCTGTAGGTGAAAGCAATGCAAACCACATCAGGACTTTATAAAGGCTCTCCGGAGAACAGGGTCAGAATTTACAATACCAGCCTGTGGATGAAAATGATGAAAATGAACAAGTACAAAGGGATCTTCTCTAAGATTCAATTAGAATTAGTTCAGTCTGCCAACATCATCGATCCAAAGATGGTTATGTTTGTTTGCCCAATGCTTCACTGTGGCAGGCTGGTTGGTTTTAGTTGGACCTTTCACTGTCGTGTCACCAGTCGGTGTTGTGCAGCTTCCTAGAGAGCTGGAACTGCTAGGATGAGGCAAGCAGCAGCAGGTTGTCTCAGCCGGTGGCGGTCATGTTTCAAATGTTGGTGGAGCATGGCCGTGTAATGTTGGGGTGGTGAGGCAGGCAGAGGTCGGCACTGAAGCAGAAGCGTGAAGTAAAACATCTCCTTTCCTTTCTCCTTTCTCCTTACCAGAAAATACCTAGATGATCACCTGAGGACATCCCAGTAATTCCTGCCCATGAGGAGAGTGGAATCATCCCAAATACCAGTGAAATTTACACCATTTTCAACTCTGTCAGATTACTTCAAGCACAACATGATTTACATGTCATTTACCAAATTCTTATGAACTTCTGCAAAGTTCTACCAGGACACATAAAAAGCTGGGATGAGATCTAGGCTGCCAGAAGAGCGCCCATCTACAAAATATCGGTGGCACTGGGGAGGTGTGTGCAAACACACAAAGGGATTTCTGAAAAGATTATTGCCCATAGGTGTGAATGTGAGTGAGAAGGGTTGACTATTTCTCTGCGACAGAGTGGTGACCAGGGTGCACCCCGCCTCTCGACCTATGATAGCTCTGGGTTAGGCTCCAGCCCCCCGTGACCCTGATAGGATAAGCAGAAGAGGATGGATAGATGGAATTTTTTCTTTTTATTATTTATTCATTATTAGACAAAAGACAATGTTACACAAGTTCACATCCAAAAAGTCTGGATTTGTTTTCACAAAGCGCTCGGTGTAAAGGCCTTAAGTGTACCGTCTGTGTGATGAGAGAGAAAAATGCAGATGTTAAACAGGAAGCATTTGTGTCTCTAAGGCTACGTTCACACTGCAGGTCTTAATGCTCAATTCCGATTTTTTGATCAAATCAGATTTTTTTGTCTGCTTGTTCACACTACAAATAAAATGCGACAGCAAACGCGCTCTAGTGTGAACGCTCAAAGCGGCCCGCATGCGCAAAAGAAGATGTCACACACAACGCGCTCTGTTTAGACCCAGAGCAAACAGTATTGTTTGACTGATGGCCCTTGATATAAAGACTTCGGACTTTACGTTTCCCAATTTTTGCTTTAAGTTATTTTGTTATTTACATAATAAAGTAAATAACCTAATAATGATCCTTATTGCTGTTTTAGAGGAGCGGTGCTTCAAAGGATAGCTGTAGATTTCTGTCAGAATCTGCAGATTATACAGTACAAATAAAATGTTCACGTTTCTCCAACGTTGTCTTCCCAACAGTTTCACTGACATCTACACTGGATGGCCAGGAAGCGTTCGCGATGTCTTCTCGGGCGCTGATAATTGGCGTCTGTCTTGTGTCAGTGACGTAAAAGACGGATTTAATGCAACATGACCGTTCAAACAGCAGTCGCTTTCTAAAACATCGGATATGTATCGGATCCAGTACCACATACGAAAGTGACCCAGATCGGATTTGAAAATATTGGATTTGTGCCGTTCACACTGTCATACCATGATCGGATATGGGTCGCATAGGGTCAAAAAAATTGGATTTGATGCGCTTTCGCCTGCAGCGTGAACGTAGCCAAAGAGTCCCTGACATAAGTGTCAGAGTACAACAAATGAAAACTGGCACTCATACGAACAGAAAACCTGAAAGGCCCTGAAGTGTTCCTTCATCAGAATAAGAAAATCTGTCTTTCTCCTGGTGTGGGGGTCAGGGTGAGACTTGGTCTAAGGGTCTTTCTTATGATGTGGAAGTGAAAGGCCCTCTGATACTGTGGGCTCAGAAAGTGCAGACATAAATCTCACCGTTGTGTTGCTTTCTGTTCCTTCATGAGAAAGACATCTCTCTCTGTCCGGAAAGCTAAAAAGTGATGTTTTCGGTTACCTTGAAAAGCCGTGTCCTTGAATCAAATTCCTGGCCTGCTGCATGAAAAGGCAACTGTTCACTGTAATAAAGCTGCAAGCTGCTGGGAGGAAAGGCTGCTTCCAAAATATTTTTTTTACCTTTGAATGTTAGTTTAAAATTATCTGTACTGCCTAAGTAAATAAAGAGGATGTAACCATGAAATATATTTATGTGATCAGAGTAAAGATTAGTCACTTAAGAAATTGTCCATCTTCTGCACTTCTGCACTGCTCGACTCCTGCTCATGTCCAGAACACCTGAACAGGAGGATTCAGGAGGATCAGATGTTGAACTACTTGAAGTGATTGCTTTCAACTTAAAGGATAGTGTGAGAGCTTCGAGGTGAGCCCAGACAATGTGCAAAGGCGCCTGCTGCTATAGGTTGACTGTGTTCAGATGTTTGAATGCTAAAATATGAGCTTCACCTTGGAGCTCCTTTTCAGTGCTCAGCAGCAAGTTTCAGACAAATTTGTACTTAACTGTTGAGTACTTACCTTTCAACATTAACTTTTTGTATGGTCACAAACTTTTAAGGTTTTTAGAGGTTTTTTAAAGGGATTCTGATGAAATGTGAAAAGTCTTTACAAGTTATTTCTGAACATCAATATCAGAATATATAAGAGTCAAGAACCCTCATGTATGCTACCGCTGTATATAGTATCTTACTTATTTTTTATTTGTTTGTACTTTATTTGTATTTTTTGTATTTTTCCGTCTGATATCTGTACCTCAGCTGAGGTAACGTCGTGGGATCAATAAAGTCTTATCTTATCTTATCTTATTTCAAGAATCTTCAGACATTACTTAATGGCTACTCAAACATACAAGAACAGCACTTATTTTTATTGACTGCCCCAGCAGTAGGTGCTCTGCGTAGACTCAAACAGAGGCGAGAAAACTAAATCTTAACAAAAGGCAAGCCAGTTTATTGTGGCTTAGGAGCAGGTACAAAACAAAGGGTGAACATAAACACTAACTAAACTGAAAAGAAAATTATCTGTGTCAGCTGTGGTCCCCGTGTGCTCCCACTTCCCTCGTTAACCCTCTGTGTATTTATGTGCATGTCTCCCTCAGTTCAGTGTCGCGTCGTCAATGTCTCCTCCCCGAACCTGTGTGCCTTTCTGTGTTCCCTCGGTCTTCTGTTAGCATTCCCAGTTTAGTTCTGTTTCGTTGTAAGGCCTGCAATAAAGCAATGATTTTGAGTTCAGTTCCTGTCTCCGTGAGTTTTGCGTTTGGGTCCTCATCTGCCTCCACACAGCTAGTTCATGACAAACTGGAACTAAAACATCTCCAAAAAGCAGCAAAAAGTAATCGTAACTACAAAATAACCTCAGACAATAGGCCGTGTGAATCACGGACAGAAGAACATGGTGAACTTTTGGTTTTGGCCTTTTGAAAATAAATGTTGATGCTTCCGTAGTGGATGGTTTTTATTTTACTTTATGAACCAGATTTATGTAAAATAACCACCCAAAGCTATGATAAATAAAAGAAAATAGCAGAGTGGTCCATTTTTGCTGATGATCCAGAGGGCTCGCTAAGCCCTCATGACCCCTGATTCAACTCTGGGGAATTTCAGAAACCAACAAGAACCTCCACAATCATTTAGCAGCGCTAAAGGCAAACAAATAGAGTGGACCAGCTACACTTTGTATTTTAATCATGACATGAAGCTTAGATACATTTTAATGAGCAACCAGAAACACAAAAACAGACACGAAACCATTAAAGCAATAAAAGAAATCCTTATTCTCTTAATCCTTCAATCACAGTAAAGACTTTGGATAAATCCTGGTATGGAATTGAATTTCGGCATTTGTACATATTGTCCTTTTAAATTACTTATTTTTATTTCCGTTCTTGAATGGACCATACAGTCCTCTGTCAACTTAAAGAAGCCTTGAAGAAATAATGACTAGCTGACAGTTTTCACTCTATAGGACTAAAATTGTCCCTCAGAAGCAGAAGAACACGCAAACACATGCAGAAATAAATAAAAGGAGTGGATTAGGGATTATGTGAAATGTTGCTTGTTTTTAATGTGCTGTTTGTTTTGCGAGGCGACGTCACTTTGACACAGTTTCAGGAATAGAAACCTTTCAGCTGATGTAACCCCTCCTGCCTCCAGCAGCCTTGTTGGAAGTCATCAGCGAGCAGCTGCTGTCTTTCCTACACGGTGGGGAGAAAAATCCTAAAGTCTTTAGTTAAATACAGTAATGAGCATCATCTTTTGTTACTTTGTGTATCGGTAGTGTGTAGTAAACCTGTGTATTTCTATGCACTACTTCTACACTATTAGTCTTTTCCTCTGTTGTGATGTCTTTGTTTCTCTGGTAGCTGTACAGAGACTCAGTCTGACCTGTCAGTGTGATCTATGTGCAGAGGTATCAGAGGGGCTCAGCTGCAGTACTGATGCAGGACTTTATATCACCCCTCCCCCATCGCTCCGTCTCATTTGACACTGAATTAAGTCCCACCTGAGCTGCCGTCACTCCCATCATGCATCAGCCCACCACCTGAGTCCTCCTTACTCTCACACTCACCTTAGAGCATCATCAGTCGTCTTCCGTGCTGTTTGCCTTTACAGCGACGCACACACACGCACCCCTCCGCTGTGACCCCGATCCACAGTGCCAAGGGTAACAGGGAGCAGGATACCAGATTAAATTTGTTCATCTGTCTCTGCTGAGACTGGATTAGTTTTCAAAAAAGCTGGCACAAGTGAGAGGGAAGCAGTTGGAACAGAGCAGTATACAGTCTGTGTTCACTGCTGTTTCAGCTCTCAGCTCTACATCTTACACATGGTGATCAGCTGGTTTTTAAACTTTGTCGTAAATCTTTTCTTACTCCATACTACTGAATTGCACTAAACAGAATACAACCGTGTGCCAAGTAACAAGGCAGGAATTCCAAGCTCTCTTACATATCAAAATACTGTCACATAAGGTCGGCTGATTCGTCCAAACTCTGGGAGCTGATTTGGTATCAGATTACACATTTATCAGCTGATGCTATAAATATCACCAGGTTTGTGCAGTTAAGTTACAGTTGCTGATTGAATTTATGTTCCTTGCCAACATGTTCAATAGCAAAATCATATCTGAGTGGAAATCCTAGAGGACTAGCATGGCAAGTTACTTCACCTGCCACCATGATCCATGACACTACGTGTAATGTCAAGTTGTATTGATTTTACCCTTCGGTAAATCAAGTTGTGGCACAAAGCAAAGATGCTTAACCGCCATTTTTATCTGACGCTGGCAGCTTTGTCGCATCCAAGTCAGCTTGGTCATTATACTGATACTCGGTTATGCAGTGTGTAGGTGGCTCTCAGGAGCTGTACAACATACAATAGTGCAGCATCATTGTGCAGGAGGCCACCTTTTGCCAGATGCTCAGCTCACACATGGATTTTGAGAATGTGCATGAGCAATAGACACAGGACAGATACCTGTGTCATTACAACAACTCAATGTAGTTCAGTTTTATTAACATAGTGCTTTATATGTATTTATAAAATATAATGTGTAAGGTAAAGACCAATGATAAGATCTGCAATGATGCAGAGGTAAGCACTTGGTGACAGTGGGGAAGAAAAACTCAATTTTGGCAGGAAGACACTTGTGGCAGAACCAGGCTCAGGGAGGGGCAGCCATCTGAAGGCCTTTACACGTCAGAAACGAAAAATTGCATAAAATCTTTTGTGTATTTCACTGAACAGATTTGTGATTATTTTTCAAACCAAATTTTATTTTTTATAAGTAAATGGATTTGACCAGTCAAACCACTGCACTTGGTAACAAGTGCGCTCAGAGCTCAAATTGTGCACCCAAACTGAATACACAATGATATGGAAAAATTATATAATAATACTACCTCACACGGCTAGACTCTGCTCTGGAGTGATTCCTCTGCCTCCTCAGATGTGATCCCAACTCTGCCAACCAGAACTGAAACTGCCACACTGACATCCGGAAATATGTAAGAAAGCATTTTGTGGATTTAACCACAAAATTTGTTTTTGGAGCAGAGTTTTCTACAACAATATTAGAATATGTTAGAATATTTTTCACAACTCAGTGTGTAAATCTCTTAACAAACAAACAATTGTTCCTTTAAGATCACATTGTGTCTGTGAAGGTTCTCAGTCATCCAGGTCATCGTAGTCAAAGGAGCTTGCAAAGAAAAGCGTCTGGACTTCTTTAAGTTGCTTGAAGTCGTTTCACCTCTCATCCGAGAAGCTTCTTCAGTTCTAAGGTCAAATGGTGGAGAGTCCCAGATATAAACCTAGTGGGAGTGACCCCCACAGAGGGACAAAAGGACCCCCTGACAAAAGGACCCCCTCTCCACCATTTGACCTTAGAACTGAAGAAGCTTCTCGGATGAGAGGTGAAACGTCTTCAAGCAACTTAAAGAAGTCCAGACGCTTTTCTTTGCAAGCTCCTTTGATTAAGATCACATTCATTTTCAAAATGTTTTAATTGGTCAGCAGTTTTCACACCTTTAGTCCTCTGGTCCAAACGAGTTGAGGAGTTTGTAAACTTGCAGCGTTTTCCTGCCGTTTGGTTTCTTTTCACACAGAGAAAAATACAAAGGGAACTCAAAGCGAACCAAAATGCGTCACTACAAATCACATTAGAAAGTTCAGTCCGCTCATTGGTCAGATGTGTCTGGCGTGGGAGCGACAAAAGCAAATACAGCAAGAAGGTTCTGTGTGAGAAAATGGAGAATTTACAATCATTTCATGGATAGCTGCTAACTCGTACAGGCCTTTGTACATCTATAGTACCACCCCACACTGAGAATACAAATGTATCAATATCAATTTTATTTCTATAGCTCATTTAAAAGCAACAAAGTTGACCAAATTATTTATGAACAAGAAAAAACAACAGAAAAACAGAAAAATAGGACAAAAATAAGCCAATAATGAGGTAATGACAATATATTCAACATAAAAATAAAACAAAACAAACATAAAACAAACCTGATTGTATTCAAACTGAACTTGAATCAAAAGCCAACATGAAAAATGGCAAATTAGTCCAGAGTCTAGGCACTACAACTGCAAAGGCCCAATCTCCTCTACGCTTCAATCGAGACCTCAACTGTACTAAGAGCATCTGGCTAGACGACCTCAGTGCTCTTTTGGGGTTATACATGTTGAGGAGTTTGCTTGAATGACTGGAAGCCATATCATTTAAAACTCTGAAAGTAAGTAAAACGCTACAAAGTTGCTATAGGACATTTTTGTTTTAATCTCAAACGTGGTTCGTATCGTATCACATCCACACCATAAATGAATCACTCTAGAGTTCATCTGGAACGGTACCAAGTCCACCTCCTCCAAACGGTTGTTTTGATCCGCACCTAAGTGCCATTACTGCGTTCACACCTGCACAAATGAACCCCAACGAGGAGGACAACAAACCTGTGATATAAATGTACTAAACACTGCACATGTGCAAACACGTTAAATCTCCTTCGCGGCCAAAGAAGACGCCTACTTTGTTCTAATAAGTAACTCAAATGATTACAACATACCTTAATCTGACACAGAGGAGAGTACCCGGAGTGTCATTAGCCCAGTATGCTGTAGCATGCAGGCCTCCCTTCATCTGAGCGAGCTGTCAAAACAGGAAGAAAGTAAAGTACACACACAAGCCTGTGCACAGACCTCTCACTGCTGTGTGACTGTACAGTACAAACATATAATCACTGAGTTAAGAAACAAGTTGCACATATTTCATAATGGAATGTTTCTTTTTTTTTCCCACCATGCTGCAAACTTTGTGAATATACTTGACACTACATCAAAAAGTTAAAAACTCAGGTTCGCCCTCCCCGGCCTTGCTGGATCCACCAGGAGTAAAAGTTTTGCAACCTTCTGCTGTGAGGTCAAACTTTGTTTCCATCTTATGCAATTCTTTATTTATATGTTGCAGTGAAGACACAGAGGTTTCAAAAGGTTAAAATATGTGAGGCTGAAGTTTCAGGAAACATTTAACAATCTGTGATATATGCAGTATTTGTGTGAGCATCTGTGTGGTTTGAGCACATTTTTTTTTGAATGAGAAACTATATGTTTGTACTTGATATCCTTGTATGTTTATTATGATGGAGGTATTTAAACGAGAAGTCCGGGTTTAGGAGGTTACACCACAAATCGTATTGTCACAAACACGGCACGCCCTTGTTATCGCCAAGCCCCACGCATTACCCGCTGACCCGTCAGCAGGCTGTCGGAACATGCTCGAGGTCTCGTTAAGCCCAGAGTTCGGAGCTTCATTCATTACCTAATTTGTTGCTGGTAACCTGGATCCCTGCAGCAGGGACCTGATCTCCACAGCCTCGTCTTCGGCGTGGGTTGTCGGCTCATCCGCGCCTCGATGTGTCAAAGTGTCACAAACAATGTCACAAACGCTGTCCTTCTTATTGTGTAACAGGCAATTATCTGTGTAAACCAGAGCTGATTATTTCAGTCTGTTCCAGCAGTTACAGTCTAAATGTTTTTACTATGTGGCCTTTGCTGGAAAAAACCTGCCCGTTAACTGTTAATAGGCTAATTACAACTCTGCATTCAGTCAGGGCTGAGCCGTATTAGAGGCAGAGCTGCTAGGTACACTCACAGTGAGGAAAATCAGTCAGGAAAGTGCCACGGTTAATTTGATGGTAAAAAATAGTTATTGTGTTTAAATGGATTCTTTTAAAGCAGATTATCTGCACAGGGAAGCTTCCGTGTAACAGGATGCGGCATGGCAACAAACTAACAAAGCTGCAAATACCTGATAAATCATTAATAACAGCAACATAAACCAAACAGAAGGAAATTCAAAACATTCAGATCATTCAAATGTGGGCCTTTTGCATTCCATTTAAACATAAACTGAAAATTTAACACAAGATACTGAAGACAGAGTGAAAAAGAATTTAAAAATCAACATTAAAAAGTTACAAAACGACACGTCGCTGTCACTGAGCATCTCTGAGCTTGTGAGCAGAAACATGGAAAGATGCAAAGTTTGTTGCATCCCACTGCAGTGAATGGAGCTGGAATATTTATTTACAACTGCCTCCAGACAATATGCCAAAAAAGGTACAAATGTAAACAAATTAACAAAGACATTTACTACATGGAAGCCATTTATGTCCATCAGCGAGGATTCTGCTTACACATAATAATTGGTCAGTTAAGGCTTTATACAACAGGACAAACACTCTTGTACCGATTTCCAAATGCAAGTGTTTTTAAACCCCAGCAGAATCTTTCAGGTGTGCAGCAGAAGCTGCTATCAGGCAGCTGCCGCTCGCTGTTCGTAGTGCTGTGATGCAACTACTAACTTTAATACTGCGATCATATCTATCACAGAAGATGAGCTTTTCTTCCTCTGGAGATTATTGAAATATGTTAAGCAGCAAAAGCTGAGAGGAGAATAAACAGCAAACCTTTTACAAAATCATCTTTATTAAAAATGACTTAAAGAAATACAAATATGTGGTTTCTCTGCCAGATGGATGTGTCACCGTTTACAGCAGGGTAATGAAGATGATGGCAAAAAGTAAATTGCTGATTCTATAAAGGTGTCGTTGGGGAAGATTGAAGAGGCTGACTTTGTAGTTTGAGGAATTTAATTCTAATAATTCTAATAATACTACTTATTATTGTAGGGTCTACCTTACAATATAAAGTGCCTTGAGGTGACTGTTGTTGTGATAAATAAAAATGAATTGAATGGAATAAATCAAGAACAAAAATTCAAGACAAAAAATTATGTATATATGTTTCTGTCTTTGACCTCCCCGTCCTCAGTGAGGATTGAGCAGCTGAACTATCCTCTGACTTCACTCTGCGCAACAAGCTGACCACCTCACCTAGCTTCATCTTTCTCACTGACACACACACACCAGCCACACACTGCGAAGCGAGCGTCCATCTTGGCCGGTCGTCTCACCGCAGGCCTGCAGAGAAAGAGAGCCGTCCTTCCGACAGCAAAGGTTAATAATTCTGCACCTGACTCCGCGGGACCTGTCCCTGTACTAATGCCATGATTTAATCAAATGGAAGGAGAGGTGAGGATCGACGCTGCGCTGCCAACCGGCACGCCTGACCAAAGCACACAGACAACAGCGAAAGTCAGAAGGGACAGACGGGAAGGAAGAGAAGTGAATAAAATGAATTAGATGCTGGAACGAACAGTAGAAACCAGTGAGTAATTTATTTTCCACATTTTTGGAAACTTTCCTTTCCCCCACTCCATTTCAGAGAGGAAATATTGCATTGCAGTGTCTCTTTCCTCCTATGCATTTGAAATAAACAAAAATATATAGTTATTAAAGATGACAACAGTTAAAATCATGAGAATAAACTGATGCCAAATCCTGAGCAAAGATTCTTTGATTTGATTTAGATTTTTCATCTTGGATGTTGGATTTCTGTACAAGGTTATTTAAGACTAAGCTGCTCACAGATTTTGTAAAAGGTGTCCTTTGGCGTGTTTTCATGTACACACTTAGAGATAACGTCTTCTTTAAACAAGCTGCAAATTCTGCATCAGGTAGTTGGAAAAGTGTTTCCCCGCTAAGAGTTTATCCAGAGTTATCAGGCTTTGTCTTCTGAATGTTTGCGTTTGGTTTCCACTCTCTGAGTTATTTCTTTCTTTTGTAGTTTTGCTTTTATTTGCTCAGGTCAGGCTTAAGCACAAAACTACTGTCACCATTTAACCACAGCAGTCACTGATGTTCTTAGTTCTCATCAGAGGAGATTAGGGGTCAACTTAGAAGCTGCTCGAACTAAAGGTGGGAAAATGTGTGCCTTGTAAAAGCAGCTTCCTTTAGGTGTTTTTGCAGTGAGGTGAATTACGTTCCACAGCTTTCCCTCAGCACAGACAGTTGGGAGCGACCAGCATGTCTGCTGCTCAGAGTGCATCACACAGCTCTAATGATGTAAACAAAGGACGCGGCAGCCGCGGTTTACCTCATCTGCAGCCAGAGCACAAACCAGCGCTTAAGCCATGTTGATATGTGAGGGGGTGTTATGGAAAACGGTCCAACCTTGGCGCTGATCTGAGCAGATTTGGGCGGCGAGCCGAGGCGCAGACAGCGACCGCTGACATCACTCCCTCCCATCCCCAGACAAAGTATTGGCAGTGAGAGTTTGTCCTCCATGCCAAGTTGGGAGAGGAAAGCCTTTGAAGTTCGCAACCTGTCTGATGTGCATTGACCTATGATAATAGCTCTGATATGTTTGATCTTTAGTTCTGAAATTAAAAGAAAAAAATAGTAGTGTGACCTTAAAAAAGTTTTGAACTTATGGCTTCTGTATAGGGCTCCATACTTTGAAATGATCTACTATTGTATCTCGTTCTTTGTACGTTCTGTTCTAAGTGGTCTCTTTGCTTTGATGTGGAAACTTTTACAAGCTGTGACATGAAAAAACCTCTAACCTCTAGTGGGGCTGGTAAGGTTTTAAGAGCACAATCACTGTCTAATTTGTATGCAAGTACGTTCACAAAAGAAAAATATTTTCCACCTTAGATGGTAAAAAAATGTGAATGCAATTGAAAAGTCCAGAAGAAGGCAGAAGGTGACTGGACCTCCCAAGAAGATGACAGTGGAAACTTTGGATAAGACATGCTAAACAAAGTGGATGAGGTGGAGTTGGGGAGGTGGAGGACTGCACAGAGCTAGTTTAACCAGTGATTTAGCCTCTTACACCACGTTACCAGCCGACCACCAAGGGTTGGGGTTAGGTTGCACTTTACGCTTGCTGCTTTACATGCTCTTGTTAGCCCCACATCTCTTTTGTTATAAGACTTCAAGTATGTGAAAATTCCTTTAAAAGCCATTACTGTGATTACTCAGTTCACTCAGTAATCATTTACCATTTATCACCAATGGTTATTAGAAAAGCCAGGGAAGTATAGGGGAGAAGATAGCAAAGAAAAAGTGAGATAGGTAGATGCAGAAAGTATTCATCAGTACTGGGAGGCTAGGCATACGGCAAAGAGAGAGGTGGCAAAGTTCAAGGAAAAGGCCTTATAGCAGGGGTGTCAGATTTTAGGTCTCACCCTGGGTCAACACACCTGAATCAAATGATTAGTTAATTACCAGGCCTCTGGAGAACTTCAAGACATGTTGAGGTCATTTAGCCTTTAAATCAGCTGTGTAGGATCAAGGACACATCTAAGACCTGCAGGACACCGGCCCTCGAGGCCTGGAGTTCGACACCTGTGCCTTATAGCGAGCTGTATGTCAAGTCAAGTGGCTTTATTGTCATTCTGTACAGCAGTACAGTACACAGCGAAACGAGACAATGTTCCTACAAGACCATAGTGCTTACATATGACATAAAACAGACAGTTAACACAGGGCTACATAAAGTGCAATGTGCTAAAAATATCAAAAATTGCAAAAAACAAAAGATTGAGCATTGTGCAAAAAGTGGCGCGGGGGGACTCCGGTACCTCCTGCCAGAAGGAAGCTGGGTGAAAATTGTGTGTGAGGGTGTGTGGGGTCCTCCACAATGCTGGTGTGAGGCTGGACACTAAGTAAGGAGAAAAGGACTGGAGAATGTATGGATGGAGATCAAGGACCTCATCTTGGCCTGGTACGCCGGTAGGCTGATGCATATTTGGTCTGATGGGTCAATTCAAGGGCCACTGTTCACTGTCCCTACAAGCAGCCCACAACAGCAGCACAGTCGTTCGTTTTCATTACGACACTGTATTGCCCAATCAAATCTCTTAACGCAACCAAGATCTTCCATACCTTGGCTGTGCGCTCGCAGAACTTGTAGTTTAATGTGGAAGAAGTGGTGAAAAAGTAAAAGAGGGTGTCGAGAAAATGTCTTCCTGAGCAAGGAGAATGTCACAGATGAAAAGTGGGAAGGTGGTTGGTCCAGATGGCATGACTGTGGACGAAAGTGTTTAACCCACAATCCTGGGTTTCCTTAGGAAACCTTCATGAAAAGGAGAAAAACAATTAGTAACAAAATGAATGGAGACACTACGCCTCACATTCATAACACGCTTTGAGTGAAAAATTATACAGCTGTTGACATGGGGTGTGTTGGACTAATCAACATGATGTGACAGATCTTAATGTGTGAAATGATTTAAGTACTCACGGTTTTTCATGATTTAAAGAATGACAACATGGAGGAAATGTAAAAACTGATAGGATGCCTGTTCTTTTCTAAATCCCCGGTCTGCTCCTTTAATCTGGATGCACACACCTTTTTTGGGTCTGAACAGTCGTCTTCCCTCCTGGTTCCCGGCTGATAAATAGGCTGCGATTTCACACAACAGTCCCTCTTTGTGCACCTTTAAATGAAAATTAATAACTGTCTGACTAATGGAAAGATTAATGAATCCTCAGCATAACCCTGTGAGTTTACATAATGCACATTTACATTAAAAACACACATTTTTCCACAGAGCCGAGCGTCATAAATCGGAGGGGGTGAGCTGTGTTTAGCTACGGTATCTCTGCTAACTCTTATCGCCCAACTGCGAGGCTTTATCAGCTGTGCTCTGGCAGAATGAGCATATCTGCTCACCACAGAGAGCAATATGAAAATTACCCTGCTTTTATAATCATAATTCATGCATTTTTAAATAAATGTAGTTTGTAGGAGGCTGACTCAGTACTTTCTCTGTATTTTCCTCGAAGTACCGCTCGTCTAGTTCATAACAAAACTGCTGGGCTCAACAAGCTTGTTAAAGTTACAGATGATAATAGTATTTTTTAATTAAAAGACAGTCTTCGCTACAGAATTTTTAAAATGTCACGTGTTTTCATGAGCCGTAATCAAAATGAGATCAAAGAAGGTCTGATTTTAAGGAAATGCAAGAATAACACCACACTCTGTCTCCTTAGCACCATGTTGTTAAAGCCCAAATGTCATTTTCTCATTACTTGACACAATTGAACAGATTTTTATTGCTGTTATAGTAAAACTGGAGAAAGGCTGCTGGCCTAATCCAGCCATGTCCCCTCCCTAACCCTGACCACAGAGAGGTGTAACATTTAGAGAAAGATTTCGCGTAGTGAAACATAAAGAATTAGCATCAATAGGGCAACCACTATTAGCATATTATTAATATTATTTTTCTGTTATGGTATATTTAGAGAGCCCCCGGTCCCGGGTAAAGCATGCTGTTTCAGTGAGGCTGGTTAATCTGGCAGTTTTCTCATTAATCAATATGTGATTAATATAAAAAAAAAAAAACTAAATAAATAAATATATATATATATATATATATATATATATATATATATATATATATATATATATATATATATATATATATATATATATATATATATATATGTATATATGTATATGTGTGTATATATGTATATGTGTGTATATATATATATGTGTATATGTGTATATATATATATATGTATATATGTGTATATATATATATATGTATATATATATATATATATATGTATATATATATATATATGTATATATATATATATATATATATATATATATATATATATATATATGTAGTCAGAACTGAGGGGATTGAACTACCAGAAGGAAACATTGCAGACATAGAGGACAGTTACAAGTACTTGGGGATCCCGCAGGCGAATGGGAACCATGAAGAGGCTGCTAGAAAGGCTGCAACCACCAAGTACCTGCAGAGGGTCAGGCAAGTCCTGAGGAGTCAGCTGAATGGTAAGAACAAGATCCGGGCCATCAACACGTACGCCCTGCCCGTGATCAGGTACCCTGCTGGGGTAATAGGCTGGCCAAAGGAGGAGATAGAAGCCACTGACATAAAGACAAGAAAGCTCCTTACCATGCATGGAGGGTTTCACCCCAAGTCCAGCACCCTGAGGCTGTACGCTAAGCGGAAGGAAGGGGGCCGGGGACTGGTGAGTGTCAGCACCACAGTCCAGGATGAGACAACGAACATCCAAGAATACATTGGGAAGATGGCCCCAACTGACCGAGTGCTCAGTGAATACCTCAGGCAGCAGAAACCCAAGAAAGAGGAGGGAGACGAGGAACCATCATGGAAGGACAGGCCCCTGCACGGTATGTACCACCGGCAGATAGAGGAGGTGGCTGATATCCAGAAATCCTACCAGTGGCTGGACAAAGCTGGACTGAAAGACAGCACAGAGGCACTAATCATGGCAGCACAAGAACAAGCTCTGAGCACAAGATCCATAGAGGCTGGGGTCTATCACACCAGGCAAGACCCCAGGTGCAGGCTGTGTAAAGATGCCCCAGAGACAATCCAGCACATAACAGCAGGGTGCAAGATGCTAGCAGGCAAGGCATACATGGAACGCCATAACCAAGTGGCCGGCATAGTGTACAGGAACATCTGTGCCGAGTATAACCTGGAAGTCCCGAGGTCAAAATGGGAGATGCCCCCAAGGGTGGTGGAGAATGACCGAGCTAAGATCCTGTGGGACTTCCAGATACAGACGGACAAAATGGTGGTGGCTAACCAACCGGACATAGTGGTGGTAGACAAACAGAAGAAGACGGCCGTAGTGATCGATGTAGCGGTTCCGAATGACAGCAATATCAGGAAGAAGGAACACGAGAAGCTGGAGAAATACCAAGGGCTCAGAGAAGAGCTCGAGAGGATGTGGAGGGTGAAGGTAACGGTGGTCCCCGTGGTAATTGGAGCACTAGGTGCGGTGACTCCCAAGCTAGGCGAGTGGCTCCAGCAGATCCCGGGAACAACATCGGAGATCTCTGTCCAGAAGAGCGCAGTCCTGGGAACAGCTAAGATACTGCGCAGGACCCTCAAGCTCCCAGGCCTCTGGTAGAGGACCCGAGCTTGAAGGATAAACCGCCCGCAGGGGCGTGCTGGGTGTTTTTATATATATATATATATATATATATATATATATATATATATATATATATATATATATATATATATATATATATATATATATATATATATATATATATATATATCCCTCCTCTCGTGTTAGGGTCGGCACTGACCCATTTTAAATTTCAAATGCATAAAAAAATCACATACATTTGTTTATTGTATCAAGGCTTTTTGACTTTGTCAGGAACCTCTATTTCTACAAAATAAAACAAAAAAAATTTTTTTTTCACTAAATTATAAAATGCCCTAGTTGAAATTATGACCTTTGTGTTGTTAGGGTCGGTTTCGACCCAGGTATAATATTATGAGTATAAAGCAATAATTAAAGCCAAAACTGAAATCATAAGTGCACTGTCAGCTAAAACACTTACAGCAAGCGACTCTCCTAATCATATGAGCTTTAGGGGATTCTTATTTTGCATGTTTTTTGCAGTATACCTGCACAAAAACAAAACAAAATAAACACGGGCATGTGAGGTGAATTCACTATTTGAGTGGCCATTTGACTTCCAGAGTGCACATTTACAATTTGCAGCATACAAAAAATGAGAAGAAGATTCACAGTGAGCTAAGTTCAGGATCATATTTTTGGTGAAAATGAAGGAGAGGACACAGAGCAGCATAGCGATTCAGATGGGCAGGTTTCTATGGAGGAAGGCAATGTGGACTATCATCCAGAAGACACAGACACATCTGATCAGAGGTGGAGGTCGCTGGTGCTGAAGCTACTCCTGCTGAAAGATTCAAGTCCAAAAATGGTAAGATCTTTTGGAGCTCAGTACCTCATGATGTACATGGCAGGGCAGCTGCTGCAAATGTAATCAAAATGACCCCTGGAATCACAAGGTTTGCTCTGACCAAAGTCAGTGACATCAAGAGATGTTTTGAGATATTTATGCCATTGTCACTAGAAAGAATCATCATTACTATGATAAACCTTGAAGGGAAAAAAAAAGTCCATGGCGACATGATGAGGAATGCCTGGATGCTTTCATTGTTCTTGCTGGAGTGTACAGATGCTGCAATGAGGCCACTGATAGTCTATGGGATGCATCGACAGGCAGAAACATTTTCTGGGCAACGATGTCATTTCACACATTTGATATCATTTTGATTCAAGAGTCCTCAGATTTGACAACAGAGAGACCAGACCGAGGTCTGACAAGTTCGCTCCCATCAGGGATGTCTGGGAGAGATGAGTGCAGCTTCTTCCACTGATGTTCATCCCAGGGCCAGTGACAGTGGATGAACGTCTTGTCCACTTTTTGAGGAAAATGCCCCTTCCGGCAATATATACCCAGTAAGCCAGGGAAAAACGGCAGAAAAATCTGGGAAGCCTGTGATGCAAAAACCAACTATGCCTGGAATGTACAGATTATCACAGTCAAAGCTGTGAGTGGCACTCCTGAGAAGAAACAATGAAAATGTGTGGTCCTCCATATGACCACTGGACTGCAGGATCACAATATCAGCTGTGATATTTTATTTTATTTTTTACCAGATATGACCTCGGACAAGAACTTCACAAAGGAAACTGAGGTGAAGCTGTATCATTGGGAAGTGATAAAAAGCCCACAATTACCCACGGCTATAACCAAAACAAAGGAGGAGTGGACTTTTTCTTTTTTTCAGTTTATATTAAAGGTCTACTGCTGAAAAAAACAAACTTTTTTTGTCTTTTCTTGATGTAAATGTCTATGGGTCGGAATTGACCCGTAACACCATAGATGTCATTTTAGTTATTAATCTTAAAATGAAAAAAATCAATAAAACAGATTTATTTAAGAGATGTGTCCTATACCCCTCAGTAATACTCAGGTAACACAGAAAACTTTTATTTATTAATATGATTCTCTTGAGGTTAATTTTACAATTTTTTTTTATTGAAATCGAGGGGTATAGTGACAAAAAAAGACCCAGAGGCCCACGCCAAAAGTATTAAAACCAACATTTTCATGGATAAGGAAGCCTAACAAGGTAACCAAGAGATGAGAAACAAATTGGATGATAACTTATTGTTTTTAGTATATTTTATAGCTGATTTAATTCACGGGTCAAAACCGACCCGCTAACATAAGAGATGATAACAGAAAGCTAACACGAGAGGAAGGATATATATATATATATATATATATATATATATATATATATATATATATATATATATATATATATATATATATATATATATATATATAAAATACATGATGTACAAAAGAATAAAGTAAAATCTCTATCAGTCTTTACCCGAGCCTTACCTATGAATACGACAAATCCATAAAATCCAGTACAGTATGTTTAATGAAATCAAATATCTCTGCCAAGACTGCAGGTTTTGTCCAGCAAAAGTGTGCTGTATTCATTTCAGTGTGTACCTTGCTCATGATTTACTTTTTGCCATAGAAATAGTAAATTCAAATTTATGTTGGAGTTCAAGTTTGTGGGGAGCTTTTGATTTCAAATAAATAGCCTCCAGTTAAAAAATGTCACTATGAGGCATCGCAGATGTACAGGAGTCAAACCATTTAGGAACAAAATCTGAAAATACCCTCCCTTGAAAAGCGTCTTTGGATTCATTCTCACCAGGGACGGCAGCCTGCACTCGGTAAGAGGACCTTGTAGGTCTCACATTACGATAAGGGAACAGCAATTCAGGAATATATTCAAGGCCTCCACCATGTAACACCTGGAAGTGAGCAGCAGGATTTTGAAATGAATTCAGAGGCTCAGCGGCAGCATGAAGAGAGCTGCAGATGAGCTGCTGCAGAGTGAACAAAGTGTTTATCAGACAGTCTGCTTTCCTGGAGGCTGTACGAGTTTCCTGGGATCCTCTGAAGCGTTTTTCAGATGCGGGAAGTCTGGGATCTCCATTGGAACATGTGAGCAGACAGAACCTGAATAGTTAAAAAGGAGGATTAAAGAAAAACACGCTGCTGCTCCTGTAGGAGAGAGCACTTTTCTCTGCTATGGAAAGCAGCTGCAGAAAGAGGCTCTGACTGGACTTTGTCCAGGAGCCGTGCTCCTCCGAGTCGTCTCAGTTCAAGTGTTTGGGTTTCCACGGTTTGGGGTTCGACCTGTGGGAGCGTTCAATTAGAGCGACAGACTGCTTCAATCGATCTCTGATGGGTGTTTAAAAGTTAGCCAAGTCTTGCAGGGCTTGATCGAGCAGGACTGTCTGCTCAGTGTTTTGGCTTCCCAGACATTTTTCTTCTCATCGGGAGGAAACCTGAGGATGTTCGATTCGCTGCCAGAAAATCTTCAATTCATTCAGGTGACCACAAGATATTTTATCACTCCATCATTATGGAAGGGCTCTCTAAGCTGTAAATAAATGATGGATTGTAGACAGATAAAAGGAGACGGAGTAAAGGATAGATGAGATGAGATGAGGAAGAGGAGACAGGGAGGAAGGAGCTGAGGAGGAAGATAAGGAAAGTAGCAGGCAGAGGCAGGAGGAAGAACAAGATGAGGTAGGAAAAAGGTGAGGCAATCAAATTATTTAAAAACTTTTGATCTTTCTTATATATTCAATAATTTACTGACAAGTCGCCATTCATTGTGCATGCATATTGATGATGTTACGTCTAAGAAAATCCCAACAATGTTCCAGTTGTTTTCATTAAAGAGCTCGGGCCCTCAACATTAGTGATATCAATCATTGTTTAGTGCTTCACAGATATTGGTACCAAGGAAACGAGGAGCAAAGGTCTTAGAGAAAGAGCTCAATGAATGAAAGGATTTTATACGTTTCTATTGATTTCCTTCAGTTGATGTGGGACGATGAGATGAGGCCTTCGGTACGTCTATGCAATTACTCAGAGTTACAGATGCCTGTGGCCTGATGTTGTGAAAGAATAGATGCACCTGTGGGGATGCATACATAATCTTCACTCCTCCAAACACAAATTTTTATCTCCATGCAGCCACAGAAATCCCCTTCCAGCCAACAGATTCTGTCCCTGTCAAAGTGACATTGCTGAGTTACACCACAGCACCGAAGGAAACTGGAGTCATCGTCTTCGCCTTTTGGCGGCTCCCTTTAGGGCTCACCACAGCAGATCACCGGCCTCCATCGCACTCTATCCCAGCATCCTCCCCTAATAAAAAAAAATAAAAATAAAAATAAAAAAAATAATAATAATAATAATAAAACAAACTTGGATTTGTATAGCACCTTTCAAGGAACCCAAGGGCGTTTTACACAAGCGTAACAAAAAGATCTTCAGGGTTTTGTTAAAGAGTAGCTTACAAAAGTAGTTTGAAGGGCTCTGGTGAAGGGGCTTGGTGAAACTCATATGGAAGAGAGTTCCAGGGGGTGGAACCTCTGCCCCCAAAGGTAAGAAGGTTGGTGTGAGGGACAGAACACAGACCCTGTCACACCTTCTTCTCTACACCCATGAATCTTCTTTGATGTCTTCCTCTTTTTCTTCTGCCTAGCATCCACCTTCAAACTCTTTCACCAAATATATCTACAGTCTACTATGATTGGCTGTCCTTCATAAAATTAAAAAGAATTAAACAGCAGGTGGGCGGGGCTTCTGTGCTAACAGCTAATGCTGTGGATTTGATATGCCGGCGTCAGGGAGATCCTTTGACTGACACAGAGCTTTTAGAACAGCCTGAAGCCTCGGCTGCAGGCTTCATAATTTGTTACACCAACAGATCTCATCCAAGTTTAGCCTCAACTACACAAATTTTGAGATGAGCAAACACGTGAATGTGGAAATATGAGTTTACATGGATGTAGTAGTTGAAATATCTACTGTTATGGGCATGCAACCTGTCAAAAGTGCACCCTGCCTTTGAAAACAGGGATATGTTCCAGTCCAGCCGAATCCTTGAGTTTGTAGGTGCTTAAAACAAAAAAGTTAAAAATGGATGACTTCCAACTTTTTTCATGCAGTACAGTTTTCTCGGGCGTGTACACAAAGAGTGGGGTCGAAACAGGACTCCAAACGTAGCAGAAAGTGTTCTTTCTGAGCTTTTGTGAAATAATCAGCTATGTCATTGCTAATCAAGACATCTGCTAACATTACACACCAGATCAGAGTCAGACTGAGTGTGGGCGCTGCTGCTCTTCCTCCCATCTCCTTTCACCTCACGTTTAACTCTTATTTTGCTGAAATGTGAATGTGTGTTCCCCGTGAAGCCTGAGTGTGTGTTTATTCTGTGTGACAGCTTTGTGTTCAAATTGATTTTTGTGGTGTTTTTACAATGTTGTGATCCAACCTATAGTAACATCCATCCATTCTCGCATTCACTTATCTAGTTCACAGTCACTGTGTCAGTTACCGGCAACACCAGTCTGTTGCAGAGACAGAACTATTCACTCTCACATTCACACCTCATGGTTCAGAATCACTCATTAACCCAACATGCATGTTACTTTTCTGTGGGAGGAAGCCAGAGTACCTGGAGAGAACCCACAGAGAGAACATGCACACTCCACAGAAAGGGCCCAGTTGGCTAATGAATTAAGGCTTGTCCTTGCTGTTAGGCGACAGTGCTAACCACTGCACCACTGTGGTGCCTCTTTTAACAAACTACCATCACTGAAAAGAGTATGATGTCCTATATATTTGTTTATATTATTTATTTTACCCTCACTAGCTTCTGATCTAAAGTCATTGTGTTCTGTAAGCAGACCTAAAGTACCAGAGAAACCAGTCAATTCAGAAAAGCGCTTCAAACATTATTCCTAGCAAACTTTCAAAGGGGTAAAGAGTTAAATCATGTTCATGTCATACTTCAGAGGAGGAAGGAATCAGTGCTTTGTTTTGCTTATGTAAAAATATTCTGTAGAAATCAGAAGAATTTCCCCTTCGGTTTGGGATCAAGAAGAATTTTGGATTTAATGATTCAAATTGGGAGAAATATTTCACTCTTGCTCTTTCTCAAAGGACAAAAAGACAAAGAACGTGAGCTCTGTGTTTCTCCTTCTTTCTCTTTTAGGTTGCTGCCTGGAGGCCAAAGGTCATATTGCCGCTTAATTAGCGAGACGCTTAAAGAGGCTTCTGGCAACATCGGGACAAACCGACAAAGACAAGATCCCACACGACACATAGCCCGCGGCCTAGATGGTTCATCCCCACAGAGAGATGTGAAGTCGCTCCGTTCACGTTGGATTACTTCTCCGACTTTATCCGACTGTCTGTGAAGTGCGTCGTGGCTTAAAGGCCGATTGTAAGAACTTAATGGAAGTTCGTGAGACTTGGATGTGAGATTGTTGGTGGGGTGGGCAGCTGTTGTTGTTGTGTTTGTTGCTGATGTGGGTCAGCGTTGATGGATGGAATAGATGAATTTCTTTCCTTTTTGTAATTTCCATCTTCCTCTGGGAAATAATGTCAGTGGACAGGAAAGAAGCTCTCAATATTGTTGCAGGCATGTTTGCTTGGCAAAGACTCATTATACTGGATATTACTGTGGCAGGAGGCCTGGAGTTGTTGGGGGGGGGGGCCTCTGATGAAAATATTGATGACCCTGAAGCCAAATGTGTATAAAGGCAAAAATATATTAGTTGAGGTTTCTGAAGAACTCTCTTTGTGAGCGCAAAACAGAGACGAGGCAACATCCTGTCAGCAGCCATCACCGACAGACACGCCACTTTATCAGGTTCTTTATGTTCAGTGGATATCAAACTAAGTTTTATTCATGTTACTGCTATTTTCACTAAGGAAGCTGCAAATCTGTCTACAGAGAAACACCCGTATTAAACCAAGTTTGAATCGTGGTTCAAAATCAAATCAGCCACTCAACAATTAGTGGACTGCTGTACTCAGGTTAAAGATTGTGCACAGTGGTCAAATGTGGTAACTTTTTAGATGCAAATTTGCACTGTTTACCAAACGAAGAGTTAGAAATGGAAGAAATTCTCATAGAAAATGTGGAATCGATTCTAGAAAAACTGCACAAACTGTTAAAACTAAGGTGGACACAGCTAAGAGTATTTACTAAGTATTTACTAAGAATAGATAGATAGATAATCAGCAAAAGAAAACAGTACTTCAGAACACCTGAGTCAGTACAACACCTGCATTATTGGACTTGAAATTGGACTCAGCCCAGATGCCTCCTTTACACCGATACTCTTCATAATTTTTATGGATAGAATTTTTACATGCAGTCGTGGGTTGAAAGGGAGTCGAGCTCAGTGGTCTCAGGGTGGCATCTCTGCTTTTTTGCTGATTATGTGGTCCTGCTTGCTTCAACAAGTGGTGATCTCCAGCCTAAAGTGGGGCAGTTTGTACATGAGTGGGGAAAGAGGGGAGTGAGAATCTAACAGATGGACTGGTGCAGTGTCTGCAGTAATGTGGATGCTGTACTGGTCTGCTGTAGTGAAGTCAAAGCTCTCCACTTTCCTGGTCGATCTATGTTCCTACCATCACCTATAGCCAGGAGCCATAGGGAGTGGCTGAAAGATTAACCCTCTGGGGTCCAGGGTATAATTGGCTGTTTTTGACTACTTTTGATTTTACCTCTATATTTCACCTTTAAAAACTGTTTATCTTGCCTTGTTTGGTATCATTATTTTCAGCACAACCTCAAATATCTGAAATTTGAGTTATTTTTTTCATTTTGACATACTATATTAGCACAGTTGATCTAAATTCTGACAAAATTTTTAAAATCAGAGTAGAAAACAGTTATATTTTTTACTGTAAAACCCACAAACATGTTTAACGAATCATTTTCATAACTTGAAATGCAAATAGAAATTGTACATTTCTAAAAATTATGCACAAGTTCTGCAAACAACAAAGTTATATGGTACTATTTACCTAAAAATGCAGAACAGCGTCGCTCCAACTTAGTGTCACAGTCAGTAGCTTGTTTGGCCATTGTCTTTTTCAACATCACAGTGACGTGCCTGTACAGCGCCGTCCAACACCTGAACTGGAATTATGATTACAGATGTGATAGAGCAGGGACACATTCAGCAGCTTATCACTGATTTTGATGACTTGCCTGACTTACAGTGTACGATATGGTTTGATGAAACTAAGACAGTGTGACCTTCTTTTCTGTTTCTGGCTAAGAATGTAAATAAACGATGGACTATCTGTTCTGCCACAAAGGCGGGATAGACAGATCCTCTGTAGCACAATCTGTTTTTACTTCAGGACTGGATGCCTTCATGATAGAGGAAATAATAAAACACAAGCTGCTAGTTTCTTTATTAAAATGTAATAAAGAAACTAGCAGGAGAGCCCATGAAGGCTCCAATATCTTTGACCAAATCTGGATGTGAAAAAGCATCCTGAGCTCACTCAGAAACAGCGCTTTAACTCTCGAGCGGAGAAAACGTCTCTGTGGAAGGAGGACGGACATTTGTAATAAAGTGATTCCGTATCAAAGAGGAATCCGCCCAGTCGACCACTTATTGGTTTCAGATTACCGGGCTCAGTATCAGAGGGTTTGTGGATGATTGATGATGTCTTTCTTTAATCAGAGAGGTGATTCATCAGGGCTTCATTTTTCAGGATTTCAGGTGTTTGTGACACAAAACTCCAATTCATTTCTAATCACGGGGAAATTAGTGTTGCTCCTCTCTCTGTTTCTAAGCTTTTGATCACATCTTTGATTAGGTTCAGATGGTAAAAAACACACTTTAATCTTTCAGGACCCCCCCACGTAACAGAAAGTGAAAGAGTCTTTAATCACATCTTTATAGTAAGCTCACATGTTCATTATTCTCCCTAATTACTGCCAAACCCCTTAATCGAAGAAAAAACATGCATTATAAAGTATTTTGAAGAAAAACCCTTTTTTTTCTCAATTTACAGAGAATCAATTACCGGGTTTTGGTCCTCCGTTCATCCTCTGTCAGAAACACGCCGTTAGATCTTCTCCCTTTAAGGTACTTGTTTTAATCAGACTTCCTTCTAAATGGCTGCCCTTTGCAGTGTTGGGGAGTAACGGAATACATGTGCCGACCTTCAGTAACAGTAATAAATCACAGCAATAGTACATTCACGTACTTGTAAAAAGCATGATAATATATTAAGTAATCCAAAGTATTCAGAATACATTACTCTCATTGAGTAACGTAACGGAATACGTTACAGAATACATTTTGGGACATGTATTCTGTAATGGAATACATTTTAAAAGTAACCTTCCCAACACTGGCCCTTTGCAAACAAAAGGCTTGGACAACAGGGCTGTACACATACTTTTTGTCACATCCTACTGCAGGCATCTAAATTTAAAAGCAGATAAAACTGTTTGAAACTGAGCATTTAGAGCAGCTAATAGAATTTATATAACTTAACATTTAATGTTATTTATTATAAAGTGTGTTTCACAAATAAATAGACCTAGTGTCAAATCTTTATATGAAACACTGAGTTACAGGAAAAACGTTTGCACTGTTGTAAAGGTGCTGAGTGTTTTCGTGAATTGTGTTGCTTGCTGGTCTTTTGTACATTGTGGGCTTTGTATGTCCTGCTTGTAAGGAACTGGTCCGTGTGCTGGTTCCTTTGTAGTGTGTCTGATGATAACAAAAAACATTTGTCAGACTGTGATTCTGTTTGACAACACAACAACTGCTGGTGACCGCTATCTAAACCAGTCACTGATGACCTGACGGTTGGTAACAAGTTAACAATAAACATAACAAATTCATTCATTTTTTTACTGAAATGTTTCTTTTCTTGTGATTAATATGCAACATTTAATTTGGCATTCAGGACTGAAAATGAACAGCCACAGATGCTCCAAGAGAGACTGATTTCACAGTCAGTCGCGTATTTATATTCTACATATGAACCATTAAACGGATGTAAAAAAGGCATCAGTCTGAGCTCCATTTTTGTTCATATTTAACACTGCAGCTGTGACCCTGACAGTCATTTATTCACACTGATATTCATATTGGAGGAAGGCTTCAGCTGCACAGAAAATTGCATTACAGTCAGCCAATTTATCATAAAAACAACAACGCACTCGAGCACACAGCGTGTGAGAGTACAGATCAGGAATGTGTTAGTACACAGTAAAGCTCTGAACAGTTGGCTAAAAGTAACTTCGTCTGCTCAGCGTTCACATATTCGTTCACCCGTCCACATGACCTGTGAGTTGTACTCATTTCTTACTTTTTTAACTGAGCTGTGTTCTGCATGTGGAACACGTCAAATACACACACTCTGTGTAAACAGGGACCAGTGCAGAAAAGCAAACACAGAAGTATCGACCCCGGCTTGTGAATTTGCATTAGCGTACACACTTACGGATGCAGCTTCTCTCTAACTGTTCCCTGCAGTCTAATTCAAACTGAGGGCTGCTGTAAATTTACAGAGCGAACCAGTGATATTAACTAAATTAAACACTAAATTTGAGCGAAGCTTTTCCTTCTCTCTGCCCTGCTTTTGGTCTGAAAATAGGTTAGTCTTCAGTCAGGAGGAGGAGAATTTAATGCTAAATGGACTTAGCTGCTGTAAAACTGTCGTCAGAATGGATACCTCAATTCTCTTGGCTTACGGTAGTTTTTGCAGTGTAGGATGGCGAGTGCTGTAAATTCTAAATTGAAACGGACAGACATTAGCTAGGCAGGGTGTGGGGAGGGGATTCCTCGGTCGGTTGAAGGAGGTGTGGTTACCAGGAATTTGCTGGGTTTAGTTAGCGGTCAGCGGCAGAGTTCCAGCTTACGGAAGAGCTCCGTTCTGATGAAGACGTATAGGAAATACAGAGCACTGCTTTAGAGTCCACAGAAGCAGAAATAAAAGTGGTCATTATCCATTTTACTGTTGCTTTTTCACACCTTTCCACAGCAGACTGAATCAGCTCGAGAAAGAGACATTTAAAAGTTGGTCATGCCATCACAGATGATGGAGTCCTCTCCCGCTGTAAAGTGGCATGAATGCGCACGAGACGGCTTTTGTCAAGACGGGAATGTTAAAAAAGTAAATAGAGAGAAAGCACACACACACACACACACACACACACACACACACACACACACACACACACACACACACACACACACACACACACAGTGAATAAAGAAAAACTAAACTAGCAGCTATGCACAAATAAATGCAACAATGTATATTAAAAATAAAAAAATTAATTAAAAATACATTCTGTGACAACAAATAGAGAGAGAAAGGGCAACCAACACTGTTGCCCTTATAATGGAGTGCCACCCTCAGGAACAGACCACTTAGGAGAACCCACACATCAAACAACAGCTTTATTGTTTCAAATAAAGACATACCAGTGTATATATAGTATATTGGTTTCTTTTTATTGCCTCCAGAATTTAATTTTAAATCCTTCGCCTTACTTACAAAGTCCTGAATGATCAGGCCCCATCACATCTTAAAGAGATCTTCCTGTTAAAAACAAGTTTTTTCCTGTGGTTCCTAAAGTTTCTAAAACCTTCAGGACCCTCTCCGGTGGAGCCAGCTCCCTGTTTAGGTTTAGCATACAGAAACCCTCTGTGGGTTTAAGATTAGACTCCTTATAGTTAGGGCCTGATCAGGTGACCATGAACCTGATCCATCACTTAGTCATGCTGGTATAGTCTCAGGCTGCTGGTGGACAGGCTATAATGCATTGAACACTTGTGCTCAGTTCCCCTCCTGTCATTGGCTTACTATTTCACGTCATTAGCTTTAATCTTCTCTCTCCTGTAGCATGTATTAGGTGGTCTCTCTCTGTTCTCTCTTCTCCTTCCAAAAAAACAGAGTTTGTGTTTCCACATACGGGACTGTCTGATGAGCGGGGTCTCTCCATATTGTGAGATTTCTGCCTACCTGTAAAGCACCTTGAGGTGTCAAATTCACCTTATAATATCAAGTGTGTTGACATGAATGTGTGAGAGGGGGCCATGATCAATAAAAGAAAACTGAAATATTGGAGATATTCAACATGCTTTTTCAGTTTCATTCTCTGCTGCCATATCTGATTGAAATGTACTATTAATGTATTCTTTACTTTTTGAACTCAAAAGCCACTTAAATAATATCAATATTACCATCACTGGGCTTTGAGCCACACTTTAAGAATCTAGGCTTTAAACTGATAATATGCAGAATGAGTAGCATCTTTCTAATTTTTATTTTTTTCCATTTTTGTCATTTTACTCTCATCTAAATATCGACAGCTGTACTGTGAGTGGTCACTTCTGAAAATGTTTTCCTGTAGGGAATCCAATGTACTCACACATCCTTAAAATATCTAAGCATCATTAAGCTGTGCCGTGGTCACAGTGTACCACACGGACACGAGAGCAAAGGCGACTCCACGCTGTGATGTCTAGAACTGAGAGACAAAGTTGGTTCTCATGATAAAAAACAAGGATGAAATGATTTTTTTAGATCTGACCCAGTGGACCATGTCAGAAGCTCATTCAGAAATGACACGACTATAACAAAGGCTTCAACATGACAACCTCTGCTGGATCACTTTGAGAGGACCCGCTCTCATTTACGACATATTCAAATGTCTCGTCCGTATCTCAGTCAGGCCAAGAAGCTTCGTCTTACCCTTTAAATCTCGTCTCATGAATCAGCTTATCTGTTTTGTTCTTTCCCAGATTTCCTATGTATGTCCTTTCATTTCACGCGGGCCTCGCCTTTGCATGAAATCCTTCCTAATTTCACATGTTGCTATCCACACACTCTCACAGGACTGGTCTGACAGAGCAGGCAGAAAAAGGAGTGCTGATAGAAATGTATGAACGACACTTTTAAGTGCATTTGTTCCAAATATCAGCGGTGTGCATGAAGAAATGAACTACTGTAAATGCTGCAACAAACACACAGTTGTGTGTATTTGGACTGATTTTACATACCATCGTGTTGATAAATGTTGGCGATATGGAACATTTGTACGTGAACATTTGTATGTGAACAAGTGAACTTTCAATGTATCGCTACTTGGTGTGTCACTGTGCGCATTAATCTGCTGCTATACCAGC
The DNA here is from genome assembly GCF_057381915.1 of Diplotaxodon limnothrissa. NCBI lineage: Eukaryota > Metazoa > Chordata > Actinopteri > Cichliformes > Cichlidae > Diplotaxodon > Diplotaxodon limnothrissa. The sequence continues at coordinate 12,553,624 of NC_140597.1, read as the reverse complement.
TTCTCTGGTTTCAGGCTTTCCGCAATACTTTTCATCTACACTACAGGGATTTGCTCCGATTTGGCCTCAGGGGCATTAAACCCTATTAACTTCACTGCTTCTGTTGGCCGGTACATATCAAAGCAATGGCTTTGATATGTGTGACAACTGTCTCATATGAGTTGGTCCAATGTCAGCTCAACAAAATTTAAGATTTCCCAAAGCGAAAATATAAAAATAAAGCTGCTGGAGAGTGAAAGCACACAATACTAAACGGTCAAGGGGTGACAACATACTTTTGGGAATTAATTCAAAGCCAAGAACCGCTATGAGACTCAGATTTTGCATTTACTGGAACTGTGTACTGAAATATCTGTGTCATGAGACAAATGATGGGTTACAAAATAGCTGCATGTAAACTTTACCTTGCTTAGAAAGGTCACACACCAGTGCATTAAATCCAGATGATAACTCCAAGAGCTGAAAGTTGGGCCAACTACAGTTCCTGTAGTGGGCGCTTGATTCTTGCTCTCAACGTGAGTCAGTCTCCATAGACTTCGACGTTAAAAGGCCCAACTTTACAGCAGAAATAAACAAGTTCTTCTTTTTGTTTGTTTTAGCTAGTTACAATCTATGTTTTATATTGTTCATTCCTAAAGTTGGGGCATGGTCACGTTGATAGTTGTGGCGAGACTGTGAAGCTGCTGTAGCAATCCTTGCAGCATTTTTCTCATCTCAGAAATCTCATAGGATGCTTGGATGTGCAGACTTTCAAAAAAGTCTCTGTGTCCATTTTGGTAAGTAGAGTTTGAATAGTTTTATAATTTTTTAAAATTATGGTAACTTATGGATCCAAAAATGAATCCCAGATGAGCTCGAGCTGTCTTCTAATAACTTATTGAGATCTGTGAATCAATCCTAAACCTACAGGCTAGTCGAAAGCCCTTAAGTAAAATTACCTCTAAGTCTTACATCAGACGTGAAAAATCAGACACCTAATTTTTTTCAACATGTCTATGCGGCATTTCCAACTAAGCTGTCATCAACAAACTGGATATAACGTTTAGTGATGTTTTACTGTGATCAGCTCATTTAACTTCACTGTACTAATGAGTGAGTACTTTAGTCCAGCAGAGAAAACATTATCAGCCAGGTGCTTTCAGATACGCTGATGGGAAGGAACAAAAAAAGAAAAACAATCTCACTGATCCATTTGAAATCGGTTGACTTGATTTGTAAAGTGATAAAAAAAGACCCACAGTGATAAAATGTGATGACAAACTGAGAGAAGAAAATTGCAAATTTGCGCAGAACAGATATGAAAAATTGCCATGCCTCGGACTAAAATGAAAGCAAGGAAACTTCAAAACTCTGATGACAAGCGACAGCCGTGCTCAGCCTGATAAGGAAGCTAAATGACAAGAGAACGCAGCATGGTGGAAGCGTGGAAGAGACGACAACACGCAGGAAATGACAAAGCAAAAGCATAAATGAAAATAGCCTTGATGCAGAAAAACGAAATCAGTGTGGTGAAAGACGCGACTGATCAGCAGGACAATAGACACAGAGAACAGAAGAAAGAAGCGAGTCTCTTACTCTGACCAAAGCATTGTTCTACTGTATGCACCGCAGTCTTTTATCTATATAGCGATGTCTGCTGAATAGATTTGTGGAAAGACATAATATGTTTTACGGCCTCGGTAACTGCATATCTGTCAGTTGGAGCTGAAGCTGCAGGTGAGCTTGTTGATTTCTAAGAGAAACTTTTTGATTTTGTTGGCGTCCATGAAAACCTCAAAGTTCTTCTAAACGTACAGCCACAAACCAGCTGAATGCAAAAGTACATGTGTGGAAGAATCAGATTTAAGGAATAAAGGTTTTCTGGCTGTAACTTTTTCTACCCAGGGTAGAAGGTGTTCTCAAGATCACACTTGTTGCTTTTCCTTGACTATCGAGTCCACTTGACTTTATTGAGCAATGACTTCCAGCTTCTACTGGGCCATGGTCTGAGGCCACAGTTCTCACTGTGGAAATGATGTTTGCATTCATGTATCTCTGGGTCTTCATGGATTAGCATGAAGCGTGCAGTGATACAGATGCTGTTCTTATCTATTGAGGTGATTGGAGAGCTAAAATCTAAAACTGAAATGCGAAACATCACCAGACAATGCAGCGTGGAGAACCCATCAGAGGATATATTCTCCTGAGAAGTATGCATTACTAATTCACAAAGAATCACATTGTGTGTACAGAAACCAAATCTTTAATTACAGATTATTTCAGGAGTACTACTGATGGCAGGAAGAGAGACAACAGTGTTTGAATTTATTTATTTAAAAGGGACAGTGCAGTTTAACATAGTTCAAGTGCAAGATAGGAAACTGATGTGCCGCACATAGGTTTATAGCTACTGCAAATTTTTTCAACAATTGTCCCTTGTTGGGCTTACAATCTAAATAGATACATTTTACAATAAAACATACATTTTCATAAAACCAAATTCCATCACAAATACAATTACAGTTACTCGACAATAGTTTTAAATAAAATTAAAATCATTAGTTAAAATGACTACATCTTTGATTTCCCTTTAACCACACTTTAACCTTCAATGTAAAAGATCTAATGTCTGTAATCAATTTGATATCGGTTGGAAGTGTGTTCCACAGATGGCAGGCCTTTATAAAAAAAGCTGACTGACCGAATGTAGATCTGCGATATAATATCTTGCAGTTGCCGTTCACCTTACTCCTAATAATACAAATACTATCTTGTCGCTGGATGTATTGAGACACTCTGGGGATGAGGGGAATGACCTGCCAATTTCCGGGGGCGAGGTCACTGAGGCAGTTAAACAACTCCTTGGTGGCAGAGCCCCTGGTGTTGATGAGGTCCACCCCGAGTTCCTGAAGGCTCTGGACGTTGTAGGGCTGTCCTGGTTGACACGCCTCTGCAATGTTGCGTGGAGATCAGGGGCAGTACCCGTGGACTGGCAGACCGGGGTGGTGGTCCCCATCTTTAAGAAGGGGGACCGGAGGGTGTGTTTCAACTACAGGAGAATCACACTCCTCAGCCTCCCTGGGAAAGTCTATGCCAGGGTGCTGGAAAGGAGAGTTCGTCCGCTAGTCGAACCTCGGATACAGGAGGAACAATGCGGTTTTCGTCCTGGTCGCGGAACACTGGACCAGCTCTTTATCCTCTCGAGGATACTTGAGGGTGCATGGGAGTTTGCCCAACCAGTCTACATGTGTTTTGTGGACTTGGAGAAGGCACTCGACCGTGTCCCTCGGGGTGTCCTGTGGGAGGTGTTGCGGGAGTATGGGGTGTCTGGCCCATTGCTACGGGCCATTCGATCCCTATACAACCGTTGCAAGAGCTTGGTTCGCATTGCTGGCAATAAGTCAGACTCATTCCTGGTGGGTGATGGGCTCCGCCAGGGCTGCCCTTTGTCTACGGTTCTGTTCATAATTTTTATGGACAGGATTTGGAGGTGTTCCAGGCATGAGGCCCCGGGGCAGACCCAGGACACGCTGGAGAGATTATATCTCTCGGCTGGCCTGGGAACGCCTTGGTGTTCCCCTGGATAAGCTGGAGGAGGTGGCTGGGGAGAGGGAGGTCTGGGCCTCTTTGCTTAGGCTGCTGCCCCCGCGACCCGGCCTCGGATGGATGGATGGATGGACTCTGGGGCCATCCTATTTATACATTTAAAAACTAATTTAAGAAAACACAGATGATTAAAACTCTTAAAACTAAGTAGATTATATTTCTTTAAAACGTGACAGTGATGCCACCGAACAGATTTTTTATCCATTATTTTTAAAGATTGATTATATAAGGATACCACAGGCTGAATTGTAGATGGCGCTGCTTGGGTCCAAACTGTCATACAATATGAAAAATGAGAAAATATCATAGAATGCATAAATAACTGAGCTACTGAAGTGGGTATATAGTGCCGAATTAACTTAAAACAATTCAGATTAGCCTTGACCGTCTTAGAGATCTTCTTTACATGCTTGTCAAATTTAAGATGTGGATCTAAGATTATTCCTAAAAACTTAAAATGTTTGACCTCCTTTATTTCTTCGTTCCCTAGGTTGATTTTAAAATTATCAGATGAACTTCGTTTCTTAATCGAAAAACACATAGAAACAGTTTTTTCTAGGTGATTCAGTTTTCTTTACTTAGAAAACTGAATCTTTACCAGCTGACGCTCTCTCTGGATTGGACCTGTGTTCATGTAGCATTTGGTCTGAGAGACACATTATGTCATCAGCCGTTATCGCTTGCACAGGTGCAATATCTGTATTACATAACCAGGTTTCATCCTTTCATTTGTTAAAATGTTTAGCTTTTATATCTCAAGAGCTGCCAAGAACGGACAGAGTCATTATTTGGTGAAGTATCATACCCTTGTGGGAGTTATCTCACAGTCCAAAAGTATAAATTAACTTTAGGTGTAAATTTCAGAGTTAATAGCACCCTCACTTAACCACAAGTTAAAAGAAAAAGAAAGAAAACATGGAGGGTTACATTTCAGTCTCAGGTCCTGTGGATCAGTATATTAGTAGTTTATTACGTTAATAAACATAATGTTAAGTATAATTTTGGTTGGGATATTTGAACAGACATTTATGGAAATATGTGCAAGCATACATGGAAATACAATATATAAAGCAAAAACAGCTGAAACCTCTTACGCAGCTTCCATGTACTTTCTTCAAGTAGTCTTCAGGAATAGTTCTCAGGCTTCTGTGCTGTGTTTTCAAACTCTGTATTTTACAAATGAAATATAAAATATATTATAGTGAACTTGAGGTGTTTGCATTTGTTTCCTTTTTATCTGTAGTCAGAGGCAGGCTATGTCACGGCTGGCGGAGTGAGCCGTGTGGAGTGGAGGAAAAGGAGGACCCAAAATGCAGCAAACTGATGATACGAGTGAAGTTTATTTACACGGTGGCAGTGGCAAAAACAGGCAATGAAGCATGAGTAATGACAAACCTAAACTGGGAGAAACTAAAGAGCAAACCTGAAATCTTACAAAACGGAGAGCGGAGCAGAGAGACGCAGACCAAGGACCAGGATACCAAGAAACACAGACGAGCCGACAACGAACACAGACCGACACCCACTATATATACACACACACACAAGGTAATCGGGTAATCGCACACAGGAGGGAAGAACAGCTGATCTGAATACACATGATGACTGGAGGACACAAGCTGAACACAATGACAACAGACACAGACTTTCAGAACAAAACAGGAAATCTAGAACCCGAACCGGACACAAGGGGGGAGGACACAGAATAACTAGAACAGAGGGAAATAATCACAAAACACAAAACGCTGGGTCAACGACCCAGGACCATGACAGTACCCCCCCTCCAAGGGCTGGCTCCAGACAGCCCAAAACAAAAACAGACGACCAACCCAGGGCGGGCGGCGGGGGCCCAGGACGGAGGGACCAACACAAGCTCCAGCGAACCGAGAGAATTGTCCAAAACAAAAACACACATGCTGGAGCACGAGAACAAAACACAGTTCAGGAGGCCGGCCCGGAGGCTGACAACTCAGAAGTCCAGGACAGTTCATCTTCTGAGGCCGGCCACGTCGGCGACGTAGATCCATAAGCCGACCGAGCGGAAGGCAGCGGTGGCGGAGTGGAGGCAGTTCAGGGGGCCGACCGTGCACACGGCAGCGGCGGCGACGGGGAAACCGTTCAGGCGGCCGACCGTGCGGACAGCAACGGCGGCGACGATGACACAAGTCTGGAGGCCGACCGCGCGGAAGGCAGCGGCGGCGTCTAGGAGGTCGTCCATATTGACGATGACGCTCCACCAGCGGCCTGGTAGATGACCGCCGATGTCGAGGCGGCAGTTCGGGACCCGAAGGTGGCGTGGCCGTCGCAGCACCAGACGAGACCGAAGCAGCGGCTGGTCCAGGCGCGGCTGAAGCTGAAGCGGAGGCCGGACCAGGTGCAGCTGAAGCTGAAGCGGAGGCCGGACCAGGCGTGGCTGAAGCAGAGGCCGGACCAGGCGAGGCTGAAGCAGAGGCCGGACCAGGCGAGGCTGAAGCAGAGGCCGGACCAGGCGAGGCTGAAGCAGAGGCCGGACCAGGCGAGGCAGATGAGGCTGAAGCAGAGGCCGGACCAGGCGAGGCAGATGACGATGCTGCAGCCGGGCCAGGCGAGGCAGATGACGATGCTGCAGCCGGGCCAGGCGAGGCAGATGACGATGCTGCAGCCGGGCCAGGCGAGGCAGATGATGATGCTGCACCGGGCGAGGATGAAGGCTCGGAGGCTGCAGCTGGCGAGGATGATGAGGCTGCAGCAGGCGACGGCGTGGAAGCCGGAGACTGTAGCGCTGCAGGCGTGGAAGAAGCTGCTGCTGCCCGTGGCGTGGATGAAGCTGCAGCTGGCGAGGATGATGAGGCTGCAGTTGGCAGCTGGACGGGCTCCTCGGGCCCTCCAGCTGACGAGGCAGGAGGCTGGCTAGGTTCTCCTGAACCTCCAGCTGACGAGTCTTGAGGCTGGACGGGCTCCTCGGGCCCCCCAGCTGACGAGTCTTGAGGCTGGACGGGCTCCTCGGGCCCCCCAGCTGACGAGTCTTGAGGCTGGACGGGCTCCTCGGGCCATCCAGCTGGCGAGACAGGAAGCTGGGCGGGCTCCTCGGGCCCCCCAGCTGACGAGGCAGGAGGCTGGACGGGCTCCTCGGGCCCCCCAGCAGGCGAAGCAGGAGGCTGGACGGGCTCCTCGGGCCCCCCAGCGAAAACAGTCTCTGGACCAGTGGGCACCGGGGCCCCTGGAACACACAGGTCAGAACCAGTAGGCGCACGGGCCTCTGGCAGGCACAGTTCAGAACCAGCAGGCACACGGGCCTCTGGCAGGTACGGGTCAGAACCAGCAGGCACACGGGCCTCTGGCAAACACAAGGCAGACTGCAGCTGCACAGAGCATTGACCCAGCTCAGGCAGCGACAGTCCGGTGCAGTCCTCAGCTGGCTTCTTAACCTCCAGGGGTCCAGAGTCGGCTGGGGGCTGGAACCCAGCCTCTGGGGAGGCCCTGGAGCAAGTAACAGTCTCTAAACTAGCCAGCTGTTGAGGAAGGATTGCATTTTTAACGTGTTTGTCTCTCTGCAAATAATACGTACTAGAAAAAGAGTCAAAAATGGGAGGCACGGACGCAGCCTCCCGTACAGAGGGAGTCTGTGAAGACGGAGACGGCATGGATGACTGGGCTAGCGGAGATACCGGAGTCCGAGTTGCTTGCAGCTGTGCAGCTAAACGAGGTAAAGGCAGCTCAGCAGGAGAATGAACAGGCAACAAACAGTTCTCCTTGTCGTCTGCTGCACCAAACAAAGCCCCTGGATAAACTGTTCCACAGTCCAAGACAGAAAAAGGGTCCTTCTCACTCACCACGACCGGCAGTTCTGAAGTTCCAATATCCGGCTGTGGGGTGACGCGCCGACGGCGCGATCGTCGCTTCCTCCCGGGCAACACCTCCAGCGGGCCGGGCAACACCTCCGGCGGGCCGGGCAACACCTCCGGCGGGCCGGGCAACACCTCCAGCGGGCCGGGCAAAACCTCCGGCAGGAGAAGCTGACGTGACTGTTCCGGGGCGGCCGTAATCCGCTGCTGCTGGACAAAGTCTGTGGATTCCCGAGCTCGCACCACCCCCCGGGCTTTACGCAGGTTGCAAATTAAGCCTGAAACTCCCTTAAGCTGGCAGAGGTAGGGATTTTCTTCCAGGATTGCTTCGATGGCTTTTAACCCCACCACTTGTGCCCTTGCGTTGGTGGTGTGGGTTACCCAGTCCATCAGGCGTCGGATGCGTGCGAGGTTGCTCTCTCCAGACAAAGCTGCTGGGTCCATGTTTGGTCGGCTCGTACTGTCACGGCTGGCGGAGTGAGCCGTGTGGTGTGGAGGAAAGGGAGGACCCAAAATGCAGCAGTGACTGATGATACGAGTGAAGTTTATTTACAAAGTGACAATGGCAGAAACAGGCAGTGAGGCATGACAAAACAACTGAAGAAACCTAAACTGGGAGAAACTAAAGAGCAAACCTGAAATCTTACAAAACGGAGAGCGGAGCAGAGAGACGCAGACCAAGGACCAGGATACCAAGAAACACAGACGAGCCGACAACGAACACAGACCGACACCCACTATATATACACACACACAAGGTAATCGGGTAATCGCACACAGGAGGGAAGAACAGCTGATCTGAATACACATGATGACTGGAGGACACAAGCTGAACACAATGACAACAGACACAGACTTTCAGAACAAAACAGGAAATCTAGAACCCGAACCGGACACAAGGGGGGAGGACACAGAATAACTAGAACAGAGGGAAATAATCACAAAACACAAAACGCTGGGTCAACGACCCAGGACCATGACAGGCTAGCTGCGTTCATTCTGCCTGGTACGCTTAAAGCTTGTCTTACACCTTATCAGCAAATATGAAAATATTATCAATCTTTTTATCCCAGGGAGGAAAGAGAATAAGCATATTTTGCTCAGTGGCATATCTTCCTTAAACGTGACCAGTCTGTTTGTTAATGTAAAGAAGCAAAAAAGAGTAGTACGTAAAGTAATACAAGAGAAACAAACACTGCGAATGCATCTCAGCTAGGCACTAAAGTACGTCTGGTAGTTGTAATGAACACAGAGGTGCTTCTGCATCCGCCCATCATCCATCTTTGAGGCCCCAAAATTACAGAGGATATTGGTGAAATAGTTATTTCCTTTGGATAATGAACATATGTAAGTTTTTCTTTTTATTTCTTTTTCATCGGAGCAAGCCACTGTAGCTGAAGTCAGGCTGACCACAGCTGCTGCTCATATGTGAACATTTTAAACTTTAGGGGGATGTATGTTTGACATTCGGAGTTTCTCTGATGCAGAAACATGTTATATTGGTTGAATGTATGTGAATAAACCTTAATTTCACATGAAAAGAAGAATTTTCTCCTCCGAGTGTCTGATGCCTTTGAAACCGCATCGATGGCACTGCCCTGCTCTCTTTTCTCGCTCTTTCTTACATATGTGCTTTTTGATCCTAATTGACCACTGGCAGCACAACAAATTGCCCTTCAGAGATAATAAAGATTTACTCGATGGCAGCGTTCGGACCAGGCTTCACCTGCTGAATTCAAACCCTCTGTGACTCTCCATGAGCTTCTATAATTACTCTCAGCCAAATATCCTTTTGTGCTCAGCTGTGAGGCGAGACAGGGGTGTCCTCTGACTCCCCTCCTCTTTGTAATCTTTATCGAACCATTATCCTGTCCTGCCTGTCCGACAAGCCGACTCTATTACCAGTATCGCCACACGCACTATGAGCTTTCCTTCATGCTGTCATTGCTCTACAAGTACAGGTTTTCAGAGGCTGATAGGAACCTTTTTACATTAAAGCTGTTAAATATCTTTAATCACCTCATGTAGGCTTTCACCATCACTTATGCGCGTCTCGACAGGGAAGGACGCTTTTGAATTGTCTGCATTACGATTTGACAGGGCTGTAGTAAGGATTTTAAAAAAAGATACTGACAGTCTCCTGCACTGTAGATGATTGCAAAGAGATCTAAAAATTATTAATAATAATGGATGGCATTTATATAGCGCTTTTCTAGGCACCCAAAGTGTTTTACAATTCCACTATTCATTCACTCTCACATTCACACACTGGTGCAGGCAAACCACAGTTGTAGCCACAGCTGCCCTGGGGCAGACTGCCAGAAGCGAGGCTGCCATATCGCGCCATCGGCCCCTCTGGCCAACACTAGTAGGCGGTAGGGTAAAGTGTCTTGCCCAAGGACACAACGACCAGGACAAAGTTGCCTAAACGCACTCAGTTTTCTCCTTCTGCATAAAATGTAAAAAGAAATTAATCCCAGCTCATCAGTACTCCAACTGTGTGCAATTTAGGATTACAAAATATAGCAAGTTTAGAAACTGCTGCATTCTTATCCAGAATCGGAGAGGCTCTGGGTCATCAATACAGCGAGAAACTCTGTGCAAACAGAGACCAACACTGGCTGGTCATCAGTGCTCGTGTTAGCTTTACTCAGAACTGCCTCCCTCTTTATAAAAGACATGAACATAACCACTCTGAGGTTACTGACTGCACCTCATTTTTTGAAGTTTTGACATCATTTTAACAATTAAAAAGAAGAAAAGCATCACCAGCGAAACTAGCTATAAAATATAGTGTTACTAACTTGGCCTTGCCTGAGTCCACAAACAAAAGGGTTCAGTTTCCCATCAACCAAAACTGTAGCAAAGTGTGTATGTGTAGGATATCAATAGTTCATGTATGGTGGCTGACTGAAAATTAAAGAAACAAAACCTGAGAAACAGATCACTTAAAAATATCCATTCATCATCAACATCACTGATGTACAAACTCGAGCATGCTACCCACTAAGTTATGAAACTGAAAATCAGCTAACACTCTGAATTTGACAAGAGAGCTGAGCACAGCCTCTGTATCACACATTTTTCTTCCAGTTATTGTAAATAGTTAGACCCACCTAAATTATCACTACTGAAACTGTAAGTCACCTGTGGAGTTGGGGAGTAACGGAATACATGTACCGCCGTTACGTATTTAAAATACAAAATATGAGTAACTGTATTCCGTTACAGTTACCGTTTAAAAAGGTGGTATTTAGAATACAGTTACTTTGTTGAAATAAATGGATTACATGGCGGTCCTCTGTAATTTTGGTCATTCCACGCCGCGCATTGCGGCTCGAAACCCAAACAAAACACGCGAGAAGAGGCTGTAAAAAAAAAAAAAAAAAGCGTCCTGTTGGTGGCGTTAGTCAAACAATGGAGCCGGAGCCAGCCGGAGTCAGCCAACAGAGTCAGCAGCGCACGTTGGGCAGGAATGTGTTTCAGAGTTGGAAGTTTCAACACCATTTCATATTCAAAGAAGAAAGGGGTGGGCGGAATTTCACAGTGCAATGCAAACTCTGCTTGCCAGCAAAGAAGATGCTCTCTGTGTCAAAAGACTCCACCTCCAACCTAACAAAACATCTGAAAGTAAGTTATTTTAAAAAACTAAAGTTAACATACTGCAAATATCTTATTTTAGTTGTGGTAGCTACCTAGGCTATGTGCCACTTCAGTACCTTCGATATAATATTGCTGTGATTTTAGCTAACATTGTTAGTTGGCGTTAACTAACGTTAGTTCATAGACTGGTAAACTTGATAGATAGCATTAACGAGCTGTAAATTATGGTGTGCAGTTGTGAAAGCCATCCCAAAATGATTAACAGTAGGGTGGACATTAAGGTTGGGCGAGATTAAAAAATTTTCCAACCGACAATCGTCAGTCAAACGATAACCAACATAATCGTGCAGGTGACTTGTTAATGGGCGGAGCAATGTAATAATGCACGGACTGATTTGCGCATTTAGAACATAAATAGAAAGTTTAGTTTGGGGGGATATTTTTCTTTTTTTCTTGTTGGAGTTTCTGTATTAACATAGCTACTTTTTGGATTATTCATTTATTTATTCGAGATGCACCAAATTGCACAAAAAACTTAACTTTACCTCTGATATTTTTTATGGTTGCTGGAAGTGACATTTTGGTTTTTAACTTATTTGTTTTTTGGCCGAGTATCTAAGACATAAACACTGGAACACAGTTAAAGTGGAAAAAGAAGTCAGTTTCTTTGTATCCCTCCCCACCATTGTGGTTTGTTTATTTAAATTAAATGTTTTGTTTTTTTCTGAAGATAGACTACTGCTTTTCTTTCATTCTGTTATGAGTTTGAGTAAATGAATCGCTGCATTTGTTCATGCCGTTAAAACACCACTATTATATTTTCCATTGACTGCTTCTCTTACCTTCAACCAACATTATTATTATACTTACTCATGGGCAAAATTTTTTTTTTCAAAATTCCTCTTGTAAAAACAATCGGTGAAAGGCTCAACTTATTGTTGATAGTCGAGATATTCGTCCAGTTGCCCAACTTTTTTGCAGTGATCTCGAATACAAAACAATTTCTTCATCAGTAATATTTTATCTTTTGGTTGGTCTCTCTCTTTTTTTTTTTTTTTTCCAGAGGATGCATCCCAGGGTTATACACAGTTTACCCAAAGCAAATACATCGGATCATGGTGATGATGGCAAAGACACAGCCCCTCCTCCTCTCAAACAAGCCATCCTTAGCACTCCAGCCATCACCCAAAGGAGAGTAAATTCCTTGATATTTGACTTCATAGTCAATGAAGTGCAGCCCTTTTCTACCGTTGAGAATGCCTCATTCCGTAAGATGGTTGAAGGACTAAGTGGGGGCAGGAGTCCTGTTTGCAGAAAAACATTGATGACTCACATTGAGAAAACCTTTCCAAAAATGAAGGAAGCAATAACTGAAATTCTTCTACATACTCAAAATGTGTGCACAACAGCAGATATCTGGACTGCGCATCACAGAAGTTTCATTGGCATTACATGTCACTGGATCGAGTCAGACACATTGGATCGCAAGTCTGCTGCACTGGCATGTGAGAGGATAAGAGGCCATCACACTAATGATGTTATTTCCGCCAAAACAAGTCAGGTTCATGCTGAATTCCAAATCCAAGGCAAGGTTAGTGCTACAGTCACAGACAATGGGAGCAATTTTGTAAAAGCTTTCAATGAATATGGAGATTCAGAAACAGAAGATGATCTGGAAGACACAGATGATGTACAATTTGATGATGTCACTACAGTTCTTGAGGAGGAGCAAGAACACGAGGAGCTGAACTTCTTTTTGCCACCACACCATCGATGTGCTGCGCACACACTAAATCTCATTGCCACGACTGACCTTGATAAAGCTGCTTCACAGCAGGGTGTTTCCAGAAAATTATATAGGAGTGCAAAGGCAAAATGTGCAGCCATCTGGAATAAGGCTCATCGCTCATCAGGTGCTTCTGATGTAATTGAAGAAATTGTCCAAATGAGATGTGTTGTACCTTCAGTGACTAGGTGGAGCTCAGAATACCATGCAATCGAGAAGCTAATGAATCTAGCTGAAAGTCAGCTCAATGAAATCTGTGAACAACTGAAGGTGGCAAAACTGCATCCTCAAGAGACAGTGTTTCTCAAAGAGTATGCAGCCATTCTGAAACCACTTGCCTACTCAGTCAACCTGTTCCAGGGGGAAAAGAACTGCTATTTCGGATATGTGATTCCCACCCTTCTCAGTCTGAAAGCCAAGTTATCTGAAAAGTTGACACAAGTGCAATTTTCAACTCACATCCTCTTAGCGATCATCAAAGCAATTGACACTCGATTTGCAGCTGTATTAGCCTCCCATGAAGCAAGGATGGCAGCATCCACCATCCCAAAATTTCGACTCTGGTGGCTTGCTGATGATGAGAGAGAATCCATGAGAAGAACAATGGTCCAAGAGGCCCGTCTCCTCAACACAGAACCTTCTAATGACACCAGCACCACTGGATATGCCTCAGTGGGAAATGAGCCGGAAGATGATGATGACAGCTTCTTCAGTTTTCAGAGTACACAGGTGACCTGTTCTACAGCGGAGGATGAGGTACAGAGGTATCTTCAAGATTCAGATAAGACACTGACCTCATTAACCCTTTAAGACCTACCATAGAAGTCCGCCAGAGCTTATATTATATTTTTACATGCTGTGGAGCCATTTTTTGGAGCATTTCAAGTTGCTATACATCAATACAACCATTATAACCCAAATTTTAATAATATGTCTGCATTAAGTGCATAGTAATTACATAAATTGCAAAAAAGTGCAATAAACTACAAAAAAATTTAAAATCATTTTTGTTTTTTTAACATATATTTCTAGTTAGAGAAATTTAAGAGGCTTATCCCTCAAAACTGTAAATACAAACTAGTTTCCCACCAAAGGAAATTTATTTTGAGTGTTTTCATAGTTTTATTTTTGAGATACACCAATTTTCATATAGTACAGGAAAAACGAAAAAATATATTATAGTGCAAATTTGCAAAATAACAGCATATGCATCAAAATAAACTATTTCCAGCTGTGCAATATGAGTCCTAAGCATCCCAGAAACGACACAGAAAGTCATGAAGTCAAACATAACTTTTAAAAACACAAGTATAAGCTCATGAGGCCACGATGGTAAAAAAAACTACATTTCCGCAAAATGGCGTCACTTCCGGTTTCGGGCAGGTCATGCGGTCATGTGATAGTTCGCGCTGATGGACGTAGGAAGTGTTACAAACAGCTGATCGGATCGGCAAAGTGTGTTTCTGGAATATTATGGTTTTTGTTGCTACAAGTGCTTTTTATGCAGTTTTTGCAAAGCTATATGTGGAGGGAAACTGTGACCGAGGACAAGCTGATGGCATAAGATGTAAGTACAATTCCTCCGGTTTCATATGCAAAAAAAATTATTGCGCTAGCTTACGTGGTTGCAGTGCTACCGGGATTTAAAAATAGTTACGCAAAATGGAGCGTGTCCGCTCCTACCGGTTCTAAAGGGTTAAAGAGATATCCATTGATCAGAGCCCTCTTCTTAAAATACAATACAACTCTGCCGTCAAGTGCTCCTGTCGAGCGTCTCTTTAGCCACGGAGGACTTGTTTTCACCCCACACCGTAACCGCATGACAGACAAACACTTTGAACAGGTGCTCTTGCTGCGTTACAACCGCCTTTACTGGACTTTAGACTAGGCGAAACAGATGTAGGTAGTCTGCTGAAACTATCTTGGTATTGTTCACAGATAGGGCTTGCAACCTCAGTATTTTGTAGTCTTTAGTATTTGTTTTTGGCATGCATTCAAAAAGCAGCACCTCATATGTTTACTGCAATTGTTCGCCAATTATTTGATTTTTGTGGCCAATTAAGGTTTTCAACCAAGCAGTTCAGCACTGACACCTTGGACAGTTCTTTGTTGCATGACTTTGTTAAATGGCCATAAAGTAATGTTGCTGAGTTGCATTAAAACATATGTCTTGTTTTAAAAATTATATCTAGGGGTAAGGTTTAAAATGTAATTTTTCATTGTTACATTGAGTTTGAATATCTGAGTTGTATTGAAAAATCTTTTGTAATTTAAAATTATTGGTGGAAGAATAATATTGACAGTAAATGCCAAAATAATATATTTTTCATTTTTGAGTATAATTTTATATATTGTCTTTTTTTGTCCTAATAAGAAAACAGTCATTGAAAATGCTGATATTTTTTCTCCTTGTGCAAGGCTACTTTTTATTTTAACTAAGTGATGTTGGTGACCATAACAGTAAATACTTTTCAATGGCATAGTTTATGTTTGTCTTCCACTTGTCAGCTTTATAAATAAAAAAAAAATGTTAAGGAAAGACTGTGCTTTTTTATTATCTTTAAGAAGACAAAACAGCTTATACAAACATACCCAAGTCTTTGCTCCTCTACATTACATATATTATCTTAAGTTGGGCTTAACAGTTAATTGGTAAAGAAAAACAAACAAGGATTTGCAGGATGTGATAGCAACATTCATGTAGTTGTAAAAAGCATGACAATATATTATTAAGTAATCCAAAGTATTCAGAATATGTTACTCACATTGAGTAACTTAACAGAATACGTTACAAAATACATTTTGGGGCATGTATTCTGTATTCTGTACTGGAATACATTTTAAAAGTAACCTTCCCAACACTGCCTGTGGATGTGCATAAAGTTATAATTTATAGACTGGTTTTACTATGACGACACTGAGCTTTTCTCTCCATTTCTATCTCTTCTGTTATTTCATTTAAATTAGTTTAATACTTTGAAACAGCACTCGTCGATTGTTACACGTTCCACGGTGTTCTTTATTCATCTTGTTATCTAACAATAAGCCCAATAAGTCCCTCTTCATCAGCAGCTTCTTCGCCACCTCAGTAAAATTTAGAAGAGTCTTTAAGAGTCAGCGTGGCTAATTTTCCCCTCCAAAGCTCTAGGATAAACTTGATGCAAAGATTTTATCCCAGTCAGTTTAACCACAGCTTAAATGTTATAAAACAGCGACCAGCTACATCCACAATCCGTTTTAGAGTCGTCACACCAACAGAACAGAAGGTTTGATTTAAGCCACTGTCCTGTACATCCATTACACACACAAGTCGAACTGGTAAGAAACTTCTGTTTGAATGAAAAGTTACAACCAGCTGAAGTAGACTGTGTCTCGCCTCTTCCGTTGATAGTAACAGAACACTTTGCAGTACCTAGTTCATCTCACCCCAGATTAAATTAATTAATTAGCCAAGTCTGATTCCAATTTTGGAATCAGCTCCTTACAAGTTAAACAACACCCAAATGCTGAAACTACACATTTGAATGTGTCATAAATGTAACCCATGATTTCCTGACACAGCCGTCTCCGGTGACCTATATCTGTTATGCTGAGTGAACAGACTCTATGGCAGAACACACAGACTCCTAACTCGAACTCCAACTCCTAATAGTAACCCCCCCCCGGACGCCCTCTGGGCTTATCAGGGTGCCTCCTGTATAAGTCAGCAATAAGATCACGGTCCTCAATAGTTTGTTTGTTTGTTTGCTTGTTTTAATCAATTTTAAATCATGCTTTTATTTGTTTTTGTTTCTAATGTCTCTGTAAAGCACTTTGAATCACCTTGTTGTTGAATTGTGCTATACAAATAAACTTGCCTTGCCTTGCCTTGCCTCAATAAACGAACTCGGAATCCAGGACCGCTCCTCAGGCCTGTACCCCTCCCAGTCCACCAAGAATTGGAAGCCCCAGCGGCGCACATCCAGTAGCTGCTGGATGGTAGAAAAGCCATCCACCACTCGGGTGGTCGGGGGGGGGGGGGGGGGCACAACGGGCTGCGAGAAACAGGTTTCAGCTGGGAAACATGGAAAGTGGGATGAATCTTCATGGAAGCGGGCAGTTGTAATCTGACACACACAGGATTAATGAGGCGTTGAATAGGGAAAGGGCCTAGAAAACGGGGCGCCAGCTTCCGAGACATGCACTTCAAAGGAACAGTTGCAGATGACAGCCACACCTTCTGTTCCACGGAGTATAGAGGAGTGGGAGACCGTCTCCGATCCGCCGTACAGAGGGCTCGTGTCACAGCCCGAAGCAACGCAGCCCTGGTCTTACGCCAAATCCGTCTACTGTGGCGAAGGTGGTCCCGCACCACTGGGACCGCAACCTCCATCACCAGGCGCCTTCTGGGCGCTCACGCTCGAAGCCTCAATGTCCGAGGAAAATTGGCGCGACAACGCATCAGCCTTCGTATTACGGGAGCTGTCTGTCTACAAACTGTCTGGACACGTCAGGGTGGGCGAGGACGGGAGCAGAGCAAAACAGCTCCTTAAGCCGCGAAAAAGCCCGTTCAGCATCCGGCGTCCACTGAAAAACACGAGCAGGGGAGCACAACCCGACTGAAATTCTTAATGAACCGCCAATAAAAATTAGCGAACCCCAAAAACCTCTGCAACTGCTTGCGTGTGGAAGGGGTCGGCCAACTCACAATGGCATGGAGCTTACAGGGGTCAGCTCTGAGCTGTCCCTTTTCTAGCACGTAACCCAAAAAGGACACCGACCCCGCATGGAAGACACATTTCTCCGCTTTCACAAACAGTTTATTTTCCAACAGCCACTGTAACACACAGCGCACCTGCTGGACGTTGTCATCTAGTGAACGGGAAAAAATGAGAATGTCGTCCAGATACACAAAGACGAAACTGTTCAAAAAATCCCGCAACACATCATTGATCAGAGCCTGAAACACCGCTGCCGCATTGGTCAGTCCAAATGGCATCACCAGATACTCATAATGTCCCAGCGGAGTGTTGAACGCCGTCTTCCACTCGTCCCCCCGACGTATGCGTACCAAGTGATAAGCATTACGAAGGTCCAATTCAGTGAAAACAACTGCCTCCTGTAACGGAGCAAAGGTGGAAGAAAGCAGTGGAAGGGGATATTTATTCCTCACAGTGATGGCATTAAGTCCACGATAGTTAACACAGGGTCTGAGAGAGCCGTCCTTCTTCCCCACGAAAACAACCCTGCAGCCACGGGCGAAGAGGATGGCCGGATCAAGCCTGCCTCCAGGGACTCCGTGACGTAGGTTTCCATGGCAGCCCTCTCCGGCCCAGACAGGTTATACAGCCGACTAGTAGGCATCGAAGCTCCAGGCAACAAGTCAATAGAACAGTCATATGGCCGGTGAGGAGGCAGAGACAGAGCATGACGTTTGCTGAAAACTGACCTCAGATCATGATAGATCTCCGGCACAGACGACAGATCCAAATCTTCTGGTGTCGATTCGGGAGCACAGGTCGCAGGAGGTGGTAAAGCAGACCGCAGACAGTGTGACAAACAGTGACTACTCCAACTCTCTATGCGACGGATGGCCCAGTTAATATGGGGATTGTGGCGCTCGAACCAAGGATAACCCAAAACTACGGGGGAATCAGGGGGCGCAAAAACAAAGAACCTGAGAAATTCGCGATGATTGCCCGAAAGAATTAATAAGACAGGTTCTTATTATGGGTGACCGAAGGCAAGGGCTGACTATTGAGGGCAACGACTGAAACAGGGACCTCTAGAAGCCGTGTTTTAATACCGAGGAGATGTACCAGATCGCTGTCAATTAAATTCTGTTCAGCCCCGGAATCTAGAAGAGCTTAAGTAGGGTAGGTCTTGGTGTTATTAGATAAGACAGCAGAGAGCTGCATGCGGGTAACCTGAGACCGAGAAAAGGTGCCACCCACCAGTACCCCCGTAGTTACTGGTGGGCGGCACCTTTTAACCGAAGCTGGCAAGTAGATATAACTGACCACAATATAAACACAGCCGCCCCTTAAAACGCCTCTGACGCTCCTCGGGGGTAAGTCTTGTGCGACCCAGCTGCATCGGTTCCTCAGTATTATTCCCAGGAGGCGACCACGCTTGGACTGGAGCGGGAGGGAATGAAGGTTGAGTGACCGTGCGCGTCAAGGCGCCTTCCCCCGAGGTTGTGCAACCCTGGCCTACCCGCTCCTTCTCCCTCTCGCTCTTACGCAGGCGGTTATCGATGCGAATGGCTAACTTCACCAACTCCTCAAAACTCTCAGGTTCGTCGCGGGTAGCAAGCTCGTCCTTCAAACGTTCGCTTAGCCCACAGACAAGCGCCCCGCGCAACGCGGCATCCCCCCACCCGGTCTCAGCTGCCTTAACACGGAAATCGATGGAGAACTCCGCTACAGAGGAGTGGCCCTGTCGGAGCACCGACAACCATCGTGCGGCTTCGTCTGCACGCAAATGGTGGTGAAAAACGGACTTAAAACCTTGGACAAATTGAACATATGTGAGAGACTCAAGAGGATGGAGAGGCAAATATGATTCGGCCCAACTTAAGGCTCGATCACGATGGGCGCCAATCAAATATGAAATTTTAGAGGCGTTGTCGGCAAATGCATGGGGAGAACGCTGAAAAAGCAAAGACATCTGAATCAAAACCCCTCCACAATGGCCAGCTCCCCTGTGAATGGTACTAGTGCCGGGGGAGTGGGGTCGCGAGTCGAACATGTACTCCGCGACGCGGGAGGTTCGGGTGGAGGGGGCAAAGGACCGGGAGTCGAAGGCGGAACAAGTCGAGCCAGTGTTTCCTGAATGGCCGTCAGAGTATCATTAACCCGACCGGCCCACTGTTCAGACTCACGGAACTGACGGGTCCAATTTGACAGAGATCTTTCATGTCTCTGGAGCTGGTCACTAGGAACCTGGTCTGTGCGTTCTGCAGAGTCCATAGAATGGTCGGAGTATTCTGTTATGCTGAGTGAACGGACTCTATGGCAGAACACACAGAACATGCAGGAAGTTCTCTTTATTTACAGTGTCAAACTTATTTACACGGGATGAGAGGAAACCAGGGAAGGGGGCTGACACGCATTCGGAGGGAAAGGGGTAACCCGCGCATGCAGGGTGGATCTATGACGCAATAAATATGGGGAGAGTTGGAGAGCTCACTTGTCACACTGGCTGTACAAGCTCAGGCAAGGATTCCCGGGATGTGGGAGAAAAGCTGAGATTGATTTCTGTGGTGATCCCGGAATTGCGGCTTCACGAACAGCTGACAGGCAAGCGGGTGATGGATCTGGGGTGATGGATCTGGCTGAGGATACAGGACAACAGGTAAGCAAACAAAATCCAAGACATAGGTTGGCCGTAATGCACACCGCGGAGAATTACCAGACACGTTATCACTCAGGGAGGTGGCAATACTCCAACACCGGACGTCTGTTGCTGCTCCTAAATAACGCTCCATCAAATGACGTCTGATGTACCGCCGGTGTGTCAGCATCCCGTGACACACCGCCCCGCCTACCTGTGCTGAAAACAGAAGCAGACCCCATGACACCACACCAGAAAACCGCACCAACTCCTAATTATATCATACTTTTATAAAACTGAGTGTGAGACCTTCATTATTTTAAGATCATGTGAGCAAGAAATTCCTCAAGAATTTCTCGAGAAGAAGCACTACTCCTTCACTCACTGACAACTTAAAATTATTCCAGGTTTCCTGTCTGGAAGAGAGTAATATCGCAGCAACCCTCCTGGGGTTATTGTGATATTACCACAAGGTGGAATCAGGTTTGTTGCATCAGAATATTAAAAATTACCACAAATTAGGACTTCATCTAAACTAACACTCTCCCTGATATTAGCATCGCTACTACAACGTTGGACTAAAAAAGCCACAGATAATAACGTTCATGTGAAATTCGACTCTCGAGTTTGTTGACCTGTTAAAGTGGAATTTACACGTCAACAAGCATCACCTGAACACACCATAACCAGAAGAGGACAAAAGAGTAAAGACGGAGCAAAATGAGCATGAGAGGGAATTTTCACATGTTGTCATGTGTTCATGTGTCAGTGCATGTGCTTCATGCCTGTTTGTTTACACAGACACATTTGCATAATTCTGTGTGACACATGCATGCACAATTTACAACTGATGCGTTTGTGTGCGTGTTGTCACCCTGCATGTGGGTGCTGTTTGCTGAACTCTTGGAAACAAAGTGCTAGAGCTTAGCAGAGCGTATCTTCACACCATCATGGAGAAGAGGGAGCTTTATTTCGAGGTGTTACGCACTGTCTCTAACACACACACACACACACACACACACACTTTGTATTGCAGAAATAAAAGACTTCCCTCACTTTCACTTGTACTGACAGGACGGCTTAGAAAGCTTCATTGTGATTCACACATCAGTCAACACTCTGCAGTGGAAGATTAATGTGGCTTTATTTGGACTACTCAAACAAGGAAACTGTGAATCTATGAGGACTTCCTCTAAAACACCAATTACACTGAGGCAACAGCAGCTAACACAGCTGTATGCGTGTTCAGAGTCGTAGAGAGATTAGTTTAGGTACAAAGCCTAAATATAGGGCAAAGACATTATAGGAATCAGAGAAATAGCACTCAATGTATCCTGAAGAGAAATCTAAGCAAAGATGGTGGACATCCTGCCTCCAAAGAACCAATCGATGACTGAATGAGCCAATCATGTTGTTCATGACGGTTTTAGCTGTGTGTTGGCAGGCAAATACTGGATTGTTTTTTTACATTACACCTACAGTAGGAGGTGGAGTACACCCTGGATAGATCGCCAGCCATAAATAATGATTTGATATCTAACCTCCTAAGACCTGAACTCTTTCATGGCATGCATTTTTAATTTCTCTTTGCTATTTGGGCTGATTGGGACCTGATGAATGTAAAAACAAAGAATTATCTTTTTGCCTGATTTTGCTCTACAGGGGCCTGATATCCACATATGAGGACATTAAATGTCGATAGAGCAGTGGCAGTATAATGTCCTTGTAAGTGGATATCAGGCCCTTGTAGAGCAAAAATTTGTAAAGAATAAAGTTACGTTGAAAACCAAGCACACCATTGTTTTTCTTGTGACATTACCAATAAGTTTGATGTGTCACATGGCCCTCTTCCTATTGAAAAAACAAAAGTTGTATCCAAGATGGCCGACTTCTAAATGGCCACCGTGGTCACCACCCATCTTGAGGAGTTTGCTCCCTCACATATACTAATGTGCCACAAACAGGACTTTAATATCACCAACCATTCCCATTTTATTACGGTGTATCCATATAAATGGCCCACTCTATAGTATAACAATTCAGGACTAAGACTGTGATCCACAACAGGAAGCTATGAATCAAACTTAAAATAAAATGCTGTTTATATTGTTAACCTAAATTAGGAAAGAAAATGTAATTTCTTTTATGTTTGTGCATAAATCCTCATTTAGGAATAATAAATATGGACCAAGTTCATTCGAGTAATTAGTGTTTAGTTATTTGTGCATGAAGGACAACAGTCCCAAGTTCTGTGATCACATACAGCTAACAGCAAAGGTTAAGGACTTTCCTTATGAATGTGATGTTGTGTTCAGATGTCTAACACAGCTCTACATTCTTACAGTTTGTGACTCACTGGCACTGTGCCTCCTCCTGTCACAGTCTGGTATTGAATGAACAATCTCGCTGCTTTAAGTGTTTGGATCAGGCTGCCTGCTGGCCACCCTACTGGCTCTTCCAGAATGAAGCTGCGGGTTAAATCCCCGACCTCTGGATCGACTCCCACTGCAGATTCCTCTCTCCTCTGTAATTCCCCGTGGGGATCATTAAAGCTACACCTAACCATGAAGTCAGACCTTTGAAAATTTCCTGGTCCTGTTCACCATCTCAGGGAGCCCTGATGGAGCTGCTGAATAGATGTTGGCAATAAAAAGGAGAGGTGGATATCGATACAAGTTCAGGATGGTACATTATTAAAAGTAAAGTTTTAAAAAGGGCAGTTTAACTGAGGCAGTAATTTATATAAGATTTAGCAGTTATCAAAAGTAGCTGATTTCTGTCTATTTCTATCATTAACTACTGATCGCTGATCGGCTGATCGGCAAAGATCAGTTGGTACAATAACAGCGTAACACTTAGTATCTCTGATCTGATCCGATCAGCTGCTAAGTCTGCAAAGATTCTTCTGGAGTCCGAAGTCAACTCTGTCTTTACCACAGCAGACCAGAACAGCTGACTGCTGCCTGCCGCGAGACGGGCCAGGAGAAAGGCTGAAAATGGAGGGATGGATGGGCAGCACTGCTCGTTTTGACTGACTTTAACAGACAAATTAAGAAGACCTATGTGCTGAGGCTCCTTTTGGGACGAATAATGAGCCACATTGTGAAACATGTTGAATTATCCTAATTATTCTTTTTCATGTCATTTTCAGATCAGCTCTCATTTTGTGTCTTGGAATCCTTCATGCATCACGGTGTCCCACAGGTCTAAATGCGAGCCAGCTCTGGCTCATATATGTTTGAGGGTGAAAATTTAGGCCAACCTGGAATCACTCACCCAATGGTTGGCACTCACGCCAGGTTTGGGCCAGCATCAGCCAGTGGAATTAGACCCTGGTGTATCAGTCATGCTTTATTTGGAATTCATGTGCTGAATATGAAGGAGACAATTTGGCCTTCCTCGGTTGCATCTTGTTTGAGTGTGTTGCTGATTTCCACAGCCGTAAATCCTTATTTTCTTATATGCTACCTGCAGGATATCTCTTTTTTTATCCCAACACAAAAAAATATTTCCTAGATTTTCTCGATACATTCTGTATGAAAAAAATGACTTAATAGTTTAAAGATAAAGAAATGTGCATCACTAACTGGCAAAACTGAACTTATTTGATCTGCACCATAGGTATGACTTTAATACTCTGTTATAGGTTTATTAATTTTCTTGGGTCATCCTCTGAAAAGACAAGGACAACTACGAGGATGTTTTTTTTTTCCTATTCAGTTGAGGTGGAGGTGACAGGTCAGATCCCTCCCTTCAAGACTTAAATATGAGGCAGAGGTGGAGCTCAGCAGGTAAGTTCCATGCACCTCCAACTAAAGTACTGTAATCTTGAGGGACGTTTTTTTAGATTACAGGCTTTTCAGTCCTCACTCCAACGGAAAACATGGAGGACACTTTTACCAAGAGGTGTTGCTGAAGTTGTTTTCTTTCTCTTTTTTTTGGCAAGAGATAAAAATGTCCTTGCTAAGTGTATCTTGCAAGGTCTGCCCCATTGCCCCATCTCACTCATTGTCCTCGGCTGTGTAAGAGGGAGTGACAACGCAGCGTGGCAGCTAAAAGCATTCTTGCAGACTCGTCCTCATCACTTCACTCTTCCTGAAAATCAAGACTCTCCTTCATCGGTCGTTTGTTTGCAAAGAAACTCTGAGTGTCTGTGAATCCCAGCGCCACCACCGCGGTCATGTCTGTGACCACCTGAATTTTATTGAGTGCCTTTATTGTTGTTGGGCCGCTGAGGTGGACAGAGATGCCGGATGTTTTAATTAAAAGTTCCAGACTTCATCCCAAAGGCTTTTTTCGGGAGGTAGGTGTGCCTATATGACTTTTCTGTCTTAGTGAACTGCAGCTACAGTCAGATTTCCAGGTACATGGGGTGAACAAGTGCTGAACATGCATGAAGCACACTGAGGGCAGAAAGAAGCATAGATGAATACACTTTAAAAACATGAATGTTAGATTCACAGAAGCTGTTTAAAGCAGCTAAACAGAAAACACAGTGGCTTGATGCGTGCTCAATCATCCAGGCAAGGAAATCCCAAAAAGTTGATTCCGTTTATCTGGACGTTTGGTCTTCAGTCTCAGCTGTCTGCAGGTTTCCCCAACCTTATAAACTGTGCATTTGCACAATGACTGAAACTAGCATCAGTGATGGACAATGGGCTGTGACATCACTTTGATGAAAAAAATGATATGTTAAACTTTACAGTAGAAATAAACACTGGGAGGAAAATAAATAAATGAATGTGAACAAATGAATTAAAAGATGTTTTGGTCTATATCGATAATTATGCTAACAGACAGTCCAAGAAGTCTGTGCTCCAGTTTTGGTGAGCGAAAGATTGCATTTGGATGTTAGTGAGCACTAATTAGCAGGTATCTGAGCCTGTACAGCGCATCTACAGGATACGGTCCATGGATACCATCTGCAGCTGATAACTCCACCTTCTCATTTGTGAATGGCACAGGGGAGATCAACAAGCAGTCAGGGAAAGCTATTGGGAAATCAGAAAATTAATTCAGAAATACAAATCAAACAAAAGCATGTGAAAAACTGGTTGAAAATGTGGTGGGTTCTATTGATTTCAATGTGCACAGGCTTCCATAAGACATGAGATATATCGACCCAGTAACAATACAGCTAACAGAATCCAATTATAAGAGCAAATGTCTTTAATTTTACTAAATATTGAAAGTAAATATGTGTTTAAACACATCTTGTGTTTAAAGTTTGCAAATTAAAGATGTTAGGCAATGGCAGACAGTGGACCAAACCAGTGTCAGGGATGTGCGGGGGAAAAGATTTACTGATTTATTGTTTTCCATCTTACAATTAAACTAATAGCTTCCCCTACATGGAGTTGTATGCATTTAATTTTGTATATTTACAATGACAAAGTGAGGAGGAGCACACTGAAACACAGAAACACGAGGCTATACTTATTTTATCTACCCCAGCAGCAGGGTGGCAATCAGATTTTAAACTGAGGTCTGATGCATCAGTACAGTAACTTTACAAACCACTGAAAGGCTAAACCTGTCGTTTATATGCTGTCTATAGAATTTACTCATTCAGCAGATACAGAGTGATACGATTATCCCACAGGATGGTATACATGTCACAGCAGCTGTGTCTGTTAACAGGAATCAGTGATTTTTCCAGCACTTTCAGACTTTCAGTTAAAAAAAACAAAGAAAAATAACAAAGCCTTGTGTAGGTTAAATCAAATCAAATCAAATCACTTTTTATTGTCACATCACATGTGCAGGCACACTGGCACAGCACATGCGAGTGAAATTCTTGTGTGCGAGCCCCACAAGCAACAGAGATGTGCAAACACAACAACACAAACGAGCAAAATACAAGAATGGCCAACCTGAAACTAATAAATATATGTACAATATATAATAGTGTATGCATTTCTGGATGTGTATACTAAATATTTTCCTACGTGTGTGTGTGTATGTGTGTGTATACACATTTTTACAAATTAAATAGTAAAAAAATAAAATAAAATAATAATAATAATAATAAAATATATAAAATATACAGAGTTGAATATGTGCAAAACAAGTGGCATTTATATACAGTGTGGAGTGCATAATGTTGAAGTTCCAGTAGTGAAGCTGAGGTGTCTATGACGTGTTCAGCAGTCTGATGGCCTGATGGAAGAAGCTGTCTCTCAGTCTGCTGGTACGGGACCGGATGCTGCAGAACCTCCTTCCTGATGGAAGTAGTCTGAACAGTTTATGGCTGGGGTGACTGGAGTCCTTGATGATCCTCCCCGCTTTCCTCAGGCACCGCTTCCTGTAGATGTCTTGGAGGGAGGGAAGCTCACCTCCAATTATCCGTTCAGAGCACCGCACTACTCGCTGGAGAGCTTTGCAGTTGTAGGCGGTGCTGTTGCCATACCAGGTGGTGATGCATCCAGTGAGGATGCTCTCAATGGCACAGCGATAGAAGGTCCTGAGGATGCGGGGGCTCATGCCGAATCTTTTCAGTCTCCTGAGAAAGAAGAGGCGCTGCTGCGCCTTCTTCACTGTTTTGTTTGTGTGTACTGACCACGTAAGATCCTCAGCCAGGTGTACGCCAAGGAACCGGAAGCTGCTCACTCTCTCCACAGCAGCGCCGTTGATGGTGATGGGGGTGTGTACTTCTCTGCACCTCCGGAAGTCCACTATCAACTCCTTTGTCTTTGCGACGTTGAGGGTGAGATGGTTGTCTTGACACCAGTGGGTCAGGGCGCTGACCTCCTCCCTGTAAGCCGTCTCATCACCGTTGGTGATAAGACCCACCACTGTAGTGTCGTCCGCAAACTTCACAATGATGTTGGAGCTGTTAGTGGCTGTGCAGTCGTAGGTGTAGAGTGAGTACAGGAGAGGGCTCAGTACACACCCCTGTGGAGCACCAGTGTTCAGTGTGATGGGGGATGAGGTGATGCTGCCCAGTCTGACCACCTGGCGTCTGTCAGACAGGAAGCTAAGGATCCAGCTGCAGAGGGAGCTGCTCAGTCCTAGATCCTGCAGTTTCCTGTCCAGCTTCGAGGGAACGATGGTATTGAATGCTGAGCTGTAATCTACAAACAGCATCCTCACATACGTGTCTCTCTTCTCCAGGTGTGACAGGGCAGTGTGTAGTGTCAGGGCTATGGCATCATCAGTGGACCTGTTGTGGCGGTATGCAAACTGTAGAGGGTCCAGTGAGTCGGGTAGTGCAGAGCAGATGAAGTCCCTGACCAGCTTCTCGAAGCATTTGCTTACGATGGGGGTCAGGGCTACAGGTCGCCAGTCGTTCAATGAGGAGATGGTGGAGGATTTGGGTACAGGGACGATGGTGGCCATTTTGAAGCAGGCTGGGACTACAGACAGAGAGAGGGAAAGGTTGAAGATGTGCGTGAACACTCCAGCCAGCTGAGCCGCGCATGACCTGAGGACGCGGCCGGGAATCCCGTCCGGACCAGTTAAAGTCTTGATGCTCGCACTTTTTGGGTTAGGTTAAGAAGAAAACCAAGGTTTTAGGTAAATAACCTTACCACACCTTAGAAAGCTCAAACTGACAAAATCCACAGTACTTTATTTTATGACTAATGAATTTCCGAAAGAATGAGTTAGTTTGCATCAATATGATCAATCAAGGTCCAATATTCTTTAATTTTCCTTTAAGCTCAGCTTTCAGTCTCCACCAGTCATGGGAAAAACTGACCAAATCATAACAAAGGGAAAACTAACAGTGGCTTTACAAGAATGTGTTTGTGCTTGAACACTATGACGTGAATGAATAAATGATCCAAATTATGAATTTAATTTGTTCTTTCATTTCAACATTGTTCAAATACACTATTCAAAAACTGTTGTTTGTCTACATTATTATTTTTTAATACGCAGAAATATCAGTGAACAGTGTGCATGCATTCATGCACATTTACTTTGTTTAGATTTTATTTTTACATATCTTTGCAAATGCGAAACTTTTAAATCAGTGGTTCATGCAATTGTTTCAGAACTGTGATGAGTATGTCTAAAGCTTTTTTTTTTTTTTTTTTAATGGAACTGTTTTGACTCTGATAACTTAAGGTGTCCATTTTTTACAGTGTGCTCTCCATTGTGCAGTGCTGACACGCATAAAAAGTTTCTCTGCTTCAATTTGTGCCAATCTGACTTTGGGAAAAGGGGAAAATGTGTTCTTTCTCCACGGCGATCCATCTTCAAAGTGGGCCTGTGTGTGCTGAGAAGGATGGCGGTGGGGTGATAAGTGTTGGGGATGTAGTAAATTTGAATACAATGACATAAAATAAAGCTGGTTGTCATGCTCAGCAGTTCTGCTCCGGCGGGCCTTTCCTTTCTGTCTAAAGCTGCTCGACACAGTTCCGGATTTACCAAATCCTCCGAAGACGAAACGAACCCTGTCGCTTCATTGTGTGAGAGCTGCCATGAAACACCCCACCTCACTACCATCCCTCCTCCTACACGGCCCCTCTCTCTCTCTCTCTTTCGCGATAGAGATTTTAGTGGAGTGGGGGGCGAGGGGGTTGGCGGCACGACGGGCAGGAAGTCGGTTTGCTGTTTGAGCTTTTAAGCATGAGGGGATTGGTTTCAATTTAAAGCCCTGACATAAAAAAGAAAGAATCAATTTAAAGAAGCTGGGTCCCCAGGGTCACCTGGTTGAGCGAGCACTGGAAATGACAAAAAGAGAGAAAGCAAGAGAGTGAGAGACAAAGAAACAGAGCAAAATAATTATAGGAAAAACTGCCATGTTTCAGGGAACTAAGAGAAAAAATAAATCTACATAATATACTTAATTAGCACCGTCTCTGATTTGTTCAAATGATTTCTAACATTAATCTACGAGTGGGAGAAATTCTCAAATGCTTAATGTGAAAATAGTTTAATGAGGAGGACATTTAACCAAGATGAGAAAAAATTGAAAATATTCCCAAATGCTCTGAAGATTATGATAATGGTACCAAGAAGAAAATGGCTTGACAACCTTAAAAAAAAAAAGTAGAAAATGAGGATGGAAAATTATCAGAGTGCTTTTTATAGAGTTCTACTTTAAATCTTAAAGCAAATAAACAAATAAAATTTAAAAAAATCAACCAAATACAAACAGGAAAATCAGATCCTAACATTACATTGTGTTTTCTCATCTTATAGTTTAAATGTTGTTTTGCTTAAAATCTAGTCAGTTAATTTAGTTTAACAAGTTAAATCAGTCAGGCTCGTTTTATTGTGTCCAGGCATAAAATGTCTGGCATCTGTCTTATAATATATTGTAATTCAGCTAAACACTGCAGTCTTTCAAAATTGACACACTGCACAGGTCTTAGTGTGGATAGTATGCTATTGTATCTTAACCCTCTCAAGGCAGGCATTGCCGATTTGCAACAGTTAAAAACTAACAACCTGATTACCCCACATACATATTTTATGATTTTATGCCATCTGATCTCAGGAATTCGCATGATAAGGTGGGGCCAGGTTTCACAATGAACTCACCCGAAACTCTGGCTGATTGGGACCCACACCCAGTTTCACACCTTGGCTCAGGCGATTAGAGGATCATCTTTTGTCCCTCTGTGGGGGGATACTCCCACTAGGTTTATATCTGGGACTCCCCACCATTTGACCTTAGAACTGAAGAAGCTTCTCGGATGAGAGGTGAAACGTCTTCAAGCAACTCAAAGAAGTCCAGACGCTTTTCTTTGCAAGCTCCTTTGACTACGATGACCTGGATGACTGAGAACCTTCACAGACATATTTTATGAGGTTTTTTTTTTACTCAGAAGTACCACTGCAGGACTTGGTTGTGCATTAGCAACAAAAAGTTTAATTTGAGCCTGAGAGGGTTAATTGAGACACACAGCTGCTATGTGCAGATCTTTGAAGAGATGAAATAGTTACTAGGACTTTTTAATGAGCACTCATCGCGGTTAAAGACATCAACAGTCAAAGAGCCCATCGTAAGGCATCCCCTCCCAGGAAGAGACGAGCAGCAATGCGGGGACCGGAGACCACAGAATATCTCTGAAATTCAGCTGTGAGCCAAGCGATTACCAGTGCCAGTAAATGATACCTGCGATTTATCATGAGAGGATAAATCCTTTAGAGAGTTACCTAGCAACCAGTGTCTGGAATATCCACTACCTACGAGCTATCAGCTAAATAGCAATGCAAAACAACAGAATCACAGAGTTTTAGCCATATGGCAACAAGTATAGTGACATGGGCAATGGGAGGTAAAATTTTTGTTCTCAAATACACGTGAAGCCCTTACTAGCTGTTATTTTGATGTGTACAGTCAATTAGCAGTCAAAAACACCCCTGTACCAAAAGTCTAAGGTAACATCACGTTTTTCAGCCTGCACGTGCTGGAGGAGCACGTACAGATGCCACGTCGTTTACAGCTGGGAAACTGTTCAAACAGTCTCTGAAAAACAGACACGACTTTTTCTTAATGTCGTGTTTTTGTCTCTGGTCTTCACACTCTCTGGTTTCACTGACTTATGAATCACTGGGTGATGTATTCTCTACAAAAGATTCTATTTAAATAAACTTTACTCAGGGAATTTTAACAGTCATGCCAGTTAAAGCTCATTTGAATTTGAGAGACAGAGGGATGAGGTGCTCAAGGATGCGCAAGCAGAAGTAAGGAGCTTGAATCAGATCCAGACGTGGAAAGCGAGACGAGCCGACAGCCAAACGCAGCCGGGACTTCAGAGAGAGAGAGAGAAGGAGAGTAATTAAAGGTGTTTCTAAAGGGGCCGTTTGATGTAAAGCTTCCCAGCAGGACTCGCTTTCACACCGTGGACAGGAGGAGAGTTAACATGACAGTTGGCAATAAATCTTAAAACACTTTTGTTTGTTCCTGCACAGATAAACACACCGAGGCACTGAATCTGTCAGGATCTCAGAAATCTAAAAATACTCTGCGGTTTAATTAGGCCAATGATGACCCGGCGAGCTTTCAGAGGGGTAAACAGCCGCTTTCATGCCTCCTGCCTTTTGTTGTTGTTTAGATGCAGAGGCACCTTCTTTCAGGTAGCGAAGCTGCCAGAACCTCAGGAGTCACTTCAACCGTTAAAAAAAAGGCCTCCTTGTTTTGGTAGAAGGGCACCGTTGCTGTTTATCTGCCAGCAATTAGCATGGCAAACGCTACGGCTCTGGCCTGCATTCAGCGCGATTCCATCACCAAATACATAAGCTAAGCAAAGTCAACTAGGAGAATGCAAAAGCAATGCAGAAAACAAACTACTGATGTAACAACACAAAGCAGAACGGCTCAGAGACAAACAAGATGTTTTACGCCGGGAAGCTAATCATCCTCAATGCAGCGACGCTCACAGTGTGGATGATTAGTCGCTGTACAGTCTCTCGAGGTACGTCACTTTAAAACACAAAGAAGGCAGCATCGAGTCCTCATCAGCGCTAGAAAGTAATCCTCATTCCTGAAATTTTGAAGCCGCACAGAAATATTTATTCTACCGCTGAAAGCTAGCACAGCCACGTGTCGCACGAAGCTTTGATTGAGGTTGTTTTTAGGCCAGAACTTTAATTGAAACTCAGTTTGATTGATTGATTGATTGATTGAATCTTTATTTTGAACATGTTGAAAAAGTATAAAAAAATAGAATTAAAAGAGACAAATGAACAAAGCAAACAAAAGGAAAACGAGCAACCACAACTCCAAATAACGTCCATGTTCAAAAAGGAGCAGGAAGAAGCATAAGCTTATTTAATCCCACCCCTTTTCCACTATCTAGTATCAATAGACTACAGAAATACCTCCTTGCAATTACATTATATGTTATGTGTAAATTTTTTTTTTTTAATATATACACATATATGTTTCTATCTATCCATACATTTGAAACAAGAGTAACGTTTCCATGTCTATAGTTCATGTGGGTTTCTTCTCATCCATTCAAAGGGAAAATGATAATTTGTCATGTATTAGGCAGGAGTTCATTTATGATAACTACCCAACATTTCTGCATTTAATAAATAAAATACACAAAATAATAAAAACGCAGCTATGGCTGAGATGAAACCCAGCAAAAAGAACACTTTTTAATGTGAGCTCAACCACATGCATTTATTTTAAAGCTAAATTGCATCATCATCATCTTCTTCTGTGGTGGCCCAGAAAGGTCAAATGCACAGAAACGTAATCGATTTTTTTTCCTATTGTTCTTTTATGTTGAAGCTCTGTTGTGTTTTGTGTGTTTTTGCAGCATTTTTCTAGTTGCTTGTGCATTTGACCTCTCAGGGCCACCGAAACTCACACACATATCTGCAGGATTCCAACAGTGTATTATGAACGTGGGCTATGCCGACTGACCGCATTGGGATTTTTTCCATAGTCAAAGGGTTAAAGTGTCTCCTTAGAGTATTGCTCCCGTTGACCTGTTTTAAATGCGGGAAGAAGGGAATAAAGAAGGTCAAGTCTTTGTTCATTTATGTCCACTAATCAATATTTATTCATGATTTGGTGCTCCCTTATTATTGGAAGAGGGCAGCACTGTTGCCTCACAGCATGAAGGTAGTTGTGTGTTCTCCCTGCACCTGTAAAGGTTATCTCTAGTTTAGTTTAACTGGTGATTCTAATGTGGCTTTAAGTGTGAATGTAAACGGTTGACTGTGTCTCTGATTTTGGACTGGTGACCCATCCGGGGTGTGTCCCTCATTTGTGGTAAGCATACAGTCTGATATCCACTGAGCAGTCCTGTTTGATCAGACATGCAAGTAAATAGTGATTGCAGTTTCTTAAATGCAAAGCCACCGGCTATGATCACGTAACATTTAGCTTTTTATTGGCTTTCTTTAGAGTCTGGCTACGAGAAAATGATCAGAGGTCAGGAGTGCAGACTCAGAGTTTTAGGTTTAACATTCATAGATTTACATCGCCATCTGTGTACCTTTGCAGTATTTTTTATCAGTACACCAGGCGCACACCAGGACAGGCCTTCTCTGTGTATCTGAAGGTCAGACAGAATTAATGCTGAAGTGGTTTGACTGAGATAAATGTGGCATACAATTAACTTGAAATAAGAAATGGGGAAGTATCGGCTAATTTGATCAAAAAACAAATAATGGGATTGTTCTTAAAATTCCATCTTCTCTCGTCTCACTTTACATTCATAAAATGATCTGATAGGCCGAGTGAAGGTGGGAACAGAGTGTGACATTTCTTGTTTGCTCTCCTGACTGCCGTGTCAGCGCGTGGCGCAGAGAAGCAGGATGTTGAATCAGGCCTCATGTTTGTTTCCCCCGACTCGACTCTACTCCGCTACTGTCTCTGTTCAGTCCTGTGTACACAAATCTGCCAGGGAAAAGATGTTCTGAATTGCAAACGACACAAAAGGAGCAAATGGGGTGAAGTGGTAGGGGGAAACTGGGCGTTTGTGACAAAACTGCTCTGCCAGATGGGTGTAATACGGCGAGGAGAAAGCTGTTTACACACCGTCCAATCTGCAAATGGAGCATCTGTGACGAGGCTCTCAGGACGAGAACGAGTCCGGGAAGGAGCATTCCTGCTAACGGGATACAATGAATAAAATTATTACATCCTTTCTCTGCCGAGTCTCTTTATCTCTCCATCCTTCCTCACAGCTCCGGTGTGAATCGACCCCGTTCTGTTCCCATTTGTGTTTCCCCCTCCTCTCCTCTTCCTCCTACACCTCCTTCTTCCTTTCCTTCATTTCTCCCTTTGCTCTTGTCTAAAATTGAGAACAGAACAGCTGGTAATTGAAGATCATTGTCTCTCCTCAGGCCCTCAGGATTTACAATGCTTCTCACTGCAGCTCATCTGCAACACACAATTTTTCGCTTCTCTTTCTGTTTGCTTTTCCCCCTACCTTCCTCCTCTACTTCTTCTTCTCTCTCTTCCACCGTAAACTCCACAAGCCCTTTTTGAAATTGGATTTTCATTCGAGATGGACCAGGAGTACCCGTCGTGTTTATGCCGCCTTCCTCCCATCAATTTTCCTTTCTCCTTTCCTCACTTCATTTCAGCCCATTCTCTCCTCTGTCTCCTCCTGTGAATTATCTCCTCTCAGTCCGGCTTGGACAGAAGCTCCATTTTCCTCCTGATGGATATAAAAAAAGCAGAAAAAATCACTGCAGTTTGGAGTGTGCTGCTGTTCAACAGGTGGAAAGAGAAGCTGAGAAGATCATGATCAAGCAGACAATGTTCCTCTTTCTCTGCCGTCAGCTGTGGACTGAAGGTACAAGATGTTCTGTACGCACAAAGATAAAAACTTTTTATGCTATCAGGTCACGTCTGATAATGTTGATATGTTTTCCCTCTTGAATTATTTCATGCACTGTATTAAAAACAATTTAGTCTGTTTTTGCTAAAACGAGACTCGACTTTAACGATCAGATGAAAAGAAAGAAAAACGCCGTCTGAGGTCTCCACGTAGGTGCACGCTGACACCGTAACTGAAGTCACTCCAAACAGTCTCTTTGTTAGAACACAGAATCTCTATTTTTGCCTGTTTATTTCATTTTTCCTGGTTGAACTCAATTTGTCTGACAGCTGGTAACAATACTCTGTTAAGCTAAAGAATTTGGAAAAATACGAATTTCTGACTGAGCATGACCCCAATATGCAGTTTTAATCAGGAAAATGTATCCAAATTTTTATCCCATTTCTACGTAATGAGCTTGGTTCCCCTCGGTGAACAGATAACAAATTACAGATGAATGTGCAACCACAACATGCTGAGAGAGCTGGCTCGTGCATGTTTAAATGCAGGGCTTGACACAGCCGAAGCCTCAATGAGCCCAGGCCTGGTAAAAAGAAATATGTTGCCGAGCTGCTGGCCCATTTGGGCCAGTGACCATGTTTCCACCACACAGTTATGAATTTATCTGTGAAGCAAATGGCTCTAACAAGTCAACTTTGTCATTTCAGTCTAAGACTTGTTTTCACCACAAAGGAAGGATGCGACGTGGTGCGTGAAAAGCCGGACAAAGAATCCTGGACTAAGATGAAAAAACAGACCCCAAACCGCAAAGCAATGACGCAAACCAAGAACAGCTGTTCTTTTCTATATTTCCAGTTTTTTGTTATTTTAAATTTACTGTCTACAAATATCTCTCAAAACATGTCAGAAACCTTCTAAAACATATGCCCCAGTTCATTATGCCCCAAATCCCCATCGCAGCTGCAAAAGAGAAAACACCCCATTAAACACACTCAAACATACCTAACTTTAACTGGCTGACCTGACCAGTCAGCCAGTTAAAGTGATACTTTTCAGTCTTTAGCCTTCGGTTGATACGCTGTGTGGATTGGGATTGATTTCTTGTAAACCTGGTCGAGTGTTTAGCAGATGTTTAATCTTTTATGAACAGGTTCATCTATGTGCATCATTAACTGCATAAAACCAAAGGAACTCAGAGAAGAGATGCAGACTTCTTCAAAGACAGATAAATTAATTTATTAATTTAGGTAGTGTCACATATAAGGTGACTTAAATAAAAAGGCTGTTCTTAAACCTCGATTATACTTTCCCCATCTTTCGGGTCCACTTGGGTCTGAATGTTGAAATTTTTGTCATCAACTTCCTTGCCCACTTGTTTTTTGTGTGCACCAGGTGCCAGACTTCAAATGATGTTTCCAGCTGTGTGTGTCTGTGTCCACAAGTATAATCAAGGCTTTGATGTAATAGAAAAACAAGATACCAAAGAAACGATAATTGATTTAGCCCATGTAGCATGATAGTAGTTTATCATCAAACTGAAAAATCACAAAAAGCAAACAGTGGAAAAGGGAACAAACTAAACCAAGGCAATGAACTCAGGTAAAATGTCCGTTATCAATTCACCTCTTCAATAGGCTTAAATGTGAAGACGAGTGACCTTTTCAGCTTTTGCATTCACCGCTGGTTTTATTTTAAACAGCCCCAGTGCATTTGGTTTACGGGCATGTCTAAAGGCTAGCGCACAGTGTCCTCCACTTCATGCATTTTAAAACTTTAATCATTAAATATTCGGAAGATTTGGAAAATGAATTTAAAAATATGTCACGGCTGGGTGGGCCAGTGTGTTTGAGGTGGGGACCAAAATGCAGACATGAGAGAAAAACAAAGTATAACAAAAAGCTAGTATTTATTGTGGCTGATATCATATCATCATCATTCGTCCAGAATTGCTGTGCGTTGCTGACCTACAGCAGACAAGAGCTTCTGGACATCTGGACTCATAACTCCAACAGTTTTATCGCCGATCTCCAACTCATCCCAGAGATCTCCAGAACACTGGAGGCTGCCCACTCTCCCCGGCCGGGCGGAAGTGCACGCAGACGGCGCCGAGATTGTAAACAAAGGCGAGGTAGGCGCGGAGGGCTACGGGCTAAGCTAAAACTAACACCACACCGGCTGCCTTTACCCAGTATTTTCCTCGCCAATGTCCGTTCTCTGGCAAACAAAATGGATGAGATACGGCTCTCCATCACTAACAACAGATGGATTATGGACTCAAATGTCATGTTTTTCACCGAAACATGGTTGAACAACAGCTGCCCGGACAATGCTATCGAGTTAGCAGGACGCCACACACACCGAGCCGACAGGCTAGCAGATGACTCCAGCAAGACCAGAGGTGGAGGTTTGTGCATTTATATTAACAATGGTTGGTGAACTCCACTACTACTGAGAGTCACTGCTCACCTAATGCGGAGTTTTTAATGGTCAAATGCAGACCTTATTATTTCCCCAGAGAACTCACCTCTATCATACTCACTGCCGTGTATATACCCCCCGACGCTAATGCTAGGTTGGCCATGAAAGAACTTTCTACAGCCATTAACAAACACCAAAATAAACACCCTGAGGCTGCTTTTATTGTTGCTGGCGACTTCAACCACACCAACTTAAAGACAGTCCTCCCCAGATTCCACCAACATGTCTCCTGCCACACCAGAGGAGACAAGACTTTAGACCATGTGTATTCCAACCTGGCTGGAGCCTACAAAGCCACACCCCTCCCCCACATTGGACAATCGGACCATCTCTCCCTGTTTCTCACACCTAGGTATTCACCACTCATCCAACGTGTGAAACCTGCTGTGAGGACAATTAAAGTTTGGCCAGAGGGGACAGACGCAGTGCTCCAGGACAGATTTAAAAACACAGACTGGAATATGTTCACCCACACAGACCTGGACCAGTACGCCTCATCTGTACTGGATTACATCTCCAAAACCACAGACAGTGTCACCACCCAGAAACGGATCACCATGTACCCCAACCGGAAGCCTTGGATGAACCGGGATGTTCGTCTCCTCCTGAAGGCATGCAACACCGCCTTTAGGTCAGGAGATGCACACGCCTACAGTACAGCCAGGGCTAATCTAAAGAAGGGCATCAAAAAAGCCAAACACCATTAAAAAAAGAAGGTAGAAGAACACTTCTCCAACTCCAACCCCCGACGCATGTGGCAGGGACTCCAGACCATTACAGACTACAGGACCACCAAACCCTCCCCCGCATCCTCTGATATCTCCTTTCTCAATGAGCTCAACAACTTTTATGCTCGTTTTGAGCGAGGGAACCCCACAACCACAACCAAAGCAGACGTGACGCCAGACCACCAACCTCTGACTCTCTCCCCCACCGATGTAGGGGGTGAGCAGGATCAATGTCCACAAGGCTGCAGGTCCTGATGGCATCCCCGGGCGTGTTCTCAGAGCGTGTTCTGGAGAGCTTGCAGGAGTGCTGACAGACATATTCAACCTGTCCTTGGCCCACGCTGTGGTACCGGCCTGCTTCAAATCCACCTCCATCGTCCCGATACCCAAAAACTCCAACCCATCTTGCCTCAATGACTACCGCCCAGTAGCACTCATCCCCATCATCACTAAGTGCTTAGAGCAGCTGGTCCTAGCACACTTCAAATCCTGTCTCCCCCCCACCCTGGACCCCCACCAATTCGCATACCGCCAGAACAGGAGCACAGAGGATGCAGTCTCCATCGCACTGCACTCTATCCTCTCACACCTGGACAACAACAACACCTACGCCAGAATGCTGTTTATAGACTTCAGTTCAGCGTTCAATACAATCCACCCCTCACAACTCATCAGGAAACTGACAGACCTGGGCATCAGTTCCCTCATCTGCAAATGGTTACTGGACTTCCTGACCAACCGCCCCCAACATGTCCGGCTGGATAACCACTGCTCATCTACCATCACAATGAACACCGGTGTACCACAAGGCTGTGTGATGAGCCCTTTCCTCTACTCCCTCTTCACCCACGACTGCAGACCTGCTGATGGTTCCATCACCATCATTAAGTTTGCAGATGACACCACGGTGATTGGCCTCATCAGTGACAACGATGAGGCCGCCTACAGGGAGGAGGTGGATCGTCTGACTGAGTGGTGCGACACAAACAACCTGCTACTTAACACAGAGAAGACCAAGGAGCTCATCGTGGACTACAGGAGGAATGCTGACCCACATCCACCCATCCACATTAAGGGGACGGCTGTGGAGCATGTGAGCAGCTTCAAGTTCCTGGGAGTCCACATCTCCGAAGATCTCACCTGGACGACCAACTGCTCCAAGCTGGTCAAGAAGGCTCACCAGCGCCTCTTCTTCTTGAGGACTCTGAGGAAGAACCACCTGTCCTCAGACATCCTGGTGAACTTCTATCGTTGCACCATCGAGAGCATCCTGACCAACTGTATAACAGTCTGGTACGGGAACTGCTCTGCCTCGGACTGGAAGGCGTTGCAGAGGGTCGTGAAAACTGCCCAGCGCATCGCCGGAGCACCACTTCCTGCCATAAAAGACATCTACAGGAAGCGGTGTCTGAAAAGGGCTGGGAAAATCATCAGAGACCCCAGTCACCCATCACATGGACTCTTCACCTCCTGCCCTCTGGGAGGCGCTACAGGAGCCTCCGGACTAAGACCACCAGGTACCGGAACAGCTTCTTCCCCACAGCTGTCAGACTCCTGAACTCTGCCACCTGACCCACGTTAACACATGGACTGAACATACACACACCCCAATGGACAACTGTACCCTCAAACACACAATAATAACATGGACTGAACCACCACTCACAACCACTAGCACTTATATAGCCTCTGTAGAAATTATCCACATATCTCACTTATCTTAACTGCACTACTGTATAGCTCTGTGTAAATAATCATTCTGTACATACGATAATTTTTAACCCCACAAATGTTTACAACTTGCATAGTTCCCATTTCTGTATAGCTGTATATCTCAGATTTCTGTAAAGTTATTTGTTTCATATTCTGTATAGTTTTTCATATTTATATCCTGTCCATAGCTTGTACTCACTACAGCATGTACATACTTATAGTTATAGAATATTCACAACATACTTCATACCGTGTACATTATAACATACCATAGTAGACCCATTTCTGTAATATACTTACATATCTATATTATTGCTAATATATATTGTAATATATCTATATCACTAAAGCACTTCTGGATGGATGCAAACTGCATTTCGTTGCCCTGTACCTGTGCATGTGCAATGACAATAAAGTTGAATTCTATTCTATTCTATAAACACAAAACAAAGCCAAAGTCAAACTGAGAATAGAACTAAACTAAAACCTAAACTGGGATAAGCTAACGCTAACATGAAAACTATGACGAGAGACATGAAGGTGAACCGAAGCTTTAAAATAATCCTGAGACTTGACATACATGACACCAGACAAACAGACAACCCAACATTGAACAGAAGGAGACAGAGGACTTCAATACACAGAAGTGTAATTAGGGAAGTGGAAACACCTGGGGAAACGGTTAGCTGGCACAAATGAACATGACACCACAGGGGAAGCAAAACTGAACATGGAAGCAAGTCCTTCACAATAAAAAAGGAATCATGGAGAAAACTGGGTTGAAGAGAGGGACACAGAGGGGAGAGACACTAAGGGAAGCTACATAGATGAGGTGTTATCTCCTCATCTATGACAAACAGAAAAAGACTCATAAACTAGGAGACATAGGAGTAACATAAACTAGACTAAAACTCAACTAAATCCTAACTAATAATAACAACCCAAGAACTTAGCATATTTCCAATATAATATCAGAAATCAAAAATACAAAATAGCTCAAAATGCTGGGTCACAGACCCAGCCCGTCACAAAATATAAATCTACCAACAA
The DNA here is from genome assembly GCF_057381915.1 of Diplotaxodon limnothrissa. Classification (NCBI taxonomy): domain Eukaryota; kingdom Metazoa; phylum Chordata; class Actinopteri; order Cichliformes; family Cichlidae; genus Diplotaxodon; species Diplotaxodon limnothrissa. The sequence continues at coordinate 12,513,339 of NC_140597.1, read as the reverse complement.
GTCGTCAGGCTACAAGAAATCTTTCTGCCGCCAAAGAAAAGAAATGCAGTCAAAACAGTCTTTGTTATTGATGTTTGTCTTCTTTGGATGTTGCAGGTTTGCTCACGTGCAAATCAGTATGTCCTGATGAGCCTGTTTGTGTTTTACATACAATCACTGAAGCAGCAGGTGTGCAGTATTAAAAAAAGTGTCCCTGTTAAGGCAACCGTTTAACCTCTTAACATCCAGCAACTTAATAGTAGCATTCGTTTTATGTCTACCCAAATGTGTGTAAGAGAGATGATATGAAAGGTAACAGCTTCTAGTTCCAGACACTATGTTTGTTACATACATGTTGCTAAAATGCCATCTAACCAACCTCTAAGTGAAATGTATTTGATTTGTTAGATATGAAGAGGTTAATGGAATTCCAATGAGATGAGTCTTTCCAGTGTTTCATTTTTACAGTGTCCCATTGACTTTATTTGGGGAGGCTGTATATTTCATAGTCTCAGTTACCTGTTCTGAGCAGACAGGAGTGGCGCTAGAGCCCATCTGCTTCAAAGTTCGATGTATGTGCATTCAGAGATGCTGTTCTGCAGACCTTCATTGTAATGAGTGGTCATTTGAGTTACTGTTACTGTTACCTTCCTGTCAGCTCAATAGTGATGGGATTTCCGGGTCTTTTTAGAGAACCGGCTCTTTCGGCTCGGCTCACTAAAAAGAGCCGGCTCTTTCGGCTCCCAACCGGCTTTTCAGGTTGTTTTGTTGCTTTAATTAATTTATTATTAACAACAATATAAAATTATGCACAAAAGGAATTACTAATGTAAAAAAACCTGTGGTTATATTTATATATGTTTATATATAAATATATGCGGTGGCCCCTAGAGACAAAACACGTACAAACTCCAAAACACATTTCTAGCATTAACTGAACTTCCAAAACAGAGCTACCTAGATCACTTAAATTACACAATTGAAAGCATATGTGTATTGTTTGTGTATTTATACACAGGCACTCATATATATTCAAATAATTAAAAAAAATGTTCATTTACCTGTTACTACCACACACCAAATCCGGTCGTTGGTAATTCCTGACTTGTGTAGCCACTAGGTAACAAAGCTCAACACTGCCCCTAGCATCCTGGAAATAGTTGTGGATGATTACTATACCTTTCTAATGTGACGTTGTTGTCCCTGGCTCTCTTTCTCTCTCTCTCCCTCCCGCTCTGTTCCTGTGCTACTGCCAGTGTAACTACCGCCCCTCCCCCCTCTGCCCAGCATAAAGCACAAGGCTCGCGTGCGGAGTGAAGCGGAAAAAAAGTGCAAGAAAGAGGGTGAGAGAAAGAAAAAAAAAACCCCCACGGCTCGTGATAAGGAGCCGGCTCGCGTCGTTCACTTCAAAGAGTCGGCTCTAAGAGGCGTTTCGTTTGCGACCGACACATCACTACAGCTCAAAGCAGTCTGGCCATTCCCCTCTGACCTCTCTCATCAACAAGGCACGTTCATCCAGAGAACTGCTGCTCATTGGATATTTTGTCCATAAACCTTGAGATGGTTGAGTGGGAATTGGGTTTGGGAAGTGGGTTTTGAGGCAGCTCCGTGGTTTCCTCCCAGCTGGGTATGCATGGAAAACCTAAAAAGGAAAGTTGTCCAGGAGGCATCCTAACCAGAGGCAAGAACGACTAATGGGTCCTTTCCACTCCGGAGTAAATTCCAAGCTCTTAATCTGTTGCTCCATTTTGCCTCTGCTCAGACATGTCCATCGATCAATTTTGAATATGCTTCTGTTAATATCTAAAGCCATTGCCCTGCTCTAAATCCGCCTGTGTCAGCCATGAAACCATGAAATACTGTATATTGGATAACACTGTATATTGAGCTAACCCTGCTCTGATCATCTTGACTGGCAGTTTATAGCAGCATGAAATTAAAAGGATCTTGTTTTATTGCAGCAGAACATCACTCTCTAGCCTGTAAGCTCATCTCTGAACCGTACAGCGTAGCGCCAACGTGCTCGATGAAGTCAAAGTGGACCGAACGGTGGCCGCCTGAAACTATAATAAACATGGTAGCCGGGATATTGCAGGAATCAGCGATCCGAGCATTGAGAAATTAGCTTGTCTTTCTTTTTCACTGTTATTGATCACCTGACTTCCTTATACATTTCCACATAATAGGCAGCACTGACTTAATTAGTCAAAAGACAGGCTGGGTAATTACATGTCACTTTAACAATGTGTTTTATTGCCTACAATCTCTGGTGGTACCAAGCGCATCTAATGGTGGATTTAATGCAAAGTGGATAGAGAAGGAGGGGTAGAAAGAAGAGGGTAGATTATATGCAAAGAGCAGGAATTAAACAACCAAATAAATCTGATTTTTTTTCTTTTACTAAACCACTTGTTACTTTTACAGTTAAATACACTGGATTTAGCGGGTGGTAAACAATGTTTTGTGGTAGTTTTGATTCTCATTATTGTTTTCTGCTTATCTTATTCATAGTTCCTGGTCTTTAGGTTCCTGTCTCTGTGCCTTCCTGGTGTTTCTTGTATCACGTGAAGTTATGTTTTCACATCTGTGCTTCTCCCCGTTTCAGTGTCAAGTCCGTGTCTCTGTGCGTGTCTCATGTTTCCTGTTTTACTTTGAAGGTCTCGTGTCCAATGTTAGTGTTTTCAGTTTTGCTTCCTCCCAGTGTGTGTGATTACTCACAGCTGTGCTCTCCTCCTGTGTCTCATTCCCTCATAATTCCTCGGTGTATTTAAACCCTTTGTTGCTGGATTGTCTGCTTGTCATTTGCTGCTAGCCTCCCATGTCTCAGGTATTCATGTATTTCATAGTGTTCCTGATTTCTGTGTATTTAGTTTTCCCAGTTTAGATTTTTGTGATTAGTTTCTCATTCATCTGGGGTTTTTTGTGTGTGTGTGCGTGGTTCATGTTCTGTTTTTCTGCCTCAATAAAAGGCACGCCTCTTGTTATAGTCCAGTTCCGTTCCCACATTTTGTTCATCTGCGTTTGGGTCCACTGCAACCTTGACATAAAACTCAGTGTTCGATTTTCATGTCAAGATATTTGTAATAAAGTTTTTATTTCAAATTGAGGAATAACTAAAATGACATTAATTCTGTGTTTTAGGAACAGAAAACATAAGCAGACAAAACAAAATTATATCTCTGCCGTGTTTACTTTTGTTTGAAAAGCGTTAAAGTATCAAGCAGCTGAATTTCTGATCAGAATAGCACAAAAACCTTGGCCTTATTGCAGTGGCTTCTTCAGAGCATATTCCAGTGTAGTATTAGTTTGGCTTAACATGGATTAAACATAAGTGAACTCCTTTCCCCCCCCCCCCCCCCTTTCTCTCCAGACAGGCTGCTCAGGTCTTTGGAGCTTAGGTTAAAAAGGAAGGCTGACACACGCACGCAGGCAAAATGTTGAAAAAATGAATGTTGATGCCTGACCCAGATGCAAAGAACACCTGCCGTTCTCTCGAGCATCCAACACAATAACTGCAAGCACTGACTGACTGAAGTGTTCATGTATCAGTGGTCATATTTCTCATTGAGAGCACATTTTCTTTCTATTACACACAGTCTACAACGTGTTACTTTACTTGTACTTTCTGTAGTTTCTTAAAGCTAAGAGAAACCTCTATGACCTGCTAGTAATTCACTGTGCAGCAAAGCTTTCTGCAAATCGACAAAGCTTTAAGGTCTAGTGGAGATCTCAAATTTTCTGAACCATATCAGATCTGTCAAACTGAATTTTGTGGTCGGAAGTGATCCCTGAGACATGTAGAATACGTCTAGAATTGATTGAATGGTGCAGCTGTGAAACTCTAGTCTGGATCAGAATATTGCTACAAGTGCTAAACCTGAAGGAAGTAGGAAAAAATATAACATCACTGAAGTGTGCATTTTTTTTTTCCTCTTGAAGGGATGTTGACTGTGAGCTTGTCTGTTAAATCTGACATCATTACCGATGACAACATAGAACATCTTGTTTATAGCAAAATACCTATCACTCCAACTTGACTGCACAAGGCTAGCAAGTTGACATATTAAAGAGAGATGCTGCATGTACCTACAGCTTATATTAAGGGCTGATCAGGTGAACCTATGCACCCTACTCCCATACACTGAGCACTTTTCCTACCCCACCCCAATGTGACCCACCGAAGAAGGGAGTTCTTCTTCCCCACTGTTACAAAATATTGCTCATTATGAGCCATCTGGAGTTTTCTCTCTATTATTGCTGTTTTTGCCCTAAAATATGAAGCACTTTGAGATGACTGTGCCTTGAAACGATGCTATACCAATAAAACTGAACTGTACTTTTAGCTGTTTCCTTTTCTTTTTGGCTTATTTGCTTCCATAACATGTTCTCATCAAATCAAATCACTTTTATTGTCACATCACATGTGCAGGCACACTGGCACAGCACATGCGAGTGAAATTCTTGTGTGCGAGCCCCACAAGCAACAGAGATGTGCAAACACAACAACACAAACGAGCAAAATACAAGAATGGCCAACCTGAAACTAATAAATATATGTACAATATATAATAGTGTATGCATTTCTGGATGTGTATACTAAATATTTTCCTACGTGTGTGTGTGTGTGTGTGTGTGTGTGTGTGTGTGTGTGTGTGTGTGTGTATACACATTTTTACAAATTAAATAGTAAAAAAAAAAAAAAAAAAAAAAAAAAAATAAAAAATAATAATAATAATAATAAAATATATAAAATATACAGAGTTGAATATGTGCAAAACAAGTGGCATTTATATACAGTGTGGAGTGCATTCAGACTAAGAAAGAAAATATCCAAAATACACATTTAGATGCTTATTTTTCTTTGGCAATTTTAATTTGTGCAAATGAGAGCACGTTTAATAAGATATTACCTAATTTGCATGTTTACACACAAAATTTCAGAAAACCTCTAAATAAATACAATTGATTGTTTCCGTGTAAGCAGCTGGGGCATTTAATTGAATTTTTTTAGCTGCTTACAATTTTTACTAAATTGTTTTTCATTTAGATTATATCTTGTTTTTCAAAACATCGATTTAAGGGCAGTATTCTCAATAAAATGTTTTTTCTTTTTCTCTTTAAGTCTTTAAGGGGAGATTTCTGGCTCACACAGCAAACGTTCCAGTTTTTTTTTTTTCCTCTTTCTATTTGAAGATTGCGTAGTTGCCATTCAGAGCCTGAGTGATGCAACATTTTATTTCTGAGAATGCTGTGAAAAGCATGTTTACATAAGCAGTAGAACTAAACTCGGTATTCAAAGTTTGTTCTGGTTGTGATGCTAGATAAAACTAGATAAATATTCTGATATATCCTAAGGGAGCTGTGACCAGATTTAATGGCCGTCCATGTAATAGCTCTGGGAGCTGCTGGTCAATATCATGTCAACAACATGGCCAAAAACAGTTTAAACAGGCACTTAACACTCGGTTTGAACAAATTACTTAATTTTCTCTTGGAACAACAAGAAACTGCTGCTGCAATAAACAGAGTGGACACAGAATAAATTGATTGTATATTTCACAACAACTGCAGACATAATTTGCTTCCTCGAGATTGGGTAGGTTAAAGAGGCTGGTTCTTCAGATTCCTTCAATTTTGAGTTTGTAACAGGGTTTGTATCCTTTAAACTTGTGGCACACATCAAACTGCTCTGTAAAGTTCAGCCAAATCCAAGACAGACACTCATGAATTACAGATGTCGCACAGTTTATTTTCACAAGAAGCCAGAAATGTAGTTGGAAGTTAGAAAACACACATTTACACAACACTTGTACACTGGTATTGTGAGACAAGCTCTGTCATTTTCAGCCTTGACTATTTCATTCCCAAAAGATTCTCCGTTTGTTGGGCGTTCAAGAAACGGAAGCCTTCTCTTACTGAAGTGAACAGTGTGATATGAAACTGCTTCTGCCAGCTCAAACACTCTGTGGTCAACACGTCGTGAGCCGCCTGCTGGCTCGATCAGAGATGCTCAGCCAGCGTCAAGCTAACACTGCAACACATACATGGAAGCCAATTAACAAATGAAACAGAAAGCAGAAGATGAAGGGCAAACCACACGATACTCAAATCCTCAAATACCCTTCTGTGCCACGGCCCCGCCCCTCTTCTTCTCTGACAGAAAGTTGATTGGATTGCCCTTGATTTTTTTTTTCTCTACAACATGTCAGATCTGTATTTCTGGGGCAAGACCAGGAGGAATTAGGTTTAAAAAGGACTCCCTCCATAGTCAAAAACTCATTTCATCATCAATTCCAGCACTTGGAGCTCCACAGCCTGCAGCCAGAGACAGAGGGGTATCGGAGTTGTGGCCGCTGGAGTCTTCTGACAGTCTATCTGACGAGCCGCTCCATTTATTCGGAAGATCAGCTGTCACTCCCGTCACTGTCAAGACGTTTTAAATGAGCTCGTCGACCTGGACGGCGTTTTGGAGACGGATTAAACTCCATATTTTAACTACAGAGCCATCAGCGGGTTCCTGTGTCACAGACGCAGTGGAGGGTAAAAGCCACCCAAAACTTTTTTTTTTTAATGCTGATGGAATAAATTGATTGTGTTTACATACATTAGCATTCATTACGGTGGTCTAAAGTGCCAGTGTTGTTGAGAGAGGGTCATTTAAGGAAACAAAAAGTTAACTGCACTCACTTTTGATTTAACTTTCAAATTCAGTCGTTTGGAAAAGGTTTGAAAAACAGTAAAAGCGACGGGTCTCTGAGGGTAATTTGTCTTTTCATGCGTTTTACCTCGTTGAAGGTTCCTGCCATGTAGGTGTCAGTCATACTTAAGGCCTGTTAACCTTTATTACACTCAGAGCTTTCTGTTGTTCATTAAATTTAATTAATAAACCATTTTTGCATTAAACTATTGGCTTTGTAATTCTTTCTATGCCCTGGAGAATATCGTGGCCACAGGTTGGAATGACGCTATTTGCGAGGCCTTTGAAGGGGAAGGACACATAAAGCCGAGAGCAGGTTAAACACAATGACACTGGTTTAAGGCACATCATACTCCTTACAATCCAAATTTGACTTCCAGATAAAGGCTTTGTAGCTGTGTGCATAGTCCTCCGAGCCAAACAGCTCCTGATGGTGGTCCTGGACCAAATCACATGAACCCTGTGGGTTTTTGGGGAATATCCAACAACTCAGACTGTCCTTACACTGGACCAAAGCATCCAGTTAGATGGAAAGGAGAAAGTGAATGAAAATGCATTCCTCTCTGCTCAGCGTAAATCATTCTTAATATTCATTTATTTTTGCACAAACAAGAACACATACGTACCCCTAGACATTCCCACTGCACAACAGCATGTAAACAACAAAAGCATATTTACATTTGCAGCAAATCAATTTGAAGCAAATACTCCAGCATTGAAATATAAACGTTTGGAAACATAACAGGAGCTGAGGAGTACTCGAGTGCTGGAATACACAAGGGGGGTCAAGTCTGTCCGTGAGAGACGAGTCTGATCTAACAGCACTTCTTACTTTGCCATACATATTGAAATATTACCACTGTATGACATCACATTTATATGCTCATTCAGCAAATGATTGGCTGTTTGCGGGTGTGAAAACTGGGATTTTTAGGATGTAAATGGAACTCAGCACTCACTCCCATGGGATTACCACCCACCACAAATTTAAAAGTGGAATCGTATTCAGAATGTCAGAACCTGGATCGGCTTTCATATGTATTTCCAAAGGAAGTTGAAAGTTTATATCCATCACCTTCCAATTACCCGTCTCATCTCCTCTTTCATCCTGAGCTTGTTTATTCCCCTTTTATTTCCTCTTTCCGTCCTTCATACTTTGCATGACTCCCGGGGTCGCCAGCCTCCTCTACTTCTTCACCTCAGAAACCTGACACTTCGCTGAACACCCACCCGCCCCTCTCGTTACATCCATTAGCCAGTCCTGTGGGAGGGATTGCGACCTCTGCTTTGAGCAGGTAATGTAGAGAAGTCAGGGAGGGAATTGGAGTTGCGTCCAGCTCACCTTTCGACAGGTGGATGGCGGGTCAGAGGACATTCTAGACCTCGTTATCTTATCTTCTGTCTCCTAATGAGCCACCGAGACGACTGTCCCCTTTGTGCAGTGCCGAAAAGGGGCCGTTGAAGTCTTTGTGTTCCTGAGGCTAATTACATCGCGGTCGTTCAGTTTGGGACAAGGTGCTGCTTCAAGTGGGAGAAGTGAACCAGCGTGGGGGAAAGTGTCTGGGCAGCCGTGGAGGGGGCGGAGGCTTCGGTTACCTGTGAATTCCCCTTGAAAACAGAGCTCCCTTTCTTCCACTTCGGGGGGTTTGGAGGTAGTTTGATCAGGTGCATTCCTCCCCTCTCTGGTCAGTTTCTCAGGAGGATTAAAAGGAGAAAAGTTTAACGTCTTACAGGTTTAAAATGGCGACAGATTGCTCGTGACGGTACTGGAGATTGGATAGTGAGGCCACAGACAATCACTCCTCTCAGGACTTATTTTTCCTCATTTTACCTCCCAAGTGAAAAGGAAAGCATTTAGAAAGGAAGTGAAGGAACACATTTAGCCCTGAGGTTCACAAAAAAGGTCAACATTTTACTTTTCTTCCTAACTTCATTCTAATTATGTCATTCTACACTTTTTTGAAATATTGTTCATCCTTTAGGACCAGATGGTTCTAGCCACACACACACACACACACACACACACACACACACACACACACACACACACACACACACACACACACACACACACACACACACACACACTCTCAACTAAAACCTATTAGCTGCTTCAGCTTTAATAGTGATATCATAGCTGCAATGCCAAGACTGCCTTAGACTGGTACAATGCCAGTGAAATACTCGAAAGTATCAGAGATAGTGTCAAGGGTCTCTTGATATATTGCGGACTGTTGTGTGTCTTTGTACCTGTGCATAGGCAATTGTATACAACCTTTTCCATTTAACACAAACTCAGTGTACTTGACATGAAAGTATGTAAAATAGCAAATAAAAGGAGAATACAGGTGTATTTGCATCTTTCAGTAGTATCTTCAAACACATGAATGAATACGGTGGTTTCAGCCATAAGAGAAATCATTTATCATGACTGTCAGGTTGAGGGAGACTTTTCACATCTACAGATTCCACACATAGGATTTGATCACAGTCCCTCTTTAAGGCTCACAGACACATGTTGCTGCAGGATGGACTCTGTTCATTAAATATGCTGGATTAAAAAAAAAAAAGATTTTGACTTTGTGATGAAATCGATGTAAATCTGGTGCAGCTGCAGTTTTGAATAAAGTTTTTCATCCCTGAATGTTTCCTGTACTATCACCATAACTTATTAATTTCTGAGAGTTAAAACATACTGCTCAAAAAATACTCTCACACCGATGTACATGAGGGAAAGAGGCTGAAATCTGGCCTGTTTTCACAGCATAAAAGTAAAGTTTTGCATGGCTTCATTTGATATGATAAAGTTATCGTACAGTTTGAGGGGGTCAGGTAGGAGACAGTCATCCATATACTGGTTTAAAAACTGCATTTTAAACAAATGTCTTTAGTTTACTTTTACATGCATTCATCTTTTAACTGTGTTTTGTTATTATTTTGCAGTCTGTTAATGTGACAAAATTTAAGCTCTTCCCATTTCTTGACCTTATCACCTTAGACATTATCACTTTGTATTAATGTGACTTTGCTAATTCTCGTTGGTTAAAACAGGACTAAAAGTGAACTTTGGAGACCAAACTCTTAGTCTCTGGTTTGCTTTTAGGCTTCAGTATTTTATTCTTTGGCATTCTTTGGGTAAATTTTTTAACTATTATAACACTGCACCAGAACTTTGTCAAACAACTAAACTGAATTTTAACAAGTGGTTTAAATGGAGAATTGTGATTTGCTGATTCAGTGCTCCCCAGGCAGCTTATTCCAGAGCTTCAGTACCCTGACTACAAAGAACCGGTCCAGTCTCGCCTTTAATTTAGACCCAGGAACAGTGAGCAAGTTCTTGCCTGAGGACATCAGGCTGCACCCAGCTTGACAGTTGCAGAGCAACTCTGAAATGTAGTCTGGGGCTTGGTCATGAAGGGCCTAAAAAGTAATCAATAAATTCTTTGGTTGGCAGTGCAGTGATACTAAAAGTTGCATAATTGGCTCCTTTTCCTTGCTTTTCACTGAAAGTGTAGCAGCTGCATTTTGTACAATCTGGAGCTTGCTGAGTGGACTTTCAAATCTTTAACCTCCTAAGACCCGAACTCTTCCACGACATGCATTTTTAATTTCTCTTTGATATTTGGGCTGATTGGGGCCTGATGAATGTAAAAACAAAGAATTACCAGATTTTTTTTTACCTTATTTTTGTTTTTAAGAAAAATAAGAGCCACAAATGAGGATATTCATTTAACATTTTGATAAAACAGTAGCAGTATAATGTCCTCATAAGTGGATATCAGGCCCTTGTAGAGCAAAATTGAGTATTTTGGTCTAAATAACCCAAAATGTGATGTCTACATATGTGGACGGCAGGTCCTACACTCTAAAAAAAGATCTGCTGGCTTAACGTAAAAAAATTAAGGTAACAATTTGCATGGATCTTTTTAAGTTACTTCAGCTTAGCCACTATAGCGTAAATGCCACAAGAGTTCTCTAGTTAGGCAAACTCTATTCCTTACGTACAAACAACATGATTTGCTTTGTCCTCTACAAGCTTAATTAAGTTGAACCAACTTAATTTTAATTGTTTAAAAAATTACTCCATTTAGTTATTAAAACTTATTTTTTTACTTTTATTCTACTCAGAAATATCCATGCAAATTGTTACCTTAATTTTTTTGAGTACTAGTAACTTACAATAACTTATAACTTACAATTATACAATAAATTACACATTGAAATTCCAGTTTTATGATCAAACTGTTTATTAGAACACCACTCATTGACATTTCAATAGCAGACAAAATTGTTGCCTCCATAAAATAAATGACATAAAACACCCCTGTAAATCTGTCTCAAAAAGACTGAACATTTTGACAGTCATGCTCTGATTCAAGTTTGTTTGTGTTAAAGTGATAGTTTAGGTTTTTTTAAGTATGAAGTACATTGTGAGTGTATTACACACAGTAGACAGCAGTCAGCACATTCCTGCCACCAACACGCACGATAGGCTCAGTTTGTTTGTGTGACTTTGGTAAATCTGAACTAACCCAAACTAACACCAAAGTCACCAAATAACACAATTACACTTACTGATCAAGGCAGCAGGAGACCAGCAACTCCTGTGTGCTGTCAGGTAAAATTGCTGTTTTTGTCCATGGACGCTGGTGGGCCAGAGCGATTGAAACAACAAGCAGTAGAACTTCTCTTTCCTCACAGAAAAGGCTGTCTGATAGCAAAATAAAGCAGTAAACATATTCTTGATATAATGTACATTTAAACTGACATCAGTTTTATTAGGATGGAGGCTCATCTTGCGTGCCGGTGGCCCCGTCTGCTTCTCCGTAGGTGGAGCTTACTGACTGCCATCTACTGTGTGTAATACACTCACAATACATATGTACCTCATATACAGCCTCACTTCAAAAGACCCGAGCTATCCTTTTAAAGTGCATTATTTTTAACTAGGTGTACTTAATGCTCAACGCTCAACTTTACACCTACTGCCTACTGTAAAGTATGTAACACAACACATTGCAAACAACAGTGGAACATTTCCCGTTTAATTTGAGGATAGCCTCACTCTTCACATTTTTTAGTACAACAGTTTACTTTTTAGTGACATTACCTTAGGACTGGCTTTCAGATCATCCAGCTCGAGGAATATCTTTTGAAACACTTCAAAAGTGTTTTTCAAAAGTGTTTTTCAGTTCTTTTGGGTAGCTGAGGTTGAGTGCATATATCAGCCCCATTAGCAAGGCACAGGCTCTGGGTACATCCAGGTCTGCTAGGACTTCTGTTCCTTCAAGTATGATCCTTGCGCTGGCTGGATCAGACGTTGTGGCACCTCTGGTTACAATCTTCATCACTTCATTGGTAATATCCCCGCCACCATCCTGGTAGATCAGAATCAATATAAATGTTTTAAGTAATCATACTTATACATGAGAGTAACACAAAATAGGGCTGCAACTAACAATTTTCTCGATTATCTGATTATGTCTGTGAAGGTTCTCTTTGCAAGCTCCTTTGACGATTATCTGATTAGTTGTTTGGTCCAGAAAATGTCAGAAAATGGTGAAAAATGTCAATGTTTCTCAGAGCCCAATATGATGACCTCAAATGTCAAACATATTCAGTTTGCTGTCATAGAGGAGTAAAGAAACCAGAAACGATTCACATTTATGAAGCTGAAACCAGAGAATTTGGACTTCTTTTTCTAAAATAATTACTTAAACCGATCAATCAATTATCAAAATAGTTGCCGATTAATTTAGAAATCAATTAATAATAGATTAGATCGTACCTCTAATACAAAGTATAGTCATGTCTGATTTACCTGCTCTTTGAAGAGATCCTCCTCCTTTTCCCTGAGATACACCACTAAGCCACGGATAGCGACCTCTCACCTTCTCTCCACAGAATCGTCCTGTGAATAAGAAAAAGAATGTCGAACTGCTCTTCGAGGAGGATGGGTTTTTGATAATTACATCCAAAAAAAAAAAAAAAAAGGATTGACTTTATATGGCCTGAACTGTACCAATTATAGATTTCCAGTGATAATCAAAATAATGAATTGATCATTTCAAAGAGCCATTTCTCTGAAATGATCAATTCATGAACTTGAAAAATCCAGGTAACAAATAGAAAAACTGCAAAATCTTGCAAATTACTCTGCCAATCATGATCCACATCACCTATAATTTGTTTTATTATTAAGTATTTATAGTTTTAATTGATATTTGTGCCTCAAGCTCTAAACAATAATTTGACATAGTTGAGTTGTAAACAGCTACCTTTTAAGACTCAATATCACCTATTGGAAAAAAAAGTGGATTATCCTATTTGAAATAAACTACATTTCATTCATTCATACCTCTAGCAGCATGTTCTGGATGCGCCGAATGCGCATTTTTGCAGCCCCTCCTATTGAGGACAGCAAGGACATTATTTTCTGAGAGTACTGGTCCAGCTTTGCCATGAATGTTGTCTCCAGGTTAACAGTGGTGATCCTTCTGAATTCTTGGTTTATCTGTATAAAAAAAAGGCACAAATAGGCACAACATGTTAATGTATACAATTTACTTTAAAAGAATACATACTGCAAATTATCTTATGGAAAAATATTTACCTGAACTGCATCAAAAAGAGCAGGCCATCTTTCTTTCAGGTCATTGATTTTTGGTGCTTGATTGACAACTTCCTGCCTGCGAATGGAGAATGTTATGTTATGTTTCCAAATCAAAGATATTTTTTCTTAAGTGATACAACTGCGCTTATGTATCTGCAGTTAACACCCAAAAGAGCAAAATTATATTTTATGTGCTAATGCACACTCAATGTAATGTCATTAAAACAACTAGTTTATGAATGTTACTTAAGATCTTTCCTGTGGCATTTCTACAACATGGCGTTCGCTTCCTCGCCCGCGTTTTTTGACTGAACTTTGACACAGGCTGTTCTTCAGCTAGGGCTCAATTAACAAACTTCAATCTCACATAAAAATAACTCTAGGACTTAAACATCAAAATGCATCGATGTTAAACCGAATGTATACTCAGTAACCTACATTTGTTTAGTCATGAATGTAAAATGGCCCAGCCTTTTGCTGGTCAAACCTTCATCAACGCTGCAACGATTTCAAAGTAGAAAGAAGAAAAACATGTATTACCCTGTCTTTGCAGAGTTAAAACTACTGCTACAGAAGCTCAGTGTCAATTAACACCATTTGGCTGCCACCGTAAAACAAAACTTAACAAAGACTAATGTTACGGTCGAATTACTTCACAAGTTAGCCAGAAGTGTAACGTTACTAGCTTATCACCACCACTCGCCGAGGAAGAGTTTAGTGTTGTGTAAAAAGGATTTCTTGCAGTGCGTGTTGATAGAGTTAAAGTTAGAGTTATTAGCTGCTGTGAATAAAACAAGGCAAAAAATTGTACTCACCACAAAGCTTTAACGTTTGATAATGTTCCGTACAAAATGCCGCTTCTCTGCTTTCTCTCTTTGCCTCCGTTTCTTTCGATCAGTGGTCTGAGAGCACAACATGTCCGGGCAAGTCAGCCTTGTACTCAGCTTTTAAAGGACGCTTACGAGATTTTTAAGTTGTATTAACTGAATACACTTTCATGTTAAGTTAACACAGAAATGTCTGTTCAAAATCGATATATTACTGAGCTAAGACTGTTTTCTTTATTTTCATTTCGACCAACTCATTAAATTAAGTTATCAACTGATTACAATGTGTACATGCAACAAACTTAATTTTTTATGCAGAAAAAGCTATTAATTTTAAGCTTTACTTACTAACCCCATGAATCATTTTTTAGAGTGTAGGAGGTTAAACATAAAACAGCACTAAACTGGTATTTTAGATGATAAGAAAATGACGGTTTTCACAAAAGGCTTGATGTGGCAGTGAGGTACATACTGATTTGTACACACACAGTTTAACAGCAAATAACAGCAATCTCAGGTGTTTCGAACACACCTCAACACAACACTTATGTCATTTAGCAGAAGCAGCATATCATCTGTCCCAATTAAAGACAACATGCTATGTCTGACTAGAGCAGGGGTGGGCAACTCCAGGCCTCGAGGGCCAGTGTCCCTGCAGGTTTTAGATGTGTCCTTGGACCAACACAGCTGATTTAAATGGCTAAATTAGCTCCTCAACATGCCCTGAAGTTCTCCAGAGGCCTGGTAATGAACTAATCATTTCATTCAGGTGTGTTGACCCAGGGTGAGATATAAAACCTGCAGGACACCGGCCCTCGAGGCCTGGAATGGCCCACCCCTGGACTAGAGTATGGGAAAAATATATATTTTGTCAAATATTATCCCACAGATATGATCCTTGGGGTAGTTCAGGTGTTGTAGATGAAATATTTTCACCCACAGAAACATAAAAAATATCCTGACAGAAATAATACCTGTCCTAACAGCAGTGGTCTCTTAGACCAGCGGACCCCAACCCTCAGGCCATGGACCGGTAGAGGTCCGCGAGTGGTTTGATACTGGGCTGCGAGAATTGAGGCTCGGTGTGAAATTGATGGTTTTCAGGGTTTTTATTGTTAACTTGTTTTCCCTGGGTCTTTTCCCGTGTTTTAGTTGTGTGTCTTATTTTGAAAGAAATATTTACGCATTACTATAGCGACCAGCAAGCAAAAGGGGCAGAGAGGAGGATGTTGCTCTCAGTGTTGTTGGTGCATTTCAGGGGGGCGCTGCTAATAAAGTTAATTACAATTTCACAGTGAATTTATTATTATATTTACAAAATACCACAGTTTTTGTCTTGGTCATATCATTTTGTTTTGTTGTATTTATCCGCGACACCTTAAAGGCCGGTCTGTGAAAATATTAAACAGACATTATTAGACATATTAGACATGAAACCGGTCCGTGGCGCAAAAAAGGTTGGGGACCGCTGTCTTATAGGATGACAATATCTGCATCCTCTGTGTAAGAGGACTCATTGCATGCATTTTGAATTATGTTTTTCAATCAGAAACTCTTGATGCTTTGCTTGATGCTTTTGTTTGTTAGATTGATTTTTGTTTTCTTCATGTGCTTTTTGATAATCTGCCTGTGCTCCTTAATTATCTGATTAGCAACACCTTTGTGCTTTTTTTGAGTAACTAAGCTCACAGATCTAGAAACCAGCATCAGTTTTATTTGTTTTAGTTTGTTTGTTTTCAGTTTAACTTTAATTTGCTCCTTTCAGTCACACTAGACTATAAAAAGCTTGCCAACCTCGTCGTGAACAGGACAAAAAGTCATCAGTAGTTGTTTGGTGATTACACTGGCTTGTAAGTAGGTCTGGCAACCAACTATTGACTAGTCTCTCAAAGGTTGTTGTTGTTGCACACTGATAAGCCTGGTCATTAAAATAATTTGATTGGCTTTCTGTTATTTCCTTATAAATATTCGAGCCATAGCAACGAGGAAAAGCATAAAAGAGGCTCTGTAAAATGAAATCATCATGGGTTTTTGTTTTTTTCTTTCAAATGTTCAGATGTCCGTCCGACACTGTAGCAATCAGATTTATTTTCCCATGTAGACCATTAAGGCTTTTGCTATACTGGTCCACTTAATTGTCATATTTTATTCAACCTTTTTTATTATTATTTATTTTTAATCGTTTTCATTTTGAGTTATTACAGTCTGAACAGACAGGACCGGGGGCCAGGAAAGAGAAAGAAAGAGAGGCTGGGAAGACAGTTAACAGAAGAAGGGGGAAGAAAAATGGAGGAGAAAAGGGACAGAGAGAACACTGAAAATCTGCTTGATCACCTGCTGAGAGAGAGAAAAAGAAGACAACACAGCAGGGAAACCACAACAACAACCAACATGTGACAGTCAATAATAAACACTGAATGTATGAGCAGCATACAGTGCTAATAATGCATTATATTTTTAGAGGCAGAAGCCAACCAAGATAGTGTGTGAGCACCTGTGTGTGTGTGAACGGGCATATGCTCATAAGATGTAAGTGTGTAATATTGCCCCCCAGGTCATGAGGCAGGCATGGAGGAGACCCGGGCCCCACACATCCAGAGGCTCCCCAGAGCACAAGAGTCCAAGGAGGACCACCGCAGTGGCAAAGGGCTGAGGAGAGCCTCATCGTGGTTTTATCAGTGTGGAAATAAAAAAGTTTACTCAAACAAGACAGTGATGCCCTTTTTTGTTTCAAATCTCAGTTTCAAATCAAAAATTGTTCCTTATAATGGGTGTGGCCTTTTGTGTATGAGTACATTTATTTTATAAAATCAGTGATCATACTGTAGCACAGGACCCAAGGATCATCACAGACAGAGTGGCGATTTTTATGCCCAGGATGCAGACGCTCCTCATCAGCTGACACCAGGACACACACTCCCACTCCCCCACACTGCACGACATAAAAAGGTTTCCCTCATTAGGACAGTTCAGCACACCTGCTCTTCCCGCCTCTGTGCCGCCCTGTGAGCTCACTGCGTCACCCCTCCTCTGCAGCAGGCCAGAGACCACGCCTCCGCCACACATATCTTCATTGAAGATGGGCCTCATCACGCTATTTAATAAAACCACTGAGGACTGGGCCACAGCTCGTCTCATTGCCCTTGCAAAATAACAGTAACAGACTTATCTGCATATTTTTAAAACAGCATTTTAAGCTCCATGAGTTTCAGTGGTTTTATATGACTGCTCTGCTGCTGCAGCTCATCTAAACAAACAAAGTCATACAAGGTGAAAAGACAATTTGTTATTTAAAAAAATGAGGCTAAACATAAAGAAATATACATGCATTCATAGAGCAGCACACACCGACGGTCTTCACTGGTGTGATCAGCAGTACTGAAGGTGTCTGATTACACAGTGAGCCATTTTTAGCATCCTTAAAAACACCTCCTTCATCTTTCAAGTGCTGAATTATTGTGAGTTCTGCTCTAAAACCATTTCCATGTCTGCTTCTTGGTTTTCCTGCAGAACATAACACCGATTTCCTAAGTTGTTAAGTGTATATTGGGGGGAAAAAATCATTTAAGTGGTGAAATGACTTTTACTGTATTTTGTAAAAGCATACGTTTGAGTTAAGCAGCAAAAAAACTGTGATTTAACTCACAGGTGCTCTTGTCTTAAGTTCCCTGACCTATGAAAGTGCAGTGTTTTGATTATTCTGTTTTAAATATTGTTTCAACTTTCAAGCATAAGTGTATGTTTAGTACACACACACACACACACACACACACACACACACACACACACACACACACACTGATTAGGCTTCTTCCTGTCTGTTCTCCCCGGCATACGTGGCCAGGACTCTGCCTCCTCTTCTCCTGCGGGAGGAAAAATGAATAATTAATCGGTGTAAAGTAGAGGGAAATTATACAACATTATGCCATAGTGTGTCCACTCTAATGGCATGCGGCCCATTTTAATGACTCGACCAGCCCACAAAGTGGTACCCCCACCATCCCGCGGCCCCCAGAGTAGCTGTAAACCTGCCGGTGGCCCCAGGCGAGCCATATGCCAGATTTATGGTCCACATTTGTTTCTGCCAGACGCAGCAGAAAGTGGCGGAGCTCCGGCCATGATATGGTTAGTCTCCCAACAAGCTGTCCACTGTGATGTCAAATACAAAGCGATGAGGTAAACATGATTCTCTCAGGGTGCCCTGCATTAATACTGAAATGAAGATATTTTTTTTTTCCTTTTTGTTTGTGTTTATGCAAGTAATTATCCCAGTCGGGGCCCAGTTTCGCTCGACATCTTATAAAGCTTTTAACTCGTTTCAGTTCCTCATGCAGATCAGTCAATACGTATCGAACCAGCAGGTCTTTGTAAGTGGACCTTGTTGAGCTTTTACTGAAGAAAGGTGAGAAAGGAGCATTTTTATTTTTGATATAGTTCGATGCATTACTAAAGGTGAACAACCTGGACGACTGTAATGAACTGCTGCAAAACCACCGATAAACAATGAGCAGACGTCACCAGGAGGAGGTTAAGGTCCAATTGTACCAACAAATGTCCACGGCAGTCGGACCCTGGCACAAAATCCTTGTGATATCCTCTTTCCTTGATAATATTCACAGTAAGTGAGTGGTCATTTAGGCCTCCTCTCTGGAGCCTGATGCTAATTATCGCCTGCTGTGTTTAACATGTGAAATATTTTATTTTTCAATATGTAATTAGTCTAATCTCTTATCTGCAATTTTCTGATTTAGTGGAAACAAAAAAGGACTGTGGGAAATAAACTTTGAGTGAGCTGGGATTACAGATGTAGGCTCATAAGATCATTGCATCTTCGACATCTTTTACCTGGATCCAGCTAAGGTCTGGCTCTGACGGTCAGATGTTTGAGGGAACAAGGAGTTGCTTTTTACATGGATCACCAAGAAACTTTGAAAACTTTCAGTCAGCTGGAGGACACAAAAATATCTGCCTAAAAAGGCCATTATGCTAGCTGCCTGAGGAATCAACGCTATTAAGTCTGTTAATAAATGTTGCTTTGTGGTGAACCATTGATAAGACTGAGGCATTTTTCTAATTTTGATCCAGTTGCGGCGCCTCTGATTTTTAAATATTATAAAAGAATACATTGCTGCTGCTCCATGAACAAAGTTGGGATTTGCTCCCCATTTCTGTGACTCTCTACAACAGAGATGCAAAGCACGACCTATTGAGACACACAAGAAAGCAACATTATTGGAAAATAAGCTAAAACAATAGTTTAAGTCAGACTTATAGAGCTGATATTAGAGTTGACACTGAATTGAGTTGCATGCAAAAAATACAAACAGGTAAACATTTATTGCAGATGTTCATAGTCTAAGCTTGAACACTTATTGTTAGACCTTTGTTGAGTTGAGATTGTATAGCCAGACGCTGTTTCCTGAAACCTCAAATGTGATCCTCGGGGACGTTGCTGCCTTTAGCACTTTGGAAAAGGATCTCTGGATGAATGAATTAGCAGCGCTGCACGCGGAGTCGAGCGTCAGCAGCATTCTGAATGTTTTCGCCGGTGGTCTCGGCTCAGATCTGCTCTCTGTTCCTCTTCATTTTTCGTGAAGTGGCAGATCTGCTCAGTCATGAACGAGTTCATTACAGTGAGGATGAAGGCAGAGAGGTGGGGAGGAAGTGAGTAAGTGATTATATGCATCCCACCTTCCTCTCCTGTTCTCTCTGATTAAGATGCATCTGCTGCGTCTCTTTGCGCCCCGGCTGCTTTGTGCATTCATCAACATCAGTTTAATGAAGTGATCAGAGGCTGAGATCAGACACAGCCCAGAAATATTACTCCATTAGCCTCTCCAAGCTTTCTGCAAAACAGGAAACACTGACCTGAGGCACACTGACCTGAGGCATTAGGCTTGTTTTCTCACATTCTTTAAAAATGCCGAAGACAAATTTGAAGTATAACTGATTACCTGTCCAGCCTCTCCAAACACAAATCTTCTTTTCTGAATAAAGAACAATCTTTCATCCCTGCACTTCAAACAGGAGGAGAGGAACACACCCCCACTGTCGACACCACCACTGAGAGGCCCGACTTCTCTCTCGCGGCGATGATGTTAATAAACTGTCAGCATGTGGCACTTTGTAATTGGGTTTGTGCCTTGTTTAACAAAGAGCGATTGGATAGTTAGAAGGGAGAGCAGCAATCTATCCGCCTCTCCAGTGAAATGAGCCGAATGTCTCATCCATGAATGTGTTATCCCAGAGGAGCCGCATCTCAGATGTGTCTGTTATCCCTGGCAAATAAACCGAAGCGCTGAGAAACAACCCTCACCCCCCCAGTCCTGACATCATAAAGTCTCTGTAATGCTGTCATAAACATGACACGCTGCACACAGTAGCAGTTTGCACCACTTTATTTGGAACAAATGAGCCCACGGCGCTTATTTATGATGTCTTGTGATTTAGTGTCGGAGCCAAACCTGCGGCGCCAATGGGCGGGTTACATGTGTCACATTCAGGACACGGGGCCTACGCGGAGGCTGACAACTGGCACGCTCGCTTGGTGTTTCCAAAAAAAAAAGAAGGGAAACTTCTATTCAAAACTTTTATTTATACTGTTCATTGACCATAAAGTTTAGCTAACAGGATTGTCGTTAGTTTAATTCTCAGATTTAGGTCTGGGCCAATAACTTCAATCCGAAAATGTTTTTTCTTTTGTTGTTAATTTGTTCTCCAAAGTTTTGGCAATCAGGGGCCAAAGCAAATAATGAATTTAGCTGACACATACTCATGAAGTCCCAAAAAGCTGATTCTGTTCATTCTGTTCATCTGGATGTAGTGCTTTTACCATTTCTCCTGAACAGAATCTACTTTTTGGGATTTCCTTACCTGGATGAGTATGCATGAAGACACATCCGTGGTGTGTACAGTAAGAATAAACAACTTTTAATGTATGGGATTAATGCGCAGAAAGTCAAATATAAACACAGACTTTTAATAAATTACATTTACAGTCACCATGACTGTGTCAGCATTTTGACTACAGCCATCTTGGTTCTTTGGAGCCAGAAGTGGCAGTATTCAAATGAAAGTGTAGAGTGCAAAGTCATCAACTAATACTAGCGACAGCAAGCTGTACTCATGAACTCATTGGGTGTTGCTCATAACACCCTTGAGCGAAAGTTGGATTGCATCGCGGAACAGCTCACTGCAGTTGTGAGTTTTCAGAATCGGCTGTTTGGGCAAAAGAATGAAAACACCAGCAAGTTTGATACCATCATTGGGAAGCTCGCGGTTCTCCAACAGGAGATTGAGAGACCAGTGTCGGAGTGTTAAAGAACAGCTTTGAAATTCTCATGAGTTGTCACAAAGAAAAATTACCATCATAATCCGGCTAACCCCTTCGGCGCCAGCTGTGGGTTCAAGGCCGGAGCTCAAGGCACAGCACAAACACAATCAAGTGCTGTAGCTCAGAGACTCGAATCAGCAAAGGTGAGGCCTAGCAGACAGCGACTGGCACAAGTCACTGTGTAGGCATGCCTGCGAGAGCAGCCCTGCCTCTAACTATAAGCCTTACAAATATTTACATGGACAAGTTATTAAAAAATTATCTACTGTATAGTTATAAGAAGGGAAAGTATCCATAGAAGCCCAAAAAGTGTATTTGTACCAGGTTGGAAACTTGCTTTTTAATGTTATTTGGTTACTGTACCGTGGGGGATTGGATGGGTTTAGGTATCAGCCTCAAATGGCCGTTGAGGGAACTGCAGTTTTTAAAACTTCCTTCATTTTTCAGCCCTGGAGGATGCCACTTACAGTGTAATTTATTTTAACAACAGTTTAATAGGCACAAAATACCAGCACCAATCAAAATGCCATCACACTAATGACAGCGCATGAAGATTATTCAGTAATCTCACTATTCAGTTCACTTTTAAACAGCACACTGCACATTTATTCTTAAATCGGAAAATGGAAGGAAGATTTTACCAGAGCCCAGGGGAACACTGAGCAACCAACTGGTTGGAATTTAAGTACCCTTTCATCCAATAAACCATCTTGAGATCTGACCAGTAAGAGTGTGACTCCAGCAGTCTCGCCCCCCTCTGGCCACCTGCTGCTGTGATAAAGCCATCAGCCACTGGCTTCTGCCTCGCCCCCTGCTGCCATCCCTGCCTGTGGAACACACCATTTCGTGAGGGGTGATAGGAGATGCTTGGCAGTGGGTGACAACATAGAGAGCTTCCTCCCACAGGTGACACCTCAGCCCTGAAGCACTGACACATCCTTATCTCAGCTGACACGAGGAGAAAAAAAATGCTGACGGTTCTCCCTCACCACAATCGGCAGTTTTTCACTAGATCTCTAAGAATACTCAGCACGGGCACCATAATGGCGAAAATAAAACACCGTCTTCATCAGCACAATGCTTCCTAGGGCAAAGCCTACCCATGGCTGGTTTCAGGGCAGAGACAGCTAGCAGGAGCAATGCCAAGAGGACAAAGGAGGAGGACGAGGGGGGAGGACGAGTCTGACAGCTGTCAGTGATAGTTTCCTGTACAGAATGTTAGTGACAGCCTGCAGAGTCGACCGGTCTGCAGCGCTGACAGCAGCCGGCTTCTTCGAAGAAATGAACGAAGCAGAGATATTCTGCTTCCGAGACCCTCGACTCACAGCTGCAGCTGCCTTAAAAAAACCTCTCTGCTGACACTGCAGTCTGAAGATGGAGTGTGTGGTCCTGGCTGTAAGATGGGGAATTAAAGTTAGGTATGATAGCACCTCGTAAGTTTTACAGGATATCTTACGTGAGTGTAAAAGTTGACAGTGAAGTGAAGGGAGTACAGTATTTCCAGTAGAATTTGATTCTATTGAGCTGGAAGGAGGTTGGATAAATGCATGTGCATGCACTTTTGTAAGTGAATTCTTAAAACCAGGAGATTCTTGTATCTCCCATATACGTTGCACCAGTAAATGAGCGCCTCCACCTGCCCAGCACCTGGGGCAGGTGTGAGGGTTAGAGCAGTCTCCCAGCTCACAGAGATTGAACTTTCAAAATAAGGGCAGAGGGGGTTTGGTCACAGGTGGCTGGACAGCCTGCCGTGTGGGTAACGATGAAGTGTGCCTCACTTTGAGAGAACTTCCTTATTTATGCACAATATTGACTGTACGTCTTTTTTTCATTGTTAGTATGCAAGAGTGGGCATGCTGGCTCCCAGGATTGTAGACTTTGGACTTCATGCTTGTCGGCTCACTAAAGACTTACCGTGTGTTGTGGAAATGTTGTAAGATTAGATTTACCTGTGCAGGAAGGACACAGGGAGAGATTCAGGCGACTCACATAGAAACATTTATCGCAGGGAGCTCGATACTGACCAGAACAAAGATGATTACTTAAGTTAAGACATATTGCCATCTATCGCTGAAGGTTATTCTCTTAACAGGGCGTATTTATACTCATTCATCAGCAGATCCATACCAATAAGGCTAATGCAGCCTTTTTACCTTCATTCTAAATGGAGTAGAATTTTATGTATGCAAGGTCCTGTCTTTTCTCCTAAAATTAAATCAGAGGCTCTTCAGACCTTGTGGCCTCTGCAGATGCTGAATCATTACATTCTTGTAAGAAATTTCACCTTCAGTGACGTTAGAGACATTATCAAAAAGACCTCCTTTAGTCGCAAAAAAATCTTCCACACTCCGTACTTAAGGTTGAAATGTATATCTATGTGTTGAAGCTCATCTGAGTGACTAACTCAACCTCTGGTGTAGGCTTGTACTAAACACCTAATAAAAACTAAACCAAGACTAATATAAAACTAACATTAGTTCAGTACTGTCGCATGCAAAACATTTTTAAAGGATGAATGTGAAATATTTACTTATGCATTATTCCTTAAATCCCAGAAAGCTGATTAGTTCATCTAGATATAGTGTTTTTATTGGGAAAGCCATGGATCAACTCCTCTGGCACAAACTGAGCAGTGTAATGTACATGGTTAAGTGCCAAGAAGATTGCCACAAATTATACTTTGGAGAAGGAGCAATTTATTACAGGTCAACAAGATTCATCCACAGCTAACTCCAAGTCCAAGTTAGCATGTTCTAAACTGAGTAAAGTGACCCAGAAGTATCTGCTTGGCACTCCTAAAAAGAGCTGGTCAAGTTCTTTACATCCTAAGGAAAAGTGCTTCAGTGTGTCCATCACTGCACCTTTTAATTAAGATACACTGGATCATCCTCTATGAAAGGATGTGAGATAATGCTATGTGAGCATTATCCAATCAAAAACTATTGACAATGATCAGAAGTTTTCAAAAGCAAACAATAAAAACAAAACAAAACTGACAAGTGACACAATTTTTTATTTTTACTTTTATATCTGTTCAATTCAATTCAGTTTTATTTATGCAGCGCTAAATCACAACATCAGTCGTTTCAAGGCACTTTATATTGTAAGGTAGACCCTACAACGCCAACAAAACATGCAAATTCATACGACCCCCTATGAGCAAGCACTTTGGCAACAGAAGGAAGGAAAAACTCTCTTTTAACAGGAAGAAACCTCCAGCAGAACAAGGCTCAGGGAGGGGCAGGGCCATCTGCCACGATTGGTTGGGGTGAGAGAAGGAAGACAGGATAAAAGACACACTGTGCTGTGCTTTTCATAGTCAAACAATTCCGTGACAACCTGTTCCCTGTGTATAAGTGCATCACTGTGCAAGAATATTATATGTATCTATAATATTTCTAAACAATTTCTAAAATTCTAAAATGTAAAATATGAATGTTACACCAGTAAATGAATGTTTACTTCGGTTATGGTGTCATGTTTGGTATTATGGTATTGGCAGCTTTTCAGATTACATTACTATTTTGCTTCCAGGTTGAGAAACTTCCATGTTAAAAAAACTCAAAATTTATTTAACCTGATGTTACAGATAGCAGACCCATGCTAATAACGTCTGCTATGAATCTAAGTTGTCTGGTGTAATTGCAGGTTTTTATGAATGTACGAGTTTTCATGAGTTTTCTGTAACATCTTTATTCAGACTCATGACATTGTTCATCAACACTGTGGGAAAAATGTTTTGACTGTAAGACAGCGACCTTAGCGTTTCTATAGGGACATCTTTGAGTAAAGTAATTTTAGTACTTCAGACTCTCCACAATCACTAATGGGATGACTCACTAATATACAGTTGTGTTTGCTCCCTACATGTTCAACACATCACAGTTATGGTGACAAACTGTTAATGCAGAGTACCTTTGGTTGACTTTCTGCTTGTCCTCTTCTTCTTTATCAAACGATGAAGAGCTGATCTTTCCCCCCCCCTTTTTTTTTTTTTCTTTTGAGACTTCAAGTCTGACACAGCTCTCCAGATAGTGAGCCTCAACTCTCCCAAGACTGTGGCGCCTGCCTGGGAGCAATAACTGCAGAAAACTAACTTGTTAAAAGTCTGGGCCATCACTCAACTGCTCTGATAGACAAAATCCATCTACAGTAAATACCAAGGGCACTGCAAAATGACAAAAATGGTGGGAAGAACTGCATATGACAGATACTTACACTTCTTTTAGTTTTTAAAAACTAAGAAGTCTATAGGTTGGACTGCTTATGGACCACAGTCATGAAACTCACTATATAAACTGTCAAGGGTGACAGGATTATCAACATTTATATAGCTTTTTGCAGTTACACTCCAGTTGTTGTTTGTAAATACATTTCGCCAAGTGCAGCGGCGTTTTGGGGTCACTGGGCTGTGTTGCCATATCTTTACATAAATGTCCATCAAACAGTGACACTAATAATGGCTTTCACTGATTTCTTAGTCAAATACAAAAAATATGTGGCTTCCAAAGATGAACAAGAATAGAAATGTTTCATTATTCATTTGTTTGGTGCATATAACCAACCACTTTGGCCATCTCACTACATACAGCGACATGATGAAGATAAAAACAATAACATGAAATTAACTGACGTCACTTCATACATGATGCGAAGATGTACCGCATTAGTAGTGGACACCTGGTGGATGGTGTGGTCAACCAGGGCGGGTAGAGATGGCGACATAGACTTGCATTTTAAACATACGTTTTTTTCCCCCTGCAAAACTAAACTGAAGCAAACGTTACTATTGGTCGTGATTTTATTTGTTCCAACGTTTCAACGTGTTCAAAGAGCTCTGCAGTGTGTGAGTTGTTGATTGTTTTTTTTTCTCTTTCTTGCTTTAACTTTTCTGACGCCAGAAGTTGGAATTCTGTCAGGTGGATTCATCTCAACTTGATAACTCAGCACATCTTTTTCAGTTGCTAATAAAACACTATGATAGAGCACAGTCACCCTCAGCCCTCAACCTCACTTATTGTCTGTTGTTAGTCATCTTTTTATTAATGTAATATTGATTTTTTTTTGTTAGTTTGTTAAAAGAAACCTTGTTTCGTTTCTCCTCCTGCATTTATTCATATAAATTTGTGATTCCATTTCCATAACTGCGTGAATAATAAGTGCACACACAGAATTAAGATGTGCAGCTGCAGATTTGAGGTCTCATGGCAGTATATTATCTTTTTCCTCCCAAACTGACCCCACCTTGACTAACATTTTCCATCTGTATACAACTGTCAATAGATGCTTCAATATGCTTTACATAACTTATGAAGGACATCAAATAGGACATACAAGCACAGAATAAAGAATAAAAATGCTTTTTACAAAAAATAAAAATAAATATGGATTTCATAAATGTAAGCTGGATCAAGTCCACAGACTGTCTATTGGCTCTTTCTTCAAACTCTAAACACTGAGAAATAACTGAAGTAACTTGCAGGAGAAACTTTTTATGTTCAGTGGTGTTCTGGGTAAATTATAAACCAAAACCTAATTTAACTGACACATTTAAAAGCTATTATAACTTAAACTAGAAAGCGAAAATTTCTGAAGAAATTTTAAGTGTGCCTATGCCGCCGCTAATCAGTATAGTTTGCCATTCAAACGGCTACAGAGAGCAAAACTCAGCAGAGCAGCCATTCTCCACCATGAACTATGGTAAAACCAAACACCGCTCGCGCCTCACAGATGACAGCTTACAGTTTTGTGTAAAGATGAGGTGACTTCGTACAGCCCCAATTTGTAGACGCTGTGCGCAGAGGTTCATAAGCAGACCCGACAATGTTTGCATGAACACACTTTGAAGCATTACGTTATGGACCACTTTTCACACATAGTTGCTGTACCCACACAGCCGGCTGTAGCTTTTCATCTCATAGCCCGACACATACACAAAAAAAAAAAAAAAAAAGCAGAGAGAGCACAGACTTTACACCTGAGAGGCGTGATTGCAGATGCCGCTGAGGTGGGTCCACCTCCCCTGCAGCGGCACTGCAGACCACGCCCTGCCACACACATCAAACACGTAAAATAAATATTTATGCACTTTTCATTCACTTTTTGTTTTTTGTTATTTTTACACAGTGTTCTGAATGATTAACAATGGTCTACAGCCAATCTTGTGTATTATTATACAAACTTTGGTTGTAAGATTCAGATAACTATTTAATAAAAGCTAAATATTTTATATGAGAGTAAGAAAGAAAAGTATATCTTTGTCTCATACTCTCATCAGACAATACATGAACCTCTCAATAAACAAAATATATGCTCGGATTAAATGACAAACCGCTATTTTACACAGTGGAACACTTATTTTTAAACAAAACCAATGCAGTTCACCACTGACAGTGCTTACCTTTGCACATCACAGTAAACACTGAACCAAGATGGCGCCCACGCGAACGAGAAATCTGAACTACGGTGTCCTGCAGAGGACAAATGGTCAAAATTGCTAAAATTTACAACATATATGCAAGCTCAACAGCGACACCTTGTGACTTATTCCAGTCACTACCTTACATATACATAACGTCTTACCTGACATTCAGTTCACCGGACACTCATACTGAATCACCAGCCCATATAAATGAAAAATAAGTCCAGCAGCCAACCAAGAGTCATCACGAAAGACTAGGGGTGACACGACAGCGTGAGCGGGCCTGGGTGTCAGCCAGCCCGGCCTGGGTGTCAGCCAAGCCGCGCTAGCCAGCTAGCCGGCTAGCTGCCATGCGGCGGTGAAACGAGAGCGTGAGCCGGCCTGGGTATCAGTCAGCCCGGCCTAGGTGTCAGCCAAGCCGCCCTAGCCAGCTAGCTGCCATGCGGCGCTAGCAGTAACATCGTGAGAGATATGGGACTTCTTGATAAAATATGGGACTTCTTGATAAAACGAGCAGATATTTGAAGTTTACACCCCTACATTCTCGCCTGAAAATAGGGGAAGCTGTCATAAAGTTCAAAATCAGTAACTTAGCGCGCACAGCTGTATAGAAACTCCGTCGTGCTAGCTAGCACGCAGTACAGTTATTGTAACTGTCAGCACAACGAAAATAAACTACACCTAAACTCGGTTTATATCTGACCCAAATAGAGTGCAGTTAATAACGTCTTACCTGAAATTTAGTTCACCAGCCGCCTGCTTCTCCTGCATTGGGTTTCCCTTATCCACGATTGAGCTCCGCGTTAGCCACCACCGGTCGATCGGTGTTTCTTTCCCCGCATACGAGGGGAAGAGACATATACCGGTGGCTAACGCGGAGCTAGCTAGCCACCGGTATATGAACAACTCAGTTATTTTTTCCACATCGACCAGCATCATCGGCCCATATAAACGAAAAATAAGTCCAGCTAAGACAAAGACTGTTTGCGGAGCGATCGGGGGTGAAAGGAGTTAGAGACGCCTCACTGAAAGCCAAGCCTGGGTGCTTTTGAGCGAAGCGGCGCTAGCTAGCCGAGCTAGCTAGCCGGCTAGCCGGCCGGCCGAACTAGCTAGCCGGCTAGCAGCAACATCGTGAGAAATCTGTTGCTAATATGGGATGTTTTGACAAAACGAGCAGATATTTGACGTTTAGAGCTGCTTTTCCACCATCCCTGGACTCGCACCAGTTTGCATACAGGGAGAACCAGTCAACCGAGGATGCGATCGCCACAGTGCTGCACACATTACTGAAGCACTTGGAACACAGGAACACCTATGCACGGCTCCTCTTTGTAGACTACAGCTCGGCTTTTAATACCATCCGGCCATACAAACTCCGTCCCAAACTCCACCAACTGGGACTTAACTCCTCTCTGTGCAACTGGATTGTGGACTTCCTCACTAACCGTAGACAGAGTGTCAGAGTGGGTAAGAACACCTCTTCCACCCTTGTGGTCAACACCGGTGCCCCTCAGGGGTGTGTTCTGAGCCCTCTGCTATACACTCTCTTCACCCATGACTGTATTTCCTCCTGCGCGTCCAATCTCATTGTTAAGTTTGCAGATGACACTACAGTGCTCGGACTTATATCCAACAATGATGAGACAAACTATAGGACAGAGGTGCAACAACTAGAGTCATGGTGCCACGACAATAACTTGGTCTTAAACACGAAAAAGACCAAGGAGATCATTGTAGATTTCCGGAAGAGGGGTCATAACAACCATCTGCCTCTCTTCATTGGCAGTGAGGCGGTGGAGAGGGTGAGCAGTTTTAAATTCTTGGGGGTAACTGTGACCGAGGACCTGTCCTGGGGCAACCATATCACCTCAGTTGTACGGAAGGCCCAACAGCGCCTCTACTACCTGAGGAGACTGCGGAGCGCACACATTCCCAGATCTCTGATGTTGAACTTCTACAACTGTGCCATCAGCAGCGTTCTGACGTATGGATTTCTAGTGTGGTTCCCCAGCTGCACCAAGGCCGATCAGCAAGCACTCCAGCGGGTGGTGAAAGAAGCTGGCAGAATTATTGGAACAAGTCTGCCAGAGATCAGTAATATCTTCCCCACTCGCTGTCTGAGGAGGGTGCACAGTATCCTGCGGGACCAACATCACCCTGCGCGCCACCTTTTCCATCTGCTGCCCTCAGGGAGAAGGTACAGGTCTATACAGGCCAGAACATCCAGACTGGCCAACAGCCTGTATCCACAGGCTGTGAGGCTCCTGAACTCTCTGCCCCCCTCTCACGGACAATAACCATATCCAACTTCTTAATAGCAATGAACTGGTCTGCATTGGTGCATCATATCTTTATTCTCTTCCCCCTCCTGCCCCCCCCCCCCCCCCCTTTCTTAAATAGATAACTATCATATCTGATATCATATCTCACAGTACAATAATATTGAATGGGTTGCATTGTTGTATTTTGTCATGTTTCTCAGGTCTTTGTCTGAATTTCTACGAACATTATTCCTAAGGATTGTCTTATTGCATTGGAGTCACACTGGGTTAAATATGTACACTTGGGTTTTAAGGGGTATTTATTATTTTCTTCTTTTTTTTGGGTTGTATGGAAGCCCCAAACGCAATTTCATTGTTCTTGACAATGACAATAAATAAATAAATACTAAAATACTAAATACTAATACACACCTACATTCTCACCTGAAAACCGGTCGATCGGCGGCCGCCTCACATGTTTCTTTCCCCACATATGAGGGGAAAGAGACACATACCGGTGGCTAGCTAGCTCTGCGTTAGCCACCACCAAACAACTCAGTTAGTTTTTCCTCATCGACCAGCATCATCGGCCCATATAAACGAAAAATAAGTCCAGCTAAGACAAAGACTGTTTGCGGAGCTATCGGGGATGAAAGGAGTTAGAGACGCCTCACTGAAAGCCAAGCCTGGGTGTTTTTGAGTGAAGCGGCGCTAGCCGCGCTAGCTAGCCAACATCGTGAAAAATCTGTTGCCAATATGGGATGTTTTGACAAAACGAGCAGATATTTGACATTTACACACCTACATTCTCACCTGAAAATATCTTAAAAGTTTACTTTGTGACCTAGAAACACAAATAAGAGGAATATATTAAACCAAGTGGCAGCCGCCATTGTTTGACTGGTAGAGGCGTGCTTTGAATTGTGGGATATGCAGTTTTCCACCAAGCATACACCCTTGCCGTTACCGTAACTATTCAATGCTTCGTGCAACCTTAAGAATTCCAATGGTTCCTGAAAGCACCGACGCTGTGCGCGCCGTTCATATTGTTGTCATTATGGTAATCCAAATACGGGGACATACCACTAGAGTGAGCCAACACACCACAAATTAAGTGAGTGAGCAAACACACCACAAAGTAAGTAAAGTTTCACTTTCGTTCGTTCCCATTCATTTGAATGGGCAAAAACTTGCATTAAAATATTCATATTTAAAAAACTATAGAAGTAATAAACACCAAAAGTCATAGCACACCATTCCTGATCCAGCCGCACAAAATGATATAACATATATGAAGCTTGTGTCAAAACTGTGGGATGAGTTACGCGCGAAAATTTCAGGCTGAAAAAGGAAAATAATAATAATAATAATAAATCCGAGCAATAGTAATAAGTGTGCCTTTTGGCATAGGCACACTTAATAACCTCCCTACACGTGTAGGTTTGGCCTGAAGCCATCAATTGGTCGAGGCCTCTTGGTGCCCAGGGGCTCCTCCGGCAGCAGGACGGACATGGAGCACATCCAGCTCCATCGTTGCACTAATCCACCATTCTTCCACTGAATGGAGCATTACCATAAACGCTTGGCAGCCGGAGGAGGCATTGTATTCCAAAAAGTCTGTGAGCCTCTCAAATGCGCATTGTTGAAATTCACCTGTTGCCTGGGAGATGAGATGAGAATGGCCCATTCCCTGAGGTCGGGTCTATTATGTAATATACTGGACTTTGGGCTCTTAAAACTCGTCCTGCCTGACCGGACGGGCCTCCGGGGCCATCTCTAAACCGTGAAGAAGAGCTGTGCCAGAAAATGTGGGGCTGCCCTGTGCTGAGCCATTTGGTTTAATTGAATTGTTGTCACTTGTGGGCAGCTCAAAAATAAGTAAGCTTTGTAATATGTTTTGATTGTCTAATTTAAAGGCTGTGACTGTTTCAAATCAGTGCAGATGACCACACAAGTGACGTTTATATCCGAAACCCGTCTGTGCCTGTGCAACACTAAAATGACATTTTATTCATAAACCAAAACGAAAATCTCTTGAAATAAAAGTCACACAATCCTGAGTTTAATATATATATATATATATATATATATATATATTAATATATTGCTCTCCCCCCGCTTCAGGACACCTAAACCAGGAGATGCCGGACTAGAGCAGCGCAGATACTGAAGGACCCGTCCCATCCTGGCAACAAACTGTTCCAACTTCTGCAATCTGGTAGAAGGTTCTGCATCTTCCGGGCAAGGACAGAGAGACTCAAGAGGAGCTTCTATCCTATATATGTATATATATATATGTGTATGCATGTGTATATATATATATATACATATATACATATGTATGTATATATATATCGTGATGACGGCTTAATCTACTTTAACACGTTAATTTTGACAGCACTAATATATATATAAGTATACCTAAATTTTTTATTTAAAGCGATGACAACTTAAGCTTGCATAAGGTAACATGAGAATAACTTTTCTCTGATGTTGTCAGTGGAGTTACTACAACAGCACACTTACTGTCCTAAAACCTGTTGTAATCTACTGTACACAAACTGCTAGGTTTCCAAATCCTGTTTTCTCGTTTATAAAAATGTCCTGAAACTATAAAATTCATTTGCATTCAGAGGGCAGCAGAGCAGTTCTTTTGCTTCACTGAAGATCATGAATTCAAACTTGGAGACTAATGAGAAAAGGAGTGGAACCGAGTCTCCTTTGTATCGTGGAAACCCAAAGTCTTTACTTCAAAACCCTAATATAAGATGAGAGGGGCTAAAGCAAGGAGGGAGTTTTGTTCTGGAAAGAAGCTTGAGTGTCTCTAAAGTGTCAGGGGGCCAAAGCTATCTTTCTGTTAAAGTGTTGCATCAAATAATCCGTTTCTCTCCTTTCATGTGTCTGCTGTGGAAGCAGAAGAGACGAAACAGGAAGTCAGGGATAAATCAGGACTCGTTCCCTCCGTGGTATGTGTCTGCATCCGCCTGCAAGATGAAATCCTTTTTACCACAATTTAGGAGCCAAGCAGTGCAGTTACGAGAATTATAGCAGCACTTCATGTAGACCCGTCGTTACTCAAAAGCGGCGGGACAGCCTCCAAGTAGGTCCATCTTTTATACACAGAGGGGAAATTGCATATTGATTGCAATCTGTGTTCGCGTTTGCGAGTGTGTGTTTACTAGCATATGTGTGTAGAAGTGTTTGTTTGCATGTGGGTGTGTGTGTGTGAGAGAGAGACAGAGTTGGAAGTTTAGATGACAGTCCAAAAATTAGAGTGTGAAAGAGCAAGAGGAAGGAAGAGAGACCGGGAGTAAAGAAATGAGGGAGGCGAAGAAGATAAACTTTTGCACTCTGGGACAGAGATTTGAAAGACTTTAACATTGACTAATGTGACAGAGGTAAAGGGAGAGGTCTTTCTTGAGTTGGACGATATCGCCAGGTGAGAGGGACCAAGGACCGCCTACCAGAAACAGGAATATAAAGGAGGAATGGCAGGAATGGTGCTGATGGGTTTTGCAGTGGGGTTAATCACATGCGCAGTGATCCATGTCACTTATCCTGACATTACCTTGGATAAAACAACAAATTCTCCTAGTGACTGAGTTTGTTGCTTTTAGACCGGAATATTGGAATCCTAAAAGAGTACAAAGGGACATTTCCTTCCACATTAGCTTGTCTTTATTTCCTGAATAAATCCAGTAATACTCCTACTCACATATAAAATATCATAAAGGGTGGAGCCGAATGCAGACTCTGAGGCAGACTTGAGATAACTGTGCATGTAAAAATCCAAACTTCAAATGCCAGAATATAAAAAATCCCGATGCTCACTCGTAACTCAAATGTACGACCCAAAGACTTGAACGGTCAGGCCCCGATCTTTTTTAAAGACCTTTTTATCCCAATAGGACGGTTCAGATTGGAGGCTTACCTGTGGTAAGATTCAAAAAGCAGAACGGGAATACTCAAACCACCGTGTTTTACAGAAGACCCTCACTGTTTTACCTGACCTCATTCGCACATATTGTCAATGATTTAACCTGATATTTCACATGCAGATTCATCACTTCAGTCCACTTCACGTCTAACTTGGCATACCTCAACCTTTTCTCCCTGTTTCCCTTCCTTCAGAATGGCTTCTTGACACTTATTTTGTCCTCCTTTGACTAGTTTCCTTTGTCTTTTTTTAAGGACACATCAAGCTGCCAAGATGTAAAAATGAATGGTAAATGGCCTGTACTTGTATAGCGCTTTTTTACTTGGTCCCTAAGGACCCCAAAGCGCTTCACACTACATTCAGTCATCCACCCATTGGTGATGGCAAGCTACATTGTAGCCACAGCTGCCCTGGGGCGCACTGACAGAGGCGAGGCTGCCGGACACTGGCGCCACCGGGGCCTCTGACCACCACCAGTAGGCAACGGGTGAAGTGTCTTGCCCAAGGACACAACGACCGAGACTGTCGGAGCCGGGACTCGAACCGGCAACCTTCCGATTACAAGACGAACTGCCAAAGTTTCGGCTAATAGCTCTTTGTGAATCACCTTGTTGGTGCAAAAATATTGATTTTATGCCTGGCAAAATGTGTTATCGTTGGCATTTTTTAAAGATTCAGCTAAAGAAACAAGTAAAAAATTCATAGAGATTGAATTTAAAACTGATTCTTTGCCAATTTTTGTGTGTGGAGTGTTCTTCCCATGTGTTAGGTGCCTTTTTATACTTGAATTATTCATCTATCAGCAACCTTCAGTAAACCTGACAACTATTGTTCAAGACCACTTTTAAAACATTACAAGAAAGTCTGGCCACATAGAAGTAAAACATACAGATATCATATGAAGATAATCAGCATAGGATGGATATTTACTGCTATCCTACAGTAGCTTAATTAGCATTGTTGCAAGGCCTAACAAAAGACAAATAAGGATAATTTTTGAACTGTAAGTCATGGAAATCTACTCTAATAGAGCCCAATAATAAAAATATGGAGCTGGAGAGGACTGGAATAGGTCATTTTTAATAAAAGTTGACTTTAATGTTAACAAACTATAACATCATTATAATTTATTACTCGTTTATGCCATCAAATTGATCCTTTAATGTGAAGGCTTGGCTGATGATAAGAGTATGACTGCACCTCAGTATTCAACATGGTAGCCTTGATTGTGGATCAACAAACACTTACAAGTAAGTTGAATCCAGTTCTGTGATTCAAGGGCCACCAAACTGCAAACTCTAGTGGATTTCTTTTCAAGAACTAATGCAAAAAAAAACCCTCTTTGTGTCCTGAAGTGAATCCACTGATCACACTGACAGAAAACTGATCGTCACCTGAAATGTAGCTGTTACAAATGCACACCGAGGGTGAGAGACAACGAGTGGCACAAAGGGAGAGAGAGGTGGAGAGAGAAAGGGACAGGGAGCTTGGCTGATGGAGTGATGGAGAGCTGGAGAGGTTTGAGGGAGTGGAAGAGTGGAGGAGTCTGTTTTCACTCTAATCTGTTTACTTTGCAATTTGTGTTTTCAGAGCGAGTCCATTCATTCTGCTTAACCTGACACTTCACTCACCAACAGGAAGAGTGTGTGCGTGTGTGTGTGTGTGTGTGTGTGTGTGTGTGCATGAGTGAGATGGAGAGAGACGAATCTCATTTAAACCTCCCTTTTATTGAGATGTGTTTGCCTGCATTTAAATGTGTGTGTGTGTGTGTGTGTGTGTGTGTGTGTGTGTGTGTGTGTGTGTGTGTGTGTGTGTGTGTGTGTCAGACACCACATTTACGTCTTGTCTTTTTGTAATTGCATATGCCTGTGTGTGTGTGTGTGTGTGTGTGTGTGTGTGTGTGTGTCAGACACCACATTTACGTCTTGTCTTTTTGTAATTGCATATGCCTGTGTGTGTGTGTGTGTGTGTGTGTGTCATGTGAGCATCCATTAGCTGAGCATGGTTGGACTGTAATTATTCAGCAGTGAAGCCATTAGCTGAGGCAACAAACAACAGGCCGTCCTTTGTATTATACTTCCTGTGTCTATATTCCAAATTATTCACTCATCAATGCTCAATACTCATTATGAGGGCAATTACTATTCTATAGTGTAGAATATACTACTGTACATTGTGTGAAACTGAAAATTAAGATGGGTATGTGTTTGTACAGTGTACAGCCACTATATATGTCAGAGTAATTAGCTCTGTGTTTTTATGGCCCACTGACAGATGAGACTAATATACAGGATAATTGATATGTGCATTTACACTATGCTGGCAAAATGGAAGGAACAGGAAAACGTACTATTAGACCGTTTAATTGCTACTGATGTATTTTTGTATGACATATTTAATATTCTATTAGTTTTGACTTTTTCTTAAATTACAAGAAACTGTTGTGTTAGCCAAAAACTTTAACTTGAATAACAATGTTTAGCATTTTCTGTGTTTGTCTTGCGACAGACTGGCGACCCGTCCGGGGTGTACCCCGCCTCTGGTTCTATGATACCTGGGATATGCTCCAGCCCGTGCACCACCGTGAATTAGATAAGTAGAAGGGATATATTACTATTACTGCTATTACTTGTATTTACTTGTACTTAATTAAAGGATATGTGCATCACCACTTCTACTAATGAGTCAGAGTTCAGACACATAACAACACATAAGCCACATTTAAACCAAAGCATTCCATCATGGAAAAAATGACATTCCCACTGTTTTATCCACGCTTCAGCTGTTGGACAGATGGCCTCATATACTTTGATCTACAGAGGAGTTCAAACCAGCAAACTACTGGAACTTCTCTTTTTATAGAGATGCTCACCCTTGCTTATGATCAGTGAGCCAAGTGCATTTGATTATCAGCACCTGGCTGCTAGCTACTCTGTAAATTGCTGTTGAAGCAGCAAGTTGTTCACGGGACTGCACAGAGTCCTCTGAGAACTTTTCACGGATTCAACATTTTTTGTGTTTTTAGAGGCTGTGGTCTTCTTCTCCACGACAGTGTTATCAGAGTCAGACTCACTGATGTAATCAAATATTTAGTTTAGCTATTTAAAGGTGTACGGTACCTAAAGCATACACTCGGTAATTATGTGGTTAGTTAAGTGCTGTTAATGGATTCTTAATGAAATACTTTGCTAGCAAAAAATTTGACTATGTAAGCAATCTTAGCGTTACCGTTATTTAATAGTTTGCACATTTTCCAAATGTGTATCATCATCTGACAGAAATTAAGATGAAAACCAGATAACTTTTTTTAACCTCCAGGCCATGAAATGAGCAGAAATAACCGTTCTTGAGGCCTGATGATTTTTTTTTTCTCACTGAGATGTCTGAACAGACTTGTGTAGCAGCTAAACTCCCCTTGAATCTTTCACATTATATATATTTCATGCTGCTGTCCGGCTGGACCTGCATGTTTCTCAGAGTTTCACAGGTACAGTAGACAACAGGACTCTCACCTAAGGCGGTGGACGTGTCGAGGAGCTATAATCTGAACACTTGCTGCCACAGGAATCAAAAGAAACCTGAGGGAAGGAAGAGACAAGGTGAAGGACACAGCAGAAGCAGATCTACCTCACCCCCCAAAAAAAGAGAGGGGAAAAAAAAGAAGTAAAACCTCTGTTCTTTGAAAGCGGTGAGCGCTGTCAAAACAGAGGCCGGTCAAACAGCTGCTTTTGTCAACAGGCATTGTGGAGTGGAGCATCTTTCTGTCGAAACATCAGTCAGAGCAGCGAGGATAAACTCCGGCGTGACGCTGCTCGCGCTCAGCGTTACCCGCATGCAGCTCAGAGACTCTGACAGGCTGCTTTCTTCGCTTCACTCCAGTCCTCTTCACTCTGCTTCTTTACCATCACATGGCTGTTTTTTACATGGAGTGTGTCAACTCTGATGATGAAAACCTTGAGCTTTCTTTTTTTTTTTTTTTTGTTGGAGTTTCATTTGACTGCTCTGCTGTTTGGTTTGGTATCTGATCAGTCAACAGATCCTCTCTGACTGGTAATATGATCTTACTGTGTCTGAAGGGGTCATTCATAATCACAAATCAACACATAATCTCCAGCTGAAACTTTATCCTTTTTTAGTCAGTCTCAATGCTCCCACCATGTTTATTTTTACAGACGGACACACAAACCTTGATCATCATGCTGTACGCTGGCTAACCTGCTAATATGAGGAGAGAGAAACATCTAGCAGTTCAGCATTACAATACTTTTCATTGCACCTAGTGACGTCAGACCAAAGCCAAGTAGAGACAGACAGACAAAGATAAGCATATCAGTTATTTCAGTTTTAAATGACACTTTGAAAGACAGCTGTTAGTTTTTTTAATATTATATAAATATTTATAAAATATAATGAAAAAAAATAAGTAAAGAGAACAGGATCAATGTCAGCACTTTCATAGAAAATTTGAAATATAAATCCAAGGATGCCAAATATAATAAATCGTGTTTGTTTTTATTTATCGGTGTTTATTTATTCATGTTTTTGAAAATGTCCAAGACAAAATGCCATCCTGAGGAAATGCCACCTTATTGTCAAGATTAATAATTAATATGAATGATAAGATAGCAAGTGGGAGAAAATGCACCTGGAAACTGAGAGGATGTTAAAGCACTGGTGTTTGCTGTGGTAAGGAGAGAGCTGACAAAGAGAGACCGCTAAATCTGCTTTCTATGTTCCTACACCATGACCATGAGCTGTGGGTGAGACCGGAGGCAAGAGATCATAGACACCACAGACGCAAACAGCTGAAACTGGCTTCCTCCAAACAGTGTCTGGGCTCAGCTTTAGAGACAAGGTGAGGAGACACTTGAGCTGAGAGTAGACTCACTGCTCCCCCACACCAACAGGAGCCAGTTGAGGGGTTCCAGCATTTGACCGGGTTGCCACTCAGGTGAGGAGTTTCAAGTATGTCCAGCTGAGAGGAGACCTCAGGGCAGAGCCAGGACAACCTGGATATTGTGCTTCTTGGCTAGCCTGGGAAAACTTTGGCATTCCTCTGGAGGAGGTGGCTGAGGAGAGGGAAGTCTGAGCATCCCTGCTTAGACTGCTGCCCTCCCCAACTTGGACTCAGATGATCAGGAGAAATGAACAGACGTATTGTGAAGACTCTTAATGTTAGTGTCATTCATGACTTTTTGCACTGGCGCAGCAATCTGGGTTCGTTCAGAAAGAAATGTCCGCTCACCTTTCTGATATAACATTAGAGATAAACCAAGGGTTCCCTGTC
Source organism: Diplotaxodon limnothrissa (assembly GCF_057381915.1). Classification (NCBI taxonomy): domain Eukaryota; kingdom Metazoa; phylum Chordata; class Actinopteri; order Cichliformes; family Cichlidae; genus Diplotaxodon; species Diplotaxodon limnothrissa. The sequence continues at coordinate 12,473,984 of NC_140597.1, read as the reverse complement.
TTCATTGCTGCTACTTGACATGTATCATAAACTGCTTACTTACTGCACAGCTAGGGGCTTTTGCTAATAGGCAGAAAGCAAACGACAGCCACTTTGGCTCTTTTTGAGTAGTGGATAACCAACAAGTTAGCATGTTGCAAGGTGTATAATCAACCACTGTAACCTGTTAATTTAATATCAGCCAGTCGATACTATTTCATTGTTCACACTAGTTCCACTCTGTTCAGTTTTTTGTGTTTTTGTTCTGGAGAAAAAGGACAAGAAGTATTTTTGCAGTGAAAGGTAAAGAAAAGGTGCTGAAATTTGTTTAGAGCAAAATCTGACCATGCACCAAGGAAACAAAAAACTCCTACAGGTAACAACTTTTTGTTGCTGTAGTATATTTCATCTTTGAGTGCAATGAAGAGTTCAGGCTGCTTTGAACTGGTTTACTGTGAGTCCGATGGGCTGTGCAGAAGCTATGAAACCACCCAATTCTGTTGACGTGTTTCTTCCTGCTGGAGTGGAAGCGCGGTGTCAGACCCGAGACAGGAGCCGGGCCTCAGATCTGAACACAAATCCTTCAACGGGACATGAACAGATGGATATTCAGCTTAAGGCGGCACTCCGAGCTGAAGGCCTCTCAGAATGAAGCGCACTGTCACCTCTAGAGAAATGTTGATGCGAACTGTTTGAGAGTTGCAGCAGGTGAAGGATTCGAGCATCTGTCAGGACGAAGCTTCCCTCTGACTGACAAGTCGACTCGCGCTTAGTTCAAAAGACCGAATGAATAAAAAACAAGTTTCGAATTTGAATTTTGCTCTGTCAAATGCAAATGATTATTTTTTGCCCAAGGTTACATTACATGAGCAGTGCCTGCAAAAGTGCAGGCATCTTAAAACTTTGATAGGTGAGGGTTATGAGGGCTAAGAAAGTAATTTCTAAAAAATAAGATAAAAAAAGGTTTCAGGAAATATAAAGTTGGTCTCCAAATAAATAAAATCAGCTGATCCTGAAGCAGTGGGAGGGACTGATTTTACAAGGAATGACTCATCTGGCAGTGGGGTGATGGATTTTAGCTGATAGAGCCCGGGCTGTGGCCTCTTACAGCTACTTTCTTTTTGGTGTTGCTGTCGTTGTTGTGCATGTATACAAGAGATTAATCAGAGTAAAATCTGGCGAGGCTTTAAATATATTTGCATCAAGCCACTTTATATGCTGGTGTAGGTCCATTACGTTGTCTTTGGGGCCCTGGCATATACGCTCTTCTTCTTTTGCCAGCTCTGCATAAATCCACAAAGCGAAATGAGTGTGTGCGTCTGTGTGTGTCTGTGTTCACTGAAATTCAAATGTTGAATCCCCCTGTACTGCCTCTGTAGAGTTCCCTCTATGGGTCTGATAGCAGCCTCCGATCTCTGTTTGTCCTTTCCTGTGCCGCACAGTGAAATGTCAGCCAGGCCAGATTGGATTGCTTTTATTTAGACCATAAAATTTATGTTTTTCACTTTCACTTCAATCACTCCAGTAGACATCCTGATTTTCTTTCTTTTTTTTCTCGCCTTCATTGTCAGGTGGACACTTTGGGGAAAAAGGCTGTCGAGCAGCTGAAAGAATCCACGGCCTTGAGCCAGAGAGTCAGTGGTAACAACAGCGCCTGATTGGCTGACAGCCGCGTCCTCCAGCCACTGTGTTTATCCATGCTCATGAAGGGAGGAAAACACCCCCCCCCCCCACCCCGTCCCACCCCTCCAACACCGCGCTGTGACAGGCTTAGTGGTGATATGAGAGGATGTGTTATCTGCTGACTTCCAAATTCATAAATCTTTGAGATCAGACGAAATTGAAGCGGCTTGAAAAGCTCGAAGGGGGAGATTGACACGTCTGAGTGGCTCTGTGGGCGCGCTGCTGCAAACTGCATGCTAATGTGCCATCATTCATATGTTTGTATGTACTTGATGTGTGTCTGAGTATGTGTTTTCATAACTCGCATGCATTGTGTTTCATACTGCCTACATATGCATGCATATGTATTAGGGTTAACTCTCCACTTGTACACACACCAGAAACTTTGCATTTTTACACACTCATTTGTGAGTGAGTGCTAAAAATCAAAAAACAGCTTGATGTGAACATTTTGCCTTATTACAGCCCACTAGTTTCTCTCTTCCTTGAGGTGTCAGAACACCCATAATCCAAAAAGTACTGATGAAACTTTTTTGCTAAACTTTTCCTCTGTGCTGCCTGAATTTCTAATAGCAGTGCTAAGATGCTAGTTTTGTTTGTTTTTTGATCCCATAATGTAGAAAATTTAGGGGAAAATCTTACTATGATGAATCATTATTCACTGAATCGTAATTCATTAGAAAAACATGTTTTTTATAGCTTTGCATGATCCATGGTGAAAAAAGAAAAACAAATCGTATCTGTTACTGTGGTGAATCCCGTTTGTTGTCTAAAAGTGCCGCCATTTTGGATTGATAACTTGGGGTATGTTGGTCTGCTCCGGTTTTTTCAGTAGATAATCCGAGTTAAAGGGGTGTTTCACAAAAAAATTCCAAATGGAAGCTCAGAAATGCACCATTAAGGCTGAGTGAATACAGAGCCCAGCCTAGAGCCAGAGCCTGATCTTAAGCAGCAGCCTCTACTTATTCCGGCACATGTAGAATCACTTTGGAAAGACCTTTGGAATTTCTTTGGAGTTGGAGTTTCCCTGATGTGCAATAGTAACAAGTGCAATTTTTCCTACTATAACAAAGCATTTTATTCTATTTTATTGTGTTTTTCGTAATTTTTACTGCTCTTAACTTTCTGCCGTGACTTAAAAAATTTCCCACATGTGAGACTAATAAAGGTTTATCTTATCTTATATTTGGACTTGTTTTCAACTTTGCTTTATGTTAATATTTAAAAATCAAAGGAAACACTGCTTGTACATACTCATTAGGACAGAGATTTACATCAGGGTTGTGTAATTATATGACAGTGCATTTCAGACCATGTTAGTAACACTTTCTCTCACCCCAACCAGTCGCAGCAGATGGCCCCGCCCCTCCCTGAGCCTGGTTCCGCTGGAGGTTTCTTCCTGTTAAAAGGGAGTTTTTCCTTCCCACTGTCACCAAAGTGCTTGCTCACAGGGAGTCATATGATTGTTTGGTTTTTCCTGTGTAGGGTAGGGTCTACCTTACAATACAAAGAGCGACTGTTGTTGTAAATCTATTTAAAATTGAATTGAATTGAATAAAAAATGCCACGAGTGGTGAACTGTAACAAAATACTTTCTCCACAAACTAAATAATGTAATGCATGCAATTAAAAAGTAACGAGGGATGTGTAATACATTACTTCTGAGAAGTAACCCCAACACTGTGGTGCTATTACTTATTCACAGTTTTATTCATTATTCCTTGATGCAGATCTGTTTTTTTTTCCCTTCTATAATTCCCTGCTATTGTTCCTTTTCTTGGCCAGGGCACTCTTAAAAGAATCTCAAGTAGGTTGTCACTCAAAGTCTTTTCATTCCAGTTGGCGTTCTGGCATTCATCTACACTTAATTTTCTTACCGAGTGATTGACAGGTTGTTGCTTTTCACTATAAAATACTCTCTAGAACCCAGGATTCAGTGTCCTGGTCAAACACCAGGCAAATGAAAGGAAAAGGCACATGAGGCTGTCACGTGCCATCAGAGACAGGCTCAGCGTTCCTCTGCAGCAATTCTCCAAGTGTGTGGAGCTCTTGAATTTGAGAATATACACTGTATATGTGCATGCGTTGAGGCAGCAGCATGTTGGGTGAAGATTGAGTCTGAGATGGAGTGTGAGACGCGAGTGGTCTCTGCCTCCAGATAAACACAAACACGTACGCTTTCTCTCTAATTCATTTTCCTTCCTCTGATTTATCTTGGTTTCCTCCGTCTTGTCTGCTCATGCCCAGATAAAATCCCCCAAATTGCATCACCCTCCCCTCTGTAACTCTGCTGCCTCTGTTTCCGGCCACAGTGTAGTGCAACAAAAATTAATAATACATCTGGTATCTCTTAGATTTGAGTTATAATACCATTTATACAGCCGACAATTCTTTTGATGTAATTATTTTGTGTGTCTGGGCTGAAAAGACCAGAGATGACACACATATCACACAGAGCTGCAGCGGCCCGGCGGTCTCCGGTCGTGTTGGTGGCAGAGCGCCGGGCCGCTGCAGCTCTGTGAACGCACTCCAAGAAAGTCACCGCTTTGTAAAAGTTCCTGCACTTTAGTGAAACTGTTCGACACCGAACAGAAACGTGTTGTGTTACCTTTTATTTTCACTGCAACAACTAGAACATGTACCTGAAGAAGTGGAAGACATCAGTAACACCATTTTAAAATTACATTCACTGCTATATTAACAAAGTACAGATTAATAGAAAAGGTCAATTTCCCAGACTTGGGGTGGATTTCCTGGTTGCATTTAGGGATGGGTACCGGTTCTGACATAAACGGTAGTAACCAGACGGAAAAGCAGCCACATTTCAGGGCTTTATTTTGGTGCTTTTTTGTTATCCTGAGATGTCATACACTTTGGATTCTAGCCAATCATATTACCTTTCCAAGGATAGTAGGAGGCCCAGGTACGTACGTTGTTTTAAAGCAGAGCTACAGATTAAAAGTCTGGCCGTACTTCACAGCAAAAGATGCAAACTCAGCAGCCTGCAACAAGTGCTTTAAGATGATACTGTGAAAAGGAGGTAACACCTTGAATCTGATGAAACACCTGGCGACGCATAGCCTTTTTTTAACCCTTTAAGACCTACCGTAGAACCAAGTCCACCAGAGCTTATATTATATTTTTACATGCTGTGGAGCCATTTTTGGGAGCATTTCAAGTTGCTATACATCAATACAACCATTATAGCCCAGATTTTAATAATATGTATTCATTAAGTGCATAGTACTTACATAAATTGCAAAAAAGTGCAATAAACTACAAAAAAATTTGAAAATCGTTTTTGTTTTTTTAACATATATTTGTAGTTAGAGAAATTTAAGAGGCTTATCCCTCAAAACTGTAAATACAAAAAAGTTGCACAAAATAGTTTCCCACCACAGAAAATTTATTTTGAGTGTCTTCATAGTTTTATTTTTGAAGTACACCAATTTTTATACACTGCAGGAAAAACGAAAAAAAATATTATACTGCAAATTTGCAAAAAAGCAGCATGTGCATCAAAATAAACTATTTCCAGCAGTGCAATATGAGTCCTAAGCATCCCAGAAACAACACAGAAAGTCATAAAGTCAAAGATAACTTTTAAAAAGACCAGTATAGGTCCTGAGGCCCTGATGGTAAAAAAGACTACATTTCCGCGAAAATGACATCACTTCCGGTTTCGGGCAGGTAATGGCGGAAATGCACAAGTTCGCGCTGACGTCTATTCCAACGTAGGAAGTGTTATGAACAGCTGATCGTATCGGCAAAGCGTGTTTCTGGAATATTATGTTTTTGTTCCTGCAAGCGCTTTTTATGCAGTTTTTGCAAAGCTTTATGTGGAAGGAAACTGTGACCTAGGACAAGCTGATGGCATAAGATGTAAGTACAACTCCTCCGGTTTCATATGCAAAAAAATATTTTGCGCTAGCTTACGTGGTTGCAGTGCTACCGGGATTTAAAAATAGTTACGCAAAACAGAGCGTGCCCGCTCCGATCGGCTCTAAAGGGTTAAAAACCGAGAAATGCACCATATTTGATAGCTTGCTGCAAGACTTCACACCGAGCATCTACTGCGGGTGTGTTGCCTGTTATCCGGAATTAGCAACATCCCCCAAGAACCCGAAGAGGAGAGTCCTGGCCGCGATTAAAATCGATTCTAGCTTGGATAACGTGATATCGATTCATTAAAATCCTGAATCGATTTTTTAATATAAATTTATTTTGCCCGAAACCCCAGAATCTCAGGTTAAACCTCACAAAATTTCAACAACCACCAAACAACTAAAACAGTAAATGAGAGCAGTTACACGGATTCTTCACAAAGACGTAAACACAAAGCGCGAACCCACCGACGAATCAGAATCAGTGAGATGTCGCCTTTCTCACCCGATGGCACTGACACGGTCGGGGCTGAGAGCCGACAGCTCACTGATTCTGGTGTTTCGGCGAGTCCGCGCTTTGTGTTTACGTCCTTTTTATGCTGATTCTAAAGCTGTAGGTTTTATCTCTCTCCAAACAATATTGACTGAACCAGCAGCAAAAGAAGATCCAAACTACACAGCAAATTCAAAAGTGTTAAATTTTTTGGTGTTAATAGTCTTCTTGCAAAAGTAGAGTTAATTTTACTCTAAGTAGAGTCACATTCTTTTAATGTAACTCTGAGGTGTAAAATGATAGTAGTTAAAATCGAGTGTTAAAAATGAGTGTTTCTATGTCAAATCTGGAGGTGTTACAATGGAAACATTAACTCTTGACCTCTGAACTCTGAACTCCTAGAGGGGCTATGACACCAACAGAGTAAATTCACAGACTCCGCCCCCAGCATGGCTCCAATCGAAGCTGAAGTGAAGCCGTTTCAGAACATTTTGCTCTACATATTTGAGTTGTTTGCCATGCTTGGTAAGTCATTTTTTCAAAGATTGTTTCAATTATTATTATGAGCATTTACTTCTGTGGCTCTTTGGAGTTGAGACAAAGCTGTGTGAAAGGCATTAGCCATGTTGCTCGCTGATAGCATAATATTCTGTTTTAGCTAGCTGAAAGGTATTGTTTGCGGGCAAATACTACAGCCTTGAAAAAAAGCTTGCATATGAATTTTCAGTCAAACTTTTGGTCAAATACACCTAAAACAATGTGCAGAATGTAAATGTTGGTATAATGGTGCTACTTGAAGCCTGAAAACGATCGCCCATAAAAAAAAAACGAGCAAACAGCAGTAGCAGACGTCCTGACTGGATTCTACGTTAGCATAGATCCCTCCAGAGTTTTGTGCACACGGTTTAGGTAAAAATGAAAAAGGTTGAGGTTTTACATTTAGTTCAGTATTACCTGTTGCCTGTGTCTTTGTCTTTTGGGAAAATACTTTACACAAGTAATGGCTCAAAGAGGATTGCTTTTTTTTTTTTTTTTTACTGTGCTGCAATTGTTTACTGGATTATTTGTGCCATTAATTAGTGTCAACTAATTTTTATTCAATCTCCGCACAGGATATGCTTGTGAAGATGGAATATGGGGGAGAGCAGAAGTGCGTTGAAGTTCCACAAAGGGATGAATGAAGGACGTGCATATTGTATTGAAGAAATAAGTGTTGAGAATGCTGTTATTTGCATTTACCATGTCAGACCTTTTGATAAACAAAATTCTAATGAAAGTGAGAACATGTATACTGTTACATCTTTCAGAAAATGTTTTGAAATTGTGGTGCACAGTTCAGAATAAATATTTTTCAAAAACCATTGCATCTTTTTAGTAAATGTTTATTTCCAAAAGAAATTTCTAGAAGTTCAGAACAGGAAAATTCCCGCTTTTTAGAATGAATTAGAAGATAACTCTTACGTAGTTAAACTAAAATACTCTTTGAGAGTTAATATATAAACTCTTAACACCAAGTGTTAAATTATCAACTCCAGACAGATTTGGTGTTTAACACTAAATCAGAGTTAACGTACCAACTCTCCAAAAAGAGTTAAATTAACACTCTCTGGTGTGGACCCATATAGACACTTTAATAGTGTTGAAATAAAATCCGACAGTGTTAATTTGGGCATGCTGGATTTGCTGTGTACGCTTCACATAAACATGAATTCCCTCTTAGTTTTGCTGTTTTGCTTCCACCACATAAAATCACACGTCATGCACAGCTCTCTCTCTCTCTCTCTCTTTCTCAGTGTACTTCAAGAACAGTTTCCCTAAAAATCTGTTTTCTGCATTATTCGCTTGTTTGTCGGTTGCTGTTTTTTACTTACTTCCGAAAAGAAAGCCTCATTCCTGCTGTTCAATACTGAACAAATTTAAACTTTTTAAAATTATGCAAAATTGCAAAACGCTTAGCTATGTCTCTAATAAAACCTCTGTAACTTTGCTCTCAGCAGCATCAGGTAATGTTCATATGTTGATTAATGGTTTTCTTTCATTTTTGATCTACTGCAGAATATTTTTATAAAATTCCAGGAAAATCACCTTTATGTTTTTCTGTGTTTTATCCTCAGTTACTTTGACACAAAGGAACCTGCTGTGATGCTTACACCTTTGATAAAGTCTCGCAAGTGTCAGTTTTCTTTTTAGAGACATAAAAATATGGAAATGTACTGATGCATGATCTGAATTATAATATTTCTGATTGTCTGAGGCAAAATTTCCCAGATTCAAATTGAATTGAATCGAATCGTGGATCGAATCGATTTGGGACCTTGTGAATCGGAATCGAATTGATTCTAGAAATCAGTGACGATACCCAGCCCTAGTTGAGTAGGCTAACCACGTTATTAAATTAATGCATGTAAGGTGAACTAGCAAACACCGTCATAGTTACATGCAGCTGTCTTCTTGTTTGATGGCAGATGCTCCCTTCCTCCTGGCCAAAAAGGCTAAAATGACATAAGAAAAAGTGGAAAACAGTTAAACATGAGAGGTTTTTGTGTTTTTTACATTGTTTAAGCACTGCTTCCAGCCAAGAGTGATACCATATATGCCCTATAGCTGCAGAAAAGGCTAACATTGTTATCTTTTTACAAAAAAAACAGCTAAACATGAGAGGTTTTTGGACAAAGTTTGTGTTCTCCATTCTTTAAGCACCGGTTCGAGCACCGTTTAAGCACCGTTTAAGCACCGGCACTCTCTTCTATTGGCACATTTTACCATCTCAGATCTGCGATATATGATTGCTGTGAAAGGTTACATCCAAAAGGTGTGATTTATTATCATAGAGCATATTGTTTCCTGTTACCTTTACAACCAAGTATAAGCTATACCTCTGATACCATGCTGCCATAGTTTTGAAAGGAAAACATTGTGGTTCAAAGATTCAAACACTTTATTTAGATCAATAAAATTCAGTTGTATTGTGCCTTTTTTCAGGATATTTTCTATAAAATCAAGAATAGCCATTTCTGTAGATCTTTCTGAAAAGTCTCTTACTCTTTCCTTTTTTGGCTGGCTGTTTTTGCACCAGTGCAAACTAAATGAATCCAAAATGAGCCTGTACTGTGTTTAAATGTATAATACTGTTTCCTTCAATCCGTTAAAGATCTGATTTGTACACAGTGCTGTTACCCGTGCCAGTTCTAACCACTTAACAAAGACACCAGGCTGCTAAAAAGTGCAATGTGACATCACAGCAAAGTGTATAACATCCATTCTTCCTGGCTTAAAATATATCATCTCCCCCTGCTGGTAATGCAGCTTCTGCATGCGTGTCCATTTTTGCATGCGTGTTTTGGAGAGGCAAAGCATGAAGTGGACATGGTGGACCGTGTTGCCGTGATACAGGGATGAAAGGTGACCACACAATTTCATCTTGACCGGTTGATTATATAAAGCCAAATACAACACAGTTCATCCATATCGGTAAAAGTCTTTCATTGCAAATACTTTATAGTTGATATGTTGTTTGGTGCTGCGACCAGTGTGTGTAGAACTGATAGAGAAACAGCATCAATGCAGTCATGAAACCATCTTCATCCACTTTTTAAATGTTTTAATTGCAGTAGAAGTGGAGGAAAAATCCACATCGTTTGTTTGTAACTGCAGATTTGAGATGATGTTTGTTCACATTGTGCTTCATTGTGTTGGTCAAGTTACTTGAAAAAAGTAATCAGTAACTAATTACTGATTACTTCCCCAAAAAAGTAATCCCATTACTTTACTGATTACTTATTTTCAAAAGTAATTAATTACTTAGTTACTTAGTTACTTCTTAAAAACACGATTAACAACCTGAATAGGTGATAAAGCGATAGATCTTTCAGCCCAATTCTACATTTACTGCATAATCCATCATACAAAATGTAATCAAATGGAAAAGTATCTTTTTTTTTAACTTGTTTTATCAGTTTTAATCTTTTAACTTTATGCATCAAGCAAAAATTTAATTATATGCAACATTCTCTGACTTGAATAAATTAGTTTAACATTTAAACCTATTTTCTGCACATTCCAGCACATAAAATAAAATATTTTTTGTGTTTACACTCAGTCTTTCAAATAGATGCAAGTAAAACACAGCAGAAAATAAATAAAGTCAAAGACTCAGCGGTCCTTTTACTCTATTTTCACCTGTAAAGCAGGACTGGGGTAGGCGGAGGTTTATCCTGGTGCAGGTGTGCTGCGGTCAGTTGAAGAATCCGCGAGTTTCTCTGTGAATTTCCCATTACGTCGTTGCGCTCTCGGTGCTTGCTCGGAAGTTTAGGGTTTTTTTTCGCTGTAAAACGAAGTTTTCTTCCCACGCACAACGGACGCTAATGTTTTTGTCACTTTTTATGGAATCAAACTCAAAGTAAGGTCAGTACTTCCACACTTTAAACGCTGCACGCTCATACTCTCTCCCACAATCGATATGTGATCCATTGTTGATCTGCACACAGCTGTTGTCACTAACGGCGCACTCGCTTACGTCACTGTCGTGAGACATTCTCGCAAAAAAAATCACGGTTTTAGTAACGCAGTAACGCAGCGTTCCCACGGGAAAGTAACGGTAATCTAATTACCGTTTTTGCAATAGTAATCCCTTACTTTACTTGTTACTTGAAAAAAGTAATCAGATTACAGTAACGCGTTACAAGTAACGCATTACTGCCCATCTCTGTTCATGACACAAACAAGATTATAATTTCCTAAAGTATATTTTTCCGTTTGTTGAGCTACGGGTTCGTGTTCTCCCTCAGACTGGCAAAGCTGTTTCAGAGCTCTGAGACGAGTCAGAGTGTATTTATTAACCAGCATGCCCTCCTGCCTGTGTTCCAGCCCATCTCTCCTTTTTCAGTGTAACTACACGCACCAAAGCGGTCGGTGTGATTGAACTGAAATAGTCTGATCATCTGTCGTTACACTCACATGGTTAAAACACAGCCCGGGGTATTTCTGCAGGTCTCCGTCCGATATCATCGTCGTCATCATCTATCTCCATGATTGTCACGTCACCCTTCACTGCGCCTGATATCAGTCACGGACTGCTTTGTTTTATAAAGACATTTTTCATCTTTCATTTTGCATCTCAGTTAACGCAGCACAGATCTTTTATTCATATATTTCTTTATCTGTCTGTGAATGATATCACATCAAGTTAAGACTGAAAATACCCTGCCGCCTTTGCTTCCTTATGTTTGAAAAATGTTGAGTTAAGCTCTGCAGTGCCAATCTTCTTTTGATGAATTGGTATTTTTGCCCAGAAACAACATATGAGCCCAACACACACCACAGGCCAAAGTCAAATATTTACAGCACGTTTGTGTAGTTGAGAAAGTTTCGTGACCCAATCAGTCAACCAATCAATGTCTTACACAATCTTCCTGTCTTTCCTTTCATATAGACTGACAAACCAGAGAAATTGAAATAAATAAGAAGATGATGATATGAGAGATTAAAAATATGCTCTTCGTGAATGTAAACTGTCCCGCGGTTTTAGCAGTGCAGGCCCAAACTATGCAAATTTACTTCTTGGATCTCCTGTTATACTTTTTTGATGCTAAAAATTAAACATACAGTTTACACGTAATCACATAAAAAGTTATTTGAAGGAGTTCTTCTAAAGGGAAATTACAAGAAAACAGTCTGTGTTAGAGAAACTACAAGAAGGAAGGTTCAAGTTTCCAACCTGCTTTAGTTCTCCCCTGTGCCTGGTAGCTGCAGGTGCACTTTTCATTATTAGTAAGATAAGATAACATTACTTTATAGTCTCCCACAGGAGAAAATCATCCAGGATTAGAAAACCGCTGCATCAAAAACAGACAATATCAGACATCCCAATAAAACCTTAAACAGGTACAGGTTAGCAGATACACAACTCAGAATAATGGGAAAAAAATAACAATAAAAAATGCATCAGCACCTCTCCTGGATAAAAAAAAAATTAACCAGGAAGTGAAAGCCTCAGGATCAAGAATCTCTTTTGTGACGTCGAAACTCCCAAAGAAAACCTGCACAAATACAGAGGACATGAAACCTCACCGAAGGAGCCACTCTAGGTTCACACCCCGGGTCTATTCCTGGGGGGCTAATCACCAAGCAATCATGCTGGTATTACACATGAAGTACATAAATCTTTATCTCAGCACTAAGGCTGGAAAAGTGCTGTACAAATCCCTCAAAAATTGTTCTACAGTTAGATTGAGGAACAAAACAGGCTTGGACACTTTAGTGTGAGTGTCCCTGTCATGGGGGTAACAGTGACCCTCCAAGCTGAAGCAAAAACAGTGGTACCATCCTGCTAACACCTAATGGTACATTATTTTCTGGGAGAGTGGCTTTACTCTGTTTGATTCACCTCTGCACCTTAACCTGCTGATTTGGGCTGTTGTGTTTTTTCAGCAAACATCACTGAATTCACCTGAGATGTGTGCGGTGGAGCAGAGGTATGGAGGCATGGAGTTTTTGCATATGCCTTTTCACTTTTGCCAGAAGCGAAAGACTATGGGCTTGACTACTCCAGGGCAAAATAACTATGCCCTTTAAAATTTGAACTCGATTCCTATTCTAAACAGATGTCCAATTAGTGAAACAAAATCACAGACGCCTAAAAATGGTGGTGGGCTAGTGTGTTTGTCTCTTAGTGAAGCTCACATGATAAAACGTCCTCCAGGCGGGGTATTTCCTATCACACGGGCACACATCTGCCCCTTGATCTCTGAGTTTTCTGTAAGATTGACCTTCATTAGAATTAGGAGACCATATGTCCTTTGGCAGTAGCCTGGTTGGATTTTTAATAGCCTGAGCGCACTCATAAGTCAATCCTTCAGGTGCAGCTCACTTCATCTTGATCAAACCTTTCATTAAATTAGACATGTTTCATGAGAAGAGGAAAATTGCACAATTTTTGAGCAATCTTTTTAAAATCTGTTGTGGAGAGTCATCACAAGGAGGCAATGCGTTGCTTGATTGACACATCCAAATGAATGAAAAGTCTATTGAGAGGTCTGCAGTATATCTTTTTCACATCATTACTGAGAGCATCAGTAATTTCCATCATGAATACCGCCGCGTCCCCTGACAACCTCTCATCGGGCTCCGACAGCCATTGGGGGAAATGATGGTATTAGACGGGAGGCAAACTCTCGGGGTGAGGCTCCGTGATGAGAGGGGGAAGGGAGGGAGCTAATTACCCTTTTATTACCGGGGACTGAACCCTCATCCCAGGAGGGCTCGCCTGGCCCTGTTTGAGACGAGGAGGATCCGGCACGCCACATTACCTCAGTTGCTCCGTTTTCTCTCTGTAATGCGTGTCACATTAAGAGTTGCATGTACATATCGAGTGTCTGTTTCTATCAGGCTTGTTTTTTAAGTGTGCACGTTTCGTTTAGGAGCCTCCTGTGCACGTACGGCATCACTCGTGTGAACACAGCTCCATTTTCGTTTGGTAGGCAGCAACTGTGGAAGCTTCTGCTGCTTGTAGATTGCTTTCACGCCAAGCCCAGGGGGGTTACAGCCCACAATATACAGTAACAGTGGTGAAATAAAACATGCTACGAGCATGCATGAATGAGATGGTCTGGTGAATAAATAAGATCTAAAAAACAAACACAACCCTATAAGTAGGTCAAAAACTTGTTTCATTTCTAGATAAAATCTATCCAAAGCTTAAAGAGAATTTCAGTAACACTGAGAATATTTATAAAAAATTGATACTTCATAACTTAATAATAAATGCTGTGGTATGAAAATCAATGAAAAATCAAATGAACGTTTTGAAACAAAACATTAATAAATTTGGATTTACTAAACCTTTTCTGTTAATTACTCACACTGACTTAACATGAAAGGAATTATTAGTCACAAAGCCACAATGTTAGTTTGTTTTAAAGATTTAGGCATGCTGTCCAGGCTGTGCAGTGTGTAAAGTAACCCTGCTGTAAACAGTACATGTGGAGGAGTCTGTTTTATAAGTGTAATTAGAATTTACAAAGCTTCAATCTCCCTGGACTCCCAATTGTGAAAGAAAATGAGGATGCTAAAAAAGGACTGAATAACAGGAACCTAAGGAGACCTGTAAATCTGAACATATCCAGACTTTCAGCTCGTGTCATTGTAACTCTTACATGTTAGCCGTCCATGTGGATACATGGAAAACCAGAAGATGCAAGAGCAGCAAAACACACCTGAGAGCAGAGCTGGTATCAGTGTAATCAACACAGCCTGGAAGGAGAAACTGCAGGGGAGATGGGCTGTAAAGCGGCTTGCAGAAGCAGCAGCAATCATAAGCAGGCCAAAGCAACTTACTGTAAACAGAGAGCCCTATATGACGGGTTGTGCAGAAGTGCATCCACTAAGCCATCAGCTGCAGTTGGGCGCTGAGATCAGGAGAACCGCTGCGATTGTGGATGAGCTTGAGTTTGTGGGTTATCATGTGTTCAAAAATCATGATTCAAACAGCTGTTTTCAGCAGCATGCAGACAAGCAGTCATTTCATTCTTCTGCGACCTCGCAGACTATCACGCACACTAACTCTTAAAGGGCTCTTAGTGGAATGTCCAAAATTTGTATACAGTCTGACCGTCGGTTGGTGGTGTGTATTTTAGTATTATCTTCTTTCTAGAATGATGATCTCTGATTGTTCTGTGATTGTTCTTTAAATAAACATCTGATCCTGCTTTTTCTAATCCTCGAAGTTCACCTACTAGAACCTGACAAATACCACTGGGATTGTGGATGAGCTTGAGTTTGTGGCCTACGAGAGCTCAGTCACTTTACGAGCTGACACGAAGACAGTCCAGACTGTGACATCATCAGGGTTATTATATCATACAAATGTTTTCCCATTCTGAATTGTGCTCCCTGTGGTAGGTAAACTGACCTTTATGTGTAAAATCTGCTAAGTGCTCCCTTCATATTCAGTTCACAGAGGACGGCCGGTTAGGGAACAGTTAAATAATACAGCCATGTTCTAAAAACGTTGTCTGATGTGAGCCCAGAAAGGCACAAGGACAAAGGTATAAAAAGGAAGTGAATGGAATTAGATAGAAAAATAATAAAGCTTTCAACAATTTAACAGTTGTTAACTAACTCTAACCCTGCCAACAAAGCAATTCAGAAAAACAGAGCAACACAAAAACAATGAGGTCAGTTAAACAATAATTCAGTAGAAGCCAAATAAACACAAATGACCCTTCTGAAAATTACAGTTTCACCTACGACAGACAAAACCATTACTTGCTTTAGAAAGAAGAAAAATAAACGGATTAACCAAAATTATCAAAAAATACAAATAACCTCTCATCCCACTGACAGTTTCCTGTTTCCAGAAACAGTAAGTGTATGAAGGCAACCTAACAACCTAATTACTTTTTGAATAAAACAATAGTTTCACTAATCTGTAAGTGTGTTTTAAAAATGCCTCACCTCCTCCTGATTAGAAATCCAAACCAGCTGTATTACAGTACAGTAAACCTGAACTTTACTGCTGTTTTAATGAGATTTTATAAATCTAAGGATTAAAACTGGAGATGAATCTGTAAAGGAACTGCAACAGAAACTATGTTCAGAATTACTCACCTGCATACCTCACCCACAATCAATAAATAAAATATGACACAGAAGTCTAGTTTTTAAAGCAGAGCTGAGCTTTTCTCTGTATCACGGAGCACATTTTTAGACATCCCTGAATTCTCTGCTCATTCAGCTCGAATCACAGATTAAAACAGTGTTAAAACTCCCTGCATGCGTGGCCAATGCTTTCACACTGCTCCATGTACTGAGTGTTTCAATGTTCTGTTTAGCTTTGGAGCATCGGTAAATTCATCATTCAGATGAAGGATTTTTGCTGTTGGCTCATGTCTCCACAACAGCTGCTGCCTCCCAGGGTTTTTCATGGCGCAGCGGTGCCCGAGGCTTACTGGGAGAAAATAACGCAGAAGGAAAAAACAGCGTTCTGACCGGTGAGAGTCCTCTGGGCTCCAACACATCGCTGACGAGTGAAGCTGAAATGGGACCGCTGCACAAAGCAGGTGAATAGAGGCCCGACTGCATGCAACGTCCCTGTGCACAAAATAAAACAAAACAAATGCATCTCTGCTATAAGCTCATTTTAAGTCCACGCTGCATTAAAACACACCTTTACAGGTCGAGAAGACCCCGGGCCTCATTCAGAAACAGCGTATACCAACAAGTCTGTGCTCAGGCAGGCTCAGGTATGAATGTTTCTCGCACAAATAGTTTTAAACCAAAATTTGTGTCCGAATTTACAGTGTGCAAAACAATAACGTGGCTAAAACGTGCTTATAGAATTAAATACATAACATTTAAGTGTAAATGGAGAAAGTTCACCGATACACAAACCAAACATTTCACAGACTTTTGATCGGAACTCGGGATCTAGATCATTAAAATGTAAAAATCGTACATCCTCGCTGGATGTCATCCCAATAATCTCACAGCCGGAGTTATTCCAGTGTTCCTGTCTGTAGGGGAAATCATAAATTCACACCTGTATAGTTCCTGTACAGGAAATCTGCCTGCTTTGTTACTTCCGTGACCAAACTGTTCTTTTACAGCAGCTTCCCCCTGCCCTCCATGAAACATGGTTCCTTAAACAGATTTGCAGTGAATGAAACCCTCAGAGAGCATCGGCCAACAAACTCATGTGTAAACGATGAATCTCCATCTGGATTCAGGAAAAAGCTCAGAATAAGCGTCACAGTATAATACCGTGTCTTCACTGAGATATTTGAATGCTAATCAATAAAATCAAATCAATTAAATCAAATGTGTATGGAAGATATTATTCAAAGCAGTACTCTTTAGCTCTAACTGCAATATTGTGAGATACGTCAATATATAAGATACATGTATTATATATTATTCTTTGTAGTCTTTTTTTTTGTCCGGAGCCTCTTTTCATGTAACATTAGGTTTGAATTGTTTCTGCACTTCATTTAATTCTGATCAAATATTCAGGTTGAATAAGCTGCAGCAGGTTTTGAGCGCCTCTATCGAGTTTTATGTCTCCTCAGCCAACAGTTAGGGAACTATTTCACTCGGGGCCAAAGTGTTAAACTAACAGACTCACACTGCCATCACTGTATCTGTTAACGTGTGCAAAAAGTGTATTTAAAAAGTGATTAGATCATGTCCTGCCCTCAGTCTGACCACAACCTGTTGCATCTGCTCTGCACAGAGCCAGACTTTTTAGCCCAGACCATTTATTCCACACCAACTTTGTAGTTGCAGAGCTAACTATGCAAAATCTGAAAATAAATAAATAAATGAATGAATAGGAGCTAACAAGGCTTCATCTTGTCCAACTGTGTCATACTGGAGCCAAAGCCCCTAATAACTGTTTTTGTTTTTTTTTCCCTGCTCCAACACAATTCTTCCTACATACTTTGTGTTGCACAGAACGGTGCGAGCACGGTGTTGATGCTGTAGTACACGGCCCAGTCCTGAATCAACCCCCTCATTAGTGAACAAAAACACAATCCGTGGGGCGCGCCTGTCACTGTTCACATTATAAGTTCATAAGCCTATCTCTAATTCATGGAGGGGAGATTACTGTGTGTACAGTGTTTGGGAAGAGTTTCAAAGGGGCTGATTTCGTGCTTTCTGCTTTATATGGGTTAATGAGTCAGACGTAGAGCGACGGCAAGAGTATGAATCTCGTGTTCTGGAGCTGGAAGCATCCAGGAGAAGGCAATTTATTCTGTTATATCTCATTTCTATGTAAACAATAGGTACTGTCATCTACATTCTGGTGGAACACATTCCTATTTCTCTCGATTTTTGCTGTTATTATTCATTGTGGTAATATTTGAGGATTGCTGTCTAGTTGCAGCAAACAGAGCTCTGTATGAGCGCGAGACGGTGTGGGTTTAGTTCTTTCACAGTATTTTTTAATGAGGCGTCCTTCAGGGTCTCCACATATAATTAATAGTAGTACTGGTAAAAATGTAATCAAGAACAGTAAAAAAAAAGGACAGTACAGTCTAAGTAAATTCTAAGTAAAGAAACAGAAAAGGCAACTTGCAATTAAAAAATGTCTGCATCCTTCAGTCAGTGTATTTGTATTCTAAAGCATGTGTTGGTGATACAGTTATTGCTCCATATATATGTATACACATGTACATATATGTTATATATAATATATATTATATACTACTTTCTACATTGTAGCTTCATACTGAAGACATCAACTATGTGAAGCAGGATATATGGAATTATGACTTGTACCTGGGATTGGACCAGCTTTCCCGCGACCCTGAAAAGGATAAGTGTAAGAAAATGGATGGATGGATGTCTTGCCTTCTTAATGGCATTAGGACCATCAGTTGTGTTGTGCAGAAGTCAAGTTGGTACACAGCTGACAGCTCTATTTGACAACTTTTAGAATTCATATTATGGTAAGAACCAATCAGCTAAGTAAAGAGCAACGACAGTCCATCATTACTTTAAGAACTGAAGGTCAGTCAGTCTGGAAAATTGCTAAAACTTTGAATGTGAAGATTAGGAAGCTTGGATGGTAAACAGCATCCATATACTGGAAGAAACACACAAATGGAGACACCTTCGTTTAACAATTTCCCTCCCACAGTCCAAAGACATGCACGGTAGGTTAACTGGTTATTCTCAGCTGGCCATGAATGTGAAGTAGATAAATCATGCACATCACGCTGTTTTATTTGATACCGCATCTGATTTTTTTTAATGCTCCAAAGGACACCAACACCCCATACTCCTCAGTTTAAGGGAGGTGTCAGCTATTTCACCCAGGCAGCTATACAATTAAGGATTTTAATATGGCTCCCAGGATTAACTCACTTTTAGAGACAACCTCAAGTGGACATTGAAGGAGATCCAGCTTTTGTCACATCCTGTCTTTATTTTTCAGTCCTGGAGAACGCTGCATCTGTCTTCCATTTGTATACAGTCTGACCGTAGGTTGGTGGCGTGCGTTTTAGTCACATCTTCCCAGAATGATGATCACTAACTCTGACTGTTCTGTGATTGTTCTCTAAATAAACATCTGATTCTGCTTTTGCTAATCCTCGAGGTTCACCTACTTTAGTCCCGTGGTTAGCCCCTGACAAGTAACTACAATACTGGATAATATTCCATTACTAATTATCAAATTTAATTGTTTTTGTCTGATTTGTTTAATATGTTTCTTATGATCATTTTTTATTAGTTTTGTAAAAATCCGGTAACTGTATAGGTTGAATGTACGCTCCAATCAGGCCTCAAAGCAGATAAAAATGGCCTGCACTTGAAATCACAATGAAAGTTCTCTGCTATGTTCTGGATATCAAAGGGGACTTATCCCTGCTCCCACTACTTTAGTGGTGTAAGATAGTGAAGACATAACCAAGCACTGCAAGCAACAAGCCGCAGGGATTAGCTTTGAAAGTTGTGCTTGGACTGCAGTTAGGCTGGAGTTTCTGACACCAAAAGGATGTGTAGTAATGCGCTGTTTGGCTGTTTGGATCAGCCTTTCCAGTAGCTCAAGGACTTCAGTTTGCCAAGTGATTAGACTTTGTTCTTTCTTTTTCTATTTGCACTACAGCCCCGTTAAAAATATCCAGTATAATTATCCTTTTTAACACTTGTTCCTCAGTGGGCCTTTAAACAGTGTATCCAACATAGTAAGCCTACCAATGTCAAATAACTGACATCAGTAGCACAAAAAGTCCCAGAAGAATTGTGACGAGGGTGTGATAACAATAAACAGCCATTTAATTGCAGTGGAGTTTTTTTTTCACGTACTGCAGTCGTGTGATTATTGAGCTGATGCTCAGCGGAGATGTGGTGCCTAAAGGTTTTTATTAATACAGCAAATATAATTTATAAATAAACAAATACACTGACTTCAATTTAAAAATCAAAATCGACCCTGACGCCTGGAGTGCTGAAGGACGTTGAACTGTCAGTAATTTAAAAATATTAGTGATATATCAAAGTTTGCCGTGCAGTATGTTTGACCAGCTTTCATAATAGCCTAGGAAATAAATCTAATTTGCTCTTTTATACTAAAAATGTAACATAATAGTGATGCAGCACTGCCGGTAAAGAGAGCCACTGCTCCCTCCCAGTTATTATATATAGGTTATTAATAATAAAAAAAGCCTCTGGTGTTCCACAGCTGGTACTGCAGGATTACATCACCCCACCTGTAAAGCATGAGATGCATCCATCGTTTATCTTGTACCAAGTCTTTGAAGGTTTTTTTTATTATTATTATTTTACCTAATCTGTCAAAAATTCTTTTTCTGTTTTGTGTGTGTATTCCATTCATGTGAACTTGAGGCCAACAGGATATCAGGCTGCTAAGCCAGAAAAATGTTCATATGATTATGCTCAATGGGACTTTTAAACAGATCAAAGGAGCCCTCATCAAAGTCACGAGCTTCCATTGGAATGTACCGTGCGCAGTCTTGGAGCACATATGCAATTAGCAGAAGTAGACAGAAGAAGAAAAGTCACTCTCCTTGAAGAAACGCCACAAATGTTATTTTATGTATTGTTCCTAATTTCTTTTCTGAATTCTTTGCTTAGCAGTTTGTTAATTGAAAATGTTACATGCATCATTGCTACACAAAATGGAGACAAACCCACGTAATGCAGTCTCTAATGACTTGAGAATAAACTTTTGTGAACACTGACAGTAGTAAAGATCACTTTGATCCTCTCTGGAATGAACTCACATGAAACCGATATCGATTTTCTCATCTGACTGTGAGCAGGACAAACAACAACATCTCCCAAAATGTCAGAGTGCTCCTTTAATTAGGCATTTGTTTCCTACTGGCAATCAGAACCATGCAGAAAACAGCTCTGATGTATTGACAGTGGTGGTGATGATGTACAGTTATACAACTGTGCCTGGACACTAGAGCTCTGAAGGTTTGGTCTAATGTGAAACTGAGCCCCTCTGGCTGCCATCTGCTGTAGAAAATACCTGATCCTCATAAACAAACACAGTCTGCTTTGGCCTGACGTGCTGCTGCTGCTGCTGCTGCTGCAGGCCCGTATTCACACACCAATCAATGAGGGGATCCCACACACTGATATATAGGCTCTGAAAATTGGCTTTCTTCTCCTTCTGAAGATTCTGGTGATTACCTATATAGTGCTGTTGATTGGAGATTGATCGCAGGTTGAAATTAAACAGCAGTGGGTCCCCTTTTTTGTGATTTGTGCAAGGCTGAATGCACTGATGGGGATGATAGGTAGAAGAGGGAGAGATGGAGAAAAGATGGGTGAGCTGGGAGCATACTTCCAAAAAAATCTCCATCTTTAGCAGGCAGTCTGTAATGAAGTCCTAAACTACTTATTTAAATACGAGAAGAAAAATCGGAATGCTTTTGTTAAAATAATCTGCACTCTTTAACACGTCGGCTCATATTGTGAACATAAAAGTGTTTAAAATATTCATCTGCTGTGAAAACCAACAGCTGGCGGAGGCTCTCCTGCACATACACACAGTAAACTATAAGCAACAATATTTTGTTGGGTCACAAAGACTGTTTTTCAGCAACCCCGCTAAAGAAAGCCTCACAAAAACCGAGTCATTCACTGAGCTCGCTCATTTCATTCAGTAATGATAACCTTGATAACACGGAGATAAACTGCTGACATTTAAAACAGTATACCTTGGTTCTTTGTGCAATGTGTTTGAAAGGTCATCTTTAGATTTCTCAGTTCAGACCTCCACTGACCCCTGAACATTTAAATGCAAGGGCCTGATGATAAGGATGCGTGGATTACTGTACCTACCAAAGGTATACTGCGAGAGCAAACAACTCCCACCTGAAGGGCAAAGGCTATGCTAAAACCTCTTTTATGTTGTTTGTTGCAACACGCTGACGTCAGCCTGCTTCTAAAACAACACGCTAATGTCTGACCTTCAACCTATGACCTTGAAGTATTACATACAACTGGGTATTTTATTATCTTTACCCTTATGATTGGAGCAGAAGTGGCTGAAATCTTCTATAAGCTGTAAAATCTTGAGATTTTAAGACATGTTTATGTAGTGTGTGATTTTGTGAGATGGGCAGTAACACGTTACAAGTGATGCATTGCTGTAATCCGATTACTTTTTTTCATGTAACGAGTAAAGTAAGGGATTGCTATCGCAAAAAAAAGTAATTAGAATACTGTTGCTTTCCCGTAAGTATGCTGCGTTACTGCGTCACTAAACCGTGATTTTGTTTGTGAGAGTGTCTCATGACAATGACATAAGCGTGTGCGACGTTCGTGGTAACAGACGTGTGCAGATCAACAATGGAGTTTAAAGTGTGGAAGTACTTTGAGTTTGATTCCATAAAAAGTGACAAAAACATTAGCAATAACGGCACTCTGGACTGATATCAGTCACTGGCAAATATTTGCTGATGATGTCACATTGCATGTGTGATGAAGAGCTTGAAACCTTTAATGATACAGTCTGTGTGGGAAGAAAATTTATTTTTACAGCAAAAAAAACCCCCTAAACTTCTGAGCAAGCACGGAGCACGCTGTCACAGGAATGTGAAATTCACAGAGAAACCCCCGGATCCCCCCACTGACATGACCGCTGCGACACACCTGCTAAACAGGAGAAAATAGATTTGAGAACAACAGGACTTAGTGTTTTCAGTCTTTGATTTTATTTATTTTCTGCTGTGTTTTACTTGAATCTATTTGAAAGAGCGAGTGTAAAAACAAAAATTATTTTATTTTATATGCCAGAATATGCAGAAAATCGGTTTAAATGTTAAACAAATCTTCTCAAGTCAAACACTGTTGCATATAATTTAATTTTAGCTTAATGTAATGTGCATAAAATTAAAAGATTAACACTCAAGTGACCTTTGTCCTTTAGATGCAGATGGACTGCTGAGTCTTGTCCTGTGGAGGTGGCTCTTCTGTGTTGTGCCATGCGCTTGTGAAGTGGCTGTTTGGTCTCTCCAATGTAGAGGTCTGGGCATTCCTCGCTGCACTGTACAGCATACACCACATTGTTAAGTCAGTAAAGTAACGGGATTACTTTTTTGGAGAAGAACATTTACATGAAGCCCAGGCTGTTTTGTTCTCTCAGCAGATTATTAAACTCATTCCTATTCTCAGGGTGACAAACACTGCTGATGTCTCACATTTACACGCAAGTTCCATGATGATTATGGAATGTCGTCACATACAGATGTATGGCGCTTCAATTCCTACTGACATCTTGACTCATGTGACCCAACCACTCGCAACTCACATCCTGTTTGGACTCATATGTCCAGAGGATATGAGCTGTGTCTCGTGACTCATAAATGTCTATAAATCTGTGATGTAAACCATATGTATCGCTCCAACCTGCCAGTGGGACATTGTAAATGAGGACCATTATGTTGGTGTCCCATAATGCAACTACTGCTGCAAATGGACTTCTTGCAGAACAGTAATGGGTCTTCTTGCAGAACAGGAATATTTCACACAGTGTGAAGAAAATATTTTTAAGAAGGACCAGCTGGTTTATAAAAAAAATCTTCTGCTTACGCTGTCTGCGACTGATATGATGATCAACAGATCTCCTGTAGTCTGTTCTGTGAACTTCTAACTCTACATTCATTTTGGTCATTTATTTATTTAGTTGCGCAGTTCAAGTGCAGCTGGATTTAGAAAGTGTGCACTGCAATACCACGTAATGAGTAATATAACTGGTAAATCATTGAAGGCTTGATGCTAATAGACGTGAAATCAATACAAGTAGATGTCTTTCTGCAGTGCAAGGGGTTTCAGAGCCGACATAGCAATGGTGTGATATGAAGTGTGGAGCAAATGTAATGGGAAAAATGGGGCAAGCATGAATAAAATGTTCATTCATTTTAAACTAATGATAATGGACAGAAACGCTGTTGGAACATTAGTACCTCAACAATAGCAATCTACCGTTGGGACTATTTGTCCTGGCTTCAAGCGAATAAAAAAAAGCAGTCCTCATACAGGATTAGTGTTTTAGAATTTGAAGACGAATATTAATTTCAAAAGTTTCCTTCATTTTTTTCAAGTGTACACTCATCTATCTCTTAAAGCATGAACACTGCCGCAGCAGAAGAAGTTTCTGGACTCTATCTCCCTCTCTGTGATGAGCTGTGACATTGGAACGTGAACGCGAGCCGAGCGAGGTCACCGCCGCCGGGGAAAGAACATTTTCATTGTACCCCCAGAAGCAATTGTATTGCGAGGAGTTAGAGAGAGCTATTTTGTAAGAAAAAATGTTCTGAAGTGCTCTTTGCGAGACGGCCAGCTCCCCCTTTCATTATTTGCAGTATCTAAAGCAGCTAGAGATACCGCCATGTTAGCGGGAGGCTGACTGAGAGTTAAGTGCCCTGACTCTGACAGCTCTGCACAAATGCATATCAGCCAGTGCCGAGATGGGAACTACAGAGAGGTTTAACTCATAAAACATTTAAGGGCCTGCTTCAGATTGCACTTAGAAAGTATTTAGAGTGGTATACACAGCAAAAGATAATGAGAACAAAATGTGGCCCCATGTGAACCCAGAATGTAGATGAATTAAAACAAAAAACCTTAAAGACATTTGGTGCTCCATTTAAGAATTCACATGATATACTCCTTGCTGAGGGCATTTTAATCAGTATCTCTGAATACAAGCAGAATCTAAAGAAACTACAGAAGCTCGAGTCGAAGACAAGACCGCTTGTGGCAAAAGCTGCTCAATACACCAGTAGAAGGATGTTCTCAGGCTCATGTTTGGAGGTTTTACGCCCAAATAAACTCAATTTTACAACAGCGCTAACCTGATCTGAACCAGAAAATGGACCCATACGCCCGGAAAATCTCTCAGCAGGCTCTCACTGTCATTTCTCCTAGTCAGCCTCAGTGGATTTCTACAATAAAAGGAGAACAACAGATTCCTGCACAGTGCACGGGCTTGATTCTGCTACAGACAGAGGGATAGAAACAGCCCAAATTTGGGTTTGTTGTTCTCTTTTATTCCCAAAAACAGAAACTTTTCAGCTTATTTTGAACATAATAGCCTCACAGAGCAGTATTAGGCACAACTCTCAGTACTGTTAATATAAATGAAATGTTGACAGTAAAATGGTCACATCTATATGACACGACCCTGCTGTACAAACATCACATGGATTTTACAGGAAACTGCCTTGAAGTCTTAAAGTGGACCTATTACACTTCATCATTTAATACTATTACAGTGAAGGAGGCTCGTATTAAATATGACTACAAGAGGTCAGCACAAGCTCAGGGTTTTTTTTTCCCACACTCTTTGAGCTGTATGATGTCAGAGAGAAGGGATATTCCTAATATGGTCTTCTGTCGCCTATGACACAAACCTACTGTTTGACAGTGGTAGTCAGTTGGAAGAAAGTTGCCTTGTTTCAGACACAGACTATTTACTGTATAACAGATGGACATAGCTTCCAAGTCTGAAAAATTAAGCCAGTGGGGCGGTGCCTTTAAGCTTTTTAATGACCAGCACTGCTTCTCTGTGTTTAAAAAGACTTCAAGTGTGATGGATATCTATGGAAAACAGCTCTCAGTTCCTTCTCTCTGTGACCTCCATAAAAGAAGTCCTAACTTTATGATTTTAGTCGTTAGTTTCAACTTGGATTGAAGTGGTTTTTGTAAATTAGAGCAAGAAAGGTTGCAATAGTACAGAAAATATATGGGACCGAAAATTAGACATTTTGTCCAGATGGATGTCGTTTATTTATATACGACAAAGAGGCAAATCATGTAACCCATATTCATGAGGACCTTTAAAAATAAATGAACTTAACATTTAAATGTAAATAGGCCAAATGAATGAATATGACCTGACTGCTGTGTTTTAGTGCAAGGGTGTGTAAAATATGAACCACTGGATATACAAACTGGAGGGTAAGGACAAAGGGAAAACGTATCAGATGCCGAGACTCAGTTTCACCGCTTTTTAAAGCTTTTGCTCAAATGCACAAGAAAAGAAATTCAGTGGTGCAGTTGGGGGGGGGGGGGGGGGGAATTCCCTGGGTGGGAGGTTAGCAGCATGTGGTTAAAAGCTGAACGTCTGCCTCAGTTTGCCCTCTTGTGAGAACAATTTCATCAACAGAAACTCAACAAGACTTCTCAGAAAATAAATTCAGCTCGGGTAATGAAGGAGCGGTATGCAGCGAGCGCAGGCACAGAACATTCGACTTTAAATCTCCATTATTTACACCGGGCCTGTCTTTGATATCTCGGCCCTCTGCAGAAATTCTCTCGTGTCGATCGTCCGGCCGAGCTCGTCTGAAGGTAAACCCATCGAACCGCAGGGGAGCGACACCGGCTTAATGCCGATGATGTCAACTTACTGAAACATTTTCATCATTCGGCAACAGTGGGGAATGTTTTCAATTAATTCTTTTCATGATTTAGTAATTCTGGTTTCACTGAACTTAAACAGAGGAACAGAAGACCTATCCCTCCCCTTTTACCCTCCTCTCACTTTGTTTTTTTTATTTTGTTCACGCTCAAAAGGTGTCTTACGGCTTCAGTGTCATCATAAAGCCTCCCCCCCCCTTTTTTTTTTTGTCTGGCAGTTCCAGACCTACAATTCAGAGCACTTGTGATTCTCTGCTCCTTCTGTCTGGCAATCCTATCACCCCGACCATCTACCTCTCCAGCAGACACTCCATTCTCTGCTTATGTTTGTTTAATACTCGGTGGAGTTGTCTGCCTGGGATTGGGTGTCTGATGTGTGATGCTGAGAGATTTCCAATTGATGGGATGGAGAGGATGGGAAGGAGAGAGGGGAGAGTGAGTAGAGGTTATAGAATTGGAGGAGAAAAGAGAAGAGGGCGAACAAAGTGTTTTGGTCCAGAAAGCATCGAGGTGGACTATTTACCGCAGACAGAGATGGCCAAAGTCGAATGGAAACTGAAAAGACTTCAGTGGAGTGCTGGGAATTTATTTTTCATGAGAAATTGCAGTTTTGCACCGGTGTATTGAACCGCAGTACTTAAGTCCTTTTTACTACAAAAGGCAATAGAGTTCAGCATTAGAATGATGAGCTGAACTCTGTTTGGTTTCCATTAAATCCCTGCAACTGCTCCTTTGAGTCAAAGACAGTGTGATTTTTGGTAGATCCGCTGGGTCTACATGGATAAAGTCATAAGACTAAGTCTGCCGTCGCTCGCTTTTGTGGATAAGACGATGAGGTCGGCAACAGAGACAAGTGAAAAAGATCAACTGTTTTGTATATCCTCCCTAGGGCGTTATGCAGGTCCAGTGTTCATAACTGGATATCTTAATAGAAAAAACTATGTGGTAATAAAGGCATAAGGAGATGCATTTAAAATCAAAATGCTAAATGGAGGGACTCTGCCCTATTAGTTAACATCATGCAGGAGCTTCAGATGTAGATATCTTTTTTTTTTTCCAAACTGGCTAATTAGCTGACTGGCTCCAACTCATAAAAAACAACCATTTTACTGCCTTACATCCTTGTTAAATGTTGGCCAGGCTTGTATACAGATTGTATCAAAAATAATCAGCCCATCAAAAGCCTAGATCATTTTTGAAATATTGGACATAGAAGCTTCACTGCAGCCAGTGCTTTAGTTTTGCTGTTAGCAACCATGTGAAACTCACAAAACTCCTTTTTTTAGCAGTGTGGAATTAAAGCACTTTGAATTTAGATGATTCTTTTTGATGAACCGTGCATTTGTATGAACTAGTAAGAAGAAGAGTTTAAAAGATAAAATAGAACTCAAACTTTTCAAGAGGTTTTGAGATATTTTGTCATGGGCTAAAAAATTGGTCATTCTGGCTGAGTGCTGCTGATGGTGGCGCAAAAAAGGTCAGAGAGTCAAAAAATCTCCAAGAATTCATCCCCCGGGGACCATAAATGCTTATACTGTACACAACAATGCTAACGGTGTTGGTTGTCTGCATGGACCAAGGGACATTGCTATCCTTGGGCTTCACTATGAAGAGTTCTACAAATGAGTCACGTGACAGTGCTCAGCTGTCACCCCTGAAGGAACATCATTCAACTTGACAACATCTGTCACGTCCAAACAGACCATCCCCAATGTGATTGTACAACATCTCCGAGGTGCAGTCCAACTTTTACATCAGCGGCCACAGGGGGGAAACCCGAGGGGCGTTATGTTACAGGAACGCCGCTTCTCCCTCGCCATCCATCACCATCAGTGGGGAGGTGCCATCTGATTGCTTTGCTCTTGCTGCCGTCCGCCTCCTCTTCCTTTCATTTAACGTTGGCACACGTCCAGACACTAATGAGGACAGGCTCTTGTCGTTTTTCTGCAGATGTGGCGTCCCCCCCTCCCCCCAGTCATAAAGTGGAGGCCGGTTAACGGCGATGACATGAGTCCTCAAAATGTCTATGGGAAGAAAAATTGCGAGGGAACCTACGGTCAGCAATTTGGAGAGAGAAGGAGGTAAGGCGACAAGGGAGGAGGGATGCGCTGTAGTAATTTAAGGTCCCAGTGTGGAAATGCAGGTCCTTCCCAAGCATGTTGGATGTGCCTCTGTTAATGAGCACTTTAAGTACCGCCAGCCCTCTTTAAACATCCCCATCGTGATACAAAGTGGAGAAAAGAGGCATCTTTTAAAAGGCAGCATATGGTTGCAGAGGATCTTCCACTGATGTATTGTCACAGGAGATTTCCCCTCCCCAGCTCTGCTGCCGAGGACGGGCTCTGAAACTGAGCCAGATGTCCGTGTCTTCACAGATACCGGCCCCCCCAACCTGATGTCTCGCTGCTTTATTGGCAACGGCGGTGGCAGCATGCAGTTGGTCCTGAATGTTAAGGCTGTTCTGACACAGCGCCTGTAATGATAATGACCCTGATTTTTATGGTTATGGTATTAAAACCAGATGATGACGGTGATTAAAAAAGTTGCAGGTACATGAGTTATATAGTTGGGAGAAAGACTGGAAACCAACTTTGATCTGCTTCTCTTTTCACTGGTTGGGTTTTGCGTTTGTGTGAAAACCCACTTTACTTTTTTAAAAAGTAAAGTGATGAAATAGCTTTGAACATGCCCACCTACAGGAACAAACTCTCATAAATTAATCATGTGAGCTGCTGAATGTCTGATTGCTCTTCCCGTCAGGCGGAGGGGATTTTTTTTTCTCTGCATGCTTTTTTTTTCAAGTGTCATACTTTTTTATTTTTGCCATGTTACTGATAGGGCACTATTTAATTAGAGACCAGATTTCCTTATAAGTTATGTGTCTATCTACATGTGAATGGGTTTAGAGTAGAGATGGCACGATACCACTTTTTTATGTCCGATACCGATACCGATATCATAAATTTGGATATCTGCCGATACCGATATGAATCCGATATAGTGTTTTTTAATCAACAAAACTGTTTTTTTAAATATCTTGCTGCATTTTGTACAAGTTCATACTCAAGTTTAAAACAACAACTACACTAAAGCTATTCTGTTATACCTGTATGCAAAAAAAAATATTTCATAGTTCAGCAATACTGATCAATCTAATAAACATAAACCTACACCATCCTCCCTATTCTGGTATTTTAAAGAGTACTTAGCGTAAATATTAAGCAACCTAACTAATAGGGTTCCAACTCCCAGCAACAACAAAAATAAATAAATAAAAAATAGGGAACCACCCCTCACGCTCCACCTCATGATGCTTAATCGACGTAATCAACCTTAATTTGATGCAGTGTGAAAAAAAATGCACAGAAATCAATTATTTTTCAAGAAATATTAAATAGATTCAACATCTTTCTTCAACAAAATTGCAGACTGCACAGATGGTACCTTCCCAAAGGAAAAAGTACTATAGCTTACTAGGGTATATATATTAGACTTAATAGTCACTATATACTGTAATTGACTTCTATTCATTTTACATCAAATTAAAACTTTGGGTGTCAGATAATTATTTATTAAAAGCTAGACATTTTAAATGAGAATAAGAAAGAAAAGTATGTCTTTGTGCCCCCTTTTCCCTGTTAATGCCCTATCGCCCCTGCACAGTTACCAGCCGTCAGCTACGTAGAAAAAGATCCTGGTGTAGAAATTAATATTAAATAAATTCTAACAACAGCTTATCAAGCTTAAACGTGCTGCTGTTGTTTTTCCGCTGGTTTCCTCTTTCTGGTGCAAAGTGGGCCAAAAACAAACAAGAGAGACGGACTCGCGACAGAAAAGCCGATCAGCTGATCATTAAGCAGTTTCATGATTGAAGTAGCTGCAAGAAGAGGCAGTCGCTCCATATATCGTTTGTTAAGCTTAACGCAGGAAAGCTTTACAAACATTCAGAGATGGACTTACACACTTGCTTTACTTCTCTCGGGATAACTTTGTCGGAGATGAAATGCCGGGTTGCTAGCGAAGCTCCAAATGCTATCCAGACCACCGACAGGTCCCGCATGCCACAGCCGCTCTATCACGTGATGCATACTGCTCCGACGTGCTAACGTTCTGAGGTGAGTTACGGCGTGTTGCAAGTTTTGTGAGGTGCTTTCGTGATATTTAATCGATCGGATTACATTTTTTATTTTTCTCCGATATCCGATCCAGTAATTTAGGTCAGTATCGTACCGATACGTAATATCGGATCGGTTCATCTCTAGTTTAGAGACCGCTGCAACATTCAGAGCTGAAAAATAAAGCCAAAGGGCAGGTGCCAAAAAAAAGGCTGTTTCCAAAGGTGAGTCACCCGTGGACTCCCATGTTAAAATGTTCAAGTTTACGAGAGAAAAAGAGGAAGACCTCAGTGGAGGATCTATGATATCGTGAATGAGGACATTTATCTGACAGAGATGAATCCTAGTGATGGGGTAAGGTGGAGGCAGATCTGTGACGTAAGTCCACAAACCTGTATGTTAGCATATCACGGAGGCTTTGTCTATCTTTTATGCTCAGCCTATAGAAGTGTTTGTATCAAAGAGTCAGTGTCATGAAGACTGATTACTAAAGCAATAGCCTTATTTAAAATCTAGAAATATGTAACGGTGTGTTCACACCGAACGCGATAGACGCAACTAAAAAGCGCCAGACGCGCATCCAAAGCGACGATATGTTAGCAAGATGGCAGCTGTCAATCTAGCATTTGAAGAGAGAGTTTCCCTTCTTTATTTACTGTGGAGAGCAGAGCAGCAGCGTAATAATAATAATAATAATAATGGATTGGATTTATATAGCGCTTTTCAAGGCACCCAAAGCGCTTTACAATACCACTATTCATTCACTCTCACATTCATACACTGGTGGAGGCAAGCTACAGTTGTAGCCACAGCTGCCCTGGGACAGACTGACAGAAGCGAGGCTGCCATATCGCGCCATCGGCCCCTCTGGCCAACACCAGTAGGCAAGTCGGGTAAAGTGTCTTGCCCAGGTAAAGGACTGTATCACCGTACCTGGGTCCATCAGGTCCTCCACAAGCGTGAGCAGTTTGGTGAGTTTCACCACTTGCTCCAGGAGCTGCGTCTGGATGACAGCCGCTTTCAGCGGTATCACTGTCTGTCCCTCGCCCAGTTTGAGGAGCTGCTGTCCCGCATTGAGCGTTCCCGCCTTTTTTAAATTTTCTTAATAAATGGAGCTTGCCTCCAAAATAAACTAACCTCTCTTTATTCTCTTAAATAATTGGTCTTCACTATGTTCCTAGTAGTATATTTTTTTAATTGTTGTTTTCTTCGTCCCACTCCTTTTTCAGGCAAGTTTTGTTTTTTGTTTTGTGTATTTTATGTTCAATATAGGTATTTGTTGTGCCTGAAAATGAATAAATAAATGAATGAATGAAATGAATGAATTGTTATAATATAAAATAAATTCTACATGTGTCAAGTTGTGTGCCAACATTTCCTGTGTAGTAGAACTGAGACATTACTCATTACAAAAATTTATTTGAAATACTATTCAAATTCTCAAACAGAAAAACATTAAACATAAATATATAAAATATAACTATTTACAGAGAGACAGGAATAAAAAGCACTGAAGAATGAATGGCTTTGGCTGGACCTGCCCCTTTGAACTAGGTCAGAGCATCACGTCACCAGGCTCCTGATTGGTTGTCGTGGCGCGACTTGAAGCTGGAGTTCAGATTTTTCCAACTCGAGCGGTAGACGTGATAAGCGCGA
The DNA here is from genome assembly GCF_057381915.1 of Diplotaxodon limnothrissa. Classification (NCBI taxonomy): domain Eukaryota; kingdom Metazoa; phylum Chordata; class Actinopteri; order Cichliformes; family Cichlidae; genus Diplotaxodon; species Diplotaxodon limnothrissa. The sequence goes on along the minus strand of NC_140597.1, from coordinate 12,441,777 downwards.
ATGCACCACACAAACTGCAGCGCGTATTTTACTTCGTGCTTCAACGCGTCATATGCGCTACTTGGTCGCACAGATGCAGAAAAGTGTTTTCGCAACGCAAACCTGTTTCTGAAGTTTCACGGGACCCCCAGTCGCGCTTCATCGCGCTCCTCCTTGACTTTACATGCGATAGCTCTGGTCCGTAACAGATTTCAGTACTGAGCATCAGTTTGTCAGGAAGTACAAATGTTTACCCTTTCCTGAATTTAATATGTTCTATACAAACAGACTTCAAATGAATATTCATGTTTCACAAGGCCTCAGTCAAAGCTAAACATGGCTGTGCTTAGGCCTTCTACACAACCCTAATTCATCACATCAGTGAAGAACCTCAAGGACCAAATATTTCAGCTGATTTTTATTTATTTATATTTCCTTCAATCTGAGTTTAAAAATCAAACAAACAAACAAAAATGTTTGTTTTCTTGAATTTTATTTTCTCAAGACCTTCAGCTGATCATCACCTTACACGATGATGAGCAAAGTGTCAGAGCGATCTCCTACTTTGGAGAAGTAACACAAACTTCTAATGCACTGCGCAAAGAGTTAATGTGGCGATAAAGATTAATCTGTGATCAGTCAACAGACAACGATCCACCGCTGTGAACACGAGTTTACAGCTGTACAAGCAGCTCAGAAAGCAACATGCTAAACTCTTTAAACACAGTCTCTAATGTGAACAATAGCAACCTGATCAATAGCAATCTTGGACAAAAAACATCATCAGTCACACGTGATGTTCCTGGACAACCGTCTCCAGGGAGGAAACACAGCATTTGGTGATACCCATGGGTTCTAGACTTCCAGCATGTGCTGGGTCACTGGTGCTCATTGATGATGTGACTGTTGATTGAAGCTGAAGGATGAACTGTGCAGTGCGCAGGGTGACGCTCTCTGCAAAGCCGATCAGACAAAACTCCACAGCGCAAATGGATAATGAGCCAAAGCACACTGCAAAAGCAACCTAGGAGCTGCTCACAGAAATGGGATATTCTTCAGTAGTCAAGTCAGTCAACAGAGCAGCTTTTCAGTTATTAAATACAACTGAAGGCAAAGAGATCCACAAACAAGCAGTAACTGAACATGGCTGCACTAAAGGCCTAGGAGACAGTCTCTAGAGAGGAAACACAGCATTTGGTGATGTTCATGGATCCGACACTTCGGGCAGTCATTGACTGCAAAGGAGTTTCATCCAAATATTAAAAACTATCCTCATTAATGATTTTTATACTTTATACAAAGTTGTGCTAGTTTCTGCAGTTAATTTCTGCAGTTAATTTGGAACCTCTGGAAATAAGAGACTGTGTATAATAGCGGTTGTTGCTCCTAAACAGTTAAAACCCCAAACATTAAAGCTGCATGTCAGTCATTTAAAAATCAAGTGTGTCAACCTTGACAGTGAGGAACCTCACTGTGGCTGTTAAAGACCTTCTTTATGCTCTCCTCATTGTGTGCAAATGTGTGCACAAATGTGGACAGTGTTAGAGTGTTGGACATATCCTACAGGAAGAAAAAGGGGAAATCTTTAATGCATTACTCTTGCATTACCAGTGACCAGTTCTGATATGATAGCAGAAACCTTTCTTATGATGGGGATGAATTCTGTTACATACTCATAATGACAAAAACAAGCAAAGGGTTTGAAGGATCAGTGACAAGAAAGAAGAAAAAGTCTTACAGAGACCCTTTACTGTGAAAAAAGTCTACTCGACTCACTTTGAGTCCTCACTTTTTACCTCCAACATGACAAAGATGAGCAGGATCAGCTCACTTGTCCCATCAAACAACCAATATCACATAGCCTGAAGGTAAGATGGCGCATCAGTGATAGTGCACATCAAGGGAGATGACTCTTTGCCTGTTAATTGGCCCTAGCAGGTCATCTCCACTTGGCTCTTGTGTGACTGGGATAATATGCGAGCTGGATTTAATTCTCACACTTTTTGTTCATTTGATTTTGTGCCAAAGCCCAGAGAGGAGGAGAAGAAGCAGAAGAAGAAGGAGAAGAAGAAGGGGAGGATGAGGGGGAGGTTTTAATTGAGAGGGAGTGTTGGTTGAAAAAAGCCAGAGAATGACTGGAGGTGACACATGGAGAACAAGAGTGTGGATTTAGAACATGAAAGGCAGGAGGGAGTGCGGGCGGGGTGTGAGGATGACTTGGGCCGACCCGTCGGATTGAAACACCAAGAGATGAAGAGTGACTCATCTGAGATAAAAGAGGGAAGAGGAGGCTGCTGCTGCGACAGCTAATGAAGAGAGCTCCTCCAGACGCTCTTCACATCCAGCGCTCATTGTTTATTGATGCCTTGCTCCAAGCTTCAGACCAGAGCAGACGATCGCTGCTCACCCATTTAGGGGCCTTTAGCATAAAGCAACGATTTTTAAAGGCTTTTCCTCTGCTGCACTTCAAAAGCGGCCTCGGTGGCCCTGGTGTTGCAGGAAACAAGACCTTCCATGTGTCCGGAGCTTAGGGGTAATACGACTCACTGCCACTGTCACCAAATGTTACGATGCGAGAGACTTTGATGCAGCAGAGAGCGATGAAGAGCCTCCTTCTGCGAGGACTAAACAAATACTCCCTCAATTGCCTGTGAAAGGGAGAAAATTAGGCCTGTCTGCTGAAGTGAGAGCAGTATATAATCAACTGGAAGAAGTGGGAAAGGAGGTAAATGAGTTCTTGGCTGAATTGATATGCAAATGAGAGACATTTACATGACCTGCTCATACCAAGCGAGAAGAAGACTTACACCACAAACAGACACTTTGTCCAAGAATTTTTCTGGGTCACTTCAGTGATTAAACACAGACAAGCTGCTCAGCTGCAAGAGGAATCACTTTAATATCTTTGTGTTTGTCACATCTACAAGCATGCATCCATTCATGTACAGTAACAAGGATTTGTAAAGGTTGCGGTTATCGTGACCAGGTGTTCCACCTTATATGGAACCGCTCAGTGTGTTTTTCTGCTGCTTCTTGCTCCACATTTTGATGTTGCAGATTCTGCCACTGTAATTTTGCTATACTGATATTTTTCATTTTGATATACTAATATGAACAAGGAACAAAGAGGGTGGAGTGCTTCATTACAGCCTGCATCCAAACCTGTATGGGTGCAACATACAGACAAAAGTGCGTGCTGAGTAGAGCTCAGTAACAAACGAATAAACCATTAGAACTGAAGGGTTATGTTAGCTATTGATGAAGACATGTTTATTTCTATTGTGAAGTTGGTCCACGTGGACATTAGAGGAACTGCAGTTTTAGACAAACTATGACTCAATGTAAGTACGGGACAGTTATTCTGTTATTAGAAAAGAATATGGATACGTTAGTGCAACCTAACAATCATAAAACCATGAGAATAATTTTCACTAATAGTTTGACATGAATGGAATCCACCACTGATAAAGTACGCAGACATTAAACACAGCACCATCGCTGCTTGATGAGATCTCCGCCTGAACTTGAGGATTTGTTTGTAGCAAAGTAAAAAATCCTTCTGGCCTTGTTTGAACACTCTTGAGTGTAATATGATTCCTTATCAGAAAACAAGGCCCATTGCTGGGAGAGTGGCTGTAGCTATTTAGCATCCCCAGAGAAAGAATCTACTTTTTGTTTGTGACATCAAGATTTTCACTTGGCACTAATAGCACCGCTAATCAGAGCCTGCATTTCTGTCCCAAAGCCCCCTTCTGGGTTAATCAAGCCTTGTGCAGATTATGTTTTCATAAACTCTCTGACTGTTACAGCATGTTTGACACATTATCAAATTAAATATTACAAATGTATCCAAGAAAGGTCTTATGGAGGGTTTTTTTGTTTATTTTTTTTTCTTGAAGGCTTTGTTCAAATGAAATATAGACAAGATCTAAAACACTAATTTGGGAGGTTAGTGTCGGTTTTTGAACAGAAAAGGTTGCTTGTACTACAACATCTTTTAGACTCCAGTCACACAGGCCTAGAGATCGGTCAGTGACCTCCATCTCCTACCACCTGATCACCACCAGTTGCTAAGGAACCCGTCATTTCTGGCAACATTCTGCTAGCTAGCTAGAAATAATGTGACCGTTTTTGGTCCAGCACCTTTCTTTGTGACTGATTACATGCAGCGACAGTCGGCAACTACTCACCAACTGGTTGAAGATTTTCCCTAGCAACCAGATGTTGTGACCAAGGTCTTAGCAATAAACCACCCACAGTTCAGGCTAACTCAAGTATGCAAAGGTAACCTTTCCAGGCGACCTATTCTGCTTCCGTTTTGTTATATTTATATAATGTCATGTGCCGTAGGAGTGCATGGGTGGTGCCCCTGTTTGTGAGAGGATTTCCAGGTTTTCATCCCCCAGGGTGGGGCCTTCAGCGCCTCACCTGTTCCTTGTTTCCAGGGCAATCAGCAGGGTCCTTAAGCCAGCACAGCCTACCACGCTCCGCCAGTTTGTCCTGCTACCATTGGTGGTAGGTACGACTCCTTGTGTTCCTCGTTCTTGCTCGTCTGTCTCGTGTGTAACTTTGCCATGTAGATTCTTCAAATCCATCTCTTGTTGTTGTCAGGGTTCCTGGGTCGGTGACCCAGTGTTTTCAGTTTTGTTCATGTTCAGTTTATTTTGCCACTTCCATGTTCTCACTTCCTGCTTTTCCTGTGTCAGCTCGTCTCGTGTCATTAGCCAGATTATGTTCAGCTGTGTACTCACCGGTCTCTCATTATCATCCTCATCAGTCTGTGTATTTAAGCCCTCTGTTTCTACTCGTTCACTGTCGTGTCATTGATGTTATGTTGTCGTTTCCGCCTGCGTTCAGTCAGCCAGCCATTCAGTCAGTCAGTCCTTTGTTCATTCAGTCAGCCGTCCAGCCAGCCATTTCCTACCTCTGTTCTGTTTGTTCACTCCATCGGCAATAAACACCCACCTTCACCTACCTACCTGTGAGTCCAGCATTTGGGTCCTCCTCCTCTCATCCACGACACAAATCTGGACAGTTGTGCTACTCAGCAGCGCTGGTCTGGTTTTGTGGAACTACACCAATCAGTCTATTAACCAAAGGTTTCCTACTCACCTGGTTCATCCTGCCTGTGTGTCTCTCTTAGATCTCTCCTCCCTCTGGGCCCCTCCGTGCGAGCTGGTTTTCACTTGCTACGGCTCCTGTTAACATTCTTAATTGAAACCCATGTTCTAGTCTGAGTTTTGCTCCCTTCTATAAATAAACCTTGTAAATAGTTCATAAACTTTTTTGAGTCTGCTTTTGGGTCCAAACCTCTCTCGAGCCTCCAGTCTGTGACACATAGGTGCGTTAGGTTTGTAGTTGTAGTTGTAGTTTTTGGATAGTGAATAATTCTTGTTGTATTTTTGCCTCTGTACACCACCACTGAGAATTTCAATTCAAATAATGACAATCCAAGAATAAAAAAAAATAATATGGAAATGGTCATTTGCAAATCAGTCCCACTTTACCAAAACAGTTCCTCATTGGTTTGTTGAACGACACTAAACATTTGTAAATCCAATATCATAACCATTTATTTGATAGTTTCCTATATTCAGTTTGAAATTTTACAGGCTAAACCTACTCTATGATGTTTAGAACATTATAACATTTAGTTGTGGATGAAGTATAATCCCAGCTCAACAACTTGTATTAATAATAATAATAAGTGGATGACATACAGTCATAGGACTAATAATGGCCACTGTTCTGCTCTAGTTTTACTTTTAATACAGTTGGGCAGGAGTGCAGACTTATAAGCAACATGTACTTAGAGTGGCCATTATGGATAGCAGGTCTAGCAAAGCCTTTATTGTTGTTTGTTTTTACTGTATTCCATAAATATACCATCTATAATTCATCAGAAGAAGAAAAAACTATTTTGGTGTTTTAAAGGTCTAAAGGGATGCCTGAATAAATATTTAGCTAATAGATGTATATGCATAAACACGCCTACGCACCAGCTCACTATATGCATATTTGTTTAAGCACATAACACTCAAAGCTCTGAACGTTATTCTCAAAGCCTTCTGCTCCACCTGCAACAGTTTCTGCAGTAAATCTTCTCATAGACAGGTTACCTTACATAAATATCCCAGATAAGGCTCACAGAAAAGGAAAGTGTTTTATGCCATAAAAATCCTGAGACAAAAAGAAAAGTCTATAAAAATGAGGGTTGGGTGACCTGAGATAGTTTATTCTCACACACAGTCATCTGAGCACACTTACTGCTAAGTCTGGAGTTCTAATTAAAATCTAGAGCTGTTCATAGTTTTTGCTGTATAGGAGAGGAAGCTGCTTTTTATACAGCGAAAAAAAGTTCCCAAAAAGTCAAACTGAGCCCGACTTCCTCTTGTGTCACCTTTGCAGTTTTTCCAAGGTGGTGAAGCGCAGGTTAAAAAGTTAAAAACAGCACAACAAACAGTCGTCACTGGTGCAGCTAATTAGCAGGTTCCCCCCAAAAAAGGGCTGATATTGAATGAGACGAATGGCTGCCTGCGGGACTGGGGTGATAGATGGATGACACCAACTCCCTGCGGCAATGGCAGACGCTGAGTTGAGCGGGGGGGGGGGTGCTGCTGTCATCCTGAGGACAGCGGGATGGTAAACAGGTCTGTAGGACAGCCTCTGGATCTGCAGCTGTAAGTCCCCGCTGAGTCGGATATATGGAGCACGGAGTGGCTCTGAATCGTTTGACTTTTGGGTATTCGTGATTTACCTTCAAAGTAATGAAAGGACTTTTGTATAAGATGGTATTACCAGATCACTTCGCTGTTTCCTGCACCAACCTCATTGTGACCATATACAGCTAGCGAATGTGCAGATATACAATGAAAGTTAAGGGCCAAAGAAAATCTAACACCTGAAACTCAATTTTAAATATTAGAAGAACATTGAACCTTATGCAAATGTTAAGAATGCACATATCACTAAACCGGTCATTAATGCTGACTTCATGCATTGCACAGAGTCTGCATGTTGCCTTGAACAGCTCTAAGAATTTCAATCACAACAAAATGATTGTGACTTGTTCAATCTACAGAAACACTGCTGAACAAAGAAGTGTGGAAGTCAGCAATTTTAGCCATGCCAACAATGCACGTCAAAATTCTCATAGGACCAGGTGATGCCTGCTCGGGGTAAAGCTTTGAGAACTGTGTGACGTCATAGTTGTGAAATTTGAATTGCTTGGAATCCATAAATATTTCCATATTGCTTCCACTGTGTGATGCCGCAGTTTTCAATAATCTTTTACTTTAGCATTATGTTTCACTTTTTTGGTTATACTTGTTATTAATGGTGAAAGTATTTTCCAAACCCTCTGACTCTCATCACCTTGTGTCAAATACTGTCATCCTGTCAGAAGCTGCTGGCATCACAGAGATAAGCAGCAGGTGTCCCTTGGCACTGGCTCCTTACAGACTGGGTGCAGCACATTTGAGCGCAGAGATAACTGTAGCTCTTTGAAAGAGGACTAAGTCTGCATGGCAGGAGACTGCAGATCGTAGTCTGTTTGAGAGCTTTGTGCTCTTATTTCACTGTTTTGCACTTGCTTCTTGCTTTTCCTTTTTCTTGGTGGTTAGGTTTAGACCTTTACCTCACAGTCTAATTCTATGGTTTCGCCATCATATTAAGCCTGCACAGTGAAAAGTGATGTTTAGTGCATTCAAATGTGACAGCAAGGAGACTTTTTCAAGCTGACAAACTGGAAGTGAGAGACCACTTTTAGAGGTAACCTTTCTATACATGAAAGTGGCAGTTTGTGAAATGTTTTTTCTTTTTCTTTAAGAAAATAGTTTCATTTTACTTTAAGTCTAAAAACATTTCTGTTACACCTCAGCATGATGGGGCGTATTTAGCTTCTTCCATGTTCTTTCACAATTTCAGCAAGAGCAAAGTATTTTGAAAGAGGTCAGTCATGCAGAGTTAGCCATTTGTTAACTGCAGCACGACGACTTGTCTTCGTTAAATAAGACAAAACGTGAAGTGGGTGAGAGCAGAACAGCGACATGAAATGATTGTTGTCTATTTCAAAAGACAAACTTCCATTTTGATTGCATCATAACAAACTGGTGCATCAGCTTTCTCATTTGAAAGTGTGATCAGAGAGGAAACACACATGTCTAAGCTCCTCATTAAAAATGGAGCTGTCAAATAAATATATGAAGGGGAGGTACTCAATCATTAGGCAATAAACACAATGTTAAATCCACACACACACACACACTGAGTCAGTCTTGGGGGGGTCTTTCCTCAGCAACCTCTGACTGTAAAGCTCTTTTCATGGTGGTGAAGCTGAGAGCGGCAGGGTGGAGGTTTGGTTCATCCTCCCGTGGAATTGGATTATTTCTGGATGGGGAGAAAATTCCCTTTCCTCCCTCCTCCACCCACAGCCCCCTCCTCTCCGCAGAGACGGACACGTGCAGTTCATCATGGAGATACACCCGCGCTCTGCTGGCGTCTGTGGGCAGGAGGGGAAATTCAGCTTGTGCTATGACCTCTTTGTGATACCTGCAGGTTTGAAAAATCCGAGGTAGTAAAGAAAAGAAAGGTGTTGAGGATTTATACACACCCAGAAGCCTTCTATTCTTCTAGCCTTCAACTATAAGGAAAGAAAGACGAAAATACAAGCTCACTCAATGAATTAAACTGGGAATTTGTTTCATATTGTAACCCAGAGCTCTCAGCATTTTCTGCTTGTTGCCATAATTTTACACACTGCATCAGGTCACATCTGCAAGGTGAGCATTTACAGTTGACTTCAAGTATTCCTCGCCCTGGTTTTTTTAATTACTTATCAGAACATTACTTATGTCGACTAGCCTGGAAACAGCTCAGAAGCTGGAGTTTTCGTCTTTCGTGTGGTAGATTCATAAATAGTCGTCCATGAGAAAATCCATGAACGTACTAAGACTAAATATTGAATAACGTCAGACAAAAGTAGCACCATGTGTGCTTGTTCAGCGTCTGCAGCTTTGCTGCTGTTAGGGATCATTTTATTGTTTTGTAGCCACATGCTAAATAGCCACATTTGACATCACCTTTAAAGGAAAGTGTTGTAGATTTTGGGAGCTACAGATTTTGTCTAAATGGTACAGTTTGCATTCCAACCAGGTGAAAATCTAGAAAAATAAGGAGACATTAACTGAAATGAAACCTCAGATGGGTCAATAGTGACTGGATGTTAATGATTAGCGCTAGAACTAAAGGAGGGGTCACACCTTTTGACCCCATGGTATTTAAAAAATTGTGAATCTCTTAAATTAAAACCCCATCATCTCATATTTCATGGCTTTTCCTAAAATGAGCTTATTCATCAAATACTGAATTTGGGTGTGTGTGGGATCAAATACATACATACACACACACATATATATATATATATATATATATATATATAAATGAGCCCTTATAGAACTGCTGAGGACATCATTTTGACCCCACACAAATTAGTGTAAAAACCACTACTACAGCACACTGCAAACATTTTAACTGAAGGCTGACGTTTTTTCTGGGAAGTCCAAGTATCTTCAAGCAAGACCGTGCTAAACCGCATAATGCATCTATTCCAAACAGCATGGCAGCTAAAAAGTTTACATTTCTTCTGGACTAAAAAGCTGAAATAAGGCTTTTTTGTCACTGGTCATTTTGGGACAGCGTAATCTGTCTGTGGACTGGTGTGTAATAAAAAGACAAATAATACAGAAACGATCACCATCAGTTTTTCATGGGAAACTGGTCTCACTGACTGATAGAGCTGTGCAGGAAAGTGTGACTTTATCATGGTGGAAGCAAGACAGTAAGACAAAATTCATGACAAAGTTTTCCAAATATCTTCTTTTGCTGCTGGTTCAGTGAATTTTGATCAGAGATGTGATGAATGAGGAGTTTTGGCATGTCCATGTCTGCCATCGGGTGAACAAGGGCAACGTGGTGGTTGTTGAAATGGTTTTGTGAGCTTTTAGCTGAGATTCTGATGTATTTGTGGATACCACACGTGTCTATATTTAAATAACAGATCTGCACAGCTGCAAACATGGACCTGTGAACTTTTTAAGAAATGTTGCTGTCATAAAATTCATATCATGACGTTGAGTTTTTATTCAGATTTTATATTTCATCCAAAGGTATTTGGAATTAAGGGCGTTCAGCATATGAATGAAAACGCAGTCAACTTTTATGTACCGTATCCTCTTTTAGATCATCGCTTAGATTCTCATTCAGGGCTCTATATGGATCAGTCCCTCAGCATTTGACACGGCAATTTGATACTCGCTGGCAAACATAAAAAGAAAAGAAAGAAAGAAGAAGAAGAAGTATCCAATATCCAGCAGAGAAACACATATTAGCTCAGGTTTGGTCATATTAGTGTTAAAAGCTTCACAAAGTGATGGCTCAGGCTTTTAAATCAAATATCCTTAGCATTTCAAATGTTCTTCGTACTAGAATTATCATTTATAGCTTTATGATCTAACTGAGCGCACATCACCATATCTGATATTGGAAATGCTGTTGTGTAAACAGCAGGCAAAACCTTCCTCTCAGCAGAGTAATGAGCTGGGAAAAAAGAAACTCCTGAAGCCTTCCTCCTGTTGTGTATTCAGAGCACGTTGGAGTAAAATAAGTCAGACAAGTGTAAAATGTCACTGTACAGCTTTAATCTGAGGCTGAAAATGATCCTAACAAATGTCAGCATCAGCTAACCTTCATGCTGAGTGGAAACTGCCATCTGATCAATTACATCCTCAGGCCTGCTGACCTTTCCCATCATTTGTTTAAAGGAGAATGCCATTTGATTAGCCCTAATTGGTCTGCTTTAGCTGGCTATCGTTACGTCGCTGTCGTTAACGAGAACGTCCTTCGCTTTCTTTATGCTGCGACTTGAACCAACAGGTGAAGATTGATTTCGGAGAAATGACCTTAAATGACTCCATCTGATTGGTCAATTCAGAGTATAATCAAAGTCAAACATGAGAGGAAACTGCGGCGCGTTGAGTAAGTTCAATGCTGTTTATGAATGTGGGTCCCCACAAGCGAAAAATTATCATTTACAATTTCATTTAATTATATTAAACTAATTTCAGCATATTGTGGAGCTGTTATTGTATTATTAGATTAGTTCTTATTTTTATGTAAATTATTGTTTTTATGAAGTTTAGTTTCAGTGAGTTTGCAAAAGCAGATTTTTTGTTCAGGTTCAGTTTTTGCTGTTTAAAAATGTTTGCTTTCAAGTTCACATGTGCAAACGTTTTTTATTGTTTTTTTATTGATATAATTATAATATGCTTGTTATTGTGCAGGGGCGAGTTTAAGAAGTTCAGAATAGATATTATAACACAAACAACTAACTCATTTTCCAGTCTCAGTAAAAAAAGATGAAGAACTTCCCTGATACAACAAATCTGTGATTCACCAATGTTTTCAGACATAAATTTGTTACATTATGAACAACTTGTTCCTCAGAAAACCTGTAATGAGTAATTGTGAGAAATGAATTAAATGTGTAACAGTATCAAATCACATGCAACTTTTTCACACTTGATCTGTTTTGTTTATGGTTTTTAATTCGGTGAGTTTCTCTTCTCTTGACTTTTTTCATCTTTTGCTACTCTGTAACTCAAAATGTTTTTGTTTTGTTTTTTCATATTGACTTTGATGTTCAGACTTGTCCCACAGTGACTGTCTCACATGAAACTGTATTTAGACTCTTTGTTATTTGTATTTATACTTCTGCTTCATCACTGTTTTCTCCACTTCACCTCCAGGTAGACATGTTGGAGCTTTCAGAATGTAACTAACAGACATAAAATGGCAACAACTAGACTGGCTGGTGCATGCATTTCATGGATCTGACACAAATTTAGAATTTTGTGTGAGCACTCATTTTTTTGAGCACATTTTGAGTACATTTCTACTTTTGTAAATGGGGGAATAAACTTTCTAGTCTAGACTTTCCCAGCAACCAAGTTTTCAAATGTTTGCTGGCTTTGCCCCAAAATAAGAATTCACTAGCTGGGCCCACGTCCTCATTTTAGGTTTGACAGCATTTTAGTAGGTAAAGTTAAAGCTTTGACATAAATTGAGCTGCGGTTTGGGGAAGGCCTCGAAGGGGACTGGCAGATTCCCATGCACTAAATAGAAATGAAGAAGTTAAAGAATTGTGAACAAGGAGGGAGGGTGGGGCACGTAAATGAGAATGAACATCTTGCAGAACTGGGGGAACCTAGATGACAACCGGAAGGAGCGTGTTTGGAGGCGTGGTCCTGCTCCTGAAATTCTGATACATAATCTCCATTTAAAAAGAGTTTTTCCTCTTTTTATATGGAGGGGTCGGTGCGTTGGTGGTTCTTGGTGTCCGGGGCTGGGCGCTCAGGTATGTACCAGCTCACTCCCGGTGACTACTTGGCGGGGCCTGGTGCCTGTTGCTCGGTCAGGCCTCTTCCGGGGCAAAGGGGGTCCTCGGGCCTCCGGCTTCTGGGCCTGCGGCTCAGTTCACTCTGGCACAGCTGGCAGCTGGCAGCGCCGGCGGGCACGCCACTGCAGCCCCCTCTGGCTTCTGCTCCGTGGCTACTGGGTGACCCCTCATCTGGGGCTCTCCTCAGCTCTTCCCAGGAGGGTGGCACAGATGCTTCTCCAGTGGTCCCCTTGGGCTCTCTCTCTCTGGGGCCTCTGGATGTCTGGGGCCTGGATCTCCTCTATGCCTGCTTCATGCCCTGGGGGACAGGGCTATGGCTCTCTACATCCTCTAGCAGACCGTTACATGGGGAAACCTTTTGAATACAAGTGCGCTGATCCACACAGGTGTGCACACGGGTGTTCACTGTTCATAGACATAAACTACACCTTTATTGGCTGCTATTTCCAAGCACATTATGCGCTGTCGGTCCTACGTGCTGCACAACAACATTCAACATTTCGTATTTACTGCTGTTTACACTTAGCTAGATTAACGTGATGGTGTTGTGTTTAGTATGTTGCTCTGTTTTTTTTGCTTGTTTTCTCTTCTTTTTCTCTCTCAATAGGTGATCCAGGAGATTTTTTTTCTTCTTTCTCTTTTTAAGTGCCCTTTCTCACTGTCCCTCTTCCCTTCTGTTTTTCTTTTCCTCCATCTTTCTTTCTCCCTTTCCTATCCCTCAGTCATGTCTGTCCTGTCTGTAACAACTGAAAATAAAATAAATAATAACAACAAAGGTTGATCAAATGGACCAATACGGCTGATCATTCTGTAGATGCGGTTGGAGTGAGTCTGGGGGTCGTCCAGGGAGAAGCCGGAGGACAGCAGTGCAGTTTCGAACAGCAGGATGATGAGGTCCTTCACAGCCTTGTCGTTCTTGTCAGCCTAAGCCTTCTGCCTGAGGATTTACTTTGCCATTTGGCAAAGTAAATCCACTGGGTATCCTTGTTGGTCTTCAGACAACAATTCTGACGGCTGAAAAACCAAAGGGGACAGGCAAAAAAAAAAAGAAAAGAGTTTTTCCTCCCTGGCATGGACAGTTACACAACTTTCCCACTTTGTTACCCACTCAACATGATCAACTTCTCATGATCAATAAACACCTAATTCACCGAATGCACGCAGTAAGCCAAGAAAAAAAGACACCTGCCTACACCTTTATTAGATCGATAGTTAGATAGATAGCTTGGTTCTTGGCTCTTTTATAGTGTAGTAAGTGCCATGTCTGCCCCTTTTATAAGGTCTCTACTTCAGCAAATACAAAATCGGTGACACAGAACTAAAATCTAAACCAGGATCATCTTGGTCCGGAATGTCCTGCTTCCCACACTTGTCAGCTTTCTACTGTCTACAAACTGTTAAAAGCAAAAAACATTCCTCCAAATGCTCGAAAACGTCACGTACGTCTCATGTGTCCTCTGCAATGAATGAATCCTACTGAAATACAAGCAAGAACCTCTGTGGGTTTACAGTGTCATGATGAAATTGGTTGAAAGACAACAAATTTACCCTTGTTTGTCCAACTGCCACGCACGATATCTCAAACGCTGATAGGATTAAGACTTTCATTTTTCTTCATTGTAGCGCAGTAATGCTATTCTGCGTTGTCTCCAGATGCTTCTCTTCAGAAATGTCGTGAAACAAGCTGACTTGATTTGGAAACAGGTTGAAATACTCGAGTGCAGAATAAATGAATGAGCCAAAATGTTTGCTTGTTTTATTAAACAAGAATTTTACAGTCTACGTTGGAAAAATTGACATGTTGAGATAAGGAATATGATTTGGTAAGATGCACATTTTCTCGCAGTGTCCCAGAGATCTGTGTTTGACAAATTTAGGGAGTTGATGCATCTCATTTCAGCTGAATTCCAACATCTAAAATGACTCTGATTGGCCCAGTGGGGAACACCAAATACAAGCTCAAAACAAGCGTCATATTTGTCAGTGATTGGCCCTGGTGGTGCTGGTGAGGGGTGGGCTTGTGCTCGCTGCAGCTTGGTTTTCACTACAGCTTTTTTAAAGCCACCACGCTGCAGTTCATCCACATGTCGCCAAAATAGAAATTATTCATGTGTTGTGACATGAAATGTTCATGTATGCCCACAAAAGGTTCTGCATGTGATGGCACAGATGCCAAAAGCAGGGGTAAGAAAAGAGGGGTTCTTTACTTTGTACATAAAATCAAAAATATAACAGGGCCCTTTCACTCTGAAAAGGGAAAGGAAATGTCACTTTATGGAGGGAAATGTGCAACTGCCAAAAGGAGAAAGTACACGCTCCTTAAATGGAAAAGAAAAAGGTGTGAACTGAAAGACGAGCAGGCTGACATTTGCAAGTATTTATTATTATTTAGAAATAGATCAGAGACGATAGTAAGAGAAGAGGAACGGAAGCCTAAAAGTAAAGTAAATTATTATGAACAAGGGCCGTAAGGTGCCAGAGAATAAAGTAAAAGGCTAAAAATAGGAAGCAGGAAGGAGTAACTGAGAAACACTATCAGTATACCCAGATGGAAGAAGATCCCATTCTCTATCTCTCTCTCTGAGGGTAAATGTTTAAATTTTATGTACATGCTCAATATCAGCTCTGAGGTCACGAGGGCTAAAAATAAAATCTAAAGTCAAACACAACTGCATGAAAAAAAAATCAAGAGTTTCCTCCAAGATGTCTGCATACTTATTTACACTAAATGCTATTCATTGTCTGCTGTGTGTTTTATAACGTCACTCAGCGCTGGGGTCAGGACCAAAGTATTTGTCCCGTAATCTGTCTGCAATCTACTTCAAGCAGTCAACTCTGTGTCATACACACTAATGTGATTCTCTGTGATCATCTCAAATACTACATACGACCTCCCGAACTACCAGTAAAGCTGCTACATTTCCTCCCATCTCTCATTTTGATGCATTGCAGCCTCCCGTTTAAACTTCTCCAGCACCTCAACATCCAGCTGCATGCTTCAGGAGGACCATACACAGTGTAACAGGTAAACATAGATACCATGATAACACTGACAACATCCATGACAACAGTTTCATTTTGAAGCCTCGTATTTTGCCATCTTGGTTTTACATATGAGATGTGACAAGGAGGGGTGAATCTCCTGCTCACTGCACAATGATTTTTCAGTTACATGTTGTATTTGAAAAATATGATCATAACCAAGACTTATGTAACCCAGGTCCCACGTAGCTATGGTAAAGCTAGAGTATATAGTACAATGAGACTGGGCCTGGGTTCGTAGTGCTACTAATAATGATAACTGATACCCTCTAATTTAACTAATAAGGACCACCACAACTGTATTTTACACAAATCTATCCCTCACCGGGTATTTATTTAGACAGCAAAGAAATTAATATAAACAGTTACTTTTATAAAATGAATTGAATTAAAATAAACAAACAAAAAATACTGTAAATGTGACTACATGGATTATAAATAAAGATTATCCACACAAAATACCTCTTTCTTAGGTGCCAACTGTTATTTCAGTTACAACAGCTCACACCTTTAAAATGGATGAATTTCAACCTTTGATAATAACTTTGATTAAAACTACACACTTACTCAAATTAAACCAAATTTGTAACAGTGGGCCCACACACACACACACACACACACACACACACACACACTTTAACCTGTCCACACTACACCTGTAGCACGGTGCTTGTTGCAGGCCTGATTCGAAGTTCGGGTGCGGTGAGGCCTAAAACTGATGGCCGCTTCACTCAAACTGAGCCATAAACAAAATACGTGCACTTTAGTTCCAGTTAGAAAGAAAACAGTCAGGGGCGAGGAAACAGCCAGGGGTGAGAAAACAGCAGGGTCCATCCGGGCAGAAACCTCTCTCTCCCTCTCCTTTCAGAGCGTCCCTCGGCTTCTAAACATATTTAAACACTTGAGCTACAATACCAAATGCTATCACATAACGATTTAGCATTAGCATGCTTTGACTGAAAATCACAGAGCTAAACATACAGCATGGCATCACAGCACATAACGCGGTAAGCTGCGCTAATTAGCAAGCCGCTAGTTAGCATCACATATCACGCTATTTTATCACTATAACGAATAGTTACAGTACAAATGTCAAGGCACACAGTCTCATTTACCTCTTGCAGATCACAAATAAGTAATATCAGGACCACGGGTAGTCGACCTCAACGATACACTTAGATGCAAAATCCACACCACGTTTGCCTTACGACATCTCTCTCTTCAGACTTAGCTTCTGTGTCCGCTCCCACAGATTCACACAAACATTACCACTCGTCCCGCCCCCATAGCAGAGAAGAGTGACATTGACTGGCTCGTCAGCACAACAACCAATGACAATACAATATTGAGATAACTGACATTAGATGGGTAAATAAACTTACACCCCAACATATTTATTGTGCACAGAAAATGAACTCTAAATCATGAAACCCTTATATTTATTGGACTCTTAACTGTAAATGAAATACATTTGTACCCAAGCATATGATTTTTAAACCTTTTATCAACTATTTATATTTTAACCATTTCTTATAACAGTAGACTTTTTCTTTATACTGCAAGCCCGAATAATTGCAGACAGGGCTACACTTACAAAATAGACAATTTCTTTTATTCAATATGACCCAAAGTGAGTGACTAAAAAGGAAAGAGTTCGTAGAGATCGAGACAGCGAGCAGTTTTCTTCTACACTTCTAAAGGAACAGAAGTTGTTTTTTTTTTGTACTTCAAAAAGAATTCAGCTCAAGGGCACTTCAGCACTGGCTGCAGGCTTTCTCATTTCTCATTTCTCATTTCCAGAAGCAATGTCTGTCTTTTATGATGTCTATGGAAAGGATGTTACTCATCATTCCTCAATTTCAATTTTTCATTTCAAGGAATTAAGGAACTGTATTTGTGAACATGAATTTCAAACTGCGTCACTTTGGGACTCGACTGGTGACATTTCACTGCAACACATGAACAGATGAGAATGCAGACTGAAAAAAGCCTTAAGAGACCGAATGGAATAATGCAATAAAGAACGGGTGGAGGAAAGAAGCCAAAAGCAGGGAGATAACATAGGAGGAAAATGTGAAGTAAGGATGTTAAAACAAGAATAATGAAAAATGAAATCAGTTATCGTTCATATGAAACAACCTCAAGAATAATGAAAAACGGAATAAGAGAAATAAGACAGAAGTAAACATGGTTAAAAACTGAAATGTATGGAATACATGCAGAGCTTGAACTCTTTGACTCAGCATGATAAATCACCCAGGATTCAATGGGACGTCAACAACGCGTCCCAGAGCCTCAGTGCTACGGCTGCAGCATTAACAGGAGATTGATGGAGATGTACAGAGTCCTGGTGTACACAGTCTCATGGTCTTTGCTCTTCACCCCACCATCCATCATGATTCGAAACCTATACACTGCTGCATGCATGTACACACATCCATCAGGGACGCAGTCAGGAAGAGTAAAAGCAGGAAATCAGTTATCGTTCATATGAAACAACCTCAAGCTGAGCGTCAAAAAGAAGAAAAATAAATCGAGAAATGAATATTTTAAGTCCCCGCCAGCCTTCGTCTGCTGATGAGAATCATTTCAACATCATCTTCGGATAAATTGAAAGTTTTCAATAAAAGGCTGCAAGGTTATGAAAAAAGTGTGGTTAGAAATATCTGCTCTTTTTTTTTCTTCCATACATTCATGGTCAGTGTTAGCGCTGGTTGGTCACTCTCTTAAGATAATGCATCAGCTGGCTACTTATGAAACACAGGCCTGAGCACTAAAATGAAGAAAGTCATACTGACTGAACACAATACCTATAAAACATTTAAAACGCTCTCACACTTTTACAGCTATGTACTTCCCAATGGCGCAGTCACCTAGTTGTAGCTGCTAGCTTAATTAGTGCTTACATTCACTATCAGCTTCAAGCTAACTGACGCCTGAATCGTCAGCGTGGCTGCTTTTTGTTAAAATGATTGCCCAAATGCTGAGTCTAAATTCTGCAGCAGTTTGCATGTCACAGATCAATTACCAACGATGTGTATCCTAAAACTAGACGATAACGTTTCTGTTAGGATGGTGCACCAACATTTTGTGCTTCAGGTTTGACTGCTAACATGTCAAGATTGGCATATTTTAATATGTTTGGTCTAATTAAAGTTTTAGAACCACCAACAGCTTCGTCAGCTTCAGTGACTGTTTGTAGCAACAGCGAAGCTAGACATAAACTACACCTTTAATTACAAGCTAAAGTAATTTAAAAAATCTCTGTTATGACTTCATTAAAAAGCTCACTCTGGACAGGTGGCCAGCCCATCAAAGGGTCCACACAGAGACACAGTCAGCCACACACTCACTTAAAGCACCAATTAACCTGTAAAGCATGCATTTTGTTGGGGGGAGGACGCTGGAGTACCCTGAAAGAACCCACGTAGATAAAAGGAAAACATCCTCCACACAGAAGAAAGCTTTCAAGCTGTGAGTTGACAGTGCTAGCAAGCAGATGCACAGTGATAAATAGAGGCAAAATTTTGTAAAAAGTCTGTAATTGTCCAAAAATGTATTAACCTAACTTTTCTAGTCTCTACCGGAAGATTCAGACCAAGAACCTTTCTGCTGTGAGTTGTTGATGCTAACTTTTACAACATCATGCCACCCAGTCAGTGGGTTAAACAAGCCAGCAGTTAAGCAGACCAGTCGACCAAGATTTTCTTTGATTGACTGCAGACAGTAAATGTACAAGGAGGTTTCCAACAACAAACTTGCACCTATTTTGTCTTGGGATGCCAGTTGTTCTTTTTCTTTCATATTTGTGCCAACAACTTCTATGATATGTTTTTTTAAACTATCAAACTCTCACAGTGCTTTGCTGAGATTTGAAAGATGCGTATTGACTATTTGGACAGTCTCCGCAGCCTGTAGTTACCCAAAACACACTCTTCGGCATAGCTTTGCAGAAATCTTTCTGTCTTTTCAGGAGCATAATTCAAGTATAGGAAACAGCTTCTGAAATCATACAATCTATAAACACTTGTTGTTTGTGAGATGAAACTGTTACCTTGGACTGTTGTCATTTACTCTCGTTTCAGACCTTTGAATTGCTACCCACATCTCTGATTTGTTTAGGGATAGAAAGAGGCTTTTGTGTAAGTTCAATAAGAAATATCCTGTACCTCACATCTGTTTCCAGTCCACAGTGTTTAATCAAGCCCTGCTGATCTTTCCTCTTCTACGCTTCCACCTTGTGAAACCCACCGCATTCTCAAACTTGGATTCATTATTCTGATCCAGTGACCTCTTGTCTGCCTTCCCCAAATTCCCATCGATTAGGTCATTACTACTCTAAAGTTCTGCCTCTCAGACTCCCACACTCTTCCAAGACGAGAGACATTTAATGCCTTCAAAGCTCTTAACTGACAGAGGATGAACTAAGGGTCTATCAAATTCGTTTCATATCTTTTTTTTTTTTTTTTTTTTTTTTTGGCCTGTCCCGTTTGGCTCTTTTGCCATCAGAATTGTTGTCTAAAGGCAAAGAAAGATGCCCAACGGATTTACTTTACCAAACTGACCATCCCAGCCTTGCCGTAATGGTCCATTTGATTCACCTTTTATTGTTTATTTTATTTTCACTTACTGAATACGGGACAGACTTGACTGGGGGAAAGAAGGGGAGAAAGAAAGAGGGAAAGAGAAACAGCTGAGAAGAGGGACGGGGGAGAAGGGCAAAAGACAAAAACCAACAGAACGGGCAGAGAAAAAAAAATGCATATATCAATCACCTGGATCACCTGCTGAGAAAGAAAAAAGAAAGCAAGCAGAAGAGAACAAGAGTAATAGAATAAACAACATCACAATGATATATGGGAATATGACAGTAAATACTAAATGTTAAACATTATTGTGCAGCACATAAGATCAACAGAACACAGTGTGCTTTGAGGTAGGAGCCAAAAAGGGTGTAGTTTGTGGGTGTGATCACCCGTGTGTACACCTGTGAGCATGGACGCGCTTGTTTTTTGTTTTTTTAAAAGGTTCCTTCATGTAATAATCTGCTAGAGGGTGTGGGGGGGCCACAGCCCCGTCCTCCAGGGCGTGAAGCAGGTGTGGAGGAGATCAAAACTCCAGACATCCAGAGGCCCCCAGAACACAAGAGACCAAGGAAGACCAACAGAGGGGCAGCTGCGTCACTGTCCCGGAAAGAGCTGAGGAGAGTCCCAGATGAGGGCTCACTCAGCAGCCGCGGAGCAGAAGCCAGGGGGAGTTGCAGTGATGCGCCCGTGAGCTCCGCCGGCAGCCAGCTGCGCCTGAGTAACCGAGCCCCAGGCCGAGAGGCCGGGGGCACCCCACCTCCGAAGTGGCCCGAGCGAGCCCCAGGCTCCAGGCCCCGATAAGCGGCCGCCAAGGAGTGAGCCGGTGTGTACCTGGACGCCCATCCCCGGACACAAAGAACCACCAACGCACCGATGTCTGAGGGGGTCCGCCACTGGCAGGGGAAGTGGTGGTAGGGGGAGATAGGCCTCCAAACCTTGGAGGGCCTGAGATGTCCCCAGAGAGGTGGCGCCTGACACCCAACCTGACATATAGACACAGACATACAGGCACACACAGATACAAACATCCATTCCCACCCTCATGCTCTCATATGCACTTACTCCACACTCAACCAACGTGGAGACAGACATAAAGAGACGTTGTACACACGATCACACTCCCCAAGCGTACTCTACAAACCGGGTCTAGGTGCCCCCGCCCCTGGAGGGGGGAACTGCACCCAGACCCAGGTGGTGTTTCCCTTTTCCCTGCGGTGGGGGGAGGCAGACCGCCCCGACTCCGCAGCAGCAGGAAGGCTCCACACTCCAGACCGCAGTCGGACGGCCAACTCCTCCTCCTAGTCCTAGCCCCCCTGCTCCAGCAGGTCGCAGAGAACGGGCGTGAGAGAAGACTCCGAACCTCCCTCCACCCGCTCATTGTAATGTTGATGCATGTGTGTTCTAAGGTGCATTTAAAACCCAGGAGGGCTTGGAGCTACCTGCCAGAGAGCAGCAGGTAAGCGCATGGTCCCTCCTGCTAGCCCTCAATGTCTACGTGCATTTAAAATTGAGAGGTGGGCAACGATGCCAGGGGTGGGGTGTACACCCTGATGGTACCTTGGACTCCGTGTATCGTGCCCACCCCCAAGATCCTATATGTATGTGTAATGAGAGTGTGAGTAATGTGAATGTCTAAGTTGTGGGATAAAATTGAGGCAGAGGCAGCCAGAAGGGGACAGGGGGGGGGGGGGGGGGGGGGGGTAGCCTCCTCTGCACCCTGGTGACATACCCCTACTCCAAGGCCCTGCATGTGTGGGTGGTTGTGGTGGAGCGGGAAGAGGGAGGCAGCTGGAGATGGGGAGGGAAGGAAGGGAGGGGCAGGTGACCCCTCCCTGGGCCCAGCTCCCCCGCTGACCCCAGTAGGCACCCCCATACTCCGCGACCCGCCAGGGAAAGGGGGCCCAGGCCCATCCAGACCGGGCCCAGTGCAGCAGCGCCGCCCGGCCCCACAGAGCCCGGGACAGTCCACCCAACCCCACCACAGAGAAAACTGCACCCACCCCACCATCCACTCATCTTCTAGACTACATAAGACAATAAACACCCAGGCTGAGATCTTCCTCCACCTCTCCTGTGTCTCCCCCTCCTGCAGAGGCAGCTCCTGAGGAGAGGAAAGCTCCTGCAAGATGTGACAATCTCCCCCACCAGTTGAAGAGCCCCCCAGGTGGCTCGACGCACCGGCGGCACCCTGCTCCAGGGCTGGGCCCCCATGCACCCACCCGCCCACAACCCCGGCAACACACCAACCAGGACCCAAGCCCCCGAGGCCCGGTCCGGGTCCCAGCCCAGAGACGGAGCGCCCCCAGAACCTCACGCCCATCCCGGACCCACCCAGGGGCAGCCAGGCTACCAGGTCAGTAACCCACGTCCGTCAGCACAGACCCTCCCCTAGCCCCGCTGCACGCAGCCGCGAGGAAACAGTCACCGGAGAGCCAACAGAGCCCCTAACCGGACATGACCGCTACCCCGGGTTGAGCCCCCCAAGGAAGATGCCTCCGGGGAACCCCCCGACGCCCTAAGCCTGTCCCTACCCCCACACCAATCACAACAGTGAAGGCCGGACCAAACTATGACCCCCCACCCCCACTAGGTGATGGAGCTGATCAAAGGAGCCCAGAGCAATTGATCTGATGTGGTGGCAGAGGCTGTATCAAGACTAATGTAATCTAATAGATAATTTCTATATTGGTTAGAATTAAGATTATTTTTATTTTTCCAGTTCATGAGGACTGTTTTCTTGGCTATGCATAGGGCAGTGAAAACCATATGGGCGATATTCTTTTCTGAAGTGACATTATCTAAGCTGCCCAACAAACACACTAAGGGGGAAGTTGGAATGTTACATTTCAGACACTTCGATAAGTCTTCACATATCTCGCGCCAAAACTTCTGAACTGGTGGACAGAACCAAAGAGCGTGGCTATAATTGTCCGGTGAATTGGTTTGGCAGTGTGAGCAGTTGTTGGTAGACGTAAAGCCCATCTTGAACATCCGATGACCTGTATAGTGCACTCTATGTAATATTTTGTATTGAATTAATTGAAGACTGGGATTTCTAATTAGATGAAAGGTTTTTAAGCAAATCTGAGACCAGAAGTTTAGGTCTAAGTTAACTGATAAATCCGCTTCCCATTTTGCAATAGGAAGTGATATTGATTCATCTGTTTTAGAAAGCATTCTGTATATTTTGGATAGTAATTTGGGGGGTTTAAGAGTAAGAAATTGAACCACACTTGGTGGTGTTTGTAGTTCAACTTGACCCGGTTTAAATTTCTTTTTTACTATGGATTTAATTTGTTGATATTCTAAAAATCTTTTCTTGTTGATCCCATATTGTGTAACTAGTCCGTCAAATGAAATAAATTCTGTTCCTTCTAGTATATGTTCTAAATATTTGATTCCTTTATCACTCCAATCTGAAAAGTTTATCATATTATTGTTTTGTAATATGTCAGGGTTGTTCCAGATAGGTGTACGTTTGCATGGGATTAATGAAGACGCCGTCAATTTTAGAAACTCCCACCATGCTGTCAGAGAAGAGCTGATGTTGATGCTTTTAAAGCATTCATGTCGTTGGATGTTTGAGCTGATAAATGGTAGGTCTGAGATCTCTAGATTATTGCAGAGTGCTTGTTCTACATCTAGCCAAGGTTCATCTAAGAGGGTGTGTTTTAGCCATCCTGAGATAAACTGAAGCCTGTTGGCTAAGAAGTAGTGCTGAAAGTTAGGCAGTTCTAGTCCTCCTTTATCCTTGGTCTTTTGTAGTGTTTTTAAGCTTATACGTGGGGGTTTATTTTTCCAAAGGAATTTGGACATACATGAATCTAGAGATCTGAACCAATCTTGTGGCGGTTTAGTTGGGATCATTGAGAATAAATAATTTATTTTTGGTAAGACCATCATTTTTATAGCGGCAACCCTTCCCATGAGTGATATGGGTAGACATTTCCATCTAGCCAGATCATCTTCTACCTTCTTTAAAAGTGGGATATGGTTTAATTTAGTTAGATCTGCAAGCTTGGGAGAAACATTAATACCTAAATATTTTATATTTCCCGATTGCAGTGGTGTAGAAGAGGAATTATGGAAGGAGCAATTAATCGGTAGGACTGTAGATTTTGACCAGTTAATTGAGTAATCTGATATTCTTGCAAAAGAGTTTATCAATTCAATCACCCCAGAGATATTGGTTTGTGAATTTTGGAGAAAGAGTAACACATCATCCGCATAAAGGCTGATTTTATGTTCCACGTTCTTGCATTTTATGCCCTTAATTACTGAATTCTGTCTAATTGCTGCTGCTAGTGGTTCAATAAAAATTGCAAATAGTGAAGGGGAGAGTGGGCATCCCTGCCTGGTGCCCCTCAAGAGACAGAAGCTGGAGGATGTATGGTCATTTGTTCTAACACAAGCTGTTGGGGAATTATATAATATTTTTAACCAGTTTATGAAAGAGGATCCAAAACCAAATTTGTGTAAAGTTGCAAATAGAAATTTCCAGTTAACTCTGTCAAATGCTTTTTCTGCGTCTAAAGAGAATATTGTAGTTTCTAGGTTTTTACTGTATGAGTAGTCTATCAAATTAAGTAATCTACGTGTATTTGTTGATGAGTGCCTACCTTTTATGAAACCAGTTTGGTCAGGATGAATTAAGAGGGGGGTTATTTTCTCCAGTCTCTTTGAGAGAGCTTTGCAGATTATTTTAAGGTCTACATTTATAAGGGATATTGGACGATAGCTTGAGGGATATACAGGGTCTTTGCCTGGTTTTAGCAGGAGATTAATGTTTGCAGAATTCATATTTGATGGAAGTCTGCCCTTTTCTTTAATTTCCAACAACGTTCTGTAGAAAACTGGTGCTAGAATCGACCAGAATTCTTTGTAGAATTCTGCAGGAAAGCCATCTGGACCTGGAGCCTTATTATTGTGCATACTTATCAGGGCTTCCTGGAGTTCACCTGGTGTCAGTGGTGAATCCAGTGCCATTGCTTGAGTGTCCAATAATTTTGGAAGGGTTATGTTGTCCAAAAACTGATCAATTTCTTTTTTAGATGGGTTTATTTGTGGTGAATACAACGTTTTATAGAAATCCCTGAAAATGTTGTTTATTTGTATCGGATCATATATTGTGTTCCCAGATGAATCTTGAACAGCACATATAGTTGTTTTTTCTTTATTTATTTTTAGCTGGTTTGCTAGAAATTGACCGGATTTATTACCATGTTCATAATTTTGTAGGCGTAGTCTTTGTACTAAGAATTTTGTTTTTTTATCAATTATCTAATTTAATTCTAGTTTTGTTTTGCGTATTTTGTTCAATGTTTCCTGATCTTGGTGGGACGCGTAGGCTTCTTCTAGTGATTTGATGTTTTTTTCTAATTCCTGAATATTTTTGTTTTCTTTTTTCTTTTTATGTGATGAGAAAGAAATTATTTTACCTCTCATCACAGCTTTCCCTGCTTCCCATAGAACAGAAGCTGATGTTTCGGGAGTGTCATTATAGTTCAAATATGAAGTCCACTCTTTTTTAAAATATTTAATAAAGTCTTCATCTTTAAGTAGTGATATATTAAATCTCCAGTTTTTTCTTGGCGTAGTATTATTCTTGTGCATTAGTGTTAAAGATACAGGACCATGATCGCTGACAGCTATAGGGTGAATCTCAGTGTCTGAAATGTCGTTCAGCAGTGAGCTGCTGACCAAAAAATAATCCAGACGAGAGTAGGAGTGATGGACATGTGAGAAAAAAGTATATTCCTTACTGGTGGGGTTTCATATTCGTTTCATATCATGGGCCACATGAGGCCAATTTGATCTTACGTGGGCCAGACCACCTAAATAAAGTATTAGAAAACATAGTGGAAAAAACTGTTTCATATTTTATCTACTACATACTACTGCATAACTGACAATGGGTGATGGCTTTGTAAGGAGACAAACCACAAAGCTGACCAATATACAGTCCAAAATTCGTTGGCAGGTTAAATCCTTTTGGAGGGGCCAGTTATGGTCCCTGGGCCATATATTTGACACCACTGTTCTACACTGTCTCTGAATGTCTGAAATTTAGACAGCTCTTGCAACATTACCCACTTCACTAGTGCAAAGTCTTGAGAGTTCTGCATTTCCAGTCTGTAGGATTGTAATCAAATCAGCCAGAATGCCTGGCAGAGTGTGTGTGTGTGTGTGTGTGTGTGTGTGTGTGTGTGTGTGTGTGTGTGTGTGTGTGAGGAGTCATACAGCGCAGTTCGAAATGTCAGGGCTCGATTGATTTCTTCTCCCTCTGATTAATTCATCTTGCACTCTAATGTTCTGCATAGAAAATTGTTGAATGGCATTCAGCGAGATTAAAACCACAAACAGCGCTTTTCATAATTTGACAGGTGATTGGCAGGAGGCAGACTCCTTGTTGATTGCATCATTAGGGGATTTTTTTCCCCCAAAGGGGAATTAAAAGCACCATCAGCCTTTGCTACATCCATGTGGCCTCGTTGAAACACTGCTGCTCTGCCTGTCAGTTCACTTAATAACTCTCTCACACACACTGTTTCCGAGTGTGAACATGGACTGTGAGTGCTGACTGATTGTTCTTTGGTTGTTTCATCATCTGAAAGAACAGATACTCTTAAATTTAAAAAAAATAAATCATGAGAATCGTTAAATAAGTCATTTTTTAGCCATCTTTGCAAGATGGTCCAGATTAAAATCTCAGCAGCTGTTAAATGGATCACTATGCAATGTACACTTGATATACATAGCCCTAATGAATAAATCCTACTTACTTTTGTCAAACCATGATTGATTCACTGAATGATCAATACGCCAAAGTGATATTTTTAGAGAAACATTTAAATACTATTAAATCAATACTACTTGATTGATTCATTAATATGGCATTTAGGGCTGAGATTTATGTCCCCCTTTCCATCCATCCATGCACATACACAGAAAGCTAGACAGAGAGCAAGAGACAACATATATCAACAGACATGAAAACAGATATGACACTGTGAAATGCACTATACACAGGTACACACACACTCAGGTCTTTATCACCAGGTTCCACATTTATTTACAGTGTTCCCAGACTGAACACAGTCTGACAGCTGTCGGTCCCAGCTGATTTCCCTCTTTTCCGCTCCTCTCCGTCTCACTATAAAAAGGGAAGGAAACCATTATCAGTCCAAATCGCCATCAGCTGTTCTCACCGGCATCTCCAGCACCGCCCCGTTGAGCCCACTGCACCACTCCTCCCCTGCAGCTGCGCCCAGGACCACACCTCCGCCACAGACACCAATTAAGTCATATAGAGCATGAAAGGATGCCCTGCAGTGTAGGTTGGTTGTAAAGCAGCTTACAGAGCTGGATGCACAGAAGGGTATCAGCTGAACATCCCTCTGTTTAGCCCCAGTTACAATGTTTTTGTAATAACTGAATATAATAACCCATTTAGAGACCTATGTACACGGTCTCCTTTGGTGTCCATGAAATAATACTATTACATGACAGTGGTCGAGTCGTCTTTAAGACAACAGCAAAAGTCTGCGTTAGGTTGGAGAACAGTGGAATTAGCAGGCTAAAGTGGGGTAAAGACCTTTAATTTAACAGTTATGGACACCTATTTTCATCCAGGACACTTTTTGTTACTTTCCCACATCCCCTTGACCTTTTAACCAATTATAACAAGCGGGGGCTTGTCCAGAATCTCTGACAAAGGGAGTTTGGAATTAGCAGTATTTGGTTTTTGACTAGTTTGCTTGTAAGTGGTGACATAGTGCTACCTTTGGAAAACAAAACTTCCCAGTGAAGTTAGGTGAGTGTCCAGCTGGACTCTTAAGTTCTTCCTTCGGGCACTCTTTTATTGTTTTGCCTTTCTTATTTTTGGAGTAATCCTGGGAGGGTATAATATATCTTCACTGATTTAATGAAGGATTCATGCTTTGACCATCAAACTGCAAACTGTTCTGAAAACTGTAACCTGGCATACAACTGCCTAAACATGTTACTGAACATTACGTTGATGCAGTCCGCAAGGACTCTGATTGGCTTGACTGAATCAGTCATTTCCCCCACTACATATTTCTGGATACTTGGCATTATGGGTGAGGGGTAAAAACAGATCCATCAATTAAATAAAGCTTTTGCATATGTAATAACATTGTACATACTGTTGTTTTTGCTGATGCATGTTTGCTGTGTTTTACCATCGTCCTTGTAAACTGATCATTTGCACTTTGTATTAATTTTTGCATGACTTCCAAATGAGTTCTGGAGTGATGGTGGTTGTATATCTAAAACACTAAAAAACATATATTCCTTCTGACTAAGCAGTACAATTAAATAGGGCCAAGTGGGTCCCCTAACAAGCACTCATCTGTGATAATTTGGGATCATGGGTAGTTAGTGGATAATCAGAAGACTTAGTAGATAATAATAGGGCTGTTCGATATAACGATATATATCGGATGACGATATAAAAACGTCTATCGTTTCATTTTACGCTATCGTTTGTTTCGTGGTGTCGTAAAATAAACTGTTTATAGCATTATTTTTATGTATGATTTCTATACGTTATACATCAGATAAAAACTTTGGTTGTAAGATTCAGATAATTATTTAATAAAAGCTAGATATTTTAAATGAGATGCCCCCCTCTCCCTGTTAATGCCCCACCTGCCTCCCTGGCAAAGCTTTGCTAGATCCGCCCCTGCACAGTTACCAGCTCTCAGCTACACAGAAAGGATCCTGGTGTTATTTGTCTCTCAGAAACAGTTCATAACTTCCCTTCAACTCATCCATGTCACCTAAAATGTAAACCTGTTTCTCCATCACGTGTTCAGCTCTGATGATTCAGTAAGGACATCTCCTGGTTTCATCTTCATGTTTCCCTCTCACCACATATCCAAACCGATATCATGACCAGCAGCTTAACAGCTGTGGCTCCAGCAAACATCAGCTGATACTAGAAATTAATATTAAATAAATTCTAACAACAGCTGATCAAGCTTAAACGTGCTGCTGTTGTTTAGCGCGACAACTGCTGGTTTCCTCTTTCTGGCTGGTTGGCAACTCTACTAACAAACCTTATGAATAAAATAAAGTTCACTATCAGTAACATAGCACCCACCCAGCTGTAGAAACTCCGTCATGCTAGCTAGTACGCAGTAACTGATGGTAAAAAGTCAGCACAACGAAAATAAACTACACCTAAACTTGGTTTATATAAGTTCAGTTCACCTGACACTCGGCCGCCTCGTGTCTCTGTTGTTATAAAAATAAATAAATAAAAATATAATAATCGGCCCATAAAAGCGAAAAATCACCATCGGCCCACCGGGCAAATGCCCGGTATGCCCGATGGCCAGTCCAGCTATGCCTGTTTTTATGGGTTGTGGTTAGCAACAACGACGCTTGTTTATGTTCCACATAAACCTTTCACAATAAAGCTCAAGATCCTGTTGAGGCTTTTCAAAATAAACTGAATCACGTGAAAGAACAGATTATTTATGGATGAGAAGTAAAAAAGAGCCACCAGGTGCTAATAAATAAACCTTAGGCTCAAACGTTAGAACAGGCTATTCCCCGCAGCACGCCGTGTAATAAATACTCACAAAGAAAACGGCGGCCGTTACAACTTATGTCTAAAAATGTATAGTTTCATACATCGGTTAAAACACTCGACTCCAGCAACATGACACACAGCTGGAAACACTTCCCGCAAGTCGAGATTCACAGAATTTACAGAAAATGTCACATTTTTGTGATTTATATCGTTATCGGGACGATCGAATTCTTATATCGGGATATGAGATTTTGGTCATATCGCACAGCCCTAGATAATAACTAGACAGTTTATTCTCCTACAGTTGTTAAAAATAACATGATTTGGAAAAGAAAAAAATTTGACAGCAAAAGGACAATTATTTTACTGTCCATGTATATACACAGTTCAGGCATAACATTACGACAACCTGTCTAATATTGTGTTGGTCCCTCTGAGCCATCAAGGTATGCACTCAACCCTTGAGGTTTGCCGTGGTATCTGAAGCAAGATGATAACAACAGATCCTTTCAGTCCTGTAATCTGTGAGCTGGGACTGATAGGTTTGTAGCATAAACCTATTCGCTGGAACGTTAAGACAATATAATTACACTGCAAGCAAGACGCAAGTAGGCAAACTTCTTCATGGTACTCGTGCACGGGAGAGAACCAGACAAACGCCGTTCCTTCGCTTGACCCCAGTAGCTCTCGTCCGTTCTCCCGTACCACTGTTCTTTTATTGAGGTTACATGAATATGCATAAGTTCATTAACATATGACGTCTACATACACACAAAGAGTACCTTGCCTGTGTGTGTGTGTGTATGTGTGTGTGTGTGTGTGTGTGTGTGTGTGTGTGTGTGGCCTGCTGATCAAAGGGTCAAACATCCTTGGTCAGGAAGAGGGTAGCCTCCCCCTCCCCCTAGATGGTTCATCCTAGATAACACGGTGAGGAAGTCCTGCAGTTCATCTAAACAAAGAGCACTTAGACTAGAACAGACGCAACTACGTTAACCCTACCATAAAACAATAAGACACGGTATGACCTCTCATGCTCCCAAAGTGCTGTCTAATACACACAAAGTTTGCAGACTATCAAGGATCAAAACCTCTACCAATCTACAACTAATTACAAAACTCTAAGCATATATAAGTAAATATTTCTAAGCATAAATGACAATCAACAATACAAATCTAACAGGGACCTTCAAGGATACTCGAGTGGACTGAAATCTGGGGAATTTGGAGGCCAAGTCACACCTTAAACTAGTTGTTGTGCTCTTCAAACCCTTCCTGAGTCTTTTTTACCTTTGTGTCACCTTACACAGCAAACTGTGATGTTCTGTGTTTTTGACACATTTCTTTCAGAAACAGAATCCATTTTTTCTGCAGTTTGAGCTACAGTAGTTCGTCTGCTGGATCGGTCCTCACTCTCCAGGTGCACCAGTGAGCCTTGGCTGTCCATGACTGTGTCACTCATTCACCTCTGTTCTTACCTAGGTCCACTTTTGATAGATACTGTCTACTGCAGGTTCACAAAAACTGCAGTTTTGGAAATGCCCTGAACTGGTCACCTAGCCATTAAAAATTGGCCTTTTTTCAAACTCACTCAAAACCTTACGCATGCCCATTTTTCCTGCTTCTAACATCAACTTTGAGGACAAAATGTTCACTTGCTCCCTAATATATGGCACCCCCAACAGGCCTCATGATGAAGAAATAATCAGTGTTATTCACTTCACCTGTCAGTAGTCATAATGTTATGCCTGATCGGTGTACGTTGAGTAACTGAATGTCGTCAGGACTTTGAAAGTGTACAAAATTTTTATTAATTTAAATTTAAGCTTTGATGGAGCCATAAGAAAGTGTGTTCTCACTTTGTGATGACAATCTTTCTAGCCGTAACAGTTGTTACTGCATGAATTTATCTTCCAGTGTTTGATCTGTCTCACATCATCTGTTAGATTTTAGACCATCAACATTAGATGTTACACTCTAGAAAGTCACAGTCCAGTCGAACATGTTCATAGTCTCAGTGATGACACCAGCTTGTTTATTTAATGTCACATGGTACCTTGTCCACATGCATAAGCATTCTTTGAAGTTTCTAACAGCATTGAATACTGAAGGGTTACCCATTCACATGCACATTTACAACTTCAACACTTTGAAACTGAATCTTAAAAGAACTTTCTGGCCTTCCCAAAGTAACTGGCAAAAATAAAAAGAGGATATATAAAAATAGAAATCAAATGATGAATGAAGTCTGAAACAACAAGATGGGATGAAAGAAATAATGGTATTAATAAGTTTATCACCAACACTGTGTACATCATTCATGAGATCATGGCTTATAGAAATGTAATCCTAAAAGCAAACCTGAAATCCATCTTGCTTCATGCCTTTTTAGGCATTGTCTCTAGGAAAAATATAGCTCTGTTGCCTCTTGTAAGTGCAAATTTGTCCAATAAAACAGGCTCAAAGGAAGAAATCAATTCACTGAACTTATTAGAGTTGACTGAATACAAAAATCTGCATTTATTACTTCATTCAGAATGCAGCAGGAAATTATACAGGTCTCATCGTAGCAGCTTCATCCATCATTTTTAACCATTTCCTCCAGCATGGAAGTAAAAATAATTTAACACACACACACTATCACATTTATTATCTTTAAAGGAATAAACAAGTCAAGCTGTTTTTGCGGTGAATGATTGATATCATTTCAAAAATCAGCTGTAAATTTTGCGCAGCGAAAATCTTCACAAAGAAATAATCACTTTACAAACATCCTCATTTCTTAAATGATACCCAGCATGCTTTGCTAAAACATTAATATATATTCAGAGCCAAACTGCGATTAGGGAAAATATGATATGTCTATAAGAATAACCTGCAATTTGTAAACATCCGCTCAGACGTTGTGCAGCATTCTCATCTATACTGCTGCTTGTGTAATTCCTCATTTATCAGTTTGAATAAGAACATGATAATACGGCCCGACTGCCACCATCTTTAGGAAGTTTAATCATTCATGGTGGGAAAATTGCTCCTTTATGTGCCATAAATATTGATTTATGCCTCATGCATATCTGGATGTGGCGAAGCTCACCAGGTCGCCCTCATTGTCCACATTTCAACGCTTTGTTAGCCACTCCATCTCATTTCTCCTTGTTATCGTTTTCGTTTTCTCTGGGATTACTGCATCATATTTACGGCAGCTCTCCCACAATTCTTCACTTCATTTTCAGATGACGAAGATATCAGCGGACGATGAGGCAGGTAATTCTGCCATCTGCTGTGTGCGAATGCTTTCTGGTCACTTAACTTTTTTCCATCCAAAATGAGATCGCCATCTCTCTACTGGTGGAATAATTCTCTCCTTCTGAACCAACACACTCAAAGGAGGAGGATGACAAACACATGCAGGTGAAAATATAATAACCCTTCTTTTTATATCTTTATGAACTTTTGATTTGTTTAGCGATATATTTGATCATAGACCACTGCCTTTAATATGACTGCCTTATGGTACCTCTTTTGATACATAAAAGGGAACATCTTTTGCTTTGCTGGCGCTCCTTGAGGCATTTCCACATACATTCTTATGAAAAATAAAGTTTTCACAGGATTGTGCAGTCCTGTGAAAAACGTACTGTTTCCATAGAAATTAAGAGTGTAAGCAGCAGTTCCAGCTCAGACTCTATAGGTCCCAGTTAGCAGGTGAAAGTTCAAATTGCTCATCTTGGCAAGAGAGCAAATATCCAAAATGTCAGAGTGTTCCTTTAATCACACGCATGAATACACACAAGATGGTTTTTAATTATGAATAACAAATGTTTAGAAATTCTCTGAACTTACAGACAGATAGCTGCGTCCTGGCTGCTGTTGTGAGCATGCGTGCTTAACAGCGTGAATGTTGAGTAAATACAGATTAATTCCTGTAAAATCCTACAA
Source organism: Diplotaxodon limnothrissa (assembly GCF_057381915.1). Classification (NCBI taxonomy): domain Eukaryota; kingdom Metazoa; phylum Chordata; class Actinopteri; order Cichliformes; family Cichlidae; genus Diplotaxodon; species Diplotaxodon limnothrissa. The sequence goes on along the minus strand of NC_140597.1, from coordinate 12,408,218 downwards.
TGGTTTAGTGGAGCTTTCTACATCACCTGCACCTCACTGCGTATCTTCAAAATTGTAGCAAATACGCATAGTGTATATAAAAGATGGCAGTAGACATTGTGATTTGAAGTGAGCATATTTGGACAAGAGGGTGGATTGTTACACACTAAAAACTTTGCTAAATTTGTAACCAGTGCTGAGTCAAATTTGGGCCGAGCCAAGCCAGAGTTGTTTCAGTTCAACAGGGTTGGGTTGTTGGTTTGACCCAGCATACTGGGTTAGGATAACTATCCAACAATTGGGTTCAATTCACCAATGTTTAAAGCTGAGGTTACCAAAAATTGGGTTGAAACTCATAACCCATCACAGGGGTTATATTACAATTAATATTTGGGTTAAAACTATAGATTTTTTACTTATTAATTAAGCATATAAAAACTGGATAAAAAAAACGACTTTTATTACCATGTGATACATAGAATATAGACAGTGGAAATAATACAAAATATATAAAACAATTAAAGTAAAATAAAAGTTTAAAAAATACAATTATATAATTTGTTATATTATATCCCTTTCTTCAAATTTTTGGTTACAGCTCAAAAAGTACATGTTAATACACATGAAGACAACATTTCATGTAAGTCTGACTGTTTTAGAACAAATTACATGTAACACGTCAGTCAATTAGTGACTTTGGATTATTTAAGGATTTAACATACATCAACACTTCGGAAAAATGGCAACAAAGAAACTCTCTCTCAGATCGTTTCATGCAGCTTTATGAGCAACATTTTACCCTTCCATCATTTGGTTCATGTCATGTCATGTTTGACAGTTTGAAGAAATTCCCAAACCTGGGCACATGACTTTGGATAACTTACATGAAAAACAAAAAATGCTTTGATGCAGCCATGAACAGCACCCAAAAGAGATTGGTGTTCCATTTAAGCGGTTCCATTTATTATACAAAAGCTTGGGAACAACAATGCCTGTCCCCCAGCGTAAAGACATATGGGTACACTGTTGTTGAACTGTGTAGGTACTCCGCCATGTTTGTCCCAACCTGATGGTGAGGGAACAGACATAAAGCAGGTTATTAGTGAATTTAAAGGTAGAGCTGTACATACCTCACTGCTAATTTTCACCAGATTCTTGTTTGATACAAACCCTCATTATAACACACTTATTCAAACAGATGTCTGCTTTTCATTGTAATTGTGCACTGTACTTTTACACATTACTTTTGAGGGTTTAACAGATCCTTAGTCTATGACAGGGGTGTCAAACTCAAATACACAGTGGGCCAAAATTCAAAACTGGAACAAAGTCACGGGCTAACATTAATATTTATTGAAAAAAAAATCTTCCTCCAGATATAAGGATGAATCTTTTCTTATGGACTCAAATAAGTTTTGCTGGAAAACTGAATATGGAACAAGCAAAGCATAATACTAAACAATATATATATTAGCTGTATAATACCAGTAGGCCAGCTCTAATAGTAATTTGGTATGGCTTCGCGCCAAATTTGGCCCGCGGGCCAGAGTTTGACACCTATGGTCTATGAGATGTTCCAACAAGCATGGAAGCTCTGCAAAAATTTGCTGAGTGGAACTGTCCCATTTGATCAGACCCATATTGCTCTATGGATGGCATGTACTGTATTGTGTTTTTAAAATAATATAACAACAACAACAGAGGAAAAAGAGACACAAACAAATGTAGCAAAACCAAAGGCAAACAAAACAATAACATTTATAAATAACTTAATAGCATAATCTTATTTAATCCCACCCCCTTCCCACTATTTAACAACTACACTCAAAAAACAGATTCAGGTCCTTCTTTCAAAGAACACATACAAATATTGTTAGTTGTTCATAAATGTAATTAAAAAATACCAAATTAATTTGGTTTTCTTTGTGGACAGGTCTTCTCAAAAGCGCCTTGTTTTAGAGGACAAATTATGTAGCCACCAACTTCTAAGTACTCGGAGCTTGTGCTAGCTTGATAGCAGCTAGCCAGCTAGCCGCCATGTGCTCAATGAAAGATGATCTCCTAAGGCTAACTTCATTCTTACTGTTTTCTTTTTATAATCTAAAAATGTGGCATTCTGTGTTTATTATTATATAATGCCATATTCTAGTAGAAATTATTGTTTTGAGGTGTCTTTAACAGCAATGTAGTTTACTGAGAGTGCTACCAAAAGTGAACCATGTGGCCGTAAGAGTAACTGCAGTCAGCACAACGTGCACTCCCGTGACGTTCAAACCTATTTATTATTAGAAATGATTTCTTTATTTATTATTCGCTACCGCCTAGATTACAAGAAAATGCTGTGTCAGGGGGAAGCGCTGGAAGGAGAGGCCGATGATAGTCGCCGGGTTAGTAGGGGAGGGCACTGGACAAACAGTGAAGTTTGGCAGTGAGTTTTGCATAATATGTTCCCCTCCAAGTGACAGAGCCCTGAAACCACCTATTTCTTAACCAAGGTATTGTTTCTGTTTTTCAGACCTCCTCCACTGAGGATGAACGGTTGAGATCCACTGCAGCAACTGTCATGGGTATTTACACCATCACAAGAAAAGGCATTCAGGAGCCAGAGGATGTGGGAGTTGTCATTGAAGGTACTACAGTTATGAATAACTGTGTGTTATCATGACATTCATCGTCTTCTTTGGACTGATTTATGCACTTGATCTCAGCTATCCAAATGACCACAAGTACACTTTGGAGTTTTGTCAGAAATTCTAAATGAATCTGGATGGACAAAAGCTCAGTGCAAAGATGCAGCAAATGAAAATGAAGATGTTTGCTTAGGCAAACAAGACTCCAGCACAAAATTCGATTTTGGCCTTTTTATCTCTTTTTTTCATAGCCCCGCAGGGGACATGGGAGAAAAAAAAATTAAGACGGACTTTTGCGAGATCTCGCAAAACAAATTCGGGATCTCGCAAAACAAACTCGGGATCTCACAAAACTTTTGCGAGATCTCGCAAAAGTTTTAGCCGCATTCTTCCCGTTAGCTCGAAGCTAACGGGAAGAATGCGGCTAAAACGAGACCTACTACAGCCGGGAGGAACACCGCTTTCCCGGCACATCGTGCCTCGACCTCCCGGTCGGCTTCGAGCCGGCGTCCGAAGAATGCGGCTAAAAGTTTTGCGAGATCTCGCAAAAGTTTTGCGAGATCCCGAGTTTGTTTTGCGAGATCTCGCAAAACTTTTGCGAGATCCCGAGTTTGTTTTGCGAGATCTCGCAAAACTTTTGCGAGATCCCGAGTTTGTTTTGCGAGATCTCGCAAAACTTTTGCGAGATCCCAAGTTAGTTTTGCGAGATCTCGCAAGATCTCGCAAAAGTCCGTCTTAATTCTTTTTTTCTCCCATGTCCCCTGCGGGGCTCCGTATTTTCAGACTGTGACCTTTTTTTAAAAAACAAAAACAAAAATGGAAGTTTTCAATTTTTGTCTGCTATTTTGTTTGAACATCTTAGATGAACATCTTATTGTGAGTGATGTAACCTTTAATCTATACTAATATAGATGGATAAAAGGACAGTGGGAATTTAGCTCAAAAGTTGTAACCAGCATTTTCTTTTTAATTGCTTTTGGGATTTTCTAAGACACAAAACAAATGTTGACAACTTTGGTGTCTTCCAGTGTTTTTAAAGTTGGTGTTCCCATTTTTATAAGCTTGTAAAAGTTTGACTGTCATTGGTTTTAGAAAAGTAAAGTTGAGAGTTTTTTTTTTAAATTAAAATACATCCGCTTTGGTAACACAAAAATGTTCTTAATGAAAACCTTTTATATATACATTATATTTGTATTATCATTGTGAATTTGCTGAAAAGCTACCTGCAAGTGTCACTTAAATATATACAATAATTCTTAAGTGAAATCTGATTTTACAAATTGCAGTTTGAAAAAGCAAGAACATACGCTTTCTTTTATACTGAAGGGACAGATTTGTTTTCAGTCTTGCCTAGTAATACAAAGGTGTGTCCTATTCAGATTTGATATTCATTTCAAATGTAAGACAGCACTTTATTGTTAGCACTTTGATTTTGTTAAGGTTAATTTGACCATGTGACATGGATGTTTATTCACAAAATATTCTGTTTCTGCTGTTAATTCAAGTGATTAAAATTGAGTTGAAAAAACAAATTCATTTTGTTATTATTTCAATAATTCAATAGTTAGTTGAACTTCATAAATTCAAATTAACAATGGAAGGTCACCCACTCAAATGATAAGACCTTAGATTGCTGCAAAAAGGAAAGGGGTTTAGAAACAAGTGTATCTTGTAGTACCAAGAAAAATGAGTCTGTTTTCTTGGGGTTGCTGTGGTGGTGAATTTTTCTTCTTGCCAGAATGAAGCCTCAGTTCCAATAAAACTCAGGTTCTAGTGCTCGGCCCAGACTGTTTCACTCTTCTGTGAGGGGACAACAGTCGCCTGGTTTGAGCCAAGTCTCAATGACAAACTAAATGTCTCATTTTTGAGAGGTGACAAAATTGTTGAGTATGAATGATTTAATAGATAAGGAACTAATGTTAATTGCATAAGAGAAAGGCTTAAGAGTAATTAGATTACTGAGACTGGGTGTACAAATAAGGACAACATGGATATTTATGTCTTGTAATCACCAGAACTGGTTATGCAGTTTACTATTACTACTGTTCTAGTAGTAATGGTAAACTGGTAAACTGAAAAAAACTATTTTTTTATTAAGTGTTATGTTTTTTGCCCTCTGTGTTCAGTGCAGTAGGATGCAGAAACCGGCTGCTATTATGAAAATGAAATGTAAAGCAAGGCTTATTTTCAAAGTTTGACCTTTTGTTAATATGAATTTTATTATAAGGGTATTACGTAATCTGCTTCTGACTCAGTGTTGTGGCAGAGAGTTCAGTGACTGTTGCATTTAGCAAACGGAAACTGTGGGAAACTAAAGTTTCTGCGAGATTGAGCCATGAGCCAGAGTAAGCGAGTATTTACACGCACAGATGATGTGACTGTACATCTCAGAAATATCCATTTTCATGCAACTATTTTCAAAACATGATATAGAGGAACAACAAAGTTTACTTTCAGGGAAGAGGACTTTCATGTTTGCCGCTGCCTCTAACTGGGACTTGCTGTCTTCCAGTTTTGTTGAACCAGTTTAATATTTAGAAAATTGGTACTTTTGTAATTGAAGTTTTCCGTTATCTATTTCAAGAATATACTCACTGCTGCTCTGGTTTCATATTCCCTGTGATAGAATATTGCCTGCATTTATTTGATCAATTTTGCATTATCCTTCTGATCTTATATGCTTTGATCATTAATTGCTTGCTTCGTTTTCATTGCTTTCATTTTAAGTTTGTATTATAGGCTTTGTAACCTCTCACTGCTCCATGCATAAGTGCTGTCTCAGCAGGATGCTCAAACCCTTTGCTGCAAGACAGGTTTATTTTTTGTTTGACCTTTGTTTGGTTAATATTTCCCATAAGTTAGGTGTCCGTATTTGTATGTTTGTGTGCTCACAGTCTCACACACACACCCTTCGACTGATCACATGTTTTTAAGCCGCAGCGGTGAGTGGTGGAAGGCCCACCAGGTCGTCAGCAGATGGGCGTGATGGAGGTGAATGGGAGCTCAAACCACGGCTGAACTGCAACCTGCTGTGTGGAGACAAACGGCGCCCGAGGCTTCGTGTTGTCTGTTACCGTCAGCTCATCTCCCAGGTGACCTACCTCCTGTAAACCTGCTGTCACGTTTATTTGCTCCTTTCAGTGACAGTAGCAGCGGCGAGGGAGTTTGTCCTGGACAGGGGGCAGCGAGCCAATGAGCCACAAAGAAGAGAATGATGGATTCCCGGCCTCGGCTCAAACGGGGGCCGCTGTCACGGGGCTTGCGCGGTCATTAGAGCGAGTTCCAAACACCGGCAGCATCAGGATGACAAATCACAACAAAGTCCCAGCACGCCAGAGCTCCCTCTCTCTCTCTCTTTAAATCCACGACTGAACCAATGTATGTTGGACAGTTTCTGCAGAACTATGATTAAGCTGTCACCGTGGGGAGGCCAGTTTGTCAGCAGTTGGGATCTTTGCAGCAATTTCTTTAGACAAGTCTGGCTTAATTGAGTATCCAGTCCCAGAGCTCTCCTGGTTGGTTTCACTCCTGCCCGTTCCCTCGAGGCTAAACAAACCACGGTGCTAGCTGGCTCTGGGTTTCTACAACAACATCAGAATTTGGCTCGCAACCACAGCAGCAGCAGCAACAGCAAGGCAGCAACGTCATTCTCATTCTCTCACAAAACGACCATCTGTAAGACTTTCTTGTTTGCTATTGTTCTGGGAGGGGAACGCAGGTCCTGCAGTAAACAGGACAGGTGTGGATAGCATTTGATTCACAGCAGTTCGGCATCACTGCTTTCAAAAACTTTTCTGCAGCGTGCTCGCATACTTTTTTGTCCCTGGAGGCCCTCCCCCCTCCCGCTGTTCAGTTGGATAAAGTGGAGGCGCCAGCTGATTGGCCAACCAGAACTCTCAAACAAGTCAGTGCTCACCTGTACTCTACTCTAGCCGGCCAATTACCCACAAGTCTGTGGGGTCCTTCGTTACCCAGAGGCCCAAGGGCTTCTTGTGTGCCAATGTCCTAATGAGCGAGCAGAAAGATGTGTTCCTGCTGCAGCCGATACTTCACCCTCCGAACGAGGAACTTTACTGAACACAGAAACCGAATCTGATCTGGCACAGAGCAGCTGCATGCATCACTTAAAGTAGAGAAGAATGTGTTACCTGAATTGTGCTGTCCTGATCAGTGCAGTTACCTCGAGCTACTGTGTGTTCATCCTGCAGGCACAAACAACCCACCTGCTTTCAATGACACTGTGACACGCATCTATAACATTCTTGGGTGAGGGAAGGAAATCTGAACAGCTGAATATATTTTAAGGTTAAGCTCAGTTAAAATGAACAATGCTAATATTATTCAGGGACTGCACATTTTTTTCATACTTTGCTACATTCCAGCCGTGCGATGGTGTCCTTTTTAGGAGGTGATGCATGATGTAAAATTACAGATAGAGGCTTTCTCCTGAAATAGCAACCTGTGGGCATCAGAATGAAATCATTTTGACTCTGTATTAAATATACTGGTACAACATGAAAAGGTCTGCAACATGTGCACTGCAATTACTGTTTCTTAACCCTGTACAGCCTGAACTGTGAAATAAGTGCCACATTTTTTAAACTTGACTGTTTATTGAACATTTTTTTTAAATGTAAAAAGGGAAATAAACGTGGATTTTTGCCAATATGGGTTTTAATTTGTATCATTTTTGCTACATCCAGTATTTCTGTGCAATACACTGCTCACTATAGCCCAACATGTACCTGATAGCATTAAAAACAATCACACTGATGTAGAGGTCTCAAAAACTCATGTGTAAAACATGATGCACTTTGCATTATAGAGTTAATATGATATTATATGGTGAATCTCCCTATCCAAAGACTTACATATGTGTCACACACACAAGGTGCCCTTCGGAATCTGGTTTATCTCAATTGAGAGGTCTCTCACTCATAAAGGACCCCTGAGTATCATATCGTAACACACCGGGCCAGTCTGAGTTTTTACCTTGCAGGCTTAATGGTGTGCACGTGCATGCTTTCTTAAACCTGTTCATGTTGTTTTAGAGCCTTAGTAAAGTAAAAGGGGAGTGCAAATGAAACTACAGTAATCAAAGTGGGTCATGAACAGCAGTTTCCTGGTTGGTAAAATTGTATTTTACTCCACCACAACATCCCTTAATGCAGATTTTTGACCCTTTTTTAATAGACAACCGCTACCGCTACAATATTTCTGTGCAAAAGGACACCTTGTGTCTCTATTCTGGGATGCCGGAAGCATCTGACAGAATAGAGATATTGACACTGTGGGATGAAAATGGGTTGACATCTCCAAATGCAACCCTGCATTAATGTGGTTAGAATTCCTGAGTTGGGAAATTGTTTTGTAGCTGCTTGTAGATTAGAATGTGAAAACAACATAGATGTTACACACATGTATGACATTTAGTACTTTAGTGCACAGCTGTGTGGTGTATAGTTACTTTATGCTTCACAGGATTCCAGCCATTCATCCTCTTATCAAAGGGTAGTGGTGCATGTGAAGCATGGTGTACCCTAGTTTGTTAATTGATCACAAAGAGACAGATGACCACTCACACATACATCTACTAATTATCTGCTAATTGGAAGGTTGGTGGTTCGATCCCTGGTTGCTGCAGTCTGCATGCCAAATGTCTTTGGGAAGGATGCTAATCCCAAGTCACTCTCTGAAGCGTCCGTCGGAGTGTGAATGTCCGATAGAAAGCACCTGACCTTGTATTTGATATGGCATGTTGTATAAAGTGCTTTGAGTGCTCAGGTAGAGTAGAAAAGTGCTATATAAGAACCAGTCTATTTGACTAAAGGCAATTTAAAATCACCAATTAACCTAACATGCGTTTGGCTGTGGGAGGAAGTTGGAATACTCAAACCCATGCAGCTACACAGAAAGACCCCAGCCAGCCCGTGGATTTGAACCAAGGACCCTCTTGCTGTGAGATTACAGCGCTAATCACTGCACCACTGTGTTGCCTTACCAAAAATGTGTGCATTCCCACGGTGTTTGAATAATTTGGAAGAACAATCACCATAAGTATTGTAAACAGGTAGCTTTGCAAAACAACTTGAATGCTGATTGTCACATCGAGCCGTGAATTTCACAGTAGTGAAGTTTCTTCACATTAACTGGGGAATTTGTGTTGCTCTTTACTGATTTGGCCATCCATCCATCCATCCATCCTTCCATCCATCCATCCATCGCTGATGCTTATCTGTGTCTGAGAAGCCCAGGCTTTCCTCTATCCAGCCACCTCTTCCAGCTCTGCTGGTGGGACACCAAGGGATTTTCAGGCCAGGTGAGAGATGTAATCCCTCCTGGGCCTCCCCTCAGACCTCCTTTCACTTGGACATGTCATTTCACCTTTGAGGCGTCCAGCAGGCATCCTGGATCCTTTTCATGTGGAGGAGTAGCATCTCTGAGCCACTCACCCCATCTCTAAGGCTGATCCAAGACACCATACGCAGAAAACTCATTTCCACCACTCGTGTGAGCAATTTCATTCTTTTGGTTGCTGTCCAGAGTTTTAGCCATAACTGAGGTTGGGAATGTTGATTTTCTGGTAAATTGACACTTAAGCTTTCGAGCTCAGGTCTCTGTTCACAACAACAGATCAGTACAGCGTCCACATCACTGCAGTCTTTGCACATCTCCCTCACTTGTAAAAGAGATCACTTGCACGTCCACTTAAGTTAAAGCAGCAAACACATTTTCCATACATTCCCAGCAGGTCTTATGATCAGGGCTTGCTGGCTGTGTGGCCAACAAGGCCGTGAACTAAAGCAGATGGAGCTTTAGCCACAGTGGTCCTCAGACTCTGGAATTTCTACCATCTGTGGACTCGCTGGTTTCTTTAACAAGCAGATAAAAACTCATCTTTTTGATCTTGCTTTTGGGTAATTGTTTGTTCTTATCTTTTATCATTTTTTGTGTTGAAGCACTCTGTGATAGTTATCTTGAAAGGTGCTATATAAACAAAAAAACGTGCTTACTTTTTTACTAACTTAGTTCCCCAAGCATTAAAAATTCAAAAATTTCAACTGCAAAAATAATAAAATTTGGCCATGCATTGTGAGCTTTTGAAACAAATGGCCAATAGATTCAGAAATAGAAGAAAAGATAAATGTAATGAGGAAACTGATATGCTGATACTGAATGCACAGTAAGTTAAACATAACCCCCTTTTTTCATTGTTAACTCAGATGTCTTTCTTAAGTTTAGGGAAAGATCTGGGTTTGGTTCAACACAGAGAAGTCAAATTCAAATTCAAATTTTATTTGGCACACACACACAACCATACACAGTATGACATGGGGGTGAAATGCTTGTAGCTGTACAATGCCCGACCATTAAATGACAGAAGAAAAGTTTTACAATATTTACAATTTACTACAAAAATTTACAAATTAACTTAGGAATTTACAGTAAAGAATGTGCAAATAGCAGAAGAGATTATAAAGATAAGGATTATAAATTATAGGAATTATAGGATTATAGGAAATGTGTGGTGGTGCGTGTGGTGACGTGTGTGAGAGTCCAGTCTTATAGTGACGTGTTTGGGAGAGTCCAGTCCTACACCTGGTTCAGGCCCCGAATAGCCTGGGGGAAGAAGCTCCTCTTCATTCTCTCTGTTTTGGCCTTAAGGGAGCGGAAGCGCTTCCCAGACCTCAACAGTGAGAAGAGTCCATTGTTGGGATGGGAGAGGTCCATCATAATCTTCCTAGCTTTGGACTTGCACCGCTTGGTGTAGATGGACAGCAGGTCAGGGAGCTCTGATTGAATGATGCGTTCTGCTGAGCGCACCACCCTTTGCAGATCTCGTCTGTCCTGCTTGGTGCTGTTCCCAAACCAGGTGCAGATGTTTGACGTCAGGACGCTCTCGATGGTGCAGGAGTAGAAGTTCTTGAGCACCTTCAGTGGCAGATGGAAGTCTCTAAGTCTTCTGACGGGCTTTCTTAACCAGGGTGTTGATGTGACAGGACCATGACAGGTCCTGAGTGATGTGGACACCCAGGTATCGGAAACTGTCCACTCTCTCCACTGGCGTGCCACTGATGATGAGGGGTTTGTAATTCCTCGCCTGCTTTGTAGTGAAGTCCACGATCAGCTCCTTAGTCTTGCTGATGTTTAGGAGGAGGTTATTCTCCTGGCACCAGGTCTCCAGGTTCCTAATCTCCTCCAGGTAGGCCGTCTCGATGTTGTCGGAGATCAGGCCCACAACAGCAGTGTCGTCAGCAAACTTGACAATGGAGGTGGTGTCGGATGTGGCTACACAGTCATAAGTGTACAGTGAGTACAGCAGGGGGCTTAAAACACAGCCCTGAGGCACTCCAGTGCTGAGTGAGATGGAGGGGGAGACTTGTTTTCCTACCCTCACTGATTGGGGTCTGTCTGTGAGGAAGTTGAGGATCCACTGACACAGTGATGAGCTGAGTCCTAGATCCGTCAACTTGGTGAAAAGCTTAGAGGGAATTATTGTGTTGAATGCTGAACTGTAGTCCACGAACAGCATCCTAACATAATTCCCTCTGCCAGTGTCCAGGTGACTCAGGGATGTGTGGAGCAGGTGAGATATGGCATCGTCTGTGGAACGATTAGTCCGGTAAGCAAACTGAAGTGAGTCGATGGTGGGAGGAAGTGAAGAAGTGATGTGATCTCTCATCAGTCTTTCAAAACACTTCATCACAATTGAAGTCAGTGCTACTGGACGGTAGTCATTGTGGCAAGTGGGCTGTTGTTTCTTTGGAACAGGTCCTCTGTGACTTCAGATATAACAGAAGTTCTTGCCTTCGCCAGATGGTGAACCACACCTAAAATTAGTTGGGAAAACAATTAAGTTGTATATTTCATGGAGACAGGGATCCTTTGTAAAGCTGAAGAAGCCAAAGTAGGGTTTGTAGGGTGGAACGGTGAAGGATGGGAATGCTTGTTCTTGCTCTGCTCAGCAGCAGCGATAAAGTTTAAACAGAACAGATGCATGCTGGGAGAGTTTATCACAGCTGCAACTGCACCATCTGTGTCATCTCACTCTTCACAGGAGGTTTTCCATTATTTATCCTGATTTAAAGAGTTTCAGTGTCGAGCATCCCTGAACGCCGTACTCGCAATCCTCTGCAGCAAACAGTTTTCCATCTTTCCTTGGCTTTCATTTCATCCGTTTCTGGAAATGTGTGGATTTTCAAAACCAGATATGAAGTTTTCTACTCACATTAAAAACTGAACCATCTTCGCTTCTTTTGCATATAAAACTTCCTATGGCATAAATGATGCAGTAACTTTGTAAGTTCTATCATCACTGGTCCAAATAAAGGGAAATATTGGAGCCTGGGAAAAAAATATTCTTTGAACCATCCGTGTTTGCTGTTTCATCTGAACTGCCCAGGTCATTAACCGCTGCTCACATCAGAGAGAAACACACAGCTCTGACCGTTCCTCCGGCCGCAGAATGGCGACCGCGCTGACCTCAGCTCCTCCTCCTCGCCTCCGCCAATGTGTCATTTGGTGTCTGCTGCCTGGCGAGGGAAGGAAGGAGTCAGCAGTGGGAGTGAATGAATGTGTTTTGGCACAGGGGGAGTCAATAGTCTTGATTTGACCCGATCAATCTTTGCAGTCTTGCAGTCAAATTACCCCTGGACAAATTAAGCGAGGAGGAGTTTCCCCCTCTGCAGACAGGAAAAAAATACTGGAGAAAGTGTTGAGGAAGCAGATAACTGAGGAAGAGAGAGGAGGAGGAGGAAGGGTGAGAGAGAGGGGAAAGTAGAGAGGGAGGGGTGTGTTCAGCGGCTCCAAAGCTTTGACTCGCTCACATTATCACCACAGTACAAAGGGCCAAATATATTCAGTGGCTTTTCCGTGGCACAAAGCTGATTAGCAGAAGGTAGCCCCCATTGTGAGGAAAATCACTTCCACGGCTGTAAAGCAAGTGATTTCATATCCTTTTTTTATTTAAGATTACACAGCAAGTGCCTAATCAGCTGATCCTTAATCATCAGCATTGTGTCTCTTTGTGTTTCCTGTAACCTCTTGCCTCCCCTCTGCGCGACTGCCTGGCTCTGCCGGCTGACGACCGGGGTTATGAGAAACCGCCGAGAGCCGGAGTAGGAAGAGAGAGAGAAAACGACGAGAATCTCTTCCAAGATAATCGCCTTAAACAGCCCGGCTCTGTCTCCATCTGCAGCTGCAGTCTTAGTTTCTTCATCTGTTCGCATATCATATTAGAGCTCGTAAAGGCCCGCAGGAGGAGGAAAGAGGGGTGAAGATGTCAGTAAGAAGAGGTAAGGAATCAATTATCAGTTCCTCCCAGCACAGCAGTTAAGCATCATTTAGGAGATCCTCCGACCTGCAGACCACTGGTATCACCTTGTTGCTGTTCTTACCACAAAAACACGTCTCATTTTATAATCCTGTACTGATGGGAGTGGAAACATGTCTGAACTTTAAACACATATGTGATAGAGCAGTCATCGTCAGGTTGCAAAACCTTTCCTCAAGCCAGAGGAGTGGAGACTGACTGCGGAGATTTACTTTTGTACTGCAGTGAATGAGATTCTCGGTTTGCCATTAAGTATTCCCTTCTGTTACAGATGGTAAAAAATTAGAGTGTTTCCCATATTAATGGCTTGTAAATGTTGCAGCTTTTAAGATTGGAGAGTCTGATTATGTTTGCATTTAATTATATGGTCCAAGAAGTTTGTCTGCAGTGACACATGGGCACTTGTTTGGCTTTCGGGGGCCAAGAAAGACTGATGGGAGCCTTAAGAAACATTGTGCATTTTATGGTGCTTGATGTGAATGAGTTCTACAAGCCTGAAACAGAAATAGAGCAACTCCAACATGACTTAACTGATAAATCCTGCATAAGGCCCAGGACTGTATATAAAAGATGAATGTAAGCACTGTGGCATCACCCACTGGTTTGTGTTACATTTTTTAAATCTTAAAACTTGCGACTTTTGGATTTTGTCATCTTAAATTTTTGAAACCAGATGTGACGAGCAAGGAATGCAGAGACACATATAATAATGTCACATATAACAGCAAATTCTATCATCCTTTTTCACTAAAGGGTGGCGTAATTTATCAAATGGGCATCATGTTTTATGTAATACAACCTAAGATGAACATATGAGCCCAGAAGCTCATCAGGAAAACATTTGCTGACCTAAGAGGTAAAAGGAACATTGGGGTTGTTTTCCCTTTTACTTCTGTATATTCTCCACTCGCCTTAAAACCTGAGTAGCTGCCCCCTGCTGGCCATGAGAAAGAATGTGGATGTTTGACACTTCTTCATTTGCTTTACCTTTCAGGTTAAACCCATCCTGTGAGTTTTTATGAAAAAACATGGTTTCAATCACAGGGCCATTGTCAGCCATAGACAGGAGCAGACAAACACAGTTGGAACACAACATCACAGATAAAAATACTTTAATGGGAGTGCTTCCTGCTTTCTGAAAATAAGAATGTATTTGCCTTCATTCTAGTCATAGCTGACCTAAAAAAAATAAATGATCAAGTTTATTCAGGCATACTAGCCTTTGTCAGGGAGATTACATGGAGCTCCTAACAGAGTAAATAGTCGTCTTAAAGCATACAAAGAGAGAAGATGATGTCATTAGTGGTAAAATGTTTATCACAACCAAAAAAACAAAAAGAAAGAACCTACTGTAAAATCCGCATTAACATTTAAGGCCTGGATGTTTAGTAGCCTTTATTTAATAAATCCAAAAGGCTTGCCTTTCAGTTCAGTTTCTTTTTTCTGCCGCTGGATGAAAAGTGGGACGTGGCCACTGCCAAAGGCTTCTGATGTGGATGGGTTATTGTTGTGGAACTCCAGGAAGCATCTTGCCTTCAGGTCGTTGACATTATCTTTGCGAATGGCATATTTATGTTCTGCTCATCTCTCTTGCAAATGTCTTTTTGTTCTCACGGTGAAAAAAAAACAGGTTTTTACAGTAAAAAGTCTTCTGAGAATAAAAATCCAGAAGGATTGTGGTCTGTCAGGATTATAAGACCAAGCCAGTTTTAAACCCTGGTTGTTTGGTTGGAGATGGCTGTGTCCCACTTCATGGTGGTGTTCCTGAAAAAGTGACATAATTGCCATTGATTGATTTGGTGTTAAACTGGTCCTGGTCACAAAATCTCTGCACTTAGTCAAAATGTAGATGCTCTTGAATGGCCTTGGATATATATGACGGAGTATTATTTGTCAGGTTGATTACTGGAATGCTCCTGACTCACAATTACTTTCACATGATAGAAAACAAGAGAAAATAATTGCAACTGTAATTTCTTCATTAATTTATGAACCACTTGACAACAACCTGACATTACAAGATAACCCCACAGATATTAATACTCAGAGCAAAATAGCACAAAGGAATATGATTGAGAGGTTTAATCCTTTAATCAATAGTTTCTATGGTTAAGTATGAAAAAAAATCCTCATATTCACACTTGTGTTAGATGTAAATTAATGTAAATTACCCAAAAAAACAGAAATTGTGTTTGTGTGACATTGAAAGACAAAACAAAGAGCTCTGTGGATTGTTTTATAGGAGTGTTGTATAGCAAATCACTGATTACCTGATGTTTATTAATGGTGATAATTGAAGGATCCCAGCAGAAGATGATTTACAGCTACATGTGATAGATTAATGATAACACGGGTGCCATAAATAGGCGCAGTTATGGGAAAACGTTTGAAGAATTTTCAGGTCTTTGAGACAGTTTTCTTTATTCAAAGGTCTAATTACAGGTGAGGCTAGTAAAACAAATTATATACAAACAAGTTGCTCCAGATATATATTTAACTCACCACAGTAAAGCATAAGTGGAGAGGCAGCAAGACAGCAAATAGCATACTGCGCACCTATTTGTTTATGTTCTTGTCAGACCAAAGTTCCCTCCTTAAGATCTTTCCACAATGTTGTACATTTAAATGCCTTTAGCCTGCAGTTACACATGCTACTCAACTGTAGAGGTCAGAGGTAAGCAGAATAGAGAAAACAGAGAAATGGGGAAAGGTTGTTCATGTCAGCCTCCATGTCCGACTCACAAGTGGAAAGGGAAATAGGTACAGAAGTCCAGTTAAAAGTAAGCAAACGTGGATGACAGCCAAAACAAGTTTGGAAGCCAAGTTTCATCCAAGCCATCAGCAAAGTGAAACCTTCCAAGCTGTTAGACTCTCCCAGTGATGAGAGACGCTGTAGTCCTATTTAGACAATCTGCAAGCAGGTGATACCACAGGTGTATCTGCACCCTTTAATACACTCTCAGAAAAGTACCTTTTTATAGCTTAAGTGCCACAGCGGCTTGTCACTGGGTTGGTACCAGGAGGTGACGGGAGGTACGCCTACTTGGTTTTGTTGCGGTTTGTACCTTAATGAGATCAGTGTCGAATCTCTGCTGCATATTTATACTGTATTTTCATTCTGACAGGCAATTGCATGCTGCTTTTTTCTTTTCCGGCTGATCACTTAAAGTGATATCTCGTATCTGCACCTATGGCTAATTTAGAAACATCAAGTAACCTACCATGGCACATATTTGAGCCTTATCATTGTTAAAGAATTGAACACTGGTCAGATATACGAGAAGGATACAGAATACAATTTCTGAATGTGCATTTCCATACTTTTTACTTAAACATATATGAAAATAAGTAAAAAAAATAATAGATGCCCAATTTCATTTTCCTGATCTACTCCTTAAACTCTGGAAGAAACAGTATCCCTGTTTCTATGAGTACAGGTCAGCCTGTTGATGGAAACGATACTTGTGCATATGCATCAGGTTGAGTAATGATCACATTGTAAAACAGAACCAATCAGCTTCCAGATTTGGATTTTTTTTTTCTTCTACTTCTAAATAGATACAGTAGTTGTAAACATGGTTTTATTTACCAGTAAGTATTGTTTGAAATTTTTACTTCTTAGTAGGCATAATAAAATATTTCTGACATATTTTGGCATCAAAGAGTTACCACCAACTTTACATTTCAAGCCATTTCACACTGATCAAGCCTGTTCTCAAATAACATTTAAAGACAAGGCAGAGTTAAAAAAACAAAAAACAAAAAGAACACAAAAGGCGAACAATCTGTCAGCGCATCACTTCCTGCAGCTGCAGCATCAACGACCTCTGTAGTCACAGCAGGCTTATATGTTAATGCTTTTTTTAAGTCGTGTGTCATAAACAAAACATTAAAAGAAGGAAAAAAAGAGAATGAAGCTCTCATTCAACAGATCTTATTTTTATCTGGCGGGGCTTTAAGAGTTTCCAGCAGACGAGTTCTAAGGGTAAATGAGAGTGCGGCAGTAAAAATCAGTTTCTGCCGCTGCTGGAGAAGAGGGATTGAGGAGGCCACCAAGAAGGGGAGATAATGGAGAATTTATGTTCTCTCTGAGAGGCCCTCTTACCTGGATTTAATTCTCTTAATAGTGGCAAGATCTCAGCCGGCAACACTCAGGCTCTAACCTGCCCCACAGTTTGAAAGCCAGGCATGGGGGGGTTGGAAGCAACAGATGCATAATAAATGAATAAAGCCCTCTGGCTATGAAGAGACATAATTGCTCTCAACACCATTAATGTTTCATGATTTTAATAGCTGCATTCAAGCGATTTCTGAGATACTCTGTGAATGTGCTGATGTCACTAGGATGATGATGCGGTTGAAGAGGTGAGAAGTGAAAAGGCTTTTCCTTTGAGTGGACTTACACAAGGTTACACAACATGAACCAATTCAGGCAAGGCAGCAAATTAAAACAAATCTGAGACACAGGATGTCCCACCATAACAGGTTTTTATCAGCAAATAAAATATATTTTTTCCAACTTTGATAAATAATTGACCTGGTGAAGCAATTTAAGGAGCTCTGACAGAAAAGCGTCTGGACTTCAAGTTTCTTGAAGACGTTTCATCCGAGAAGCTTCTTCAGTTCTAAGACCAATTGGTGGAGAGTCCTAGATTTTAAGTCCTATTGGGAGTGTCCCCGGGAGGGTCTTTGGCCCACTATGGATCATCTGCCTAATCACATCAGCCAAGGTGTGAAAACGGGTGTGGGTCACTATCAGCCAAGGTTTCGGGTGAACCCATTGTGACATCTTGCCCCACCCTATCATGTGACTTACTGAGATCAAATGACCCAAGATGTGAGTGGGCGTTAAGAAGTCTGGGAAGGGATCTCAAAACTGGATTGCAGAAGACAGACAGTTTGTGTTGTAAGCCCCGCCCTCTGTTCAAAGATGGTCGTTCACAGTGGACATAGACGGCTTCTTTTCCGTTTGAAAGAGGATGAAAGAAGACATTGCCAGCTCAGCTCAGCTCAGCACACAACCTCAGCTCTTTCTACACATCTGCATAGACAACATGCTACTAGCGCCCAGAGTTGTGTTAAAGCTTTTTCTGTTTGTTTGGTTGTTGTTGGTTTTTTTTTTTTGCTTTCTCAGCATTTATAGAGTCCATTTTCCTTTTCCAAGATGAGCTTTATAAGTCCTCTATAGGCTCCTCTTGTTTCTGTATTATTTTAACAGTTTTCTATTAATTCATTTCTGTTAGTGTTATTTCTGTTATTACAGTTTATGCGTAATATGCTTAAGCTGACAGGCAGGAGTAAAAAAGAAAAGAGAGAGAAAGAAAAAGGAACAGGGAAAAAAGTAGAAAATATAATAAAAGGATACAGCACAAATAGTGGTTTAAGTGTATGCAGACTTCAGCCCCGCAGCCAGAGCCAGAACTTCAGCAGGCAACAAAGGCAGTGACGAGTAGCCAGACTTGGAGTATTGAAGCCTAAATGTCTACCTGTCCATGTTATTTTTCTACAGTGGTGATTGCTTTAGAACCTCTTTGGTCTGGTTTTGATTGATTTGGTTTGAAAATCAACATGACATCCACGGTGTGATAAGTAGATATAAACTTCCCTACTGCGACTGTAGCTCATGGGAACACTCTGGTAAGCAAGGTTATATATTTTTTCTCCATGATGATAACAGGGTGATTCATAAAAGCAAAATAAGTTCTACATTTTAAAAAAGTTTCCAGATGGCAAAACTGCTGGAGCAGCAGAAAAATTCTGAAAAATATATATTTTGGTGCTTTTCTTTAAACCTTATAGCACACATTTTGAACATCATTTTCTTTAAAAGTATCCCATCACTTCTTCTGCCCTCTTGGCTCTCGACTCATCTGCTTCATGCCCCACTTGACTCTGATGATATGAGATCTCAGTCCCTATGGCAACCAGCGGGACTCGTAACCATCACAACATTCCTGTCTCTAATTCCTGCCCCTTTCATTTGCATAGAAATAACATTTTGGGATGAATGAGTGGTCCCCTCCAGTCTCAACCTGTGTCTGTCTGAGCTCTTCGAGCATCTTATTTGTGTTCCTGCCTGCCTGTATCAGTGCGAACATTTGCCTCGTGATGAGAATGACAAAGCAGACAGTGTAGAGGAGCCTGATCTGAGCTCTCTGAGCTCTGGGCCTCATTTTAATATCGCCTTTGGCCATGTATTTTTTATTACACTCATATTTTATCAAACAATCTTACCAACAAGCGGGTAATGACATAATTAACCTACAGGGGGGAGTGCCCTCATCGGCAGGACAGTAGGTTTAATTGGGGAGGCTTCAAAGCAATATCGGCCAGTGGAAGAGGTTGAAAAGTGGTGGGATAGCAGGCACAGCGTCGCCACCGTGTCCTGAAAGAAAAGACAGCAGCAGGCAGCAACAATGAGTACAGAGCTAATGAGGTTTTAATGACATTAACTCGAGGTCCAGCTAGTGCTGAGCTCTGTGTTTTACATCTAGGTCATCACTACAACTATTAAAGGGCTTCACTTTCTACAAAAAAACCCCAAATCTTTATTTTAATTTCCATAAATTTGAGATCGAGGCAAGATTTTGAAATCAAAAAGGAAATTAAGATGATTTCTGATACTTGTAGGGTTTGTTTCCTTTCTTCTCTAATAAAAGCTTATTATTCAAATCCACACACATGGCTGCTGCTGGAGTTTTTGCCACATGCACTCTAAGTGGTCGTAATTCTTCCCACTTTTCCCTTCGGTGCTGTGCTAATGGACTACCTGAAGGGCCTTTGCACAGTTTCCTGTTTAGAATCAGATTACTTGCACCAGCGGTAACTAATAATCTAAATGAGCTTTATTTGTTGCGAGTGGACTTTCTGTACTGGTAGGGCTTTCTTTTTCTTTTTGCAAAGGGGCTCAAGGGTGGTCATTAGTTCATCCAAGCTACCTGACAACTCCTAGTTAGATTATACAAGCTTATTGCAGATATTTTTGATCCCTGGAGGAAGAAAATAATGACTATGATACCCCCTTATCCTCCCTTTAACTAGATAAATAAACATGCATTCTCTTGCACTTAAATATCCCTACTATACAATATTGTAAACACAGATGGTCCCCCCAAAAATGCTGATTAGGTTAGAATGATCCTAAACCTTTCTCCAGAGTTATTTTGACCTCCTACAAAAATCATTGTAGGGCGTAGTTGACCTTTAACATCCACCAGGTCAATGGCAGTCCATTGGGGGTTTGGGTCAGTTTTAGGGGTAGGTTTTCTGTTCGGTCAACATCCACCCCTTTTTGTGGAGTGCTAACCTATTTTGAGCACCCAAATGGACAGAAAACAAAATAACAGACGTAATGGCAAAATTTATGATTAATTTGTAATGTAACACTTTCTAGTTTCTGTCTATTCAACATGTAGATAGACAAAATCCAATCCTAAACCTGACCTTTGATGGCTTGTTAGGGGCCTGGTGGATGTTCAAGCCTCTACAATAAATGATGAGGATTTTGGACTTTTTTTGTAAACTTGGAGAAACAGGCTTTTTGCCACTTAATGCTAGCAGAAACAAAGAGCCAAGACACGTAGCAATGATGCTATGCATTGGTTAAATGCAGACTGGTTGGACAGAAAATGGAGCCATGCTGGTGTTGGTCACGCAAAGAAGATTATAGATTAAAGAAAAGAAACAGAGACAACGACTGTAACGGAGAAGCTCAAATTACCAGATGTTCCACACAGTTTTGACACTGCTCCCGAGCAACAGTACACTGCTACAACAACTAGATGTTAGTCTGCAAAGCTCGGGGTAGCACCTTCAGATGCTATGCCGGGACGTTTTAAAGGTTTATTTACTTATTTACTATGTAGGCACAAATTCTGTTAAGGTATTAAGCCCTGTACAGCCTTCACATCAGTACCCTTCAGAAAGGAATCACTGTCTACAAGATGACAGAATGCAATGTGTAAATTAGGCTGACATCACTAACACTCAACACACCTTTTATTGTAACCCCAGTAACACCTAAGAGATCTTTAACACTCATTATTTCACTGCAGGTAAATAATTTTGCACATTGTAATTGTTTTTATTATTAGCCTCAATTATTCATCTTTTTAGAAAAAGAAGGTGCCTGTACCTGCCTGTGCTTTTCATTTTTTAATATTGTTTATCTTTAATTGGCTCCAACAGCTTTATAAAGGACGAAACGCGTCCTTTATTAAGGTTTTTAAACCTGAGTTTTTAAAGCAGCTGATAATCCCAACCTCTTCTTCACGTACTACTCCACTGTTGCCGAGGCCATTTTGGCCAGCCTTCAGAGCAGATAGTACGAAGGACTCGGAAACCCCGCAGGGTCACACTGCCCAGACTTAGCCTGAGTGAAGACAGAGGCAGAGGAGAAAGAAGTCGACTGTCTAGCTGCCTAAAAATGTCTAATCTCATAAGCAGTCTGGTGCCTGCTGACTGGGGAGCGCAGGGACACCAAATACAACTTTAAAAGGCTTTTTCTTTCTTTTGCACTCCACATCCCTTTATCACAGACAAGCCATGTGCTGCTGGCCGAAAGGCAAATGCCTGGCAGGAGACCCCAGTGGAATCATGGGAAGAAAAAGCATGTGTGTGCATTTGTGCTACATGTTTCTTTTCTTTCAGCATTTTTTCGAATAAAACAACACTAAATATTTCATGTTATGAATTTCCTCTAGAATAATGCAGCTTTTGTTTTTACATGCTTTCCCCACCATCGTTAATATTAAAAGGGAGGGCCTCTACAAAAATGTCTAAATTGATGCATTGTGTAGGCTTAAGGTCTGCAGAGCAATAATTCAGAGAGGGTCGCGCAGCCGTGTCTAAAACACAGCGATGCATTCAAGAAATAGAAAAAAAAAGATGTGTTTTCTCTAAATATTGAATATTTAAATGGCAGCAAAGAATGCTGCTGTCGCTGCGGGTGGTAATCATGGACGGTTAAAAAAAATGTGCTTCACCGTTAGCATGAATACTTACTTTAAGTGCATTTTTTTGTGAATTTAGAAAACGAAAACAAAACGTAAAATGCTGCAGTTGCTAAATGTTCACCTAGAGGCTCCAGCAGTGAACAGAACAGCTAATATACTGGTCAGTGAGTCAGATTTATCACCCAATGGCAACTGACAACACAACAGTGGGGCAGACTGTTGCTGTTACATTCTATAAACACATTATATTTTTGTCATGAATCGGATTAATTTATTGTAACTGAAAGTGTGATTTTCCTTATTTTTAAGATTGCTTCCCTCCATTTTCCTGGTGGATGCAAACACACCCAGATTTTATAAATACTAATCGAAAAAAAACTGATGTTTCAGACTGCACTAAACAAACTTCTTCTACTCCTGGTTCTTTATGATGTCAGAATGATGTGTTAGCCTGAGACAAACTATATTAACCTCAGGCATTAAAGAGTGCTAAAGCCTGAATGAAATGAGGGCCTACACAAAGAATTTAGGATTAAAGGTGAATTAAATTGCTGGAAATGAGGAGAAAAGCTGCCTTTTTAGTTTTTGTAATAAAATTTGTAATATTTTATGGTATTTTAATAATCAAGTCTTAGAGGTCAACTGATGGAATTGCAAAGTAGTTTGTTTGTTTTTCAATTTTCAATTATATAAACAATATACAGAGGGTCATTTAGGAAAAACAAAGAAAAACATACAATATAAAATAAAGCTAAATATACTCTGATATCATTCCACCAGTTCACATATTAATGAGGAGTGGGAAGACATTCACACTCATGGAGACGGTGCTGTGATTAGATAAGTTATCAATTAAATTAAATTTCATTTATATAACACCAAATAACAACAAACGTCACCTCAAGGTGCTTTATACTGTAAGGTAAAGATACCACAACAATACAGAGAAAACCCCAACAATCAAGCGACAAGTAATAATACATATATTTCTAATTACACAGAAAATATACATGTAAATGCATTTTCATATTATCTTATGTTTAAAACCTCTCAATTTTATAGGCGCACTTCAAAGCTAAGCCAGGCCTTTGGCACGTAGTATCTGCTTAAACAGATACGACTCTTGCTGTGGGATCGTTGTCCAGAGCCCTGACAGCATTGCATCAGATACGAATTTAATGATCTTAAATCTGCAAAATCTGCACAGGAGTGTAATCCTAAAATATCACACATACATAATACAATAAAGCAGGAATATAACCAGAGCTGAATGTGAACTGGTTCTCACTGCGTCTGCAGCTCTCTGGGTTTATTTGTCATCTCAGCAAAACCCAAACCAGAACCACTTTATGGAAATGGTTTTTGGCTCGGGGTGCTCTGGCTGCAGATGCAAACTGTCTTTATTCTGAATTATTATAAACCGAAACGCTTAGAGAGACATGCTTCGACATTAATTTTCTTTCTGCTGTGGGATGCTCTGCCTCATGCCTTTGATGCTGTTCCCTTTCAACGTAAAACAAGACATGAATTTAACATCGCCACTGTTTATCTCGGCTAAGGCTCGTGCAGCTTTCAAATGCAGAAAATTTCCTGCGGCCATGTTGCTCAGAACAATTTAACAGTTCAAAGTTGTTTTAATACATCTCTGTGTGGCTCTTCTCAAAGAACTTCCGAGCACTTTTTAAAGACTAACAGTAGAATTAACATCAAACACCTCTGTGTTGCTCCATCTTTGAGGTTCCACGGCACTTGAAAGCAACTGTTTACCATCTTTTTTTATCAGTCATCTTTGAAGAAGCTGTGGAGATTTCTGCGTACTGTACAAGCATGCGGTGTTTGGTTTGGTGGTGTTGTCTGTGATACATCGCACTGCCTGGGGTCACACTGATCTCTGTTTGTTCGCTCTTTTATTTTTTTCCTTTCCGGCTATTCATCAGTTCTCCCGGACTCATTGGTGAGTTTACACCACGGGGAGTAAAGCGATTCACCTCTGAGGGGGTGAAGATTTCCTCTCAGCTCAAACAGAAGCAACGCACGCTTTCATCGCTGCAAAATGTCTGCTGAAATATTAAAGGCGCTTTGAATGTGTTGTTTCCAATAAATAAGTCATCGCTTAATTTGGAGACACAAGTTTGAGAGGTGGAAACAACAACTACTCAAAAACTACTCAACTACGCATTTAAACACGTTTAGTGAAATGTGTTCAGCGAGTTGATCAGCAAACCAGTGATGAAGAATATTGAGGAATTATTACTATTTGTGCTCTTTGACCCTTATGCACCCTGTTGCAATATATTGGTAAAGTGGACATGAAACACTACATGTATTAAAAGCTCATTTACACCACGGAGCCCTGATCTTAAAACTCTCACAGATTTAACACCGTGTGTGGATTGGGTCATTTGTGTTTTTATTCGTTTTTAGAGCATGTGCAGAGCTGTGTCGTACATCATGGGACATCGCTGGGTTGGTTGGTTGGTCACTGCTATTAGACTTAGAATGGTTTCTGTTAGCTAACTAGTGACAAAACTGATAACTCCGTGAAAAATAAAATAATAACACCAAGGATATACTGCCCACTTTTACCATTGGCTAACTGCACTGAAATAGGAAAGTCCACCAGTTAGCCGTAATGCTGGGGTTTGTGGAGCACTTTGTAAATGAGGACAGTATGGAGGAGAACCTGTTTGAGTCAGGTGACCTGGTGGTTCACTAGACTGACAAGCTGGAGTGCTACAATCTCCGGTCAGGTGGACAGACTGAGGGGCACAATCAGCTGACAGAGCAGATGTCCACAAGACGCAATCAACACTATTTTATATACCAGTTATATCAGGGTTAAGACTCTTTTCCCAAGTACACGCACTTTATAACATAACTTTGTACTGCATGTGCATCACTACACACACATAACTGAGTTTCTCACCAGATCAGGAGTCCTAACAGAGAGTGTTAAATCCCCAACTTGTTTTTAGAGCAGGGCTCCATGGTTTAAATTAGCCTTAATATTTGTACAGTGTAGCGTTTCATTTCCATTTTAAGTATACTTAGTAACATGTAATTATTAACCAGTTAGTACATATCATTAACCACCCTTTGTTTCTTAACAGTAAACTGCTTTATTAATTAAGTGGAAACATGGTTCAAAGAATATGG
The DNA here is from genome assembly GCF_057381915.1 of Diplotaxodon limnothrissa. Classification (NCBI taxonomy): domain Eukaryota; kingdom Metazoa; phylum Chordata; class Actinopteri; order Cichliformes; family Cichlidae; genus Diplotaxodon; species Diplotaxodon limnothrissa. The sequence goes on along the minus strand of NC_140597.1, from coordinate 12,383,166 downwards.
CCAGAAACTATGTGTCAGCTTACAATCCAAACCCACACTGTCTGTAAGCTCACTGCATACCTGACTACTAGCTCAGACAGGAGCTAATGATAATAATAATAGTCATGATAATAATAATAATAATAATCTGACCCTGTTCTAAGATCTACCATACACAGTAAAAAACACGGACGTAGTTTGTAGATTGGACAAATAAAGCCAATGTCAAAATACCTTAATCCTTAATTCTTCAGTCTATAGCTGTCTGCAGAGCTATAGCTGCAAAAGTACTTCTGGTCTTATGGAGTCTATGACAAAAGTCTTGCTTTGGACCTCTGCAAGCAGTTTGCATTCATTGTCTCAGTTCATTGTCTTAGTTACCAATTTTGGGTCACAGTGGATAAAAAATAAAATCTATTTTGTAAAACTTTGTCATGACAAAAAGGCATATTTTCTGCTTACTCATTGGTTAGTCAATGAGCAAATGGTTGCACAGTCAGATCATACCCCTCCCATAAAATCTGTTTTTTGCAATCAAGATGAAAACGATAGAAATGATAATCTCTTGAAAACGGGAGCAACTTGCATCTTTTATATAGTCTATGAGTCCTGTCCATTATTTTGCACAAATTTGTTTCTTGGAGAGCAGCAATAAAACCCCAGCGCAGAACAGCACGATGCAAAAATCATTGACAAATGACAAAACAGTGACTCAGTCAGACACAGCATGAGAGGGTGGAGGTGGGTTGCAATGTGGCTTGCAGATGCAACAGCAGCTTTGTGATGTTAGCTGATCTATAGGGATTACTGTGAAATTGATGCTAATCTTCAGTAATACACAGCACTACAGCAAACCTTGCAATCGCAAAGACTTCTTCATCATCCATCCACTTTCTTCCACTTACCACAGGGCGCATCCTGGACAGGTTGTCGGTTTGTCACAGGCCTAACACAGAGAGACAGACGACCACTCACTCCTACGTTCACACCTACGCCCAATTTAGAGTCAACCCAGGCATGTTTTTGGACTGTGGGAGGAAGCCAGAGTGCCCGAGCATGCAAGCTTCGCCCAGGAGATTCCTTCTTGCTGTGAGCGAAGAGTCCCAACCGCCATATCACCCCGTTGCCATCAACATCATCAAAGCTAAAACCTGCTGAGCTTCTATAGCATTCACTGGAGAATACCAGCTGCATTAATGATCAATGATGAGAAAGCTGCTTCAGTGGTTATCTACGATCTTTTCAAACCATTTCGGGGATGACTTGTGGCCTGTTGTGTGTTATATTTCAATCCGGAAGGGAGATTAGACTGAAAAAAACTGCAAGGTCACAAGATTAGTAGGTTAACCTGTCAACAAAAAAACCCAACTTTTTTTGAGACCCGGCATGAAGCAAATACATAATTCAGAGAGTTCCAAGGCATCTCTAAACTTCTGACTGTCAGTGTTAAACATGACAGATTCTTTATATAATCTAATTTCTGAGGGCATGCATGCGTATTAATAAAATATCATGGGGTGGTTTCCTATGAGGCTTTGGGTTAAAAAGTTAACAACCTGAAATTATTTTTATTCATCTTTAAAGACACACGCTGCAGATTATCTCAGAGGAACCAGACAGATTCAGAAATTCTTGCCTCCTGGTCACTTTGTGCTCCACAGAAGAAAAACAAGTCCTTAATATAACACTGTGATAATCACAGGCTCCCCAGCAGCTGAGTGACAGAAAGCAACAGAGGTTGCAGGTACGAGTCCACCTGGACATTTTCTATGTCGATCACCTGTCAATCAAAGGGATGCCATGTTCCACTGGACTGTCTGCTGCAACCGTCGGATGGTGCCGAGGGCAGCGCTGCTCATAGCTGCTGCTGTTGATGCCGGGTGAGTCTTGGAAACACTTTGTGGGAGTAACACTCTATTAATTTAAAAAGTTGAAATATATTTAACCTCTGCTGCTCTGTGCCCCGAGTGCGAAGCCATCTGGAGCTGCGATTGATTTAGAAATGATATTAAAGAGAAGTCTGAGACTTTCCCCATAGGCACGTGACCCAAAGCAGCGCTGCAGACGGAGAGTCACGGCTGTCATCGTATCAAAGGGAATCTTTATCTCACCCAGCTCCAGAAAACTCCATCACAGCCGCCTTTTTCTCCCACTACAATAAATGTTCAAGAGTCTGAGTTTCTAACTGATCACACGACACGCCTGATTTGAGTCTGTTTAGTTGCATCACTTCAAGCAGCGCTTCAGTATCAGAATAAACACAGTCTGAAAAGAGAGCTGCTGCGTCTGATCTGGTCTGAGTACAAGTCAGTTGTGGTCGCAGTGCAAACAACGTTCAAACACAAATGATGTGTGTGTGTGTGCTCAGCTGGTTGGAGCTTCATGATAGTCTTAGTGTCATAAGTAAAATGCATACCTATTTTGCAACTGATGCTCAGATGATAAGAAGTTCTCAGGAATGCTCTCTCTGGGAGCGTGTACCTAAAAGTGATCCCACATGCTATACATTATGTTTTGTCAAGTATGGTACAGTCAAAGTGGAGGAAACAGGGGTCAGAGTCCGCAGCAGGACCAACATTATTGAATCTGTGTGTAATGAATTTGCGATCGCATTGCTTTTGATATGGTTGCTTCAGAGATGTGGAAACATGTGCTGTCTCCAAAGCAACTTAGTGTTTCAGGGAGTGATAAAACAGCAATAAGATGTCAGTCTGCTATTAGTTTGTGACTCAACGGATCAAGTGGGCAATTATACACAGTCTGTTTGTGGGAATATATCGCGATTAACTTAATTTGTTGTTGTCTGTCTTCCTAGGTATTTATATTAACTGGTTATATTTACAGAATCTGAATAGAAAACAGAAACAGAAATTCCTCGGCAGGTGGAGGTTTAACTGCAAAATGACCATTTGGCAACCAGATGAGTAAATGTCCACTGTAAAGAGATACATCACACTGTTGCTGTCATTGGCACAGACTGGCTCAGATTGCAGTCTAACTTAGTTTCTATAACCAACAGCAGGTTTTTGCAAACCTTTGCCAGCCTGTCTGAGAGACTCTGAGTTGGAGCACCAATGCCTCTAACTTAAAAGCATGTGCAGTCACTTTGTAATGGACTGTGGTCAGCTAGAGATCATCAGAAATACGCTCAATTGGTCACCAAAAGTGAAAAAAAAATCACTGCATTCACCGAAACCCAAGGTCATGGTCGCAGGAAGTCTGCTGTCCTATTTTTACTCTGATGTAAGTGAGCCATTAGCTGGGATCATGCCTGTGAAGGACTAGGTATTGTTTCTTTGGGCTTTTCTTAGTGTACTGAATTCTCTCTACAAATACAAAAGTCGGTTATTTCGACTGACTGATATGCCGGCACAGCTGTCTCGATGGACATCTCAACTGTTTTGTGCAGTTGGTGCACATTTATTGAAATTATCTGACAAAGAAAATAAAGTCTGCGGTGAGGTACAGATGACAGAGCAGTGGTTTCGGTGAGCAAAATTGTCGCATTTTATCAGTCTTTTACTTTGCACTAAAGAGCACGCCTGTCTGTGCCTCTACACCCAAAAGCTTGCTAATGAAGCTTTATAACCAAGCTGCTAAATTTAGACGATCCCACCATCCAAATATGTCAATGTTGTTGAATGTTGGGAGAAAGCTTCTGAATCGCTGCACCTTCTGTTTTTAAACATAGACCATCACGGGAGGCTGTCGTGCAGAACGTAGTTATTGCAAAGACAATATTAACCCATCTGTAGATCAGACTGTTACAGAAAACAGGGGCTTTGAATTGGAGTAAAATAATATTCATTGGGATTTTTTTTTCCAGGTTGTTCTTTGAGTATAAGTGGCATACAAATTAGTTTATTAAGTTGAATTTTGTGTGACCTTGACTGTTGCCGAGCTTCTCTAAGCGATCCCGCAGTCATTTATGTTGTTAATTATGTTTCCAACCCACAAATATTTTTCTTTTTCAGGTAATTTATCCATAATCCTCTGTTTGCATCCCAATGGGTCAAGGAGCTTTGAGGCGCTGTTATGTGTGATTGTATCTCCATCAGGGTCACCTTGCACTTGCATAAAAACAGGGTTTAATTGTTCTCTTCCACCAGTCTCCCATCATCTTTCTTTTTGTTTTCTTCCAAGGGATGTTGAGTGGAAGGCTGATGAGAATAATCTACATGCCGGAGAGAGAAAGAGAGAGAGAGAGAGAGAGACAAGAAAAGAAGGAAAGACGGCGCAGCAAAACTTTGAGATGGGAGGTGATGATGCAAGTCAGAGGCAAGATGCCTAATACCCCCGGCTAACGATCCAGCAACTGGAATGCAAACCCTCGGTGAGTTCAGGTGGGGAGGTTCAGTTGGGGGAAGGGAGGAGAATTCTTCCCTTTCTTTTTTAGCAGGGACGTCAGGGTGTCACTCTGCTCCGAGGCCTTTGGTGCCATTGTCACTTCCTCTTCCTGCAGAAATAGCTCAGTGGCAGCAAGCGATGATCAAGGAGGGAGATTTAACATTCAGACAATGACTCTACTCTGAAAAGAGGAGTTTCATCAAAATAAGGAAAAAAATACAGCGACAATAGCTTCTAATTTTTACACACTTTGTTACCTAGCTACGGTATGAAAAATGATTTGATACCAAACTGCTACAAAAATGCAGTCATTGAAGGTTAACAGGATGTAAAAGGAATTAATTAAAGAACCACAAATGAACACTGTTATGTAGGTTTAAGGAGCAGGTCGTGCAGGACCGAACCTTTACCCCAATAAACTACTCTATTTGACAGTCTCATCAGAGTCACTTAAACACATGCATCAAAGAAAGGAGTCAACAACAGTTATGATACCAGGAGATGGCTTCAAAGCAGTGACGAAGATGCTGGATCCCGATGCTAAACAAAGTGTGGTCTGACCTTCACCTACACTTCAAGCACAGGAGAAATAAGGTCAGCTCAACACACACAGCTGCCCTCAAACAAACGGAAAAACTGAAACAGAGATTGTTTGCAGATCTGACCTCATAATTTGAAACTTTGAGTATCCATCAACTCATGCACTTTCCCCAAAAGACGCTCTCTACAGTCACCCAGCATCTGAACAATTACACAATCGCCTTTATTTGCTTATAGATCCATTTTTATTGATGATGCTAACATTCTCGCTGACGTCTCTCAGTGAATCCTGTGTTTTATGTTTACATTCAGAACCTATGACACGGTTTGTACAGTATTGTAATATATTGGTTTAACTCAGTGACCTGCATCCAGATTAATCACACAGTGTAAAGTGTCTGCGGTCACTGCTTAATGGTTTAGAAAATATCCAAAAACATAATCCTCCTCATACTCAGCTTCATCGGGCATGGCTTCTTTTTTTTTTCTGCCATTTTCTGTTTCTGTCATCAGAACCCTCCAGTATCAAAGGCAGTGCCGCTGCACTGTGAACCTCCCACAGAGCGCTGCGCCATCGTGTTACTCTGACAGGAAGGCAACGTAAACAGACGTCTTCATCATTCGCTGTGCATAAATTCAGATGAGCCTTCACCAGAAGTCTCAGAGGCTAGGCTTTTTATTAGTTTACAGTCCGGATTGGATCAGGTGATAATCATGAATGATTAAATGTGTGTTGTGTAAATTCAGCTTTTTGGATGAAAAACATCACAGCAAAAAGGAGACACCAAAAATAATAATAATAAAAAGAATCTGCCAACATCCAACAAAGTTCTAAAAAACAGATTTTCTCTCCATTGTACAGCTCAATTTCCTCCATCCTCATCTTTAATTATAGCCCCGATCTGCAGTACCTGGTCTGGGCTGCTGCTTCTCCTCAGCACACAATGAACACATAAAAACACAGGCGAGCTTCCCTTTTTATCTCCTGACACTTCAAAGGCAATCCATGCAAAATTTAGCATGCCTATTTTACCACCAGCACGGCAGCTCATAGAGTGTCCTCTCTGCATCAGAGTGAAGACATCTCACCGGGGAGAGGTGGGCGGTGGGTGGAGGTGAGGTGGGGTGACAGGTGATTCTGCCACACACACACACACACACACACACACACACAAACACGCGCACACACACACACACACACACAAACACACACAAAACCAGCTCAGAAACTTATTTTGCAGCTCTCCAGCCTCCTGAACCTTTGAGGGAGACCAAATATTGCAGAAACATTCACATTTCTGTGAAAATACAACCAACAGAAAAGGTATATTTTAGAATATCATCTTTATAAAACTGTGACTGTGGCTTGTAGAGGTCTTTGTATTTTTTTTCTTACATGCAGAGCTACTAAGTCTAAACCTGTGAAAACACATCTTTTATATTTATTACAATACAAAAATTCTCTTGAAGTTGCAGAGGTACAAAGCTAACATATACTGGACAGAACTGAGCTTAGTTTCACTAAATCCAACACTTAGTGTCATACTAATTCAATGCATCATTCAGTTCATTCAGTTTTATTTACATAGGACCAAATCGAACAAATTCCCCAGTACCTACAAGGACATCTAGGATAACAGAGTATTTATCGTTATGAAGTGGACTGCTGAATTATAAATGAAATGTAACGATTTCCACATTATTTAAAGAAAAAGTGTCAGAAAAAAAAGGTTTTTCTCATGTGCCAGTATCCTCGATAGCCAGTAAGTGCTCCACAGGGCCTCCGTCTTTCACTCAAATTCAATGTAGCTCAAAAACATTTCAGTGCAGACAAATCTCTAAACTTTCAAGGTTTTGCTAATCTTTCATGCAGAAAAAAAGTTTCCTGCAGAGCTGAAAGAGTTGAGACTCACTTCAGTTAGAATAGTGATCAAATCTTACTGAAGTCAGTCTTAATGTAGACAGGTCAGGAGTCAGACTCTGTCTGCCTGAAGTGTTTTTGTTCAATGGGCTTTTTGTCTCAGTCTTTCTGTATGAGGCAGCAGGAGGTCAGGGGACGGCGTTCCGAGGGCTCCGGAGAGAAGAACACGGAGTCTAATCTCACATCACATCCTACTGAGGGACAGCACAGCTAATGGAGTTTCAGTGAAGTTGCGGAGGAGGGGGTGGTGTGCAGAGGGCAGAGGATCCTTCTGAGGAAAAAGTTATCAGAGAGACTAAGCTGAGACAAACAGATGCTCATTTGTGTTCATTTAAGACCTTTTTTAACTATAATTTTTCGACAAACCATCATCTACTTTCTAAAATTCAGCATCTGCGCATAAATTACATTTAACTAGAATCAAGAAAAAAAGTTCATTAAATTATGAGGTACTTTTGTATAGCATGAACTTTTTAAAAGCATACTTGTCTTAAAAAAGAAATCGTGAGTATTCAGTCAATAACAGCCCAAGTCCAAGAAACAACCATCAAAGGAAGGAAAATTCATAAGTTATTAACATGAACATGAGGAATGAAATTCAATATTAACATGAGTACGTCTGTGTTTACCTGGGGTTGCACAGGGGGCTTTATAATTGCAGTGTGTGGAGTTTGTGTGCAATCATTTCTATAACTTTGCAAAACAGACACGTTGTCATCGGTCAGCTGTGTGGGCAAGAAATGAGCCAAATGCTGCCCACCTGTTTTTACTCTTTGTGGCACTTAATGTCGCGCTCAGTGTTTCCATTTTCTTGATAAATGGTCTGAAAATGAGCAGCCATATCCCCATTTTCAAACCTTCCCACATCTCCATCCTCTCAGCGGTGGCCAGCTTTTCACTCCGGCATGCACTGTGGTCATTTGCACCCATGTAAACACGTCTCGCAAACTACTTCTGACAGGCCATTAACCAGCCTTAAGCATGCCTCAGGTCGTGTTTATGCACACATAGCAATAGCAGTATTTATTCATATATGGCTCTTTTCACAAACAAGACTCACAAAGTCCTTTAAAGACAATACACAGCAAACAAAATAAAAAAACAAATAATTACAAATGAAGAATACACAGCTCACAAATAAAACTTAAAAGCACAAAGATAAAAATGCACAGAAGCAGATCTAATGCAAGCCCAACTCATGTCTTCTGCTGGCTCTTCTACAAATCCGCATAATCAGGAATTACTGTGCTCGTGCTCGATCACCCGGGTCCAGGAGACACATCCGCAGCATTCAGAAGAGTCCATTTCCCGCCTCAAATATTTATGAAAACATAATTAATAGAATTTACTATATCAGAGGTTCTTCTAGTTAGTCTGACTGTGGTTACATGAGTTTTCTCCCACCATCAGGAAAAGAAGTTAATAAATAAAAAAACCCTCTCACAAGAGACCCTACAGATGTGCAATAAATATGTGAATAATAAAATACTGATTTATTTATTTTAATTTGAATGATGAATTTTTAAAATCATTGGCATAATAAAGTACAGTGTGCATAATAAAGTACAGTGATTTATGTAGTTTTAATTTAACTTTTTAAAATTTGATTAAAAAAATTCACTGGCTGGTATGCAGAGGATTTGGATACGGTTTTTCCCAACTGTTGAGCTGTTTTTGGCCCACCGGAGTCAAATTTATAGTTAGGAAATCCATGTTTATGTGACGTGTCAGTGGATAAAACTTAGGCTACATCCACACGTACGTATTTTTGAAAACACAGATTTTTCTGTGTGTTTGGACATTTTGTCCACACGTAAATGCCATCTTGGATCACTGAAAACTGAGATTTTTTTAAAACTCCTGCCAGGCTGGAGATTTGCCCATAGCTGGGTTTACGCGTCGACAAGGAAAACGGAGATTTAATCACACAACGTATAGATGTGCATTTACATGAAATGAATTTCTACAATGATAGAGACAAAATACTGTTGCTGTTAATGTTATATTATCTGCAGTTTTTACATGCTTACTTAGACACATGCAGTTACTGTCCCTCCATTTAGAAAGACCGCTTCTACGTGCCATCTTTGTTTACTCTTTCCCACCCAGGCTTCTAGACTTCTGATTGGCCAACATTTCTACATTAGGATTATATTGCCCCCTGTTGGTTTGGTATGTTTTGACAGCGTTTGACTTCGTTTTTTGCATTTACACGTGGACGGGATTTTTTTAAAAACTAAAACAGAAAATCTCAGTTTACAAAAATACCCGTGTACGTGTGGACATAGCCTTATATTCACCACTAATCTAGATTAATCTAGATTCTCATACTTTTTAAAATCGAACTGACAATTTTGGTGAAACAGTTAACAGTTTTATTTAAACTTTATTTTGCCCAGCGTGAGCAAGCACATCAAAATGAAACAATAGAGTTTACAAAGTAACATTCCTGAGGACAGAGGACAAAAAGGACAAAATAAAAGGTAATAATAATTAGCAGATGGAATGTATTATCAGCTGAAACTTGTGCCTCAAATGCTGCATCTGTAAAAGTAACAGAGCCGTAAGAAACAGCTGATGGCCACAGCTTTGATCTCCTTAGTACAGAAAACCCAGGGTTAACCCCAAAGTCACCTGGATAAGACTATATTAGAAGTCTACATGATGGTGTAATAGTTCAGAGAGGAGGGCCCAAACACAAAACCCTGGTATGTAGTGCAATCTTTCATCTTTAAGCTGAGCTCATACACAGAAAAGTCATAAAGAGTTACAAGTTATCACACAAAAACGTAAAACTAAGAGCACAATGAAGCAGTGCATCAGTGACTGACAAAGACAAACTGGGATGTATTTATATACAGTTAGAAGATTGATTGGTTAATTTGATGCAGTTGACACCGATGAGTGCAGGGAAAGGAGAGAAACAGGAAGTGAAGCTGACAGGAGCACAAAAAGAGCAGAAATTACAAAATAAAACAGGAAAGGACTTGAAACAGAAGGCATGACACGTGTGCTTCTACCCCCCCAAAAAAAATAAATAAATAAATGTTACCCCAGTGGAAGTAATGGACTCAGACTTCAGTGAGCAGTTTAAAAATAAAGTTCCCCGATGTGTAAATTCACTAAATGCATCACCTGGATACTCAGATGCTCCATTGTCTGACAGTTTATTGATGTGCTTGGGAGATAATTTTCCACCAAAAATAATAATAAACAAGATGCAAACCCCAAACTGTCTGAATGTTCCAAACAGGAGCCTGTCAACAGGTAAATCTCTCCTCTGCAGCTTTACATATTCATAAGCACAGGCGAGCGTGTGCTGAAAGCGACGAGTAGAGATAATAAATTCAATAAAAATATGGAGCCGCGCTGTACGTAACACTCCGTTTTCTCCTCATTCAGGCTGTGGAGAGTCTCTGCGAGCTGAATTTCATCCTCCTGTTTGTTTACTTTATTACCTTGTTGCAAGTTTTTGAACAGCACTCCAAGCGATGGCTTGTCAATTATGCATATTGCATATTAATACTTAATTTTATTTGATTTGCCTTTCCTTTGCTGTTAATCCATGCACAAACAAGCGGCGGATCCGTCAGAGCGGAAGAAGAGCTCTGGTTCCAGCGTCTATAGGAAACTGAAATCGCCCCAAAACCACTAAATCTGAGTAATTAACTCCTTCCTTCACGCTTGGCAGAGAGGGGTTTTTATTTTAATGATTTGATTCACTGATCCTTTAAATTTAGCCCCGCAGGAAGAGATGCAAATAAAACTCTGTCTTCATTTATTGTCTTTGCACCCTTTTATGCTGCATATTGAATCAGGCAATAAAAGCCTCGTTGAATTTATGAAACACAAGAGCCAAACAATGCCCCGGGCTGACTCGGTCACTTGGCTGATGCTTTCAACAACAACTGTCTCCAAACGACTTCCTGTCACCTGACATGCCTCAAACCGGTGTGTGTTTGGCACCGCGTCCTGACATCAAGATGGAGCTTCAAAGGACAAAAGTGTAGTTTAAACCCGATTACTCAGGCATGAAATGACAGGGAGAACATACAACTGTGTGTGTATCGGTTTCTGAAGGTGGAGATAACACCTAGAAACACCCACGCTGATGCGCCTGATCGATATCCAGTCGAACTGTATCGCTGACGCCGCGGATAAGACATCAAACGAGGTTCCTGCCTCCACCTCGCCTCGCTTTATCGAAGGCAGCGCTCATCCTCCGCCGCTGATGGTTGTCATTCATTAGATACGGCTGAGTATGAATATGAATGTAGAGTATTTGACTGCCTCAACATTAACACGCTGAAGTCGACTGCACACGTTAATGTGAAGTGAGAGGGGATTCGGGCAGATCCTTTAGCTGAGCTGCTCTGAGAGATTAAAAGCTAGCAGGAAGTCAGTGATGTCAAATTAAAACCGTCACCGCTGATGGGACTTTTTATTTTTAAAGAAAATGAAGCCATTTCTGAGAGTTCTGCACTTTAGTGGAGTTTAAAGCTTCTGCTACTTCACTTGAGTGCTCCCCTTAACTTAACTACACTGTTGTACTCGCTTACACTTATGTGACACACACTCACCAGTAAAAATCTCTTCTAGAAGCCCAAAATCAGCATTGTTTAATCCAGCAATGCTGAGATTTCATCTGGAATTTCATACTGTACAGTGCTGTGAAAAAGGATTTCAGTTTCTGACATATTTGTCACATTTAAATGTTTAAATTTAATGGAGTACATACAAAATCTGTATTTTTTGACTATCATTAAGATGCATTTGTGCTCTGTTTGGGAGCCACAGGAGAGTTCTCCTTGCTTTCTTTCACATACTTTGTTTTTTCTGTGAAAGTTTGTTCTGATTTTCTGTCCTTGTGTTTCTGTGTCTCTGATTCTCTTAAATGCCATTTTCCTTCCTTCTTTTTTGTATCCTTGCCTCATCACCGTACACATACCAGCTGCTTCCTCTTTCCCTCGTTGATTTATTTCTGTCCTTTTCCATAATTCCTTCTTTCTTTGTTCCTCTTTTCTACTTTTGTCATCTTTTAATCAGCTTATTTCTTAAACTCTTTCAATCTCTTATCCTCTGTGTTTCATAGCATAATTTCTTCTTTTTCTCTACTTTTCGTGTCCCCCTTTACGTTTCTTTCCTCTTCTCTCTCATTTGTCTTTTCTTCCTTCCTGAACCTTCTCAAACCTCCCACTGCTGCGGCTTTGTTTCAGTATAACACTATTGATGTGTGTTTCTGGACACAAATTGTCTTTTTGTGTGTTCATAGAGAGAAATTTAGACATTTTCAATAGTGATTTGTGTCAGTGAGTGAAAAGTCTTTTGTGTAAAAAAACAAAACAAAAAAACAATGGTAGAAGTTTCTGGTTGCACACCAGAGATCAAACTTTCCAGTCCCGCGTGGAACTGATGATTCTTGTGATTTCTTTGATATTACTTTTAGACCTAAGTTTTGTTTTCATTCATTGTTTGGGGAAGTTTAAGCAAAAAAACTTCTTGGTTATATTTAGCCAATAAAACTGTCTGATAAGCGTTACAATAAGATCCTGTTTTGGGTTAAATTGTTGCCACATTTCAAAGCTTCATTTTCTCGGTTGCCAGGGTGACGCATTGCCGCAGGAGTCTCAGGAGAACATACATGTTGTTCCCAGTGTATTAAAAACACTGGTTTCAAATTCATGCTGAAAAACAAAAAGAAAAATGATCCGTGTATCCGTGTACATCAACAGATTTACTGGATTACCGTCATTAGTGCACATTTTGCACATCAGGCTGGTCTGCCTGCTTTGTTCATCTTTGCTTGCTTTCTTTGTCCTTCTTTAGATCCTTGCCTCTATTTCCTTTTCTATTGTTTTCAATTCCTGCCTTAGATCTGTAAAGACCTGAATCCCCTGTAAATTAATATAATTTTTTTATTCAGTTGAACTTCCTTCTGGCTGAAATCTGATGCATTCTGATGTCATGAAGAGAAAAAAATGGGTTAATGTTTTTCAGAAGGAATGCTTTTTGATCGTGTGTGTGTGTGTGTGTGTGTGTAGTACTATCCTACTTTACCTCCGCTAATTGCAATTACCAGCGGTGGCCAGGGCTATTATCGTTTGACAGTTTACAGAAGTTTCTTTATTGCAGAGCTGAAAGCGTCTAAGTGGGTTAGGTGTCTTGAGCTTTTGCGTTGGTGCTCTTGACAGACTCCCTCTTCCTGCTTCTTAATTGCTTGCACCTCAGCAGGTCGGAGGCGAGGCACGAGCGCTTCCCCCCACCAGCGTCCCACCAAGGACTAATCTCGCTTAATGAAGCTCAAAAAACAAATCCAACGAAAAATTAACTCCTGTCACAGGAGGAGGGGGACATATGGAAGCCAAGATAGGCTGTCAGACAGACTGAACACCGAACCGCCAAACTCAGTCACAAAATGCACGTTGAGATTTACAGCATGACCACATTTCTTAGTCTTTTTGTTTGTTTGTTTGTTTTTTGAGAATTAAAGTTTTCTAAATAAATACATTGGATTTGCCAGAGAAACTGCAAACTGTTTATCCAAAAGTATGAATTAGGTAAATTATTTAAAAAAAAATGGATGGTAAGTGGAAAAAAAGGAAAAACCCCAATTTTTGAATAAAGTGAAAGTATTATTTTATTAATGATATTTTGACAAAGAATTGCAAAGTAAAGACAGAGACTTTATTACACGCAGTCCACCTATTAACACAGCAACAGAATTTATTTTTTTGGACAGCTGGTACGTTTTTCTTCCCTCCAATACAATCATCATCTTCTGGTGTCTCCACTGAACAAGCATCATAGGTTAGTTTCAAATGTTACCTGGAGCATCACACTTTTAAATTACAATACAGTTACTTAAGGCTATAATGACAATATAAAGGTCATTAGAAGGATTATTTAATTTAGTAGTGGTGCTTCACAGCAGGTGCCCAGCAGTACACAAAGGTGCACTTGTTGAGTCACAGAAATATAGAGCCTCAGCCTTTCTGCGCAGTTCACCTTTCACAAGCAGATATTTAAAAAAATAAAATAAAATCCTTTTTCCATGGCCTTTCTGTAGAGATTAAGCATGGCAGCAGCTGCTGCTCTTTGATGGACATTTGTGCCACATTCCTGCAAATGCTGCAGCTGTAGAGGGCAGTCACACCCCTGCAGCAGGTACACGCGTGCCCGTGCACGTGCTCGGGGGTCAGCAGTGGTTTATGGAATAATCTGTTAGACATAAATTAATTGTCAGAACTGTCAGCCGCTGGAGCAGCAGCTCTCGAAGAGACAGCTCTGGAAAAAGATTTGAAAGATGATTTGAATATTTTTCTGTCCTTCCCCTGGTGTCACATTTGATTTGACAGAACTTAATGGCTGCCAACATTGGAAATTCACCAGAGCTGGAATTAATGCTGAAATGGAAATCTCCTCTGCTGCTTTGCTTTTTCTTTTTTTTTACGTCTTATAAAAAGGGATCAAGAACTTTTGCCTTGTTAATACTTTCTTTTGTGTCTTTGATATTTTGTTAAGCCTCAGTGCCGGATACTTCAAATTTGTACAACCAAGAGAAGCTGGAGGATGGAGGGCTGTGGGTGTATGTGTCTGTGTGTCAGCATACTGTATTACACATTCATTGTTTCCATATTCACCTCTCCACCTGTGAAAAGAAGCCTCTTCCTCTTCTTACCTTCATTTTTTATCACGTTTCTCATTTTTAATGCAGCACCAGATCCACGGGTACTCCTGCAGCTCACTGTCCACAACATACATGCAGCAGTGGAAAATAACATTTACATTTCTGCTGCGTTCAGCTTGTAGGATCACGGCTTCTATTTGGGAAAAGCACTTTTTTGACAACTAAAATGACTGATGAACATATCAAATGTAATCTTTAATAAGACTGACCTTTCATAGTTGAGCAGTCTTAATTCTGCAGGATGCGATGATATTTTTGTGTTTTTAACATGGAAATTTGAAACAGGAGAATAAGGATGTAAAAACAGCGTAATTGCAGTCCTGCTCCTAAAGCCACCGTTGATATTTTTAAGCTGGATTTAAAAGAAAAATAATTCAAATACTCTCACAGTTGTTCTCTGCACAGCTCTGTTCTCAGCTCTGTTTGCACGAGAGCACACAGGTTGTGATACTGTGCCGTTAATCTCTGAGTCATCACGCTCTCGATCTGCAGGTCTTCATGTAAAGAAACATCAACATTATGTCCTCTCTGCCTGCTGAACTGAGAGCGTCTCACAGATTCCCACACTTTAAGGTACGCTCCCACCAAGTCTGTGAGGGTGTAGGGCTGTTCCACTGTCAAGCTGTCAAGTGCATGAGGGCTCACTTGAAGATATTCTGAGCCTTTTATGCACACTGAGAGTGCATTCCTGCAGACCCTGCCTAAGGGAATGACCCACAGATCAAAAAGGGCTACCGAGGGATGACCAATGGCATTACAGAAAAAGATAAACGTGGAAGTCAAGACCGGCACTAATGTTACAAGAAAACATTAGCACAAAATAAATAGGAGTTTATTAATTAATTGGCCCTCACAGGGTGATGTCAGTACTTTTTCTCCAGGTTTAATGTTTTTACCTTATAAAATGACAATACAGGGCTATTCTTCTCTACCTGACCTACTAGCATAATGCTGAACAACAGCCAGGAAGTGGAACATGAACTCTGGTCGGTAAAACTCAGACAGTCAACCAGTATTGCATTTTAATCAAAAAACAAAGATGATGCTAAGAAAAAAAAAGAAGAACAATAATAATAATATGAATTATTAATCATAGGTAATCAATAACCAGCCATATGAAAGAATCCTTATCAACATAAGTCTGCAAATAGTTGCTTTGATTGCATTTTCAGTCATTTCCACCTCAATTTCTAGGTTTACAATTAAAAGGCCCTATCATTGATGTGAATGTGACAGTTAAATTAAATTTACAGATAAAAGAAAAGAAAAAAATCAACATAGATAGCTGACGATGATATAAGCTGCACCTCATACTGGATTGGGCCAGTGCCATTCTTACTTTTAATTGTCTTTTAGGTCAGAGCGTGGAGCAATCACTAATCTGCTGCTGGATTGATCCAGTTCAACAACTCCAGTTCAAACCACATGATTTTGCTAGTTGTAGTTGGTCCTCCTCAGCCTGTGAAAAAGTTTTGTATCACTGAGTTTCGCCCCTTCAAGTGCAGCTGCAGGTATTTCCTTTGCATTTCAGTTTTAACAATGCAAACTATTATTCTCCTTAAACTCAAGAAACGTTTGTAATGTAAACTCATTCCCTGGCTGTCTTTGAGATGATTGTGTGAGTTTATTTTCTGGGTTTGTCCACTTGCTCTTATTTTTGGATGCAGAGAAGAAAGAGAAAGATGGGAGGATGAGGGAGATTGGTTTCAGAGCAGTAATCTGGTTTGGAAGTCACGCCTGGCCCGTACACTCCCAGTAAATTTCCTGCTGTAAATGGGGGCTAATGGGGGAAAGGTCTGTGTAATTCTCTCTCCATTAGCTGCTCCGCCTGGCCTAATTGCCCAGCCGAGCCTGAACAATTTTGTTAGACGTTGCCCGGGTAATTATGGCTGCTTTGGCTAAAAATAACAGCCCGAATCCAGAGTCAGGCAGCGGATTTCTTCTTTCTTTGTCTTCCAATTCAACCATCTCCTTTCTCCACCCACCAGCAAGCAGCTCCATGCCACTGGGACAGACTGAGCTGTAAATAAAATGAATACGGAGGCGGCCGTCAGGGCTGAGGGAATCAAACCACAGGCAGTTTGTTCCTCCATGGACCAGCAGTCTTTGCTGCTGGTGAAAAGCTGAAGGACACCAACAAGGGATGAAGCTCTGATAATCCAGCTGGAGCTGCCATCATGAGGCAGTTTTAACCTCCAAAGTGATGTAACTTCTCACGGTGATGGTGACTTTTTTTTTTTTTTTTTTTTACCATTTCACCATTCAGATCAAAGAACATGAGGCATTTCCCAAATGAATCCACGTACCTGAGACATCCACGTAAAGTCTGGGACTTTTGTTTCATCACATTTATCTCTTCCTCCTTGTCAATGAAATAAAAATGTCAGAGAGTAATTATTCTTAAAATGTGATTTTCAGTGAATCCGGCAAAACACAAATGCGATAAGGCATGTTAATGATAATACAGGTGAAGATCTAGTGCTTTACCATTCATTTTCAGCTTTCCTTTCTTGTTTGTTTTTTTGTTTTCTTTTTACTGTTCATGCTGTTATAAATCCAATCAATAATCAAAGCTGGGTATCTGACACCCACTGGAAAAGCAGTTTATGCAGGTGCAGCTGCTTCAGGTGAGGTCTGCATTATTCCAGGCTCACCGGCGTCCCGTGTGCTGACGGGACGTTTAAGGAAATTGTGACAGGAAAAGTTTCAGAGAGCAGCTTTCTTTCAAACTCTGACTGTGAGGAAAGTGTTCTTTTAAATGAAGACTCATGTTTTAATGTTCCCTCCATCCCTCCTTCCGGACAGATTTACCCCCGGCTTCGTGAGCTCCGTATTTATCCCAGCAGCCCGTTTTGCTGGCCTGGCACTTGTGTTTATGTAGTGCTGTGATTGTTGATTTATATTTTGACAGCATGCATCTGCGTATTTTGCTGATGTGTGTTTTTTTATTTGTGTATACGTGCACACCGCTGGTTGTGTGTGTGCGTGCGTTTTTCTCTGCCTGTGTGTGTGCGTGCATTGCTAACAGAAGCTATTGACTTGTTGTAAAGCCGCGGTCCTTGAGAGTATTTATGAGCGAGGAAGCGGAGCAGCTCGGTGGCATTTTCCTGTCGCTGAAGCAGAACGACTCTCTCGACTCTCCCTCTCCGCTATGACAGCCTCTGCTGAGCAAAGAGACACATTTCCCAGAGTCTACAGTACTTCCTCCCATCTTTTAATCCCATCCACAGCTATCTGACAAATCCATATGGAAACTTATTGATGACAAGTATTGAACAACAACCGAGTTGAGCTGCAATCGACCTGGAAGCGAGGGGCCTATGAATTCTAGTCTGTATACAAACTGTCCTACAATATTATATTTTAAGAAAAATGACAGATTACCTGTACACATGGTCAGATAATGAAAAAAATGTCCTGCCATTCAAATATATAGGGAAGTTTTTAGGCTCATTTATCAAGTTGAGCTTGGTTAATCTATTCAAAGGTGCTCTGCATTTTTGCTGACCCGAATGCTTCGCATATAAATCAGTCTGCAGCCTGTTAGAGGAAACCGAGGGAGTCGCAGAAGGTCTCTTTATTTAAGTTCCATTACAATCCATTCAGACAGTGGTAATAAAAAGTGTTTATTACATGAAAAAGGGTTACCTGACACACACTTAAAGCCTGGCTAACTGCCCCCATTACACTGGGTATTACAGTGCAAAGCAACTACATCTTTGCTTTGTGCCATTACAAGATTCACTGATGGCTAAAGTCGATACTGTTTGACATACAGACATGAATCATGTGGGCTGGTGAAGTAATCTGGAAAGCAACCAACTGCTAAGTATAGTCACCTACTTGTCATTTAGATACTCCACAAATCTGATGATGATTAGTTAGCCGATTTGAAACAGTATTTATCCAGATAGTTTGGAATTCATCCAAACGGGTTGGATTTGAGTTCTCTCTGAATCGAATGACATGCTGTTGTTGACTGGAGGCTTACAACTGATTAAAAAAAGGCATTCTTCTGACTGTTGTTAATTACCATTAAGCTTACTGCGAGTGTGCACAAATTATTTGATACCAAATTTAGCACCTGGCTGACCGTAGTTTGCTTGCTAACATTGCCATTAAGCTAAATATGGAAAATAACTCAAATCTAGCTAGGTTTTCTATGCTTAGATCAAAAGCCTTTATCACATGAAAAGGGTTACTTGATGCATGTTAAAGGCACAACAGATGTTCTACTAATCTCCTATCTATTCGCACATTTGATTCAGCTTTTCATTTATTTATTTGTCTTTGTCAGCTCACTGACATACTGCAGTTTTGTCCTCCCTGAACCTCCATACCTCTCGTAATGCTGCATGTCAATGACAGATCCAGACATGACCTGCAACAGATGCACAGCTTAATTCCCTGTGCACACTCTAATGGAGACAAATGGATGAGTCAGGAAGCGACAGAAGGTGTCGCACATCTATATTCATCTAAATTTTCCCAAAATTGTGTCTTTATAGCAGTTGTGCATCGATGTCGACATATAGCTGATACCTGCTGCTGCTCTGTCGGAAGGCCTGAACAAAGAGCTTCTCTATTTTTTCTGACAACGTTTATATAGATGTCAAATTTATCCTGAGTTAGACGGTATCAGTCTGTCATATGATTATAACATTTGCATAGAGGGATATTCAGCTGCTGTGAACGCAATGATTCAAGCCAGACACAGAGGGTAGCTGGTGGAAAAGAGACAGATGACTTCTCAGTGCTGATGCAGCCCCAAATTAGTGCCAAACAGAAAGAGGGGAAGTAGAAAAGTGATATACTTTAACTTCCAGACTGTGACACTGAACATAAGCACACAGAGTATTTCATGAAACTTTTGTGTAGTTGCTTGTATGTGCTTCCTTTAGTTGAAAGGTTTCAAGGTCATATAGCTCCTCAGAGTTTAGGATATGAAAGAAAGTCACTGACGGGATCAGACAGGGCAAACTGCTGCAGAGCTGGAACTGTAGAAGAGCCCATTCAGGCTCACGAAATATACTAAAGGTATGTGGACAAGAGATTTTGCCAACACAAGAATGTCAGTGTTACATTCATGCATCTAATTTCAGTATTTCCAGAGGATTATACATCCTGCCTATAGAGCAGGAGCGTGAACTTTGACTCTCTTGAAATCTGATGGTCCAAATAATAACTCCTCACTGAGTTCTCACTCGTTTTTCAATTTGGTGTAATTTAAATGCCACCACATTTAAAGACTCCTGGAACTGCAGAGTGATTTGTATCAGCTAGCTCCGTCTCTAAGGATGGATGAAGGTCTGTTTAACTGACTGTGTTCCAGTTAATTGAAAATTTGTTGGATGGTTTTGTAAGTTTAACTTTGTCTAAAATATACTCGCCTGCTGCAGCATTAAAAGTCTTCACGTTCTCCCTCTGGCTGCCTCCATCGTGCAGTCCAAAGACCCGACTGTACGTGCGTGAATGTCCGCGGGAACGGGTGACTGTCTCTCGGTGTTAGGAGCCTCCAGGGAGCGCACTGCCTCTCATCCAGTGTCAGCTGTGATAGGCTCCAGTTTGCTTACAACCCTGAAAAGATAAGTGGTTAAGAAAATTAATGGATCATTGATCAAAAGACATAATTTGGTTTTAACTTTGATCCACTCTAAACCCAGAGTACCAAACCGGTCTGGGTGTCTGTCGCCACCTTTTCAAGCTCTGGAAACCTCCTGAGAGACCCTCTCTCCAGTGTTCCCTGGGTCTCTCTCACCCTTCTGCCAATTGGAATGTCTGAATATCATCACCTAGGAGCTATCCAGGAGGCATCATAATCAGATACTTTTTCATCTAGATTCTTTCGAAATCAAGGTGCAATGGCTCTACTCTGAGAACCACCTATGGTGTAGTCCCCCACCATTTCAGTGAATCTTATCACCACCTCTTGCATATTCCAGTCACTGCTCACGGCTCATGCCCACAGGTGAAGAGAGAAGCATTGATCAACTTGTTAGTCAACAGCTTTGTCCTCATGCTCCCTTCTCTCCTTAAAGTGAGGACGAAGCAGAGAAGTCTGAGTTCCTAGGGTCTCCCAAGGAAAACTGCTCCTGAGTTAGTTCAGACTAACTGCAGTTCTAAAGACTCCTGGGATGAGGAGCACAAGTACCACGCCACCTTGCGTAGGACAGAGAAACAAGTGCTCCATCCTGGAACCAGGCCTCGGGAGGCCTTAGCACGTGGGACCCAGCCTCTGGTGGGCAAACACCTGCAGCAGAAGCTGTCGGGTTCTGGTGCTTGGAGGATCAGGTGGAAGTCAAATGCAGTCCAACTATTTATAAGTTCTTAATTTTGAGACATTTCCAAAATAACAATTTTATATTTGGTAATTTGTTTTATTGTGGTTGTTTACTTTCATTTTTAACAAGATGTCACTAAACCAGACAATCTTTTAGAAACAAATATTTGACCTCAGCTCAGGCCTTTTTAAAAACACCAGCATTTCTTTCACATTAATTAGTTCGTAGTAGGTAGAGGGCTAATTACCTGAGCTCTATGTAATGACACTGTCTGAACTTTAGCCGCTGAATTCTAAATGAGAATTGGCTCTCATACACACAAACAACAATAAAAGGTATTTAACAGTAATTGTCTGGCAGCAAAAAAAGGGGATGACATTTCGGAGGATGGCGTCGCTGCTAATTGAGCTCAGTTTTACCTGAAGATTTATGAAGACCCTAAAGAGTGAGTTGTCCTCAGCTCTGCAAGGACACCCTGCACCTGAAAGACAGGAGGAAAGACAGACGACGAGGCAGAATGCCTTTTAATGTGCACACTCTCAAACGCACATAGAGGTTGGTTTTTATCTAGTGGTGAAATATAGTACTGGGATTGGGTGGGTTTGGGGGAGTAGGGGGTGCCAACACAAGGCTGTTGTCTCAATTGGATTCATCTCAAAAGAAAAGAAACACAAACATGGTTCAGTTTAACTAAAACAGGCCTACTCTCTCACTTTCTACTGCTTTAAAAAAAAGAGAGATGTGAACTGCACGCCTCTAATTACTGAAACTGCAAAAATGCTGCGGCAAAAGACAAACAAACAAGCAAGCAAGGTGACCAACATCATTTTAACTCAGCAGCTATCATTCTGGATAAATGTGCCTGTCATTGAGGTGTATTGTCTGTAAAGGTTATAAAAACCCTGAAAACTCAAGAGATAAGAAGAAAAACCTGTTTGGGAAGGTGAAATCCATCTGTGGCTCCGAGTTCAGACTCTGCTTATCTGAGTCTGTTCAACAGATGGGTCAAATCCAGTGTCATTTAAACACTGTTTGCCCAGTTGACTTACTAAGCTTCCTGCAAACACTCATGGTGTCTCGGCATGTTTTCAGTTGAGCAGGGAGTTTAGAGACAGATGCCACACAGTGCTGCTAATAGCTGCAGTTCATAAAGACAGTTGGTATCACCTTGTTCCTTCAACACAAAGCCTAACTCACAAAGTGAGTAGGCTTTGCAAGTAGGGTAAACCCTGGTGTAACATAAAAACACGAGCCTTCCAACATCCAAGAACCACCAGTAATGAGATTTTTAGCTCTTTACAGATCCATATAAATCGGGAGCTATTGGCAAAACATCTAAAAGCAGTTAACACTGTATATCTTAAACACACCTATTCAAAAATGAAAGGAACAAATGGCTGACTGGCTTTTTGGCCCGTTTGAGATGGACAGAGGAGAAGCCACAGAAACCAGATCTTGTGAAGAGAGACCCGAGCAGAAACGTGAACGTGGGTAGCTCCTAGGTGAGGTTTACTGGACATGTCCTCCTGGGAGGAGGCTCTGGGTAGACCCAGGACATGTAGACATGTTTCTTCGCTTGCCTGGGAATGCCTCTGTGTTCCCTCGGATGAGGTGGAGGAAGTGGGTGGTGGTCAAGCTGCTTCTTTAAGGTGTATTAATTCAATCCACAGACATGGATACCTTTCAGTTCAAATCTGTTTTATCTGTAAAGCACCAAATCAGGTGTAAACAACAGCTGCCTTGAGACACAACATACCTGCCTATTAGTGCTTAGCAAGAGACTAAGAAAATTTCAACTGGTTATTAAGACCAATCCAAACTTCTTGGATGGTTGCATCATGCAGTAGGTCACATTGCTTCTGAGACAATTCCATTAAAAATCCTCCAAAGAATGTATCAACAGCACAAACACAAAAAAAGAGGTAGGGTCTAGCAAACACTGATTGGTTCAGTCTAAAGCAGCCACACCCCTAACACCAGGAAAGTATCGAGACAAGATGCTGGGCTTTGTAACGCGGGTCTATGGTCCCGATCAAAAAATAAAAGCTGTTATTGATTCTGAGGCAAGTAGGAGATTCAGTCATCATATTAAATTTTGCTGCCATCAAAGTTCTTCTTTATTCAACCTAAAGACAAACAGGATAAATGAATGGGAGTAAATCAGAACGCGAGGACACCTTTGCAGCCACAGCCCTTAAACAAAATTTCCTCGGATTCAACTGGGAATCGTAACATTCCAGTGAATTACAGAAATGTCCTTTCCCAGGTTTTATGGCCTTCCAGCTTTACGGCTGCTGTCCCCACAGGAACAGTTTGGAAAAAATTAAACTGTGCTGCTGCTGGAAGCTTCTGCAAAGAAATCCGCACGTACTAAAATATATAAAAACAGCTTTCCTCTTTTTTCTCTCTTAGGTGCGCTGGTTTGGTCTTATCTCTGAATGACACTGAAAGTTTTAATGTGTTTATCCAGTATAAAGACACATATTTGGGATTTTTTTGCCAGGAAATGCCTCAAGGTTTAAGGTTTAGCTTTTCCTGATGCCCCTGAACACAAAATTGTTTAAAAAAAAGAGGGATAGAAAGAGGGAGGGGAGGAGAAGAGAAAGTAGTTGTGGCCTTGTACGAACTAATCACTAGTTAGTACCTAAAAAAGTTAAACCATCCTCTACACTTCTTGAAGTTAGTGTTGGTGAAAAAAAATATAATCAAATTTTTAAGCTAGTGGTTAAAGATTTCAAGCAGCCAGACCATCAAGCAAAGTCTTTTGTTGGTTAATGCTCTTCAGTACGCATATAAGAACTTATATATTCAAGGCTGCAATGAAAAGAGAAAAATCCACAAAGCATCTTCTTTTGTTTCTTTCTCAGAATTTGAAAGTCAACAAATCAGGACAAAAATAAATATTAAGGTTTGACAGTTAATATTAACAATAAGCAGCTACAGTTTGGGTGTTCGGGTGTGTTTTTACTTCTGTCTTGTGAAATCTTGCTGTTGTTCTGCCAGTTTTTCTATTTAAAAAAAATGGTTTCTTCTTTTTTTGTTTGCTGAAGTAAATAAAACTCTGGGCCAGGAACAGGCTGATTATTGAAGACTGATTCCTGCTACAGCAGACAACATTTTGCGTCAATAATCTGTTGAGCTGAAACAGGAGCTGAAAAATACACATATCTATATACTGGAACAGATTCATTATCATTCGTGTGTGGGACCTCATCGTTGCAGCTTTTGATCAATCACCTCATTTAAATCTGATCAGAGTAAGGAGTGTTTACTGTAACAATCAGCATCAGGCTTTCACATCATCACCTTCATATCTAGAATCTCTCCAGATCTGTCGCCTCATTGGCAGGTTGTTATCCTTCTCCCAGTGTGTCACAGTGAGGCAGCCCTTGGATTTCATTACGCCACTCAGTGATTTGCAGAACTAAGATGGAGCGGGACTCTAAAGGGTGACAACTGGCAGCATGTCGGCCTGTCCATCTTCCTCTGCCAGCATCATCCAGTTCTCCACCTCTGCCACCAAGAAAGACGACATAATGGAAGGGAGATGGAGGCGTGGTGTAGAAGAGGAAAAATGGGATGACAGCAGAGAGGAGAGAAGAGAAGGAGGGAGTGTCACATCAGGTGACATTATTTTTTATCTTAGATGGCAAAAAAAATGGCATGTGTTTGGGTGGATTTCAGCCAGTGATCGTGTTAGTGTATAAAATCCGGCGCATTTCAAGGGTGACAACATTCAGGCTCACCATATTTACTGTCCCTTGTGAACTACAGTTGTCATCCTTTCACAGGCTTAGTGTCTCTGGCATCCCAGCTAATGAGTAACATATAGGTAAATTTGTTTAAGTTGGAAATGGTTGGCTGATTACTGTTAGCGACCGATCTGCTGCCGAACGGTGGCATGACCCTTGTGGGCACAGTAAAAGCAAACAGAAGGGAGATAAAAGGTAAAGAAAATCTCATGCCAGGCTCCAGTGCATTCACCAAAGAAATAACCTTGGTGTCCTTCCTCCCTGACAAAGCTTCAAAAAAGAAGGTTGTCCTGCTCCTGTTATTCATGCACACACTACCAGGCATAGGCCCCACTCGCAAGCCTGAAGTGATTGAATTTGACAACCAAACAAAGGGAGTTGTTGATACTTTGGGTGGCAGTAGCTCAGAAGGTAGAGCAGGTCACCTGCTGATTGGAAGGTTAGTGGTTCGATCCCTGGCTCCTCCAGTCTGCATGTCAAGTATCCTTGGGCAAGATACTAACCTCAAGTTGCTCTCTGATGCATCCATCGGAGTCTGAATGTAGTTAGGAAGCACTAAGTATAGAAGAAAGTGCTTGTGTGATTGGATGAATGTGGCATAGAGCACTTTGAGTACTCTGGGAGAGTGGAAAAGCGCTATATAAGAATCAGTCAATTTACCATTTAGATGTGTGTTCACTATGGCTCTGAAAGAAAAACCAAGAGATGGCGTGATCAGTGTTGGTGTGATGAACTCGTGGATCAATCGCAATGAGACTACAATAAAGAGGTGACAACCAAATGCAGAGGAGGCCTTATATACAGGCTTTGGCACTGGCACTCATCAAACCATTGGTAGAGGAGAGGCTCCCCTCTTCAAATCTCTCATGTCAACTCAGAGTCCTTACCTGTAGCGTGCTCGACATCCATACACGTGTCACTCTTGCAGGTGAGGCAGGACCAGTGGTAGTCCCTTGGTGAGGTGTGCTGGTGAGGTGAGGCTTGGACAGGAAGTGTGTTCACGCCATTACTACCCTGCGTGTATGGACTGCATGTCAGGAATAGGTAAGTAAGAGTGGTCCTGGAATTTGCATGTTATCCTTATTTAGTGCAGTGGTTAAGAATAAATATCACAAAGTGGTGATTTCCAAGAGAATCCATATGGTGAAAAAAATATTTTAGTCAACTGGTCATTTTTACCCACTCAAAAAATGCAATTTTTTTGTTTCTCTCTCCTGCAGCTGTTAGCATGTCAAGGAGACTGTGCCTTCACCAGGGACGTCTCAAATGTCCCAAGAATGGGTGGACCAAAGACCAGCTTTCCAGTGTCATTATTTTTTTATTTTTTGTTTTTTGTTTAGGAATCTGTTTGTTCTCGAATTCCTAATTTTTCAGTAATTTTGAAGCATTTTTAGGGTCCCCCCATGACACTTTTTTTTTTCATTTTGTTAGACATGGCACAGTTGAAAATAAAAGAAGACCACTCTAATTTTTCATGTGTTGTCCTATTTGTATATATTTTGATGACAAGTACTTTTTGTTGGGTATATTATATTGGGTAAAAATCACCCGGCATTAGTGATGGTGTTACAATTTATAGCGACAGTGTTCTAGGGTTAATAAACACTTTAAATAAGGGTGAAGTAAAAGGAATGATCAAAATCAAACTATGAAGAATATATGGATATACTGGGTGACTGTAGCTGCTGTGACTGACATTTAAACGTGAACAATCACAGCACAAAGCCAAAGGACAGCATGTGCATATCTTAGAGAATTTAACTGCATCCCAAACACTGCTGGGGTCTCAGCCTGCCCAGGAGTGACACAGAAACTGGAAGCCGGTGCACGTTTGGTGAAGTTTATGCAGTTAATCAGTGGTTAGATTTGTGTACACATCTAAAGAGCTGAAAGGGAAACTATTTGCATATTCATAAATCCAAGATTTTTTTTTTCAGAGTGAAGACATACACGTCATTTCATGTCACTTCTTAGGGTTTATGCTAAAATCATGCAAATGACTTTCAAAGCAGAGTATTTTTAAGGAGCCATCGCATCGTCAGGATCACATCTAAGAAAAGAGAACATGAAGAATTCTTCGGCTAGGGTTCACTGAGATTCAGCCTATGTGAAAGCCGTGCCCTCGCCCTCTATACATAATAGACCAGCAGCCAGCACACTATGATAACAATACACGGTCTCTTACATGTAGGGCACATCATCCAAACATTCTCCAACTATAAAATGCAAATATTCATATATCTCCATGCAGAGGTGAAATCTGAGAGGAAACACTTTACCTGAAACTGGGTCTAAAGATGTAAATACAATGACAAACCAGGCTGAAGCTTGTCAGGCTGGATGCTTCCCAGATCAGTTTTTATTGAATTTCACTGACTGATTTTGCCCAGATTAGCTCGGAGACATCTGGCTAACATCACTGCAGCTACACCTGAAACCAGATTACAACTTCCTGTTTATGCTCCGTCTGCTGTCTTACATTCACTCTGGACTCAATTTGAAAACAAAGAAGCATCATATTGGAGATTTTTGTATATCAGTGGATCCTGTCTAGTATTAAAGTGAAACATCCTCCTAAATATCTAGAGTTTATTTTTATGTTTCCCCAGATTTGACTCAGTCTTCTTTAACTCTCCATCTATCTCTATTTTCTTATTTCTCTCCCTTATACTTCTTTTTAATAGAGCAGAAATTCGATGTGACATTTTACACTCTGTAATGCACTCTGTGCATTTACTTTTCCTCGCCTCACTCCCTCCTGTTGCACCTTTCACACCTCCCCATGCTTTGACCGGTGTCCATCCTTTTCCCTTTCACACTCGTCAGCCTCTCCTCCTCCTCTGCTGCCTGTTTGAAGCCCGAGAGATGAGGCCGGTCCCACAGGGATGTTTCAAATGAATATTAAAGTCAAGTTTTATCAGGTCAAACTGGACAGTTTTGTGTGTGCTTCAGCTTGAATGTCATTGTATCTCAGGCACATCATACAAGAAATGACAATAAAGACAACACAGAGCGATTTGCGAAAGTTCATTTGTTATTAATAAAGCTAGGTTACTACTAGACACCATTCATAAACAGAAGGGTTTGAACGGCAAGTGGGCGGGGCTTTTGTCCCAGACATGACGATTTAAAGATATCGACTCTTTATGACATCATGCAGAGCCAACAGTAGACTCCATTCAGAGCAGTCTTTCCCATACATTAATCTCATTATTTAAAACCTTCCCGTGTTTTATATTAACAACCATGACTGGAGCTGCATGCATGACAAAGATGCATGAACACTCATCGCACACAGAGCACCATTCTTTGTTCCGTCAAAGATCATATTAAGTGAGCCTTACATTCTATCTTCAGTCTTTCAAAGTGTTTGGATGATAATGTTTAATCCAATTTAGCTGCCATTTAGTGTCAAAATTATCTGAACTTCATTTACGTTTTCTGTTCAATTTTAATGGAAAAGTGAAAATGGAGGCAGCTGAAGGGCAAACGTCAGCAGTCAGGAAGGAGACAAAGGAACCAAAGAAACAGAGAAAGGAAGAGTAATTAAGAGGAGTTATCAGTCAGAGCTGCAAACAGAAACAGAGATCACATCTGATTTCTGTCCATAATGGCCCTGAACGCCAGGTCAAACTCTCACCCTCTTCAGTTTTGGACATTTGCCTGACAAAAAAATCCAATAATGATGATAACATAATTCAGTTGATTGTGCGATGGTTAGGTGTTCTTTGGCAGCTTGCTAATGAGGATGCATTTGCACTCTGAATAGTGCAGCAGTACGAACACAAAATGAGAAATTCTCCGCAGGAAATGTTCCCACCCTGCCCCCCCGAAAGCCCCGCCCAGCTAGCTGGAGATAACATTGAAGTCACCAAAGATTAACAAAGGCTCTGCTCTGTGTACAACACCACCAGAGACTCAGTTCTGTCTAGAAATGCCAAAACAGGATGAGAGAATCAGGAAGCCTGCTTCTTTATTTTCCAACAGCGGTTATCGGTTTCAGGGTTTGACAGGAATTTGGCAGCAGGCTTTTCCGCGGAGTTTTCTCTGCCGGTTTTCCCCACGATGTACCTGGCTAACTTCCATCCACGTTCAACTTTAACCCTCTGAAGGCATCATCGTTCCTGCATGTAGGAGTCTGGGACGTGACTTCGCTGTCGACCTTCTGTTTCTGCAAAATAAAAACTGGTCTTCAGCTAGAGCAGAGCTCTGGTACAAACGGCTGTGTTAGGAGGGAATTTGGCTCACACTTTGAAATTTCCTCTGCTGTGATAAAACGCTGGGATTAAAGTTCAAATGCAAAAAAAGTTAACGCTGAAGTAGAGAAACATTTTGAAGAAAAAATAATTCTGTTGCCATTTTTAATTATAAGCTTTATCTGATGTTAATGATGACAACAGAAATGTAGAATTAAGCTGCTTACTCACAAACTGTATATCAAAGATGGATGAGTCAGGTTACGTGAAGACCAAGGACTCAAAATGGAGATTCTTCCCAAATGAGTAACAAAAGAAAGTAAACCTTTATTGATGGTAAAACAAAACAAAACACAGAAACTGTCACGGCGAGTGAGATGAGCCGTATAAAAATAATAAATGAGGATCCAATTGCAGGCAGTAGTGGAGGAGTGAAGGTGGTTTATTGGACACGAAATAAATATAGACAAACAGCAAATGGAGCACGAACTAAACTAGACTGGAGACAACTAAACTACTGAATACAAACCGGAACTCAAACATGAAGCAAGGTGGACGACGGTACAAGATGGTGACGGCAGGGAAACACACAGATGACGCAGGGTGGAAACACAGACGGACCAGCAACAACAATGACGGAAGACATGACTTAAATACACAGAGAACCACAGGGGAATTACACACAGGTGGTGGACACAGCTGGGAATAATCAACAAGACGAGACAAAGGTAAAAATGAACACACTCACATGAGACGCAGACCTTCACAATAAAACAGGAAACAAAACACACTTTACTAAGACACAGACTAGACAGAGACAGACTTGAAATGACATATGAAACTAAACCCACATCTTAGACCCAGATAAACAGAAACATGGAACTCTAAATAGACATAAACATTACCATAACACGACAAGAGAACAAGAACACAATCCCTGATGCAAACATAAATCAAAACACAATAAACTCAAAATACTGGGTCCAACGGACCCAGAACCATGACAGAAACACTCAAGCTATAGGCTGAACACAGGAAACAGGATGATGTGACAAAGAGCTGAGGCAAACTGAGGGAATAAATAAACAAGGGCAAAGGGGAGACACCTGGGAATCCGAAATCTAATAATGAGACATAGGAAGGCACTTGGACCCCTGGGCCCTGTTTCAGGAAGCCGGTTTGGAAAACTCAGAGTGAAAAACGACACTCACGGTTGAGTAACCCCGAACTGTCCAACTCGGAATATTCCGTTTCAGAAAGGCTGATAACAATTAGTTCAATCAACGCGGAGTTGCTTTAACCCCAAGTGAAGCGCGCGGACGAGGATACATAAAGCCCTGATAAACGGAGCACAGATTAAGCGAGTCACCATGGAGACGGAGGGAAAGAAGGCGCGGTCAATGTATTTCACAGCGCTTGAGGCCGAAATTCTGATGGCAGCATATGCCGATAACATGCAAATTCCGCGGAAAAAAGTAACACAGCCACAGCTGCAAAAGCATGCATGGCAAAACATAGCCGACAGAGTCAATGCGTGAGTGTTAATTTAAACATTGATCGAGGGATTTCCACCCATTTAACACGTTATTTTATCATATGTTATTTTATTTGTTATTTTATACATTTTATTTTGTGATGTGATGTGAGCGCAGGTGCAACCCAACAGGCCCCAAACGTGCCTGGCAGCAAGTAAAAATGAAATATAAAAATATAGTCCAAACAGGTAAGGTGTAATTGTATTATGAGCCATAGTGCTTGGTCTGTTTGTCCCATGTAAATCAATTGCAGTTAGAGGCTACATTAATTTTCTTTCTGTAAGCACTTATTGAAATTATCTGAGCACATTACAAGTACATATTTGCTTACTCTGTATGCTCAAATGTGGCCCGTTATAGCCAACAGAAAAAAAGCGGAGGCCCGAAAAACAGGTGGGGGTCCTCCACCACCACCACTCACAGAGGCTGAGCAGTTGGCCCTCAGCCAAAACAGTGGGCGCCCTGTGGCCGAAGGCATCTCTGCGGGGACATCCTCTGAGGCAATAACCCCGCAAGACACAAGTGCCTACATAAGGGGTAAATTCAAAATAATACATGATGTGCATACATCCTTTCTTCACAGTCACCTTTGCAGTGCGACACATTCATTTGATAAACTCTTTACCATAATGAATTATTTTGTAGTGAAGTTATTTTCCGACTGATTTTGCCTTCCCTCAGCCTTGGTTGTCTTTGAGAGCATAATGACAATGAAGTGTAAGGTGCTTGGTATGTTTGTTAATTGCCATTTGGTCCCTTGTAAGTTATAAGTGACCTGTATAAACCTCATATTCTATCAGTTGATGGTGGTGGTGTACTGCATCTGGTGCAGCCTCCTGTTGAGCCAGACCAACATGCAGTTGTGAGTAATACTCCACAGATTATATGAGTTTACAGTAGAACAGCAATGTTGTTTATTTCTTTACTACAGGAAAATAATGAAGAAACATTGACAGCTGTTACAGAGGAGGAAGCAACAGAGACACTTTATGAGGTTTACATCTTTTAATACTTTGTGTACAGGAAATACAGGCGACCAATAAAGCCAGTTGAACAAAAAATCTGTTTATTCTTCTTTCAACATGTTGAGGTGATGGGTCAAAAGAAATGATTGTGACATATGGTGTCTCTGACTGCTCTTCCATCTTGTATGTCCGTGGGAGGGTCAGGATGTTCATGGTTTGGATCACTGCTGATGTTTGGTTCAGAAGGACAGTGTTCTCCTCTAATTGTGGCAATGTTGTGAAGAATCACACATGCCACAATAATGTCACATGCCCTTTCTGGGGTGACCCTGAGTCTTTGCAGGCACTGGAACCGGGCCTTAAGCATTCCGATAGTCATTTCAATTCTGGCTCTTGTCCTGCAATTAGCCAGATTATATCGCTGCTGTGGGCCCGGTTCAGGGTCAGGGTAAGGGGTAAGCAAATAGGGTAAACATGGATACCCCCTATCACCAAGCAAGTAGCCAGTGAACTCTCCTAAGACAGAAGGGTACACTTCAGTTCAAATGTCCCTGAAGCAATTGGTCTTTATATATTTTAAAGTATTCTCAACTCACCATGTCCAAATTTTGTGCTCAGTGTACATTCACGGAATATTTGTGAGTCATGGACAGAGCCTGGCCACTTGGCTTCCACATTTGTGATAATGTTGGCAGCATCACATATGATCTTCACAGTGCAGAGAACACAAATTAGCATCCATTACTATAATGAAATAATTTGTTAGTTTGACATGCTACAGGGAACTATGTACCTGTACATTAATGCTGTGGAAAGACTTCCTGTTCACATAGTCTCCTTCATTTACTGAAGGAGCAATGATTGGAATGTGAGTGCCATCTGTACAGCCAATCACGCCTGGGAACCCTGAAAATAAATGTGCAATTTAAGTAGTAGTCCAAGTATCACCACATCATAAATTAAGTTTTGTTCATCCTGATACCTGCAATTTTGTGGCATCCCTCTTTGATAAATCTTGTGGGTCTGTGACCGGGGAACACCACAGACGAGTACAGGAGACGTTTCAGTGCAACTGTAACATTCCTGACTGCCCGACAGACGGTAGCCTTGGAAACGTGCTCAGCGTCACCAATATTATACAGAAAGCTCCCGTTTGCAAGAAACCGAAGTGCAATACAAATAATATGCAATGAACTGAGAGCATGTCCGCGATGTGTCACATGCGTAATATATGGCCTGAGGATG
This sequence comes from Diplotaxodon limnothrissa, assembly GCF_057381915.1. Taxonomy (NCBI): domain Eukaryota; kingdom Metazoa; phylum Chordata; class Actinopteri; order Cichliformes; family Cichlidae; genus Diplotaxodon; species Diplotaxodon limnothrissa. The sequence goes on along the minus strand of NC_140597.1, from coordinate 12,350,718 downwards.
TTATCCAAATAAATTATAGATTGTGCTGAGAAACGGTAACGTTCGCACAGAAAATCATCAGGAAATGATAAAATGTCCAAACGCGCTCTGATCACTCTCTCCCGGCGGAGAGCTCTGCGGAGAATTTGGGCTTCACGATCTACTGGCTCTTCAAGGAAGTGGCACGCCATGTCCGACACTTCCTACTGTCAGGTTTCCGACAAAGGGGCGGAGACAGTCAGGGTTAGTTGTAGTAAACCTGCTAGGGGGCAGGTTAGCTTCACGGAGTGTGTCGTCATAGTGACTCACTCAGGCTGCAGCTGAACTCGCTTTGTGAAACCGAAAACCCAGAGTTTTCGTTAACTCAGGGTATACTTACTCAGTTTTTCCACTAAACCGGCTTCCTGAAACAGGGCCCTGACCAGCAAAACAACACAAGAACTGAACATGGGGACATCACTGACAGAAGCTGTACACGGGGAAGGAATATTATAAGCATAATAGTAATGTAACAGATGCACCAAAAGCAATCTAAGAAACAAACTGAAGACAATAAATAATCAATACAACTGAAGATGCTCAACAAAGTGGCTAACAAGAATAAACAATGGGGACCAATACTAAATAATGAGAAGAACACAAAGTACATAATAGACAATCCTTCTCAAAAACACCCCAAAATAATGAACTGGCAGCAAAATCAAAACTCTGGCATTATGTCGCCCACTCTGTATCTTACATGTTCAATTATAAGCTAATGATGTGAATACAATTCAATTCTATTTTATTTATATAGTGCCAAATCACAGCAACAGTTGCCTCAAGGCGCTTTGTATTGCACAGTAGATCGTATAATAATACATACAGAGATAAACCCAACAATCATATGACCCCCTATGAGCAAGCACTTTGGCGACAGTGGGAAGGAAAAACTCCCCTTTAACAGGAAGAAACCTCCGGCAGAACCAGGTTCAGGAAGGGGCGGGGCCATCTGCTGCGACCGGTTTGGGTGAGATAAGGAAAACAAGATAAGACATGCTGTGGAAGAGAGACAGAGATTAATAACAGGTATGATTCAATGCAGAGAGGTCTATTAACACATAGTGTGTGAGAAAGGTGACTGGAAAGGAAAAACTCAATGCATCATGGGAATCCTCCGGCAGCCTACATCTCCAGCGACACCTAAAGTAATAGTGAACAACTTTATTAAATGATGAGTGTGTTTCAGTTTGTAGCCTTCATCAGGGTCATTGCAAAGTGTCAAACAGTTTGTGTGTAAATAAAAAACAGGAAACAGAAAAAAAATCCAAGAAAAATCCAAAAATCCAATCCAGTCCACCCTCACAAATAAACCGATTGATATTTAACAAGGTGGTACTAGTTAATTGATTAATTGGTTAAGCCACAGCCTCACTAAAACTGCAGCATGGGCATCAACAGTCTGTTAATAATATTAACCACACAAAAAATGTATTTGTCAGATAACTCAATTACTTTTTTGGGGAGCACGTTGGCTTCATTTTCCATTTTCTACCCATAGAAGTGTCCACTGATTTGTTGCATGGGACATAACTCAGGAAGTGGCAAAGAAGGTTGTTGTAAATGAGGAAGTTTGGTGTGTAATGTGTGGTTCATGTTTGAAATCTTGATTTCTTTATTTATTTCTTTATTTCTTTATTTCTTTATTTATTTATTGTCTGCTGTCTAACCCCAACGGAACAGAAAAGGAGAATTTTAAAACATAAGAAGGACGTTACAAAGAAGAAGTTGGAGATTCACTTGTTTCAGGAAAAAATGAATTGTAGCCTCTCAGGGGATATATCTTTATTTCTACCTATGTGTCACATGTGTGGGAGTTGAACCTGAAGCCTACATGTCAAACTGATTGGCTGACTTCTGTTTCTGTAATACATCTGTCACTTTAAACATGAGCCGAGTGAATTTCAGATCATCTGAGTCACCTTCAGAGTTAACATCCAAAGCGTCTTCTGAATGCTCTCTAAACTAAATATTTCATTCAAGGTCTCATTATGGTTTTCACGATTGTATTTAACTTTGGGCTCAAAGCTTCCTCTGATGAATTTCTCTCTGTGGAGGAGAAGCCAAAGGCTGGCACAATGAGTCCATCCATTTCTTCTGGAGAATTTTTCTCTTTTTTGGCTTCCCCCACCTCTGCTGCTGTTAATTCCCGAGATCTGTCCTTTTCTCTGACATTTGCACAAATGCTAAAGGGCCCAGGCTGTTTGCCTTCCTCCATGATGGAAGACGAGGAGTCTGGCTCAGTGGCAGCCGCAGAGAGCTCGATATATGAATTCAGCCAGGTTTCCTTCCACATGCGCGAGGCCCGGGGATGAAATCCATCTCTCTGTGATGAGACAATGATTTGCTGAGCTCCATTGTGGCTGCAGAGAGGCAGCAGAGGAGCGAATTTGCATGTAAATGCACGAGGAAATGATTTTGCAGTCACAGCGAGGCAACGTGCCCCTTCTTTACCTGCTGTGTTTGCTCTGGTGTCACAAAACAGCGTCTCACAACACAGACCCTGCTGTAGAGTAAAACCCATCTACATCTGAGATATCGGTTTTTTGTTTTTTTTTTAAATCGGTTCTAACTCAAGTGATGCTCATGTGCAATGACCACAACAAAGGAAGGGGGTGATTACTATTGCTTTGTGAAAGCTACTTTTAAAGCGACTGTAATTTAATTAAGATAAAAGTTGGAAAAAAGATTTTCAGCCTGGGTTTGGGTGTTCCAGCTGAGCGCTGTGTGATTCACAAAACTTGCTTCGCAACTGGTCTTGAAATGAACTGCACGGTATACTGCATAACTGACCCACCACCAACCACTTCAACATTGTGCATTTCCACTGTGAATATTGGACTTAATGGAACTCTGGAAGCAGTGGGGATTACAGTGACTACCCATGACAGATTCCTTTTACACAAAATCCTAAAAAACTACCCACAGAAGGAATAAAACCCCGAAAAATGGAATAAGTTCCCCACAAATGACAAAAATCATGCATATTTAGTTAAGGGACTTTTATTATAGAAGATGAGCCAAGAGCTGTCAATTTGAGGTAAATAGATAAATAGTTCAAGTACACCAAAGTATACAGAATAGACTTTAGCAGTGAATAGGCAGACTATATGTGCGTGAATGTGTGTGTGAATGGGTGAATGACTGAATGTAGTGTGAAGCGCTTTGGGGTCCTTAGGGACTAGAAAAGTGCTATACAAATGCAGGCCATTTATAGAATGGAGCAATCGTCAGCTGTGACATCGAGCTGTATGCCAAGAGTGAACGAGACATCGATTCACCGATCCACACCACCAGGATGTACAGCAACAACTTGTCGTTCGGACTCGAGAAGTGTAGTTGGATGGTAACGAAGAGAGGGAAGGTAGTCGAACTGAGGGGATCGAACTACCAGAAGGCAACATTGCAGACACTGAGGAAGCTACAAGTGCCTGGGAATCCCACAGGCAAATGGGAACCTCAAAGAGGCCACTAGGAAAGCTGCAACCACCAAGTACCTGCAGAGGGTCGGGCAAGTCCTGAGGAGACAGCTATCTGGTAAGAACAAGATCCAGGCTATCAACACCTACACCCTGCCTGTGATCAAGTACCCTGCTGGGATAATAAGCTGGCCAAAGGAGGAGATAGAAGCCACTGACATTAAGACAATGAAGCACCTGACCATGCATGGAGGATTTCACATCGAGTCTAGCACCCTTAGACTGTACACTAAGCAGAGGGAACTGAGGGGCTAGTGAGTGTCAGTATCACAGTCCAGGATGAGACAACAAACATCCACGAGTACATCAGGAAGATTGCCACAACCAATTGCTCGCTGAATGAATACCTCAGGCAGCAGAAACCCAAAAAAGAGGAGCAAGAGGAGGAACCATCAAGGAAAGACAGGCCCCAGTACAGTATGTATGACCAGGCTGGACAAAGCTTGACTGAATGACAGCACAGAGGCACTAATCATGGCAGCACAGGAACAAGCTCTGAGCACAAGATCCACAAAGGCTGGGGTATATCTCACCAGGCAAGACCCCAGGTGCAGGCTGTGTAAAGATGCCCCTGAGACAATCCAGCACATAACAGCAGGATGCAAGATGCTAGCAGGGAGGGCATACATGGAACGCCATAACAGTAGCTGGCATATGTAACCCATGTGAAATACAGGGCTGCAAAATCCTTTTTTGTAATCTAAGGCTATAGCCTGTTATTGTCACAAGGGGGCGCTGTGATGCAGTCTTGTGTTCTGACGACCTTGCGTCTAGTGCGCAGGAAGTATTACCTCTTGGAAAAGAAGTTAATGAGCTCATGTTAAGAACACAAAATGGGAAAAGAAATTGATTGTTCTGCACTGTTTGTGTAGATTGGTTTTTTTGAACTACTAGAAGAATTCTGGAGAACCACTGACGGCGAGAACAGCCCAAATGAGATCCTGGATGATCGTGAAATGGTGTGGCCAGCCATGCGATCGCATTGTGGGATTTGCCTGAGAAACTGATTCAAGCAACCCTGGATTACAGATAAGCCCTATGCACTACTTTTCCTACCCGGATAATAGGGTTTGCACACTGACAATTCCCCTACAGTACACCTGTTTGGGTTTTCAACGACTTTAAAGGACAATTCAGACTGGACAATTCAAACGTCACAACAGGAACACTTTAATCTGTTTCATTCATTCCCAAGAGCTCTGATACTGTTCAGTATAAATCTTCCATTTAAATGTCTTTATTTTGTTTTGTTTTACATGTATTCACCTTTAAAATGCACTATTAGTGTGCAATTTGGGTTATTGTGTTGTATATGTGTATAAATGGTACTGAGGCAATAAAGGTCCCAGTTATTCACTTCCAAGCCAACTCCTTTTGTGAGTCTCCAAAACAAAACCTCCTCCTGAACCTAGAAAGATGTCTAGGGTCTCTATTTAAAGTGAGTGTGTACTGGTGCTGAGTAGAGGCGCTACACATAGTATACAGAAACATCTGTGCCGAGTATGGCCTGGAAGTCCTGAAGTCAAAATGGGAATGCACCCTAGGGTGGTCGAGAATGGCCGAGATAAGATCCTGTGGGACTTCCAGATACAGACGGACAAAATGGTGTTGGCTAACCAACCGGAAATAGTAGTGGTAACTTTAGCTGGTTATTAATATAGGATTGGATGACAGAAGCTCGAGGTATGTCCCTTATTTCACGCAGTGTGAGCTGGATTCGACTCCACCTGGGAGGGTTAAGCAGAACCACTTTGGTTTAGTATCGGTTGAAACAGTTTATCCCAGTGATCGTATGAGTTATACATCTGTTTATCTTTGAAGAAAACTCATAAGATTATTTTGAACAGCAAATTTAATCAGGGATTTTACCAACGGCAGTAGAGAGACAATATTCTGTGTCAAACTCCAAACTTCATGTTCAGGTTTCTGTAGGGTCTATATCCAAGAAACAAAGGTGACTGCAGCAAACTACCAGCAACCAAAGTATTTTTTTTTAAAGATTCTCAATGCAGCACTTTTGCTTTTTTAAAAACCAGCTTCACCACATAGTGATTCCCTTCTAACCACTGGTTACTAGGTAAAATTGTCTGAGTAGTCTTCAAAGCAATGCCCAACAACATCCAGCAAGCACTCACAACCAGTTGAGGACTGCTATAGTCTTTTTGGTCACAATCCTCGCTAAAGCACCAAACTGATGATGTGGGATGTGAAGTATTACCTCATGGCTGCACTGAACACATAATGCATGCGTGCTGTTTGCGGAGCAGATGCTGCAGATACTTTGCACTTTCACTGTAATCAGTGAAAGTGGCTGTACCAGGCACAAGAGCAGCTTTGGAGTGGTGCTTATCAGGTGTGGGAATCCACTCAGCAAACATAAAAACAGACTGATCTTCTGTTTTCCTTTTTTTTCAGTTTTGGTGTATTTTCATACGTAAACTACCAGTACACAGGAAATGACTCTAGTATTGGCATTTATTTTAGCATTATCAGCTGGGAGTTGTTTATTTTACACAGTCTACAGTCGGTAGTTTAGTTAGCCATGCTGCGATCTCTCTGAAAAACAAAGTTTCACAGTTTTCACAGGGTCCAAAAGCAGAACGCAAAAAAAACCCTAAAAGAAACCTCACCACCTTGATAGCTGTGTATAATTTTAGTGGCTACACCTGCAGCACGTATTCTGCACAAAGGTGTGAAGCACGTAACACTGCTCTGTGAATGGTCCGCAAATGCCGCACATTCACTGTGGCCACAGAGTCAGGGAGTGCATTGGGCTTAATGACGCACATGCACACACAGTTAGATACTGCATAGGAGTTCTTCCACTCTCCCACACATTCCACTCTTCCACTCTCCCTGCTACAATTTCATACCCTACAGACAGATCAAACCTCCTCTTTTGTCTCCCTCTAGCAGCCATAAATGGTGCGCTCACCTCTGCGAACTGCCGAGAAGGTCACAGTTTCACAGGCCTCTGTGTCAATGTTTAATTGCACCGCAAGTACACGCATCAAGCCAAGCAGCTCCATCAAGGACTGCTCTGTAATAATCATTGCTTTCAACTAGTCATATACTGGCTCTGTGTGAACTGAAGGGATGCTGCACTATTAACAGTAAAGCAGAGGAAAACAGCAGGGGATGAAAAGATGGTGGCGTTTGAGTGGAGGGTAAAGAAGACAGCAGGAAGAGAAAATCCGTTGACATGTCCCTAAAATGTCTCAGAGCGCCTCAGAGTTGGTAATTACCTGCATTTTCCATATTCACTTCTGTATTAATTCACCTTAATGCCAAAATATTACAGCCTTAATCTCGTGCAAATACCTACCTGTCACGGCAGGCTTGCGTGTGATTATGACAATGAGAAGAGAGGAGCGAGGTGTGAGCAGAGGGAATGGAAGAGGCAGAAACGCAGCTGCCACATTGATTAAGAAATCCGAGGCGGAGAGGAGACAGGAGGCCACGGCCAGGCTCAGCACAGGTGTGAATACTCACGGAGCTCCGTGTGGATTGTGTGGAATAGCACTGTGGAAAAACCCTGAAGTACTGATCTGATGAAGGTGAGATATTTTTATTACAGCCCAGAAGACTGCACTTTCTGAGCTCCTAATGCTAAAAAGCCAAAGACATTGGATTCTGTGGGCTCTGAGAGGGGTTATTCCAAAGTCAGTGAGGTCTTTTGGTTGATCCTAGCAGTAGGGCAACTGTTTAGGGACTGTTTATGAGACTGGTGTTCAAGCAAAAACTGGAAACCCATCACCCATATAAGAAACAACGTCACTGCTCCCTCGTTGATGCAATACCATGGATGTTGACTAGGTGATGCATCCAACCCACCAACACAAGTTATCTTTACAAACTCTGACAAAAGCCAGACAACATGCTGTGTGACTGTCAGGAGTAACCACATGATTTTCAGCTGAAAAGATAAGATATATTTTCAGCCTTTTCATCTCTTGCTTCTTTCAACATTTAAACTTCAAAATGCTCAGAAACACAGTCTCAGAGGTGACGCAAGCCAACATGTCTATTTTGTGCTTCGAGTTTAGTTTTGGTGAACACTGGTGTTGGTTGGTTGCATAAATGGTTAAAACAGTGACATTCTGTCTAGTCAAAGGAGAGACCACTCACTGCATGAAAATAAAAGATAATGTTCATGAATTACCAGTGTGTGCTTGTGTATCTGAAACACACTCTGTATCTCCTCCAGCTTTTCAAGGTCCCAACTTTTTATTTTTACTTTGGTGAAGTAGGTTTATGCTTGTGAGACAGTCAGCATCATTGCGTTGGTGTGGTCTCCTCTACACCAGTGGCACTATGGCAGTTACCACAGTTCCAGTCATTGGTGCTCAATGTTCTCCTTTAGTTTCACTCTTGAGGACAAACTCATAGCAGCATTCAGCTCTCAGTTGATGTTTGCTCTCTGCTGTGGTTAATTCAAAATGTGCAAATGCAGCTTTCACCGTAACTAACTAATCTAAAATGAGTTCATGAAAAGATAACCTGCCTTTTTAAAATGGGAATAGTCCCAGAACTTAATGACTGCATCTTTTTTACCTACAAATCACAACATTAAAACCCAAAGATTGTTTAGGTCCCTGTTTAGTTTGTTGGGATGGTGGCTGGCGAGTACAGAGTTATATTAGAGAATAATGAATCATTCAATCCCCAGAGGTCACAAATCGGTCTTTGATCTTTAAAAGTTCATCTTGCAGATATTTGACATTATCACATTCACTGTGATAATGTCAAATATCTGCACCAGGTTGTTTAGTTTTGAGCCAGCGTGAACTCGCATGTTATCATTTTAACATTTTCCACATGCTAAAGGACATTATTTCTGACAACAGTTTGATTATAATACTGTTTTTTGGGGCATTTCTGTTAATTAACTCTCTAAAAGCTGCCAATTCTCTATCCACAGTACAGAGGAAATATATATACACCGGTATATAAAAGTAAAACAAGCACACCAGTGTTCTAACAGTAGTCCTAATAAATTTAGGCCATCAGAGAGCTGACAGGGATAAGTGAAATCACAGCAGGTGGAAAGCTGCGATCACGCCTGTGTGCCCGTCTTTCAGGTGCCAGATCGATCTGATTGATGAGCCGGGATGATCATTTGCCTGCTGCGTGATGGGGCCAAACCAGCGGTCTGATTAACCAGCAGAATGGAGGACAGCCAATCCGGGCACTCCCCTCCAGCAGCAGTTAAAGGCCTCTTATAGATTTTCCTGGAGCGTCTTTACTCTTCAATCACAGAGCTACTTCATCAAGAAGCATCAATCAGCATCCAGCGGAGCGGCCAGTAATTACAGGGGGCCACTTCCAGGCGCTGATTTCTCCCCGAGCCGGCGTCATCGTCTGTGCTTCAAGTCGCCAAACCCTCGCCAGTGACCATTCGATCCCCTTAGAGCTGGCCTAGCCTCAAATAGATGGCACACTTCAGCCAGTCTCATAAGCCAGGTGGATTTTTTTTTTTTTAAATTCAGGTTTTTCTTAGCAGGCTGGAATGAAATCAGGCTCCTGAGAGGGAAAAAAACCCTGATAGATGCCACTGATGGCTAGAAAGAATTCAAACTGCAAGTCAGAGGTCAGTCAAACTCATCTGCTTGAGAGCCTCAGAAGGCTGTGTTCACACCACACACATTATCGTGGTCGTAATCCTCAAATCCCTAACTTTAAAGAGTAATTCCAGTCTATTCAACTTAGGTCTTTCTCATGTTTAACATTATTCTCACCAAGTTAATATTTGACATCTTGGAACACGATGGCGTTACTAAAGAGAGGTATCTAGCAGTCAGACTATCAGGCAGGTTGAAAATGAACAGGCAGTTTAGGCAGATTATCTCCCTGCACTCCCTTTCAGTTTGGATGTCAAACTAAAAGGGAGTGCAGCTAAAATAGCTGTAATAATCTCTCATGTTTAAAGCAGGTGGTCAGTACATTCCAGCCTCATGCAGAAAGGACAACACATCAGATGCCAGACACCACATACCAGGATCCATCTGTGGAAGACAAATGATTAATACCACATTTTAAAATGTTTTATTTATAAGTTCTTTAAAAGTTGATTAAATCAGCAAACATCGGTAAAAGGCATTTGACAAATGAATATTAATGTAAAGTAAGTGAAGTTTATTTATAAAGTGCCAAACAATCAAGTTCAGAAAAGCTCTGAATAATGACAATAAAATAATAATATGATGGAAAATACATAACTACAGTTAAAAGCAATACAGCACAAAAAGAAATTAAGGAAAGAAGACAATGAAAATAGTTACTGGTAATATCAATAAACAGAAAGCTTCATTAAATAAGTTTTAAATCAATTTTTAAACAAGTCCACACAGACAGCTAAATGAGACTGGACTGGCAGACTAGCTGCGTGTTTGATAAGAACCCCACATAAATAATCTGGAGCTTGTCCACTGAACCTCGTGGAGCACCGTGTGACAGGTTAGAGAGGGAGAGAAGGTGTTTACCCCAACATATAAAGTCCTGTCAGGTAAATATGATCAAAACCAGTCTTAAGCGTATTAACTAACATCCAATGGTCAGTATAAAAGGCTGCACTGAGGTCAAGTAACAAAAATAATCCAGGCAAAATGTTGTGTAATGTCTTCATTGGACCTTTTGCTGATATTTAAATGAAACTGTTTAGTAGGCATCACTTTTTGTCATGGTTTGCCGGGCAAACCGTGTCGGGGTGTGGAAGAAGGACCCAAAGTGCTGGTAGTGTTGTGGTGTGAGTGAGCTTTATTGTGGAGAGGAACATACAACAAAAGGCGAGGGTGGCGAGAACGGGACTGAGAAATAACCTTAACTGGGAAAAACTAAGAACTAAACAACAAATCTGAATACAAGGAGACAGAGAGTGGAGGTACATGAAGAGGGACAAGCAGGGAGGAACACAAAGAGCCGCATGAAGGTAACACAGACAGACCAGTAATGCACACAGGAAAACACAGGGCTTAAATACACACAGGGCAATCAGGGAATGGGAGACAGGAGGGAGACACAGCTGGGAGAAATCAGAACTGATGAGACTGAGTGAAGCAGAACAGAATACAATAACCTGAGACACTGACCTTCAAAATAAAACAGGAAACTCAACACATATGCACAGACACAGACTAAGAGAGGCGGACTTGACACAGAAGGAACACACTGGCAGGAAAAGATAAGATAGAGAACCGAAACACAAAGACCCCTCATGAAATCAAAGATAAATAAAACAAAACAGAAAAACACACTGGGTCACCGACCCAGGACCATGACACTTTTACCTGAATGAGGGGGGGTTTCCTTCCCACTGTCGCCAAAGTGCTTGCTCTCAGGGCGTCATATTATTGTTGGGTTTTTCATTGTAGGGTCTACTTTACAATATAAAGCACCTATAGGCAGCTGTTGTTGTGATTTGGTGCTGTATGAATAAAATTTATTTGAATCGTGCTGAATGTAATTTTAGTGGGACTGTGAACTTTGCCTGCTTTCTCTGAATGGTAGCAAACTAGATAAGTAAACCATAATGTTTCATGTTTGTGGGCAGCTTAATACAGTACAGTACTTCCACCTCTTACAGACATGAAGTGAAGCACACAAGACCGTACAAAAATCTTGTCTGCGTAAACACCTAACACTTTATTGTTTGCACCCTGCTACCACCAACACCACTACTACTACCATTACAACCCGTTCTCACTCCCAAAGCGTAACATTTTACGCTAGGTGACAAATCGTCACCATATTACGTTTTCGGCTACCCACCACGTTCCTAAATGACGACCTCGGAAAAAAGAGGAAATATGAGAACCGTCTGGAATGAATCTACACATGCTCGCTCTTTTTCTTCAAATCGCTTAGAAACACGCTATTTAACATCATTAAAGTCCTGGTTACGGTCAGGAATAAGGTTATGGTCAGGGCAAGGGATAAGGTTAGGTTTAGGGCTGGAATACAGGGCTGGAACGTCCATTACCGCGGGAGCGTCATTGCACTGGATTCCAGCCATAACGCCGAAGGTCTCCTTTCGCGTTCCTCAGGAACGCCGCGGGACGTGACAAAACGTCGACATGTTACGCCTCGGGAGTGAGAACGCTCTGACCATTAAGGCAGATAATGGAGCTGGCCGAGCAGCAGGAAACATCTGCACAGTTTATCTGTTAATGCATTCTTTCTTCACTGCAAGCGTGCTAGCTGGAGATACCATTGATTCATCATGTGACCAGAGGTCATGTGACCTCTCTTGCCATAACTGTTCTCAGTTATCAGTCCATTCTGACAGGACAAATGTGGTCCAGAGGTCCAGCTGAAGGACTCCGATTTGAAAAGCAGAAGATTAACAGACTGCTAGCAGCTATAACTGCAACTTTAGCAAGGTTTCTAGCAACTTCAAAAAAGTTTTTCTTTGTTTTGATATGTCTGTTATCACTAACTAAGGTGATATAAATATTCTCTGTAAATATGACTGGGGCTATCTATGTTCCAAAATTTTGCTTACCTGAGCGAGTGTGTTACTTGTCTAGTTGTCACATATTTTTATGTCTTGTATCTTGTTTTATGTTCTGGGGAGCACAAAGGGAAAATGAATAGAAATGTCAGCTGCAGCTCTGCCTCAGTCACTGCTGTATTCTCCCACTGATCAATAAATGACTCATTACTCTAAAAATGGAGCGGGAGGGGCAGAGAGCGAGAGAGTGAGCTGTGGTGTAGTGGTGTAATGGGGTCATGCTTGTCTTTTGAGAGGTCATCAGTACGCTCTGTGTGTATATATGTAAATATGCGTATCTGCTGAGTCAGCAGGTCATGTGACAGCAAAGCTCAATCGCAGAGCAAATGTTGTTTCCCAGGCTGATTTGGACCTTAAAGAACGCAACAGAGGAAATTCATCTTAAAACAACAACAAAGAAAAATATAAAGGAGCCAAGAAGCTCCTAAGTGACAGGAATTCTGGGTAATGAGTGTGTGGTATATTTCAGTTCAGTTCAATTCAGTCAGCTCCACCTTACAATAATACATACAGAGAAAAAAAACCAATAATTATATGACCCCCTAGCACTTTGACGACAGTGGGAACAAAAAACTCCCTTTTAACAGGAAGAAACCTCCGTCAGAACCAGGCTCAGGGAGGGGCAGGGCCATCTGCTGCGACTGGTTGGGGTGAGAGAAGGAAGACAGGATAAAAGACATGCTGTGGAAGAGAGCTAGAGATTAATAAGCCGCCAGCAGCGACACATCGTGCAACAGAACAAAGTGTCCAGATGGAGGAACTGCTGTCCGATGGATGTTTGCTGGGCGCTTGGAAATATCACCAACAGGTGGAGCTTGGTGGATTATTTTTCCCACCTGCTTAATGATCAACACGCTGCATGACAGAGATCCTACACATATGGGCTGATGGCAGCGCTCTGTGACAGTTTACTCCTGCATTGAGTTGTTTTACTGATACAGAGAGCATTCTAATACCCAGTGTAAACGTGGGTCGAAGAATCAGGCCTGTAGTTGCAGAATGTGAAAAACCTTTGTTTGCCTTCCACATCTGCGGTGCCTCTTTGGATTGATATATGACTTAGATGGATTAAAATTCAGCAGAAAGTCTTTGTCATCTCATTATGAAAAACAAAGTTCAAAGTGCATTAAAACACAGTAACTTTATTTATTTAGAATATAAATATAAAACGTTGCTGGAAGTCTGGATAGCATTACCATTGCTTCACCTTGCATCTCCATAATATGTTTCAGTTCTAAGACTTGACTGTCTGCACCATCAGACTTTAGTCAGAGGATGTTTTAGACAGTTAGCGATGCACCAGTTCAATCCTTGGATTGGATATCAGTCTGATCCTGACTCAAAAAGCTGATCATGTATCGGTGACAGGCTGATGTAATGAATTCAGTTTCATGTTGACAACACCATTCATCATAGTGGAAGCCGAGATGATGTGGTGCTCCCCGTCAGCTTTTCTCACTCTCGTTATGTTTGGTGTAACACTTGTTATAAAGCCAAAGCTTGTTTTCTTGCAGGCACACAATACATGAAGCTATCATCGATTCAAATGATATTTAAGAGACTGACAGCGGGGCAAGAAGAAAGTAGTGCAACTGTACCAGACGGCAGTTTGCCGTCAATGTTTGAGCAAAACTGATGTTTATACCTTACACATAAAAGAACGATTCCCAGTCTCTTCCTGTGCGCTGGTATCAGTGGATCAGTCCTCTGCCTCTGTCCAAAGCTGGACCAGGTGCTCTTAAAAGGAAGTGGCTTTAGTCCTAGCCAGTCGGCTTCAGGTACCAAGAAGTTTTTTTTAGGTCCAGTTTTCCTGAAGTGTGCTTCAAACCTGTGCAGCATTCTGATGGAAGCTTACAGCACAGGTGTTTGAGGAATTTATAACCATTTCATTTCCACATGTTGGCATAAAACCTCGTGTACACACACACACACACAGACTCAGAGCGAGTCAGATGGTGACAGTAATGAGGGCCTTGGGCTGCAGTGCAGGTGATGTGGCGTCACAGAAAACACGCATCGGATTAGATTCACCCCAACAGAGTCTCCTTCCACTTCAACCAGCCACTTATTCCTGTTTCATAAGACGAGGAAAGAGGATGACACTTCAGAGAGCATTCATCCCCTTTCTCTCTTTCTTTCATGCACAAAGAAATCGAGAGGGGAGAGGAGGAGGAGGAGAGATCTCCGTCTTCTAACTTATTCTGATGGCGTATCTTCTCCCCATCAGTCACGCATGGCTGCTAATCCTCTGCTATGCTTCTACAGAAAAGGAAAGAGAGGGAGGAGGGGGTCAGAAAGATGTGACAGAGTATATTTGCATTCAGGAGGAAAGTTATAGAACGAGGGATGAATCTTCGATGGGAGAAGCCATTATCAGCTCGCAGGTTATTCGGATGGTGAGAAAAAGAACAAGCGAAAAAGAGGCGAAAAACGTACCTGCTGCTCTCAGGTTGCGTTAAGCTCAAAAGGTGAACAGTCATCTCGGCCCATTAGAGAAGTGAGAGCGACGCCTTTTTATTCTTTAAGATGACAGACCGAGTCGCGAGCTGCTCTCAGATCAGAGTATGTCAGGAGGCGATGGTGACAACGATCAGCAAAAGCGGCGGTAACGGCGGGATTTAAAGAGCAGGTCAGGCCACTTTAAAATTCTAGCCTCAGAGCACAAGCTGCCAGTTGTCTGACAGTCTGATTGTCTTAAGAATAATCACTTCCAGATCTGCTGCTTAATGGCATTGTCTGCTCTGACGTCGCCACCTTAAAGCCTCATGTGCACTTAGTTCACATTCCGATTTCTTTTTTAAAAGAAGAGTTATTCTTACAAGTACTAGCACCAAAAGAAGGGAAAAAGAGTCAAGAGAAATGTAAACCCGTCAAACACTGCAGCAAGTTCAGAACATGAAACAAGAGCAAGGATCTGAAAAATGAGTAACAGGATAATTATGTATAATTAGTGACTGTTTGTAGCTACAGTCAGCAATACACGCTCCATTTTACAAGATTAACAAGGCACAAAAAATCCTTAGGATAAATAAACTGTATTCACAGTCAGTTTCATTATGTTTGAAAAGATTGTCTTAGCAACTGGCATAGTAACCCTTTAGTCACTGCTTAAATCAGTGTCATTGCAGCTGAATACTTAATATCTAAGCACTTCCATTATTTGCATTTAATCACCCCAAAAACTACACACAGCATCACTGCGAGATCAATAAAAGCACTCAAAGTTCTGAAATCTGGAGCAGAAACTGGATCTTTGGCAGATATGATCAGTTTGTTTACAGCAGTACAAGACTCTAAAAGATAGATGTCGCCCAGCAGGTTTGGACTCTGATTTGGAGGTTTTAATGCATTTTACTGTTCTGGAGCTACAAGTGACGTTTACATTATCAGCTAATTCTAGCTAGCCAGGTTAGCAGACGACAGGTTAGCATCTACAGACACACATATAAGCTAATCAGTGCAGAGTAACAGACAAAATGCTCAACTTTCACTCAGCAAAAAAGTAGCACGGCCTTCTTGAATAGTACTTTTGGGCCTGTTGAGCCATTTTAATGCATTTAATGCAATTAGCTAACAAACAGTTTCTAGCAGGAAGCTGTTTGTGTGGAGAGGAGTGTAGCAGGTTGGCCTTTATATTTGTAACTGATCTGCAATCATCTTGTTTTTCAGTGGCATTGTTTTTGCTGGATGGGATCAGGTCTGGTCCGATGATTTTAACCTCACTTTGATCACTGTTTCTTACCCGAGCTTCAGATTTCTAAGTAAAGTAGTCCTCTTTAGCTCAATGAAAGCATTTCTCCAGAGACAGCATCTTTGCCAAGTTACGCCCACCTCTAAGCGATTATATTCCTGTCTTAATATCTTGTTCGACTCTGAAACATTTTGGGGTTTTGTGATATGTTTAAAACAGTGATTCAGTTCTGTTTCCAAGAACCTTTTTACCACTCACAGTTACAACACACCATGTGACTAAATTCCTGATTAAACTAAAAAAGGAAAATAGCTTTGTGTGACCATGTGTGACTGCAGGTGTGTAAAGTGTGTGCCGCATAACAAGAAACCAGACTGAAGGGACACTGTGTTCTCTACTGGATGTGGGCCTGTGTTGATGGCAATATTTTAACCTGAGATTGTCGTCATCAGGAAGCCATTCTCACAAATTGAAATAATAAATGCTGAATGAACTTCTGGTTATTGGAACCTCCCCGCATTTATTTAAGCCAAGAAATGGAACGAGGCTTGTTTTCAGGGTACAGGACACCAACTAAAGCCCGTTCTGTCTCTCGTGTGACAGTGGGGAAAAATGGATGTCAGTACAGGTCATGAATTCATAGATGATGAAATAAATTGCCAATAATTGCTTCAGCGTGAGCTGAAGCAGACATTTTCTTCTCCATCATCAGCTCAGATACGACGTTTCTCTCCGTTTTTCCTCTCAAATGAAAACCGCTACAGATTGTTTCCTAACGAGACCGGGCGAGCGAGACAAGACATCTGTGCCCGTCTCATGGTCTCCTCTGTCAGTTGCCACGGCAACCGCGATAAGCCCCACTTCCTCTTGACCACCGAGCCGCTTAGGAGTACCTCCATCATTATCCCAAGGTGTTTTCAATGAGGAGGCTATTGTGAAGGTATGCTGGCTGACTGTCTCCCTCCACTTATTTTCTTGCATGTATACAATGTGTAGGGGCCATACAGAGAACGCATTAGAATGAATGGAACTGAATGCGTTCAACACAGAAGCTCTGAATATCAAGTAGTTTTGCCATTTCACTGCTATCCAGGTGTAATGATATTGGCGGTAACTCATGTTATCAAATAATCAGTCTCTGCTCTGAATGCATCCTTTACCTGATCTCACGAAAATGAGGCACATTAACAGTTGAGCGTGGGGTTAGACATGCAAATATGATTATGCAGTGATTGAACTAAACTAAACTGACATAAATACATCCAGAAGATTGCAGCAAAACCTCCCGGAGTAACTCATATCCAGGGTGTTCCCCAGCCTTTTTGAGTGTTGTGTTCAAAACACGAAACTTTTACACAACTTGGACACAGGTTAGACTTTCCAAGTGATAGCTGTCTATGTGTTTTTGCTCAGGGCTCAATGTATGGGAAACATATTGGATCCATACACTACCAAATGAAAGACCAGAAAGGTTAAAATGAGATGCTCAACCAACCCATTATCACACCAAAGCGTTTCACAGACATTTATGCAGAAGTTGCATTACCAGCAGGGGGAGATAATATAATTAAAGACAAGAAGTCAAGAACAAAAAACGTATGAAGTACATGTCCTTAAATGTCAGAGATGATTAAGCTAGGCGGCTAATATTTTTGTACATGTAAATGTGTTAACAATGTCTGATTAAACGCCTTCCCTGTGATTATCTTCATGTTGGCTTGAAATAAAATACCTCCCTCTGCTGTTACAGAAGACATCATGGCTCTTTCATGCTGCTATAAATACCACCACAATGGATGGTATGCAATTGTAATAAAAAAATGACTGAAACCAAGTAGAGCAGAGTTGAGTCGAGTCAAGCAAAAAGGGTACTAGTGGAAAAGAAGCTTTTGATTCCCGTCAATTTAAAGCAAACTGGGCATCAGAGTGTGTTTTCGGCAAACACCAGAGGGCAGGAGGTCAGGACAGCATTGCATTGCAGCGAGTGTGATGTTGTTGTGTTTCACCAGTAACATACGGAGACAGAACAAAACGTGAAACAACAGAATTCAACCAAAGCACGCTGGGTTATGAACTGACTTTTATTTTCTCCATATGTGAAGTTTGTACTTTTATATATCTATAAAAGTACCTCATTACCCACAGTGAACAGAATTTTTTATACATGTCTTTATACATTACACTGTTTCATATAAATGATTTTTATATCTGTGAACTACACATCGGCATTTCCAGTTAATAACTGTTGCTTTTTACTTGAAGTGTGCATAGCTGACCATAGACTTTTCTGTTGTTTATATTAGATATGAGATATGATTCATTATAACACATGAAAATAATCGTCAACATGAAATCATTCCAATTTGCCAAAGATTCAGAAATGCACTGCAGAGGAAAGAGAGGGGTCGAGCACTCTGCTACAAGCTTTTCATATTCACAGCGATCACAGTGCTATAATGAAAAGAGTCTAGGCCATGCGCTTAGATCACGTGGATGCAAACCATGTCTGTAGACTTTGCAGAAAATATGCAGGCAACATGTTAACATTTTAAAATTTTGCTGCCATCTTTGTGATGTTGTGTACTGTAGAAACCCACTCTAAAAATGCATTTTAAAAAACGATAGAATTATTCAGAGTCATTTAGTTATTGCTGCTTTTCCATCGTTGTTTTCCACAAATCCATGTGATCAAAGCCATGCAGCTCTCATCACGTAACTCGTAAATTCAGCGTCACTGTTGCCTTGGTGCCCATATAGATTTAGAAAGTTTACTTAACATATAGAGAGACACGCTGGCAAACATTTATACTTTACTTAGACAATTAAAAGTGATCGTCTTTCTCTTTACTCAATTAAGCTAATCTGAGTTTATAATCATAATTATTAATTTAACATAATTAAAAGAGCGTTATGATATGTATTAGTGCATGACCATGTTTAAGAGTAAATACAGATACATTAACCAAAATGTAGAATGTCATTTTCCTGCTGCTTCATTCTGACATTTTCTTTCACAGTAGTGTAAAAATTCACCACAAGTGTCATTTGATACGAGCACGGTCGGCGGTCAGACACCCGGAGGAAGATGGCTGTGGCAGAAACACACCTCACAGGCCTGGCTGCAGAATCCATAAGTGCATTTTAAATGTGACTCAGATTCACTGTTAGATTTTTGTGGATTCTGAGAATCTCACTTTATATGAAGCTTAAAGTTTGAGCTGCAGTTTTGTAGACCCAGATGATCTTAGAAGTCTCTGAGGCTCATATGGCATCAGCAGATCAAATATATATTTCGGACCATTTTGACTTTATTTATTTATATTCTACATCACATTGTTTTAACTTTGAAATAATTAACTTAAAATGCAAACCTTACACAAAAAGGCCTCTTATTGTGGGAACACGGTGCTAACCACTGGACCACTGTTCTACTATTTAAAATCTTGTGCACGTGTCAAGTGTAATATTATATATATATATATATATATATATATATATATATATATATATATATATATATATATATATATATATATATATATCATGGAAGGACAGGCCCCTGCACGGTATGTACCACCGGCAGATAGAGGAGGTGGCTGATATCCAGAAATCCTACCAGTGGCTGGACAAAGCTGGACTGAAAGACAGCACAGAGGCACTAATCATGGCAGCACAAGAACAAGCTCTGAGTACAAGATCCATAGAGGCTGGGGTCTATCACACCAGGCAAGACCCCAGGTGCAGGCTGTGTAAAGATGCCCCAGAGACAATCCAGCACATAACAGCAGGGTGCAAGATGCTAGCAGGCAAGGCATACATGGAACGCCATAACCAAGTGGCCGGCATAGTGTACAGGAACATCCGTGCCGAGTATAACCTGGAAGTCCCGAGGTCAAAATGGGAGATGCCCCCAAGGGTGGTGGAGAATGACCGAGCTAAGATCCTGTGGGACTTCCAGATACAGACGGACAAAATGGTGGTGGCTAACCAACCGGACATAGTGGTGGTAGACAAACAGAAGAAGACGGCCGTAGTGATCGATGTAGCGGTTCCGAATGACAGCAATATCAGGAAGAAGGAACACGAGAAGCTGGAGAAATACCAAGGGCTCAGAGAAGAGCTCGAGAGGATGTGGAGGGTGAAGGTAACGGTGGTCCCCGTGGTAATCGGAGCACTAGGTGCGGTGACTCCCAAGCTAGGCGAGTGGCTCCAGCAGATCCCGGGAATAACATCGGAGATCTCTGTCCAGAAGAGCGCAGTCCTGGGAACAGCTAAGATACTGCGCAGGACCCTCAAGCTCCCAGGCCTCTGGTAGAGGACCCGAGCTTGAAGGATAAACCGCCCGCAGGGGCGTGCTGGGTGTTTTTTATATATATATATATATATATATATATATATATATATATATATATATATATATATATATATATATATATATATATATATATATATATATATATATAACATTTCCACCAGGGATTAAAAGATGCTCTTATTCTGAAAATGAAAATCTGTGGTTATGGATATGCTGAACATTTAAAGATATACTTGGGGAAAATCTGAATGTTCTTTTTACTAATAATCATTAAATATTATTAACCATCAATAAAGAAAAAAAAAACTTTGACCAAAAGCAGGAGTGGGCTTAACAAAGTTAGAAAGATGCTCCGGTAAATCCTACATGCCTTACATCCCAGTATTCACATTATTCATTTCATTTCTGTCTGCAGTAATAAGCCCACGGATCATTTAAAGGAAGTTTTCTGAATCATTTCCCTGAATCATTCTGTTTATTCATAACTCCATCTGAGTTTCACATCATCACATTTTAACTAGCAGATCCGTGAGTTATAAATTATCATTTTCTCCCACAGTTTTACAAGGTTTCATTAATATTTTACTACTAGCATAAAGATCCAAACTTTAATATGATTTTATTTGTATTCATTCCCATCATTATCCCGTTTCCCCCCCCCCTTGTTTTTTCTTCTCCGTAATCCGTACACCTCCTCACTGCTGCTGTTAACAAACCAATTTCCCCTCTGGGTTCAATAAAAACACAACTGCCTGAAATAGGAAGAGAGGGAAATGACTTAAATTCTACTGGAGGCTGATAGAAGAAAAATAAATTTTAATCAGGATTTACATCTGAAATACAGTTTCAGAAAAACTGGGTCCAATCAGAAAGCAAATCATGTTCCAAGTCAAAGATGAAGCTTTAAAGCTGCTGTACAAAAATATATCGTTGTTACATGTTGTTAAAATCACTCAGTTATGTGAAAAGTGTTTTTTTCTTTCTTTTGCCTCTGCAGCATGGTGGCGTGGTGGTTACCACTATCGCCTCATAGTCTTAAGTTCAAATCCACTCCCTTCTGCGTGGGTTCTCTCCAGGTACTCTGGCTTCCTCCCACAGTAAAAGACTTGTTGTTTTGGTTTGGTTAGCTGCTGATTCTGCATTGCCCATAGGTGTGAATGATTGTCTGTCTCTCTGTGTTAGTCCTGCGACAGGCTGGCGATGAGTCCAGGGTGTATCCTGCCTCTCTGGGAAAGGCTCTAGGAACCCGAGATGCCTCCAACATCCAACTTACCTCCATAAATCTCATCATTCCAAGTTCAGGTGTTGAGATATCAGTTTTCTCAGTAACTCAGTCCAACAGCAGTCATCCCACACTCACTTCCATTTATCCCTGTGCCAAATTTATATAAGGTTTCCCCTTCTTAACTCTTCTTTTGATGGAGGTTTTATTCTAGACTTGGTACCACATTAACCTCTTAGCTGGTTTCTGTGCTTGAGGAAACTATGACCCATGTGTAGAAACAACTGCGAGTGAGACGGAAGTCAAGTAAGAATTTACACTAATGTTTTCTGTCTGTGGGCCTCACAGCTTCTCTTCTAATTGTGTAAAATGAAAATATTCAAGCTGACTTTAGCTCAACTGAAATGCCAGTATGCTCACTTCATTTTGCAGTAAAGTTCCCACTATGCTTTCTTTTACACATGCATTGAACGGATCCCCATTTCTCATAACATTTCTTTTTTATTTGATGCAAAATAGGACTTTTTAACTCCCTGAAGAAAGTTTTAGTTTTGTGTGAGATCGGGCTGAATCCAACTAAAAGTCTTCACAGAGCTGCAGATTTGGCCGAACAGCATTAGGATGATACAAAGTTGATAAATGCTGGTATTTTGGGTTGTTTCATTCCTGTAGACAAGAGCTCTTCATGTGTTCATGTCCACTTGTCATTCACAGTCACCATACTAAAGATTAATACTGTTCATCATTTGCAGGTTGTTTGTTATTGAGCAGCAGATGATTTAATTCTGTTCCTGTTATTGGTTATTTGATTTACTTTTATTATGTACTTGTTAATCAATTCAGATGCATTGATTGGTGTGTTTTTATGAACACATGAAAGGTTGACTTTTGACCTACTGTGTAATCCTCACAGGAGATCCATACTTCAAAAATGCTTTCATAGAATTTTATTCATGTGCTCTAGATTAATCTATCTAACAGAATATTAAATATTTCCAATATGCAAAATCTGAAATATCTGCAGCAGCAAATGGAATACAGTAATGCAGCAGCAATATCAATCCATAAACATGTGAAAGAAGCACTTTAAAATTTGCAGTTTTGCTTGTATAAGGCTTGAACGCTCGGCTCTGATTTGACACAGATTAATAACGTAATGGCTTTAATGTAATTTAAGAGCAAGTGAATTGGAACTGAACTTCAAGGGGTTAAAGAGGTGTGTATTTAACCCGAGTCTGTTCCTGTCCCTAAAAAGTGCCACCCCCCACACAGAAAGCAAAGAGCAGACAAAATGTCTGTTGCTCTCGAACTCTAATTGGTCCTCAAAGATAAAAAAAAAAAACAGTCTCCCCATCTCCGCATGTCCTGCCTGACCTCAAGTGCTCTCTTGTTTCCTATTAGTTTTAATTGACTCCATCTCCCTTCATGTGTTGACCTCCAGTCCCCTCCTCTTCCTCCGACAGAGGCTGTCTGCAGATAGCTCTGGTGAGGACTGCCGCGCCATCCATCAGGGGCAAGAGAGCGGCAGCAGGAAGTTATGTCAGGAAGTTGGTAGTTTAGCGAGGTGGATGGAAGGTGACTCGTCAGGCTCGGCAGCTAGTTGCGTCCGGCGGCTGTCAGAATGCCTGACCTCCCCCTGCTCTCGACATGACAGAGAGGACGGCTGAGTGTCAGCTTTACTGCTCAGCCTGTCATGTCTGTCACGCCCGGCGATACAGGAAGTCATGTTTTCTGAGCGTGCTATGAGCAGTTGAAGCATTTTTTCTTTTATCCTTTCATTCTGGATTCAACTTTTTTTCCCCTCCCATACGGTTCCACGGACCTCAGAGCAGCTTGCTGTCACAAGATGAAGCTTCCTGGCAGGTTTCTCCGCCGCTCGTAAAGGTTTTATAGGAAGTAGATGAGTTTGGACAGAAGGAGATGAGCCAAAGAGGGCACGTCTTTTTTTCTGAACACTCTAAGCAATCTGTCTGTAAATCTAACACGACCCGTCACACCTATTATCTCCTCCCATAGTTCTCAATGACTTTGGCTTCTCGTATGCTTGTTGCCCTTTGTCTCTCAGATGTGTGCTGATGACTTGCTTAAGTTTTGCTTCCTGGTTCATGTCCTTGGAACTCTTTTCTAGATCCCATATGATGAAGAGGAAGTAATGTAGCCCAGGCTCTATCTCTAATTTAAGGTGGACCGACTTTTCGTCACATAGACCTTTTTTTGGTCAACGGTAAACACGGCCGAGGTTTCACATGTGGTTGTATCAAAAAGCACATTTCATCCTGCTCCAAACAGAATTTGCATTCTGTATGAGCTCTATGATGTAACTGAGACAGGATGACCATATTAGGGATGTCATGTACAAAGGTCCCAACCAACTGCTGATTAAACATGCTCAGCATCAATTTGTGAGTTGCCAAATATGTAAATGAACATTTTCCCTTTGATGTTGATAGAAAATTAATCCATTGAGATGAATTTTCCTAAAGACATCTGTTGCTCTAAATGTGCTGTGTTTAAAAAAAAATCTCTGAAGGCTTTGGGACCATTTGGTTACTACACATTACAGACAAACATTTCAGGACTGGAAACTAAATCCAAACACTGAGGATAAAAACCTTTTTATGAACAGGAATTATTGCACTGATGACTTGTGCGTGCATGCCTCATACTCCTGACTCACTGCAGTTACAGGTAATAGCTGTAGCATTGTTGGTACAATTCTATGATTTGCATTTCTTCATTTATTTTCATTTGAGACATTTAGACCCAGAATTTGTCTTTTTTTCCCAGCAGCACTTCACACAAGTGTGCCATATATTTTGGCTTTCAGCAATTCAGAATGAGTCCTCTTTCCTTTATTATGCGTAATGGAGTTTTAATGACGCTGTTGGTGAGGTTGGAGGAGAACAGAATTAAGTGCACACCTGAGGTGTATTGAGTGCTGGTTTACATAATGTATACCAAGGAGGCTTTAACTTCTTAATGAAGAAACATCCATTCATACCGGTGGCATTGTAAAACCTCGCATTAGAAAGTCGATTTTCTCCCCTGTTCTGAAACATTAGCCAGAAACTGAAGGAGTTAACATACGGTGAGATATTAATGTTTTCTACCCCTGCAGGGAAAATAGGAGATCTGCGAGAAGGAAAGATTCTTCCACAAATCACAGCTTCATTTCAACTATTCAGCCAAATATCCCTCTTAACAACTCATTTAGAATACCAACTCCTGAAATCTTATTTTCTTGAAACAAAAAAAAGCCACCAGGGCTCAGAAAACAGCCACTTCTGGCACCTATTAAAGTCTGGCTTAATGGAAAAGTGTCAACTGGATATTTCATAAGTCAAACGTGCCTGAAGTAAATAGGTGCAGAGGGTAAGAGGTGCTAAAGAAAAGAATTTTTTATCAAAGTAATATTTCTCCCTTTTCTCCTTTCACTGAACTCCTGTCACATGATTTACTGCAGCCGTTTTCAAAGTCTTTGTGCCCAAAGCACACCAAGCCAGAAATCACGACACACCTGTATTCATACCTGCACAAAATAATCTGTCATCTGATATGTGAGGGAGAATTGGTCCAGCAAAACCATGTGGGTGGCAACCTAAAGAGGAAAAGGAGCTTACTATGAAGTGTTAAAAACTGTGGTGCCTGGTTCCAAAAGTGAGTCAGTCCCCAAAATATGAAACTTTACAGTGGAAATAAACATCTTTGCAGTTTGGATCCAAAAAGTGTGTTGGTAAAGTAGATAGTTTCACAACTCATCCACCTGGAATCAGGGACTCACTGCACTCCATTTTGATGAACTCTGACAAATTTATCTCTCTCTGCTAAGAACCAGCATGGCCATTTCATGGACTCACCATTATGTGGCCAGGAGTAGAATTCATTACGGACTACATGCCAGCACCTCAGGACTGCAGCAGTGATGCCTCATTGCCAGATACACTGAATGACTTCTGTGTACGCTTAAGGAACAAAAAAAGGTAACTGTGAGAAAAACCACCCCTCCTCTGGTCAGGGCCAACGTTGGGAAGACTTGGCATAAAGTTAATCCATAGAAAGCTGCTGGACCAGATAACATACCTGGCTGGGTGCTCTGGGAATGTGCTAACCAACTGGCAGATGGTCTGCTAGACATCCCTGAGCAGAGCAATGGTTCATACCTGCCTTAAAGGCAAAAGAATCATCCCTGTGCCCAAGAAGTCAACTGTGTCTTACCACAGCCATTATCAGCCTACAACACATATCATCAAGTAGTATGAAAGCTGGACCTGAGGCACATGAAGTCCTCTCTTCTGGAATAATTAGACCCTTTAGGTGGAGGTACAGAGCAGGTACATCAGACTGCTGTTCACAGACTTCCGCAAATCAGTCATCAACTGATTGAGAAGCTGAGCATACTGATCATGGACACCTCCTTTTGTAACAGTACCCTGCATGGTGTTCCACAAGGCTGTGTGGTCAGGCCACACCTGCTCACCCTGTTGACACATGACTGTACTGCCACAGAGCTACACAGCGCAAACTACATCATCAAGTTTAGAGATGACAACATTGGTATGGCTCAGTGACAGTGAGGAGTCTGCATACATAGAGGAGGTCAGCGGAGACAACAGACATGATTGTTGGGGGTCTGCTACTGAGACCAAGAGAAAAGTATCTGAGAGTGAACATGGAAGGTGACCTCATACAGGCACAACCCTGAAACAGTTCAGCAGCGTTTTCACTTTCTGTGAAGGCGAAAAGGCCAACCTTCATCCTGCTATTCTTACCACATTTTACCTGAGGACAGCTGAGCACATCCTCTGCTCATACGTCAGTGTATCATGTGGGAACTGCAACAAAACTGAACCAAAGTCTCTCCAGCATTTTGTAATGACAGCAGAGAAGATCACACATAGCAGATGTGTCTGCATGATAGACCTGCACAGCTTTTGTATGCACCTTGCTAGCTGCACCCTCCAATCCAAATATAGTAGCATGCTCAAACGCTACATCCAGATACACAGAAACAACTTTCCTGGATTTCCTTCACTGGATGATTAAGCATGCATGACACAGTATCCATGTGACCCCACGCCATTAGGGAACCACTAATTTACAGAATCTTTAAGATAAATAAAAATACTAAATACAATCACAAGCATGGTGTTATGGGAACATGGTGAAGGAGTCCTTGATCTTTCTCTTTCTAACTATAAAACTCTTCTGTTCTTAAGTTTTCATTCAACTTAGACACACAGGGCATCATCCAGATTAAAAAGCTCAATATTATTCAGGACTTAACATCTCAGACAGCCTCCAATTTCCTCATCAACTGGGATTTTATTTCCATATCAGACTTCAGGATGTCCCTACTGTGTTTTCCTCCCACCGGTAATTATTTGACTCCACTTTTAGTTTTGTTTTTCCTACATATTGCAGAAACATTTGCATAATGGCTCTGCATTAAAACCAGAAAAGTGTTGCGTTATACTTACACAGTTGCTTGACTACATTAAAGCAACCTTTCTGATGGTTTATTACAACAGTCGTAGCGTACTCAGTTTTATTTGAGTTCTGTGCGTAGCCGTGCTGTGACAGGTTTAAGATTTAGGCAGACTTTCTGCATCACATGGACAAAAATACTGAACTTTAAATGCAGTTTTTAACCAACATCAACATCAACAGTATGGATTTTCAGGATGACAGCTGGGAACCATTGACAGTTCTCTATTGTGTGCTTATTATTAGTAACTTATTGTTCCCAGATGTTAGAGTGGCACAGTGGTGCAACACTTAGCAATGCTGCATCATCGTAAAATGTGTGTGGGCTTGAATTTGCTGTTTGAAAAGGTGTTTTATATGGAAAACTGATCTCCCTTAAAAAAGGACATACATCAGCTACCTGAAAGACCAACTTAACATTACGCTATTATTGCTAGCCATTGTTCTCTCTGCACTGTGTGCTGGTAGCATGTTTTTATCTGCATGTGAAATGCAGTGTGGTTTTGTCAGATGGTTCGATGTCTGTATTAGGAGGTTGGAAGGTGGAGGCAGTGTATCCAAGAAAACTTAGATGGCTGTGTTTTGATACTTTGATAGTTCCCATAGTTTTTCCCCACTTCCTAATTTGTTCCATTTTTCACTCACTGGTTGGAGTTATGGAAGTAAAACCTACTCAGCAAGGGTTAAGCTATAAAAACATCTTTTTAAGTTTAGGAAAAAGGTTGTGGTTAAACTTCAAACAACAGTAAATCTACTCCTTAACAACTAAGTTGCAAGTAATAGATGTGTCTCCCTCACTATAAGGGATCATACTCTCAAAGTCAGCCATGCTAGTGGCTTTTTGGAAACAATTGGTTTATTGGTGACAAACATCTGCAAATAGTAATTCTAACATTACATTTTCAGTTTGATGCATAAAGATGAACTAAAGAAAGGTTTAAGTTAAAAATTAAAAGTCATGTTTTTAAATTAGCAACTTGTTTGAGATGTTTCAGGTAGGAAAAACTTTTTAAACATGTATTACTTGATTTACTAGATGTAAATTATAGCTAAAAGTGATAAATCAAAACGACACGAACTTGCATCATTTCTCAAACATAAAAGAGAAAGGCATAAAATTAGCCGAGCACAGTGCTCACAGATACGCAGTTATATCAGTAAGCTATAGAAAAAGTTGTTACATACAAGTTACCATATATAAAGGGCATAAAAATGTCAAGTCCATTCTAAAAGAGATGAATAGGGGTAAGTTTAAGAAGCAGGCATAATGGAAAGTCATGCAAGTTTCCATTATATTCCATTGAAGCATTTTCAGATGTTGCTGTGTGCAGTATATAGTGTAATGTTCAGTATATAAATTAAAAATGATGAATATGTGATTGCACATTAACAGCTGTTCAATCAGTACAGACTGCAGGGGCATACATGGAATGTATTTTCCTTCCGTTAAGCTGGTTCTGATGCAGATCCAGTTCTGTCTTCATTAATTCTGAGGACGGCCCACATTTTAGCAGGTTAATACCAGACTGTCTTTTCTTTTTCATTTTGAAAAAAACAAAACAAGAAGTACTTAAATATTTAGGCTATATGTGGAAATATCACAGAATAAAGGAAGTCTAAAATATTACTTTTAGCGATCTTTGTAACTTCTGCCTATGAAAGGTCCTGTATGATGCTTACATGCTCTTCCTCCTGTGTGTGTGTGTGTGTGTGTGTGTGTGTGTGTGTGTGTGTGTGTGTGGGGGGGGGGGGGGGGGGGTCATTTCCTAATAGGTAAGAGTTTTCCTCTTTACCACCACCAACACCACTTAAAGGGAACAGGATAAAAGCAGATGAAAAGCCACAGTGAGACCACAAACTCATTCAAGGAGTCATAACTCAATCAAATTTGAAAACAGAGACATGCATCATCAACACGCTTTTTCTATCCGTGTTGTTCAATATACACTATGCCCTTTGGGCATAGACATGGAAGCAATACCACTGCAAAATCCACCCACCCACCTACCCACCCATCCATCCATCCTCTTCTGTTTATCTAAAGTGGGGTTGCGGTGGAAATACCCTACGCAGGTTACTCCAGACATCTTTCTCCCCAGCCACACTTTTCAGTTCCTCCTTGGGGATCCCAGGCCAGAGAAGAAATATAATCTCTCCAGTGGTTTTCGGGTGTACCAAAACTCTGACCACTGCAAACGTAAATCAGTGTGTTGTTGCTGGTAACGCAGGACTCTTCTTCATGTGTGTTTTGTTCCAAAGCACTTTGGTCGGTGTCTTTGATGTCTTTCCTGTTCAGGGAAAAAGGTGCACTACATTAAGATCCTGTATCTTAATTAGGCAAAGACTTCACTGTACTACACTGTGTCTCCTCAAATAATATCAGCGCAGGCTGTATGATGAAATCAGGACACAGAATATAGATGTATTAAAAGTCAATGTTTGGCAGTGAGCACGTTATTTTTCTCTGAGTAAAAACTCGGGTTTTGGAAGGACATTTATTTTTTTTGAAAACCTCAGTGTGATTGATGAAACATCAAGGGGATAAATCCGTCACCGTTATCATTACCAACATGTCAGCTCGACTTTGAACACAACGCAGAGCAACCTGCCAAGGAGAAATGCTAATTATACTAATTACAAAACATAGATGTTATCCTCCGTGTGATGTGAACCACAAATGGATGTGGATGGAGGTGCCATTTTGGCATCAATAATCGCGTGTTACCATTTTACTGTGGATGAGTGCATTAAATGGAGAACTCTTTGAAGCTTCCTGGCTGTTTTGCAGCACTGAGGTCTCTTCCATAAAACCCATTAGCTTCTGTGTGATAGTGGACTGGGAGCCGCCGCCGCTTTCTCACGTTGACCCTGAATCCAGCCTGAGAGAGTCGAGGGCTTCAGATGAGGACAGTCGCTGAGCAGTAATTACATGACAACCTTTAAATAACTGCCGCCTATAGCTGTCATTTCATAATGTGTCTGTACCAGTTTGTCTGGCAGAATGTGACCACGAGTGAGTGTGGCTTGAACAGAGCAGAGCAGCAATTCATCACTGCAGTGTAGCAGGAAAAAAATACTCCATTAAGGCTGGAAGTCTACTTTCTAAATCTGCAGTTAGGTGGAAACTCTTTTTCTGCAAATTTGGTCATTTTCATGATATAGTGACTAGCAAGAGAAACACATTGTTCACTGCAACTATATCCTCCTAATTGGGCAATTTGACCTGTTTTTAAACTTGGGAAACACATTAACAGACAGACTATTTAGTTCAGTTCACTCTGTTAACTTTCTAAAAGTAATTCCAGTTTAGGTGGGCAAACATACCTGATCTAAATGTCTGCAAACTCTCCCTTCAAGGTCATGGCCGCTTCCAGGGTGGCTGCTTCTCAGGTTGGCCCCTGGTTGTCTGACCACCTGCAGGCCTGTGCAGACCAATCATCATTTTATGTGTAAGACTGACTCCACCATCATGGAGAGGCTAATCACTGGTGATGAGACCTGGATCTCCAGCTTAAGATGTAGAGAGCCAACACAAGTTTTAGTCCGAGGAGCCTGCAATGTTGAAGCCAGAAGAACGAGAACAAATCAGGGAGAACAAACTGAGGGAAACACCAGGTGCATTTTTATGTCGCCTGCCTATAGACAATGGATGTAAATTATCAGCTTTGCTAAAATACAGCAGTTTTACATTGAATGTATAAATGAATATGTATATAAACATCATTCGGGTAGCTTAGTTAGTGGCTTAGTACTGTTGCTTTAACGCATGAAGGTCCTTTTCTGCTGTTGTTTCTTCTGCTATTATCACACATTGGTTTTACCTCACTACCTGTCCAGACATCTGAACTCTACCAACCCTACCTGCCTAACCCCATGGCTACTTGTGCTGAAAAGCGTCTTATTTTAAAGAATTTTAATTTCAGTTTAAATAAAAGTTAAAAAACAAACCTGTCCCTAATCAGTCCCTACTGCATAAAGTGAAAAACTAAATAAAATGAGGCAATCTTCACTCACCACCTTCCCGGCTCGTAGTATTCACATTTGCCAACATGCAAATTCATCCAAAAGCATCTCCAACTCACGAATGCTCATATCAGAATACAGTTTCCATGGAGCAACATCAAATTGGTAGCTATTAAGGAAGGTGTGGCTTTATATGGCTATACACACAAACATCTCTCTCCCTCTCTCTCTCTCTCTCTCTCTCTCTCTCTCTCTCTCTCTCTCTATATATATATATATATATATATATATATATATATATATATATATATATATATATATATATATATACATATATTGTTGGGATTCAGAGATTCTTTTATTGCTACCATATAATTTGCCTTATGAAGAATGTATTAATAACATGTTTCACAGTATCATTTATCAGTAATATTTCCTACAGGGTTTATATTGCATTGAATATGTCTGTCTTCACATTGACCTTTCTATTTTTATAGGTTGAGTTCATTTTATACACAATGCATAAATGTGCTTGGTTAGAGTTGATGTTCCATTCTAGAAGGTTTTAAGCTTCACTGGTGAGAGTGTCCAGATGATACATGCTGAGGGGAGATGAGAACATAGCAGGTTAATTGCATGCACGCTTACGATACACATATTAATCTAGTAGCAGGTCTGAGCAAAGGCCTAAGCATCTTCTGCTTCAGTTTGAGACTGGCTGCAAAGTACTCTACTTAGTGATTAATGACGAGGGTCCATTATTAGCTCTCAGAGATGCTAAGACCTGAAGTTATTACCCTAAAAGGCAAGTAATGTAGAAAAGAGAAGTTATATGTCGGTGTATGGTTATTAGAAGTGTACGTGATGTACCCTTGTCTGCACGGGTTGAACTTTTGCCCGTCTGTCACCATGTATTTTTGAACTGTATTGACGTAGGTGTGATATTTTATCCTATAAAACCAGAACCCAATGTAGTCTTGTCAGAGCAAAACAATCCGTATGCTGACGGTTGGTTGTTCTCCTGTGATAATAAAACTCATCGTTTGATTGCACTTTTCCGGAGCCTCCGTCATTTGTTGTCTGGTCTAAAGTTGATCGATCTCGCAACAATATATATATATATATATATATATATATATATATATATATATATATATATATATATATATATATATATGTAACCCATGTGAAATACAGGGCTGCAAAATCCCTTTTTGTAATCTAAGGCTATAGCCTGTTATTGTCACAAGGGGGCGCTGTGATGCAGTCTTGTGTTCTGACGACCTTGTGTCTAGTGCACAGGAAGTATTACCTCTCTCTTCCTGTGAGATTTTCCCTCTGATGGCGGTCAAGTACGTGTCGGAGCGCATGGAAAAAGTATCTTGGTGTGCAATACTGCAACCCGGTTAATGAGACCAGATTGTTTTACGTATAAATGCTAATAAGGTACTCTTTTATTAGGCCCCGAACTCTGACCACAAAGGGAATAACGTCTGTCAAGTTATTTGTGTCTGAAAATCCCGGTGAGTCACGTGCTTTCGTTAGCTACCTGTTAAGTTAGATAATGTATTTCACTAGCCGATTCAGCTCAGAAACCTTTGAACAAAAACCAATCGGGAGCTATGAGAATCTGGCGTGTTGTTTCACTTCTCCTGTTGTTCTTTACAGTGTGTTATAAGTGTTGAATGCTTTGAGCTAAACGATGCCGATGCTAGATGCGATGCTAGCTGCTAATAGCTGTTAGCCACCCCACCCCGCTGAAGCCATATTCCGATCGGGGAGGTATTCAAGTAGAAGCAATAGCTCTGTTTATATTAGAATGGTTATGTCTTAATAGATATGAGCATATTTCAAGTTTAATAGTATTTGCACTGAATTAAGTTACATTTGCTTGTAAGCCTTAAGGATGAATGTCGCTTTCATTGCTATGACTGTTTACATTACAGTTTAAGCTGCTGATGTTCTTTGTTGTGATGTAATTTTGATAAAATTGTTGATACTGGTACAAACAAGTTACTGTAACTCTTGTAACTTGGTAAAGCTAAAGGGAACGCCATTTGTGATTAATACATTTGGAAAAGAAGTTAATGAGCTCATGTTAAGAACACAAAATGGGAAAAGAAATTGATTGTTCTGCACTGTTTGTGTAGATTGGTTTTTTTGAACTACTAGAAGAATTCTGGAGAACCACTGACGGCGAGAACAGCCCAAATGAGATCCTGGATGATCGTGAAATGGTGTGGCCAGCCATGCGATCGGATTGTGGGATTTGCCTGAGAAACTGATTCAAGCAACCCTGGATTACAGATAAGCCCTATGCACTACTTTTCCTACCCGGATAATAGGGTTTGCACACTGACAATTCCCCTACAGTACACCTGTTTGGGTTTTCAACGACTTTAAAGGACAATTCAGACTGGACAATTCAAACTTCACAACAGGAACACTTTAATCTGTTTCATTCATTCCAAAGAGCTCTGATACTGTTCAGTATAAATCTTCCATTTAAATGTCTTTATTTTGTTTTGTTTTACATGTATTCACCTTTAAAAATGCACTATTAGTGTGCAATTTGGGTTATTGTGTTGTATATGTGTATAAATGGTACTGAGGCAATAAAGGTCCCAGTTATTCACTTCCAAGCCAACTCCTTTTGTGAGTCTCCAAAACAAAACCTCCTCCTGAACCTAGAAAGATGTCTAGGGTCTCTATTTGAAGTGAGAGTGTACTGGTCCTGAGTAGAGGCGCTACATATATATATATATATATATATATATATATATATATATATATATATATATATATATAGCTTAGCTAGGCTGAAAAACAGCACAGAGGCACTAATCATGGCAGCACAGGAACAAGCTCTGAGCACAAGATCGATAGAGATTGGGGTCTATCACACCGGGCAAGACCCCAGGTGCAGGCTGTGTAAAGATGCCCCTGAGACAATCAAGCACATAACAGCAGGGTGCAAGTTGCTAGCAGGCAGGGCATACATGCAACGCCATAACCAAGTGGCCGACATAGTATGCAGAAACATCTGTACCGAATATGGCCTGAAAGTCCGTAGGCCAAAATGGGAGATGCCCTCAAGGGTGGTGGAGAATGACCGAGCTAAGATCTTGTGGGACTTCCAGATACAAACGGACAAAATGGTGGTGGCTAACCAACCGGACATAGTGGTGGTAGACAAACAGAAGACGACGGCTGTAACGATAGTTGTAGAGGTTCTGAATGACAGCAACATCAGGAAGAAGGAACACGAGAAGCTCAAGAAATACCAAGGGCTCAGAGAAGAGCTCAAGAAGATGTGGAGTGTAAAGGTAACGGTGGTCCCATTGTTAATTGGAGCACTAGTTGCAATGACTCCCAAGCTAGGTGAGGGGCTCCAGCAGATACCAGAAACAACATCGGAGATCTCTGTCCAGAAGAGCGCAGTCCTAGGAACAGCTAAGATACTGCGCAGGACCCTCAAGCTCCCAGGCCTCTGGTAGAGGACACAAACTTGAAGGATAGACCGCCCACAGGGGTGAGAGGGGAATTTATAGATAGATAGATAGATAGATAGATAGATAGATAAACAAAAATTGTCAACTGTTGACTAACAGTGACAAAGAGATCGAAACCAGGTGAATGCAAGTGTGTTCCATGTAAAAATCTAATCCTGAATTCAATTATACTCAACTAGGATGAACGGCCTAACCCTGAGGAGACCTCCATCTCTAGCTGGCTGAACTTCTTATCTGTGATTGGTGGTCAGACAATGACAACATCCCTGTTGTCATTGTCTGTTGTCATCCTTGCTGTTGATCAATGCCACAATTCCAGGCCAAATGACCTCAGCGAGGGCTGCCGTGCGAGGGCATAAGTCAGCCAGTCTTTGTTGAGCCGGCGTTCTAAAGTGGCTGTTTTCACCTCGTCGCAAAAGCAGCAGCAGCTGCCTCTGATGCTCTCCTCTGGCTCTGACACGGGCTGATTGGTGTGTCATTGAGCTCCCAGCTTTATTCGACTGTCCATCAAAGCTGAAAGCTGAAGGGTCCCTGTCTCTCTGGTTAAACTCAGCCCCCCAGGGCCTCCAAGCGCAAGGTCACTTGGCAAGTGATGTGCTGGTGACCTTGGTGGGATGGGGTATAATATGAATACAATCATGCTGAGTGGTGAAATAATGGTGCCGTAAATTCAATAAACAACCCGGTGGACCTGACATCACCTTCCTTTCATGACATCTTTTTCTGACAGGACAAAGTAATACAGCGCTCCCCGGAGAGTCCCTGAAAACAGTCAATTTCTCTGTACTAAATGTCAAGGCAGTCGTGCGTGGAAATATGAAAATGGAAGAGTGGAGGAGGAGGCACTTAATGGTGAGGAGAGGACAGCAGCACCTGCTATCAGCAGGAATCCCGCTCTCTACCTGTCTGAACATCTGAACTCTGGAGGAAAAATACAGTTAACCAGAGAGAGAGAATGGAGGACGGGCCTCAGCAGAGTGAGAGAGAGAGAGCCTAGAAAAAAACAACACAATGAAGCTGGGAGCATTTTTAAACTCTGACTTTCATATGAGCTACAGATCAAAGAAAATCATTTGTTAATATTTCTGCCTTTTTTATGAAAAAACTAATAATAATTCTGTCAGCGGGATCCTCATTTACAGAACAGTTACTGAAGATGTCCTTTGGCATCAGTTTCTCAACTCATCACACAGACATTTAATCAAGAACCTTTGGTGTCACGTTTCAACTCACCAGCTACCTGTAGGAATATTTCAGCCCAAAGCACAACCTAAGCAAAGTGTGAGGTAGGTAGGTAGGTAGGTAGGTAGATAGATAGATAGATAGATAGATCTAAAAGCAAGGTTAAGCAAATGTCACCATTTTGTAATAATTGCATCACCAGGATGTAACAGGACATATCTTCTTAACAGCTATACCCACAGCAAGGACACAGTCATGGCTCCTCCTACCTGAGCCCCACCTGAGCACTGAGCAAACACCATGATAACTGATGTAGGCCAAATGATAAGTACACTTAGATGGATCTTTGCTCAGATACCCAGTAGATATGTCCCAGAAACCTCTACTGTGCTCATGGTAAATGGCCTGTATTTGCATAACGCTTTACTAGTCCCTAAGGACCCCAAAGCTTTACACATCCAGTCATCCACACATTCACACACTGGTGATGGCAAGCTACATTGTAGCCACAGCTGCCCTGGGGCGCACTGACAGAGGCGAGGCTGCCGGACACTGGCGCCACCGGGCCCTCTGACCACCACCAGTAGGCAACGGGTGAAGTGTCTTTCCCAAGGACACAACGACCGAGACTGTCGGAGCCGATGCTCAAACCAGCAACCTTCCGATTACAAGACGAACTCCCAACTCTTGAGCCACGATCGCCCCGCATCAACTGGCTCAGTTGTTTCACGGTTCAGCTGTTGATTTGCATCTTGAGAGGAGGGTTGAGTTTTCCATTATATTTTTATTTAAGATTCATTGAATCTCTCTCTCTTATATTTAGTAAAGCTAAACAGCTATAGAAAACAAAGCAAACTGAAGCTCTCAGAGGTTACAGTACCTCAACTCTTACAAGTTTTTGAGTGGATCTCATTGCACTTGCAGACAGAAATGTTGTGTCAGTCAACTCCTGATTCACAGATCTGGTAGTGACAGTTGAGCCAGTTACTGGGTGTTAATACCAAAAATAGCACTGGACTGCATTAGTTGGAGCAAACAACGTTTTCCTTTTTTGTAATTTACTCTTCTGACCTTTTCTGGATAAATATATGTATAAGAGGGATGTTTTGTTTCTCCATACTGCTGTTATGTATCTGCATACAGCCTAATGCTGATAATGACTTTGACCTGAGTGAAAAGATAAAACTGTGGTACACGTGACTGCTTTCATAAGTTGTAAAAGCAGTTCTAAAAATAAGACAACTGTTTGCCTAACACAGTTAGTATAACACACTGACATTTAGACCGTATCTGCAGTGTGATTGAAGTTTAGATGAGCTTTAAACTGCATCCAGTTTATCGCTTTTTTCTTCTCTTAATTTGAAGCGCGGTGAAAATACAGGTAGGCCTTTTTATCCTCAGTCATGTTCAGGCTGTATTGAAGCTGTTCAGTTTCCCCTCCTCCTGCAGGTGAGCGGGGTCCTCAGCTCGGCCATAAACCTCTCAGCAGCTGCTCACAGAGAGCCATTCTGCTCTGATGGACGTCGCATCTGATGAAGGTAAAGCTGCACTGATGCCCTGAAAGGACAGTTCCATCATGATTACATTTACATTTAAAGGGTCACTTAACCCAAATCACACAGTATCTATTAAACTGTGTACGCATTGTCATTTCTGTTCATGCAGATGGTTTGAGTTTGCAGCACTTAAACTCCAGTAAAATAAAGGTGAACAAATTATCACAATGAAGTTGATAAAGTGACATTTTAAATTGTTAACATCATTACGTCTGAAAAAAAAAAAAAATCACGTGTCAATTTGGACTTGGCATCGTTACCGAAACATTTTGGCATCATCCTGAAATAGTTTGGTTTCTCACCTTGTGCCTCAAACTAGAAACAGAAGTTGTCTTTCTTTCTTATCAAACTCTGCAGACGTTCATGTGGAGAGTAACAGAACATTAAATTTAGGCTCACGAGTCACTCACTAGATTCCACCTTTATACCAGCTTTATAATGTCTGGTTTGGGTAATTGGCTGTGGAAGCTCATGAAATATCAGGTTATATCATGCTGAATTTTAGTTGGCTCCAACAGCTTAGCTGATCTCAGCCTGTACACACAGAAAATCTACTGGAGCTCACAACAAAAATCACTGTGAGTTATTTCTGAGTGATTATTTTCCACACGCTGCACCACTACAAACAATCAGACTTCCCCCACCTGCTGAATCCCACTTCAACCCCTGAATATTCTTATTTTTGTGTTGAGCTGTGGAGCCAGAGTCACCCATCTACAATGCAGGCAACAGGAAATAGAGCTATTTAGGTTTTTGCGTTGTTTTTCCTCTCCTTGTGTTCCACCTAACAGATGTTCACGATGAGTGAATTCACTAGAATTAGGATTTAAGTTCAAATACAGTTTGTAGACCGTTAATATTAATTTGTTATTAATGAGGTTTTTTGTAGCCCAAGTATCTGTGCTTAAATAACTACAAGGGGAGTAAATGAGGAATAGCAGTAACACTAAGATGGTCCAAAGGTGCCTGAGAAGATAATGCTGAGTACGAAATGAGCCAAATGTAAATCAGGTGAGTTTTTTTTATCTTGTGGAACTTTAACACACCTCACAGAGGTGAAAAACTGTGAAAAGGCAGAAACTGTCACCCTAAAAGTGTCTGTTAAACAGTAAAATATGATTAAATTAATGTACAGACTTCATAAATTCAAAATGATGAAGCCAGGCTTTACGCAGTCACGCAGGAACTGAAAAAACTAAAAGACACACTCCTGCTCGTTTTACCAACTTGACTGTTTTCTATGTAGATTTGTGAGATTAGCTGTAAAGATTTCTCTGTAGTGGACTCGGTGAGGAGAGGAGAGTAGTAATGTAGAACACGAGCTCAGTTGAGTAGCTGACCTTGTTAACCTCTCTTCCGACTGTATGTTTTGACATATCTGCTGTATGTTTGCATGTATCTGTGACGGGAGCGTTTCTTTTAGGGCCTTCCCAGCATTCTCCGATTTCGCATCGCCACATTAATCCTCATGTTTTCTTGTGTAGAGCTGCAGGCCGACTCTCTGCAGCCCCTCTGCCCTCGCTTCCCCCCCCCTCCCCCAGGGGACGCTCCTCCGCTGCGTCCAGACTTGTCAGAGCAGATTCTCGTCAAATTACCGATGTCCTGCATCGGGGTAATTGCTTGCCAAACCCACTCCACTGATGCAAATTTAAGGGGTCGCCTGTGATGGAGATAATGCCAAATTGGTTTTGAGATTTTGAGATGTCTACTCAGCATGGGTAGATAGATATGTGAGACCTTAAATGAAAAAAAAGGAAGAGATGGAATAAGGCTGTGTGCGGGGAATGCTGATTTGGCATTACTCGACATTGGAGAAGACTGATAGATTTCTTCTGCCTGCAGCGTGCTTCTCACACAGAAAATAATTGTAAAGTATATCTGGAGGGCTTATAGTGCGGCATAACAGACTCATACACTGCAGTCATAACACCTCCTCTCTTGTCCCGTAATGTCCAATTGCCTCGGCTAAGTAGCCATTAATTGCGGTGGGGCTGATGGCCGGAGTCCAGCTCGAGTGTTGTGTGGCCCGACTGTTAATGATGCAGAGAAAGCGGCTCAAACTGGCGTCTCAGCCTCCGTGGATGGCTGAGCTGCCCCGGGCCTCTGTGATGCTGATGTCACCTGATGGGAGAGGCTCTCTGGCGCTAGTGAAGCACTCGATTGGCTCAGCCATGGGGACATATCAAACTATGCAGCTCATTCCACGAGGATTAAACTCTGGAGACTTAAGAAGTTAAGCTGAGAGTCCTCTGGGGAAGAACCCTCACATGTCTGCTGGTGGAGGATTTTAAACTCAGACTGGGCTAAGTTGGTGGTTGTGGTGGATTTGGTAGTGAAGAGGGGCTGAAGAGGCTGTTCATGGGTAAAATGGTAATGACAGTTAAGGAGTGGTAATTAATGGAGTTAGGAGGAAAGCCCCCTCATGGGATTGGAGAGCAGGAGGCCCAAGGGCGAACAGAGACTGAACCATTTAAGCAACAATCCATCGAGTGACATCAACAAGGCTGAACAACTGAACTAAGTGTGCAGTCTATTGTCTCAGAGTTTTTGCATGTATAAAAATGGCTGTAAATCCTAAACAGTGAATGCAGACTGCTTTAAAAACTCCTGGAATTAAAGCTTTGCACTTCAATCGCATCTTGACTGTTTGATTTAAAATCTGGTGTACAGAGGCAAGACTATGAAAAACATGCTGTACTACAAAAAGTTCTGGACCTTAAAGGAGAAATACACAATTTTCTGATATAGCTTTAGCATTTTCACATTCCCATCAATTCAGTTCAGTTTTGTTTATACAGTGCCACATCACAACCATTGATTAAAGGTGCTTTATACTGTAAAGATGCTAAAATAATACAGAGAAAACACCAACAATCAGAGACCCTCCCTGTGAGCAAGGCGACAGCGAAAAGGAAAAACTATGGGTTACTGTGGAAATCTGCAAGCAACCAAAGTGGTCATGAGGTTTTTGGTGCAGCGCTATGTACCAAACATCCACACAGGCACGCACAAACACTCACCAGTCAGTCAGGGAATACACCTTTTTGCCTAGCAACCAGTGGTTGCCATGCTGTAACTGATCACTCTTTAGTGTGATTTGCTAATAATGACATGCTAATATTAGCATGTAACTGATATTAGCACTGCAGTTCACATTCCATTTGCCTTGTTTACGAATAACTTCTTGCATTTATCATGTAACATTCCCCGGTGTCCAATATCTTAAAGTCAAAATGCTAACATTACTTTAGCAGTATAACAAAGTGGACTAAATGGCAGCTGTGGATCTGCATGAAGAAAGGGCAGCTTGTGTAAATGCCTAAAGGTCACTAGCACTACAAAATTGCAGAGATTTTTAGCTAATTAAACAAACACCAGTTTTCTTCTTTGCTAGCAGCTGCATTCCCTAATTATCTAATGAGTGGGCCTGCGATGAGAGGAAAGGTGAGCTCCTCAGCTCTGTCACACTTCACATGCTGCCACCAGTCAAAGGCCAGTGAGCTCTGGATGTTTGTGTGAGGCAACATTTCAGAAGCTAATGAAATATTTTGTCATCCGGCATCGTCCCCCTGGTCTTCCCATCATACCTTTGTCACTTCGCTTCCTTTTCCTTCACAGCGAATGCTCAACATCGTCACTGCGGGACTTAACAAGCCTGGCAAATAATTAAAATTCAACCAAATGATGAAATAGTTGCAACAAACCGTCCTTGAAGGGTCGGCAGGGCCCATTCTGAAAGCAGCAAGGGGGTGGGGGAAAGAAAGCAGCGCTCTTTTTTTTTTTCTCTTCACAGAGAATAATGTTAAGCTGCTGCTCCCAGCTTAAGGGCCTCTTAAATTGGAAAGGCACTGGCCTATAGAGACATGTACCTGTCAAACAAATACCACACGCCTCTGATTCTCTCTCTCCTCTTTCTCTCCGGCTTCATTTTAAACTCTCAGATGGTATTCAAGTCAGACGCGGGGTGCCGTAGAGATTGTTGGGTTTGAGAACAGAGATGGGGATTCGCCTCTTAGAGGTATCACAGCGACGCTGCTGTCGGAGGAATTAAGAGGTGAACTCGGCGGCCCTCCGGTGATCCGCTGAGAAGATGTTTCTCACGGCCCAAAGGAAGCTCGTCGAGTCAAAATGTACGATGGCGGCATGGTACGGTTAAAGTGTGACAATGAACACCTTAAAATCTGAAAGGAGAATTTTTAAAAAAAAATTGTTGGGTTTTTTTGGTTTTGGTTTGTTCATTGTAAAGGTTAGGAATCAAAGGAATTTCAGGGTGGCGAACACATCCAAATTCAGTTTGCACTAATATCTTGGAGGTTTTCTGTGTCTTTGCTTACTACATAAATCTCAAAGCTGGCCTCCTTTGTGTCGATGAAAGCCTCACTGAAAATATAAAGATAAGCTCTGGCAGACTTGGTTCTATGGTGGGCTTTAAAGGGTTAAGCTTCAGTGTGAGTGGATCTGACTGAGAAACTGAGGGACACTGAATGTTCAAAGGGTATCGGCTGGTCAGTCACAAGGCCTGCTTTATTCTCTCTTAACTTAAAATCATAAGATTTTATGTTAAATAAGATGAGAAACTGACCATTTGATGTCTTTTTTATCCAGATGATTTAGCTTCATTTATCATTTAGATTTTTTTTAATGGTTTTTGAGCCCACCAACAAAAAATGATTGTTAATTTTTTTTTTCATGTCTGAGCTCAAACTTCATATCCTGAATGGCTGTTATGAGGAGCAAATTAGCTATAGAGACCAAACAGTTTAATATGTACCATGTTATTGCTGCTGGCTACAGGCACTGACTCACTTTTGGAGCCTCTAGTGGACATTAGATGAACTGCAGATTTGAGTTGGTAGGA
Source organism: Diplotaxodon limnothrissa (assembly GCF_057381915.1). Taxonomy (NCBI): domain Eukaryota; kingdom Metazoa; phylum Chordata; class Actinopteri; order Cichliformes; family Cichlidae; genus Diplotaxodon; species Diplotaxodon limnothrissa. Next base: position 12,308,929 of record NC_140597.1, on the reverse strand, counting down.
ACCATTCTAGGAGGAGTTGGTTAGGGTACAACCAGATACTCCATTAAGATGGGAGTCACTAAAGCTTTCGAGTCTTCACTGTTTTTACTGTTGTCTGTTACAATATTAAGGATTTGTTTTATGAGCACTTTCTGAATCCATATGCATCGTCTCCCCTGTCTCCTCTACTCTCTTCTCTCTTTCCTCTGCTGGCTGTCAGTCTGACCGAGCATCACGGTTGAAACTGGCTTCCTTCCCTGTGCCAGGGGAATTGATCTGTTTGGTCCCCTGACACTCCCTGTTAGCATTGATTAACCAGTGAGTCACGCTACCTCTGCAAAGACAACGTTTGAAGCTTTCATTTTTTCCCTTAATTATTTAGAGTCACAGCGAGGTGCGCGCTCATCCCAACCTCATACATCATGCAAAATACTCTGACTGACATCCACACTGCTTTCAGGCGTTTTTCCTGTAAACCGGGAGTGTTTGTTTTAGTCGTGAGCTCTGGGGCAGGAGGTGCAGTTAGCGTATGCTGTGATGGGAAGCTGAGAGCTGAATTACCACTAATGGCTGCGGCTGAGCGGAGTGAGGGATGATTTTATGGATGAAGTCATGTATTTTTCCTCAGATTTAAAGGTCTCTCTGAGAGGCCCGTTAGCATTCACGGGTGCATTCACTAGGCTGTTGTGCTCCCATCATCCAACTCCGGCTCAGTCTATTTCTGCAGTGATAAAACAGCAGAGTGATTAAAATGCTGTGATAAAAGCAGCGAGAACAAGAATGCTGCAGTAGAGGATGTTTATGTGACCACTGAGCATGTCAGAGGAACAGAGATTTATTAATGGCTCAGGTGTGTGTGGAGGAAAGGCTAACCTTTCACTCGCAGATGTTTCACCAATGCTAGATATTTTTTGTCACAGACAGGATTCGGCTTAATGGAATGCTCATATTTCAGAGTTTTCAAAAAATTAAAAAGGACTCAAAGAGTTTGTCCTGCATTTGTGTCATGTTGTTAGGGTCAGCTCTACGCTGTCACAGAGACTCAGCTCATTAGTCAAATCTGTAATTTGTCAGGATCAGTGGTACTTACCACAACAACATTTGCATTTTAATGTTGCCTGCACGCATGCAAACAGTTTCACGTGAATCTTCTTATGTTAACCCAATGTGCTAATAACACTGACAGTTGTGAATTTTTCAGGGTTTTAGTGGAGAGTTTGATGATTTTGTCGACATAACGATGAAATGCAAGAGACAAAGAAGCCATAAAGTATATTAAAAGACTTATCTGATTTCCTTTGCACATCATATGAGAGTTTATTCACTGCAAATCAGAGAGTGTGATTTTTAGTCCTAGCATTAGCTAGCATAATGTTAGCTTCTAGCAAGCTATTTAGCTGACTTGCTGTCAACCATCCAAGGATGGGAAGGTTGCATGCCTCATCTCCTGAAAATCAATAATTATGAAAATATTGGCAATAAATTAGGATATTTCTATATGTCTTCTTCTGTAGAAGTGATGGAGGAGACAGAAAAAGAGGAGGAGGAGAAGGAGATAATAAGAAAACAATATTGAGGAAGAGATAATGAAAAGATATACGATACAAACCTTAAATAGCCATACATAGTTTAAAAGAGCTACTTGTGATCTTTAAATGAAAACTAACTTATAACACACTTCATGGCAGCTTTTAGGTATATTTAGGTGTTTACATTCTGATTTCCCTTTTCTTTCTTGAATTGAAGTAATCACCTCGTGACAAATACTGTGACAAATACATCCTGTGCAATCGTGTTTGTGTAATAAGGTTTTTTTAATTGTTACTGAATGACTGTGTTCTCCTATTTTTTTATACTATTCTTTTGTAATTATATTTAAACTGTTTTTCTCTTGACACCACAGGGACTGCACTTAATTTCGCTATGTTACAATGACAACAAAGATATTCTGATTCTACTTCTGACTATTTGAGGATTGATGTTGGAGTATAAAGAGTTACAAAAGAAAACAAAGAAATGTAAAATAAAATAACTCAATGACTAAAGCACAACAACAACAACAACAAATAAATACAGGTATGAAGGGATGAGGTGGGAAGAGTTTCTGTGTTCATCTTTGTGGCAGCGAAGCTGAAACAATGAGATTCTTTTTTTGCATTTTATTATGTTGGGATTTGTATTTAATTGTGATAGAATGAAACAGACATTAGAGAAAGTGTTGCTGCCTGTTCAGTGAATGGTGCAGAGGGTTGTCGGTATTATCCATTTGTTGTCCGTAGCAACAGTTGTTTGGATGACCTGTGCCTCTGTTGATGTAGGAATCCAAACAGAGAACTGAATGAAACATCAATGACCAAGCAGAACTCCCTGGGCAACAGCTGGCAGTTCAATATTCAGGCCACAGAAAGATTTCTTCACAGCAACATTTTGTGGATTCCACCTCTTTGCATTACCAGTCTGTGTAATCCCTCCATATTTGTTCTTACCGCACATTTTTATGAAATGTCACCAAAGGGAAAGGTACAATAGTCTTGAATTTCCTTCATTTGTACATAATCTGTCCAGAGACTTTCTAAAGTCTTTAGGGATGATTTCATAACCTTTCTCAGCTTAATAAGTCGCAAAAAAACTGAGGTTCTCAGAAACCTTATTGTAACCTTGTTGTTAAGCTGTCTTAGATCCATAACATTTAAAACAGTGTGCCGTCTCACACCGGATTCTCAGTCACCTGACTGAAAACAGCTGCCCCATCTTTAAATTACCTGCAAATCCAAGAGGTTTACATACTTTTACCCTTCATAAATGTTGGACTATTTTCCTCTATAATTAACAAAGGAAGTAATCTTTTTGTTCTAGTTGTTAGATTGGATTCTCTGTATGTAAGACTTGTACATAAATCTGCAGAGTTTCACACCACACTCTTACAGAATCATAGAAAACTCTTCAGACTTCACAAACTTTGGACCAGCACACATATGAAAACTCTGCATGACCCGCTGTTGTTTGTTGCTGGAATATTTCTAAGAAACTGTCCTGAGTTGCCAGAGGCCTCTTGTTGCCTTTCGTCTCAGAACATCTTCCTGCTTCCAGCAGCGTCTTAGAGAGCGCAGTCAAACTTTTGTGTGAAGCCTAGGGGACGGAGCCGGAGCACGAGCCGCCCTTCCTCATTTAATTGGCGCCTCTATCTGCTTGTTAGTTCACAACACTTTAATTTGACAGCGGCGTTAAGGATGGGCCCCTCTGTACTAGAAGAAAACTTGATAATGCTGTCAGTAACTAATTAGCGGTTATGGCATCTGTCAGGAAATTGTGTGTAGGGGCAATTAAAAATGATGCACTATTAGTTTTCGCCAACCTCACTGACCCAGTTAGCGTGGGCGGTCAGGATGGGTGGGGCAAAGTGGGCACGCACAGGAGCTCTTCGAGGTTATATCTGGAACAATTGTTTTCTGGGTTGCTCTGACTTTACGTTTGATGTTTTTATTTCCTCGTGCTCAGACATATCATTTAAACAGGACTCATGCAGCATGCTCTCATCAGAGGCCGACCTTCAGTATACTGCGTGCTGTCAGGAGCTTTGCTTCTGCTGAGTCTGCGAGCTGCTCCCAACAGCTACAGAAATAATAAATGTCAGACTTTTAAGGGTCCTGTCCACATGCCACTTAAAACAGGAAGTCGGTCCAACAAACCACCGTAGAATCCAGCGACCAGTTCTCAAATCTGACCGACAAGTGAAAGCAACAGTGGATCATCGGCTCGAGAGTGAAGATGCTGTAGTCGGACCCTCTTACCAGCGTTTTAATAATCAATAGCAAGTCACCTCACCTTGATATCAATAGTTATGATCCCACAGGATGAATTCTAATGATTTTAGGGAACTTGTGACCTTTCCTCAAGTGCCACCATCAAAGCAGCACAAATAAAATTGAACAACTCAGATGTTTTTTTAGTGAATGATTGGTAAATTGAGATTTCAATGAGCCTGTGACCTCTACTGGGGCTTTCATGTAGAAATATTAATGTAAGGATTTTAGTGATTCTGAGTGTCTCCTGAGATTAGCATAGATCCCACACGTGTATATCAGTGTCCCCAGATGAGGATTTCTAATGATGTTTTTTATTCTTCAGCATTACAAATCAGGCTATAAGTTCTACGGCTATCCTCATGGGATAAAGCAGTTTGACATCATTCACCTTTCTTTTAGACCTGCCATCGATTTCATCTTAATAAATTTAGCTTTAATGATGTATGGTACGCATGCATTTTAGTTCAATGTAATAGTTTATGTATCCAGCGATGCGCCATCATCAGATCAAAACTTTGGTTTATTAACAGATACCAGCAAAAAACATGCCATTTCTGGAAGCTAACAACATTAGCAACAATGCTATCACACTACAGCTGTGTCCAAATTCATGGGCTGTATCCTCCTGAGGATCCTCGCGGTCTATGTGGCCCGGGTCCTCAGAATGTCGGATAGGCCGGAAGTAAACGGCTGGGGAAATTGGACTAGCCTTCTGATTAGCTTCACCGCTGTCTTGGTGGAGTTTAATAAACTCGTCCATCTGCTCCTTGCTATCTAAAATATAACAGGACACTGGCATAAATTCTCGACCATCTCACGCTTCTGTTTAATCAGTTTTCTGTTTGACGTTTATTCAGCTGTGTGAAAACCAAGGAGGAACCCACCCGGGGGATTTATAAAGTTTTATTTTATCTAATCTAATCTAATAACTTTAATCTCAGCCAAACCGATTTACTCACGAACAAATAAAACACTGAAAAAAGCCAAACAATAACATTTTTAGGTTATCTAAGCGACTTATATATTACGTTTAACCTGAGCAGCAAAAGTCCGCTGATCTGAAAATGATGTGCCGGGAGTTGTGTCGTTCTCGGTGGCTTCAGTGACCCTCAAGCTCCCGGCTAGCTATCGAGCTGGTGGGTAGCAGACGTCTCTGAAAACGTAGAAGAACTTTTGGAAATATGCGATATCTTGATAAACCGGGCAGATATTTGAAGTTTACACAGCTACTTTCTCGCCTGAAAATATGTTAAAAGTTTATTTTGTGACCCAGAAAGATTAATAACAGTAATTGTAAAACTTAGTAGCGGCCGCCATTGCCGGAAACTGGAATATGGTGGGCCACGAAGGACACACCTGACCCATCCTTCAAATTTGGGGAAAAGGAGGACACATTTCTCGGCTGCATTCGGAGGAGTCGAATTTGGACAGCCTTCGTCGAGTCGCTGTGATGTAATTGGTCTACAAATGCGTCCTCAGGAGGATGCAGCCCATAAATTTGTACACAGCTTACAAATGTGTTTTAAGTTTGTAGGCAAGCCAACATGCTACTTATAGTGCCAGAGTATAAGCTGGGGGGGAACCACACTGGGCTCTATTGCAGAACTAACACAGAGAGACAGGTTAACTGTTTCTAAATTGTCTAACCACACAAACTGCGTGTCTTTGGACTGTGGGAGGAGACCAGAGTGGACATGCAAACTCCACACCGAAAGGCCCCGTCCAGCTGGTGGATTTGAACTCAGAACCTTCTTGCTGTGAGGTAATATATATCAGATATCTAAAGTCTGAAATAGCATCTATGTTCTTTAAAATGTCGTCACTTCATCTATTAGTTGTATTGATGAAGTTTATGCATTCATTTCATCTGGATCTAGCATTAAACCTGGTATTTTTGTTCTTTGCAGGAAGCTTGACTAGCATCAAATTCACCTCAACCAACCAACCAACTCTTCAGCACAGTCCAACAAACAGTCTTGTTGCCTCCAGTTTAAAGATTGATTTTCTACCTCTGATTTCCGAGTGCTGCTTTAGTTTGAGGAACCATGTTGGCATGAGCCAGCTGTCATAAAATGGGGAGCCTTTACAATATTACTAATGGCTGGTGACTCCTGTGCCTTGGTGATCGGCTGTGGTTTGCTGTGGTTTCTAGCCACACTAGAATGTGGCCAATCTCCTGGCTTTAAATCTGAGCCTTTGGTATATCACATTCTCATAACTCGCTCCATCCAGCAACTCTGGGAAGGATTAGTGTGTTTAAAGAACGGATTCAAATTTATTTCAAATTCAAACTGACTAAAAAAGTCAGAGAATTTAAACCCCAGACTGAAGAGTATTTAAACCAGTCTACATGATGTCGTTGAAGTAGAATACACTTCCTTTACTCTCTGAAACATCATTTGAAAAACTCCAACTGTCACTTAATATTTTTTGAGAGCACGAAGGGGACTTTAATTCCAAAACCTGAAAGCCTAAAGTAACACCTCCCACTTCACACCTCCATTAAAAACCAGAGTGTGTCTCGTGTTTTATTTCCTGGTGTGTAGAGAGCATTATCGCCTCACGGAGCGCCAGCGTAGCTGCAAGAGCTAAACTCTGATGCTTGATCATTAAAAACAATTAAAAGAATCCCGAGAATTGCCTTCCTAAAAGCTCATCATAGCTGTATGAGACCAGTTTTCCTGTCAGTGGTTAGTCATGTGATTCCTTCTCTGCTGACAGCCATCTTCTGTCGGCTCCTCCTCTCTTCACTTGCTTGGGCTTTTGTTTGTTTGTTTGTTTGCTAATTACTTTTTTTGACACCTGTGCCAACTCTGCACTGGTGTGAAAAAGCAGCTCTGCACATGCCTGACACTCAGCTGCACTCAGACACACACACACCCTACCTCTCACTTCCACTGTATCTTTAATACACAGACACACACACAGACACAGATCCCCTTGTGTGCAATTACCTCTTCTTTACCTGCACGCCTTCAAAAACAGCTAGCGTGCAGAGTGCAGCAAACAGTAAACAAAACACACAAACACATGCGTGTATTTATATATTTATATTGAACTTAAATCCCTCAGCTGTTGGATGGCACGGTGTTGGCAGCATTGGAGATATACAGTCTGTAGTTTTCTCTAGTGAAGTGACCCACCCATCCATAAAGCAGCCCATCATAACACATGCCAGCTTATCACAGAGAAGCCACACTGCTGTCAATAAAACAAAGTCTGTGCAAGACTTCAGACAAGCGGCGTCACATGACACGTCAGGTGCCTCCCCACCGAGCCCGGCTGTGACAGATGGGTACAACATGTGTTTTTGGAAGCAGAAGCAAAGTAAAAAAAGAAAAAAAAAATCCCTGCTGGTTGTTTTTAGACAGCGGTGTCCCCGGCGGGCTCCTCCCCTTCCTTCGCTTCTCTCCTCCTGCAGCCAGCTGAGTGATGAGCTCACCAGCGTCGCAGATGGAGGCGTGCATGAGAACAGGTTACAGGGAAGATGTGGTGATCTGAGGAGGGACTGTGCTTGTGTGACTACTTGAGTTGATTCAGCTGCCTCTCTGCAAAGTGGTGCCTTCAGGGACTGTCAGCCCGGCTGGATATGATAATTCATAATCATCCAGGTCTCACAGCAGCAGCATATTATCCTGGGATTGGTGGCGGTAAGTGTAGCAGCAGCTGAGTGTAGTAGCGCTGAGAACCGAGGTGAAGTAACGCTGACCTGTGCAGAGCTGAACTGCTTCAAAATCCAATTCTTTTGTTCAACTTTTATCATAATGAAAATCTAAGTTTTCCAACTCCAGAGTACATTTGAATAAAAACATAGCAAAACAACATTAAGTATCCAAGAAGAATAAGTTATTACATTTTTATAATTGTTACCAGTGAATTAAAAACTAAATTATGTGAAATATACTCACATTAAGATCCAGTATATCGAGCTCTTATAATTTTCTCAATTTTTAGGCTCATATTAGGAGAAGCAAAGCTCAAAAACACTGAATCCAAACTGAGATTTGAAGCAAAGCTTCAAGGCTCTGACCTCAAACCTCATTAACCGGATTAGCAAATGCTCCCCATGTACACTACACTGAGCTCTTTCACACTTTGTTTTCTGCTTTTCTTCATTTTTAAGTCCAGTTTGATCAGCACTTCATTCAGACTGAACCACAACAGTAGTCAAACATGTCAAAGCCTCGAGTCTTGTTTGTCAGGTCAAAATAGCTACAAAAAAGTGCCGAACCTGACTGTGAAACTGAGGAACACTCATGCTGCAGAGAGCTGTCAACCACAAAGTGAATCATCCTTTTTCACCTTTAAAAGGGACTATTTATAAAATGGGCATCACATCTTACTTACTAAAACTTGAAAATAGAAATTTTAGCCTTTATACATTAGCTTTTTTATATTATGTTCTTTGAGATGAGAACCAGACACATAGTGCATTACAAAGGTATTAAAACTGGTCAGAAGGTCACAAATTAAGAGATCAGCTGCCTCATTCTTTTTTACAGTCCAACTTTTTGTGCAAATGGGAGCAGTCACCCCCTGCTGGCCATAAGAAAAAAATGCAATTCCACAAAGACTTTACTTTCTGAAACTACATCCATCTTTTAGATACAGTTTTTGGTGTCTAATCAGTGAGTCCAGCAACCCCAAATTCACTAAACACATGACCAGACACAGGAAGTGGAATCACGTGGGCACCTTTCTGTTTATGCTGCATGATTTCCGGGATGCTCATTCAGACATGAAGCCGACACTTTTGGATGCTGTCAGATTAACGATGACGAATGAATGTCTGAGAGCGGCTTTGGTTTTACTGTAATATGTTAAAAGCTAAGAGACATGTTTCCATGGTAATAGTCAGTGACAGCTGCTGAACAGTGGTACTAAAATGACAAGAAGAGGCTCATAATTTGGCTAATAATGTTGTAAAGGATATTTTAGAAGCGAGAAAGGACGTACAGTACTGACCTCAGCAGCTCAGTTCAGTGCAGACAACATGAAATCCTCTGCATCTCTTATATGTCTCTCATATATGGCCAAAGTTTCAAATGATAAGGCTTCACATCACTTTAAATGCTCTGCTTCACTTTTTTGTGAGTGTGTCAGAGTCATCATCTCAGACCAGCTTCTGATGGAGCACCAAACGTTTTCTTTTCTGAAAGAAAAGCCTAGCAACAGAAAACATGTTTTGGTGCACAGATGGATTAAAATAAAGATCAGCTACACTGAGGATGTGACCCTTCAGAGGTTCAATGAGGAAACAGAGGTGACTGTGGCTGATAACCTCCAGGCCACGACAGGAAGTCTTTTTCCAGGAACAGAAAATGACGGGGACTGATTTAAAAAAAAAAAAAAAAGCCTGGCTGACCAAGATGAAGTTGCCTGGGGACAGAGTGGAAGAGAAAAAGAGATGAAGGGAGGGCAAGTGAGATACATTTATATTATGTGATTAAAGGGAAGGGGAGGCTGGTCACCCAGCGACAGACACAGTGATGTAGTGGGAGTTGAGCGGAGGCTCTATACTCTCTAATTGACCCCGGTTAGGATCCACACACCCTTTCCCTGGCTCACAAAGAGCGCCTAATTGCTGCAGCTGATTGGGTCCTGATAGAATTACGTCTGTCAGTGAAGGTCATTAGGCTCAGATTCATCTTCCATCTCGGGGATGAGCAAAGCCACCCTCCTTATTCCACATGCTGTCTTAACGAGCTCACCGCGGGCTCTTTTATCAGGGAGAAAATCCCAGATAAAGCAAGAAGCCGTCCAACTCGCAGATACACGGATCGATATTTGTGAGCGTGAACAACTTTGGTTCCCCCTCGAGGTGAATTGATACCGAGCGGTGACAGAGGCTTTAATCTGGGAAGTTGAGCTGAAGCTTCCCGCACCCCAGAACAGGAAGTGGACCTCTCAGACGACCATAGGGTCTCGCCCAACCTCCCACGTTTCCCACGTCGGTGAACAATAAGAGTCGCAGTATTGCGCTGCGTGAGAAGGATGCAGAGCAAACTGCAGTTGATATCAACCGTTGCAGACACTCAGCTGTCAAAATGAGCTCGTCAAAGAATAGTAGTGAACAACATTAATGTATCAGACAAAAATCTTCAGATCAACATTCAGATTAAGGGGGTTGGTGATGTGATTCTGGAGCAACATCTTCCCCAAATGCAATGAAAGATGCAATAACCTAACTGGCCTAGCTGAGCCATGGTGATGGAAAAATCTGCTAATGTATCAAGGCTATTTATTTTTATCAAAGAGTAAGAAAGATATTTACTGTTTGAAAAAGTAGTTTGAAACAGGATTAAAGATTCTCAGGCCCAGACCGATTTAACAATTCAAACTAAACTGAGGGGTGCAGTTTCTCTCCAGTGCATTCCTCCTGCTCCAGTTAAACGTTTGTAATCATGCACAAACACGCACAGCTCCTATGATCACTGTCAGATACTACTGAGAAGACAAAAGCCGGTAACAGGATGTCTGAAACCTGCTGATCCCTCACAGCTCTGAACAAGGTCGGACAATCTGCCGGAGTTTGTGTGAAGCGGGGAGATGAGAAAACACACACAAAAGGAATAAGAGATATACAGCGTATGATGGATTTAGTTCTCAGCAGGAGCACCGGAACATTGATGATGTCCACCGTTTTTGGCGTGTCCGATTTTCAGGATTTACTGCGTGAAAATCTCAGAGAGAGAGCGAGAGAGAGACACGATGAGTCAACGGCAGCTTGAGGTTCATGACTTCAAAACTGAGCTGTCAGAGCTGCCAGGACCAAACTTCTTCACTTCTGCATTTTACAACAGCTTCAGCAAAATGCAAATAACTCATTTAGATGAGAGAGTCCTAAACCAAAATCAAACCTCCTCATTCTGTTTTTAATAATTCATGTTTCTAAAAATTCAGCCTCTCAAGATTATCGTCATATGATTGGTGAACGTGCAAATGTGACATTAACAGTGTTGGGGAAAAATATGCTTAACTATTACATTAAAATGTTCTCATTAAAATGATGGTCAATACAAAGTAGTGATATATAAAAATGACTTGTGTAGAAGACAACATTCATCCTGGTGCTTTGCATCTACTTGCTTTGTTTAGCGCTGTCTCCACATTTACCCCACCTCTCATCTGCCAGTCGCGCCGCTCTGTGCCATGTGACAAGCTGACCAAGGTAGGGATATTACTTTGACTTTTACTTGAAAAAATCAATGTCTGAGGAAGTAAGTTCATTGAAACGAAATAAAGCACCCCCTGCCCCCAAATGTTACATAGCTGTGTCTAGCACTTACAGCGAGTGAAGGATATTGAATTAAATTAACTGTTCGGTAGCTAACAGCTTTGACAGTAATCAGTACTGAGCTTTGCTCTGATGGGTCAAACTTATGTTTACATTTCCAGCTTCTCTGCACTGCTTAAAATGATTAAAACTTTGCTGAATTTGATAAGTTTTGGCAATTTAACAGGGCAGCTTTGCACGAGACAGCCATCCTTCAGTCTCTCAGCTGAGTTTGGCCCATCACGATCTTTATAAAGGCCAGAAATAATATCTGAAAACTGGGCTGAGTCAGATTTGATCAAAACTCAGTCCAAAGTGGCCCTCTTTTTTTCTGCACCACAAATAACCCAAATATAGTCACCCAGCACAAACACTTTGAAAAGAATATTTTTCCAAAAGCCTCAACAACTTTATAAAACACAAAGACACTAGTTTCACTTTTCACACAAATCCCAAAGTTGTTGAGACATGTGGCAAAAATTTCATTCAGTCAGCATCTTGACAAAGAGTCCTTGAGTCCACACAAGACTTCTGCTCAAACCACACATCCATCCAGCGTCTTCACTGCTTCTCCATTCCAGAAGTCTAGAACATTCCCCAGGTGGCACATGATGAAATGACAGGTAAATCCCTACCAGGTCACCAGTCCATCACACTGCTAACAGAGAAGCTTTTACACTCACATTCACAATTATGCTCACTTTAGAATCACTTATTAACTTGACATGCATGTTTCCGTCATGTGGGAGGAAGCTGGGGTACCCAGGGAAACCCTCACAGGAGCGGGGAGAACATGCACATGCCACAGTGGTGCTAATCACTGCACCTCCATGCTGTCGTTAAATAAAATCTAATTCATAAGAAATAAAAATAACAAACAATAAAGAGGATTGATGTGAGGTGGAGTGTAAGAGAGACTGGGACGGCTTTCATAGCCTGGAAAGCCCACCTGATCACCTTCCATTATCAGCGAGGTACATCAAGAGTAGTCGAGGACCACCTTGGGAGAGGGAGGATTCAGAGATGGAGAGTACAAATAGACTAAACTGTGTTATTAGTGGTGTCTATATGGTTTTATCCTCTTCCACTTATTCTTGTCAGCGTCGCAGGGGGGCTGGAGCCTATCAAAGCTGTCTTGGGACAAGAGGCAGGGTTCACCCTGGACAGGTCACCAGGTCACATTCACACCTATGGGCAATTTAGAGTTACCAATTAACATAATCCCACTAACTGCATGTGTTTGGACTTTGGGAGGAAGCCAGAGTACCAGCAGAGAACATGCAAACTCCACACAGAAAGACCCGGCCAGGTGGTGGAATTGAACTCAGGACCTTTTTGCTGTGAGGTATAAGTGCTAACCACTGTGCCACTATGCCACTGTGTTTAAACTGTGTTAATAATAATAATGTAATAGATGCCCTGTACAAACATTAACACACATCTTGGATCTTTATGTATCTTGGAAACTTGTTTTCCTTCTTTGCTTTTGCAGTTTTTGTTTTTGGAGCTGATGCAAGCAGAGACCGCCGCCGCTGTTCTGCTGCAGCCGAGCAAATGGAGGCCCGAGCTGCCGGCTGCTCGTTGCTCTTCAGTACATTAAAGCCCTTTTGCTGTCCATTAGTGCACCTCTGTCACGTTTATGAGACGGAGGTGGGAGTTGCGCATTAACTGAAAGCTAAAACGAATGATATAGATGTGCAGAATTTAACCCCTGACCTGTGCTAGGGCGCCCACGCTGCCCAGCAAAGCTGCTGCCCCTGCGCTAACACTCGGGGAGGAACGCGGAGTAATCAAAACAAATGAGTCAGTGAGCGGAGAGGAAACCAGTGCCGTGAGCAGATTTCTAATGACGACTAATATTAGCATAACCTAATATGCTTGTTGATCAAGGGTAAACTTTTGGGGGAGGACATGTTAGGTGCAGAATAAACAAAAGCAGCTGCTGCCAAGGCTCCAGCAGCCTTCAGAGGGAGGAGGAAGACGCCGAGGCCATTCTTAATGTGGGCTGAGCCTGCTGCATGGATATGAGGCAATCTGTCGGCTCCATGCACGCTTATCAACTTCAGTTTTATTTCAGCAGAGTTCTCAGAGGCTCCAATTAAATTCATGTGGAAAGGGAGCAGTTTGAACAATTGCATTAATATATTTATTTTTTCTCTTTCACCATAAAAACATTTCTTCTGTTTCTTTTCTCCTTCCTGTTTTGCTAATTGCACAAACCTCCTCTGTGCTTTCGTTACAAGGCCACAGCTGCAGACCTGCCGTGCTTGTCCCGTAAATATTATATGAAGACTTAAGTAACAATTGTTGTTCTTTTCCCATCAACTATTCATGGTCGCTAAGTTAGGTGGACCGTGGGAGACGAGTGTGGGAGGAACCCTTGCTGCTAAGCTGTTTGCAATGCAGTTTGGAGAAGGCAAAAGCGAGCCCTGCAAGAATAAAGCGTTCATTTTAACGAGTTAATTCTGTCTCATATTCAGCCTTCAAAACATATTCTTCATAGCAGCAGTGAGTCCCCCAGTGGATTCAGCTTCACACGTTCATGCCGTGTAGCCTGAAGATCCCAAAGTTTCCGAAGATAGCAAAAATGTCCGCCTGAATTTTAAGGAAAGGTGTTTACAATTATGCGGAAGGCTAAAATATTCCAACTTGATGACATGGTGAAAGATGTGGCATGAGGTTTAGACTGCATCTACAAACTGCTGTGACATCATGCATGCTGTATAATAAGGCTGTACATACACGAGTGTACGCTGAAAATTTGTATCACATTTCTGTAAAGAAAGAACAAATGGCAATGAGAGGCAAAGGTGTGTGGACACAGGCGACCACATACTTGTTCTGGTTACTTTCAAGGCCAATGCAGACTACACATTATGGGCTTGATAAGAGTGCAAAGGCTTGGATGCTTCAATGCAACGGTGCAAAAAGACTTGGCTTGTAAGATGAAACTGTCACCATCACCCTCTTGTTTTTTTGAAACCTGGCAGATCTAAGTGTTCAAGCTCATCAGTCAAGGAAGCAAAAAGGTCGTTTGCTTGTGGACTTCAAAACTACATCTTTTTACTAGTCACCATCTGCTGGCCACTAGGCAAAAAAACGCAAGTTTGAGGGATTTACACATTGGCTTCACTACTGAATCTTTTATATACTGTAACCAGAACTCATGTAAAAACAGAAGTTACTCAGCTGAATCAGCAGATTGGGCCTCCTTAAATATATGTCATGGTCCCCGTGCCTGACTGGCTGGCCCAGTATGGCTACATATGTTTTGTTTGTGTTTTCTCTCTCACCTCCATCTCACTGCCTGGGCAGAGTGCATTGCGGGCTCCGCCTCTGGGCCTCGCACCTGCAAGTTATCACCTGTGATTCTTTACTCAGTACTTAAGGCAGCAGCTGGGAGCACCTTGTCACTGGATTACTGTCTAACCCCTGTCAGTGTTACTTCAGTTTTACAGTCCTCTTCGAGTTTCCTTCGAGTTTTTCCTGACATTGATTCTCCTGTCCTTGTGCTAGATTCTGCATGCCAGGCAGAGGATTTGTTGCTGTGGTCCTGTCATGAGTGTGGTGAGTCGGTGCGGTGTGAGCGTGGAGAAGAATCCTTGGGAGGAGAAAGCTAGCTGTGTGAAGTTCCCCTGTGTTTTCCTGACCCCTTCATGAACCCTGGTGACCTCAGACCCCTCTTCCCTCACTTGTATATATCACACATGGAGAGTCAAATAAAGGAACTAATCTTTGTGATTTCAATTCAATTCAATTTTATTTATATAGCGCCAAATCACAACAAAAGTCACCTCAAGGCACTTCATAGATACAGAGAAAAACCCAACAATCATATGACCCCCTATGAGCAAGCACTTTGGCGACAGTGGGAAGGAAAAACTCCCTTTTAACAGGAAGAAACCTCCAGCAGAACCAGGCTCAGGGAGGGGCGGCCATCTGCTGCGACCGGTTGGGGTGAGAGAAGGAAGACAGGATAAAAGACATGCTGTGGAAGAGAGACAGAGGTTAATAACAGATGTGATTCAATGCAGAGAGGTCTATTAACACATAGTGAGTGAGAAAGGTGACTGGAAAGGAAAAACTCAATGCATCATGGGAATCCCCGGCAGCCTACATCTATTGCAGCATAACTAAGGGAGGATTCAGGGTCACCTGGTCCAGCCCTAACTATATGCTTTAGCAAAAAGGAAAGTTTTAAGCCTAATCTTAAAAGTAGAGATAGTGTCTGTCTCCTGAATCCAAACTGGAAGCTGGTTCCACAGAAGAGGGGCCTGAAAACTGAAGGCTCTCCCTCCCATTCTACTTTTAAATACTCTGGGAACAACAAGTAAGCCTGCAGAGCGAGAGCGAAGTGCTCTAATAGGGTGATATGGTACTACAAGGTCATTAAGATAAGATGGGGCCTGATTATTTAAGACCTTGTATGTGAGGAGCAGGATTTTGAATTCAATTCTGGATTTAACAGGAAGCCAATGAAGGGAAGCCAAAACAGGAGAAATATGCTATCTCTTTCTAGTCCCTGTCAGGACTCTTGCTGCAGCATTTTGGATTAGCTGAAGGCTTTTCAGTGAGTTTTTTGGACTTCCTGATAATAATGAATTACAGTAGTCCAGCCTGGAAGTAATAAATGCATGAACTAGTTTTTCAGCGTCACTCTGAGACAGGATATTTCTAATCTCAGTCTCCACCCGAGTACTTCCTGCGGCTCGTGGCAATATACATATTTGTATGACTGGACTTTCAATGATTCACAACTGACAGTTATGCTTATTTGTCTTATTGTACTCAATTCAATCCAATTTTATTTTTATACACCGCCAAATCACAACAACAGTTGCCTCAAGGCACTTTAGATTGTAAGGTACATACAGAGAAAAACCCAACAATCATATGACCCCCTATGAGCAAGCACTTTGGTGACAGTGGGAAGGAAAACCTCTGGCAGAATTCTGGACCCTGATGCAGCTCCCCATCCTCTTTTAATCCAACTTTGCTCTTATTGGCTTCCCCTCACAAAAAAGAGAGATGACCATGTAAGGACATCTCTCTACAACATCACAAAAATGCAAGTGTAGAATAAAAATGGCCTAAAAACTGTGAAACCCAGTCCACTGGGGTATTTGTACATACATTGACCTCATTATTAAATACAGCAACTTGTGAATTTCTTATTGTAATAGGTTAAAACAACAAACTGGATATTGGGCCAACTCTGTATTATTTTCTTGTTCCTTTTAATATTATTGCAGTGTAAATGCAAAGAGCAGCAGCAGAGGCAACATTAGTCTCTCTCAGTGTAACACACATGCACAAGAAAATACCAACCCCCAAATCTCACTGAACCACAGTGGAGCCTCGGAGAGTCTAATAAGTCAAACTGCAGGCTGAGCAGGCAGTGCATGAATACCAAATGCAGTCTAATTGATTACCTAATTTATGCAATAACCAGTATTTTTTTAATTATAGTTATTTATTGCCCAAATGTTTACGGGGCTTGGCTGATTCATGGGCAGCACGTCGAGCCACGGATCAGACTCGGTGGACCCTGTTTATAAAACTGACAGCAAAATTATCACAGCTCCACTTCATCATCGCTGCTGCTGCCATAGCTGCAAACTAAAAACCAGCTCGTGTGCTCGGGAAGGAGCAGAGCATCACCCAGAATCTGAATGTAATTATCACTAAATCACATAACATTTGCTCTTATGTAACATCCTCAGTATCATCAGCAGTGAGAGCTTCTTCACTTGTGTCGTTGCACGTTTAAGCCCTACAGACAATTCTTTCCTTCGGTGCATTTTCCAAGGAAAGCGGTGCCGTCAAACATGTTTTTTTGGTTTGATCTAATTCTAGTTTACTCTAAATATCTACATGTGGAGGCTTAAAACCTGCTGCGGATGGCTGATGCAGCACAGTGAATTTGGCTCGGTTTATTTTTTATCACAGTGACCTTATCACTGCGGTAATCCAGCTGAAGTGCGAATCATTTTGAAAAGCTCCAGCAGCCACTGATAGGTGCAAAGATGACAAAATGGTTTTGTAAAATCTTCCTGTCCTGAAAACATTTTTTTGTTTTGTTTTTTTCAGGCTTCTCAAAAGTTGAGCCTAAAACAGAATGGCCCCCGCTGACGTCTCCGAGGTCATTTAAATGTCAAATTTTCATGGCCAGATAACGGAGTTGGACCATCTCCAAAACAACAATGCTTCTGTGATGAGTAACTAATGACAGCAGTCCAAGGCGAGGCAAGTCATGAACCAGTGACATGGTGCGGGGGAGATGTTCTGGCACAAGCCCGATACACGACAGCTCATAACTTATGAGCTCTTCTGAGGTCTTTGTGTCCGATTCCATAAAGCCTGTGTCTTAGTGTCATTTAGGTGTCATGCAAAGGACCAACAGCTTAAAAGGCAGGGGTGGCTAATCAGCATAATATATTATATTATTGTCTTTTTCATCTTAAAGTTACAATTAGTTTTATATTTTCTAATTAGGTTTTATTTTTATTTCGTTTTCTTGAATAATCAGGCCCCATCTTATCTTAAAGAGCTCATAGTACCATACGACCCCCTCTCAGACAGCTGGTTTACACGTGGTTCTGAGGATATTTCAGCATTTGGCATTCAGGCTTAGATGTAGACATAGATCGTGTTCACATATGGCTTCTTATTTCATGCCCATTTTTAATACAGTGCCACCTGAGGGTCTGAACATCATAGACTTTGTCCCTTGCTCACAGATTTCTCCAGAGTATCTGAATCTCATGAACCCACTTTATTTTGAAATTCTTCCATAATTTTTAGGGTTTTTTTGCAGAGTGGTGAACGTCTGCCCATCTTTACTTCTAATACACCGCCCCTCTGTAAAATGCTCTTTTTATACTCATCATGTTACTGACATGCTGTCAGTTAACCCAATTAGTTGCCAAATGTTCTTCCAGCTGTTTCTTTAGTGCCATTTACTTTTCCCGCCTTTAGTTGCCTCGTGCCAACTTTTTTGAGACATGTTGTTGTCATCAGATTCAAGATGAGCCCATATAAATGTCACATTGTGTATCAAAGCATAGGTTTATGAGATTGGCAAATCCTTGCACCCTTTTTTAGTTCAATTTTATCCAACATCTCAAGTTTTTTTAATTAAGCTTGTTTTCAGAATTCATATTTTCCCCCATTACATGGTGAAAAGGTGCACGTTTAGAAGCTACAGGGGGTTGGTGGTGGAGCAAATCACTTTGACACTCATACCAGACACCCAATTTCTATATTTTCACATTTCATGTTTATTATTCTTTAATTGTTTATTTGTGATTTATGTACAAAATACAGAGCTTGGTTGAGTTTAGGTCATAAAACTGTGGTTATGGTATAAAATTTACTCTGTTAGCTTGAGAAAAACAAATAGACAGAATGGTTGGGTTGCCATGGTGACATGTCCCTGTTTTAACTGGACAAAATACTCGCAGCACACGCAGAAGATACTTCATGTTACAAAGCCATGTACAAAATCTATTATAAATAAACCCTCCTGCTTTTTAATACATGACTATAATCTTGAAAAGGATATTTGTGTCTGTTAACAAGAAATAATTAAGGTGGAGCCAGTGAGGTAGAGCTGGGCGATAGAACGATAACGATATGTATCGCGATATAACTTTTACTCGATAGAGAAATTAAGCTATCGCGATAGACCTCGCCGCTCTTGTCCTCTTAAAATAAAAAAATAAAAAAAAAGGTCAGCCAATCCAAACTAAGTAGCGCAGAGCTGAACCAATCACAGCCGCAGCGTCACGTCGCGTGACTTGTTACGTACAGCACAAGTGCCAAGCCGCACGTGTGTTTGTTTGGGAAGCAGCCAGCGGGTAATGGAGGAAATGAGTGTGCCGACTAGAAAAATCAACCGAGCGTGACCGAAGAGAAAACAGATGATGGTTCCAACGCCGGAGAGATTGTCGAACGGAAGAGCCATAGAAGTTCCGTAGTGTGAAGGTATTTCGGCTATTTCAAGTCTGACAAAATTGTAAATTGTGCCGAAAGCAAGTCTGGAAATACAATAAACTGGTGCATGCGTCACACTGTGCGCCACGTTATTGTTTCGGTGAAATGAATTTCTACAATACTGTTAATTCTACTCTCTGCAGTGTTTAAATGCTTACATATACACACAGTTACTGTCCGTCCACACATACGACTCTGTTCTGCTTCTATGCCGCAGCTTTGTTTACTTTTTCCCACCGAGGCTTCTAGACTTCTGATTGGCCAACATTTCTGCACGGTTAGGAATCTAGCGCCACCTGCTGCTTTGGCATGTTCATAGCAGCGTTTTCCTTCATTTCTGCCTTTATGTGTGGACGGGATTATTTTTTAAAACGAAAACGGAAAATCTCCGTTTTCAAAAATACCCGTGTACGTGTGGACGTAGCCTCAGTCTCTGACTGGAAGCGCTAATTCGTCATTCGGCTTTTGTCAGACTAAAGTAACTGTTAAAACTGTTTGAAAAGCTAAGCACATTTAAATCTTACAAATATAGTTATTTGGCTTATATCGTGATAGATATCGTTATCGCCTGAAATGAAAAAAACATATCGTGATATGAAAAAATCTCATATCGCCCAGCTCTACAGTGAGGGAGAAGTTTTAACAGTGTGCGTTTACAACAGTTGTTTTTTTTGTCGACAAAGTCAGACACAGAAACGAGCTGTGACGCGTGGCCTCGGAGGGGGATGTTTACTTCAGCCAAAGTGACTAGCGGGAGAGCTGGGTAATAACTGCCTGGCGTCACAGCGTGCTGCCAAATGCTGTAAATGCAGAACTCTTGTACCAGCCTTAAACATGGAGCGATGCTGCTGAATGACAGCGAGGCGCTGGATAAGCTCAAGATTGACTTGACATGACAGGAAGTTATCTAAATCCCGCCAGGACTTGTGGATAATATGATGAATTTCTTAAAGGCGCGATGAATGAAAAGGAAAAAGAAAAGATGTCACTGCACTGCTGCCATTGTTCAATTCTGAGAAAAATCTCAAGGATGACGTCTCCGATGACCTCTGACCTCCCACTGAAGAGAAAAAACCTGATTTGGAGTTCAGTTACAGCTGCCACTTTCAATTTGAAGCCTCCTTTCTCTTTTCCTCTGCCTTCCCAGAATGCCGTTCTGCATGTTGATGCCGGAGCTGAGGCCTCCCTGCGAGCTTCTTCGTCTATGTGTCCTTTTCTTCCTTAATGTCAGTGTGTTGCTGTTTTTATATGAGCAGATGCAGCTGATCAGAGCTGACAGACTGGTTGATTTAATGAACAGCTTTTAGCATCCAGGCCTTTGATTGAAATCAGAATCAGGAAACTGAGCACATTTAAAGTCCACCTAAAATTACAAAAGTCATCCCTTTTTAAGCCACAAATCATGTCAAACTGAAATTAGAAAAAGAAAAATCAGCAGAAACCTTCCTTTAGCCTCTGAGTGGGCAGACTCAGATTGACACCTTAGCTGAAGCTAGAGGACCACAGCGGATCATCTGCTTCCATTTTACGCTGTCCTTCTGTCCTCCCTCCATCTTTTCTGAGGTCTTCCTCTCTAACTCCTACCCAGCAGCTCAAATATATCCACTATCCCTCCTCTGCACATCATCAGATCAAATCATCTCAGCCTCTCTAACTTTATCTCCAAACTGCTCAGCCTGAGCTGTCAGTCAACGTCCACTGCTAAAAAAAAACATCACACGGAGATAATCAAATCGTTCACATGTGATAGGGTTATTCAAAAGTGGCAGCGGTTAGAACACTGGTTCCCAAACTTTTTTTGCAGAGCCCCCCTTTGTTTTACAAGAAAATCTTGCCCCCACCCCCAGCGCAGGCAGTGGAAAGAAATTCTGTCAGGGATACCTACCTTGGCACTGCTGTTGTGCAGGTGAAGCCAAAGGCAAGATATCATCATACTTTCTAGTCTTTGGTTTGGAAGGAAATTGGTTTGGAAGCATATCTGGCGATGCTTCATCTTCTACTTTGTGTTTGTGTGGGAGCCCTGTCAAAAACCTGTCCATTATGCTACCAGTGTCCAAGCATTCTTTTTTTTTATTTTTTATGCCCCCCCCCCCGGTAATGGCTGTGCGCCCCCGACTTTGGGAATCACTGGATTGGAAGACCTCAGGTAAGCTGTTACCTGTAACTTGGCTGCAGTTTTTCTATGTAAGTTTTTTATCATGTACTCTTGTTCTTGTGTTATTGTAAGGTGACCTTGAAGGTCTTAAAGGCGCCTATAAATAAAATGTATTATTATTATTATCATTATTATTTGTCTTGTTTTTTGCAGTGTTGAATACAAACCGATGGCCCGTAGTGTCGTGTCACCTTTTCCAAAGAGGACACGTGAACTACTTTCACTGGTGTAGATGAATGTGCATTGATATTGTAGTTGGCAATTAGTCGCATACCTTTGCATACCTGTCTGAGAGTGAATGCAGTCAGTCTGAGTTGGACTTTGAGTCGCCTCCCCCCAGGTGACCTGTGCAATCACTTTGCAGTTGGGAAAGTTGTTTCAGAAAAAGAAGACCCTTTCATTGTGTGGCACCCTTGATTGAAAGTGGGTGTAACATGTTACAGAGCAGTGTATTACTTAATATAATATGGTACATTTTTAGTGATGCAGTAATGTAAAGCATTACTGTACTAACACACAATTTATACCATGTACAGGGAGGAGGAGAATGATGGAGTGACCTACAACTTTTGAAGAGTCAAGGTTTTCATATTATTTTTACTTTTACTGCACAAACAGACAGGAGCACTGTGGTAAAGTGCTGACAGCATGTCAGCACACAGAACCGAGAGTGATGTTAAAGCTGAGTGAAGGCTGACTGCAGCCCAGCAGCCCCAGCCTGACTTTCAGCAGGTAACAAAGGCAGTGATGAGCAGCCAGGCTTGCAGCATTATCTCCTGCATTTCTTCCTGTTTATGTTTCTACAGTAGAATCACTGTGGCGATGGCTTTGAAGTCTCTTTGAGCTGGTTTTCATCTTTGCTTTGTGTTGTTGGTTTGTACGTGTGTCCTCATTAGGACGGGGATCTGTGTGAAGCCTGAGGTTTAAACTGTTAACGGGTAATTATGTGACAGTGCATTTCAGGACAGGTTACATAATAATGAAAACATAATACAACAAATTGTTTTCTCTGGAGAATAATTAAGTAAAGTAATGCATTACTTTTTTAAGCAATGGAGCAACCAGTAATTAATTCTACTTGGTTTTCCTCTCTGCGACAACATGATGATGATCAGTAAAGCCAAAACTAGTGTGTGGCTACAGCTGAGTCTCACAAAACAAGGTGAAATCTATTGGCTCTGCCAGCTTTTAGATAAACTTTTTTGAAAACAGCACATTCACTATAAAGATAAAAGATTTTCTAGCAAAAAACAACATTTAATGGAGTGTAATAAATAACTTCTGTAGTTTAGTAGTTTGTGCTTTTACAGTCAGATCATATTTTTGTATTCAGTTGTCAAACAATCAGATCAGACTTCTCCTCTTAGCTGCCTTCACTTTGTAATTAGCGCTGCCTCAGATCTGCTAATCGTCATCTTTCGCTAATCGGCTGGCCTCGAGTTCAGACTTAGATGACCACATCGTTCAAAGATGCTCCACGTGGCACCGAACGTGCCGTGCCATCTTTTACGTTTGATCGCTGGGCACTGCTTATAGACGTGCGTGCACTCTGTTTTGCCAGTTTGGCTGCGAACCAACGCAATTCCGTTTCAGATGAAACCGTCAGCGGACTGGAGTCGACTTCAAAAAGGACAAAATAAAACGGTAAATTGCATTCTGGGTAGGTTCCTGTTGGCGGAGGGATCTGGCCTACATCTCCCTGCATCAGCATCAGAAAATAGGTAGATGGAGCAGTTTTGGCGATCTGACACGTTTGATGAATGAAGAGACTGTAATAACGAATCAAAAAGGAGCTGAAGATGTGTGTGCCAGCCTCGGTTTGCCTTCTGTTGTCCTCAGAGGACAGAGCGACACCAATTAACTCCCAAACAGTTGTAATCAGGGGACCTGTAAGATACCACGCAAATTAAATTAAACCGTCCCTAACCATATGCCAATACGTGTCGTCTTCAAAGCCTGTTTTCAATACGGCGAGAGCTTGTGACTCGGTGGCTCGATGGCTCGCCGGCTGAAACAAAAAAGCAGATAAATAACTCAATTACAAGCACACAAGAAAAAGAAGAAATAATCTTAGAATCCTGCCTCAGGGAGTTTCATTTTCAACTTAAAACACTCGATTGCTACCAGCTCCTGAACTGATTGACAGGTTGTTTAATGCAGAGGGATGTCGAACTGAATTCTGCTTTAGGCTCCAGAAAGTCTCAGTGTGGCCCCGGTGGAGAAATAAATTAGTGAAATAAAAGAGAGGAATCATCCTGTTCCTGATTGCTCTGGTTTATCTTTGTGAGAGAGCCACACCGACGACAGGCAGAGTCAGAGGGCAGTGGAGAAAATGTGCCCGACAAACAGCGACCCTGAAAGCAGGATGATGTCACTCGGGCAGCCCACCTGCCACGAGGCCAAATAGCACAGCCGAGGCTGAAGCCAACGACCTTAATTGTGTCTACCTCCTCTCCTGCTGCAGTCTTATACGCCTGCAAGAGGGGAGCGAGTAAATATGTTTTGTGCATGCAGCAGATGAGTTCGTGTCAGATCATGTCACGACTTGACAGCGTTTTCTTCACCTCTGAGCGGTATTCTAATATCTAGTGCAAGCCATTTGGGAGGATCTGTCTGTGGAGAGCTGGGACTTTTCACACATCCTTCCAATTTTTGTGACAAATTGCTGTGAATGTTGCAGGCGTTCAAACCTTTTCACACTGCAGAGTTTTTGTATTGAAAAAAGGGGAGTACATAACATTTAAGGACACATTTATTTTTCTAAGATCTGAAATATTTTACACATTGAATGTAAAACATTTAGGAAGGATATGCAACTGCTTTCAGACTGGATAGATGCTTCAGGGGTTTCCTGAAGGGTGAAATCAAACTAACATAATGTGAACTTTTTGGAGGTTTTACTCTCTGAATCTGACTTTCCCGGGTTTGCACTTGAAATAACATCTGCTTACAAAACAACTAATGTGAAGACACAAATTGCTTGTCTAACTCGTGTTAGTCACAAACCACAGGGCACCAATATTTAGCAAGTACAACAATAAAACATACAATAATAAGCAAATTTCCAGCCAGCCAAGTTCAAACCCGTCATTATGTCCTTGACAGTTGTCATGTCATTGTCTTGTGTTTCTCACTAACTTTGTGGGCAGAGAAATAAAGCTGGGGCTAATAGCTCTTACAGGGATAGACTTGCTTATTTGCTAATGGCTTCTTCTTCCTGTGGGCCATTAGATAAGCAGCAGCAGCCACCGCTCTTGAAACCAGTGTGACGTCAACCCCAGTGATCACTATCGGGCCCGCTAATGGTCTCTGAAAGGGAGAAAACACATTCAATCACATTTACTCACAATGAAAGATATGACGACGTGTTCCACTAACCGGAGCGGATCCGCCGTTCGTTACGCCGTGTCACAGCGCTTTGATTTTGAGTTCGATACACTGTTAGTTATTGTGCCGGCCTGTGTTTTTCCTGGATGTGCGGGGCGATCGCCTTTAATCATTAGCACAGAAAGGTACAGGCCGTATTGATTTAGACGAGCGCTCGAGCCCATCACAGCGGCTCATCATTAAAAGACACATTAAAAGACAAAAAACAAACCGCTAACTGGACCTCACACAGATCCACAAGTGCTGCTGCTGGACCGAGTCACTGAATGCACAAAGGCACTGCATGTGGCTGTTAGAGGCAGACGGTGAGGAAAATTTGAACAAATGAGAAATGAGGTGCCTCTACACAGATCGCAGGGCGTCTCTGAAGACTGTGTGAGGATTTGAATCATGCAATCACTTTCAAACTCCACCCAGCAGTCTTTGTAGCAGCTCAGTTACATGCACATCTTAAAACCATACATGTTGAAATATTTTAGAAAAGAATGAAATCTGG
This sequence comes from Diplotaxodon limnothrissa, assembly GCF_057381915.1. Classification (NCBI taxonomy): domain Eukaryota; kingdom Metazoa; phylum Chordata; class Actinopteri; order Cichliformes; family Cichlidae; genus Diplotaxodon; species Diplotaxodon limnothrissa. The sequence goes on along the minus strand of NC_140597.1, from coordinate 12,283,835 downwards.
GCTCGTCTCATTTTTTTTTAGAGATGAAGAAGCGTGAAGGTCTGGGTCGGTCCTCAAGTGAAGGCATGAAAGTCTGAACCAGCTGCTGCATTTTAGAGGGAACGCGTTGCCACATTCAGATTTAACACACATTTTTTTATTTCAAATAATAGCTCTACATTGAAAGCAACTTCTGAGGATGTAAACATAAAGTAGCAGAAACTGCAGTTCCTCTAATGGCCACTTGAGGCTGACATGACACGTGTTAGTATTCCCAGCGACCTCTGCACCAAAACCAAGGCACAAATGCAGTCAAGCGTTCCAGTTCTGTGACTCACACAAGTGGAGCTGAAGCTTAACAACCTGTGACAGCAAACCTTTGGACTTTAACCTTTAACAATATCCAAATGGACAAATAAAAAAAATAGTCTGTGGAAAGAAACAGGTGTGCTGTATAAAGCGCTCCAAGTGCTTAGGTAGAGTACAAACAACTTATATGTTGCTCTCAGTTTTGGAAATTCTCACAGATTTCAGATCTTTGGATCAGCCTGATCTGTTTATTTGCTATCTGTGTGATTCTTTCTTTGCAGGGGTGCTTTTCTGAATCACACCCAGCTCGGTGAGTCATTCTGTGCAGGAAGTAAATGGCATAAATTGTTTAATTTGAAGGTTATTGTTTCTTTTTAAATAGTTTCTTATTATATTATATTACTGAATAATCAGCATAGTATATGTGGAAGAGTTTCACATCCATACTGTGAACTGTCAGTTTTTATAACGGCTGCTTTCTGCTGGAGTGTCCTTGCACGATCCCCAGCCTCTCTCTGACAGACTAACTGTTTCTCCTGTGCAAACCTCTGTGACAGAAGTGCTTACTTGCAGTTTGCCTTCAGTTGTCAGGCGGTGACTTGGCTTCCTTTGTGCTCAGTCACTCTGCAGTCGTTTAGCAGCGCAGCATTCACCCGACAGCTCCTCACATCCGGACTCGCGGCCTGTCGTTAGCTCCTCTGCATATCAGAGCCATGTAATGGCGTTGCAAAAAGCCTAATTAGATCTAAATTAGCGTCACTTTCTTGACTCAACATTATGGATAGAGGATGAGGGACTAATTACACTGCTATTAATGCAGAGAGAGGTTAATGACAGGGGAGTTTGTCACCAAACGCGAATGGGGAGGGACGTGATCGGCTCGGCTCGTTCAGCCGCCACATCTAGACCGTTCTTTTCTTTTTGCTGATGCAAGCTGTTCTGGCAGTTTGTGAGCCGCCTGCACTTTCACTTTGTTTGTGATCAATGTACACTTTATATGTGGTAAACAAATAATAACTCAGGTTTACAGGCTGTCGACTGCTCGGTAGATTAAAGCATAACTGTGGTGAGCATCGCACGAGAGCGATGTATATGTTCGTCTGTAATTATGTGCGCAACAAATCATCAGAGGTGTCCGTCTGAACTTGGATTACAGCCGTGCACAGGTGGGGTCGTTAGCAGGATCACAATACTCTGTTATGCTGTGTGGCACATCAAGTTAATGCGTGAAAGGCCACAAGGACGTCTATTCATCAGAATCGGCCTTAATTACACTGTAAAAAATCTCCATGCAAAGACATTTTGCTGAATATCGAATCTAAAATGGTCCATTTCCTTAAAACAAACCAAAAAAAGGCAGTCCTCAGTGCAGTAATAAGATCTTGACAAGTGCCAGGAACATACTAATAATCTCCGCTTTCTAGTAGAAAGAGTCTTAAAGTCTGTCCTGAGAGTAGCACTACACAACTGTCAGGTGTTCCTAATAAATGGCTCAGCGATTGCATCTTTAACAAGCCTTAAAGGCTACAGAGACCAGCAGCTCAGTCACAGTCTGGAGAGTGGAGAAGCAGAGAAAGGATCTCGTTTGTAGTCTGTTTTGTGGAGGGCTCTGGTTGCTGATTTGTACACTCACATTCTCCAATTAGTCAATGAGCTGTTGGGCAGACACCCACAGGTGGAGGCCAATTATTGCTGGCAGCTATAGAGAGAAGTAGGCAGGGGGCAGAAATGAACGAATCGATTCACAAATATACATGTAGCCCGGATGGGAATTTGGGAGTAGATACTCGTAATTCCCATGGACTTAAACGCCACAGTAACATAAGGTGTTCACAGTTAATATTATGTGATTTAACTGTACTCTGAATGTAATTTGCCCTGTAATATGTCACAAGGTAAATACAGGTAATTAGAGCAATGAACCTGTTATGTTAATCATAAAGTATTATTTTATGGTATGTAACTCTGAAGAGAGTTAAAGTATTGTTCAGAGTTCTAATTTTCTGGAGGCCCGTGAAGGTAGCATGAAACGGGACCTGTGTATCTGTTGTAATGGAGGAAGAGAGGAGAACGGCATGGAGAGATGCACGAGGTTAGCTGAACCAAAGTGAGAGACTCAGCTAGTTTTACTGAAGTTACCTAGCACAAAAGAGTGTCGGACTAGAAAGCTAACCGTGTGAGAGCTTCGCAACAGAGTGTGGGGGAAGTGACTTTGTGTTCAATGGTCGCACCACCGTGAAAAAACTGTGTTTCCAGCTACGACCGCCGAGGCTAAAGGCTAGCCCGGACTGCCTGGCTGCGCCACGGAGGCAGCCGCTATGGACTGTCGGAGAGCTGGACAGTGACTGGCTAACGCGTTGTAGCAGAGACAACATCCGGTCCGCAGGGAGAGCGGAGAGTGAATTTAGTTTGGGACTGGCGAACGGAAACCTACCGAGCAACTGAACTGTAAGTTGGACTTTCGTGCTCTTACTGGGGAGAAGAGGATTTTTCTCCATCGTCCGGCGTGAGCAGCAAACAGGCCTGCAACAAGTGTGAATGTGAGTGTGTGTGGGGCCCATGTGTGAATATTGTGTATCTAGTGGATTATATAGCATATTTTTGAGTGTACATTCGTGAGTCACTTACCAAGAGGTGATAACATAATTTGTGTTGTTTAACATAATTTCAAAGGGAAATATTTCATTTACACAGCATGTTTCATTTGTTTATGGAGCTGGATATCATTTGAGTTGAGTTAAGAAAAGGGTGTTTTATACATTACTTTTTCCTGCCCTTACATTCAGTAAACGTTTGGTTTGTGTTAAAGAGTTGTCTGGGGTTGATTCTTTTACTACTGGTTAAGTCTAACTTGCAGGCAAAGGTTTACTGATAGTTTCCCTGATTCCTGTCTATACCAGAACCTTTTTGTGGTATCTAGGCCGTAACGAACCTAACACCCCGCCTAGGGGGTCCAAACTGAGGTAAGTGGATTTAGACTCCGTATCACGGGTGGGGTGCTACATAAAATGGAGGCACCGCTGGGATAAAGACTGGTAGTAATTAGTATTAACTTGTGACCCAGACAACCTTTAAAGAGAGGGTGATTTGAAGTTATAGTAGGTTACAGCAGAGCAAAATCAGTTTGTGTTTGGTATTGTGTTACACTATACACATACAGTAAGATTCACACACTCAACACCAAGAAATGGCTCAGTTACGGCACTGGTGTAAAGGAGAAGGCCTTAACCCTTCGCATGCCATACTACTTAAAGATGTTCCCGAGGACACAGAGATTGAAGTCATAGAAAGAACTCTGCAATCCATTAAAGTTCTTGGACGTGTGAAGGTTAGAGGACGTATGTATGATCCTCAGAGCAAGTGTTTGACTGTACTGTGTGAATGCAGAGAAAAGGTAAATACTAAAGCCATTCCTCTGGACATTCTAGCTGATGGCAGCAATTCACCCTGGAGAATCATCGGCCACTTAGAGGAGGAGGATGGTTCAGTTGACCAGCTGGTTGCAGATGACTGGCAGGCATCTCAAACTGATTTGGGACCTGCCGCCACACTTCAGGCCTCCACTCCTGAAGCAATCATCAGAGCTGTTGGTGACCTTCTGCAAAATACCTCTAAGCCTGCCAGTGACAATAGCAGCTACAGGAGGTTGCGCACCTTCTCAGGGGTTGTTCCCACACCCCCAGGAGAGGAGCAGTTGGAGAACTGGATACTACAGGCTCGACTGATGATAGAGGAATATGATCGGCCTGACAGAGAGAAGAAAATCAGGATAATGGAAAGTGTAAAGGGTCCCGCGTTGGAGATTTTACAGGCTGTACGATTTAATAACCCTGAAGCAACACCTCAAGAATACATTGATGTAATTGAGAATACTTTTGACACACCAGAAACAGGAGAGGAACTCTATTTTGCCTTCCGAATGCTATGTCAACACAGAGGGGAGAAACTTTCTGAGTTTCTGAGAAGAATGGAGAGATCTCTCAGCAAGGTGGTCAAAAGGGGAGGTCTGTCTCCTGCCCTAATAGACAAAGCACGTCTTGATCAGCTCATTAAAGGTGCAACAGGGTCTGACCTGATGCTGTTAAGTTTGCGTTTAAGGGAACGAAAAGATAATCCCCCTACCTTTCTGCAGCTGTTAAATGAGGTCCGCATTGAAGAGGAGCATGAAGCTTCTCGGCGCAGACTTAACCTCAATAAAGTCGTGCATGTCAAAAGCGCTACTGTACCCACAGGGGCACACGTGGAAAATCTCAGACTTGAGATACAAGGTCTGAAAACCCAAGTCAGTGATCTCACCACTGCTGCCGGGGTGCCAGGTGTCCATTCACCTGGGGCAGCATCCACAGAGAATGTGGAAGCAGACGGCTTGGGAGAAGACAAAAACTTCCAAGCATTAAAGAAAGAAGTGGTGAGGCTAAGAAAACAGATCTCTGTCATGTCAGTCAACCCCAGCAAAGGGGTTGCGGTGCCCTCACCCAGGCACCATGGTTCTCCCACGCACCTTCAGCGGGGAGCAAGAGCACTCAGAGATCCCAGTCACTTTTTCTGTTATCGCTGCGGGGAGGATGGGCTAGAGCTGGGCGATATATCGAGTTTTTAAAAAATATCGATATATTTTTATACGAGATATAAGATCTGACAATATCGTTTATATCGATATAGTCTATGTTACGTTATAATTATACTTGTGGAGCCGCAAGTTTGCCTCTCTTTCGTCCACTTCCGTCTCTACGCAACGTTACTCGGCCTCGCCTCTCTTTCACTGAACACAACTCCCCCTCCTCCCCCATCGCTTCACCTGCAGGAAGCGACAAGATGGACACGGCAAATCTCCGTTAACGAGTTACTGCGCATCGCCCCAAGCGTGGGGCTGGACGGCGTCAATGTGTTAGCTAGCTAACCACGCTAACGAGCTAACCACGCTAACGCCATGCAGCCCAGAGGTGCTGCACGGACTAAAATCCTTTCATTTTCTCAAAAGTTGACAGCGCGCCTTATGTATGAATTCTGGTTGTGCTTGATGGCCGCGAACCGATTTTATGTGGAACACGGCGCTCAGCAATCTGTCAAAAAATGTTTGAGTACGACTTTGGTAAGCTACGGAGCTGCACCGCTTGATGGATTGTCGGAGCATTACGGCTGAGCCTCGCGGAGTGATACGTACTGTGCTTCAACGTAATATTACCCCACTGTGTATAAGGACCATAAATGGCACCTGTTAAGAGACGTGGTTGCGAAGCGGATTTCAAACTCCAGGCTGTCAGTCACGCAGTACAAGTTGGGAACAGAGCAGCTGTGAAATCTGTCTTTGTTATTGTGCTCAGCGTCTTTTAGTTTACATTTTGACTCCACAATTGTGAGCTTTTTGTTATGGACAAAAACAACAGTTTTCTTTTATTTATGGAGCATTATTATTTAATAAATGCTCATAATTTATTTTTGAGTAAATTTTATGTACATCTGCTCTATGTTAATAAAAGTGCCTGTGTGACATCTGGGACACAGCTTTGACTAAGAACTCTCTTTTTGTTCTTACTTTATGGCTTTAAAAAAATATATCGAGATATATATCTTATATCGCCATCCAGCTAAAAAATATCGAGATATGAATTTTGGGTCATATCGCCCAGCCCTAGGATGGGCACATCTCTACCAAGTGTAAGGCTCCAGAAAACCACCCTAAAGTGATACAGAAATTCATTCATGCTCAACGGAAACAGGGAGAAAGTAATAGAACTCCCAGTCCTGCCAAAGAACCGACCACCACCAATGTAGGTGTTAACCGGAGTGTTGTCAATGTCAGGACGCCTAGTTTCCCTGAAGGACTGGTAGGGCCACCCTCCACAGCCGGTGTGAAGGTAGATGGTGTACCTTGCACCGCTCTCTTAGACAGTGGCTCTCAGGTGACCATCATTTTTGACAGCTGGTATTCAAAACACTTGTCTCATGTGCCTTTACGCTCTGTTACGGGCCTAGATATTTGGGGACTAAGTGAATCAGAGACCAGCTATCCTTACAGGGGGTACATTCAAATTGAATTGGAATTCCCCGAAGAAACACGAGAGAAAGTTGAGACTATCCCAGTCCTCGCTTTGGTGTGCCCAGACCCTCGGTGCTCAGATACCATACCTGTCTTGTTGGGCACCAATGTTCATAAAATCAGACCCATTCCTGCAACTGGAAAGAAAGTGAGGGTGGGGAATGTTTGCTCTGCCAAAGTGAATGTTCAGCAGCCTCAGAACCTACCGACTATTATGTCTGAGTCTGCCAAGGATGATGACAGTCCAGTAGCTAACGTTAAGTGGACTGGTCCTGGCCCACTGGTCATTCCAGCTGGGAAAGAACGTATAGCTGTCTGTAAAGTCAAAGACATCCACACTATTGGAGACAGCATCCTCATCACAGAACGGGCAGCTTCACATGCCCTTCCCCCGAGTGTGCTTGTGCAGCCAACCGTACTGTTCTCCAAGATGCTTGATAGAGACAAGTTTCTGGTGCTCATGCGCAACCAGTCACTAAAAGACACTGCCATTCCCATGGGCACTGTGGTTGCACATCTGCATGTAGCTGACATAGTGACTGATGTCCCCGGCCCAAACACAAAAGCTTCTACTATGCTTGACCCATCTCTGTTTAATTTTGGGGACTCTTCTATACCAGCTGAATGGAAACAGAGGCTTAGTCAGAAACTTGCAGAGAGAGGCAAAGTTTTCTCGACGGAGGAATGGGATGTGGGTTTGGCTAAAGGAGTGCAACATCACATCCGTCTAGCTGACCATACCCCCTTCCGAGAGCGGTCCCGCCGTGTTGCCCCAGCTGACCTGGATGACTTACGCCGCCACCTGCAAGGACTTTTGGCAGCGGGGATAATAAAAGAATCAAGGAGTCCCTATGCTTCCCCCATCGTCTTGGCACGAAAGAAAACTGGGCGGTTGCGCATGTGTGTGGACTATCGGACCCTGAATCGCAGAACTGTCCCTGACCAATACACAGTTCCTCGCATTGACGAGGCGTTGGACTGTTTGTCTGGCAGCAGGTGGTTCTCTGTCTTGGATTTGCGTAGTGGATACTACCAAATTCCCATGGCAGAAGAGGACAAGGAGAAGACCGCTTTCATATGTCCTTTGGGATTCTTTCAATTTGAGAGGATGCCCCAGGGGATAACCGGAGCTCCCGCGACCTTTCAAAGAGTAATGGAGAAAGCAGTGGGAGACATGCACATGATTGAGGTCATAGTGTACCTTGACGATTTGATCGTGTTCGGAAGAACATGAGCAGAGACTAATCAAAGTTCTTGACAGACTGGAAGAGACTGGCCTAAAATTGTCCATTGACAAATGTCAGTTCTGCAGGCCACAGGTGACATATGTTGGACACATAGTGTCAGAGAAAGGGATTGCCACTGACCCAAGCAAAGTTGAGGCGGTAGCTCGCTGGAAGCAACCCACCGATCTCCCATCACTGCAGTCTTTCCTAGGGTTCTGTGGGTATTATCGTCGCTTCATAAAGGACTACTCCATCATTGTCAAGCCGTTAACCGAACTATGTAAAGGTTACCCACCAACCCAGAAGGGAAAGCGAGCTGTCCGAGTCCCAGAAAAGACCTACCATCGCGTAAATGAACCGTTTGGGGACAGGTGGGATGCTGCATGTACAGAAGCTTTCCAGAACATTATACATTCTCTTACAAATGCACCTGTTCTAGCATTTGCAGACCCAACCAAGCCATATGTGTTGCACATTGATGCTAGCCTTCAGGGGTTGGGTGCTGTGCTCAACCAAGAACACCCAGAAGGGCTGCGACCAGTTGCATTTGCTAGCCGAAAGCTTAGCTCATCAGAGAAAAACTACCCCGTGCACCAGCTTGAGTTTTTGGCGTTGAAGTGGGCTGTAGTTGACAAGTTTCACGACTACCTGTATGGAGCACAGTTCACTGTGAGGACGGATAACAATCCCCTCACATATATCCTCACCACTGCCAAGCTCAATGCCACCGGGCATCGGTGGTTAGCTGCTCTTGCCACTTACGATTTCACTCTCCAGTACCGACCTGGGAGCAGCAACATTGATGCTGACGCGTTATCGCGCAACCCCTTACCAACAGAGGACACTGATTGGCAAACTCTGCCCTTGGACAGTGTCAAAGCTCTGTGTAAGCAGATCTCCTGTAGAAATTCAGCAGGAGGGGGGGCAGTCAGCTTTGCTGAATCGTTAGGAGTTTCCCCTGAGGCACTCCCAGAGTGTTTTGTTTTCCCCACTCATCTTGACTATGGGTGTTTGACCCAGATAAGCAAGGCCGAGCTTATCAAAGCACAAGACAATGATCCAGTGATCGCTCCTGTAAAGAAATCTATGAATGGAGCGATTCCCTTTACTTTCGACAAAGACTCCAATGCAGAAGCCATGTTGCTTCAAAGAGAGGCAAACAAGTTGGCAATCACTGATGGAGTACTCTACAGGAAAGTACAGAGACAACCTGGAAAGGAAATCCATCAGCTTGTACTACCCCGAGAGCATGTTGCCATGGTGCTTAGATCACTTCATGATGAGTCAGGTCACCTGGGGGTGGACAAGACTGTGGAGCTCATACGAGACCGATTCTACTGGCCTAGGATGAGTGCAGAAGTTGAGCAGTACATCAGGAATTGTGGGAGATGTGTTGCACGTAAGGCACCCACACAACGAGCTGCACCATTGAACCAGATCACCAGTAGTGGGCCACTAGATCTCGTGTGTATTGATTTCCTATCCCTAGAGCCAGACTCTCAGGGATATGCTAACGTTCTGGTAGTGACTGATCACTTTACCAGATATGCACAAGCTTTTCCAGCTAAAGACCAGAAAGCCTCCACAGTAGCCAAGATTCTCTGTGAGCGGTACTTTGTGCATTATGGACTTCCGACCCGGATACATTCCGACCAGGGACGTGATTTCGAGAGTAAGCTGATCCACGACCTTCTGAAAGTGTTGGGAATCCGGAAATCCCGGACAACGCCTTATCATCCCCAGGGAGATCCACAGCCAGAGAGATTTAACCGGACGTTACTTTCCATGCTGGGAACCTTGGATCCCAAGAAGAAACAGGCGTGGAATCAGTCCATCAGTCATTTGGTACACGCGTACAATTGTACGCAGAACGAAGCAACTGGGTACTCACCCTACCTGCTTATGTTTGGCAGGGAGGCCCAGCTGCCTGTGGACATCTGTTTCGGAACCAACGACCAGACACACAGCAGTCTGACACATCACCAGTACGTAGCTAAGCTGAAAGCTGATTTGCAACAAGCTTACCGCCTAGCGACAGAGGCTGCTGACAAAAGTCATCAGAGAAACAAGAAAGCACATGACAAGCATGTGAAAGAACAGACCTTGGCACCAGGAGACCGGGTGTTGCTAAAGAATTTTGGTGTCTCTGGAAAGCACAAGTTGAAGAATAAGTGGAGAACTGCACCCTATGTTGTGCTTGACAAAATGCCCCGTCTACCAGTATACAGAGTGAAACCTGAGAAGGGAAGGGGGGTGGAGAAAACGGTGCATCGTAACCACTTATTACCCATAGGGTATCTAGTGAGACTTCCAAATGATAGTGAACCAGAGTTGTTTGATAGACCTGTCACTCGATCCCAAAGGGGACTCGCCAAGGCTATCAGGGAGATGCAATATCTTCTTCAGAGTCGGAATCCGAAGATGCATGCCTGACACAATTCCCATACATGGATTGTGAAAACCTTCTGTCACTGTCAGAACAGCTTCTGAGGGACCAAGGTCAAAAGCCAAATGTGTTGGATCTTGAGAGTTCAACCACTGATTTGGCAGATATTGAAAGAAATTCAGATGATCATAACCCTCCAGATCTCCAGCTAGACCCTGAGGCAGTTACAGTGACTGGCCCTGAGGAGGGAACCGAAGAGAGTGGGATGTCGCTGGAAGGAGAGGAGCATCCAGTGTGCCGCCCACAAAGACTAAAGAGGCCTGTGGTGAGACTGAGTTATGATGAACTCGGGCAATCATCAGATCACCCTGTAGTGGTTTTGAGCCATGGGGTTTTGGTGGGAAGTGGCACTTACAGACATTTACGAGATCACACTTGCCAGACTTCATGGTGTCACCCACTAGCACTATGCCCTTCCTGTGTTAAATTAGAGCTGGACTAACAAAGCACAGATTTTTGTGTTTATAAATCTGTGGGGTTTGATAGGGGCATCAAACGCATTTAGAAGGGGGAGGGTGTAGCCCGGATGGGAATTTGGGAGTAGATACTCGTAATTCCCATGGACTTAAACGCCACAGTAACATAAGGTGTTCACAGTTAATATTATGTGATTTAACTGTACTCTGAATGTAATTTGCCCTGTAATATGTCACAAGGTAAATACAGGTAATTAGAGCAATGAACCTGTTATGTTAATCATAACGTATTATTTTATGGTATGTAACTCTGAAGAGAGTTAAAGTATTGTTCAGAGTTCTAATTTTCTGGAGGCCCGTGAAGGTAGCATGAAACGGGACCTGTGTATCTGTTGTAATGGAGGAAGAGAGGAGAACGGCATGGAGAGATGCACGAGGTTAGCTGAACCAAAGTGAGAGACTCAGCTAGTTTTACTGAAGTTACCTAGCACAAAAGAGTGTCGGACTAGAAAGCTAACCGTGTGAGAGCTTCGCAACAGAGTGTGGGGGAAGTGACTTTGTGTTCAATGGTCGCACCACCGTGAAAAAACTGTGTTTCCAGCTACGACCGCCGAGGCTAAAGGCTAGCCCGGACTGCCTGGCTGCGCCACGGAGGCAGCCGCTATGGACTGTCGGAGAGCTGGACAGTGACTGGCTAACGCGTTGTAGCAGAGACAGCATCCGGTCCGCAGGGAGAGCGGAGAGTGAATTTAGTTTGGGACTGGCGAACGGAAACCTACCGAGCAACTGAACTGTAAGTTGGACTTTCGTGCTCTTACTGGGGAGAAGAGGATTTTTCTCCATCGTCCGGCGTGAGCAGCAAACAGGCCTGCAACAAGTGTGAATGTGAGTGTGTGTGGGGCCCATGTGTGAATATTGTGTATCTAGTGGATTATATAGCATATTTTTGAGTGTACATTCGTGAGTCACTTACCAAGAGGTGATAACATAATTTGTGTTGTTTAACATAATTTCAAAGGGAAATATTTCATTTACACAGCATGTTTCATTTGTTTATGGAGCTGGATATCATTTGAGTTGAGTTAAGAAAAGGGTGTTTTATACATTACTTTTTCCTGCCCTTACATTCAGTAAACGTTTGGTTTGTGTTAAAGAGTTGTCTGGGGTTGATTCTTTTACTACTGGTTAAGTCTAACTTGCAGGCAAAGGTTTACTGATAGTTTCCCTGATTCCTGTCTATACCAGAACCTTTTTGTGGTATCTAGGCTGTAACGAACCTAACACCCCGCCTAGGGGGTCCAAACTGAGGTAAGTGGATTTAGACTCCGTATCACGGGTGGGGTGCTACATACAGCATCCTTATTTCTTTGTCTTTTGAACATTTCACATCATTAAACATGTGATCAAAGAGTTAATAAACAGGATTATAAATGTGAGCGGGCAGCCTTTAGCACGGTACAGTTTTCAAAGGAAAAGAAAATTAATTGAGGTCCAGCATGAAGGCATCCCTGCCTCAATGCAAATTAGAAGATTTATTCATATACTGTTGTTATTTTCCACTTTGTTGCATTCTTTGCTTTATGCAACGATCTCTGCAGAACTTTCCTCTGTCTGCAGACGAATCAGCCCGAAGAAATATTCAGAGTTCAGTGGAAGAATTTGATTCATGGCCTTGTGTTTTTGTGTTGACTTTCAACAAAGACTGAAATTTGGTCAAATCTTTTTTTTTATTAAATCAGGACGTGAGCATGTCCTGAGGCATGATGGGCATGTCTTCAGCTCCAGGAAAACACCTGCACACAAACAGGGAGCACTCCAGGACGCTCCTGAAGCAGCAGTGCTAACCACTGTGCCGTACGTCCAACTGTTATATTCAAATCTACAGGTTAAAGGCATAAACTAGCATTTTGCGCTGGTGTTCATAAAGCTCTTCTCTGCATGACAAGTATTATGATTTCCAACTGTGCTGTATGACCTAACATAACCTCATCTTTCTCTAGCTCAGTGGTTCTTAAAGTGTGTGGCGAGACTTCTCACAGGTGGGGCACAAGTTAACTGGCAGAAAAGTCATGTGGAACTAATGTTGCATTAGCTGCATCAAAGCTGCATCCACGTGCGCAAGTCAACAACCACAATAAAGAAGTGTACTGAAAAGTGTGAACCTGTGGTTGGGTCTGTCGTGCATTGTTTACAGTGGTGCCAAAATCCAGAATTGGGGCACGAGAGTCTCAACGTCATGTTTGCACTTTTCAGTACACTTCTATTTTGCGGCTATCGAATTACACACGCGGCTGCAGCTTTTCAGCTTAAGCCTACACACATCAACAACAACAGCAGGACCCAGTTCATTCTGCTTTAAGCCGGCGAGGCGGCTTGGGGATGCCGCTCAGGTGCATCCGCCTCCCCCGCAGCCGTGCCACAGACCACGCCCCGCCACAGCTCTGCAGTCAAAAACAGGCTCACTGCAGCCACTGAGAGTGTATTAAACTCTCACTAAATTATATATATTTCATCTCTGTTCACAAGTTTCTGGATTTCTTTGTTTAATAAGACTAAGACTGAACTTTATTTTTCCATGTTTGGCAATGTTCACATTCTGTTTAACTTGTTGCTTTTTTGAAGAAGTGCTGCTGACTCATGAAACAGTCTAGTAACAAAAGTTACAAATAGCTGTTTGAAATGAAAGTTGTTTGTTTAAAACAAAAATTACCGAAGGATTCATTGTGAATTTATCATCTAAATAAAATTGCAGCTATGCTTTTCTGTCATCGTTTTGTTTAGATGGGGCGTGGAAATATTTATTTCTGCCATGTGGGGAATGATGTAAAAAGTTTGACAACCACTGATCTAGCTGAACATTTGCAATGACCTTCACACATCCACACAACATCAACTTCTTCTCTAAACACTGAACAATGCCACAAAACATAATATTTCACTGGGTCCTGCACTATTGTCACCATTAGCCTCCTTTTGCTGGTTGAACATTGTTTGTTGGACCCTCTCTTTCCACCATGTGACCAAAGTAGTGTTCACTGAAGGTGAGAAGCGTAAAGCCTTTTAAAAAAAAAAATTAATAAAATCCTTTATTGAAAATGTTCATATGAAATTACAAGGCAATGTGCAAGGCACATGAGAATAAGGGAGTAAACAATCTGGTTTTTAGAGAAGACAAAGAAAATAAATAATTGAACTGCAAGTAAAATTAAGTATTTTTAACATGTGTTCAATCTGATGGTAATTTTACAGAAGAACAAACAATATTTGACATTAACAACATTTACATTGTAAACATGCTAATCACCCATGTTTTTGGGACATGGGTGATATTATAAAGTCTTACTGCCTTTCTCTCACATATCCAAAGCTGGCTTGTGGTGCAGCAGCTGAGAACAGCTGGTGGCAGTTAAATCCATTTCAGTTCCGTTTTATTTATATAGTGTCCAAATCTCAACAACAGTCATCTTAGAGGAATTTATATTTGAATATGAAGTCCGTAAAATAATACAGAGAAAACCCCCAGATTCAGACTACCTCCCATGAGCAAGTGTTTGGCAACAGTGGGAAGGAAAAACTCTTTTTTTTCAGGAAAAACTCTAGCAGAGCCGGGCTCAGGCAGGGCGGTTGGGGTAAGGGAAGACAGGGCTGGGACACGCTGTGGATGAGAGCCAGAGATTGATAATAACTAATCATTACATTCAGAGAGGTGTATAAACACATAAGCCTGCAGTGTGAGAGCGAAGTGCTCTAATCGGGTGATATTGTCATTAAAATAAGTTCGGACCTGATTATTTAAGAAGTGTGTCCTGAGATGTAGACTATTGTGTTCCAGAAAATGAGGATTGTTTTCTGGTCCTGATCTAGTTCTGGTGATGTCCTTTTTTTCATCAAAAGCTTCATAATATAATTAAAAATTATTGTTATTTTCAATAAACTGTAGTTTTATTTGTTTAACTGTTACATAATACTTGTCAGAACTGCATGTGTATTTCCATTTCATTCATGCACTTAAAAAAAGATGAACACCACTGCGCGACAGGAAACAGGGTGAGATTTAACCATGTGATCGTGAGGAGCTGACTCCACTCAGCCAGCAAAGCGGCTCAGCGTTTCCCTCTTTTCAATGACTTTTAATGCGACTCCATAGAGAGAGACAAAATCTGGAGCTAAACACTGAAGACAAAGTATGCAAATGAGTAATTAGTTCAATAACAGTTTCCCAAAACATCAGCCCTTAAGCAACTGCTCTGCATCTATTATAACAATTACCATACGCAGCACGGCATGATGGATCTGCCCCTCGCTGCTACCGCCGCCGCCATCCCCAAACGCAGCGTACGACTGAGCGAACAGTGTGCTAATGGGAGACAAAAAAGGGAGGTAAAAAAGCAGAGAAAACACATTCGGCTCAGCGTGACAATCAGCTCATCCCGCTGACAAAGAGAAGAGGTAAAAAAAACTCCATCTGTGGGAGGAAGTGCTGCCTTGTCGACCTTGACAGAGATAGAAATATAAATTTGACTCTCAATTAATGGACTACTCCTTCACTTCCCAACTGCAGCACATCCGAGATCCCATTACACTAAAAAAAAAAAAAAAAAAAACTTAAAAAAACCATGTAACCTGTGGAAAAAAAAAAAAACGAAATAGAAGTCAGTATTTGTACTACCGTGTTAAAGACTTTAACGTTCTTCTTAACTTGTCTGAAGAATTTAAAAAAAATAGCTAGAACTAAAATGAACTTTCATGTATTTTCTGCTGCTGAAGCAGTTTTTTTTTCAACATATACATGTTACTATGATTGTAGCCAACGACAGGTATCCAGGTTAGTTTGGTCTGAACTGTAATTTTAAGATTAGCTAGTAAATAACAATTAGCTAATGTTGTTCATGAGACTAAAGTCATGGTAAAATGGTAAATGGCCTGTATTTGTATAGCGCTTTACTTAGTCCCTAAGGACCCCAAAGCGCTTTACACTACATTCAGTCATCCACCCATTCACACACCGGTGATGACAAGCTACATTGTAATGTAAATATAATAAGGCCAATATTAAAGTTAGTACCATATTAATCATGATTAGCTATTACAGCAGTGAGTTTGAACTCTGTGTCAAATACTGAGCTTCAGTAAAGACTCAAGTTGCAGTTATTTATATTTCCTATCACTTTATATCTTCACTCAAAGGCAAGTATCTTTGACAGTGTACAAATAGATTATATATAAGAGGCAAATATTGTTTTTTAATGTGTTGGCATTACTACATTTTGCTCAGTGCTTTTGTACAAAGAAAATGTACTAGCTGTGATAACCGTTTCTGATAGAATGAAGAGTAGACTGATATATTAAATATTCCTATATTGGAATATTTGCTTCAATATCTGCTTCAAATCATACAGAATAGATATCCGAGCCGTAAACAGGCTGACTTCTGCTAAATGGGTCAAACTGGGCAGAAAGTATACAAACACATAACATCCTTATAAAATATGATGTAACACTAGATCAACTTACTTCAGAATATATAAAGCATATAAACAATTACAGCAATATGATGCAACAAACACAGCAGTACTACTAATCCAAAATACTCAAAGCTTCATAGAACTGAAACAAACATTTTTTTTAGGTCCATTCTGCTGCTGATACATACTTTAGGTTTCTGAATATTAAACTTGTTGCTGCCTTTCATGGTGTTCAACTTGAAGGCCCTGAGTACTTTCTCCAACACTGAAAACACTGGAATGGTAAATTTATTTGAACATGACCTAATAAGACTGATTCAGGACAGACAATTAGTGATTTTAAACTTTTTGTAGCAGTCCTTCACAAACAGGGAACAGTCTGTCTATTCTCTCCATCTGTCAGCTGCTGCTGGCTCTTCCTCCTCTTCCTCACACACTGCTGAGTTTGTCCTGGTGGATTATCAGGGGTGCAAAGCCTCACAGATGATGTGCAGTAGTGGGTCCCTCAGTCTGTCCTCACTCTGGACACTTGCACTTGTCACACATGGAAATCAAATGTGTGATAAGCTGCAGGATTCAAACACAACTTAACTTGTAACTTATAAATACATGTTCATACTTTTATTACACAATCAGAGAGAAAGACAAAGAGAGAGAGTGCAGGACAGACAGACAGGTGACAGTCTCAGGTGTATACACTGCTACAAAACAGCACAAGAGAAGCAGGATTTAGTGTGTGTGTTATTACAAGTGCTAAACAAGAAGAGTTCCCAGATGGTACAGTGGACACATGTGTGACTCCTGTGATTAAAGCATCTTTCTTTCAGCTTAACGAGTGAACCGTCAGCTCGTTCAAACACGTTAAAGCCGTTTGGCTTGACACCACCGAACAGAGGCAGCAATATAACAGTGCAGTGAATCCGGCTTGTGCCGTGATATTCAGGACTGCAAACCGAGCAGAATCTCTGACTTTCAGCTTGTTGTGTTTGTGGATATATGACTGACTTTAATTATCCATAAAATCATCTCATTCTCTGTAAGATTAAGGTCAACTATTGAACGGCGTATATTTTAAAGTAAAGGCTTTAAAACCAAGTAAACACTGAAATTACAAAACAAACATTTGTACATTTGTACATTAAACATTTGCACATAAATACGTGACATATCATTCAGTACTTAGTTTTTTTTTGTTTGTTTTTTTGCCTGTCCCGTTTGGCTCTTTTGCCATCAGAATTATTGTCTAAAGGTGAAGAAAGATGCTCAACGGATTTACTTTACCAAATTGACCATCCCAGCCTTGCTGTAATGGTCTATTTGATTCACCTTTTGTTGTTTATTTTATTTTATTTTCACTTGCTAAATACAGGACAGATTTGACTGGGGAAAAGAAAGGGGAGAAAGAAAGAGGGAAAGAAAAACAGCAGGGAAGAGGGACGGGGATAAAGGGCTTAGTACTTACTTTTAAAGGTTTACTCTTCAGCCGCCCCTCTTCCGCCGTTTTTTTCGGCAAAATTATCCACACCCACCGCCGCCCTATGAAGTGTGGGATATGTTGGGCCACGGAGGATACACGACCAATCCTTAAAATTCAGGGAAATGAAGGACGCATTTGTGGGCCGCACTTCGAGCAGCCTTTGAGTTGGGACAGCCTTCGTCGCGTCGCTGTGAAGTAATTGGCCTTAAAATGCGGCCTTTAAGGCTGCAGACCCTGAATTGGGATACAGCCGGATACTCGGGGGAAGACATCACAGACAAACCAGCAGGCAAAAACACAGGGCTTATATATTCAATCAGGGAATGGGAGACAGGAGGGAAACACAGCTGGGAGAAATCAGAACTGACGAGACAAGCAAGCAAAGCAGAATACACTTACATGAGACATAGACCTTCAAAGTAAAACAGGAAGTACACAGAGACAGCCTGGTGGGAGAAAGAGAACATGGAGGAGCACATGACGGGATGAGGAAACACAGAACACAAGGAGTGGGAACAAAGCACAATACTCACATCACTATAGGGCTTTGGAGCGTGATGTCACAGGTGTGGGCGTGGAAAGGATTTTGGCCTGATGCGCAATTTTCCAGGTCCAAACAAAGCGCAAGCAAAAAAAGAGCGAAGGCAAACACAATAGCCATCGTTCGTACTTGCTGTGTGGTCCGCTGCAATGTTCAATCGCACGACCGACACAGGAATAAGCTTAAAAAGGGTCTCTCTTTTTATTCTTTCCCAACCTGGAAGCAACATGAGGGAGCTCATATGGCGGACCTTACCAAATGAAGGCGTCTAGCCTGGATAGCAGCCGTGAGACGAGCTGATATCCAGTTCTCTTCCATCTCCAGATATCCCTTAACTTACCGGTAATTTGTATATATGTTCATATCACTCTTTATAGCTTAATAATATTATCGTTGGTGGTCTCGGAGGTTATAGAAATTGCGAACAAACATCGAATGGAGTGACTTTGCAGACATACTTGCTATGTAACGTGTTGTGTTTACAAGGTTCTATAATAAGGGAAGCAAATTAGTACATGCTGTTACCCTGTCAGACCAGGGGTGCCGCTAATGAGGCTGGGTAAGAGAGAGGAGAGAAGAAGAAAGTAGAGAGAGGTAAAAAAGATGGAGTGCCGCTGTAAAGCCTGAAATAAAGTGTTGAACCCAGACGTCGCCTCCGCTGCCTGATTACAAACTCAACAAATTGGCGACGAAGATGAGCGCTTCAGTACCGAGCCCACCGCCCTTTTTGCAACATGCGGGTGAGCTGCCAATACCGTTTATGACGTGGCGCAAATTCTTTGAGAACTACATGCTAGTGATAAATGCTACGGGAGATGCATGGCCGGAGGCGAGACGACGAGCCGTCTTATTACATTGCTTGGGACCAGAGGGACAACGACTGTTCTACACACTGCCGAATCAAGGTACAACGTTTGCTGAAGCCATGACTGCGCTTGAAAACCACTTTGTCCCTAAAGTGAATGTAGTGGCATGCAGGCACACATTCAGACAGCGAGTTCAGCGGGCTGATGAAACTGTGACCCAGTATGTTGCCGCCCTCAGAGCGTTAGCTGTGCCATGTGGTTTTGGAATAATGGAGGGTGAAATGATTCGGGATCAACTTGTTGCTAATGCTAATCTCAGTGTTGTTAAAGGTAAATTGCTGTTGGAGGAGGACCTTACATTGGACAAGGCAGTCACTATTGCATGTCAGGTGGAGGCTGCAGTCAAGAATGCTACACTCCTCTCTGCTGCGCCCACGGCCCAGACTGCTGCAGTACAAGCTGTGGAGGTGAAGGACGCACGTCTTCGGGGAAAAAGAGGAGCGCGACCAGCTCAAGCTCAGGGACCTACATCTAAAGAATGGCACAAAAAGGCAAGTGATAAAGAGCAACAGCGTCATTGTTTCAGATTTGGATCCGAGAAACACCTGGCTAATGATAAAAACTGTCCAGCAGCAAAAATAAAATGTGATAAATGCAACAAAAAAGGGCACTTCGCCAGAGTTTGTAAATCAGCTCTAGCAGTGGTCAGGGAAGTAGTTGTTCCTGAGTTTACAGTTTTATGTGTTGATGATCACAAACTGATGACTGCAGCATGTGATAAGATTACATGCAAAATGAACATTGAAACACCACAGGGAAACTCTCAGGTTCTGGAGTTAATTGTGGATACAGGAGCTTCAGTATCTATCCTTCCAGAAGCCATCTACAAAGAACATTTTGCACCCTGGAACAGTTTACCTCCTCACATCAGATTCTCCACAACCCTAGGAACTTTTAAAACTGCTCTTAAAACGCACATCTTCTCATTGGCTTTTAGCAAGGTTTAACTTATTGTTTTAATTTATTGTTTTATCAGTGAGGTGTTTTATGTACTTGCGTTTTATTGTATTTTATATTTGTATTTTATTGTACAGCACTTTGGTCAGCCTTGGTTGTTTTTAAATGTGCTTTATAAATAAACTTGACTTGACTTGACTTGACCTGTGCTTTGACTGAACCAAAAGTTAAGCTTGTCACTTATGCTAAAGGTGACTTGCTTGTCATTGGCTGCCTGCAGGCTTCAGTGAGGGTTGCAAACAATGACAGAAAAGTGCCAGGATCATTCTTCATAGTTAAAGATGGATCACCTTTGCTGGGGTTGGACTTAATTGAAGCACTTAACATTGATATCATTGCTTGAAAAGTCATCAACAAAGGAGAGGATCCCGCAAGAGAATCACCAGCCAGTAAACAAACATGCATGTTGAATAACATTTATTCTTCTTCTTCCCATCATCTTGGAGCTGTTAAAGGGTTTATCCACAAAGTTCAAGTGAACAAGACAGTACAGCCGGTTCGTCAAAAACTGCGGCGCCTACCACTCAGCATACGTGAGGAGGTGTCAGCTGAATCAAAACGTCTACTCCAAGCAGGCATCATCGAACCAGTGGATGCAGCTGAATGGGTGAGTCCTCTGGTGGTTGGAAGAAAAAGTAAGGGAAACTTGAGGCTTTGTGTGGATCTGCGTGAACCTAACAAGAGTGTGATCATGGACTGTTACCCTCTTCCTCACATGGAGGATTTGTTCGCACAGCTGGCTGGGGCTACACATTTTAGCCAGATTGATTTAAGTTCAGCTTATCACCAACTGCCTCTTCACCCTGATAGCCGAAGCCTCACAGCATTCATAACTCATGAAGGACTCTTCCAGTTTACCCGAGTCCCATTTGGACTTGCTTCAGCCCCTTCTGCCTTCCAAAAGATGATGCAAACAGTCATAAGAGACCAGACAGGAGTACAGAACTACTTGGATGACATAATAGTGTATGGACATTCCAGAGAAGAGCATGATGAACGGTTGCAGGCTGTCCTTCAACGCCTGAAGGATGTCGGTCTGCAGATCAACTTCAACAAAAGTTCATTTGGACAGACATCTATTCCGTTCTTGGGACACGTCATTTCCAAGGATGGCCTGAGCCCCAGCCCAGACCATCTGACTGCCATTGCCAAAGCCCCTGCACCAAAGGACATGGCTGCTCTTCATTCCTTCTTAGGCATGACTTCGTGGTTCAGCAAATTCCTAGCAAACTATGCAACTGTGGTTGAACCACTCCGTGAGCTACTTCGGACAAGTCAGACGGCTGAATGGATTGATACAGCAAACGAAAGCTTCAACAAACTGAAGGAAATGTTACTAAAAAAGCCCAGCACTGGCAATCTTCAACCCAAATCTGCCAACGTTCATCACCACTGATGCGTCAGATTATGGTCTTGGAGCTGTTCTGACCCAGATGAACTCAAACAATGAGGAACGTGTTGTTGCTTTTGGTTCCCGCACCCTGTCCCCAGCCGAGAGGAAATATTCAACAATTGAAAAAGAAGCCCTCGCCTGCGTATGGGCTGTCGAAAGATGGAGGACGTACATACGGGGACGCAGATTTACTCTGAGAACTGATCACCAGGCCCTCACCATCCTGTTAAGTACTAAGGGGATGAACAGAGCTGGCATGAGGATAGCACGTTGGTCAACCAGACTGATGTGTTTCCAGTATGACTTAGAGTACCGTCCAGGAAGCCAAAATGTTATAGCTGACTGTATGTCCCGTGTTCCCCTGCATACCACAAGAAGACTCTGAACAGGACTTAATCACAGAGATTGCTGAAATTTCTCCTCAGCTAACAGCGCTTCCACTGGCTGACTTCAAAGCAGAATGTGAAGACTGTCCGGAATTAACAAAACTAAGACATATCGTTCTTTCGGGCTGGCCGAAATTAAGCAAATCCTTACCAGATGATGTCAAACCCTACTTCCTGGTCCGACATGAACTGGCAGCAGAGTCACCGCTGATATTTAGAGGAACACGGCTGATTGTTCCCAAATCTCTGCGAGGAAAAGTAGTGCACATAGCCCATGAAGGACATCAAGGCATGGTCCGAACCAAACAACGCCTGAGAGATCTATATTGGTGGCAAAACATGGATGAACTGGTCCACGAAATATTGTCCACATGCACAACCTGCCAATCATGTGACAAGACAGCAGCTGTTTCACCTGCACCGTTACAACCCATCAAATTCCCAGAGGGTCCGTTTCAACATGTTGCTGTCGACATTGTTGGTCCGTTTGAACAAGGAACCTATGACTGCAGGTTTGCCATCACACTAGTTGACTATTTCAGTAAGTGGCCTGAAGTCGCATTCACACCAAACACCTCAACTGCGACAGTGATTGCATTCCTGACTTCTATTTTCGCCCGTGAAGGAAACCCTTATGAAATTACAACTGATAATGGTCCGCAGTTCACCTCAGCTGCCTTTGCTGAGTTTCTCGCTGAAAGGGGCATAACACACATCAGGACAAGCGTCTATCATCCTCAAGCAAATGGATGTGTGGAGCGCTTTAATAGAGTACTGAAGGACTCCATGCAGACAGCACAAGCTACTCAGCGACCATGGAAAACTGTGGTTACAGAACTGCTTCAAAATTATCGAGCGACTCCCCATGCTACAACCGGTGAGTCCCCTTTCCAGCTCCTCAGAGAAAGAGCCATGCGGACTAAACTCAACATCTTGCCACCACCAAAGGATGCTGGACAATATGACGACATCAGATCCAAAGTGACATTGACACAGAAAAGAAGTGCACTTTATACAGACAGAAAGAGAGGTGCTAAACCTACTAAAGTGACTGTGGGTGCTTCAGTGAGAGTACGGAAGCCATTCCATGTGGGAAAAGGAGAGCCACAATACACCAAGCCGCTGGAGGTACAGCAGCAGACGGGTGAGAGTTCTTTCATCCTCAGCGATGGGAGAAGATGGAATGCAGCGCGTCTCTCTGTAGTAATTATTTCTCTGTAGAAATTATCCACATATCTCACTTATCTTAACTGCACTACTGTATATCTCTGTGTAAATAATCATTCTGTACATACGATAATTTTTAACCCTACAACTGTTTACAACTTGCATAGTTCCCATTTCGGTATAGCTGTATATCTCAGATTTCTGTAAAGTTATTTATTTCATATTCTGTATAGTTTTTCATATTTATATCCTGTTCATATCCTGTACATAGCTTGTACTCACTACAGCCTGTACATATAGTTATTGTCATGGCCCGGAGTCTGTGACTCCGTGTTTATGTTTAGTTTATTATTATTTCTGTGGTTTTGGTTACCTTGGGTGTTTGAACTCTTCTGTTTCATGGTTCATGTTTCTATGTTCTGTGTCCCCCAGTCTGTGTCAAGTTGGTGTGTTATGTCATTACGTGTATGTGTTTCCTGTTTACTTTGAAGGTCCGTGTCTGTTCTCAGTGTGTTCAGTTTACTTTTCCCCTGTCTCGTCAGGTCCGATTACTCCCAGCTGTGCCCTCCTTTTGTGTCTCATCCCCTCGTTATCCTTCTGTGTATTTTAACCCTGTGTCTGCCTCTGTTAGTTGCTGGTTTGTCTGCGTTATTTCCCCTCCGTCATTCTGTGTTTATTCCTCCGGTTTCCTGGTCATTCTCCCTGCAAGGTACCCTCGTTCGTGTTCTGGCTTTGTGTTTAGTTTTAGTTTTCCCAGTTTAGAGTTTTTACCGTTCTGTTTCTCGCCACCCTTTTTTGTTGTACTTCACCTTTTGTTACCGTATTTTCACGACCATAAGACGCACTGTGCTAAAAGGCGCAGTCTCAGTTATGTGTGCCATTACTGTATTTAACACACACATAAGGCGCACTGGATCATAGGGCGCATACAAGTACCGTATGCGTATTTAAAAATAAAGCGGGAGCAAACCTGAGTTCGGTACCTTACTCACATTTTTATTACCGGTAATCGTCATCATCAACAACACACAAGCATACAAGTGTGCGTATTTAAAAATAAAGCAGGAGCAAAACAAAGTTTGGTACTCACATTTTTATCATCAATCAAACCCATCGAAGTCCTCATCCTCTGGGTCTGAATTGAACAGCTGCGCTAAATCTCCATCAAACATGCCAGGTTCACTTTCTTCACTGTCAGAGTCACTTTCCGTGCCGTGCGGCTCCTCGGAAATGATGCCGGCTTTTGCGAAAGCTCGAACAACAGTGCCAGCAGACATGTTAGCCCAAGCATCTACAATCCATTGGCAAATTGTGGCGTAACTCGCCCGGCGCTGCCTTCCACTCTTGGTGAAACTGTGGTCTCCATCCGTCATCCATCGCTGGATGTGTTTGTCGCCGATGTGTTTGCTGCAGTAGGAGCGGAAGATGGCCAGCTTTTCCTTATAATCCGCTGGAAGTTGCTGCGCTACCGTAGTCCTGGTCCGGATGGAAAAATGGCACCGTTTCATAAAAAGTGAAAGTGAAACTGCTTTTAGCCGAATGGTGACCGTCGAAACGCTTCTCCCGCTCGCGCTTTGCTCGATGATCCACCGCTCGAGTCTTTCCTCCAACTCGGGCCACCTCGCCTTATGTCCGCGGAAACTCAGCTGCGTCTTCTTGACCTGCCGGAGCTTGTTTTCTAGCTTCCTCCATTTGCGAACCATCGATTCGTTAATCTTAAATTCTCTCGCCGCTGCTCGATTTCCATGTTCCTCCGCGTAGCTGATGGCCTTCAGTTTAAACTGTGCTTCGTAAGCGTGTCTCTTTGCCACTTTCAGGGTTGTTAAAACAACGATGTCCTGCATAACGCACATACCTGTTCTTTTATACAGGTATGTGCGATAAAGTCAACGCACACACTTCACCCTTTAGCGTTCTCATGGTGTTCTCTACTACGTCCTCCTTACAACACACAGGGCGCACTGCGCTATAGGGCGCGCCGTACTTTTTGAAGAAAATCTAAGACTTTTAAGTGCGCCTTATGGTTGTG
The DNA here is from genome assembly GCF_057381915.1 of Diplotaxodon limnothrissa. Taxonomy (NCBI): domain Eukaryota; kingdom Metazoa; phylum Chordata; class Actinopteri; order Cichliformes; family Cichlidae; genus Diplotaxodon; species Diplotaxodon limnothrissa. Next base: position 12,259,138 of record NC_140597.1, on the reverse strand, counting down.
AAAATACGGTAATAAAGATCCCCCTCCACTTAAGCAGTCTGCATCTTGGGTCCGTTACTAATCCACACACGGCCTGCCTCGGCACCCCCATGGCAGTTATAGAATATTCACAACATACTTCATACCGTGTACATTATAACATACCATAATAGACCCATTTCTGTAATATACTTACATATCTATATTATTGCTAATATATATTGTAATATATCTATATCACTAAAGCACTTCTGGATGGATGCAAACTGCATTTCGTTGCCCTGTACCTGTGCATGTGCAATAACAATAAAGTTGAATTCTATTCTATTCTCTCACTTGTCCCAGAGAACTCAAAACACACACAAAGAGCTGATACAGAGGCGGAAAACATCAGCTCAGTACAGACTGCTACACGTCCCACACTGCAGAGGGACAGACAACCACCAAGATGGACAAAAGACTTTGTTATGAAATAGTTCAGAGGTAAAAAGAAAGGAGAAATATGCAGATGTGAGAAATGACTGTGAATGGAAAGTGCATTTGAGTTTCATTACTTATCTTTAATTCCATCTGTGACTTCTGATAAGCTGAGAAGAAGGCACATGGTTGTTCCTTTTGATTCAGGGTTGATCCAGGGCACGTTTACTTTGCCATTACAGTTCTTTTATCAGGATATACAGTATATATAATACTGTTCTGAAGTTACTAATTGCCTCAAAAGTAAAAGGCTGTCGAATGTTTCATGTTGTGCTACAAGGGAGAGAGTATTATTTGAGAAAAGGGGGAGATGTTGTGTTTACAAGGTTCTATAATAAGGGAAGCAAATTAGTACATGCTGTTACCCTGTCAGACCAGGGGTGCCGCTGATGAGGCTGGGTAAGAGAGAGGAGAGAAGAAGAAAGTAGAGAGAGGTAAAAAAGATGGAGTGCCGCTGTAAAGCCTGAAAGCGTTTCTAAATCGGCAAAATCATCACCATTGGGTACATTAGGTATGACAGTGACACTCTTGTTTCTATTGGTATACAATGTACTCACAATTCGAAGTTTTTAACTCCGGATCCGAGCTGGCCGAGTGAGATCTTGAGGGAGAACAAAGGGAAGCGGCGGCGGCCTAGAGGGAAGCGAGCCGGCGTCAGGAACAGGCTGAGAGCTCGTGCACACCGCACACCTCTGCCTAGCATCCTGCTCGCCAACATCCAGTCACTGGAGAACAAGCTTGACGACCTCAGGGCCAGGGTAAAGTTCCAGAGAGACATTCGGGACTGCAATCTCCTCTGCTTCACCGAGACATGGCTGAACCCAGCGGTGCCGGACCACGCCATCCAGCCGGCCGAGTTCTTCTCGGTTCACCGCATGGACAGGACACGGGACTCGGGGAAGTCAAGGGGAGGCGGCGTGTGTTTAATGGTGAACAACAACTGGTGCAACAGTGCGAACGTTGTTCCTCTCACACGCTCCTGCACACCAAATCTGGAACTACTGTCCATCATGTGTTGTCCTTTTTATCTACCTCGGGAATTTACATCGGTCATTATAAGTGCCGTTTATATTCCACCACAAGCGGACACGGTCACCGCCTTATGCGAGCTGCATGAGGCACTCACACAGCACCAGACACAACACCGGGACGCTGCGCTTATTGTGATGGGGGATTTTAATAGCGCCAACCTCAAACGCGCAGCGCCGAACTTTTATCAACACATCACCTGCCCCACCAGAGGTGAAAGGACACTGGACCACTGCTACACTACGGTCAAGGACGGCTACAAGGCACAATCCCGCCCTCCGTTTGGCAAATCTGATCACGCCGCCATCTTCCTCATGCCAAAATACAAACAAAGGTTGAAACAGGAAGTTCCGGTTCGGTGGCCGCGTTACAGGACGCACTCGATGACGCAGACTGGGGCATGTTCAGAAACAGCTCCGATGATGATGTCAACGTGTTTACGGAAGCGGTTGTGGAATTCATCGGGAAACTAGCGGATGATACCGTGGAGACAAAGACTATCACAACGTTTCCCAACCAGAAGCCGTGGGTGGATAAAACCATCCGCGACGCTCTGAGATCCCGCACCGCTGCCTACAACACGGGACTCACGACGGGGGACATGGACCCGTACAAAGACGCGTCACATAACGTGCGGAGGGCGGTGAAAGAGGCGAAGCAGCGCTACGGGAGGAAACTAGAGTCACAACTCCAACAGAGTGACTCTAGGAGCCTGTGGCGGGGACTAAGGACAATAACGGACTATAAAGCACCAACAACCGGTATGACGAACGCGGCCGTGACTCTGGCAGACGAGCTGAACACTTTCTATGCTCGCTTCGAGGCTGCAGCTAAGGACTCCAACAATGCTAGTGCTAGCGGCGCTAACGGCTGCAGACAGGAAGATACTGCCAGCACCGGAAACGTGCTCGTCATCTCCGAGCATGAAGTAAGGAGAGCCTTCAAAAGAGTGAACACCAGGAAAGCAGCAGGACCAGACGGCATCTCAGGTCGTATCCTAAGAGACTGCGCATACCAGCTAGCTCCTGTGTTCACTGAGATATTCAACATCTCTTTATCTCAGTAGGTGATCCCCACTTGCTTCAAAGAGTCCATCATTGTTCCTGTCCCGAAGAAACCCCACCCTGCTTCTCTCAATGACTATCGCCCTGTAGCCCTCACCCCAGTAGTGATGAAGTGCTTTGAACGCCTGGTCAGAGACTTCATCATTTCTTCACTACCAGACACACTGGACCCACTACAGTTTGCTTACCGTCCAAATCGTTCCACAGATGATGCCATCTCTCATCTCCTCCACACATCACTCACTCACTTGGACACTAGAAGGGGGAATTATGTTAAAATGCTCTTCATAGACTACAGCTCTGCATTTAACACCATAATTCCCTCCACACTCACCACCAAGCTGGAGCATCTGGGACTCAGCTCATCTATGTGTAAGTGGATCTCCAACTTCCTAACTGGCAGACCACAGGCAGTAAGGATGGGCGGACATGTCTCAGCCGCCACCACTCTCAGCACTGAAGCCCCCCAGGGGTGTGTTCTGAGCCCCCTGCTGTACTCTTTGTACAAAGGGGGCAAAAAAGTATTTAGTCAGCCACCGATTGTGCAAGTTCCCCCACTTAAAATGATGACATAGGTCAGTAATTTGCACCAGAGGTACACTTCAACTGTGAGAGACAGAATGTGAAAAGAAAATCCATGAATCCACATGGTAGGATTTGTAAAGAATTTATTCGTAAATCAGGGTGGAAAATAAGTATTTGGTCAATAACAAAAATACAACTCAATACTTTGTAACATAACCTTTGTTGGCAATAACAGAGGTCAAACGTTTACTATAGGTCTTTACCAGGTTTGCACACACAGTAGCTGGTATTTTGGCCCATTCCTCCATGCAGATCTTCTCGAGAGCAGTGATGTTTTGGGGCTGTCGCTGAGCAACACGGACTTTCAACTCCCGCCACAGATTTTCTATGGGGTTGAGGTCTGGAGACTGGCTAGGCCACTCCAGGACTTTCAAATGCTTCTTACGGAGCCACTCCTTTGTTGCCCGGGCGGTGTGTTTTGGATCATTGTCATGTTGGAAGACCCAGCCTCGTTTCATCTTCAAAGTTCTCACTGATGGAAGGAGGTTCTGGCTCAAAATCTCACAATACATGGCCCCATTCATTCTGTCCTTAACACGGATCAGTCGTCCTGTCCCCTTGGCAGAAAAACAGCCCCATAGCATGATGTTTCCACCCCCATGCTTCACAGTAGGTATGGTGTTCTTGGGATGCAACTCAGTATTCTTCTTCCTCCAAACACGACGAGTTGAGTTTATACCAAAAAGTTCTACTTTGGCTTCATCTGACCACATGACATTCTCCCAATCCTCTGCTGTATCATCCATGTGCTCTCTGGCAAACTTCAGACGGGCCTGGACATGCACTGGCTTCAGCAGCGGAACACGTCTGGCACTGCAGGATTTGATTCCCTGCCGTTGTAGTGTGTTACTGATAGTGACCTTTGTTACTTTGGTCCCAGCTCTCTGCAGGTCATTCACCAGGTCCCCCCGTGTGGTTCTGGGATCTTTGCTCACCGTTCTCATGATCATTTTGACCCCACGGGATGAGATCTTGCGTGGAGCCCCAGATCGAGGGAGATTATCAGTGGTCTTGTATGTCTTCCATTTTCTGATGATTGCTCCCACAGTTGATTTTTTCACACCAAGCTGCTTGCCTATTGTAGATTCACTCTTCCCAGTCTGGTGCAGGTCTACAATACTTTTCCTGGTGTCCTTCGAAAGCTCTTTGGTCTTGGCCATGGCTGTTTGGAGTCTGACTGTTTGAGGCTGTGGACAGGTGTCTTTTATACAGATGATGAGTTCAAACAGGTGCCATTCATACAGGTAACGAGTGGGGGACAGAAAAGCTTCTTACAGAAGACGTTACAGGTCTGTGAGAGCCAGAGATTTTCCTTGTTTGAGGTGAGCAAATACTTATTTTCCACCCTGATTTACAAATAAATTCTTTACAAATCCTACCATGTGAATTCATGGATTTTTTTTTCACATTCTGTCTCTCACAGTTGAAGTGTACCTCTGGTGCAAATTACTGACCTCTGTCATCATTTTAAGTGGGGGAACTTGCACAATCGGTGGCTGACTAAATACTTTTTTGCCCCACTGTACACATATGACTGTGTGGCCACTACCAGCTCCACCACCATCATCAAGTTTGCTGACGACACCGTCGTGGTGGGCCTGATCTCTGATGACAACGAGACGGCCTACCTGAAGGAGATTAGGAATCTGGAGAACTGGTGCCAGAGGAACAACCTCCTTCTAAACGTCAGTAAGACAAAGGAGCTGATAGTGGACTTCAGCACTAAGCAGGAGAGGAACTACCAGACCCCTGTCATCAACGAGTGCCCAGTGGAGAGAGTGGACAGCTTCAAATACCTCGGAGTTCACATCACGCAGGACCTGTCATGGTCCTGTCACATCAACACCATGGTGAAAAAGGCCCGTCAGCGTCTCTACCACCTCAGATGCTTGAGAGACTTCCAACTGCCCTCCAAGGTGCTCAGGAACTTTTACTCGTGCACCATAGAGAGCATCCTGACGGGAAACATCTTAACCTGGTTCGGGAACAGCACCATGCAGGACAGACGAGCTCTACAGAGGGTTGTGCGATCAGCTGAGCGCACCATCCGCTCCGAGCTCCCTGACCTGCACTCAATCTATAGCAGGCGGTGCTGGACCAAGGCCAGGAAGATCGTGAAGGACCTCAGCCATCCCAACAACAGACTGTTCTCTCTGTTGAGGTCAGGAAAGCGATTCCGCTCCCTGAAGACCAACACAGAGAGACTGAGGAGGAGCTTCTTCCCACAGGCGATACGGTCTCTCAATCACACCACCACACAATACTGACCCACACATACAGTTCTTACACACACACTGGACATTCTGGACATTGTTTTCACTTCATCACTTAAATCACTTTAAGCATATTTGCACTGCACAAGACATAATGTAGATTGCACAACACTGGACATTATATTCTTCATTTCCAGTTAATACTTGTACAGCTGCTGTTATTGTGTATATATTTATTTATATTTATATTTCTTCATACATTCTTATATAGTTCTATATTGTGTATTTTGTTGTACAGTTATTTTATTTTCAACTTTAATTTATATATTTTATCTTATTCTTTCCCAGTTAAATTTACCCTTCATTCTAATTTGTGTTGTACAGTTATTTCATTTTTAACCTTAATTTATATTTTATTCCTTCCTAGTTAAATTTACCCTTTTTAATTTTTCATATTTATTTCCTATTTTATTCATAGCCTTTTCCTTTTTTGTTTTCTTTAGGTCACGAGCAGTTGTCCAAGCATTTCACTACATATTGTACTGTGTATGACTGTGTACGTGACAAATAAAATTTGAATTTGAATTTGATTTGAATTTGATTTGATTTGAATTTGAAATAAAGTGTTGAACCCAGATTTTAGCGGTTCATTGATAAATGTATAACATTAATTGTGGTAGGGAGTGAACCATGGCTATTACACTCGATGCACTCCAGCTGACTTACCTTGGTTTGAATAACGACGTACTCACAGTTTGGCTTGAAAATAGCCAAATCTTGCACCCAGCCATTAGTAAATTGGATGTGCGCCTCCAGCAATTTGTAATTACGAAACTGGTTCACAGTGTAAGCGCTTACTCCACAAACAAGATATGTAAAGATATCGGGGTAGGACAATGGCGGTAAGTCGTCGGGGTCTTTACTCCACCGCTGTATTTCATATGGGTCTACATTTGCAATCCACTCTATTTTTTTCAAGTACCGCCGCCTCTCCTGTGGACGCAATCGGTCTCTATACCGTTTGTTTTCTTTTGAGCTGCTTTTAAGCATGTTTATTGTGGTCGTCGTTCCAACACAGTGTGTTTTTTTTTAATTTGTGGACCCGGAAGATGGCGGTACGCTCCCACAATACACTTGTGACGTCAACTCCAAAGCCCTATATCCACTTAGACACACAGAGGGAGACACAGGGTCAGCTACACAAAGGGAAAATTACTAAACAAGGAACACAAGAAACTAGATCCTATAGAATAACTATAGACTAACACTGAGGACTTAATACATAATTCAAAATGACAAAAACACAGGAAACTCAAAACACTGGGTTGAAAAAAAATCAGGACCCTGACTGATTTCAGGCCAGCTGAATGAGTGCGAGGTGCCGGGAATGTTCTGCTTTTATCCAGTGGATGCTTGCAGCTTGTTCTGAATGATGGTAAACTTTTTTAAATTAATTAAAATGTTCCACTTTGTTTTTCAGTGTTACACAAGTTAGTACAAGCAACATGTACAGTTCGGAGGCGAGACTCAGAGACACAAGTGACACCACCAACTTTAACCTCCTAGGACCTGGCGTCCACATATGTGGACATCACATTTTGGGTTATTTACACCAAAATACTAAATCTTACTCTACCAGTTCCTGATATCCACTTACGAGGATATTAAACTGCAACTGTTCTATCAAAATTTTAAATGAATATCCTCATACGTGGCTCTCATTTTCCTTAGAAACAAAAATTAGTAAAAAAAAAAATCTGGCAATTATTTGTTTTTACATTCATCAGGTGCCAATATGCCCAAATATCAAAGAGAAATTAAAAATGCATGCTGTGGAAGAGTTCGGGTCTTAGGAAGGTAAAGTCATTATCTCACCCAAGGTTAGCCAAAAAGTCCGAAATTTCAGCCACCTGTGGATGACCAAATAAAGACATTTTAGAGAGATTTACAGAAATCTGGAATGAAGCATGCTCTTATGTCTTCATCTGTAACTGGAGTAGTGTTTGAACTAGCTTAGGTAGCATTTTAGCTTCGTGGTAGCACTTTTACAGAAACTAGAGGATGTTGGGTTTCAAAATAATTCTAAAAATGTTATAAGCATTTGCATTTGGATGGTTAAATAAACATTTGTACTTGTTGCCAGGTTTGTGACATACTTGAGCCTGTAGCTCTAACATGTGCCATGATTTTTTTTTTTTTTTTTTTTTCGCCTGTCCCATTTGGTTCTTTAGCCATCAGAATTGTTGTCTGAAGACCAACAAGGATACCCAATGGATTTACTTTGCCAAATGGATCATCGTGGCATTGCCGTATTGGTCCATTTGGTCGATCTTTGTTTTTATTATTTATTATATTTTATTTTCAGATGTTACAGACGGGACAGACATGAGTGAGGGATAGGAAAGGGAGAAAGAAAGAGGAAAGAAAGGAAAAACAGAAGGGGAGAGGGACAGTGAGAAAGGCGGGGAGAAAAAAAATAAAAATCTCCTGGATCACCTGTTGAGAGAAGAATAGAAAACAAGCAAAAAAAGACAAAAAAAAAACAAAGCAACATACTAAACACAACACCATCGCATTAATCTAGCTAAGTGTAAACAGCAGTAAATACTAAATATTCAATGTTGTTGTTTTGCAGCACGCAGGACAGATGTGCTTCGAAGTAGCAGCCAAGAAAGGTGTAATTTGGGTCTCCGACCAGTGAACACCCGTGTGCATACCTGTGTGCATCAGCGCGCTTGTATTCCAAAGGTTTCTCCATGTAACGATCTGCTAGGGAGTGTGGGGGGGCCACAGCCCCGTCCTCCAGGGTGTGAAGCAGGTATGGAGGAGATCAAAACTCCAGACATCCAGAGGCCCCCAGAACACAAGAGACCATGGAAGACCAACAGAGGGGCAGCCGCGCCACTGTTCCAGTAAGAGCTGAGGAGAGTCCCAGATGAGGGTTCACTCAGCAGCCGCGGAGCAGAAGCCAGGGGGAGTTGCAGTGACGCGCCCATGAGCTCCGCCGGCCGCCAGCTGTGCCTGAGTGACCGAGCCCCAGGCCGAGAGGCCGGGGGCACCCCACCCCCGAAGGGGCCCGAGCGAGCCCCAGGCTCCAGGCCCCGATAAGCGGCCGCCAAGGAGTGAGCCGGTGTGTACCTGGACGCCCACCCCCAGACACAAAGAACCACCAACGCACCGACACCTGAGGGAGTCCGCCACCGGCAGGGGAAGTGGTGGTAGGTGGAGATAGGCCTCCAAACCTTGGAGGGCCTGAGGTGTCCCCAGAGAGGTGGCGTCTGATACCCAGCCTGACATATAGACACAGACATACAGGCACACACAGACACAAACATCCATTCCCCCCCTCATGCTCTCATATGCACTCACTCCACACTCAACCAACGTGGAGACAGACATAAAGAGACGCTGTACACACGATCACACTCCCCAAGCGTACTCTACAAACCAGGTCTAGGTACCCTTGCCCCTGGAGGGGGGAACTGCACCCAGACCCATGATTTTATGATTGCTAATACGTAGCCAGTAACTCTATCAGGTCGTTGGGTAAATGATAGAAAGGCATTTTTTCTTAGAAAAGCTTCATTTTTTTGTTCTCACAGTTTCTTGTTTTCTTTACTGGAAAAAACAAACAAAACAGTAATGCAGGTTCACTTAGTTGCAGGATGGTTGCTATGCGTTCCCATGGTTACAAAATATCTCTCTCTCACTCTCTCTCATACGCTAACGATACAGTTGATTTGTCGCCGGTCTCGGCAACCTTGTAAGGTGACGACGAGGCGCGGGCCCCGTGTACGCGGCAGCGGCTGGACTGCTGGTGATAATTAGTCTCTGTAGTGGCGCCGCTCTGACTGGGCGCACATGTTCCAGCTGTCACAGGTGTATTCTGGGAGATGCGGTTTGGTGACAGCCGTGACAGCACCATCTGGACCTGTCCGCATCGCGGGACGCCAAGTCTACAGTGACAAGCTGCAAGCAGCGCCGGGAGACTATGAGATGAATGTGCACATGCATATGAGGGACTTTGTGTATTTGTGTCTGTCCATTGTGCGTGTGTGTGTTCCTCTGTATGAATATTGAGCATGTCAGCGGGAGTGCATGTTGCATGGTGTGTGAGCAAATGCATGTTTTTTTTAACACAAATTCAGGTGTGTGAGAGATTCTGAGTGCATCATGTGGCTTTAACTGATGAATCCATGTTGCTTCGGTGCAGGTATAAAGTGAGTGTGTATTTGTCTGTGTGTGTGTGTGTGTTTGTGTGTGAGATTTGATTCTACTGTGAAAACCTATTGCTGTGAGTCTGCTATGCAGCCTTTAAATGATAATGTGTCCATTAGCCTTGATATTTAGTGTTGCATATTCTATATCCAACAATCTGGTTACTATGCCCAGGATAGTCATGACCATTTCCCATTAACCAGAGTACAAAAAGTGCACAGCAGCATCTCGATACAGTGGTTACATTGTGTAAAAGTCATTGCACAGTCAAGAACACAATGTGTAAACAAAACAAATCTAGTAGTCATCACAACAACCCCATATCCCCAATATGAAAAAAAAATCTAATCTGTGTAAGTCACTGAATATAAAAGACAAGCACAGCCAGTGTGACAACAAGTTGGAGAATGTCACACTGCCCATCTCATTGCTTGGCTAATGACTTGTGATTGACAACTTCTAAGTGAAGGAGTAAACCCTGGTTTGTCAACCTTTCTGACTGAATATTTTTCTGTTGGTGTTTCATCCCAATGGAGCGCCTAGATCAGGAATAACATTATGACCACCTGCCTAGTATTGTGCTGGTTACCCTGACATGGAGTGCATTAACCTTTTCAGCAGTTTGAGCTACACACACACGAGTTAAACAAAAATCATCCCTCTGTATACAGCAGTTGTTTGAAAGAGGAAATTTTCTTTAGACCAAAACTGTTATATGTATCCAGCTACAAATTTGCTTAATTCAGCTGTAAAGTTGGACATTTTAACATGGGAGGATATGGAGACTGACTCATTGCTGGACCCTCATGTGGGCATTGGAGGAACTGCAATTTTTCATACTTGCCTGCATTTTTCAACTCTGAACCTCTTGGTCATTCTGTGGGATTATTATTGCACCGATTACTATTGCATCTTTGTAAAGCTCTGCTTCTGACCCACAACAGTTCAAAATCAATCAGAGACTCCTCCGACTCTGTTAGCATTCCTACCAACTTTATCATCTACGCCAAACGATTTCCAATACTCTGAAAAAGCTGCATGTAAACACAGCCATGTGGGCCTGCCTGTGGACTTTGTACACACATGATCACTGTGAAAATCACCAGCTTTAAAGTTAGGCCTGTCCACATGATAGAATCACACCAGTAGTTTTCTGACGCATCTGATTTATTCTACGAGACAGGGTGAAGAGTGGGACTTGTTTCCCTTTAAGTCCTCGAACAAGAAACAGCTGCACCAGCTGTTTGTAAGCTCTGCAACAGGAATGCTTCCTGAGTCAGAATGTAAGTATAGATCTGTGACATGACTCATTATTTTTATGAACCTTTTTAAGGACCACTGTCAGGGAAGAATTTGCAGAAATATGTCTAAACAGTTAACACTATGAAACTACTTTTAATTAGTATCTGAAGCCACTCCTTCAGAGTGCACAAATGTGAGCGAGAGTCAGCTTCAGATGGTTGTCAGTCTGAGCTCAGAGCCTTTGTTCCTGCAAGAACATGATGGATGTGACGCTGCTGCTAGCGCGCGCGTGTGTGTGTGTGTGTGTGTGAGATGAAACAGCAGAGTAGATGAAACGCTGTCTGTGTGTGTGTGTGTGTGTGTGTGTGTGTGTGTGTGTGTGTGTGTGTGTGTGTGTGCGATGGGGGATGATGTGGTGCAGTGAGGTGTTGCCCGTTACACTGAGCCTCCCCCTGGGCTGGTAGCTCTGGAAGCTCTCTGGAAGCTCACTTCACTCAGATACATGCAGATCAAACGCTGCATTGATCTCTGAGCTTCATAATACACATGCACACACACACACACACAGACACACAGACACGCACTCTGGCTCCAACACTAGTTCTACCAACACCCCCGTCCTTTCCACCAGGAGCTGTGTGAAATATGAAACACATGTTAATTATGATCACGCCAAGTGTCAGTTACCGCTCACTGTTAAACCTTTTTTCCTTCCATTCAGGGAAAGTAAAAAGAGTTCTGTGGCTTTTTTCAAGATCACGTTTGACAGGTATATATTTGTGCCAAGGTTGTTAATTTAGAGTTCCTTGACAAAAGAAGACAGGAAAGCTTCACAGTGTGATTGATACGACCTTACAAAGTCATGGCCAGCTCACAAGATCCTAGCACTTTCCTGTGACTCCCACCCAAGTGTCCTCCTGATAGTCCAGTATTCCCAATTTTTTTAGCACCGGTTTGGTCTCCACCGACTCATACAACAATGAACATAATCCCATCCTTCTGTCTGTGGGATTCAAAGCTACTTCTAGGACTTTAGCATGTTGCCATGTGACTCTTCAAACTTGGTTTGAGTACTAAAATCTAGAGATGGCAGTCTGTAAGTCCCCAAAGTCACAAAGGTGAGGTCCAAATGTGTCTGCTATCGAGGGGAAAGTCAAATGCTCTCTTTTTAAACTGTTACTGATTTAAAAGTCACAGATTTTCATTTCACTTTATTTGATAATGTACTATTGCGTGTGGTTTTTACTGGGTTATTCATTTAGAATTTTGTCTCCTTGTGAGCATCTAAATCAACACCGAGTCATCTGAATGCCATCAGCAGTGTGTCGGTTTCTGTAGCTTTCACCTGCAGACCAGTAATCGACAGCAGAGATGAGGTGGACAACGAATGGAAAGTGTTTTCTCTCATTTCATTCAAATACTTTGCTTATGCATAACAATGGTGTGAAGAGCCCTCGATTTAATTAACATCCCCCCGGCTGCGGTAAACAGAAGCTTAACACCAGCGACAGACAAACAGCAGGATCAGTGTGATCCACAGCAAACTGACAGAGCTAGCTTCAGTCCAGCGCACACTCTGCTCTGTATTCCTGCTGCACACGTGGACTCACAGCCGCTGTGTTCTGAATTAAGTCGCCTCCAACACTCTGGTCCTCTGCATAAAAGAACCATGAATATTCATGATCCTCAGAGGGTGAATTTAAATAATTTTGGGTGACCCTCTGTGACCTTTCCTTTAGCACCACAACAAGGATTTCATACTCATTTCAGATGAGTACGTGTTCAAAAGTATTTGGACAACAAGGGACATCAAAGTGTTTTTGTGAGCGTTGAGACCGCTAATGTCACTGATCAGAGGATGAAAAAGAAATGAAAAAGCCACTCATCGAAGGGTTAGCTCTCATATGGTTCATGTAAACAACCAGAAACCAGTAAAGGAAAACAAAATGAACCCAAAACTGCTCCTGCAAAATGGTCCACATCAAACAGAGACTGAAACCCAAATCTTCGTCCTCAAACCTGGAGCATGTTTTAGTCCAGCTGGGAAACTCGAAAGCTAACTTTGTGCATGCCAGGATGGAACTGACATTAAAAAAGAAGTATATTCTTTACACATTTAAGCCACCTGAAAACAGAGCTACATATTCTTCTTACCATGAATTACTTCCTAAAACACCACAAAAAATGGCTGACTGTAAAATGCTGAGTGAATTGTCTTGAGTTTTACATTTATTCACAGTATTCATGCCTCAATAACTTGACTCACTAAGAAATTAGAACAAGGTTGTTTTTTTTATTATATTTATTTATTTACTTTTTTTCTTAGATTAAATAACTTAATGACTCATCAGATTTCCATAAAACGTTCAGGGACAGTCCCCAGATAATGAACTTTGTCGCCTTTGGAAGTCTCACAGTCTCCTCTGATGCCACATTAAGAAATTTCACAGACATTTACTTGATCCACTGTTTTTCACCCTCTTTCTTTCTACTGATCAGTTTTGTTGTACTCCCTCTCTACATTTATAATCCCATCTCGCTATAAATAATAGTCTTGAGCCACACCTCATTTCAAAGGAGTCAGACGTTTTTGCAGTCTTCTTAAAATGGTCGAGCGATATTTCAAGGTTTTCCTTGTAGCTGACTTTTCAGAGGAATTGTTGCCAAGCTACTTAACACTGAAAACTTAGCAAAGAACCCATTTTAAATTGAATCTCTAGGCTCTTTGTTACCAAAACACATAATTTGCTCACATTTCTTTTGTTGAATCTTAAAAATGCCAAAGATAACAGTTTGACAGCTGATTTCCAAAGAGCTATTAGCTTAAAACTTGGTATGTCTTGGTGTGGTGTGCAGTATGTCCTTAAAAACTCTGGACAAAAGTGTCTCAGTGGAAGCATGGCTGTTAATAAGCCATTATTAATGATGGGAAACAGGGAGGAAAGTTTGAGGTATGTCAAATTACACAAGAACTGAACCAATAATGAGTGGCAACAGGTCTGATGGAGTCATTGTGATGGCCAAACCCGTGGCCACACTCTAAAGTCGGTAACTTTTGTATTTTCATTCTTCATTTGAACATAGTAATACATTTTAGTTGCCAATAACTTCATTGATTGGTTTGGATACATTTGTTCTATTTGTAAGCGCGCACATTTAGTTTACTTATGTATTCATACTACTTCATTTCTTTGCTTTCTGACTAACCTTTGTCTTTTTATTTCTTACCTGCCATCATCACTGGGAGTTGCTGGACAAAAGATGGTAGCCAGGGTTTGAAACCATTAAATACAAAGGAAGATAATTGGACCACACCACCACTTCCTGCTGAAGGGGGAATGTGTGTTTTCTTTACTTTAAAAACAAAGTATTTGTATTTAATTAAATATTTGAGTTTAGGGTTTAATGGGGTTTTTGATTTTCTTCTTTAGTGTTTAGTTTATTAACAAACTAGATTGTACTGCATCGTTTGTGGTTTATGATTGTGTTTTGTTTGTTACCCCTCATGTGTCACAATGGTCTGATCAGCCATTATATATACCCTTGTATGTCATTTCATGTTTAGGTCAATTATGTACGTTTGGGCAGTCATTTGGTTTGTTAAGGTTGCAGTCTTTGCCTGAGTTCAGTTTTGTTTCTTTGACCTCTTTTATGAGCTCAACATTTATTAGTCTTGTAAATATAATTTTTGGGGGTTAAATAAATGGAAACTATATTTTTCTAATAATTCCTGGGACTCCTCCTGTTTTTCAACTCGGTCCATCACAGTCATCAATCCAAATTTGAATTTTTTTTGTTCAAATCGTCATCATTATGTATGCAGCACATCAACAGTGAGAGTCTGCAATCATCTATCAAACACATCGGAGGCTCTGTCATGGTTTCAGCTGCATTTCAGTCAGTGATGTTGGAGATCCTGATAATATTCATGGAATTGTGAACACGGAAAAGCACCATCATCCAAGTCTGATTGTCAGTGCTTTTATTTTTCACCAGCTAACAATCATATGGCGCTGCAAATGCAGTAAAAACAAAGGTAGTGATACGAATACTGACCTTTTGCAGGCTCTGTTTTTGCCTTATATTCTGTATTTTTGCTCAAACCAATTCACCTAGTTCCTATTTTCCTGCAAAATCTAAAGAAATAAGGGGTGGCTCAGCACTTTTGGCCAGTACTAATTATCTTTTTTTTTTTTTTTTTTTGCTTTACATTTGATGTTTTTCTAACTTGTTTTTGTCTTTGATGTTTTGTAAATATACATTATACATTTTTTTTAAATGAATTATAGAAAAAATATATTACCTGCTAAATTACATTAGTATACATAAACCTTTTCCTTTGTAGATTTGATTATTTTATATTTAAATTGTAAAAATAGACAAACCACACAAAGTCCCCCTTGAAAAGTTTTCCTTAACACTCAAACATTCTCCTTCTTACATACTTCATGACAAGAGTCTTCAAACTCAAACTTTATTGATAAATTGGCTGTGAGTTGTAAGCACTACAGCCTGCACTGAGGGATTATCAAAGACAGAGACGGAGACTGTCTGCATCACTGCACAGTAAGATGTATTTTCATTTCAAACTAGATTTCCAATCAGAGCCATCTGCCTGTTGAAGCCTCTTTTCTGTGTACTTGGACTCGTTTTGAAGAGCTCGGCTGCTCTCGTGTGAAACCCCGTGTATGCGAAGGATGACACGCTCGTCTGCTCGACGACACACGTCAAAGATCCTGCACTTCCCCGCAGACCCGACGGGAAGAAGTTGACAAAGGCCAGCAGTCAAGAAAACATTATTTCTTGTGTGGTTGCTGCTGGTTTCTCACCATCGCTTCGTTCCATTTTTCCAAGCGGGCAGTGAAGTAGTCGCACTCAGACACATCAAAGACACACTGCAGCACTTCCTGTGTGTGCGCGTGATGCTGAGAGAGCTGATAAGGTGCCTGTTGCATGTTTTGTGTTTGTGTCTGTTTGTCGTGTGGGTTATGTTTACAGACACAAGATGAGTTTCAGCTTCGACACGCATGAGCAACACTGTGGACTCGACACACAAACGGACACAAACGCAGAGCATGGAACCACTCTGTTGAGACAAAACCCCAAAAATATTATTTAAATTTTGATTTAATTTCAATAACCGGCAAATCAGTTTGTTTGGGAAGGATTTAAACTTTCCAGGTGAGTGAAGTGTTGAGCTGATTTGTAGCAGTCTCTTAATTCACCTCAAAATCCATCAAAGCTTGTTTTTTCTTTAAATATTGTGCAGACAGGTCCAAAAGTATTTGGACAGTGACATGCTCTGTATTTGTGCATCTGGACACGATGACACTGGATTTTAACTAATCAGGATGTGACTGAAGTTCAAACTATCAGCTTAACAAAACAGTTCATGCAATATCTTAACAAAAGTGCATACAAAGGACATTGCAACTGTCAGCTCAATCCAGAGCACCAACATCACTGGCATCTCAGACTCATCCAACCAGAGCTCTGAATAAATATCGACCATTATGAATAAAGTAAATCAGGTAAAATAATCAGCAGTCTCACTTTCAGCTTTATTGTGACAATGAGTAGACATGTCTGCCACCACATGGCAGAAACTGCCGCGAAACTGTGCTCTAAGCATGTGTCATGCAACAATATGATTCACTCGTGTGTGTCAGGGCATGCAACGCTGAGAGGAGAGCGGACTCTGAAGAGCGATAGTTAGTTTAACACGTTACTTCCACAGTCCTGGAAAGAGACAGAGGAGAATGTTATTAGTTCAAGTGAAATGATGTTCAAATGTTCAAGTCTGGATCTGGGTCAGGGGGGCACTGGTTTGCTCAGACAGGTAGCTGGTTCTGAAATACTGGTGGGGTGATGAAGCAAATGGCATGGACACTGAAGTCTAGGCTGGGTTCGGTAGAGCCCAGTTTTGGGTGGAACCGCTACCTTTCGCTCCTCAATGAGAGAGCAAAACATACAAAACACAAGAGCAAAGCAGTGCAAACCAGGAGAAAATGTGTCTTACATTTCTCTCATCTGATTAGCTTTAGCTGGAATTATAACACTGAAGAAAAATGTGGTAAAAAATCATCTGAGGTATAAAATGAAAAGGAGAAGTTGTTTTTTGGTGTCTTCACTTTTAGCATTTGATTGATTTAGTAATCTAACACATTTAACACAGAATTTTCATGTCTGCTCTCCACCTAAGATGACATTGACATTTTTCCCTGCTTTTTAAAATAACTTGAATTTGTTGCTGGATTTGTGTTTAATAGTGTGGGTAGTTCATGTCATGCAGCAGGATGCAGTTACTTTGAGTCCATCCACTGAATATGGTGATGCGCACACAATAAAAAGCCCAAATGTTCTCTAAGTGCCAGTTAAGACAGATAATAACAGAGGTAAAGACAAAACACGGAGGTCTGCCCGGTGCTCCTGCAGCCCTCGGGTCGGCTGAAAACAGCTTATCAGGGATGAAGCATTATATCCCCCCGCGTGCCTCTGACCTGAAGGACGTGCATGCTGGCACTCATTCATCAGTAATTGCCTGCCCAGTGTAGTGCTGACCTTTCACCTGCTGGCATTCAGACATAACACACTTTCACTTGATGTTTTAGAGTGCTGCTCCTTCAGGCTGTCGTTATGGAGGATGTACTGTGTGGCTGAAATGATGTTTTCACAGTGATGCATTAGGGAGACAAATAACGTCCAATTTTACTGCAAACCAACTACTTTTATTTAACAAACTTCACGCATTTGCCTTTACTCGGGCTTTATTCTAAATCTAAAATTTTGTAATTGAAGCGTGGAAGTAATGGCGGTAAGTTATTTTTTCCTTCACTGTTTATAAGATTTGTGTGGCTGAAAAGAATCCAATAAAGACGTCTCCAATTCAAAGCATCTGCTCGCTACAAGTGTTCGTCTTTATTGCAGCACACAAAAGAACGTATACTCGGTATCTGCATGACAATAGTCTTCAGTTTACTGATGAGACAGTGAGAAAATGAAGATGGCTGGATGTGCAGAGCTGAACATATCACAAAGCAAATGACAATGTAAACATAGTTATTGTTGGCAATATAATTAAAGTTTGAAATTATAGTGTAATGCATCCTTTCAGTGCTGTGCTGGTGATATTAGAGCGACATATTCAACAAGAGAATGGCCTCATCCACAATTGCATTGCTCTTATTTTGGAAGTTCAGCCCCTTACCCTTCGCACCTTGTGTTTCCTGACTCAGGGTATAATTCAACCTCATCGCCAGTCTCTCATCCTGTTGTTGGTCATACGTTGGCTCCACCATGTCCGACTGCAGCTGAAGATGATTATAGCCAATCTCCTGCTTTGGAGATTCACTGTGAGTGGAGAACTGGTTCATGTGCCACTGAGTTTCAGATGCAGCTGATTATATTGCTCAATTATTTTATAAAATGTATTGTTTAGCGTGCGCCCTCTTTGAAGCACACATGTGCATGGCCATGGATTAATTTTTAGAAAATACAACATTTCCTTTCACTGTTATGCTGATGATATCCAGATTTATTCACCTTTGAAATCCGATGTGTCTGCTTCTTTGCAACCTCTGTTCAACTGTTTGCATGAAGTTAAAATTTGGTTATCACATAATTTTCTTACATTGAACGAGAATAAGACCGAAATCATAGTCTTTGGTAGTCACACTCCGCTAGACCAGTTAGCTGATGCCCTAGGCCCTCTCGCTAGCCATCTCTCGCTCACTGTAAGGAACCTTGGAGTGTTCCTGGATGGCTCTTTTGTCAGGTTTTAGTTAATGGACTCAGGCGCAGACCGGGACTCTTTACAGGGTTTACAAATTTATTTACACAACGACACCAGGTGATGCTATTTACAACGTGCTGGAGGGAGGGGAGGGGGGTCCAGGGTTCCGGAGTGTGTGAGGAGAAAGATGGGAATCTGACGCCCTCCAAAGGCTCTCTCTCTTCACTCCCCACACTGGGGAAACACAATCCACTCACTCGTCCACGGGATGACAGGCAGGCAGGGAAAGGTCCGGGAAAGATCTGTACACAGAAACTTTAGTTAGAGGCGAACAGACGGAACGAACTCACAGATTCTGATTCACAAACTACTGAGCGACTGACGCTGATAGCTCAACGATCCAGCGACGAGTGACACAGTGCTGCTGTCTTAAATCGGCTTTGTGATCATCCCGATAGGGAGCAGGTGCGTGGGCCAGGGGCGGGAGCCCAAAATGAGCACCGCCCTGGCAGGTGTGTGTGTGTGTGTGTGTGAGAGAGAGAGAGAGAGAGAGCGCATGTTGCCTAATACAGGATCAGCTGGTGAGGCACAGGGACCATGACATCTTTTAAACTTGAGAAACAGGTCTCCACTGTGGTAAAAAAAAAAAAAAAACAGCTTTTGCCAGTTGCGTCAGATATCTAAAGCAAAGCCATTCCTTCCTTTAAAGGACCTTGAAAAGCTTATGCATGCATTTATCACATCCAGATTGGACTACTGTAACTCCCTCTACTACAACACTCTTCTCTTTACCGGCTTCAGTTAATTCAAAATGCAGGTACAGTACGAGAATCTATGAACGCATAACTCCAATAAATATCGCATAGATTTTAAAATTCTTTTGTTCACTTTTAAAATTCTGAATAATTTAGCGCCCACCTATCTCTCTGAACTACTCCACTTATACAATCCCAACAGAGCACTTAGATCATCCAATCACAGGCTCCTAGCACAACCTAGGTCTCAAATGAAGTCGAGAGGTGACCGGGCCTTTGCAACCGTGGCACCTAGACTCTGGAATGACCTCCCTGTTTATATTCGTACTGCCGAGTCTATCCAGTCTTTTAAATCACGTCTTAAAACTTATCTTTTTACTTTGGCTTTAGATTCTAACTAGTTGGCTGTTCTAGCTTGTTGTGTTGTTACCTATTGTTTGTTGTCCTGTTTTATTGTTTTTTTTAATTGTCTCATGCTTTTACTGACTGTGAAGCACTATGGTCAACACTGTTGTTTTAATATGTGCTATATAAATAAATTTTGATTTGATTTGATTGGATGTCCCGCTGAATCCTTGGGAATCAGTGTTGGACCATAAATATCTTCCCAGGCACTGTGTCAAATATGAACCCAGCTTACTGCACGCTGGTATTTAACCTCAGCAGCTGTGCGTATGCACCCACTGGCCCTGCAACTATAGTTGACATATCACCAAACTTCTAGCACCAAATGAGCTTCACTGCCGTGTGATCTAACCTGGCACTGGGACAAAAAGCAAAGCGTATTTCCCAGAGTCCCGTACTGTTTCTCTAACTCTCAGATGTTCGGTAGGAGCAGCCAAGCAGAGGTCTACATAGAACACAAGGGGGCTTCTTCAGCTGCTAGGTTAGGGTTGGGAGCAGCATCGGTGATCCCAGTCAACCACATCAAACGGCTGAAGAACGCCCACTGGTGTTCTGCAGTCTTCTCACTCCGGGCAGATATAACTCTGTTCATTTCAAGGCTATTTTTAATGTGCTTGTGAATTGTCTCTGTTGACATGAGAAGGGAGCTTGATGGGCTTCGATACAGAGGTGATAAATTCTCATTTTCTAATAGCTTTATTCAGTAAAACCTGGTTTAGTAAGAAAAATCCTTTTAGAAAGCAGCAAAGGTGATCTGAGGGTGTGGGTGCCCTGCCAGAAACACACCGACATGAAGTATTGCCTTGATTAAAGCAAAAGTTCTTTATTTGCTAAAAGGAAATGGACGTTGGATGTAAAGTAAAGGACATTCAATTAAAAAGGGCTACCTCGCTAAACCCTTAATCTAAGTGGAAGGTCAGAGGTTGTTTCACGCTGGGCTCTTTCCTTGATTTCTTTTTTCCTTTCAGCTTTCTCGAGAAGAGAGAAAATGTTCGTTACCTGACCTGAATGAGGTCACAAATGAGCCCCATTAAACCTTTCATGGCGCTTTGAAGCATCTATTCAGTCAAATATTTCAGCTGAATCCAGACATGTTTTAGTGGAGTGATGGAGACAGGTCGCACCGAGGGATTGGCTTTGCTTTTCAAAGGTTGTTCAAAGAGTTTGAGAAAAGAAAAAAGGAAGTGAACCTCCACAAATATAAACTGCCGACTAAAAGCAGAGAAGCTTGGAGTCACTTGGGGATAAGAAGAACATTTGTTAGCATCAACACATTAATGTACTGGGGTTGTCCTCATTAAAACTGTGTTTGTATATCTCTGTGTCTTTGTGATGCATGTGTGGAAATTTGAAGTTGTGGTAGAAATTTCAGGCCTTTAAAAGTTCCACATACCAAAACCTGACTGCGATAAAGATTTTAAACCATGATCATGAAAACTCAGAATGGATCCTGCTTTCATTTAACAGAAATCTGTGATGTAGAGCCCTCTACAAAAACTCGTCTTACTGTTAGCAGGGATCTGGCTTCACTCATGCTGCATTACGTGTTTCTCTATCATGCTGCCTTATATACTAGAAACTAAAAGGAAATTAAGAATTTTCTGCATTTAGCTGAAGTAGTGGACAAATAGGGCAATTAAAATATAAAGAGAAATTCCACAAAAACAGGTATAATGAATCCCATCGCACAGCCTGTCATTAGGCATACTCATCTGCTCTTAAAGGGGCATTCATACATACACATTTTCAGGCTCAGTGCTCTCACCTGTGATTTGCTTTGAATGGGGTGAAAAGGTTTAAAATGTGCCGCTGAACTGAATTGTGGCTCTGATGTTTCTATGTAAAGTTAAATCTTTTTGAAGTGCAGCTGTTAGGAGGTCAAATTATGTTATTAAAACATGCAGGAGCACAGGGTGGGAGGCGGCGTATATGGACAGGTCGTCAGTCTGTCACAGGGCTAACACATACAGGCAGACAGCCATTCACGCTCACTCACACCCCACTAATGGACGTCTTTGGACTGTGGGAGGAAGATATCACGGTCTCTGAAGAGAACCCACGTTCTTGCTATGAAGCAGCAGCATTGACCGCTGCACCCCCGTGCCGCCCAGTCTTGTAAATGTTAGATGTTAGGTCTTTTAAGAAAACCACATCATTAACTATAAAGTTGGATTTCACACTCACTTTTGCTCTTTTACTTTTAGTTTTGCACCGAGACATGGATTGCATGGTTGAGTGCTTCATATTGTCACCGATTTACCCACATAATGCATTAGGCACCCGTCACAGTTAGAAACTAGTTCCACTTCAGTCAGCAGCTAAAAAGCTCATTTTTTTTCCTCAGGAGTTGTTTAGGGGTAAATAAAATCTTAAAGAAGCATGAATATTGGACTTGCATTCATCAGCATAGACATAAACAGGATGTCAGTGCAATGCTCTGTGTCTGGTGCCTGCTAATGCATTCTGGGAATCCCATCAGCGTGTTAATAGGTGCTTTCAGATAAACCAGTTCTCAGGACTCACTGAGGGTAATTGACAAGTGGGCAGCTCCTCTGAGAACTACATCCCTCCAGGAGTTCTCCCCCATGTTAACCACCAGCTGTGACCACAAATAGATGGAGGGTGTCGTGACTGGAGCTCTGCATTCGTTGGACAGGGTTCATTTTGACAGCAAATTTAGTTTTACTTTTAGTTTTGTCTTTAGACTAAAATGTCATTTAGTTTTTGTCACATTTAAGGCGTCCAAAGCCTTTTAGTTTAAATATCATAAGATTGTGGCAGAGTATATCTAAAGTAGATTCAGTTGACTGAAATATAAAGTGTACAGGTTTGTTGTGTTTTTAGTGCTGAGAGTTGTTCCACATGGTTTATTTTCCTTGACAAATGTGAACCGTGTCCATGTGTTTCTTCTCCTCCTCCCGTTATGTTACATTTTCATGGGATAGAGGGAGCATGGGAGCACGATGCACTGCTGTACCGTTTCCCAGGGACAGATCAAATGTGTCCATCTAACAAGATGATCCGATTCAATCACTTCCAAATTTGCCCTGATTTCATATCTCAAGTATCAATACATTCATCATAGTTTTTGTCTTTGTGCTTTAGTTTTTATTTAGTTATCGTCTTGTGTTCATCAGAAAGAAAAGGTCATTAACAAAAATGATTGGTTAACAAAATGATAACTGGTCAATGGAAAGGAACGGTCCCCGATAGAAAAGTTGCAACTGAAGACGAAGGCGAGGGGCGGCAGCAAATCCACTGTAGCACTTTACATTGAGCACCAGGAAAAACGAGATACTTGTGTCCGTGCAGGTCCGTGCGGTTTATCTGTTCCTGTAATCCTGTATCAATTTCCTAATTTTCCCTCCAACACGATTTGTTGTGTTGATGCAGCATTGACAATAATTACAAGAAGAAAGATGTTTTTTTTGTAGATCTTTGGTCAAAATAGTTTCAAGTCCAGGCTCTCAAGGTGGGCTAGAAAAATATTAAAACGTCCTTATTTTACAGTCACAAAGCCAATACACACTGTTGTATTTTAAATGTCTAAAGCCCAGTAAAATGAAGGAAGTTTATTATTTTTTCCCAGACCTAACTTGAGTACCTAGACCTGGAAGTTTTATGACATTTTTTGATCATAATCACTTTTTGAGCACCAGCAGTTTGAGGGATACCAGCAGCATTCTTCTTATTTCTTTAACCAGCAACACTGATTGTTAGTGTGACTGTAAATGTGAACCTTTGTTTTAAGAATTACTCTCATTATCCTACATTTAGCAGCGGCACCACTCTAATTGTGTGTATAGCTGTACATCAGCAAATACTCCATATTAATTAGAGAAACAAAGGTTTTTAAGTTTTAATAGATGCTCTGCCATTTTGGGTTGAATGTGATGTGCAGGAAAAGTTAAAAACACAAGTTTCAAAATAAACTAAACAAAAAAATGTTTTAATAGCCAAAGTTTGCAGACAGCGGTCACTACAGAATATTCCTTTTCTCAGGTACATTATGTCACATTTTCTGTCATCTGCACCTTGTGCATCCTCCCAAAATACACAACCCCACCCAGCTAGCAAATAGGGTCCGGGAGTCCCTGATGATGATGGAGCCATTCATTATTTACCCAGCAGTCCAGCAGACAAAAAGTAAAAGAAAATCAATTATTTAAACGGGAATTATTCTAGTGCTGCTTTGAATGTTAAAGAGGAGGAGCGTGGTGGGATACCTACAAAGACTGCAAGAGAAGACAGAAAATGTGATGGAAAGAAAAGGACAAAGAAATGTATAAATATGAGAGAATCAGAAGCTCAGACATGGATAAAGTTGGAGAAGAAATGTTGATGATAGAAACTGATCCAGAATTTATCCTTTTTATCTGGAAAAAAAAATGTACGATTGTCTGATTTCCTATAATTCATTCAAAATCAAAAATGGTGACAAGACACTGGAAACAGGCAAAGCTGCATCTGTAAAAAACACAAGACTTCTGGATGAGACCAAAGTGGAGATGTTTGTCCATAAAGTAGAGTACTATGTTTGTAAAAAGGTGAACACAGCGTTTCAGCAGAAACATCTCACATCAACTATCAATACAGTGGTGGAGGTGTGATGATTTTGGAACCTTCCAGTCAACTAAAGTACTCTGGAGTTAGAAGGGATCCATCTGCCCCACGGCTAAAGCTTGGCTGAAACTGTGTCATCAGCAGGACGACGATCCAAGTAGCCGGACCTTAAGAGAGCTTAATGAACTGCACCCATATTATAAAGAAGAATGGGCCAAAATGCATGCAAATGACATCACGGGACTTTCGGCTGCGTTGCTATAACAACCCACGCACATTAGGTGATGCTCAACGGTAATGAAAAATGACTGAAACCGAGCCAACTAGAGCCAAGTAGGTACTAATATAAAAGAAACTAAAACTACTGATAGAGTCAGTTATTTCAAGTTATTGCTGCACTTAGATGCACTTAATTTTTCACATGACCGTATTTCACCAGCTGGGTCCACATCGTCCTTTTAGGTTTGACAGCAGTTTTAGTAGATGAAGTTGAATTGCTTAAACATGAATTGTGCTGCGGTTTGCGGAAGGCCTCGGAGGGGGCTGGCAGTGGCACCTGGGCCTAGCAGATACAGTTGGCAGGTGACTTATTTGTTTGTCAAATGCAAACAGCGACCTCCATGAAAAAGTGCAGTTCCTTTAATGGACACTTGAGGCTGGCTCCAGAAGTCAGTCAGTCGCACAGACTCACACGTTCAAGCATCAAATTAAACATTATTAAAAATCATGTTTACAGGAAAGGGTGGTTGCTTTGTTGTATACTGAGGGTGCTTTTTTTAAGCATTTTTCACTCTGACAGACAGTTTGGCTTCCTGTGAGGTGCAGGTCATTCAAGACGTCTGTGCTGCAGTTTTGATAAGTAAAATGTTAGTATGGTATCTGTCTGTAAGTCAGCAGATGGGTGTCTGCAGGTTGCTAAATAAACCTGCTAGTGTTAGTTGATAACGTCAAGCACTGTAAAAGATTAAAGAATGCTTTATTCATAATCATTGTACAATGTATATAATTAGAGCAAAAATAACCCAAACTGTGAACAACAGAAGCAGCATATCCGTGTCATTCTCCCATCGCTCTGTCCATGTATCTGTTTGTCCATCTGTCCTCTCCTGTCAGCAAACTCAGCTAGAGAGAAAATATGGAAATGGCCGCCGCTCTGCTCCTTCATTATTCATATTTCAGTAGCTGGCGAATAATCAGATTATGGCTGATGAACATGCTGAATTATTCAGGAAGCCGTGATTGGGCCAGGGAGGCGACCTGGGGGCACTGAGGGGAAGAAGACTGGAAACAGGATCCGTTGGGTGCTGAAGGTCCCCCCCTCCTTGCCTCTCTGCTGGGGGTCCTTCCACTCTCTTGCCACTTGCCGGCCACTTTCCAGCTCAGCTGCTGGGTTAATGACCACGCGGCAGAGAGAAAGGGAGGGGGCAGCGCGGGGGACCTGATGATGCGCTCTCACTCAGACTTCCTGTGAGGAGCGCAGGTTGAATAATTGAGAGGTGTTGAATTGATCTGTGCGCTGCATGGTGCAGTGATTGACAACAGTGAGTTACGCAACAACCCCTTACCATCACACACACATAGTAAAGGTCTAGCAGCTATTTTTATAAGCTACTCTGTATTCTGCCAGTACAAAGTAGATTCAACTAGTACTCTAAGTTTGGGAGTTTTATTAGTTAGTTATTTTCTTGTAATCACTAAAAACCATAAAACTTCTGCTCGCTCTCCTCACACTTCATGCACTGGAATTATCAGCGGTCCCCAACCTTTTTTGCGCCACGGACTGGTTTATGTCTGACAATATTTTCGCAGAGCAGCCTTTAAGGTGTCGCGGATAAATACAACAAAATAAAACCAGTACCGGTACCAGACAAGTTAACGATAAAAACAAAAAAAACAACCCTGAAAACCACGAATTTCACACCCGAGCCTCAACTCTCGTGTCCCGGTACCAAATGACTCACGGACCGGCCCAGGGGTTGCGGACTGCTGGAATTATGATTCTGCAAAGACAAATGTAACTAGCTGTGCAAGCCTAAAGAGTAAAGGATGTTTAGGGGTAAGCTCACACCACGTGTACACCTTACAAGTTTAGACAGGACACTGTAGATCTCATAACTAAAGGACTGGGTTGGATTTGAAATGCAGGACTCTGAAAGGAATTTTAAAGACGATTTGAGCAAAAGTTTCCAGTTAGCGAGGTCAGGCAAACAGACACAAATCCTTTTCTCAACAGTGTCCTCGCTCTCATAGTGATCTTTCCCAAACTCGACTGCTGAGCTTCTGTGTGGAGACAAAAGTGTAAGTGTGCAATTAAGATTAACTTGGCCACACATACAAACAGTCACACAGACCTTTAATGTTGAGCTAACTGTTAGCTAGCACCTCCTTCATTTCCTGAGGAAGCAGGATGTAGTATGTCATGTCCATCAGTCATAAACAGTAAGAAATTCATTACTCTAAACATGTTTGACTGGAGAGGACAAGCACAACTGTCAGAAGCAAAGAGGAAGACAAACGTGACTCCTGCATTTATTCTAATACAAACAGCTCAGAGGAACAGCTTTCTGCCTGCAGTCGTTCTGGTTCGGTGACATCAGTGAACCAAGCAGAGGGTCACATGGTGGACATTTGCTTCAGTTTATAGCAGATGAGCCATAATGAGCCAAACTGAATCTGAAGCATAACCCAGTTTACAGAGATGACCTTTACTGTCCCCTTATGTTTAACTGGGGGCTATTTTGCCTTTTCTTATAACCTGTCATGTATATATTATTGAAACAGTGGATGCTCACATTACACATAATGTGTGGCCCAGAAATGTTGTTCTAAGATACTCCAGAAGAATTTTATATTTCTTATTCATTTTATTGTATTTTAATTCGAATTTATTTTAGTTTAGTTCTTTCTGAACTCTTTTATGCTTGAACAGGTTTACTTTGTTCAACTACTTTTAATTGTAAAAAAAATAGTGCAAATAACTTGTATCAGAAAAGTTAACAAGCTACTCTTCGACAATAAGCCAGCATTATATTTTGTTATTGGCTGAGTTGTTTGCTTTTTTAGCTCCTGTAACAAAAGAATTACCATCTTTTGGCACAATAAAGTGCATCTTATCTCAGTAAATAGCATAATGGGTTTCTTTTAATTAGCTGCTCGTTAGTTTCAGGTGTTCAGTGTCCTGTTTTGAATCTTCCCATTGGACTCAATTTAAGACTTTAATGATCTGAGTGCAGAGTCTGTGTGGATCACACAAATTTCAGTTTAAACTGTCCTGACATTCAGGAGGACGGCGCTTGAGAGGGTGTTTTTTTTTTGTCTTTCTTCAGAGTCATTGAATCCAGCTGGATGTGATTAAACCTGCCTGACCCTGAGTGACTCCGGAGGGGCGGAGGGTGGAAGTGCATCGGTGATCCCTGGCAAAGGAGGGAGCATAGGCCAGCAAACAACACCAGGACCTTCACTGCACCACCTGCTAACCTGACAGTGTGTGTGTGTGTGTGTGTGTGTGTGTGTGTGTGTGTGTGTGTGTGTGTGTGTGCGCAACAACAACAGAAAGACAGTGGGACAGATTTTAATCTAGCCAATAGGACAGCTTGTGATTAGTTTAGTAAGGAAAATGTTTCAGAGGCGATTTGAGGACTCACAGCACTGAAAAAAGTACCATTAACCGACTGCCAGCATTATGACCATTTCTCTGAGCCCTGCTACAGGTCTGCCATAAACAAAACAAAACAAAGAATCAGAAGGCTTCATAAATAGCCAAATAAAAGGACTTCATCATATTTCTAAAACAAATTTCTCAAATGCCAGAGAACCTGTGAAATTATGAGACCTGCAGGTGACCTTATCAAGAAATTCATTACCTTCGGCTTGCACCCATTTGCCCCTTGTGATTATCCAGCTCAGAAATATTTTTATGGTGTTAATAAATATCATATCTGTTAAACTCATATTTCTTTCGGCACTGTGACACAAGCATGACCAGATTAACCCAATTTTATAAATTCTGTCACAAATTACAAATATAACAAACATGGACAAGTGTGTGTACATTTATTACCGCTTCATATCCTAGATTATGAAATCTCAGTTGACTTCCTCTCCCTGAAATGTTACACAGACTGTTGCAATAGTGGAGAATCACAGCCAAGCTGTCTTTGCTCACTTTAGTGTTTCCCGCTATATTAAAAATGTTGCTAACCTTTGTGATAAACACACTGAATTTTCTATTACTTCTGCACAATAAAAGCACGCTCCCGGTGAACTAAAACAGAGACATCCTTCAGGGCTGAAAGCAGAAAAATTGGCTAATAATGCACAATATAAAGACAATTCAAAGAGGGAAAGGGAATTCTGAACAGCACAGATTCAGACAGAAACTATGAAAGTAAAGAAAGTTAAACAGCTAAACTTTCAGTCAAGGGCTCAAGTCTCTGCATTTGACACTGGGCAAGAATCTAAGTGGACCCTGAACTGGTTGCAAGTTAATTAGAGAGCTCTAACCAAGCAGCAACCTCTAATCCAGGGGTGTCCAACTCCAGGCCTCGAGGGCTGGTGTCCTGCAGGTTTTAGATATCACCTTGGGTCAACACACTTGAATCAAATGATTAGTTCATTACCAGGCATCTGGAGAACTTAAAGACATGTTGAGGAGGTCATTTGGCCATTTGGCTGTGTTGGATCAAGAACAAAACCTGCAGGACACTGGCCCTTGAGGCCTGGAGTTGGACAGCCCTACTCTAAGGGATAAAATCTAAGGACCTGCAGTACCTCTAACGTCCACCAGAGGATCCAGCAGCGTAACAAGCCAAGTAACTAAGTATTTGCAAAAAGAGTTTTGAAGCTCAACTTCACACATGGGTTTGTCTACCAAAGCATTTAATATATCAGAGAAAACTAATCATAAACCATACAAGAATCCTTGAATACTAAGGGTTTCATCACTTCACACGCATGTGGAATAATGAAGGGAGGTGGAAACTGTGTCTGATTATCAGATTATTTACTTCACGTTTGTTGAAGGAAAGTCCATTTTAGGACTAATGAAAAGAAATTTTAATGAGACCAACCAGTGAGTGCCAAATGGCAGTGCAATTTTTCGATACCCAGTGTTACAGAAACCGCTACTGAAAATAGTGCATTATTGCACTTTTAGAGGTTAGGGATAAGTAAGGCACCCTGCTGTGATCCTCCACTGCGTTTGATTGCAGCTCTATCAGAAAACTCAGAGTGGATATAAAGACAGAAAGCTGCGTTAACCCTACTGTTCATATTTGATGTATTCACAGTATGAACCAAAAATTCCCTCATGGTAAGTGAACGTTTTATACTACTGATCTATTCAGTATGTGAAAATACCCTTTCTGACAGATGGATAATTAATCTGTAATGAAAGTTTCAGAGAGCAGTCAGACAATTTTTTTTAAGTTTTCTAACACTGGTCTTTTTTTTGGAGAAAGAAAACATTGTTATCACACAAAACCATTTCTGTTTTTACCAAAAATATGACAACAGCCAAAACAATTTAAATATATTTTATTGAAAGTGAAAATAGCGCAAATATCCAGGTGCTAATGATATATTATTATTATTATTACTATTATTATTATATAACCATATATAATCTATTAAACCCTGTCCCCACTGCTACTGTGTATCATCAAAAAACTTCCATCTCAAATAGGAATATGAATTCAACAATAATTAACACTCAGAAAACAAAACCTGTTACTGGAAACTGTCTAAGGATTTTAAGCAGTGATACAAACCTTGTATTTTATACACTCTGTGAAATGGCAGCTCAGGAGCC
Source organism: Diplotaxodon limnothrissa (assembly GCF_057381915.1). NCBI lineage: Eukaryota > Metazoa > Chordata > Actinopteri > Cichliformes > Cichlidae > Diplotaxodon > Diplotaxodon limnothrissa. Next base: position 12,229,067 of record NC_140597.1, on the reverse strand, counting down.
TTAATGATATCATCACCACCCCCGACCTTTTCATCTGTTTCAGTTGGCTCTCAGTTAGTTTAACCCTTTAAGACCTACCATAGAACCAAGTCCGCCAGAGCTTATATTATATTTTTACATGGTGTGGTGCCATTTTTGGGAGCAATTCAAGTTGCTATCCATCAATACAACAATTATAGCCCAGATTTTAATAATATGTACTCATTAAGTGCATAGTAATTACATAAATTGCAAAAAAGTGCAATAAACTACAAAAGAATTGAAAATCGTTTTTGCTTTTTTAACATATATTTCTAGTTAGAGAAATTTAAGAGGCTTATCCCTCAAAACTGTAAACACAAAAAAGTTGCACAAAATAGTTTCCCACCACAGGAAAATTATTTTGAGTGTCTTCATAGTTTTATTTTTGAAATACACCAATTTTTATATACTGCAGGAAAAACAAAAATAAATATTATACTGCAAATTTGCAAAAAAGCAGCATATGCATCAAAATAAACTATTTCCATCAGTGCAATATGAGTCCTAAGCATCCCAGAAAAGACACAGAAAGTCATAAAGTCAAAGATAACTTTTAAAAACAGCAGTAGAGGCCCTGAGGCCCTGATGGTAAAAAAAAAAAAAACTACATTTCCGCGAAAATGACATCACTTCCAGTTTCGGGCAGGTAATGGCAGACATGCAAAAGTTTGCGTTGACGTCTATTCCAACGTAGGAAGTGTTATGAACAGCTGATCGGATCGGCAAAGCGTTTTTCAGGAATATTATGTTTTTGTTGCTGCAAGTGCTTTTTATGCAGTTTTTGCAAAGATATATGTGGAAGGAAACTGTGACCTAGGACAAGCTGATGGCATAAGATGTAAGTACAACTCCTCCGGTTTCATATGCAAAAAAAATTATTGCGCTAGCTTATGTGGTTGCAGTGCTACCGGGATTTAAAAATAGTTACGCAAAACAGAGCGTGCCCGCTCTGACCGGCTCTAAAGGGTTAATCTCACTAACTTTATAATAAAAACAACAATTTGTTTCTTTCTAGATTATTTTGTTACCGTCCAGCTAGCACTTTATCTATGCCCCACCCATGCCCAATTTAGCATTAATTCAGGATCATCCATTCGTTCTCTAAAGCTGGGCATACACTGTGCGATTTTTAGCCCATTTTGAGCCGATTTTTGAGTCGTGCGATTGTTTTGGCGATCGGCCCGATTTTGGCCTTCATCATGCGTCGTGCATCGTGTAGTAAACGTGGGTAACGAGAAGCGATTAACACCTCACGACCAGCTCTCGATCATCAATTGCTTGTTCGGGAGGATTTCAAACAGGTTTGAAATCCTCCCGAACAAGCATCGCAACCGTCGTGAGGCTTGTCACACGCGCACGGGCAAACACATAAACTTCGGTGAAAAAGACGGAGTAGCACGGCAGTGCAGCCTGTGATCTGGACACAAGCGATGGAGGCACTTGTAGAACTTTGGAAAGCTCATCCGAGCCTTTTCGATGTGACCTCACAAAATTATCATGACCACAACAACCGTGAAAATAGTTGGATGGACATTGCTGCTCAATCACAGCTGCCTGATCAATGTTTTTCATTAGCAATTTAGCAAAGTTGATGGTGGTGGTGTGTCTGTGTGAGTGAAAGACAGAGAGCGACAGATTTTCTGTTATAACCTTCATTTTTATGGACGCACAGTGTGAGCGCTCAGGTCGCATCAGAGCATCAGGCCGTATAGTGTGAGACCCTGCATCGTGACCTATGAACTTCTAACCTCTGCGAGTCAATTGTACAGTTTGAGCAGGAGCTGAATCGCGTGACTGAAAAAATCGCACAGTCACCGTCAACTTTCCAGAGTTGACGGGTGGGGCTGGAGCCTATCCCAGCTACCACAGGGCCACAGGCAGGGTACACCCTGGACAGGTCACCAGTCTGTCCCAGGGCTAACACAAAGACACAGACAACCATTCGTACTAACATTTACACCTACGGGCAATTTAGAGTGACCTATCACCACTAACTGCATATTTTTGGTCTGTGACAGGAAGCCGGAGTACAAACATGTCAACTCCATACAGAAAGACTCTGGCCTGATGGTGGAATTAAACTCAGGACCTTTTTGCTGTGAGGCAACAGTGCTAACCAACATGCCACCGCATTAATCTAATATACAGCAAGTAAAATAAGTATTCAACACATCCCCAATTTTATAAGTTAATGAAATTCTTACCAGAATTTCCTCAAGAGCAAAGCAGGAGAAAATAGGGGGGAGTAGAGGTCACCTGTACCACCAGCTGTTGTGTCCCAAGATCCCGCCAACAGTCAACCCAGGCTCTCAACTTGCGTCGCTGGTGTTTCTGCCACGGACGAGAACTGCTGGTTTCAACTAGGGGCCAGACCCAAGGCTCTGGTCAGCTCCACTCCAGTCCAACCAAATTCAAATTCAAATTTTATTTGTCACACACATACAACCATACACAGTATGACATGGGGGTGAAATGCTTGTAGCTGTACAATGCCCGACCATTAAATGACAGAAGAAAAGTTTTACAATATTTACAATTTTGTTTACTACAAAAATTTACAAATTAACTTAGGAATTTACAGTAAAGAATGTGCAAATAGCAGAAGAGATTATAAAGATAAGGATTATAAATTATAGGAATTATAGGATTATAGGAAATGTGTGGTGGTGCGTGTGGTGACGTGTGTGAGAGTCCAGTCTTATAGTGACGTGTTTGGGAGAGTCCAGTCCTACACCTGGTTCAGGCCCCGAATAGCCTGGGGGAAGAAGCTCCTCCTCATTCTCTCTGTTTTGGCCTTAAGGGAGCGGAAGCGCTTCCCAGACCTCAACAGTGAGAAGAGTCCATTGTTGGGATGGGAGAGGTCCATCATAATCTTCCTAGCTTAGGACTTACACCGCTTGGTGTAGATGGACAGCAGGTCAGGGAGCTCTGATTGAATGATGCGTTCTGCCGAGCGCACCACCCTTTGCAGATCTCGTCTGTCCTGCTTGGTGCTGTTCCCAAACCAGGTGCAGATGTTTGCCGTCAGGACGCTCTCGATGGTGCAGGAGTAGAAGTTCTTGAGCACCTTCAGTGGCAGATGGAAGTCTCTAAGTCTTCTGAGGAAGAGACGCTGACGGGCTTTCTTAACCAGGGTGTTGATGTGACAGGACCATGACAGGTCCTGAGTGATGTGGACACCCAGGTATCGGAAACTGTCCACTCTCTCCACTGGCGGCACTGGCACACTGATGATGAGGGGTTTGTAATTCCTCTCCTGCTTTGTAGTGAAGTCCACGATCAGCTCCTTAGTCTTGCTGATGTTTAGGAGGAGGTTATTCTCCTGGCACCAGGTCTCCAGGTTCCTAATCTCCTCCAGGTAGGCCGTCTCGATGTTGTCGGAGATCAGGCCCACAACAACAGTGTCGTCAGCAAACTTGACAATGGAGGTGGTGTCGGATGTGGCTACACAGTCATAAGTGTATAGTGAGTACAGCAGGGGGCTTAAAATGGCACAACCAGCGCCATGGACCGTGGTTGAGACGCGCGGTGGCTGCAGAAGGGCCAGGAGGATCCGTCTCTCGCACCCTCATCCCTCTGGTGCGGTAGTACTGGAGAATAAATTCAATGTCCTGGATCCTGTGGACTTTCCTCCTCTGGCCGCTAGCCCTCGCCATCCCGCTGCGTCACTGAGGTCTGCGCCATCTCCACCACTACGCCCCCGGAGCCTCAGCGGGCAGCCCGATGCTGTGGAGCAAACTCACCGCGGAGAGCTGTGCTTTACCCCGGCTCCTCGGAGAAAAAGACCCGCGGCGCGGCTACCTGGGAGTCACTCACGCGGTCCGGCTGGTGCATCTCCACTTGCGCTACGGCACCGGGGGTGTTCGTCTCAGATGGCCAGCAGCCCCCGGTGGCACCTCCTCTCTCCACGCTGGTCCTCGGGGATTCCGTCATCAGGAACGTGCGGATGAGGGGGGCACTCACGCTGTCGTTCCCGGGAGCCACCGTTGTCGACATAGTGGACAGAATTCCTAACATCCTGGCGTCCCACCCACAGGCCAACTGGCTCATCATCCACATCGGCACCAACGACATCCCCAAACAGCAATCCGAGCTGATGAAGCTGGACTTTCTCCAACTCTTCAGCCTCCTTGGTCAGTTGCAGGTGAGTGCTTTTATCTCCGGGCCCACCCCTACCTGCGGCAGAGGGATAGGCCGTTTCAGCCGGCTGCTCAGCCTTAACACCTGGCTTTCCTCCGCCTGTGTCTCCCACGGTGTGAGTTTTATTAACAATTTTGATGCCTTCTGGGAGAGGAGGCATCAAAATCTTTTTGGGGCAGACGGGCTCCACCTCAACACCTGGGGATGCCATCTGCTGTCCGCCAATTTGGCATTTGGCGTACAGCACTCCCGCACATGGCCCTGTCATTACCCCAAACCGAGATTACCTGCTGATCTGTCCGCCACTGACTGATGTCCCCCCAGTCCCAGCTCCTATATTTGTTCCACTTTTGACAGTAATACACAAAACTCTGGACTCGGACCTCTCTCTCCCACAGTCAACACAATACCCGTCATAATCACAAACAGAGAGCAACAGAATTATCATAAATCCAGTAACCCCAAAAACATTAATAACCTCCGGCCTCTTCAAAAATGTTGACATCCATTGAACTCTACTGTCAAAAATCCACCAGTCTCGATCAGCATGGCACTTTTAAATGTCCGCTCTCTGTTGAATAAGTCTTTTATTATTAATGATTTAATTTTAGATAATAAACTGGACTGTTTATTTTTAACTGAAACATAGCTGGGCTCGGATGCACCAAATTTTAATTTCTCTTTTTCTATTAGAAGTGGTAAGAGAGGTGGTGGGACTGCATCTTTAGCCAACAACACACTCACGGTTTTACTCAGCGGGAGACCTCAGTGCGAACTGTGAGGAGGCGCTATCTAACCTCTGAAGTGGCTGCAAATGTTACCAAGGTTTTAAACGAATGCCCCCCTGTGATTTTATCTGCACCCTGTGATTTTATTTGTAATCATTTTAACAGCAAACTGAAGAAAAGCCTTGACTCCCTTGCTCCACTCACCACCAAAAAGATTAACGTAAAACATTTATCACCCTGGAGGAACGAAGAAGTCAAAAAACTCAAAAGAAATTGCAGGGCAGCAGAAAGGAGATGGAGGAAAAATAAAAAATGCAATTAACCATCAAATACTTTGCGAGCAATTTAAAATGTACAATAATACACTAAGGAATTCAAGAAATTCATACTTTACCAAAATAATCAGTAATAACAAAAATAATCCCAAGGTCCTCTTTTCCACCATAGATCATTTATTTAACCCTGATTTTAACAGCTCCCAAAAAAAACCCCACAGACTCACTCTGTGAACAGTTTGCAGACCACTTCAGGGGAAAAGTCAGCGCCATCAGATGCAATATTTTATCTTCTCGTGATATGATTTTAAACACATCTGAGGGCTCAATTGTACCTGAGGAGACACTGGACAGCTTTGTCCTGGTTAATGCTGAGAACCTTAAGAAAGTTTTCTCCACAGTGAGACCCAACACATGTCTCTTAGATCCAATCCCCTCTTCACTTTTTAAAACACTTTATGGATTTTATGAAGCTGAGATCTAAACTACTGGATCTAAGCGCAGCCTTTGATACAGTAGACCATGCTATTCTTTTAAACAGACTGAAACACATGGTGGGCCTCTCTGGTGCTGTACACAACTGGTTCACTTCCTATCTCTCAGACAGAACTTTTATGGTGAGTATGAATACACGCTCCTCTAAGATCCATAAAATGACATGTGGGGTGCCTCAAGGGTCAGTTTTAGGCCCTGTACTTTTTAATTTGTATATGCTCCCTCTTGGCGGTGTCATCAGGAGGCATGGAGTGAACTTCCACAGTTACGCTGATGACACTCAGCTGTACATCTCCGTGTCTCCTGATGACACCAGACCAATGGATGCCTTATTTAACTGTATTTTAGATATAAGATCTTGGATGGCAGAGAACTTTTTACAGCTTAACCAGGACAAAACTGAAGTTTTAATCATCCGTCCTGAGGCTCAGAGAGAGAAACTCTTGTCTAAATTAGAGGCATTTTCACTATGTCCTTCGCTACAAGTGAAAAACCTGGGTGTTATTTTTGACTCTGAGCTTGGTTTTATCCCACATATTAAACATGTAACCAAAATTGGATTTCATCATCTAAAAAATGTAGCCAGAGTCCGCCCTATTCTCTCTCGGGCCAACACGGAGATGCTGATGCATGCTTTTATTACCAGTCGCATTGATTACTGTAATGCCCTGCTCACTGGTCTCCCCAAAAGGAATATTTGACCTTTACAACTTTTACAAACCTCTGCAGCTCGTGTGCTGATGAAGACCAGAGAGCGGGCCCACATTACACCGGTTTTATAATTGGCTCCCCGTGTGTTTCAGGATCAATTTTAAAGTTCTTTTATTGGTTTTTAAATGTCTTAATGGTCTTGGGCCTTCTTATCTCTCAGATTTGCGTTTACCATATGAACCCTCGCGGCCCTGAGGTCCTCTGGTACTGTGGAACAGCCTGCCGGAGGAGCTCAGGGCCGCAGAGAACGTACATGTTTTTACGAACAGGTTCAAGACCCACCTTTTTAATTTAGCTTTTACCTAACGTTTATTTATTTTATGCTTATTTATTCTATCCTGTTATTCTATTTATATTATTAATTTAGGTTTTACCTAATATTTATTGATTTTATTCTTATTCATTTTTTATCTTCTTACTCTATTTATGTTTATACTGTATCCCATTCTTATTTATTTTATCTTTTTATCCTGTATATATTCTTATTGGGTCATATCTCCAGTGTTTCCTTGGAGGGGGCTCTCTGCACCGGGGCTGTGATCGACCGTGGCTGCTGGGCTCTGTCGGTCTTCTCAGCCTGGCTGAGGGGCTTCTTCGCCTCCCTCCTGCTGTGTGCCCAGCCTGGAGGCTGCGGTCTATGACCGGCTCCCGGTGCAGACAGCTCCCTGTAACAACCCAGCCAATCCACACATGCAAACCAAACCACAGGTTTGTAAATGAAGTTATGTGTAATAATGAGGAACAGCACAAGGAAAAAGTATTGAGCAAGCTTACTGAAATGTATTTAATATGTTGTACAAAAGCCTGTGTTGGTGATTATGGCTTCAAGATGCCTCCTGTATGGAAAACGGCATTGCTCAGGTGTGATTTTGGCCACGTTTCACACTTTTCTAAAGTAAAACACCATTTTCCTTTATTTGACCCACACTACTAGAGCTGAATAAATCATGAAAAATATTAAAATGTTTGGGTCACTTTACAGAAAGCCATCATTTTACTGTTATGAACTGTCAAAACAGGCCAAATCTGACCTGAACAGCACGCAGAGGTTAACGTGCTCCCGTGTTTGTTTCTGTCTGGTTGCGTTTTGTTGTGGCATCCGATCCAACTGACTGACTGAGCGTACGTGTGGGTGTTATCTTATCATGTGTGGTTAGCTTAGCACTGTTAGCAAACACAGCCTGGGTAAACATGATGGGAGGATGCCCCACATGAATTCACTGTTGTGCAGACTTTGTATGACTATAAATAAACACAACTGTCATCCAGGTTGAAACGCTTGCACATCAAAGCAGGCGGGGGGAGGAGGAGGTATGCAAATGCTGACTGAATTTTCATTTACATAAAGTACATTAAGTGCTGTGTGCAGCTGAACTTTGTGATGTGACTTAGAGGTCACGTACACAGGTTATGAATTTTAACAAACAATAATCACATTGACATTTGTAACAACATGAATAATTGAAGGCTCCAGCCCTTCAACATAACTCGAAGTGCAAAAGCAACATGATTTTATGTTGTTTCGAGCTTTTTAGTGCTGCAGCACGTAACACCTTAAATACAAATTCTGCAGAAAGATTAAGTGGGTGTGGAGGCTGAAGTGGCAGTGCTAAAACTAACCACACATTACTTTAGTGTTGTAAAGAAAAAATGTCATTGTTCAGAGTTTTAACCAGACTGTGTGTTTCTGCACATCTAAAAAACATAAAACTGTGAGCTTTTTGAAGCCAAGAAGAGCACAGAGGTCATGTGACACATGTTCAACTACTAACACAGACTCACAAAGAAGCTGCAAAACTGTGGTGTGCTGTCTGCACAGGCCAGAAGACGTTAGTAGGCTGATGTGTGGATAACACATATGAAACTTTGGCTATTACTGATAATGTGTTGGAGACAAATGTGTGGACTGTAAGTAACAACGTCCTGAATGATCAGTTCCCCTCATATCCTACAGGCCTCACAGCATCATATCTCAGAACTCCAGTCAGGACCTGTGCAACCAAACTTGACACACATGTCAGGAATCTCAAGATTTTTATCCATCTTATCTACATATTATGATGTCACCTTACATCTACACCCACTTTAGCAAATACAAATTTTAATATTTTTTAATAATTCTAATGTCAACAATATCAGTATTACATGACATCATACTAACTCAGAAGTTAACTCAGAAGTTAAAGTTTCTCCACTGTAGGATGGGCACGTACTAGTTAGCCTAACAGACTGCATGTTTACTTATGGTTTGTAGATTTTTTATGAGTAGAATGAGACAGAGCCTTCGGCTTCACCCGCTTCAGATGTTATCAGTCCATTCAGTGGGTGTTATTAGTGGTAATCAGCCCCATACATAGAAACTAATAGGGTCTCCTCTTCTGTGGAACCAGCTCCTAGTTTGGATTCGGGAGACTGTCGCCTCTGTGCTGTAAAAATCGTGCTTCAAACGTCTCGTTTTTATAAAACTTGTAGATTTGGCTTAATCAGGTGACCCTGATCCATCACTTAGTTATGCTGCTACAGGCTCAGACTGCTAGGAGACCTCCCACTCCACCTCCTCCTCCACCCCCTGGCTTTTAAGTCCTGATGTATTTATGTATGTACGCCTACTGCGTGTTACTAAGTCTTGTTTTTCTCTCCTGTAATTTGTGTTTTTTCCTGTTCATTGTCGGGGTCTCTCTGCGCTCTTCTTTCCTTTCTCCTCAACATCCAATTAGTGGAGACATCCTCATCCTTGAAGATCTCTTGTTTTTAACAGGAAGTCAGCATTAGCATGTGCTGTTCATCAGGGCTTGTCTGATTATTGGTGTTCTTGCTCTAATATTGTAGGGTTTTCACCTTGCAGTATAAGCGCCTTGCCACAACTGTTGTGTTGTTGTGGTACAATAAAAATGCTTTAGGGTTATTAATAAAAGCAAGAGCTATATCTTATTCATCCGTCCTGCAGGTAACATTAACTGACTGGCACAATAGGGCATGTCGGGTTGGGACGCCGGCTGCCACTCCTCAGCTGCAGTTCTGCATTATATCAGCCACATGTCCAGATGTGTTGGGACATTTTGGCAACACCTGGCCCACACAACTAAAGTGCCAAAAGTTGCCATGATTGCGTGGAAGTGTGTTTGGATCTGGGACATTTTTTTCAAATTGAATCCAAGAAATGATGTTTAAAAACGTTAAACACCCAAAAGAAAATCATTTTTTAAATTCCATCTTTTTATTCAATATAGCTTGGTGCATATATGACACTCCCTAAAAACAGCCACATTTGTTTATTAGAGTAATCAACTAAAGTCATGCTCATTCTGTTTATATTCATAATGATAGAACCTCATTTTATGTCATTAACCCCTCAAAGTTCCACTTTATTCACCTTTAAAAAGGTTTACTTTTGCACTTTTGGTGGTACTGTGTATTATTTCACACAGTCTGGGGTTACTTCAATACAACAGAGATGATCTACTACAACTAAGCCGTGGAGATCTTCAACTAACATCCGAGTATCTCATCCCCCCGGAGATCGTTAAGCAACCCCCGGGGCTACCCGCAACAGCAAGCCGCAGGAGGAGACGTTGCGAGCGGAGGCAGAAGAGAGGCAAGCGGGGAGGCCTGTGGGCACGGCTAAAGACTAGTCCGTTTAAACCACCACTCCCGATCATATTCCTCTCCAACGCCCGTTCGATCCGTTACAAACTGGATGAAATACGACTGCAGATCGCCACTCGACGGACTTTTAATAACTGTTCGTGCATGATTTTCTCTGAAACCTGGCTGGACAGCGCCATTCCCGATGCGGCTATCGATCTAGCAGGCCGCACCGCCTATCGAGCCGACAGGTCTGCGGACTCGGGTAAGAAGACTGGCGGGGGGCTGTGCATCTATATTAACAACCTTTGGTGCACGAACGTCACGGTAACGGAAAGACTGTGCAGTACAGAGGTAGAACTGTTGGTGTTAAAGTGCCGTCCATTCTATCTCCCTCGGGAATTTTCTGCCGTTTACATCTGCGCTGTTTACATTCCACCAGATGCTAATGCTAAGCTAGCGTTAGCACAATTGAGCAGCAGCATCAATAACAGCCTGGTAGCACACCCGGACAGTGTCTTTATTGCGGCTGGGGATTTTAACCACGCGGACCTGAAATCTGTACTTCACAATTTCCACCATAATGTGAAGTGTGCTACCAGAGGAGATAGAACGTTGGACCAGGTGTACACCAACATGGCGAATGCGTACAGAGCCCAGGCTTATCCCCACCTGGGTCTGTCAGACCATCTCTCCCTTCTGCTACACCCAATATACACACAAAAGATCAAGAGCACTGGGATTACAACCAAAACCGTGAGAACATGGCCGCAGGATGCTATTCCGATGCTTCAGGACTGTTTCCACTGCACAGACTGGGATGTATTCAAGGTGCAGGACACTGACAATCGTGTCGCATTGGACAGTTACACCTCCACTGTCTTGGACTACATCTGTTTCTGTGTGGACAATGTAACAACTTGGAAACGATTCCGTGTGTTCCCTAATAATCCACCCTGGATGACACACGGAGTTCAACAACTTATTCGAACAAGGAACAACGCTTTCAAATCCGGGGACCAGGAGGCATACAGTGCTGCCAGGGCCAACCTGAGAAGAGGCATCAAGACTGCCAAGCAGCAGCACAGGAGGCGTATCGAGGCCAGGTTTGAGAACAACACAAACCCAAGGCAGGTCTGGGAGGGCATCAGGGCTATCACGGACTACAAAAGAAGAACACCATCACCCTCAGCCGACAGTTCTACTCTGGCTGAGGATCTAAATCTCTTTCATTAAACACATCAGAGCTGCTTTTCCACCATCCCTGGACTCGCACCAGTTTGCATACAGGGAGAACCGGTCAACCGAGGATGCGATCGCCACAGTGCTGCACACATTACTGAAGCACTTGGAACACAGGAACACCTATGCACGGCTCCTCTTTGTAGACTACAGCTCGGCTTTTAATACCATCCGGCCATACAAACTCCGTCCCAAACTCCACCAACTGGGACTTAACTCCTCTCTGTGCAACTGGATTGTGGACTTCCTCACTAACCGTAGACAGAGTGTCAGAGTGGGTAAGAACACCTCTTCCACCCTTGTGGTCAACACCGGTGCCCCTCAGGGGTGTGTTCTGAGCCTTCTGCTATACACTCTCTTCACCCATGACTGTATTTCCTCCTGCGCGTCCAATCTCATTGTTAAGTTTGCAGATGACACCACAGTGCTCGGACTTATATCCAACAATGATGAGACAAACTATAGGACAGAGGTGCAACAACTAGAGTCATGGTGCCACGACAATAACTTGGTCTTAAACACGAAAAAGACCAAGGAGATCATTGTAGATTTCCGGAAGAGGGGTCATAACAACCATCTGCCTCTCTTCATTGGCAGTGAGGCGGTGGAGAGGGTGAGCAGTTTTAAATTCTTGGGGGTAACTGTGACCGAGGACCTGTCCTGGGGCAACCATATCACCTCAGTTGTACGGAAGGCCCAACAGCGCCTCTACTACCTGAGGAGACTGCGGAGCGCACACATTCCCAGATCTCTGATGTTGAACTTCTACAACTGTGCCATCAGCAGCGTTCTGACGTATGGATTTCTAGTGTGGTTCCCCAGCTGCACCAAGGCCGATCAGCAAGCACTCCAGCGGGTGGTGAAAGAAGCTGGCAGAATTATTGGAACAAGTCTGCCAGAGATCAGTAATATCTTCCCCACTCGCTGTCTGAGGAGGGTGCACAGTATCCTGCGGGACCAACATCACCCTGCGCGCCACCTTTTCCATCTGCTGCCCTCAGGGAGAAGGTACAGGTCTATACAGGCCAGAACATCCAGACTGGCCAACAGCCTGTATCCACAGGCTGTGAGGCTCCTGAACTCTCTGCCCCCCTCTCACGGACAATAACCATATCCAACTTCTTAATAGCAATGAACTGGTCTGCATTGGTGCATCATATCTTTATTCTCTTCCCCCTCCTGCCCCCCCCCCCCTCTTTCTTAAATAGATAACTATCATATCTGATATCATATCTCACAGTACAATAATATTGAATGGGTTGCATTGTTGTATTTTGTCATGTTTCTCAGGTCTTTGTCTGAATTTCTACGAACATTATTGCTAAGGATTGTCTTATTGCATTGGAGTCACACTGGGTTAAATATGTACACTTGGGTTTTAAGGGGTATTTATTATTTTCTTCTTTTTTTTTTTTTTTGGGGGGGTTGTATGGAAGCCCCAAACGCAATTTCATTGTTCTTGACAATGACAATAAATAAATAAATACTAAAAAAAAAAAAATACTAAAATACTAAATACTTTAAAAAAAAAAAAGATGGGCCGAGAGGACGCTACATCTAAAATAAATAAAGCAAAAAACATGAAATCTCCAGTATCTATAAAACATATAACGCAGCATGGCAGCAAAAAAGAAAAAAAAAAACTCAAGTGATTTATTTATATGAAACATGATTACCCACTCTACAGCCTCTCAGGCTTTCATTCAGACACCCAATCAAATGCTCGGTTTCCATGTCGACTGTAACATTACCCAGAAGCCCACAGGGGAGGAAGTCCTCCGTGTAGCGTGCGTACAGGATGGGCGGAGAAACCCGCGATGGGAAAACAACGTGAGCAGAGGTGTTACACACTGAAGGACGACAGGGTTCATTCAGGTGCACATGAAGATTTATTGCGCTGAAACACAGCAAAACAATTCAGTGTTACTGGCGGCTTCCATTGTAATAACTGGCCTGCGTTACTTTTGTGGCATTACGTGTAATGGCCACGTATTAATCAGCCCTTAACACACAGAGAAAATGACCAGTAACAATAGACAACATAACATGTACTGGCTGGTCTATCTCCTATAACTTTAACTGAAACCAGCTAATAGTTTCCTTTCACCTTACTGATGGGACAACACGGTTACAGAGATTAATGCAGGAGGCTAACATGACTTAGCTAACGCACAAATGTTACTAGCCTTACCCACAGATAACGTGAAACAACTCCCTTATTCGCTCACATTAAACACCATATAAACAAGAATTACACTCCAAACATGTTAAATAAGCATCAACTTTACATAAATGTATGTAGTTCTCGTATATTGCTCTCACCTGAAACACAGCAAAACAATTCAGTGTTACTGGCGGCTTCCATTGTAATAACTGGCCTGCGTTACTTTTGTGAAGGATTATTTTGCCAGTTACCCGTTTGGCTGAGCCGCCACTGCCACCTACTGGCGAAACTAAATATCGCCCTAACATCACATCAGGTGGGAGCAAATGAGCTTTTCGCTCTGTGTTATGATGCAAACTATTGTCACAACAAATAGCAAAAAATGATGATGGGGGGTGGGCACGAACACATAAGGAACACATCTGAGACTTGTTCTTAATGCGCAAAATACTCAGGGCGCCACAGAGGCAATTGTATTGGAGCTGATGAGGCATTCATGCATGTTCACATCAGCTCCACGCACGCAGAGCATGAAGAGCATATGGAGACAAATGCGAGCGCCACAGGATCCTGTCTGATTATCAGTCAAAACTGACACACCACGGAAAATATCTGCCATAACAAGCCACCGAGGTTCACATTCAACATTCAGCGCCTAATTTCAGGCATGAAAACATTTGGACAGTAATGACTAACAACATACCGCAAACCTGGAAAAAAAACCCGGCAATACACAACTGCGAGCAGATAAATCAAATGAAACTTTATTATAGATTTGTTCCTCTCAGAGTTTTTATCTCTTTGTTTTTGTGTAAGTCTAAATAGATTTTTGCCTTAAAGGAGTTATGTTAGGGACTCCCAAAGGTACTTTGGTCAATTAAAAGTATGGTATAAAAAAACTGGTTGTTTGGTAAGAAGCCTGAAGAGAATAAAAATGCAAATTACCACTCTAAAAGTGCGCCTGAGTTCAACTCATGTCAGCCCCTCAGTTTATTCTCTTTAAAATGAGCCATTTCTTGCTATTTTCTCTTTAAGGCCATGCTGGCTTTATGCAACTTTCTTCTTCTGATGAATTGAATGAAAATGAATATTTACAGTACAGGTTGCGAGGGTTTTACAAACTACTCTGAGACTTTGTAGAAGTTTGGTTTGCTTGAGACAAAAGCAGCTGAAGCCCAGTTAAAGCTTTACCCTTTAAAATGTGAGCAGGATCATTAAAGGTCCTGCACACGTTGCCTCCTCCAGGTTTCCAACTCATAAACAAAGACAGTTTTTTCTCTTAGTGTCTGAAGCAGGTGAAAAGAAAGGATGATTTGCATCACATGTAAGTTTAACTTTATGACAACCTCAATCAGGATTTTTTTCAAGTATTTTTAGTATTTTGTATCTTTAGGAATGAAAAGATGAATAAAAATCCTGATTGAGGTTGTCATAATTCATGCATGACAGGGTTAAATAACAATAATTACAATGAAACACGTCATACATCTATAGTAACATTAAACACCTGTGAGTGGGAGGGTATGGAGTGACACATCAGTGTCCAGTGTAGTAGTTTATGTGCAAGTACACCATCAACACTGACACAAATACAAGAAAACAGCCTTTGAATAGCTGTCCACTGTAGTGACCACTATGTGTGAAAGGGTTAAAAAGCTCCAAATTGTACGCAAATTAGAGAAAGATTATTTCTGTGAAGCTAAAAGCTCTTACACCTGCAAAGGTTACTAAAAGCAGCATCATAACTCAATATGCATCTGTGTGGCCAGGTTTTCAGATTTTTTGTTGTCTCTTTGGGAACATTCAGAATGATATCTTGAAAATAAAGGCCAACAAGCCCCTGGATTATATTTATTCAGCTTTAGCTTTGTTTTAGGGTGCCTTCTGCCAAATTTCATGCCTCTGTGGCTGTTAATGGTGGAGCAGCTCAGTATTTGAGTTTCCAGCCTGACACATGTCCTGGAAAAGAAGAAATAAAAGCCTTTGGGCCTCTGCACAGTTACATGCTCTGGTTTTCAGAACAGGCAGATTTTATAGTGACAGATTTTAGGCAACAGAAGAAAAAAAGAGACTTGACTCCAGAGAGTTCTTGGCAGAAATGAGGAGTTATATTGGACATAAATTTAAATATACAAGTATGAATGTGCCCATTTTTTAATTTAGACACAAGACAAGATGTGTATAGAGAATAATCACAGATAAGGCTCAAAGGTGATCATGTGGATACAAATCAGACCACCTGTTAGTTCCCCACAGCCTAGACCAGACTCAAGGACCGACCTTGGAGGCACCGTAAAGTGTAATTCCTCGAATGTCCACTTGAGGCTCCAAAATTGAGTCAGTTCCCATGGAGCAGTGCTTTTCAATTACTTTCTGTTAGTCCCTCTCAGGTAGAAAACTATAAATGGTATATTTTGGCTATAAAATTGTTATTATAAGTTCATCTCTGCATAACATTGTTTCATTATTAATATTAAAGAAAGGAAAAAAGAAAGAAATATAGACCTACTTAAAGAATGACTTTATTATCATTGTGTTTTAGTCTGTAACAGAAACGATTTGTATGAAGTGTATGTAGTAGTACTGCAACTCCCTAAACTACTACTACATTTAAACTGCATCAATTTGCATGAAATTTTTAAAAAAAAATCCTTATTCACACTATAAACATTTTTGGGCGACTTGATTCTGAAAAATAAAATTAAACAAAGTCAATACATACATTTAAATCAATCAGCAACATTAAGTACTACTACTCATTAACTACTCACTGTGACTACGTCTCCCACTGTAGTCACGTGAAGCCAAGCGCTACATATGCTTCGTCAAATTTCCTCGTCTAAGCTTTCGGGAGACTATCGGTTGTCTATCTCCGTCTCTCCGCGCCTTTCTTTTTGTCGCTGTTAAATATTTTTCCATTTTTCTTGAGGGTTTGTTGACTGCACTTCACATCTCCTGCTCTGTGTGTGCATGTGCGTGCATGCTCAGTGCAAAAACCCTTCCACCTACTGTAGTGGATGTGCAATTATACTTTATTCTAGTACGGCAAAAAGAGCATGTTCCCCAGGGTCACACGCGCGCCCCCGGCATCGCACCGGGGGTGTGTCTCACTATTTGAGAAGGACTGCCATAGAGTCACATATTAACACGTTAAATGTTACAGCAAAAATAAACGTGTGTGAAAGAACTGGCAGACCCCCGATGAATTTATGAAAAACACTCAATGCAAGATGGTTTTTATGAATTTAGAAAGACTTCGAGTTCGGGGCGGGGCTGCTTTGGCTGTAGCTAACTGCCATGTGCTCTTCAGTGCAGCCTGCTGCTAATTCTGTTGTCCCAGAACTGGATCTCTCGTCCATGTTTGTATTGTTTGGGTCTTTTGGAGCATTT
Source organism: Diplotaxodon limnothrissa (assembly GCF_057381915.1). Lineage (NCBI taxonomy): Eukaryota > Metazoa > Chordata > Actinopteri > Cichliformes > Cichlidae > Diplotaxodon > Diplotaxodon limnothrissa. Next base: position 12,212,316 of record NC_140597.1, on the reverse strand, counting down.
TTAATGGAATTATGTGACACAGATTATGCCTACACTGAGGTCTGTACTGTCCCAGAAGCCGAGAGTTCCAGTAAAAATTAATGTGACGTGTAATTTTCTTGCTTTCTTCTTTGCTCATAACTTGTCTTATTATACTTTATTTCCTTCTCAGTCTGCTTCAGATGAACATTTATTATTATAGCCTGAGCAGTAAACGTTCTGCACAGAGAAAAGCACTCAATCCATACGTGCATGTACAGAATGTAGAGCGGCCGTCGGTCCCAAATTACCAGAAGCAATTTCAGGAGGAAACGCAAAGGCTGAAAGTACATTATTATTTGTCAAATGCACAAACAGAGAGGGTTGCCAGGGAGCTGCAGAAGGCATTTCAGCGCCGACCTCACTAAACCACAATCCACCACGGCCTTTAGCTGCAGCTGCCGGGCTGCTTTTGAGCTGAGGAGCGAAAGATTTTGAGGAGAGTCGGGGTCGTGTGTTTGAAGCTGTTTGAATAAGACGGAGGTTTTTCAGGCCAGGGGACCAAACGTCTCCTCCGACCATCGAGGTTGAACTACACTCAACAAAAATATAAACGCAACACCTTTGTTACTGCTCCCATTCCCCATGGGATGGACGTAGAGACCTAAAATTCATTCCAGATACACATTATAACCATCCCTCCCAAACAGTGGTCACAAATCAGTCCAAATGTGTGGTAGTGGGCACATCTGCTATATTGAGATAATCCATCCCACCTCACAGGTGTGCCACATCAGGATGCTGATCTGACATCATGAGTAGTGCACAGGTGTACCTCAGACTGCCCACAACAAAAGGCCACCCTGGAATGTGCAGTTTTGTCTCACAGCAAAATTCCACAGATGCCACAAGCAATGAGGGAGCGTGCAATTGGCATGCTGACAGCAGGAATGTCAACCAGATCTGTCGCCCGTGCATTGAATGTTCATTTCTCAACCATAAGCCGTCTCCACAGGCGTTTCAGAGAATATGGCAGCACATCCAACCGGCCTCACAACCGCAGACCTCGTGTAACCACACCAGCCCAGGACCTCCACATCCAGCAGGTTCACCTCCAAGATCGTCTGAGACCAGCCACCCAGACAGCTGCTGGAACAATTGGTTTGCACAACCAAACAATTTCTGCACAAACTGTCAGAAACCGTCTCAGGGACGCTCAACTGCATGCCCGTCGTCCTCATCTGGGTCTTGACCTGACTCCAGCTCGTCTTCGTAACAGACTTGTGTGGGCAAATGCTCACATTCGATGGCGTCTGGCACGTTGGAGAGGTGTGCGCTTCACGGATGAATCATGGTTCACATTGTTCAGGGCAGATGGCAGCTGAGAATGTCCCAGTTCTTGCATGGCCAGCATACTCACCGGACATGTCACCCATTGAGCATGTTCGGGATGTGCTTGACCGGCGTATACGACAGCGTGTACCAGTTCCCACGAATATCCAACAACCTCGCACAGCCATTGAAGTGGAGTGGACCAACATTCCACAGGCCACAATTGACAATCTGATAGACTCCATGCGACGATGTGTTGCACTGCATGAGGCAAATGGTGGTCACACCAGATACTGACCGGTTCTGGGTCCCCAGACCCCCAATAGCACAAAAAACTGCACATTCCAGGGTGGCCTTTTGTTGTGGGCAGTCTGAGGTACACCTGTGCACTACTCATGATGTCAGATCAGCATCCTGATGTGGCACACCTGTGAGGTGGGATGGATTATCTCAATATAGCAGATGTGCCCACTACCACACATTTGGACTGATTTGTGACCACTGTTTGGGAGGGATGGTTATATTGTGTATCTGGAATGAATTTTAGGTCTCTACGTCCATCCCATGGGGAATGGGAGCAGTAACAAAGGTGTTGCGTTTATATTTTTGTTGAGTGTAGGTCAGCCGTCCAAACCTCCCTCGGGGAGATAGCCATCGTCAAATACTAATCAGTTCTCGGCCAAGGGGGCGCCTCATTTCTGTGCCCATGGATCCCTGATGGAGCCCCACCCCCCTGCACCGCAGCGGTTACAGTGAAATGCTCAAGGATAAAGTTTACTGTCGGAGTGGCTGAAATCTTGCTGTTAATCAAAGTAGAGCAATATTCAGACATTGACCTCCTGGTTCCACGCAAACACACACACACACACACACACACGCTCTCTCAGGGTTTTCTGGCAGGGCTTATGTGCTTTGACATTTTGGTATTTGGCCCAGTATTTTTTTCCCAGCGCTTTTATAATGCATCTGATTGAACGCTGCTGCTTAAAACTGGCCCAAGATCAATTTCTTTGAAATTTAACCCCAAAATAGCGCATGTTTGGAAGTTTCTGAATAAACTAATCCTGTTACTGAAATCAGCTCGCTCATCGTACAGAGAACTGGGCCTGGGAAAACGCCTCTACCTATGTAATTTTTTTTTTTTTTTTTTTTTGTTGCCTCATTCTGTACTCTCAAATCCCAGATGTGGGGGCATCCTGCAGACAGAGGTTAAAATAATAGTGACTAAAATGCTGTCTGTGATGAATCATACTGCTTCAAGTTTCAAGTCTCTGTGCTGAGCTTTTGTCATCCTGAAAGCAGGAAATCAATCCTAAACCGGTCAGCCGCTCACAGTTCAGTGCCCGAAACTGTAAAAACCAGCAGCTCGGTCCTTTGAAAGACGTTTAGCAGTTAATCTGACTTTAGATTGAATGAGTAAGTCCTGTCACGTTTCCATCAGCGTACATCTCATCTCAGCATTTATTCTAGCGGCTCCTGTGATTGTCAGGCGGCGGCTCGTCCTGCTCGTTATCAAATTAGACTGAAGGCCTCCTTCAGGGAGAAAGAAATTGAAATTTTTTTTCTACTTTTTCTTTTCTTTAAGTAAATCACTGATCACTGGAAAAAACCCCGGAGACATAGTAATAATCAAATTACTTTCAGCTGATGGGAAGTAGGGCTGATAATCGACATTGAAGGGGACTGGAGGTTCCCCGCAGTAACCACATGGACGCGCGCGCACACACACACACGCACTCCAGCAGAATTCTTTCATGCTATGGCATGATATTATTTCTGCCTTGTTAGTTACATTCAGATCAGTTTCTTCTTACTTTCTTCGTTGTCTGTTCATTCTTTACCGCTTCTCCTTTCTCCTTGTTTCATGTCCCCTTGTTTTGTCTATCTTACCATCCCAGCTTCCTTCTTTCACTTTTCCTCATCACTCCACTGTTTTCCAAAAACTGTTTGCTTTCCATTCTCTGATCTCTGCCCTTTAATCTCTTATCTTTTCCTCTTAATCCATAATTCTCCTTTTCCTAGCCACCTTTTTTCTCCTTTTTCTTTTTTATTTCTCATTTTCTTTTCTTTATCTGTTTTTCTTTAATTCCCGACTTCCTCAAACAACAATCTCGCCATTAATTTTTCTCCCTTTTCCTCTAATTTTCCTTTTTATCCTCTTTATTGCTCCTTAAATGTCCTGTGAGGAGATTGCAGCAGGATGAAGTGATGATATAACTGATATGGCACACTCTGCTTCCAGCAGATATTTTCAGGAGTTCATGACCTCAAATTAAGCTACAGTACTTCTTTCGTTTCTTTCTCTTGTCAGCGCAGAAATAAAACCTGTGGCAATATTTTTCAGATGACACACTGATCTGGAAAATGTGTCTCAGATGGAAGAGACCTGCAATTAATGAGTTTATTAAAAAAAACGGAGCTAAATCAGAGAGGAAGCAAAGTATTTTCCGACCTATAATTGGAGGTGTTGTGTTGTCGCACGTCAGACAAGCCGACAATAGGGGACAATATTTCGACACTGTTAAATGCATCTGACTCATTATTTTGATGGCTGAAGGCTGATGGGCAGTTAAATAAAAGTTCTTCTAATTTTTTATTTTGTTTGAAAAGGGCAGCACGGTGGCACGGTGGTTAGCACTGTTGCCGCACAGCAAGAAGGTCCTGAGTTCAATTCCACCATCAGGCTGGGGTCTTTCCGTGTCGAGTTTGCATGTTCTCCCCGTGTTTGCGTGGGTTCTCTCCGGGTACTCCGGCTTCCTCCCACCGTCCAAAGACATGCAGCTTGTGGGGATAGGTTAATCGGATAATCCAAATTGCCACTAGGTGTGAATGTGCGAGTGAATGAGAGTGCGAATGGTTGTCTGTCCGTGTGTGTTGGCCCTGCGACAGACTGGCGACCTGTCCAGGGTGTACCCTGCCTCTCGCCCTATGACAGCTGGGATAGGCTCCAGCGCCCCCCGCGACCCTGAAAAGGATAAGCGGAAGCGAATGGATGGATGGATGGATGTTTGAAAACCTGTATGAAATACTGTATCAGTGTTCAAACTAGAGATGGCACGATACCACTTTTTTATGTCCGATACCGATATCATAAATTTGGATATCTGCCGATACCGATATGAATCCGATATAGTGTTTTTTACAGTTTTTGCTCATTGCTTGAACACTATAAACCCATGCTTAGACTAAAGTAACACAACTTGAAGCTTTTGTTACCATACCTCAAACACATGTACCCATACCTTAAACAAAAGTGCTGCTTTGCACTCTGGTTGCAATTATGCAACACACTTACTCCTTTATGCAACACACATGGTCCTGCATACTACACTCTATTTCATACATAAGACACTTCGTTCAAAAATGAAATTTCAGGGTGCCATTTGGAAAACACATGTATCCAAACTACAAAACACATCGGGTAATTGCAACCACTCAAATATACACCTGAAGGCACTTACTTGCAAAACTGAACACCAATTAGCCAACCACAAAAAGCCCTCAGTTTAGCCATTTCAAGAACTTTGCAAGCATGGATGGAGGGAGAGCAAGAGGAAGAGGAGGAGGAGGTCAAAGAGGCCATGCACGGACCCATATTTCTGATGATATAAGAGCAACTTTGGTGGACCATGTCATCAACCACGGCCTGACTATGAGGGAAGCTGGGCAGAGAGTCCACCCACATCTAAGCCGCTTCACAGTGGCATCTGTAATAAGAAAATTCCGACTAGAAAACAGGTCTGTCTTCATCTCACTGCCTTCTACTCTACTCAGATGGTTTTATAGTACTGTTCTACAGTATATCACCATATCAAGTGTACAGCGTACTGCAGGGTGCTAATGCTCCTTTTGCAGCCAAAGTGGTAGTTTCTGTGAAACATACCATGATCAAATCAAATCAAATCAAATCACTTTTTATTGTCACATCACATGTGCAGGCACACTGGCACAGCACATGCGAGTGAAATTCTTGTGTGCAAGCCCCACAAGCAACAGAGATGTGCAAACACAACAACACAAACGAGCAAAATACAAGAATGGCCAACCTGAAACTAATAAATATATGTACAATATATAATAGTGTATGCATTTCTGGATGTGTATACTAAATATTTTCCTACGTGTGTGTGTGTGTGTGTGTGTGTGTGTGTGTGTGTGTATACACATTTTTACAAATTAAATAGTAAAAAAAATAAAATAAAATAAAAAATAAATAAATAAAATAATAATAATAATAATAAAATATATAAAATATACAGAGTTGAATATGTGCAAAACAAGTGGCATTTATATACAGTGTGGAGTGCATAATGTTGAAGTTCCAGTAGTGAAGCTGAGGTGTCTATGACGTGTTCAGCAGTCTGATGGCCTGATGGAAAAAGCTGTCTCTCAGTCTGCTGGTACGGGACCGGATGCTGCAGAACCTCCTTCCTGATGGAAGCAGTCTGAACAGTTTATGGCTGGGGTGACTGGAGTCCTTGATGATCCTCCCCGCTTTCCTCAGGCAGCGCTTCCTGTAGATGTCTTGGAGGGAGGGAAGCTCACCTCCAATTATCCGTTCAGAGCACCGCACTACTCGCTGGAGAGCTTTGCAGTTGTAGGCGGTGCTGTTGCCATACCAGGTGGTGATGCATCCAGTGAGGATGCTCTCAATGGCACAGTGATAGAAGGTCCTGAGGATGCGGGGGCTCATGCCGAATCTTTTCAGTCTCCTGAGAAAGAAGAGGCGCTGCTGCGCCTTCTTCACTGTTTTGTTTGTGTGTACTGACCACGTAAGATCCTCAGCCAGATGTACTCCAAGGAACCGGAAGCTGCTCACTCTCTCCACAGCAGCGCCGTTGATGGTGATGGGGGTGTGTACTTCTCTGCACCTCCGGAAGTCCACTATCAACTCCTTTGTCTTTGCGACATTGAGGGTGAGATGGTTGTCTTGACACCAGTGGGTCAGGGCGCTGACCTCCTCCCTGTAAGCCGTCTCATCACCGTTGGTGATAAGACCCACCACTGTAGTGTCGTCCGCAAACTTCACAATGATGTTGGAGCTGTTAGTGGCTGTGCAGTCGTAGGTGTAGAGTGAGTACAGGAGAGGGCTCAGTACACACCCCTGTGGAGCACCAGTGTTCAGTGTGATGGGGGATGAGGTGATGCTGCCCAGTCTGACCACCTGGCGTCTGTCAGACAGGAAGCTAAGGATCCAGCTGCAGAGGGAGCTGCTCAGTCCTAGATCCTGCAGTTTCCTGTCCAGCTTCGAGGGAACGATGGTATTGAATGCTGAGCTGTAATCTACAAACAGCATCCTCACATACGTGTCTCTCTTCTCCAGGTGTGACAGGGCAGTGTGTAGTGTCAGGGCTATGGCATCATCAGTGGACCTGTTGTGGCGGTATGCAAACTGTAGAGGGTCCAGTGAGTCGGGTAGTGCAGAGCAGATGAAGTCCCTGACCAGCTTCTCGAAGCATTTGCTTACGATGGGGGTCAGGGCTACAGGTCGCCAGTCGTTCAATGAGGAGATGGTGGAGGATTTGGGTACAGGGACGATGGTGGCCATTTTGAAGCAGGCTGGGACTACAGACAGAGAGAGGGAAAGGTTGAAGATGTGCGTGAACACTCCAGCCAGCTGAGCCGCGCATGACCTGAGGACGCGGCCGGGAATCCCGTCCGGACCAGTAGCTTTGATTACTTATATTGAAGTACAGTGTTGTACAGTGGATGATACAGTATATACAGTAAAGTACTGTAAGAAAAATAAGCAAACCGATGACAATATGTGGTTGTATTTCTCTAGAATGACTCGAAGACCTTCTGGGGGAGGACGCCAACGCCTGTTCACACAACGGCAGGAACTTGCCGTTGTGGACCTAGTGAGGGCAGACAATGCTATCCGTCTCCACCAGCTACGAAAGCAAATACTTGCAGACAGGCAAGTGTTCAACAACATAAACCATGTGAGCATCACCACCATCAGACGCATCTTGGGAAAACACAGCATCACCATGAAGCAGCTCTACAGAGTCCCATTTGAGAGGAACAGTGACAGGGTCAAAGGACTTCGAGCTGAATATGTACCAATATGCCTTCTGAATGAACAATGGAAATCAAAGACTGCAGTGCTTTATATAAAGTAGACTAGTGTGTTCCCCCTGCTCTGTAAGTGTTTGCATATGATGCAAGTATGTGTCATTTTGTCAACAGAGTTACATTTTGACAAAGGAATGTTAGGTTTTGATAGCAGAGTTTAGGTTTTGAGAGTAGAGTTTCAATTTGGTGCAGATGTGAATGGTATATTTCCCAGTGTTGTGTCATGTTTACTTGTGTTTAAGGTTTTGGCACAATGAGCAAAGTTTTGCAAAATGTGTTCAGGCAACGGGCAAAAACTGTAATCAACAAAACTGTTTTTTAAATATCTTGCTGCATTTTGTATAAGTTCATACTCAAGTTTAAAACAACAACTACACTAAAGCTATTCTGTTATACCTGTATGGAAAAAAAAATATTTCATAGTTCAGCAATACTGATCAATCTAATAAACTTAAACCTACACCATCCTCCCTATTCTGGTATTTTAAAGAGTACTTAGCATAAATATTAAGCAACCTAACTAATAGGGTTCCAACTCCCAGCAACAACAAAAATAAATAAATAAAAAATAGGGAACCACCCCTCACGCTCCACCTCATGATGCTTAATCGACGTAATCAACCTTAATTTGATGCAGTGTGAAAAAAAATGCACAGAAATCAATAATTTTTCAAGAAATATTAAATAGATTCAACATCTTTCTTCAACAAAATTGCAGACTGCACAGATGGTACCTTCCCAAAGGAAAAAGTACTATAGCTTACTAGGGTATATATATTAGACTTATTAGTTACTATATACAGTAATGGAGTTCTATTCATTTTGCATCAAATTAAAACTTTGGGTGTCAGATAATTATTTATTAAAAGCTAGACATTTTAAATGAGAATAAGAAAGAAAAGTATGTCTTTGTGCCCCCTTTTCCCTGTTAATGCCCTATCGGCCCCCCTGGCTAAACTTTGCTAGATCCGCCCCTGCACAGTTACCAGCCGTCAGCTACGTAGAAAAAGATCCTCGAGTAGAAAGTAATATTAAATAAATTCTAACAACAGCTTATCAAGCTTAAACGTGCTGCTGTTGTTCAGCCGCTGGTTTCCTCTTTCTGGTGCAAAGTGGGCCAAAAGAATAGAATAGAATAGAATAGAATAGAATAGAATAGAATAGAATAGCCTTTATTGTCATTGTACAGAGTACAACGAAATTGGAGTGCCACTCCCTTGGTGCAAGTTTCAATAATAAATATAAATGTAAAATATAAAAAGTACAAAAAAAAACAATCGTAAGTACTCAAACAATAGTATGTACAATATATACAGGATAGCAGCATTAATATAATGACAGTATGAATAGCAGCATAATATAATGACAGTGACGGTATGGAATAGGTTCAATTGTTTTTGTGCTTATTTACTACGGTGATAGCTCTGAGAAAGAAGCTATCCCTGAATCTGTTTGTCCTGGTTTTATGTGACCTGTACCGTCGGCCTGACGGTAATAGTTCAAACAGTTGGTTGCTGGGGTGAGAGTGGTCCTTGATGATATTGCCAGCTCTGCTGAGGTACCGAGAGTTTGCAGTGACCTCCAGGCTGGGCAGAGAGCAGCCAGTGATCTTCTGGGCTGTGTTGATGACCCTCTGCAGTACTTTCCTGTCTGCAGCTGAGCACCCTGCATACCATGTTGTTATGCCGTACGTTAGGATGCTCTCTATGGTGGCTCTGTAAAATGTCACCAGCAGCCTCTCCTCCAGGTTGTTCCTCCTGAGCACTCTCAGAAAGTGGAGACGCTGCTGGGCCTTTTTAACCACCGCTGTAGTATTTGCAGTCCAGGAGAGGTCATCAGAGATCTGCACGCCCAGAAACCTCATGGAGTGTACCCTCTCCACACAGCTCCCGTGAATGTAAAGTGGGGCCGGGTCTGCTCTGCCCTTCCTGAAGTCCAAGATAAGTTCTTTAGTTTTCGTGGTGTTCAGTTGGAGGTTGTTAACTGAACACCACTCAGTCAGTCTGTTGACCTCATCTCTGTAGTCCGACTCATCCCCCCTTGAGATGAGTCCAACCACTGTGGTGTCATCCGCGAACTTTATGATGGTGTTTGAGAGATGGGTAGGGGAGCAGTCGGATGTGTAGAGCGTAAACAGGAGGGGACTCAAAACACATCCTTGTGGAGACCCGGTGCTGAGTGTGATGGTGCTGGACCAGTGGGGGCCGAGTCTGACAGACTGTGGTCTATTTGTCAGGAAGTCCTTGATCCAGAGGCAGATGGGGGTGGAGAGTCCCAGGTGAGACAGTTTCTGGACCAGGATCTCCGGGATGATATGATTGAATGCTGAGCTGAAGTCCAGAAAGAGCATTCTCACATACCTTCCTCGGTGCTCCAGGTGACTCAGCGCAGTGTGGAGCGCTATGGTGATAGCGTCCTCGGTGGAACGATTTGTCCTGTAGGCAAATTGGTGGGGGTCCAGAGTGGGAGGCAGACCGGCCCTGATGTGCTGACAGACCAGTCTCTCAAAGCACTTCATCACTACAGGCGTAAGTGCAACAGGCCTGTAGTCATTTGGGCTGGCCACAGCTGTCTTCTTGGCGATGGGGATGATGGTGGAGGTTTTGAGGCAGGGCGGGACGGTGTTTGATGACAAGGAAAGGTTGAAGATTTTAGTGAAGACTCCAGTCAGTTCGTCAGCACATGCTCTGAGAACCTTTCCATGTATTCCATCAGGACCTGCCGCCTTCCTGGGATTCACTGACCTTAGAACACACCTCACTTGGTGCTCCCTAAGTGTTAGTGTGCCAGTGCTGGGGGCGGGTGGAAGTGGTGTGGCAGCTGAGGGCTTGGTCGTCTCAAAGCGGGCGAAGAAACGGTTTAGATCCTCAGCCAGTGAGGCATCAGTCCTAGATGTTGCCTGGTTATTGCTTCTGTAGTTGGTAATGTGATTGATCCCCTGCCACATTTTTCTGGGGTCGTTGTCAGCAAAGTGATCTTCAATCCTCCTCCTATAGGCAGCCTTAGCTTTCCTGATGCCTCTACTCAGGTCTGCCCTGGCCGCCCTATACGCAGCCCTGTCCCCTGATTTGAAGGCAGTGTTGCGGCTTTTTAGGAGGGATTGCACTTCGCTATTCATCCAGGGTTTTTGATTTGGAAACACCCTGACCCTTTTGTTGACGGTGACATTGTCAACACAGTTCCTGATGTACGAGAGTACAGTGTCCGTGTACTCCTGGAGGTTGTGGCTGGAGAATAAATCCCATACAGTTGTTGAGAAGCAGTCCTGCAGTTGAGAAAGGGCTCCTTCAGGCCAGGTTTTTATTGTCTTTGTCTGGGGCTTTGTTTTTCTCAGCAGGGGGGTGTAGGTGGGGGTGAGGGACATGCAGAGGTGGTCAGATCCAGCCAGGTGGGGGAGGGGTGTCGCTCTGAAAGCATGCCTGATGTTTGAATAGACATGGTCCAAAGTGTGTTCTCCTCTCGTAGCAAAGTCCACAAACTGGACAAATTTAGGAAGCACAGTCTTTAGGCACGCTTTGTTAAAGTCGCCGGTGACAATAAAAACCCCATCGGGGTGGGCAAGCTGTTGTTTGTTTATGGTGTTGAGCAAGAGGCTGAGAGCCGTGCTAACGTTAGCATCCGGCGGTATATAAACAGCTATCACAATAACTACTGTAAACTCCCTCGGGATGTAAAAAGGTCTGCACGAGACTGCCAGAACCTCCAAATCAGGAGAACAGTGTGTGTGAATGATCCTGCTGTTACAACACCACTCGTTATGCACGTAAACACATAGCCCCCCTCCTCTGCTTTTACCTGAGTTGCTGTTTCTGTCATGCCGGTGTAGCGTGCGGCCTGCTAACTCGACTGCAGCGTCGGGAATCAGCGGGTGAAGCCACGTCTCCGTAATAAGAATAATGCTGCAGTTACGTGCAAAGCTTGTGTTGGCTATCTGTAGCTCCAATTCGTCAAGTTTGTGGGTGATGGATCTGGCGTTCGATAGGAAAAGGCTCGGAAGTGCTGGCCGGTGTGGATGTTTGCGTAGCCTAGCATCTGAGCCCGACCGGCATCCCCTCTTCTGCTTTCTTTCCCTCCGTAGCAAACTAGAGAGACGGACTCGCGACAGAAAAGCCGATCAGCTGATCGTTAAGCAGTTTCATGATTGAAGTAGCAGCAAGAAGAGGCAGTCGCTTGTTAAGCTTAACGCAGGAATGCTTTACAAACATTCAGAGATGGACTTACAGACTTGCCTTACTTCTCTCGGGATAACTTTGTCGAAGATGAAATGCCGGTGTTCTGACAAACCATCCTACTTTGGCAAAACGTCCTACCCGTAGGATAATTTTACGGTGTCCCCTGACAAACAGTCCTACTTTGGCAAACCGTCCTACCAGTAGGATAATTTTACGCTGCCATATGACAAACTGCCCTACTTTGGCAAAATGTCCTACTGTATGTAATTTATGCACATTTCTGCTGCCAAACAATAATTCCAGCACAAATTTAAGTAGGTATGACGGTTTGCCACTTAACTTTGCCCATCAGAGTATGTTTGTAGCTGATATTCATAAAGCCAGTTCGGTTTGACACTTTACCCATTAAAGTGTGCTTGTAGGTCACATTCACAAAGGTAGCATGTTTTGGCACACAATTCTTCCTGTCACAGTATGCTTCTACTTTATAATAAAAAAAGTAATCAAATCAAATCAAATCAAATCACTTTTTATTGTCACATCACATGCGCAGGCACACTGGCACAGCACATGCGAGTGAAATTCTTGTGTGCGAGCCCCACAAGCAACAGAGATGTGCAAACACAACAACACAAACGAGCAAAATACAAGAATGGCCAACCTGAAACTAATAAATATATGTACAATATATAATAGTGTATGCATTTCTGGATGTGTATACTAAATGTTTTCCTACGTGTGTGTGTGTGTGTGTGTGTGTGTGTGTGTGTGTGTGTGTATACACACATTTTTACAAATTAAATAGTAAAAAAATAAAATAAAATAATAATAATAATAATAATAATAATAATAAAATATATAAAATATACAGAGTTGAATAGTAGTAGCATGTTTTGGCACGTAATTCTTCCCATCAGAATTGTGCTTCTACTTTATAATAACAAAGGTAGCATGTTTTGGCACGTAATTCTTCCCATCAGAATTATGCTTCTACTTTATAATAACAAAGGTAGCATGTTTTGGCACGTAATTCTTCCCATCAGAATTATGCTTCTAGTTTATAATAACAACAGTAGCATGGTTTGGCACTTGTTTGTAGAAGCAGTCTGCATGCCAAAGTGCTTAAGTGAGTGGAACACCTGACTATATAAACTTTGACAATGAACTCACTCCATTATAGTTACAGTATATATTTACTGAATATATTTACAGATACATATATTTGACATTTATAGATCCAACAGAACACAGGGAGAAAGAACTGAAAAAGAAACGGTGTACAAATTATGCACATTTGTCGCACAGGTACTTGACCAGGCTGCTCTCATATTGAGCACATCCAAAATGTGCCCATCTGGAACAAAACTCGCACTGCACCTGAAGAGGGAGAAGGGGGGGGGGGGGGGGGGTGTAAGTGTGTTAACCAACATTATGAATTTGATGAGAAAATAATTACTACAATGGCTTGCAAAAGTATTCGGCCCCCGTGAACTTTTCCACATTTTGTCAGATTGCATTCACAAACATGAATCAATTTTATTGGAATTCCACGTGAAAGACCAATGTCTCTACCAGTCTCTAGCTGGTAGAGACAGACCCTAAAAGACTGGCAGCTGTAATTGCAGATAAAGGTGGTTCTACAAAGTATTGACTCAGGGGGCTGAATAATTACACACACCCCACTTTTCAGTTATTCATTTGTAAAAATTGTTTGGAATCATGTATGATTGTTGTTCCACTTCTCACGTGTACACCACTTTGTATTGGTCTTTCATGTGGAATTCCAATTAAAATTGATTTGTGTTTGTGGCCGTAATGTGACAAAATGTGGAAAAGTTCAAGGGGGCCGAATACTATTGCAAGCCACTGTATATTGCATTTGTGGTTTATTTGTTTTACCATTTCAATCATACTGGACTCAGGATCGGCTTCCAGCATGAAACAAACCACACAGTAGTCATCAGCATTACCTAGAAACACACTGACATTAAACCTAACAGTTTTAAACAAAACTGAAAGTGCTATTGCAATACAAAAGCACATGACTCAACTTACTTTGATGCTCTAGCAGTTCGCAAGCAATTTCAGTGCGGTGCAGCCCAATGGCTTCTGGAGTGGACAGCACCCTAGTAACCTCTCCACTCAGAAGGTAGTGTTCGGCAAACTGTAAAATATGTTACAGTAATTGCAAATGATTAACTTAATTCTAGTTAAATACATTAAATACAATTGCTTATTAAATACCTTCAACACTAAAACTCCACAACTGCTGGAGTCCATCTGCTTGTTGTGTGGCAGAGTCTCCATTTTCCAATCCACTCAGGACTCTTCCTTTCCTTTCATCTTCAGAAAATTCCTAATAAAAACAAAACAAATTTTTAAAATGTAGCCAGCATTTTGCTCTAAATAAAAAGAAAAAAAAACCCCACAAACCAAACAACCTAAAACAGATAATTAATGAATGATGAATACCTCAAGTTACGCATAACTTTCCTTTCATAACAACCTTCATTTCCAAGAGGGTCTAACAGCAGTACAGATTGTGAGGAGATTTTGACAACCTAAAATAAAAATTGTATTTAGTAGAATATGTGTATTACACTCACTTAAGTAAACATAATCAATTGTAAGCATTTTCAAAATAAGAATATGCTGCTAAAAAGAACAGTAAAACAAAAGAGAGAAAAAACACATGAGGTGTGAACATGTACCAGAAGGATCCAGTGTGCACCAGAGTTCAGTGGGCACAACCAAATGTCCTCAGCCGGAAACAACATCTGTGGAATATTTTTAAGTTTATAAAGGTTTAGATTTATTTACATAACATACACTATATAACCAATATAACATCTACATTACCTTGCTGACACATTTAAACTTCCCAGAAAACAGAGAGGTTGCAACAACGCAAGACAACTGATACACGGGTTTCTGAAAAATGCAAGATTTTTTTTTCTTTTTTAAAAAGATTACAAAATTGTATAAAATACCTTTGTGAAATAACCGGCATACGTTCTTACTTGCCTTTTGTTTCTTAATGAGGCAGTGCAGGTATGCATCAATGACCTGTTTGGATTAAAAGAAGATTATTTTTACAGACCACCACTAGGACCAAAAATGATTATTTCACTTACCTCATCAGAAAGCCACCCACTGTCCTCCAGTGTGCGAAAAGAAGATTCATACAATTTGTATGGCCCAACGACTGCCTCCACACACCCGGTGTCTTTTGCAGCCCAAAGCCACTTCACTAAAAAACAAAATATGATAAGTTTCTTTAGTAATAACAGTTACCATTTGAAAATCACGGTCAATGGCCAACGGGCCACAAGCAGACAAGGGCCAACGGGCCACAAGCAGACAAGGGCCAACGGGCCAACAACATAAACATGCCAGAGGGGAGTAGCTTTATGTAAATCAGAAATTAGCCAAAATTGGACCAACAGGTCAAAATTAGCAAGAGGGGAGAAAAAAATAAAACATTCTATACATTAGACTAGCCAAACAGGCAACAATTGACCAACCGGTCAGAATGAGATTTTTAGCTATGCCACCTTTTTCTTGCGTGCTGGGTTTCTGGGGGGTCACTGGTACAAGCTCTTCTGGTGCTTGGACTGATTTTACCTGAGCTATTTTTGGTCCAAACTGAATGACAGAGGATCTGTTATTTTGCAGCGCTTCATGTTGATGCTGAGGACTGCAAGGCCACATCTCAGAAGATGGGCTACTCTCAACAGGTTCAGTTGGAGTTGAGACTTGGACAGGGTGGCTTGTTCTATAGGGTTTAATGTGGTCAATACTGTATAGACTTTTTAAAGTATTTCCCTCAGCGTTTTTCAGTCTAACACATTTTCCACTGAAGTCATCAATTGTGTAGGAACCTGAAAAATCCGGTTCAAGTCTTCCTCCTTTTCGCCCACGTTTCCTCATATTTAGAAGCAGAATTTGATCCCCTACATTATACACAACATTTTTGTACTTTTTCAGGGCCCGCTTGGCGTATGCAACCTTTTGCTTGTCTTGTGACTTCGCAATGTTTTCTTGTGCAGTTTCTTTAACTGCATGTTGTGCTTCACTTTCAGACTGTACATAGTCACTGTACCTTTTGTTGTCTGGCAGAATGATGTTGGAAATCTAAAATTTTGTAGATATTAGCAATTAAAACAAGATGATATCATATTCATAAAGACATTACTGGGTTTTTTTCTTAAATGGTTTCAATTCTTGGTTCTAACATAGAAAGAATTTGACAAACACTCACCGGCACTTGAGCAGGCACTTCTGATGGAAATACTGCCTCTCTTCCATACATCAGAAAAAAAGGTGTGTATTTTGTTGTGGTGTGTACTTTTGACCGAAGTGAAAACAGGGTGGGCTCTAGATACAGATCCCAGTTATTCTGCTGGTCATTCACCAGTTTTCGGAGGGCTCTAAATGCAGGCATAGAAATATGTAAACACAGGAAGTAAGACAGAAAGTTCAATTAGAAGTAAAGAAATTAATAAATTATTAAGTAACAATTAAGTTTGAATAACATAAGTAATGTTATTAAAAACTGATAGATAAAAATTAGGCATACCTTTTTATGTTGTCATTTGTCTTTTCATCTAGACCATTGGTCTGTGGATGGTATGCTGCTGTGACACTTCTTTCAATTTGCAATAACTTGCAAAGATCAGAGTTGAGCTTCAACAGATAAGGACAAGGTTATACTGCTTATACAAGCACACAAGAAAAAATCTTTGACCCCAGTGAAGTAAAGTTAAAAAATGTAACTGAAAATTATTTAACACTTACTTCATTCACAAACTCTCTGCCTTGGTCTGACAAAATCCTTTTGGGGCAGCCATGTCTATATATAATGGAGCACAAGTGCTGGGCTACCTCAGATGCAGATTTCGTTTTTAATGGGAAAGCTTCAACCCATTTTGAAAAGTAGTCAGTTGCAGTAAGTATATACTGGAAGCCGCTTGAAGTTTTAGGAAGAGGTCCAGTAAGATCTATACCAATAAGTTCCCACACTTCAGACACCTATCAAGGAAAAATTTATAATTTGAATAACAATTTGTATAATGTACACATTAACATTGATGGTTAAAATTAGTTGGCAAACCCTCCTGCCTTTATGAATATGAGCTACAAGCATAGTTTGATGGGTAAACGGGGCATAATATTTACCTGAATACACTGCAACGGTTGCACAGCAGTCAGTGGTTTCCCAACTTTTTGACACTGGTCACATTCCAGAATCTTTAAGGTAAAAATATTTATGGAGTTCACGTAAATGTTCAACATTCTCATTTGTAAAAAACAAAAAACAAAAACACTTAATGACATATTCTCTAACGAACAAACTATTTAGCAACAATAGTTTGTGTGCGCATCTTCAAATCTCTGTCAGGCCTACAGGTTATTACTGTAATATCACTAATTAACCATATTTATTTATATTTTGCAAGTGTACAGTTTCTCTTTTAACTGATATCAAAAAATTTGCTAATTTTAAACACTATTTAACAACAATACAAACAGTTAATACATACCCATGTTTTAATGTCAACTGTCATACCAAACCAGTAAAATCTGGAACACACTGCATTTAGCGTTTTGTGTGTGCCAGTGTGTCCTCCAATTGGAGATGAATGAAACTCATGAAATATCTTCCTGGCATCATCCATGGTTTTTACTACTCTTCTGGTTCCAACAAAGAGTTCTCCATCTGCAGTAAAACAATATATATTTAGAAATTAATTTAACCACATATATGAGTTGTTAGTATTAACAATAAATTACTGACCCTTTTGTTTGAATTTTGAGGCATATCTTCTGAGGTTTTGCCTCTGAGCCTTGTCATATCCTGAAAGGGTAGGAGCCCGCAGAAATGAACGCGTAAATCTCTTCCCACTTCTTCTCCATATCTACGAATGTCAGTAAACATTTTCTTATGAGCTTCAATATGTGCAGTTGACAATGCAAATAATTTAACTTATTAAATAACGACATTACCGAAACAGCCTTAAAACACTGAAGCTGTGGACTCAAAAGTGTTGTGCAAATACCACGTGTCCAGTAACTTGACAGCAGACTTCACCGAATCTGCAAATTTGACAGTTTTGTGCAGAAAGCAGATAGCGACTTCACTTTAATATTGACAAACAATCACAAAGGCTCAAAAAATCAAGTATCAACGTCAATAAAAAGTACTAATACTTACTACTTACCTATTCTCCTGCAAATATGACAATGGAGTAGCGTGAAATCACAGCCGGATGCGCTTAGCTTCCCTTTTTGTGTTGTGCGCATGCACGCACATGCTCAGGAACAACGGGTAGGACCGTTTACGGGGTAGGAGAAATTCCCAGAACACCGGGTTGCTAGCGAAGCTCCAAATGCTATCCAGACCACCGACAGGTCCCGCATGCCACAGCCGCTCTATCACGTGATGCATACTGCTCCGACGTGCTAACGTTCTGAGGCGAGTTACGGCGTGTTGCAAGTTTTGTGAGGTGCTTTCGTGATATTTAATGGATCGGATTACATTTTTTATTTTTCTCCGATATCCGATCCAGTAATTTAGGTCAGTATCGGACTGATACCGATACGTAATATCGGATCGGTCCATCTCTAGTTCAAACAGATGTTTTGTTGGTATCTTCTAAACGTTAGTGCACACATTTCCATTTATCATGAACACTCATTTGCATCAGTAAGAACAGGTTCCAGGTTGAGGAGCTCAACCAGGAGGATGCTGATCCCTTCCTTCAGCGCTCTGCACTGAATCCATCCTCGAGGTTCACAACATCAGAGTTCGATACATCCTCGAGTGTCTGAGGAAGAATATCCAACAAAAGTTATAATGACAAATTTTCACTCACTACCTGCCCTGCTTGGATACAATATATCCTTCCATCCATCCCTCCACCCTGGGCCGGGTCACATGGGCAGCGATCTAAGCAGAGAAACCCAGTCTTCCCCGTCCCCCAGCTACATCCTCCAGCTTATCCAGGGAAACACCAAGACGGAGGATTGAGGCACTCCCAGGATGGCCAAACCGCCTCTTATGGCTTTTTTCAATGTTTAGGACTAGTGGCTCTACCCTCGCCTATATTTTTAAAATACATTTGTACTTATACCACTGAGCCAATTAGTATATAGATTTGGAGGACTCTTACACCCCGTGTTATACAGGGAATCACACAAAGCATTAGAAGGAGGCACTTTAAACTCCGTCAGGCTGGTTTTGGATAAACTACACAAAGCATTTGCTGGAACTTCTGCTTCAGTGATGAGATGAGCTTTGAAAGTTGGAGCACATATATGTTTGTGACTCTCGGCAGCTGACCCAAGAAAAAGAAGAAAATGTTTTTAAGAGTACCCTGACAATAACACAACTTAATTTTCTATAAAGGAAGGTGCCGTAAAACCTTTAGACAGGTAGTGTTTGCTGTTTTGCTCTATGTCAGAGTGTGAAATGAACCCGAACAGGCTCTTTTATGAGAAACACGTAGGTTCAAATAAACTGGAATTATTTTTTAATGGCAGCAGCCTGGATAGATTTCTGCTTCATTTTCAGAGTCTTGGGTTCAGTCCTGGACATTTAGAATCTGAAGATTTTCAAGAAATGAGCTTCCTGTTTACCTCCACCTCTATTTAAGTCTCCCATCTTCCACTTTCTTTCACTGTCTCTTACTTTTCTCCTCATCTGTGCTTCCTGGAGCTCCGCATTAAGACTCAAATTTTGATTGAGTAATTTAAGAACTAAATTACAGTGACAGTAACAAGCACACACACACACGCGCGCGTCCTTCAAGAAACTGTAACTTGTATGTTCTTCAAAAAAAATAAAATAAAATAAACAGCAAAGACAAATATCCTGCTGTAAGTTTTTTATTAAGGAGGAAATAAATGTACCCATTCCTCCTCAGGAATTCTGTAATTTCAAGATGCAATGTTTTTTGAGAGTTGCACCTTGAGAAACTATTAAAAACAAGCCAGAGCACATTGTGAAAGGACAGTTTATCCAAGGATAATAAAGGGGAAAAAAATCAAGTCCTCATGTTACTTGTCACTAAAATAACAACATGTAAGCAAAGTTCACTTACAGCCTCCTTTTGGCAAGGAGAGCGTGAAGCTGCAACGAAGAGTGTTTGGGGGTTTTGGGGAGCTTTTAGTGACAGAGTCGATGGTGTTGAAGCTGCAAACAGATGGTGCCGTCAGTTTTCATTTATTTTGAGTAAAAGGTTAACCGGCATCAACAAAAATAGACCGGACCATCTGTTCACATGCAGCTTTTGAACATCCAATAACATGCTATACATAAAAACATTTACTGTACATCAACACAAAGACACAAAAACGATGCTTTTTTTGTCCGACACGGCATTAACGGCTCTCACCAAACACTTGTCATTAGATATCATTAGATAGATGTTTGTAACGTATTAGACAAAACCCAAGCTCTAGGGTAAATGAAACTGGGACACCTACAAGGTTGAGGAGGATGGGGAGCATTGGTTTTTGTTATAAATTATATTATTATCATATTATTTTTGGAACATAGATAGCTAGTATTAGAACAAGAAAAATGCTGCCTGTGCCCTGGACAAAAGTCTCTTTTTCCCCCCCTCAAAGCTCTTTGTGTCGCCACGCTGATCTGTATCAAGCCATTGTCACTTTTCCCTTTTAAAACAGCAAAGATTCAGTCATTTTGGTGAAACTGGTTTTACTTATCCAGCTTTTGTTATCAAAGCGCATTGGTTGTGAAAGAAAATTTCTGTATTAGGTGGAATAAGAAGAGCAGGAAGGAGGAACGGGTGCAGACATGACCAGGCAGGCAGGCAGTCACAGATCTGGTGGTTTATTAAAGATCAAAATCACTCTTAGAGGCAGGCTGGCAGGTAACAAAAAACAGCCAGGACAAGCAGGAATCACACAACAGCAGTAATGAGGAGTGAAAGGTAGTCAACCCCTTTAAATACTGCCTTTTCTTTCAAAGGCGCTACTGTCTGGGAGTGCCGTGGTGTTAGTACGGTAACACATCACGACAACGAGGTTCAACGCCGAGATCAAATGCTCCTCCGTGGAAGAACAAAAAAATTGCGCTAAAAGGATTGTCAGGCTGCAGTTTGAGTCCCAAGAAAGATCTTAGTTTCACTTCATTTTTGCTCACTGTTTGATTTGGAGGCACCAAAACTTTTTGGTTTGGTTCAATTCAGTTTTATTTATATAGCACCAAATCAGCACTGCGCAACACATCTGCTGAACACGTCACCCAAAACATCCCAGGAAGGGTGCGCTGCTCTCTCACTGGAGCTCGAGAAGAAATAAAAATGAAACATTTTTCTGAGAGTTTAAAAATTACAATGCAACTGGCTCAGCACGCAGCATGTTATTTATTATGTATAGATTAAAAAAATGCTTGAGCACCACCACAGACAGCTGCAGGCAGCAGTGCTGCTGCGTTCGGATGGTGGAGCCTTCTGCTGACCAGTGGTGTAAATTCACCCTCAGTCAGAGACCGTCATTCCTGCCAAGAAGAGCTCAGTAGCGCCCCCACACTGAGAGTGGAACTTGGTGCAGCAGTGACCTATGCCACTGTAGTCACCTGTCTTAAAATCCAGGTGCTCTCAAAACGCAGGAGATAGACCCTTAGCATATGCTACTCCCGGTGGGGAAACTCCTGTATGGCGTTTCGTTTCCGGTGTGATATTCGCTCCTTGTTTACTGCTGGTTTTTCCAAAACAAGTCAACCAAATGGATGAATCAAGTGGCGATTTACATTTCTGGAGATGTCTTGGGCATTTACGGAATATATCTGTAGATGCTGTTCATAGAATATTCTTCCCCTCAGAGCAAAACAGAGAAAGGATTCAAATTCTATATTTCTCAGTATTTGTATACAGCGGTCCCTTGTTTATCGCGGGTGTTATGTTCTAAAAATAACCAGCGATAGGTGAAATCAAGTAGCCAATTTTATTTTTTGACGGTGCAAAAAGTTTCGTCGACATTGTTGTGTTTGTTGGGGAAAAAACATACAAACATACAGGACTGCACTTCAGAGTCAGAATGCTAGCAATCGATGCAGCGATTCTGTACTGTACAGGAGAGACATCACGGAGGAGATCGACAATGGTCTGCAGCCGATCATGAAGCAGGACACAATGTAGTGTAAAAAAAAAAAACCATGCAAACTTGCACTAAAAAATCTGCGAAACAGTGAGGCTGCGAAAGGTGAACCGCGTTATAGTGAGGGACCACTGTAATTTTGAAGGTAAGTCACAACATACCCTTCGTAAATACTAAGGTATAGAAACCCTTACCAGCAATCATTCATTTTTTGTGTGGCTTTTTTTCACGGTTTATTAACATGCTGTGTAGGTGTGTCCTGATATTGACATAACGGGGGAAACATCTGGCTCTTTCACCTGTAGTTTGAATGCTGAACATTTGCCTGTTTAAATCATAAGAACTGTCACTATACAGAGATGTGCTTCTGAATGTGGACGATGTGTCTTCTGATTTTGTAATGCAGTTCTGCTTGTGTTGAGTGATGTAAACAATCGATCGATCTAAACTCTTTAAACGTCAAAATTGATCATTAGATTTTTTATGACACAACAGTGGTGAGTGTTCCCATCTGCTCTTTGTAACTTAACGCGATCTTTCCGTTTTCGAGTTTTGGACATGATTTTGGAGTATATCTTCGCAGTAGCGATTGACCGCAAAGTAAAGCTACCGGAAATGTACAACCCCACATCTGGTCTCAAACCAGGAAGTTAGCATTTTCTCGTGCACAGGGTCAATAATGGCAACATTTAACAATTTGACTCCAACATTTTCCACTACCCCTGATCACCTCCTGTGTGCTTTTAGTCTGTTTTCATTCGTTCCTTATCAGGTCGTCTGTTGTTTCACACCATGTTTCCAGGTCTCATGTATTCATGTCCAGGTTTGTTCATGTTCATGTCAGGGTTCTTCATGTTGTATTTTTTCACCCAGTTTAGGTTAAAGTTTAGTTTTGCATCAGTTTGCCTTGCCCCTTTCTTTGTACCCTTCTATCAGCCTTATTGGCTTGTGGAGTGATGATGTCATCATCACTCCACAAGCCAATGAGATTATCACATGCCATTTTTGAATGGGGATATTTCTTTTTAACTGTTTTCAATTTAACGTAATATTTAAGTATTTCTTAGTTTTAGACTAGTTGGTTAGTCTATTTCAATGTTTTAAACCATATCCCAGGGTTTTTACTTCACCATTTATGGAGTTTTAACAAGAAAATAAAAGACAGAGCTTAATTCTGTAAAGATTAGATGAAAAATACTCAAAGGATAAATTCAATTGGTTTATTATTTTGTTACATAAGTTGAAAAAAGTAAAACAAGTAACTACAGAAACAACATAAAAGAAAAGTTAAACAATCAAATAAGTAAATGAGGGGGGGGGGGGGAGAGAAAACCCAAACAATCCCCTCTGAGCAAGCACTAGGCGACAGTGGGGAGGAAAAACTGCCTTTTAACAGGCAGAAGCCTCCAGCAGAACCAGGCTCAGGAGGGGGCAGTAAACTGCTGGGACTGGTTGGGTGAGGGTGAAAAAAAGATTAAGAACGTAGGGAATATGTGTTAGGAGAGAAAGGGAGAGGGGGGACAGGAGAGGTGAAAATTAAGATGGATCACAGGTGGAGGAGGACGAGGCTAAATCATCTGAATAACCAGCAGAAGCTTCTTTTCTTCGTTTCCAGGTATTTTTCCATGGGCGCTTTTTTCTCCAGGATAAGGGTTCTCAACTGATCGTTTGTTTCTGCATTTTGCTTCTCGAGTTGCTTGCATCTTTGCTCCATTTCTTTTAATTCTGCTTGTTTTTTTCTAGGCTTTTCTTTCGGATCTTTGTATGTTGCCTCCTCCATTCGATTTGCCTTGCACATGTCTGTATTTCTCTCTTGTTTTTTGTTGTGCATCTCTTCTATCAGGTCAATTTTTCTCTTGAATTCTTGATGCATACGCAGCAGGTATTCACAGTTTTTCTCTCGTTGTTGCTTTTGTGCCTCCATTTCAGTTATTTGGCTCTTCAAGTCACTGACCCTCAACAACATCTCATTCATGAGCTCTGGGTGTTTTTTCCTTATTCCATCGATCGTACACTGCATCTCTGAACATTGTTTTTCCAGTATTTCCTTTTCTCTTTCCAGTTCAGGTGTTTTGTCCTTCATTTCATTACAAAATTCTCGCAGTTCTAGATTCCTTCTCTCAAAGTCCAGGAGAATACGTTTTTCTTCTTCCTGTTGCTTTTTTTCTTCAAGAAGCTCTTTATTTTTGCACTGTTTCATCAAACCTGACTTTCAGATCTATGTACATTTCCCTCGTGGCTTTGAGTTTGTCCTCCATTGGTATTTCTTTTTCTCTTTCCAGTTCAGGTGTTTTGTCCTTCATTTTATTACAAAATTCTCGCAGTTCTAGATTCCTTCTCTCAAAGTCCTGGAGAATACATTTTTCTTCTTCCTGTTGCTTTTTTTCTTCAAGAAGCTCTTTATTTTGCACTCTGTTTCATTAAACCTGACTATCAGATCTCCGTAAGTTTCCTTCATGCTTTTCAGTTTGTGCTCCATTTGTATTTCCTGTTCAGTCTTCTGTTGGTGGATTTTTTCAATTGTTTTCTCAGCTTCATTGAGCTTTCCTTGAAGCACCTGATTCTTTTGCTCCATGTTTTGGAGATCCCATTGTATCTCCTCAATAGTAGCTTTCTTTCCTTGAAGCTGGGCAGATGTTTCTTTTAATTCAGCACTCTGTGTTCCCGATGAAAGAAAACAGGAAAAAAGCTTATTTCGTCCTTGACGAAACTTCATTCCCCAGCCCTCATTGATCATTTTTATATCAGGCTGGCGTTGCTGTTTTCCTTCCAGGTCTTTATTCCGTGCTTCCAATTGTCTGCACTTCTCCTCTAGTTGAAGCTTCTCTTCTTCAATTTGTTTAACTTTGTAATGTAGGTCGGAGTTTTCCTTCTGACTTTCTTGTAATGCCCTTTGGACTTATAAGACACCATCCATGGTCATTTCTCCTGGAGAGATTGGCTGGCCAGACCACGAAGGAGAGGCAGCATTATCTTTTTCTTTTCTTTTCTTTGTCTGCGTTTCCGTGGACACATGTTGGAGCCTGTGCACAGTGACTCTGAAAAGGCTTAAAAATATTTCCAAATGTATCTCTGGTCGAACGTTTGAAGGCTGCGAACAAACTGCTTTAAAATTGCTGCTTCTGATCCCTATTTAAGGACTTAAGAACTTCAAAGGATCAAAGGTATTAAAGATGTCCTTGTGACAGTAAGCCAATCAGATCAATCAGATTGTCACATGACAGAATGGGGATGTTTTTTTTTTTGTTTTTTTTTTAGTTTTAAGTAGAGAGTCATCAGTACTCAGCTGACAGGGAATTTTGGGTAAGCCGAGCGACGAATCCCTACCAAAAGTCATAGCACACCATTCCCGATTGAGCCGCACGAAATGGTGTAACATATGTGAGGGTTGTCGGAAAGCTTCGGTTCATAATTTCAGGCTGAAGAAAAATAATAACTGGAAAAATTTGCATTTCCTGCAAAAATGCTGTGTGAATGCTGTAACACTGAAGCTGTCTGCTGAAAACAGCTGAAAATAGCTAAAGAAGCTGAAGAAATCAAAGTCTGTATTTGAAAAGGTGTTGAAATTTTAATAACTTTGCAGAACAATATCAAGTTAACAAAAATTTAATAACTTAGCAGAAATGCAACTAGAAAAATTTGCATTTCCTGCGAAAATGCTGTGTGGATGCTCTAAAGCGGAAGCTGTCTGCTAAAACTAGCTGAAAAAGCTGAAAAGTTGCAGAAATTGTAAAAACTTTGCAGAAGCAAAGGAACTTTGCTAAAATGTAATAACTTAGCAGAACTGCAATATCTTAGAGGAAACACAATACTTGGCAGAAATGCAATAGCATAGCAGAACTTAGCAGAAATATTGTAACTTACCAGAAACATGATAAAGAATGACAAGAATTATTAAGGTTTACAAATTCACGCCAGTTAGGTGTGTTTGATTTAACCCAGTAGTCGAATAAGTGGGCGTTGGTCAAGACAAAGTTGTCAAATAGCACAAAGCCTGTGCCTTGCTTTATGAAGGAACCAGTTATGAGACAAACTGACTCGCTCAGTTCGAGCAGCAACATAACACTGCGAATTTCAGTAAAAGACTGTCGGCTCTTTCCAAAGGTCTCCTTCCTGAATTTCAGTGCTTCCTGAAAAGAATTTTTAGGGAATCTACTCTCCATTCATCGTTTCAGACGCGGATACTGCTGACAAAGTAGATCGTAAACCTCCTTACGGTCAATACTGCTGCCCGTTTCTTTTTTTTTTTTCTTTTTTTTTTTTTTTTTTTGCCTGTCCCGTTTGGCTCTTTTGCCATCAGAATTGTTGTCTAAAGGCAAAGAAGGATGCCCAACGGTTTTACTTTACCAAATTGACCATCCCAGCCTTGCCATAATGGTCCATTTGATTCACCTTTTATTGTTTATTTTATTTTCACTTACTGAACATGGGACAGACTTGACTGGGGGAAAGAAGGGGAGAAAGAAAGAGGGAAAGAGAAACAGCTGAGAAGAGGGACGGGGGAGAAGGGCAAAAACCAAAAACCAACAGAATGAGCAGAAAAAGAAAAAAAAGAAGAAAAAAAGAAAAAAAAATGCATATATCAATCACCTGGGTCACCTGCTGAGAAAGAAAAAAGAAAACAAGCAGAAGAGAACAAGAGTAATAGAATAAACAACATCACAATGATATATGGGAATATGACAGTAAATACTAAATATTAAACATTATTGTGCAGCACATAAGATCAACAGAACACAGTGTGCTTTGAGGTAGGAGCCAAAAAGGGTGTAGTTTGTGGGTGTGATCACCCGTGTGTACACCTGTGAGCATGGACGCGCTTGTTTTTTGTTTTTTAAAAGGTTCCTTCATGTAATGATCTGCTAGAGGGTGTGGGGGGGCCACAGCCCCGTCCTCCAGGGCATGAAGCAGGTATGGAGGAGATCAAAACTCCAGACATCCAGAGGCCCCCAGAACACAAGAGACCAAGGAAGACCAACAGAGGGGCAGCCGCGCCACTGTCCCAGAAAGAGCTGAGGAGAGTCCCAGATGAGGGCTCACTCAGCAGCCGCGGAGCAGAAGCCAGGGGGAGTTGCAGTGACGCGCCCGTGAGCTCCGCCGGCAGCCAGCCGTGCCTGAGTGACCGAGCCCCAGGCCGAGAGGCCGGGGGCACCCCACCTCCGAAGTGGCCCAAGCAAGCCCCAGGCTCCAGGCCCCGATAAGCGGCCGCCAAGGAGTGAGCCGGTGTGTACCTGGACGCCCATCCCCGGACACAAAGAACCACCAACGCACCGACGTCTGAGGGAGTCCGCCACTGGCAGGGGAAGTGGTGCCCGTTTCTTTGATTGCCATTTTTAGACTGAATCCATTCTGCTGTGCTACATCTAAGACTGATTTCATTCCACCGCGGCGCTTTGCATTATTTGATGCGTGTGGAGGTTTCTGCTGCCCTGGGATGGCTATATCTTTTATTTCCGTATCTGCTCCCTGTGGAAAGCATCTGGAATTTCTTATTGTCCAGACAATCAATTATGTCTGTGCACTCAGTCTTACGTTCGCCGTTGATGTTAACCAGCTGAAAAAAGCCCAGGTCATCGGCGAAGCGACCGTCTCTTTTCAGAGCCTCGGCTGCAGTTATTCCCTTCTCCCCGTAAACACAAAGATACTTGAACTGTTTTAAAGCGTCATTTTTTAAAAAACTTCTCTTTTTTGGCATTTAGTCCTCCCTTTGTACTGATGTAAAAGACAGAATAGTAATCTCTCGCCTTAACCATCTTCTTATATTTATTGAAAGGCCTCCGTGCAAGCTTGAACATGTTGCATGTGCTGTCTGAACTGATGTCCGTGTTGGTCCTGCAGAGAATCAGAGTTGGAAAAGTTGTTAATGTAGCAAAAAACAAAATGTAATGCATTTTGTTCATAATCTCATTAAAGCCACGATCTTTTTTTTTATCGTTGTTATGGCCCTGGCCATAATCTGTTTTGGTGGCTCTTTCTTTGTCTGTGTCTTTAAGTCTTTGCAGGTCCCTGAGTGGATGAGCTGACAGCTGCTGATTGGTCCCCTGGTCATGTGGTCTCATTCAAAATCCCTCACCAGCAGTTGTCCCAGGGCAGCCACTGACAGCAGCAGCAGACCTGACCCTGGCCTCCAAAACCTGTGACATTTGTGCCTGTGACTTTTGCGACTTTCTGAGTTCTGTATATAGTGTTTACATTAGTTTTCATTGTAAATAGCACTGGAACAGAAGGGGTGAGCTGCCTTATTGTTTTCCCTTACACTGTTTTCTCCTGTTTATTTATCTCAGTTAGGGAGTTAGGTGTAGCGCTTGTCTTTTGTTTGAATTTTGATTTCACATAGAGTTTTAGATAGCACCTCCTCCTGACTTAGCTTGTTTTGTTTGTTATTTTGGCCTTTGTTCACCCCGGAGCTTCATTTTGCATTGTAGAAAAATAAACCACCGTTCACTAAGAAATCGGTTTTCCCTCTGTGTATGGTTTTGGGGACCAGGGCGGGGCAATCTTTTCAAACTTATGTTGTGTTCCTGTACCGCTAGACTGGGCGTAACAATCGCTTTCACTGTAAATGAGTCTGCAAAGTTAAAAAAAAAACAGATTTACGTTTATTGTTTATTACTTTTATTGGACATCATCCAATCTCATTTATGCACATTTAAGAAATACCGTGGAAAATATCCTTTTGTTTGCATTTGGAACCATCCCAAATATCTGGACCAGGGATCCAACTCCTCAAACCGGTAAAAAGGTCAAGGACACAGTTACACGATCGCTAAACTAACCTGTTTTTGGATAAAAGAAAACCATATAAGCATGAGCCCTGGAATCTCGGTTTTAAAAAAAAGAAGCACTACACATTACTTTTCTTATGTTTAGTATACAGGAGTTGCTGCTCACACCCTGAGTTGCACTAATGTGTCTGTCAGACATCCCAAATGGAATGTCAGGCCGCACGCGCACTCACGCCGGACACCTCCTGACCTTATTTCCACGAGCCCTCGACTCAGCTGCAAAGTGCTTACGGGCTCAGTTTCCTTTTCATCAGAATTATCTGCCGTCATTCAGAGAAGTTGAGCAATGGTTTAACCTATTTTCCATCAAAGGGATGCTGGATTTAAACCGAACATAGGATGTAAGTTAAGGAAATATAAGTTTGACTACATCTCCTTCAGCGTTCACAATAATGGATTGCATTTCTCTCAGTCAACTGACTGTTTAGGGGGAAAAGCAGCTAATAGTTAGTGGGCTCTGTGGGTTGTTTTTTAATCACACTAGGAGTGAACAAAAGCACAAAAAACCCTGTGAAAGTCTGGTTTATTCCATAAACCATACCAGCTGTAACTGGGTTCTTTGTGTTTTAAGTTATAAGCACGTGTCAAGACTTCTGTCTCCCATTGCTTATGTGATCCTCCTTTTTTATTGCCCCCATTGTGATACAGAGATTTGGATTCTTGTGCATGCATTGGATAAACAAGAACTGCTCCTCAGTCCAAACTGACTTTATGGTTCATACGTGTCAACTCAGGGAACTCCTGCCGTGACCTCCCCTCTGTGAGCACACATACACACACACACACACACACACACACACACACACACACACACACACACACACACACACACACACACACTCTCACACGCAGAAAGAGAGAAACAGAGAGATCATTAATGCAGAGGATTGCAGCAGCTCTTGGATTTCAGAAGAACAGTCACATAAATTTCATTCCAAATTTTTCGCCTTTGCTTCAATGTGTCTTTACATCCTTCCTTGTTCAAATAGTTTATTCACATAGTAAAGAAATAGCTCGGGAACTCAGTAAGTAGGAACAGCGATAGTTTAAAGACATTTTCTAAAATAAAGAGGATTTCATCATCCACAGTTTGTGAAAACTGCAGTTAAAAAAAACAAATCAGTGAATTCACAAATGATGGACTCTTTTCAGAGGTACGCTTCATGTACTGATTAACATACAGTTCAAAGATCTACATTAGGGTGCACACTGGTTATGTGGATTTTGCTATATGAATATGCTCAAGAGTCTGAGCTAAAAACTTGAAATATATATGTATATTTAAAATCAGTAACATAGATAAAAAGTTTTTGGATAACAAACGAGTCACATTTTAAACACTGTTTGAATAATCAAAGAGATATTTATAAAGCGCAGGCTACAACAGACATGCTTACCGGGAGCAGAGAAACACGCTGTAGTGTCTCTTTTGCATAAGCCACACCAGAAACGATCTGTGCAGATAGCAAAGTCTGCGCTGTGGGAGTGTCTGGACCCTCCACGCCGGGATCTGCCGCACAACCTCGCACTGGTCCCCAGGGGAACAGCAAACTTGTAAGCCATAGTTCAGCTCCCAAAAAATATGCTCGAGTTGTTCTTGTGTCCGACAAAAATGAGTTCTAATATGTTTTATTTTTCATGTTACTGCGTTGAAGTTAGCACAATTTAAATTCAAAAAATGATTAGTCTCTTAAATGAATGGCATCTTGACGGGGACTCGGTGAATGGCTTAAAAAACTAATACATTGTTTTACATCTTGTGCACTTGGATACACTTCAATGAAACTCGAAAAGTGGGACACACAATATGGAAATGATGACTTGGCATTTGTTAGGGAGGAGTGTAAGTATAGAGAGGAGGAATTCCTACTTCCCATTCATGTACTCTGCAATGTGCATTGTGTCGAAACTGTCCTTGTAACATGTTTACTTTTTTCAAAATAAATAGCTGTGAAAAAAACATCAAAGTTGAGGTAAGTGGTTACCACAGTATCGTGTTTTTTTTTTTTTATTAGGGTCAAATTTCTCTTTGGGTAAAAATTAAGCCAACATTAGAGTGTCAAAGGTCGGTTCTAAAAAACAAGTCAGTCCCTGAAGCTTATTTGTGCCACAGATGCTAATTCAGTGACTGTGGGAATGTGTAAGGAATGTTTTGGGACCTGTCTGATCTTAAAAAAAAAACTAACTTTGTTGTTACATTACAGCAATATTGAGGAAACATTTAACGGTTGATCATGGAGCAGGATGAAGGTCAAAGGGAAAGTCCCTGCCACGCTTCTGGTTATGCTTCCATCCTGCGTAGTCATCCAGCCGGTCCATGCTATATCGCCCCTCCCGACCCGGATTGGTATAACATTTTTTAGAAAAGTTTGATCAATTTGCTCACTCTCTCCCTCTCTCACTCTTACAAAAATAATAAATTCACTGGTTTTTTCTCAAACGTTTATGGTACCCCGACGGAGGAAGCATTGACCGGGACTGTCGTCTGACTCCTTCTTGATGTGCGTAAAACAAGGCCATTTTCTTTTAGGGTTTTTGTTTTTCTGTCTATTGAGAAAACCCGTTGTAAAAGTAGCTCAAAGAAATGAAGAAAAACTCTTTACTTTGGTCTGAGAAAGAGTGGCTGCACAAAACCAAAATACCTCATCGGGGTGTTTTAATTGTTTAAGTAGGACCGAGTTCTGAATATGTGCGCGGTGCTCTTTTCACTAAGGGATATTATTTTTTTTAACACACACAAGGATGTAGCTTGCCTCCACCAAGCGCTATATAAATGCAATCCGTTACTAGTCGGATAATCTTAAAGGTTTTTATTTTATTGCGCCTGTAATAAGATTAACGTAAGAAAGCAAAATAAAGTCGCTATTGAAAAAAGAAATAGCTCTTTACTGAGAAAAAGGATATCAAGATCATTGTCATAATACTGAAGCATTTAAACAGAATTCAAACTATGAGTCTGTCTGTGAAAAACTACCTGCCGCTCTGTCTCTCTATGACTCATCAGAAATCTGCTGCGTTACCCCCCTGAACTCTCCATGCCCCAAGAACCATAGTCCTCCCTCTCTGATCAGAATTATCCCCCCAGGAACCACCCCTCCTTTTTTTCCCACCGGATGCGATTAGTCACACATATGGAATCGATTAGACACTTCCGGAGTACCCCCCTCCCCTCACCGGATGCAATTCGTCGCGCTTATGGATCATATTACACACATCTGGAATCAATTAGTCACTTCCGGAGTACTTCCGGTAGGGTCAAAAGGTCAAGGCTGGGGTCATCAACAGAGATGGGCAGTAACGCGTTATTTGTAACGCGTTACTGTAACCTGATTACTTTTTTCAGGTAACGAGTAAAGTAAAGGATTACTATTGCAAAAACGGTAATTAGATTACCGTTACTTTCCCGTAGGAACGCTGCGTTACTGTGTTACTAAAACCGTGATTTTTTTGCCAGAATGTCTCATGACAGTGACGTAAGCAAGTGCAATGGTCGTGACAAAAGCTGTGTGCAGATCAACAATGGATCATATATCAAATGCAGGAGAGAGTATGAGCATGCAGCGTTTAAAGCGTGGAAGTACTGACCTTATTTTGAGTTTAAGTCCATAAAAAGTGACAAAAACATTAGCGTCCGTTGTGCGTGGGAAGAAAACTTCTCTTTACAGCGAAAAAAACCCCTAAACTTCCAGGCAAGCACCAAGTGCACTTAGAAACTCGCGGATTCTTCCACTGACCGCTGCGGCACACCTGCACCAGGGCAAACCTCCGCCTACCCTACTCCTGCTTTACAGGTGAAAATAGAGCAACAGGACCGCTAGTCTTTGATGTTATTTATTTTCTGCTGTGTTTTACTTGCATATATTTGAAAGAGTGAGTGTAAACACAAAAAAAATAAATATTTTATGTGCTGGAATGTGCAGAAAATAAGTTAAAATGTTAAGCAAATTTCTTCCAGTCAGTGAATGTTGCATATAATTAAATTTTTGCTTGATGCATAAAGTTAAAAGATTAAAACTAATAAAACAAGTTTTAAAAAGGGACTTTTCCATTTGATTACATTTTGTATGATGGATTATGTAGAAAAAGTAGAATTGGGCTGAGAGATCTATCGCTTTATCACCTATTCAGGTTGTAAATCATGTTTTTAAAAAGTAACTAAGTAATTAATTACTTTTGAAAATAAGTAATCAGTAAAGTAACTGGATTACTTTTTGGGGGAAGTAATCAGTAATTAGTTACTGATTACTTTTTTCAAGTAACTTGACCAACACTGGTCATCAATCAAACTCGCATTCTTCAGTGACACAAGGTGTATGGTAGTGTTTTTTTTCTGCTCATTAACACTTGCCCTCTCTAAATCAGCAAAAACTACTTTTTCCACATTTTAACACATCTCTTTCCATCATTCATCCCACGCACATCAGCCAGCCTGACTCTTTTCTTTGTTGACATTTCCCTTTCTCTCACAAAAAATACTCCATGCATTCAATTCCAAACCTTTTTGACCATAGAATTAAAAATTGGGTTTTCACCCAGACCACCTCTAGGGACGCCCCCTGCGGCTCCACTAGCCATTATGCTGGGCCCAGCTTCCATTGTACGAACAAAAAGTGCCTTTTTTCACTGGTGCAAACGTGCTAAAGACCATACACTAGAACGCCCAACTCGTTGTGTGTCTAGGACCCTGCACCCAACTATTGCAGCAGCAAGGAAGTGAGGATTTTCCGGTCAGTCTGGTTGAAAACCCTCCCCAAATCAAAAACAGCTCACCGTTTGCAGATTCTTTGCAGTTAAAGGTTCTTGGGTTTCCGCGGTTCCCAGTTTCTTTTCTTTCAAACACAGTGCTGTGCCGTAGTTTGGCTGGTGTGATCAGCCCCCGTGGACCCGTCACACAGCGAAGCTTCATGAGTGGGACCCTGTTCGCAGCGCCATATTGTCACGGAAGTTTTTAAAAATAACCTGCAAACACTTTGTGGGCATCATTTTAAGTGTGTTTAATCAACACATTGCAATGTGGAGAGAAACACTCTAGCCAAACGCCCAAGTGGTCTCTGAGGAGGGCCACTGCCCTGATCCTTTTATATCTTGACCAAACTCACAGACAATGAAATTTCCTCAACACATCACATGAGTCTGTACCTTCAGCTCAACTCATCCCAGAAACCTTTTCTTCAGAGTGAGAGAGAAAGAATTATGACCTTGTTTTCCGCTTAGGCATCACCTAGAGCAGGGGTGTCAAACTCAAATACACAGTGGGCCAAAATTCAAAACTGGAACAAAGTCGCAGGCTAACATTAATATTTATTGAAAAAAAAATCTTCCTCCAGATATAAGAATGAATCTTTTCTTATGGACTCAAATAAGTTTTGCTGGAAAACTGAATATGGAACAAGCAAAGCTTAATACAAAACAATATATATATTAGCTGTATAATACCAGTAGGCCAGCTCTAATAGTAATTTGGTATGGCTTCGCGGGCCAAATGTAATTAGGCTGCGGGCCAAATTTGGCCCGCGTGCCAGAGTTTGACACCTATAACCTAGAGATTTACATCCCTGATAAACAGAAGGAGCCTCACTATATGCTTAACATCTCCCATGAACTTACAATGGCCCCACAGTGTGTGTGCATATGTGTGATACCATCCTCCATGCACACAACTGGTGACAATGTAATTTTACAATTACTAAAGCGATATGATTTAAATATGTGATCAATACATCTGTAAATAAATTTCCACCACATCTGAAACAGTTAGACCTTCATTTCTTCCTGTGAATCATCACAGTTTTATCAAATCAAATCAAATCAAATCACTTTTATTGTCACATCACATGTGCAGGTACATTGGTACAGCACATGTGAGTGAACAGACATATTATGTGCAGGTCTGTCTCAGGTTTCCAGATGGTCGCCAGGAGTTTGAGCCACTCTCCATCAGCCCAGATACCGTCAGACTCCAGCTTCAGTCCCAGCTTCTCTCCATCCTGACTGCTGCAGAGTTCCTCCTGCTCCTTTTTTAGGCTACATCCACATGTACGTATTTTTGAAAACGGAGACTTTCCTTTTTCATTTTGAAAAAAATATCTGTCCACATGTACCGTATTTTCACGACCATAAGGCGCACTTAAAAGTCTTAGATTTTCTTCAAAAAGTACGGGGCGCCCTATAGCGCAGTGCGCCCTGTGTGTTGTAAGGAGGACGTAGTAGAGAACACCATGAGAACGCTAAAGGGTGAAGTGTGGGCGCAACCCTGAAAATGGCAAAGAGACATGCTTATGAAGCACAGTTTAAACTGAAGGCCATCAGCTACGCGGAGGAACATGGAAATCGAGCAGCGGCGAGACAATTTAAGATTAACGAATCGATGGTTCGCAAATGGAGGAAGCTAGAAAATAAGCTCCGGCAGGTCAAGAAAACGCAGCTGAGTTTCCGCGGACATAAGGCGAGGTGGCCCGAGTTGGAGGAAAGTTGGATCATCGAGCAAAGAACGAGCGGGAGAAGCGTTTCGACGGTCACCATTCGGCTAAAAGCAGTTTCACGTTCACTTTTTATGAAACCAGGACTACGGTAGCGCAGCAACTTCCAGCGGATTATAAGGAAAAGCTGGCCATCTTCCGCTCCTACTACAGCAAACACATCGGCGACAAAAACATCCAGCCCAGCCACATCACAAACATGGACGAGGTCCCGCTCACTTTTGACATCCCGGTGAGTCACACTGTGGAGAAGAAGGGGACCAGCACGCTAGCGATACGCACAACGGGGCACGAAAAGTCTTCTTTTACTGTTGTGCTTGGCTGCCATGCTAATGGACAGAAACTGCCGCCTATGGTGATTTTTAAGCGAAAGACTTTGCCTAAAGAGAAGTTTCCAGCAGGAATCATCATTAAGGCAAATGAAAAGGGCTGGATGGATGAGGAAATGATGAAAGAGTGGCTGAGGGAGGTGTATGTAAGGAGACCAGGTGGTTTTTTCCACGCATCACCATCGCTCTTAATCTGTGACTCTATGCGTGCCCATCTCACAGCCGATGTGAAAAAACTAGTGAAACAAATGAACTGTGAGCTTGCTGTCATTCCGGGAGGCCTGACAAAGGAACTCCAACTGCTGGGCATCGGTGTGAACTGCCCGTTCAAAGTAAGGCTGCGAGCGGCCTGGGAGCGATGGATGACCGATGGAGACCACAGTTTCACCAAGAGTGGAAGGCAGCACCGGGCGAGTTACGCCACAATTTGCGAATGGATTGTAGATGCTTGGGCTAACATGTCTGCTGGCACTGTTGTTCGAGCTTTCGCAAAAGCCGGCATCATTTCCGAGGAGCCGCACGGCACGGAAAGTGACTCTGACAGTGAAGAAAGTGAACCTGGCATGTTTGATGGAGATTTAGCGCAGCTGTTCAATTCAGACACAGAGGATGAGGACTTCGATGGGTTTGATTGATGATAAAAATGTGAGTACCAAACTTCGTTTTGCTCCTGCTTTATTTTTAAATACGCACACTTGTATGCTTGTGTGTTGTTGATGATGACGATTACTGGTAATAAAAATGTGAGTAAGGTACCGAACTCAGGTTTGCTCCCGCTTTATTTTTAAATACGCATACGGTACTTGTATGCGCCCTATGATCCAGTGCGCCTTATGTGTGTGTTAAATACAGTAATGGCACACATAACTGAGACTGCGCCTTTTAGTACAGTGCGTCTTATGGTCGTGAAAATACGGTAAACGCCAAAAACACAGTCAAACGCTGTCAAGAACACGCCAAATCCTAACCGTGTAGAGATGTTGGCCAATCAGAAGTCTAGAAGCCTGGGAGGGAAAGAGTGAGCGGGGTTTTATGCAAACCTTAAGTACTTCTGACAAGTTTTCCTTTTTCTTTTCTTTTCTGTTTTTCTGCGAAGGCAGCTAATTTTGTGCTACTTTTTAAGTGCCTTCATCATTTCAAATGTAAATAATTAATTTATTCAAAACCGATGATGACGTTGGCGTCGGGAGTTGTGAGAGTGTCTGTGTTGAATGTAGAAGTTCACTCTGACGCCTCTGTCTTTCTAAATGGAGGGACAGTAACTGTATTTTGTCTACATCTGCCATTGCAGAAATTTATCTCACGTAAACAATAACGTGGCGCACAGCGTGACGTCAGAAATGGTGCACACCTTTGACGTTGCGTGATTAAATCTCCGTTTTCCTCGTCTACATGTAAATGCAAAAACAAAGTATTTGAAAATCTCCACCCTGGCAGGAGTTTTTAAACATCTCAGTTTTCAGTGATCGAAAACGCTGTTTACGTGTGGACGAAAGGCCCAAACACAGAGAAAAATCTTTTGTTTCTTTTGTAGCCTAATGCATGTTTGTAAGTTACACTAAATTTTGCTGGTCTATTCCCTACATTCAGGTTGAGGGGTCATGGGATGATGACGAAACAATATAGAAAATGTATAAATGTGTAACATTACTAACTGTTAGTGCTCTCCTACCTGTAAGCACATGGAGTTTTTTGACCTGTAACTAAATAAATACGCTGCAGGTTGGACACTTATTTGCTGGACGTGTACCAGTTGTTGGATTTGGATTTGTGTCCAAATCCAGCACAACATTTTTGAACCAGGATTAAAATAAAGGTACCACTATGTCTGTTAATTTATTTGGAGAGCATAAAGCTAGAGAATTGCCAGCAGTTATAAGCAGAGTACCAGAGCTTCCTGGTTCACTCTTACAGCAGAATTTCACTGACCTTATTAATCACTATTAATAAGCGCCACATATTTCTGGCACGCACATTGTTGCAGAATTGGAACGCATTTACATTGTGATTTTGCATTTTATGTAAGAACATTAGCAGTGCAATGAAATAACTGTTTGTTCAGAAATGTTCATATTCAGAAACACAAGTTCGGAATAGGGCAGCATGGTGGCACGGTGGTTAGCACTGTTGCCGCACAGCAAGAAGGTCCTGAGTTCAATTCCACCATCAGGCCGGGGTCTTTCTGTGTGGAGTTTGCATGTTCTCCCCGTGTTTGCGTGGGTTCCCTCCGGGTACTCCGGCTTCCTCCCACCGTCCAAAGACATGCAGCTTGTGGGGATAGGTTAATCGGATAATCAAAATTGTCACTAGGTGTGAATGTGCGAGTGAATGTGAGTGCGAATGGTTGTCTGTCCCTGTGTGTTGGCCCTGCGACAGACTGGCGACCTGTCCAGGGTGTACCCCGCCTCTCGCCCTATGACAGCTGGGATAGGCTCCAGCGCCCCCGCGACCCTGAAAAGGATAAGCGGAAGCGAATGGATGGATGGAAGTTAGGAATAATTGTAGCATCACTTCCTGTCTGGCTTGTTTGGTGCGCACAACCTGTATTTTTTAACATGTGTATCAATGTATCAGTGGCACAGGCACACTGATACACACAGGCCTGATTACTGCCACGCCTGTTCTCAATCAAGAAATCTCTTGAACAGGACCTGCCTGACAAAGCAGAGTAGACCAAAAGATCCTCAAAAGAAATTCAGGAACAAATGACGGTGAGGGGTGATAGGGTAGGGCTAGGTTTCACAATGAGCTCAAAACCTTGGCTGATTGTGACCTACACCTGTTTTCACACCTTGGCTCGTGTGATTATGTAAAGGATCATTAGGGGGTCCATGACCCTCTTGGGGGACACTCCCATAGGGCTTAAATCTGTGACTCTTCACCAATTGCTCTTAGAACTGAAGATGCTTCTCTAATGAAACGTCTTCAACTTAAAGAATTCCAATTCTGCTTTTATTCCAAGCTCCTTAGACCACAATAACCTGGATGTTTGAGAACCTTCACAGACATCAACTTAATATCAGTTGGAAAACGAGCAACAACAGTTTAACACAAAAAAAATCACTGAGCTCACAGCTTAATTAGTTTTCAGACTTCAGTGTCTTTTTTGACTTAGACAATGTAGACTCAGTGTTAAATTTAACAGAAAAGAAATGAATTCATGCCGCTTATTGAAGTTGGACCTTTATTTCTTCCTGTGAATCAAAACAGTTTTGCAGACCTATTCTGTGCAGCTTTATCTCGGGTTTCCAGAAGGTCGCCAGCGGTCTGAGCCGCTCCTCATCAATTCTGATGGCGCCTGCCTCCTGCTTCAGTTCCAGCTGCTCTCCATCTTGACTACTACAGAGTTCCTCTTGTTCCTGTTTCATCTGTGGAGGTTCTGGGTCCTCCTGGTCTGCACTGGAGCTCCTCTCCTGTTTACAGACCTGCTGGTCTGTCAGAGCCTCCTCTTTCCCACAGACAAGCTGTTGAAGGTCTGAAGAGAGAAACGGAGAAAAAAATAATAATGAACCCCTCCCAAAACAAATAAAAACAAAACACATTTAAATATATATAAAAAAAACACCCAGCACGCCCCTGCGGGCGGTTTATCCTTCAAGCTCGGGTCCTCTACCAGAGGCCTGGGAGCTTGAGGGTCCTGCACAGTATCTTAGCTATTCCCAGGACTGCGCTCTTCTGGACAGAGATCTCCGATGTTATTCCCGGGATCTGCTGGAGCCACTCGCCTAGCTTGGGAGTCACCGCACCTAGTGCTCTGATTACCACGGGGACCACCGTTACCTTCACCCTCCGCATCCTCTCGAGCTCTTCTCTGAGCCCTTGGTATTTCTCCAGCTTCTCGTGTTCCTTCTTCCTGATATTGCTGTCATTCGGAACCGCTACATCGATCACTACGGCCGTCTTCTTCTGTTTGTCTACCACCACTATGTCTGGTTGGTTAGCCACCACCATTTTGTCCGTCTGTATCTGGAAGTCCCACAGGATCTTAGCTCGGTCATTCTCCACCACCCTT
The DNA here is from genome assembly GCF_057381915.1 of Diplotaxodon limnothrissa. Lineage (NCBI taxonomy): Eukaryota > Metazoa > Chordata > Actinopteri > Cichliformes > Cichlidae > Diplotaxodon > Diplotaxodon limnothrissa. The sequence continues at coordinate 12,173,046 of NC_140597.1, read as the reverse complement.
GGGGGCATCTCCCATTTTGACCTCGGGACTTCCAAATTATACTCGGCACAGATGTTCCTGTACACTATGCCGGCCACTTGGTTATGGCGTTCCATGTATGCCTTGCCTGCTAGCATCTTGCACCCTGCTGTTATGTGCTGGATTGTCTCTGGGGCATCTTTACACAGCCTGCACCTGGGGTCTTGCCTGGTGTGATAGACCCCAGCCTCTATGGATCTTGTGCTCAGAGCTTGTTCCTGTGCTGCCATGATTAGTGCCTCTGTGCTGTCTTTCATTCCAGCTTTGTCCAGCCACTGGTAGGATTTCTGGATATCAGCCACCTCCTCTATCTGCCGGTAGCAGTCCCTTCTTTCGAATGTTGGGACTGCTCTCACAGCTAGAGATTGACGAGGTACAACACAAATGCTACGGCAAGGAGGAGTCAGGACGCCAGGTCAGAGGGGAGATATCATCACACCCACCCGAGATTGGGTACATAGCCCCAAGTGCAATAGGAGAAGGATCGTTGAGTGCGAGAGGAACTGACCTGAAAAATAGGATCATGGCCAAGCTTGAAACCTGGATCCCGGGTGGCAATGCTCAGTGGCTAGTGGATCTGAGGGCAGACCACAGCGACCTCCCTGAACAGGGTCCAGTAACCATCACAGTGGCAGATATCCAAGAAAGGGTCTCCAGTATGAAGAGTTGGACAGCACCAGGGCCCGACATGGTTCACGCCTACTGGCTAAAGAAGCTGACTGCACTCCACGAGCGTCTGGCAGCACAAATGAACCAGCTGCTAGTTAACGAGAGACACCCGGAATGGCTAACCGAAGGTCGAACGATCCTGATCCCCAAGGACCCCAAGAAGGGACCGGTCCCCTCCAACTACCAACCAATAACCTGCCTCAGTACTACATGGAAGCTCCTGTCAGGCATCATATCGAATAAGATGAACAGGCACATGGGTCAATACATGAGCGGGACACAGAAAGGGATTGGCAAGAATACCAGAGGCGCAAAACATCAGCTACTGGTAGACAGAACAGTCAGCCGAGACTGCAAGACCAGACTGACCAACCTGTGCACTGCCTGGATTGATTACAAGAAGGCCTATGACTCAATGCCCCACAGCTGGATACTGGAATGCTTAGAATTGTACAAGATCAATGGGACCCTAAGAGCCTTCATCAGGAACTCAATGGGGATGTGGCGTACAACACTAGAGGCCAACTCCAAGCCCATAGCACAAGTCACCATCAAGTGCGGGATCTACCAAGGAGATGCTCTGTCCCCACTGCTGTTCTGCATAGGCCTGAACCCCCTCAGTGAGATCATTAACAAGACTGGCTACGGATACCGACTACGGAATGGAGCAGTTGTCAGCCACCTCCTGTACATGGATGACATCAAGCTGTATGCCAAGAGTGAACGAGACATCGATTCACTGATCCACACTACCAGGCTATACAGCAATGACATTGGAATGTCATTCGGACTGGAGAAGTGTAGTCGGATGGTAACAAGGAGAGGGAAGAAAGTCAGAACTGAGGGGATTGAACTACCAGAAGGCAACATTGCAGACATAGAGGACAGTTACAAGTACCTGGGGATCCCGCAGGCGAATGGGAACTATGAAGAGGCTGCTAGAAAAGCTGCAACCACCAAGTACCGGCAGAGGGTCAGGCAAGTCCTGAGGAGTCAGCTGAACGGTAAGAACAAGATCCGGGCCATCAACACGTACGCCCTGCCCGTGATCAGGTACCCTGCTGGGGTAATAGGCTGGCCAAAGGAGGAGATAGAAGCCACTGACATAAAGACAAGAAAGCTCCTTACAATGCATGGAGGGTTTCACCCCAAGTCCAGCACCCTGAGGCTGTACGCTAAGCGGAAGGAAGGGGGCCGGGGACTGGTGAGTGTCAGCACCACAGTCCAGGATGAGACAACAAACATCCAAGAATACATTGGGAAGATGGCCCCAACTGACCGAGTGCTCAATACTTCAGGCAGCAGAAACCCAAGAAATAGGAGGGAGACGAGGAACCATCATGGAAGGACAGGCCCCTGCACGGTATGTACCACCGGCAGATAGAGGAGGTGGCTGATATCCAGAAATCCTACAAGTGGCTGGACAAAGCTGGACTGAAAGACAGCACAGAGGCACTAATCATGGCAGCACAAGAACAAGCTCTGAGCACAAGATCCATAGAGCCTGGGGTCTATCACACCAGGCAAGACCCCAGGTGCAGGCTGTGTAAAGATGCCCCAGAGACAATCCAGCACATAACAGCAGGGTGCAAGATGCTAGCAGGCAAGGCATACATGGAACGCCATAGCCAAGTGGCCGGCATAGTGTACAGGAACATCTGTGCCGAGTATAATCTGGAAGTCCCGAGGTCAAAATGGGAGATGCCCCCAAGGGTGGTGGAGAATGACTGAGCTAAGATCCTGTGGGACTTCCAGATACAGACGGACAAAATGGTGGTGGCTAACCAACCGGACATAGTGGTGGTAGACAAACAGAAGAAGACGGCCGTAGTGATCGATGTAGCGGTTCCGAATGACAGCAATATCAGGAAGAAGGAACACGAGAAGCTGGAGAAATACCAAGGGCTCAGAGAAGAGCTCGAGAGGATGTGGAGGGTGAAGGTAACGGTGGTCCCCGTGGTAATCGGAGCACTAGGTGCGGTGACTCCCAAGCTAGGCGAGTGGCTCCAGCAGATCCCGGGAATAACATTGGAGATCTCTGTCCAGAAGAGCGCAGTCCTGGGAACAGCTAAGATACTGCGCAGGACCCTCAAGCTCCCAGGCCTCTGGTAGAGGACCCGAGCTTGAAGGATAAACCGCCCGCAGGGGCGTGCTGGGTGTTTTATAAGCTTAGCTTCAGTGGTAATTCTCATAGGTGCTGCTTCACATTCAGCTGTTCACTACTCCAGTGTGAGCTGGAGGCCACCACCTGATGAAGCCAACAGAATCACATCATCTGCAAAAAGCTGAGATGAAACCACCAAAGTGGAAGCCTCATTTTAGCTTGTTTTTTGATGCTCTGGGAGCAGACACCATCACTAAGCGGGTGAGATTTTGGGGTGATGGAGAGAGGAGAGAAGATGCAGATAGGTGTGTAAGGCAGCAACTCTGCCTCCTGATCTCAACTCTGGATAGTCACATTTTGGCCAGATTTCTATGACAGCCATTCCATCTAAAGTGGGACAGATGGCTTCTCTCCTTCTGGTTCCTTGGTGTCCTCATCTCTGCTGACATCTCCTGGACAGAGAACATCTCAGTTGTCGTAAAAGATCATCGGCTGCCCTCTCCCCCCCCGATGGACATTTATTCCTCCCGCTGCCTCAGCAGAGCAGCAAACATCATCAATAACAGTTCCCACCCTGGTTTCAACATGTTCAGCCTGCTTCCCTCAGGGAAGCGCTACAGGTGCATCAGCACAAAACCCCACAGACCCAAAAACAGTTTCTTCCCAAAGGCCATAACCACCCTGAACTCACACATGCACCGATAACACAGACCCCCCACCCAATTTTTCCCATTTTCTCTATGAACCACCACTGTGCAATACCAAATTCTATGTGCAACAACCCAACTGTACATACATAACACTATTTATTACATATTAACTTTTTTACACTGGTTTGTATATTTGTACATTTTATATATTTTTTCTCTGTTAATACTGTTCATATGTATGACACTCCCACGCATTAATTGCGATTCAGTAATCTGAAAAAAATAACGCAAAAAATAATAATAACACATTTAATCACTCTTTGCATTCCAAGCAAAGGGGAACTTTTGTCAATACAGCGATCACACTGATGCACACATCAGTGTTACAAAAATGGAAGAATCAGAAGAAAGCACGATGCTAGGTTTGATTGGAGGCAAATTTCATTTCAAAAGACTACCTGAAAGAAGCCTTGATAAAAGCGTGGTTTTGTGCAAACTGTACAAAAAGGAGTTTGCATACCACTGAAGCACTTCAAACTTACGGTACCATCTAAATGCAAAACATGTTGCAGCGAGCACAGAAACTGTGGGAGCTGTTAGTGCTAGCAGTCACAGTTTGAGTATCAAAAAAAGGTGTCAGCAGCCCAATCTTGATGGCACGACTGACTTTAGGACCAAAATTAGTAAATCAACATCGGGCAAACTCACAAATTCTCTGGCCAAATGGATTGCTCTGGACTGTAGACCACTATCAGTGGTAGAAGATGGGGGTTAGAAAATGTACTACAGTTAGCGTCAGGTGATCCAACTTTCCTACTGCTGTGCCAAAAGACTATTTCAAGTAAAATTCAACAGCTTTATGACACCGAAAAGCAAGAAAAATTAGATGCATTACAGAAAGCAGACTTTGTGGCTCTTACTGGCAATCATTGGACTCAATTAGTAATTCTAATTACATGGGAGTCACTGCACATATTGTTGATGTCACTGATGGGACATGGAATCTACAGTCCTGACTGTGCAGAAGACAAACACCAGAAACTATGGCGAAAACTGCTCTGACCAGTTTCTCTCTGTGGCAGTGGAATGGAGAATTCAACATAAGGTCACCACAATTGGAACAGACAGTGCACGAACCATGGTGGCTGCAGTAAGACACCTCCCATTTCAACACATGCCTTGTGTTTCTCACATCTTGTAAAGAACCATCACTGTCACTGTTGCTGATAGTGTTTAGTGATGGATTAGCAAAATGTCACAAGATAGTGGGTCAGTTTAAACACAGCCCTGCTAATATGGAGGAACTACACCAGGAGCAAACAAGACTGGGCCAACAGAGCCACTCATACAGGATGTTTCCACACCTTGGAATTCAACGCTGCATATGGTTTCTTTTCTACTGAAGAAGTTTTTGCTGCTTTAGACAAACAAAAGCACAAGCTAGTCATTTTAACTCCATCAGAGCTGATAAAACTCCAAAAGCTGGCGATTGTCCTTCAGCCATGCAGGTACATAAAACAATTTTTTAACTTATTGTTCCTGTTTCTTCAAAAAGCTCTACAGTTGATAGTTATTGTATAGATTAATAATTCCTTTCTTGAACTGTCTACTACAGGTTTGTGACTGAGCTTCTTGGAGGTGAGACATACGTCTCATGTTCAGTGGTTTTACCTGCTTTCTGCCACCTGCATGACACCATGGAGGTGATGACTCAAACTACATGGTGAAATTTAAGACTGTCTTCACAAAGGACCTATCCCAATGTACACTCAACCATCAGTGTTTCAAGATAGATACTGTGCTTGACCCACGCTTTAAGGATATAAAGTGTCTTTTAAGGGGAGAGCAAGAAGAGTTTTGAACCAGCCTTGAGGCCCTGCTGCAGGAACAGTGTAAAGATGCCACCACAAAGGAGCCAGCAAAGACAAAGAGCCTCCTCCTCTCTTCATTGTCTTCAGACTCTGATTCAGACGAGGAAGCCCTGTGTAACAGGGCCCTGAGTTTGTACAGAACAGAATCCACCATCAGCGAGAAAGACTGTCCGCTGCAGTGGTGGTCCAATCGAGCAGGGACCCACCCACAGTTGTCTGTCCTGCAGACATCACATGTCACATAGTAACAAAAAAGAGAGCTGCCTTGAGCTCTGAAAATGTGAACAGGCTAGTTTGTCTAAGTAACTGGCTGAAAGAGAAGGCCAGTTTCTGCCTTATATTTTTAAGAGGAAAAACTGATGTCGAAATTTTTATTATTATTATTTTATTTAATGTATTAGGAGTTTTAATGTACAGTATTTACTCAGATAAAGGTGGTTTATGTTGAGTATTTTGTAATAATCAATATTTTTAAACTGAGTTAGCATTTATTGACACCAGCTGTTAATGACTGAAATATTTAGTTATCTATGTTGGCTAGAATATAGGTTAAAATTGAAGAGAAGTTCTGTTTTGCTTTGTTGCTTTATATATACTATAACGTGAACTGTCACACTGGCAGGCTACACAAAATTGTACTAAGGGGCATCAGAACCTGAGGGGGGCCCGGGCCACTTTGACATTTTTGTAAACTCAAGTTTCTCAGTCTAAAAATATTATTATTTCAGATAATTAATCTACCTGAAGCTGATTTTATCAGCTGGATATTAAATTCTCTGTACCCACCTGTCCTGCTGATGGAGAGCAAGTTCATTCAAATGCTGTTTTGGCAACACTCACCACTTCTGTAAGAATGATATGCGTTTTTGAAGTACAAGACAAACTGTGAAATGTTTTCAATTTCTTTTTTTTTCTGACTATGTAGCACAGACAACAAAACTGGAACTGACAGAAAAGCATAGTGACAATATCTGTGTATAGACTGCCTGTGTTCCCAAGCACTTTAATTACAGAGAAGCATAGACAGTAGAAATGCATAATCTGTAACAAAAAATGTAGCAATATTTTCTAATTAACTACATATATTATTTAATCCAGTGTGAAATCCTGGGCTACAATCTTGATTGTTCAAGAAATATTAAATCCGATAACAAGTTTAAACAGATCAGATGTAGATAAGCTATATGTCAGATTATGGCAAAGTCCTTTTAAAAAAGACTTGTGATGGCAATATTCTTTTTAACAAAACAACTAGTAAATGTTTTGGATTCTAATCAAGCAGACTAGGACTTGTTGTTACAAGATGATGTTTATAGGCCACGTTTCACACAGGCCACATCAGCTGAATTGGTAAACAGGATCTTATCATTAACTTTCAATCGCTGTTTTCTCAACCATAAAGTGACATTCTTTACAAACATTAATGGACCTTTAACCCTTAAATCAAATTTACACATTTTTCTTCTTGCCAGCTGTACTATTCATTAAACCAGATTGTTTTAAGTTGCCTAATTTTGGAGATATTGACTGTTGAAGCCTACCTTTCTCTTGATTCCAATTGAACTTAATGCTTAGTAGCCATGTCTTTATGTATTTTTGGACTGTGAAGAAGGAAATGTGATGTGAGGGGCATGACAGTGTGACTGGATATAAAATTACTGGTGTCCCCATCAGCTGACTTGTTTTTCATGGGTTAGATGTTATACCACAAGGCAAGCACCATCCAGTTTCATTATACTTATGAGAAGGAAGACATCTCTACAGCTAATATCTCCCAAAACTGTGCAACTCACACCAACACAATCTTGATGGATAACAGCACATGTGTTTATTCATTTTCTGCCAGGTGTGTCTCAAGTTCTTTCTGGGGAAGCAGATAACATTTACGTTTTGCTCGCTCTCTTAATTTGACATGACACGAAGCTCTCCATTGCAAAATCCAGCACCCTTCCATTTGTTTTTGTGTTTGGTGCTAGGGCAGGTCACGTCAACACACTCCTTCAGCTGCAACCTTCTGCTACAGATCCTCCAAGAATTAAGTGGGAAGCTGAAGCACCGGCACAATCTTCATTAGCTGCTTGCTCACTGCTGTTGGCATTTTCTGTGCAGCCCTTAACTTTTTCTTATTTTTGCTTTTTTTGCTTTTGGCAGTGAAACCATCGTTTGCTGAGAGTATGGTTTGTTTCCTCACTGACATTTTGAGCTTGCGTTACATTTGGGCAGATAACAGATAGCAGCTGTTTCAAAATCTGCATAAAAAAATAAAACTAGTTGTGCAGATAAACAGAAAATAATTGGGCGCATATCTGAGGCCTCCTAAAATGTTTCAGATTTTGAGAGGGTCCTCACCTCAGATTTCACACGCAGGTGCTAGTGAAAGGAATGGACAAATGAGCTAGGTAAGGAAACGAGGAGGCAATTATGTGCAGGAGGAAACCGGGAGGCTAAGGAAATAAGAAGGCAGGGAAACCCAAATGAAAACGAGGAGAGAAACAAGAGGATGGGAGATGTTAAAGACATGAGAACAGGCAAGTAAACAGGAAAGTAGTGCAATCAGGAGAAGGGGATTAAAAGTAGCTACTTTGAATAATCATTACAGGTGAAAAGGGAAAACGAGAAGCATGAAAGGAAGAAGGAAGAAAAGAAAGATGCAACATGAAGAGAAGCTTGTGAGGCCTCAGAGGTTGATCTACTCTTTAGCCTCTCCTCTAAACACAAATTGAACTCTCTGAAATGCATTCTGCCGTGATTTAAAGCTCTAACCAGCGTCGAGTCGATTCGGGGCAGATTTCAGGGCGGCTCCACAATGTGACGAGACATGTAATTATCCGCAGCTACTGCATGTACAGACAAATTTTCACTTTTATAAGCTTATTAAGAGATTAAGAGGGCTTGGCAACGGGTTTAGGCACGGCTGTCTGCTGGGGGGCTGAGAAAAAAATAACTTATTTACTTCTTAATGGATTTTATTTTCACTTTCTCTCTGAAAAATCAGTTTGGAGACGTCCTTAAGCAATGCGCCTCGCTGCCAAACGCACACCGTCCTCATACAAACATGTCGGCGCACACACACGTGCCTGAAGTCTATCAGCAGAAGGAACAAAAACACAAGGTGGGATAAAGTTTGTTGCCTGGATGAATTTAAATGACAATCCAAGGAAGGACGTGGGGAAGAAAAGGTGACAGAAAACAACATTTGTGCGCCATTTTCAAAATAATCCCATTAAGACAGCAATTTGTTCCACTTCCAACAGCATTTCTGTTATTGTGCTGTGATAATGTACTGCAGGGAGAGAAAAGGCAACAATAAGAAGAAAAAATAGGCATAAAAAGACAGTGGTTGTTTTTTAGAGTGACAACAAGAAAGGGAAGTTAGCAAAAGAAACCTGGATGTGAGCAAAGAGATTTGGAAATGGTTGGTGCAGATTCCCTTATTCCAAAGTTCTCACTTCTTCTGTGAAGGCCTCCAAAATGAGTCAGTTAGGTCTTAAACTAAAGATGAAACCTTTGTACCTAAAACATTACTGCAAAAGAATTCAAAAACCTGTCTTTAAACTGTTTTTTCATCCAGGTTATTTTCACCTATTTCTGTGTTATAGTCAGAGGTAGCAAAACCTTACTTAAGTAGAAGTACATATACTGCAGTAAAAGTTGAAGTGAAGCAACATTTTTACTCAGGTGAAAGTGAGAAAGTACTCTAACATGTACTCAAACTAAGTAGAATTGTCCTTCAAGAAGGTATTTTTTTTATTTTCTAACTGTTTTTACACAATATTAATATAAGAATAAAATCATATTAGTACATGAGAATACACATATTTCAATCTAAATTCTAATTGTTTGACTCTGTTATGTAAGACACGTGCCATGAAAGATAATTCTAAGAAACCTTCGGTTGCCTACAAATACACAACAGAAGGGTGATTTTGGCTCCACAGCTAAACAGTAAAACGAATAATGGGTAATGGGTTACAGTGGGAGTCAGCAGGTGGGGGAATATCCATATGTGATTAACATTAGGACATTATATGTAGGTTTTAAATTAGCAGTCTGAGCGTAAACACAATAAATGATACCTGCAAGATTAACTGGGTTTATTCTTCTGTGTTAAATCTATGTTATAGGTACATCATAATTGAAAATGCCTCTGAAACATAACCTTTTGTGTTTGGCCTTTTTGTCCCATAGCATTTCCAGCTACTTTTTTACTGAAGTTTTTAACAGATTGGTGAGAGAATGATAATAATAGCCTTAATATAGAGACTCACGGGACTCTTAAAACATTTCTGGTGGGAGATTGTACATTCCAACGGTTTTGGCAAAGAAATGGAAAGACCATGTTTGCTTCTGAGGAAAAAAATGACCACAGCATAGAGTGGGGATCTAGGAAGACCTAGCACCATCTAGTACCACATATAAAGCACTAGGACACGATCACATATATTACCACACAATACACCAGACACAAGCAAAATAGGCTCCACAAAAGTTCACCACAGAAGTCGAAATCAGTCAGGAAAAGATAAGTTTGAACGGTGGTAGTGAGACCTGTTGTGATGTATGGTTTGGACACAGTGACGATGATAAGCAGACAGGAGGACAATCTGAAGATTGCCAAACTGCTCAGGTTGAGATGTGGACATGTGCAGAGGAGGGAGAGTGGATATACTGGATAAAGTATGATGAACATGGAGCTGCCAGGTAAGAGGAACAGAGAAGACCTCAGAGAAGATTCATGGATGTTGTGAAAGAGGACATGCAGAGAGCTGGTGTGACAGTGGAGGATGTTAGTGTTGGTCTACTTCAGTCATCCTTGAAGCCGTCATCACTAAAGGAAGAGAGCTGTGGTGAACTGCTAAGTGACTGGTCTGTATATGGAGGAGGTCAGGGTGGATGGACAGGCTGTCAAAACATGATGTTTTCTCGACGCATCCATCCGCTCACACCTGCTCCCTTCAGGGATTTGTGACTTTGTGATGTCACGTGACTTCCTGCTGTGGTCATAGTGATACTGATGGTAGCCAAGGATTGAGTCAAACATGACAGAGGAACAAAGGTGTTAGTGAGACCTGTCGTGATGTATGGTTTGGACACGTTTGCCGACACATTTGTCAATCAGTCCGTCCACCCTGACCTGTTTCTGCATCGTTAAAGCCGATGTTTCCTGCGTCTGTTTTAACTAAGCAGAAATATTTGTCTCAGTCCCACCAAAGTCAAATATCTTTTTTCCTATGAACCATCCTGAATGTCACTTTCAAAACCAGGAGATATATTTTTAACGTTTTCGTGTGGAGACAATCTATTAAAAAAATAAACACAGCAGGAGAGCGGTAAAATCAAAGGAGGGAATCACTTTCTCCCAGGCAATTTACAAGCCCCCTCTCTTCTCAATGCAAAGTGCCCAACCTCAATATATGAACACTATACATTTGAATGTACACAGGAAAAAAAGGCTATCATTTGAAATGCAGTACACTAATAATTCAGAGTGTCTCCTAAGGCTGGGAGACTAATTCCAGGTTCACAGTCTATCATTTCTCAACAAAAGAGCTACCAGTCTTACAAACACAGACTTGCATGTCCACATGTCCTTGAATAATAAAAACATCAATATTCAATACTTCCATTACTACCTGCAGAGGCAAGATCTGAGCCTCAGATGCAGCAGAGACATCCTGCGAGGATGAGAGAACATTTTTATTGAAGCCAATATTGGCAGCAGATGCTGCATATTTGATTCATAAATCCAAACAAAAGGAAACTACCAGAATCAAAGAGTTAGATTTACTATAAATAGTCAATAATTGAGTCAATAATTAAAGGGCGATACTACATTGTACCACATGCAGGAAGAGTCGTGTCCTTCATGTCTTCCTATTAAATATGCAGGAGAAGGCTTCGTGAAGTTCACTTTCGATCATTTTTGCCTGTATGAGCTGGAGTGTACTTGAGACACATATGCATATATGTTCAAGGAGTATGACACACATCCGAAAGTATGTGGAGAAAAACATCCATGTGTGAAAGCCAAACGTGACTGTAACCAATCAGAGTGGTTTCTTTTTGCAGACCTTCCTGGTGAATGTTACGTTTGCTTTAAAGTCAGAATATGACTGTTACAAAGATGATGCGTCACATTGTATTGACTTTAAACAATATTTTCTTATCCGTTTCCACTACAGTTTAACTTCTGATGAAAGTTATTGCTAATAAACACGTTGTAATGGTTGTAACCATATCCATAATAGCTAGCAGACCTCATCTGCTTGGACCTCTTGTCCTCCCCCCAGTTCTTCCTGGTGTACACCGAGTTGTTCCTAAGCCATCTGAGAGATATAATCTCTCCAGCATGCCCCTGGCTGTGCCCTGGGGCCTCCTCCCAGTGGGATATGCCCAGTACACCTTACCCAAGAGGCATCCTTGTCAGATGGCCCCAACAGCAACTGAGGAGTAGCGATTCTCCTCCAAACTCCAGCTCCCCACCCTCTCTCTGCTCAGCGTTCAGCCACCCTTTCAAGGAAGCTTATTTCAGGTTTTTTTTGTGCGTTTGTGTGTTATGTAAACTCCAACATGACATAAATCTAGACACCAGACCAACCACAGCGATGCTGGGTCACGAGGGCTGGCTGCCAGGTTCTCCGGTTCACCACAGGAGTATCAGAACAGATGGAGGCTCAGGCTCTGTGCAGGCCACTCAGTGTGTTTGGCATGCCTAAATCTCACAGCTACTAGTTTTTTGACTACAGAAGTTCTGATTTGCCATCAGTGTATACAGCACAGAGGTCTTGGGTTAAAACCTGCCACCCAGGTGAGGCCTTCCTCTGTGGAAAAGCTAAATTGATCAGAGGTGTGTGGATAGTTGTTGGTCTTCATGTTTTAGCTCTGTGACAGTTTATTTTCCAGGGTATTGCATACATTTTGCACTATGTCAGCAGCCCTGCCATGATCCTAATTTGGAAAAATTGGTTAAGAAAGTGGCTAGATAGATGAAGGTGTGCTGATGCTTAAAAGAAGTGAGAGCACTCACTGCATACAAATCAATTTGATCAATGATAATATTTATTTAGATTAGTAACAGAGAGAGCGTGTGCTGATTGATTGGTTCAGGTGTCAATAGTAATAGTTGAAATGACATTTAAAGAACAGCGAGTAACTGATTGGCTTAGAAAATGTCACGGTCCTGGGTCTCCTGACCCAGCGTTTTTAGTTCTTTGTGATTTTCGTATTATTGTACTTGTGTGTGACTTATTCTATGGCTTCTAGTTTTGATCCCTTGCCCTTCATGTCTCCCTGTGTGCCCCTCTGTGTATCTGTGAGCCCTCGTCTCTCCTTATGTTTTATTCCATGCTTCCCCTGCCCATTATGTCTAAGTTCTCCCCGTGCTCTCTTCCCCCTGTGTGCCCTCTATGTATTTATGAGCCCTCGTCCCCTTTCGTGTTTATTCCATGTCTCCCCTGCCTGTTACGTTGGTGTTCTACTCGTGCTCTCTCTCCTCCTGTACTTCCTGTTTCACCTCTCCCGTCAGTGTTCAGTTCACCCCGCCCTGTCTCGTTATGATTATCAGTGTCACCTGTGTTCCCCGTGTGTTCCCACTTCCCTCGTTAACCCTCTGTGTATTTCTGTCTGCGTCTCCCTCTGTTCAGTGTGACGTCGTCCCTCATGTTGTGTGGATCTCCCTGTGTCTCTGCGTATGTTAGTTTTTCCCCAGTCTAGTTTTGTATCGCCTATCATCTTCTGTTACGCAATAAAGCTGCCTTTTGAGTTTATTCCCTCGTGCCTGTGAGTCCTGCATTTTGGGTCCTACTCCTGCCTGCCGCACAGCGTTCCATGACAGAAAAGGAGATAATTGGAAAAAGTGCAATTCCCCGAGGACAAACAAAGGTTAAATGTTACAGAAAATCTCTCAGATTTAATTTTCGCTAAAGCTTCATCTATGGATTGTTGATAATGTTGATGACAGTTTAGAGCTGAAACGCTTCTTCTTAAATCAAACAAGTCAATCACAGTTTCCCTTTTTATTTCTGAGCATGCAGTGCTCCATTGTGTAGCTGGAAACTGATCTCACTGCAGGGATTCACCCAAATGTCCTGACCTGACTTGCACCTTTTATGCTTTCAAATACAAACACAATTATACAACACCAGCATAATGTCAAGGAGAAAACAATACACACCTTAAGCTAGGCTTCATACCCCCCTCACTTCTACTCTCCGTAGTGTGTCCACAGTCTCACCAAGCCAAACAGAAGACTTCCCCAAAGTATGAAACCTTACCAAAACCAGGAATGGAAAGAAATCCATTTCACTTCTGACTCCACGCTGTCACTGAACAAGAATATTTTGAGGTATGTACAGGTGTCTGGCACAGAGACAAATTAATTAGACTGTGCCCTACAGTCCCAGGTCATGACAGATCAAAGAAAGAAACTTTATTTCATAATTTAGTTTCCAGGTTGGGTCACGTGAGTATTGCTTCACATTGTTGGGTTGCATATGAATGTTTTCTTTGTTTATTTCTTCATTTTTCTTTCTGGTTCTGAAATCATTTCTTCTAAGGTGTGTTTGAAGTGTGCTGCAGAGGTTCCGATCTGATCTTACAAACTTTAAAGACAAAGTTACTTCACCAAGTTAATCTTATTCATCTCTAACATTATATTTTATGTTTTATGTGTGTTTTACGTTGTTTTGCATTTGTTCTGCTGCAGATGCATGGAGGTTAGTGATGGGAGATCGCTGTCAATGGCTCATATCTGCAGAGACCTCATATGTGTAACAGGACACTAAGATTCCAAACTACAGTTGGTAAAATGTGGAGTTAAAGAAACTGTTTACAGAAACATTTTTCTGTAGTTTTATATATGTTCATTTTGCTTAGTGTACTGATTCTTGCAAATTTGTCTTTTTTGACCTCAAAGTGACATCACTGCCTCCTGAGTGGTCACTAATTTCCCCTCTTTATTTGTTGATGCATTACATGGTTAAAGCTTCATTCTTGACAACTTTGCTCTATAAAATAGTAATCTTCATTTTTTTAAATACATACAGACCCCAACATAAACAAAGAGCAGGGAAAGAAACATGCCTCAACAATGTCTCTCCAAAATGGTAAAAATAAAATGCGTTTTTAGCTACGTGTTTCCCTGTTTCTAAATATGGCTGCAGAGTTTTGAGGCTTTTTTTCCACTCTGAAAGTTTTGACTTTATAATTTTAGAAATTTACAGCTTCAATCTCAGAGACTTTTTCCAGCAAATTTATATTGTTATTATTGAAATTTCTTCCTTTCCTTTAGATTTTCTTTTCCTTTGCGTCGTTTTTTTTCATCTTTTTTTTCTTACATACTGAAAAACGCTCCAAACCAAAACATACAACCATATATTTTTGACACTGTGTGCTAAATTGTGAAATAATTTTATAAGCTATCCCACGTAGTGCACAGTGTACATACTGTATTGTGAATATGGTACACTCCACAGTATACTAAAGTATGCAGGGTTGTCTATTAATTAGCAGTTCAGTGGTGGCTCACCGCTGAAGCAAAGTTTCCTCCTGCTGAAAGGTTTTAATAACGCCGTTGAGCTTTAATTTCACCAAACTTGATTCTTGAGTCTGTTTTTTATCTAACTGCTGCCTCCTGAGTTTCATTATTCTTTCATCAATCTCGGGGGGGAGGAGGTGGGTGTATTGGTAGGGTTGGTAATCATAAACCATGTCAGGATAAATACACGAGTGCATTCACTTTGCAAATGAGGCGACTCTCACTCACTCTGTGCTAATGTTTGCTCGGCCCGGCTGATTGATGACATGCTGATCTGCAGACTCTCATCAGCCTGAATATGAGGAGCTTCACATTCTGACCACAGCGAGTAAAGTAAATAAAGCAGAGCCGAGCTGTCACTTCTGCTCTGATAGCATCGTTCAATATGTTGGAGGTGGGGAAAGAGAAGGAGTAAATTTCAGCTCATTTCAGCTCCACTTTCCAGATGAAAAAGTACCAACATAAGTGAACAAGCAAGTGTAAAGGAAAGATAATTCTATTACAGAGACTGCCCCACTATCGCAGTACAGTGCAATGTTACTCTATATATAGTTTGTATTTTCAGCTCATGTACAGCGATGTTAGTATAAATACAACGGGAGCTTACTACAGTGCACACTACATCTGGGCTTCCTGGTGCTGGCTGTTAAATTACATGAGTGGTTGTGTCTGTTGAACCAGTGCCCTGTGCTGTTTTTATAGGTGGGCTACCCTTGGCCTAAACCCAAAGACTGTATATAAAAGATGAAGATTCTGGATCCTTTATATCTGGCAGCAGTGGGCGACTTCCACAGCAGCAGAGAGACTTCTGCTCTTTGGGGACAGGGGTGATACGGCCAATCACATTGCTGCACATTGCGCATGCTCACAGTAAAGATCAACAAAAACAGTTTCAGCTGTGCGGTGGCACACATATCAACTCTTTATTGAGGTATAAGCGTTGTGATGGCATGCCACACATGGTAAGCTCCACACCTCACCACCCGTTGATTCACTTTAGTTTAATTTACAGTCACTACTTTAAAATATTCTATTTATTGTTCAATATCGTTTCTTTATTAAATGTATTCATTTTTCCATCACACCTTCCAATGTTTATATGGCGTGCACACATATTAACCTTGCAAGGTCAAAGTTCTGTTTTATGTTATATTAGTGATGGCCCGCTTGAAGCTGACGCTCCGGAGCGTGTGTCGAAAAAAACAACACACTGGTTCAGAAGCACTGTGTCGAGGCTTGCTTCGTTTGGCAAAAGTCACGTGACCAGTGACGTCCGAAGCTTCATTACGCACGTAACTGCTTCGGTACCTGATTCAAACGGATATAAGGAAGTGAATCATCCACGGGATTCGTGGAGTGTGTTGATGGTGACAGAGAGCGAAGAGGTGATCATTCCACTGACAGATATGGAGCCAGCGAGGAAGAGAGGACATTCTGGCGTGTGGGAATATTTTGAGTTGATTTTGCTCAATTCATTTTATCTGCCGAAGTGAAAAACTTGAAATGTCCAAAATCATGTTTTCATAATGGAAATATCATTACAGCATATGACTTTAGGAACACTTCCATGTGAATTAAAGCTAATGAAGACTACAACAATGTATTTGACACTATACGTACATTACATTGCTACAGTTTAGAAAATCATTTTGTTTATTGTTTTTAGGTGATAGTCTGCAGGACCCAGGAATACCTGCATATCTACCAGCTTGCAGTGTAGTTCCTGCACTCCACAGCCTCTTCTGTTCCATGCAAGTGGATTTTCTCCAGGGCAGGAGAAACTATTTCTAAGAAAAGAAACAGACTCAGCCAGCGCACAGTAACACTAATCCTCTTTTTAAATGTAAATAACAAAAGGGCTACCTTACATTGATCATGTTTTTACTTTGCAAGTTCTTGATTAGGGGTGGGTTTTGATTATCGCCTTTCTGATTACAATCCATGCTAAATTGAATAAAGTGATATTGATTCATTAAAATCCTGTGTCGATTTGTAAATTAACGTTATTATGCCTGAAACGCCAGCATCTCAGGTTAAACCTCACAACATGTCGTCAAACACCATGCAGCTAAAACAGTAACTGGGAGCAGGTTTACGGATTCTGCATACAAACGTGAACACAGAGCGCGGACCCGACGCGTCAGAGTCAGATTTTGGTGCGTCGTCGGGTCCGCGCTGTGTTTGCCTCTTTTTTTTCCCGCTGGCTTCTGCAGCTGCAGGTTTCATAACTCTCTGTTTACATCTCTAATTAAGTCTCACATGTGTCAGCTTTCTTTTAATAGATACGAAATTATGGATATATACTGTTAAATGATCAGAATTGTAATATTTCTGACTGAGGCAAAACTTTCCAGATTCCAATCAAATTGAATCGGATCCTGTATCGAATCAAAAATGATTCTACAAATCAGTGACGATGCAGCCGTACTCAGCTCCCTAAGCATTTTCCCTTTCCAGTTCACAATCAATCCCACCCCTAGGTCAAAAATATGTATAGGACAATTGGCCTCATCTAATATTTTGTATGAACCTGTCCAGCTGTCCAGTGATTAAACGACAAGTAGATGGAGGCAGGACTTCACAGCAGGGGCATACTCCATAATGTGCTGTGCATTCTCATATGTATATTATATATATTGCTCACTTATTGTATTTACCAACATCAAGGAGTTATGAGCAAAGAAAGGCCACACCATAGTGCATGTTTAAATAGGGAAAGTTTATTGATCAAAATGTATTACGCAGATACGCATTACATTTTTTTCAGCCCCCCTTCAGTGCTTCGGAAAGCTTCATTTGGCCATCACTATGTTATATTAATACATCTTTGTTTGAGTTACCTGGGGGTTGGTGTCCTCCTGTCTGGCAAAAGGTGTGGCAAAGGGCTGGGAGACCTGAAGTACTACTGACAGCCTAATTGGATTGCACCACGTGCTTCATTGCCTGGGGGGTGTTTCATGTTTGTTTAAATGTTTTGTATTAGTTGGTAATATGGCAGCCATCTTGTTTTCCCCCGTGTGTGTCATTTGGTTTAGCTAAACCAGTATTTAAGTCCCCTGTGTGTCATTTCAGCAGGTCAGTTTGTCATATGTTTGTTTGAGGTTCTGTTAATTATTTTGGGTCAATATATTTTTGGGTCAATATATTTTTGGGTCAATATATTTTTGGGTCAATATATTTTTGGGTCAATATATTTTTGGGTCAATAAAACCCCTTTTTTTGAATTAAAACCACCTGTATCCTTTATGCTAGTGATGGCCAAATGAAGCTTTCCGAAGCACTGAAGCTTGTATTGAAAAACGGTTCATTACTCGAAGCTTTTCAACACAGTCCTCTCCGGTGACATCTGGTGGTGAAAATTTTGAAGAGCAGCTTGAATCTGCAAAATAAAACGGACTGCTCAATTATCACTGCTCACTCAAGAGTGGAGTTCTCTCTGATATTGGGCCACCGTTCCATTGCTTTGAACATGTAATTGGTTTTGTTTTCTCGATTGGGGGGCTGAAAAAAATGTAATGCGTATTTGCGTAATACATTTTGATCAATAAACTTTCCCTATTTAAACATGCACTATGGTGGCCTTTCTTTGCTCATAACTCCTTGATGTTGGTAAATACAATAAGTGAGCAATATATATAATATACATATGATAATGCACAGCACATTATGGAGTATGCCCCTGCTGTGAAGTCCTGCCTCCATCTACTTGTCGTTTAATCACTGGACAGCTGGACAGGTTCATACAAAATATTAGATTAGGCCAATTGTCCTATACATATTTTTGACCTAGGGGTGGGATTGATTGTGAACTGGAAAGGGAAAATGCTTAGGAAGCTGAGTAGGGCTGCATCGTCACTGATTTGTAGAATCATTTTGATTCGATACAGGATCCGATTCAATTTGATTGGAATCTGGAAAGTTTTGCCTCAGTCAGAAATATTACAAGTCTGATCATTTAACAGTATATATCCATAATTTCGTATCTATTAAAAGAAAGCTGACACATGTGAGACTTAATTAGAGATGTAAACAGAGAGTTATGAAACCTGCAGCTGCAGAAGCCAGCGGGAAAAAAAAGAGGCAAACACAGCGCGGACCCGCCGACACATCAAAATCTGACTCTGACGCGTCGGGTCCGCGCTCTGTATTCACGTTTGTATGCAGAATCCGTAAACCTGCTCCCAGTTACTGTTTTAGCTGCATGGTGTTTGACGACATGTTGTGAGGTTTAACCTGAGATGCTGGCGTTTCAGGCATAATAACGTTAATTTACAAATCGACACGGGATTTTAATGAATCAATATCACTTTATTCAATTTAGCATGGATTGTAATCAGAAAAGCGATAATCAAAACCCACCCCTAATCAAGAACTTGCAAAGTAAAAACATGATCAATGTAAGGTAGCCCTTTTGTTATTTACAGTTAACAAGAGGATTAGTGTTACTGTGCGCTGGCTGAGTCTGTTTCTTTTCTTAGAAATAGTTTCTCCTGCCCTGAAGAAAATCCACTTGCATGGAACAGAAGAGGCTGTGGAGTGCAGGAACTACACTGCAAGTTGGTAGATATGCAGGTATTCCTGGGTCCTGCAGACTATCACCTAAAAACAATAAACAAAATGATTTTCTAAACTGTGTAGCAATGTCATGTACGTATAGTGTCAAATACATTTTTGTAGTCTTCATCAGCTTTAATTCACATGGAAGTGTTCCTAAAGTCATATGCTGTAATGATATTTCCATTATGAAAACATGATTTTGGACATTTCAAGTTTTTCACTTCGGCAGATAAAATGAATTGAGCAAAATCAACTCAAAATATTCCCACACGCCAGAACGTCCTCTCTTCCTCGCTGGCTCCATATCTGTCAGTGGAATGATCACCTCGTCGCTATCTGTCACCATCAACACACTCCACGAATCCCGTGGATGATTCACTTCCTTATATCTGTTTGAATCAGGTACCGAAGCAGTTACGTGCGTAATGAAGCTTCGGACGTCACTGGTCACGTGACTTTTGCCAAACGAAGCAAGCCTCGACACAGTGCTTCTGAACCAGTGTGTTGTTTTTTTCGACACACGCTCCGGAGCGTCAGCTTCAAGCGGGCCATCACTACTTTATGCTTTACTGCTTGGTCCCTGACAAGTGTAAATGGGCTGATTCTTATGTAGTGCTTTTCTACTCTACTTGAGGACTCAAAGCACTTTGTACAACATGTCTCATTCACACACAGTGATGTGCAGATGAATGTATCAGGAGCAAAGGTAAGGCATCCAAATACGGAATATCAGTGGCACCCGTTATCCCTGAGCACATCCACAGGGGAAAAATCTCCACATTACATTCTCCTTCGCTCACATTTGGGCTTCACTTTTCCTCATGTCTAGCATGAAGTAATCCACTCAGTGAGAAAATGGATATTTTGTGGTAAGAATGTTTTTACCAAAGAAAAGAAGAGTAATCTTCCTTGGAGGCTCAGGCACACATCAATTTAATCAGGATTCCTGATCGTGCTTTGGCAAGATTCTTAGTTAAGTTTGTGGTGTGTTTGTGATGCATGTGTAGGAACTTGTCATCATAGAAACTGTCTGTGTGTGCTTGGAAAAAGAAAAAGAAACCCCTCAACCCTGATATAGCAAACACTAACATTACAGCTAAGTGGTGGATTTCTCCGTTTCAGTGCAGCTAGCCAACGGCGAAGAATGAAACGTGAACAGTACATTCTCGGTTTGATCATACACTCATAGCTGCAGATAGGGGCAGTGCAAAAGTGTCTCTAGTTAGCTAACATAAACTAATGCTAACTAACTGTTAGCATTCTAATAATACAAGGTGGTACTACTTATACTCTAAAATCTTAAACCAGTTATTTCTTCAATCCAGCTTCACAAACAACATTAAATAAATGACAGTTCCATAATGGAAATTGGCCTTATTACATGTTGTCTCTTACGTCCACTTAAAGCTGCGGCCTCCAGTACAACTGGACTGATTTTTTTTTAATGATATGGTAACTTCTTTGCGAAGAGGTTGGGGATGCTCAGCATAAATGCGCTACTATTCCTTCCAATTTTGAACATATTGCTTTTAAAAAGAGTCAGCTGATGTGTAGGCCTGCTAACTTTGGTGGATTGGTCCCATTGGCTGCACCACGCTATCACTAATAGAGCCACTAAATTAAAATTTTTCATGCAGACTCAGTGTTTATATTTTAAAAGCATTTGGGGGCATTGAGGGCATCTATGTGACAAGAGCAGGAATATTAACTTTGCTTTTTCCTGAAGCGGGTGTATCCAATCAGAAATAGGCAGCCCAGCAGTGACAGTTTACTTACTCTGCCTTCGGCTGCTTTGGTCTTTTTTTTTTTCTAGATGTTGGTTCAAATGTGAACACTTTTTTTCCCTGTGCTTCAGGTTTCAGCCTGCAGGTGAGATGTCAGGCCTGCGCTCCTTTCATGGCACCATCAGCATTACATGAGATGTGTTTGGGAAGCGTGGGATTTTTCAGCCTTGCGTTTCTGTTTCACCTCCAGCCTGAACTACTGCGCACAAATTATTCATGTGGTGTCACGTCAAGGAGCTGCTGCAGCATCTGCCTGCGGGGACAGCCTCAGTGTGTGCGTGTGTGTGTGTATCATATATAGTAAACCAACTGGGGTATTGTCTGAGAATGTGTGTTATGTAAGGGTGTGTGTGTGTGTGTGTGTGTGTTGTAATTCCCACTCCAAATCAAAGTCTCTGACAGCTGCCTTAATGCCGGCTGCCTCTCAAGTGATGAAGGACCTGCTGCTTGTCGCCGCGGATACCTCCATCACCCTCCTCCTCCCCCCTCCCTGTTGACGGCGAATCAATCACTCCATCCGTTCGCCACTCTGTATCCCTGACACTGGCATGTATAATTAAAGTTTATTCCCCCGGACCTCCCAGCTCAGCCCATTCCTGCAGCTTCCCTGAACAGCCTGCCACTACCACAGAAGAAGATAAATATGAAATGGACATTCATATTTCACAAATCAGAGTGACAGAGGGAAACGGACTGCCATGTGGCCGATTTCTCAGAGGAGGCCTGCTGTTGCTCAGTTATCGCACAGATTCCTCCAAATGATCCTTTAGATATTAGGAGGAATGATGGGTAAGTGTTAAGATTGAATTTTTCATTTTACACTGAAAGCCTCTTCACAGTGTGAATATTGAGCTTTGTCTTCAAGTAAAAGCCAGAATGTCCAAGAAATGACCAAAAAGGGGCCTTTTTCCGGCCCCTCTCTCTCTCTCTCACACACACACACACACACACACACACACACACACATATGTGCTCCGATTACCACGGGGACCACTGTTACCTTCACCCTCCACATCCTCTCGAGCTCTTCTCTGAGCCCTTGGTATTTCTCCAGCTTCTCGTGTTCCTTCTCCCTGATATTGCTGTCATTCGGAACCGCTACATCGATCACTATGGCCATCTTCTTCTGTTTGTCTACCACCACTATGTCCGGTTGGTTAGCCACCACCATTTTGTCCGTCTGTATCTGGAAGTCCCACAGGATCTTAGCTCGGTCATTCTCCACCACCCTTGGGGGCATCTCCCATTTTGACCTCGGGACTTCCAGGTTATACTCGGCACAGATGTTCCTGTACACTATGCCGGCCACTTGGTTATGGCGTTCCATGTATGCCTTGCCTGCTAGCATCTTGCACCCTGCTGTTATGTGCTGGATTGTCTCTGGGGCATCTTTACACAGCCTGCACCTGGGATCTTGCCTGGTGTGATAGACCCCAGCCTCTATGATGTTGGGTATCGAAGAATCCATAGATCCATCATCCTATTCATGTAGCCCCTTCCGCCGGGGTTACTTGCATAGTAGGGGGCAGTACCCTCCATGGAGAAGGAGGCTAGAGGGCAAGATCAAAGTAGCACGGAGGGAGGTTAACCAACTAACGGAGTTGCAGAAAGGTGCGACAAAGAAGGCCTTGGAAACTGCCAAGCAAAGACTCACAGCCTTGGCCAGCCGCTTGAGGAGGTACACCAGAGAGATAGAAGGCAGGAGAATAAACCAGCTGTTCTCCACAGAACCAGCAAAGGTGTACTCTCAGTGGCAAGGGAACAATATGAAAACAGCACCACCAAGGCTGGAGATGGAGCAATACTGGAAGAGCATATGGGAGAAGGACGCAACCCATAACGGCAATGCTCAGTGGCTAGTGGATCTGAGGGCAGACCACAGCGACCTCCCTGAACAGGGTCCAGTAACCATCACAGTGGCAGATATCCAAGAAAGGGTCTCCAGTATGAAGAGTTGGACAGCACCAGGGCCCGACATGGTTCACGCCTACTGGCTGAAGAAGCTGACTGCACTCCACGAGCGTCTGGCAGCACAAATGAACCAGCTGCTAGTTAACGAGAGACACCCGGAATGGCTAACCGAAGGTCGAACGGTCCTGATCCCCCGAGGACCCCAAGAAGGGACCGGTCCCATCCAATTACCGACCAATAACCTGCCTCAGTACTACATGGAAGCTCCTGTCAGGCATCATATCGAATAAGATGAACAGGCACATGGGTCAATACATGAAAGGGATTGGCAAGAATACCAAAACATCAGCTACTGGTAGACAGAACAGTCAGCCGAGACTGCAAGACCAGACTGACCAACCTGTGCACTGCCTGGATTGATTACAAGAAGGCCTATGACTCAATGCCCCACAGCTGGATACTGGAATGCTTAGAATTGTACAAGATCAACAGGACCCTAAGAGCCTTTGTCAGGACCTCAATGGGGATGTGGCGTACAACACTAGAGGCCAACTCCAAGCCCATAGCACAAGTCACCATCAAGTGCGGGATCTACCAAGGAGATGCTCTGTCCCCACTGCTGTTCTGCATAGGTCTGAACCCCCTCAGTGAGCTCATTAACAAGACTGGCTACGGATACCGACTACGGAATGGAGCAGTTGTCAGCCACCTCCTGTACATGGATGACATCAAGCTGTATGCCAAGAGTGAACGAGACATCGATTCACTGATCCACACTACCAGGCTATACAGCAATGACATTTGAATTTGGTTCGGACTGCAGAAGTGTAGTCGAATGGTAACAAAGAGAGGGAAGGTAGTCAGAACTGAGGGGATTGAACTACCAGAAGGCAACATTGCAGACATAGAGGACAGTTACAAGTACCTGGGGATCCCGCAGGCAAATGGGAACCATGAAGAGGCCGCTAGAAAGGCTGCAACCACCAAGTACCTGCAGAGGGTCAGGCAAGTCCTGAGGAGTCAGCTGAACGGTAAGAACAAGATCCGGGCCATCAACACCTACGCCCTGCCCGTGATCAGGTACCTTGCTGGGGTAATTGGCTGGCCAAAGGAGGAGATAGAAGCCACTGACATAAAGGCAAGAAAGCTCCTTACCATGCATGGAGGGTTTCACCCCAAGTCCAGCACCCTGAGGCTGTACGCTAAGCGGAAGGAAGGGGGCCGGGGACTGGTGAGTGTCAGCACCACAGTCCAGGATGAGACAACGAACATCCAAGAATACATTGGGAAGATGGCCCCAACTGACCGAGTGCTCAGTGAATACCTCAGGCAGCAGAAACCCAAGAAAGAGGAGGGAGACGAGGAACCATCATGGAAGGACAGGCCCCTGCACGGTATGTACCACCGGCAGATAGAGGAGGTGGCTGATATCCAGAAATCCTACCAGTGGCTGGACAAAGCTGGACTGAAAGACAGCACAGAGGCACTAATCATGGCAGCACAAGAACAAGCTCTGAGTACAAGATCCATAGAGCCTGGGGTCTATCACACCAGGCAAGACCCCAGGTGCAGGCTGTGTAAAGATGCCCCAGAGACAATCCAGCACATAACAGCAGGGTGCAAGATGCTAGCAGGCAAGGCATACATGGAACGCCATAATCAAGTGGTCGGCATAGTGTACAGGAATATCTGTGCCGAGTATAACCTGGAAGTCCCGAGGTCAAAATGGGAGATGCCCCCAAGGGTGGTGGAGAATGACCGAGCTAAAATCCTGTGGGACTTCCAGATACAGACGGACAAAATGGTGGTGGCTAACCAACCGGACATAGTGGTGGTAGACAAACAGAAGAAGACGGCCGTAGTGATCGATGTAGCGGTTCTGAATGACAGCAACATCAGGGAGAAGGAACACGAGAAGCTGGAGAAATACCAAGGGCTCAGAGAAGAGCTCGAGAGGATGCGGAGGGTGAAGGTAACAGTGGTCCCCGTGGTAATCAGAGCACTAGGTGCGGTGACTCCCAAGCTAGGCGAGTGGCTCCAGCAGATCCCGGGAACAACATCGGAGATCTCTGTCCAGAAAAGCGCAGTCCTGGGAACAGCTAAGTTACTGCGCAGGACCCTCGAGCTCCCAGACCTCTGGTAGAGGACCCGAGCTTGAAGGATAAACCGCCCGCAGGGGCGTGCTGGGTGTTTTATTTATATATATATATATATATATATATATATATATACATACAGTGGGGCAAAAAAGTATTTAGTCAGCCACCGATTGTGCAAGTTCCCCCACCTAAAATGATGACAGAGGTCAGTAATTTGCACCAGAGGTACACTTCAACTGTGAGAGACAGAATGTGAAAGAAAAATCCATGAATCCACATGGTAGGATTTGTAAAGAATTTATTCGTAAATCAGGGTGGAAAATAAGTATTTGGTCAATAACAAAAATACAACTCAATACTTTGTAACATAACCTTTGTTGGCAATAACAGAGGTCAAACGTTTACTATAGGTCTTTACCAGGTTTGCACACACAGTAGCTGGTATTTTGGCCAATTCCTCCATGCAGATCTTCTCGAGAGCAGTGATGTTTTGGGGCTGTCGCCGAGCAACACGGACTTTCAACTCCCGCCACAGATTTTCTATGGGGTTGAGGTCTGGAGACTGGCTAGGCCACTCCAGGACTTTCAAATGCTTCTTACGGAGCCACTCCTTTGTTGCCCGGGTGGTGTGTTTTGGATCATTGTCATGTTGGAAGACCCAGCCTCGTTTCATCTTCAAAGTTCTCACTGATAGAAGGAGGTTTTGGCTCAAAATCTCACGATACATGGCCCCATTCATTCTGTCCTTAACACGGATCAGTCGTCCTGTCCCCTTGGCAGAAAAACAGCCCCATAGCATGATGTTTCCACCCCCATGCTTCACAGTAGGTATGGTGTTCTTGGGATGCAACTCAGTATTCTTCTTCCTCCAAACACGACGAGTTGAGTTTATACCAAAAAGTTCTACTTTGGTTTCATCTGACCACATGACATTCTCCCAATCCTCTGCTGTATCATCCATGTGCTCTCTGGCAAACTTCAGACAGGCCTGGACATGCACTGGCTTCAGCAGCGGAACACGTCTGGCACTGCGGGATTTGATTCCCTGCCGTTGTAGTGTGTTACTGATGGTGACCTTTGTTACTTTGGTCCCAGCTCTCTGCAGGTCATTCACCAGGTCCCCCCGTGTGGTTCTGGGATCTTTGCTCACCGTTCTCATGATCATTTTGACCCCACGGGATGAGATCTTGCGTGGAGCCCCAGATCGAGGGAGATTATCAGTGGTCTTGTATGTCTTCCATTTTCTGATGATTACTCCCACAGTTGATTTTTTTCACACCAAGCTGCTTGCCTATTGTAGATTCACTCTTCCCAGTCTGGTGCAGGTCTACAATACTTTTCCTGGTGTACTTCGAAAGCTCTTTGGTCTTGGCCATGGCGGAGTTTGGAGTCTGACTGTTTGAGGCTGTGGACAGGTGTCTTTTATACAGATGATGAGTTCAAACAGGTGCCATTCATACAGGTAACGAGTGGGGGACAGAAAAGCTTCTTACAGAAGACGTTACAGGTCTGTGAGAGCCAGAGATTTTCCTTGTTTGAGGTGACCAAATACTTATTTTCCACCCTAATTTACGAATAAATTCTTTACAAATCCTACCATGTGAATTCATGGATTTTTTTTCACATTCTGTCTCTCACAGTTGAAGTGTACCTCTGGTGCAAATTACTGACCTCTGTCATCATTTTAAGTGGGGGAACTTGCACAATCGGTGGCTGACTAAATACTTTTTTGCCCCACTGTATATATATATATATATATATATATATATATACCCATGGGAGTGGGCGCTAGAGCCTATCCCAGCTGTCTTAGGGCAGGGCAGGGTACACCCTGAACAGATCACCAGTCTGTTGCAGGCTGTATGCAGTTACAGCCCAATGCATATTCCTCTTGCTTCGTCACCTTGCTCACTTTGATTCTGGAGTGTACACTACATGTTGCTGATAAAGTTTAATCTTCACAGTTTATGTGATCTGCATCACAGCAAGGTGCATTTGCATCTCCAGATGGGTGAACATCATATTTGGCGCAGAATCAAACTATCTGAGGCCGATCAACTGAAACACAAGTGATCAGCTACTTAAAAACAGATTTGACTGCTTCTGAACCAAACCTTGTGTTGCAGTCATGAAAATATAAGCCCTTTAAAACCATTTTGACAGTGCCACGAGTTACTGGCAACATGTAATTTAACTCAAATGCGGAGGCAGAGAGAAGAAATGTGGTTAACAGGCAGACTTCCTGTGAAGAGGTGGGACAGCAGAACGAGACAAGCAGCTCAGCGGGACGCAGCAAACAGGTGCCGGGCGAGAGTGCAACAGGTACGAGGAAAACAGAATGAGAGTGCTGGAGCAGCAGAACTGACGTGATAGAGCTGAATGAGAACACTATTTATACACACTCTCTGAGGCTGATTAAGAATGAGAGGCAGCTGGGGGGCAGGTGACACATGAGTGGGTAAAGCGATCTGTAGAGGAGGAAAACGCTTTCAGTGGCCAAAGTTAGTTAGCATTTAAAAATGTCCAACCTTTAAAAAAGTACAAACTATATATAGAGTAACATTGCACTGTACTGCGATAGTGGGGCAGTCTCTGTAATAGAAGTATCTTTCCTTAACACTTGCTTGAATGAGACAGTAAGAAACTGTGATTCTTACTGCATCTCAGTGGTGAAAGACTCGAAGGAAACAAAGGTTCAAAGATTTTTGCAGCACACAAGAAGGAATTTTTGAAGAAATCCATACAGTGTTTGTGATTAGACATGATTGTCACAGAATCTGTAATCTTTTACAGATTCCTCCTTATTAACCACATCCTCAATTCCTTTCCTTAGCTTCTAAACTCTTTATGTCTTAGTCCCTCCCAGCTGAGATACAAGTGGTGGAGGTGAGGAACTGATGATGTCATGATCTGCTGTAATGCAAGCAGGACGTGGACCAAAATGCAGGACTCAACACACACAGGGATAACTCAAAGAGGCAGCTTTAATTGCACTGTAGCAGAAAATAGACTAGAAACAAAAATCAAAAACCAGAGAACTAGAAACTAAGAACGAGGAACTAAGACACTGGAAAACTAGGAGGGACAACAAGGAACATGGAGGGAAATACATACACAGCACATAGAAGTGGTACAACGGACAGAGGAAAACAACTTAAATATACAGAGGGATAACGAGGGAACGAGACACAGGAGGAGAGCACAGCTGGGACTAATTAGATATAAAGAGACCAGGGAAGCAAAGCAGAATACATCACACACAAGACAGGGACTATCAAAATAAAACAGGAAACAGGAGACATGCATGGAGACGCAGACTTGACAAGTAGGCACGACTGACTGTGGAGACACAGGAGATGAACAAACACAGAGACTAAACACAGACTGGGATAAAGACTAAGAGAGACAAAAATAAGATAACTGAGAACGAACGAAAACAACAACAATAATCAAAGAATATAATATTAGAACTGAAACACAAATAGAGGCAGAGGATGTGTATTAAAAATATAACTAAGTGATGCCAATTAAGATTAATTATAATTTTTTAAATACTTATCAATATTTTAATAACACACAGTAAAGAACAAAGTTGTATCACCTTGAGTTACTGAAGAAGCTCATCAATAAAAAGGAATAGTTTGTATGGTTTGTATGTTCCAGCTGTGGCCACGCCTCTGTATTTTCTACCTGAAAGAAGCACTTCTGCAAAGAATACACCTGTGTAGCCTCATCTCTGTCTGTCCTCCACATGTACGTCAACTGAGGCAGTCTTCAACTTTTCATTCTAGGATTGATTTCATGGTACCTACAGGTACCTATGACAAAACAAGATGTGGCTCCATCCACTGAAGTGGAGCAGGGATGAAGAATAAAGATGAAAATATGGTGGTAGGTGGAAAGAACTGAAAGTAGCCATGAGCACTGGTCTGGTTAACAAGTACAGTAAGACACTGAAATGACTGAACAGAAGTAGAATAGAAATACAATAGAATTAGCCTTAATTGTCCATCATTGGGGAAATTCAGGTGTTCCAGTAGCAAAGTGACAGGCAGAAGGGGCATGCAAATTCATACAAAAAGAAAGAATATAAAATGGAAAAAAAAAAGAAATAAGATAGAGTACAGTAAGGCTTTTTTTTAATGTACAAAATATGCTCCAAATTTGTGTTTAAAAAGTGATACATGATTGGCTTAGAGACAGAAATAATGACCAAACATATCTGGTTTAATACAAAGATCTCAGTCAGCTGATGTGATACACTACCTGTGGCGCGGGTGTGGTCACTGGCCCGCTGCAGAGGAGGGGTGACACGGTGAGCTCCCGGGGCGGCGTGGAAGCGGGGCTGAACAGGTGTTTGGGACGAGTGAGTGATTGTGACTCTTCTTATGTTTCAGTGACAGTCGAGGGAAGAGAGCGGCGTGACCACTGAGCGGGAGTGTCTGTGTCCCGTGCGTTTAAGTCAAAACCACAGCTATAATAAACTAAGTGTGTGTCACCATACCCATACACACCATACCCACGGTGTGAGTGTGCGTGTGTTGGGGTCCGACGTCACAGTACCACTCACTGGAAAAGCAAATTGTTTCTCCAGCTGTTTCTTTTTTACAACTAATCAGGTTAACCAGCAACAGGCCAATAACATGACAAGGTATAAGAAGAGCATCTTTCTCAGAAGTAAACATGGGCAGAGAGTCGCCAATCTCCAATTCACCAAAGGACTGAATATCTCATTATCTGCAATTCATAAAATTATCAACCGAGAAATCTTTGTGCAAGGGACAAGGCTGGAAATCAATATGAGATACTCATGCTCTTCAGACCCTCAGGCAGTAGTGCATTACAAACAGGCATGACTCTGTGATGGAAATCAGTGCATGAGCTCAGGAAAACTTCCAGAAATCTGTGAACACAACTCAGTGTGCCATCCACATGCAGGTTAAAGCTCCATCATGCAAAGAAGGAGCCAGATCAGAATACGATACGGAGATGCTGCCATCTTCTCTGGACTAAAGCTTGTTTAAAATGCACTGATGCAAAGTGGAAAACTGATCTGAGGTCAGTTGAATCAAAATGTGAAATTCTTTTTGGAAAACAGGGACACAGTGTCCTCCAGACTGAAGAGGAGAGGGACCATCCGGCTTCTTATCAGGAGTCAGTTCAAAGCCTGTATCTCTGATAGGAGGGCACCAGTGCCTATGGAACTGATAGCTTGCACATCTGGAAAGAAACCATCTGGTCTTATGGGGTGGCTGTAGCTCAGGTGGCAGAGCAGGTCAGTCACTAACCAGAAGGTTGGTGGTTCGATCCCAGGCTGCCTCCTGGCTGCATGCCAAATATCCTTGGGCAAGATACTAACCCCATGTTTGCCTACTGGTGGTGGTCAGAGGGCCCGGTGGCGCCAGTGTCCGGCAGCCTCGCCTCTGTCAGTGCGCCCCAGGGCAGCTGTGGCTACAATGTAGCTTGCCGTCACCAGTGTGTGAATGGGTGAATGACTGAATGTAGTGTAAAGTCCTTAGGGACTGAGTAAAGCGATATACAAATGCAGGCCATTTGCCATCTAAAAGGTATATCCAGGTTTTAGAGATTCGAAGCAGAAGCATCTGCCTGCAATCCAGACTAACATTGGTTGCTGAACCAACAGGAATCATGTTTAAGTTTAGTTTAAATCTTTGTTCTGTTGCAAATAAAATGTGGGCTTATGACATTTGTGTTCTGTTTTTATTTACATTTTACAAAGCCGTCAAACTTGTTTAGGGGTTGTATGAATGCAAATATTTCAGCAATAAATAAGTCAGCATTAGAGTTAAAGTTTTAAATATGGGCTCATACAAGATGGCGCTGGAGTGACGGCAGCCTTTCCAAGTAGCTCTGCAACACCGCACCTTTTTTGTTAACTTTAACTTTTTAGACTAGGCTTTTCAAACTTTTTTTCACCTTCCTCTACTTATACCTCTTAGATATAGCGATACAAGATGGATAATGCACTTTTCAAAACTTCTGGAACCAGCTCCTTCATCTATTCGAGAGTGGAGCTGCTGGCACTAAGAACAAAGGGACAGACCGGCATGCGACACAACATCCCGGCCGAGCTAAAGAGGAGCTACAGAGGCTGCAAAGCTGGAGCGAGGAGAGCGGATCATCGGAGGCGATTCAAACCATCAATCCCGACAGTGATCATGGGCAACGTGAACTCGTTACAGAATAAGAT
Source organism: Diplotaxodon limnothrissa (assembly GCF_057381915.1). Taxonomy (NCBI): domain Eukaryota; kingdom Metazoa; phylum Chordata; class Actinopteri; order Cichliformes; family Cichlidae; genus Diplotaxodon; species Diplotaxodon limnothrissa. The sequence continues at coordinate 12,141,637 of NC_140597.1, read as the reverse complement.
TGACGAACTGTGCGCTCTGAACAACCACAGACTATACCGTGAGTGCAGCTTGTTTATCTTCACGGAGACGTGGCTAACCGAGCTAACGCCGCAGGCTAACGTAGACCTATGTGGTTTCACATCCGTGAGAGCCGATAGGGACACGCAGGCCAGCGGAAAAAGCAGAGGTGGGGGACTCATTGTCTACGTTAACAACAGATACTGTAACCCTGGACACGTCTCCGTTAAAGTTTCGGTATGCCGTCCGGACCTGGAGCTGCTAGCTGTTATTTTGCGGCCATATTATCTACCTCGGGAGTTCAGTCATGTGATCTGTGTGTGTGTTTACATCCCTCCGAGGGCCGACCCAACAGCTGCCTGTGAGAAAATACACACAGTCACAGCAAGACTTCAGACACAAAACCCCGAGGCTTTCATTATTATATCTGGAGACTTTAACCATGCCACACTGGATTCTACTCTGGCTGCTTTTCACCAGTTTGTGAATTGTTCCACAAGGAGCAACAGGACAATTGACCTACTGTATGCTAATGTGAGAGATGCATACAGAGCCACCCCCCTCCCCCCACTAGGGAAGTCAGACCACAACCTGGTTTACCTACAGCCACAATACACACCCCTCGTCCAAAGGCAGCCTGTCACAACGCGCTCCATCCGGAGATGGACCCCAGAAAAGGAGGATGCTCTGAGAGACTGCTATGACACCACAGACTGGGATGTGCTCCTGAGCCCACATGGTGAGGACATAGAGGGGGCGACACACTGTCTTACAGACTACCTCAACTTTTGTGTGGACACAGGCGCCCCTGCTAAGACGGTACGGTGTTATCCTAATAACAAACCGTGGGTAACACAGGAAGTCAAAGCTGTCCTCCACATGAAGAAGAAGGCTTTCAGGAGCAAAGTGAAGGAGGAGATGAAAGCAGCACAGCGGGAGGTGAAACGCTGCCTGAGGGAAGCAAAGGACACCTACAGGAGGAAGGTGGAGCAGAAGTTGGAGAGGAACAATATGAGGGAGGTCTGGAATGGTGTGAAAACCATCACAGGCCACAACACCAAGAAAAGCACAGTGGGGGGGACTGTGGAGAAGGCAAACGAACTCAACAACTTCTTCAACAGGTTTGACCAGCCCACAACCCCCCCCCCCCCCACCCTCACCTTTACTACAGAGTCCTCTCCCCACTCTCCTGCCTCCCTCGCTTCCCCCCCTTCCTGACACCTGCCTTTAATACCATCCGGCCCTGTATGCTTCAGGAAAAACTGAACAGGATGGAGGTGGACCCCTGCCTGGTGGCCTGGATCTCCGACTACCTCACCGACAGACCACAGTACGTCAGGCTGAAGGACATCACGTCTGACACTGTGGTCAGCAGCACAGGAGCACCACAGGGAACTGTGCTGTCCCCTCTTCTCTTCACCCTGTACACCTCTGACTTCTGCTACAACTCTGAATTATGCCATATTCAGAAGTTTGCAGATGACACGGCCATCATGGGGTGTATCTGGGATGATCAGGAAGAGGAGTACAGAAGTCTGGTGAGGAACTTTGTCGCATGGAGTCACACAAACCACCTGCAACTCAACACCTCAAAGACTAAGGAACTGGTTGTGGACTTCGGGAGGTCTAGAGCAGGTCCACTGCCGGTTCAGATAGAGGGGGAGGAGGTGGAGGTGGTCAACAAGTACAAGTACCTCGGGCTGTGGGTGGACAATAAACTGGACTGGTCATGCAACACAGAGCACCTGTATAAAAAAGCCCAAAGCCGACTGTACTTCCTCAGGAGGCTGAGGTCTTTTAACATCTGCAGGAAGCTCCTGAGGATGTTTTACCAGTCGGTGGTTGCTGGAGTACTTTTCTATGCTGTGGTGTGCTGGGGGAGCAGCACAGCAAAGAAGGACTCATCCAGGCTGGAGAAACTGATCAGGAGGGCTAGCTCTGTGGTCGGCATGAAGCTGGACACTGGTGACAGTGGCAGAGAAAAGGACACTAAAGAAACTGATGGACATTATGAACAATGCTGGGCATCCTCTGCACACGGCCATAAACAACCAGAAGAGTCTGTTCAGTGACAGGTTGCTTCTCCCAAAGACAAGAACTAACAGACTTAAAAACTCCTTTGTCCCACACGCCATCAAACTGTTTAACTCCTCTCTGGAGGGGAGAGGGAGGGGAAACAGGAGGACAAAGGAGGGGGGAACAACTAAGCTGTAGTGCCTCTGCACCTCACTGTACAATACCTTGTGCAATACTTTTTGTAAATAGTCAACAGTGCAATAGACTCAATACTTGAAATGTGCAATTCACTTGTATTTTTATTTTTTATTCCTATTTATTCTATTTATCCCCTTTGTATATTTTATTTATATTTGTCTCTGTATTTATATATGTGTGTGTGTGTGTGTGTGTGTGTGTGTGTGTGTGTGTGTGTGTGTGTGTGTGTGTATATATATATATATAACAATTCTGTAACTGTAACTTCGGTCGTTGCTGTGCTTTTTTTGGAAATCGAATTTCCCAGAGGAACCCACCCGAGGGATTAATAAAGTTCTATCTTATCTTATCTTATCTTATAATCATTCATAGATGATGAATCATTGGACCCGAAGGTTCAGTGGGGATTGACATTGGGTGAAAGGCATCCATCACCATCACGGCCCTGAACTTGCGTATTATATTTACTTTAAACCTCCCTATTAGAAAGACTTCTGTTTTAAACTGTTGCATTAATGGTGTATTTATTGACTCAGTCCAAGCTCATGGGTATAATCTGAGATAGCAGACTATCTATCTCTAATTGATATGTCTGAAGTTTAAAGATGTGCAAAATTTCTGACATGAAAATCAATTGGACTGCTAATGCAAGCTTTCATATCGTCTCGTCTCAGTTATTGGCCTGAACAGTCTAAAGGGACAATGGATCAGATCATACAAATAATGTAAATGGGACAAAACAGTGTTGCTGTGAATACAGAACAAACACTCTCACATTTGATAGATGTATAGGCTTTTTAAATGGTAAAAGATTATTTAGTACTACTATTTATTATGAACATGTTACAAAGACTCTGTTAGAAGGCTCTGCGGTGAGATCTTCATGAGAGAATGAATTTAAACACTGTGAGGAATTGAATTTACTACAAAAAAGAAATAACAGTAATCACTAAATTCAACATTTTAAGCATTTAGATATAAAAGAATAACCAACATCTCGAGTTCAAGCAAAGCTGGATGTTACCGTGGGTGTGCGTCATTCATCTTACTTATCTTGAAATATTGTGTCATCCAGTTGTTAAGTGATGATGTATGAATCCTGCTTCCGGGTCCAAACTACTCTGCGTTTATTAAAGCTGTTATGTTTTTAACATGTTTTAATGCTTTGAATCTTGTTCTATTTAATCTCAACAAGATCCTAAAAAAGTCAGCGATCACTGTCGGCTTCTCTTTGTTTTGATAACTACTGTTCATTTTAAAGCTCCGTTTTTAAAACCTTAAGATGTAATTACAGTCCAGCCCATGCAGCAGTATATTAATAACTAACCTCGTATTGTGGATGGATTATCTCAGTTGTTCTCCTGACTGAAGTTTGGTCTGTTTACAGCATCCTGCCATGCGATTGCATTTGTCCCTAACCATCGGGAACCCTCACGGTAACTTTTATCAAGTGGGAAAAAGTTAGCATTCATCCTCCAGCTTCACTGTGTTTATATTATGCTAACATAGCTGTGTAGCTAGCCACCGTGTAGCACATCATTATATACCAGCTAGCCCAACTTCAGTAACCCTAAAAACGTCACTGTCGCTGTTTGGTTTTCTGTCTTCATTTATGCCTGAAGTAATAGCTAAGCTGTACTTTTTAACTTTTTAGAAATCACTCAGTCAGGACATGGTAATCTTTAGATGGAAACTAGTGAGCTAACTTCCTGCTAACTTCAAACTCTGTTAAACTTCACGACTTCTGTTTTCATGGATGCCTGGATGTTAAACTTAGTTGTTACACCTGGTAGAGCAGCCACACTGATCATTTTATTAAATATGGAAGAATTTAGGCAGAATTTGCAACGCTCAGTGATACCGCTGTGTTCCTTAGACTTTGGGACCTAAAGTGGAGTTTGGACCAGGAAACGGCTAATGAAGCTGGACCTAAAGACCGGGTTGCAGTATGTATGCTGTTGTGGTGCATCGTGACACTTCTTTCCATACACACAGTTAAATTTAAACTCCTTCTATTACACCGGCTAGCTTCATGCGTCTTTAACCACACACACAAAGTTTTTAAAAAATAACAGCAGGGAAATTTTCATTTTGTGTGTTTTTAAGTTTAGCGGTTTCACAAAGAAGCAGCAACTGGTCTTAAAAACAGTTTTCTGTGAAGGTTAGGACGCGTTGTCCTTTTTATTTTTAACTGTAATGTGGAACAACAAAACAGGATGAGTGGGGAAGGGCCCAGCAGGCTGCAGCTGGATGTCTGGGATAGCTGCTACCCATAACTGCACATACTTCTGTTTCTCTTTTTATGATAATGAGTCCAGTTTTTTTCTATTTAACACTTTTTACTTTGCTCCAATTAGGATCCTGAAAAGCAACAATTTCGTGTTATTTTGACAATTATATCAGCACCGAAACTGAATAAAAAGTGAGCGGCAGTGTGTGTGTGTTTTCTACCAGTGTGTGCGCTTATTTGTTTATTTCTAGGTGTATTAAAGAGAAAATGGCTTAGAGAATAATTCAGCAAACCTCAGACCTCAGCTTAGTTTCCACACACACACACACACATACGCTCACAAATGAAAGAACAAAGAGTGATTTCCTCATTAGGAGCGTTTTTAATGCATGAAGAGGTAATTTATTCATGAAAATGAACAAATGATTTATTCGGCCTGAAACTTTTAGCAGCCGTTGTGTTCAGATATACGTTATTATTGTTATTATTGGCGTCTTGCTGTGGCGCCACTTTATCGCTGCGGCATTATGTATGCACAGCTGATTAAAAGAGTTTTGATCACCTCTGAAAATTACAGTTTTAACAGGTAGCACTGGTAATTAGCGAGCGCCAGCAATGTTACTCACAAGTAAGCAGCTTCAATAACACGTCCTCTTTTTTTTCTTATGAGCTTTACTTTTTTAATTCAGACGTTGGATGCTCTTTTCAACTCATGGTTCTGCTCATTTTATTCAATTCCATTTTTTTTTACCTCTGGTTATTTGTCTTCTTGTTCTTCACCAAACATTTTCACCTTGTTAAAAAAAAAGTTTCTCAAAAGTGTTGTTTTCAAAGTGCACCATACTTATTCCTCCTTCTTCTTCTTTCTGCTGCTGCTTTAAGGCTCTCCACAGCAGATCATCTGCCTCCTCCTCCTATCCCAGCATCCTCCTCTGACACACCAACCCCACATGTGCTCCTTCACTACATCCATGAATTCTCCCTGAGGTCTTCCTCTTTCCTCCTGCCTGGCAGCTCCATCTCCATCATCCTTTGTCCAGTATATCCACCCTCCCTCCTCTTCACAAACCATCTCACCCTGAGTTCTCTCTCTGATGGACTCTATACGTGTCCAGCATGCCCACTCCCAATGAACACCTGAGAACACCTGATACGGTCTCTCAATCACACCACCACACAGTACTGACCCACACATATGGTTCTTACACACACACTGGACTTTCTGGACATTGTTTTTGCACAACACTGGTCACTATATTCTTCATTTCCAGTTAATACTTGTACAGCTGCTGTTATTGTGTATATATTTATTTATATTTAGATTTCTTCATACATTCTTATATAGTTCTATATTGTGTATTTTGTTGTACAGTTATTTTATTTTCAACTTTAATTTATATATTTTATCTTATTCTTCCCAGTTAAATTTACCCTTCATTCTAATTTGTGTTGTACAGTTATTTCATTTTTAACCTTAATTTATATTTTATTCCTTCCTAGTTAAATTTACCCTTTTTAATTTTTCATATTTATTTCCTATCTTATTCATAGCCTTTCCTTTTTTTGTTTTCTTTAGGTCACGAGCAGTTGTCCAAGCATTTCACTACATATCGTACTGTGTATGACTGTGTACGTGACAAATAAAATTTGAATTTGAATTTGAATCTTAAGCTCAGCCTCCTGCCTCCCTCTCATTCACAAACATGTATTCTCTCTTGCTTCTCCTGACTTTCATTCCTCTTCTCTCCAGCTCATACCTCCATCTCTCCAGGCTCTCCTCCACCTGCTCTCTACTCTCACTACAGATCAGTGTTTCTGCAAACATCAGCATCCACAGAGACTCCTCCCTTACCTCATCTGTCAGCCTGTCCATTGCCTCTGCAAACAAGGAGCTCAGAGCAGATCCCTGATGTAATCCCACTCCCAACTTGAACCCATCTGTCACTCCTACCACACACCTCACCACTGTCTCATAAATGTCTGGCACCACCCTTACATACCTCTCTGCCACTCTGGACTTCCTCATTCAGCAACACACTTCCTTTCCTCGATCCACAAACACACAGTGAAGCTCCTTCGGTACTCTCAAAGCAAACATCACATCTGTAGAGCTCTTTCTTAGCACAAAGCTAAACTGCTGCTCATAGATCGTCCCCCCTCTTCTTAAGCTAGCTTCAACAACTCTCTCTTTTATTCAGTGTATAGCTCTTCAGCTTCATGCCTCTGTTGTTACTACAGCTCTGCACGCCTCGAAGTGCTCTTACAAACAATTTCTACACTACACGGGCTATTTATCATTCAATGTGTACTACAATCATTAGAACCATGTTTTTTTCCTGATGCTATGTAAAAATATTTCAGTTCATGTCTCATATTTTGAAATAGTGACTATCCATTCATAGCTTAGCATGGCAGAGCCTCTCAAAACCAAAAACTACACAGTAAAATTCAAACCCTACCAGCCTGCCCTCCCGGGGGAACCCTCTGCATCTCCAAGAAGAAATACTGTAAAACACACATTTTATTTCCATTATTTAAATAATTTATGGGCCCTTGTTTCACTTCAGCGTAGTGTGAGCATTCATATGGGCACACTGCTGTCTTTCATAGTTTATCACCTCTGCTGTCACCAGACTTCATTCCGTGCCAGGCAGAGTAATACAGAAATAGCGATGTTGTTAGCCTGCTGTAAGTGAAATAAAAGCTTCCCAGCTAGTGTTGATGAAAAGATGCCACCTGACTACTTAGCTGAATGCGCTTAACAGACACAGGGTGAAAGGCTTTAACCTTCATTTCAAAGGTACAGCACTGAAGCCTTCGTTATACTCTGCTGTGGACACTCAATGGTCGAGCAGCCATTCCTGTTATGCACTTTGAAGTCACTGCATGTAGCACACGTTTAGTTGGTACATTAACACCTTAATTCAAAATTAAACTGTGTTTACTGACATTTTCTTTTTTCTTAATATCTGAAGGTAACATTTTTTCATTTGTTCTGCATCTCTGCTTCTCTTGTCTGTCTGACACTCAATCACAGCAAAATAAAAGCGTTAGTGTGCAGGATGATGAAGCCTCAGAGTTCATGGAGTGAGCACAATTTAGGTGAGAGAGCCTTTGATGGATATTTAACACAGAGAAGCTTAGTAGGGTTAATCCTGCCCTTTGTTCAGCCCGTAAAGGCGACCGTTCAGAGCTGTCGAGTCGGCCGATAGCGTCAGCTGGGAGGAAACTTCAAAGGTCGAGGGCTCGAATGCTGTCTGGTGTGCTTGCGGAGCTGATAAAACCCCCACAAAGGCTCTGAAACAACGGCGAGGACCTCGGCCCGCACTGACCTCGACACCAGCAAACGGCAGATGCCAAACAAACACGGAACATTTGAAACATTTCACTGAACAGAAGTTAGAAAACTGCAATCACATCGGCACTGTCTTCATAAGGAATAACAGATTTTAAGGGATTATTGCAGAAAAGTACCCCACTGAGTGCTGAATTCTTGAATATTTTACCATTAAAATATTGAGATGTCTCATTTTTGGGAAAAAATGGGAGCTATAAATAGTGTGGCGAGCTCAGACAATGAGGAGACAGAGATATCATTTGGTCTTGCTTCCCGCAGAGTTAGCCAGGGAGCACAGACGTTTATTAGTATTCAACAGGAAACACAACGCCGCTACCTCAACTGCTCGGCGTAGCTCTAGCATAACAACAACCACACGAAAAAAAGGCACTCTCTCCACCCAGAAACACACAGTTGCAGAGAGAGAGCATTACCTGTAACCATGGCAACATAACGCTGCCGCCTGGAACAACAGAACATAGCTCTCAAACCCCAAACAGCCCTGACCCGCTACATAGCCCCCACCTAAGGGGTCAGTCGTCCCCGACCACCCCATTACCCAACACAAAGTCCCGCAAATGTCCAGGTGTCTTCTTTCGGCGCACAGACCGATCTCGACCAGCAGGGGAAGAGTCAATCGGATCAGAACATGGGGTGCCACCAGCATCCCCTGCCCCGGCGGCTGCTGGAGCGGGCGGTCGGTAAGGTGAGAGTTTGTCCTGGTACAACACCACCCTGGGCCCGGCATGCGGATCCGGTACATCACTTCTGTTAGCCGCTCCACGACCTCCGCCGGCCCTTGCCAGTGGCTGCACAGTCTGGGGGACACTCCTTTTTGCAAACCGGGCAGTACACCCAAACCTTGTCGCCAGGCACGAAAGCTCCCCCTCGGCACCTGGTGTCACCGGCTCTTTTTTGTCATACTCCGGCGCTGGTCTGGGCCTGGCGGGTGTAGTCATGAACCACCCGCAGCCACTCCCTCCGCCTCCTGCAGCAGTCCATGGCCACCAACACGTGCTGGTTCCCTGACTCAGTGACGGGGAAAGGCCCTAGGACGTCCACTCCCACTCTCTTCATCAGGGCCCCCACCAGATACTGCTGCAGGGGGGCAGTGGAGCATTGAGTGGGGCCCTTCCATGCCGTGCAGGTGTCACAGCAGTGAACATGAAGTTCCACATCCCGTTGACAACCAGGCCAGTAAAACCGTCCCCTGAGACAGCGGAGAGTTTTGGCATTCCCATAGTGGCCGGCCCCCACTGAGTAGTGGACAAGCTCGAGCACCTGCGACCGCAGCGACCGAGGCACCAGGAGATCCTTGCCCTGACTGGGGGCCCGCCATCTCCGGTATAGGAGGCCATCGTGGGTCTCCAGATTGTTGTACTGGGAGTGGTAGGCCTTCACTTCGAGCCCCTGTCCCGATACCCCCGTCCAGCCTAGGCGTTGCACCGCCTCCAGCCAGGCCCCCACCTGAACCAACATCACGTCAGCCTCCTGTTCCTGCTTCAGCTGCTGGCTGTGGCCTGAGCCATAGCCACGCCCAGTGCCTCCTGGGCCCGCTCCTCCTGTCGTTCGCTTCTGTCAGTCTGCCCCAGGGCAGCTGTGGCTACAACTGTAGCTTGCCTCCACCAGTGAGTGAATGTGAGAGTGAATGACTAGTGGAATTGTAAAGCGCTTTGAGGGCTTTGAAAAGCGCTATATAAATGCAATCCATTATTATTATTTTTCTTTACAAAAACTAAATGTTTCATCAGTATTTCATAATACAATATATATTTGTATTATGTAATTGTAATAATAATATAATAATATAGCTTCATAATGATTACAGGACATCAGACTAATTGTTCTTATTTCTTACTATTGCAGAATTATCATATAGAAATAAAAAACCTGAAGTTGTGCGCTATTTGAGCATGTTGCCTGCCTGCAGCACTAAAGGACTCCGCAAGAGACCTCTGTTTTGCCCTAGCAGCACCTGTCCCTCTCCTCCTCGTCAGTTCGCTCGTCATATTCTGTGATATGATTTGAAGAGGTTAGTGGTGTTGCCACAACACCTCACTTTCTTACCACATGTATCGCAAACCGCGTCTTGGCTGTTTGTGGAGGTAAAATACATCAACACATGACTCCGTTTACGCTCAGCCATTGTTGTGAGTGCGCACGCCAGGGGCTGCAACACATTTATACAGCCGTATTTCGCATGTGACTATGAAAGGCGTAAGAGGAAGTAGTTCCTTCCAATTTAGACGATCCGAATGATATAGTTTCTTTCCACTGTCTTGCTGTTAATGCTGTTAATAATACCTAAAGTATTAAAATATCGATATTTTAATATGAGAATCGATTCTGGAACATAAATTACTGGCATCGGAAGAATCAATATTTCAATATCGATCCGCACACCACTACCGATTATATGCTTCTGTGAGGTTACTGTACTAAATAATGTCCACAAAGTTTGATCTCCAGTTTTTGTGAGTGAGTCTTGCTAACTAGAAGGACTGTTAGCTGATAATTTAGCATGCTGTTCACTAACCAAACACGGTCACTTGTCTCCAAAAAGCCAACATGATGAGGCTTCAAAGGAAGAGCCCGTGATTGACACCGATCACTCATGCCATAAGCTGGTGATCCTCTTCTGAAGAAGCTTGTGCATAAGCCCATGGTCTATCAGCTTTTACCAAATGCCATAGTTTGATGTGAGCATAGAACAAATTAATTTCAGTGCAGGTCATAGACATGCACATTGTTAGGGAAAATATTCTACTAGCAGAGAAAGGGGACTTTGTGTCCTCTTCAACAACACATTCTGCATTTACATAAAGAAGACGCACATTCATCAAACATGACTGACGCCCTGAATGTTTTGAGACAGATCCAGCAGGCCCAAAATCAGGACTATGTAAGTGATACAAGTGACTGGTTTTTCTTGGCTTTACACTGGCTCCTGGTTACAGGTGCTAAAAAGACTACTCATCGGAGTTGGGATATTTTTACTTTTATTTTGTGTCTTTGTAACGTGTATAATGCCATGTCTAAAACTCATGATTAACCGTGGAATATTTCCTAATACAAATAACTACAAGCAGTATTCTACCATATGCAAACTTATATCACTAAAAGATTATACTGACTACTAAATACAATTTTCCATTAACACACATCATAAGAGTTCAACTTCAACAAGTGCATGTGTGCACGCTGGGACAGTTTTGACTAGAAGTGATATCAAATAATAGCTAGTCAAATAAATCTTGATCAAAGTGTTAACGCTTTACTCATTTTTGTTGTATCCAATGCACAGGGACAACACAACTTCATCTGAGGTTAAAAACAGGAATCCTCAAATTGGATTTAAAAACTAATTATCTGAATGTGAAATAACAGGATGGTTTTCATCTGATAACAGCATGTTAGCTTAAATTAGCTGAGCCACATTTGGTGAACAGGGCTCTTGTGGAAGCTGTAATTCTGCCTTGTTTTGCTCTCCAACAACACACACACACACACACACGCACAGTGCCTGTTGGGTATATTGCCCAGGTCATGATTTTTGCAAATGAAGTTGGGTTGCAAATCACGGCAGCCCGGCCTGAATCAGCAGCTCTTTCATAAATGCTGATTTCCAGACGGTGCATGTTCTCACAGATCTGACAGAGTGCTCTGTACACTTAGGCCTGACTTAGCATTACTCCGCTGTGAGTAAAGACAGCTGCACATAAATACAGACTGGGGAACTTCTACCCAAGCTATATATAAACTCTGCTTTCATCGCAGCAGAGAGGATTGTTGACCTCATAAATAACACTTTTTTCCACATTATCATGAAACCAGTGGTGCCACCAGATGCTGTAAACTCTTTTTAGAAATGTGGTGCAATCAGACTGTTTTTTAACCTGATGTTTTTTTCTCTGCTTCTGTGTCATCGGATTAAATAGAAACGCTTCGCCTATTTTCAGTGTGCACAAATACATCTCTATGTTGGGTGAGAAAGAGAAAGAGAAAAATAACCATTACTTGTGTACAGTAAGACGGTTTCCTGCACAAACACCCAAATCTGAGGCCTCAACTACACCCTCTAACTTTCATGACGAGTGCAACTCCATATGGAGTCATACTCGTGGCTACAAAACGCTTCTTAATTAAGGGGCAGGGTATACATACAGCAAAAAGCCTTTCGCGAACGTCAACTCATTGCTGTCTTACGGCAGTTTGTGAAATAGTTTCATGTTTCCTGATGCATTTCTACGTTTTTCTGTTTGTGGACACAATTTTTCATCTTTCCACTCTCAATAAAGATCAAGGTTGGGCTCAAATACGTTCCCGTTTTTTTTCAAGTGGTGTTTTGTTTGCCATGTTGACGCATTTCGACCATGTACATGTTGCATCTGTTAAACACATGTCAAAAACATGTGTGACAGAGTATTAGGGCCACATTAAGAAGAAAATTGAAGGATTTTTTTCATTATTATTGTTAATTTTGAGAATAACGTCTAAATGTTCAATAGACTATGTGCACCTTAGCATATGCTACTTCCGGTGGGCAAACTCCTATAGGGCGCTTGATTTCCGGTGTGATATTCCCGTCTCGTTTACAGTCAGGTTTTCCAAAAAAGGTCAACCAAATGAACGAATCAAGCAGCGATTTACATTTCTGAAGATGTCTTGGGCATTTACCGAACATATCTGTAGATGATGTTCATCGACTTGTCGATATTTTTCCTTTGCGCCTCAGAGCAAAAGAGAGAAAGGGTTGAAATTTCTCAGTATTTGTATATAGAGTTCCCTCGTTTATCGCGGGTGTTATGTTCTAAAAATAATCAGCGATAGGTAAAATCTGCGAAGTAGCCAGCTTTATTTTTTACAATTATTTTAGATGTTTTAAGGCTGAAAAACTCGTCACTACACACTTTATACAGTTTTCTCAGAAAGGCATGAACAGTTTCACAGTTTTCTCTCTTGTTTAAACACTCTCAAAGTTCAAGCCTGAGTAAAAAAAAAAAAGTCCATTATAGAATGAAACAAAAGATCAAAACCTGTTTTCAGTCCCAAACATTTATTTGAGAAATAAACATACAGTATATTTGTTTTTCTATAAATAATATTGAGAGATTTTAGAACTAATGAATTTAACTTTAAGCTTAAGTGCTTAATTTAAGCTTAATGCACTTTATAATCCGGTGCGTGGTATGGTAAAAAAAAAAAAATACGCTAACTTCTACATTCCACATTCATGTAAGGTTATGGCGTGTTTTGTGCGCAAATTTTTTTACATATTCGTAGTGTTTCCTCCCTTAAATAAAATCTCTACTTTTCAAGTATTGCAAGTTGCCCTGTTGTCATCCGTTCTCGTAAAGTATAATCACACTTTTGAGCGTTTGAGCCGCTTAGGCGCCATGTTTCCTGCCAGGTAAATGACGCTCTGCAATGTGGTGATGTCATTCGGGGCGACTGGAATCGATAAGGGAATCGTTTGCAAAAATGCCAAACAATTCCAAGGAATTGAAACAGTGGGAACCGGTTCTCAACAAGAACCGGTTTTCGATACCCATCCCTACCGTCAAAGCTGCTATACCCACTACAAAATGCCATATGTGGATGAAATCATACTTCAGAATTATTTTTCATCAAAAGAAAATGATTTCCTATCACAGTGTGGTGAAAAGAAGAATATATATATATATATATATATATATATATATATATATATATATATATATATATATATATATATATATTCTTTTTTTTTTTTTTTTTTTGAAGAGATGATGCAGAAAGTTAAGTCTGACCAGAAGGAAAAACCAAACAAATATGGACATCGAGAACTTTATACAGTCTATAGTGCTCTTCAAGCAAATATGACGCTGTTTTCCAGAGAACTGATTGGTCAGCAGGTGGATGTACCTGTTGATCTGTTTTCTTGAAGCCTTAGTTGCCTTGTTAATGCACCTTTGTAACACTGTGAACCTAGAGTTTAACCTGAAGTTAGCTCGCTAAGCCATGAAGTCAAGAGATTTACGAAGATCTCATTATAAAAATCAGACATGAATCTGCAACATAACCAGTTAGTGATCTCCATTCAGTGCTTGTGCAGTTAACTCACAGCTCTGGATACTTCTTTGTGTTATGTGCAGTAAATAAATACAAAAGTATTTTAGCTACATAAGAACAGATCCTTCCCCTGGTGCCAAACAGTAGATTTGTTTTCCACACATCTCTTTTATTTTTATTTTTTTTGCAGACCTCAGTTTGAGTTCCTGCTGATTGAAGTGATACTGCTTGTTGATTGGCTGTCTCACCTTGCAGGCTGAAGCGTCTGCCGAGGCTGGAGTGTTGTTTCCCCGCAGATCTGCAGCCGAGAAGGAGGAGAATGAGAAGGAGGAGCAGCACAAGTTTCTCTACTGGGAAGCTCTTGTCTGTTAATTAGCAGCGAGCAGATGGAAGAAAGTCCACATCTCGCTGGGGATCAATTCTACTCAAGAAGCAGTAACAGCAGCGGCGGCGGCAGCAACCTCGGCTTATTTATTTCTTAGCTCAGCAGCAGAGGGGCGATGTCACCTCCCAAGGAAGAGGAGGAGAACCCGGGAGAATTTGAAAGAGAAGTCTTAGACACAAACAGACGTAAGGAGCGACTCATTTTTCAAAGATTTCCTCCGAGACCGTAAGAGGAGCTGCGTTCAGCTGGCGATTGAGCGTTGAGTTTAGTTACTTATCATTACTTTGTTTACAGCCATCTGTTTACACACACATCCTCCTCATCTTATCTGTTTGTGTCTCGGTACGCTCTATACACCGTGAGCTGTAACCCGCCGGTCTTCTGCCAGAACTGAACCCTCGTCGACAGCTGCAACGGCTGCTGATTTCTTTCCGTCGGCACATAGAGCGAAATTTTGTTTCACACAAAATGTGACATTGTGGAGGCTTTGTGGAGGCATCTGCAGAATCACCATCTCATTCAGGAGCAGTTTTCACTCCATTTAGCTACGCAGTAACAACAGCAGTGTTGCGAGCAGGATGAATATGTCTGCTGGCTCAGGGAGGAGGAACTAAATGGGGGCAGCCTAAAGTGTGATAATAAAGTTTTGCATAAGGATGACATTGGTGAGTAAATAGTTCTCTTAATGTCAAGAAATCCAATTAAATCTGGCTGTGAGCTGCAAAGCTGCACAGATACCATAAATAGTGCATTGGATACGTGTTCATTATCCATGTCCATTTCCACTCTTCACATGTGCAAAGAGAAAATCAGGTGCAGCATAAAGAAGACACTGAGATAGCTTCTTTCAAGCAGGCCCATCTTTCCAAAGTCTTTATGGATGCAATTTCAGGAAAATGAAAAGTATGAATAAATAAATGGATAATATGACTGATGCAAAAGTATTTCTCAAAAATATATTCCATTTAGGTAATCTAAAGATCGCACACAAGAAAAGTCACATCTTTTCGGGGCTCTGTTGGCCATTTTTATCCATTTACTATCACGACAGTCTGAGCACAGATCCTCAGGCTCATGAATCCTCAAGTCAGCTGAGACACATAATGTCCCCATCCAAAAGGGGGGGGGGGGGGGGGGGGGGACTACAAAGCTGCAACAGGAAACTACAAGCTAGTCTTCCTGTAGACTTTAAGACAGTGTGGTAAATGAATCTTGAAGGTGCTGAATCTTAAACACTTTCTGTGCAAGTGATTTTTACAAACAGTGAGGGGAAGTGCACACACGCTTGCGGTTAATTTTATGAGTTCTGGACCTGACAGCATTACAGCGGGAGAGAAATACTTTTATTAGAAGAGCCACAGAGCAAAGTTATTAACTGAAACTGAAAGAAGAGACAAGGTGCAATAATGGCACCAAGTTGAGGACAGGGGAAGAGCTAAGGAATCATGGCGGTCCTTCACAAACGATTTATGACCTCATTGACGGCTGTTGACACGCAACCCACGCCCTCTTCAATTAGGAGCCACTCAGCTGGAAAAAGATGGGGAGAGAGAAAGAGATAGAGCGAAGGTAAAAGGACGAGGACGGGAGGATCGTAGCTGGGGGTGCGGGTGGGGGGGGTGGGGGGGTCGTCAGCAGTCCCCACTTCCCTCGCCATATGTTTTCACTTAGTCAGTCATGTCGACGCTTCTGGAACAATCATCCAGCGGCGGGCACGCTCGCCTTGACACTTTGCATCCGCCATCAGCGCTGTCGCATAAACAAGATTTAATTTCCTCTTTTATCTGTTCAAATTGGCGCAGAGCAAAGCAATGTCACTGCATTGTTTCTTTTTTTTTTCCCCCGTGACCCCACTGGGAGAGAAAGCTACACAGCTGAAAAAACACTCACAGATGCAGTTTATCTTCTGTAGGAAGGCTAATGGAGCCGAAGCACATAAACAAATCTAGTTTACTGAAAGCACACAAGCAGACTGATTACAGGTACAATGAGAGCAATTTGGGGTTACACTCAAAAATATGAACTCTTATTCAGATGCTTGAAGCAAACACAAACGGCGTCTCACAGCAGCTGCAGATGTTTGCATCCTTCGTCGAGCGCAAAGTGCGGTTATTTTCAGCTGATTGAAGCAATTCAATAATCACACAAAAATACACATACACGATATACATATATGTAATGTACTGTGCAAAAGTCTTGTTTTGCAAGAAAAATGGGTACAGTGATTTTATAAAATACAGATGAAAATACAGTCTTATGTACTTTATTTTCATGTATATTTGCACGTTTCAATTAATAACAATTCTAATGAGCTTGGTAGCTTCCTGTCTGTGAAATGCACTATACACAGGTACACACCCACACAGGTCTTTATCACCAGGTTCCACATTTATTTACAATTTTCTCCGGTTATGACTGAACACAGTCTGACAGCTGTCGGTCCCAGCTGATTTCCCTCCCTCTCCGCTCCTCTCCGTCTCACTATAAAAAGGGAAGGAAACCATTATCAGTCCAAATCGCCATCAGTTGTTCTCACCGGCATCTCCAGCACCGCCCCGTTGAGCCCACTGTACCACTCCTCCCCTGCAGACGCGCCCGGGACCACACCTCCGCCACACTGTCATTTCTTTAAGTATCTTCAGAAATAGTTCTCCAGGCTTCTTGAAGGACATTCAAAGTTTGTCTTTGGATGAAGGAGCCTACACAGTGTTTTACAGATGCTGCAGACACTCCCTGTTGGACCTCTCACCTGACCACCTCCACACAAATTTCAAATTTGGATTCATCATTCATGAGACACATTACCACATATTTTCAGTGCAGTTTTTTTCTCTTTTCTCTGTTTTCTGCCCTTAAGAATGGCTTCTTGGCTTCAGTGAAAAGTAGATGGAGCTCGCTTATTTTGGAGCAGCTCTGAGTAGAGCCACTACTACACATCAAAAGGAGTCAGGTGAGGTGGTTTGGGCATTTGACCGGGATGCCCCCTGGGTAACTCCTGAATAATGTGTTCAGGGTATGTCCTCCAGGGAGGAGGCTCCAAGACAAACCCAGGACATGCTGGAGAGATTACATCTCTTAGCTGGCTTGGAAATGTCTTAGTGCACCCTGAGGAGAGATGGACAGGAGGAGGTGGCTGGGGAGAGAGAGGTCATTTCTATTTAACCAGTTGCCCCCATGACACTAAGATGCAGGAAATGGATGGATGTTTTATTTGTGATTTTTAATATTATAGGCATATGTGTCAAGATTTTCAGTTAGGTTCAATTTAAAGGTACCTTTTGTAATCATCATCTCCAAAACGTAACTAAAGGTTTCACCAATAGGGGGCAGCATTTTCCCAAAATATTTTAGTTTCGGAAAACAGAAAGCGATCACCTGGTTGTAATAACAGGGGACATTACCTGTCATTCTGCGTTAGTATTGGTCATTCCTCTGCTTTTTCATCTGTATTTTATTCCTTACATAAATAAAATAAAGATAAATACTTGTGCTTGCCTATGATAAATAGAGGATGATAAAATTTCCGTGCCTCTGTGGGCTAGTTTTCTCTGGTTTTAATATACATTGAAATTACAGGCCACTCTTCTTCTGGGGCTACAAAAAGATACACATACACTTAACAAGTTCAGTTTCATGTACAAAATATTATCTTTCTACCTAAATGTATGCAGCCTGCTATGTACTATACAGATCAGCTGCACTCTCTGCTTGGGGCCTTTTGCAACTTCATTTAATGCACACTTTGTCTTCTGGATGTAATGATAGATGATAAAGGCACAGAAGGTGAAATTTATATTCATGTCCCACAGGAAAAAGAACAAAAACATACGCATCCATGCTTCTTTACTCAAGGTACACCTGCTCATGCATACTGCTGCGAACTCAGAGTAGTGTTTTATTTAGAGCTGCTATGGCAGAGGGGACACAATTCTTCTTCACCCATTCTAAAGGCCTGTACCTGCAGTCAGGTGGAAGTTATTCTGGGTGGTCAGGTGTAAAGAGGAAAGTGTCTGATACTGTTGAACTTATTTATTTTGAGTACCGTCAGTCAGAAAAAGCAGGAAAAGAGTACAACAGAGGGGTGTCATGTTATAATAGAAGAGTAATAGAGAGTGGGAAAGCACTTTACAGTTTTTCTGAATTGCTGAAACAAACTTCCTAAAATCTAATCTCTTTGTCTCAAAACACTAAACACAAAGTGTAAAATTCAAGCTACACTCACATAACCAAACATTTGACCCAAAACTTTTTTAACTTTACTCAAAATCAACCACTATGTCAAAAGCCACAAAAAAACAGCCAATGTGCAAACACAACTTTTACACACTACAGAAATAAATACAAAACACTGTGGGATAGCTGGAAAATAAAAATTTTATATATACATTAAAAAATTGCATATTTTTACAGGAATTTTTTTTTCCCCTTCTCTCACCCTCTCTCGCACTTTTTTTCCGCTTCACTCTGCACGCGAGCCTTGTGCTTTACACTGGGATGAGGGGGGAGGGGCGGTAGTTACACTCGCAGTAGCACAGGAACAGAGCCAGAGGGAGAGACAGAGAAAGAGCAGGGACAACAACATCACATTAGAAAGGTATAGTAATCATCCAACTATTTTCAGTTGTGGATGTTAAAGGATTCAGAAAGTTTATTCATGCAGGTCCATATGACAGAGAATCTTCTTTTTGTTTTCATATTTCAATTTCAATTTAATTGTGTTGTGGTTTGCAGTGTTTTGTGTTGTTTCACTTTAAATTTGTCTAAAAGGAAAAAACTGAAAATTTAAATAGTTAAAAGTTGAAATGTGAATAGTTGGTTTTTGTGTTATATGATTTATTTATTACATTTTATGTGGAGTGAATAAATAAAAGTATATTTACGGTGGCCCCTAGAGACAAAGCACGTACAAACTCCAAAACAGTACAAACTTCAAAACACGTACAAAAGACAACAGAAGTGCTCCAGCATGCTAGGGCGCAGTGTTGAGCTTTGTTACCTAGAGGCTACACAAGTCAGGAATTACCAACGACCGGATTTGGTGTGTGGTAGTAACAGGTAAATGAACATATTTTTTTTATTACTTTAATATATATGAGTGCTTGTGTATAAATACACAAACAATACACACATGCTTTCAATTGTGTAATTTAAGTGATCTAGGTATTTCTGTTTTGGAAGTTCAGTTAATGCTAGAAATGTGTTTTGGACTTTGTGCATGCTTTGTCTCTAGGGGCCACCGCATATGTTTATATATAAACATATATAAATAAAACCACTTTTTTTTTTACATTAGTAATTCCTTTTGTGCTTAATTTTATATTATTGTTAATAATAAATTAATTAAAGCAACAAAACAACCTGAAGAGCCGGTTCGGAGCCGAAACAGCCAGCTCTTTTTAGTGAGCCGAGCCAAAAGAGCCGGTTCTCTAAAAAGAGCTGGAAATCCCATCACTAATGGTCTCCCTTGCAAGGCAATGAGGAAAGAACCGTTTAGCATGCCAAATTCAGCCCTGGCAAGATTCCACTCCTGTCTCACCACATGCTCCATTCAATCCTTGAAGTAGATTTTCCTGTGTGTAAGGGTTTCGGTCATATACTTTACATCTCCATGCCAAGAAAAACTCCTCAATAGGATTCAAAAAGGGAGAGTACGGTGGAAGAACCACATTGATAAAATGTGTTGGGCGTCCGTCTTGTAATCGGAAGGTTGCTGGTTCGAGCCCCGGCTCCGACAGTCTCGGTCGTTGTGTCCTTGGGCAAGACACTTCACCCGTTGCCTACTGGTGCTGGTCAGAGGGCCCGGTGGCGCCAGTGTCCGGCAGCCTCGCCTCTGTCAGTGCTCCCCAGGGCGGCTGTGGCTACAATGTAGCTTGCCATCACCAGTGTGTGAATGGGGGGATGATTGTGTATAGTGTAAAGCGCTTTGGGCTCCTTAGGACCAAGTAAAGCGCTATACAAATACAGACCGTTTACCATTTATTCTAACGGACCATACAGTGGGGCAAAAAAGTATTTAGTCAGCCACCGATTGTGCAAGTTCCCCCACTTAAAATGATGACAGAGGTCAGTAATTTGCACCAGAGGTACACTTCAACTGTGAGAGACAGAATGTGAAAAAAAAAATCCATGAATTCACATGGTAGGATTTGTAAAGAATTTATTTGTAAATCAGGGTGGAAAATAAGTATTTGGTCACCTCAAACAAGGAAAATCTCTGGCTCTCACAGACCTGTAACGTCTTCTGTAAGAAGCTTTTCTGTCCCCCACTCGTTACCTGTATGAATGGCACCTGTTTGAACTCATCATCTGTATAAAAGACACCTGTCCACAGCCTCAAACAGTCAGACTCCAAACTCCGCCATGGCCAAGACCAAAGAGCTTTCGAAGGACACCAGGAAAAGTATTGTAGACCTGCACCAGACTGGGAAGAGTGAATCTACAATAGGCAAGCAGCTTGGTGTGAAAAAATCAACTGTGGGAGCAATCATCAGAAAATGGAAGACATACAAGACCACTGATAATCTCCCTCGATCTGGGGCTCCACGCAAGATCTCATCCCGTGGGGTCAAAATGATCATGAGAACGGTGAGCAAAGATCCCAGAACCACACGGGGGGACCTGGTGAATGACCTGCAGAGAGCTGGGACCAAAGTAACAAAGGTCACTATCAGTAACACACTACAACGGCAGGGAATCAAATCCCGCAGTGCCAGACGTGTTCCGCTGCTGAAGCCAGTGCATGTCCAGGCCCGTCTGAAGTTTGCCAGAGAGCACATGGATGATACAGCAGAGGATTGGGAGAATGTCATGTGGTCAGATGAAGCCAAAGTAGAACTTTTTGGTATAAACTCAACTCGTCGTGTTTGGAGGAAGAAGAATACTGAGTTGCATCCCAAGAACACCATACCTACTGTGAAGCATGGGGGTGGAAACATCATGCTATGGGGCTGTTTTTCTGCCAAGGGGACAGGACGACTGATCCGTGTTAAGGACAGAATGAATGGGGCCATGTATCGTGAGATTTTGAGCCAGAACCTCCTTCCATCAGTGAGAACTTTGAAGATGAAACGAGGCTGGGTCTTCCAACATGACAATGATCCAAAACACACCGCACGGGCAACAAAGGAGTGGCTCCGTAAGAAGCATTTGAAAGTCCTGGAGTGGCCTAGCCAGTCTCCAGACCTCAACCCCATAGAAAATCTGTGGCGGGAGTTGAAAGTCCGTGTTGCTCAGCGACAGCCCCAAAACATCACTGCTCTCGAGAAGATCTGCATGGAGGAATGGGCCAAAATACCAGCTACTGTGTGTGCAAACCTGGTAAAGACCTATAGTAAACGTTTGACCTCTGTTATTGCCAACAAAGGTTATGTTACAAAGTATTGAGTTGTATTTTTGTTATTGACCAAATACTTATTTTCCACCCTGATTTACGAATAAATTCTTTACAAATCCTACCATGTGGATTCATGGATTTTTTTTTCACATTCTGTCTCTCACAGTTGAAGTGTACCTCTGGTGCAAATTACTGACCTCTGTCATCATTTTAAGTGGGGGAACTTGCACAATCGGTGGCTGACTAAATACTTTTTTGCCCCACTGTATCCACAAAAGTGTCTCCTGAGCGCATGAGTGTTCTTCCACCCTCATATGGCCATCCTTCAATTCTAAATAAAATACCATTTAGTTACAAGTATATTTGTATACATAGCACATGTTTACATCATACTATTTCATTTACAGAACTAAAATTAGTTTGTTGTGTACAGAGAATCTTTGAGCTTGACTCAATGGTTAGGCCTCATAAATACATCTCCGTGGATGAAGCTGTATTCAGTCTAGCAAAAAGCAGAAGAAGAGGTTGCAACGCATTTCTTTCAATTCTGAGTGGTAGTGTGTTAATGATGAAAACAGTGTGTTAGTTGTGTTTAACTTCAATGGCCTGTGTGCACCATTCTGGGTACAAGTGCACCACACTGCTAAATGTGTTTTGTGTTTGAGAATGTGTTTAGAGTTTTGGTAAATGGGAGATTCAGATTTGTGAATGGTGTCCTAACCAGATGAATAGTGTTTAAGATTTTGGCAACTGTGGGATTGATTTGATGAAAGAGTTTTCGTAGTTGACAGTTTGTTTTTACAATGGGATTTATTGTTTTAGCAATTCAGAAAAACTGTATTTCTACTGTGGGTGCTTTCTTTCCAGATATGAATGGAGAGCTGGACAAATGCTACCTCTTCAGCCACCTGAGGCGATGGTCATGGGTTGGTCGTCTGTAGGTGCTACATGTACACAGAGCTTTGCTGATCTATTTCTTGATGTTGTATCTATTAAGTGTAATGTTTATGCCGTTAGTGTAACACCTGCATGTCATGGTTCATCAGCATTTTTCATTTATTGTGTTTTTGTGATTTCTTTGTGTTGTAGTGATTCAGTTTTCTACACTTTAGTACTGAGTGTTGAGTTTTTGGTAAATTCTAGTTTATGTTGTCTTGTCTATGAGGTTTCCTTTTTGTCTTTGTGTTTGTCTATGTGTCCCTCGCTCCCTGTGTGTGTGTGTGTGTGTGTGTGTGTGTGTGTGTGTGTGTGTGTGTGTGTGTGTGTGTGCGTGCATCACTCCTTCACTCTCCAGGTCCTTGTGTTTCATTCTATGTCTCCCCTGTCAGTCATGTGCATTCATGTATTTTCTCCCAGCCCGTCGTGTCTCTCTCTCTCTCTCTCTCTGTGTCTCTCGCTCTCCGTGTCTCTCGCTCTCCATGTCTCTCTCTCTCTTCATCTGGATCTCGTCTCCCGCAATTGTTTCTGTGTTTCCGTCTCCCCCCGTTGTCCCCCCAGTCTATCTTGTTCCCTTGTGCGTTCCTTCCTCCCAGCCCCTGTGCCATGCCGTGTGTCTTATCTGTGTCGTAGTGTGTTTCCTGTTTTATTTTGACAGTCTCGCGTTCCGTTTTCAGTGTTCAGTTTTGCTTCCTCCTTTCTCGTCACACCTAATTCGTTCCTGCTGTGTTCCCCAGGTGTTTCCACTTTCCTCGTCACCCCTCTGTGCATGTGTTGTGTGATTTTCCTATTGTTTGTTGTTGGGTTGTCTGTTCATTGTGCGTCATGTTCACACGTATTCATAGTCAAGCCTTCTAGGTTAAGTTTTAGCAGTTCAGTCTTAGTTAGTTTTGCCTTAGTGTCCTCCTGTGCTTGTTCTGGATTGTTCACCAGCCTTTAACAAACGGCACACTCTTGGTTAAAGTTAAGCTTTGTTTCCACATGTCTGCTTCTGGCTCGACACTACAAACTCCATACAGACACTGCAAGAGAGAAGACAGTAGTCACCAAAGCAATGGGGAAAAACAGAGCTGTCCACTGCAGCCACTGTCTTCTGATGTGTGCTTTTTAACCTTCAAAGTTTTTGTTTGAACTTCATCCTCTTTGAACTCAGCTATCATCATCCTGTCCAAGACATCATGTAAACCAATCAACACTCTAGCTAGCATCACTGGTGTTTGGCTGTGTGCTGACATTTTGGAGGACTGCACTCAAGAGCCTCAGTGTTTCCTCTGCATTACTTGAATTCCCACAATCTCTAGCCAAAAAATTATGCAAATGCACACCAAATCTGACTGTTTAAGCTTCTAAAACAGGACCATTATCTCTTGGCGGCCAATATAGCAGCTGCTGAGTCTGACATCAAAAGACACCTTGTGCATAGTGACGTGCCAAAGGCAGCGTCTGATAAATGTGCATTATCTGATGCCCTGGGATGAGAACACATTGGACAAGAAGTGTAGAGAAGCATAACTTCCTCAATTTAGAGCAGAAGCTGATTTTAGAGATTTGCAAACTGGACAAGGACTGATAAATGACTGGGGCTTTTTTTCATTTACAATGCTGATGGCAGACACATTTAGGCTCATTCTGGCTTGCTAATGGGACTTTTGGCTTAGTCGCAGACCTGGCAAGTGTCCCAAAAATAATGAGCTGGGCTTGTTATTGTGCCAGACCCCCAAATGATACAACACACCTGACATTTGGCACGTATAAGATAGACCTGTTCCTGAGTTGAGTCAGCCATCCTGAGTCAACACCTGAAAAATCAAAGGTGGCACGAGGAAAACTGAAAAGAGAGGCCACATTTGGGCCAAACAGTTATTGCTATCTCTGGCTTTGCAAATATATGTTGCATAGTAATCATCACAATTTTTCATGATATATTAGGGCAAAAAATATATTTGCTTTTGGGGTTTTTTAAAACATTTTTTAGCTGAGTTCCTGCATAATCAATCATCTGAACCATCAGCTTCAAGATATTTTAAGCTTTCACTTCTTTAAGACAACAATATTTGCTTCATTTCAGCTGTGTTTGTGTCTCTGCCATCCTACTGATGTCTTAGTGAATTGTGTCACACTTTTGCATTGGAAACACTTTATTATCTGCTTACATTGGTTATTTCAGTCTGTAAAATATGATTATATCATCGGAGGACAAGTTCCCAAATTTTATCTGAGAGGTAAGTCCAGGCGCGCCTTGAAATTGTGCATTATTACTGCAATATACAAGTGCACAAAAAGTAATGACTGACATGATATTGATAAGACGCTCTTTCCAGTTTGGAGGCACTTTTTAATTATAATTATTTTTTGGAAAACCTTCAATTAAAGCCAAATCCTTTGCATCTGCTTCTGGAAGGTGGGAATGTGGATTCCAGAGGAGATGCAGGGTAACTTTAAAATGCATGTACATGTACCCCCAAAACTATAACATTACTCAGTGAGGAACACCTCAAATGTTCTCAGGTATTCTTTCTTCAGCAAGGCTTTTTTTTTTTAGCTCTGAGTTCATGCAACCACTCACGATACACAGATTGTGATTGCCACACACAAACACACACTAAACAAACAGTGCTGTGATCTCATTCAACAGCTGCAGAGAGACTCTTCTTCTTCTCTGGTGTCATGCGGCAGATTTATAATCACTGATACACCAGAAAGGATGTGTTATAATTGGAGCTTGGAAACCAAAGAAACTGTTATCCACTCTTTAAACTTTAGATTGATTATTGGTAGTTTATAATTAATCTCAATGAAATGTTGTCTGGCGTTATTCCCTAAACACACACATCATATGTGTTAAAAATGGATAAAGTGCTGAACTTGAGCAGAAACTTGCAGAAACAGATCTGCAGTAATAACGTTCAGGGTTAAAAAAAGTAGTGATTGTTGCACATTTAAGGAGGCTGCTGTCCCAAATTAACCACAAAAGCAGCCTAACAGCAGACAGAGACGTAAACACTCTGACTCTCAGGCAAACACAAAAGAGGACAGAAGAGTACCTGTATCACCTCAGCAGTGTGTATATTAAACAAGAAAAGGTCCAAATAACTATTTAATGGTGTTATTGAAAGACTTGTAGCCTGACTGCCGTGTTTTTCAGTATAAATCAGGAATAACTTGTTTTAAAGTGACTTGACTATTTCAGAATGCTGGATCTGATACAGAGACGGCGAAGCGAAAGGCGTGAATCACAGTGCAAACAGAAATGACCTGATCAGTGTTTCCTGTGTCTGAAGCTGAGAAGTGCCATGTGACTGAAATCCATCATGAGACAAGTGTGAAAACATCAGCGAGTCCGTACCTCACTGCTACCATCCAACTTTGATAATCCGCACTTCCTCAATCCCCTGACCTCCACAGCAACGGCAATCTGAGCAGAAGAAAGGACTGAGCGGAGATCTGTCGCTGTGTTAATCTGACTATAACCTCCCTGACATGAAGATAATCAGATTAAAGACTTTACACAGCTACACTCTGAGTTTTCTGTTTAATCTGGTTCAAATCTAATTACTGGTGTGTGTGTGTGAGTGCAAATGAGCTCACTGTCAGGGTCACGAGTTCAGCCCCATAAACTACTGACAAAATTAAATTAAACTCTGAACAGACTGTAAGTCCAATCTGAGTGAATTTAGAATATTAATAGTGAATTAACATGATATTAACACATGAAAGCAGAAGAAAGAGAGCAGATAATCACTTCCAAACTGAGGAGATCCTATCTGGATTCACACTCAGAAATTCTTCTGATGTTCACGCTCTTGAACATTTGAGTCTGGCTTTTGTTTCAAAAAGATGAGCCGGGAGAGACGTATTTGTATATATCTCATTAAATGAAACTGTTCCCCTCCAAAACTCAGTGAGTCAGGAGAGTTTTTGTGCCTCTGCCACTTGTGTCAGCTGGAGTACTCTACACGACACGTATGATCGATGTATGATCGACAAATAGATATGACCAGATGATATTTGGAGTTCTCTGTGTTCGTATTGACTTGACAAATGAGGTCAAGGGACTATGGAGGGAAAGTTCATGACTGTAAGCACTCTGTGTACATCTGATAGGACCACTTCAGTTACAAAATAATGGTTCTCCCATTTACATGAGTTTATATCTGGCACTATGTTTCTATTGTGGGGTGTGCCTGAGGTGGGCAGAGCATCAACAAGACCCCCTCACAGAACAATGACAATTTGATTAAGCCAGAAAAAGGATGCCACGGAGGAACAATGGGGTGCAGACGCAGCAGCATGCGTATGCAGGCTGAAGTTAATATCTACAAGGTGACTAACTCGGTTATTTTTCACTGTGGTGCCGTCTCTCTCTCTTTCCTTCTGTTCTCCTATCATTCACCCTTCTGTTAGTGACACTGATTCATCAGTAAACAAGACATTTTTTCCATTATTGTCGGTGAGACGTTGCTACATTCAAGCCCACACTCGGGTGTTTGTCCTTGTGTCTCCTTGTGGGAGTTTAAAGACTCTGCCTGTCCTCTGGGACCAGAGCAGCCTTGTGTTCTTTGTTTAGTAAATTCTAATGTTCTGCAGGAAACCGAAGAGTTCAAGATATTTAAACTCATTTGCAATCTCGTGCACTTCACTTTGCAGGAACAAATTAGGGTGCATCACCTCAACTGGTTATTTGGTAAATATAGACACTGTTTTTTACTGTTTAATAAGAGAAACGATTTATTAAGCCACTCCTGGATACGAGTCAGTGCCTCTGAAAAAAAATTGTGGTGCTTCTTGGGTCTTTGTTGCATGGGTGAAGATGACTGCACCATGTCTGTTTGCATCAGTGGCCATGAAAATATGTAAAAACATGACCTGTGAAGCAAAACAGAGACATTCATTTGGCAAGCCAGACAATGGACAGACGGGACTGAATGAAATCATTCAAATGTGTTGTCTTTCCAGTGTGTCTCCACGTTTTATTAAACATAAGGGCAAAGTCAGCAATCTGCACATCTTGAAAACAATAAATAAATAAAGGAACGCTTTAAAAACAAATCAGATCTCATTGGGGAAAAAATATGCTTGATATCTATATCGATGTGAACTGGGCAGTGTGTTTGGAACAAAACAAGACCACATGATACTTTGATGGAAATCAAAGTTATCACCTTGCAAAGAACTGAATTCAAAGACACTGTGGACTGGGAGGGGGATTTTGACTAGGGCAGCTTCAGATGGACCAAAACATAATGTTCCAGATGTCTTCTATTGGATTTACATAAGGCGAGTGTGGAGGCTCAGGGAACGGCATCATTCCTTCATCAACTCCCTGCATTCTCTGGCCTCATGAGGCCAAGCATTGCCATGTACCAGGAGGAAACCAGGACCCACTGAACCAGCGTAAGGTCTAACACAAGGTGCAATGACTTCTTTCCTTTACCTAGTGGCAGTCAGGGAGCTGTTGCCTGCCCTGTAGAAGTCTGAGCGTCCCTCCATGGATATGGCTCCTGTGGGATTGAACAAAAGTATTTTATCAGTACAATATAATCTGCAGTATGATCATTGCCTTAACAATGTACAGATAGCTTTAAGATGGCCTTAAAATGTTTATGCATACTGTTATCATGTTAACCTTGTATTCCAGATACAGTTATAACTATTTTTATACACCTTGCAGTTTGTGCATTTTAAAGAGTTGTGTCTCAGTCTATTAATTGAAAGTCAAGAGCTTTGGCCAGCGATATGTCTGGCCAATCCAGTGTGAGGTCAACTGGAGCTGTGGAAGGAATTGCAATACATGCTTACAAAACACTTATATCAGGTTATTCTTTATTATCTTTTATTTGTTCATATTCTTTTGTTAAGTTTTAAGTAGTATCATTTGATTAAAACATTTATTCAATATATTTCACATATAGTTTCAGTTGTGTATGTGCTGGCCTTCTGTCTGATGGAAAAGGTTACAAGGTTCAGCTGGTGAGGTGAGAGGTGAAACTGAGTGCATTTCGTGCCGACACACACACACATATACACACACACCTGCACACACTGTAGGTAGGCTTATGTTCTAGGTGAGAGTTCAGATATATTTTCTTGCAACTGCAAAATTGTCTCTGCAAAAAAGAACAGTTTCTTGCAGGATGGGGGCCTTATGTTCCAAACGAGAAGCGAGAGTCAGAAGATTGACAGGAAGCACCTGCCGTGGAGACGGAGACAATGTTCTTTTCAAACTGTGTTAAAAGTCATTGTGGTTTTGATTTGACGTATGCATATATTGTATTGCTTAACGCATGAAGGGGCGTTATAATACACTGATGATATAAATAACTGATTGTGTATTGTTAGTTAGAGATCACTGCTGTTTGCATGCAGTGTGTCTCTCCACGCGTGTCATTGAAATCATCGTTTGACTTCACCTGGCCGGATCAGTGTTGTTTTTTTTGGATTACCTTCTGTATCCCTCCTTAACATTTGAACCCTTAACACTCCCTAGACCATCACTGACCCACCACCAAACTTCATGCTGAACCATGTTAAAGGAAGCATAACATTATTTTGCAGGGATCTGCAGGGCTCATCCTGTTCTTTCTTGCAGAAAGCAGCCAAGTTCAGCTCCCTAGAATCTCCTCTCCATGCTCTTGAGACAGCAAACCTTCTGACAATGGCATGTATTTGCCATTCTGTAGGAGATGGACTACCTGTGCAACCTCTGTAGTGACACTGACCCTAACCACGTTTGTTCCCTGTTTATATTTGTGATTACTAATAACTAAATACTCATCTGCTTTATGTTCACTGCACATTAAACTGCAATATTTGACATGCAGTAAAAGTGTTTTACCCCCACTAAATTCATACATTGCACACATGCCAGTAACTGCTTTTGAGATTATTGACTTTTTCATCAGTGTCCACTGGAACTTGTCTGGCTATCGTGAAGACCCTCTCTACTTATTAATGTCTGAACCAAAACAAACCAGAATATCTTGAGAGTTCTGAGCATCGGCGTGGGCTTTTAGTGATTCTGCCTTCGGCTAAAACCAATCCATGTTCTAGTGGACACAAAATGACAAAGCAGCGAAAATATCATAAATTTGTTCTTTTTAACCTGCAAAAAGCAGAAAACAGAAAATTCATCAAAGAAAGTCCGTGAGTGCATTTTTGAATCTCTATGTGGGTGACGGATGAGGCTAAATGAGAGAAAACATCAGTAGATGGACGGACTCCAGCAGCAGGTTGGAATGCTCATAAATTATTAAGCCTAATCGGCACCAGGAGCCAACCATGTGTGTGTGTTACTGAGAGGTCCAGTCTGACCTCTGGCTGCTCTCCTTCTCTCAGCAGGATGAAATCTGTTTTCCCTGAAGGCCTCCTGAACCACAAACACCTGGAAGTAACTTTATTGAGTGCAACAGCAGCAGCGTGTTACATCGCTGGTTTAACAGGAGATAAAGTCTCTGAGCAGGCTCTACCCTGCTGCTCCGCAGGAGTGAAGCAGGACCATGTTGAATGTTCACAGGTCTGCTCAGCTCAAATCATACTTTCAGAGCTCGAGGTTTTATCAGGCAGTGATCAATGTAAGACTTCAGAGACAGAGCAAAAATGAACAGGAATGCCCAGGTTCAGTTCACATGAAGCAAAACATCCTAAAATCCTGGACTGCACACTGACTGGTAATAATAAAAAGAATCATGATTCAAGTGTCTTTAAAGGATTGGTTTACCAGCTCATCAAGTAAAGCTGTGGATGCTGATAGAAGCGATTATGATATCTCCTCAGAGCCAACAGATCAATCAAACTAACTCTTATCCATCCAACTATCTACTTTCTTCTGCTTATTCAGGTTGGGGTCATGGGGGTACCATCTAACTAGAAATGCCCAAATCTCCTGGTTCTGTTTCAGGGTGTTCTTTCAGTTGCACATGCCTGAAATGTTTTCATTATTATTGAATTTAAAATTTTGCTCCTCACATACAAGGTCTTAAATAATCAGGCCCCATCTTATCTTAATGACCTTATAGTACCATATCACCCCATTAGAGCACTTTGCTCTCACACTGCAGGCCTATTTGTTGTTCCTAGACGTGTTTAAAAGTAGAATGGGAGGCAGAAGCTTCAGTTTTCAGGCGCGTCTTCTGTGGAACCAGCTTTCAGTTCAGATTCAGGAGACAGACACTATCTCTACTTTTAAGATTAGGCTTCAAACTTTCCTTTTTGCTAAAGCATATAGTTAGGGTGGGATCAGGTGACCCTGAATCCTCCCTTAGTGCATCATGGGATTCCCCCAGCAGCCTCCACCTATTGTAGCATAACTGAGTGTTTTTTCTTCACTGTGTGTTTATACACCTCTCTGCATTTAATTATTAGTTATTACTAATCTCTGGCTCTCGTCCATAATGTTTCTTTCTGCCCCTCCCTGAGAGTGGCTCTACC
Source organism: Diplotaxodon limnothrissa (assembly GCF_057381915.1). Classification (NCBI taxonomy): domain Eukaryota; kingdom Metazoa; phylum Chordata; class Actinopteri; order Cichliformes; family Cichlidae; genus Diplotaxodon; species Diplotaxodon limnothrissa. Next base: position 12,110,726 of record NC_140597.1, on the reverse strand, counting down.
AGAGGCTTCCTTCTGTTAAAAGGGAGTTTTTCCTTCCCACTGTCGCCAGGTGCTTGCTCATTGAGGGTTGCCTAAATGTTGAGGTTTTCTTTGTATTATTGTAGAGTTATTATCTTAACACATAAAATGCCTTCAGGTGACTGTTGTAGTGATTTGGCACTTATTAAAAAATTGAATGAATTTAAATGAACTATGGGAGGATAAAGAAAAAAGCACCATGCCCACATGAGAAAACAAACAATACACAAGAGGAATTATTATGTACACTTTGTGGTTTGAAAAGGTGCCCTAAGGTCCATTAATTAACATTCTTCACAGATTCCTCCTGAAGTGGCAGAAATTGACTCTACTTCTTACTATAGCCCTCTTTCTTAGAGTCTATGATCCTGCGTTAGGATCTTAAAATGGCTTACATAGACAGAATCACGAGGCTTGAAGCTTTCAGGCAGCTCACTTGTCGAGTCTAGGTGATGATTCAGCCAAATGCCAGCCCGACAAAAGGCAAAATCACTAAACCCATCCTTAGGCCTGTTGTGTTATTCAATCCCACATTTTCATTTACGAAGCGAAAAGATGAATCCCACGCTTTCAAAAATCCTGACAAACTGTTGAGCAGCACAAGTGGATGTACAAACATAATGTCGAGGTGAGGATGGGAGGACGCGTGAAGGAAGCATCTATATGCAACTTACACCTCAGATAACAAACGAGCAGGGGAGGTGGTGTCAGATCCAAAATCAATGCTGGATTGTGTTTAGCACGAGCTGCTTGGTTGGCTAATGAGAGTCAAAAGCTTTGTCACTCAAAGGTCAGTCTCAGTGGAGCTCTGCACCAATCTGCCTCCAGGCTTTAATTGGGAGCAGTGGGGCGAGTGATGTATAACAGCAGCAGAGCTCCATCATCCGCAGCTGCACTAACTCCCATCCAGCTGTTTTACACCTTTATTTCTCCAGGGAGGCCTCCCGACCCGCAACCTGCTGAAACTCAAACAGCACAAGTCAAACCAACAGCTGCAGCTCAGAGTCTGGACTCTACTTTTGGTATTACATTTATTTTCTGTGCTTTGAGACTTTTAGGATCAGATTGAATGTTCTGTGTAAAACCCTCTTAGGCCTTAAAAAGCCCCTGTTTGATTTACCTAAAGAGAGAGGTAGTCTCAATTTTGCAACTCTAAGGCGTGGACACGGTTATTTTTGTGGCTGGTATTATTTTCATATTTACTTTTAGTAGTTTCCCCTTCAGAGTATTTAAATAAATGTGATTTGCTTTATAGCAGGCAAATTACTGCAAATTGTACTAAATTTAAAGCCAAGAAAAAGACACATCTCACTTTGCGCTCCATTGGTGTTTGTGATAGTTGTTGCTGATTGATTTTGAATGCCAGAGGAAGATGTTGTCAGAGTGAATGTGTGACTGGCACGGGTGGATGGCTCAAAGCTTTGGCTGTTTCTTCTACTTCTGTACCGAGTCCTCGCCCCAAACGTCTAAAGCTGAGTATATCTGTACACCAATGATACTGCTATTTTGATGAAACCTAGCAGAACGTATCTAACTAGGATGCTTCCTGGACTGTCCCATTTGATGTGTTTAGGGCCTGTCCCACCCCTGACACTTCTGGGAAGACCTAGGACAGGCTGGAAAGAATATGTATATATTATATATTACAGGATATATTAAAGTTTCTCCTGATATTAATCCTGAAGCTTGAAGGTTGGTGAATGATCCATGCGACTCTCCAGTAAATTAGATGACCTTTTGCATCGGTTCTGTAATCCTGTAAAACTTGAGCTTTCAGTGGCTCCGAACCTGGAATAACTGAGCCATCGGACTTACTGCTTCACTCTGTACCCATTCAGATAAAATAAGACTAGTTTCACAATGATTGCTGGCTTAAGATGCAAAAATTGTGCTTCATGATGAATGAATAACTTGAAAGGATGATGCTTTGTTGGCCATCCTTTTTTCTGTTTGAAATCTGTGACAGTTCAAGACATTGAAGATCTTTTCTTGAATTCTCTGTCTGATGAACTAATTCCACTTTTTGTGTGTTCATGACATTAAACATTTGCTGACACTGAATGGTGTCCATGCTTCACTATGAAAACACACTGAGTAAGGTCACTTATATGATTAGCAGGACAAGGGTAAAACCGCTCCTTGTTAGCTTTCTCTTAGTTCCTTAATAAAAGTTGCTTTCAGCAGATTTCTGAATAGCTCTTAAGAGAGAACTCTTTTAGCACCAGAACTCCTTGTGGTTAAATCACATCCTTTGTCAGTGTGGCCTCTGTTCTGTTAGCAGATCTTTTTTTATTTTTCTTACTATCTCCCGACTCAGAAATCCATTAATATTTCCTACAGCACGATTTGAAACAGATCTAAAGCTGCCTATGGTCCTCCGTTCACGTGCATGGATGGTAAAAGGTAGATTACTGTGTAAAATTTTAATTTACACTGCGAGCGCTACAATAGCGTCCTTTTAAAATCCTTCACTTGGCCTTGACTCGACAGTTCAAGATTCATCGGCTTTTTGAGAGAGAATGAAGAGCTGTGCTGTGCTCTCGCTGTGTCTTCCAGTACTTCCCTGAGAAACACTTCATTTAAACCAAAGCCACATTCAGAAAAACCTCAAAAACACTGGCAGCATAGAGGACAGCTAAAAGCGCTAGTTAGACTCCAGCAGCAACAGAAACCAAGTGACTCACAAAAACAGGTAACTAATGAGGAGAACAGGAGCAGACTCTGTAGTACTGTGCAGCAAAAGGGACAAAAATAATACTACTGAGAGGCTCGGGGAGAGTATATTCCTGCTGAAACTACCTCCTGATCTGGCCAATGAGCGGTCGGCACCAGCAGTGGGAAACAAAGAACACACTACTCCTTCGCCATGGCTCTAACCCCCTGGATAAGCTACTGACTTGGCATGCCTTTAGCGTGTCAGCTAATTGTTTTTGTGACTAACTCGTCATCTTCTTGTTTGTATTCTCTTGGCAGAATAAAGCCTTGTGCAGCTTTAACTCCTCAGTAGTATTACTTTTGTCCCTTTTGCTGAGCTGTGCTGTAGAGCTGATAAACACTGTTTAGTCTATAAACAGTGAAAAGGTAGCCAATAAATTATCCTTAAGCCCAAATGCTGTCTAATCAGATCTGACAAAAAGAAACAACACAGGATTTTGTTATTTTTTGCTGTTTGCTTATTTTACTGATTATGATTAAATAATCACTGCAGATCTAATCTGTAGGAAAAGAGAGAAAACAGACTCAGTTTTCAAAGAGCTAAAATTACAAACAAATCATCCAAATAAAACCAGAACATTGGTCCTTTCCTCATACCTGAAATGACAAACTTAAGTATTTCCAGTTTAAAGTGCATGTTAGGAGACAGGTGGGTTAGATTGGTGCAGCAACACATTTTATTGTATTTTATTTTATGAAGTTTAATATAGTTCCATTACAGAATATGAAACTCATTTATTGCTCATTTCCAACCCTTATCCCTTGCTGGGCTTTTATGTCATCAATAGACAAACAAGAATTTGCTATTTAAATGCAATAAATAAAAATTTGATATGATGATGTGACATTTTACAGCTTTTCACTGTTCTCACTATAACTGTCTCATCTTTGGGTGTTTAATCTTTTTATACATTACACAAATTAGCGAAACTCTCAAAACAAAGTCAAATACTGATTTAATTATTGTTATTACAATTAGTTTAAATATGGTTCTGCTGTTCTGGGGATTTTCCCGTCTGAGTTGGCATGCTTGCTGTGTCCACCCTTGGGGGTGGAGCTCCTGGGATCGCACCTGTGGCATATCCACGACCAAACAGCAGGATGCTTCTTTAGGCCTCTTTCTGCTGTTTTCACTTTCCCCTCACCCCCAACTGTTTCTTCCTGTTAAAAATGAGTTTTTTCTTCACACCGTCACCAATTCCTGCTCACAGGGCGATGTCTGATTGTTGGGGTTACTTTCTCTAATATTTATGGTCTTTACTCTACAACATGAAGCACCTTCAGGCAACTGTAAATTGAGTTGTGGTTTAACAAATGAAAAAAATCAAATATTACTCTGAAAAAAAAATTCTTCCTTGCTATCCTCAATTATCTAACTGCTGCACAGATTTCGCTCGTGACCTGCGGTGTAATTAGCTACCCTCAGTTTAATATAAGTCTCAGTACGTGGAGCTCGTATTAGCTGCACCGAACACATTAAGTGTGAAGTGAACCCTAAAGGTCAACCAATCAGTCTGGAGCTGCTTGCCCCAGCTGTTTTAGTTTCAAATATGGTTCACGGCCGTGTGAAATAATAACCCTGATGAGCAGGACTTTCAGCACGTTGCATACGGGACCGTGTGATGTAAGTCCAATGTGGGAGAATTTAAGGGAAAAACCAGCACGCTGAAGGAAATAAACAAACTATTGAGAAAAAGAATTAAATCTCCACTCTGTCCTTTAATAAAGTCTCGTATTAACCTGCAGCGAAAAGTGTCTTTGAAACTGTTTTCAAAGTGTTGTGAAGTCAGTGAAATAAACATGTTTCTTCACCAACTGCTAGTAGGTGCAATAGGTGTCAGGTGCGATTAATACCAATGAAAAACTAAAACATTGAATACATGTTTCTGAAGAAGCGTTTGAACACGGTTGAACAGAGTTTTTCAAGTGTTTCAAGTTGATAAAACACAAGAAGGAATTTTTGTAAGGATGCCGCTGGTCAGGTGTCTTTTCTTCAAAAAATCATATACAAAATTCATCACAGTAAAGACAAATAAGGAGCACAAAGATCAAAGCGGGAGAGTTTTTGCTTCGAACCAGTGGAAGTCCAGACTTCTGTGTGTGTCTGTTTGAGCACGCACACACGTATGTGTGGAAGCAGTGAAGCTTCCCTGCAGAAATCAGGGTTAATAAAATAAAGTTCCACCCTGTCGGGCAGATAATCAGACACACCGAGTTCATTTCAGATGAAACTGAAGCTTTTTAGCTCAGAGCTGAGAGAAGCAGCGAAGGCAGGAGTGCCTTCATTCAGATCTGGAGCCCAAACATCTCCACACCGTGACTGCTACTCACAGAAAGTAATAAAAACTATAGTAAGTGTAAACTTTGAAAATTCCCCCAAAGAGTTGTTCGTTTTCTGTAGGAGCCTCCAAATGTTTTCTCACATCAGTCATTTTCTTGTGATATGGAAGCTTCAAAAGAAGCTGTTAAGCTTGAATAGATTTTACCTTCAAATCAAGAAAAACGTCTTAGTGTAAGATTGATTATTTCAGCTAAGTGGGGCTAATAAAATGCACTTCTGCACATGCATTCAAATATCCAGTAACCTGTCTTCTGTGGCGTTTGTATCTGATGTGCTAGTGTAGCTGAGTAATAAGGTTTGTTGACATCAGTGCTCTCTTTATGTGTGTTCATTTTTCTTATTTTTATTTTCTGTGTAATTATCTGTTGGGCATGCGTAGGGTACCCCTGCAGTTTGGGTGTGCACCCCTTCGTCCATAGCTGCACTATGGTGAGTTTTCATTTGTATGGGCTGATGTTTTTTGGGGGTTTTCTTTGTAAAGGTATAAACAATGAAAGTCTCAGGGCTCTGTGTGCGGGCAGGCGGAGAGGAGGATCCAAACGCAGGACTCAGACACTAACGTGAAACTCAAAAACCTCAGCTTTATTGCTGGTACGAAAACAAAACATGAAGTGACCACTGAAACCGGAGAACAGGAACACACAGGCAGAGACCAAACAAAAAACAAGGAGCACCAGAGTCCAAAAACGCAGGAAAGCACTTCAAAAACAAAACGAAACCAGAGCTCAAGAGTCCACAAAAAGTTCAGGGGACTGACCGTGCACACGGCAACGGCGGCGACGGGCAATCAGTTCTGGGGGTCGACCGTGCACACAGCAACGGCGGCGGCGCAAGAAAAACCAATCAGGAGGCCGACCACTCGGAAGGCAGTGGCAGCCACTGAGCAGGTCCGGAGGTCGGCCACGATGCCAGCGGCGGCGACGAACTCTTTCCGGAGGCCGTCCCCGAAGGCCATGATGCCAACTTAGCGGCCTGGAAAACGGCTGGCAGAGGCGAGGCGGAACAGGTCGAGCTGGCTCTGACGGCGGTGTGGCAACCGCAGGACTAGACGAGGCAGGACCAGACCAAGACGAAGGCGGAGACGAGGCAGGACCAGGCGTGGATGAAGACACCGAGGTAGGACCAGGCGTGGATGAAGACACCGAGGCAGGACCAGGCGTGGAAGAAGCCGGAGCTGGGCCAGACGAGGAGGAGGCGGCTGAAGCGGAGGCTGGACCAGGCGACGCTGCTGATGCAGAAGCCGGACCAGGCGACGCTGATGCTGCAGAAGCCGGACCAGGCGACGCTGATGATGCTGAAGCCGGACCAGGCGACGGCGTGGGTGAAGCCGAAGCCGGACCAGGTGAGGATGAAGCCGGAGCCGGACCAGGCGAGGATGAAGCCGGAGCCGGACTAGGCGAGGATGAAGCCGGAGCCGGAGCTGGCGAGGATGAAGACACGGAGGCTGCAGCTGGCGAGGTTAAGAACTCTGATGCTGCAGCTGGCGGTGGCGTGGAAGCCGGAGACGGAGGCGCTGCAGCAGGTGGCAGCGTGGACGAAACTGTGGATGCGGCTGCTGGTAGAACAGCTGGTGGCTGGACGGGCTCCTTGGGCCCCCCAGCTGGTGAACCAGGAGGCTGGACGGGCTCCTCGGGCCCCCCAGCTGATGAGGAAAGTTGCTGGACGAGCTCCTCGGGCCCCCCAGCTGGCGAAGCAGGAGGCTGGACGGGCTCCTCGGGCCCCCCAGCTGGTGAAGCAGGAGGCTGGACGGGCTCCTCGGGCCCCCCAGCTGACGAGGAAAGTTGCTGGACGGGCTCCTCGGGCCCCCAACTGACGAGGAAAGTTGCTGGACGGGCTCCTCGGGCCCCCCAGCTGGTGAAGCAGGAGGCTGGACGGGCTCCTCGGGCCCTCCAGCAAAAACAGCCTCAGGACCATTGGGCACCGGAGCCCCTGGCACACACAGGACAGAACCAGCAGGTGCGGAGACCTCTGGCGGGGACAGAGCAGGACCAGCAGGCGCGGGGACCTCTGGCGGGGACAGAGCAGGACCAGCAGGCGCGGGGACCTCGAGCAGGGACAGAGCAGGACCAGCAGGCGCACGAGCCTCTGGCAGGAACAAAACAGGTTGTGCTGGCTTCTTTATGTCCAGATGTCCAGAGTTAACCGAATGCTGATATTTAACCTCTAGGGAGGCCCCGGAGAGAGTAGAAGTCCCAAATTGAGCTAGGTCTTGAGGAGCAATGAAAGTCTGTGTGGGGCTATTCTCCTCCTGAAAATGAGTGGGTGGAGATGGTGGCTGAGGAGCAGGCCGTGTTAATGGCTGAGGTGCTGGCAATACCAAAGAGGGCACTAAGGTCGACTGAGATGCAGGAGACGGAACTGACTGGAGAACAGGAGGAGACAGAACTGATGATAAAGCTAATGATTCTTCTACCAACTGAGCTACCGACTGGGCCATAGACTGTAACAAAGTTTGTAATAAGTCTGGCTGTGGTAGCGACTGAGCTATGGATAGCGGGGGTGAAGACTGAGCTATGGGTGACTGAACTTGAGGTGAAAGTGGTGGTGGAGTTGGTGACTGGGCTACAGGCGGCTGCTGAGCAGGAAACACTGGATACTGAGCTACAGGTGGCTGCCGAGCAGAAAACTGAGCTGACACGGGCTTAAGAGTCTCTGGGGTGACACACACATTGTTCGCTCTCACAGAAGTGTCGAGTTGAGGACGAACAGCAGTCACTATATGCTTGACGGGTTCAGGAGCATGATAATCACCCGGAACCTTTTGAGGCATAGAGTCATAGATCTCCTTGGTTTCATCAACAGGTTTAGAAAGGTGAGGTATGGGACAGTCTAAATAGTGCAATGAACCGGGAGAATTGTCCTTCAAATAATCACTCCTTTCATTTACAGTTCTTATTTCAGCAGGGGGCGAAAGAGTAGCCCCACCACTCACCCTGTTCAGAAAAAATCCTAGGCTCCCACTGGACCTGTGAATGCTGGCGGCGGGTCCACCGCTTTCCCGTCGAAGAGGGATCGGGACTGGCTGAGGGTGACGTGGCAAAACTCTGCAGCGGCTGCTCCTCCTGCGGTGTGGAATCGCTGGGTGAGTCGGGTGGCACAATAATGATTCCTAACATTTTGTAGAACGCCTGTGCAGGTGTAAGCTGGTTGCTTGCAGGCTCATAGTAATCCTCCTGGGACCGGCTAGAGCGGAGACCGGGGCGTCCGCGGGGAGGAAGAAGACGAGTGGGGCGAAGTAGGCTGCCAGCGAGGAACGGCAGCACGGAGGCCCTCCAAGCGCTAGCCGGGTCCCGTCAAAATGGGAGCTGCGCTTCCACCGTGAGTCCGCTGGATCCATTACTGGTCGCGTCATTCTGTCAGGGCTCTGTGTGCGGGCAGGCGGAGAGGAGGATCCAAACGCAGGACTCAGACACTAACGTGAAACTCAAAAACCTCAGCTTTATTGCTGGTACGAAAACAAAACATGAAGTGACCACTGAAACCGGAGAACAGGAACACACAGGCATAATCTGAGGGTACGACACGACACCGAGCATGGGAAAACACAGGACTTATATACACAGGGTAGTAACGGGGGAATCGGCAACAGGAGGGAGACACAGCTGGGAGAGATCAGGGCTAACGAGACATGGGGAACAAAGCTGCACACACTAACATAAGACAAAGACTTTCACAATAAAACAGGAAACATGAATCACAACTCAGAGACACGGACTCAACACAGAGAGACAGAAAATGACACCTGGAACTGAACTATACATGAAACCACAATTCCTAAAACATGGATAACAGAAACATAAAACTGGAGTTATTATTTACTCTACGCAGCTGCCTCTTCTACTGTCTTCTCCCCCCCCCCCCCCCCCCCAACTCTCTTGTTGCTACTTCAATCATGAAACTGATCAATGATCAGCTGATCGGCTTTTCTCTCTTGCTTGTTTATCGCCCACTTTGCGCCAGAAAGAGGAAACCAGCGGATGTCGCGCTAAACAACAGCAGCATGCTTAAGCTTGATCAGCTGTTGTTAAAATATATTTAATATTACTTTCTAGTATCAGCTGATGTTTGCTGGAGCCACAGCTGTAAAAGCTGCTGGTCATGATATCGGTTTGGTTATCCGATGAGAGAGGAACATGAAGATGAAACCAGGAGATGTCCTTACTGAATCATCAGAGCTGAACAGGTGATGGAGAAACAGGTTTTCCCTATTAGGTGACATGAATGAGTTGAAGGGAAGTTATGAACTGTTTCTGAGAGACAAATAACACCAGGATCCTTTTCTAGTAGCTGGAAGTGTTACATCCCTGAAAACAGGGGGAAAAGAATCACGAGAGTGATTATGACTCGCATCTCCCATGCAGTAGTTTATTGCAGTGAAAATGAGCAGAAACGTTTCACATTCTGTACTGCTAAATGTCACATGGTGGAAGAAAAACACTAAATAATAAACCGAAATACTAAAGTGCTTACTATACATATACTTGAGCAGGTTTCCTGACCAAATGGCTGACAATCGCGGCGTTTTTAGCTCCTGCAGTTATCTTAATGGCCATTACACAGTACAAAACACAGCTCAAAACCGCCACGTATATGTGCACAAAATTGTAATGTAATGCTTCTAATGCTTAGAAAACAATGAAGGATTACCTCTTAAATATCTTAACAGTGTACACATTGGAAATATATCAACTTTTAAACATTTTTACCTGAAAACAGGGGGAAAAGAATCACGAGAGTGATTATGACTTGCGTCTCTCATGCAGTAGTTTATTGCAGTGAGGAGAACGCGTGAAAGCCCACTAGTGGAGAATAGAGACACTACTAATCGATCCCAGAAAAGGCTTACTAGCCGGTCACTGATGTATAGATTGTAGTTCTCTTAAGTAACATGAAAGCCATTAATATAAAATGAAAAATAATAAACTCTTAACCATTTTCTTACCATATTTACATTATTTTCGTCCTTATATCAACTGATATGAATTAGTATTAACTGAACAGTTTTATATGCAGTAGTCCTTCAACCTGTCACAGAAGCTGGTAACTGTGCAGGGGCGGGTCTAGCAAAGTTTTGCCATGGGGCCAGGTAGGGCATTAACAGGGAGAGTGGGGCACAAAGAAATACTTTTCTTTCTTATTCCCATTTAAAATGTCTCGCTTTTATTAAATAATTACCCAAATCTTACAACCAAAGTTGTCATCTGATGTAAAATGTATAGAAATCATACATAAATACCAACAAAACAGTGTACTTCACTGTGACAACAGCATTTGTTTTCATTCAAAGGCTTTATGGCTTTTCCTATAATACCTTGTGGGCAGGTCTCTAGTCAAAATTTTTTGTCCCAGTCCAGCCCTACCCTCATCCATTCTCTGTCCTTCATCTGGTGAGTGGTGTATTTTTCCTTCAGAAACTTTGCTAAATATTGTATAACATTATTATATTGGTTAATATAATGTATTAACTTTATTTTCAGTTACGGAGTTTGGTGTTTTTTTTGTTGTTGTTGTGTTTCTTTTAGCAAATGTTTCCCTGCCAGTGTCCTTTATAGTTTCCACTAACTGCAAAAACAGACACAAAGCATGGTTCAGGTCACTGCACAAACAATGTTTTTACTCTGATTTTTGTTCTTCTTCGGTTACTACTTTCATAAATAAGTGAAACAATAAAACAAAATAATATCAATAAAAGCGGTGCCGATGTTGGACGTACACAGGTGGGTGGACGGACTTTCTGAGCATTGCCAGCTGCTAAATGCTTCATTGTCTTTCAGCAGCTGGTGTGTGTGTGTGTGTGTGTGTGTGTGTGTGTGTGTGTGTGTGTGTGTGTGTGTGTGTGTGTGTGTGTGTTAGTGAGTTTATCAGGGCTTGTTTGGTTTAAACACCCTGATGTTGCTTCCAAAAACACTGAACCTGAGTATTCGGCCACAAATCCAAAGCCATCAACTAAAAAAGTTTCTACTTTCTACTTTTGGCACTTTACTTCACTCTGTCTGATGCCTCAGTGGTGGTGGGTACGGTCTTACAAAAGATCCTTTGAGGTGTTCAGGCTACCTCAAAGCATCAACATATAATTTTTGTGATTATTAAACCTGTTCCCACCCTTCTGCTCAGATCTCAGGTCTGTTCTCCTGCCCATCGGAGTGCAGATGTCACTGTATCCATCGCAGTGAAACCTTGCCGTCTGTTAAACTATATTTCCACATGGTGGCAGTGGTCCGGAGCGCTAACACGCCTGGCCACTCCAGCCTTCGGCCTGTCAGCTCCGCTGGGCGGTGGCGTTGGAGCAGAAAGCGGGTTAATACCTTAATCCAAATAGTAGATCCATCCAGCGGCGGCGCAGCCACGCGTGGAGCGGCCGGTTAGACTCTTGCAATCTGCAATAGGCAAGGGGTTCAATTCCAGTGGTGAGAGGCCAGAGAGGGCCGAGAGGCGTATCTGATGACGGATTTGATTCTGTAACCCCGCGCTGTTAGAGCGGGAGAGGGGCAGCGGTGGTGGTGAGCCGCGAGGCAGAGGCACCCACCGTGCAGCAGCTCTCATTTCTCCACTCAGAAATGGAGAGTGTGTGGGTGGAGGTGTGAAGTTGGGAGGGGGTGTAGTGGGTGATGGGTGGAGGGCTTGAGATGGGTGCCTGGGTCCCCCCCCCCACACACCAAAAAGCCCCTGGCTGGATGTCACACTTCATCCTGCCCTCACTCTGTGCTCACTCATCACGGCTTATCACTGAAATGCAGCCCGGCACTGTGCCGCTCCACCACACACACACAGACACAGCTACAAACTCCCCATCTTACTCACATATAAATACAAAGCTGCCATACAAATACTCCAACAGATATTCACAGACTCGTGCAGCTCCTTACATATAATCTGTCACACACAAACTCCCAGTCTGACATGTTTGTAAGGTCAACAGTCTATAAACCAGATCGAGCTTCCTTCTGGTCATTTCCAACCACACAAGGCTTTTTCGGGAGTCAGAAGCTTCAGATGAATTTTTGGCTGTCACCAACCATCTGCTAAATATAATGTGTGTCACAAAAGATGGAAAAATACACATAAAAAAGAGTGATGGAGAAAACAGAAATATTAGTTCTTTAAAACAAAAATAAAAAAAAACAATGTTCAGCCAGCACCACACCAGAGGAAGGAGGAGTTATGTTCGTCTGTAGTCATTCATGCTGGCACGGTTCTGGGAAAGCAGCAGTAATGAACAGAACATTAGAAACGATATAAAGGAAATGCCTGGGTGGAGGGGGGGGGGTTACCAAATGGCTTGCAGATGCACAGCAGCTACTGCCAAGCTGAGGACCTTTAACAACTCAGCCCATGTAAGACTTGCAATTGTAGCAAGGTTATTATAACTAAACAAATTAGAACAAGGCAAAAATTCCAGTTTACTGAAATCAAAATAAAAGCTAGACTTTGGGAAAAGGCAAAAACTAACCAAAATAATTCTGAAACCTTTTGAAAGTGAAATAAAAATAAAAACAGAATTGCAGTTAGAAGTTTACATCCACTTGTCAAGGGCATAAACACTCATCAAGTGCTTTTAATGATTTCTTTGAATTGTTCTTTTCCCAGGATGGAATGATTGTGTATCAGACATATTTAATGTCTTTAACAAAATGAGAGCTGGGTGCTGCCCACAGGATCAACCTGAAGGCCTTCTGGAGAAAATCAGATTAAGATTGGGCTGTTTGGCCACAATGACCAGGGGGTGTGTTTGGAGTCAGGCTTTCAAACCCAAGAACGCTTTACCAACTGTGAGGCATGGTGGTGGTACCATCATGCTCTGGGCCAGTGTTAAGGATACATTGTACAAAGTGGATGTAATAATGAAGGACTTGATCCAAATGATTCAACTTCACATCAAATCATTGGCTAGGTGGCTGAAACTTGGCCACAGTCACACATTCCAACAGAACAATGATCCAAACACACATTGGAACTGTTTTTGGATTAAATGTCTCGAATGGTCTTTACAAAGCACCAACCTCAACAATACTGAACATGTGTGGACTGCACATGAAAACCAGATCTGTACCAGGACACCAACCAGTTTTAAATGAACTCGGGCACTACTGCCGAGAATAGTGGGCAAATATCCAGCTACCAGAAGTGTCAGCTCAAGGTGCAACTTCAGGGATATTGAACCAAATATTAGTGGCTATGTTTGTATGTGTTTGAGTCTGTATGGACCCCGTGTGGATTAGAGGAAATCACAATAAATTAAAAAAAATACAACCAATTCTTGTTTGTAAAAGTCATTAAAGATGTATTCTGTACAATCATTAAATCTTGGGAAAAGAACAACTCTAAGAAAGTATGAAAACCCCAAATTACCCTGACGTTAATGCAGAAACTGTTTTTACAGTCTGTGTCCGTTTGCTTCAATCTGTTAATCAAACAAACATCAGGATGCTTTCAGGTACACATTAAGTCAGAGTGAGTAATGTTTCAGTGACACAAAGTGTTGTATTTGTCTTGTAATACCAACTGTAAACTTGACACTACCCATATTATATTAATAACAAAAAAAAAACTAAACTAAACTAAAACAAGACATTATGGTAACTAAACTAAACTAACTAACTAAAAATTTAAAAAGAAAAAGAAAAACTTTAAATGAATTAAAACTAATCAAATTTACAGATATTTCTATTCTTGTGAGCAGACCACTGCACTCAGAGCCAGCTGTCTGTTTATGATTACATTGTGTTACTTCATCAAGGTCACAACCTTCTCCTTTGTTCCCCGACTCAGAGGTTTTCTGATTTGTTGTTTTGACTGCAGGTCATTTTCTGTCTGTCAAATCAAACCAGAGTTAAATCAGACTCAGCACTCCATCTCTTACATAAAGATATTATGTAACGCAGGTTGGTGGAGAGGCTGTACTTCCAGAGGTGTTCGTATGTGGGAGAGTCACTGAAGCAGCTTTCATTATCACTGTTACATCACACACACACACACACACACACACACACACACACACACACACGCACGCACGCACGCACGCACACACACACATACACAGACAAAGCTGTGTGGTTTAAATGACGCACTTTCATCTGAAACAAGTCAGGATGTTAGAGGTTTGATTCAACTGAAGGTGAACAGGAAAGACTGCTGTGGGGGGCTTTTTTTAATCTCTTTTTAAAACTTTGTAAATGTTGACCAAACAGTATTTTTCCCCACAGTACTCCAGCAGCTGAAAAAAATATATAAAATGAATGTTTAAAAAAACCCACTATGCTTAAATGCACATAATTTTTCAAATAAATGTTTACTTTCATGCATATTAGTACACATTTCCTGTGATGTCAGGCTCCGGTGGATGCAGTTTTTCATACAAATAAAGTGTCAGGCTTGCACAAAGGACGTAAAGCCAGAAGGGAGTTCTTCAGACACTTCAGCAGTACTCAGACTTTGAGTTCAGCGGCGGTTGTCAGCCTCTCTGTGCTGAGAAAGTTAAAACTAGGGAGCAGATGTTAAGTAAGAGGGCAGATAAACTATCAGAAACAGGAGATCCTGCAGCAGCAGACAAACAGCTATAGAATCCTGCTGTCTGTCCATGTGCACAGCACTTAAATAATTATTCGGGCTGAGGTTAGCTAACAATAGCACTCTGCTAACATGGATAAATTGTGAGACAGAAAAATTAATATTAAGTATTTGACATATGTGTATAAAGCTGGCTAACTGAGCACGGGGCTGACCTGCTAACTTATCTGGTCATTTCTAGATGAGTTTATCAACCAAAGTAAGCAAACATTAATAGATTTGTGCAGTGTAGCCAAGTTAGAGCTAACTGGCTAATGATATCTTGTATGCTAATATTACTGGCAATAAAATCACATTCGAGTTACATTTAGCAACCACTATTAGGCACGTCTGTTAACTTAATGCAAACGACTGCTCAGCCAATATCCTAACATTTAGCATGTATACATGTTTTTTTTTTTTTTATTTATGTACGGAACTGTTAACCAAGGTTAGTATAGTTAACTAAAAATAAACTAAAACCTAAAACTAGATGTTAAAAACCACTTAAATTAACTAAAATAAAAATAAAAACTAGAGCTTTAAAAGATATTATAAATAAATTTATAAAATTATAAATTTATGATTAATACTCACTAGTCCTCCTGGTGGTGAACTGTGAATTTAACATTGTGGCTTATTTTGTGTCATTGTCAATATCTGTAGAGCCACTATGATCACTAACACCACAACGTAGCAGCAAGGGGAAGTGGCTGAGCAGGAAGTTTAGAAAGATTAGGCTCCAGACAACCCGCGGTGATTCTTTTTTTTTTTTTTTTTTTTTTTGTGTCCCGTTTGGATCTTTAGCCATCAGAATTGTTGTCTTAAGGCCAAGAAAGATGCCGAGCGGATTTATTTTACCAAGTGGATCATCATGGCCTTGCCATATTGGTCCATTTGATTGACCTTTATTATAATTATGAATTTATTTTATTTTCAGTTGCTACAAACGGGACAGACATGACTGGGGGATAGGACAGGGAGAAAGAATGAAAGAAAGAGAGGGAGAGAAAGAAAACCAAAGGGGAGAAGAGACAGTGAGAAGGGGGGGAAGAAAGAAAAAAAAAAAAACACCTGGGTCACCTGTATGGAGAAAAAAAACAGAAGAGAAAGCAAACAACAAAGAGCAACATAATAAAAAAAACGGCACCATCACAATAAACTAGCTAGCAGTAGATAACAGTAGATACTAAATAATAAACTATATTGTGCAGCACGCAAGATAGACAGCGCACAATGTGCTTTGAGGCAGCAGCCAAGAAAGCTGTAGTCCGCGTCTGTGAATACCCGTGTGTACACCTGTGTGCATACCTGTGTGGATCAGCATGCTTGCATTCCAAAGGTTTCTCCATGTAACGATCTGCTAGGGAGTGTGGGGAGCCACAGCCCCATCCTCCAGGGTATGAAGCAGGTATGGAGGAGATCAAAACTCCAGACATCCAGAGGCCCCCAGAACACAAGAGACCAAGGAAGACCAACAGAGGGGCAGCCGCGCCACTGTCCGAGAAAGAGCTGAGGAGAGTCCCAGATGAGGGGTCACACAGCAGCCGCGGAGCAGAAGCCCGTGAGCTCCGCCGGCAGCCAGCTGTGCCTGAGTGACCGAGCCCCAGGCCGAGAGGCCGGGGGCACCCCACCTCCGAAGTGGCCCGAGCGAGCCCCAGGCTCCAGGCCCCGATAAGCGGCCGCCAAGGAGTGAGCCGGTGTGTACCCGGACGCCCACCCCCAGACACAAAGAACCACCAACGCACCGACACCTGAGGGAGTCCGCCACTGGCAGGGGAAGTGGTGGTGGGTGGAGATAGGCCTCCAAACCTTGGAGGGCCTGAGATGTCCCCAGAGAGGTGGCGTCCGATACCCAACCTGACATATAGACACAGACATACAGGCACACACAGACACAAACATCCATTCCCACCCTCATGCTCTCATATGCACTTACTCCACACTCAACCAACGTGGAGACAGACATAAAGAGACGCTGTACACACGATCACACTCCCCAAGCGTACTCTACGAACCGGGTCTAGGTACCCTTGCCCCTGGAGGGGGGAACTGCACCCAGACCCAGGTGGTGTTACCCTTTTCCCTGCGGTGGGGAGAGGCAGACCGCCCCGACTCCGCAGCAGCAGGGAGGCCCCACACTCCAGACCGCAGTCGGACGGCCAACTCCTCCTAGCCCCCCCGCTCCAGCAGGCCGCAGAGGATGGGGGTGAGAGAAGACTCCAAACCTCCCTCCACCCGCTCATTGTAGTGTTGATGCATGTGTGTTCTAAGGTGCATTTAAAACCCAGGAGGGCTTGGAGCTACCTGCCAGAGAGCAGCAGGTAAGAGCATGGTCCCTCCTGCTAGCCCTCAATGTCTACGTGTATTTAAAATTGAGAGGTGGGCAACGACGCCAGGGGTGAGGTGTACACCCTGATGGTACTTTGGATTCCGTGTATCGTGCCCACCCCCAAGATCCTATATGTATGTGTAATGAGAGTGTGAGTAATGTGAATGTCTAAGTTGTGGGATAAAATTGAGGCAGAGGCAGCCAGAAGGGGACAGAGGGGGGGGGGGGGGTAGCCTCCTCTGCACCCTGGTGACATACCCCTACTCCAAGGCCCTGCATGTGTGGGTGGTTGTGGTGGAGCAGGAAGAGGGAGGCAGCTGGAGATGGGGAGGGAAGGAAGGGAGGGGCAGCTCCCCCGCTGACCCCAGTAGGCACTCCCATACTCCGCGACCCGCCAGGGAAAGGGGGCCCAAGCCACCCAACCCCACCACAGAGAAAACTGCACCCACCCCACCATCCACTCATCTTCCAGACTACATGAGACAATAGACGCCCAGGCTGAGATTTTCCTCCACCTCTCCTGTATCTCCCCCTCCTGCAGAGAGTTCCTGAGGAGAGGAAAGCTCATGGTGATTCTTTTAAAAAGAGCAAAATGCATTGAGATATTCCTCTTTATAGTAACTGCCATGGACTCGTGGGTTAATTCTGTTGGTTTAGGTTTGAGAGACATGTAACGGATGTTAGAGGCACTGACTGAAGCAGGAGAAGCATCACCAGTGGGAAAAATAAGTCCAGTTTTCCCAGTGAATTCTCTGATGTGTTTTAGAGTTTGGATGTGTTGAAATAAATCAACACCTGATACTTTTGTTTTCTGCTCCTTCTCCTGCAGAAGAGTCAATACCTGTTTTTTTTTCTGACGCTTTTTTCATTCTTCAGGCTTTCACCCACACATACTTCCTTTCAAGCTTTATTTTAAATCCATTTTTCGACTTCTCTCTCTGTCTCGTTCTGACACAGCAAAGCCTTTTTTGTGTTGTTTTTAGTCAGGATGTCTCTCTGCCAGCAAATCAACAGAAACATCAGGCGTTGGCTGAATTAAAGACGATTCGAGGGAGGACGGTTTTAGCAAAATGATTTTCAGACTAAAGTGACCTCTCTTCACTCTCACACTCGTGCAGCTGTTTTCGAATGTTAAAAAATAGTTATTGAATGTCTATTTAATTGATTTTTGGAGGTGCGGGGGGGATGTCTTATCAGGCAGCAGCGGCAGGAAATGCAGAATGAAGTGGTTTGTGTGTGTGTGTGTGTGTGTGCGTGTGTGTGTGTGTGTGTGTGTGTGTGTGTGTGTGTGTGCCCAATGCTTGATTGATTAGGAAGCTGCATTTACAGACTGTTTGGCATTCACCTGCTAATTAATGCTAAATAATAAACCAATAAAATGCTGGAATTTTAGTCATGAAAATAAAGCTCTCAGCTTCTTGGATGATCTGTTAGTACAATCAGCCACACAGCAGACATGTTAGTGAATAATTCTACTTATCAATCACAAGACTGCCTCAGATATTTGATCAATAGATTTTGTTTTTTTTTTGTTTGTTTTTTAATGTCATATATTCATGCATGGTTATTGTTATTGTTCAGTATGGTTACAGTGAGTACATGAAACTATGAAGAGTTAAACTGAAACCTAAGAGGCTTGATTATTTTATTCCGATTATTCCACATGCATATTTTTTATATATCACTTCAGTCCACAACAGTGAAATGATCAATAATGAAACCCTTGTGCTTGATGTTTAAGAAATTATTATTGACTAATTATTGGTTTTCTATTTTCCTGAAATGAGACAAAACTGCAGTGTGTTTATGGAGAGAGAGGAAGGCAATGAATAAGAAAAATGATGTTGCATATATAAGAAAAAATGAGAGGGAGAGAAGGAGGAGAAGCACAAATAGTGACTGAGATGAGGAGTGAAGACTGGAAGGAAGCGGAGGAGAAAAGATCTTTGGGTTGGGCGTTTAATCCTGAGGACAGTGGTAATAATAATGATGATGATGATGAATATCCGACCATGGGGGTCCAGTTTCTCCGTCTGAAACCGAAGGTCTCTGCCTGCAGTTTCTGTTTAGATTTGATCGCATTAAGAATTGATGAGCCACTGATATTAAGTGTTGGCTCTAAATGGATTTGATGGTGAGGAATATAAAACCACAGAGGAGAATTTAATATCCGAAATGTGATGAATGTGGAGGAGGAAGAGCATCGACAGGAAGCCAAACTGAAATCAATCAGGGGTGGAGTGGAAGTATAAAACAGTGAGAGAGGAGAGTGCAACGCGATGATAATAACTGATGCTAACAGCTGGAAGGGTAAAAGGATCATTCAGGTAAAACTCAAAAATCAACATTGTTTTAATGCTCTTCATGTTTTTCAGCTTCAATTATAATATTAATAAAATCACAGAGGAGCTCATCATCACCATAATCTTTATTGATACCATCAGTGTTGTGATTATTGTCATAATCAGCTTTTTATTCTCAAGTTTGAAGCTGAACATGTGAAAACAAAAATGACACAGATTTATTTATTTTTTTAAATTCCACATATTTACTTTAAACTAACAATAACAATAAATATACAGGGAAAACTAAATGACCTATATAAAAGGGTTTTTTTCTTTTATAAAGAAAATAGGTAAATAAATACTTTCCAAAAACAGTACCACCTTCATTCTCTCTAATGTTCATCATGACCTTCATAGTCATCTTTATGATTGCCATCAGCACCGCAGTTAGCACCATCTCCATAATCAATATCATCCTCGTGATCATCTATAATGTCACCTTTGTCATCATCTTCACAATAGCCATCACGGTCATTTTCATCAGCAACATAACTGCCATCATCATCATCATCGTAATAACCATGCCGTGACCCGCTCTTCCTCACTGATGTTTGCTATGCTCGCGTCCCAGTTTCAGGACCAGGGACAGCGCAGACCCTGCTGGCTTTCCTTGTGAGCACCTCAACGTGCTGCTGCTGCTCTTTACTGTCGTCTGTTTGCTTCATGGTCGCACATGCTGATTGGAAGAAAAAAACTTATATGATTTGAATGTTTACTCAACATTCCTCCTGCTTTCAGAAACCTTTAACAGAAACAAGCTTGAGTACCGTAACCCTGGAAACTCAACAAACTCAAGCTCAAATTTTTTATTGGCCTTGAAGGAGAGGTCAGAAGTCAGTCTGAAATGATATTTTAAATCTTTACACATCATTTTATATACGCTGACAAAACACAGCACATTTGTAAGAATCATAGTTTTAAAGTTTTAAGAATTTTTGTAAATTTCCCATCAATAAATCATTAAGTTGACCTTGAAGACCTCCGTGGATGCAAGTCAGATTACTAACATGAACCCAGTTGGTACCCCTACAAAGTTTTATCAGAATCCATTTAAAATGTTTCCATCTATCCTGTTTACACACCTGTGTCGCCATCCACCTGTCAATCAAAGAGGCCACACTCCTAATAATGTAAACTGATAATGTAAATTTAAACAGTCAAGTTATAAGTCGTTCTTCCCCTGTTCAGAAGGGAGGAATTACCTATAGAGACTCAAACAGTATGTGTATCACGCCGTGTCATCACGTCATGTAAACATGTTTATTTCTGCTGTAAAGTTTTAACATGGGGACTGAATCACTGCTGGAGCCTCTAGTGGACATTAGAGGAAGTGCACTTGTACAGTTGGCTTTGTTTTTCAGTCCTGGAGGTTGATGCTGAAAGCGATTTATAAAATGAACAATTAACAGACCTCCATTTTTGTACCGCACTGATGTTGGTGAGTCTCAGCCAGGCCACTGGTAAAAAAAAACGAAGTGAAGTAATGCTTCATTATGTATCCACACTACTAAAGCAGCATGTGTGTGTGTGTGTGTGTGTGTGTGTGTATGCGTGCATGTAGCGGCCCCTCATCTATCAGTGTGTATCCAACCAGGCAGCAGCTCTGACTGCTGGCTAAGCACAAACAGGAATGAATTAAAAACACTCATTTACACACAAAGTCCGTCTTTTAGTCCCTTACCCACCATTCTTTCTAAACAGGAAGTCAGTCAGCACTCTGACCACAGCACACAGACACACACGGAGGCCAGCGCAAAGCAGCTTGTTTGCAGTTTTCAGTCCAGTTGCAGCCATCAGCCCTGCTGGTTTTGTGATGTTGCCTCCCTGAACAGCAGCTCTCGGCGGGTCAGGAACAGTTGCATCTGCTGGCTCCCGTGGAGCAGCAGCGCTCTCGGTGCTTCACAGTGGCAATAATCTGCATTAACAGCTGTCTGCGCCCACTCAGACACACACACACATCTGCAGGCAAACAGCAGCGCTCGGCAACATGCTGCTTTCTGTTTGAAGGCCTCTGGAAGAGTTTAATTAGGCCCGGTTTAATCCACAGGATGCAACGATCTGCTCTCATCTTCAAAATATCATACCATAAAAGCAAATTTATAGGTCATCTCCCCTCCCATGGACACAGTTAACTACAGTACATGAACCCTTAGCCCCTACATCTGTTAGTCATCATAATGGTCAGACCAGAGGAAGCATTTTGCACCCTGGAGATAACATTTCCAAACAAGTGAAAAACATTTGAAACCCAACAGGTAACATTTTGAACCCCACAGGAAACATTTGGAGGGCTTTTTGTTCTGCATAGCCGCCATCACAGTGCTTCTCTCATCCCCAGAGTCAGACATCAAAGCCTCATTCGTTTGTTTCTCTGGAATAAACCTGCTGCATTTAACCCATCCGTCTCCACTCAGTTGGACTCATGAAATGCTGATGATAAACCCACCAAGCTCCAAACTCTTTCTTTTGCTTTGTACTTGGACAAAGGTGGGTGTGCTGGCGGTGCAGAGCAGGGGTAGAGGATGAACGCAGATCCTGGAAAGAATCACAAAGGAACTTAATTCTTTTTTCTTTTTTTTATGGCACCAAATCACAGCAACAGTTGCCTGGAGGTGCTTTATATTGTAAAGTAAGGGGCCGGCGATAGCAACATAAAACTCTCCATCATGTGACAGCATCTGATAAACTGATAAAACTACCTACGACCTGTTTCTTTAGATTTGACTCATCTTCAGCAGTTTTATCATGAAGTAAATGCTCATTGAGAAGTACTGTCTAAAGAATAATGACATCATAATGAATAATGCCTGGACCTGATAGGTTCACAGCTCGTCCCAGTTTGCTTTCATTGCTAGCCAAGTTCTCAGTTTACAGCAAACTAAAAACGAGCGTGAGGCCACGAGGAATTGGCACAGACAGCAAAATAGTTTTATTATTATCTCTGAAAAAAATGCAGAGCTTCTGAGCTCGTGGTTGTTGTTTTTTTTTTTTAATTCAAGATGCTTTTAGGAGTTTAACAAATGCAACAACCACAATAAAGAACAAATTGATAAATCATGCAAACGATGCAAACATCAAAGCAAACCCACCCAACAGGTCCTCCATGACTACCTACCAACATCTGACTAAGCAGCTTCTAATAATGTGTCGATAAAGGGCAACACATCAACCGTTGCTTTAAAAATTCAAGGTGTAAGCATATACATATGTGTCATAAACATACTAGAACCAACATCAGATGCTTTGAAAGACGATCGAGGCAGAGGTGCGGTGCTGGTTCTGGTTTTCTCTTCCTGCTGAGCCACCCGGACGTCAAGAGGCTGCAGGAAGCCAGCAGTGATGCGGAAATGATTCGGACGAGGAATGGAGTCAATTAGGACAGCTGCAGCTCAGCGTGATGCCCAGAGGAGATGAGAGACAGGGAGCTGCTCCCCCAGGGAGAGCTGGGGGAGGACAGGGGGGAGTTTCACAGAGTACACAGGAGGTAGTGGGACACCAACACTTTTTTTTTTTGCTTGATTTTAACCTTTAATTTAGGAGAGTGTTAGTCACATTAGATTAGATCCACTGTGGATTCCAGCTTCAGAGTATTTATGTAATAATACTGAGCACAGCTTAGCTTGAACTGAAGAAGCTTCTTGGATGAGAGGTGAAACGTCTTCAAGCAACTTAAACAAGTCCAGGCGCTTTTCTTTCCAAGCTCCTTAGACTATGATGACCTGGATGACTGAGAACCTTCACAGACACTTCATTCACACGTTGACCGTTTGATTTCAGATCCACTGTCTCAGAGGACCTGACTGTAAGTGAACGCAGTATCAGGGGTGGGTGAGCAAGCTCTTGTCTACTTTCTCTTTCTATCGTTTCTTTCTTTCTTCTCCTTTTTACCGTGTTCATCTTCTCTTTTTCTCTCCTTCAATAATCACCTTTCTTCTTTAATCTCCCCATATTATCTGTTCTTTCCTCTCTCTCCTCTTTGTTCTTCTCCTCCAGTTTCCCTCTCTTCCTGAAGCCTTTTTACCTTTTGTTACCTTGGGTTTCTTCTCATCTTTACCGCTCCCCCATCTCTCGTCTCCATCTGCCAAATCTCCTCCGTACTGTATCGCTGCTTTTTTGCCTTCACTCTGTAATCCCCCATTTTTGGTTTCCTACATTTACATGAAGGTTGGTGCCTGATGACTCAGGCCTCCCACCTTCCCTTCCTCTACTACAATCCATCTGTACGTCTCATCTGTTCCCTCCAATCCTGTGCATCATAAAACATGACCCAATCTTTAAAAGCAATCAAACAAAAAGAAAATACACACCAATGTGTTTAAAAAGAGACACAGAAAAGGGAAACTGGCTGTGAACCATGCAGCATGTAGAGCTGGATTCCCAGAAAAGGGAAGTCCTCTGAGAGAAAACACAAAACGATCACAGTAGGTGCACTAAAGTGTTTTGCGGGGGTATGGCAAGAATATTTTTGGCTGAAATGAAATGTCTATTTTCTCCCTTTGGAAGTAGGAAGAGAAGAAAAAATTGGAGGAAACAAAAACAAAGAGGCTCTCTCTGTGAACAGGAGGAAACCCAGCTGTAGAGTTTAAGGAGCAGGAGGAAGATGATGGGGAATACAGTTGTTGTGGTTCGCCGTTAATGCCTCGACTCTTCAGGGAGCGACAGATGAGCAGCTGAAACAAAACTCCCCATAACAACACACACAGAGGGAGAGCAGGAGGAGGAACAGGCAAACACACATGACGGCAGGATCTTAAAACAGGAAGTGATTTTCTTTCCAAACTGGCTGGAGGCGCAGCACCAAGCCTGAATTCGTGTACGGGATAATCGCGTGAATCCAAGCAGCTCGTTAAATCCTCGTGTTTCATCTGCAGACCAAAGATTTTCCGAGGGACAGAAAAAGAAAAGTAGATTTTTCTCTGTTCTGTGTCAGAAAGAAGTGTTTGACCGGCGCCTTTTGGCTCCGTCTACTTTGTGATCTGCACATCTTTGGCGCTCTTATTTACTGAATGATCCCATCCTGCTGACCTCAGGTAATTTTTCCTAAATATCCCACAGATTAATCAAACGTCTGAGTCTCTGAAACCTCCTAATATGTCTATCAAACAGTTTCTTTTTCAGAGGAGCATGTGATCATATTTCATGGCTGTAAGGTTTCGTGTGTGTGTGTGTGTGTGTGTGTGTGTGGTTGAGGCAAAGATTCACGGCTCTAACTGGTTCTGACTGGTACCAGTACTGGTACTGTTTATCACGGTGGAAACATCTAGTGTGGACTGACACATGCTGCAGGAAGCTCTGCAGGCAGCTTGGCCTGATTAGAAGTCCTCACCTGTCTAATGACAGGTGAATCTGGAGTTACAGGAGAGAGGGAAATCTAGGAAAACTGTTTTTGATGAGTCATAACAGAAGGTGCGAAGGCACACAGTGACTGGATAGACTGGATGAAGTGGGCCGCAGGAGGACAGAGGCGAGACCATAGAGAGTAATGCAGAAAATAGTCTAGCACAGTCTTATACCAGCTTCACTGAGCTCCCCAGACTCTAAAGCTGTTATTCGCACAAAGCCTTTCAACAGACATAGACACTGGATGAGAGGATTGAGGGCTAAGTTATGAGCTAATGCTAACTAGTCTTGAACTGCATTCATAGTCTGTATGGCAGCATCACACAGATGCAGATACCCGTTAATTAGTGCTCAGAAACATGCAAATGAAATCTTAAAACTGGAACTCAAACTTCTTGGATCATCTGTTAGTGTGATTAACTACACAGGTGATGGCAGGTGATGTCCGCCTTCTCTGAAGCACCTTTCTGGTTAAACCTGTACTGAAGAATGTTCTTCTTCATGACTGTGAGTGTGCTGGCAGTGACTGGTTGGACTTTTGTCTCCATCCATCGAAGCAGCTTCTCCAGCAGCAACCTGCAGGTGGAAACTTTCTCACGGTTCATTATGTTTTAGATACTCTCGCCAACTCACAAGTTATTTACAAGACAGCTCCAATTAGCACCGTGTCCTGCAGCTAAAGCCTGGCCATTATCTTCTGCTTCAGTCCTCGGTACTTCGGTCTTTTCCGCCTGACACACAGCGCTTTGTTTACAGTTTAGCAAACGCTCTTATGTCTTTTTTAGCTGCAGTTTTATCCACCTCGCATTACTTTTCATCTTCTCGGCCACCGCCTCCTATTGTTTGTCATTACAGATCTTCCTGTGTGCAG
Organism: Diplotaxodon limnothrissa; assembly: GCF_057381915.1. Lineage (NCBI taxonomy): Eukaryota > Metazoa > Chordata > Actinopteri > Cichliformes > Cichlidae > Diplotaxodon > Diplotaxodon limnothrissa. The sequence continues at coordinate 12,085,218 of NC_140597.1, read as the reverse complement.
GTTTGTTTGTTGTTGTTGTGCCGGTGCAAAACTGGGATGAGTCAAAGCGATGCAGTCGACATTTTACTGCTTTAACTAACGCAACGCCTGGGATTGGCTGTTTGCCAGCGCCTTTCATTCGCTGCGATTGACTGTGAGATGCAGAGCTTATCTGAAAAATCAGATGAGTTTACTGAAGCTTTTTTTTTGCAGAAACGAGTCTGAAAGATGGCGGACGTCCATTCGGCCTTATTTCTGTTGTTGTTACCCTAATGAGTTGACGCACTCAGAGGCTCGGGGCTTCTGTTCAGTTTGAGAAACATCAAATTTTTCCCTCTTCAAAGATGCAGAAAAACTTGGAGGAAAAGGAACAATGAACGCCTTTAAGTTTATCGGCCTGGTCTTGCTTTGTCCTTTCCTCCCCCACTTCCTGCCAGATGAGAGAAGATCTCAAAGACGTCTTGCTAATGAGCGTGCCCCGAGGGAGGCGAGGATACGCCGGCATATTTCTGAATAAACGCTAAATGCACTATCATTTTAACAACGTGCCATAATGGATGAGGCTGCAACCCAGACAGACAGGTAATCAATCTGTCATTCATTCTATCAATCAACATCCTGTGTGGGAATTTAGCAAACGGCCGCCTCAGTGTGTTCATGTGACAAATGTTTAAAAGGCTTTTTTATTTGCGACTTCTTTTTGTTTGGTACCTTCCTTCAACCCTGTTTTTCATTTTTCCTTCAACGGTGCCTCAGTTTTCCACCCATCACTTCTACTTTTCTCACTTCTTTTCCTTTTCAGCAGGAGGAGCTCTGCCAGCGCGCCTCCATCAGGCAAAAACTGAGACCAATGTTTTCATCCTTCTTCTGTTTTGATACCTTTAAGTTAAATATCAGTGTTTGAGGTGTTTACGGGGATAAATGCCATGAAAGTTTCATTCAATATTCTTACTCTCTCTTCCAGCAAGTAAGATACTCCACTAAGTCTTGACCTTTTCCATAAGGAGATATAAGGTAATATCTCAGGTGATCATAGAGTACAGAAGCCCCACCCACCAATCCAAAGTTATTTACAAAAAGGAGGAGCTAAAATCCTCTGCTGTGCTTCAGAATGAACTGTATCCTCCAGGCCTGAAAATAATGAAACCTGTCCCTGTCGCTAGAGACTCCACAAGGCCACGCGTTCACAGCCCTGTACCAAAAAACAAAAACAAAAAAACAAACAGTTTTGTCTCTAGGAGCGTTTAGCAGCTGCACGTTTTCCCACTGACAGGACCTGAATTATGAGGGAGCTTCATCAAATCCAGGATATCTTTTCCTTATCTGGCTACCCTTACCTAACAGCATCAAGACTCAGAGATCACACCAGGGTGTTTATCAGCTTTACAAGTAAACCCAGGCTTTATCATTCAGGCTATGGAAGATGAGGAGGGGACAGTGTCCGCAAACATGCAAAGCTATGCTGGCAGCAGACCCGGGTAAATGAGTCTGGACTGGAATAAGAGAAAACACTTTAAACTTCATTAGACACACTGCAGCAGTTAAAACTGTGTGCGTGTGATAGGAAGATATGTCTGAATATTCAACAATGTGTGTGCTTTAAGTGCTTTGCCTGGAAAAACTCCATTAATAAAGTGTATTTTTAGCCAGGAAGGAACACTGGCCAAGTTTAAGTTAACAGACTTATTAGTATCACAGCTCCATCATTAAGAAAGACTATATGTTGACTATAATTACAATCTGGCACTCTGTTGTGTTGCTTAGACGTTTTCATATGGATGTGAACAGTTTATTCTTTCAGCTGGTTTTGAGGCGCCTAAAGAATAAAAATAAGAACAAACTGTAGGTATGCTGCAATTTTTTAAAAGGGTAACAAAGCACAGGCTGTCATCTTTTCAGACCGTATCAATTTTAACATTGTTTGCAGCCAATAGGTGAAAACCAGGAATAAGAAAAGAATCTCTGTCTTTTATTTGTGTTCTTCACTTTACGTCATCTGTGAAACGCTGAACCCAGAGAGGGCTCTTCCAGGAATGGTGACACTCTTTTGCAGAGAAATTAGAAACGGGAACCTGGAACGAGTTTGGGAAGCAGATGAGGAATTATTAGCAAAAAAGAGTAAAAGATCTGACCTTATCATATGCCTACACCCATCACTCAGGTTTTAGTGAAGGATAAATACAAAAGGCCCGGCTATAGTTTTCTCCACCCTTTCTCTCCGCAATAATAACCCTGTACTCACTGAGTTAATAACAAGGTATCAGAAGTATGTTGAAATAAAGCAGATTAATCCTCGGAGACTCAAACAGGTATTTATGTTGAAGAATCAGACAGCTGCACCTCTTTGGTTTGCTAATGCAGTGCAGGCCGTCGTCTCCAAGGAGCGCTTAAGAGAAGAAAAAAAAATCACGACTCTTTGAAGCAGTTTCACTTTCAGAAATCAGCCTCTTGTGGACTGGAGCGTTCTGACAGAGTGAATTATCAACAGCAACACGCCAGCCTCCATCTGAGCCTCACAAACATTTCCATTTCCCATTTTCTTCTCATCTCCCTGTGTCTCACTGCTTCCATGGTTTGCAAAACAATCAGCTTCAATCACCCTTTTTTTCATTAGTGTCGAGAATTTTAACAAATTGTGTCCCTTTTGATGATTGCCTAATTATTCCCTTTCATTTATGTCGCATATCTAATTGAACAAGCCCTTCATCTTTTCCTCTCCGGGTACATTTGCCTCTGTTCTGCCTGTCAGGCTGTCGCAGACTTCGGGACACGTCTGATTTTTATTGGCTGAACACGGATTTGCTTCGACATGCCCGTCTCCGAGCTGCAGCTCCTGTAAAGCCGTCTGTTTGTTGTTTTCTTTCAGCTGAACATGTGGCTCTTTAATTCCTGTCACCTTCCCGTTTCTCCAGCCAGTTTTCCAGCGTCGCCTCTTTCTCCTTCAGATTATACAGAGAGAGTCCGGAGAAACCGGGAGCTCAACTTGTCATCTGCATGAATGCACAGATCCCACCTTAAATTCTGTGGCCTGAGGAAATTTACATGACAACTTTGCCCAATTATTCTCCCCTTGGCAATATGAACAGTAAAAGCGTCACGCATGGTCAGGCGGTATCAACGCATAGCTCCCTCTCTCTCTGACAGTTTACAGAAGCTGCTCTACAAGCCAAACAGGTTTTCGGCCTTCAAGGACGTCCGCGACGGCGACCGTGCTGTCAGCTTCTGTCACACTGCAGAGTGTGAGATCCAGATTTTCAAAGTCTTCCCCTCCTGGAATTATTAAGTACTCTGCTGTTTACTCTGGACATTGGTCTTCTGGCCTGTGCTTCGCTCACACCTGTAAGGGTCTCTGATATATTTAAACCCTTTCAGCTTTTTGTGTTTGTCCCCTTCTGTTGGGATTTATTTTTAGCTGTAAGGCTAATATCTCATAATTGGCATCACAAATTTGTGTTTTTACTGCTCACAGTGTATTGTAGAGAAGGAAGTAGACTGTTACCCTGATACTAACAGACACAGACTAAAACCCATCACAGGAATGTGGCCTCAGTCACAAATCTGCTCTTATATGCACTATACCTCCTTTTTAACCCTACACTGTTGCCATGGTGATGGGTGAAGTGGCCAGAAAGCTGCAGAAGAAGAAACCTGAGCCCACATCGGACCTAAGGCCACCCTGTCCTGTTTGTCGCACATAATAAAATGCGTTTACTGTCTGGGTGTCTCCGGAGCGAGCAGAGAGACTTTTAAACTCTGACCTTTTTTTAAACTTGAACCTTCAACTGCTTTATAAATTTAAGAAAATGCCCTTTGAGCATATTTGTCTTTACTCTCTCATAAAATGAACCTAACACTTCCTGATTTTGTACTTTTGTTGGGGTTTTTTTTGCATATTTGTCACACTTACATGTGTCAGATCATCAAACACATTTGAACATTAATACAAATAAATGCATAAATACAAAATACCGTTGGCAGCAAGAGCTGCAGTCACATGTTTGTACTAACTGATAATCATTGTTCGCGTCACTGTGGAGGAATTTTTCTCCACTAGTCTTTGCAGGATTTTTTTAAATTCAGACACAATGGACGGTCTGTTTAAGGTCATACTGAAGTGTCTCAATAGGAGTTAAGATTTTTTTTATCCATTTACAGGTGGACTTGTTGGTGTCATGCTGTATGCTGGCTGCATTCTGCATGTTTTCAGGCAGATGAGCTCTCCCTGGAGCTCTCACATGGAGGCCATTTTTTAAACTCTGACCTTATCTGAGCCGAGTGAGGCCTGCAGGTCTTTAGATCTTGTTCTGGGCTCTTCTGTGACCTCCTGCATGAGTCATCATGCGCTCTTTGAGTCGTTTTGGTAGTCTGGCCACTCCTGGGAAGGTTCACCACATTTACAACTTTTCTGCATGTGCGGATAATGTGTCTCACTGTGGTTCATCTAAGAAATTACATTTCTTTAAATAAATTAACCCTTTTATTGGAAGAAATGCTGAGACAAAGCAACAGGGAAAAACCTTGTTTTAGGACATTGTGCAGTTACTATCATTCATTTTAGCGATTTACACCCAGAATCACTGAGTAAATAACAAAAAATACAAGACACAGAGAAGTGAGAGTGTACTGTGTGTACACAAAATATACATAACCAAACCAAAAACAACAGGGCAAAGCATAAAATATCTAATATATATATATATTTTTTGGTAATCCATTCTTTGAGATGTTTGTCCAAGGACTGTTGAATTGTCCTAATGACATTATATATGTTGGAAATTTTTTTCAGTGTGGTATTCAAAGGTTAAAAATAAAGTTCGGTGTGACCCAAAGATACCCAGACTCTACGAGCGCCGCCCTCACAGGAACAGATTCAGGTCCCAGACCTGAAACGCCGCCTCTGTAAGAACTGAAGATGCTTCTTCGGCCTTTTGCATGTGTACAGATGAAGGCACCGTCTGGACACGTGCAGTCTTGTTCACAACTGAAAAGATTAAAAACGGGATTGGTGCAGCGTTGTCTGAGAGTTCACTATTCCTCAACATCAAAAGAATTAACCGAGGTTGTTCAACTATGATGCATCCTACACAACTCCTAGTAAAAAGCCAGGACATGTTGGGGTGATTACATCTCTTGGCTGGTTTGGGAAAACTTCAGTACTGTGTTGAGACGGAGGTCCATGCATCTCTACGCCTGCCAGCCAAACACAGAGAAACTGCAGAAAGTGAATTGATGAGCATTTGTAACCAAAACAGATTGAAAATGTCCTGAATTTATAAATGTTACATGCATTACAGAGGTTCATAATAATCCTTAATAACCCTCTTTCTTTGGTAGTACAGCACTCATGGTTTTCATTAAGATTGTGTGCTGAGAAATCCACGTGTATCTACATGGATATATGTATGGAAAACCAACTTCAGCCCTCACCAACTCCAACCTCCAGTTGTTTCAAACAACAGTGGCAAACGATCAAGCCTTAAAAACACGGAAGTGCAAATATCCTTCGACTGCTTATTGGAAGTGAATCAGAGGAGGAAAAAAAAACTTCAAGCTTAAAAAAAAATTCATCCTGAGGTAACATTTGTTTGTTTTTGTTTTTTTGTAAACTGCTTCTGGGACTTGGATGCAACTTGTCCACTTCTGTTGTGTGGTAAAGGAGAAGCAGCCCACCAGTACTCCCAGTACACAGATCAATACACAGTAACACAAAAATGCATTTTTACTTTGAAATAAATATTCGGCATCTTGTAAGAATCTCAAAAATTCTCTTCAGACAGTAAGAAATGAAACAAATTACTGTTTGTAATATGAGCACACAGTAAAAGAAGTTCCAAAAAGCAAAGAAACAATTTTTAAATTGTATTTTTAGCCACTTTGTTATGAACAACATGGCTCAAGTTCCCATTTCTTTGGTCGAATCTATGAAAATGCCAAAGATAACAGTTTGACAGGCATCAAAATCCTTTCATTGCACTAACAAGGTGATTCCCAAAGAGCTATTAACTGAAATGTTGGCATATCTCAGCATGGTGTGCAGTGTGCCCTTCAAAAATTTAGAAAGTAGACAAGTGGAGAACAAAAGAAGTGGAAGGCCAAATTTGAAGGTCAGGAGTGAGGTACAGCCATCTGCAGCCATTTGCAAAACACGGTGGAGGCTCTGTCATGGTTTGCATTTCACCCAGTGGTGTTGGAGATATTGTCAAAACTGAATAATGAACATCATGCAGTACCATCAGGAAAATATCTGGTTGTCAGCGGCTTTCTCAGCATGACAATGATCCCAAGCACACTCCCAATGCAGTAAAAGCATAGCTGGATAGAAAAACACAGTGGAACACCATCAGTCATGGATGGGCCTCCCCAGATCCCACACCTCCGCATTACTGAGGGAGCACGGGGTCATCTTGACAGAGAACAGAAAAACAGGCAGAGACATCCAAAGAAGAGCTTCAAATGTCCTTCAAGAAGGTCTGGAGAACACTTCCTGAGTAATACTGGAAGAAATGACAGAAACCGCCTGAGAAGGTTTAGGTGGTCAAACCAAAAACTGACTTTCAAGGTTCAAGGTTCTTTATTTGTCACATGCATAGTTATACAAGTATAACACACAGTGAAATGTATCGTGACACGCTCCTCGACATGTGCAAAAATGGGGGGGGGGAGAGAACATTATATATATATATAGTATATACATTGGGTGAATGTGCAGTAGTAGCAGCAAGCAGGTGAATTCTGTACATTAATATGAATAGCTCATTGAAACTGTTATTGGTCTAATATTCTAAATTTCCATATCAATAAATCACTGCACCAATTTCCCATTTCCCTAACAAAATATAAAGAAAAGGGGGCTGGTTAAAGACTTTTGCACAGTACAGTACATGATTAATTTATATTTAATTAACAGATTACAGTGCTGATGTTTGAATCATCAGCTTGCGGCTCAGTCTTGTGGTGAATGATGGAGTTTTATTTATGAAGCGCAGCAGATCAGCAGCAGGTGAGGCTTTTTCTAGTGCCTGTGAATCTTTACGTCGGGGCTTTTCTGCCTCATTTATGATAACACCGGCACCACCGGCTCACGTTTCACACCTCATTTAAATGTGTAGGCAGGAAACATTGTAAAACAGCAGGAGCACATTAATGACTCCTGTTATGTGCTTAAGAAAGTACACATATAATGCAGTGACTCAAGGACTGTGTGGGCCAGGAGGGACGAGGAGCCAACAAAGCATGTTTAATGAAGCTCTGGATGTCAGTTAAGTTACTGTTAATGGTAGATGAATTTCTGCACCTTGAGGAGCCTGCTGTAGGCTTTATTTGGTTGTTGATTTATTTCTGACCCTTCACGTATTTAGTGTTTGACCTCTTTTGTATATATATACAGAGTACTATGGTAATCAGAGCAAGCTTTGCGGATGGTTTCTACAGTATATTCTGTGAGTTTTCTACAGAGATTTGATCTGCTGCAGTGAGAACATGCAGCTCACATTCAACCACCATCCAAACCTGCTGTTCTCTGGGTGTCAAACACTAGTGCTCTGGCATTTCATTATTATTACTTTTTTACTTTTTCAAAGATAAACATGATGAACAACAAACTGCTTCTCCCGTTGCTCACATGGCAATCATCATCCCAGCAAATAAAACTCACAACTTTACATAAGAAAAGAAACTTCATCAATTCAAAAAACACCTCAATTAAAATTAGATTCAATTTTATATACACTAGAATATTCATCTCAAAGCACCATATATCACACGGTAAAAACTCTCCAGTATTAGAGACAGAATCCCAGGTGTGTCGAAACAGCTGAAATGCATCTATCAAAAGGCTGAATATCGATGACTTCAAGACCTCAAGACAGTCAAGAACTGGTCCACCCCAAGGATCGGGTTAAGACGATTGTTGTGAATATGACATCAGGGAAACCAAACAACTTATGGCTAAGTGGGTGGCACGGCACAGAAAAGTTACCCCATCAAGCCAGGATTCTGCAGTTGATTTACACCTACAGGCGAGTCATAAAGATGCTGGACACTGAGAACCACTGGTATGAGTGGGGAAGAAAGGAGGAAATGACCATCTAACAGTGCTGTGATTGAAGTCATTCACCAACTCTTTGTGAATGAAATGTGCATGTTAACATGGCTCTCTATTATACAGTGGTGCCAGTTATGAGGTAAGGGGGAACGTGCAGACAGCGTGCAGAGTGTTGGAAACGCTGCGTCTTTCTACCATTATTTCATGATTTGCATTAGCTGGAGCTGGACGTGTCACACTGACCAACCATTCATCTGATAGCGTGAATCTTCTAATAAACAGGAAGTAAACAGCTTATGAAAGGACATCACAGAACTGTTAATACAGTTCTGTTTCCTCAGTAAAATAATGCTGTTTGTGGGCGTCTGGTAGGCGAATTATGCTGATCTGCTTTTATAAAACTTCTCAGCTGTAGACATTTTAAAAAAGAAATCTATTCAGTTTAAATGAATGCCTCACTTCTTCAAAGGGCATGATAACATCAGAGTTGGGAAGATAGAGATCTTCAGTTTTTTCTTTTAAGGCCCAAAGTTTAAAGGCACCATCTGCTCTTCCTTGGGTGAAAAACTTCCCCCATATTGGACTACAGTGAGACTTAGAGTTTTTATAATTTTTATCACTTTCTACCAGATTTGAATATTTATATTGTGTCAGAGTCTAAATCCATGTGAACAGGTAGTATTAGTCTAGAGGACTGCAGGTGTGCCTAATGAGAAATAAAGCATAACTGACCTCAGATGTGCAATCTGTTACTAAGCGGGTATTATAATCACTTATAAGAGGCAAGTACAAAAGAGACAAACAAGCCTGGCTTTTCCATTTTTTCCATGAATCCCAGAAATATTTTTTTGATTTTCAAGTCAATTGAGGGTGACAGATGAATGTTTGGAAAAAAAATAAAGCAACTCTGGTAAAACATTCTATATTAAAAATATTGATTCTACCTGTTACTGGAACAGGTAGACACCCATGTGCCGAATGAGTCGTGATTTCTTCCATTGCAGGTTCAGAATTTTTCCATCACTGCTTTCTCGCTGATTTTTGTAACCAGAGTTTTTCTACTAATGATGGATTTTGTTGAAGCACATTATGGCTGCAGAATAATTCCCCTGCTCATGTTGTTTTTGTTGATTGCAAAGTAATCTACCAGGAATTTGCAGAGGAAATGAAACTCCAGTTTACACTGAATGCATTTTCCTCCCCATGAAACACTTGCTAAGAGGATTTTTTTTCCCTCTAGCATTCTTTAGATCTTTGTTTACATTCTAAAAGTCTTCTCTCCTCCTCCTCTTATGTTGGCACATTGTCAAGTTTCTTGGCTAATTATCACCACTTGTTGATCCTTGGAATCCTGTGCGGCCGTCGTGTTAATGCATATATATCACAATGAAGATCCACATTTAATACAACTTCTAATTCCACAGGGAGCATGTGACTGGAGCGTCTGTCCAAGTTCAGAAGGTTTGCTATAAGGAACACTTCAGACTAATTTACGTGCTATTTTCAGAGCTGTGGGCAGCCATAAATGCACTTTATTCACCGTGGTTAATTATCTTTGTTTAAACTTTTACTGCAAAAGAATGATTAACTTTTAGTATTCATATTTAGACTCTCTTTTAACACAAACATTGAGAAATGAACCATGTAAGAGGTGTGTGTGGCTCACTCAGTGGCCAGCAGGGGTTAATTTCTGGTCATATTCCAGCCGTTCCACAAATAAAGACCTGGCTGTCTCTTGCTCTGAATTAACAGCATCAGAAAAATACTCATAGAGAAATGTTTCAAATGGCTCTCAGAGCAGCAGGAGCATCAGCTGCTCCCTGATTCCAACAAGGACAAATCGGGCCTGCTGACAGGCTTCTGCCATTAAAACTTCTGAGTAGGTGAGCATCCCGTCTTCAAGTTGTGTCACTGGTTCAAGCTACTGCAAGGAGTCACCAGGCAACAGCAACATCATTTCCACATCAGCAGCGGGCAAAGAAAAAATCTGTTCCTCACAAACGTAAAGCGAGGGTAACCACTCTGGACTTCTGAAAGAAAACACAGTACAGAAACAAAATGGCCCTAAATCTTTTCTTGATTCCTCTGTCCTCGGTCCTGACCACCTCTGATAGGACCATGCTAACTAAATGTCATGTTCATTCAATAAGAACTGAATCCAAAACCATGCGATTGTCATAAAGCATTTTTTTTAGATACAGTAGCAAGACATTCATGCAGAGCTTTGTTCTTGTACTTTAAGACTTTATCCTCACATTCACAGCCTCACATCTCAACCTAACTTGGACATCTTTCCAATAACAACCTAAAGCTTGGTTTTTGTTTTTATTCTTCTGAAAGCTAGATAATGCTATTTATGTTGAGCTCTTTTCCTTGTGTATATTATTGTAATCTGCCCAGCTGTCTGATCTGCTCTTTGAGTGATTTAGCGTCAGTTATCTCGTGTTATTTCCTTATTGTATTCCTCATGTAACCAGGAGTTCTTTATTATTTTGAGTCTTAGTTTTTCAGATTTGTGGACTTCGTGTTTGTTTAGTTTGTCGTCAGTCTTTCTGTGTTCATCTTTATTCTAGCAGAACGTTTTTCTCTTTGTTTTTATTTTGAACTCTTAGTGAATATATTCTTGTTTGAGTTTCTCCCTAAGATGAAAATCCAAACACTAAGGACAGAAAATCTAAGTCACTCTAAACTTTTAGTTGTTGTTTTAGTTGTTCTCTCATTGTGAGTACCTGCGGTGTTCACTTAGTTCCCTCTAAAATCCCCAGTGTTCACTTTGTGTTCCTCTATCTGTCGTCTCTGTTTGTCTTTGGTGTCCAGTCTGTCCTCATATCTGTCTTCATGTTTAGCACGTGTCTTGTAGGTTGTATCCTTAATAAGTGCCAGTATTCATGTGTGTGACTGCTTCTTTCAGTTATTTCATGTTTCGCTTGTAAATATATGTATAATGTATAAATTGTACTTCCTGTCCCCATCTTCACTGATTTTCTGATTTTTCTCAGCTGATTTGTGTTAGCCCTCGATGTGTCTGTTTGTAAAAGGCCCGGTCCTCCTCCGGTTCCTTATCGTGTTCTTTGACTGTCTCTGAAGGTCTCAGTTTACTCTTGGTTTCCTTCAGAGTCTGGTTCATAAACCACCTTTTGTTATTTGCACCACATTATGATAGCCGATCCCTGTGACAACTTTTCTGACACTTCGCGATTTAAATTAAGACAGTGACTTTCACAGTGTGTATTTATACAAAAAGGCAAGATGAAGTGAACTTTTGCACTTCTACTGTCGCTGAGCTCGAACAAGGACACGTGTATAAAAAACAGGTGTACACCCCAGCCCGTCTCCTGCTACTGTCCTTCCTTTTCTATTTAAATATATTCCAGGTTTGTTGTGGGGAAAACCACAAAAACTCAAAAGAAAAGCTATGGAATGAACTGGAATGGCATGTGTGATGAGCCAAACCCCACTGCCCCCATTAATGTTCCTTTGGTTCTCCAAATAGGCGAAGGCCGTTATAGGAGCAGATTAATGAACATGCTGTCACAAACGTAATCAGAAGCCACATGTGGCTGAAAATAAGGAGGTTTTACTCCTGTGTGAGATACTAAGCGTCATTTATAAAAATATGACTGGAAGCCTTATTTGTTGACAACAGCCAATCTGTGTTATTGCTGCTAATATTCTTGTATTGCACAGCTGCAGTTGACATAAACGTCCAGTCATTGTTTCTGATGAATCTCACCTTTTTTTATGCCAGCAGTGTGCATATGAGCACCCGTCCAATCATTTATCTTTTGTCTGCTTAGTAAAAAAAAAATCTCCTGGAGGACATTATTTTCCGTTATTACAATATGAGGGATTATAATTGTCCTCCTGCAATTACCTTCCCTCCTCCAGAGGCTTTGTCACTGGGAATGATTGGCCTCTAATATTAACCCAAATGCATTTAATCAGCCGGTGCAGGTTCCTCATACCGTATAATCACACTTGCAATTAAAAATGTATTACCTCTCTGCCTGTTAGGCCGGCCTGAGCCGCCGGATCAACGGTCAGCTCAGTCGGTCTGATTAGCATTATTTTACTGTGGAGATGTACTACGTGCACCCTGAGTCTGCTAGCAGCCGGATCCAACGCTGTACTCTACTCACAGCTTTTAGTCAAATGTGCAGATGAATTGTACAGTCAGCTACAGCAGGAATCAAAGATGGAGTGAAAGCATTGCAGAGCTCCTCTTCAGGTCCACAAATATAGGTCGGCCAGCGTCGGCTAAATGAGGTTTGAGCAGAAAATGCTAAATCACTATGATAAAATCATCATGAACAAGTGCATATGCTGTCAGTTTTTGACGTCCTGAAACCAAACCACCGAACCACCAGTTAGGTTTGACTACTAGATTAGTAATGAGTGTAGTGTGTAATAAAGACCACAGACCAGAAAATAAGTTTTAATTGCCGGCTTGTTATTTTGCAAAGACAGAGAATAGACAGTTAACACACATTACATAAAACATTCAACATCACATTTAGGGAAAACAAGATATTTTATTTTTCTTTTTAGTTCAGTAATTTCTGTTAATTTATCCTATTTATCCCAAAACCTTTTATTTGGCTTTAAAAGGATGCTATTTTCAACCTAGGTTATTGTCTTATTCATTTCAAGTTCTAAGTTCAAGTTTATCCTTTGATCTATTTGAGTTAACACTGTGTTATTTTAAATCAAGTTCCGTTCTTTAGGCCCAAGATTTAATTTAATCTTGGTCCAGGTTCACCTTTAAATTTCAACCAGTTCTTATTTTGTTTTAACCCAACAAAATTATTTGCATTTCCACTAACACCATTACAGCATTAAAATGTAGGGTTGACCAAAATAAATTACACAAAACAAAAAACTGTAACAACTGAAAACAATTCAGCAAAAGGCTGAATAAATCCCTTAAACAAACAAACAAACAAAAGAAAGTTGTCTCTGTGTCCTTTAACTATTAATCCTGGAATTACTCCGAATGATTATCCAGTGCTTTGAAAGTCCGCTGTTCTTTTGCAGAGGTGTATGGATTAATCCTACCAGGTTTTTTTTAGCGAAAGAGCTCAACGTCCAGCAGGGGGCGGTTTTCCCTTTTCCTGCCCGGTACACTTCAATGGGTCCGTGGGTGGCTCACCATCTTGTTTCTTGCATTTCCTGATCCAAACCTTAATGGCCTACCATAACAACAAAATAAAGTGCATAAACATTGGAAATAAAACACGGGTAGCCCTTAAACAACAGTAAAAGTCTGTTTTTTCCAGCTTATTTAGTCCTAAATGAGGTGACGCCAATATGGCGCACTAAAAACAACGTCAAAGGCCTTTGTACTGCAGCCTGTGTGTCGGTTAAGCACCAATCCACCGTTTCTAACATAAAACAACATAAATATGCTACCTTGGCTTTCCATTTGCATGAAATGAGCAATATAATACAACAAAACATTTCTTGTATGAAATAAAATACAATTTCTGAACTCACCAAGTTCTGTTCAGTTATGTTCATAACGTCACCAAGGCAAGGACAGGTCGGAAAACAAAAATATGTTCTCCAGAGTACAAAAATGGCTTTATGTAGACTTCTGGCTTGTTTTTTAATATTTTTTCACTTGTTTAGGCAGCAGCTCCGCAAGGACCTTCTGCTAGTGATGTGCGGATCGATCCTGAAATATCAATTCCTCCGATACCAGTCATTTATGTTCTAGAATTGATTCTCATATTAAAATATCGAAATTTTAGTAATTTAGGGTAAATTTGTAGTTTATCTTTAACAGGAACAGAGTGGAAAGAAACTATAACATTCAGATTGTCTACATTGGAAGGAAATACTTCCTATTCCACCTTTAATAGTCATGTGCGAAATACGGCTTTATAAATTTGTGGCAGCCCCTTGGCATGCGCACTCACAACAATGGCTGGGCGTAAATGGAGTCATGTGCGGACGTATTTTACCTCCACAAACAGCCAAGACAGGGTTTGCGCCAGACAGTGAGGTGTTGTGGCTACACCATTTACCTCGTCAAACACCTCACTGTAAATCATATCACAGAATATAATGAGGTATGTTGAGGCGAACTGAAGAGGAGGAGAGGAGAGGGGTAGGTGCTGCTAGGGCGAGACAGACGTCTCTCGCGGAGTCCTTTAGTGCTGTAGCCAGGCAACATGCTCAAATGGCACACAACTTCAGTTTCTTTTATTTCTATATGACAATTCTGCATTATTAAGTGATAAGAACAAGTAACTTGATGTCCTGTAATCATTATGAAGCTATAATTTGAGATACAATAAAAGATACCATAAAAAATGTTTTTGTACAAAGTATCGGTGTCAGATCAGTATCGCCGATACCACTCTGAATTTTACTTGGTATCAGATTGGAAAGGAAATCAGTGGTATCGCACATCATCGCTACTGTCTGCATTTCTCCCTCTCCAGCATCAAAAAAAAGGAACAACCCGATTGGGTGTGGCTGGTCACAGGAGTCACGCTGCAGCATGCCCTTTCACAATAAGAGTCTGAACACATATTTTAGCCATTTTACCTGAATTAACATAAAACACCATGAATTAGCAATTTTTTTTACCCTTTTAACATATTTTTAAACACAAATGAAATCCTATACCATGAATTATATCACTGCTGATGTTTTTAATTAATTTTTTAACCATTATGATCTATTTATTGACTATTTATCACCTGTAATATATTTCTTATAACTGTTTTTACTAACAGGCTTTTATTTATTGACAGCTATGTTAACCAGGGTTAAACCTGCACCACAGTGTGTCCAAAAGATTCTGCTAATCTGCTCCTGAGTTGTGTCTCTGAGTTTCTGAGTATCTCATCCCTCCAGCCTTCTTTCCTTTCCCTTTGTTTCCCTGTTGACACACTCTTCTCTCAACTCATTAGGTTTGTCCGTTTTTTGTTTTTTAAGAACGGCCAGTTCTTTGGCTTCACTATCGTCTTAAATCAGCTGGATAGATCACCTCAATGTATTCCCTCAGTCAGTCTAAATTTACCCAATTTACCCATAATTCATTGTATCATGTGGCCTTACTTGGATCCGTGACTTTCTGATGCGCAGTTGTCATGTTAGCGGATAACATTTCACCTCCTTTTAACTTCCTAAGACCCGAACTCTTCCACGACATGCATTTTTAATTTCTCTTTTATATTTGGGCATATTGGGGCCCGATGAGTGTAAAAACAAAGAATTACCAGATTTTTTTTTACCTTATTTTTGTTTTTAAGAAAAATAAGAGCCACATATGAGGATATTCGTTTAAAATTTTGATAGAACAGTAGCAGTATAATGTCCTCGTAAGTGGATATCAGGCCCATGTAGAGCAAAATTGAGTATTTTAGTCTAAATAACCCAAAATGTGATGTCCTCATATGTGGACGCCAGGTCCTAGGAGGTTAAATATACTGCTCCAAAAAAATTAAAGGAACTTATTTGATTAATGCATAATGTCCACTACTGGGCTCTGGGCTCACTGATCTGGGTAAAGTTATGCTGCCTGTAACATTGTTCAGCATGACCAGTTCGGTGGTGGGTCAGTGATGGTCTGGGAAGGAGTATGAATGGAAGGACGCACAGACCCTGTATGCTGAAACTGATATGACGGACTGGCTCCCATGCTTGTCAGGCGAAAATGGACTAGCCATCCCTGAAATCATGTTTTCACTTTGATTTTTGGGTTTCTTTGAATTCAGCTCCCTGTAGCTTGATCATTTTGATTTCCATGAAACGGTGTGGCATCCTTTCATTCCTAACACATTACCCAGTCCGCATCAGTATCAATATTTTTCTCACTGAAACCTAAACCTAGTCTTCCTTATTTTTATTTTTTAGTAGCTTATGTTGTTTTTGGTTCAAGAAAAAGCTGTTTGCTGGAGGACAAAGTGCTAACATCCAGGTTTCCGTCCAGAAAACACAAGAAAAACTCATTCGCATGCATCTTCAGACACTTACAGAATACATAAGGACTTTATAAACAAGGCAAAAGCAGAAAGCCAAAGTGCTGCCGTGTAGTTACTAAGAGAGAAGCTTTTACTACTGTAGTTTTCCCAGTAATGGTCACATTTAGAGTCCTCGCAGTCCAATTATTTAAACCAAGACCAAGGACGATCATCCGCATGGTCTCCACTTGTAGAACCATTAAGTCCACTCGTACTGGCCTTTATACAACTAATCAACAAATACCTACAATCAATAGCCCATGCAAGGACCAGGTAGTGGAGCTAAAATCAATATTATGACAGATTCTTGAAATAAGTTGTTTTTTATTGGACGGACCAAATCTCCTCTCATTGGCTGATTGCTCTGTAGTTAAAATTGGATTGTTGAACAAAATTAGGGGTTAGCGACCTTTAAAACACCAAGAGCAAAACATTTATATGAGCAGCATTGTCTCCCAAAGCCATCCTTGTCACTCCACATTTATATCTGTGACAGTGAAAATGCAGTATTGTTAACATTTCAAGGGCAGGAAACGCTGCTTTTCACTATAAAAAGACCTCAGATGTTCTTACTTATCTGAGTAGCCAGCCTTTATATGAGCACTTCAGTTAGGATGGAAGATCTAATTGTCTGTTTTTGTAAATATTGTTTTTATCTAAATGACTGACTGGGGCTTTTAAGCTGGAGTTTATAGCAGTGAATGGGCCGCATTAGACTGTACAACAGTCTCCTGTGTGGTCAAACTACTCACTGTTAATCACGGCAATAAGATAAGCATAATTGGATATTTGATTTCCCGCAGCGTGTGAGTGCATGTACAGACAACATATTGATTTCCTCTGTCTTCATAATGAAAATGATTTAGCCTCAGTAAAGAAACACTCTGACTCTTATTGGCTCACCGGCGTGATAATTATCATGTGTGTTATGTTCTATAAGGACGCCGTCTCTGCCTCCAATATTCTCCCCCGCTGAACAAACGGCTCACTCCAAATCACACCATCAGTCTCTGCTGGGTTTGAAATGTGACGACTGAGACCCGCTGCTGGGATTTCTATTGGATCATGGTCATCAGCTTCCAGCAGCCAAGCAGGCGGCCCGCAGAGGATGGAATAAGGTGAGAGACGTGCTTGTTTTCATCCCGACTGTTTATATCCACAATGTTTTGCATGATAATACACAAGAGATGATCTTTGTTAGTTTATCTTTAATGTTTCTCTGACGAAACCGAGGATTATCCAGCTCTATTACAACAATAAAAGGAGAGGCACATATTTTTAAATTGCTGAGAAATAAAACAAAATGATAACCGTTAAAGTTGGAACAGACAACATCCATGTCATCAAACCTCATTTCCTTGGATGTCCTACACCCACTGCACTGTACTCAAGCTTAGTAGGTCACAGCCGCCTTTACAAAATACCAAAGCTCTAATAAAAAGAAGAAGAAGTTTTTTCATTGTTCAGGTAAAGATCACAGCGTTAACCACAAGCATTAAGAATACTCAGTGCATTAAAATATGTCACCAAGCATCTGAGGACAAGACATCAATCTGAAGGCAGGGATTACCTCACGGATCGGTGATAGAATCAATTGCATGTAGTAATCAATAACAACTCCATATTGTAGTATGTAATAACCAATGTGTGCTGATTTACTCTGAATATAATTATCATTGTCAGGGTTGTTACAGGGATTTTTAAGATAAGATAAGATAAGATAAGATAACCTTTATTAGTCCCACACGTGGGAAATTTGTTTTGTCACAGCAGGAAGTGGACAGTGCAAAAGTTATGACGCAAAAATTAGAATACAATAAGAATAAATACAGTACACAGCTGTACAGAATAGAATAAAATAATATACTATATACAGTAGAATAAAATAGAATAAAAATATACAATAAGATAAAAATAGAATACGAATGCTATATACAACTGAGTAAAAATACAACGATGCCAGAAAAGATTATTGCACTTAGTGTTATTGCACATGTGTGGATGTGTGTGTTTGTTCAGTTAAAGTCTTTGTTGTGGAGTCTGACAGCAGTGGGGAGGAAAGACCTGCGAAATCTCTCCGTCCCACACCGTGGGTGCCGCAGTCTCCCACTGAAGGAGCTGCTCAGTGCTGTCACAGTCTGCTGCATGGGGTGGGAGACGTTGTCCAACAGGGATGACAGCTTAGCCGCCATTCTCCTGTCACTCACCACCTCCACTGGGTCCAGAGGGCATCCTAGAACAGAGCTGGCCCTTCGGATCACCCTGTTCAGTCTCTTCCTGTCCCCAGCAGAGATGCTGCCGCCCCAGCAGACCACACCATAAAAGATAGCAGAAGCCACCACAGAGTCATAGAAGGTCTTCAGGAGTGGGCCCTCCACCCCAAACGACCTGAGTCTCCGCAGCAGGTACAGCCTGCTCTGCCCTTTCCTGTAGAGGGCGTCTGAGTTATGAGTCCAGTCCAGTCTGTTGTTCAGATGAACACCAAGGTACCTGTAGCTGTCCACAGCCTCAATGTCCATACCCTGGATGTTCAGTGGTTGCAGTGGAGAATGCTTGTGCCTGCGGAAGTCTACCACCAGCTCCTTGGTTTTACTGGCGTTGATCTGGAGGTAGTTCAGCTGGCACTAGTCCACAAAGTCTTGAGTCAGTCCTCTGTACTCCTTGTCGTCCCCATCAGTGATGAGGCCGACTATTGCAGAGTCATCAGAGAACTTCTGCAGGAAGCACTGGGTGGAATTGTGGGAGAAGTCTGCAGTGTAGATGGTGAAGAGGAACGGAGCCAGAACCGTTCCCTGTGGGGCCCCCGTACTGCAGACAACCCTGTCCGACACACAGCCCTAAGTCCTCACATACTGTGGTCGGTCGGTGAGGTAGTCCAGGATCCAGGTAGTGAGGTGATGGTCCACTCCAGAGTTCTCCAGCTTGTCCTTCAGAACCGAGGGAAGAATAGTGTTGAAGGCACTGGAGAAATCAAAGAACATGATTCTCACAGTGCTTCCAGCGGTCTCCAGGTGAGCGAGGGAACGATGTAGGAGGTGAATGACGGCATCATCCGCGCCAATGCCAGGCTGGTAGGCAAACTGAAGTGGGTCCAGTGATGAGCTTGTTAGGCGCCGAAGCTGAGCCAGGACCAACCGCTCCAGGGTCTTCATCAGGTGGGATGTCAGAGCCACCGGCCTGTAGCTGTTGAGGTCCTTGGGGCGTGAAGTCTTTGGCACTGGTACAACACAGGAGGTTTTCCAGAGCTGTGGGACTCTTCCCAACCTCAGGCTCAGGTTGAAGAGGTGCTCCATCACCCCACACAGTTGGTCCGCGCAGGACCTGACGACCCTCGAGCTGATGCCATCTGGGCCCGCTGCCTTCTTGCCATTAATCCTCCTCAGTTCCCTCCTAACCTGGGTGGTTGAGAGAGACAGGCTGGAGCCTTGTGTTGAGTGTGTATTGGATGCTGTTGTTGGGGGTGGGGGGGAGTGAGCAGGGTGAATAGAGGAGGTGTGAAGTGTCTGAGGTGTCAGAG
Source organism: Diplotaxodon limnothrissa (assembly GCF_057381915.1). Classification (NCBI taxonomy): domain Eukaryota; kingdom Metazoa; phylum Chordata; class Actinopteri; order Cichliformes; family Cichlidae; genus Diplotaxodon; species Diplotaxodon limnothrissa. The sequence continues at coordinate 12,065,705 of NC_140597.1, read as the reverse complement.
GTGGAACAGCAGCAGTGGGGGTGGGTGAGTCTGCAGCCGATGTTGTAGACTGTCTCATGGTTGAATCAAATCTGTTGAAGAAATGATTCAGTTCATTTGCCCACCTCACATCCCTCCCAGGCAGAGAGTTCTGCTGTTTGTGGCCTGAGATGGTTCTGAGGCCTCTCCAGACTTCACCAACGTTGTTTTGCTGAAGCTGGTTCTCCATCTTCTGCCTGTAGCTGTCCTTCCCATTCCTTATCAGTCCCCTCAACTCTCTCTGCACCCTTTTCAACTCCTCTTTGTCTTTGGATTTGAAGGCCCTCCTCTTCTGCTTGAGGACAGCTTTAATTTCTGGGGTAATCCAAGGTTTGTTGTTGGAGAAACACCGTACAGTCCTGGTAGGTACGGTGTTATCCACACAGAAATTAATATAGTCAGTAATGCATGTAGTAAGGCTGTCGATGTCCTCTCCATGGTCGTCACAGATCACCTCCCACACAGTCGACTCAAAACAGTCCTTAAGAGCCTCCTCGCTCTCCTCTGACCATCTCTGCACTGTGCGGGTGGCTGGTGGCACCCTGCGCACTAAGGGCTCATACACAGGGACAAGGTGCACCAGGTTGTGGTCAGATTTGCCCAGTGGAGGGAGAGGTGATGAACTGTATGCCTCTTCAGCATTGGCATACAGTAAGTCCAGTGTTTTATTGTCTCTGGTTGAGCAGGTCACATACTGGGTGAAGGTGGGCAGTGTGGAGTCCAAAGAGGCATGATTGAAGTCCCCTGATATTATGAGAAGGGCTCTCGGAGATTGTGTTTGCAGTCTGCTGACCACTGAGTGGAGAGTGTCACAGGCTGCATCCGCGTTGGCCGAGGGGGGGACATACGCTGTTATTGCGATAACATGCGAGAATTCCCGGGGCAGATAGTACGGACGCATGCTAACGGCTAACAGCTCAATGTCTCTGCTGCAGAGTTATTGGCACAAGCTTAAGAGCTTTCAGTGCATCACTCTATTATTTAACATAACATCACATTATATTGTCAAATCTGCACATTAAGAATGAAAAGCACAGTTTTTCCCCAGAAGGAGAGAATCTAGACCCACTACACTGGGACACCACCTTGTTATTTTTTAAGTCATAAATCATTTATTTATTATTACACAACATAATAAAACAGTAACAACAGTTTTGTTTTAAAACCAAGACCTAAAGATTTAAAATGATGAACGATAGTTATCAAAACGTGTTAGCATTTCTTTAGTATCCAGTCAATAATTAAACAAACATTTATGGCTTTCCTTCTGGAAGATTCCTGAAACTGTGGGAGCTGCAGTTGGAACAAATGGAGCCTCTCCACCTTGGCTGAGTTTCCTGGTGTATTAATCTCCGGCTGTCCTCTCCCTCGTCACAGTCTGTGGTGTACTAACGAGTTCGTGTTAGCGAGGTCGCTCAGGCGGAATCTGATGGTGTGTGGCAGTCTGTAGTCATAGTTTAGTTTTGTTTTGTTTTTTATCAGTAACTCTTCCACCAAGCAGAAAATGTGGGCCGCGGTGAGCCGAGAGCACACGGCCATACACTAATCAGTTGTGATAGTCTGGTAATTAATGGGATTTGTTAATTGGGTCTGTCCTCCCCACGGACGTTTTCTGTGAATATTAATGGAACGTAAGCTAACCTCCCTCCTGCAGTCACTTGAACTTCGGCCACCTCAAATGCCGCGATTTTGTTTCACTGCGTCATCACTTTTATCGCAGAGACCAAAAAAAAAACGTGCCGTCCCAGAAAATCAGATGTTTATTACCACGTTATAGGGGCAGAGAATTCCCACAATGCTCCTCGCTGTCAGGATGCCAGGGTGGGATATGCTAGAGTTATAATCACGTTGGCAACGTCCTCTAAAGTTTGCAGTCAGTTTTGTTTTCCCTTCAAACGAGGCGACTTCTTTGGTTTCATCTCACTGAGCTGTCAGGTTCGGAAAACCTGAAAATAACATCTATGTGTAATAAACATGATTTACAGAGTTTTGTTTGCTTTAAATGTCTTCTATAGCTTTGCTACTGGAAAGTGTTTGACCGTGTGTCGTTTCAGGTGTGTTCCCCTCAAAGGACACTGAGGACTCTCTCCCAAAGACAAAGTTTCCAACAAAGTGCATTTTATTTTAGATCAAATTAGCAGTGTTTTATGTAACACTGGGTCCTTGTTTCCTTAAACATTTATATGTGGAATGTCTGTCTGGATTTTGACAACAAGGGATAAACTGGTGACAAGGCCAAAACTTCAAAAAGACACATTTTCTCGCCTACCTGCTGCAGCCGTGCCAACATTCTGTTTTCCTCTTTGGTCTCTAAGACAGCCGTCTCTAATGCCTGGGATGCATCCGAGCAGCCGCTTGTGTCCTCTGTCACAAATCCCTGGGACATGTCTCACGTGAAAATCAAACTTTTCTGTTTGAGACTTCTTGAGGTACCTTAAATGTGTCGTGTGAACTTTTTTTATTTTACACTTTTAAAGACAGATTTGTCATACTATGGGTCGTGTATGGGATTTGATTTTTGACTTCGCAGAAAGAGGAGGAGGGATGCTGTGCTGCAGGAAACTGTAAGAAAATGAACTTTTAATACTTTCACTGTTTCTGCTCTTTTTTCCTTCATCCTCTCCTCCTCACACACCTGCTCCTGCTCCTCCTGTTCTGGGCTACAGCTGACTCGTCCCCCAAAGAGGACACGGTGTCCTGCCTCCCTCCCTCCCTGTGTGTCCTTGCTGTCATCAGCTTGGCGTTGGCGTCCCGAACGCTCTGTACTCACCGTCCTCTCCTTTCCTTGGCTGTTCCGTCCTGGCTGCTATATCGGTCCACTCGGTGTTTCTAAAAGCGTCTCCGGCTCATGGTGGTGCTTCCTCGCTGCCCTTGCCCCTCCTACTGCACCGACACAGCTGCTGTTTGGCTGAGCAAGGAGAGGAGGGGGCATCTCGCCACATGATTGGCTCCTTTGGAGCACAGAGAGGCAGGACGACACCTGCTGGAGCTGATGGATCACCTGTCTGCAGGAGAACCTGCTGTGCTCAGGACGCTGGCCCGAGGAGGACAGAAGGTTCACCCGGCTCTGTCCTGACACGCAGGACGCTCCCTCTGAGCGCTGCAATAAAACACACTTAAAGGATAACTTTGATATTCTGTGTTTTTGAGTAAAGCCAAAGCTGAACGTGTAAAGCGAAAGCTGATAGCTTTACCTCTGTGCCACAGAGCACTGCTGGTGTTTTAGTGAGCCACACTGTTGCACTGGTGACATGTTGCTTCATTGGCACACACACACACACACACACACACACACACACACACACACACACACACACACACACACTGTAGTTTATGTTGAGCTGTCCTGCTACCCCAAATACTCAATGAAGCACCAAACGTGGATTAATCCGCTGCTGAAAATAGTCCCCAACACATCTGTTTCTCCTTGTTGGAGTCATCTTTGCGACGACAGGGGAAATACTACAGGGACTGGTTACACAAAGTATTCTTTCCTCACATGAACATCTGACAGTGAAACATGAAAGTTGGAAAAAATTTTAACCACCATTTAAGTATTTTTAATGTGAGGTGTGCTAATCTGTGAGTCAGCAGAAGTTTGAACATTTGAATGATGAGTGGAAGGTTTGGTATAAAGTAAAAAATTAAAATGAGAAACCACAAAAGAAACACAATGTGGGGAGAACAGAGAGAGGAGGGCAAGAAGGAAGGCAACATGTTCTGAGATGCTCCACAGAGACGGGCCAGGTGTTCCCCATTTTATTAATTAGCTCCGCCTACCTGGGAACATGCAAGAAAGCACAGGTAACGTCTCATGCGACTCAGGTGTCCGTGTTTATATTTTATTTCTGATGAATGATTTTAGATGAATTATGACTTGTCCTCTTCATAACAATAAATTAAAATCAGGTTGTTGTATACAGTTGTTTCTGCACCTCTCCTGCTTTGGCACATCCAAGTGTTTTCTCCTCAGAGCCCTGACCTTAAAGATGTGTATTTAAGGTGGAACTGGAAACCCAGCAAAAAAGAAAATGGTGATTTCTAACATTTCTAACATGTGGTTAGATACTTTATATTGTAAGGTAGAACCTACAACAATACATACAGAGAAAAACCCAAAAATCATATGATCCCCAAGCACTTTGGCGACAGTGAAAAGGAAAAACGTGCAGAACCAGGCTCGGGGAGGGGCAACCATCTGCCGTGATTGGTTGGGTTGGGCCGAGAGAAGGAAGACAGGATAAAACCACAACCTCCAGCGGAGACTGATTGCTAAACGGGCCCCTCAGACCCCCCCAGCGGAGACAGACACAGGGCCAGCAGATGCAGAGACCTCTAGCAGAGACGGATCAGAACCAGCAGGCGCGGGGACCTCTGGCAGGGTTGACGCTGACTGGAGCTGAGCAGCACATTGGTTTGGCTCAGGCAGCGACAGCAGGGTGCAGTCCTCTGCTGGCTGAAAAAGTTCACAGAAACTGCCAACAGAGGGCAGAGGTGGCTGGGTAAACTCACCCGAGCTCTCAGCGGAGAACAATTGCTGAGAGGCTCAGAGTTCTCAGGTAACACGGGTTGTGCTAGCTTCTTGGTTTCCAGGGGTCCAGAGTCAGCTGAGGGTTGAAGGTCAGCCTCTGGCGAGGCCCTGGGAAGAGTCCAGTCTCCAGCTTTTGAGGGAATAAAACAGTCCTAATGAGTGCATCTTCTTGTTTAGCATGAGTGAGTGAAGAGGACGGCTCAGCAGGAGGCTGGGCTACTAAAGGCTGAAGTACTGGTTGAGGTGAGAATGAAACTGATTGTTGAGCAGATGATTGAGCCACAGGTAGCGGGGACACGGGAGACTGAGCCACAGGTAGCGGGGACACAGGAGACTGAGCCACAGGTAGCGGGGACACGGGAGACTGAGCCACAGGTAGCGGGGACACGGGAGACTGAGCTATAGGATGCATAGCGATGCAGATTGCGGTGGAGGTGTAATACGTGGTGGAGTGATAGACTGAGCTAACGGCAACTGAAAAGGGGACTGAGGTAATGGTTGAGGTGAAAATGGTGGTGGAGTTGGCGACTGAGCAACAGGCCGGGTGGCTAAATGGGCTACAGACCTCGCTGAAAGCAGTAATGATGGGCAGCTAACTGAGGTAGTGGTGGTTGAAGTCTAAGTGAGGAGAGGGATGGAGTAGGTCCTCCTAAGTCTCTGAAACACAGTTTAACTAGCTGGAAGACCTCAGAGGAAACAGTCTTTCTTAGATTCTTCTGCTCTGAGTGAACAGGTAAACAACAATATTTTGCAGACTGGCTGAACTCGCCTGGGCTCTCAGCGGAAACAGGAGGCAGAGACGGCTCAGCTGAGCTGCTAGCAGAGGGAAGACTGGGCTGCACTAGGTCAATAGTCTCTGGAAATGCAAGCTTAGCAGATATAAGCACAGTTTTTGCATTTTCAGTCGCTGATTTAACATTCAGTTTATTTGTTTTAGTTCTAGGCTCTAAAGGAGCATGAACAGTCATGTGTTTCTCCTGAGATGAAACAGAGGATGTGTTTTTGTCACTCACCCCAGCCGGCTGCTTAGAAGTCCCAGAATCCAGCTGAGTTAAGGGGTGCCGGCGGCGTGAACGACGTTTCCTCCCCGATGAGGGAACGGAGGAAACTGGTGATGGTGGAGCGATGAAGGCTTGCTCTTCAAATCAAATCAAATCAAATCACTTTTTATTGTCACATCACATGTGCAGGCACACTGGCACAGCACATGCGAGTGAAATTCTTGTGTGCGAGCCCCACAAGCAACAGAGATGTGCAAACACAACAACACAAACGAGCAAAATACAAGAATGGCCAACCTGAAACTAATAAATATATGTACAATATATAATAGTGTATGCATTTCTGGATGTGTATACTAAATATTTTCCTACGTGTGTGTGTGTGTGTGTGTGTGTGTGTGTGTATACACATTTTTACAAATTAAATAGTAAAAAAATAAAATAAAATAATAATAATAATAATAAAATATATAAAATATACAGAGTTGAATATGTGCAAAACAAGTGGCATTTATATACAGTGTGGAGTGCATAATGTTGAAGTTCCAGTAGTGAAGCTGAGGTGTCTATGACGTGTTCAGCAGTCTGATGGCCTGATGGAAAAAGCTGTCTCTCAGTCTGCTGGTACGGGACCGGATGCTGCAGAACCTCCTTCCTGATGGAAGCAGTCTGAACAGTTTATGGCTGGGGTGACTGGAGTCCTTGATGATCCTCCCCGCTTTCCTCAGGCACCGCTTCCTGTAGATGTCTTGGAGGGAGGGAAGCTCACCTCCAATTATCCGTTCAGAGCACCGCACTACTCGCTGGAGAGCTTTGCAGTTGTAGGCGGTGCTGTTGCCATACCAGGTGGTGATGCATCCAGTGAGGATGCTCTCAATGGCACAGCGATAGAAGGTCCTGAGGATGCGGGGGCTCATGCCGAATCTTTTCAGTCTCCTGAGAAAGAAGAGGCGCTGCTGCGCCTTCTTCACTGTTTTGTTTGTGTGTACTGACCACGTAAGATCCTCAGCCAGGTGTACACCAAGGAACCGGAAGCTGCTCACTCTCTCCACAGCAGCGCCGTTGATGGTGATGGGGGTGTGTACTTCTCTGCACCTCCGGAAGTCCACTATCAACTCCTTTGTCTTTGCGACGTTGAGGGTGAGATGGTTGTCTTGACACCAGTGGGTCAGGGCGCTGACCTCCTCCCTGTAAGCCGTCTCATCACCGTTGGTGATAAGACCCACCACTGTAGTGTCGTCCGCAAACTTCACAATGATGTTGGAGCTGTTAGTGGCTGTGCAGTCGTAGGTGTAGAGTGAGTACAGGAGAGGGCTCAGTACACACCCCTGTGGAGCACCAGTGTTCAGTGTGATGGGGGATGAGGTGATGCTGCCCAGTCTGACCACCTGGCGTCTGTCAGACAGGAAGCTAAGGATCCAGCTGCAGAGGGAGCTGCTCAGTCCTAGATCCTGCAGTTTCCTGTCCAGCTTCGAGGGAACGATGGTATTGAATGCTGAGCTGTAATCTACAAACAGCATCCTCACATACGTGTCTCTCTTCTCCAGGTGTGACAGGGCAGTGTGTAGTGTCAGGGCTATGGCATCATCAGTGGACCTGTTGTGGCGGTATGCAAACTGTAGAGGGTCCAGTGAGTCGGGTAGTGCAGAGCAGATGAAGTCCCTGACCAGCTTCTCGAAGCATTTGCTTACGATGGGGGTCAGGGCTACAGGTCGCCAGTCGTTCAATGAGGAGATGGTGGAGGATTTGGGTACAGGGACGATGGTGGCCATTTTGAAGCAGGCTGGGACTACAGACAGAGAGAGGGAAAGGTTGAAGATGTGCGTGAACACTCCAGCCAGCTGAGCCGCGCATGACCTGAGGACGCGGCCGGGAATCCCGTCCGGACCAGTAGCTTTGCGTGCGTTCACCTTCCTGAAGCACCTCCGCACATCCTCCTCAGACACAGTGTGCGCACTGACGTCATCCGCGGTGCGCATACTGTCCGGTCTCATGGTGTTCGCTGTGTCGAATCTAGCGTAGAATACGTTTAGATCCTCACACAGAGAGGCCGTGGTCTGCGGTGTGCTGGTTTTCCCTCTAAAGTCTGTGATCGTGTTTAGTCCCTGCCACATACTCCGAGGGTTGTCAAACTGTTGTTCCACCCTGTCCCTGTACTCACGTTTGGCTGCTTTGATCGTCTTCCGGAGTTGGTAATGTGCGTGTTTGTAGTCCGATGTGTTCGCGGAGGCAAAGGCGGTGTTCCGTGCCGCCAGTGCCGCGCGAACATCTCCGTTAATCCAGGGTTTTTGATTTGGGAAGGATTTGACTGTTCTGGATGGGACGACATCTTCCACGCATTTCCTGATAAATCCACAGACTGAGTCTGTGTATTCATCAATGTCTCTGGCGGCCACGTGAAACATTTCCCAGTCCGCGTGATCAAAACAGTCCTGCAGCGCAGACTCCGATTGGTCCGTCCAACAGTGCACCGCCCTCCGGGTTGGAGCTTCCTGTTTCAGCTTCTGCCTGTAGGCGGGCAGGAGCAGGATGGAGCAGTGATCTGATTGGCCGAATGGGGCGCGGGGGAGGGCTTTGTACGCATCCCGGAAAGAGGTGTAACAGTGGTCGAGTTGCCGGTTTCCACGTGTGTTGAAAAGGATGTGTTGATGGAGTTTTGGTGAGACTTTCTTCAGGTTTCCCTTATTAAAGTCTCCGGCTGTGATAAACGCTGCCTCTGGGTGTGCGGTTTCCTCGCTGCTGATCGCGCTGTACAGTTCCCTGAGTGCACGGTCAGTGTCGGCTTGTGGGGGAATGTAAACAGCCGTAATAATCACTGCTGTAAATTCCCTCGGTAGCCAGAATGGCCGGCACTTAATCATCAGGTACTCCAGGTCCGGTGAGCAGAAGGATTTGACCGGGTGCACGTTCGCATAATCACACCAGCTGTTGTTGATCATGAAACACACACCACCGCCTCTGCTTTTCCCAGTAAGATCCTGTGACCTGTCCGCGCGGTGCACAGAGAACCCCGGCAGTTGTATTGCGGAGTCCGGTACTTTGTCCGATAGCCAGGTTTCTGTGAGGCAGATCACGCAGCAGTCCCGCATCTCTCGCTGGAATGAGATCCGTGCCCGAAGCTCGCACAGCTTGTTCTCCAGAGACTGCATATTAGCCAGTAATAAACTGGGTAACGGTGGTCTGTAAGTGCGCCGTCTCAGTCGAACCAGAACGCCAGATCTTCTCCCTCTGCGTCGGCGTTTGCGGCCTCCAGGGCCAGAGAACAAAGGCGTCTCAGGTGAGATGAATGGGGGGTCTGCAAACGGAGCGTCCGTGTTGCAAAACTTGAACTCCGGAAAGTTATAAGAAAGACCGTCTTTTATGTCCAGTAAGGTTTGTCGGTCGTACACAAGGAGACAAGTGCTGCTCGTGAAAAAATAAAGGAAAAGTAAAATTAAACACAGAAGAAAGCCGTTGCTTGGGGGAGCTCGCGACGAGGCTGCCATACTCGGCGCCATCTTGAAGCATCACATCCTCTGACCACATCGCTGCCAAGAAGGAGGCCGGCTCAGAATGGCACAAGGAGGAATTCCGCAGCAGCTGTGTTGAGATGCCTCTCTCCAATAGTGGTTGCCGGTGACTAGCGGAAAGCTCCATGTGCCACTGCTGCCGCTGCGGGGGCTTTGGGATAGAATACCGGGAGCGGGCGAAAGCTGCAAGCTCCCGAGCTTGTAGCACCTCCTGGGCTTCGTGCAGCTGGTCCATCAAGTCCATAAATCCTCTTAGCTGGCGCAGATGAGGACTCCTCTCCAGGATCGCTTCAATAGCGTTAATCCCAACCTTTGCCTTAGCGTCCTTAGTGTGGGAAACAGGAGGGAGACACAGCTGGGGGAAATTAGACTAACGAGACAGGAGAGAAGTAGAACTGAACACTCTGACATCAGATTGGGACTATCAAAATAAAACAGGAAACACGAAACAAATCACAAAGATGCAGACTTGACACTGAGAGGCAGACTGAAAGAATATAACACATGGAACCCAGGAACGACAGAGACTTAAAGAAGAATTAACATCAAACTAAACTCATGACCAGAACCAAACTGAAACATAGAATAAAAATAAGCAAAACAGCACATCTCAAGAATCAGAATATAAATCATAATCTAGAAAAACACCAAAATATAGGAAACAGAAAATGCTGGGTCAAAATGACCCAGAACCGTGACACTAAGTTTGTTTGTGAACTTATTGCTGTGTGTGACTGTTACGCCCCTAGTCTAGGCGTGTAGAGACGCACATAAGGTTGGAGGAGAGAGAGACAAATACCCGCCCTGGTTCCCAAGCCAAACATCCAAAACCAGTTGTGAGTAAAAAAAAGGTGATTTTATTGAAGGTAATGAAGCATAGCTCCAGGGTGAACCCAGGCCAAAATAATAAACAAAACCAACTAAGTCCCACCAGAAAACTAACTAAACCCTAAGAAAGAAACAGAACAAACAAATGACAATACCCCCGCTCCCTAACCCGGAAAACAGGAGAAAACCGTTCCAAAGAAAAAGGCGGCTCACCCCTTCCGCTTCAGCTGGACAGACACTGTGCGATTTTTTTCAGTCGCGCGATTCAGCTCCTGCTCAAACTGTACGGTTGACTCGCAGGGGTTAGAATTTCATAGGTCACGATGCAGGGTCTCACACTATACGGCCCGATGCTCTGATGCGACCTGAGTGCTCACACTGTGCGTACATAAAATGAAGGTTATAACAGAAATTCTGTCGCTCGCTCTCCCTCTCTGTCTTTCACTCACACAGACACGCACACCACCACCATCAACTTTGCTAAATTGCTAATGAAAAACATTAATCAGGCAGCTGTGATTGAGCAGCAGTGTAGATCCAACTATTTTCACGGTTGTTGTGTCGTGATAATTTTGTGAGGCCACATCGAAAAAGCTCGGATGAGCTTTCCAAAGTTCTACAAGTTGTGCCTCCATCGCTTGTGTCCAGATCACACGCTGCACTGCCGTGCTGCGCCGTCTTTTTCGCTGACATTTGATGATCAGGAGCTGGTCGTGAGGTGTTAATCGCATCTCGTTAACCCACGTATACTACACGATGCACGACGCATGATGAAGGCCAAAATCGGGCCGATCGGCAAATCGGTCGCACGACTCAAAAATCGTCTCAAAATGGGCCAAAAATCGCACAGTGTAAGCCCAGCATAAGCCCAGCATTAGGGTGCCTAAGCACTAAGTTAATGCACCAGGAGCGGCTCTCACAGATCACGCTCACACAAATACACAGCAAAAGTATAGGCTGCAAAACCAGGGTCAGGACCGCGTCGGCTGTCAAGCTACTCGCTCGCTCCACTCTCTCTCTCCCGCGGGAGCTGTCAGAGCGGCTTTTTGAACGCGGTTACGTGTTCCACGGTCCAATCAGCTGCTCACTACTCTTCATTAGGGGAGGGACCTGACACAGAACAAAACAGCCAACACAGTGTTCTTATGGCCACAGCCATAACAGTGGTGCATCCATAAATTAAGTAAACTAACTGATGTACCATATTAATCAAACAAAGCCAAACAGCGGTGATAATATCAGCCCAATGAGAGTCACTATCTGTGTGATTTGTACATTTTTTGTCCCACCATTCCTGCAGAGTTACTGCAATAGCAAGTAAGTATAACAAAAGACTGCACACATAGCTGGACTGGCCATCGGGTGGGCCGCTGGCGAGTTTTTGTTTTTATGGGCCGATCAATTTTTTATTTTTTTGGAAGGGTATAAATAATGAAAGGTGTTGGATTGGCCAATTGGTCATGATCGACTCTGGGCTGGACCAATTACAGCCGAGGAGGTCGGATGCACCCTCCCCCTTGTTTAGCAATCTTATAGATGAACTAAAGAAAATGGAGAACAAAAAAAGGAAAGGAGGTGCAGAAAAAATTAGGGCCAAAAAGAAACAAGCCCTTCAGGCAGACGCTGCCAAATGTGTAAAAATAACTGAATTGTTTGGCGGTAGCTATGGCATAGCTTCCACAGATTTAGCAACATCAGCAAGTGGTGGAGGCCAGCAGGTGGATAAGGGAAAGGGGAGGCAAGAGGAGGAGAGACCCGAGGCGGCCGCCGGTCATAGTGGCAGAGGAACTGAACTTCAGGTAAGAAGTTATGACCTGCTGTCTGTGTCAGATATAAACCAAGTTTAGTTGTAGTTTGTTTTCGTTGTGCTGACTTTTTACAGTCGCTTAGAATAACTGGTACTGCGTACTAGCTAGCATGACGGAGTTTATATACTGCTGGGCGGGTGCTATGAAGTTACTGATAGTAAATTTTATTTTATGCTTAAGGTTAGTTTCTCAAACTCCTCAAAATCTTAACAAATTGTGCCAATCCTTACATGTTGCACCAGGCTGATTTATCATCAAGTGGAGAAGTCTGTGACAGAGGAGACAGAAGAGCAGCAGAGAGAGATGGAGAGATGACTTCATGTCATCCATGAGGGATGCATTTGACATATGTTTCACATATTATAGCCCAACAAGTTACTTATAGCAATTTAAATACGAGCAATCAGTTTTTGGCAAATACCGGAAATCAGTTTTTGGCAGACAATCACTTTTTGGCCCAACACCGGCTATTGCAGTTAATAATACAACAGCTTCTTGCCATTTTTTGTGTTTCTTTTTATCGCTGTGTAACTGAGTTCAATTGAAAGCCTGCATGCGCTAATACCTCTTTCCACAAGTTCCCAGAATCCTTTGCGGTTTTACCCCTGAATGACGTCACATTTTTGGTGGGCCGGTCTCTAGTCAAAATGCCCGGGCCGATTTTTTTGTCCCAGTCCAGCCCTGACTGCACAGCACTTTCAGGCGGGCTTGTGTTGCTGCACACTATAGATGCCCCATAGTAGAAAGAACAAGCTGAAATCAGTCAGAAAATGTAAAATCACCAAGAATGATAATGATTCATGCATGGGCGATATAAAGAGAGGAATGTATGGCTGTTTGGAGATAGGACAGACTTTGCTTATGCTCTGCAAATGTAAGATCAACACAAGGTCCCCTGCTAATAATAAAGATGAACTTATGTCTGAAAATTATACACAAGCGACCACAGCTAAGTCTGCACGCCAGCTGAAAACTTTTGTTCTTTCCATGTTCTCCCGAAATCTTCATGTCTCCAGCTACTCCAGCTATCCAAAGACATGCATGTTCGTGGGTTTAGTTAGCATACAATAGAATGGCAACTTCTCCCAGGTGTACCCGCTTCCCAACCTATGACTGCTGGGATTGGCTCCAGTCGCCTTTAAGCAGACTTAAAGAAAAAAGTTTTTTATTTTGGAAAAAAAACAGCCACATGACCGACAATACAATGGAAACAGCAAAAGATGTAGTGAGTTCCTTTTTTTTTTTAAATTTAGTCTTGATTGTGAAAATAATAAATCTAGCACTAAAGAAGTAAAATTCCACTTGCAACTAGGTTTAACTTGTAGAAAGGCTGAAATCAGAAGAGTGGAGGTTGTTATAGCAGCACATCACTGCCTCTTTCTCTTTGTCTCCGCCACACAGCTCTGCCTAAAAATGCTTTTCCCATATTGCTCTGCACTCTGTGTGTTTAGAAGCTTTAAAGACACAAACAGATACAGAAACAGAGTCATCATTGTCTCACCACGCTATTATGAGCAAACGCAGATCGCTGTGTGAGGAGGAGAAGACAAAGGCACGGAGGAAGCAAGCGAGGCTCCACCGAAAATCATCCCAGAAGAAAAAGTCATTACATAAAATAATCATGTCAGCAACAGCAGCAGGAGAGAGAGAGACGTTTTTCCTTTTACAGTTATTTCACGGAGTATTCCTATATTCATTTCAAGTACTTTGATCACATGACACAGTAATATCCAGAAACTTCTGCTTGTCTTTGTTCTTCTGTCCTTTTGTTTTATTTTCTTATTCCTGTGTCAATCAGCATGACCATAGTTGAGGAGCATTTTTACATTTTTAAGAAAATGCATTCAAATCTGAACCAACCAGTCAACAGTTCCAGTTGTCAGTTACATGTCTGAGGATGAAGGAACAGTCCAAGTCCAACCGACTAGGAATGTATAACACAACCAGAGAAGCAGCGACGGCAACCCCGGGTTTATTAAAGGTGTCAAACCAGAGTACTCCCAGTACTGGGATGTCATATCAACAGTGTTGGGGAATAACGGAGTACATGTACCGCCGTTACGTATTTAAAATACAAAATATGAGTAACTGTATTCCATTACAGTTACCGTTTAAAAAGGTGGTATTTAGAATACAGTTACTTTGTTGAAATAAGGGATTACACTGTGGTCTTTTCCTGTTTGATATGTTCGGCTATGCCCTCTCTATTTTTGGTAATTCCCAAACCCAAACAAAACACGCATTAAGAGGCTCAAATGCCCGTGTCTCAACCTCCCGTCTCATAATGACGTGAAGAAATATTTTTAAAAATGATTTAATATGAAGGCAATAGCAGAGTGTTACAGGCATAGCCCTAAAGAAAGTAGCTTCATGGGCAGTGTAGTCCGTGCTGCAGGGAGAATGGATGCCATACCCGTTATGTGTCTGTGAGTGAGGGAGGGAGAAAGAGGAGTTGTCATCGAGCAGAAACGGGAGCTGGAAGCATGTAAATATAATAATAAACACTGCAGCCAAGAAGAGTGCCTGACGAGCCCAGTTGTAAGTAAGCTATTAAGACTCGACTGTACACTGTGTTCGTGTTTTCCTCCGAAACAATAAGTTCTGTTGAAGCAGCCTTTCCACGCCTCTCTCTGTCTCTCGCAAGAAAAGTTGATCCAGACAACAAAGTAAAGCTAGTTGTTAGCTATACGAGCCGCGGACCTGTTTGATATACGCCCCGGAATAGTTTTCTATATGAAATCGCTGCAATTTTAATTTTATATTAAGATTTTAATAATCTTGTTGCTATTGGTATGGCAAGTAGCCTTCAGTAATAGTAATAAATCACAGAGGAGGTGTGTTTGGAGCCAGAGAAAGAGGTGGCGTGAGACTGAGGGAGATTGGGGGGTGGGGTTGTAGGTAATGTGCAGTTGTGGGCAGTCTGAAGCAGTTATATAACACGATGAATGAAAGATGATTTTTACACATTTCTCTCATTGTTATTGCATCATCAGAGCTGCAGATGTTAAAATGTGGACGTGCTCAGATATCTACCCTTCACAGCTGTCTCCCAGCACAAGCACACAAGGTTTTATAAAGGATCTGACTAAGTGCGAACTTCTGTCTGATGGTGGTGATTGGAAACAATTCTTGGTTTCTGTTATATTTTTATTCTTACCTCTTTCTATCTCAGTCTCTATACATGGTTTACCTCCTTTTTGTTTTGAGGATCAGATTTCATATGGTTTTCAGTGTTTCTTCCTCCCTCCTTTGTTCTTTTCCCCATCCTTTTCTAATTGCATAGATTGAGTTCACCTGTGCCAGTTATCCCGCCCCCTGCCGTGCATTAGTTATGTAATCTTCTCCCTCAGTCATCCCCCTGTCCCATCTTTGTCCCATCTTACTGCTGTAAGGTCTCAGATCTTTAATGAAGATCTGTTTGTGTCCACATAAAAACTTTAACACACTTTGTAACCACCTTGTAACTTTCATAGGCAAAAGTGAGGATTTTTAGCCTTCACTTTATTAATTTTTGAATTCTGAAACAAACTAAATAATAAATATGAATCTGTATCACTCTTGTATGTTATCTAAAATTGATGTAGCATTAACACCTCCTACAATGCTAATTGGATGGTGGCTCAGAGAAAACAGCAGGGCTGCACGCAGGAGGAGAGAGGAGGGAGGCTGAGAGGCATGAGGGACAAAGCACAAAGTAATGAGGATATACTGCATTGGTGGAGCCACCTTAGTCAGGTGGATATCTAACATTTGCACAAATAAAATTGTATGAAGTTATATTTGTCTGGTTCCAAGGTTCACTTCATTGTTTGTTAACTTCTTCGGGATGTGGGACACTGGAAACCCTGAGCTGAGCCACTAAACGATGTGGGCATTGTTTCTTTGTTAACCAATAATCTGACTGATTTTATGTGCAAATACTGACATGTCTGTACTGCAACAGCACAATATCTATAAATCAATACTGATAGTTTGGATTTTAAGAAAGGAAGGAAAACACACAGGCACAAGGAGACATTTAAAAAAAAGAATAACAGCCACGAACGTAATCATACTCCAGCTCCAGGTTTCCTGCCTCGGTGTGTGTCTTTGAGCAGTGCACGGTGGCTTCTCTTCAGAACCAGAGAGAAGGAGAAGGTGATGACAAGTGGAGGTGAGAAGAAGGTGTGAGGTCCAGCATGTTCACACCTTTGGAGGCTGCAGCAGGAGAGAGTGGAGAGTCAGCATCTATTTTCCACACAGGTCCCACGAACCTCGGCATGGACAGCAGGTACCGTGTCATCTTTACCCTCGGCTCTCTAGCTGAAGATATCAAAGTCAAACCGAGGCTGGACCTTCATCGCTGACATCACTCCATCACTGACTTGTGAGGCATTTGCAATCCCAGAGAAGAGATGGGAAAAATTAGTTACAGACACAAAAACTGTGGAAACAGAGCCCTGTAAAATTAAAGGGCCACTTCACTAAAGTACACTGTTTTTCTGCTTGGGATCCAACTAGCAGGGGGGAAAGTGTCCACTTGCAGGTAACTACAAGACAATGTGTTTTTTTTAAAGTGCTTTATCCTGATTTTTTTTGTATACGTCTTTGAATGATCTGCATGTACGTAATGATGAGCGCTGCATGAACACTTTAAGGTAGTGGAATAACCAAATCCCTGCAGATTTTCCATCAAACAGGAGCTGTGAGGTGCAGTTGTCCACCTTCGGAAATGTATACTTAAAGAAATGTCGTCAGTAAAGAGACTCGGTGTGATCCCTAGATGTTTATCAGTGGCACAGTTTAATAAAACTAATGAGTTCATGGAAGCGACAGGTGAAAATATTGCTCGACGCTGGCATGCAGTCTCTCGACGTAGTGGAGGGATTTTAATCTGAACATTATTCCTGTTCACAGCAGGAATCTGCATCTCATTTCACGAGATTTAACGTGGATGTTAAAACTCAGTTGTCTGCTGCACTTCTTTCAGCGCTGTAACAAAAGCTTTGGGATATTTAATGCAAAGCTGCGTCTTTGCACTGACAAACCTGACGTGACAGTAAAATGAGCCTTTCTCGAGCCTTGTCAGCCCTGTAGAGATTTGAATAAAACAAAACGGCGGCCTCGAAACAAACAGGATAATTATGGCCTCGGGTGCCTGCGCCTGTCTCTCTTCCTGTTGCTTTTATTCCACAAACACTGAACTGGAAAAAGTCGCCTCTTGTCGCAGAGCGGCACCTCTGCGAGTGTTCAATGGCAGATGTTCAAACCGTGACAGATGAAAATGAATCTTTCTTTCGTGCACTCTTTAAAAAAAAAAAGAAAAGGCGAGACAATAGAGGATTGTGAGTTATGTAACTTGCTGTAAACCTTCAAGCACACTGGAAGCGGAGGAGGAGGCGGAAGCTGCACTGCTAAAAATCTGCTTTTACTAGGATTGTTTAGCTTTTTTGTTTAGTCCTATCTTCCCACATTATCAGCTATGTATAATATCTGGAAAATTCTACCCACAGCATTTCTGCAAGGACTGATGGGACTATCTCTACAGGCTCGCAGAGACAATAATGCGCGGCATTCACGGGGGAATGTCACAGACCCTCAGCTGCATTTCTAAAGCCCATTTCCAATGAGAACATTTTACAAATAGCAGGAAAATGTTGCGCTTGAAGTGATGTCTGCAGACTTCATAAGCAGCCCTTTCATTTTTGTTTGGTGAGGGTTTTCTATGCTTTTAGTTCACCTGCTGGTATTTTTATCTGTACTTCTTGAAAGCACTGCAGGTTCACAAACACTTAGTATTACAGATCGAGCCTCTGGACTCCAAAATCATACATATCGTTCAGCGCGGCGGCTTTATTTTTCGCATTTACCTGGTAAAATCAGAAGAAAAGTGCTGCCGAAAGTGGTCTTTGTTTTCTTTACTAAACAATGAGCACAAATTATTTGTTCTTTAAGAAAAATGTATTTAAATTAGTGATCGTTGTGTGACAACGTGAAAAATATAAAATCTCTCAGCAGGATAAAACGGGGGAGGTTCAGATAGGAGTCATGATAAACATGAAACCACATCTGCCTGTAATAAAATCCACAAACTTGTTAAGAATAAAACAAATCTGTTGCTTTCTAGGAAGCCGACTGAGAAACAGTGAAGTCGTTTACAGCTTTAAGGGGTTTAAACACACACACATACACACTATAATAGATTTTGGTCATTTTCACAATGAAAGAGCCCCCAGAGAAAAACTGCACTGAAGTAAAAGTACTTTTACTCAGGAACAAAGAGCTTGAGATGGATTAATAAATATTGAACTGTCACGGTTCACGGTTTGACTTAGTGGCAGGACGTGCTGGAACAAGTTCCAGTGAAAACACTTTAATGGAAACTTTCAAGTGCTTGAAGTTATTCTGAAATTTTCTGAAACATTTATTCATACGAAAGTGTTTCTTTGCAAGTTAAGTCCTGTTACCAGCAGAAGGTTTGACAGGTATGAGTGTTCTCGCAGGTGAGAAACTTATAATAATTGTAGATTAACACCAGGTTTAAACACAGGCTGATTAACTACTGGGTAAAGTGGCAAAACAAGATTTAGACTACTAAGAGTAGCTAAGGTGAGTACTTAATGTACACAATGACATCACTGGATCATAAATTATTCTTTAATGTGTATGTCACTTTAATTTTGCATTAAAATGCATTTTTTCTTTTCATTTGCATGCACATTCGTAGCCAGTCTGCAGCAGCGTGCAGGGAGCGAGTGTCAGTCATCAGCTGGAGTCGTGCTGAGCGCTGAGACAGCTGTCCTTTGCTGTGGGTCACTGAAAATCAGCAGCTGAGGAAAACAAGTCATAATCATCATATTTCAGACACGCTGATGTCAGAAGAAGACGGGCATTTATCAAAGACTCCTCTCTTTGTGTTTGACTGAGTCACATGCAGCAGTTATAGGTCAGCAGATGACAGAAACAACAAAGAATGTGATATTTGTGGCACGGTGTGGATAAATAGAAAATGTATGAATAATGTATACATGTATGGATAAGTAGAAAGAAAGATGTACTCAGGCCCATAAATTATCATAAATGAGCTCGCAGACAGCAGGATATTACCCCTGCTGCTGATCATCATTCTATAGAAGGAAACAACACAACCGTAGATGGTTGAAAGATTAAAACCTGTAATAATCACAGTGTGTACTGTCATTTAACTCCACTCTTTACTGTACTGCGTTTACTCTGAATTACTCATTCTCATTGCAAATATCCTGTTGCAATATGTGTGCTATATTTACATGGACACAGGTTATGATGATTTATAAACTGAATAATCAGTGTAGAGTCTAATAAGTGTACTGTTATTCTCATATATTAAAAATGGGCCTTATCAGACTGAGGAGTTAATGAGAAGCCAAAACTAGATCTCAGGAAAACACTCCCACATCCGCTCCTTTAAATATTTTAATGCATTTTTGCCTTTATTGATAGTTGTTTTGAGGTGCAGACAAAAAGAGATTCAAAGGTTAATGAAAGTGTATTCTGGTAGGAAATGAAGGCTCATAGCACAAAGGTGCAGTATTTCTCCTTCTGATACGCTGCTGAAGTGCTGCTTTGGGTTAGATTCCAGAAACATGAAAAATCTCATTAAAAATACAATTAATGCAAATATAGCTACAACAGAGCTCGAAGTCACGCAGGTTGTTTTGTATGTTTAGAAAATGTTTGGAACGTCTGTTTTGTTGTTAATTCACTTACTTGGAATAATTAAACGACCAATATTTCTCAAAAACTGAATAAAATGCAGATTATACACCACCAGCCATCAACTTCATGTGTTTTAATTATTACTGTAATCATGCTTCTGAATGGGTAAATCATCCATTCTGATCATTAAAGTGGATCTCTTTTGCTCATTTGCATCTCCATAGTGTTATTCTTGGAAGGCTAATGCTTCTTAATGACATCATACAGCTGCAAGAGAAGAAAAAATTGTCGAAAACTGACTGTTTAGAGCAGTCTGAGCTTCTGATTCACATGGAAACATAAAAACGCTGACCTCATTTGGACATATTTAATGTGAACATCCACCACCACAACAGGAGATCCATCCATCTTCATCCGCTTTATCCGAGGCCGGATCACGGGGGCAGCAGCCTAAGCAGAGAGGCCCAGACCTCCCTCTCCCCAGCCACCTCCTCCAGCTTATCCGGGGGAACACCAAGGCGTTCCCAGGCCAGCCAAGAGATATAATCTCTCCAGCGTGTCCTGGGTCTGCCCCGGGGCCTCCTCCCGGTGGGACATGCCCGGAACACCTCACCCAGGAAAAGCAGACTAGGAACACTTTAATAAACAGGAAGTAGCGCAGGATATTTAGATGACCTCTGTAGAAGTCGAGCAGTGTTGCATTTTGTTTCACCCGGGTGTGAGAAAAGAGGTTTTATTTGCCTAAACAAGAAGTTTGGATGTCCAAGCATCATCAAAGGGGGTGCTGATGGAGTCATATTCTGACTGTTCAGAAACAAGAAAAAAGACAAAGAACAAAAGAAAGAGAAACATGTATGAGTAGCTTACTGGAGATCACTTTGTGCTGCTGCTGGGTTCCTGTCTGATAGGTTTGTAGCTTGAACCTATCCGCTGGAACGTTGAAGACAATATAATTACACTGCAAAGCAAGACACAAGTAGGCAAAGTTCTTCATGTTACTCATGCATGAGGGAGTCCTGCCTGGAGCCAAGTGTCGTTCCACCACTTGACCTCCATCAGACTTCCAGCCAGGCTCCCCATAGCACTCCTTTTATTGTGGTTACATGAATATGCATAGGGTCATTAACATATAGCATCTTACATAGGTATACTTGTGAACAAAGAATACTGTGTGTTTGTGTGTGTGTGTGTGTGTGTCTGGGGGGGGGGGGGGGGGGGGGGGGTCAGAGTGTGACCCCATAAACGACTTCCTTAACCTGCTGGTCTGGAAAATCCAACAGTTCATCTAAACAAAAAGCACTTAGACTAGAACAGACGTAGCTACGTTAATCCTACCATAAAACAATAAAACAAGGTACGGCCTCTCCATGCTCCTAGGATGTGGGTGTGCATTCTAGTGTGGAATACACACCAAGCCTTTGCAGCCTGTTAAAGATCACAGTCCTATCACTACACAATTGATTATACACCTCTAAGCATATATGGTTAAATATTTCTAAGCATAAATGACAATCAACAATACAAAACCTAACACTGTCCACCTGAGAGATACCAGGACTACTCCTGGTATCTGTCTACCCTCTTAGGGCCCACACAAAACATATCATGGTAGTACATGTGGCTGTGCCATCCTGGTTGAGCTGGACTACCTGTGCAGGCTGAATGGGCTG
Source organism: Diplotaxodon limnothrissa (assembly GCF_057381915.1). Lineage (NCBI taxonomy): Eukaryota > Metazoa > Chordata > Actinopteri > Cichliformes > Cichlidae > Diplotaxodon > Diplotaxodon limnothrissa. The sequence goes on along the minus strand of NC_140597.1, from coordinate 12,044,663 downwards.
CAGGTACCGTCTGCTACCACAGGGACTGATGCTGAACCATTTCCATGTGAAGGTCATCTCGTTGTTGCTTCTTCAGTTCACCTGTTGTCTCTTTGATTTGCACCAATGCAGATGAAATGGATTCACAATCATTTCTTCTTCTTAACTGGACGGACTGATGTCCCTTTTGTGTTATACTGTAACAGTCTCTTGGCATTCCCTTGGGGGTTTTTTGTCCATTGCAGAAGGTGGAGGAGGACTCCGCCCTCTAGTCCCAGTAGCAGAGTTAGATGCTTTAGTTAACTTTGGTTAATTCTGGTTAACTTTAAATAACTTTAAGAACATGCTATGCTAAGTATTGCAATAAATTACAGAAGCTATCATAACCCTGCAGCACTTCACTATTTCACCATGCAGCCTTTTACTATTACTGTATAAGCAAAGATATAAAAGAATTGGTTATGACAGAATGTGAATTTATTCATATATTCTCTCCCAAAATTTGTCTCTTTTTCTTCATTCTGTATTTTTCTGTCAGGTAGAAGTTAAAGCCGTGAAAAAGTCTTTGAGATGACAAAATCTTTTTCCTGGAACTTGTTTCTTAACATTTTGAAACAATAGTGTCATTTTTGTTGTTGTTCCAGCTTAGTTTAAAGCAGAAATGATGCATACTTTTGGCTGATGGAAATGTTTTACAGTGTAGGAGGAGCATCTGGACAAATCCTGAGAGTTTTCAGTGAGAAACAGGCTGATAAATTAAAGAGGAAGCTCCTCTTTTGAACATGAGCACAGACAGCAGCTTACACAGTATTTGCTTGCACTTAGTGCCTGAATGAATCATTCACTCCTATAATTTATTGACTGGCACCTATAAATGATGAATGACCAGGACGGAGCCTTTGGCAGCAGCTGAAATCCTCTGCGGGGGAGAGAAAGCAGGAAGCTGGAAAATATGAAAAACAGGCAGCCATAAATAAAACAGCCTTAATCACATATTGTTGTCACAAATCCCAGAACAAAGACAGGCGTCCTTCTTCTCTGAAACCCAGCGGAAAAACAACAGTCACCCAGCAAGAAGCATAGCCATATGCCTCAGATACACCTTGGCAGTTCCTATAATTACACTTTATCCTACAACAGTATTCTGCTGCTGGGACAGTAGTTATTTACTACTGAGTGCTTGAATTATTCATATTGACTGTCTGGGCTACCCCAAAAGAATTAGCTCTGGTGATGGCTGTAAGCATGCCCATATGTTCTTAACTGACAGACAGCACTGTGATATTCTTCCATGGTGGAGCCAGAATAAAGATTATTGTTAGTTTTATGTCAAAAATGTCACACTGCTGTTGTAGGGCCTGCGCTCAGGTGTCATTTTGGGTTCCAGTTTTTGTGAGCTGGTACATGACAGGCAGGAGAGCCGGTCTCTACCTGTATGACACAGTATTTGATTTGAAATAGTTTTGAATGTCGTGCTCACAGTGTTTTTAATAGTTTTTGGTTTTCATCATCTGGGACCGCTGCGAACTCTGTTTAGATTGTGTGATGTTCACACTGCTGGAGTCAACGTGAAATGATCATTAGTCTGATCAAGTCAGCTGTGAAAACCAATCCACACTCAAGGTCATGACACCGTTGAACCAATAAGCAATCAGGGAGTGAAGTAACAGGAGGAGGTGTCTACAAAAACAGCAGACAGAGAGAAGTGAGCATTAAGGCCAGACACGAGTTTCAGTGGGCCGGAGCTTCTAATGCGAGCAAGAAGGACGTCTCGCTGGATATCACATCAGCTGTTTGCTTGTTGCTAAGGCAACAGAACAAGATGGATGGATGGATTAAACTGTTAGATTTGAATATTAACATGGGACTGTGCAGTAGCTTGCTTATTTTATTTTATTTGTGTTTCTTCACTTTATCAAGTACTTTCATGTCATTCAGTTTCCTTTAGTTTGTGAGCATTTACCCTTTTTTTTTTCTTTCATGGTTTCCTGTTTCCACTTTCTGTAGCTCCAACACCTCCAGCTTTCAACATTTAAATTTTAGGAATAAACTGCAGGAAGTTGAGCGTGTGGTGACATCACAGTTCCAGCGCGTCAGCTATAACTAAATTAAATTGAATATAAAACAAAGAGCATATCATCTCGTCTTTCTCTAATAACACACAAAATCTATGTGTGTGTTTGTTGCTTTGCTCAGGATCTCTTCCTACATGGCCAGAGATGAGCAACCAGACTTAGCACACATCTTAGACTCTTTGTCTCTCTTTGTCGAGATCAGATAATTTGATGTCAGCATTTTGCCCAGTAACCATCTAGCAACAGGCTAAATTGGCCCATTTTAAGTATATAAAACATCTACACTCTTTTTTAAGTTTTCTCAGTGCGGTTACATTTATTTCAGTTTACCACAAGAACCAACAGACCAGTCAACACTGTAAAATGTTTGTTACCAGCTCCTATAATGCATAAAGCCCCTATAATTAAGTATGTCATTCAAGCAGCAGTTCTCTCTGTATGAAACCAGCATTGTGTTGCATTTTGATTGACAGGTCTTCAAGTCACCCACTCCTCATTTGAGAAAGCTGAGGTCTAGACACGCTTATGCAAATCAGGATATCGCGGCGTGATGCAATGCTTCTAAATCTCCTGAAAATCTCTGACACTAGTCATTGCCGATCTAAAATAAGCATGCATTTAACGGCCGCACACCTTATTTCGTTTCTCAAACGTGTTTTCTGAAACACATTTCCCGGACTAATAAAAGCAAAAGCTTGCGAGTCGTGATGTTGGTCTCAATTTGGACTCTAGGAGCAAACAAATCAGTCAGGTGCCGGTTCTAAATTGCGAAGCAGTGAAAGAAGCGGAGCAGGTAAATATATTTGCAACAGGGGGCAACAGTGTGTGCCCTGTGCGGAGATTGAAACCCAGATGTTCCAGTTGGATTTGAACCACGATCCTCTGAGTAAAAACTCCCCGATTCAACCAGCTGGGTTATGCAGCAACTGTGCCAGGGGAGAAAATAATTCCTGCAGATCACAAAAACATGACTTAATACGCTCACCTGGCAGCTGTGGTCAGCACGTGGCAGAGCAGGTTAGCCACTAATGGTTTGGTTGGATGTTTGATCCCCTGCAATTTCTTCAAACTTCCAGAGAGATTGAAGACCGACTACACCCTGAGCAAGATGGATATCTGTTTCTTCTCTTCAGTATAAAGACAGAGGTCCAGGTTGTGCAGTCCATCATACAGTAACCTGAGGTGTTAGTCGGTGGAGAAAGATAAAACCTGATCTGCTGTTAACAGTTAAAGCCATTGATTTTATCCAAAAGATGGACCATGAAGCCTCTCCGTTGCTATCTATTAGCTGTCATGTTGGGTGGTTTTCAGCCAGAAATGATCACATTTGGGCGCGAGGGTGGAGTGCTAACAGAAGCAAGCTTGTTTATCAGGCTGCATCCATTTATGGACTGTGTGAGTGCAATGCACAGACACAGATAGCTGCTAATTAGTGCCAAGCAAGAGACAAATAAATTTTAAAAAAAAAACAGAATTTCACTCAGCGAAAATGGAGCACATACTCAGCTTGTTATGAATGGGGGAATTAGCTTTAGAGACTAAAACAACGTGTTGTATCAGGCTGTGAACATGATCGTTTCTGCTGTAAAGTTGGACATTTCAACATGGGAGTCTGTGGGGAATGACTCACTTTTGGAATCTAAAGTGGACAACAGAGGAACTGCAAGTTCATTTTTCACTTTCAGATGTTTTCACCTGGTTCCAAAATTGCTAAAATCATGTCCATTCCAACATTAGGAGACTGAAACAAACAGCTGCTGGCACCAATTTTTCTCTCGGAGCTCGTGTTGCTGCTGCCATATAGTTTCAACTCTTTTCAAGTGGATGGAACTCAACTAATGTCTCCTTTTTACATATCTATATATAATCTTGTTTAATAAATGAGATCCTGGACGTACATCAAAACGCTTTGAATCGCTGAGCCTTTGAACCTCCAATTACCAAATGAAACTTTCTGTTCCTTTTATCGGCAGTCTTTTTTTCTGCAGCTGTGTGCGACTGTTAAAATAAATTACACTTTATGGAGTTTGGAGCAGTGAATGAATGAGGCTGTTTTCCAGGTCTGAGAGTTTGTTTTGTGCCTGTTGTTCTGGGCTTCTGCGTTCAGGCTGCTCTCCTGTGAGTTGCTGCTTATTTTGCACGTCTGGCAAGGACTATTTCCTCTATGTCATATTAATCAGGGTAAAAAGCAACAACAGAAGGTTTTCTGCGCAAACTCTCGCCTTTGTTTAATGTATTCAATATCTCGTGATGCAACGTTTTCCCCTCGGCGCCGGTGCTGACCTCTCTGAGCCAAACGCTTGAACCTTATATGACTTAGAGCCGCTAACTACGGACCTCCTTTTTGACTTCTAAGTGTCAGAAGCACAGAGGCCATCTACTCGTGAAGCACTCATAAATAAAACATGGTGGGGTTGTTTTGTATGACAGGTGGATCGGACCAGGGATTATTTCTGCAGAAAGAAGGAAGAAGTGCCATCACCCACGAGCTGCCGTGCACACAGGGCTGTCTCATGCATCTACACACCGCACATCTTTTAACTCTTATTACTTTGTATTTCTTCCCAGCTGACAAGTAAAATCAGTGTAAAGTAGGAAGGGGATTGCTGTTTAATGTGCTCAGGAGCTTTGATCCCAAGAGAGATGCAGCACTCAGGAGCGCCTCATGGAAATCTGGAGCCGCACGCTGCATACTGATAATAAGACTGCGACAAACTGAAGAATTAATGCAGCTCCACGTCCCTGCATTTATTAACCACACTGTTACATTAATTAATTAGTCAGTTATTGTTTTTACATGTTTTGACAAAAACTACCTCTTAATTGTGCGCATTTAAACCCCTGTTAGAACAACGTGTTCTCATTCCCAGTGCGTCAAATACTGCTTTAGGTGTCCCACACACGAGCTGTGTTGGTGCGGGATCTTACACTCACCAAATGGCCACATATGAATGCTTAAAAAGACCCCCAGCATAATCTTTTAAATACTAAACGCTTTATTTATACATAATCTTTTAAAAATAGAGTTCAAGGAGCGCTTTGACAGACAAGTGAAAGCAAAGTGCTAAATTCATACAGAGAGCTGGACATTAAGGACAGAAATAGAACAGAATAGAGTTAAAGAGAACTTCAAACAATTACAAAACAGCAGGAGATGAGAGAGACATGACGACAACAGACAACATCACATAAAAGCGATTTTATAAAAGTGTGTTTTTAAAAGTTGTCTGAAAAAAGTCACAAATCTTGCAAAATTGAGGGTCCTGATGGCAACAGCAAATATACCTTTAGATTTCCCCATTTGGAAGGAGGGCAGCACTGAGAGATGGCTTGTCCTCAAAGCTGATGTTAGAAAAAGAAAAAAAATAGATTTGAGTGAATCTGTAGAAAGATCAAGCTGTGGTGGACTCACGACTGTATCAAAGCATGGCTCAAACCAAACTGCAGCTCTTGTGGGCTGTTCCTCATCTGCAGAGGTCATTATCTATCAAAAGTGGTCCAAGCAAGGAACATTGATGAACCAGAGGCAGGGTCATGAGTGTCTCAATGATGCACGTGGGGAGCAAAGCCTGGCTCATGTGGTCCGATCCAACAGATGAGCTGCTGTAGCTCAAACTGCAGAAAAAGCTGATGTTGGTTCTGAGAGAAATGTGTAGCCATCAATGGGAACGTGAGCATCAGAAGTGGACTACGGAGCAATGGACGAAGTGTGCGTCCCTTACCTGGAAAACACCCGGCACCAGGATGCAATACGGGAAGAAGGCGAGCTGGTGGAGGCAGTGTGATGCTTTGGGTCATGTTCTGTTGGGAAACCTTGGGTCCTGCCATCCATGCGACTGTTAGTTTGACACGTACCACCTACCTGAGCATTGCTTCAGACTATTAACACCCTTTCATAGAAATGGTATTCCCTGCATGCTGTGGCCTCTTTCAGCATGGTTTCACAGAGTAATCACTCTGAGGTTTTGACTTGACCTCCAGGTTCCTCAGATCTTAATCCAGTCAAGCATCTGTGCAATGTGCTGGACAAACAAGTCTGAGGCTCCACCTCACAGCTTGCAGGACATTGAAGGATCTGTTGCGAGCTTTTTGATACAGATACTATAGCACACCTTTAGGGGTCTAGTGGAGTCTGTTTTGGCAGCATAAGGGGGACCAAACCTATTGTAGGTAAGTGGCCATATTGTTATGGTCCATCTGAATATACTTTGAATGACTATGTTCATGTTATGAAGGAGCGTGTTTCTTAACCGTCTTTTCCTAAACCAAAACAAGGAGCCTTAGGGCCCCAAATCTAACCAGAGAGTAAAAGGAAAAGTTAAAAGTTCGTGAAAAGCAAAGAAACAACATTTTCATGCTCCTGCCAAGATTTGTGGAGCGCAGGATCCAAATGCAAGACTCCAGGCATTTGGATCCTGCGAAAAGCAGACTTTTTATTACTTTTTATTACGTTGATAACTAAAGTCCAAAGGCAAAATCCAAACAAACAGAAATCCAAAGTCATCACAGGAGCCCAAAAAAGCAAACTAAAGGCAGGAACAAGACTGACTGAGGACTGGAGTCAGGAGTGAAACCAGATAGAAATGATGCAGAAGATTAGTAATTAATTATATTATTCATTGTAATAATATTTTTAAAATAAGAAAGCTTAAATTAATCACAATGACAACCCCGAATGAGGAAGTCAAAACTTTCCACACACAAACTCCCAAAAACATAAAGCAGCGAGTCTGCTTCCCGAGTCTTACATTTTGGATGTTGAACTAATTAATCAATCTGTGTTCACTTAGTTGGACAAACTTTTACTGTTTGGATTTTTTATTTCAGACTTTTACGGTAATTTATTTTATAGCGGTGTTAACAAATTTAAAGGTTGCGCATTTAATGAGACTCAGAATTGACGACGAGTGTCTGAAATAACACAGTGACATTAAAGCTGAGATGAACAAATATGTAACTGCTCCTTTCTTCTGGTTGTTTGTTTCTGCTGCACAATGCAAGCTTGAAAAGTGATAAAGGCACCGTGTTGTGACTGCATTAACCCCACCTGTGAGAACATGCTGTATTAGCCTGAACATTGAGATTTCAGATGGATTTCCCGAAACGTGCTGCTGTGACTTCTCTTCTCTCACCCCACTGAAAACAATACCTTTTTTTATCTGAGTCCTGTGTATCCCTGGAGGCTTGACTCCAAACTGCTCACCTTTCCTCCAATAGGTCAGGTGACCCCTCCCCCACGCAGAGGCCAGCACGGAGGCAGCCATGCTGATGAGACGAGTCTCATTCTCAATACTAATTGTGCAGAGCGGCAGCTTCGGGCCTCGGGGTAATCAAAGCATCGTCAGTATAAGCACGACCACTTCGATATCTGTTTTATAACGTCCATGCAGCAGTGATGTAGGCAGCTGTCGGTGGTCCAATCAGAGTGCATGAAGGTGCGAGGAGCAGCCTGCAAATCAGACAGCTGATTGGTTGGCAAACTTCTGTACCACTGTTAATCTAATCAAATGAAGACATTCAGCTTTCATCATTGATTTGATCAAAGAAATAATCTGTCAGTGGAGAATATGCCACACAGCTCCATTTACTACTATTGTTCTTTGTTTTCTAACTAACAGAGTCTAAGTTGTGATAATAGTGGACATTTCAGTTTCCCCTCTATGTAATAGCATATCATGAGTCCTCCAGCTGGAGCAGTTTATGGTTAAAGTAACCCCTCAACTTGCAGCAGATCTCCAGAGCAGAAGGAAGAATGAGGAAGGATAGACTCTCTGGAGAAGCAACTAAAACACAGGAAGAAAACAAACTTAAATTTTCAGAGTAGCGTAAGGACTTCGCCTAATTGCTGATTATTTGCTTATGACTTCAGCACATCCTCAACTCTGCAGTGTCAGCTGGCACCATTTGGTCAAAGCTGCTGCAAGTTATCTTAGTGAACTTCTCAAACCACATACTCCTGCTAGAACACTCAGATCTGCCACTCAACTACTTCTGACCCAACCCAGATCTCGACTGAAGTCCCGGGGTGACCGTGCGTTTGCTCTGGCTGCCCCGGTACTGTGGAATACCCTTCCTCTCGACCTCCGCGCATCTGACTCCATTGCACTGTTCAAATCACGATTAAAAACCCACTTATTCAATCTTGCCTTTCCCTCTAGTTAATATTTCTTTTATGATTTTATATCATGCACTTCTATGCTCATTTAAATTCTTGTTTGCTCTGTACCTGTTGCTTTCCTATGTATTAGTGACAGTTATCTGTTTGCATATTTAGTACTTGCTTTGGTCCTATTTCTATTATCCTCCTCCTATACTCTATTTTACTTGTTAAGCACCTTGGCATACCCTTGGTTTTTAAGTGTGCTTTATAAATAAAGTTTATTATTATTATTATTACTGCTGCTGTGTCTCATTTACGGACAAGGTGTTACAAAAATAGTAAACAGGATGTGTCCATAGAGAGCAGACTTACTGTTGTGAAAGTCAATCTCAGTTTTATTAAATCTAACCAGCAAATAGAAAAAAGGAAAAAGTGAGTGAAGATGAAACGAATCAGTAAGTGGGGAAAATAAAAAATACAAAAGTTCCCAATGAAATCACAAAGTTCCCAGTGGGACTCAAACCAGCATTACCACCACCTCTCCAGTCTCCTAATACAGACTTTGTGGGCTTCTGCAAGCCAACTGTTCCCTCCTGGCGGCTGATATCGCTGTGGTAATGCAATAATGGGGAAATGCAGAAGCCATCTGACAAAGCAGCATTAAATTACTCTCTAAGATGAGAACATGTTGGTCACTTGGCTTTGAAGTTAGGCATGCAGCCGAGAGGGTTATGACTGTTACTGATTACACGATGCCAAAGTCTTCACAACAACAGCAGTTTTAATTCACACACACATTATTATTATCGGATCTCACCTTCCATCGAGTGACTGGAGGAAGATGAACAATTTATGTTGTGCTTATGATTTTTTTTAATAATGTTTTAATTATGAAGAGGTTCATTTGAAGAAAAGCCTTCAGTAAATTTATGCCACTCGATGCAAAGCCGCGACCGCTGAGAAAACAGCATGTGTGCTCGAGTGTGTTGCTGGTTAGCTGTGAACAGCTGTAGGCTGTTCGTGCTTCTGCTTAGCACCGTGTTGTAAAGCGAGTCAAAATTCAATAAATTAAATCAAATGTACTGGCCTCCCCTCTCGCTCTGGTTCTCCCTGCTTCACCCTCACTTGTTTGGATCTCGCTCGCGCCTCTGCAGGGCGGTGAGGCGGGTATTGATCTTCGGAGCTTGGCTTGTTACCGTCCAGCTTTAATTAGCGCCAGCATGCTAAGGACAGAGATGTGTATGGATTAAAAGATTAATTTTTCACCTGTGAGGTCTTATCCGTGGGACTTTCTTGTGTTATGCGGTACCTCGTGTCTCTCTCTACGAGCTTATCGTTTTGTCTGATTGGTGTGGCGTCTCTGTAGCTGATCCTAAATATCAGGATGTTAGAATGAGTCACAGTTGTAGCAGTTAGCAGGTTTTCCAGCGTTTTCCTACATTTTGTTTCTCCTTCAGCAGCATCTCTCCATGCTGTAAACCCCTACAGAGCTCCTGGCTACACAGCCGTCCAGCTGGACCTCCCCCCTCTCCCTCTCTCTTGATGAAACTATATCCTGGATGGCGTGTTGGTCGGCTGCTGTGGTTGGCAGAGTAAAGTGGCTGGCTACAGACGAGTCAAATCTGTTTCGCATTACTCCCTGTTGCATTTCCTGTTTTCCTGGGTGTGAGTGGAAAACAGCTAGTGGACACATGGCAATGCCAGCAGCATCCTTTGCCGCCGGCTATGCCTCACTTGCTTCCAGCGCTAATGGAAAAGCTGGCTTCCGCCGCTGCGGCACAACGACTCAGCAGCTGTTTGTCAAACCTGCATTCAGAGGGAATGTACAGGCAAACCTAGCAGCTTCCACACTTGTATTTTCGGAGCTTAGTCAGTCTGGCAAACTGACTCCGGTCCAGATTTTTATGTAAAAATCCAGCTGTCATCTCACCTGCACGAGAAAGTATGCTGGCAGTGATGAAAGTATATAAGCTGCTGTAAATTGAGCTGTTGGGACACTTTTTTCACTGCCTAAATAAATAAATAAATAAATAAAAGCAGAAAAAGATAAATCCAATAAGCTCAGACGGCTGTCTTCACAAGACTGATTTATGTTTATTTGCTGGATAATTTTAAGCCTGTATATAATAGTATCATAATGCAAATGTAAAACAAACAAAAAAAAAAGGACGTCAGGGACTTGGAGACTAACCGTGTACCAGAGTGAACAAAGCTGTATAAAACCTCAGCTGTTCACCTTCAGTATCTAAACCACAAAAGTCCCACAGACACCGAAAAACATGAAAAATAAAACTAATTTTATTTGAAGCTCGATGAAGATGTCCCCTCGCGGCAAAAACACTAAAAGTTGTTGAAGCTGACCATTTGCAGCCTCACAGTCAGGAGCACTGGGAGGCCTGAGGTCATTCTGGCTGGCTGTGAGCAGCAAACAAGAGCTGAGAGACCTCTCAGCATCCGACAGCAGACGTAGCTCTCACTGCAGTGTCTGTATGCACATACATGCATGCATGCAGCTTCTCTTTGTGTCTGTGTCTCAACAAGCTGTGCAACATAATGTAGGACCACTGCTCACCACTGAAATAAAGAGTGAAAAACAAAAGAGGAGAGGAGAGATAATACAACATTTCAAAAAATCAGCCCCATTCATTCAGTCAAACACATACGCACACTTCACTCAGCTGATAAAAACATTCATTCAGAGTCTGACCTCACTCTGTTTCTTCTCCATCTGAAAACTGTTGTGTGTCTCCAGCCTTGGACATATTTATGTGTTATGATGGAGATATTCCTAATGAGTTTTTGAGGGTACACCTGCAGCCTGAGCATACCTTGAAAACTGAGTTTGGGCAGATTAGTCAATCCCAGACTTTTGCATTTTTAATCCCAGATAAATGTCTGTGCTCAGGTTTTCTGTATATACCACCATCAATAATAACTGTTATATGTACAAATCAAATATTACCACAGATAATAGGCTGCTTAAAAATCATTTTTGCTTTTGTGCAGTTACTTTTAGAGACTCATTCTGAGCAGTAATAATATTCAAACGTTTGTTTCTATAGCAATAAAACAGAATAAGCACACAATAAAAAAAGGATATAAAAAAGAAATTGAAAGACAATATTTAAAACAAATTACACTCTAAGAATAAATGATTACAGTAATGTGTATATCAGTTAAAACAGGGCATGCAAGAAAGCACAGCAAACACCTTTTGTGTTTGCGGTTGGTTAGCATTTTCCCGCCTCAGGATCTGAAGCTGGTACGAGGATACTAACTCCACTTTGTATTCTGCAGCCATGACTACCTTTAGAAGTAAAATCTTACACTTTCTTCTAAGACAGCGGGCGGCCAGTGAAGTGTCATTAAAAACTGGTGTAATGTTTGCTTTCCTTGCTGTTGCATTTTGAACAATTTGAAGTGTAATAACAAATTCGATTCACAGCGTGGTTAATGGGCCCAAAAACGGGCAAGCACTAGTGTCAAAGTTTCAGGCATTTATTTGATGATCAGGGACTGAAGAAGAAAGACGATGGGCTGGACCCGCAAGCACGAGGCACAGGTGGGCAAGGAGTCCAAGAGGAGGCCGGTGTGCAAAGGAAGGTCAGAGGCTAAGAAGCGATCGTGTAAATACTCGTGAAAGAAATTAATTAATCAATAATGGATAGATGAATAACGCAAGAGAGCCAGGAAGTAGTTTCAGTCAAAATACTAAAGCCCAAACCCACACCCATACTCACCACATGACTCATGTTGCATGCAAACAGTGATATCACTACACCTGTGTACCATTTGCATCAGGGTAGTATTCGCCAGAACAATGTCTCCATGAAACCACATCAGTGCTGGTAGAGGAGAAGAAGAAGTAAAAGCTGGAAGCAAAGAAATCAGTGTAGGATCTGGGAATCTCTGAGCTTCTGTATCTGCAGAGCAATAAAAACTGCCACGCTCTCAAACAGCCGCGGCGACAGCGGCAAGGTTTTCTGTCTGTTTTCTGCACAAGGTTACAGAAATTGGGAGGTGCATGATCAGCTGAAACAGAAGCTCATACCTCTCACACACACAGATGCACACTCATGTCAAGAGGAGGGGAAAATAACAGTGATGGACAGAAAAGGTAGTGAACACTGGGGGCCAATTAAAGGGGGACAACAAACACTAAGGAAGGTTTAAGATTAAAGGCTTAAATCTGCTTCCCTGTGTCTGTGTGCGTTCTCAAACACATACATGTTGGGTTAATTAGTGACTCTAAATTGGTGTGAACAGTTGTTGAAAGCTGCTTAGTCATCAAATGTGAATTCATAACTTTAATTAGATTGAATTAAAGTCTTTTTGATAGTGTGAAAATATAACTCTTTTGCTCTTCACCATTCAGCCAAATGTAGATGCTTACAGATGTCGTCTAAAAGGAATGAATGGCCCAACAGATTTAGCCAAAAATCACTGCAGGAACTTTTCCCTCTGTCCTTCAGTTTGACTGTATAGAAACCTTCTCTCTGGGAGACACTGTTGACTGAGGTCAAACTGCTTTAATATAGGAAATAACATGATCTTTTATCTAAGGTGTCCCAAAGGAAATGCCTCATAGAAATGAACTTTCATAGAAATCTTTTCATGCAACTCGTATTTTCGTTGGGTCTAGTTGGAAGAGTGTTGTTAAAGGTGGATTGCATTTACTTTTGCACATGAAGAACCAGCCTGATATTTAGACCGTAAAACCTGCTCATATACAGGGAGTGCAGAATTATTAGGCAAGTTGTATTTTTGAGGAATAATTTTATTATTGAACAACAACCATGTTCTCAATGAACCCAAAAAACTCATTAATATCAAAGCTGAATGTTTTTGGAAGTAGTTTTTAGTTTGTTTTTAGTTTTAGCTATTTTAGGGGGATATCTGTGTGTGCAGGTGACTATTACTGTGCATAATTATTAGGCAAGTTAACAAAAAACAAATATATACCCATTTCAATTATTTATTTTTACCAGTGAAACCAATATAACATCTCCGCATTCACAAATATACATTTCTGACATTCAAAAACAAATCAGCGACCAATATAGCCACCTTTCTTTGCAAAGACACTCAAAAGCCTGCCATCCATGGATTCTGTCAGTGTTTTGATCTGTTCACCATCAACATTGCGTGCAGCAGCAACCACAGCCTCCCAGACACTGTTCAGAGAGGTGTACTGTTTTCCCTCCTTGTAAATCTCACATTTGATGATGGACCACAGGTTCTCAATGGGGTTCAGATCAGGTGAACAAGGAGGCCATGTCATTAGTTTTTCTTCTTTTATACCCTTTCTTGCCAGCCACGCTGTGTAGTACTTGGACGTGTGTGATGGAGCATTGTCCTGCATGAAAATCATGTTTTTCTTGAAGGATGCAGACTTCTTCCTGTACCACTGCTTGAAGAAGGTGTCTTCCAGAAACTGGCAGTAGGACTGGGAGTTGAGCTTGACTCCATCCTCAACCCGAAAAGTCCCCGCAAGCTCATCTTTGATGATACCAGCCCAAACCAGTACTCCACCTCCACCTTGCTGGCGTCTGAGTCGGACTGGAGCTCTCTGCCCTTTACCAATCCAGCCACGGGCCCATCCATCTGGCCCATCAAGACTCACTCTCATTTCATCAGTCCATAAAACCTTAGAAAAACCAGTCTTGAGATATTTCTTGGCCCAGTCTTGACGTTTCAGCTTGTGTGTCTTGTTCAGTGATGGTCGTCTTTCAGCCTTTCTTACCTTGGCCATGTCTCTGAGTATTGCACACCTTGTGCTCTTGGGCACTCCAGTGATGTTGCAGCTCTGAAATATGGCCAAACTGGTGGCAAGTGGCATCTTGGCAGCTGCACGCTTGACTTTTCTCAGTTCATGGGCAGTTATTTGGCGCCTTGGTTTTTCCACACGCTTCTTGCGACTCTGTTGACTATTTTGAATGAAACGCTTGATTGTTCGATGATCACGCTTCAGAAGCTTTGCAATTTTGAGACTGCTGCATCCCTCTGCAAGATATCTCACTATTTTTGACTTTTCTGAGCCTGTCAAGTCCTTCTTTTGACCCATTTTGCCAAAGGAAAGGACGTTGCCTAATAATTATGCACACCTGATATAGGGTGTTGATGTCATTAGACCACACCCCTTCTCATTACAGAGATGCACATCACCTAATATGCTTAATTGGTAGTAGGCTTTCGAGTCTATACAGCTTGGAGTAAGACAACATGCATGAAGAGGATGATGTGGACAAAATACTCATTTGCCTAATAATTCTGCACTCCCTGTAAGGTAATGAAGTGATAATCAGGATTTATCTTATTATTTATTATTTGTGGTTTATTATTTATAATATAGGTTACTGACAAGCCAATAGAGACAGAAAAAAACCTGGGATGAAAACATCCGTCATGACGCATGGATGCTTCTTCAAGCCTTACAGGCTAAGATATCTCGAATCTGGCGCCTTTGCTTCTTTATAATGTCAAAGATGAATTTAGTAAATTCAGCATCCATTTGCAGGTCGTGTTGTTTTGTGCTGTGGACGCCTGCTGTTAGCTGCTGTTTGTATTAGACTTTTGTCATTTTCAGCTTGGAGGAGATTCCCAGAAGTGGTGTGAAAAGTCCTCGGCTTAATCTGATCCTAAAAGTAATGAGATTGTTTAATTACCACGAAGGAAAATCCCTAATCATCCCGCAGCTCTTATCTCTCTTAATGTCACAAGCAACGTCTTGGATTTACATTAAAGATCCGGCCTCGACTCAAGCCTTCATAAGCTCTGAGAAAAGCAGCGCTCACTTCTGTTTATCTTTCAAAGCCATTAAAGTCACAGAGACATGAAATGACTCTGAAGCGTAAAATTACATACTGTACAAGTTTATGGATTAATGTCTGCTGTGGACGTGATGGTGCTCAATTTCTCAGGGAAAGTCTATAAGAGCCCATTAAACAGCTTTCTGTATAGAAGTGAATTAACGTCAAATGTTGGGAGGCTGTGTGCGTCTCAGAAAGCATTACTTCTCTTTATGTAACCGCTGCATTTAGCAGGAACGTCTCTGAACGCTCAGACTTCTTCTCTGCTTAAATAAACACTGGAGCTAAAACGCAGTCTGAACCATTAGGAAGGAAAAAAAACCCAGAACAGAACAAACTTCTGGACTTCAGCATTAAAAGCTAAGAGAAGATTTAAGAGACAACCCCAACAAAATTAATAATAATGGCCTCATATTGGCTTTTTTTTTGTCACCAAATCCATTACTGCATTAGACATTGCAAGATACTTTTGAGGGTGTTGGAATTACCAATTATCCATCTTTTTAAAGGAGTAGTTTGTGTGAAGACATGAAGACAGTTAGTTTGCAAAACAGCTGGAAAGAGGAGGAGAGCTTTCAAATACAGCACATTGAAGGCTGTGTGTCAGTTTCTTAAAACAATACCAGTGAATCACTTTTCATATTAGACATGAAGTTAATAATACTGAGGTCAGACATGTACCAGCTCAGGCTTGAAACACTGAGTTTATCAGGTTTTTCTACTCTCTTTTGTGTCGACTGCTTACAACACATTCTAGGTCTCTTTAAAAAAAAAGTTTTTAATAAACATGAAAAACTGAAAAGTGTGTTTTCTTGTGGAGAGCAAAAATCCCAGTGATTCAGTGGTCATTAAAATGTAATCATAATTCAAAAACTGATGATGATTCATCTCATGAGTCATGACTCAGTGCTCTCCCCTACTGCTGCCTTTATAGGTTAAAGTATCGGTATCAGTAACTTGGGCCCAGTATTTACTTTGTATGGGAATCGATACTAAAATTGGCAGCATTGCACAGAGCTTTGAGAGCTCAGAGTAAAAAAGTGCTATATATACTCATTTGGGGTACAGTTATGGGTCGTTCAGGGCATTGGTGATCAAAAAAGAAGAGCCAGGCTTGACATGGGTTATGGCATTTTCTGGTGGGCCACATTTGACCCACATATCACAGCACTTCCGGTATCGGTTCCATATAAGTCCGAGTTGTGGTTGAGTCAAAGCCGCCAGTCGAGCCTAAATGTGATCCACAGAAAACTGCAGATGTAGGCCACACATTAGATGAGATGATTAATCTTATTCCCATAACCTGTCAGCAGCGAAAGGATGATTGAGTAAAAACAAACTATGGTGTGTGTGTGTTCAGGGTAATGAAGGAACAACACAGTGAAACCACGGATCAGCTTCCAGCCTTATGTTTAGAGTTATAATACTACTCAAATAAATACATACAGTATGTGAGGCGCCAGCAGGAGCTGTTGTTGCTGTGTTTTAGTGTATTTTCCTGCGCTCGTTTTATCTGACTGCAACCAAACAGGAGATGACACCTGTAAGTGGCGAGGTGACGCTTTGTGATCTAAACTCTGAGGAAATCAAACCGGGCATCTCTGAGAGTTTTGACTGCTTGTCAAAGAACAACTTGACAGCTTCAAATTCACAGCTGCCATTCTCCCAGACAAGCGAGCTGAACGTGTCATCAACTTTTCAGAGGCAGGACACTTTTCTTTCAGGCTTTTTTTCCCCTTCCTTTTTCTTCTGTCGGAGTGCGTTAGAGCGACTCAAACCTCAGCACATCTCTGCTGTTACAAAGCCTGCAAGATGAAATGTGCCATTTCATGCTGCCCGGAGAAAAAGTGTAAAATGTGGAGACACCAAAAAAAATCGCTTCTGTACAATACAGCAAGCCCCCTCCCCCCACTAGGGAAGTCAGACCACAACCTGGTTTACCTACAGCCACAATACACACCCCTCGTCCAAAGGCAGCCTGTCACAACGCGCTCCATCCGGAGATGGACCCCAGAAAAGGAGGACGCTCTGAGAGACTGCTATGACACCACAGACTGGGATGTGCTCCTGAGCCCACATGGTGAGGACATAGAGGGGGCGACACACTGTCTTACAGACTACCTCAACTTTTGTGTGGACACAGTCGCCCCTGCTAAGACGGTACGGTGTTATCCTAATAACAAACCGTGGGTAACACAGGAAGTCAAAGCTGTCCTCAACATGAAGAAGAAGGCTTTCAGGAGCAAAGTGAAGGAGGAGATGAAAGCAGCACAGCGGGAGGTGAAACGCTGCCTGAGGGAAGCAAAGGACACCTACAGGAGGAAGGTGGAGCAGAAGTTGGAGAGGAACAATATGAGGGAGGTCTGGAATGGTGTGAAAACCATCACAGGCCACAACACCAAGAAAAGCACAGTGGGGGGGACTGTGGAGAAGGCAAACGAACTCAACAACTTCTTCAACAGGTTTGACCAGCCCACAACCCCCCCACCCTCACCCTCACCTTCACTACAGAATCCTCTCCCCACTCTCCTGCCTCCCTCGCTTCCCCCCCTTCCTGACACCATGACACCCCCCTCCTCCAATCCCTCTCTCAGCAGCAAGACATCTCCCCCCCTCCCCTCCTCCCAAACATCTCCCAGTGTCACAGTGGATCAGGTCAGGAGGCAACTGAGGAAGCTTCGCCCCAGAAAGGCAGCAGGCCCAGACAAGGTGTGTCCTAGGATGCTTAAGGCGTGTGCTGCTGAACTTGGGGAGCCGCTACAACGAGTCTTCAACCTCAGTCTGCGACTGGGGAGAGTGCCCGCCCTATGGAAGACATCCTGCATCGTCCCGGTCCCCAAAAAGAACCGGCCCAATGAGCTGAATGACTTCCGACCGGTGGCACTGACGTCACATCTTATGAAGACTCTAGAGCGGCTCTTCCTCAACCTCCTCCGACCACAGGTACAACATGCCCAGGACCCACTACAGTTTGCATACAAGGTGGGTGTCGGAGTGGAGGATGCCATCCTGTACCTCCTACACAGAGCCCACTCACACCTGGATGGGGGAAAAGGCACGGTCAGGATCCTGTTTCTTGACTTTTCCAGTGCCTTTAATACCATCCGGCCCTGTATGCTTCAAAAAAAACTGAACAGGATGGAGGTGGACCCCTGCCTGGTGGCTTGGATCTCCGACTACCTCACCGACAGACCACAGTACGTCAGGCTGAAGGACATCACGTCTGACACAGTGGTCAGCAGCACAGGAGCACCACAGGGAACTGTGCTGTCCCCTCTTCTCTTCACCCTGTACACCTCTGACTTCTGCTACAACTCTGAATTATGCCATATTCAGAAGTTTGCAGATGACACGGCCATCATGGGGTGTATCTGGGATGATCAGGAAGAGGAGTACAGAAGTCTGGTGAGGAACTTTGTCGCATGGAGTCACACAAACCACCTGCAACTCAACACCTCAAAGACTAAGGAACTGGTTGTGGACTTCGGGAGGTCCAGAGAAGGTCCACTGCCAGTTCAGATAGAGGGGGAGGAGGTGGAGGTGGTCAACAAGTACAAGTACCTCGGGCTGTGGGTGGACAATAAACTGGACTGGTCATGCAACACAGAGCACCTGTATAAAAAAGCCCAAAGCCGACTGTACTTCCTCAGGAGGCTGAGGTCTTTTAACATCTGCAGGAAGCTCCTGAGGATGTTTTACCAGTCGGTGGTTGCTGGAGTACTTTTCTATGCTGTGGTGTGCTGGGGGAGCAGCACAGCAAAGAGGGACTCATCCAGGCTGGAGAAACTGATCAGGAGGGCTAGCTCTGTGGTCGGCATGAAGCTGGACACTCTGGTGACAGTGGCAGAGAAAAGGACATTAAAGAAACTGATGGACATTATGGACAATGCTGGGCATCCTCTGCACACGGCCATAAACAACCAGAAGAGTCTGTTCAGTGACAGGTTGCTTCTCCCCAAGACAAGAACTAACAGACTTAAAAACTCCTTTGTCCCACACGCCATCAAACTGTTTAACTCCTCTCTGGAGGGGAGAGGGAGGGGAAACAGGAGGACAAAGGAGGGGGGAACAACTAAGCTGTAGTGCCTCTGAACCTCACTGTACAATACCTTGTGCAATACTTTTTGTAAATAGTCAACAGTGCAATAGACTCAATACTTGAAATGTGCAATTCACTTGTATTTTTATTTTTTATTCCTATTTATTCTATTTATCCCCTTTGTATATTTTATTTATATTTGTCTCTGTATTTATATATGTGTGTGTGTGTGTGTGTGTGTGTGTGTGTGTGTGTGTGTGTGTGTGTGTGTATATATATATAACAGTTCTGTAACTGTAACTTTGGTCGTTGCTGTGCTTTTTTTGGAAGTCGAATTTCCCAGAGGAACCCACCCGAGGGATTAATAAAGTTCTATCTTATCTTATCTTATCTTAAAATCAAAGTTTCTGCCTCACTCAGCAATTCACCTGTAACTCTGGACACATCTCCTTTTTTTCTTCTTACGAGCGTCAAAGGAACATGCGACCAAGTGAAGCGAAACCTAACCGGCACATTATCAGGAGCTGGTGTTAAGTTCTGGGTGAAAAAAAATGTTAATAGTAATAAAACCTCAGCATGACGCTTTTTACAAATCGTTATCCCGTACCTCCAGGGCACAGACCAGAGCGGGAAACAACAGAGAGTGCATGCTGGGAGACGAGAGCTCCTCTTCGTCGCACATTATGAGCCGCAGATTGTTAAGCGTCAGACTCCTGGTGTGCCGAGTTAAGAGGCGACAACAAAGGGCATCCGCAGAGCCAGTGTGGGCTTCGCAACACAGGAAGGCCTCCATCAGCAGCCGCTGCTCCCATCTGGGCGCTCACACTCACTCAGCCCTTTATCTCCCTGCAGCAGTGGATCTATGGAGTTGAATAAAGTTAAAGTCCTTCATATTTAATCATGAAAAGTTTGAGACTGATATTCAATAAACCACTTGTTATTTTTTCAGTAACTGGAAAGATCTTTAAATTTGTATTTTTTCAAATAGGAAGGAGACTCATCACTTTAAACACATCAGAGTGCTTTTATACAGACAAGGAAAAATTATTTAACTGTTAATAAAATCATAGCTAGCCTATAATAAATGCATAATAAAGGGCATGTCTATTTTATAACCCTGATCAAAAAGATTTGTAAAGGTTTAACAGCCAAACTTCATAAATTTGTTTTTAATGCTGGAATAGACTCTTTTTTTTAGCAAATGTTTAGAAACTGTCAAAAAAGTGCTCAGTAATAGTATCTAATATTATCTATGAAATTCTTTTATTAACAGTGGATTTCTATTTTATTCTATTCTATGTTGTAAATAGATAGCTATTAAAGTCATTAATAGTCTATAACATGAAAATAAAATTAATTAATAAAATTTTTTGGACATAACCTGTGCTCCATGCAGAAGATAACAAAACCTTTGTGGGTTTACAATGCCTTAAGGCAGTGAAAACAGCAAAATAAAACGGGTATTGGATGTAGGTATTTGTGAACAGGAAGCTTTTCAGTCTTTTTGAATGTCAGCACAGATGCAATTGATCTCAGGTCAGCAGGCAGCTTGTTCCAGGGAGTACAGTAATTGAACGTGCCCTCGGCAGTCTTTATTACCAGTGGATTTATGCATGTGTGTTAAATCTGTGGTGCAGATACAGAAACTCTTCTGTATGAATCACAACAGTCTTCTGCAGGTGATAAGTAGGTGATAACGGTTATGAAAGGTGGTGGTTATTTGCTAATTTGACTTAACTCTTCCTAAACTTTATCGCTGCAGCTGACACATTTTACTCTGAGAGCAACTCAGGCGTCTCCGTTTCCGACTCGTGTCGTGCTTCTGCAGCTTTTGTTGAGCGAGCTGGATGGCTGAATGAGCTGCTTCTAGGGCTGCATTTCTTCATCCAAAGAGACTACGAGACAAACATCACTTAGGCAACACACGGTATGCATTTACATTATTACAGTCAGGACTAGGGATCGGTATCATTTAGGTTTTATCCGATAACAGTACCAAACCGGTACTTTTGAAACCGGTGAAAGCCGATGCTTAAACGGTGCTCGAACCGGTGCTTAAAGAATGAAGAACACACACTTTGTCCAAAAACCTCTCATGTTTAGCTGTTTTTTTGTAAAAAGATAACAATGTTAGTCTTTTCTGCCATAAAACAAGAAGACAGCCGCATGTAACTACAACCCTGTTTGCTAGTTCACCTTACATTCATTAATGTAATAACGTGGTTAGCCTTCTCAACGTAAATTACACACGAACAACATTAAGCTACTCACGCAGAGAAGAACGGCTAGTGCTGCCATCATCATCCGTCATCATTTCTGCTACACTGGCAGGGCTAGGGGCCAGGACTCTCCTCTTCGGGTTTTTGGGGGATGTTGCTAACTCCGGGTCAGATAACAGGCACCACACCCGCAGTAGATGTGCTCGGTGTGAGGTCTCACAGCAAACTAACAAATACGGTGCATTTCTCTGCGTCGCCAGGTGTTTCATCAGATTCGAGGTGTTACCTCCTTTGCACAGTATCACCTTAACCCTTTAAAGCCGATCGGAGCGTTTTTAAATCCCTGTAGAACCGGAACCACGTAAGCTAGCGCAATAATTTTTTTTGCGTATGAAACCGGAGGAGTTGTACTTACATCTTATGCCATCAGCTTGGCCTAAGTCACGGTTTCCTTCCACACATAGCTTTGCAAAAGCTGCATAAAAAGCACTTGCAGGAACAAAAACATAATATTCCAGAAACATACTTTGCTGATCCGATCGGCTGTTCATAACACTTCCCACATTGAAGTAGACGTCAGCGTGAACAATCGCATGTCCGCCATTACCTGCCCGAAACCAGAAGTGATGTCATTTTCGCGGAAAATTTTGTTTTTTTACTTGTAGGCCTTAGAAGCCTATACTGGTGTTTTTATAAGTCTTTATAAGTTTATATATAATGTTTGACTTTATGCTTTTCTGAATAGTTTCTGTGATCCTTAGAACTCAAATTGCACTGCTTAAAATAGTTTATTTTGATGCACATGCAGTTTTCCTTGCAAATTTGCATCATAAGATTGTTTTTCGTTTTTTCTGCAGTATATAAAAATTGGTGTATCTCAAAAAAAAAACTATGAAGACACTCAAAATAAATTTCCTGTTGTTGTAAACTATTTTTGCAACTTTTTTGTATTTAAAGTTTTGAGGGATAAACCTCTTAATTTTCTCCAAGTAGAAATATATGTAAAAAACAAAAAACAAAAATTATTTTCATTTTTTTTGTAGTTTATTGCACTTTTTTGCAATTTATGTCGTTACTATGGACTTAATGCATACATATTATTAAAATGTGGGTTATAACAGTTGTATTGATGTATAGCAACTTGAAATGCTCCCTAAAATGGCACTACAGCATGTAAAAATATAAAGTAAGCTCTGGCGGACTTGGTTCTATGGTAGGTCTTAAAGGGTTAAAGCACTTGTTGCAGGCTGCTGAGTTTGCATCTTTTGCTGTGAAGTACAGTGTTGTGGAAGTTTTCCATTTAAATAAAGCCTGCAGACGAGCAGTGACTAACATTCTTTAATCCAAACACACAAAGACAACAGACAACCAAGCTTGTGGAGAGCCTACATGACCGCGGGGCAGGGTCAGCAGAGTCTCCCTGAGCCTAGCATGGCTCTCAGTTAAATACCTTCTTCAGGAACTAAAGGCAGTACACAGCTGTTTCACACCTTAAGGTTCACACTCCCTTGCTACCTCTCAGAGTCCTTGAAGAGACAGAAGACTCCTCCTGTGGAGTGGTCTGCTTCCCCCAACTTCCTTACTACACCCACCACCATCTTACAGTATGGGTGTCAGACATGTTAAAATCCAGTGGCACCAAGGCATTATATAATAAAATAATGTGATTAATACATAAATAAAAGAAATTCCTATACAATCGCCAGACTTTTGACTGCTTCGTCTTGGGCATTTTTAATCTGTAGCTCTGCTCTAAAAGAACGTACGTACCTGGGCCCGCCTACTATTCTTTGCTTGGAAAGGTAAAATGATTGGCTAGAATTCAAAGTGTATGACATCTCAGGGGAAAAAAAGCACCGAAATAAAGCACCGAAATGTGCGCTGCTTTACGGTCTGGTCACTACTGTTTATGTCAGAACCAGTGTCATAATGGCACCGGATACCGGTACCCATCCCTAGTCAGGACATAGCTCTATCCGGTCTGTAAGTGATGAGGTGATGAATCATGCTTCCGGGTCCAAACTATTCTGCATTTATCAAGGCTGTTGTGTTTTTAACATGTTTTAATACTTTGAAAAGTTTATAAAACCTTACGATATAACTACAGCCCAGCAGCAGTAAATTAATGACTAACCTTGTATTAGTCATTAATTTATTGTGGATGGATTATCTCAGTTGTTCTCCTGACTGAAGTTTGGTCTGTTTATAGCCAGAGGTGTGGACTCGAGTCACATGACTTGGACTCGAGTCAGACTCGAGTCATTAATTTTATGACTTTAGACTTGACTTGAAAAAATGTTTTAAGACTTGTGACTTGACTTGGACTTTTACACCAATGACCTGGGACTTGAATTGGACTTGAACCGGTTTACTTGAAAAGACTTGATATTTTACCCCAAATATAAAATTTAACATGCATATTATATAGAGATTGAAAATGTGACGTCATTCACGGGTAGAACCGCAAAGGATTTTGGGAACTCGTGGCAAGCGGTACTAGCGCACGCAGGCTTTCAATTAAAATCAGTTATACAGCGATAAAAAGAAACACAAAAATGTCAAGAAGCTGTTGTATTATTAACTGCAATAGCCGGTCGCATGACAGCCACGGGAAGCCGACGGGTAAAGAGATCGGTTGTTATCGGATTACGTCGTTGAAGAGAAATTGTTCGAGCCATGTTTCCGAAGTAACAAAGATGCGACGGATGGCCTGGATTGCAGCCATTCAAAGATCAAATATAACGTCCCAGAACACTCCAGCTCACGGGTTAGTCTGCTCCAAGCATTTACACGAAGGTCAGTCTGCTGTTGTAGTTATTACGTATTTTATCATAACATAATTGTTGATGTAGGTTACAAGCAAGTCTGGCGCTGAACAGAAATTGTCGCGCTATGCTCCTTTGTTTATTGTGCATAAATAGTGAATTGTCCTGACACAATATTGTGTTTCGCTTCTGTTATTATGGTACATTGACAAAACATATACTTTTATTCACAGGATAAAACAGGTTTTTTGTATCACTAATTGCCCAGTACGATTACAGCATACAGTATTATTGTCACTGCTACATTTCTGTGACGCGAACCAGAAATTATTTCCACTACTAATTAATTATCGTTGAGCTCAAAGGTCCTATTAATAAACGGTTAATGAATGTGTATTTATGACGACGATTTGTGAGACTGGTAAACTTATGATACGTACGATGGTCTTTACTTTCTACACGGTGCATTTCAAGGTCCTGCACCCATCCGTCGGTAAACTGTACCTGGGCTTGTTGCAGTGACCTGAAGTTACTAAACTTCATGAGTGTATGCGCTCACTCCAAGAACCGTATGATTATAAATATGCATATAAATATGCTACGATGAGATAGCTGACTTCATCTAACTAGCAAAGGTTTTCCAGGCTACGTTGGTGATGCAGTTTTTTTTTTAATGTGTATGATATTTTTGTCATGCGATTTTAAAGCCGGTCCTACAAGCGCATCCAAGAATAGCATGCAGCTTATCTCAGAACTGTCGGTGAAAATTATTCTTGGAGCTAGGTTTAATTGAGCTGCATTCTAAAGAGGTGCAATTTCACAATTTGTGTATATTTTCTAAGTTCACTATTTTGTCATGTGTTGAGAAAAACACAGATTTAAAAATTACATGGTCTAATATTTACATTTAGCATATAACTGCAACATGCTTTTTTTCGTTTTTTTGAATGACTCAAAAGGACTTGAAATTCAAAATTTTATACTTGTGACTTTACTTGGACTTTTACACCAGTGACTTGAGACTCGACTCTGACTTGCCTGACATTACTTGAGACTTGACTTGAGACTTGAGGATAAAGACTTGAGACTTACTTGAGACTTGCAAAACAATGACTTGGTCCCACCTCTGTTTATAGCATCCTGCCATGCAATTGCATTTGCCCCTAACCATCGGGGCAAATGCAATCGTTTATCGTTCATCCTCCAGCTTCACTGTGTTTATGTTATGCTAACATAGCTGTGTAGCTAGCCACCACGTAGCACATCAATATATACCAGCTAGCCCAACTTCAGTAACCCTACAAACATCACTGTCATTGTTTAGTTTCCTGTCTTCATTTATGTCGGAAGTGATAGCAGACCTGTACTTTTAATTTTTCAGAAATCCCTCAGTCAGAACTTGGTATATTATTTTTAGGTGGAAACTAGTGAGCTAACTCCCTGCTAACCTCAAACTCCATTAAACTCCGTTAAATTCTGTTTTCGTTGATGCCTGGATGTTTACTTAAGCCCCACGCCCCCGGTACCGGGGGCAAAAAGGAGGCGATCTCGTTTAATCGGTTATAACACGGGGTGAGAAATATAACTTCTCACCCCGTGTTATAACCGATTAAGACATGTGTGGTATCCACAGAAACCTCTGAATCTCAGCTAAAATGTCATATAAATCATTTCTACAACCACCAAACACATTGAACACAAGCCACAAGCAGTTACGTAAATGTGCAGAAGACCGCTAAACAAACAAAAGTCAACCAGAAATTCTTCAGACTTCATGTAACTGGCTAAAGACAGGCTGGTTAGCTTCCAGAGCTATCACTGACTCCACACACCAAGTTTCACCACACTCTGACCAAAATTCACTGAATGAGCCGCAAAAGAAGACCACAAAAACACATGGCGGCGCAAATGCGCTAAGACAGGAATTGGCTTACTGTCCCGATTTCCTCCGTTATTTCCGCTAGTAACCGGTAGCCACGTGATTATCAGTAGTTACCATGCCTACCTAGCCGCATCAGAGCTGTTTTCCGTCAACAACCTCCATTTTAGACCCACCCACAGACACATGACTGGACAGACGCCACATGCAGCAAATTTGGGCCCTTGTGGGTTTTGGCATTGCAACGTCTTATTGGTTGAAGTGACGTGAACGTGGCATCGTTAATGTGATTCTATTGGCTAAAACGGTTAAAAAAAGGTATCAATCATGCAAATTGACTAAAAGAAACCAAACTTACAGCCCCTCAGAGTTTAAAGCACCAGAGACCAATTAAATGCTCCATGCGCATGGCAGAAAAGGGCCATTGCCATGTAAATGTGTGGTTAATTCTTCAAAAATATATTTTTAAAAAAGCATTTTTTAGGCCTGTTAATAAAATTTATTAATTTCTGCTCTTTAATACCTAAAAAAAATCAACTGGCATGGTGTCCAATTGTGTGGCAAAATTGGACATTTTTGTACAACGTCTGGATATCCATGTATCGACAGGACTGTAATTTTTCACTGTTTCACTTTAGAAACATAAATCTTTGCACAGATGATGTTTATATGTTCACTGTTCCAAAAAATAGTAATGTCAAATTATTTTACTGTGTATTTTACAGTTGTGTACTGTTTTTCTAGAATATCATTACATATACATAATTAGACTATGATCTGACACGTCAAATGTAAAATAACATAACATCACTGTAAATGTAATAAAACACAATTTACTTGTTTGTTAAATATATTTTGTTGTACATATGCATATTTAGATCGTAAAAATACATCCAGAAATGGCTCCCATCATGCCTTGGGACATGTGCTGCTGTTTAGATGTTCTTGTTTTATTGTTTATGGTTACGTTACCTGTTAACTGTTATCTTGAATGTTGTGTTTACGCCGTGGTGCAGCGTCACTGACAGTTGTTGTTTTGTAGAGAGAGTGCTGTACCATGAATGACTTCTGTTGTGCTGTTGTTGAACCTTGAGGCACATTGTAGCACTGGCAAGTGTTTTAATAAAGAGCTCCCCCTACCAGCTTGAGGTTAATTAACAAGCTCAATCTCTCTCTGTGAGTTTCTTTGTTAAGATTTCTCTGCATGCCACAATGTAAAACATTGCACGGACACGCTGTGCTAATTATATATTTTGAAAAAGAAATGTAGAGGTAGGAATTGCAAATAATATAAAAACATGACGCTAAGCATCGGCCAATGAACGTGAACTAATAACAACAAGGTCGCGGGTATGGCTGCGACCGTAGGAAAAAACCCTAATATGAAGGTATTTTACTGTGCATTTTACAGTAATATTCTGTTCTTCTAGAATATAATTAAAGTTACGTAAATAGACTTTGACTTCACATTTTGAATGTAAATTAACGTTAAATCACTGTAATGTAATACAACATAATTGTCATGATTATTAAATGTATCTGTCTGTACATATGCATATTTAGATTGTTAAAATACATTCACAAATGTATCATGATTTCACAAATATCTGTCCGTTATTTGAAAGATTGAACTGTTGAATTCAAATGTAATGCTATGGAAAAGTATATAACATGATCCCTATCCGGTTGTTCAGTGATGACGCGACGAATCCTACTTCCGGGCCAAAAGTAGTATGCGTTTAATATGGCTTTTGTGTTGTTAACATGTTTAATGTTATGTATTTTCTTCTATTTGATCTCAAAAAGCTCCTAAAACAGTCAGTGATCACTGTTGACCTCCCTCGGCTTTTATTACCGCTAATCATTTATTTAAGCTCAGTTTTTAAAACCTTAGGATGTAACTACAGCCCAGCCCATGCAGCAGTATATGAATGACTAACCTCGTATTATGGATGGATTATCTCAGTTGTTCTCCTGGCTGAAGTTTGGTCCTTTTACAGCATCCTGCCATGCGATTACATTTGTTCCTGACCACCGAGAACACTCACGTTAACTTTTATCGAGTGGAAAAAAAGTTAGCTTGTTTATATTATGCTAACATAGCTGTGTCGCTAGCGGTCACGTAGCACATCATTATATACCAGCTAGCCCAACTTCAGTAACCCTACAAACGTCACTGCTTTTTAGTTTTCTGTCTTCATTTATGCTGGAAGTGATAACAGAGCTGTACGTTTTAATTTGTTTCCAAAACCCCGCAGTCAGGACATGCTATATTGTATTTAGATAGAAGGTAGCGAGCTAACTCCCTGCTAACTTCTAACTCCGTTAAATGTCATAAATTCCGTTTTCATGGATGCCTGGATGTTAAACTCAATTGTTACACCTGGTAGAGCAGAACGCTGATCATTTTATTAAAGATGAAGAACTTTAGACAGTTTTTCAACTCTCAGTAATGCCATGGTGATCGTTTGATATATGGACCTGCAGCGGAGTTTAGGTCCAGACACGGCTAGTGACGTCAGACTGAACAACCGGATAAGCTTGTGTTACATCACATAAGTATTATTATCGTTGCTAGTTAGGGCGATCGTGGCTCAAGATTGCCGGTTCGCGCCCTGGCTCGGACACTCTCCGTCATTATGTCCGTGGTCAAGACTCTTCACCTACCGTCTACTAGTGATAGCCAAAGGGGCCGATGGTGCGATATGGCAGCCTCGCCTCTGTCAATCTGTCCCAGGGCATGCAATCAATTATTATTTAAACCAACTGTTAACTGTATATTTCTGTACATTTACATATTATGATTCATATTTCCACATTCAGTGACCTTGTTTATAGGTAATTTCATTGTTTGATCACGTAAAAATGTTCCTAATTTAATGTCTAAAAGCACTTGGAAAAGGCAGAATCCCATGTTAAATTAGCGCAACAAACTCTATTTTCATTACTGAAAATAACTGTATTCTTATGGGACAGTTATTTTCTGTTATATTACGGTCGTATTTTGGCGCCCCAGCTGCCGGAATATTACCGTTTTTTTAAGATGTTTTTTTTTCCTATTTATAGATGATTTCATTGTTTAATGACATTAACATGTTCCTGATTTAATGTTTAGCGGCACTTGAAAAAGGCGAGATCCCATGTCAAATTAGCGCAACTAATTGTATTTTCATTACTGGAAATAACCGTATTTTTATGGGGAGTTATTTTCTGTTATTTCACGGTCGTATTTTGGCGCCCCAGCTGCCGGAATATTACCGTTGTTTTAGGATGTTTTTTTTAACAGTGTTGGTTACTGAATTTCTGGAATCAAATGTGAACTGAGGCATATTTTTAAAAGGGTTATATGCTAAAAATTAAAAAACTAAATTAGGCGAGGATAAAATCTACTTGCTTTTTCTGTGTTCCAGTCTCAGTAACTTTGACACAGTAATATCTGCTTCAATATTTACACCTCTGATGAAATCTCACAAGTGTTAGCTGTATTTTGATACCATGTTTGTAATTGCAGAGAAATAATCAATTAAATTTGGGCATTACAGTTTCGAGCAGGAAGCTCAGAAGCCCCCTTGGGGCTTAAGAGGTTAATTGTTACACCTGGTAGAGAAGCCACATTCTATTGAAGATGAAAGAATTTAGATAGTTTGTAACTCTCAGTGATGCCGCAGTGTTTGTTAGACTTTGTGACCTGAAGTGGAGTTTGGACCCGGAAATGGCTAATGGCATCAGACTTAAAGACCGGATAATGTCATTACTCATTATACAATTTGACTAAACTGACAGAAACAACAGCCTGATGTACACATTAAGGGACATTAGAGCAGCACTGCTGTTGATAATAGTTAAGCAAACAAAGTGTTCGAGCTGGACAGCATGACAGCTCCCATGTCCTTACTGTACAGACAGCACCGGTGCAGGATGGCAGGGTTTCAGTGATGTTTTGGCTTCAGGAGGAAGAGGTCCGCCTGTCTTTAGGTTTCCTTTACTAGATGTAATAAAAGAGAATCTTAAGGACTCATATTGCAAATAATGTGATGTGATGATTCTTTTGGAAGCCATTTTTTGGGCATTTTTTCTGTCACACACACGTTGTATGCCTTCTACAGACTGTTTAATTGGTCGGCAGATATGAAGGGGCACATGTGCCCCTCTTTACATGTGCACAGCTGTTCTCACAGCTGGTCTTGTGCTGAACTGTTTCAAGGTGAAGTGCTGTGATTCAGCTCGCCGTCCACCCCTGCTCACAGCTAGCTATAGCTAACCGCTTTGTTTACAAGCCCCGTAAGCTGAGTCGATATGAGACGGGCTGTCTGAGCATCGTGAAGCTCATACAATAATCTGAGAGGACTTCACAAAGCTCGGCTCGTGTGCACGTTGCCGTGGCCAGATGAAGCTGCTGGTCTCACACAGTCTGTTTGTGTCTGAACCTTTTTCTAGCAGCGCTTCCTGCTGCTGTGCTGCATCATGAGCAATATTTGGACTACAGACTCCCTCGACAAAGAACAGCAAAGATAAAGATCAACTGAATCAGGCGTGAGCATCCTTCACCTTTAAATCTTCATGCAGTCATACACTACCTCCTCCTTCTTCATGTGGCTAAAGCTTGTTCTGGATGAGAATTTGGGCCTGATGCAGAAAAATTACTAAAGGATTAAAAAAAACATGATCAACACATTATGTTGTTCTTACAACCTGTGAGTGTTAGTGAATCAGGAACTCTCTAAATTGACAGGTTTGTGCTGGAAATCTGCAAACAATCATTTAAAAACTTTTTATGTGAAGAAGACAAAAGAAGGAAATAGATGGAGGACGAGGTCCTCCTGATCTGTCTGCTCAAAATGGAATAAACTACTTTGGACAAACCTCAGTTATTGAGACATTAATGACACGAGAGCGAAAGTGACAACATCCAGCAAGGCTACAACCTTCATTTTAAAGTCATTTTAGTATGGTCACTGGTGCGTTTGTGCAACCCAGAGATTGTCCTAATAATCACAGTGACACCAGTGGCTTTTTGACTCTTTCTGAAGGCTCCGTGTTGCAATTTTGTGTTTTGGAGCAAGAAGTGACCATATTTAGCCAAGAGGGCAAGATTTCCCAGTTAGCACATGATAGTTAGCTTGGTTAGACTGTATGCGTGCATCACAGAGACACAGATACTACAGTGCAATGCAGAATGTTATTAAAATACCAGAACGTCACTTCCTATACATAAAAATATTCCATAAAGCAACAACAGCACAAATGAAAAAGTCTGATACAGTTAACCCAGGAGAAATCAGTTTTAGCTAGCAGTTAGCAGCTACAGCCGAGTGCGTCAAAGCGTCCACCTCTTAGATTAATAATTTTAACATTCAAACTACTCCCTGTACAGTTATTGTGAAGGAGGAAATCATCCAAAGCATTTTTTGTATGAAGTAATGTTTATCTCTGCTGTTAAATTAGAAACTTTGGCATGAAAGTCTTGGGGCTCTTTAAGCCTGCCCCAAGTAGACATTGGAGGAACTGCAGTTTCTGGCTTTTCCATGTTGGCTTCATTTTTCAGACCCTGCTTGGTGAAGCATAAACATTTAAAGGTAGTGCTTGACGATTAATCGTTAGAAAATCGCGATCTCAATTCATACTTATGTGCGATCTCATTTCCAAATGACAACGATTTTTTTAAAAAAAAGACGACGACGATTGTACCGCTTTTTGATCCGGGACGTAATCTGCATGAAAACAAGCGCTCACTCTTCCTGCTAAACAAATGACAAGGGCGGAGCCTTGTACCACGTGATACAGAAGCTGGCTGCTAAAATTGGCAGGGAAAAAACAATGGAGAGCACGTCAGGGATGACGAGAAAGTGACTGGAGAAAAACCGTCCTGGTCAACCACCCAAACATCAATAACGGGAACCTTATACAGCGCTTCCCTATACCCGTCGAACTCCCGCAGGCACAAAGAAATTACGGAGGCTATCACTTATCACCTGACCAAAGATATGGCTCCCATCAACACTGTGCAAAACGAGGGATTTAGGAAAATGATCAACACCCTAGACAAACGCTACACAATGCCATCCCGCAACTATTTTTCTATCGTTGCACTACCTGCTCTATACACGCAGTGTCGAGCAACGGTGGAGACGGAATTTCAAGCAGTACAACATTTTGCGGCAACGACAAAACGTGAGACATTTGTTGTTTTTATGTTTATTTATTGTTTTTATGTTCAGTCTCAACTGTTACGAAGTTGATGTGCAGTTAATGTCACGGTCCGGGGCAGTGGCCGTGTGGAGAGCGGAAGGAGGACTCAAAACGCAGCACTTATTCAGGTGTGAGGGTGATTTATTGATAATATCCAATATAAAGTGGGGATGGTAAAACAGAACTAAGGATGAACTAACTGGGAGAAACTACACAAAGAAATAGCAAACCTGAGCATGAAGGGAGAACAACAGGGAGAGCACGCAGGGGATTACACCAGGTATGAACACAGACGACGCGACGAGGAGCAGAGGAAAACACACACTATAAGTACACAAAGAGACACTGGGAAATCACACACAGGTGGGGGTAACAGCTGGACCTGATTAACCTGACGAGACAGGGGAACACTAACACCAGGGACCAATAGAGGGAGCACAAACCCAGAACCCAGTGTCTAAAATCCCAAACACAAACCATCCCAAAACAGCCCAAGAATAATAATGAAAGTAATAACAATAAAGAACATAAACACAAAGTCACTGAGTCATGGCCGCAGGACCATGACAGTTAATAAGCGCAATAAATATTTATACTGGGAAAGAAAATCGTGAGAGAATCGTGAACTCAATTCTAAGCCAAAAAATCGTGATTCTCATTTTATGCAAAGTCGTGCAGCCCTATTTAAAGGGTTTATTTCTTTTTTCATGTGTAATTTAAAATATTTTTACTGATTCTGACACTGTATAGGACAAATGTCTAGAAGCTGTTAAAGTGATAATTTCCAATTTAAACTTTTATACCAACAGAGCTTTCATAATTTCATGAAATAAAGAACATCTAGAGGTCCTGCGCACTCATTTTCCTCCACATGCAGCCATGTGGACAGTTTTCTGTTTATTTTTCTACAGAGGAAGTCGGTGTCTTTAAACGCACATATAAAGCTCCTCATTCGCTCCTTGGCTGTTAATTACCGCTCACACGGCGGAGGGGCCATTTGCAGCAGCCCCTCATGCCTGCATTGGCCGTGCCTCACACAATGAGGAAGTGACATTTTAATGCAGTGGATAGATCAAAATGGCTAATGTTTTATTAGCGACCTGCCATCAGCTGCAGGTGAAAGCTGCTTTTATTGTAGCCCTTCCTCCTCTACCCGCACTTTGTGCAGAAATAAATGAGGGTATTAACATTAAGCACCTCTCCCATCGAGCCGCCAGGTCCCTTTGTGGGTGCCGTTATGTCCTCCTGTTAGATTTACCAACACAGCCCAAGCTCAGCCGCTGTTTCCATGGCCCTCAGCCCGGTGAGTCAAATCATTCCTCAGTTACAGTTACAGCTGTTTGTTCACATTTCTGGATGACGATGCTGAAATGAGTCGGCGGCTGATATCAGCCCTGCAGCCCGCTGAACCCTCCCACCTCCACTTGAGTGTTTTCAGGTGAGAGCTAAAAGGACAAAACTAAGAGAATGAAGGATGAGCGCGAACACAGCGGGCGAGCCTTGGTCTGAATCCACACACGCTGGCTGCTGGCGCTGCTTTTCATCCCGCTCCGGTTCAAACAAAGTGGGGTGCGTTTGGTTCGGTTCACTGAGGTCGCTGTGAAATCTGTCACTTGAACTTCTGTCACGACGGAAACAAGCTGCGTGCTGGGTGTGGTTTGTTTGTAGTGTGCACGCACAACTGACCGACCTCTGGGCTGCGTGATGGTAGATGAGACGTGAGTTTAGGCATGAATTCAGAATAACTACAAAAACCAGGCCCTGATCACACAGTGTCAGTCAGCAAGCACACTGGCTGGTTTCTACCCTCCCTCCTACCTTATGACTGACTGCAAATATTGTATGAAGCAGTTAATATTCCAGTGGAAGGAGGTAAAAAGTGGACTGAGAGCTTTCGGTCAACAGTGTTATTGCATGCAAACAGTGCAAACTTCACCAAAGTCCAACTCAATAAAAAAGTGAAAGTGAAGTTTTCCTCACTTGTGCTCTCAGAGTTTATTGTGGGAGAGCCCAATCGTCTCGAGAGTCACCTCGGATGGTTCAGAAACACGACCGCACATGAGTCCAGCGTGCATCAGGATTTCCTTAAATGCCTCAGGCCACGTAAATGGTAAATGGCCTGCATTTGTATAGCGCTTTTCTAGTCCATAGGACCCCAAAGCGCTTTACACTACATTCAGTCAGTCACCCATTCACACACACATTCACACACTGGCAATGGCAAGCTACATTGTAGCCACAGCTGCCCTGGGGCGCACTGACAGAGGCGAGGCTGCCGGACACAGGCGCCACCAGGCCCTCTGACCACCACCAGTAGGCAAACATGGGGTTAGTATCTTGCCCAAGGATATTTGACATGCAGCCAGGATGCAGCCTGGGATCGAACCACCGACCTTCTGATTAGTGGCTGACCTGCTCTGCCACCTGAGCTACAGCCACCCCTGTACACACACAAATGATGCTACAAAATTGCAATGAACATCTACTCAATAAACAAAGCAACAATTTCATTTTCAACGTTAATTACAGTTTTAAATACAAAAAACTTGCAATGATTGATTTAATTGAGCAGCTTTAAGGAGTTAAATAAATTTTAAAAGAAAATATTGACTAAAAAGACTAACTCTGTATCAGTTTCTGAATCTGTATTTCAGAATAACAGCAGAGAGAGTTGTTCTGTTCTATTACTCGAGTCGACTGACTTCAGTTGAGGTCTAAAATGCCAACTAATCTAAAGTTAACCCAGTTATACTTAATGGACTTTTGGGTTGAATCATTCCTTGTTGATGTTGTGGTGAGTGAGTATAAAAGATGGACATAGTCACAAAGTTGTTTTGTACAATCCACTAAGCAATCCCTAACCACTAACAAGCTTGATCATCGGACTGTATCCATGAATTGTACAGGTGCATCACACAGATACCTCCTGCTAATAAAGCCCTAGAATTTAACTCTGCAAAACTGGAGCTCAGACTTCTTGGACAGTCTCTTAGTACACTAACCTCACAACAGCCATGTTATTGGTCAGATAATGTCATTAAAAATGCTTCAAATGGCTCCAACAGCACAAACACAGTCCAGAGGTCAGGTTCAGAGACTCCAATTAGCCTAGCAGACCATTAGCAGCTACAGACCCCAGTGTTGCCATTTGCCTGTCAGTCTAAGAGGCCACGCCCCTGATAATGCAGACTTTAAACATTATCATAATTTAAACAGGCGAGTTTTTTTTTTTTTTAAAGTTATAGTATCAGTCGGACATTTTACCATGGGAGTCTGCGGGGACTGACTCACTGCCGGAGCCTCTAGTGGACATTAGAGGAACTCCAGGTGTTTTGGGCTCTTTCACTGGCTTCATGTTTCAGCTGTAGAGATTTCTGCTTGACTATAACAGAGACAGACGCTTAGAAATCAGAAAATGCTTCCTAAAATAGACAGTAGACCAAACTTTTGGGAATCTGGTTAAAGATTCTGTGTTTAAGGTGCATACACAGCTCCTGACATCCTGATTCAGTAATGAGTTCATGGAAAACAAACACAATCTGATTCCAACAATAAATATAAATAAATATATTTTGATATTTGGTCTCTTTCCAAAGTAAAGGAGTTGTGGACTAGTACGCACTGGACCAAACCACTGTGAGGTACAGTGGGGCAAAAAAGTATTTAGTCAGCCACCGATTGTGCAAGTTCCCCCACCTAAAATGATGACAGAGGTCAGTAATTTGCACCAGAGGTACACTTCAACTGTGAGAGACAGAATGTGAAAAAAAAATCCATGAATTTACATGGTAGGATTTGTAAAGAATTTATTCGTAAATTAGGGTGGAAAATAAGTATTTGGTCAATAACAAAAATACAACTCAATACTTTGTAACATAACCTTTGTTGGCAATAACAGAGGTCAAACGTTTACTATAGGTCTTTACCAGGTTTGCACACACAGTAGCTGGTATTTTGGCCCATTCCTCCATGCAGATCTTCTCGAGAGCAGTGATGTTTTGGGGCTGTCGCTGAGCAACACGGACTTTCAACTCCCGCCACAGATTTTCTATGGGGTTGAGGTCTGGAGACTGGCTAGGCCACTCCAGGACTTTCAAATGCTTCTTACGGAGCCACTCCTTTGTTGCCCGGGTGGTGTGTTTTGGATCATTGTCATGTTGGAAGACCCAGCCTCGTTTCATCTTCAAAGTTCTCACTGATGGAAGGAGGTTTTGGCTCAAAATCTCACGATACATGGCCCCATTCATTCTGTCCTTAACACGGATCAGTCGTCCTTTCCCCTTGGCAGAAAAACAGCCCCATAGCATGATGTTTCCACCCCCATGCTTCACAGTAGGTATGGTGTTCTTGGGATGCAACTCAGTATTCTTCTTCCTCCAAACACGACGAGTTGAGTTTATACCAAAAAGTTCTACTTTGGTTTCATCTGACCACATGACATTCTCCCAATCCTCTGCTGTATCATCCATGTGCTCTCTGGCAAACTTCAGACGGGCCTGGACATGCACTGGCTTCAGCAGCGGAACACGTCTGGCACTGCGGGATTTGATTCCCTGCCGTTGTAGTGTGTTACTGATGGTGACCTTTGTTACTTTGGTCCCAGCTCTCTGCAGGTCATTCACCAGGTCCCCCCGTGTGGTTCTGGGATCTTTGCTCACCGTTCTCATGATCATTTTGACCCCACGGGATGAGATCTTGCGTGGAGCCCCAGATCGAGGGAGATTATCAGTGGTCTTGTATGTCTTCCATTTTCTGATGATTGCTCCCACAGTTGATTTTTTCACACCAAGCTGCTTGCCTATTGTAGATTCACTCTTCCCAGTCTGGTGCAGGTCTACAATACTTTTCCTGGTGTCCTTCCAAAGCTCTTTGGTCTTGGCCATGGCGGAGTTTGGAGTCTGACTGTTTGAGGCTGTGGACAGGTGTCTTTTATACAGATGATGAGTTCAAACAGGTGCCATTCATACAGGTAACGAGTGGGGGACAGAAAAGCTTCTTACAGAAGACGTTACAGGTCTGTGAGAGCCAGAAATTTTCCTTGTTTGAGGTGACCAAATACTTATTTTCCACCCTAATTTACGAATAAATTTTTTACAAATCCTACCATGTGAATTCATGGATTTTTTTTTCACATTCTGTCTCTCACAGTTGAAGTGTACCTCTGGTGCAAATTACTGACCTCTGTCATCATTTTAAGTGGGGGAACTTGCACAATCGGTGGCTGACTAAATACTTTTTTGCCCCACTGTATATGAGGGGGAGTTAAAATGTATTGTTGTGTTTTAAGCATATATTGGTATTATTATTTACTATAACAATGTTATATTTATGATGGTGATGGTTTTTCGACCAGTCTTTGTACTGATGTAACAATATATATTGGTGTGGTGGGTAATGAGTGGGTCCCCCACAGCTTCCAGACAAGTTTCTTATAAAACCCTCTGGTTCACGCACCATCCACATAAAAATACCCCTGCAAGCTTCAGACTAAAGGTGTTTCAGGGGAATATTAAGTCATAAATTTGACTTTCAGTGATGATATTTCTGCAGCCACTGACTCCAGCACATTTACTTCTACTTTTAGTTTTTCATATGAAATTACAGTTTACATGAGAATCAAAAAGTTTCTGAAATGTTAAAAGCAGCTGAATAGAAGCCGAGACTTTCAACTTACCTCGGCTGTTAACCGTCATCGTTCTTGCGTCTGATCTCAGCGTGTGTGCCGTGATATTACTTGAGTGAGCTGTTCAGGATATTTTACTCATAATACTGAAAAATGTGGAGTTTGTGTGGGAGCTTGGAAGCAATGAAATTGTTTTCTTTGATCAAATCAGAGAGCAGAAAATATGTTTTTGTTCTGGTTAAAAAAAATCTGCCAAGCAACTCTGCACTGAACACACTCACTACCACCCACCTTATCTGTTTCCACAGGGAGTGTCAGTTATCCCAGGTAATCGCAATGTTGGATTGCAGAAGTGGAAGAACATCTTGGAAGTTTTGGAACTCACTTTTAAGCAGCTAAGCAGCTGCTGGTACATGCAGCAACGATGGTAGAAGTAAAACCAGAACCAGGAGCTGAATGATTCTACAAAACGAGGCGACTCCCTCTTTGAAAGTAAAGCCTGTGACCTCACGCTTCCTATTTTTATACAAGTAACATGCATCTAGATGGAGCTGGGTTGTGGCACTGAGGGTTGGTGCTGCAGACACCAACCCTCTTGAGAAATACTGGACAAATATGCTGTGTTTTTAACACTAAGTTGAAGAAGGAACCATATGTGACAAACACCTGACATGTAGAATAGAGCAGTCCGACTCTTTTTGGCTCAAAGGGATTACTTGTAAATACGCACAGCTCATTATTTGAAACTATATCAATGTTTAATATGAACATTCAACACTGGAATATGACAGGAAATGCAATCAGCAGGGGTTATTAAACCCACAAATACAGAGAATTTTCTTCCTTTGAAAGCTAAAACTGTTGAAACTGCTTCATGTTCACTGCCTTCTTATTGGCTGGTTCTTCTCATTGCCTCCCAGGAGCTCCTCGGTCGCCCTCCGCCGGCATTAAAAACAGTCTGTGCAGGTTCTCCAATGGTCTTTTATCGCTCCGTGTTAGGCTCAGGTTAATGATGATCAGTGCTAATTCCACCTATAAACCATTTTTACAACCACTGCTCTGTCTCCACACACTCACACACAGACACACACTCGTCTTAATTCCCTGCACAAACAGTTTATGGACTTTCTTATCAGCCCATAGAGAAGTCATACATCAGTTGTACATGTGCAGTTGTTCATGTTAGACTTTATCAGGCAGCAGTTTCTCACAGGAGCACTAGATCTTCTCCTGCAGCTTTAACCAGGCCTCTCGCCTCTCCTTCACAGCTTCTTCTTTTGTCTGAAGGCACAGACGCACGAAATTCAATCCCAAGTCTGATTGTCCATGAATATTGTTTTACCTGTAATAAAACGGTAATAACGATTGATAATAAAACTTTTTAAAAGTATTATTTGCATGAGGAAAAGTAACTCTGCAGTGGTACTTATCAAAGTTCAGCCTTTTTTATTTAGGAGTAAATTCAATTCATTCTACTGTAGAACCATCATTAAATTCTGACAAAAACATTAATGCATTTTGTCGCCACAGAAACAGCACAGCAAGTGGATAAAGTCAGACTATAAGAAGTATATCACAAACACCACACAGCCACAATCATGAACACCACCGCCTGTGCCACAAAGGCACTCCAGGACAGTTGCCCCTCTCTTCACTGTCTGCAGCAAAACCCTCAGTGCCACAGCCCAGCTCTGTCGAGATGCATGCGCCTAAACCATTCCCTTCATGTTTTTGCTGATATTTGCTATTGTTTAGTCTGTCGGTTAGTCTACAGTCTAGTTGGAGACCCCTGGCAACTTCTGGTCGTTATGGATAAATTTGCGTTCAGTCTGTGTGAGGAGAGTCTATAGCAGGGATAGTTCATTCAGAATGAGTGGGAACACTCCTCCCTCTCATCCCAACACTTGAAGAGTTTGGGAGACAGAGATTGGTGGCCTGTTTTGATAACATGATTTAATTGGCTGGTTTTGAACTTTTCAGTGCATCAAAGCAAAGCAGCAAATCCACAGTTCAGCTCCTCACCTCATTCCAAGTGAATGAGAGGCAGATGCATGAGTCTCCACTTAGTTTAGGAGAAGGGGGGCTGAGTATCAACTGATAATGTTCATCATTATCCATCCATTTTCCTTACAGCTTATCCAGTGTAGAACTAAAGAGGAGATGGGTGCTTTTTCCAAGAGTCATGGGGCAAAAGGTGGAGTACATCCTGAAAATATCACTGACCAATCACAAGGTCAGCACAGACAGCCAGAAAGCCACACACACATGCACTGAGAAAATGCAGCCAGTCCCCCCAAAAAACAAATCTCTCGAAGTACAAATTCATCTGGGACCTCCCACCAAGCAAATCCCAGTTTAACCCCTGTTTACCTACGTATAACTAGTGTCATGCTTAGTTTTTGCTGCCCAGTATCTGAGGGATCTTCTACAACACAATTTCTACAGGCACAATAATTAGAAGATGTTGATTTTAAATGCAATAAATTGAACATGTCCTGCTCTGAAGCAGGTCAGGGTCGCTGCATGAGTTATCCTGGCGAAAAAGGGGAAGCACGGGCATGACACCAGGATGGCAGGGTTAAACCTGGAGGTACCTTCTCAACAGGCCTCAGCTGTGCTGCTGAAACAAAACAGGATAAAAATACTAAAATCTCCCCCCGCTGTCTGTCTGCTGCTGCTGCTGAATAAAGTGCTGTAAACTGCTGATTCCACTCAGATTCATTTTTAGTAAACACCTGCTGGGGTTTTTTCTGCACAGCGCAGCGGGAGTCGTCACATCCCAAACAGACCCTATTATTTGGCTGTTTGTACCTGCGCAGCAGACACCTGTCAGCTAGATTAATTACACTGCCGTAGATGCAGGAATGGCTTTTCTTTTTTTTTAAAAGAAGGGGGAAATGCTCCCGGCGTCCAGCAGATAGTCTGTCTGAGATATAAAAATGTGAACAAATCCCAAAGAGCAGATGTATCCTGGTAGTGTGAGTCTGCATATTAACAGAATATGCCCACACCTGTCTGTTTGCTTATTTGTTCTCATATCTCTGAATACAGGCTGGTGCTCATGTGTGGAATTTAAATATAGATGTAAAGAATTCATATTTGTATAGGCACAGGCTGATATTTGGTATTCAGTATAATTACAAGACCAATCCAAACCTCTAGGAGTGCAGAGAATTTTGGCTTGCACAGGTGTTTCCATTCAGGTGACGTTTTCATAGAAAATAAACTGCGGCTGACTTTGCTGTCACACCCAGCCTCCTCTCCATTCCTATTCACAGGGCGTCCAATAGACCAATTAGAAAGGGACGTCACAGTTATGTCATCAACATTTGGTTACTTAGCCAGTAGACAAAACCCCTGAGCAAGACGGGGACAGCAGAGATGTATCTCACGCGCCTGGATGTTGCACCTAATTCATGCATTACAATAAAACAGGTATAAAGACGATGTGGTGACCAATTTGGTGATTTGATTCCCAGCACATCTCCATCTACTCATGTGGATTCGAGGTCTAATCATAGTCAGTATAATAGGATGTCTATGGATTTGATACTTGCTGTTTAAAACAACATGATAGCATGTCCAACTACACATATGATTAATTTATAATTTAGACAAACAGTTGTCCCATTAGCCTGGAATGATGCCATGGTTACCTAAATTTGTAAAACGGGAGAAAAAAAGAGACATGCTTAATGACCAACTGATGGCTATTCTCACTGTTTTATCTAAGATAGCAGAAAAATGGGTGGCCAGTCACTGACTAGTCATTTAAACCACAACTGTAGCCCCTCTGCATCCAGTGCAGTTTAAATTATGTCCTCATCATTTTAAAGAATCAGCAAACTGTGTTTTTTTTTTTTTGGATAAATAATATGTTTGTTGGACAGAAATGATGGGGTGCTGTCCTTTTAGAGTTAAAGAAAGCATTTGACACTCTCAGTCATCAACTCCTTTTAACTACACTGACACTTTTTTTTCCCCCAAAGAAGTCTTTAGATGGATGATCATCCACCTAAGGTACTGATGTCACTACATCTCCTTGCCTTCTGTTGGGTACGCACAAGGCTCCATACTTGGACCACTTTTATTTGGCCTTTATGTATCAACAATATGTGTCACAATGTTTATATACAAATGGTAAATGGCCTGTAAATGGCCTGTATTTATATAGCGCTTTACTAGTCCCTAAGGACCCCAAAGTGCTTTACATATCCAGTCATCCACCCATTCACACACACACACATTCACACACGATTGATGGCAAGCTACATTGTAGCCACAGCCGCCCTGGGGCACACTGACAGAGGCGAGGTCGAATGGTTGAAGATTATGTAGTAGTCCTCACACACGCAAAAGACAAATTTGTACATTTTGGCTAATATTCAAGTAAATTAGGATTATACATGGTATCCCCATTGGCACGTTGTGACTGACGAGTTATTAGCCAATGTCCAAGTGGTTTGACAGTCATCCTTTGCTCATCTCGTAGCTCCATTCTTCAGTCATTTAGCATAAAACCAAACTGCACCACAAACATGAACTCAGCCCTCATAAAACACTTAGCAGGAAGTCCTCACAGTTCATCCTAATTTTCAGTTTAGACCCTTCATGACAAAAGTGTCCTCACTTTCAGGATAACACACACACATGAAAAAGTTCATACTTACC
This sequence comes from Diplotaxodon limnothrissa, assembly GCF_057381915.1. NCBI lineage: Eukaryota > Metazoa > Chordata > Actinopteri > Cichliformes > Cichlidae > Diplotaxodon > Diplotaxodon limnothrissa. Next base: position 12,002,315 of record NC_140597.1, on the reverse strand, counting down.
AAAAAATACCAGTACATTCCTCAAGATAGAAATCAATAAAAATGACTTGCTAAAAGAAAATTCCTCACTTTCAATAAATGTTTGTCAGCTGGAAGGAATTCGAGCTTGGTGATTTTGGTGATTTTGTTTTTTTTTATATCAAGGATGTTGTTAGTAAACAACAGTTTAAGGATGCAGTGAGATTTTGTTTTTTTCTTTTTGCACAATTTTTATACATTTTACCAGCAGTGAGTGTTTTTTTCCCTTTTGCCTGTTGTTCTTCCCTCAAAACAATCAACAGCAAACAGCTTTGGACAGATGCAAATCACCTCATTAACTTCCCAACCTAAATCCATTCTGCAGCAGGAGAGATGAGCAAATGTGACGAAGAGGAGAAGAAGGGAAAAGACAGAAAGGAGAAAATGCACACACACACAAAAAAAAAAGACAGCCAGATAAAACATCTGCTGGATTCGCCCATCTGTGCCAAGCTGAGAAAGCGAAGCTCGCCGGGAGAGGGAGGAGAGAGAGACATGGAGATTGAGAGGTGGTGGGCGAAGAAAAAAGAAAAGAGGAGGAGATGGAGGCATGGTGCCCACGTCAACAAGTGCCAGGAATTGTTTTTTGGGGGGAGAAATGCATCATAATGAAGGCGGAGGCCGGGTGAAAATCCACAGCTAACGCTAAATCCCAGAGGAAACAATTAAAGTGTCATTGTTTCTCACGACCAGCTCAAATTCCTGACAATTTTTTATTCCTCGCTGTCTGCTTTCACACCTCTTTTCAGATGCTATTCTCATCTCAAAAAATACCCAATGTTTTCTTCTTTTGCTCCCTTTCAGAGGGATTTAGCGAGTGATACGCCCGGGGCTCGGCTCTGTTGATCAGATGCGTCTCCGCCGCTGCTCTTTTCCAACCTCACTTTCTCAGATTGTTTTGTCGGCGCTCAGCTCAGGAAGACGAAGAAGAAGGTATCTTCTAGGTCAGCAGATGACAAGATGTGTGCCCGATTATTGTTCAATTCGAAGAGATTATCCTTGTGCTAAAAAGAGATTATCGTACTCTGCCTGCACGTAAAGACTACAGCCTGAGGTTTTAAAGTGGATACAACAACAAACAGACAAAGACATCAGTGCCTACGAGGACGTTTAAGGTTCAAATCCCAACTTAAGATGACAATACAGCAAACATCTTGTTAGCGGAGCAGAATGACTCTCAGTAAACCTCCACAGACAGTAAAACTGTGAGTGTTTAATCCCACTGTCTGAGTCATGAATCACTCTCAGGATGATGTGGGAGTACTTAAAACCAGATTACTGACAGCAGCCCAGTAACCCTTGAGGCCCTCAAGTCCAAAAGTTCAGAATATTTGCTGTTGAGTATTACATCCAAATTCTGGATTTCATGCAGTTTGTGTCAAAGCATTAGTCAGAAAATGTCAGCGCCACATATGTTTTGAAGACTTAAATTTAGGGGCGTGGCCTCTTTGACTGACAGATGGATGTCGACACAGGTGGCTGTTTGCTAGGCTTCACCTTAGCTAATTGGAGTCCCTGAACTAGAGCTCTTGTTGGTTCTTGTGGTACATTTATCTGTAGGAATAATATAATAAAGCAGTGCCTTTATTAAATTAACAGACTAACATCAACAGACTAGCACACACTGTACACACTCCAATAGTTGCACAGCCTTAATATCTACAGAGAAAATTATTATTATAGGTCAGTATAATAACCGGGGCACCTCAACGTCAACTATATATATTTAATTTTGTGTAATATGATGGGTTATATTTGTTTATATTTTGTAACTTTGTAACATATTGTATTACTTATATTAGTTTAGTTATGTACTCTTCTTACGTGTTTTGGAGCAAATGTGACCATATAATTTCCTCTGGGACTAATAAAGTATTCTGATTCTGATTCTAACATCCAAGATCTGCATGACAACCATACAGTTCAATCAAGCTTTCAAGCATTAACTGTTACCTGGCACTTCACCTTTTCAAATCCATTATGGCCACTGCATTTTGGCTTGAAAAAAACAACACTGTGGAAGCAAAAACGCTAATGCTGAAGGTTAAAAATTACCAAAAACAAATTTTTTACACACAAAGTTTCCATGCAGGGCATCTAAGGAAATGTTTTTAGGAGTTTTTACAAAATTAAACAATTAAAAAATGTGTAATTAACAGATTAACTGAAAACAAATCAAATGCTGTTTGAAAAAAAATCATTTGTTGCAGAGAGAGAGAAGATCACAGTGGAGTGTGAAGGAATGATTGATTACATGTTCTTTAATGTTTGAGTAACAGCTGGCTGGAAGCCGATTAATGAGAATGAATGGGCCATAGAAAGAGTGTGTGTGGTGTGTGTGTGTGTGGTGTGTGTGGTGTGTGTAGTGTGTGTGTGTGGTGTGTTGTGTTGTGTGTGTGACATATGAACATGCATGTGCAGAGTCCACAGTTCTTGCTCCAAATGTCCATCAAAGCAGCTCATGTGTGACGATGCATCTGTGTGCGAAGCTCTTTGCAGCTAATCTTCTGCTGCAATGTTGCTGCTTATTGCTCGTCCTCCAGAATCAGACACCTGAAAAATGTGACTTTCACCAACTCATAATTAACAGGATAATGTTCTTATGGGTGGAAGCTATTGATTCTTTATAGTAATAAATTCTCAGAGACTAAATGAAAAAACAAGTGCAACAGGGTCTAACTTGATAAAGTTTACGTTCATCTTTTGATGAATAAAGTTAAAGAATAAACTTACAAATCACTGCAAAAGGGGGATTTGGTTTGTTTGAAGAAAACTTGGTGTAAACATCTGTAATCCATCGGTACAGATGTTTACGCCGAAAAGTTATCAGGAATCAGTAGCTACAAACAAAGTTGAAGTCCTTCATTCTATGTAAAGAATGAAGGATCTTTATGAGCAGCATATAAACAGTATATTTACACAAGATCATTGGATAATCATGGGGCTGTTATCAGTGAGTGAACACACAGATTTTCCCTGATGTTTGTAGACTTTAAAAATCATTAGTGTATCGAGTTAGTGTATTCTCAGTCAATGTGCAACAAACTCCTTCCAGCTCGACACCCATATTCAAAGCCTGTCTGTACATAATGAACCTCGCCAGGGATGGTAAGTAATGCTTTGTTGCCAAGCCGGTTTCACATCCCAGTTATTTAAAAGGTGGGTTTAGTCTAAAGAGCATGAGTCACCAGCTTATGGCATTAGGACAACAAAGCTGTCCTAGTTCATCATTTCAACGTGCAGCATTTACTATTTATTAACTACAATCTTTCCTATTTTTGGATCAATTGGTTTTAAAGCAGACAAGCAAGTGAAAGTAAAAAGTAAGTGAATAAGAAACAATCACCAATCTATGTGTATATAACAGTAAATACTAAATACTGAATATTATTGTGCAGTACGTAGGATCGACAGCGCACAGTGTGCTTTGAGGTAGCCGCAAAGAAAGGTGTAGTTTGTGTCTGTGTACACCCATGTGTACGCCTGTGAGCATGAGCGCACTTGTATTCAAAAGGTTTCTTCATGTAACGATCTGCTAGAGAGTGTGGGAAGCCATAGCCCCGTCCCCCAGGGCATGAAGCAGGTATGGAGGAGATCCAGGCTCCAGACATCCAGAAACCCCCAGAGCACGAAAGTCCAAGGAAGACCAACGGAAGGGCAACCGTGCCATCCTCCCGGAAAGAGCTGAGGAGAGGCCCAGAGAGGGATTTTAGCTGCTTTCTGACGTCACAGATTGGATGGCAGCAAGTTCTAAAATGTGGAGGGGCCACGACTGCAAAGGCTCTGTCATCTTTAGTTTCTAGCCCAGATTTAGGGATGGTAACAAGTCTTTATCAGAAGACCTCAGAGTCCTGCAGGTGACACATGGCTGAAGTTTGCTGATGCGGTGGGTGCTTCATCATCCAGAGCCCTAAAGTGAAAACCAAAACTCTGAATTAGATGTGGATGAGCAGCGACTGAACGTCTCCCAAATGACTGAGCCACTCACTCTCCAGGGCTAAGCTTAGACATTTTTTGGTGGACGCTCATACTTTCATCCTCAACATTGTTCCTTCCAGTCCCTACATTGGATTACAGTGGGGCAAAAAAGTATTTAGTCAGCCACCGATTGTGCAAGTTCCCCCACCTAAAATGATGACAGAGGTCAGTAATTTGCACCAGAGGTACACTTCAACTGTGAGAGACAGAATGTGAAAAAAAAATCCATGAATCCACATGGTAGGATTTGTAAAGAATTTATTCGTAAATCAGGGTGGAAAATAAGTATTTGGTCAATAACAAAAATACAACTCAATACTTTGTAACATAACCTTTGTTGGCAATAACAGAGGTCAAACGTTTACTATAGGTCTGTACCAGGTTTGCACACACAGTAGCTGGTATTTTGGCCCATTCCTCCATGCAGATCTTCTCGAGAGCAGTGATGTTTTGGGGCTGTCGCCGAGCAACACGGACTTTCAACTCCCGCCACAGATTTTCTATGGGGTTGAGGTCTGGAGACTGGCTAGGCCACTCCAGGACTTTCAAATGCTTCTTACGGTGCCACTCCTTTGTTGCCCGGGCGGTGTGTTTTGGATCATTGTCATGTTGGAAGACCCAGCCTCGTTTCATCTTCAAAGTTCTCACTGATGGAAGGAGGTTTTGGCTCGAAATCTCACGATACATGGCCCCATTCATTCTGTCCTTAACACGGATCAGTCGTCCTGTCCCCTTGGCAGAAAAACAGCCCCATAGCATGATGTTTCCACCCCCATGCTTCACAGTAGGTATGGTGTTCTTGGGATGCAACTCAGTATTCTTCTTCCTCCAAACACGACGAGTTGAGTTTATACCAAAAAGTTCTACTTTGGTTTCATCTGACCACATGACATTCTCCCAATCCTCTGCTGTATCATCCATGTGCTCTCTGGCAAACTTCAGACGGGCCTGGACATGCACTGGCTTCAGCAGCGGAACACGTCTGGCACTGCGGGATTTGATTCCCTGCCGTTGTAGTGTGTTACTGATGGTGACCTTTGTTACTTTGGTCCCAGCTCTCTGCAGGTCATTCACCAGGTCCCCCCGTGTGGTTCTGGGATCTTTGCTCACCGTTCTCATGATCATTTTGACCCCACGGGATGAGATCTTGCGTGGAGCCCCAGATCGAGGGAGATTATCAGTGGTCTTGTATGTCTTCCATTTTCTGATGATTGCTCCCACAGTTGATTTTTTCACACCAAGCTGCTTGCCTATTGTAGATTCACTCTTCCCAGTCTGGTGCAGGTCTACAATACTTTTCCTGGTGTCCTTCGAAAGCTCTTTGGTCTTGGCCATGGCGGAGTTTGGAGTCTGACTGTTTGAGGCTGTGGACAGGTGTCTTTTATACAGATGATGAGTTCAAACAGGTGCCATTCATACAGGTAACGAGTGGGGGACAGAAAAGCTTCTTGCAGAAGACGTTACAGGTCTGTGAGAGCCAGAAATTTTCCATGTTTGAGGTGACCAAATACTTATTTTCCACCCTAATTTACGAATAAATTCTTTACAAATCCTACCATGTGGATTCATGGATTTTTTTTTTCACATTCTGTCTCTCACAGTTGAAGTGTACCTCTGGTGCAAATTACTGACCTCTGTCATCATTTTAAGTGGGGGAACTTGCACAATCGGTGGCTGACTAAATACTTTTTTGCCCCACTGTAACTGCTCTTTTCCTATACTTTGGAGGGAGGCTGAGGGTGTCATCTTCCTGAAACTGGAAGAAGTACTGTTCCTTACCTCCACAAAGTGTTGCATAGGTCTGTGAACCACATTGTGGCAGAGCAGTGATACCCCACTGCTGCTGCCGGATTCCTACAAGATGACCAAGATGAATGGGTAACTCATTGGCTCCCTTCATTTCAGCTGCCCCTGTTCAGGGTTTCCCACCATGACAAGCACCAATAATTTTATGACTCCAGTTTCCCTCAGAATGTTGTCCAAGCTCCACCAGAGGTTTGAGATGAAGACAGAGGCATGGCATGACAGGTAGTTTCCTGTTTCAAATAGGGGTGGGTTTTTATAATCGATTCATCGATTAAAATAGATTCTGGCTTGGATAACGTAAAATCGATTCATTAAAATCCTGAATCGATTTTTTAATATAAATTTATTTTGCCTGAAATGCCAGAATCTCTGGTGACATCTCACAAAATTTCAAGAACCACCAAACAGTTAAGACAGTAAATGAGAGCAGGTACATGGATTCTGCACATAGACTTAAACACAGCGCGACCCGCGGATCAGAATCAGTTAGATGTCGCCTTTCTCACGGTCGGGGCTGAAAGCCGACAGCTCGCTGATTCTGATCTGTAGGCGGGTCCGCGCTTTGTGTTCACGCCCTTTATGCGCTGATTCTAAAGCTGTTAGTTTGAGCTCTCTCCAAACAATATTGACCGAACCAGCAGCAAAAGAAGATCCAAACGCTTCACATAAACATCGGCATGAATTCACTCTGACTTTTACTGTTTTGCTTCCATCGCGATGCGCAGCTCTCTCTCTCTCTCTCTCTCTCTCTCTGTACTTCAAGAACAGTTTCCCTTTCTTCATTATTCGCTTGCTTGTTACACACAAGTCTACTGTTGTTTACAGCGCTGTCAGCCGCTGTTTTTTCCCTTTTACATTCTTCCGAAAAGAAAACCTCATTTCTGCTGTTCAATACTGAACAAATTTAAACTTTTTAAAATTATTCAAAATGCAAAACGCTTAGCCGTGAGTCTCTAATAAAACCGCTGTAATGTCAGAGGTAATGTTCATATGTTGATTAATGGTTTTCTTTCGTTTTTGATGTACTGCAGAATATTTTTATAAAATCCCAGGCCAGGAAAATCACCTTCATGTTTTACTGTGTTTTATCCTCAGCTACTTTGACACAAAGGCATCTGCTGTGACGCTTACACCTGTGATAAAGTCTTGCGTGTGTCAGCTTCCTTTTTATTGATACAAAAATATGTAAATGTACTGATCTGAATTATATTTCTGACTGTCAAAATTTCCCAGATTTAAATCGAATCGAATCGAATCGAATTAAATCGAATCGTGGATCGAATTGATTCGGGACCTTGTGAATCGGAATTGAATCGATTCTAGAAATCAGTGACGATACCCAGCCCTAGTTTCAAACCAATAGTCAGTCTTCCTTTGGAGAATGACTGTCCTGAGAGCTAAGCAGAAGTTTATGTACATTTTCATAGATTCATGTGTCAGGTTTAGACCGTGTCTAAACCTGCCACCGTGTCTAAACCTGCCACCATAGGAACAGCAGTTACATAACCTTTATAATGACTTGTAACTCAAGTGTGTATGAACTTGTGTGTGCTTCTCTGGCGTTATCTAGTACTCAAAATTATAATTTTGGTTAAAACAGACCCATGATGCTGATGTTATGGTTAGAGGAAATGATCGATGTGTTTGAAACTGTAAGCGCTGACATTTATGTTCTCATCTGTCTCAGGAGGACAGACCCACCCAAACTGTGGCACTGCTCCTTTAGTTGCTGCACTTCCTCAGCATAAAAGTAACAGAATAATTTCCCAGAAAAATAACTTTTTCCTCCCTGCGGTTTTATCTGTTCAGAGTAAACACAATCAAAATGAAATCTGTCTGAGGTGAGCTCTGTTCTCAGAGCAGCTTCTTCCTTCATTCTGCTGCCCTCCCTTCCCCCGTAATTAGACCAAGACAACGTAATAAATCAACACACAAGTGCTTGTCTGGAAACTGAGCCACTTGAGAAGCTCGGGACATTAATGCGTTCAGCAGAGAAACAGACATTACACTGTAATCAATCCTGCTACACAAATCAACTTATCCCTGCCCGTTGGGCCTTCTCCCTGTTTTTGATAAATTCACTTCCTGTACATTAATACAGGTTAAAGGCTACCTCCAAGGTGTAAATGACCATCTGATCTTTGGTGCTTAAGAGAAAGCACAAGGTATACCACATATTGAGTTTTCAATATCCAATAATGCCGCAAAAACCAGATTACAGGCAAATCGGCTGGTGCTGCGTTTGCAGGGACTACTGGGATGCCACCTGTGATCATACCTGGCGGTTTGTCAAAGCCAGAGGTGGCTTAATGCATCACATTGACACCCATGATGCTGATGTTATTACCACCCCATTGATGTGATCCAGAGAAAGCATGAAAGAGTGTCTGCTGTCAGAGTTGTTTGTTCTGCTGATGATTCAAAGGGAAATTGACCTAACACATTAACAGGAAAATACTTTATAGTAAACTATTAAATTATACTATTATATTACTTCTTTTTCTGAGAAATATTTCATGCCAGTTTGGTGTGTTTCCAGTACTACAACTCTCATGAGCTTCAGCTGCAGTGTTTCTACCGAGATTTTAAACAGGTTTGGCGTCGTGTGCACAGATTTTTTTTTCCATCAGTGCACCCATACATACAATACAATAGAAAAGAAGAAAAACACCATCACAAAAATGTCAGATCACAAGTTTACTTGTTTAGTCTATTTGTGGAAATGCAAATAAAGTTAAATTGCATGATCATTCCCTGTCTTCACTGAGTGGTGTCACGACTCTATAGCATTGAAAGTGTATAAAATATTAACATACTCAGAGTGACTTCCAAAATTTAAAACCTCAAAGCATTTTTTTGTTTGTTTTTTTGTTTTTTTGGAGCCATAAATGACAATATTTGGACAAGAGTGAGTTGACGTGGTAACAGTGTGCATCCATAAATTGTAACAACATCAGACAGACATACCCAGTAATTAGCGTGAAGTAACAGGCTAATAAAATGCTACAATGTCCTTTATCAAACTGGAGAGGTTGTACTGCAAAGCAAGCCGTCATATTTCTGTGATAATTTGTATTCAAAATGCTCCAAAGCCAATAAATACAGTGCTGCGGTCCCATTCATTGACCCCAGTTACCTGAGATGAGGCCTGTCACTCAGTGGTCACGCCCATAACTTCAACTATTAACTAAATATAAAATACAGTGAAAACACAGTTGTTATAAAGGAGGAAATTAGCTACAGAGTGCAATTCAGATGAGAATTTTAGATTTCTTGAGTGAAACCTGCAGGTGCTATGAGTAACCACCGCTTGGTAAAACATTAGCATTGGCACAGCTTTGTGATGATTGAATCTGATTCTGATTGTATTTAAAGTCACTTTCTGTGTGCAATCACGTGTATCATGATGGTCAAAAGAACTCAGCACTCTTAGTGGTTGCCATCTTGGATATGCAGCGAAAACATAAACCACCAAACATTTTTCACCCTGTCATCACCAATCATGACAAAACACATGCATAAGTTCAATAAGGAACTTCTGATGTCCTTCAGCTGTCTGCCTTCCTGGATGTTCGCCTTCTGGACTGCTCCTTACCTCGATACCACTTCCCCACACTGTCAAACTCAACGCTGACATCATTACTCTAGTTCAATCATCTTCTAGCCCACGTTTTTTGAGCCAATCAGCCTCCACTCTGTGTGAGTCACTCAGAGCTCAATCCAAGCCTTTATCTTCATCTTCACCACAACCACCTTCTAGACTCCATGGCTTCTGTCCTAGATCCTATCACTGGGTTCCTCTCTGCCATGATGAGTCATCAGGTCTAATCATCAAGAACATTTCTCTATGTCAATAAATCATGTTTGATTCTTCCAAATGTTCTCTCCTTATTGAAGTGGTGATGATGATGATGATGATAGTGATGTTGTTGCTACCTAGCTAACAGCAACAGATATCTCTTAGGCCGATATTACAAGTGTTTTAAGTGTTATTTGGTGAAGTGTAATTGTTTTCCCTGCACTTAAATTGTGTGTATTGTTACGTCCCCTGGCTAGTCTAGGGGGTTGAAGGGACGAACATAAAGGTGGATAGAGAAGGAGGAGCCAAGATGGTAATTTTAGAAGGTTTATTTAATACTGGTGATGGGATCAGACTGAGGTATAACGTCAGGGAGAGCCAAGGCCAACATAACAAACAAAACATCCCTGATGTTGAAATAAAAGAAACTTACCTAACTCCAAAGAAACAAAATATATAACCTATAACCATAACCTACCTAACAACACATAAACAGGAGAAAACAGGGTGTCAAAACAAAAGGCAGCTCTCCCCTACAAGCAGTCTGAACATGAAACAACAATGCTCACACAAAATACAAAGGCATGCAAGCCTGCACAAGTATGGCAACCAAAATGGCCAGAGGGCACAGAAGCACAGCTCCAAAGGCCTTAAATAGTGCTCTGCTGATTACCAATTAGCCGGACTCTGCGCAACATCCAATCAGGACAGAGGAGGTGGAGCCTGGACAAAACAAAGGGTTAATAGGGAGAAGAGACATCCTCCTGGGGGATGTAACAGTATATATTGATCTACTACTACTACTAATAGTAATAATAATAATGTTGTTGCTAGCATGATAAAGTCATTGCAACATGTCAGATACTTTTTGTGTCTTTTCAACAGGTTTTTGCCGGTGCTACAGTCCTTAAATTTATAGCTCAAGGTAACCTAACACACAAGATCAAGACATAGAAACAAAAAGAGAGAGGGAGTTTTGGCTAAAACAAACAAAAGACGAAGGAGACCATGAACTTATCTCACAATAAGCCGTTGAGTAAACTAGCCTAATAGAAACTGCACTATTAAACAAAACTGTTAGCCTCAGAGTAGAGCTGCTGCTCCTCCACATCGAAAGGAGCCAGTTGGGGTGGTTCGGGCATCTGACAAGGACGCCTCCGGGAGGCCTCCTGGGTGAGGTGTTCCGGGCATGTCCCACCGGGAGGATGCCCTGGGGTAGACCCAGGACACGCTGCAGAGATTATATCTCTCGGCTGGCCTGGGAACGCCTTGGTATTCTCCTGGAACAAGCTGGAGGAGGGTGCTGGGCGGAGGGAGGTCTGGGCTTCTCTGCTTAGGCTGCTGCCCCCGCGACCCAGCCCTGGATAAGCAAAAGAAGCTGGATGGATGGATGGACAAATCTGTAAAAGCAACAAAAAGATAAAGAAAAGGTTTGTTTTGGAGCAATGTTCTGTATTTATAAATCAGATTTGACTCGTGCGTCTTTTTAGCCCAGTGACCAATAGTAGCTGCCCAGTGACAAGTAATGGTGTTTCAAGATGGCTGCAAAGTCTTATTTCAAGGATTTTACTGTAGATGTTGTTTGAAATATAAACATATGTGATAACGAAAGTTTACAGAAACCAGAATGTGACGTGCCAACAGTCAAGTTTCAGTTGTTTGATTTGAAAATTCCTCCTAGCAGTGAGCAATAGATTCTGCTTTAGATACCACAAAAGCACACAGCTGGGTAAAGAAAATTTGAAGAAAATGTTCCTTGAGGGCTCGAGTGTCCTCAGATTTCTTCTCCACATATATTTTGGCTTTTTTTTTTTTAATCAAAAAAAATTTTTCATGTCATTGAAGACTTAAAGAAATCCAGCACAATCAATGAGAAACTGGAGCAGACTTTTGCGTGTGGAGCCTGGACCTCGACCTTCACCTACTCCTTCTTTACTTTTTCAATCACGGGTAATCGGTCACCATTTGTGTAGCACCCAACCTCAATTTACCTCATCTGGCATCTAGCTGCAGTGCTCACAAACACTTGATAAATAGCTGCTTTTGTCTACATGAAGTGACACAATAGAATTTAATATTTATTATTACCTTGATTTATGCGACAGGTTCAATTGATTTTCATTAATTCAGTAGGCTGTGAACCGGTATTATTAAAGACACACATTATGCTGACAGAGATTTATGCAATAAATGAAGTGGCAGTCCTCATTATGCGAATTTATAATCTATCACCTCTTTAAAATGCAATTAGGTATTATTAGACTAATGGCAGAATACAATTCAGAGCAGAGGAAAAAAAAAAGTGAAATCAAACGGATGGTGAATATGGTTTAGAAAAAAATGACTACCTAAAGTTTCCTGTTACACATAAGTATGACTTGGTAATTATATGTGGGTAATGAGTCGACATTCCTGCATGTTTTGATTATGCTTGAAGAAAAAAAATCACCTCCGCTCCATTTGTCTTCTCATTAGCTTTAAATCTCTGTTAGTACTGACTGACTTCCTTTCATAATTACACACACACACACACACACACACACACACACACACACACACACACACACACACACAGAGTCAAATCTATAGCAGCAAGAAAATAACAACCGATGCATGTTGGAGTTTTTCCTCTGCCGAACTTGTTTTCCGTGTGTTCGGAGGGCTGCTTATGAACTCTGACTTCCTGAATCATGCTGCAACAGCGCTGCAGTTTTTAACAAGTGTTCAGCCCCAACAACCGTCAGCGCCTGATGCTCATTACACAGAAAAAAAACCCCAAACTGATCAATGGGTTAAAAAATGGAGAAACAACTTTGCTATACTTAGAAGCCTAGTTAGAAAAAATTATAAAGTTCATGCTGTGGGTGGCTCTAAAAGCTGGACTCCTATATTCTCTGTGTATCTTTGCTCAGCTCACTGACTTTAGCTCTGGCTCACAATTTATGATTTTAAATCAATTTTCATATCTCCCACCCCCATTCTCTGCGGCCTGCTGGAGCGGGAGGGCTAGTAGGAGGAGTTGGCCGTCCGACTGCGGTCTGGGGTGTGGGGCCTCCCTGCTGCTGCGGAGTCGGGGTGGTCTGCCTCTCCCCACCGCAGGGAAAAGGGTAACACCACCTGGGTCTGGGTGCAATTCCCCCCTCCAGGGGCAAGGGTACCTAGACCCGGTTTGTAGAGTACGCTTGGGGAGTGTGATTGTGTGTACAGCGTCTCTTTATGTCTGTCTCCACGTTGGTTGAGTGTGGAGTGAGTGCATATGAGAGCATGAGGGTGGGAATGGATGTTTGTGTCTGTGTGTGCCTGTATGTCTGTGTCTATATGTCAGGTTGGGTATCAGACGCCACCTCTCTGGGGACACCTCAGGCCCTCCAAGGTTTGGAGGCCTATCTCCACCCACCACCACTTCCCCTGCCGGTGGCGGACTCCCTCAGGTGTCGGTGTGTTGGTGGTTCTTTGTGTCTGGGGGTGGGCGTCCGGGTACACACCGGCTCACTCCTTGGCGGCCGCTTGTCGGGGCCTGGGGCCTGGGGCTCGCTCGGGCCCCCTTTGGAGGTGGGGTGCCCCCGGCCTCTCGGCCTGGGGCTCGGTCACTCAGGCGCAGCTGGGGGCCGGCGGAGCTCACGGGCGCGTCACTGCAACTCCCCCTGACTTCTGCTCCGCGGCTGCTGGGCGAGCCCTCATCTGGGACTCTCCTCAGCTCTTACTGGAATAGTGGCGCGGCTGCCCCTCTGTTGGTCTTCCATGGTCTCTTGTGTTCTGGGGGCCTCTGGATATCTGGAGTTTTGATCTCCTCCATACCCGCTTCACACCCTGGAGGACGGGGCTGTGGCCCCCCCATACTCCCTAGCAGATCATTACATGGAGAAACCTTTGGAATGCAAGCATGCTGATCCACACAGGTATGCACACATGGGTATTCACAGACGCGGACTAAAGCTTTCTTGGCTGCTACCTCAAAGCACACTGTGCGCTGTCTATCTTGCGTGCTGCACAATATCGTTTATTATTTAGTAAATATTGATATCTATGGCTAGCTAGTTTATTGTGATGGTGCTTTGTTTTCTCTATTATTATGTTGCTCTTTGTTGTTTGCTGTCTCCTCTGTTTGTTTTTTTGTTTGTTTTTTTTTTTTTTCTCCATACAGGTGACCCAGGAGTTCTTTTTTTTTTTTTTTCTCTCTCTCTTCCCCCCCCTTCTCACCGTCTCTTCTCCCCTTTGGTTTTCTTTCTTTCTCTCCCCCTCTTTCTCTCATTCATTCCCCCTGTCCTATTTATTAAAAAAAAAAAAAAAAAAAAAAAAAAAAAAAAAAAAATGACAAAGGATGAACTGAAGCTCTGCCATCACGTAATGTCGCATACTGCTGTTTCTGATGTCATTTAAAAAAAAAAAAAAAAAAAAAAATTATAAAGTTCATGCTGTGGGTGGCTCTAAAAGCTGGACTCCTATATTCTCTGTGTATCTTTGCTCAGCTCACTGACTTTAGCTCTGGCTCACAATTTATGATTTTAAATCAATTTTCATATTTTTTAATATAAAAAATGTGAATAACTTTAATATGCCTTCTGCGGGCCCACCTGTGGCGGGAGGCACCACAGGGGTTCGGTGCTTTGTGAAATGGGCACACTGGGATGGGCACACTGGGTTCAGTGGGGATATAGCAATTGGAAGTTTCTGTCCTGGTCGTGGAACACACTGGACCACCTCTTTATCCTCTCGTTTGTTTTTTGTTTTGTGCACTTTATGTTCAATATATGTATTTTTGTTGTGCCTGAAATGAACAAATAAATGAATGAATGAATGGATGAGGATATTCTCGGGTGCAAACTTTTCCCCACCACTCATATGTTTTGTGGGCTTGGAGAAAGCATTAGATGACAAACCTCAGGGCATCCAGTGGGAGGTGCTTCAGGAGTACTGAGTGACTGGTCCATTGCTACAGGCCATTCATGCTGGTCTACCTGTGTAACCACAGGTAGACCAGCAATATGTCAGACCTGTTCCGGTGGGCCACTATACTGGCCTTTGTCACAGATTCTGATGATAAAGTTTATGTAAAGAATTTCTAAGCACAGTCAGGTGGAGAGGGTTTCTCCTTTGGTGTCCTCAGTACCACACCTCTGCTCTTTACAGATGATATGGTTCTTCTGGCATCATCAGGGACCTCCAGGGTGCACTAGGGCGGATTTGGAATTGGCTGGGAGAAAAATCAGCACCTCCAAGACTGAGACCATGGTCTTCAGCCAGAAAAGGGAGGAGTGTGCACTTTGGTTCAGGTTCGCGGGGTGTTGTTCACAAGCAGGAGACTCACCGGCTGATTGGCAGAGTATCTGCTGTGAAGCTGCTGATTTAATGGTTGGTCGTCATTCCTTCCCTCACCTATGATCAGGAGCTTTGGGGAGTAACAAAGTATGAGGTAAAGCCCCCTGCAGAAGGCTGGCTGAGCCCTCTCTTACAGATAAGATGAAGTGTTCAGTTATTCGGCAGGGGTTCACAGTACAGTTGTTGAGGTGGTTTGTGACACATCCATGAGGTGAGGCATTTCAGGCATAGTGCTGCATTCTTGGAAGGCCTGAAAGGACAACTAAAATAGTTTCTATATCAGGATGTAAATATATTTGTGCTATCATTTGTTATTAAAAACTCTTTATTTTTCACAACAAATTGCAGTAAAGTTGCAGAGCGATTCCAGGCATTGCGGCCATACATGTAAAGAAACCTAACCCTGTCCCCAGTCCCCTGGTCCCCACAGCAAATCACAGAGTGACTATGGAGAGTACCAGCACCATAAGACAGTATGGGATATTCACAGAAAGGTTATGCACAGTAAGTGAACATTGTCTTCAGCAGATAAATAGACTAATAGATTGCCTTATGAGTAAAAGAAGAAAGAAGTGACCAAAAATATAACAACATAAAAATGGAATAAAACAGATTAAACTAGAATAGCATCGAATGAAGAACAATAAAATACAGGCATCCAGATTCTTAGGTGTATCACAGACTTGCAGGGAGGAGGTCAGCGCCCTGACCCACTGGTGTCAAGACAACCATCTCACCCTCAACGTCGCAAAGACAAAGGAGTTGATAGTGGACTTCCGGAGGTGCAGAGAAGTACACACCCCCATCACCATCAATGCCGCTGCTGTGGAGAAAGTGAGCAGCTTCCGGTTCCTTGGTGTACACCTGGCTGAGGATCTTACGTGGTCAGTACACACAAACAAAACAGTGAAGAAGGCGCAGCAGCGCCTCTTCTTTCTCAGGAGACTGAAAAGATTCGGCATGAGCCCCCGCATCCTCAGGACCTTCTATCGCTGTGCCATTGAGAGCATCCTCACTGGATGCATCACCACCTGGTATGGCAACAGCACCGCCTACAACCGCAAAGCTCTCCAGAGAGTAGTGCGGTGCTCTGAACGGATAATTGGAGGTGAGCTTCCCTCCCTCCAAGACATCTACAGGAAGCGGTGCCTGAGGAAAGCGGGGAGGATCATCAAGGACTCCAGTCACCCCAGCCATAAACTGTTCAGACTACTTCCATCAGGAAGGAGGTTCTGCAGCATCCGGTCCCGTACCAGCAGACTGAGAGACAGCTTTTTCCATCAGGCCATCAGACTGCTGAACACTTCATAGACACCTCAGCTTCACTACTGGAACTTTAACATTATGCACTCCAGAGGTGGGACCAAG
Organism: Diplotaxodon limnothrissa; assembly: GCF_057381915.1. Taxonomy (NCBI): domain Eukaryota; kingdom Metazoa; phylum Chordata; class Actinopteri; order Cichliformes; family Cichlidae; genus Diplotaxodon; species Diplotaxodon limnothrissa. Next base: position 11,986,028 of record NC_140597.1, on the reverse strand, counting down.
TCATTGTTTTGCAAGTCTCAAGTAAGTCTCAAGTCTTTATCCTCAAGTCTCAAGTCAAGTCTCAAGTAATGTCAGGCAAGTCCGAGTCAAGTCACAAGTCTGAAATTTTGAATTTCAAGTCCTTTCGAGTCTTTAAAAAAAAAAACGAAAAAATAATGTTGCAGTTATGCTAAATGTAAATATTAGACCATGTAATTTTTAAATCTGTGTTTTTCTCAACACATGACAAAATAGTGAACTTAGAAAATATACACAAATTGTGAAATTGCACCTCTTTAAAATGCAGCTCAATTAAACCTAGCTCCAAGAATAATTTTCACCGACGGTTCTAAGATAAGCTGCATGTTATTCTTGGATGCGGTTGTAGGACCGGCTTTAAAATCGCATGACAAAAATATCACACATATTAAAAAAAACTGCATCACCAACGTAGCCTGGACAACATTTGCTAGTTAGATGAAGTCAGCTATCTCATCTTAGCATATTTATATGCATATTTATAATCATACGGTTCTTGGAGTGAGCGCATACACTCATGAAGTTTAGTAACTTCAGGTCACTGCAACAAGCCCAGGTACAGTTTACCGACGGATGGGTACAGGACCTTGAAATGCACCGTGTAGAACGAAAGACCATCGTACCTATCATAAGTTTACCAGTCTCACAAATCGTCTTCATAAATACACATTCGTTAACCGTTTATTAATAGGACCTTTGAGCTCAATGATAATTAATTAGTAGTGGAAATAATTTCTGGTAGCATCACAGAAATGTAGCAGTGACAATAATACTGCATGCTGTAATCGTACTGGGCAATTAGTGATACAAAAAACCTGTTTTATCCTGTGAATAAAAGTATATGTTTTTGTCAATGTACCATAATAACAGAAGCGAAACACAATATTGTGTCAGGACAATTCACTATTTATGCACAATAAACAAAGGAGCATAGCGCGACAATTTCTGTTCAGCGTCAGACTTGCTTGTAACCTATATCAACAATTATGTTATGAAAGTGACATATTAACTACAACAGAAGACTGACCTTTGTGGAAATGCTTGGAGCAGACTAACCTGTGAGCTGGAGTGTTCTGGGACGTTATATTTGATCTTTGAATGGCTGCAATCCAGTCGCCTCTTTGTTACTTCGGAAACATGGCTCGAACAATTTCTCTTCAACGACGTAATCCGATAACAACCGATCTCTTTACCCGTCGGCTTCCCGTGGCTGTCATGCGACCGGCTATTGCAGTTAATAATACAACAGCTTCTTGACATTTTTGTGTTTCTTTTTATCGCTGTATAACTGATTTTAATTGAAAGCCTGCGTGCGCTAGTACCTCTTGCCACGAGTTCCCAGAATCCTTTGCGGTTCTACCCGTGAATGACGTCACATTTTCAATCTCTATATAATATGCATGTTAAATTTTATATTTGGGGTAAAATATCAAGTCTTTTCAAGTAAACCGGTTCAAGTCCAATTCAAGTCCCAAGTCATTGGTGTAAAAGTCCAAGTCAAGTCACAAGTCTTAGAACATTTTTTCAAGTCAAGTCTAAAGTCATAAAATTAATGACTCGAGTCTGACTCGAGTCCAAGTCATGTGACTCGAGTCCACACCTCTGATGCACTCCATACTGTACAGTAACGCCACTGTTTCGCACATGTCTCAACTCTGTATATTTTTATATATTTATTTATTGTTTACTTTATTTAATTTGTAAAATATGTGTATACACACACACACACACACACGTAGAAAAATATTTAGTATACACATCTAGAAATGCATATACTATTATATATTGTACATATATTTATTAGTTTCAGATGTAGCCATTCTTGTATTTTGCTTGTTTACATTATTGTATTTTGCACAACTCTGTTGCTTGTGAAGCTCGCACACAAGAATTTCACTCACATGTGCTGTACCAATGTACCTGCACATGTGATGTGACAATAAAAGTGATTTGATTTGATTTGCTACTGCTTACATTTAAACATGAGAGTGTATGGAGACTGACTCGCTGATGGAGCCTCCAGTACACATTACTGCAGGTTTTGGCTTCATTTTTTAGTTCCAGATGTTGCTGCTTCTAGTAAAACCACACTGGCTTTATTTTCTTAGGACAACACCACTTGATATTTTCCCCTGTAGTTGTAGAGTGGGTGGTAGAGCCAAGAGGTGGAGCGGGCCTGCTGGATCAGTCCACTCAGCCGCTCAGAGTTTGGTGACAGGCTGAATGAACTCTGCACGATCTGATCTAATGAGCATCCCCTGCAGTGTGTGTGTGTGCGTGTGTGTGCGAGTCTGCGCAGCTGCCAATACAACATGACACTGTAACCTGCAGGATGAACTGACACATGCCTGTATGATCAGTGTGTCTGTGCCTGTGTGTGCTTGCCCCTCGCTCTCCCAGCATGCCTTTCAGCTGCTCTTTGATGTGAGCTCGCTGACATGAAGGAGCCCTCTGAAAAGCGTCTCCTCCTCTGGCCTCGCGACGGGTGGCAGGCCACGGTGAAGGGTGGATGAATGGCTGCGGCAACGATGCTTCACGGGTCCCCTCAAACCCTCGCCAGGCGACAGATCGTTATCTCCCCCATCCCCCTTCACCCTTTCGCTTTCATGTCCACAATGGAGATGTTCGGCTCCTTCGGCTCCGTCCTCACATGCGAGCCCATGATTAATTCCCCCAGCCTAATGATGACGCTCAGAAAGGCTATTTATTTTCCTGTGATTTATTGTGGCTGCTCACATAAAGAAACATTTTCAGCATAAACACACACACAAACACACACACACACGGGTTTAACATTAAAAAAAAAAGAGTTCAAACACTTCCAAACCTTCCTTTTCAATAACCAAATATATATTTGTTCTTTTGTTCTGCTCTTCTTGCAAAAGTAAACTTTAATATTGCCTGCAGATTCTTTTACATCTTGTCTTTAAGCCTTTTATGTGTTGTGTAAAGCACTTTGAATTGCCTTGTTGTTGAAGTGTGCTATACAAATAAAATTGCCTGAGACTTTTTATATATTGCATGATTTGTTTTTCTACAAGGTTAAGAATTTATTTGCAGGCTGGATGTGAGACTCTGTTATCTCACGCCTTCGTAGGCTGATAGAATATTTTTATATTTTTATGGTCTGAATATACACTTCACTGTCTCATTTTAGAGCTCAGTTGTGTCTCTGATGATAGATGTTTACAGCCAGTGGCTCGAGTGCATAATAAAGTTCCAAAATATGAATCTAACAACAAATAACTCATTAATTAAGTCTGACAGAGCACAGGAATTAAAATCAAATGATAAAACAGTCGACGTTAGCTCAAAGGGACACTTTTTGAGTGTTCAGCCATTTAAAAACATCAAGTGTTTGCTCATCGGGGATAATGTGATCATTTTGTGAGCTGGCACCCTATAAATAAAATTTAATTGAAATTCAGTCAAAGCAACCATGGCCTCTAAGTTGGACATTTAAACCTGGGAGTCTATAGGGACTGATTCACTGCTGAAGCCTCGTGTGGACATTTGAGGAACTACAGGTTTAGCCCCTCCAGCGTTGGTTTCATTATTCAGTCACAGAGGTTGCTGCTTGGTTAAACCACTGTAGGAGAGCCAAGTGAAGATCCACAGCAAGCAGATAAATCATATAATAGCTTTTCATCAGGGAGTCGAGCACTTAGTGCAGCTAAGACTGCTCATCATGTGGGGCAACGGCAGCTTAAAAGCAGCTTTTCTTGTTTTATTTTGATTGAACCAAATGAAAAATGTGAACACACCGCTCATGATTCACAATGAATAATCACAGTAATTAGTACATTTTCTGTGTTTATGTGTGCGTAGTTGAAATAAGAGTTAATTAGCCCGGCTGTTGTGAAGTTTCACAGAGAGTCTCCTCAGAATTCCTCGGAATAATGGCACTAGCAGCTGTAAATAGTTTGTAACTAAAATAGAAATGCACTTAATGTTTTAGTTTGTCTGTTTTGTGACTTCTTTCAGGTTGACATAGAACAGATTTCCCATTCCCTTCCCTCCCATTTTACCTTTCCTAATCCAAATCCTGCATCAGTTTTCTTCTGTAATCCAGCCAGAAATCACATTCACCCTCCCAGCATCCTCGTAGAAACATCCACGTTTGTCTAATAAATGTTTTCCTCTCTGTTACAGCCACATTTACATGACAAAAAAGAGTCTTTTCTTCACTGCAGCTTGACAGCAGAATGGCTATTCTCCTTTTTGTCTCATTAAAATGGAAAGCTGGAGAGGCCCATTACTTGTTAAATACTCCACATCCACATCCTTTGTTGTGTGTGCAAACTAATGGGCTGGATATTTATAAAACTAAAACATGAACTAATGAAGATGGCTCATGTCATCAAATTATCAAAGTCATTCTGTCTGAAACATTTCTAATCGAAAAGGTGAAACATCTCCGCTCGTGGCTCGCTCTGAACAGCAACAGGAGGTAAAGAGGCCATCATTCTTTCAGGTATTCTGTGGACTCTGAGAAAGAGAAAAATGGGACGACACTGTCCTGCAACTTCCTCAGCTGACCCAGAAATTACATGCAAATTAAAGAAAAATTCAGCACTTTTGAGTAGTGAGGTGTGTCTGTGTTAAGCTGTAAGGAGGATTTTGGCACCGTGGTTTGGGTCCATGTGTCCACTTAATAATAATGTACACTTTTATTGATCCCCGTGGGGAAATTCTTCTCTGCATTTGACCCATTCACTCAGTGAAGCAGTGGGCAGCCACCAGTGCAGCGCCCGGGGAGCAGCGTGTAGGGATGGTACCTTGCTCAAGGGTACCTCAGGGTAGCCGTTCAGGGGATTCGAACCCCTGACCTTCCGATCATGGGGCAACCGCTCTACCTACTGAGCTATCCCTTCCCTTACAGGGAAGGATCATCAATACTTATTAATGTCAAGTTACACTGTCTGCATTTTGCATGCACTAGATTCCAAAATTTGCCTTCCAGTGAGTAATAAATGCAGATGAGCTGCTTGTTGTCTTTCAGTTCAGCGCTTCCTTTGCAAATTCATGTGCAGCCAGGCTGTGGCACAGTTTGTTTACATTCTCACTTCAGGTTAAGTAACTGCTCTCGCTGTTAAAATGAAACTTTCAGTACAACTGACTTAAGTTCAGTAGACCTACTCTACGTCCAAACTATTTAAATGAAGCAGGCACATGTCAGATGTTTTCTTTAGCTTCAAACAAAAAAATTGATAAACAACAAAACCTGCAGTTCTGCTAATGTCCACTAGAGGCTGCCTCCAGCCTTTAGCTGTTGTACATGAAATATAGCAGAACACTGCAGGGTACGATTAGTTGATGATTTATTATGTGGATAACGGCTCAACGAGATCTCCTTAAAAAAAAAGATTTTTAAGATAAAAATGGGACAAAATACTTTGACAGCTCAACAGACCGCTACAAATTTTTTTCTTTTCATTGCAGTCAGTAAAAAAAAAAATACAGACATGGAGAAAGTGAAACTAATTGATTTTTTTTTTAAAGTTCTTCATCACCACCAAAAGCTAATCACTTGTTCCTTGGCTGATAGCCCAGCTTCCCACTAAACTGACATCTGGTGAGTTACTAACAAGCAGCAGCTGAACTAAAAACAGAACTTGGAAGAGCTGAAGTGGAAAGAAACTCCATCTAATAGCATCTATGGTGGTGTCGACAGATGTGACATTTAAAACTGATCTAACCTGCTGTGTTCTTTGGCCAAAGTACAGCTGCGGCTGGTGAGACCCTTTATTAGTTTTTGAGGTGATTTAGTCTGAATACAGTCCTCCCTCTGTGGAACGTAAATGTCTGAAACTTATGACAGTCCAGTGAAAATCTGTTGATGTGTGTCACTCAAGAGCAAAAAGTGTCACACTCTAGAGAAGTGACAGACACATCGGCCAAGCTCCTTCTACTTTATCATCCTCGAAGGAACGGGCCGTTTCCTGTGTTTCTATTCTAGATTTCTATAAGAAAAAAGGTTTATTACTGTTTTCCATTGTTCCATTAAAGACAAAGACACCACTGAACCCATATTTTCATTTTAAGCTTTCAGCAGTTAGAAGAATATCAAGTTTTTGTAAAAGATTGTTGTAGCTGCAAACATCTTTGGCGTATAAATTCTGAACATGGGTTCCTTTTTATTTTTTGGTAGGTTGGGTTTTGAAGATTTGATTCAATAATTTTTTGTGTAATTCTTTCAATTTCAATTTTATTTATACAACACCAAATCACAACAACAGTCGATTCAAGGTGTTTTATATTGTAAGGTAAACCCTACAATAATACATATAAAGAAAAAGCCAACAATCACATGACCCCCTATGAACAAGTACTTTGGCAATAGTGGGAAGAAAAAAGTCCCTTTTAACGGGAAGAAACCTCCAGCAGAACCTCGGGGAGGGGCGGCCAGCTGCATATGGCCGCCCCTCCCCGAGGACTCTATGTGTTGTGAAAAGAAGTTGGATTGTTGAGAAGTCGATGGGAAGCTGGTTCATAATTCTCACTCAGTTCATGAGCTTAATAAACACGTTTGTGAATTTATGGTCTTAGATGTTGAGTTCAAGTCTTATTAAATTCAACATGATGCTCATTTGATAACTTTGTCCACACAGGTGAAAAAGAATGACAAAGCAGGTGATGGGTTAGGAAGGACATGTGCTGTATGCACAGCTTCAATGTTGACTTTTGGCACATACGCAGTTCAAACTCTGCACTTTCAGGTAAAGCTCCTCTGAGTAACCCGCTGCACCATCACATTTAACCTCCAGCTTGTTTTTGCTGTTTATGCTTCTGACGTGAGGTTCCTGCACAGCCTGTGACTGACCTCAGACACAGGTGGCAGCGAAGTGCAGGTTCGATTCCCTCTTAGTCTCTCCTGCCAGTAAAGTTCAGAAATGTTTGATACTTGAAACGCGCTGCCTTGGCCTGCTTTGACAAATACTGTAAACCTCAGCGATGACAAACAGCCTGAGCCCGGTGTCACAGCCGCCTGGTCCACTTTCTGCTGTGACAAAGTGATCCGGTTAGGCCCCGGCATCGCCCAGCGCAGGAAGCCCTTAACCACAGAAGAAGAGCAGAGTGGAGCTGAGAAAAAATGTGGTGTCAAGACATTAAACGGGGAGAGCGGAGCAATGGGGGGCTTTAAAGATGACGATTCTTTATCCCTAAATTGTTTTGAGAGCCTCGTGCCAGCCGGGTCATGAATCAGCCTGTCCGGCGGTCCTTCTGGCGTTCCTGGCGATGACTGCGGGGGCAGCAGGGGCCGTGACAGGTGAGCTGTCCCTGCTGCTTGAGCATCACCCCCTCTTCATCATTTTACATTTAATCGAAGCTGCCACCTGTCCTGACTCCCAGCACCGCTTCCTGCCTTCCCTTTCATCCGTCTCTCAGAGCTGGAGTAGTCGAGGAAGAGCAGAGGGGGAGGAGGAGGAGGGGGGCAGAAAAAACAGGAGCTTCATCCCCTGTGATGGTTTGTGGTGATCAGGTGTAGCAGCACTAAGCAGGAGTATCAGTCTACCTGCCAAAACAGTACGCTGTGAGCCCCATCCATCAGGAGGAGATGATCGCGGTCCATCCACATCATCCTCCTCACTCCCACGTCTCAAGCAGTCACAGCTGGAAGTAAAATTTGAACACCTGATGATACGATGTCTCACTTTTCTCTCTCTTCAGGTGAAGCAGAGTTGAATCCAAAGATCTGATTTATTTACCGTCTAGTTAATAATTTATGAGTAAATATAATTTGTTTTATCAGTCCTAATATGGTTTTTATTTATATAGTACATTTAAAAAATACAGCATTTGACAAAGAAACGTCACACACCTGACATTCAGAGCTCCTGTTTAAGAGAGGCAGCCAATCAGGAGAAAACTTCTTTAAAGGGGGGGGAACTAAACACTTTACTTTAGTTAGTGGATCATCTGATTGTCTACACCATAGGTGTCAAACTCTGGCCCGCGGGCCAAATTTGGCCCGCAGCCTAATTACATTTGGCCCGCGAAGCCATACCAAATTACTATTAGAGCTGGCCTACTGGTATTATACAGCTAATATATATATTGTTTAGTATTAAGCTTTGCTTGTTCCATATTCAGTTTTCCAGCAAAACTTATTTGAGTCCATAAGAAAAGATTCATTCTTATATCTGGAGGAGGAATTTTGGCCCACTGTGTATTTGAGTTTGACACCCGTGGTCTACACCAATATCAAGGATTGTTATAAGGTTTTTATCATGCAAAGCAACCTTAACAAAGTCCAAGAATAAAAATATGGAGCTGGAAACAAACAGAAAAGGTTCAGTTTAAATTATAATAAGTCAAACTTACAATCGAGGGAAACAATGCCACACGTGTGGGACGAGGGCAGTTTAATAGGTATTAAGGACAAAATGCATAGAAAATTGGTTAACATTAATGCAATTAACCCAGACCCCAGACAATTAATCTTGATGAACAATAACGTTTTTGTTGGCCCAGTTCTGCTAATTTGACAGAAATAGATGCAAGGAGCAAAAGTCACACAGCTACAGACACCAGGCAGCACGATAGCAGTAAGATTTGAGTCTCATAGATCCATCCATCCATCTCTCTCATCTGTTCATGCAGCTTCCCCAGCAATTCCACATTCTCACATCACACTACACCAATTAGCCTAACAAGCATGTCTTTTCTCTGATTCTTCTTTAATTTTTCACCATTCTGAGGCTCAATTGCACTCAGGCTTTCAAAAGCCAAATAGTAGAAGCTGGAAAATGTAGCCTGGTCTGATGACTGTTCTTTTTTTTTTTTTTTTGCCTGTCCCATTTGGTTCTTTAGCCGTCAGAATTGTTGTCTGAAGACCAACAAGGATGCCCAATGGATTTACTTTGCCAAATGGATCATCACGACCTTGCCGTATTGGTCCATTTGATCGACCTTTGTTGTTATTATTTATTTTATATTATTTTCAGTTGTTATAGACGGGACAGACATGACTGAGGGATAGGAAAGGGAGAAAGAAAGATGAAGGAAAAGAAAAACAGAAGGGAAGAGGGACAGTGAGAAAGGGCACTTAAAAAGAGAAAGAAGAGAAAAAAAAATCTCCTGGATCACCTGTTGAGAGAAAAAGAAGAGAAAACAAGCAAAAAAAAACCAGAGCAACATACTGAACACAACAGCATTGCATTAATCGAGTTAAGTATAAACAGCAGTAAATATTGAATGTTGTTGTGCAGCACGTAGGACCGACAGCGCACAATGTGCTTGGAAATAGCAGCCAATAAAGGTGTAGTTTATGTCTATGACCAGTGAACACCCGTGTGCACACCTGAGTGGATCAGTGTGCTTGTATTCAAAAGGTTTCCCCATGTAATGGTCTGCTAGAGGATGTAGAGAGCTATCCGGTTGTTCAGTCTGACGTCACTAGCCGTGTCTGGGTCTAAACTCCGCTGCAGGTCCATATATCAAACGATCACTATGGCATTACTGAGAGTTGAAAAACTGTCTAAAGTCGTTCATCTTTAATAAAATGATCAGCGTTCTGCTCTACCAGGTGTAACAATTGAGTTTAACATCCAGGCATCCATGAAAATGGAATTTATGACATTTAACGGAGTTAGAAGTTAGCAGGGAGTTAGCTCGCTAGCTTCTATCTAAATACAATATAGCATGTCCTGACTGCAGGGTTTTGGAAACAAATTAAAACGTACAGCTCTGTTATCACTTCCAGCATAAATGAAGACAGAAAACTAAACAGCAGTGACGTTTGTAGGGACTCTCCACCATTTGACCTTAGAACTGAAGAAGCTTCTCGGATGAGAGGTGAAACGTCTTTAAGCAACTTAAAGAAGTCCAGACGCTTTTCTTTGCAAGCTCCTTTGACTACGATGACCTGGATGACTGAGAACCTTCACAGACAACTGAGATAATCCATCCACAATACGAGGTTAGTCATTCATGTACTGCTGCATGGGCTAGGCTGTAGTTACATCCTAAGGTTTTAAAAACTGAGCTTAAATAAATGATTAGTGGTAATAAAAGCCGAGGGAGGTCAACAGGGATCACTGACTGTTTTAGGAGCTTTTTGAGATCAAATAGAAGAAAATACAAGACATTAAACATGTTAACAACACAAAAGCCATATTAAACGCAGACTACTTTAGACCCGGAAGTAGGATTCGTCGCGTCATCACTGAACAACCGGATAGCCCTGTCCCCCAGGGCATGAAGCAGGCATGGAGGAGATCCAGGCTCCCCTTTGCCCCGGAAGAGGCCTGACCGAGCAACAGGCACCAGGCCCCGCCAAGTAGTCACCGGGAGTGAGCTGGTACATACCTGAGCGCCCAGCCCCGGACACCAAGAACCACCAACGCACCGACCCCTGAGGGCGTCAGTTACCGGCAGGGAGTGTGGTGAGGGGAGATAGGCCTTGGAGGGCCTGGGAGTTCCCAGAGAGGTGGAGTGTAAGACCCGACCTGACATATAAACACAGACAAACAGGCACACACCGACACAAACATGCATTCCAACCCTCATGCACACACACTGTAAAATGTAATATTGTGTTTAATTAAAAATATTAAATAGGCTAAACTCAATTTTTAACAATTTGTTATTAGAACTCGATTTAAATAAGTTACCAGTACTTTTTATGCAAAAAAAATGCTGATAAACTCAATTTATTTGTGTTGTCTTAACTTAGAAAAACTAAGTAAGATGGAAGTTTTTCCTCTCGGGGCGGAAGGATGAAAGATGTGTTTTGAAAATGCCACGTCACTACCGTCCTCCTCCCTCTCGGATCAGTTCATGGTGCCAGCATTTTTTATGGAATATGTTGAGCAAACCTGGAGAAGCTCAGCTCAAGAGATTATTGTCATTGCTGTGGATCTTTACCTGATACACTGACTTGGTGAGTAAATGTTTACTCTTATTCAAACTGATTTTGTGGCTTCTCTTAGTTTAGCACCAGGTTTATAATCTTGCTAGCTAGTTAGTGTTAGCCTAGCGTTGCTGCTGCCGCTGGGCTCATGTTACTTAAAAATTAACACCACAGCCTTAAAAACCTTACAGAAAACTATGTCTGTGAAATTTTCTGTTGATTGTTTGAAATAAAAAAGTGAGATAAGAGCCCAGACAAAATTCTTCAGGAGGTGCAGCCGTTAGGGGTGGGGTGTGGGGGGTATTTTCAATCCATAGCCTTAACTAACTATATATATATATATATATATATATATATATATATATATAAAACAAACACCCAGCACGCCCCTGCAGGCGGTTTATCCTTCAAGCTCGGGTCCTCTACCAGAGGTCTGGGAGCTTGAGGGTCCTGCGCAGTATCTTAGCTGTTCCCAGGACTGCGCTCTTCTGGACAGAGATCTCCGATGTTGTTCCCGGGATCTGCTGGAGCCACTCGCCTAGCTTGGGAGTCACCACACCTAGAGCTGGGCGATATATCGAGTTTTAAAAAAATATCGATATATTTTTATACGAGATATAAGATGTGACCATATCCTTTATATCGATATAGTCTATGTTACGTTATAATTATACTTGCGGAGCCTCTCTTTCGTCCACTTTCGTCTTTACGCAACGTTACTCGGCCTCGCCTCTCCTTCACTGAACACAACTCCCCCTCCTCCCCCATCGCTTCACCTGCAGGAAGTGACAAGATGGACACGGCAAATCTCCGTTAACGAGTTACTGCGCATCGCCCTGTGCGTGGGGCTGGACGGCGTCAACGTGTTAGCTAGCTAACCACGCTAACGAGCTAACCACGCTAACGCCATGCAGCCCAGAGGTGCTGCACGGACTAAAACCCTTTCATTTTCTCAAAAGTTGACAGCGCGCCTTATGTATGAATTCTGGTTGTGCTTGATGGCCGCGAACCGATTTTATGTGGTACACGGCGCTCAGCAATCTGTCAAAAAATGTTTTAGTACGACTTTGGTAAGCTACGGAGCTGCACCGCTTGATGGATTGTCGGAGCATTACGGCTGAGCCTCGCGGAGTGATACGTACTGTGCTTCAACGTAATATTACCCTACTGTGTATAAGGACCATAAATGTCATCTGTTAAGAGACATGGTTGCGAAGCGGATTACAAACTCCAGGCTGTCAAGTCAAGCAGTACGAGTTGGGAACAGAGCAGCTGTGAAATCTGTCTTTGTTATTGTGCTCAGCGTCTTTTAGTTTACATTTTGACTGCACATTTGTGAGCTTTTTGTTATGCACAAAAACAACATTGTTTTCTTTTATTTATGGAGCATTATTATTTAATAAATGCTCATAATTTATTTTTGAGTAAATTTTATGTACATCTGCTCTATGTTAATAAAAGTGCCTGTGTGACATCTGGGACACAGCTTTGACTAAGAACTCTCTTTTTGTTCTTACTTTATTGCTTTAAAAAAATATATCGAGATATATATCTTATATCGCCATCCAGCTAAAAAATATCGAGATATGAATTTTGGGTCATATCGCCCAGCCCTAACCACACCTAGTGCTCCGATTACCACGGGGACCACCGTTACCTTCACCCTCCACATCCTCTCGAGCTCTTCTCTGAGCCCTTGGTATTTCTCCAGCTTCTCGTGTTCCTTCTTCCTGATATTGCTGTCATTCGGAACCGCTACATCGATCACTACGGCCGTCTTCTTCTGTTTGTCTACCACCACTATGTCCGGTTGGTTAGCCACCACCATTTTGTCCGTCTGTATCTGGAAGTCCCACAGGATCTTAGCTCGGTCATTCTCCACCACCCTTGGGGGCATCTCCCATTTTGACCTCGGTACTTCCAGGTTATACTCGGCACAGATGTTCCTGTACACTATGCCGGCCACTTGGTTATGGCGTTGCATGTATGCCTTGCCTGCTAGCATCTTGCACCCTGCTGTTATGTGCTGGATTGTCTCTGGGGCATCTTTACACAGCCTGCACCTGGGGTCTTGCCTGGTGTGATAGACCCCAGCCTCTATGGATCTTGTGCTCAGAGCTTGTTCTTGTGCTGCCATGATTAGTGCCTCTGTGCTGTCTTTCAGTCCAGCTTTGTCCAGCCACTGGTAGGATTTCTGGATATCAGCCACCTCCTCTATCTGCCGGTGGTACATACCGTGCAGGGGCCTGTCCTTCCATGATGGTTCCTCGTCTCCCTCCTCTTTCTTGGGTTTCTGCTGCCTGAGGTATTCACTGAGCACTCGGTCAGTTGGGGCCATCTTCCCAATGTATTCTTGGATGTTCGTTGTCTCATCCTGGACTGTGGTGCTGACACTCACTGTCCCCGGCCCCCTTCCTTCCGCTTAGCGTACAGCCTCAGGGTGCTGGACTTGGGGTGAAACCCTCCATGCATGGTAAGGAGCTTTCTTGTCTTTATGTCAGTGGCTTCTATCTCCTCCTTTGGCCAGCCTATTACCCCAGCAGGGTACCTGATCACGGGCAGGGCGTACGTGTTGATGGCCCGGATCTTGTTCTTACCATTCAGCTGACTCCTCAGGACTTGCCTGACCCTCTGCAGGTACTTGGTGGTCTCGATGTCTCGTTCACTCTTGGCATACAGCTTGATGTCATCCATGTACAGGAGGTGGCTGACAACTGCTCCGTTCCGTAGTCGGTATCCGTAGCCAGTCTTGTTAATGATCTCACTGAGGGGGTTCAGGCCTATGCAGAACAGCAGTGGGGACAGAGCATCTCCTTGGTAGATCCCGCACTTGATGGTGACTTGTGCTATGGGCTTGGAGTTGGCCTCTAGTGTTGTACGCCACATCCCCATTGAGTTCCTGACCCTCTTAGGGTCCCATTGATCTTGTACAATTCTAGGCATTCCAGTATCCAGCTGTGGGGCATTGAGTCATAGGCCTTCTTGTAATCAATCCAGGCAGTGCACAGGTTGGTCAGTCTGGTCTTGCAGTCTCGGCTGATTGTTCTGTCTACCAGTAGCTGGTGTTTTGCGCCTCTGGTATTCTTGCCAATTCCTTTCTGTGTCCCGCTCATGTATTGACCCATGTGCCTGTTCATCTTAGCCGATATGATGATGCCTGACAGGAGCTTCCATGTAGTACTGAGGCAGGTTATTGGTCGGTAGTTGGAGGGGACCGGTCCCTTCTTGGGGTCCTTGGGGATCAGGACCGTCCGGCCTTCAGTTAGCCATTCCGGGTGTCTCTCGTTAACTAGCAGCTGGTTCATTTGTGCTGCCAGACGCTCGTGGAGTGCAGTCAGCTTCTTCAGCCAGTAGGCGTGAACCATGTCGGGCCCTGGTGCTGTCCAACTCTTCATACTGGAGACCCTTTCTTGGATATCTGCCACTGTGATGGTTACTGGACCCTGTTCCCATATGCTCTTCCAGTATTGCTCCGTCTCCAGCCTTGGTGGTGCTGTTCTCTTATTGTTCCCTTGCCACTGAGAGCTTTGTGGATGTTGGGTATCGAAGAATCCATAGGTCCCTCATCCTATTCATGTAGCCCCTTCCGCCAGGGTTACTTGCATAGTAGCATTCCAACAACGCCCTGTTCTCGTCTCTTGCCCACCGATGCCTTCTTGTTCCAGTAGCCCACTTTTCGTCAGGGTGCCCTGGTTCCTCAACACCTATATATATATATATATATATATATATATATATATATATATATATATATATATATATAGCTGTGCTCCTGGACTGTATTGAGCCTTGACCTCCCGGTCAGCTATTGCGCTGGTGGATAACAGAGCTCTCCAAAAACGTGGAAGCACTTTTGCAAATATGTGATATTTTGATAAATTAAGTAGATATTTGAGCATTTCACAGCTACATTCTCGCCTGAAAATTTCTTAAAAGGTTATTTTGTGACCCAGAAAGGGTAGTCTGGGGAAAAGGAGGATCGCATTTGTCGCGGCAATGGCAGAGGAGCTCGGCTAAAAAACTTATTACTTTTTCTGGGCCACAAAATAAACTTTTAAGATATTTTCAGGCGAGAATGTAGCTGTGTAAAGTTAAAGTATCTGCTCGATTTATCAAGACATCACATATTTGCAAAAATTCTCCGAAGTTTTCGGAGACGTCCATTTTTTTTCATGCTTTGCAGCTTTTGAACATCTGTGGCATCTATTAATGTCAAATCTAGCCTTTATTTAACAACATAAGCAAACTCTATGTTACAATAATTGCACAGCCATTAATGATCAAATCAGTTTCTGAAAAATGTTCTGTTTTTTCTCCCTCTGCTTGCTTCTTACTATCTTTGAGGCTTGGGACCAGCACTCGTGTTGTTGGACAGAAAGACATCAACTCAGTGGTAAGTATTTTGGTTTTCCAATATATTAACAACTGTCAGTGACATTTATATTAATCAGGCTGAACTTTAATCATACTTTAGATCAGCCTGTTTTACTTATTGTTTTATTTGTTCTTTGGTTTGGGGAAGTTGTTTCTTTACTGATCTGTTCCTGTCTTCTGTTATTAGACTTGAGATATGACTGCACTATGCTGTTGCTGGTGACTCCAGTTAATTCTACAAGACATGCTGTGTAAGTAAACAAACAACAACAGTTTGGTCTGCATTTATTCAAAGATCACATCCCCCAAACTTAGTTTAGAGGGTCTACACTGTATATAGTGAAGTCTGCAAGTTTTCTAACAGCAAAATTTGTTCCCAAATCATTTTGCACATCATTAGAATGAAAGTTATTGGCCATGTTTGCATAGCCCTTTTTAAAATGATGCTTTCATGACATTATTGTGTGTTGGGTGAGGGTCAGGGCTATCCAGACTGACAGTGGGACATTGAATGTCACCTCTCCGGTGGGGAGGGAGCCTGAGATTGTCCAAATTGGAGTCTGTTTTATAACAAATGCAGAAAAAAATATTTTAAGAAAGCAATTAAGTTCATGTTCCAAAAAAATATGATTGTTTGCTTGCAGGACACCAGGAGAGATGAGTCCTCCGTCACAGATGGTGTGATCAGTGAAGATGGTCGCCTGCAGGTTCAAGCTCATTGCATATCCAACCCACATCCACTGCCACTGTACTTAAGGGAAGTTAAAGACTTTCTTCTGCACCTACATTTGGATCACCTCGATCCATGATAGTCATTCAGGCAGTAATGCCTGGACTGGAAACAAGCATCCTTAAAACATTACAACATTCCAGCTCCTGTGTTGGAATGAAAAACAAATGTGTTGTTTAAATCAGAGACTGCACTTGTGACAGAACAATAAATATATTTTATTTTGATTATATAAGTAATATAAGTACAAAACAAAGTTGTGGTAGGCCTAAACTTATTTTCAGAATAATTACATCTGAGACTTTGTTTCATTGTAAGATTATTACAGTGATGGCAATATAATTGTTTGTTGTTCAGCAGAACAGTGTCCAGTATGTTGGCTGTTATACTTTGTTGTGTTTGAAAATAAAAGTTGGGCTGATTTTAACATCATTACAAAAAGTGTTGTTAATTATTTCTAATCATATTCAGGTTACCACGAATAGTTTTTTCATTTAGTTGAACTTGAAATGTTTATCAGTAGGTAAACAATTAAAATTGTACAGAAATATCAAGTTATTCTTAATACTGCAGACATGCAATGTGTAAGTTGTCCTAACAGTCATCTTAAGTAAGCTTTACTTAGTTTTTTTGAGGCAACGAGTTTCCTCAATTTTTTTGAGTTGTGGGAACTAACAAGGCTGTACAGTGTACTCAAAATGAGTAAGTTGCCCTAACTTGATCATCTTACGTAAACTTGATCCAATTTTCTTGAGTTCTGGGAACAAATGAGCTTGTACAGAGTACTCAAAATAAATAAGTTGTCCCAATTTAGTCATTTTTAGCTAAGCTTTACTCAATTTTTTTGAGGCAACGAGTTTCCTCAATTTTTTTGAGTTCTGGGAACTAATTAGATTTTACAGTGCATATACAAATACTTAACACTCACCCAACGTAGGGATAGACATACATGGACACTGTACACACAATCACACTCCCCAAACAAACTCTATACCCCAGGTCCAGGTATACCCTCGCCCCTGGAGGGGGAAATGGCACCTAGACCCAGGAGATGTTACCCTTTCCCCTGGGGTGGAGGCAAGCAGACCGCCCCAGGCTCCGCAGCAGCAGGGAGGCCCCGCATCCCAGATCCCAATCGGACGGCCAACACCTCCTCCCAGCCCCTCCACCCCGATGGCCAGCAGAGAACAGGGGTGTGTGAAGACACCAAACCTCCCTCCTCTCGCTCATGTGTAGTGTTGCTGCATGTTGTTCTAAGGTGCATTTAAAACACGGGAGAGCATGGTGCTGCTGCCAGAGAGCAGCAGGTGTTAGCACGGCCCCTCCCGAGAACCCTCAATGTCTACATGGATTTAAAATTGAGAGGTGGGCACCGGCGCAAGAGGTGGGGTTGAATACACAGACCGTCCACTGGACACAGTTAACGTGCCCACCCTCAAGGCCCAATATATGTATGTGTTATGAGAGTGTGAGTAATGTGGATGTCTAAGTTGTGGAATAAAATTGAGGCACTGGTGGCCAGAAGGGGACGGGGGGGGATGCCTCCCCTGCACCCTGGTGACACACCCGCACCCCAAGGCCCTACTTGTGTGGGTGGGTGTGTTGGAGTGGGAAGAGGGAGGCAGCCGGGGATGGAAAGGAAAAGAAGGGAGGAGCAAGATGCCCTTCCCTGGGGCCAGCTCCCCCGTTGACCCCAGTAGGAACCCCCGTCCTTCGGCACCCACCAAGGCAAGGGAGCCCAGGCCCATCCAGATCGGGGCCTACGGCAGCAGGACCGCCCAGCCCCACAGGACCCGGGCCAGCCCACCCGACCCCACCGCAGAGGAAACTGTACCCACCCTAACATTCAATCAGCTCCCAGACTGCACAAGACAGTAGACACCCAGGTTACGTTTATTCTCCAACTCTCCTATGACTCTCCCCCACCTGATGACTGTTCTTGCAGAGGATGGGCGTCGTTATGGTGTGGAGAATGATGTACTGGCACCTTTTAGGCGCCTTAATACCAGTCAATCATGGTGTTGCTGCTCACCGAAACTTGTCCAAACTCATTGTCTCATTCCCAGTAGAGCGAGTCTGTGCAGAGCGCTATATCACGACCTCACTGACAAAAAAAAAAGCTTTCTCTGTGCCGTTAACCACGTTGGTGCTGTACAAGTAAAACTTTGAAGATTGATGCGGAGGTGTGGTCCCTGGCTTAGCTGCAGGGGAGGAGTGGTGCAGTGAGCTCAAGGGGCAGTACCAGGAAGTACCAGTATATTTTTTGGTTTTGTTCTGTGACTCGTCATTTCCTTGTCCTCAGACTTTGTCCTGCAGTGCCTCAGATTCTAAAATGATCCTGAGAGATGACTCTGCAGGAGGAGCCAAGTATAGTGTTTTATCTTTAAACTGGAACATGCAAACACAGCAGGATGAGGACGTTGTCTGTGCCATGTCTGTTTTATTCTTATCACATGTGCCATGTTGTGAATTTAAATAAAAGTGACCCTAAATATAAAAACTGAAAAACACAGCATCATCAACATAACATCTGTGAGTCGCAGAAAGCCACAAGGAAACAATTTATGATGCAGCTGTGCCGCACTTCATGTATAATTGGCACCGCTTTAAAATGAAGCTCTAAAGTGAAGATGTGCCATTTTTCTAAACGCCTGTTGCCTCGACTCCCCTCTTATCTCCTCTCCTCTCACATCTCCTTAGTCACATCTCTGGTGGGAGGGGAGGATTTGAGGATGTGTAATGTGGGAAATGAGAAAGAGGTCTTCGTATCTCAGAGTCAGTTATTTGGTTTTGGTTACTTCCTGCTTGACTCGTATCTCACGCCTGTCTCTCAGCACCAAACTCGTGGGTGTAAATAAACAGGGGCGTATATCGCGCACTAATCAGGCCACCACCCGACTAATATTGTGTTGATGCTGTCAAAACAGCCCTCACCTCATGGTATAGACTCCTGAAGGTGTGCAATGGTATCTGCACCAAGATGTTAGCAACAGATTCTTGTTGTAAGACACTTTCATGGATCTGACTTGTTTGTCCAGCACATCCCACGAATGCTTGATTTGACTGAGATCTGGGAATTTAGAGGTCATGTTTTGCTCCTCAAACCATCCCTGAACTAATTTTGTTTTGTGGCACGGAGCACTGTCGTGCTGAAAGAGGCCGCAGCCATCAGGGATTACTGTAATCATGCAAGGGTGTGCATGGTCTGCAACAATGCTTAGGTAGGTGGTACGTATCAAAGTAACATGCACATGGATGCCCAAAGCATCACACTGTCCCCTCCTTCTTCCCATAATGCATCCTGGTGTCAGGTGTAAATCGAGGCACAAACTCCACGCTCTGTCTTCTGACACCTTTCTATCAGAACCAGCTTGAACTTTTTCTGTAGTTTCTGCAGCTCCTCTGTTGGATCAGACCACCCGGGCCAGCCTTCACACCCCACGTGCATCAGCGAGCCGCCCATGACCCTGTTCCTTCCTTGGGCTTTTTGAAAGACACTGACTGCTGCAGACCAGGAACACATCTGCCTTTTGTTGTTTCCTTTCACTGAGTTATTCTCCTGCATTTGCCATATCTCAGCTACATGTAGCATAAAAACAACCAAGATTTTTTCTTTTGTTCATACAGAACACAAAGTAGACATTTTTATACAAGTGAGCCCTCACTGTGCAGACGGAAAAGAACTGCAGTTTACTGCATGTGGCGAATAAAAGTTCTCTGACTCTGAACAACTAAAGAAATGTAAAAGAAAAAAGTAAATGTGTAGTGCCCTGATTTAAATTATTACAGACACTGTTTGTATTTAATGATCTGTAATCTCTAATGGTGCCACTGCGATGTCATTATGACTCAGCAGATCTTTAGTCTTTTACACCTTGTGCATAAAAATCAGGATCCATTGAAGTAATGTAGTTAGACTCAGACTCTCCTGTTAACAAGGCCCCAAACCAAAAATGAAAATGACTTGTGAGTCATGAGGCTCCATGACTGCCAGGCACAGGTGAGGTAAGCAGGTGAGTGTCCCTAGGGCCTAATCGCTGGAACTGAGCCGGCATCGGTGTTGTTAGTTCCACCTGAGCTTTTCCTAGGACCCGTCCAAATGTTAGCTCTGGAAAAGGTCACTAAATCAGATCCACTGGAGAGCAATAAAAGAACACAACTCCTCTGACCTTTTTTCCGCCAACTGGTGGCCACAAGTTAACACCGCATTACCTGGAGGATGTCTTTAACTTCTACCTGTGAGCTTTGGAAGTCACCAAAAAAAGACAAACTGCAAGAAGAAGCTGGTTGTTCTGTTTCAGGATGAAACGTTATAAACAAATGAAAATCTGACCTGACCTGCAGCCTCCAGCCCTCGCCCTCCCCCCGTCTATGTTTGACCTTTTGCCACTGATAGCAAACAGAAAACAGTGCTTATAGATTTCAGCCATGGCCGGTGTTTGCACGGCCAGACGGATCGATACATCATACTAATAAGTAAAATCTGCAAGCACCAATTATTGCATGTCATGTTTACCCGCCCGAGTGAGTAATCGTCCAATTTAGTGAAAGCTCACCGAGGAAAGTGGAGCTGCCGGGAGCTCGTTATAAATTGTGCGCGCGCTCTCTCTCTCTCTCGCACACACACACACCAACGAGTAATTAAGATCCCAAAACACAAATGTTAATATCGCTCGGAGCCTATTAGGCCTGCGGGGCCCGGGCGTGTGTTCGTACGTGTGCAGGTGTCGAATGAGCTTTTGCTGACTCGTTTCCCAGAATGCCGTTCGCATTTCTAGCACGAGAGCGCCATTAAAGCGAATTTCTCACTAGAGACCGAAAGCAGACGCGATCTTTAAATCAATGAAAAGACAACATGTCATAATAAACAAGACTAAAGCCCACACTGTGTCCCACTTACATATTTCATGCAGTGCATTATTTGCTCTTATTATTTACACATTCATGCTCGCTTGTTCATGCTTTGCAGCACATTTTTATTTGCAGAATAACTTCAAGCTGCTGGGACACGTAGTCAAACTTTGATTATGTTGCATCACTGATGGGAAACTGATGCTTAAAACTCTTATCTGCTTCTGGGTCAGTTCTAAGGCAAACTCCTGAATTTTATTTGTGAAGTGTAAAGCACGTGTAATGATTGTAGACTCGCTGATTGTGGGCAAGCTGAGACGTATTGTTTGAAGCTGTCCTGAGACATCTCAAGCTGTTTGTATTTTTTGTGCTGGGAGTCATTAAACATGAAAATGCGAATGTTCCCCAGATCGTTCAACCATAGACTGTAAATTCGAATTCAAAGCAGCTCATGAATGTGTGTATGGAAGTGCATCCTGCATGTTCACAGCAAATGCACACACTAAAGCTAAAGATGCACCTGAGGGTGACTCCGCCTCTCCGGGGTTCATTCTCATGGGACCAGGAACGCGATCAGGAATTTACAAAGGAGTTTGTTCTTCTTTACCGAGCGCTGGCGCTGGAGGAAAGGTCAGTTTGTCAGCGAGAACGAGGATTTTCAGAAACTTCCTTACGAAGTTCCTTTTTTTGAATCAGTGTTTATTTTTACAGATAAAAGTGTTGGTCAGGTGCAAGTTTCACACTTACTTGTGCGCTAGAGGGGAGGTCAGTGGGTTATTAAAATATTCACGGCAGCCTGGCCTGCAACTGTTTTCACATCATCCAGTAAAACCATCAAACAGCGGCGGTCTGCGTGCAGGTGCTCTGCGCTGCTGTGAATCGAAGCCAGGTTTGACCTCCGGCGAGCTATCGGTCCGTCGATGATGCGTTATGGATCAATGTGCAGTGGCGCCGCCGCCGGACATGTGTGCGCCTCGTAGAGTTTGCTCCCGCGGTTCGACTCCTGACACGAGCTCCAAAGCTTGTTCACAACCAGCCAGCGGCTTGTTTTCACTGAAAGCTCAACTCATCCAAGGCGTGTTTCACCTTCGACGCCACCGCTTCACACACTATTGATATTCTGCCTGCGCCTCAGGCCCGTGTGTGTGTGTGTGTGTGTGTACTGTATGTGCCTCTCTGTCTCTCTCTGTGCAGATAGTTTGCCTGAAGGAGCTCTGCTGAAATTAATGACTTTCTGCTGCTGATGCTAGAGGGCCCCTCCCCGTCCTCCTCTCCTCAGCCTGCTGGTTTGGATGTCGGCTGCTTGTGTTGTCGCTGTGGTGTCCAGTGGCACCGCTGCTGCCGGGAGGAAGAGGGATGACCTGTTTCTTCAAGACAAGAAGGGCGGGAGGATCCCCGTGTCAAAACTTTGCAGCTGCTTTGAGAAGGCTCGAGTTTAGCAGGGTTTCCCTCCTTCCTTTTTTTCTTTAAATTATTCTGCCAGTCTGGTTCCTGACCTCGCTGAACCAAATGTGAGGCAAATGGTGAACAATCTTGAAATGAACCATTCCCAGGGAGTCAAATGCTGCTGCCTTATTGCTTACAGAGAAGATGACCTCTTAAAATCCAGTCTTAACCCAGTCTGTGGTTAGGACTGGATTTTAGCCATAAATTGGTAAATTTTTAGAAAATTAAGCATATTACTTTTTAAATTAAGTTTCTAATTGTGGCAGTAAATACTTTTTCTGTTGATAACAGGTTTTCCATTTAGTTGGTTCAAATAAGTAAAAGGAGTTAATGAAGCTTTGCAAGCATAAATCACGCTGCCATGACATTTTTAAAGAGACAAAAGTCTTTCTCCTGCATCCGGCCCAAACCAGCCACATTTCTTCAGTCTGTTTCTAAAGGTACTGTCATGGACTTTAACCTGTAGAGTCTAAGATGGAGCTCTTGGGGCTTTTTTGGTTTCTTTGAGCATTGCTCAGAGTGGCTGGATATCCACTCAGGAAGACTAGCAGCTATCAGGAATGTTTTCCACTTGTCAGTAATCTCTGTCACTGCAGAAAGATGAGACTTCAGATTGTTTCGAATTGGCCTTTTAACCCATCATATATCCTCAAGATCATCGCTGATGTCTTTCCTCTTCCTGTGTTAACGCACACCTTGATGCTCCAGACCAGCAAACTGATAAAACTTCTGCTTTTGAAGGAGCTCACACTCACTAATTATCAATTAATCAGTGAATCTGATGATCAGCACCTGGCTGCTACGTGGTACAAATGCTGAGGTCATTTTTTTTGTGTTTGTGTTCACACTTTCTCTGCCTCCCCACATGACTTCTTCACGGTCCACATCACTGTGACACAGAATCTATAGGAGCCACTTCAGCTCCAAACAACGATGAAATAATCACAGAAGAGCTTCAGTACTGGGCCGATCACAATGGATTCTTTAGAACGCAACACTTCTGATGGTGACTTTGACGTCTCTGTGAGATCCAAAACATCACAGTCTTCATGATAATCATGCAGAAAAGAGAAAAAAGCGAAGTTTAAGTGAAAAGCAAAAACTTATTTGGAGAAAAAAATGTAAATTGTTCTGGATATGTTTGATTTATTTATTTATTTATTTATTTTTAAATTTCAAAAGCTAAAAAAAAAACAAAAAACACTTTCTTAAATTGTGCTCCTCATTCATAATGTTTTTGTCTTTTAGCATTTTAGCTGGTTTAGAGTTTATAGGTACCAAAAACCATCAGAACCATTTAAAAACAAGGGATTGTCAAACTGGTAAGAGCTGAAAACACAGAATCGTTATTCTATTAAAACCTGAAGAGACCTACGGGTAAATCAAAGACATTTTTACACCATGATTCAAAAAAACAAGCTTAACGTGGGTTTTCTTTTGCAGAATAAGAAAGTGGCGTTGTTCTGGCCCGGTGATGCCAGGAGAAGGAGCGTGGGGTGTCCTCCTCCTGCTGTGACTCACAGGTGGAGAGATCGGAAGCAGCCAGCAAGCTGGATAGATTCTCCAGATTCTTTAAATTGGCAATTAGCTTTAATGAGTGCTTTAATTTTAATGAGAGGCTTCCAGATCTTAGTTCATTCATTCATTTCACGTGTGACACCACCACCACCACCCTGTTCACCCCGTCCCTCCCCCCAGCTGTAACATGAAGCCTGTTTGGAGATTGCTGACTAACAGTTCGCTGACCTTCCACCCAGTTGAACCTGATTTGTTCCACACAACCCTCCCCATCAGCTACTACCCTCTCTTTTTTAATTAATTTCTTTTATTTTATTTTTTCCCTCTGGCATGTCAGTCCATCTTATGTTAGTGAAGCTCTGATTTCGCTGCAGTCAGAAGCATCCGAGCCTTAACGATTTGCAGCCCACAGCTACAGCCCCAATTAGGTTAGATGTGGACGCAGAGAGGGATGGAGGGCACGAGCAAATGGAGAAGATGATTGGCCTGATGGTGGATGTTTGATATAAATTGTCTTAATGATTTTAATCCCTCAGAGTGCAGTGTGGACTCAGTCACAGAAATGAGCTGGAGCAGAAACCTGAGGGTTTATGAACACCACAGGCGGACCTGCAACACGAGGACATCACATCCAACAGAGTTTTACAACAAGTATCCTCAGCAGTAACAAAAACATATTAATTACACATCATCTAGAGAAACTGGTCAGTGTAAAGCTTCTCTGTGATGCTGAAACACACTGAAAATGGCACTGAAGACAACGCTGTCACACACTGAGACAAAGGACTGTGCAGTTATTGGCCTCTTTTTTGGAAGTTTATTTAAAATTGTGCTGACTTGGTTCTGCTGCAGAGAAGAAAAACGTCCCGCCTACAAGATATTCCTGCTGTGAATCAGTTAGCAGAGCTGTGAGTCAAGTTATTCTCTAGTTCACTAGTGACATGCATGCTCAGTTTGTGATCTAGACATCTACCAACCTGCATTTATCATCAATCAGTGGACGTCTTCTGTTTGGTGCACCATTATCGGTCAGCTGTACCAAACCATCTTAAAGTGTATAAAGAAGATATGCAGTTTGTGTAATGTAGCTGAGGGGTTAATCAGGGTAGCATTGTTTCTGCTGATGGAAGCAATATTTCATTTTATTCAAATCTTTGTACAATTAATGCAAATCAAAAACATAAAACCTCTAAAATAATTTTTACTCTTTGTTTCCGACAAGAAAGGTGATTTATAGAGCCAATGTCTGTGCTTCAGCAAAGACACGTCATTTAATTTGGACTTAATTAGGCTGTTTTGTCATTTAATTGCAAGGAGCTGTTGTCCAACGATATCAGGCTGACGATCTCCTCTAGAATTTAAAATAAATTTGTATTGATTTCAACAAAGTTTGGCTCGACAGTCTGAGTCTGCATCGACTGACCAAATGTGTCCAAGTTGGGTTTCCAAGTCTGGCTGCAGACCTCTGAATCACCGCCAGCCTTTCCTACTTGTTCATTATACTCTTCGACGCTCTGCCCTCAGTTACGGAAACAACTGAGTCACTCAAAGCTTCAGGATTGTGATTGGAGGCATCATCTTCCAGTGCGTGAGCCAGAGGAACATCTGGGAAAATGTAGCTACAGAAGTTGTTGTAAATCACCGTAAAACTAAGTTAACAGCAGCTTTGTGTTAACTGAAAGTGTCAGCGTTAGCGGGGGTCGATACATCAAAAGTCTGCTGGCCAGCCAGAGCAACATGACGGTGAACACAAACACCATGTCAGGCTGAAAAAATGATGTTAAACACATGCATATTTATTTAAGAACAAGCACCTGGTGAGCGCAGCTTAACAAACCCAGCCCAAATCAGAGTGTCAAACTGGATAAACTGCTTAAAGTCAGGTTTAGTTTTAAATCATGATAATTTCTTCATAATCTCTGGCTTATTTCTGAGTCCGTCTTTTGTCCCATCACCCCAACCCATGATGGCTGCCCTTCCCTGAGCCTGGATCTGCCTGTGTTTCTTTCTGTTAAAAAGGGTTCTTCCTTCCCACTCTCACCAAGCGCTTGCTCACACAGGGTTGTGTGGTTGTTGGGGTTTTCTCTGTTTACCTTAAAATATAAAGCACATTTACATGACTGTTTTGTGATTTGACATTAGTTCAATTCAGTTTTATTTATATAAGTTGCTGAGACTGCACACATCCTGCTCTTTACCAAGTAGCAACCTCTGGGGCGGAAAAATTAAACCAACCCACACAAAGACCTGCATTTCCTCTAACATCCACTAGAGGCTCCGGCAGTGAGTCAGTCCCAAGTAAAAATGTCCAACGTGACAGCAGAAACAAACATGTTTATTCCGTGATACAAAATCCTTTCTGGTCATCATGTATATGTTGTGATCTCCAGTCTTTCTCGGGCTTTTCAGTTTTGAAGTTTAGAGTTTACTCATCATTCTTTGGTTTGTTTGTTAGAATCTGCTTTACATTTTCTCACCAGTCTTAATGATTTCTTTGTTGTAGTCAATTGTTTGGGTTTGTTAGTATTTTGTACTTTCAGCTCCTGTTATGTTCACCTAGTGTTTGAATCCTATGGCTCGTACCTGCTGAGATGTTTAGTTCCTTCAGGGTTTCTCTTTCCCCTTCCTTTGCCTCGTCTAGCTTGCTGTCAGTCGTTTTCTTTGATTGTGCTCAGCTGTGTTTCTGCTTCCCTAAGTAGCCTCTGTGTGATGCTATAACCTTGTCTGAGTCATTGTCTTAGCATGTGCACATGCTCCTTGGCCTGCACTTTGGTCATTTTGCTTATGCCTTGCATTTTTTTTTTTTTAACAAGTCATCTATTTTCATACAGGTGAGGTTTCGATTTAGAGTGTAGGCACTTTGACTGACAGCTGGGTGAAGACACAGGTGTCTGCACCTGCTAGCTGTCTGCTAGCCTTCACCTCAGCTAACTGGAGTCCCTAAACTGGACCTGGACCATTTGTAGTGCTGGTGTCTTTTGGAGCATTTGTATTGGACATTATCTGACCAATTATATGGCTGCTGTGAAGTTAACTGTACTAACATACTGTCTATTAAGTCTGAGCTCTAGTTTTTAACAGTGAAATTAAATAATTTTATTTGGGTGGTATCTGCTAGACTCTTCGCGTTAGCTGAAATGTAGCACTGCACCCATGCCCCTCTACAGGGTAATCTTCCAAAAGGTCAGCGTGGTATGGCCAAAATATTAATATAATACAGTGTTGAGAAACTGGTGGACAACATCTTTTACATACAGTCTATGGGCTTGAAACAAGAAAGCGACTTCCATGTGCAAATTTCCCTTTAGAAGCTGTTTTGTTGCTCGTGCACATAGCAGAATACTGTTGCTATAGAGACATCCGTCATAATTAATGTAGCTACTGGAAGTACTTGTTGGGTCTCTGTAAACATCGTTGTTCTGGCTTTAAACAACAAGCCGCCGTCTCTTTTGTTAACGCTTTCCTGTCAGGCTTTATTTGGATAAAATGTGCACAAAATGATGAACGAGATAAGGTGAAACAGCCAGCTGCTCGAAGCGAATTGTCTTGAGCAGGCCTGCGGGCTTATGAGACAATTTATTTTTCAACACAGAGTCATTTTAAATGTGAGATTGCACGACTGGAGGGGACCTTTAATGTAGAGCCTAAACCTCCCTCCCAGCGGGGAAATTCTCCCAGTTCTTTCTCTGGTAATTGCAACACCATGATTAAAGGTTATCACTTTTTACTCCCACACAGACGTACAGAAACAATTCATGTGGGGTTTGGAATAACAAGTCAGATTACATACAGTGAGCCATGTGTACTGAAAAGCCTGCTTCAAACCGGAAATGGAAAACCAGAATAATGCATCGCTTTCCCTCTAGTCAATAAACCCCAGGGGTGGGAGTGAAACAACACTGAATGTATTCTAAGTACTGTGTGTGTGTTTTAATGTTTGATATATTGTATTCCCCAAGGCCATAAGAGCTCACGGGAGCTCCAAATGTGGATTAATCTGCCACTGAAAATAGTCCACAATGACAAAAACAACGACACCAGCTGCTTTGTAGATGGCACATTTAACATAAATAAACTGATGGCATATGTTTATTCAAATAAGAAAATTTTTACAAACTAGAATATGTTGCTTTTCAAATGATGTCTGACACTTTCACTTTAACACTTTCTGTTAAAAGCTTTTTCCAAATGTGAGAATTTGATAAAAGGGATAGAAAATGACCTCCAAACCCCAGAAAGGCGACTGCTGACCTGTCGAGTTTTAAGAAGTTAATTCTAAAAGGATCAGGTGTAGACATTTAATTGTGTTGTTGTCTGTCTCATAGTTTGATAATGATAGTCTGCTGGGAAAAGCCTGCAGTTCATAAACTGTATGGGTGCAAGCACAGACAACCTGCAATTAGTGATCGACAACTAACTAACTAATAAAGTACTAAAATGTCGCCTTTTCCCTGTCTTCTAAAACTGTCCACAGACTGGTCAGATAATTTCATTAAAAATGCCCCAAAAGGCTCCAACCAACCAATCCTGTCAGTCAAAGAGGCCACACCTCCCAATGGTGCAAATGTCTTATTGATATTAAATGGAGTCGTTCTAAAGGAAAAACCACTAACTTGCTTTGGAGGCAACCTCGAGCAGCCACTCGAGGCTTTACTTTTTTCAACGATAAGCTGCTGCTTGGTCATTTATCATTCATCTTTACTTTACTTTTATACTTGAATTTCCTTCTACTTCCTGTTAGCTGGCCACTTGGTGAAGTTCAGATAAACACCACATGTATCAGACTTTTACTTTCTTAGTTCCCTCTGTCCCAAAAACACCTGATTATGGCCAGAAATGCCTCGATTCATTACAGTTCAGTGACATTTTAGGCCAAGTCTAAACAGCTATAAAAAATAATAATAATAGTAATAATGATCCTCTGTACAGCTGCTGTGAAGGGAGAAATTTAGCATTTAACTGACCCACTGCCTTCTGGTTTTAGCCCTTAACACTACACGTTCCTCAGTTTTTTATAGACAAACATAGGTTCTTCACAGAGGAGTGATGTTCAGAGTCCAGCTATGGTTCAGATTATATCAGCAGGTCACTGAATGAAATGATAAAATCGACTTCGACTGCAGCCTGGGTGTCTAACCCTATAGCTTACTGTGACGCTAACACCCTCACACACATGCACAAGATACCAACAATGACCGACAAATCTGCACCTTAAACCAATTGTGGCGTGAAAACTCCAGTTAAAGCCTGGATTGTGCTGTTTTAGTCTAGTCGGGAGCTGGAAGAGTTTGTATTGATGTCTGAGTGAAGAATTAGGCTTTCGATCATAAGATGTTCAGCTTTAAAAAAAATAAATAAATAAATAAAAAAATCAAGATTTTAGCAGAATGAAAAAGTATCCATGTTGCGATATTTTGCAGCCCAGGCGGTGTTTTCCTGTATCACACCATCAGCATGAAGCAGCATCCAGCCTCTGACAGAATACCAAGACATAAACACATTAGTATACTGTTGCATATTGTAATGTGTCCCTGACATTTCCTTCCCATTATTCACTAATGCTGCATCCACAGCACAATGTCTCTGAATTTATCACTGAAAATTGATGCAATTTATATTCATCTAGCACAATGACACAACACCAGAATATGGGAATGGATTCCCTACTTCAGTGGAAACCACAGAGTGTGAATGGAAATGGTGAGAACAGATATTTAACAAGCAGCAGTAGCAGCTGAAACACAGACTGAAGATTTACAGGCTTTAAGGACAAATCCCACACATTACTCATTTATTTTTTCAAACATATTTGCTTTTGTGGCTGCACGGAGAAGACTCAAAGACATTTTAGGAACCGTTTAACCAGAATGCTCCAATCAGCAGATGTTCAGGATTGAGAAGTAAATGTAATTTAAAGAGGTGAGTGCTGCAAATTAAAAAAGGAGGAAAGAAGAAAAAAAAAAAAAAAAAAAAAAAAAAGCACAGGACAGGAGCTGTTAAAAACATGACAGAGTGACGTAGCTTCTGGGTCTGATTGACAGATTGTGTCATAATAAGAGGAAGGAGACTTCAAGTCGAGTCGTTACTCCTCAGCACCGAGAGGAGCTTGTTAAAAGAGGTTGGAGGAGCTCGCAAGTTTAAAAAGACCAACACTGAAGTGCATAAAACCTCCAACTTTTAATGTCCAGCAGGGGGCGACATCTATGGTTGATAAGACTGTCCCACTGCATAGAAAAATTAGCCTACTGCTCACCTGATCTCTGAGCCAAGTAAACACTTTTCTGATCAGTTTATGGTTTCGGACGCCAGTTTGGAGTCTTATTGAATTTAAAATATAAATTACTGCAGATGGTACGATCCCATTAGTCAAAAATGACAATCAAACAGGAAGTGATCCAGTTTCAGAAAACTAAAACGAGAAAGTTCAGAAGATAAAGTTGCATTAGTTGCATGTTAAATATACAATACTGCTTAATTTCTGCTCCTTTGTCGTATCCTTAAATTATGATGTTCAATATGTTTTAAATGGTGGCAGCTCTGCACTTCATCTGCAGAGGGAAACAGAAGTCGCCCAGCTGTAGGTGCTCCATATCAGGGCCATCAGCCCAGCTGCCCGAGATAACGAGCAGCACAACTATTTAAGAGAAGAGAATAATTTATAATTTGGAAATATGTATCCACGAGCAATCGAAACGTATGCACTTTAAAATGATATTGACCCACTTTCCTGTGTGTCCAAGTGCTTATGATCATGAAAAAAAAAACCAAACTGTTATCAAAGACAGTTTCCTTCCCCCCCCCCTCACAGAAAATCCTAAAGGTCATACTTTGAGCTAAACCCAGAAAAAAAGCAAAGCTCTCATAAAAATGCTCGGTGAACAGACTCGGCCTCGAGGTTGAGAGAGCGCGATCTTTAATCTGTGCATCCAAGCTGCCTCTCACCTCAACAGGAAGGACGCCAAATCTCCACCGAGCATTTCCTGAATATCGATGTGATAAAATCTGATGATGGCTTCAGTGAAATGTTCAGCCACACGAACCTTCAACTCTACTTTTATCTGCCAACATGGACTTAAAAAAAACAGCAATGGAAAGAAAAAGCT
The DNA here is from genome assembly GCF_057381915.1 of Diplotaxodon limnothrissa. Classification (NCBI taxonomy): domain Eukaryota; kingdom Metazoa; phylum Chordata; class Actinopteri; order Cichliformes; family Cichlidae; genus Diplotaxodon; species Diplotaxodon limnothrissa. Next base: position 11,955,133 of record NC_140597.1, on the reverse strand, counting down.
TTAGTTTGTATTTCTGCTCAAAAATTCTCATTTAAAAAAAAAAAAAAAAAAAAAAAAGGAGAGAAAAACAGCGACCTCTGCCTGTGGATGAGCATCTCAAACAAATCCTCTATCATCAGCAACAGATTAATCCAAATTCACTGGTCTTATTGATCTTACTTGTAAGTAGGATATTCTGTCTTCATTTGACTCAATGATATGGTCTGCTTTTCCCAAATGCCAACATCTTAACCTTAAAACCTCTAAAATTTGTCTTAGTCCTCAAGTAGTTGAGTTCCATGCTGAGCCAATTAAAGAGTAATCCTGGACTGTGATTCTGGGCTTTTTAAAAATAAAACTGACATGACTTTTAAAATCTGAAAAGCAATACTGCCTTCAACACTCCAGACTAAAGCAACAGATATGCTGTCTGGTTTCAGCGGGGACCAAAAATCATACACATCCAACCCAGGCTTCTGGAGGGTTTCACAACGTATGCAAATTGCAGAGGAGTCATGAGTAATAACGGTTTTCATTAAAATCATTGCTGCATGGAAAGTTTAAAGTGTCTCTAGATTTCATACAGTAAAACGATTAAATCATTATCAGTATTGGTAAAAGGCTTGTACGTGGCCATTTAACTAAAATTACAAGGCTGCTTTAATTTTCTGTCACTGTTAACTGGTCAGAAAACTAAAGTTATTATATTTGAAACGAGTTATCAGAAGTTTTTGTTAAAGTTTCTTTTTCCATTTGGGTGATCTCAGAGGAGGGGACCTTTTTTTTTTTTTTATGAAATAAGGGTTTAGGCACCGCAACTACATAAGTATCATATGTCAGAATGCTTCATTAACATAAAACAGAATTCAAACACTTCCTACAGCTAACCAGGCTGCAGGAAACCTGCTTGAGTTCAGGATTCACGTTTGTCACGATTCTGTGACAGCAGGCAGGTTTTGGATCCTATCCCAGCTACCATGGACAGGTCACTTACCTAACCTAACCCTAAAAGCTTACAGTCTTTGGACTGTGGGAGGAAGCTGGAGAACCCGGAGAGAACCCATGCCAACATGGGAAGAACATGTAAACTGCACACAGAAAGGCCCCGGCCAACAGTGCTAACCTCTACGCCACCATGCTGCAAGACTAAAGCAAATAACTGAAACTTAAGAAGGTAGAACTTCAACACATGATCAAAAGCATAATTACAAGAACACTGGAAATCATAACTAAGAGAACTGTTAACTGACGACAGTCTGAAGACATGCAGTTAGTAGGTTCTCTTCTTATAACAGAAGGCTTTTCTTTAACACTTTATGTAAATGTAGTTTCTTACCATGCTGCTTTAAACTGAACCCAACCTGACTCTAAGTGGGTAGCCAGTGGCCTAAGGTACAAGGTTAAAAGAGGACCGTGATCTCGCCAGAGGTCATGTTGTGCATACTTCTGAGCAGTGGACCGTTGACACCCCGAGGTTGTGTCGGTCCTCACTATGACTGCATTAAAGTCAAAATGATGCGGCCAGAATTTAAACTTTAATCAAAAATAATGATCTTGAGACACAAAGTTTAAGGCTGCGCTTTCAGGGAAAGTTGTGCATGCAGCTGATGGCTCTGAGAACAGAGGAGTGGTGCCATGCTGAACAAAAAAAACCCCGGTCTCAGTCACCGAAGGAAAGAAAAAAGTTGGCAATGTGTTGTATTTAAGCTGTATGCTTGGAAGCACTGACTATATGCTCTTTAATGTGGACTGAATAATATCTTCAGCGAGTGTGGTGGAGAATTTTCAGAGCGCTGTCGTAATCAAAGCGGGGGATTTGTTCTGCTTCGGCATATCCTCTTCCTCAGCAGAGAAAAGAGGAAGAGACAAGAAAGAAAGCTCTAAATACAGTGTTTGACTGTGACACGGCTGCCGCTCTGACACCGCAGCCTCGAGATAAATTTGCAAAGTGTGTTTCCATCAAACATGACCCTGCTGCTCACCAATTATCTCTCCAGGACTGCATCATTTCAGCAGCCGGGGTCGACCCCGTCTGTCAGCTGCTGTCTGTCCTCCCGGCCGACTGTGGCAGGGGGAATGTAAAAGCGTCTCTCCATCGGCAAATAATTGCTCTCAGAAAGCGTGCAATCTGCAGGGTCGGAAGTTGAAGCCTCCATAAACAGACGGCGCCTGGCTGTCAGAGGCGGGCCTCGGTCACCTGCACCTCAGAGCCGGTGAATGCTTCTTTGCTTTCTCTCCTTGGAGCCCTTGTTTTCTGCCCGGCGTCCAGAGTAGGTGGACGTCTCAGCATTTCGGCACCGACCTCCTCGCACTTTTCACCGGGAGCAAATCTGCGTCTGTCACAGCATCCGAGGTGGCCCGCAGACCGCCTCGGATGCTGACCACTTATGTGCTACTTAAGTGCAACCACTTATGCTACGCCCCACTTAAAACAAAGTGTTGACTGGGGTGGGTAACACAAAGTGAAAAAGAAAACATGAACTACTGGAAAATAGATGTCATTAAACATGATTTATTGCACAAAACTACTAAAGTAAAAATGAACACAGGGAAGCTCTTTTCTCCAGGGTCTCCAAGGCCAAAACAACAAACAAAACAACCCCTCTAGCTAAAAATCAAACCAAGACCTCTCTAACCAAAACAAAATACAATGGCTGAGCTCCCTGTCTAGCCAAAAACAGGAGAAAACGGTTGAAACAAAATGGCAAAGAACCCCTACCTGCTTCCACAACGATGAACTAATTAACACAGGGAGGGCACACCTTTGCTTACAATAAAAGAAAGACACCAAAGTTTCACCGCACCCACACTAAAGCCTGCTGCCCAAACCACTGTAGCTCACAGTTCTGGCAAAATGGGGGAAGTGGCCAGAGCGTGGCAGTTTAGGATGGCCGTGGCTGACGAGCTGGAACACACTTCAGCTGTGGCTCATGAGGCAGACCAGGAGAAAAAAACTCTCACAGAGGGAGAGTCACTAGAGGTCAGCGACTGTAAACCACCCCCCCCCACCCCCCCCCCCACATAAAATATCACATACAGTAAACGGACACTTTTAACTTTCACCAAGGCTACGTCCACACGTACACGGGTATTTTTGAAAACTGGGATTTTCCGTTTTCGTTTTAAAAAATAATCCCGTCCACATGTAAAGGCAGAAATGAAGGAAAACGCTGCTAGGAACATGCCAAAGCAACAGGTGGCGCTATATTCCTAACCGTGTAGAAATGTTGGCCAATCAGAAGTCTAAAAGCCTAGAACCGAGTCGTATGTGTGGAGGGTCAGTAACTGTGTGTGTATATGTAAGCATTTAAACACTGCAGAGAGTACAATTGAGAGTAATAGTATTGTAGAAATTCATTTCACCGAAACAATAACGTGGCGCACAGTGTGACGTCAAAAAATGCGCACACCTTTGATGCTGCTTTTTCTCCGTTTTTCTCGTCCACACGTAAATGCAAAAACGGAGTTTTCAAAAATATCCATCCTGGCCGGAGTTTTTAAAAATCTCCGTTTTCAGTGACCGAAAACGCCGTTGACGTGTGGACGAAAGGTGCAAACGCATAGAAAAATCTGCGTTTTCAAAAATACCCGGGTACGTGTGGACATAGCCCAAGTCTGTAGGATGTCTATGTTGTACTCCTGAGCAAGCAACGCCCATCCCATCAGTCTTTGGTTGTGGTTGTAGGTGTGTTTTAGGAACACCAGAGGGTTATGGTCAGTATAAACCATAACAGGAGTGGTGGTTGACCCCACGTATACGTCAAAATGCTGCAGAGCAAGCAACATGGCCAGGGTTTCCTTCTCAATGGTGAAATAGTTGAGTTGATGAGGCTTGAATTTAGCAAATTACTTACAAATACCTCGACCCGTGGGTTGGAAGATAAATGATTCTTTAAATTACATGTTGAGGAACTTGCGAGACACTTTAAAGTGTTGTCTCGCAAGTCCAGCTCGTAAGAGCACAAAGTTTACAGAGCAAGCTGCAGTGCAGAGGACACGAGGCAACAAAGGGTGCTGCTCAGCATCAGCAGGAGCTGAGTGAGGTAATTCGATCACCTGGAGTCCCAGTATTTTAGCCTGTATATTATTGGTTTCTTACTAATGACCAGCAGGCGGCAGTTGATAACACCAAACTTCTAATTAGTAGATGGCCTCCTCTACTTCCTGAGCTACAGCCACACAACATATTTATTGTGTTGATGTGCATATTATTTTGTTATTTATTTTTACTTATTCTGTACTTAAAACTACATTGTGTCTCTCATTTCCTGTAAAATACTCCAAAGTTGGGCAAAATTAAGCCACTCCAAAATAGAGTGGAGAGTACTTACGGCGTAAGATGTGAAAATATTGTTTGTTTTTCTGCCGAATTAAAAGGAAGTTATGCAAATAGTTCTTATATAGCACTTTTCTGCTCTAACTGAGGCTTTTTATTACATGTTTTTGGATGCCCAGGATTTACTGGAAATGTTCCAGCTGTGATGGACCGTCTCCTGGGACGAAAGCTGTGGTGAACCTAGCTGTCTGGGCTTTTTTTATAACCTCAACAACCTTGATTTGACAAAACTGATAAGCTAACACAGCATGATGAATAACCCCAGTGCTCCACCATTTTCAGATGCTCATACTAAAACTCAACACGTGCAGATCTTTAGTATGAGCCCATCAAAACTTCACTTGTAGTTGGTCACTGAAGCGTTTTGCTGTCTTTTGCTCGCTCCTTACCTCTTTGACCTCTAACGAAGACCCAACATGTTGCTGCTGGTTAAAGAGTTAATTCTGCAAAACAGAAATACTGTGTGAAATGTGTTGCCTGGAATCAATTTAAAAAGAAAGAATATTTGGTGAAAGTTTAATCTAAAAAGCTGCAAACTCTTCACTCTCAGTTTACTGCAAGCTTCTTTTGCATCATCACAAAGGCACTAGCATCCAGTGCGACATTCAGAGCTAATTATGGGCCGCCAGAGGAAAAAAAACAAAAAGCGCAACCACACAACAGAAAGAGGATCAAAGAGCTTATTTATGGAGGAGTCAGCGCGCTTCGATGGTCTGACCGGAGGTAAGAACATCAACAATGTGCTGAAAGTCACACAGCTCAAGAGATGGCGTTCGCTCGAGTGAGTAAGTAGCAGTTCACGGTCGTACCATTATCCTGCCGAGGGGCCAGCGGGTGATTATAGCCTGTTGCCCCGGCCGCGAGCTGTTGAGGCTCATTAATACAGCTCTGAAGGTGGGCTAATTGGTGCTTAATTACTGTAGTCGGCCCACCAACAGTCAACGCAAACAGCTGCACCCAGCGAAGAAACAAAAAGGAGACGGAAAAAACCAGAGGGATGAATAAGCAACCAGAGACAGGGAGACATTCAAAGAGCGTTTGTTCTGTAATTGTGAGAGGAAGCAGGAGGAGGGAGAGCACGCTACGGCAGCTCGTCAGGACAAATTGGGAAGATGTGAATTATAGATTTCTGCGAGCTCTCCCTCTTTTCCCTCCTCTCTACACTGAGCCTGTAGAAATTGCTCATGAAATGTTAAGAGGACAGATGGCAACAAAAGCAGCACACAGGAGGATGAGCCGGCACGTAGAATGCAGCCCGTACCACCGGAGAGCGAGCAGAGATTATCGGGCCCCGAGCGCCAGCAGATAAGACGTGCAGACCAGAAAAGAGGTCCCTGTTCTTTCTTTTTCAGCTTTGATTACAACACCACGCTTATTTGATTGTGTGGGACAATTTGTGGGGAAAGTGTTTACAGAGCAGGAAAGTGAAAGAACTGATGAAAGCGTTGCGCAAAAGAAGAGGGCCGGCGTTGTCTGGCTTCTGATTATTCAGCTCTTTAACGGCGATTAATCTCCCGGTTTTGGAGTGGGAGGAAGAAGAAGTGCTTTTTGTCCTCATGACAGGGAAAAAAGTAGAGTGCGAGCGCAACTGTGTGTTTATTTTTGATGTGCACAGATATTCATATTAGTATCTGTATTGCAAATGGCGGCCTAATTGTGCACGCACCGTGACAGCTCTCAAAAGATCCGGCGACCAGCCGAGGGTCACGCAGCATTACGTGTTATTACAGCTCCTATGGCAACCATTTACTGCAGAGAACATGCTGCTGCATTCACTGTAATGAGAAATCCATTTGTGGACAAGGCAACAACAAAGCCCTCAATTACTGCCCGCACACTTCCAATCAACCCGACGCACATTTCTCCAACTCCAAAAGCAGCAGCAGACCTCCTCCCTCCCTCTGCTCTCCCTCACCTTATATTAACGCCGCAGTATTATTTTTGACAAGCCTGTCTTTGAATCGCATTAAAGACTTCCCAGATTATTATTACAAATGTAAAATTACATCAGCTCGTCCCCTGGCTGCCACCGCCGCTGTGATGTGCGCTGATCACTGCGTTCTCGAGAGCATCTTCCTTCGGATTAGAGGTGCCACTGTTCATAAACTCATCAAAGCATAGTGAGCACGGAGCCTCTCAAAGATAATGAAAATGTGCCGACAATAACGCGGAGGATTAAAGCGCGAGTGTGTGAGAAGAGAGGGGAGCTTCAGAAGAAGGAGGTGAAAAGAGAGAGACAATAATGACAAATGCCTGTGATAATTAGATCCTGTGTGATTGGGATTCCTCACAGGTTAATGCAACTTCTTCCTCAGGTGATGACAAAAACGAAGCGTTTTGACCCAGTCTGCTCGGATCACCAGGTCAGATGAGACAACAGTTTCAAATTTAAAGCAGCTGACCTGGAAACGGCAGTGCTATGCTGCGATCAGACGAAACAGAGCAGGAAGCGGCTCTGCCAACACCATCGTCATCATGACCATGAGGAAGACATTATGTGATCTTCCAGGTCAGCGGGTATAAAAAGGCCAAATGATTGGAAAGTTCCTCATTTCTGGGCTGGAAAATGAAGCCCACTGCAGATGTGGCAACAATTGCAGTTCCTCTGATGGCCACTAGAGGCTCCAGCTGTGAGTCGGCCCCCGTAGACTCCTGTGTTGAAATGTCCAACTTAAAGGCTTAAAGTGCATTATTGGGGTGTGGCCTCTTTGACACAGGTGGCTGTAACCGATAGCTATCTGCAAGGCTTCCCATCAGCTAATTGGATACCTGGAATGGAACCTGTGGACCATGAAATTAATACAGTTATCAATAAAAAAAACTGCTGTGCAGTTAATTATACTAACAAATTGTCCAAGAAGTCTGAGCACCAGATTTTGTAACATTCTAGAGCTTTATCAGACACGGTGCCAATTACCCTTTCTTTCTGCGTGGAGTTTGCATGTTCTCCCCGTGTTTGCGTGGGTTCTCTCTGGATACTTCAGTTTCCTCTCAGAGTCCAAAGACATGCAGTTAGTGGGGTTAGGTTAAGTTGTGATTTCTAAATTGCCCATAGGTGTGAATGAGAGTGTGTTAGTCCTGCAACAGACTGGCGATCTGTCCAAGGTGTACCCTGCCTCTTGCAGTATGGTAGCTGGGATAGGCTCCAGTCCACCCACCAACCCCTGCAACCCTTATAAGGATAAGCTGAAGAGGATGGATGGATGGATGGATGGATGGATGGATGAAGCTTTATCAGCTGGAAGGCTTGGTTAACAAGTTTTAGCCATTAAAGAAAATGTGGCAACACTGGCACTAGACATTCTTCTTCCCATCAACACTTTCCAGTTCCTTCTAGGGTATCTTGGGGCATTCCCAGGCCAGATGACATATATAATTTTTTTGTTTTTGTGTCTCTTAATTGGATCTCATCACTCAACTGGCTGCTTCCAACATGAAGGACCAGCTGCTACTCTACTCCGTCTATTCCAAGCTCAGTCCGAATGTCCGCCTGTGACCTTCAGCTGCACTCTGTAAGCAATGTAGCGACCAGAAGACATATAAAGTGAAAGAAATTTGATGACTTAAATAAATATAAGCAAAATAGGCCAAAACAAAGAAGACGGCACCCAAGATAGACCTTTCTCAACTTCCAGCTGAATGACTGAACCTACAAAGGAAAATGCTCATTAACATGACCTATTAGTAAATGCTTTAGTTGATTACCAAGGCAACCAGAGCCTTGAAAGTGTGCAAGTGACCAGCTTGCAGTTAAAGCTCTGCCTTCCCGCTCACCTGTCACCACCCCCACTGCACCCATCCTCCCACCGGTTACTTCATGGCCCAAAAAACCAATACGTTGGCCGTCAAAACTCTAAACTTAAAACCAAAACAGCCAATGGATGACATCATGGTGGCTTCTTCTTTGGTGTCTTTGACAACAAAAGTTCTGGGGAATCAGTTTGAACCATGTTACTCAGGTTAATAAATTTATTTTCAAACGGCAGTACCAGGAATATCAAATAAAGACGCAAAAGCGATGTTTTTGTTCTCTGTACCTATCAGATCCCTCGTTATGAATGAATAAGGCTTCACCTACTTTTGCTACCTCTCTACCATCAAGAACAAAAAAGTAAAAAGAATGCAAATCAAACCTAAATCTGATTGGAGTGCACGAATGCTCACCACATTCATTTTCTATTACTGTTATTTTAGTCTTGATTTATTTTGTGCTTTCTATTAAAACCAGCCCTGATGACTTCATCCTCTACACTTCACTGAGGCTTTATTATGATTTTCCGTAATAGGGAGTCTATTATGTCTCATAGCTTGACGCATGATTGCTATTGCCATGGTTACCTGCAGTGCACCTGCAGATTGTACTTTAAAATTTGGAACAGCACATGATCCTTTAGCTGGAACTGAATCCCTGAACAACTTCAAATTTATCCTTTGCATAAATTATATTTCATGTGCTCATCCCTGGATGGTGATGCTGACCACCTGCCACTTCCTGTCTGCGGCGGAGGGAGCGATTCAAACGCTGAGAGAGGCGAAATTGAGCGCTACGGCTCTCCAGGAAGACAAACACACTCATTACTCTGTGAGCTCGATAAAACAACTCCAACTAAACCGTCCACTCGACAGACTCATTTCTGCACAATCATAGTGAGGATGAGGGCCAAGGTAGCACGAGCAGCTTCTGCTTTTGTCTCCTTTCATTTCCTCAGAAAAAAAGAAAGATAGAAAGGAAGGGAAACCAGACACTGAGAGTGGGATAGTCCCAGCCATTAACTGCTGGCTGATTGCTTTGTGCAAAAGGTGCCCGAAGAGCGAGGGGAAAGAAATTAGGGAATAATGGGAGGGAGTAATGAAAGAGGATGAAAACTGGCAGCCCAGCTCAATAGGCACAGCTGAATGGGAAAAGAAGAGGAGACAGAAAAACCCCAAATTAGACACTAAACTACAGAAGAGGGGACCAGATGTAGTCATTTTCAAATATTTACTCCAGAATCCCCCCCCCCCCCCCCCCCCCCCGCTTTTTTTTCTTCTCAAAATTAGACTGATTGGAAGGTGGGGTCAGGCAGGTTTAGGTAGGATGCTTCTTTCTTTTCAGAAACTCCACTGGTTCAGTCAGACTCAGGGGAAGAGCAGTAAATCGCTGCAGTGAACTTGGAGCTTCCAGGTTCTGTTACACGGGCAAGAAAATGTTATCATTTTGTGTTACTACTTTAAAAGAATCACAATATGAAACCTTTAAAGTTCAAGCTGAAACACGCAGTGTGTTACACGATATATAAGTATGCAAGTATCAAAACTAGTTAAAACTCAAATTAGAGACAAATAAAAAGCCTATAATAAGACAATGCCTTCAAACTAGGGTCCACAGCGTAACATCCGCTCATAAGCACAGCCTGATCAGACCAATCAAGTGTTTTTCAGGAAACACTTCCTATGCAAAATCAGTCACCCTGCTGTCAGCACACCTGTCCATGTTTGCGATTGGTCAGATTCTTTCAACGCCGGTTTAATGTATCAAGCTGATAACTATCTTTGTGTGACCGCGTATCCTGTTAGTCATGCCACTTGCAGAGTTTGGGGAATAAATCACCTTCTCTGAATGAATCAGGATACAGTCGCCACACGGCCTTTAACATCAGGACATCGCTTCCTTCTGTGTCACTTCTTGTTGTGAAATACTGAGAAACACATGTGCAAAACCTCCACTTTGACTGGATTCTTCTGGCAGGTTAGAGGGAGCAGCTGTGCTGGTGGTAGATTATTTTAACCCTTATCACGTCTGCTTGTTTGCAATCTCTCATGTTTTTATGTACTTTTTATTATAGCATTTTGGTCATTATCGAAATAAACTGACTGAATTTGTGTTCTTAAACTAACACAGTGAACTTGATATGCTAACTTGCACTTTTACTACAACTTTTTCTATTGGAGTAAGTAAATATAGCCCTCTGTGTGCGCACAGCCATGAACTGCCTGAGCTGAAACTTGGAATAAGACCTAACTGGGGTCCCATCACAACCACAGAGAGGATGTGTGTTGTTTTGCTGATTAAATATGGCATGAGGGAGCAGCTATCAGGTTTGTCACAGAAAGCCTGATTTAGTGTGTGAATCAAGGGGATTTACTAGGACTACAAATGCAGTGACAATGTTAAGTGAAAAACTGCAATTTTTAAAAATAATTAAAAAAGTAAGTGCACATTTAAAAACTAAAATACCAACACATATTTCTGAATCAATTATAATCTCAGCTCATATTTTTCCCCAGCTATAATTCCCCTTTTCATTCTTTGAAAAGATAAATTATCGCATGAGAAATTGCGCTGGATTGTCATTCATGTTGGTTGGCTTTTTGTAATGGCTGCCCGCTGCACTCCTATCCTTCTCCTCCTCCTCCTCATCTTTCTCCTCCTGCTGCAGGTTTAAATTAGCATCCCATCTCCAGCACTCCAGCGTGTGATAACACATCTGATCTGAGCCCGCATGGAGTCAGAATACTAAATGTGTGAGTCTGTGTGTCGCTCCGAGGATCAGCAGAGCGCTGCCGACCCATGCTAGGTAATCTCTCACCTCCCTCCCCACCCCTTCCCCCTCCACCTCGCACTCTCATCTCATCAGCTCCTTCAAACACACCACAAAAAATTGGCCATTTTAACCATTCAGGCTTTTATTGAGCTGTAAAAAGAGACATTTTCTATGGGACTATGCAAAACTTATTGAGGGGGTCAAATACAGGTGAGGTTTGATGCCTTTGCTTTATTTCAGCAGCAGCAGCAGCCACACGGCTTTTTGTGCACCGTGAATCAAAACAGTCGTGCTTCTGTATCACTTTATTATCCAGTGGTATCTAATGGAACCAATTTGTCACTTTAAGGAAACAAAGCACAAGTGGATCTTTATATTTATTATTGATTAGGGATCAATAAACTGCACAGCCTGCAGTAGCTTCACTTTTTTCTGCACCACAGCGATGCGTTCAGTTATGAAGTGTCTCTCAAACACGAAGGAAATTCAAAAACCGTTTTACTAATGGTAAATAATAATTACAAAATTATAAAATTAAAAGGGTAAATACTCCTACTTGTCCTTGATGTGCAGGTGACATTGTGCCATGGTTAATAAATGAAGTTATGAAAGGAATTTGTAGACATGAAGCAGAATGCGACCGCATCACACTTCATATTAACTACAACTGAAACACATTCAGACACAAAAAGAAGAAAAAACTGAGACCTTATCTCATAATTATGAAAACATTATGAGAAAATATAAAGGTGATTATCAGTCATCAGTAGGGATGGGTATTGATAAGATTTTCATGATTCCAATTCCATTTTCGATTCTTTATCAATTCTCTTATCGATTCTTATTTTTAAAAAGGAGAACACTAAGGTCGATTAGCTTAGAATTTTGTTTTATATCTTCTCTTTGAACAAGAAAGAAATTTAGGAGTAACATAGCCTTACAAACCCAACAGTGAGATCTTAAGAGATCCACAGCCTACGGCTCTTCAATGGGGCGTCACAGGGTCCTCAGGAAAAAAATTGTAAATGTAAAATAATAAAATAAATATTCTTCTGTAGCAATAACAAAGTGTAACATAAATTATTCTTTAGCAATTACACAAGAATATCCAGTAATGTCCCTGCCTACAATTAAACACATTCACTTACCGAAAATCGGGGGCATCTGCTGTGGCAAATGGGTGCAAGCCTTTGACCACAAACTTAGTCACTGCTCGGTGACATTCGTCTATCCTGGCCTGAAAGGAGACGCTATACCGGTACACTGCAGCGAGAACTGCCAGGCAGACTCTGTCTGTCTCTTTCATCATGGTCACCTAAATGCACAGTAATGGCAGGTTTTGTAATAAGGCAGATTGCGCTAACATAATATGCACTGTTAGTTGATTATTTACCTGCCGCATTAACGGGAGAGGACGTGCAAACGTTACCGCTGCTGCTGGGTTGTGATTCACAAGTCTGGAGCGGAATTAAAAACATGACATTCATTTAAGGTCATCGCGTGTTTTGTGAGCAAATGCTTTTGCATATTCGTAGTGTTTCCTCCCTTAAATGAAATATCTACTTTGCAAGCATTGCAAGTTGCCCTGTTGTCATCTGTTCTCCTAAAGTATAATCAAACTTTTGACCATTTGAGCCACCATGTTTCCTGCCAGGTAAATGACGCTCCGCAACGTGGTGATGTCATTCGGAGCGACTGGAATCGATAAGGGAATCGTTTGCAAAAATGGCAAACAATTCCAAGGAATTGAAACAGTGGGAACCGGTTCTCAACAAGAACCGTGTTTCGATACCCATCCCTAGTCATTAGCGTACTGAGAGAAGGCGGAGATGGTGCAACCTGTAATGGAATCAGTCTGATGTTAAAGTGGACCTTTTCTTCTTTCTTTTTGTACCTTTTATTGTGAGCAGCAGATGCTCAGATGGTGGGTGTTCAAATTAAAATTTCTAATAATGAGGTGAGTGTAAAGCAATCCCTGTGAGCTGAAACCTCAGGCTCCAAACACTCAGTTTATCTAAGTTTTTCTATTCTTGGATCCAAAGATAATGACAAAGATGAGGTGTGAGAGGACCCAACTGCACAGCTCCACAAAACAAAGAGGCTGAAATTGGGCTGAAAGTCCTTATAATAAAAGTCCAGAGCCAAGTAACAAAAGGTCACAGGTGAAAAAAAGGCAGGAGAAAAAATGAGCACCGTAACATGTTCTGAATCTAGATCAACGCAGGAGAAAACTGACCACAAATAAACACAGAGGCAACAAACTGAGCAAATCACAGGGAGCATGAGTGAAGGAAGCAGAGGAACTGCAACCTGAACAAGGACTAACAAACACAAAAGTAGCCAAGACCAAAAAACATGAAAAAACAAATAACAAAATATACAAAAATAAGACGATAATCCAAACAAAAAGCATGAATCACATATCAAAACTAAATACGACTAGTAAAGAAAAATTTAATGAAAAAAAATAAAGTTAAGAAACCAAAGAGAAATTAAATCAGGAGGTTTAAGAATGAGAAGCAACATAAACAACAAAAAAAGAGGAAGACAGGAACCCAGAAGACAAGAGAAGCTCCACCCACCAGCTCGTTATGATGGGCAGCCAATCAGAAGAAAGATGTCTTAAAGGGGGAAGTGAGACTGAGGGTGATGAAAATGCACCGAGACCCAGTGGCTGTATCCCAATTCAGGGTCTGCAGCCTTAAAGTACGCAGTCTCAACGATCCTCAAGGGCCGCGTACTCAAAGACCGCTAAGGCCGGAAGTGCGAGGGTTGTGAAATGGGATGGTCTACCCTCCGTTGCGCTGCCCAGGTTGCCAAGCAACCATGATACTAACAGCTGGAAACGTTTCATACAGCATTGTTTGACAGAAATGAAGGAGAAAATCTTTTGTTCATTTGTTTGTTTGTTTCTACATGCGCTTTGATCATTCTCTGTAAGATTAAGCTCAGCTATTGAACGGCGTATATTTTAAAGTAAAGGCTTTAAAACCAAGTTTGTACAAACGTCACTAATGTCACATAACTTTGCCGACATGTGGCCAACAGTAATGTTTTCATGTTCTTCGTTATTAAACATTTGCACATAAATAAGTGACATAATATTCAGTACTTACTTAAAGTTTACTCTTCGGGCGCCCCTCATCCGCCGTTTTTTTCGGCAAAATTATCCACACCCACCGCTGCGCTATGCATTCTGGGATATATTGGGCCATGAAGTCTACACCGCCACATCCTTAAAATTCAGGGAAATGAAGGACGCATTTGAGGGCCGCATTTCGAGCAGCCTTCGAATTGGGACAGCCTTCGTCGCGTCGCTGTGACGTAATCGGCCTTAAAATGCAGCCTTTAAGGCTGCAGCCCCTGAATTGGGATACAGCCCCAGTGTGTGATAGAGCAGGGTTGTTTTACACTGTGAATCACTCATATTGGGGGAAATTTTTAACAGGTCTTAGCCTGTATTTCTTTAAAAAAATTAAAAGTCTGCCCATGTAAAAATTATATGGGCAGATTGGATGTAGTGACTAGTATCACTGAATTATTTTCTTTATTAAAAAAAAATCTTTCATTTTGATGTGTTTCAGTTTCTTTACTGTTAGCCAAAAGTAAACATCTCATAAGACAGTAAATCTCATTTATTTGTTTTTAGGGAGGTGTACTGTATACACTTTCATAGTTTAAATTTACAATTAAAGGCTAAATGTTTGGTGGCATCTGTTTCTGTCTCTGTTCTGGTGTAATGATTGGGCACCAAAAGAATCGCCCTCAAACCCCCGGCTGAAATATTTATTTATTTTACTTTAAGGCCTTTAATGGACAAACTGAGCCATTAATCTGGACATTTTTAGCTGTGCGGACAAACAAGCAGCTGTGGGATCCTTCAAACGGAGAAAGAAAATCATTTTACTTACAAAATGAAACTTTTGGATGAGATGAACCCAATATGTGATGTGGATGAGTGTGCGAATGCATGGAGCCAGAAGAAGAGGAGGAGGACAGCAGGGGTTAGGGTTGAAGCAGGAAGAGTGTCGATATCACAGCAGCAATTACTGCTTTATAAATGGGCCCAGTGTCGCTGTGAATGAGCAGCTCCATCAATCTGACCTGACAGCGCGCTCCTTAGCCCGTCACTCCCGCTTCTGCCCGCAATCTGTAGATTTCAACTTAGCCCATAAATTGATAATCTGATTCAGACTTAACCTGGTTAGCTGCTGAATGTGCTGGAGGAGGAGGATGCAGCAGCAGCAGACTGCCTGCTCAGCTCCATCACATCAGGCCAGCACTCACCACTAAACAAACACAAATACAGAAACCCTTCAGACACATACAGCCTGAGAATTTTAGTCTGTAAGTTTAACAATATTTTGGGCAAGAAATCAGCAGAGAACATTAATCACAGCAACTATGACAATGATATTCAGATAGAACTTTCAGGGCAGGAGAAGGGCTGGAGGTGGGTTGCAAAGCAGCTTACACAGCATAGGTGAACAGGCCAAAAAGTATTTTAGTGCTGGAATATAAATACTTCATCTCCCTTTTCTCCACTTTTTAGAGGCTGGAAATTTTTATCTGTTTAATAAAGACCATGGTTGAAAGTAAGCGGACACGCCAACATCAGAGCAAGTTATCTCAAAAGAGTAAGTTAATGTGCTCATATCATAACAGTGGTAACACACCATAACTTGACTCATTCACTCACTCAGTCTATAAGGATGCAAAGTCTTACTTCTTCCCATTCAGAAACATCCTGGTCAACACATCCATCCATCCAGCTTACAGTTTCTGCTCTTCGAACATGATCGTTTTCAGTACGCTTTCTGATTTCATAAATCCGTAATGGTGGATAATCATGTTAAACATGGTCACAGTTTCCAATAATGAGGTCAGGCTTATGTACAATTGATTTCAGTTCAATTTTATTTATATAGCTCCAAATCACAATAACAGTCGCCTCGAGGTGATTTATATTGTAAGGTAAACCCTACAATTATACATACAGAGAAGAACCCAACAATCATATGACCCCCTATGAGCAAGCATTTTGGTGACAGTGGGGAAGAAAAACTCCCTTTTAACAGGAAGAAACCTCCAGCATGAAGGGGCGGGGCCATCTGCCGAGACCGGTTGGGGAGAGAGAAGGAAGGCAGGATAAAAGACATACAAGAAAACCCTGTGAGCTGAGAGGTCAACGTGCAGACTGCTCGGAACACCCAGTTTCAGTCTTCTTAGCGCCATATGATGTCATAAAGAGAAGAGATGTCTGTGAAGGTTCTCAGTCATCCAGGTCATCGTAGTCAAAGGAGCTTGCAAAGAAAAGCGTCTGGACTTCTTTAAGTTGCTTGAAGACGTTTCACCTCTCATCCGAGAAGCTTCTTCAGTTCTAAGGTCAAATGGTGGAGAGTCCCAGATATAAACCTAGTGGGAGTAACCCCCCACAGAGGGACAAAAGGACCCCCTGATGATCCTCTAATCGCCTGAGCCAAGGTGTGAAACTGGGTGTGGGTCACAATCAGCCAGAGTTTCGGGTGTGTTCATTGTGAAACCTGGCCCCACCTTATCATGCGAATTCCTGAGGTCAGATGGCCCAGGATGTGAGTGGGCGTTGAGGCGTCTGGGAAGGGATCTCAAAACTGGATTATAGATGGCAGAGAGTTGGTGTCGTAAACCACCGCCTCTGTTCAAAGATGGTCGCTCACAGTGGACATAGGAAGAGATCATATATTAAACCACAAGAGTTTACAGACAATAGTATCATTATTTCAGGGCTTTATGCTCACTTGATGCATCGATCCTACCCTCACCTGTGGCCACGAGCTCTGGGTAGTGACTGAAAGAATAAGATCACGGCTAACATATGGATTCTCTGGGTAAGGGACAGCGTGAGGAGGCTGAGTCAAGCTCCTGCTCCTCCATCTCGAAATGAGCAAGTTGAGGTGTGTCAAGCATCTGCCAAAAACATGGGATGTTTTGGGCTTGTCGATTGGTTTCTAAAGTGTGAAAGAATAATCCGAAATTGTGTTCTGGCACCTTCAGTTAATCACAGGCAGATTAATGCGTAATACTGTCAAATTAGTTTATTTTTAATGTGTTGCAGCCTGCCGTTCCTTACAGCTGATGGCATGGAGATAACCTCCCACACCTGCAACACATCCTCTTTTCAAATTCAAATTCAAATTCAAATTCAAATTTTATTTGTCACGTACACAGTCATACACAGTACGATATGTAGTGAAATGCTTGGACAACTGCTCGTGACCTAAAGAGAACAAAAAAAAAGGAAAAGGCTATGAATAAGATAGGAAATAAATATGAAAAATTAAAAAGGGTAAATTTAACTAGGAAGGAATAAAATATAAATTAAGGTTAAAAATGAAATAACTGTACAACACAAATTAGAATGAAGGGTAAATTTAACTGGGAAGAATAAGATAAAGATAAATATATAAATTAAAGTTGAAAATAAAATAACTGTACAACAAAATACACAATACACAATATAGAACTATATAAGAATGTATGAAGAAATCTAAATATAAATAAATATATACACAATAACAGCAGCTGTACAAGTATTAACCGGAAATGAAGAATATAGTGACCAGTGTTGTGCAAAACCAAAGTCCAGTGTGTGTGTAAGAACCATATGTGTGGGTCAGTACTGTGTGGTGGTGTGATTGAGAGACCGTATCGCCTGCGGGCGATACGGTCTCTTTGCCCCTGCGATGCGTTCATGGTGGAGTCTTCAGAAAAAACCCAGCACTATCGAAGAGGAACAAGCAAAAATGTGTTCCATTCTGTGATGAAGTTAACTATGCTGCACTCGTGCAGAGCAGCTGTAGTGTTCATGGTCAGTATTAGGTAACATCAAGGGTAGCAGTTAATGTTGATTCACTCAACAAATTCCACCTTTCATACCAGCTTTGTAGTGTCTTGGGGTTGGAAACTGGCTGTAACAGCTTATGTAACATTTGGCTAAAATTGCAAAGGGCAGTCAATATTGGAGTCAGCTGATTGCAGCATCTGCACAAGAAGTCCCCCAATCATAGGTTTCCCCCCACCTGCCAAATACCATCTACTGCTGCTTGTATTTGGGCGGTATCACACTGGAAAGTACTGGAAACAATATCTGGATAATGCTTAAACTCCCACCCCATTCAGCTTGGACTGGACTGGATTATCCAGCAACAGTGAGACAATAACATACCTCTCTGTTATGAGGACACCTCTAGATCGCGATGAAACCAAAGTTCAGTTACAGTTTGACCTTTAACAGCCTCTGAATCAGTCGTTCAAGGAAAAACAGTCAAAGAAATCAAAGTGCCTGCAGTTGATAGGCGGAGGTGGCAGAAATGCCCACTCACTGAGGTCAAAAACAGAATTCTGATGTTTGATGCTCTTTTTGGGAGTAGATCTGAAGACTGTAGCATACTGAGCATTATTTAGACACACACACTCTCTCTCACACACACAGGGAGACGAGTGTTCATTCTGCAGCTGAATGGGGAGCTCCTATTCAGTATTGATCCTGAGCACTCTCATCCTAAACTGAATGAATGGCGCTTTAAGGATCAACAGCCAATGGGATCGCTGGGTAATTGAATCTTTAAAAAACACACATGAAGAGCCCAGAGGTGAATTCGCTTTCAGAGTCTGCTGCTGAATTACACCTTTTTAGTGTGTTTGTGTGTGTGTGTGTGTGTTTGTGTGTGTGTTCGAACAAGTAACAGTGCGTGCCACTGTTCTTTTACACTCAAAAAACAGATTCAGGTCCTCCTTTCAAAGAACACATGCAAATTATGTTAGTTGTTCACAAATGCAAGATGGCGCCGAGTATGGCAGCCTCGTCGCGAGCTCCCCCAAGCAACGGCTTTCTTCTGTGTTTAATTTTACTTTTCCTTTATTTTTTCACGAGCAGCACTTGTCTCCTTGTGTACGACCGACAAACCTTACTGGACATAAAAGACGGTCTTTCTTATAACTTTCCGGAGTTCAAGTTTTGCAACACGGACGCTCCGTTTGCAGACCCCCCATTCATCTCACCTGAGACGCCTTTGTTCTCTGGCCCTGGAGGCCGCAAACGCCGACGCAGAGGGAGAAGATCTGGCGTTCTGGTTCGACTGAGACGGCGCACTTACAGACCACCGTTACCCAGTTTATTACTGGCTAATATGCAGTCTCTGGAGAACAAGCTGTGCGAGCTTCGGGCACGGATCTCATTCCAGCGAGAGATGCGGGACTGCTGCGTGATCTGCCTCACAGAAACCTGGCTATCGGACAAAGTACCGGACTCCGCAATACAACTGCCGGGGTTCTCTGTGCACCGCGCGGACAGGTCACAGGATCTTACTGGGAAAAGCAGAGGCGGTGGTGTGTGTTTCATGATCAACAACAGCTGGTGTGATTATGCGAACGTGCACCCGGTCAAATCCTTCTGCTCACCGGACCTGGAGTACCTGATGATTAAGTGCCGGCCATTCTGGCTACCGAGGGAATTTACAGTAGTGATTATTACGGCTGTTTACATTCCCCCACAAGCCGACACTGACCGTGCACTCAGGGAACTGTACAGCGCGATCAGCAGTGAGGAAACCGCACACCCAGAGGCAGCGTTTATCACAGCCGGAGACTTTAATAAGGGAAACCTGAAGAAAGTCTCACCAAAACTCCATCAACACATCCTTTTCAACACACGTGGAAACCGGCAACTCGACCACTGTTACACCTCTTTCCGGGATGCGTACAAAGCCCTCCCCCGCGCCCCATTCGGCCAATCAGATCACTGCTCCATCCTGCTCCTGCCCGCCTACAGGCAGAAGCTGAAACAGGAAGCTCCAACCCGGAGGGCGGTGCACTGTTGGACGGACCAATCGGAGTCTGCGCTGCGGGACTGTTTTGATCACGCGGACTGGGAAATGTTTCACGTGGCCGCCAGAGACATTGATGAATACACAGACTCAGTCTGTGGATTTATCAGGAAATGCGTGGAAGATGTCGTCCCATCCAGAACAGTCAAATCCTTCCCAAATCAAAAACCCTGGATTAACGGAGATGTTCGCACGGCACTGGCGGCACGGAACACCGCCTTTGCCTCCGCGAACACATCGGACTACAAACACGCACATTACCAACTCCGGAAGACGATCAAAGCAGCCAAACGTGAGTACAGGGACAGGGTGGAACAACAGTTTGACAACCCTCGGAGTATGTGGCAGGGACTAAACACGATCACAGACTTTAGAGGGAAAACCAGCACACCGCAGACCACGGCCTCTCTGTGTGAGGATCTAAACGTATTCTACGCTAGATTCGACACAGCGAACACCATGAGACCGGACAGTGTGCGCACCGCGGATGACGTCAGTGCGCACACTGTGTCTGAGGAGGATGTGCGGAAGTGCTTCAGGAAGGTGAACGCACGCAAAGCTACTGGTCCGGACGGGATTCCCGGCCGCGTCCTCAGGTCATGCGCGGCTCAGCTGGCTGGAGTGTTCACGCACATCTTCAACCTTTCCCTCTCTCTGTCTGTAGTCCCAGCCTGCTTCAAAATGGCCACCATCGTCCCTGTACCCAAATCCTCCACCATCTCCTCATTGAACGACTGGCGACCTGTAGCCCTGACCCCCATCGTAAGCAAATGCTTCGAGAAGCTGGTCAGGGACTTCATCTGCTCTGCACTACCCGACTCACTGGACCCTCTACAGTTTGCATACCGCCACAACAGGTCCACTGATGATGCCATAGCCCTGACACTACACACTGCCCTGTCACACCTGGAGAAGAGAGACACGTATGTGAGGATGCTGTTTGTAGATTACAGCTCAGCATTCAATACCATCGTTCCCTCGAAGCTGGACAGGAAACTGCAGGATCTAGGACTGAGCAGCTCCCTCTGCAGCTGGATCCTTAGCTTCCTGTCTGACAGACGCCAGGTGGTCAGACTGGGCAGCATCACCTCATCCCCCATCACACTGAACACTGGTGCTCCACAGGGGTGTGTACTGAGCCCCCTCCTGTACTCACTCTACACCTACGACTGCACAGCCACTAACAGCTCCAACATCATTGTGAAGTTTGCGGACGACACTACAGTGGTGGGTCTTATCACCAATGGTGATGAGACGGCTTACAGGGAGGAGGTCAGCGCCCTGACCCACTGGTGTCAAGACAACCATCTCACCCTCAACGTCGCAAAGACAAAGGAGTTGATAGTGGACTTCCGGAGGTGCAGAGAAGTACACACCCCCATCACCATCAACGGCGCTGCTGTGGAGAGAGTGAGCAGCTTCCGGTTCCTTGGCGTACATCTGGCTGAGGATCTTACGTGGTCAGTACACACAAACAAAACAGTGAAGAAGGCCCAGCAGCGCCTCTTCTTTCTCAGGAGACTGAAAAGATTCGGCATGAGCCCCCGCATCCTCAGGACCTTCTATCACTGTGCCATTGAGAGCATCCTCACTGGATGCATCACCACCTGGTATGGCAACAGCACCGCCTACAACCGCAAAGCTCTCCAGAGAGTAGTGCGGTGCTCTGAACGGATAATTAGAGGTGAGCTTCCCTCCCTCCAAGACATCTACAGGAAGCGGTGCCTGAGGAAAGCGGGGAGGATCATCAAGGACTCCAGTCACCCCAGCCATAAACTGTTCAGACTGCTTCCATCAGGAAGGAGGTTCTGCAGCATCCGGTCCCGTACCAGCAGACTGAGAGACAGCTTTTTCCATCAGGCCATCAGACTGCTGAACACGTCATAGACACCTCAGCTTCACTACTGAAACTTCAACATTATGCACTCCACACTGTATATAAATGCCACTTGTTTTGCACATATTCAACTCTGTATATTTTATATATTTTATTATTATTATTATTATTTTATTTTATTTTTTTACTATTTAATTTGTAAAAATGTGTATATACACACACACACACACACACACGTAGGAAAATATTTAGTATACACATCCAGAAATGCATACACTATTATATATTGTACATATATTTATTAGTTTCAGGTTGGCCATTCTTGTATTTTGCTCGTTTGTGTTGTTGTGTTTGCACATCTCTGTTGCTTGTGGGGCTCGCACACAAGAATTTCACTCGCATGTGCTGTGCCAGTGTGCCTGCACATGTGATGTGACAATAAAAAGTGATTTGATTTGATTTGATTTGATGCAATTAAAAAATACCAAATTAATTTGATTTTCTTTGTGTAAACCTAAAATTATTCAAAACCAGCAGAGGCTGATTCTGAACACAAAATGAATGAGTTTGTTGGGGCACTGGGGGTAGGAGGAGTACATTTTTGCACTTAAGTATTTGTAAACTCAAAGAAATCAATTCAAGCCCCTCTTTAAGCTTAAACATTATTTTTAATCTCATTCAACGCAAATGTAGCACTCCAGCGTTACTGCAATTATTATTCGTGTGGTGAACCTAAATTATTTTCTCTCAAAGCAGTCTTTGTCACAAGAACACAAAGTTACTGAGTTACACAACGGTCTGCCTTCTTTGAAAATTTTGCGCTCTTTCAGGATCACCTAAATGAATCCAGCTGCTCTTGGCCTCTCTGTACTTTTTGGATAAAACTACACCTTCAGGTAAGGTAACATATTATTTTTCCATATATCCAATTGTGTATTTCTTTATCAGCTAAATCTATAATGCTATTTATCATAGAAGCTTGTAACAGTTGTTTTTTGAACTTTTGGTGGTGCTACCATTCTCTTCTCTGCTTGAATACTATTTTTTTTTTTTGACAATATAGCCAGGTCTTTTCAAAAGTGCCTTGTTTTAGAGGAGAAATTGTGTAGCTGCCAACTTTTAAGTCGGAGCGTGTGCTAGCTTATTAGCAGCTAGCCATTGTGCTCAATGAAAGATGATGTCCTATAGCTAACTTCTTTCTTACTGTTTTCTTTTTATAATCTAAAAATATGGTATTCTGTGTTTATTATTATATGCCATTTTCTAGTAGAAAGTATCGTTTTGAGGTGTCTTTAAAAGCACTACATAGTTTACTGAGGGTGCTACCAAAAGCGAACCATGTGGCCGGAAGAGTAACTGCAGGCAGCACAATGCGCACTCCCATGACGTTCAAACCTATTTATTATTATAAAAGATTTCGGCTACGTCCACACTTACACAGGTATTTTTGAAAACGGAGATTTTCCGTTTTCGTTTTAAAAAATAATCCCGTCCACAGGTAAACGCAAAAATGAAGGAAAACGCTGCTAGGAACATGCCAAAGCAACAGGTGGCGATATATTCCTAAACTCAGCTAAAAACAGTTTAGGTCTTGACAAACTTCACTGATGGTTCAAATGTTTAGCAACTTTCAGTGTGTTGATTCAGCAGTCTGTATTTAAACTTCTAGTTTATTATATTTGTGTATGTTTTATTTCCAGGTGAATGCAGAGTTCCTGCAGATCACTACAAAACCCCTGCAGGCGAAGTTCTTGGCTCAGCTGGACAATTTAACAGACAAGCTGATGCAAAATTTTCAGGGGAGCAAAGGAGCAAAGGGCCAAAAGATCAAGGATATCATGGCGATCAGTAGTTTGGTCGGTACTAATGATAAACCCATCAATTAAATGCAATCAATCAATTCCATTTTTTTCACCATTTTTTTTCCACCCTTGCATTAGTATGATGACATCGACATAGAGAGGGAGCATACTCTTAAAAGCCTGGTGATCTACTTTAATGAAGATCCAGACCTACTGTTCAAGGAGTATCTGGTACGCTTATCACACCTTCTTTTCTAGATTCAATTTGAGTTAGGTTCATCGCACACAAAATCCTCATATATTCAAAAGAGACAATATAATTGTGAAATAGTATTATTCTTAATAGTCATTGTTGAAACTTGCACTGGAGAGCACTTTTTAAGGGGATAGTTTCAGCAAAAATTCAATTGTTCATTCTTTTGGTGCTGCCATGTAGGTATCTACTGCCTCTATAAACACAGTAAATGTGGACAAAACATTCATCCATTTTCTGTCAGTGTTTCAATTCAGTTTATTTATATAGCGGTATATCACAACAACAGTCATCTCAAGGCACTTCAGAAAGTAAACACTCCAATGGAGTTCAGTTTATTATGCCAATTAGTAAAAAGTCTTCATTATAAGGAACACAGCAGATTGCATCAAGACACTAACTAGTGTCACTGCCATTACAGCAATCTCCTGGTTTCAGGAATAATGTGCATAAAACAAGCTGTTTCAAAAGGTTCCCAATTGTGATGAAATAAGGGAAATTGACCCAGCCCACACACACACACACACTGATAGACACTGGAGGAGCTCCTGCTCTATATCAAGCCCCTCCCAAAGGGAGGTACATAATACCTGAACCCAAACTATTGATAGGAAACAGATTGACGGGTTTTATTTATGTTTGGAGTGTTTATAGAGGCGGTAGAGACCTATGTTTCAGCACAAAAGGATACAAAAGCTGAGTTTTGCATAATATGTCCCCTTCCAAGTGACAGAGCCCTTAAACCTGAAACAACCTGTTTTTCAGACCTCCTCCACTGAGGATGAACGGTTGAGGTCCACTGCAGCAACTGTCACTGTATTTACACCATCAGAAGAGAAGGGATTCAGGAGCCAGAGGATGTTGGAGTTGTCATTGAAGGTACTACAGTTATGAACAACCTCGGTAGTGTCATCATGGCATTCATCGTCCTCTTTGGACTGATTTATGCACTTGATCTGAGCTATCCAAATGACCACAAGTACACTTTTGAGTTCTGTCAGAAGATTTTGATGAATCTGGATGGACAAAGGCTCAGTACAAAGATGCAGCAAATGAAAATGAAGATGTTTGCTTAGGCAAACAAGACCCAGCACAAAAGTTGATTTTGGCCTTTTTATATCTTTTGTTCAAACTGTGACCTTTTTTTCTTTCTTTTTTTTGGCCAAATGGAAGTTGTCTATTTTTGTCTGCTGTTATGTTGTGAGTGATGTGACCTTTAATCTGTACTACTATAGATGGATGAAAAGACTGGGGATTTAGCTCAGAAAAAGTTTCATGGTTGTAACCACCATTTTCTTTTTGATTGCTTTTGGGATTTGCAAAGGTAATAGAAAAATGTTGACAAGTTTTGTGTCTTCCAGTGTTTTAAAGTTGGTCTTCCCGTTCTTATAAGCTTGTAAATGTTTACATGTAATTGGTTTTGGAGAAGTAAAGTTGAAAGATTTTTTTTTTATTAAAATACCTCCCCCTTGGTAACAGAAAAATGTTCGTCATGAAAACACACACACACACACACACACACACATATATATATACACACATATATATATACACACATATATATATATATATATATATATATATATATATATATATGTGTGTGTGTGTGTGTGTGTGTGTGTGTGTGTATTTATGTATATGTGTGTGTATTTATGTATTGTTGGGTTGTTTCAAATCTTCAGTGACTGCCATACTATGGTGTGAATTGCAATGTTTAGTAGGTTATCATTGTGAATTTGCAAGTGTCACTATAAATATATACAATGATTCTGAAGTGAAATCTGATTTTACAGATTCCAGTTTGTTTTCAGTATTGCCTAGTAGTACAGAGGTGTGTGCTATTCAGATTTGACATTCATTACAAATGTACGTCAGCACTTTTTTGTGAGCACTTTGATTTTTGTTAAGGTTGATTTGACCATGTGACATGTATGTTTATTTACAAAATATTCTGTTTCTGCTTTTAATTCAAGTGAATAAACCTGAGTTGTAAAAACAAATTCATTTTGTCATTATTTTAATAATTAAATTAGTTTTCTGGTAATGAAAATTATGATTTAGTTGAACTCAAAATAATGATTTCAATGCAATGAAAATCTAGCTCAAGTGAATGACATTGTATTGAGTTGGACCAACCAAAACCTTTCACATCATTTTAATGTACTTTTTTTCATTTTAGCAGTATTTACGAAATTGTGTTCTACTGACTTAATTTAATTGAATTGTCATGATGTATGTAGATTAGGTTGGACCAAAATAGATGTATTACGTGGAAAACCTGCCATCAGTCCAATTGAGTTCATCCAATGACTTATTTTTTTGAGTGTATAAAGCAGGCATTTGTGACAACATTTGTGACAAAGAAACTTCTTCAAGAGCGACACATTGCTGTTTGTGCATTTAAACAGTTTTTCCCCCTCACAGTTTCATTGTAAGCGTCCTCTGGATATTTCTGTATTTACAACACATTTCCATGACCAAACAAGCTCTTTTGAGAACTACCTGTGTTTTTTTTACATGAGTTTGTGGGGACCAAAATGGAAGTAAAAGGGATGACAGGGACAATGAGCATTTCCAATAAGATGACCAACAACAAATAACAAGGAGGGATGATCTGACAGACGCCTCAGGTGCAGCTCACTCGTAGCATGAATGGTCTCATTACAGCATCCACACCAGAATTAGAATCCAAAATCAATGCCAGAATTAAAAGTAAGAAGGAGGATGGACTTAAAATTAAAAGCCCAAAAGTCTGCTTACTTCCTGTTTTATTTGACCAAGTTTCACCGCCCCCTCACCCCCCAACAGCCTCTGCCTGAGCCTGGTGCCGCCGGAGGTTTCTTCCTGTTAAAAATGAGTTTTTCCTTCCCACTGTCACCAAGTGTTTCTTCTATACACTGACTCAAAGTAGCAGTTTAATTCAGAAAAATAAAGTACTAGAAACATACCAGAAGAACACACTACTGATAATACTGAAAGTGAACAATTGAATGATTGATCCCTTGGTTTGCAGAGATCATCCATCAGTTCACATTTTAGGTTATCAACTCAAATTTCCCTTTATTAACTCAAAATTAAACCTGTAAGACGCAAACCATCAAAAGATAGCCAGAAAATTCAGATTTATTTATTTTTTGATAACCCTTATAACAAAATCCATCCTTTTTTTTGCTATATCATGTTGTGTAGGATATATTTTTATTACATATTTATTATATTTTTTTGTACTGCATTTGATACATTGGGCGTTTTTGTTAACAACTTTTTTCTTGTTACAGACACACAAAAAAAGAGTTTTGTCCACAACATTTTGAAATTATGGCAAGTATTGATCATGAGCTTAAGTAATCTCTGTCTCCTTCCAAGGATCCACCTTTTTGGTCAGCATACGTTAGCATCGCCTAACGTATGTCCATCCATCGTTGGTACCATGTTCAAGGCTTCTTGTATTGTGTGTTTGATTTTATTTCTTGTGTTTCCTTGTTTTGAGACCTGCTCTTCCCCGGCGTCACCTGTGTTTTCACTTGTCCGTCTTTGTTTCCTTCCTCTTTTCTTTGCCTTCATTTCCATGTGTTTCCTCTGCCGTTTACCTGTATTTTAAGTGTTAATCATTTACCAAAAACACTTGAATTTGAATGTATTAGTACTGTTTCTGTTATAAAACCTTTATCACAGCACATGTTCTTTCAGTCTGAAAGGGTTAAAAGAGAATCTACTCAGCTACACGTTTCTTCTCCAGGGCCGTTCTCTTCTGAAAGTAAGAATTTGGTCATTAGTGATGGAAGTTTGTTCTGTTTTTTTAAATGAAAATATTTCCCTGATAAGACAATAGGCAGCAACCTTGGACGGATATTTGCAGACATTTGTTTTCCTATGAAGTCTGAACCAGAAATATTGGCCGCCATATTTTTCAGGGACATACGGGGTTCTGTTTTTCTTCACCCACTCAAACCCATTTATCACCTGAATGAACTGGGCTGAATGGACAAACACAGTGGTGTTCATTTAACCCCACCGTGCAGGTTAGGTATGAACATAGCCTAAAACTCAATAAAAATGTCCCAGCATGCTCCACTCTGACCTCCTGGATGGTGCGAGCAGAATCTGTGCTGTCTGGCATCGAGGAAGTGAATTAACAGCAACAGTCAGACAGCAGCTGCTTCTCCCCGGCGCCGAGACCTTATGAATATCCGTCCATACATATGTATGCCCTCAGATTACCACCTCTGCACCACTCCAGATGCTGCTGCCACCAGAATCACATGCAACATGATCAGCTGTGTGAATTTGTCTTAGCGCACGTCGGGTATTCGCACTCCGCCTTGTTCTGCTTCACATTACATGGCAGCCGAGCGGAGCATGCATCAAATGACTGACAGCGTGTGAGGAGCAGCCCTCTCCAGCCAGGAGCCCCGCTGCTGCCAGGACACTGTTAGCATCCAGCTGAGCCACAGGATGCCGACTGCTGGCCCTGACACAAATATGCTTTTACACAGAGATCACAGGAGGAGGAGGAGGAAGTCGCTGAAACACCGTCAGAAAGCCATTTCATCACTTCAGCATTACAGGATGATTTGAGAGGATTCCTGGAATATCTGCATGCAATTTGGCTTCAGTTTGATTCTTAAAATATTTATTAAAAAGACAAATTTTCAAAAAATCTTCTTCAAGTGTCTTTGGAAAACGCTGTGAATCGCAAGGCTTCCTTTGTATAAATGTTTTACAAATCAAAATATTAAAGTGGAGACAAATGGGGTCTCCAGCCTCCAGAAAAACTGAAACCTTTGTGTTGCTCTTTTTTTAATAAAGTTAAATATTTGGGGGTAAATGAGTAGAATTCACAGAAGCAACTTAACTGGACTATCAAATTGTCATTACTGCTCCATCATTTCCTCATGAACAACGCTGCCAGGATTATCATTTCAAAGCTTTTTCCAGAAAACGTCTTTAAAGTTTCACATCAGCAGATCTTACTAATAGTTTGACAAATCTCTGCCCATCCGTCTGTTCATCACCTAACTCGACAGCTGTTTCTGATCCTCTTCAAACTTGGCAGGTGTGTTGCTGTTTGTCAGTGTTTCCCACTGAGTGGCTGCTGCTGACCACACTGTGTGTGTAGAAGGAGCAAATGTCTGTGCTGGCACATTGGTTTGACGGTCATGGTGAGGACGATAATGCCTTTTCCAACCTAAACCTAAACAGTGAGGCCGAATACCAAATTTGGGCTGTTTACAACATAACGAGGGGCCCTTTTACAGCAACTGTAGGAGTGTGAAATTACTACTTAATGGCAATTACAGTTAGTCATAACAGGCCAAAGCGCTACCTTCCTCTGGGTGCATGGTTATAATAGGTCTGATTCCTGGCGGTTTGTGACCGTGTGTTTAATCACTAGGATGAAAACCACCGGGATGATTCCAGGAGTTTTCAGGGAGATCAAGCTCCTTAATCTGCTGGTTGTGCTGGTTTTATGAGGTGGTGTAATGTCCAGCACCCCCACAGCACAGCACACCCCAACCAGTTATTATAAAGGGAGAAATGATCTATATGACCAACTGGTTTAGGTATCAGGATGAAAATGTGTTTATTTCTGCTGGGAGTCTATAGGCACTGACTCACTGCTGGGGGGAGCCTCTAGTGGACATTATAGGCACTGCACTTCCATGTTGTTCTAAAACACTCAGAGAGGCACTTGAAGGGAAGTTGGGAAGAAGAAAAATAGGCTGCACACAGATGTTTGGCCTTTAAAAAATTCTGTGACTCAGAAGGACTAAAATAATAGATTTTCCTACCTTTTTTTGTCTTAGTTTCCTGTGAGACGTCAGTCGTCGTCCTGGGATGAGCGCTTCTCGAGAAAACTGCAGGCAGGCCACTGTGCACAGCCACATTATCAACAAACACAATCCCACATACACATGTAGACAGTGTGGTCTTTGCTGTCCTCTGTTCAAATCTGTAATCTGGGTGCCTGGATGTGGTGCGTTTAGGGGCTATTTTTAAATTGAAGCTACAACAGAACAACCTTGAAAAAAGTTCTGTGCAAATGTTTCAATGAACTCACAGGTTTAATAATGATTCCTAACATTATATCGAACATGGCTCCAAACATGCACACACACACACCGTGGAGACAGAGGGCCCCAGCTGGTCGTCCTGTCGTCTACAGAGAGAGGTCTACGAGTGGAAAACAGACGGCCGGTCGAGCGGAGGGGGAAACAGAGGGAGACATCCTCCGGTGCAGCGACCGCTCTTCGCTCCTCCATCCCACCTTCACCTCGGCCGTGTGTTCCTTGCGTTGCCGGCGTGATTATGGCAGAGGCTCGGGGCCGGCGGCTGATGGCCGGTTGGAGGATTAATCGCCGTCGGATGGCGAGGCATCTGCTGCTTGCTCGCCACCAACTGCTGCAGAAACATGATTAAATGGTCTCTTCTAGCTAACATGTGGAGCCGCCATGGCTGCCTGCCTGTCTGTCCGACTGACTGTCTTACCCCTCCTCGTAACTTCCTGTCTGCCTTCGCTTAAACTTTGTTACACTCCGTGTTGCCTCTGTTTACTTTTTCTCATTGGCCCTGTGAAGCTGTCACATTAGCAGTCTGCTCTTCCTTTCTGCCTCCTTCACTTTCTGGTGTACTCTTGAATTACCACCCGATTTCCAGCTTTTGCTGCTCGTCTGTTTGTTCAACCACAATCAGATTTAATGTCTTATAAAGAGCTAAAATATATTTTGAAGGCAGGTGGATGTCGATACAGCGACATCACACCTTGGTTTGTAGATGAGAGTGTGGCCAACAGTTGGATTGAGGTCTTTTATTGTAAGATAAGGACCCATTCTCACATGTTCACCGGTCTAACCAAGGACCGAGCTCCAGAGCTGAGGGGGGTGGAAATTCAACGAGCTGTCGTCAAGCTTTAAAAGTGGCATTCATTTTTTCACTTCTTATCTCTGAGACAAACATGCTGCCTAGTATCAAACTTTGATTTATTACAAACCTTTAAGTTTTTGATATATATATATATATATATATATATATATATATGTGTGTGTATGTGCCCTGTGTCACCCCTCTTCAGCAGTTTTCCACTAATTCTATTGTTCAGTCTGGGGGGGCTGTCCTCCCCAGGCTTGTAACTGTGACTTCCTGTTTATCTGACTGAGGCAGCTCTTAATCCTCACTTTATGACAAGCAGACCCCCACTGTCAATAAATTCCTCACACTGACTGGCAGTCAGAGGTTGAAAGCTTTAAGGTCACATGAAATACTTTGAGAATAAAAGTCCACAATTGTCCTTTAAACAAGGGTTGACCAAGTCATCCTAACAAAACACACACTTACAAATCATTTCCTGTTCTTCTGATCTGCAGCCGCCCCCTTTTATCTAAGCACATTCTATTCTAATTGTTGTTTTATTCTACTCACACATGTAAGAGGGCATGTGATGGCTTCAGAATTCAGAGGTGGGGTATTTACTGATTTTATGTTTTAAAATAAACCAGACTTTCTTCCAGGAAACTGACGGTGCAGAATAAACATGTTGAATGAGGAGAAAAATATGAGCTTTTCAAGTCTGCAGGTGCAGGACGTTTAGAAACAAGCCGTTCACTGGACTGTTCTCACGTCTTTATGGAGGAATCTGCGACATACAGGCAGCCAAAATAGAACTAAGAAGAAAGGACATTCAGAAAAGTAAGTAAGGACTTCCACATTCAGCTCTCGGCCTCAGCCAGTGTCTGTGTTCAGTCATAGCTGTGAGCTAAAAGCAGCACTCGGAGTCAAACACAGTCACTGTAGCTACAGGCAGAGAAAAAGATGAAAATAGACTTGAAATATTAATAATGTGTAGGTCGCGACTATCTGCAGTAAGCAGGACAGAAAAGCAACCATTACGTAGAGTATTAGCACAGGTGTGTCAGGTGAAGCACGTCTGCATCAGAAGTGCTTCAGACGGATGAGTGAAAAATGTGAATGTAACGCATGAAGAGCTGCAGAGAGAGAGACATTAAGAAAACAGGCAGCAGCAGTATCACAGCAGACATCCATTAGATCAGCAAGAGTCAGAAACACAGCAAAGGCAGAGCGAGGAAAACGCATTCGAACTACTAAAACCTACAAGAGCTGAGACAGAGCGAGGTGGGAGGAAGCAACGGGGACGGGCAACAGGAAGTAAGGCAGCAAAGTAACTGATGCTGCTCATCAGTTTGGAAACAGTTATAATGTCATTTCTTCTACAGTGAGAAAGATTGTTAATAGTGGAAAAGACAGTCACCAGTCCATCCAAGAGTGGGCATCTCAGCAAATTCACCCCACGCTCAGACTGTGCAGCTCCATCTCAGACTCTGCAGGCACGTTAGAGGTCAAAGTTCACAGCTTGTTAATCTTTGTTGGCAAGACCAAAGCTAGGAAGTATGTGCTGCAATGGTCCAGTCAAAGTCCAGACCTAAACCCGACAGATGCTATGGTGGGACCTTAAGGGAGCTCTGCATGAATGAAGGTCAGTGAATCCTAATGAACTGAAGGACCGTTGTTAAGAAGAACGGGCCAAAATTCCTCCACAGTGACGCAAAAGACTGAGTGCACACCGAAAACCATTATTTCAAGTTGCTCCTAGTAAAGGTGCTTTTACAAGCAGACGAGTCTATCATTTTCAGATGATGTCTGATCATAATTTCATATAAACATGAAAAATATCAAACAAGAATGAATACAAACAAATAACAATAAACAAATAAATATGTCTCTGGTTTGGCTTTGTTCATGTCACACTGCGGGTGAAATCCTGCAGGTCCATTCATTTCTGCACACTCCTGAAAAATGCAGCACCTTGGCTGCGTTCACCGGTCCGGCGTGTTCCGTACAAATCTGTTTCCACGAGGCGTCCTCGCCTGCCAGCTTGTCTTAAAGCTCTGATAATCTAACGCCAGTGTGAACGCTGAAGTCTCTCTCGGCTCCCGCCGCCTGAGTGTAAAGGTCCGGGTCGTCCTCCGAACACAACATGTTTGCATTTGTTCTGAGTGGCCTGTTTCTGTTGTGTTCGCTCAGCTCTAAACTGTCAACTGTTTCACCTGCAGAGAGTCTTTCTGTTCTTGGCAGCTGAGTGCGCTCACAGCCTGCGAGGAGTTTACAGCACGTCTGTCCTGATGTCCCGGTCAGAGGAGCTTTAACACATTACTTTAAACTTTCAGTCAGACATGCAAAACCTGTTTTGGGTGTTGTTGAATAAGCTTTTTGTATCCTGAAACGTGGCAAAGAAAACTCAGGTGCTGTGAGTATTGGTAAAGTTTGATCATAAATATTTATTTTAGCTATGATTTTCATGCAAAGAGCACAAAATCTTCTCCAGAGAAGCTCAGCTGAATGTTGCTGTTAAACAAACTTTACAAACACAACTAGAGATCACTTTACGGCCTCAGTAACAGTCTCCTGAGGTCAAGGCAGAGCTCCTGTGAGGAAATATTAAATTTGTAAGAGATGACAGAGGACAAGTGTCACCACTTCCTAAAATTACTGCAAATTTTACAAGATCATGATCCTCGAAGCGCTCAGTGAGCTTCGTTAAGTTCCAAACACGGGAAAGAGCAGTGACAGGAGGAGAGACCCGGCAGTGGACCATCTGTTCAGGTTGTCCTGATGTTGCCAGATGCAAAAGGAGGATAATGTTTGAGAATCAGCAGAAAGGATTAAGGTGGTTTATTAAAGGACAAGTATTTTTCTTTTCCCTACTTTCTGTCATACGTGTCCTTCATCTTTTTCCTTGGCCCTCTTCCTCCCAATGTTGACAGGTGTTACTGTTCCTGTGAGGATCTGTGGGAGGCGTGTCCCTGCTCCTGCTCCCATTGGCACACCTGCTTCCCATCAGCTCGTCTTCCTTCCACCTTTTAAAGATCGGCTCAGTTGTGCACTCATCAGATCATTAAAGCTTCTCAAGTAGCAACAAGCACGGACTCAGGTGTGCAGTCTCGTTTGTTCGTTTCCTTGAGTTTGTACTAGAGATGGACCGATCCGATATTACGTATCGGTACGATACTGACCTAAATTACTGGATCGGATATCGGAGAAAAATAAAAAATGTAATCCGATCCATTAAATATCACGAAAGCACCTCACAAAACTTGCAACACGCCGTAACTCGCCTCAGAACGTTAGCACGTCGGAGCAGTATGCATCACGTAATAGAGCGGCTGTGGCATGCGGGACCTGTCGGTGGTCTGGATAGCATTTGGAGCTTCGCTAGCAACCCGGCATTTCATCTCCGACAAAGTTATCCCGAGAGAAGTAAAGCAAGTGTGTAAGTCCATCTCTGAATGTTTGTAAAGCATTCCTGCGTTAAGCTTAACAAGCGACTGCCTCTCCTGCTGCTACTTCAATCATGAAACTGCTTAACGATCAACTGATCGGCTTTTCTGTCGCGAGTCCGTGTCTCTAGTTTGCTTTTGGCCCACTTTGCACCAGAAAGAGGAAACCAGCGGCTGAACAACAGCAGCACGTTTAAGCTTGATCAGCTATTGTTAGAATGTATTTAATATTACTTTCTACTCCAGGATCTTTTTCTATGTAGCTGACGCTGGTAACTGTGTATTTAGTATTTATTTATTTATTGTCATTGTCAAGAACAATGAAATTGCGTTTGGGGCTTCCATACAACTGTGCAGGGGCGGATCTAGCAAAGTTTAGCCAGGGGGGCCGATAGGGCATTAACAGGGAAAAGGGGGCACAAAGACATACTTTTCTTTCTTATTCTCATTTAAAATGTCTAGCTTTTAATAAATAATTATCTGACACCCAAAGTTTTAATTTGATGTAAAATGAATAGAAGTCAATTACTGTATATAGTAACTGTTAAGTCTAATATACCCTAGTAAGCTATAGTACTTTTTCCTTTGGGAAGGTACCATCTGTGCAGTCTGCAATTTTGTTGAAGAAAGATGTTGAATCTATTTAATATTTCTTGAAAAATAATTGATTTATGTGCATTTTTTTCACACTGCATCAAATTAAGGTTGATTACGTCGATTAAGCATCATGAGGTGGAGCGTGAGGGGTGGTTCCCTATTTTTTATTTATTTATTTTTGTTGTTGCTGGGAGTTGGAACCCTATTAGTTAGGTTGCTTAATATTTATGCTAAGTACTCTTTAAAATACCAGAATAGGGAGGATGGTGTAGGTTTAAGTTTATTAGATTGATCAGTATTGCTGAACTATGAAATATTTTTTTTGCATACAGGTATAACAGAATAGCTTTAGTGTAGTTGTTGTTTTAAACTTGAGTATGAACTTATACAAAATGCAGCAAGATATTTAAAAAACAGTTTTGTTGATTAAAAAACACTATATCGGATTCATATCGGTATCGGCAGATATCCAAATTTATGATATCTGTATCGGTATCGGACATAAAGTGGTATCGTGCCATCTCTAGTTTGTACCTCACCTCACTTCTCCTCTGCCTCAGCTCTCCCTCTGTGTGCCAGAAGCAAAAGCTCTCAGGTGCTTTTACCTGAGCTGAAACTTTCACGTAGTTTTTTTTTTTCTCTTGGCTCAGTATGACGTCATGGGGAGAAGATACCCCTAACACAGCTCCGGCTGCAAATCTTGCAAGTGTTCATGAGCAGACAAAACAAAAATAAATGTGTTCTACAAAGAAAAAACACTTTAATCAGTGGTGTTTACGTTCTCTGCTTCATCTTACACGAGCCTGACACCAAAACTTATCATAAAACTCTGTAAGACATTTGCGTATATCTGGGTCACAATAAGATCTCCTCGGGGCCGCTCTCCTCACCGCTGAGAGGACATAATGATGCAAACCTGTTCTCACTCTCCCTGATTGAGCAGCTGATCTACCCTGAAATCACAGGCACAGCAACAAAACAGCTTTCCACAGATCATAGCCCCATTAAACAACCAAAAAAAATAAAAGCAGTTAATGCCGACCAAAACAACTTTTCAGTGTCGCAGGCAAAATTTGCGGGAAGTTGGTCATAAAACTCTCTGAGCGGTCTTCAGTCAGACTTTTTACATCTGCTAAAATCACATGTTTAATCCTGAAGTCTGAGAGTGATCGAGGCATTCGTGACACCGCCATGTTAATACAAGAATCATTTTTTAATATCCCTGTTTATCTTTAGTTCAAGTTCAAGTTCAAATTTCATTCTCCACATGCAGTGGCAGGTTGCCCTGCAGTGGAATGAACCTGCACTCCAACCTTACACACACAACACAGACATCACATGGGGATACAAGTCAGAGAACGGTTGCATTACAGAAAAACCACTGAAATATACACTACAATGGGAAAGTACAAGAGGAAAGAAAGAGACCTCCACTCATGCTGGGCTATAGGAGGACAGCATGAGAACAGGAAACAAAAAAACTCCTCTTCACAGAAAGCACATAAATGTCCACAGTACAACATTATAGAGCACGTGACCAGCAACAGGGTTGGGTAGGGGAGGAGTAATCCCAGGCTACACAGCAGCCATCCTGCCACTGCGCCGTCTCTCCAGCGCGGGCCCAGACCCGCCTCGTCTTCCCAGGGGCAACAAGCATCGAAGGCATTGGAAGGGGAGGGGGGATGTGTGAGTGCTTATCAGTGTAAGTGTATATGTGTGCGTGTCCATAGTTCAGCTGAGACAGTGTCCTTCGCCCTGCCAGGCTAAGTAAACAGTCTACCAGCCAACCCAGGTGGCCTTGCATAGAGTGGGAAGAACAGTCTAAAGTCATTATCAGGGAGTTTTTGTTCGGCTCCAGCCTTGAGCCCAAAGCTGGCGCTGAAGGGGATGATGTTGATGTTGTTGATATTTCTTTTATGCGAGCAGCTCATGAGAATTTCAAAGCTGTTCTAACAGTCCGACACTGGTCTCTCAATCTCCCGTTGGAGAGCCGTGAGCTTCTCCATGATGTTATCAAACTTGCGCTCTGTGATGTTGTCATTCTTGTGCTCAGAGAGCCAATTCTGCATTGAGCTGTTCCACGATGTAATCCAACTTTCACTCAGAGATGTTATTCTGAACGGACTTCTCCTTGATGTAATCCAATGTACGCTCAGAGGTCTTATTCTGAGCATTCACGGCAGCGGTAAGCGTCTCCAAGCTCTTATCCGTGCTGCACTCAGTGAGCCCATTCTGAGAAGTCGCGCCTCGTCCCATCGTTTCAATCCCAGCGGGCAGCCTTGGGGGGGTTTGAACAGCCGGTTCCGCTTTCTTAATTC
This sequence comes from Diplotaxodon limnothrissa, assembly GCF_057381915.1. Lineage (NCBI taxonomy): Eukaryota > Metazoa > Chordata > Actinopteri > Cichliformes > Cichlidae > Diplotaxodon > Diplotaxodon limnothrissa. The sequence continues at coordinate 11,918,331 of NC_140597.1, read as the reverse complement.
TGCGATAAGCCAGGGCCAAGCCAGCTCCGATCAGCAAGAACCCTGTTATCATGGTTCCGAATAGGTGGATATCTTCAGCGTCCTCGATCGACAGTCCCGCCAGGCACACAATCCTCGATTTTTGCCACCCGTCCATCGTGTATCCGGCAGGGAAAGTCCCTCCAGGGCACTCGGGCTCTCCCGAGCCCAGACTTCTCGTTGAGAAAAGGGTGTCAATAGCATTCAGAGACCAGTTGATCAAATCCATAATTCTCTTTTAGGTTTTAGAAACAGACTGTGAGAGAGTGTTCCAGGGAAAGTAAAACACACGAGACAAGACAAAGACACAAGAGGCTAAGCAGGGAAGATAAGGGGAAGGAGGAGAGGAGAAAAGTGCGACTGCCTTCGCCGAGAGCCAAACGATTTGTTATCAGCAACAAATCACCTGTGATGACTAATATACGCCTAATTAATAATTTTTAGCCAAGAAAGTTTTAAAAGACACAAATTATACCAACACTAACATACTCATACAATTTTAAATGGATTGATTCTTATATAGCACATTTCTACTCTCTCAGAGCACTCTATACAACATGCCATATTCACCCAATCACAGTCTTCTAATCCTTCAGTGCTTCCTCACTAACATTCATACTCCGATGGATGCATCGGAGAGCAATTTGGGGTTAGTATCTTGCCCAAGGATACTTGGCACGCAGACTGGAAGAGCTAGGGAACGAACCACTAATCTTCCGATCAGCAGATGATCTGCTCTATCTCCTGAGCTACAGCCACCTCAATTTAACCTCTTATTTTTTACAAAATATATTTTCTTCATTTTCAGTTGTCACCGATAAGCTACTCCATAAACAGAACATAGTTCTGCTGCATCACACATTAGGATGTTTGTTCTAATTTTCTATGACCTCAGTGCATTGAAAATAAAACTAAAAGCCTAAAAAGAGCAATATGAATTTCTTTAGAACTTACCGGAATGAAAATGTCGGGAGCACACCAACAAAAAATGATGGCAGAGAACTCGATATCAGCTTGTCTCACCACTGCTATCCAAGCCTGATGTCCACGTTTGGTAACATCCGATACATGAGATCCCTCACGTTGCCTCCAGGAGAGGAAACGATAAAAAGAGAGACCATTTTCCAGCTTTTTCCCTTCCCGATCGTGCGATCTAACATTGCAACCGACAACACAGCAAGTACTAGCTGATGCTTCCGTGTGCTTTCGCTCCTTTGTTCGGCCTACTAACATGGCGGCTCCCATGACATCACGCTCTAAAGCGTTTAGGTCTGTTGACCTAAACATTTTGGTTTTAACACCCTTAGTTGTTGTTTTATTTTAGTTGTTTTGATTGACTTATTTTGTTTATTTATTTATTTTACTGCATCATTGTTGTGCATTTTATTTATTTTAGTGGCATTTTAAATGGGAAATGGCCTGTATTTGTATAGCGCTTTTCTAGTCCCTAAGGACCCCAAAGCGCTTTACACAACCAGTCATCCACCCATACACACTGGTGATGGCAAGCTACATTGTAGCCACAGCCACCCTGGGGCGCACTGACAGAGGCGAGACTGCCGGACACTGGCGCCACCGGGCCCTCTGACCACCACCAGTAGGCAACGGGTGAAGCGTCTTGCCCAAAGACACAACGACCAAGACTGTCCAAGCCGGGGCTTGAACCGGCAACCTTCCGATTACAAGGCAAACTCCCAACTCTTGAGCCACGATCGCCCATATTGGATCTGCACAAACATGTGAACATTTTAAATCGTTACTAAAGACACATTTCTATGGTCTGTTGACCTAAACATTTTGGTTTTAACACCCTTAGTTGTTGTTTTATTTTAGTTGTTTTTATTGACTTATTTTGTTTATTTATTTATTTTACTGCATCATTGTTGTGCATTTTATTTATTTTAGTGGCATTTTACATAGTTAAGCACTTGGACAGCATGGACTGTTGGAAATGTGCTATATAAATAAACTTGACCTTGACAACTAAAGCATGGTGACAGAACTACATGTACTTTTATGTCAACTCACTATTTTCCCACTTTCAATTATGTACAAACGATATAAGTTTACTAATAAGTTTCTTCATGAGGCTTTTTAGTTCCTGTTCAGTCAAACTGTCACAGATGAAAGTATTCCCAAACAGGGATCAGAGTATAAACCACTTGTTGTTCCAGACTTAGACTGCCTCAAACACCAAAATGTGGGAATTTAGAAGTGTTATGATTTTTCTTTTAGACACAAGCTACAAGTGTTCAGCTACCTAAACATATTCTTTGCCCACCCTGAGGTATTATTTATGTGGTAGATGAGAAATTTCACAGTTATGTTTTCGGTTCCCTAAATCCCAGAACATCACTTCATTGCTATTTTGCTGCTAAGGTTGGTGCTGTACATGTAGGGACACGCAGTCAGCAGAAATGCTGGGTTGGTCGTGTGTTGACCCACTGGTTACGTCTCAGAGCTCCAGTAGGGGGCATTATTCTTTTTCTTGGAAGACAAGAGCTTTGCGCTAGTTTATCTGTGTTCAGTGTGAGAAAAAAAGTGGAATTCTGGACTCTTTATTATGTTGAGGAGTTTCAGACGTGAGCTTTGGCTTGCTGTTGTCTCACTGTATCATCTTGGAGACGATATGATGTGGTGACCGTAACCATATGGTTATTCTGCCATTGTTTGCATTAAAGTTTGTTGCTGAGAGAATTTCTTGAAACATTATTTCATCGCTGTGAGAATTCAAGGTGTCGTCAAAAGCACATGAGTTAAAAGTTCACATTTACCTCATGTTCCAGTTTGAGTTGTGCACCGACTAAACTACCATTTGCATCGTTGGAAGAGAAAAGAAGGACAACAGATGACTAACTTCCCTCATCTTTACTATTTCCCCTGTTTAAGGACACATTTCCACAAAGCGATAGAAGATAGAAACAGCTGCTAGAACTAAAGCAGTGAGCACATTATGCTTTAAGATGGAAACACAGCAGTAATCTAGCAGTAATCAATTGTCAGTCAGTTTATTGCCTGTTTTCATTAACCATCTGATGGTGCGTTGCTTTGCATTGTGGGGCGGTATCCTCGTTTCATAAAGGATGCTCCAGTGTATCCTTTGCTAAAGGAGGCAATAAAGGAAGCGCTGAAGCACTGAATTCAACCTGCTCTTATTGTGGCTGCAGAGATCTCAAGCTCACTTCACTCAGTAGGAAATAAAAAAAAAACTGTTTAACAACAAACTACTTCTAAAAGTGAAGTACCCTCTGTGTACCCTCTCAGCTTTCTACTTACAAAGTTTGGCAGTTATAGGTAAAATTAGCTCATACAGTTTGTTATACCCACATATGTCACAACAGTACCTGGTTATTAGTCACACAGGCACTGAAACCAACCTGCCGACTGCCAGATAACCATCGGTCATTAGGAAAGAGTGAGTGTTCTCCGCTGTGATTGCTTTGATCGGCAGCAGATCGTCGCCGTTGCTTCTAAATTGTGTGGAAGACGCTGACCAGCCTGCGAACACCCACCAACTCCTCGCTCAGCGGTGTGGAAACTGTGAAGAGCATGACACAAGCTGCAAACACAGACCTTACTCCCACAAAATAAAAGCTGCGGCTTCAGAAATGTGTATTTTTTAGGGTAACCATGGCAACACTGTCACTTTGAAGGTGAACGTTCTCAATTTCCTCTTTTGTCACTTTTTTCCAGTTTCAGTAAAACTCAGCATGTCGTTGGTGAGCGTTTGCAGACAAACCAATCACGAGGAGGTTTTTGGTGCAGCGCCCTCTTTGTCACCAATTTCACTTGACGACCTCCAGCAACCACTCACCAACCAATCAGGGAAAACACATTTTTCCCCTAGAGAGTAACTAAGTGCATATGTACTGCTGGAGGTAACCGCGTGGCTTCTTGCAGAAGAGTCAGTGTCTTTCCCATCATTGCTCCTTAATTATAACCTCAGCATGAGATCAGCAGTACGGCTGTTGTAGATTATCTTTATTATTTTTAATAAAACAGCAGAGTGAGGTGAGCCAAACGGCCCACTGGACCTTTCAGTCCTCATACTCTGACTCTATGACTAAAACCTCAGCATTAGGATGCACTGTGCAAGAGGAAAGTATTTGTGAATTATATATACGCTGTTTGAGTTTTACTGAGATCATTGATTTGGGTCAGACCTAGGAACAAGAGGAAACGAGAACAAGGTGGTAAAGTCTGTGAGTCTCTGATGTTGAACTTCAGGTAAAAAGAAGCTGCTAGACTCTTAAGTTTGGATTTCTCTAGTTAAATTGTGCTGAAGAAAAAGTTTTAATGAAACCCTAAATGGTGTGAAACTAGTAAAAAAATCAAATTTTTGCCTTTAGAGGTTTCAGAGCAAAGTCATGTCTAACTGCTCTGACAGTCCGAAGGTTTCTATACAGGCTGCACAGAAGGTGGCCAAGGACGCGCTGGTTAGCAGTCTTAATATGAGAGTGAAATAAACACAAAAAAACCAAAACTCCTCATGCGTTCTAAGAACTTTTCAAGGTTCCCTGATACTTTTTTTTTTATGACTTTGCCCTTGTCTGAGCTGAGTGTTTTCTCAGACCACAGAAGACACCTGCTACTGCAAGGTCAACACCCCCAGCGGCCTCCACGCCATCAAAACCCTCAAGCAGAAACACAAAGAGGCTTCAGAGAGCATGCTCAGTGCAGGCCTAAACAGCAGACCATGACCAAGACTGATCAGAGAGTGTGCACAGCTCAGGTGAAAGGAACATGTTCAACAAAATACACATGATCACAAGCAAGGGTGAGAACTGAAGTTCTCCAGGATTTAAATCAAGTCCTCCACAACCTTATTTATAGACTGTATGTAAAATGGTAAATGGCCTGCATTTGTATAACGCTTTTCTAGTCCCTAAGGACCCCAAAGCGCTTCACACTACATTCAGTCATTCACCCATTCACACACTGGCGATGGCAAGCTACATTGTAGCCACAGCAGCCCTGGGGCGCACTGATAGAGGCGACGCTGCCGGACACTGGCGCCACCAGTAGGCAAACACGGGGTTAGTATCTTGTCCAAGGATATTTGGCATGCAGCCAGGAGGCAGCCTGGGATCGAACCACCGACCTTCTGATTAGTGGCTGCCCTGCTCTGCCACCTGAGCTACAGCCAGGTGTAAAAGGGGGACATCACACACTAGTGTGTCAAAGAGGCCACGCCCATAATAACAAACTTGTAATGTAACCCATGTAAAATCTGTCCACGGTCCATTTCAGGTCTTTGGATCTGTCCAGAGGGCAGAGGTGAGAACCCTGACATCATGGTGCCGCGACAACAACCTGCTGCTTAACATCAGCAAAACCAAGGAGCTCATTGTGGATTACAGGAGACTGCAGAGAGGAGCCCACACCCCCATCCACATCGAAGGAGCAGAGGTGGAGAGAGTCAGCTGCTTCAGATTCCTGGGCATCACCATTAGCGAGGAACTGAGCTGGTCACACCATGTTGGTGTGATCACAAAAGCAGTAAGACAGCAGCTCCTGAGAAGATTCGGCATGAACCCCAGAATTCTTACAAACTTCTATCGACGCACCATTGAAAGTATTCTGACTGGCTGCATCACCACTTGGTACGGCAGCTGTAATGCTCTGGACCGCAAAGCTCTGCAGAGGGTGTTGAGATCAGCACAGCGTATCACCAGGACTGAACTGCCAGCCATGCCGGATCTCTACAAACAGCGCTGCATGAGGAAGACACAGCGGATCCTCTCTAATCCCAGCCACAGACTTTTCACACTCCTGCCATCCGGCAGGCGGTTCAGGAGCATCCAGACCCGCACTACCAGACACAGGGACAGCCATCAGACTTTTGAACTGCTGACATTCCATACACACCACTACACACTCACTGCAATTACAGGACTCTGCACACTGTCACTTCAACAAATGCTACTTAAATGCTCATTGCACAACTTTGTACAACCTGCAGATACTCTTGCACAAACTTGTAAATACCAACTTGTCTTAAATGTAAATACCAACTAAATTCTCTAATATTTAATACTTTTTTCCTCTCCTTTTTATTATAGTTATTATTATTATTATTATTTTATTACTACCACTGCTATTTTCTATTATTTTCTTCTCGATATAACTGCACACTCTCTATATGCTCATGTAAAGCTGAGGAGCCAAAGAATTTCATTATGGATAAATGTGGCTACACTGTTATCTGTACAGGACAATAAAACTTGAAACTTGAAATTTGAAACTATGTTCAAAGGCATACATGAGCACAATGCTCAATATACACAGCTAAAGCGATGCTACTCTTGAAGAGAAAGCATTTGAGGAATCAAGATCTTCCAGCATTCACCACACATGCTGATTCTCAGCTTAAATAGAACAGCTTTGTATGATTTAGGATTGAAAATAATCCTTATTTATCTTATCCAGGCCGTCAGCACAGCCTCTCAGTTTTGGCTCCACCCCCTTGCCCCAGGTAGGAGGAGCTTCTGTGCCTCAGATGGACATATGAAGGATATCCCCTCTCCATGATGTCATCCAGATTGAAGAGTAGAAAAAACTGTAATAAGTTGAATGTTTACAGCAGTCTGAAGTTTGACTGAAGTTGTACTGTCTGCAGTCCACTGTGAGTGTGTTTATGTTTTTGTGAGTGCTGGTGTCGGTGTGCACGGGGTTGGGGGGGGAATGTCTTATTGAGCGCTCAGCTACATGATGGCCGGCAGTGAACCTGTTCCAGAAGCTGCAGAAGCTCTTCCCAGGAGGTTTTGTTTGCTGTGGTCAGACAACGTTCTAGTGCAAAGTCCTGCATCCAGGCAGTGGAGTCACAGTGATACTCTTCACTGTCCTCACACATCTCTGAAGGGGCTTACTGCATGGATGCGGGCACTAAGCTCTCTATAATGCCTAATGTAGAAAATGGTGAGGATGGGTTGGAGGGAGGGAGCTTTCCTAATGTGATGCAAGAAGTGGAGGCGCTGGTGAGCTCTCTTTATTAATGCTCGATTGTGCCGAGACCAGGAGAGTGTCCAGAATTTCCAACTGGTGCACTGGTCCAGCACTCACTGTGTCACATGTTATTAACACCATGAAAGCCAGCAGTGATCTGACAACAACAGCAGCTCAGTGCTTTTCTTTCAGAAAACCAGATTCCTAAGATTCTTAATAAGAGCACCGATAGTTATTTTTACAAAGCGAAGGCTCTGTGATTTAACTAACAGTTAAACACAGCTTAATCTGCATTTAGTCCAAGCGTGAAAAACTGGTCTGACCTGCTCCTGATGCTCCGGGTTGTTGATGATTTGTCAAGGTTTTCTCTAACCTACAGTAAAAAAGTTGAAAAATTAAAATAGCCTTTATTTATGTAACCTATAGTTGGTAGTTGTTGATATGCAAATGAGCTAACGGCAGTCTAGCTTCCTGTGGGTTTACTGCTTACCTCATTATTTGAAACTTTGGCAGAGTGTAATATGAAGATCGGTCACTGGAGGAGATCTAAAGCAGAATAGGTTTATATGTCTGTATCAGCTGCCACACATGAAAAGTCTGAGCAGAGCAGAAGAGCAGGAGAAGAGATGTCACATTCATGGTGCCTCCTTTTAGTGAATATATCTGGACAAAACTGTAGGTTCACTTTATTTTAATGTCTTCTTTTAGTGCAGCCTCAGATTGTTCCTAAGGTACTTCCTTGTGATTCACAACCTATTATAGAGTGATTGTCTTTAGCATAAACACTAAATATAACTTCATGCCTAGGGATGGTATCGTTTAGGTTTTATCCGATACCGGTGCCAAATCGGTACTTTTGAAACGGTGCCGGTGCTCAAACGGTGCTCAAACCGGTGCTTAAAGAATGGAGAACACAAAATTGGTCCAAAAACCTCTCATGTTCAGCTGTTTTTTGTAAAAAGATAACAATGTTAGCCTTTTCTGCAGCTATGGGGCATATATGGTATCATTCTTGGCTGGAAGCAGTGCTTAAACAATGGAAAAAACACAAACTTTGTCCAAAACCTCTCATGTTTAACTGTTTTCCACTTTTTCTTTGGTCATTTTAGTCTTTTTGGCCAGGGTGAAGGGAGTATCTGCCATCAAACAAGAAGACAGCCGTATGTAGCTATGATGGTGTTTGCTAGTTCACCTTACATGCATTAATGTAATAATGTGGTTATCCTACTCAACGTAAATTACACACGAACAACATTAAGCTACTCACGCAGAGAAGAACGGCTGCTGCTGCCATCATCATCCGTCATCATTTCTGCTACACTGGCAGGGCTAGGGGCCAGGACTCTAATCTTCGGGTTTTTGGGGGATGTTGCATAACAGGCAACCCATCCGCAGTAGATGTGCACGGAGTGAGGTCTCGCAGCAAGCTATCAAATACGGCGCATTTCTGGGCTTTTAAAAAAAACGCTATGCATCGCCAGGTGTTTCATCGGATTTGAGGTGTTACCTCCTTTGACAGTATCACAGTATCAGCTTAAAGCACTTGTTGCAGGCTGCTGAGTTTGCATATTTTGCTGTGAAGTACAGCCAGACTTTTGACCGCTTCGCCTTGGACGTTTTTAATCTGTAGCTCTGCTCTAAAAGAACGTACGTACCTGGACCCGCCTACTATCCTCGGAAACGTGAAATGATTGGCTAGAAGTGTATCACAGCTCAGGAAAAAAAAGCACCGAAATAAAGCACCGAAATGTGCGCTGCTTTTCGGTCTGGTTACTACCGTTTATGTCAGAACCGGTGCCATCATGACACCGGACACCGGTACCCATCCCTATTCATGCCTTATACAAGCATTCACCGCAGGCTATATCTGCTGTAAAGCCAAAATGACATCAGGCTGGACATTCAATGGACACAAGGTTTGGGCTGAAATTACTGTAACTGTGCTAAAATAACTAAAAATCAGATTTCTGCTGAGCGTAATAATTCCCATCTCTGTGGCTCAGTGCAGTCTGGCTCCGTCAGCTCGGGTCGCTGATGGGAGCTGACACTGAAGCATCCCCTGTTGTGTCGCCCTGAACAAAACCTGCTTCAGACATGATGACTGTGTCTGTGCTGCCGTTACACCGAGCAGAGCGTCTGTGTGTTGATGGAGGAGCCGAAGCCGCTGTTGCTGCTCTGTACAATAAATCAGCGAGGATGAGAGCATCAGCTCCCCATCCCTGCTCTCCCTCTCTGTCCGTCCGTCTGTCCATCATACCTGCCGTTTCTTCTCCCCTCTCTGCTCTTTCTGCGTGGACAGCCGTGATGTCCTCTTTAAGCCACTCCATGTGAGCATGGCGCCCCCAAGAGGCCGGTCCTGCCGCCTCGTCACCGCCACCACCACCTCCTCCTTTTTCTTCTCCTCCTTTTTCTTCTCCTCTTGCAGCAGCAGTGGGGCACATCATGAATATTTCAGCGGGTTTAACTCCACTTAAAATATGCATTCTAATTGGGCCTAAGTGCCGCAGCTTCACTCTGAGTAGCTTTCCAGGTTTCTCCCTCCACTCCCTCCCTAACTGACACGTTTCACATGCTTGATATATTTTTTTAATGTTGCTTACTGATCTGTTTCTTCCTCTCGCTGAAATTTGCTGGAAACTCTTCAGAGAGCGCATCAATTTACAGCGTCATCATCTCACATAGGTGCATGGCAGACGGGGGCCAACCTCACTCCCAGTGCTTCCACTTGGGTGGATAATGCTGCATTATATGCATAAGAGATTTCTTCATTAATATTCTTCTTCAGTTTAAAAATTCTGCTAATTCACCTTTAATTGGTACCAGAGCACAGCTAGTTTCATGTCTTTTATCAGCAAGATTCAGGGGTTCTTAGTTTGTAGGCTCTGCTTCCTTTAGGCAACAAACTGGATTAAAGGTTGTCCTTTGCAAAGCCACAACAGTGAGACTGTCACACTCCCCAAGGTTTTCAGCTGCTTCCACTGTTATTTTCTCCCCATGCCTTCTCTGTTCCCTTGCCTTCTATAATCGTGTTTAGTGGGTTAATCCATATGAAATCAGCCAAATCTGGAAAAACTTCCAGCCTGACCCCCTTCAGAATCAGCTGTTTTTCTGTACTGTAACTTTGATTCATTTAATGAGGCCTTGCAGCATGTTACACATTGTGGATTAAAATTTCATGCTTTCAATTCATGTTGTGTTTCCAACATTTTGACCTGACATAACTCTGACTACATGAAATATAAACATGGAATTTTTAATGCTGGAAAATATATTTAGGCTCTGATTAAATACAAGAAAATTTTCAAGGTCCACTCCAAGAGTCACAGAAGACACGGTGTGGATACTGATGTCTTTGAAGGCAAAGATATCAGTTTATCTGATGGGTCATGTAGCCTGAGGTGGTCAGCTGGTGACCCTGATGTTAGCCTCCATGTCTCCATGTTAGTTAATGTGTTTTTGTTATTTTGTTTTACTTTGAAAGTTTGTTTTCTCATGTGTCTTATTTTGGTTACACTTCCTGTTTTAGTTTCTCCTTAGAGATTTTCAGCTGTTGCTGATTGTCTCCGCCTGTGCTTTGTTACCACCTGTGTCTTGTCTCATAATCATCCAACTTTGTTTTCACTGTTAGCCAGTTTTAGCGTTTTGTTGTCTTAGATCATGTGTGGGGAACTCCAGGCCTCAAGGGCCAGTGTCCTGCAGGTTTTAGATATCACCCTGGGTCAACACACCTAAAACAAATGATTAGTTCATTACCAGGCCTTGAGGACATGTTTAGGAACTAATTTAGCCATTTAAATCAGCTGTTTTGTATCGAGGACACATTTAAGCCGGCAGGACACCGGCCCATGAGGTTGTCCTGCCTTCGATGATCCACTGGTTTATTAGTTTTTTAAATAATGTTATTTATGTTCTTGCTTTGAAAATACATTTTTAGTCTGGATTTGGATCCTGTCTCCACCACATTCAGTTACAGGACAAATAATAAAACACATCTTTCAGTGCAGGAAAACTTGATGTTATGCAGTAGCTAAGTCATTCCATATCCAGTTATGACAATCATAGTTTAGCTACAACATGGTTTATTGTGAAATCTGTTTTTTCAGTGCAGTTTGCTTTTAATGGGTTACTTTGGTAACTTGGATAGGAAGACCAACACCACACCATGTTAGTAGTAGTCTCTTAAGCCAGCCTAGCTTATCTTAAACACTAAGAATAAAGGGTAACGTCTGCATGGCCATGATGAGACAAGGACCAAAACACACATTAGTGGCTTTAAAGTTTAACAGGGCTGTAAGTTTACTAACTAACTAATGTAGGGCTACTTTATTTGCAAATCGCTTCCTGCTAACCTAGCTGTATCTTTATATTAGCTATTACTTTAAAAACATCACGTCTTACTGAGCTAGATATATTTAACCTCCTAAGACCTGAACTCTTCCACAGCATGCATTTTTAATTTCTCTTTCATATTTGGGCATATTGGGACCTGATGAATGTAAAAACAAAGAATTAGCAGATTTTTTTTTTTACCTTATTTTGTTTTTTAAGAAAAATGAGAGCCACATATGGATATTCATTTAAAATTTCGATAGAACAGTAGCAGTACAATGTCCTCGTAAGTGAATATCAGGCCCTTGTAGAGCAAAATTGAGTATTTTGGTCTAAATAACCCAAAATGTGATGTCCACATATGTGTACGGCAGGTCCTAGGGGGTTAAAGCAACAATGTGATGTAGCTAGCTAAAGGCTAATCAAAACAAGGTGGGTTTTTTTTATAAAAATCTTGCGAAAAGCAGTGATACAATTAAAACTACAGTTAGTTAATACTCAACTGAGTAGTTACATTACTTCCACTTAGATTAGCCAGTCTTATCAATTTAAAGTTTTTATATTTTTGTGCTCTCAGACAAGTGTGACCAAAACAGCTGGGAGGGGATAAAAATAGGGATTTATAATCATTAGCTGTATATCTGCAATGCACTTCAGACCAAAAATTTTTTTATCAGCTTTGCTGTTCCCGTAGCTCTGTGTCTTTGTAATTTTTAGGCGATGCACTGCATGCAGTTTCACATAATATCTGATTCATTCCTCTGAAATGGGCTCCAGCAGTTTTTACATGAGCAGAAAATGAGCGATTCTATCATCTACAAAAGAAACTGAATGCAGGAATCCAGCTTTAACACATTAGCAGGTGCAGCTCTCCACCACAACCCTGGAAACCCTCTTTGAACACTCAGCTGAGTAACAGCATTTTGACAACAAGCTCAATTCATGAACTTGACAATCGCGCGGGTCAAACCCGATGACCATGAGTGGATTTTCTAGTTATATCTACAACCCTGCTTCATTTCCTGGCTCTGTGATTTGTTTCTGTCGATGGGAACTTGATTTTATCCTTTTCAAATAATAACTTTGTGGAAATTGTGGTCCAGAAAATGAAGTGTCACAGATCTCCACAGGATGTTACACGGCCTGGTGAGGAGGAGGAGGAGGCAGCTTTTGGTTGATGCATTAAAATACATCCTGCAGTTCACAGGATGTGAGTAGCCCACACACATCATCATAAAATCTATATGCAGTAAGAGCAAATAATAGGAAAGGCCACGCACATGCAGGCCGAGACCATCAGCAGCAGCATCTGCATCAAAGAGAGGGTGAATTGGATTTGTGGCTTCGCTCTTTGTACTTTTACGCAGACAAAAGTGGATTATTGAGCATTTTAATGGCACATATGAAGTGGAGTGTGCAGCCAAGACACATCACCAATCTGAAATGGGCACTCCAGAGTTCTGACATAAAACACTAGGTGTCCTTAATTTAATTGAAATGAATAATGACTGAACATTAAGTCTTCCATTAAAAGTGGTCCATGTGATGGGGCAGCAAAAAACGTGGAAATGTAATAGTTTTGTCCTCCTTTCAGTTTCCTAATTAAATTGCTTTCCGTAGAATGTGCTTTTTATTTCCCTTGTTTTTTCATGTTTGTGGCGATAAATCAGCTCTGACACATGCAGGACATGAGAAAAAGTCTCAGTGGCTGTAGAAAACACGTCAGCTCGCTACCACGCACAAAATCGTTCTGTTTTGTCAAAGCTGTGGTCGCCCTCGGATGTCCTCACAGAGATGTTTGGACGCTCGGTGTTGTATTTGGTCTGCCCAATGTGCAGGTTAGATTAGAAAGGGACATTTAAATCCAAACCACAAGCTTTCCTGAACCTAAAACTGTAGTTTACAGTGCCTAAAACAAACAAGCAAGTAACTGTGGAAGTAAATATTAAAAATAAATGAATAACTGCAACTCCTCCACCCTTCTCATGCAAACACTGGAGCTCCACACCTGGCTAAACCAAGGCAGAATACACGGTTTGCTTACACTGGAAACGCCATCTGATAGAAAGGCAGTCTAACAATAGCATCTGGTCAACTTTATGTTTTAAGGGTAATGAATAGATTTAGTGTATTTGGAAACTGACCACAGACACAGGGGAAGGCTGTGGATGACAGGAAGTAGGGAACAGGAACAACATATTCACATTTCAAAGTAAAAGACCCAAAGCAATCCTTTTGAAACACGTCCAGTGTGATTTAACATTTTACAGAGAATGAAACAAAACTATGTCTTTTTATTATGTGTGTGCGGTTTTCATGTTCTAGTGGCTACTGAAGTTAAAATTGATCAAATAAAACATCAAAATAAATGCTCGAATGAGTGATTGAAGTGCGCAGACTGGCCAAAGCATCAACAATGTAAAAGATTTAACAGCTAAGTCTAATAATCTGCATTCTTTTAATGGTCATCGGGGTTTGATGGGGCTAGGTTAACTGGTTATCCTAAACTGGCCATAAATGTGATTTTTTTTTCCTGTCTCACTGTGTTGGCCCAGGAACTGGGCTGACCTCTCGCTCTGTGGCTGCTGGGATAGGCTCCAGTCCAACCACAGCCATGAACGGGATAAGTGGATGGAGGAAAGTTTTGCTTTGTGACCTCAGTTAAACAGTTTCCTGAAGACTTCATGGTTTCAGGTCCCACTAAATAGAATGTGAAGCTAATTTTCTAAAGTCTGGTCATTATCAGAGCCAAAAAGGAAGCTTTTATCCACTGTGTGCTCACTGGCTGATAACTTGTTACCTGTGTCAGATCCTGCCAATGGGAACGTGAAGTGAATTTTTCCTTCTTTTGTAACATGCAATGGCAAACTGCTTTTCCCTCCATCGTGTTTCTAATCTTTGGTTTGGAGCAGGAACGAGGACTGTAACGTAAAAACAGAGAAGATCACAGTCCAAACGAACTGCTAAATTTAGGCCTTAATGAGTCACAACTGCTACAAGATTTAGACACAACAACACGTTTGAGTCGCATTTTTATGGACTCACACACGCTCACACACACACAGAGGGGGTCCACTATGGTTTGGAGTAGAACGAGACTCGGCTGGTTTCATCCTCGTCCGTCGCTGCAGTGACCGAGTAGCTTTGATCCTCCACTCCACTACATCACTCTCTCTCTCTCTCTGCGTTTCTATGTGTCTCACCCTCGCTCACCCTCTCTCTCTCCTCAAACATAATGGATAGTGGTGAGGCAGGCGCAGCGCTTTGTTGCCATGGCAATGGCAAGGGAACTAATAACCTGGTGGAGAGCCGATAAGGCACAGAGAGAGAGGACGGAGACACAATGAAACACAAAGTGGGTGGGTATGATTACGGAGAGTATTCATCATTTCCAGCATCACATGTAAACTAAAATGACTGAAATAAAATGTCCACAACTGATAAATCTGCGTATAGATTACCAACCACTTACTGAGCTGAAGGACAGAATATACAAATAAGAGAGAATATAACTTGAAATTATGTCCTATAGAGAGGAAACATCAAAGAGAAGCACAATAACCAGAAGAATGAGAAGAAAATCATAAAATAAGCACAGAAAAAATAAGATGATATTTTATTTATCCCAAAAAGGTAACACACCGCAGCAGCCAAAACATGAAAAACAACTTAGGTCAATAAAATAAATCAAATATCACAAAACAAAACAGCTCAGAAACGTAGAGAAATATTTATTCTATTATACTTACTCTTCATTTATTTAACATGGCTCCTTTAGTATGAGGAGCTTAATAAGTAAAATCACATCAGTGCAGGCCCAGTGGGATGAGATGATGTGTCTCTGTCCTCGTGGAAGCTGGGCTGAAGCAGCTGCAGACGCTGGGCCAGGTTATCCAGGTAAGGAGATCACCTCTGCTTCACCTGATCCAATCAGAGAGTCCATTCAAACTGGGTTCAAACAACAAGGACGACGACTTCCCTCAGCAGGTCACACGGACGCACCGCTGGCAGACCAATATTCAGGCCACCGTCTTTGTCATGCCTCACACACTGGATAGGTCCCATAGAGAGACGGAGCCTTTATTCCCAAAGAACCACATGCACATGACTGTCGAGGTGTTAAAGTCTTGGAGTACCATTCAAAATCCAAAACACAAGCTTTTCCTGAACCTAATAAAGTAGTTTTAAGTGCGTAAAATAAATCACCAAGTAAAGGTAAAATAAATAAAATAAATAACTGCAACCCCTCCATCCTCCTAATGCAGACACTGAAGCTCCACGACAGGCTAAACTGAGCCATCAAAACTTTTGGTTAAATTGGAGATCAAATGTAAAAGAAAGTCAGTGTCTGTGATCTGTTTAAAGAATGATGGTGAAAATAGCTGCCATTATTTAACTGCTTTAACCACAGTGTCAGAGACAAATGTCCATCTAGTCTTTTTCAGTGGCACAATAACCAGATGAACAATGAGAACAATAAAATTAGCACATGAAAGCAAGACATTTTGTCATGGTTTTATTTGTTCTGAGTTTTGAATCATCGGGTTTCTTCGGTAGTTCTGTGTTCAGGATTTTTTTAACTTCCTGTTTTACTCTGAAAGTTACCCTTTTTTCACATCTTGTGCTACTTCCTGTGTCTTTCCCTTGTGTCTCCCCGATCGTCCGTCAGCCTGTATGAAGTCCTGTGTGGTTCATGCTGTCTGTTCATGTTCTTCCTGTTATTCTTCAGGCTTCAGGTTAGCTTCCTGGCTTAAGTCCTGTCCCCTGCCAGCACCTTTTCTTCATGCTTCTTGATAAAGATTCTTGTTGTCTGGAGGTGCATTCAGATTCCTTTATTTCTGGTGGGTGGCAGGAAGTGCTACGTGTACACGCAGTGTTCCCTCTGGGTCTGTGCTTGTCCATCTTGTTGTCCAAGCACCTCACGCTCCCCGCTATGATGGCTCGAACACTCGGGTTGTGTTTCCTCCCCTCCCCACTTACCTCTGAAACCCTGAAGATTCCTCTGCAGCTCCAGTAGAAGCTTCGCTCCGAGCAGACTCGCCATGGCTAAGACTTCCAAAACTCTGATTTACAAAACAAAAAGTCACCATTTAACCTCATGTGAGGTTATTATCCTTTCCAAGTGTTAAAGTACTGGTTGGATCAGGAAGTCGTGGTTTGTTTGTTTTTTTTGTTTTTTTGTTCTTTTGTAATGAAACAAAAAAGTTTCTTCTTAAAGCCTCAAAACTCTGATAATAATTCATATATTTTCCGGCTCTTGTGAGGTTAAAGAAGATAAAAAAAAATTTTTTCTGAGGAGTGGCGTTGATGACAGGCAGCTGAAACATCAGGATATACAGTACGCTGTGTATTTTTACTTTGGAGTCTGTACACTTTCTTAGCTTGAACACGTTTGTGTATGTTTAAGACTTTCTTCTCACATCCTTTTGATTTTGAAAGCCAACTTGTTTTCCCAGCTGGTTTTAAATCTCTCAGATGGCGAGGTTGCGAGTGGTAGGTTTGGCATATGTAGGAGATTAAACTGTCTTTATAAGGCTGCTGTGTATTACTGAGATTCACTTTCAAATCCTGTGAAAATACACTGTGTGACGAGGCGATTTTCAAAGAATACAAAGTGCTTATGTTGTAATATGTTTGTCTCATATTCAGGACACACAGTGTATAATCGATCTGGTGAATGAAACCAAATTATATATTTACTCTTACCTGTTTTATACTGAGATGAACTTACTTCCTCTACAATGACTTTTTACAAGAGTTGGGTGGGTAAGCTGAATTGGAGATTTTGATTTTTCGTGTAATTTTTCACTCATATTCGCTTGATTTTTAGGTTGAACCATTGAGGAAGCTTTACAGCTTTGACAACCTTAAAGCAGAAACTTTAAGCCCCAAGTGACGATGAAAATATTTGAAATATTGCACACTTTCTTGTTCAAACTCAGTTTGAAAGCAATGTTTTTATGACTTCATTGTAACCATCATCCAACATGTCCAGTTCATGCATTTATGGTTGTGTTTACTTCTTCTTCCATAAAAATGATTGAAAACCATGGGGATACCATAACATCATGTCATTTTCTTGTATTACATAAGTTTTAAAAAATCCTTTTTACCGCTCAGAAACTGAATTATTGACTGTGAAGGTGGGTGTTTTTCAAACGATGAACACCTGAACTGCACACAAGACAGAACGCATGTATGTGTGTCTGTGTGTGTGTTGAGGGGAGGTGTTGGGTGATGGATGTACTTTGAGGTGCTCCCCCATCCCTCCTCAGATGTTTTCCTGCTCTTCATTTGATGTCGATGTTCTTGGAGCACTTCCCGGTTGACGCCGTCGAAACGCTCGGTCGCTTTGATCCTGTCTCTTCTTAGCTGTGTTGAAGTTTGTGTTTGTGCACAGCGAGTCGAGTTTGAGCTCACAGACGCTGCAAAAATCCTGCTTAACCTCCACTTTACACACATAAATCCCCCCACTCTGTTTCTGTGTGGAAAAATCGTCGTCAGCTCTTTACAGGAGCAGGGGTTAGTCTTTCTGTCTGCACGTTTTAAAGTGTTTAAACTGTTCGTCAAACATTTGCACGTGTTAAAACGCTGCAGCTTCTGCGGCGTGTTGGTTCAGTAACCACAGAGTCAGTGTCTTCCTCTGTAAACGATCTCTGATTTTCCTCTCTGAGCAATGCCACATTTAAATCTTCAAATCAGTTTAAACAGAAACTGTTTTTAAGATTAACAACCATAATGAGGGCCTGGTTTGCCAGCTGTAGGTCTGACTTTTGTAGGGATGCGAGCTGAGTGATCTGAGGCTGCACCACTGTGAGGATCCTTGGGGTCTTTTTTGACCATGATATGAATGAGGAGTCTTCCTCATACACAAAAGTCAGTCATGGTGTTCCACAGGGATCTATATTGGGACTAATACATGCTTCTCTTAGCTAACATTAGTAGAAAATATTGCATACATTTTATTGCTATGCAATAAACCCATGAAGGGAGATGATGGAGTTAAACTCCAGGCATGCCTTAAAAAGCCTGATTGACTTGTAATTTATTTCTAAATTCAGAAAAACCAAGATTATTGTACTTGGTCAGTAATCAGGCCCCATCTTATGTTAATGTACCATATGTACCATATCACCCCATCAGAGCACTTCACTATCAGTCTGCAGGCTTACTTGTTGTTCATAGAGTATTTCAAAATACTCTAACCCGTGCTCTAACCTTCAATATTCAGGTCCCTCTTGTGTGGAGCCAGCATATTTGACCAGCTGGGACTGATGGAGTGACAATGAGGTGGAGGTATTTTGGCGGCATTACAGGGACCTAAATAATATCTTTCTCATTCCCATTCCTTTCTTCCTTCTTTTTAGACACTTTTCAAATTCAACTGTGGCAAAAACATGAGGCGAGACGGTCTCCTTTTTTTCGCCACTCACCAACAATAAGATGTCCCTAATCAGGCGACAGGCACACGCACCCACTTCCTCCTCTTCCCCCTTTTCTTCATTATCCACTCCTCATTTAACCTTTAAACTCCCGTAAACTGGACATTTTGGTCATTAAGTAATAGAGGAACTTACTTTTATGACCTCTTTAGAAGACAGTGAATCACTACGTGAGCTCAGACTACACACTGAAACATTTTTATACAACACATGCAGGCCACGTTTCTCAGTCATTCACATTCAGAATGAAAAGACAGATAATCTTTCACAGTAAATATAAAGAAACCTTCAGTTTTACCCCGTAGGTGTTATTTTTCTCTGCTTTCAGGCACTCGGGTCGCTCCATGCTCTTTACTATGTGATAAAAAGTAATTCTAAAGAAAGAGAGAGAACGTGTGAGAGGGAAATGTCAAATATTCTGGATATGGGAGGAATAACTGAGACGGAGGAGTCTATTTCTGACCTCAGAGGAGATGGGAGATGAACGTTGCTGCCGAACCTTCAGTGTCATGACCTGTAATCGTCCAATCTGCCGAGCGCCGGGCGGAGTGAGCGCCGAGTGCTGAGCTGTTTGTTGTTGTTCTGGGTTGGAGGTCGAATGTGTGAATAATCCAGCGCTGCACTGAGAGCCGGCCTGATGGCTGATATCCAGGAGCTTCCAGTTTCTCTTTCAAATGCAGAGAAAAAAAGTTTTCCATTTCTAAATATGTAGACAGTCTGCAGGATGAAGAATAAAACCCAAAGCACAAAAATAAAATCTTACAAATGGTTGGAACGAGTTTGCAGTGCATTAGTATTCATATTTTAAACATTGCATCATTCTGAGTAAACACTTCACTCTTCTTATTTTACTCTTATATTACAACAATTATTTGCTAGGAGGCAGTCCTAGCAAATAATTGTTGTCCTTATGTTTACACAACAGGCATCAACTCACTGCACTCGTGGTGTCACAGCTTTGTTGATCTAATATGATGTTAAACGAGCCAGTCTAAGAAAATTATCAATGACCACTGAATGCTTTAGCATGACAAAATCTAATGCCTAATGTTTTGTGCTCACATAAAACATTTCTCCTCATGTGCTCACATGAAGGGAAACAGTAGTTGGAGACCACAGCACATCTAAAATTATTGCAAACGTGTACAAAAAACTTGCAATCTCATTGCCTATGAAATGGTTGCAGCATGAAGACAGTGAAAAAACAGCAATAAGACAGGAGACAGCTATCAGTCTGATTGGCTGGGGACAAGTTGGTAAATATAATGCAATCTGTTAACAATCCAGTGGTGATTAACACTGACAAATCACAGAAAATAGTAGATCTGTTGTCATCTTCATACAAAAAATTCAAAATAACTACTTCCGTTCGGAGTCCAGGCAGAAACTCATATATTTAAAACATCATTTCAGAAATTCCTCCAGGAACAACAACATAGTTGCATCAAGACAGAGATTTAAATGCAAAATGACGAGAAGCTTGGCAACAAAGGTTTAATCATAAAAATGTTTCTTAGTTGAAAGTTGTGTGGAATGTATGTATAGTTTTTCACATTATATGTTTTCGATGGTAATTTCTCACTTCGTGGTACAGAAGCTTTGAGGTATAACACACTGAAAAAATAATTCTGACTCCAGTGAATTTCCAAAAGCACAAGAGAAGTGTTTCTGGGGAGACAATAACACTTAAAAGAAGTGGTTCTGTGAGGAAAGAAAAGATGAGAGGTAAGTGTGTTAGCCTAACTATTAGCCTAAAAATCCGTCATCAGTATTATATGAATCATGATAAAACACACCTACCATGTTTTGGGTTCCTGCACCTGGTCCGTCGAGTTATTGTCTCCCCAGAAACAGTTCCGTTGTACTTTTGGAAATCAGTTTTTTCCTATTTCTGTTTTGTTTTTTCCTATTTCCGTTGAGTTTCGTGTGCTTTTGCACAGACAATACACTAACTAAGAATAGAATATATATCCACTTAACACACTGTTTACTGCTACAGCTACACATGTTTCTTTTTCAGCTATTTATTAATAAGTGACTTTTATGTATGTGTATATATATATATATATATATATATATATATATATATATGTATATGTATGTATATATATATATATATATATATGTATATATGTATATATATGTATATATATGTATATATATATATATATATATATATATATATATATATATATATTCTTGGATGTTCGTTGTCTCATCCTGGACTGTGGTGCTGACACTCACCAGTCCCCGGCCCCCTTCCTTCCGCTTAGCGTACAGCCTCAGGGTGCTGGATTTGGGGTGAAACCCTCCATGCATGGTAAGGAGCTTTCTTGTCTTTATGTCAGTGGCTTCTATCTCCTCCTTTGGCCAGCCTATTACCCCAGCAGGGTACCTGATCACGGGCAGGGCGTACGTGTTGATGGCCCGGATCTTGTTCTTACCATTCAGCTGACTCCTCAGGACTTGCCTGACCCTCTGCAGGTACTTGGTGGTTGCAGCTTTTCTAGCGGCCTCTTCATGGTTCCCATTCGCCTGTGGGATCCCCAAGTACTTGTAACTGTCCTCTATGTCTGTAATGTTGCCTTCTGGTAGTTCAATCCCCTCAGTTCTGACTACCTTCCCTCTCTTTGTTACCATCCGACTACACTTCTCCAGTCCGAACGACATTCCAATGTCATTGCTGTATAGCCTGGTAGTGTGGATCAGTGAATCGATGTCTCGTTCACTCTTGGCATACAGCTTGATGTCATCCATGTACAGGAGGTGGCTGACAACTGCTCCGTTCTGTAGTCGGTATCCGTAGCCAGTCTTGTTAATGATCTCACTGAGGGGGTTCAGGCCTATGCAGAACAGCAGTGGGGACAGAGCATCTCCTTGGTAGATCCCGCACTTGATGGTGACTTGTGCTATGGGCTTGGAGTTGGCCTCTAGTGTTGTACGCCACATCCCCATTGAGTTCCTGATGAAGGCTCTTAGGGTCCCATTGATCTTGTACAATTCTAGGCATTCCAGTATCCAGCTGTGGGGCATTGAGTCATAGGCCTTCTTGTAATCAATCCAGGCAGTGCACAGGTTGGTCAGTCTGGTCTTGCAGTCTCGGCTGATTGTTCTGTCTACCAGTAGCTGGTGTTTTGCGCCTCTGGTATTCTTGCCAATTCCTTTCTGTGTCCCGCTCATGTATTGACCCATGTGCCTGTTCATCTTAGCCGATATGATGCCTGACAGGAGCTTCCATGTAGTACTGAGGCAGGTTATTGGTCGGTAGTTGGAGGGGACCGGTCCCTTCTTGGGGTCCTTGGGGATCAGGACCGTCCGGCCTTCAGTTAGCCATTCCGGGTGTCTCTCGTTAACTAGCAGCTGGTTCATTTGTGCTGCCAGACGCTCGTGGAGTGCAATGGCCCCAACTGACCGAGTGCTCAGTGAATACCTCAGGCAGCAGAAACCCAAGAAAGAGGAGGGAGACGAGGAACCATCATGGAAGGACAGGCCCCTGCACGGTATGTACCACCGGCAGATAGAGGAGGTGGCTGATATCCAGAAATCCTACCAGTGGCTGGACAAAGCTGGACTGAAAGACAGCACAGAGGCACTAATCATGGCAGCACAAGAACAAGCTCTGAGCACAAGATCCATAGAGGCTGGGGTCTATCACACCAGGCAAGACCCCAGGTGCAGGCTGTGTAAAGATGCCCCAGAGACAATCCAGCACATAACAGCAGGGTGCAAGATGCTAGCAGGCAAGGCATACATGGAACGCCATAACCAAGTGGCCGGCATAGTGTACAGGAACATCTGTGCCGAGTATAACCTGGAAGTCCCGAGGTCAAAATGGGAGATGCCCCCAAGGGTGGTGGAGAATGACCGAGCTAAGATCCTGTGGGACTTCCAGATACAGACGGACAAAATGGTGGTGGCTAACCAACCGGACAAAGTGGTGGTAGACAAACAGAAGAAGACGGCCGTAGTGATCGATGTAGCGGTTCCGAATGACAGCAATATCAGGAAGAAGGAACACGAGAAGCTGGAGAAATACCAAGGGCTCAGAGAAGAGCTCGAGAGGATGTGGAGGGTGAAGGTAACGGTGGTCCCCGTGGTAATCGGAGCACTAGGTGCGGTGACTCCCAAGCTTGGCGAGTGGCTCCAGCAGATCCCAGGAACAACATCGGAGATCTCTGTCCAGAAGAGCGCAGTCCTGGGAACAGCTAAGATACTGCGCAGGACCCTCAAGCTCCCAGGCCTCTGGTAGAGGACCCGAGCTTGAAGGATAAACCGCCCGCAGGGGCGTGCTGGGTGTTTTTTTTTTATATATATATATATATATATATATGTGTATATATATATATATATATGTGTATATATATATGTATATATGTATATATATATATGTATATATGTATATATGTATATATGTGTGTATATATATATATATGTATATACATATACATATATATATGTATATACATATACATACATATATACATACATATATACATACATAAAAGTCACTTCTTAATAAATAGCTGAAAAAGACACATGTGTAGCTGTAGCAGTAAACAGTGTGTTAAGTGGATGCGTTGTACAGGGAGCCACAGGCAGGAATGATTTTATGTGTCGTTCAGTGGTGCTTTTCGGTAATCTCAGTCTCTCACTGGATGTGCTCCTGTGACTGACCAGCATGTCATGGAATGGGTGGGAGGTGTTATCCAACATTGTCTTTATCTTGGACAACATCCGCCTCTCCGACACCACCTTGAGGGAGTTGTTTGGTGTCTTTGGTGGGATTTTGCACTAAAAAAAACAATCTTTTGTATGTAAACATATTCATAGAAAAAAGAAAAGAAACAATGTAAGTTCAAATCGATGTTTTGGCGGGAAAGTGTTGATTCGGAGTGACAATGAACGTGGCGGGAAAAGTTCCAGAGCGATTTACTTTTTATCTTTCCTGCTCTGTAAACCTGAAGATGTTAGCAAAACATAAAAAAATTAAGGCAACCGGTTGCCTTAATTTTTTTATGTTGATGAACTTTAAGTACCAAGTTTTACTAAACTGGAAACTTTAACCCTTTAAGACTGGTCGGAGCAGGCACGCTCCGTTTTGCGTAACTATTTTTCAAATCCCTGTAGAACTGCAACCACATAAGCTAGACCAATAATTTTTTTTTCATATGAAACCTGAGGAGTTGTACTTAGATTTTATGCCATCAGCTTGTCCTTTCCTTCAATCTATGGCCTTGCAAAAATTTTGTAAAAAGCATTTGTAGCAACAAAAACATAATATTCCAGAAACACGCTTTGCCAATCCGATCAGCTGTTCATAACACTTCCTACGTTGGAATAGATGTCAGCGCAAAGTATTGCATGTCCGCCATTACCTGCCTGAAACCGGAAGTTATGTCATTTTCCCGTGTAGTTTTTTACCTTCAGGGCCTTATAAGCCTACACTGGTGTTTTTAAAAGTTATGTTTGACTTCATGCTTTTCTGAATAGGATCTGGCTTAGAACTAAAATTGCACTGCTGGAAATAGTTTATTTTGAAGCACATGCTGGGGTTTTTTTTTGAAAATTTGCATTATAATATTTATTTTCGGTTTTCCTGCAGTATATCAAAATTGGTGTATCTCAAAAATAAAACTATGAAGACACTCAAAATAAGTTTCCTATGGTGGGAAACTATTTTGTGCAACTTTTTTGTATTTACAGTTTTTGAGGGATAAACCTCTTAGAATTCTCTAACTAGAAATATATGTTAAAAAAAAAAAAAGAAAAAAACGACAATGATTTTTTTGTAGTTTATTTTACTTTTTTGAAATGTATGTAGCTACTATGGACTAAATGCATACATATTATTAAAATTTTGGATATAACGGTTGTATTGAAGTATAGAAACTTGAAATGCTCCCAAAAATGGCTCCACAGCATGCAAAAATATAAAGCTAAGCTCTGGGGGACTTGGCTCTATGGTAGGTCTTAAAGGGTTAAACATCAACTTTATTCTTCACTTTCGTAATCATTCTTAGTTAAACAAAAATCAAACATCAGGAATTTGGAAAACTCAAAAACATGAAATGTAAAACTTGGTAAAACTAAAGTAGTCGTTCTGTTCTGCTAAATCAAAGCCTTAAATTTTTTCTTTAGTTTAGCAGTATTTTCTTGGCATCTTCCAGTAACACACTGTGCTATTACTGTTCAAGACATGTTAAAATAAAAAATTTATAAAAGATATTAAATGTTAAAGGTGATATGAAAGAATCATTATAGGTGTCGGAAACACAAACAGAGATGTTTAAAAGGGTATTTCAGTCACTTGAGGGTTAAATCACCAGGTCTCCCTTGAAAAAGAGGGTTTCCTAATCCCATTGGGATCTTTCTGTTTAAATACAGGTTAAATAAATAAAATAAAAATTGTTTTTACATAAGTTGAAAATTAATTAAAGTTTAAATAACTCTGACAGGAATAAAATGTCAAAGGAGTTAAAATTTTTGGATTAAGGAGAACTTTATTAAGAATATTAAGTTTACTATTTATCTGCTTTGAGTATTTGGGTTTAGAGTTTAACCTGCCTGAGCGCAAAGATAACACCTTAATAATAAGCTGCTCCCAGAGACCGGCTCAGACATTGCTGCTTAAAACAGCCAAGTTCGCTCACCTTAAAGTCCCAGCTCGCATCATCAGATGTTTCCTTTCTTTGACCCAAAGCGGCTGCTGGAGTCAGCGCGTTGTTTCCTTCAGTGTAATCTGCCTTCGGGAGGCCCGAACACGCAGCTCTGTGGCTTCGCTGACAGCCAAACACACCGACACATTATCTGCTTTCTGATAACACAATGAGAAAAATTTTCAGTGGAGCACATCAACCTCTCGCCTCAGCATTTTCTTTTCTTGTTTGACGCGTCGCTCCTCATTCCTCCACCGCCACCCTCCTCTCTTGCGCTCTGTGAAAGGATCTGGAAATCTCTGAAATATTTAACACACATTACAGTGAAAAAAGAGAAAAGGGGGCATTTATTTCAACGTGCGTCTCAGGCCAAAGCTAATGAAAAGATTCCCTGACTTCGGCATTTGAGCCTGCGTGTAAAAAAGTCAAAGAAAAATGGGACCTTTCAGCGCTGCAATATGTTCGCTGTATCAAAGAGCTGCACACTCTTACCCCTTTTCTTTCTGATCTCATTTAGCCTCATCTGAAATGAGTTTAGTACTTACACATGTAACTATCTAAATTCAATTTTCTGTGGATATTTCTAATGTACTGCATGCATTAAAAAATGTATTTGCACATACGCAAGCAGTGCTGAATTGTAAAGCGAAACTCCTCCAGTCGGGCTTATTACCCTCATGCCTGGACTCAGGCAGGGAGCAATTAATCATATTTTTGCTTTGGGTTAGAATACTGATTTCCATTTCTGCACAAAGGAAATGTAATATTTTCAGAGCTGGAAATTCATCCAGCAGTAGGTACAGTTTGGCTCAGAGGCTTTCTGCTCCCCGCTGAGCCGAGTGCCATAAAATAATGTGAGAGGAGCTGGAAGACAGATCGGCTGCTGCTCAGCTGGACGCTGGAAATGAACCGGCTGTCTCTCCGCCTGCCCATCTCTCCATCCGGGTGTTATTTTTTTATTTAATACAGTGTGTTACTGCGGGGCGGCGACTGCATTACACCGCCACGTGAAAAGCCCGACTAGAAAGATGTGGGGAAGGAATCAGGCTGAGGTTCATCCACGAACCGTTCGTGTCTGCATCAGGAGGAGGCACAGCTGCATTTTATTCACAGCGATTTGAATCGTTTTGTGATCGAATGTGTCTGAATGTGCAGGTTACACACATCCATCCAACTGCATCCACAGACTGCTGGAGTGCATCACACAGATACCTGCTAATTAGTGTTAAGTGACTAATAAAATACCATTTTTACTCAGAAAACTGGAGCACAAACACAGTGGAGAGGTCCAGTTCAGTGACTTTAATTAGCTCCAATTAGTGACTCCAGTGGGTGTTGAATTCATTAATCCACCTTAAGAAAACATCTTTCCTCCGCAGTGCACCGTAGTAGTCACAGCTCACAGACTTTGTGAGTCGTGACTGGGTTTCCCTGCAAGCTCGTGTGGTTGTTATTTTACATCCCGGGTACAAGGTGTGCTTTTACGTGACATTTATGACCTCAGCCACACATCTACACCGTGTATGTGTGCTCTTACAGTGTTTTTAATCATAAGAAATGTTGGTAGTTTTTAAAAGGACCTTAGAAGCAGCAACACACACAGAGTCGGACATTATGCTCTTTGTCTTCACTTGTCTGAAAAATGTCAGGTATACTGTAAAGTGCAGTAAACAGAACCCTGTTTAGCTATGGGTCTATGATCTGTCAAACATGAGCCAGAAAGAAGATTTCTGTCACAAGGTAGAAGTTCCAGTCAGTTTTTGCAAATTGCAACAAACACGGCATCACAGTTCAATAAAGATATTTTAAGTTACCAAAAGCTACTGGATTAGTTACAGATGCTTGCAAAACAAACCATTTCTTCACTTTATATGAAACCCTGCCATAAATCTTTTACACATAAAACACACAAACGTCAGGAATCTCTTTCTGGCACCGGTCAGCTAGCGAAGTTTACCCGTCAGTGACGCTAACGTTAGCCTGTGATGCTCGACTGTGATCACGTCCATAGAAAAGTTTTTATCAAAAGTTTCATAATTTACAAGCAACTCTTTGTCTGTTTGCAAAGAACAGACACAGTTTGACATCATCAAATTAAAAATTCATTTTAAAAAAAGAGATGATTTTTAATGGGTTTTTTTCAGGCTAGAAGTTTTTAAATTTCAGGAAACAGCAAAAACTAAAACATTTTGGGCTTTAGCCTGATTTTGTGTCACATATTGCTGCATATGTTTGTTAAACGTGATCACTACACTGTGCTGCATTCTCCTTTTCTTTCAGTCAGCTGTTGTTTCCATTTGTACGTTGTTTATTTATTTATTTGGTTTGATCATCATTTATTCCATTTAATTTTTCATAAAATTTTCCTTATAACTTTACTGCTTTTGCTTTTCATTGTGCTCATGATGGTTATGTGAGTTTTGTGTGTTTATTATGTGTTTTCTGAGATTTTTGGTTAGCACTTTGAGTCGACTCTTGTTGTTTTAAATCTATGACAGGAACAGAGGTGTCTGTGGAAAATCATTCTTTCTGACTCTTAACGTTATACCATAATCTAAAATATGATAAGATAAATTTGTCCAATAATTCAGAGGAATCGCCCTCTGGTGGCCATTAGAAAGAACGCAGATTTAAGCCACTACGACCTGGAAGCTGTGTGTTTGTTTCACCGGCCCGCCCAGTCTTCGTGCTCATCCTGACAAAGTTACCAAAAAAGAAAAAACAGCATAAAGTAAACAACGCTGTGTTTAATTTGACTGACAGCATTACTGTTTTTACTTTTTCCTTCAGTTGTTTCACAGATGTCACAATTATATTCCTAACAAACAAATTTTTGTGGCAGGTTTTCAGGCTCTTATTTTATTCCACAGGGATTCTGCTTTTTATTTAAAAGCACTTTCACAGGTGTGCTGCTGAGGTGTCCACATACTTTTGGGACTGTGGCGTAACGCACAGGAAAGTGAAGGATGTCGAATCCCTGAGCTGTTTCTGTCTGTCGGAAGCATCAAATCACTCGTTTCGCTTTGAGTGAAAGTTTGCGAGACTCTCAGTCAAGGATGCGACAGGTAAGACAGGTGTGTTCACTCACACACACACACACACATTCACACACACAGCCTGGCTGCAGATCCTAAAGGTTGCTTGTCTGCAAACTTTTCAACTGCTGCTTTTAATTGCACTTTTAATTTTCAGTTTGAGGTTTGAAGGCAGTAGTTTGAAATGAAAGTGCAGAACAAGGTGAGACCTTCTCAAGGTTCTTCTCATTTCAAACTCCTCCCATTACGGGTTTATTAAAATTTGAGTGAATAATGGATGTTTTCTCGCCATTAGCAGGATGTCAGATAGACGTGCCCTTGGTGTTCAGCTGTGCGAGCGCTCGCAGAAAAGGACCTGCGCTGCTTCTAAACAGGAAATGAAAACATACAAAGGCAGGTCTTTATTTCCATGTTTATCACCTTGAGTCTGGATCAGAGGTGGATGAAAATGTATAAAGCCTCAGAGCAGGAAAACAAAACAGACAAAACAGAGCAAACACACACACACACACACCTGCATGTCTCAGTTTTTCCCTTTTCTCCTCGGTGAAAAGCTCGGTTGTTGTTGTTCCACTGTTGAATCACTTTTTTGACACCCAATCATTTTGCCCCTGTATCACTTCCAAAATACATAGAGGGAAAATAGCTGCTGTGTTCCTCAGCAAAACAACAAAGAAGCGGGTCCTTTTACAGATATGAGGTGTTCGAGTTCAATTTCAAGTTTATTTGTAAAGTTCAATTTTGAACAAATTTTCAAAGTGCCTTATATCTGAGTTTATGCACACACACATACACACACACACAAAATTTAAACATGTCAGGAAGAAGAAGGAGTAAATGAGACCGCGCCGAGTGGACGGTAGTTTCATCAGTTTGTTAAAAGGCATTGGGTCTTCAGAGCGGCTCCCTGAACGCTGCCTGAAATCATTTATGTTTTTCTCACACACAACACAGTTTCAGTTTCTGTAAGAGTCACAAAATGCATAGAATAGAGTTATCGAACAAAAACTAAGAGGGTCGCCCGGTATTTCTTATGTCCAGCAGGGGGCGACTGTGAGTCTGGGGGGAAAACGACCCTTCTGTTCTCTTTCCTGATTAGTTTATGATCTCAGTTGCTTGTCTAAAGTCTTCATGACTACAACAAGATATTTATTTATGTATTGAGTAAAGAAAGAGGTTAAAAAATGAGCTGAAGTGTTTGCTACAACTTTTATTTCTTTTCATTCTGAATTTTTCTGCTTTATTATTTTTAAACTGCAAGTAACTGTTTTTGCTCTTTTCTCATGTTACGAGTCATATTTTACATTTTTAAATGCTCTTTTATTATGTTAATGCCTTTTGTAGCTCATAAAACAGATTAGGAATTGTTTTGTTACAGATATTACTGTGTGAGTGTCCTTCACTCTCAGCCTATTCGCATGTCCTGAAAAAATGTCTTAACCGTAATGATGCAAAAAAGACAAAAAATTTACAGTTTTTTCTGGTTTTAATGCATGAGCAGGAAACTAAGACGCATTTTTAAGTGTTTTAACTTTGGCTGATCTCTCCTTCAAGATCATCTTCTCGTGCACCTCTGGACTGAGATGTTTCACCCTGAGTTGCAGAGAGCAAACTTTCAGCTTTTTGCCTCCGTCTTATGCATTCTTTTTATTAGCCACCAGGGGGCAATAACTGTAGTTACCTGAAGCTGAAGTCTTGAAACAAACCTGTGTATGGGCTCAGTCGCTCATTTCATTTTGGTTAAAATATTTTGTCAGTTTTGTCAATTTTGGTCATTTTAAGTATTCAGTGAGGATTCTGCTGGATATGAGAAGTTGTTAGCCAATGAGAATAAAGTGTTACACCAAAAACGATGAGAGAGGGACTTTAGCCCAAGATGATGCTGGCACTTGAATTTTCGGAGCTACCTGAAGCCTGAAGTTAGCATTATCATTCAACTACAGAAATGAAAAAATTGACCCGAACCGAGGCCCCGTGTGTCGTCATGGGCTGCCAATTCATCCAGGAAGCGATCTGAGGAGGCTCTGGTCTGTTTTTTTGAGTTTGTCATGTTAACCAGTTCTTCTTTTTTTTTTCCAGTTCTGCATTCCTCTCCATCCACAGACGCTGGGCTTTCCATCTGACGGTAAACTCACCACACTGCTCTTATTAGAGGCAGTCCTCTGTTTGCTGTTTTGACTCGAAGAAAGCAGGCGAGAGGATTTTATGTGAAATGATGTGTTAGATGAGGCGTGGATACGCAGAATCCAGCGTGGGGAAAAAAACAGCGTTTTCTAACTCAAGGGAAAGTTAAAGGTGAGTGAGCGTCCAGTCAAACGTCTGCACTGAAGTGAGGAAGACGAGTTGCCTCTCACCATACACACTTCTTCTCAGATGTACACAGCACCGCCAGCCCATTAGGAGTTTTATAAACCAGCAGTCAAAACCATGAACTGGGTGAAGCTTTCTGAGAACAGGATTGATGCGGGCAGGTTTTTTTGTTCACCTGACAGCAGCAGTTTGTCTCCGAACTGAGCGGAGCAGGCTGCAGCAGTAATGGACCGAGCTCCCAGTCTGACTGCTGCTGCCTTCACATCAACTGATCATCATGTCAGACAGTTTCTACTCCATCAGGCTTGACTGCCAATCCAGAACAAAAACAGTGGGATGTGCCAATTAAAGCTGCCATTTCCACTCCTCCTGTCTAGTCAGATATGTGTTCTACCTCAAAGAGGAACCTGATTTATTCATTTATTCACATTGCAGGGTAACACCTGGAGTTATTGCATAAAAAAAGGAAGAAAAAAAACAGCCTAAACTTCAGATTCCTCTGTCATTCTGCACAGAGAAGCACTGCCTTTATTTATCACCCACCCTATTTCATTTGATATAAAGAAATATAGTTGAAGCACCCTCATAAAAAATGTGTTCTAGATATTTTATTTTCTGTAAAGCTGATTTTAAGATAAAAACCCAACCAAACATGTTCTTCTTCAGTTATAAAACAGTTTAAACTAAAAGATTTGATTGGACAAAATCACTTCTTAACTACCTCACAGACCAGAAAATAAAGCCGTGTCAAAAATACCAACAATTGCAGTTCCTCTAACATCCACTTGAGGCTCTTAAAGGCGCATCAGTACTCAACAAAGTAATATATTACACTTTTGTTACTTTTCTTAAAAGTAAGGCAGTGATTCCTCTCTTATTTTGTATTATTTTGATAGTTAGTTGTTCCTTGCTTCGCTTTTAGTTTTGCATGCCGAGTCTCATCATCTGTGATTTAGTTCAGCTGTGTCTCTCCAACTGTTTCCAGTTTCTAGATTTTCCTCCTGTGGGTTTATATAGTTCTGTTCTCCCATCAGTCCTCTGGGGCTTCCTCTTGCCTCAGTGTGTTTTTTCCACTTTTTTGGTTCTGTAGTTTTCTATTTTCCCATTTTGGATTTTTTTATTAATTCAATAAACTTTCAGGTCTTCTGAGTTTGCTTCCACATCTATGCATATCTGTTCTCATGTGTTATGATGCACCTGTGCACTCAATGGATGCAGCTTTTCACAGAGCTAGCCACCATGAGCTGATAGTTACTTTAGTTACTGTAGTTTGTGTTTAATCTGCTTCATTCTTATACAGGTTCCACTATTTAAGCTCCTCTGGTCTCCTAAAGTTACATATCTGCAAGCCACTTTACAACCCAACTCCACTCCATCTCCTCTTTTTAGGGTTCTTTATGACCCAATGTTGTATTTGTCTCTCTCTCCACCTCCACCTCTTTTTCTTTTAACACTTGCTCTTGACAAAGGCGATGACACTTTTCTCCTCTCCTCCTCCTCCTCTCCCTTAGCTTCCCTGCTTAGCCTCTTGTGTCCTTGTCTAGTCTCGTGTTTCTTGTATTACTTCTCCCTGGAACACTCTCTCACAGTCTGTTCTCTAAAACCTAAAAGAGGAATTATGGATTTGATCAACTGGTCCCTGAATGCAATTGACACCCTTTTCTCAACGAGAAGTCTGGGCTTCTTGCTGATCGCAGCTGGCTTGGCCCTGACTTATCGAAGAATCAAGAAAGCGGTTCAAACCCCCACAAGGCTGCCCGCTGGGATTGAAATGATGGAACGAGGCATGAGTTTCTCAAAATGGGCTCATTGAGTGCAGCACGGATAAGATCTTGGAGAAGCTTACGGCTGCTGTGAATGCTCAGAATAACACCTCTGAGCGCAAATTGGATCACATCTTGGAGAAGCTCACTGTGGTCGTGAGTTCTCAGAATCGGCTCTTTGAGCACAAGAATGACAACATCACGGAGTGTAAGTTTGATAACATCATGGAGAAGCTCACGGCTCTCCAACAGGAGATTGAGAGACCAGTGTTGGAGTGTTAGAACAGCTTTGAAATTCTCATGAGTTGTTCGCACTAAAGTAAAAACCACCATCACTTCATGCGGAGACCCCTTCGGCGCCAGCTGCGGTCTCAAGGCTGGAGCTGAACAACAACACCCTGACTGTGTGTTGACTGTTCTTCCCATTCCATGCAAGGCCACCTGGGTTGGCTGGTAGACTGTTTACTTAGCCTGGCAGGGTGAAGGACACTGTCTCAGCTGAACTCTGGACACGCACACACACACACAGACATATATACACATGCAGATGTACACTTGTCCCCTCTCCCCCTCCAAACGCCTTCGACGCTTATTCCCCTCCGATGCTGACGGTGGATCAAGGAGACCAGCGCTTATGCTGCAGGCCCGGATGGACTGTCTACACTGGCTGTCTCTCACCCTTTACCCACCCCTGTTGCTTGTCATGTGTTTCTTTGGTGTATTAAGAGTTTTTTTTCATGTGCTCTTATGTGCAGAGGTGTTTTTTTTTTCTGTTCTCAAACTGATCTCCCTGTTGGAGCTCAGTCTGGGGGGAGTTATTTTTTTCTCCATATCTTTCCTCATGTTGTGCATTTTCCATCGTTATACCTCTCTGACCTGTATTCCCCATGTGATGTTTGTGTCATGTATGTATGGTCAGAAGGGTAACATGGCGCTGGCAAAGGTCGGCAGCCTTAACCCAATTTCCTTCGGGGTCAACCTTCAGGATCAATAAAGTTTTATTGAATTGAATTGAATTAATGGCTTCTTTGTTTCAGTATAAAAGGTGCTGGGAGGTAGTCAGCTACATATAAGTGACTGCAGATGGAATTATCAATCTTTTTTTGACTATAGAAGTCCTGACTGAAAGAAATCCCTGCTTTCTTGTGCATTTCAAAGCATCCAGGCCCCTCGGGTCATCTAAGGATCAGAACTAAGCAGCTTTTATTTCCTGCCAGCTCATTTAAACCAGAGCTCAAAGTTTTCATGTTTACTGTGGCCTTCCAGTAATCGAGATGAACTTCTTTGTAACAAAAAAAAGAAAGTCAAATTTAAATATAAATTCTTATACTTTTAGGATGCAAATTAAAATTTGTATTTTTAGGTTTTTGTTCTTTTTTTTTTTTTTTTTAGCTCTTTGGGCAAATTTTTTAATAATTGAAGCAAATATTAAACCTTTCCTTATTTCCTGTCACATATCTGCATTCCCTGAGGTCAGTGTATGCACAGCTGAGGCTGCTCTAAACATCCACACACTCTGCATGAAATCATAGAAAGAGGATATTATTTTACAGGACTCACACACAGCCAATCACAAGAAAGTTGGCTTAAAGGGGAGGGGTTAAACAGCTTGTTTCAGTCTCTCAGAACGAACTGAAAGGTGGCATCAGGGTCCAGTATCAGAAAAAGAAAGATTATTTTAAATTGTGAATCATGCAAAGCTTCTCTGGAAGAGTTGAGACATAAGAACTAAGAGGAGCTAAGACAAACTTTACTACAAACACAAAGTTTCAAATAAGCAGCGATATTGCAAACCAATATCCCTGACTCAATTGCAGAGCCAGCCTCAGGTGGACATTTAAGGAAGTGCAGCTGTGTTTAAATCTGATGTGAGGAGCTGCGATAGCTCACCTGGTAACAGGTAAACAACGGGCCAAAAACCGCAGTAGTGTGGCTTCAAGTCTGCTCCTTGTCCTCTCTCTGTGCTAAATTTAAAAAAACATAGCCGTAAACCTCGCGGCTTACGGCCAGACGGTGACAGACACCTCGTGGGTATTTTCACTTTTACAAACTGACAGTTTGAGTTTTCGAACAACGACTGAGGCTAAAATGAAAAATTCCCATAAGGATAGTGGGATTATCGCTCTCACACTTAAAGGTTGCCATCTTTAGCTTCACAGCTGTGGAGCTGTCACCGTCTGAATTCGAGGAACGTAAGAAGTTAACGAAGCATTCTTGTGACGCCGCCTGCTACCAACAACAGAAAAATTTGCCTCATTGCCCCCCAGCTGAAACTTTCATCAGTGCTAATGTTCATTAACGCTGGAAACACTGTGCTGCCACTCCGCAGCGGCGTTTCTTAACAGTAAATATATTTATGAGGCCTGACCTGTACAGTCACACCACGATCGCTCATTATCCCAAAAACTCGCTCAGCTTTTCTGCTCTCGCTGTCGTGTCCCTGACATGAGGACACTTTCACTCTATAATAAAGCTCTTCATGGCTCATAATTGCCTCTCATTACCTCCCCATTTATCTGCCTCCCGTCTCCTTAACGGGATAAGAATCAATCAATGGGCGCTCGTCTCTGCAGCGCTGCTGCTGCTGCTGCAGTTGGAGAGAAAATGGCGAGCGGTGGCAGCAGCAACGGCATTGCGGCGGCAGCGGTGGTGGTGTGGGCTGAGGAGTGGATTAGGGCCACTGCCCGGAGCTGCTGTGATGACACCATACAATCCTAATGGGCTTCTTCACGCCGCGCTCACCTAATCACCCATATCAAACCCTCTCACAGAAGAGCTGCAGCTTCTTATTTATTTGATTTCACTCACATTAAATTATATAGGATTTCGAAAAGGGATTAAATTTTTACACTTGTAAGAAGCCTGAACCACTTAATTAAGGCTGAAAATAATACCGCAATTATTTTTGCAGAGGTTGAGAATGGAATTTTTATGGCCTCGGAGTATTTAGTTAATTATGATGTTGCACTCTGACTGGTAATTTCTGCTCAGAAACTTTCCAGCGTTTTTGTTATGTGACTGAGGAGCTTTATTTTTTATTAAATCTGCTGTGACTGCGAGGCCATTGTTATGCAGACTGTTGTTTATCAGTGCTGTTGCTATCAGTAACACAGCTCATCATTCACTGCCATATTGTTCCAACAAACAATGGATCTGTGTTTGTGGCGTGCGGTACAGAAATCTGATTTACTGATCAATGGGCTCGATGGTTTTGTCTTCCACACAATGAGGCGTGATGAGACCGTGACAAGCTGAAGGTGAAACAATGGCAGCGAGCACTTTTCTGCTTTACCTGTGTGTGTGTGTGTGTGTGTGTGTGTGTGTGTGTGTGTGTGTGTGTGTTTGTGTGTGTGTGTGTGTGTGTGTGTGTGTGTGTGTGTGTGAGAGAGAGTGTGAAGGTTTTCTTTCTTTGTTTTTGCACCATCTGCAAAAATAAAACTTATTGTTCTCAAACTGCAGCTTCAAACACAACAGACCATCAATAAAAGAGTTTCTAAGCTGCAGGCTTCTGTGGAGAAGTTTCAAGGCTCACACCTGGGACTCAGTGAATTGTACTGGAGCATTAGTGGATTCTGAAAGACTAAAAGTAAATAAACTCCAGTCTGATTGGGCGGTGGACAGCTAATGCAGAGAAATCAACAGAAATAATCGGCGTAATGTTAAAAACTTTGCCAAAAAAATATAGTTGGGAATAAAAGTGATACTGTACATTATTGTAAATAGAAATGAGAGTTGTTAGTGGTGTTGCTGTGGTACTCGAGACAGAGATTAGATAAAGTGGATCAGAGTATTTTGTATTCCTGGACTTTGCTAGAAAAGCTTTGCATGAATTGCACATCACAATAATCCTTCTTTAGCTTGTTCTCAGCTTTGGTGCACTCCCCCATTTCATCTGCATAAAGCAAGCTGTCTTTCTTTTTTTCTGATTGGCTCTCCCTCTCAAACAGAAGCAGGTGGGCAGAGCTTCTGTGCCTAACATGACCATACTGGACCTCTCTCTGTGACATCATACAGATCCAAGAGTGGAAAAACTGTGGTAAACTGAGTGTTTTGATGAGTCTGCATTCTGAGCTTTTGGCTCACAGGAATCATTAAACATACGCTGGCCTCAGTATTAGCAACTTGTGTCATATTTAACATGAACATCATCAAATATACAGCAGGGAATAAAAAAACTAAACTAGATTCACTTTTAGCATATATAACTACAGTGTTTCCCATAGAATCAGACTCATTTACGTCTATTACAGACGTAAAAAGTGATCATGGACTCTTATCCTTCGGGCAGGATAAGAGCTGGAAAAATGTTTATTTGAGACAATAAATGTGCTCAATCTAAAGACTTAGCACTAATGGTTCTGTGTGGATCTGAGTGTCCAGAGGCTCACATGGAGTAACATACACACACTGAGAAATAAAAAAGTTACAAATAGTTCAGTACTGCAGTACTGAACGAGAGAAGCCTGGCTGGCTATGACTGTTAGAGATCAGCCTGGGCTCTCAGAGGGTAATTAACGTCTTGTATGACAGGATGTATTCTCTGTCAATATTTTAATGTAGAGGAGATTCTCTCTGCAAAAAGTCAAAGCAAGTAGACAGAATACGGTCATGTACCAAGCTGTGGCGAAACTCATGACAAGTTAATGTACATGAGAGCGCTAAAGACACAGCCCAGTCTCACAGCAGTGAAACAGTCACGAAAAGCAGTCCGTGTTTTCATGTTCATGGACACAACTGTCAAGTGTTTCTGTGTCGGGGGATGAATTTACAAGTAATGTATTTTATAATATTAAGTATAATGTATGTTTTAGCACAACGAGAAGTTTATTTCGTGTCTGCAGCACATGTTCTCATCCAGAGAATATGGCTAGGTCTCACCATGGCAACAAAGGTAGCAAAGCTTTAACAGACTTAAAGCAATTTGTGCTGTATTTTCACCCAAACCCAGTCCTCTCTCGTGCCCGAACGTTAATCTGTATGAAAAGAGCTTGTTTATATCGTGGCTAAAAGTTAATGCAGATAATTTTAAATGTTTCTGTGATGTAGTGAAGAACAATCATAAGAATAAGTTTCAAATAATTTTACTAGCAAATAAACCAGTTGGTGTTTGTGGACTTCTATTTGTCGTTTGGTTTTTAAGAACTGTAAAGTTAACCCTTTCAAGGCAGGCATTGCCGATTTGCAACAGTTAAAAACTAACAACCTGATTACCCCACATACATATTTTATGAGTTTTTTTTACTCAGAAGTACCACTGCAGGACTTGGTTGTGCATTAGCAACAAAAAGTTTAATTTGAGCCTAAGAGGGTTAAAGACCAACTCTTTCCAACAATCCAGGAGCAATTAGGTGATAGTCTGTACATTTTCCATTATAATGGCGCACCATGAAACATTTTGTAGCTTGAGGATGACTAAAGTAACATTTGGATCCATGACCAGCAAACTCGCCCATCTCAATCCAACCAAAACTCTGAGGTCAAGAGCAGGTGAACAAGGAGAAGCTTTTGGCTGTGAATATATGCTTGAGTGTGATGGACCCCAAGTGGAATATCTAAAGCTGATGGAGATATTTACGAACACCAAGCTGATTATTTTAAACGTCATGTTTATTAAAGCACATCCACTGCTGGAGCACCAGCAGCCTGACTGTAGACGAGCTGCTGCTGATCTGTTGGATGTGTAGATGTGAAAGGAAAAACATTTGTTTCCACATTTATTGTGTGCAAAAAGTGTCACTGAAACTCTCAGAGTAACGGTAAAAACTTGCTGTTTGTTAAATCCTGTGGTGGCAGCTGCTGTTGTTGTTTTCTATAGTGTGAAAGCAGGAAAATAAGATCTTAAAAAAAGACGAGCAAAGCAACTTGTTTCCATGATTGACTCATAGAGAAACAGTTGGTGCACACACTGATGTAAAGACAGACGTCTGCAGGTAAGAAAACAGCTCGATGCTGCTTCCTTATACCCACAACCGCAGCCTGTGATCCAGGATGTAAACACCTGCAGGGGGAGGCACACGGGGACTTCAGAGAGTCTCAAATCTGGTTTTGTGTGTCCTGCGAATGTTGATTCAGCGTTTGTTTCTTCACGGGGCCGAAGGGCTCCGGCACCCAGCTCCATTTCCCCAGAGACGCACTTGGATGTATGGAGAGGTGTTGTTGTTTGTGTTGGATACAAACCAAACACCTGCAGCTTTGTCTCGACTGGCAGCTCAAAAAAACCTGTGCGCAAAAAGGTAGAAGAGTAATTCCTGCGGCGCTTCACACTCTGACAACTTTCCTCAGCAACTTTTTGTAATGTTTTCCAATGAATTACATCCGCCGCAGCAGCAGAAACAGAGGAGAGCAGGTTGTGTTTGTCAGGGGTAAAAATGAGAATCTGGATGTGCAGAGCGTCCACTCGTCCGTCCTGAGCCATGCTTGTCACGCAGCAGCTGAAGCATGCCTCTCCGTCTTATTTGTCCCGGTAACGTCCCGCTCTGGATGGATGACGCTCGGCGCTCTGGAGGCCCGTCGACACAGGTGAAAAGTTTGCTTCGTTAGTCACAGTTGTTTTTATTTTTTGATATCACCACCTGGGCTTTCCTGCTCGAAGTTCATGAATGAGGCACTCAGTCCCATGAGGCGTTCATGAGCCTCAGACAGGACAAATGGAGCTGATCATCTATCTCTGCAGCCGGCCGCTGCTTCTTTCTGCCATCACAAGAAAAAAAACACGGAAAACGGAAAAGAGAAAAAAAAGCACGTCACAAATGTTCCCTGTTGGAATTGTGTGATTTATGATTACTTGAATCAAAAATCATCTCATCACCTCAGACCTGCAGGTGCCTCCAATAGACTGCATATAAAGGATGGAAGTAGGTTCTAATGAAGCCGATATGGAAACGTAATCTTTTTTGTAAGCCCAGGAGGGGGGGGGGGGGTTGGACGGACTCCTCTGGTTGTAAACAAATCCTACAGTTCACTGAACTATGAGCTCAGTACACATTTACTGAATATAACCTGAATGTTCACTTTGGAAATTATAGCCTGATAAAGCAGAGTATGCTGGGTATGTCCCTCAGTTCCACAGTCACATCCGACCCACACTCATGAGGTCCCAAGATCTGGTAGGTTACCCATTGTAACAAGGTTTCCAAACAAGACCACAAAGTAGACTCCATGCCACTTGGTTCTTGACCTTGATTTCTCCATGTGAAACAAAGTCACGTTCAGGCAACCTCTGCTGAGGGAATCCACCCTGGATTAAGTCTTACAGGCTGGTGAGATCTGGAGGCCCAGAGGAATGAGCTGAGGCAGTGGGTGTTAGAATGAAGAGCTCTTCAGCAGCTACACCCACAGCAAAACAGCCCTGTATGGAACCATGTCTGCTTCCTCTAAAACGTACCTCAAACGTCTTTGATTTGTTCCCCCAGTGAGTGACTTCAACAGCTAGCTGCTACAGCCACCTGTGCTAAAGAGTGACAGCTGGATTCTTTGGCACTTCATCGCTGCCTCTTTTTTTGAGACCTGGGTGATGGTCTGAGATAGGAATCCACAACAGGAACAAATGTATTTTTCATGACCATCATGAACTGTTAAAATCCCACCTTTTATACTGTGAAATCATTCCCAGCCTCACGATGGGTTATCGTGCAGCTACAGTGAATGTTCCAGAGAAGATTAAACTTTTCGGCCTTTTTATTTTTGCAGTGTAGAAGCAGACATGTGGCTCTGCACTGCCAGTACACTTCCTTTACAAGAGCCCATCTGGGAGGCACTTCTTTTTTAGCGTGAACAACAAAAGAGATCCATGATGAGCAATGGGACCTCCAGGAGCTGCAACCTGCTGGGAATGATCCCAGAATGCTCTTGGGAGAAGAGAATTATGGGAAAAATGTTCAGATATTTTTCCAGTGCTCTGAGGGTTGGTGGCCAGCTGCTGACGGCGAGGTCGAAAGGAAGTTTCTCTGGGAAAAGAAGAAGACGAAGAAGGGGAAGGCTTTTTTGGGTAGTGAGTGGGGACGCCCAGTGTGATTGTGTGTTTATGTGGGAGAATATAAATGAGCTCGTTCCCACGGGATGCTGAGCTGTGCCAATTATTTCGTGTTGGGAAAACACTTGTGGAAAGATGGAAAGAGAGAAGAAGAGGGAGGCGGAGAGATGAAAGGAGATCAGATTTGGCCTTTTTGTTCCCAATGATTCATCAAAGAGCGAGGCTGTGTGTCGCCGCGGTTTGTTCGGAAACAGCAGCCGCAGACTGGCTGGGTTTGTCACCCTGATGGGAGGAGATAATGCACTGACACCAACCATCCTGCCACTCACTAAAGTGTCCTTGAGCAACACAGAGATTCCCACCAGCACAGCGCTCCCGACCTCTGAGCTCCGAGCTCACTGTGTAGGCAGAAAAACAAAACACTGGAGTACTCTCCTCTGGGGACGCAGCGGTGGTGGCAGCGTTAGCTGGAATAATAATTATTGTGAAGGCCGCGGACGTGCTTACCTGCTACTTCAATAAAAAGCTTTGTGGTGGGGTTTATTTTGAAGTAGCACTTTGTTTGTTTTTTATATAAGGCCGTCAGTGGACAGACAACCCTGCAGGAAACTTTACAAGCTTGCAGCCAAGATCAAAATAAAGCCAAGTTCAAAGATGAAGGGTGATCCCACCCAGCACGAGCCACCTGGAGGAGTCTGCCTGTAATTCTCCAAGTGTGCACCAATACTGGATGAGCTACATTTTCCTTTCAGGATGTCAGCTTGGCTCCAACATCGTCAAAGTTGAACCAAACCAAAACCAATGGTCTAATTCATCTAGTTCGTTGTCCTCATGACCGTGTTACCTCGTTTCTCATTTTTACGGATGTTAATCTGGAGGTTTCATCATTTTTACTCAACTGTTATTTTGATTCCAATGAAGCTCCAATTTTCTGTTTTTTAACAACTTCTTTGATTCATTGACATAATCTGATCCTTCCCAACTTCATATTCCTACTCTTGGGCTCTACTCGAGTACCTTTGCGTGATTCACCACTGAAAATAATCTTATGCGTATATTCTTTATGTTTTGTCCTGTCTTTCTCTTCTAAACCTCCAACCGGTCGCAGCAGATGGCCGCTCCTCCCTGAGCCTGGTTCTGTTGGAGGTTTCTTCCTTTTAAAAGGAGCGTCATTTGATTGTTGGGGCTTTACCTTGTTGGGATTTGGCACTTTATAAATAAAATTGAATCGAATTATACTGAGCACTTCTGGTCGTGATTAATTTAAAGTAAGTGAAAGTACAATACTATAACAACTCAGCTTGTAAAAGACTGATGAAGCCTCCACAACATCACTATTTGGTTAATGACGCCTCATTTTAAGCCTCAGTGTTAGAAATCTGGCTGCTGTAATGTTGATTTTTTTGGAGCCCTAATTTTAAACCTTAACGGCATCCAAATGGATAAGTTATGGAGGGTGAAATTAGCAGAGAGCCTTAAATGGTTTCTTTTCACCAGGCTGTAAACACACAGTTTTCATGGCTCAAACATGAAGTAATCATCTGTTTCTTGCTGTCTGTCGCCTCTCTGCTTCACGCTGCAACTTCCCCTCCACGTTACACTGCATCTGCAGAGGCATTTAACCCTGATAATCTATTCACATTATGAAAAATTGATTCTGATTCAAGACATAAACTGACAGCCTAATTGAACCATTTTGGCTCCTGTGTTATTTCCCACAACCCCCCACCCCCACCCCACTCTCCGATCGCATTCCTCGCTCAGTGATTGTTTTCTCATTCCTGCAGAATTAATAGGTGGAAATTAGTCACACTCGAAGATAAACGATGTGGGATCATATTCACCACGCTGCACCGCATTAATCACATTTACATTGGCTTCAATAAAACACCATTTTCAAGGAAATCATGTTCATATTAAGGTTGGATTCACTGCTTTCCAGGTGTGTGTTTATGTAGACCGAGAAACCTTCAAGCTGGAGCGAATACTTCAGAAACAACATCTCTTTAAATGCATTTTAACCACATCATGGTGCGTACTGGACTCCTGACTTTGCGTTGTTTTGAATCACAGGCAGTTCTGGATTTGATACCAGACTGGGTCAAATATAAACTAGAAGAACACTAAGCACAGACCATCACCCCAGGCTAACTTAACCTGGGCGAGGGTCTGTGCTAAACACTTAACACTGCTGTGTGAAAACTACAATAAACTAAATAAAAAAGAAATGAACCAGATTCAGAGTATGGGGACACGCTCAAAAAGTCTTATAATCAGCTGCACACTTGATCACTGACAGCAGAATATTTTTAAAAAGTAAACTCTCCACAAGTTTCACTGAACTTGTTAAACTGCCATTAAATGTCCCCAGGGCTACGGCATCCCATAGTTATGAAGGGTGTCTCTAAAGAAATTCATCGAACTTTTGTTAGCTATGCGGTGATGGTGTAGCTGCTGTGATTGGCTGATAGAGAGAAGCAGCCACATTCAGGATTGCGGCTGCTCTAACCTGACTGTGTTTGTGATACTGTAAAACTCTACAGAGCTCAGACACATTGCCTCAAACCCCAAAAGTCTGTTTCTGATCTCAGTAAATGTAACAGAGTAATTTCCTCTGTGAGTAAAAGATGCAAAAAGTCTTGCATGTAATCGACAATAGCAGAATATTTATCTATTATCTTTTAATCTGGCAGCATGTTCTCCTGTTAAAATCTGAGATTATTTCATATTACACATAAACGCAGACTAGGAGATTATCTAAATCTAGCATGTTCAATCGTGTTCGCCAAAACCATGTTATTGGAAAACACTGAAAGTAGTGAAAATATTGCACGTATTAATTTCACTATAAAAAGTTACAATGTTTTTGTAAAAAAAAAGTTTAACTTTAACGCCATAAACTGAACTTGTTTAGTTGAAGTTAATGATTCTAAATGTTACAAACTTTACACGGACATCAGTACAGGAATAAACGCTTTCAAATTTACAGGCTCACAAATCGCACCCTGGCTATCTTCGCTCTGTGCTGTTACATGATTTACTGATGGCTACATTCTATAATGTAAAGTTAGTATCATGGATCGCATTAGGTTCAGAAATCACTTGGAAAGCTAGCTAACTAGCATTTCCACTCAGAAAAGCAGTCAGGTGTTTCTTACATCTGATCCTGAGAAAGTGGCAGTTGAGGTTGAGCATAAGCGTCACATCTTTTGGACTTTTCCAGGAAATTAGCCCATCGGGTGTTAGAGAAAACTAAGAAAGTCTGAAAGGTCCTCTCTGGCACAGCTGGCTGCCGGCAGAGCCCACAGGCACGTCACTGCAACCCCTTCTGGCCTCTGCTCTGTGGTTGCTGGGTGACCCCTCTCTGGGGCTCTCCTCAGCTCTTCCCAGGAGGGTGGCACATTTGGTCTTCGTATTCTGGGACCTCTGGATGTCTGGGGCCTGGATCTCCTCCATACCTGCTTCATGCCCTGGGGGACGGGGCTATGGCTCCCCAGACTCCCTAGCAGATCGTTGCATGGAGAAACCTTTTGAATACAAGCGTGCTGATCCACACAGGTGTGCACACGGGTGCTCACAGACACAAACC
The DNA here is from genome assembly GCF_057381915.1 of Diplotaxodon limnothrissa. NCBI lineage: Eukaryota > Metazoa > Chordata > Actinopteri > Cichliformes > Cichlidae > Diplotaxodon > Diplotaxodon limnothrissa. The sequence continues at coordinate 11,874,272 of NC_140597.1, read as the reverse complement.
ACACCTTTCTTGGCTCCTACCTCAAAGCACATTGTGCGCTGTCAATCTTGCGTGCTGCACAATAACATTTAATATTTAGTATCTACTGTTATCTACTGTTAGCTAGTTTATTGTGATGGTGTTGTATTTATTATGTTGCTCTTTTTTGTTTGTTTTCTCTTCTGTTTTTACTTCTCTCGACAGGTGATCCGGGTGTTTTTTTTCTTTGTTGTTTTTTTTGTTTGTTTGTTTGCTTTTCTTTTTTTTTTCTCTCTCCCCTCTATTTTTTTTTCTCCCTCTCTTTCTTTCTCTCTGTCCTAACCCCCAGCCATGTCTGTCCCCTCTGTAAGAACTGAAAATAAAATAAAATAAATACATAATTATAATAAAGGTCAATCAAATGGACCGATATGGCAAGGCCATGAGTAAATCCGCTTGGCATCTTTTTTGGCCTTCAGACAACAATTCTGATGACTGAAGATCCAAACGGGGCAGGCTAAAAAAAAAAGAAGAAAGAAAGTCTGAAATCTATATTTAACCAAAGAAACCATCCCTTTAAACACTGAATACAAATGTTAAACAACTAAAAACATGTAAAACATATCATTTAAATAATTGTTTTTTTAAGGTTGCATTTAGCTTGCTGTTTTTTTTCGAGACTGAGATGCATTAAATATAATTTTTATACTTTTTAAAATTCCAGCAGTTTTAGTCCTCCATATCTTCAGCTCTGTGCAGTGACCTTCAAGCAGCTTTTCTCTGAAGCCAAACTGGAGTCCTTGCCCACACACTCCATCAGAGTGCTGTGGAAATTATTATATCACATTGCCAATTTATTGTCAGGGCTTTTAAAAGTTTGAGAGGCTTTTTACACTTACAAGCATAAACACACCACACACACGTAGCACACGCACAAAACACCATCACACATTATAAGTAATTTATCAGTTTTTGAGCTGCTGCCTTTTAAAGGATTTTTCTATTCTGTTCTGTTCCTGTTTGCTTAAAAAGGACAAAGAGCTTTAATCACCCTGTGAACTATTAATTTGAAGGTCAGCAGAAAAATCAGACATTTTTCTATTTTACCCTTTTTATCCTGAGGTCCTTCAATTTGCTGCTATTTGCTGAAGAAAGCTTGTGTGGTCCTCAAATCCTAAGGGAAATGCCATCCTGCTGGTGAGGTCGAGGTACAAGACCTCAGCGGGGATGATGAGGATGATGATGGGAAGGTGGATGAAGGCTGCGTCAGTGAAGAGCCTCTGGGCTTACCCACCCTGGGGATGGGGTAGAAAAAGTGCCCTGAAAGCAGCTGAAGATGTTAATACGACTCTACAGACTGGCTCGCTGGAGCCTCTGGTGGATGTTTGAAGAACTGCAGTTAACTTCTGCAATGTGCAATAAAACTGCTTTGAATTTGATTTTTTTTCTCCTCTGGCTCTACACAGACCCACATTTTCTCTTTAGATACCATCACCATTCGTTTGGCAGCAGTATATCACTGGTGTGATGGTGATGAGCTTTCTTTCTGTCCTTGATGTCCTTATTTTTGTGTGTAGGCAGGTTTTTCACATGGAGGAGTCTGATGAAAAATACTTTGAAGACTGTCTGTTCTTTTCAAATATTATGCTTCTTTTTATCTGAAGGTGTTTATCAAAATATGTTTATCCACTGCTTTTGTTGCAGCATCTGCACTCGCTGAACCTTTGGGTGTAAATGTTTGTTTTATGTGTATACGTGATTCAGCCCTGAGAAGCTGAAAGATGTGGGCTTGTTTCTATTCAGCGTGTTTTCTACAGTTATGTTTGTAATTCTTTAAAGATGGCACTTTTGCAGATAATAATAAGATGCACTCTGATTCCGGTGGATTATTAAAGTTTGCTGATCAGCTCACCTTTTAAAATCACTGGGATCGCTGAGAGTTTGTCTCCTGCCACACTGTTCTGTTCTGCACTTTATTACATCTCTGTTCATCCTCCTCCCACTCACTGCGGTCACTGTCGCCACCTTTTAATGCGCTTTTATCTCATAGCTTTAATCTTTTATTTCATAATTTGGTCTTTTGTTGCAGTGGCAACCTGCAAATCCGCTGGTGGACCCCAGTGGTGGAAAGGTTTGGATGGTTGCATGGATGGATATTTGTTATTAGCAAACTTGGTTAGCAAGCAGCATTCTACTGTGTAAACTGAGAACATCACAGATACAGATACCTGCTGGTTAGTGCACCCTAACATCCAAATAACCTCAAGTGTAGATGTGGGTAGCTGGACAGTGTTGTGGCCACACTACTGTCTTTGGAAGAATAGATCGGGGTCCAAATTTGAACCCAGGCCGCTTCCATTAAGTGTGTTGACCAAATACTTATTTTCCACCCTGATTTACGAATAAATTCTTTACAAATCCTACCATGTGAATTCATGGATTTTTTTTTTACATTCTGTCTCTCACAGTTGAAGTGTACCTCTGGTGCAAATTACTGACCTCTGTCATCATTTTAGGTGGGGGAACTTGCACATTCGGTGGCTGACTAAATACTTTTTTGCCCCACTGTATGTTTTTCTGAAGATCTGAAAATGGCCAACTGTACCAACCTTCTTGGTGTCTGGCAAAATCCTGGTAAAATAAAAAAGGAACTGAAAAAAGAAGTCATCATTCAGAACCCGTTCGCTCGCTTACTGGCGAGCCTCTTTCCTGTTTTTATAAATTCGAGACCCAGAGTGGAAGCAACAGCGAGCAGACTGAGCTTCAGTTTGCAGAAACAAGCATGTCTGTGCACAGAGGCGACCTTCAGCACTTTCAGTCTAAATAATCTGTTTCTCACAGTCCTTTCAGCTCCAAACTTTGTTTTTTAAAACTGTGAATCCTCCGCTGTGTCTCTGTGGGAGTTTTTCCTGTTAACAAGATAAAACTGGTGAAAGGAGAAAAAAAAAGGTGACACTGAGTTTGAGTCAAGGCATCACAGAGGATGAATTCCTTCTTCTCCATTTCTGAAATATTTATTCTGTTAAAACATTGAACCACAGCCGGTTTGTTTTTAATTAAGTTCGTTTGAATGGTGTGAATAGTTCAAATAAAAAAATAACAAATCTGCATTTGAACACGTTCCTTTCATTAAGCTCACCCGCAGTTTACACTGAACTCATAAAGTGACTTTTGCTGTTATTTCCTTTCAGCCTCGTGTGGAGATTTCTCCTTAAAATGTGTGAAAATCACAAAATTCATTCCTTTAATTGAGAGTGGAAGCTCTGGAGTCTAATTAAAGTCAAAGCACATCACAACATTTGGAAACGTACCTTAATGATCTCAATTTTTCAGTTTCCAGTGTTCATGTTCAGTTTAAACCTTTTCTTCCAGCAGATGTTTGTCAGGCACCAAAGAGGGAGCCCATTTCTGCCTGTAGAACCAACTTAAATTAAATAATAGTTATTATTAATACTATTATTATTATTATTATCTGTGACTGAAATCTCTGACTCATCAGATCACAGAAGACTGGGTTAAAAATGTAAATGTAATCTGTTTTTTATCCATAGATACATTTTATATAACGCAACATCATTCATTGGGTTTTGTGCATATTGAAACCAGATCAAACCTCTCAAACTCACTGGCATTGCGTTGATCCATCGACCGCATGGGCGCATGGATGCATCCCTGAGATGGTCCTGTGAAGAACTCGTGTGTGACTTTATCTCTCGCTCACGTCACTGTGGAGGAATCTTGGCCCACTCTTCTTTACAGCATCATTTCAGTTCATTGAGTTGTTCGTTTATGCACAGCTCTCCGAAGGTCCTTGATTCTTTTCTTGCGGCTGCAAAATAAGTTCAAATCATCATCCCTCCACCATCGTGTTGATAGCTGGTCAGAGGCGTTTGTGCTTTATGGACAAGCACCTCCATTTTTGGTGACATTTGTCCAAAGGACGTCTTGATGCATGCTCAATCATCCAAGTAAGGAACCCCTTCTCCCCCCAAAAATGATTCTCTTCATCTGGACATAGCGTTTTCAGTGGGTGAAACATTTTGTCACTCATCCAAAAGTCATCCTTCAGTCTCGGCTGACTGCAGGTTTCCCCGACCAGCGACGGGTGCTAGTTTCAGTCATTGTGCAGCTGTACTGTTTATAAGGTTGGTTAAACCTAAAGTCTTTTGGATGAGTGACAAAATGTTTGTCCCACTGAAAATGCTACGTGCATGAACATGTTCCAGAAGTCTTGGTTTGTTGTGATGCAGATTGCCGACCTAAGTCGTGCTGCCATGTTCTTTTTTTGGAGAGAAGAGGCTTTCTCCTGCTTCCAAACAGACCATACCTGTTCCATGTGCCATACCTGGCATGAACTCTAACCTTTCACACGCTAGCTGAAGAAACAATGGAGCTCTTGGGGGGGGGGGGGGGATAGTTTCTCTGTGTTGCTCAGTCTGAGCTTGGGTTGAATTTGCTGGGACATCAACTCCTGGGAAGACTGTTTTGAATGTTTGGCACTTGTGAATGATGGACTCGTTGATGATTGATGATGATGATTGTTTGGAAATTCCCTCACCAACCTTCCTCGATTGATGAGCACTGCAGTCGCTGACGGCTTTCGTCCTCAGCATTCTGTTAACACACACCTGAAAGCTCCAGACCAGCAAACTGAAACACGTCTGCTTTCATAGAAGTGCTCGCGCTGACTGATGATCACTTAATCACTGAATTTGATTGTGAGTGTCTGGATGCTACTTAGCTTTTTATTCCTTTGGAGGCATTAAGAGTGGACCGCCTCTGCATTCTGGCCTAATTTGTCTTAAAGAAACTGTGTCGTATCTGAGAAACGACACACACACACACACACACGGTGAGTTTCAGGTAATCCCTGGGCTCAGCTCTGAGCTATCAGTCTAATCGTGGACGTAGCCTTGCTGTGTGTCCACACCTCTACGGCTGGTTGAATCCTATTGGCTCAGGCAGGCACAGCAAATAACCGTTTAATACACACCCTCCCCTCTGTGTATGTGTGTGTGTGTGTGTGTGTGTGTGTGTGTGACCAAACAATTGTCTCTTTTTATTTACCGGGAGGATATACTGATGTTAAAAGCCCAGACGCTGGCTGCCATGCCGCTTTCCATTTGGCTCGCTCTTTATACACTGACCCCCGCGGGCGTCGCCCCGCCCTCCCCACACTGCCTCCACCTCCGCCTCACTGCCTCTTCAGAGTCAGTGGGTGTGTTGATTGAGCTTCACAGCGCAGAGACCTTTTTCAAAGCAGATGTTTGGACTCGTCACAGCAGGAAAAGCGCAGAATAACCGTAAAGATGGCCGAGTTCCATTTAGCGCTGCATTAATCCACGCCATTCAGCGAGGAGCCTTAAACAGCTCACCTAAATGGCATGCAACCATTTATACTGGTATCAGCTACACCTGCACTTTTCCTGATATGGTGAGTAAAATATGTCAAAATGAGAGCGTGCGGTCTCTTAATGTGACACTGGAGGCGAATGGCGACTCTCTCACATCCCTCGGAGACCTGAATCGGCCATACACTCAGCCAAGATGACATTTTTGAGGGTAGAGAGCAGCCTCGAGGGTTACCAAGAGAAAAAGCAGGATCCAAGGAAGAAAAGCAGGAGGAAAGAGACAGGAAATGTCACGGGGTGCGCAGGATGTCCTCAGGGAACATGCTGGCAGAGGATGCTGGCAAGTTTCCTTTGTGAAGAGTCTTTTCCTCCTTCTGCTGATGAGAAGGTGGATAACAGATCAGATCCAGGAAGTGATTAGCCTAGCTTAGCAAGGAAACTGTTAGGGTAGTTTGATTAAATAAGGACACTGCACCGGATGTTGCTTGGGTTATTTTTTGGCAAAGGTGGTCCATCAGCAGTGAATTTAGAAACATTTTTAATAAGACCATTAGTTTTATGTGTTATCCCTTAAAACTGGCCTGAGGACAGAGTCAGTAAAAATGGATATGATTTAAAACACTATCTTCCCATTTAGATAAATTAAAATGTAACCCTGCACTTTTTCTGTCAGACAAATTCCAGCTACAGATACTGGATTACCTACTTCTGTCAGATTTTTAGATCCTATGTAGTTGATGCCTGTGTGCAGACCTTTGAATCCATCCAAAGGGCAACTCAACAGTGAGCAACACTACCGTATTTTTCGGACCATAAGGCGCACCAGATTATAAGGCGCATTAAGTGAAACAAAACAGTCAGATAAGTCAAACTTTACTCATCTCATTCTTCTTGCTTCCTCCACTTCCGTACCATTGATTCATTAATGTTGAATTCTCTGGCAGCTGCTCTATTCCCATGTTGTTGCAGTATATTAATGACTAACCTCGTATTGTGGATGGATTATCTCAGTTGTTCTCCTGACTGAAGTTTGGTCAGTTTACTGCATCCTGCCATGCGATTGCATTTGTCCCTAACAATCAGGAACCCTCACGTTAATTTCGAGTGGAAAAAAGTTAGCGTTCGTCCTCCAGCTTCACTGTGTTTATGTTATGCTAACATAGCTGTGTCACAAGCGATCACGTAGCACATCATTATATACCAGCTAGCCCAACTTCAGTAACCCTACAAACGTCACTGCTGTTTAGTTTTCTGTTTTTATTTATGTTGGAAGTGATAGCAACACTGATCACTTTATTAAAGATGAAAGAATTTACACAGTTTTTAGCTCTCAGTGACGCCGAAGTGTTCGTTTGATTTTGGAACCTGAAGTGGACAGAGTTTTGGACCCAGATTACTCCATGAGGCTCCTGACTACAGCAGCCATAATGCTCCTACAATCCATCAAGCGGTGTGGCTTCGTAGCTTACCAAAGTCATACTCCAACATTTTTTGACAGATTTTTGAGCGCTGTGTACTACATAAAATCGGTTCGAGGTCAGTAAGCAGAACCAGAATTCATACATAAGGCGCACCGGATTATAAGGCGCACATTGTTGAGAAAATTAAAGGATTTTAAGTGCGTCTTATAGTGTGGAAAATACGGCAACTTACATTAGCTTAGAACCAGTTACCAGCGACACAGACTCCAACACAAGCTCCACAGAAGAAAAACAAACAAACACCTGTGTGACTTCACACAGGATTCAGACAGAGACAAGATTAGAGAGCAGTCTAGCTTCTATAGGAAATGTTCTATGCTAGTCAGCAAGACCAGCTGAGCTAAGCGGACATTAGCTCAGCTGGTTTTCTTTCTTTAGTGATATTTAATGATGTTCAAAGGTTTACTAATAAAAGTGAGAATGTCTTGTAATGCAGTGACTTCTGGCCTGTGTTACGTATGATGACTCTGGAAATATTGCTATTAGCGCTGTCAATAGATAGCAGCATCCACAACTAATGTATGCTTCCCGTCAATATGATATTTTAAGCTGGAGGTGCTTCGGTGAAAAGAATATTCCTTCTTGCACAATGCGCTTAATACTTTATGTCAGTCCACTGTTCCGTCTTGTTATTTTTTTAATACTCAAATTTCCCATCGAGAGGGCCAATGTGCGTTTATCATCTTCCATATTGAGTTGATTGGTTCAGCTGCCCGTCACTACCAGATCAACTGCCCATTTGCGCATTTGTGAAGGTAACTCTACTTGGAAAAACTGCCCGAAATGCGTTGACAGAAACATTTTGAGTCATTCTGCACTCCAGATGCGTTAATAGCGTTACTTTTTTTTTATCGCATTAATCATGATGACGGCTTAATCTGCGTTAACGTGTTAATTTTGACAGCACTAATTGTTATACGATGTTATCTAAGATGGGCTGATATATTTTTCAATAATGTATAGTCTTACAAGCCCTCTCTCACATGGCTCTTTAAAAATATTCGAGGGAGTATCAGTCAGTTTAATCCACGCTGATGTAGTTCAGTGTGGTTCATATCGATGGATGACACAGAAAGAGTCAATCTGATGGTCTCTAATCATTAGACAATCTGTAAGCAGATGAAATTCTTCTCCCTGTTCTGTCTGGTATCGGATTCAAACTTCTACTGAGCCGACTAGGAAATGTTTCACGTAAAATGAGACGATACCTCGAAACCCTCCTCATCGTCTGTCAGGCAGCAGAAAGCTCCGTACAGCAGTCCGCACTTGTTCTTGTCACGGCCGCGGCTCGCCGTAACACGGCAGTCCGGCATGGACGGGATGGAGGCTGACTGCGGCGCAAATACCAGCTGCCAATCGTCACACTCCTGACCTTTTCTGTGATTCTTCTGCCTGTGAGCAAGCAGAAAACGTCTGCTAGGAAACACTGCACAGTCAGTGAAGCGCAGGTGATCTCAGGGTGTGTGTCTGATCAATAAAACTGCAACACTACACTGATTACGACACTAAGTGAATAAATATACTGTTAAAGAATGGTCTGAATAAAGCAACGTGAACCAGAGGAATCCAGAACAGTTAATGGGCAATAAAATCTTAAACTCTCGGCCTGAGGTCCACTTGCAGCTCACGTCACCCATACTTGCCCGTATATTGACATGAAGAAATATAATGCAACACATGTGAACAAATAAAACAAAGATTTTTCTTTTGCAGGATCCAAGGTGAGTGTCTCTTTTTTTGACGTCAGACTTTGTGCCGTGTCTGTTTGTGGGCTTTTGACTGGCCAGCATTTCTTTGCACCACTTGTAGCTTTGGGATGCTCTTGACAGTAGTTTTTTATTGATTTTTTTTATTGATTTTTTATTGTTTTCATGTGGACAGAGAAATCTTTCAAAATGAACTCATAAACATCCCTCTTTACATACACATGTATCTGTGGATTTCATCCCATGGCCTGGTTATCCTCTCAACAAATTGTCATGGCTACTGAACGGACCCACGCGCAGACAGTTCTTTCAAGGAAACAAAAAGGGGATTTATTTACAATAGGGATCACCTTAGTGCAAAATATATGTACAGTGAGTTGGGAGGGGGTCCAGGGCTCCAGGGAGAGAAGGGGGGGGGGAATCCACACACACGCTTCCTCTTCCACTCAGTCACCGCCACCGCTCCTCCGCACACACGCACTCCTCTTCAGCTGCACTCGCTCCAACACTCCACACACTGGCCCACTTGGACAGGTCCGGTGATTCGGTCCAGAATTCAGGTGGTTCGACGTTCCAGCGGTGAGCTGCTCTGTGCCACTGCCTTAAATAGCAGCTGAGGAAATCAGCCAGATCAGCCGCAGGTGGACACCATCACACGGGTGCGTGGGCCAAGAGTGACAGCCCGTAATGAGCTCCACCCAGGCAGAGAGGAGGAGGAGAGACAAAAAACCAAAACCAACAACAACAAAACCTGTAGCCAGCGTGGGCCAACCAGAGAGACACGGGGACCGTGACACAAATAACTTTTCCTGGTCATTGTTGTGATGCGTTCATGTATTGCAAATGTCAATAAAGTTGTTCGGGTGGTACTTCAGCATCAAGCTGACGGACCTGGCTAGCTCTACAGAAACTGAGCAAGCACAAACATTTATAAATGTTTCAACAAATATAGAAAACTCTTTCTGTGCAGTGTGGACCGCAGCATGTCTGCAAGCTATATTCACCAGGAAGGAAAACACTTCAGTATGTTAGCAATTTAAAATGATTCATGATTCACAATTCAAGACAATACGGTCAATTCACCTATTACTGGGTCCTGCTGCAAGGTGCTCTAGCTCCTCCCCCTTTACGGCAACTTCACTTCATTGGTTGGCCCCTCATACAGTGAGTAGTAAACAGATGGAGGGGCTTCTCTGTGATAAACAGAGTGTTTAGAGCAGTCTAAAGCCTGAGTTGTTGGCTCACAGGTCCACTGGACATACACTGAGCTCAATATCAGAAACGCTGGCCATGTTTAATGTGAGCATCTGTCACTGAAACAGGAAGTACGTGACAGGAAATAGGATATAGGTCCACAACATTAGCTGCTCTGTTCGGTGACTTTGATTTTGAGAAGTTTAGTTTGTCAAACTACATCTGTCAATGGCATATTTAATACACAGTAACACAAAAGTACTGGTCAGTGAATTCACTCGGGGCAGAGGAAAGTGTCTGAAGTAATGTAAATTGACACACCAGGGCCTCTAATCTTATTTCATACATTTACATCTTCAAGTTCAGCAGCTGTAAGTTTGACATAATCAGAAATGAGAAGAATTTGGTTAATAAATCCACACTTCTAACAGACATTTGAAGATAAGATCATGGCGCTGGATCAGAGCTCTGAAATTTCTCTCTGTTTTACTTTAAGGTCTATTTACAGTGTTTATTCCCTGGATTATTCCCATCTCTCTGTGCTGGTCTCCAGAGGCAGCTCCCAACCATTATCTCCATCCTCGTTCTCCCTGACTGTGTTTAACACGCTGTAATGACAGAGCCCGCCTCTGTGACTTCTTATTTTTTTCTCTGCTTTTGTGTCATTAATCTTCATTGGTGACCACGATGGTGGGGAAACAAACACATTAATACATAAATGGGTCAGTGCGGCATCAGCGCGGTTCACTGTTTCTCCTCCTCGCTGAATTTCAATAGACTCACAATGCACCGTGTCAGCAGAGATGCATGAAATATGATCATTTTACCGTCCACTGGCTATCTGTGTGACGTGATGTATGTTTAATTAGTAAATTTACATGCTTACCATGTCCCCAGTCCCCTCTTTTATGCATGCAAACACTTCATAGTGAGAAGTACGGGATACCTCCCACAGATTAAAGCTGCTGTGATTAAAAAACACCTGTGCACACTCAACGGTTAGCACAACAAATTTTTGGTTATTAAATTCTCATTGGTTAGACTGTCGCCAGTCGAAAACACAGCTTCTCTTCTGTTTCAGGATCAATCAGTTAGTTATGGCAACCTGCAAAACACCCCTACATTGTCAAAACTGTGGACTCACCCAACGAGCTTTTAATCAGCATCAGCTCTGAGCTAACATGTTAAAGAACCCATCAGTATGGCTGCGTTTTGTTCACAGGTCAACGACCGCCATGACACATGTTCTGTCATCTTGTTTAATGCTTTATTGCAGGGATATAAAACTCATTTTACATCGTGGGCTGGACCACAGAAACTCTCTGATAGTGTAAAGACACTTAAAGACTACTAAAGTACTTTGGTGTAGTATGAAAGAATATAGTTGTTGTCTTTTTTTAATAGGAAAACTTTTAAAGCTTATCAAAATACAGCTAAAAGTATGCACTCCTTCACATTTTCCAAAGCCTTCCACTGGGCCGGATTGGAGTCTGTGACGGACCGATTCTGGCCCTCGGGCCTTGTGTTTGACATACAAATTCACCCAAATCTAAAAAAGCTCCCACCAGACCCCCCGTTTTTGCGTTTTTTACTCCTTTTTCCAGCATTTTTGACGTGTCATAACTTTATAAGTGCAACTTCAAGGTATGAAAAACACATATAAGCTCTGCTAAAAACAGCAACCAAGTTAATGTTACACAAACTGTAAGGTTCACGATCTAAAGATTAAATGGTTTACCAGCTGTGAGCATCAGTACAATGGGATCTATCATAGTTTCTGTAATATATCTATATTATTGCTAAAGCACTTCTGGATGGATGCAGATTGCATTTCGTTGCCTTGTACTTGTGACATGTGCAGTTGAATTCTACTCTTTTCTATTCTATTTAATAAACTACAGCAGATGAATGTGCATCACACAGAGGAACCTACCACCATGTGTGATTGGTGGCTTCTCAGAAGTTCTCCTTACATGAAATGCTGTCACAGTTGGCATAAAAGTGTCAGTTAATGCAACACGTTGTGATTGTCTGATTTAAAATCCTCTGTGGCCTTGCACAGAAACAGAACATGTCTTTTATCTACTAAACTGTGGACCAGAGCCAATGTTCTCTGTGCACCTCACAGATGTTCTGGATGGTTTTTTTTGTTTCACACTTTGGACTTTTATGAAATCAAATTTGTGCACAACTTGTTTTTAGATGAAACAGTTGAAGGTAACTAGTTTATTCCATGTTTCAGCCATTATTCATTGTATTTAAGTCAGTAATTCTGTCTCATTCTTTGCCCCAAATCACCTGCGCAAACCCAAAGCATCAAAGCGAGGATTAGAAGGTTAGCTTCAGATGAAGCAAATGAATTAATTGACTAAAACTGAACAGAAAAGCAAATATATATACTTTAATATTCTGGCTTCAAAAGCAACACGATGAATCTGAAATCAAACGCAGATATTTTAGAAAGACTTCCAGTTAAGTGATCTTTTGTCCGCAGCCAAAAGGATTTACCTCCAAACATTCAGTGTGAACTTTATACAGTCGAGTTTCTTTGAGTAAAATCTAATATCAGTCACTTTGAACATCAGCAGCAGGTCCTTCATAGAAGTTTAAAGTCTCGCTAACCTTCAACTGAACTTTGAAAATGAGTCATTGAGGTGAATTCAGTCAGTTTGTGTTTACTGTGAAAAGAAGAGCACAAGAGGATCCACTTCATCGGCTCCTGCTCGTTATTCGCGCTCGCTCCTTAATATGTGGGTGCATTGAAGTGACTGGCGGAGTATGTGAGCCTTTCACTTCCACCGCTGCCTGTTCACAGCGCTTTCACAGGGCTTTTATAAAGGAGGATTAAAAACATGACCGGAGCTAAATGAACTAACAGGCAGGGAGATGGCTCTGCGCCGACCGGCCTTGGTGACGGGACTCAGGTACGAAAGAGAGCCAGTGCTGCAAAAAGAGAAGAAAGAAAGAAAGAAAGTTATGTGAATGTGAAGCAGATGGATGTCTTACACTCTCTGAAAGCTTGATAAGATGAGAACTCAGAGCTGAAAGAGACACCAAAAGGCAGAGGCGAGGAAAGAGAAATTTAAATTCTCTAGTTTTCTTAATGCATTCAATCAGGCTGCCTGAACGTGGCTGAAACTCCTCAAACATGCCTGAGGATCAGAAATGAAACTGCTGGCAAGTCCAAACAGGAGTCTGTGCTCCAGCTGTTGAGGCCTCCTCACTGACCCCAAATACTGAACATAAGCAGGAGCTTTCAGGGCCTAGAGGAGCTGTTAAGCCTCCAGTTGTTTTGTTTTTTTGGTGTGCTGGGCAGTTCAGCGGGGCAGAGAGCATTTACGGAGTTCATATACTGTGTGTGAGCTCAGTCAGAGGAAAAGCTACAACCAGTCGCTCTAAACAGCCAGTGCGGAGTACATTAATAAACAAGTGCAACTAAGAAAAAAGACACTTCAGATATCTCTGATGGCTCCACCGCCATTGTCTAACATCCACAACGTCCTGTGAGCCGCCGAGCCTCTGGCCTCAGAGTTAGATGGCCTGGTAGGTGTGAGTATGAGTGTTTATTCATATCTTTGTGGGGAGAAAAGTTGTAAGTTTACTATACTTGTGTGGACCAAAATCCTGGTCTCACAAGTTTGAAGGCATTTTTGAGAGGTTTTAGTGACAGGGTTACAACTGGGTAACATTAGGGTTAGGGTAAGGGGCTAGGGAAAGCATTATGTCAATTAGATGTGCCCACAAGATATGAATACCCGACGTGTGTGTGTGTCCTGTTAATTTGAGAATCGCAGCGAAGAAGCTGCAATGATAAACTGACACACTTTCATTGTTACAAGTTGCAGAAGTTAACTGGAGGAGACGCTGAGGAGCAATTGTGAGACACGGGAAGGCAGCTGCTGATAAATACTGTCATTAAAGCTCCGAGACACTCGGCGCGTCCGAGCAGGAGGATTCCTGAAGGGAAATCTGCTGCTGCAGGCACGTAATGAAGGGATAGATCAGAGGAGGACCTTTCTCTCTCATTTTCTTCTAGCGTTCTGCCTCCACCTGTAACTCTAACAGTCTCCCACAAACTGGTGAAGTTTCCGGTTGTTGTTTGGCACTGTGGTTAATAATATGAACACTGGAACTCTTAAAGGAGTCAAATACCAAAAATCTGAGGTTTTGCACTTACCGCTCATGTAACATGTCAAACCTGATTCTTTAACGTGATTTTAATAAAATTACATTTTATTTGGTGTGATCACCTTTATTCTCAGCTCAGTTCAAACTCTCTGAGCAGCATTCTGTGATTTCTGGAAGTATCTTCAGGAATAGTTCTCCAGGCTTTTATTAGAAAATGTCTAATAAAATGCATTATTTGCAAAAATGCATTATTTGCAAAATTCATCACAAAAAATAAGTTTGTGCAATTTTTCATTAACTGTAAAAAATAGTCAAAATGAAAATTGTTATTATTTTAGTGTTAAAAGTGTTAAAACTCACACTAAACATGTTTTTATTAGTTTTATTAGTTTGTGTGTTTAGTTTACAACATGGAAGGGCAACTTTACCAGTCAGATCAAAGAAAACATGCACCGATATAAACACCTCAACAGGACTGATATCGACCTGAACATCAGGTAACAACAGCAAGGCAATTATGCCTAGCTAACAAGAAGTCCACACATTTTCAAATGCGTATAAAACAAATCAGGTTTGGGATCGAGCAGCGATCAATTCTTTTGCGAGAGTTTCCAACACAGACAATGTTTTACACCCGGGTAACCTGCAGTGTTGAAAACGTGTTTTCTGATGATGTTTGCTACCCTGCAATCCGTCCTACTCTGTGGTAAAATCAGCGACATTTGACCGTCGTGTTGCTCCCATTGAAATTTATGTAGCCTATTATACAGCTGGCATGCGAAGTGTTAACTGATGGCACGACACGCAGTGAATTAATCTGAGAAGGTGCATTATAAATGAATGGCCAGGCCAGCGATGCACTTCACAAATTAGCTTGCATAGACACATTAGTTGTGCCGCTTCTTAATGATGGTATCTTAGCTAGCAACCCTTTTGAATTTTCTCTCACACGAAGAGTGTCCTCAGGTAGCCGTCTGAACGCTGGACACTTGGAGACCTGTGTCTCTGAGTGGGAGACCAGAGATCACATTAACATGTGTATCTCTGTATTAACAAACATGCGATATCGGTCCAGTTTATTTTTCTTATCACTGTTGTGAGGAGACCATAAATAGCATTTGCATTTTCTGTTGTACAATTAATTTGCTGTTATTTATTTCTTGTTATAGATAAAAAGTCTTTTTTTGTTTCAAAATAGCTGATTACTATTCGCTGATAGCTGCCAACATCTGCGAACAAATATAATTCTATAAAGTTGTTCTATATAGTGTGTAACTGTTAATATAGTGTTTTTTAATGCAATCATTTGGCACATTGACTTCTGAGGAAATTTTAGATGGCACTCGTCATCAGAAAGGTTGCCGACCCCTGGCCTATTTAAAATCTAAAACTTAAAATTGTCCATAGCCTGATGTTGTTACCACTGTCCTGTTTGAAGTGGAATGAGAGAAGCTGGTTATTTTTTTTTTGTGTGTGTGTGTGTGTGTGTGTGTGTGTGTGTGTGTGTGTGTGTGTGTGTGTGTGTCTGTGTGTGTGTGTGTGTGTGTGTGTGTGTGTGTGTGTGTGTGTGTGTGTGTACAAAGAGACAGCCAGGTTCATGATCGATATAAGGAAGTTTTTTCCAAATAAGGAGCCAAAAAAAAAAAGATAGAAAGATAGAAAAAAAGATCAAAGGATCCGTCAACCAAGAATAATGTTGGATCAGTGTTTCAATGTTTATATCTTTTATTAGATGTTCATGTGGTTTGGTTATTTGCATTTTTGGTTGAAAGTACACTGAGAGAGGACTTTTTGTTAGTGATCTTAATAGTAATTTTTTTTTCATATTAATGTAATTTTTCATCTAATTGAATACAATCAATTTGTGTATGATTGTCAGTCTGAAGAGGGAGAGAGGAAAGAGGGGAATGTGAGGAGAAAGTACAAGATCAGGAAGAACCAGGTAAGAAAACAGACAGGGAGCAGTGACAGGAAAAACATAAACTGTTAAACTGACAAAGAAAAAAAAACTAATTTTACTCATACAATCTGGAAGTTTTTATAATTGTTTTTATTAATATTTTGTACATCTGTACATTTCAAGACTCTTCTATTTCTGGAGTGTATTTTTTATGTATCTGTATTATATTTTACACACACATTAAAAGGGAATCTCTGTCCAAAAAACTCACTCAGTTAACTTATTACTCACTATGAGCATCATTCATCATTTCCCTCCAGTAATTAAGGTTAGGGTATGTATTTTTTTTTTAATTCCAATTATTCTACTTTTGCAGCATTTAAATAAACTTTATCAGATTTGATGGTTTTGTTACCGACTTTTCAAAAAAGTGTTTTGCTTTTCTTTCACAAATGTGGGGATTAAACTGTGTTAAAATGTACAAAACAGTGATGTCATGTTTTGTGACGAGGACCCAGGCACTTGATGAGACTTGATGAATTTAAGAATCTTATGAATTAATAAAGAAATTTGCAGACTTGCACAGAGATGGTAAAATTATGATGAGTGATAACGGAGACGAAGACAACAGATGACGAGGACAGGGAGGAACAGGGGTTTAAATGCACCAAGGAGACAGTCAGAGAGAACTCAGGACAACTGGAGACATTTAAGGATGCAGGGACTGACAGAGATGGGGAAGAAGTCTCATCGTAACGAGTAAAGTTTATGTTGCCTGGCTGGGCAGCTCTCTGGGTGCTCAGCACCCCCAAAGCTCTGATCCTAGAATTGCCCCTGCTTTAAGCATATTTTTATTTGGACTGCTAAGCAGGATTATGACTTTTACTTTAGTAAAGAGTAAATACTTTTCTCACCACGGTGCAGTCACGCCTGTTAAACTTAAACGTTCACTGATTTCCTACAGATCAAAAATTCTCATGCAGCATGTTTGCGTAGACAGAAAAATGTCCCGGGTGCGGCTTCAGTCTGTCTGCAGATAATTTCCCACGCGGTACCATATCGGTGACTTTTTTCACATTGCCATCATTTGCTGCCATTTTTTCTCCCTTTTCCTGCCTGTGGCACAGCACAGCCAGCTTGTTTCCTTCAAAACATGTTTTCTTTATTTTTGCTCCGTTTGACTGACCTTTGACCCACTTCGCCTGCAGCCTTCATCATCTCTGGTGGTACCGTGCACTGCTGTGTCTCCAATCATCTAAAATAAAAGAAGAAAAACAACAACACTGACTTATGAGAGTCTGACAGCTGCTGCTCACAGGTCTGAACACGGTGTCGGCGGGCATGCCTACCACTGAACTTTGATTTTGCCATTTTGAGATAAGATGCGGGAGGGGCTGGAGAGCTAGCAGGTCCGTATATAGGAAGCGGCGTATTTTACCTGCAGGGTGTTTCCATTTCTGCTCCCTCTGCTGGGTTAGATATTATACACTGTAATTCAGCCGGGGGAATAATTGACCTGTCAGCGGGTTCACGCCACCAGTCCCGTCA
Source organism: Diplotaxodon limnothrissa (assembly GCF_057381915.1). NCBI lineage: Eukaryota > Metazoa > Chordata > Actinopteri > Cichliformes > Cichlidae > Diplotaxodon > Diplotaxodon limnothrissa. The sequence continues at coordinate 11,857,006 of NC_140597.1, read as the reverse complement.
CTCAGCAGCAGCGGCCCTGTTCCTGCAGATTGATACAGCCCGGTTCCCCCTCAGAGGGCTCGTAACCTTACAGACATTTCACACTCAGACATAAAGATGAGGAGCTGCTGGAGAGCTGCTGCTTTTCCCCTCAGCTGCTCAAACTCAGCATCAACACACTGAAACTGAAGCTTTGCCTCCATCAAGGCTCGATCAGCTGAATTGATGGAGGCAATTCAAGAGGTATATATCCATATTCTGCTTTTCCTAAATCTTGCCTTTATCTCCTGTCCCATGTGGATGTTCATATTAAAGATGACTACAGCTACTAATAATGAGGTCATAGTATGTACAGTAATGTTTTCCTGCACACTGCTCTAAACACTCAGGTTGACAGTTTTTTCTGCTCTTGGATCTTTATATCTGAATGAGGGGATCTCCTAATATGGTCATTTTAGGCACAGGAGCTCCACCAACATGATGTGCAAATCTTTTGCAGCCAGTCACAGCAGGTGTAACGGCTGCCTGTGATTGGTGTGGGAGCTGCTGCAAGATTCTCTGTTTGAAGTTTATTTTTGGTCACATGATTTAAAACTTTTTGTTCATCTGTAGTTCAGATTCTTAATAAAAATGTGAATAAAATAAAAAATTTATTTAAAAATTAATTAAAAATAAATGCTAAAAAAATGTCATAACATGCTGAATAAGAAGTAAAAAACAAACTAGAACATAATCTGAATAGAATGCTAGCCACAAAGTTAAATAAAATACAGTGAATTAAAATGTTAAAATATATATTCATATACATTTTTAAGTTTTTTGTGCTGAAATCGTGTTTTTACAGCTTTGTTTTCTCTGTTTTCCATGGATGTTATCTCATGTCCAACACAGCAGGAACAAATATTTGACAAACAATGACAGTGACCCAATAATCCTTCAGCCTGGCATGCTGACGTTCTGTACGCTTCAGAAAGGATCGTCCACGCATGACTGCAGCTCGCCGTGACGCCGTCGCCACAGATCTGCGAGCAGCGATAACACGCAGGAGGATTAAAAGCGGGCGACTCTTCGTCCTTGTTCGCAGTTCGTCTTTGAAGCTGAACCTGTCAGCTGGTGGAGAGACACGACGGTCTGTCAGGACAGGGAGGGGGTCCACACACACACACACACACACACTTACCATAATCAGCAGGTGAGTACAGTAAGGGACAAACTGTTGGAAAGTGACTGTGTCCTCCCTGTCAGCTTGAAGCAGCTGCTGGAGGAACAAACCTGCAGCATTAGAGCTTCACACTAACCCTAAGCCATTTGTAAAGGCAGAGTTTATCCACTTAAAGGTCTCAGACACAGAAGAACACAAAACATCCTTAAAACTAATACTGTACGTGTTTGAAGTCCTTGCCAACACGGTGACGCTTGGCTTCGAGCATGTCCAAAACTGCTGCTCTGTGGGGTGTCTGCGGTCTGTGGGGGTCAGTATCTATCAAAAGTGTCCAAGGAACAGGGGTGAACCAGCGACAGGTTCGTAGACGGCCAAGGGTCGCTGATGCAGATGGGCAGCGAAGGCTGGCCCGTGTGGTCCGACCCAGCAGACGAGCAGCTGTAGCTCAAATTAGTATTTATAACAGGGGGGCCAAACATACGACCAGAATCAGCCTGCCAGAGACTCCAATCCAGCCCACTGGATGGCTTTTTATCTTTTGCTACACTCATACTACAACAAAGTACGTGTTAACCTCTTCGACATGTCAATCGCTGTGAACAAAGAGAAACTTGTAAATAACTCATGAAAGAATAAAGTTACGTTGAAACCAAGCACACCATTGTTTTTCTTGTGACATTACCAATAAGTTTGATGTGTCACATGGCCCTCTTCCTATTGAAAAAACAAAAGTTGTATCCAAGATGGCCGACTTCTAAATGGCCACCGTGGTCACCACCCATCTTGAGGAGTTTGCCCCCTCACATATACTAATGTGCCACAAACAGGACTTTAATATCACCAACCATTCCCATTTTATTACGGTGTATCCATATAAATGGCCCACCCTGTAATTAGTAACATTTGAACTACAGTAGAAAAAGAAATAGGACAATTCTTTCATTCCCAGAAAACATCCTATCTGGGCAACAAGCTACTAGAACCGGTTCTGCAATTTTACACATTTACTTCTTACAGCTTAATCCCAAAGAGTGGTGCTGCCATATTTCTTTCACTGCTGCAGCAGCTTTTCCTTATTGTGCAGAAAAAATAAGATGCATGTGAAAACTGCACTTCTTCTTTTTGTCTGTGACCACATCTCTGGGATTAAATGTGCAGCTAAACTTCATTTGCACTCACAGAAGTGAGTTTCACTAGTCGCGCTTTGAGGCAACAGTTGTGATTTAGCAGTGTATAAATAAAATTGAATTTAATTAAACTGCACAGTAAAGATCAAAGTAGGCCTACAGTGTTACCCAGAGGTATAAAATAAAGTATTTAAAAATGAAAAGAAATCTATGATATTTATGACTTAACCACCAACCCCCCAACCGTCAAAAGATGAACATTTTTGCCTTTAAAAGTAGAAAAATTCATTTTGTATGTATGGATATAAATCAATGCAAAAATGGAAAGTCTTTTAACATGGGAATCTATGGGACTGACTTTTTGGAGCCAGCCTTAGTAGACATTAAAAGAAACTGCAGTTATCTGCCCCTCTTCCTGTTAGATGGGAGTTCTTCCTCCCCACCGTTTCCATGTGCTTTCTCTGCTTATTAGTGAAAAGCAGCTTCTCAACAAAAAAACGTGACCATCTTTCTTGATGATTTTTGTGTTAATTATCAATTTAGTCAAAACAGCACAAGTTGAAAGCACAGCTACAATAAAATTAAATGTTAAATCTTCTTAACAAACAGGTGAAAATGTTGAAATTTCTGTTTGCTCCTCTGTGGGCTTTACTAATATTCTCTTCTCTCTCTTTAAAGGCAGGCAGAGGAGCTCAGAGTGTCTTCATGCGAGCTGAAGAGCTCTGCGTTTCCTCTTAGCTGATTATGTAAATGGTAAATGGTAAATGGCCTGTATTTATATAGCGCTTTGTAACCCCACCCTGCTGGCTGACTCGCAGTCAGAGTAATGGAGGGCCGAGCTAATCGATGCTCAGACCGTGTGATTTATAGCGTTTGCTGAAATCAGCAGTACGAGCTGCTTGAGAGTGGCGAGGGGATTCTCTCTCCGGCATCCCTCCCTCACACTGTACCGCTCACTGCTCGTAATTGGATCTCTGTATGAGGCTTCCAAGAAGTTCTCATCTGGGCTTTACCCACAATGCACAGTTCTCTCCTCATAACCTAGATTACTAATGGAGACAAATGTTGCAGATCCTGGGAGAGTTCTCTAATTGGAGGAGTAGGAGAGGAAACAGAAGAGCGAAGAGACAGAAAGCGTTTTAACAGGATCTCGACTGCGAATCTTGTAAATCCACAAGTGAGTAAAACCAGAGAGTAGAGGTTACTCTTCTTTTAAAGTCCTGTGGTACTTCAAACGCAGCCGTGGCGCTACGGCTCTTTAACGTTTTCTTTTCTTTGAAAACGCAGGAATTGATTTAAACTTTACACTGTGCTGTGGGAGAAAAATCTGAGACTAGATTTGTCAACATTGATGCTTACAGCATGTTTCATCTGCTTGTTAAGAGATGAAGTATCGACTATTTTTACTGGGCCGAGCCTCTGCTGCATGGGCGTGAGTCCTAAAACGCTGTTCAGCTGTAATTCTTCCCACATACGGCTTCTTTGATTAGCGCTCTTAGTTCTCGCAGTTTAACTTGTTATTTGGCCTAATCATATTTCTAACAGTGTCATTCCCCACCACGGGTGACTAATAACCAAACCCAAAGCAATCTGCTACAAAACCAGGCATTATTGTCATCGATATCTCAATGTCAGCCGGCACTCCAGAAGTCTAAGTCCAGTCCTGCATTGTACAGATTAGAAATATTCCCCAGGCCAGTCCAATTCTTCTAAATAATATAAGTGAACACCTTATCCACACAGTCATTTCCTCCAGATTAGATTACTGCAACTCGTGAGACGATTCGCAAACACTCAAACATATCACTCCAAGAATTACACTGGCTTCCCGTTCGCAACAGAATCCAATTTAAGCGTTCGCTGATTACTTTTAAATCACTACATGGTGTGGCTCTAACTCCTAACACCTTACATGGCCTCCAGACTCCTCAGAGTGGAGGATCAGTAGGTAGTGATGTGCGGATCGATCTTGAAATATCAATTCCTCCGATACCAATCATTTATGATCTAGAATCGATTCTCACATTAAAATATCGATATTTTAGTAATTTAGGGTAAATTTGTAGTTTATCATTAACAGGAACACAGTGGAAAGAAACTATAACATTCAGATTGTCTACATTCAAAGGAACTACTTCCTCTTCCGCCTTTCATAGTCATGTGCGAAATACGGCTGCATAAATGTCCAAATTCAGAGGCTGCTTCCACCTGAGGACCCGGCCTTCGCGGTCTAAAGAAAGCCGGGTAGTACAGCACGAGCTCCCTCGGTGGAGTGAAACTGCCGTCTGCTCCTTGCTATCTAAAATATAACCGGGCTCTGGCGTAAACGCTCGACGGTCTCACACTTCTGTTTAATCATTTTCTGTTTGACGTTTATTCAGCTGTGTGAAAACCCCGGAGGAACCCTTCCGAGGGATTAATAAAGTTACATTTAATTTAATCTAATCTAATAACTTTAATCTCAGCCAAACCGATTTGCTCACGAACAAATAAAACACTGAGAAAGCCAAACAATAAAATTTTTAAGTTATCAAAGTGACTTATATATCATGTTTAACCCAAGAAAGACCGTGGGGGTTTGAAGACCATGTGTCGGTCAGCTCAGATATTTGAAGTTTACACAGCTACATTCTCACCTGAAAATATGTTAAAAGTTTTTTTGCGACCCAGAAAGAGAAATAAGAGTAATATTAAAACTAAGTCGCTGGCGCCATTGTTGGAAACTGGAATTGGCTGGGCCGCGCTATGAATTCTGCGATATGGTTTTTCAATTTTGTTGTCCGGGTGGAAAATCGGGAGAAATTCGGCAGAATGGTGGCTCCGGGAGATTTTCGGGAGGGGCACTGAAATTCAGTATTCTCCTGGAAAAATCGGGAGGGTTGGCATGTATGATTGTGGCAACATCACTAACCTTGTCAAACACCTCATAGTAAATCATATCACAGAATATGACGAGCGTATGTTGAGGCGAACTGAAGAGGAGGACACGGACAGGTGCTGCTAGGGCGAGACAGACCTCTCTCACGGAGTCCTTTAGTGCTGCAGGCAGGCAAGGTGTTCAAATAGTGCACAACTTCAGGTTTTTTATTTCTATATGATGAATTCTGCATTATTAAGTGATAAGAACAAGTAATCTGATGTCCTGTACTCATTATGATGCTATAATTTGAGATACAATAAATAAAATAAGTTTTTGTACAAAGTATTGGTATTGGATCAGTATCGTCGATACCACCCTGAATATTACTTGGTATCAGATCGGAAAGAAAATCAGTGGTATCGCACATCACTATCAGTAGGACAGGCTGTATAGGCTGATTTGCATTTCCTCTTTTATGTGTTTTGGAATTTTCTAATTCTGTTTTATTTTGTTTGGGTTTTTTTTTTTACATTTTAAGTAAAGAAAGAAAATGCCCCGCACACAATTACACCAGTGCCTGAACTTTGTTTTCAACGTGTTTTTCTAATTTCTCCCTTCGTAACAGCTGTATGGGGAGTCTCTGAACTGGATCTCTGGACTGAGTTGTGTTGTTGGAGACTTTTGGAGCATTTTTTAATATATTTATCTGACCAGTAATATTGCTTCTTTGAAGTTAATTGTACTAAGAGGCCATCTGTTATTAACTGTTCTTTACCTTGTGTTAATTTTACAAAGTTTCTTTTAAAAAAGCAGTTTGGAATCATGTTGCTTTATTTAATTTCAGCTCAGTTTCTTTTATAAATAGCAATAATACTTTTAAATTTTTTAGTCAGGCTTTAGAGACACTAAAGAACAAATAAAGATCTAACAAGTCTCCAATAATATATTTTTAACAGCCAAGCTCAGATTTGATAGCATTCCCATTTTAACTATGGTGTTCCTCAAGGCTCTATCACGGGCCCACTATTGTTTTCAATATGCATGCTTCCATTCAGCCAGGTCTTTCATAATGACATAATTGATCATAACTGTTAGATGTCCCTCTGCAATCCAACCCCTTTAGCCTTTATAAAGTTTTTGCAAGCCTACTTTAATATATTTTAAATAGCCTCTAAGCTCGTTGTTTTATAGTGTTAAACAAGAAACACCCAACGAGCTGCATTCTGAGGAAGGAAACGCCTTGCCGGAAAATCACATGATAAAAAGAGCACTTACATTTTCGTACATTAAAACTCAAAATGTGCTCAACTATACTTCCTCTGAAACTGTTCATCTCAGCACAATAACACATTAAACTGTCTTCACCTCTGTGAAATCTCGCAAATCTGCATGCAGTTATAAAGAAGCCCTGCAGCAAAGTGTCAGGAAGCAGCTTCATCAAACCACCACAGAACAGACTCATATAAATGGACCACATCAAGACACACACACAGACACTCATGGAATACTCTGCTGTAACACATTGCAGATTTGTGCACAGACAACGAACTCCGGGTGTTAAAAGTTGACTGAATCCATTTAAATAACCGAAGCATTAAATAACGACGCATATTAAAGAGAGATAGAAGGAAGCTGCTGCACTGTTCACCAATTATTACAGCACAGTTTATTGCCACAGATGTTAGAAAAAAAGACTCAACAGCAGGCCAGCGCTGACACTGTACAGACTGCAGATCTGCAAGTCAGCTGCTGCTTTGTAGACACAAAATGAACAGCAGCACTTAGTGACATTATTACAGCAGATTTTCTATCAGTGATTTTCACACTTTTCATACATAAAGAGACATCTTGGACTGCAATATCTGCATGTTTTGATTATTAAAAGTTTGGTTTTATTGACTCGTTCAAGGGTCCTTTGATACATTTCAACCATCAAGTGACACACATTATCATATGTAGTGAAAAAAAATGTATCATATTCTAGATTCACCAAAATGGACCTGCTTCTCGTTATTTCCTGTCATCCAGTGGTGGATGTTCATGTTAAACATGAACCGCACTGTCGATGAACTATGTAGTTGATGCCTGTGTGCAGACCTTTGAATCCATCCAAAGGGCAACTCAACAGTGAGCAACACTACCGTTTTTTTCGACCATAAGGTGCATTAAGTGAAACAAAACAGTTAAATAAGTCAAACTTTACTCAACTCATTCTTCTCACTACTTCCATTTCCGTACCATTGATTCATTAATGTTGAATTCTCTCGCAGCTGCTCTATTCCCATGTTGTTGCAGTATATTAATGACTAACCTCGTATTGTGGATGGATTATCTCAGTTGTTCTCCTGACTGAAGTTTGGTCAGTTTACAGCATCCTGCCATGCGATTGCATTTGTCCCTGACCATCGGGAACCCTCACGTTAACTTTTATCGAGTGGAAAAAAGTTACCATTCATCCTCCAGCTTCACTGTTCATGCTATGCTGACATAGCTGTGTCACTAGCGATCACGTAGCACATCATTATATACAAGGTAGCCCAACTTCAGTAATCCTACAAACGTCACTGCTGTTTAGTTTTCTGTCTTCATTTATGTTGGAAGTGATAGCAGAGCTGTACGTTTCATTTTTTTCAGAAATCTCTCAGTCAGAACATGATATATCATGTTTAGGTGGAAACTAGCGAGCTAACTTCCTGCTAACTTCTAACTCCATTAAATTTAATAAATTCTCTTTTCATGGATGCCTGGATGTTAAACTTCATTGTTACACCTGGTAAAGCAGCAACGCTGATCATTTTATTAAAGATGAAAGGATTTAGACAGTTTTTGACTCTCAGTGATGCTGCAGTGTTTGTTTGAATTTGGGACCTGAAGCAGATGGAGTTTTGGACCCAAATTACTCCGCAAGGCTCCTGACTACGGTAGCCGTAATGCTCCGACAATCCATGAAGCGGTGCAGCTTCGTAGCTTACCAAAGTCATACTTCAACATTTTTTGACAGATTTTTGAGCGCTGTGCACCTCATAAAATCGGTTCGAGGTCAGTAAGCACAACCAGAATTCATACATAAGGTGCACCGGATCATAAGTTGCACTGTTGATTTTTGAGAAAATCAAAGGATTTTAAGTGTGATTTATAGTAGAGACGATGGGGTTTATGGGGACTCACTCAGGCTACGAAAATTTCAGGAGCCTTCAAAGTAATGAATCATAAAAAATGTACACAATCCATTTTGCTTTCCCCTTGCTAGATGAATCTGATGCTCTTATGTGTTAGGTTTAATTGTACACTTTAAAAAATGTAAGAAAATTGATCAAAAAAAGAAGAATTGATTACCAAAATGGATGTGCATGTAAGAAGTATAAAACAAAAAAAGAAAACTTTGACCATATCGGTTAAAATGCTAAACAGTGTACACCAGGTCCTCATCAGTACTGAGACGGTAATATGAATATTTACATCGGTTAAGATTATTGACACACAGCAGAGGTGACCCTGTGTAATCACATTACCATTTCAACATTAATGTTATGAAATAAAAATAAAGAAATAATGACAACCTTGAATTTATATCAGTCCGAACAGTCAGTACCATCAGCAATCATTCAAGAGTTGTTTATTCAAATCTAAATATATTAAAGCATCAAACTAACAGGTTCATTAGCTTTCTCTTTGCAGTAGTTTTTAGAAGTGAGCGCCCTCTCCTGGATTGGTCAGTATTTTTTATTCCTTCTACTCTCAAAGTTAAAACTTTAATTTGATTAAAATGTATGCTAGTAGGCATATACATATTAAGTGCTTTTTAGTATCACTGTAACGTAACTTTTCTAACTCACTTAATTCTGGAATGATTTCTACTGGCATGGTGTATAAAGAATGTAAGTAGGTGTACTTTCTTTTTACAGTGACTGTATATGGCTTAAACTTTCCATTAAAATCTAAAGGACATGATGTTTATGCTCCAAGTGTCTTGGTACAGTTAGCAACATTACCTAACATTAGCTTAGAAACGGAATCCAATAATCACTAACGTCTTTAAACAACTGGCTCCTAGCAAAGCTTACATATATAAGGACAAAGATAGGTTAGATAAGTTTAGTGAGCAAGCAAGCTAAGGTTAACTAGCTAGCTCGTACACTGCATATTAAGAAATTTGCTTTTGTTTGCAGGTTACCTAACATTAGCCACAAAAAAAGAAAAAATTGTATTATCTAATGAAGGCCATCTCGTTAAATAGAATTTAACCATCAGTTGAGTTATAATCTGCACGGCATCTGATTTATGGTGGAACTGTTTAGTTTTCAGGACAAATCCCCAGCGTTGCCAACTCCTCAGTAAGGAAAATTGCTATTGGCTGTCCTAAAAGTCCCTAGAAGTCGCTAAATGACATCATGGTCTAATTTGCATAATTGGTCATGCTTACGTAATTGTAATCAACGCTGTAGGAGAGAGGAATAACATTATCGAAGAGACATAAAGTCAGTAAGAAAAACACCCTAAATGCATTTATAATATATTTAGAACTACAAATTAAATTTCTTTTAGCAAATTTTTTTTTTTTAATGTCCCAATTCCAACCCTCCTCCTTTATCCGAAATAGGCACTCCGGCGGAGTTACTTTGTGTGTGTGTCTGTGTTTAAGTAGTTTTAAGCCTAGTGATCCACAAAAAGTAACAGTAAAAGAAAAACATTTTTAGCAATAATGTTGTTAACAAACTACATTAACAATAGAAATGGACAAAGAAGAGACAAATAGCTGGTGTGCCAAAAAGCTGCAAAACATTATCAGGCAGCTGGTGTTCATAGCAAGCGTCACCAGATATCTTCAGTCCATATCGGAAGTACAAGATGGAGTTAAGGCTCTGCAAGGACATCCAATTTCTAAGTTTTCAATGATTGGAATTATGTATTTTAGTGCACTGATTTATTTTAGACAAAGAAAGATGTACATTTACCACTGCTTCTGCACTGCGTTACAGTCAGGGTGCGAGCGGCGCAACTCATGTGTGATTCATTTGCAGTTTGGACGTGTGGAGGGGGGGGGGACATCTCCTGCTCTGACAGCAGCTAGGGGTGACTGCTGCGTGAGGACTATCCGCTGCATGTGAGCGCTGCTTGTTGAGAGTAAGAGCGATACGTGCTTTCACGTCAAAAAGTCGTCATAAGTCTCCAATAATGCCAGCAAAAGTCAGCAGATTTGTTGCTAGTCGCTTTTTAGAAAGAAAGTCGCTAAGGGGGTCTGAAAACTCGCTAAATATAGTGACAACGTCGCTAAGTTTGGCAACACTGCAAATCCCACCCTGAGCTGGCTAATGCTAGCTGATGCTAACTTTCCCTGCTAATGGTCACCTCAACCTGAATTTTCTGCCATTAGCTCAACCTAGCATTCAGCACAGAGCATACCGCTAATGTGAAGCGGTCATAACAAAGATGAGTTTTGCTTCTTCGTATGGAAAAATGCTATCTTGAAGGAGTAAACTCGGCTAAGTCATCCAAAGTCTGGGGACTGACCATTCTAAACTCATCATCAGTTTTGTGTAATGTAGCTAACTTATCGTTAGCTGGCTAACCATCTTACATGGTAACATTATTATGATCAAAATCCTCTCAGTACAACATTGTACTGTCAACCTAAATTTCACTGAATTAAATCTGGATCATTCGTGAACCCGCAGTTGTTATTGAAGCAGTGTTAAACTCATGAGTAGCCATCAATAGGATTTCAGTGGTAGTTAAAGTACTCACTTAAAACAGCAAATTAACACTTTAAAATATTGTACTTCTCAATATTGTCAACAGCGAGGGTAATTGGCATAATAATGTTAAATAAATCTATTTAACTTTGCTATTAAACAACAGGATCTAATAACAACGGACAAGCCCAGTTAAATACACAAGTTTATTTCATTTCTAGATCGTAGCTGAGAACTGCCTCTATGTGAAGAAGACCTCTCATTCTGCCAGTGACTCCATCTGTAGAATCAATCCATGTACAAAGCAAAGCTAAACCTAAACTAAAAGTAACTGTATATAAGGAGAATATTACTATTATATCGATATCATTATATTAGTCATATATTTTATTTACTAATTCAATTACTCGTAACATGCACTCTGTGTAAATAATGTTAGTTTGTAAGAAAAACATGAACTCTTTGTTAAAGTATATGTTGTGTAATATTCCGATTTACAGTTGTGCTATTCAAAGATATGCATGTCTGTGTACTCAGTATGCCATGAAGAAGATTATATTTAGTGGTTAATCTACTGTGTTACATTCCCTTCTCATTGTTTATTCATGAAATATAACAGCAACATTTGAAGACAGTACACAGAACAGTTTTTGTGAAGCAAATCAGAAATAGACAAATACAAAAAATAGACAAAAACTGTGTAACAGCAGTTAATATTAAAATGCTTCATGCAAAATTAAAAGGAACAGAATAAGTCAACAAAAGAGGATATGATAAGACCAATATTTGACAGAGGACGCATAGAACTCAAACTTTTTCCATATTAAATGGCGATTAATGTGCATCTGTAACATTTACATCAGCATTAAATATTGGTCTGTACCCAGAAACCAACAATGTCATCAGTTCATCCAAGAACCTCCAGTAGTGACCTTTTACATCTCTTCAACAGGAAAGAGTGAATTTATATACTGCAATATCATATTTGTTCATGTGTTCAAATTGGTTGAATCAGTGGATAAAATAAATAAGTAATGTGTAAAATACTGTGACATATCAAAACATTTGCATTTGATTAGTTTGATTAGCTAATTGTAATCTCTTTACAGCAGATTGATGAGACAACAGCAGAGCAGGAAACGTGAGCAGATACAGGAGACACGGTGTAAAAGGAGCCATCACGGAACAACAGAAAGGCTCTGAGACCAGGGCTGGTAAAGTGAACACTGTCATCATGTCCACATGCAATCAGTTTGTCTTTTAAATGATTTTCTGAGTTCACGCTGAGCCTCTTTTTAACTTAATTCCTATTAATTATTCTTTTCTCTGTTGTCTGGCTTCTTTACCTCCTGCGTGTTATCTTTCCGTGGATACCTGTCATGTGTGCATGTTTCCATTGTGTACATTATCTTTCTGCTAACAGTAATTTCCCTTTGGAATAATATAAAAGTTAATCTTAACTGGAAGCACATGATCAACGTGGGGACGGCCTCGGTGTAGCGATGCAGAAAGGTTTCCACGCTTAAAGTCAGACAGTCAGAGCATTTCCGGCCCCCAGGCAAATTCATCTGCTAAACTCTCCTCGCTGATCACAATTAAGAGATGAGAAACTTCTGAAGACCTCTTCTACCTTCACTCATATCTCCCCTCCACCCGTCCCCCCTCGTCATCCCTTGCTCATCCCTTCCTCCTACCTCTGTGATGCCCTCCTATCTGTGTTTGCAGTCACACTGGGATAATTGCACACCTATAATGGAGAAATGAGTCGGCCCTGAAATGAGCTTGTCTCCCTCTCTTTCTCTCTCTGCTCTGAGAGGTCGAACGCTGCCGCTCGCCTCGCTCTGCCACATCAAACCCTGACGAGCTGCAGGAGGAGGAGGAGGGATCACCGCTGCGAGGCATCCTCCACAAATCAGCTTTCACTCTGCAGCTTCCTGTCTTCCTCTTCCCTCTGCTGCTCCTGCTTCTTATTATAATATCACTTTAATGTCGCACTGCAGGTGTTTTATGACTATAAAGAAAAAAATAAAATGGAATAAAAAGCGATGCAGCGGCTGTCAGCTGAAGAAAGTGGCCTGTCCACGTTTCTTCATTAGTCCCTGGAAATGTCTTTATCAAACGTATTGATCTGGTTTTCTGGTCCTGAGATATGATCGTAGCTTTAAGAAGTGATTTTAACAGTTTGAACCCTGCAGGAATTTTTCATATTATCTTTATAATGATGACGGCTACATGCATAAAATGTACGGTGGCTTATAAAGTACTGCTATTGTACCGTGGACAGTGTTTTTGAACCTGTGGTGAAAATTTGGTACTAATACTGAAATTGTTAAAAGAATCATCTATATATGAAAATATGATTTCCCTTTTTTTTAAATAAACAGCCACTAAAGCTACAAACATACAAGAAAAAACCCAAAACGCTTGAATATTAAGGAGCTAAAGAGCATTAAAATCAAATTTACTCCGATATGAATACTGGGGGGGAAACACGACCTCCGACCTGAAAAACAATCACGGTCACGTGGTATTCTTAATATGCTCTACATTTTCCTGCTCCACATTTTATTCTTCAGTTATATATGTCATTACAGCATGTTACACGGGTGCTTTTTATAATTGTATGAGTTCTAGAGGCGACTACTGCGGTCTCCTAGTGACCAAATCAATGCCAAGGAAGGTTTTTGCAGGTTGCATAGACACTTTTCAACTACAACAAGTGGTTTGCAGATATTCAGGACCAGTTTCACCTAACTGGCAACAAAAACTCACCAACCAGTCAAGGGATACATAATTTTTATCATTTTACCCACTTGACCTCACTGTCACATGTCCAAAGTGGCAGACAGCCTAATGTCACACAATTAGTAGTCAAAGGCCGTGTCCAAATTCATGGGCTGCATCCTCCCGAGGCCGCATTTGTCGGCCAATTACGACACAGCGACGCAACAAAGGCTGTCCAAATTCGTAGCCTCCGACAAATGCGGCCGACAAATGCGTCCTCCTTTTCCCCAGATTTGAAGGATGGGTCGGGTGTATCCTTCGCGGTCCACCATATCCCAGAATTCATACCATGGCCCAGCCAATTCCAGGCGGCAGCTACTTAGTTTTACTATTACTCTTATTACTCTTTCTGGGTCACAAAATAAACTTTTAACATATTTTCAGGCGAAAATGTAGCTGTGTAAACCTCAAATATCTGCTTGGTTTATCAAGACATCGCATATTTGCAAAAATACTCAGAGGTTTTCATTGACGTTTGTTACCCACCAGCTCGATAGCTAACCGGAAGGTCGAGGCTCACTACAGCTGGACTCCCAACACATTGTTTTCAGACCACCCGCGGTCTTTCGCTACTCAGGTTAAACATGATATATAAGTCACCTACATAACTTTAAAATGTTATTGTCTGGCTTTTTTTTTTTTTGGCGTTTAATTTGTTCGTGAGTAAATCAGTTTGGCTAAGATTACAGCTGAATAAATGTCAAACTGATTAAACAGAAGTGTGAGATGATCGAGAATTTACGCCACTGTCCTGTTAAATTTTAGATAGCAAGGAGCAGATGGCTGAGTTTATTAAACTCCACCGAGACAGCTCCTGACGCAAATCTGAAGGCTAGACCGTCCAATTTCACAGCCGCTCACTTCCGGCCTTCAGAGGACCTGGCCCACATAGACCGCGAAGGCCGGGTCCTCAGGAGGATGCAGCCTATGAATTTGGACACTCCCAACGTCTCAATACTGGGCCTTAGCTGAAACAAGCTGTGTTAGCTCCTCCCCCATTCCCCATTGGCTGCCTCTCATGAACATGAAGTTTGAACAGTGTGTGGGTGGGGCTTCTGTGCCTCTGATGACATCACACATATGTAAGAGTGTAAAAAACTGTGATGAGCTGAATGTTTAGAGCAGCCTGAGCTTTTGGCTCACAAGCCTTACTGTACATACACTGACCTCACAATATGAGCCTCCGCCAGTGAAACATCAGATATATGACAGGAAGTAAGAAGAAGCAGAATAGATCATCTTAAAGCTGTGTGTAATCACAAAATTCATCAATCGAGATTAAAATTAAAGATTAAGAAAAGGTAATTTTATGGCCTGATATAAAATGATCTAATTAAATTTTGTGAGTGCTGCTTTTCGCGTAATCAAAAAAGAAGAAGAAAAGAATCGATAACTGCAGATTTACATAAAGTATTCAAGTATTTTCAAAAAATATCTTGTAAATAAGTTTTAAAAAAGCCCCTCAATGTGTGTATTTAATTCTGTGTGCATCACCTGCTCTGCCATACAAACACAGCCAGAGTGATAACATGTTATTGGACTGTATGATGCATACACTGTGGCTCAGACCTGCAGATCTCTGGTCACTGAACCATCAGCAGGAAAACAGATAGCGAGCGTTCAGGATGAGGCAGCCGTCGGGATGTTTGCTGATTGAGAGCTTTAAACCGACAAAGAAAGTGTAATTGAAAAGGCGAGTTTAGCCCGACAGCCTTTTGTGATATCTTTTTAATTAAGTTTCCCTTTCTAATGTGCGATCGGCGGGAGCGATAGGAGCGGCGGCGACACGCACAAGGTTTTGTTCATTAAAATGTGGATCTTCAAGAATGTGGTGCTACTTAAAATTCATCCAGATGAGAGGGGGGGGAAAGCTGCTGTGGATACACAGCGACTCACACCGAGTCCACTTTACAGGCGCGAATACACAGAGGATAAAGCATACATGTGATCAACGTGCAGAATATTAATATCACACCTGAATACTAAGCTATCATCACAGGCTCTGCACACCATCTTATATACAAAACCCTTCTTGTAGAAGACTGAGAACTGAGAGATGCTAGAATTTAGTCAAGTCAGTCAGCAGATTTAAAAACACCAACGTGAACTTCAGATACAAAAATGTACTTGTATATTCATTCATGTGTTAAGTCTGATGGCAGTAATCGTTCAGTTACCAACAAATAACAAACTATGAGGCACTGCTCAGACTTAAAAACGGCCCCAATAGTTATGAGGGCCACGGTGGCTCAGTGGAGATATCTCATATTACTGTCACGTAGTGTATTTTGTATGATTTACTGATGAATTTCAGGAAGTCCAAAGCTTTTATTGATTTTTTTTAAGCACTACAATGTACAATGACTACAATGTTTCCATACTGTAAGGTTCATTTATGTCTATGTCAGCTGCCATGCAAATGACATCCAAGCATCCCTTCATCCATCCACCCATTTTCAGAGATGTGGGGGGCAGCAGCCTACTCCAGCTATCAAACTGAGAGAGGCGGGTACACCCCAGAAATGCCCCCAATCTGCCATACCTACTTAATTTGCAAAGATGGTCATTCTTCATAAAATTGTTACCATTTATAGTCTCACTTTAGAAATACACAAGTCACTGTAGTCTTCTCCTAATAGATCAATCGCACTAGAGAAAAGTTGGCAGTTGCCTGATGATTGCATTTGATCTTTTCACAATGGGCAACCGATTGCAAGTAGTTAGGCAAGTTACCAAGAAGTTGCAATTTCAGTACCTACGACCTCCGTGCAACCACATTTGGTGTTCTGACTCTGACTGCAGTCACTCTCAGACAAAGTTTATTTAAAGTCAAGTTAAAAACACGGATCGTCAACATGTTACAGCAACAGTGAGCTCAACTTGTTTGTGAGGCATCTCTGTCCGGTAGGTGACTCAACTCAGCTGGTTATAGTCTTACATAAAAGCAAGCCGCTTAGGTCATTTGTCATTAAATCAACATGTTGCAGCAATTACATCTCTACATCACTTTGTGGAGGAATTTATCTTTCTAATCTGCGAGCTTCTGGCTGGAGTCTTAATGTAAGCAGTCAATACCAGCCAACTTGACCCCATTCAATCACAGACTGATTAACTCTGTTTTACTGGAAGTTTATTGCCATCTTCATGCAGCAGAGTCAGTCTGAAAACAGCAACTGATGATGAGTTTGAGTCTATCCACAGGATGAGAAGCTCAGTGGAGAAACGGGCCATATTTGCTTTGTTGTCAAAGGAGCTTGCAAAGAAAAGTGTCTGGACTTCTTTAAGTTGCTTGAAGACGTTTCACCTCTCATCCGAGAAGCTTCTTCAGTTCTAAGGTCAAATGGTGGAGAGTCCCAGATATAAACCTAGTGGGAGTAACCCCCCACAGAGGGACAAAAGGACCCCCTGATGATCCTCTAATCGCCTGAGCCAAGGTGTGAAACTGGGTGTGGGTCCCAATCAGCCAGAGTTTCGGGTATGTTCATTGTGAAACCTGGTCCCACCTTATCATGCGAATTCCTGAGGTCAGATGGCCCAGGATGTGAGTGGGCGTTAAGGCGTCTGGGAAGGGATCTCAAAACTGGATTATAGATGGCAGACAGTTGGTGTCGTAAACCCCTGCCTCTGTTCAAAGATGGTCACTCACAGTGGACATAGATGGCTTCTTTCACTCCTCTTTCAAACCATCTGTCCTCTCTGTCCAAAATGTGAACATTGGCATCCTCGAAAGAGTGTCCTTTATCCTTAAGATGCAGATGGACTGCTGAGTCTTGTCCTGTGGAGGTGGCTCTTCTGTGTTGTGCCATGCGCTTGTGAAGTGGCTGTTTGGTCTCTCCAATGTAGAGGTCTGGGCATTCCTCGCTGCACTGTACAGCATACACCACATTGTTAAGTTTGTGTTTTGGCGTTTTGTCTTTCGGGTGAACCAGTTTTTGTCTGAGCGTGTTGCTGGGTCTGAAATACACTGGGATGTCATGCTTGGAGAAAACTCTCCTGAGTTTTTCTGATACACCGGCTACATAGGGGATGACAATGTTGTTGCGTCTGTCCTTCTTATCCTCCCTCGCTGGTGTCTGGTCTTCTTTTCTGTGCCTCTTTGCTGACTTTAAGAACGTCCATTTAGGATAGCCGCAGGTTTTGAGTGCTTCCTTTACATGTGTGTGTTCCTTCTTTTTTCCTTCAGGCTTAGAGGGAAAATGTTCTGCCCGGTGGTGTAGGGTCCTAATTACTCCAAGTTTGTGTTCCAAAGGGTGATGGGAGTCAAAGAGGAGGTACTGGTCCGTGTGTGTGGGCTTCCGGTAAACTTCGATGTTGAATTTGCCGTTCTCTTCAATGTGCACAGCGCAGTCCAGGAAAGGCAAACAGTTGTCCTTTGTGTCTTCCCTGGTGAACTTGATGTTTTTATCCACAGCGTTAATGTGCGCAGTGAAGGATGGCTAATACTCTCTTTTCAGGTTCAGTGAGAATCCTGTCAAGCTCCTTTGACTACGATGACCTGGATGACTGAGAACCTTCACAGACCTATTTGCTTTGTTATGTATCGTCACAAACTGTGTGCAGTACGATTTATTGATATTTTAACAAAGCCTGTGTACCAACTGCCAAAGTTACAGCTTTTATATAAATACAGTGTTTCTCAAAAAAAAAAGGTACGTCTATTTCAGCTGCCAAGCAAATGTCATTGTGGATGATTTTCTAGTGCAGGACGAGAGCTGGGAAACAATTTATTTAAAAAAGAAAATGTTCTGAATCTGAATGTATCATTTTTAAGGTGAAAATGAATTTAGAGTATGTAAAACAAGAGGAAATAAGGAAAAGCAGAAGCGTTTCCTGACAATAAAGCATGCGTTTGAGGGTTATGGATGGGATTCATCTCCTAAAACCGCTATCATTACACTTACTGTTATTGAATTGTAAGCAGGTGTAGTGCTTGAGTCTTGCTAGCTTTATGTTTAGTTACACAACAAGATGCTGCCAGTTAAAAATACCAAAACGTAAAGAGTCTTCGATAGCTTTGAAGAGAGAAGATGGCGTCTGTACGTCCGTAAGAACTCTTTGTCTTCAATCAAACAGAAAAGAAGCGAGGAGAAGATGACGCTCGGCATGAAAAGAAAGCCTCGAGAGGGTTTTGAGCGGAAGCAGAAAGACCTCTCCAGTTTTTCATCATGAGTAAAGTCAGACAGTGAAAGCCCAATCAGAGCTGCAGGGTTACAGAATAAATTCAATGGAAAGAGACTCATCACAAACAACAACTTCTCCTGACAGCGCTGATTGAGAGGCACGAAGACACAAACGAGCAGCTGTTTGGGCTGCGTTCTCCCTCACTTCCTGTTTGTCTTCGCAGCTTGAAGTGTTTCTTTCCTCCAGTTAAGGTCTATTCAGCGTCTCTGGAAACTGGCGTTTTGCCTTTTGTGTCTTGTTGATGACTTTGGAGGCGAGTTAATGAAAGGCGATGCTGAAGGCAGAAAGCGAGGAGAAATAAAGACCAGTGTTGTTTTTTAAAACGCCATTACGGGCGGTGGATTACAGCTGAGGGAGGAGAGAGCGCACAGTGAAAGACGAGCCGGCTGTTTCGCTAAAGCTTTGTGTTTTAAGGCGGAATGAAGCAATGATCTCTTAAGGTTTCCCAGCATGGAAACGCAGGAGTCTCCTGGATCATTTATGCTGTCGTCTGTTTCTTTATGATGATTCACACTAAACGTGAAGTGTGGCAGTCATGTTTGTACAGGGAGTGCAGAATTATTAGGCAAGTTGTATTTTTGAGGAATAATTTTATTATTGAATAACAACCATGTTCTCAATGAACCCAAAAAACTCATTAATATCAAAGCTGAATGTTTTTGGTAGTAGTTTTTAGTTTTAGCTATTTTAGGGGGATATCTGTGTGTGCAGGTGACTATTACTGTGCATAATTATTAGGCAACTTAACAAAAAACAAATATATACCCATTTCAATTATTTATTTTTACCAGTGAAACCAATATAACATCTCCACATTCACAAATATACATTTCTGACATTCAAAAACAAAACAAAAACAAATCAGCGACCAATATAGCCACCTTTCTTTGCAAGGACACTCAAAAGCCTGCCATCCATGGATTCTGTCAGTGTTTTGATCTGTTCACCATCAACATTGCGTGCAGCAGCAACCACAGCCTCCCAGACACTGTTCAGAGAGGTGTACTGTTTTCCCTCCTTGTAAATCTCACATTTGATGATGGACCATAGGTTCTCAATGGGGTTCAGATCAGGTGAACAAGGTGGCCATGTCATTAGTTTTTCTTCTTTCATACCCTTTCTTGCCAGCCACGCTGTGGAGTACTTGGACGCGTGTGATGGAGCATTGTCCTGCATGAAAATCATGTTTTTCTTGAAGGATGCAGACTTCTTCCTGTACCACTGCTTGAAGAAGGTGTCATCCAGAAACTGGCAGTAGGACTGGGAGTTGAGCTTGACTCCATCCTCAACCCGAAAAGGCCCCACAAGCTCATCTTTGATGATACCAGCCCAAACCAGTACTCCACCTCCACCTTGCTGGCATCTGAGTCGGACTGGAGCTCTCTGCCCTTTACCAATCCAGCCACGGGCCCATCCATCTGGCCCATCAAGACTCACTCTCATTTCATCAGTCCATAAAACCTTAGAAAAACCAGTCTTGAGATATTTCTTGGCCCAGTCTTGACGTTTCAGCTTGTGTGTCCTGTTCAGTGGTGGTCGTCTTTCAGCCTTTCTTACCTTGGCCATGTCTCTGAGTATTGCACACCTTGTGCTTTTGGGCACTCCAGTGATGTTGCAGCTCTGAAATATGGCCAAACTGGTGGCAAGTGGCATCTTGGCAGCTGCACGCTTGACTTTTCTCAGTTCATGGGCAGTTATTTGGCGCCTTGGTTTTTCCACACGCTTCTTGCAACCCTGTTGACTATTTTGAATGAAACGCTTGATTGTTCGATGATCACGCTTCAGAAGCTTTGCAATTTTGAGACTGCTGCATCCCTCAAGAAAGACATAATGGCCTCAGCCCGGTCACTGTTATAGAAACTCTGTCTGGTTTGTGATGACAGCCAACTTATTGTGATTTGAAGACTTGCTTTGAAAAAGAAAAATATCCAGTCCTTGTACCTGTTGGCCTTGAGTGACCGTGAGACCTCCCTCGCTCTTTTCTCCTCGCCTTCTCTCCACTGGAGGTTTGTCTACACCGATTATTTTGCAGGACATGGCTCACACCCTGATATTTTTCTTTGTAAATGGATTTCCTGTGCAGGGGGCCTCATTGTACCTTCAGAATTTGCTTGACTGAACATTTTATAAGTTGAGGAAGAATGAAAATAACTATTGCAACTCAAAGAAAAGAATTCTTTCTAATGGCCAGCAGAGGTGATACTGGTTGTACAGAAGTGTATGAAAAAATGATCCCATTGCTCACTTGATCTCTGGCTTCAGTAAACGCTTGCTTGGTGAGTTTATGGTTTCAGGTCTTATTGAATAAATAATGTTCATTTTGTACATTATGATCCCAGTTAAGCCATAGAGAAGGGTAAACATGAGCATCCTTCTCAGTCAGGTCCAGCAACAAGATGGAGAAAGTGAAAATTCCTTATTTACCAATGGGTGGTGTCACAGTGGCTACATCCATCCTACAGTCTATGACACTAGAATGAAAAAGTAAGCTGCTGCCATATTAATTAAAAGTCATGCAAGTCCATCCTATGTAAATTACTATTTATATTAATTTGCATTGTTTACACTCCTGATTTTATTTAAACTCCACGCAAGTGACTCTGCTTTTACCTATATATCAAGATTAGCTGTAGTTACAAAGGTTTTGCCTTTAAAGGTAACCCAAGTATATTAATCAGGTACAAACTACCTTAATCTGCATGACGGCAGTGTGGAGGGTGGGTGTTTTAAAGGTGTCCCACCACCAAGCAGTTTGGATGGAGTTTAAAGCTGGCTTTAGTAAGTAACCCCCCCCCCCCCCCTTTCAGACCATACGGTGGCTCAGGTGGTGGCCTCAGAGTTGCTCCTGATTCTGGACTCTGGAGATCAGAGGAAGTTGCCATGCCTGCCTCAGGAGGCAGCATTCATCATAGCACAGCATGCAGTGGGGTTGTTCCAAGGTTACACTGCCTGCTCCACATTGCTGATTACATAATCCTCCAGCAGGGTCAGGATCAGTTTATTATAGTACTCATTACAGTGATAAAAAAAAACAAAGTGCTCTTTATATATGATATTACTGAAGTCGACACTTGGACAAGAGGTAATAATTACGAAGCATAAACAAATCAGCCATTGCTGGGCTTTGGATTTACAGACATCATCATATAGATGACAGTTTTAAAACCCATAGCATTTTTAAAAGACTAAAATCCCCTGCTCATTTACTCTCTCGCTTCCATTTGAATACACAGTTCACCAAATTTAATGAATAAAATTAAGTATGACACGGATAAGTGGAAGACACTATAAGGATGGCTGGATGGATGACACATGACAGTAAGTAATTCAATGAAAGACTTTAGAAAACTTTAAGAAATCCTGGTGAACTATTGCTAAAGACCACTTTTAAAAATTGTAATAAAGTCTGTCTCCTTGAAAGCAAAATATAAGAAGTGAGGGGTGGCGCAAGACTTTTGCACAGTACTAGTATATTGTAATGACCTGGCTGGGGTTGTTAGCCAGGTGCATTCTGGGTATTGTGTTGTCTCTGTGTTTTCTATCGTTCTGCTAGTTCATATGTGTTTGATTTGCATGTTGTGTTAGTGTTATGTTAATGTAAGCCACAGTGAAGTTGATGTGTGTTCTGTGGAGGGGGGTGAATTGGCATGGTTGGCTGACACCGCGACTCTATGTGGTGGGAGCGTGATAGGGGTTCGGTGTCAGCAGTGTTACGTTGTTGTTGAAAAAGATGGTGAATAAATGCCTGTGGTGAACCACTACTGCCTCCTGCTGGATTATTCGGGGATTACCAGTCTGCTGCTGAGACGCTCGGGGTGATGCGGTGTACGAGGCACGAGCGCTCTCCATTCATTGCGAAGTTTAGCGATAGCTGCTAGCGCCCCGCTAGCCATTTAGCTAGTGAGCAGTTTAGCCAGTCAGCTCCCCAAACCCACAGTCGTTACAATTGGTGTCAGAAGTGGGATTCATGAGTGTCTAGCAGACACTATGGAGCCGACCATAGGCGAATTAGAGCGTGTAATCCGAGACAACACCTCGCTTCTGGAAAGCATGGCTGCCGAGACCCAGCGGAGAAGACCCGAGCTGGGGCGGCCAGAGGGCCACAGCGCGCCCCGGAACAGCCACCCCCTGCTCTCCCTGCGACGGGAGGGGATTCCTGGGGCCGCACCACAGCTTCCTGGCAGGACGGCTGCTAAGCTACAGCACTACACTGGGGCGACGCAGCTGGAGCCGTATCTGGCCCAAGTCACGCTGGCTGCCACTCACAACGGGTGGGGTCAAGAAGAGACTGCCACCCACCTGGCGCTTGCACTGGAGGGCCCAGCGCTCCAGGTTCTGCTGGACCTGCCCCCAGAGGAGCAGCGCGACCTCCGGGCCTTGACCACGGCGCTCGGCAGACGGTTTGGACAGAGACCACCAGCCGAACAGAGCAGGGAGGAGCTGGCTTGCCGACGCCGACGCGAGGGAGAGAGCCTGGGGTCCTTTGCTGCGGACGTCCGCCTCTATGCCCGACGGGGCTACCCGACATTCCCAGGAGCGGCACGAGAGGAGCTGGGTCTCCACGCCTTCCTGAGGGGCCTCACACCGGAGAGGCTGCGACAGCATGTCCGGCTGTCATCCCCCCGAGACCTGGAGGAGGCACTGAGGGAGGCTGAGCGAGCTGAGGAGGTGCTGCGGGGCGAGCCAGGGACCCGACGATCGGCCAGGATGGTCGAGCGAGAGATGAACGCGTCCCAGTCGGATGAGGAGGAGGAGGCCAGACGAGCCCAATCAGAGGCAGTTCCACGTCGGAGGCGCCGGACGGACTGCTGTTATCGGTGCGGGGAACCTGGTCACCTCGCCCGGAACTGTCCCGCACCTAGTCCTCGGAGCCGAGTGACATCACCGACGGGAAACGGCCACGGGGTGGGACAGTGAGGGAACCCCCACCCCAATCGTTAAACCCTCTCCATGACACTCATCCCGTGGTGGGCCGCTGTGGGTCCACCCGTGGACTGTACCTGGACTGTATAGTTGATGGACGGTCTTGCCGGGCCCTGGTAGACACGGGGTCCACCATCTGCTTGCTGCGAAGGGGGGTGCTCCCGGAGACGGGTGGCTCATTGCCAAAAGACTGGACCCCTACTCACACAGCGTTGTACACTGTCACAGGAGAAAAGACTGTGATGCCGGGGAAAAAGACTCTGCAGGTGGTGGTGGGAACGAACAGTGTGAACCATGAGTTCTGGCTTGCCGACATAACAGACGAGTGCATTGTTGGACTGGACTTGCTGGCCCACTGGGGGGCACGGGTCGATGTACCGGGAGTTGCCATCCACCTTGGTGCTGAGACCGTGCAGCTTCAAGTGGGCCGCGGTAGCCAGGGACAGACCCCCACCCCACCAGCACCCCCAAAGCCCTTACGCCCCGCAGCTCCATGCCACAGCCAGGGGCCGAGGGCGGCAAGGGTGCGGAAGAGGACCCAGGGGGTGGACGTAAGCAGGGCCAACATCCCGCAGCCAGAGTCGCCGCCTAGCTCGGCAGTCTCCCCGTCACCTGAGACTGTCGCGACAGTAGAGGAGCTTGGGCGGCGAAGTGGGGTGCACCTCAGTGCGACACAGCAGCAGCAGTTGCAGAGCCTCTTGGCAGAGTTTATGGACACTTTTGCCACCAGGGAAGAGGACTGCACAAGGACGGGCCTGGTGCAACACACTATAGACACTGGAGCAGCTGCTCCAATCCGGCTGCGGCCCCACCGCCTGCCCCTCGCCAAACGCCAAGCTGCCGAGGGACTGATAAAAGAGATGGCAGCTACTGGCGTCATTGAACCCTCGGATAGTCCATGGGCCGCACCTATGGTTATGGTGCGGAAGAAAACAGGGGGGTGGCGCCCTTGTGTGGACTACAGGCGTCTGAACGCGGTCACCCGCAAGGACTCTTACCCGTTACCTCGCATCGATGACGCACTGGATTACATCGCTGGGTCCAGTTGGTTCAGCTCGCTAGACCTCCGCAGTGGGTACTGGCAGGTGGAGCTCACTGCCGAGGCGCGGCCCAAGACTGCATTCACCATAGGGCAAGGACTGTGGCAGTTTAAGGTGATGCCTTTTGGACTATGCAATGCACCAGCCACGTTCGAAAGGTTAATGGAAAGGGTCCTCAAAGACATTCCCCGTGCCCGCTGCGTGGTCTATTTGGATGACTTGCTGACTCATGCTAAGGACTTTGAACAGGCCGTGGCCAACCTACGAGAGGTTCTGACTGCCATCCGCGGGGCCGGACTAAAGCTGAACCCGGCCAAGTGCAACCTTCTTGCTCGCCAGGTGAAGTTCCTGGGACATGTGGTGAGCGAACAGGGGGTGGCTACTGACCCCGAGAAGGTGGTTGCTGTGGGGGACTGGCCTACCCCATCGAACGTCGCCGAGCTACGAAGCTTCCTGGGGCTGGCCTCCTATTACAGGAGGTTTGTAAAAGACTTTGCCACCGTCGCTAGCCCCTTGCATCAGTTGACAAACAAGGGTCAGCGGTTTGGTTGGACGGAGGGCTGTGCAACGGCTTTCGAGCAGCTGAAAACTGCCCTTGTGAGTGCCCTGGTCTTGGCGTATCCTGACCCCAGCCAGCCTTTCCTTTTGGACACCGACGCCAGCAACGTGGGGGTCGGAGCGGTGCTCTCCCAGAGGGGAGAGGCTGAGGAGCGAGTGGTGGCATACTACAGCTGCAGCCTCAGCCGGGCCGAGAGGAATTACTGTGTTACCCGGCGTGAGCTGTTGGCTGTGGTCCTGGCGGTTCGTCACTTCCGACCTTACCTCCTGGGCACTAAGTTCCTGCTCAGGACAGACCACGCCAGCCTAACCTGGATGCTGAACTTTCGCCAGCCAGAGGGTCAGGTGGCCCGGTGGCTGGAAATACTACAAGAGTACGACTTTGAGGCCCAGCACCGACCAGGGCGGCAACACGCCAACGCTGACGCCCTGTCCAGGCGCCCCTGTTCTGCGGATGAGTGCCGGTACTGCAGGCGCATGGAGGAGCTGGACCGGGGTCCGACATCGGCAGCAGCAGAACCTGAGGGTGTGGATGAAGGGCAGGAACCTTTCACCGCGGCGGAGCTACAGCAGCACCAGGTGAGCGATCCAGCGCTGGAGATGGTGAGGGACTGGATGGAGGCAGGGACACGGCCAGACTGGTCCGCCGTGTCTTCCCAAGGGCCCGAGACAAAGTCGCTGTACTCCCAGTGGAACAGCCTGGAGCTCCATGGCGGTGTAATCTACCGGCGGTGGCGAGCGCCAGACGGGGGAGGCGACATACTCCAGCTCCTGGTTCCCCGGGCCTTGCGGCCTGAGGTCCTCCGCTGGGTCCATGGGGCTGCAGGTACTGGCCATTTTGGGAATGGCAAGACGTTGCGACAGCTGAGACGGCGGTTCTACTGGCCGGGGTGTCGTCAGGACGTGGAGATCCACGTCCACTGCTGTGACGACTGCACGGCGCAGAAAGGTCCCAGCCAGCGCTCCCATGCCCCATTGCAGCAATACCTAGTTGGGGCGCCAATGGAGCGGATCGGAGTGGATATCCTGGGTCCATTCCCTGTTACTGATGCCGGCAACCGGTATGTCCTGGTCGCGATGGATTATTTCTCAAAGTGGCCAGAGGCGTACGCGGTGCCGGATCAGAGTGCGGTGACGACGGCGCGGACTCTGGTGGATGAGATGTTCACGCGGTTTGGTGTACCGGAGGAGCTCCATAGCGACCAAGGGAGGAACTTTGAGAGCCAGGTGCTGGGAGAAGTGTGTCGGAGGCTGGGGGTGAGAAAAACGAGGACCACCCCCCTCCATCCTCAGAGCGATGGTCTGGTTGAGCGGTTCAACCGCACGCTGGCCACCCAGCTGGCCATCCTGACCAGCCAACATCAGAGGGACTGGGACCAACACCTGCCCCTTGTTTTGTGGGCATATCGAACAGCAGTGCAGGAGTCAAGTCAGTGTACTCCTGCAGCGTTGATGTTCGGAAGGGAGCTCCGGACCCCGGTGGACTTGGTGTTCGGAGCGCCCCCTGAGCCGGAGATTGCTGGTGGACCAGAGATGGACTACTTCCGGCGGTTCAGGGAGCGGTTGCACACGGTGCATCAACTGGCAAGACGGACATTGGAGGGAGCCGGGGCCCGCCAGAAACGGGCGTATGATACCCGTGCGCACGGTCCTATGCTGGGGGCCGGAGATCGGGTCTGGGTGTTCTGCCCCCAGAGGAAGCGGGGGCTGACCCCCAAGCTCATGAGCCACTGGCAAGGCCCGGGCGAAATCCTGGAACAGCTGTCGGAGGTGGTCTTCAGAGTCCGGATGCCGGGGCGGGGAAGGCGGGTGGTGCTACACAAGGACCGGTTGGCGCCATACCATCCGCTTGCCCCCAACCCGCAGGCTGGTGTGCAGCCTGGGGACTCCTCGCCCCCTACGCCCGGCCCGGATGGGGGCGCCATGGATTCCCAGTCGAGGCCGAAGCGTACTCGACGCCGGCCCGGACATTTGCTGGACTACAGTGTGGACAGTTAAGGTTGTGGGGACACTAAACCTTTTTGGGAGGGGGCTGTGTAATGACCTGGCTGGGGTTGTTAGCCAGGTGCATTCTGGGTATTGTGTTGTCTCTGTGTTTTCTATCGTTCTGCTAGTTCATATGTGTTTGATTTGCATGTTGTGTTAGTGTTATGTTAATGTAAGCCACAGTGAAGTTGATGTGTGTTCTGTGGAGGGGGGTGAATTGGCATGGTTGGCTGACACCGCGACTCTATGTGGTGGGAGCGTGATACGGGTTCGGTGTCAGCAGTGTTACGTTGTTGTTGAAAAAGATGGTGAATAAATGCCTGTGGTGAACCACTACTGCCTCCTGCTGGATTATTCGGGGATTACCAGTCTGCTGCTGAGACGCTCGGGGTGATGCGGTGTACGAGGCACGAGCGCTCTCCATTCATTGCGAAGTTTAGCGATAGCTGCTAGCGCCCCGCTAGCCATTTAGCTAGTGAGCAGTTTAGCCAGTCAGCTCCCCAAACCCACAGTCGTTACAATATGTTTGAGCCTGGCTGTCAGTATCTTATTCAAAAGATGTGACACACATATGAATCGTAACATGACAAAAGTATGCTATGTAGCGAAGGTATAGTTAGCTAGTCATGTACCCTTGTCTTGCTTTTGGCAAAAAAGCAATTATGCTCTTAAATAATGTATTGCTGATTTAAATCAGCTTTTGTTTGAGGGCAGACATAAGTTGGTATCATAAATCATGTTAGCTGGTGAAGTTGTTGAATAAGCCAGGCAGCTAGCATTCCATTCCATTCAATGCTAGCAAGCAAGAAAGCTACTACAGCTAGCTAACTTAGCTACAGTGTATGAATAGTTTATAATGTTAGCTGATAAAATAAAATGAATATGGTTTGCTTTGGAAAATTTGTTGATTTTTATGCATACAAGCAAGTATCTCCAAAGACAAAGAAAGGCTCCTACATGAATCAAAGGTCTGACTTTTGAGACTAATTTTCATTTAAATCAGGCTTTATTAAAGTAAATACTGTTTTTGTCAAAATATACAATATGAAAAACAATAGATGAACTTATATGAAACATTCACATTTATACCCAATTGAAAAAGTCTTATTTTTATTCAATTTTTTTAGTTGTGACCAGAGATGGGCAGATCCGATTACTTTTTTCAAGTAACGAGTAAAGTAAGGAATTACTATTGCAAAAAAGTAATTAGATTACTGTTACTTCCCCGTAAGCAGGCTGCGTTACTGCGTTACCAAACCGTGATTTTGTTTGTCAGAGTGTCTCATGACAATGACGTAATCGCGTGCGACATTCGTGGCAACAGACGTGTGTAGATCAACAATGGATAATATATAGAGTACGGGAGAGAGTATGACCATGCAGCGTTTAAAGCGTGGAAGTAGTGACCTTACTTTGAGTTTGATTCTGTAAAAAGTGACGAAAACATTATCGTCCGCTGTACACTGCGTGGGAAGAAAACCTCTTTTTACAGCGAAGAAAACCCCTATACTTTCACAACCCCAATGGGAATGTGAAATTTACAGAGAAACCCCCAGATCCCCCCACTGACATGACCGCTGTGACACCGGGCAAACCTCCGCCTGCTCCACTCCTGCTAAACAGGTGAATATAGATTTAAGAATTTTCTGCTGTGTTTTACTTGCATATTTGAAAGAGCGAGTGTAAACACAAAAAAATTATTTTATTTTATGCTGGAATATGCAGAAAATAGGTTTAAATGTTCAAGTCAAAGACTGTTGCATATCATTTAATTTTTGCTTGATGCAATGTGCCTAAAATTAAAAGATTAAAACTAATAAAACAAGTTTTAAAAAGAGACTTTTTCATTTGATTACATTTTATATGATGGATTATGCAGAAAAAATTGAACTGGGCTGAAAGGTCTATTGCTTTATAACGTATTCAGGTTGTGTATCATGTTTTTAAAAAGTAACTAAGTAACTACTTTTGAAAATAAGTAATCATTAAGGTAATGGGATTACTTTTTTGGAGACGTATTCAGTAATTAGTTACTAATTACGTTTTTCAAGTAACTTAACCAGCACCAGTTATGACAGTGTTTTAAACCAGCGGTCCCCAACCTTTTTTGCGCCATGGACCGGTTTATGTCCGACAATATTTTCACAGACCAGCCTTTAAGGTGTCACAGATAAATACAAGAAAATAAAACCAGTACCAAAAAAAAGAAGATTTATTCATAACACAAAGACCCAGGGAAACCGAGTTAACGATAAAATAAAAATAACGATAAAAATCCTGAAAACCATACATTTTACACCCGAGCCTCAACTCTCACGGCCCGGTACCAAACAACTCGGGGTTGGGGACCGCTGTTTTAAACTATCAACTGAGAATTGTTTTTAGCTAACGCTTGCTTGCATGCTACCACAAACAAACTGTAATATCCAATGTAGCTGCTAGCTAGCTAACCTTAGCTTGTAACATCTCTTTGATTCCTCTTTGAAGACACATCAGTGTTAGTTTTTGTCCTTATATGGTGTTTCTCTTGTGTCAGTTATTTGTTGATGTTAATAATTTCCCTCCATTGGTAATCTAATACTGCTGACTGTCGATGCAGTAGTGAAGAGGGTCACTGAGGCAAAACACTTAGTGGAAAACTATAAAGTTATTAAATCACTCATTTTAAATTTGCTTTACAATACATCCATATTCTACCAATAAAAAGTCATGTTAAAAATGTTTCAAAAGCAGATTTAGCCTCATACAATCGAGTCCAGAGTATACACTGAACATGTACATGAGTCTAAATCTCCAGTGGAGCTTGATTTTATTTTGAAAAACATGCATGCTCTGTTTGGTGCATTTCACCTGTGTGTGTGTGTGCGTGTGTGTGTGTGTGTGTGTGTGTGTGTGTGTGTGTGTGTGTGTCAGATGTGACTGCACTAATGAATTAAACAGCAGGCTCATTGCACACGCAAACATACACTCTCTCAAAACAGCCTCCAACAATGACCACTCACTGAATCCCATTCAGCCTTGATTTAATCAAACTCCACTTGGCCTTTAGTCTTTTGTTCACTGATTTTATTTTTCCTCTCTGCCGTGAGTGGCTGCGGGGATGCACGGGCAGGGAGGGAGAAAAGCTGCGGTCAGATAAACAAACAGGACGAAACCATCTTTTGTTGTAGATTAATGGACGCCGTGCTGTCCAGTGGGGTGTTATTGTGAGGTTTATTTTTTGAATCATTCGGGTTTAATTGCAGATGACAAAAGCAAGGGGATGGGGCTGAATGGAAAATTACAAACATCCTCCTTTAAAAGGGAGGGCTTTGCTGAGGAAAGGGCGCTTAAACACAGCATAGACACAGGATGAGTTCAGTTAATGGGAGATTTCATTTGTGTTAACCCAGAGCTGTGATTGAACCTCTGAACCTCAAGCTGGGCTTTGGTTCAAATGAAACCAGACCACCCCGCACAATAAAAACCCACAACCCTTTAGAAATGCCTCAGAGACCACTGCCATTTCTTCAGTTTATCTACTGTTTACCTTTTTCTCCTGTCCTGTTCAGATCTGTACATTAATATTAATGTTGTTTGGTAATGTCTTTTTCTCACCCACAGACTGTATATAAGCATCACCTTTGAAAGACTCCACCTCAGAGACTATCAAAGATGGACGTGGACTTAAACCTGCATTCTTTTTCAGCTCCACCAGGGGGCGACCCTGTTGACTTCAGGGGTACAGTGTTTCGTTTCTGACTACAATCACTGCTCTCGCAGTTTCTGAAGTTTCAAACTCACTAAGCAACCTGAGTGTCCATGGAAAGATTTCGATGGTACCAATCAAAGACAACTTTGTTTCATTGTAGGATGATGGGTAGAGCTGATCATTTACACAACATTGCAAATAAAATGCTTACCATCATTACCATCATTTTACCGCGCATAGCTCATAGTAAAGTCTGCTTTGGATTATTGGCTGTTGGGATTTGGTTCTATACAAAGAAAAGTCAAAGGAGAATATCCATTCGTCCATTTTCTTCCACTTTTTTCCCGTCTCAGATTGCTGCCCTTCCCACAGCCTAGTTCTGTCATGGTCTGGGTGAGTTGTGAAGCCCCTGTGTTCCTGGCGTCTCCACCCCTGGGCGGGGTCCCTTTTTTTCTGACCAGTGGCACCTGTGAGCAATTAGGCTGTGGAGATATAAGACTAACGCGTGCAACCACTCCTCGTCAGATCATCAGCCCACCCATGTTAGTGAAGGTTTCGCAGTCACTGAATGTTGTCATGTTTTTCTAGAATTAATTCTGAGCTCTCTGCTCACAGTTAAACCTCCGGACATCTTGCAATCAGGTTCCTATTTCCTCATTGACTTGGATCGCTGGATTACTCGCAGCCTCTCCGGACACACTCACTTGCCTGCCCCCCATGCCCAGCACATTGTGGATGCATTGAATATCTCCTTCATGTCACCCAGACCGTCTTCCTCCTCTATGCTTTGCCTCTGCCTGTAGAAAGTAAGACTGTTTGCAAATGCAACCTACATCTGGGATCTGTGTCCGGAATAGTAACTAACTACTTGTTTCCTTGTTTCACTGACTTGGGTTTCTTGCTTCCTCCTTTTTCCCCGGGTTCCTACTATGGATATTGCCCAGTGTCGGGTTCCCAGCTATGTCCACGACATCCCCAAAGCTCCCTCATGGACTCCCTCACTGACTATTTAATGCGAACCATGTATTCACTGTAAATGTGTATATAGAGTGACTCATGTAGTGTCTCTTCCAGTAGGGCAACGTTTATAGTATTCACCTGGCGTGTTTAGTATTGTGCTCAGGGAATCTTAGTTTAACCTTCATTCGTAGTGAGACTAGCTACATTCTGTTTTTGCTGCAGGGTTTCCTTAGCTCATTGAGATGATAATTAATCGGATGATCTCGTGGTGTTTCATTATTTGAAGTCATAGCTAAATCTGAATTAACAATAACTGGTCTGAATTTACGTAATCCCCAAGGTTTTAGTATATCACGGCAGACGTTGTTTATTTGAGTTGTCACCCTGTCAGTACTGTTATGTTGTGAATAAAGTTTCGGATACTTGCATTCATTTCACATGAATGGGTCATGAGTAGTGTCTGCACCTGAGTCCTTCCTCCTGTGGGCAGTTGCTCTTATTTTCTTCCCACCGTCACCACTTGCTTGGGGGGGGGGCTTCTTGTGGCTCTCTGAATTATTGTAGGGTCTTATGATTTAGGAACCTTGAGGCTTCTGTGGTTGTGATTTGACGCTGCATAAATAAAATTGAATTGAAAGCCTTAATTAAGAATTTAAATTATAAAACAGGTGACTTTTTTTTTTTTCAAAAAAAAAAAGAAAAAATACCGCTGTACAGTTGTCATAAAGGAAGAAATTAGCTGTAGACCAAAACAGTTTTTAAGTGGTTTTATTTGTTTTTTGCATCAGGCTGTGAACATGTTTCTGTTTTAGAGTTGGGCATTTTAACATGGGAGTCTATGGGGACTGACTCACTCTAGTGGACATCAGAGGAACTGCAGGTTTGGAGGCCACGTCCATCTTTTATGTCCAGTCGGTGGTAACAAGGCACTATTGGAGGGGGGGAAAGGTGATGTTAGACTTGGACAATGAAGTGAATATTAAAGGAAAAGTATAAGAATTATTGTTAATGTTAGTACAGTCAACCCGATTTGTGTCCTGCTGGGTTTGATTTTCAACCAAATTTTAAAGCTGGTCTGTAACCAATTAACATTTAAACACTTTTCTGTTGTCCACAAAATGTTGTATATTTTTATATTTTTTCAAGTTTCTGCACAAGTGGTTTTTAGCAGGTGACATACCGTCAGTAAAAATCTTGCTATAGATCAAGTGGTTTGAATGCTGAGGAGACAAAGGAGGAAAAGATCAAACATAAATCACTTCTGCAGATGAAAACACAAAATCACAGCAGAGGATGAAACGTGGTGGCGCTCAGACCGGAGCCCTCCAGCGGCGTTCGTGGAGACAGAAGCACATAAACTCTGTGCTGTCAGCCGATGTTGGACTAATACTGAAATAATCCAGGAGTTCATTTATGAAGCGGCTGGCGAATAAAACAATATGAATCCCTGGACTCTGCAGGAATACATTAGGCAGCGTGCACTAATTCTCTGTTCAACTTGAGTGCAGCCAGTTTCTCCATTAAAGGCCTGTGTGCTGTTTGCTCTGTAATTACTACTGCAGCTACAAACAGTCACTGCTAATGTTCACTGTGTTAAAGTGGCTTTAAAAAGGAAAACATACACTGAGCTCTGTGCTGCTGTATTTCTAAAATGACCATTTCATCAATAATGCAGCAGCTGCAGGAAAAGCGGGAACTACTGGCTCTATTTCATAACTGGACTAATAAACCCCCAGTGAAGACTTCGCCTCCAATTTGTGCATTTATTAAAGCTTTTTGTACTGTGGGGCTGATAAAGGGATGGAGGAAGGAAACACTACAATGTTAAAGCGATATCCATTATCAGTGAGCCATTTTAGTGACTAAAAAGCCTTCAGCTCTGTCTCTGTTTAAAGTTACTCCCTTTTAGGAGAAGGTGTGAGTGACAGAAAGAAGCAACTAATAGGACTGAAAAGTCTCTGTCAGAAACTGCAGTTCCCCTGCTCTCCACTAGGGGCTCCAGCTGTAATTCAGTCCCTATAGACTCCGATGCTAAAATGTCCAACTTTATATGAGAAAAAAACTTTTTACACCCTGATACAAGAAAGGAGGCGTGGCCATTGGGAGCGTGGCCTCTTTAACTCAAAGGTGAATGGTGACACAGGTGGTATTTGAGCGCATACGGTGTGTAGATGCAAAAAATGGCAGTAGCTTGAATGTTGATCCATCAAAATGTGGCATCGTGATGTCTATCGAGGTTTCTCACATGAAAACAAGTGAACATTGCTCGAATCTTGTCCACCATATTGGATGAGATAACTGAACAAGCATCAAAGGAAAAATGTATATTCCTTGAGGGGGTGGTGAGTGGTTTGAGAGGTTGCTGCACCCATAAATGTGCTTCCTTATAATTGCTAAAAGTGCAACGCAAAGTGGGTGTGCTGGGTACCACTGCACCAGACACAATCACTGACCCCTAAGAGTAGCTAGCAAAACTACAGGTGACCACAGCAACTTGTTAGCAACCAAAGCAATCACCCAGAGGTTTTTGGTGCCCCTTGTCTTTATGACCAATTTAACCCAGAGTTAACTGAATATTTATTCAGTGAATTAATCCTCAAAAACTAATTAAACTTTGAGATTTTTGAGGAGTAAATTCATTTGCAATAAGAAGAATGCTAACGTTAGCCTCAAAACTGTCCATGTCTTGGTCAAATTAATTTAATGTCACCACCACTAAGCTCCTTTGTTTGAATTATGACACTTAATTTTCTTGACAGCTTCTGTTGTCTGGTCTTATCATTGCCACCACCTGTTGCAAATAAACACACAGTAGTTTAAAAATTGTGATTTTATGTTAAAACGTCTTAACTTGTGTAACAGACCTTATTTCAGATGTCCACCAAATTTGAGACAGATAAGCCAAAAGGACAAAAACTCATTTTCATCTTTAGGACTCTTTTTCAAGTTTTTTTAATTGGCAAAAAAGTCAGAGTTATAGAAAATGTCAAGTAAAGATATCATCCAAGTTATAAAAAAACAACCCTCAAAAACACACTTCTGTGATATTAGACCATTAAATTAAACCAACCACTCTGCTCACTCAACAGTGCTCCATCTCACTTCAAAAGACTTCAGCGTCTCCATCTATCCACGCCATGGTCAGCTCCCCTCTCTTACTCTGGTCAATTGCCTGAATATTTAAAATCAGCTATAGGTCAACTATTGCTCCAAAAGTCAAACCCATTTCAAACAGCTTCCACCCGATATCTAAACCCCCCTCTTGGCCTTTGAAAATGAGCAGATCATTGATTACATGAATGGCACCGGCTCTTTGATAAATGTCAGTGGGGTTTTAAGGTGGACCCAATAGACACTCTTTGACTTTCTCCTATGACCGAACACCCACTCCAGTGCTTTTAGTTTTAGAGTAAAAAAACCCCAAACACTAAGTTCATTATCATAGAACGAGTTATTACAAGCACCATGTTTTATTTTTATGGGACTCAAAATGAACATTTTGAGGATCCCAAATTTTTAATCCCATCTGTGTAATTGGTCTTATTGTTGACCTACTTCCTGCTTAGTTTTCTCCTCATGGTTTCTACTTCCTGTCTTAATTATTTCCACCTGTGTCTCATCTCCAATCTTTGTCTTTTGGCCTTCTAGTGTTCATTGTTTGAGTTCCTGTGGTTTTCATATCCTGTTCCTGTTCCCTTTTATGGAACTTAATGCCAGCCTCAGCTGGAATATCTTGCAACTCATCTGCACTGCTTTATTATTGTGTAAGTCGACTAAAATCGCTTTTGTTTTACTCCTTGCCTCATGTCGTATAGTTCTTCTGAAACATTTACCATATACGTTACTGGAGCAACCACTGTTTAAATATAACTCACCAGAATGAAGCTTTGGGCTTGGGGTGTCAAACAAGCGGTCTGGGGGCTAGAATCAGCCCACTACAGGTGCAGTCTGGCCCACTCGATGGCTTTGGAGAACATAAACTGTGAACCTTTAACTAACTGTAATTTGATCAGATTTCTGACAGAGAGATTTTTTTAACTAAACATTGACACATATTAATAATCCTTCATGCATAATAATAATTCATGCATAGGGTTAAAATGAAGAATCTAAAATTCAGATTTTCCCATCTCAAAGATAATCGACTCCAACTTGATAGAATTAAAGCCATCATTAGCACACTGGAGGATTTAATGTATTATTACTGTTGTTGCATTAAATTAATGTTTACCTGTAAGACAGCTTTAGTATTTAGTGTCAGCTCCAGCCTGATTGGACTGGTCGGTGGGGGGGGGGGGGAGCTTCAAACGTCCTCTCAAATGTAACCTGCTGCAGAGCAGGTCTGCAGCATACTGCAGGTTACATATAATTTTGTTTTGTTTTTTCATTATATAAATAAAAACATTTTGATCATAAACTGCAGAAAATGTAGTCGTGGGTGCGTAAAAGTGATCAGAATCCAGGGAAATAAAGTTCCTGATGCTGAAAAGTTTCCAGGTAGAAAATGAGGGAATTAGTGAGATGACATCTGATTCTGTGAAGTTTTCGAGTTTAAAACCAAAAGTATTATTTCTGTTTCCAGGAGCCCAGCCGTGTCTCTTTGTTTATTATAAGTTATTACAGAAAATGCCCCAAGTTTTAATAACTTTAACAGCTCCCAGCTTCAGAGCCGGTCCTTAATAATGATGCGAGCCGCAGCAGTGAAATCCTCTGAGAAATGGTTTGCTGGTAACGGAGGGGACAAACTCCAATTCTCAGCCTGCGGTGGAATAAAACCACGAACAAATCAGGGCCAAGCTGACATTAGCCTCACACCATCGCAGGACGCCCACTTCCCATGAAGGCCAATTACTGTACCTTCACAGGGGCGACGGAGGGTTTCCACCACTTCCAGCCAATGTTTTCATGTGAGGTTAAAGGAGGTGAGAGGAAGCAGCCAGTTTTTACCTTTACAAAGGCACACAGCAGACATGTCTGCCAGACCTGACATGTTTTTTCCTTTGGTTCCCCTTTTTACTCCTCGCCCAGCTGCTGTATAATGAGCCTATCTGGCCTTAAGAGAGAGCATTAGCAGTCCGCCGGCTCTGCTATCTGTGACACTTTGCCGCTGCTGAGGAGGAGGAGAGCTGCTTTCCCTTTGAAGAAGATATCAGAATCATTTTGTATTTCCTGCTCATCATCTCTCTGAGCAGAGCTGCAGGACGTCTGAGCTCTGCTTCATCACAAATCAGCACTTCATGTTTGGGTCAGTGAGCTGCAGACGTGTATGCACAGTTTTTATTTCTGCTCGAAGAAAGTAGTTCATTATTAAGTCCATTAATATTTTCAGTGTGTGAAATAAAACGCCATCTTACATGTGCTACTGTACTGTAAATAGTACTGTTTGTGTGCTTGGCTGGATGTGTGAATACACACCATTCCCCTCTCTGAGAATGCTGGGAATATGCTGGGAATAATCCCAGTCACTGTCGAGTTTTAAACTGAGCAGATTAAAATGCTTCAAAGAAACTGTCTAAACTAAAATCTCAAAGATGTGAGTAAATGAAAATACAAAAGTAAAAACTAAACTTTTTTGGGGGGAAATTCAAACTAATCTAAAATGATTTATATGAATTTACATAATTAACAAAACATATACACATAATGTCTTTAGTTGTAGTGACAGGCATTTTTGGTTCACTAACACTTTTCAATATGTCTGCTGGGTTTGTTTTTAAAATCTCGCCTCTGAAAAATATCCTCTGTCAATATTTTCCAACTAGCACTGAAACTAAACATTTTAAAACAATTAAACAAAATAAAATTATATAAATATGAAAATGAACTGAAACTAAACTGAATTTAAAACAAAAATTAAAAATAAATAAAAACTAACTAACTGAACTATGAGGCTGGACCAGAGATGAGAACTCTGTTAGACTATGTTATCATATGTAACATTTTTACAACCTAAAATTTATGTTTTTTAGGAACGTTGTTGCTACATTAGCAATGCTATGCTTTAGTAAATTCAAATTTTAATCTGTTAGCATATGTTAACCTGATATTAGCATAATTTTTTCGAGGATCCAAATTTCTATTGTCTTTTATGCTTCAGCTTTTGCATTTCTGCATTTTTTTTTCAGATAAAATATTTAGATTTTATTGTGTCTCCATACCTTAATAATGTGCACTTCCACTCCATCCTTGTTGTCCATTTTACCCGTGGACTGTAGAAAAGGTAAACATGGCTGCTCTGGTGTCACCTGTTGGTTTGTGAAATTCCGTTTTGAAGTCTCAACACCATTTTTCTGTTTTTCCCTCTTGTTTTGGGTTTGTTTTTGTTTTTTTGTTTGTTTGTTTGTTTTTTAATCTAATATGAAAAGTCAGAGGTGGATCTGAGAAACTGCATGTTCATCGCCAAATGACTTGTTAGGCAGGGGGCTTACCCTGGTTTATCCTTACTTTTGACTGTAATGGGACCAAAATGTAAAAACGTAATTTCATGTTTTATTTAAAAGGACTTCCAACTAGCTAACTAAGCCCATGCTGTTTAACACCGAGAAGACCAAGGAGCTCATCATGGACTACAGAAGGAATGCTGATCCACATCCACCAATCTGCATTAAAGGGAGGGCTGTGGAGCGTGTGAGCAGCTTCAAGTTCCTGGGAGTCCATATCGCCGAGGATCTCATCTGGACGACCAACTGCTCCAAGCTGGTCAAGAAGGCTCACCAGCGCCTCTTCTTCCTGAGGACTCTGAGGAAGAACCACCTGTCCTCAGACATCCTGGTGAACTTCTATCGCTGCACCATCAAGATCATCCTGACCAACTGTATAACAGTCTGGTACGGGAGCTGCTTTGCCTCAGACTGGAAGGCGTTGCAGAGGGTCGTAAAAACTGCCCAGCGCATCGCCGGAGCACCACTTCCTGCCATAAAGGACATCTACAGGAAGCGGTGTCTGAAAAGGGCTGGGAAAATCATCAAAGACCCCAGTACCCCATCACATGGACTCTTCACCCTCCTGCCCTCTGGGAGGCGCTACAGGAGCCTCCAGACTAAATACACCAGGTACCGGAACAGCTTCTTTCCCACAGCTGTCAGGCTCCTGAACTCTGCCTCCTGACATCTGACCCACATTAAACTCATGGACTGAACATACACACACCCACAACCACCTACACACACACAATGGACAAAAACAAACAAATGGACAACTGTACCCTCATACACACAATAATAACATGGACTGAACCACCACTCACAACCACTAGCTCTTTATAGAGCCTCTGTAGAAATTATCCACATATTTCACTTATCTTAACTGCACCACTGTAAATGCTGTATAGACAATCATTCTGTACAATACGATAATTATAATTCTACAGCTGTTTACAACTGTTTATAACTTGAATAGTTCATATAGCTTTCATATTTATATCCTGTTCATAGCCTGTACATACTTATAGCATATTCATATTCATACCGTGTATGAAGGAATGCAAGCTC
Source organism: Diplotaxodon limnothrissa (assembly GCF_057381915.1). Lineage (NCBI taxonomy): Eukaryota > Metazoa > Chordata > Actinopteri > Cichliformes > Cichlidae > Diplotaxodon > Diplotaxodon limnothrissa. The sequence goes on along the minus strand of NC_140597.1, from coordinate 11,817,572 downwards.
CTTTGACTTCATACCGCGTACATACCGTTACAATGTACACATACCGTGTACATTGTAACATACCTATAATAGACCCATTTTTGTAATATATCTATTTTATTGCTAAAACACTTTCTGGATGGATGCAAACTGCATTTCGTTGCCTTGTACTTGTGACATGTGCAATGACAATAACGTTGAATTCTATTCTTAAAAAAAACAAAATAAATTTTCTTTACAGTTTTAAAAATAAAAACTGTTTATTCATATGTGTGGATTTCTCATATTTAAAATTTGACATGTCTTTTTTTAATTTTATTTATTGATATTTCACGATTTCTTTTCTTGGTGTACAGTCTGAGCTGCAGCTTCATCAGTGTTTGAGTCCCATCATGCTTTGTACCACACTCTGATGTTCTCACTCTGATGCAGTTTTTTTGTGTTTTAAAAGGCCTGATTAAAAAAAGAGGGGGTTGTGAGGGGGTCCTTTAATCTATAATGGAACAGACGTTATCATTATTGTTAAATAATGCACGGCGGCCACCAGCATCAAATATTAATAACTTATTGAACAGAGCGGTTTCCGGTGACCTGCCTCTGGGCCCAAAACCACGACTTTGAACAGGACCTGTGCACGTGTGTGTGTGTGTGTGTGTTTATTGACAAAAGGCCACTGTAATATCGAGGGCTGAAAAAGCCCAGGAGGGGCAGCAGAGGGGAAGGTTGTTTCTCTTTCACATTGCTGCAGTTTAGTGGATTATTCTTATAATCCTGGTGTTTACTCAGATTTGTTTTCATAATGTGTAAGAATTAAAATCCTTGTTTTATTCATAACAATATTCATTGGGGTAATTTTTCTGGACCATTTCCTTTCTTTGTCTCTCATTCCAATGAATATTTCAAAAACTCTACTCGCTCTCTGTTCTGAGTATTAAAATTAATTCTACTGTTTCTGCAACTATCGAAAAAAAACCTTCTGAGACACAGTTTGAAACTAAATAGTTGATGTTTTTGAACCAAAGTACTGTACTAAAATATTAAATCTATTAAGAACCAACAAGGGCCACTCAGAAAATTTCATAACCATCTAACAACTTGATGTTTTGTTTTTATAGTGTAGAAGTGTAAAAACCTTTATGCTGGGCTTACACTGTGCAATTTTTTCAGTCGCGCGATTCAGCTCCTGCTCAAACTGTGCGATTGACTCGCAGGGGTTAGAATTTCATAGGTCACGATGCAGGGTCTCACACTATACGGCCTGATGCTCTGATGCGACCTGAGTGCTCACACTGTGCGTACATAAAATGAAGGTTATAACAGAAATTCTGTCGCTCACTCTCCCTCTCTGTCTTTCACTCACACAGACACGCCACCACCACCATCAACTTTGCTAAATTGCTAATGAAAAACATTGATCAGGCAGCTGTGATTGAGCAGCAGTGTAGATCCAACTATTTTCACGGCTGTTGTGGTCATGATAATTTTGTGAGGCCACATCGAAAAGGCTCGGATGAGCTTTCCAAAGTTCTACAAGTTGTGCCTCCATCGCTTGTGTCCAAATCACACGCTGCACTGCCGTGCTGCGCCGTCTTTTTCGCTGAGATTTGTGTTTGCGCGTGCGCAGTCTGACTAACTGCGGTGACACCCTCATGACGGTCGCGAGGATTTCAAACAGGTTTGAAATCCTCACGACCAAGCGATTGATAATCGGGAGCTGGTCGTGAGGTGTTAATCGCGTCTCGTTACCCCACATATACTACACGATGCACGATGAAGGCCAAAATCGGGCCGATCGCCAAAACGGTCGCACGACTCAAAAATCGGCTCAAAATGGGCCAAAAATCGCACAGTGTAAGCCCACCATTAAAGGGACAGTGTGTAAAATCTCACCACTAGATGTCAGTAGATTGCACTGAACTGTGTTCTGTTTTCTTACCCCTCCCAGCTCATGTGCATTATCCCAGCTGCGCTGGCTGCTAATACTATGAGTCTATGACTGAGTGAAGCTCACTTCTATCTGATGACAGTGGTACTGAAGTGAACTGCTCAGTAGTTTGTATGACACCCGCATGGTTGCACAGATGGCTGACAATGTTGGGGCATGTTCCTAATGAGACAACGATGAGATGGTGTCCTGGGGGTTCTCCTACCAGATTTGGACCTGGGCATCACAGAACTTGATAGACCAAAACAGAACCACCAGGAACTGCCTTCATATTCTCATGAGGGTGGGCATTGTCTAGCACCAGGAGGACCCCAGGACCCGCTGCACCAGTGTAGGGTATGGCAGCGGGTCCAAGGATTCCATTCTAATAACTAATGGCAGTCAGGCTGCCGTTGCCGAACCTGTAGAGATCTGTGCGCCCCTCCATGGATATGCCTCCCCAGACCATCACTGATCCACCACCAAATTGGACATGTTGAACAATGTTACAGGCAGCATAAAGTTCTCCACAGCTTCTCCAGACCCTTTCACATCTGTCACATATGCTCAGGGGGAACCTGCTCAACTATGAAAAGCACAGGGCTGGCATTTTATAGCAAACAAGCTCCATGGTGCAGGGCAGTGAGCACAGGGTCCTATAGAGGAGGTTGGGCCCTCAGGTCACCCTCATGAAGTCTATGTCTGATTGTTTGGTCAGAGACATTCACACCAGTGACCTGCTGGAGGCCATTTTGTAGCTCTGGCAGTGCTCATCCTGTTCCTCCCTGCACAAAGAAGCACATATCAGTCATGCTGATGGGTTAAGGACCTTCTGCAGCCCTGTCCAGCTCTTCTAGAGTAACTGTCTGTCTCCAGGAATCTCCTCCATGCTCTTGAGACACAGCAAATTTTGATGTGCTCCATCCTCCATCCTGGAGAAGCTGGTCTACCTGTGTGACCTCTGTGGAGTCCAGGTGTAACCTCATGCTATCGGTAGTGACACTGACTCTAGCAAAATGCAAAAGTAGTGAAAAAACAGTCAGCCAATATGAGCAGGGAGAACGTCCACATGTGAAATCCTTCCTATTTTGGGGGGTTGTCCCATTATTGCCTTTCTAGTGCACCTGCTGTTAATTTGATTAACATCAAAGCAGCTGAAATTAATTAACACCCTCCTCTGCTACTTAACTGACCGGATCAATATCCCAGAAGTTCAACTGACTTGATGCTTTACTCTGATTAAAACTGTTCTTTTTTCATTTTTTTTTTTGATCAGAGCATTTTTAAGTTCATTAAAAACTCACTGTAGGAGCAGCAAACACGACCCCTGACCCTTGTTCAGGCCCATATTTGTGTCTCTGCAGAGGCCGGTGGTCTTTGAGAAGGCCGGCATGTCTGCAGATGTTTATTTGCAGCTCAGGAGAGACCCCGTCTGTCGCGGTTTACTCACAGCCGTCTACGTTTCATGTTCTGCTGGAAACCCATAAAACTAAATGAAAAACGAAACACGAGTTAACAAACATTTTGGCCGTCTTTCACCCTGTGAGCACTAAACATCCCGTATAAAAACCTATTTGCTGGACGGCTTGTAAATTGAAAGCTTTGGAGACGGTTGCCTAGCAACTGGGGCCTGGTTGCCAACCTCGGCATTACTGCCAATTATGGTGGGCAGGAGAAATTGGTGTCATCCCTTTTTTTTCTCCCCCTTTTCTCTTTCCCATCTTCTGAGTGCTTTTTTCCCCAGAAGCCAATCAGCCTTCACACAAAGATCTGAGAACAGCGCCGATATCTCAGCCTTTCACCACACACGAGTGAAAAGTGATCAAAACACGGCGGGGAAAAAAAAGTTGATGAAAAATCTTTTTTTTTTCTTTTTAATGGAGTTCTGCAAAGGCTTTTGTTCGTGTTTGTTCCCTCACTCAGTCTCTGTGTCTGTAATAACATAAATCAAAGGGGGCTGTTTAAAACCACCGTTTGATTTATGTTATTACACACGCGACTCATCATTCGGGCGCTCGCATCATCATCTTTCAGGCTGGGGTTTGCTCATTTTCTCCAAACACGATCCAGAAGTTTTTGTAGCAAAAAAAGAGGAAAAAAGGGCAAACAATCCGCGAGTTAATGCATTTTTTCACAATTAGATTTCAGCAGACATGTTTTGCAGCCCCACCTAGCTGCTGGGGGGACACTGATGAAAACTAATGCTGTAATTCTGCTCAGATATTGCCACCTGACTATTAGATTTTGCCCTTTCTCTTGTATGGGGGCCAATGTGCTTGTTGGTTAACCGAATTAGCTTTTGTGTGTTATTGCTTTACGTTCTCACCCAGAGGACAGTTTCAATAATCGGAGGAGGAGGAGGTGGAGGCGGAAGGGGCGTTCGTCAGCCACCCAGCCCACGGGGTCGTGAATCAGCTCTGCAGCGCAGTACGAGCTGCAGAGGAGCAAACACTTTCAGTTCAGTCGGCATCCGTGGATTAAACCTGTAATCAAATCAATTAAAAACGAATCGGCTCATTTAGAAAGTTTAAAGTACCTGAAAGTCTGTAATGCTTCAGGCTCATTCTAACCAGCCTTTAAAGAGGACGCGATATGCTTATTTCCACCTCTATGCTTTTATTCTTCACTCTACTAGACCAGCTTTGCATGATTCACTGTTCAAAATAATCCTTCTTTATTATACATCGAGCCGTACTGCCATCTGTTTGGTAATCATCACAGAGCTTAACTGTACTTCAGGTTCATTCAGCCATGAGGCTCTCGTGGTTTTATCTTGGCTCCATGTTTTCATCTGTCTCTGCTTATTTAGTTTTAGCTGTGTAAGTTTCTTTAGTATTCTGTATCAGTTTTATTATTATTGATTTTTGTATTCTAGTTTGTGATTTCTGCATCCTCGTCATCCTCCTGCACCTGGTTGTCAAGTCTCTTGTGCCTTGCTTTTACTTTTACTCCTTTTCACACTTAGTTCAGATGTGTTTTGTCCCCCAGGTGTTTCCATGCTGCCTTGATTACCTTTCTGTGTACATGTACTAATCGTCTTCCTTTGGCCTCTGAATGTCTGTGTTTTCTGCCCATTTACTGTGGCTCATGTGCATTGATGGACTTTTATACTTCTCCTAAATAACGGTTATGTTTTGTAGGTCTTGCTTTGAGTCCTGTAATTGGGTCCCCTTTTTTTGCCTCTCATAACATCCCCCTCTCTGATTCAAGATTCAAGATTCTTCATTTGTCACATGCATAGTTGTACAAGTACAACACGCAGTGAAATGTATCCTCGACTGTTCAGAAGTGGAGAGAAGAACACTATACATTAAGTGAATATATACATGGGGGACACTATGTGCAGTAAGTGGCATAGTGTGGATCAAGTGGATGAATTATGTAGAAAGTGGCATTTTATGCAGTAAGTATTGTGTATGTGACAGCATACAGATCCCAGAGTAGAAAAACTGTGATAAACTGAGTGTTTAGAACAGTCTGAGGTTTTGTCTCATATTGCTACTGATCTCATCTGAAACTTATTGTAGGGTCTTGACATTACAGCATAAAGCGCCTTGAGCCAAATGTTGTCATTTGGATCTATATAAATGAAGTAGAACTGAATTGATATGGATAATCATTGAGGTGTTTTGGGGGCTTTTTTTTTACTTAATTTTTTTAAATTAACTTTAGAGTCACGTTATTCTTTTCAAGGTTTTACACTGACATTTTTACACAAAGTATAAAATACAGGAAAATATAACAGGATTAATGTTTTTTATGCAGAAAATAAATATCTTAATCTGTGTAATGTTTTTAAAGACTCACAGCATCCAGAATTGCTCCTTGGTGTGAAAGAAAAACAAAAACCAGTCACAAATCGTCACTTTCTTTGTGCATGTCAGTCTGTCAGTAAGAAATATGTTTTTTTTATCATAACCCTGACCAAGTACTTTTTAATGCCTAAATCTAAACATGTGGACTGTTTTATCCTTTAAGTCAGGGGTCTCCAACTCCAGGTCTCGAGGGCCGGTGTCCTGCAGGTTTTAGATCTCACCCTGGGTCAACACACCTGAATCAAATGATTAGTTCATTACCAGGCCTCTGGAGAACTTCAAGACATGTTGAGGAGGTCATTTAACCATTTGAATCAGCTGTGTTGGATCAAGGACATCTAAAAACTGCAGGACACCGGCCCTCGAGGCCTGGAGTTGGGGACCCCTGCTTTAAGTGGAAAACAAAACAATAAAAACTCGTGCTGATGTCCAAGAACAGGAATCAGACCAACCGCCATGAGACTGCGTCATGAAGCCACGCCTTAATACTAAAGAAGAATTGTATCTCAGCTTGATAGTAACACACTAACAGTTGGGTAATAACGTGGAATGGGGTCAATAACTTTGTAATACCATTTAATTGTGGGTAACTATAGCAACGATTCATGGTTATTATAAACAAACTACCATTGATATTTCCAGATAATAAAACACAGCATCAGACATAATAATAATCACATACCTCCAAAAAGAATTTTAGAGGTTATAAGGTCGGATCATCTCAGTGTCCTAAAATTGGACAGCACCAACCCAAATTATTATTAAATTATTAAAATATTACTGTTGCTAATGGGGTTGAATTGCAGGCACTGTCACGTTTTTATCGAGGAGGTTATGATTTTAGGAGCATTTGTATGCCATTCTGTCTGTAAACACAATAACTGGAAAAGTTTTAATGAATTCTGATCAAACTTCGTAGAGATGTAGAGTGGGCTCGTGTTAACGGTAAGTCACATCCACTGAAGTTTTCAAGGTCACCTTCATGAATTATTGTTGGAAACTTTACAAAAAGCCCGATAACTCTCTGAGTGCTTCTTGTTTCCACATACATGTAAATTAGCACCAAATCTTTTTTTTTTTTTTTAAATGACATCAGAAACAGCAGTATGCGACATTACGTGATGGCAGAGCTTCAGTTCATCCTTTGTCATTTTTTTTTTTTTTTTTTTTTTTTTTTTTTTTTTTTTAATAAATAGGACAGGGGGAATGAATGAGAGAGAGAGGGGGAGAGAAAGAAAGAAAACCCAAGGGGAGAAGAGACGGTGAGAAGGGGGGGGAAGAGAGACAAAAAAAAAAAAAAAAAAAAAAAAAAAACTCCTGGGTCACCTGTATGGAGAAAAAAAAAACAAACAAACAAACAAACAGAGGAGACAGCAAACAACAAAGAGCAACATAATAATAGAGAAAACAAAGCACCATCACAATAAACTAGCTAGTCATAGATATCAGTATTTACTAAGTAATAAACGATATTGTGCAGCACGCAAGATAGACAGCGCACAGTGTGCTTTGAGGCAGCAGCCAAGAAAGCTTTAGTCCGCGTCTGTGAATACCCATGTGTGCATACCTGTGTGGATCAGCATGCTTGCATTCCAAAGGTTTCTCCATGTAATGATCTGCTAGGGAGTGTGGGGGGGCCACAGCCCCGTCCTCCAGGGTGTGAAGCGGGTATGGAGGAGATCAAAACTCCAGACATCCAGAGGCCCCCAGAACACAAGAGACCATGGAAGACCAACAGAGGGGCAGCCGCGCCACTGTTCCAGTAAGAGCTGAGGAGAGTCCCAGATGAGGGCTCACTCAGCAGCCGCGGAGCAGAAGCCAGGGGGGGTTGCAGTGACGCGCCCGTGAGCTCCGCCGGCCCCCAGCTGCGCCTGAGTGACCGAGCCCTAGGCCGAGAGGCCGGGGGCACCCCACCTCCAAAGGGGCCCGAGCGAGCCCCAGGCCCCAGGCCCCGACAAGCGGCCGCCAAGGAGTGAGCCGGTGTGTACCCGGACGCCCACCCCCAGACACAAAGAACCACCAACACACCGACACCTGAGGGAGTCCGCCACCGGCAGGGGAAGTGGTGGTGGGTGGAGATAGGCCTCCAAACCTTGGAGGGCCTGAGGTGTCCCCAGAGAGGTGGCGTCTGATACCCAACCTGACATATAGACACAGACATACAGGCACACACAGACACAAACATCCATTCCCACCCTCATGCTCTCATATGCACTCACTCTACACTCAACCAACGTGGAGACAGACATAAAGAGACGCTGTACACACAATCACACTCCCCAAGCGTACTCTACAAACCGGGTCTAGGTACCCTTGCCCCTAGCACCAAATCAAAACAAATGTCACCTCAAGCTGAAGACCCAGCGTAATCCTACTCAGCTAAAAACTATTGTTGATATGAAGCTGAATATACCTGAGTAATTACATGGTAATTAAATGGTATTACATGTTATTGCAGCTTTATTCCAACATTACTGTTCCCATGTTATTAGCCCTTCAGGACACCTTTCAGCCTCATTTAGCTTCTTATTTTGGTTGTTCCAGATGTGACTTCGTTTGTCCTTCAAGGACCAAAGCTCTGGATTTGCTATAAATGATATATTTTCTTTGCTAATAAGCAACAAACTCTAATCCTGAACATGGGCTGCAAATCTGACATCTGTAAACTTCATTATTTGTGAGGAGAAAAAGTATTTTGGGACTATTTGTCAGTTTGTATTCATGATTTCTAAGCTGTCACATAAACTACTGCAGCACAGCAGATATTTTATGGGGGGTTTTTCACCTTCAGGCTTCCTGTATTTCTGCACCTTTTGAAAACCACCAACAGCAAGTTTTCCTAATGTTGTCATTTTTTTTGGAGCACAGTCTCTGAACAGGTACAGTCACATAAGCGGGCTGTTTTCAGGGCTGAAATCAGCCGCGCTCAGGTGTGCGCGGCTCGTCACGGTGGCACACAGAAGGAAAAATCTGATTTGCCTCTGTGCTCTGAGGCTCTGCAGCTGCTGCCAGCCGTGGAAGATGACGTGGAGCTTTTTGGCTTTCACATTGCGAGAAACCCTCCAGTACAGAGCTGTCCCGCTTCGCTGCGAGCGAGGCGACACTTCGACAGGCTCCTCACCGAGCCCAAGGAGGATAAACAGAAAGCTGAAAACCTCGAAGACAGCCTCTCACCTCAAAAGCACACCTGAGGTGGCAGCTGGGCTCCTCCGAGTCAAACGGCCTTTTAATCTCGCTTCGAGGCATGTCAAGTTTGCTGTTGTTGGCCACCACCCCCTAAAAGGCGTTTTAATCATGCCAGGGATGCGTGAAGTGGTGGCGGCCCGGGGCCGGGCAGCACAGGGCCTCCAGGGTTCAGACTGTGCTCAGATTTCCTTTTAAAGGGCGAGCCAGCAGAACGGCGGGATAATGTCGAGATAATGAGACTTCTCATTACGCAGCCAGGTGAGGAAACTGAGTGTTTTGACATCGCCGGGTCACGACTCGCCTCGGCCACAAGATGAGTGCTCACGTGCACCGTTGTGTGAGCTGCAGCCTTGGAGGAGCCGAGGTCTGTTGGCTTTCAACTGCTGAGGACACCGGAGCTGCAGGCTTTCATTTCAGACAGCTGTAACAGCTGCACATCAGCCGTCCACTTTAAAGCACTCAGACGGCTCGCTGAGGTGTGGTGACACGTGCCGCTGTGCTCGTGGAAAACTGCACGCCTGAAGAACATACAGAGGAAGAAATCAGACTGTGGAGTAACTGTGATGTCACTAATTGGCATTTTAAACCTGCTTACTAATGATGTTGTCCTGAGGCTGATTAATGTCACATCCACAAACATTTCTTCTCTTTTTTTGGTCTCTTTTTGGTTTTTGCAGTATTTTGCTTGTTTGAGTCACAGTAAATTATCTGGTTTTACTTCCTGTCTTTGCCTTTTTCTTACCCATAGATTTGATATGTGATGAACTGCCATGACATCACCTAAAAGTCAGCACTTTGGCCGCCACCAAAGTGGTTATTTTGGAGACACAAGTTACCATATTTTGGATGAGAGAGTCAGGTTTGTATGGGTTCATCACACAGATTTTGACTAATCAGATACTTAGTAACGCACAAATAAAATCCCAGAATTTCACCCAAACTGGAGCTCAGACTTGTCAGATAATTACATTACATTACAACAGCACAAACATAGTCAAGAGGTCCAGTTCAATTAGCTGAGGCGAAGTCTAGCAGACAGCTAACAGCTACTGCTGCCTGTCAAAGAGGCCACGCCCCTAATGTTGGAAACTTTAAGCCTTAATGCAATTAAAACAGGTAAGTAATGAATGAAAATTCACCCTGTGCAGCTGTTATGAAGGATTCAATTATCCACAGAGACCAAACCAGTTTGTATATCAGCTGTAAACATGTTTATTTCTGCTGTAAAGAGTCTGGAGGAGGAAGCCTCGGTTGGCTGGTTTACGTGAATAAACTGCAGTTTTTTCCGTTTTAAATAGTCTTATAATTATTACAGATATCTGAAACTTGGGAAACTTTGCTAACCTGTTAAGAATATTCTAAAGAGGGCTCCTTTAAAATAAGAGTATAACTTTTCCTGTCAGATTTCTAGTTTGTGCTCTGCCAGTCCACCACGCTGCAGCGATGCTGAATTCCCTCCCCGCTTCTGACCAGATAAACTCTCCTATTTGTGAACTCACAGCTGCAGATAAAGAGACTCTGACCTTTAGTCGGGAAACACTCTCTTGGTGTTTGTCTCCATATTTGTGAGATGTGGATGTTGTTTTCTTTCTCTTTCCAAGGCCTCTGCTTTCCCCGCCATGCTTAGAAAGAGGAAAATAATTACCGCGGTCGAGGCTAGGGTCACACGGCAGCTAAACGCCGTGGCTTTGTCGACCGCTTTAAAGCTAATGTTTGCTGAGGCGGAAGGTCGCGGCTCTGGGCTCATTACTGGGGGAAAAAATAGTCTGACAGAAAGATGAAAGTCGCTGTGCGATAAATTAAAACTGCTGGAAAAAAATTAAACATGAGCCAAAAAAGTTTTTCCTCACAGCAAAGTCTTCGCTAACACATCCACAGCTCATTGTATTGATTAGTTGTTTGCAGCTGGTTAAAATAAAGCTTTGTCATAAATTATTCACAATATTAAAATCCATAATTCTCAGTCCAGCATTGTGATTAATTAATGAGCATCTGAATGCGAGGTGAATATTTACTGCCTGCAAACTCGCTGCAGGTAGGTGCGAATAATAAAACTCTTCATGTCTTTATTCCAGAGTTTCTTCGTGCAGCTGCAGCAGAGACGGCCGCGCCTGGAACATCATATCGCTGCAGATGAAATATTAAAGAGCTGGCTGAGATGAACACACTGGTTTGTATCAGCAGCAGCAGGCTGAAGCCGCCGGAGGAAAGAGGAAGATGGACGAGTGTTTGGAGAGCTGAGAGAGAGACGATCGCAACGAGGAATATTTCTGATGTGAAAAACTCTCCTGATTCATCAGAGAAAGGTATGAAATATACACCCCAGCCTTACAACGGGACCCCGCAGACACCCGAGGTCAACTCTGAGCTCTGAGAAGAAAAACGCGCTCGGAATTGCACAATCATCTTCACTCAGCATCAGGACGGGTGCACGACGCGCTGACTGTATCAGAGGTTCACAAATGAAAAGATGGGGCTCGCTGGTGTTACAGAGTTATTAAAACTGCAGGAAAATAAATGTATTGGCAAACATCTAATGCCCCAAAACGGATGACTTTCTATGGTGGATATGACCTGTTTTTACGGCTCCAGCGCTTAAGTAATGCTAACACAGTGCCGAGCAAGTTAAATAGTACATACGCTATAAAAGATAAGAATAATAACCTGTGTTAATTAATATGGCACCTTTCAAAAACAGGGGTACAAAGTGCTTCAGAAGATGGGAAACAAAAAGCAAACCAAATACTTCAGAAGAGAGAGCTTGGTTGTAGCTTCTGAGCTAGCTTCTGAGTCCTGTCTATTGAGGGCCGGACCTCAATAAAGGGTTCAGTCAGAGTTTTGAGTTACACTGAATAAAAATCCATTTCGTAAATTTAGGTCAGTCTAAGAGTGAGAAGGGAGGATTATCCAGGGTTGTTAGCCAGTTAGCTTGTAGTTTCAGTCAGATCCACCCTGAGCTCGGCACATCTAGACGTCCCGCCTGCTGTGAAGCGTTGGATCTAGCCTCGAGGCAGCAAGGCCATTAGCTGGATTGTGTGAAAGGGATGGACAGACGTTATAAGCTGGTAGAGCTGCTTACAAAGGCAACAAATTGAAGTTGTCACACTCAAAAGCTCCTTTATCTTGCTGTACAGTCAAAAGTTTTTCACATTCCAGAAAATAACCGGTCTATGTAAGCAGTAGGGGTGAGTGCTGCAAAGCAGAGATTCTACTGGATATTCCCTTAGACTATTCTTAGATCTTACCCCATCCTGAGAGGCTGATTAACAAAGATCATTAAAACGAAGATCAGCCCCTTCTGATCAGAATTCATTAAAACTTTTCCAGTTTGTTAATACATCAACTTTTATGGACATAGTAATTTATCGGGACGTTGGAGGGTTTCCAGTTTGGTTTGGATTGCGATCCTGCTTTTTCTGCGTGACCTGCTGCTTTTGGCTTCATCAGGCGTGACCTTCACGTCGCACTGTGGTGGTTTTCAGGTTATGATGAGAACTGCCACCTCCAAGTGTGACGTTGTTGGATTTCAGGTGGAATGACTACTACACATCAGGACTGAGTTACCCCAAATGAAGGCATTGAAGGTGTGGAGGGTGGAGCAAGACATGGGTGTGGTGTCCAAATGAGTGGGGTCATGGATGCAAGTTTCCTTCAAGGGGTGAGGAGTTTGGCCATTCAGGAGGAACTCAGAATACGGCTGTTGCTCCTCCACATTGAAAGCAGCCACTTAAGGTGGTTCAGGTATCTGAGGATGATGCCTCTTTGATGCCTCCTGGGTGAGATGTTTCAGGCATGTCGCACCAGGAAGGACGATACACTGGAGAGATTTTGTCTTTTGGCTGGGTTGGGAACACCTCGTGTCATGGATGGATAGACGTTTACCTAGTCCGCCGAAGACAGTGATATGTTACATTGGACAGCTTCCAAACCATCTGGGACTTAGGCTCCCTCCACCATTAATGAGGTCAGGAGAAATGTGGCTCTCCAACTTGTGGCCACCGAGACATTGGGAGTTTATTGTTGCCTACATTTTACAGAGAGTTGCTATCGTGAAATCTAACTGGCTGCTTTGAGTAAAAATCATTTTAAGCTTCTCAAATGATCCAGTTGAGTAAAAGCAAAAATAGTTCTCAAAAGTAAATCTGGTTTTGGCAGGGACTAAACACGATCACAGACTTTAGAGGGAAAACCAGCACACCGCAGACCACGGCCTCTCTGTGTGAGGATCTAAACGTATTCTACGCTAGATTCGACACAGCGAACACCATGAGACCGGACAGTGTGCGCACCGCGGATGACGTCAGTGCGCACACTGTGTCTGAGGAGGATGTGCGGAGGTGCTTCAGGAAGGTGAACGCATGCAAAGCTACTGGTCCGGACGGGATTCCCGGCCACGTCCTCAAGTCATGCGCGGCTCAGCTGGCTGGAGTGTTCACGCACATCTTCAACCTTTCCCTCTCTCTGTCTGTAGTCCCAGCCTGCTTCAAAATGGCCACCGTCTTCCCTGTACCCAAATCCTCCACCATCTCCTCACTGAACGACTGGCGACCTGTAGCCCTGACCCCCATCGTAAGCAAATGCTTCAAGAAGCTGGTCAGGGACTTCATCTGCTCTGCACTACCCGACTCACTGGACCCTCTACAGTTCGCATACCGCCACAACAGGTCCACTGATGATGCCATATCCCTGACACTACACACTGCCCTGTCACACCTGGAGAAGAGAGACACGTATGTGAGAATGCTGTTTGCAGATTACAGCTCAGCATTCAATACCATCGTTCCCTCGAAGCTGGATAGGAAACTGCAGGATCTAGGACTGAGCAGCTCCCTCTGCAGCTGGATCCTTAGCTTCCTGTCTGACAGACGCCAAGTGGTCAGACTGGGCAGCATCACCTCATCCCCCGTCACACTGAACACTGGTGCTCCACAGGGGTGTGTACTGAGCCCTCTCCTGTACTCACTCTACACCTACGACTGCACGGCCACTAACAACTCCAACATCATTGTGAAGTTGCGGACGACACTACAGTGGTGGGTCTTATCACCAACAGTGATGAGACAGCTTACAGGGAGCAGGTCAGCGCCCTGACCCACTGGTGTCAAGACAACCATCTCACCCTCAACGTCGCAAAGACAAAGGAGTTGATAGTGGACTTCCGGAGGTGCAGAGAAGTACACACCCCCATCACCATCAACGGCGCTGCTGTGGAGAGAGTGAGCAGCTTCCGGTTCCTTGGCGTACACCTGGCTGAGGATCTTACGTGGTCGGTACACACAAACAAAACAGTGAAGAAGGCACAGCAGCGCCTCTTCTTTCTCAGGAGACTGAAAAGATTCGGCATGAGCCCCCGCATCCTCAGGACCTTCTATCACTGTGCCATTGAGAGCATCCTCACTGGATGCATCACCACCTGGTATGGCAACAGCACCGCCTACAACTGCAAAGCTCTCCAGCGAGTAGTGCGGTGCTCTGAACGGATAATTGGAGGTGAGCTTCCCTCCCTCCAAGACATCTACAGGAAGCGCTGCCTGAGGAAAGCGGGGAGGATCATCAAGGACTCCAGTCACCCTAGCCATAAACTGTTCAGACTACTTCCATCAGGAAGGAGGTTCTGCAGCATCCGGTCCCGTACCAGCAGACTGAGAGACAGCTTCTTCCACCAGGCCATCAGACTGCTGAACACTTCATAGACACCTCAGCTTCACTACTGGAACTTTAACATTATGCACTCCATACTGTACAGTAATGCCACTGTTTTGCACATGTCTCACTCTGTATATTTTATTTTATTTATTTTATATATTCTATTCATTGTTTACTCTATTTAATTTGTAAAATATGTGTACACACACACACACACACACGTAGAAAAATATTTAGTATACACATCCAGAAATGCATATACTATTATACAGTGGGGCAAAAAAGTATTTAGTCAGCCACCGATTGTGCAAGTTCCCCCACTTAAAATGATGACAGAGGTCAGTAATTTGCACCAGAGGTACACTTCAACTGTGAGAGACAGAATGTGAAAGAAAAATCCATGAATCCACATGGTAGGATTTGTAAAGAATTTATTCCTAAATTAGGGTGGAAAATAGGTATTTGGTCACCTCAAACAAGGAAAATCTCTGGCTCTCACAGACCTGTAACGTCTTCTGTAAGAAGCTTTTCTGTCCCCCACTCGTTACCTGTATGAATGGCACCTGTTTGAACTCATCATCTGTATAAAAGACACCTGTCCACAGCCTCAAACAGTCAGACTCCAATCTCCGCCATGGCCAAGACCAAAGAGCTTTCGAAGGACACCAGGAAAAGTATTGTAGACCTGCACCAGACTGGGAAGAGTGAATCTACAATAGGCAAGCAGCTTGGTGTGAAAAAATCAACTGTGGGAGCAATCATCAGAAAATGGAAGACATACAAGACCACTGATAATCTCCCTCGATCTGGGGCTCCACGCAAGATCTCATCCCGTGGGGTCAAAATGATCATGAGAACGGTGAGCAAAGATCCCAGAACCACACGGGGGGACCTGGTGAATGACCTGCAGAGAGCTGGGACCAAAGTAACAAAGGTCACCATCAGTAACACACTACAACGGCAGGGAATCAAATCCCGCAGTGCCAGACGTGTTCCGCTGCTGAAGCCAGTGCATGTCCAGGCCCGTCTGAAGTTTGCCAGAGAGCACATGGATGATACAGCAGAGGATTGGGAGAATGTCATGTGGTCAGATGAAACCAAAGTAGAACTTTTTGGTATAAACTCAACTCGTCGTGTTTGGAGGAAGAAGAATACTGAGTTGCATCCCAAGAACACCATACCTACTGTGAAGCATGGGGGTGGAAACATCATGCTATGGGGCTGTTTTTCTGCCAAGGGGACAGGACGACTGATCCGTGTTAAGGACAGAATGAATGGGGCCATGTATCGTGAGATTTTGAGCCAAAACCTCCTTCCATCAGTGAGAACTTTGAAGATGAAACGAGGCTGGGTCTTCCAACATGACAATGATCCAAAACACACCGCCCGGGCAACAAAGGAGTGGCTCCGTAAGAAGCATTTGAAAGTCCTGGAGTGGCCTAGCCAGTCTCCAGACCTCAACCCCATAGAAAATCTGTGGCGGGAGTTGAAAGTCCGTGTTGCTCGGCGACAGCCCAAAACATCACTGCTCTCGAGAAGATCTGCATGGAGGAATGGGCCAAAATACCAGCTACTGTGTGTGCAAACCTGGTAAAGACCTATAGTAGACGTTTGACCTCTGTTATTGCCAACAAAGGTTATGTTACAAAGTATTGAGTTGTATTTTTGTTATTGACCAAA
This sequence comes from Diplotaxodon limnothrissa, assembly GCF_057381915.1. Taxonomy (NCBI): domain Eukaryota; kingdom Metazoa; phylum Chordata; class Actinopteri; order Cichliformes; family Cichlidae; genus Diplotaxodon; species Diplotaxodon limnothrissa. The sequence continues at coordinate 11,801,342 of NC_140597.1, read as the reverse complement.
TACTTATTTTCCACCCTAATTTACGAATAAATTCTTTACAAATCCTACCATGTGGATTTATGGATTTTTTTTTTCACATTCTGTCTCTCACAGTTGAAGTGTACCTCTGGTGCAAATTACTGACCTCTGTCATCATTTTAGGTGGGGGAACTTGCACAATCGGTGGCTGACTAAATACTTTTTTGCCCCACTGTATATTGTACATATATTTATTAGTTTCAGATGTAGCCATTCTTGTATTTTGCTTGTTTACATTATTGTATTTTGCACAACTCTGTTGCTTGTGAAGCTCGCACACAAGAATTTCATTCACATGTGCTGTACCAATGTACCTGCACATGTGATGTGACAATAAAAGTGATTTGATTTGATTTGATTTGATTTTCTACATTTCTTCATTGGTCTGGGCTCAGCTTTGACTTTCTCCTGTGCTTTCTTTATTTTTAATAAACTTTTAAATAAACCTTTTTTCCTTCTGTTTAATCAACCAGTAAATACGATCCCTTGTTATAAGGTCCTTGTATGGGATGTGTTTGCATGAACCCGATTTAAAGAGAAACACTTGGTCTCCAACACCATCTTGCGATGTTCCCTGGGTTTAATAACTGCCCTGTTTGTACCCCCGACGGTTTCCGCTCACTTTTGCAAAAGTTTCACTTCTTCTCTCATTTCTCTCATGGCTGGTGGCCAACTTTAAGTATCAACTTTTTTAAAACCTTCTGTTTATCTGCCCTCAAGTCCCTCCCACCAGTGGCTGATGTTTTTTAAAGAAGGATCTAAAATGACACACAAAGACAGCGAGGGCGGGTCATTCAGCATCTGAAATGTCAGTGAGGTCGGACTCTTCCTCTAATTGGCCCCCTAAATAAAAAAAAATAAAATAAAATATCCGTCTTGTTGTTCAATCGAGACAAAAACACAACCGACTGTAAATGAGCATTTAACACACACTTTCGCAGGACGGACACATCATTTAGAGTCAGCGAGAGCGGAGGGGAAAACAGAGGAGAGATGGCAAATAGATAATGAGTTAGCTAAAAGCTTGATCTTGAGAATAATTTGCTTCTTTTACAGCATGGCCTCGAGTGGGAAACCGTTAATCAAAGGTTAGAATGGAATAAACTTTGTTCAAAGATCCTTTTCCTCAAACGTTTAAGACTTGGAGGGCGAGAACGACAGAGGGAAAAAAATCCAATTATTTTCCTCTTTTATAACTTCACTCGTTACAAATAAGACACGCTTTCAGAGAGGAAACACAGTTTAGTTTTATAATTGCTGTTTTACCACCTGCCAGTTCAGCTAACAGTCACTCCGTCTCTGTCCTCCTCTCTTGTGGTACTCCAGCCCGAGATAATCAGCCCCGCCACAATTATAGCCGTCGCTGCCTCAGACGAGGACGGAGCCCGCCGCCGTTTGTTAACCCAAAACCAAATGAAGAGTGGGGAAAATAATATTCAATATCAGCATCCTTCCTGCCCTTGAGGCTTATTAGCCAGTTAAAAGCCCTCGCTAAAAGATGTTGTGGTCAGGAGGATGTGACGGGGTCGTCGGCCGGGTTTCGTGTCTGCTCGGACTAATTTGCTCTTTAAATAAACCTTATTTTAAAAAATCCAAACAAAGCCCAAACCTCCCAAGCCCCCAAAACCCACAGATATACCCTCAAAAATCTGTAAAGTGTCACCAAGTTGTAGGTTAGTCACATCTACCCTATTTTTTAATTAACTGGCCTTTTTTGAAAAATAATAATAATAATAATAATTTCCATTTTATAGTAAAGAAAATAACTATCCTTCTATAATAACTAACATTTACCTAGGCGATCCTATAATTACGTATTATACAGTATATCAATATTTAGTGGAGTGTGCCTTCTGTATCCTATCCTCACAGTGGAGGTTGTATCTGCGCTCCATGGAGCTCCGTCATGAAGTTGAGGAGATGTGTGTGAAGGTGACGTGTGTTCTCCACAATTTTCTGCGCCGTTTGGATGAGAGAGGGTGGAGCCGTTGCAAAGCCTGGGTCATGTAGCAGCCAACAACTCCTCCAGAGAGGCTGTCGTGGAGAGGGAGAAGTTCATGGCCCACTTCTCGGCGGAGGGAGCTGTGTCTTGGCAGCCAAAAGAATAGCCTATTTGAAGTCCCAGTGACTTCCCCACAACGGCTCTGAGCCACCCACAAACCTCTAAGGAGCGTTCCCACCTTTTTAAAATTTTCTTAATAAATGGAGCTTGCCTCCAAAATAAACTAACCTCTCTTTAGTCTCTTCAATAATTGGTCTTCACTATGTTCCTATATAGTAGTATATTTTTTCATTAGTATAATATGAAATAAATTCTACATGTGTCAAGTTGTGTGCCAATATTTGCTGTGTAGTAGAACTGAGACATTACTCATTACAAAAATCTATTTGAAATAATATTAAAATTCTCAAACAGAAAAACATTAAACATGAATATATAAAATATAGCTATTTACAGAGAGACGGGAATAAAAAGGACTGAAGAATGAATGGCTTTGGCTGGACCTGCCCCCTTTGAACTAGGGTCAGAACATGTCACCAGGCTCCTGATTGGTTGTCGCGGCGCGACTTGAAGCTGAGTTCAGACTTTTCCAACTCGAGCGGTAAACGTAATAAGCGCGAATGACCAATATGCACCACACAAACTGCAGCGCATGTTTTCGATTGCATCAGTCGCGCTAATTGTTCGCGCGAATCAGGCAGAAAAGCGTTTTCACGACGCCAATCTGCTTCTGAAGTTTCGCGGAAGCCCCAGTCGCGCGTGATCGCACTCTTCCATTGACTTTACATGTAAACCTGAAGCTCTGGTTGCTTCTATCGCATTCAGTGTGTATGCACCGTAAGGCTTGCTTGCGGTTAACACTTCTTTTACAGCTGTTGTCTTTGTTGCCATGGTGACATGTCCTATGAAATGTACTTTCTTTGGAAGTACGATCAGTGTCAGGAAAAAAGTGTGGCGATTCTTATCCGTGAACATAAACAGATGACAGGTTTTTTCATTAACACTGATACCCTAATCTCATACCAGAAAGTAATCTCAGGAAAACAAAACCAGTAAATGAACTCATATTTACGTGACAACAAGCATGAACATGGAATCAATCAAGTCACGAAGGAAAGTTACTTTTGGTGTTCATGAACACAAACTGTCACCTTTTCGTGCAACAGCACAAAGTTGTTTTAAGTGCCTAAACCTGACCGAGAAACATACTTTTAATTGATGCCATATTAAAAGCACAAATGGTTGTGGACAGCTTTTTAAACTGGACAGCTTTCTTCTCGTGTTCGTGGACACGAGTCAGACGAGATCGGATCGATGAAAAATCCTGTTCTAATAGAAACGTTGTTATATGCTGAGTTTATTTTGCAGTGCTGGAACTGCAACTTCTACAACACATCGATAATACCTGTTCAATTAGCAGAACATTTCACTTTGGTCTGCGACAAACTGAAGCGATTTACACGTCTCCTCTCAGGTTTTGGGACAGTAAGCTTTAATGTTGAAATGGATCCAGTTTAAAGTTTCAGAGCTCTAATGTGCAGCGAACCCCTGAGAAATAAACAGCAGCACCGAGAGCAGACTCTGTCACAAAATAATTAAATGGATTTTATTATTATTATTATTTTGTATGTGCTTCATAGATTTTTAGGATAGGATTCAACTTTATTGTCATTACACATGTATAAATACAGGGTGACAAAATACAGTTTGCATGTAATCAGAAGAGCAAGAGGAGTAACTGCAATGACAGCAGATTATATACAGATAAGGGTATAATAAAAGGTTGGAATACTTATGAACAGATTATGTACAAATACAGATGTTTATATTGCTATACAGCAGGGGTAGGCAACTCCAGGCCTCGAGTGCCGGTGTCCTGCAGGTTTTAGATCGCACCCTGGGTTAACACACCTGAATCAAATGATTAGTTCATTACCAGGCCTCTGGAGAACTTCAAGAAATGCTGAGGAATCATTTAGCCCTTTAAATCAGCTGTGATGGATCATGGACACATCTAAAACCTCCAGGACACCGGCACTCGAGGCCTGGAGTTGCCTACCCCTGCTATACAGTGAGTTTGTCAGGGCTCTGTGTGCAGCCAATGGAGAGGTGGATCCAAATGCAGGACTTAGACACTAAATTGAAACTCAAAAACCTCAGCTTTATTGCTGGTGACAAAACAAAACATGAAGTGAACATAGACTACTGAGCCCAAAAACACACAGGCATAATCTGAGGGTACAACGCGACACGGAGCACAGGAAAACACAGGGCTAATATACACAGGGTGGTAATCAGGGAATGGGCAACAGGAGGGAGACACAGCTGGGAGGGATTGGACTAACGAGACAGGGGGAGCAAAGCTGCACACACTAACATAAGACATAGACTTTCACAATAAAACAGGAAACACGAATCACTAAACAAAGATGCAGACACGACACTGAGAGACAGATTAGACACTGAACTAAACCTGCAATAAACATGAGAACACAACCAAGGAGCAAATCCTAAAACATGAATAAACAGAAACCTATAATTCTCATAATGGTCAACAATGTAAAAGAATCAAAATACAATACAAAATTAAACCAAGACACGAGAAACTGACTGACCCAGAACCGTGACAGAGTTAATATACAGATGTACTGATGTATACAGATAAATGGTGAGTATAAATGGTTACCACCATTTTAACTTCATCTGCTAACATCTCTAACTAAAGTAGGTGTCACTCGTAGGGATCCTTCAGAGAGAAATTTGATAAGGACCGTCGTGATAGCGCTTATCTCTCACTGGAGTTTCAGGTTTTGTTGAGCCAGCTAAGACGAAGAGTGCCCGGCTGTGTTCAATTTCATTTTTCAAAAAGTGTTGGCAGAAGTGTTGGCAGTGTTGTCTTTGATGATGTCGGCCCAAGAACTTGTGCTAAAGAGTTTATGCTAATCATGGAATTTAACTGTTCGCTGTGTTTTGCTGACATCAGTAGCTTTAGTGCATGTTTCTCTCTGAAAGCTATTACTAACTGCACGTCCTTGCTTTCAGATTAATTTGTTCCTTACGTTAATGATTTCAGAGCTCACCTGTGACACGTTCTGTTTTCCTTTCTTGTTTTTGTGTTATTTGTACAAACTGGAGCTAATCTCTCTGCACTTTACATGTTTACTCCTGAACGAGTGGGTAAAACTCCCGGGGGGACTGATCAATAACTCTGAAACTTCTCAGCTTCAGCGTGAACACGGAGAGAGAGCGAGAGAGGACTAGATGTTCCCTAAAACAAATTATCAGAAACAAACAGAAACCAATAACCTGTTCACTCCCCCACCCTCCTGCCCCTCCTCATCATCCTCCAAAATGTAAAAATTTCTCTCGCTGGCGTCGATACCCTGCAGCCATAAACAGCAGAAAATATGAAAAGAGAAAAGAACAACATCAACAAAACAGGGGGATGAAATTTCACCGTGAGGGCGAAAATGAGAAATGACATAATAAAGCGATTCTATTAAAAAGCCATCTGACCGTTAATAAAAGTAATGATTTGATGAGAACATCCCGTCGCAGAGCCAGAGGCGGCACAGGAGGAGGGGAGGAGGTTCGACCGCCTTTTATTTTCATGCTCCGACACTGCCGAGAAGTGTGTGTGTGTGTGTGTGTGTGTGTGTGTGTGTGTGTGTGTGTGTGTGTGTGTGTGTGTGTAGGGGGCACAGCATAAAAAACAATTGCTGCCTCTCCCATCTCTGACTTAATGAGATTTGGTGGCTGCTGCTGCTCATGTGGCCGAGGCTCAGGTATTATTTGTTGTTGGAAGTGATGGCAGGATTGGATAAAACACACGTCTCACTGCAAGGCGTCGACTTTCTCATCTGCTGCAGAATATCAGAGTTACCTTCTGTCAGTCTGCCGCTCCATATGCTGCATACTGAGGACGTGCGACCGGCCACACATTTACATTTCAAACACTACGTTTTTGAGCATCGTGAGGCCGAGAAGAGGGTGAAGCACTTAACCCGAAGCATCGTTATTCCTGGCTCTACTGTTTGCCTTTAGCTTAACTAATTATTATTAATTATTTTTATATTGTGTGCAAATAACACCCAAGGCAAATTTCATTTTGTTAATTTTTTAATTGAAAAACAGAAAAGCCTGCGGCGTTAGTTTTTAAATCAACACACAGTAGTGTCTCTCAGCTGTGCTTGTTGTAAATTCTTGTGTTTAAAAAAAGTTTAAAACCTTCCAGAATCAACTAAAGCTATAATAAGGATGCTAACACTCTCGTTTACACTCTCGTGCTGTCCGTGTCCCGCCTCTGTCCCCTCACTGGTGAACAAAGACCCTGTAAGACTTACACTCCTCCTCGTGGGGCAGCAACTCATTTCCAGGCTGGAGACGACACTCCACTCTTTTTCAGCTGAGATCCATGCTCTCAGATTTGGAGGTGCTGACCTTTGACATTGTTCAACACCCACCAGGATTGGGAGTACAAACTAAGATCTCATTATGGTTGCACGGACAACTAAAAACAGCTAAAGCTGAACACACAGTTTGCATCACGCTGTGCTCAGGGCGTGCTGACATATGACAGGAGAAGCAGTCAGCCTCTGACTTCCTGTCGGTGGTTGAAGAGCAAAGGGAACACCTTTTTCCAGCAGATTTTCCAGTCGAGTGTTGGACGATCAAAGCAGCAGGTGGAGTTTTCCTGACTCCCAGAGGTTCATTGCTGCTGGGATCGGGGCTTGCACTATAGCAGCATCGTTTCTCCTTTTTATGTGTGAGATGACCAGAGCGTGCTCCAGCTGTGTCAGGCATAGGGATGGGTGTCGAAAACCGCTTCTTGTTGAGAACCAGTTTCGCACTGTTTCAATTCCTTGTAATTGTTTGCCATTTTTGCAACCGATTACCTTATCGATTCCAGTCGCCCTGAATGACGTCACCACGTTGCGGAGCGTGATTTACCTGACAGGAAACATTGCGGCTCAAACGCTCAAAAGTTTGGTTATACTTTACGAGAACGGATTACAACAGGGCAACTTGGAATACTTGCAAAGTAGATATTTAATTTAAGGGAGGAAACACTACGAATATGCAAAAGCATTTGCTCACAAAACACACGATAACCTTAAATGAATGTCGTGTTTTTAATGAATCTCAACCCAGCAGCAGCGGTAACGTTTGCACGTCCTCTCCCGTTAATGCGGCAGGTAAATAATCAACTAACAGTGCATATTATGTTAGCGCGATCTGCCTTATTACAAAACCTGCCATTACTGTGCATTTAGGTGACCATGATGAGAGAGATAGAGTCTGGCTGGCTCAGATGCTGGCAGTTCTCACTGCAGTCTGCCGGTAGCGTCTCCTTTCAGGCCAGGATAGACGAATGTCAGCAGTGACTAAGTTTGTGGTCAAAGGCTTGAACACATTTGCCACAGCAGATGCCCCCGATTTCACTTTGGTAAGTGAATGTGTTTAATTGTAGGCAGGGACATTACTGGATATTCTTGTGTAATTGCTACAGAATAATTTATGTTATACTTTGTTATTGCTACAGAAGAATATTTATTTTATTATTTTACATTTACAGTTTTCTTTCCTGGGGACCCTGTGACACCCCATTGAAGAGCCGTAGGCTGTGGATCTCTTAAGATCTCACTGCTGGGTTTGTAAGGCCATGTTACTCCTAAATTTCTATCTTGTTCAAAGAGAAGATATAAAACAAAGTTCTAAGCTAATCGACCTCAGTGTTCTCCTTTTTTTAAAAAGAATCGATAAAGAATCGAATCGCTAAACAGAATCGAAAATGGAATCGGAATCGTGAAAATCTTATCTAGTCAGGCAGCAGCTTCACTGGTAACTTCCAGTCTGCATGATAAATGCAAGAACTGAGTCTTTAACCCGCTCCCCCATTGTAGCCTCATACTGGATAAATAGGTCCATTTATTAGGAGCACAGTCCTTATAAGACACTCCAGAATAAACATGGTCCAAAAAGCTTAAATTTCATGGGGTGGACATTTTTCTTCTGGAAATGTTCATTGTTGTCTCAAACCAATCTGATATTTAATTTCGTATTTATTTATTTTATGGGTTTCGACATTAGCATCTTAGTAGTGCTTATCGGGGAGCCAATGAATGGAACTTGGCTGCAGTTCAGCTAAAGGAACAGCAGGGGGTGCTCATGAGTCCTGAATGAACAGGATGAACGAAATAAAATAAAATAGTAAGTGACAAATGTCACAATGTAAAAACAACATTATATATTTGCAAAATTGTTAGAGCAGGTGAAATGCTGATGTAACGGTGCTTAAATGATGCTATGTACTAATTTAACATTGTCTTAGACCTTCTGCTGTTTAGGTGACAGGAAAATAGAAGTAATGTGATGAAACAATTGCATGACGACCAATGCTAACACAAAGTAAACCTTATTTGTGTAAAGAGCTGATTTAGGCAGCATTAGCACACGTTCACTTTGTGTCCGTAACCCTTTCCACTGTTCCAAGGTTCAAACCAACAACCTTCCAGTCACTTCTGTAACTTTTAATGCCTCTTTGTCTCAGAGCAGAAGCCAGCTGTAAATGCACTCTGCTTTCTTTTAATCGCTTTTGTGTCTTTTAAGCCATCTGTTTCCTGTCATTGTCCTCAGTCTCGACACAGTTTTGGGGGACAAAATAATATAGTTAGAGTGATGGGTGCATTTAGACACAGCCCCACATTTAAAAACATGAAATATGTCTTTGTTAAATCACCCTGAATCTTCTAAATGGAAGAATCATTTCACCTTCAGCTGTTTGGCACCAAAATAAAACCAGGAGTTCATTCAGAGCCTTGAGTTGTATGAGAAGTGAGGCATTCATGCCTTGGCTGAATACAGTTTCCTACTTTTTTTGTGGGTTGAGGTGATTGTATTACTGATTTTGGTGCAGGTAAAGTCCAAAACGTTGTCATTCCCAGACTGTGAAATTATGTTGTTTTATCAAAGGTTTGTCTGTCATCCAGACACAGTGAACTTTTTTAGTTTTAGGTATTTCCCTACCAGCTTCAGTGTTGTAAGGGGATGTAATTTAACCCCGACCTGAGCTACAAATTGTGACGTGAGCTACCAAAAAATAAACTTGCATCAAAAGGCTGTAACTGGTCCTTCAAAGTATTGAGCAAAGACTGTGAATTCTTATGGCATATTTTTGTTTTTTTTAAAGCATTTTCAAGAATTTCAAGCAAGCTTTTCTCATTTTGTCTGAAATGAATTCAGTTTGGTGTGGACCAAAGTCCAAGGTCCACATCAAACAACCATGTGAGCAGCCCTCCAGCTTCCAGATTGTTTCAGCCTTTAAAACTTGTACATGAACGGGAAAAACGTGAGGCTAGGCTGCTGATAAAACATGTTCATCTAAATTGGTAAGGTAGAAAGAACACCTGTATATACATTAACTGCTACGAGTATTTCACAAACTACCGTGATCCTGTTTTAGTGAAACTAAACAATCCTCAATTTAAAAATAACAGCCCTCTGCAGCCCACCAAACACAGTGGGTATATGAAGTTTTCGAACTAAATTGGCAGTCATGTTACTGCCACATTTTAATTGGCGTCTTAAAAAACAGCTTGCTCTTATATAGCTGTGAAGTGGGAGGATATATTTTGGGACTCCTAATTCATGAGATCCTGTAAAAAAATTTTTTGGCATGATCACAAACTATTAAGCCAAGATAACTTCTTTACTGTTTGAGTGAATGTTATATGAACAGCCTCAAATGTATGTTTTACTCAGAAATAAAATAATCAAACTTTTGGCCATCGCATAAAACAGCTCACCTCTGAAAACAGTTACACTTTGAGCATACCACAAATAGAAAACGTACTCTTTCCCACAGGTGTCAAAAATTAACAGCAATATGAAATTTAACTTTTTGAGTATTTTAAGGTGTTTGTACCTTAACACAGCTGACACAGAAAGAAGCCACTAAGAGCAAGCTGAAAAAGTTGCACTTGCAGTAAGACATTGCCAACGATACTTCTGTTATTTTGAATTCTCCCTGAGCCTGGTTCTGCCGGAGGTTTCTTCCTGTTCAAAGGGAGTTTTTCCTTCCCACTGTTGCCAAAGTGCTTGCTCATAGGGGGTCATATGAGTGTTGGGTTTTTCTCTGTATGTATTATTGTAGGGTCTATCTTACAATGTAAAGCGCCTTGAGGCGACTGTTGTTGTGATTTAGTGCTGTATAAATAAAATTGAACTGAATTCTGCTGTTTTTCTCTGCTCCATTACAAAGACTCTCACACTAAGCTTAAAGGTTTTGAAGTGGAAAAGAAAACATTACCTAGTAACTAGCAATATAAATAAATGAATTTAATTGTAACTATTCCTTATTTTAACTATTTCTTTTCTCTTAATGTATTTAAGAAAAGAAAATGAATCCGGCCTTTGAAACATAATCAGAATTTCTCCTGACCGCAAGACTACTTTGGTAGTTTTAATGACGGCAGCTAACAGCAAACAAGAATGGCAGCACTCACCAACAGAAAAGTTCAGGATATCCTCAACAACTCACCTCAGCATTGCTGTCATTGGACAGAAGTGAGGTCCACTGACTGAAGGGTAAAAACGTAAAATATTGTAAAAATATTTTGTCAAGTATTTATTTATAGTTCATGATTTATTCCTCAGTGTTGATATTGTTGAAATATTTAAAAATGCAGCATGTGCAAAAAGGTTTTTACACACAAACAAACTGTAGAAACATGCTGGCCGGCTGTGGCCGTTGGGGAATGGCAAGGTGGCAGGCCACTACGAGGTTAGGACCTGACGATTGCATTAAAGGAATAAAACTGCCAGGGCAATTCTTTTAAAATGTGTATGCTGAAGAAGATGCAGTGTTTTCATTTCTTCTTTAAAGACCTGTCGCAGCTCTCGCAGAGTTCCTTGCTGGCTCTTCTTCAACACCACCTCTGTGCTCCCCTGTTGAAATGAAGCAAAGGGAAAAAATAAAATCTTTTCTCTTGTTCTGTTCAGAAAAATCACTCCTACTCTGACGATGGCACTTCCTCAGAAATCCTGATGACTGTGCAATCTCCCTGGAAGCAGAAGGCTCTTTCTTCAGAGTTTGAATACACTTTAAGGAAACAAGAAGAATGTGACAGTCCGTCATCTGCCGTGTCAGCTTGACTTTTAAAGGAACAAAATAATAAGCACAAACCCGGAAAGCAAATTGATTTCTGAGGGATGTCCGAACAGTTGAATGTCAGGAAGCACTGGGACATGTTTCCGTGTCTGAGGAGCAAAAAAGTCTAAATTTCTGTGAATGCAGCATTAACGTCATCCCACCTCCATCCTCTTCTGTGCTGGTTTCTGTTGATGTTTTTCCATTTATGAGCGACGGGTTGAATGGCAGCATCATTAACGTCGCCATGTCGAGATCCAAGGAAACAAAAGGCGCCGAAGGTTCGAGTTTTTTTCAGGCACAGAAGGAAACCTTGAACAAACTCACCATCCCTTCAGTTCAACATAGCACCTTTTGAATTTTAATAAGGTTAGAGAAACGCTCAGTGAGTCACTTTATGATAACACAAAGGTGCAGCTGATGAAATGACAAGGACAAACGTCTTTCTCATTAATTTGGTATGAATATTCATGCAGTTTTGTGGTTACTGTGAGGAAAGCGAACTCATAATAATTTCCAGGGCTTCAAAGTTTCAGAGACTTTTATTGCACTTAAAGTATGACTTTGTCAACAATATTAACATTACCTTTACTTTTGCTGTTTCTCTATCTGCTCCACTGTATGTAAGAAAGTACACGTACAGCCAGACTGAGAGCAGGGAGAGGAGAAAGTAACGTGACCGTGAATACCAGCAAGAAAGACGCTCACAGATGTAAATACACCTTTTTATTTCAACTGTTTCTATTCTGTTAAAAGTTATTATTTCACTACAGCTGTATATGTGCATCTTTGGACGATTATCTCGTCTTAATTTTTTCATCAATTTGTGGGAAATTAGAATCCGTTTATGGGCATTTTGTGTTGCCTTTTGAGTATTTTGTTAATTCTATATATAATTATTTGGCATCTGTTTGTGGTGACTTCATAGAAAACAATATTTTGAATATCTTCCTTTATTTCCATATTTTCTGCAACAATTACTTTGTTGTGAGGACTATTACACTCTTAAATAACTGTATAAAGATTTTAAAATGTCGTAGATTTCCCTTCTAAAATCACGTATGCTTTTCTACGTATTTGATTGTAAACTCTCTTTATGATGAATGTCACAAAGGCGGTCGATGCTCAGCTCTGCAGCTCGTCCTGCAACTCCGCTTCTTTTAAATGATGAGGACAAAGAAAAGTGTGGAGTCTAAAAATGGCATCTGGTTTTAAATCCATACGTCGGATCATTCCTCAAAAAAAACAGAGGCTGTAATTACACGGAGCTTTTTGGGTCTGATGCGGGATTGATTAGTAACTGCAGGACATCCTTGAACCAGATCCTTAAAAAATGTCGAGCAAGGAGAATGGGAGCAATGCCTTAAGTGAATTTAAAAATGCAGGAATAATTACAGATATACTGCAAACTAATTAAGACGCTGTGAACTCTGCGGCCTCATTCCTCCCTCGCAGTGATTACAGGACTCATATTTCAGACTCGTGCAGCCAATTCTTCTACTGCAGACGGACAAACGGAAGTAAAACTCGACCAAAATGGACCCGTGACATCAGATGAAGGGGGAAAAAAAGAATTAAAAAGGAAGAAAGTGAGACTGTGGTTACTATTTCAAAGTCATCATATTAATTGTGTTGGAGGACATAAAAAAGAGAGGCTCTGTCTACTAAGAAGCATGGATATTTTTATAATTCAATGGGTGTAATTTATATCTGCAGCAGGCTGAAGATGTCCGCCAGAGTCCGGCCAGAAAAATACAGATAATAAGATTATTAACACTAATAGTTATGATCAAAGGCCAATAACCCGAATCTAGAGAGGTTGAGTTCAGTAACATCAACCCAGAAAGACAATTTAACAGATTTTAATATCTTTGCATCTTTTTGTGTCACTTTTTGTACATCTTCATGTCTTTTCTTTATTCTCTTTGTTTCCCTTCAGTATTTTCAGCTGAGTACATCCGTTTGTTTCTCAAAGACGACCTTTGTTTTCTATTCATTTATCCATACTGATGCACTCTGAGGCCAGTGTGCGTTTTTCTGTGGACATTTCATGTGTGTTTATGGTGACTTTGTTTTCTTTTAACGTTTCAAGTCGTCAGCTTCTGGACATTAAAAGAAAATCCATCTTTTGTGTTTCCTTCTTGATATTTGCTTTAGATTGTGGACATTTCGTGTATATTTGTAGTGATTTTTTTAAAAATATGTCTTCTTTTCTTTTTTTTTTAATTTGGTTTTCACAGTGTGTCAAGTTTCGTCTCTGTTTTCTCCATTTTAACCTCTTAGCTTCTGTCTCCGAGTTTCTGTCTGTGCATTTAGTGGAGGCGTTTTCTATAAAGCTGTAAGTTTGAGTCTGTGAATCTGATTTTAAGACTGATATTTGTGTCAATAGTCTTTGTGGCTGTTTGCTTCAGTTTGAAGTCTTTTTGCATCCATTTCTTTATACTGAACATTTTTTAACCCTAGTCTTTACTTCTCAACCCCTTTTGTTGAAATCTTTTAGGCTCTGTTTGTTTTCGCCTTTGTGTTGCTCTGATTTCTGATTTGGCTTTTTTGGTCTAAATTAAAAATTTCACATCATGTGGTAATTTGCTTTGCTGGGAAGGTTTCTGAAAATCTGTGGATATGAATCTGTGCCTCTCGGCTTTCTGTCAGTTTCTTCAAACTGAGGCTGACTGGTTTCTGGTAGGTCTGTACATTTTTAGTTGTTAAACCTCACCTCCACCCTCTGACTGATTGTTCTCAATCGTTTTAAGACAACTTTAAGAGTTCAGGGCTCAATTATTGCATGAATGACCTGTTGAGGTGATGATTTACTTTGAGACGTGGCGACGAGGAGGAGAGGAAAGCAGGAAGAAGAGGAGTGAGGCATTAAGTCGGCCTGGATTCGTCCTCTCTTTCTCTCTTTGTGGCACCAAATCTGCCGAGCGGATTAAAAGAATCTTTCACCTGCCCTTCAAAGTCAGCTCTTCCCCTCCACCCCACTCTTCAAGTCCATCCTCTTTTTCTTCTTTAACTTCTTTAAGCAGCAGATACTCAGAGAAGCTTTATCAGCTGCTGTATAATTTAACAAAATCCGACACAAAGACCTCGGCAGCGACTTACAGGCAGAGAAACACACAGCGAGCCAACCCTGCCGCACAAATATTCAAACCACGACTACTGCCAGATAAAGTGAGAATTAAGAGCGGCCGTGTCTCCATATCCTGCACGTCATTTTGCCTTTTTAAAAGGCAGGAGTCGCTCTTATCAGTCTTCTGGAGCCGCGGCGCGACGGCGTTCACAGGAGGCTGATGCTATCGCTGAGGAAAAAATTCATTTTGAGCTCATCTCATCTGTCCTCTCAATTCTCGTTGTCAGTGAAATGTGATGGAAGGCTCTTTTTATAGGTGACACTTGATTGACAAAGACAGACGCTGTTTGAAGTCTGTCCGTCATGTAAATCGAGGCTGATTAAAGCCACGGCGGAGACGTTCGAGCTCTGCTTCGTTTTGTGATTACAAACGTTTTATTCCCGCTCTGTGGCTCGTGTAAAACTCAGAACTTTAGAAAGGTGTGGTTTCAGTTGTAGATCTGAAAAAAAAAATGTTTAGGGAAGTTTTTAATGTAAAGGCTGAAAATCTGTTGATTTTGACGCCAGAAGAAAAGTCAGACCCCAACAACTCATCAGTGCCGTTAAGGTGAGTGTTGCCTCAGCATGTAGTAATACTACACTGTAAAACCTAATAAGTTCACAGAACTCAAAAATTGTTGTGTAACAGATTACACAACAATTTTTTAGTGATGTTTTTAAAAGTTTTAAGTTTAACTACAATAAAAATTATAGTTGCAGTTGCCTTAAATTACCTCAATGTTAACTCATAAATGTTGATATTCCTCAACTTATAATTAGGGAGTAATAAACTCAAAATGTTCAATTTTTTCAACTTAATTAAGGTGGGAAATACACTCAAAATATTTTACATATTGCAACTCATACGATGTGGGAAATAAACTCAAACTTTTTCATATTTTCTAACTTATAATATGGGAAATAACACTTAAAATCTTCAATATTTTTTAAAATACTGTGGGAAATACACTTACAAATAATTCTAAACTGTTTACCCAGTAAATTATAATCAGCTAAAAGTGTTAGAAAACATGAAAGTAACAACACTAACAATTTAACAACTTTTTATTAAACACAATGTGCTTTTAAAAAGGCACAAACAACAGAGCTCACTCATAAAAAAGTGCTTCATAAATAAAACAAGAGAAAAAGACTCCAAGGGTCTCCATCTCAATTCTAAAATTCAATAACATTTTCAGTATTAACAGCAATTGCAGCTATTAGAACATTGATGCATTTAACACTTACTGTACCTTGACAGCTGCAGTTCACTTTCTTTTTTAAAAATACATAAAAAAAACAGTACTGGTTTCCACTGCTGTACTTATAGGGAACAAACATCAAGGCAGTGCATTTACGTATTAGGCAACAGAACATTAAACATGAATAGTGAACTGAACAGTCATTCATCTTAAATGTGAGGTAGAAGAGGCAAATGATTAGGAAAAAAACAAACAAAAAAGCTTCCTCAATACTCAGCTCAACAAGTAGTCCATTCTGAGTGATTCACTCATTGAACAAATCATTCTTCAGCATCAGTAGACGCCCTTTCAGTGGTTTGTTGTCCTCAAGGCACATCACAACCTTTTGGATAAATGTGAATGTAAGCTCAAGTTTCTTTGGGTATTGTAGGTCTAGTGCATAGATGTACCCAAAGAGCAGGAGAAATGACTCAGCCAGATTTGTGGGACCATTCACAAGTATTTCATCCTCAACGACAATGCAGATGCTTTCGGGACTGAAGAGGGCCGAATCAGTAGTGTCATCCGTGACAACTGTCAGCAGAGCCACAGGAGTGTCAGTGAGGTCTGGACCATTTGCTGACTGCAAAACAAAAATAATACAAGAATGAGTTCAGCCCCACAAGGACACAAATCATGCTATTGATTAGAGGTGTGAATCTTCATAAGTCGCACGTTTCTTTTAGGATTATAATGTCAACGATTTAATTTGATATTGCGATACATCATGATGCATTACAATAATCTTAATTTGGGTTTGGTTTCAAAACATATGTGTAAATAAATGTTTTCAATAATAAATATATGCCAAGATATTTGTTTTTGTTATTTACCAAACATTTCTCTGACCACAACATGGCACCTCCAAAAAAATAGAACACTTGAATTTTAAAAAGGGAGATAGTTTTTATCTGCAGATTTTTTTTGTATAATAATCTTTCAACTATTTTCATGTTTTCTGGTTTATGCGTAACAATCTTCTTGCAATCTTATTCAACAATAGTTGATATATGGGAGAAAACAAGTCAGATGAGGACTGTGTTGAACATCCTTCCTGATATACAGTACACCCTGGTTCTCCTTGAGTTCTGAGCAATGTCATATGGTTGATGCTGAGGCCAGTACACTTACATCACAAGTCCTGAATAACGTGGAGGCATCTTCACGCAGGTACACAGGAAGTGCACGAAGGACGAGGGCCCGTCTTGTATTTACATCATGCTGTTCCTAGATGAACACACAATATCTATTAGAATAGTATTTACACAAATGCAGAGTAAAAACAAAGTGTTGGATAGCCATGTTCTGATTGTCATTGTTATAGATCAGGGGTGTCCAAACTTTTTGTGTAACGGGCTAAACCTGTCAATCTAGAAGGGTAACCCAAAAAAAAATCTAAAAATTTTGAATAATTCAAGGCAAAATTCTCTAGTTTCTTTGTATTTATTTTTTATTTAAATTGGGACACAAATTATAAAACTCACCCACTGACAACTGGTGAAATGTTGACTCTCTGTAGCGCTCTTTGCAGTCTGATATCTGTAAACAATATGTGCACAAAGACGACTTATTAATGTTCAAAAACATTTCTTGCACAGCACACACACACGTAGTCAGCTGATCTCATCTGATGCAGATCTGCTCCTTGATCAAGTGACATTTGTCCAGATTTTTGGCACGAGTGACGTCGAATCAGCACCGCAGCTGGATGGCCCGATTTACATACCCAGCGCAGCTGATACTCACCACAATAATTTACTAAGATTATATGCACTCCTGTTATTAAGTCCAGTTCAGTCTGTTAATGTTAACCGTTTCAAACTAATGTTGATAGGTGTGTTGCTAAGCTTAATAACTTAAATAACAAACTTGAAATTTACCCGTCCTATTTTCCCTTTTGTTTTTTCTCTGTGCTGTAAATCTTCTGTCTAAGAAGAAATTTGAGGCTGCTGTTCTGAAAATAAGCTACCAAAGCTTTTTCTGAATGAATCAATAAAGATCCATTTATGGAAAGCTGTGATGAAAGCAGTTTTGTCTTTAATTATATTCAACAATATAACATATTCGACCACTTTTAAGTGATTTTGTGATCTTTAATACACTTTAATACACTAAAGTTAAGGTTATTTACCTAATTTCTAGTAAGTAGCCCTCAGTGAAAAAAGTTTGGACACCCCAGCCTTACAGGTTAGGGAGTATTTGTGATCCG
Organism: Diplotaxodon limnothrissa; assembly: GCF_057381915.1. Classification (NCBI taxonomy): domain Eukaryota; kingdom Metazoa; phylum Chordata; class Actinopteri; order Cichliformes; family Cichlidae; genus Diplotaxodon; species Diplotaxodon limnothrissa. The sequence continues at coordinate 11,783,615 of NC_140597.1, read as the reverse complement.
CACAGTCTGCATCAATGATTCTTTCTTAGCCTGGGAGCAGAACGCGGCTCTTTATTTTCATTTCATTTCAATTTATCTAGCAAAGATCGATAGGGTCTGGCTTAAAGGTGTCAAGGAGGAGCCTCAGTCTGGCTGGTTGAGCCTTGTCGAATTAGCGCGAACAATTTAGGTGAACTTCGTTCGTAGCACCGAGTTCGACCAGTGTATAATGTTAGGCTGAATCAGGCGATGCATTTTTCCGCAAGCCTTGACTTGTAGAGCTCGCTTAGTGGAATACCCCTCTAAACTGTTAAAAGGATTTCGAGATTATCTCACAACCACACATTTGAGACTACGAAAAAATACAAACGTGTCTAATTACCATCATGATAACACACTCATGTTGTTTATTATTGTTCGCTTCATGCTAGCACACACACACAGCTCAACAGCGTAAACTACTGACTGTGTAACACGGACACTTATTGAAATAAGTATACTCACAATACGCACGTACATTACCGGCGAATACGACAACCAGTGGAAAGTTTTAGTAGAAAGTTCAAATGCATGGAGCTAGAACTGCCACCGTCAACTTCCCGGGCAAGAATACAATGCATTATGGGAAATGTTGTCGCCCACGGAAAACCGCCAAAACGTTACATCATTCTAATTTGAAATAACATTACGTATTTGTCACATTAGAAAACTTCTAAAATTACAATTACTTGGATTCGAATTCATTTATAACAAACATTCACTGTGCACAAAGTACGAATATATTTCCAGTAAAAAATAAAAAAGAATGTTTATCGAAATTAAATTTAAACAAAACAAAAACACGTTAGACTTACCAAATTTAGGGCAGTTGATGAAAAAAAATAAGGTGGTGGTCGTGGTGGGTTGAAGTTGGGGACTCTTAATCCACACGGGCTGGCCAAAACTTCCCCGTATCAAGGTAAATTCAAGATGGCTGACTAAGCTTTCCTGAGGGAGCGACAAGACTCCACCCACCAGAACGTCACTAATATATGCTTCTTAAACTTTTTGAGCGTTCCAAAAAATTTAGCTAAAAAATATTGAGCCCTATTCAATTAAAGCTGCATAAAAGCCAACAGAGCTCAATACTTTATAGTTTGCTCAACTACAAAACGACATTTGAGTGTTATGAGCTTATTAGTTATGAGCTAGAACAACTGTTAGGGATTACAGTGTAGGCGTCATCCTGTTAAATACCACAGACCTCATTTATAAAGGTGGTGTGTTTCTTAAAAAGTCTAATAACATGAACCTTACATGTCCTCTTGATCATCACACAACAGCAGTTTGTCTTTAACCTTCAGTAAACCGTTTGCATCTCTTTTTCTGGATGTCTAATAAAAATATATTTTGATCAGAAACATTCAAAATAAAGGCTGCAGCAGTAAATCCAAATGAAGCACTTAGAATATAATAAAAGCTTTAATTGCTTTTAGTGGCGCCTTCATTTTCTGCACCTGCTGTCACACTGGCATCACGCAGTCCCGATGACATCATTACGGTCTTATTTTGTGGTATGACTGTCAAACTGTTTTTTATATTTACATTTGGAGATTTGGAAGGATGCAATATTTAAGTAAGTATCATGCTGGCTGTACTCTTCACTGCACCTCTGTCGGCTGAACCTCTGGCAGTCAGGCTTTCTTGCTGCCGTCTCTTACAGGTGCAACTATGAGTATGACTGTTCTGTTAATAGAATAGAATAGACCTTTATTGTCAGTCTGCATGCACAACAAAACTGTGGAATATGTGCCAGGTCTTCCCGGGTATCTTTTCATTTTGCAGCCTGTGGGTGACAGTGATTCCCCCTTGGTCCCGAGGACCTGAAGACCCAGAACCAGCAGGACTTTTTAGCGTGTTTGCACAGAGAGAGCGACTCATTGCAGATGATGGTTTAGCAGCGCTCTCTGAGAGCGTTCTCTGAGCGGCCTCCGTGAGCAAAATCCTGCTGCTTTTATTCACTTGACGAGTTGGTTTGGTAGCACCTGAGTCGATTGCGAGTTCAGCACTTGCGCTGATTCAGTTGTGCATTTCTTACATCTCACTGTGTAATTATCTTTGCCTGGAGGGGAATTTGCCTCACCCTACCTACAGTGCTTCAAATTTAGAATTTCTGTAACACACATGAAGAGTGGATAAATCAAACTACTGCTGAGAATCATCAACATCAATTTGATAAAAGGCTGTAATTGTGGCTCCTTTACCCTCACAGGAACTCCGAACAGTTTCTAAGGAAAGAAATGCACCCGAGTTGGAATTAACTTTTTAAACTGTCAAAAAAAGAAACGCAGTAAAACCTCCGGTCATTTCTTTTCTACGACCTCGCTCTGCCACCTCTGGCAGGTTTATTTAAGCAGTCAAAAACTGAAGAGCTGGGCTTTGTTTGTCTTTTTTACCCCTTTTCAATATCAGGAGTTTAAATTCTTCAGCCTTACTGCTGCAGCTGAGATCCACAGCGTTTTATTTTAAAGTATAATCCTCACTGGTCTTTAAAATACTCAAACTGTCTGGCAGTTCTCTGAGTGTCTGATTACCGCACAAAAATAATTTCATTTATCTCTTTTTTGTTAACTTAAACATGTAAAACCTATAAAATCTTGTTGTTTAGTAAAAAGAGAGAAACTGGGCTGTAATTGATCCTTAAGATTAAACTTCTGATTAAAAGCTTGATCACAATGCATGCAGCGTTACTGCCACAGGCCAAAGATGGACAAGCGTTAAATTTACTTGGCGGGGATTTCCCAACATAACCAAAAGGTTTGCTGGATCAGGATTTAAGCCGGAATACTGCGTGTTTCCAGATTATACATACAGGAATTGTTCAAAAAACGGCATTTTTTCAGAGACAGCTTTTAGAGATTTCTGCAGTGAAGTTAGGAAATGCTGAAGTTATGCTGTTTTTGTGCAGCCAAGACTCTCAGTCTCTTTCTGCCTGTTTTGTCCCGTGCCGAGTCACCTTTTGTTGTCATTTTGAAGGCTTTTCCGTGGATACCTCAGAGTTGTTGCGCTCATTTAACGTTCACCCAAAGTAACAAAGAAGTTTTTGTCAACAAAAAAAGCCACCGGAATCACAGCAAACTGAATTTGTTCATTTTTACTTTGTTTGACCTTTGCTAAATTTTAATGAGAAGCAGTTTTACTTTGAAAGCGCAGGTCTCGGGTTCGGCCCTCATCACACTCGCTCAGTTTTCTTTGCACAAGTCTGAGAATGAACCAGATGACCCAGCTGTCATTCACAGACAAAGTTTTCACGAAGCAGACATTTTTCATTTTATAACCTTTAACAGTTACTTTCTTCTGTCATTTATTCATCCTGATAAAAATATCAGTGAGATTAAAATTGTCTGTTCAATATTGACCTTGGCACGAGCGGACACCGAAATGCACAACTTCACCTTAGGCACTTTACAAACCAGTCAACACAACATCCAGATCTCATGTAATAAAGGATCAGGGCGATTCAAGGCGATGGGAAACGGTTTTGAGTGAAATACCATCTCAGATGATGTTACGTGCCAAGGGGTGTGGCTTTGCTTTTGTGCTCTGTTTTGTGTCCTATTTATCTTTCAGGCGTCAGGCCTCCGCTGATTGGCCAGTTTGAAGTTGATTGGCAGGTGTCTATTGGCTGGTCTGGGCTCAGTTGGCCAATCACACTCCAAGGAACACTACAAATGAGCCGCTCCCTGGCTAGCTGGGGCTGCTGGCTTCTGCTTTGACAAACATTTGTGAACAGGCTTCTTTATGTTGTGTGTGGTGGGAGGCTGGACAGGTAAGCCGGGGTACCCTATACATTGGTTGTAGATTTTACTCTGTTAGTCACACTAGGTTATGCGGTTGATGCCACCCTTGTATGTTTTCACTGACTTATCGAGTAGCTAGGTAGGCCTTTTGTTTTGCACTTTTCTTTCAATTAGGCTAGGCCCTGGAAGCTACCGACCTCTTTTTGTTTTATTACTTTCTTTGATTTGGATCAACCGCCCAGTCCTCCTCCCCCCCACCTCTTCTCTGTTGTTAAGATTGACTGTCCAACCATTAAATTCTGCCTGATACCTAACTGCTCTGTGCTTCCTCCTTCATTGATTGTGGTTGTCCAGTGTTGCTGTCCCCTGCCTGCCTTTGCCCCCGCCGTGGTGGGGGGGGACGTAACAGATGATCTTAGACCTCCACGAGCAGTTTTATCTGCAGTCAGCAAACATGTTTTTCTGCGCCTCGCTCATGTGAAAGTGCTCAGAGATTTTTAAACTCTTTGAGATGAAGACCACCTTCATGTGACGTCTCAGCCTGATTGATGATGTTAGGATCGGTAAAGATATCCGGGATAGTTCGGACCTTGGTTTTTTTTTGTTTTTAGTGTGAAGGTGGTTTTCTTCTTGTTTAACATACATGCGTGTTTTATGTGTCAGAAAAAAATCTCAAAACTGGTGTGTCCACATATGTTTGTCTCTACTGCGTACACATGTAATCACACCGACTCTGATATTTAAACTTGATCCTGGAAACACTCCAGGATGCTGCTGCAGCAGCTCGTGTTTAATCAGACGCCGTCCCAGCGGCATTAACGCCGCTGACAGATCCACTCCTGACGTGGGCCCCCAGAGGAACCGGGCTGACAGAGCCCCGCCACTAATCCCGCGTTAGCACGGTGGCGTTCCTCCTGGCGTCTCTCCCAGCTGGAGTAAATACCTGTTCACACCTCGCAGATAAGCAGCAGAGAGCGGCGGCTTTAACGACTTTCCTCCACGACTTTCACTGTAATTAACTCAGAGGCTGCAGAGGAGACGCCGCTCAGAGCTGAACACCAGGAGGTCTGAGGGGGTTTTACAAAAACTGGTTTCTGAGGAGCTCACCGCATGTAACACTTTTGTTTTTCAGCCTGTTACAAATAACCAAGACAATGATTTAAGACCACAAAACTGTCTGAATGTTAAATTAATGAAAAATAAATTTTTCAGAGCAGATTTATATTGAATTTGAGTAAATCAGCGGGACAACAACAAAGTGCCTGTTACGTTTCTTTGACTGCAGCTTTGCATGATTTCACAGATCAGCATAATCATTGTCATCAGCTCCTCACCTGTGAGATATCAGCAAAATAAGCAATTGGTGGCCTTCATTATCTACTCTATGACATCACACAGAGCCAAGAATAGAAAAAGTGAAACGCTGAGTGTTTAGATCCTTCTCCAGTTTACAGCACGACAAACTGGACCACATGAAAACACATTGCTCTGTCAGTGTCCTCGGCATTCTTCTGGAGGTCTATCTAACTCAGGGGTGTCGGTTTATACCGCGGGCCATTTTCAGCCCAGTTTGGTCCTCAGTGGGCTGGACCAGAGAAGCTTTTTTACACTGACAGGAAGAAGTTAATCCTGAGAGATCTTAGTATTAGAAAAAGAAGTGCACTATGAGCCGCACATCTCACTTTTTCTACATGACAAAGGAAAACCGTAAGAAATAAATTGTAAAATTACAGAAGAAGTTCTGTAATTTTGCAAGTTCTGTTGCTCAGCCTGCAATTATGAAAAAGAAAGTTTTTGCTAATTCACAGAATATTTTCTCTGGTTTTATTGTTAATTTGTTTTAAATCACTGTGGATCCATTGTTAAAAAAAACAGTTGGGTCAACATTGGTCACGGGGAGCTCTGTATCAGCAGGAAAAGCTATAAAATCTTTGAAAATCTGTCCATAAGTCCGTAAGTCATACTCTCCTTCTCATTTTCTCAAAGATGTCCTGTGGGCCGGATTAGAGTCTTTGCCAAGCTGATTTTGGTCCCTGGGTCCTATGTTTGAAACCCCTGGTCTAACCATTTATCGTTAGCTGACAATCAGCAGGGTTGAAGGCGAAGCACTTTAGTAAAAGTAGCAGTAAAACAATTTGAAAACAACTTACTGCAAATAAAACTGTATTACTGACAAACTGTAAAGGTCAAAGTATTTAATCTGCAGAATAGAAAATCCCCAGCAGGTTTATTTTAACAATATTACTGCTGCAGATGTTTAAGGCTGAGCTCATTTGAAGAATTTCAAATGTTGCTTGATCAACAATCACTAAGCACAGATGTTGCAGACACGTGTGGTCCTGTGCTGGCCCATGTGTGGACTATCTCTGGCAAACCTGATCTGGGCCACCAAAGGGCCGTCATTCGTCATTCCAGTTGTAGACACACTGCTGGCCCAGAACAGTTTCAGCTCTGGCCCCAGATGTCAGCCTAATGTGTACCTTAATTAAGCCATGTAATAACAACACGTGCCAGAACTCTGCTCAGACACTGAATGGACTGACTCTTATATAGCACTTTTCTAGTCTCCCAGATTACTCAAAGTGCTCTATACAACATGCTACAGTCACCTACTTTCTCTAAAGTGAGTGCTTCCTAATTACATTCATATATATTCACACTTTTAACATGCAGACTGGAGGAACCAGGGATCAAGCCACTAACCTTTCAATCACTAGGTGACCTGCTCCACTTTCATAGCTACAGCCTCCCAGTGGTAAACGTGAGTAAACCCTCACTAGGTTTTGGATAAAGTGTACACTCACAAACCTGTTAAACCTGCATTTGAAACGTTGGCTACCATAGCAGTGTAGTATTCCAACATGGCATTTGGGTCTTCTAACTAAAATAGGAAAATAGGAACATCATTGCCAGACCTGGCCCACATCTGGTTGACACACACCCAGCCATCACACCGGTCAGTCAGAAGTGCCAGCTTGACGCTGGATCCAGGGAAGGCCTGTTTTCTATGACCCTGGGCCACATAACCCAAAACACAATCAAGCCAGATGTGACATGCCGTCGCATAGACAGTGCCATCTATACCAGGCCTGGCCCATATCTGGCTGGCATACGTCTTATCATGCCAGAAGTCAGCTAGCAGTGCCAGCTTGATACCAGATCCGGGCCAGACCTGCTTGCTATGTGGGTAGTGGTGTTCAATACTGCAAACTCTGGTACTGATCCGATGCCAAATAATGACGACTAAGTCATCTTGACTTTTGTTTTCTGCAATAATAAGTTAACTCAAAAGTGATCCAGAGCCGGGGACGATCTGCAGTGTGATTTTTAAAAAGTGAATGAATTAAACAGGCTGCAGTGTGTGTGTTTGTGTGTGTTTAAGGGTTTAATCTGTGTGTACACATTTCAGTTCTTTCCAAAAAAAACTGCTCAGTAGCTGAGAGCTGCAGACTCTCTGCATGCAGGTAGATTCAGAGGTGTTTATGGAGAGCCCGCCTCTACATAACAAAAACCTGAAGCCTCTCAGTCCTGAATGACAGCTGTGTGCTGGTGAAAAGATCTCTGGGCGTCGATGTTTTTCTGAGAAGTGAACTTTTAGAGGTCCACATTGAGCAGCAAACCTACACCTTCTCTTTTTCGGTGTCAGAAACGTTTTAAAAATTGATTATAAGCTCTGCATCCCGGGGCCTCGGCTTCAGTTCTGCTTATCAAACAGTGGACCCTCTTCACTCTCTCTGGATGGGACAGTTTGTTTCTGCTGCTCATCATGCTGAAGTTGGGGCTCCCACGCTCTCATTTGTTCAGAAAACGACTCAAACCTGTCTGCATGTTGCAATTTTAGGTTTGTAGAAGTGAAACTGTGCAGCAGTGACATTTCATAGTCTCTTCATAGTCTCTAAATGACTTAAACATATAGAATTTAAGGAGTTTGGGAGTAAATCAAAAAGTTTGAAGGCAAAAGTAATTTTCGGTGAGGTAAAGTTGAGAACAATTATCTTACTGCTGTATAAAGTATTCATTATCTAGAGGCTGGTGCCTGATTTTTGTGTTAGAAGTAAAAATTGACCCGAAATGAAGGAAATGAGACGACTGACTCTCCATTGTGTCTGAACATGTTTGGATTTGTAGAATAACTTTGTTTTTTACTCATGTGTGTTTTCAGTTTCCCCCTGCGTCTCTTTATTTTTCCTCCACAGTGAGGCTTTAAATTTAGAAACTCGCGTATAACGGGGCAGCTGGGGATTCGCTTCTGGAAGAGAAAAAGACTGAAAGGAGAGAAGCTTCAGATCCTTTTAAGAGCCGATGTAGGACACGACTCCCAGAGGGTGACAGCTCTCCAGCCTCCCACCCTACCCCTCCAACCAGCAACCATCTGAAGCCATCATCACCCCAAAGGCAACAAACACCAAACCCAGCGGGGCGCTCCGAGCTTTGCTTAGAGAAGCTTCTGTACTCTGCAGGATGGAGAGAGGAGCTTTAAGGAGGGCCTAGGAGACCAGTTAGAGCAGCTGACTGACCCCCTTCTCTCCTTTCATCCATTAAAACTTTTCCTCTCACGGGCTCCCTGCTGGACTCCGTGTCGTTTCTCTTCTCCAGCTCCTGATTCTCAGTTTGGACAACCGTCACTGCCGCTGGCCGGGCGCCTAATGACCGCCATGAAAGCAGCCAGCCGAGGACGGAGAGACAAGAAAACAAAGCCAGGCCCTCGAGATGCTCCTCCCGGTCCCCTCGGAGCTCCCCGAGGCCAAACGGGTCCTGAGAAAGAGGAGACGGTTTGTACGCTGGTGAGGAAGCTGATATACGAGAGCTGGAAACACTTTAAAAACACAGCCATCAAAACAAAACTCAAGTTTTCACATATTCGATAATCTGATGACTCGTTTAGGTTCATTGTGTCCGCGTCTTTTAAAGCTCTGTCATTTATCATGGAGACATATCTGAAATATACAGCACTTAAAATTTATCAGAACAGCTGTCATAAAAAAAAAACTGGGAAAGCTTTTAGAAATCTGTGGAAAACTAAAATTAGTCCAACAACAAACTGAGTGGGAGTAGAGAACAGGTGGAGGAATGAGCTGGAGAGAAGAGGAATGAAAGACAGCAGAAGCAAGACAGAATACATGTGTGTGAATGAGAGGGGGACAGGAGGAAAGGAGCAGAGTTAGTCAAGGTGTATGAGTTTAAATACCTGGAGTCCAAAGAGAGGTGAGAGTGCTGGCAGGGTGGAGTAGGTGGAGATGGGTGTTGGGTGATTTGTGACAGAAGGAGAGCAGCAAGGGTGAAAGGGAAGGTTTACATGGTGGTAGTGAGACCTGCTGTGATGGTTTGGAAATGATGGAGGCTGAGGTGAAGATGTTCAGTGGGTGGGACAGACAGGATCAGAAACAAGTCCATCAGAGGGACAGCTCAGAGTCAGAGAGGCTGGGAGGGTTTGCATACGTGGATATGTCGAAGCTGCCGGGCAGGAGGAAAAGAGGAAGACCTCAGTAGATGTAGCGAAGGAAGACGTGTAGAGGGTTGGTGTCACAGAGCATAAAATTCAACCACTGAAATTGTTTTTTTCTGTTCAGAAATGCAAGTAAATGACTGAAATTTGTTCTAAGGTAATTCATAGATAACAACAATAATTATATTTCACCTTTAAAATGTTTTGATTAAAGAGTTTGCACATACTTGTGAATTAACCATCACAGAAACATAAAGAATATTTTGGTAGTTACTGAAAGTGTTCATTTAGGCCATCTGTAGAGTAAACCTCACATTCAGTGTTGACTGATCAGCAGATAAGGTGGCATTTACATCAATGATTGACTAAATTGATAAAATTCCACCTTAACTCACTCTCAGTTCTGTTGTTGAGCCCCAGTTTTGTCATTTACAGAGTATTTACCTCCATGTTTCTTCTCTGTTTTATTAAAAACGCTAATATGAAGTGTGTTTTTGAGCTGCTCGGTTCACCATTAGAGGCCTGTTTCCTGTAGCGTGGTCAGCTGACTCCACCTCCAGCTGTAATCAACAGGCTATTTCCTGCCTGCTTGATTTAAAGCCTGTCCTGTGTTCAGACCTAAACCTAAATGCTGTCTCTTCTTTCTTCCTGTGGTGTGAGGACATTTGCACAGATCTCGGGTCCCAATTGGCTCCTGATGCGTGTGCCGATGGCGTTGTGGTCCTGTCGGCAGCAGCGTCACATGCAGGAAAAGTTTTACAGCTTCATTTGTCGGTGAGGACAAATCGGCTGAGATCTCCCCGCAGAGATTAATGGCACGGCAAATCATGGCTCATGTTGGCGGGGCGACAGGCGCTCCCCGGGCGCCGTTCCCCGTGGCTGCGGCTCATTTAAAAGTCGTATAATCTCAAAGGTGATGGAGCGCAAGGAAAGCGCATCACTGGACCGGGACGTCTGACAGCAGCATTAAGACCTGCCAGGGCCACTTCACGACGCCCACAGGAGCCCCCCTCCTACATCACTCCTGCCTCCATCCCCCAGCATGCCTCAGCTCCTTCATGAAGGCTTCATGAGGTGGCTGGTCTCTGTGGAAACAGAAGAGGCTCCTGCTTCACCCTCTCCTCTCCTCCGCGGGCGAGTTTTATTTAAACTTGATCTAAAAACAGCCAAACCAAACCTCATATTTACTCAAATCTGTCTTTACCTTTGCTATTTCACACGATGTGACTATGAGGTTAAAAATTTAACTCAAAACTTTTTAAATCATTCAAAAGTTTTGTGGAGTCATATTATAAAATACTTATTAAAGGATGAGTCAGTAAGTTTGAGTTTGTGGAACAGAAAAAAGAATGTTGTACTCAGATACACAGATTAGTGTGTAATTACATTTTCTAACAACCTGATATGTTCTCGTAAACTTAGAATCACACAGTCTTACATGTTGGCTTGAAAATGTTCTTCCATGGTTACAGTGTATTTCTGTAGTTTCAATGTAACACTGCAACAGTTTCATGAAAAAGACAATTCTAGAATGTGTTACCCCAGCAACGGCTCTGCAGCGTGATACGTTCTGCTTGAAAGGATGTTTTACCAAAAAATAAATAATAATCTTCATGTGAGTCTGCAAACACCTTCTGAATCGGCTTCAAAATGTTGCCTTGAGAATCTTTTTTCACTGCTACTGTGAAACATGGTGGGGATTTTTTTGTTTAAAAAAAGACATAATTTGTGTCAAAACATCCTCAGAATGTTGCTGTCTTAGTTAACCTTCGAACCTTACAAGAAAATTCTAAGAAATGATAAACAGCCTTCCAACATTCTCCAAACTCTCGATGAAAGCATGTAGGTAATATGTTTGTGAAGGTTCTCAATCATCCAGGTCATTGTAGTCAAAGGAGCTTGCAAAGAAAAGCGTCTGGACTTCTTTAAGTTGCTTGAAGACATTTCACCTCTCATCCGAGAAGCTTCTTCAGTTCTAAGGTCAAATGGTGGAGAGTCCCAGATTTAAACCTAGTGGGAATTTCCCCCCACAGAGGGACAAAAGGACCCCCCGATGATCCTCTAATCGCCTGTACAGCATACACCACATTGTTAAGTCACACAGACTTAACAATGTGGTGTATGCTGTACAGTGCAGTGAGGAATGCCCAGACCTCTACATTGGAGAGACCAAACAGCCACTTCACAAGCGCATGGCACAACACAGAAGAGCCACCTCCACAGGACAAGACTCAGCAGTCCATCTGCATCTTAAGGATAAAGGTCACTCTTTCGAGGATGCCAATGTTCACATTTTGGACAGAGAGGACAGATGGTTTGAAAGAGGAGTGAAAGAAGCCATCTATGTCCACTGTGAGCGACCATCTTTGAAAAGAGGCGGGGGTTTACGACACCAACTGTCTGCCATCTATAATCCAGTTTTGAGTTCCCTCCCCAGGCGCCTTAACCCCCACTCACATCCTGGGCCATCTGACCTCAGGAATTCGCATGATAAGGTGGGACCAGGTTTCACAATGAACTCACCCGAAACTCTGGCTGATTGGGACCCACACCCAGTTTCACACCTTGGCTCAGGTGATTAGAGGATCATCAGGGGGTCCTTTTGTCCCTCTGTGGGGGGTCACTCCCACTAGGTTTATATCTGGGACTCTCCACCATTTGACCTTAGAACTGAAGAAGCTTCTCGGATGAGAGGTGAAACGTCTTCAAGCAACTTAAAGAAGTCCAGACGCTTTTCTTTGCAAGCTCCTTTGACCATGTAGGTAATACTGAAGAACACTCTATGGGAAACAATCTGTAACAGTTCTCAGGATGTTGAACAACAAATGTGTTTTTGCTTTGCTTTTTTCTTAAAAATCAAGTTACACTGGAAAAAATAACATTTTATTTTAACTCAGTAACACCCTGTTGTATTTAACCTTTGACCTTACAGGAAGGTTATTTCGAATGATAAGCATCATTCAAAGTCTTAATTACATTTTCACTTTATTAAAACTGGAACCGTCTCCCAGGAGTGCAGAGTGCACAAACTAAGCAGCTCTAAAGCAAATGCACAAAGCCCAGGTTTTCATTGTGGCAGATCTGGACGCCCTACTGCGCACTGTTGGGGTAAAAACATCGACTGTCACAAGTGTGAGAAGAGAGGACATGTAGATCAGCCAGGCAGAAATAAAAATAGAGTTTTACTCAGCAATCGTAATAACAGGATAACTAACAGGATGTTATTTGATTGTATTAACAGCATTGTTTCTCCTCCACCTCAGCACGCTCTGTTGCTCTCTGATGATTACTGTGCTTTTCAATCACTTTGTAAGTCCAGTGATGGACTTGAGATCCAGTTCCTCTGTTTGTGAAGACAGTCCTCAGATTACACTTAATGATTTAATTAGAGTAATAGGTAAGATGAAGTCATTTTCACACTTGTTAGAGATATTACCTCCTTCAGCACCACTATTGGTCCATTGTTGTTCTATTATTAAAGCAAGGTGTGTTCCCTCTTACTTTAAACATGCTGCAGTAACTCCTTTACTGAAGAAACCTACATTTGGTGTCTGCTCTGATTTGCTTGCAAATCATTAGAAAAACTTTTATAAAGTCGACCACAGTCTTTATTATGCAACTCACAGATTTGGTTTTCAATTCTCCATTTATAATTTCAGACTGATGACCATAACATTTAATAGTTTTAGGGATTTGTCTGTCTTTCTGACTCTCTGTGTTTGGTTTCCCTCATATTTAGTCTGTAGAAGGACTTCTGCTGCCAGGGCGAGTAATGTCTCTAACCTGTGGGGTTACACAAAGCTCAATTATTTCTATGCAGATGACATTCCACTGTGTATAGTCTTTTAAGTCTCACAACTGGATAGTATTTCACTCTTTCACTTAGATCAGTGACTGGCTCTCCAACAGTTACCTTGTTTTAAACTTGAACGGTACTGAGACCATCTTAAAATCAGTCAGGCTCTTGCTTCATTTTGTTCATCTGCAAAGTCCAGTGTTTGACTTCTTGGTGTGATATTTGATTCCTCTCTGACCTTTGATTCACATGTAAAATCTGTTTCCCGTTTCTTTCATTTAAGGAACACGTCTAACACGTCTATGCCTGAACTGGAGAAAGTTATTCATGCAGTTGTGTCACCGTGCTTAGATTGTTGTAATGTCCTGTTTACCAGCTTAGATAAATCATCTCTTTCATGCCTCCAAGTGAAACAAAATGCTGCAGCTAGACTGTTAAAACATTCTGGTAAGCAAGCTCGCATCACTCCTATTTTATATTCTTTGCACCAGTTCTCAGTAGATTTTAGGATTCGTTTTAAAATTCTTGTACATACACTAAACAGCCAGACACCAGACTGTTTATCGTAGCTTCTTACCAAACCCAGTGCAGCTCGCTGTCTTCAATCACAGGCTTAGAATTTGTTAGTTGTTCCTCAAATAAGATTGAGGACTGGGAGGGTCAGAGCTCATCGTTATAGCTTTTAAATTGGTCTCCCACTGTCGGCTATGTTTAGCTGACTCTGTGGACTTTGTTTAAAAAGTAGCTGAAAATTTGATTTTGTTTAATCACACTTTCTCTTGAGACTTTTTATTAATAGGAGCTGTTTTTAAAACTACCTCTCTACTTTATTTTGTGTCTTAACTGGAGTTTGTATCTCTTTTACAGGACTTAATTTTTCTATTTACTTGATTCTGTTTTGCTGTACAGCACTGTGTGACTGCTCGTCTGTGAAAAGCGTTTTATAAATAAATTTTACTAACTTAAATTTGTCTCAATCAGCCTTACTTACAGACTTACGTGAAATTTTGACTTTTAACACACATAAAGGACTCTTCAGAAACTGCAGGCTGCTTTTTTGCATCAATTATTTTGAAAGAAAACTGCCAGGGTCAAAATAATTAGCCCCCCTGATGGTTTGTACCAAAGAAGAGCATCTTCTTTTTTCAGCCATAAGCAACGTCTCTTTGGCCAAACAGCTCTAGTTTCATCTCCTCTGACCAAAGGGTGCACTTCCAGTCTAAAATCTTTCTCCAGGTTCTTCTTAGCATCCTTCAGTCTGGCTTGAAGGTGTCTCTTGTGCAGTTTTTCCTGGTCCAAAACCTCCCAGTCCACTCCTGTGCATTCTAGTGATCATCTTAGCGACTATAATTCCCGACTTCCTGAATCTCAGTGTCTCAGCAGTTGTTCTGGGCTCTTTAGACACATGTCTCACTACTTTCTTTCCAGAGTCTTTGAAATCTTTGCTTCCTATCTCTGCCACACTTGTTCTGTACCGTGTGGCTCTCTTTGAATTTCTTGATGACACTTCTCACTCAAGTTCTTGACACTTGAAAACGTTGTGATAACTTTGTACATCCATCTCCTGCTTTGTGAGCATCAGCAATTCTGTTTCTCAAGTCTGAACTGATTTCTTTTGTTTTTTTGCGTGCTGCTTTCTCAGTGACAGTTCAAACCTTGGCTGAAGTTTTCATACTGTGTGTATTCAAAGATAAAACTCAGGTTTAACTTGATTTTACATGTTTGCACAGTAGTGATCTGCGCTACGGCTCGGTTTTTCATGTGGTTAACAGTAGTGACCCTGGTGATTTAGTTTGCTCTGAAGTAATTCTGTTACTGTGTGTAAAAACAAATAAAGTAAACTAGTTTAGAAATGCTATGCTGAATATCACTTACTCTGTTAAAAAAGCAAAAATTGGGAATATTATGACAAAAACCTTCATGAATGAAGTAACAAAGCGTTTTCCTGTTGAAGCTGAAGACTTTTGCATTAAAGTTTTTCATGAGGAAAACAGGACTGAACACACCTGAGAAAGTTGAGGTCACCGGTTTATTATCTCCTTCTGAACGTCTTCTTTCTGAGTTCACAAACTGAGTGAAACACGCACCAGTTTGACTCGAAGCACAGAGAGTTTTTCCATTTCCTCTTCAGCGTTTGCTCAGGTTTTGCGGAAAGGCCAATCTGCTGTAACGAGCTGGCGTTTTATGACACTAATCAGAGCAAATGTGCTTACAGAGATCCAGTTAGGGAGAAATAATTGCTTTTCAGGAGGAAGTCAAACTAAACACTGGTGCTAATGCACAGCAATCTTAAGAACAACAGTGGAATAAGCACATTTAATTTGCAGCTAAATCAAATAAGTCTTAAATTAGCGAGCGCTCATTTTATTCCGCCTCCTGGAAAAAAAACCTGAAGCAGTGTTTAAGAAAACAAACTGTCTGAACATCTGAAAGCAGCATCGTTTGCAGCTGCTTGGTTACCTAGAAACAACGCTCCCTCCTCGCTCTCTCAGGTGAAACCATAGCGGCCGACTCAATCTGCGAGGTCAGCGAGGAAAAGCTGTGGGCCCAATCAGGAGGTCCCTGCACTGAGCTGCAGGAAACGCTCTGCCCGCCAAGTCAAGAGGACGAGAGGGCTGCCAGCTAATTAAAGAAGTCCAATTAGAGAGGAATCAGACGGGTCGGTGGACCTCTGGGGGACGCCAACTCTTCCTCACATCACAACAGGGCCAGACAGCGCTGGGACAAGAGCCCAACCTTGGATACCTTTCTCTCTCCAGCCTTCATCTCTGAAGAAGTGAGAGGCAGTCGGCTGTTTCACAACCTAAACTCTGAGAGATTCTTCTTCTTCTGTGGTTTTGAGCTCACGAACACAAGGGGATAATCTTTTTTCTTGTTTATAACTGCACTGTTAAAACTCAGAGCTGCCTCCTTCTTTAAGGCTTTTTAGTTTGTACAGGGTCAAAATCCCAAAGATAACAAAACTGTGAAACAACACCCAGAGAGTTATGAAGGTGGCAACTACAGCCACCTGTGTCACCATCCGCCTGTCAGTCAAAGAAGCCACACCCCTAATGAAGGGAGAAATTATCTAGCTCAGCCCCAAAACAATTGAGTTGCAGAAACAATCACACATGTACAGGTGTAATAAAGGAAGAAATTATTTACATAGACTGAAGGACTGAGTCACTACTGGAGCCTCTGGTGGATGTCGCAGGAACTACAGCTTTTAATAGTTTGCTTTTGTTTTTTAACCCTGGAAGAAGGTGTAGCTGAAGGTTTATTTAGATCTTTGATACCTGACACCAGCAGGAAACCAGGCCTCAGTTCTCCACCGACACCAGTGGAAATGGAGATTCGTCCTCCTCAAATGCGACTCCTCAGTCATTCGCTGATTTATCTGCTCATGCCAAGGCAGCAGAGGCCGTTTTTTTAAATGTTTTTGTTGCGGAGTGGTTCCTGGAAGAAAAGAGCGCTTCAGTCGGGAAGCTCTCTGCTGTAAGATGGCGACAGATTTGTGATTAAACAGCCACTTTGTCACGCGAGAGGGATGTAATGCATCAACACAGGTGAGCCTGGAAGCCTGTTGTGGAGTTTATCATCATGACTGCTTCAGAAATTGAAATGGGTTATTTATTGGGTGTCAGTCACGCTGGGAACACACACACTGAGCTGCATTTACCCGTCTTACTCGGTTATTATTAATATTTTTCTGACAGATCGGCCAAGCCGCAAATCTTTAGCTGCAGCCCATTAGTAATCCACCGCGCCGCCGCCGCCGCCGTGATGGCTGTTATTTCCCCAGCAGCAGCTCGGATAATTTATGGGGGAAACCTGGTGACGTCTACCTGCAGCTTCCAAACAGGATGCAGGTCGGAGTACATATTAAAGTCATCAAAACCAAATTCCCCAAAGTGACTCAGGCAGCCCCAAACTACAGGTACCAACGGCAAAACGGATTCACTGGGAGAGAAATGAACAGAGGGAAAAAGGACAAGAGAAGAAGACAGAGAGGAAGCGAAAGCAGGCAGAGCATTAACAAATAACCTTGTGCTGTGAGTTTGGTCGTTTTCATCCTTTTCTTCCTGTCATATGATGCCGTTGGTCTCTGACCCTCAACTCGAACTTTTACTCAGAGCAATTTCACCCTCATCCTCCACCTTCCTCCATTAATGTGTTGATACCAGCATATGTAGCAGCTCTGTAGATGTCCACCAGGTCGCTCTTCATTTTCTGTGGCCTAACTCGACTTCACCGCTGTTTAGTTTTCTCTCTATGTCCAGCTCCAAACTCCCCAAATCACTCAAACTCTGAGGAGCCGCGAAGTTAAACACAATAACATGATCATTGTGGCTGTTTCAGTGATGTTTGACGTTAACGCGTCCACAAAGAAGAAAATCTACAATGTTCAGCAGAGTTAGAAGTTTATCATTGAAGTACAAATAATAGTTTACAGTTTGGAACATTACTGCCTCTCAGTGTTTTATTCATTTTAATAAAAGCAACAATTTTAGTCACATTTACAGCACAAAAAGTGAAGATTGTTAAAGTAAAGGTTCAAATTTTGAGGTTTTATTTAACCCTTTAAAGCATAAAACTATGAAATAACTGTCCAGGAAAAAAAAAATTTGAAATTGGAGTGTGAAAAATTAACAACTACATAAATAAATAAATATCAGTTTGATATACGCAGCATTTTTGTGCAAGTCTTAAAGGGTTAAAAATATCTTAAATAGCTGGTGTTAAAGGGTTAATATTTCTGGACTCGCCTTGATTTATTTAAAATTGAAAATACTGAATAATCTTAACTTCAAAATCACAAATTTTTGATCTATTTGACTTTTCAGCTCTGATCTCACGGAGGAAGAATCCAAACAGACATGAGCTCAGATCAGTTAAATCACACGGCACCAAATCAGCAGAATGGCAGTAATGTTTCTAATAGAGTCTCAAGTGCAGAAGGGAAGCTGAGCTGGACTGGCACAGAGTTGAAAAAGAAAACTAATTTAATTTCCTCTTCCAAGAAAAAAGGAGTGCCTAATGAAGAGAAACTCAGAACAGGTCCACCTTAACAACGTGTCACCGTGACATCAGGTGCTTCACCTGTAACACAAAAGCAGGAAATTAAACACATGAAAAAACAGATTTCATGTTTTTCTGGCGTTTAATGTCTCAGGAACAGAAACCTTCATTTTCAGGTTGGTGTTTGTACTCATGCAGACATCCGTGTTTCTTTTCATGTGCTGGAGCAGGTGAGCATCTCTCTTAGTGGATGGAGGCTGAGACTGCGGGGGTCATGTGATCAGCAGAGGGTTAGGGATAGTGACGGATGCAAATTGGGTCTCAGTTTAAATGGGGCTGTTTTTTTATTCATGAAGGATTGATCGAGCCGCCGTGTGCCAGGGACGGATGAAATATGCATGCAGCGGCCGTACTGTAGCCGCCCGCCGCACTCGTGATTTATTTCAGCTGAGTTCTGCGCGGGCTCGCCACCGTCGACCAAAATGGATCCGACGCTGTTTAACCGCTCCCAAGAAGACGGAGTCCACAAAGTGATGCTTGCTGACTCCTCCACCTGAATACAACCACAACCCGCTCAGTTGTCCAATAGATTTGTACTGCAGTCACCTTTTACAACAGTTAATTAGCTCTTAATGCGTCTAATATGGACGTTATTAAACAGGTAAAGTTTAACTGATGAGGACCGCATGAGAGCATCACACACATGCAGATGCTCTGTTATTGCAGTGACCTCACAGCAGCCATATTATTGGTCAGATGATGTCATTAAAAATGCTCCAAAAGGCTCCAAAAGCACAAACACGGTCGCAGAGACGCGGAGACACTTTTCCCGCCTCTGATGCTGTTTTCTCTCTGAGCTCTCTCCGCTGCAGCGCCTTCATCTTCTTGTTGTCGAACACGTTGTTGCCCGAGGCGTGAGCTCCCCGCTCCGACGGTTTCTGATGGAAGACAAGGCGAAACGCGGGATGGATCACGATTTTTGAAGTGCTGTTTGAAACTTGATGCTGCTCGTGGCGTCCGGCTGCCAGGTGAACATCACGAATGTTTCAGGCGTGTGTTAAACTGATTGATCGCAGCACACGGCCTGACATCAGCAGAATGGCGTTTCAGCGCGCCGGTCCTTCGGTGGGGGAAGCTCAGAAACATGAAGCTCGCAGTGATGAGCTCAGTGTTCCTGTTTCTGTGAGAAGCTGCAGTAAAACCTCACCTGTTCTCTTAAAACAGCAAAACTAGTCACCTGACCCTCCTCAGCCCACAGATCCGATTCATTCAGTGTTTCTATTAAAGTGGATCCATGATGCATGTTTCCTACCTCCTTTTGTTAATTCTTACAATGGAAAACAGAGTGACCGTATACTGAACCTTTACCCGATCGGTCACGTTGGCATGTTGAGCAGCATTAAGCTTGGTGCGGTGTGTCTGTCCAGTATGACCTCCACAATTTTACTAATCCACAGTTGGAAATAATCCTTCTCTCATTTTCTGGTTTCCTCTTAGAAACAGTTTGAACAGCAGGTGGAGCTTCTGTGCTCCTGGCTAGAGTTGTGGGCTTGTAATGATCATAAAATCATATCCTCAGTGAATCTCTAAATCCTGGATTGGCCATTTCTCCTTCCCCTTCGTCCCGCTGCTCCCTTAAGGGTCGCCAGAGTTGATCATATGCCTCCACCTCCTCCTATCCCAGCATCCTCCTCTATCCCACTAACCCTCTGCATGTCCTCCTTCACTACATCCATGAATCTCCTCAGAGGTCTTCCATCATCATCATCTTTCCTCCAATGCATCCTCTCTCCCTCCTGTGCACATGCTCAGATGTTCATTGGGAGTGACGAGGAAGGACTGGATTAGAGTGAATCCATAGATGGTTCGGACATGTGCAGAGGGAGAGTGGATATCCTGGACAGTCTCATCACTGACGCTGAAGCCACAGATATAAAATGAATCTACAAAATTAGAAAGATCAGAGTCAGACGCTAGTCCACATTTTGATTGGCTCTAGTTTTTTGATATGAACCATTTAAGGCAGACGAACACAGGCTGACATCACGGCTCTCCTGCAGGTTAACATGTGAGCGCCCCCTGCTGCCTACGCTTCACCCAAGGTGAGAAACTACAAGTCACCTCAACTGGCAGAAATCACAGGAAACGGCTTCAACAAAGACCGGAAACTTCATCCAAGTCCCAGAGAGAGACGTGCCAGCGGGAGCACAGACAGAAAATCCTGAAAGAGCGCAGCACCTCTCTTTGTTTGGACGTGCTCACCCACAGATGACACAGAGTTTCCAAAGTCAGCGCTGGAAATCCGAATCTTGGGAATGGCTGTCAAAGATCCAAGACCAGAAAAACTGAGTTTAGAGCATCTGCAGTCGCAGCTTTTGGCTTGCAGGGATATCACTGACCTGAGTATCAGACAATGGAATGGCACACAGACGACAAAAAAACAGCTCATAGCGTTTGTGAAGAGATGAAACCGTTTAGGATAGCTGTGTTAATAAAATTTGCCATGAACTTCAGCCCCTTGTAGCTTGAGCTGATATGAAGAGCATTTGATGCTAGGAAACAAAAAATCGAAACGCAGAGAAGGTGTTTAATGGAGGGGTGAGTAATTTCGATTAAACTAAAGAGTTTTCAGTCACTGCGGTCACAGAGCAGCTCCTGCACGACAGAAGTTTGATAAGTGGAGTCAAATATTTCAGCCGTGTGTCCTCGTGTCTCTCCTCCAGGTCTCACGGTGACATTTTCATCGCCTGCAAATGTCAGATGGATCTCTGCAGCCTGGGACTTTTAAGTGTGTCTCTTTTCTTTCTGCACAGCGATCATCATTCGCTCCGCCGGCGGCTCGGCTGCACTTTACTCCTCCATCAGTGCCTCGCTGCCTTCATTTAAGACCTCTCTGTCCATCTGGAGGCACCTGAACCACCTGACCTCCACCACAGGGACGATCAGCAAACAGCCACTGCATCTGTCCGGCTGAAGGAGGAAAACAGCAGCACCGGGACTCGAGTCCAGGGCAAAGGCTGGAGTTAAGTTTACAAACGGTGTGTGATTATATGGTAACGGCCTGCCACGTCTGCAGCTCTGTGAAGCAAAAACAGACAGGACTCATTATGACTGAAATAAAAACACAGACGCAGAGACTCTAAAATCATTTCAAGCGTTCATTTATTTAGAAATAAATGGTAAATGGCCTGTATTTATATAGCGCTTTACTAGTCCCTAAGGACCCCAAAGTGCTTTACATATCCAGTCATCCACCCATTCACACACTGGTGATGGCAAGTTACATTGTAGCCACAGCCACCCTGGGGCGCACTGACAGAGGCGAGGCTGCCGGACACTGGCGCCACCGGGCCCTCTGACCACCACCAGTAGGCAACGGGTGAAGCGTCTTGCCCAAGGACACAACGACCGAGACTGTCCAAGCCGGGCTTGAACCGGCAACCTTCTGATTACAAGGCGAACTCCCAACTCTTGAGCCACGATGGCACAAAACAATAGTACAAAACAAAATATAAAAGAATGAAACTGAAAAACTTTGAAATTTGAAACTAATTTCAGTAAAATTATGGCAGCGCATGTTCTACATGACTTCTTAACCAGTCTGTGTTGAGAGTGTGGTTTTAGTATTAGGAAAAACAGATGGAAACTAAAAGATAAACGGCAGGTTAAACATCTCACAATTTCTTCTTCCAGCTGCTCCTTAAAGCCTTAGTGTTACACTGTGTCCTTCTTATTCCCACACATGTATGCTGTCCTTTTTCTTCTCTCCAGCTCATACCTCCACCTCGCCTCCACCTGCTCTCACTACAGATCAGTGTCGTCTGCAAACAAAAAGGAGCTCAGAGCAGATCCCTGATGCAATCCTACCCCTGCTGTGAACACATCTCTCATCCTGACTTCCTCATGCAGTGCCACACTTCCTCTCTCAGCAGCCAATCATCTGCTTTCTCACAAATCCACAGTGCAGTTCCTTCTGACCTTCTCTAAACTTCTCCATCAGAACTCTCAAAGCAAACATCACGTCTGTATTTCGGTTTCTCAGCATGAAGCCGTACTGCTCCTCACTGATCGTCCCCTCTCTTCTTAACCTAACATCAGCTGCTCTTTCTCATTTCTTCATGGTGTGGCTCATTGGCTTTATCCCTCTGCAGTTACTACAGCTAATGAGGCTGATTAGAAACATGACTGAGTAAAAAAGGAGAGGCTGAGCTTTTCAGAAGCAAAGATGAGGAAGACTCTGTGGGCAAACAGTTTAACGTAAAGGAAAACTTCTTTGAAGTCTTCAGCTTTGATAATATCACTCACAGAGCCTAAAGACCAGCTTGAGCTCACTGTAAACAATCAGATGCTGAGATTCTGTTTGGATATCATGGATGCTACAAAATGTAAAGAGGAGATGAACCACCAGCTTCTTATCAGCACACAGATGAAACCTAGCATCCGTGATGGTATGGAGGGGCATGAGTGCACATATCAGGGGTAACCTGGACCACCGTGAAGGCCTCATTAATGCTGATCCACACCTCCAGGTTCAGGAGCAACATGTGCTTCCATCCAGAGAAGTCCTTTCTTATCTCGGAGATGGTGCCAAATCTCGCTGTGCTCATACTCCAGAAAAGCACAGCGAGCAGGATAATGGAGGAAATGAGGACTCTAAAACAGCAGCAGACGGTCTCCTCAGTTCCCAAACATCTACAGGGATGTTAGAGGAGAAGCAGCACAGAAGGAAGCAGGTCTGTGACCTGAGCTTTCTCCAGATCAGCTCGTGGCCTCGAATTCAAAACAAGCAAATATTTAAAAAGAGTGTAGTCTGCTGTCTTTCTACTTCAGGTTTTAAATCTTCTAAGTTTTTGGAAACAGATCTGAAGCTTTAAAGTCTGCGCTGTTCGCTCTGTGTTTATTAGCTCTCCATTCATTCAAACTTGTTTTGGAACAAACTTGGCATTTAATCTGTAATTATCTGTTTGAGTCCTAACACTCAACAGGCTACGTTTGTGTTTCCAGCAGGAAGTGAGCTTGAATCCGATGACTTTGTAAAAATGCAGCTGCTTTGTGACACGGTTGCTAACTCTCAGCCTCCAGATGGTGAGAGATTTGGTTGTGGGGGTGGTGGGCTCACTAGAAATGCTTTATTTAAAAGAATTCATCAGCCTGACAAAAACTAGCCTTCCGTTGTCATTTTAGTCACAATTTGGGCGAACAGAGCACAGAAGACGAGCGGCTGTGGGCTATCTGAAGAGGAAAAGTGCTGCAAAAAACAAACACGTTTCCCTTGTTGGAAAAGGGAAATGATTGCGGTGTGAGGGAAGCATCACTTCACTCTATCTGCCTGTTTGGATAAACCTTTATTCAGTGGGGTGCGCACAAACACGCCGCAGGTACATCACAAACCTTTGCTTTGTTATTGTCTTTACACGTCCTGCTCGTATCTCCTTTCTCTTCAAATCTAACCTTATGCATGCCTCAGAGGCTTATGGGAAATGATCTGCTTCCTGTGAACTAAACATACATCTGTCTGATAGGATCTGCAGGTAAAACCCAGCACAGATAAACAGGGAGTGATAAGCTGCAGCTCTTTCAGCTGTTACATTCATTTCAGGTTGATCCTATCACTGCAGGCCTCCGTGCTAAACCGCAGCATTTCCATGCAGCCTACGCTGTGTTTTAGCAATATATTCAGGGCGGCGAGCGGCCTCGCTTAGCCCGATCACATCAGGTTAGCGATCCCACAGGAGGGCGAGGGGAAAACCAATGAGCCGCCGGAGCAAAACCCAAAATAACAGCAGCGCCGCAGTGAGACACGCTCTGCCTCCAGATCACCGCTGCCAACAGCAGACACAGATTACGGTGCTCACTGAACACGTGTACACCTAAAGACACAGGTACAGCCCACACCGGGAGACTAAATGTACTTTAAGGAGCATCGAAATGCTGCAGCACACACACTTTTCACTTTCTGCACAAACAAACATTGTAGCCATGCCTGGCTCATGAGTTTAAAGTCAATTCTAGCCCACGCAACAACTTACAAGGTGCCAGATGTTTCTGCTGTCTATATGAAATACAGAAGCCCAAACAAATGTACATAAACCACACTTATGTTTTGCAGACACTATCTTGTCTGCCATTTTCATGGTGACATTGTAGGATTGAGTGAATAAGGACCAGTACTAGGAAAAATGTGTTTCTCCCCAAAGGGTTGACAGAAACCTCCCTGTGTTTGCAATAGTCTTCTGTAGTTTGTACGCATAATGCCAATATATCTGCAAACACTTGCTAAGTGCTCTCCAAGCACAGTGAAACTGAGAAGTGTTGAAGAAATCAAAGACCTGTTTCTTTGAGTTTGCTGTGCCATGTTTATTAAGTATTCTATTATATGTCAGGCTTATCAGTGGCTCTGGGAACGTAAGCCCACCCTGAATGAATATTTGCTATAGGCTACAGCCCGATACACCAACACAAATCCATAATCAGGACACACATACGGTCTTTCTCTTAGTTTTTAGGTATAAACACAATGCTGACAGCACAAAAAACCTGAAAACCAAAAGATATGAGACTGACTAATAAAAGTATTAATAAATTATAGCACTACGAAAAGAAAAAAGGGGTAAGAGGGATTCTTAAAACATAGATTAGCATTTGTATTTCATGAACTGTGATGCTGTCGGTCCATGCGTGAACCAGGTTTCAAGTTTATATGTAAAGGTAGGTTGTGCTGTAAAATTATGAGCTTTGTTAGCTTTATTATTAACAGCAACACTTAAAGTATTTCTGTAAAATTAACTCATACTTTTTGTTAAAGTTCCCACACTAAAGATGAAAACAAACAAAATTTAACTTGCATGTAGTTTTCATAACGTCCATCCATCCATCCATTCGCTTCCGCTTATCCTTTTCAGGGTCGCGGGGGGCGCTGGAGCCTATCCCAGCTGTCATAGGGCGAAAGGCGGGGTACACCCTGGACAGGTCGCCAGTCTGTCGCAGGGCCAACACACAGGGACAGACAACCATTCACACTCACATTCACTCGCACATTCACACCTAGTGACAATTTAGATTAATCAATTAACCTATCCCCACAAGCTGCATGTCTTTGGACGTAAGAGAGTAAATATTAAAATATTTTCGTTGTTGAAGAGTCACTTTTTACGGTGAAAGGACCGACTGAAGTGGTGTTTATTACATTTCCCTCAGCCGTCAGCACACAGGATTCACATGAATGAGAGAATCAGATCCTCCTCCATGATGTAACTGCATGAAAGTATTGAACTGAGCTCGGAGGCGACGCCGTGATTTGCATGTGAGATAATCTGAGTTTTGCCTTTCCTCTCTCTCCCTCTCTCTGCGCTTTGACGGGCTCAAAGGATGCGTCTCCCTATCAGCTGATCGGAGTCGACCTCGAGGCTTCTCCGAGCGCGACCGCTCCACGTGCACAAGTTCATCAAAGCAGCAGGGAAATCGCTGCCGAGCTAATTACAGGTCCTCCAACACGCGTTTGGTGAAATTTTTCCCGCGGATTCGACAAAAGTAACGGAGGCTGTCGAGCTTCCTGTATCACATTCACACATGTCGTCTTTGTTTCTGTTGCCTCGGGCTCGTCACAAACATCAACCCTCATATTCAGACTTGCTTCAAAGTAAAAAAGAGAAAAGAAAGTGGAGCAGTTTCTTATTTTGGCGTTTTTTCTGACACACATCAACTCATTCAAACGATAAGCAGGAAGTCGTTGATTCGCACTTAGAGAAACCTGAATAACTTTCCTTTTAAAGGTGCTTTCTCTCTTTTATAATGAGGATATCTCAGTGTCTGGATGTGAGATGCTAGACAGGCTCAGTGGTGAAAAGAGGAGATGGTTTTCACAGTGATGATGATGAGTCTACAGTAGGTGTCCGCAGAAGTGTTTTTAGCTGCAAAGCCAACAGGAAGTGAGTGCACAGTGGAACATTTTACAGACAGTATTTCAGACACTGGAGAAATAGGAGTCATTTATAGATAGAGGAAGAACACTCCTGCAAAGGCCAAAGCACCAACTTGACCTTATTTTTATTCAAATAAGGAGCGGGCAATTTACCGCAAAACAAAAACACGGAGCTGCCACTATGAGTTGAGTAGTACAGACAGTGAATGGGATGGTAATAAAACATTAGCACTATGCTAACTAGCATTGGCTTACAAATAGAGTACATTAATAATTAATGACACCAAATAACTAGATTCAACACAAACTCCACATAAGGACAAAATATATAAACTGAAGTGGCTTTAAAGGGGTTTTCTGTTTGTTAAAAAGTGAGCTGAGGTTAGCCAGTTAGCTGCTACATTGGGTAAGTAGAGCATTGTCCGGATTAATAGCCAATCTAACATCATTAGTCAGAAGAAAAACATTCTATATAGCGAACTACTCCTGGACAAAAACCTGACCATTACCGTTGACAGAAGAAAACTTTTAAATTGGTCCCTAAGCTATCGTTCTTCTGGCTAACATTAGCTAGTGCTTGACTTCCTGTAGAACAGACTGTAAGCTGTAACGCTAAGCTGTAGGAAATCCTATGTTGAGTGGGTAATAGCGACTAATCTGTCCAACTATGCTAACATTATTGTGATGAAAATCAGATCTGAGTGGAAACGTGATTTATTATCATGCTAAATGGTTGTGATTTTAGGCAGCTGTAAATCATTTAAGTCACAGGCGTCAATAATAATAATTTAAGCAGATTTTTCAATAAACCTTTAAAATTAGATAGATTATGGTTTTCATTTTTTAATTCTTAATTTTTAAGTATATGAGATGTTTGTGTAGGGTCTCATGCATCCAGGTCAATGTGCTTAGAAAAAAAAGCGACTGTACTTTCTAAAGTGGGATTCCCGGCCGCATCCTCAAGTCATGTGCGGCTCAGCTGGCTGGAGTGTTCACACACATCTTCAACCTTTCCCTCTCTCTGTCTGTAGTCCCAGCCTGCTTCAAAATGGCCACCGTCGTCCCTGTACCCAAATCCTCCACCATCTTCTCATTGAACGACTGGCGACCTGTAGCCCTGACCCCCATCGTAAGCAAATGCTTCGAGAAGCTTGTCAGGGACTTCGTTTGCTCTGCACTACCCGACTCACTGGACCCTCTACAGTTCGCATACCGCCACAACAGGTCCACTAATGATGCCATAGCCCTGACACTACATACTGCCCTGTCACACCTGGAGAAGAGAGACACGTATGTGAGAATGCTGTTTGTAGATTACAGCTCAGCATTCAATACCATCGTTCCCTCGAAGCTGGACAGGAAACTGCAGGATCTAGGACTGAGCAGCTCCCTCTGCAGCTGGATCCTTAGCTTCCTGTCTGACAGACGCCAAGTGGTCAGACTGGGCAGCATCACCTCATCCCCCATCACACTCAACACTTGTGCTCCACAGGGGTGTGTACTGAGCCCTCTCCTGTACTCACTCTACACCTACGACTGCACGGCCACTAACAACTCCAACATCATTGTGAAGTTTGCGGACGACACTACAGTGGTGGGTCTTATCACCAACGGTGATGAGACGGCTTACAGGGAGGAGGTCAGCGCCCTGACCCACTGGTGTCAAGACAACCATCTCACCCTCAACGTCGCAAAGACAAAGGAGTTGATAGTGGACTTCTGGAGGTGCAGAGAAGTACACACCCCCATCACCATCAGCGGCGCTGCTGTGGAGAGAGTGAGCAGCTTCCGGTTTCTTGGTGTACATCTGGCTGAGGATCTTACGTGGTCAGTACACATAAACAAAACAGTGAAGAAGGCGCAGCAGCGCCTCTTCTTTCTCAGGAGACTGAAAAGATTCGGCATGAGCCCCCGCATCCTCAGGACCTTCTATCACTGTGCCATTGAGAGCATCCTCACTGGATGCATCACCACCTGGTATGGCAACAGCACCGCCTACAACTGCAAAGCTCTCCAGCGAGTAGTGCGGTGCTCTGAACGGATAATTGGAGGTGAGCTTCCCTCCCTCCAAGACATCTACAGGAAGCGGTGCCTGAGGAAAGCGGGGAGGATCATCAAGGACTCCAGTCACCCCAGCCATAAACTGTTCAGACTACTTCCATCAGGAAGGAGGTTCTGCAGCATCCGGTCCCGTACCAGCAGACTGAGAGACAGCTTCTTCCATCAGGCCATCAGACTGCTGAACACTTCATAGACACCTCAGCTTCACTACTGGAACTTCAACATTATGCACTCCATACTGTACAGTAATGCCACTGTTTTGCACATGTCTCAACTCTGTATATTTTTATATATTTTATTTATTGTTGACTCTATTTAATTTGTAAAATATGTGTATACACACACACACACACACGTAGAAAAACATTTAGTATTTTTTTGCATATACTATTATATATTGTACATATATTTATTAGTTTCAGATTTAGCCATTCTTATATTTTGCTTGTTTTACGTTATTGTATTTTGCACAACTCTGTTGCTTGTGAAGCTCGCACACAAGAATTTCACTCGCATGTGCTGTACCAATGTACCTGCACATGTGATGTGACAATGAAAGTAATTTGATTTGATTTGATTTGATTTAAGTACGTTGGATGAAACGTTTCTGAGACGTTTCATCCCACAATTAACAATCGACTCATCAGTCATTTACGGCGGCTGACGACTGATTCAATTAAGGTAAATACAACAACGTCACTGTCACGAAAAAGACACACAGCTTAACATCTTATAGTTCTACAACATCTAAAATCACTCTGTTGTTAATTCGTTTGCTAGCCGCTAGCATACCCACTGTGTTGGAGGCTTGTTGCTAGCTAGTTAGCGATGCTACATACCAGTTACTCTAATAGTCTGTGTTATTGAATGATTCAGCACTCCTTAGTTTTTGTTATCCATTTTTAGACAGTGATGAGATCAGCTGCACATTCTACAGAGGCCCAGAGTTACTGTTAATATCAAAAATGTAATGCTGTCCTTTCAGATTTTAACATAAGACTGTGAATCTCACGGATCTAAAACAGTTTAAATCTTCAGAACCCTCTACAGCCTAGTAACATGGAAACTTTAAAAACAGCAGCAGAAGGTTTCAGTAGTGTAATTTGTTCTTTTCATTAATAATAGAGTCCATAGTATTATCAACAGCTACATTCACTCTGGGGAGAAACTAGTGAGGGAGACCATCAGGACTACCGTAAGCTGGGTTTCCTGGGTCCAGAGGTTTGGAGAAACCTCCTGCCTTTCTTTCATCACAGCTGTCCTGTGCCAGAAGTTCTGTTGACCCACTGAGAGAGGCTTCATTTAAGAAACAACCGGAAGACTGAAGCTCATCGCATTGATCAAGGAGGACCTCCTGATCTTCACCAGCAGCTCCCTCACAGGGAAATCTTCAGAGCTCCACTGTAGGCCCACCCCAGGAGATGGATACACCCAGCATTTCATGAACACTGTGATGAGACCTTTGGAAGGTGTAATGTTGTAAATACTTGGATAATCCTCAGAGGCTCTGGACTTTTACATGAAATATTATATTCAGTCCTGTAGAAAGTTATATATTTAAAAATATATTATCCTCTCTGGTTACTCTGGTATGAATAACTCTTTACTCTTTACAGTAAATAACACACTATCTGCAAAAAACTGTGAAAGAATTCCAGATCACCAGTTTGTAGTTCAACATACAAGTGACAACCTTTGACCTTCATCAGGTTTTATTTAATTGTGTAAGAAAAAAATCTCATGTGCTCTTCATGCAGCTGAGTACATCAAGTGTTTAAAATGGAAGCTGTGCAGGTCTGAGTTCAGCAGTTTTCTGAAACACCAAACTGAGGTCCTGTTAATGCTGATATATAGTGACACAGTTACAATCCTTTTGACTTTTTATCTTTAACTTTATTAATAAAACAGCTGCAGCTTTCACTGACAGCATATGTGGTATTTTAAACTTTGTACTGCTTTCATCAGTTAATTTTGCAGTTAACATGTGAACATGTTGGATGATCTGTCTGCTGGGTGCCACAGAGACAGGTCTGAATCTGAGGGCAGCTCCTGAAATCACAAAGAGAACACAATCATCACAAACTGAAATATAAAGTTTATCCCTCAAAATTGAAATAAAGCTGATCCTTCTGTCCTCACACACTCAGGATGTGAAATTCTTCTCTTACATTTTTTCAGTTCTACCGTTTAATCCATAGTTACTGATTAATGAGGAGTTATTGAAGTACAAGCTTTGTTTTTTTAAGTTGGTGTTACTGTCTTTACAGATGTGGCAAGAGACTGAAAACATGCTGCTATTTGCACATATTTAATAATCAGCTCTGCACAGGAGCTGAAGCCTGTTGCTTTTACAGTATAATACTTGTAATAAAAGTACAGTAACGTTAATTAGCTATGTCTCAGGACTGAGCTAAGGACGGTAGTTACAGATTAGCTTACAAACACGTTGAATTTACCGAAAAAGTGCAGCGGGGCCTCGGGTCCTTCTGTCGGGTTGTCCAGTTTACTGAAGAACACCTCAGGCTGTCAGGTTAAAACAGTTGGTCGTGGTTTTGTAACGTAAACGCTGGCCCTCCTCTCAGAGCCTACGCTCTATCTGCTATTCCCGGACAGAGATACGCAAGTTTCTCCGTGACTGTTACCCCAATTTAAAAGCGCTGCACTAGTAATTGGAATCAAACTTATGGGAAAGGAGACGCCTTGGACATAAATCAGCGTGATGAGAACTATTGATAATAAAAGAAAGAATCTTTGGAAAAAAATTATCTGAGGAGAATTAATTAATTTTAGTCTGACCCCAGTCCCATCCGCTAACATGGGGTTTATGGCCTATACTGCAGCCAGACACCAGGGGGTTTTGGCTTCATTTTTTTGGAGCTCTCGCGTCATCCATGTTTTCTACAGTCATTGGTGGCAGACAGTTGGTGTCGTAAGCCCCGCCCTCTCTTTAAAGATGGTTGTTCAAAGTGGGCATAGATGGCTTCTTTCACTCCTCTTTTGAACCTGTCACTACCCGATCCGTACCGGAAACACGATCGGTACCATGCATGCGCAAATCTTACGTCACTTCCTCTCTTTGCCAACATTGCAACAGTTATGTATTTGAATGACACGGTTAGCGCCCAGTTAGCTCCTAGCATTTCTCAACAGCTCTGCCTCCTTTTCGACTGCCCGGGACATTTAAACAATGGATAATCCATTTACAAACAAATTCATGCTTCTCTCCTCAACAGAGAGCGTCTACCAATTGAAAAACAGCAATGTAAAATAAGTCAAAGGGCGCCTAATTACAGACCTAATAATACTGACTTAGTAATGTGTCACGTGAAGATTCATCAGCAGGATTAAGTGTTTACTGACAATTGATAGTGACAGCAGACATCATCATCACTATTCCAACAATCCTTTCCACACACACAAGCATAAACACACTCGACTATCACTAAATCAAATTTAACACGCGTTTGTAATGACGCTAGTTCAGTTTAAGTAGTGACCTTTTGCACATGTGTGGTACGGATCGGGTTTCCGGTACGGATCGGGTAGTGACAGAACCATCTCTCGTCTTTGTCCAAAATGTGAACACTGGCATCCTTGAAAGAGTGACCTTTGACCTTATAATTCAGACTATTCAGTTACATTTTCATTTCAAAGTTTGAATCAACGGTTTTCTTTATTTGAAATGGTTTTAACTTATCTCAATTCTAACATTTGTGAGTCATTTCATCACAAAACTCTGAATTTTAAATTCTTTGTGTCAAACTAATAATCAGACTTTTATCGTAACACGAGCAGGTGTAGCAGGCTGAAATTTATTGCTCAGGTGTTTTATCACATATGCAGGTAAATAACACATTTTAATTGCATTTCTGATTCTTCTTGTTTTCCCAGCAGACAAACAGGGAAGTGTGTTTTTACATTCAGCTTTTCTTCTGATTATTCTTGGAATAAAATGAGGGCAGTCGGCCTCGATCCTGCTGGCCTCTCTTCGTCTGGTGTGAAAGACTTCCAGCTGCAGAAAAAGCAGATTTAAAGCTTTCCACTCGGTGACAGAGGCAGCAGAGCGTGACTGTTGTGATCAGTGTGCGTCTCGTGGTCTCTGCACACCGACGGATGGAGTGGAAAAAACAGCTCACTTCAGTTCAATTCAAACCTTCAGTCATGGCTCTCACTGGTGCTGAAGGAAGTATTAAATAATCTTTTTCTTTCTCCGTGTCTACCCGTCGTATTGGTCTTTTTCTCATTTTTCTTTCAGGAACTGGAGGCATTAAACTTGATCTGTGTCATATCTTTGTACAGTTTTAACTCTTTGCACTGCTTTTCTCTCCTTGCCTTCATGTTACAACTGTATTATAATCTCTTTGCTTTTTTCTTTCAGCATTATAATTTACATTTCTCATGTTTTGAAATCTAAGCTTTGGTTTGTGTGTTGGCTTCTTCTTCTTCTTCTCACTTTCTCATCTGCAAAGATCTGCTCAAAAAAAACAAAAAAAAAAAAAACACTGGAAACTTTTAGCGGTTAAAAACACCACATTTCTGCTTTTGCTTTTAACGGCAAAGAACCTCGTCCACCCAACATCACTTTGTCCTCAGAAAACATCTACACCTCATTTGATTTATGTTATAAATCAAAGTTTATGTAGTTGGGATGGCCGTGACTTTTAAATATTCATACGGTTGCTACATTATTGAAAATATAGGGTTTTTTTTTTTTATACGGTTTCTTACCGTAAAACACTTTCTCTTTCTAATCAGAAGATGGCGGTAAAGAGGCTGGTGGTTAAGCTCATTAAGCAATAAACACAGAGGATTATTAATTAAATACTAATATAATTAAGAACTGCAGACACTCTGGACATCTGTTAAATACAGAGTGGTATTAAGATTATTCAGAACGAGTAGTGCTCTGTGAAGCTGTAGCCCAAAAAATTAACTATTTTTGCATATATTTGGATGTATTTACGGTATCACAAAATATCCAAATACTTGCAAAACAGTATTTCTGCATATATTTATATCACAAGGCCGAAACAAAACCCCTGGCCGGAGACTGGGGAACAGGACAGTGGACTGGAGGAGACTGGGGAACAGGGGGAGACTGAACTACAGGGGACTGGAGAACAGGAGGAGACTGAACTGGAAGCTGAACAGCAGGTGAGTGAACTGACTGAACTGGAGAAGCTAATGGGTGAGCAGAGGTTGACGGAGATACTGCAGAGCTAAAGCTGGTGCCTGAGCAGGGGACAGGTCAGCTAGCCTAACTAGAGATAGCGCTAGGGCATGTGTCAAAGGAAAATTGTTTTTTGTATAATGTGATCAGCTCCATGAAATGTGCTTTTTATTGATCACTAAGCAATCTACATGTCTACGTGACTTTTCACCTAATAACTTTTGTGATGAACTTATTCAGCTAGTAACCACTTCCTGTTTTTCTGAGAACAGTTAGATGTAGAGAAGAGAAACCTCAGCTCTTTACAAGAACATGCAGATGTAGAAAAGGGAAAAACCTGTTGCTCTGAGTGACGTTGTTATTCTCACACACACACACACACACACACACACACACACACACAGAAAAGTGTAAATAAAGAACGCAGACAGTGATGAGACGCAGGTCGCAGTGTGCGTTCATGACTGCCCACGCATGTAAAGACAACTGCAGTGTTTGTGTTTTCTAACTCAGGTGGCTTAGCTGAAGAACTACGGGGGGATTTAAAGAAATCCCCTGTCAGCATGGAAAGCTGAGTGAGGAGAAGGACGGGGTGGCAAACTAGCAGGTGGACAGGTTAGCTCCTCCGTGCCTCCAGATGGAGGGCGCTGGCTGGAGAGCCTCAGCCGAGCCTCTAGGGGGGTCAGGCCGGACCCTGGCCGCCCTCAGCTGGGGCACTGGGACAGGCGCGGGAGGTGACTGGACACCAGTCACCCCCACCCAAGAAACAGGAACGGGTGTGGAGTAGGGGTGCAACGATACACAAAATTCACGGTTCGGTTCGGTTCGATACTTTGGTGTCACGGTTCGATATTTTTTCGATACAAAAAAATGTTCATGCATTTTTAATTTGTCATTTATTAAAATTATAAATATATATTTTAACTCAAATGTACAGTTTTTAAATTTAACCCTAACCCTTGTGCGTGTTTTTTATTTTGACAGCGAATGCGCACCTGCGGACCACTTATGTGCAGCCCTGGTTATTTAGCTCGTCATATTGCAGCCACAGAAATTCTTTTGTCCATGAAACCATAAAGCTGCACTTTCTTTTTGCCTTATAGTCTGATTTGTCATAACTTCTCCGTTTTGTGGTAAGCTTTTCTTTGGCTGTCACTTCTTCACCCTGACCTGTCTTATTTGGCTCAGCAGAACTGAAATGCTTTTACACACTCACTCACATAAGCTCAGCGATTCTCTGCGCGATCAACCTCTCACATGTTTAAGCTTGCTGCGGGAGATTTCACTTGTCATGTTTGCATAGTAAGCTAACGATTAATAAGACGATGTCAGAGGAATTGGTGCACAAATTATCATCACTCACAGATCAGTGCTGTCGCTCTCTATACACAGTTCACACGATTGCAAAGTGAAAGCAAAAAAACAAGCGCAAATTCAAACGCGACTTCAATATGTCACATATTGACAGTGGCTCACCGATGCCAATGACATAATTACCCAGCTACATTTCTGAAAGAATGCAAAAGCATTGACATATATTTTTCCTACAATAGCCCGACGGGCAGGGCAGAGATAGATTTTGGTAGCCGGACTGAAAAAATCGCTAGCTCCGGGACGTCGGGCTAACGATATTGCGAGCCCTGTATCTGATTGAGGAATCACTCATCTTTGGAAAAGAGAGTTTATTACAGAGAAATGGCTCTTTCCAAAATAAAAGCTATACTATCCGCTTCTTCTGGGCTATATTCTCAGCAGCATAAGGAGAATCATGTGCTAACAGCTGTCTAAATGACTCGGCTAAAGTTAGTAGCATGCTTGCTTTTTTTTGTCTGCTTCCACTTGTCTTTGCACTAGGATGATGTCGGCGTAAATGTGCAGTCATATTCGTTGTGTTCCCACTAGTGCTTTCAGGTTAATCTCGTTGAAATGACCTTAACGCCACAACACGGCAAATCTCCGTTAACGAGCTACCGCCGATCGCTCCGTGCATGGGGCTAGACGGCCAACACGTTAACGAGCTAACTGCGCTAACACACTAGTTCCCACCAATGTAATTGAGCATTGCATGGCACATCCAACATACTGTTTTACTTTAGTCCATGACTCGCTTACCTTCAGGGTCATACGTCACATGAAAACCAAAATAATTCCAAACGCCAGAACTGAATGAGGGTGGGGGAGGTGCCCTGCGCTCTTCCTTCTGACTATGCTGTCTGTGTTGAGCGCTCAGTGGATCTGCGCTGGACAGTGCAGCCTAGGCGGAGTAGTCGAACACAGATTCACTGAGCGCTCAACACAGACAGCATCGTCAGAAGGAAAATTGATAAAATAAATTACAAATGTTGTATTGTTCGATACATATGCGTACCGAACCGAAAGCACTGTATCGAACGGTTCAATATCGATACGAATATCGTTGCACCCCTAGTGTGGAGGTAGACTGGGTCACAGCTGCTCTCGTCCTGGGAGCTGGCACAGGTGGGGGTGCCACAGAGACAGGCTGAGCCCTAGCTGCCTTCACCTGAGAAGGTGAAACAGGTGAAATGGAAGGCAGACTCTGAGCCCTGCTAGCAGAACAAGGTTGAGCAATGGGTGACGAGATGGTGATTGAGTGGGAGAAATTATCAGGTTTAACAGTGATGTCTTTAGCAGTGGCCTGGGATGGTGGAGCGGTCTGTTCGGCGGCAGGATGGTAAGAATTAATTGGATAATCCAGAATGTAGTCACAGAAAACAGTCTTTGGTTTATGAGGATGGTGAGCAGCGGCAGGTAGAGTCTTTGAAGGATTTACAGTCTCTGGGTTTTGGTGAAGAGGAGGAAAAAGAAGCCCGTTTTGCTCACCACCGGACACTGCTGCTCCACACAGGAAACGCGAAGGCGGTGTGAGCCTCGCCTCCGCTTAGCTGTAGCAGCGAGCGCGCCGAGCAGTGGAGCCTCTGTAGAGCCGGGGTGGGAGGCGGAGCCGTTGCGGTACAGCCAAGTTGAAGGTCCTGTGAATGAGGCGGATGGCGTGCGAGCGAGGAGCGGAGCGGCGAGAGAGGGAGTCGCCGAAGCGCGGCGAGAAACGCTCACTCTCCACGGCACATGCTCCGGTGCAGGGGAGGTAGCAGGTGGGTGAACGCGGCGTCTCCGAGGCCCTCCCAGAGCAAAGCGAGTACCCTCGAAGACGTGCTCTCGCTCCGCGAAGAGCCGCTGTCTCTCCTTAAGCTTTTCCGCCCACAAGGAGAGCGCTGCCTCCTGCCGCTCAAAAAGGTCCGAGTCCCTGGGTCAAAAGCGTGTCTTCTTGGCACGGGTCGTGTCATTCTGTCAGAGGGTGTGTGTGGAGGCGAGGAGGAGATGACCCAAACGCTGGACTCACGGTGCGGAATGACGAGGATTTATTGGAGCGGGTGAATGAACAAAGCAGGAACGGCAAGACTGACTGACTGAATGAATGAATGAATGAATGAATGAATGAATGGCTGGCTGAATAACTGCATACAAACGGGAGCAACAATAATGTCAACATCAATGACACGATAGGAAACGGATGGAACTGAGGACTTAAATACACGCTGGGTGATGAATGATTAGAAACCGGTGAGTACACAGCTGAACTTAGTCTGACTAATGATACATGGAAATAACTGGAACACAATACACAGGCGTCCATACCAGTTGGTGGCGGTAATGCACCTCTCAATTGTTTGCCAACCGCCAGTACAAATGTAAGAAAGAAGAAGAAGAATACACAGGCGGTATGCTGGCACAGAAAACAGGAAGTGAGAAAACTGAATGTGGGAAATTAACTGAACATGACAAAACTGAAAACGCTGGGTCAACGACCCAGGAAACCTGACATCAGAATTGTATTTTATTTATTTTGTGTCAATATTAAGGATACTGCTTTGCAACATCCTCCATTTTGATTAGGGGCGTGAAGTTTTTGCTATGGGCCAATTTCATATTGGCTGCAGTTCGACTACTTTAAAGTAGAACTTTTCTGCTTCTCTTTTTTTCCTGTCATACAGCTTCCCTTACAGTGTTGGATGATCGGAATAAACATAGTCAAAGTTTCAGGGTGTTTTTTTTTTTCTACTCGTGGATCTAGATGATGTCATACAGAGGGAATATCCTTAAATGACTATCAACAGAGAAACCACACCCACCTGCAATAAAAAAAAAGGGAGAAACAAAAATGTCATGTTTCAGACAGAGTCTGAGATAACAGGATTATTTTAAACTGACTCATGCAAAGCTACTCTGGTCCAGTCCATGAATGAACATATGTGGACATAGAATTAATGATTATTATTATATCGAAAACACTGCGTGATACCATGGAGAGAGAATATCCTCAGAAACTTTTGGCACAGATGCCCCACTGACCTGCTGTTTGCCTGAGGCAGCCAGTCAGAAAGTTAGCTTTGCATAAACCATAAATAATGCAAAGCTATTTTGTTAGCTGGAGCAGGAAATGAGCAGAGTAATCCCCATTCACAGGAAAAAGCAGCTTTGTTAAGTGATGCCACCGGCCTGAGTTTGGAGTCCTGTACTTCAGATCGCTCATGGTAAAGGCATCACAGGCCAAACTGATGAAGCCGCCGTTTAATTCTCTGTCTTCTCCTCCCCTCACACTCTCCGCTTAGAGAGAAAAACCGGGAGGCGAGACCTGAATTTAATTAGTTCTTCTTTTCCTTCTGCAAACCCGGCGCTGCCATCGTGAGGTTTGCATGAGGAGGAAGGTTGTTGTTGTCAGCCACTGAGGCCACTGATTCACCGCACCGTGATCACACGCTCTCCCCGTTAATTAAAGTTTCATATGAAGTGTCTGCAGGGAATCGCTGTTTCGCAGCCAAACTCCCGTCCAGATGGCTGCTGATATGAGGCCTCGAAGGACGGCTCTTTTGTTTCTCCCCACCGCGGAGACAAACGTTACATTTCTGTGGCGTTAAATCAACTTCCTCCTAATTGTTGGATATTAAACAGAGAAACTTCTCATCACGCCTGAAACTTTGGAGAGCCTGTTGACGACTGCGTTGATGCTTGAGTGACGTCGACAGACTGAAGATGAAGGGAATCCCAGCAGTCCCCTCAGTCTGTCTGAGGCTGATGGTGGCTGTGCTTTACTTACAGCGTGTAAATACAAAAACACAAGTAAAGAAAACCACAATCTGTGACTGCTAAAGATAAACATTTAAGGTTTTTCTGCATATGGTAAAAGTTGCAGACGATTTGCTCTGGATTTACATAGAGATTTTTTTTTTTAACAAAAACAAGCTGTATCCACAGACTGTATGGGGGCATCGTCCATATAAAATCCTACAATTTCAGAAAAACTAGCGCACAGACTTCACGGACAGCATTAAAGCATTCACATTATTGGTCAAAGAATCACATTGAAAACGCTTCAAAAGACTCCAGCAGCACAAACATCCTCCACAGGTCCAGTTCAGGGACTCCAATTAGCAGATGTGAGCTAGCAGCTACAGCCACCTGTGCTGCCACCTGTCAGTCAAAGAGACCAATTGTAACAGGGTCATAAATCACATTGTTATAATTACACAAAATGTGTTCTAAACCCCCAAACTGCTCCTTTTATACCTGACTTTTAGGACCTCCAAGCCTGTAGTTGTGTTCATTATCAGTTAGAGCCCCTCCTCATCCTTTTCTTCTTCTTCTTTGGTGCAATCCTATAAATACAGTGTACCGCTTTTGCCTCTCCCCTTTTCTACAATTCCCCTGTGGGAGAGGTGGGTGTCATTTCTTTCCAACACATTAAAACACATATAATGCATATTTAGCCACCTGGATGTTTCTGATTGCGATTTTAGTTCAATTATTGTCATTATTAAGCCTGTTTTTGTTAGATGTTATAAGTGTGTAGTATGTGTGTATCATAAATGTGTTTTAGGCGCCATAAATGCTAGCATGAATATATACTCCTTGCTAGCTTGGAAGTTGTGGTGGGTTGAGCTAACCCTCTTCCCTACTGTTTGTATTTGGTCGTAGGAGCTGGAGTGGGCAAATTATTTACTTGGAGGTCTTTCTTTCTTTTACCTTTTTCATCAGGTATGTCGGATTTCATGTTGTTGTTTTTGTTTTATCTTATGTCAAATATGTTACGTGTAAATGCATACTTTATGTTTAATGTAAAAATAAATGCCAGCCCTTTTCTACAATTCCCCTGTGGGAGAGGAGCTGGAGTGGGCAAATTATTTACTTGGAGGTCTTTCTTTCTTTTACCTTTTTTATCAGACAACGCAGAATCACAGCGGTTACACAAGCTTTAAGGCTTAATACAGTTGTTCTAAAGTGGGAACATTATCTGCAGTTTCTGTATCAGGCTGTAAACATGTTTATTTCTGCTGTAAAGTTGGACATTTTAACATGAGAGTCTGTGGTGACTGGCTCAACTTTGGAGCCTCTAGTGGACGTTGGAGGAACTGCAGGTTTTGGACCTTCAGTTGATGCTGAGGGCTGTTTCAGATCCTAAAGAGTTATTCCAGTCAGCTAATTTAATCCCTACCAGCAGTTTTTTGTAATAGTTAAAAGAAAACACTGATTCACTTGGATGAGAGAGTTCTGGATGCCGGTGTTCTGGGAATCCATCTTACCTGACAAACCATCCTACCCGTTGTTTCTACGCATGCGCACAACACGAAATTCAGTGCAAAACCATGCTACTTTTGTGAATGTGACCTACAAGAACACTTTAACAGCTAAAACTAAGTGGCAAATCATCTTACCTTTGTTAATAAGAGCTAGAAACATACTCTGACGGGTAAAATTAAGTGCCAAACCATGCTACTTTTGTGAATGTGACCTACAAGCATACTTTAACAGGTAAAATGAAGTGACAAACCTTCCTGGCTTTATGAATATGAGCTACACACATACTCTGATGGCCAAAGTTAAGTGGCAAACCGTCATACCTACTTAAATTTGTGCTGGAATTGCTCTGTGACAGCAGAATTGTGCATAAACTACTTACGATAGGACGTTTTGCCAAAGTAGGATGGTTTGTCAGAACACCGGGACTGTATTGATGTTTCTTGTGGTCCTCTGACCTCATTCACTGTTTGACCACAGCTTTTAGCTGACGGTGCTGCTAACCTCTGGTCGTAAATGCTGATGTGAAGCTGTTAGCAGAGGGAATATCACAGTGAACCTCATCACATTCTTACTGCTTCCATTTATCACGGTAGACTGTTAACCTTTTACTGCCGACTTCCAGGAGAAAAGGCTTTCCAAACCACCGGACTTCTTTCTGTGTGCATCGTAAAGAAAGCCGGCCCACACCAGTGGAGGCTGAGTGTGTAAAAGGATTACAGATAATGGAGCATAAAGATCAGGGCAGCTTATTTTCTAACACCCATAACTCACTATGAAGTACATTTCACTGCTCTGCTATCAAAAAGTAAATTAAGGGCCTATTTGTTCTGGAGCAGTATTGTGCTGGGAAGTCGTGTAGCTGCAGAATCACTACAGAGCATCAGAAATTCATCTCACACAGACAGACATGAAGAGGAAATTCACCAAAGTCAACACCAGGCATCAGATAAAAGAGAATAAAAAAGAAGAGTGTGAAATTGTCTATTGAAACCGTAGATATTATATCAAAGATGAGCTGAACAGGCAGGCCAATACAGAAGTGACTGAAACCTGCATGCTTTCTAGTGGCCAGCAGGGGGCGACTCCTTTGTGAGAAATGACTATCAAAGTCACAAACTGAAGAATTAACACGTTCCCAATAATTATGCCGTCTTAGTCACTAGTTTCAAGTCTTATTAAAACATAATGAGGCTCATTTTGTAAACTATGGACCCTTTGAGGCTCAAACTGGCCATAAATCAGATTACGCTTATGTAGCGCTATCTAGATTCACTTATGTTTGGCTAAAATACCAAATTAGGCATGTTTTAGGTAAGTTCTCAGTAGTGTCTTTTGGCCTGTCTTTCTCCTTTCACCTCCAACCGGTGGCAGCAGATGGTCGCCCCTCCCTGAGCCTGGTTCCGCTGGAGGTTTCTTCCTCTTTAGGAGTTTTTCCTTCCCACTGTTGCTACACTGCTTGCTCATAGGGGGTCTTCTGATTTGGGGGGTTTTCAGTCAGAGCACCAAGCAGCAACCTCCAAGATGTTAATGCTGTAGAGTTAATGCTGTAGATTCCTGCAGTTCCTCTGATGTCCACCAGGGACTCCATCAGTGGGTGAGTCAGTCCACAGAGATACCCATGTTAAAACCTTACAGCAGAAATAAACATGTTTACAGCCTGATACAGAAACAGTTTTGGTCTCTAAGATAAGTTAAACTTTCATAGCAGCTGCGCAGGTGTGAATGTTTTTATAACTTATCTGTTTAAATTGTATAAAGGCTTAAAGTTTGCGTTATTAGGAGCCTCTCTGACTGATGGGTGGATGGTGGCAGCTAGGCAGCTGTAGCTGCTAGCTGTAGAGAACATGATTAAATATGTATTTTTGTTAATTTCATGTTTAATTTGAGGAAGGTTACAGTTTATGCCATTTCTCTAGTTTTATATGCAAACTGAAAGGCTCATAAAAACAAGCACACTGGTTTTATTCTTCCTAAAACACACAAATCTTAGTGCCACAGCAGTTGGTTTGTGATCCCATATGGAAAAGAAATAGTAAAAACTTATAAAAGACTTGCATAAGATGTGGCCTACTTCATATAGTGAATCACATAAGGCTTATATGATTTACTCATGAAAGTGGCCACTTTCTCATTACTTTCATATATTGTTTTAGTAAGTATCCAAAACATACAAGTTTCATTTATATACATTTTCCAGGGATCTTATATCTGTTTTCACACTTGTATGCTTTTCATACAAGTTTCACACAAGACAGATACAAACTTTATAAGATTTATATATATCTTTTCCATATGGGATGGTACACCTCTTTAATGTTAGCAGCCAGCAGCCTCATCCCTTCTATCATGATTCATGTCGCCGCCGATGCCAGCACCTTGTTTTTTCCCTGTTTTGATAAACCCTATCTCAGAAATTTTCTATAGGAGGATGTGAGAGCACATCAGGCGGTGTTGAGGATATGAAGACGTAGCAACAGTCGCCATCTGACTCCCAGCGGCCGCGCTGAAACAAATATCTATCAGCCTCCACCAGCAGCTCGCTGTAAATCAGCATGTGGCGGAAACATATTTCCTCCTCTACCTGCAGCCTGCGAGGGGGAGAGGCGCAAAGTTATAATGTATGAGTGTTTGTGAGGCGGAGATTTGGAAACGACTCCGAACTGTGAAATGACCCGCATCAATGGAAAAAACAAAAATGAAAACAAACGACGAGGTAAATAAGCTGAAAATATGAAATCCATGGCTCATAGATCTTCAGCAGAGAGAGAGAGAGACGCTGCTCAGGTGTGACATCCTGCAGATGACACGCATGACGAATGACCCGACGCAGGTGTAAGAGGGGAGGAAAGTTAGGGAGCAAGAGAAGAGGGGGTGGAAAAAGTTCTAGTGGTTGCAGCGTTGGCGGTCCATCATTTCCTTTTATCTAATCAAATACAG
Organism: Diplotaxodon limnothrissa; assembly: GCF_057381915.1. Classification (NCBI taxonomy): domain Eukaryota; kingdom Metazoa; phylum Chordata; class Actinopteri; order Cichliformes; family Cichlidae; genus Diplotaxodon; species Diplotaxodon limnothrissa. Next base: position 11,740,931 of record NC_140597.1, on the reverse strand, counting down.
AACAAAAGGAGTTTGAAATGCATAATTTATTTGATTTGATTCAGTAAGATTCGCAGCTCCTCGTTCTCCTCTTTAACAAAGTCATAGAGTCAAAATGTAAAATGTATTTGTGATGGTTTTTAATGCAGCAGCTGACCATCACATTTAACGCAGAGCAGCATGAAACAGATTAACCTCAGGCTGCTGCTGATGGATGTACTCTTCTTAAAACAGAACCAGAACCTAAAAACACCAACAATCATCTCACAAATATTCAGACTTGTTTAAATCTGGCTGATTCTGCTGCTGTCAGTAATTCTTCAGGACAAAGCACCGACAAACGTTCCAAGAAAACACACTGCACGAGCTAGCAATGAGTCATCCACAGACCACCCTGCTCTGTCGTGTTATGCCACTGTATGTTCTGTATCTCTGTATGTTGCCTGTATACCTTATTATCTGAACACAGGATAGCTAAAGTGTCTGGAAGTGCCCTTGGAGAGCAGGAATGGATGCGGTGTGAGGTGGCCACCAGCCCAACCACCATGGGTTGGCTGTGAGGAAGTAAATGTCAGTTATACATCTTCGTATAACTATCGTTGGTGTCATGGAGCACATCAGCTGCTTAAGTAACTTGGCCTAACGATCCGCTCGTGGCTCAAGAGTTGGGAGTTCGCCTTGTAATCGGAAGGATGCCGGTTCGAGCCCCGGCTCTGACAATCTCGGTCATTGTGTCCTTGGGCAAGACACTTCACCCGTTGCCTACTGGTGGTGGTCAGAAGGCCTGGTGGCGCCAGTGTCCAGCAGCCTCGCCTCTGTCAGTGCGCCCCAGGGTGGCTGTGGCTACAATGTAGCTGCCATGAATGGGCTTTGGGGTCCTTAGGGACTAGAAAAGCGCTATACAAATACAGGCCATTTACCATAACTGTGGCTTGTAACTCAAAACTGGTACTGAATATCTATCCAATGATATGGAAATGTGAAAATAATACCTTTTTACCTCAGATATACAGCTAGACTCCATGAAATTCTCCCTGCTGCTGCCTTCTCCTGAGAATCGGATAAACCCAGAATTTCATTTTATACCTTTTCTTGTTTTTAAACCAGCTCGTCATTGCTCGTTGTCATTTTTTTTCACAGTGCATATTTTGAGGATGAGTTTTTAACAAAATCACAACGCTTTCAGTGTACGTTGCATAATAAATTTGCATTTGAAAAATTCCTGTCGTTTTTTTTTGTGTAAAACTGTAATCCTTTAAAGTTAGCCAGCTAGCGAGCTAGCTTTGTCTGGTGATGGTTAGTAATGTTAGCTAACAGAGCAATAGGAAAGCTATAAGGGCTATGTTAAAGGATCAGCCCCAGGAGGTTTGGTGAATTAGCTGACCTCATTCATTGCTCACAAATATTTTACTTCTTTATGACTTTAACCAGATAAGCTAAGGGTTTAATTAAACTGTTTTTGTTAGCTAAATTTAGCTTCTCTGCTAACACAGAAAATTTGCTTGATAGGAAATGTAGAAGCTAGTTGGCTAATTTTAACCTGTTTGCTTGCTAACACTGAAAGTAATAATGTCCACAGTGAAGCCACATCAGTGTTAGTTTTGTTCTTTTGGGGAGTTTGTGTTGTGTATAGAGCTGGTCATTTTGGAGCTCAATTTCTAAGCTAATGTTAGCTAGTGTTAGGGTCACAGATAGTTAGGGAAGGTTTCATTTTTTTAGGTTAAGTTATATTACAATCTATAACATCTATCAACAAAAATGCTGACTTCATGAAGAAATTTGCACAGGTCAGATTAAGATTATTCATTTTCTGCTCTTCCTGGGATCTTCCTTTCCAACGTACGCTCACTGAGGAATAAGATGGACGAGCTGGCCCTGATGAGAAGCATGAACAGAGACTTTGCCTCCTCCTGTGTCTTATGTCTTACGGAGTCGTGGCTCAGTGAGGACATCCCGGACAGCGCGCTCAAGCTGGAGGGTTTTCATCTGCTGCGCGCGGACCGGCAGGCCTCTCTCTCTGGTAAGACCACAGGTGGAGGTGTCTGCTTCTACATTAATAGTGGCTGGTGCACAGATGTAACAGTGATTGCTCAGCACTGCTCTTCCTCTCTGGAATACCTTTTTATTCACTGCAAACCATTTTATTCTCCGCGGGAGTTTGCTTCATTCATCTTGGCCGCTGTTTACATCCCGCCTGCGGATGTGCAGGCAGCTCAGTGCGCACTCACGGAGCAGATACTGCACATGGAGCGGACATTCCCGGACTCTCTCATTATTGCTCTTGGGGACTTTAACAAAGCCAATCTGAGCCATGAGCTTCCCAAATACAAGCAGTATATCTAATGCCCGACCAGAGAGGAGAGGACATTAGACCACTGTTACAGTACGATCAGCGGGGCCTATCGTACGGTGCCCCGCGCTTCACTCGGACTTTCTGACCACGTCATGATCCACCTGATCCCCGCGTACAGACAGAGGCTGAAGCTCTCCAAACCTGTCGTGAGGACTAAAAAACTGTGGAGCAACGAGGCTGTGAAGGAGCTTCGCACGTGTTTGGAGTCTACAGACTGGGACACAATGAAGGCTGCTTCTAACAGCTTGGACGAGTTTACGGACACTGTCACCTCCTATATCCACTTCTGTGAGGACAGCATTGTGCCATCATGCACCAGGGTGAGTTATAACAATGACAAACCCTGGTTTACTCCTAAACTCAAAAAGCTGTGGCTGGAAAAAAGAAAGGCGTTCAGAAGTGGAGACAGGGACTGGTACAGAGAGGCCAAGTACAGGTTCACTAAAGAAGTGGACGTTGCTAAACATCAGCACTCTGAGAAGATGCAGCAGCAGATCTCAGAGAATGACTCGGCCTCTGTGTGGAAAGGTTTCAGGAATATCACCAACTACAAGCCTAAAACCCCCCACTCCACTGATGACTTGCTCTTGGCCAACACCCTTAACGACTTTTACTGCCGTTTTAACGAGCCATCAGGCAGCCTTCACACCTCCAATGGCCCCAACAAAAGAGACACTTTGGACACTCATTCCCCCACCTCTCCCCCCTCCATAGAGCCATCACCACCATCAAACACTTCACCTACAACACCTCCCTCCTCACCCCACACAAAGGAGTATTTCACACCACCTCCTCCCACCACAACTCTTCATATTCATGAAGCAGATGTGAGGAAGCAGTTTAAGAGTCTGAATGCTCGAAAAGCTCCCGGCCCAGACGGTGTGTCTCCTGCCACCCTCAGACACTGTGCAAACGTGCTGGCCCCAGTGTTTTCTGGCATTTTCAACTCCTCACTGCAGGCATGTTATGTGCCTGCCTGCTTCAAGTCCTCTACCATAATCCCTGTCCCCAAGAAACCTAGGATCACTGGACTAAATGACTACAGACCTGTGGCTCTGACATCTGTGGTCATGAAGTCATTTGAGCGCCTGGTTCTCTCCTATCTCAAGACCCTCACGGCTCCCCTCCTGGACCCCCTGCAGTTTGCATACAGAGCCAACAGGTCTGTAGATGACGCCATCAACATGGCTCTACACTTCATCCTGCAGCATCTGGACTCCCCAGGAACCTACGCCAGGATCCTGTTTGTGGACTTCAGCTCTGCCTTCAACACCATCCTTCCAGACCATCTCCGAGGCAAGCTTTCCCAGATGAATGTGCCTGATCCCATCTGCCGGTGGATCACTGACTTCCTGACGGACAGGAAGCAGCATGTGAGGCTGGGAAAGAATGTCTCGGACTCCCGGACCATCAGCACTGGCTCCCCTCAGGGCTGTGTTCTTTCTCCTCTGCTCTTCTCCCTGTACATCAACTGCTGCACCTCCACCCACCAGTCTGTCAAGCTAATCAAGTTTGCAGATGACACCACCGTTATTGGACTCATCTCGGACGGGGATGAGTCTACCTACAGGAGGGAGGTTGAACGTCTGGTGTCCTGGTGCAGCCACAAAAACCTGGTGCTGAATGCCCAGAAGACAGTGGAGATTAATGTGGACTTCAGGAAGCACACAGCCCCACTCCCCCCCATCATCCTGACTGACACCCTCATCACCTCTGTGGACTCATTCCGCTTCCTGGGTACCACCATCACCCAGGACCTGAAGTGGGAGCCCACCATCAAATCAAATCAAATCAAATCAAATCACTTTTTATTGTCACATCACATGTGCAGGCACACTGGCACAGCACATGCGAGTGAAATTCTTGTGTGCGAGCCCCACAAGCAACAGAGATGTGCAAACACAACAACACAAACGAGCAAAATACAAGAATGGCCAACCTGAAACTAATAAATATATGTACAATATATAATAGTGTATGCATTTCTGGATGTGTATACTAAATATTTTCCTACGTGTGTGTGTGTGTGTGTGTGTGTGTGTGTGTGTGTGTGTGTGTGTGTGTGTGTGTATACACATTTTTACAAATTAAATAGTAAAAAAATAAAATAAAATAATAATAATAATAATAATAATAATAAAATATATAAAATATACAGAGTTGAATATGTGCAAAACAAGTGGCATTTATATACAGTGTGGAGTGCATAATGTTGAAGTTCCAGCAGTGAAGCTGAGGTGTCTATGAAGTGTTCAGCAGTCTGATGGCCTGATGGAAAAAGCTGTCTCTCAGTCTGCTGGTACGGGACCGGATGCTGCAGAACCTCCTTCCTGATGGAAGCAGTCTGAACAGTTTATGGCTGGGGTGACTGGAGTCCTTGATGATCCTCCCCGCTTTCCTCAGGCACCGCTTCCTGTAGATGTCTTGGAGGGAGGGAAGCTCACCTCCAATTATCCGTTCAGAGCACCGCACTACTCGCTGGAGAGCTTTGCAGTTGTAGGCGGTGCTGTTGCCGTACCAGGTGGTGATGCATCCAGTGAGGATGCTCTCAATGGCACAGCGATAGAAGGTCCTGAGGATGCGGGGGCTCATGCCGAATCTTTTCAGTCTCCTGAGAAAGAAGAGGCGCTGCTGCGCCTTCTTCACTGTTTTGTTTGTGTGTACTGACCACGTAAGATCCTCAGCCAGGTGTACGCCAAGGAACCGGAAGCTGCTCACTCTCTCCACAGCAGCGCCGTTGATGGTGATGGGGGTGTGTACTTCTCTGCACCTCCGGAAGTCCACTATCAACTCCTTTGTCTTTGCGACGTTGAGGGTGAGATGGTTGTCTTGACACCAGTGGGTCAGGGCGCTGACCTCCTCCCTGTAAGCCGTCTCATCACCGTTGGTGATAAGACCCACCACTGTAGTGTCGTCCGCAAACTTCACAATGATGTTGGAGCTGTTAGTGGCTGTGCAGTCGTAGGTGTAGAGTGAGTACAGGAGAGGGCTCAGTACACACCCCTGTGGAGCACCAGTGTTCAGTGTGATGGGGGATGAGGTGATGCTGCCCAGTCTGACCACCTGGCGTCTGTCAGACAGGAAGCTAAGGATCCAGCTGCAGAGGGAGCTGCTCAGTCCTAGATCCTGCAGTTTCCTGTCCAGCTTCGAGGGAACGATGGTATTGAATGCTGAGCTGTAATCTACAAACAGCATCCTCACATACGTGTCTCTCTTCTCCAGGTGTGACAGGGCAGTGTGTAGTGTCAGGGCTATGGCATCATCAGTGGACCTGTTGTGGCGGTATGCCACATCACGTCCGTCATAAAGAAAGCCCAGCAGAGGATGTACTTCCTGAGGCAGCTGAAGAAATTCAACCTGTCAACACGGACGATTATGCAATTCTACAGCGCAATCATCGAGTCCATCCTCACCTCCTCCATCACCGTGTGGTACGCTGGAGCCACTATCAGGGACAAACAGAGACTGCAGCGTGTTGTGCGCTCTGCTGAGAAGGTGATTGGCTGCAGACTCCCATCTCTGCAGGACCTGTACACCTCCAGGACACTGGGGCGTGCAGCTCGGATCACAGCTGACCCTTCTCACCCTGGACACAGTCTGTTTGACCTGCTCCCCTCAGGCAGGAGGCTCCGGTCCATTCGCACCAGAACCTCTCGCCATAAGAACAGTTTCTTCCCCTCTGCTGCTGGACACATGAACAATAACCGTATGACTGTTCCCACCACTAACACATGACCCTACGCTGTGTTCACTGCATCATTCCATGTTTGGCACTGATCACCACCTGCACTCATGTATATATCTATCTACTTAGCACTTTTAATTCTTATTCTTATTTTTATTTTCATGTCTATTTAAGCGTTATATGACAGTATGTTTGCACTAAGCACCGCAGCAATTTCCTAATATTGTAAACCTGCTCGACATTTGGCAATAAAACCCTTTCTGATTCTGATTCATTTGTAAATACAAAATACCATGCCAATGAATTTTCCTGAGTCCACTGTAAATTTAATTTGAAGAATAATTCTGCTTTATTTCAGTCTGCTATGTCTCTGTGAGACCCATAAAACATGTCAGAGCACTAAACTCCAACTTTGTACTGCTTTTTAAAAAAGCTCATTTCCAGCTGAACAAAATAATAATTTCAATATTGAGTTAATACTGAATATATTTTATCAGAGAAGCGAAGCAAAGCGGGGTTCACTTCCACGCTGAGACGCTGACCTGTAGTGGAGTTAAACGGTGTAGTCCACGCCGCAGCTTCAGCCGTCATTAACTTTAATAATTACACTCAAACTGAGAATCTGTTTTCCTGCTGCATGTGAAGTGAAGGCTGTTAAAAAGCGATTAGGGAAAACGTCCACGCTTTACCGCCCAGAACATCCAGCAAAATGTTCAGCAAACACATTTTAAAAAATTAAATTAAAAAAGGTGAAAGGCACTGAATCATAAAGCCAGTTGAATCATTATTCACAGAGTGATGAAGACATAACGGATGAATCACAGAGAGGAAATTAAAAAACTGTGAAAAGTACTATTTCTGTTTCTCCTTCTTTAGCTTCTCTCTAATAAACGCTCGCAGCCCTGACGGGGGTATTTGGACTGAAGCAGATAAAACCGATCTCGTCTTCGTGGCGTGATGAGGGCCCCGTCAGGGATTCTGCACGTACACACACGTTCACGTGTTTGCTGGTATTTTCTATCTGTGATGCTAAACTTTGAATCACATGGGCTCTGCGGGTATAATTTGGTCGTAGTGTTGACCTTTGACCTGTGTTTCTGGTCTAGGAGTCTTAGTCTAGGTCGAGGCTTTGTGTGTTTTTATTTTTTGGTCAACAGCTTTTATTAGCAGTATCGATGTGTAACATTTCTTCACACTTTACTGTCACTCAAATGAAAATGAGCTTGTAGTTTGCTTAATGATATGATGAGAAAGAGCTGTCGCTGTCCCAGATTTCCTCCTTTTAAACCAAACCTTGGAAAGTGAAGCAACTCAACTCCTTGGACAAAAAAATACTATTTTTCTGCTAAATGGCAACGATTAGCCTGATAACCAAGGAAACATTTAGATGTTTTATATTGCTGAAGTTAATAATGTTTCATTGTTTTTTAAGAAATGATTAATAAATCGATGAGACAGGTTGGACTGATAATCGCTCAGTATTGTTGTTGATCTGTTATGAGTGTTTAAAGGTTAAAGCTGTCTGTATTCATGTAAATCCTCACCCCACTCATCTCTCTTCAGTTTACAGTTGTTGGACCTTGCAAACTCTGGTTAAATATATACTCACTGGACAGTTCATTAGGTACACCTTGCTAGTATTGAGTTGAACCCCGTGTTGCCATCAGAGCTGTTTTAATTCTTCACAGCACAGATTAAACAAGGTGCTGGAAACATTCCTGTGATTGTGGTCCATGTTGCCATGACAGCATCACACAGTTGCTGCAAACTTGTCAACCACATCCATGATGTGACTCTCCTGTTCCACCACAACCCAAAAGAGATTGAGATCCGTGTCTGCGGATGCCATGTGAGCACAGCGAACGCATCGTGATGTTCAGGAAGCCAGACTGAGATGATTTGATGATTTGACATTAGATGGTACGCTGAGGTCATAAAGGGATGGGCAGGTCAGCAACAACGCTCAGTTAGGCTGTGAAATTCTGAAAGCCGCAGCAGAAATCGAGACTCGTTAGACCGGGAAATATTTTTCCATGTATGAATCCGTTTCCTGTTCTTACTGACAGGAGTGGCACCCAGTGTGATCTTCTGTTGCTGTAGCCCATCTGCTTTATGCTTTAGTGATGCTCTTCTGCAGACCTTTGTTTTAGTGAGTGGTTATTTGAGTTCCTGCTGCCTGCCTATCAGTGCCAAAGCAGTGTGTTCATTCTCCTCTGACCTTTGACATCAACAAGGTTTTCTCCCAGAGAACTGCCACTCACTGGATATTTGATCTTTTTCAGACTGTTCTGTCTGTCTCTGTCTGAACTCTGAGATGGTTGTGTGGGGAAAAAACATGAGCAGATCAGCAGTTTCTGAAACACTCAGACCAACTATGCCATGTCCAAAGTCACTTAAAGTAAAGGTCACTTTTCTTCCTCAACTTCAGCAGGTCATTTTTACTGTGTCTACATGCCTAAATACACTGATTTGCTGCTATGTGATTGGCTGATTAAACATTTGCAGTGATGCGCACTTGAGCGGGTAGGCCTAATAAAATGGTCCCTGGGTTATGCCTGTGCTGCTGCTGCAGATTCAGAGCTTGTTGCTATCAATGACTGAACTTGCTGTTGTTTCTACGCCACACTCGGCAACGCCGCATTAGTCTCCCCCTCCAAGACCCCCTGCAGCGTTTAACCCCCTCCGCCACCCCCCTGCTTGAACCTCAATAAAAAGTTGGGTTAAACAGGCTGAGTGTGGGATTTCCAGCAGCATTGTGTCGGCTTTTATTCTCATTAAGCATATGCGAGATGATGAGCTCTCTCCTTTTCTTCTCTGCAGCACGCTGAAGTGGAATTACATCCCGGTGCTGCTTTTCTTCTGGGTGCTTTTATAGATCTCAGCTTCTGCTCCAGCAGGGCGGCAGATTATTAATCAGATTCATAAATAATAAAAGATGGCAGCGAGGGCCCCTGGGTGAGGGGACCGCTGCTTCTTCCACAGCGAGGAGAAATGATGGAGGATAATGCAGAGAACAATATTAACACAAAGCCAGCTGGATTTATCCAAACTCTGCTAACAGTCCACCTGAGGAAGGGGCCGGTTGAAATTAAATCAGCCTGAGCTGCAGGCTGGTTTAATTTCCAGCCTGCAGCTCGGGTTGGCACGAGAAATTAGCATGAAGCTAATCTGTCTAATAATCTCTGTATTTAAACTGCTGCTGACCTGCTACCTGAGAGAAGAACGACTGTTAGAGTTTAGCCCACTCTCACTTTGAGTTCACTCATGAACTCAGATATCCATATTATCCGTGATTCAGTGATGGACTGGCAGCCTGTCCAGGGTAAACCGGGGTAGGCTGGATGGATGGAATTAGCGTGATTTATTCTTTTGTGGCCACATGAATGCACAGTTTTACCAGAAAAGCTTCCACACACCAGCGCAGCTTGTTCTGCACGCTGCACGTGGACACCACCTTTTCCACGTCTCACAAAACAGATTAATATAAACTGATTTTATAGCACTGAGCAGCTCCTTCAGTGGGAGACTGCGGCACCCACGGTGTGGGACGGAGAGATTTCGCAGGTCTTTCCTCCCCACTGCTGTCAGACTCCATAATGAAGACTTTAACTGATCAAGCACACACATCCATACATATGCAATAATACTAAGTGCAATAATCCTTTCTGTCATCGTTGTATTTTTACTCAGTTGTATATAGTATTTGTATTTGTATTCTATTTTTATCTTATTGTATATTTATTTTATTTTATTCTACTGTATGTAGTATTTTATTTTATTCTATTCTGTACAGTTGTGTACTGTATTTATTCTTATTGTATTCTAATTTTTGCCTCATAACTTTTGCACTGTCCACTTCCTGCTGTGACAAAACAAATTTCCCACGTGTGGGACTAATAAAGGTTATCTTATCTTATCTTATTTACATATGAATATGGAGAATCTGTAGGCGCGGGAGCATGCTTCTGTTCAGGTAAGCGAGCTCATTGCGAGCCAACACACGATGCCATTTGTGAGACACTCCCTGCATCTCACTACGAAACACAAGCTGCAGATTTACAAAATTCTAAAACCTAAAAAGTATGAATTCAGATGTTGGAGGGCTGGAGAGGTATAGTTTTTATCTTCAGCAGGTTGGAGAATTTCTTCTTTTTTTACAATCTTTTTTAATCTTGGTGGTTAGGTTTAGGTTGTAAAAACTGCTTGGAAAGGTAAGAGTTTAGGAAATTCACTGTCCACCTATAAAAAGAATAAAAGGAACATGCTGTCATATATCAAAATCAAACAGGAAATGAAGCAGCAAGTCATGAAGTCGACTCGAGACCCTTGGAGTGGATGTAAATCTGATTTGGTTGTAGTTTTTAAAAGAGCATAATGTGATTTTCAACCATAAATAATTTTCATATAATTAAAAGTAATGAAGGCTCCTAAAAGAAAGGAAGATAAAAAGCACCAAATTTTAAGTCCTGTGTACTTTGAGAGCCTCAGACACAAAATGAACGTAAAATTGTGAATAAAAAGCAGCTGACTCTGAAGGTGTCAGGTTGGACACGCATTCACCATGTCCATTACTTTTCCCTTCCTTTACGTACGACTCCTCGTCACTTCACTGCACTCGATCAAACGCAACGTCTTACCAGAGTCCGTCAGAGGCTGGCTGAGGTGCAGCGTACAGCAGCCTTCACGCCTGTTTGCACTGGTGTACATGATGATGATCACGGACACGTGATGAGCAGAGCGAGAAGAAGGAATAAACGAGGAGAGATGTTAAAGGCTAAAAACACTTGAAGCTAGTGTCAGCTATAAGTTTTCATGTACACGGGTTCCATTTCATTATCTTCACTTCTGTATTTGTTAGTTTTTGGGTGATTTGCATGTGATCTGCATAGTTACTTCCTGTGGTGCTCTGGATGTGTGTCCTGCTGTCCAGGGATTAACATGTTCTCTATTTTCTGTCTGTCATTAGGACAAGGGATGATGGGCCTACAAGAGAAAATACTAATATGTACATTTTATTCAAATATTATGATTTTTTTGTAATTAATTATTAATTATTTATTTGTGTTAAACTCTTCTGTGTTGCTTTGTTACTCTGCTGTTAGGATTGAAAGGGCCCGGTGTCTACTTGGCTCTGTTTTGGCCTCATGGATGAAATGTTGGGACAGAGGCAATCCACCAGGCCTCCTGCTGTAATTGCCTCCACCCATGAAGAATCTCCAGGGCCAAGTTCAGCAGTGGGTAAGTGAGAGGAGGATGAGGAAGAGCAGGAGGGTGAGAGGATGAAGGACTGGATTTAATTAGAGAAGACGTGAGGCTGCAGAAGAAAGTGGAGGTGAGGCGAGCACGTAGACTGTTTGGATTACTGAATAATGTGAGGTAAATAAAGGTAATTGTAAATATACTTGTTTTATTTACAATTTATATTATTATTAATTATCAATATAACATATGCAAACTTAGCGAGGTTAGCACCCTTACGTCTCAATATGCTAGCAATGCTTTGATTGTTTGTGATTGTAGTTGTTCGTTGTCTGATTTATTTGTAACGCCCTCATTAAACAAAGAAAGCAGAAACAACAACAACAACATCTGCTGAAGTTTATCATGGCTATATCTATAAAATCTGTCTGGAAATCTTATTTCAACAATTCCCATTTGAGGAATAATCAAACAGTTTCATTTTAAGCTAAATGTATGATAACGCCAGCGATGCTGGTGGAGGTCTGGCCATCCAGCGGAGATGGACAAAGCTTTGTCAGCAGTCTGATGGCTACCTATGTTTAGTCTGTTTTTTCCATTAGCCACAGATAAAGCGAGAAATCCTGGCATGATTTTGTGTGAGGGAGTTCATTTGACCTCTTTAGAAAATGATGTATTCATAAAAGCATCGTCCTGTGTCTGAAAGACCAGATTCAGTAAAGCTGGCTTCGTATTTACCCTTAACGTTTTGGCACCAAAATGAAAAGTGTGGATTTCAGTGTGATATACTGTTTGGTAAGAATTAATTTATTGATTTTACTTTTTTAAGCCATCACACACATTTTTTTTCTTTGCTTCTTTTCCTTATTTAATGTTACATGCTCTTACAACCTTCTGATTTACCTCAGCCTTTACCTCAGGCCGTACTCAATTATCTTTAGTTTTGTTAGTACTGTCCTCATTTAAAATGCTGTAAATGGTAAATGTTGACAAACTTTTGTCAAATCTAAAATGTGTCCTATTGTGTGATTTTCTCAATCATGGTTCAATAAATCAATATCAGTTTCAAGTTTTTGTTAGTGACAATAATTACAACTAATGCACGAGGACCAGAGATGGGCAGTAACGCGTTACTTGTAACGCGTTACTGTAATCTGATTACTTTTTTCAAGTAACGAGTAAAGTAAGGGATTACTATTGCAAAAACGGTAATTAGATTACCGTTACTTCCCGTAGGAACGCTGCGTTACTCCGTTACTAAAACCGTGATTTCTTTGCGAGAATGTCTCACGACAGTGACAACAGCTGTGTGCAGATCAACAATGGATCACATATCGATTGTGGGAGAGAGTATGAGCGTGCAGCATTTAAAGCGTGGAAGTACTGACCTTACTTTGAGTTTGATTCCATAAAAAGTGACAAAAACATTAGCGTCCATCGTGCGTGGGAAGAAAACTTCTTTTTACAGCGAAAAAAACCCCTAAACTTCCAAGCAAGCACCGAGTGCGCAACGACGTAATGCACAACTGACCGCGGCACACCTGCACCAAGGTAAACCTCCGCCTACCCCTAGTCCTGCTTTACAGGTGAAAATAGAGCAACAAGACCGCTGAGTCTTTGACTTTATTTTTTTTCTGCTGCGTTTTACTTGCATCTATTTGAAAGAGTGAGTGTAAACACAAAAAATATTTTATTTTATGTGCTGGAATGTGTAGAAAATAGGTTTAAATGTTAAACTAATTTATTCAAGTCAGAGAATGTTGCATATAATTAAATTTTTGCTTGATGCATAGAGTTAAAAGATTAAAACTGATAAAACAAGTTAAAAAAAAGAGACTTTTCCATTTGATTACATTTTGTATGATGGATTATGCAGAAAAAGTAGAATTGGGCTGAAAGATCTATCGCTTTATCACCTATTCAGGTTGTAAATCGTGTTTTTAAAAAGTAACTAAGTAACTAAGTAATTAATTACTTTTGAAAATAAGTAATCAGTAAAGTAACGGGATTACTTTTTTGGGGAAGTAATCAGTAATTAGTTACTGATTACTTTTTTCAAGTAACTTGACCAACACTGACGAGGACAAAAACTGTGATGGACTGTCGACACTTTAATCAACAAATAAAAACTAGACTAAAAGATTCCAGAGATCCAATCAAAACTGATTAAGTTGTTTAGAAAGGCGGGATGAGTTTGGAAGTTATCCACTCATTCTCCTGGTAAGTTTTAGACATGCACATTGAATCTAACCCATCTTAATATAACCTAATCTAATTTAATTATTTTGGAAATGGTACAACTAGCAGCTGCGCTCCCTGTTTCTTGTTCACCTTTGGATGTCAGAGAAAATAAGACACTTTATATAAATATATGTTTATATACATATATATATGTTTATATACAAAATTATATGTTTATATACATATATATATGTTTGACTGAAACTAAATCAAAATTTGCTCTCAACACTACATGGGAAAAAAGCATAATATAAAATATTACAAATGCATGCGCCTAAGAATTTCACCATTCAGTAAATTCAATGACAATGGCAGAAATGCATGTATTTCCCCTCTCGCCCTGCCCACATCATCTTTGCTGTTCCTTGGTGCGCGCTCTTCTTTGACAGAGATCTCGGATGTTGTTCCTGGGATCTGCTGGAGCAACTCACCTAGCTTGGGGTCACTGCACTCTGATTTCCACCGAGACCACTGTTGCCTTTGCCACACACTCCTTGGACAACACTCTCCTCTCACTTCCAATACTTGCACTATTCTGTATTGTACTGTTTGACTCTGTCTGTGTAATACTGTATTTATTTATTCTGATTCTTTTCTATTTCTATCCAAGTACAATGCCATTGGACTTATTCTTTGTTTATCTTATTTCGGTATAGTTGTATATATGTATATTTGAATTTTTTTAGTTTTAGGGGGGTAAGATAAGTCTTAATTGTTACTATATTAATTTAGTGAGCAGTTATTCTGAGCGCCCATAAAGTAACCATCTTAAGCTTTACTTAGTTTATCAAAGGCAACAAGTTTGCATCATTTTTTTGAGTAGTGACAGGAAAGGTTTACAGTGCATTTTCACAGTCACTGGAAGAAGTGCCAGGCTGCAGGGCATGAAAAATAAACTCTTTCAACAGTAATATGCATTGATCAGATTTATTGGTCAGATTTATTAATTAACTGAAGGTGGTGGAACGCCGTTCCAGATCTTTCCAGCCCATGTTAGCCCCTGAATATAGATGCAGTTAGTCCAAACATATTTATGGCACCAGGTCTTTCTTCATAATGATATTTATTACCATTTGATTGTTAATTAACAATGAGTTTAAAATCAAATCATTTGACAAACAACAACTGGGGTTGATTCGGAGATTCTGGAGCTCATCTGTTAGAGCTGCCTGGATAAATTTGACGAAGGATCACAGCTGTAGAGCCTCGCGGAGCTTGGCTTGAAGCTGCTACTCCAAAGGAAAGAAGTTCAGGTGGTCCTGGCTTCTGATCTTGAAGCTTTTCCCGCAGGCGTCCAGCAAGCAGGCGACCTCTCATACTCTAACACCTGACTACAGGTAAGGAGCAGACCGTTAACTTTAATGAAGCGCTTCACTGTCAGACCCAGTGAAAGCACATCCTGTGTCTTCCATCTCCTTCTTAATAATTTTAGTTCACTGGATGGCGAAGTAAGAACAAACGCCATCTGTGAGGTCACGGCGACTTATCGGCCTGTGACCCCCGACCCCTGGCGGCTGAATGTGGAGGAATAAATGAGCAGGAATTAGAGGGCCAAACACAGCGGACCCTGCAGTAAGTGGCAGTTTATGGAAATGAGAGGTGATCTTTCCACCCGGACGTGATAACCCCAGCGTTAATCCTCGCTTCCCGCCCTCCCGCCGCCCTCCTGTTCAACACTTTTATTAGAGTTTAATCACCACTCCCCACCAAAAGGAAGAAAACTGCACTAAAAACACGAGTCTGCATTTAACCTGTCAAACATTTTCAGTGGAGGTCCTTGCTTGTTTTATTTCTCGTGTCTTTAGATATCTGGCATCTGTTTCTGTTAATTAGTTTGACCGATGATCTTCAAGAGCTTTTATTCAGTACAGGGAGAAGAAACTCTGTGAGATGACTGAGAGTGAGAACACAGTTTAAATGCCACTCTGCAGTGGGTGGTACAGATGGGTGGAGGTCTTGGTAGACAGAACTGCTTGTCCACAGCAGGTTGAGTCTGTCCTGTGTGACAGATGAGATGTTTTGGGCATCTTCATTCTTTTGACTTTAATATTCTGGCTTTTAAGGATTCTTAAAAAAAGGTAGTGGAGACGAAATCAAACCAAACCTTTTCATTGGTTTCTGCTATAAAGCTCTGGTTTGGTGTTAGAAGTCGAACACGCCCACTTCGTGGCGCTCATTCGTCGGCGGACGACCGTGATTTTTGTCTGTTGGCTGGTTTGTGACTCGGTTAATGTTTGAGTCTTTTTTGTTACTGATAAGGATCATTAACCTTCACACTTTTCTTTACTCCTTAGCCTTCCCTTATCTTCTGTCTTTTTTTGTTCCTCTCTTTAATTTCTTTTCACTTTAAATCCTTCTGTCTTTGCCTCAGTCGTTCCTTAAATACCTATTTTCCCCTCCTCACTCCTCATCTGTAGATCACCTTCTCTTTCCTTTTCCCTGTCCTCTAATTTTCTGAGCTTTCACTATTTATTCTTGCCTCCTACAACCTTTCTGTATTTTTCCTACATACCTTTTTTTTTTTTTTTTTCTTTTTTTTTTTTTTTCTTTTTTTTTTTAAATGACATCAGAAACAGCAGTATGCGACATTACGTGATGGCAGAGCTTCAGTTCATCCTTTGTCATTTTTTTTTTTTTTTTTTTAATAAATAGGACAGGGGGAATGAATGAGAGAAAGAGGGGGAGAGAAAGAAAGAAAACCAAAGGGGAGAAGAGACGGTGAGAAGGGGGGGGAAGAGAGAGAGAAAAAAAAAAAAAAGAACTCCTGGGTCACCTGTATGGAGAAAAAAAAAAAAACAAACAAAAAAAACAAACAGAGGAGACAGCAAACAACAAAGAGCAACATAATAATAGAGAAAACAAAGCACCATCACAATAAACTAGCTAGCCATAGATATCAATATTTACTAAATAATAAACGATATTGTGCAGCACGCAAGATAGACAGCGCACAGTGTGCTTTGAGGTAGCAGCCAAGAAAGCTTTAGTCCGCGTCTGTGAATACCCATGTGTGCATACCTGTGTGGATCAGCATGCTTGCATTCCAAAGGTTTCTCCATGTAATGATCTGCTAGGGAGTGTGGGGGGGCCACAGCCCCGTCCTCCAGGGTGTGAAGCGGGTATGGAGGAGATCAAAACTCCAGATATCCAGAGGCCCCCAGAACACAAGAGACCATGGAAGACCAACAGAGGGGCAGCCGCGCCACTATTCCAGTAAGAGCTGAGGAGAGTCCCAGATGAGGGCTCGCCCAGCAGCCGCGGAGCAGAAGTCAGGGGGAGTTGCAGTGACGCGCCCGTGAGCTCCGCCGGCCCCCAGCTGCGCCTGAGTGACCGAGCCCCAGGCCGAGAGGCCGGGGGCACCCCACCTCCAAAGGGGGCCCGAGCGAGCCCCAGGCCCCGACAAGCGGCCGCCAAGGAGTGAGCCGGTGTGTACCCGGACGCCCACCCCCAGACACAAAGAACCACCAACACACCGACACCTGAGGGAGTCCGCCACCGGCAGGGGAAGTGGTGGTGGGTGGAGATAGGCCTCCAAACCTACATACCTTTGTCTTTTTTACCTTTTCCTCTGTTTCTACCTCTTTAATCATTTCTTTCCCCAATTTTCCTCTTGCTATTTCTTTCTTTATCCTCTCTTTAATCTTTGCTTCCTCACCTCCTTCCTTTCGTTTCTTAATTCGCCCTACCTCCTAATCACCTTCCCCACAGTATCACTTGTATTACCTCCTCCGTTCCTACATCCTTAGCCAAACACACAACCCAGATGTAATTTCCCAGCTCCTAAAGTTGACATAACTTTCCTTTTTTGGTTCTTTTCTTCGCCTCCTGTGTCGAAAGTGAAAATGAAATCATTAAAACCGATCGCAGAGTCTCTTTGTTCACTTTGACGCGTCTCGCTGCTTTTTTTCCCTCTCAAACTGCCATTCTCGGCCTCGTCCTTTTTCCCGCCTTTGTTTAATTTCCTCTGTAAGCACATGAAGATTAATTGGGCCTCTCTTTTAACTTTTCCTCGCACCTTTCCTCTCTCTGTCTCTCAGGAATGCCTCTCATCATCTTTTCATTAATGCTACCTCTGCCCTTATACATTATTCAGCCCGAGTCTCTGTGCGGAGCTTGTCCTTTATTAGACTGTCGCCAGAGTGCATTCCACAAACTCATTAAAAAACTATTAAAGGCTGATGATTTCCTCTGATAAAGCCGAACAGGCGTCAGGTTTGCTTTTCTGACTGATCTTCTGACGGGATCACACGACACAACGTTGGTGTCAAGAGGAAACATCTTGCACGGCAAGGTAATCTGATTAAGTGTCTCCGCTTTTGCTTTTATTTCCTGGAACTGCACAGGGACATTACGGGCTGTAATGCGGAGCAGACCTTTACAGAGACAAACACTGTGACTCCTTTGTGGTTTATGTGGCAGAAGACTGCAACCATTGGAAGAAAAACAAAGCAATGACAACTACTACTGCAGGGCATGTTGCTCTCTAAGGATGCAAACTAGCAGCTTTTTTTTGGGGGGGGGGGGGGGGGGGGGGGGCGACCACTGTGCACACCACCCACAACAGTATAAAATATGGATGTAGCCACCATAATGCCATCCACCGGTCAGTGAAGTCCTGTTACAAAGCTCTAATAATGACCAAAATCAAAATTTACAACATGAACTTCATGTTTGGCTGTGCCGGAGGTTTCTTCCTGTTAAAAGCAAGTTTTTCCTTTCCACTGTCGCCAAAGTGCTCATACTCATGAGGGAGCGATCTGATTGTTGGGTCTTTACATTAGCGATCTGATTGTTGGGTGTTTTGAGGCGGCTTTTGTTGTGATTTAGTGCTACATATATAACATTTAATTGAGTGACTGAAACCATAAAATCATCAGACAGGTGTTGACAGTGTCACAGATTAATTAGGATTGTGTTACCACAGACTTCCGTACAATCACAGGTGTTTTTCCAGCCAGAGGAGTCACCGCTGCTGACGATATCATGGTTTGTAATAACTTATTGTTATTGTCCTTTACAAAACACAATAAAGATATCATAGTTACAGGCATTAAAGACAATAATGAAAACTATGTGCAAGTGACCCCTATGTCAGTTACACTAAAAGTAGCATTTACTTACCAGGGAGTGGACATTAGATTACACCATGAATTACCTAGTAGGGCTTTGGAGGTGTGTGTGGTTATGACCCCCTGATGGAGATTTAACACAGACCAAACAAAAAGTAAGAAAGCTCTCTACATAGAATGATAGCAAACAAGTACATGAAAAACATTTGAAATCTGGCCGACCTCCCGTCATCTTCTTGGGCTCTTCCAAACAACTTCCAATTTATGGTTCCCGAACAACCAATTCCTTCCCCTCTGAGGGTGACAGCTTGGGTCTTTGACGCATCCAAAAAACTTCTACTCAAATACAGTTGTTTGAACTGAAGCTCCTGGAGTCTGCAGTTGGTAAAAATGGCCCATTAAGCTTCTGGAATAGCGTTTCTAAAGCACCAACCTCAAACCTATTGAAAATTTGTGGCAGATGCTCGAAAGCCTTTCAGTGCTCGAAAACTGGTTTAAAATGAACTCAGATGAACTTGAGTTGAAATGAACTGAAGAAGAGTGGTCAAATATCCAGTTAGAATTGTGCCAGAAACCTGTTGATGGCTACCAAAAGGGTCTGAAACTTGAAGACATTTAACCGGTTATTAGAGAGTGTGTGTGTGTGTATGTATATGTTTGATGCTGTGTGGATTCGAAAAAATCCAAAGTAATTGTAAACTTGTGCATCAAATTCTTGAAGATGTACGCTGCACAATCATTTCACCCTGGAAAAAGAAAACAAAGAAGTCATTAAAAGCTCAAAATGACCATGAGATTCATCCCCATGATGAATGGATGGGCAGAACAGGACTTCGACTGAACTTCCTAAAACCAGCAGTCATTTGGTTTGATTCAGCCCGGTTCTCTCGTAAATCATGTGGAGACTGACTCACCAAATAAAACCTTCACGCCACACGAATGATAAGACCGGGATTGGGACTGTGACAAGGACCTATTGAGTGAAACCTTCTAACCTGCTCTGTGCTCACCTGTCTAAGATGTCTTTACCTTTTACCTGATGTGTTGTGTTTTAAAGGATTCCTCACAATGACTGATGTCACCTATTCTGAGAAAACCCAGCGAGGGTTTGAGAGTTTTTCCCTCCTTATTTCCACAGGGGATCTCAGAGTGTTTTGGAGAAGAACACTTCCTGTGTCTCCTCTGACATGTTAATTGATGCTTTTCCTGTTCTCGGCTCTCTCTGGGGAGTTGCCTCCTTTCTGTGATTTGCCGTGGGAGTTTAACAGCGGCTGTGATCAGATAAGACGAGAGAGCGCACACACAACAATCAGGCTTGCGGGGTGTTGGCTGATTTGTCAAAGCCTTTTTTTCCTCCCCCAGTTAAAGACTCGTAGAGGTGAAGGGGCTCAGCGGGGAGATTATGTGCAGCAGAGACACCCAGGTGGAGAGGAGATCATCTCCTCTTCTTCTCCACAAACCAAAGCATCCTTAAATGCTCTTAATTTATCCACTAAAACAACCATGAGTGATACATTAATTCCTGGAGATTCCAGCAGTGAAACGATTAGTCAAAATTATTAAGCAAATGCTGAATAAACACCTGCCGTTTCCTCGCTGCTGCAGCTCTGATGTCAGGATTTACTGGTAAACTTAATCCCATCAGCTTGTGGACACGAAGACCCCACTTTACGTTGTCAGGATTGTGAAGCATGTTTTTATTCTTTTAAAAATGTGTAAATATTGCACCAAATATGGAAAGTGACATTTTTGATGTTTGAAGTGAGACTTATGATCTCAGTTCTAAGGTTTTATGAATCAAAACACCATAAAAGTAATCTGATACTTTGTTAAATAAATAATGACAAAGTTCCGTCTACCCAGAACTTTGCAATGATGCAATGATCTGAGAAACTACAAAAACCCCAAGCTCTACATCTCAGACAGTACAGGCTTCAGTTAGCCTGTTAAAGGTTAAAGTTCATGATGATACAATTAGAAAAAGACTGAACATGTTTAGAAGGGTTTCCAGGAGAAAGCCTCTTCTCTCTAAAAAGAACATGGCAGCACAGACAAAGTTTGCAAAGCCCCATCCAAACAAACCAAGAGAAAGACAAGACCAAAGCGGAGATGTTTGACCATAATCCACAAAACCAGATTTGGGCAAAACCAAATACAGCAAATGAACTGTTAGCACGGTCGTGGAGGAATCATTATTTGGGCTTTTTATAAACTCCTCTGAATACCAAAGTATTCTAGTATGTTTGTGGGGACCCATGGGTAATGGTTTTATCTCTTTGTTTCATGCTTGCAGACATTACAGTTATCTTTATATTACTTTGATGAGGTTTAATCTGTTTTGGGCTTGTGTTAGCCTAGTTACAGCTTGTTATTACTACTGAAAACACCCAGGTGTAATATATAGCATTAGGAAATGACATGGCAGGTCTGTAAGAGAATTGTGTGCAATTTTGCATGGTTTCTTTTGGGGGGGGGGGGGGGGGGGGGGTTTAGCACATTTTGTTCTGCGTCCTGATTGGCTGTAGACCATTGTCAATCAATCTTGTGCCACGTCTCTTGTACATCACAGAATGTGTTCAGCTTGTCAAATTTACATAAATCTTTGATCGCTAGCAGTGTGACTGAAGTGCTGCACTGTATTTTTTAAGTTTTCTCCCCAACAAACACAACAATGTCGACGAAAGGTTTTGCACCATCAAAGGCAACCGCAGGTGCCTTTGATTCTATAATACTGGATTTATTTTTCTACCAAGGTTAGAATTTTGAAAGTGTTTAAACATGAGAGAAAAGTGTGAAAATGTTCATGCCTGAGAAAAGTGTATTAAGTGTGTAGTGAGGGGTTTTACAACATCTATAATAATTGTAAAAAAATACAGTTGGCTACTTCATGGATTTCACCTATCGCGGGTTACCGTATTTTCACGACCATAAGACGCACTGTACTAAAAGGTGCAGTCTCAGTTATGTGTGCCATTACTGTATTTAACACACACATAAGGCGCACTGGATTATAGGGCGCATACAAGTACCGTATGCGTATTTAAAAATAAAGCGGGAGCAAACCTGAGTTCAGTACCTTACTCACATTTCTATTACCAGTAATCGTCATCATCAACAACACACAAGCATACAAGTGTGCGTATTTAAAAATAAAGCAGGAGCAAAACAAAGTTTGGTACTCACATTTTTATCATCAATCAAACCCATCGAAGTCCTCATCCTCTGTGTCTGAATTGAACAGCTGCGCTAAATCTCCATCAAACATGCCAAGTTCACTTTCTTCACTGTCAGAGTCACTTTCCGTGCCGTGCGGCTCCTCGGAAATGATGCCGGCTTTTGCGAAAGCTCGAGCAGACATGTTAGCCCAAGCATCTACAATCCACTGGCAAATTGTGGTGTAACTCGCCCGGCGCTGCCTTCCACTCTTGGTGAAACTGTGGTCTCCATCGGTCATCCATCGCTCCCAGGCCGCTCGCAGCCTTACTTTGAACGGGCGGTTCACACCGATGCCCAGCGGTTGGAGTTCCTTTGTCAGGCCTCCCGGAATGACAGCAAGCTCACAGTTCATTTGTTTCACTAGTTTTTTCACATCGGCTGTGAGATGGGCACGCATAGAGTCACAGATTAAGAGCGATGGTGATGCGTGGAAAAAACCACCTGGTCTCCTTACATACACCTCCCTCAGCCACTCTTTCATCATTTCCTCATCCATCCAGCCCTTTTCATTTGCCTTAATGATGATTTCTGCTGGAAACTTCTCTTTAGGCAAAGTCTTTCGCTTAAAAATCACCATAGGCGGCAGTTTCTGTCCATTAGCATGGCAGCCAAGCACAACAGTAAAAGAAGACTTTTCATACCCCGTTGTGCGTATCGCTACCGTGCTGGTCCCCTTCTTCTCCACAGTGTGACTCACCGGGATGTCAAAAGTGAGCGGGACCTCGTCCATGTTTGTGATGTGGCTGGGCTGGATGTTTTTGTCGCCGATGTGTTTGCTGCAGTAGGAGCGGAAGATGGCCAGCTTTTCCTTATAATCCGCTGGAAGTTGCTGCGCTACCGTAGTCCTGATCTGGATGGAAAAATGGCACCGTTTCATAAAACGAAAGCACCAAGACGGACCTCCTTGGAAATGTTCATCTCTTCAGCTAGTGAAACCGCTTTTAGCCGAATGGTGACCGTTGAAACGCTTCTCCCGCTCGTTCTTTGCTCGATGATCCACCACTCGACTCTTTCCTCCAACTCGGGCCACCTCGCCTTATGTCCACGGAAACTCAGCTGCGTCTTCTTAACCTGCCGGAGCTTGTTTTCTGGCTTCCTCCATTTGCGAACCATCGATTCTTTAATCTTAAATTCTCTCGCCGCTGCTCGATTTCCATGTTCCTCCGCATAGCTGATGGCCTTCAGTTTAAACTGTGCTTCATAAGCGTGTCTCTTTGCCATTTTCAGGGTTGTTAAAACAACGATGTTCCACATAATGCACATACCTGTCCTTTTATACAGGTATGTGCGATTGTCCGGTATATACGATCAATGCCCACACTTCACCCTTTAGCGTTCTCATGGTGTTCTCTACTACGTCCTCCTTACAACACACAGGGCGCACTGCGCTATAGGGCGCGCCGTACTTTTTGAAGAAAATCTAAGACTTTTAAGTGCGCCTTATGGTCGTGAAAATACGGTAGTTTTACAATGTAACTCCCGCGATAAACGAGGGACCGCTGTACACTACCGGTCAAAAGTTTGGACATACCATTTCATTTAATGGTTTTTCTCTATTTTCGTGACTATTGACATTGTAGATTCTAGTGGTGCAATGGATCACGGTTGATCCGTAATCCGAATCGATCCCACTCCACGGTTCGGTACGCACGTGATCCGAAGATTCGAAAAAGAAGAAAAAAAGTATGTGTATGGTGCACGTGGTGGGTCTGTCAAGCGATAGTTATGGCCAGCGCTGTTGTTGTGATTTGGCGCTTTATAAATAAAATTGAATTGAGTGGTAGATACAAAGCCCTATGCTGCCCTTTATTGTACCCTTTATTATTTTTTTAATAATTGCGTGGAATGAGTCTAGAGTTGAATCTTTTTAACAGTCAAAAAATACTTCAATAAGTAATAATTATATGTTCAATTTTTGTCTCTTTCCTTCTTTGCTGATCCGAAAATTGATCCGATCCGTGACTTAAAACCGTGATCTGATCCAAACCGTGAGATTTTTGATCCGTTGCACCACTAGAAGTTTTTTAATTCAAATTTCACAAACATGTTTATGTTTTATATTTTATATTCTTCAACATATCCACCCTTTGCTTTGATTACTGGTTTGCACACTCTTGGCATTCTCTCTCTGAGCTTCATGAGGTCGTCACCTGAAATGGTTTTCCATCAGTCTTAAAGGAGTTCCCAAAGATGCTGAGCACTTGGTGGCCCTTGTGCCTTCACTCTGCGGTCCATCTCATCCCAAACCATCTCCACTGGGTTTAGGTCAGGCAACTGTGGAGGCTAGGCCATCTGGTACAGCACTCCATCACTCTCCTTTGTCAAATAGCCCTTACACAGCCTGGAGGTGTGTTTGGGGTCATTGTCCGGGTGAAAACCACAAACCGGACGTGATGGTGTGTCGCTGCAGGTTGTTGTGGTAGCCATGCTGGTTCAGTGTGCCTTCAATTTTGAATAAAACCCCAACAGTGTCACCAGCAAAGCGTCACACCTCCTCCTCTGTGCTTCACAGTGGGAACCATGCATGTAGACCATCCAGTCACCTTTTCTGGTCACGGGCAATCAGTCCGATCCGATGGTCAGTCATGGGGCGATCGTGGCTCAAGAGTTGGGAGTTCGCCTTGTAATCGGAAGGTTGCCGGTTCGAGCCCCGGCTTGGACAGTCTTGGTCGTTGTGTCTTTGGGCAAGACACTTCACCCGTTGCCTACTGGTGGTGGTCAGAGGACCTGGTGGCGCCAGTGTCTGGCAGCCTTGCCTCTGTCAGTGCGCCCCAGGGTGGCTGTGGCTACAATGTAGCTTGCCATCACCAGTGTGTGAATGTGTGGATGACAGGTTGTGTAAAGCACTTTGGGGTCCTTAGGGACTAGAAAAGCGCTATACAAATACAGGCCATTTACCATCTTCTGCATCACACAGTGGGTGGAACCAAAGATCTCAAATTTGGACTCATCAGACCAAAGCACAGCTGTCCACTGGTCTAATGTCCATTCCTTGTGTTTCTTGACCCAAACGAATC
Source organism: Diplotaxodon limnothrissa (assembly GCF_057381915.1). Taxonomy (NCBI): domain Eukaryota; kingdom Metazoa; phylum Chordata; class Actinopteri; order Cichliformes; family Cichlidae; genus Diplotaxodon; species Diplotaxodon limnothrissa. Next base: position 11,716,172 of record NC_140597.1, on the reverse strand, counting down.
TCTGCTCCTTGTTGCTTTTCCTTAGTCGTGGTTTCTTAGCAGCTATTTGACCATAAAGACCTGATTCGCACAGTCTCCTCTGAACAATTTTCCGGACTGACTAAATGAGAAGGTGTGTTCAAAGTTTTGACTCCACCACAAATCAGAACAAACCTTGCAACGATGTCTGTTGAGTTTTTCATGTGTCTGATGTTCTTTTGCATTTCTTTTCTTTTGTGCATCGTTAGGCAAAGTTATTTTGACAGTAAATAAGACATACTACTTGATATCTCCACACATGCAGACTGAAATAAGGAAAATGGTTGAACTCGACGTGTTTTCAAGAAAATATCTAACAAACTAATGCAGATCTCCTGCTGGGACTCGGATGATGCCTGCTGTAGAGCAAAGCTTGGTCTCAGACTGATTTCAGCTAATCTTAATTGTTACTATTATTTTATATAAACACAGAACATTAGAAAAGAGTAAAAAGTAACTGATGAAGAGCTAAGAAATCAAAACCATCTGATTTATGACTAAGAGCATTCGTTTGTGTCGTTTGGTCTTAGAACATGAAATAAATGTTTTTCTGATTAATGATGTAGTTTTAGCGAGAGATTTGTTGAACTTTTGTGTTATAATTTAGCAAAGCAGCACTTCAGAAAGAGCATTTTTATATTTATTAGGATGACAGCGATATTTAAAGCATGATCCACCGATGTTAGGAGCATGTGGTGCAGATTAAATGTGAGTTTATCCGGGTGAAGGAGGTGTTTGACGCTCCTGCCCGGAGCCTTTTTCTTCGTCCCACTTCATATTTTGTATAAATGAAACAGAAGGAAACTCGTCCTGACGTCAAATTTCCGAGCGGCCGGCTGCAGAAAGTGCTGCAAGTAATGAGCGTCTGGTCCAGGTGTCAAATAAGAGGATTACCTCGTTTGTGGGCTTTCAAAAGATAAGTGGATATCTCTGTGCTCATTCGGCTGCAGCGTCTGAACCCCGACCTTTCCCAAATGGAGGGGGGTGGGGCCTCACATCGGACACCCCCACCCCACCCACGCCTCCTCGGAGATGATCTGTCCGTTGGGGGAGCTGACATTTCCACCGCTCAGCGTGCAAGAAAACAAACGTCGGTCTCATTCATATGGAAAATCTTATCCTAACCTTTCTGCTGGGCGCTAATCAGGATGACACCAGATTATCTCTTTGTAATCACAGCGGCAGGTCCGCTGTGAGGCGGAGTGTGGATCCATCTAATCTGTCAGAGTTAGACGAGATCCATCACAGATCTGGATAATGGCCCCTGCAGATTGTGTGTAAAAATCTGCATTAATAATTCAGCCCAGATTTTTATTATTCATGAGTGAGAGGAGAGCGGGCCATGCGAGCACCCAGGCCTGTATTCAAACTGCAGATTTAAAGGAACAGGCCTCTGTTTTTTTAAACCCTGAACCCGAATGAGGTGGAAAAGAAAAGCAGGAAAAACAGCTACCATTTTATTTTACCCAAACCATAATCCGTGAAACTCTTTTACAGTTTAAAAGTGGAAAATCTTCACTTTGTCAAACGGACATGGATCTGTGGAGCTGAGGTTCCAACCCCTACTGGACATCCAAGAAACTGCAGGCTCCATGTTTTGGATTTAGAAGCAAAGTCAATTAAATACCATCTGTGGTGGTACACTGCAGAGACGTCATGTGACGTGTTTCTGTGAAGGGGACGGGGCCGTTGCTGCTCATATTATCCGATGTGTAGTTTAAGGAGGGGGCCGCGCAGTAACAGACAGATTTATTAGGAGCCTGAGTTGTTTGAGAGATGGTTTCTGTGGGGAACACGGCACCACGAGAACAATAAGACTCGATCTAATGAGCTGCCCGCTCGTGTCACAAACATTCGGGGAGGAGTAAACTGAGCTGTTGTGCAAATAGACCGTTTGTCTGGCGGTCCCGTTCAGTATTGGCGGAGGTGACAAAGGTAAAAATCCCTCGTGGCCACGTTGTACGCACTCAATCAAACCAATTCCTCTTTGAAGGCGGCAGCCTTTTTATCTTATTGTCTTTGGAAAAAGACTCTCAACTCTCTTCCTGTTTCCGTTTTTGAAAAAAGTTAGAAGTTTGGGCCTAATTAAAACTTTCTTTCAGCCTACAGGTGTGTGCATGTGTAAAGCCTGCATGGTGAACTGACAAAGACAGAGCTATCTGGAAATCCGACCCTCAGATTAAAACCATCACACCCGAGTAGAGAGTTGGTTTAACTTGGTTTTAATGCTTTCTGTTTAATCTGGGTGGCAGCAGCCTCTCACCTTCATCCGTCTCCTGTGAAGTTTCTCTTTAAAGTATGCAGAAAGTGAAGCGAGGCAGGCACACGTCTGTGTTTAAACTTTAAACCCAGAGACTCTCAGTGAGACGTCAGCGAACACTTGAGCGAGAGGAGCCCCGCTTTGAGGCTCAGATTCATCTTCTGAATTTTAGGATTTAATGTTAAAAAGACGTCTGTGATGGAAAATGTCACTTACTGACAGAGACGGGTGTGTGTGCTCTCTGGGAAACATTTGTTCCTGAAGACGCTGCCTGTCACATGTGAACATTACCAATGCAGATGAGTCTTAAAGGAGCATGATGCTGCTTTAGGTGCAGATGGTTTTATAAAGCATATTTAGAGCTGGGTTAGGCAGATCAGCCAACAATCACTCACCTCTCTTTCTCAGACTCTCTATCGTGGTGCATTCAAGGACATGTCAAGAACTGACAATGAAGTGCTCTGTTTTTCCTCTGAAAATCAAACTCGGGAGACAAACAATGAACAAACTAAGCAGAGAAAAAACAACCTCGAATGCCTCTGAGACAGAAAAATTTCATTCACTGTTAGAAAAATACACATTCTTCTCTCCCCCCCCTTTTAAAAAAAAAAAAACACATTAGTTAAAACAGTAAAATAGTAGTAAAGTCAGAGCCCCACTGCAACACTATTCTGTACCAATCAATGAAATGCGCTACAAATCGATAACCGGCCACAATCAGCATTATTTCTCCTTTCAGATTTCTTTGGAGGTGTGACATCAACTGTGCCATATTAAAGCCTCTACAGAAAATCCCATCCACATGCCAAATAATAAGAAAAAATTATGTGAATATCGAGTGGTACTCGAAGGCCGGTCTGCAAGTGCCTGAAGGAGTGAGTCCTTGAATACAACAACACAAACATTTAAAAGCAAAGATTAAAATAGAAATAAAACAACGTTAGCAGCTGAGAAAGCAAATTCAGCTCAACTTAAAGTGAGCGACATGTGAAAACCAAGAGAAACAACAAGAACCAACAGTTATCTGTCATGGCGGGGGCTCCTTTGTAAGGTTATAATGATTTTTTGATGTTTACTATGATTCTCTAAGTCACTTGGGAGCTACATAATTACCAGTGGCCTGTCTAGAAAATTTTTGTTGGGGGGGCCAGGTAGGGGCACAGATTTGGAGAAGGGTGGCAGATGTAATTGGCAGATAATGTTAAAAACAATTCTACCAACCGTTAACCATAATTCAATAATCCTATAAACCTAATAACCGAATGCGCTTTTAACTCTTATTAGAATGAGATTTTAACCACTACGGTGCAAAGTTTTTGGATACTGCGTTGATAAAGTACAAGAGATACAATCAGTGCTTTGTCAGTGTTTACTCAGCATTCAAGGACAGCAATATTTACATAGTATTTTTACTGACATATAGTGCACATATGTTTTGGGCAAAAACATTTTTGAATATTAAAATACGAACATCGGTAACAAACAATTGACAAATTAGCCAATGCCAATGCAAAACTTTATCTGCCTGTTAAAAAAAGAAGATAATCTTCTCACAAACTGGTGTTTGATTTTGAAACAGGAAAAAAGTGGAGAAACAACTGAAAAGACTAACATTTGAATAAAACCTGAAAGCAAGTAAATACTTTATATGCTGCCTTATGGTAAACTTTGGTAATATTGATAAAGAACAACACTGGCTGATGATGAAATACAGTCAGCTGGCATGGTGACACTGCCAGTATTAACCTGCAGGGCTGGACCGGGACAGAAAATCGGGCATTTTGACTACAGACCGACCCACCAGGTATTAAAGCCATAAAGACTTTGAATGAAAACAAATGCTGTTGTGACAGTCCCATATGGAAAAGAAATAGTAAAAACTTACATGATTTACTCATGAAAGTGGCCACTTTCTCATTACTTTCATATATTGTTTTAGTAAGTATCCAAAACATACAAGTTTCATTATATAATTTTTCAAGGGATCTTATATCTGTTTTTACTCTTGTATGCTTTTCATACAAGTTTCACACAAGACAGATACAAACTTTATAAAATTTATATATATCTTTTCCATATGTACACTGTCTTGTTGGTATATGTATGATTTCTATACATTTTACGTCAGATAAAAACTTTGGTTGTAAGATTTAGATAATTATTTAATAAAAGCTAGATATTTTAAATGAGAATAAGAAAGAAAAGTATTTCTTGGTGCCCCCCTCTCCCTGTTAATGCCCTACCTGCCCCCCTGGCAAAACTTTCCTAGACCCGCCCCTGCACAGTTACCAGCTGTCAGCTACGTAGAAAAAGGATCCTGGTGTTTTTTCCCAGAAACAGTTCATAACTTCCCTTCAACTCATTCATGTCACCTAAAAGGTAAACCTGTTTCTCCATCACCTGTTCAGCTCTGATGATTCAGTAAGGACATCTCCTGGTTTCATCCTCATGTTTCCCTCTCACCACATATCAGATTTACAGCTGTGGCTCCAGCAAACATCAGCTGATACTAGAAATTAATATTAAATTGTCAATGGAAAATTGTATTTAGTAGTCAGTATAATCTTTTAGTGATATAAGTTTGCATATGGTAGAATACTGCATGTAGTTATTTGTATTAGAAAATATTCAACCATGTATACTTAGAGGCATATAATTAATTGTGTGTGATCTCTAACAGGCTGCAGGCTTGGGGTGCATCCCAGGAATGCACCCCCACGCCTGGGAGCGTGGGAGAGGTCGCACCTTGTTTTATTGTTTTAACGTAGCTATGTCTGTTTCAGTCTAAGTGCTTTAACTGCTGGACTTCCTCACCGTGCCATCTAGGGTGGGGGAGACTACCCTCTTTATGACCAAGGGTGTACCTTTTGTGTTTGTATGTTATATGACCCTTTTGATCAGCAGTGACACACACACACACACACACACACACACACACACACACACCACACACACACCATACACACACACATACGCTCAAGAGTATAAATAAAGACCAGGGCAGTTCTCTCACTGGAGTCTCTTAGTGTGGAGGCTGCCCTTGCTAGCAAGAACTTCTGTGTGTTTCTCTTCTCTGAGTCTTTACTGAAGAAGTGTTTTAGAACATTTTCCCTAACATAAATAAATTCTAACAACAGCTGATCAGGCTTAAACGTGCAGCTGTTGTTTAGTGCGACATCTGCTGGTTTCCTCTTTCTGGCGCAAAGTGGGCGATAAATAAACAAGAGAGAAAAGCCGATCAGCTGATCATTGATCAATTTCATGATTGAAGTAGAAACAGGAGAGGGAGGGTGAGAGGATGAGAGAAGAAGAGGCAGCTGTGCAGCAAAGACAGAATAAATCCAGCTTTGTGTCTTTTTTCATTATAGCTAAAGTCCGGGACAAACTGCGTCTCTTCTCAGCTCAATACGAAATGTGTAATATTTTCTCTGAATGAGGGACCATTCCATTTTTTAAGGAGCCGTTGGCAACTCTGCTAACTAACCTTATGAATAAAATAAAGTTCACTATCAGTAACATCATAGCACCCACCCAGCTGTATAAAAACTCCGTCAAGCTGGCTAGCACGCAGTACGAGTTATTGCAACTGAGGGTAAAAAGTCAGCACAATGAAAATAAACTACACCTAAACTTGGTTTATATCTGACCCAGATAGACTGCAGGTCATAACTTCTTACCTGAAGTTCAGTTCACCTGATACTCGGACCGGCGGCTGCTTCGGGTCTCTCCTCCTGCCTCCCCTTCCCTCATCCACCTGCTGGCCTCTGTGGACCTGAATCTGGCCAATCCACCACCTCTCATTGTTCATGCCATTACAAAAAAAATAAAAAATAAGTCACCAGGCATATGCCCGGTATGCCCGATGGCCAGTCCAGCTATGTTAACCTGCAACCAAATCTGCAGCTCCATACAGCAATGTTACGACTTAGATTATATCTTATAACTCATAACTCTTATGTTAGCTGCCCTCAGTAGCATACTGTCTGAAATATTCGACGGCTGCAATAATTCTTTAAGTGTTATTTTTTCCTTGGTATTCTAATTTCACCGAAGTTTACTAAACTCAACAAACTTAATATTACTTACCGGGACATTTATTCTGTCCTCATTTTCTTTCACCGAAAAATTGTTTCCTGTAGTGCCGTCTTTCGTGCTTGGCTCTCCTACCTTTGCTAACGTGATGCACAGCAGAAGCCGATGCTGCATTCACTTACACTCGGATATCTGAGCTTCACCGTGAAAACATAATCGGACATTTGATATTTGATTGAAATTTATTGTTTTGCCTTTGGGGTGGCACCTGGGGTGGCCAGTCTGGTTGGGGGGCTGGCCTGTGCCCCCCCAAGCCACCCCGCTGGACACGCCACTGATAATTACTACAAATTCTTTAATGTTGGTATCTGAATATGGAACGCCAGGACTGCCATAATGAATTAATTAAATACACCATTAAATAATTAATTAAATGTGTCAATAATTAATTAAATGTGTCAATAATTAATTAAAATGTGAAATACATAAATAATTAATTAAATGTGTCAATAATTAATTAATTAAATGTGTCAATAATTAATAAAAATGTGAAATACATAAATAATTAATTAAATGTGTCAATAATTAATTAATTAATTAAATGTGTCAATAATTAATTAATTACATGTGTCATAACTATTTATTTAATTAATTAATTCCAATTTTAATTAATTATTGCCACATTTAATTAATTATTTAATTAATTCATTATGGCAGTCCTGGCGTTCCATATCTGAACAGATGCTCACATGCAACTTAAATAATGGCTAAGAGGATGTTAGCTGATTGCTGTCTGAAGGATGTGAGACCGACAAGCTAACATTGGCTAACATTAACCAAAGGAAAACCAGTATGATTTAATAAAGTCTTTGTTGGCAAATGCAACTAATTAACATGGTTTTCAGTTCAGGGACAGCACTGTGTTACAGGGATTAAATCTTAGCCCAAACCAGACCTTCCCAAAGTGTGGGGCCCGCCCCCTAGGGGTGGCGCAGAGCCATTGCATGGGGGGTGGGGCGCGGGATGAAAGGGGGAAAAAAAACAACGCTTGAATACTGCTAGCACGGGGCGCCCACACAAACGCAAAGCAGGAGATGAAGCATCGCTGAACATGTTTCCAAACCAACTTCATTCTAAGCCAAAGACTAGAAAATATGGTGAAGCATATCTTCCCTTTGGTTTCACCTGCACAAGTGCCAAGGTAGGACTCCCCTGCAGAATTGGTTTTCCCTTCGTCGGGAGCACATGTTGGGCTCTTCAAATCACGGACAAACAGTATCCCACATTCTTGATTTTTAGTTCACAAACAGTTGTTGTAATGATTAACTACTCCTGACATTTTGGAGATGTTAGCTCTTTATACAGTAAAGTTACAGTGGGATACAAATAATATCAGACTGATCCTGCCACAGTTTGTTCCCTCGGTTCAAATCACGGACAGACAGTATCCCACAGTTGTTTATGTTTTTGAACCCATTTTGCACAGAGTGGCATCTTTTGAAAAATGTATTGATAGCTATGTTGAATATTATTACACAGGAAAAAAATAACTACATGTAAAATACACCTTTCTAAATAGAGGGACAGTAACTGCATGTGTATATGTAAGCGTGTAAAAACTGAAGATAGAGACAAAATACTGTTAATCTGACTATCTGCCATTCTGCAATTCATCTCATGTAAGCAATAACGTGGTGCACAGCGTGACGTTATTGCTTGAAAAGGCACGTACCTTTGACGTTGTGTGACGAACTCTGTATTCCTCGTCCACACGTAAACGGAGTTTTAAAAAATCTCAGTTTTCGGTGATTCGAAACGCCGTTTACGTGTGGACGAAACAGCTGCATTTTCAAAAATACCCGTGCGGACGTAGCGTAAAAGAGTTAGTAGTTTATTTCCTTACTACCTGTTATTTATTGCAGATTACTTGTATTTGCTTAATTGTTTACTAAATGTTTGAGGTGTGAAATAAACCGCAATGGAGCAAAATATGGGTGTGTGTGGTATGAGGATGCGTTTGTGCGTGTGCGCGCACAGGGGGTCGCGCGCAAACATTTTTCTTGTAAAACAAAGGGAGGCCCAGCAAAAAAAGTTAGGGAACCACTGGCCCAAACTGTCTTTCTTCTGGCTAACATTAGCTAAAGCTAGCTTCCCTGTTAACCATTTCCAGACGTCAAATTGCTATCTATCTATCTCAACTAGAAAACTCTTTGATAATGGAGTGGACAAGATTATCTTATTCATCTCACGTATAAACAAACCATCAAAAGATTCTTGTAGCATAACTAGGTCAAAACTAGCTTATCGTCATCGGTGATATCTTAAGTAACTGGCTTCTCATTGTCAGTTGTTGAGAATGAGCATGACTTAATTTCTGCATTGATCTCCTTTTTCTGATCCAGAGGCTACATTCATGTTTTTACCGCCTATGTTACTAGCAAAAATCATATCAGAGTACAAATGCTAGCTAGCTAAACTGCCAAAATACCAGCTAATGTGATCAGTGACACTAACTAAAAATTTCAAACCATAAAGATTTCATGCATCAGTCAAAGCTCTAAAGCAAAGCAAAGCTGTGGCAACTTTTACTTTCAACAGTTGATGAGTTGGCCAGCTAGCTGTAACTTCCAGGGCATAAAACTGATCAATAGCACAGTTAGTGTCTATAACTGAGTTAGTAGCAGAGTTGCTTTTTCAATTTAGACTTACTGTAATAACTGGGACTAGTATTAGACAAGTTTAGCTTAATTTCAGACTTTTAGGTCTTCACAAAGCATGAGTTTGGATTCGCTGCGATAGACTGTATAAATAATGGACAGAGCTACTGCGATGTCACCCATTTGTTTCTGAAGTCCTGTCAACCTTGAGACCTTAGAATTAGGGAGATATTCAAAAGCACTCCGGGGGGGCAGTGGTATACATATACATATATATATATATACAAAAAAACTTGTATTTGACACCGTTATTATTGTCCGGCCCAAAACAGTGGGGGTGTCCAAATTCAGAGGCTGCGTCCACCTGAGGACCTGGCCTTCGCGGTCTGTGGGCCGGGTCATCCAAATGCCGGGTAGACCGGAAATGAGTGACTGTGAAATTGGACGGTCTAGCCTTCAGAATTACGTCACAAGCTCTCTCGGTGGAGTGAAACTTTGCCGTCTGCTCCTTGCTATCTAAAATATAACTGGACACTGGCATAAATTCTCGACCATCTCACACTTCTGTTTAATCAGTTTTCTGTTTGATGTTTATTCAGTTGTGTGAAACCCCCGGTGGAATCCTCCTGAGGGATTAATAAAGTTTTATATAATATAATATAATATAATATAATATAATAACTTTAATCTCAGCCAAACCGATTTACTCACAAACAAATAAAACACTGAAAAAAGCCAAACAATAACATTTTTAAGTTATTTAAGTTACTTATATATGATGTTTAACCTGAGTAGCGAAAGACCGCGGGGGTTTGAAAACAATGTGCCGGGAGTTTGCTTTCGTCGGCTCAGATATTTGAAGTTTACACAGCTATATTCTCGCCTGAAAGTATGTCAAAAGTTTATTTTGCGACCCAGAAAGAGTAATAAGTGTAATATTAAAACTAAGTAGCTGCAGTAATAGTTGCCATTGTTGGAAACTGCAATTGGTTGGGCCAATCTGGGATATGGTTTTTCAATTTTGTTGGAAAATCGGGAGAAATTCGAGAGGATGGTGACTCCGGGAGATTTTCAGGAGGTGCACTGAAATTCGGGATTCTCCCGTCCTGTACTTAATCTCTGAGCATTTCTCCCATTGTCAAACGAGGAAGGCTCATTAGCTAATTTATTGTGATTGACAGATCGTTAACCAATGATCATGCGATTTCATACGACAGATAATCCTATTTTGATACATCTTTATTCAAGATTTACAAAATAAACATCTTTTTTTTATTCAATATGACCCAAAATGAGTGACTGAGCCCATAATCTCAGCAGGGATATGTTTACAGAGGTCACATTAGAAAGCCGTTTTCCCATAGACTGCTATAGGACCAGAAGTCTTTTTGCTGGTGGCCTTCAGACAGAATGCAGGTTTAAGGCACTTTTCATTATCTTAATTTTTTCAATTCAGAAGCTACATCCGTGTCTATACTTGTAGCTCTTGAAGTGTGACAAGCAGATAATGCACATTTTTCATTTCTTTCCAAGAATTTCATTATAGTTTTCCATACATGCAGTTTATAAGTTGCTGGGAATTTTTGACTGCTGAGTTTATCCAGAATTTAGTTAATTAATCAACTTTCTTTTACATGTAATTCAAAAGTAAAAACATGAGAAAACAAGTGGCAGATGTTTTGTGCTTGTTCAGTAGTTTTTGTTGTACGTGTAGTCTGGTTCAGCCTGTCTGCAGCTCTGTGCTTCCTCTTTAGTATTCTTCTGGCTCGCTGATTCTGGATGAAAGAAATCAGAATCACACATCCAGCTCCTCAAAGCTCTGAAATTCATCTTTTCTCCTTTTATTCTTTAATTCCTACAGAGGTGAAAGAGGAGACACAGAATACAAATTTCATGGCTATGTTTTTGACGAATGTCATTATTCATGGAGTCTTGGTCTTGATTTGGAGCCTGTCTTCCATTCATAGTTTTCAGTAATGTGATTAACACAAAGCAGCAGAGCACAAAACCCTGGACGAACATACTGGAACGCTGTTAGCTGTCAGTTTAACCCAAGGGTGACAGATTGACCAGGTAGTTGTTAGTCCATATAGTTTAGCAACTTACCTGCACATTGCCTAACACACCTTCTAAAAACATCTGTCAGGTAGCAGAGGACGGTCATGTTTTGCCCTCCAGGTTGGGCAGCCCTTCAAGGAAATGTCGTCATGTGAAAACTTCAAATTGTTGGAATTATGGTATTGCTGGTCTGTGCGGATCATTTATTGGATTTGTCGTGGTTCTCGTTAATCTTAAACTCATGCTTTTGTGTGTTCCCATGAGTTTTTAAATGGGCCGCCTGGTCCTTGAGTTAGTCATACAAGCACATGTTGTTCAGTCAGTATGCCCTCTGTAGTGAGCCTCATTGGTCTTTTCTCTTCTGCCTGGTGCACAATCTGATATCTTGTGTTGGTGTTGTCCCTGCATCTTCAAACCTAATATTGGCCTAGGTTCAACACTGCAAGTGACCAATCACATTGTTCTGTAACGTGGACACATCATCACATCACAAACCAAACGCTAGTCCTGTAACCCTAACCACAATCACATACTAACCCCGAACCCTGACCCTAACTGCCCCCTTTTTATATTTTTTCCTGAGTGGATTATTCCTGATCCGAGCCTTAAGATCCACACTGACATCTCACTTAACCCGAGTAAATCTTTTTTGAAGCGTTCCAACATTTTAGTGATGGGATTTCCGGCTCTTTTTAGAGATCCGGCTCTTTCGGTTCGGCTCACTAAAAAGAGCCGGCTCTTTCGGCTCCGAACCGGCTCTTCAGGTTGTTTTGTTGCTTTAATTAATTTATTATTAACAATAATATAAAATTATGCACAAAAGGAATTACTAACGTAAAAACAAGTGGTTTTATTTATATATGTTTATATATAAATATATGCGGTGGCCCCTAGAGACAAAACACGTACAAACTCCAAAACACATTTCTAGAATGAACTGAACTTCCAAAGCAGAACTACTAGATCACTTAAATTACACAATTGAAAGCATGTGTGTATTGTTTGTGTATTTATACACAGGCACTCATATATATATTCAAATAATTTTAAAAAAAAGTTCATTTACCTGTTATTACCACACACCAAATCCGGTCGTTGGTACTTGCTGGCTTGTGTAGCCACAAGATAACAAAGGCTCAACACTGCGCCCAGCATCCTGGAGCACTTCTGTTGTCTTTTGTACGTGTTTTGAGTTTTTATGTGCTTCTGAGTTTTTACGTGCTTCGGAGTTTGTACGTGTTTTTACATGTTTTGGAGTTTTTACGTGTTTTGGAGTTTGTACGTGTTTTTACGTGTTTTGGAGTTTGTACATGCTTCAGAGTTCGTGCTTTGTCTCTAGGGGCCACCGTAAATATACTTTTATTTATTCACTCCACATAAAATGTAATAAATAAATCATATAATACAAAAATCAACTATTCACATTTCAAGTTTTAACTATTTAAATTTTCAGCTTTTTCCTTTCACAAATTTAAAGTGAAAAGAACACAAAACACTGCAAACCACAACACAATTAAATATAAATTATAATATGAAAACTAAAAGAACATGCATATTCTCTGTCATATGGACCTGCATGAATAAACTTTCTCAATCCTTTATCATCTGCAACCGAAAATAGTTGTGGATGATTACTATACCTTTCTAATGTTGCTGTCCCTGCCTCTCTTTCTCTCTCTCTGGCTCTGTTCCTGTGCTACTGAGTGTAACTACCGCCCCTCCCCCCTCTGCCCAGCGTAAAGCACAAGGCCCGCGTGCAGAGTGAAGCGGGAAAAAAGTGCGAGAGAGAGGCTGAGAGAAAGAAGAAAAAAAAAACCCACGTGACGGCTCGCGATAAGGAGCCGGCTCGCGATAAGGAGCCGGCTCGCGTCGTTCACGTCAAAGAGCCGGCTCTAAGAGCCATTTCGTTCGCGAACGACCCATCACTACAACATTTGGTGTCCAGGATGCCGATGGTGACAAGCATGATCAGCGCTGATAAAAAACTGGAGAGCGGTGTTTCACTTTTCTTTTAATACGTAGTCAGTTTGCATTTTCATTGCAAACTTGAGCTGATTTAATCAAGCTAAAATAGGATATTGTGACTTTCCTGAATTGCTTATCAGAGTTTGTATGCCACAGTTATAATAAATGTCTTTCATCAACCCAACAGATTCTCTGATGTATAAGGCCACACAAATATTAGTGTCAGTATGAGCAGAAACAAATCAGACAACATGCAGTGCAGAACTTCTCACTTTTAATTGGCTTGCTATTAACCGAATTAACAATGGACCCTGTGGTAGAAAGGATAAATATAAAAGTACCAGCAGACTAATTAGCAGAGCCGTGTTTTCAGTCCATTATCTCTGATATAGACCTCCTTGGCTAAAATGTCAAGCTTTATATATAGTTAATACATTTCTGACAGCGTAGTTTCTTCCTGCCGTTTGTCCTCCATCCTCGTGCCGTCCAGCGGTGTGTTTTATTTTAATCCTCCTCTCTGAAAAGACCATTAGCAGCTGCTCTTTGTTGGAGCTGAAATGAAGCTGAGTGTGTCAGCCTGAGAGAGCATGAATTAAACATCGGTGTGAGACGGAGAATTATGAGCAGTGTCCGGTCTAATAAGGCTGAGTATTAAGAGTACAGTATCTCCACAGAGACTGATGCACAGACGTCCATCTCTCTCCGAAGGCTCAGTGTGAAGCTTAAGCCAGAAAAAATGCACCTCGCTGGAAGAAGAAAATGCCTCAAACTGAGTCCACAGCCTCCCTCTGCCATTAGGGTAGTTATTCTTTCCTGAGGGTGGTCGATGGTATGAGAAGGTATGAAGATATGAAAAGTGAAAAAAATAGAAGCAGGTCCGTAAAAGCCACTCTTTATGTTAAACATATATCGCTGCCCAGCTTTTTCACAGCCCAGTAGTCTGGCTGTATTTAGGAGTCACCTGCTTTGTGTCTGTAATATTCAGGATTTAGAGGTGAATTAGAAAGCAGATAAGCAGCTTGACATTTTTTTTTTCAGTAAAATCCTTCTGTCTTTGGAGGTTGTCAGACAAATAGACCAGTAAGATATTTCAAACCACACAAACCGTACAGCAGACACATTTAGGTGACTTATGGCACTTGAGCCTCAGTTACAGCACTGGCATTCATGATGTGGGCCTGAATTATGTTATGGCTAATGCCGTGTGGGCCAGACATGACCCACAAGTCATAAGGTGAATCTGGCATGGCCCAGATCTGATGTGGCTGTGTTGAGGCAGCCGAGTCAAGGCCAAATGTGGCCCAAAGGTCATCAGGCATACTTGAATTGGCAAATGTGTAGGCCAGATGTGGCCCCAAACTAAACTGCAAATATGGGCCACATTTGGGTAAGTAAGCAGTGTTGTTAATCCCATCTGTTTATATCAAAGTCCTGCAAGAAGTCTGGCATCATTAGAGAAAATCCACAGAGGGAGGAGGTCAGGGTGGATGGATGGATGGATTGGCTTTTCCAAAAGAAGTCATTTCTTTGCCAATAGACAGTAATACAAAAAAGGTCAATATAAAGGTGCAAGCTACAAGTTGTGTCACAAATAGCAACACTTGGTTTTGCACAGAAAAAGATCCATGTTTAGTTGGTCATTTCTCAGTGTTAAAAAATGTGGCTTAAAGCCCAAAGCTTCGAATGTTGTTAGTTGGGAGGTATTTTCCATTCCCACACAACTATGAAAGATTACCTGATTAGACAACTCTCCGTCATTTAAAAGAGCATGGACAAAAGCTCTCATTCATTTGGAGGATCCCATATGGAAAAGATATATATAAATCTTATAAAGTTTGTATCTGTCTTGTGTGAAACTTGTATGAAAAGCATATAAGTGTGAAAACAGATATAAGATCCCTTGAAAAATTATATAATGAAACTTGTATGTTTTGGATACTTACTAAAACAATGTATGAAAGTAATGCGAAAGTGGCCACTTTCATGAGTAAATCATGTAAGCCTTATATGATTTACTCATGAAAGTGGCCACTTTCATGAGTAATCACATATAAGTTTTTACTATTTCTTTTCCGTATGGGATTTGATGATAATTACCTGGCAAAATCAAGCACATTGGCCCATTAGTGCCTCAATAACCGTATACCTGTTTTTATCTGCTTTTTCTCAGTATTGTGGTCTTCATTACACCTGGGATGTGTAATTAATCTCTACTTCCTTTGCTATCAGCTCAATCTCTTCCTAACCCTTTCTTTGGTGAGACCGGATTGCTTCCTTCCCCTTCATTAATACTTGGATTATATTTTGTACTTCATAAAATTGAGCTGAATCTCTACCAACAGACAAAGTAAGGGCACAATTTATTCATTATTCATTTGAGATAATAAATTGCGTAGTTAATGGACACACGTTTGTGAATTAAGGAAACAAGTGAGTGCAATAATTAGCAATTAGTGATGGTGTGTCGTCCTTTTTCAGACCTTTTAACTGACACAACACATTTCTGAGTTTTTCGCTTCACTTTATATAAACGCACTTTAAATGTGCATAAGATCCACAAACCCCAGAAAGTTCAGTCAGGGAATATGTGAAGGGAATCGGGGTCAGTGGAGGATACCTTCATTAAGCTGCTTTGAGTCCATATTTCTTTTTATCACAGATCAAGTGGAAGTGATATCATGTTGTGACACATTCAGCCGGTTGTGGAGGTAGGTTTGACTTTCCAGACGAGCACAAATTGCTTTAGTGTTGAGCAACAGATTGTCCTGTATCGTGTTTTCGCCAACTTTGACTCAGCACAGTTAATAATTAATTTTATTTTAATGCACGACGAGTGGAAATGATGTCACAGATTCATTTCAGATACCGAGGTACAACGCTTTGATTAATTTTTACTAAGCAATCTGTATAATGCTGACTCCTGCCTTTATTATTAAAGTCGTGGGTAATGACTTTAAGAATTAACAAATGATACTTTTCCACTTTTAGACAAATGTGCTGCCACCAGAAAACACTCACACTTTGCAGACTTGACTTCACCTTCTCACATCTTCTCGGCTCTTTAATTAGTTAATTAATATTCTGTCAATTGCCAGATTGATTCATTGGCTATTGATTTTCACCTCTGTACAGTTTAATAGTTCAACCCTGTTCAGTCTAATTTCTTACTGATAAGAAGTGCACTAACAAGAACCCCCAGCCCCTAAATCTATGCAAAACACAATATATCTTGGAAATATTTTAAGTAATCTTTGTTGTTTGTGAATTTAAATATTTGTTTTGCTGTCTGATTCCCAAGATTTGCTAGAACAATTTTGCAAATCAAAATTGTTTTGCTGTAGAATATAAAATCTTAAAATAACTGTTGGTGTATTGGAGTTTGCAGGGGGCTTAAAGTGAGTGTAAATGTATAAAACAACAAAAAATAATTTTAGTTAAAGGAAAAAAATCAAACATTTAAATTATTACCTGTAAGTCATGGATAAACTGAAAGCAGGAGACTAATGATTGGAAATGACTGTTGATTAAAGGTAATGGATTAGACCAGCGTGTCAATCTGAACAGGGGTGGAAATAATAACAGAAAAGCCCAAATTCAATGATGTGGGCAAATGATTTGGTGATGAACCTTGAACTATGTCCACATGTACATAATTCCAAGTTCATTCATTTTGAAAAACATCTCGATCCACATGAAAATACAACAAATGATCTCAAGCCAGCACACAAAGCAGCAGGTGGTGATCTAACCCTCAAAATGTTAGCAATCACAAGTCATGGGGTGGCTGTAGCTCAGGTAACTGGAAGGTTGCTGGTTCGATCGCAGTCTGCTCCAGTATGCATGCCAAATGTCCCTGGGCAAGATACTAACCCCAGGTTGCTCTCTGATGCATTCATTGGAGTGTGAATATGAATGTTAGCTAGGTAGCACTGAAAATGTAGAAAAGTGGTTTGGTGAATGGGTGTGATTGGGTGAATGAACAAGTTGTTTAAAGTGCTTTGAGTGTTCAAATAGAGTAGAAAAGCGCTAGTAGAAACATGTTTGATCCAGCAGTCACAAGTTATCCAAACTAGTCTGGATGTTGCATATAAACCGAGTCCCCCTTTGGCTTTCTGTGCTGTTTTTTCCTCTGCAGCAGGTCACACTCACACATGCTGATGGTTCAGTTTGTTTCCATCCAGCATAGCATGTGCTCAAGTTCAAAATAATCCAAATGATTTTTGACTAAACAATGAAAAATTCCTAAGATTTACAGAAATATTGTACATGTTGACGTGACTCTAGACCAGGGGTATCAAACTCAAATACACAGTGGGCCAAAATTCAAAACTGGAACAAAGTCGCGGGCTAACATTAATAGTTATTAAAAAAAAAATCTTCCTCCAGATATAGGAATGAATCTTTTCTTATGGACTCAAATAAGTTTTGCTGGAAAACTGAATATGGAACAAGCAAAGCTTAATACTAAACAATATATATATTAGCTGTTTAATACCAGTAGGCCAGTTCTTTTTTTTTTTTTTTTTTTTTTTTTTTTTTTTTCTTTTTTTAAATGACATCAGAAACAGCAGTATGCGACATTACGTGATGGCAGAGCTTCAGTTCATCCTTTGTCATTTTTTTTTTTTTTTTTTTTTTTTTTTTTAATAAATAGGACAGGGGGAATGAATGAGAGAGAGAGGGGGAGAGAAAGAAAGAAAACCAAAGGGGAGAAGAGACGGTGAGAAGGGGGGGGAAGAGAGACAAAAAAAAAAAAAAAACTCCTGGGTCACCTGTATGGAGAAAAAAAAAACAAACAAACAAACAAACAAACAGAGGAGACAGCAAACAACAAAGAGCAACATAATAATAGAGAAAACAAAGCACCATCACAATAAACTAGCTAGTCATAGATATCAGTATTTACTAAGTAATAAACAATATTGTGCAGCACGCAAGATAGACAGCGCACAGTGTGCTTTGAGGCAGCAGCCAAGAAAGCTTTAGTCCGCGTCTGTGAATACCCATGTGTGCATACCTGTGTGGATCAGCATGCTTGCATTCCAAAGGTTTCTCCATGTAATGATCTGCTAGGGAGTGTGGGGGGGCCTCAGCCCCGTCCTCCAGGGTGTGAAGCGGGTATGGAGGAGATCAAAACTCCAGACATCCAGAGGCCCCCAGAACACAAAAGACCATGGAAGACCAACAGAGGGGCAGCCGCGCCACTGTTCCAGTAAGAGCTGAGGAGAGTCCCAGATGAGGGCTCACTCAGCAGCCGCGGAGCAGAAGCCAGGGGGGGTTGCAGTGACGCGCCCGTGAGCTCCGCCGGCCCCCAGCTGCGCCTGAGTGACCGAGCCCTAGGCCGAGAGGCCGGGGGCACCCCACCTCCAAAGGGGGCCCGAGCGAGCCCCAGGCCCCAGGCCCCGACAAGCGGCCGCCAAGGAGTGAGCCGGTGTGTACCCGGACGCCCACCCCCAGACACAAAGAACCACCAACACACCGACACCTGAGGGAGTCCGCCACCGGCAGGGGAAGTGGTGGTGGGTGGAGATAGGCCTCCAAACCTTGGAGGGCCTGAGGTGTCCCCAGAGAGGTGGCGTCTGATACCCAACCTGACATATAGACACAGACATACAGGCACACACAGACACAAACATCCATTCCCACCCTCATGCTCTCATATGCACTCACTCCACACTCAACCAACGTGGAGACAGACATAAAGAGACGCTGTACACACAATCACACTCCCCAAGCGTACTCTACAATCCGGGTCTAGGTACCCTTGCCCCTGGAGGGGGGAATTGCACCCAGACCCAGGTGGTGTTACCCTTTTCCCTGCGGTGGGGAGAGGCAGACCACCCCGACTCCGCAGCAGCAGGGAGGCCCCACACCCCAGACCGCAGTCGGACGGCCAACTCCTCCTACTAGCCCTCCCGCTCCAGCAGGCCGCAGAGAATGGGGGTGGGAGAAGACTCCAAACCTCCCTCCACCCGCTCATTGTAGTGTTGATGCATATGTGTTCTAAGTAGGCCAGTTCTAATAGTAATTTGGTATGGCTTCGCGGGCCAAATGTAATTAGGCTGGGCCAGAGTTTGACACCTATGCTCTAGACAGTCTATGACTGTTTCTGACATCTAAATATTTGCAGAGATTAATAATCGTGTAATTCTCCCTGTTGTCAGACGAATGGCATCATGGAGTTCACGTGTACATTTGCTTTTTCTAAGCTAATGGTGGACTCTTATTGCTTGTATTCTGCTCACTGTATTCACATGAATATTTTATATTTTGTAACAGTGACAAACACGGACAAGCTGAGTAAACAATATTGTGACCTGGCTGTCACCTGTTAAAGCAGGTCACAGGGTATGATGCTGCCCCTCAGGGCCCTCCAATGGCTGAAGTGAAGGAGTTGATGGATGGGCTAAATTTAACAATAAAATATAAAAATATAAACTGCAAAAGAAAAAAATGTGTTAATGTAATGAGCTGTTTGTTGAAATTCACATAAAAATATTAAGTGAAAAACTATTAAAAACAAAGGAAGCTTAAAGTATGGATTAATACGAAGATTATAGTTAAGACCTTCGAAAAGGAGGATGAAAAATAAGTGATTAATTAGTATACTAAAATGAGACACTTGTCCAAATGACACTAGTGGCTATAAGCAGTTACAGTAAACAGTTAAGACTGTTAACTAAAAGTAATGGGCTATTAATTAATTTCAGTTTGTTTTATTCAGCACCAAATCACAACAACAGTCGCCTCAAGGAGCTTTATATTGTAAGGTAGACCCTACAATAATACATACAGAGAAAAACCCAACAATCATATGACCCCCTATGAGCAAGCACTTTGGAGATAGTGGGAAGGAAAACCTCCCTTTTAACAGGAAAAAACCTCCAGCAGAACCAGGTTCAGGGAGGGGCGGGGCCATCTGCTGCGACTCGTTCAGGTGAGAGAAGGAAGACAGGATAAAGAAATGCTGTGGAAGAGAGAAAGAGGTTAATAAAAAGTATGATTCAGTGCAGAGAGGTCAATCGTGAGTGAAGAAGAAATACTCGGTGCATCAGGGGAATCGCCCAGCAGCCTACACCTATTGCAGCATAACTAAGGGAGGATTCACGGTCACCTGTTCCAGCCCTAACTGCATGCTTTAGTACAAAGAAAAGTTTTAAGCCTAATAAGGATGAGCAAGAGCACATCATTTAATGTTATGAGAGTAAAGGTTTAATAGAAATCTAAAACTATAGCTAAACAGTAATGATCTTTTAAATTGTGTAAAAGATAGTACCAGCTAAAAGAAGATGAGCTACTGAACCTAAAGTCATAAATAAACTGTCAAAACAATGGTGGATAAATGGTTATAGAGCTAAAAATAATATAGAATAACTAATTACCAGTAACAGAAAACTTGCTAAAAGCTCAAAGTAACAGAAAATATAATACGTTTAAGCTTAAACACATATAAAATAACCAAATTGGTGTAAACAAACTGACCTAAACACTGACAGTTTAACTGGATGATTATGTAATTGAATTAATATCCACTTATATGAAATTATTGAGATGAAAGGTGGTGTTGATAAACGGATTTGTGAGTCTTTCTGCACCTCACTTATAAAGTCTGTTTAATCTGTTTAATCCTTTTAGAACTTGTAAACAACCCCACAGTCATGTATGTACAGCAGGTGAAGTAATCTCACCTGTGTGCTGTCGTGACTGTTTCCTCTTCTAGTGTTACTGCACCGTCAGATTTTGGGACTCGGTGAGAGCGACTGGTTTAAATGGAGACTTTCAGCCACCACGTTTTGTTTTGTTTTTTTTCCCTGTCTGAGTGACGGACAGGAAGCATTCTCTCATGTGGGCACCAGCATCTGTGTCATCATTAGTATCATAACCCCTGTAAATATGCATCTTCCTCCAGTGTTTCGCTCTGACTGATCACATACATTATGGATGCTCTCCCAGCCTCTCCTCCTCCTCCTCTTTCACCACCTTTTATGACAAATGCATTTTTATAACCTCGCCTTCCTCCCACAGTTGAATCGTGGTGCTTCGCTGCCACCAAGTGGCTCCAGCTTCTCCATCTCCGTGGTGTAAAAGAAGGTGATTTAGCTTCACGTTTGGATTTACAGATAGGAATATTACGCTTCAGGCTCAGTCCCCAGATTTCCAGAGATACCTAATATGTCAGGCTGAATTAGAGAGTATCCACAACATAAAATACAATGCTCTTTTTATATTACTGTTGGTTTAGTTTGTGATATATTCTCTGATAACGCCTGATTAAGATTCGTAACATCTTTAAGCTTTAATTTCCCTTCTAAGTGAACCTTTTCTGCTCACTATAAGTACTGTATTTTTACTCTGGGACTTTACTAGAGTAACTGTGCTTCACTGACTGGGAAACCATCACATATCTTTTAATTTTGGCCTCTCTCTCTTTAAGGCCCCCCAATCCTCCCCCTGTCCACTTTGTTCTGATTGGTCAGCTTCCAGAACCCTGCAGAGGGGCATCACCCAGTGTGTCAATCTGTACTTTCAGCAGTGTGCCTGAAGTAGATAACCAAGAAATCAGTGATGAAAGTACAACAAAGAATCAGTGCTCAGAGCACTCTTTGTGTTGCACTTTTCAGTTATACAAAAATTTCAGAATACAAGAAAACTGAATACACTTTATTTAAGAACATAATTTGTTAAATGTTTGGTTTTTGCAGTTTTAATGTGTATTCAACAAGATATTAAGAGTAAAATTAACCAAGTGCAGTGTAATTATCTGTAATATTCACATTTTTTTCTGTTTAACTAGGCTGGGATATTAAATATCACCATCCGGTATTTTTTTTAATTCGTTTTCTCCTTGATCAGTAGGTTTGCTAGCACAAAAAAAGTTCTTACATAATTTTAAATTTGAACTTTTCAGGGTATACTGAGCTTTCTCACATAGGTTGAGATGTGTGTGCAGTGTTGGGCAAATATCAGCTGGTAGGAGAAAATCAGTGTTCCCTGAATGGTTGGCAGGTTGCTGGTTCTTGCTGGGTGAAATCAGTTGGAAAAAAGGTGCTGCACCAAAAACCTCCTAGCTTTTGCTTTGGTTGTTTTCAGGTTGCCATGGTTACCTTTAGTTTGTCTGCACACACTTACTACTACTTCAGTGGTAGCACAGCCTGAGAAAGTAGGTGTGCTTTCAAATGCTGTGCCAGCTTTTGCTTTAAAGGGAAATGCTCTCAGTTTATTGTTTGTGTTGCACTTTTCAGTTTAATTAGAACTCAAAGTGGAGCCGGCCGTTGTTTATGGCCACGCCTGTCACTTCCATTCAAACTACGACTGCACCAATAAGCCAGTGAACACAGTGTTCACAAGGAGCATTTTGCCAACTGGTCAGGAAATACTTGTTCTTCCCTAGCAACAGGATGATGACTAGGGAAAAATGGGGTTTGCTAACCAAACTCTTGGCTTGTGTGACTGAGGTTTTAACAATTATTTTCCTGGTGACTGCCAGCAACTGGCTGGGGAACAGTCAAAGTCCCGCTTGTTGGTCGTCAGATGGTTGTAGACCTGTCTCTAGGCCTTATTTACTTCATCCTTCATCCATGGCTGTCCATGTTAGCATCACGTGGTTAGCAGTCAGGTGTCTGCATCTGTGCAAAGCAGCCAGTTCATTGGGAATAGCTGCTTGCATATTAATATATGACAGATTTTTTACATTTTACAGATTTAAATTTTGCCATTAATACTTGTAACATAAATTGCTTCTGGTCCTACAATGACATATTTATTAATTTCTTTTTTCACAAATTGAAATTGATTTAATATATGATTTACTAGTTGCGTTAATTGGCATGAATATATAATAAATGAAATCTTTTAAATTTTATTAGCATTTTCTGTGTTCAGGGTACTTTTTCTGTTTTAAAACTTATATAAAGGTCTAAATTATTCATTTGTAGTTTATAAGCGGTGGATACTAGTGTCCGAACTCCAGGGGGCGCTACAGAGGTAAGAAAAAAATGGTGCTGACTGTGTGAGGCCTTTCTGGGTGGACTAAGTAAACGTTCCTCTCCTCTCATCCTCCTCTCCCATCATTACTCTCTGCTGCTGCTGACAGACCATTAGAATATGATTTCAGGCTACTTCATTTGTTTCTTTATTTATTTTCCTCCCTCCTGCGCCTCTGTAAACATAAATCACAGCGAGCCGAGCCCAGAGCTCATATAAATGTCAGGATAGACAGCGGCGCTCATAAACCTCTAATTTGATCTTTATTCATCTGGGAACACGGCGTGAATAAAAGCTCACCTAGTAAATCATCATTTTCTGCTTTCTGTCAACGCAGCAGAGACGAGAGGCATCCATCAGGGCCCATAAGCCCCGCCTCCTGCTGCTCGTTAGGCTGCTGATTGGCAGTCTCACATCCCGACATCGTTAAGGAGAAAAAGTCCAAAATTAGGGAGTTTGCTGCGTAATAAAAACTGGTGGCTGCTTATTTAGAATGTGATCAGTCATATTTTAGTTATCAAATCATGATTAATACGGCAGTTCAGAGGCAAATACTTTACTTTCTCATTATTTTTATATCATGAACACACTTTATTGTTGTAGGTTAAAATAAAATATAACCTCATTGCTCTCCATGAGTTAAATCACAAGCTGGAAAACATAAAACTATTCAGATTTAGTCCTGCCGCTGCTACACTAGATGTGACAGAAAGTTCTTCTTTTATTCTGACATCACTTTTGTTGCCTCTTCTTATATGAATATGAAACTGGTGACGGCAGCATTATTGATGGAGGTTTACTGACACCTGCTGGTTTGCTGGCAAAACTGCACCTGAAAGCAGGAAACCTAGTAATTAATTTAAAAAGAGCGATGGGATGTTGCTTAAATATAATAAATAATGTTTATTCATGAGTATTTTCTAGCTGTTATTAACTGCAAATTACTTCAATGTTGCAGGAGTCAATCAGCACCTCCCATCTAAACGCCTCAGAATCAGCTTTAGGGTATTTCATGAAGACTTACAAAATGTTATCTATCAATATTTTCAGAGTTGGAGGCAGTTTTTAATTGTTGGCCCTGAATGTGATAAGCAGAAGAAAATGGAAGGATGGAAAACCAGTTTAAGCATCTTTGAGCGGGGGTGTCACAGGATCAATATAGTTTGAAAGAAAAAGTACCATTTTAATGTTTGTGACATAGAGGAACAGAAACAAGCTTGGTACCCTGGATGTTTGAGGTGTTTTATGATAATTCACTGAGGGAAACTTCAAAAAGTGCATTCTGGGTAGACTGCTGTGTGTGTCCAGAGACCCTACATGATCCAGACCTTCAAGTATTTTTAAAAATTTACTCTCTTTCCAGACTGAGAACCATGGCCTCAGACTGGGTGGTGATAATTATCACCCCTGCTGCTTCCCCCTCAGCTGCAAATCACACCAGTGTGAGCTGGAGGTCATCACTAGAGAAAGCCAACAAAACTACATTGTTAGCACAATGCAGAGACGAGATCATGAGACCATGGACCAGACCAGCCTTCAGCTGTGGAGTGGCGTCAGGATGACTCAGCTGGTGCATCTGCAGCTGCAGATACCCCATACGCCCAAAAGAACCCCAGTGGATACCCCGGGGGACATGACCGAATGCCTTCTCTGAGTTCTCAAAACACTGTCTGCTTAGTCAAACTCCAATGCAAAGTAAAATATCTGTGAGAGGAGGATGAAAACGTCATTGTACCTTTTAAATCTGACGTTGGACTAATGCATGGACTCTGGTGTAGATGTTCCTGAGAAGGCAGAGGACAAACCCTCCAGTACCACATCTTAAAAAGAGGACCCACCAGCCGAGTTTGCCAACCGAAGGGCGCCCAATGCTTCAGGCCACGTTGAGAGGCTAAACCCAAGTGCACAAAATGACTGTTAGCAAATCATTTAGTCACAAAATGAATGAGGGCTAGAAGATGAACCTGGTATCAAATGTAGTACAAAGGAGTCCTGTCAAATTAAAGATTTCTGAAAATGAGTTTTAACTGGATGAAATATAATTTCTAAATGTGAAAACATATAATCTAACATGTCATTACTGTTTTACTGATATCTCACATTAACAGTTGGACATGTCAAAATGGCGTTTCCCTGACTGAAAGCTAAATTGCTGCTTGTCAGCCACGCTGATTAAGACTTAAAGGGACGTATTACCACTGCAGGTTTATGGCTTAAAGTCTTATTATGAAAAACAGGGGCATCTCTCAGAGGATTTTTTATTTATTCGCAGCGAGGCAGGGATTTAATAGTTCGAACCTCTTTGAGTATTTTGTTTAGCAGAGAAGTCTTTGTTTCTGAGTCACTCTGAAAGGATGAAAAACTTAAAATTTACAAGCACAAAACTCAATATGCATTATTGTACTTGAAATATGCTAAGAAATAAGGAAATGTGTCAGTAATAGTGCGACAATAGTTTTTCTTGGCACTTGTTATGTGGAGTAAGTTTATGTAATCGTATTTTTCCCCTCATGATTTGCTATTTAATTTCCCTCATGTGTTCCTTCTCTTTGTCTCACAGTTTACTTCCTGATTTGTTTTTAATTCCTTGTTTTTTTCTATATTTTTTTTCCGCCTGGATTAGTGTCTGAGTTCACCTGATGTGAATGAATCCCCCTGCAGGCTGTCATGTGTTTTTGTTGTTTCATTGTGTGGTGCTTTTTGTTATCTAAATTATTTAAAGCTATTTGTTTTAACGTTCCTGTCTTGCCTAAATTTTGGGATCATCTTTTGAAGAATTGTGATAGGCAAGGTAACAGAGGTAAAACAGAGACTAGAAAGTCACAGCCAGAATATATTTTTAAAAATTTTTTTTATGTTAATAGAGTTCCTTAAAATTTGGACATAACAGCCGAAGTATAGTTCTGAGTCAGCTTCCTAAAGAACAAAGATATTTGGGGTCACTTCTAGTTCTATTGAATCTTTATGTTGAACATGTTAATTAAGTACAACAACAGAGAAATAAAAAGAGACAAACAAACAATGCAAAACAAACGAAAACAAAGCAACTACAACTACAAATAACTTACATGTTCAAAAAGGAGCAGGAAGACGTATAAGCTTATTTAATCCACCGCTTTTCCCCACCTAGTAATCAATAGTCTACAATGTGTCTTCCTGTTTATGCCGTCCATCAGAAATACCTCATTACAATTACATTACATGTTACCTATATTTTACATACATACACATATACACTTATATTTGATAACCCCAGTAACATGTCAAGGATACACAACCTACAGATATATATACCCATACAAACATGCCCGTGCACCTGCACACACATAAACACACATCACCATTATGAAAATATTAGACGAGAACACCCAGTCAGAGCCCCACCTCCTCCCTGTACCTTTGTACCGCTTTTTAAACTGACTCATTGCTTAATTTCTTTACTTAGTCTATTCGACAGCTTCACTCCACACAGAGATGCAAAAACATTTTAGTGTTGTACAGATACAGGGATGTTTTAAATTTAATTCCCCCCTCAAATTGTATCCCTGTTCCCTTTTAGAGAACAATTTAAGAATATTGTCAGGAAGTAGGTTGTTTTTTGATTTATACATAAGTATTTTTCTAAGATTGTGTCCAATAATCATCACAAACCTCGTATTTTATTTGGCATTATAAATATAATCACAGCATCGGTGAAGTATTCCAGTCTGGTTTTAAAACACATCATAGCACTGAAACTGCTCTTTTAAAAGTTTCCAGTGACCTTTTAACTTTTACTGACTCGGGAGATTCCGCCATTTTAATATTACTAGATCTCAGTGTTGGTTTTGATACAGTGGATCATAGCATTCTTATCTCACGGCTGGAACAATATGCTGATATTAAAGAGACTGCACTGGATTTGTTGGTTTAAATCTTACCTATCTAATCGATCCCCAAGGACCTCGCTCTTTGGTGGGGTTCCACAGGGATCTATTCTTGGCCCGGTTCTCTTCTCAATTTACATGCTTCCTATGGGCCCTATTTTTAAAAAATATGGTGTCTCCTTTCACTCTTATGCAGATGATTCACAGATCTATCTCCCACTGAAATGCAAATCTATGAACCCTCTGAAGCAACTGTTCGATTGTCTTGGCTTTAAGTTTTCTCAATCTAAATAAACAGAAAACTGAGATCATTGTCTTCGGCCCTAGTGACCATTACGACCTTGGCGCCTTAGAAAATTATAAAAAATCATTTGCGAGAAATTTAGGTGTGATTTTTTATAGTAATTTAACATTCGATAAACAGAAAAATAATGTGATCAAGACCAGCTTCTTTCACCTCCACCTACTTGCAAAGGTGAAGCCATTTCTCTGTTTCAGAGACTTTGAGAAAGCAATCTATGACATTATTGCATCTCGCCTCGACTTCTGCAACAGCCTCTACTCTGGTGTAACTTCGTCATCAATTGGTCGACTACAGCTGGTTCAAAATGCTGCAGGAAGGCTTGTGACTTGCATGCGCAAGTGAGAGCACATATCCCCTATACTTGCCTCGCTACACCGGCTGCCAGTTGGTTTTCAAATTGATTTTAAAATCTTGACACTTGTTTTTAAAAAATTGCATGGACTAGCTCCTATATATCTCTCTGATCTTCTAAATCAGTATACTCCGGCGAAATCTTTGAGGTCTGCAGACCAAATGCTTCTAGTTGTCCCTAAGTCTAGATTAAAACACAGAGGAGATGTGGCTTTTGCTGTGGCTGCTCTGAAACTGTGGAATAAACTGCCTTTATATATCAGGACCTCTCCAACACTGGATACTTTTAAAACTCATCTAAAGACCCATTTTTACTCCTTGGCTTTTAAGTCGGTATGAGTCTGTCATTATTTTTATTCTTATTATTTTCTTATCCTTGATTTTACTTTCCTTTTAAATTTTATCTGATTATTCTATTGTACAGCACTTTAGTCAACAGTTGTTGTCTTTAAAAGTGCTATCCAAATAAAATTGATTTGATTTGATAATTTGTGCAGTGAGAAAATGAACCTGTGAATTTTATTATTTTTGATTTAAAGAATAGTGGATCTGTATGATCTCTGTAACCAGTTTTATGGATTATCCTTATGGCCCTTTTTTTTTCAATATGTGTCATGATTCGGCTGCGTAACAGAGGCAGGTGAGGACCCAAATGCAAACTCACGGAGACACGAGGAATAAACTCAAAAGCACTGCTTTATTGCAGAAGTACAGGGAAAACAGAGAACTAAACTAAACTGAGAAATGATTAACTGAAACACGAGGAAACACCGCCATGAGGGAGGACGCGACACGGAATGGAGGGAGACGCGGACATAAATACACAGAAGGATAACGAGGGACTTGGGAACACACAGCTGACACAGATAATCCTAACGAGACAGGGCAGGAGCAAACACAGCATGATGCATACTGATGGGAGACTGTCAAAGTAAAACAGGAAGTACACAGAGGCGCAGACATAACAGGCTGGGGAAAACATGGAATAAAACACAAGGAGGAGAAACGAGGCATGGGGACTCACAGATACGTGGAGGGGGACACGGGGTAAAATCGCGAGGGGAAATCTTATAAACTAAACTGAACAACCTAGGAACCATGGAATAAATAAAGAACAAAATACAAAAACACGAGAAAACTAAGAACGCTGGGTAAAAATGACCCAGGACCATGACAATATGAAGCCCCAATTTGTGGTCCAGAATGTGTCTTACTTTACTCGAAATTGAAATACTTCTTGAAATTTTGTTATGTATATGATTTATATGAGACTCCCAGTGTATTTTATCATCTATTATCACACCAAATAACTTGTGTTCAAGAACTCTTTCAATTTCCACAACATCTATATGAATATGCACTTGTGCGTTTCTTTGGGAATTCCCAAATAAGACGATTTTAGTTTTACTTAGATTTAGTGATAGTGTGTTCCTGTCAAACCATTTTTTAATTTTGCACATTTCTGATGTAATTTTATCAAGCAGCTCCTTTAGATTACCCCCAGAACAAAAAATATTTGTGTCGTCTGCAAATACTAATTTTAACATATCAGCCTTACAAATATCATTTAAATAAATAATAAATAATTCTGGACCCGGTACAGAGCCTTGTGGAGCAACAAATGCAATGTCTAAGTATGATGAGAAAAAGTCACCTAGCTTTGCAAATTGTTTCCTGTCACTTAAATAGATTTCGCAAAAGTTTTGCGAGCGCTCGCAAAAGACCCCGCTACTTTTTGATAGTGGTTCTGTTGAAGGGTGCGGTCCGGTACAGAGCAGACATGGAGGAGGATTTAGAACATTTCCTGCGGTCAAGAGAGGTCCCACAAGAGGACATCATACACATGCAACAAGACAAAGTACGTATAAAATTCAGTAAATGAAAGAACAAGATAGCATAAAACACCGGGGTTGAGAAGGTGAGCGACTTGTTGAAAAACAGAAGTTGTATATGCAAGCCTTTAATGTTAACTCTTATAAATATGTTCAGGTTAACTAAACATAACTCGTGAAGGGCACGTATGTTTTAAAATTTCATATTGTTATCTGGCTGTGCCGTTACCATGGTAACATGGACGCCATGGCACAAATTACTTGGTGGAACTTATCTTACTTATACCTTACTTCACGAAATAGTTTTTAGTAACGTGGTATATAAATATCTACTACTACTACTATACTAATACTACTACAGCAACAGTAAATTAATAAGAAAGAAACTGACAAAGTAGCTTTTGACAGTGATCATGAACAGTGATTAAGAACTCTCTTTCTAATACATTTGCAAACTGTTTAATTACCAATTGTTGGCTAGGCTTAAATAATACTAAATCTATAACCAAAATAACTAAAGATACTTTGAATCTACCAACACAACACTGACCGAACCCTATCTTTTGCTGAAGCATTAGCATGAATTCCTTCCTGCTGCAGAGTACAAATAAATAATATATTTATAAATGTGCGGTAGTGTGACTTCCTAGAATAAAACTAGAAACTCGATTTCATTAATAGCATTTCTCTAATGTTTTATGTCTGCAGGTGGATAAGGCAGTGCTGTCCATCTGTGAGGCGTAGGAGGAACTTCATCAGGCCAAAATGGTAATGTTATATATAAATTGTCAGTGCAACCATGGTTTGGGAACAGAGAGACAACTAAAATTAGACAATAAATTTCAAACATATTCAGAACATTGATATTTTGGAATCTATATAATTCATTTACATTTCTTATGGAATATGCGTGTTTGGTCTTGTCTTGTTTGCCTTTAGAGTCAAGCAACCAACTTTCCCCATCAAATTCAGGAAATCCACAGAACCCCCGACATGTGTGAATTTGCAGGATGAAGGTTGTTGATGATCTTTTGGCTGTATTTATGGACAGTAACATAATGAAGGTGACTTTAAAGATGAACTTTGTAAATGAAAATCCTGTTGATGATGCTGGGGTGTCAAGGGAGGTTTACACTGCATTTTGGGAGCAATTTTTGGAAGGTGTGAAGGTGAAAATGAACTGAGGCCAGACTTTTGTGAGGCAGGATGGCAAGCATGGATGGGGTCCCACTTCCTACCACCGACGAACAACATGCAGCCTGCCATTGAAACAATGGTTCATAAGGCCATTCTCCAAGAGCCAAAGTATATAATGGATTGCTTCTCCACACCCATGGCACGTCTGCAGCTGAAACTGTCTGGCAAGGAAAATTTGTTGTCTCTGTTTGAGACAAAGAAGGCCACAGGCAAAAGAGTAGTGCAGCTATTTAAAACAGCAAAATTGATGCTGTCTCAGGCAGAACAGACAACCTTTAACCATCTTCAGCGTTATGTCAAAAACGCTGATGAAACAAAAGCTGAAAAAATCCTGCGCTTCTGCACTGGATCTTCTGTCATCTGTGTTGACAAAATTTTGGTGTGCTTTAATGCTGAAACTGGGCTCAACAGAAGGCCTGTTGCTCATACCTGTGGAGCCACCCTTGAAGCTCCATGCACTTACAGTTCTTATCCTGAATTTCTTTACTTTTTTTTCCGCCCTCACCCAACATGGAGACAGACATAAATAGACACTGTACCCACAATCACACTCCCCAAGCGTACTCTATACCCCAGGTCTAGGTACCCTTGCTCCTGGAGGGGGAAACTGCACCCAGACCCAGGCAGTGTTACCCTCTTCCCTGGGGTGGAGAGAAGCAGACCGTCCCGAGGAGGCCCCACATTCCAGACCCCAGTCGGACGGCCAACTCCTCTGTTTAAACTTGTTATCGGATTTAATATTTCTTGAACAATCAAGATTGTAGCCCAGGATTTCACACTGGATTAAATAATATATGTAGTTAATTAGAAAATATTGCTACATTTTTTGTTACAGATTATGCATTTCTACTGTCTATGCTTCTCTGTAATTAAAGTGCTTGGGAACACAGGCAGTCTATACACAGATATTGTCACTATGCTTTTCTGTCAGTTCCAGTTTTGTTGTCTGTGCTACATAGTCAGAAAAAAAAATAAATTGAAAACATTTCACAGTTTGTCTTGTACTTCAAAAACGCATATCATTCTTACAGAAGTGGTGAGTGTTGCCAAAACAGCATTTGAATGAACTTGCTCTTCATCAACAGGACAGGTGGGTACAGAGAATTTAACATCCAGCTGATAAAATCAGCTTCAGGTAGATTAATTATCTGAAATAATAATATTTTTAGACTGAGAAACTTGAGTTTACAAAAATGTCAAAGTGGCCCGGGCCCCCCTCAGGTTCTGATGCCCCTTAGTACAATTTTGTGTAGCCTGCCAGTGTGACAGTTCACGTTATAGTATATATAAAGCAACAAAGCAAAACAGAACTTCTCTTCAATTTTAACCTATATTCTAGCCAACATAGATAACTAAATATTTCAGTCATTAACAGCTGGTGTCAATAAATGCTAACTCAGTTTAAAAATATTGATTATTACAAAATACTCAACATAAACCACCTTTATCTGAGTAAATACTGTACATTAAAACTCCTAATACATTAAATAAAATAACAATAATAAAAATTTCGACATCAGTTTTTCCTCTTAAAAATATAAGGCAGAAACTGGCCTTCTCTTTCAGCCAGTTACTTAGACAAACTAGCCTGTTCACATTTTCAGAGCTCAAGGCAGCTCTCTTTTTTGTTACTATGTGACATGTGATGTCTGCAGGACAGACAACTGTGGGTGGGTCCCTGCTCGATTGGACCACCACTGCAGCGGACAGTCTTTCTCGCTGTTGGTGGATTCTGTTCTGTACAAACTCAGGGCCCTGTTACACAGGGCTTCCTCGTCTGAATCAGAGTCTGAAGACAATGAAGAGAGGAGGAGGCTCTTTGTCTTTGCTGGCTCCTTTGTGGTGGCATCTTTACACTGTTCCTGCAGCAGGGCCTCAAAGCTGGTCCAAAACTCTTCTTGCTCTCCCCTTAAAAGACACTTTATATCCTTAAAGCGTAGGTCAAGCACAGTATCTATCTTGAAACACTGATGGTTGAGTGTACATTGGGATAGGTCCTTTGTGAAGACAGTCTTAAATTTCACCATGTAGTTTGAGTCATCACCTCCATGGTGTCATGCAGGTGGCAGAAAGCAGGTAAAACCACTGAACATGAGACGTATGTCTCACCTCCAAGAAGCTCAGTCACAAACCTGTAGTAGACAGTTCAAGAAAGGAATTATTAATCTATACAATATGTCAGGGGTAGACATTTGTTCAAAACACAAGTAAGAGAAATGAGACAACTGCAGACCGACTCAGAGTGTAATTAGAAAACGTGCGCACGGGTGAATGCCTCTGAGAAGACACACACACCGAGCACAGGCTCGCTTGCTTTATTTATAAGGCAAAAATGGGTTACATAGTACTTCCTCTTTTAACAGATGTTGAAGAGAGGTTAAACATTAAATCAGCTTATCTGATCTTTCACACACTGGGATAAGAATACAGAAGTATATCATGCTTTATCTGACATCACAGACACTGAAGTAAAGAATGCATCATTATATCATGCTGTCAAACATCTCAGACACTGAGGTAAGGAATACATCATGTTTTCCTTTAACAATAGACTTGGTTAGGTGATTCTTCAACAATAGGCTTGGTTATGTGAAAATATATGAACACACAAAATATAAGGCATACTTGGTTAAAATATAAGGCTTACTTGGTTAGAATATAAGGCTTACTTGATTATATTGTATTATAGAGATTTGGTTATAATGTATAATGAAGAAAATCTCTAACATTTCCCTCCTGATGTTAATATATTTCACAGGTTTATATCAATGCATAGTCACTTGTTAAATCACATTTTCAACTTGCATGTCATTCAGTGAAGTATCTAAACATCAGCTCTGTTAAGACTATAATAGAGATTCTCTACTCTGTCTTCCATATTTAGCATATCATACTGGCGATAGGGATCCTCCATATCCCTCTGGATCAAGACAAAATTTCCTAAAGTACGGTTAAACATACTCATCACCATGCGTCTCAAACAAGGAATAATGCAAGCAGCAAAAATGCAAAATAGAAACATCATAGTACATAGGGCCAACAGGCCTTTAATCAGCAAAGATTTCCAGGAGCCGCTCAGCAACCAGTCCCACCAGCCTTGCTCATTGGTTACGTAGTCCTGTTGCTGAGCGTCTCTTAGTTGTTTCAGAACATTCAAAGCATTTGTCATGTTTAATGAGTGTATGTTGTCAGGTATGTAAGTACAACATGTCTTGTTAAACAGTATGCAGAGACCTCCTTTCTCTGCAAGAATAATGTCAAAAGCTACGCATGACAGTGATGCGGATTGCATCAATTTCTTCATTCTGTGATTTGTCAATGCGGGTGGAAGCATTCAAAAACAGTCCAAAGCGATAATCTAAAGTCTCTATTCGTAGTGCGTGCTTTCCTACTCCTGTCCAAGGAAACAGAGCGTGGATTACCTTCTCGCCGGTGTTCCAGAGTTTGAAGTTCTCTGGCACGTCTGTTCCAAGGATTGAATCATGAGGCTTGATTTCTACATCACGCCTAACTCTGGTCTTGTTGTGCACAGTTATCTTAAAAGTGTGATCTGAAATGAAGATAGGTGCACAGCATCCTGACCAGTTGGGTGGCAACATAAAGTATGCACGCTGTCCGCACAGCCATGCCATACCTTGTACCCAATAGGTGCCATTTACCTGTTGATTTAGGTTGACTGTCCCATACCCTACTCCTCCATAGGTTGCGTTGCAGTTGCTGGTATGGCCCAGAGGGTGGCGTCCTTGCCCTGGCGCTTGGTAGAAGCACAGAGGATGCCACTTCTCTGTATGGGTCATAAAAACAGGGAAAGGGACAGAAGCATTTCTGTTTTTTACTGTCATATCTACCCAGAATTTGTCGTCACAGGTTCCATCCTTCTTCAGGCCTTTTGCACCTGGGAGTGAAGCTTTCATGCCGATTGCAAAGTGTTGTCTTCCAATGCTGGCAAAACTTGCTGCACATTCACTTTGCCAGTGACTGTCCATTATGCGACCATATATGGTGGGGTAGACTGAAGTTGAAGGCATGTGAGAACAGACATAACATTCTTTTTCTTCTATGGTGTTGTATAGGTATCGGTACCAGGCATTGTTCATCCAAGGGTGAATGTGATCTTGGGTCATCTCAGTTAGATGGGAGTTGTCATGGGTCCACCTCTTGAGACGGGGAATAGTTGGTGTTATTCTGTGGGCTCTTCCAGGTATCAGCCAGAAGAGCATCACCCCTAAGATGACACCGGCCACCAGGCAGATCAGGCGGCACATGAACCGTTTCCGTTGAAAGTGACAAGCACTTAAGCATAACAGCTTTGGGGCTGGGGCTGGTGGCTCTTCTTCTTCTAGATTCATCATGCTGGCTCTCTGCATTCCAGGCGTCCCCAGTGTTGTCATTGGTTCCTCTCTTTGGTGGGATGGGTCACTCTTTATTATGTGTTTGTTCTTCAGGGTGACCAGGCACACCCGGGCTCCAAGTGAGGAGACCACTGGCGAGAAGGTAAAGGGCGGGGTATACCCAATCG
The DNA here is from genome assembly GCF_057381915.1 of Diplotaxodon limnothrissa. Lineage (NCBI taxonomy): Eukaryota > Metazoa > Chordata > Actinopteri > Cichliformes > Cichlidae > Diplotaxodon > Diplotaxodon limnothrissa. Next base: position 11,681,129 of record NC_140597.1, on the reverse strand, counting down.
GCCCTTTCCTTCACCAGGGGATCACTTGAGAGTCGGGGGAACCGGCGTCTTATTGTGGTGCAAACACTTTCTTCACGTGACTTTGATGGATCCACGAAGGTCTTTCAGCGATTTTGCAAGCTGTCGGTGTAGTAAGCAGCACCTGATGGGGACCCTCCCACCGTGGAGAACTCCAATTTTTCCGTTGGAGGACTTTAATCAGAATCCAATCACCGGGGTTCAACCTGCAAGAGACTGGAGATAGATCACTCGGCAGTTGATTGCTTAATATCACTTCTTTATTTTCAAACAGTTTTGTCATCCATTCTGCCATTGTTGTTTCTGCAATAGATTTATTAATTGGCTCACTAGTTATGGGGAGAGGGAAGGGTCTGCCATGTACAACTTCAAATGGCGTTAGACCACCTGCTCCTTGAGTTATTCTCATCCATAACTTAACTAAGCTTAGACATTCAGGCCATGGTTTTTTAGTTTCTTCCATACATTTCCTCAATCTTTGTTTAATTGTGCCGTTAGTTCTCTCGACTAATCCTGCACTTTGTGGATGATAAGAACAATGATGTTTTATGCTAAAGCCTAGAGCTTCAGAAACTTTACTTATCACTTCATTCACAAAATGTGTACCATTATCTGATCTTATCAGAGACGGAATGCCATATGTTGGAATGAAATGGTTGCACAAACATTTTGCTACTGAAATTGCATCTGCTTTTTTCACTGGGTATATTTCTGGCCACTTGGAAAATACATCTATTATCACAAGTGCATACTTGGAGGATTGAGATTCATTTAGTTCTATAAAATCCATGTGGATAGTATGGAATGGGTGTGGCGGTGTAGGGAACCGGCCTCGTTTTGGTCTTAAATTGCCTTGAGCATTGTGTTTTTGGCAAATCATGCATGTTCTAATAAACTCTTTTGCTGAACTTTCAAAATTTTTTGTATAGAATTGTTTATTGAGTATAGAAACCATCCCACCTGATGACACATGCGTTCTGCCGTGTGTCACTAATGCAACAGTTTTATGCAAAGATTTTGGAAGGACTAGTTTGCCATTACACATCATGAGATTGTCTTTTAATTCTGCTCCATCTCTCAACCAAGATTTTTGTTCACTCAGCGATGCTGTTTTCTGTGCATCTGCTAGTATTTCTAAGGGTATTAAATCTATGGTTTCTGTTGTTAAAACATCAATGTGTTTTTCTGCAGCTGCTTTGGCTGCTTTGTCAGCAAAGTTATTTCCTCTTGTTATTTCTGTGTCATCCTTTTGATGAGCTGCACATTTGCATAGTGCTAATTCTTTTGGCAACGTTATTACTTCTAATAGCTTTTTTAGAAGGTTTGCATGTTGAACTGGGTTGCCTGAGGACGTTGTCATTCCTCTGTTATGCCATATTTTTGCGAAATGATGAACTGCTGAATAGACATATTGGCTATCTGTGTGTATATTGACACTTTGACCTTCGTACAGTGTACATGCTCTGATGACTGCGGTCAATTCTGCGCTTTGAGCAGAGTTTGAGGAACTGAGAGCTTTTGCCTCTACCACTGCATCAACAGTTGTGACCGCGTAACCCACACAATTTCTACCGTAAATATCTTTTGACGCTGAGCCGTCCACAAAAACATTACTGAAACTGCTCTGGGGGGAACTATGTATATCATTGCGAGGCTTTGTGTCTTCCTCTAATTTTTTAATGCAACAATGTTGTTCTCCATCCAGAGGGGTCGGCAAAAGTGTGCTTGGGTTTAGCTGGCCACGCTTCTCTATTGTGATGTGTGATTGCGAAAGTAAAATCCCCACATAAGAAAGTTGTCTGGCGTGTGTGAGGAAAGAGAGATTTGCTTGGAGCAAAATAGAGGTCACGGCATGTGGGACTTTGATGATCAACTTATGTCCCAAAACAATGTCTGCACATTTTTTAACTGCCTCTGCTGCTGCTGCGCATGCCTGTACACAGGTAGGCAATCCAGCAGCTACAGAGTCAAGTTTGCATGAGTAGAAAGCTAATGGGCGTTGTTTTTCTCCAAAAGCTTGAGTTAAGACTGCTTTCATGTACCCTCCTGCACCATCAACATGGAGAATGAACGGTTTTTCATAGTCTGGTAATGCTAAGACGGTACATGTCTGCAATGCTATTTTTAAATCAACAAAAGCTTTTTCTGCTTCTGGGGTCCATTGTATTTTGTCTTTTAATGCTAGGTCTTTACCATAAATGAGGTTCTGTAGTGGCTGGGCCAGCAGTGCATACTCTGGAATCCAGCATCTACAGAAATTGCACAGACCTAAATAACTCATCATTTGTTGTTTAGTAATTGGCTTTGGAGCATTTTGTACAGCTACTTTTCTGCTGTCTAACAGCTGCCTGCCTTGTCCTGTTAGTTTGTGGCCAAGGTATATCACTTCCTTGCTCCACAACTGCAATTTATGCTGTGATACTTTATGGCCTTGCTCTGCGAGATGTTGCAAAACTATCAGTGTGTTTGCTTTGCACTCATCCTGTGTATGGCCTGTAATCAATATATCATCTACATACAGCAGGAATTGCCCTGGAGCAGGGAGGGAGCAAGATGACATTGATTTTCTCAAAGCCTCTGCATAAAGAGTGGGGCTATTCTGGAATCCTTGAGGCCACCTTGTATAAGTATACTTTTGATTGTCAAAGGTGAATCCGAATAGCTTCTGTGAGTCAGGGTGTAGAGGCACAGAGAAGAAAGCATTGGACAAGTCTATTACAGAGAACCACTGTTCTTTTGGTGTTACTTGATTTAAAATTGTGTGTGGGTTTGCAACCACTGGAGGTATTTGCTCTGTTACCTCGTTTATTGCTCTTAGATCATGAACTAGGCGATATTTTCCTGTATTAGCTTTTTTTTACTGGAAAGATTGGTGTATTACACGTGGCTTCATTAGTTTTCACGAGAATACCTGCTTTTTGCATATCTGCTATGACTGGTCCAATTCCTTCTCTCGCCTCTGCACTCAAGGGATATTGTGGTTTTACAGGCCTATATGTGGTTGTAGTTTTCACCACTACTGGATCTGCTCTTTTTATTAGGCCTACATCTGTGGGTCCTTGAGACCATAATGTTTGTGGTAGCTTTTCTAGTTCAGGATGTGTTTCAACAGAGCGTTCTCACTCCCGAGGCGTAACATGTCGACGTTTTGTCACGTCCCGCGGCGTTCCTGAGGAACGCGAAAGGAGACCTTCGGCGTTCTTATGGTACGCGGCGGGTTATGGCTGGAATCCAGTGCAATGACGCTCCCGCGGTAATAGACGTTCCAGCCCTGTATTCCAGCCCTAAACCTAACCTTATCCCTAGCCCTGACCATAACCTTATTCCTGACCTTAACCAGGACTTTAATGATGTTAAATAGCGTGTTTCTAAGCGATTTGAAGAAAAAGAGCGAACATGTGTAGGTTCAGTCCAGACGGTTCTCATATTTCCTCTTTTTCCGAGGTCGTCATTTAGGAACGTGGTGGGTAGCCGAAAACGTAATATGGTGACGATTTGTCACCTAGCGTAAAATGTTACGCTTTGGGAGTGAGAACGGGTTGGTTTCAACTGTTAACACTTGTCATTCGTCTTGCTCTGTTGTGGCTAAATGTGTAGCCGGTGTGGCTGTCACCGGCCAACACAGCGTGAGTCTCATGCACCCTGTTCTACGGCTTTTTTGCCAGCCCTCACACTCTGTTTTGTCATATCTGTCCATTTCTACATTTCTCAGCACTGTGCCTAACTCAGACCAAGGCGTTTGGTCATTGCGTGCAACAGATACATGAGGGTTCAACATTTTATTTATGCGTTGCACTGCATCTGTCTGTAACACTGAGCATACTGCATTGCCACTCTGTGTTACATACAGATGTTGTAGGACTAGTTTTTGTGGTCCTAGTCTGTGCACTTGCTGATCATAAATTTTGTCTGGGCCTGGGACATGTTTATACCACAGGGTGTTGTGGTATTCTGCTGGGTCCTGCCTGTGTGAGTGCTCAGGTAAGTACACATCAGCTTTGGCCTCCAGAGGTTCAAGTTTTGGTAAATCTAAGGTCCAGTAATAATTTGGCTCACCTAAACCTTCACAAACAAAAATGTCTTCAGTTTGGCTCTGACTTTCAGAGAGTAGGAGTCTGGCTTGCATGCCACTTTCTTCAGGAATAACTCCTATTTTTAATTTTGTTAAAGCATCTCTTCCTAACAAATTTAGTGGACAAGATGGGTCATAGATGCACTGATTTTTGCAGCCACGGCCACTTTCTCTATGTGACATAAAGAGGGGAACGGTTAGCTGTTGCAATGTCACATGTCCTGAAGCTGATTTCACAATTAAAGTGTCTTTTGAGAAAGTTACATTTGGGATTTCTACTGTTAAGACAGATCTACACGCTCCTGTGTCACAAAGGAATTTTACTGGGACACCATTCACGTGTACTATAACTGTTGGCTTTGCTTCTGATCCTAGCAGTAGTTGTTCAATATTGTAAACTTCCCCTTCACTTGTTTCACTTCCTTCCTCTCGTGCTAGTCATTCATCACGGCGTCTGCGCCTGTCATCATCACTTTCTTGTTCCTGGCTTACACTTCTACAGTCTCGAGCAAAATGCCCGATTTTACCACAGTTATAACATTGTATATCTCTTTTGTCTCTTCTTTGTCCTACTTTCTGCTTTCCCTTACGTGGCTTAAAACCTGCTGTGTGTTTTTGTTGTCCTGAGAAAGCTATAAAGCCTGTCTCTGGGTCAATCATGAAAACTCCTTCTGTTTTTTCTTTCTGTTTATACACTTTAACTGCATGCTCAGCATATTGCAGGGCGTCAGGCAAAGTGCCTGTGTTTTGTGTCACCCAATGTTTGTCTACATGTGTTTTTATTTTGGGCATTAGGCCACTCAGGAAGGCATTTTTTAATTGTTGTTGAAAAGCAGACTGTGGATTGGGATCATGGTTCAGTCCTGAATTTTGCCCGAAAACAGGACGCAAGCGATCCAGATAGTCTGATGCTGTCTCTCCTTCTTTTTGTTTGCACTCTCCTATTTTTCCATAATCTGGCCTTGGGGCTAAATTGATTTCTATTCTGCCGTACAAGTCATTTAATTGTTGATCTAACAGAGGAGTGTCTGGTCCTAGCACATCGCCGTTTTGGTCGTTTCCTGTGTAGGCTCCTCTGACTCTAGGAAAACGTAAACCTAATAAATCTTGAAGAACCTGGAGCATTTCATGACCATTCAAACCCCAACCGCGACGAATCAATTCTACTGCATTTCGCCACTGTTGAAAACCTTCATTAAGGGGTGTGACATCTTTTAGCACATTCTCTCTGTCCTTATGGGACCAGGGTCGGAATGCGTATATCAGAGGTTCTCCATCTATTGGTATGATTCCTTGGCCGTCTGCGGGCCCACTGGGTTGCCCATACCTAGGATTTGATAAGGCAACCATTGGAAACTGACCTACAGTTCCTTCTTTTTTGTAGTGATTATGTTTAGTCATAAGGTTGAGGTGATGTTTTGCCTCTGCATAGGGATCTGAAGCAAAAGGGTTGTGAGGAGAGATTACAGGAAGCGGTGACGCAGGAATTGGTGCAGCTGCTGCTGCTGCTGCTGTCTGTGTGGGCTGAGAGGAAGGTGCATAAGGAGGGGGGTTTTTTTCCTCTCCAGCAGCTTTCTGTTTATCTTTATTTTCTTGTTTTTGGGCACGTTTAGCACTGCGTTTATCATTTTCTGCCTCCCATGCTTTGAAAAGTTGCCATTCTGCTACACGTTTAGCTTTTTTCTTTTGACTTTTTTCCTCAAATAGTTCTTTTTGCAAAGCAGCTTTTAAAGCAGTTATTGACTCTTGGTTGCATTTGCCTTGCCAGGCTGGACAATAAATTTTATGTGGATTTCTCCACCTATTTACACTGACTCTTCCTGCATTTTGACAGTTTTTTTCAAGCTTTTCTTCATCTGCTGTTAATTTTACTTTAGTTTTAGAATTACCCATTTTGAACTAATTACGTCAGAACTGTGACACCTTCTTTGGCATGAAAAAGTGGGAATGGGTTTTCAATAACAGCCTTCTACTCTCCCGCTATCCGAGAGAGCGGTTATTGATTTTACGTGATGAAGCACAACCCTTTTTCCACTTTAACCAATACGTGAGTGTACACAGGAAAACAGTTTGAGAAGTGGTTCGACCGCTTATTGGGTCGTAAAAACAACTCACTCCTCTATTTCAACACAAACAAAGCGCGTTTTTATAATTTTTATTGAGATTTTCCGTAGGCCTATTTCATGTAACACCTTCAACCTGTTCCGTTGCAGCCACTCCCAGAGCGACCGGAACTCGTTCCGTTACAGCTGCTACCCAGAGCAACCGGAACTTTTAATAGCGATTTCTAGAATATCGCTCTTGCCTGTTGTCTCCTAAGTCCCTTCTGGACTGAGATCTGTCGGCGCTAACCAGGTTTACACTATTTTAAAGGAAAATCTCAATATCAACGTATTTTAACGCTTGATGGAATGCAGTGTTTCATATTCACCTTACTGTGGCGCTGCGTTTTTGGATCCGGTGCTCATCGGGTCCTGGAGCCGTGAAGGCCTGTATAAGACGCTGACCGGAGATCGAATTCACGCTCCCGGATTTTCTTTTGCTGTGCACAGACTCTTTTCCAGCGCAGGCGTCACGACGTCAGGATCCGATGAAGACCGTCTGTGGAAAACTAGACGTTAAAAATAACAGTCAGTTCTCCGGCTCGAAGGACCAATTAAATGTCAGGGGTAGACATTTGTTCAAAACACAAGTAAGAGAAATGAGACAACTGCAGACCGACTCAGAGTGTAATTAGAAAACGTGCGCACGGGTGAATGCCTCTGAGAAGACACACACACCGAGCACAGGCTCGCTTGCTTTATTTATAAGGCAAAAATGGGTTACATAGTACTTCCTCTTTTAACAGATGTTGAAGAGAGGTTAAACATTAAATCAGCTTATCTGATCTTTCACACACTGGGATAAGAATACAGAAGTATATCATGCTTTATCTGACATCACAGACACTGAAGTAAAGAATGCATCATTATATCATGCTGTCAAACATCTCAGACACTGAGGTAAGGAATACATCATGTTTTCCTTTAACAATAGACTTGGTTAGGTGATTCTTCAACAATAGGCTTGGTTATGTGAAAATATATGAACACACAAAATATAAGGCATACTTGGTTAAAATATAAGGCTTACTTGGTTAGAATATAAGGCTTACTTGATTATATTGTATTATAGAGATTTGGTTATAATGTATAATGAAGAAAATCTCTAACACAATAACTATCAACTGTAGAGCTTTTTGAAGAAACAGGAACAATAAGTTAAAAAATTGTTTTATGTACCTGCATGGCTGAAGGACGATCGCCAGCTTTTGGAGTTTTATCAGCTCTGATGGAGTTAAAATGACTAGCTTGTGCCTTTGTTTGTCTAAAGCAGCAAAAACTTCTTCAGTAGAAAAGAAACCATATGCAGCGTTGAATTCCAAGGTGTGGAAACATCCTGTATGAGTAGCTCTGTTGGCCCAGTCTTGTTTGCTCCTGGTGTAGTTCCTCCATATTAGCAGGGCTGTGTTTAAACTGACCCACTATCTTGTGACATTTTGCTAATCCATCACTAAACACTATCAGCAACAGTGACAGTGATGGTTCTTTACAAGATGTGAGAAACACAAGGCATGTGTTGAAATGGGAGGTGTCTTACTGCAGCCACCATGGTTCGTGCACTGTCTGTTCCAATTGTGGTGACCTTATGTTGAATTCTCCATTCCACTGCCACAGAGAGAAACTGGTCAGAGCAGTTTTCGCCATAGTTTCTGGTGTTTGTCTTCTGCACAGTCAGGACTGTAGATTCCATGTCCCATCAGTGACATCAACAATATGTGCAGTGACTCCCATGTAATTAGAATTACTAATTGAGTCCAATGATTGCCAGTAAGAGCCACAAAGTCTGCTTTCTGTAATGCATCTAATTTTGCTTTCTTTTCGGTGTCATAAAGCTGTTGAATTTTACTTGAAATAGTCTTTTGGCACAGCAGTAGGAAAGTTGGATCACCTGACGCTAACTGTAGCACATTTTCTAACCCCCATCTTCTACCACTGATAGTGGTCTACAGTCCAGAGCAATCCATTTGGCCAGAGAATTTGTGAGTTTGCCCGATGTTGATTTACTAATTTTGGTCCTAAAGTCAGTCGTGCCATCAAGATTGGGCTGCTGACACCTTTTTTTGATACTCAAACTGTGACTGCTAGCACTAACAGCTCCCACAGTTTCTGTGCTCGCTGCAACATGTTTTGCATTTAGATGGTACCGTAAGGTTGAAGTGCTTCGGTGGTATGCAAACTCCTTTTTGTACAGTTTGCACAAAACCACGCTTTTATCAAGGCTTCTGTCAGGTAGTCTTTTGAAATGAAATTTGCCTCCAATCAAACCTAGCATCGTGCTTTCTTCTGATTCTTCCATTTTTGTAACACTGATGTGTGCATCAGTGTGATCGCTGTATTGACAAAAGTTCCCCTTTGCTTGGAATGCAAAGAGTGATTAAATGTGTTATTATTATTTTTTGCGTTATTTTTTTCAGATTACTGAATCGCAATTAATCCGTGGGAGTGTCATACATATGAACAGTATTAACAGAGAAAAATATATAAAATGTACAAATATACAAACCAGTGTAAAAAAGTTAATATGTAATAAATAGTGTTATGTATGTACAGTTGGGTTGTTGCACATAGAATTTGGTATTGCACAGTGGTGGTTCATAGAGAAAATGGGAAAAATTGGGTGGGGGGGTCTGTGTTATCGGTGCATGTGTGAGTTCAGGGTGGTTATGGCCTTTGGGAAGAAACTGTTTTTGGGTCTGTGGGGTTTTGTGCTGATGCACCTGTAGCGCTTCCCTGAGGGAAGCAGGCTGAACATGTTGAAACCAGGGTGGGAACTGTTATTGATGATGTTTGCTGCTCTGCTGAGGCAGCGGGAGGAATAAATGTCCATCGGGGGGGAGAGGGCAGCCGATGATCTTTTACGACCGCTGAGATGTTCTCTGTCCAGGAGATGTCAGCAGAGATGAGGACACCAAGGAACCAGAATGAGAGAAACCATCTGTCCCACTTTAGATGGAACAGCTGTCATAGAAATCTGGCCAAATTCATTAAAGCACCCAAAATGTGACTATCCAGAGTTGAGATCAGGAGGCAGAGTTGCTGCCTTACACACCTATCTGCATCTTCTCTCCTCTCTCCATCACCCCAAAACCTCACCCGCTTAGTGATGGTGTCTGCTCCCAGAGCATCAAAAAACAAGCTAAAATGAGGCTTCCACTTTGGTGGTTTCATCTCAGCTTTTTGCAGATGATGTGATTCTGTTGGCTTCATCAGGTGGTGGCCTCCAGCTCACACTGGAGTAGTGAACAGCTGAATGTGAAGCAGCACCTATGAGAATTACCACTGAAGCTAAGCTTATATATATATATATATATATATATATATATATATATATATATATATATATATATATATATATAAGCATGTATTTGCATTATAGAGGCCACTAGTGCTGACCAAGCTGCCATCTTTCTCTCTTCCCGTCTTTCAATGGCTGCTTCAATTTCAGCTTGAACCTCCAAACCGCAAGTAAGTAATCATTTTTTGTCATCTTTTCTTGCTGTCCCACTGGACTGGACATTAGTTTAGTTTTTTTTAGCTACATCTGGTGAAGTTGTGGTAAAATGCTGGTATTAGCCTATTCGTCATAGCAAGCTAGCCTGAAGCTAATATTTGCTAGATTTAGGGACACCCGCGTCTCTTCAGGAGTTGGAGGCCGGTGTTCTAGGAGCGGATCTCAGGATCTCAACAGGCAGTGTTGGGCAGTAGCATAATACATGCACTGGCGTTACGTATTTAAAATACAAAATATGAGTAAATGTATCCGTTACAGTTACTGTTCAATAGGTGATATTGAGAATACAGTTAGTTTGTTGAAATAAATGGATTACATGGCGGTATTTTCCTATTTCATATGTTAGGCTATGGTCTCTCTATTTTTGGTAATTCCACGCCGGTGGAAACCCAAACAAAACACGCAATAAGAGCCTCTAAAAATTATTATACAAAAATTATTTAATATGAAGGCAATAGCAGAGTGTTACAGGCATCGCCCTAAACAATGTAGCCTCATGGGCAGTGTAGTCTGTGCTGCAGGGAGAATGGACTGCCATACCCGTTATGTGTCTGTGAGCGAGGGAGGGAGAAAAAGGAAAAGTACGAGCTGTCACGGAGCAGAAACGGGAGCTGGAAGCATGTAAATATAATAATAACCACTAAAGCCAAAAAGAGTGCCTGACGAGCCCAGCTGTAAGTAAGCTGTTAAGACTCGACTGTACATCGTGTTCGTGTTTTCCTCCGAAACATTAAGCAGCCTTTCAACGCCTCTCTCTGTCTCTCGCTAGCAAACTTTTTTCTTTTCAATATATACATGTCGACATACACATTTGAACTTGAAACTTGAAACTTGCCAGTTACCTCTTCACCTTAACATATTATAGTTTATTTCACCACAAAATCACGAAACCTCTCAGGTATCTTTTTAGCCCTCTGTGATCTACTTGATCTCTCTGGCCTCTAGGAGCCCTCTTGTGGTGTTGGAGTGAAGGTGTCAGTCTTTGTGGGTGTTTCACCTTCCTCCCTTTCAGGTATTGTATTTTGTTCGTAGTGTCCTTCTCTGGTCTCATTTGTCTCGTATTTCTTCACGTGTTGTATTCCGGTGATAGCGAGCTCCTGTTGGTGATTCAATAATGACTTGGTTTCCAGTTCTGCTTGCAACTTTGTGTGGTGTTGCGTTGAATGGTGTTGTAAACTTGTCTACTTTGTCTTGTTGAACCAGCACTGTGTCTCCCGTGTCAACTTTCGAATACTCAGCTCCCCTTCGTTCATCAGCAGAAATCTTTGATTTTCCTTTCTGTTCAGCGTCTCTGTCACGCACATCCAACTCCATTGTTTTTGCCTCACTGATGTTCGGTAACTTTCCTCTCATTTTGCGGTTGAACAGGAGTTCTGCTGGACTTTTGCCCATGGTTGGATGCTCAATGCTGCGATACACTGTTACATATTTTCTTAGCTCTCGCTTCCAGTCAAGTCCTTCGGCTTGTGCAAGCCTGATTCTTTTCATCAATGATGCATTTTGACGTTCCGCTTCTCCATTTGCTTGAGCCCATTTTGGTGTAGTTCTTATATGTTTGATTCCATTAGTTTCACAATATTCTCTGAACAGCTCAGATTTGAACTGTGGGCCGTTATCAGATTTGATGGTAACTGGTAGCCCATGTCTGCTAAATATACAGTCAATAGAGTCAATGACTTTTTCAGCAGTTGTAGATGACATTACATCATACTCATAGTACCGACTGTAGTAATCTATCAGTACAAGTATTGAGTAATTCGAAGGTAGTGGTCCCAGTAAGTCTACCGCCACATCTCGCCATGGTCCATCCGGTAAAAGTGTGTTTCTCAGTGGTTCAGGTGGATCTGGTCTGGCTACTATTTGACATCCGTGACAAGCTTTATAAAAATTTTCTGCAGCTTTGTCCATCCCTGGTCACCAAACTTTTGTTCTGAGATGCTGTTTGGTTCCAACAATTCCTAAATGTCCTTCATGAGCTAGGGAAAGTGCTTGAGCTCTGAGTCTGTGAAGGTTCTCAGTCATCCAGGTCATCGTAGTCAAAGGAGCTTGCAAAGAAAAGCGTCTGGACTTCTTTAAGTTACTTGAAGACGTTTCACCTCTCATCCGAGAAGCTTCTTCAGTTCTAAGGTCAAATGGTGGAGAGTCCCAGATATAAACCTAGTGGGAGTATCCCTCCACAGAGGGGCAAAAGGACCGCCTGATGATCCTCTAATCGCCTGAGCCAAGGTGTGAAACTGGGTGTGGGTCCCAATCAGCCAGAGTTTCGGGTGAGTTCATTGTGAAACCTGGCCCCACCTTATCATGCGAATTCCTGGGATCAGATGGCCCAGGATGTGAGTGGGCGTTAAGGCGTCTGGGAAGGGATCTCAAAACTGGATTATAGATGGCAGAGAGTTGGTGTCGTAAACCACCGCCTCTGTTCAAAGATGGTCGCTCACAGTGGACATAGATGGCTTCTTTCACTCCTCTTTCAAACCATCTGTCCTCTCTGTCCAAAATGTGAACATTGGCATCCTCGAAAGAGTGTCCTTTATCCTTAAGATGCAGATGGACTGCTGAGTCTTGTCCTGTGGAGGTGGCTCTTCTGTGTTGTGCCATGCGCTTGTGAAGTGGCTGTTTGGTCTCTCCAATGTAGAGGTCTGGGCATTCCTCGCTGCACTGTACAGCATACACCACATTGTTAAGTTTGTGTTTTGGCGTTTTGTCTTTCGGGTGAACCAGTTTTTGTCTGAGCGTGTTGCTGGGTCTGAAATACACTGGGATGTCGTGCTTGGAGAAAACTCTCCTGAGTTTTTCTGATACACCGGCTACATAGGGGATGACAATGTTGTTGCGTCTGTCTTTCTTATCCTCCCTCACTGGTGTCTGATCTTCTTTTCTGTGCCTCTTTGCTGACTTTAAGAACGCCCATTTAGGGAGACCCCGTGTCCGGCGACGCTTATCACCGCCATCTGCTCCTCCACGCGTTCACAATGTGAAGCCACCTCCAACGTGCGAGTTAGGGTTAAGCCTGGACCCTCCTCAAGCAGCTTTCTCCGTACGTATTCAGAAGTGCATTTACTCAGGATAGCGTCCCGTATCTGGTTATCATTGTCACCTTGAAAGTCACAGTCTTTTGCAGCTCGCCTTAAACGTGTACAAAATTGTTGCACAGTCTCACCTGGTGTTTGGGACAATTTGTGGAAAAGTTTGGCGTGCGTATGCTGCATTCACTTGAGGAACAAAATAAGTGTTGAGAGCAGTCACCGCAGCGGTGTAATCCTTCGCCTCTCCCATCTGTGGTAGAGTGGAGAAGACGTCCTGCACGTCCTGTCCGGCCAAGTGCAGTAGAAGAGCGCGTTTCCGCTGTCTGATCGCGTCTGTAGCATTATCCGTCAAAATAAGACCTTTCCCATCAGCAAACAACTCGAAGGATGTTAACCACCGTGTCTCGGTCCAAGCGTAGCTGGATCAGTGTAGCAGGCGAACGGTTGAATACCCGACTTTTCCATGTTAGCCCACAAGTTTTCGCTAACACCGTGCCGCCGCTGGGTCTACTTCTCACAAAAACAAATCCAGGTCCATGTCATCCTCGTCGCCATTGTTGTGTGCCCACCTTATTACTAAATTAGGCCGAGCACTCTGAATTAAATCAGGACATAAAGCATGGTCTTTATCTTGCTTTATTGAATACTGTTGATCTGACAACTAGCCACTTAACGGGGCCTCCTTCGGACAACCACAATCCGGTTCAAAAGTCATCCCATTAAGACATAGCCATATCTCAGTACATGACAGCATCAAATAATGCAAAGCGCAGCGGTGGAATGACATCAGTCTTAGATGTAGCACAGCAGAATGGATTCAGTCTAAAAATGGCAATCAAAGAAACGGGCAGCAGTATTGACCGTAAGGAGGTTTACGATCTACTTTGTCAGCAGTATCCGCGTCTGAAACGATGGATGGAGAGTAGATTCCCTAAAAATTCTTTTCAGGAAGCACTGAAATACAGGAAGGAGACCTTTGGAAAGAGCCGACAGTCTTTTACTGAAATTCGCAGTGTTATGTTGCTGCTTGAACTGAGCGAGTCAGTTTGTCTCATAACTGGTTCCTTCATAAAGCAAGGCACAGGCTTTGTGCTATTTGACAACTTTATCTTGACCAACGCCCACTTATTCGACTACTGGGTTAAATCAAACACACCTAACTGGCGTGAATTTGTAAACCTTAATAATTCTTGTATTTTTGAGAAGTTATCATGTTTCTGGTAAGTTACAATATTTCTGCTAAGTTCTGCTATGCTATTGTATTTCTGCCAAGTATTGTGTTTCCTCTAAGATATTGCAGTTCTGCTAAGTTATTACATTTTAGCAAAGTTCCTTTGCTTCTGCAAAGTTTGTACAATTTCTGCAACTTTTCAGCTTTTTCGGCTAGTTTTAGCAGACAGCTTCCGCTTTAGAGCATCCACACAGCATTTTCGCAGGAAATGCAAATTTTTCTAGTTGCATTTCTGCTAAGTTATTAAATTTTTGTTAACTTGATATGGTTCTGCAAAGTTATTAAAATTTCAACACCTTTTCAAATACAGACTTTGATTTCTTCAGCTTCTTTAGCTATTTTCAGCTGTTTTCAGCAGACAGCTTCAGTGTGTTACAGCATTCACACAGCATTTTCGCAGGTAATGCAGATTTTTCCAGTTATTATTTTTCTTCCACCTGAAATTATGAACCGAAGCTTTCCGACAACCCTCACATATGTTACACCATTTCGTGCAGCTCAATCGGGAATGGTGTGCTATGACTTTTGGTAGGGATTCGTCGCTCGGCTTACCCAAAATTCTCCAAAAAAGACCCCATTTTTCCCCATTCATTTCGATGGGAAAGGCCCGAAAAAAGGCGCCAACTCAGGCCACTTTGAATGCCTACCGCTCGGCCATACTTTGTCGCAGAAATATCATTTAAACTTTATACTGGTCACAAGACTTTGGACTTTTATTGACCGAATCCATGTTGCGATATATTTTATGGTTGTTTCACAAGAACAGTTTAAGTTTTAGGAAAATTGAGATTTTTCACAGAATGTTCGCGCCACTGTCAACTGCCATAAAACCAGATTGTGGAGAATAATTAGAAAAATTTGTCTTTCCCTTCCTGTCCCACCCAAACCGTTTGCCCTACATCTATAATTTATACATCAAAACGTAGCTATCGTTGTCTTCTTTCATCCAGAGGCTTCCTCATTGAGATCAGATTCACGGTTTTCTCACAAATGCCATCAAAGTACAGCCTCCTCCTCTCTGTCCCCCATAGTGCGCATGCGCCAACCAGCGTGCAGCCTGTTACAGTCGCTCCTGCTTTTCTCTTAGTTTAGCTCTTTTTTCTTACGTATTCTTTTTTTTTTTCTGACTTGTATTTTCCTCCGTTTTCTATCTCTTACTCAATCATGTGGATTGAGAGAGTTTTTGTTCTTCTGGTGGCCGTGGAACTGTTACTTTTATCATGGAACGGGACCGCGGCACATCTCCTACACGCACGGACTGTTTACTCCAGAGATCAGCTGATCGCCCTGATGCCGGCCGGCTCGCTGGCCAGGCCCGCAGAAGTGCCCGCAGAAGTACCAGCTGAAATTTGGAGGAAAACACATCGGGGATGCAGAGGTCAAGGACAGAAGAGAAGAAAAAAGGTGACGGTGAGACAGCGGAGGCTCGAAGCGAGGAGGAGGTTTAAACCGTGTCTGCCGTCTATCGTGATGGGAAATGTGCGATCGTTGGCAAGTAAAATCGACGAGCTCTCAGCACTGGTACGGAGTCAGAGGGAATACCGAGAGTGTAGCCTGATGTGTTTCACCGAATCATGGCTGCACCAGGTCATTCCCGATGAGAATGCTTCCGTGGAAGGCTTCCACACTGTTCGGGCGGACAGGGACAGCATCGCTAGCGGTAAGCGTAAAGGAGGTGGGCTTGCTGTTTTAGTTAACAACCGGTGGTGTAACCCTGCCAACATAACAATCAAAGAAAGGATTTGTTGCCCGGACACTGAACTGTGTGCTGTTGGACTCAGGCCGTATTATTTACCCAGGGAATTCTCTCACGTCATCTTGGTGGCTGTTTATGTTCCCCCCTCTGCTAACCCCACAGCTGCATGTGACACTATCCACTCTGCCATAGCTCGGCTACAGACTCAGCACCCGAGTGCCTTTATTGTGATCTCGGGTGACTTCAACCATGTATCACTGGACAATACACTACCAACATTCAAACAATATGTGGACTGTCCCACCAGGGGAGAGAAAACTTTAGACTTACTGTATGCTAACGTCAAGGATGCATACAGCTCCTCCTCCCTCCCCCCACTTGGTAGGTCAGATCATAACCTGATTCACCTCACCCCCCGCTATGTGCCAATTGTGAGGAGGGAACCTGTGACCACCAGGACTGTTAGGAGGTGGTCAGAGGAGGCAATAGCGGAACTACAGGGCTGTTTCGAGGTGACCGACTGGGAAACACTCTGTGAGCCTCACGCCGAGGACATCAATGGGCTTACTGAGTGTATCACAGACTACATAACTTTCTGCACCGACTCCATTGTTCCAGCTCAGACTGTTCATTGTTACCCAAATAACAAGCCGTGGGTGACTAAGGACATCAAAGCCCTCCTCAACAACAAGAAGAGGGCTTTCAGAGGGGGCAACAAAGAGGAGGTGAGGAAGGTCCAGGTGTTACTAAAGGACAAGATCAGAGAGGCTAAGGACAATTACAGGAGGAAGCTGGAGTGGAAACTCCAGCAGAACAGCATGAGAGAGGTGTGGAGGGGCATGAAGACCATCACTGGATACAGGCCAACCAACAGCAGGGGAGCTGAGGGAGGTGAGAATAGAGCCGACGAGTTGAATCTGTTTTTCAATAGATTCGACACCACAGTGTCTGCTCCCACCCCCACAACCTCACCTGCAGTCAGCCTGGAATCCAGAGCCACACCACTGTGCCAGCCTCTCTCTTCACATGTTGCCTCCTGTGAGATTCCTGACACCCCTCCCCCACCCATCACCTTCACTCAATACCAGGTTGAGATGCAAATGAGGAGACTTCACTCAGGCAAGTCTGCTGGACCAGACGGAGTGAGTCCCCTTGTCCTCAAGGCCTGTGCCCCCCAGCTGTGTGGAGTCTTTCATAAACTGTTTATGCTGAGTCTGAGTCTGCAGAGGGTCCCGGTGATGTGGAAGACATCATGCCTCGTCCCTGTACCAAAGACGCCTCGTCCCAGTGGCCCCCAGGATTACAGGCCCGTGGCACTGACCTCCCACATCATGAAGACCCTGGAAAGGCTCATCCTGGACCAGCTGCGACCCATAGTAAGACCACATCTGGATCCCCTTCAGTTCGCTTATCAGCCTCGTCTCGGAACAGAGGACGCCATCATCTACCTGCTCAATCGTGTCTACACCCATCTGGACCAGCCGGCAAGCACTGTGAGGGTCATGTTTTTTGACTTTTCCAGTGCTTTCAACACCATCAGGCCGACCCTCCTGGGTGATAAGTTAGCAGCGATGCAGGTGGATGCTTCTCTGGTGTCCTGGATTGTTGATTACCTGACAGGAAGACCACAATATGTACGTCTCCCACAGTGTGTGTCTGACAAGGTGATTAGCAACACAGGGGCACCACAGGGGACTGTCCTCTCCCCCTTCCTCTTCACCCTCTACACCACAGACTTCAGCCACTGCACAGAGACCTGCCATCTTCAGAAGTTTTCTGATGACTCTGCGGTGGTTGGATGCATCAGCAGGGATGATGAGACAGAGTACCGGGCTGTGGTCGACTCCTTTGTCACGTGGTGTGAGCAGAATCATCTGCAGCTCAACGTGGCAAAGACCAAGGAACTGATCGTGGACTTCAGGAAGACCAGGAAACACTTGACCCCTGTTTCAATCCAGGGGGTCAGTGTTGACATTGTGGAGGACTATAAATACCTTGGAGTACACATTGACAATAAACTGGACTGGGCTAAAAACACCACAGCACTTTACAGGAAGGGCCAGAGTCGTCTCTATTTTTTGAGGCGACTGAGGTCCTTCAACATCTGCCAGAAAATGCTGAGGATTTTCTATGAGTCTGTGGTGGCCAGTGCGATCCTCTATGCTGTTGCATGCTGGGGGAGCAGGCTGAGGGTCGCAGATGCCAACAGACTTAATAAACTGATCCGTAAGGCCAGCAATGTTGTGGGGATGGAGCTGGACTCCCTCAAGGTGGTGTCGGAGAGGCAGATGCTGTCCAAGATAAAGACAATGTTGGATAACACCTCCCACCCACTCCATGACATGTTGGTCAGTCACAGGAGCTCGTTCAGTGAGAGACTGAGATTACCGAAAAGCACCACTGAACGACACAGGAAATCATTCCTGCCTGTGGCCATCTCCCTGTACAACGCATCCACTTAACACACTGTTTGCTGCTACAACTACACATGTTTCTTTTCCAAATATTTATTTATAAGTGACTTATGTATGTATGTATGTATATATATGTATATATTGTACTATTCTTAGTTAGCGTATTGTCTGTCTTGTCTTAATGTTGGTTTAAAATGGAGCACTGTAACAAAAAATAATTTCCCCCAGGGATCAATAAAGTATTCTGATTCTGATTCTGATTCTGATAGATAACCATTCTAAAACTGCTCTCAATTTTCAGCTCAAATTTAACATCGCAAGGTGTCTTTACACTGTCACCACATCAGTATAATACACTCTACAGGCATGAAAATTTAATATGTTGTAGTCTGGAAGTTTCTGCCACTCATGGTGAAAGAATTTTTGTGATCGGACCTACAGTTTTCTCTTGGGAAGCATTTGTTTCAGAGTCTAATTCCTGTTTGCCTTTCTCTGTGTGTGTCCCATCCCCTCCTGCCACTCACAGGAGTTACTATCCGGTTGTTCAGTGATGACGCGACAAATCCTACTTCCGGATCTAAAGTAGTCTGCGTTTAATATGGCTTTTGTGTTGTTAACATGTTTAATGTTATGTATTTTCTTCTATTTGATCTCAAAAAGCTCCTAAAACAGTCAGTGATCACTGCTGACCTCCCTCGGCTTTTATTACCACTAATCATTTATTTAAGCTCAGTTTTTAAAACCTTAGGATGTAACTACAGCCCAGCCCATGCAGCAGTATATGAATGACTAACCTCGTATTGTGGATGGATTATCTCAGTTGTTCTCCTGGCTGAAGTTTGGTCCTTTTACAGCATCCTGCCATGCGATTACATTTGTTCCTGACCACCGAGAACACTCACGTTAACTTTTATCGAGTGGAAAAAAGTTAGCTTGTTCATATTATGCTAACATAGCTGTGTCGCTAGTGGTCACGTAGCACATCATTATATACCAGCTAGCCCGACTTCAGTAACCCTACAAACGTCACTGCTGTTTAGTTTTCTGTCTTCATTTATGCTGGAAGTGATAGCAGAGCTGTACGTTTTAATTTGTTTCCAAAACCCCGCAGTCAGGACATGCTATATTGTATTTAGATAGAAGCTAGCGAGCTAACTTCCTGCTAACTTCTAACTCCGTTAAATGTCATAAATTCCGTTGTCATGGATGCCTGGATGTTAAACTCAATTGTTACACCTGGTAGAGCAGAACGCTGATCATTTTATTAAAGATGAAAGACTTTAGACAGCTTTTCAACTCTCAGTAATGCCATAGTGATCGTTTGATATATGGACCTGCAGCGGAGTTTAGACCCAGACACGGCTAGTGACGTCAGACTGAACAATCGGATAGCAACCAGCCCTGTCAGCTGAGTACTGATGACTCTCTACTTAAAACTAAAAAAAAAACTAAAAAAAAACATCCCCATTCTGTCATGTGATCTTATTGGCTTACTGAGTGATGATGTCACAAGGACATCTTTAATACTAGAGCAGGGCGATATGACCAAAAATATTTATCACGATATACATTTGAAAATTTGCGATGACGATATAACTGACGATATAATTGACACGAGACAAAATACTTTACAACTCCTCAACTTTATTAGTGCAAAAAAAAAACCCATCAATGTATTTTCACTTAAACAAGCAGCTTTTTTATGTGCATTAAAGTTATGTAAAAAATTAACAGTGCAAATGCAAATTCCTTGCTGACAGTTTAACCAAAAGGCATTTCCAGTGGAAATTAGCCGACATATCCTCAGCATAACCATGTATAATATCCACAAAACTTAAAAAGAGGTTATACACACACAATACAGTAATATTATGTTGAAGCACAGTACGTATCACTCCGCGAGGCGCCTGCCTAATATAGCCGTAATGCTACTACAATCCATCAAGCGGTGCGGCTTCGTATCTTAGCAAAGTCGTACTGAAACATTTGACAGATTTTCGAGCGCCGTGTACCACATAAAATCATTTCGAGGTCAGTAAACACAAACAGAATTCATACATAAGGCACACGGGATTATAAGGGGCACTGTCGATTGTCAGAAAAATCTGCATGTCTTTGGACGGTGGGAGGAAGCCGGAGTACCCGGAGGGAACCCACGCAAACACGGGGAGAACATGCAAACTCCACACAGAAAGACCCCGGCCTGATGGTGGAATTGAACTCGGGACCTTCTTGCTGTGCGGCAACAGTGCTAACCACTGTGCCACCGTGTCGTTAAGCTACTGAAACAGTCTTCTTGGATCTCTAATTCACCGCACATGAGAGATGCTTGAAGAAGAACCCAATTGGCCACCGTCATACTTTTTCCTATCGTTGCCCAACATTACACCCGTATTACCGTGAACGGTATGATATAGCCCATCCCTATTTAATACCTTTGATCTTTTGAAGTTCTGAAGTCCTTAAATAGGGATCAGAAGCAGCAATTTTAAAGCAGTTTGTTCGCAGCCTTCAAACGTTCGACCAGAGATACATTTGGAAATATTTCCAAGCCTTTTCAGAGTCACTGTGCACAGGCTCCAACATGCGTCCACGAAAACGCCGACAAAGAAAAAAAGATAATGCTGCCTCTCCTTCGTGGTCTGGCCAGCTAATCTCTCCAGGAGAAATGACCATGGATGGTGTCTTATCAGTCCAAAGGGCATTACAGGAAAGTCAGAAGGAAAACTTCGACCTACATTACAAAGTTAAACAAATTGAAGAAGAGAAGCTTCAACTAGAGGAGAAGTGCAGACAATTGGAAGCACGAAATAAAGACCTGGAAGGAAAACAGCAACGCCAGCCTGATATAAAAATTATCAATGAGGGCTGGGGAATGAAGTTTCGTCAAGGACGAAAGAAGCTTTTTTCCTGTTTTCTTTCATCGGGAACACAGAGTGCTGAATTAAAAGAAACATCTGCCCAGCTTCAAGGAAAGAAAGCTACTATTGAGGAGATACAATGGGATCTCCAAAACAAGGAACAAAAGAATCAGGTGCTTCAAGGAAAGCTCAATGAAGCTGAGAAAACAATTGAAAAAATCCGCCAACAGAAGACTGAACAGGAAATACAAATGGAGCACAAACTGAAAAGCATGAAGGAAACTTACGGAGAACTGATAGTCAGGTTTAATGAAACAGAGTGCAAAATAAAGAGCTTCTTGAAGAAAAAAAGCAACAGGAAGAAGAAAAATGTATTCTCCAGGACTTTGAGAGAAGGAATCTAGAACTGCGAGAATTTTGTAATAAAATGAAGTACAAAACATCTGAACTGGGAAGAGAAAAGAAAATACAAATGCAGCACAAACTCAAAGCCATGAGGGAAATGTACATAGATCTGAAAGTCAGGTTTGATGAAACAGTGCAAAAATAAAGAGCTTCTTGAAGAAAAAAAAGCAACAGGAAGAAGAAAAATGTATTCTCCAGGACTTTGAGAGAAGGAATCTAGAACTGCAAGAATTTTGTAATGAAATGAAGGACAAAACACCTGAACTGGAAAGAGAAAAGGAAATACTGGAAAAACAATGTTCAGAGATGCAGTGTACGATCGATGGAATAAGGAAAAAACACTCAGAGCTCATGAATGAGATGTTGTTGAGGGTCAGTGACTTGAAGAGCCAAATAACTGAAATGGAGGCACAAAAGCAACAACAAGAGAAAAAATGTGAAAACCTGCTGCGTATGCATCAAGAATTCAAGAGAAAAATTGACCTGATAGAAGAGATGCACAACAAAAAACAAGAGAGAAATACAGACATGTGCAAGGCAAATCGAATGGAGGAGGCAACATACAAAGATCCGAAAGAAAAGCCTAGAAAAAAACAAAAGCAGAATTAAAAGAAATGGAGCAAAAATGCAAGCAACTCGAGAAGCAAAATGCAGAAACAAACGATCAGTTGAGAACCCTTATCCTGGAGAAAAAAGCGCCCATGGAAAAATACCTGGAAACGAAGAAAAGAGGCTTCTGCTGGTTATTCAGATGATTTAGCCTCGTCCTCCTCCACCTGTGATCCATCTTAATTTTCACCTCTCCTGTCCCCCCTCTCCCTTTCTCTCTTAACACATATTCCCTACCTTCTTAATCTTTCTTCTTTTTTTCACCCTCACCCCCCAACCAGTCCCAGCATCTGTCCCCTCCTGAGCCTGGTTCTGCTGGAGGCTTCTGCCTGTTAAAAGGCAGTTTTTCCTCCCCACTGTCGCCTAGTGCTTGCTCAGAGGGGATTGTTGGGGTTTTGTCTCCTTCTCTCTCTCTCTCTCTCTCCCCCCCCCCCCCCCCCCCCCCGCTTCATTTACTTATTTGATTGTTTAACTTTTCTTTTATGTTGCTTCTGTAGTTACTTGTTTTACTTTTTTCAACTTATGTAACAAAATAATAAACCAATTGAATTTATCCTTTGAGTATTTTTCATCTAATCTTTACAGAATTAAGCGCTGTCTTTTTCATTTTCTTGTTAAAACTAGGGGTGGGTTTTTATAATCGATTTATCGATTAAAATCGATTCTGGCTTGGATAACGTAAAATCGATTCATTAAAATCCTGAATCGATTTTTTAATATTAATTTCTTTTGCCCGAAATGCCAGAATCTCAGGTGAAAGATCACAAAATTTCAACAACCACCAAACAGCTAAGACAGTAAATGAGAGCAGGTACATGGCTTCTGCACAAAGACGTAAACACACAGTGCAGACCCGCGGATCAGAATCAGTGAGATGTCGCCTTTCTCAGCTGACGGTCGGGGCTGAAAGCCGACAGCTTGCTGATTCTGATCCGCGGGTCCGCGCTGTGTGTTTACGCCCTTTTTGCGCTGATCATATGGCTGTTAGTTTTATCTCTCTTCATTGACCGAACCAGCAGCAAAAGAAGATCCAAACTACGCTTCACATAAATATCGTCATGAATTCCCTCTGACTTTTGCTGACTTTTCAGGATAAAAATCACACTTCATGCACAGCTCTCTCTCTCTCTCTTTTCTGCATTATTCGCTTGCTTGTTACGCACAAGTCTACCGTTGTTTACAGCGCTGTCGGCCGACGTTTTTTTTTCCCTTTTACTTACTTCCGAAAAGTAAACCTAATTTCTGCCGTTCAATATTGAACAAATTTAAACTTTTTAAAATTAAGCAAAATGCAAAACGCTTAGCCGTGTCTCTAATAAAACCGCTGTAACTTCAGAGGTAATGTTCATGTGTTGATTAATGGTTTTCTTTCGTTTTTGATGTACTGCAGAATATTTTTATAAAATCCCAGGCCAGGAAAATCACCTTCATGTTTTTCTGTGTTTTATCTTCAGCTACTTTGACACAAAGGCCTCTGCTGTGATGCTCACACCTTTGATAAAGTCTTGCGTGTGTCAGCTTCCTTTTAATAGATACAAAAATATGTAAATGTACTGATCTGAATTATAATATTTCTGACTGTCAAAATTTCCCAGATTCAAATCAAATCGAATTAAATCGAATCGTGGATCGAATCGATTCGGGACCTTGTGAATCGGAATTGAATCGATTCTAGAAATCAGTGACGATACCCAGCCCTAGTTAAAACTCCATAAATGGTGAAGTAAAAACCCTGGGATATGGTTTAAAACATTGAAATAGACTAACCAACTAGTCTAAAACTAAGAAGCACTTAAATATTACGTTAAATTGAAAACAGTTAAAAAGAAATATCCCCATTCAAAAATGTCATGTGATAATCTCATTGGCTTGTGGAGTGATGATGACATCATCACTCCAGCCGTTCAATAAGGCTGATAGAAGGGTACAAAGAAAGGGGCAAGGCAAACTGATGCAAAACTAAACTTTAACCTAAACTGGGTGAAAAAATACAACATGAAGAACCCTAACATGAACATGAACAAACCTGGACATGAATACATGAGACCTGGAAACATGGTGTGAAACAACAGACGACCTGATAAGGAACGAATGAAAACAGATTAAAAGCACACAGGAGGTGATCAGGGGTAGTGGAAAATGTTGGAGTCAAATTGTTAAATGTTGCCATTATTGTACTTAAATGTGTAAGTCTTGGTTCAAACCAGGGGTGATTCTAGGATCAGAGCTTTGGGGGTGCTGAGCACCCAGAGAGCTGCCCAGCCAGGCAAAATAAACTTTACTCGTCAAGATGAGACTTCTTCTCTGTCAGTCCCTGCATCCTTAAATGTCTCCAGTTGTCCCGAGTTTTCTATGACTGTCTCCTTGGTGCATTTAAACCCCTGTACCTCCCTGTCCTCGTCCTCTGTTGTCTTCGTCTCCGTTATCAGTCATCATAATTTTACCATCTCTGTGCAAGTCTGCAAATTTCTTTATTAAATCCTAAGATTCTTAAATTCATCAAGTCTCTCTGTGCCTGGTCCTCGTCACAAAACATGACATCACTGTTTTTTTAACACAATTTAATCCCCACATATGTGAAAGAAAAACACTTTTTTGAAAAGTCTGTAACAAAACCATCAAATCTGATAAAGTTTATTTAAATGCTGCAAAAGAAGAATGGATTGGAATAGAAAAAATACATATCCTAACCTTAATTACTGGGGGAGAATAATGAATGATGCTCATAGCGAGTAAAAAGTAAACTGAGTGCATTTTTTGGACAGAGATTCACTTTTAACGAGTATGTATAATATAATACAGATACATAAAACAATACTCCCAAAACCGAATAAATTATTACAAATAAATTATTACAAAATATTAATTAAAAAAATATAAAAATGGAGGCAACTTTGCCTTTGGTAGAACGTATACAATGCATGAAAAAATCTTTACTGCAGATACTAATTTTACTAATTTAATAATACTAATTTTGTGTTGTAAGATTGATGAGTTTCATGCTTTCATTGTGGTACTTGGGAGAGCTTGACATTTTATCAGGTGGTACACACTGTAAAAAGTTTGAGAAACACTGATAAGTGTGTGTGTGCTTTTGGAAAACATTTAAAGCTGCAGTACAGAATCTTTGAAACAAGCTTAAAACATTTTTAGAATATAAACAGAGCATCTGCTTCTCTTTACAGCTCCTCACTCCACCAGGGCTGTTTGGCACTTTCTGATAGTGTGCAAATGTGATGTACGTACTGCAGCAGTCATACAGACAACTGGGCGGTCCAAAAGTTGGCCTATCTATTACTGGTTGAGGTTTTAGTAGAGTTG
Organism: Diplotaxodon limnothrissa; assembly: GCF_057381915.1. NCBI lineage: Eukaryota > Metazoa > Chordata > Actinopteri > Cichliformes > Cichlidae > Diplotaxodon > Diplotaxodon limnothrissa. The sequence goes on along the minus strand of NC_140597.1, from coordinate 11,655,863 downwards.
TGACTGAACCACATAAAAATATATCATTAATTTTAATCTCCCCAATCAATTATAATGTTATGTTGAAATGTTGTTAGAGGGTCAAAAATGTTTCAACCCAGTTTGTTTTGCAGATTCTGTATAGCAGCTTTAATATAGGGAGAACACAACTTCCAGATTGTGTGATTAAAATCAGGTTTTTTCTCTTTGTCAGTTTAACAGTTTCTGTTTTGCCCGTCTTCCTGTCTTCCTGACCTTGTACTTTCTCCTCACATTCCCCTATTTCCTCTCTCCCTCTTTGGACTGACAATCATACACAAATAGATTGTATTCAATTAGATGAAAAATTACATTAATATGAAAAACGTACTATTAAGATCACTAACAAAAAGTCCTCTTTCAACCAAAAGGCAAATAACCAAACCACATGAACATCTAATAAAAGATATAAACATTGAAACACTGATCCAACATTATTCTTGATTGACGGATCCTTTGATTTTACACTTTTACCTGAATGTGGCTCCTTTTTTTGAAAAAACTACCTTATATCCGTTATGAACCTGGCTGTCTCTCTGTACACACACACACACACACAGCAGGAGTTATAAGGTTAATGAGCATTCAATCAGTTAGCTAGTTAGTATTCATTACAAACAGGACAGTGGTAACAACAGTAAGCTACAGACAATTTTAAGTTTTAGATTTTAAATAAGCTATATACATTTCAATGGGAGCAACAGGACGGTCAAATGTCGCTGATGTTACTACAGAGCAGGATGGATTGTAGGGCAGCAAACATAATCGGAAAACACGTTTTCAACACTGCAGGTTACCTGGTGTAATGTTTTTCAGCTAAAAAGAATCATGTTCTGACTCTTACCTAACATAAAGAGTAAGTGAAGGTTAAATGCAGCTAATATATCCTGTTTTAAACCAGGCACTAACACCTCCGCTCCGCTGTGTCTCAGCCACCATCACTCTGGCAGCAAGAGCGCTAGAGCCAGAGTAGGGGAGAGGCGAGCTGGAACAAACCATTTTGGGAGGGGAGGGGTATCTATACTTTTGTTGTTGAAATGTTACGTCTCAACCAAGTACTGTATACTTTTTATATTTTTAGTAGTGTTTCACAAAAACAGCAAATATTGTCCAAAAAAAAGTAAGAAATCTTTGGGGGTGCTTTGATTCATTGATTCATGAATCAAAAACTCTACTTAGAGTTAATTTTACTCTAAGTAGAGTCACATTCTTTTAATGTAACTCTGAGGTGTAAAATGATAGTAGTTAAAATCGAGTGTTAAAAATGAGTGTTTCTATGTCAAATCTGGAGGTGTTACAATGGAAACATTAACTCTTGACCTCTTAACTCTGAACTCCTACAGGGGCTATGACACACATAGTTCTGCAAAATCACTCAGTAGGATGTTTGTTCTAATTTGCTATGAGCTCAGAGTGCATCGAAAATAAAACTAATAGGCTATAAAGAGTGATATGAACATATTTAGAACTTACCGGAATTAAACTGTCTGGAGCACCAACAGATATTTGGAGATGGAAGAGAACTGGATATCAGCTTGTCTCACAGCTGCTATCCAGGCTAGACGCCTTCGTTTGGTAACATCCGATACACGAGCTGCCTCATGTTGCTTCCAGGTTGGGAAAGAATGAAAAGATAAACCATTTTCAACCTTATTCTCTTGCTGGTCGTGCGATCGAACATTGCAGCAGACCACACAGCAAGAACGAACCATGGTTGTGTGTGCCTTCGCTCCTTTTTCGCTTGCGCTCTTTTAGACCCCCAAAATGGCGGATCGGGCCAAAATCCTTTCCACGCCCACCCCCGTGGCATCACGCTTCAAAACCCTATAGCAGGGGTGTCAAACTCAAATACACAGTGGGCCAAAATTCAAAACTGGAACAAAGTCGCGGGCTAACATTAATATTTATTGAAAAAAAAATCTTCTTCCAGATATAAGAATGAATCTTTTCTTATGGACTCAAACAAGTTTTGCTGAAAAACTGAATATGGAACAAGCAAAGCTTAATACTAAACAATATATATATTAGCTGTATAATACCAGTAGGCCAGCTCTAATAGTAATTTGGTATGGCTTCGCGGGCCAAATGTAATTAGGCTGCGGGCCAAATTTGGCCCGCGGGCCAGAGTTTGACACCTATGCCCTATCCGGTCGTAAAGTCTGACGTCACTAGCCGTGTCTGGACCTAAACTCTGCTGCAGGTCCATATATCAAACGATCACTATGGCATTACTGAGAGTTGAAAAACTGTCTAAAGTCTTTCATCTTTAATAAAATGATCAGCGTTCTGCTCTACCAGATGTAACAATTGAGTTTAACATCCAGGCATCCATGACAACGGAATTTATGACATTTAACGGAGTTAGAAGTTAGCAGGAAGTTAGCTCGCTAGCTTCTATCTAAATACAATATAGCATGTCCTGACTGCGGGGATTTGAAAACAAATTAAAACGTACAGCTCTGTTATCACTTCCAGCATAAATGAAGACAGAAAACTAAAAAGCAGTGACGTTTGTAGGGTTACTGAAGTTTGGCTAGCTGGTATATAATGATGTGCTATGTGACCGCTAGCGACACAGCTATGTTAGCATAATATAAACAAGCTAACTTTTTTTCCACTCGATAAAAGTTAACATGAGTGTTCTCGGTGGTCCGGAACAAATGTAATCGCATGGCAGGATGCTGTAAAAGGACCAAACTTCAGCCAGGAGAACAACTGAGATAATCCATCCACAATACGAGGTTAGTCATTCATATACTGCTGCATGGGCTGAGCTGTAGTTACATCCTAAGGTTTTAAAAACTGAGCTTAAATAAATGATTAGCGGTAATAAAAGCCGAGGGAGGTCAACAGTGATCACTGACTGTTTTAGGAGCTTTTTGAGATCAAATAGAAGAAAATACATAACATTAAACATGTTAACAACACAAAAGCCATATTAAACGCAGACTACTTTAGGCCCGGAAGTAGGATTCGTCACGTCATCACTGAACAACCGAATCCGGTTGTTCAGTTTAATGCTATGTATTTTCTTCTATTTGATCTCAAAAAGCTCCTAAAACAGTCAGCTAACTCCCTGCTAACTTCTAACTCCGTTAAATGTCATAAATTCCGTTTTCATGGATGCCTGGATGTTAAACTCAATTGTTACACCTGGTAGAGCAGAACGCTGATCATTTTATTAAAGATGAAAGACTTTAGACAGTTTTTCAACTCTCAGTAATGCCACAGTGATCGTTTGATATATGGACCTGCAGCGGAGTTTAGACCCAGACACGGCTAGTGACGTCAGACTGAACAACCGGATAGAGTAAATTCACAGACTCCGCCCCCAGCACCATAGGCTCCAATCAAAGCTGAAGTGAAGCCGTTTCAGAATATTTTGCTCTACATATTTGAGTTGCTTGCCATGCTTGGTAAGTCATTTTTTCAAAGATTGTTTCAATTATTATTAGCTTTTACTTCTGTGGCTCTTTGGAGTGGAGACAAAGCTGTGTGAAAGGCATTAGCCATGTTGCTCGGTGATAGCATAATATTCTGTTTTAGCTAGCTGAAAGGTATTGTTCGCGGGCAAATACCACAGCCTTGAAAAAAAGCTTGCATGTGAATTTTCAGTCAAATTTTTGCCCCATTAATGCGGCTATGGCGTTAACGTCATTTTAACAAGATGAACACTGACGGCACTAATCCTAACCCTATATCTGTAGAAAAGCAAAAGTGACTTTTCTGGAAAAGGTAAATATTTTCAGGGTTACATTTATTTTTAGTAGTAATTACAGGAAAAACAACCAAAGAAAGCTAAGCGTGAAGCTTAGTAAACTCTTCTTTCACTATCACTTAACATCATAAACGTATAAATGTAAGACGCATTTGTGGCTTTAGACAGTTAACTAGAAACTACAAGTTTCTATTAATGTGTACAGACACATCAGTAAAAATATTCTGAAATTATCCATTCATCTACCTGAATAACAGATTATAGACAGGTTGGTCCAAATCCAGAAAAAAGACCAGAGAAAAGAGTCTTTGTACAGATGAATTTCAAAATAAGAGCTTCCCTGTTACCCATCTCTGTTAAAATGCATCGCTGTTAATATGTTAAAAGTTCACAGAGACTTTTCCAGCACAGACAAACTTCCACATTTTGTTTTTGCATATGTTGCGTATACATGAAGTCGCAGAGCTTTATCAACTTTTGAGAGAAAAGTTTTCTTCCTTAAGCCGTCTCTAATCTCAGATGACTAATTTAACAGTAAGCGAACAGGCAGAATGTGACTGCCAGCGTTGAAAAGAGGATAAAGAAAGTTGAATTCTGCCTCGGCCATCAGCGCCGCTCCTCCTGACCTGCACATGTTTGCGCTCGCAGGGCATTTGTTCTGCTTGTCAAAGTCGCCATCCAATTGGGCGCCGCTCGTATTAGAGAGATCAGTGTATTTGCATGTCTCCACGATGGCTGCCTCGCTCGTTTCTCTTTGTGAATATAAAGCAGACAGAACTCAAAGCTGAGAGGTTTCATTACCGAGTCTATCGCAGCCGTGCAGTTTTGCCACACAAATTAAATTGTGCCACTTTGTTGAGCACCGACCTCGTCTTCATAACTGCAGCTTCATCTAAGCAGCCGTCAGCCTGCAGGGAAACTTTCCACCAAACGGACGTTGTGAGATTCACCTTTTTACATTTACTGTTAACCTGCAGCTCAAGCAAACCTAAAAGCGTCTGTTAGCTTTCATTAAAAGGTTTCAGGTCTCACTCAGGAAGCAAAACGTGACAAAATCTTAATAAGACACAGCTTAACGACAGAGATTTTCAGTTATTGTGAGAAATGTTGCTAATTGGGAAAAATGAAATAAAAGCATAACACAGCAAGGAGGTTTAAATGGGACGCAAAACCTGAAATATTCTCCTGCAGTGTTGTACATACAGGATGGAAAGTGAAACGTGGGTGAGTCAGGAGATAAACTGACAGCTTACAGGTGACGTGATGAGAGCGAAGGATATCAGCGTACATATGAGGCAACCTCAGCTAACTGGAGTCCTGGGGCCGTTTTTGTGCTGTTGGAGTCTTTTGGAGCATTTTTAATGACATCATCTGACCAGTTATTATTTTTATTAACATTTACAGTGGGGCAAAAAAGTATTTAGTCAGCCACCGATTGTGCAAGTTCCCCCACTTAAAATGATGACAGAGGTCAGTAATTTGCACCAGAGGTACACTTCAACTGTGAGAGACAGAATGTGAAAAAAAAAATCCATGAATCCACATGGTAGGATTTGTAAAGAATTTATTCGTAAATTAGGGTGGAAAATAAGTATTTGGTCAATAACAAAAATACAACTCAATACTTTGTAACATAACCTTTGTTGGCAATAACAGAGGTCAAACGTTTACTATAGGTCTTTACCAGGTTTGCACACACAGTAGCTGGTATTTTGGCCCATTCCTCCATGCAGATCTTCTCGAGAGCAGTGATGTTTTGGGGCTGTCGCCGAGCAACACGGACTTTCAACTCCCGCCACAGATTTTCTATGGGGTTGAGGTCTGGAGACTGGCTAGGCCACTCCAGGACTTTCAAATGCTTCTTACGGAGCCACTCCTTTGTTGCCCGGGCGGTGTGTTTTGGATCATTGTCATGTTGGAAGACCCAGCCTCGTTTCATCTTCAAAGTTCTCACTGATGGAAGGAGGTTTTGGCTCAAAATCTCACGATACATGGCCCCATTCATTCTGTCCTTAACACGGATCAGTCGTCCTGTCCCCTTGGCAGAAAAACAGCCCCATAGCATGATGTTTCCACCCCCATGCTTCACAGTAGGTATGGTGTTCTTGGGATGCAACTCAGTATTCTTCTTCCTCCAAACACGACGAGTTGAGTTTATACCAAAAAGTTCTACTTTGGTTTCATCTGACCACATGACATTCTCCCAATCCTCTGCTGTATCATCCATGTGCTCTCTGGCAAACTTCAGACGGGCCTGGACATGCACTGGCTTCAGCAGCGGAACACGTCTGGCACTGCGGGATTTGATTCCCTGCCGTTGTAGTGTGTTACTGATGGTGACTTTTGTTACTTTGGTCCCAGCTCTCTGCAGGTCATTCACCAGGTCCCCCCGTGTGGTTCTGGGATATTTGCTCACCGTTCTCATGATCATTTTGACCCCACGGGATGAGATCTTGCGTGGAGCCCCAGATCGAGGGAGATTATCAGTGGTCTTGTATGTCTTCCATTTTCTGATGATTGCTCCCACAGTTGATTTTTTCACACCAAGCTGCTTGCCTATTGTAGATTCACTCTTCCCAGTCTGGTGCAGGTCTACAATACTTTTCCTGGTGTCCTTCGAAAGCTCTTTGGTCTTGGCCATGGCGGAGTTTGGAGTCTGACTGTTTGAGGCTGTGGACAGGTGTCTTTTATACAGATGATGAGTTCAAACAGGTGCCATTCATACAGGTAACGAGTGGGGACAGAAAAGCTTCTTACAGAAGACGTTACAGGTCTGTGAGAGCCAGAGATTTTCCTTGTTTGAGGTGACCAAATACTTATTTTCCACCCTGATTTACGAATAAATTCTTTACAAATCCTACCATGTGAATTCATGGATTTTTTTTTCACAATCTGTCTCTCACAGTTGAAGTGTACCTCTGGTGCAAATTACTGACCTCTGTCATCATTTTAAGTGGGGGAACTTGCACAATCGGTGGCTGACTAAATACTTTTTTGCCCCACTGTATTTAACCAGGAAAAAATAAACTCTCAAGATAAAAAATCTCACAAGAGTGTCCTGGTCAAGAAGGACAGCAGTACGATCATAGGTTTTATACATTAATGGCACATAAACATACAAATCCATAAACCGTAAGTGCAGTGAAAGAGTAAAAAATGAACCAAGACTTAAATGTCAGCATTAATAAAGAATATATATCAAAGGTATTTGTCTAATGTCAGAAACAAAAGGAAGGCAAAACATTTTGGTGCCTGAATCGACTCCATTCAAGTGGTTTAAAATTGCCTTCAATTCATTGGCATCAGTTCCTTCAGTTTTAGTTTATTCTGCAGCTGATTCCAGGAGGATGGAGCAGCAGATTCGAATGATCTTTTTCCAAATTCAGTGTGAACCTTTGAGACAGATTTAAGGAATAACTCTTGGGACCAATGACAATGACTCCCCAGACTTTTTTGATTATTGTATGTCTGTAAATAAGATGGGAGCAAACCTAGAATAGCCTTACAGATAAAGAAAATACCAGTGGTGGAGTCTACGACATGACAGAGCAGACAACGTACAGTGGTGAGTAAGAGCTTTAGAATTTATAATGGATCTCAGTGCTCCATGACAGACAGGATCCTGCACATGTAATCATTCACATGATGCATGCATATAAACAGGGGTGCACATAAGTGGTCCACAGGTGTGCATTCACTGTCAAAATAAAAGACGCGCGCCAGATATGAAGTTGCAACGCGTGTTTGCATACATAAGATTTTCTGGAGGAGGACAGACATTTGTTTAGAACTCTTAAAGATGTTGAAGAAGCAAGCTCCTTTAAGCAATTGCTTTGCTGTTCCTCCACCTCCAAAGAAATGTCAGAAGGAGTCTGAACCGCAAAAGAAGCGCATATTCTTGGAAAAATGGTTGCAGGAGGTGAGCTGGCTTCAAACAAATGATGAACGCACAGAGATGTGATGCAAAATATGCCGTCAAAATCCCACTCTAGCAGACAAAATTATTATTTTTGACAGCAAATACGCACCTGCGGACCACTTATGTGCAGCCCTGCATAAATCACATTGCCATAATCAAGTATGGACATAAATGTCCAAACAACTCTCTTTCTTTCCTTTAAGGACAAGCTGGACTTTACTATAAAATAAAAACCAACATGGGTGATGTCATGAGGGATACTCCCATCTTTTATATACAGTCTATAATGTTCTTTCTTTAAGTTTCTTCTTCACTGAAATAACAGTAAAGTTTAAAAAAATAAAATAAAACAAAGTATGTAATTCGTTTAAAAAGATGCTGTTTATCGCGTTATGGCTGAAAAAACTACAACTAGAATGCTCCAGCTCTGCGCAGCCTCAGTAGCATCTTTGAAGAAGGCAGCAGGCAGGATGCTCCGGTGTGGGTTTGCCCTGCTTTGACGTCTTTTGCACGCTGTCCTGGTAGAGAGAGGGTGGAGGTGTTTCATAGAGGAGAGCCCTGCCGCCCTCTGAAGGCTTTATTACTGCACCGCATCATACAGAGAAAAAAAATATTAATACATTATATAGAATTAATTAAAAATGATAAACAGAAAGAATTTTATAGGAAAAAATGAATAAAGACAAAAATAATGTCAGAAAGGGAAACAAATGTCCATTTAAAAAAGAGATACCTCTAAATTATTAATAATAAATGCTTGAACTCTGAATACCATATGTCATAATGGTAATATAAATTAGAATGAAAAATTTCACATATTAATAATGTGTAAAAAGAATGAAAATAAATAGAATGTCTGCAAATAATAATCAAAGGTCTGTAAAATACTGTTAAATAATCCCAAAACATTTTTAAATTAATACAATTTACCAAAATAAATAAATAAATATCTGAATAATTTAAAAAACATAATTTCATAGTTTTGAGGCAAAAACAAAAAAACCCCAAACTGATTAACTGATGATTAATGTTGTATGAAAAGTTATTTTTAATAATTACGTGCGGAGTGCATGTGCATAAAAAATGTATGAAAATACATAAAATGTGTAAAAAACATTAACAAAATTCCTGCAAAGTAGAAATGAAGTAGAGGTCATTTATTTTCCAGCTGCCTCGCTTTGAATTCCCGCCTTTGGAGCCGTTTTTCTTTCTTTGAACTCATCATGATAACAAGCGCTGATATGTCAGTGCAGCTAATCTCAGGCTTTAATCCCAGTAACACATCGCCTCCGTGCTGCATCACCTGCTCCTCCTCGGTCTGATCTCTATTCGATCGATCTGTGACAGCTCTTCCTTAGTTGATCACTTCATTCACTGACACCTCGACTTCTGTGAGGTAGCTGATGCGTGGCTGACCTCAGCAGACCTGTGCGAGAGTTCAGTTCATCTGTTTTCAACTTTTTGAATTCTTCTTTGCTCATTTTAATATTTTTACTGCATTTAAACTTCTTAAACTTGGATTAGAGATGTGTTTTAATTCATAGACAAACAATATATTAACAACTTGAACATACTGATAAGATGCCTTTGTTTTTTCCCACCTTTTATTATTGCACTGCTCTAAAGAGCGCACCAGGACTTTTAACCTGTAAATGGAGCTTATGTAGGTGAGAGCGGTGTGTCATGTATCATTCTGGTGTTTATCATTTTAATGACCACAAATTTACTGTGGTTCCTCCACAACAATAAGTTAACACAACAAAACACACCTGTCAGCTTTTCTTGTCTTCTGAAACTGGAATGAAATGTTCCCATCTTTAAAGCATCATTGGTCAGCTTCTGTTTTAACTGTGTAAAATATATCAAAAGACTTGAAGAGTATAAAATGCTAAAAAGCTTTAAAGGTGGGGTGGGTTTTGATTATCGATTTATCGATTAAAATCGATTCTAACTTGGATAACGTGATATTGATTCATTAAAATCATGAATCGATTTTTTAATATTAATTTATTTTGCCCGAAATGCCAGAATCTCAGGTTAAACCTCACAAAATTTAAACCACCAAACAACTAAAACAGTAAATGAGAGCAGTAACACAGATTCTTCACAAAGATGTAAACACAAAGCGCGGACCCGCCGACGCATCAGAATCAGTGAGATGTCGCCTTTCTTACCCGATGGCACGGACACGGTCGGGGCTGAAAGCCGACAGCTCGCTGATACTGATGTTTCGGCGATGCCGTTCAATAAACTACTGAACAAATTTTAACTTTTTAAAATTATGCGCAATTGCAAAACGCTTAGCTGTGTCTCTAATAAAACCTCTGTAACTTTGCTCTCAGCAGCATCAGGTAATGTTCATATGTTGAGTTATAAAAACCCAGGCCAGGAAAATCTCCTTCATGTTTTTCTGTGTTTTATCTTCAGCTACTTTGACACAAAGGAATCTGCTGTGACGTTCACACCTTTGATAAAGTCTCACAAGTGTCAGCTTTCTTTTTATAGATACAAAAATATGGAAATGTACTGATGCATGATCTGAATTATAATATTTCGGACTGTCTGAGGCAAAATTTCCCCGATTCAAATCGAATCGAGTCGTGGATCAAATCAATTCTAGAAATCAGTGACGATACCCAGCCCTACTTTAAAGACCGCCCAGATGGCGTGTTTTACTTAACACATTCATGAGCATCTCAGTAAGAAGCTGAGCAATGCTTCGACTTCCTGTTGCAGACAGTTCATGCGGACATCCACGCGGCCACCGGGAGCTGCGGAGGTGGTGCGGGAGATCCAGAGGGATCACAAGGACCAGAGGATCGGTGTGTCGGTGGAGCGTGATGAAGACACCAGCTGGCTAACTACACCTTTGTTGTAAAGGCTAATAGTTTATAGTCTGTATATAAAAGATATAAGGAGCCGACCTTCAGTTTAAACTTCATTCTGATTGAAAAACTTTTAAAAGGAAACACTGGAGATGAATTAATTGTGACGTAGAAATCAGAAAGTTTATTTACAGAAACAGTTTCATGAAGGTAAAAAACTTGATCAAACATGGCAGATATTTACAGAAACCTCTGCTGACTCATCCTGTGGCGTTTGCTCCTCAGTACACTTTGGCCCTGCGGAAGAAGACGTAAAGTATGAACTTTAGTATTTAAAGAAACGACTAAGATTTGTACCGACCCAAAAAGCTCACACGAGGACGCCGTCACCTGGAGAAGGCAGATATGGAGATGAGCCCGAGCAGGAACTCGAGGCCGTAGAAGCAGAGCAGCACGGCGTTGAGCAGGAACTCGAGGCGCAGGATGAAGGTCTGCAGCAGAAGGTAGTACACGGCGAGCGCGGTGCAGGGAAGCAGGACAAAGAGCGACACACAGGAAGCCAGAGAGCGCTCGCACAGGTTTCCCTTCCAGCCTGGATGGAGACGCAGTTTGACACTCAGTTTGTGACGTGCATGTTGTGTGTGTGTGTACGACATGTTCTTGTGAAGCACTTTGTTGTCAGACACATAAATGTCTGAGGCGACTGTTGTTGTGATTTGGCGCTATATAAATAAAATTGAATTGAATTAAGTAGGAGATGGTAGGAGCAGCAGAGCATGAACTCAAGACAGATAAAAATCATCTTATCTGACTTCTTAAAGGACATGAAAGACCGTTCCTGTTATGAATAAAGATTTATTCAAAATGAGACGTGACTTTGCTCACCATAAAAGATCCGCAGAATCTCAAGAGCGAGGAAAAGCAGCAGCAACACGACGTCCAGAACCAGGTTATCTGACGGGTACGGCAACAAAACTCCTGCAGAGAGCAGACATCAGAACGCCATCAACATCAATATGACCCCATCATCATCAGCCTCTCCATCTAACAAACACCATCATCTTCATCACCATCATAATCCTCTCCTCCGGTTTAAACTGTGGAGGCTGTTAATTGGAATTAACCTGTTTACATAAAGTTCCACAGCTACAGTGGACCCACGTATGACTTCTTAACAAAGTGAGTTTCAGGCTGCAGCTGAACAAAAGCAGGATATTAAGCTTTTTTTAATGTAAAAATAAAATCTTAAGTTAAATGTGTCTCGATCTTAAAAAATAAAAGCACTTTGGACTGAGTTCAGACTTTTGTGGGTTAGGCGTACATCAGCAGACCTCCTGAAGGACCCAGATTTCGTGGTTTATTACACGCCGGGCTACAACTGTGCACTTTCTGAGCTTGGAAGCTTCGACGGTAAATCAAGTGCACCTCAAACTCAGTCCCAGTTCAGCTCGAGCTCACAGCGGTCGGTCAAAAAACCTAATTCTCTGTCTTATGTAATCGTCTGTGTGAACGGCACCATTTCTCAAACTCTGTCTCTGAGTTCTGCGCTGCAGGAGAAAGAGGAGGTAGAGGAGGATGCTCTCACACACCTTTATAGATGAACATGAGGACCTCGGCCAGGTAGAAGGCAGCAAAGTACCAGCTGTTCAGGTAGAACAGCACCTGCAGAGGAGCGGACGAGAGCTAATGAAGAGGAGGTCAAGGAGAAACAACAGCAGACACAAAGTCACATGACCTGCAGCTCTGCGTTAGAGTCAGGTGAAGGATACGATTGGTTGGCTCTCTGCAGGAAAAAAAGTGGAAACAAGAAGCAGAGGAGTGAGTTACAGACCACAAACAGGACAGATCAGATTATTGATTAACCTGCTGATTGTATTGGTGATCTTGATAATATTATTAATGATATAAAATATTTAAATATTTATTTAAGTGATTTTGTTGTACACACAGATTTGCAGGTGTGCTTTCTTTCTTCTGTCTCTTTTGTCATATCTTTGACATTTCTAATGTCTGTGATTACTTTTACTGCATTTAGTAATTTATTTATATTCTTGTATTATTCTATTCTTTATAAAGCAGCTTTGAGGTCCAGGATGTCTGAACTGAGGATTGTCGTTCATGCATCTATGTCATCACTTCCGAATTATTGCAATTTTCAAATTTCTTTGTTCTCTTGTCTTAACAAAGCTCCGCGAGAACGTCTGCAGGTCATTCACAGTACCACTGTGAGGATTCAGACTGAGTCACTGCTGATTCAGCTGCTTCAGAGTGCACTTCCCCTTGTGGGACTAATAAAGGTATATCATATCATATCATATCATATCATATCACTTTAAGAGTATGGTTTTGACTTTTAGAGCTTTGCAGGGACCGGAACCTACGTACATCTGTGAATTTTAACATCTATGCACTGCCAGTAGCTTCAGGTGGTCATGTTGTCAGGCTCTGAGTGTCTGAGATCTGTGGAGTCTTTCAAAAGTCAGACTAAAACTGACATTTTTAAACTTCCCGTTTAATGTGTTATTTTGTGTTGTTTTTTAGGCTTTAGTATCCTTTTTTCAGTGTTTTCCATGTGGCTAACTGAACTGAAGAGACTAAATAAGGAACCACAGCTGCTATTTCTGTGTAAAAACATGTGCTGCGGTTCTTTATTAGTAACGTTAGCGTCTCTGACTCTGCTGAGGTTTGATGAACTGACAGAAACCTGACGTGTTTGCTGCGCTGACCACGCTCAGCCTGCTCAAAAATAAATAACCATATGCCGTTTTATTCGACCAGTACACTCTCCTGTAAATTCTCCACTGACTTTAACCTATGAAATATTTCACACTTTAACCCTGCACCATCACCGATTTATCAACAACAAAAACCTCACACTCACCGGGCGCCATGTCCGCTTCGGCCCTGTTGCCGTGGATACCGTTTGATTTGTTCTACGCATGTGTGAAAAAGGCTTTTTCCCGCTTTGGTCTTTCACAGTAAAAGACCACAAGATTATTTTGGTCTAACAGTAATGCAAAATAATAATAACAGGTATAACAACCCAGTTTTACTCACGAAATGAAATATTTGTTTTCCTTTGCTAAATTAAATCAATAAATATATATTATATATTTAAACAATGTTTCGTAAAGGCACATTTTGATTATTTTTTTAAGTACAAAACCTAAAAATAAAAGATTAATCATGATAACATTATTTATCATTCATTTTAGAAGCCCAGAGCGTTTAGAACTACGACACCCAGTACCCTCCTGCGGTTAGCCGATTGGCCAGAGTGCCGCGAGGGTTTACGTGGCACTGCTGTGACAGGCGCATGCTCAGTTTGAGTTCCGTGTGTCCCGGCAGGAAGATGGCGTCGCTCCGGATCAGGATGCAGCCGTGTCTGTTTTCAGTTTTACTCCTGAACGTTTTGTGCAGCTTCGTCTCCGCGCTGTACTTTCACATCGGAGAGACCGAGAAGAAATGCTTCATCGAGGAGATTCCGGACGAGACCATGATTATCGGTGAGAGGGGGGTGGGGGATCTGTAGGATAATGCTAGCAGCTAGTTAGCCGAGCAGCTAAAGTTTAGTGTGTCGTGTCTTCAAATGTGTGTGTACTTTTTCGAAAGAAATTAAACTTAATTAAAATAAATATTCTAAATAATAGTTCACGATAGCATGATTTATTTTTATAGGAAGGGGAAAAAATCGAAACTTTAAAGTGTGATTAAAGTTTTCATAAAGGTATTTTTCCATTAAAGAAAGCTGTTGAAATAATAATCCATCAACACTAAGTTTAAAGTGGATCCTTTGGTCCGTTGAATCCTCCTCTATAATTTAATCCAGGTTATATTAAAGGCAAGTTTATCTCAAAGTTAATCAGCCCTCCTCTGTTTGAATGAGAGAAACTACCACATGGTACACACCATCAGCCGGCAGGAAATCTGTCCGTTCAAAAAAGCTTTTCTTTCAGCATCTTAATCTGCACAATTTTCATCAGGTTAAAGGTTAATTCGGAATCATTTCAGGTGCACCTCCTTTACTAATGCATCTGCAGATAAAGTAAAGCAGTGAACTGAGAGTTAACTTCAGATTGTGATAGTGAAGGAGTTTTCTAAAGAAAACAAAGAAAATTCTGTTGCTGTTGCATTTACTGAAACATAAAGTTTAAAACATAAAGAAAAAAGTCGACATATTCAACTGGAAGTTGATAAACTGATGTTGGTTTCAGGTCCAAACCATATTCATTCAAACTGCTCACTAATCAAGCCGTGTGTCTGTGCAGGTAACTATCGGACTCAGCTGTATGATAAGCAAAGGGAGGAGTACCTGCCGGCCACTCAGGGTCTTGGCATGTTTGTGGAAGTCAAAGATCCTGATGACAAGGTGAGCATAAAGTTCATGTACTTAAAGAGTCTATGTGGCGTCATGCTGTCGTGGTTAATGCTCAACTGTACAGCCACATATGCCTCATATGTGAAAGGTCCTCAGATGAAGACCAGGAGGAGACAAAAACCCAGACTCAGGAAGTCACAAGCTCCGTGTCAGTCCCAAGCCCGGATAAATGGGGGGATTTCGTCAGCAAGGGTACCTGGAACAAAATAAACCAAACGTGTGGATCCATCCTCTGTGGGGATCAGCTCAGAGTAGCTTATATATTTTGATATGTGCAGTATTTTTACGCCTGGACTGTGCTCGAGGAGCTCGGCAGGATTCACAGTAGTTCAGTTTAAAATGTTCCTCCTTCAGCTCATACTCTGAATCAACATGTATTAGCTCCTCTGCCTTTAAGCCAACTTGTTCTGATTGGCTGCCAAAGCTTTGAGCAACAGGTGGGTGGGGCTTCCTTGCTTTGCGAGATTACAGCGATGCAGGAGAAGGAAAAAAGTGTAATAAACTGAGTTTTCAGAGCAGTCTGCAGCTTTCAGCTCTCAGGAGTTACAGTACAAATGCTGAGACTTCTGCTTGATGTGGAAGATGTTTTGTTTTTTCCCTGCAGGTGATTCTGTCTCGACAGTACGGCTCAGAAGGACGCTTCACCTTCACGTCGCACACACCTGGAGAACATCAGATCTGCCTTCACTCCAACTCCTCCAAGTTCTCGCTGTTTGCCGGCGGCATGCTGGTGAGGAGACGCTCAGACATACAAACGAGAGCTTCAGCAGTTTATTCCTTTCTGTTCTGATCCGTGATGTTCATAACCGCGGTTTGTGATTTTTGTGATGTGTTGCAGCGCGTTCACCTGGACATCCAGGTGGGCGAACACGCCAACAACTACGCTGAGATCGCTGCCAAGGACAAACTGACGGAGCTGCAGCTGAGAGTCCGACAGCTGGTGGAGCAGGTGGACCAGATCCAGAAGGAGCAGAACTACCAGCGGGTCAGTCAGAAACGCCTTGGCGCTTTTTTGTTTTTGTCAGAAACGCATGAAGACCCTGAACATGAATCAGAGCTGCTCGTCTCTCAGGCTCTTTGATTTTATGTACACGCCCCAAAAAAATCTGTTTAACAGAACATTTTTACCACTTTACCGGCTGTCAGCACCAGTTTCCTGACAACATGAAGCCTGTACTCTCCACCAGACTCCATTCATTAAAACAGATGTTTTACCTCCTGATGTATTCCTGCCTCAGCTGGTCATTAAATTTATTATGACTTAAAGCACAAAAAGTCACCAAAGTAGAAAAGCAGGAACCCATTTTCTGTTTCTGTCAGTGGAGTCTACATTTATTTAATTCAAATTAGGGCTTTCAGTATTTTATTTGTTCCTGAGTAAATCGGTTTGGCTGAGATTAAATCATCTTGTCTTTATTTTTAGTTAGCACATACCTTAAACACTTAAAGCTGGAAGTTAATGATAGTTATATAAGAGCAGATGCGTGCTGGTGCAATAAGTTGTACGTTTTACGTCCAGTGGATGATGATCTGATTAGTCGACTAATCGCAAAAATAATCGGTGACTAGTCGACTATCAAAATAATCGTTTTTGGCAGCCCTAGTTCAAATATAAGGTTTATGTTTAAACGTTTAGTTATTATTATTATTTTTGCAACTGTAAATGTTCAGACACTGTGTATTGTCATAGCTGTCAAAAATGACAGCGTTAAGGCAAGGCAAGGCAAATTTATTTGTATAGCACAATTCAACAACAAGGTGATTCAAAGTGCTTTACAGAGACATTAGAAACAAAAACAAAGGTTTAACAAAGGTTAAGGTTTAACGGGCGCCCCCTGCCGTCTGTTTTTCCCTCAGTATCGTGAGGAGCGTTTCCGTCAGACCAGCGAGAGCACCAACCAGCGGGTCCTCTGGTGGTCCATCGTCCAGACCCTGATCCTGGTGGCCATCGGTATCTGGCAGATGAGACACCTGAAGAGCTTCTTCGAGGCCAAGAAGCTGGTGTAATCTGGAGTCAGAGGGTGTGCGTGCATGCGTGTGTGTGTATGTGCGTGTGTGTGAGTGTGTGTGTGGTGTCTACTGATGGATGCAGTACTTAGTGGCGGGCGGCAGAAAAGACCCAGCTGCAGGATTTGGCTTGAAAAACATGTTTAAGATTTTTGTTGTTACTGTTTTTGTCACCAGCCGTGATCGTGACGAGCGTTTAACCTGACCAATCAGGGAATGTGTGACCCACCCTCTCCTCCATATTTATTACAGCGCCCGGCGGCGGAGCAGTTTTAGATTTTCTCCCCCTCGCTCGCAGCATGTGTTACTGGCCTATAGCGATGCAAGTCTGCGGGACATGATAGTCACGTATACGTGTGATCTGAGCTCAGAAATGATCATCCAGATTCATTCATTAATCCACAGATCTGATGGTTACTGAGACGACGTGTGATCTCGGCGTTTGCATACTCGTTACCAGGGACGGGAAAGGTTTCTCTTTTTTGCAACGCTGACTAAAAGTGGGGCGTGATTTTAACGCTGCCGCTCACGTTATTAAAGATCTGAAACGGTCTTATTTTATTTTACTGAAACACAGAGTTGTTTCGATGTTTCACTTCATCACATTACTTTCAGGTTCTGGATGTTTGTACGCGTTTTTTGTGCCGGTCGGCGTCGCTGCAGCTGTCCTCTGTGTTTCGAGTCTGCTGCTTTTGAGAACATCTGAAGCAGGCTTTGCTCACTGTAATCAGTCGCAGAACTGATTTACTGAAAGACTCCTGGAGCTACTTCAGTTCAGGGGCTCGTTCGAGGCTTAAGACGATTTTCAAGGAAATGTGATATCTTTGGTCGACCGTTCAGGGTGATGGTCGCTGATCTCAGTTCAAATTTTTTCTGTTTTCAGATGAGATTTAGTTTCTTTTTAACAATAAAGGATGGATGGTCGTGTTTTCATTTTTTAGAAATGTTCCTGTAAGCGGGCTTTAAATCAGATGGTGAAATATTTTGGGGTCGGGAGAGGGGCTTTTTATTATTTAGCGTCCATGTGAAACTCTGTGATTGCACTCAGAATAAAGTTCAGTTGGTTTGAAGGATGGCGTGGTTAAATGACATTCTTGTAATATTCCCGCCAAAACACAGCTCATAAAGTCACAAAAGAGTTTTTATACACAGTAATTGTTTTCTTTTAAGGGCAAAGATATTTTAAAAGAAACCTGAGTATTGTGACTGCAAAATATAATAAAATTAAAACAAATCAAAGTGTTTGTGTGGTTGATGAAGTCAAATTTAAACTGCTGTTATAAACCTTCAAGAATCACCGTCTAAGGTGTAAAACTCGGAAGTGTTATTGTATATTTGGGACGTTTAATCCAAACATTTTCAAGTATTTAATATAAAATCTACTGCTTTAATTAAAGTGATCAGGGATTTCTTTGTTGGTGGAGAATAAAAACTTTTGTGTTGAAGAAAATTTTCTGCTTAAATTCTGATTTGATGTGTTTGTACTTGAGAATAAATTTGAGATTCTGATTGGAATTAAAAACGATGGTGGAAATAAAATAAGATCAAAGCTGCTGCTATTAACAAAATACGGTATTAAACATCTCAAACAGCTTAAATGAAAACAGAAAAAGGATCAGTGTGTTTCAGTACTGTGCACAAGTTTTGAGCCGCCCCGCATTTCTTTGTTTTCCATCCAAAGAGCCAAGCTTTGTTTTTCAGCACATCTCCGGGCTTCCTGAAGGTCTTTATAAGTTTTTCTTTCTTCGTTATGTTACTGAAAAGTTGTTGAAATGAAAACAACAACAAGAATAATGTCTGTTTTTAGACATCTGATGCTTTACACTGAGTTTCTTTTTCTTCCTTTTTTTTTTTTTTTAAACACCTAACCCAACAGTAGAATTAAACCGTACACAGGATCTTGCTGATGTTATACAGTCCGGTCCAGAGATTAGACTTATGCAGGGGGAAACTGTTAAAGACATTTTAAGCTATAACCAGAATATGTGATTTTTGTGAATTTTAATCTATATTTATTTGCATTCTTTGCTGTATTACTGTTAAAATTGATTTAATATATCAAGAAGTTGAAGATGAGCCTCTTCATCAGAGGTTTGGGCTGATGAGGTTTTGGTTGTCTGCAAACAGCTGAGGCAGCACATCCAGAACAGACCTGACAAATTGGGGTTTCTGAGGATGGCTTCATTCTTGACTTGCTGCTGTACCAGAGTGACACTCAACTGCAGTGTCCCCCCCATCAGCACATATAAGAGCTACAGGTACACGGACACAGACAGGCGAGTAAACAAGGCTCCTCTGAAGTCCACCGAAGAGATGGAGAAGAAAGCGGCTCCTCACTGTACGTGGCACTTCGTCACTAGTGATGATGCATCTCATTCTCAAGAGGAACAAAAACAAGTTAGCCGCTGTTTTGTCAACAGAGGTGAAGGTGGAGGCGTGTCCTCAGTGTCCAGGTGCTACAGTGACACCAAGAGGAAGGAGCAGGTGAGCTGCTCTGATGTCATCAATGTCAGATCGACATGCTGGTCCACCTCCAACATTGCCCCACACAAAGAGGTGGTGCATCCAGATGTTTGCATATGCAACGGATGTCGGCCTCATCCACGGATCATCTCCTGGTGGGACTGCAGGTGACCTGTTACTTACTTTTTCAGGATTCAGGTGTTCTTAAAACTAACAGAGCACTAAGTAGGGTAAAGGATCATTTATGTTATAGATGTGCGGTTAAACTGAAATCTTTGGTACTGAATGAGAACTGCTCTCATAAAAATAACAGGTTAACATCTGTGCAGGTTTGTCCAACAGGATTGAAACATCTGAAGAACATCTGTTGTTACTTTACAGCAAAACAGCGTGTCATATTCTGTGTTAACAACAGCAATATTAATAATCTGTGGCACAGGTGGCAGTAAAACAGGGATATGTTTTTGTTCAGTCACTAAACTCACAGCAGGTCTCCCTGCGGATGTGCTGCTCCTTTAATGAGACAAAAACCATAGGAACCTTTGCTTATACTCGCCGCTGTTCCCCATCGGACTCGTATAGAGGTTGGACCACAGTACAGTCAGCTTGGTGTTCTTTCAGCGGGTAAAAACGCTGAAATATGCTTCCAATCGGAGCCTGTCGTGTTACATTTTTGTTTTAACAGAAATAAAAATTTAGCAAACACTCGCATAGGCTCGGTGACCGTCGATAAAGCCCAGGTTATAGCCGGGAGGAGCTGAGTTTGGACCCGGAGCGGCGATGTGAGCGAACCGCTGATGCTACGTGTACAGTTAGCTGCGGAAGCTAACAGACCGGAGGAGGATTTAAATCTGAGCAGATGTTAAGCAGCTGTACGGCGGCAGCAGACCGGGGCACAGAGCCGAGGGCCGGCATGGAGCACAGTCTGGTTTCCGTCAACACTTACAAATGAGGAAAGATGGAGGAGAAAAGCCTGAAATAACCAAGCTATAATTTATAACAAGAAGGAGAGGAGAGAAGCTGGTCCGACTTTACAGCGAGTCCGGCAACATGATGTATTCATCCAGGAGGAAACCCGTGCTCTACTTCAAAGAGGACAGGAGGTGAGAGGAGAGCATGAAGTTTGTTTTTCCTTTCTCTTTCTTATTTTCATGCTTTGATTTAGTTTCAGTAAGTTTGATACAGCCGAATATCAGACTCACTGAAGGTTCAAATATATCACAGAGAGGTTAAAATCACTGAAATAATCTAAGCCGTAAAAAGTAACTATACAGAAGAACAGATTTCAGAGGGAAAACTAGAGAAACTGTCAAATTTACAAGGAAACCTTGCCCATACGGAAACAAATTGCATATATTCAAGAAAAGATAAATAATTTTTTTCAACAAATGTCAGATTTACTCGTAAAAAAATATACAGCAGAAAATACAGCACATTTACGGGGGAAAACTGGCAAATTGACAAGAGAAAAGACCGCCAACTTTCCAGTAAAAATGGGGACATATGCAGGGGGAAATGCCTCAATAAAAGTCATGCTGTTTAAAAAAAATGTTGTTGGTTTTGTTTTTTATAAAAAAACAAACAAACGTGGCTCTTTCAGTTTAACAGCCTGCTTTATGGGTTTTATTTCTGGGTGTTACTGTTACACTGAAGGGAGGAACTCATGTGAATTCATTGATTTTAAATTTCTTCTTTGAAAAATGTCTTTAGCTTGTTTGTGTGGTATTAAAATTAAATGTAAAAGAAGTGATGGGAAATCACCAGAAACCTCATTAATATTCTTTCTCGGCTTTGAAGAAGTGATCCATCTAAAGCTCCCGGGCAGCAGGAGAAGTGAGTAAAACTTCAGCCTTGTTGTTTCCACCAGCGGTTCCCAAACTGTGGTTCAGGGACATCCAGAGGTGCTTAAAGTGATTCTGTCAGGGAGTCTTTCTTCCTTTATCTTTCCCCAGTTTGTCATCCTCACATCTTAAACTTAATTTGTAGCCCAGAGTTACTCTAGTTTTCAAATTTTCGGATTAGTTTTCATTATTATTGTATGGAGAGCGTAGGACAGAGGTGGTGGACTTTTTGACTCTTTGTCTTTTAGAGGGTAAACACATCCATCAGAGATTGGTCAGAATTAAAATTAAGACTAAGGAATAAGGAGATTTCCTCTGTGTTCATTTTAGTATTCACAAAATCATTTAAGAGGCTGCCCCTCAGGACTCAACCCAAATCATCATCATCATCATCATCATCTCCTTTATGGCGACAGATTTGTCACAGCAGCTTTAAGTCTTTGCATTTTTCTTCTCCATTAATGACTTTTGCATCACACCAGGTTATCTTTAAGGAAATTCCCCATGCATTGGTGAAGCATGTTAACTGTTTTTGTCCGATTCACTGTAAAAATGTCCAAAGTTGCCACCCTAGAGTGTCAACATGCACAGCAGCATGGTGAGTTTTCTGCTTGAGACACAGTTTGGGAACTCATGCTGTTGCCTCCTTGTTTCTTCGTTTTACTGATTTCTCTGCATGCTTTGAATATTTGAGTCACAGCTTTTATGTTCAGCAGCTTGTCGACTAATCGTGATTTAAAGAAATGTTCTTCGAAACAAAAAGTGCAGCATGTGTGCATTCAGGTCTGAAACAGAAAATCGGGTGCTTTTCTGCAGTGTTAACACATTTTCAGTACCTTAAATAAAGCCAATTTCTTTCAGACTAACAGATTCAGAGATATTTGGGTGTGGCATGGTAGTCTTTACTGAGCCCAGAGAGCTGTGAAAAGTGGTGACAGTAGTAACAGTAACTTTATTTTTATATTTAAGAAAGAAGCACAAAGACAGGAACGTTTTCACCAACAGAAGATATAAACTTTAGATGAAAGGGGAAGTATAAAGTGTTTTGTTGGAGCACTGATATCGATGTGAGCACACAGACATGATGTAACAGCAAGAAAATGCTGATATCACCACAGACGGGAAGTAATAGAGGGTGGGATTCAAACCATCAGGGCCAAAAACAGAACAGGATCAAATAAACCCAAAGAAAACATTTTAAATTTACTTTCACTTCAGTTTCTTCTTTTTCTTTTCTTCTTGTTTTTGTTGCCTCAGTGATTTAATTTCTTAGCTTCCTCCTCGAGGTCCCTGGAGGTAAACCGGTTTACTTAAACGAGTCCCGCAGGAATGTAGCGTGTGCTGCAGGGTCAAAAAACATTTCTACACACAGATTAGTGAACAAGGCTGAATTCTAGCATTACTTCATGACTCCACCCATTCCTCCAAATATGGTCACTTCAAGAAAACAAGATGGTGGCGATGAAAAACGCCAACGCTGAGGCTTCAGAAATTGTCCGCGAGGAAATGTGAAGAGTGCATGACAAAATAAACAATAATAGATTAGCTCAATGTTCATCACCTGGTGATGGTTTGTTGCTTGTGGACTTTTCTGACTACAGTTGCCTAGGTAACCCTCTGACACTGCACAGTCATCTCAGTCAGCGGTGTCCTTCGCTCTGCCTGGTTGTCACTTGGCCTCCTACTTTGTGCCACCAGTGGTCGCTTTATTTCATCACCTAAAATCATTGACTTTCTACAGTCGCTGGTAGCCACGCCCCTGCTGGGATGCTGCTGGTCATTTCATGTGTTCGCCCTCTAATATCAGTGTACTGGTTTGTTGTGTTCACTGACCACAGGCAGTAGGATTCTCAGGTTTTAAAACCTTTTCAGACGTGTTTAACAGCTCATGTTGAGGCCTGAGTCAGTGGTTTCCAGAGTTGCAATTTTATGTTGTTAAATAAAGTGAAATAATTTCTTTGCACCTGTAAATGAGCCTTAATCTGAACCCAGCCAATCTCTGACCACTCCACTTCTTCTGTGCATCAGGTACCTGTCCGGTAAATGCACCGTCTACAAGCTGTTCGGGCTGTGCATGGTGCTGGTCCTCGTCTCTCTGCTCTGGCTGCAGCTCAGCTGTTCAGGCGACATGTCTGCGACGCACGGAGAACGATGCATGCCCCAACAGCCGGCGCCACCCTGCCCAGCCAGCGGTCAGGCGTCCGTGGTGGACGACCCGTCTTGGGGGCCTCACAAACTGGCCGTCGTAGTTCCCTTCAGAGAGCGCTTTGAGGAGCTACTGGTGTTCGTTCCCTTCATTCATGCGTTCCTCAACAAGAATAAGATCCGCCACAAGATCCTCATCATCAACCAGGTGGATCACTACAGGTGAGGCATCCTCTCCAACCACAGAAGAAAATATGTCAAACAGGTGGCCCAGGGATCAGAACCGGTTTGCTGTTGCTCACTTTGATGGCCACTTTTCAAGAAAATGCTGCATTTACAGAGATGGGAAAATGTGGGAAATGAGAAATATTTCTGGATCTGTGTGATTGTTTAAGTCAGAAAGATGAAACATACATTCAGTTAGAGAAAGTCAACACCCGAAGGTTTTAGCCACGCTGCTATAATCTGTACTTTGTAATGTAGTGAATGTAGTGACAGGAAACTGCAATGCAAATGACTGTTTATCATCTTTTTAATAAATATCACTTCCTGTGATCAGTTAAATCTCAGAGGAGACGATGGTTTCAGCTTTGTTAACACATTAGTTCTCAACATGTTATAGAGCAGTGACGTCATTGGCTCAGCTAACTTGGCACAGTGGCTAAAAGCAGTTTTTACATCCCACTTTAATCTGTTCATGTACAGATGGATTATTAAATAATAAGAAGTGAGGAGACAGTTACTTAAAACTAGTTTTACATTTGTAATAATTTCTAAAACATTCAAACTTTAACGTTCAGAAGTAACTATGATGACAACAAACAGCCAAGTAATTAATAGGAAATGGTGTGTGTGTGTGTGTGTGTGTGTGTGTACGTGTGTGTACGTGTGTGTACGTGTGTGTACTCTGTTGTCATTTACTGATAATTTACACACATGTCCTGAAGACACCCTTCAGCAGTAGGTAGCAGATCTTTAGGACGAGAGCTTGGAGCTTGGTGGGTCACATGATCATCCGCTTCAATCCAGCATGTTGTTAAAGCGAATGGTCGCCTGTTTGTTCCAGATCGGGTCGAATATTGTCAGCGTTTCGCTGAGCACATTTTTTTTCACACTCTGAAACAAGAGTGGGTTGTCTCACCTTCCTTTAGCTTACCTGTATGTATTTACCTGTGCTCTGTCGCTCTGCGTTACCTCTGTGGCCTGCAGTGCAGCTGGATGTTCATGTATGATGTCACCAGGTGGGTGTTTGTGGTTAAAGGATGTAAAGAAGTCCACCTCGACAGCTGTGCTGGTTTAAACGCTGATTAACTCCAGTTTTGTTGTCATTTTGTTGAAAAAAAGGTTTCATCATCAAGGGTCAGAGTTCATCTGACCGATATCAGAGGTTTGCAGGTCTAGCAGCTGGTAGATAAAATGGAGTATCGACTGCATAAAAAGTTAGAATTCAAGTTGTTTTTGTGAAAGACCTGGAGCCGAGGGTTAACGATGGTGAAAATAAAAGGACCTAAAATGGATCCATTTGGGACGCCACATTTAGGAAAAACAAAAAACAAAGAGAATTTTCCTGCTCAGGCAGAGATTTTAAATAGAAGGATAATTTAAAACTTGTCATTGCAACAAACAGAGAAATTACGATAATGTGGATTTCTTACCTGTTCTTTCAGATTTAATCGGGCATCTCTGATCAACGTGGGCTACACGGAGAGCGGTAACGACACAGACTACCTGGCCATGCACGATGTGGACCTGCTGCCCCTGAACGACGCTCTAGATTACGGCTTCCCAGAGAAAGGGCCGTTCCACGTGGCCTCGCCGGAGCTCCACCCCCTCTACCATTACAAAACCTACGTAGGAGGAATCCTGCTGCTTACCAAGAAGCATTACCACATGGTACTGAGCCTCGCCACACCGGCTTTCACACATTTTCAAAGGATCTCCCAGGGCTGCGAGGGTCACTGTGGCACATTAAGAAGAGTGTCTGGAGAGACACTGACCTGCATTTTAGTATTGTTTAAGACAATAAAGCCAATATAAGTGTCAGAGCATTGAGCTATATGAGATACCTCTGCTGAACGTCTCTCTTTACTGCTCTTTGCATTGGGGGAAATCTGAGGAGGGAATACATTTTGTCCCTGTGAGGTTAAAAAGATTTGTGCATAGATGGATGGATAGATGGATATAGACCCTGAAAAGTATAAGCGGCAGTGGATGGATAGACCAGAGTGGGGGGTGCAGTTACTCAAATTGTCCACCAGGTGGAGTCATTTAACTGTCTGTGATCTTGGCTATGGTTATATCAGCAGATTTATGTTCTGTAGTTTAAAATAACATCATCGATGGTGTTTTTATTGTTGCTCTGCAGCTTTCAAATTTTAAATGAAGCTAATTCTTTGGCTCTGATGCAGAACATGAACTTTTACCCCCCTGTGTTTCCTTGCAGTGTAACGGGATGTCAAACCGGTTCTGGGGTTGGGGCAGAGAGGACGACGAGTTCTACAGACGGTTGAGAAAAGCAGAGTTACAGGTAACAAAACCAAAAAGAAAACCGCCGGAACAAAAAGACAACAAACAGCCTGGTCCTCATATCCGCCACATGGCGTTCATCATTGTTTTTAAAAAAAGAAGTTCACAGATGTTGCAAAAAGGCTTCCTGTTGGATCCAACAGGAAGTTCCACCAATTTGAATTTAAGAGGTGCTTTTTGTTGTGATTTTGCCATTTCCAGGCGGTTTTACTGTAGTCTGACGATGATGATGTGTGAGGAAGCAAGTTCTTGTTAAAGGGCATGGCTGTGGTGAACTCGGGAATACAACTTGTAATACATCAAAGTGAATCTTTGTGATGAAAGTCCAGAGGGTGTACTGTTACGGGCTCCTGCTGTTTTTTTTTCTCTGCAGCTGTTCAGACCGAGCGGCATCACCACAGGATATAAAACCTTCCTGCACGTCCACGACCCAGCCTGGAGGAAGAGGGACCAGAAACGAGTCGCTGCTCAGAAGCAGGTACGAGAATCCACCTGCTGCAGAAAAGCACGAGTGGGCGATTTTAAAAAATCCAGCTTGTTTTCATCGAGGCAGCAGAAACTAAAATTCATCACATAATTTCACGTCAGCTTATAAAGTGATAAAGTCGCATCTCTTTACCTTCACTCGTCTGCATGACTTGTCAGCTGCGGGTCATTGATTCCCTGCGATGAACTCCAGAAAACAAAAATACTCTTTGACTTTATTTTAGTCAATAACTTAACTGGACCTGTTGTACTTTTTCTTAGTACCTGTCACACATCGTGGTGGAGGTTTATAATAAACACGAAGTCTGTAATAATGAGCTAAGTGTGTGAACGGTAACCCCCGAGAGCCAAAAGCTCAGACTGCAGATGCTCCTTACACTCAGTTTACTCGTTTTTTTTTTGTTGGTTTTTTTTTCAACAGTTGGGTCTGTATGATGTTACAGAGAGGGGATATCCCTAATACGGTCGTCTCAGGAGCCTAAACTCCTCCCACCTACTTTTCAGACTCAGAAGCTTGAAAGAAATATCAGATAAAGAAGGATTAGGATTATTCTGAACTGTGAATCATGCAAAGCTCCTTTAAAAGAGTCTAAGACTAAAAAATGAGGAGCTGAAAGAGGGAAGGGTGACAGAAAACGCTGTCGTAAAAATGTTTCAGCAGTGTAATTTTAATCTAAAACCATAAAATGTTAGCATTACACTAATGCGTGCTGATTGGCTAGTTAAGGATTTAGGTGGCTCCAGCAGACGTTAGGAGCGTAGTCAACGTGCCGGAGAAGCTTCCATGTGTGTAGAAGAAGCAGCTGGAGGTGGTTGAAGGTGATGCAGGAGGCTTCATGCCCCCTTTTGCCTTCCTTTTTACATCCCGCCACCTCCTCGGTTCTCTTCGTGCTCCCTTGTCGAACGCCAACATGTTCACAGATCGTTTCATGTCACTGCTGCACCCCTCAACTGCTGTCTCGTGTACCTGAGCAATTATGTAATTTGTGACAAAGTTAATTTTTTAGATTTTGTTGTAAACCTGAGGTTTTGGACTTTTTTAAACTCAAAACAATCTCCTCCCCCTCCTCCTCCTCTTGTTCCTTCTCCCTGTAGGAGCAGTTTAAGGTGGATCCGGAGGGGGGTCTGATTAACCTCCGTTATGAGGTGGAGTCCCGACAGGAGCTGACCATCAGCGGCGCCCCCTGCACTGTCATCAACACCAAACTGGAATGCGACCAGAACCAGACGCCCTGGTGTCTTCTGGGATAGCGGGCAGCCGGTTTGAGGACAGTGGTTCCTGTTTCTGACTCTTTTACGGATAAATCTGCAGCTGGAGCATCCAAACAAATGTTTAATTTACTCTTTGAGGTACATCTCCACATGAAAACTGCTGTTTTAGTAACAATAATTAATAATGAACGATGCGAAGATGGTTTGTCGGCATTTGACCTCTGACCTCAGCAGTCTGGACGGAGACAGATCCAGTTCAGGACTCGTGTTTTTCTGCTCTTCCTGGTACCTGCTGGCACGGCGTGAACGCAGACCTGCAGCCTGTTTTTTAGCTTTTAGACTCAGCTCGGGGCCGTGCAAATACATGCAGAGAGCGCCGCACGCTTCTCCGGGCGTCACGAGTGTCCGTTACTCCTGTGAGCGTCACAGGACTGATTTTTAGCTTTTTACCCACGATGGAGGTAAAGATGGAATAAAAACTCATCAGTCAGTGAAGTGAAAGTGTTTTTATTGTCCTGCTGAAATTGAGTCATTCCTTCATGTATTTTGTTTTTTTGTTTTCTTTTTAGGGAAGACTTTGGTCAAAATGGACGCTTGTAGGAGTGTTAGGGTCACTGTATGCTGATTTTACATTTCAGAAATAAACTTTCTGTTTCAACCCATCTATTTGTCTTCTGGCTGGTATTAAGCCACCGCTCAGTCATATTCACAGTGTAAACTTTTGTTTTTCTTTTTTTTTTCAGCAGTAAAAGTCACTTCCGGGTTACGGCACTTGTGTCCAATGGACAAAACAAAAAATCTTAATGGGATGTGTGTGTTATTCTTTTTGACTGTTTTATTTTGAAAAATGAATGAATTAATGATACATTGAGTCATTAACTTTGGTGCCTTTTTGGTGGTGTAAGAAACCAACGCTCCCGGAAAAATCCTGTACAAGCACAGAAGTGCCCGCAGTGTTAAATTAAGGAAATTTACTTAAGTACTATTCTGTAATTTTGATCATTTCCAGTTTAGCTCACTGGATTTAAAACTGCTTTTGCTGCAGTTCTCTGATTTGAAAATAAGAGCCAACCCGCTGGAGTGGAAAGGTCTACGAGGGATTTCTGACCTGCAGCTAACAAACAGTTCCTGCAAAATCCAATACTTACATTATGGTTTAAATATATTGTTATCTGATGGATCGGATACCTGAGGGAAGTGATTGGTGATGTTGCAGAGCTCTGTGTGTGTGCAATGCAAAGTAAAGATCTCTCTGTATGACATCATAAAGAGCCAGCAGCAGAAAAAAGGCACATGACACTGAGTGTATATCAGAGTTTGAATAACTTACACTGATTATTTATTATTTATCATGTTTCATATTGACCTCCAGCACTGGAACAGTAGCCACACAACAGCAAATGGACACAAACACTTCCTAAAGAAGCCTTTAGACTCACAGTTTGTCTTCTCGTTTCTTGTCTAACAGCAGCGTTAACACATGTTGATTAGCTCGGCTTTGTTTCACTGCTGGATATCAGCCACTCATGGCTCCCTGGAGGCCTCTGAGGGCCCCTGAAACCCCCCCCATCATCATTTCTAGCAAACAGAAACCAGCTCAGATGGTACAGCTGTGGATTATAGGGGATGAGCCAAATCCGGCAGTGGAGACAAAGAGAAGAGGATGGGGTGAATCTACACCTTCACCCCCCTCTGAGCTGTTCCCCACTCTGGGTGCAATTTTCACCTTTTGTTGGAGGTGACTGCGATGGGGAAAAAAACACCTCCACGCTGCTACAAATAGACCCGAGCAGCACTCCTGCTCTGCAGCTCTGTGCTAATTTTTTTAATTCCCCACTCAGTGATTATAGTGCTTTATCGGAGCAGTAATATCAGATAATGGAAATTGTATAGTAATAACTGAGAGAGCTGGGCGCCGCGGTTCACACGTATTTATAGACACCGAGGGCTCGGGAGCAGATGTGACGCCGACACTTAATTTTCAGCCTTAGTTAATGAATGTAGGGCATTATGCTTCTATTATGAAGCAATTAGCAAAAAATAAAATATAAACTTGAGGGATGAGAGGCTGTAATCATGTTTACTCCACGGCTAATAAAACACAGAGGGACCAGACAGAGGCAAAACAACCAAACGGCTCATCTGGAGGTTTTTCTCCTGGAACAAACGCAGCTTTTACACGCATGTGCAGAGCTGCTCAGCACTGCTTTCTCTGTTTGAACCATGTTTGTTTGGTGTTCAGTTTTCATCCTCAAAAACACCTGTGAGACGCTCAAAAACGCATTGTTCCCATTCAGCCTTCGCCGTGTCCACCTCTTTAGTAAATCTGCTGCAGATCTCTGAGGAGCCGATCCATGAATTTAAAGTTTAATCAGACATTAAAACACACCACAAAGTTTTACAGTGCTCATGAAGGAAAATAACCTCATTTTATTCCCCATCTATTTTCTTTCTCCTGTATACTCTTTTTATAAATCTGTCTAAACTCCACATTTCCAGCTCAAAATAATCTCAGTTTGTTCTTTCTATGAAACAACGACTTTTAGCTCCTCCTTCAAGACAGCTTTGTTCCGATTGGCTGCCTCAAAGTTTGACCATAAGGTGGGTGGAGTTTCTGCCTCTGAGCTGACTATATTAGGTGTATCCTCTTTTTATGACATCATACGGATCCAACAGTAGAAAAAACTACTAAACTGAGTGTTTAGAGTATCTGCAGCCTGAGCTTTGTCTCACATGGATTAGTGTTCATACGCTGACATCATTATATATGAATGTCCACTGTAGCAGGAGACCAATGAGAGGAAATAAGGGTCCACTTTAATTTATTTTTTGCATCTGAAAGTAAACTCCAAAAACAGACTTCATCCATTATCCCTGTCAGGGCATCGTCTTCTTCACAGTCAGTGTTACAGTCTCACAGAGCTGAAAGTGAGGCCGCAGACTCACATAATGTCACGCCATTTTCACCCACAGCACTCCTGTTATTGTGGGGAAGAAACAGTCACCAAAAAAGGGGAGAGGACATTGTAAAAGTGCTGCTTTTCTGCATTGTCTGTGCATGTTGATGCTTGGAAACAGGACAGAGGTGCAGAGTGATCTTCAGTCCAGCTACACTGGTGTGGAGATTATTTTTAGCAACAGGAACTTGGCTTTTTAAGAACTCCGGTCCAGCAGTTAAACTTCCTGCCCACAGTTTTTAACAGGATCGAAACCTCGACAAGTTTTAGTTTATTTACAGTGTCGCCGTCTGGTAAATATCCCAATCCTGAAACCCAGCTACGAGTTTTAATGTTTGGATGTGGAGGGATGTGGCTCTCCTGGAAGACACTTTCAAGAGAAATCCAGTCCTTCCTGAAAAATCTGTGTGCTGCATTTCCATAATACATCGGGATCCTTTGAACGGGCAAAGTTGGGCTCTTTTGTTGGCTAAATGTTTATAACGGTGATTCACACATAACATCTCATGTCAGTGCCAGCCAACCGCAGAAACCCAAGCTTTTGCTGAATAGGTAGCTCCTGTACTTCCTCAACCTTTTTGGTTGTTCCATTCAAACAGCATCAGTGGAGCGACCTTTATGAGCCATCTTCACCCATCAAGGGTTGTTGGCAGTATGAGTCGATGGGATGCAACAATCTGCAGACCTTACTTTGAGAGTCAGTTGTGAAAGGATCCCAGCGTGTTCATCAGCCATTGTGGGATGTGTTGAAAAGCCATGGGAACTTGTTCCGTTACATTTAGACAGAACCGGACAAAGTAGGACATGTCTGTTTTTAATATTTTAACCCATGCCGAAATCGGATGGAAAATAAGCAAACCGTGATTTACAAAGTTTCAGTCGGTGCATATTTATATGAATCATTATTTTCCGCATATTTTTATTGATTGATTTAATTTATAGTTTTTACGACTTTAACTCTAGTTGACTAGTTTGGGAATGCTGTACGTGTTTTTATCCTGGAGTCAGAAACGTCCCCAGTTCTAACCAGTAAACACGAGTACGTGACTTTGCTGACTGATCTGGGATCTGTCAGCGTTCCAGCTGCTTTGCTTCTCACGTTGCTGGGAATCATTTCATGCGTGTTTCTGTTTGTAGTTTACACTCTGACGAAGTTACAACAACACGTGACTCATCTCATTTTTTAGTCCACGGTTTAAAGACATGACACAGTCTGTGTTTTCTGTGTGTGTGTTTCGGCATCAGTCCACGTACAGATGGTCACGCTCACACTCGTCTGTCACACTCTGATTGGCTGCTTTGCTGCTGCTGCTGGAAGCTTCTGCAGGAAACCTGACAGAAATTTCACAAGACCACACACACACACACGTATGTGATGTTTGTATTCCTGCAATAATACCACGAGGAGATCCAAATAAAGTCAGTTATTACTTCTTACTTCTTCTGTGGTTGAAAACTGCTCCACAATGCAAGATTTGCTAATAACAGAGACGTAACCTGACTGAAAGTCTGTGCTTAAAAATCATTTTACTTCCACCTTTTTAATGGTTAAGACACAATAATTATTCTTAATTATTCTTATCATTCTCTCATCTGTGACAAGAATGAGAAACTCAAACGACGACTTGAACCCGTGTGTCTCCCTCTCAGGTTTGTTTCTGCTGGTTTTGACGGCTCGAGGACGTTAAACGTTACACAGTGAGACAAAATCTACATAGAAATAGAAATTCTGTTTATATTTTTAATAACCCGACATCTGATAATATTAGCATTTGTGGAGTTGGCGTTGTCGGTTGACTGAGTTATGAAAGGTCTTATTAAAAAATAAATGTGCCTAATGTCAAACTTCTTGCTTTGTAAGCAGCGCTTCTGTTTCATCCATGTTTTCAGTACTTTTATTTTTTATTTTAGTTTTCAGTTCAATTTCATTGTCAGTTCTACTTATTATTATCCGGTTGTTCAGTCTGACGTCACTAGCCGTGTCTGGACCTAAACTCCGCTGCAGGTCCATATATCAAACGATCACTATGGCATTACTGAGAGTTGAAAAACTGTCTAAAGTCTTTCATCTTTAATAAAATGATCAGCGTTCTGCTCTACCAGGTGTAACAATTGAGTTTAACATCCAGGCATCCATGACAATGGAATTTATGACATTTAACGGAGTTAGAAGTTAGCAGGGAGTTAGCTCGCTAGCTTCTATCTAAATACAATATAGCATGTCCTGACTGCAGGGTTTTGGAAACAAATTAAAACGTACAGCTCTGCTATCACTTCCAACATAAATGAAGACAGAAAACTAAACAGCAG
This sequence comes from Diplotaxodon limnothrissa, assembly GCF_057381915.1. Lineage (NCBI taxonomy): Eukaryota > Metazoa > Chordata > Actinopteri > Cichliformes > Cichlidae > Diplotaxodon > Diplotaxodon limnothrissa. Next base: position 11,623,058 of record NC_140597.1, on the reverse strand, counting down.
TGACGTTTGTAGGGTTACTGAAGTTGGGCTAGCTGGTATATAATGATGTGCTTCGTGACCGCTAGCGACACAGTTATGTTAGCATAATATAAACAAGCTAACTTTTTTTCCACTCGATAAAAGTTAACGTGAGTGTTCTCGGTGGTCAGAAACAAATGTAATCGCATGGCAGGATGCTGTAAAAGGACCAAACTTCAGCCAGGAGAACAACTGAGATAATCCATCCACAATACGAGGTTAGTCATTCGTATACTGCTGCATGGGCTGGGCTGTAGTTACTTCCTAAGGTTTTAAAAACTGAGCTTAAATAAATGATTAGCGGTAATAAAAGCCGAGGGAGGTCAACAGTGATCACTGACTGTTTTAGGAGCTTTTTGAGATTAAATAGAAGAAAATACAAAACATTAAACATGTTAACAACACAAAAGCCATATTAAACGCAGACTACTTTAGGCCTGGAAGTAGGATTCGTCACGTCATCACTTAACGACCGGATTGTTAAGGAGGTATTTCCTTGTAGCTGTAGACTCCTCCCCAGTGCTTCCAGAGCCAAGATGTATTCTGTCATAGGTCAGAGGTCACGTGACACTATATGAGCTACCTGTGATGGAAAAATACCAGCTAACCCTAAACAGCAAGCTAGCAAGCCACCTCCATAATAACTGCTATTAAGTAGGATGCTAATTTAGCTTTAACCTGTGCATACCTGTAAACGCCCTGTGATTGTTGTAGTGTTGTAGCCATTTTCCTACCATCACAGTGAATTAAAATGATTTCTACCAGCTGATTTATTTTCACGTGAAATCTGCTTCAGTGGAAGGATAACAGGTCAGGTGTGAAGCCACATTTCTGACAGGTGGACTTTTCAGTTTCTGCTGAGTCAGTGAAATCTGTTTCAGAGGAAGGTCACTGATGATGACCTGAAACATTTCTTCTTTGTTTAATCTGAGAGTATCTGTGGTTTCTTAAATGGACCTCACTGTGTCTGTGTATGTAAATTATAATAATTTAACACTTAACAGCCATTCAGATGTATTTTGAAATATATTAAATATATAGTTAAAATAATCTGTCTTGTTTATAAATTAACACTTAATTTGAATAAAATATTGAGCCTTAAATCGCATCCTTATTAATGAATCAATAGCACGGCCCATTTTTCAAATTGTGCTTTTATTGATTTTCATGTTTTACGTACATCTTGCTCAGTTGTTGCTCAAACAGGACAGTTTTATTAAGCACTGATCTGTTGTGCCGGTGCAGATACAGGCCACTGGGAGGTGCTGTGCTGTTTGTTATGAAGTCCACTGCCTGTGAGTGCCACAGATCCAATTTCCTCTCACAGGTCTTTACTCAAACAGAAGAAGAGACTGTTCAGCGTCTCTGATTTCTTAATAACCCTCCAGGGAATAATAAATCAGGCAATAACAAGCTGATTTATTTCACTCTATACTAACAATTAGGATCAGCTGAATCCAAAGTATGTATGTATCGGTGAGTTCACAAACAGACGATAGACTTAGACTTTTTGTTTGCTTGGAATTAATTTTTCAAACTGTTGCTCCGTTTTTACATTTTTCTGTCAGTTTAGAGAAGCTCTTCATGTCTTAAAAAAATAAAATGTTAATTGTTAAAATTACGTTTAATCATCACTAAGAATTTGTCATTATGGTTTCATCTGTATTAATTTCTGCATTTTTTTTTTTACTTTACAACATTGAGTTTGAAATCATGGACATCACTTTTGGGTCTGAAACGTGAAGCCAATGACGAAGCGCCTTAAACCTGCATTCTTTCTAATGGCCAGCAGGGGGCGACGGCTGTTTATGGTCTCAGTTGCTCTTTTCGGGTCACACTGAGTAAAACGTGAAGTCGTTCATATACGTTTGGGTCGTCAGCTGACGCCACGGAGAAAGAAATAACTTCATAAGGAGTCCACAAAGGAAGAGATGGCGAGTGACGGGCAAAATAACCGCAGGGCGCGCCCCGAGTTCAGCTTCTCTCAACTTGGAAGCAATTGAAGCGACGACCAATGAACGCGAACGATACTGTTGACATATGAGAGGGCGTTAAATACATCACAGGGTACCTTGTGCAGTCGGAGCCTCAATGTCTGCTAGCGTCCTGTGCGGACGCCCCTGTTGGCATGGTTTTTTCTGACGCTCGTGTCGAGGCCAAAGCTCACTGCCTTCATCCACAAAAACGTAATAAACGTGTTTCAGCATAACTGACCCAGAGTACGCCGTGCGTCACGTCTGGGTTTCTTCTTCTCTTGCTTCTGATTAATCAGAGTTTCGTTTAATTGTTTTCTGCAGGTTTTTCCCTCCGTTCCCGTTACGAATAAGTACTGAAAGGTACTTCCTGTGTGAAAACCTAAATAAAAAGCTGTTTATCAGTGTGAGAGCTCGCGCAACTTATAATCCACGCTCGCCTCCTTCCGATAACGCCCGTGTCTGTGGCTGGCGGCGGCACGGCGCTGAGTTAAGACATTTTTGGCATAGCTGCGCTGCAGGTGAAAACACGTCGTGTGAATGCAGTTTAGCTAATGGTGCAGCTCCTGCAGCAATTTGTCCTCCACAACAGCGCGTAAATTACCGTTTAGGAGACGACCGCAGGAGGTTCCAGGCAATGAGTGACGGCCTGGGCGAGGATAACACCGGTTCTCTATCTGAGGCTGGTGACCCCCTCCGGGGTCCCTCGAGGGGGTTCCAGGGAGTCCCCGTTTACATCTCAGCTTTGATTTACAGGAATTTTCACAATTACAGACTGAAAAGGATCTTTATGTTTAAATCATAAAGCTTTCAGACGGCTGTCTCATCACGTCTGCGGTAACGCTGGTGTGCTGTATGCCGACCAGCCTGTCGTCTAGAATATCTCTGAAAATTTGCACAACTTCAACAAACGCTCTCGATTAATCATCTCACGATCTCTCATATTCAACCAGCGACACTTCAGAGGACCCAAGCCTCCACGAAGTGGCACAAAGGAACCACCGAGTCCTGTTTTTGTTCTCCTGACCCCTCACACAAACCTCTGATTGGCCCGGCTCCTCTTCAGTTTACAGAGAACATTAGAAAGCTGTTTTAATCCTTGGATAAAGGTTCAGGTCATAACTTTTCACACCGAGGAGATGGTTTTTTTTAACTATACAACAGTTTTAATGAAGCACTTTTGCTCTGTCATGCTCTCATCTGTTTAACTGTGAAGAATCACAAACTGCTCATTAGTGTCAGAAGATGTGGCGCTCCCCGTCGCTCGTCACCTGTGAGGAAGCGCAGAGCGACAGGAACTGCCGTGCGCTTTGTTTTAAGCTGCCGACAGACGACTTGACCCATCCGAGATGAAAGTGCCTGACAAGGCCCAACGTAACGTCTTAATGTACTTAAACAGGAATGTCGTCCAACCACGTCAGCAGGAGTCACAGGTAACAGGCCCAAACATTTATTCCACCTGGTCGCTCTGCCCCCGTTTTAGTGTCTTCGTCATTTTTAACCGAATTTATTTGTCCGCTGTTGTCACTGAAGTTCTTCTTCTCTCCTGCAAAAACCGTCTGGTTTCAAATCATAGATGTGACTCGATTATAAAGTAGCACCTCATATATTCATGTGAAAAATGCAGCGGGCGGATCAGAGGGCTCAGCGGGGTGTTTACGGGGACGCTGCCGGACGATGTGTCTCAGCACGACCTCGGCCCTCACCCTGCCCGCCGTGCAAATGGCCTGCACGCCTCGGTGTTACAAAAGGACGCTTCGATATGTAGCTGGCATCAGAGCGGACATGTCGGCAGACGTCTGAGTGTTCGGTGGAATCAAAGATCTGAGAGATTTTCCTTTGTTGTCTCCTGCAGGCCGAATCCGGATCATCTCTTTCTCCGTGTCGCCAACCGCCGCTCACAGCCGTCACTGAAATATTAATAAACCTTTAATCTCTTCATCCATGCTGCTGGATTACAGATGTTTATTCATGCACTTGCAGCGGTGCTGCTGGTGCTAATGATTGAAGCTACACTTCAGAAGGTTAGTGTGTTCTTGTAGATTTTTGAAATTTCACATACTTGTTTTATTGAGCGAGCAGACCAGACAAACCGCACCAACGTTTTGTTCCGGGAACCGGGAAACTGCTTCCAAGCCAACAGACAAAAAAATAAATCTGCCCCAGCTGGGAGGGTTTCCAACATACCTACCTCATATTAGTCTGTTTCATTAACAGTCTGTCAATCAAACATGAAGCAAATGACTTTAACAGCAAGATAACTTAATTCAAGATAGCCAATCAGAGGCAGAGGAGAAAGGTGAGCTGGATGTGAGTTAACAGGATTAGTTTATCCTGATAATCTGCAGTTAATCTGGATGATTCGAGCCTCGGTTGTGTACTGGAGCTGATCTGAGAGCTGTCACAGTTTCTCTTTGATGTGCTGACATTACCTGCTGGACGAGCCCAGGATGTTTATTCCATCCACACCTCAAGTGATGACAGGTCGTGATGAGGGGGCCTGCTCAGGTGTGTGTGTGTGTGTGTGTGTGTGTGTGTGTGTGTGTGTGTGTGTGTGTGTGTGTGTGTGTGTGTGTGAGAAACACTCCCTTTGTCTCCAGGTGTGTGTGTGTGTTTCTAAGGGACATTCATCTGTTTCTTCTCATTTCTACATTTGTGTGTGTTCTCGCTCAGGTGTGTGCATCCAGGTGAGTCCTCCTCATTGCCCCTGGGCTCTTCCTGTAACAGCGTATGTTTCCAGCCCCTTAGGGTTGTGGGAGTTTACAGCTTTTAACTGAGGTCATAACAGCTCCCCAGTGAACACAATTAGCTGCTAAAGGCCTCCCTCCTCGCCGTGGTTTGTTTGCCAGCCCGCCGTGTTTCTTTTTGTCCGTGGACGTCTGGACAAAAACAGTAAGGTTTTTAGCTAACCCTGCCTGCTCTCACTGGTTATTTTTTTTCCTTTTATTTCAATTTATGACCTTTGACCCACAGCTCACATTGACCAACCCTTTAACTGAGCCGTAAACACCAAAAGGATCCCAGTTTCAGCCCAAATGTGAGAAAATCAGTTCAGTTCATCACACTAGTGAGAAAATATGCAGCGTATAAATACGTTTATTTTGTTTTTTATATCTCTGCGGTTTTCACATTCAGACACTTTTTAAAGATGTTAAAATTTTTGTTATGCTTTTTGTGTGTTAGTTAATGTCTGAACCAACTGGATTCAATATAAAATGACTTGAACAACATGATAAATCCCGTCACAGCGTCACAGAGTCCGGCTGAGGTCCGAACTTTGACACCCGGTAACTCCTGTGGAAGCCATAAAGGTGTGCAGTTTCTGCCCGTCTCTTTGGTTTTTGTTCAATAAATAACAGTATACTGATACATAAAACCTTAGTATTTTCAAAGTAATTAATAATAATTCTAATTTTTTTGTATAACATTTAAAAACATCCAGACAGAACAGGGCGATCAAAGACGTTTACACATGTATACGAGGTGCACGAGACAATGAGCTTGTGGGTTATATTCATTTGCACACTCTCCCCTCACATCAAGCTGTGAAACATCACATCAGAAACTGGCCCAGCTCTCCTCGGCCATCTCCTCCAGACATCTTCTAAACCTGAGCGTTTAAAGGAGGGTTACTTGCTTTTCACTGTGACACTCACTTTAATTCCCGTAACAGGTTTCTTTATCCTCTGAAACAACACCTCACGTTTGTGTCTTAAGTTACAGACTAAATCAGTGTCATAAACACTCAGTGACTCTTATGTTATTGCACCTGATTGAATTGTAACACTTCTCTAATGTGAATGTCTTTGAAGTACTCTTGATTTTGTTGCTTTCATTTAACTGTCTGTCCCGTATTGTGAATAAATGATGGATGGATTCAGCCATGAGACCGAGCGAGCTGATGGACGAGATTAGTCGCTGTCTTAATTAAATTTGAGTGGTTGTTTTTACTTCCTGTCATCCCATCATTCCTCGCTTTGAACCGGATCACCTTCGCCGTCTGGCACTCCTCCTCGTTAAACTCAGCGCTCCATAAATAAAAGACGTTCCCACCCGTCGTCTTCACTTCCTGCCTGCAGCTGTCTGACGACTCTGCCCACCTCCAGCGCTGAACCTGAGGGGGAGGGTGGGGAGGTTGAAGCTACTTAGGTGGTAATATATCGTCCAGGATGCCACAGGTGTCTTCCTAAAGTGGTCTGGATCAGATAAGGACTGACCCCTCCTCCCCTTTCCCACCTCCCACACTTTAAACTTCTCTCCATCATCAGCCACTCAGAAAATCGGAGCACACCACAAACTTCAGGTGAGCGCTTTGTGCTGACTGACCTCACTAAACCAAACAGAAATGATAACAAAGGCCACGATTACAGCTTAGATAAATTAAAGATGCCTCATTGAAGGTGTTCGTACTAGTCTCAACCGAGCCAAATACCTCTTCGGTTTTGTCCCGTACTCCGTTTAAGTGAAAGAAAAACATTCATGGTCCAACTCAGACTTACTGCTGTCACTCTCAGACATATTATGAGATAAAGTGAAGATTTGTAAATTAATCCTCGAGCTTATAAAGTTACACTTTGTAAATTCTCACCACTAGATATCAGTAGATTGCAGAATGCAGTCAACTGAGTTTAGTTTTTTTGTTCCTCCCAATTCAAGTGCATAATCCTAGCTACGGTTTCAGTTATAGGACAGATAAGTTTTAGTCAGCCAAGAGACATCAAAACACTAAACTTGTGCTGTACCCCATAATCGCCACATCCAACCAGCATCTGCTGTTTACCTCAGCTGTCTATGCCGGGCGAAAGCATAAACCTTTATTTACTCTGCAGGAGGCTGGAAAACCTTGTGAAAGGAGTTGATGACTCTGAGAAGCTCAAATCTGACCAGCGACAGTGACACTGAAGTGAGTTGTAGAGCAGCAGTCCCCAACCCCCGGGTCACGGGCCGACAATGGTCCATGAGTTGTTTGGTACCGGGCCGTGAGAGTTGAGGCTCGGCTATGAAATTTATGGTTTTCAGGGTTTTTATCGTTAACTCTGTTTCCCTGGGTCCCATGTTATACTTGTGTATCTTATTTTGAAAGAAATATTTACGCGTTACCATAGCGACCAGAGAGCCTTAAAAGGGGCAGAGAGGAGGATGTTACTCTTAATGTTGTTGGCGCACTTCAGGAGGACGCAAGTTACACAATTACACAGTGAATTTCGCGTTTGTTATTATATTTACAAAATACCCGTTTTTGTCTTGGTCATATCGTTTTATTTTGTTGTATTCATCCGCCACACCTTAAAGGCCGGTCCGTGAAAATAGAGAGGACATGTTGATCTGTTGCTTATGCTGCTGTTAGCCTCTGTTAGCTGCTGTTCATGAGCGTTCTTTGAAGTGGATGTTGGATAAAGTTGAATAAACTCTTATATGATGTGAGGATGTAATCAAACCGTTTATCAAAGCCCAACATTAGCAAACATTGCAAACTGGCTTCCATGTAATTTTAATGTAATTTTAATACATCAATTATAAGTTTATGAGAACATTAGTTCGTCCCCTTTAAACCGCTCCAAAAAAACACAGCTGCAGCACAGCAAAAGGATGAACTGGTTTTAAATATTTTCTTTGCTGTGGATAAAAGTTTTATGCTGTATTCAGTAAAACATTTTGTTTTGATAACATCATATTCTTTTCACTTTCTGGCTTCTGAACCTAAAAACAAAGAGGAACGAATTCCAGCTCTGGAAACCATCCGAAACACATGAAGGCAGGGTAATTATCAGATGTCATTATTCGTCATTGTTATTATGGGAAGTAAGTACAGTCTGTGCTTTATTTGTGTTTTGTTTTTTATTGTTGCTGCATGCATGAAGCATATGATAAGCATGTGGATCCTCCTGGCTGCACCGCTTTCCTCAGAGCGGAGCGGCTCAGACCCCCGCAGGAAGGAAATGTGAAAATAATGATATATTTAAAGCAGACAGAAGAAGACTGGTAGTAAATTTTGAGACGGCAGTCTTCGAGCTAGCACAGCACGGTGGTATGTTTGCTTTTTTCTCTTGTGAGAGATGGACGTGTGGAAATTACCTGACGTGTGTGAGCGGAGGGTTGTAGGCCTTCATACCTGTCGGGGATAATAACAGGTATTTTAGCAGCGAGATGAATCGGTGATTACAGCAAAAGGCATTTTCTTTCTCACAAGGAGGGAGGGAGCTTTGGCATTTGTAAACTGGTCGTGACAAGTAGCCATAAATTACTCTTTAAGACATCCATTAAAACTCATCTGACACAAATGCCATCTATAAACATACCTGAGTGACAGCGACGTTCAGCAGCTGCTGCCACGAATGCGGTTTCTTGGACGTGACACAATGTGGCAAAACATATCTGAGTCAGTGATTCAGTAAATGGTGTAAATGACACAAGGATTACTAAACTACTCAATACACCTGCACAGGTAAACCTGTCAGGGTGGATGGGTGACGTATAAGATAGATTGAGTGCTACTGGAAGCTTGAGGTAAGCTGTGAAAAAGTGTTGCATCAAACAGCAGAAAGGACAATAAAACAATGAGTTTCACAAAAAAAAATCTTAAATTTCATTAAAAAACTGCAAAGTTTGCAAAGACCTCAGGGACCTGCTGGGGTGATAGGAAAGAAGAAGATCACTTAAGTAAGTTGGAGCTACACCGTGCAGGGCCCTATAAGTCATGATTATGATCTTAAATTGGACCCTGAACTTGACAGGGAGCCAATGCAGCTGAATCAGCAGGGGAGTGGCATGGGAGTATTTGTGATGCTTTGTCAGAAGCCTAGCAGCAACATTCTGAACACCCTGCAGTCGTTCCAGGGAGGCATTACTTAAGCAAGTAAACAAGGAATTACAATAGTCTAAGCGAGATGAAACAAAAGCATGAATAATCATTTCCACTTTGGAACGTGACACAATGGGACTCAGCTTAGCGATATTTCTTAAATGGTAAAAACAAGAGCGAACCAAAGATTGAACGTATGTGTGCAGCGTCAGAGCTGGATCAAATGTAACATCAAGGTTCCTAATGGATGATTTAATATAAGAAGCAAGAGGGCCTAGATTTTTAACCACGAGGGGAACAAATTTCTCAGGAGCAAAGACAATGACTTCTGTTTTATCAGCATTTAGTTGAAGGTAATTACCAGCCAGCTTTTGGTAGAAAAGCACTTCAAAAGCACAGAAACAGTGCTTGTGTGAATGGGTAAATGTGGCATGTTGAATAGAGTGCTCTGGGAGAGCAGAAAAGTGCTATATAAGAATCAGTCCATTTACCTTAGCATATAGAGCGCCTTGAGGTGACCATGTTGACTGTTGTGATTTTTTGCTATGTAAATAAAATTGATTTGAAATGAATGCTGCTCAAAAGAACATGGACGCAGCTTTGAAGTCAGAAAAATGAAGCCATTGTAGAAAATGTTGACCGTTTTTGGTCAGTGTGAGTCAAAAAGGAGGATTTTCCATGATGTGCTCATTGGCACCTGTCCCTTTGAGTTTTTGAAACCAAAATGGCGTTAGTGAAACTGCGAGTCTTCAAAATATCGCTCTGCCTAACACCCTAACCCTGAACTTCAAGGGTTTTGTCTGACGATCACAAGCTACACTTTTTCCAGAGGAGTCCTCTTTTTTTCTTTTGGTTGAGGTCATGGCTAATAATGATGGTGTACGAACTAGAGATGGACCGATCCGATATTACGTATCGGTATCGGTCCGATACTGACCTAAATTACTGGATCGGATATCGGAGAAAAATAAAAAATGTAATCCGATCCATTAAATATCACGAAAGCACCTCACAAAACTTGCAACACGCCGTAACTCGCCTCAGAACGTTAGCACGTCGGAGCAGTATGCATCACGTGATAGAGCGGCTGTGGCATGCGGGACCTGTCGGTGGTCTGGATAGCATTTGGAGCTTCGCTAGCAACCCGGCATTTCATCTCCGACAAAGTTATCCCGAGAGAAGTAAAGCAAGTGTGTAAGTCCATCTCTGAATGTTTGTAAAGCATTCCTGCGTTAAGCTTAACAAACGACTGCCTCTTCTTGCAGCTACTTCAATCATGAAACTGCTTAATGATCAGCTGATCGGCTTTTCTGTCGCGAGTACGTCTCTCTTTTTTGTTTTTGGCCCACTTTGCACCAGAAAGAGGAAACCAGCGGCTGAACAACAGCAGCACGTTTAAGCTTGATCAGCTGTTGTTAGAATTTATTTAATATTACTTTCTACTCGAGGATCTTTTTCTACGTAGCTGACGGCTGGTAACTGTGCAGGGCCGGATCTAGCAAAGTTTAGCCAGGGGGGCCGATAGGGCATGAACAGGGAAAAGGGGGCACAAAGACATACTTTTCTTTCTTATTCTCATTTAAAATGTCTAGCTTTTAATAAATAATTATCTGACACCCAAAGTTTTAATTTGATGTAAAATGAATAGAAGTCCATTACTGTATATAGTAACTAATATATATATATATACCCTAGTAAGCTATAGTACTTTTTCCTTTGGGAAGGTACCATCTGTGCAGTCTGCAATTTTGTTGAAGAAAGATGTTGAATCTATTTAATATTTCTTGAAAAATAATTGATTTCTGTGCATTTTTTTTCACACTGCGTCAAATTAAGGTTGATTACGTCGATTAAGCATCATGAGGTGGAGGGTGAGGGGTGGTTCCCTATTTTTTATTTATTTATTTTTGTTGTTGCTGGGAGTTGGAACCCTATTAGTTAGGTTGCTTAATATTTACGCTAAGTACTCTTTAAAATACCAGAATAGGGAGGATGGTGTAGGTTTAAGTTTATTAGATTGATCAGTATTGCTGAACTATGAAATAACAGAATAGCTTTAGTGTAGTTGTTGTTTTAAACTTGAGTATGAATTTATACAAAATGCAGCAAGATATAAAAAAAAACAAAACAGTTTTGTTGATTAAAAAACACTATATCGGATTCATATCGGTATCGGCAGATATCCAAATTTATGATATCGGTATCGGTATCGGACATAAAAAAGTGGTATCGTGCCATCTCTAGTACGAACCAGACATTTTACGTGCCTGACCAGTTGTCCTCTGTTTGAGGGCCGTTCTGCTTCATCTGGACCTTCAATCAAGACATCCTCCATTCTGAGGAGTGCTGCTGACCCTCTAAACCGTTTCAAGATTGTGGCGTGTATTGGAGAGCCTGTGACCTCACTTTCCTGACTTGCCGGTATCGTGGTAGATGGGTTTGGACTTTTTACCCATCTGTAGCCACCGTTCATTAGCAATCCAGAGCAGTCTGCTGTTGGCTTTAAGCATTGCCGCTTAGCATCTATCAGCGATGGCAGCAGGTTGAGGACATGTAAACGGCGTGCATTTGTGCGTCAGAATCCACGTTGAGCACAGCTGAAGGTTTCACGTTTCCTCTTTGTCAGTGCTGTGAAACACATTCTTTCTGCTATTAACGGTTACAACAGAGTGCATGTGTCACTCAGTGAGCAGAGGAAGCTCTGTGCCAACTGCCAATCATGAATCTGTGCGGTATGTAAACACTAACAGCCCACGCCTCGTTTGTTCTGGACTCGACCCAGCGGGCTGTGTGTGAAACTGGATCACAATGAAGCGGGGTGTGACTTCTCTTTACAGGCCTGTCCGTCAGCAGGATGAAGAATTTTAATTGCAGGCCTGGCTTAAGTCCGCGGGTTGCCTCCTGATGAAATGCTCACATTTAGATTCATGCAACGACAGGAGAGCTGTCACCGCTGTAGCCACATGTCTGCAAAGCTGCAGAAGTCAAAGAGTCACCTGTTTAGAAGCTTTGTTCTACATTATGAAGACAAATAACCACCGATGTGGTTTAATCAGTGAAAAAAACAGAGGGCCAAGATTTACAGGAGATATTTTAAAGTCCTTAACATCACAGAGCTTTTTAGTGATTGTTAACACCGACAGCAGCAGCTGCTGGAGAAAGAGTCCCAGTTTACCTCCCGGTTGTACTCATTTAGATTATTTTTAAAATTCAAACCGTGAACAGATGTTGGAGTTTAAAACGTCCGGAGCCTGGAGGGAAACTGATGTTCGTTTCTCACTTTTCATCTTCTTTAGTTGCTCAAACAAACTCATAGATGGACACTAAGTAGTGTGATTTCCTCGCTGCAGGCGCTTTGGTTTAGTTAAGTCAACATGAGCGTGACTGAAAACTGGCTGATCAAACAGGCTATAGAGTTACGCTGCTGTCAGCCTGATGAGTCTGTTACATCACACACACGTTGACGCACCTGAGCTTTTCAGGGAGTCTTCAGAAGTCTGATCTCGGGAGTTTAGAGGATTAAGAGCTCTGAGGTGAGGAAGGAAAGAAACTCACTGGTTTTCACCCGATTTCTACAAATGAGTGTCACTCATGCTTTACATCACACAGTTTATTCACATTTTCTCTGCAGACAAGTTTATCTGCTCGGTTTATCCACTAAATGTTTTAAATTAGGAAAGTTAAAATTAAAAAATAATGCCAAGAGCAGCCAACTCAACATTTCACTGCTTCCACTCAGATTTTTTGGCTAGTTTGAAGATTTGCAGATAAAAACAGATGGAAGGAAACACGACCGCGACGTCTGATTGCACTTTTTCTGTGTTCTTGCTTTATGTACAAAACTCTGGGGATGAAAAATGAAGCCAAAGATGAGGTGACAAAAAATGCCACCTCCTACCAGGCGCTGGTAAAAACATTTTAAAACAAGAAGTAGTCAGAAAAAATATTACATTTAATTTTCAGATGTTATTTAAACGGAATGATTTATAAGCACAACGATCCCTCACAAACAACGTCAGAGCTGAAAAATTAAGCGCCAAAACCTGCAGTTCCTCTAAGGTCCACAAGGGGCTCCAGCAGTGAGTCAGCCCCCATAGACCAGGGTGTCCAACTCCAGGCCTCAAGGGCCGGTGTCCTGCAGGTTTTAGATCTCACCCCTGGGTCAACACACCTGAATCACATGATTAGTTCATCACCAGGCCTCTGGAGAACTTCAAGACATGTTGAGGAGGTCATTTAGCCATTTAAATCAGCTGATTTAAAACCTGCAGGACACCGGCCCTTGAGGCCTGGAGTTGGACACCCCTGCCAAAGACTGTCATGTCCAACTCAACAGCACAAAAATCATGTTTACAGCCTGATACAAAAACTGCTTCCACTCAGATTTTTTGGCTATCAATAACTGGCCCATTCATAATAACTGTTTTATAACTCACCTGTTTAAATTGTATTAAGGGTTACATTGTAAGGGGCGTGGCCTATTTGAGTGACAGGTGGAGTACCTGCCGGTTTTGTTTATAGGAATTTGAAAACGGATTACTTGAGGTTTGGTCAGGCGGGACGTTCTTCCTGTCTTTCAGCTGCAGCATTCCTACAAACATCTGGAAATGCACTGCATTGTTATGCTGTCACTGCTGTGTGTAATCAGTGTTTGTATGATTTGCTAAGCCATAAATCCACAAACGGTCTGTGAGGGATTCAACATGTAAACACAGTATAAAAATAATTTTTGCATCTGTCTGTAAATTTCCATGTTACAAAATATATAGACATGTAAATCAGTGTTTGCATGATCGTGTGTGTGTGTGTGTGTGTGTGTGTGTGTGTGTGTGTGTGTGTGAGAAGCTTCTCGCAGTCCACATCACAGATGGACGAGCGACTTTATACCCTCCTCGACTCTGGGAGAACAAAAAGGAGGAATGAAGAGGAGACGAAGTGAGAAAGTGTGGACATTTAACCCCTTCACTTCCTTATGAAGACTCCAGTAATCAGGCAGTGTGTGCATGTGTGTGTGTGTGTGTGGGAGGGGTGGGGGTAAAGTGGGAGCATCGCCCCTGGCCGTTTGGAGGTGAGAAGATCTAATCCTGAATTAAATGATCTGGCACTTTACAAAATACACGACAATTACACAGATAATTATACCAAGCCTTCACATGGAGCCCACGGGTCACAATTAACACACACACACACACACACACACACACACACACACACACACACACACACACCAGCTGTAGCTCAGACCTGCTGTCGAGCTGTGTGGATGTACGCTGCACACAGAGGACAATAAACAGTTTACAGGATGACAGCATTTAAAGATGTGAGCAGAACCTCCTCCTGACGAGCAGTGACAAATAAAGAGAGCATAAAGTCGAAGCTGCTTTAAAGGCGGTCAGGGAAAAATAAGTCGGCTGTGGAGATTTAAAGTGGAAGCAGCGATTATGGCAGCTGGACACACCATGGACACATTCCTGTTAAAGTTCTTTGAAGGATGTGCTGACCACTCAGAGATTCATTATCACCATCTGATAATTACATTTAAATAACTCTGAGCCAAACAGACCCCAGGAGACGTGAAGGTCTATTGTTATTAGCAATGAATAGTTTAGCTCAGGTTTTCTCCCCTCAGATCCACCAGCAGTCACCTTAAAGCTAAAAGATAAGGTACAGGGACAAATTCTGCAACACTGACTTTTCTTCTCTGCTGTTGGTGGTACTGAAGATAAACATCAGAGGTCCTGGATGCAAACAATATGAGGAACTGCAGCACTGAGTGCAGCTAATGCCCACTGAACACAAAGAAGGTTAGTCATCATCCAAGAGTTTCTAATGGAAAGCCAGGCTGGAACTGATGTGATGAGACACCAGGGTATCATCTGCATAGAGGCAAAAAGAAAGTTTGAACTTTTAAGTAACTTTATGCAGTGGTAACAGAAACAGTGAGGGGCCCTGGATCAACCCCTGAGGGTCTCCACATTTATTCAACAATGCATCAGCAGACTTTTTAAAGAGCAAAGTGAGCAAAAGATGGATTGTACCACCATGACACCACCCACTAGTTAATAAGGTACCTCTCATTCATTTAAATACAGTCAGACTTTATAACAAGAGGACGTTTGAGACTTCACATTTCAGACCTGGAAGCTGAGTCTGTGTTTGATATAAAGTTGATGCCATAGACACAAAGGACTAACGTACTGAGAGTTACAGAATACCCAGAAGCCCATTGTGCGTGCCCCGACAGGTAGGAGTTGCTTTACTGCCTTAAGGGAGACCTACACAGTATCAGGCGGGTTGTTTAGAGGTTGTGGTTGGCAGCTTGGTTTATAATTTAGCGTTTAAAGTGACACAGTGGCTTTTCAGAGCTTCACATCCTGGTCAATATCTCCCCCCGAGCTCCTCCCCTCTGTCTGCTTTTACTGTTGTTCAACATATATATCGGCGTAGAAGACTATTCATTAGATCATTATCATTTTCCAGTCCCAGATGTGTTTGTTTACTCTGTTTACTGTTTGTTTGTTGGTCTTGCTCACAGACTCAGTGAACGAGGAGTTTAGTTACACTAATGATGACCCTCGGGCTGTTAGTTAACTAGCTCCCTGCAGACCTTAAACACAGCTAATGCACACCTTCAGGGACACACTAATGTGTGCTTTGTGCGCGTGCATAAACTAAACATGTGTGGACCTGTATGCGCACGAGTATGTGCGTCAGCTCCAGTGTAACTGCTGCATGTACTAACCCCTACAGTGAGGTAATCTGATGTTTCCTGTACTCCTCTCGCAGCTGCTGGACAACATACATAACACACAGTACACATATATATTATGTATGCATAAATAATAATAATAACTATTTTCTGCATATGACACAGGTCATTTCAAATGTGAGTGTAATGTCCTCTGAAGTGCAGAAAACGTGTGTGTGTGTGTGTGTTGTTGGTAACTGTCTCCTGTGGACCATCTGCACCTGCAGCTTGGCTTCCATCATTAACCAAACCACAGTGATGTCATCAGGGACCGATGGGCAGCAGCTGCTTTAACATAGACACACACACCATCCAGTAATAATGAAGTCATGTGATCTCCGACTTTAGCCGACCACCACTCTCATTAGTTTACTGTAAATTGTGAGCCATAGATACAGCTCCATCTTCATTCTACTTGTGTCTGTCGTTTTAAAGTAAATTTGTATGAGTATTAGGGAGGTCATAGAACCACATGTACCCCTTACTTGCCTTTTGGAGTTAAAATTAGAAAATGTGCACCACTGAGGAACGACCAACCAATCAGCATGTAGTAGCAGAAAACCTAGTTGTAGCTTAATTTAAATATAGACATATATTCTATACAGTATTTGTGAAAACTCACAAATTATACGTGATTATTTTAGCCCAGTTTACTCATCAGTTTTGAGGACTATCTCATGAAGATGACAGGATTAACAAGCAGTGTAACGGCTCCCATTAGTCAGCCCCGTTACCAGTTTAAAATACTGATTTATTGCTTTTATATCAAAAGCTACAGCTAGGTGCTGCTGTTTCTGACGCTGGTTTTTATCTTAGATTTCATCCAGTAGGCGCCATTCAAAGGAGCAAAATTACCCATCAGGAACTCCAGTTTGTAAATTGCCCGTAAACATCCATACATCTATATCACCAGATTACAGATTACATACAGAGTTATGTATGCGCTCCTGTTGTTGTTGGCCAGTTTTAGTGAAAGCTTCTTTGAAGTGGGTCTATCTCATCGCTGGACTCAAACACTTATGTGTGAATGTAATCGACCTGTTCATCAGAGAGTGTGATTTTTAGGACAGGCTGGCATGGTATCTTATAACCTTGTATCTCATGGCTTCTCTCAAAATGTAAAAGAACCCACCCACCACTTTAATCACACTCTAGATCTTGTTTTAACATATGGCAGAGAAACTGAACATTTAACAGTGTTTCCTGAAAACCCTCTCCTGTCTGATCATTTCCTGATAACATTTACATTTACAATAATTGATTACACAGCGGTGGAGAGTAGACTTTATCAAAGTAGATGTCTTTCTGAAAGCGCTGTAACTAAGTTTAAGAATATAATCCACCCACTGTTATCATCTTCAATGCTCTGTACCAACATAGAGCAGAGCAGCTATCTGAACGCTACCCCAACAGAGGTCGATTATCTTGTTAATAATTTCACCTCCTCACTACGTACGACTCTGGATACTGTAGCTCCTGTGAAAACTAAGGTCTCTAATCAGAAGTACCTGACTCCGTGGTATAATTCTCAAACACGTAGCCTAAAGCAGATGACTCGTAAGCTGGAGAGGAAATGGCGTGTTACAAATTTAGAGGATCATGATTTAGCCTGGAGAAATAGTTTGTTGCTTTATAAGAAAGTCCTCCGCAAAGCCAGAACATCTTACTATTCATCACTGATTGAAGAAAATAAGAACAACCCCAGGTTTCTCTTCAGCACTGTAGCCAGGCTGACAAAAAGTCAGAGCTCTTTTGAGCCAACCATCCCTTTAACGTTAACTAGTAATGACTTCATGAACTTCTTCACAAATAAAATTTTAATCCATCCATCCATCTCATGGATGGATGGATTAAAATTTTCATCCCGCAGATGTAATATTATCTACAGCTACTCTTAGTACCATTGATGTTAAGTTAGACTCTTTTTCTCCAATTGATCTTTCTGAGTTAACTTCAATAATTACTTCCTCCAAACCATCAACGTGTCTTTTAGATCCCATTCCTACAAAACTGCTCAAAGAAGTCCTGCCATTAATTAATTGTTCGATCTTAAATATGATCAACCTATCTCTAATGATCGGCTATGTACCACAGGCCTTCAAGCTGGCTGTAGTTAAACCTTTACTCAAAAAGCCATCTCTAGACCCAGCAGTCTTAGCTAATTATAGGCCAATCTCCAACCTTCCTTTCATATCAAAAATCCTTGAAAGAGTAGTTGTCAAACAGCTAACAGATCATCTGCAGAGGAATGGTTTATTTGAAGAGTTTCAGTCAGGTTTCAGAGATCATCACAGCACAGAAACAGCTTTAGTGAAGGTTACAAATGATCTTCTTATGGCCTCTGACAGTGGACTCATCTCTGTGCTTGTCCTGCTAGACCTTAGTGCAGCATTCGATACTGTCGACCATAATATCCTATTAGAGCGATTAGAACATGCTGTAGGTATTACAGGTACTGTGCTGCAGTGGTTTGTATCATATCTATCTAATAGACTCCAGTTTGTGCATGTAAATGGAGAGTCCTCTTCACACACTGAGGTTAATTATGGAGTTCCACAGGGTTCTGTTATGTGACGGCTGTGTGCGGACAGGAATAGGACCCAAGGTGCAGACTCCAGAGACAAACTTAAACCAAAACAGCTTTAATGCTGAACTCAAACATAACATAACTGGAAAAAATCAAAATAAACTAACACCGGTGGACTGACAAAACACACAGCAAAAGAAAAGGTAGATCACGACCCAGACACAGAGAAACACAGAGCTAAAATACACAGAAAGAGCAATCAGGGAATGGGTAACAGGAGGGAAACACAGCTGGGGCAAATCAGGCCTAACAAGACAAGGGGAAGCAAAACCAGACACATTAACATCAGACATGGACTTTCAAAGTAAAACAGAAAACCCATAACACAGACTGAACAAAAGACACAGACTCACATGCAGGCACTACAACAGAGGGAACAGAGACGTGGGACCAGGGCAGACACAGACACTGACTGGACACGGGGATATAGCAACTAAGGATACACAGAGACGTGAACTAGACAAGGGGATACAGCTGACAGGGGAGACAGAGCAACTAGAGAAGACAGAGACATAAACCATAAGACAGAACTCAAAGAAACCAAAGACTAGAAATTATAAATAATATAATAAACTCAAAAACCCTGGGTCAACGACCCAGGCATCCTAACAGGTTCAGTGCAAGGACCAATTCTGTTTACATTATACATGCTTCCCTTAGGCAGTATCATTAGAAGACATAGCATACATTTTCACTGCTATGCAGATGACACCCAGCTCTATCTATCCATGAAGCCAGATAACACACACCAATTAGTTAAACTGCAGGAATGTCTTAAAGACATAAAGACCTGGATGGCCGCTAACTTTCTGCTTCTTAATTCAGATAAAACTGAGGTTATTGTACTCGGCCCTGAAAATCTTAGAAATATGGTATCTAACCAGATTCTTACTCTGGATGGCATTACCTTGGCCTCCAGTAACGCTGTGAGGAACCTTGGTGTGATTTTTGACCAGGACATGTCCTTCAACGCACATATTAAACAAATATGTAAGACTGCGTTCTTCCATTTGCGCAACATCTCTAACGTTAGAAATATCCTGTCTCAGAGTGACGCTGAAAAACTAGTTATTACTTCCAGGCTGGACTACTGCAATTCATTATTATCAGGAAGTCCTAAAAACTCACTGAAAAGCCTTCAGCTAATCCAAAATGCTGCAGTAAGAGTCCTGACAGGGACTAGAAAGAGAGAGCATATTTCTCCTGTTTTGGCTTCCCTTCATTGGCTTCCTGTTAAATCCAGAATTGAATTCAAAATCCTGCTCCTCACATACAAGGTCTTAAATAATCAGGCCCCATCTTATCTTAATGACCTTGTAGTACCATATCACCCTATTAGCTGGGAGATTCCCATGATGATGAGCTTTTCCTTTCCAGTCACCTTTCTCACTCACTATGTATTAACAGACCTCTCTGCATTGAATCATATCTGTTATTAACCTCTGTCTCTCTTCCACAGCATGTCTTTCATGCTGTCTCCTGTCTCCCTTTTAACAGTAAGAAACATCCAGCAGAACCTGGCTCAGGGAGGGGCGGGGCCATCCGCTGCGATTGGTTGGGGTGACAGAGGAAAGGGTAAAGACATGCTGTGGAAGAGAGCCAGAGATGAATAGATGTAATGTAATGTATACTTTATTGATCCCCTTGGGGAAATTACTCTCTGCATTTAACCGATTCACTCAGTGAAGCAGTGGGCAGTATAATAACATTTATAATATTAGTCCTCCCACTGCAATAAGAAAAGCCCAGTTTAGAAAAATTATCGGTCCTGTCCTTAAAAGTCTGTCTCTTTCTTTGATTTTTGGATTTTTTGTCAGTGTTTCATTGATTTTAGATTTTTGGTTTCAGTTTTTAAGTTTGAAATCTCATCAAATACCACTGGACCCTTTGTTCACGATCAACCATTTGTTTTAAAATAGATCACATAATCTATTTAACAGTATAATGCCCTTTGTATCATATTTGATACATGAGTTTCTGAGACCTCTACCTCATCGACATGATCAATACTTGCCATAATTTCAAAGTGTTATGGACAAAACTATTTTTTTGTCTAAAATTAACATTTTTGTTAACAAAAAGTTGCCAAAAATGCTCAATGTATTAAATACGATACAAAAAATGTATAATAAATATAGAAAAATATATATCATACACAACATGATATAGCAAAAAAGAATTTGTGGATTTTGTTATAAGGGTTAATAAACATCTTAGTTCCAAAAAATCTGAGTTTTCTGGCTGTTTTGTGATAGGTTGGGTCTTACAGGGTTAAATATGAGATCCTTTTTTATTGTGACATCCAGGAAGGCTTCGTTGAGGTTTTCCGCAACCAACACACAAAGATATTTATTTTCTGTGATTTATGAGTCCATTAATCCCAATCATACTGGAGAAAAGCTAAAAGCACAGTGATTGTCAGTTAAGCGCTGAATAGTCTGACTTCTTTTTTATTTCATTTAACAATTTCTGTTACTGACTTTTATCACCTTATGGATCTTTTCATCTACAGAAGAAAAGTCCATATCCTTAAAACTCCGGTTGTGTTTGTCTGTTCTACCCATCATTAGGTCTTCTCATCAGAATCAACAACAACAATCAGCCTGAATTAAAGGTGAACACGTTTTGTGACAAAGTGAGATGAATCAAAGATAGCTGGATAACTCCAACACCAACATTAATATTTCCCTTATCCTCCAACCGTGTCACTGTTTGTTTAAGCTGTTAACACCTACTTGAACTTATCTCTGAGGAAAGCAAACAATCCTGAACCACGAACTGAGCTCAGAGCTGTGAAAACCGCTAAGAATGAGTCAACAGTCGTGAAAAAAGCCACTGATGGCACATACAAACATGCAGCGGTGGATGAAATATTCATCCGTTGTTAGAGTTAATCTGTGCCTGCTCAAACATGAGCAGATTAAAAGGCAAATTTATGAAAAACAACTAAAATCCTAGCGCAATCAAAAAGAAAGCCCTCCAAAATGATAAACCAAACCTCACGTCCTAATTTTCAACTCTCTAGAATTTTTAGAGCCTAAGCTGATGTCATCCATCAGTGGTTTTCCTCCAATTCCCCAAATATTCAAAGAGAAACTGCCAGTTGCTGTCAGTCCGAGTCACTAATTCATTCCTTCATCACCACTTAAGTCTGAGTATATGTATGTATTTGAACCTGTGTGTACTTTTGTTCCTGTGTGGATCAAAGAAAATCCAAAATAATCCAATTTTTGTTTTTGAAGTCAGTAAGATGCATTCTGTGCAATCATTCCACCTGTAAAGTTCACAGACGTCATTAAAAGCACATGGTTATCGGTATTATTGGTACATACTCTATCACCGATGTCCATGAACTGTTTTATTGTTGGTCCGTTCTTCCAAATAAAGTTAAAAAGAGACCGACTCTTCAGCTTTAATTCAACTCTCGGTTTCTAAATTCAGGGGTAATTAAAACATGAAGCCATTTTCATGACACTTTCTTCAGTGGCAAAATGCCACTGTTAGATTTTGTGCTTTTCTCCTCTGGAAAACAGTTGCCTGTTAAAAACAATCAGATTTTATTTTAAGATTTATTTGTGATTTAAAGAGTAGTTACAGACAGAAAAAAACAAGCTGTTGATTGTGTGTGCGTGAGGCTGTATTGTGCTTTCTGTGTGATTCATTTGCAGTTTCGTCGCTCTGTGAGAACTGGAGGCGTCGCCTTCACTTCCACGCTGTGGCCGAAACATGTTGCCATGACATATTTCACCACGCCGTCGTGCCAAACACACGCTGACATACAAAGCGGCCATTGTTTCACAGCAGCGTTGTTGCTGTTCAGCGAAGTTTGTTCTTTTCCTTTTTTTGCAGGACGGCTCATTCTTTAGCGATTCAGCAGCCTGCCTGGGTGTAATGAGACATATGCTTTTTGTTTTTGAGACTTCAGGCTGTGCGCATGCAGCCAGCACCGAGGAGGTCAAAGGTCAGAAAGAGCTGATAGGCTGATTTTAAGCTGAAGCAGCTTCAAAAGTCTTAAATAATTTGCTGCATCTTGTTTCATGGTGATTTCTTCTAGCATTGTTCCTGATCATTGACCCTGTAGTGTTCTGTATACGTTTTTGGTGACCCATAACACCTTCTACATAATTATGTAAAGCTATTTGCATTTTGCAGTCATGTGACTGCTAACCACCTGACGTTAAATTGTTCGCCATTGTGGATTTATGACACAATGTTGGATCAGATGAAACACGTAACCACAGGTTGTTATCATAGACGGTATAAAACATGGGTGTAGCTTCTTGGTCAGAAAAATTGAGCAAATGTTGCGCTGGCTAAAAAATGGCTTCACACTTCCAGTCCTGTAGAAGTTGACGGGAAAACCGAAGAACGGATAAAACTTGAGTCAAGACAAGTTCAGAGATGATCCATCCGCTGTACTTTGGTTTATTTGCTGATTAGTCCTAATCCTAAACTTCATGCCCAGACTTGATTGTTAGTTGGACAGACTGATTTTTTTGTGAAGCCTTTAAATATTTAGTTTCCAAAACACTGTGAGCCCATGAGCTGCGCTTGGACCATGGACACTTAAAACCTCAACTTATGGTTGTATTTAACCCAAACCTCTAACCCAACCAAGTAATAACCAAGTAGTTTTAGGCTACTTTTTAAAACGCAGCATTATCTGTGTCCTTTGGTGTTTTGTCCAAGTGTAAATGGCATTTTGATCACTATAAAAAACAGCGTTGAAAAATTCCTGCCAGGATGAAGTTTTTTGGAAACTCAGTTTCACCATTTACATGCAAACTAAGAAAACAGATTTTGTCTAAAACCTCAAAGATGTGTTCCTCTACCTCGTTTTTGGCGCCTTATTGTGCTTGTGGGCGTCTGATTAGGTGTCCTTCAGGGTTGTGGTTATATCGCCTGCTCTTCCTGTGGTTTGCTCTTGATAGCGCTTGAGATCTTTCTATTTTTTGCCTTTTTCAAAGCAAAGTCAGGAAATTGTCTTTTTGAAAAATTAACTGTGTGTGTACGAAGCTTTAATGCCTAGAAATCTGTGATGTTGTCATGTGATTCGAGCTCTGCGGCATAAAAGGTGTAAACATTTATTCTTATCAATCACCATATGCAAGAATTATGACCAGGGAGACTAAATAATGTTATATAGGAACAGACACACAAATATCAACAGATTAAAGGTCGTGACTATTTCATGAACCAGGTCGAACAGAAACACAATTCTGATTGACTCTTATAGATTTCAGCAAATCCCCCAAAGCTTTTCAGATATTTCCTTTGTCACTGATTTTACATAATGTCAACATCTGAAATATTCTTTTATGTTCAATATCATCCAACAATATTCTGGATCACTGAAAATGGAGATTTAAAAATCTCCTGCTAGGCTGAAGATTTTTGAAAATATTATTTCTAAATATAATCTTTCTTTTAAAAATAATTTTCTCCCATTACTTTGATATCTAAAATGCATTCTCATATCATAAAAAGAGAGTCAGTGTTAAGGCCTATGGTCTGTTTCTTTAAAATGTGGGAAAAGAAAAACTTTCCACAGTTGTTGTTTTGCGCCTTTCTCAGTCTCATTTATGACTTGCTGAATATTTTCTGTTTTCTCTCAAATCTCAGGAATGAATCTGTTGTGTAAAACATCATCTTGACAGGATTTCACATCCAAAACTACAAGATTAAAACCAAAAGTGTTCCTCTGAGTGCAACATGGATTTTGGGGCTGGAGATTCGTCACGGTGCCAGAATCAGCCGTGTAGTTGGCCGTCACGTCCCGCGCTAATGAGTGCCCATATCACCTAATTGTCCGACAAACTGTTCCTTTAATATCCGCCAGTGTGTTTGTAAAGTGTGTGTTTGCTTAATTTATGCAGGATGATACAAGACGCCTTCTGCCAAGCTGCCTCTTCTTCCCTCTACAATAACACACATCCACCCTCCTCCTCCACCTCCTCCTGCTCCTCTTCCTCTCACTTCAACCTTCTGTTCTCCTCCTCCTCCCTCATTCCCTCCCCCCATCTCTCCCAGACAACTGTGACAGTTTTAATTCTGACCGCTGATTAGCCTGAATCAATTAAGTCCTCCACGCTGTGTCCAACAGCAGAGCAGCATGAGGTATTTAGACTATTTAGGCTCCCATTCATCAAGCTCCAGCCTCCTAATCACCCTTTAATTACACGACTACGACTATGGGGGCTCGAGTGGGACATTAGGTGGCGTGGCTTTCTCTGCAGAGTTTGAAGTGGATGCGGGAACAGGCGACCGCCTCTGTGGCGTCTCAGTGGCTGATTGCACAGAAAATCTCAGCGGGAGCTGCAATTGGTGTTCGTCTTATATTCAGGTCTGTTTAGAGTCCATATCATTTAAATTTCATCTACAATTTAAGTAAAACCCCATTCAACAGGAGAATACCAAGGCCTTAAACTAAATTCAAGTAGACATAAACTCAGCATTTCCTGTGCAGATGTTTCACATTAACCACCCTACCCACCCACCCATCCAGGGGGTTCCTGGATAGAAAACATCATGAGAATTTAATTATTACTAATAATTCATAAAATTCTGAAGATGGAATGGGAAAACTCATATTTACACATTTCCCCTTGTTTTTTCGTTATTTTAACAATATATGTTCTTAATGACGTCCTGACTGATTCGCTGGCCCTTATTTTTCCCTTTTTTCTACTGATGATAGATGTATTAAAAATACAGATTACTATGGAGGTAAAAAAGGTACTTTTTAAAAATATTTCTTAATTGAGCTTTGTGTTACTCCACGTGTTAACTTAAACTTGTACTAACCTTAACTTGAAGAATAAGAGGAAATGATCTTGACCTAAAGTACAGTGTTAGGTTAGATTACCCAGCCCTCAGTTCTATAGTTGACCCATAATGTAAAAACCTTTTAAAAAATTTAAAAGAATATGTTTGGAGAAACAAGGCCTTTCTTTCTAGTCTGCACAAATATGGAGGTACATAACTGCCAAAATTAAAAAGAAATTAATAAATAATTTATTTAATAGATAAACGAATTTGTAACTAATTAATGTTGTAATAAAATTTTAATAAAACTACATCACGTTGCTCAGGTATTTATTCACATCAATTTATTAATAATGAACAAAAAAGTAATCCTGACCTTAAATCATACTTTAAGTTAGATCCACTGTTGACCTATTTGCATAAAAAGACTAGATAACATAAAAAGTATAAAAAGAAAAAAAAATTAAAATAAAGAAAAACATGGAAAAAAAATGCAAGAAAAAATCATACAAAATGCCAAAAGTTAAATGTGAATAATTTTTATACCCCACCTTGAAACTTTGGAGATACTAGCAACTACCACATAAATAATAATTTTAAAGTAATTAGTTGACTGGTTGAGGAGGCGTTCGAATGAGACAAAAAGGCAGCGGCCTGGGTTTCAGTCTGATCTGCAGCTCTTTCCTTCTCTTTGTCCCCCTCTTTCCTGTCTACTCTTCACAGCTAAAGTATCAAAGACAAAAGTAAATATAAATAAAAGAGAATTAAGTAATAATATTTAAAATGACAAAAGTGATCTAATTTTATTTTATACATTTTCTTTTAGCTCCCTTTTATTCATTTTTGCTTGGATTGGTTCTTGCATTATTGGTTCTGGTGAAATGAAATTTCTTTGTATTATTATTTTTGCAAAGACAGTAAAGGGAATCTTGAACTTGCTTCAGTATCAATTAACCTTAGTATTAATTTTGTTTTAATAGATAATAATAGACAAAAAAAATCTTTGGTGAAACAGCATTTATTTTAATTTTTACTTTAGCTTGTTCACCAACCAGTAGGTAAAGAAATGCAGGGAGAAATGTTTTGGAAGAAATGGATACTGAAAAAAAATATTAAAAGATGAAAAGAAATGAATGAAGGAATAAGTGTGAATGTAGATATTAATAAATACAGAATCATCAGGGATCAGAGCTGTATTTTAATATTAAATATATTTAGTGATTTTAATAACGTATTTAATTCAATTTTATTTATATAGCGTTAAATCACTACAACGGTTGCCTTGGTGTTTGTGGCAGCTGAAGGCCTCCATAGTATTTTGAATTCCCCAAAGTCTTCATTTCTGAGCAGGAAGTTAAACTCCGCTCTCTTTCCTTACAGCTATCAGCGTTACTAATCCTTTTTGTGCCTCTCTTGTCGAGCCACTCAAAGCACCGGCAGGGATAACATCACTTCATTGACAACCGGCAGTCCTGGTTTGTCAATTAGACCTTGTAGTCAGCTAATCTCCTGTAGGCCCGCTCGGGTTTTCACTCGTGTGAAGGGAGAGAAAAGCAGAGCGCTTTAATGCCGCCTAATGACGTTATGGGAGGAATAGCCCCATGCCGCTGGGAACCTGATAATCCCACTTTGTTCCTTTGGGATTTGTTGAAAAAGACCCTCCTCCTCCCCCCTCTGAGTTGCTGATCTCCTTCGTGTTGCGCCGACACAAAGGGGCCCCCGCTGTCGGGCCCCGTCCACCTCTTATTCTCTACAAACCTCTCTCATTTACTGGGGGCGCGCACCCCTTTATCTTCTCCTCAATTAGAAGAAAAGGCTTGCGCTGATCACTTCCTGTGCAGAGGTGAGCGGACGTTCGTGGAGGTTATCACGGAGACACGATGCAGCGGGAAATAAGATTCACAGTTTCGTCCCCAGAACTGGATGGAAAGCCTCGGTGACGCTTTCATGTCACGTCGGCTCACCAGTGGGACGCAGGCCGGTCCTCCAAAGCGCCACCCACCTCTTTCAGCCTCATTATGGCGTCTCTCTTTCAGGAGGCGGGGATGGAGGGGTCTGAGGCTTTGATGAACATGTCCTCCTATTTCCGCTGGACTCTCAGAGACTTAACTCTGCCAAATCCTTCAGGGTGACGAGAGCTCAGACCAGGAGACCTAATTCACTAACAAAGGAACTGAAGTTTAATCTTGAGCTCGAAAAAATTAGTGGAAGGGCCACGGCATACGTTGTTAAAAGCAGGATTCTTATAGTTTAACTAAAATTAAAAACATAGTTTTTCATTAACACGTAGTTAATTAAATTTAAACATAAATTTGCCTTAAACTGAGAAAAAAAAACAACCAAAATGAGACTGTGTGATTGCAAAGTTTAAATAAAGTTGATATGATGGAATATTTATATACCCCCAATAAACAACATGGCAGTTCATGGAACACATTTAATCTGTGTAATTCATGTTTTTCCATGCACATTTTCCTTCCTTATTGCTGTTTATGTAAGAATAATATTTCATGAAACTTTTCATATTGAAAGAAATTATTTTCCACTTTCACTGTGCGAGAAAGTCAATATTTGGACGCAGGAAGGGTCCAAACTGGAGGTTAACAGTTAGATAATAAAAAAACTACTCTGGGTAATCCGAAACTACTCTGTTCATTTTAAAACTACTCTGTGACATAATAAAAAAAAACCTACTCCTTTAGTCTTAAAACTATTCATTTAGGTAATAAAAACTATTGCTAGTTTTAAAACTACTCCATTAGGTGTAAAGTTACTCCATTACATAATCTACTCCATTAGTTTTCAAACTAGTCCGTCAGATAATAAAAAACGTTTAAAACTACTCCCTGAACAAAAAACTACTCAATAGATTTCAGACTACTTTGCCTCTCTGCTGCACATGTTTGATGGCACATACTGGAAACTATTCAGCATCACTGATTCACTTTCAGACATTTTATTGCCAAACCATTGTTAAAAAACCTTTCAAGCACCCCTGCTCAGACAAAATTATTGATTAATAGATCATAACACTACTGTCTGAGAGCAATAAAAAAAGAAGCAAAAACATCAGAAACACTTGAAACGTATTTACTTATAGGACTTGGTACAGAATTATTTATAGAACGTATTGTCCAAGTGGAGATCCTGATTTGAAGTGGGAGCCGTGGGTCTCTGCTTCTTCCTCTTATCCTCATATTTTATTATCACCACTCAACACGTCTGGCTTTCTTTTTTGGATTTGCACAGACTTTGTGCAATTTGGAATTAAGCTGTTTCAGCTTCATGTGATTTAGAGGCCAAGTGTTGTTCCATCATAGTCACCCAAAGCTGCGGCCTGCCAGCTGTTGTAGTTGAAATGGAGAAAGTCTTTGATGACCTCCCACCATGCAAGACGCATCACATGTAAAATGTGCACAGGTTTGTGCACAAATAAATGAAATAATTTAGGATTACATTTGAACACTGTTAGCAAAGTCTCCCTCAAGAAGTGCCCCTCACTGCACAATGTTGCATGCAAACATGTAAAAAAAAAAACAAAAAAAAAAACTGGCAAAAGCTCTCTTTACACCTTTAAAAACACAAATGTATTTTGTTTTACTTACAGTTTATGTCATTTTAACCTCCTAGGACCTGGTGGACCTGGACATCACGTTTTGGGTTGTCTAGACCAAAATATTAAATTTTACTCTACAAGGGCCTGATATCCACTCACGAGCACATTATACTGCTTCTGTTCTATCAAAATTTAAAATTAATGTCCTCATATGTTGATCTCATTTTTCTCAGAAACAAAAATCAGGTAAAAAAAAATAAATCTGGTAGTTCTTTGTTTTTACGTTAATCAGGTCCTAGTCACCCCAAATAGCAAAGAGAAATTAAAAATGCATGCCATGAAAGAGTTTGGGTCTTAGGAGGCTAAATATTAGTACTACGGCAAATGTGCACTCATTTACATCTTACTGCCAATGAGCCAGACTTTCTGGTCAGTTTTGTTTTGTGATCTTTACCAAAAGCTCTCCAGGTTTTCTCACTGACCATTTTTAGGGATGTGTTTTGTTTGTTCAGCCATTCAGGCATGAAAGAGGCACCTAAGGCATATACCAGTATTGTAGCTACATATAACAGACGACTCAGCAAAGAACCAAGTTTAAAGTTTATTCTGGGGCACTTTCATACTTTAATTGTTAATTTATTAAAAAAAAAAAAAAAAACAAGGGCCAAAATGGTGGCCAAGCTATAGCATGTGGTTTGTGGTCTCATGTTTCAACGTTCAGGTTCCCAGAGTAAAATTTGTGATTTATTCTGGATTTTTATTATGAGCCATAATGTTGTAACCAATGCAATTCAGTTTTATTTATACAGCGCCAAATCAACCAAACCAACAACAGTAGCCTCAAGGCACTTTACATCTTAAGGTAGAAGCTGCAATAATGCATACAGACAAAAACCCAACAATCATATGACCCCCTATGAACAAGCACTTTGGTGATAGTGGGAAGGAAAAACTCCCTTTTAACAGGAAAAAACCTCCAGCAGAACCAGGCTCAGGGAGGGGCGGGGCCATCTGCGACCAGTTGCGGAGAGTGAAGGAAGACAGGATAAAAGACAGGCTGTGGAAGAGAGACAGAGGTTAATAACCAGTATGAGTCAGTGCAGAGGTCTATTAACACATAGTGAGTGAGAAAGGTGACTGAAAAGGAAAAGCTCATCATCATGGGAATCTCCCAGCTAATGGAGTGATATGGTACTATAAGGTCATTAAGATAAGATGGGGCCTGATTATTTAAGACCTTGTATGTGAGGAGCAGGATTTTGAATTTGATTCTGGATTTAACAGGAAGCCAGTGAAGAGAAGCTGATACAGGACAAATATGCTCTCTCTTTCCCGTCCCTGTCAGTACTCTTGCTGCAGCATTTCGGATTAACGGAAGGCTAGAGGGAAGAGGGATAGATATGATACAAACCACTGCAGCACGGTACCTGCAATACCTACAGTGTGCTCTAATAATTCTAATAGGATATTACGGTCAACGGTATCGAACGCTGCACTGAGGTCTAGCAGGACAAGCACAGACATGAGTCCACTTTCAGAGGCCATAAGAAGATCATTTGTAACCTTCATTAAAGCTGTTTCTGTGCTGTGATGGGCTCTGAAACCTGACTGAAAGGATGTATATAGTGTTATATCTACATATAAGAAACGACTTAGCAACGAACCAAGTTTAAATTTTATTTAAACAAGTTTAAATATTATTCAAACTTCCCTCCGTTTACACTTGAAACCACTGCAAGCTTTGACACTGTAAAATATATTCACTCCTGTAGAAACCACATCTCTGTTTGATATCAACCTGCTTGAAAGTACTACTCAACCCATAATCCTAATTTGTAACAACATCTCTGATTGGTGGAGGTTGCTGTTGCTATGGAAACGTTTAAACCTACAAAGTCAGGTTAGTTCATAAGCGTGAAACTTGCAGTCAGACTGTTGTTACTGAGCACAGCAGTGCTGAAAAGGCTTAGACTGAAGAGTTCTTCTCTGTAGAAGCAGGGATGTGCCGTGCCTTCGCCATTAAAAGTAATCACGTACACTTTCCTGCAGCTTAGCCTTTTCTCGTGCTCCTTTTTTATCCAAAATAAAAATTTTATGGTCATGTTTCCTCTCACAGTTGGTATGCTTAGTTCTAGGCTTAAAACTCTATATTGGGATTTTTCAAAATGTCAAAGTAGAAAGTGAAGTGTGATCCCACAAAGGAAATTGTTGTGTTACAGCACCATGATATGGTTGTGCAGGTTGCCCTGTTCAGTTTTGCCCTATGACAGGTGGGTTAGGCTCCAGAGACCCCACCCTGTCACCCTGGTAAGGATCAGTGGAAGAGGATGGATGGTACACTATAAATCTAAGAAAAACAGCTGCCTGAAGGTATAATACAAAAATATGTTTGGGATCTTATGCTGACAGGTGTGTTCACCTGTCACAGAATGAAGAGTTGAGCATCATAAAGCTCCAAGAGTATAAAAACTGTGTTTAGAGCAACACTGGAATATGATTTATTTAACAAGAAATAAGGAAAGGCTTATTTCTTTTATGAACAGTTTATTCCACACACTGTATTTTTCAGAAAATTTCCTGAAAACTTCCCTCAGTTTCCTAAAAAATGAGCACCTATTTTGCCATAAATGTATTCATGAGAAAGCCATGCTTAGGTCCTTGGCTTTCATTCAATAAAGAAATACTTTTTTTACTGTAAGTTTGCAAAGAAAAAAAGGATTGATATTGGAGTTCCTAATTTATGGATTAATATCAGTTTATTGTGAGAGAATTATTAAGATTAACTTTGGCCAGCAAAAGCATTGCAGACCATTATTGTCCCGTTATTGAATTTGTTGTGGATTTATTCCTTTATTTGAGTATTTTTTCCATTCTAACTGAAACATTTTGCTGTGATTTGAGCCACATTATGTCCAACACGTCTACAGATGTCTTTAATCTTGTGCTTCCTTCACATTTCCATGCTCCTGCTCCCTGAACGATTCGTCCTGGTCTCTGAGGAGGTTCTTGGATGAGCATTTGTTGCCTTCTTTTCTTTAGAGACTCTTTTGTCTGGGGTGTCGAGTAGAGGCCGACTCTTCTGCCCCCCCCCCACCCGCTGCACCCTCGGGTGCCAAAAAAAACTCAGAGAAGAGAAAGACAGATGGCCACTCGGTTTAAAATCGGTCCTCTGGTGCTCGAAACAGCGTCTCAGAGCGTCCGCGGTTCTCCGAGAGTCACGGCGAGCAGATGCACATACATATGCTTTTCCTAAATGATCCTGTTTTTACTGGGGATGAAGGCGGACCTGGAGCAGGACTCCTGAACCCTGAGGTCAGCCCGCTCTGTGCGCTGCTTTAGACAATACAAGGTGGCAGAGGCAGGAGGGACACTGGTTGTGACTGTTGTCCTGATCTCAAAAACTGACGTCTGAGCGACTAAGGGTTCCTGATTGGCTCCTTCATAACCCATAATGCACCTGGATACTATATGTAAGACCTGCAGATCATACAGATAGATAAATATTCTGTTGCCTGCATAGACTGTATATTTTTCAAAAAAGGCCATGTCTGCCATGGCACCATCCACCGGCTGGTAAAAGTAGCGTATCAGCTACTGCTAGCCAGCTTTTTGCTACAAACTAGTGATCCATGTAGTTTGGTAATGCAAATTATTAAAGCCAGTTTTCAACATGTGGGGTTATAAATGAAGCCACCTGTCCCATGCAGATGATCATTGGCCATATCACCTGTATGGGACAGTTAACTGCAGAAATAAGCATGTTTACTCCCTGCTATAATTCACCTGTTTAAATTGTGTGAAAAGTTTGTATTATTGGGGGCGTGGTCTCTTTTACTGACAGGTAGCTGTAGCTGTCTGCTAGGCTTCACCCAAGCTAATTGGAATTCCTGACCTGGACCTCTGGACCATGTTTGTGCTGGTGGAGTCTTTGGAGTATTTTTATGACATCATCTGACCCGTAATATGGCTGCTGTGAGGTTACTGTACTAACAGACCGTCTGAGAAAGCTGAGCTCCAGTTTTGGTGCACAGTAAACTTGGAGGATTTTATTTGGATGTTACTGAGCACTGATTAGCAGGAATCTGTGTCTGTGTGATGCTTCTGTATAGTCTGTGGATGAAGACAACAAGCTAACATGAAGACAGTGAGGTTTAGAAAGTAATTTCAGGCCAAACTTTAAGACAGATTAATGAAAACACGAGCTGAGCAGCTCCTTTAGTCAGAGACTGAAACACTCTTGCTGCAGGAAGGAGCGCTTTCGCAGATCTTTCATCCCAACAGCAGTCGGACTCTATAACTCCTCAATCACGATGTCATAAGTTACTGGACATTGTGGACATCTATGGTGACCACTATATATCTTCTATGTGTATGGACGTGTGCAGGTATATGTGTATGTATATGCATACATGTATATTTAGTGTGTACATGTGTGTGTACATGTCTATACTTATAGTTATCTATTACTTACATAAGAATAGTAGTGGTAGAATAGTTAAATATATGTCTTGCATATTTCCACAACTATATCCATAATCACATACTGTGTACGCTGTATATAGTGTATTATCTTACTTATTTTATATTTGTTTGTATTTTATTTGTATTTTCCTTCTGCACCTCTCTACCTGAGCTGAGGTAACGCAAAAAATTCCCCGCCGTGGGATCAATAAAGTCTTATCTTCCTTCAGCATCAGTGTGTTAGAGATCAGTGTGTCAGTGCATTTTGCCTCTCAGGCTGCACCCACGGCTGTACTCTGCCTTTAACCTGCTCTCACCTCTTTAATACTCTTCCTGAGGATTTTTGTGAATCATCGCTGGTTATGACACATTTTTCCTTCAGTCTCACTACAGCCTGACGATGGAAGCAGAGCCCAGCGTTTTTCAGTCGTGAAGCTGTTAAACTGAATTTGGGTGGGTTTTTTTTTCAGGTGTAAATTTTAAATAAACAGTTAACAGAAAGTGTAAAGACAACGCTGACCTCTGACCTTCCGGCTACAGGAGCGTGTGTCTCATCACGAGCCGCCTCTGCCATCATCTGCTGCTAATTACTGCAGCAACAGACGGTCGGCTCTCCCACACCTATCAGACTCCACCAGCTCACTGGCAGGAGGCGGATAATTTTGGAAAGTCAGCTTTCGCAAAGATTTCACAGTTTGTCTCCTAATGTTCGGATTCTCTGGCTCTGACTTCCATCTGACAGTTTGTGTTCAGGCAAACAGTCTATCTGATAACTGAGGGACATTTGTCAGCCAGGGAGAGATTTTCTTCTTACTCTTTACTAACGTATGTCTCTTATCTGACTGCGTCTCACCATCACATCAGTGCTGAAAGCAGAGACAGAGTGTTTATGGAGAGCTCTGAGCATCCACGATCAGCGGGAATAAAAACACAAAGAGGGACTAAAGAACAGCAGAAGTCAATCGGCATCTCAAACCTGACACCCTCAAAATCACCTGATTTTAACATATTTTATAAAGCAGTGCAAAAAAATAACTTACACTGTGAATACTTTCTGATTTTCAGGCCCTTGTGTGAACGTATGAATGTGTGAAAGAGGCATGCAGTAGTAGCAGAAAGCTGCTGTTTAAGAAGCAGTCCATTTAAGCTCTGTCAAAACCTGCAACACCAACATAATGTTTTATTGGTGGCCTCAGCCTGCAGGCAGCTGTGTTTATTAGTGCAAACAAATAATTCCTAATTCAAAGTATTAATCTATTGAAACCGGGTGCCAGCAACATTATAGTGCGTCCAGTGTAGGCACAAATCTAGCCTAGGTAGTGCTTTCTCGCTTTCAAGTGTAAAATAGCTGCTTAACACTAACTAACCGAAGTGGACAGGAAACACTTCATTTGTTAAATGTAATTTACACCGTGGAGACCTGCTCTAAAAAACTATCACAGATTTAGAAACTCTGTGTTTGTGGAGTGATGCTCCTGTTGTGTTGTAAACTATTTAGGTGTGCTTGGGAAAAGAACCCCGATATAACTGGGGGTTAAACTGCACCTTATTATTGCAGCTCTATCACTCTGTCCACCCATCCCTGTGCGGAAAAGTCAAATGCAGCGGGAACAGCATTGACTTCATCTGGTCGGTCCATTGAACCACCAGGTCACCTGACTCCAACAGCCTCTCCTCCACACAGTCCTCATTTACAAAGCGCTCTACAAACACTGGTGTTACGGCTAACAGCTGGATTCTCCTGTTTCAGTGCAGCTAGCCAACAATGAAGAACCACTTACAGCTGAAGAAGCGCCTTAAACCAACCGTTGTTGCGATTTGATGCTATAAAAATCATTTGAGTTGAAGTGGACAGAATATGTTTGCTTTAAACATAAAGTCGTAGCAGCCAAAGGCAGTACACAGATGAGTCCCATTACACTGATTTTCAGTTTCCTCGTTTTCCTCTGAGTTAGTTCTCTCTAGTTAGCTAACTTAAACTAATCGAGAACTTTTAGCAGTAATCAACCAACCAACCCAGTGATTTCATGCTCTGTAATCGGACACAAAGGCGCTAAACATGTTCTGAACGATTTAACTGTAAATTTTTATTTTTTTTTTTAAATCCAGCATCACAGACAGAGTTAAACCTATGACGTTTTTTTAGAGCTCTGTGGAGTAAATTACCTATGACATTATCTTAGCGTAACTCCTATTGCCTAATAACAGCAATGGCGTGTAGCACAGAGCTGTTAAAGAGAAGATATAAAAATACTAAGGGATAGGATCCGCCCCATGCACTCTTCAAAACCCAAGAAAACGAGGATACAATTGTGCGGCCTTTGTAGCCTCACCGTGATGCAGCCGTCTACGAATGCGGACCTCGAATGATGCAGCCCCTGAATTTTGACACACCTGTGGAGTGACGTTAGCGAGTGCTCCAGTGATGCTCAGGTAAGCTATTTGTTTGCCTTTGGGTCTCACATCATCAGCTGCCCAGTATCTCCTCCTCTCACGCTCCACATTCAGCTCTTGGTGCAGTGCATTACTGTTAACTCCACTGGTTCATCTCGTCCTCCATCACTTTTAAAAAAATTCAGACTCACTTGGTTGGGGCGACAATTCCTTCTCCAGTCCACCAGAAAATCATGGCTCCAAACTTGGAGCTGCTTTAACGTTACTGTTGATTATTATTTTCATTCAAGTGGGATGCAGAAAGGTTTCAGTATTTACAGATTCTGCATGTTGATCTGAAGATCAAGCATAGCCTGTATACACTGTGTTCGTCTCCACTTATTACTAAAACTTCAGGCTGAGTGTTTCCTCGTCTTTTGTCCTACCTAATTGTCCTCTTTGAGTTCAGTGGGACCATCTTTTACAAAGAAAACACATTTTCTTCAATAAGAGTTTAAACTAATGACTGAGGCCGAGTCCTTTTCTCACTGACTTCACTTCAATCAGACTAGAGGAGTCGCCCCCTGCTGGCCATTTAAGAGGCTTCACTGTCGCTGTCTGTTGCTGGGAGGTTTGTTTTTTTTACAGTAAATAAACGACTTCGTTTGTCTGTCTTCTCTTTGTTTCTCTTTCATTTTTCTTCCTCTGTCTGTTTTCTTTAACTCGCTCCTTTCACAAACACCTGCAGTGCCTCAGGGCCAGTCTGTCGTCCACCGCTAACTCCAAACACACCGGCCTGTCACACACACACACACTCAGCGGGAGGAAGTGCTGAAGTGTAACACCTGAAGTACTTTTCCAAAGAGAAAAACATCTTGAATGATCCTTCATCAGCCCTCCAGGAATCAATCTGCCTCTCCTCAATGGACATTGAGGACAATTCTTCTTACACTTACAAAAATAAGTTTGGATGTTTTCCTTCTTAAATAATGTAAAAGCAAGAAAGATTTCACAGCACGAGGTATGTCACATATCAACAAGTCCGAACACCTGGATATCAAAAATATGGTTGAAACACAAGAAGATTTGGCCTGCCTCATTTCTGTCTGCCGCTTATTTACTCTTTGAAACGTTGCGGCAAAATGTTGAGGAAAAGCACAGAGTTTTTTAAATGGACTAACAATGAGGTGGAGTTGTTGCTGCAAGTAACACAAAAAATACAAGTGAGTGAGAATGAAAGAATTTGAAGAAAAGCCATCTGGAGCATGTACAGACTGATATTAATCTTTAATAGGGCTGTCGAAATTGAGAGCAAACAAAACAACTGCTGTATAATGCCCTCCGCTATCTTAGTTTAATTGGTCACATGACTGCGTCACATGACTAAAATGTGTCATCATTTTCAAAAAGTCTCCGGGTTTTCAAATGGATCCGCTTTGGAGAGCGTTTTCAAAACGCTGCGTTTTCCTTGACCGAAAACGGCGTCTCAGTGTGGACGGGAGGCCAAAACGGAGAGAAAAAGATGTGTTTTCAAACGAAAACGTATTAGTGTGGACATGGCCTGTATTTCATGACAAAGGAAACCAAAAACAAGCCTTTATTTTGGCAGCTGAAATCAAAGTCCACCAGAAAAGTAAACAGCAAGATAACAGAAAGTAAACAACAACAGCTAAACAGAGAAAAACAGGCATAAAAGTAAACTTAATATGAAGGAAAACTCTATCTGAGCAAACTAATGAACTCAACTATAAACAGCACCAGGAACTAAGAATGCACGACTGGAAATACTGAGGAAATACACAAAGAACAAAGTGTAAACAACAGAACAACAGGAAAACTAAGAGTGAAACAAAATAATAATAAACAGAAACTGGAAGCCCAAAAACTTCAAACCCCGGGCTACAACTCAGAGCTTTGGCCGACACTGAAAAAACCTGAGTTTCTGGGTGAAGTGATTAAAATCTGATGTACTTGTTTGCAATTGTGCTTTGAAATCAACCAACTGACAGGAAAACTGAAGCTTTTGGTTCATGGACGCGTTTGTGTGTCCGTTCCCAAATGGTGTAGTGATGCTGGTGGGAACCAAACCCTGCCCAGTCACCCACAACCCCCCTAACACACCATCTTCCTCCCTCCCTCCCTCCCTCCCTCCCACCATCCTCCTCCTCCTCTTCGCCTTGCTTAGCTTTGACACCTCAGCTGTTCAGCAGGCTGCTGGGAGGAAGGTGTGGGGTGAGAGAGAGGGGGAGAAGGGGAGATGATAATGAAGGTAGCATGCACAGATTGTTGCTCAGGGCTTTCTGTGCCGCCATGTTTGTGAGTGTGCGAACTCCACCCTGCAACATGGACGCCACGTTCACCGCCGATCACGTCCTGCAAACATCTAGTTAACTCTTTCTAACAGCGTGTTTCTAGAAAAGAGTTGAAGAATGAGGACTAACTGGTTGTATTTGCAAATAACTTCCCTACCAGGAATCAGCTGATTCCCTGAGGCTTTATTTTTTCAAACACAATCTTTGTGAGGACCAAGCTTATACTTTCACCTCCGGGGTGAAGACACTTGAGGAAAGCGAGGACATTCTTATGTCTAGTCCTCACTTTGGTAGGGCTGAGGTTAGAGGCTAGGGTGCGTGCCATCCAGGGTCCTCAGAAAGACACTTGTACAAGTATGTGTGTGTGTGTGTGTGTGTGTGTGTGTGTAGTTAGAAAAGGTTAAAAACAAACAAACAAAAAAAAGCAAAACATCGAGGTCTGCAAAACTTCTGGATGTAAAATGTAAGCTATGACTGGAAGTGTGAGAATTCAGTGAATGTATCAGGTGTGTGTGTGTGTGTGTGTGTGTGTATGTGTGATGTATAGGGTGTGTGAGGATGTAAATTAGAGGAGTTTGCTTTTGTTTGTAAAGATATTTGCTGATGTGTGCTTGCACGTTCAGCCTGTTGACACACGTTGCACTGCTGCTATCAGTAACTTCCCTTCAGATAGAAAAGCAAGGCAATTCTCTTTGTGCGCTCAGTTAAAAATAAATAGCAAGTCTTGGATTTAAAGAATATTTATTGGACTCTGTAAGTCAAAAATAGGAACGTAAGGTCAAACTTTTGAGTTAGTAAGTCACACACAAAAGTATAAAAATCAAGATATTAAATCATTCACTGCCATTGACGTCTATAGACGTCAATTACGTTTTTCAATGGGAGGGGCTAGAATACATTTTATTTTTTCATATATTTGTAAATAAATTGTTTTGATAAAACATAACCTTTCTCAGTGTTATTTCTGTTTTATAGAAGTGAAAAACTATTTTATATGTTAGAGGTGTCACAAAGCAAGAAATATTAGTGTCAAAGGCACTTTTCTGCTTGAAATGTATTTTTCACAAAAAGCTCGTTTTCTCCCTTTTTTTGGTCAAAACAGGCATTTTTGGTGGAACCCACCTCTCTTCTACAGCTGATTACTAAAGAATGGAAAATGGTAGAAACAAGCTTTTTTTTTTGGATGAAAGAAGAGAGTCTGTTCTTCATTTTGGTAGGTTCAGCGTTTATATGATCATAACACACAGTTTTCTGTGGCTCTTCAAAAATGAGTAAAAATGCTCAAAAACCCTGGCAGTGGGGAGTTACCTGATTTGAAAATGGCTGGCAGTGAATGAGTTAATACAAATAATTAAAAAGTAAAAATTATTACTTAAAGCTACCAGACTGAAAGTGGAAAATATAAAGAATGGATAAAACTTTGTGAACAAATTTAAAAGAAAATTCTAACCATCTCAGTAGTTTTAGCTTTTTTATAACAGTTTAGAGATGACAATCTTGAAAGAAGTCAAAATGTAACTTAAAACATAAAGCACAGATATTTAATGTTAAAATGTTCAAAATTTAATTTGAACATTTTAACTTTAAAAGTCTTAAAGTTTTGTGACTGAAACGACAAGAAAATCTCACAGTTTTGAGATACAAATTACAATATTGAGACCTAAAAGTACAATTTAGGACAAAATGTAAAAATGCTGTGATTAAATCCATATTCCATCCATATAAGTTATCAACATGTGGGACTTATAGGAAGAAAGTCACATGTTTTGCTACTATTGGTTGACTGCATTACACAAACTGAGAATTAAAATCCACTGAGGAATGAAGGAGCTTCACGGTCATATCCAGAAGAAATTAATCTCACTTGTACAAGGGAAGCCGTTCTCATTGAAATGTAAAAGTGCAAGGGCGCCACTTCAGCTCAGTGGGCAGGCGACCACATGCCACATAGCTGGAGAGCAGTGGCCTTGGTTTGAGTCCAACCCACAACCTTCATGCATATCTTCATCGTTATCCATTAATGTAAAATAATAATTAAAAGTGCCTGTAAAATGACAAATATGACCTTAATTTTACTCTTTAAGCAGTAGTAAAACTTGAAAAAATGCAATTTGGTATTTTGAATCATATTGAATGGCGTAATAATTTGAGGTCAGAAGCTCTTAGACAATAAAAAATAAATCACTTTTTACCCTTTGTAATGCGCTCACAGATGTCTTATTTAGTAAGTCTGTATTTCATAAATGCTGGCAGATTCTATAATGTACTTACAGGATTTATTAAAAAGACTTCAGCTGCAGGCTCGTTAGTAAACACTGACTCATATGTTCATAAGTTGAGAATCATATTAATATCCCTCCTTCCAAAAAACAACAAAAAAAACTTGCTAATGATACCAAACAGACTCGGCTTGGCTGCAGATCTGCAGCCGTTTGCCACCAGCTTCTCTCATCCGACTATTTGCATCACTCTCAAGCTCCCTCTGAAAGTGAGAAGTTGATTGGCTGTCAACAACTTTCCACATTTCTCTCTCTTTCTTCCATCCACACTGTTCTCTTGCAATCCTAATTAACACTAAATGTGCCACCGGGCAAAAGCAGAGCGCGTGGCAATATTTGATTACATGAACAATAAATTACCATCAACAATACGGTTACGAAACGCACTGGAAAATAGTGACAATGATAATTATGTACAGTCATAACCACGCTGCCAGGGGGGCGGCAGGGACAGGTAGAGCTGTAATACGCTGCTGTTGTCTGCCACCCAATTATGTATGCATGTCAACAACACCTGAGCGGGCGAGATAATAAGCCAGAACAAAAGCCAGCGCTTCATTAGGCTGTATTAACCTGCAAAGCCACACATAGAAGCACATTAACCAGATAAGTGGTGCAAATAAGGTGGGTGTACTACAACTGAATTTACTACCCACTGACCAACCACTGAGTCAAATACCAAACTGAGCCAGTCACGCTTTAAACTCACTCCTATTCCCTGAATTTAGTCTTCAAGGCAGCACTTCCTCCCACATCTGGGCAATAATGATAAAAAATGCATACAGCAGAAAAAATATGAAGGAAAATACGATTTAAAATCTAAATTGTGAGATAAAAAACTCCTAATTTTTAGATGAGAAGCTATAATTTTATATTTTATTATCAAAGCTTTTATGATCTTTTATAATGTTCGCTTTCTTTCTCTCGGCTCTAACTGCCACATGTTGCAATCATTTACTCCTTCCATACTTCTATATAAGAAAAAGAGAAGTCTAGATGCTAAGAAAAGGTGGGTAAGCTGTTAAGAAGTTGTTGAGAGGTATTCCCTGCCCCTCTGTTGTGCATAGCATGAAATCATCGACATATAACCTCATTCTCCTGTGTAATGTTTTGTAAGCAAGTGTAAGTGTTCCTGAGTCTTTAAATGATTGTTTAGGAAGAAGAAGAACAAAACTAGATGCTAATAAAAGGCGGTGAGCCATTAATTGATGGATAAAAGATTATTGGGAGGTGTTTCCTCCCCTTGCCTGCAAATACAATGAAGTCATCTGCATATAATCTGACTCCTCTGTGTAATGTTCTCTGAGTAAGTGCGAGTATTCCTGAGTCCTAGCTCGACATATATGCCCGTTTGGCATCTCTTTGCTGTTGTTTTCAGGCACTTTGTGACATCAGCTTCAGCCATCATGTAGAAATAGTAATCTGTTAAACATGCTATGTCTGTCTTTTCATTGCCTTACTCTCATGCTTTATTTTATGCTCTAATTTGCTGTTTTGCCTTCTCCTGTATCTCGTTGTTTCCTGTCTCTCTCTCTGTCCTCTGCTCTCTCTTAACGTCGTGTTCGGTCTTCCTCCAAGCTTTCCTCCTCTTTCCACATGCTCTCTCCTTCCTCACCTCTCAGTCTATTTTTATCCCTCTTCCTCCACACTCTTCATCTCTCTCTGATGCTACCTTTTTCCTTTTGCAACACATTTCAGTCTCTCTTGTTATTCTTTCTCATTCAGCAAAAAGTCTTTTCCCTGTTTTCATTCAGTTTTGTCTTTTCACTTTTCTCTTTCCTACCTCTGCTTTGATCTTATCAACATTTAATATAATCACCTTTATCCACTGATCCTCTCACCTTTTTCCTTTACCTGTAACCACAGGTGTCAGTGATACCGGAATGACACTCTGCCACTTATTTTCTCCAGGTGAGGAAATACTATATTCACGTTTATTATAATCCAGCTGATTTTCTGTCACCACTGAAGAGCATTTAATGCAACAGTTAGAGCTTTCATACCGATGTATCGAAGCTGTGATGATAGACTCACAATGCCAGGGTTCATTTTAATTTCTCATTGTAATTATTTTGTTTAAAATCCTATGTAAAAGTGAGGCTGCTGAGCACCTGTGTTGTTTTGCATTTAAATCACGTCATTATATGTGGAGGGATTTCTGTTTCAAGTCTGTGAGGTTTTGTCTGCACTGCAAGAAGTAATGTGAGTTTCAGCAGACAGAAATGAGACAGAAATCTTCTTACACTTTTTTCTAATGTTGCACCCATTTAAGGAGACTTGCCAAGTGAAAACAAACTGCAGTTCCTCTAATGACCACTGGCAGCCTTTTACATAAAATCAACACCAGATCATAGAGATGGACAGACCACGTGACTTTCACGCATTGCAGGTACAAGTGGCAGCAAAATCAAAACACTGCGCTAGCATTTCTAGCACCGGTAATCATTCATTCTGCGGTTTTAATCCCTACTTGCATTTTATTTGCCCCAAAACCAGTTATGTACAAAACGACGGAGAACAAGGCAGGTCAGCACAAAGACATACTTGACGAAAAGGCAAAAAAAAGTACGAGGAAAAAATCAAAGGAGTGAAAGGGTCAGACCCATACGAGCATACAGAGTGGAGTAAGGACGTTAGACGCAATCTATTTGTCTTTTCAGGTTGTAGTATTACACATTTTCAGATCTAATAGAAATAAAATAAGTGTTTCATAATTCATTCAATTTATTCTCCTTATTTATAACTGGCATTATTGTTTCATTCTATTATAGAATCTTACAAGAAAGAGGCAAACTTGTATTCCATTGTGCTTTATTAGCTGCTTTGGTGAAAAACAAATCAACACTGAAAAGAAACCCATTGCAAAACAACATACTGGAAAACAGTTATTCATCACTTGATTGCTTCAATACAACACTTGGGCACATATATGCAGGACTTTTCGTGGCTGTTTTGATCTCGCTCTCTCTCTTAACCAATCAAATCTCGCTGTGGTAGCAGCTTTAAACTCGGTATGACCCAGGTTGATAGAGGGTGCCCATTCTGGATCGCACTCAAGCATCTTGTAGGCTGATTTTCCTACAAAACACAACAAATATTAGCCCGCAAAGCCACAGTGAACAAAGCAGCATAG
This sequence comes from Diplotaxodon limnothrissa, assembly GCF_057381915.1. Lineage (NCBI taxonomy): Eukaryota > Metazoa > Chordata > Actinopteri > Cichliformes > Cichlidae > Diplotaxodon > Diplotaxodon limnothrissa. Next base: position 11,580,051 of record NC_140597.1, on the reverse strand, counting down.
CGCAACGAATTCAATTCAAATCAATATAAGACTTATTTGCAACCCTACATCAACAATTATGTTATGATAAATTACATAATAACTTCAACAGCAGACTGACCTTTGTGGGAATGCTTTGAGCAGACTAACATGTGAGCTGGAGTGTTCTGGGACGTTATATTTGGTCTTCGAATGGCTGCAAGCCAGGCCATCCGTCGCCTCTTTGTTACTTCGGAAACATGGCTTAAACAATTTTTCTTCCACGACGGAATCCGATAAAAACCGATCTCTTTACCTGTCGGTTTCCCGTGGCTGTCATGCGACCGGCTATTGCAGTTAATAATACAACAGCTTCTTGACATTTTTGTGTTTCTTTTTATCGCTGTGTGACTGTTTTCATGTGAAAGCCTGCGTGCGCTAGTACCACTTGCCACTCGTACCTACAATCCTTTGCGGTTTTGACGTCACATTTTCGATCTCTATACAGTCTCTGCCCTCACAAAACGGGAGTCAGTGTTCAACTTTTATATAGCAACCAAATATGAAGTTTTTTTAAAGTCATCCCAAATATGTCTACAGTACCAGAACTCTTCTTGCACCACAGAGGTCACACCCTGGATTGAGCGACTCTATATCATTCCAATGCAAATAAGAAACAAAAGAAAGGACAGATTACCACATATGTACATATTAAGACCATGGTACTGGATATGCAATAAGTACCAGAATAAGTAATAAGCACTAAAAAGTAATCAGAAAGATCAACTTATTTCCATAGTGGCCATTAGAAATAATGTCTCCCCTGCATTTGATTTATTTGTCAAACCTACGTCCATCTTTTCTGATCATGTTTGAAACTTCCTTTTTTTAAATAAGGATGAATGTTTGCTTTTATGTTATGTGGGGAAAAAAAGCAGTTTTATGGGATGTAGTATTTTATTAAGATGACTCCAGACTCTATGGGATAAAGCAGTTTGATTCAAAGAGCTACAACCTGAAAGCGCCCTGTGATGGGCCGGCGCCCTGAACAGGAAGTACTGCGCTCACTATGCGGGATAGGTTAAAGCACACCTGTGAGTCTAAACTTGATATGTAGTGACGTGAATTGATGAATGGATGTAAAGACACATTGTGTTGCAGCATTTCGTAGTATGCATTACTTCTGATTCCTTTTGTAGAGCTTTAAAGTTAGAGCGTCCACAAACTTTTGGGCTAGTAGTGCACTCGTTCTATTTTAATTTAGCAAAAAAAAAAAGAAAAATCGTCGCCCTTCCTCTCAGCTCTTTTTTCTCAGACATATTTTTAAGTCGTTTCTCTCTCTGACACATTTCGCCTTCCCTCTCTTCTGTCAGGACGCACACACACAGCAGAGGTGAAGTCGAGAGGCTTGTCTTAGCGTGCCATCTGTCCTCGGCGCTGACGTTGGCTCTAATTACCGCGTCTCCCCTGGCTAATGCTGCCTCATTAGGCCGCCGGAGCATGTGCAGCCGACACAAGCGCCGGCGAGAATTTGCACCAGGAAACGGGAACTCGAGCCATTATGGGATCAGGAAATCTGTCTGGTGCGAAAGGCAATTCACACCAGCGGCTAAACGCTCATTTTGCTTCTCTCTCGCTCTCTTTTAATTCCTCCTCTCTGTGTCGTGCTCTCTCGCTCCTGTCGTCTGCCTTTGGAAGGCGTCGTGAAGGCCCGCGTCCAAGCACCAAAACAAAGGAGTCAAGCAAGAGTCCTGCTCCAAGAGGGGCGACTGTCAAACATGCAAAACTCCAACATCTCTGCCAAAGGACTCGTTTACTCTATGTTATTTCACTTTATAATAACATGGATTATAATCTTTGTTATTAAACCTTTTCTGAGCACGATCACCTGGTTTTAGTGTAATCAGTCAAAGCCAACAGATGGTGTACACCATCCAAAATAAAAAGTAACAAAAAAAAGGAAAATCATTACTCACATGAGTCACATTCTTGAAAATTTATTTCGTAATCTATACTTTTAAAATAACAACAGGCGTTTGCATTTGTTTCGGCGCCACCTAGGGGTTGACCACGACTTGTTAAAGAGGTTTTATTACACTTCTTAATGAAACAAACTACAGTATGGTTCATTTGAGTGTTATATAAATGGAAGTCAGTATTTAACTCATTGGATGTTATTTGTATTAAAAATCATCTGGTCCTGAGCGTCACTGCAGATTCACTGGGTTGATATTTATGTAACACAAACTGAAAACCAAAACAGAAGCAATGTGTGACTCCAACAACTCCTTTAGCAGCAATAACTTTCACTAGTCATTTTCTGTGTGAAGCCTTCACATTACTGTAGAGGACTTTTTCCCGCTGCATTGAAATAAGACGTACTTCCTGTTTACCAAAGCGTGTTTCAGTCAGATTAACCTCATTGGTCCTCTGATTGGATGTTGGATTGATGGAGGCACCTGTGTATACGTCTACAGGAGAATAGCGATGTTGGTCATTTACATTTCACCCAAGAGACCCTGAACAAGCCAAGTGGTTAATAAAATGTGTGAACCTTTAATAAGTATTCCAGCATGATGCACATTTCTTTTATATTTGTATATAGCACTGCTGAAATGTGCAGCTTACCCCCCCTTTTTCTACCTGTCTGCATTGGGTAGGATGCTCTGAATCTCATTGTACGTGCATATAGTGAAAATAAAAGACATTTGATTCTATTCCATTATTTCAGATTTGATGCATTTAGAAACCCGCTGTGGCCACGCAGGATGACCTCCAGGCTTTGGTTTATGGCAAAACGCAACTCCTGTCCTGGAGTGAATGTTGGACTGTATGTTAATTTGTATTATCATGTGACAGTTAGCCAGAATAAATGTTTTCAAATGAATTCCTTTACATAGAAATCAGTCTACAGGCTGTCAGAGCTGGATAAAGCTTCATGTTTTCAATTATATTCCAGTATTTTCAGATATTGGCATTAAAAAGCGACATGCACTTGAAAAAGTTGTGCATGTCATCTTTAACTGTCCCTATGGTGACTGAGTTTTCATGACCTGCTTACAACAGTTTTGACCTCAACACTATGGAACCTAAAAATCAGTTGACTTATAAGATGATTCATAATTAGGATTTCCATATAAACCACGTCACCCCTCCATGTTGGCTCTTGTGGGTGAAATTAACACATGCTGTTACTGCACCCCTCCTCTGAATGTAAAGCAAACATTATTGGGAGTGTTTTCTGCTTTAAATATAAATCATGTTTAATGAGCAGAGAGTATTTCCCGACAAGTCCCTGCGGCTCCTCGCCATGAATCACCTGACAAGCTGCGAGATAAAGACCTGAGCCTTTATTGTGGTACCTCAGCTGCGGTTTCTTTGCACTGACAGCAGTGAATCTTCTGGATATCGATAACCGCAGTTTATCAGCAACAGATGTCTGATGTCGGTAGCTGTAAGCGGTTCCCCATGCTGTCTGAAGTCGTTCTTTACCGAGGATGTTCACAACAACCACTGTGGCAACCGATTAGCCAGAATCACAACGAGCAGGAGAGGTTTGTGGTTGGAGGAGTCGACAAGATCACTATGAACAGCCACAGACAACTATGATGTAATAGCAAACACCTCAGCAGCTACTGGTGTCTACCTGGGTTTAAATGATAAAAGGCATTTCAAATATACCCTCACTTTATCAATTTTCCATTTACATTAACAAAGTGATTAAATGTGACCTGCCCCATATGGAAAAGATCTATATAAATCTTATAAAGTTTGTATCTGTCTTGTGTGAAACTTGTATGAAAAGTATACAAGAGTGAAAACAGATATAAGATCCCTAGAAAAATTATATAAATGAAACTTGTATTTGTTTATTTGTTTATTTATAAGGAACCCCATTAGCTTCAACAACAGTGGTTGCTAGTTTTCCTGGGGCCCAAACCATCAAATACCACCAATAAAAATGTTACACAATGAGTTGGATGCAAATTGTCCACATAAATTGGCTCTTACATCCACAATAAGGTTTTACAATTCTGAAAATGTAAACATATGTTTTGGATACTTACCAAAACAATATATTTCCCCTTGTGGGACTAATAAAGGTATCTTATCTTTTCTTATAAAAGTGGCCACTTTCATGAGTAAATCATATAAGCCTTATACGATTCACTATATGAAGTAGGCCACGTCTGATGCAAGTCTTTTATAAGTTTTTTCTATTTCTTTGCCATATGGGGCAGGCAGCAGTCATCAGTTCTTTTATGTGCTGCTTTATTCCTCTGTCTGTGAAATCCTTTGTCGAACTCTAAGACTACATCCACACTAGCCCGGATAGATTTGAAAATGGCATTTTCATCTGAAAACACTCCAAGTACACACTAGCGTTTTCAGTCGTTTTCACAGAGTTGTGCATCCACATTGAAACGGCCGAAAATGCTTACGTCCCAGTACTGCGCGTGTGTGAAACGCAAGAAGATTCGACCTGCCTCATTTCTGTCTGCCGCTCATTTACTTTCCGGCTCTTTGAAACGTCGCAGCAAAATGTTGAGGAAAAGCGTGGAATGGACTAACAATGGGGTGGAGTTGTTGCTGCGAGTAACACAAAAGTACGAAGTTGCAAAAGCGAGTGAGAATTAAATAAGAAGAAAAGCTATCTGGAGCATGTACGGACTGGTATTAATCTTTAATAGGGCTGCCAAAATAGAGAGCAAACAAAACATAGGCTGCCGGGGGATTCCCATGATGCATTGAGTTTTTCCTTTCCAGTCACCTTTCTCACTCACTATGTATTAACAGACCTCTCTGCATTGAATCATATCTGTTATTAATCTCTGTCTCTCTTCCACAGCATGTCTTTTATCCTGTCTTCCTTCTCTCACCCCAACCAGTCGCAGCAGATGGCCCCGCCCCTCCCTGAGCCTGGTTCTGCCGGAGGTTTCTTCCTGTTAAAAGGGAGTTTTTCCTTCCCACTGTTGCCAAAGTGCTTGCTCATAGGGGGTCATATGATTGTTGGGTTTTTCTCTGTATCTATGAAGCGCCTTGAGGCGACTTATGTTGTGATTTGGCGCTATATAAATAAAATTGAATTGAATTGAATTGAAACAAAACAACTGCTGTATAATGCCCTAAGCCAGGGGTCAGCAACCTTTCACATCCAAAGAGCCATTTGGACCCAGTTATAATTGTATTAATTAGTATATAATTGTATTTATATATTTCAATATCACAATAATCTTCCAATTTAGAAATACAAGTTAAAAAAGAACTAACATAAATAAATTACACTTTAGCTAAATACTTCTAATTTATTTTCCCAAACCATGCCGAGCCACACTATAAGGACTAAAGAGCCGCCGACCCCTGCCCTAAGCTATCTTAATTTAATTGGTCACATAACTGCATCATATGACTAACATGCGTCATTGTTTTAGAAAGTCTCTGTTTTAGAAAGTCTCCGTTTTCGCTGTCCACACGCGAAAGGCAAAAGCACTGTTTTGAAATGTATGCGTTTTCAAAACACTTCTAATAATTCTGATTTATTTCATCCTGGCCCATCCCATTAAAGAGTTAGTCCACAAAACTATTAAATACATTTTATGTTGCAAACCTTTTTTTTTTTTAATTTCAAATAAAAATAAAAATGGACTTTCTGAAAAATGTTAAACTAACTGAAACTTTTTATATTAACTTAGGAAAACGAATGAAAATAAAATAAAACAGAGGATGTATCATGACCTTTTGTATCCATTAGCAGAGGAGGAGCCAGACATTTGAAACACCTGGGGCTTAGCCCTAAAGGGTAGTATGCATGTGGGATTTTTTTTTTTTTTTTTTTTTTTTGGGGGGGGGGGGGGGTTTAGAAATGACTGAAAAATTAATAGGCTCTGTTTTGACTTTTGTTCAAAAAAGAATGACTTCATATAAGGAAAAATATATATCACATGTGCAGGACACCTGAAACTAGTTTTTTAATTAAGCAGCAAGGCAGAACAAGGTCAGGGCTGTATCAAGACACGAGGACTAAACCCCAATTCAACCAGACCCAGAACTGATCCTGAATTAAAACAGGACTACAACAGTTCAAAATCAGGACTACTTAGGATTTAACCAAGACAGAACCAGAATCAGAACTAGATGATAGTAGCACTAAAAATCATCATAGACCTGCACTACACTTATTTTTTCAATTCTACCAAAGTCCACTATTTAGATTGAGAAAGGTTTATATAATTATTTAGCCTTGTTGTGCAAACAAGCCTGCAGAACTTAATAAATATAGAATTTGAAAAATAGCAAACCTAAAAAGAAACACTAGGTACGAGATACATGAGTACCTATGATACGGTGATACTTTTGGTAAGCAACCATTTGACTAACATGTGTGTCTCACCTGCTCTTGTTCCATCTCTGTTCCTCTCTCTCCCTCTTTGTGCTGACAATCATCAAATATACAGTTGAAACCAGATATTTATGTACTCTTCAGATCAAAACACAAACACTTTTTTAATTGTAACATCAAATCAGACTAAATGTTTATTTTTTTAGATTGATAAATATAAAAAACACATTTGTTAACTTTAAGAGTAAAGAGAGAAACTGTCTGTATTTCTTAATTGCAAATGGCACCAAATTGTATTCAAACTTGAGCCACATTTATGGAGCTCCACAGTTCTTTTCCTGGTGTTTTGGTTGACATCTCTTGATTTTCCCGTGTCAAAGAAACAGGCTCTGTGTTTTGCCTTATATGCATCCACAGCTGTGCCACCAATTTACTCACATGGACTCTACTAACCTATCAGAAGCTTCTTCAGCTCAGAATGGAATCGTCTGCAGTTTCTTATTAATTAACAAACTTAGTGTATATGTACTCCTAAATTTAATGAAAGTGATAAAAAAATAGACAGATCTCTCTCTCTCTTTATTCTGACATTTAACTAATTCAAAAGATATTTCAATATTTATCTAAAACAAAAGTTTACTCTAAATTGATGTTGTACAGTAAAAATGTTTTATGTTTATGTTTTATGTAAATATCTGGTTACAAATGTGAATATCCTGCTGTGTACTGAAATCCCTCTTGTTTTGCATAGAAATATACTGAACAACATACAAAGCATAATATATAAAATAACATTTACCTGAGTTTTTTCTTTGAAAGAAGCCTCTAATGTCCATTCTTATATTTCAGTACATAACTGAAACCGATTTAGTCGGGGAGGGTAAGAACTGAAAATATGAAATAAACACACGTAAGCTAAGACTCTCTAAAAAAATAGTATTTGTTCGGCTTTTCATTTCGCCATTTGTTGATTCACTTGAAGAGCAAGTAACGTAATATTGGTCAAGTGATCAGTTTGATATCAATCTTTCGTGATACACCGTCATATTTACATTATTTGTACGGTGCGAATGATTTGCTTTGGTACCTGGTCAAACTTAAGCTCTCCTTAGTATGGCTGGCTCCGTTTCTCCAACAGCGCACTCACAGGCAGCAGCTGCCCCGCCCCCTCGCTCAGTCGCTCAGTGCCTGAGCTCGGATCATACCAATATCAGGGGGGATTCACGCACAGTCGTAAATTCCCACAGTGTGCACTATGTGCTTTGAATATTGTGTGTACTTTTTGTTTTATACAGTTGTCAGCCAGGCATCTAACTATGAAAAAATTACACTCCAAAAGACCCCGGGCTTCTGACAAAACAACCCGGGCTTAAGCCCAGTAAGCTACCCCCACGCTCCGCCCCTGTCCATTAGTTTGGGAGACATTTTATTCCAGCCTGCCTGATGAGGTATTGACAGACGCCTTTATGGCGACTCTGGATGTTTACGAGACTGTGAGTCAGCTTTCAAAAAGTTCTGTTTTTATTGTAATACCTGAACTGTTTTTCTTAAAGCTTGCCTCTAAAATATGCAACATATTGTGACGCTGGAACCCGAATTTGCCAGATTTTGAAGAGGGCAGAGTGTGAAGTCATAAGCTAGCAGTAGCTAGCATGGTTATCAAGGTACCGTATTTTTCGGACCATAAGGCGCACTGTCGATGAACGGGTCTGTTTTCATACATAAGGCGCACCAGATTATAAGGCGCATTAAGTGAAACAAAACAGTCAGATAACTTTACTCAACTCATTCTTTTTGCTTCCTCCACTTCCGTACCATTGATTCATTAATGTTGAATTCTATCACAGCTGCTCTATTCCCATGTTGTCGCAGTATATTAATGATTAACCTCGTATTGTGGATGTATTATCTCAGTTGTTCTCCTGACTGAAGTTTAGTCTGTTTACAGCATCCTGCCATGCGATTGCATTTGTCCCTAACCATCGGGAACCCTCACGTTAACTTTTATCAAGTGGAAAAAGGTTAGCATTCATCCTACAGCTTCACTGTTTATGTTATGCTAATATAGCTGTGTCGCTAGCGATCACGTAGCACATCATTATATACCTGTTAGGTGGGCTGGATTACACAGATGGATTACGTGGCAGAAACACACACGGACGCAGAATAGTTAGTGATGCAAGTTTTTATATACACGAGTAAGGGGGAATATTTACAAGGGAAGGGGCTATATACAGTGATAAATAAAAATGTGCCAGGAGGTAAACACCGAGGCGATGAGACGGAGCCGAAGCATGCAGGTAGGCAGCAGACGCACCGGAGCTACCTGACAACAGGGAACAAAACAGGGCTTATGACATACCGTTGATAGCCGAACGTTAAACACAAGTGGACGGAGAGAGTTGGAGAGCTTACTTGACCACCCAAACCACAGCCGCTGCGGTGAACGCCGCCTGATGGTACGTAGCACTCCGTCGCGGATCCACAATAGTCAACACAAAATCCTAGGTAGGCGGGCAGGCGATGGAACAGGCTAAGACAAAGAAAAGTAGGCAAAACGTGGATCCTTTAAAACATACAGCTCCACAGCGTAAAATCAACAGATGCAGCCTGTGCTGACTAGTTACCACTTGTGACAGCGACAATACTCCGACACCAGACGTCCGTGACTCTGCTCCCTAAGAGCGCTCACTGATGACGTCCGATGCGTCGCAGGTGTGTTGGAATGCCATCAAGCCCCGCCTCGCCTACCTATAACCAAAAAGGAAAACAAAACCCAAACAACAACAATACACCTACCCACCACCTCCTAACAGTATCCCCCCCTCAAGGAACGCCACCCGGCGGTCCTCCAGGCTTGTCAGGATGCCTTCTGTAAAAATCCACAATAAGCGCCGGGTCCACAATGAAGGCCCTAGAGACCCAGGAGCGCTCCTCCGGGCCATACCCCTCCCAGTCCACCAGAAACTGGAAACCTCGGCCACGACGGCGCACATCCAGCAGCCGCCGGACCGAATAGACAGGACCCCCGTCCACCACCCGGGCGGGCGGAGGAGGTTCCACGGGTGGGCACAGCGGGCTGCGAGAGACTGGCTGCAGTTGAGAAACATGGAACGTAGGATGAATCCTCATGGAAGCCGGTAGTTGCAGCCTCACAGAAACAGGATTGATGATGCGTTGGATGGTGAAAGGACCCAGGAAGCGAGGGGCAAGCTTCTTGGCCACGCACTTCAAAGGAACATTCGCAGAGGACAGCCAAACCTGTTGGCCCACGGTGTATTGAGGCGCAGGCGTTCTCCTCCGATCAGCAGCCCGGCGAGTCTGAGACACGGTCCGGAGCAGCGCCGCCTTGGTCCGGCGCCAAATCCTCCGACTGCGACGTAGATGATCCCGCACGGCCGGAACCGCAATCTCCGCCTCCTGAGAAGGAAACAACGGCGGCTGATATCCCAGACAGACCTCAAACGGAGAACGCCCCGTAGCTGCCGAGGTGAGAGAGTTATAAGCATACTCAATCCAAGCAAGATGACCACTCCAGGAAGCGGGGTCAGAGGAGGCCACACAGCGCAAGGCGGACTCCAGCTGCTGATTGGCCCTTTCAGTCTGTCCATTAGACTGTGGGTGATAGCCGGAGGAAAGGCTCACCCCCACTCCCAACGCAGTACAAAAAGCCTTCCACACCCGAGAAACAAACTGAGGCCCCCTGTCCGACACAATGTCCAAAGGAATCCCATGCAACCGAAAAACGTGATCCACGAGCACGCGAGCAGTTTCCAGGGCAGAAGGAAGTTTAGACAAAGGGACAAAATGCGCCGCCTTGGAGAACCTGTCCACAATGGTGAGGATCACCGAGTGACCAGCGGAACGCGGCAACCCGGTAACAAAGTCAACTGCAATATGCGACCAAGGTCGACCAGGGACAGGCAGGGGATGCAGCAACCCGGGAGGGGCCAGGTGACGGCTCTTATTGCGCGCACAAGTGTCACAGGCCAGCACATACTCGCGGGCATCCCTCGCCAAAGCGGGCCACCAAAAGGAGCGGCGTAGCAGGGAAACCGTACGACGCACGCCCGGATGACAAGCAAAACGAGACGCGTGCACCCAGCGCAAGACACGCGCGCGCACGGCCACCGGAACAAACAGTTTACCCTGCGGGCCCGAACCCAGGTCCGGATCCTGCCGCTGCGCCTGGCGCACCAAGCTCTCGATCTCCCATGTCACGGCCCCCACCACGCAAGACGAGGGGATGATTTGAACCACCCCCGTGGACTCAGACGCGGGGGAAAACTGACGGGACAGAGCGTCCGGCTTAACATTGCGAGAACCCGGGCGAAACGAGATCGTAAAATGGAACCGGCTAAAAAACAGCTGCCACCTGGCCTGCCGGGAGTTAAGCCGCTTCGCACTCCGAATATAAGAGAGGTTCTTATGGTCCGTCCAAACCACAAACGGCTGTTCCGCCCCCTCCAACCAGTGACGCCACTCCTCCAAAGCCAGCTTAACCGCCAGCAGCTCACGATTACCCACGTCATAGTTCCGCTCAGCCGGAGAAAACCGCCGCGAAAAAAATGCGCACGGATGGAGACGGCCATCATCGGGCGAGCGCTGCGACAACACCGCCCCCGCACCCACATCAGAAGCATCCACCTCCACCACAAACTGTCTGGCACCATCCGGGTGGGCGAGAATGGGCGCGGAACAAAACAACTCCTTCAACCGAGCAAACGCCTGCTCGGCCTCAGGAGACCAACTGAAAATTCGAGCCGAGGACGTAAGCCGGGTGAGCGGAAGGGTGATCTGACTGAAGTTCTTAATAAATCGGCGATAAAAATTAGCAAACCCCAAAAACCTCTGCAGGTGTTTGCGCGAGGAAGGAGTCGGCCAATCAGCAATCGCCCTGATTTTGCCAGGATCCGGCCCCACCCGTCCCCTAGCAAGGACATAGCCCAAGAACGACACAGAATGAGCATGAAACTCACACTTCTCCGCTTTCACAAAAAGTTTGTTTTCCAGGAGGCGCTGCAAAACGCTGCGCACCTGCTGAACATGGTCCTCAAACGACCGCGAAAAAATAAGGATGTCATCCAAATAAACGAACACACACCAATTCAAAAAGTCCCGAAGCACATCATTAATCAATGCCTGAAACACTGCCGGCGCATTCGTCAGGCCAAAAGGCATTACCAAGTATTCGTAATGTCCACGGTGAGTGTTAAAGGCCGTTTTCCACTCATCTCCCTGGCGCATGCGCACCAGATGGTACGCATTGCGAAGGTCCAGCTTCGTAAAAATGACCGCGTCCTGTAAAGGTTCAAAAGCAGAAGAAATCAGTGGTAGAGGATATTTGTTCTTCACAGTAATGTCATTGAGACCCCGAAAATCAATACAGGGTCGGAGAGATCCATCCTTCTTATCCACAAAGAAAAAACCCGCCGCCAACGGCGAAGACGACGGACGAATCAGGCCCGCCTCCAGTGACTCCGTAATATACCTCTCCATGGCTGCCTTCTCTGGACCAGAGAGGTTATACAGCCGGCTGGTGGGCAAAGGAGCTCCAGGTAACAGTTCAATGCCACAATCATAAGGACGATGGGGGGGAAGCGAGAGCGCACAGCGTTTACTGAAAACCGCCCCCAGATCATGATATTGTTCAGGTACAGACGACAGATCCACCTCCTCGGGCGCCAGCTTAGACGAGCAGACAGGCGAAGGCGGAAGAGCAGACTGTAAACAGTGAGACAAGCAGTGGCTACTCCAACTCTCAATGCGACGGGAGGACCAATTGACATGAGGATTATGACGCTCGAACCACGGATAACCTAAAACGATGGGAGACTCCGGGGAGGAAAAAACAAAAAAACGAAGAACCTCACGATGATTACCAGAAAGAATCAACGAAACCGGTTCCGTCTCATGAGTGACGGAGGGCAGTAACTGACCGGTGAGAGCCACAACAGAGACGGGAACCTGCAAGGGTTTAGTCACAATCCCGAGGCGCCTCGTGAGACCGCCGTCAATAAAATTCTGCTCAGCGCCAGAATCCAAAAGTGCGTTAGTAGAAAAAGCGCCAGACGCGGCATTCACGATAGCAGGAAGCTGCATGCGGGGAATTTGGGAAAGAGAGGAAGTACCACCCACCAGCACCCCCACAGTTACTGGTGGGCACCGCCTTTTGACCGCAACGGGCAGGTGGACACAAAATGGCCCGACTGGCCACAATACAAACACAACCGTCCCTCAAACCGCCTCCGACGCTCCTCCAGCGTCAGCCGTGTACGACCCAACTGCATAGGCTCCTCAGCGGCGGGCCGGAACGGGAGGAGAAGGACGGAATACCGTGCGCACCGCGGCGCGCTCAGCACTCCCAGCACAGACCCGGCCATCCCTCTCCCTCTCACGCTCGCGAAGGCGATTATCGATACGAATAGCCAGATTAACTAGAGCCTCGAAACTCTCCGGTTCGTCACGAGTGGCGAGCTCATCCTTCATGCGATCGTCCAATCCAATGACGAAAGCCCCGCGCAACGCGTCCTCACCCCACCCCGTCTCCGCGGCTTTAACCCGGAAATCAATAGAAAACTCCGCCACCGACCGGCCCCCTTGGCGGAGCCCGTGCAATTGCCGCGCGGCCTCATCCGAGCGCAGGGGGTGGTGAAAAACCGCCTTAAAATCCCGAACAAACTGCTCATACGTGACAGTCTCCACGGGATGCAGAGCGAGATAAGACTCGGCCCAGTCCAAAGCACGATCACGAAGGGCACCGATAACATGAGAAATCTTAACAGCATCATTGGAAAACGCTTGGGGATATCGCTGAAAAAGCAGAGAAACCTGAATCAAAAAACCCCCGCAACGGCCCAACTCTCCCGTAAAAGGCACCAGAGCCGGGGGAGCGGGGTCACGAACAGAGCCCACACTCAGTGAGGCAGACGGAACGGGCGGGGGAGCAGGAACAGCGGGAGCAGTAGGAGGAACTAACCGAGCCAAAGTCTCTTGAATGGCCGACAGGGTCTCATTGACCCGGCCTGCCCATTGCTCGGACGCCGCCAACTGCCGAGACAAGCTAGACAGAGACTCCTCGTGTTTCTGGAGTAAATCGCCGGACGCGGGACCTGTGTGTTCTGCCGAATCCATCAAAAATAGTCGGAGTATTCTGTTAGGTGGGCTGGATTACACAGATGGATTACGTGGCAGAAACACACACGGACGCAGAATAGTTAGTGATGCAAGTTTTTATATACACGAGTAAGGGGGAATATTTACAAGGGAAGGGGCTATATACAGTGATAAATAAAAATGTGCCAGGAGGTAAACACCGAGGCGATGAGACGGAGCCGAAGCATGCAGGTAGGCAGCAGACGCACCGGAGCTACCTGACAACAGGGAACAAAACAGGGCTTATGACATACCGTTGATAGCCGAACGTTAAATACAAGTGGACAGAGAGAGTTGGAGAGCTTACTTGACCACCCAAACCACAGCCGCTGCGGTGAACGCCGCCTGATGGTACGTAGCACTCCGTCGCGGATCCACAATAGTCAACACAAAATCCTAGGTAGGCGGGCAGGCGATGGAACAGGCTAAGACAAAGAAAAGTAGGCAAAACGTGGATCCTTTAAAACATACAGCTCCACAGCGTAAAATCAACAGATGCAGCCTGTGCTGACTAGTTACCACTTGTGACAGCGACAATACTCCGACACCAGACGTCCGTGACTCTGCTCCCTAAGAGCGCTCACTGATGACGTCCGATGCGTCGCAGGTGTGTTGGAATGCCATCAAGCCCCGCCTCGCCTACCTATAACCAAAAAGGAAAACAAAACCCAAACAACAACAATACACCTACCCACCACCTCCTAACAATACCAGCTAGCCCAACTTCAATAACCCTACAAAAGTCACTACTGTTTACTTTTCTGTCTTCATTTATGTTGGAAGTGATAGCAGAGCTGTACATTTTTATTTTTCAGAAATCAGAACATGCTATATCATGTTTAGGTAACTAGTGAAACTAGCGAGCTAACTTCCTGCTAATTTCCTGCTAACTTCTAACTCCATTAAATTTAATAAATTCTCTTTTCATGGATGCCTGGATGTTGAACGTAATTTTTACACCTGGTAAAGCAGCAACGCTGATCATTTTATTAAAGATGAAAGAATTCAGACAGTTTTTAACTCTCAGTGATGCCACAGTGTTCGTTTGACTTTGGGACCTGAAGCAGACAGAGTTTTGGACCCAGATTAAGTTGTACTAAAAAAATTTTGGCAGACTTTTGAGTGCCGTGTACCACATAAAATCAGTTCGAGGTCAGTGTCACTACCCGATCCGTACCGGAAACCCAATCGGTACCCCGCATGCGCAAATCTTACGTCACTTCCTCTCTTTGCGACATTCAATATATTTGAATGATGCGGTTAGCGCCCAGTTAGCTCCTAGCATTTCTCAACAGCTCTGCCTTCTTTTCGACTGCCCGGGACATTTAAACAATGGATAATCCGTATACAAAGAAATTCATGCTTTTCTCCTCAACAGAGAGCGTCCCCCGATTGAGCAACAGCGCCGTAAAATAAGAAGAATGGCGTCTAATTACAGAGTTAATAATGCAGACTTTGTAATATCTCACGTGTAGATTCATCAGCCAGATGAAGTGTTTACTGACAATTGACAGTGATAGCGCACATCATCATCACTATTCCAACAATCCTCTCCTCACAGACAAGCATAAACACACTCGACTATCGCTAAATCAGATTTAACACACGTTTGTAATGACGATAATTCAGTTTATAATAGGGTTTATTCAATTGACAATCTGATAGACTCCATGCGACGATGTGTTGCACTGCATGAGGCAAATAGTGGTCACACCAGATACTGACCGGTTCTGGGTCCCCAGACCCCCAATAGTGCAAAAAACTGCACATTCCAGGGTGGCCTTTTGTTGTGGGCAGTCTGAGGTACACCTGTGCACTACTCATGATGTCAGATCAGCATCCTGATGTGGCACACCTGTGAGGTGGGATGGATTATCTCAATATAGCAGATGTGCCCACTACCACACATTTGGACTGATTTGTGACCACTGTTTGGGAGGGATGGTTATATTGTGTATCTGGAATGAATTCTAGGTCTCTACGTCCATCCCATGGGGAATGGGAGCAGTAACAAAGGTGTTGCGTTTATATTTTTGTTGAGTGTAACTACAACGGTGTTTGCTAGTTCACCTTACATGCATTAATTTAATAATGTGGATAGCGTACTCAATGTAAATTACACACAAACAACATTAAGCTACTCACACAGAGAAGAACGGCTGCTGCTGCCGTCATCATCCGTCATCATTTCTGCTACACTGGCAGGGCTAGGGGCCAGGACTCTACTCTTTGGGTTCTTGGGGGATGTTGTTAACTCGGTGCATTTCTCCGCTTTTAAAAAAAACGCTATGCGTCGCCAGGTTTGTCGTCAGATTCGAGGTGTTACCTCCTTTGCACAGTATCACCTTAAATCACTTGTTGCAGGCTGCTGAGTTTGCATCTTTTTCTGTGAAGTACAGCCAGACTTTTGACCGCTTCGCCTTGGGCACTTTTAATCTGTAGCTCTGCTCTAAAAGAACGTACGTACCTGGGCCTGCCTACTATCCTTGCAAAGGTAAAATGATTGGCTAGAATCCAAGGTATATGACATCTCAGGGGAAAAAAGCACCGTAATAAAGCACCGAAATGTGCGCTGCTTTTCGGTCTGGTTACTACCGTTTATGTCAGAACCGGTGCCATCATGGCAACGGATACTGGTACCCATCCCTAATTAACTGCATTAAAAAGAGTCCAACAGCACAAACACAGTCCAAAGGCCAGTTTAGGACGATTAGCTGAGGTGAAGCCTAGCAGACAGCTAGCAGCTACATTCTCTCTTTTATCACAACCTTTCCTGTTCCACAAACCTGTTCTTATCAAGCTCTTCTGTTTGATTTTACCAAAATATTTTTTAGTTTTTAATGAAATATTAACTCTCAATCATTCACAGGACGGGTGATAAGAGGATTTTTAGCTGGGCTTTATTTGCATCCAGAAAACAATGCAGTCCATCCCCAAGAAAAGAAGCAGAGCTGAAGCTCAGCTCCTTAAAACTGGTTCAGACAATCTGAAAGCAGCCACCGATTGGCTGGGACGCCCACACAGAGGCTTCAGCCTACAAACAGCTCACGCTGACCTCAACTGATCCCTGATCTATCTCCAAACCTCTGCTCTCCGCCTCAAACATCCAAACGGAAGACCAAATCCAGACCAACGCCCACACGGCAACGTGAGGCTCAACCGGGCCAAACTCCCACCGCCGCCAGTGTCCTCAGGCCTCGTCCGCTTCCCACGTCCGACCACATCATCTGGGATGAAGCTGGGCTCTCACCGCCGTCGTCTGTTCGGGTCAGACCTCAGACACCCACCATGAGAGGAGGGGGCGCAAATTATCCCTCCAAACGCCGAGGAACAATTGAAATGTGCGCGTCCAAGAAATGAAAAATGATTGGAAAACAAAAAGGACACCTACACTTACAATCGATGGCAGGAAATTATAATGGATAATTGTGCTTTTAAAAAGACATTTGGTGGAGAAAGTTAAAAACAAACTGGTGCAAAAGGAAGCAAAATTTATCTTCCTTCTGTCTCTTCTTTAGATAAATGGTAAAGAGGTAAAATGATTCATCACCACAGTTTACTTAAAATACCCTGACAAACAGTTATTTATGAGCTTCCTGTGCTTTCCGTCCATCTATTTTAGGAGATATTCAGCAGCAGATGAAGAAAGTCTCCGTCAGCGCGTCTCCGGCTTCTACAGCAGGTGGAGGGTTAAAGGTCAACTCGATGCCCGGTTCGCTCAGATCGGGCTTTGTACGCCGTTCTTTCGTGACTGGACGTTCGTCATTGTGTTTGCAGCAGGCATGCCGTTGGCGAGCGGGAGCCAGTCCAGCCATCTTGTGTGGAAAATTTCGGACTGGGCACGAGGCGGCCATCTGCAGCTCCAGGCCTTCAGCAGCCAGCAGCCAAATGCAGAAACACTTCAGCTACTGGAGGCTTCAGAGGAGGGAGGAAGATGGAAATCAGCGGCACGAATGTCCCCGTTACATTTCATTTGGAAGGAAAGCCTCTGACTAGTCATGATTGCACAGTAATCTGGCATTTATTAAAAAGAATAAATACTTTCTCTGTGTAAACTGCACCGTTGTGTTTCACTACATGAGTGCTTTTGCTCCATTAATTCCTTTTCATATAGTGCGAATACCTCTGACTGTGAAGAAATACTGAAATACTTCAGGGAAAAGTGTGGAGTTGCAGTCTGACAGCTTACATGCTGAGTTAACATCTAATTGAGCCGAAGAGCTCGGGGATCATTAGACGTTTATAATTCTGAGAGGAAAGAATAAAATAAAATTACATTTTTTCAGAGTTTTGCACAGATTCTAATTGAGTAAAACAAAAAAGTACCAGCTGGTTTCACCAGTTTCAACGCAGCTTCACGGCACTTTGTGATACAATCACGAGCTTGTTGTTTTGCAGTTTTTCACATTTTGCTGTGAGACCACCACAAAATTTTTAGAATTTTTATAAAATACATAAAATATAAAATATTTTTATTATACTCAGCTTTTTAAATATTACCTTATTTAAATGTTTTTGCTGTTATGGTGTTTTATTGAGAGTTTAGTTTATTGAGGTCTTTACCAGGTCCAGACCAAATCAAATTTATAACTAAAATAAATTTTAATCACAACAGCAGTCGCCTCGAGGCGAGTGTGCTCTGGCTCTAGTCGGCTCAGATCGTGGACACATTTGGGCACAGTTGTCTAATCTGGGCCACTTATGTTACTTCTGGCTCAATTTCAAGAGTGAAAAATGTTGTGGGAGCCAAATGTGGCCCAGAGCTCGGTCTAATATGGGTTATGGGCCTTTTTTGTGGGCCAGATATAATCCGAATACCACCACACACCTGACATCTGCCTCATATAAGGTGGACTTGTGGCTGAGTCAAGAACACCAGACAGAACCAAATGTTCCCCAATGGAAACTGCAAATATGAACCGCATTTGGACAAACCGTTGTTGCCATGTGGGAGAAGTCTCCGGGCCGGATGGACTCACCTGGAAAACATCCAGAAATACTCACATCTAAAAGATGAGGCTGATGCCAAATGTAGGTCAAATGGGGATCTTTCAAAATCTGTTTTTTCTCCAGTGAATTATCAGAAAATCTGCACCAGTGTTGAACTGTTCCTAAATAGGAGGAGAATATTTAAACCATGATATTTCCCATGATGCTGGTACTCACCATTGGTTATAGGACAAAGCTAATGTGTTTTTTAGGTGGCGTCAGGTGGGAACTTTTCTCAGGTCTGACAGGTTTTATGACTCAACAGGTAAAAAGTCACATAATAAAGAAATTCAAACAGTGATGTACTTCCTGTTTGATCAAGAAGTTCATCACTTCAAACAAGGAAGTGGACTTGAGACAGGAGTCTGAAATGACAGACAAACACATCTGTTAATCTCACCACCTGAAAACTTCGACGACTACAGGAAGCCGACTCTAAATAGAGTTTGGTGAAGCCCTCAGTTGGTCGTGGTTTGGGTTGGAGATATTGGCCACTCTGACCACAGTCTCCAACATCTTTCACAGTAACAGCATTTTTCTGTGGAGTTTTATGTTAATCCAACAGCCTGCAATCATATTTATGTACGTCATACTGAACGCTGTTAATCTTCTGTTAGAGAACTTTCTGGATGTCGTCTTCTTCCAGTTGCTCCCTCCAGGGGTCGTCACAGAGGACCATCTGCTCCCATCTCCTATCCCACCATCCTGTTCTTCACACCAACCCTCTACATGTCCTCCTTTACTACATCCATGAATCTTCTCCGAGGTCCTCCTCTTTTTTTCCTGCTTGGCAGTTCCATCTTTATCATCCTTTGTCCAACATACCCACCCTCTCTCCTCTGCACATGTCCAGACCATCAGATCCTCTCTGACTCTGAGCTGTCCCTCTGAAGTTTCTCACCCTGTCCTCCGCTCATCCCAATGAGATCAGAACATCTTCAGCTCAGCCTCCTGTCTTTTTGTCTCATCACAGCAGGTCTCACTAACATCCTGTAAACCTTCTCTTTCACTCTTGTTTCACTTGCTTGCACTCCTTCAGTCATAAATCACCCCGACACTCATTTCTACCCGCTCCACCCCTGCACCTCTCTTCTACGCCTCTCTTGCTGCTTTGATTTACTGACCTCAGGTCAGTATTTTCTGTAAAAAAGACACGAGTAATATGGTGTGTTTAGGTACAACTTAAGCTGCCTCACCTCTTTTTCAGGTCTCCTGTTAGTAGTTTAATTAATCTGAGCACGTTTGGTTGGTGCTTAGCTAACATTACCACAGCCAAAAGTCAACTTAATAAAGCTGAGGTCTCATGTTTGGCCCAAATGAACTGTGGGTCTGCTAATTTGCTTTGCTCGTGCTAAAGCAACTGATAAAAGTTCACTTTTCAAGCTCTCAGCCAATCACATCACTTTATGAAACATGGCAGAAGGAGGCCATCAGTGTGCTAATGGCTAACCATTGTTGTGATATGATGCCTGTCCACATCCTGCTGCAGCTTAAATCATTTGACTTTATAATCCTGAACTCTTAAGGACGCCGCTGCGTTAGAGCCAGAGACCCTCTGTCATCAGACTCTCATTCCCATCTTTGTGATGCTTTCTGATAACAACTCCTCCCGTAAAACTAAACAATGAGCGATAAAAAAACAGCTTTTCTCAGCCTGAGTGTGAAGTTCCTCCATCTTTTTTCTCCTGCAGACTTCAGGTATCTGAGCGGGTGTACGTGTGTGAATCACAGCGTGCGGCGGCGGCAGCAACGATGGTTGTGCAGTTCCTCTGTTGTTAGAGGAAAGTCGGGGAGGGAAGGTGACATCATCTCTACACCTGAGGCGACGGAGCTGACACCTCCAGCTCTCAGACAGGTGAGAAGGCACAAACAATCCCGAGCTCCTAATGGGGACGACTGCTGGTCTCAAACTACCACACACACACACACACACACACACACACACACACACACACACACCTGTGTGTGTGTGTGTGTGTGTGTGTGTGTGTGTGTGTGTGTGTGTGTGTGTGTGTGTGTGTGTGGTTCAGGTAGGGTTTTCAGAGGGTATGTGCATATTTTATCACATTCATTATTAACCGTGTGAGAAGTAAATAATTTTGAATTCTCAAAGAGAGACAGGTGAAAGTTTCAGCAGCCTCCTGGAAGCCTGAATGATTGTGTTCAGGTTCACTGTTCTTTGTGATATTACATGGCATGTATCACCTGAACAGGTAATACCTGACGTAACATGCTGCTGTGTGCAAGTTGTATTGTGCTGGTCAGTGTTGGGTTTACCTGAATCTGTTTGTGTTTGTTATGCAAAGCTAATTGTTTTTTTAGCAGGGATATTAAAAGTGATCTATTTTAGCTCCTCCCCCTATTATGTCCACTTTTTATCTGATTGGCATGTTTGAATAGGAGGCGGGGCTTGTGAAATGACCATATAAAGCTTAGAGGGATATTCCCTTTCTTTAACATCATACAAAAAAACTGTGATACACTGAGTGTTTTGAGCAGTTTGCAGCCTGAGCTTTTGGCACACTGGGCTTAGCGAACATACACTCGTTATCTGAGACTTTAGTACGATCGTCTGCCACTGGAACAGGAAACATATGACAGGAAATAAATAAAAACAAAAGGTCCACTTGAAAAGTTTGAATTAGCATCTTATTGGAAAACGCTCTCTGGCACACGGTGATGTGGATATTCAGATACTGCAGTATATCAACCTGCTGTTCCTCTAATGTCCACCAGGGCCTCAAGCAGTAAATGAGCTGATTTTTATATAGGGCTTCTCTACTCTGTCTATTCCCTCAAAGCAGATTTTACCGCTTCCTTATTGACCCATTACACCCATTCCTACAAGCACTGTTTTTAAAGCTAACAGTGAGTCAGTCCCCATAAAATCCCATGTTTACATGTCCAGCCTTACAGTAGAAATAAACACGTTTACAGCCTGATACAAACACTCTTTTGGTCTCTATAGATGGCTTTCACATTCATAACACAACTCAAGTGTTTAAATTCAGGTATTCAGGCTTAAAGTTATTATAAGGGGTGTGCCCTCTTTGACTGACAAGGGGATGGTGACACAGGCGGTTGTAGCTGCTAGCTCTCTGCTAGGCTTCACCACAGGTAATTGGACCGTGTTTGTACTGTGTTTGGAGCATTTTGGGGACATTTTTAAGGAGACCAATAATATGGCTGATGTGCAGTTATTTCCACTAACAGACCATCAGAGAAGTCTGTGTTTAAGTTTTGATGAAATCTGGGATTTTAATTGGATGTTACTAAGTAATTAAAAACTTATTATTGTGTGATTATAAAACCCACTATAGAGTGTAAATTGTTGTGCTTCCCTGAGATACTAAAGTATTTCCTGATGTGAAAATAATGATAAGGCCATTTGTATTAAAATATGATTTCTGAACAGCCGTCAGTGCGAGTCAGGAGGGACGAGAGGAGATCCTGTTAGCCTCTCAGTCTTCTTTAATCCGCACAAATCTTTCACCATATCCACTGTTGCCGCTTTTTGATTTTTTTTAATATGTGAGCAGCCTGCTGGAAGTTGAATGAATGTGAGAAGGAAATTGGTGGCCTGCTAACATTTAATGTGAAGGTGTCTTTGTATTCCGTGATGAAGCAGGACTCAGGGGTTATTCTATGAAGAAAATACCAGAAACTTAAATCTCTGAAACAAAAACGAGTGGTCTTCTGTTTGACCCGGAGCTACAAGGAAAATATAAAGACTGTAGTTCACCTGTGCTCCCACAGTTCACATTAGTCTTTAAGTGGAAACCACAGCTCTGTCATATTCTGAATATTTTTACATCAACAGTGTTATATCAACACTTCCAAATATTTAAGTGTTTGAATATTTCTCTTAGTTGGTTTTATTAAGGTCCAAAACCCAGAAGCAGTGTTGCTGCTGCGTTTTTAACAGGTTCTTTAAAGGTGTTTTGGACTTCCTTTGGAAATATGGAAGAGGGAGAAATGCTTACCTTGTTCACGCCTCTGACAGGAAAGCTGAGGTGTGTTTGAAGGTGGGATGATTAATTTGGACACTCGCCAGAAATTGAGAACATCTGCCGGGCCGTCGGAAAAACAGAACATCTAATGAAATGCTCCGCCTCCTGATGACATCACCCTGCACACCTGAAAATGTTTCGTTGCACTTCACCTCCATGCAGGCATCTACATTAGCCTGAAGGCAGCAAGAGGCTAACTGTCATCATAATCAGTGCATTAACAGTTTACAGGAGTGAGTCATCATTTGTGTTTATAAGTGTGATAATGAATAATTCATTTCGTGGTACCAAAGGCAAACACATAAGAAACCACTTCATGTAATTCTCATGGCTAGTTTAATCTCAATCAGCTGTTCTAAAAGATGGTGGAAATCTAGAAATGTCCAAAACTAAGACTAAAACTAAAAACGGACCAAGTCTAAAACCAAGCCCAGTGCCCGGCTAAAAAAAATTTGTTTTTGTGCTCAACTCAGTACAAAACTAACACGCCATCCTAAACCAGTCCAAAATCTGCCTTAACAAAGTTACAAAACCATCTTAAACCAAAGCCATGCCAGTCTAAAACCAGTCCAAACCCAAGCCTGAATCCAGAACCAGCCTATTGTCTCCACTGTTTTGGCCTTCATTGTTCCTGTAGTTTGTCAACATTGTGGACCACGTGAAACGTATCAACCACAGTTACGGGTCACTAAACCCTCTGGAGCGGCATATAAATGTGGCGTTCCTGGATGAAAACGCCAAGCCGGATCTTGAACATGCTTTACTTGATGCAGGCTCGTCCTTCACGTTGACTTTAATGTTTATGTTTTGTGTGAAGCTGCAGGCGTCTGGTTGTTGTTTCAGTCGTTATTTTTTTCTGTCTTGCTGTGTTTCTCTCTCCACCCACCCACCGGCTCGGCTCTGCGCTGCCTCAGAATCTGTTTCACTCACTAAATTGGCTCCTCAGACACCCTTCCCCTTCTTCCTCATCTCTCATTTAAAAAGTGAGAAATTATAATTATCTGAATTATGCTTTTAATGATGCGTTAATTAGAGTCATGGAGTGAGATTAGCCTATGAATTATTACTTGTGAAATCCTTCCAGATTCAGATGAGCTCCTCGTGCAGGCAGAGAGGAGGGAGAGGGAGAGAAATGTTGCTGTGCTCTGTGATTAGCGTACCAATAAATAACAGAACAGATTGTGGTGCATATGCTTACGATTACAACTTTTAAACCAACGCTTTAAACTCACACCGACTGTCTTGTGCTGGCAAGAGGTTTCTGTACCAACAGCCCAGTCAGTTTTGTTTCCTTCAGAGGCTCTCTGTGCAATTCTCACCAAATGTGAACTATTATTATACTGTGTTAGAAGAAAGCTGATTGTTGTTCTCTCAGCTTTGACAGGCTGCAAGCTGAACTGCTGCAAAATGACTCCAAGAGCAAGTCTATGAAAAATGTGGTGTTAAAGTTGCAACCATCAGCAATCAATCAAATGTGCTTCTTCTGAAGGTTCCTGCACAGCAGTCGCTAAAATGAAGGATTCTCCGATACGTGTAAGTAATGTATCAGCTCACTCAAAATGTTTAAAAACAGCTAAAAATATTCTCGACAATCCAAACCCAACTCAAAATGACCTGGTTCAAAACCAAATCGAAAACAAACTTCTGTTAAAGCCAAACCCTCACAGTCCAAAATCAATTAGTCTATCCCACTTTAAAATCTCAGTCATGACCAAAACCAGTCCAAAGTCAGGGCTGAAATCAAAACCAGCGCAAAATAACAATTTTATAGTCTTTCGATCATGACCAAACTCAATATCATTGTCGGAATTAATCCAAAAGTTGCTCAGAATCATTACCTCAGCCATGAAGGTTACGTTTTTTGGTAAACAAGTTGCCTAGTTAGTCAGAAAGTTACTGTAGTATAATAACCTCAGTGCCTATCATTCATTAGCTACTCCTTTCTGTTAATCTGCTTTTTCATTTTGTTATTGCTTGCTGTTCCTTTGTCTACTTTTATTAACTATAAAAACAGAAAATAGGGAATTTTTTTTTAAAATTTACATAGTGTTACTAAATTTATTAACACCTACACTGTATATAAATATCTATATGTACATTTTTTTAAACTTTTTAATTTTGGCCACTTTGATCCTCCATACATTCCCCTCTTTGACTCACATATACGGGAAGACTCCAAAGTAGTTTACCGCCTCATTGCACGTATGTAAAACACAAATGCCATTATTACCCTCCTTGTTCCAGTCTGCTCCTCACATTTACATGGAGGGAGGTGGGAGGAGGCTCTATTTCCTCAGCCAGAAAACCTCTGATGATAAACACGGTTAATGCCCCTATTAGCGGTGAACTCGCTCAGATCCTGCAGCAAAGCAATGAATCCAGCTCCGGTTTGCCCAAAGAGGAACAGAGGATTGTTTTTTTTACTGCTGTAAGAATGCATTACTCACTCTGTAGTACTTCAGATTAGACAAATGAGGTTTAACGCTATTAAAATACTATTTTATGTGTGATTTTAATTTGATGTCATTTTTAGCTTAGTCTTCACATGACCCCTATGTCATGGCAAACATAACAACTGGTGTCAGGTAGGACTCATTTAATCCCAGATGTGGCCCATAGAAAACTGTTTAGCTAACATTCACTGCCACCCCCAGACTTTCCTCCAGCTTTCTCATCCGTAAAGCCCAGGTCTCTAACACTCAGGTAAATACAGTGTGTAGTAAATTCAGTGCAGCTTTAATCAAATGTTTCTTTTCCAGGGTGTGTTTAAAAGGAAATAAATACCAAGCTGATGAGACATGCCTTATACAGCTGTGTGTTGTATTTACAAGTATTTTATGTTGGCAAAAAAAGAGACCATTTCAGATATCCATATACTCATCCAAAATAAAATATAATAAAAATCAAATTAAGGCAAGAACCATACGGGCAACAATGCTGACTCATCTCAATGTCAGCAAAGATAAATGTAAGTTTCGGTTACATTTTGTGCAGTCATCCTCTCAGAGCTCACAAACTCTACAAAAGCATTACAGGTAAATGTATTTTGATCTGTAAATATATTTTCTTTATTTCAGAGGTGAAAGTCAAGCTAATGGTGCTGCTAACAAGCTAGTACTAGCTAAACTGAAAGCGTAGTAGCTAACATTAGCTGTAGGTTCATAGGGTTGTTACAGGTGGTATTCAATAGTGACAAAGCAGGAATAACTTGGTTAAATTATGTGGAATCAAAACTCAGAACTGTAATTTGATCTCTGTACTTGAATGATATGCTATGGTGTGTTTCTTAGCACTGAGTATTTTGTGAATCATATCAATCAGAATGAAAAGACACACATGAAACAACTTTTTAGAGTTTTTTTAGTGTCAGGATATATATATATATACACACACACACACACACACACAAAACGTAAAAGAGTTAGCTAGCTAAGGCTAGCTATGAGTGTACTGCGAATAGTGTTAAGTGAGTTGTTAAGTTATAGAATGAAAAACACACAACTATGAGTCTTTACTGAATGGGACAAAGACAAGAGGAAGCTAATAGTAAATTCATCAACAATCTACTTTTTAAATAGGTTTTGTTTGGCTTGTGTCAGGCCTTTCCTCTAAATAACTTACTAAAGTAACTGAAGTTTACAGCAGACGAGATCAAAAATACAGTCTGTTTATCAGCAGATAAACGAGGCTCCAGTTTGTTAAAGAAATTTAACAAGTGTTGAAATGATATTCTACAGAAACCTGCTCAGAAAAGTACATCAGCGTTGTTGTGTCTCCAGCTTGAATTGTGCAGTCCTGCAGTTGCTAGAGCTAAACCGACCATGCAGCAGACATTTGGGTAATCCATGGCTGTAAAAACACTGGCTGGAGCGTTTTGAATCAGAGGCGGCCATCTTCACTCAGCCACTGTGACTGCAGACTCGGTGTTTGAGGCATGCCGACGAGCCGCAGCATCCTCTGTCCAAACCCAGCGAGGGAAATCAGCCTGCTAATTTGCAGGACGTGCCGTCCTCCTCCCTCGTTTTTAAGCATGCATGGCTGCAGCTAAACAAGCAGAGTGGAGGAGGGGGCTCAGAGAAAAGGGCTCGCTTTCACTATTTGAAAAGACAGAGCCGGATAACGAGGCCTCCTCCTAACCTGCCTGCACCTTTTAAACAAATTATCCGAGCTAATGTCTTCACTGAGGCTGGGAAAGATGAGGGTGGAAGATAAAGGAAGGTAAATAACAAGCATGAGAAATGCTGTGTCAAGAAAGGTTAAACTACAAGTTTCCTCTTAACTACTGCTGTATGAAGTAAAGCACAATTACCACAAAAGTCACCTGAAATAGGAAAAAGCTGATCAGAGAGTTTATATATGTATTTGTATCACATATATATATGCACATGAGTATACAAAATCTAACATGTCAGTACATTTTTTTATTTATAAACATAAAGTGGAGCAATGGTCTCGTTAGCAGAGAATGACGCTCTGTGTTTGTTATAATCTAAGTGTGTCTACTAGTTGGTATGACATCTCATGTATAAATACTGTAACTACTGCTGTTGCACCTAAGAGCAAGCAATTCTTTCTTTTTTTTATGTCATATGTGTCCATAGGCCAGTGGCTGTAACTTTCCTCTTCACCCTCGACACCACAGACTGCAGCCACTGCTCAGTGACCTGCCACCTTCAGAGGTTTTCGATGCGGTGGTCTGGTGCATCAGTGAGGCTGTGGTGGACTACTTTGTCACGTGGTGCGAGCAGAATCATCTGCAGCTCAGCATGACAAAGACCAAAGAACTGATTGTGGACTTTAGGAGGACCAGGACCCTGTTGTGGCCAGTGCCGTCCTCTGTGCTGTTGCATGCTGGGGCAGCAGGTCAGGGGTCATGGACGCCAACAGACTCAGTAAACTGATCCAGAAGGCCAGCAATATTGTGTGGATGGAGCTGGACTCCCTTAAGGTGGTGTCGGAGTGGCAGATGTTGTCCAAAAAAAGGACAATGCTGGACAATGGTGGCTCGTCACAGGAGCACGGTCAGTGACAGACAGATTACCCATAATGCACCACTGAATGACACAGGAAGTCAATTGCTGAAAATAAGCAACTTTGCAGCAGAAATAAACATGTTTACAGCCCGGTGTATTGTTGAGGTAAAAGTTTGCATACTTAGGGGCGTGGCCTATTTGACTGACAGGTGTATGGCAACACAGGTGGTCCCAGGAGGGGACCTTTGTGCCTTTTTAATACCGTTATCTTACCAATGATGTCTTCTTTGTGGTTAATTATACTCAAAAAGTCTAAGCTCGCTTTTGGTGAATGAAATTCTAGGATTTCAGTGTCTATGTGACACACTGCTGCAGTCTTTGGATCAGCTTATAACAAAGCTAACTACTATTAGCTGATAGCTTAGCATTCCATCCTCTCATCCAAAGACGGTCAAAATTGACTTCAGAAAACAAAACGACAGCTTCCATAAGACCAGCACTGAGGTTTCAAAATCCCTCCAGAAACCAGGGAGTGAAGACTTGCTGGCAGTGTTGGGAAGGTTACTTTTTAAAATGTATTCCACTACAGAATACATGCCCCAAAATGTATTTTGTAACGTAGTCCGTTACGTTACTCAATGAGAGTAACATATTCTGAATACTTTGGAATACTTAATATATTATCATGCTGTTTACAACTACATGAATGTGATTTATTTCTATTACTGAAGGTTCGCGGCTCCGAACTGTAGTAAAGGGACTTCTGGCTAATACGTCAGGTTCATGTCAGGCTCGTAGCCGAAAACTAGCTTTACTTTGTTGTCTGGGTCAAGTTTGCTAGTGAGAGACAGAGAGAGGCGTTGAAAGGCTGCTCCAACGGAACTTATTGTTTCGGAGGAAAACACGAACACAGTGTACAGTCGAGTCTTAATAGCTTACTTACAACTGGGCTCATCAGGCACTCTTCTTGGCTGGAGTGGTTATTATTATATTTACATGCTTCCAGCTCCCGTTTCTGCTCAACTCGTACTTTTCCACTCTCTTTTTTCTCCCTCCTCGCATTCACAGGCACATAACGGGTATGGCAGTCCATTCTCCCTGCAGCACAGACTACACTGCCCTTGAAGCTACTTTCTTTAGGGCTATGCCTGTAGCATTCTGCCTATTAGCTTAGCACAACAACAACAACAAAAAGGCGCTCTCTCACCCAGGAAACACACAGTCGCAGAGAGAGCGTGCGTCAACCTGTAACCATGGCAACCGTAACGCTGCCGCCTGGAACAACAGAACATAGCTGTCTAGCAAAACCCAAACAGTCCTGACCCGCCACAATATGAAACAGGAAAATAACGCCATGTAATCCATTTATTTCAACAAAGTAACTGTATTCTAAATACCACCTTTTTAAATGGTAACTGTAAAGGAATACAGTTACTCATATTTTGTATTTTAAATACGTAACGGCGGTACATGTATTCCATTACTCCCCAACACTGCTTGCTGGCTACGTCAATCATTTATATACAGCATTTGGTTTAACTGCACTTAAACTTGAAAAACCCGGCATCTCCGACCCTGCGGTTCCACGTCATGCTGTGGCTTTATATCTGTAAAGTATAAAATGGCCCTCAGAATTGGATTCAGCATCATGGCATCACATGCTTCCTCTCCGTTCCTCTTTTGTTACCGTTTTGATTTCCAGCAGTGTTTTCCTGCTTCCACACCTCTTTTGGTGCCTAATTGCAATTCCTCAGACACTGTTTTAGTCATTTATTAGAGTTAAATATAAGCACTGCAATAAGGTTGTGTGACTGTCTCCATCAAACCTGCTAATTGTTGCAATATTCCACTTTTCTTTGTCTGGAATGTGATTAGCACCTAGCCGGCATCAATGGAATCGAACATTATTTACACATTCATTTTTGGTGCGGAAAACTGAATATTCGCCCTGAAACCTTCAGGATATTTTTTTCTAACACTTTGTTCCTCAGAATAGATAATAAAATCTAACAACTTATTGAGATGCCCTCCCGCTGAACACCAACGAAGAAGAAGCAGAGCCCACTTCAGGTGTCAAAAATGCTGGAGGGTCTTCAGTAACTCGACAGCAACCACCTGCAGACGGCTGCAGGTCCTGTTGTTTTTCTCTCTTTTTACTTTACATGTTTATGTAAATGAGCCCCCACACCGTACACCCTGCCCCCTCCACCTAACATTAATTAGCACAGTGCTACCTTGCTCAATATTTGGTAACAGAGCCACTGACGGCGGATGCAGAAATTTGCAGGATTTGGCTTTTAATTAAGTGCAGGAAAGCACAGGTGCACTAACGAGGATAGGGAACCAATTTGAATAAAAATTGTCCCGTTTGTGGGTGGTGGGGGTACCTAATAGGGTGACATTTTATTTCATTTTATGGAGCTCTTCTGTTTATAGAATATAAACAATATAAACAATTTTTAATGAGTTATAACATTTCCGACAGAAATAATAATAACTGTGCTCATCCACCAATCAGCAGGTCAGTGGTTTAATACGAGTGTTCAGCATACAAACTGTGCCCAGTGTGTGATGTGCTGAGGTGCATCTGTGTCACATGGTGATTTAATCTTTTAAATAACTTGAGCAGATTTTTAATACAAATCGTTTTTATTGTTTTCTGTGCAGCAAATGCCACATTTAAGGATTGCTGAGCCAAAACAAAACATTCGAAATGTTCATTTGGGACGTTGTTTTCTTTTTATGCTTTGATGATCAAAGAAAACTGTTGTCATGTAAATTATCTGAGTGCTGCAGCCACATAGAGCCTCTGTGAGTAACGCGACTCTTTATTACCCGACACACCAAATTCAGAGCAAATTTGGGATCTTGAAATGAATAAAGTTTTTTGACGTCGCTCACGAAACACCAGTTTGTCTGAAACCATTTGATGCCAAGTCAAGCTTAAAGAAGCTGAGAAATGTGTCCTAATATGTAAAGACATTTCACAGATCTGTTTTCTGCCTTCAGACATTTTTAAGGCAAGACAAGTTTATTTATATAACACAATTCAACAACAAGGTGATTCAAAGTGCTTTACAGAGACATTAAAAAACAAAAACAAATAAAAAGCATGATTTAAAATTGATTAAAAAAAACAGATAAAATCAGAACAGTAGATAAAATCAGTAGTTAAAATATAAGTTTTGAAATGTAAGCTTAAAAGTGTGGATTTGGTGTTTGATTCAAATGCAGCTGAGAATAGGTGAGTCTTCAACCTGGATTTAAATAAACTGAGTGTTTCAGCTGATCTGAGGCTTTCTGGGAGTTTGTTCCAGATATATGGAGCATAAAAGCTGAATGCAGCTTCTCCGTGTCTGGTTCTGACTCTGGGAACTGATAAAAAAAACGGATCCAGATGACCTGAGGGATCTGGAAGGTTCATACATGGTCAGGAGGTCACTGATGTATTTTGGTCCTAAACCATTCAGAGCTTTATAGGCCAGCATCAGAACTTTAAAGTCTATCCTCTGACAGACAGGCAGCCAGTGTAAAGACCTCAGAGCTGGACTGATGTGGTCCACTTTTTTGTTCTTAGTGAGGACCCGAGCAGCAGAGTTCTGAATGAGCTGTCTGACTGATTTTTTAGGTAGACCTGTAAAGATGCTGTTACAGCAATCAAGCCTACTAAAGATGAATGCATGGACTAGTTTTTCCAAGTCCTGCTGAGACATCAGATCTTTTATCCTTGAAATATTCTTGAGGTGATAGTAAGCTGATTTTGTTATTGTCTTAATGTGTTTTTAAGTTTAGGTCTGCATCCATCACTACACCCAAATTTCTCGCCTGGTTTGTGGTTTTTAGGTGTATAGATTGAAGTTCTCTGGTGAGCTGTAATCGTTTTTCTTTGGCACCAAAGACTATTACCTCAGTTTTGTTTTTGTTTAGCTGGAGAAAATTGTGGCACAACCAGTCATTAATTTCCTCAATGCATTTACCAAGAGCCTGTAGAGGGCCTCGGTCTCCTGGTGACATTGTGATATATACTTGTGTGTCATCTGCATAGCTGTGATAGTTTATTTTGTTGTTGTTTATAATCTGTGCCAGTGGGAGCATGTAGATGTTAAACAGAAGGGGTCCCAAGATGGAACCTTGGGGAACTCCACATGTGATACTTGTCTGCTCAGATGTGAAGTTACCTATTGATACAAAGTATTTCCTGTTTTCTAAGTATGTTTTGAACCAGTTTAGTACAGTTCCTGAAAGACCTGCCCAGTTCTCTAGTCTTGAGTAATATGTTGTGGTCAACTGTGTCAAATGCTGCACTGAGATCCAGTAAAACTAAGACTGACATTTTTCCACTGTTTGTATTCAGACATATGTCATTAAACACTTTTGTCAGAGCGGTTTCAGTGCTGTGGTTCTGTCTAAAACCTGACTGGAAGGCATCATAGCAGTTATTCTGTTTTAAGAAGTAATTGAGCTGTTGAGAAACTGCTTTTTCAATGATCTTACTTAAAATTGGGAGATTTGAGATCGGCCTGTAGTTGTTCATTTGTGTCTTGTCAAGATTGTCCTTTTTCAGTATAGGTTTAATTACAGCAGTTTTTAGTGGTTCTGGAAACACACCTGACATTAAAGAAAAGTTGACAATCTGTAACAGGTCTGACTCTAAAGTCTTTGAGACCTTTTTGAAAAAACTTGTTGGCAGGACATCTAAACAGCAAGAGGAGGAGTTCAGTTGATCTAAGATGTCCTCCAGGTCTTTGCTGTTAATAGGGTGAAACTGTTTCATGGTGTTTAAACAGTGTTTCGGTGGACACAGTACATATCCTGCATCTACTGTTGATGTACCAATTGCTTGTCTAATCTTTTGGATTTTTTCTGTGAAGAATTTGGCGAAGTCATTGCAGGCCATGGTCGAATGAAGTTCAGCTGCCACTGGCACAGGAGGGTTTGTTAGCCTGTCAACGGTAGAAAATAAGACCCGAGCATTATGGCTGTTTTTAGTGATGATGTCAGAGAAGTAGGACCTCCTTGCACTCCTCAGTTGTAAATTATAATTGTGAAGTTTCTCTTTATAGATGTCATAGTGAACCTGGAGGTTTGTTTTTCTCCATCTGCGCTCAGCTTTCCTACACTCTCTTTTTTCATTTTTCACCAGTGTGGAGTTTCTCCATGGAGACTTGTTCCTTCCAGAGATAACCTTCACCTTAATGGGGGCAATAGTGTCCATAACATTTAACATTTTTGCATTGAAGCTATTGACGAGCTCATTGACTGAACCTCTGGACAGGCCAGGTGTTAATGGGAAGACCTGGTTAAAGATCGCACTACTGTGTTCAGTTATACATCGTTTTGTGATCACTGCTGTTGATATATTTGTGTGGGCTGAGATTTTACTTTCAAAGAAAACACAGTAATGATCAGACAGGCCCACATCAGACACAGTAATGTTTGAAATGCTCAGGCTCTTGGAGATCAGTAGGTCAAGAGTGTGTCCTCTATTATGTGTGGCCTCTGTTACATGCTGAGTCAGCCCAAAGTTGCCCAGAGTGTTACTCAGGTCTTTAGTCTTAAGGTTGAGTTTTCTCTGCATTATTTTAGGGTCTTTACCTTACGACATAAAACGCCTTGAGATGACTGATTTTATCATTTGCTGGTATATAAATTTAAAAAAATGAATTTAAACAAGTAGAAAGTGACATGAGGAATATTCAATTTTATGATCTTTCCTAAATTTAACTAAGTGACTTAAAGACAATAACAAATCTATCAGTAAACACTTTATTAAACCCGAAGGAGACTCACGGATCATCGTCTTTCAGTCTGTGAGAGACTCGAACTGTGGTCATTTACACCACCAGCAGCTTCTCCAGTCCCCAAATCTGGACTTTCTTTGCTTTTTAGAAGTGGAAAATATTAAACTTGAGTACATGGACACCTGCTTCACATTTTCCAAAGCCAGCCAGCGGGCTGATTCTGGCCCCCGGGCCTTATGTTCGACACTCCTGCCACAGACTCAGCTCCAACATTTCTAATGCTTTCGTTCATTATTCATACGCTGATTTGTTCTACTTTTTTGTCTTTTTCTCAGTAATACGGACGCAGATGAAACCAGAAGTGATTTAAAAACTCCAAATTTTTCCATTTCTGGGAATCCAACCCATTTCCGCACCCTTCCCTTTAATAAAGAACCACAAAACGAGGCTTTGGTTCATCTCGGCCTGCAGCTGCTTACCTGTGTGGGATCACCTGTGCTGACTTGTATCAGAGGTAAATTAAAGGCAGGGGACCGTCCAATCGGCAGCTTTAACTGCGACGTCACCCTCAGAGCGCTGCAGGGCTCACCAGGAAGCTGGATGTCAGTTAGGATGCTGTCCAATCATGTTTGCCGACTTCCTCATCACCCTCGGGAGCTTTCATCAACTTTCACTCACTCATTGTTGGGATTAAAGCTGAAGTGTGATATGTCTGCACTGGATGGACTAAAATCCTGTAGAACAAAAATAGTTGGAGATCATTACATCTGTGATCACAGCTAAATGAGTCTTTCCGATTATCATTGTATCTTGTGTTGGTATTTAAAATTTAAGTAACCAGATTACATCATTTCATAAACCTCATATTTCTATGTGATATTTTTAATTTCTCAGTCTACTCCTAACTCTATTTACAGGATTAGACCCATTGGTGGGTCAGGATAGTGGAACGTTTGGGGAAATGAGGGTTTGTGTTAAATTGCAGGTGTTGATTTTACGGTAATGATGTTGGTAATTATTCTGTAATCATCTATTCAATTTGGAGATATATACAGCCTTTCATTTATAATGAGTCTTTCTTTACAAAATATTTGAATTATATCTCCAATCCATGTCTTTTCAGATTTCATTTGAAAAAAGAAGCTTGAAAGTAAACCAAGAATAAAAACAGCCTAACGTCACTAAAATGTGCTGTTGATCAAAGTATTACAGTCCCCATTCATCATATATGACCCCTTATATAACTGTTATATAGGCTATAGTTAAAAATTATATATCTGTGGGTTTAGCCAGTGTTGTTACTGCTTGGATATGCCAATTTTAAAAATGTCAGGACTCTATCCGGTTGTTCAGTGATGACGCGACGAATCCTACTTCCGGGCCTAAAGTAGTCTGCGTTTAATATGGCTTTTGTGTTGTTAACATGTTTAATGTTATGTATTTTCTTCTATTTGATCTCAAAAAGCTCCTAAAACAGTCAGTGATCACTGCTGACCTCCCTCGGCTTTTATTACCGCTAATCATTTATTTAAGCTCAGTTTTTAAAACCTTAGGTTTGCAGTATATGAATGACTAACCTCGTATTGTGGATGGATTATCTCAGTTGTTCTCCTGGCTGAAGTTTGGTCCTTTTACAGCATCCTGCCATGCGATTACATTTGTTCCTGACCACCGAGAACACACACGTTAACTTTTATCGAGTGGAAAAAAAGTTGGCTTGTTTATATTATGCTACAGCAGAACCGAGTTTATTTGGGTACTTCAGAACCGTGGCTTTCACATACAGAGCCCAAAAATACACTCTTCTTCTTTTCCTTTTTCGAACATAGTTTTTCTTTTTTCGTGACTGCCCCCTACTGGTGGAAAAACATGTAGCAGCCAAAAATCCAAACATATAGTTGAATAACACAAATACCAACAGATTTATGCAATGTTTTGGACATATTTTAGCTTTACACTTTACCAAGTGCTACATTCCTCCCCTGCTAAATAAATGTTGTCCCAACATTGAGGAAACATGACAATAAGAAACAAAAATAAACAACTATACTTCTCTTTTCCTTGTGACAACGTAGAGATGGCGTAAGTCGGAATAGGATTTAGCAGTGCTTTAAGATCACTTTCATGATGCACTATTGGACCTCAGGTGACAGAATCACATGTTACTCTCTTACCAGATAAGCATCGGCTTATAACAATGCTGAGTTGTTTCCAACAGTCCACATACAATTATTACCCTCTAAGACATTACTATCACTTTATCACGTGCTCCGGAGCTTATCAACTTAGATAGTAACCATTTAATCACAATTAACCTCATCAAACATAACGATCCAATGTCTTACGCTACCATCCCAAAAGTATCAAATACTTGTGTCACCATATTGGTAAGGCCTTGTAAGTCCCCATACATTTTTGAAAAGTAACATCATTTAAATTCAAAAAAACTCTTTCACAGTTCAATAATAACTAACTGGCACATAAGCTGCATAGTAAGGCATCTGTAGAGCTGCCCAAGGTACTCCAAACTGGTCATAGAATGGCGGTGCTGCTGCACTGGCATACAATGGGTTAACACTGTGACCAATTGCTCTTTGAACTGGTTGGCCAAACGCATCATAAGTCAATATTTTCCGTGGACATCTCTCCCTCTGAGATCTTCTCGGCTGCGGTTCCGACAGTTCTGGGTTCATTTCACTGGGCTGACCTGGCGAAGCAACAGTGTCTGATGATGCTGAGGTGTCATGTTCAGCGTTACCTTGTCCATTCACCATTTCTACTTGAAACTCTTCAGCATCCACTCTAAGCTCCGTGCTCTTTCGCTGAAGGTCCTGGTCCAGTTCAGTAGCAGGTGCAGACACCATTAAATCCCCTTGAGGCTGACAGTGGTGGTGCCTCACTCTCTGAGACCAATACTGTTCTTCATCATCTGAGCTCTCTATATGGTTCGATGCGTCTTGTAGGTCTCTTTGTTTTTGTGTCTGTGTAGTGTGGCTTCGTTCAGTTCTTGTTATTGTGGGAAGCGGTAATGCATTACAGGGCATTAACATGTTGCGGTGGAGGATACGGCCTCGCCCAGCACCACGCTCCGGCTTAACCTCATAAACAGGGCTGTTTTCCCCCTTTTGAGAGATCACTATGTGAACTTGATCCTCCCAATAGGAGCGTAACTTTCCCGGGCCTCCCCTCTCTGACATGTTCCTGACAAGTACCCTGTCCCCAGGTGAGAGTACAGCACTTTGTCTCTTCAGGTCATAATGTGATTTCCCTCTTGCCAGAGTCTTTTTAATGTTTCTGGATGCAATGTCATATGCTTCTTTCATTTGTTGTTGCCATTTGTGAGCATAATCCTCATATGATTTGCATTTGTTCGTCTCACTCAGTCCAAAAATTACATCAATAGGGAGACGTGGATGTCTACCAAAGAGTAAATAAAAGGGCGAGTACCCTGTCGAGTCACTAGTTGTGCAATTATAGGCATGCACAACTTTGTTTACATAGTCACTCCAGTTTCCTTTCTTTTCCTCATCCAGGGTCCGGAGCATTGACAGCAAGGTGCGATTAAACCTTTCCACTGGGTTCCCCTGTGGATGGTAGGGTGTGGTCTTTGAATTGGCTATTCCTGTGTACTTCTGCAGCTGTTTGAATAAATGGTTTTCAAATTCTCTGCCTTGATCGTGATGTAATTTACCAGGAAAACCAAATTTCAAGGAAAAGTCATTAAAAATTTTGTCTGCTGCTGTTTTGCCAGATTTGTTGCGTGTAGGGTAGGCTTGAGCAAACTTGGTGAAGTTGTCCTGTAACACTAAAATATACTCATACCCTCCCCTGCTCTTTTCGAGATGGACATAGTCTATTGAAACCATTTCAAAGGGTGCAGTAGCCGGCACGTGACACATGGGGGCCCTACACTGAACTGTAGGTTTTTTCTGAATATTACATTTGCACACCTGTGTGATGAAAAACTCAATATCTTTGTACATATTCGGCCAATAAAACCTACTCCTTGCCAAATTCATCACACGGTCCACCCCCAAGTGACCCATTTCGCAGTGAAGGTGTTTGTACACCAGTTCTTTGTGCGATTCCGGAATCACAATCTGAGTGTAAGTCACAGTCTTTCGTATCAGCAACCCGTCATCTGAGATAAACAGCTTTTTCCACTCGTGTAGTAGCTGTTTTCCTGTAGGGGTTTTGAGCGCTGATGTCTTGTCAAGACTCGCACCAGTACTCTTTAAGTTAAGAACATAAGCTATGGCAGGGTCCTGCTTTTGAGCTTGCAATAGCTCCTGCGTTGTGATCCTCACATCTGGCAGATTTTCTGTAAGTATTTTGTTTACTTCTGGATTGCATGTTATGGCTGATATCCAATCCAGTTGTTTGTCTTCCTGTGTTTCAATGGCATTCAGTACTGCGCTTAACACTTCAGGCGAACACAGCTCAGTACATTCTGACATGTATGAATCCATACTAGAAGGTGTTCTGGACAAAAAGTCTGCATCAACGTTACTTTTTCCGGGTCGGTATTTCAGTGTTATGTTAAAATCAGCCAGCTCGGAAACCCATCTGTGCCCTGTTGCATTCAGTTTAGCTGTGCCTAAAACATAGGTTAACGGGTTGTTATCACTGTACACTGTCACTGAGGGAGCATAGAACAAATAGTCTCTAAAGCGCTCAGTCACAGCCCATTTTAGTGCCAAAAACTCAAGTTTCCCTGAGTGCCACCTGTAGTTCCTCTCAGCTTGTGTTAATGTTCTTGACCCATATCCAATGACTCTTAATTTACTGTCCTGCCTCTGATACAAAACTGCACCAAGGCCTTCTTCTGAAGCATCGATGTGCAGAATGAAGGGTTCCTCAAACTTAGGATAAGCCATCACAGGTGGATTAGTCAAAACATCCACCAAATAGTCTAGTGCTTTTTGGTGGCTGTCACTCCATATGATTTTTTGGGTGGGTGCAGCATGCCCCGCCTTGGCTGACCGCGCTGGTGTTTGGGTGTGGTCAACTGAGAGTAAATCATATAGGCACTTTGCATGTCTTGAAAAATCTTGTACATAGCTTCGGTAGTATCCTAAAAATCCTAAAAGCTTTCTCAGCCCTTTAATGTTTGTTGGTGGGTTGTCCTTCAAAGCTCGTACTGCTTGTACCTCTTTGTCATCCATTTTGTAGCCGTCTGCTGAAATGATTTTGCCCACATAGCGGACCTCATTTTTAAACAAGTCACATTTATCAGGTCTTAGTTTTACTCCCCAAGCCCGCTGACGTTTGAGAACTGATCTCAAATCTTCAATATGCTGTTCAAATGTTTGACTGTACACCAAAACATCATCTAAATATGGAGTGCATATTTTGTCCCTCAAGCCTTCCAAACTTTCCTCCATGCTCCGCTGGAAAGCTGCAGGTGCATTGGTGAGTCCAAATGGGATTCTATTCCATTCATACAGCCCCCAGGGTGTTGTGAAGGCGGTATATTTTTTTGAGTCTTCGCTGATTTCACCTTGATAGTACGCTTTGCCTTGGTCAAGCACACTAAACCACCTATTGCCGCCAAGTCCATCAAGGATTTCCTGTATTCGTGGAATAGGGTGTCTGTCTGGAATGGTCTTTTTATTGAGGCCCCTATAATCAACACACAGTCTCAGGCCTCCATCCCGCCTCCTCACACACACTATTGGAGAGGCATATGGTGAGGTTGATTTGTGAATAAAGTCTTTTTTTAACAAGTCCTGAATGTGACTTTTTACTTCATCATAGAGAGCACGTGGGACCGCATTATAGGATTTGGCTACAGGAATCTGATCAGTGAGTTTGATATCCATTTTTAAATTTTTTATGTAACCAACTTCCTCTTTGTGTTTAGCAAATGCGCCTGACTCCTCCCTTAACATTTCCAAGACAACTGCCTGTTGTTCTGTGTTAAGGTGGCCCAAATTGACAGGTGGTTCCCAAGGCTCTTCTGCTGAGTTAGGTGGGTTCTGATTGTCTTTTTCTACAATCGAGCCTATCTGAGCTTCTTTGAGATTTACAGGATAACTATGTGTTACCCTCTCTATGTTACCTAGAAGGGTTTTAGGTGGCAGCACAATGTCATGTTTGGTAGCATTAGTAACATAGATATTGACTTTGCGGGTACTGCCTGATATAGACAGCAACTGGCAGTTAGATTTCAGACCCTCATCTAAAGACAAGTTTTCATCTGGCTCAAAAAGCATTTCACTTTTTACCTTTAGGTCTGTTTTGATGGAACAACTAACGCCGTACATTTGTCCACTCGGTACGACAATAGCTTTGCGTCCTGATCTGATAGGATAAGTAACTATCTCGCTACTGGTGGTGTGGATAAGGTTCAACAGTGCTTCTGCTTTGCTTGATCCTACTCTTAGAGAGTTTCTGAGTAAAGACAAGCTTTCACTGGACTGAGTAGTGTCTTTTTTTATCAGTTCCTCAATAGCATTAAACCCTATTATTGGTTTTTGCATCACATCCTGACTTACTAGGATTGGAACCCGAACCTCATTCTGAGCTACAGCTTTTCCTCTCGAATCACAAAGGCTAAGGCTAACTTCTACCCAACCCTGGAAAGGGACTTCAGATCCATTTACAGCTCTCAAGTCTAAAAGTTCATCCTTACTTAGTAAATCGCTGATGGGGTGAACTTCTAAGTGAGGTAAATTGTCTGATTTCCAGCATGCACTCATTATTGAAACTTGGGCTCCCGTGTCCCACAGTGCCTGTGTTTTGCAGTTATTCATTCTACACCATACTAGACACTTTCTGCCCACGAGCTGTGCTACTTTTCTTTTTTTGGTACTTAAATTTAACACGTTTGGGGGTTGGTTCCTAATTTTAGGATTTCCTGAGTCAGTTGGTGATGCTAGGGATAAGCTTTGGGCCTTGGGAATG
Organism: Diplotaxodon limnothrissa; assembly: GCF_057381915.1. Lineage (NCBI taxonomy): Eukaryota > Metazoa > Chordata > Actinopteri > Cichliformes > Cichlidae > Diplotaxodon > Diplotaxodon limnothrissa. The sequence goes on along the minus strand of NC_140597.1, from coordinate 11,539,979 downwards.
TTATCACATTGGGACATTGGTGGTAAAGCTGTGGCTTGTCCCGCAGTCACAGCCCCGCCCAGTTTTCCTGCTTCTGAGCTCCCCTTACTTTACATCCCTTTGCCCAGTGAGAGTCACTGCCACATTTGAAACAATGGTCACAGTCCCTGTTTTCTTGTTGACATGCAGAGCATCGCCTTTTTGGTCTCTGAGCTGCCTTTCTGTACGCCCTGACTTGTCTACCACCATCACCACTTCTATCTCGTTGGACAGTTTGCACTAGTGAAGCTACCTGTCCTGTGAGTTCCCTAATTGCTGAGTTACTTTCCTCAATTTTTGCAAATAAGGAGTTATCTTTGAGGGTTTTAGCCGGTTTTGTGTCAGGCTGGCTTGTGCGGGGATCAGTAAGCGCTACATTCTGCTCAACTACATTTAGTCCTGTTCTAAATGACCTGTGGGCTTTTGCCTTTAACACTCTCTCGCTTTCATTGTACTGGGCTGTTTGCATTTTCATTAATAAGAGTTCATCGCTACAGTTTTCATCCTGCAAATATGCTCTCATTTCTGCTCTGACATTGTCATTTAGAAGACCCGTTCTAATGGACTGAAAACATTGACTTTGAACAAGTTCTTTGTTATACTTTAGGCTAGACTGGGTGCGCTCAGATGCGAAAAGGATTTTTTGACGCAAATCCAGCACTCTAATCAGGAACTCAAGTGGTGTTTCATTTGCCCCCTGTGTAGCTTTGGTTAATTGCTGGTACAGTACTGTTGCATCCGTTTCTGCATAATGGGCTTTTAGAACTTGTCTCAGGCTGGTCAATGTGAGATCTTCTTTCCCTTCCAAATAGCTCCTTAGTTTTAACCCAGGACTGATGGCACGTATGACAGCCTCCACAATCTCAGCTTCAGAGTAGCCCGTTTTTAAGCCGCTTTCCATCTGGTGCTCTAAGCTACTGAAACTCAGCGTGTCTTTAGCTGTAGACTCACCCACATGTCCACTTATCCTGAAGTCTTTTCTGAATCCACCTGATGAAACATTACAGCAGCTGTTGCCAATACAGTCTCTCCCCTTGCGCTGTGTTTCGCCGTCCAGCGACGTCCTCATGGCCACCTGCTGCTCCGCTGATGTCCCTTGAGCCGCCTGATGCTCTAACGATGTCATCGGCCCTGTCCGCTGCTCCGGAGGTGCCCGCGCCGCTGCCAGTTGCTCCTCGTGCACAGCCTCCACCGTCATCTCCGCTCTGTCTGAAGATGAAGACCGGACCACCGCTCCTGCGCCGACAGCCGCTGACCGCGCCTCCACCAGCAAAACCAGCACATCATTTAGCTCCAGAAGCACCGACATGCCTTCATCCTCTCGCTGTAAAAGCTCTTCTCGTTCACAAAACTGGCTAATAAGCTTAACGAGAGCTCTGCGAGATTTGCTTTGTATTTCTTTGCTGCCCTTTTCTGTAATATTACATAGTTCACATACTCTGAGCAGTTCTTCCAAAGAAAGTCCACATAACTTCTGCTCCAATTCCAACAAAAAATCTTCACGGTTCACAGACATGCTTGAAAGATAACTAAGACGAGTAAAACTCTCTCAGTGTATCCGACGGGAGAAAACACAGTTTCCGTGGCATTAGCTAGACTGTCGCAATCCGTTAGCATTAGCTCCTTTGCTCTGTCACGCTCCTTTACTGTGTTCCTCTGTGTGAAGTAGTCCCAAAAACTATCTCGGTGGAACCTCCAAAATGTTACACCACTCCAGAACAACTTGGTGTAAACAGCAGAACCGAGTGTATTTTTGGGCTCTGTATGTGAAAGCCACGGTTCTGAAGTACCCAAATAAACTCGGTTCTGCTGTTTACACCAAGTTGTCCTGGAGTGGTGTAACACTAACATAGCTGTGTCGCTAGCGGCCACGTAGCACATCATTATATACCAGCTAGCCCAACTTCAGTAACCCTACAAACGTCACTGCTTTTTAGTTTTCTGTCTTCATTTATGCTGGAAGTGATAACAGAGCTGTACGTTTTAATTTGTTTCCAAAACCCCGCAGTCAGGACATGCTATATTGTATTTAGATAGAAGCTAGCGAGCTAACTCCCTGCTAACGTCTAACTCCGTTAAATGTCATAAATTCTGTTTTCACGGATGCCTGGATGTTAAACTCAATTGTTACACCTGGTAGAGCAGAACGCTGATCATTTTATTAAAGATGAAAGACTTTAGACAGTTTTTCAACTCTCAGTAATGCCATAGTGATCATTTGATATATGGACCTGCAGCGGAGTTTAGACCCAGACACGGCTAGTGACGTCAGACTGAACAACCGGATTGCTTCATTATTACAAGGTACAGGATAAGACTTCACAAATCACATTACCAGCTTGAAAACTGAAGGATATAAAAAAAACAACAACAGCAATAGAATAATATTAAACACAAAGTGAACCCGTCTTCCTTCATTAAATAGGTTCTTTTAGATGTTAAGGAGGAATTGACTTAACCAGGCTGGCGGAGAATGAAGACAACCGGACACCTGCAGCAGATGGGGAATCAGTGAACTTTTATTGAGACAGAGACAATCTCTCAACACAGCTCACATCAGGAGATTCCTCCTATTTGCTGTGAGGATGGGTATATATTCTCTAAAACTTACAGGAGGGGGTTGTGAGGAAAGTGCTGCATTAGCAGAAAAACAACTCCATAAAAGGAAAGCGGCCTTGGGTGTTCTAGTCTCTTCGCTTGCAGATATCTTCCACCTGCAGGATGAGGCGATCGCTTCTTATCGCTCTCAAGGCCAAAGTCGTGAGCACACATTTTTATTACACAGTTGCACAGTAACTTTAAAGCTGAACAATATTTAAAGCTGAATAATGTTTGATCAGATTATATTTTCTTCAAATCCCCCTTTTGACCCATCTTAAATGGGTCAACACACAAAAATAAGTAACATTCAAAGGAACACAGAGACGTGTCGAAGCCTGGCTCGAAAAACTCCTCGGGTCTTATCATTTGTCATTATCTGTCATTGCAGATGAGGAGAAAAGAGTCCAGGCACCACCCTGCCCAGGGGTCGGCTGCAAGCAGTCTCGGTTCCCGATGAAAGCAGTAACAGCTGTCCTGCACAAAAGGATACAACGAGTCAGTGCAACCAGGGTAGTGACACAAAATTAACAGTTCCTGTAACTCAGCAACCAAAAAGCATAAGTAATGATAAAAATGTGGAGAGTACAGAGTATACTATAATAATGAGAGATATAAACGTGAAAATGTGAAAGAATAAATCAACCATAAAATAAACCCAGAACGGTAACTGCTAAGGACATTCAAAAGTGAATATGGTAAAACGTGAGGAAGGGGTATGGAAAAAAAAACAATTTATATCCAATGGTGGGAGTACACATTCGCTCAGGCTTAAGTCCGGAGACCCTGAGAACATCGCTTAACCCTCACAACCCGACCAGACACAGTTCAACCAGATATATCCTTCAAGAGGAAGTGGGTGAGGGAAACAATTAATAACAAGTCTAATACAAAACACCACAGAGAAACAACCATTCTAGAAGCATTTAAACAAGAGAAAGACGATAATGTTCGTCACCCTCACGATCAGAGTTTTCATCATCCGTTGGCGAGGAGGTGGGAAGTTGACTAGCCAATAAAGGCATCTGCCGGGCGAGATCCTTATCCTCAGGAGTGAAAGCTGTAACAATCAGTCTCTGGAAGAGGGATCGAATCAGTCCAAGGGGCAAGTATAAATTGTTGACAGGAGGTCAAGGCCAGATCCTTTAGGGTAAAAATTAAGCCTGAAAGATCCGGTTTTTTTGCTATTCTGAGCATATTTTGGTTTCTCCAGTGCAAAGCCTGACCCCTAGAGTGCTTGGACCAATCGAGGTCCGTTTCTGACACTAAACTGGACCACTTCCACTGATGCCAACCTCCCAGGGTTATATACCACACTGAGGAGGAGAGATGTACTGCAAGGTTAAAAAGATCCCCCCCTTGGTCTTTGGTGACGGGAGTGACTGGGAAGCTAGCGAAATCTATTTCCACTACCCAACTTTTATTGTTGGGGACACAGAGAGTAATCATTCTAGTCGTACTTGGGGTACAGGAGGTAACCGTGTCTCGTTTCTTCCTAAATCGATCGGGCGTGGGCAAAACTGGAGAGGAAGTGGTGGGCAAGACCCTAGGGGCTACATTTGTCAGATTGGGACTGTCAGAAGGGGGCGAAGCTTTTGAACTTGAAGGTGTCAGAAGTGTCGGGGGCCCTTCACAGATCAGGATTATGCCAATGGGAATGAGACCCAGGGCCAGGAAGCAAACAAAGACGCAACATCTTTGCCTGCCTGTCATTTCAGGGGGAAAGGGCCAAGACATGTTTACTTAGCTTGGATGTCGTCTAATAGAGGATGATGGGGCAGAGAAAGGTGGTCCAGTTCCCCCCACCTCGCCAAGGGCGTGTTCTAGGAGTTAAAGAGCAACAAAAAGTATCAGTGACACAACTTTAAATGAGCTTTCAGCGGTTAAAACTATTGCAATGTAAAATGTAAATCTTAAAAACTCCAGCCAATATAAAAGCAAAGTCATAAAAGATGTTAAAAATAGAAAAATAAAAATGTTTAGTTCAGTATGAAGAACACCCCCTTTTGTAACCAGCCGGCTTGTAGGTTGAGTTTTGGCTCCCTCAAGTGGTTGGTGATGCTGTTGCAGCTCCTTCTGACAGGTCCTTCTGCACCTCTCTCAAGGTTCTTCCTGGTTCGGTGGCAGCAGCGCACTGTGTGTAATGAAACCAGGTGTCACCTTTCCCTTCGAGCCTGACAGCGTGGGAGGTCCGCTCTGTTATGCGGTAAGGGCCTGTCCAGCGAGGCTCAGCCCACTTTCTCTTTGTGACTTTCAGGAGGACGTAGTCCATTCCAGGTGTAGCCGCCTCTTTCAGCTCTTGCTGGTTTCTTTCAGCGACCTGTGAGGAATACTGGGCAACAAAACTGCGGAGCATGTTATAATATGTCCTCGGATCGAGGTCTGAATCAGCTTCATCCGACATTAACAGGCGAGAGGAGGGGCCAGGAAAAGGCCTGCCATGCTCCAACTCAAATGGAGTGTAACCAGAGGTTTGATTTACTGAGCATCTTATGGACATTAATGCAAGAGGCAATGCCTTAACCCAATCTAATTTGGTCTGTGCACAGATTTTAGCCAATTTAGTTTTTAGAGTTTGATTCATCCTTTCCACTTTCCCCTGGGACTGGGGGTGGTAAACTGAGCCAAACTTATGTTTCAAACCTAATGCGGCTTCAACCCTCTGCAGATCGTGGTTCCTGAAATGTGAACCATTGTCCGACCTTATGACCTCGGGAAACCCATGCTGTGGTATATAATGATTAATCAGACACTTCACCACAGTTCTACTGTTTTCACTTGCTGTCGGCCAGGCTTCTGGCCAACCTGAAAATGCATCCACAGCCACCAGCAGGTACCTGTAACTACCCACTCTGTCCACCATGTCTGTGTAATCAATGATTATTTCTTTCCCTGGGCAAAGTGGGATGGGGAAGTACCCTGCTATTGGCTTGAAGGCGGGCTTGATTCCAAATTGGTTGCACTCCTTACAGGTTTTAACCATGTATTTTGTCATGTCTTTTAGATAAGGGTGCCACCAGGCGGCTAAGTTCCTCATCATTTGTGCAGGTCCCACATGCCCCACTCCATGTGCCTCTTCCATTGCTGTCTGTCTGACCCCTGGCGGTAGAATGGGCCTTCCATCTGGGCCACGCCAAACATCTGTGTTTGTGGCCCCTCTTGTTACCCATAATGATTTTTCCTGGGGGCTGGCTTTGTCCTGTAACTCTCTGATTGTGGCTAGGCCTAGTTGTATGGGTGGTCTTTCTGGAGGGGGTGTGGCTTCTGGGTCCATTACCATAATCAGGGAGGGTAAGTAACCAGCTGTCTGCTTAGCTACTAAGTCGGCCTGTTTGTTACCTAATGCCACTAAGTCTAGTCCGGCACTGTGTCCTTTGCATTTTACCACTGCCACCTTAACAGGTAACAACAGTGCTTCCGCTAATTCCCTCATTTCTATCTCATGTTTAATAGGCTTTCCGCTGGCTGTCAAAAAACCAGCTCTTAGCCACTGCTTGAGCTCCACATGCACTGCTCCCACAGCATAAGCTGAATCACTGTATATATTCACTTTCTGTCCCTTTCCCATCCTTAAGGCTTCAATCACCGCTCTCAGTTCAGCTCTCTGTGCAGACTGTTGTCCTGTCAACTGCTCTGCTTTCACTGTTTTCCATCTCATGTCTGTCTGTTCCACTATTGCCCATGCAGCCTTCAACATTCCACTTTCAGTTCTGAAACAACATCCATCTGTGAACCAATCTTTTTCTGCATCCATTAGAGGTTCTGCCTGCAAATCTGGCCTGATTTTCTCCTGTACCTGCACAACCTCTTCACACATATGTGGTTCCCCCGATCCCATGTGATCAGCCATGTTTATGCCTTCATGTGAGTAGGTGATGTGTGGTGCTTCCAAAATGGTACTGAGGCGTCTCTGCCTGAGTGAAGTGAGTGTGAAGGCCTGTGAGGAGACGTAGGCCACCACACTGTGTGATGTCAAAATTTTTAGTGGGTGGTTCATCACTATGTGTGCTGTTTTCTGAATGATTTTTGCAAGTCCAGAAACGTGTTGTGTGCACGGTGGGTGGCGTTTTTCAGTGTTGTCAAGCATTACGCTTACATATGTCAACACTTTTCTCTCTCCCCCTTTTTTCTGGAACAGGATACCATTGATATGGGTTCCAGTTCCAGAAACATCAAGATGAAAAGGCAAAGCATAATCTGGCACAGCAAGGTCAGAGGCGACAGAAAGCTGTTGTTTTAACTTTATAAACGCCTGTTCTGTTTCTGTAGTCCATGAGAGGGGAGCAGAGAGGTTTCTCATGCCTTGTTCATTTACCAAAGCGCGCAAAGGGGAAGTAAGGCCAACATAGTCTGGGACATAGGTCCTGCTGTAACCAGTCAGGCCCAAAAATGACAACATGTCTTTTACAGTTAGAGGTTTTGGATGGTGCAAAATGGAGTTCCTGTGTTCTGGGGACAAGGAAATACCGGACTGTGAGACCATGCGGCCTAGAAAAGAAACCTGTTTTCTTGCAATCTGTAGTTTGGTTTTGCTCACTTTAAAACCTGTGTTGGCCAGGTGGTGAAGTACCACTCTGGTGGCCTCCAAACAGATGTCAGCCGTGGGAGCAGACAGCAAAAGGTCATCCACATATTGTATTAACATACAGTCAGATGGTAGTGGGCAGGTTTGTAAAAGTTCTTTCAAACACTGATTAAACAGTCCTGGGGAGAGGGCAAATCCCTGTGGTAAGCGAGTGTAACGCCATTGTCGGCCTCTAAATGTAAATGAGAAAATGTCACGCAGTGACTCACGAAGTGGGAGGCAGAAAAAGGCATTAGCCAAGTCAATGCAGGTGAACCAGGCATGAGATGGTGGGAGGTTGGTCAAGGCAACATAAGGATTAGGCACAGGCAAAGTAGGAGTGCCAAGTAAGGCATTAATCCTTCTCAAATCATGTGCCATTCTGAACTTCCCCGTGCCTTTTTTCTCAACGGGTAGGATGGGCGTGTTCCACTTAGAGCAGGAGGGCTCCAAGACACCGGCAGTGACCAAACCAGAAATTGTTTCTGCAATCCCAGCCTCAGCCTCCGGTCTGTGTGGGTACTGAGGCTGCCACAAAGGGGTAGCAGATGACAGTTGAAAAGAGACTGGCTCCACATCAACTAAACCTACATCTGTGGGTCCAAGGGACCACAAACAATCTGGAAGAGAGTCGAGTAAAGGCGCAGCATCACAGTGGTCTGTGTGTTCTCTTCCATGTGACCCGCTGACCACTCCATGTTGCAGTGTTGAGGAATTAAAGCAATCATTTAAAATTTGGTATGTCTTGGTAGATGGAGAAAACAAAACCTGTGGGAGTTTTGTAGGTGTCCAGTCAGTGGCCGCAAGGGAACGTTTAACCATTCCACCCAGCTCCTTAGCCTGGTGTCCAGGATGTAAGGCCAGTGACACATGGGGAGCTGCCTCATCAGACATCATGTACCACTGTAATTGATCTGTTGTAAAAGTAACCGCTGCTGCCACTCCCTCCGGTGCCGCAAAAATGCACGACATGTTCAGAGACCAAGCCCGCCCCTCACACTGCTCTTGGAACATGTGCTGGTACCAGGTGGTGTCATGCCTGTCATAAAACAGTGTAACATGAGGTGGGTCAGGGGGAGGGACATAAGGATGTAGGAGTGAGAGCCACGGCCGCCATTGCTGAAAAGCAGTACAAACTCCTGGTTCAGCAGGTGTTTCAACTTCCAATAATGCCCAGTAGATGTCAGCAGAGTCCGCCAAACAGGAGGAGGGTTGCAGCAGAAACTGACCACCTCCCTCTGGCCCATCAGAGCAGGGAAGTACAACCCCAGTAGGGAGAGTCACAGTTAGGCCTTGTGAAGAGCAGAGTATTGTGGCTCCTAATTTAATCAACAAGTCTCTTCCCAGTAAATTCACAGGAGCCTGTTTTGAACACACATAGCTGTGTAACAAAGTCTGATCTCCAACCGTTGTGGGGAGGGGCACGGTGTAAGGCAGAGTTTTAGGTTCCCCAGATATGCCCACCACTGTAATCACTGTGTCAGTAAGTCTTTCACGAGCAACATCCTTAATGGTGGAGTACGTAGCTCCAGTGTCCACTAAAAAGCTGCTTCTCCTTTTATCTACAGTTATGGACAGCATAGGGTCCGCCGTTGTCCCTTCACCGTCCTGGGCAGTCTGTGGGGTGTCCTATAGCTGGGGACCACCCTCGTAGTACTCCCACCCCATCACAGGCATCTGTGGGGCCGGGGGCACTTCAACTAAAGCACCACGAGGTCCACCTCTGTGGCCAGGATGCTGATAGGGCCCACCACGGGCTCCCCTGCCTCTTCCAGCAGCCGGGTTCAAAGGGCACGCTTTAGCCCAGTGTCCAGGTTGTCCACACCGGAAACAAACATACATCTGGCCTCCCCTACCACCTCCCATCTGACCCCTTCCCCTGAAACCACCTCTGTTTCCTCCAAATGGGGAACCTCTCTGCCCATAAGGGGCCGGGGAGTGATAAGCACCATACTGGGGGGGCTGTGGATCAGTTGGCCATGGGTTCGGATACAAATCAGGGGCAACTGGACCAGGAGGGGGAGCCGCAGCGGCCACAAGCTGCTTTTTAGGCTTGTCACCTTTTCCACCCAGGTCGTTTTTAGCTTTCTGCAGCTGAACCTTCAACAGTTGCAACTGTAAATCTTCGACGCTCTCCGCTTTATCATCAGACTTAATCTGCACTTTGTTAAGATTAAAAATCAAATGTTTCTTCCAGATTGCAAAGTCACAGTCCTGCAAATCAGGATTATCCTCCATTTTCTGGCTTACTGACTCCGGAATGCCCCTCAGCACCGCCCTTCTAAACCACATGCTCTGTGAACAAGTCCTACTGGGGTGATGACCTGTATGGTTCACCCAGTCTTCAACAGCCTGATTTAGATAATGGGTGGGATTTTGCTTTCCCTCCCATTTAAATTTCTGTAAGGTGCCTTGATTTTTGGGTGGGAATTGTTTGCGCAGGGCCGGTCCAATAAACCTCAAGGCCTGCATCAGTGGCACCTCGTTCTCATGCATGGTAGTACCCGCATTTTGTTCCAGGTCCGCTGCCTGAGATCGGGATGTGCACCTAGTTATAATAGCTCTAAAATCTCCCAGTGCGAGGTCCTGTCCAGCTGTGTATTTATCCAAACCAGCCAACCAGGCATTCCCTCCCTCCGTTATGTCAGGGAGTTTGTCCACTAGGGCCTGGACATCTCCGAATGAATAAGGTTGATACACTGGTGTACGTTGCGCTTTAGTCTGGACCAGGGGAAACATGCCTGGAGGCTGAGGCACAGGGCCCTTAGATCTAGTCTGATATCCTAAACTGGGAGAGGTAGAGAGGGGTGTATTGTTAAGGTCACTGAGTTCATCATCAGTATCCTCAGTTTTTCCCCCGCCTGGTGGGGTAGCAGTGTCAGCAAAAACGTGGGCTAAACTCATCTGTGTTTCCGGATCCTGACGGCCCACCAAAGACATGGTAACTGTGACATTTGGTGAAGTGCCAGGCTCAGTTTTTGCAGTAGCGGTCAGATCTCCCTTAACAGCGACAGGAGTGCTGGCAAAGGGGTTGGACCGGGAAAGGGGGGCTGACGCAACACGATTATTCACCTGGACCACTGACCTATGTTCATTTAAGCAGCTGCGTAATGCTGCTTCTAGATCAGTTAATTGTTGTTCAGTGGGTTCCTGTCTGTTCATTCGAACCGCAAATGGTGCGCTCGCAAATGGGTCAGTTAGGCCCTCAGATCCGGTTCCAAAACAATGGGATATAGAAGAGGGGGCTCTACTACTAGCTGAGGATGTCGCCGACAGAGAGGAGCTTCCTGGGCAAAAATGCTTGGTATCTATGGGAGTTGGAGCTACGGGCGGTTCTTCTCCAATAGTCATTATTCCACCAGAGATATTAAGTACCGGATATATGCCTGCTGAGGGAGGAGTTGAGGCAGAATAGGGAGGTGGCTGAGACCTATTTTTCTTCATGTGTGGTTTTGCAGTTTCCCATAAACACACCCAGTGATTAAATTTAGCTTTGCGGCCTGCGTGCTTATCTGCTTCCTTTCTGTGTCTCACCCCGCTCATCACACCTGCACCTGCTGCTGCTGAGTTGGCTTCTTCCTCTTTCTCTTTTGCCTGCATAGCCTTATTCTGCCAAATTATTCCCCAATTACCACTACTCCCCTCGTCCTTTCCCTTTTCTTTCATTAACCTTTCAGCTGTTTTCCTCAATGACTCTTTCTGCTTTTTTGCTTCTTTAGGCTGGTGTGTGGAGTTGATGACTGTCTCAACACATGTTAATTGTTCTCCCAATGTGCTAAGAATAACACCGGGACCCCAACCATCATCATTAGTTTCTCGATCTAATTCTCCATCCATTTTACTGTCAATGGAGGAGTGTTCTTTTATTGATTTTAAAGGAGAATTTGGGCCAGCTGGGTTTCTGCCTCTGTTAGGCACTAACAGCTGGGGCGCTGCTTTAAAGGTGAGTCAGCACTGAAATATCCCTTCAGGTGTTACCAAGCTTCTACCAAACCGGAGTCTGGCGGGTAACCTTGCCTAGAGCTTCCTGATAGGGGTGCTAGTTGGTTGTCACCTTGTTCACACGTCTCATTCACACTTCATACATTACCTGCAGTCACTCATTACCCTCCTTATGTATGTAATAAATGTGTAAAAAAAAAAAAAAAATTCTATGTGTGGTGTATTATTTTAACCAAAAGAGGAACCTAGTTCCTTTAATTGTGTAATCTGTGAACAACGGAGAACCAACTGTCCTGCCCAGTGTTCCACAGCAAGCATTCAGCGTGTATTTATGTGTGTCCAATATCAAACAGAACATCAAAACATTTAAAACACTGAAATCATCGGGGTTTTAAGAAGAGATCCGTTTTCTCCTATTGATCAAAGGGACCCCTCCTTTGGACTCCAACCAGTACTTCTCCTTTTTAAGTTTTAGAGGATCTTTTCTAATAAAGTCCTCTGGGCCTTCCTAACCCTTCTGTAGTTTAGAGAATATTACTAAAAAATATTCTCAAGGCCTTTAACCTTTTAATTTGTTTAGAAAGGCGTTACTAATAAACCCTTTCAAGGTCCCAGACCTGCACTGAGGTATTTATCCGACACCGGAGAGCAACCCGTCGGCTGCAACCGTGGTCAGACCTCAGTTCACTCTTATCTTTATTCACTTATTCACTTATTTCTTATTCACTTATCTCTTATTCACTTGTCTGATTCTCAACAAGCCTTAAGTAAGCCAGACAATTTTTGGTTATGAATTACTAGGAGTTTGGACACTAAGTATTTTTATAATGTTCAATATAGCAGAAATAAAAGGTCTGCTTACCTTGTTTTTGTGTGCACACAGCTTTTGTCCAAACTCCGTTCACTCAGACCACGGCCGAAGTCCTCCCATCCGTTCCAGTTGACCTGGAGCGGATCCTGTTCCGTGACGCCAATTGAAGGATATAAAAAAAACAACAACAGCAATAGAATAATATTAAACACAAAGTGAACCCGTCTTCCTTCATTAAATAGGTTCTTTTAGATGTTAAGGAGGAATTGACTTAACCAGGCTGGCGGAGAATGAAGACAACCGGACACCTGCAGCAGATGGGGAATCAGTGAACTTTTATTGAGACAGAGACAATCTCTCAACACAGCTCACATCAGGAGATTCCTCCTATTTGCTGTGAGGATGGGTATATATTCTCTAAAACTTACAGGAGGGGGTTGTGAGGAAAGTGCTGCATTAGCAGAAAAACAACTCCATAAAAGGAAAGCGGCCTTGGGTGTTCTAGTCTCTTCGCTTGCAGATATCTTCCACCTGCAGGATGAGGCGATCGCTTCTTATCGCTCTCAAGGCCAAAGTCGTGAGCACACATTTTTATTACACAGTTGCACAGTAACTTTAAAGCTGAACAATATTTAAAGCTGAATAATGTTTGATCAGATTATATTTTCTTCAAAACCTGACCAACTAACATTAGCAAACAAGGCTAATTTAGCTAGATGCTCTGAATGGTTCTGGTTATGGTCAGTTAGCGGATAAAGAAATTGTAAAATAACCAGCTGTGTTATCAGATCAGCACTGAGAGTTTGGACACAACATTGCATATTTTTTCATGTGAGATAGTCTGTTTGTCCCAATGACAGTCATTGGTTTGTCCGTTTTAGCAGGCATGCTACTGTTAGCTAACATTAGCAACAAAATAACTCCTTTATCCGGGCTTGGGACTGGCAAAAGTGACCTGAAATAGGCACTCTGGTGGAGTTACTTTTGTGTGTGTGTGTGTGTGTGTGTGTGTGTGTGTGTGTGTGTGTGTGTGTGTTTTTAAGCAGTTTTAAACCTTGTGATCCACAAAAACTAACAGTAAAATAAGAACTGACTGTGTTACAGTCAGGGCGGGAGCAGCGGCATATTTTAATGCTTTCTATCTTGTTCTATTTAATCTGAACAAGCCCCTAAAAAAGGCCAGTGATCACTGTTGGCCTCTCGGTTTTTATTACCACTATACATTTTAAAGCTCAGTTTTTATAACCTTACGATGTAACTACAGCCCAGCTCATGCAGCAGTATATTAATGACTAACCTCATACTGTGGATGGATTATCTCAGTTGTTCTCCTGACTGAAGTTTGGTCTGTTTACAGCATCCTGCCATGCGATTGCATTTGTCTCCAACTATCGGAAACCCTCACGTTAACTTTTATTGAGTGGAAAAAAGTTAGTGTTCATCCTCCAGCTTCACTGTTATGCTAACCATAGCTGTGTAGCTAGCCACCGTGTAGTGCATCATTATATACCAGCTAGCCCAACATACAACTTTAACATGTGAATCAGTCCCATCCTGTTTGAGCCTGCTTTATATTTCATTCATATGTGTGTTGTGTCTGTATAGCTCATGATTACTTTAGTTCAGCATAACAATGATTCGAATGTTTTGTCACATTTCCCTGTTCTATTTCTTTGTTGTTTGTTCGGTTCATCTAACAGTGCTCCCAACACCTCTGCGTTTGCCTGTTCATCTGCTGCCTGATCTATCTCAGCCCTGTGCAGGTACCACTGTAACGATGTAAATGTGGTTCACCTGTTGGTGCTATTAAAGATGGGGCGAGGTGTCTGTGTGTGGTTTGTTGAAGAGCCGCCAGCCTCGCTTTCTTAATGAGCTCTAATCCTCCGCTGAACACACAAAGCTGTCAACGCCGCAAACAAAGATGACAAGAACGCCGCGGTCCGTCAGCTGTCAATCAGCTGCAGCCTGCTGCAGTGAGCCGCCAGGGATGATGGGAAATGAAGAGACAGGCTTTTATAATTGTGGTAACATAAAACATCTATGCCTAGTTACATTTGAGAAGCTGCTACCAAGGAATGATCACAAATATACTTAAAATAGTGTGTAGTTACATCTTCCAACAAAATGACGCCTCCTTATAAACTTCTAATTCATATATTAAAAATATATAGGAGCGGTTTTGCGGTGATGGAAGCCGCCATGTTCCCCCACTATATTTAATTACAGTGGCTGGGAGGGGAGATCTCTTTTCGTATTGCATTTTAGGCTAGGGAGCGGCTCCATTTGTACAACGCCAAAGGTGAAGGAGAGAAGGTCAAGGCAACATTTAAATTCATGCCTACATGTTCATACTCAAGAAATGAAGCATTGTTTTATCTTCTGAGAAGCTCTCCCCCTCAATAAAGAAACAAAAATACGATGAAAAGAGACAACGGCATCGGCATCTTAATGAAATATCATCCTCTTCCTCCTCACTTCAAGCCTCGCTACCTGGATTGAAGACGGGGCTCTAACACACTGAAATGTATGTAAACATGCTCATTTGTGGTGTGAAGGTGTCTCTTCTGCAGGGGTGGAATTTTTCTTGGTCTAAAACCTCACAGACCATTCCTGTGCAGCGTTCTAGTGTCTTGTCTTCTTAATTCCCGACTCAGCCAAGTCATTCACTCGTGTCTTGGCAGTTATTCTGTGGTGTTTAGACACTTCTAGTTTTCTTTCAGGGTCTGAAATCGTTCACTTCCTGGCTCTGCCAGGCTTGTTCTGTATTGTGTGAATTTCTTGATGATGCTTCTCACTCCAGTTCTTGACACTTGAAAATGCTGTGCTAACTTTGTACATCCACCTCCTGTTTTGTGAGCATCAAAATTCTTTTTCTCAAGTCTAAACCTGTTTCTTTTTTCATTAGCATGATGCTTTCATGCTAAACCTTCAGTTTGAACGTGATTTTACAGCTCTGAGCTCAACAAAGTTAAAGACTATCATTGGACAGCAGTGGTTTGGGCTGTGGCTCAATACAAAGATGAGTTTTTCAGGGAGTTAATGTTGACCCTCGTAAATGTTGTTTTTCTGAAATAATTCTGTCATTCTGTGCAGATAGAAATATTTTATGGCAGCGGTCCCCAATCCCAGTCCACGAGGGCCGATGTCCCTGCAGGTTTTAGATGTGTCCTTGATCCATGAAAGCTGATTTAAATGGATAAATTACCTTCTCAACATGTCTTGAAGTTCTCCAGAGGCCTGGTAATGATTCGATTCAGGTGTGTTGACCCAGGGTGGGCTCTAAAACCTGCAGGGTCACTGGCCCTTGTGGACTGGGGTTGGGGACCCCTGTTTTATGGTTTCTTTAGTAGCATGTTTAGAGATGCTATGCTGAAAATCTCTTGCTTTGTTAAAAAAGCACACAACAAAATTTGGACCAAAACTTTAAATTTCAAAGAAGGGCTATTAATAATATGATAATTTAGTCTGTTGGATATTAATCAGTTTCGGCACATTGGGGATTTCCTGAGAATTTCTTTGTGATTTCTGTTCATCGACTCCTCTGCGTTTCCCTGCAGTTCCAGTGACGTTGCATTACAGGTTATTATCACTACTAAGCATTATTATGAACGTATGTATAATTCTTCGGGACTTTTGTGCCGGCAAGTTCAGACATAACATCTTGCGCTGTTTTTCTGTTTTTTAAATTTTTCTTCGGCAGACAGTCTGAAAGTCACCGACTCAGCCTTTTAGCGAGCAGGTTCTGGCTACTGACAGATGGAGGTGGGACATTTAATAGTCGCCGTTAGATGCCAGCTGGAAACAACGTCCTGTTTGAGCAGCATGATTGGCGGCGGTTTGTAATCCCAAACATTCATGAGATTGTTTTTTGTGGCCCTGACTGCTGCTCACCTGCACAACAGGTTGGGTCACTGAGAGGTTACCTGTGTGAGGAAGGGGCCGCTGTGTGCGTTTGTGATCAAGTAAGGTGTGTGTTGAGTTTTCTTTCTTTCACCTTTCTTTTCTTTATTGTTTTTAACAGAAGCGTGAAGACATCACAGCTTTTTTTGATCACAGAACAATAATTATTTTTGTGGTCTCGACCTAACACGTTTTCCTCGCTCATAATTACTCCCTGCACTCGAAACTCACCCAAAACGTCTCTTCCTGATCATTAGAACGAAACTAATGAACACTTTTTTCCAGAAATCTAAGAGTGTTAAATCAATCACCAGGAAATGATGCTCCTTACAAAAAAAGTTGTGTTATTTTTGGATCATTAAGTATTTGTTCTGTGATGACAAATAAAAATATATGAATATTGACGCAGCTGCTCACAGGAGATTTAGTCTTAAATGAGACATAGCAAACTGACTATTCATAAATAAAGTTTAAGTGTTAAATCAACCTCATAAACCTGTATTTCCACTTTTAATTAGATTATAAATTCCTGTAAAGTTACTTACATGGCACAGCAGCCTGTGCACTGTTACGGGCACATCTGAACCCTGATATAATGACAGTAGCATGCAGTCAGTCATGAAACAGTAGATCATTCAAGCATTATTTTGAATAAGGTCAGGGCAGGTTAGTTTTGCACATCAGTCATGTAAACTTTTTCCACAGTAACACAGTGTGTGTGTAGCAGAGGTGTGGACTCGAGTCACATGACTTGGACTCGAGTCAGACTCGAGTCATTAATTTTATGACTTTAGACTTGACTTGAAAAAATGTTCTAAGACTTGTGACTTGACTTGGACTTTTACACCAATGACCTGGGACTTGAATTGGACTTGAACCGGTTTACTTGAAAAGACTTGATATTTTACCCCAAATATAAAATTTAACATGCATATTATATAGAGATTGAAAATGTGATGTCATTCAGGGGTAAAACCGCAAAGGATTCTGGGAACTCGTGGCAAGCGGTACTAGCGCACGCAGGCTTTTAATTGAAATCAGTCACACAGCGATAAAAAGAAACACAAAAATGTCAAGAAGCTGTTGTATTATTAACTGCAATAGCCGGTCGCATGACAGCCACGGGAAGCCGACGGGTAAAGAGATCGGTTGTTATCGGATTACGTCGTTGAAGAGAAATTGTTCAAGCCGTGTTTCCGAAGTAACAAAGAGGCGACGGATGGCCTGGATTGCAGCCATTCAAAGATCAAATATAACGCCCCAGAACACTCCAGCTCACAGGTTAGTCTGCTCCAAGCATTTCCACAAAGGCAAGTCTTCTGTTGTAGTTAATACGTCATTTTCATAACATAATTGGTGATATAGGTTACAAGCAAGTCTGGCGCTGAACAGAAATTGTCGCGCTATGCTCCTTTGTTTATTGTGCATAAATAGTGAATTGTCCTGACACAATATTGCGTTTCGCTTCTGTTATTATGGTACATTGACAAAAACATATACTTTTATTCACAGGATAAAACAGGTTTTTTGTATCACTAATTGCCCAGTACGATTACAGCATACAATATTATTGTCACTGCTACATTTCTGTGATGCTACCAGAAATTATTTCCACTGCTAATTAATTACCATTGAGCTCAAAGGTCCTATTAATAAACGGTTAACGAATGTGTATTTATGACGACAATTTGTGAGACTGGTAAACTTATGATACGTACGATGGTCTTTACTTTCTACACGGTGCATTTCAAGGTCCTGCACCCATCCGTCGGTAAACTGTACCTGGGCTTGTTGCAGTGACCTGAAGTTACTAAACTTCATGAGTGTATGCGCTCACTCCAAGAACCGTATGATTATAAATATGCATATAAATATGCTAAGATGAGATAGCTGACTTCATCTAACTAGCAAATGTTGTCCAGGCTACGTTGGTGATGCAGTTTTTTTTAATGTGTATGATATTTTTGTCATGCGATTTTAAAGCCGGTCCTACAACCGCATCCAAGAATAACATGCAGCTTATCTCAGAACTGTTGGTGAAAATTATTCTTGGAGCTAGGTTTAATTGAGCTGCATTTTAAAGAGGTGCAATTTCACAATTTGTGTATATTTTCTAAGTTCACTATTTTGTCATGTGTTGAGAAAAACACAGATTTAAAAATTACATGGTCTAATATTTACATTTAGCATAACTGCAACATTCTTTTTTCGTTTTTTTTTTAACGACTCGAAAGGACTTGAAATTCAAAATTTCAGACTTGTGACTTTACTTGGACTTTTACACCAGTGACTTGAGACTCGACTCTGACTTGCCTGACATTACTTGAGACTTGACTTGAGACTTGAGGATAAAGACTTGAGACTTACTTGAGACTTGCAAAACAATGACTTGGTCCCACCTCTGGTGTGTAACGTTCAGAAAACAAACTATTAATTATTAACCTTTTTTTTTAATAAATACTATTTCAAAAGACATCATTTTAAACATGAGGTGACAACATATTTTTAATGACCACTGTGACGTATTTTATTCAAATTTTAATAAATATCAAATATCAGACTGTAGAATGAATACGGTTCATGAAGGTAACGTGTTATTTTACACTCTAAAGTGTAACCACAGAATCTTTTATCAGAAAAAAAATAGCTAAAAAAGAGTTTTTAAATGTATTTATTTATGTTTGTTTTTGTTGTATTGAATGCTCTTTATAGCCAGTGTCTTTATGGGGTATGTTTTCCTCCAACAACCTGCAGACTGATTTGTTTGTGAAGGACACAGGAAGCAGTAACATCACTAAACTACCGGCCTTAAGCATAACACAAACTCCACACAAAGACAAAAACTAACACTGATTTGGCCTTACACGGGCTTTAGATAGAGCCAAAGCAGGTGAGCTATTGTTAGCTAACATTATGAACAGATATGGTTCATAATCAAACCATACTCTCCATGCCTGCCTGCCACTTTTTAAAAAAAATTCTCAATATGTCCAGTTTTCCTAAAATTTTGCACACTGTGCTACGATATGCCAAGTTTTCAGATTATGGCTTTATGCCTGTCACATTGTGTTATCTCATCTGGCATTTCTTCACAGCACCAGGTTTCTTTTTATCCTTGAATGATTCATGGATGTTAAAAAAATGTTAAAAATTTAATAATTCATTAATAATCTGGCTCTGTGGAGCCAAAACATAACAAACCGAGTGAGGGCTAAAAAACTTGCACAAGTAAATGACCAAGTAAAAATAAAAATAAAAACTTTTTTACCTCTCAGTCTGATGAGGTACTGTTGTCACGCTACCAGCAGGGTGATGTGGACACCTGAGTTTGTGACTGCGATAACTCAAGAACAAAACAATGTAGGATTTTAGATCTGTTACTTGGAGGCTGAGGGGTACCAACGGCCACCGCCAGTATTTTTGTTAACTGTTATCATAATGCATCCATAGAGGGTAAACCATCCTCATTTTTCCTTACGGGACAAACAGGTATTAGTAATAACCGATATCTGCCTCCTTAATAAAAGTTCATATGAAATTATTAAAAAGTTTATTTATCTTTGGAAATAAAGCCGTGATGTGAATGGCAGTGAGTGCAGTCTGGACTGCTGCATTCACATCCAACTCAGATGTTATTTTTCTGTATGATTAAGTGTAATTATCTCAATCATTGTTCTGCACACTCATAGTGCCTTTCAGATGTCATTACACTTAATTACAGCTCTTTCAGTGAATCGTTTAAAGGCCGAGCTCCGGGGCTAGAGGCAGCCAATCATTTTCCCCCGAGCTCCTGTCAGCCAGTCGCAGCAGCCCATCCAGGTGGTGGCGTAGGAAAGGCTCAGTAGGGGAAGGTTGCCTGCGGGCGCTGATTCAGGATCTGCTCTTCCTTCTGCTGGTCTCTGTCCTCTGTGTGGGTAAAACTGATCTGCCAGACCAGCTCTTCCAGTCTATAAACGCAGCTCAATGGCAAAAACCCATCATTAGCCTGTCATGGTGGTTGTAAATCACTCCAATGGGCTCTGTTGTCATAGCACGTTGGGGGGGAGCTTGGAGAAAGTTTGCCAGAATTTCAGTCAAATGAGGTGTTCTGGGTTGTTGATGGTGGCAAATCTACAGAACAACCGTTCGCTATTTCATGTGAAAATCGCATGTACGCACAAGTGTTTTTCCTTGGGAACGCCTTCTTGAAGTATCTGGTGCATTAGGGAAGAACGTTAGCTCATCCATCAACTGGCTGTTTGTAAACGAAGACGTTGAGCTGCCAGTTAGCGAGGTGGAGCAGTCAATAAATGCTGTACATAGCAATGGATGTGAATCACTGGCTTTTATAGATGTTCCGTTCATTTTTATTTATATTCTTTGGAGCAAGTCACGTTGAAAGTTAAATTTACTGTGTTTTTATTTGTATAAGTGCCTTGGGGCGACTGTTGTTATGAGCTGACACCATATGATGAAATCCTTTGTTTCTCTTTGGTCGCTGAATCAGACTGAAAAAAACTTACCAAGTGTCAAACGTATGTCTGCAGCCGTGGAATGATTACTGCTGGCTGATTGAATAGACTTCTACTGATAACAATAGTCAGTTAATCTGGGGTGGCTGTAGCTCAGGTGATAGAGCAGGTCATCCACTGGTCAGAAGGTTGGTGGTTCGATTCCTGGCTTCCCCTAGTCTACGTGCCAAATATCCTTGGGCAAGAATTGCTCTCCGATGCATCCATTGGAGTATGAATGTGTGTGAATGTTAGCTACAAAGCACTTAGAAAAATGTGCTTGTACAAATGGGGGAATGCACAAGTTGTGTAAAGCGCTTTGAGTGCTCAGATGAGTAGAAAAGCGCTATATAAGAACCAGTCCATTTACCATTTAAATGAACACAACGTCTCCCCAGGCAACAACTGAAGACTAAAACAAATTCATACTATTTACTCAGCTAAATGTTTAGGCCTTGACAAATAAATGCTTCCCAGAACTGTATGTAAGTATGATTTAGACAAAAGTTCCCCACGATGCTCCACAGCCATCTAAGACCAATCCAGACCCAAATTCAGAATTAAAGAAGACGTTCAGTCAAAATATATTTTAAAAAGTCCTGAATGAACATCAAGCTAGGTCCAATACCATCAACAATGAAATCTAAGACCAACTTTAAGAGCTAACTCAGTTATCAAGATCATGTCCAAAGCAAAAACTGGTCTAAAACCATTTCAGACCCCAACTCAAAACAGTACCCACACCATTCAAAATCATGTCCAAAACCCAAACCTGGCACTTCATAAAAAAAAAAAAAACAGAAACTGTCGTAAAGAAGTCAAAAACAAGTCATCAGTCCAAACCAGTTTGAAACCTCTCCTGAACTATCCAGTCTAAAACAGCACCCCAAACCTTTTTCAAATTTATTTTGCTAGGTTTATTTTTGTTCAGTGCTTTGTGACTGTGAAAATTGCTTTGTAAATACATTTTAATTACGTACCTCACAAACTGTCTAAAACGTGTCCCAAATCATCAGAAACAAAGTCCAAGAACAAAGTTAATAAAAACTTAAAGCCAGTCTGAAAACAAGTCCAAAGTCTGAAGACAAAATGTTTTTTATGCTTAAATCTACAAAAATGGAAAGCAGTAAATTTAATTTCACTGGTTTCTGAGACATAAAAATTGCATGTATAGAATTACCATTAAGATCCAATTTGGAAATAAATAAATAAGTCTTTAACATCACAAGTTGACCGACCTCATTACACAACTCTGCTTTAGATTTCTGACAGCAGTCTTAAGAAGACCATGATAAGAGCTCCTGCCATTCAGGACTTTAATTATACACTCGTTTTCATTTTACTACCTGAACCTTTCATCACATTCATTATGTATTTGTAGTTAAACAAAGGTTTTAAGAGGAATTTCTTTCATAGTAGCGTCAGCTAGTTTACTTCCCACATGGGAAGTTTGTGGTCACACCAATTCCCACTGTGGAACCTCGCTTCAATGAGGTGTGCATTAAATGTCCGCCCATCGCAGTAGCTGAAAGGACTTACTGTCATGCCTTTATTCGGTCATGTACGAGCATGTAAATACCGGACCTGATGTAAATACACAGAGGCTAATAAAATTTATACAAAACACTTCATCATCATAAACAGTGGCAGCAGTGTGAGTGTGGCAGCAGATACTTGATCTTGAGCCCGAGGCTGAGCTGCAGCTTTAAAGCAGCGGAGCGGATAACGACAGGCTCTGATGTTAATTGCTTTCATTTACAGCAATTAAGTTGATTTGGTTGATGAGGGGGTTCGATAACGAGAGGCTGGGTTAATTTGTCTTGTTTGGATAAATACTTTGATTAACATTTTAACATTATAGAGCCGCTGAGCCCCACTGATGCAGAGGTGGTGCATGATTGACGTTAATTGCAGCACTCAGCTGATTGGAGAGCAAAAAGCTCAACAAGTGTTGAACAAACTTTACGAAAAACAAAGCAGAGGGTCCAACAGCACAAAGAGGGTAAAACCATCGATTCCTGCAGGATACGGTTCAAATCTGCAGTGTGTTGGAGCCTCTCAATATAGTATTTTATAAATACTTTATATCTGCTCCATGGACTGCTATGTAAACAGATAATAGATATCCACACTGTGAACTTTGCATTAGCATTTTAGCTGTTGGTGTCCATCGCTGACTGTATTTGGACTATATTTGCACAAGAGGATGGAGTCCTAAGTAGCTAATGCTAGCTAACTTGCTTATCAAACTACATCCATAGACTGTGCGATAGCATCACACAGGAACGGATAGCTGCTAATTAGTACTCATTAACATCCAAATTAGAATTTCCCCTCACCAAAAGTGGAGCTGAGGCTTCTTGGACGGTCTGTTAGTACAGTAACCTCACAGCAACCATTGTATTGTTCAGTTGTTCAGATCATGTTAATAAAAATGCTCCAGAAGGCTCCAACAGCACAAACACAACCCAGAGGTCCAGTTTAGGGACTTAACTGAGATGTCGCTATCCACCTGTCAGTCAAAAAAGGCCACGCCCCTAATAAGGTAAATTATTGCAGGTATTTCAAAATGGCTTCTAAAACAGTCTTGCTTCTGCTTGATGGTATGAAACCAAACACGATAAGATGACTCTTTACTGATAAACCACTGAAACTGTGAAGGGCTGTTGTTGTTTGCAGCTCTCTGGTATTTCCTGGAAGTTTTTACATCAGGTTAACACATTTGAAAATAAATATGAAAATCCTGCGAGCTCCTCTCATTTAAAAAAAAAAAAAAAACGAGCACAGCAGGAGCCTCAAATATCCAAACATATCTTCAGTTTTTTAATCCACCTGCTGTCTCTTCTCTGCGTTTGTAATTGAATCTAAAAACCCTCAATAAGCGCCGTGGTTCAGCTGGACTCGTTTGAAACCGCCGGCACACTCTGAGGAGATAACGAGAAGTGATAATTTGTTTCTGCCGGTCGTGCACCTACATGCATCCCACCATCTGTTATTTCATTTCAGCCTCCCGATGTGAATATTGAAACATTTCCATGGCAACAACAGCAACATACAGGCAGGTAGCAGCGCCTGGAGGAGGAGGATGCAGCTTTTCTTGCATCTCCATCATAGTCACACTCTGCTCATTATTTGTTGTGTTTTCGAAGCAGTTTTGTCGCTGACTTCTTTGGGCTTTTCTCCTGTAATTAGGGCATCTCCTTACTTAGATGTACCTCAGACGTCATATGTAGTTAAACAAGGTCAATTAGTGCTTCCGGTTAAGAAACCTCATTACAAGAAGGTGCTGCTAATTTTCTGATGTACTTCTGCTGCGATATGGTGACATAAAAGTATATTTCTTGATCATACTTGTTTTTTGATTACTGAGTTGAGAATCTAATATGTCTTACAATAGAGTTTTTTGGTAGCCTTCTAAACCTGCACTTAATCTGTAACCTACGTTAGCCCTTCCTGAGTTTATATCTCAGGCAAGATGTGAAAATAAAACTAATTGTTTATTTCAGCTGTAAGCTGGTTTACAGGGACTGACACACTGTTAGAGGATGTCGTTGTTAAAGCACTGTGCAAAAGTCTTGATCCACCCCTCATTTCTTCGTATGTTGCAGGAAAAGTGAAAAAGGGTGTAGCCAATCAGATGCTTTCCAGGTGGTTTTGCATAGTGGATCAAAATATGACGGTACTTTTCTGTGTTCATAGTTTCATCAGTATTAACAATGATCTCCAACAGCAATGGCTGAGCAGCTGCCCAACCCATGACAGAGCCTCCACCGTGGCTGCACACTCTCCTGACTGGGATCATTCACAGTGATGCAGCAGTGCAGATGATGGCTGAAAAATCTTACCCCTGGAAGCATTTACACGTCATGTTTACATTCATCGTGTTTCTGACGTGCAGCGTGTCATCCTGTTTTATTTTTTTTCACAGCAGCAATGATGTCATAGCTTGAAAAAGGAGCAGGACTCCATCAGCCAAGGATGAGCTTCACCCTGTCACAGGTCTGACAGCTGCTCCTACAAAACCATCCAGTCATTCATGTGACCATCAAAGAGTCAGAAAAAAACCTCACAAACATTTTTAAAGCCCTGATCCACAGGAATCTCGTGCCATTGCATTTTTAAAATAGTGCTGGCTAAAAGAAAAGTGAATGTTTCCAAATGATAGAATATGCAACTGCAATATAAACTCACTACTAGTATTAATAAAACATTTCTCCTCAAAGCAAAATACTGTGTTTTAGGTCAGTTGGGTCCATATATATATATATATATTCCCATTACAGTTATATAATGGACATGGACGTAATGTGTAGACTCTTACATTTTAATTTGAAGGTATCCACATTCAGATTGGATAAAGGGTTTAAGAGTTTCAACTTCTTAACATGTGCCACCCTCTTTTTAAAGGGAAAGTAAAAGTAGTTGGACAATTCAGTCAAAGGTTATTTCATGGGCATTATCAGTTAAACAGATAAAAGACCTGGAGTTGAGGTGTGGTGCTTGCATTTGGAAGATTTTGCTGTGAACAGGCAACATGTGGTGAAAGGAGCTCTTCATGCAGGTAAAACAAACCGTCCTTAAGCTGTGAAAACAGAAAAACCCCATCTGAAAAATTAGGAGTGGCAAAATCTACAGTTTAGTACATCCTGAGAAAGAAAGATAGAACTGGTGAACTCAGCAATGCAAAAAGACCTGGACGACCATGGAAGACGACAGTGGTGGATGATCGCAGAATAATTTCCATTTTGATGAGAAACTGCTTCACAACAGCTGACCAAGTGAACTACACTTTCCAGGAGGTAGGTGTATCGATATATCCAAAAAGAGAAGAGAAGAAGATAAAGAGGAGACTGCATGAAAGAATATACAGAGGGTTCACTGCAAGGTACAAGCCACTCATGAGCCTCAAGAATAGAAAGGCTAGATTGGATTTTAAACCATCTAAAAAGAAGCCAGCACAGTTCTGGGAAAAACCTTCTTTGGGCAGATGAAACCAAGATCAACCTCTACCAGAACCCCGTGTTTGCATGGGTTCTGTCCGGGTACTCCAGCTTTCTCCACAGTCCAAAGACATGGGGTTAGGTTAATTGGTAATTCTAAATTGCCCATGCGTGTGAATGTGAACATCTGTAAAACACAGCAGAGGCAGTGAGATGGCTTCAGCTGCCAGTGGGACACCAGTGTTTATTGATGATGTGACACAGAATGAATTCGGCGGTAATCAGAGATATACTGTCTGATATTTTATAATACAGATGAACAATGACCTAAAGCATTCAGCCAAAGCAAGAAAGTGGAATATTCTTGAATGACCAAATCAGTCACCTGATCTTGACCCAACTGAGCATTTCACTTGTTGAAGACTAAACTTCAGACAGAAAGACCCACAAACAAAAAGTACCTGAAAGCTGCTGGCCAAGCATTAAAAAGGAGGAAACCCAGCATCTGGTGATGTCCATGAGGTCAAGACTTCAGGCTGTCGTTGCCAGCAGAGGGTGTTAGAAATGAACATTTTATTTTCAGTTATGTAATTTGTCTAATTACTTTTGAGCCCGTGAAGTGAAGAGAATGTGTTAAAAAATGTTTTAGTTCCTCACATTTTATGAAATGTGTTTGTTCAGCCCACTGAATCAAAGCTGCACTTCAACTGCATCTGAGCTGTTTCATTTAAAATTCATTGTTGTGATGTGCAGAACCAAAATCTGAAAAAAAAGTTGTCTCAGCCCAAGTATTTGTCAGCCTAACTGTATATAATAATCACATGTTTAAATAAATATTTATTTTAAAATAAAAAGAATAATTATTTACAGTACATTAAAGTAGTAAAAGACCAAATAATCCATGTAATAGCACACGTGTAGCAGCAATTACAATAACTAAAATCTATACTACCAAAAAAAAACCAATATTTTGACTATATAAAAATGTGTATAGATATAAATAAATCTATATAAGAACTGTAATGTATACTATTACTGCAGTACACCAAACCTGTCTCTTCATAACTCCTCCCACTCAATCAGTAGTTGAGTGACCACACCTGGCATACAGGTACATCTTAGCCCCTGGAGGTTCTCGTCTATATCACACATTATGATGTCATCTTATGCAACCACCTAAATATTGAATACAGTGACAACCTGACCTGTGCAGGGGACCCAGACTTCTATACAGTCACTCCCATTTTTCATCTTTATTTTAATATAAAATCCATTTTTCCTTCTCAGTTCGGTGACACTCATGTGACCAACAGACCAAACAGAGCTGTAGCAGCTTTTAAGGTCCCATTTTTCAGATTGTTAAAATCTATTTAAATGTTAATAAATATTTGAGCAAACTGTCAACACATGAAGAAAACATTTTAAATTTCGTTCATTTTTATTTATATTTTTTTTCCAAATCTGAACACAGGCAGTACAAAGCTTCTGTCATTTTTTTTCCTTCCCCTTTTCAGAGGAAATGAGTTGTACAGTTAGTGCATTCGATCCTAAACTGATGAAAAAATAGATCTAAGAAGAAGAAGTGCTGCTACATAAGGAGATGATGAGGTAAATCTGTCCAGGAAGAAGAAACCAACAGATGAACTGATGCAGTGAGAGAAACGAACAAACAAACAGTCCACACGTTATTAATATTATTATCATTATGTACACGTCAGATGCATAGAATACTTTCAAATCCTTTTTTTCTTCTTTTTTTCCCCCTTTTTTACATAAATACCTACATTTTTCCCCACAAAGACAAAAACTACCATTAGAATGAAAAGCAAAACAAACTGCTCCGGGATCAGCTGCTTCCTGCGCCGCCGCTCTGGAAAGCTGCCAAAATGTTCCTGCAGGAGTTTGAATCAAACTTTATTTTTCTCATTGTCACCACATCTCTTTAAAATGAGCCTGACATATTTCAAACACGCACCACCAAACATGTTTATGACCTCGTTTGAGTCCTGCTGCCACAAAAACTCACAAAATGTAGATTAATCCTGAACAAGTGCTTCGCTTTTCTTCTGCTTTAGGTGGATAACTACTTCCTGTTTTTGTTTTTTAAATAAAACTAATTTCCAAGTTTCATTGCTTTGTTTTTGTTTTTTTGTTTTTGTTTAGGTAATAACTTGACTTATAACAGAGAAGACTTTAGATCTTAGTCAACATAATGAAATGGATTAATCCACTGCTGAAAATAGTCATTTTGACAATTTCACTATTTCTTGTCTTTTTTAAAATTAAAAAAAGAAGACAAGAAATAAATATGTCTTCACACTGTTATTATCTTAGATTCTTATATACCTAAAATTTTATGTTTTCAATTGACTTTTCCCAACATGAAGACCTAAAAGTGCAGGGATAAAACCTTGTTAAGTTTTGTTCACAGATTTCACACCAGTTAAGTTCATGAATAAATATTTTTTGTGTAACTAAACACCCAAAAATAAGAGTCTGAGTCATTTTTACAAATCTGGATTAATCCACCGCTGAAAATAGTCCCTAAGAATTTACCTTTTCTGCCTGAGGAATTTGCTTTTATAACAATTTTTAGATTGTTTTAATCTAAAGATTTAAAAACTACTGAGGAAAAAATGTATTTTAATCTTCAGTTGATGTTTACATTTTTTTCACAACAGAGCAGAAAGAAAAGTTTGTGGAGTAATATCTAAATGTTTGAATTGGTTTGATAAACCCAGTCAAATGCAGACTCATTCAATTAAACAAAGGTTACCCATCAGTGTGCGTGACCTCCAACTCATTAATGAGTGTTTGTGTCGTGTTGTCAAAGGCTCAGGATAAACTCGGAGCTCAAGCTGATCAGATTTGTTGACAATAAGAAAAACATTTAATATTTGCAGATGTTTAAACTCTGCTCAGGTTTTCCTTCAGGGGGTTACTATAAAAACAGGAGACAACGGTTCGTCCAGCAGGATGTTAGCCTCAGTCTGTGATTACACCCTGTCTGCCGATGCTGGGCACATCTGTTAAACTTCATCTGCAGACACCTGAACGCCTCTCTGCAGACTAAGTTTGTTCCTCAGTCTCGGGTTATCACAAAGATAAAAACCAGGGGTGATGATGAAATGTAAAAATTTTAATGTGTCTTACTTATTTTTATCCCCAGAGCACAAAAAAGCCAAAAACGCCATCTTTTGATGACCCAGATTTACGTCTGAGGGTGTTTCCAGAATCCTCTGAGACTCTCATTTTAAAGGTTTTTTCCATGAGAACATGCGGAATTCGTTTTTGAAAACTGATTTTTAATGACTGACCCGTTATGGGTGTAAATGTGTGACCTTTTTTGGCTCTCAGCCCCGAGTTAAAGTCTGGAATGTAAAGACTGACACAAACCCCTTTAACATGGTATCCCTGCCCTCGTCATCATAAACCCCCTCCTGTCTGCCTCCTGGACGAACCTCGTCTCTCTGCTTTGCCCTCGTTCAGCTTGGTGGATTTCCTCCACCCGAGCGAGCGGCTGCCTTCTGTCGCAGACATACACTCAGAAGCCTTCATCCCGGCAGCGCCTCCTCTCACGTTAGTCTCTTTTTCTTTTTTTTAATTTCAGGACGGCGGCTTCGTTTGGCACCGCCAAGTGTTCAGTCAGCAGCTGTGACCACATTTCTACTTTTTTAGTTTTGCTTCTCAGAAACATCAAAGTTCAACTCTGAAAGGAAAAATGTCCGGGCGCCATCCAGGGAAGTCCGTGAGTCCTTGGAAAGGTAAGCTGTCTGTGTGTGTGTGTGTGTGTGTGTGTGTGTGTGTGTGTGTGTGTGTGTGTGTGTGTGTGTGTGTGTGTGTGCGCGCGCGCGCGCCATGAGTCCAGATAATATTGTGGTGGAAAAAAAAAAAAGCCTTCACAGCGATTAAATATTATTGGGTCTCTAAAATTTTGAAAAACGCAGTGATTTACAGGAAGAAGCGGGACGAGCGAGTTAGCATTTAGTGAACTTCCAAAATAAGATCATGGGGATCGTCCTCAGTCATTCTATCAGATTAAGAATAATTAACTTTGCACCTCAGACACTGAGGGCTGAGGAGGGCTGAGGAGGGCCACTGTCACTGTCCAGGCTCTCGGACATAAGGATGCACTGTGCTCCATTTGAACTGAAGCTGCTTCAGTTTGGTTTTGACATCCGACTGAAAGCTTTGGCGCTTCCAGCCAGTTTATTTTACCTGGATGAAAAATCTCATTTGACTTTAAATCACATTAAAAGTGAACTTATTTACATCCTGGTAAACAATCTGAAAAGCAGATTTGATTGTTCTGATGCTGATATTTCACCTCATGTAAAGCACTGAACTGGAGTGCCTTTCAAAATAAAAGCTGTGTGCCTTATGAGGTGCCTGAACACACCTTAAAGTCCTGCAGGTGTCTTCAAGCTATCCTGACCCAGGGGCAGTTTCTGTGTTTGTGTATGTATGTGTGTGTTTCTGTGTATCAACAGCTTCGTGACGGTGCGATCGCTGCGCTCTAGTCCTCGCTAATGACGTCCACGTCCTCGCCACTGGCCTGCTGCGTCGCAGCTCTCCAGCGGCTCACGTGCTGGCTGCCCTTCCTCTTCTGCTGAGCTTCAGGAGACTCTTCCTCCAACTTCTGACGCTTGTGCTTCGTCCTGCGGTTCTGAAACCACACCTTCACCTGCACACAGAGACACACGTAGGGCTGAGCACACCTGAATAAAGACATTATTCAATCTGTGGTGCAGGGAGAAAAGATTTCAACTAAAACTAATTTCCGTCTCTTAGACTCGTTTAAGAGCCTCTTTTATTGTTTTAGATTTAATTAAAATTATTCATATTTTATTTCTTGTCCATAAATGTATGAACAACCAGAACAAACCCTACAGCTGGTGTGAAGAAGATCTTTTAGATTTCTGAATTTAAACAGCTCTTCTCTCCGTCACATTTAGTTTGAATTAAACTGACCTCAGTTGTCAGTATAAAGTGAAATAAATATGTACCGTTTATTATTCCCTCGAGGCTTATGCAAGAATCAGACTGAACAGTCCAACCATCTTAAACCTTTAGAAACTGTTTGTGAACTGGATTCTTTTCACACAGAAAAATCTTCACAAAACTGATTTTCTAGATGTTTTACAAACACACAAATGTCCATTTTTTAATGGTTTTCTTTTCTCACATCTAGCTTTAGTTTTTAGTTTTTATCTTCCACGGTGGAGTTATGATCATGCTGTGGGGTTGCTCGTCAGACCCGACAGAGCTGAAATGACGATGGAAGTCCATAAGTGGCACAGAGAACAGCAGAGTATTTAAAGATGGAAGATCATATTCCCAAGAAGACTTGAAGACGTTGAGGTACTGCACAACAAAGTGAAGGTGTGTTTATTCTGCACATGTGACGAGTACACAAGTATTACTTAAATAAACACCCGAGAACTCTGAGAGCTACTCTTTGGAATCCTGTGCTGCCGTCAGTGCTGATGATACACGTGTGCGAGCCTCGCAGTGATTTAAAACCTCTACGCTGGTAAAACACGGCTGTGACACGCAGAACTGTTAAAACTCGTCGAGCTTGCAGCGAGCTCACGTTGCACAATCTGCCGACTGAATCGACAGTAAATCTGGATGGCAGGATACAGATAGACATGATAGAAACACATCGTTCCCCAAGGCCTCGGGTGACACTTTAATAATATCAGATCTTCGAGCTCTCAATGAGAAGGCAGTTAAAGATAGGATTTTCCTGCTGGGTTCTTGCACCACAGGTCACACTCGTCACTCTCAAACTAAATGAAGAGTCAGGAGCTCATTAGTCTCCAGATGAAGCAAAGGAAAGTGATTATCAGGCTCCTCTCAGAGCCTCAGGACTGAAAACAACAAATCTGCCTCAGTTAAACATGACTAACCTGTGTGGGAGAGAGTTGTAGCCCCAGAGTGAGGGGCTGGACTTTAACCAAAGCTGTTATTTAACCAGTCACTCTATCTGTCTTCCATTCCTAAGAATGAGGTGTTGGATACTAACTACCCAAATCAGCTTCTCCAGCAGCACGTCAGCTTTTTCCAGCTCTGTCCGATATCACTTCCATGATCTGAACAACAGGATAACCAAGCTCTTCCTGTTTTTCAGATCATGTTTTCGGAGGTCTTTGGAGGTGCTGGGCTAGATTATATATCCCACCTAGTCCGGGAATATCTCGAGCTTCACCAGCAGGAACTGGAAAATGCCGCTGGAACATCTAGATCCAGAGACAGCACCGTCCAGGTCTGAAAAGTGAAGCCGGTGCAGAGGTGCCTTAACCCTGCTTGCTTTGTGATGGCCACCATGGCCACTTGTTAGACAAATGTTCAGGTTATATAGAAGTCTGCCATGACCTGTGACCTCAGTGAGCACCTTCCTGATGAGTTAATGACCTCAGTCGTTGGTTTGGAGCCTCAGTGAATAAAACATTGCTCATTTTTTAAACTCTAGACGGAGGATGTCCTCACTCTCACATAGATCGACCAATAAACTGCTCCGAGGCTGGATCCTGCAAATGTTAGAGCAGGGCTGTCAAACTCGTTTTACATGGAGGGCAACATACAGCCCACTTTGATCAGTGGACCAGTGAAACTCCCCTTTATTTAACTGTTTCGACACGATAAAGACAAAGAAAGAAATTTGTCAGCAAAATTACAGAAAAAGTTGTGGTAGCTCATCGTCCACGGTCCAATTTTTTGTTTTCAGAAATTTCTACCATAGAAAGTGAAAAGAAAACTTCTCTGTAATTTAATTGTTTGTTGCTTAATTACTTTGTGTAGTATGAATGGCCATGAGGGAGGTTTTTATCAGTAGGAAAAGCTGTAAAAATACAATTAAAAGTTTAATGTCTGCTTGTGCATGTTTGCAATGAGCAGCAGAACAAACAAGACAAGAATTATAAATTATAATAATAAATGGCTTCAGGCGCACATTCAGGCCACATGCACACATCTCTGCCATTCAAACACACTTTATTTTATGTAATATTGAACACTGGACTGTAAATTTAATCTTTTTCAAGGAAGCCATTTTTTATCCAGTGTTTTCATAAAAGCTTATATGGATTCACTACTAGCAGTGAGAACACACATGAGGTTTGAAACCTTTTGTCCTCCGTGATGGGAAATAACTGAAACTAAAAACGCGTATGACTTCATCCAGATCCTAATTTTATAAATTCTACACTCAGCTTTCCAAAACCACTGAAATGCAGCCAGATGCTGCTCATTTTACGTTTTCACCCATCTCTTCACTTTTTCCTGATTTTTTTTTTAAAAATCAGACTCCCCGCCTCTCTGTGTACTTGGCCTGTACCACTATTGTCTGCATGTGATTGGCTGCATGGTTTTCCGTTTCAAAATAAAGTCCCGCCCCTGCCTGCATGGATTCTCTGCAGGGCTGAAGATTTGGCTCCCGCATACTGACAGGCCGAATACAATTACACCGCGGGCCTGATGTGGCCCACGGGCCGGATGTTTGAAACCGCTGTGTTAGACCAACATGCCCTCGAGGTGCTGTCACTGTAAGCGATACTCCTACTGTGGCCCCTCATCGCCCCCCCCCACTGGCCTTCCAGTGATGGCTGTTTATTGATTGAAGCTGATGTTTTGGGAAAGCCCTGAGACGTCCTGCAGGAGCGACTCGATCATTACTGCAAAGAGCTGTGATTTATGTGCGATTAATAACCGCTGCTGGCTGATTCCCAGCTGATTGATGGATCACTCACTGCCTGTCTTCCTGTCCTCTGCTGTGAAATTAGCTCATAAAAAAAGGTGTGTGAATCACTGGCGTCAGGGCGCATATCACTGCACCGACCCGATGACAAACACTGTTGATCAGCCCTGAGAAAAGGCAGCGGGAGCTGACTAACCGTCGACTCACTCCTCCCCCCGCCATTCCTCCAGGCTGGATCCCAGCCAGCAGCCTGACGCCAGACAGAGCATCATCCTGACGGATGGCAAGGAGCCCGGCGAGCAAGGCACCAACACAGGTAGGGTTACAGGTTCAAATCCCAAACACACACTGTGAGTGTTTTTATTTAAGAGATTCACTCATTCACCTCTTCTTATTCTCACGCTGTATTTTGTATTTTTATTCAGTCTTTGGTTTTTGCCTAAAATATTGTTCTTTATGAGCAGTTTATCCTCATCCATCCACCGATCCATCCATTCATCCTTCCACTCATCCATTCATCCTTCCACTCATCCATTCATCCACCCCCTCATCTATTCATTCTTCCACTCATCCATCCATCCATTCATCCACTCATCCATTAATTCACCCACTCATCCATTCATCCACTCATCCATTCATCCATCCACCACTCTTCCATTCATCCACCCAGTCATCCATTCATCCATCCATTCTGAATGAAATCTTTGTTCTCCATTTAGCATTCAAAAAACTCTTTTTTTAAGTTTTTCTTCATTTTTTTTATCCAAAGATGATTTTTTTGGTACCATTTGAGTACTTTATTTAATTGATGCATTCATGCTTTCATCTAAAAGACATTTCTCTGTTTTAGGTCATCCGTTCATAGACAGAGTAGTAAAAAGCACTGATTCTGGACGCTCTGTGGTCCTGGTTTTATTGGACCTTTCCTCTGCGTTTGATATGGTGGATCATAACATTCTTCTACTAAGACTTGAGCATACTGTGGGTATAAGAGTCACTGCCCTTAACTGGTTTAAATCTTATCTCGCTGACAGGTCATTCTTGGTTAATTTGGGGAACTTCTCATCTTGCTTGGTACCTGTACCCTGTGGTGTGCCTCAAGGATCTGTATTAGGCTCTATTCTCTTCTCACTATATCTGCTCCCTCTTGGAGCAATTTTTGAGAAGTATAATATTGCGTTACATTGCTATGCTGATGATATACAGATTTAGTTTGAGATTACTGACGATCTTGCTATGTCTTTTCACTATTTTCGTGAATGCATGCGTGAGGTTAAAGATTGGTTCAAGAGTAATTCTCTTGTCCTGAACGAAAAGAAAACGGAGATCGTGGTGTTCGATAGTAAAATCCCCCGTGACCAATTGTGTGCTGCTCTGATGCCTTTTGCTAGCTCCCCTTCTGATTATGACAGTAATTTGGGCATCTTACTGGATAGCTCGTTTACATTTGACAAGCAAGTGTCTGCTGTTGTGAGGTCTAGTTTTAATCAGCTGTGCCTCATTTCTAAGACTAAGTGCTATATTCCGCATAATGACCTGGAAAAACGTATTCACGTATTCGTGACTTCCAGGTTGGACTACTGCAACTCTCTTTACATTGGCCTTTCCTCCTCCCTTCTCCTTAGATTGCAGACTGTCCAGAACTGTCCAGCACGCCTTTTGACAGCTAGCAGGAAATTTTCTTCCATCACTCCTGTTCTTGCTGGCTTGCACTGGCTGCCAGTTAAATACCGTATTCAATTTAAAATACTACTTTTCACATACAGAATTATCAATAATTTGGCACCGAGCTACCTCAATGAGCTTCTTAGGTTCCACACTCCTGTCAGAGCACTTAGATCTGCTACCCAACTTCTTCTGGAGCAACCTCGTTCTCGGCTGAAGTCTCGCGGCGACCGTGCGTTTGCTGTAGCTGCCCCAGTCTTATGGAACAATTTTCCTGTTGCTATCCGGGCGTCTGACTCTATGCCATTGTTTAAATCACGGTTGAAGACTTATTTATTTAATCTTGCTTTTCCACCAAGCTAATATTTGGTGTGCGTTGATACATTTTTATCCGTTACGCTTTGTTAACTACTTTTATGTATTATGATTGTCAAGGTTTTATAATTGATATGCCAGGTCCTTTCTCTTTTCCCTCCCATCTCCTTTTTCCTATTTTATTTATTTATTTATTTATTTTTTTCAAACACCTTGGTATACCCTTGGTTTTTAGTGTGCTTTATAAATAAAGTTTATTATTATTATTATTCATTCATTCATGTGTTTTCAGAATTTTCACTGTTTCAATGTTTTTATTTTATTGAGTTCATTAATTTTTTATAAATGATGCATTCATTCATTCACTCGGGGGGGGGGGGGGGGTTGTTTCACTGTAGACTGTTATTATTCACTTGTTCATGCCTCTATTAATCATCCATTCACTAATATTTTAGGTGGAAGATTTAATCTTAACTTTCATTCATTCATATTTTCCAAAAATGTTTTAATTTTGAAGAAACTTATGACTCATTTAAGTGTTTCATTGTTTATTCATCCATTCATTGATCACTTTTCATTCAAATTAGAGTCCAATAGATTCTTTTTTTTTTTTAAATAATTTGCTTTTGATTCATGTATTCACTCACGTTTTCATGTTTTGACGCTTTTTTACATTTTCATCCATTCATCTCGTTTAAATTCACCCTGCGGTTTTTGAGAAGTTTTTTTTATTCTCCGCTAAACTGTGAAATCATCATTTTCTCTGCTAAATCCGCCTTCTCCTCCCATCATGCCTTGCTCCTCCTGCTCGGTTTCCCATGATGCCTACCTGCGTCTCGGTCAGGCACAGCCCGCTGGCCAGCTGCTTCCTCTCCGCTCCGACCACATAGTGATTTTTCTCAAAGGCTCGCTCAAGGCGGAGCAGCTGCGAAGGCGAGAACGCCGTCCGGATCCGTTTGGGTTTCCTGGAGAATGGACCGTGAAGCAGCAGGTTCTCCGGACTGCTGTCCTCACCTGAACACACACACACACACACACAGAGAGCTGAGTTAGTTTGTAAAAATAAGTTTAGTGTATGTTCAGTGATCCCTGCTGCTCCGACCACTCAGTTTGTCAGTTTTTTCTAATCTTGGATACTTGTGATGTCATTGGGGGGGGGGGCATATCCCCCCTGAGGGAGAGCCAATTAGAGGAAAGCTGGTGTAAGGAGGAGGAGCTCATTCCAGGCAGGATGAAGGGAGAAGCTTGGTCACGGTTCAGTGTGACATAAAGAAGGATTATTTTGAATCGTGAATCATGCAAAGCTGCCCTCTTTGACTGGAAGTCTGAATACACACAAACACTCACAAACGTTTTATTTTCTGATTAAAATACCCCAAGCGGAGCCTGCAGGCTCATAGCTGGACTGTTTGTGGCCTTAAAGGCAAAATCCAGGGCACAGCAGGCTGTGAAATTACTAACTCATCTGGAGATCAGTGGGAATCATTTCAGGCTACTGCGTGACTCACCAACATTTTTATGTTGACTCTCTTTCACCAAATTCTGCTCTCAGATCTTCATTTTATTTCATGACATGAAAAGTGTAGTGCTGCATTAATAGATGACAACTACATTGGTGACATTTTGGAGTAAGTGGCTTGAATTACTTTTTACAAGCAGTAAGCAGGCAAAGTGATCAATTACTCCTGAAATAGTAAAGTCTAATGTGGGATTTTTTTTCTGGGTAGCAATCGCACACTGATCCTCACAGAGACAGGAATGTGCAGCAGCACAGCTCATCATTGTTATAGCACGGTGTGTGTGTGTGTGTGTGTGTGTGTGTGTGTGTGTGTGTGTGTGTGTGTGTGTGTGTGTGTGTGTGTGTTTGCTCTGGCTAATCTGAACAAACACCTCGTCTGTTTGACATTTGCATCTGGATGTGCAGCTTGACCACAGCCTGCACCTTCAAACTTTCCCAGTTGAATCCCGCGAATGACGTTTTGTGTTTCATTTTTTCTGAAATGTTAATTTTAAATATACAAATGAAGCTTTATCTGCTGAAATCGCCACTCATTTGGATGATTTTCCAGAACAGAAATCTGAATATCGCTTCCGTTTTCTCTTTAATTTGCGCCCAGGTAAATGTCAGAGGTCTGGATATCGTTTATAAGTTTATACAGGAGTTTGTGGGACTAAAATCTATAAACCAGGAAATGAAAAGTGAACATGTGGCAGGATTTAAACTGGGAAATTATTTCACTGCTTTAGTCCAAAACAGAAGCAGCTTTTATAGACAAATGTCACAAAGTGCTTCACGGAAATGCAAAGCAGCAAAATCTGGAGCCCAAAGAAAAAATGCGAGATTAGATAAAATAAGGCAGGAATTTGAAAATGAGGGGAAACAAACATTAAAACACAGGCGACGGACACGTCTGGGCATCAGCAAGCACACCTGCCGTGCTCGTTTAAGTAGGACCTGTGGACGAGCGGAGGCCTAAAGAAAACTACAGATGTGGGCCACATCTGGGTCAGAACTGCCAACTTTCAGGTTACTTTGGTCCTAAATGACGGTGTTGTGAGAACAAGTAGTCAAGTTTCGGGAGCATATGTGATTACTTTTTCTATTAAAGCTTTAAAAATGAAATAAAAAATGTTTTGGGTGTTGGTTTTGGTCAGAGATAAAAAAATAAATTAAAAAAAACCCTCAAACATCTTTCATGTTTTAAAATTCGATTTTCAAAAAACTCCCAGAGCTCGGTCTTCGGGATGTTTGAGGGTAAATGTCTGCTGCCACAGCTGTGAGCCTGGAGCTCAGGGATGCACAGAACGACAGACGCTTCAAGTCCCTGAAATATTTGGAGGTCTGTAGACTTTAATTTCTAGTTTCTCGTAAACAACGTACAGCTTATTCTTTAAAACCAGCTGAAGGCTTTCACACAGATTAAACCCAGGTATGACACCATGCACCAAATTCAGATCAACTGTTTTAGAAACAGCAGGTTTCGGTTCTCCTTCATCTTCCTGATGTGAATTACTCGCATGTTTGACATTCATAGAGCCACAGGATCAGATATTTACTTTACAACACATGAAGGACCGAGGTCAGCACGTTTTCTACATAATGCAATTTAAAAACAGTCCCTTAGAGATGCTAGAAAATCATCTAAAAATGACAGCAGGGAGCTGAAACTGTCCGCCTTTGTCTTTACGTCAGATCCTTCCAGCTGTCAGGCAAACTCAGTGCAAACTTCCTGTCTTCACTCAACCTGCAAACATCCGTCAGACCACCAGCAGGTCACCAGTGTCAGGGTGGATTTTACCCACGTTCCTAAAAGGCGTTCGTTCCCGTTATCAGATTTAGATCCTTAGCAACAGCAAACAGGTAAAAAATCTAAATTTCAGTGTGACTCTAACGTGGATGTGAAAATGTGCCGCTCGTGTCAGTTCTCAGTTATAGAGGTCATGGCAGACTTGAGAGGCTGAAGAGAAAACGACTGGACTTCTGTAAGTGTCTGAAGACGTTTCCGCTCACATCCAAGAGGCTTCTTCAGGTCTACAAACAAACGCTGGAGAGGTGACGACAGATAACAGCGGGTCAAAGAGGACGATGCCACCTTGAGTTTAAACAAACTCTCCGCCGTCTGTTTTGGACTTTGAGGTGACTGTTGCTGTGATTTGGCGCTGCATAAAGGAAACTGAACTGAATTGCATAGATTTGAGGTGAAACGTCCATATTTCCAATCACCGTCAGGAGACGTTCGCCAGTTCAAATCCTGAACAAAGAGACGAATGTGCTGCTGACCAACGAGGAACGTGAGGCGAACGGTTGAGTTTTAGAAAAAGCATCAGTTTAAAGCTTTGAATGAATATTTTTCTTTCTCTGAACAAAACGGGACGTCTGAAGACGACGGCCGGGACTCATTTTTGACCGCGTCACATCTTCTTTTGTGCAAATCTGAGAAACTGGCCGAACAGAAGCGAGTTCAGTTTCAGACGTCAGCCACAGAAATGTAAATTAGCTACGTGAAACGAAGATGATGAAGTTAATTTTCCAGCTAACACGCGCTTAAATCTGATCTGCGGTCAGATTTTACTGCGGTGAATCATCGTTTTACCGATCACAGGCTGAAAACGAGACGCTCATTTGTTTATGAGACGCGCGCGGTGAAAGAAATCTGAGCGAGAGCGTCGCCGCCGCTTCTCTTTGTGTGACTCGTTTTCTGACCGTTTATTAAAATCGCACGGAAATATCTTTCTTAATATTTTACATAAAAACAAATCCGACTTCTGCCCGAGGACGATGCGCGTTACGCAAAAACGGTGGCAGCTTCGTGGAGGCGAGGAGGACAATTGACGACACGTTCTCACGCCTTTTATCCCACCTTAGCGTCTCTAAAGCGACATTCATATGCAAACGCGGACTCGGGTGGCGTGACTCATGGCCGCCTCGCCTTGCAAATAGTTCTGTTGAGTATCAAATGATGTTTTAATGTAACAACGGTGAGATTTTCAGGCAGGTCAAAGGTCGCGAAG
Organism: Diplotaxodon limnothrissa; assembly: GCF_057381915.1. NCBI lineage: Eukaryota > Metazoa > Chordata > Actinopteri > Cichliformes > Cichlidae > Diplotaxodon > Diplotaxodon limnothrissa. The sequence continues at coordinate 11,500,525 of NC_140597.1, read as the reverse complement.
CTCCGAGGCGGCAGCTTCATGGCGGGAAAAATCAGCGGCGAGCGCACTGGAAAGGTTGAAACACAAGAAGAAGAACGTGTTAGTCGGTTGGCAGGATTTAAATTTTTAAATTTAAATTTTTAACAAATAATAAAAGTCAGTTTATGAATTTTACTCTAAAATAAAATAAAAACGTGACATCGAAACGTCCGAACTTCATGAACATTTCTGAAAACAGAAATGACACAACTTCATCCTCTTCAAAGGTCCAGAGAGAACAAGGAGAAGTTTAGGCGTCAGCGACATTTCAGTATAAAGACTTGACCCACGCGTTTCAGCGGGCGGCCATCATCAGGTCAGTTTCACGTCTCTCAGCTGCATCTACGTCACACGAGCGACACGTTGACCATTAAGAGAAAAAATGAACTGTGAGTCCTTCATTAAACAACCAACCTCCTAATGTACTGCACAAAAAGCTGATAAAAATGGGAAATTCAGGAAAAAGTAGATCATGTTAAGCTTTGAGAATAATTTATAACCTCCAGATCAAAAGTTAAAAACCCAGCAGAAAAGGCGCCACATGAAAAGATCGTTTAGTCCTTTTTTCACAATGAAGCTCCATAAACATCTGGAACAGCTAGCAGAGGTAAAGCGTGACCGACTCGAGCTCAAATGTAACGTCCCCGTGTAAAAACACAGGTTTCAGAAAAACATGGTTTCAGATTCCAGACTAAAAGCTTCTGCTTGTTTCTTTTGTTTCCCGCCTCCACCTGAAGTTTCATACTCTGCAGTGGAATCAGGGCGAACGCCGCCGTCTCCACCACATACACCACACACAATTTACAGTCGGGCTGTCCCCGTCACGCGTGAGAGTCCGAGGGAAGGCGAGCGAGTAGAACAAAGACAAGCAGCTGAAGGCTGGAAAACAGCCCAGAAACACCAGCAAAACACAAAAATACGACAAAGTCAGCGCCTGCAGACTCACTGCGGTTTGTTTGTTTTTTTTAATTGTTTGTTTGAGTTTTTATCAGTTTCAGTGTTACCTTGATTTGCCTTGCAAAGCTCTTCACCCGTTTACGCACAAAGACTAAAACTGAACACATTACCCTACACTTTATTATTTATTTATTAGCTTTTTATTTAAGCATAGAATGCAGTTATGTTACTTTTATTTTTTTAACCTGTTACCTGAAATATTTTTATCACCTAGTTGTAGTTTTACTTTCATTGCACTAACCCTGACTGGGAAAAGATACGCTCCAATAAATGTTCAGATAAATAAACGAGGAAATGTGAAATTATTATATTAAACACGATTATTTCATAGAGAACTAGAGAAGTCCAGGAGTTTGTGACGTCAAATAAACTGTAAAATCTTCTAAAATGTAGAAAACACTGTGCACACATTCATGTTCTGTTTAAAATTTCTGTCAGATGTGAAGAAGAACATTTAATTAGGTCACTTCCGAAAAGAAAAGACACAAAATCAGCCAGAAACCTGAACTCCGACACTGAATCGCACATCTGGAGGAGGCTGAATAGCTTCACATAAATAAAGAAGCGCGCCCACAGCGAGACTGAAGCTAACGCACCCTCAAAAACACCATCATCATCAGCTTCACGCAGCAGAACCAACACCTGCAGCCTCGCTGGGGGGTTTTCACCTCCGAGAGGGAGAGAAGCAGGTCATGTGACCGGTCCGGTCTGTCAGCAGGATTATTCAAACTTTCATGATTTCAGTCAAACAGGTTTACATGAAAAGTTTCTCTGGAGCTGAGAGACAGGATGAAACTGGTGAACTGTCGCTCATCAAACTGAAGTAAGAACAACTAAAGACGCCCGTGAGGGTCGTCTTTAATGACACCTGCGTGGTTTGTAGAAAAGCTTAAAGAGACTGCAGCTAAACATCCAAACTGGAGCTCAAGACGAAGCCTCGAGCTAAAAACTTAGCTTACAGTGACAAAGAAATGTAAAACAACTTCTCTTTGTTTTTGAGATCAATTTTAATGTCCCTTGGTGAGCTCCATCGATCGTGAATCATTACAATCAATTATCGGCTGAAGTTTCTGAAAAAAATAAATAGACGATTTTCTGGCTGAACTTAAATAATAGTTCATTAAAAAAATCAGAGCATCCATCTCCAGCAGTTTCATATTTCAGCTTGAAAAAACAAAGTATTTTTGTGGGCTGATGATTATTTTGTCAGTTAAGTCTTTTTAAGCCTTTAGATGTGTGAATATAAATGTCTGATTAATGATGATTAAAGTGCTTCAGGAAGCAGGAAACATGTCACGGGTATGTCACATCTGCACATCTGCACTGAAACAGATGCTGAACATCACCAGAGTTCAGGTTTTAGTCTGTAATAAACAGGAAATGGGTCATGGCACACGCCGCCATGTTTGAAGGTTAACGGTCTTTAAAACGCAGATTTCACTTTTCTGAGAATAAATAAATAAAAAATGAGCAGTACGGCGACCCATACTGCTCATTTCCATAATCCTCCAGTATCTCAGCCTGGGCCTCTCAGTTCATCCTCAGTCTGACAAAAGCAGTTTTAGCTCCTCCCCCTTTTAATACAACCTTCTTCTGATTGGCTGCCGTTACCAAACAGAAGGCCTGAGCAAAAACAACAAAAGGAATCATAGAAGAACCAAAAACTGATGGTTCACAGGCGCTCACAGACAATCAGCAGAAGTATTAAGAAATGTAAAAATAAATAAATAACCTGACTCGTTTGATTTTTGGGTTTTTTCCAAACACGTCGACTTAGTTTCATCTTATTGTAAAGTTACGTCAGGCAAAGAGTCGAAAACACGATCGCAGAGGGACGCAAAACGAAAAACTCAAAACAACTTAAGATCTGCAACAAAGGAAACAACCACAAAAACTCTAAACTACACAAAAATACAAAAACTGCCACAAGGAGTCACAAAGAACCAGAGCAGAACTCAACAGGACTAAAGATTACAACAAAAAGATTCAAACTCTCAAAGAGTAGATAAACGGCGGGCAGGAGCGAGAAAACAACGCTTCGAACTACAACCAAAAATAAATTTATGAAAGAGTTTCTGCTCGATTTTGATGAAATGCAGAAATGTGATGAGCCAGAGATCAAAAATCTGTTTGGACGGAAAAAAAGGAAGTTTGAGCTGAAGCGTGTGTGTGTGTGTGTGTGTGTGTGTGTGTGTGTGTGTGTGTGTGTGTGTGTGTGTGTGTGTGTGCCGGGGGGGAGGTTAATCAGTTCACCTGAGGGAAAGGTAACTCTGCAGTTTAACTCTATTTACACTCTCTCTCTCTCACACACACACACACACGTGTTGCCACAAATGTTCATTATATCGATCCGCTGCTGAAAATAATCCCAAAGCTGCGGTCCTTTTGAACTTGAAGTGTTTGGGATGTTTATTTTTGTTTCAAATCCGAAGATGTACTAAGCTGAAGGACACATCTGGATCAGAAAAAATATTTTCTCTCTCTGGGCAGTGAATTCTGAAAATGCTGATTTATAACTGAGAAAAAATAGAATTTACATTTTGGTGATTAATTGATTAACTTGGGCAAAAAAAGGTTAAACAAATTACCAAAACTTCCTTGGACTGTTTAAAACTCTAAAAATATTAATTCAATTGAAAATAAAAATAACAGTCATAGAAGAAAAGCAGCAGATTATCTTGTTTTAATCACTGAACTCTGAAAAGGTTTATTTTTGTTTACCTTTGGTTGAAAATTTACAAAAGGGTTTAAAGCAAAATGTATTTTTTCCTTAAGTCCCCACAATTACGTAGATATTTAATTGTATAATTTAAAAAAAATAGTATGGATAAAATGTTTCCTCTCATAAATCAGCTGTAAACTGAAGCTGAAACAGAGATTTCTGAGTCTCTTCTTTAAAAATGATGACTGGATCCAGTCGTGAATGTAAATAAAGTTGTTGTAATGGGACTGAAAAAACAAAAACAGGCTACAGAAATCTTACAAATATTCCTAACATAGATAACTGTATAAATAAATGTGTAGATATCACAAAGCGGGCTAACACTTAGGTTTTTATTTGACACAATCTGAGTTTACTTTATGGTTTCAATTTTTTCTCATAAATTATATATATATTTTTAACAGCAGTGATTCATAAAAACGTTGAGACGTGATGTCACGGAGAAACTGGATTTAAGAGTTAAACCGAGAGACGACAACGTTAGTGAAACTTCTGTGAAACCTGTGAACCAAACATGACCGAGCTGCAGCTCAGCTCAGGTTCAGCCTGTCAGGTGAATCTCGCCTGTTCAGTGTTAGGATTATTTATTTATTTATTTATTTATTTATTTATTTATTTGAGTTTGTGAGCTAACATGCATGTGTGTTTTTGGTTATTTTCCAAAAACCCTATTATTTTAATTTCTTTTATTTAATAAAATTGTTTTGTTTCATATTTGAACTGATTCTCAACAACTGTTTTTCCCCTGTTTGTTTTCACACTTTTATTCCAGGCTTTAAAATTTTACTTTTTTTGTATGTTTTCTGTTAACTAACCTGAAGAAATTTGCTTTTTTTGCTTTTAATGAAAAAAAATGTAATGTTACAAACATAACCAGATCAAATAAAATTGTTTTTTTAAATTGTGAGACAAATTCATTTACACAACATTTTGATTTTTTTAAATGATTTCATTAGACGTTTTATGACTGCCAATAACTGAGTTTATCAATTTTGTATTCTTTGTTTAGTGTATTTTACATATGTTTAGCTAATATACAAAATGTTTGTTTTATTTACTATTTTCCTTTTCTTTTTCATTTATTTTATTTCTCGAGTAGCATGATTAAATAAGATTTTTTGTTTTGTTTCTTGCTTTATGGTTAATGGAAATAAAAAAGACAAAAAATGAATTAAAAAAATATTATTGTTTTATTTTTGTCCTGTTATGGCCATCTTCTTCATATTATTATTATTATTATTATTATTATTATTATTATTATTATTGTTATTATTATTGTTGTTGTTATTATTATTATTATTAGACACCTGACCCATTTATATGGCTTCACTGAATAAATTAGTTAAATAAATGTCCGTGTTTAGGATAGAAAAACATTTCGTTACTTGAGCTGATCAGATTTTTTTATTGAGATTTTAAAAATTTCTGCGGCCTGATTTTAGCTGCTGCGCTTTTTCCGATCACCAATCAAAGAGCAGCTCCCAATAATCAATTTCTTTAAAAAAAAAAAAAAAGTTTCCTGAAAAACGAAATGACTCTTTAAACGAGACTCTGAATATTTAGTTCACAAAGGAAATTGTGGGGGTTTTTTTATCTCTTTTTGTTGTTGTTTTGATTTGTTTTGTTTTGTTTTTAGAAAAGTTGAAAGTTTGGATCCATAATCACCTTCATCAATAACACATAAATCACCTGAGCATAAAACGGTGACATGTTGCCGCTTTAATCGGCGCGCGTCGATCTCACCTAAGCTTTAAAATTAAAAAGTTTTTGTCTGCGGGAAAAAATGAAAAAAAATGAGAAAAGTTTGGAGGAGCAAAAAATTCAACATCGTTAAAAAACAGAAAAACCGACAGAAAGACGAGATTAACGCAGATAATTAAATAATAACATTATTGATATTACAGGTGGGAGTTTCATACTTACACAGGAGCAAATTCTGATTTATAGTGTGTGTGTGTGTGTGTGTGTGTGTGTGTGTGTGTGTGTGTGTGTGTGTGTGTGTGTGTGTGTGTGTGTGTGTGTGTGTGTGTGAGGGGAAACAGTGAAAGTTCATCGATACTTTTTTGGTTTTTAGAGTCTGGAAAACATCCAAATGACATCAAATTATTGTGTGTGTTATTCTGAACTCTGACAGTGACTCAGTCTGTTACTACAAAATCCTGTTAGCTCTGAATCTGCAGAGTGCAGAGTATTTCTTTCTCAACCCAAACTGAAATTAAACCAATCAAAACTACCGTTTAAAATAATAATAATAATAATAATAATAATAATAATAATAATACCAGAGAACAATTAAATGTCAAACTAAGAGGAAGACTCAGAGAGTTTGGTGCGCTCTCTGCTCACTGAACCCGTTTATTTTAAGACAGCGCACGCGCTCACGTTAGAGAAAAGACCCACGGAGTGTGGAGAGACCGGGTGTGACCCCAAAAGAGCCTGGAAGCGTTTAAAACGCGACAGAAACCACGGGAGTAAGTGCGAGGGTCCCGCCACCCTTCCTCCTCCCGGCTCACCTTGGAAGCGGTGTCCCAGGTACCGGCTCCGCAGCACCCACGGGTAGAAGCTGAGCGCGTCCCGGTGCTGCGGGCTGAAGAAGCTCTGCGGGGGGATCTGCAGCGGGTGCAGCGGCAGCCCGCCGGGGCCCTGTGCGTGTGTGCCGGGCTCCTGCAGCACCATGTCCGGGAACAAAGTCCTCCCGTTGCTCCCCTGGAAGCAGGAGCCGAACACTCCGGCGGCAGCGGCCGGGTGCAGGGAGTCCGGGAAGCGCAGCGCCGTGGGCCGGATGGGCTCCTCCCCGGAGCCGCCGCCGTGATTGCTTCCGTCCTTCCCGACCAGAGACTCGATGGTGAAGCACTTCTTGTTTCCGCCGTGCTGGAACATCGTGAGCACCGCTGCAGACCGAGCGCTCAACTCTTCAACGACCCGCCGTCCAGTCAGTCCAGGTCCGCGGACTCGGGGAGCTCACACTCCCACTCCCCCCATGGTGACTCTCCGCTGTGCGTAAAAGCGCAAATCCGGACACTCCGCACCGGGAAGGGGCCGAAGTTTCCTCTCACCTGTGCCCGGGGTGGGCTCCGCTGTCGGGGTGATAGTGCTCAGAGGCTCAGAGGCTCCGGGTGATCCTCGGCCGCGTGTCCTCCTGCCTCGTGCCGCCGCGCGCTGATGTGTGAGTCGAGCCGGGAGTGTCAGTCAGTCAGGAGCCTCGGCACTGATACCTGCCCTCTCTGCCAGAGGTGTGCGCCGAGCATGCGCACAGGCAGCCGCCCCGACAGCCATTTTGTTGATGGAGAGGATGACGGTGAGGAGGAGGAGGAATGTTAAAGGTGATGATGATAATGACTGACAGTGATGAAGAGGATGATTAAGAGGAGGATGATGATGAGAGTGATGAGGTCATAGCAGAGATGATTAATATGAGCTGTCTAATTAAAAATCATCATCTGGTTATCTTCTAATGTTCGTTTAGTGAGAGGGAAATGTGCTTAAAGAAATTTATTTATCGTGGAAATGTGACAAACAGTTGACCCCGGTGTGTGTGGGCGGATTAAGAGACAGTTTGCGCATCTTAGTAATTATTTTTAATTTTTGAAGCAAACAAAAAGAAAAAAACGAATAAATAAGACAGAAAATGAGGCTAAAGAGGCCCGTGGAGCCGTTTTGTCCATCTCTCTAATTATTTTTGTCTCTTTCTGTTTATATAGTGACATAAACGAGGACACAAAACTAATTAAATGAAGGAATGAGACGATATTTAAACTCTGAAGACTATTTGTGGCTACTTTAGCTGTTCCGTGCCTCTGTTTTTATTTTTTGATGAGGAGGAAGAGAAAAATTAAAAATTAGTCTAAAACTGTTTCTATTGAGGGGCTTCGGGGTGGCAGCCACCTGCTGATCTACCTGAATGTGTATGATGTGAAGTCACAGTAACAACTGTGAGTTTATTACAACTTCCTGTCAACATGGCGCATCTATATGCTGCTGCATAAACGCCCCTGATTTGTTCTGAGATTGTATAATTTCGTTGCCCTGTACCTGTGCATGTGCAATGACAATAAAGTTGAATTCTATTCTATTCTATTCTATTCTATTCTATTCTATTCTATTCTAAAAACTAGCTTGTGTGTATTTTTGTCAATGATTTGTTGTCATATGTTTAGGTTTAGTTTCCTGAAATCCATAAAAAGAATTGAAAAATTCCCCCAAAGTTCCTTTTTTTCTGGCGTAAGAACACCTTTGACGCTAATTTCACAGTATTCTCTGTGACCACGAACAAAGAGCTTCAGGTCCAAACTGTGAAGCGTGACCGTGGACCTCACTGCTTTGTGCGTCACTCACACACTGAAGTGTGTTCGCACACACTCGGGTTCTGAACTTCAGTCATTACATTTTATTGTGAGGTGAGTCTCCAGGAAGTGAATAAAAGCCAGTGTGATGTCCTCTGAAGTGATGAAAACACAGGTCTCCCTGTGTCTCTGAGTGACACTTTAATTGACTCAGAACAAGACAATTGACCCTGGAGGTCAAAGGTCAGAGGAAAACTCCCTCTTTTATGTGTTTTGTCCTGCAGCTGAAGGCAGCGAGACGTCCTCTGCTCTCATGTTGTGACCGAGGCGATAAACACGTCCATCAAAATCAAAATTCAGTGAAATCGAGGGATCTCTGGTATCATCGCCTTAATGCAGTGCATGATGGGAAGTGTATGCTCATCAGCTGATTGGACATTTATTCAGCTGAAGTTTTATTTTATGTAAATTAAACTATTTAAAAAGAAAAATCACATAAAGTAAAAAATAACAGCATAAAAATCAGTTAAATGACTACACAGAGATCTGCTTTTTCCATCGTTAGTAACACCTGGAGATGAATTTTTATAAAGTAAATAAATGAAATGTTTGTTTTTCTAATGATTCATAGCAATATAGTGCTGAGCTTAATTTTGTAGAGAGCAAAAAAAACCCTGGAAAATCACGTCAAGTGAAGACGACACCTGAGCCATTGACTGTATGTGTAATGTAAATTACTCCAACATGAAAATATAAGACAAATAATAAACAGTTTTGGGATAAAAAAAATGTATTAAACAAGTCATTGATATACAGGCTAGATCAGTGATTCCCAAAGTGTGGCCCATAGTAATAACAGTTTGAAATTACAAGTATCTCCAGTTATATATTTATATAAATGTATTTATTAATTTTAAAAAAAAGTAAAAGGAAATGTGATATTATTCTTTGCACTGCCTTAACACTTTGCATGTGACTGGGTAGCATTAGCTATTTATAGCTAACAGCCTGTGTTGTTTGTGTTTTTTTAAATAAATATTTCAAGGAAATCCGTCACTTCTGTTGTATTTTTATTCGAATCTTAAATCGTTAGAAAATGTAAGATTCAGAATTTCAGTTTTTTTAAGTAGGCTGCAACTAGATCACTACAACAACTGATTTGCGTGTTCTGGCTTCTCATGGCGCTACGATTACTGTAGCAGCTACGTGCTAACACTAGATTTATACTTTTCTGTATGAATCCCTCGTAGCCACAGAAACGTCTGAATACCCCACGTTGTAACCTGACGTGGACCAATACAGGCCACACAAGTATAAGCGCTGCTAATGACATTGGCCTTTTGCATGATTTACATTGTAGATTCAACACAGAAGCATAATTAAGGCTTAGTCAGGCAGGACTGACTAAGTTAACTATTCTGCCAAAGTTGCAGTTAGTTGACTAAATGCTCCCACGTTGATTGTTACAGTACAAAGTAAATATTATTTATCTTTGCTTTGCTTCAAACCAGATTTACTGATAGCTAAAATAAGACTGTTATGTATAAGTTGAGTGACATGGATTACATTAGATTGTAAGGTATTCAGGCAATCTAGCAGACTAGCTTTTCCATTCAGATATTATTTTAATAGTGATGACAGCCAGCTAGCTGCTGTTTATAATGTTAGCTTAGAAAGTAATGTGAAAGTGACGTGCTAGCTTACCAGATTAGCCTTGGGGATTTAGATAAATTAGCCATCGTCATCAGCTTAAACCTGTATTTTGCTTTGTAGGTAAGTTACAGTTTGTCCATATTAGCAGGCAAGTTAATGTTGATTATAATTGGTTTTGGTTCTTTATTATCTTTTTGAGCTGCATCCGGTTTGACTGAATGTCAGAAAAAATATTGTCAGGTTTCATAAAATGTGCCTTGCTTGCTCATGATATCATAAGTAGAATAAAATCTGAAGCCACATCAGGGTTAGTTTCTGTTGTCATGTGTAGTTTCTGTTGTAATCTGTGTCGAGCCAGTCATTTGGGGATGTTAGAGATAAGTGGACTGTATTTCTAAGCTAATAGTAGCTAGCCAGTTAGTGTTAGCTGGTGTTACCTTCTCGCAGAAATCCGTCCATTATTTTGTAATATATTCAGATAATGACAATAATACATTTTTAATACGTTAAAAATGTATTATAAAACGAGCCTATACTAGGCAGGTGCATATAAACCAACAAATCTCATCAGTGCTGTTACTGGGGACAAAATCCTTTGGTTAACATTCTTGATCCACTTCTGGCAAACATCCTAATACTCTGTATGCTCAGGCCACCTTTGTGAAGTGGTCTCATACAGGCTTTTCTATTTCACATTCAGTTTTATTCCAGAGTTTAACTTTGCCAATATTGAACACCACAGGTTCTCCCTGATCCTGCTCATTACCATCAAAAGCAAATTAAAAGTACAGAAATGTTCACGCTTTGTGAAAACTTGCACTTAAACATGTCGGGGGAGTCCATTACAGTGATGCCTACATGTTACCTTCTGGAACGTCACTGGGTTAATCAGTTTTAAGGGTAAAGCTTGATTTTTTAAATTCTGTGAGAACAAATAATTTTTCTGTGGTTAATGGAAATATTCAAATATTCTAAGCTACCGTTAGTATATGAAGTTTATCAGTTGTAATGAATCATTAGAGGGTTTCAAAGGTTTTTGATGATCATAATGAAGTTTTAACAGCTGAAAACATGAAATTTATGGCAAACATATTGTTGCAGTTTAAAGGAGGAGGAGGACTGATCTTGCATTTACAAAAAATAGAAGAAGAAAGGGTGTGTTTTCGTGCCTCGTGTCCTCAGCCTCGGACACCACTTGCACGCCTGGTTCGACCCATGTGGCCCAGACTCGGCCTTTCCTGTGCAGCTTTGGGACCTGGAGGACAAATGCCAGCCCATTCAGGAGGCTCTAATTGTGGCCCGGGAAGCTCCACAAAGCCCCCCTGCCTCCACCTTCAATGGGCTGCCCTGCAGAGGCCCGTGTGAACCGCAGAGCCCCTTTTTCCTCCCCATCCTGCCTCAGTATGGCAGCCTCCGCCTCCCCGTGCTCCCCCCACCCGCTCCACATGTTAATTAATAGGCCTTACTGGCAGATTTGGATCCCGCTCGGCTTTGATTGAAGGCGGCCATTAGCATCTATTAATTTTGCCTCTGGCGTTTTATCGCCGGCTCTGAAAGAGGGAATTAAGTGGTGTGAGTCATTGTGAGGCTGAGTTAAAGTGTGATTATTGTCCCCGCAGCCTGGAGCCAGCTAACTGCTGCTAAGCCCTCTTGAAAGTGAAGGGGCGACTCCTCTCATTAGACCCCAACAAGGGAAAGATATTAACAGGAAATAACTGCAAATTTCTTTTTCTCCACTTTTAATCGTTCCTGTTCATGACCCGCATGAAAAGGACACTTAAAAAATGTAAAAGAGGGAAAGTGGAGTGCAAGCGACGTGGCCAAACAGCGATGATACAGTTGTCCTGCTGATGCCTGTCACTTTCATCAGGTTTAATTGGGCAAGGAGGAGCAGCTGCAGGACCGTCGAACATGGCTGAGGTGGTTCTTAAGAACGCCACAGAGCACGAAGTAGTCTGAAAAAGAAAACTGCAAAAAAAAATGGCTGACAAACTTCAGACGGCATATAATGCGTCTGATGATACATGGAAACAGTGGTGTGCAGCAGCTTTTATAGGACCTGATTAAAACATACCATTGTATGATTTTGTTCTTCATGCCTTTTGTTACATGCTGACAGGATTGTCCGCTCGATGGACTCCTAAAGAACTGTGAAACATCTTTATTTCTATACTTGATGAGTGGTGGATGAATTTTTAAGAACCTTTCCTTTTGCAAAACACTATAAAGACGCTTCAACTACACATTCAAATTGATTTATTGGCAGGTTATATATAAAGTTTGATTGGGAACATTTTTCTGCAGAATACTTTTATTTTTCAGAGTTATGTATGGATCAGTTTTACTGCTGCAGATGTTCAAGGTTTAGCTCAGTAGATGTTTTCTCTGTATTATTGTTCGGTCTTTAACTTGTGATCATCTTGATGCAACTGTTGTTCTATAAAACTGGAAATATTTTATAAAAAATGTTTGTAGTGACTGTCCTTTCAATGAACAGGTTTAATGAATGCAGAAACAGACAAACAGCTTGATTTAAAAAGTACATTAAAATATATCAATTTAAAAATTACAGCGGTATTGAACGTTTTGAGTGTGTACAGGCAAACAGGCAAGGAATTTTTAATAAGAGAATGGTGTTAGAGATGGAAAGAGTGAGGCCATTTCACTTTGGTTTTGATTGATAATTATTTTCAGCTTTCACTGGGCAAGCGGTGCTCGACTTGCTTGCCCAGACAGAACACCACTGACAGTCTGGGGCCAGGACTGATTAAAACATTAAGGAAGAGATTTTTTAAAACTCTCTCGTTTAATGAAACTTATTTGAACATATCATGGGACAGTTTTTAAAATTTCGGAGAACTGACTGGTAAAAAAGTTGGTGGCAGAATTTTTATTTAAAACCTAATTAGTCCTCTAATTAGGTTTTAAATAAAATGAGGACAGATTGACACACTGGTGAATATTTTCTGACCAGATTAATATTATTTACCTGTATTTTGACAAAGGCTTTTCCCACAGGACAGACTGGAAATTTAGCTACTATTCATATTGATACAATTAAGATTTGTAAGTAATTAAAACTGCCAAAAACAGAGGCAATGGATGAACTGTGGCTGTTGGGGATCTGAGTATAGTCCCTTTGTTCCCATGTGAGAGCTGTTAAAATCTGTCTCTCATAGTCTGATGTAGTTTTTTTCAGCTCTTAAGTCAGATGAAGGTGTTAAATGTGTATTTTCCTTGTTATATTTATTATTACAACCTGTGTTTTTACTGTCTGAGCTGACTAACACTTCTTCATCCTTTTCCCTTTTCTATAAAACTCCTCTTCACACACTTTGCCCTGGGCTCCAGGTGTTCCCAGGTGGCGGTGAGGTGTCATGGGAAACCTGTGACATGGCAGCAGAGTCTGTGACCCGTAGCTGACACACACACAGGCACAGGTGTGTTTTCATCTTTGCAGAGGATTTTACATGGACTCATTTACTGTAGATGCACCTAAACAACCTTAAACCAAGCCTTCAGAATCAAATCTACCTCATGGGGACCTGCTGTTGCTCCCCAAAAACAGGGTCCCCATAATGTCAGCAAAAGAAGCGCACACACTCTGTGGTTGGAGGGGTGGGGGTGCTTTTGGGGGTGTCGACCTGCAGGTTTCAGGTTTTGTCTCAGCTCATCAAACAGCCACTGACACGCTGATCCCTTCACATCCGTTCAGCACTTCACGCTCTCTGCAGGTCAAAGGTCTCCATCTTCCTGGGCCTCAACATAGAGAGACAGACAGCAGGCCAGTCCCCAACCAATCACAGCGCATTGTCTTTCATGACCTGCGTGATGTCATCAGGAAGACAAGGACTTTCTAAACAAACAAACATAAATTCGTGTATGAAGTGACGTCTGTGGCTCACCTGACTGCTGCCCCCTACAGGCAGATTTGAGTATGAGTGGTCAGCTGGAGTTTATTTTTTCCGTCAGTGTTAGCGGTTTTGGTGGCTTTTAATTTCTCCCGTCATCGAGGGGGTTTTATGGTTTGTTCAGACCGTTTTCTAGTTGTTGCTTTTTTTAATCAGTATTACCAGTTTTGTTAAGGTTTAATAAAAATATTTATATGAGCAGTATTCTTGGCCCAACTTACAACTTTTGGAGTTGACCCTGATCTCATATTCTCATAAATATGTGTGAGATGTGTTCTTGATGTTTTCATAAATATATCACAAACTAACCTGGATCCATACCTGTGGTCGGTGGATTTTCAGCCACGCAAGTTGCTCTTTTTAAGTTCGTTCGATTTCTGATTGACTCGGCACCATGTTGTGGATTTCTCACATGTGAGGACGCCTTTTTGTGAGGACTGTTGATCTCTCACCATCCCTCAGGTTGCTGTCCACCAGTGCAGGCTCAGGGTTAGGCTGTAACTAGATCATTATTGGCATTTTATGACAGAATGCATGTGAGAGATTTGATTTGAAAGGAGACTTCTAGTTTGAGAATCTTTTAGCTTGTGGCTGAAACCAAATGCTAACCCTGGTGGACACTGGCTGAGGTGTGCTGGTTGACTTGTACCGTAGCAGTTTATTGACCTGCTGTCTAAGATGATGCACGGTTACTGGATTTAGGATTTCTTACAGCCCCGATCACTGAAAGGCTGATCAAAGCCATCCAGAGCTTAGCTAAAAGACTTAGAGGACATGAAAACATTTCCTCTCGTCTTCTCGTAAAGATGGCAGCTCTTATCTCTGTATTTCCTCAACTTATAAACTAAAACACATCTAAACTTGACTGTGAGAGACAATGACCTGGGTTGGTCCGGAAACACTGGTTAGCGACATCCCCAGTTAATGCTCACAAATGGAAAACCAGGCTAGAGGTTAAAAAAAAAAAAAAAAAACAACCCTTTGATGACCCTGAAGTACCTGTAGCCATAATAAGAGCTGGTATAAAAGGAGATAATGCCATTCAACAGTCCATAGTTATGTGCAATCAAACGAAATGATCAACCAACAAGTGAAGCTGATCATCATGTAAATTACTAAAGCTTCAGTAACAGTTTCTTAAACCCAAAACTTTATTCAAATCTGCTTGTTATAAAGTTTTTTCCTGTATGAAGCACTTTCTGTAATGTGGCTTCACAAATAAAGAGAATGTGTTTCATTAAAATAAACTGAAGGATGTCGAGATTATTTATCAGAGTTCTCCAACATTTATAAAACAACATGTTAAGAACACATAGGGTTTTGAATTCTCCTTCACATCTTTCCTTAATCTAATTTATCATCAAGGAAGTGATTAGAAAAAGATGTTGGTGGAAATTTTAGGTTTTTCTTTAAAGCAACAAAGAAAAGGCAAATGAAAACACTATGAAGAAACAAGATTTATTTGCAAAAATAAACAAAAGATATACCCTATATTTGTATATAACATTGCTACAGATGTGATATCCAGAGACCAGTTAATAATTTAAAAAAAAACAAATAAAAAAAACCAACACTGCAGGAACTATTTTTTTAACCCATAGCCAAGGTGCCTCCAAGTACAACTCCAGTGTACAGCTAAATACAGCTCCTATTTGTGAATTATATTTCCTGGAATATTCTTATGACTTAAATATGTAAACGTCCTGAAAGCAGCCAAGGATCTCTCAGTTCAGAATAAGACTGTTTAGTATATGGTCATCTGCTGAGCATTAGTTTAATGTTAGCATTAGCTCCCAGTGACATCAGCTAGTGATGTAATGTCTTTGGGAAAGCCTGTGGTGGTGATCACATTCACAGGTTGTATTCCAGTGGCTGGTTTCTGCTGCCCCCTCGTGGTCACAGATCAGCATTACACAACTCAATCTTTATCATTTAGTAACAATTTTCTGCTCGTTCTCCTTGTTCTTAGTGTCTTTTTTGTTATTTTTATTGTGTACTTAAGAATTTTAGTTCAAATTCCTCACTAAAATATATATAATATTCCTGTTACCCACTGAAAGTCCCCCCCTCCCCCTGCCCATTTTCTTCTTAATATTTAAGATTAGGAATTTATACTTTATCTTAGGGCTGCTCGATTATGGCAAAAATGATAATCACGATTATTTTCACTGAAATTGAGATCACGATTATTTGACGATATTTATTTCGTCCGCCAGAGCTTATATTATTTTTTTACATGCTGTAGTGCCATTTGTGGGAGCATTTCAAGTTGCTATACATCAATACAACTGTTATAGCCCATATTTTAATAATGTGTATGCATTAAGTCCATAGTAACTACATTAATTGCAAAAAAGTGCAATAAACTACAAAAAAATTGAAAATCGTTTTTGTTTTTACATATATTTCTACTTGGAGAAATTTAAGAGGTTTATCCCTCAAAACTTTAAATACAAAAAAGTTGCAAAAAATAGTTTACAACAACAGGAAATTTATTTTGAGTGTCTTCATAGTTTTATTTTTGGAGATACAGCAATTTTTATATACTGCAGGAAAAACAAAAAAACAATCCTATGATGCAAATTTGCAAAGAATGTGCATGTGCATCAAAATAAACTATTTCCAGCAGTGCAATTCTAAGGCCTACAAGTAAAAAACTAAATTTTCCGCAAAAATGACGTCACTTGCGATAGTTCACGTTGATGTCTTTTTCAATGTGGGAAGTGTTAAGAACAGCTGATCGGATCGGCAAAGTGTTTCTGGAATATTATGTTTTTGTTCCTGCAAGCTCTTTTTATGCAATTTTTGCAAAGCTATATGTGGAAGGAAACCGTGACCGAGGACAAGCTGATGGCATAAGAAGTAAGTACAACTCCTCTGGTTTCATATGGAAAAAAAATTATTGTGCTAGCTTAGCGTTCAGGTTCTACAGGGATTTAAAAATAGCTACACAAAACGAGCATGCTGCTCTGACCGGCTTTAAAGGTTTAACAATAACAATGTATTGAATAATGACTTTAAAAAATAATATAAAATAGTGTGCAAATACTGATAACAGTGCAAATGTTTGCAATATAAGAAATAAATGAAAAATGTGAACTTTGCAGTGTTGCTCTGTGGTGCAGCTACGACACCATAGCAAAGTTTACACACTGTGTCTACTTGATCCACGTCTGACTCTGCGAACCCATAATGTTTCCACACCACTTAAGTTTTGTTTTTTTTTACCTCTCTTTTCAACCAACGGCAGTCACTCTCCTGTCCAAATAACTTCTGCTTAGCTTTCCGAGCTTCCCTCGGGTCCTCTTAATTGTTGTGACGCGTGTTCGAAATGCAGAGCAGTGCGCTTGATTTGCCACATGGAGCAGCGCGAGAGTAAAGCATGAGGGAGGGGCTAATAATCGGCTCAGTCATTTTTAATGATCGTTGAAACCCCAGATCGTAATCGTGATTAAAATTCGATTAATTGAGCAGCCCTACTTTATCTTTAAGTTTATTAGGGAGTTTAACATTACATACAAACTGTTTTTTAAAGTATTTTCATTCTCTGTACGATATTACATCTTGATCAAATCCAAATGTAAGTAAAAATGTAATCTCAGATGAAATTATTAACAGCAGTCAAACTCAGTTACAGATTTTTATTTCAACAAGTCAAAAACAAAACAAAGAAAACATTTGAGTGTATTTACATCACGCTGTGAAAGCAAACCGCTTGACTTCCATTTGACTGCAAAAAGACATACTACTTTTTTTCTTTACATGTAGGAAAGAGAAGAAGAAAAAAATCTAAACTGTACAATATGTAAATCTCTATAAATGCCTGGTAAAAATAGCGGTCAAAGTGCTGGTGCAAAATACAGAGCTGTAACAACACTGACATTGTTTTTTGGCAATACAAACTTACATCATGCAAAAAAAAAAAAAAAAAAAAAAAAAAAAGGACAAGATAACAATATTTTTCAAATCTTACAAAGCAAAAAAAAAATTCATCAACTGACTCAAAGACTGTATGCAGTGATTAGATTTCTGTGACTGTTCTTAAGTATTTACTTGTGAAAATTAAACTTTTCAAGCTTTAAATGTGCCTGTTACTGAAATAGACATTTTAGGAATCCTGCAAAATGGCAGATGCCAGCATGTTAGCATTTCGTTGTCTGCTAAATGACTAACAGCTTCACAAAGATGCATGGAAAAGGACACTTCAGATTTATGTGATTTAGATAACTATTTTAAGTGGTCGCAGAATTTAGCTCAATGTTTACATCACATCACTGAATAACTTAAAACAATAAACACCCAAACAGCCTGTCTGCTAATATTTGTGAGCTACTGTGGCTAGCTTGCATATTACCAGTTAGATAACACAGCTAAAAGGATAGATTAACTGACTAACAAAGAGATGTAGAAAGGAAAAGTACTGATGTTCTGTGGTTAAACTGCTTTAACAAATACACATGATAAAATGGTTATATAAAAGCAGTAAATATATCAAGAACATGATAAGCATGCTCACTCTAATATATTATGAACACAACCAGAACAATCTGGCTAAGCCTACACAGCTAATTACTGGAGCCAGCCAACATGTTAGCAGTTAGCCTACCTGCCACAATAGCTCACGGACTAATAGAGCAGAGTCAGTTGGTTGAAAAAAATAAAATAAAATAAACCTCACCCTTTAAACCATTCTGCTTGCTAAGGTTAAGATATGAATGTGTGTTTTATTAAGTATTGTGTGCTAGCACTCTGACATGTACCTTTTTTCCTGGGGATATTAATATACTAACGGGTAAACACACGACTAACATGCTAATAATTTACTGCTAATCCCTAATTGACAATAACAACCAGCACTGATAGCTCTTACAGAGGTGTTCACTGAAGCTCTGGTGCTAGGTTTTAACATTCAGCTAACATATCTTAATATTATTGCAACGCTTTCCAACCAAAAGACAATAGCATGAGATATTATGTTAGCGTGCCATATATAGCGTGTAATTTTTTTTTAACGAATAAAACTATGGCTGTTGATCTGAAAGCCCATTTAATGCTTTAATAACCTTTAATGCAGTTTGTTTTTTGGCTCCTAAATACTCAATTACTGATGCTGTACAATGAAAAGTGTGATCTCAATTGAACATCAAAAAAAATAGAAGTGCTTGGAAAGAACTGAGAGAACCAACTACAGTAAAAAAAAAAAAAAAAAAAAAGATCTGAACCTTCAAGCAGAAGTTTGTAATGAGAGAAAAACCTGAAAGACTTCCCTACAAAGCACTAAGCACTGTTCCAGCACAGGGTAGGTGTGAACTGGTGTCAGTATTTACCTTTCTATTTCCATTGCTCCACCCTACATCGATAACTGTACTAGTCCTTTCAGAGTTTAAACCTCTGCTCACTTTTATGTTTACTACTGGTGTTATAAAATACTACCTCGTGAAAAATAACCCACAGCCGAAAGTTACCAGTAGAAACTGGGGTGATTTACGTGAAAAGAAAAAAATAATTCCAGACAGAGCCAGCAGGTCTGTTGTTTCTAGAGATATCCCTGTTTTTGTTTTTTTTTTTAATTTTGTGGACTATTAGTGAAAGGAGCAAGTTGGAAATAAAAAGGATAAAAGAAGTGGAAAAACAGTCCCTGCAGTTAGAAAAGGCACAAAGGTAAACGCTAAAACACTAATAAACTGGAAAGCTATCAAGTACTAGTCATATTTTTTCTTTAGGATCCTCAGGAAGCTCATCAAATGCATTAACCATCCAAGTAAAACAGGCCTTTGTTACAACCCTTGAAACCTCAGAGGTCTCAGACTTTCTGGTACCATCAACAAACCTGGTTCCCAGCAGAGTCCTTGGAGAAAGTTTAATACGTTTGAACCTTCAGCTACTTCACGTGCATCAAATACTGTTCAACTCAGCAAGGCTCCAACTTCAGCAAAGACGCTCATGAGATCTTTGATCAGCACTTCGGCGTCCTGATGGGAGGCACTTTGGCATTGGCATTTGGAATTTCCAGAACCGTAATACCTACGGATACAGTGACTGGAGTAACAGTTAGTCAGCAAAAGAAATCAAATTAGTCAAGTTTTATGGCTTTTGTCACACGAAAATTGCTTGTTATTGGATGTAATTTATGAAATAAATTCTAGACTGATAATGGGCTGAAGGTTTAATTCAAAAAGGAAAGTCATTAATAGCTGAAGGCCTAGACCTGAAAAGGCACACCTGACGAAGCATCGCAGCATATGATGCAGGTTTTATGGTGCCACCAGGAGTTCTTGGACTTGAACTCAAGATTGAGTCAAGTAGTGGAGTGAAGTTAACTGATAACGTGATGTTACGGACAGAATGAGCATTTCTGTGCTGCCACGCTCATCAGTCCGTTTTTGCTCTGCAATAAAATAAAACTCTGTTCCTAGTATCTCAGTTTCATGCTTTCTGTAGCATTTAAACCGCCATCAAACCGATGATCGTCATTAGAAAATGCCAGAAAAACAAAAATAAACATGTCTCTCTGGCTCCAAACAGTTCGTGCATACAGCGGTAAACGCTCAAAGCTTTCTGTGATCTCAGAGGATCCAGAGTTGTTCAGTAAACCTCATCGACTGCAGAAGATCCGCTGGCTGCAGTGAAACTGATGTTCTCGTTGATCAGCATTAATGTAGGCAGAGTCAGAGCTCCAGAGTCTCTAACGTGAACTCGGAGGGTTGGCCACTCTTTCTGTTTGACTCTTTTGCTCAGTTAATGAAACCAGACGGGCTGCTAGTCGGAAAAAGATCCAGGGTCAGACTCGCAGTCGGTCATCTTGGCGTGACCTCCGGCATCACGGTGGGCAGGTGGATGGGCGGGCACGAGTCCCTGTGTCTCAGCTTGAACATCAGCTGCTCTTTTTCCTGAGAAAGCTTCTGGTTGGATGCTACCTGCCTCTCCAGCGCCACCTTCAGGTCTTGCTGCTCCTTCGATAGCTGCCTGAGAACAGGAAGAAAGGGAAAATTATTTGAGAAAGGACAAGGTGGTTGGGGACCTCTGTTACGTCTTTATGTTTCCTAGAAAACGGAGCAACAGACTGCACTGATCCAAGGATACTGATTTGTTTCGGCTGCTCTGCCTCACAGATTTTAAACTGGTGCTCAAAGTTGTTTTTAGAACAAATCTTCTTTAGCTTGTGACACTTGGAGTGGATGTAAACACATTTCGTAGCTCTGAAAGCTGAAACCTGCAGTACTTCAGCATAAAGTAAAGTTAATGTAAACAGAGATCAGCTGATTCTGAGAGGGTCAGGTGGGAACTTTGCTCAGGTTTGTCTGGTTTTATAAGAAATTACTCTTCTCTAATATTAATGAGGTTTTTCTGAGGGTTGAATCTGAAGTTAGATCAGTTACTATCACTAAATCAAAATGTGTTGCTCCTTTAGCTTCAAGAAATGCACCTCCTTATATTAAACTGTTCTAACACCAGCCCATTTTGACTGAAGCGCTCCTGCAGGAAGATGTTCCGTCCAGCAGGTGGCAGCACACTCATGCCTCTGCTCTGCTTTCTTCACTCTATTAAATATTCAGGCACGTACTGAATGAGAGTCTGGCAGTTGTCTATCCGGACCCTCAGGTCCTCGTTCTGCTGCATGGTGTGAACGATCTGGTCCTCCAAAGCCAAATTCTTCTCCACCTGAAAATCATGAGACGAGCATGAAGACGAAGAACGTCGCGGAAAGAACGAGCCCCACAAACACAAGGAAACGTAAAGACATTAAATGTAACTGAACAGGAATGAAATGGAGTTTGAGGTCAAAGTTCAGGTTTTCTGCAGTGTTCAGCACATGAAGTCAAACTTTTAAAGTCTTGTAACATCACAGTTACTACAAAGAGATGTCTTTGTACTAACAAAGTTTTTTTGCATTTTCTCTGCAAACTCTGGACTCAGGATTTTAAAAAGCTCATTTACCGATTATCTTACTGAGGAGGTGCATTAATTAATTATTCAGAGTTGTTTTTAAACAGCATGGGTCTAGAACTTAAAGATTTAAGGTAAATGGTTTTCTCTGATATCCACAGGCCTCTCTAAAGCCTGCAGCTTTCAGCTGCTATTATATATTTTATATAAAACCTTCTGAACGGATACAAAAACTATAGCTGACAATAAAAAAGAAGAGCAGCTCCTGCACATCTGAGAAAACTCAGATCATTTCCCATGAAACACAGCTCGCTCTAACACTCAGCATGTATCTGGTGTCTAGCTTCATCACGTCCACATCAGCTTCGGCGTCATCGTACGGACAGGTGACGTAAAAGCTTCACGCCTGCAGAAACTCTTTAAACATCATCACGTACCAGCGTGTCCATCTGCTGCAGCTTCCTGTTCTGCTCCTGCACGCGCTCACTCTTCATCTCAATCACAAACACCAGGGACTCCTGCTCAGACTCCCAGAATGCACCTGGGCTCCCGTGAGCCTAAACAGGATATTAAAGAGTTTTAATATTGTAGTTACAGGTGGTTTAAATTGATTTAACTTCAAACACAAGTTTAACTTTAATTTTATGTAAACACACACACACACACACACCTGTATATTCCTCTGCAGGTCCTTCTTAAACATCGATTCTTCGACTCGTCTCTTCAGCTCGTTGTAAACCTGCAGCTCTGCCTTCAGCTCCTCCACTTTAGCCTGCAAAAACAAAACAAAAACACTTAATTCAGCTTCTTCCTGGTTACTGAATACATGAAACATCAACACGCTAACATCCAGAACAGCGCCCCCTACTGGAGTTCTCCGAGGGTTTCTGTAGGTATGTTTAACACTGCTGCTTACAGAAACTAATTCAATACCTTCAGTCCCAGAAGGGGCAAAATATACTCAAATATGTCCATGCAAAACCTTTGAAGCCTCAAATTCACACAATTTAAAAGGATCACCAGAATTATTAAACAGATTATTACTGTTGTAATTTACTGCTGTTTCTCTTTTTTCCCCCTAGAACAAACTGGATTCAGTGTTTTAAAAAAATCAAATAAAAACACTCATTCAGCTCATTGCCATTAGCAGGTGCCTGTGTGGTTCTCCCATACAGTTTATGCAGTTTAATAACCAAGCTAACTGACGTTATTTGATGACTTAGCACTAAAAGCTAAGCTCATACCGAGGCTTCCAAACACAGAGTCTAATATATACAGACAAACATGGAATCTTTTATATACAGGCTGTGTCTTTAACTTTAAGCTCGAATTAGTGAAACTGAGGTCTGTATCATACAAACGATCTCCGCTCTCACCGTTACTTCACATATTTGTTCTTTTCATCAGCTACAAATACTTGAAATTACAATTACCGCTTTTACCAAGTGCATCAACTGTGGGAACCATATCTTTTAAAATGTAGACTGTTATAAGAGCTTCACTAACACTTAATAATTAATGGGTAAAACAAAACAAAATTACTCACACACAAACAGGAAACGCAGACTTTGTGAGATAAATCAAGAATGAAATTAAATCTAGTCGTTAAATACAGAATTTCATTTACATTCTTGGCTGATTTTCAGACTGTATTAACAGACACAAAAACACTGCTCGTCGTTTCCACGTTTACCTTGAGAACGTTTTCAGCCGCCTGAAACTTTTCTGTCAGTTGATTTTTCTCGTGCTCGTTTCTCCTCTGCAGCTCTGCAGGAAACAACACAAACTCGGTTTATAGTCCCAGCATCACATGACCTCAAACAGGCACATGTAGACCATAGCTAAGAAGTTTGGCGAAATGTTTTTAACATCTAACAAGACTCATACAGGATTACTTTTTAAAAGTGGCTTCACTTGTGTTTGTCGGGTTCTTTTATCTATAACAGATATTCTAATTAGACAAGAAAAAAGAGACAAAAACAACCACAAAGACACATAAAATGACCAAAAGGAGGCTAAAAATGACTTCAGGGTGACAAAAGAAAAGAGAATCCAGTCTGCTTCTTAGTCATTTCCCGCTTCTTTGATCCTGGGGGTCTCTCTGCAGGAGGGGAAGTCTGTGGTCCCATAATCACAACTCGTTAAACAAATACAGCAGATATAAGTGTTGACTCTCCAGCCATCTGCTGTGCATTACCTTCCACGTGCCTCTCGTGCTCCTCAGTAGCAGATTTACTCTTCTGTTCATGCAGGATGTTCAAATCGGCCGTCGTCTCCGTTTTCACCTGGAAGTCAGGACAGATTCAGTTTAATAAAGAGGAAAATAATGAGACAGTTGGAGGGCAGGCGTCAATAAAACAGGACACATGAAGTCCCAAAAACCTGCTGTGTTTTACAAAGAAACTTGACTGGTTTCTGTGCTCTTTTAATCACTGACATCTTTTTAAAAAGTCTATTCACTAGTTTTCTTCTTTTTTAAAATCTTCTTTGGCAGAACACAGAAACGTGTTCTTGAGGGATGCCACCTTATTAAAGATGGCATCCCTCAAGGCACTATTTTTGGTCCTCATTATTTTCAGCATCACAACACTTTGAGTCTATATTTCATAAGCACCATATTCAGTATCACTCTGTATGCAGATGACAGTACTACCTGCTGTACCTAAGAGTTCCTACTCACTGAAAAACCTCTTCGGCTGTTAATTTCTGGATGGTAAAAAAAAAAAAAAAAAAAAAAAAAAAAAAACCCAAAACAGAGAACACTGTTTATTTTCAATCAACAATGAAAATCAGTGATTCCAGATAATCAGGTCAGTAATCAGAAGAACATCTCACCTTATCGAGGATGCTCAGTACGAGGCCACACAGTTCTTCATCACCATGGTCTTTCAGTAACTCCACCCTCTCTGGGTTCCCATTGGCCTCCCTTAAAATCCTCAGCTGCCACTCAAACCGCTCCAACTGCTTCTCCAGACAGACGTCCGGCTCACCTGACGCACGTTTACCTGCCAACCGGCACAAAAACATGACCTTAAGTTACAAACATGCTTTAGAGCAGAGGTTCCCAAAGTGTGGGGCCCGCCCCCTAGGGAGGGGGGGGGAGCGCAGTCATTGCAGGGGGGCGCGGTATGAAAAGAAAAAAAAAGAAAAAAAGAATGCTTGGACACTGCTAGCTTAATGGACAGGGTTTTGACGGGGCTCCCACACAAACGCAAAGTAGTAGATGAAGCACACCGCCCTCTTCCGGCAGAGAGTGGAACTACAGACACCACCATGTTCAGGTAGAGAGTGGAACTAAAAACACACCGCCCTCTTCAGGCAGAGAGCGGAACTACAGGCATTATAGGTTGACTAATGTTTTGGCTGCCGTGACAGCATTTTCCCAGCTTTTATGATGAATTTTATATTAAAAAAAATATTTCAATAGAAAGACTGAAGAAATTTTTTTTCGTTTCTACTATTTTTACCTATCAATCTCCTTACGATTAATCAGAATCTGCGTTGGAAAAGCCACACTAAGTTCATAGTTTGTATGTCCTGTTTGTTAATGTGTTACTGAAGCTGTGAAGCACTTTGCAAATTTGTTTTTATGAAAAATATTGTAACGTTTTTCAGGCCTTCTAAACTTCACTTTTCTTGACTTTAATTTCATACTTTTTAATGACCGTGGGAATCATGAAAAAATGTTCTCTCAAGGTCTAAAGCTGAAGTTCATCCTTGCAAGAACACACGGTCATGAATCACACCTGTATGCAGGAAGTGTTTCTCACTGCAGTTCTTATTTCAACCCGTTGATTACAGCACGGACGTGCAGACACACGATCTGTTCATTCAGTTTCAGTGACGTCTTCAGTTTGGATAAACCCGATCACATTTCAGCTGTCACAAACACAACGAAGGTTATCATTATCATCACAAAACAGTCAAAAACAAGCTGCCACATATTTTAATACCAGGAGCCAACGGGGCTTTCAGGCCTTACTTAATATCTGTATTTTTCTAATAATCCCAGTTCAAATTCAGGCGCAAACAGGTCGGAGCCTGTCTGATGTTTAGACAAAGACCAGCTTTACTTTGATTTGAGTTTATTCACAAGGTCCTGCAGCAGCATGTAAACACAGAAAAATGAGACCCGACGGAGTTCAGAGCAATAAAGTCGCATTTTTAAAGCTTTAAAATCCACGTGGAGACAATTTAACATGAGAGGAAGAGAAGATTTAAACTAAAACTCAGAGAGCTGAAACAGTGAAATTTTCAACAAAAAAAAAAAAAACATGAATAAATGAATGAATGAATAAATGTGCAAATATGCTGTTTTTAAGGTGAACTTCCAGCTAGTGATTCACAGGATGACGACACGTCTTCCTCCATCGCTGCAGTTTAAACGAGCGGCTCGTAAACAGGAGGAAATGAGGGTGCAGCGAGCGTCAGCGGTGAGTCAAACCTTCAAAGCAGCTGCTTGATTCAGTCACTCTGATAAAATCAGTGTGAGGATGATCGTTCAGAGCTCGTTTGTCACTGCTGGGAAACTGGAGCTCGTAAAAATGTGAATATTGTCTGTTTTCATAGGACCGTCACATGATTTGGCTGAGTAAAGCCACACACTGGAAAGCTGAACTGAAACATGAGACATATGGCACTACGTCATGTTAAACTCTGTAGTTTTATTCCATTTCATAGTTTTAAATCTTTTCATTAATAACATAAAAATATTTAATAAACCTAAAACAAGAATAATGAATAAGTCGAGCTTTGTTATTTGACGTAGATTAATTTCATTTTTCTGTTAAAAAGGTCACTTTTTTCCTGTTACTGCATTATTACATCCATTTCTATGGATTTGATTCTATTTAAGATGATTCTGCCTTTTTTGTGACATTTTATCTGGCTGACCGATGCAGGATTTTTAAGGCTAGTACCAATAATATTTAACTCATTCAAAGTCAGATATATGGGCCAATATTTAGCATAAAACATATTTGTTATGTGTAATCATTTGTAAGCCCTTAATATAAAATGGTAATGCAGTTTAAAGAAATTGTGGATTACTTGTTTACTCCAACCAGCTGGTTGTTGTTTGCTCCAAACAAGAGTTACCAGCTGGGAAGTTGCACAGCGCCCTCCGGTGGGCAAACTATGCAGCATCACTTGTAACAGGTTTGAAGGGTGTTTCTACAGTCTCTACTTACATTTTTCATTTTCATTCATCAGCCATTATTAAAACTGATACGGCAAGACTTAATATTGGTGAATATATTGGGCAAACTGTCTTTATTCTATTTATTTTGGGGTTTTTTCTTTACTAGCGGATTGTTTTTAATTTAATTTGATGTACTCTTTTGTCCATGTAAGTATTTTAAATTTGTGAATGACTTTTCTTCTTTTTAATTTACTTTAAATTGTTGTTTAGCCCTCTGAACTCTGCGTTAAAAGTGCTATCAGATAAATTCTCACTGCTGATCTGCAATGTACTCCAGGGTGTACCCAACTTCTTGCCCTATGATGGGATCTCCCTGAACCCTGAACTGGATAAATGGAAGAAAATAGATGACTGACAATAAGTCTGGGTTTAAAGAGAACTTTTTGAAAACTCTTATATAAAAAAAAAAAAAAAAAAAAAACAAAACATCCATGAACTTGTTTTATGGATGCTTTTTTCATTGGTGACAAGCATGTTTAGATTCCCTGTTACTGAAGCGTAAAATAACGCTTACATAAAATAAACGTGAGGCTAAGACTAACAGGCTAAGTGTCCGGCTACGAGGCAGCGAAAGCAAGAAAAATGTTAATAATCTGCTCCAACTGATGGATGTGTCTGAGGTGGAGACATCTGTCCTGCATAAACAGAACTAGCCTAAACCTTCGACCCAAATAAGGAAAAAGAAACACAGTAGCATAAAATCAATGCTATGCTAAAGGCTCCGTTAGCATTCGACCTTTAAACTGTCAGGTAAAAAACCTGAACAGGTAAAACTGTAAGACGTGTTCTGTTAGAGGGAGATAAAGGTGTCCTAACAGGTGTGAACAGACACCTGTAACGTTCTGGTGATGATGTCACTTCAGTTTCTGTTTATTTAGGAAAGGCCAGGAAGCATGACTTCTTTCGTCTGTCATGCAACAGATTTATCTGCGCACAGGCTCATTTTCGTCTGCAGCGCCTGGCAGCTTGATGGCTCATTAAAAAAAGCCTTAGCATAAACTAAGATGGCAGTTTGTTATGTATGAAATGGTCAGAGCTCTTTTCCAGCAAGTTCTGAGGTGACTCGAAGGTTTTCCCGTTCCAGGAGTGTCCTGGCTGTGGCCTGGGGACAAGCCCAAAACACCGCGCAGTACAGGTGAGCATGGGATCTACTCTGACCTCCTCCCGAATGACCAAGTTCCTCACCCTCTTTCTAAGCGAACCTTATTTTTTTTTTTTAGAAAAAAAAGAGGATGAAACCAGTCATATATCAGCTGCTTGTTTTCACTGGAAGTGTACAGAAGCAGAATTACAAAAATCTGTGTCACCATCTAAATACCAGCCCATTTACGGAGAAGAACACGCTGTAATTATCACACATGCATTTATCCCACCAAAAACAGAAACGAGAACTTCTATAGAAACAATTCTGTGACATCACTCAGAGAGGAAGAGGTCGGGCCTTTTTCCTCAGAAAAAAAGGAGTCTCTGTACTACTAAAATATGAAGTATGACTCTACGCAACCACAGCCACATTACAGCAGAGTGAAAGTGAAACCTCTCATCATCAGTCAGACTGATTCTCATGACATTAGGTTCAGAAAAACAAGAGAAGCAAACAGGAAGCGAAAGAAGAGTGAAGAGGAAACCAGTCTGCAGCACAAAATATACTCACCTTCATCATCCTGGCGGATGTTCGCCTTCTGAGTCTTCTCTCCTTTCTTGCCTTTGCTTTTCTTCTGATAAGACAAAAAGGAGACGTTGCAGTAAATAAACAGAGGTTCAAATTCCTCTTAATGAACATGTATTATTAAAAATAATCAGAGAATGGCATCAAACCTCTGGGATACTGACTTAAGTAGCAGTTTCAGCTGCACTAGACGGGCAAGAACGGGAACCCCCAAAACAGGAATGATTTCACAGCTGGAGCCCACTCACATCTTCTCCCAGCTAACATTGTGTGACTTCTTTTCCCCTAGTTTTGCATTTGGGAAGTGTCAGTGTAGCTACTGATAGCATGAGGCGATACCTGCACCCTGCAGGGGTTACACAGGTAGTCCATCTCCACATGTCATTAACAGGTGTGCCTCCCAGCACAGTCTCAGGAGCGTGGAGGAGACTCCTGGAGACGGGCAGTTACTCTGGGAGCTGAACAGGGCGGCAGAAGGTCCTAAACCCATCAGCAGGGCTCATGTCTCCTTTGTGCGAGGAGCAACAGGATGAGCACTAGGGCTGAACGATATATCGCATTTGCGATAATATCGCGACATGATCAAGTGCAATTTTCTAACCGCAAAGGCTGCGATTATACTCTGGACATGTCCAAATTCATGGGCTGCATCCTCCTGAGGCCGCATTTGTAGACCGATTACGTCACAGCGACGCACCGAAGGCTGTCCAAATTACTACCATATCCCAGAATTCATAGCGCGGCCCAGCCAAACTCCAGTTTCCAGCAATGGCGGCCGCTACTAAGTTTTAAAATTACTCATACTAATCTTTCTGGGTCACAAAATAAACTTTTAACATATTTTCAGGCGAGAAAGTAGTTGTGTAAACATCAAATATCTGCTCGGTTTATCAAGATATCCCATATTTGCAAAAGTGCTTCGACGTTTTCAGAGGCGTCTGCTACCCACCAGCTCGACAGCTAGCCGGGAGCTCGAGGGTTACTGATGCGGCCGAGAACGGCACAACTCCCGGCACATCATTTTCAGATCACCGCGGAGTTTCGCTGCTCGGGTTAAACGTGATATATAAGTCACTTAGACAACCTAAAAATGTTATTGTTGGGCTTTTTTCAGTGTTTTGTTTGTTCGTGAGTAAATCGGTTTGGCTGAGATTAAAGTTATTAGATTAGATTAGATAAAATAAAACTTTATTAATCCCCCGGGTGGGTTCCTCCTTGGTTTTCACACAGCTGACTAAACGTCAAACAGAAAACTTATTAAACAGAAGTATGAGACAGTCGAGAATTTACACCAGTGTCTGGTTATATTTTAGATAGCAAGAAGCAGACGGCAGAGTTTATTAAACTCCACCGAGACAGCGGTGACGCTAATCAGAACTAGACCGTCCAATTTCACGCCTTTAAATTTTAAAGGCGTGTTTGTGTGTGTGTTTATACAATTGCTATTATGTTTGCACTTTATGTGTAATGTTACTGACTGCAGAGATCAGTAAGATGTGTGTATTTTTTATTTATTAGTTTTATTTATTTAATATTATTTTTTAATTGAATGACTGTCTAGTAGTTCACAGATGTCGAAAAACTGAGTGTGGTAAAGCCACTGATTTTTTTTTTATGTATATTTCTGCAATCTGCACATTGTACTGACTTTCATTTTAATGTTTACACCAGGGTTCCTTGTCAGCACTTTATGCTCAGATGTTTGTAAGCTAAAAATAAACTATTGTGTATGTTCAAATATACTGTTGTGATTGAAGAAGTTAAATAAAAATGTCAGTCATCAATTCATGCATCACCTCATGTCATCATAACAGAGGTCTGTCTTCCAGGAAAGAACAGTTTAAAATTAATGTAATATAGTATTGGCCATACTATATGATGTATTGCTTGTCTTTGTTTAATAATACAGAAGACAAATACCTTAAAAAATAATCGCATATTGCATCGCAATCGCAATATTGGGGCAAAAAATCGCAATTAGATTATTTTCCATAATCGTTCAGCCCTAATGAGCACCGCCAGAGCTACAAAATGACCTCCAGCAGGTCACTGGTGTGAACGCCTCTGACCACATGATGGTGAGGTGGAAGAGAAATGCTGAGCAACTCATGAGAAAGGAAGATCTGAAACACTTTGAGTTTAAAGAAACCCGAGTCAGGGAAGGTTTGAGCTTTTGATGTACACTACCACCTGTCCAGAGATGAGCTTTGATAACATCCCATAATAATTAGACATGAAGTGAAGTGCTACGATCTGACCGAGTCCAGGTAACTAACTGGAGCAGGGAGTTTGTTATGAAAGCGTCTCGTTAGTGTCCACATGACTGGCGCTGAAACTTTCCCTCTTTTCTTTGTGTGTTACATAACTTCAGCTGCTGCAGGACAACAGACGGCTGTTCCTGCTGCTGAAAACCAAACGACCTGCAGCCGCTCGGGGCCTGCACAGAGACGATCCACCACCTGGGGCAGGTCTGAATCCCAAAAGAAAGATTAAAAAGACTTCAGATTGTGACAAGGTGTTGGGTGAGGAGCTACAAAAATATAACAAACGATTCAACATTAACACGAATGAAGTGCTTTTAATGTAAAAACCTGCAGCTGCACCTGGAAAAGGTGGAGCAGACAAACAAAAGGATCAAGTGATTTACTGAAAGCCTTCTTAAAAACTTCTTAAAAAGAACATAATCTAACTTAAACCAGTTTGACTGTTCTACCCTCTGAAGTATGAAACCATGAGAGGACAATAAAGGCTTTTATTACGCACTTAAGATAACTGAAGTAGAGCTTAATCCAACAAGACATAAGCTGATATAAAATAGATAAACGCATGTTCTGACTATGGAATAATTACACTGACAAGCTTCTAGCTGTTCTTCTGCCCATTATTATTACGACTAAACTTCAAGTTATTATTCTAATTTCAATGTCTCCCTCCATACTAGAGGAGAGCTTTGAGAGCCAGGCTGGGGTGCAGGAAAGTTGTGGGAGGGGCTTCAGAGGGAGAGTGGCGGTGGGGCCAAGTGAGTCTGGGTTTACAGCGAGAGGAGCAAAGATGTAATAAATAAAAATAAAAATAAAAAACAGATGTTGCTTCTAGATGGGAAAAAAGAAGCCAGCGTAGAAGTGACTTAAACATGCTTTTTATCTGAAGGCCACCAGATGGCGACAGACTCTGTAAACACGCCCCTGCTGAGTTTACGGACTCCGTCACTCGTTTCGAGTCATACTGAATTTTAAAAAAATATATACGTTTTGTAAATCTTGTTTAAACCCGTTTCAAAATACAAGATTATCTGTGGTATGGAAACACCAAGTACTCATCACCAGTCATTAGCTAACAGTCAGAGCCAGCCTTCGCAATCACATTTGGTTTTTGGATGGCGATCGCAGAAACGCGCAACTTGAGAAATTCAATTCACAACAGCTGCCTTAGGGCGCTTTATGAGGTAAAGACTCTACAATAATACAGAGAAACAGAGAAAGCCCCAACAATCAGACGTCCGCCCTGACCAAGCATTTTGGCGACAGCGGGAAGGAAAAACTCCCTTACAACAGGAAGAATACTCTGGCAGAAGGGAGGGGCGGCCATCTGCCACGACCCAGTGGTGATGGGAGGAAGACACGCTGTGACATCACGTCCAGCATGAACTGTGGAAACAGTCACCTGCAGGTGAAGGTGCATGTGTGCCTTCACAATCTGGCTGTAAATCCTTGTTTTTTTTCTTAAGGTCCATTAAAAAGACTTTCCCTGTTTTGAAGCATCTGTGTGCAAATACTGAACCCCTGTTTTCCCGCAGCATCTGTATGACAGTCATCACTGGATCTGTCAACGTAAACCGCCGTAAATCTTTCAGCAGCTCACAGGAAGCCAGCATCACTTCAGCGAGAGGGGAAAAAAAGGAACGCCGAAAACTCGTTTATCCCATTAAAGAAAGAAAAATATCGATCAGGATACACGCAACTCATTACTTAACCAGCATTGTTCAATCCCAGCAACACACACACACAAACAAACTCTTGCATAAGTTAGGCGTGTATCCAAACACACACTGAAATGCTTACTGTATTGCCTCACACCATCTTATTGCTCAAACACTGAGGCCAAACAATCACGCCCTAACACAAACACACACACACGCTATATAAACACTTCAAACTCTGCTCTGCAAACTGGACACCCTCTTTATTTAAACTCGGAGCAGAAACAATAAATATCTCTGGCTCAAACACGTCGACGTGGACTCAACCTGAGGAGGAGGAGGAAGGTGGTGGTGAGGAGAAGCATATGTTCCTGCAGGCGTTGTGGAGGCCCTCACTTTTTAAAATGGCCATAAATCAGAAGCGAGATTCCTCTCCTGTGTTTAAACAACACTTCACCTCGGAGAAAAACCTGCCTGCAGAGAAACAGAGGCCTGGTTTCACGGAGCAGAGACCAGACTCTGCTCCCGAAACCTCCACCGCGAGGAAAAAACACTGATTAACAAGTTTGGGTTAAACTGCAGCAACTGAACAGCCGAGCGAGTAAACGATGAAATGCTGAAATGGTCTCTGTGCCATGAACAATCCCACCGGACATCCTCAGAATCAGCTGTTTTCTAAAAAAGAATTTTAGTTTATTCAGTGAAGCCGAGCAAAACTTTACCTTCTCGCTGTGAAGACTTTCAAAGTTTCACACTTTTTAAAGCTTTTTTGTTTAGCCTCCCTGAGACTAAAGAAGCCTACATGATATTTATAAGACTAGAACACATTTAAGCTCTGCTAAAACCAGGTTCACGTCCACTCTAAACACTAAACCTGGTTTCTGTTTTTTGACACCGACTCTGAGCATCAGCACGAAGGATCCATCAGAGCAGGGTGTTTGATCTGATCTCTGATAAATCACTGGAGCAAACTTTAAAAAGTGCATTCTGGGTAAACTTTCATCACCACGTGGCGGTGTAGCGTGGTGTGTGCTTAGAACAAGTGAGAGCAGATGAAAGGTCTCCATTTAAAAGATAAGTCAGCTGGAGGTCAGGATGGAGCTGCTCCTGCTCACACAGCGAGAGGTGGAGCGGCAGGTGGTTGCAGTGTTAGCAGTGATGCAGGTTTGATGTCACTGGTAGTAACCAGGAGAATGAGGTTGTGGATGAAAGCAGATGACATCAACTTCCTCTGGCGGTTGGCGTAGTTTAGAAACAGGGAGAGGAGTTCAGAGGTGCCTCCTAAAACCTGGACCCCACACCTCAAAGTACTCCTGAACAGTTTACTAGTTATACTTTGTTTACTACTTCCCGTACATACTGCCCTCTATCGGCTTTTTCTTACAGAGCACCGCGGTAACACGCTACTAAAGCGCAGCATCTGTTTTGAGAGACAGAAGTGACAACAACTCATCCAATTAAGACACAGCCAGAGTATTTCATAACTTCACAAAATTCTTTTTAGATCACTTATAACGGTTTATTTTGTGGGGTTTTCTGGGAAAAAGAGAAGATGTTTAAATTCTGTGTAGATAAAAACAGAATCCAGATATTTGTTATTCCTTCTGACATTTCTACCAGTGGTTCAAAGCTGAATTCATCAGTATTCATTAGTTCCTGTTATTTTAACTCATGTGGTGAACTGATAGTTTTACTGCACAGAGGTTACACAGAGGGGGAGCAGAAACCGAACAAGCAGAAGTCCGTTCAGGTATTCGAGTTTTAAGCTTCGAGTCCTGCCAACTCTTATTTCCAAAACATCTTCCTCCACCCACGTTACTCTTCTCCTGTCATCTTTAAAACAGACCGTCTGCTCTGTCTGGAGTCCAGACGGTGGAAAACTGTAACCTCTGAGAACCGCCACACCATCTGTTGGTAGAAACAACTGGACGGGTGCGAACGAGAAGACCAAAGGTGAGAAACAAACTGTACGCAAGCAGAGCAGCAACACGAGCGGCGTTAATAGTCAGAGGTTTGAATATATTTGAATAGAGCTGCAACAGCTACTGACATGTTTCCAACAATCACAGCTGTGGATTCACCACGAGGCCTTCACGCGTGTTTAGGATTAAAGATTTTATAAGATTCAGTCTGAGAAGCCTCTCTGACCCACAGCGAGGAGCGGCACTCATTACTGTTATAAAAACCTTTACAGGTCAAAGAAAATAAATAAATAAATAATCAAAATCACCTGATCAACAAGCTCAAAGGTCCAGAAAAATGTCCTTTCAGCTGTTTCCCTCCACCACCCATCACAAACCAATAAACACATTCAACTTTACTGTTGTCAGGCAGAAGCACTCTGGTTTAATCAGCCACCTTTACATGCATCAGATCTCTTCTCTGTGTCCGAGGCTACAACGAGTCGATTAAAAGGCTCAGTGGTTACTTTGTATCCAACTTCTTTAGAAACATCTCCTCTGGCTGCTCCACTCCGTGTGTGAGGAGGTGCACACGCAGCGAGACAGAGCAGAGAAAGGAGCAACTAACTAACTTAACTTATTTTACTTATAAATCTAGTTTACATTCTCAGATGTTTGTCATGTTTTCATTTTAAAAAGAAGAATGACTCCAAATTTGTTAACTTAACAGTCGTACCAGACTGATACCAGTCGTGCTAAAGAGGCGTCCAGTGAAGAGCAGTGACGTGGTGACCAAAGACCGTAGAGAGTCGGTGACGTTCAGCAACATAAAGCAGTTGGGCGGTCCTAAGTTTGCCCACTGTGAGGCACGCAACTGACACCAATGAGTGAAGAATACTGCTGATTTACACGTGACAGAGCAGTAAATGCACGGTTACCTAGACAACCACACCCTGGAAAGCTCACTGGTTGCTAGCATAAAATTGTGAGCAACAACGCGATGCTCACTGAGCGAAAAGCTTCCTACATGGACGTCCTTAACAGTTTATTCACAGTTATATCCATAACTTTATCAATACGGCGCTCTCATTTCAATAAGAAAGAAAACAGACGAGGTTAAATAAGGTCCGTACGTACTGTGTTTGTGTAAGAGCCTGCAGTCTACATTAATCACATTCTTCAATCATCAAATCATACTTCGAATGTTGGCTTTTTACGCTGTACACATATGGTGTCACATTATGTAATTACCGATACAAATTAAAGGTTAGTTTAATCACATTTCACCTGTTTTAGCCGTGAACTAGCACGGGACGGCACTGTTGCCAGTCACACAAGTGATTCTGTATACAGCCTTCAGCACAGCGAGCACAGATACCGCAGTGACTCTGCAATGTCACCACCGGCCGTTCCCTTCCAGTCCATTTGAAAAATGGCGGCAGCAGTAAAGAAGGAGGAAACAGGAGGAAACGATGGGACCAAATGGACCAATCGCAGTCACTGCACAGCATTGTGTTACAGTGTAGGGTTTCAAAGGGGTTTGCAGCTACGATTTTTAGTTTCCATATCGCTGTGTGGACGCGTCAGCAGGCTTAAAGAGATTTCAATCCCAAACTTCACAATTTTAACTGCTGATAGAAAATCCATTTCATTTTTATTTAAAAAAATATTAAAATAAGCAGAAATGTTGCGACTGACAACAGTTATAGGAATCATTCATAAATCATTGTGGATGTTAGTGGGGAAGGTGGTATTTGAGCAGCAGTGTAAATAAGTCTACTTTAATCTGAAATGCTATTAAAGCCGTCAGTGTGAGTGTGGATTTCCTTCTCAGGCTCCGAGCCTCTCTGACACGCCTCTTTCTATTCTGAGCTAATCAAAGATTTACTCGGCTTTGTGTTATGCAACAGCATCTTCAGCCGCCTCTGCGATGGAGCAATGTGCCCGAGGCAGGTATTTAAACCAGGATCAACATCAAATTATCCATCAACTTCAGCGTTATCACTCTGAAGCTCCAACCGAAGGCTTCAGCTGCAGCTCGTCGATACCAGGAGCTCCATTAGCCGGATCAATCGGATGGAAAAGTCTAAATGTCTCAGCTGGTCAATCAGTCACACTAAACACAAAATGCAAAGGTAGATAAAACCAAAACATCTGTACTGTCCAACAGCAGCTGGGGCGGTCCGGTGGTCCCCACATTAGCAGATACCACATGAAGTTTGGGAAATATATGATGTCATCACATTTCCTGTTGATTACTCGATGCTATAAAAAGTGTCGGCGTTTCTACGATTGTAGGTGGACATGAGCACAGACTGTAAATAAAAGACGGGCATATGTGACATGTGACAAAAAAATGTGCATGTCCCATCTCAGAATTAGCAGTTAACATCATTGTGCCACATAAATTGAGTCAATCCTTAAAGGGGAGGAGCTAAAACATCTTGCCCTTGATGCATCCTTTACCCGAAGTAAAGGATGCATCAAGGGCCAGTATAGGATAAATAAGGGTAACTTTAAATTGTGCAAAGTTACTCTAACACAGTCCAAAATCAAAAGTACGGAGCTGGAAACCTTTTTCTCTGAATCTCTGCAGAAAGCAAAATGCTGATAAACTTTCTCTCAGTTTCAGAAAAATGCTGCAACCTGCTCGCTGAAAGGATCAGAGAGGATTCAGCTTCAGTGATATCAAAGTCCAAGCCGGCGGGACAACAAGAGGCCCCGGACCTCCTTTCGGGCACTGTGTGAAGTTTTAGTGGCGCTGTCACTTTCTATCAATAACCAGTGGAAGACAACAGCTGGCAAACTTCACTTTTACCCCTGAGTGGGGCAGAATTACAGCCACAAGACGGGCGAACTCCGCAGATTCACACACAGAGCAGAGACGTATTAAGCACCAACAGCTGAGCCGCACATGGAGGTGAACAGGTCGACAGCTCAGAAAGTGTAAAAACTGCAGCCGCAAACTCAGAAACATCCCGACCGAGAGTCCGACACGACCCGAACAAGGGTTCTGCAAAGAAAGACGGAACAATGTTTGGAGTTTTCACTGCCATTTCCTGTAAGAAGTATCATCTTATGACCAATGTGGTCATCTCAGGCACATTAGTCCCACTCCAACTCTTCAAACTTTTTGCTTATGAGGGGCAGCCAATCAGAAGAAAGGATGAATTCAGAGGCCCAGGGAGTGATAAATAAGCATTAAATTGAACTGTGAGTGATGCAGAGCAATTCTATCAGAGTGCAGCGATAAAACCATGAGCAGAAAGGTGTTTTTAGCATTTTGTGCTCTGGTTTGTGCTGGATTGAGCCACCGTTTGTGGCCCGTGAGCACAGCTGGTTTAAACTGATGATAACTTCTCCTTTTAAATCAAACCTCTCAGCTGAGTGAGGCTCACAGAGGGAAGTCGAGCTCACTGCAGCACGTTTTGGTGCTAAAAGCTTAAAGCTGCTTTAAGCTCGTAAATAAACTCACTTTATCTGCACACTGGAGGATTTCAGAGAAGTTTCTAAATGAATGTGTCTGAGGTCACTTCTTAGAAAGGAGCATCGTGGGAAAACTCAAACTCAAGATTAGAAACAGATGTTCAGGACGAGGAAAACGCTGTTTTTCCCCACATTTTAGCGCCAAATCTCCACTTGCCGCCGTGTTTGTGACTCGGTTAAACTTGGGTAAAGACGATGCCTGTGCCGCGGACATACAGTCCGCTCCCCGCCGCTCATTCCCGGCACGTCTCGCCGCCGCCGACCGCCTGTTAATGAACCTCCGGCGGCAGAAAAACAGAAGACAAAGCAGAGCTGTGCCGGCGGGGTCCGCGAGTGTCTCCTGGCCGTGTGTCTCACCTTGCTCTGAGTGCAGCCCATTCCTCCTCCTCCGAGCTCCGCAGTCCCGTTAAAGCCGCTGATCTCCTGCTCCTTCTTCTGCTTCTCTGTTGACAACTTTCAAACACTCCGGAAAAAGTCGCATGAACGCACCGCTACAGCAGCCGGCTAGGAGGGCAGGGCTTACCTTTGCTGCCTTCAGAGACAATCAGGAACTCTTTCCACAATCATCTCTTTTAAAAAAGGGAAATGTCCGAACTTTTTTCCCACCTCCACTATTCAAATTAACATTTGACTACACACAAAAAAGAAAAATAATTTTCTCCACTCAGAAGGCAAAAGAATTCAGACACTACATTGTTTACAACAATTTAGCATTCGGACTTATTTTCTGTTACATCCAGATTTCTGAAAAGGTCAAAAATCCCAAAACATCCCAAAACGAATATATTTATTATCTATATAGAATATAAATAATATATAAATCTAATATATTTTATTATTTATTTTATTCAGTGGATAACATTTTATTTTGTTTTCATATAATATTATTCTTGCAAATAAGTCCAGCTTCACATCTGAACAGTAAGAACATAAATCTTCAGACTGCATTTCCTCCACACTGTACTAAAGTCTGGACAGTAAATTTACACATCACTTTAATACCAGCTTGTAAGACTTCAGAAATGTTTCACACTCCTGTCACGGCTGTAGCATCGCAGTTCTATTTTCCCACAGCGTTTGAAAGTAGCCGCATATCAAAACTGTGACATGCGCAGTAGCGACTCTATTGTCTATGGGAACCGTTATGGTAATGCAGAAAACTCGTGTGTAAGGCCTTAACCCCCACCCCCCTCCCCGCCCCCCGCTCAGCGGTTTATTTCATCCTGAGGAAACTCCTACACAACAAAATTAATCTGAGAGCACCAGATAATCTATGAGTAATCTGAATTTCAACATAAAGTGAGGGTGTAATGGCTCTGAAACGCCCTCTGGACCTTAAATTACTTCACATCTTGAAAAAAAAGTATGTAGAATATGTTACTGTGGATGTCAAAATAATAATAATTTAAACATAATAATAATAATAATAATTTCCAGGTGGAAAATTCACACAAACGGCTATTTTGGTTCACGAGCTGCAGAGTTTCACGCAGAAAGGTGTCAGATAAAAGTAAATATTTAGTTAGTCACGGTAAATTAATGTAGCGCAAATAACTTTTTTATTGTATTTAATCTTTGCAATGGTGTTAAGTTATAAACGTTATCTGCTGCCAGAGAAACCTAGATTAGTTAGAAAGGTTTTTTATCAGAAGTCATCTTGATAAGTTAGATAAAGACAATATAATATCAAACATCTTTTTACCATTCATCCACTATTTTGGTATCTGTCCAAATACCAAGCAAATACAGGGCCAGTATTTCAGATACCAATAGAATACCAGTAATTTTACTCTACAAAGGAAGGTGTAGGGGAGAGCAGTGTGTCATGATTCATAAATCATCATCCATTTGAAAATTCTGAATACAATCTAAAGACCAGTGCCATTTTTTTTATTTCCTTTTAGCTTATCGTGTATATTGAACTTTTTTTTTTTTTTTAGAAAGAGATGGAATGTAAATGTGCCTCCTTTGAATAACTTTAAGTCAACTTATGATGTTTAAATGTGCCACAGGCTATAAAATAGACAGAGAAGAGCAGGAATGATCAGTGGGACTGAATCAGTCTGTGGAGAAGGAGCTCTGCTGCCTCTGTGGAGTGGTGCAGCTGAGACTGGTTCTTCATAATGACCTCCTGAGTCCTGACTTTCACTGACTGCTTCAGATTCTGACCAGCCTTGTGCGTTAGCCTGTCCAGCCTTCTGACATCTGTGTTACACAGAAAATTTGAGATGTACGAAGTGAACGACAAAGAAGATGGGACTAGCTAATGAGGGTGGGGGCGTGGCCTGCTCGGCTTCACCTCAGCTGAAGTGGACCTCTGCACTGTTTGCACTGATGA
Source organism: Diplotaxodon limnothrissa (assembly GCF_057381915.1). NCBI lineage: Eukaryota > Metazoa > Chordata > Actinopteri > Cichliformes > Cichlidae > Diplotaxodon > Diplotaxodon limnothrissa. The sequence goes on along the minus strand of NC_140597.1, from coordinate 11,460,581 downwards.
TGTCACAAAGTCCTTCCTTTACCTACAGTCTGTGGTTAAGCTGTGTCCAGATGACTGCAGATACAGTAGTATCTTCTGCAGGCCCTTGTAGTCATTAACAAGGAGACTTTCCCTACTCGTCCATGTCAACTACTGTCATCTTATTGTCAGCTGCAGCAATAGTGTCAATACTGTCACTGCTCTGACCCGCAGCTGAGCTTTCAGGGTGGTGTCTGCTTGAATTACAGCATTTCTATCAGCTGATGTCATGGTCAAGGGTGTGTGTGTGTGTGTGTGTGTGTGTGTGTGTGTGTGTGTGGTATGTAAATGCTAAGTCTGACTCTCTTTAGGGTTTAGGAAGATGATGTTATTGGTGTGATCAGGAAAAACTTCTCAGATCATTCACAGTTATTCAAAATAAAAATATATAACCAGCATAGTGCATGCTACTTACACAATGCTTTATTGTTCCACACTGACATATGTTTTTACTTATGAGTTTATCACTGAGATATGAGATAAACATAGGAGAAGAAAACAGTGAGCAATGCTAGCTAATTTTAGCTTAGAAATCAAATATCAATAACTTCACTAAACAAGCACAACCCAGGTGCGACACGAGGACAAAAACCAACACTCACATGTCTTCATACAGGGTTTAAACAGAGACAACATTACAGTACAAGCTAAGGTTAGTCAGCTGGTCTAACTCAGCAGTCTCCAACCTTCTTTGCGCCACGGGCTGGTTTATGTCCGTCAATAGTTTCACAGACAGGCCTTTAAGGTGTCACAGATAAATACAACAAAATAAAACCAGACACATGGGAAAAAACCCAGGGAAACCGGTTAACAATAAAAACGATTAAGAAAAATAACTATAAAAACTGATTAAAACCCCGAAAACCATAAATTTCACACCCGAGCTCAACTCTCGCGGCCTGGTACCAAACGACTCATGGACTGGTACTGGGGTTGGGGGCCGCTGGTCTAACTAGTTCTATATTAGCAAGCACTAGCATGCCTGCTAACACAGACAAATGGCAGTCTGTGTCATTTTAAATGGCTGGTTTTAGTGGATACAATCAAATACCAACTTATCCAAACTCGCTGCCCTGATATGAGAACTTATCAATCCTGGAAGCTGATAAATTACATCATCAGTTAGTATTATTATAGCCATCAGACTAGCATAGAAAAATACAGCTAGTGGGCTAAGTATAACTTGATTGCAAGCTTTATCACTAGCAAAATCATATCAGAGAGGTAATGCTAGTTGGCTAATTTTCCAAATTACCTCACCCATTTTCTTGATAATGACACAAATGAGGACTAGTTCTAACTATTTTAACTAGGTAAACACATTTAAAGTAGAGACAGTCATTCACTTAAACTGCTAGTAAATATTTTTGAAATTCTTTATCAGCTAGTGGTGCAAAATAATTATCAGTATAATTGCGCAGCATAACTAAGTTGCAGCTAGCTGCCTGACCATGTCGCTTGCTAACATTATAGCTACAAAAATCACATCTGAATGGGAATGCTAGTTAGCTAGCTTTCCAAATTCCTTTTTCCAACTAACACAACACTAAATTTTGTATAATGTGTTTATTTTAGTCATCAAAGCAAATAAGACTATTTGGTGGTAACCTGGTCTACAGGAGTGGATGTATTTCTGTTAGAGATTACAAAAAGCCTAAATTCAGAGAGTCAGCGGCTGTTTGGCTGGATGAGGTTTTTGGGGTTTAACTGCAGCTCGGCAGTGAAACCCTGCTCCTGTTTTATGACCATTATACGAGCAAAACGCAAAGCTTGTAAAGCTCTGAAACTCACTTAGGACATGTGCCAGCTGTGTGTTTCTGTTAAAACACTTTTGAGCTTTAAATGTGACCAAAGAGAATCCCATTTTAATAATTACAGGTTTTGATATCATACTTTATGGGTCCTTGAACTTGTGGGCCATCTTTTTCTCCAGATATCAGAAAAAGAAAAAGTCCTCAGCACCAACTCTAAAAACATATCCTGAATATAATGAAATCAAAAAATAACAGTAAGTTTCCAGTGTTCCCTTATTTCCTCATGTCCTCCTTTATCTTCTGAACTTCCTGAGTCATTCTTGTTCAACTCAAACACGTGAAACACGTGAAGTCAGTGATTCAGAACATGGCAGGGAAAAAGACAATAACACAATCAGGTCTGGATGTGTGAATGTGCGAGTGAATGTGAGTATGAATGATTGTCTGTCCTTGTGTGTTAGCCCTGCGACAGACTGGCGACCTGTCCAGGGTGTACCGCGCCTCTCGCCCTATGACAGCTGGGATTGGCTCCAGCACCCCCCGCGACCCTGAAAAGGATAAGCGGTAGCGAAGGATGGACGAATGGACAAGTAGGGCTGTAACTATAGATTATTTCAGTAATCAAGTAATCTATCGATTATTCCATCGATTAATCTAGTAAACGGATAAAAAATACTTTTGTCTTATTAATGAGCAATCATAAACATTCAAAAGAGAAAAAACACAGGTCTTTCACAATAAACGACTCATTGGATTCTGTTTTTTCCGTGGAGCTTTACTGCAGATTCTTCTGCCATGTAAGACAAATGGCGGTGGATGGAGCAGCTACAAATTTCACTTTTCTAGTTGTCGGAGTTTGTTGATCAGGTGCTTTGATGAAGGACTCCCGCAGCTTTTTCCCAATAAAGTGTTTTAATGTTGATCACAGGAACAGAGCTGCTGTTTGTTTTCACTCTGCCTGACCTCACTCTTTGCCCTTTGTGGTGTGTAAATAGACTCCGCCTCTATGTTAAAAGGTGCCAGCGTCATCATCACTGCTGCTGTTGTGTTAGGTGTTTTTGTTTCAGTATTTTTGTTTTAAACTGAGAGCTGTGTGGCCTTATTGTTATCTGAGTTTTTATTCACACGCTGCTCCTAAATACATTTGTACTGCGGGTCTGTTTTTAGTCATAAACGTGTCTGAAGCACTCCCATTTACATCATTTAACACATCGCCATGCTGCAGAGCTGTGCATTAAACAAATCATTGAAGTCAAGAATTTGTGTCAAATCAAATTATTTGAATTACTCAATGAATAGTTGCAGCTCTAGAAACAACATTAGCGAGCAAGCTAGCTATGATTAGCTCTGTCAGTAAGTAAACTAATGTTAGCTAATGCTAGCCAGCAAAATATCTATTTTTATGTAATGAAGCCAACCAGGCTGGGGACCTTAGGTGGTCAACATCAGCAGGACATTCAGGACATGATGGGATCATTTGGTCGTCAACATCCCGTTCGTCCCTGAGGTGTCTTTTTATCTGGCTAACGTTAGCAAACTCTATATAAGTTGTCTCAGGTAGCAAAATACTTTCTGGAGATGGTCGGCAAATACATGTAAATTCTGGATCTGGTAATTTAAATTGACATTTTTAAATTTCTCTTTCAGCTAATGTTTTGACTTTCTGAAACAAGATCACTGAATTGATGCAGTGTAGCTGCTTTTTTCCTAAATTGTTGTTAGGACAATCATACCTGAGTGTAATCGTACGCTATCGTGACACCTTTTTTTAATTTCGGCCCTCTTTATAGAAAATTTTTACTTTTTATGGTGAACTGAAGTTTTTCTATGACCTTATTCAAAGTCACTGACAAAATCAGGATTCTCATGGCAGGGCTGTGTTAAATAAAGATACGTTTTTAAAATAATTTTGTTTGCCTACATCTTAAAATGCCAGTAGGTAGACACCTGGACACACGGTTAATCTAATCCGGCTCAGATTAACAGCCTCACTAACTATGATCTCAGCCAATCAGCATTAAGCTCTTAATAGAATCACTAGAAACAGGAAGCTCAGATGATGCTGCTGAAAACAAATGACAGGACCTGTTTAACAGATCTTTATAATCTCACATCCACAGGAAGCAGGCAAAGTTAACTAACTCACTGATTTACATGACAAGAAGCTGGTTAATGATAGGCTCAGGTCACTCTGGTTGTGTGACGTCTTTACGGTGGCTTTTAATAACAACCTTCTTAAATGAGTCATCACCACATGTCTGAGTATACTTTAAGATCAAATCGACCACTTTTAGAAGTTGTTTGTTTCTTTTTGTGGTCCATAGGTGTCTTTGTCCATTTTTTTTCCATAACCAGTTCCCCTCTCTTATGTGACCACATACAGATGCACCAGTGTCACATGGCTCCACCCGTGATGGGTGGTCAAATGTAGTTTAACTCGAGTCCCTCAACTTCTGACACTAGAACCTGACCCTTTAGGCTCTGAGCACGTTCAAGTAAAAAGCAGGTTTTGTGCGTCATGTGACTATGAGTGACTCACAGGGAACACAAAAATATAACAATAAATAACATCAGAGATTAATGCTGCAGAAACTCATTAATATGGTGATTTAGTGCACAGAGCAGTAAAATAAACATGTTAATTCAAAAAAGTGCGCTCAAACTGGATCCATTTAAACATTCAAGCCTTCTGTCCGACAACCTGGTAAAGGAGACGTGGAAATCGCTTCAGGTTGTCTGCAGATCAAACTGAAATAATGTTATTGACTGATCATGTTTTCTGTAAGACTCAGAGACAAGTTGAACAGCATTCTGTCCATCACAGATGAATAGGTGCGCAGAGACACACAGTCTGTGCTGCTGTCTTGGTGATGTTTGTAAGGTGTGGCTTAACAAGCCTCGCATTTAAACTGTATTTAAAACGTGTTTTATGCTTCAGATATTAAAAAACTGTGATATCTTCCCTAAACGTAACAAAGTCTCTTTACTTAACGTTTGTTGTTTGTTTATGTGGAAGCTCAGTGGAAGCCAACTCAGGAGTTTAGCAGCTGTGCAACATTTTCCAGCTCCTCCTGAAGCTTTTCCAGACTGAGGAGGGACAAGTCAGGACCTCAGGTATCGTTTACCTGTTGGTAAACTCATAATCAGAGGTCACAGAGAGGCATGAAATTATTTTTACGTTGTTAGATGTGATTGTGAGCCTTTCTCAGACACCGGGTCTTAGAAATGTGTTTCGCTGGTGTTCAGGTGTTTGATGGCGAGCGATGGAGGCAGTCTGCGGTGCTGTCTCTGATGGGCGGAGCCTGAGAAGATGGCGCAGAGTGAAGCAGCTGTTGTTGGATGGAAAGTTATCCTGACGCTGAGAACAACAACTGCTGCTCCGCCGTCTGCCAAAGAGACGACGACACGCTAAAAATACACACAGGGCCGCATTCCACACATGAACCAGCGCACGCGCACTTGTGTGTGTGTGTGTGTGTGTGTGATAATGTACAGGCTGTACAGACCTGGCTGCACCTCCTAATATAAACTCGAGCAGAGCTGCTCTATAAATAGTCTTCAGTTCTTTGTGGTGCAGATTACAGTTCAGCGTGAGAAAATTCAAACAACCTGAGTGACAACTTACTCACAATCCACCTCTGACCCACAGACGTGAAAAACTAAGACAAAAGTCATTTAATAACTAGTGACTGATAGTTGCAACCTATCACCTTACAACTCTATGTAAATCCCTCCTGAAACGAGGGCAGAAATGGCTCCACGCGGGTAGAAGAGAGGTAAAAGTCAACACAGTGGGGGCTAAATATAGATCACGGTCATAGACTGCATATAAATGGATTGATGTTGTCACCATGATGCCACCCACTGTTTAGGGGCTGTTCATTTTGAAGACTCGACTTAGCATTTTGACTGCTGCCTAACCTACAGACTGTATGGGAGCATCAAACAGACACACATACCTGATGATTTAACGCTCAGTAGAATCTAAATAAAGTCCCAAAACTGGAGCTCAGACTGCTTTGATGGTCTCTTAGTTTAATTAATCTCACAGCAGCCAGATTATTGGTCAGATAATTCCATTAAAAAAGGCTCCAACAGCACAAACACGGTCCAGAGCTCCAGGTCAGGGACTCCAATTAGCTGAGGTGAAGACTAGCAGACAGCTAGCAGCTACAGCTGCCTGTCAGTCAAAGAGGCTGTCAGAAAGAAAACATTCACACCTGTCCAGGTGTTATAAAAGTTTAAATTATCCATAGAGACCAGAACAGTTGTTCTATCAGGCTGTAAACAGGTGTATGTCTGCTGTGAAGTCAGATATTTTAACGTGGGAGTCTGTGGGGACTGACTCACTGCTGGAGCCCCTGCTGGACGTTAGAGGAACTGCAGCTGTTGGTGCCTCAGCTTCATTTTCTTTTACCCTGCAGCTTGATGGCAGGTCTGAGTGTTACTGGTCAGGGCTCCTCTCAGCCTCCAGGTTGTAACTTGGTTCTCTCGTTTGGTGGATGTAAACAGCAGATAGAAAATAGTTCCTACATGAAAGTAAGAGATTTCGGTGTATTTTAACCAAGAGATGATTTTTATAGAGAGACATTACTGGTTTGATTAGCGTAACTTTCAGCTGATGGGAGATGCTTGTCTAGCAGACACTGAGCAGTTTACACCGACATGGATAAACAGCAGTGTGCTCCAGAGGAAAAATATCTACATCAGACTTCAGGACAAACACAAAACTATGTAAGATGTCCTCCTTTTTGTTGTTGGAGGCTTCTGAGAACTTCTTAAAGCTTTAATTAGAGCTGTTTTGTTCTGAAGGCAGCGTTCATATCACACTGCTCGACGTGACTCGGCTCTCCTCAGGCCGCTGGTCGGATGATCGGATTTTTCCAAATAAACACAAACTGCGGACGCACACAAGAAAGATTTGATCTCCAACAGCCGGTCACTTCACAGTTTACAGGCTTATATCAGCTTCTGCTGCCTGGGGTTTTTACAAATAGACTACACTTGTGATACAAAGTAGTTTTGATTTTAAAGATGAATCCTCATAAACCAACAAAGACGCCTTTATCCTCCACAAACACAGATCTCACTGTTTTACCTTATAAATGTTACCTGAAGATCAAAGGCTGCAGGATTATCTTTGAATTATAAAACGTACATTTTTTTTCGTAGGACAGCAGAGTTTAATGAATGTATCGATCTCAGTATAAACCTCATGTCACAGATCTAATGCTGTTACACTTCTGGCTTTCATGACAGACGAGTCTGGCTGAAAACCAGCAGAGGGGTTTTACCCCTGCCTCCATAGACACTTATGCTTTAGGAGCCCCCACCCCTCTACACCCGATGGCAGCTGTGCTGGTGCAGTCCATGTTTTTTTATAGGTAGTAAGTGGAAATATTAGCCTGCGCCTGGATCACATTAACGGCCTGACTCGCTGGTTTAATTAACCGCACATTAACTGTAGAGATCTCAGCAGGAGCAGAGTTATGCTGGTTTTAATGTTTAAAGATGCTGCAGAAGCAAATAAAAGCACGGAAATAATCAAGATGTCACCTGAAGCTTCTTTTTAGCTTCTGATAAACCTGAATGCGTTTTTGTGCAAAAGGACTGTGGGTTTCATGTCCACTTGTCCCTGAGGAACAATTACAGCAAAGAAAAAAAAAGGTTTCAGTGCTCATACTGAAGACACCTCAAATGTGGTAGAAATTTTGAACATTTTTACTTTTTAAGAACTGCTTATTCTGAAATCCTCCATATTGTTTCAGTTATGTTTTTTAGAGGTGAGGCTGCGATGGTTTGAACTTGTGCTGAGGAGGCAGCATGGACATGTTGGACAAAGGATGATGAAGATCAGAGATGGGCTGTAATGCGTTACTGTAATCCGATTACTTTTTTCAAGTAACGAGTAAAGTAAGGGATTACTATTGCAAAAACGGTAATTAGATTACCGTTACTTTCCCATAGGAACGCTGTGTTACTGCGTTACTAAAACCTTGATTCTTTGCGAGAATGTCTCATGACAATGACGTTAGCAAGTGCGACGTTTGTGACAACAGCTGTGTGCAGATCAACAATGGATCACATATCGATTGTGGGAGAGAGTATGAGCGTGCAGCGTTTAAAGCGTAGAAGTACTAACCTTACTTTGAGTTTGATTCCATAAAAAGTGACAAAAACTTTAGCGTCCGTTGTGCGTGGGAAGAAAACTTCTTTTTACAGCGAAAAAAAAACCCCTAAACTTCCAAGCAAGCAGTGCGCTACGACGTAATGGGAAACTCAGAGAAACTCGTGGATTCTTCCACTGACCACTGCGGCACACCTGCACCAGGATAAACCTCCGCCTACCCTACTCCTGCTTTACAGGTGAAAATAGAGCAAAAGGACCGCTGAGTCTTTGACTTTATTTTCTGCTGTGTTTTACTTGCATCTATTTGAAAGACTGAGTGTAAACACACAAAAAAAATTATTTTATGTGCAGAAAATAGGTTTAAATATTAAACAAATTTCTTCCAGTCAGTGAATGTTGCATATAATTAAATGTTTGCATGATGCATAAAGTTAAAAGATTAAAACTAACAAAACAAGTTTTAAAAAGAGACTTTTCCATTTGATTACATTCTGTATGATGGATTATGCAGAAAAAGTAGAATTGGGCTGAAAGATCTATCGCTTTATCACCTATTCAGGTTGTAAATCGTGTTTTTAAAAAGTAACTAATTAATTACTTTTGAAAATAAGTAATCAGTAAAGTAACGGGATTACTTTTTTGGGGAAGTAATCAGTAATTAGTTACTGATTACTTTTTTCAAGTAACTTGACCAACACTAATGAAGATGGAGCTCCCAGGCAGGAAGAAAAGGGGAAGACCTCGGAGAAGATTCATGGATGTAGTGAAGGAGGACCAGCAGAGGGGCTGGTTTCTATTTTAATCATCTCAGGACTCCTCAGCTTTACCTGCTGTTAGGCTCAACAAAAGTCCATCGTATTAATTTAAGGTTAAAAATAAGCACTATAGATTTGAGGTATGAAAAGAGTTTTATAGTGAATTTAGAACTTGTTTTTAAACAAATTTTTTATTTAAATATTAAAACAAATTAAAAAAAAATTTTGTATGTTGATTGACTTAAAATCTGTTTTTCTCAAAATGATCAAGTTATTCTTCATCTTCAGTGTTTATTACCCAGAGCCTCTATAAATGAAATGCTGCCACCTTGTGGCCAAAAACAGGAACGTGAGGACTGAAATGTGCTTTATAAAAAGGTCATATTTAATAACATGAAGTTAAAAAGGGCCAGTATGTGGGGGTGGGGGTGGAGCATTAGAAGAAAAAGAAAAAAAACTTTATGAATATTTATCAAAACAGTTAATTGTTATTTATTGTCAAAAGCATTGTTTCAGTTTGCTGGCTTTTGTTTGCCTTCCACTAAAATTCTGTTGTTAAATCAGTTCAACCATAAATGGAAATTGTAGGGGAGGTTCCTCTTTCTGTAAACACAGCGTTTCCTCCTTGGTGTGCTGTGTAAATATGACTGAAGATGTCCTGAAAGCACATTTATTAATTATAGATGCAAAACGAAAGAGTTTAAGTTTTAAATATTGACTACCCCCTTATATCCACTATAACAAGAACGGGGCTTTAGCATGCAGCGCTTTAAATTGTAGTTAAGTATTTTTACACCGTGGTGTCTGTCGTTTGAAATGAAGAAACTTTGAGGTCAAAGTCGGGGTGTGGTGCCCTCTGCTGGTGATCAACAGAAACTGACAGATGCAGATACATCATCTCTCTTTATTCCCTACTTTCAGGTTGATAACAGAATATTTAACGAACTGTATGAGAAATACAGAGATGAAGATCAGAGTAGAAGACAACCTCTCCTCCCTTTTGTCACTTCTTATCCTCCTCGGTCAAAACAGCCCGAAGATGGAGCAAAGTTCCTGCAGCAGGTCCATGTTCAGGTAAACTCGGCAGATTGTGAGGAAAATGCCAACAGCCGAGAACCCGATGAGAATCCAGAGAATCTGAGCGCAGAAGTAAAGTGGAGCCAGACTGAAAGAGACCAGAGGCATGAACAGTGTTGAGTCAGTTTACCTGTTACACACCTGCACAGGCAGAACTACTCACAGTAAGTCATTTACAGGAGGCAGAAAGCTCTGTTCCACCTGGTTGAATGAACATTTTAGATTTTAACTAGTGACTATTTTCTAAAAGTGTTAGCATTTTGACCACAGCCAAAAGAGGCCACATACAGATACTACAGGAATCAGCCTGTAAACATTTTCATTTCTTGCTGTAAAGTTAGACATTTTTACATGAGTCTATGCGCGAGCCTCTAGTGGACATTAGAGGAAGTGCAGAATTTAGTTTAAAAAAAAATACAAGCTTTGAAAAAACCAACATGACGAGGCATTCAGGGGACAGTCTGGATCTAAACAATCGCAGTCAAAATAAATAACCTTAGCTTGGTGATTTTGTACTCTTGTCCTGTTTGCATAGCTCAAAATTTTGATAGTTGCCGTTTGTCAGACTGATATATAATTTCCCTAGAGATTAATATAGTATGCCGATTCTGATGATGTCACACAGTTGGACATTTTTAACTCAGCGTTTAATTTCACTGTGAACATTTAAAATTCAATAACCCTGAGAGATCCCATCCTTCAGAGGGTATGAAAGCCAGAGCAGGAACTTTCCATAAAGTAAAACTCACATTTCATATGGGAGTTCCTGCAGTGCAAACGTTAGCATCAGTATAAGAATGATTTTAAACAGCGAGTGTATTTATTGTAATTGTAGGGGTTCTCATAGCTCTCACCGTCCCTGTGCAGACTCAGAATATCCTCTAAAGTAATTGAACCGTCCATATAAATAAAGCAAACCGCAGACTGAAGACAGACCTGAAACACACAGACACACCTTTAAATGTTTACCTTTTCAGGTCGTAAAGCGTACGTGTTAATGCTGCAGCAGCCTCTGTGGCTTCTGTCGCCTCACCTTGGCTGAAGAATACTCCAGATAGCCACAGCACGGTGATGAAGATGGGGAAGTACTCTGAGCAGTTTGCTCTAAACACAAAGGACAACAAAACTAACCGAAACTAAGTGGTAAAACACTACACACCACAGCCTCCAGGGGGCACCAGAGGCATCCCTTTCATTCTTACCAATTTATCAGGTAAAATTTCGCCCCTCCAAAATTGAAGGGTCCCCACAGGATTTTAGTAATACAAGTACATGCATAGACAAACAGACAAAGGGGCTCACTGAGCTCTGAAGACCCTCTCAAATTCTGGTGGTCCAGTGGTGGCAGGTGGAGACACTGAATACTTCCTCCTGGCATAAATTACCTGGAGAGAGAAATAGGCTAAAAACATAAAGAACACATTTTAGTGCACATTACACTTTAATTACATGAACATTGTTATTTTTTTCAAATGTTAAATAAAAGATGGCTTCATGAGCTGTCCTTCACACAGCTTCTGCTACACAGACCAAAGTACACACCACGCTGCTCATCTATGCAAATTTTATTTATAAAAGCTAAAAAAATAAATAAATAAAGTGGAAGCACGAATGCAGTGAGGGCTGTGAACGCCAGGTGTCACATGTACAGATAGTGTTAAAAATACTCTGTTAAAGTACTGACTCAACTCCTTAACTCAAAGTAAAGAGTAGCGACTCTAAAATGTAGTCTTGAAAGTAGCTCTTTGGAGGACGTTTCTACCAGCTGTGTGTGTGCAGAGCTAACTCAACCTTGTGCTATATTAATGTAATAAAATATTAGATTAACAAACGTGGCCTACATTTTAATTCTCATAAATATTCAACTTGAATCAGATCAGCAGAACATGAACAGAGAAAGAGGAAAATTTAAAAACAAAAAAATATTTTCCCTTGCCTACATTGTAGAGGGTGACTTTGGCCCTAAACAGAAAGTGTACAGTCAGGGGTTAAAGTGGATTCAGCAGGTTAAGGAACCCTAAAAATTGGACACACCAATCTGTAATGGCTCAGCGTGGGGGGAAATCCTAAGTCACAATTTCTATTGAGAGCTGCAGTAGATTTTCTTAATGTACAAGCTGTGATCAGCTGTTTTAAATCCATCACAGTACAGCAAAGTAACCCATTTAACCCCTGCACTAACCTGCAGATGATTTTCATGCAGCTTTTAAATAACAGTCAGTAAAACATAATGTCACATGTACAGACCCAATATGCAATTTAAAAACACGATGACTATGCGTATATACTTTAAATTGCCAGTGAATCAAATACCACTGAGCAGTCTTTAATTTAAGCCCTCTCCTTCCTCTTCTGTCCTTCTTATCCTTCTCCATCTCTGCATTATTCTCTCCCTGTGAAATAAGCAGCTGGCCTTTAGCTGCCAACACACTGACAGTGCAGGGCTACCTCCATGCTGAAGTACCTTATGGACATCTGCAGTCGGCTAACTGCAGCCCCTGATTTTGCACTTGCTCATCTCTTTTAACCCTCTACTGCATGACTTTTTAATTTTGGGGGAAAAAAATATTTCTCCCTATTTTGGGGGAGCTTTAGGGTCCCTAATAATAATATATCAATCATAAAATTTGACAACCTGCTCCCCCCCAAACAGATATTGGTTTGTTGCTTAAAGGCAACACGGGTAGTAAAACGCCAAGTTATTCTATAATAAGTTGTATTAGTACAACAAGGATGAACAAATAAATAAACAATGTAAACATTTCACAAAACAATAAAACACCAAAATACATCCAACATTTGACCCTAACCCCATGCACATGCGTGCGTGCGCGCACACACACACACACACACACACACACACACACACACACACACACGTTGTGTTTCCATCACTTTTGGGGACATTACATTAATTTAATGGAGACTTAACCTGACTCTACCCATCACAAGTCCCTGCCTGAACCTTACCCTAACCCTGACTCAAGCCTTCGTAGGCGAGACCTCAATGTGAGTGTGTAAACAAATTTGTGTCCCCACAACAATAAGTAATACATGACCACATACACTGACACCCACACAGCAATATTGGTATGGCAGGGATCAGGCCCACACAATGTGCTTACACATGGCCCACATATCGCAATGAATAACGGCCCTTTGGTGGCCCAGACCTGGTTTGCCAGAGGTAATCCACACATGGGCCAGCACAAGGCCAGTTTCAGACACCCTGGTCGTCCTGTGCTGGCCCATGTGTGGATTACCTCTGGCAAACCTGATCTAGGCCACCAAAGGGCCGTTATTCATTGTGATATGTGGGCCATCTGTAGGTGGTGTGCAGCCACGGGCCAGTTGTAGACACACTGCTGGCCCTGTGCTGGCCCAGAACGGTTTCAGCTCTGGCCCCAGATGTCAGCATAATGTGTACCTTAATCAAGCCATGCAATAACAACAACATGTGCCAGAACATGCAAAACAGTGCAAAAGTAACATGCCGAAACTCTGTTCAGACAGTGAATGGACTGATTTTTATGTAGCGCTTTTCTACTCTCCCAGATTACGCAAAGTGCCGGCTTGATACCAGATCCTGGCCAGACCTGCTTGCTATGTAGGCACTAACACACACACACACACACACACACACACACACACACACACACACAGTTACTTTACCAACTGACCCCTGAGCTCCTAAGTGTCCCTCAAACCTCATTCAGGGATCCACTCCTCTACTTCACTGTCACTCCCTGAATGCTCACTGTCCTCACTTTCTGAGGACAGAAAGTGCACACTCCCTTGGTTTCCTTGCATAAAAAGTTTTTGCATCCATGTCCTGTAATTATGAGTAGATTGTAAAGTAAAAAATATTGACTATGATCACATAAATGCACACAAACACATCTCTACACACATATCCAAATGCATTATATTGCCTGAAAAAAAATTGGGCTAACTGCGCAGTGTTGCCTTGAGGCAATGAATGAAAATGAACAGTTTTACAGTATAAATAAATTTTAAAAAGTAGAACAAACAATCAAATATGCTTCTTAACATATTCATGCACATACAAGTATTTTTAATATACATTTATTTCACTATAAACATGTAAAATTGTGATCTTTATCTTGCCTCCTAATGGAGATGTCTCTCATGTAGTGCAGCTTGCAGAAAGGAGCCCTTCCCCCCCCCTTCCCCAATCAAAGTCACACCACCTTCAACTCCACATTTTAATGGAAAGAGATGTGCCTGGTAGCATTGTTTGGGGGGGGGGAAAGTTGTTGTTTTTTTTGAAGGGCCACCGTAAGGCATGAAAATGTGGTTTGTTGCCTCAGGGCAACGCTATGCAGTAGAGGGTTAATGCCACACCCTCAAGTACAGATATCCGGAAATTTTACTTTAGTAAAGTAACGAAGTACAAATACTTCGTTACTTCCCACCTCTGGTGTACGCTGACATGCAAACACAGGAATTCAAACTGCTTTAAATACCACAAACATAAAACACGTGTAAACAGAATTCAGGAAATAAAAAGGCGTAAAACAGTAACCGAGCTATAGTGGAAAAGAAAAAGATTCAAGCATCATGACCGGTTAAATCACCGTGTTTAACTTTTTTGTGCATTTATAATTTTAAAACTGACGAGGTCTGAAGACGGCCTCGACTATGAAAACAGCACCAGCTGAGCCGTTTCTCGAGTCTGCAGGCTGGAACAATTTAAAACGGTCATAAACATACAAAACGATGTAAAACTAAACAGGAAGGAGAAAACAACGTTTAGAATGATCATTTAATCCCAGTAAGAAGTCGTGTCACAAAAAGCTTACCTTGCTCCAGGACGCCCAGCAGTGTCACGGCGCCGAGCCCGACCAGCTCCTCCATCATTTACAGAGTCAGACAGGTGAGACCGACACACACCTGGTCTGCGAGGACAGGTGTAATGCCAAGTAGTTCGTCTCGATAGAATTTATCTGCGTCGGGAGCGCGCACTGGGCAGGGAGAGCGGACCCAGTCGACTCCGCCTCCATTCCAACCACACCAGACCTGGAAGTAGCGACGTTTTACTTTAGTGAACAGGTGAGTGTCGTTACATTACAGTTCAGTTTGTGGGTTACAAGAGAGGGAGGGATTATTTTGGGCTTGACTCCATCTTTGTGTTTCAGATTTGCATCTTCGAGCATCCACAGCAGACTCAACATATTCATGTTCTCATCTATAAATGCAGACACTGTTTACTGACATCAGGTTTCTTATTTCATTCCACACTGCCAGAATTATTTACACATCTTTAAGATTATGATTAGTTACTGCTCTTGATCTTTACCTTTTTAAGTCCCCCCCCCACACACACACACGGTTGTAACAGACTGACCCTGCCACAGTCGGTTCCCTGTGTCCAAATCATGGAGAAACAGTGTCCACCATTCTTGATTTTTAACTCAAACGCTTCTTATGGCTTCTTAATTTTGGAGGTTTTAGCAGTTTTGATTCCCAGTTAGCTACACAATTGGAAGTAAAATGTCATCTCTGAACAGATGGCTATGGAAAATATTTTACAGTTCATCTTTAAAAGGGACAATGTCTCTTTTGTATCATTTACAAAAACAAAAACACCAACATTTGATTTTGTTACAGCCTTAACATTTCCCTTTTAACAGTTTAAATTAACTGTAGTCATTAGCTGCAGTAATAAGTATTTTCACAGGGCATTTGTTTTTTTCTACAGATGACCTGACCAACCTCTGTCACTAAAAAGAGAAAAAACAAAAAGACAAAAACAAAAAAGAAAACTCATGACACTGATGACAGCTGGGTAAACTTAAAACTGTTGTCAGGCGGTTACAAGAAATCCCTGGAAATTCAAGGCTGACCCTTTAAAAAAACAAAAACAAAAACAAAAAACCCAAAACAAACAAAAGGAAAAAAAACAGATTCAGTGTGACAGGTGTGTCCGCGATGGTTCCACCAGCTCTGTGTGGAAAGCGCAGCTTTCTGCTGTTGGTACATCAAAGAGTAATGCCACAAATTGGCTGGAAGTAGGTGACAAGCAAGGAGTTTAAATAAAAGTCTAATTATTTCATATTTAAGTAAACATAACCTAACCAAGAAAAAGATGATCAAAAGGTTGATGTCAGGTGGAGTGGAAGAGCAGTTCATCTGGGCCAGTTTTTAATAGCCTGCAAGACACAAGTGACCTGCATTAGCTAACACTCGACCCCCCCCCCCCCCCCCCCCCCCTTCATAAAAATCAATATCACTTCCTGACGATACATTCTCCGGCTCTGATAATATAGACAGTAAACTGCTCAAAGTTGCAGCCAAGTTTGTGTCCCTTCCTATATGTCACATATTTAATAGATCTTTGGCATGCAGCTTATTTCCGTTGCAGTGGAAAGAATCGAAAATAATTCCCAATAATTCCCATATTTTTTGGGAACGCAGGCATCTGTTTAAAGCAAATGGATTTAATTTTAACAAGTCAGGGGTGAAACTGTTCACCTCCAATTTGTTTTATTCCATACGTCATCCATCTGTGCTTGGTGCCAAGGCTGAGATAAACGAGGAGTTATCTCATAAAGAGGAACAAACAGTACTCCAAGAACAGACAAAGCCCAGCAGAAACCTTGAGGAGGAGCTCCATCTGCCCCCACCCGGGAAGAGCCTCAGAAAGGAGAGACATCTGAGGCAAGAAGAGGGGTCCCTATTTGCCTCCAACTCTCTCAACAACACCAACGACCAGGACCAGGGACCACGATCTTCCCCAGTCCCCCAAACCCCTGACAGGCCATCACCCCCATCACCCCCCCCCCCGGCCCAATCCCTTTTTGTCCCCCATAAACCCCCCACCAGAGCAGCCAAAGGTTCACCATCGAGCCCCGCCCTCAACAGAGCAATCGAAGTCACATTGCCCAGCCTCGCCCCCCTTAGTTCCTCCTTACCACCTTCATGCTCTGTCTCCGCAGTCTGATGTGTGAAGGGTCAGGGCTGCGAGGATTATGGCTGGAGGAGGAGGGGTTGCTGTCTTATTTAATGAATCATTTCAATGTAAGCAGCTATCTCCTGGAAGTTTTCAGTCTTTTGAATATGTGGCTTTACAGCTGAAGGCCCCATCCAAAGTTGTGTTTCTTAATGTTTACAGGCCTCCCAAATACTGCACAGACTTTTTTAATGACCTTAGTGAACTGCTGTCTGTGATCTGTGTTGATTTTGACTGTGTAATTATTGCTGGGGATTTTAACATCCATGTGGACAACCCTCAGGACAAAGGGACTAAAGACCTGAGTAACACTCTGGGCAACTTTGGGCTGACTCAGCATGTAACAGAGGCCACACATAATAGAGGACACACTCTCGACCTACTGATCTCCAAGAGCCTGAGCATTTCAAACATTACTGTGTCTGATGTGGGCTTATCTGATCATTACTGTGTTTTCTTTGAAAGTAAAATCTCAGCCCACACAAATATATCAACAACAGTGATCACAAAACGGTGTATAACTGAACACAGTAGTGCAATTTTTAACCAGGTCTTCCCATTAACACCTGACCTGTCCAGAGGGTCAGTCAATGAGCTCGTCAATAGCTTCAATGCTAACATGTTAAATGTTATGGACACTATTGCTCCCATTAAGGTGAAGGTTATCTCTGGAAGGAAAAAGTCTCCATGGAGAAACTCCACACTGGTGAAAAATGAAAAAAGAGAGTGTAGGAAAGCTGAGAGCAGATGGAGAAAATAAACCTCCAGGTTCACTATGACATCTATAAAGAGAAACTTCACAATTATAATTTACAACTGAGGAGTGCAAGGAGGTCCTACTTCTCTGACATCATCACTAAAAACAGCCATAATGCTCGGGTCTTATTTTCCACAGTTGACAGGCTAACAAACCCTCCTGTGCCAGTGGCAGCTGAACTTCATTCGACCATGGCCTGCAATGACTTTGCCAAATTCTTCACAGAAAAAATCCAAAAGATTAGACAAGCAATTGGTACATCAACAGTAGATGCAGGATATGTACTGTGTCCACCGAAAAACTGTTTAAACACCATGAAACAGTTTCACCCTATTAACAGCAAAGACCTGGAGGACATCTTAGGTCAACTGAACTCCTCCTCCTGCTGTTTAGATGTCCTGCCAACAAGTTTTTTCAAAAAGGCTCTTGGTAAATGCATTGAGGAAATTAATGACTGGTTGTGCCACAATTTTCTCCAGCTAAACAAAAACAAAACTGAGGTAATAGTCTTTGGTGCCAAAGAAAAACGATTACAGGTCACCAGAGAACTTCAATCTATACATCTAAAAACCACAAACCAGGCGAGAAATTTGGGTGTAGTGATGGATGCAGACCTAAACTTAGAAAAACACATTAAGACAATAACAAAATCAGCTTACTATCACCTCAAGAATATAGCAAGGATAAAAGATCTGATGTCTTAACAGGACCTGGAAAAACTAGTCCATGCATTCATCTTCAGTAGGCTTGATTACTGTAACAGCATCTTTACAGGTCTACCTAAAAAATCAGTCAGACAACTACAGCTCATTCAGAACTCTGCTGCTCGAGTCCTCACTAAGACCAAAAAAGTGGACCACATCAGCCCAGCTCTGAGGTCTTTACACTGGCTGCCTGTCCGTCAGAGGATAGACTTTAAAGTTCTGATGCTGGTCTATAAAGCTCTGAATGGTTTAGGACCAAAATACATCAGTGACCTCCTGACCCAATATGAACCTTCCAGATCCCTCAGGTCATCTGGATCCAGTCTTTTATCAGTTCCCAGAGTCAGAACCAGACACGGAGAAGCTGCATTCAGCTTTTATGCTCCTTATATCTGGAACAAACTCCCAGAGAGCCTCAGATCAGCTGAAACACTCAGTTTATTTAAATCCAGGTTGAAGACTCACCTGTTCTCAGCTGCATTTGAATAAAGCACCAAATCCACACTTTTAAGCTTAAATTTCAAAACTTACATTTTAACTACTGATTTTATCTACTGTTCTGATTTTATCTGTTTTGATTTTATATGCTGTTTTGTTTGTTTGTTTGTTAATTAGTTAGTTTGTTTGCTTGTTTTAATCAATTTTAAATCATGCTTTTTATTTGTTTTTGTTTCTAATGTGTCTGTAAAGCACTTTGAATCACCTTGTTGTTGAATTGTGCTATACAAATAAACTTGCCTTGCCCATTCCTAAAAACAAGAATGACATTTTTAATGGTGTCAATAGCAGACCTATTAGTCTACTCCCCATTCTAAGTAAAATTATGGAGAGGATTGTCTATGAACAAATTCAACATTACCTAACAGAAAATCAGTTACTCACTCAGCTTCAACATGCCTACAAACCTGGTTATTCCACGAGTTCAGCTCTTATTCACATGACAGATAACTGGTATAAATATCTAGATAATGGGAATTTGGCCGGGGTGGTATTTTTGGATTTTAGTGCTGCATTTGATTTGATAAATCATGATCTTTTGATAGATAAACTAAAATGTTATGGATTTTCACCAGCTGCTTTGTGCTGGATGGAAAGTTATTTGTCTGGAAGAAGGCAAAAGGTTTATTATAATGGTTATTTCTCAGAGGGCTGTGAAATGAACTGTGGTCTACCCCAAGGCAGCTGCCTCGGTCCACTTCTCTATTCAGTCTTTACAAATGATTTGCCGTATGTCCTGGAGAAATCTCATCTTGTAATGTATGCTGATGACTCCACCATGTTTTATTCAGCCAGTAGCTACTCTGAATTGACAAGCGTATTACAACTAGATTTGCTGAACGTGTTTGATTGGATAAGTAAAAACAACATGATTTTAAACGTGTCTAAATCCAAATCCATGTTAATAGGAAGTAGAGTACGCTTAGTCAACAGCCCACAACTAAATCTTTCCATAGCTGAATCGGTATTAGAACAGGTCACCTAGATTAAATTACTTGGTGTTACCATAAACCACCACCTTTCATGGTCTCAGCACATCAACTCTGTTATTAATGGGACAGGGCATAGCTATAGCTAGGAAATGCTCTTTTTATATTACTTCTTCAATTATGAAAGATGTCATTAATGCACTAGTATTATCTCATCTAGAGTACCGCTCAATCATTTGGTCAGCAGCTAATAAGACAGATCTGAACAGACTTCAGTTAGTCCAAAATAGGGCGGCCAGATTAGTGTTAAGGTGTTCATATTATACAAGTATTGATAAAATGCAGGGTAAACTTTCTTGGCTTTCTGTACAAGCTAAATTATACTATGGCTTACTTGTATTTTTATATCCAGATGAAATACATAATCATGCCACACGATTCTCAACTAACCACAATTTAGTAACTCCTCGAGTTAAAAGTAACTTTTTGAAAAACTCTGTTATATTTAGAGCATCTTTTCAGTGGAATAAGTTGCCTTATGCAATTAGAGAATTGGCTTCTATTCATCATTTTAAAAATCACCTAAAAGCCTATTTAGGCAGTTTTTAATTTATTTGTAAAAATTGTAGAGGGTAATGTCACTTGTAATGGAAATTGTGTATTTTGTTTGAGTGTTTTTTTTATAATTTTTTAATATTTACATGTTTACATTTTCAGAATTGTAAAACCTTATTGTGGATGTAAGAGCCAAATTATGTGGACATTTTTGCATCCAACTCATTGTGTAACATTTTATTTGGTGGTATTTGATGGTTTGGGCCCCAGGAAGACTAGCAACCACTGTTGTGGAAGCTAATGGGGTTCCTTATAAATAAACAAATAAATAAACAAATAAAAATCAATGTTCCACCTTCACATTTGCAAATTATTCTGAAAACAAAAAAGCAACACAAGGCAATGTCAAAACTGCTACCATACAACCTGGCCCACAAACAAGCCAACAGCCGCACCCTCACTAAAGCCAGTTTTCTTACCACCACAAATTAAGTGGAATGTAAAAGTGAATGTTGGCAGTTATGGTAATGCATGGCAAACCAGTTTTTAGTACAGGAGGTTTCTGATAGCATAGCTGATATACAGAAGGGATCAAGCCATGTCAGCTGCAGGATAGTAAGTCTATCCTTGCAAATGGGTTCAACAGGAAAAAACAAAACAATAACCTAAGAACAGCAAGTGAAAATCTACTGTGCCTAAATGAGCACCAGATCTCATCAAAAGTGCCCAACACCAAATAATGTGCCGCTACACACCCACATACAGGGAGTGCAGAATTATTAGGCAAATGAGTATTTTGTCCACAGCATCATCTTCATGCATGTTGTCTTACTCCAAGCTGTATAGGCTCGAAAGCCTACTACCAATTAAGCATATTAGGTGATGTGCATCTCTGTAATGAGAAGGGGTGTGGTCTAATGACATCAACACCCTATATCAGGTGTGCATAATTATTAGGCAACGTCCTTTCCTTTGGCAAAATGGGTCAAAAGAAGGACTTGACAGGCCCAGAAAAGTCAAAAATAGTGAGATATCTTGCAGAGGGATGCAGCAGTCTCAAAATTGCAAAGCTTCTGAAGCGTGATCATCGAACAATCAAGCGTTTCATTCAAAATAGTCAACAGGATCGCAAGAAGCGTGTGGAAAAACCAAGGCGCAAAATAACTGCCCATGAACTGAGAAAAGTCAAGCGTGCAGCTGCCAAGATGCCACTTGCCACCAGTTTGGCCATATTTCAGAGCTGCAACATCACTGGAGTGCCCAAGAGCACAAGGTGTGCAATACTCAGAGACATGGCCAAGGTAAGAAAGGCTGAAAGACGACCACCACTGAACAAGACACACAAGCTGAAACGTCAAGACTGGGCCAAGAAATATCTCAAGACTGGTTTTTCTAAGGTTTTATGGACTGATGAAATGAGAGTGAGTCTTGATGGGCCAGATGGATGGGCCCGTGGCTGGATTGGTAAAGGGCAGAGAGCTCCAGTCCGACTCAGACGCCAGCAAGGTGGAGGTGGAGTACTGGTTTGGGCTGGTATCATCATCAAAGATGAGCTTGTGGGGCCTTTTCGGGTTGAGGATGGAGTCAAGCTCAACTCCCAGTCCTACTGCCAGTTTCTGGAAGACACCTTCTTCAAGCAGTGGTACAGGAAGAAGTCTGCATCCTTCAAGAAAAACATGATTTTCATGCAGGACAATGCTCCATCACACGCGTCCAAGTACTCCACAGCGTGGCTGGCAAGAAAGGGTATAAAAGAAGAAAAACTAATGACATGGCCACCTTGTTCACCTGATCTGAACCCCATTGAGAACCTGTGGTCCATCATCAAATGTGAGATTTACAAGGAGGGAAAACAGTACACCTCTCTGAACAGTGTCTGGGAGGCTGTGGTTGCTGCTGCACGCAATGTTGATGGTGAACAGATCAAAACACTGACAGAACCCATGGATGGCAGGCTTTTGAGTGTCCTTGCAAAGAAAGGTGGCTATATTGGTCGCTGATTTGTTTTTGTTTTGTTTTTGAATGTCAGAAATGTATATTTGTGAATGTGGAGATGTTATATTGGTTTCACTGGTAAAAATAAATAATTGAAATGGGTATATATTTGTTTTTTGTTAAGTTGCCTAATAATTATGCACAGTAATAGTCACCTGCACACACAGATATCCCCCTAAAATAGCTAAAACTAAAAACTACTTCCAAAAACATTCAGCTTTGATATTAATGAGTTTTTTGGGTTCATTGAGAACATGGTTGTTGTTCAATAATAAAATTATTCCTCAAAAATACAACTTGCCTAATAATTCTGCACTCCCTGTACACTGCTTTGCTAAAATGCCAGTATGAGCATCAGTAACATACCAAAACAACAATGCCTACATCAACCAAAATTTCCAAGACGCCAACAAAGAGGGAACGTAGCTACAAAGCTCACAGTAAGTCACAGCAGTTAATGGTCTACAGAGCTACCAGACCCAACTACCAAGCTAAATTTTCATAACACTATTTTAGTTAAACTTTGCAACTCCTGCTTTTCATACATTCAACAGTTACACTCTGCCACACCACAAGACTCGCCCAGCCATGTGTCCAGTCAGGCCACAAACCAACAAGACTAATATACCAGTGAAACACCAGCCACGGAGTTTATGCTTCCCAGCCCTAGTTATTTAGTACAAGATGATTTTAACCCTAGTCTTCAGACAGATACCTGTGGTGGGTATGTAACAAGTGCCACCTGGCAGTTTGATGCTCTCTGCCAGGTGATTGGCTGTTCACCTGTTTGTCCATGATTTGGACAGGGGGAACAGACTGTGGCAAGGTCAGCCTGATGGGGAAAGCTGTGAGCTGACCCTGTGCAAGACTGGGGCAGAAAGACTTAAAAAGGTAAAGATCAAGAGCAGTAACTAATCATAATCTTAAAGATGTGTAAATAATTCTGGCAGTGTGGAAAGAAATAAGAAACCTGATGTCAGTAAACAGCATTTATAGATGAGAACATGAATATGTTGAGTCTAGTGTGGATGCTTGAAGGTGTAAATGTGAAACACAAACATGGAGTTAAGCCCAAAATGAGTCCTCCTCCTCTCTTGTAAACCACAAACTGAACAGTAATGTAACAACACTCACCTGTTCACTAAAGTAAAACGTCGCTACTTTCTGTCGAGAACAACTACCCGAGCACAGGTAACAGGGAGAGGGAGTAAACCTGTGGGGCCAGACGGAAACGCCTGATAGGACTGTAGTTTCCCGACAGTTCCCTCAGGCTCTTTTCTAATAATAACCAGTTTTTGTTTCCTCCAAGAGACCGCTCACTAGAAGCGATTGAATCAGAAAGGTTCAGGTTTGTTTATACCTGTAAGTCTGCAGTAGATGAATCATCTGTCCTTACAGCACATTTTCAGAGGAGACTGTTACAAGCCCAGGAGTTGATGTACTTTATTAGCTTCCTGTTCTGGTCAAATTGGACTTCATTGTTTATTTAGAGTACAGCAGAGCTGCAGAGAGCAAGTCAGGAGGATGTTACCTGTCAATAACCCAGCAGCAGCCCGTGTTTAGTTTTAATATTGTTACAAAGGAATGTAAATCAGCGATTTATTGGATTGTAAACTCTGTTTTATTGTTAGATTTACCTTTAGGTGAGAGGAAGAAAGTTATAAACTTTTCTAAAGCTTCTAAAGTAGCTTCTGCTTTGCCCAATTAATTGAATCATTAACTGTAATGAAAAGTAACAGTTAACAGGATTAATATCACTGTAAACATGGCTTGAATAGGATGGCTGCCACCACTCTGGGGTTTGTGTACCTGCTGATTGTGTGTCTGTGTGATTGCTTTCTGCCTGTAATACTTTAACAGCTTAAAGTAAATTCCACTGGCTTTATACAGTTAAGAGACTGAAACGCTGTGTGCAGCTGCTCCTCTCTTCTGCCTCAGATTCGATAACGAAAGGGTCCAACCCAAAACTGGTGTCTTATATTAAAAACTGTGGTTTGACAAAGTCATCCAGTTAAATTGCTTCCAACATGCTGCTACAGGTAACGCTGTAGTGTGAACTCAGCTGAACTGAGGTAGTGAAAATTAAAGTGTTTGCAGCAGCATAACCTGTTAACTGCAAGGTGCTGCATGCGTGACATGACTGGGGGCTGAAAGTCTGACTCTAGAAAACTTTGTATACTAGGGTCACATCAGAGGCAGCTAATACGGAGCCTAAAAATACAATTTAAAATGTATTATTTGTTATGATGTCTGTTATGAGCAGACAACACCAGTTCACCCTTGAGTATGGAGTCTTTTTATGCTTGAATAATTCAAAGAGTTTACAAAACAAGAAACTTCTCTGAAAATGGTCAGGTACAAGGATTGGACTGAAAATGAGTGAAAAAGCAACTAATAACCAAGACTTGACTCAAGACTTTTGCACAGCAATGTATGAGAAGGTGCGAGCATTTGTCACTGCTCATCGCAGTGACTGAGGATGGTGCTGGGTCTGATGAGCAGTGCGACGAGGTGGTGGCCTATGACACCATTAACAACCACCTATAACACAGTCATGAGATTGCACCTTGGAAGAGTCCCCACTCACACCTTGATCCACGTGACCTTGAACAAGAGGCGAAACAGCTTCATGAACTAGAAAGAGCTTCATTTCATTTCCATGATGGAGGACGGAAAACCTCCACAGAAAACTCAGGTCGTCTCATTTAGAGAATGTGTTGAATCAGGTCTAGAGAATTCACACAGACAGAAACACACAGGCAGCAGCTTTCTAAAGAACTATATTTACATAATACTCTTGTTTTACAGAGAACCATATCAAAAGTATAAAATACTTACAAAACATCCGCTGCAATATATAAAAATAACATCTATCTTCTCCAGATCATTAGGAAAGGCATACATACAAAAAATATATTTATAGACATTTACACAGAGCCTGTTTACAACATTTAACCCAGAAAACCCCGGGAGACCGAGCGAGGCTGGAAGTCGAAGGCGGGCCCAGGGATTGGCAGCGATTTGAATGGAAACACGAAACCATCCCCGAGCGACCGATCGGCGACAAAAACAGGAACAGCGCTGCCGCGAGGACACGCAAACATGGACAACAGTACAGTAGATAGGATGACCGGGTCACCGCTCCACTTTCAACGTGGCGACCCGGCCGGAGTTCCACCTTGCAGAGAACCGTCAGAATGGTTCATTCTGATTAACGCCGGCGGTGACAACTGTGTGGACACAACGGAAGATTCATCAAATGCAGATGACGCAGTTTGAAGTCTCTGAATGACAGGAACGCCAACGCCGCGTCCCCAGCACGGAGTCTGAGCAACCTGACCGAGCCCAACGACTGCAGGGATGTTTAGTTCACATTAAATTTCTAGCTTAAAACAAAGCGTCAAACTGTCACATGGAAATGTTTCGATTTTATTTTTATTTACTTTATATTTCTATGTTAAATCACATCCAGGTGAGAACAGTGGGATCTAAATCCCGAGGCCAAATTTTCTTGTACATATGAAGCAGGTGTAAGACGAGGGTGAAAACTATTTTTACTTGAATTCTGCCTTAAATAAAAGGACTGAAATTCTTCAGACTGGCAGGGCATTTTACTCTATCAGCCTTCAGACCACTGTCTGTCAGACCACACACAGGGCAAAATGTCCTCATTAAAGGGCACAAGTTTCCTGTGTTTTCCATGTTTTTCCGCTCAGAAACGCAGCTTTAGAGGAGGTGATGGATGATTTCTCTGCAGGTTCTCACCAGGCTGAATCACAGAATAACATTATGAGTGACTTAAAGGCATCGCGGTTCAGTGCGCCTGTTTGTTTGGACTCTGCGTATTCACCTGGAGGTTCAAGTACTGGACTCCGCGACAGAAACTTTCCGATTCCTGCTGCTCATTTCCCGGCGGCTTGTTATGTTTTTAAAGGACCATTTCTCTGTTTTTTTCCCCTCGATTTATGAAATCTGCCGGAATATCTGTGAGCCTCCAACAACCAGCTGGCCTCAAATTTAAAACATGACATTTCATAGGGGGAAAAAAGGCTCGATATACCAGCATCTCATTTACCTAAACAAAGAATGCGCTATTGTTAAGTTATTTAAATGTTTATGGAGAAAATAATTTCCCTACAGTATGAAAATCACCCGGCTCAAGCTGTAAAACCAGAAACAAACACATGTTGATTCAGTCCTAAAAATAAAAAAACAAAACAGACAACCAGCTGAACCCCCCCCCCCCCTAAAAAAAAAACCAAACAAAAAAACAGAGGGATGGTCCTTTAATGTGACTTAATGCTAACGTGGCGGTCGAAGGCAGGGACTGCAGGTTCAGTAGTAATCTTACTGCTGTTTTTGTGCGTGCACACAGTTTGTTTGTGTTTACCGTTGACTCGTGTGCAGATGTTTAGATTTACACTCCTGGTGGAAGAGAACAGAAAGTCTCAGAAACCAGTTTAATCAGTTCAGGCTACTTCACAACAATCAGGAAACCTTCAGGCAAAGGATCACAAACACTTTCAGTCTTTATACGGGGAAAAATTAAACCGAGCTTCAACGCTCTGATTTCATTTCCTTTAAAGACAGCTGATCCAGTATCAGGTGGTGGGTTTTTCAGGCTTTGACCTGAATCTCGTCTGGCTGCTCTCGAAGCGCCAGTTAGTTCTTGTCCCGTTCATTAGCAGATATGCTCTGATGTTTATCACGTAATGTCCTCCAAATGTGCAATAAAAGGTCGAACACCACACAGCAGCCAATGTTTGGCCCACAACTGACTCTGAAAATCAGCATCTGTCTCTGTTGTGCCAAAGTTAGCCCAGATTAGGCCCAAACACGCCTGCTGTGTGCTCATTTCATTCCATAAATTTAGAAAGTTTGAGGACAAAAGCTGATTAGTGCCATCCTGCAGGGACAACAGCAGCTTAAAAGAAGGTGGCAATCGTTTTAGAACCAATTCTTAATATTCATGTAAAAGTCCACTTTTTTTTTTTTACTCCATAAAAACCCCAATCTGCATTTTAAAACTGGTTTTATTTGTATAGTGCATCCAAGTCCAGAATGGAAGCTCATGTCAGGACTGCAACAGTAATTTTTTTTAAATGTTTTTTTTGAGGACTTTTCTACCAGGAGTGTTTTTACACACCGAGCGCTTCGTTAATCTGCTTATCTGAACGGAGCCTTCGAGGACCGCGTGGAGATGTTAAACGACAATTTTCACTCAAAACGACAATACGATCAGTTTCATAGTGGACTATCCCATCACTCTTATTTTGAAAGGTCAGTCACTGCCCCAGCCGTTCCTGTCGTGTTTCCCACAGACTCGCTCAGCTGCTTTCCAGAGACTCCATCACCTCATCTCATATGGATGCCTGCGGATCACCGCTGATGTGGGCAGATGTTCTGAAGCTGCGGTGAGCTGGGAGGTCATTCCACCTTGAACCTGAAGCAGGTTTAGCGAGGTCACCGCGGCTTCAGAGCAAGAGGACAGCCAGCTGCAGTCCGAACAGTGGGATGAGGAACTTCCTGGAAAGGCAGCTGGTTTTCTTACTCTATTATTTAAATATTTATTGATCTAATGAAGAAAGTGTGGTGTTCCCACCCGTGAATTCAGTCTGATCTGTGGGAAACCCCGGAGGAGCTCAGCTGCACGGATCAGCTGACTCAGCTGAATTGCAGAGCCTCCGAGCAGGAATGTGGCCGCTTACAGGAGCTCTGAACACTGTGTTTCTTCATCGTGCTGCAATGATTCAACGGCCAGTCTGTGTGTGTGCGGTGCTGACAGGCTTCTCTCTGACAGTGTGAGAACGTGACGCGGTCGCCAGCCTTCTGCGACTAACGCCAACACGTGGTGGCAGCAGGAAGTGGTCGGCGGCTCACTCTGCAGGCTTCGTGTGTGTGCGTGCGTGCGTGAGACTAGTGGTGGTTGGCGAGCAGTTCGTCCAGGTCGGCCATCCACTCCTGCGTGTTCTGTCCTTTCAGCAGCGAGTCCACCAGGTCGCTCTCCGCGGGGAAACTCCCCGACGCCACGTTGTATCCGAATGACACCTGATGCTGCTGCTGACTCACTGTTTGGCTCACCTGGTATCCTTGGTTACACTGTAGTCCCTGGCGACCGTTGCCTTGCGGCTGTCCGAACGCTGCCAGGTTGGGGAGTACGGCCTGGTTCTGGGGGCCCTGCTGCTGATTGGTCATTGGCTGGCCCTGTCTTTGGGGGTTGGGCAGTGCCCTCTGCTGGGGCGCTGCCATGTTTGTCTGCATCATTTGTTGTCCGGGATTCAGACCACCCATCGGACGTCCACCTGGGTTGCCGCCAAAGGGGGCGGAGCCGGATGGCATCTTGGGAATGCAAGGCTGCTGCTGCGGCGGCATGTGGAAGGCATTGGGGGGGCCGCTGAAGGACAGGCCTGCATTACTGGAAGGCGGCTGGTTGACGAGCTGCTGCTGCCAGGCGGTGCTCTGACCGCCCGGCATGCCGCCCCCCATGTTGCCCTGCATGGAGGCTGGGAGACGGGCAGCTCCGGCCACATGAGGCTGCTTCAACATAGCTGCATTGGGCGGCGTCTTCAGGTGCTGCTGCTGAGGCAGGAGGTTGTGCCCGTACGGAGCGCTCATGGTGGTGTTCAGAGACGTCTGGCGCTGCAGACTGGTTTGCTGGGCCAGGTGGTTGGGGTGCATGCTCATGGTGTTGTAGAGGACGTCCACGCCGGCTCCACCCCCCTGACTAATGTCAGCCTGACTCACTGTCGGGGGCGGGGCTACGCCACCTGCTGGACCACCACCCTGACCCATGTTCATGCTCATCATGCCCTGGTTCTGAGGGAACATACGGGACCCGGGGGCGGGGCCTCCCATGGAGCTGACACTGCCCATTGGCTGAGAGGAAGCTAAACAAAACCAGAAGAACAGAAGAAAACAACAATCAGGAAAACGTGCGTCAAAATCTTTTTTCAGAGTGGGCCACATAAGTGCGTCACCCCAGTGAAGCTCCTTAGTCGCACATTTAATCCCTGAGATCTCGTAATAGAAAACATAAAAAGGATTTTGTTTGTCCCCGTAACTCTAACCCTGCTGGAGCTGAACCGCTGATCTGTTCAGCTACTTTCATTTCCCATTCAAATGAGCGGCATTTACACAGTCAGCCTGAACCCACAGAAACCAAACTCACTCTGGTTTCACTTGTCCAGGTATAAAACACAGCCGCTCGGAAACTTTTAGAACAAACACATTTTTAAAGATATTCACCATAAATCTGTGGTCTCATGTTAAATATGAATGAAGGTGAAACCTGTAAGAACGCAGGCTGTGTTTTTGTTTCCATGAGGAAACTCGTCACTTTGGAGACCAGACGGTCACGAAATCCTGAACTTTGATAAAAACTCTGCTGGTTTTACAAGGTCCTGATTCTGGCTTCTCTGTTGGCTCCCTGAACGTTTTAGATGTCATTTTAATATTTAATCTTTTGTGTGCTACGACTTTCTGCAGTAACAGATCATACCATTTTTAACGGGCTTTATCCTAAGGCCGGAAAACAGAACGAACCTCTGAGCTGTGCGTCTCCATAAACTCTATCATATTGGAAGCTTCAGCCGCCCGAGCTGCAATCTTACGGTCTTTAACTGGTTAAGGTTCACGTTTGATGCCGAATTTGTTTGTTCTGTGTTTTTTTAACTGGAATTTTCCCATTGGTCAATGATCAACTCTGCATTTTGAACCTTGAAATTATTCTTGAAAAAAAAAAGAAGCATGTTTTCAAAACATTTCATGGTCCGATCTTTCGAAGCACACGCACAACTTATACCCAAGTGTCGGCACTTTGATCCTCCTTCCTCCCGCGGATGAGGAAGGATACCAAACCAAAAAGTCCCATACCAATCCCATACCAAAAAGATGCAGAACACACATTCAAATAACTCCTACTTCCTGTTATGATTACTTAAGTGCTTTTTTGGTACTTAATAATTCTGCATTGGAAGGTGTCTGCTTCTTCTTATATTTTGTGGCCTTTGATTTTGTGATTCTGAACTGAATCACAAAGCATTCATTATGAAATAAATAAAGCAAAGTAATAAAAAAAAAAGTCCCAGGAAAGGCTGTGATCCTGCTCAGGAGCGTTTCATCTTTTTCCACCTTTTTCTTTCAAAAAAATAATCACTTTTTTGTCTTCTGTGTATTCTCCCTGAACAACCACATGGGGCAGTAATGAGCTCATTCCACATGTGAAGAAGCAGTGGGCAGTTTTTTAGAGTTACAGCTCTGTCACAGAGGTATTCATGCCTGAGAGACCTGAGAAATGCATTGTGTGAACACTTCCTGTAGGCGTACCTGTAAACTGGTTGGCCGGCTGCTGTGGGTAAGGGTTCTGACTGGCCGTTGTTCCCGACTGGTCCTGGTACTGTGGAGGAGGTCGGGTCAGGTGTCGCTGCCGCTGCTTCTCCTACACAGACACATGGAGAGGGTTACTGTGTGGGCTTCAGATTTAGGACAGATGCGAGGTGTAACTCATTATCACGTGGCCACTGAAGGTGAGCAGTGCAATGACAATAACGGAATAAACTGACCCTCTCAGTGTTCAAGCAGGTTGGAAATGTTGGAATCACCTGCAGATGAGTCTTACCTGTTCGGCTAAAATCTGCTGCTGCCTCTGAATGTACTGCTGCTGTTTCTGTTGCTCCAGGATCTGCTGCTGATGATGTTGTTGCTGTTGTTTCCTCGCTGCTGCCTCTTTACTGGTCATGTACGCGTTACCGTGGTTACTCGGCATGGCGTTGTTTCCAGGCTTGGCCGTCATGGCGTTTGTGGGCCCCGGGCCGTGTGGAGGAGCGGGGTAGCCGTTCTGATCCTGCAGATGAAGTTTTGTGTTTTGTTACTGAAGAAGAAGCGACACTTTTTTTTCTCTGCTCTAAAAAAGCTTCATGTGACTTTGGTAACAGCGTCAGGCAGTTCTTCATGACTCCAGCGCAGAGCTGCTGTCGAGCAAAAAGTTTAACCAGAGCATCTCATAGGTTACCTGCTGCAGCGTTCTCGTTTAATAACTTCAACCACTTGTTGAGTGATCCTTCCATTCAGAAACTTACCGGTCTTGTCTGTATGAAAACAGACAACTGTTTTTCTTTGTAAAGCTCCTGATTTCAGATCTTTAAAGTGGTGAAGTTATACGGATATTTTTCAGTTGATTAATATTGTGTGTTCATTCGTCTGATTCTATGCTGGGATCATTTAGGTGTGTCCTAAAGTCCTCTTGAAAACAATCTTTATATCTGAAATTATGGAACTTGTCTTAAATGATGTTCTTTCCTGACCAGCTGTCCTTGAACAGCACATTTTACTTTCAAGAATGAAATAAAAGCAAAATAAATTAAAATAAACTTCATCTTGGTTAAAACAACATTTACAGATTAAGTGGGACAGCTTTCAAATGTGATGATCAGAGGGTAGTGGTTCTGGAATCCTCACTAACTATAAATGTAATTTTAGTTTTTGACAACACTACTAATTGTTCATTTTTCACTGCACAGAATTTACCTGAAGGCCTGCTAGTGCCCCCTTGAGGCTGAGGAGGGAACTACAGGCTCATGATGGCTGAGAATGCACGGTGCACCCTGAGGGGGGAGCTACAGGAAAGGTTATTCCATTCAGGAAGACGTATCATTGAAATTAGCTGGGAATGTTCATCTTTGAACAAAATGCAGACAGACAGCATCGCAGGAACAGTGTGTCCTGTCTGCTGAGAGGAAAAGTACAGGCAGGAGCGGCTAAATTTAAATACACAGACAAGGACAGAGGGGGGGAGGGTGGGGGTATAAAGTATGAAAGGCTGCTTTGTCATGGCCTCCCTCCCTCTGTCCGTCCACCCCCCCGCTCCCATGGGAGGGTTAGCAACCAGCTGCTCGACCCAAACAAACACTAACAAGCTGAACAAAAGGCTGCTGCCCGATTTTACCGCCCCCCCATTCCAATGAGGAATATGGGGGGGATTTAAGTTTTTCTGTCACTGTTGGCTCTAAATCAAGTTCGGATCACGTGTGATGGCTGTGTCTCGTGGGTGCTTCTCACCTGTGGGTGTGGCATATGAGGCCGGTAGGGCTTCTCTTTGCGGCACTGCTGCTGGATGAGTGAAAGCAGGCCCACCTTCTGGTTCTGGTTAGTGGGTCGCGGTGGTCCGGGCCCCGCCTCATAGTGCGACAGAGGTTTGGTGTTGTTGTAGTTCAGCATGACGGCCGGGGCCTGAGCACCTGCTGCCGGCGCGTGGCTGAGAGGCGGCCCTGAAGTCGGGTGACCCAGCATGTTGGGGTGTCCGGCGGAGCCCGGCATGAAGCTGCTGGCACCCGCCTTTGGAGAGGCCTTGTTGGGCTGACTGGATATCACCAGCTGCTTCTGGGCATTGGGATTGAAATCCTGTGAGTAAAGGGAGTTATTTGTGGATTTGTCCATACCAAATGCACTCGCTTGTGAGCTTTGAGAGGTATTGGGCATCTGGGACCATGGAGAGGGGTGGGTGGGGTGGGTGGGGAACTTGGCTCCTGGCTGCTGCTGCTGCATATGTCTGTGGAGGTGCTGGACTCTCTGCTGCCGGACAGCCAGTTCCTGGAGCTGCTGGGCAGGGGACAAGTCTTTGGGCCCCTGAGGGAGGAGGTGGTTGGGTGGAGGCTGGATTTGCCTGGGAGGAGCAGGCTGGGAGGTGGAAAGAGCTGGGGAAGAGGCAGAGGAGGAGGCGACAGGGGAGCTAGTGGGATGAGGAGGAGCAGTCCCGGAAGGCGTGGATCTGACTTGGGGGGAGCCAGTGCGAGAATCCTGCTCGAAGACGGCAGAGGGTGGGGAAAACTCCGCCTTCACGCTCACCAAATCTGGAGGAAGTAAACCCTGGGAAGACTGTCCCCCCCCTCCTGCCCCTCCCCCGACAGCACCACCACCAACCTGAGTGGCTGCCAGTTCCAGAGGGTCTTTGCGGTCCTCAAAGCCATCGTTGAGGATCTCCTGGATGTCTTCGTAGTCCACAGGGAAGTTCAGCTCCTCCATCAGCTCTGTCCACTCCTGTTCGTTCAGTTCAGGGAACAGGCTGTTGTTGCCAACCGGGGGTGGCATGATGGGGAGGATGTCGTCTGGCTCCTGCTTCATCTCTTTCGGATGGAAGTCTGGACCCGGCTCTCTGCCACCGTCTCCCGACTCGCACATGGGCCCGTTAGAGTTGCTGATATCTGGCTTGGAGTCAAGCGGGGAACCGGCGGTAGCGCTGTTGTCCTGGCAGCCTTTCTGGCTCGACGGGAAGCTTTCATAACTGTTGACTTGTCCTCGCAGGTCAGGGGGACTGAGGCTCTCCAGCTTCCTCTTTAGAGTCTCCTGCAGTTGGAACGACAAAAAGAAGCATCAAGAGTTACTCAAAGCAAAACCCCAGACGGTTCAAACCTCAAAGTGAACCTCTGAGTTTAAAAAACAAACAAACACATAATTTACAAAACAAGGATTATTTATATCTGTAAAAAATACATTACTACATTTTATCTGACCCAGACCCAGCATGTTACACAGGGTCTGAATTCTGACCGGCTGACAAATCAAGTTTAAAAAAAAAAAAAAAAAAAAAAGTGCCACTTTGTTTGGGAAAATAAAACCTAAATCAACGAAAGGCTTTAAATAAAATATTCCAACACAAGGCTGAAAGAGGAGGGCAGGGGTGATTTGGGAATGACCAAGTTACCAAAACCTTTGTTGCACAAAAACAGGATATAACATAAATAATTGTCAATTGTCAAATTGATACTTTGTGGTGCATTAGAAACTGATACCCTGTTCAACTGCTTCTGTTTTTTGTGTAATTTGAATTCTTTCTCACTTTGGTATCATCACCATCAGTAGGCACACGCGCAGCTGAGCTGCAGGGGGTGTGCAGCAGAGAGACAGGTGCTGCTAAAATCACCGGCAGGCCGGCTTACATAAGGATATAAAGGGCAGTCGGCAGGTCTGACGGCTGCGTTCTGTCAGCAGCTCGACTCGCCCGATCGCAGCACGTCAGCTGATCCTCACACTACGCGATTGCCAAACGCTCTGAACACCTGAGGTACCCGTGATGACAAGCAGGCAGGTGGACACAAGCTCCAAAGTGCCTCCTGCTCTGGAAAGTCAAACAACAGTAGCGTCCCTAACAGATTTATTTTAAAAAAAAAAAAAAAAAAAAAAGATCACACTGCTTTTAAAGGGGATTTTCTTCCTACAACAAGTCCTGGATCAAAACTTCACAGATGTAAAAGAGGCAGGGTTTAGCCTGCTCTGCACCCACTGGTCCAGCCTTTGCTTTCAGATGAGCAGCTTTGGCCTTCCTTTTCAAAAAAAACCCCCCAAAAACACGTCCTCGCCAAAAAATGCTGAGAATTTCCTGATTAGCCAGAGTGAAGCCAAAGTGGCAGCATCCAAACATTCAGAGCAGCTTATCTCTGACTCCTCAGCTCCTCCCGCGACCCTGACGCTTCTCCCGGAAGCTCTGAAAACAGTCTGAAGGCCTCACGTTCACCTGTGTGGGCATTAGGGCTGCCACGATTAGTCGACTAGTCACGATTACGTCGACTATCAAAATCGTCGACGACTGATTTAATAGTCGAGGCGTCGTTTGAAGCTTTGTAAGATCACAAAAGACGCAGGAATAAGTAGTAGGATTTATGAGTGTAATAACGGATTGAAACAGAAGATGGCAGCACTGCATGTACAAGGATGCCAGCTGCTGTTAAACCCCGAAGAAAAAGAAGCAGCTCTGTCCCAGAATTCATAGCGCAGCCCAGCTCAGTTTCCAACAATGGCGGCAGCTAGTTAGTTTTAATATTACTCTTTTTATTCTTTCTGGGTCACAAAATAAATGTTTAACATATTTTCAGGCGAGAATGCATCTGTGTAAACTTCAAACATCTGTTCAGTTTATCAGGACACCACATATTTTCAAAAGCGCTCCAACGTTTTCGGAGACGTCTGTTACCCACTAGCTCGTTAGCTAGCCGGGGGCAAGGCTCACTAGAGCCGGTGGGAACACCGGACTCCCGGCAAATCGTTTTCAAACCCACCGCCGCCTTTCGCTACTCAGGTTAAACATATACAAATCACTTAGATAACTTACAAATGTTATTTTTTGGATTTTTTTAGTATTTTATTTGTTCCTGAGTAAATCGGTTTGGCTGAGATTAAAGTTATAGTTTTTACACAGCTGAATAAACGTCAAGCAGACAACTGATTATCAGAAGTGTGAGATGCTCCAGAATATACTCCGTTGTCCTGTTATATTTTAGATAGCAACGAGTTTATTAAACTCCACCGAAACAATCTGCAAATTTGATTAAAATTTAAGAAACTATCATCACGTCTTTATTTTTAGTTAGCACATACCTTAAACACTTAAAGCTGTAAGCTAATGATAGTTATATAAGAGCAGATGCATGCTGGTGCAATAAGCTGTACGTTTTACGTCCAATGAATGCATGATCTGATTAGTCAACTAATCGCAAAAATAATCGGTGACTAGTCAACTATCAAAACAATCGTTTGTGGCAGCCCTAGTGGGCATGCCAACACTCTCGGTTGGTCATGGCATTTGAGGTGTGTGGCGGCATGTAGGGCTGCTCAATTAATCGAATTTTAATCACGATTACGATCTGGGCTTTCAACGATCATTAAAAATGACTGAGCCGATTATTAGCCCCTCCCTCATTTATCCGCGACACCTTAAAGGCCGGTCCGTGAAAATATTGTCGGGCATAAACCGGTCCGTGGCGCAAAAAAGGTTGGAGACCGCTGATTAAGAGGACCCGAGGGAAGCTCGGAAAGCTAAGCAGAAGTTATTTGGAGAGTGACTGCCGTTGGTTGAAAAGAGAGTTAAAAAAAAAAAAAAACTTCAGTGGTGTTGCACACTATTTTATATTATTTTTTTTAAAGTCATTGTTAACCCTTTAAAGCCGGTCAGAGCAGTAAGCTCCGTTTTGCGTAACTATTGTTAAATCCCTGTAGAACCTGAACCGTGTAAGCTAGCGCAATAATTTGTTTTGCATATGAAACCGGAGGAGTTGTACTTACATCTGATGCCATCAGCTTGTCCTCGGTCACGGTTTCGTTCCACATATAGCTTTGCAAAAATTGCATAAAAAGCGCTTGCAGGAACAAAAACATAATATTCCAGAAACACGCTTTGCCGTTCCTATCAGCTGTTCGTAACACTTCCCACAGTGAAATGATGCACATGCTGTTTTCTTTGCAAATTTGCATCATAGGATTGTTTTTTGTTTTTCCTGCAGTATATAAAAATTGCTGTATCTCCAAAATAAAACTATGAAGACACTCAAAATAAATTTCCTGTGGTGGGAAACTATTTTTTGCAACTTTATTGTATTTAAAGTTTTGAGGGATAAACCTCTTAAATTTCTCCAAGTAGAAATATATGTAAACAAAACAAAAGCGATTTTCAATTTTTTTTGTAGTTTATTGCACTTTTTTGCAATTTATGTAATTACTATGGACTTAATGCATACATATTATTAAAATATGGGCTATAACAGTTGTATTGATGTATAGCAACTTGAAATGCTCCCACAAATGGCACTACAGCATGTAAAAAAATAATATAAGCTCTGGTGGACTTGGTTCTATAGTAGGTCTTAAAGGGTTAAATAAATATCGTCAAATAATCGTGATCTCAATTTCAGTGAAAATAATCGTGATTATCATTTTTGCCATAATCGAGCAGCCCTAGCGGCATGTGTGTGCATCAGAATCTGAACACAGATAAGTTTCAGTTTCCTTTAGTCACGTTCGCCCACACACTCCCTCTGTTTATAAAACTCATGATGCCTTCACTGGTGTCCGAGTCAGACAGGCTTAACATTTTTTTTTTTTAAAGGCAACCATTTTCAGTTAATGGTTTTTATTCTTAGATTCTTCTGAGTAACTCTGCATGACCCTCAGTTCATAATAATCCTTCTTTGTCTAACACGAGCCTCTGTGAAGCTCATTAGTCCAAAATAAGATGCTTTAGCCCCTCCCCCTTTGGGAAAACTTCTTCCGTTTGGCAGGTGGGTGAGAGCGTATGCCCTCTCTGACATCATACCAATCAAAGTGTAAAACAAAACAAAACTGAAATCTACTAAACTGATACCTGAACTTCTGAATGACACATTTTGCCTCATTTACAGTTACTCTGCTCTGATCAGCTGACCAAACAAAGCACCTGTCGTACCGCAGGTGTACAAGTTTTTATGTTTCTGATGCTAATAAGATGACCACGTGAACGCCTTTAAAACCTGAAATACAGGTCCCACTCCACCCATGTTGCTATGGTTACAGACCTGGAGTGAGACTAACGAGAGTCCTTTCAATGAGACAGCCTCAACTGTCAGGTAACGGAGTGATATAACAACACATGCTGACATTACAAATAACAGAAAGTCATCATTGTGCTCCTGGGCACAGACTCAAACTGCTTCTTTTAAACACAAATCTACGTCCCACCCTCTGACCTTCGTAACTAACAGTGACACTGCTGAAACTCTTGGGACGGTCATGGCCACTCTGTGCATTTTTTCTGAGAGAAAATGACTGTTTCCAAATATTTACGGGGTGATTCATCCTGGAATTTTTTGACTCAGCCTTTGCCACAAAATTCCGGACTATGGGCCCCATTTCTGTCGGCCTGCAAGTGTTTTAAGGGGAGAAATCCTGACTTCACAGAGTAACCACTTTAAACAGGTTCACTGGAGTTTGGTTTGTCCACAGTCAGCTGTTCAGGAACCAGCCCGACGTCTGATATCAGGCTGGCCAACATACTCTAGGTGAAACCATCCACAGCTCGCTTTCTACTTTTAGATCACTGACGATGTGACAGCCCTACAGCTTCTGCTCCATCATCATCATTATTACCATTATTGTTATTATTATTGTTATTATTGCAGATGAATTGCTTTTTTGGGCAAAAAATGCTTGACAATTTTTTTTTTTTTTTTTTTTTTAAATCAGGAGTGGTGAAAAATGTACTTTTTTTAAATGGGTGATATCACTGTGTGATAAACACAGTTTTATTGTTTGGTTTAAATATGACAAAGAGCAACATGACATGCAATTACTGTATGTTCTCTGACACCACATACATGACACAGGAAGGAAGGAGGGAAGGACAACTAAATGTTTGTGTGACAGCCAATTAGAATACGATGCTCAGAACCCACAGGAAAGGCTTCGAGCACAGAACACTTTCAGGTGCTGCTCCTGCTCGTTAACTGACGGACAGAAAAACGCTCAGAGGATGCGATTACACTGAAACATCAGTTCCTCTCTGACTCAGACTCTTATCAGCCAATGTGTTGTGAAAACACTCAGTTTCACTCAAAACTTCTACACACACACTCGGTGACATCAGGGGGAGCCAGTTGTAGCCCCGCCTC
Source organism: Diplotaxodon limnothrissa (assembly GCF_057381915.1). Classification (NCBI taxonomy): domain Eukaryota; kingdom Metazoa; phylum Chordata; class Actinopteri; order Cichliformes; family Cichlidae; genus Diplotaxodon; species Diplotaxodon limnothrissa. Next base: position 11,422,027 of record NC_140597.1, on the reverse strand, counting down.
CTCCCAGCCTTTGCTGAGCGAGGCATTTCCTAACAGCGGGAGTTTCCTCTGTGATGAGTCAGCAGTGGGGGGGGGGGGGGGGGGGGGGGGGGGGGGGGTTCTGCTCACACTGAGTCACCTCTCAGGGCTTTCGGGCCGCCTCACATTAATGTATGAGGAAATATGAGAACACACACCCCGAGCCTCTACCGCAGCGTCACACCTTATTGATCCTGCATGTAAGCGATCAGCTGCAGGAAACTTCTAAGTGACTAAAACCTCCTCTTCATTTCATCTAACCAGAAAACGGCTGACTGACAGGAAAACAAAAACTACACTGCTGTTTGTTCTCAGGAAGCTCATCTGATCTAAACCCTTCAAAAATCTTTCAGAAGAACAAATTTATTCCATCATCCACAGGCATTTTTAATTCAGCTCGAAATTACTGCAGAAAATGCAAATGGTCAAAGGTCAGAGCTGAGAGGTGCCTGGATTTTCAGAGGCACTGAACAGAGAAGTTTGTCAAAGGGACCACAGGCAAACTTAGGGGAAACACGTCACATGACCACACAGCAACGCCACAACACACACACAAACACTCGAGTGCAAGCGGCTTCACTGATCAGCAGCTTTGTCGTGGTCTCATGTTATTGATTTGGAATTTATCAATGGCGGTGATTAGAACAGACTGATTAACTGGGGTATTACACCTAGTGAGTGATTTCAGAGGGGGTGAGGCTTGAAACACTGGCTCATTCTCAGCGCCTTAATCAATAAACTGATCAGCTGGGTATACTGTCTTTCAGCCACACCCGCCCATCATGAAGAAGCAGCTGTTATCCCAAAAGAATTTGTTTCACACCTGTAGGCTTCTTCCAGTTACTTCATTTCACAATAAATGTCCTTGTTTTATGTACTGCTGATTGGCAGATTTCATGATGTAACAAAAAACAAGGTTTCTAAAAGAAAAAATACAGTGAATCATTCATTCATTAAATGTTGGAAACAAGTTCTTTTAAAAAAATCTTACTAAAAAGAGTTGGACTTAACTGCGTTTTTGGTGTTAAACACCAATTAAAATAATGTTTGCAGGGATCTAATGAACATGTCAGGAAGTGATGCAGTCCCTGGCTAACTATGCTTATAAAAACGTGTGGAATGACACTGGTGGATGAATAAAGACTCTTCAGTATCAGTGCTGTTGTCTCTTGTTTGGACCCTCCAGCTGCTTATGTTGATTTTTATGAAACCTGTGGGTGTGCTCACTCACCAGGGTGCTGCTCCTGCTCTGCTCCCCCGTCGTCACCCCGCTCTCCCCGTGCTCCCCGCCGGTTCCTCCTCCGCCTCCGGGCGCTCTCTGCCCGGCCTGATCGCCGCTGGGCTGGTGCTGCCGGTGCTTGTTGGACCGCTTGGCTTTGGACTGCAGGCAGCGCTGGTGCAGGGCGTAGGTCTGTTGCCGGTCCATCTCCTGCCGCTCCATCATCGCGGCCAAGTAGCGCTCCTCGCAGTTGTTGTGATGCTGCCGGAACTGCTCGATCCTCCGGCGGAGCCGCTCCATCACCTCGCTGCGTCGCGGTGTAACAAAATCCGCCATCATCAATAAAGCCTTGCAGTAAACTCCCGGCTCAGGTTTCGTCCATATATTGCTGAATCTGGCGTCTACACCCCCCCTCACTCTTTACAAAGACTCCGGTGCTGGCTCCATGGAGGCGGCCTTTGTGCTGCTAACGGCCTTCAGTCACACTCACTGCCGGAGAGGAGAGGTCAGGTTTTTGGGGGCAGCACCATCCAGCCTCCTCGTCTACCTGGTCTTGTGTACAACAGCTCGTTTAATTAGCTGTGTAAAGCTACCGGAGTCCTGCTAGAGCCTATCTGGTCCTCCCTTTACTCCCCGAGCTGCCCCTGCCCTTTGCTCCTGATCATTTATACCCCAGTCTGAGAGACAGGCTGCTGCCTTCAAACTCACTCCCGCTGGGCTAACTTCGGCTAGCGCATTCCTCCACTCTAAATCAAAGTAGGAGCCTAAAATCCTCCCACCCCACCCCCAGAAAATGAGTTAAGCAGAACCTGGTCTGGAGCTAGCCTCCGTCTCCTCGTCCACCTGCCCGTTACCGGCGGTGCTCCGCTCCCGACAGCCTCCTAACGGCTCCACAACGCCCCTCAAACTTTATTCTCCTCGGCTGATGGAGGTTAGCTCGGGTAGCATGGGATTAGCTGGCTGGCTAACAACTTGTCAGCTAATGGAAATAAAACTTCACGCGCTTGAAAACAAACTGCCAGACTTTCAGGACATCTGAAGCACAGTTAGAGTTAAAGTCACTTACTGTGAGAGTGCTGCTGTCCGCTCTCCTACAGCATCTGTCCCAGCATCTGTCCTCCGAACAGCTGATCCTCCCGCTAGCCGTTAGCCGCTAGCTACTAACGCTGTTTGGGGTTCGGCTAGCTAGCAAGATAGCTAGCCTGAAACGTTTAAATGAACCATCATACTTTAAAACTATCTCCCCAGAGTTACACCCAAGGATAATCTTTCCCTCGGCTGAGCCCACGTCCGAGATGAACTGTTTGGGAGCGAATTCCTGGGAAACAGTGGGATAAGAGTCCCTCTGCGCCTCTTCTATTGTTTTCCAAAGAACAAGTTACACCGCCGCCATCTTGAAAACTTTCTCTTTTTCCCCTCCTTCATCTGCGTTACAGGAATGTCCCCGCCTTTTCCGGTGACGGACAGTAGAAACAGCCAATCAGAAGATGAGACTGAGTGTTTAAATCAATGACTGTAGAACAATACATAACAAACACACACGCGCACAGAGTGTACGATCGGTAAATCTGTTCAAGGGAGGGTTATTGGGTTATTGTACCACAAAAAAACAAACAAAAAGAAATCCAAAACAAATAAACTCAAATAAATTCACTTTTTGAATATTAATTTAACATGAATATAATTTTTTTTAATTATGAAAACCACTGGCAGCTAATTTTACTGGCAGCAGGTTAAACACTCATCAGCAGTTTGACCGCCACAATAAAGATTATTTGGGGTCATTAGCGGCCCCTGAAGGACACTACTGGGGCCAGTATTCCTGCCTCCCCCCTCAGAAAAAAATTAATTAATTAATTAATTAATTAATAAATCATAGATTAGGAAAAATACAAAAATAAATACATTAATTAATACTATGCAAGAGTTACATAGAAATTAACATAGAAAAAGAAACCAAAAAATAGAAAAAACCAAGGTTGGACATACAAAAATACATTAAACTATAAATTAGAAAGAATAATATAGATATATAGCCCCCGTGAGAAATGGCACGCAGGGGTAAGTATACTTGTAGAGGGTGTCTGGTTCAGTGGTCATAGGATCTAATCTCTGCTTTTTTGCACATGATGTGATTCTATCAGCTTCATGAAGTGGTATCCCCCAGCTCGCAGCCGTGGAAACGAGAATTAGCGTTATTCAAGAGTAGCTTTGCATGATTTACGGTTCATAATAATCCTTCATCTCATACCAGGACTGCCCTGCAGTTCAGCCTCAGTTTGACACAAACTGACTTTATGATTGGCTGCTTTAAGAGAAGACAAATGTTAGATTCATAAGAAAAAATGGGGCTAAGTTTACATGAAAAAAAGTGGGGGGAAAAGTTAATTTGAGGGGAAAAAGTTAATTTCAAATAGATAAAAATACTGTTAGAGATGGCATGTTTATTTATGAGCTAAAAGAAGAAAAGCACAATAGTAAATAACCACGCTGCTGCCTCTGCTTCTGTTTCCATTTGATGTTTTTATTAATCAAATCGAGTGTTGACCACGTGTCCGCACACACATAAACACAGAGCAGGCTCCATTATCACAGTATTTCCATTGAAAGCTGGAGCTTCCTGTCAGCAGGTCCACTCAGCGTGGATGTGGGGACGGCGGCCGGGCCAACCGTTAGTACAAACACAGAACAAAATAAAAAGCAGAGTTACAGAGGCAGAGTCTCCCCCGCAGGTACAGTGTTCAGTCTACAGTCTGTTAGCGAGGCAGCTTCAACAACGCCGTGAACAACGCCATCGTGCCTAAACAACAGCATCTTCACGGCCACTACAAGCAGCAGAGCCAGCAAAATCATCCTACGAGGAAGAGGAGATGGTCGCCTGACACAAACTTTCAACACTTGCCATAAACCACCAGGCAATCACAAGCAGCCTGTCCCGACTGAAAAAAGGATCAGGCTCAGGATTCACACTGGAATCATTTTCCACCTGCTGATCGCTTCAGTTTCACCTCAGACGGGAAAAAAAACAAAAGAAAAACAAAAGGTCCTGCAGGAAGATTAGCACATAAACAGGTGATCAAGGGTTTGAGAGCATCAATAAGTTTCACAGATATTTGAAATCATTGTTACCTGCCAGGCACTTTTATTTTGGCAGTGGAAAGGAAAATATAAAAAGAGTGAAGGTTAAAGTCTGTAAAATTCAGATTTGACTGAATGAACAATAACGATTTATAATCAGAATAGTCAAAAATTACAGCAAATGATTTGATTTGAAGCATTATTAGTGAGAAAATAAATCCGGGTTGTTCTGTGATTCCCATTGATCCACCCAAACTCTGATAATCACACAAACCAAAGATGGAGTTTCTCCTTCTTTATGAAGTTTGATTTTCCACCAACAGCATTACCTCTGACACCTGCTTCATATAAGATGACTTCAGGCTCAAAAGAGAATCAAGTTAGAAAATGAAAAACAACTTTTAAATTTATTGATTTTGTGGCCCACCAGAGGGCTGCAGACGGGACACTGTAACAGCGCGTTACACGACCAGTCTATATGCTGATCACTGGTTTTACCAGTTTAAGAACGATGGTTGTTTTTTGGTAAGTTATCGCAGACAGATGAAAAATAAGTCTCACTCTATGAATAAATAACTTTTTTGCGCTACACGGCAGGACTTAAAACTGTTGGTTGGACGGCCACCAGGCATTTTCCCAGCCTGATGCTGAGGTCACGTGATTATCTTCCAGGGGTATTGGTTCTGAATTTGGCCCCACCTGTGTTCACACATGGCAACTGCTTCAGCTCACAAGATCCACTTACTCACACCACCTGACCTTTGAGCCACGCCTATGCTCCACACCCTGAAAACGACCACCAGGCGGGTTGACTCTACAGGTGGACAGCTGAGGTGTTAAGTACCTCATTGTGGTAGTGTTTTTGTGTTGTCCAAATGTTCAGAGAGCGCCACTGTTATAACAAAAAAACAAACAAAAAAAAACAACTTAATTTTAAAGATTTTTTGTGTGTGTATGAGCTGAACCTTCATTCACACAACGATCATACCCGAGATCAGCTGACTGTTGCACGTACGTGACCTTTGACCTTTTTAAAAAAAAAATTAGACGAGCTAACATATGCTAACATTTACATAAGAAAAACAAAGACGAAAAATGGAAGAAAAGGTGTTACCAGTTTATTATTTCAGACGTTAGCATGACTGATAGCTAATCAATGAACTCCACAAGCTGTTAGCAGCTAGCTGCTGTAAGCATTGGTGGGCTGACTGTGTTATAGCGCCACACAGTTCACTAGCTTTACTAGCACCTAGCTAACACCAGGTTTGAGGAGGGTGAAGAAACAGCCTAGTAGTTTCTGAATAACATCCCCAGCTCGACCGATTAGCCAGCAGGAAACTGTGGTTGTTAGTAGGATAACCACCAACAGGCTGATTTACTGTAATAAACAAGCTGTTAGCTTATAAGTTTGCTAACACGGGTACGGTTGCTAAGTTTCTTGTAGCATTCATTAGCAGCCTGGTGGATCAAATTTAAAAACAAAACCCGAGCAATGATGGCAAGCTGATCCCAAAGCTAATTAGCAGCATGTTGGTAAGCTAATTGGGCTTTTTCGATGCTTACTCACTGACTGTTGGTAACGGTTAGTCTAGCTAGCAAGTTACATTGTGTTAGCTAGATGACGACATATTGGATTAGCCAACTGTTTATAAGCTCTTTAAGGAATGAGGAAGACTTCCGGTTGGTCAAAAGATTTTAAAGTCATCCTGACTGTTGGTGTCGTGTCAGCAGGTGCTTTCACCCAGACTGCCACGACACAAGGCAGCAGGATCACGGTGGCTCAAGCAGGGTGATGCTGGGCTAAGCCCGTCCAGGGACCGATTTAGAGTGTTCTCATTGGCTGTTTAACACCCTGGTTACCTGGAGACTGTTTGACCTGACTTATGTTTTGGCTGCTGGAAGGCTAGAGACTGCTGGAAGCTCAACAAAAACAGCGTCAAGAGGGCTCTGAGGGTGGCAATGGCGGTGGACAGGATGTTGGTCCTGCAGGTTCGAGTGTTCAGGTGTTGTGAAGGAATGACGCAGCAAGTTTTAGTAAATCTCTTTGAAAAACAAAAATCCTTTGAATCTAACTCGGTACTGTTCATACACATAATCATTATTATCATCATCATCATCATCAGGTGTCCATGTTGGAGGTCTTGATTAGTTTCCCGTTGCTGCTTCCACTGGTTCCATTCAGGCCTCATCGCCTCAGAGTGGACGGGAAGAAGAATGAGGAGGAGGAGGAAGGGGAGTGGGGATGAAGGGGGTGAGCTGTTGAGGTCAGGGCTGCAGTCAGATTTCACTCCTTCCTGGGCTTCCTGCTCCTTGGAGATCTCCGCAGAACATCGTCCTCAAGCTTCTGCAGAGGAAACGAAGGCAAGATGACGAGTCAGTTTAAGTCAGAGAAGAAGCTCGATGTTACTCGCTCAAATCAAATCATCTGAAACAGACTGCACAGCCTCAGACGGAAAATTCGATTCAGTTTTATTCATACAGCGCCAAATCACAACAACCGTCACTTCAAGGCGTTTTATACTGTAAAAACCCTACAACAGGGGTGTCAAACATACGGCCTGTGGGCCACAGTCAGCCCAGGAAAGACTCCAGTCCTACGCAATGCGCAGCTTTGGAAAAATGAGGGTTTTAAATGTTTTGCAGCTTCACCTACTGATAAAGACCTCTCTCCACCCCCCATGACCATTCATACTACAGCAAAGTAATTACGTAATAGATGATCAATGACATGACAGAAAAGCTGTGTTTACAATCTACTGTAGAAAATTCAGGGTTTTTTTCCCCCAAAATCTACAGGTTAAAATAGAAAAAGGCTATTTTCTGTTAACAAGAACCCCTTTATTAAAAAAAATTTTTTACACACCATTTAAAATGTAAATAATTTATTTACTACAGCAGCACCTGTTAATCATGTAGAAAAACTAAGAAATACTCATCAAATTGCTCCTCTTTTTCTAATATTCTGATATCTGACGGATTAAATGTGTAGTTAAACTTCTTTATAATAACACCTGTTTGGATCTCTCTCTCTCTCTCTCTCTCTCTCTCTCCCCCAAATATCGGGCAAATCAACTTGTGCGTAAAATGTTTTCAGCTGGGCGTCGTGTAAAGCCTGTTCTAACGTTTGAGTCTAAGGTTTATTTTGTGCACCTGACGGCTCTTTTTTGCGTCTCACCCGTAAACTCTCTCCACACACCGTCACATGATTCTTGTGTAGGTGGTAGAAGAGGTTTGTTGTGTTTGAGTCTGTGGTGGGGACTGGACTGCATTATACGGTTTCTGGTCAGTGTCAGACTTTTCATAACCAAACCATGTCCATGCTACAGGGGTAGCCCCTCGTTTAGGAATAAGGTCCTGGATTTGCTTTGACTGGTCTTTCTGTTTGTCATCATTTAGGTTTATTTGGACAAATCTCAACAGGATATTGAGCTTTATTGTGAAAAGTTTATGTGGAAAATAAACAAACGGACAGTGGAGCCACACGTTGGGTTTATCGTTATTGTTGCTAACGACAACAGGTAAAAACAGTTGCTTGTCTGTCCGTAGTGTGGTTATTTTAAATATAAGAGAACTTTATGAAATTAATATAGCCAATACAGTGACCCTCAAAACCATGAAACAAATATTGCAGTAAGCAGTTTATTTTGCCACACCATGAAACAAACAATAGTGTAATATGAAACGATAGACATTTTCATATCGCCATCCAATATATATACAGTGGGGCAAAAAAGTATTTAGTCAGCCACCGATTGTGCAAGTTCCCCCACCTAAAATGATGACAGAGGTCAGTAATTTGCACCAGAGGTACACTTCAACTGTGAGAGACAGAATGTGAAAAAAAAAAATCCATGAATCCACATGGTAGGATTTGTAAAGAATTTATTCGTAAATCAGGGTGGAAAATAAGTATTTGGTCAATAACAAAAATGCAACTCAATACTTTGTAACATAACCTTTGTTGGCAATAACAGAGGTCAAACGTCTACTATAGGTCTTTACCAGGTTTGCACACACAGTAGCTGGTATTTTGGCCCATTCCTCCATGCAGATCTTCTCGAGAGCAGTGATGTTTTGGGGCTGTCGCCGAGCAACACGGACTTTCAACTCCCGCCACAGATTTTCTATGGGGTTGAGGTCTGGAAACCGGCTAGGCCACTCCAGGACTTTCAAATGCTTCTTACGGAGCCACTCCTTTGTTGCCCGGGCGGTGTGTTTTGGATCATTGTCATGTTGGAAGACCCAGCCTCGTTTCATCTTCAAAGTTCTCACTGATGGAAGGAGGTTTTGGCTCAAAATCTCACGATACATGGCCCCATTCATTCTGTCCTTAACACGGATCAGTCGTCCTGTCCCCTTGGCAGAAAAACAGCCCCATAGCATGATGTTTCCACCCCCATGCTTCACAGTAGGTATGGTGTTCTTGGGATGCAACTCAGTATTCTTCTTCCTCCAAACACGACGAGTTGAGTTTATACCAAAAAGTTCTACTTTGGTTTCATCTGACCACATGACATTCTCCCAATCCTCTGCTGTATCATCCATGTGCTCTCTGGCAAACTTCAGACGGGCCTGGACATGCACTGGCTTCAGCAGCGGAACACGTCTGGCACTGCGGGATTTGATTCCCTGCCGTTGTAGTGTGTTACTGATGGTGACCTTTGTTACTTTGATCCCAGCTCTCTGCAGGTCATTCACCAGGTCCCCCCGTGTGGTTCTGGGATCTTTGCTCACCGTTCTCATGATCATTTTGACCCCACGGGATGAGATCTTGCGTGGAGCCCCAGATCGAGGGAGATTATCAGTGGTCTTGTATGTCTTCCATTTTCTGATGATTGCTCCCACAGTTGATTTTTTCACACCAAGCTGCTTGCCTATTGTAGATTCACTCTTCCCAGTCTGGTGCAGGTCTACAATACTTTTCCTGGTGTCCTTCGAAAGCTCTTTGGTCTTGGCCATGGTGGAGTTTGGAGTCTGACTGTTTGAGGCTGTGGACAGGTGTCTTTTATACAGATGATGAGTTCAAACAGGTGCCATTCATACAGGTAACGAGTGGGGACAGAAAAGCTTCTTACAGAAGACGTTACAGGTCTGTGAGAGCCAGAGATTTTCCTTGTTTGAGGTGACCAAATACTTATTTTCCACCCTGATTTACGAATAAATTCTTTACAAATCCTACCATGTGGATTCATGGATTTTTTTTCCACATTCTGTCTCTCACAGTTGAAGTGTACCTCTGGTGCAAATTACTGACCTCTGTCATCATTTTAAGTGGGGGAACTTGCACAATCGGTGGCTGACTAAATACTTTTTTGCCCCACTGTATATATCATTATATCGGACAGCCCTACGTCAAAGTGGGTTGTATGGAGTCCACAATGTAAAACCAGTCTGACATCCTTGCCCTATGACTATGCAGAGCAAAGCCAAAAATCAGAGGACCCCATCTGAGCAAGCACTTGGTAGCAATAGGAAGAAAAAACTCCCTTTTAAGGCTGGTCAGGGGTTTCAACTCTCCTGGAAAGCAGCAGATGTTACACCTGCAGCACATTTACAGCACTCTGCAGACTGAGCTATTCCCACATTTTTACTGAATTGAAGCTTTTTCAAGTTTTCTACATTTTATGTTTCAGACTCCTTCAAAACAAATCTGAGAAAATAAAATGAAATTAAAGTTTATCTTTGCAACAAGCTTTAAAGACCGGTGTGAAGACATTTAGAAAAACAAAAAACTTATTTTTCTTGTAAAATATAAATGACTAAAAATACAAAATGAACCTTCATTTATTTATTAATTTTTACATCTTTTCAAAAGTTAAAGGAGCTGAAAAGTCACGATTGAATCTGCTGTGATGAAACTTTGCCTCACCTCATCAGCTGTGTTCTCTTTTTCTTCATCCTCCTCTTCCTCTGCAGGTTCTTCATCTTCACTCTTTTCTGTGTCTGAAAAGCAAAGATGAATCAGATTAAGAAACAGCTGCAAACTCAAAAGAAACAAACAGATTCAATTTGAAGATCTCAGTAACCTGGGCTGCTCTTCTCAGCCTTCGGAGCCTCCTCTGCTTCCTCCTCCTCTTCCTCCTCCTCCTCCTTCACATCAGGCTGAGGTTCGTCGGTCTTCTTGTACTCTGCCGGCAACGCCGAACTCTTCTTCTGCAGAAGGAAACGAGTCAGTTCAAAGCGCTCCTGTGGTGGATGCTCATACTAAACAAAGTTTGTAATAATGAATTCACTGTATTTAAAATAATCCCCTGAGCTCAGTTTATCACAGTTTTTGATGTCATACAGACAGGATATCCCAGATATGGTCACCTGAAAGGTTTGTGAGGGGCAGCCAATTAGAAGAAAGAGTGAGGTTTGCCAAATTTACATTACTTGTGGTGGTTTGCTAGTGATAGTTTTAAAATAGCATTATCTAAACTCTTGGGTAACATGCTGATCCTGGACCAGCGCTACGATGACGCAGGAACAGCAACACGATGATTTCAGGTTCCCTCAGCTGAGGATCTAAGACTGATACAAATACATAAAGGCACCGTCACATTTATGAATGGACGGTTTTACTTTTGCAGTCAAGTCACACTGCAGTTCACACCCGCAACAGTAATTTACTGTTATTACCAAACTGCCTTCTCCATGAACAAGCCAGCATGCCACAGTGGAAACAGCTGAGACGGCCAGATATGTGACATGTTCATAGGAAACAGGATTTATAGGCCAAAGTACTGGGTCACACCTCTTAACCTTTGAACTCAAACGTTCTCAGTCCAAGTCCTGCAGCACCTAGCCAGGCAGTCCAAACCTCCTCTGGCATTAACATCAGCACAGACAGTGTGTTGCCGGGAGCTTTGGTTTCCACGGCTGAGCAGCTGCTGCAGGTGTGACGTGAAGGTGGCCTGGGACTTTGGTCCATGTAGTGCAAGTTAAACAGCAGCACCGCCTTCTCAGATCCATCATTCACAAACACATCACTGCCTTTCACTCACGATTTTCGCCTACGTTTGATAAAGGGCGCCCTTTCAGACGAGCATTTTCAGAATGTGTTGGCCAATAGGAGAACAGAGCTGTGCCACCAGCAGGTCTGCTGCAAAGGATTTCACCTGATTTTCCAATATTCAGAACACCAACAAACCAATCATGAATTCTCAGTTATAATCAGTGTCAGAATTACAACCAATGAGTGACAAGGTTTAATGAAACACACAAAGACTGCACTGCAGCACCACAGACGCACACAAGCAGCACAAACACAACAACATGACATGAAGCTATGCTAGCAGCAGTATCAGTCACCGGGCCGGAGGAGGTGGTGGTGGCAGCGCGGTTAGGGCATCCAGCGTCATTAAACTCTTTCTGCAAGCTGGTGAGACTCAAGTGACCCTGAGCTGATCCTGACGACCTCTGTGGACATTAATCAGTGCGATACAACTTAAACCATTAAATGAAACCTCTGGGTTTACAACGTGTGGGTTTGACAACAGGCAAGAGAGGATGCCCTGAGGATCAGACTGCAGGACGGACAGATTTTCTCATGTCCAATTAAAACCTTAAAACAATTATCAATAACAGTTAAAAATACAGCTTGAATTATAACAACAGTTTATATTGATTCATTTCCACCAATCACAAGAGTCCACCTGTGAGGAAATCCTCCACGACAGCATTACACTGAGCTGCCCTCTTATTCCTGACAGGGTCACCATAGCAGATGGATCTGTGTGGTTGATTTGGCACAGACTTCCATTGATCCGGGCCTGAGAACGGCACCAGGAGTATGCACGCTTGTGCCCCACAAGGCTGGGTTTGCAGCATCGAACTGTGGCTCTTTGAACTGCTGAATTTTAACTTTTAAATATCAAGTTTCATATTTTCACTACAGAAAGTCTGACAGTTAATAGGAGCTTCTCAGCTGACTGAGGCATAAACATAAAGTCATGCATTGTTACTACCAGCAGAATGTAAATGAATGAGTAACACAGTAACACTCAGTGGGGGAAAATGTCGAACTCTCCGTGCTCTGAAGAGGCAACAGCTTCACTTTTACTTCAAACAAGACAGAAACTCGACTTTCAAATGAGGAAACTTCAGTTTGATGCTGCAGAGGCGCAGACCCTGTGTGTGTCTGTTTTACCTTTCCAGTGCAGCAGAAGACAAAGATAAGGATGAGCGGCAGAGCCACGGTGAGCACGTAGACGACCCAGAGCCACGGACGCTCCTCTGCAGCACTTAGCATCTGAGCTGCCAGCCCAGGCTGCACGACCACAAAGGAGAGGGGGGGGGGGGGGGGGGGGGGGGGGGGATTTAAAAACAAAACAAAACACACACATGAGGAAACATCACGGGGCTCCCGTTAACCCAGACTTCAATAAATCCACTTCACACATTTCTCCTTAAATGATCAGTAACAATATCAGAGTTGAACACCAAATCTCTCCCAGTCACGCTAATAAGTATGAAACGCATGTCTATTAAAGGATATCCACTAGCTCGGAGACATTTAGAGGGATCCTTTTATTTTTGATGACTTTGGCTAAGAGCTCATGAAACTCAGTAATCCGGTTTCTCAAATGATCAGAATATTTCCTAAAATGAATCAAATCTCCTCATGAGCCATAATCATCAAATTAACACAAAAGCAGACTTGATACATTTCACTTCATACTGAAAAATATATTCAAGTTAACCTTTCAGAATAAAATTATGGGAAAAGGATTTTGTCCTTAATATTCAATTGATTTGTGAAACATTAGTAAGGAAACGTAATTTTCTTTCAATTCTGTTGCTCAAAAATAAAATTTTAACGTGTTTGATGCTCCACCGTGAAGCTGCGCTGAGGTGTGTGAGGTCACCCTGAGCATTTGAAACATGAGGCGGTGACTGTGTCACTTCACTTTTTAAACTTTAATCATGGCACACACTTGATTTTAAAAAAGGAAAAAAAAACTCCCAAAACAAATCACAGATCTGATTTATCCCAGAAGACTGAATTTAATCTGATCTAATAACATGGACCAACCTCAGCGGCGCCCTCTGCTGCCTTCTTCAGCCCCCAGCTATCAGATGCCCAGCGTTCGGCAGCGTTGCGGTCATTGGTGATGAAGAAGTTGTCAAAGAAGATGTCAGGGGTCATGGACCAGAGTTCAAGCCCCAGGGCGCTGAACGGTGACATCTTGTAGGGGTGAAGGTCCTCAAAGTACGCCGGGTTGGGGATCTTCCTCGGCTTCCAGACGCCCTGAAAACACGAAGGGTCGGAGGTGAGGAGAGCCTCCAAAAGACTCCACCCCTCCATCTAATGATCACCTCACACTGAAGTCAGACTCACCTGATAGTTGGGGTTATCAATCATGGGGGGCTTCCATTTGCCCTTGTAGTTGGGGTTGTCAATCATTGGCCGTTTCCAGGTGCCGCAGCCGGGGGCGGTCTCACAGGCGGGGTTAGGGATCTGAGGGGCCTCCCACTCTCCATCCATGTCCTCATCCCTGACAGGCACGAAGAGTACTCTGTTATCTTCTTTATACTGGAATACAGGTTTTACTGGGACTATTTTCAGCAGTGGATTAATCCACGGGCTTTGTCAGGAAAGCTGTTCACAGTGAAAAGAAAATCTGTACTCTGTTTGCTTTAGACATTTCTTTCCTTCCACCTGCTCCGGGCCGACAGGCAGGTGTAACTCACCAGTCTTCAGGTTTGATGGCGTCAGGGTCTCCGATATACTCGGGCTCATCGTCCAGCCAGCCGTCGGGTTTCACTGCAGATTCATCTGGAATCTGAGCCGGAGCGTCTTCATCCCTGCAAACACACAACAACCCAAGTCTGCTGTCACAGAGTGGCAAACATGGAAGCACCAAACCTGCAGTTCCTCTAACATCCAGCAGAGGCTCCAGCAGTGAGTCAGTCCCAATGACAGGTGGACTGTGACACAGGAGCTGCCTCCTAGGGTTCCCCTCAGCTAATTGGAGTCTGAACTGAACCTCTGCACGGTTTTTGTGCCTTTGGAGCATTTTTAATGACATCATCTGACCAATAATATAGCTGCTGTGAGGTCACTGTACTTAAAGGGAAACATGAAGTAAGCCTTTGATTTTTAAATAGACATGGATTGTGTTTTTAATACATTCTGAATCTGTTACTGAAGTGTACGGTAAGAAGCAGCACAATCTCCAGATTTTAACACTTTTCACACTTACGGAGGATTTACTTTATTTTCCCCCTTTTAAATAAATTGTAAATAAATAATTTTTCCCCTTTTTAAAACTTACTTAAAATTTTAAGATCTTCAATTCAGGAAAAGTAAACGATCTCAGAAATAACTGAGCAACATAATCAGCTGTGTCTCTCTGCCATCTTTAGCCGGTATTCCTCGTTCTGAACTAGATCGGACTGTCCACTTATAAATCGAGACTGACCCCGTGACGCTTTTACTGCAAACAGGTTTACTTCAGTTCCAGTCGTGCAGCCATGGCTCAGTTTGTTTTCTTTAGGTCAAACACCTGGATGAAAGTTTGAGCAAACTAAAAATGAAACCCTTGTACTGACCAGTCCTCGGGTTTGACGGAGTCCGGGTCCTGGATCTTGGCCCTCTCATCCCAGTCCTCAGGTTTGTGGTCATCAGGGTCCTCGATCTCAGCGGTGGGGTTCACAGCGGGGGTCATGTCCGTCAGCAGGTTGCCGCTGTTCACGACCGTCTGATCCACCAACACCTCAAAGCTGTTGTCAGAGTTCACCACTGTTGGGGGCAACAGAGACAAGTTAGGCACTCAAAGAAAAAATAATAATCAAAGTCTGCAGTTCCTCTAACGTCCAGCAGAGGCCAGGGTCCACAGAATCCCTTGTTAACATTTACAGCAGAAATAAACACGTTTGCAGCCTGTGCGTCTCACCCAGCGTGTACAGGTGAGTCTTCTTGTCGGTGAAGTATGTCCTCAGGTCGGCGTCGGGTTTCTTAGCGTGTTTCTCTTCGTACTCTCCGGTTTTGGGGTTTTTGTGCCTGAAGATGAAGTGCAGCTTGTAGTCTTCTCCACATTTGTCGGGTCCAAACATGATAGTGTACGGAGTTTTATCCACAAACTGGTCCTGCAGACACACACGGACATGTTACAGTGCTTACCTGCCTCGTAGCCTGCAGGTGTTTTTATCAGTCACTTATTAGAGTGATCAATAAGAACATTTCATAGAAATATCATAGATTTGCCTCTTTGGCTCATGACAGGAAGATGAGTTAGTGAGTTAGATCACGAGTCGAACAACATTTAAAACCTTTTTAAGTCACTGTCCTGCTTTTCTTTTGGAAGCGGCATCATTAATAAACTGAATTAACGTGTGTGGGAATCGCACTGACCAGGTCGAGGTCGGGCGTCTCAGTCAGCAGCTTTACGTAGGCGCCACCGCAGTCGATACCCGACTGGAAGTTCACCTCATACCTGAACACAGACAGATCACACTGCTGATCAGTACCTTTCAGACTGAGAACACCTGGGTGTTCACACCCATCTACCAATCAGAGTTTCAAATGTGAATCAGACATCAAAGCTGTCCTTACTGGATGACAAGGGGCATGGTTTCAAAGGTGAAAGGTCGCAGCAGGTGGGCTGAGATGGCATGATGTTTGGCTCGAGACTTCAGGACCAGACCTTTGTCGCCAGGCAGCTTACTGTCCTTCATCTCCTCCACAGCCCATTTACCTGTTAACATCGTCGTCATCATCATCATCAGAGACAAACACTAAAACAAGGCGGTAATCTTCGGTACAGTGGCCTTTTTAGGACATCCCAGGCTCAGCTGATGTAATATCTAATGTAAAAAACTGCTCATGCACGTCATCATGTACACAATGAGGTTACAGATGTGCACTCACCGTCGTACTTTGCGATCTCTTCGTCTGCGTCATCCTTCTTGGCGTTGGACAGAATCCACCTGAAACAGCACACAGAGGGTTACGACTCCGCCGGAGCTCTGAGGTTTACAGGTAGATGTACACGTGTGCACTGACTCCTCGGCAGCATTTTTCACAGATCAAACACCGAGGCTTTTCTTTGATGAAACTGATGATCAAATTAAACCATATGACTGTTTCACTAATCGATTGTCTTGATAACTGCTGGGAGAATAACTTCAGCTAATTGTTCTAAACTCTGGGCTGATCTGATAGGTTTAAATCAGCTAATGTTACAAACAAACCATCACTAGGTTACAGCAAGCTGGTTCTGCGCCAGTGAGGGGGTGTCCTTAAATCCTTAACTGACCAGTTGGCATGCATTAGTGTGATGCTAGCACGTGTAATAAGCTTTAAAGTAAGAAAAAGAAAACATGTAAGGGAAGGTTATGATTCATGCGTGTGTGGTGCTCACCCATCCAGTGTCCCCTTATCAAAAGACTCTGCAATGAAGTGTTCCCCCTTCGGCTCAGGAGCTTTGTAGGTCACCTGAGTGAAGAAATGAAAGTAAGTTATAACATCCTCATGTGCAGGTTAACCAACACATTTGTTTGGTTCGTCCTCGTCTTCCTATCTCAGATTGAGCTCAAAGCCTTTCAGGTGTGTTCACTTTACCTCAGCTCCACTCTGAATAACCAGTCAGACTGGAAGTGAAGCAAACATGATCAAAACTGTGGAAATGATTCACGAGCAGGTTTCTGTCTAAAACCTGCCGACTCCAGGAAAATTCACCCGTTAAATCATTAGACTGAATTATTCTGAGGTCCGACTCTTAGTCCGGTCTGTGTCTGTAGAGAGAATGCAGGTCAGTAGATCAGCAGGGCAGATCACTACTCTCTCATCAGACCCACTTCCTGACCTGATTGGTTAATGGGTAACAGACACTTCTGGGTTAAACATTCAAAACCTCAGAATGAGCCAAAATAAATGCTGAGAGCACAACAGTTATAATCCTCACAGGTAAAAACTTCAATAGAGTTAACTTTATTCATACAACCAAAAACTTAGACAAACAATTTGAAAAGCTTTCAGAAAAACAAGAAACAAGTAACTTTTTAAAAACCTTTTTAACACGTCGGTAAATAAAAACGAAGACGTCACTGATGCATCATATTTGACTTTAGGAACTGATGGAAAATCTGGACCTGGAGATGGTTTCTGGCTGATTTAGTTTGGTGCCCCCTAGTGTGCAGACCCATGTAACTACAGCTTCTACTGAAAATAAACTTTAACGACTTTATGAAACTAAAAAAAAAAAAAAAAAAAAAAGATTTTCCACCATCTGCAAATTTATCATTAACAAGAATTCCAAAAAAACTATTTTTTTAAATTAATAATAAAATAAAAATAAATAAAGCTGTCTTACCTGTGGACTGGGAGGGGTTTTAGGAGCAGGTGGAGCTTCATCTTGCACGTCGTCCTCCAGATCCTCGTCCTCAGCCAAGCTCAGGTCCATTTCGTCCTCCACGTCGGCATCGTCGCCATCCAGACCGTCTTCGACCAGATCGTCAGCCCGAGAGACGGGGCCTAAACTGAGGCAGAGGAGGCCCGCCGCCAGGAGAACAAACAAACCGACCCGCTGATTCATAGTCTGCACAGAGAGGAGCAGAAAACCCGTCACATCTGGAGAGCAAGCAGGGCCGGGCCAAAAACCAGTGATCTTAGTTACACAGAGATTTCTCTCATTTTATTGTTTTTATTTTAAATTTTATAAACAACAACAAAAATCGACACAGTCGTGTTCCCCCATCATTAACAGACTGCCAACCTGTGTTTCATCTATCACCATGGTGACCAACCACAGAGCGCCCACAGGACGTGCTCCTCGGCTCCTTTTAACCCTAATGAGATTACACTCCGAGGGATTACAGCAGCACCCCGGTACAAGCAGAAATGCACACGCACACACACTACCTTAGCTGTTTTACGGGTTATTTAACATGAGATGGTGTGTCATGACTGACTTCCTGTCGTCTTTCAGTGCAGCAATGCCGTGATTACACAACTAACGTTAAGCTGCTGTGTTCAGTGACCATCAGAATAATCAGGCCCAAAAAGGTTCTGTGTTCCTGAACCACATCAAACAACAAAAATTAAGACTTTACAACATCAGCAGGTAAAAATCTGGCAAAAAGATTTGTCTCATCAGGGCTCAGCAACCCCAACTGCTACTTGGGTTTACAGTTGTTCTTACATTGATGCTTGCCACTAATGACAGTAAAAGAATTTTAGCCTGACAAGAAAGTGATAAAGATAATCAGGGACATCGCCACTTACACTGGAAAAAAGTAAAACCAATACTCGGAACGTCTGATAAAATCACTGACGGCCGAGCTTGGTCTCCTAAACTAAACAAGCTCACTGAAATCAGTCAGCAGAAGCTGTAGCCTGCCTTCTTAAAGCTACAAATATAATCACACTACATATACACTCTGTGTATACATACATACATACATACTCTGTAATTCAAATATTTGCAGAAGAAGAATGTGTGCAGACGCCCAAACAGAGAACCTAAATCTGGAGGAAACCAGGGAATGATGGATCTGGAGTTGATTTTGCATCTGATAGATATTAATGGAAGTGGTGCAGTGCAGGTGCAGCCACAGGCGGAGCAGTCTCAAGTAGTGATAAGACTGGTGATGTATTTAAATGAGAAAGAAAATTTAGACTGGCTGACTAATCTAAAGACAAAGTTCTCCATCATTCATCATCCTCCGTTAAATCTGAGGAGGATAAGATTCATGATCCAGATCACCACATGACAGGAAGTGCAAAACCTTCTGACCTCAAGTGTCTCTATTAATATTTATTCCAGCAGATTTGTCTCATCTGAGCTGATTCTAAAAGGTAATCAAATTACCGATCAGTCTGATTGGTGCCAAGTAAAAACAAAACAATCTGGTCACATGACAGGAAGTGTATTAAGATTAAGAAAGGCAAGAAAAGTGGATCCTGAAGTTAAGCACATCTCACTCAGCAGACTGCCAGCTAATCAGATTAGCCTTTCAGACAGATTAGCATACGTGCCAGCACTAGTCGTTAGCTTAGCATCAAAGGCGTTTTGTGGGGTCTGAAGGAGCCCGAACTTTAAAACATTTCTGTCCTTAATTCTAGTCAGGTTAGTTTTGTTTCTGTGCACGGGAGGGTCATCTGCCAGGCTGTCACTTAAATGTGTAAAATGGATATGCATACACCTTACTTTCCAAAATAAAAGGACAAAAATTTTACTTTAAGCCTTTCTTTCGGTTCCCTGCTGCACAAACAATGCTGAACTTCACTGGTGAGTTCACAAACTCACACTGCAGTTTTCCAGCTGCCTGTGGGCAGTAATAAGCTCTTAGGTGGCCTCTGATTGGCTGATAAAACAGCAGCTTACAATCCTAATCAGCTGAGTGAAACCAGCTGAAGTGGCTGTTATCCACCCAGACTGAAGGCTCCAGTTGACATTAGTAACTTAATCTGATCTCAGAGCTGAAGGACATCTGCTGCTCCTCACACCTACCAGTTTCTAATAATTCATCAATAATGCCACGAATTACAGAAATGTGTCAGCTTTTTCTACTCTTGGGTTTTTGTGATGTTATTAGATGGCGACATCTGCATTCAGTCATCTCAGTTGCACTGAGGCCCGGTGTCACATAAATAAGGAACTGTGAATCATGCAAAGCTGCTCTAACAGAACAAACGGTGGAGCTCAAGACTGATGCAGGTGTTCAGGTTGTGTACAGTTAAACAGCATGTGTCAGTTAAATTGTACCCAAACCGGATGGACTGGTTAGCATTTAGGCTGAACAATGAACCCGAAAAACTGAATAAATCAAGAACAAGCCCAACTCACTTAGTCTGTGGTCGTGACTTCAAAAAACAGTTTGAATTAACGTTATGATGCGTTTTGAAAACCAGAGAGCAGAAATAAGATTAAAATCCCAAATCCTGTTACTGCCGTGTCTGAATTTAAACGTGGTCAAGTTGTTTTGGCTCAATTTGTTTCTAATTTATGATTTTTTTCCCCCCTGTGACACACTGTGCAGGGTGTACACCACTGGGATAGGCAGAAGCCCCACTACGAAGTGGATATGCAGAAGAGAATGGAATTATTTATGTTCTGTTAAGGATCAGTGATAAGGTTTTTATTTGTCAGGTAATTTTATCAATTAAAGAGTCACTGCGTGTAAGCCCTCATATTCTCACCAAAGATTGCCCCTGTAATCTAAGCGAGATGATGAGATGATCATATATTCCTTCAGTAAGCAAGCATGCATATGATACTTTTAAATGTGGGAACAGAAACCATCGCAGATTATGCGCCTAACAGATCTCGGGCCAGTTCGCTTTGTTCTTGCTAACTTAAGACAGACTAACTACTCAGACAATTCTTGTACCCTTTCATTTTTTCACAGTCTTGTTTAAAGAAAAAAAAATCTACAGAGAGACTCTGATGTCTTTGCAGCTGCCCTTACAGTGATGTTGATCTACAGGAAGTAAAAGTCAAAGATTTCTGCAGATTAACATGCCTATATCGCCACCTGCAGACATCCTGGAGTAAACGCTACGGACAGCGGCCCTTTGAGCCAGATGTTACAATGAAAAACAGCTACTAACTTATACCAGACAGCCCAGTGTTTCCCTTTTTAATATTAACATTCTGATCTTACTTTACATATACACCTGAAAAAAGCAGAGAAAATAATTATAGCTCGGTAAGCATCAAATGTTTAGTTAATGAAGAAATGTCTTAAAACAATCCAGATGTTAATCCTGATCAATGTGATCGTGATCATTTCACAATCATGGAGCAATTCAACTTTAACATAAGACTGAGCTTTACAGCATCACCGTTTTGGTTTTTTGAACCCAGGTGTGATCTGAGAGGGGTGGATATGACAGTAAGCTGTCAATGATGAAGGAGCACCGCCCATAGTCCCCCCCAACTTCCTAGGGTTCTTTCTGACCATAAAAAATATACTTTTGGCTACTCAGTTACCCCACAGGTAACGGGAAATTAACCAGCAACCTTTCGTTTGCAAACGTGTAAATGACACCAAACATCATGCTTAACTCAGTATCGAGCTCTGGTTTTACTTTAAAATGAGAGGAGTCGCCCCCTACTGGTAATTCTAAGTCATACTGGTAAAAACCTGTGCTTAATACCGCCTAGGATCAGCTCATTTCCATCCACTTTTTCACCGTGATAGTCTGCCAAGTTCGACCACAATGGTCACTGAATCTGCAGTGTCTACCTCTAATGATGCTAACACACCTGTGACAGCGGACAGGTGAATGGAGGTCAGTCATGAAAGCGCGTAGCTTATGATTAACTTTGTTTTCATACACCCATTTTTTTTTTGCCAGCCTCCTGCAGGCTTTGCTACCCGGATCCTAAAGCCTTCTCTGGACAGTTTAACAGCTGATCCTAAACCCTTCAAAGACCCTAAAAAACACCGCCCACCTCCTCCAGATCCCTGCTTAGCCCAATGTTAGCATAGCACCTTACGGAACACCCGACTTTGAATGAAGCAGTCGGACCAATTTTAGTTTCGCTGTGAGAAAAAACCCGACTGTAATGCATGTTAATCAAACCAGATCACCGGGACAAGACTCGGGTTTAAGGTTTATTAACCGCTAACGGAGGCCACGGCAGCGGGCTAACGGCTAGCTGGGTTCACCTGCGGTTAATTAGCCATCAGCCCGGTGCTAACTGCCCGCAGGAGCCGCGGAGAGGAGATTTAACGGATAGAAACCGACAGCATGTAAATAACTACAGCCCGGGCGACGTGAACGGAACACCACCTGTCAGAAAACAGTTGTATTCGGCTGAGCTACCCTTTAAAATTCTCATTTATTGGCGTTTTCGCTCACCTCAAGCTCACCCGTGCGCCGCCTGGGAACTACTGAGGAGGATCACGTGGGGTCCTGGAGGGCACTAACCGCCTTCCCCCGTCGCCGATTGGTTATCCAGCGCGTAACTTTGACGTTTCCTGTCAACTGTCAGGAGCTGATTGGTCAACAGAAACTCTCGCTCGACCCGCCCATATGGAGCTGCACCTCGTGGACAGCGATGATTGGCTGAGCTGCCAGGGGAAGTGTGCCCTCATTGGCTGCAGTCATGCTTATGAAAAGGCTTAAGAATTCGGGATGAGATTGAAACTGATTTTTGTAGATTTTGATTCATAAACTGATTTAATTCGGTTCTAACCTATTAAAGACATGAAACCGGTCATTATTTCGCATATTTGCTTTATTGGATAAAACATTCTGAATTTCCAAAGCTATTTATTTAATAACTTAGTTTAATTATGACTTTTTTTTAAATTTATGCTAACTGTAACCAAATCATACAGTCTCTGGGGAACAGTTTTATTCAGAGCAGAAACAAAGGTCAAATGTATTGTAAAAAGTATTTATTACATGTATTTCTAATCTAACAGCACCTGAAATACACATTTGGTACACAAATATGAGATAAAAAAAAAAGTTACCTTTACTTTAATGAGAAACAAAAATGAATTTTCAACTGTTTTTGTGCACACAGTAAACATGCACACCGGTCTGCACTAAAAGACTGTTTGATAAAGTCTGGGGGGGGGGGGGGGGGAAGCATGTGTGTGTTGTTTACCTGGGAAATCACAATTTAAATGCGTGTGTAGTTTCTGTGTTTGAGGGTCCCTTGATCTGTGAAGTGGTGTTGTTGTTAGTGTGATCATCACACAAACAACAGCCAATCAAGGCATGCTGACATAGCTTTGATTAACAGTTGACAACTGAGCGGGCTCAGCTTCTTCTTTGATGCTAAAGCGAGACCTCCAGGCCTGAAAAATTAGTCCAGCTCTGAAGAGCTGGACTAATTTCAAACCCCACAAGGCTGCCCGCTGGGATTGAAATGATGGGACGAGGCGTGAGTTTCTCAAAATGGGCTCATTGAGTGCAGCATGGAGAAGATCTTGGAGAACGCACGGCTGCCGTGAATACTCAGAACAAGACCTCTGAGTGAAAAACTGGATTACATCTGGAGGGGCTAGCTCAAATAACACCTTTGAGCGCAAATTCGATCACATCTTGGGGAAGTGCACTGCGGTCGTGAGTTCTCAGAACCTGCTTTTTGAGCAAAAAGAATGACAACATCACGGAACCTAAGTTTGGATAACACCATAGAAAGCTCACGGCTCTCCAACGGGAGATTGAGAGACCAGTGTTGGACTGTTAGAACAGCTTTGAAATTCATATGAGTTGTTCGCACTAAAGTAAAAAGCACCATCACTTAATGCGGATACCCTCTCGGCGCCAGCTGCGGTCGCAAGCCTGGAGCTGAACAAAAAACACCCGGATAACGACTGTGTTTAGACTGTTCCTTCCCATTCCATGCAAGGCCACCTGGGTTGGCTGGAAGACTGTATACTTAGCCTGGCAGGGCGAAGGACACTGTCTCAGCTGAACTCTGGACACACACACACACATACATATACACTGATATGCACACACTCATCCTAGAGCTGGGCGATATGAGATTTTTTCATATCACGATATGTTTTTTTCATTTCAGGCGATAACGATATCTATCACGATATAAGCCAAATAACTATATTTGTAAGATTTAAATGTGCCGTTGCTCACAAGTAAAATGTGAAATAATCAGCAGCTTGTTTATATTTACATATTTATTTCCCATAATAAGTTCAACAGGGTAGATGTACTTAAGGAACATGAGACTTTTTCAGATAAATAAAGGCAAATATTGCAAACTACACAAAAGGCAGCCGCTAAAGCGTTTAAGTTTCAAAATAGAACAAATGAAACAGACTAATTTGTCAATTCCACTTATTCTAAAAATAAATCTTAGTTTGTTTTACAGAATAACAGACAAAACTGACTAACTTTTGTCAATATCAAATAAACTGAGAACTAAAAGGAAATTCTCAATCTCTCCTTGTTGTATAGCTGAGCTTTTCAAACAGTTTTAACAGTTACTTTAGTCTGACAAAAGCCGAATGACGAATTAGCGCTTCCAGTCAGACACTGAGGCTACGTCCACACGTACACGGGTATTTTTGAAAACGGAGATTTTCCGTTTTCGTTTTAAAAAATAATCCCGTCCACACATAAAGGCAGAAATGAAGGAAAACGCTGCTATGAACATGCCAAAGCAGCAGGTGGAGCTAGATTCCTAACCGTGCAGAAATGTTGGCCAATCAGAAGTCTAGAAGCCTCGGTGGGAAAAAGTAAACAAAGCTGGGGCATAGAAGCAGAACCGAGTCGTATGTGTGGACGGACAGTAACTGTGTGTATATGTAAGCATTTAAACACTGCAGAGAGCAGAATTAACAGTAACAGTATTGTAGAAATTCATTTCACCGAAACAATAACTTGGCGCAGTGTGACGCATGCACCAGTTTATTGTATTTCCAGACTTGCTTTCGGCACAATTTACAGTGCACGCTACTCTGTTTTTTGTCAGACTTGAAATAGCCGAAATACCTTCACACTACGGAGCTTCTATGGCTCTTCCGTTCGACAATCTCTCCGGCATTGGAACCATCATCTGTTTTCTCTTCGGTCACGCTCGGTTGATTTCTCTAGTTGGCACACTCATTTCCTCCATTACACGCTGGCTCCATTACCCGCTGGCTGCTTCCCAAACAAACACACGTGCGGCTTGGCACTTGTGCTGTACGTAACAAGTCACGCGACGTGACGCTGCGGCTGTGATTGGTTCGGCTCTGCGCTACTTAGTTTGGATTGGCTGACCTTTTTTTTTTTTTTTTTAAGAGGACAAGAGCGGCGAGGTCTATCGCGATAGCTTAATTTCTCTATCGAGTAAAAGTTATATCGCGATACATATCGTTATCGTTCTATCGCCCAGCTCTAACTCATCCCCTCTCCCTTTCCAAACGCCTTCGACGCTTATTCCCTTCCGATGCTGATGGTGGATCAAGGAGACCAGCGCACAGGCTGCAGGCCCGGATGGACTGTCTACATTGGCTGTCTCTCACCCTTTATCCACCCCTGTTGCTTGTCATGTGTTTCTTTGGTGTATTAAGAGTTTTTTTTTTCATGTGCTCTTATGTGCAGAGGTGTCTTTTTCTGTTCTCAAACTGATCTCCCTGTTGGAGCTCAGTCTGGGGGGAGTTATTTTTTTCTCCTTATCTTTCCTCATGTGGTGCATTTTCAATTGTTATACCTCTCTGACCTGTCTTCCCCATGTGATGTTTTGTGAAATGTATGTATGGTCGGAGGGTAAGATGGCGCCGCCATTGTGTGCAATAGGTCGGCAGCCTTATGAAATTTCCCCTTGTGGGACTAATAAAGGTATATCAATCAATCAATCAAGATCCTCTAACATCTACCTAAGGCTCCAGTAGTGAGTCAGCTAATTGGAGTCTCTGAACTGGACCCGTGGACTGTGTTTGTACTGTTTGAGCCTTTTAGAATATTTTTAATGCAATCATCTAATATGGCTGCTTTGTGGTAAATTGAATAAACAGACCATCCAACAGGTCTGAGCTCCAGTATTGCTGAGTGAAACTCCAGGATTTTAACTGGATGTTATTGTGCCCTAATTAGCAGCGACTGAATAAACATAAATCACATAAGACTGATTCTTTATAAAGCTTCTTTGGGCTGTTCCCTTATTCACCAGGGGTCGCCACAGCAAATAGATCGGCATGCTTGATTTTGTCAGGTTTTCAGATCAGATGACCTTCCAGCTGTCCCCAGAGATTTGGGTGACCTCCTGGACTTGAAAAGGGATCTTCTGTGTATTAGCTGAAGGTGTTAATCCCTACACTATGGAGCCACAGATAGTGATGCTTTATCATCGAAGAAAATGTTCTGATGCTTGACTCTGTGTCAGAGCAGAGCTCTAAGAATCATGTGATCTTCCTGCATGCGACCGCCACACCACATGGTGCCGTTACCCATCCATCCATTCGCTTCCGCTTATCCTTTTCAGGGTCGCGGGGGGCGCTGGAGCCTATCCCAGCTGTCATAGGGCGAGAGGCGGGGTACACCCTGGACAGGTCACCAGTCTGTCGCAGGGCCAACACACAGGGACAGACAACCATTCGCACTCACTTTCATTCACACATTCACACCTAGTGACAATTTGGATTATTCAATTAACCTATCCCCACAAGCTGCATGTCTTTGGACGGTGGGAGGAAGCCGGAGTACCCGGAGAGAACCCACGCAAACACGGGGAGAACATGCAAACTCCACACAGAAAGGCACCGGCCTGATGTTGGAATTGAACTCAGGACCTTCTTGCTGTGCGGCAACAGTGCTAACCACCGTGCCGGTGCCGTTACCCTTCTAAACCAAAACTCAGTTCTCTTCCAGAGCTGGTTGTTAAAGGTACCCATCCACCTGCTGAATTATTTGTGACTTTTAAAGTGATCGTAATTAAAAGAGTTAATTTCTTTAGTGTCTTCATAAGACCCTTATGAAAAGGACATCGAGGGAACAGTTTACCCTGCCCGGGATAGGGTTACCGGGGCCCCGCCCTGGAGCCAGGCCCGGGGAAGGTGCCCGAGGGCGAGCGTCTGGTGGCCGGGCCTTAGTCCATGGGGCCCGGCCGGGCACAGCCCGAAGAGGAGACATGGGCCCATCCTCCCGCAGGCCCACCACCCGCAGGAGGCGCCATAGGGGTCGGGTGCATTGTGTGCCGGGTGGCGGCCAGGAGCGGAGGCCCTGGCGGACTGACCCCCGGCTGCCAAGACTGGCAATAGGGACATGGAATGTCACCTCTCTGGTGGGGAAGGAGCCCGAGTTAGTGCGTGAGGCTGAGAGGTACCGGCTAGATATAGTCGGGCTCACCTCTACACATGGCTTGGGCTCTGGAACCAGTCTCCTGGAGAGGGGCTGGACTCTGTCTCAGTCTGGAGTTGCCCCTGGTGAGAGGCGGCGGGCTGGGGTGGGTATCCTAATATCCCCTCGGCTTGCTGCCGGTACGTTGGGGTTTTTCCCGGTGGACGAGAGGGTTTGTTCCCTGCGCCTTAGGGTCGGGGAACGGGTCCTGACTGTCATCTGCGCTTATGCGCCGAGTGGCAGTTCAGAGTACCCAGCCTTCTTAGAGTCCCTGGGGGGGGGGGGGGCTGGAGGGTGCTCCACCTGGAGACTCTGTTGTCCTGCTGGGAGACTTCAATGCTCACGTGGGTAACGACAGCGAGACCTGGAGGGGCGTGATTGGGAGGAACGGCCTCCCTGATCTGAACCCGAGCGGTGCTCTGTTATTGGACTTCTGTGCTAATCACAGTTTGGCCATAACGAACACCCTGTTCGAACATAAGAGTGTCCATAAGTGCACGTGGCACCAGGATGCTCTAGGCCGTAGGTCGATGATCGATTTTGTAATTGTATCAGCAGACCTGCGACCATATGTTTTGGACACTCGGGTAAAGAGAGGGGCTGAGCTGTCAACTGATCACCACCTGGTGGTGAGTTGGATCAGGTGGCGGGGGAAGACGCTGGACAGACCTGGTGCACCTAAACGCGTAGTGAGGGTGTGCTGGGAACGTCTAGCAGAGGCCCCAGTCCGCGAGATCTTCAACGCACACCTCCGGCAGAGCTTCAACAGCATTCCGAGGGAGACTGGGGACATTGAGTCCGAATGGACCATGTTCAGTGTCTCCATTGCCGAAGCTGCTGCATTGAGCTGCGGCCGCAAGGTGGTTGGTGCCTGCCGTGGTGGTAATCCCCGAACCAAATGGTGGACACCAGAGGTGAAGGGAGCCACCAGGCTGAAGAAGGAGTCCTATCGGGCTTGGTTAGCCTGTGGGACTCCGGAGGCAGCCGACAGGTATCGACAGGCCAAGCGGAATGCGGCTCGGGCAGTGGCTGAAGCAAAAACTCGGGTGTGGGAGGAGTTCGGAGAGGCCATGGAAAAAGACTTTCGGGCTGCCTCGAAGAGATTCTGGCAAACCGTCAGACGTCTCAGGAGGGGAAAGCGGTGCTCTACCTGCACTGTGTATAGTGCTGGCGGAGCGCTGCTGACGTCGACTGAGAAAATTGTCAGGCGGCGGAAGGAATACTTCGAGGACCTCCTTAATCCCACTGACACGTCTTCCGAGGAGGAAGCAGAGTCTGGGGATGAGGGGAATGACCCGCCAATTTCCGGGGGCGAGGTCACTGAGGCAGTTAAACAACTCCTTGGTGGCAGAGCCCCTGGTGTTGATGAGGTCCGCCCCGAGTTCCTGAAGGCTCTGGACGTTGTAGGGCTGTCCTGGTTGACATGCCTCTGCAATGTTGCGTGGAGATCAGGGGCAGTACCTGTGGACTGGCAGACCGGGGTGGTGGTCCCCATCTTCAAGAAAGGGGACCGGAGGGTGTGTTCCAACTACAGGGGGATCACACTCCTCAGCCTCCCTGGGAAAGTCTATGCCAGGGTGCTGGAAAGGAGAGTTCGTCCGTTAGTCGAACCTCGGATACAGGAGGAACAATGCGGTTTTAGAGTGTGAAGCAGCGGGAATGAGGATCAGCACCTCCAAATCTGAGGCCATGGTTCTCAGCTGGAAAAGGGTGGAGTGCCCACTCCGGGTCGGGGATGAGTTCCTGCCCCAAGTGGAGGAGTTCAAGTATCTCGGGGTCTTGTTCGCGAGTGATGGGAGAAGGGAGCCGGAGATCGACAGACGGATTGGGGCTGCAGCTGCAGTAATGCGGACGCTGCACCGGTCCGTCGTGGTGAAGAGGGAGCGGAGTGTAAAAGCGAAGCTCTCAATTTACCGGTCGATCTACGTCCCTACCCTCACCTATGGCCACGAGCTGTGGGTAGTGACCGAAAGAACGAGATTGCGGATACAAGCGGCAGAAATGAGCTTCCTCCGAAGGGTGGCTGGCCTCTCCCTTAGAGATAGGGTGAGAAGTTCGGCCATCCGGGAGGGGCTCAGAGTAGAGCAGCTGCTGCTCCACATCGAAAGGAGCCAGCTGAGGTGGTTCGGGCATCTGACAAGGATGCCCCCTGGGCGCCTCCTGGGTGAGGTGTTCCAGGCATGTCCCACCGGGAGGAGGCCCCGGGGCAGACCCAGGACATGCTGGAGAGATTATATCTCTCGGCTGGCCTGGGAACGCCTTGGTATTCCCCCGGATAAGCTGGAGGAGGTGGCTGGGGAGAGGGAGGTCTGGGCCTCTTTGCTTAGGCTGCTGCCCCCGCGACCCGGCCCCGGACAAAGCGGATGAAAATGGATGGATGGATGAATTTCTTTAGTCTTCAGCACTTCTTGTCACCTGACTTTTTTCAGATTGAGTTGGACATAAACACACTTTTAAATTCAAATCAATTCAGTTTGATTTAGATTAGGCTCATAAAAAATCCAAAGCACATCATATTGTAAGGTAAAGACTTTACCTACAAGACTATAGACAAACATTCAGTTCTCCACCTGAAATGAAGATCATAGAGTCTGTGTGATGAAGCAGCTCCTGCAAAAAACAATGAGTGATGCTGCCATTTCATCATTTTTGTGATGAAACGAAGTTTCCAGAAAACTACTCGCCTCTTCCACATCACCCACCTGACAACTCTACAGCCAAATATGCACATACCTCAAGTCCTTACTGACATTTGGAACAACCAAATGTCATTAATTTCATTCATAGAATCATTTATAATTACTGCAGTATTAAAATGTTCAAAAGTGATGAAAAACCCTATTTTCACTCTATTTTATGACTGAAGTGTAAAAGTAAATAAAGTAAGTAGAAAAAGATGCTTTTTAACACTTAACCTCATAACAGCACTCCTGTGTCATATGTATGTATGTTTTTTTGTCCTGTTGTAGTACAGATACAACGGTGCAGAGCAGAAATTTTCTGTTGTTGGATAGTTTCGATGGAAACAGCTCTGCTGACGAAGTTACTCTTCATCCCATTTATCAATCAGTTCATTTAAGAGCAGAACCACAGCACGATGATCGAGTTATCACCCTGACTGAAATTCACATTGATGATGATGACGAGCAGTTTGTGCTTCACATTCTGGTCTGTGAATCTGTTTCTTCACCTTTACAATAAATACTGGTGTACCAAAAGGCTCAGAATAAGGACCTGTGTTTTTTACTGAATCTGCTCAGAATGCTCAGTTCCTTGGAAAATGTCAGTTTACATGCAGATGATGCACTGATTTATTTTCCTAATTAATCCTACAGTTTCCTTATTTGACTCACACTTGAACGTACAAACATACAATGAATTTTCCATCATGAGAAGCCAGATGATGTCAGATACACCCCTGGAAAATGTCAGCTTTCATCTGAAAAGAGTAGCCAAGACCTTTTTAATATATTCTGTAAATATTTTCACAAAACGTTCCTCCATACCTTCTCCTTTTTTCATGTCTCTATGTCAAAGTGAAGTTTAGTTTTCGTGACAGTGTGAAGTAAATTTTTTGAATGTGAATTCCTCTTCATTCATAAAGCCTGTCAATTCACCTCATTACAGAAACGTCAGTATGAATGCATTAATCTGATCAGAAAATGACAAAAACGAGCAAACATTAATTATTTAGGAAGCTTTTTGCTCAGTTTTAACAAACCTCACGGGGGGTGGAATCTGGAAAAAGAAAGACTTTCCTGCATTAGAAGAGATGCTGAAATTAAAAGACACGAGGAAACCACTTAAATTTCTGTCTTTATTACAATTCACAGATTGGATAGAAGTTTAAGCTCATTTAAATAGAGTTTATCTAAAGGATACAAAAGACACATACAAGATGATAGCAATGCATTCCAGTGCATCTTTCAAAGAAAATAAAAAAAAATAAAATCCTGGGATGTTTCCTGAAGCTAGAGTTAATTTAGCCTAATATCACTGATCAGCTGACTTCACATCTGAAAATCTGAACTAGTGACAGTTTGTACAGGAAAGAGAGACACATCTTAATGCAGGAGAGTCTCGATAAACTGTTCCCGTGGTTCATTTACCTCCTTTACTTCACTTAGCCTGTTCCTGTGGATTTCTGTGAGCAGATTATAGACGTCAAAGCTACATCCTGTGGTGTTTCTGCATATTAGCAAGCCAATTTGTACTGTGTGAGCAGCTAGAATCAAAGAGGAATGTGATGCTATTCCTCTTGAAAAATTCCAGCAGCCGCTCTCCTCAGTGCCCAGATGTTTACAGACTGTTGTTCAAAGAAGAGGAGATGCTGCACAGAGGGAAATGTGGCCCTTTTTAGAGACGTGTTACAGTGTTTCAGTGTTTTACTGTGAATAAAATACGGTTTCATGTTTCAGCTTCACTTCACTGTTGTTGTGTGTATTTGAAGACATAATTAGTACAATAATAATGGAAACAAATTAGAATTACTGGGTATGTTTTGTTGTTTCTTATGAGCGACTGCACTGAGTGCAAAGGCAGTGCACTTCAACACATCCACTGGAAGCTGCCCAGTATAACCGCAGCGTGACAGGCATCAAAGCAATAACCTTCGAGCCACACTCGCACTTCATAACATGGTTTAAAGCTCCCAGAAGTGCAGAAATAACGGGTGAAATTAAGTTAAAACAGCATTAAATGTTACAGAAGGAACAACACACTAAAACACTCTTTTGTCCTACATTTGTGTTTTAAAGGCAGATGACAGCACTTAGAACACCACATATTTACTCATTGTTAAACCACAGAACCACTAGAGAAGGAGAGAGCCTCCGGACGGCCCCTCGCTCTTCACTTTAGTCCAGTTCAAGACCTCAAAATGTCCAGAACCCAGGAGATTAATCAGAGCCCTGGCCATTATCCACCTCGAAAACCCAAGAACGTAAGTCCTTAAAAGTGATTCTGGAGTTTTAATAAACTTTGACAGGATGTTCATTTCGCTCTCGGTCTGTCAGAGAGGTAATGTGGCCCCTAAATCTGACAAATGTGCTCATAAATCAGTCGATCCAACATGAAGTCAATTAAATTCAGTCGGTCCAAAGTTAGACGCACAAAAGAAACAATGATAATGTCATGAATTACGTCACTTTAAGGCAGCTGTTCGGGGAACAGATTAAAATCTGCAAATGAGGGAACAATTTATCACAAACTTCTCTCCTGTAAGACGACACTGACACCGTCGCTCAGCGCGAGACAAAGAGCCGAAGGACGACGGCGTCTGCTCAGAAAAACTAAAAATCGACCTGTGGAGAAGACACAAGAAGGAAAAGTACCCAAGTGGTACAACAGAGTACATCAG
This sequence comes from Diplotaxodon limnothrissa, assembly GCF_057381915.1. Lineage (NCBI taxonomy): Eukaryota > Metazoa > Chordata > Actinopteri > Cichliformes > Cichlidae > Diplotaxodon > Diplotaxodon limnothrissa. The sequence goes on along the minus strand of NC_140597.1, from coordinate 11,389,618 downwards.
AGTACTACAAAATACATCAGAGTACTGCAAAGTATCTCAGATTAGTCCATAATATCTCAGAGTCCCTCTGAGGGACGGTTCTCTGATTATTTTTCAATACTCTCTGCAGTACCCTGATTACCCCAGTGTTCTGAGGCACACTGTAGTAGTACTGCATAGTACTGTGGAATACCTCACAGTACTGCGAAGTATTTAAGAGTACTGCAGAGTAAGACCAATGCAGAGTAATCAGGGGACTGTTGAGTACTTCAAAGTACTGTGGAGTGTACCTCAAAGTATTAAAAAAAAAACAAACCCTCAAAGTACTCCATGGTACCTCAGGAGACTGTGGAATACCTCAAAGCATTTTACAGTCTTCTGAGGAATTCAGAGTACTGTGGAATATTTTTGAGTACTCTAGACTATTTTAATGTAATTAGAGTACTGAATAACAGTCAAAGTGATGTGGAATATCTCAGGATACAGTGGCGTATTTCAGAGTACTAATGAGGAACCACAGAGTACCAAAGACTCTCAGAATACAATGGAGTATTGCAGAGTAATCAGAGTACTGCAAAACACAGAGGAATACCTCAGAGTACACTGGAGTATGTCAGAGTAATCAGAGTACTGCATGGTACTGAGGAATACCTCAGAGCACAGTGGAGTACAGCAGAGTAATCAGAGTACTACATGGTACTGAGGAATGCCTCAGGGTACAGTGGTGTACTGCAGAGTAATCAGAGTAATCAGGACACAGAGCAGTCAGTGTGAAGGCCTCGGTAACTTAAAGATGTGGTCATGAACAGAAACTCGTCGGCGTCTTCGTCAGTAGTTTGAAACCACGATAACGGGAAGAAGGTCCGAGGCTGCAGCAGAGGATTCTGGGTATTTGTGGACGCTACATGTTGGGAGGCGGGGCCTGTTTGAAGTGACTCTGCTCTTTGTTAAGGCAAATTGAAGGAGGGGAAACGCCTGCAGCACACACATCACCACACGCAGCGAGTGGATGCACATACACGGGTACTGTGGGCGGGGCAGGAAGGTCCCGTCTGCAGACAGGAAGTCCCAAAGCAGCAGATCAATCATCAGAGGTGGCTCGCCGCTCTTGCCACAGCCTCCGTGATTACCAGTGTTTCAACATTGAGCTTACTGTATGTACACATAAATACAGGATGAGGAGTAATGACATCACTCCTCTGGGTGGAGACAGGTGAGCCCACCTGTCGCTGTGTCTCAGTCTCTGATCTGTTCAGTCCTGCAGCGCCGAGGTCCTGCCAGGCGGCGGCGCTGTGGCACCGCGGTGGGGATCTGGTGAGCGGGACGAGGCAGGACGGGAGCAGAGGAGCTTCCGGTCAGCTCGTCTGAACGCCGCTGAGGTAACTTCGAGGGGGCGGAGCTTTACTCGGCTTTCTTTATGAAGATCTGAGAGAGGAGAGACGGCCAAGGCGTGAGTCACAGAGAATCACTAAAATAATAACGAGACAAACCCGCCTGACCTGCTCAGCATCAGCTGCTTTGCACGATCACACAGGAAGTATGGTGGGGGTCCAAACCTGCCGCTTTTCACTTATATAGCCTATCTGACCCCTCGTAACTCCAAATACAGGGGATATTCAGAAGATATGATAGATTTATTAAAGTTTGAATAAACTTTAATGAGAGGAGCAGAAACAAGCGCGGTAACCTGGATGTTTGATCAGTTTCTGAAAAAGCAGGTGGCTGCTCAGAAAAAGTGAGAGCATTCATCACAAGCTGTGCCCAGTTTCACGTGTGGCCCTGCATCTATAAATCCAATCATTATCGAGACTGATGCGTCTGCAGCTTTGCTTCACAGCTGATGGGCGAGCTGCAGCACGGATTCAAGCTGTTTTTATTTTCAGCCACGCTCTAATTATCGTTCCATCTGGAGACTCACAGGTTGCTTTCCCGGTGTGTTGGCCGCATTACTACAGGAGAGCTTTCAGTTAATATTCACTGTGCTGTCATCGTTTGTGCGTGGATCTTATCTAAGCTCTGATAAGACATGACAACTGTCGGCCTAATAGTCAACTTTACTGCAGTCTGTCACTAACTGGAGCTACTGTAGCTGATTCAGGGCACAGCTCTGCTTCCTGAACTATCAGTCCAATGAAATAAAATACAATAAATTTTTTTTTTTTTTTAAAGAAATCTTTCAGAAAACCTGCTGGACACTGACATCAGTGGTACCAACTTTCTGTCTCTTTCTGGTGAATATACCTGAAATTAGTTCTTAGATTGGGCACTGGGACCACATTCACTGAAAAGGACTTAATATACTGGACCAGTTTGTACAGACAGAGTAAAGAAAGGATTACAGAATACTTTATTTATTTATTTATTTAACCTTTATTTAACCAGGAATGTCCCGTTGAGATCAAAGACCTCTTTTTCAAGGGAGTCCTGGCCAAGAGGCAGCACATTATACCCCGGAGACTTCAGAATCCTCTCCAAGGACTTCTTCTGTCAATACTCAGCAGTAAGTGTGGATAAATGTCTCAACAGAACACTGTCTTTTGGTTAGTTTTAGTTTGATTTAACTCTGAGGCGATCTCACCTCGCTGAGGATCACCCAGACTGGTGAGTCCGTGATCACTGAGAGACGCATGGCCTCCAGGGGCCCGAAGCTGGGGTCCACCTCCCCCTCTGCGATGCCATTATGGAACGTTCCTGGAAAAGATGAAGATCAACAGGCTCAATAACCTGACAGGAGAAGTGAGGATGGTTTCAAACAGAAGTGCACTGTGACAGCTTTTTAAATTTACAGAGATTTCTACTGTCATTTTATTTAATCTGCCAGCGACCAAAGTAAACACAAGGCAGTTAATGGTGCAGCATCCTCTTTGCGATCTATTTCATCCATTTAAATACAGCAGCCTGCAACCACATGCCAACTGCTCAAGGGATACACATTTTTCCCCGGTGACCTCCCTGCCTAGGTTTTCTAAAGTCTTGTTCTTTGCTGTTTCCTGTTATTTTGGACATGTCACTTTGGTGATTTTACTTCCTGTGTTGTCCCTCTGTTATGACTGTCTGCTCTGCCCTCATTGGCTTCACCTTATTATCCTGGACCCTGCACTATGAAATGAGATCCACATATCCACAGTATTTTTCTTTTATCTGGATTCATTTACTCTAACATCAGTAATCAGGATAAATGGTCACATGAACATGGCAAGTTAATCCACGGTTTCACTCATAGTTATAGATAAATGTACTGACAGCAGACAACTAAGTATTTCCAAACAATAACAATAATAGCAGATAAAAACATAATAAATGGTTTAGTCCATGTGTAAATTTTATATAAGTTCAAATAGCTGCTCTGTTTTAAGATGAGACATTAAATCTTATACAACAATAAAATGACTGTAGAGTTGTTTGGAGGGAATAAAGTTACTGATCATCAGGGAAATGCGAATACAACAGAGCTGTACTCATTTTACATTTAAAGCCCACTTTGATCTTAAAACCCAGACCTAACCCAAAAGTTACCCGGGTCAGAGGAACACATACTTCTGTTCTTCATTATGTACTTTCAGTCTTTGTCAGGCTTCTTCTTCACTTGATTTGGGTGTGCTTTATTCTGTTTTGTCTTTCTGTACCCTTGAATAGAATAAAACTCACTTTTTGTTTTGGTCACTAATTTTTGTGCCTGTGTTTGGCTCCTGCATGACAAAGAACATGCTTCACAAAAATACTGGCGGTGGGCAGTGCTCACCTCCAGCCTCATAGTACATGCACCTGTGGTATAAATGTGGTATAACTCCTTTTTGAGATATTGCGCCTGAAAGCTTTTCACTGAGATTTTACTAGAAACACCTATAGTATAGACTTTAAAATCCTACATTGCCTCGCTCTGAAGTTATTGTGTTCACAAATTGTTCACACAATTGCATCACCCCACCCAGCCGCCCTGGTGGGACGAAAATACCCCAAGATTTTCACACTGAGGGGTAAAAACTGACCTCTTGATATACCTACTTTTGGCTCAGATAAAACATCTTATCTTTAACGAAGGTTTATTTGAATCTTTAACCTGCTTTTTTAGCATTTTAAAAGGGATTTTGAAGTAATTAAGGGATTGTTATGCTTTCTGTGCAGATTTACAGGGTTATTAAGACCCATTACGTGTTCCCACCATCCATTTATTGACCCCTGTGGTTCCAGCTTTCTCTGAGCCTGACTACCAGGAAAAAAGCCTCAGTCTCCATCAGACCCGCTCTGGCGTCCTGCCGGTATCGGGTCTTCCAGCAGAGGTTGGTTTCAGGGCAACTGAACCTCAACAGAGCAATAATCCCTCAGAGGATTTATTTACTAGGATTATCATGCTGGCAGTAATGCTTCCAGGTAGCGACTGTAATCCTGACAGAGAACAGCATCTGGGGAGCGTGTTATTGTTTATCACAGGGAATTATCTGATATTATTGTGGGTATTATGGTTTTCACTCAGTATCCAGACTCGTGTATACGGCTGTCTGAGAGCTGTCCCCAGAAACACAGATCACACAAAGGCTCAGAACATAGAGAATAAAAAATAATCAGACGGCAGTTCTTGGGCTGACATGGGAGCTTTCTTTTTGTTTCTCCTACAATAAACGCCGACAGAGGCGGGAAACAAATCTTTTAAGAGGATGACATTTTACACTTTCAGGCAACAAACAGCAGACTTCAGGTCCACTTCAAGTCTAGATTAAAGCACAGGAAGCAGAAAGGAGGACGAATAGAAATACTCGGGTATGAATTCTCCAGAATTCTTGAGCTTGATTAAATGAACTGAACCAAAGTCCATCCCAATCGTCTGATGGGTGATTACATTTTTAACTGAAACAATGCGAGCCTCGTGGTGGTGCTAGAGGAAAAGTGAAAACATCCAAGTTCCCATGCTTCCCCCTCAGGACTGATCTCTTTGTGAAGGAATTTTCCACAAAAATTCAAAGCGTGTTTAAGATGCCGAGCTTCTCAAAAATAAATTTATACAAAATAAAGTTTGAAGCGCCTAAAAGTTTCTGTAAACTTTTGATTTCTGTGGAAGTGACGGGAACATTGACCTTTCCAGGACAGAACCACGTGTTTGGGCTCTTTCAGGCTCGATGCTGGGACATGACAGACTGGAGGAGGAACCTGAACTTCACTGAAATGAAGTTCCCTCCTTTCTGTAGCCCACCCTCCTTCAAACATGCCGTTTAGTCCTGACTCTCTCAGACGGTTAATTCTCACACAGAAGATCTCACACACTGAAATTGGATGCAGGTCTCCTGAAGGCAGCACGATGAAATGAATAGAGTGAAGGAGCGCGGCTGGATCGATCCGCCGACTCATCTGAAAAATTGATGAAGGGGATAAAGAGCTGCTGGTAATTTATGATGTCAGCCCACACTGGCGCTCCTTCCACCTGCTGTAGGCCAGTATCTTCTTTCCCTCTGAAGTCCTGATTCCTTCAGGTGGATTCAAACATGCACAAAACAACGTCTTTCATGCAAATAATGAGAAAGACAAAAAGACGACTGGGGTCCAGAATAATCTAAAAGAGTAGATGAGCTAAATAGGCCAGAAGCTTCAATGTTTGCATTCATATAATAGAAACTGACCAAGGATGCTCGGTGCTCCCGATGCAAAGAACAAATGAGCAGATTAATTTTGTTCTGTTGGTTTTATTTCAGTTTTTATTTATTTTAAGTCAAATAACTTCACACAGCATGTCAGGGCACCTTAATTTATTTACTGAAGGTTCCAGTTAATCCTGCTGAAATCAGCCCAGCTGGAGAAAAAACAAATTCCAGTAATGAAAAGATAAATCTGACAGTCTGCCAATGTGTGTGAAACCCCGAGGCTACACTGAAAATCCAACCTGTGACATGAAATCTATTCCCGGCGAGTTTATTGATCGATTGACTGAACGCACCTACACACAGTCTCTAACTTTTTCTGCTTATTCTTTCATCTGCTCATTTTTACTTATAAATAAAGTTTACATTTTTACGAGCATCATCCTGCAAGGCCGGATTTCTACCAGATGGAAAGCGGACTGATGTAAGATCTCAGCACGATACCTGCCTCTTTACCTTCTCACATCCACAGTGGAACCAAGTTTTGGCCTTCAGCCTGTCAGTTTTTACAATCTAATGCAAAGTTTTCATAACAAAAGTTGTTGTTCAGCTCTTAAAGTTTGGAAAACACCAAACCTGTCAGGCTGCGTGCTGGTTAAAGATGTGCAGAACATCACTGTTAAATTATTCAATATACAAAAATAAAGGAGGAGAAGTTTGTGGGTTTTCGCCTTGTGAATCACGAAACCTCCACGAGCTGAAAAAATACACCAAATAAAAGCGCAGCGCCAAAGCCCGCAGTTCCTCTACTGTCCACCAGAGGCTCCAGCAGTCAGCCAGACCCCATAGACCACCATGTTAAAACTTTACAGCAGAAATAAACATGTTTAGAGCCTCATACAAAAATGGTTTTGGTCTCTGTAGATAATTTAATCCTTCAAAGCAACGGTACAGTTATAAGTCACCTGTTAAAATATTATATAGGGTTAAATTATTATGCTTTGTTAGGGGTGTGGCTTCTTTGACTGAAAGGTGGATGGAGACACAGGTGACTGTAGCTGCTAGCTGTCACCTCAGATCACTGGAGTCCCTGAAGTGGACCTCTTTGTGCTGTTGGAGCATCTTTAATAACATCATCTGACCAATAATATGGCTGCTGTGAGATTACTGTACTAACTGACTGTCTGAGATTCCAGTTTTTTTTTAAAATTTATTTTATTTGGATGTGACTGAGCGCTAATTATCAGATGTGTCCGTGTGTGTGATATGCCCACAGGATTTAAAATGGAAAGACTACAAAGCAGCGAGTGAACAGTCTATGGTCACAAACACAGATCATTCCTGAGAAAACAACTCAAAATATAATCAAAAATCAAATTAATGTGACTTTTTAGCGCACAGGGCTCAGATATTTGAAAGATCAGCTGTTCCAAGGTGCTTTCTTTACAATAATCCTTGCTGGGAGGTGAAATATTCAGCACTGAGCTCTGCTGATTGGCAGTTTTGTGGAGCTGCTTACAAGTACAGGTTCTTAAAATGGAGAACAGCTGAACTCGATCAGCTGTAAAGACTGCGTGTCGAAGTTCACTCCACAGCTCAGGAAGATAAAAGAGTAAAAGGAGCGTTTTCCCTCCCTGCAGATGTAAACTGTGACAGCTCATGTGCAGGGAAAGAGCTCATTACAGCTCCTCAAATGCAGCAGTCAGTCGCACGTCCTCAGCTGCTGCTACACCCATCACTTTATGATGATCGAGGAAACTCGGTGAAGCTGCACACAGCTGTCTGCTGTCTGTGTGCCATCACTCACCGATTCTGATGAAGCCGTCCTCGGTCCGGTGGTACTTTGGCGTTTTCTCCTTCCCTTCTATCAAGGCCTCTTTCTCTGCCTGGATATTCTGGAAGCAAACGAAACACCAGCCGATCAGTTAATCAATTAGATTATTTGACTCTGTGTTTGTATCGTTAGTGTGTCAGAAAGAAAACGCCTCATCATTCAATTAGAAATCTAATCTAAGGCCATTCAGTGAAAGCTGGAGAGTCTCAATTATAGTTATAATAAGGAGAAAACTCATTTTTATCATGGATCAGTTACATGTGCAATAAAAGCAATAAAAAAAAAACCAGCTCCTCTCCTCCAGCTATGTTTAACTTTTCTATTTAGATTCAGAACTTGTGTTTTCTGCAGCTTTGGGCTCATTTTACACACTAAAAGTTTAATAACTTCTCATATAATGGGGAAGGGATAGCTCAGTAGGTAGAGTGGTGGCCCCGTGACCGGAAGGTCGGGGGTTGAATCCACTGAACGGCTACCCTGAGGTACCTCTGAACAATCCCTACAAACTGCTCCCCAGGCGCCCAATGGCTGCCCACTGCTTCACTGAGTGAATGGGTTAAATGCAGAGAGGAATTTCCCCACAGGGATCAATAGAGTATACATTATTATTATTATTATTATGAATACAATAGCACCACGGTTAAAGCATCACACTATACTTGTAACATTAAATCAGGATTTTACTTGAAATAATGCAACACTGAGTACCCTTTTCTGAAAAACTTTCACTTTTTTCAGAACCTCATTTACCTCCTTAAACAATCAAAGCACTGTGGGGTGCATGTGACACACCTCAGGTCAACTGGATTTGTTTAACTTTAAAAAAACTACCAAAACTCTCCATTCTGACAGGAATAACAAAGCAAGGGTGTCACACATCCCTGAGGATAGCTCGTTTCCTCGTTCCTGGTAAAAAGCACAGCTAAATTCTAAGGTATTATGCAGAAGGGTTTCCAGGAGAAAGTCTTTTCTCTGTAAAAAGAAATTGCAGCACGGTTTAGATTTGCAAAGCTGCTTCTGAATAAACAACAAGACTTCTGGAAATCTGTCCCACAGCTAAAGCTCAGACCAAACTGGGTCATTAACAGGACAATGATCCAGAGCAGCGCAGCAAATCTGCAACGGTCCACTCAGAGTCCAGACCTCAACCGACTGAGATGTTGTGATGGGACCTTCAGAGACCTGTGCATGAATGAATACCGCAAACCTCAATGAACTGAAGTAACGCAGTATAGTGAGAAACTTATAGAGTCACACAGAAAATGATTGTTTCAGGTTACTGGAAGGACGTTCTGCTGAGTCACAGGATCTGTCTGAAGAAGCAACAAGAACGGAAACACAAACGCGAGTCGTTGACGAGACACAGGCGGAAACACTCAGAAGACAGACAGGAAATTTGTGGGAGCCAAGTTAAGATAGTTCATATGTTTTAGTATTTATATTTCGCTGTTGTTAAGCTTGTTTGTGTAATTAATAATTTAGGAAGTAAATGCATGTTTATGGTGGAACTAAAATTATTTTATTGCTGTGTTGGTTTGGTTACGTAGTACCATGAATACATGTGCCTTAAAGACTCGTGTTTATAGTAAAATCCGGGCATCACGGATGTATGCAAATTAGCGCATGCGGTGCGGGAGGGGGGAGAGAGAAAAAAGAGTTAATACGGCATAAACTATACGCGGCAGCAGGGTAGAACAGAGCCACACGGTTTTCCTACCGTAGTAGGTTATTTTGTTGAGGATAAGTTAAACCTGACCACTCCTGTAAGATGCAAACTGTGAAATAAATTTTTTGTTACATCTTTTCACATCAGAGTCCCGTGGAGTTCTTTTTCCTCTTCAAACTGACGTACGCGAGTGAAGCACGGGAAAACTGGTCTCACGGCTTATACAAAATGAATGTATAGGCGACACAAGAAAGAGCAACATTAGGAATTAAAGAGGATATTTTTTTAAAAACTGCACAGCTAAACTGAGACTGCAGTGCCGTTTGTGTCGCTGTTAGTGAAATACGACTGTGTATCTGATCAGCACTGCCACCGAAAGCCCGAACGCATCACCCCTCTGCACTTTATACATGTGTTTCACACCTGTTACCATGGTGATCTAGCCAGGTAAAAGAAGCTAAAGGGAGATCCTCCAGTGAAAACTCTGACTTTAAGCTGCTCACTCATTAACATTGCTGCTGTTTCTCGTGCTTCCTGTGCCGGAGTAACAGTACTCATAAAGGCTCTGGAGCTTTCCCATGTGCGCACACACCTGCACTGTTTCCTGTCCTCGCACAGACTGAGACGCTGTCCCGGCTGCTGATCAACTTCTGAATGGAGACGCTGCCTAAAGACGCACTCTGACATTTAAACCAACATCATTTTACCTGCTCTCAGCTGTCACAGCGATTATTCACACCTACAGCCTCAAAAAATCCAAACAATACCGCCGGTTCAACATAACGGTTTAAATGATCACATTACATACATATTAATATGATAATTCAATGACCTTTTCACCTAAAATTAATTCTTTTCAGCTCACCTCCATCATCCTCTTATCAGAACAGCTCAATTACTGACGGCTCCACTGACACATTCACATCATGTTTGAATCACAAATGAAAAAAGAGATAAGTGTGAATGAGAGGGAGGCAGGTGAGTGTAAATACGTGGGGTCAACCATCCAAACCATGAGAGGTGAAGAAAAGAAGGGGGTGGAACGGGTGGAGATGAGCATATACGGATATACTGATGGAGCTGCCAGGTAGGGGGACCTCAGAAAGGATGTTGTGAAGGAGGTCATGCAGAGGGTTGGTGTGACAGAGGGGGATGCTGGGATAGGAGGAGATGGAGGCAGAAGAAGACTGATCATTTTTGGACTCTTCTCAGGCGATGATCTGATGATAAAACTCGACTGCAGGTTTTCTGGGCGTTACTAACTCGATACACAGAAAAGCCGAAGCCCTTTGATGCCTTTACAACAACAGACATATGAGCTTCATATGAACTAAACCGATTCAGCTCCACAAACCACACTTTGACATGTTTCGGCCCCGGGAGCAGCCGCAGCATGGACGATGAAATTTCTAACAAATTTAGCATTAATCGTGTTTTATGCAGCCACGTTTTCTGGCGTGTACCTGCAGTTTTTAGGGCCATCATCCAGTCCCACCCCCTCCTTCTCCTCCTCCCTTCCTGCTCTTGGTCAGCATTACTGCAGCAACCGCCTCCCTCCTCCAGCTCTGGTCTGCACGTGTCTGTGTGCTCAGCTTCCTGTAAGCGCGTACCGATTCTTCTCCTCGTTTTATCTCTCCTGTTGATCTCGGTAGGAGCTCCTCTTCCTCTCAGCCCACCTCTCTCTGCCCCGCTGAGGCTCTCGGCTTCATTCAGCCTTTGTTTTACAGTCGACCACAAACAGAAAGTGGCAGTGATCCATCACTCTGCCTCCTTTTCCACACACCACAAACTGAATCTGTTCTCACTTATAGCAGGCACTCATGGCAGAGTCCGATATGGTCTCCTGCTATAGATGGAAATTAATCTCTCGGTTAGGGGCTTCCTGGATTACTCCGGTTTGTTTCAGCCTGCCTGCCTCGTCCTTGATGTTTCTAAAGGCTATGTTAACTTTGCACTCTCATCCTTTGCTGTCATTGTGATGGATACTGGGTCAAAAAGCAGAAATTTCACCCATCTATCCATTAAATGAAAACCTCATCCAATTCAGTGCAGGAGCCTATCCCGGCCGTCACAGGCTAACAGAGACAAAGACCAAATTAAACTGAACCTCACGCATGTCTTTGAACTGTGCTGGAGGAAGCACATGGAGAACAACCTCCTCACAGAAAGGCCTTAGCCTGGATTCAAACCCTGGACCTTCTCAAGGAGAGGTGATGCTGCTAGCCACCACACGAGTGGGCGAAGATTGTTCTCAGTTGACCCTCTGCTGGACCGCACCGAAATGATCTTTTAAGAAAGTAAGCACATCTAAAAGATTTTAAACTTCTATACTTTTACCCAAAACAGCTAGCAAAGAAGCATGTGGACACTTTAAGGCTTCCCAGGATGCCCCACCCATTAAAACTGTATCTGAACACTCACATCGAAAGGCAGAACTTCCACCGACGTGTTGAAAAGTTTGTCTCCTGGATGTTCGATGTTTCCGCTCCGGAAGAAAAACCTGAGAGAAAGAGAGAGAGGTGATATTTCAGTAAGAGGAGCAGGGACGGAGGGAAGACTCTAACCTGTGGTACTCCCCCTATCCCGTCCTTCGTTACTGACCTTTCGATGCGAACAGGTGTGAAGAATCGTATCCGTATGAAATCCCCCGCCACCGGGGTGAAGGCCCAGAAGAAGTCCTCACCCAAGTAGGCCTTCTCCAGGGTGAAGTGCTGGTAGGTCTTCAGACTGGTCGTCACCTCCGCCAGCGGGTTGGCGTGACCCTTATGGAGAGTCTGTTTCCCAAAGTCCTTATCCTAAAAAATCCCCCAAACAAACAGACATCACATGACTAAATCATTTCTTCAGTCTGAAGTCACGCCTTGCTGGATGCTTCTGCAGCTGCACGTCTGAATCACTGCACAGCTGACGCCACTGTGCAGTGACCAGAAGATAATTCGAACCGCTGGTATCATCGCCAGACGCGCTCGCTGTCCTTGATGACTAATCCACTTTCGCTTCAGTGCAGAAACCCTTCCGAAGAGCAACAGAAGCATGATGTCATGCTATTCTGGTGCACTTACAGAGACTTTTCGTATTCTGGATATCATTCAACAGCAGCACTGAGTGACCACGCACCGACCTCTGAACCTAAACTCATAACGCAAGACTGCCGCCAACAAAACGAGAATGTGATAGGATTTTAACTGCACAGACACAAACAGCAAGAAAACAGACTCAGTCCATCAGGATCTAATTCAATCCGAAGCCTTTATTAGATCACAATATGCTGTAAAAATCCAGCCATGCCACTCTGCTACCATACCACCTCGTCGTGGATGAAACATGAAATATTCACAAAACCTTTTCCACCTTTAGATTATTAATGAGAGCATTTCCCTAGTAGAAATAATAAGATTCATCTAATGAAGAACAATAAACACCTCTGTTAGTTTTGGAGTTTAAAGAATGAAGGCGACAAAGCAGTTAAACCTGCATTCTCATCAAATGATGTGGCATCCTTTCACTAACACCTTGCCGAGCCCATATCAGTACAGATATGATATTCTTCCTCATAGTTTTACAAAGGCATCACGTCAGCGTGGATACAGCGTCTATGTCGTTGATGCAGTTTGTTAACAGAATAAGTTCAGTGTGAGCAGGCACCGTGTCTGTTATGCTTCTACACTCCAATAACGTTACTCTCTGTGATAAACATGCACTGGGAGGCACAGCGCCCTTTGTGGTCAACATTTCATTACCAAATATTTGTGTTACAGGTGAAATGACAGCAGCAGCTGCAGTTCTGACTCCTGTCAGCAGTGGCGGTCCTAGCCCGTTTGGCGCCCTGGGCGAACACTCCCTCTAATTGTTATTGATCCCTTTACCCCTGGTCCTAAAGAGTATATTTATTTATTTTCTGACCTTTCTTATACTTATTGTTTGTTTACTTGCACTGCTGTAACTGGAGCCTCGTCCTCTCGTCTCTCTATATACTGGACCTATATAGCGGAGATGACAAAGTTTACTTTGACTTCAGCAGCGAGCACAGAGGGCTCTCACGCTCACTTTTCACGTATAGAATTTCGAAAAAACATTGGTGCAAATTATAAGTCTGTATCATAATGTCTGGCGTTTTCGTGTTTGGTGGTTTGTTTTTATTTTGCCAGTTGGTTATTAGATGCTGCTCCAGCCAGCCAGAGAACCCCCGCTGCCCCGCCCTCTCCTCTCTGTGTCGCAAGCACAGTGTTGGGAAGGTTACTTTTAAAATGTATTCCACTACAGATTACAGAATACATGCCCCAAAATGTATTTTGTAACGTATTCCGTTACGTTACTCAATGAGAGTAACACATTCTGAATACTTTGGATTATTTAATATATTATCATGCTGTTTACAACTACATGAATGTACTATTGCTGTGTGATTTATTACGATTACTGAAGGTCCGCGGCTCCCAGCTGTGGTAAAGGGACCTCTGGCTAATAGTCGGTCCCGTGTCGGGTTGTAGCCGAAAACTAGCTTTACTTTGTTGTCTGGGTCAAGTTTGCTAGTGAGAGACAGAGAGAGGTGTTGAAAGGCTGCTCCAACGGAGCTTATTATTTCGGAGAAAAACACAAACACTGTGTACAGTCGAGTCTTAATAGCTTACTTACAACTGGGCTCGTCAGGCACTCTTCTTGGCTGCAGTGGTTATTATTATATTTACATGCTTCCAGCTCCCGTTTCTGTTCGATGACAACTTGTACTTTTCCACTTTTCTCCCTCCTCACGCTCACAGACACATAACGGGTATGGCGGTCCATTCTCCCTGCAGCACGGGCTACACTGCCCATGAGGCTACGTTCTTTAGGGCTATGCCTGTAGCATTCTGCCTATTAGCTTAGCACAACAACAATAAAAAGGCGCTCTCTCACCCAGGAAACACAGAGAGAGAGCGTCACCCTGTAACCATGGCAACCGTAACGCTGCTGCCTGGAACAACAAAACAACAGCACAAGCAAAACCCAAACAGTCCTGACCCCTGACAATACGAAACAGGAAAATACCGCTGTGTAATCCATTTATTTCAACAAAGTAACTGTAATGGAATACAGTTACTCATATTTTGTATTTTGTAACGGCGGTACGTGTGTTCCGTTACTCCCCAACACTGCGCAAGCAGCCGGCGCACGTCGCAAACGGAGGGCGCCCTTACTCCCAGCAAATGGGCGATAGAAAACCGATCGGTGCTTATGCCATTCCCACTATGCGCTGGCATGACTTGGGGCCGCATGAGTATGAGCGTGTTTTTTTTGCCGATGCCCGTGATGCCGCCCGTATCAAAAACCGCTACTGCCTGTCGGGATCAGTAATGAGGAACAGGCAGGCAGAGCAACTGCTCCTCAGGTTTGCACAACTTTGTAAATCCTGCTGGTCACCTTCACAAAGCTGGAACAGGTGTGATCTGCTTTTTTAATGTTACCTGCAGGGGAGCATTGGCGTTGTCCAGGTCCTTCATCCTTAGCTGCCACAGTAACCACTGTAATGTCACTCAGTACTTTGTCGATCATACCTCAATGTCACCGTTTTTACCACCACCATGTTGAGTTTGTAGAACCAGAAGTGGTGCTAAGCTATCAGCTAATCCAGCTAACCTGGTTAGGAAGCTCTCCACATCCACAGTCACATATTTCTAATTAGCTAATTAGCAGTCAGTAGCATCCAAATAAAATCCTAAAACTGGAGCGTAGACTTCTCGGACAGTCTGTTACTACAATAACCTCACAGCATCCATATTGGTCAGATAATGTTTTTTTTTAAAAGGCTCCAACAGCACAAACAGACGCCAAGTTCAGGGGCAACGATTAGCTGAGGTATAAGCTAGCAGACAGCTAGCAGCTACAGCCGCCAACAGAGGCCACGCCCCTAACAAAATAAGGCTTAATACAATTTAAAGTGGTGAGTTATAATTAAACTCACACCTGTGGTGTGTGGAAGAGTTAAATTATCACAGACCCCAACTTAGTTTGTGTTTTAGGGTGTTAACATGTTAACATGTTCCAACTATTTATTTATGAGTGACTTATGTATGTATGTATATATATGTATATATTGTACTATTCTTAGTTAGTGTATTGTCTGTCTTGTCTTAATGTTGGTTTAAAATGGAGCACTGTAACAAAAAATAATTTCCCCCAGGGATCAATAAAGTATTCTGATTCTGATTCTGATTCTGCTGTAAAGTTTTAACTTGGGAGTCTATGGGGACTGACTCGCTGCTGGAATCTCTGTTGGACGTTAGAGGAACTGCAGCTTTTGGTGCTTCATCACTGGTTTCACCTCCAGAGGCTGATGCATTTGTGTAACAGTTGTGTGACTTTGTCTTGTTGTGGTCCTGTTTATGAAACTTGGTTCTCTCAGACATTGTAGAGTACAGATGTTAAAACACATCCCATTCAGTTTGCTGTTTGTGATGTGCGAAATGTTTTGGCTTTGTTCATCCGCTGAATGTTCTGTCAGAATATTTTTATCGTTTATTCTGCTTGATTTGAGGTTTTCTGTCTGAGCTCTGCCTTTCTGACCCTACCTGTCACATTTCTGTGAGGAGGATTTTATAACGTTTCTGTTGTTTGTGAACAAATAATAAAAGAGAAACTCAAATCTGAAGCTTTTCCCTTTTATAAACTTTTGCAGCTCAGCATCATATCAGGTTTTAAAAGAGCAAGTGATTGGTGATGTCTGAGACTCTCTTATAAGAAGCTCCTATTTTCAGATCTTAAAGTGGACCCGCTCTGCTTCTCAGTACTTCCTGTCATAGATCTGCTGTTCTAGCAGAAGATGTTCACATTAAACACGGACAAAGTTTATAATAATGAGGTCAGAGGTCAGGCTTTACTGTGCTTTAAATGCTCAGCTTCAGCAATTTTTTTCTGGCTGTGTGTGAGGGTAACCAATCAGACGAAGATCTCCTTAAAGGGGTGGAGCTAAACCAGTTTGTTTCAGACAGTGAGGAGCTGCAGCAAGTCTGGTGTGAGATACAGAAGGATGATTCTGAACTGTGAATCATGCAAAGCTGCTCGGGTGGAGCTCCAGACTAAAAGAAGTGTCTGAAGATAAAACTGAGGGGATGAAAAGAGGATGATTATGAGTTTAAACTCCGGTTAAAGGAACGGTTTGGCCTTAGAAATAATTCAGTCGTTCTCGCTGACAGTCAGTGAACAGATATTTGTTCAGTGATGAGTCCTTATACAGCAAACCAGCAAACTCAAACACCGTTACAGCTGAGTGTTAAAGTCTCTGCAAGCAGAGGTCAGGGGTTAACTCAAGACATTTAATGACTTTGGAGAAATAAAACTCTGAATCAGTTTTGTTATTTTCACTCCGTCCATGAACAAGTCTCCAGACTTAATTTTCCCTCTTAATTACATGACTCTACAGTCGAATAAATCCGACGTCCACTTCAATTCCTCCCATTATGACTTTAATTTTAAAACTCTGGGATGATTTTCTCTCTGAAGTGGTGAACAGTTCAGGCTGGAGGGTAATAGCGGAGTTAGCCTCCATAGTTACACGGCCCCATGCAGCCGGCCTCTGCGCTTCAATCCCCACAGCGAGGAGGCTCTGGGACGGGGCGGCCGGATCGATATCCAATTGATTAGAGCAGATTGCAGCACCAGTCAGCGGGCTAATATCCACCGCGCTTAACACAGTAATCAGAGGCATTAAACGGAGGCGCTCGGGCCGAGCTGCTGGCAGGAAGCGAAGCTGCGAACGACTGCAGAGGCTTTCAATCTTCATCTCTCCAGAGACGCTGGACTGAACTCGGACTGAACCTCACCCCGCTTCAAGCTCAGGAAACTCACACTGAGGCCGTCCGGGTCAGAGCTGAGCTTTAGAACAGAAGAATAATCTCTAAAATAATCTGAAATGACACCACGGGTGGCCACGCTGCCTCATTATAGCTTAAATTATAAAGAATCTTTAACTAAAACACGACTGAAAGATGTCGCCTGCCCCTTGGAAACAGATGAAATAAGCACCATTTGTCCACCAGCTCCACAGCGTGGCTGTGAGTCTTAAATAGATAACTATCATATCTGATATCATATCTCACAGTACAATAATATTGAATGGGTTGCATTGTTGTATTTTGTCATGTTTCTCAGGTCTTTGTCTGAATTTCTACGAACATTATTGCTAAGGATTGTCTTATTGCATTGGAGTCACACTGGGTTAAATATGTACACTTGGGTTTTAAGGGGTATTTATTATTTTCTTCTTTTTTTGGGGTTGTATGGAAGCCCCAAACGCAATTTCATTGTTCTTGACAATGACAATAAATAAATAAATACTAAATACTAAAATACTAAATACTGAGTCTACCTGAGATTCCCCAAAACAGACGTGACAACAAATCAAAGATCAACATTCACAGGACGTTTGTGCCAAACTCTTCTTAAAGGGTCAGCTGGTGCACTGCAGCAGACTGCAGCAGACTGCAGGCACAACGGGATTCGATTGTTTTGTTTTGATTTATTGACTTATTTCTGTCCTTTTTGAGACGAATCCTTTATTCGAAAATAAATATTTTAAGAAATTTGGATGGGGCTGGAAATTAGGTTGTAGCTCAATTCCAGTAAAGTTATGAGTTGATTCGGTAATAAGAGCAAAATCAGGATGTTAACCATGCTGCAAAAAGGACAAAAAGAAATCATTGGGACGCTCGACTGGTTGCCAGCTGGTTGTTTTCTGGTTATGTTCCTGTATTAAAGTGAGGCTGCTGAACGACTGCAGTAACTACGTCACGATTCATGGAGGAATTTCTGAATTTATGCTTCACATTTGTGAGGTTCTGGTTTTATTTTGAAGGTAAGCAGTTAATATGGATTTGTGTTTATGCAGATAACAGCAGTTTTGTGACGGGAGGAACAGGAAGACAAGCTGGAAAAACGTTCCTGATAAGTTTTTATATTCATGGATGTTTCCGTGTGTCTGCTGCTAATAGGTGTTTGTGGTCGTCTTCGGGAACACGAGGCTCACAGAGCGGCACATTTCCCGCCGTGATATAAATACAGCTGCGCTCAGAGAGATGCTCAGTCATTACCTTGAGTTTCTGAATCTTTCCAGCCAGGGACGAGTGGGTGCCGACATGCTGGAAGAGCGACGGCTTAAAGCGAATCCTCAGGTTGGCTTTCTGCCTGTCACAGTGTTTCTGAAAGACAGAGAGGGGGGAGATGCAAACAGGGATATTTACAAACACACAATCCTCCCAAATCTTCAACTACAAAGCATCCGTGCAGCAGCCCTGCAGTACGAACGCTGTCACGTTAAACCGCTTACTCTCAGGCTGGAAGCACGACTCACCCTGCTGTTAGTAAGGAACGAGGGAACAGGTACGCTCCAGTATTCACTGAGGAGACGTTAACCACTTTTAGTTTGAACTTTGCCCTTAGTACATTACAACTAAAAGTTAACTAAACTGTAATAAAACAAAACAAACCATAAAGAAAGGAGAAATCTAAAATACAAAGCGTCATTAACTGTTGTGAAGGAGTATTTTTTTTAACCCAGATAATGTTTAACCCGTTAGTAAAAAGTAATCAGCCAATGAAAACAAAGTAAAACTAAGCCTTCTGACTAATCCCACTGACACCCCTCCTCCTCCTCCTCAGGATATATTCATTTATTTCCAAAAATTCATGTGAGCACAGTTTGAATTTCACACTTTAACTGTGTTATTAATTACCACTGGAAAGGTTTCGGTTTTGAAAACCAGCTTTGAGTTCAAATAAACTGTTGCCACTTTGTTCAAAGTTCTGTTTCTCAGTCAGGAATTTGTGTCCATCGACAGAAGCAAATCAAACTGTGACTTTTTCACTTTTTTCCAGGAGACTGAGCTGAAACACTGCACACACTCTTTGTAACGCCAAAGCTGATTTTACATTCTGACTGAAAATCACACAAAGGCAGCAAAAACACATCAGTCACTTGTTCGCCACCAATATGCCCCACTACCGGATCGCTAACACATGATGTGCTTAACAGTGTGACACAGGTGCCACTCAGAAACAAAACAGCCTCATATGAAGCTCCGGAAAGTTGGAAAATTGTCAGGGCCAATAACAATCTGAAGCCTTCATCGATGAAAAGACTTCAAAGTGTTGCTGTTATCATACTGATGCACATGTGAGAGGTTTGGCAGCTGACAGAATGGTTAAAAGTATGAGTTTTTTTGTTTTTCTGGCTGATATTGTGTTATATACAGTAGATATCATGGTAAACCCTTCATTCAGTATTGATCTCCTCTGTTTTTGATGATTTCTGTTGGATCCACTCACCGCATCCTTCTCAGGGTTGCACACTTTGACCCACATGATGTGGTCCAGCAGCCAGTCGATGGGTTTGTCTTTGTAGAACATCAGCATGAACTCCACGATGAGCGACAGGTCCAAAGACTTAAACATCTTACCTGCACAGAGAGAAGCACAGCTCAGTGCAAGCCCTTCATGCATTTTGGTTCATCGAACTCTTTGACTTACACTCAGATATTTAGATAAGCAATGAGCTCCCCAACAGAGCTGCACTCAAAAAGCATGTTAGTGAAAAGATGCAGTGATTCAGAAACAGTTTGCTGGTGAGATTCTGGGACAGTATAAAAGCTCTGATTCCCGTCATCCAGCAGCAAGAAAGTCAGAAGTGAGAGGTCACAACAGCGGCGACACATCAAGATGGAGCAGTGACCTTTATTGTCATTCATCAGTGCCATACTTATATTTCATACTGCTGCTCTGTTTTCCTATGCCCAGAGGAAGTATTCAGATTCTTTATTTTTAGCACGAGAATCAAAACTACAAACTAAAAATATTCCTTTACGAATTAAAAAAGTATGAAAACAAGAAAAAAGAAATACATACAGAAGTAAAAGTACTCCCATTGCAGATAATGATCTACCTTAGCTGAGGCAGCTAAAACAAGACATTTGTCATATTTGTTTTAAGAATTTCAGCGGATCCTCCCAGTTATTCGGTCCATTTTGTTTTTCACTCATTTTGCTAATAGTGTGGGGACTCATGCCGGAAAACTTAATACTGTCACGGTCCTGGGTCGGGTCGACCCAGTATTTTGAGTTTCTTATGTTTTGGTTTATTTTGCATTATGGATTAGTTATTCTCTGGTGATACTGTTTTGATTACAATTATATTCTGATTCTTTAGTTATCTGATGATGATGTTGATGATGATTATTTCTGGTTTAGGTTTTGTTATCTTGCCCTTATGTTTGGTTTAGGTTGCCTGTGCTTAGTCTTCTCTGCCCGTATGTCCCTCTGTTTGTCCATGACGTCATTATGCCTGTTTACGAGTCTGTCTCTGTCTGGCGTGTGCTTCCTGTTTTATTTTGTAGGTCTGTGCCCTTTGTCAGTGCGTTCAGCTTTGTGCTCTCCCTGTCTCGTCAGTGTAATCAACGTCAGCCGTGTCTCCCAGCTGTTTCCTCTTTGCTCCGTTCACCTCTTGTATTTAGTGTCTGTGTCTTCCCCTACTCGGTGTCGCATCGTTAACGTCTGTTCACCCTCACTTGCTGCGTGTTTAGGATTTCCAGTCCTCCTGCATCTCTTTTTAGAGTTTTGTTTGCTTTTGTGAGTTTTATTTTATCTTGATGTTCTGCTCCAGCAATAAAGCTGCATTTTCTGTTTAAACCTCGTGTCCTGAGAATCCTGCATTTTGGGTCCACCACTCCTGCCTGCCTGCCACACAGCCGACCATGACAAATACCAACAAATTCAATTTGTTCTGTTAGTTGGTTTACTAATAAACAGATTTCACAGTGTTTCAAGTAACAGACATTTTGAATCTATGAAAACATTCTAGGCTCTTTCTTAAATAGAACAATCTAGCTCTTTTTGTTACTAGGAGAATGTTACAAGGTTCTTTTTTGAGAACATTCTAGGCTCTTTTTTTTTTTTTTTTTTTAGATCTATGAGAACATTCTAGCTCTTTCTTGAATCTATCAGAACAGTCTTATTTTCTTGATCTATAAGAATATTCCAGACTAATTTTTTGTAGCTGTGGGAACCTTCCATCAATATTTTACAATTTTGCATTTTGCACTAAAGGGCTGCATAATGAAATCAAAATATAATTGAAATGACCTGAATGTGAACACTCTTCCAGTGGTCTTCAGAAATGCAAGTCACCAAGTGCTTTACAAAGGCAAAAAACAGGCTGACATACAGAGACTCCTTCATTTATTTGAGAGATGCGTTGGGTTGTGTATTGCTGTAGGTAGTATTTTGTGTGTTAAAGTTGGAGTGGTCATAACAAAGAAGTATTTCCACAACTACAAAATGAAACTTTTGAAAGCAACTTAAGTAAAAAGTGCAACTCCTCCTTTCCCCGAATTCTTTATGACTTGGGTCAACGCAAAGCTAATACGAACCACAGAGACCCCGTAAACACATTAAACACATGAGAAACATGGAAATTATTTGGGGTTTTTAAGGTTTGAATGGTTCTTTTTCCAGGGTGGAGTGATTGCACAGCATTCATCATCAATGACTTAAAAAAAAAAAAACGAATTTCTTTTGTATTTTCTCAAATCATTAAACATGCTGCTGTATAATCCTTCCACCCTGGAAAAAGAGCCATTCCAAGAGCTCACTAAAAGCCCAAATTAAAACGATATTCATGCTGTTGATGAGTAGATGCAAAATGCTGACCACAACTCTAAATGTGACATACCAGTTAAAATAAAAACTGGAATCATTGCTTATTTGCTGTTCCTTTTGGTTACTTTTTGGTATCTGGTGGACTAGTTGCTGCCTACAGACGAATAGCTGTGCTAGTCAAAATTAAAGCAGCCTCACTCTCTCTGCCTGATGATTGCTGATTGGTTTATTTTCAATAATTATCTTGTTAGTTTCTGTTCAGCTGCTCCTGAAATCTGAAGGCATGTTAGAATAGTGCAGCAGGGCTGCTTATCCTTCAGATTTATCACATTTTTACTTCACCTCGCTGCGTGAGGGGAGCTGGAGCTTTATGCCACTGCCACTGTCCAGTTCATCCAGCTGCCTGAAATAACTTCTCGTCACTCAGCTCTTCAGTCTGCTTGTTTCTGTTGTTTTCTCTGCAGAGTCAGGCCGAGCTAAAGGAAACCTTCTCCACAAATGAAAGGTCAGAAAGTGAGCCGCACAGTCTCCAGAGACTGAAACAATGACGAGGGCGAATTAAAAGGCCAGCAGAGAGCTCTGCCATGCTCCTGCCCCTTCTACTCCGCCCTGATACATTTGGACAGTTGAACCTCTGGAGGGTCGGATGTTTGACGAGGCATCGGAAAAAAAACTGCCCCCTGCAGATGTGAACGAGGCTGAAGAGAGGCTAAACTTAGCAAATGCAAAACCCAAATTCAAACAGTTGAATTAGAGAGCAGCCCCGCAGCGCCACAGCTCTCCCTCCGTCTGATTTAATTCAGTGAGTCAGCTTCACCCTGATGAATTTATTAAAGCAGCCGCTGCTCACAGGCGACTCAGGGTCAGGGAGGATTCGTAAGGTCGCAGCCGAGGACCAGAGGGAGGCCCGGAGGTACGAAGAGGAGGAGGAGGAGGAGGAGGTCTGTGATGCTCAGACAGTCAGAGATGAGCACAAACATCCAGGTGTGAAATCAACATCATCCACCTCAGAGATGAGACTCATGCTGTTCTCCATCACACACGCCTCCCTCTGCATTCACCTCCCTCCCTCTTTCTACTTCTGTAGCCCTCGCTATCATTTCTCCATCAAATCAAATTTCGAACGAGCCAGCAGGAGCAGGAGGCGAAACGCTGCCAAAATCCGTTAAAGACAGGTGAACCCTGTAACCGATTCATTCAGAAAACAAACAGACTGCTGCAGGAAATGTTAGAAACACCAGCTCCAAATCCTCCCTCCTCCCATCACCGCCGACTGCTTCTGCCTCTCATTCTGCTTCATTTCTTCTTCTGCTTTGATTTATTCTGGAGCATCTCAACACACAGCGGCATGCTGTTAAAACACCGACATCAATCTCAAGATTTCCAAACAAATCTAACACCAAACTATTTCCTGTTTTGTTTTTTCTAAACACTGGCAGATAGTAGCCTCAGCTCTCAGTGCTGGATGTTGCTGGTTAGTGACTGCAGTGCCTCTAACGTCCACTAGAGGAAGCAGCAGCATGAGCAAGTCCCCATAGAAATAAACAGGCTAATTTCATGTGAAGTTTACAGTAATGATAGCTTGGTTTGGTGTAATGGTTACTGGCATTTATTCAGATTTGTGACAGAATTTAAGTCGTCCTGAAGCGGCAGAGCAGCCCAGACCATCACACTACCACCACCATGTCTGACTGTCGCTGTCATCTTTCTATGAAATGCTGTTAGTTTGATGCAGATGTAACGGGACTCAAACCTTCCAGGTCTCATCAGTCTCGTCAGTCCACAGAATATCTTCCCAGAAGTCTCGGCGATCATCCAGATGTTTTTGGCAGATGTGAAACGAGCCTTCGTGATCTTCTTGCTCAGCAGTGATTTTTTTCCTTGGACTCTCCCATGGAGGCCATTTTTGTCTCTTTCTCATGGTGGAGTCATGACCTCTGACCTTATCTGAGCCGAGTGAGGCCTGCAGTGCTTCAGTGTTGTTCTGGGTTCTTCTCTGACCTCCTGGATGAGTCGAGCGCTCTTGGAATAGTTGGAATAAGACCGGCTGCTCCTGGGGAGCTTCATCGCGTTCCAGGTTTTCTCCATGTGTGGATAATGTCTCTCGCTGTAGATCACTGGAAACCCAAAGCATTAGAAATGGCTCTGTAACCCTTTCCAGACTGATAGATGTCAGAGACTTTGTTTCTCAGCTGTTTCTTTAGAGTGTGGCATGATGTGCTGCTTTTTGAGATCTCTTAGTCTGCTTTACTTTGTCACACAGTTTCTACTTAAGCGATTTTGTGATCCAGCAGTGATCTGGCCTGGGAACGGCAGTGAAACTGTGTTTAATCACAGTTAATTCATACTTTAGCAAGGTGTTACTTTGGATATTCTTTTTTACCTTTATAGAAGAAATAATCATTTCAATTTTTTAAATTTATTTTATCTTTGAACCCTAAAAGAGCTCATCACATCAGCCGTAACTAATCAGACGATAATTGTTTTTGCGGATATGAGGAAAGAATTTAAGCAAAGCAAGTATGACGAAAACTGTAAAACCTGTCCGGAGATCCAATTGTTGAGCACATGATTAAAATCTGTTATAACGTGAGAAAATATTTCAAAGAAACGGTCCGTCTTGGTGTTCCTGTGGCAGATGCTACATGAAAAGTTTGGGCTTCTAAAAGCTTTAAAATATTCAAAATCCTCCAAACTCTGATGATGTCTTTTTAAGACCTGAGGCATAAATTAAATTTGAATAGAAACTTTTTTTACTTTCACAGCCAAGAAGTTTAGTGAGCGCATTGTGTTGATGTGCTTTTACCGAACGCCCACAGACACCTGCCGAAATAATGAAAGCACATCATATCAGCTTATTCTCTGTTATTCATACATTATAAATAAATACATAAATAAATAAATAACAATTTCAAACTAAATGTAGTGGCACACGGAGCCAAAAATCATGCAGACACTTTCTGAACCGCATCGTGTTTTAATTTTAAATAATTATTGCACTTGTTTGGTTTAATGTGTTAATCACCTTCATTATTTCCATTATTATCAGAGGCTGATGCGAGCGTGTCCCTGAGCTGGATGCTCTTCATCACCTTCTGTTGCCCAACACAGTTTTTCCTCTTTAAAGAGAACAAAGGCCGTGTGATGAAGGCACAGAGTGACTCTCACCCCTTCATTAACTTCACTGTCACACGACCCACAAAGCAACAGTTTCATCAGCCTCCCGCAGCAGCAGGATTACATCTGAGGATTTCGCTTAATGATGTCCCCGTGCAGCGCAGACACACAGCGACGTGAGTGTACCCTCACCTACAGCACGCTCCACTCTTAAATAACAGCGTTAAAGAGATTTTCATCAGAAAACTTTGACGCTCCTGTTGAGCCAAGAACATAAATCCGTTTGGATTGTTTCCTGCGTCCCTCTGGGTTTCATAACACACATAATGATAATTGATTGTTTTCTGCTCTGCAGTTAGCACAATCAATAATTCACAAGTAAAAATGTTTAATTTCTTTTGATGGAGAAGCTGCACCTGAAGCGGAGACGAGGCGGCGTTCCGATGACTGCAGAGCGTCTCCGTGGAGATGGATCTGTCTGGATAAATACTGACGTTCCTCCAGAGATCCTGCGAAGCAATTTAGTCCCGAGGCTTTGTATTAAAATGGGGGACAGTAAGAGCGAGAGGATTTAACACATCAAAACAATACGGCTCACTTTGAAGGCTTCAGCAAAGCCTGCCAGCTTTTTGTACCGAGCTGTATCGCGCTTCCTGAGAAACGTTCAGACTCGCCGACACGTGTACAAATCCACTTTCACTGCGCATCAGCATTTCTTAACCGGACTCATGAAGGAATCTGTCAATGTTTCAAGCTTAATGTGGAGAGGACCCAAAAGCAGAACTCTTCCTCTTCTTCTTCTTTCAGCTGCTCCTTTCAGGTTTCACCACAGTGGATGATCTGTCTCCACCTCCTCCTATCCCAGCATCCTCCTCTTTCACACATCCTCCTTCATTGCATCCATGAATCTTCTCTGAGGTCTTCCTCTTTTCTTCCTGCCAGGCAGCTCCAGTATATCCACTCTTCCTGAGCTGTCCCTCTTATGGACACATTTCTAATCCTGTCCATCCTGCTCACTCCCAGTGAGCATGTTAACATCTCCAGCCCAGCCTCCATCATCTCCAAAACATCCATCAGAGCAGGTCTCATTACCATCTTGTAAACCTGCCCTTTCACTCTTGCTGATAACCTTCTGTCACATGAAGTAAAAACAGAACCAAACGCTGCACAGCATCATAAATACTCGGGGTCAATAGAAGAACAATGATGCAACAATGAGGATGCAGCTGCAAAATGCGAGATGGGAATAAAAGTTTTGTGCAGCTGTGTGATGTTGCTGATATTTTTTATTAGATACCTAAGTCAAAAGAAAGAATCTGACATAGAGCCAGCTGTGGTCAACAAGCAGTTTCTGTAAAGTCACATTCAGCAATACCCAAACACTTCACGTGGAGCTGTTCATGAACATAATGTCTTCCTCTCCACTGAGAATGAAGACGTCTGCATCCGAACCAGAAAAAAAAGGACTGCAGCAGAAACAGAAACATCAGGAGAAATTTTTTATGCTGGTCCCTGTACATAGACGTAATGTAGGAAAAATTTACCCACAGTGTCTGTAATTAAGTCCTCAGTCACACAGTCCTCAGAGACCATGTGGTAACTGCCTGACAACCATCAGCTATTAAGGAAAAAATTGTCTTCCCTGAACTGTTGTGAGTGTTTGCTGGGAGCTGCTACGAAATCAGTCACGCAGGCCTGAAGATGGGCCCGTGACCCGTGGTAACCTGTGGTTGCTAGGGAAAAATGAGCATTCTCCAACTCGTTGATGAGTGGCTGCTACAGGTTGTTGTCATGGACTCTGAGAAACTGGTTGCAAAGTGGTTTGGAGTGTGTTTGTATGGAAGACACTGACAACGACAACAACAGTCACCTCAAGGTAGGGCTGTGCGATATGACAAAAATCTCATATCCCGATATAAGACATTTATCGTCCTGACAACGATATAAATCACAAAAATGTAATATTTTCTGTAAATTCTGTGAATCTCGGGCAGCTCGACTTGCGTTTAGTTTTTCCAGCTGGGCGTCCTTTTCCTGGATTCGAGTGTTTTAACTGATGTATGAAACGATACATTTTTAGACTTAAGTTGTAACGGCCACCATTTTCTCTTAAAGTTTGAGTCTAAAGGTTTATTTTTTAGCACCTGACGGCTCGTTTTTTGCTTCTCATCCGTAAACTCTCTGCATACTCTTTCATGTGATTCAGTTTATTTTGAAAAGTCTCAACAGGATCTTGAGCTTTATTGTGAAAGGTTTACGTGGAAAACAAACAAGCGGACAGCGGAGCCGCGCGATGGTTTTACCGTTTTATCGTTGCTAACAAAAACATGTAAAAACAGGCACTTGTCCGCCCATAGTGTGGTTATATTAAATATAAGAGAAAGAGAGAACTTTAATTAATATAGCCACTACAGTGACCATCAAAACGATGAAAAATATTGCTGTAAACAGTTTATTTTATGACACCACGAAACAAACGATAGCATAATAGGAAACGATAGACGTTTTTATATTGTCATCCGATATACATCGTTATATGAACAGCCCTGCCTCAAGGTGCTTTATACTGTAAGATAAAGCCCATATAATAATACAGAGAAGACCCCAACAATGACATAAACCCCTATGAGCAAGCACTTGGTGACAGTGGTAAGGAAAACTCCCTTTTCAGTGAGTCAGGAAAGGTGGCCATCTGCAAACATTCACCAGATACTCGCTGGGCTTCGGTGAAACATGTGATGCCTGAAAAGGCAACCCTTTGTCTTCAATGTAAAAATTATGCTTTTACTTTGAAGGTTTCACTACCGCTCAGCGTGTTTTCAGACAAGCTGGTCTTCCCTGTGGGAATCTACTAATGACCAAAGTAATCAAAAGGATGTTTTCAGTGTAGCACACTCTGTGCGACCAGTTTCACCCGGCAACCACTTGCCAACCAGTTGAGGACTGGTTTCATTTTTCTGGGTCACTGTCCGCAGCATCTGCCTGACACTGGCATCCTCACGACGCTTTGCTTTGTAATGTTTTTGACTGGTCAAACATGCGTTTGTCACCATCTTGCTCAGGATTTAGAACTGTAATATTCAATTTAACATTATAACTGTCACAGATACTGTCCACATGGGGTGAGCATGTTGTTTATTCCTATTTTAATGTGCAGCATTTGAAAACACCCGACTCAGAAAACCTGGTAAAAATTCAGTGAGTTATGATGATTTTGGATCTGGATAAAGATAATTATGGATCGACCTTCTACCTCAGTCCACCTCAGCTGTATTTTTATGTATTTATGTTGGTTTGGAAAGACTGAGCTTGGGTTTGATTTTCTTGAAATTAATTTATGTGTCAGGTCTTTTGATATAAATCTCCATGGAAGTCCTTATTTCTAGGTGTTTTTTCTTTGTGTTAATTGTTTTTAATAATATAAATTTACTTTCAGGTTTTCCGTGCTCTTTGAGCTGCGAGGGCCGTGGGAATTTATCACATTAAATCACACATGGATTATTCTCAGCAGCTGTTTCAGTCCTGATCAACCATCAGTCGAAGCAAATTAACGGCGGCTCTGGTTAGGAAGGAGAGTTTACTTTTTGGGCACTGAAGGTCTGAACTTTCAGCACAAATACACGATTAGTAGGTAGCAGCTTCAGGATTTAATTACAGAGCGTGTTAACGTGACGAAACCTCTGATCTCGCGATTTCAGGTTCTGTTACATCGGCTTATCTGTCAGCGCTGGAAACAGTTCTGAGGATAAATCCTGACTCTGGTTCCAGGCGAATAACGCCGGTGTTCCACGTGCCGCCGACAGCTGATTGGATCCAGGAAGAATTCATTGATTAGACCTGACAGAATAATTAGAAGGCAGATCAGATGCAGGCTGATGCCTCAATTAATCTGCTGGATTTAATTCATGAGTCAGATGGAAACTTCACATCCTGTCAGAGGCAGCGAACCTCACTGCTTCCATCATCGCCTCAGTCGTGAAGCTTAGAAGGTGTGGAAATGTCCGGCCTCCATTGTCTGGCCACTCAATCCCTGAAATGTGCTCTCTGGCAACTTTTGTTCTTATATATGTGTGAATATGTATGAATCAGTATTAATTACACTGGTCTGCAAAAACCAAAGCTAAATATTTATTGTTTATTGCTGGAAACTTCAGACTGGCTCTTTATCGGTTTACACAGATATGACTTAAGCTTCCACGTCATGGTTTTGAGCTACAGATCACTGATGTTTACACTGACTGGAATTTTAACTTTTCCTGCCAAAATAATTTAAAATGTTTGCTCTGAAAAGAAATCAGGAGAGACTTAAAGCAAATCTCTGTAAATTCAGACAAAAATAAAACGAGGTCAGCGTGGCCAAAAGCGTTGCTCACATCCGTGTCTCTTTTCAAAACCCAACAGTAGCCACTCTTCAAGCTCAGATTCAGTTTTCCCTGATATCAGTTTTCCATCACTTTTATATCTTGATAAAGTCTTTCTCCACAATGTCATCGCACGATGACACGGCACGATGTCATCGCTCTTCGCTGACATCATCCCGATCTGGTGGGAAAAAGTTGAGATGAGACTGCAAAAAATATGCAGTGATATTCTGGCATTCATGTTCTCAGCAAGCTCAGCAGGACAACCGGCACGAGCGTTTCCCGTTACCGCGGACTCAGCTGGATTCAGCTGTCGTGTCCTGGGTCGTATTTGTGAGCTTTGCATCTTTCTGGCCTGTTCTTTAGTGTATTTAGTCTGTTCCTAGTTCCTGGTTGCTTTAGAGCAGGGGTCCCCAATCCCAGTCCACGAGGGCTGGTGTCCTGCAGGTTTTAGATGTGTCCTTGATCCATCACAGCTGATTTAAATGGATAAATTACCTTCTCAACATGTCTTGAAGTTTTCCAGAGGCCTGGTAATGACTAATCATGTGATTCAGGTGTGTTGACCCAGGGTGAGATCTAAAACCTGCAGGGACACCGGCCCCGGAGACCAGAGTGTCAGACTTGTTTTACTTTGTGGGCCACATGCTGCCCACTTTGAGCTTAAATGGGCCAGATGAGTCAAAGTCGTTCTCTCAATCTAAAAACGTTTAATTACACATTTAATCCCTGAGGTAACTAATCAACTGTAGCAGAAATCTGTTACTTCTTTACTTTGGTGGTGTCTGAATGGCGATGGAAATGCCAGTATAGTATGAGACGCTGTAAAAATCTAATCCCTCCTTCACTTTTTCCACAGTTGTCCAGTCGGCCGAATTAAGACTCTTTGATGGGCTGATTCTGGCCACCGAGCCGACTGTTTGACACTCAGTGCTTCATCCTACTGTGTCATTCCTCCAGTATTAAGTCCATTCATGTGTTTTCCCAATTTGGTTATCATTCTTCCTGCTTTATTTTGAAAGTCAGTTGTTCCTTGTACTCTGCTTTCACTTGTCCTCCCCTGTGTCTTTTTCTTTGATTTAGTTCAGCTGAGTTTTGTTCTCTCAGCTGTTTCCACTTCCTCTTGCTTATGTTTATATAGTCGCCGTCTCCTCTTGTCCGTCATCAGAGCGTCTGTTCTTCATGCCCCAGAGTTTTCCAGCCAGCTGTTTTGATCATGGTGATGTCACATGCTGCTGTGCTGAACTGCAGAACCGTCGCTGTGCTTTCCTCCATTTAAAAAGCTGAGAAAAGTTTAACTTTTAAAATGCAAGCGCTGTTCAAATCAAACTCAAATCACGATATTCTCATCCTCTCAGGGGTGGATGTCCTGAGAGAATGAGCTAGTTCTTGTTCTTGGGTACAGGAATAAAATTTAGCAGTCAGCTAGTCTGGATCACGCTAATGGCTAATTAAACCTAAATATGATGACGTGTAAGCAAAGACACCCCCACAACATCAGGCCTGTAACACCTACGTGTGAATCTGGCCTGAGAGAGAAGCGAAAGAGGATTTTGCAACTGAAGCAAACCTGGCTGACGACAGAGAAACAGAAGGCACGGCTTTTTATTTAGAGTGACACGGCTTATGGAAAAAAACGGAGGTTTGGGCAGCGAGGTGGTGAATGCATTTCCCTCGAGACTATGACTCAAAACAAAGAAAAGGACTGGCATCAGAGCTGAAACAGAAAAATGGCAAAAGAAAAAGAAGGACGAAGGCGGAGGACGAGGAGAGCCCGGCATGTCAGCCCAGGATGAGAAACTACGATTATTGAAAATAAAAAGCATCCATCAGTGCTAATTACAACTTATAAGTTTAAAATATTAAAGAAACGAGAGTAAGTGGAAGGCTGAGAGCCTTTTTAAAGATGTAATGCATTTGCATTTATGGTTTTTTTCTAATCTTACTGACCACTCAAAGCACTTTAGCCTACAATCACATTTTAACCATAGACTCATGCAGCACTTTGTTCTACATCACTGATTAACGCAGCACTCATGTCTGTCGACTGTTTATGGGGACAGGCAGACCTGAACTAGCCTGCAATGTCTCAGCGCTCCAATGTACAGACATCATGTCACAAACGGAAAACTGACTAAAACAGGAAGCACATTAACCAGTGAAAGCAGAGGATTAGACACTACTTCATCAGTGCTCTATTGCTGATTTTTATGCTACTTATAAATCTTTATGAACAGTTCCTTTGATAATGTCTCTGACTGGAGTAGGCAGCACAGAGCAACCTCCACCAACCACTCCCCAATCGGTTGGAGAACAGACCTTTTTCCCTAGTAGGTAAGTGTCATTTATTTATACAGCACATGTAAAAGTCAAAGTGCTTTGCGATAAAAATAAAAACCTTGGGGGTCATGAAAAATTTATGTATTTACATAAAGTAACGCAACGATAACCTGATCCAGATAACAGCCAGGGTACATCGCTCTAGTGGTTCCCCTGTGTCTGCCAACCAGTCGCTGAGCCTGTGTGACTGAAGCCTGGCAGAGCGAGAGGATCACCACCCATCAGCTCTGACTGAGGTCGTACGTTTTATCAAGCCAGCTAACTCACAGAAAGCTTGGCTGTCGAAGGCGTTTGGCAGCGACACACTTTGTGCGCTGTGCTGACCGTGCGTTTGTAACTGCACGCTGTGTTTCAGGTGTTTGTTCACCTGTTTGCTGTCCCTTCAGAAGCTAAAGGAGACAACACCGGGAAGTTCTCAGAGATGACCATTGAATGAACAACAGACCCTCCTCTCTGCTCCTCTGCCATCTGGGGAGGGGGGGGTGTCTCCTCCACCCTTGATGGAGCCGAGCGCTGTGACTCACCGATGAAGCCGAGCTGAGAGAACTCCAGGATCATCCAGTCCTCCGACGGCTGCTGCAGCGCAAAGTTCTTCATGGTGGTGAAGAAGTTTGGGCGAGCGACTATATCGTCCTCTAACTGCAACAGAGAGAGAGAGATAGAGAGAAAGACACAGTTTAGTTTCCTCCTTTAACTGTTTGTGTGTGTGTGTGTGCCCTCCAAAACAAAAAACAAAAGCCTGCTTAACGTTAACACGCACGAAATGCCAAAATGAAAAACCGCCTCAATGAACTCCTCAGATGAAGATCAAAATAAATGTGCTGAATGTGAAGAAGCAAGAGGGGAACAGAGGGAGAGGTGAGGTGGAAGCAAGAGGCAGATCATTTAAAACCCTCCAATCAGACATTTTCACAAGAAGTCTGGATCTTGCTTTTTTATTACTTATAACACAGATAAACATCCATAAACCTGTTCAGGACATCACGGAGCACAGAGCCAGAGGAACTCTCTGGAGGTTTGTAGCATTAAAAGTCAGTCACAGTTCAAAGATGCAAACATAAACCGGTAAAAGACAAACGGTGGCTCCAAAAACCATCAGACTGTGAGAAAAATGTCAATAAAAACTCAAGAGTTTTTATTGTTATTAAGAAATCGATGCACATGCAAACTTTAACAGGGTTTCCGCCTCTCGCCTCGTCTCAGCGACGGAATCAGTAAGACTTCAGCAGAGAAGCCAGACTCAACATTTCTGCTCCTGATCTCAAACCAGCAGAAGACGCTCCACAAACGCCAGCCTCCTGACACACGTCTTCCCGTTTCGTCCCCGGGGGAGTCGACAGAGTAATTACCTCCTCCACCCCCTCGCCTCACCGCTGCTCCGTGCAGACAGCGAAAACTCTGCAAAGTTCAGAGAGAATTTAGGTGTCAAAACAGCGTGTCGGCTCCGTGTTCCTGTCAGAAAGCTTCGTGTGGGAGCAGCCGAAGCTCCGCCGCCCCCGGCTGAGATGATGTCGGCGAGACTGCTCCATCACAGGAAAGTAGCCAGAAAAATAACCGGGCTCAGCTCCGGCAGGCAGACCAGCGTTCAAGTCTGCGGCTCACAACAGCCCAGCGCACAGAGCGCCACATCCATCTGTAGAGCTTCCTGCTCGCCATTCTGTCCGAAAATGCTGGAAAATGCAGATTTTATTTGCTTGTCACAAACACCTCCCGCCGGCCTCGACCTCTGACATCACCTGTCTTCAGGTATTCTGCTGCGTCTTTGAGGAAAATGTCATCTTTCATCATTTCAGTGGAATTTATTCGTCTTTGTGATGGTTTCACATCTATTGGTCGTCACTTTCTGTATTTTCGTTCAGTTGCTCTTTGGTTGACATTCGAACGCCGAAGTAGGCTGGTTTTATAATTCAGCCACATTCAGGAACAATCAGGCTTTGAATAAACAACATTTCAACAGCATTTCACAGACGTCACCTTTAAGCAGTAAAAAGTGTGCATTTTTCTTTAGTTTTTACACCGATTATTTTAAACTAACACTCAAAACACTCAATAAATTCACCACGATCACAAGCAAGCCTCGTCAGGTGAGGATGAGGAGGGCAGGAAGTGAGAAGTGACCAAGAGAATATGATCCACATTCAAAATAAAAGCCCTGAGAGCCGAAAAGTCAAACAGAGCTTCTGAAAGTGTGATCTGATGCTCTGAACAGAACAAAAGATCAAAACAGAAGAAGCCGTGAAGAAGAAGAACAGAAGCCAGAAAGAGGAAAAATAAGTAAAGAGGAGAAGGAAGAAGAAGAAGAATCCAGGGAGGAACCATTATGAATAAGAAATGAAAGAGAAGAACAAAAAGAAGGGAGAAGAAGAAGGACAAGGAGATTAAAGGGCCGGGAAATGTAGGATAGTTTGGTGTGCTTTTAAACGCTGCACTTCTCCTCTGCTGCTCCGCATCAGCAGCTTTATCATCAACGAGCTCAGATAATTAAAGGTTAGCGAGCGTAACGAAGCGGACGGCAGAGCCAAAGACATGAAGCCTGCGCTTTTAGGTTTCATTTAATTTTTATTAGCATGAGAGAAAATATCAGAAGCAGGACGTGACACGGGACGCTTTTAATTCATGAGCTGGTGAGACGCACCTGAATGCAACACCGGCTTCAGTGTGAAGCCGGTCGGGTCAGGCTGTTTAATTTCATATATGTTTATGAGGTGTTTTTAAGACCTCTGGAGGACGCCGGGTTGTCTGCAGGTCGCGAGGAAGCAGGTGAGCTAAAGATCACTTCCTCTCATTTCCTGTTTATTCAGATAAACGCCTTTCTGTCCCACATGTCGAGGAGGAGGACGAGGGACGAGTCCTTCTTCTTTTCATCTTTAAAGGGAACAAAGGCTCTGTGACAGCCTGACCCAAATGTGACCAGACGACGAAAAATGAACTAAAACAGACAAAAAGATGCAACCTGAAATGACCACAGACTCTTCTTCCAGCTGCTCCCTTTAGGGGGGGGGCCATAGCGGGTCATCTGCATCTCCTCCCATCCCAGCATCCCCCTCTGCATGTCCTCCTTCACTGCATCCATGAATCTCCTCTGAGCTTTTCCTCTTTTTCTCCTTTCTCCAGTTGACCCATCCTCCCTCCTCTGCACATGTGCAAACAATCTCAACCTCTCTGACTCTGAGCTGTCCCTGTGATGGACACGTTTCTGTTCCCCTCCACGATGCTCACTCCCTGTGAAAATGTGACCTCGGCCTCCGTCTCCAAACCAGACATCACAGCCACAGACGCCAAATCAACCAAAATCTAACGAAAAATTAAACCTAAAGACCAAAATACGGAGTAAAGAGTGAAAATATGCAAAATGATTAGAGTTGTGAAAAAGCAAAAAGGAGATCAAAGTCCTCCCAGGAGCTCTGCAAACACACGAGGACGTGTCATCTGAATTTACACTTACATGATCCTGATCATTTCTGAGCACGCCCCCTTCTCCTTAATCCTGCTTTTCCAAAAGCAGACTAGTTTTAAAGGAAAGATCCAGCAGTGAGCATAATTTTTATTCACCACACAGCAATGAATCATTTACCAGAAAATCCACCGATAAACACGCAGCGTTCACTCTGACGTGAAGCGGAATGAACAATTTATCTCAACTGTCAGCTTCATTCATTTATCTTTGGCCCCACCCCCAGGATTTTGGCACAAACACATGAAACGACCGAAATGCTTAAAAATAACCACAGACAGAGAGAAAGACCAGCGGCTGCTCGCCGAGCTTCTTCTTCTTCTGTTTCTCTTTACCTGGACGTAGTAGGTTCCTTTAGACTGAGCGTACATCATCAAGAAGCAGTAGTCCAGGTTCTGCTTCGTCCTCCACCTGAAGAAGAGGGGGAGGAGTTAATGTGTTAATGCAAGTATACCTGCACCTCTTCTTCTGAGACACACACACACACACAGTTACTGCACATGCACACACGCCATTGTGACATCATCCATTGGTTAATGGGTTGCTATGGAGCTGTTGCTATGCTGGTGTTTTAAAGTTGGATGTTACGGTCGAAACGAGTGTAAGCGACTTGTAGCTCCGCCCTAAATCACACTCTGCTGTTTCATCCTTTCTCCCCTAAAATCAGCGACTGAGACCAAAAGGAAGACTGACCAGAGGAGTCGCCCCCTGCTGGACATTAGAAAGACTGCACATCCCCTGTCCACATGTACCACGCCTCCCCTCAGAGAGTAAAGCAGGACATCTCCATCGCTGAGCAGAGGTGGAGGGTTACACACACAGATCAGTCTGTTTCTGTTTGAGACTGCTCACAGCCTTGTGGATGTTCTCGAGTAACCACATGTTTTTCAAGTGTATTCTTTGGGCTCTTCTACGGATACAAGCGCCATTTACTTTCACTGTAGTTAAGGAAAGTCAGTTTGGCAAAGCTAAGCAAGTCAAACACGACTGTGTTGGATAAACAACGCTGCAGCCCAGAGGCAAAATATGTAGATGTGATTTTGGAGTGAACCTCTCCTTCTCAAGTACGTGTGGTCTTATAAGTGGCAAAGACAAGGCAGCGTGTATTTGTTTCTTCATGAAAGTCAATTATCCAACGAGAACCACAAAGGTCCACAAAACAACCACAAATGCACAAAAAAGCTACAAAATAGAGAAAAATAAGACAAAGAGGCAAAAACAATGAAAGAATGAAAATAAATGAATGAATGACCAGAGGGGGGGAACTGTTCCCTTAATCGTGGAGCTGATCTCATCGTCTGTTCACCTGTAAAATGCCTGTTTGTGGAATAAAAAACACTGAATGTTTGTGTGTTTACGCTGCTCACACACACTAAACAGGTAACAACTGTCTCTGACACACACAGAGGAAGCACATCCAGCAGGATCAAGGTTGTAGCTCTGCAGGTTTCCATCGACGCCTTCGGCCCGCAAGGTGGGAAAGAGAGCGCGCCGCGAGTTTCAGGCGCTCGCAGAAACAGAACAAAGCAATCAGCGGTGAACTGAATCGGTGTGTTCACAGACGAGGTTTGCTAAACACACAGCTCGATATTTACAGAGCGAGCGCTCAGCTGTTTGAGGTGTCAGAGCTCAGAGGGTTCCTGCTGCTGCATGCGAGTTTACCGCCGTCTGTTTAATGCTCGATAAGTTCTCAGGAAAAAAGAGAAATCGATAATGAATTCTTTATTTTAACAGGGAAGTCACTAAAATCTGATTCATAACTTATACACTGGTAACGGTTTATATGTTGACACTTCATCAGAACAGGGCGGAGTGATCAGTCTGCATCCACAGACCGTGTGACCATCACACAGATACAGACACCTGCTAATCAGAGCTCAGTGATGATGTCATTAAAAATGCTCCAACAGTAACAACTTACTAGTTACTGTTACGTCTCTCTAATCACCTTTTTCTGAGCCTCAAAGACAAAGGTTAGAAATCAAACCAAAGGACTTGTTTTCTTCTTCTTCTAACTTCTCCCTTTAGGGGTCGCCACAGTAGATCATCCCAGCATGCTCCTCTGTCACGCCAACCCTTTGCATGTCCTGTTTCACCACATCCACAAATCTTCTCTGAGCTCTTCCTTCTGCCTCGCAGCTCCATCTTTAACACCATCCCTCCTCTGCACACATGCAAACTTCCATCCTGAGCTGTCCCTCCCAACAAAACTCTCCAGCTCGGCCTTCTGTCCTTTTGGCAGTGCCGCCGTCTCCAAACATGGATTACTATTCAGATTTGGATATTTTAACATGTTGTTTTCGTTCTTTCAGTGATATAGTTTGATGCTTGAGGGTAAAACAGAAGTGAGGTTTTATGTTAGTGCGTTTAACTTTTTTGTGTCATTAAACATATAAAAGCAGAAGGATGGTGCAAACAAACGAGGTCAGATTTGTCCAGAAGCATAAAAGCTCCTCATGTGTCCATCCACACTGACCAGTGGAGGTCTGCAGCTTTGTGCAGTGAGCAGGAGCACATGATCATAGTGCCAGAAAAACATCCCACACATCTCAGGGTCAAAATAAAAAAAAAAAAGCATTAAAAGATGCAATTTGTTGAAGGGGTTTGTGCAGCATGTGATAAACACATGAGGTGCCACTCCTTCAGTTAAGAAAACCCATCCACGCCTCCATTTTCTCTTTATTGCGCATAAAAAAACGATCCACGCTCATCTCCTCACGCGGCACTTTAAAGGCTTATTTTTACTGTTGGGAGTCAATAGACTTTTTATAATCCCACCGAGGTCTAAGAAACAATCCCGGGAAAAAGAGGCTTTTATAGCAAAACAGTAAAGTTAACACAGAGGCTTTCTTGTCTCGCACTCCCTCGCGGCGATCGGCGAGGCGATTTAAGGCGACAGGGAGAGTCAGCTGGTTCTACACGCAAAGACTCGAGTGTTTCCAGATAAAACAGAAACGATTCTCTGGCAGCTTCTTTCACAAAAACAGCAGCAGCGTGACCAAAGAGGCATCACTGCACTTTCACAGTGCTTCCACGCTGCGTTCAGTCAAAAAGGCCAAACACACAGCTTCTGAGCAGAGACGTCATTCATGCTTAACATCCTTTAAAGGTCAAACCGTAGAAGCTCACGTCACTGAGATTATTCTAAAACAAACACGACAGACAAATTAAAAACTAAAAAAACAAACTTAATGACGCCTTATTGCAGCTATAATCACTTATGATCACATATTTACAGCTAAGCGTTAATCATGTTTACTCTTTACTATAAATTCTCCTGTGAGAATGTAACAATATTACAGCTCAGGTTATTATATTATTATTGTTATCAGTTTACACACTAGGGGCCAGCAGTCTCAGAGCTCCAACAAGCTTCAACAAGTTCTTATGTGAGTA
Source organism: Diplotaxodon limnothrissa (assembly GCF_057381915.1). Lineage (NCBI taxonomy): Eukaryota > Metazoa > Chordata > Actinopteri > Cichliformes > Cichlidae > Diplotaxodon > Diplotaxodon limnothrissa. The sequence goes on along the minus strand of NC_140597.1, from coordinate 11,351,278 downwards.
AGAAAAACTGAAGTTTGTGCTGTGTTCTTGAATCAGCATCATGACCATGTCAACTCCTCTAAAGCAGGGATGGAGAACTCCAGGCCTCGAGGGCCGGAGTCCTGCAGGTTTTAGATGTGTCCTTGATCCAACACAGCTGATTTAAATGGCTAAATTACCTCAGCATGTCCTCAAGTTCTCCAGAGGCCTGGAAATGAACTACTCATTTGATTCAGGTGTGTTGACCCAGAGTGAGATCTAAAACCTGCAGGACACCGGCCCTCGAGGCCTGGAGTTCCCCACTGCTGCTCTAAAGGACTTCCTTAAACCTGACCTGTGGTCATGTTTATTTATGTATTTGAACTTTATTGGTAACTGCTGCATTTCAACACAAAGATCTGGACTTTCTCTTCCTTACACTTTCCAAACAGAAGTGTGCAGTCATGCACGATGCCAGACTCGTGCTGAGCAGCTGTGGTGTTCATGGTCAGAGTGATGTCACAACATCTGCTTGAATTGAAGGAGACGATACAGATACTCTGCCAGTCAGCCACGATAGCTCATGTAACATCGTCTCATATCTTGTTGAATTCAATTGTTTAAATCCACAAACACGAGCAGCACAGCTCAGCTGGTCAAAGCCTGATCACAAAGAAAATGGAGCTCATAGTTGAAACGATTGTCACTGATTTATAAGCGATTCCTTTTCCCACGCGGCACCGCTAATACCAACCTTAAGGTTCCCATAACTGCTGAATCCTTGTTAACTCTTCTTCACTTTTACTTGAGTAAAGAAGTTAAATCAGTGCTTTAACTTTAACTGGAGCATTTTTAACACATTTATTGCTGCTTCGACTTAAGTGATCATCGTGAGTGTTTTTGCCACCTCTGCTGTGATTTTTGTTCCTTCTCGTTCTGCATCCTCGTTTATAATCGTGGATGTTTGAGAAGTTCAGAAGTAAAAACACAACTTCCAGGTGTTCTTTTTTTCACGAAGCAAGAGAAACAACAGCATTTATCCGCTGCTTTCTATTAATAAAAGGTTTCTTATCGAATGCATGAATGATTGTCCTTCATTTGAAGAACATAAGTGGACAAGACAATGCAGTTTTTGTTTCCTTCTTCATGAAAGTCAATCATCCCATGACAAGCACAAAGTGTCAGGAGTGGTGACGTGAAGAAGACCCGAATGCAGGACAATGAGGCAGCTGACATGAAGATAAACACATTTTTATGACCAAAGAAAAACACCCAACAACCAGGATACTGAATACAAGTCCACAAATACACACAAGGAGCTAAACTGGGGAACGAAACAAAGATGGACAAAACAGAAGGGAAGGAAAACTGAGAAAGACTGTGGAGACTAATGACAGTAAAATTAAAGAAAATTATATCATAGACTAGAAGTCATCTTAAGAACAACAATAACGTTACCAGAGTCACAACTTCAACTATTAAAACAGCAGAAAAATCCAAAAGGAAACTAAACGCCAACATTATAAACCCACAGTCCAAAACTCAAAAGATATACAAAGGGCGAAAAAACAAGTTTTAATAGCATCAAAAGCCCACAAAAAACTAAAGCAGTGATAAAGAGAAACAAAATCACTACAAAGACACACAGAAAGACCAAAAAATACACAAAATATCCACAAAAACAAACAACAACAAAGAACCATGAAAGAAGCACAGAAGACATGGAAACAACATAAAACAACCATGAAAGCACCACAAAAACAGACCCATCAGCTTCATACTGTACAAAGTATTTTCACTGTTGCATTGATTGGATGTAATCAGAGTTTTTCTGAATTAAAACAGGCCTCTTAACCTTAAAAGCTCCTGTGTGCGTCTAAATGGAACCATAAATATGATCAAATAAAGGTGCCTTTATTGTGAGCGCACAGGTGGAGTGTTCTGGGAGATGAACTGAATGAACAGCAGTTAGCTCGCGAGGGTGGCCGCCTGACTCGCGTCACCATCTTCCTCTCACACCGAGAGCATCGGGCCTTCGGCGGGAACCAAATTACGGCGGCTATATGCTCGCATGCAAACTGCGTTAAAAAGGAAGAGTCAGCGCAGACGTGTTCGTCTTTTGCTCGCTCAGACTCTGAAGTGTTTAAGGAGCAGACAAGTTCTGCATATTAAAGTCCATTTTCTCCGAATCATTAAGTTTTCAGACTGATGTAGTCCCTTCCTGACAGCCGTTCGTCTCACTTAAACTCTGAAGAGCGTGGACACAAATCCATCACAGCTGATGTATTAGCTTCTGTTTGCAGGAACGTTTCACTTTGCGAACTAATTGCTCCCATGATGCTTTAGGGTAGAGGCTGGGCTGATGTGGTAAATCTGTACACTTCTCTAGTGGTGCACAGGTGAACAAACTAATTTCAAACACCTAAAACCAAGAACTCAAACCACACAAAACAGGTTTTCGTAGCTAAAGCTAACAAAATGTAAACCTATCCTTGTGATTTGTAATATGTTAAGTTAAGTTTTTGGTACCTAAACTTAACCAGTGACTGAAAGAAAAAAAATTAATTTGCAAAAAACAAAACTAGATGCAAAACATGAAGGCCCAAATCTGGATGCTAGCCATGCAGGAGGATGCCCAGAAAGGAAACAACAGGTGGCATGAAGACGACCAGTGGTGTAATATAACATAGTCTAACTTTACTAAAGCACAGTTTAAATGTACTTGTAGTATTTATTACTTTTCATTCTTTTTTTTTCTTTTCTTCTTTTTCTAAATGACATCAGAAACAGCAGTATGCGACATTACGTGATGGCAGAGCTTCAGTTCATCCTTTGTCATTTTTTTTTTTTTTTTTTTTTTTAATAAATAGGACAGGGGGAATGAATGAGAGAGAGAGGGGGAGAGAAAGAAAGAAAACCAAAGGGGAGAAGAGACGGTGAGAAGGGGGGGGAAGAGAGACAAAAAAAAAAAAAAAACTCCTGGGTCACCTGTATGGAGAAAAAAAAAACAAACAAACAAACAAACAAACAGAGGAGACAGCAAACAACAAAGAGCAACATAATAATAGAGAAAACAAAGCACCATCACAATAAACTAGCTAGTCATAGATATCAGTATTTACTAAGTAATAAACAATATTGTGCAGCACGCAAGATAGACAGCGCACAGTGTGCTTTGAGGCAGCAGCCAAGAAAGCTTTAGTCCGCGTCTGTGAATACCCATGTGTGCATACCTGTGTGGATCAGCATGCTTGCATTCCAAAGGTTTCTCCATGTAATGATCTGCTAGGGAGTGTGGGGGGGCCTCAGCCCCGTCCTCCAGGGTGTGAAGCGGGTATGGAGGAGATCAAAACTCCAGACATCCAGAGGCCCCCAGAACACAAAAGACCATGGAAGACCAACAGAGGGGCAGCCGCGCCACTGTTCCAGTAAGAGCTGAGGAGAGTCCCAGATGAGGGCTCACTCAGCAGCCGCGGAGCAGAAGCCAGGGGGGGTTGCAGTGACGCGCCCGTGAGCTCCGCCGGCCCCCAGCTGCGCCTGAGTGACCGAGCCCTAGGCCGAGAGGCCGGGGGCACCCCACCTCCAAAGGGGGCCCGAGCGAGCCCCAGGCCCCAGGCCCCGACAAGCGGCCGCCAAGGAGTGAGCCGGTGTGTACCCGGACGCCCACCCCCAGACACAAAGAACCACCAACACACCGACACCTGAGGGAGTCCGCCACCGGCAGGGGAAGTGGTGGTGGGTGGAGATAGGCCTCCAAACCTTGGAGGGCCTGAGGTGTCCCCAGAGAGGTGGCGTCTGATACCCAACCTGACATATAGACACAGACATACAGGCACACACAGACACAAACATCCATTCCCACCCTCATGCTCTCATATGCACTCACTCCACACTCAACCAACGTGGAGACAGACATAAAGAGACGCTGTACACACAATCACACTCCCCAAGCGTACTCTACAATCCGGGTCTAGGTACCCTTGCCCCTGGAGGGGGGAATTGCACCCAGACCCAGGTGGTGTTACCCTTTTCCCTGCGGTGGGGAGAGGCAGACCACCCCGACTCCGCAGCAGCAGGGAGGCCCCACACCCCAGTCGGACGGCCAACTCCTCCTACTAGCCCTCCCGCTCCAGCAGGCCGCAGAGAATGGGGGTGGGAGAAGACTCCAAACCTCCCTCCACCCGCTCATTGTAGTGTTGATGCATATGTGTTCTAAGGTGCAATTAAAACCCAGGAGGGCATGGAGCTACCTGCCAAGGAGCAGCAGGTAAGCGCATAGTCCCTCCTGCTAACCCTCAATGACTAAGTGTATTTAAAATTGAGAGGTGGGCAACGACGTCAGGGGTGAGGTATACACCCTGATGGTGATTTGGACTCCGTGATTGTGCCCACCCCCAAGATCCTATATGTATGTGTAATGAGAGTGTGAATAATGTGAATGTCTAAGATGTGGGATAAAATTGAGGCAGAGGCAGCCAGAAGGGGACAGGGGGGGGGGTAGCCTCCTCTGCACCCTGGTGACATACCCCCACTCCAAGGCCCTGCATGTGTGGGTGGTTGTGGAGGAGCGGGAAGAGGGAGGCAGCTGGAGATGGGGAGGGAAGGAAGGGAGGGGCAGGTAACCCCTCCCTGGGGCCAGCTCCCCCGCTGACCCCAGTAGGCACTCCCACCCTCCGCGACCCGCCAGGGAAGGGGGGCCCAGGCCCATCAGACCGGGGCCCAGTGCAGTAGCGCCCCCCGGCTCCACAGAGCCCTGGACAGTCCACCCAACCCCACCACAGAGAAAACTGCACCCACCCCACCAACCACACATCTTCCAGACTACATAAGACGGTAAACGCCCAGGCTGAGATCTTCCTCCACCTCTCCTGTATCTCCCCCTCCTGCAGAGAGTTCCTGAGAGAAGAAAGCTCCTGCCAGATGTGACCATCCCCCCCCACCAGTTGAAGAGCCCCCCAGGCGGCTCGATGCACCGGCGGCACCCTGCTCCAGGGCCGGGCCCCCATGCACCCACCCGCCCACAACCCCGGCAACACACCAACCAGGACCCGAGCCCCCGAGGCCCGGCCCGGGCCCCCGCCCAGAGACGGAGCACCCCCAGAACCTCACGCCCATCCCGGACCCACCCAGGGGCAGCCAGGTTGCCAGGTCAGTAACCCACGTCCGTCAGCACAGACCCTCCCCTAGCCCCGCTGCACGCAGCCGCGAGGAAACAGTCACCTGAGAGCCAACAGAGCCCTCAACCGGACGTGACCGCTACCCCGGGTTGAGCCCCCCAAGGAAGATGCCTCCGGGGAACCCCCCGACGCCCTAAGCCTGTCCCTACCCCCTCACCAATCACAACAGTGAAGGCGGGACCAAACTATGACCCCCCCACCCCCACTAGGTGATGGAGCTGATAAAAGGGGCCCAGAGCAATTGATCTGATGTGGTGGCAGAGGCTGTGTCAAGACTAATGTAATCTAATAGATAATTTCTATATTGGTTAGAATTAAGATTATTTTTATTTTTCCAGTTCATGAGGACTGTTTTCTTGGCTATGCATAGGGCAGTGAAGATCATATGGGCTATATTCTTTTCTGAAGTGACATTATCTAAGCTGCCCAACAAACACACTAAGGGGGAGGTTGGAATGTTACATTTCAGACATTTTGATAAGTCTTCACATATCTCGCGCCAAAACTTTTGCACTGGTGGACAGAACCAAAGAGCGTGGATGTAATTGTCTGGTGTATTGCCTTGACAGTGTGAGCAGTTGTTGGAAGATGTAAAGCCCATCTTGAACATCCGATGACCTGTATAGTGCACTCTATGAAGTATTTTGTATTGTATTAATTGCAGACTGGGATTTTTAATTAATTTAAAAGTTTTTAAGCAAATCTGAGACCAGAAGTTTTGGTCTAGGTTGACTGATAAATCTGCTTCCCACTTTGCAGTAGGAAGAGATATTGATTCATCTAATTTAGAAAGTGTTCTGTATATTTTAGATAATAATTTGGGGGATTTAAGAGTAAGAAAATGTGCCGCACTTAGTGGTGTTTGTAATTCAACTTGACTGAGGTTAAATTTCTTTTTTACTATGGATTTAATTTGTTGATATTCTAAAAACCTTGTCTTGTTGATCCCATATTGTTCAACTAGTCTGTCAAATGGAATAAATTCTGTTCCCTCTAATATATGTTCTAAGTATTTAATTCCTTTACAACTCCATTCTGGGAAATTAATCATATTATTGTTTTGTAATATGTCAGGGTTATTCCAGATAGGTGTACGTTTGCATGGGATTAATGAAGACTCCGTTATTTTTAGAAACTCCCACCATGCTGTTAGAGAAAAGCTGATGTTGATACTTTTAAAGCATTCATGTCTTTTGATGTTTGAGCTAATAAATGGTAGGTCTGAAATCTCTAGATCCTTGCATAGTGCCTGTTCAACATCTAGCCAGGGCTCAACTAAGAAGGTATGTTTTAACCATTCTGAGATGAACTGAAGCCTATTGGCTAAGAAGTATTGGTGAAAATTAGGCAGATCTAATCCTCCTCTATCCTTGGTTCTTTGTAGCGTTTTTAAGCTAATACGCGGGGGTTTATCTTTCCAAAGGAATTTGGAAATATATGAATCCAGAGATCTGAACCAATCTTGTGATGGTTTGTTAGGGATCATCAAAAATAAGTAATTTATTTTTGGCAAGATCATCATTTTTATAGTGGCGACCCTTCCCATGAGTGATATGGGTAAAGATTTCCATCTAGTCAGATCGCCTTCTACTTTCTTTAGAAGTGGGATGTGGTTTAGTTTAGTTAAGTCTGAAAGCTTAGGAGAGATATTAATACCTAAATATTTAATGTTTCCGGATTGCAGTGGGGCAGAGGAAGAATTATGGAAGGAGCAGTTAATGGGGAGAACTGTAGATTTTGGCCAGTTAATTGAATAATCTGAAACTCTTGAAAACCAGTTTATTAAAGTAATTACCTCAGAGAGGTTGGTTTGTGTGTTTTGCAGAAAAAGCAACACATCATCCGCATAGAGACTGATTTTATGTTCTATGTTCTTACATTTTATGCCCTTAATTGTTGTAGCCTGTCTAAATGCTGCTGCTAGAGGTTCGATAAAAATTGCAAAAAGTGAGGGGGAGAGTGGGCATCCCTGTCTGGTGCCCCTCAGGAGACAGAAGCTGGAGGATGTCTGGTCATTTGTTCTGATACGAGCTGTTGGGGAATTGTATAATATTCTTATCCAGTTTATGAAAGAGTTTCCAAAACCAAATTTGTGTAAAGTTGCGAATAAAAATTTCCAATTAACTCTGTCAAATGCTTTTTCTGCATCTAGAGATAATATTATGGCTTCGATGTTTTTATCGTATGAGTAGTCTATTAAATTAAGTAATCTACGAGTGTTTGTTGAGGAGTGCCGACCTTTTATGAAACCAGTTTGGTCAGGATGAATTAAGAGGGGGGTCATTTTCTCTAATCTCTTTGAGAGAGCTTTGCAGATTATTTTAAGGTCTACATTTAAAAGAGAAATTGGACGATAGCTTGAGGGAAATAAAGGGTCTTTGCCTGGTTTTAGCAGGAGACTAATGTTGGCAGAATTCATATTTGGTGGTAGTCTGCCCTTTTCCTCGATTTCCTGCAACATGCTGTGGAATACTGGTGCCAAAATTGTCCAGAATTCTTTGTAGAATTCTGCAGGGAAGCCGTCTGGACCTGGAGCCTTATTATTGGGCATACTTATCAGGGCTTCCTGGAGTTCACTTGGCGTCAGTGGCGAATCCAATTCCATTGCTTGACTGTCTAGTAATTTTGGAAGAGTTACGTTGTCAAGAAACAGATCAATTTCATTTTTAGATGGGTTTATTTGTGGTGAGTATAAAGTTTCATAGAAATCCCTAAAAATGTTGTTTATTCTTCCAGGATCATATATTGTGTTCCCCGATAAATCTTTAGCAGCACATATAGTTGTTTTTTCTTTATTTATTTTTAGCTGGTTAGCTAGAAATCGACCTGATTTGTTACTGTGTTCAAAATTCTGCAAGCGAAGTCTTTGTATAAGGAATTGTGTTTTTTTATTAATAGTTTCATTTAATTCTAGTTTTGTTTTGCATATTTTGTTCAATGTTTCCTGATCTTGGTGGGACGCGTAGGCTTCTTCTAGTGATTTGATGTTTTTTTCTAATTCCTGAATATTTTTGTTTTCTTCTTTCTTTTTGTGTGATGAGAAAGAAATTATTTTACCTCTCATCACAGCTTTCCCTGCTTCCCATAGAACAGAAGCAGATATTCCGGGAGTGTCATTAAAGTCTAAATATGAAGTCCATTCCTTTTTAAAGTATTTAATAAAGTCTTCATCTTTAAGTAGTGATATATTAAATCTCCAGTTTTTACTTGGCGTAGTATTATTCTTGTGCATTAGTGTTAAAGATACAGGAGCATGATCGCTGACAGCTATAGGATGAATCTCAGTGTCTGAAATGTCACACAGCAGTGAGCTGCTGACCAAAAAATAATCCAGACGAGAGTAAGAGTGATGAACATGCGAGAAAAAAGTATATTCCTTACTGGTGGGGTGAAGAGAGCGCCATGCATCGCAAAGACCAAAGTCGTTCATATACTGTTTGATTATATTTGTGGACTGCCAATTACGCTGAGTTCCTGTTGTATTACTTTTCATTCTACTAGTATAAGTCACTGTCCTAATATAGATAAACCTTCCCAGCAGACGTTTAGTACCTAAAATCATCACCAGCTGACATATACATTACTGAAGCCGTAGTTCTGATTATAGATTATATGAATATGAATTTAACTTAAGAGTTTTGTAATATTTGTTTCACATATTTGGTCTTTAACTCGCGCCACCACCACAGAACTCTTATTTCATCTCGTCGTTACTGAATCTAAAAACCTGTTTTTGTGTTTGTGTGTTTGGATTTCAGGTGTTGTGACTCCATGTTTGATGAAAATGACAGCAGTCTATCTCTCTGAGCTCCAACAGCTGGCAAACTAAATCAACTCGTTCCTGTTGTTTGAAGAACAAGTGCATCACTCAGCCCAGGTCTCAGCTCTTCTCATCAGTTAAGACTTGCAGCCCAGGTTCTGTCTGACAGATTTTCCTTCTGCATCGCATCTCTGAAAGCGGAGATTTTCTAGGAAAGAACTGAAGATGATGTCTGCAGACAGAACGAAATCACAAAATCAGAAGATCTCCTGGTCTCTCTCTGAGATGAGTCCCAAAAGGGAAGAAGAACGCTGTTTCTTCGTCTTCCTCTGCAGAGATGTTACAGTCAGCTACCCGTCGCCGCCGTTTTCACACCAACTCGCTCCAGAGCGTGTGTCACAGAGAAAACGACTCCACAAGCTTCAGATTTCAGTTTCTTCAGAGGCGGTGAATGAAAATAGCTCATCAGCACACAGACAGTGAAGAAGAGGATGAGGTGTTTCTTTTTTTCCTTCTCCCTTCCAATCATCTTTTCTACCTCCCTCCCTGTTCAGTGTTACCACAGGAACGGGGCCAAGGGGCGGAGCAGCAGTTCATTAAATAAAACGATGTCACTTCGAGCTGTGTGTGTGTTTCCTTTTAAGATGGCTCTCTCAAGGAGACAGGAAGGCGAGAGGACCAACTTAAGTGTGTGTGTGTGTTCAGTATGTGTGTGTGTGTCTGGTTAGGTTGCTCAGAGACTCATGAATTAGCCATGACAGGCTGACAGATGCCTGGGGAGATGTTAAACACATGCACACACACACAGACACACACACACACACACACACACACACACACACACACACACACACACACACACACACACTGACTGACATGCATGCATAAATACAAATGATTAGAGACACCCACCAGTACCAGCTTTCTCTCATTGCTGGAGCTCATAAATCACATACAAACGCACACCTGATTGGACTGTAAAGTTGACTATGTGGACTTGCACACCTATCTTTGTGGGGACCCTTGTGTGAGGACATTGCTGAGATCCGAGGACAGATTTTTTTAGAAGCAGGATCTCTACAGTCTTTGGTAGATGAGAATTCTCCAAACTGATTTCTATTCAGGATTTACTGAGTGTTGTATCCATTTATATAACATGCCTCTATTAATGAAATCCAGAAACAGCGTTATTTATATGACCTGATCCAGATGCTCTAAATATGTCTGGTTTTCAAGAGTCCACATCTACTTAAAGAAAGTTGTGGAACACGTGCACACACACACACTCGTTTTCATATCTTAGTGAGGACATCTATTTGAAACAATGCTTTCCCTAGTCGCTTACCCTAACCCTAACCATAAAAAATTAATGCCTAACCCTAACCCTTACCCTAAACCTAACCATAACCTATTTGAAACCCTGACACTAAAACCACATTCTGAGCCTCAAAAATGGCTTCAAACTCGTGTGGACGGGCATTTTGTTCCCTTAAGGGCTGTTGGTCCCCACAAGTATTGTAGCATGCCAATTTTCTGTCCTCACAAAGATGTCTAAACATGTACAAAGATATACACACACACACACACACACACATGTTTGCTGACCTGACTCTCTCCTTTGGGTCTCCGAAGGACTCTCGGAGTCGGGAGAAGTCGGGGTAGAAGTGGACCGACGGAGAGATGACCTCCAACAGACCCGACTGAATCTCTGCTGGAAAACTGAGAAACAAACGATCAATGTTCACACCAAACCATGAGCTCCCTCTATGACAGGAGTAGGCAACTTCAGGCCTCAAGAGTCAGCGTCCTGCAAGTTTTACATGTGCCCTTGATCCAACACGGCTGATTGAAATTGCTAAACTACCTCCTCAACATGTCTTGGAGTTCTCCAGAGTCCTGGTAATGAACTAATCATTTGACCCAGGGTGATATCTAAAACCTGCAGGACACCAGCACTTGAGGCCTGGAGTTGCCCGCCCCTGCTCACAAGCTAAGGACAGAAGAATAAAACAAACATGCACATACATAAAGCTGTTCGGTGTTCACATTCACAACTCTACACAGAAACCAAGATTCCCTGAAGTCAGCTATGGGGCCAAGCCTGACACAAATAGGTTCGTATGGGATATAAATTCATGTTGCTCTGTGTTCACTAGGCCAAGCTAACATGACATGGTCAGCAGTTTGGAGGTGCTCCACAAATACAAAGTCAACACATTCCAATATGTTTGTTTGTTTGCAGTTTTTGACTTAATAATGCAGTCAAGCTTGTTGACACGACTGATTGTGGGCTGTGTGCGCTATAATTTACTGTCATGAGGCAACAACTCATTCACACACGACAAAGATTTATTTATACAAACTGTAACTTGTCCACTGTGAACAGTGACTTGATCCCACAATACAATAAGTTCACATATTTGAATTTCAATATATAAATATTCATGATGATATGTAGTGTTTCACTAATAAACACTAATCCAGAAGATTAATATTAATCAGCATATCAATCTGTTATATTTTATTTTCAGAAAATTAGGAAAGCGGCGTTTAAATCCAGCCTGATGTCGTCTTATACATGCAGGAATAGTTCCAGTCCCAGTCTACTTAACAGTGGTATTGTTATCTCAGCTGAAAATGTCCATAAAAGGGACGACACACACACACACTCATGTTGGCTGCAGTAGTAACAACATCCTGTCATGCAGGTTGACTTACAGGCGCTTCAGGTTGTCTGCTACACTGCTGGCGTACTGTTGGTCAGCCTGAAAACACAGAAAAGCAGTTTAAGTCTTGATGTGAAACTCACAGCTTCGAAGCATCAGATGACTCATCAAGAGTGATGAAGTCAAGAATTCATCCATATAAGCTGCACTACACGCTCAAGTTACTTTAAGGTAAAGACTTTATGAATTTAGAGAGAAACCCAAACAGAGAAGCACTTCTGGGGTAAGAAGGATCTGAGAGGAGCAGCCATCTGCCAGGACCGATTTGGGGTGAAGAGAAAAAGGAGAGAGAAAGGAACAAAATACACACTATTTATTGATGTGCATCAGTGGCATATAAACACTTGGATGGTGGAAGGAGGAAGTTAAAAGTGCTCATACATCATAGGCAGGCTCCAGCAGCCTGAGCTTATAGCAATTTAAATAAGATCAGATGTTTACAGTTAGGACTAACTGTAAACTGTTGTGAAAATCAAGGTTTGAGCCCTTAAATCCCAACTGGGAGGTGTGATAGCTGAAGGCTCTGCCTCCCATTCTACCTTCACAAACTCTAGAAACCACAAGTGAGCCTGCAGCCTGAGAGGGAAGTGCTCTTTCAAGACAATAAGAGAAACAGTGGGGCATGATTATTCAGGTTTTTGTACATGAAAAGAAATATTTTCCTTTAAGAAAGATTTCATATCCAAGTGCTGTTCATTCTCTTCACTGCCCTATAATAAGGGCATAAAAGCTCAGTTCCATGCACTGCTGCAAGTGTCTCTCTCTCCCAGTCATTAATGCAGAATGGGTCCAAACAGTAAAGGTTACCATTTAATGAAACCATGGAGAGTAAAAACACAGCATCACTTCGAAATAGTTAGTCAGTTATTTCATAATGAGGCGCACCATGAAATTAATTTAATAGCTTAATTGTTGATGTATTTGCATGTTTAAAGTGAGGTAATTTACACTAAAAGAGCTCAATTTAAAGAAGTAGACAGCAAATTGAGAAAACTATAAACAGCAGGAGTCATAATAAGTCTAGTGTTTGGTGTCTCTGCAGTTTCGTGTGATTTTGTAGTCTAGTTTCGCTCTGTGGTCTTCAGGCCTGTCTCTTCGTGGCTGTTTAACATCTGTTTACAGCAACTGCTCACATGTGTGAAGTAACTGTGCATCACTGTACAGCTGTTTTATGTTGTTTAGCATTTCTCTGCAGCCACTGTGTTAACAGGCGGCACCGAAACACTTTTCCTGTCTTGCAGAATCATGCTCATGCCCAAGTATCTCCGACACGCAGTGTTCAAGTTCTCACTTTTTCTTGTTGTGCACAATAACACACAAATGCACACACTAAGTGTGCATTTGAATGTTCACAAATACACACGGGAGGCTGAGGTCATCTCAATATTTTAGTTTTTTCCTAAAACACACACACACACACACACACACACACACACGCACACACACACACACTTGTTCAAGCTCAAACATCAACAAGTTAAGAAATCGGTAACATCAGAGCTCGGCCCAATCAGGGCACAGATGGACTCCCTGTGGGACCCAATCATCTGGCTCTGAAGGTCACAGCACGGTCACATGTATTTCCAGCGCGCTTTTCCGAGAGTTTGTGGTTTGTTTTGGCATCCTGGAGGTGCCAGCTGGGTGGAGCTTACCGCAGAGCTCAGTGTTAACGAGAAGCAGACGCCATTAGAGCCTCTCGCTGATGAAACAAACACTAAAAGTATGACACATATTTTTATAGGACCATATTTTATTAGAAAATGAAAGGGAAAACTTCTCCACTATAAGAGAGGCAGGAAGGGCTTGTTAAATCGATGTCACTGACATGGAGCCCACAAAGTCTGAAATAAAAACTGGGCTGATTAGAGAACGAGACTCAGGTGGACAGTCACAGGAAACCACGACAGAGAGCTGATCTTTAAAGGTGAACAGAAAACAACCACAGCATACTAATACTACAGGAATCTGAACAATTAGCAAGAAGTACGACACAAGGAAACTGTACTTATCACAAGAAACCCTAACCAAAGGATCCATAACTCATAAGAAAAGATTAATAATAAAGAAATCAAAACAGGAAATCCAAACTCAGCCTAACAACAATCCAAAAAAGAGGAGTAGAAACCAGGAATCCCAAAGTGACTCAAAACCCTGGGACCACAATCAAGAGACCATGACATAATTATGCAATTTTCCAAATTTTGTTGGTATAAATGTTCTGGTTTACAGCCGACTGCTGTGTCTTTTCCATGTTTATCATAGTGGCCTAGGAGCCTAGTCATGACACCATTAACTGTTATCGTACATTAAATTGTAGTCACTTTAAATGGTAAAGAAAACACCACAGACTCTGATCTCTGACGCTGAAGCTAGAGGATCTTTTCATCTCTTCTCAGCCGTCTCTCTTGTATTACCTTTCAGCCCTATTCTGAGTCAGGTGACAGAGGAGATGATTGCAGACCTGTTCGTGTGAAATAAAGGATGTGTGGTGGATCTGTCGGGGGCCGGGACACCAGGTTGGGCTGTGTCACATGCTCCTCTGCATTTTGAATGGAACATGCTTTGGTCATGCAATATTCATGTTACACTTCTTTAAAAGCTTTAAGTACTTTCGTTCCTTGTTCGTCTGCATAAACAAACCCTGCTGAGACGCCATGTGACGAGTTTATCCGAAACCCAAAACCCCGAACCTGAACAAAAGTTAAATTAAAGCCAAGTTTTTAATTTTAATTTCAGCCTGAATCCAGCAAGTAAAGCTGAAATCTGTGACTATGAGATAAAAACAAAAACATTGAGAGGATTTTAAATATTATATCAGCCTGGAGGAAAAACAAACACAAGCATCCAACTGAAAAACAGATAGAAATTAAATTGCAGAACAGAAAGTAAAGGAAAAATAGCAAGATGGAAACAGCAGAGCAGAGAAATGTAGCTGGCTCTGAAACTGATCTGAGTTTATAAACCAGGGAGTCTTCAGCGGCAGCTTATAAACTCTCCAGTCAGTCTACTGCAGTAGATGCTTGCACAACTTTGAGCTTTAGTCTCGGTACAGTGTCCTCTACCAACTCAAAGCTAGAGGTGTTTTTGTCCCAAAGAAATTTACATGCCAAACACTTTGCCTCTGGGGCTCTATTCTGCTTCCAGTATTAACTATTGTTAGCTTAAAAGTAGACGACAGCTGTATGCAAAAATGATAAAATATATTTTTCCCAGTTGTAGGTACAAGGCAGGGATAACTCTTCTTTTGTTGTGCCAACTGAACCACTGGCTCCATCTATAAACCACTGCCTTTATACAACTGAAAGTCTTCTTGCAACCACAGGTGTCGCCCCCTGTTGGCCAGTAAAATGAATAAAGATTTAGGACACTTCCTAGTTGGTTTCATGTTTTAACATCTGTAATCTACACAGTCTCTGGCTGATATGCATGAATTGAAAGCTATCTCATGGAACTGAAAGTGCCAATTCATCCAAACCCCCCCTGGTCATTTATAAATTAGTTTAGCTAACATGCAAGATAGCCAAGTTATAAAGCTAGCCCTAACTTGATGTCCATGTGACCTTTGTATAGTATATACACTGCTCTCTAAGTTGTTGTACAACTTACATGATAGACAGCACATTCAGACCAACATAGCATTAATCTGACTCTTGCTCATGCAAACAACAGATTGATGGCTGGAAGTCGCATAATGGGTGCAGTTAATAATGATGGTTTTCTAGAAGTAACAGTGAGCTCCTTTAAAGAGATTATCACTACTAATGGGCTTTCAGGTGAATTTGAAGAGATGCCATAAAGTACTGTGAGATTAACCAACACAGTATTGGATTGGATTTGCACAAATGAGATTTGACAAAACAGTAAGAAGAGATATGAACTGAACTAACATGAGATGAGAAGCTGTGAGTGGGAACAAACAAAGACAGTATAAACTGTGACCTTCATCACTGTAAAGACACAAACACACTGACTTTATTTATTAAAAGAGCATACAGCATACACATTTCGCAGATTGACTTTAATGATCTAATGTGTGAGCGCGTGCTCACACACACACACACAACATCATTGCTTTACCTCCCTTGGGCAATTAGAGGTTACCATTAGCATGGAAGCTAAACACGGAGAATCACTGACATTATCGGTGTGTGTGTGTGTGTGTGTGTGTGTGTGTGTGTGTGTGTGTGTGTGTGTGTCTGTGAGGTTCATTAGCTAAACCACTGGCCTTTAGAAACCATGCAAGGAAGCTCATGCATCAACACACACTCACTCTGATGGCCAATTATCCACGCACGTGTTTCCATCACTTCAGAGGACATCACTTGGACTTAGATTCTTTCTCAGAGAATGAACTGAACATAATCAAATCAATTCTGTATTTGATTTTCTTTTAATATCATCGCTGTAATTGAGGTTGGGAGGTAGTGCAGTAAAGTAATGGGTGTGGCAACACAGTTTTTGATGCGCAACAAAGGTACAACCAGCCAGTGTATAATTCAAACATACTGCAGTTATAGCACGCAACCAAATCTAGCCTTTAGCTTTACCCGAAGATCATTTCATGTTTTTAACAAAAAACACAGCACAACAGGACAGAGGTTTTAGTGCCAAGGCAGGAAGTCAACATATGCTTAGACATACATATTAACATTTGTAGCACCTCAAGTGGCCACTACGGGAACTGCAGTTCTTGATGTTGTGTTCAATCAGTTCTTCAGTGCTGGGACGTTGCTGCTTGGGTCTATAATAGTACCTATTTCACATAAACCTTTAAAGGATAAAGATTTAACTTATGGGGACTTTCGGTCACATTAAGGAAGACAAGTCCCTAAAGTGTGATTGTGATTAGGATGCAGGTCCCCACAATGTTAGTTATACAAGTTCACACACACTGACCTCGGCAATGAGGACCACGATGACGCAGTCGTCTTTCTCGGCGGCGCTGAGCTCTGACATCAGAGAGGTGAGCGTGTCGGTCAGATAGGAGTGGACCTCCCTCTTCACACTGGGAACCCCCATCACTATGGAGACTACACACACACACACACAAAATTTGAAATGTTTGGTGAAGATTGCCTGTAATGTCCCACAATATGAAAGGTCCAGATGGAGAAGCACTCACTGGTAATACCAAGCAAATAGACACTACCAAGGATTTAGGAGATCCATTTATTTTGCAGGAAATAAACAGAGCCTAAAGCAGCCAAGGAGACCTAACATTTTCCCAAAACATACACAGAGTCAGAAGCATTGGTGCTGTAAATATTTCCAGCAAATACACAGAGCCAGTGGTTTAATTAAGGGATCTAGGAGCACTGAGTATTTCCAGTATGTACACAGAGCCTGGATGTGAAAGAGTCTTAGGAAGAGAGACTGGTTAAACATAAATATTCACAGGAAATAGACAGAGACAGTGAGTAGACTGACATTTCACAATGAAAAACATTTCTAGGAAACACATAGGTAGTTCAAGGACTGTAGGAGTGGAGAATATTTCAATTCCAAGAGCCTGGGAAATTTTCAGTGTTACCAACAAATACACAGAGCCAGGCCAAATATATTGGGATAGGGCTATATATACTTCCTGTTAAGCCATTTCAAATTAAAAGATGTTCAGGAGGTTTCTTATATTCATTACATTTGTGTTGAACATAAGAAAGAAAGAAGAAAGAAACTTCATCAAAAAAGACTAGACAAGGACACACGCAGGCACACATACACACACGCAGGCACACACACGCAGGCACACACACAGACACACACACACACACACACACACAGGCCATATTTCTGCACATTTAAGTCTTTCAGTTTTAGTTTAATATGTTTTCCTCCCCTTGATGCTTCAGAAAAAGAAAACACTTCGTGCTGATCCTGTTTTGTTTCAAAGCTTTAACATATAAATCAGATTTGTGTCTCTCTCTCTCTCTCTCTCTCACACACACACACACACACACACACACACACACACACACACACACACACACACACACACACACACACACACACAAATAAATATATATAATTTCCTTGCTGTGTTTCTTTTCTTGGTGGTTATCTCTGTCCTCTGCTGCACCATAAAGCACTTTCCACACGACTAACCCGTTTTAGTCAGGGCATCATAAATTTATCTGACTGCTTGTGCGCACGCACACACACACACAGAAATATCTTCCATTTTCTGATGTGTTTGTTCTCTGTGGTTTTATCTGTATTTATGTCGTCTGTGTAAAGCAGAGTTGTCAGAAAATGGTTTACTAAGCAGAAAAAAAGCTTTAAAAATAAATTAGGCTTGACACACACACAAACACGCACACTTCAGGAGTGACCTTGGTCAGCCTGTTTGATCACAGCTCTGTATTTATTCGCCAGAGGATGTTGGGTTTATAAGGGGGCCTCGGTGAGCTGCTGCCCCAGGAGAGGAGCACAGTGCCTGGGCTGTTGGTTCAGCCAGGACCCCTTGGCCATAAGAAGGCTAAGACAGTTTTACCAAAAAGACTGAGATCCATTAGACTTATGCCTATGTACCTTTATATAAGGCTTAATTTTAGGCTCTGTAATATTAACTTTAGATCTTTTTATATAAAACAAGATCTTGCCTTTATTTAACCTCAAAGTTTCTAAAGATTTAAAATCTTTTTTCAACAAAATTAAAATCTTCTTCCAAGAAAGCAGGCTATTTGCAGGCTGTGAAGATTATTAAATCAAACAAACTCCATGCAGGTGTGCTTAGAAAAAGGTGTGATGGATTTTACCTCCAGTGCGTCCCTGTCCCAGGTGCACGGCGGGCTGTAGGCTGTCCTCTCTGTTCAGCAGGTGAGGAAGATGATGGAAGATGGAGGGAAGCTGCAGCACGTTTTTACTGCTGCTCACGTTCCACAGCTTCAGCCTCGTCTCCTCTGCAGACACACAGAGGCCAAACCAGGAGAGATCAGGTCACGTTTATTCAGGTCTCCCCGCCGCCAGCTTAAACCGGCTGAATCACACTTTCATATAAAGTACTTAGAAACACGCCTGCAGTTGGAGTGAAGTCGGCGTAAACTGAGCACGCTAACAGATCAGATTGAGCTTTATCTCCTCTGAACACACACAGAGTAAATTACAGCAGATAAAACAGATCAGTTTAAATGGCTTACAGATGATTCTTCACATCTTCTGACTGAGCACATTATTCAGTTTTTGCTTCGTGGCAGCGAGACGAGGACAGAAACGCTGCATGCTGAGTGACTGCATGACTTCAGGTCTCAAGGGCACCTGATTTATTTTAAATGTGGGGTCGAACAAAAATTGCTTTCCAGATCATGAGAGATGAGAGGTGTGTCGCTGGAGCCGACTGTGCACTTTACCAGCGCAGTCTATCCCAACACTGTGAAAGGTATGACACAGGACTTCGAGTGTTTCACCCAAACCCCTAAAAGTGGCTCTACTTAACCCTCGCCATCAATGGCAGACCTCAGACAGTGTATGACTGCAGTGTTTCTTTGTAAGGGAAGCAAACTGGTAATGAGATATTGTTAAAACTTTATGTTTTCCTTGAGACATCTCAGCATATTTTTAAAATAAATAATTAAGATATTTTAAAAATGTACTGAAACTTCTTTATACCAAGAAAAGGGAACATTTGTAAGGTGTTTTCTTAAAAGCTGCAGTATAGGTTTAATGGTTCAGTTGTGAAGTAGAATGAGTTTGACACCCCAGAAGGTCGAGACTGTTTAAAAGAGAAGTCAGTATCACAAATTTAATCAGGTCAGCTTTTGATTTTTATTGGTCGACTGAAGGAACAACACTTTAATCAGAACTCGTGTGAAACGACCTTCAAAATCAAATAAAGTGTAAAGATAAAGGAAAAAATGACAGCACTAAAATAGCTGTAGATGTCAGTACGATGATGGGAAAAGGCAAATTCAAGATATAAAACACAGTCCCGATCAAAAGTTTAAGACCAAAAAAAAAAAAAGGTAAATGGCCTGTATTTATATAGCGCTTTACTAGTCCCTAAGGACCCCAAAGCGCTTTACATATCCAGTCATAACCACCCATTCACGCACACATTCACACACTCACACACTGGTGATGGCAAGCTACATTGAAAAGACCACTTGAAAAATGGCAAAAACATCATATTTTGCGTGGTTGGAACTTAACAAGGTTCCAAGTAGATTTTCAACATGCAACAAGAAGAAATGGGAGTGAGACAAAAGTCATGCAATTTATTGATAACAACGCTTAAAATGAAACAGGCTGTTTTACAGCTGATCAAAACTGACCCGAGAGACTGCTCCAGGTGCGGTTGATGTCTCTGAGCGCCTGCTTCTCGGCGATTGCCCTCTTGATCTCCTCCAGGACCAGGTTCAGCTCTTTGGAGCGCCGCAGGTTCTCCTGCTCGGCCGAGTGGAGGCGCTCCCTCAGCGCCAAGAACTCCCTCTGGTAGATATCAACCACATCTCCTGCATACGAAGAGGAGAGGAGGGGACGAGGTTATTACATGTGTTCAGGTGAACTCATGTAATTAAAAAAAGAAAAAAAGTCCCACAAACAGCAAAAGCAAGAATCCACTTGATGCCTTTCTTTGAAAAAACAATAAATTGCAGTAAAAGCAGTTTAAGTCTGTCCGTCCAAACTCGCACCATTGATGTAGTGAAACGTTGACATGTGGACATCAGAGATCAACATCTCAAACTCAACATCTGACCAAACACGGTCACAAACAACCATCAACATCCAGGACCAAAAAAATAAAACTAACGACGAAGCAAATAATGATATCTCGCTTGCACGGTATGTACGAAGACTTACAATCGGCTTTTTAAATGTTTATGTTGCACACTGTGGGTCAGGTGGAAGCATGATGTCCTGCAGGATTGACCATGAAGTTGACTGAAAGGTGCCAAAACCTGCAGTTTCTCAAACGGCCACTTCAACCTCCAAATGGAGTCGGCCCTCATTTTGCTTTTACAGTAAAGCTGACCAAGTGTTCATAATTTCATCCTACTGGATATTTTGATGGAAGTTTGAGAATTCTTGCGTTATACAAAACCATCTATTCCAAATTTAAAGAAAGTTCAGGGTCTGCAGGGCTAACAATGGAATGATGCTTTTTTCTGCCGGATTGGACAAACATCAGGTAAACTTGTACTTGCTGTGGAGTATTTTTCTGCATTGTTCTTTTACAGGATATATTTCAATTTTAGTCCTGTGTCTATAATGAAGCTGTAATCTGACTCAAGCCGTGTGCAAACACAAGAAGTAAAATCAATACAGGTTTATTAATGGGCGCATGTCCCTGTTTTATTACACTTGTGCATATTCTCCGTCAGCGCTGAGTGGCAGACAGGAAAACAGAGACAGACTGAGGCTTCATGGGATTACTCTGAAGGCAGACAGAGCGTATAGGACTGTGCCAGATCGTCATCATCAACAGGTAGGAGGGAAAAAAGGACATAATCTGGGTAAAAACATGGAAATAAAAAGCTAAATCCTTCATCTGCCGCAGCAAATAGCATCCGGCCGTCCATCATCCTGCCATCATCCCTCGCTGAGTTAATGCTATGTGGTGGTAAAGCTGCACTAATCCCTTTTGGGCTCACACGCAGACGTCCCCGTTCACTTTGTTCAGCCCTCCAGCTGTAATACATCCGACTGAGACTCCAAAAATAAGAAGTGTCAACATGAACAGCTTGGCCTCAACTTTTCTCAGCCTGAGCCTGCAGATAATGAGCTTTACACATTTTAATTTAACAGTTTTACTGAATTCGATATACAGAAGACGGAGGGCAGTCGGTGCGCTTACCTCGTCTACAGACAGAGACACGCTGTTATTTTGAACAAAGCTTCACACAAAGTGTCACCTGTTCCTATTTTTGTTTTGTTTTGTTTTACAGGAGACACTTTTCTATGTTAATCCTATCAGTTTTTTATTCATCATTTTATCGCCAAAGAATCAACAAAAAGGAAAACTGCATGAAGAGAAAGAGCTCACGTACTTCCTGACACGCCCACAGGGTTCACGTGACTAATTATTCTGGAGGAAGAGGCGCTCGCTCTTCACAAAAAGCTTCATTTTATTCTGTTTTTATTATTTTAAATCTAGAAACACAAATCTAGAAACAGAAAAAACCTCCACCTCAAACGTCAAACACGAGATAACTTCGACAAACTCAGCCGTACTTCCTCTCTTTTACATTTTCAGTTCATGACGTTTGTTCCAAACCATCAGTCGCAGCAGTTAGGACTAGTTTATGATTAGGTGTGGTTTTACTCAGGTGTTGCTCGTCTCCTCCATTCACCTGAATATCACTTTTATCGTTTTAATGTTTTTTTTTATTCCTTGGCTTATGACACAGTTTGACCCTGATTTTACTGCTTTAATTTAATCTAATGTGCCGATTTTATTGTTTTAATTTAAGTCTTTTGTCATGTCAAGTGTACAGCACTTTGCTTTCAGCTGGGAGTTGACTGAAAGTGCTATATAAATAAATTGCTTGCTTGCTAATATGAACCTGAGCATTTGCTTCAGTTTAAAACACACTAAATTATTTTCCCTTTTTTCTATTCTTTCAGTTTTGTCTCCTGATTCTGTCTTAGTCTATTTTTTACCTTGTTTATTTTTTATACTTTCATGCTTGTTTTTTTTTCCATTTACCTTATGTTTTTATTTATTTATTCTACTTTGTGTACTATTATAAGGTGACTTTGAGGGTCTTTAAAGGTGCCTATAAATAAAATGTATTATTTTATTATATATTTTTTCTGTTTTGGTAAAAAAAAACTATTTATTTAAAATTGAAATCTTTGCTGATGTTGGTATTATTGGATAGTAAGAGAAAGTTTGTGTTCAATCATTTTAAATTGTTTAATTATTATTCAATTACAATTGATTTTTTTTGATTTAGAGAGAAGAAGATCAAAGAAAAACAAAATCAGCAGGAAACTCAAAATCCCGATCTCTCGCTCCAAACGTCTTGACTTACTCAGATAAATGTAAGTGGCTTAGAATCAGAATCAGAATCAGAAACTTTATTGTCATTGTCATGAGAACAACGAAATTAAGAATGGTCCCCGATCATTGCATCATCCCTAGCAATATCAAAACATAAATAAAACAATAAAATTCAATAAATAAAATAGATAGAATACTTAAAATACTAATAAGATATAACAGTAAAACATTCACATACATTCGTGTGTGTAGAGAGAGTAGAGCAGTGGACTGAGCACACAGCCCTGGGGTGAGCCAGTGCTGAGACTCAGGGCTGAGGATGTGTGATGGCCAACTCTGACTCTCTGTCTACGGCCCGAGAGGAAGCTATTGATCCACATGCAGGTGCTGTATGGAAGCCCCAGGTCTTGTAGCTTGGCCACCAGTTTGTGTGGAAGGATGGTGTTAAAAGCTGAGCAGTAATCCACGAAGAGCATCCGCACATAGCTACCATGCTCTTCCAGGTGAGTTAATGCAGCATGGAGTGCTGTGGCTACAGCGTCTTCCGTGGATCGGTTTGCTCTGTAGGCAAACTGGTGTGGATCCAGGCTGCGGGGCAGGGCTGCTGTGATGTGTCTGCGGACCAGCTTCTCAAAGCATTTCATTACCACTGGGGTGAGTGCCACCGGTCTGTAGTCATTCAGGCCGGTGATGTGGGGCTTCTTAGGCAAGGGGACTATGGTGGAGGACTTCAGGCAGAGTGGGACAGTCGCCTGTGCGAGGGATTTGTTGAAAATCCTGGTGAAGATCCCAGCCAGCTGTCCTGCACAATCCCTCAATATTCGACCTGGCACACCATCAGGACCCGCCGCCTTCCTCGGGTTAACAGCCTGCAGCATGCGCCTCACCTCGTGCTCTTCCAGGGTGAGGGTGGTGCTGCTATGGGTGGCGTGTTGCTGCTGTGGCTCCAATACCTCCGGTACCCTGGTCTCAAAGCGGGCAAAGAAGATATTCAGCTCCTCTGCCAGCTCCAGGTCACCGTCCGCAGCTCCGAGATTGATCTTATAGTTGGTTAGGTGCTGGATGCCTTGCCACACCTGCCGGCTGGTATTACTCTTCAAATGGTCCTCGATCCTCCTCCTATAGTCCCCCTTTGCCTCTCTGATGCCTCTCTTCAGGTTGGATCGGGCTGTGGTGTAGTAATCCCTGTTGCCAGACCTGAACGCAATGTTCCTCTCCTTCAGCAGCTGCCTGACCTCCCGGGTCATCCAGGGCTTTTGGTTGGGATAAGCCCGGATCCGTTTGACTGCTGTAACAGTGTCTATGCAGTGTTTTATATAGCAGAGGACACCGTCTGTGAACATTTCCAAGTCCTGATGTTCAAAGATATCCCAGTTAGTCCTGTCAAAACAGTCCTGCAGCTGCTGAGAGGCAGCTGCAGGACTGTTTATATTTAATAAACAGGCTCCACTAATACGTCTGTCTTCCTGAGCATCTGTTCACAAACATTTAGGCATCAAATTAGTGTCCAAATTGTTGAATTAAAAACCAAAGTCTGTCCGACTGACCCTCTTCTCTCCATGGAAACAAGGTCCACATCTGTCCACAACCCCGACCAGCTTAGAGGAGCTAACGCTGTCATGAGTACACCATGTGGATACTACTGTGGTAACCACGCTTCACAGGATAAACAGACTCATGCACAGAAAGCTCTGAGTGTCCTCTGAGTGCCAGCGTTCGTTCGGCCTCAGATCAGCTTGATCCGAGGGATTCAGCAACACCTGATTTTTAATGGTTCAAATTTCCTGACCCCAAAGCTCAACCCGCCCAAGCTTAACAAGCCCCGAGCACTTCAAGCTCCCTGTAGAGTAACGAAGAAATGAAACTTGGTGATAAGGGTCAGGAAGTGTTTACAGCCGACACTTCAGACCTCACAACTTTTTACCAGACTGGTCTGGACGAACGCTAACCAGAGCTGTGCTGCAGTTTGTCTGTCAGCTGAACTTTAATAGCCGGAGAGTAAAATCACTCAGAAAGCGCCTCATTTTGCTGTAATTATTCCTGTAAACCCTCATTAATGAGAACAATGGTCACATCTGTTTGGCTGATAACTGCAGTGAATTTATGAGCGCGCACACACACACACTCCTCGCTGATGAGTTTTTAATGATGCTGCTGCCCAGTTATTTATCTGCGCTGATGAAATAATCTTCTTCCTGCAGCAGTTGGTCTGTTAAACAGTGAAACTGTGTTTCTGCGAAGGCTTTTGTTCCAGCAGTGGTTTCACATCCTTCGTAATATTTAATAACTGTAGAAATTTTGAGAAATATTTTCCGGGCGCTATTAGACCAGGAGTTTGTTAGAGCCGACAGTAAACACCAAAAAAAGCTCAGTTATTAAAAGAGTTTATATTTTTGTGTAAATGGTTAAATTAAGCAGCACAGTAAACTCTATTGCCGTCTTACTATCGGAAGAGACATTTTAAACCCAAACAATCTGTATGGATACAGATCGCACAATGCAGGTGACACAGACTCAAACCTCAACACTACAAACAGCTGTAAATTAAATCTATCACGACATGTCAGGACAATGCGGTGGTCTAGCTGGATGTTGTCACTGTGTTTATTAAACCTACAGTAATTCATCACTTATTAATGAATTTATTTATTCATTGTTTACTTTTATTGCCATGAAAACAACAAGTGTAAAGTGAGGGGAAATAATCTGTTAGCCTTTTTAGCCTAACTTTAAGCTACACGGGCAACTCTGAGTCCTACCAACAATAGTAAAAATATAATAGAAAGCAGCTTAATGGCTTTAAAAATGGCAAACGTGAAAAAGAAATGAAAGTAGGTGAGCTTCAGCTCAGTTTTTTAGGAAAGTCCAGGTGCAGATCAAGCATACCAGTGATGCCTCAGTCACACGGGCCTAGATACTGGCTGGCAGCTACTGGAAACAGAGGCTGCACTCATCACGGGGCGACCGTGGCTCAGGGGGTTGGGAAGCGTATCTGTAACCGGAAGGTCGCCCGTGTCCTGGTCGTTGTGGGCAAGACACTTTACCGCCTACTGGTGTTGGCCAGAGGGGCCGATGGCGCGATATGGCAGCCTCGCTTCTGTCAGTCTGCCGCAGGGCAGCTGTGGCTACAACCGTAGCTGCCTCCACCAGTGTGTGAATGTGAGAGTGAATGAATAGTGGCATTGTAAAGCGCTTTGGGTGCCTTGAAAAGCGCTATATAAATCCAATCCATCATTATTATTATTATTATTATTATGCAATCTTGTGTTTTAAAACTACCTCTTCCCATGTATGTATGTTACAACATGGTACAAAACCCAAAAAAGTAGACTGCTAATCCAACTGTAAAGCACATGAATACATGTTATTATGATGTGCCATATATAAAGCCATTCTTTGCTGGATAAATGTGAAACATATAAAAGCAGCCAGACTCTCCGTCTCAGTATTGTCTAATATGGGGGAACCAGTGGAAGAGCAGATGCTCCATCCAAAGGTTGAAGCATACAGATGTTGTCCTTTAAACATCTGTATAGTCAAAATTCTTCAAAATTATGACGTTTGGTCTGTTGAAGAACTGAGGCGTGAATTTAATAAGAACAGCATACATAGCTATCAGAGGTTTATCATCTGGTTACATCCAGCAAACAACGTTGAATTAACGAGGCACAAAACTCGGGACATGGGGCATTCACGTCTCACCTTTGACCCCCTCCTCCTCTCCAGTGACTGATGTCATTTGTGTGCTTGTTTTCTTTCAGTAATTAATCAATGCAAAAAGATCAATAACAGGAAACAACACGGAGGCACTAGTCTGAACACTGCAACAGCCTGAAAATGTCCCCACTTTGCACACGTCCTCATGCGAAAGGTCCCAAAACTCCCACGTGTCCTCACAAACATATATGTACAAGTAGATGTTCACACTTTTTCCCTCTATTTAATTTTTAAGCCTAAAACTGAAAAACCTGCATTACGAGTACCACACCGATTCCCCACAATGTGATTTCTGTACCCACAACTTTAGTAACACAAGAACATGCACAGAGAGATGGATAAACTAGGGCTGGGTATCGTCACTGATTTCTAGAATCGATTCAATTCCGATTCACAAGGTCCCGAATCGATTCAATCCACGATTCGATTTAATTCGATTCAATTCGATTCACTTCGATTCAAATCTGGGAAATTTTGACAGTCAGAAATATTATAATTCAGATCAGTACATTTACATATTTTTGTATCTATAAAAAGGAAGCTGACACACGCAAGACTTTATCACAGGTGTGAGCATCACAGCAGATGCCTTTGTGTCAAAGTAGCTGAAGATAAAACACAGAAAAACATGAAGGTGGTTTTCCTGGCCTGGGATTTTATAAAAATATTCTGCAGTACATCAAAAACGAAAGAAAACCATTAATCAACACATGAACATTACGTCTGAAGTTACAGCGGTTTTATTATTTATAGAGACTCACGTCTAAGCGTTTTTCATTTTGCATAATTTTAAAAAGTTTGAATTTGTTCAGTATTGAACGGCAGAAATTAGGTTTTCTTTTCGGAAGTATATAAAACGAAAAAGAAAAAAAAACGTCGGCCGACAGCGCTGTAAACAACGGCAGACTTGTGCGTAACAAGCAAGCGAATAATGAAGAAAACAGATTTTTAGACGGGAAACTGTTCTTGAAGTACAGAGAGAGAGAGAGAGAGCTGTGCATCGTGGTCGAAGCAAAACAGTAAAAATCAGAGTGAATACATGACGATGTTTATGTGAAGCGTAGTTTGGATCTTCTTTTGCTGCTGGTTCGGTCAATATTGTCTGGAGAGACATCAAACTAACACCTTTAGAAACAGCGCATAAAGGGCGTGAACACAAAGCGCGGACCCGCCGACAGATCAGAATCAGCGAGCTGTCGGCTTTCAGCCCCGACTGTGAGAAAGGCGACATCTGATTCTGATCCGCGGGTCGCACTGTGTGTTTAAGTCTTTGTGCAGAATCCATGTTCCTGCTCTCATTTACTGTCTTAGCTGTTTAGTGGTTGTTGAAATTTTGTGAGATTTCACCTGAGATTCTGGCATTTCGGGCAAAATAAATTTATATTAAAAAATCGATTCAGGATTTTAATGAATCGATTTTACGTCATCCAAGCCAGAATCGATTTTAACCGATAAATCAATTATAAAAACCCACCCCTAGGACAAACATCACTAATACACAGTAATCCTGCACACTGTAATACCACAACACACACAATTCTGAGCAGAGTGTGGAGGGCAGACAGGTTGAGTCATACTGTAGTAATGTGTGTGTGTGTGTGTGTGTGTGTGTGTGTGTGTGTGTGTGTGTGTGTGTGTGTGTAATAGTATAAAAGCCACCGATCACAGGTAATGAGATTACCCTATACACACACACACTCACGATGACTCACAGTTAATGGCCTTGTGGTTCTTTTAGCGAACAGGAAGAAGTACGAGGACTGAAAATCAGTTCAGCTGTTCCTCACTGATCAATCAATACATTAAATGCCAATCATCAGTCTGACATTTATCAGACCCGGATCTATACAGACCTGTATGTGTTTAAACGTGTGTTCTTAGGTTCTGAGGTTTAAACACTCCTATAAATATAAGTAGGTTCCATCATCAAAGAAACTAGGATTATTTTATTGTTTTTTTTACACGTTTAAGAGAAGATAACAGCTGACAAAATGTCAAAAAATGTGACACTAACACGGTGCCCTGCGGTGTGTTCGTGTAGTTAAAATATGTGCTTCAGCCCCGTAATCCCCAATCCAGCAACGACCTGAGGCTGAAAAACGAAGCCAACGTTTAGGTTGCAAAACCTGCAGCTCCTCTAACGTCTAAGTCCAGGATTCAGTAATTCAATCATTCTGAGCAAAATGCAACTGAAATGTATAAAAACAAAGGTTTATGAGTCTGAAGAAGAAGCTGGATTTCTTCTCCTTGAGTGCAACCAGCGCTTGCACCTTGCTGTGAGCGCTCTGGATTTACAGTTATGATTGCAGAGTTTGATGACGAGTCGCCTCCCTCCTCGAGAGTGCTGTCAACTTGGTTAGGTGTTGTAAAGTTGTTTCTCTGAACCATGGAAATAATTCTGTCATCATGCACTTCGGTTGTCGTCTGTGGACCTTCTGGTCTTTTGGTGTTGCAGTGAATTTGTTCCTATCAATAAAAGAACCAGATTGCTCTTAGTCTCTAATGGGTTTATTTTGTTTGGTTTGCTACAAAATAATGAGGGAACAGGCCTCGCTTGGCCATGAAACTGCCAGTCAGTCAATCATCCAATTGCTGTATATAAAAATATAACAATGGCTGAAATTCATTTCTGTTGAACCCGTTGAATTAAAGCTGAATGTCTGCACATCGGGCACATCTCGACCGTCTGATTTAAAATGATGTGCAGAACAACAAAACCTATCGACTCTGTTCAGGTCCAGCAGAAAAGACCTTTTTTTTTTGCACTTAGCATTTTTTACTTCGCTTTCTCTTCTTCTATTCTGTGCTGTAAAGCTTGACCCACTCAGAAGTCACCCTGACATACGTCCACTTCCAAACCTCAAAATCAAATTAACTTTTAACAGTTCATGCACCAACTCGTGCTCCTTTCCCCTTTTAAATGCCAGACTGTGCAGGACCTTCTTGGAAATTTCCTGTCATTTGAAACTTAATAGCGGCAGTTTGTGTTTTTTAGGAAATTTCTGATGCGGGCATCCAAGAAACGGGGAATAACAGGACCTGTGTGATGGAGTGTTACAGAAACAGAAAGCCTCACATGCAGGGTTAAACATTAAAAGTTGTTTTTACTGATAAATGTGTTTCAGCTGAGCTTTTACAGTCACTCCCGCTGCTTTCATGTTATGAAGTGGAGACGGCTGAGGACTGCTAATAAAGTTTTTATTTTTCAGTGAGTGTTCGGTCTCGTGTCGTGCTCACAGAGAGAAACTGGGCGATGCGTTCACATGGCTGAGCATCGCGGACAGATTGGTCTGGCACTTTTTAACGAGGTCCCTAATGAAGGGTCTTCCGGCCCGCTGGCCCCTTGTCTTCCTCTCTCCATCCTCACCCCCCAGCAGATGGTGTTTAATCAGCGAGTGATAAATGAGGGAATACAACCGTCAGCTGTCTCTGCAGTTCCCATCATTTGAACCAAATTAACAGTTATTAGCCCTTCATACACGATGAACACATTATTATTATTCCAACAGGAAGAAAGTCAGGTGGAAGAGATGAAACAGGAAGAGCACTTCTCCAAATAACACTCTGACACACAGAATGGACCCGTGGGACCCCCAAAATGTCGAACGGGATGTCAACAGGACACGAAGGACGGCTGACAGGAAAGTGGCGCTCGGTGATTTGCCTTCTGAGTCAGACTGATGTGTTTATTAGAAAAAGAAGAGGAGGGAAGGAAATAAAGCTGCTGAGTCAGCCCGATGTGATGGCAGGGTCGTGGTCCCACAGCGGCGTGATGGCAGTTCATTATCGACAAAACCACTGAGCAGCTCGGAGAGCAAAAAGAATCACGCACATGCACACAGAGTGCTTCGAGGACAAATAACCCCGAATGCAGGAGAAAAACAATGTACTTTGCATTTATGTGAACATAACTGTCCGACCGGAGCAAACATCATCACGAGCTCCAAGGTCATTCCCACAGAGCCACCCAGCCATGGGGCCACAAATACCACGCTTGCATTATAAACCACCTTATTGCAGCTTTAGCGTTACAGCGGCACTGCAACAGTGACCATGTCTGTTGATAAATGACGAGTTGGGAGTGACTGTGCCATGAGGTTCGCCGCCATTAGGACAAGATGGTGCCAAGTGACACTCTGGAGACGAGAACAGGCTGAAGCAAACACCCGAGAACGGCCCGACCGCGGGGAATAAACCTAAATATGTGAGTTTATGAGAGATGCTTCAAACTGAGAGCAGATTAGTGTCACGCTGTTTGACTTTTAATAACAGCTCCATCATGTCAGACTTCACTGGAAGATCCAAGCTAACCTCCCCGTCCTTAGTGTAGTCCTGTTTGTCGGACAAAAATAACGCACAGACTTAATAATCCATCAGCGGCACTTACCCTCAGCCAAACTGAGCTTTAATTCCAAATCGAGCTGAATGCACCGAAGCCCCGGCTCACTCTCTGAACCTCTGCAATTCGTGCCTCATCACTGCGTTTGTGTTTGGAGTAAACTGCAGTAATCCATGTGCTCTTACAGGGGAAGGCATGTGTTTGTGTTGACTGTGTAGTCTCTACTGCTTCGGTTACAAATATGCAAGTGAAGAGTGAGACCACACCAAAGGACACTTTGATTTCATCTGGATCCAGGGTAAGTTCCTGGACCTTGTTGCGGAAGCCAGTGGAGTTTTGTGATGGGGTGTGTTCCCCACGAGGGGAGCTAGGACGTTGGCGAGGTGGATGGAAATGCTGTTGTAGGATGAGTTTAACTGCTAACAGTAGGTCTGAGTGGGTCTTTGTGGATCTTTGGAAGTCCATATATACATATATACATGTGTTTGTGTTGTTGTGTGTATCTGTGTTTGTGTTGTTGTGTAAAGGCCCTCCACCTCCTTCTCCGAGTGAACAGAAGAAGAAACAGCTGGAATGCGTCAGCGAGAATAAACAGGTGTCAACCTGTGATTTTCAGTCAGGCAGTGTCACAGGAAGTCAATTATCCCCCTCCACACTCTCTCTCACACACAAACACACATACACACAAGCAGGAAAGTATGTGAGGAATGTTAACACACTTGGCAAGTCAAGGCTGGAGCATCAAAATAATGACATCATCCAACCGCCAGCTTTAGAGTGAATGTGTGTGTGTGTGTGTGGGGGGGGGGGGTTCTCAGGAGAGAATGAGTGATTCATTTTACACAAGCAACATAGAAACTACTCACATTTCATCTCATCAGCTTGAAGCTTTGCTCAAACAATAACCACTAAGGCCCCAAAATGCAGTTATCAGCTAACGCTAGCTAGCTTGGTTATCAACCTGCATCCACAGACTGTGTTTGACTTGATAATCCCTGTTCAATAAAACCAAACTTAACTTCCCTCGCTGGAACTGGAGCTCAGGTTCTAAGATGGTTCATTAGTCTGCCAGATAAAGAGCTCTTTAAGCAAAACCTGCAGTTCCTCTAATGTCCACTAGAGGCTGCAGCAGTGAGTCAGTCCCCATAGAAGAAATTTTACAGTAGAAATAAACATGTTTGCAGCCTGATACAAAAACTGTTTTCGTTGCTATAAATAGTTTCCCCCTTCATAGGAGCTGTATAGGTGGTGAATTTATTTTGCAACTTGCCTTTTTAAATTGTATTAACACTTAAAGTTTGCATTATTAGGGGCGTGGCCTCTTGACTGACAGCTGCTGCATTAGCATTAGCTGATAACTTAGCATACAGAGCATTCAAATACGGTCCGAATACGGTTACTCGTGCCTCCAACAAATCCGAGTTCCATGTTGCAAAACTATGACATCACAACAATTTGATTGGCCACTTGCAGTGTTCACGTTAACATACCTTAGTG
Organism: Diplotaxodon limnothrissa; assembly: GCF_057381915.1. NCBI lineage: Eukaryota > Metazoa > Chordata > Actinopteri > Cichliformes > Cichlidae > Diplotaxodon > Diplotaxodon limnothrissa. The sequence continues at coordinate 11,319,165 of NC_140597.1, read as the reverse complement.
TGTGAGACAGCCCCCTACGTGTGATGCCCACAAGTGTATGGTCACAATTGTAATTTGTTTGTAAATTGTTTTTTGATGTAAAAGGTCTTATTTTATGGTGGTATTGCACTTTCATTTAAAGTTAGGGATGTAATTGCGTGGCATTGCTACAAGGGGGAGACAGTGGTAAGCAATGTTCCCTCTAATTTTTCACGTGTCTGAGCGAACACACAAACTCCCTGAGCGGTCCCTTGGATCACTGTGAGCGACATCAGACGTGCGCACTGTGGTCACACCGGCATCTAATCCATCCAAGTTACATGGTTTATTATAATAATCAAATTACAGGATTTACATTTATGTTAGACTACTTTTAATTAACTGCTTTAGCCCATTTACAATGAAAATTTAAAAAAAATCTAGTCATTGACCTGTGTAGTATGTTAACACTATTGGAAGTAAAAATAACCTGAACTCCAGAACTTTACAGAACAATCAGCTGTTCTGCGTCAAATCTGATGCCACACAAATTATTTGTGCCACTCCAAAAATAATTTCTGTCCACTATGAGATAAAGGAGAACAACAGCTTGATACCTGCAGGCCTGACAACAGGAGATGTGTCACTCCTGTAACACCTGTAACATTCAGCAGTCGCCTCATTGTTCTGACACACACAACAAAACTGAAATCGTGCCACGTCGTGACCTTCTGCATGAAGGCAAAGACCAAGGAACTGATCGTGGACTTCAGGAAGACCAGGAAACACTTGACCCCTGTTTCAATCCAGGGGGTCAGTGTTGACATTGTGGAGGACTATAAATACCTTGGAGTACACATTGACAATAAACTGGACTGGGCTAAAAACACCACAGCACTTTACAGGAAGGGCCAGAGTCGTCTCTATTTTTTGAGGCGACTGAGGTCCTTCAACATCTGCCAGAAAATGCTGAGGATTTTCTATGAGTCTGTGGTGGCCAGTGCGATCCTCTATGCTGTTGCATGCTGGGGGAGCAGGCTGAGGGTCGCAGATGCCAACAGACTTAATAAACTGATCCGTAAGGCCAGCAATGTTGTGGGGATGGAGCTGGACTCCCTCAAGGTGGTGTCGGAGAGGCGGATGCTGTCCAAGATAAAGACAATGTTGGATAACACCTCCCACCCACTCCATGACATGTTGGTCAGTCACAGGAGCTCGTTCAGTGAGAGACTGAGATTACCGAAAAGCACCACTGAACGACACAGGAAATCTTTCCTGCCTGTGGCCATCTCCCTGTACAACGCATCCACTTAACACACTGTTTGCTGCTACAACTACACATGTTTCTTTTCCAACTATTTATTTATAAGTGACTTATGTATGTATGTATGTATATATATGTATATATTGTACTATTCTTAGTTAGCGTATTGTCTGTCTTGTCTTAATGTTGGTTTAAAATGGAGCACTGTAACAAAAAATAATTTCCCCCAGGGATCAATAAAGTATTCTGATTCTGATTCTGATTCTGATGAAAATAAATCCACATTTCAGATGTTACAGTGACTCCAGACAAGCTGTTTGGTCATCATGACAAAAACTGAAATGAAAAAGTTTCATGAATAACCAGCACCACACCTCTTTTTCAAACATGCTCTGTTGTATATTTGAACACAGCTGAATAAAAATTTTGAGGAAAGTTTGACTAAAGTGAGGCAAAGTCTAAAAGTTCACACCTCGCCTGTGATTTTTCACACAACTCCCACAATCCACCTCTGCTGTTCACACAGATTTATAAAGTGAGAAGTCTCCCTCTCTCTGTCCTTGGTTCACCTTCTGTAAAGTCAACCTCATGCCAAGATCCCGCACCTTATCTTTAGTTATGAACAACAGCAAATATCTGCCAGGATCGTGGCTGTAGCAGCGGTGATGGAAAACAGGAGGAGGTGAACAGAAACTACAGTCAGCTTCGAACAGCAGAACGAACCAAAACAAAGGGCTTTTCTTCCTTTCTTCCATTAATTCACACAGATCAGAGCAGCGGACCGGTAGGAACATTAGCACTCGAGCCAGACGGACTGAAACTCTGAGAGCTCGATGCCAAGGGGAAAAAAAAGACGATGGAGCAACTGAAAAAGCAAAAAAACCATCAGAAACTAAAGAGCAGGCAGACACAAAGAGGCAGAAAGCTGTTAGGAGCATTAGCACACTAGCCAAAAACGCTGAAATGATGACAAAAGCAAAGGCGGCGTCTGTTTTCTTGCTCCAATTCTAAAGACAGACCGACGGAGGAAAGAAGACAGAAGCAAAGTCTTAAAAGGATCCATCTGCTCAGCCAGGTGTTTCTGTCAGGATGACTTTAAAGAGCTCTTTCCGATTTTACACCAACAAGAAGGAAAATTCATGCTTCTCATCAGGTGTCCATTTAAGTCTCCAATGAGCACACCTTGCACAGATGCTGCCGTCTACGGAAAATGTGATTTCAGCGTGAGATTATGGAGATGCCATATGGTTTGACGTTTGTGAAAAAAGTGGATATTTTTATTATGGGCCTCCACCACAGTAGCTTAGCATGATTCATAGGTCAAAAGTTATGCCAAGTTGTTTTAGCACCAATCTCTTCACAACCTCTAGCGAGTTCTGGTTCTCCCTCGGGGGTTTATTCTAGCCTGCAAAACCTAAAGAGGGAGGTGCCATGGAGGCATGCAAAGAAGCAACAACTTCACCCAGTGGAGAAGCCCGAGCTCCTCGCCACATCTCTGATGGTGCATTAACCCAAAGTGAAGGTTTTGCACGGTGCAGTTGCAACGTCTGTACATTAAGACGAACTAACACAAATCTGCACCAGGAGACACAAAAGGAGGTGAATCTGGGATTTGCACAGCTGAAAATATTTTAGCTTCAGCTAAATGTTCGTTTCACGCTCACCACAAATGCACAACAGCTGAGACTGTCGCCACCGGCAATGAGAAATGGAGGAGGTGGTCACTGAGGCAGCGCGAGGGAAGCTGTTTAGTGTATCAGCAGTGTAGGGGAGTAACGGAGTACATGTACCGCCGTTACGTATTTAAAATACAAAATATGAGTAACTGTATTCTGTTACAGTTACCGTTTAAAAAGGTGGTATTCAGAATACAGTTACTTTGTTGAAATAAATGGATTACACACTGTGGTCTTTTCCTGTTTCATATTTTAGGCTATGCCCTCTCCATTTTTGGTAATTCTCAAACAAAACACGCATTAAGAGGCTCAAATGCCCGTGTCTTAATCTTGCGTCTCATAATGACGAGAAGAAATATTTTTAAAAATTACTGTTCAAAAAATTATCTAATATGAAGGCAATAAGAGAGTGTTACAGGCATAGCCCTAAAGAACGTAGCCTCATGGGCAGTGTAGCCCGTGCTGCAGGGAGAATGGACCGCCATACCCGTTATGTGTCTGTGAGCGAGGGAGGGAGAGAAAGGAGAGTGGAAAAGTACGAGTTGTCATCGAGCAGAAACAGGAGCTGGAAGCATGTAAATATAATAATAACCACTGCATCCAAGAAGAGTGCCTGACGAGCCCAGTTGTAAGTAAGCTATTAAGACTCGACTGTACACCATGTTTGTGTTTTCCTCCGAAACAATAAGTTCCGTTGAAGCAGCCTTTCAACGCCTCTCTCTGTCTCTCGCTAGCAAAGTTGATCCAGACAACAAAATAAAGCTAGTTTTCGGCTACGAGCCCGACACGAAACCCGACTATTAGCCAGAGGTCCCTTTACCATGGCTCGGAGCCGCGGACCTGTTTTATATACGCGCGGAATAGTTTTCTGTACGAGATCTCTGCAAAAAGCGCAGCCTGTTACGAAACCAGTTTCACCCCGGTTCTTTTTTATTCCTCGAGGCATCCAGAGACGGCACCGGACTCAGTAGTCATTTCACAAAACCTTTATTCATCTTCAGCTAAGCATGCATCTTCTAGAAGGGAAGACGTGCAAGGCCGGTGTCCCTCTGCAGATCTGCACTCCATTGTCTGTGAAACACAGTTTTGTAGAAGCGACCCTACCATAAAACCCCCCATGGTGTCCTGCAAACTCTGTGTCTGTGTGTGCGCGTACCCGTGTGTCTATGTGAGTGCACGTGAGTGACTGTATGCGCGTACCTGTGTGTATGTGTGAGTGCACGTGAGTGAGTGTGCATGTGGGTGTGTGAGTGTAACAGTCAAAGCACTGTGTGTGTGTCTCTGTGTACGTGACTTCCTGCGGGTCATAAAAGTAATCTCCTCACCCGAGCTACACCAAATTCCTCTACACAACATAGAAAACAGAGTTAACATATTACAAACACTGAGACCCCCACTCTGCATCCACTGGCCATTGGCCTCTCGTTGTCTTACATTTACATTTAAGGTGGAGAGTCTCCTGCAAACCTACTTCTAAGTTTATAACAATTATGAGTTTTTATTAAAGGTACAAGCATCAGCAATCCCCACCTGTAGCTTCCTGTCTCCTTTTATGACAGGCAGACCCCCAGTGTCCATAAATTCCTTTCCCTCTAAACAATTACACACACTCTCAGGCCACAGCTAAGCCCAAAATATAACACGCAGACAAATCATTCCTTATTCCTCTCATCTACAGCTGGACCCTCTTATCTAAGCAAATTTAACACATTGTATTCTAATAATTGTTTTCTTGTACTCACAAGCCTTACCCAACGTCAACCTGCTGTTACTCATTTTATATTAATATTTAAACATCTAGTTGCTATTGGTATGGTGAGTAACCCTCAGTAATAGTAATAAATCACACAGCAATAGTACATTCATGTAGTTGTAAAAAAGCATGATAATATATCAAGTAATCCAAAGTATTCAGAATACGTTACTCTCATTGAGTAATGTAACGGAATACGTTACAGAATACATTTTGGGGCATGTAATCTGTAATGGAATACATTTTAAAAGTAACCTTCCCAACACTGTGTATCAGATACGAAAAAAAGGAGAAGGTTTGGAGAAAAGTGATGAAAAACTTCATAGAGAGTACTGAAAACGTTTTGCTATGAAGGTCGGGTGGATTGCTCTTCGTCTCATTGGCTGTTAGAGGCGACTGTTTGTGTTTCACTTCACATGTGGTGTGTGCACCATGAGGATGAGCCCAGGCATCCCCAGAGTTCATGGCCACACTTTGATTGGTGAATGGAAAGCTTAGAGATACACTCAAGGAACGATTTTAAAACAATCATGCTGGATATCTGTACTGATATGGACTGACTAATGTGTTAGGAGTGAAAATTATAAACCAGCATGCTGCTAATGAGACGACAGATGGTGTCCTGGGGGGGTCCCACCAGCGGCCTGCTGGAGGTAATTTTGTAGCTCTCACACCGCTCATCCTCTCCTCCTTGCACAAAGAAGCAGATACCAGTCCCAGTAATGAGTCAAGGACCTTCTACAGCCCCGTCCAGCTCTCCTACAGTAACCATCCATCCCCTTGAGACTCTGCTGAGAGACAGCAAATCTTCTGCCAGCAAGGAGCCATCCTAGAGGAGTTGGTCTACCTGTCCAATCTCTGACCCTAGCCAAATGCAAATTAGTGGAAAAAATAGCCAGAAATATGAGAAGGGAAAATATATGAGTGTCCTCCACCTGTGAGACCATTCCTGTTTTGGGGGTGGTCTCATTGTTACCCCTCTAGCACAGCTGAAACTGATTAACACCCTCCTCTGCTACTTAACTGACCCGATCAATGTCCCAGAAGTTTAAAAGACCTGATGTTATACTCTGATTACAAAGTGTTGCTTTCATTTTTTTGAGCAGTGTGCTTAGTGTACCTCGGCTGGGGCAAAATCCCACCTCCCCACCCCAGAGGAAACCGTGGCCTCAGATTTTGTAAGCACTAATTCTCCTGCCAGCTGCTTCCCACTCGTCTGAAAACCACGATGGGGTTGACATGTTGACATGATGAGAAGCAGGGTTATAACTCTCAAATCACCAAGACGGATACCCTCCTCATGCAGGCTGCTTCTCAAACTCCATTAACATCATAAATGCTGATGCAAAAGTTAATTGTGTTTATTTTGAACGCCTGACCATAACTGCTTAGCAGAGCACAATTACGCATCTTAAGCTTATTTTATTTTCCAGCAACCTTCTGCAATTATCATGTTTCAAGATCCCAACAATGGCTCTGGATGCATGTTAATGAGCAGTGGTCCTCATGGGGATTCACTCCAGGATGGGAGGGATTCATCCCATGAAAAACTCGACTACAGCTCCGAAATCAGGCCGGCTGCTCTGCACGGAGAAGTCTGCAGATCGATTCTGCACAGGCCTGGATCATCTCCGAGGAGCAGAGTATCATCTAATACCATGACTTCATCATATGAAGAGAGCGTGTGTGTGTGTGTGTGTGTGTGTGTGTGTGTGTGTGTGTGTGTGTGTGTGTGTGTGGATACCACACCGTCTGAGCTCTTGTTTCAGTCGATGTGTCGAGTGGATTTGTGTTTATTTGAGCCTTTAGTCAATACTGCTGTTTGTATGAGTGTGCTTGAGAGATAGTGTGTGTGTGTGTGTGTGTGTGTGTGTGTGTGTGTGTGTGTGTGTGTGTGTGTGTGTGGATACCACACCGTCTGAGCTCTTGTTTCAGTCGATGTGTCGAGTGGATTTGTGTTTATTTGAGCCTTTAGTCAATACTGCTGTTTGTATGAGTGTGCTTGAGAGATAGTGTGTGTGTGTGTGTGTGTGTGTGCGTGTGTGTGTGTGCGTGCTGAGATGAATGAAACCCGGAGACGGTAAACTCACAGAGTCATTACCATCATCAGACACGCTCGCTCTCTGTGTGTGAGCTGGTCAGCCTGGCAGTGCTCACATATTTTCACATGCCGCTTCCTCTCAATATCAGCTGTCACATCCAATCGGAACAGAGACAAAGAGACGAGTGGAGCAAAGATCTGGCGTCTGTGAGATCACACCAACTCAGTTTGAGCCTCACATTCTGTTTTCTGGACCGTTATCGGTTTCTGACAATTAACGTGCATGCTTTTATCTAACATATATGTTTGAGATGACACAAAAATCTGAATTTTTCTCCTGTCGCCATTAAGCTTTCAGTGGCACCCTATCAGCCGAATTATGAACTCTTAGATCTGTTTCTCTTTTGGCTCCTGAACAGTTTACAGAGATTAAAAACATCCTTTCTCTGTAGCTGAAATCAAAGGTCCAGACTGCTCCAGTCTTCATCTTCAAGTCTTCATCATCTGCATCTTAAAATGAAACCTTTTTCTTAAATGCTAACAACTTGAAACCTGTCATCCAGATTTATATAAGTCCTGTTTAAATAACAGTCCAAAACTAGTCGTCAGCATTCTTCCACTTGTTTCCTGCGTGTAAAAAACACTGATGCTAGTATGTTTCGTTTTGCCACAAGTGAAATCCACAACAGCCTCGGCATGAATACACAAATCTCTTAAAGTCCGCTACATGACTGCTCCATTCAGCTTCAATTTAAAACACAACAAAAGGCAAAATCAGTCCTGTTAGTGTCCATAGAGGAGCTCAGATTCATGATCACATCCACGAGGCTTGATCATAGAGTTCAGCTACTGGACACATAGACAGCAAAAAGCTTTATATCCGTTTTCCGTCTGGCTGATCTGCACCTGAAAGTTCGTCTCTCTTCGCATGTGGTCGCTGTTTTAAATGGCTGCCTAGAAGTCTAATTTTGACCACTTGCACATGCCTTTCTGCAATTTCAGAGTAAATAGCTTCATTTTTCAGCATGGCAATGATCCCAAACACGCTGCCAGTGCAGTAAAGCACAGCTGGATAAAAACATTTTTCAGCCTCCCCAGAGGCCAAACTTCAACGTCATTTAAGCAGTGTGGGATCATCCTGACAGAAACCAGGAGAAGAAGAAGCTTGGAAAACGATTCCTAATGAAAAGAAAGCTGCCTCACACCAAATATTGACTTCCAAGCTTGTGAGAACTGTACAAACTCTTGTTTTTGCCTTTTATACTTTATTGCCATGTTTGTTTTTCCATCTATACAAATAGTGCTGTACCACCAGGCTGTATGAAGACTTCTACTTGTGGTTTAACTGACCATCAGAGTTAACTGTATTAACATCAATCTTCCCGTTTTGCGACTTCCAGACTAAATGTCAGCTGATATGCAGATGATGCTCAGATGTATGTTCCTATCCTACCAGCAGAGCCTGATCATTAAGGGCAGGGGTCATCAGAGGGGCAGGGATAGCTCAGTAGATAGTGTGTTCGAATTCACTGAACGGCTACCCTAAGGTCCCCCTGAGCAGGGTACCATCCCTACACACTTCTCCCCGGGTGCCCAATGGCTGAGAGGAATTTCCCCATGGGGATCAATAAAGTATACATACATACATTAACTCAAACTTTATTGATAATGAAACCTACAGTTTCCCTCAGCTGCATCAAACCTGCTCTTTAAAAATACAATTAATTTTACAGGAAAAGTTTCCAGGTTGTGAAGCCAGAGGATCTCCAGGAAAACATCAGCCTTCAGCTGCCGAAAAGGAGAGCGGAGCCATGACTTCCATAAGCTGATGGAGGCTTTAGAAGTCTTTATTAGTCCAGAATCAGAGCTACTTAAAAAAATCCCCCTCAGCTGTCCATCCACACAGATCACAGAGCAGAGTGCATATGTGCAATAACGAGGCTGCAGTAAGTACGAGCACGATTGCTGATTATGGTGACAGCAGCGTCCTTGTGTTTCAGAGCTGCTTCGTTTGAACAGCATTTCTTATTTCTGCATTGTATTTCACATATGTGGTAATTTGTAATTTTCTAAACTACTCTGCAGCTCGCATGTACAAACACAGCTGTTAACATTCTCTGAATGATTAGGATCAGCCTCGTGAGTCTCAGGGCACCTCTAAGAACCTGTGTTTTCTACCAGCGCTGTGTGTGTTGGTATTCTGAGGACATCGCATGGACCACGAGCACACACATACCAAATACGTCTAAAGTGTGAGGTCATAAATTACCTGTACAGAGTGAGTGAGTGAGTGAGTGAGTGAGTGAGTGAGTGAGTGAGTGAGTGTGTGTGTGTGTGTGTGTGTGTGTGTGTGTATCATCACAGGCTGCAGCAGAGGGAGATAAAGACACGCTTCACAGTCTAGAGGACATCTCACCTCGTGTGAGTGTGTGTGATTGTTGAGTGATTGGTGTCAGGTCAGTTCCTTCAGTCTCACACACAAACACACACACAAAGAGTTGTCATGGTAACACAGTTTGCAGCAGCAGGCTGACAGACAGACGGACGGCATGCTAACAGGCGGTCATCCTGTCTGACTGTCGCTCTGATGAACACCGAGTCTGTTTTCCACCAGCTGTCTGACTCTCAACGCCTCCGCCGCCTTGCTGCTCCTCTGCCTGCTGCTTTGTTTTTAGCTTACATGCTAATACAGTTGCCTTGATGGTAATCTCTAAGAAGCCAATGAAAGTGGACACGTGTAAACACTCTGGTGTAAACCTCTTTACAAACATTTTCTCCAGCCTCTGAGATATTTTTCCAGATTCTACATTTTGAATTTTCATTCAGAAATATTTAGCTCTGTCGCCTCACAGCATAAAGCTTCTGGGTTCAAATCCAGCCTACAGCCTTTGGAGTATGCATGTTATTCCCACAAAGGGTTTCCTCCCACAGTCCAAAGATACGCATGGGGTTAGGCTGACTGCCATGGGAGTGAATGTGAGCACAAACAGCCGCCCTGCAATAGACTGACAGTCTGACACAGGTGCTCCTTACCCCTCACCCTATGACAGCTGGGTAGGCTCTAGCCACCCCACAACTCTGAATCACATGGGTGAAAGAAAATGGATAGATGGATGAATGCTTTTAAGAAACACAGGCATAATAATTAGCTGGACCAGTACAGTACAGTTACTCCACAATGCAGTGGTCATACATTTAACTTTGCTGTTGCTGGAAATATAAAAGCTAAACCCGATTTATCTTACCGCTGACCTCGAGCTTTGAACATTTCCCCGGTATTACTATAAATATCGTAGCCTCTGAAATGAGGCTGCACCTGAATAACTGGCAGCATCATTCCGAAACAATGGGATGATCCGATTGTCAAATAGACAAGGTCTGCAGCTGACGAAACGGGACTGGAAACAAACTTCAAAACATGCACAGATGCAAAGCAGCTACACAAACATAAAAAGAAAACGTCATGAAAATGACCACAAAAAGAAAACCAGTGATTTCTAAAAGAAGGAAGTAACTTCCCTCTCCACCTCTGAAGGAGTGCAGGGCCATTTTCTTATGTTTACACCTGCTCCCAAGGGCCATTAGTTTCATAACCCATCCACTCTCCACGATAAGTTTCTTGTCTATACGTTAGGGTGAGTGGCTTCCTGTCTGTATGATAATAGTTTCCTGTCTATGAGAGCTCTGATGTTGATCAGTTGTCTCATGCAGAGGTCATACAGTAACATTTCCTCCTCAACTGTTCCCACCCTGGTCTGCATCCACTCCTGGCCTTCTGGGAGGAGAAAATAAAAAACCTTCCCCATGTTTATGCATTCCTCCCTGTCATTATATGACATGTGACTTCATAGCGCCTCATTAGCCTGCAGTCACTGCATTAGAAACACCTGCTGTCATGGGGCAGGCCTGCAGGCCCCAGCATCCACCTCTTAAGCTCACAGCAAGGAGATCGGCCACATAAATCTGGGAAGTCATCATGGATGGGAGACTTCACCGTCAGCGGCGGTGATCAATCTGAACCAAGATGCAAAGCAAAGCCACTCACATGATCACTACACCTGATGTTTTCACAGTTTAACTTTCTGTTCTCGCAAATCTACAGCTTGACTAGTAAATTAAATCACATGTGTATAATGGTTCGTTACCTTTGGTGCACTTGTTTGGTTTTTGTTGTAGCAAAGTTGTCAACTCCGGGTTTTTGATCATGAGCCTAATTAGCTCAACAGCTCATTTTATGCTCAGAATGAGAAGATTCCTGTGGAGCAGTTGCCTCGAAACCTGCAATCTTCTTTCAATTTTCATCCCGTTTTCAAGAGGAGAAGGAGTTTTTATGTTTTTGCACTGCAACAAACTACCTTTATGTAAGTATTATTGATGCTAGAAACAGAAGCAGGTGTATGCCATGCAGCATTTTGCACATGAAAGCCGCACAGCTTGCACTTAACCCAAATATAACTTCTAAAGTGGTTGAATTTATCTTCTAAACAGAGGACATAACGCTCTCTTAACTACTAAAATCCTCAATCTGGGGGATTTAACCCTTTAAGAACTACCATAGAACCAAGTCTGCCAGAGATTACTTTCTATTTTTACATGCTATAGTGCCATTTTTGGGAGCATTACATCAATACAACTGTTATAGCCCATATTTTAATAATATGTATGCATTAAGTCCATAGTAACTACATTAATTGCAAAAAGGTACAATAAAGTACAAAAAAATTGAAAATAGTTTTGTTTTGTTTTTTTACATATATTTCTACTTGGAGAAATTTAAGACACTTTAAATACAAAAAAGTTGCAAAAAATAGTTTACAACAACAGGAAATTTATTTTGAGTGTCTTCATAGTTTTATTTTTGAGGTACACCAATTTTTTACAGACTGCAGGAAGAGCGAAAAAACAATCCTATGATGCAAATTTGCAAAGAAAACAGCATGTGCATCAAAACAAACTATTTCCAGCAGTGCAATTTGAGTTCTAAGCATCCCAGAAACTATTCAGAAAAGCATAAAGTCAAACATGACTTATAAAAACACCAGTATAGGCTTTTAAGTCCTACAAATAAAAAACACAATTTTCCACGAAAATGACGTCACTTCCGGTTTCGGGCAGGTAATGGCGGACATGCAATCGTTTGCGCTGATGTCGGTTTCAATGTGAGAAGTGTTACAAACAGGAGATCGGATCGGCAAAGCGTGTTTCTGGAATATTATGTTTTTGTTCCTGCAAGCGCTTTTTATGCAATTTTTGCAAAGCTATATGTGGAAGGAAACCGTGACCGAGGACAAGCTGATGGCATAAGATGTAAGTACAAGTCCTCCGGTTTCATATGCAGAAAAAAATTATTGCGCTAGCTTACGTGGTTCCGGTTCTACAGGGATTTAAAAATAGTTACGCAAAACGGAGCGTGCTGCTCCGACCGGCTTTAAAGGGTTAAAGGAGCACAAAGCTGTAATTACAGCATTTGGCCAAAGAGGTTGCTGTTGACATTGCTGTGCAAAAGTTGCACGATGTGACCTTAAGCAAGTTCAGTGAAACAGAAAGAGGAGGTTCAATAAATCTAAGAAATGAAAACACATGCCACTGTGTAACTGGAAGTACTTATTGTTTATGACTTGCAGGAAGGACGATTCCGATTCTGATAAATTAAAAAAAAAAAAATCCTGAGAAAACTTGTGTCCTTGTTTAAACAATCTGTACGTCAAACAGCAGAGCAGTAATACTCCATTAGTACTGCATCCGCCCTGATGGATTTACTCTGCAGCCAAGCAAATGCCATTAAGACGCTTAGCCGAGCTCATAAACATGGTCCTCTAAGCTTTAATGTTAGACTGTTAAATCAACAGCAGACAGAGGCAGCGTGCAGCAGCGGGACAAAGGTTCACTTCTGCCCGAGTTCCCCCGGATACAAAAAAAGTTCATATCTTACATGAAATTACAGAGCAGCTAAAAGAAGCCCTGAGGTGACCAATAAGAGCCAATTAAAGATTACACGGACCAATCAGAGAGAGAGGGAGAGTTAAACCCTCGTTAAACAGTCATACTTTCATGATATAAAACAGATTATAATACACTATTACACTCATAATGTTCCACCAGACACCCAATCAAAGCTTGAAGCAGGTTAATTACTCTGCCAGGGCAGTTTGATATCACACTGTTACATTGTGTTTATTTCACTCTGTCAGTTCATGTCAGCTCATTTTTATTTCTACAGCACCGATTCACAGTCGCAGTAATAAACATTTATAAACAAAGTACAAAGTAAGGTGATGATACTACAACACGACATGGCAACACGGTCCCCAGTGAACAAACACTTGGCAACGGTAGGAAGGAAGAACTCCCTTTTAACAGGAAGAAACCTTCAGCAGAGCCAGGTTCAGGGCGGGGCGGGGCCATCTGCAGCATCCGGTTTGGGTGTGACGGGAAAGAGAGGGCAAAAAAACAGAACAAAGTTAAAGACATGCAGCACAAACACAGGATGCTTGGTGCATCATGGGAAATCCCCGCAGCTAAACCTAAAGCTTTATCCACCTGGTCCAGCTCTAACTATAATGTTACGAGACAGGAAATTTTGAAGCCTGAAGAGTGTGTGTCTGCTGAACCCAAGCTGGGAGCTGGCTTCGCTGCTGCACGCTCTGTGCTCTGAATATTTGCACTTGCATGAGTATGCAACATGTTCAGACAAAGTCAAATGAAGCTCTTTTATTTTCTAAAGTGCAAACGCTGCAAAGAGCGCCGCGGTGAACTCTGAAGTTAATACAGTCAGTAAATAATTCATGTCAGCAGATGCACTCGGCGACGGTTTGAAAGATGCTTTCAAAATATCAGAAAGTCAGCACTCAGTATGCTAATGTTTCTTTTAATTGATGTTAACATACGATAAATGTAATGCACAGAGTGACATGTATTCTTAAAGCCACATTATTCCAAGCTAATACGTAAATTAGTTTACTGTAAAACTTCATAAGTTGTCTTTATGAAATGAAAAATGCATCAAATAAACTAACTGCTCTCATCTTATAAGAGCTTTTATTTTTTAGTATCTCGATATAATCGCATTAACTTTACGGTAAAAGTAAAAGAATTTTACTAGAGTTTGATAGTAAATAAGCTGAGATAGAAGTCTAAGAGTTTGTTGTTTCTGTGCCTCGTACAGCGCACAGGAACACTGGGCAGGAGTCATTAATCGCCGCAGGAGTCTCAGTCACGGCGCCTTGTTAACAACTTAACCTTTAAACAGTCCTTTGGCCACAAACGCTGAGATGAAACAATTATGAGAACACACTAAGTTTAGGATTTCAAGGTAAACATTAACGGTCCGGTTAGTCTTTGCAACTTGCATAGCAAAGGCTCTTAGAAAAATCAAGTATTAATTATTCAGCGAAATGAGTGTGCACAGCTTTACTTGTCAGCGTGCAGGTACAAAGTACAGCCAACTCAAACATCGCCACACCAAAAAAAGAAAGAGTTAAAGTGCAGAATTTTGATGACGTAGGGATGTTGTCCGCATTTACAGAGAGAGGTTATTCCATGAAAAACCAGTGAGCGCCTGACGAATGTTAACGTCTGAGGTCTAAGTCGTGACCAGTGACGACCTCAACCCCAACTTTAACTCTAGGCATTCAAAATATGGAATTTTTGGTATTATGAAACTATTTTCTCAGGTTTTAAGAATCAGGGAACAAGAAAAACTCAAACACCAAAAACTAAAAAGTGTGGCCTCGCAAGCCTAGAGTCTGGTCGGCGACCGCATGCGGGAGTGAAACTGTGAAACATTCAACAGTTGCCTTCAAAGTAAAAGTTGCGCCTTTTTGTAATGTCTTGGTTTCAGCAGTAATGCAGAACTTTGGAAATGAATGTTTTCCGAACGTTTTCCATGCAAAGCACCGGAGATTGCTGCAACCTGCTGGTGACCAACGCACTCACCGGGAGGTTTTTTAATGCTTCACTGTAATCAGTTTCACACTGACTGGCAACAACCTCCCCCAACTGTGCCAACCAGTTGTGGAGTATGCACTTTGACCCAGTGACCGGAGGTTACCAGGGGGACAGCCGGTCTCTCAGCCTGAATGACAAAGGTTATCATCTATAATGAAAACATTTTTGACCCACAAGGAATCCTGTAGGATCAATGTAGGAAAAAAGAAGTTCTTTCATATTTTCTAACGTTTCTTTGAGGAGCTCCCGATCTCATGTCACGATATGAGCAATAAAAGATCACACACACACAACTTTCCAATACTCGTGCTCACAGCCGGCTTTATGCAAAAATCACACAAAACAAAAACCAGATTTAGTCTTGAGATTGTAAATCTTTGAGTGGGAATAAAAATTCTCAGTTTTTCCTTTTTAAATAAAGTTTAAATGTATTCTCCAGCTGTGGCGGTTTCATGTGAACATGAAGTCAAGAGGACTCAAATGTGTACATGAGGGGGCATTTAGGGGGCCGGTGCCAAAGTCCTGTGAGCTCGTCCTGATCTACATTTTATATGTCCTTCATTTACTGTGTAGCTTCTTCTGTTGTCATAAATGTGGAAAGAGAGAGATGGAGGGAGGCAAGCTGCCAGCGCAGAGAGAGATAAGCTGTCAGCAGAGAGCCAGTTAGGGTCAAAGGCCACAGATTGTGGTTTGTTGACACTCTAAAGCACTTGACCTGACCTAGTAGTCAGGTGGTCGACGTGCTGCGGTTCCCGCTGTGATGCTTTCAGACCGTCCTCGTCCCATCAACAGACGTTTAGTTCACAAATTATTCATCACATTCTAATTAGTATCAAATACAGAAACTCTAATTAAACACCTTCCCAGTAAGAGCGCAGACGCTGTGCTTCCTAGATGAGTTATTAACACTGGGCCCAGCATAACCTCTGGAGCAGTTATAATGTAACCAGGCCTGGATCAACCGGAGGATTTTAAACTGTTAACACATCAGTGAGTAAAATCATTTGCAGCATGAGCAGCCTCTGCACTGCAGATCACTTCACAAAATATCATTTTTTTAATGTTAATATTGTGATTTTAAAATGTTAATGTTATCTAATTGAGTCAAAATTAAACTAGGTTTAAATATGAAAACCTCCGGCTTCCTCCCACAGTCCAAACACATGCAGTCAGTGGACAGGGGTGGGGAACTCCTCAAGGGCCGGTGTCCTGCAGGTTTTAGATCTCACCCCTGGGTCAACACACCTGAATCAAATGATTAGTTCGTTACCAGGCCTTCAAGACATGTTGAGGAGGTCATTTGGCCATTTAAACCAGCTGTGTTGGATCAAAGACGCATCTAAAACCTGCAGGACACCGGCCCTCGAGGTCTGGAGTTCCCCACCCCTGGGTTGGCCTAACTGGTGATTGAATTGTCTATAGGTGTAAACAGTTGTCTGTCTCTCCGTGACAGACTGGGTGTACCCCGCCTCTCGCCCTATGACAGCTGGGATAACCCCTAACCCTCCAACTTCCTCCTGCTAATTTATTTATATTAGCCTCAGCAGGTAGCCCATCATCATCTGCCAACGAGTCCGACGGCACCACCCCTCCAAACATCGCTGCCTTTTTATGTACAAAGTTAAAGCGCAGCAGTAAGTGTTGGTTTCTCACTCAGCTAAACCTCGTGAATCCTCTTCTTCACATTTGGTTGTTAAACAGCTGAGAGGACAGCCACTCTGATCATCTTATGGGAACTCAACGAGTTTGACCTCTCAGTCTGTTTGATGTTGGAAACTGAAGGAGCGTTTGGACCTGGAAACTTGCAGAGATCTCAGACTTGACATGCCGGTTGTCCTCATTAAACAAATGATGACTGACTCTAAAACGTTCCTCTTAACAGGGGGAGGATTGAGTTACACTCAATGTTTTATTCAGTGTTTTTTCCAGTGGTGGATGTGTGCAGACATCGCTTCATCGCTGAGGCTGTGATAAGGGTGAGAGGACTGTCACAATATTAAAGCCAATCAAAGCAGCAGCATTTACAAAGGACCCATCATTGTAAACATGAACTGTTTCAGGTAACGCAGGTAATGAGTCTACCTGACGGTCCTCACAGACAGTTCAGTAACAAACTCATATCCCTGCTGCAGCAGTGAAAGGGACAAAAGACACAAATCCTTTGGTCATTTATGGTCTAATCATTAAATATTTGACATTTTTACAATTAAAACTAACTGCTTTAAATATCGAGGCATCGCGAGCAGCAGGCTATTGAATTTCAAGTGGACACCGACTTTGGTTGAATAAAGCGTGCAAGGAGAAATTAGTGCGTCACAAATGTATTGGTCATACATGTCCAATAAAGAAACCTGGAGTTATCAAATAAAACAGCTCCGACCTTCAGAGCTTCAGTGTAAGTCTCATGTTGAGTAATACTCATTAGTTTGCAGCCTTTGACTGAAAACGCTGCTTTGTTTGTATCTGAAAAGCTCAGCTCAAAGACACATTTGTCCAGTTTTTCCCCGTTTTTAGGGATTTTTCCTCGTCTGAATGGAAGCAAAGAAGATGTTTTCTATAACCAAAAATACACTGACTTGATTTGATGGGCATTTAATGGGTATTTTACTTTAACAAGCGTTTTCTGTTTACTGGAGCCGAACAGGCCAGAAATTTTCCACCTTGAATTTCTGCTTGTGGATTTTTCCAGAAAAGGTAAACAGACCTTACCCTCTGTGTGTTTGCCTGTCTTTGTGAGAACCAGTTTGGGGTCAGCTCTCCTATCTGGAGTCACTGAACTGGACCTCTGGACCGTGTTTGTGCAGCGGCCCCCAACCTTTTTTGCGGCACAGACCGGTTTAATATCAGACAATATTTTCACAGCCATTAAGGTGTCATGGATAAATAAAACAAAATAAAATGATACGACCAAGACAAAAAAGCTGTAAATATAATAATAAATGCAAATTCACTGTTTAACTGTGTAACTTTATTAACACTGAGAGTAACGTCCTCCTCTCTGCCGCTTAATGCTGTCTGGTTGCTATGGTAACATGTAAATATTTATTTCAAAATAAGACACACAACTACAACACGGGAAACGACCCAGGGAAACCCAGTTAATGATAACAACCCTGAAAACCATCAATTTCACACCCGAGTCTCAACTCTCCCGGCCCGGTGCCGAACGACTCAAGGACCGGCCTGGAGGTTGGGGACCGATGTTTTAGAGCATTTTTAATAATCTGACCAATAACACAGCTGCTGTGACATCAATTATAGTTACAGGAAGTCCTCAGCTTAAGCAAGTGAAACACTAGGATGTTACTCATTAGCAGATATCTGTATCTGTGTGATGCTCCCACACAGGCCGTGGATGCAAACTGATAATTAAGCTAGCTGATAACTTAGCGCTCCACCTTCAGGTGCAAATATATGCAATCCCTGAATAAATGTGGAGACTTCAAAACGCAAAGCTCAAATCTAAAGTTGAATGCTTGAATGCATCTTTTATATACAGTCTATGTATGCAAAGGTCAACCTGTGGCCAGGAAAAACTGGCCGCAGAGATCAAACTAAAGCTGGTTTTTTTCTAGAAGTTACTCGACAAAGCAGCTCGGGTTATATCTCACACACAAAGGTCTTTAACCCGCTAGCTCCTGACTACAAAGTCTGTGTTCAACAATGTCCAGCTGCACCAGCGTGAGAATAGCACAACAATTATCTGGTGAGTAGGTGTCCTGTGTCCTGCCTCCTGCACGCTCTGTTTAGAGTACTTCCATCAGTTAAATTCAGCCAGCGTTACAGAAGAGAGTTTCCATGTGACAATAACGAGTGCTATAATGATGTAAAATGAGCACAAAGAGACAGAAAATCCTAAAAAGTCATTAAATAAAAACGGTTTTGTATGGCAAAGAAGGACCACCCTGTACGGCAGGTTTAAGGTCGAGGTAAGAGGATGTCAGCGACGGCCCTGTGTGTGTGTGTGTTTGCCTGATGGCCTTCAGGGTCAGCGAGTGGACTTTAAACTGAGCGATCTGTTGTCACACACAAACTCATTCAGCTCAAGTATCACTTCTCCTTAAACAAGGCAGCAGTGTGTCTCTTCTGGCAGTGTGTGCATGTGTGTGCGCGTACGTGCGTGCATGTGTGCGCGCCCTCTGTAACATCTCACTTCGTTCTAGCGCTCTCACACGTTACAGACAAACATGTGCGAGAGCAGCAGCAGCAGCCATGAGTATCTGAGCTGATGTTTTACATCTGCAAACACGGCTCCGGTCTGCTGTCACGGATCAGAGAGGTGGCACTCAAATAAAAACGCGGTTTCATCGGTTTCCCTTTGTGCAGTTTTAAGAGTCAAGTATCGCATTCATGAATCTGAGAGTATCTACGACCTTGTTTCCTCTGACACATCAAGGGCTGAAAGGTAAGCACTACAAGCATCTGGCTGAGAACAAGAGGTCGTTGGAGCAGATGGAGGGCATAAAAAGCACTTGAACCTTTAAGCAGAGACCTCACATACATGTATATATGTATTTTTATTTTACATTTATATATTAAAGACCATATTAAAGTGTCTGTTTTCCGAGCCCTACACTTTACTGCCTGAAGTCTGGTTAAGGAGATAAAGCACCCCTTTGGTAAACACCGAACCACCTCATCTTCTTGGGGACTGGAAGGTAGGGCTGCCACGATTTGTCGACTAGTCACGATTACGTCGACTATCAAAATCGTCGACGACTGATTTAATAGTCGACGTGTCGTTTGAAGCTTTGTAAGATCGCAAAAGACGCAGGAATAAGTAGCAGGATTTAAGAGTGTAATAACGGACTGAAACAGAAGATGGCAGCACTGCATGTACAAGGATTCCAGCTGCCGTTAAACCCCGAAGAAGAAGAAGCAGCTGTGTCCCAGAATTCATAGCGCAGCCCAGCTTAGTTTCCAACAATGGCGGTAGCTAGTTAGTTTTAATATTACTCTTATTATTCTTTCTGGGTCACAAAATAAACGTTTAACATATTTTCAGGCGAGAATGTAGCTGTGTAAACCTCAAATATCGGCTCAGTTTTCGGAGACGTCTGTTACCCACTAGCTCGATAGCTAGCCGGGGGCTAGGTCACTAGCGCTGTGAGAACACCGGACTCCCGGCAAATTGTTTTCAAACCCACCGCCGTCTTTCGCGACTCAGGTTAAATATATATGAGTCACTTAGATAAATTAAAAATGTTGTTGTTTGGCCTTTTTTTTTTTTTTTTTTTTTAGTATTTTATTTGTTCCTGAGTAAATCGGTTTGGCTGAGATTAAAGTTATAGTTTTTACACAGCTGAATAAACGTCAAGCAGACAGCTGATTATCAGAAGTGTGAGATGCTGGAGAATATACCCCGGTGTCCTGTTATATTTTAGATAGCAAGGAGTTTATTAAACTTTACCGAAACAATCTGCAAATTTCATTAAAATTGAATAAACTATCATCTTGTCTTTATTTTTAGTTAGCACCTTAAAAGCTTAAAGCTGTAAGCTAATGATAGTTATATAAGCTGTAGTTTTACGTCCAGTGGATGATGATCTGATTAGTCGACTAATCGCAAAAATAATTGGTGACTAGTCGACTATCAAAATAATCGTTTGTGGCAGCCCTACTGGAAGGCATTCCCAACAACATCCTACAGACCCATGTCTAAATTACCATTTCTTGTACAAATATTTTCAAGCAATTTCAGTCATTTTTAAGTTCAATCAACTCAGAGTCATTGCCAAGGTAAAGCCTTAGCTCTTGCAGAAGGACCTGGAAAAAGTTCTTCATGCTTTTATCTGGACCACTCTAACTCCCTAAACTTTGGTATTGAACAATCATCTTGACAACGCTAACAGTTAGTCCACAATGTGGTAGCTGTGCTATATAAAAAAAACTTTGCTGACCTTTGCAGAGTGAGAAAATCCTTCAACTTAGTGGCATTAACTTCCACTGCTTTGCATCTGCATGCAAACTACCCCAAGACAAATGACAGTATCATCTGCAAAGTAAACAAAGATCACCATCACTTTCACTGCACATTACATAAGAGTTCAAAATGGAAGGACACAAAGTGACTCTGCTAAAGTCCAACAACTGCAGGAAAATAAGACTGACTTATTTGCTTGTAATGCAAACTAAGTTCTTCCTGGACAACTCCAGGTCCACAAATTAACGTAACCCTCGAGTACACTGGGAACAAGAACAGGAAGACTTCCACCAACATTATTGAGACATTACACGACAGCCAGGACATCCATGCACTCATTATTCGACTGTTACCAAGGTTAGCCTTCACAGATAAATTATACAGAGATTTAATTGGTCAGATAGAGAGCCAAAGACCAAACATGGTGCTCACAAACATTTTCAGCTAAAGTTGATGTTTATTTCTCAGAAAGTTCACCTTTAATCAAACTAAAGTGTTGCAGGTGTAATCTATGTTCAAAGCAGACGCTTCAATTTAGTGTATAAATGTGCAGTGGACTGTAAAGCTTTACTCACTAATTCAGCTTAGTTCAATTCAGTTTTATTTATATTGCACCAAATCTCAAGGTGCTTTACATTGTAAGGTAGACGCTACAATGATACAGAGAAATCCCAACAACCAGACAACTCCCAGTGAGCAAGCACTTGGCGACAGTGGAAGAAAAACTTCCTTTTAACAGGAAGAAACCAGTGAAAAAGTGAGTGAAGAAGAAACACTCAGTGCATCGTGGGAAGCCCCCAGCAGCCTAGGCTGACTGCAGCGTAACTAAGGGCGGATTCAGGGTCACCAGGGTCAGCTTTAACTATATGCTTTAACAAAAACTGCTTTTTATTTGTAAATGCTGTTTATTCCAGAGCAGTTTACTTCACAACCACGCCTACATTTGGCTCCCCCCTCAGTGTTTATTCAGGAGCTACTGCCTCTTGAGACTTGACCTGTTCCCAAAGACTCGAGGCCTGACTTCTGTAACAGTTACACTTGAACTTTACTTGGAAACCCTCTGCAGATCCAAGAATTCAATACAGCCCCTAAACTCTAACACTAGCTGATGCTAACAACATTTCCTGTAAAGCTCCACATTCACTGTGTGTCTGTTTTCACCCTAATAGGATCAGCCCGGCCTGAGAATAAAAACACTGACCGCAGAATCCAACACGGACATCTTAGTATCCCAGTGAGGGCTCCCACTGGCAAAACACAGCACATTCTCTGACTCTGACTTTATCCGAGTCGGAATGTGAACATTAAAAACAAAAGCGAGGCCAAACTCTGAAACACGCTATTAGAGAGCCGAGGACTGAGCGGAAACATCCTCCGGCTCAACATGCTACCCTCAGAAAGTCCTCGCAGAGGCAGACCTCCCCGGCTCACACACACTCTGTTCCCATCCCCACTTTGGGCACGCTGACTGGAAACTTTCCCATCTCTTTGAAATGTGTGTGGAGGGGTTGAAGTCCAACAGGGGGAAACGAGAGCTTTTGTTACCGTGGGAACAGACGCTTGACAGACAGGGTGCTCAACTGTTGACGTGGTAACGAGATTCTTATCTCTGTGAACCAATCAGCTTCTTCCCAGGGGAGTCTGCATGTCCTAGGACATTATATATAGGTCACAGGTTCGATCCCTGCACAGTACTTAAGGTTTTTCTGAATAAGACGCTCAGGAGTTAATTTATGTGGTTTTCTGCTTCAAATAAATCCTATAAAAGGTTCTAAACAGGTAAAAGGTTTTCTTTAAGTTTTAGGAAGGACCTTTAAGGTGTGGAAATTGCTTGGTACTTCCTTCAGAAGTCTCAGAGAGTTTTAAAAAAAAGTCTTAGTAAGGGTCAATTCTTGTCCTGGAATTTTAAAAGATATAAAAGATGTTGTCTGGGGGGGGATCCAGGTATCCTATAAAAGGCTCTATGAAGGTTTGTGGTGGTCATGGTGTGTGTGGAGGGGGTGTTACCTCAGGAGTCTTTTCAAACAGTCCAATCAAACAAGTCCTAATAACCTTTAAGAAGATTACAGAACTCTTAAAGTAAAAACCAGAGCTCCCTTTTCTTAAATAGTATTGTAGCTTTCCTCTTCTTCTTTGTTCAGTTTTTTTTTTTTTTTTTTGGGGGGGGGGGTTAATGCTTCAGTGGTTTCAGTGGGTCGATCCTTGGGGCAGTCATTTAAGGACCCTCAGAGGCTATGATCAGTCCCAGTCTCACCAGTGATATTTAAAAAGGTTACAACACTCTCTCTAGGGAGGTAAAAGGCTATTTCAATCTCTGATAAAGGCTTCTGGTGATGTTTATTTAAAGATATAATACAGGAGGGGCATTCTTGTAGGTTTGATTAGTCCTTGCTTTGATTTTGGATTTTTAGGGCAGCATTCCCTTTGAGCATCTCAGAGATACAGAAAAATGTCCTAATGAGGGACAATCCTTGTCCGTGAATTAGTAAAGATGCTTTTTAGGAGAGTCTAGGTGTCCAAGAAATCTTCTGGTTGACTTTCAAAATTTTGTTTTGGGGTTTTTTTGTAGCCCTTTGATGGATTGTTTTTTTTTTTTTTCTTAAGGAGTCTTTAAGAAATAAACAATTCAAAGAGGTTCCATCATTATCAGGAAGGTTAGAGGCCTATTACAGGAAGTAGAAGATTGTGTTTATGTCTCATAGTAATACAACATGTCCTAATAAGAAGTTTTCAGAAGGATCAAAAGTTCCCATGAATGAGTAACGGTTCTTGTACAGTTTTGAAATAATACTTAAATACTTTCCTCAGCTTTCCAATGGGACAATTCTTAAAGGGAGTTTCAACAATCCTTTAAAAAGGACCGTCCTTTTAAAAATGGTTTCTAAATAGTTTATGAAGCCCTTACCTGCAGATATGTGACTAGACTAAAGCACCAAATCTAGAAAAGGTGAACTGGCAGACTCAGACTGGGCAACGTGAGCAAGAAGGATAAATAATGGTCCCCTGATGTAACCTCTTCGGTCTTTGACGACACTGACTGGTTATCAGTGACCGTGTTTGGTCTGTCAGAGTGAATCATCCGATCAAACAGCAGCTCACTGCCAGCAGGGTAATTCTGATTAATATACAGCAGCCATGTTGGCTCACATCCCCACCCCTGGATCTAATCTGATTTAACTGAACTTAATTTGAGTGTAATAAGGGAATTATGTTATGATTAGGGGCTTTATTTCCCAAATCAGTGTACCAGAGAAACACACTGTGGGAACAGCACCTTCATTTGACATACTGTGTAAAATGACAGTAATTTATGAATAAATTCTAACGGTGTAAACCTGCATCAGTACTTTGCTGACAATGATCCAACCTTAAAAGTAGAGTGATGGGTTTTTTTTTAACAGAAACTCATGTGATGGACACAGGATGGAGTTTTTTTTTTCAGAATTGGTTTGTAAAAATGGTCCAACTTCAGTGATGTGGAACTGGTTTGGCTTTCATCCGTCAGAAACACACCAAAGCACAATTTTTGGTAGAGCATGCAAGTGGGCCGTTGATATTACCGTGTTTTTCAGGAAATAAGTCGGTTTTAAAATCCTTTGATTTTCTGAAAAGTCGACAGTGCCCCTTATAATCCGGTGCGCCTTATGTATGAATTCTGGTTGTGCTTACTGATCTCGAACTGATTTTATGTAATACACGGCGCTCAAAAATCTGTCAAAAAATGTTTTAGTACGACTTTGCTAAGCTACGAACCTGCACCGCTTGATGGATTGTCTGAGCATTACGGCTACCGTAGTCAGGAGCCTCGTGGGGTAATATGTACTGTGCTTCAACATAATATCACTGTATTGTGTGTGCAGAACCTCTTTTTAAGTTGTGTGGATATTATACATGGTTATGCTCAGGATATCTCAGCCCATTTCCACTGGAAATGCCTCTTGGTTAAACTGTCAGCAAGGAATTTGCATTAAAAAAAACAGGTGCTTGTTTAAGTGAAAATACATTGATGGGTTTTGGGGGGTTTTTTTGCACTAATAAAGTTGTGGAGTTGTAAATTATTTTGTCTCGCGCCAATGATACCGTGAGTTATATCGTTCTTGCAAATTTCCAAATATATATCGTGATAAATATTTTTGGCCACATTGCCCTGCCCTACTCTGGCAACAAATTTCAATCATAAAGTCGCAATAATTTTGGTCATTTTTCTATTTGAGACTGTAGTTCAGGGATATTAGCCTAAAAAGTCCTCTAAATACAAATACCAATAAATTACCAGCTTGTTTGGTGAAATTAGCTAATTTTAGCCAACACTAGCTAAATCTTCTCTCTATTGTTTCTGGCTAAACTTAATAAAACTGAGGTCCACATCAGTGGGGCAATGACTTCATGGAGGGACAGGGTGGCTTTGGGGATCAAATCCAAATCAGAGTTCTTTTCACTAATGTTAGCCCGGTGGCTATCCTACAAGTTATCCGTACAATAACACCTACAGCCAATTCAGAATTAGTTAACCAGTTAACCTAACACATCAGTCATTGGACCAACTAGAAGCTGTGTAACTTTGAGCAAAACACTGTTTCGACTGTTAAAGGTCAGCCAGTTCTTATAAGCTTTATTTGCTAGCTAACATTATTTTAACTGAGTTAAAATGCTAGTTGGCTTTAGCTTTCCAAATTACCAAATGGCAGCTGAGGTGATTCTAAATGATATCTTATGCTAAAACGATATTGATGACAATACAGAACAATAACTAACAACTTGTTTTTTTTTACAATAACAGCCAACAGTAATGCAGGACAAAGGCAATTAATTTCAGATGTTTTGTGTTTCGATTTGCAGGCATAAAATAGACATAATCAAGTGTTTGTTTCCATGAAAGCAAAAACAGGATTTGTAAAAATGTTAACTATTAAACCTAACACTAAACCTGCCTTACAGGCAGCTGGGTGCTCTTTGTGTAGCTGCCCAGGTGGAAAAGTGAAATCTTAAGAGCCAGTTTGGGTCTATGAGGAGCCATAAATGTTATAAATATTGCTCAGAATATGCGGAAACAGGAAGAGCAGACAGGGCAAAGAGAAGGACAGTGAATACAACCATTTGAGAGGTTTTCTTATGACAGAGTCCGGACCTGGTCTGAATCAGCCTGGATACGGGATACTAAGGCCCAGACGGCGTCACCCCTCCCTCTTCCTCCTGTCTGGGAGCCGGAGGTGAGCAGAGTCAGGTAGCAGCTGAATGAGGGCATTTGTGGAAAAAGACTCGAGCAGTCTCCGACACAAAGACAGCATTTAGAGAGTGAGGGGCCACATCTGGAGGGAAACTCAAATACCAACCAATTAACGATAACACCTCATCCTCGCTGTGGACAAAGGTGTCGTCAGGTTTCAGTGCTCCACTTCACCTCCGTTATTCTATTTGTGCTCTACCCGTTTCAGTTTCACAAGCAGAATTTCCTCACCTGATATCAGCTGTGTTCACACACTTAATCTCTTACATGATTTTATATAAATAACTTCTCGTTTTTTCCATAACAGTCAAAAACCTCAAATATATTCAGTTTGCTGGATATCTTAGCAGAGGAACTAGACTCAGTGAGTTTATAAACATTAATAAAGTTAAAAAGCTGAAAACATTCTCACATTAAAGATTTATTTGACTTGATTCTTGAAAACAGAGTAAATTATTTGATGATTAAAGCAGACTAATCGTACCTCCCGACTGCATGGAGCCGGTGCTCATTTCACCTGCTAATTTACATTTTTTACAAGACCTTTTTCATTTTCACTAATATTATATATATTTATATATATTTATATATATTTATATATATATATATATATATATATATATATATATATTTCTGTCTTTCAAAGAGATTTTTATATATTTAGTAGGGGTGCAACGATACACAAAATTCACGGTTCGGTTCGGTTCGATACTTTGGTGTCACGGTTCGATATTTTTTCGATACAAAAAAAATGTTCATGCCTTTTTAATTTGTCATTTATTAAAATTATAAATATATATTTTAACTCAAAAGTACAGTTTTTAAATTTAACCCTAACCCTTGTGCGTGTTTTTTATTTTGACAGCGAATGCGCACCTGCGGACCACTTATGTGCAGCCCTGGTTATTTAGCTCGTCATATTGCAGCCACAGAAATTATTTTGTCCATGAAACCATAAAGCTGCACTTTCTTTTTGCCTTATAGTCTGATTTGTCATAACTTCTCCTGCTGCTTTTACACACACACTCACATAAGCTCAGCGATTCTCTGCGCGATCAACCTCTCACATGTTTAAGCTTGCTGCAGGAGATTTCACTTGTCATGTTTGGATAGTAAGCTAACGATTAATAAGACGATGTCAGAGGAATTGGTGCACAAATTATCATCACTCACCAATCAGTGCTGTCGCTCTCTATACACAGTTCGCACGATTGCAAAGTGAAAGCAAAAAAACAAGCGCAAATTCAAACGCGACTTCAATATGTCACATATTGACAGTGGCTCACCGATGCCAATGACATAATTACCCAGCTACATTTCTGAAAGAATGCAAAAGCATTGACATATATTTTTCCTACAATAGCCCGACGGGCAGGGAAGAGATAGATTTTGGTAGCCCGACTGAAAAAATCGCTAGCTCCGGGACGTCGGGCTAGCGATATTGCGAGCCCTGTATCTTATTGAGGAATCACTCATCTTTGGAAAAGAGAGTTTATTACAGAGAAATGGCTCTTTCCAAAATAAAAGCTATACTATCCGCTTCTTCTGGGCTATATTCTCAGCAGCATAAGGAGAATCATGTGCTAACAGCTGTCTAAATGACTCGGCTAAAGTTAGTAGCATGCTTGCTTTTTTTTGTCTGCTTCCACTTGTCTTTGCACTAGGATGATGTCAGCGTAAACGTGCAGTCATATTCGTTGTGTTCCCACTAGTGCTTTCAGGTTAATCTCGTTGAAATGACCTTAACGCCACAACACGGCAAATCTCCGTTAACGAGCTACCGCCGATCGCTCTGTGCATGGAGCTAGACGGCCAACACGTTAACGAGCTAACTGCGCTAACACACTAGTTCACACCAATGTAATTGAGCATTGCATGGCACATCCAACATACTGTTTTACTTTAGTCCATGACTCGCTTACCTTCAGGGTCATACGTCACATGAAAACCAAAATAATTCCAAACGCCAGATCTGAATGAGAGTGGGGGAGGTCCATGTTGCTGAGAGCTTAACTTCTGTCTCGCTAGCTTGCCCTGCGCTCTTCCTCCTGACTATGCTGTCTGTGTGGAGCGCTCAGTGGATCTGCGCTCGACAGTGCAGCCTAGGCGGAGTAGTCCAACACAGATTCACTGAGCGCTCAACACAGACAGCATCGTCAGAAGGAAAATTGATAAAATAAATTACAAATGTTGTATTGTTCGATACATATGCGTACCGAACCGAAAGCACTGTATCGAACGGTTCAATATCGATACGAATATCGTTGCACCCCTAATATTTAGGTCAAGTTTTTAGTCCTTTACCCAGTGAATGATGCATCTCTCGCACAGTCACAACATCATACACAAATCCTGTACACGGCATTATGCACAAACAGATTTCTTTCTGTCCCCTGATATCCCCAGAGCAGCCTGCTAACCAGGATACTCATGCCCTGTGAAGCATACTGTGATGTTTGTTGGGCTCTGAGCGCCGCAGCTGAATGGATGCAGTGTGACACGGACAGGAACCAAAGTGCTGACGAGCCGCTTTCACCACACAGTCGGCGTGTGGACGCCGTGTTAAGAGCTGAACTCTCTCAGGCACCGTGCATGTGACCACCATTTAGAAAATCATCAGCTATGTGGGCTATACAAAAATGTATTCCTTAGTTTCATTGCATATTTGAAAATCACACTTACATCTTTCTGATCATCAAACATATTTTAATATTACACAAAGTTAACCAGGGTAAATACAAAATGTAGTTTTTAAATCATTATTTCATTTATTAAAGAGAAAAAGGCTTTCCAAACCTGGCCCTCTCTAACAAAGCAATTGCACCCTGTTAAATCATGAGTTAACTGTGATTAACCACATTTAGTTCAATTTCACTGGTCACACCCAAGCCTGATTATTCCCAAACCTGTTTAAGCAGTAAATCACTGACACAAGCTAAAAGACCTCAAAAAACAACACAACATGCCACGGTCCAAAGAAACAGCCATTATCCACACAAGGACAAAATCGAACAGTGCTGAACCTTCCCAGGAGCAACTGGCTTGACAAAATTACTCCAAGAGTGAATCGATGACTCATCCAGGAGAGCCAGAAACTGCTGCTGAGAAATAAAAACCCACAAAGGCTCGCCTCACATCTGCCAACAAACATCTGGATGATCCCTGAGACTTCTGAGAAAATCTTCTGTGGATTGACAAGACAAAAGCAGAACTTTCTGGGAGGTTTGAATCCCGTTAACACAGCATTTCATAAAGAGAACATCACAGCAACAGTCAGACATGGTGGTGGTAGTGTGATGGTCTGGACTGCACTGCTGTGGACTGCTCAGGACGACTCGCTGTAACTGATGGAAACATGCATTCTGTCTATCAGTCCATGAAGCTTAAGTTCACCTTGGTTCGCCAGCAGGACTACGATCTGAAACACGGCAGCATGTCCACCTCTAATGGCCTTAAAACCAAAATGAAGGTTTAGAAGTGGCCGAGTTTAAGTCTGGACGTAAGTCAGACGGAGATGCTTTGACCTTAAACAGGTCGTTAATGCTGGAAAACCCTCCAACGTGACTGAAGAGTGGAAGAAAATTCCTCCACAGCGATGTGAAAACCTCACTGAAGTTATCACAAATGCTCGACAGACTTCTTGCTGCCGAGGTTGGCACAACCAGTCATTAGGTTTAGGGGGCAGTTACTTCTTCAGACAGGACATTTTTTGATGATCTGAAACGTGTGTCAAAAAAATATAAATCAGGGAGGAAGCAAATTTCACAGCACTGTAAATCAAGGCCACGGTAACAGAGGACAGTCACAGCTGAGGCCAACAGCGACGGCTGGATAGTTTTTGGGAGCTCGTCTCTGTTAGAGTCAAAGAACTGCAGGACGTTAAAAAGGTCGAGAGACTCGACCGAGGAGACGCTCGAATCGGAAACACAGTCGATACGTCAGAACTTAACAAGCCGAATGATTAACGACTCTGGGTTTGTTTCCCCTCTGCGACTCTGCTGAGTTAATTTATAGCTTTTCCAAGAACATCCAGCTTTGGCATCTAGTTATTTTTTACCAGGTTTTGAGACGCATCTTCCAAAGCTGGTTCAGGGATGCGCCTGTATTAAATGCAGGAGTCTGGTGCCTCTTTTGGACATTATAATCCCCCGAAGAACTTCTGTGTTGACATCTTTTACTTATTTTGACCTGTAATGTGTATCACTTGCTGTCAGTATCCAGGCAGAGCTGCCTGAACTTGATCTGAATGTGTGTGTCAATGAAGCCGGAGATTTAAACGTCTAATCTAATGAAGCGCACTCCCGTACAGTACACACTCCCTGCTGCCCGGATGCTCACATTACTCATTTACAGTAAATGAGTGGCAGAGCTGAACACGCGCACACACACACACGCACACACACTGTTTCTGGTTGACAGATGGTTCGCTCTGTGTGAGGAAGCCGATCTGATTCAGTACAGAGACCCCCCGTCACCTCCTCCCTCCTCCTCTTCGTCCTCCTCTTCACTTTGTACCTTCTGCTGTCGTCTCGTTTCGGTTTCCTCTTCTCGTGTTTAAATATTCTCCTCGTCTGTCTTTAGTTACCTTCCAGATTTCTCTTCTCTCCGTGGACATGTTTAATGGGACTCCAGGATCCTGTTTACTGTTCTGTGGAAATTACACTTCCCTGAAGATATTACGCATCTTTAATACATTACACGTATTTTTAGTGTTTTGTTGGGGGGGTTTTAAACAGCAGAAATCTACTTTTAACCTTTAAACGCATGTAGACTGCATTACAGTGTCAAACTCAAAATCCGAAAATGGTTTTAAATCCGTACACATTGGAAATTCCTAAATCCAAACACAGTGACAGCAGTTTGTCTGACTAACGGTCTAACTGTCTGCCTAAACTAACCAAGTAATCATTGTGATTCACCCTGACCCGTCAAACTGAGGGTTACACCTGAAGTTCCCTCCCAAAGCTTCTGATTCTGCTTTGAATGAAACTGATTCATTCAAAGCTTATAGCGCGTACGCCTCATTCACACAAGCACTTTTTTTCTGCTTCTAAGTGCTTTTTACCTGACATTCACACTCCGATGAGCACATCGGGAGCGACCGAGTGTTCCGTGTTTTTTTTTTTAATGACACTGTGTGTGAAACAGCAACGTGTACACTCACAGGACACTTTATTAGGTACACCTTGCTAGTACTGGGTTGGACCCTTTTTGCCTTCAGAGCTGCTTAAACAAGATGACAGAAATATTCGTGTTCACATCTCAAAGGTGCTTGTTGGATCTGGACCTGCTGACTGCGGAGGCTGTTCGAGTACAGTGAACTCATCGTCATGTTCAGGAGTCATAAAGGGATGGACGCAGTCAGAGAGAAAGCCTAGGTGCACTGCGGTGTTTAAACAATGACCACAAGAGTGGCACTACCTTCGGCTAAGAACAGGGAGGAAAAACGATGCCTGGTCTGTCTCAAGTCTCGATTTCTGCTGCAACATTCGTAGAGTCAGAATTTTACCAAAACTGATCATTAACTCAAACGGACTGCAACTTAAGAAAACACCAGCAATAAGAAAAATGCTCCAAAAGCACACAAAACACAACAGAAATAGGAAAAAGGGAAATAGGAAAAAACAGATTTCCAAAAGCAGAGGGAAGTGTTTCTGGGGAGACAATAACCTGACGGACCAGTTGCAGGAACCAAAATATGCTAAGGATTGCGCTGGGAGACACTTAAAAGAAGTGGAGGATCCATCGGTTTTGTGAGGAAAGAAAAGATGAGAGGTAAGTGTGTTAGCCTAACTATTAGCCTAAATATCTGTCATCAGTATTATATGAATCCTGCGATTAAAACACACTTACCTAACATGTTATGGTTCCTGCAACTGGTCCGTCGGGCTAAAAAAAAAAAAGTCAAGTGAGGAGTTTCTGTGTACATCTCACCCACCAACACAGCGTGTCATATAGTGATGGTAAATTTGATTCTTTTTACTGAATTGAGTTTTAATGAGTCACTCATCAAAGTGAATCAGGTTTTTTGAGTCATTTGATTCACTGAGTCAGTTGACCAGAGAGTGCAAAAATTTTACATTTTCACTCGAACTTAATTTGTTTCTCTTTTCATGTAAATCCCACTGCTAAGATGAATGTCATGATCTGCGGCCCGGCGTCCGGGGTGCTGTTGGGATGCCCACGCCCACGGGCGTGGCTGCTAACCCCACACCTGCATCCCATCCCAGGCGATCACCAGGTGGACTATTTAATCCTGCCCTACCTGCTGCTCCACGCCAGTCCGTAGTCGCCTCTCAGCGGTAACGTACTCCTGCGGGAAAAGCCCTTTTTGACAAATTATCCATCGGAACTAACTCTGTTTTACCCTGTGTACTCAGATCACAACTCGGCGTTTTTGCGAGCCTCCTGCCTGTCCACCTGTCCGCCTGAGATTCGGAGCACTATCAGCCTCGCCGTCTCGACCCCTTTGGAGCTCCCCCCCCTCTGGTTCATTCAGCCCGGCTATCTCCGTAAGACGCATACTCCACCTTCCCTCGTATGCTGCCTTTTTTCCGCACCCCAGTAATCTGTTTCTCTTTTTGTTTTGCAGCTTCTCACAGCCCCGCTCTCGGCGTTCCCTGCGCGGTTCACCTCCCCAGTCCCTCGGTTTCTTCTGGTTTCACACGATTGTTTTTTCGGCTACCCTTACGGGACACCTTTAGTTATAATAAAATTTGCTTTCTTTATTCTCTCCTACCCTGGTGTGTGTGTTCTGCTTCTGGGTCCAGCTTGCGCACGGAACTTCGGTTCATGACAATGAATGATTCTAAAAAAAAAACAAAACTATTTTATAGAGCAAAAAAGAGCAAAAACATTTCTAAAATTAAGCAATTTCCTATCAAAATTGCTTAATAAACATTTATTTTGTTTATTTTTATTTTATTAGTATTTTCCTTAAATGTGTTAAATATATATTTTCTCATCTAAATGTCCACTGAGCTGTGAGCCAGGGGGCGGTAATGCGCCTTAACATTGGTTGCCAACCAAGAAGAAGAAGAAGCTGTGAGCCACGAGGGCGGGGGTGAGTGAGTGAGTGATTCGTTCGCTCGCTCTATGATTCAGCACAGGAGGGAGGGGGTGAGCGAGTCCTGAGTGATTCGCTTACGCTTACGATTCAGCACAGGACGGAGGGGGTTAGTGAGTCCTGAGTGATTCGTTTGCTCTATGATTCAGCACAGGAGGGAGGGGGTGAGCGAGTCCTGAGTGATTTGGTTACGCTTATGATTCAACACAGGAAGGGAGGGGGTGAGTAGCTCAAATGTGCCGTTAGCATGTTAGCAGAGCGATGCTACTGTGAACCGAGGAGCTATTTTCTTGATGTGAGCTTCTACTCAGGGTTTTTTCTTCCAGTTCAGAGCAGAAATGCTTTTGTTAAGAAACTGGCTGTTGTTTCCCCCCCCCCCCACAATTTAAATTATAAGCTAGATATATTTCTACTAAGTGAATTAGTTTGCTAACAGAAACAGGGATGAGTCAGTGAGTCAGTTGGGCTTGTGAATCATGATTCACGAGTCAGTAAAGTGATTCTCGAGTATTGAACGATTCGTTCACGAATCGAACATCACTAGTGTCATATAAAAGCGGTAAGATAACACGGCCTCGTGCGTGTGTTTGATCTGTATTTGTGTGGAACTTTTCAGTTAGTTCAGTTTTGGGCCTAAGATGTGTAGAAAGATCCTGCTAAGCAGTTTTTTGTCCATCAGATTCAGAGATAAGCAGCCAAAATGATTTTTTGTTGCATTGATGGAGAGTTTCCTGAATCTGCTGGGAGCAAAGTTAGCACAGCACACAGAAAAAAAAATCAGCACATTTCTGATAATAAAACTCTGCTGAAACTCTTCAGAAAAACTGAAAACAATTCACAGCCATGTTCCAAAGATCGTCTCTGTCTGTGAGGGAGATTCATTTCATTCATTCCACAATTTCGTTGTACATGTACAATGACAGCAAAGGGCTGTTCTTCTTCATCATCTGCACGACGGTGGGTTCTTAAGCAGCTGATTGAACACCTCAAACTAAATATTTGAAGAAGGCAGAGCTCTCAGGACCACTTGCAGCTTTGTTTTCCTCCAGCTGAGCCGAGCTCTTGGAGTTTGGCGCTCCTCCAGGGTCCTGTTTGCTCACCAGAAATTGATTTGAACCCAGCAGGTAGGCTGACTTCAAAGACGCTCTATTCTGGACACTTTCTGTGTTCTGACACTTTTTTTAGGCTCCCAGAAGATCAATAAAGCTGCTTTGCTTCCTTCAAACGTCCACAGAATCACATCCAAGGGAATACGCAGACAGGCAGCAGTAAGGCTGGGCCATATTATACCGTTCACGGCAACGATAAGAAAATGAAATATCGCGATAGAATATGGGTAAAACGCGCATGCGCAGTGCCTTTGTTTTCATACGCACATGGCCGATTGTTGAGTGAAACGGATGAACCAGAATTGGTTTGTAAAAATGGTGCAACTTCAGTGATGTGGAACTGGTTTGGTGTTTGTCCCTCAGATACACAACAAAGCACATTTTTTTGTAGAACATGCAAGCGGCCGTTGTTATTGCTTTATTTGTCGGACTAAGGTGCTCTAAATCTGGGAGTAATCTGGGTCCTAAACTCCGTATCCTTCAGGTCCCAAAGTCAAACGAACACTGCAGCATCACAGAGTTAAAAACTGTCTAAATTCTTTCATCTTTAATAAAACGATCAGCATTGCTGCTTTACCAGGTGTAACTATGAAGTTTAACATCCAGGCATCCATGAAAACAGAATTTATTACATTTAACGGAGTTAGAAGTTAGCAGGAAGCTAGCGGACGTTAGCTCGCTAGTTTCGCTAGTTACCTAAGCATGATATTGCATGTTCTGACTGAGAGATTTCTGAAAAAATTCAAACGTACAGCTCTGCTGTCACTTCCAACATAAATGAAGACAGGAAACTAAACAGCAGTGATGTTTGTAGGGTTACTGAAGTTGGGCTAGCTGGTATATAATGATGTGCTACGTGATCGCTAGCAACACAGCTATGTTAGCATAACATAAACAGTGAAGCTGGAGGACGAACACTAACACTTTTCCACTCGATAAAAGTTAACGTGAAGGTTCCTGATGGTTAGAGACAAATGCAATCGCATGGCAGGATGCTGTAAACGGACCAAACTTCAGTCAGGAGAACAACTGAGATAATCCATCCACAATATGAGGTTAGTAATTAATATACTGCAACAACATGGGAATAGAGCAGCTGTGATAGAATACAGCATTAATGAATCAATGGTACAGAAGTGGAGGAAGCAAGAAGAATGAGTTGAGTAGTTTGATCTATCTGACTGCTTTGTTTCGCTTAATGTGCCTCATAATCCCGTGCACCTTATGGTCCGAAAAATACGTATTTGACTTTTTTATTTGGCACACTGCAGTTTAATATTGCAAAGCACCTCTTTTTAACTTCAGTGGATATTATACATGGTTATGCTCAGGATATGTCAGCCCATTTCTACTGGAAATGCCTTTTGGTTAATGCACATAAAAAACAGCTTCTTGTTTAAGTGAAAATAAATGGATGGTGTTTTTTTGCGCTAGTAAAGTTGTGGAATTGTATTTTGTCTCGCATCAATTATATCGTCAGTTATATTGTTATCGCAAATTTTCAAATATATCGTGATAAATACTTTTGGCCATATGCTCTAGGCATGCTCTAGGCAGCAGTGGTCGGGCTGTTGATTTAGTCGGACCCAGAATATGCATAAAGTTTGAACAGAGATAAAAGTAATTCTATATGTTAAACTCTGTTGGGTTTTTTTGTTTTGTGTGTGTGTGTGTGTGGGGGGGGGTGATAAGGTATCACCGACCGTTGTTTGACTCGCTGCGTAGAAACCACCCAGGATATCATCACATGTGTGGAGCTGCAGTCTGCAAATGTTTCATTTTTTATGGTGACAGACGACAGAAAGGTGAACGATGTGGGTGTTTGAGCTCCGACTGGCTAAAGCACAGAGAAAAAACTGGAACAAGAGGTCAAAGGTCACACACACAGCCCATCACATGCTGA
This sequence comes from Diplotaxodon limnothrissa, assembly GCF_057381915.1. NCBI lineage: Eukaryota > Metazoa > Chordata > Actinopteri > Cichliformes > Cichlidae > Diplotaxodon > Diplotaxodon limnothrissa. Next base: position 11,283,298 of record NC_140597.1, on the reverse strand, counting down.
AGGCAGTGGGTCACATGCTGTCCTCCTCATACCTCTGACACACACACGATGTCAAGTCTGTGCCGCCGAGCAAACACTTGTCAGCGCCTTTACTTCAAACAGACAAAATGTGTTTCAGCAGCACTACTCTTACTTTAGTTAAAGTTATAGTAAAAGTAAAAGTACAAAAGGGCAAAGAACTGAGAAGTGAAAATACTCCTCATGAAAAACAGTCCAATTTAGAGTCGTCTTGGATTAGTTACCTTTAACAGTATGAATATATTTAAGGGAGCAAACAGTCAATTAATCCAGTTACATGTGTCACAGCTATACTGACAGCACGTTTGAGCCTAGTCTGGCTCACAAATGGCACAGCTGGCTCAGGTCTGGTACTGAAAAATGAGGCAGGGGCGGATGTGCTCCAGAAGTCACGAGCTTTAGCAACAGGAAATCTATCTTTGTATTATTTAACTGGTTACAATCTCTGAGATGCATGTTTAGTGCTTTTTCCTGTTACTGATGTTTGGATATAATGATTGTTGGAAGTAAGGGAAGCTTCAGAAAGAACAAATGGAAACAAGTTTTTGTTTTGAAGCCTTTTAAAACAGAAAGTGCGTAAAAGTGACTCTGACAGCTGGGTTTAAACCTTTCATGATGATCGTTATAACTGTAACAGGCGTGCCATGGACCACGGTCCTGCAGCCGCACCGACATATGCGTGACGTTTTTTCTTCCGATCTAAAATCTGATTAAAATTTCTAAAAAAAATGTGATAAAATCTGAACTGAAGACTTGACGTGTGAGGGAGGTAATCTGCGGTTCAGGGTCTCTTACACACAGAGCAGAGGTTGTCAGGCGAGCCGAGCAGCTGGAGATAAACGACTGCAGCCGTCAGTCTGCTGACACGCTGCAGACAGTTCAGCGCACACATCAGTGAAACATCAGACACCTGCAGTGATGTCGTGTTTCCACTTCCTTCAACTAAACTTTATCTACACGCCGCTGCAAACCTGATCCGGAGCGGCGGTGGAAGGAGCGCTTGGGCCTTTCCATCAGCTCATCGCAAATTTCAAAGATAAACGAGTGCGCGTGTCTCCAGTAATCAGTTTGGTTCCTGCTCATGGAAACTTCAGCAGAGATATCTGATAACATCATAGCAATGAATAACTGTCAGTGCTGATGAGGGGCCAGTTTATAAAACAAATGTGTCTCAGTCTGTGAACTGTTACGAGTGTTGCTGTGAGGATCAGCTGAACCAGTTTTATGGGAGCTGGAATAAAAACTCTAATATGGCAGAAATGGAGGTCACAGCTGCGTTGAACTTGGCTTCATCACAATAATCCAGCTATGCTCAGCTTCTTCAAAGTGTGGCGTGGAGTTCAGTAGCACTTATACACACCTCCGACTTTGACCCAACGGTGGCGGTAGAGTGCTTGAGGAAAAACATGTAGAGGCTACCTGAGACTCCACTGGCAGAAGAAGAAAGGGTATGTGGGAACGAGCATCAACCTCTGGGGCTTAAAAGCACCAATGGTGCAGTTCCTCCAACACCCACTAGAGGCTCTAGCAGTGTGTCAGTCCCCATAGACTCCCATATTAAAATATCCAACTTCAAAGCAGAAATAAACACGTTTACATCCTGATATAAAAACTCTCTGAGGCTCTACAGATAATTCCTACCTTCATAACAACTTTACAGGTGTCATTGTTTTTATAACTCACCTGTTTAAATTGTATTAAAGCTTAAGAGTTTGCATTTTTAGGGGAGTGACCTCTTTGACTTGACAGGTGCATGGTGACACAGGCGACTTTAGCTGTTAGTCATCTGCTAGCCCTCACCTCAGCTAATCAGAGCCACTGAACTGGATATCTGAACCGTGTTTATGCTGTTGGAGCATTTTTAATGACATTACATGGCCAATAATATGGCTGCTGTAAGGTTACTATACAAACAGACTGTCCAGGAAGAGCTCCAGTGTTGGTGAGTAAAATTCTAGGATTTGATTTCTTAGCATTAATTCGCTCCTGTCTGTGCCAGTGGGAGCTCCTATACAGTTTACAGATGCAATTTGCTAACCTAGCTAGCTAGCATTAGCTGATAATTTGACACTTCACCCTGGTGTCCTGATAAGGTCCCCTCTGGCCGCAAAACCCAACATGGTGGCCATAACGCGTAGAAGCTTCAAAATGAGCCCAGAAACCACTGGTTGCATCCATCTTTTACATACAGTCTATGAAAAATGCTGCTACATCTGTGAGATCTTTGACAGAAAAACTCAGACTTGTGTTCGTGAATCTGCTCTGTGTTGTCTCAGTTACACACTCAGATGATTGTACATTTAAATGTAGACTCAGCAGTTCACATGTGCCTGATGGACCCATTAAAGATTACTTTTAAATCTTCTCTCCACACATGAATGAGGTGAGCTTTGTTCCCTGTGCAGCATGAAGGCAAGGACGGTTTCTCTCAGAGTGCAACCTGACCTGCTGGAGCTCCCATCAAATATTCATCAGCTCCTTTCACAGCGTCTTGGACCCTCCAGGAAACACACAAACACGAGACGGTGCGTGCGTCCGCATGATCTCATTGCATCAGTGTTCATCTCTGTTTAACACATTATCATCCCATTATGCTTCCATAACTAACGATGAAACAATAAGGCCCCATTGATGGTGGGTAATAAACTTTATTGCTCACAGTAACACGACTAACACATCAGGAACAGGAACATCTGCAGGACATCTTTGCAAAAGTGCGCATTAAACCTGAGCTTGGTTTCTCTCATCGAGGTCCGATGGATTTAGTACTTTCTGCTAGGGCTGCTCAATTAATCGAATTTTAATCACGATTACGATCTGGGCTTTCAACGATCATTAAAAATGACTGAGCCGATTATTAGCCCCTCCCTCATTTATCCGCGACACCTTAAAGGCCGGTCCGTGAAAATATTGTCGGGCATAAACCGGTCCGTGGCTCAAAAAAGGTTGGAGACCGCTGATTAAGAGGACCCGAGGGAAGCTCGGAAAGCTAAGCAGAAGTTATTTGGAGAGTGACTGCCGTTGGTTGAAAAGAGTTTAAAAAAAAAAAACTTCAGTGGTGTTGCACACTATTTTATATTATTTTTTTAAAGTCATTGTTAACCCTTTAAAGCCGGTCAGAGCAGTAAGCTCCGTTTTGCGTAACTATTGTTAAATCCCTGTAGAACCTGAACCGTGTAAGCTAGCGCAATAATTTGTTTTGCATATGAAACCGGAGGAGTTGTACTTACATCTGATGCCATCAGCTTGTCCTCGGTCACGGTTTCGTTCCACATATAGCTTTGCAAAAATTGCATAAAAAGCGCTTGCAGGAACAAAAACATAATATTCCAGAAACATGCTTTGCCGTTCCTATCAGCTGTTCGTAACACTTCCCACAGTGAAATGATGCACCTGCTGTTTTCTTTGCAAATTTGCATCATAGGATTGTTTTTTGTTTTTCCTGCAGTATATAAAAATTGCTGTATCTCCAAAATAAAACTATGAAGACACTCAAAATAAATTTCCTGTGGTGGGAAACTATTTTTTGCAACTTTATTGTATTTAAAGTTTTGAGGGATAAGCCTCTTAAATTTCTCCAAGTAGAAATATATGTAAACAAAACAAAAGCGATTTTCAATTTTTTTTGTAGTTTATTGCACTTTTTTGCAATTTATGTAATTACTATGGACTTAATGCATACATATTATTAAAATATGGGCTATAACAGTTGTATTGATGTATAGCAACTTGAAATGCTCCCACAAATGGCACTACAGCATGTAAAAAAATAATATAAGCTCTGGTGGACTTGGTTCTATAGTAGGTCTTAAAGGGTTAAATAAATATCGTCAAATAATCGTGATCTCAATTTCAGTGAAAATAATCGTGATTATCATTTTTGCCATAATCGAGCAGCCCTACTTTCTGCCCTGGTCAGTGATCTGAATCCAGTCCAGTATGAGAGTAATTTCACCTCATTACTGATAACAATGTCAGCTCAAACCGCCTCCAGGATTTCATGAATGTGGATTCTGTAGGGAAATCACTAGATTATGACTTTTTCTTTTACTTTAAAAACTGCCGAATTTTATTAACTCAGAAGAGTTTCAGCCAGATTTCACTCAGGCTCAAACCTGTTCTCCTCTGTGTGTGTGTGTGTGTGTGTGTGTGTGTGTGTGTGTGTGTGTGTGTGTGTGTGTGTGTGTGTGTGTGTGTGTGTGTTTTATTAGTTTATTTTGAAAAGGATATTTTTATCTCAAGAGTCTTATTTTCTTGGTTAAATAAAAATAATGTAAGAATGAAGGATACGCCGCCTCACTGAAGAACACAATTCAGTAACACTTCATAACATAGCCGTTTAATTCCTCTGTAATTAAACAGAGTTTAACTGTATCATATTTTAAGTTACAGCGTAATTAGATTTACCTACAAATCATTAAAGGTAGGCAACAGTAACAAGTCAGGTTAATACAGGATACAAATACATTTCCATACTGTAAGTACATTTAAGTACTGCGTAACTAGTTTTAGGTAGTGTATGAGTAAGTTTACGTATTCTGTAACTTTAAATAGAGTTTAGACATCTTGATTTGTTTGACAGATCTTCAAAAGGGCCTGTGTCTACCTTTCAAAGTCAAAGTCAACTTTATTTGTCGATTCTGCCACATGTACAGGACATACAGAGAATAGAAATTGCGTTACTCTCAATCCCTAGATAAATAGCAAATGAACATTTAAATATATTTAAATATAAAAGTGATTAAAAATGCAAGTAAAATAATTAAAAAGTAAAAATTTAAATAAATACAATTTTACATATAACAAGAAAGCTATACAATATACAATATAATGGGTAAGTGACATTGAGTGTAAACCAGGCAGAGTAGTGCAAATAGGCAAATAGTGCAAATGGAGATTTAGTAATGTACGGTAAGAGAAAGTGTAACAACAAAGTCTTATGAGGTAATGGCAGTCCAATGCTCCACAAAGTGACTGGTAACTGGTGCAGGCCAGTGAGTGAGTCAGAGAGTGTGTGTGTTTTCACAGTAAAGGTCCATGACATGTGCACCATGTGACAGCTGTAGTAGAGGAAACTGTTGCTGAAGGACATCAAAGCATTTTAGAACAGATACCAGATTGAATAACAGAAGGACTGAATCAAATCTTATCTTTGACTTTACAACTGAACTCCTGCTGCCAAAGAAACTCAAAGCTTCACAGCAGGTCACACAGAAAAAGCAGTAAAAACGAAATTTTACTGTCCACATTTATTCCAAATGTCCCTCTTACGCACACACACAGAGTTGGCTTGCAGCCGAAACCACCCAGCAGTGACAGATCGTACCATGACAACGGTCGACAGGGGTGTGTGTGCACTTTTTTTTTTTTGTTTTTTTTGTTTTTTTTGTTTAAATCGGGCGGTGTTTGTTTGGGGGGGGGGGGGGGGGGGGGTTGAGGCTATGTGCCCCCTGGGGCGAGGGCAGCAGTCAAGGTTGCAGGCTGAACAAACACGCAGGATCAGAGCGTGCCCGGATTGAATGTTTCAGCCTCGAGCTGTCAGGTGGACGTCAAGAGGAAAGTTTTTATTTCTCAACACTTCAAACCTCAAACTTCAGTTGTGCCTATATTCACCCAGAGAACACATGAAGACTTAAATCTGATATTTGTAATAATCGTATGTGTTTGTAGACATCAATCCTTTAACATGTTTCCTCCTTCACTTCCTTCAAAATAAAAGACCCCATTGGAGTATATAGAGCATCATTATGCAACACGGTGCCTATAGAGGACTGAGGGTTTCCATGGAGACGATAGCGGCTCCACTTCGATTCCTCAATTATAGGTGTGAAATCTTTATTAGTGAGAAACACAAACACACACAGCCGCCTTTCTTTTACCCCCTCAGAGGGTGTAACCCGATTTTCCAATAGGAACATCCATCACAACATTCCTGCTCCGCTTTTAACACGACATGATTAAAAACCTCCATTAACCTCTAATTATTAATCAAAGTGGAAACGAGTGGCTGTTTCCTGCGCGGCCACGGATGTGGGAACGATGAGAGACACGAGCATGATTAATCAGCATTTCTTTGATCTTTTATAAAACTATTTAAAAAAAGATGTCACCGCAGATGGCGGGAAACTTTAGCGCACATTTTTTTTAAATCCTATGTTACAGTTTTCCGGTTCAGTGATGAAGAAATGTGTTACATCATTGCCAGAGGATAGACTCAGACTTATTTTGGCTAAATAATCCACACCTTCAGCAGGTATCTGAGCGTGTCTCTGGTCTGCACAGGAAGGACCGAGCCAACCGCCGCACCACTCATTCCAAAATGAAAAGTGTGACACATGGGGATAAATGACCCCCCAATTAACAAGACCATTTAAGGAGTAATCTTATTGCCACGCTGTCCAGCTTACTTCAGCCTAAACCTGCTTGGAGAAACTCGAAAACCTTTAAAACATTTAAAATGGGCCGAGGCTGAGCGATACTTAGGGAGTGATCCTGCTAACAAAGCAAACTGCACCCAGAAGGTCGTCAACTGAGGTCACACAGACAGTAGAAAACCTGAAACCATCACTGACCCTGACAGGACGACCCCAAATCAGACCAAAGTTTCCGCAGGAGCACGATTCAGTTCCACACGGCGTGCTGACCAAAGCACGTCAACACTGCCGAGGACCGATTCACAGACAACAATTCGTGCTAAACTTCGGTACCAGAGAACATCTGGGCTAGAGGAAGAAGCTGAGCGAGATCATGTGACGTCACTCCATCGACATGTTGAAGAACAACATTCGCACAGGGCAAAGACGGCGGTGGCGGCAGGCTGAAAGCGGTCACCAGTGGGGTCATACTTTCCAAAACTTACAATGGCAGCACATCTGATCTGAGGAAACATCTGCTTAAACACTAAAGCTGCAGACTGCACCGTGTTTGACGGCCTGAAAGCCAAATTCGCCGACAGTAGGCTAAATAATTACTGAGTTGTCATAGAAACGTGTTTTTCTTTACCGTTTGTTCACATTTTAAGTGAGCATTTCTACACCGGCTGGACTGAAATGTCAGAACGCTATTTATGCTCGAGACGTGTAAGACGTCTGAAACCTCAGAATGAACAGGAACCAAAAACAGTCGAGCATCAGCGGTGTGAACGCTGCCAGACCGAGGCGGCGTCAAACGTTTCAGCCAAGAAACATTTTCAATCCATAATCTCAAAACGAGTTGAGTACCAAAGACAGATACCGCTGGCTGTGATACCAAATTCTATTCTGAAGTTTATCGGCTCAAACAGTAAACGGGAAAAAGCTTCAAATGTTTGCTGTCGATCAGCATCAGGCCTCCTGCTGAGCTCTTCAGGAAACAGAGCTTCGGTCAGGGACTACCTTCTTCGGCGTATTCTTACATGTGTGACCTCTGATTATTATCAGCATTTAAATTTTAAACAGTGACACCGTGTGAGTGAGATCGAGTTTACCTACAGATTATAAACCGATAAAGTTTGTCCCACACACACACACACACACACACACACACACACACACACACACACACAGCTACAGCCGTTAACAGTGTGACTGACACCTCAAACTGCAGCTTGTGTAACAGATCACACAGTTAATCTGGAGCTCACATTACACACACACACACACTTAGACTCTCAGTTCTCATATTGATCACACTGTCAAACATCCTCTCTCTCGTTACTACACTAAAGCCAGAGAAGAGGAGGAAGAGCGAGGAAATAAGGAAAGGAAACATAGACATAGGAAGCAATAAATGATGGAAGGAAGCAGAAGGAGAGGAAGCTGAAAGACAGGAAGTCAGAATAGGAAGATAAACACCAACGAGGAAAAAGAGAGGAGTCTCCTCTTCTTCTCTGGTTTTCTGACTGACAACAGCAGCTCCATCAAACCACGGAAACTACATTTTCCTTTAATCTGTCACCAGACTTCACATCTTTAAAGCTGGAACCACCTCGTGACCAGAACCAGAACCATCACCTGCAGATAGGACACGTCATTACATTTAAAGCTGTTCTGCTTTCACACTGTGAGCTCAGAGCTCAGGCTGCAGATGCTCCAAACTCTCAGTGTAGCACAGTTTTTTCTACTCTTGGATCTGCATGATGTCATAAGGAGGGATATTCCTAATATAGTCACATCAAGCATAGAAGCCCCACTGTTATGCGTTTGCAAGGGGCGGCCAATAAGAAGAGAGAGTACTTAAAGGAGGAGGAGCTAAAATGTTTCTAGCTGAACTTGGAGGCTGATGCAGACAGACAAAGACAAGAAGGATTATTCTGAACTGTGAATCATGCAAAGCTGAACAGAGTCTGAACAAATGACGCTCAGTCATCTGTTATTGATCTCACACACACACACACATGAGAAACACACACACCTTTTAATTGACTTTCTCCTTCAAACTGAAGGACAGGTTAATCAATACAGAAAATCGTGATTTCTGATGCCATTAATGGTTCACTTTCAGGCTATATTTTATATGGAAGACACACACACACACACACACACACACACACACACACACACACACACACACACACACACACACAGAACGATTAAACCAGAATAACTGAACAGACGTTTGGATCAGTTCTAGAAACAGAAACAAACTGAACAGAGGAAAGTAAAAGCCAAGGTTGTCACTGCTGAACAATGCCAGGCAGGATGTGTGTGTGTGTGTGTGTTTGTCCGTGTGTGTGTGTGTGTGTGTGTGTGTCCTGAGGACAAGACAAAACATGTTCACTTCGAATCTGATGCGTCATCTAATCACTATGAGTCGTCTGCTACACTGTAAACCAATCTGTGCGGGTTTGTTTGTGTGTGTCTGTCTGTCTTTGCGTGTGCATGTGAGAGAGAGGCAATCATACACATTCAGCTGCAGCAGCCCGAAAATAAAACCAAAGTTTCAGAAAGAAAACTTGTAAAAAAAAAATAAAAAAAAATTAAATGTGAGACATTAAAGTAAAAACAGTAAAATGGTTCTTTAATCTAACGTGGACGTCACAGAGGTAACAAACAGAGTTAAGTTCAGCCAATCACAGGGCTGGTTTAAAAAAGGTGCTGCTGACCTTTGACCTCATGGCTGCAAATGTGGCATCACTGCTTTCCCTATACACAAGTTTAAGACGCATGCGAGCTGCGCGCATTTTGTCATGATTCGAGTTTTGAGGAGAAGACAAACGACTGCATGGTCTCAGTAGATGTCAGAATAGTGATTTTTATGTTCAGCGAGAAAAACCTGCCTAAAACTACATTCTCTCTTTTTTTTCCGGGAGGGGTGGGGACAACTCTGGTGTCCAGCCGTGAATTTTTAGCCAAAGCTTGGCCTGTCTTCTGCTGCCGTACTCAGGTTTCCAGGTTAAGAAAAAACACCTGTATGAAGACACTAAACATACATTTAGTATTTGTATAAACATAACTGCCTAAATTATTGAACTCTTCAGGAGGGTTGATTTCAGAATCAGAATCAAAATCAGAAACTTTATTGTCATTGTCATGAGAACAACCAAATTAAGAATGGTCCCCGATCATTGCATCATCCCTAGCAATATCAAATTATAAATAAAACAATAAAATTCAATAAATAAAATAGATAGAATACTTAAAATACTAAGTCTTCCCACACACATGCTTCAGACCGTGCATAGATTAACACAAGAGTGGCATGGTGGACATTTTTTGTAGTATTCAGATGTGTTATTGCAGTTGGATAACAGCTGTGTTTGAGTCTATTAGTCCTTGCTCTGATTGCCCTGTACCGTCTGCCTTAGGGCAACAGTTCGAACAGGGAGTGGCCAGGATGTGAGGTGTCTTTTATGATGTTTTGGGCCTTTTTAAAACAGTGGGCGTTGTTTGACTCTTTACTAACTTTAAACCCCACCATAACAATTTCTCACTCACAAACTTCTATGCATCCATTTAAACATGCGAAGGCAGCACAAATTCACACTCATACCCCTACAGCAAAGCTTTAACATAACCACAATCCAACTCCTCCCTTAAACGGGAGAAATCACCCTGAATCAACCAACTCTATATAAAACGTCAAACAAAGATAAACCACAAACATTTCTACACTTCTGTGTCTTCCACGCAGCACACTAGGCAGAAAAACACCGATTACTCACAGTCTATTGAATTTATACTTAACATCACAACATCACAACAAAAGAAAAACCTGCTCTTTTCACAACTCTCACTAAATATAGTCAAAACTCTTACCCAGAGCCTCTGAAATAATAAAAAATCACCAAACACTCGGTTACTCTTTTCACTCGCTCCTTCCCACTCCCTTCTTCCTCATTCTCCTCTATACAGCATACACGCTCGCTCCCGCGGACCCGCTCGGCCCCGCGGGCTCACTCGGCCCCCACCTTTTTTCTCTCACAGAGACAGAGAGAGAGACCCTTTTCCTTTTTTCTCCAGCACACATACACACACACACTCTCTCTGCAGGTCGGGAACGTTGGAACTGCAGGTCGGGAACGTTGGAACTGCAGGTCGGGGACGTTGGAACTGCAGGTCGGGGACGTTGGAACTGCAGGTCGGGAACGTTGGAACTGCAGGTCGGGAGAGAGCTTATCCCACACAGCAATTGGAAACATCTCGGTTGGAGCGAGAACATAAAGCAGGGGCATTGCTTTCCCTTGTACATCAGAGCACTCACACACGGGACGAATATGCAGTTCGTGGTGACCGACAAGCCTGCCTGGTACTCAGATGAACAAAAGGACAGTCGGGCGTTCACATGCACCGACACCGTTGGTTTATTCGACCAGGTAGCCGAAGCCATGACAGTGAAAGAGTCTATGTTATCCGAGAAAAGCAAAGCGTTTCAACACAAGACGACACGGAAAATCGTCAGAGACATGGTGATCGAAGACATCGGCCGTTTCAAACAAAACCCTTCCAAGTCGCTTTTGACTGCTTTGATGGATATTATGGACTTGCGAGCCGATGGCTTAGAATGTATGTCAACCGAAGACAGGGCCGGTATGAAACAGCTAATGTTGGCTTTGAAAAACTACACCCTCTTTTACATACCCTCTACAGCGTTGAAGTCCGTCGCAGAGGACCGCGTTGTCATACCGGTCGTGACAATGTGGTCCCAAACGGACAAGGAGTTAGAGCTACGGTTCTGTGACAAGCCCAGATCGATGTTGGGCACGTACACGGTGAATTTGATGAGCGGGAGCGCTGCTTATTTCATGCAGCAGGTCCTAATCGTGCCGGGTGTCCAAAGCTTAAACCTGTTAAAGGACATAACGGGCGATAGATATGAGTTCTGGGACATGTCTCTAGAAGTCCCCACTCATCCGGATGCTCTCACTCCATCGTTCAAGCACATACAACCGATGCAGTTGTTACGCAGCGGAGAGGACAATGACAGAACGTCTGCTACGCAGACGTGTGGGGAAACCGGAGACACCATTGCTGATGTGGAACCCATGTGTTGTGTACTGGACACTGAGTCAGCTGACCTTCAAGTCAGTAAACGACCGGGAAGCGTGGACTGTTTCTCGGACGTGGACGTGATATGCGATCTGTCGAGATTCACGTGTCACGCCGGCGTGGCCAAAACTGTGTACTTCAGACGCACGGCACGCGTGGTGGGCCGTAAGCGAGGTAACATGACACCGGTGGTTTCGTTGCGCGACCAGCAGAAGGACAAGCGAACGTTATACATATCTACCACCGCACGCTTTTGCAGGGCCTTGAAACACTCCTGCGTAAAAGGTAGCGGAGAGCTGCTGCAGTGTTGCTACACACTGCTAAACGAGCTCAGCGGCAGAGAGACTTTCCTGGCCGGACCCGAGTTGCATCAGGACATAACCAATCCTGCGCTTACCGCGTTCCTAAAACGGGTGAGCCCTCCCGCCAGCAACTGGTGTAACTACACCCCAAAACACGTGGCCTGCGCGATCGAAGATCCGATAATGTGCGAGATAGTGGATCTGGGCATCAAGCTAATGGACGACAGGGTGCCCAATGCGTTTGCTGTTGCAGAGCTGTTATTGTGTAATACGCAAAAAGCCAATCAGTACGTTCGAGCCTACGAGTGGTACAACGAAGACGGCGCGTGTCGCGCGCAGATTCATAGGAACAACATTGCTTTACTGCAGCAACAGTTCAAGGAAGACTGGCGCGCCCTGGCCAGCATCGACAGGCGGATTAGAGCGTCGAACAGCGGTGTCATCAACAAAGCGCAAAGGCATGCAACGAGAGACCTGTTCAGGAACTTGGGCACCCACAACATAAACGACACCTTTAAGAAGTGGCAACAGCTGATAAAAGACACACCGGCTCCGAAAGACACTGCTAGAGGCAGAGATTATAGCAACATGAAAGTGCTCTTCCACAACCTGAGGGTGTACCACAACAAAATGAACAAGCTGAAGAAGAACACCAAGACCGCCGACGATATCGACGACGACAACGACGACAACAGCAACACGCCGCCGGACGACGGTAACTCCAACCGCAAAGCGTCGAACGTCTCAGTCGGATCTGCCTCGCCTAGGTCAGAAAAAGCGTCGAGACGCGACGTCGACGTCGCAACCGGACCGGTATCACTGTCCCAAAAACCCTGGTGCTTTTCTATGATCGTGCCTGACAACCCCCCTTTGGGCACGTGGGTCAGAAACATAGGGACTCTATTACAAAGCGCAGCTTGGTTGTACGCAGATAACACAAGACGAGAAGCTGTGTGCAGCGTTCTCGGCTTGGAGAAAACGCTGCTGCACGAGAAATACAGTTCGGTGTTGGAACAATGGGTGTCTAGCAATCCCATCGTGGTAGAACAGCTGAACGCCCACGGTTTACAAGATAAACTGAGTTTGGCTCTGATCGACCGCTTGGGCGCCATATCGACCAAAAACTGGATAAGCAAAATCAAACGAGCTTTCACGCGTGCACCCGCAACAAAGGCCACAATTTCATCCGAGGCAAGAAAAGGCAAACGAGCTTTTGCGCGTACACTCGCAACAAAGACCACGCTGGTGGACCGTGATCAGTGCAAGAAAAGGAGAGCCAACAAAACGTCCCGCTCCAACGCTGACAGAGAAGAATTGCTTTGCCAGGAAGCAATGAGCTGCGAGGATGACGCCGATGAGGAATCTGGCCAGGACGAAGAAGAAGGGGAGTACGATTACACAGCGGCCCAAGGCGAAGAGTTGCTGGCCACGGAGGAGTATGACAAGGATGAATTGTCGGGCAGATACGATGATGACAAGCGTCTAGATCAATACGACTTGGAGGACGACTTCATTGACGACAGGAGCGAGGACGATTACAGCATCGTAGAGAGTGACTCTGACGCTTGCGGCCCTGTGAAACAGATAGCCTTCGGTCGAATTGACCGCCGCCGTCGCGCTGACGACTCTGACGCTGAGTCGGACCACGACATCCCCGAACACTCTGGTGTGCATAAAGGCGCGTTATTTTCCTCTGACTCCGAGGAGGAGGAGGAACCCGCCCCGGCGAGAATAGAAAAACGACGACGCACTTGTGTTATGAAACACCACGGCGATGAAGATGACACTGATGGTGACGATCGACCGACGACAAGTGCAAAGTTCACTAGCAAGTCGCCCGCAAAGTCTCCTACAAAGTCACCACCTAGAAAGGTAAAGGAAACGCCGATTGATCGCTTAAGCCGTAAGACAACAACCAGCAGGAAGAAGCAGCACAAGGGCGATCGAGCGAAAGGTCCAGGCAAGCGTCGGAGAAAGTCACCTTCTTTTCATTCGGATTCGGACGCCAGTAATCCCGAGAGCAAGTGCAAGTCTCCAAAGATTAAACGCCCAAGACTGAGCTCAAGCACGGACGACGGGTCCAGTGCGTGTAAGTCTCCAGAGATTAAACGCCGAAGAACGAGCGCCCCTACAGAAGACGAGTACCCCTACAGAAGACGAGTACATCGAAGACGAGTACATCGACCACGCTGCTGTGGATTTACATCGCCCTGCGGAAGACCCAGTGGCACCCGTAGAGTCCGACGGCGATCTAGAGGACAGCGTGGACTTTTGTGGACACATCGTTGCTATGTGAGCCGGGTCGAGGGTGTAACTACAAACGCCGATTGCCCCTGTGACACCGTGGCCACTATGTCAGCCGTGCGCAGAAAAGAAAAACCGTGCCCTGGTCCTCAAAGTAGCGTCATGATCAAATATTTAGAGTCGCTGGCAAAAACAATCGATGTCAGCCAAACACTGCAACCTTGCTCTGACCGACCACCCCTCGCAACACATTCTGATCATGGCGAGCCCGCCGCGAAACGTACCCGTGTGAGCAATAGCAAAGGTACACTGTTGAAATATTTTGACAAGAAATGACATTCGTTTGTAGGCCATGTTATGTATTCAACACACGTGGATCATTGTACCGCTGTGAAACTGTGTATGTTTGTTGCCATGTCACAATGCTCTTTGCTCTTTGTGTGTATTTGAAACAATGAAAAATAATAAACGAACACGATCACTTTGCTCAGTGTGATATGTTATTTATTATACATATAACCACTATATGTTACACCTAAAGCACTATATGTTACACCTAAAGCCCCCACTCCTACTCCAAAATAACAAGGTGGCCGACCTACGGCACCGGCCGACTTAGTCAGCCGACCTGGATACATTATGCAGCCTACCCAGCCACATTATTCAGCCACATTATTCAGCCTACCCAGCCACATTATTCAGCCGACCCGGCTACATTATCCGGCCGACCAGGCTACATTACCCGGCCGACCTGGCCCAGCCGACCTGGCTACATTACCCAGCCGACCTGGCTACAGCGACCGACTGGGATTTACACACAAGCTGCTCCATAATCCAGATATACCAGCGGCTAGTAGACGGCATCAGCCTTATACAGCCGTCGCACGAGTAGCCGATTGAGATAAGTAGCCAGCTGAGACACAGTAGCCGACCAGGAACGAGTAGTCATCACAAGCTTTCTAAGGCTAAGCTTGGATCGCGAACATGAGCCTAGAGAAACTCGAAGCGTACAGGCACGACATAGCCGAGTGCTACGAATCGTTATCCGACATAGTTGAGGACGCCTCGGAAGCGTTCCGAGGCTACCGCTTGGAGTGCAAGTTACTCTCCACCCCGAACCTAGTGAGGAAAACCCGTACGATCATCGATCACTGTTTGGAGAACGAAGAGCGGGCCGCTAAGTTTCTTCGTATAGTGCAGACTAACAACAAGGAGTTGCACCCTCTTTCTGCAGCTCCACTGACTGGACTAATTTACCCTGAGTGCTACAACACACACACACACACAATGGTTAACTGCCATCAGTGTGTGAATCAATCTCCACTCTGCAGCAAAAACATGCCTTCATTTGGAAAGGATGGAGATGTGTGTGTGTGTGTGTGTGTGTGTGTGTGTGTGTGTGCGCATGCGTGTGGAGGTGTCACATCAGAAGGATGGATGAGTCACAGCAATGTGTGATTCATCGGAAATTCAGGTCTAATCAAGGTTTTGGCATCAAAACAGTAAAATGTGTATATATACAGAATATATATATATATATATATATATATATATTATAAAATGTTTGTAAGATTTTCCCAAAGTGTTGTAAATAACATACGAAATAATGTAATATGACAAAAGGTTTATAAAAAAATATAAAATTTATGAAACGTATCAGTAAAATTTTCCCCAAGTAAAAAAAAAAAAAAAAAAAGGAAAGGAAAGAAAAGAAAAGAAAAGAAAAGAAAAGGAAAGGAAAAAAATGTCTAAAAGTTGTTCATTATTTACCAAAATAAATAAATAACTCATCTGAAAAATCTGTGAAATTTCCCCAAAATATCTAAATCTGAAAAAACATTCACAGCATGAAAAAAATATATAAAATGAACCAAATCTAATTTAAAAAAATCACATATTTTCTTCATCGAAATTTAAATATATTACTAAAATCTGAAAAATATGGAAAATATGGAAAATGTGCCACAATAGAACATCGCTGAAGAGAGTGTGAATGAATTTTATGTTTGAGATGATTTTGTTTGGAGAGCTAAAGCTCCTGAAGGTCCATAAATTCAACGATGACACAGTTGTGACATTCAAACCTGATCACTCAGTTATTAACAGCAAGGCAAGAAAGTGAAACTATACGCACATTTAATTCATGCCAAACGCGTCAACGTTTAAAAATATTACTAAAGATAAAAAAGAAAATAAACCAATCTAAAATATTTTTTAGTGCAACTAAAATAAGTCCAGAAGAAGAAGAAGATGTGTGTTGTGTGTCAGAGTGAAGTGTGTCAGTGATTCAAACCATGTGTATGTGTGTTTGTGTGAGCGTGTATTGATATCTTTGTGGGGACCAAAAACTGGAAGTTTACTATACTTGTGGGGACCAGGATTTTGGTCCCTACAAGTTTCAAGGCATTTTTGAGACTCAAAATGTGGTTTTAGTGACAGGGTGACATTTGGTTATGGTTAGGTTTAGGGTAAGGGGTTAGGGAAAGCATCATGTCAGTTAGATGTTCCCACAGGGTTTGAATACCCAGTGCGTGCGTGTGTGTGTGTGTGTGTGTGTGTGTGTGTGTGTGTGTGTGTGTGTGTGTGTGTGTGTTTGTTCAGATTCAGGGAAAAAACTGAAACAGATCAGAGACGTTGAAGCCGAACGGACGGATCTGAACATGTCTGACTCTCTGATACTACAAGTGTCACATACACGCACACATAAACAAACACACACACACTCTTCTCCTCAATTCAAATCAAAGTGAAAGTACATGAAAGCGCAGCTGCGCACATTTAAAGGATCGCTCCGTGTTTTCTCAGCCGGCCCGAGGCGTCAGCGGCTGTCGGAGCCGAGGTCACGCTCACTGTCAGTGCTTGTCAGCTGACTGCAAACACTTAGAGAAGAATTTAAAATCCCTCTGAGGCTGAAAGGAAACAGGAACGAAAGGCGGGATAAAGGTGGTGGGTTTAGCTGGGGGTGGAGGCACCGCATCAAATTCTGCTTAAGGCCCCACTAACTGCAAACTGTCCACGTCAGACACAGAAACACCAAAAACTGATGTTTACACGAAGTGCAAAGTGAAGGAACCAAAAGCTGCAGTTCCTCTACTGTCCACCGGAGGCTCCAGCAGTGAGTCAGTCCCCATGGTTAGCATTGAAAATGTTTGATTTCTTTTACTAAAATAAGTGGTTATAATCATTTTCATACATTTACTGCAAATGTGCTCATAATGAGTTGGCACTCAGTCTTCTGAAGGTCGTAAGCTTTGTTCAGCGTGACTGTCCGGACTGATGTATCCAGGGGTGCACATAAGTGGTCCGCAGGTGTGCATTCGCTGTCAAAATAAAAGACGCGCACCGGATAAGCAGTTGCAACGCACGTTTGCATACATAAGATTTTCTGGAGGAGGACAGACATTTGTTTAGAACTCTTAAAGATGTCGAAGAAGTAAGCTCCTTTAAGCAATTACTTTGGTGTTCCTCCAAAGAAATGTCAGAAGGAGTCCGAACCGCAAAAGAAGCGCGTATTCTCGGAAAAGTGGTTGCAGGAGGTGAGCTGGCTTCAAACAAATGATGAACGCACAGAGATGTGGTGCAGAATGTGCAAAAATAAACATGTTTACAGCCTGACACACAGACTGGTTGGTCTCTGTAGATAATTGAATCCTTCATAACACCTGCACAGGTGAGAATCTATTTTATAACTCACGTTTTTCATTTATAGTAAGTTTGCGGTATTAGGGCCGTGGCCTCTTTGACTGACTATCAGCTGTTTAAATCACCAGATATGTCTGCTGATTGTTCATGTTGAGATTAAAGTTGTTGTTTCCTCCAAAAGTCCTGATGTGGACGAGTTTGTAGACGACTTTATGTCTTGTGATACGACAAACATTGTCTATACTGGACGAGGGTGTAACCATCACTATCCTTGCATCAATCCAGTGTGAGCTCTTTCATTTTGCACGAATCCGTCCAGCTGTGGTTCTAACTTCTGACCAGATGCCAAGTTCTGCACCAGCGTCCTATCACCACACCGTGCTTATGAGCTAAAACAGAAATAACAAGGAGAACACCCGTGGTGTTCACGAAAGCAGACGATCCATGACGAGCAAAACTACGACTGCTTCCCTTAGTCTCACGCCCACCCACCAGTGTGCGCCGTGATAAAAAGCAAGCGTACAGATGCTGAGCTTCCAGCTGTTTGGAAAGCTGCTGCACTGTATCGCAAACCAAGCGCCCCCTTTTACCAAAGAGGGTCTCACGCCAGAGAAAAGATCATGTGAGACCAATCGCAAACTGAGCACTCCTTTCACAGCAGATACTGATCTCAAACTCCACCCCTCTTGCAGGCTGGAGGGAGTTTCGATCCAAGCGCTCCTGTGGACCCACAGCTGCAGCTGACAGCTGAGCCTGCAGAGCTCCTGGGAGCAAACACCCACAGGTTAATAACTACGTGCACACACACACACACACACACACACACCAGGCCTGCGTGTGTGTGTTAATCTCCGCTTTGTTTTTGTCCCTTTTTTTTTTTAAGCAACCCCTAGATCAGTCTACTCACCCCCAGTATAAACCAAACGCACCTCCTCACAAACATGCCATCACCTCAGCTCACAGCGCTCCTTCCTCTGACCTCTGAACCAGCTGTACTTCCACTTCACCTACCACCACCCACCTTTCACTCTCTCTTTCTCTCTTCTAGCACATGATGGACAACAAACCAAGCGCTCTTTTAACTTGAGGCTCGACTCTGGCAGACTTTCAGTCCAAACTTTCATCATCATCGTCACATTTTTCTGCTCCTGCACAAATAAACACAGCATCAGTGTAACCACAACTAAATCAAACCAACCCCACCTCTCATTTCCACATCAGATAGAAAACAAGCGCTCCTTTCCAGCATCCAAAGCTCTGTTCTTCCTCATTCTGAAGCTGTCAGATGGCAGGTGTGAGTAGTTGTTTTCCACAAAGTGCAAGGCGGGGCTGAAACAAAATCAAACCAAGCCCACTGTCCTCCATCTGGAACCCCACCCATCCATCCAACCATCCATTTACTTCCACTTATCCAGTTCAGGGGTTCCAGGAGCCTAAAAAAAGAATCAAGTGCTCCCTTCTTTACCCGTTCCTCTTGCATGCAAAAGCTTTAAGGTTTACTCGAACTGGAGACAGACCTGTAAATAAATCAAACCAACTCCTCCTCTCAATGAAATAAACCCCTTTTTTCCTCCAACCTGAGCTGGTACATGGTGCAAGTGCTCCTTTCCAGCATCCAGCACGCTCTTCCTCCTCAGTCTGAAGCTCTGAGATTGCGGTGTGACCTCACAAATCAAGCGCTCTCCTATATACCACGGAAGCAGGAGCTTCAACTGATGTTCTTCTGTTCCCAACTGTACTTAATCTGGTGTGTCATGTGTCTGAAATCAAACACTTCCCTTATCTAAAAGCACAAAGTGAAGCTGTAATCAACTCAAACCAACCCTCCACTGTCCTCCACCTGGAAGCTCATCTCTCAGCTGAGGGATAAATCAATCAATCAAGCGCTCCCTTCATTATCTCTTCCTTTAACCTCGACGTTCAGGAAAGATAAAGCTGAAACTAAATCAAACCAACCTCTCCCGCAGTGCCCTACTACACCTGTATGTGGTGTATGCATGCACCCCATGTAACCTGAATGAAACAAACCCCCTCTTTTCCTCCATCTCCAACCTGAGCTGGCATGTGGTGCATAGGAAACCAAGCGCTCCTTTCCTTATGCTCTGGAGTTTCCTTCACCTGCAAAGCATCCTCTCTGAAACACAGAGAGGGGTTGCAACAAAAATCAAACCTACCCCTTCTACTCTCCCCTCTTTTTCTACCTCTGGCACGTGGCACATCACAAACCAAGCGCCCCCTTAGATCCTATAGGTCGCCTTCACATTTTTCAAAATTGAAAGTACAACAAAATCAAACAGTCTCTGAAACATTATTCACGCCCCGCCCCCTCCCCGCCCCCGTCTTCTTATAGCAAACCGAGCGCCCCCTTCTGCCTCTCCTAATGAAAAAGCCCCCCCCCCCCCCCACACACCCACCCACCATCATTTCATCCTGGACCCGGACTCCCCTGCTTGGCGGGGAGGCACAAGCGCTCCCCTCATTGCCCTCACGCTTTCTGCAACAAAATCACCCCCCTCCCGGCCCTCCCCTCTCGTGGACCCTCTCCTCTTGCAGCTGGCACGTGATGCGTCTCAAACCGAGCGCTCCCTGCACCTCCAGCCTCGCATCAGCACACCATCATGCGTTTTTTTCCTGCAACATCCAAAACCAAACGACCCCCCGCCTCCCCTCCACTCTCTCTCCCCCTAAACAAACACGTCATCAACACACACGTGCACGCGCGCACACACGCAGATGCGCACACCGGGACACACCGGCTCTTACCTCTGGAGCTGCTGAAGGCGGTGTACCAGGACAGGGAGACCAGCCCGCACAGCCCGAACAACAAGACCGTCAGGAAGGAGACATTTCGGAGCCTCATCTCCGGAGCCCCGGGAGCATGTCCGCACCGAGAGGGGGGAGCAGGGCAGCGCGTGGATGGAGGGAAAGGGGGAGGCAGGCGGAGACAGGTAGACGGAGAGAGCCACAGAGACGGAGGGAGACGGAGAGACGGGCGGAGCTGTTGCTGTTTGAGCAGCAGCGGAGAGACTGAGGAGAGGGAGAGAGAGGGAGGGAGGGAGAGAGGGGGAGGAGACAACCAGGTAGAGAGACGTGAGGAGAGAGAGGGAGTCAGAGGTCTGAATTTCTCCGGAGCTCGGAGTTATTCCGGTGGTTTCCTCACAGGCAGAATCATCGTAAACACGTCGGGTTGCTTCATCGTGTCTTACGTAATGACTCATGTAACGGATTGAAAGGGAGTTTCCACCCGGCGTTACTTCAAAGCGCCGGCGTCCCGGGGAGAGGCTCAGAGTTCAGTTTTATTCACTAAAGCACGACCTCAGGCCCCTGAAAATGACTCCGGCAGTGACCTGTGAGCAAGGGCTTGGCAACGGCGGGGAGGAAGAACTCTCCGTTAACAGGAAACAGCCCAACACAAAACAAATGATCATCAATTGAGTTTAAAAAAAACAAAAACAAATCCTCATGCATCACGGAGCCGTTAGCAGCTTTACTGAAGAGCGTTAGAGAGTTAATGTAGGTTTTATTTTATTTCATTTGGACTTTTTGTCTTTTATTCAGTTTCATTGAGTTTCCAGAATGGATTTTTTTTGTCTCAGTATAGTTTTGATCATTTGAAAATGCTTCTTTTCATTTTATTTATTTATTTATTATGATTGTGTTTTGTTTTTTTCATTAGGGACGTCCATCAAGGCAAGCTGAAATAACATTATTACTCAGGATGTTTCCTCCGTTTTGTTTTCAAAGTTCACAAAATCATTTCATTTATATTTGATTTTATTAAAAGTCCAGTTTTTATTTGTTTTTCAGTTCAGGGGTGTCCAACAGCCACACTGAAGCTGTTCAGTAATAGATTTTTATTTATTTATTTTAATAAAATGAAAATTCCAGTTTTTTCACTGCTAATTAGAACTTTTTTTTTTATTGTTCCAAAAAAAAAAAGAATTTTGTGTGAATTAACAGAAACTTTCTGTGTTATAATTAGAGGACAG
Source organism: Diplotaxodon limnothrissa (assembly GCF_057381915.1). Lineage (NCBI taxonomy): Eukaryota > Metazoa > Chordata > Actinopteri > Cichliformes > Cichlidae > Diplotaxodon > Diplotaxodon limnothrissa. Next base: position 11,261,638 of record NC_140597.1, on the reverse strand, counting down.
TCTGGGCAATGAGCTGCTAGAATTTTCTCTAGAAATTTTACACATTTCTTTTTTATAAAATTAAAGGGAAACAGTCGTGCTGGAAAAACTGAGACATGTTGTTGAAATTGGCTTCTTTTTAAGATGTGGATCTCGTTAAATTAAATTAAGTAGTTAAACTTCTTCACAGTGACAGAAAGTGAGGTTTTATTTAGTGGCCCATGTATGGTCAAAGGGTTTGACGTCCCTGTTTTAGGTAACTAAAATGTTTTTTCACATTTAGTTTTAGCCAACAGTCATAACTTTGGTTCAGGGTCACCTGATCCAGCCCTAACTATATGCTTTAGCAAAAAGGAAAGTTTGAAACCTAATCTTAAAATTAGAGATAGTGTCTGTCTCCTGAATCCAAACTGGGAGCTGGTTCTATAGAAGAGGGGCCTGAAAACTGAAGGCTCTGCCTCCCATTCTACTTTTAAATACTCTAGGAACAACAAGCAAGCCTGCAGCAACCATCAGCTGATGGTCTTTTTCATTTCCAGCCAACATATTTCTGAAGTTAAAGTTCCCAGCAAACATGGCTGAAACATTACCCTTCTCTCTTGAGTCAAAGCTCGCCGCAGTGCGACGGTAGAAACCTCAGTATAAACAGATGAAGCCCAGCGGCCCGGTCACACAGCTCCTCACAAAACAATCATCTCCCCATTAAAGCTTTAAGATCTCTGTTTCAAGACAGACCGGGCAGAGAGGGCAGCAGAGGTTACAACAAACACAACAGAAGAAGTAAAGCTAGAATTAAACTGATGCTCAGTGCAGAGTATGGTCAGAGCATCCTTCTGGATGAAATTTTATCGATTAAAACAAAATGAAATCCAGAAAAGATTCTCACCTGACAGAAAAGACAAAAGTACTCCCCACAAGGACATCTCAGAGCCCTGACCTCTCTCTCCAAGTTCACTTATTATCTCACTGAGCACGCTGCCCTGCGTATTGATTCAGCTGCACCGGGGCTTCATAACGCTGAGCTGGGGGCAGAGAGGAAACTCAGCATGCAGCAGAATTTATACGCAAAAAAACACAAGCAGATTCAAGCTGTTTATAACAGTGCATCCTAACGCTCCGACAGCCACAGCCATTACTCAGACACACACTGAAACTCCATCCAAGCCCACTTTCTTCTGATTGGTCGGCTTCAGGAAGCCTGCTGAGGGGTGTGTCTATACTTTTTGTGCTGCGTGCATTTATCAGACGTCCATTCAGCTTATTATGGGAACGACAGACGCAAGCCTCATCAATCACTGAGGTGTTACAGGTGGATGTTTGGTCACAGGTGCAGATTACTTCACAATAAAAGCATTAGTTAGTGAGGAAAATTGTGAGGGTTAGGCCTGTTTTTCCTTATTAATGGCTCATTTTTGAACCCCAAAAGCATGGGTTTTGACCAAAACAAGGCACAGGAGGCACACAAGGAAGAGGAAAGAAGGGAGACAAAGGCAGCAGGAGGATGAGAACGTAGAAATACAACAAAGAACACAAGTTTGTTCAGAACGTGAACCAAATGTTCAATAAAAAAACTTGATAGTCTGAGACCAGAGTCGATATCAGGTTGATTATTTTCTCTGTGAAGCAGAAATGTTTCATTTGCTGTTTTTTGTGGGTTTTTTAGTATGCAAAAAGGTTTAATCTGGAGCTGAAGGTGTGCTAAAAGACAACTGAGCTGCTACGACCAGGAACAGGTGAAAGCAGGTTGGATCCCCAGCCACAGAGATGTAAACACATCCCGATATCACGGAGAACTGTAAACCTTTTATACTCATTCATGTCTGGAAAACAGACATGAAACAGAACGAACCACATCTCTGTGTGAGGACAGACTCAGTTGGGAAAATGGTAAATGAGAAGAATTGTGAATAACTGATGAAAAACCATGAGAGTTATCCTTTCAAAGTAAAACTGTGAGCTTCAGTGCAGGTGAAGCACCATCCTGGTTCAATCCTGGTTTAATCTCAGTTTAATGTCATCTTAATCCTGGTTTTCAGTGTTTCAAAGGTGGTACATCGCAATAGTAACTAATGCTGCAGGCCTAACCTGCTCTGGAACAGGTTATGTTCACGATAAAACTCACCAACTACAGAAGCTGTTTCCTGGAAAATAACCAGGAAGGCACTGACTGGTTCTCTGATGGGTTTTGAGAGATTCTTAGATCTTTTATTCTTTGTCCTTTCCTTTTGGCTGGCTCCGAACAAATTTAAAGTCAGTGAACTGCTCTCTAAGCCTGTACACAGAGATCTGAGGCTAACATAGAGCCTCTACTGTAAGCCTTGCAGCTGAGCCTGGTGTGAATTCAGTGTTTTAAATACCATCAGGCTGTTGGAATAAGGCTGACACTGTCTTACAGAAACACATCGCGTCTGACTTCAAACCTGAGTCACACTGCTTGTATTTGTCAGACTCTGATAAGAACTTCAGGAATCATCGTGTAACGTTGTTCTGTGTAAAGACAAAGATCTTCGGTTATTCTTTGCAGTTAGGCTTGAACCCCATGATATTGAGTGAGATTTGCTGGGTTTCGCTTTTTTTTAAGTTTCTACCTGCCCCACTGCAGAGCACCTGTCATCCATCAGAGCCTTTTTCTGGGTCTGCTCACCTATAAAGTCAGCACTTTCATGGCTATGTGGAAAAGAGTCTCCATCGGATGGCGTACAGGTGCTGTACAGGAGGATGTGTGAGCAGGAAAGAGATGATTAGAGAGATGTTAGAGTGAACTATGGATGCAGTCAGAGCATGCTCACTGTACAGAAAGGGACTCCTGGTTTGGGTTCGGATTTGTTAATCTGCAGCTCCCCCTGGTGGTCAGGATTGTTACAGGCTGTAATTTAATGTGTAGTTTGCAGTTTTTAGCATTTACTATGCTAAAAACTGCGTCTGAGGCCTGCAGATGGTTATATGCAGACAGATCTGTTTAGTGTCATCAGGTTTTTTTTGCTGAGGTTTCCCCACGATCGCAGTGCTGCTCGGTCAGCAACGCTGGGCTGAAACCTCGACGCACAGCAACAATTCTAACTGCGATTTAACCGAACACGCCTCCAGTTAGTTTATGAAATCCATCTAAGCGAAGAAGTGGGAAGAAAGAACTCTTCATCGGTAACACAAATGACACAGGAAACGTCTGGAACATTTGTTCTTCCTTTAACATCTCAGGACTTTTTTCTACCCATCAGATCACCGGTGAGCCCCTCAGAGGTCCGGGAGGGGTTTGATTACTGTGTCACACTGACATCTAGCGGTCAAAGATAGCAAGTATATTTCAGAGTGTTTATTTTACTTTGGTTCAACCCTCATTTGACTCACTCCATCCCTCCATTCTTCACTGGCACACTTGGGTGATAGGTACAGGTGTCCCATATGCTTGATTTCTGGGTCATGGTGAAAGCTCAGAGGCTGACCATGAATTCTGGAGCCAGGACCATTTAATGTCATTTAGAGTTAACACCTTGAATGAAAAGTGCTCCAGACTGAGGTTTAAAACTCACTTTTACTGAACAAATCTACAGTAATAAGATTAAATGTTGTCCTCGTGTCTTTTTAAAGCAGTGCCTTGCCTGCTGTCATTTGGAATCTTGCATTTGTTCTACAAAACATGAGAATTTGCTGAGAGCAAAGAGAAGGACAGATGAACACAGACAGAGATTCTCAGATGTATTTGTGAGATTACTAAGATGTTGGCTTCTTTTACAAATGAACTGAATTTAATTAAACCACCTTAAGCTTAAAGAGAGAATCTCTCACCAACTTTTAAATGTGAAAATGGTCTACAACCAGCTCAGAATATTTAACTATACGTTCCATTTGATTTGGTGTTTTAAAAAAACAACTCTTATTATGGTAAGTAACCAGATGTAATTGTTGAAAATTACACATAGTTACTTTTTGCCACTGCCGTCACTTAACGAAGCAGTGCGGTACACTGCAGCCTTTGTTATTTTGTTCTTTAATATTTTCCGTGGTTCTCTAAATCTTGATTTTTTTGTTCACCTGCAGCTTCTTTACTTTTACTTTTAAACTTTTGCACCACATCAAAGCGGATGTTTCAGAATCAAGCCTTCAGTGAGGAGACACTGAAGCCGAAATTTGATCACAGACTTTCACTTTGCATGTTTCGTTCTCATAAACTACTCAACGTGAAAGACTGAGGAAGAGAGTAAAGAAAAAGAGGAAGGAAAAAAGCATCAGGAGGAAGGAAATGAGATAAGAAATAAATGCTTTTAGGAAACCGTCATTCAGTGAGACAGGGAAGAGCCTCTGTGATGAGGAGGTAGGGAGGAAGCGAAGGAGACTAGCCCTTGTATTATGTTGAAAAAAAAATCACAATGATTACTCAGAATTGTCAAAAAACTGCAATAGAACAATAGCAACTTTATTTTCCATTAGATAAACATTTAGAACACAGACATACACCAGTTTGAATTTCCGGAACTATTTCCAAGAACAATTTAGTAAAAGTTTTTCCTTCTTTACAAACACATTTCTTTCGAACTTGCCCGATTTTCTCAATTTTTCAATGCTCAACATTTTCAATGTTGTCCACATGATGGACAGAATGTAACTGTGTTCTTTCTGCAGATGCAGTTCTTGCATTTCTCACAAAAAGTGCTTGTTTTAATGTCCATTTCTTCCGTTTCTTTACACCTGTATCCACTGCAGATTGGTTGGATGGTGCACGCTTGACCTTTTCAATGACAGCTGCTGCTGCTGGGGGTCAAGCTGGTCTGACTCGCCTCTGGATGTTGGAAGGGACAAAACTTTTGCCCAGTTCTTCCAGGAAAAGCCGACATCAGTACAATTTGCCGGCATTCCAATGTTGGTTGATTTCAGTCCACGGGGCATTGTAAGCAGACACATCTAAAATGTTGTAGAAAATTACCAAGGGCCAACAAGCTGTCTTGTGCTGGTAGCTTTATGTCGCTATGACTTTGTCAAGATTGTCTACTCCAGGGGTCGGTAACCTTTCAGATGATGAGTGTCATCTAAAATTTCCTCAGAAGTCAATTTAATAACGCTCTATATTAACAGTTACACACTATATAGAACAACTTTAGATTATATTTGTTAGCAGATGTTGGCAGCTATCAGTGAATAGTAATCAGCTATTTTGAAACAAAAAAAAGAATTTTTATCCATAACAAGAAATAAATAACAGCAAATTAATTGTACAACAGAAAATACAAATGCTATTTATTGTCTCCTCACAACAATGATAAGAAAAATAAACTGGGCCAATATGGCATGTTTGTTAATACAGAGATACACATGTTAATGTGATCTCTGGTCTCCCACTCAGAGACACAGATCTCCGAGTGTCCAGCATTCAGACGGCTACCCGAGGACACTCATGAGAGAAAACCTGCTCACACAGATATGTAGAGCCAAATACTGTTAATAAGGCCTCTGCAATGTTCTGAAGACAGTTAAACTTGTCAGGTAGTGATGTCCAGCAGGTGAAAATACAAGCTCCATGAACACGCACAGCTATGGATTCCAGCTTCCAGAGCTTTTCAGTTCAATCAGCTGCATTTCGATGTCCTCTCTGTCCAGCCAGTTAGTGCGAGACAAATCCAACTGCTCATTAAAGCTTTCTGGTTTGATCAGAAAACAAAACATTGGTCCATACACCTGAGAGTCCAGAAAACACATTATGAATTCAGTCTCGAGTCTACGGATGTATCCGAGTATTTCCGCGGTGCTGATGCTGTGCTGATCGGAGAGCTCCTGAAGCATTTGAAGTGTCGGAATGTGGAAATTTCAACATCGCTTGAAAAAATTGCCAGCTAGCAACGTCCCTCTCACCGGTAGGCTAAGTGATCTTTAGCCAATTACAAGTTGAATCTGGTAGTTGGGGTTGGAAGCTAAGATACCGTCATTAAGAAGAGGCACAACTAATGTGTCTATGCGAGCTAATTTGCGATGTGCACCGCTCGCCTGGCCATTTATTTTTTAATGCACCTTCTCAGATTAATTCACTGCGTGTCGTGCCCAGGAATGGACTGGGACAAAAAATCGACCCAGGCATTTTGAGTAGAGCCCGGCCCACCGGGTATTATAGGAAAAACTATAAAGCCTTTGAATGAAAACAAACGCTGTTGTGACAGTGATGTACAGTCTTGTTGGTATATGTATGATTTCTATACATTTTACATCAGATAAAAACTTTGATTGTAAGATTCAGATATTTTTTTTATTAAAAGCTAGACGTTGTAAATGAGAATAAGAAAGAAAAGTATTTCTTTGTGCCCCCCTCTCCCTGTTAATGCCCTGCCTGTCAGCTACATAGAAAAGGATCCTGGTGTTACTTGTCTCTCAGAAACAGTTCATAACTTCCCTTCAACTCATTCATGTCACCTAAAAGGTAAACCTGTTTCTCCATCACCTGTTCAGTAAACATAAACTCCACCTAAACTTGGTTTATATCTGACCCAGACAGACTGCAGGTCATAACTTCTTACCTGAAGTTCAGTTCACCTGACACTCGGACCGGCGGCCGCCTCGGGTCTCTGCCCTTCCTGCCTCCCCTTTCCCTCATCCACCTGCTTCTGTGGAAGCTCCACCACAGCCACCACCAAACTACTCAGTTATTTTTACACATCGGCCAGCATCTGGACAATCCACCGCCTTTCATTGTTTATACCGTTACTAAAAACAACCAAACAAACAAAAAAAACATTGGCCCATAAAAACGAAAAATCACCCTATGGTCGTGCCATCAGTGGCACGCGTGCCCAGGATTGCCGACCCCTGCATTAGAAGATGACAGCATGCCTTGACCTCGGTGTGGTGATAATGAACATTTTATATTATCATCTTCAGATGTCCCTGTCTCCTCTGTGGATTATGATTGCTGCGTTCCTTGGTTTTCATTTGATGTAGAGATGGCGGCACACTCCTCCTCAGAATCCTCCTCGTCGTCGGACAATTGGCAGTCTGGATCATCAATAACATTGTCCTCGGCCTCTGAAAGATCCTCTGTCTCTGAAACATCTACACTGTACACAAACACTGCAAAGACATTCCAGGACACATCAAAGTGTCCATATTTAAACACCAGTTTATGACCCCAGATAAGGAAAAGTCATAAACTTTCATGAAGAAAAAGAAAGGATGACCAGTACTTTGGTCACCACAAAAAGTGGTCGATGAGAGTTTGTTTTTTAACGAGTCCTCATTCAGTACTGTGCAAAAGTCCTGAGCCACTTCCAATTTCTTTATATTTTGCAGGAAAATGGGAAATAGGTGCAACGACTTACTGGAGCATGTGCAAACATACATAAAACTACAGCATATGCACGTTTCAGTAAGTTTCACTCTATCGTTGGTATTTTTTTTACAGATTCAACTAAAGAAATGGGAACAAATGATGCATTTTTGTAACAGTCTGCTAATAAATAGCCTAAAGGTACATTTCAAACTGGTTCCGTGCTATGTTGTCTGTTATGTGTAGACACAACACTGATTCAGGAGGCTTTTTATGCTTGAATGATTCATGGAGCAGAGTGAAGGGGCTTAACAACCCAAACTTTCCTCAGGGAAATTGTGAGGTGCAAGGACTGGACTGAAAATGAGAGAAAAAGCAACCTAATGTCCAAATAAAACTATTGATTGCTTTCTCAATAAAACAGATGATACATAACTATGAAAGGCCTTAATAGATCCTGGAGAACTACTGATGAAGACCACTTTAAAAACTGAAACTCCTTGTAAGCTAAAAGAAAGAAAAGAGAGGTTGCTCAAGACTTTTGCACTGCAAGCAGAGGAGATGGGTCTGCGAAACACATTTAAGGTCAGCTAAAAACTGCATCTGAGGCCTGCAGATGGTTATATGCAGACAGATGTGTTGAGTGTCATCGGGTTTTTTTGCTGAGGTTTCCCACGATCGCAGTGCTGCTCGGTCAGCAACGCTGGGCTGAAACCTCGGCGCACAGCAACATTTCTAATGGTGATTTAACCGAACACGCCTCCAGTGAGTTTATGAAATCCATCTGAGCGGTGCCTCGGTGGGAAGAAAGAACTCTTAATAGGTAACATAACATGATCACTGGAACAGGAAACGGGGCAGAGTCTGAAACATTTGTTCTTCCTTTAACATCTCAGGACTTTTTTCTAACATCTTTAGGGCCATCAGATCACCGGTGAGCCCCTCAGAGGTCAGCGAGGGGTTTGATTATGACCACATGCTCAACAAGCACAGTTCCAGAAATGAGTTACCGTTCAAAACAAATCTCTTACATGCATTTGACCCTCTATTATGTGATTTCTGTTTGCATGCACCATATAGATGAAAATCCCATACAAAAGAAGAGCTGTGTTGCACATTAGTAAGTGTTGCATTTGATATATTTTAAAGTGAAACCACTGAATAAAACCTGTTTTTTCAAAGTGTAACCAGTGCACCAACATAAGAGTTTAAGTGTGGAAAGTAGGAAATTATTATGACAAAAGTTAAGGAAACAAAAGTAATTATTAAGGTGGGCGTCTCTTTTTTTCTACCTTTGACCCTCTCTGTGGTCTACATTCATTTTTACTGTGTCACACTGACATCTAGTGGTCAAAGATAGCAAGTATATTTCAGAGCGTTTATTTTTACTTTTGCTCAACCTTCATCTGACTCTCTCCATCCATCCATCCATCCATTCTCCTCTGCTTATGCAGTTCACTGGCACACTTGGGTGATAGATACAGGTGTCCCTGGGCGATAGGCGGGACACACCTGGACAGGTTGCTAATTTTCTGCAAGGTTAACACAGAGAGAGAGACAATCTACACCTACAGCCAAATTAGAATCACCACTTGAGCTGACTGGCATGTCTTTGGACTGTGGGGTGATGCCTGGATTCAAACCCACAGCCTTCTTGCCGAGAGGCAATGGAGTAACCTCTCCATTAGAGGGCAGAGTATCAAAATTAATTTCAGGAGTTTTGTGACAATAGAGAGAAATTGTAGAGGAAGTCCTTTTAACACACTGTGGTCAACATTTATAGGTTCAGGCATTTCTGATCAGATGGGCGTGATTAAAAAACCCAGAATCATCATGTTTACACTGTAGTTTTTAATCCAGGGACTCAGTAAATGCTCACACAGAGCTCCACTGCAGCCGTGTTTCATGTTTCAGGTAAGTTCATGGACAAAACCAGTAACAGTCGAGGATTAACACTAATTTACATATGCTTGATTTGTGGTTCATGGTCAGAGGCTGACCATGAATTCTGGAGCCAGGAACCAAAAGAGGAAATATCTGTTTAGTTTGAATGCATGCAAATTCATTATGAAGGTCCCCCCCCCCCCCCCCCCCGTTACTTCTGCCATCTAACTATGAACTCAGAGGCAAAACAGAGTTTACTGACTGGGAGTCATCACCTCCTTCCTTTGCTACAGTTATTCCAACGAAGCAAATGCACACAACCCACAAAATGTCATTAAAATATTAAAATAAATACACTCCTGTTTTCAGCGATGCATATTCCACCATGTAAGATCTTCATATCATTAATACCTTTACTGCAGTGTAATGTCATTCAGAGTTAACACCTTGAATGAAACGTGCTCCAGACTGAGGTTTAAAACTCACTTTTACTGAACAAATCTACAGTAATAAGATTAAATGTTGTCCTCGTGTCTTTTTAAAGCAGTGCCTTGCCTGCTGTCATTTGGAATCTTGCATTTGTTCTACAAAACATGAGAATTTGCTGAGAGCAAAGAGAAGGACAGATGAACACAGACAGAGATTCTCAGATGTATTTGTGAGATTACTAAGATGTTGGCTTCTTTTACAAATGAACTGAATTTAATTAAACCACCTTAAGCTTAAAGAGAGAATCTCTCACCAACTTTTAAATGTGAAAATGGTCTACAACCAGCTCAGAATATTTAACTATACGTTCCATTTGATTTGGTGTTTTAAAAAAACAACTCTTATTATGGTAAGTAACTAGATGTAATTGCTGAAAATTACACATAGTTACTTTTTGCCACTGCCGTCACTTAACGAAGCAGTGCGGTACACTGCAGCCTTTGTTATTTTGTTCTTTAATATTTTCCGTGGTTCTCTAAATCTCGATTTTTTTGTTCACCTGCAGCTTCTTTACTTTTACTTTAAAACTTTTGCACCACATCAGAGCGGATGTTTCAGAATCAAGCCTTCAGTGAGGAGACACTGAAGCCGAAATTTGATCACAGACTTTCACTTTGCATGTTTCGTTCTCATAAACTACTCAACGTGAAAGACTGAGGAAGAGAGTAAAGAAAAAGAGGAAGGAAAAAAGCATCAGGAGGAAGGAAATGAGATAAGAAATAAATGCTTTTAGGAAACCGTCATTCAGTGAGACAGGGAAGAGCCTCTGTGATGAGGAGGTAGGGAGGAAGCGAAGGAGACTAGGGAAGGGGATGAAGCGCAGGGAGGAGGAGTAAATCAGTGTTGGAGACTGACGCGGAAGAAGAATCAGCCTCGGAAAAGGAAGAAGAAACCCGAAATGAAAGCAGCCCCCCCGTCAGGGGGACTTCACACTTGTTGATTGTCGTCGGTCTCCAGTACTGAGGCGCTTTTTGGACTTCTTTTCCACCGATTTGTTGTGTCTTTCTGTGGGCTTGGACCGGCTGTTTTGGGGGTGCCTGGCTGGCTGAGTGATCGCTGAGACTGAAAAGATCACCCATCCATTTCACAGACTTCACGCTGCTGCGGACACACTCGGCATCCAGTTCTGCCCGATCGATATTTCATCATTTATTCATCCACCTTCCTTAGCAGGGAGCTTCGGGAAAGTGGCCGAGCAGGGCGCCCTGTCCTCCGCGCTGCGCCGCTGGGTGGCACCGCTGTCTCCGGGCGGAGGGTCTTTCTGATCGCGGGGATCGAGAGCAGCAGACGCCGTCGAAAAGGATCGAAAATCCAGTATTAATCTCTCACTGGAACAGCTGTCGTGTATTTTGGAAGAGTGGCTGGTCGATAAATGTGCAGGGAGTTTGTTTTTTAACGAGCCTGTGAGGCGGGATTCTCAGACAGCACACCGACCTCGGCGCCCTTTCCGCCGGGCAGCACCGCTGGCTCCAGCCGGTGCGATGACCGACCCTCCACGGGGCGACACCGACGTCACAATCGCCATAAACTAAGCCGTGAACTGGTGGCCTGTTGTGTGTTTTAGGACCTGGATAATTATCTTCCAGAGCGAGGGGGAAAGTCCAGGACACACACCGAGCACGGCGCCCTTTGCCGGGCTGCGCCGCTGTGTTTGGCCCGGTGGGATGTCTCTCCACTACGGGTGAACTACTTCCTAGACATCCAGCCCTTTTGGCACCAGGAGTTACCGCTGTTGAACCCCGTGTTGTCGCCCTGCTGTTGGGAAGTTTTTATAAGAGGGCGGGCAGGAGGACATGGCGGACTCCGGCCGGCCCAGACCGGCGGACCCTGATGCCGCAGAGAGCCGGACAGCGAGCCCGCTGGCCGGGAAGAAGAGGGCGCAGCAGTCCCCCGGACTCCGGTCCAAGTACCAGAGCTCTGCACCGGGTCACTGCTTTAAGAAAGTCACCCTGACCAAACCTACCTTCTGCCACAGCTGCAGCGACTTCATCTGGGGGATCATCGGCTTCTTGTGTGAAGGTAAGACAGCAAATATGCTTTATTTATCGGGGTCATTACTTATGCACGAGATCAAAGTTCAGCTCGTGAGCTTCGCAAGCGCACATGCGGTTCTCCCCGCGGGAACCGAACCAAGCCTGAGCTGAGGTGTGTTTAACAACGTGATGAACCCGACTTACACCGATACCTGCCCCGGACACGGAGCTGATCCGCTTGAGGAGGCCAGGCTGGATCCCAGACCGTATCCCAGTCCGACCTCAGGCTGCAGCTGGAAACTTTTACAGGATAATGTGTGGTTGCTCTAAAAGTCTGTCTGCATGCACCAAAACATGCAACATCTGCAGTTAACCAACACAGACAAGGGCCCATTTGTTCCCTTTTTCCTTTCCTGTTCATTTTCTTCCTCCTTTCCTTCTCCTTGCCTCCTCTTTTCCTTTCGACACATCTTAATCATGAATTGGGAGGAGAATCAGAGAGTACATCCAGCACACCAACACAATTCAGTCTGCCCAGTAACACACTGGTTTTGCATAGTGTGTATGTGTGTGCACTTAAGTGTGTGTGCATGTCTAAAGGAGGCAAAGTGTCTATGGCACAATTGGAGCTTCAGTCAAGTCGTGATTTACTTCCTGTGGTTGTCATGGCAACAGGAGACTGGCAGGGATGCTGGTTGTTGGAGGGGTGTGAGTGTGTGTGTATTTGTGCGTCTCTGTGTGAGTGAGAGCAGAGACCATCCTCTTCATCACAAGCAGCATCAGATGCATTAAAATGTGCAGCAGCGCTTCTGCTCGCTTACGTAACCTTTCTTCTTTAAGCCGTCACTTGGATTAACACAAACCAGTGATGTCATCAAATTGCCTAGTCCGCTGCGTTGTTAAAAGCCCATTTTCATGTTTCCCTTTACCTTTATGTAAAAGGTGAACCGAGTGGACTCTGACCTCCGTAGTCTTTAGTATAGAGGTCACAAGGTCAATCAGGTGAGCTACAGCGGCGCCCTGGAGATGACTTCTTAAACCTGCATTTGTTTTAATGGCCAGTGGGGAGGGGGTGGGGCTGCATGACAATCACAGTGATGGCGTGCAATCGAGTGAATAAGACATCAGTCACACAAGCTTGGAGAGCGGTGGAGTGGTTGATGGCTGAAGCCTCAGTCACACAGGGCTGCAGACCAATCAGTGACCCCCTGGCAACCACCTGTTGCTAGGGAAAAGCATGTATTCTCCGACCAGTTGGCCAAAGCCTGGCTGTGATTGCTTTGGTAGCGAGGATATTGCTGCAGTCACTGTTTGATGGACTTGTGCATAAACACTGCCCAGCTGCTCAGGAGCAGGAAACTGGAAACTGTGAACACAGGAAACACGGGCTGTTTACCTTCAGAATAAAAGCTCACCTTTTCAAACATGTTGGCTTCAGCGTTGAGGCACAATTTTAATTTCTGTTTACTGCCGCTCGGCATGTAGTTGGCGAGCGTTTGCAGACGGACGTGAAACCTGCTGGCAACCACACAAATCATCCAGCTTCACCCAGCACGGGCCAGCAACCTCCAGGAGTCGCCGCCAACCAGTCACTGAATGCACGTTTCCATAACAACCAGTGGTCTTATCACGTCCAGGGTCATTATAAATAATTAAAGTTGACATGAAATAACATTTTTGTTGAGTAAAGTTTAAACAAACGTAGAGGACCTCTTTGTATCTGTTTGGTAAAAAAAACTCTGTAGATGTTTAAGGAAATTGATGCTTGGCTCCTTTGACCTTTAACCTCAGTGGACTCTTTCCTGATGAGTTTGTTGTCTCAGTCACTGTTTTCAGCTTTTATTGAATAAAACATGAAGTTTATTTTGTAAAGTGGGGTCCCATCAGAGTCAGAGAGCAGGATGCGTGTGGTTTACTCGGTTTCTCAGTCACATCTACCCCTTGCTTGCCACAGCCAGTTTCAAAACATCAAGATGGCTGTAGAACAGGACTTCACCAACCGAAGGGTGATGTCACAATGGCCACATCCATCTTATATACCATATATGTCCGTTTACGGCTGTGACTGCAGCAGTAAGTGAGCTAAAAGCAGAAAAAATAAAGTGAGCACAGAGCACAAAGGGCAGCCTGGATTACTGTACATACACTGAGCTCATTATGAGAAACTGTGTGTAACAGGAACGGCCACTGCTGGGACAGGAGTACAGATCAGAATAGATCCCGTTTTGGTTACGTATCTCGGTGAAAACACGGGGCCGCGACGGCGGCTGTTCCTTTGTGACCAGAGCTGCTGCGAGTGCTTATCACGCACTGCTGTAATTTACATGTTTCCAGCGGCAGCACCGCCAGGAGCCACGAGCACCGACTTCTTATAAAAGACGGTTGCAGCCACCATGTCACACACAGGTTTGCACGCAGCATTCAGGAGCCTAAACTTTGACCTTTTGGCTGCTACCATGTTAGTTTGTTGGAACAGATAGAAAAGCTATAAAAGAGCAGGACACTGATCAAACGTTCAGGCTGCAGAAGGTTTTTTTTTTTGTCTGTCCAACATTTAAAATAACTGACTGATTTAAAATCAGTCAGTGAAGCTGCAGGAAGCAGAGAGCGACTGTCTGATAAGAGTCAAGTATGAACGTTTGGATTGACATTATCATCAAAAATTCATTCAAACTGCTCCTCATCAAACACATTAAAGTTTTAGCTGTGATATCGTGGACTCTGAGCAGTCATTGCTGAGTCACCGGCTGTGAGAAAGTGCCTTCATCGGGGCTGTTAATGACCCGCCGGAGCTCCTGGACAGGAAAAACCTGACTGATCTCCTCTGGCCTCGGTCTGCCACTCTGTGCTGGTTGTCTGGATGGTGTGCACAGACGTGCTCGCCTGCAGCAGGTTTTATTGTTCAAACTGGCCAGAGTGAACATTTGAGGTTTACCACAGTGTGACAGCACAGGCAACAACACGCACACTCACTAAATGTCACTTCAGCACACACAGCGAGAGCGGACGAGGTGCAAACGTGACCAGCAGTCATCCAGCTGACAGCTTCCTTTCTTCTTCCAAACACATTTTTATTGTTCGCTCTCACGGTGTCACGGCTCCACGCCGCATCTCTTCCACCGGGCGCTCGAGTGAAAGCGTTCTTATCTGAGCGCTGCAGGGCTGCGGGGTGGATGGGCGGGTGGAGTATTGGAAGTAAAAGCAGCAAGAACAGATCAAAGGTTTCTGCTTTTGTTTAACTCTATTTAACTCGGCTGAATTTGGAGGCAAATACAAGTCAGTACCTGAACTCTGACCCCCTCAGAATCAGCTGATGTTTTTTTATGTGCAATATCTTATTTACTAAAGCAGCTCAAAGGTTTACCCTCATAGTGTGAGTATTTTCAGAGTCGCGGGCCTGTGAGGGACACAGAGGGTCCAGATTTGATGATTTTTAATTGTTTTCAGCATTTTTGAGCTCTCATAACATCAGGAGATATCCACGAGGTTATTTGAGGCCTGAAAAACAAATTTAAGTTGGGTAAAAAAAACCCAAATCAACTTTTTACTGATGGGAATCACCAGACACCCCACGGTGGGACATTATCACTGTACGACTGCAATACTGTCAGTTATTTTTTTGCTTTAAAAATTGTGAAGCACAAACAGACCGAGTTTATAGAAGGAAGGAGGTCGCCGTCCTGTTTTTACTCGCGTGATGAGCTATTAGCTGCTCTGAATTCAGACTTGTCTTCGTCGAGCTCAGCGTGTCCAGCTTTGGATGGTTTTTCAGTTGTGGCAGTTTGACGTAAGGCTATCTCAGGACACTGGTGCATGAGACGAGCCCTCTTGTTTGTAGTTTTATCATTTGGTGTCCATCTATCCACACGATATGACAAAATATCACGATACTGTGCTGATTTTTCTTTTACTTTTTACCCACTCCAAGCGTCACAATCTGAAGACAAAATCAGTCTTTTTGTTCGGTGCCGCTTTGTCTGCCTGTGAGCATCAGTATCGTATCATAGTTTCAATAAAAGGCTTTAAAAGTTTAACGTCAGGCAGAGGAACAGAAACAAGCGTCGGTGCCCTGCATGTCCGAGCTGCTTTCTGAGAAACCCCCGAGGTGTGCTGGAGGTAACGTCAGCTGTAATGAATTAAGAAAATCGTGCTCCAGGTGAAAGTGATGGTTTGCAAAATTGCACTGAAACTTTTTGAATCTGTACCTGTTTAATTCATGCCGTGCTTTTTTATTTTTTTTTATGTTTGTGCGACGGCTGTATTTGTGTTAATGCCTGCTGCACACACGGTCAGTTTACCACTGAGATGCAGAGATTATCATATAAATATCATAAGAAAAAGCATCTCTTTAACAACAACTCAGAAAGCCGAGAGAAACCCCGACAGTGTTAATGGTCTCTGACTGTGCTCCTCTGTCTCCTCCTCAGTGTGTAACTTCATGTGTCACGAAAAATGCCTGAAGACGCTGCGGAAGGTTTGTTCCTCCATGACTCCGTCTCTGGTCCAGGTGAGTATCCAACATACGCTCATGCTCCAAACTCCAAATGAGCCAAAATGCGTCACTACAGACACGGGACAATGTTGGCCCGATGCGTCTGGAGTGGGAGCAACGAGAGTAAAAACAGGAGGAAGGTGCTGTGTGAGAAAACAGAGAATTTACATTTATTTCACAGCCATTTACTAGTCCGTACAGACATTTGCACATCTATAAAACCTTCCTGCATTGAGAATACAAAGCAAACGTCGCTACAGGATGTTTTCTGTAACATACACGTGGTAGTTGGTTCGGATTGGAACCGCACCGAGACCATCTCCTCCAAAATGTCTCAGTGTCGTTGTTTTGGTTTGCACCCGTTTTAAACAGACTAAACACTGCAGGTGAGGAAACACCTTTACTTTAATCTCTGGACCCCAGTCCGGGAGCCAATGGGACGAAGGCAGGGATCCCCAGACGTGATGAGATGGGGTTTATTTTTACACCTTGCAGGGCTGAACTTCTTTAGGCATTACCCATCAGAGAACGAGAATGCAAACACGATCAGATCAGAGATCAGCCGGCCTTTAACCGACCAGCTCCCCGGTCCAAATGCAATTATGCTGATGTGCTCAGCTGAGAGTCTGGTGCATTTACTTGTAGAAAGTAGGCGCCATGTGCGCTGCCTCCTGCACACTACACCCATGCATCCACCCGCATCTAAACCACACAGAATATTTCCAGTAACATGAAAGCATCTGAAGAGGACTATTTCCTGCTCGCTGCTGCATGTGAGCGAGGAAAACTGGAGAATATTCCAGTCTGATTCTCACAAATGTGTCATGAAAAGTTCAGCTGCGAAAGTGGCTTTATTGTAACCTCTAAGTGAGAACTGACTTTTTATGTAATTGTGCAAACAGGAGACTAAATCACACTGTAAGCCACAATAAGACTAATAAGCTGATGTTACACGGTTACACGGTATACCGTGTATACACAGTAGGTTAGGATCTTTGGCTTTGTGTTCACAGCTTAAAGAAAAGTTCAAATATTTATTTAAACTAACAAGTAAACAGTAATTTAATATTTCACAATAAGGATTTCCAGCAGTCCATGTTTGTCAGTCCGCACGCTCAAGTGGTTCAGAGTCGCTTAAGTTCAGGTGTGTGTGTGTGCGTTTGTGTATAGCATTTATTGTTAGCAGTACTACCCAGGTAGTGTGTTATATTGAGCTCTCATAAGCCAATCTGTCCAGAAGCAACGCAGCTTGCATCACAGGTGGATTAATTTGTCTTACTCGCACAATTTCATTTGATTTAATTCACATTTTCTCGATTGTGAACAGCGGCCACATGAATCCACCACTTACTGAATTGCGAGAATGCAACTCATTGCTACAAAACGTGGCTGCAATGTAATTTATACAAAGACCGCTTGTACAGTACATTAAACTTACTTCCTAGCTTACTTAGTACTTAGAAGTACTTCCTTCCTACTCTAAGCTCACAAGTAAATAAAAAAAAAAAATAATACAACACTTAAAAGAAAACGAATAGAATTTACATACTTAGCTAACAGGACTTAGCTAGCTGTTAGCACTTAGCTAACAGCTAGCTTGTTATGCTAATTATCCTTAAAAATAAAAACAGAGGTATATCTGGATCAAAACAAAAAGTGTTCTCATTTACCAACAAGCAGAAGAGTAAAAGCCAACTTTGTATCTTCAACCATAACTTTTTAATCAGGACTAAAGAAAAAAAAAACTCCAGATGAGTTGCTCCAAGAAGCATAACTAGCATCAACGTTGTTCTCCTGCGCAACTCAAATTCACAAGCACCACACAGTGTCATAGTGCCACCTGCTTGCATTCCTTGAGTTAATTTTATCAGGCAATTTTTGTGAGTTAGGGTTGAAACAAAATGCTTATTTTCAAATCCGGACCTGAACCTCTCACAGACCACCTGTCCACTCTTTAATAAGTATGTCTGTCATTGTCTCAGGATCTAAGTGACATTCAGAGCCCTCAAAGAGTCTGTTTACTGTAAATAACAGTTTAGAAACCAAATCAGAGCAGGGATTTAGCTTCTGCTGTGGACTTTATCACTCTGTATTGTAAGAAATGAAAAGCTGCAGAGACTTCATTGCACTGAAACAAGTGGATAATTGTGCTTCCAGTGAAGGTGACATTCTAGAAATGGCCCATGGTGAGTGAACAAACTCTACCCAGCAGAACAAACCAGACATAATCAGCCAACAAAGTTATAAAATGAAAGCAGCAGACCTGCTTTGTTCTGTCAGCTTCACAGTTTGCTCTCCAGCCCTTCTTTTTATTGTCTCCTTCACTTTTGCCGCCTCGCTGAAACGCTACACACGCGCCGACACGATGTTTATCGATCAGCACAGCACTGATCACTGAGCTTGACTAACTGCTGCACCGATCAATAGCCCTGCAATAAACACGAGCAGGCGGCAGCAGTGGTGTTTTCTCCTCACCTGCTTTTAATGTGAAATATCCTCAGGCTCCTTATTATTGCTCAGGCAGCTCTTGGGTCAGGTTTAACTAAAGAGCGTTCAGTATTTCTACCCTCCGACCTGACAAGCAGCAGCTCCATTATAAGCACAAAAACGGCGCGGCACAAAAATAATCAAACAAAACACAAATGGAAAACAACAGCTCAGAGTGTGGTCTGTGTGGTGCTTCACGTAACATACTTTCACTAGACACACTGAAGTGTGATCCAGGAAGTCCAGTTTGGAGGTTTGGACACCAAAACACTCAGCTTACAGAAATATGATGGACAGTTACCAGATTATTATTACAGAAACCAAAACCTGAAGGCAGCAGGGCCCCTCAGAGGTTTCCTACATGACAAGTATCATCATGATCTTCTTATCACCTCTGATAGTCGACTGGTATCTGTGCTCAGTGCAGTGTTTGATGTTGCTGGTCACAACATTGTAATGAAGAAATTAGAATACGCAATTAGCATTAAAGGAAACGCACTGTACTAGTTTGAATTGTATTTATGGGATACTTCCTGGTATTTTGCATGCAAATTTTGTTGGAGATTTCCTCAATCACCTAAGGGTCTGTGCTGAAGCCAAACTTTTTACTTTATACATGCTTCCCTAATGTAATATTATTAGAAAACTATATATTTCTATGTAGATGATAACCAGTTATATTCATCTATGACATCATCTGACACAAGTCAAATTGTATTTCTCTCGATAATGAAATGTCGAACAGTAGAGATGTGCCATAGCAGAGTAACAGAAATGTGGTTTTACGTACATTTGGTACAAGTTTAAGATCATCTGAATCAGCATAACAAAATAATATGGTATCATCTGCGTATAACTTTACATAACACAGTGTCATCAATATAAAAACTGGAAAAACAACTGAACCCATAACTGAGCCTTGTGGGACACCGTTAAGCATTAGTTATCATTAATGTCGCCGACATCTCTTCCCAGCTCCACGGCTTTTCATTCGCACATTCGTGGAGTAGAATTAAAACTTAATGTAAATACACTGTGAGCTGCCATACGGCTGCGTTCACGTTGTTCTGGGGTGTTTGGCTCTCTTGGATGTGATGCAGCTGCAGGCCTTCACTCTGCCCCTCATGTTTGAATGTTATCTTCTTACATAACCTGTCATGCCGCTTCAGTGGTGGCTCATTATAAATAAAGGATTTGGAAAAATGCAAAACTATAACAGATCCCTCTGTCCTGACGGTCTCTTTATTCATTATAAACATTTCCACTCGGTCATTACAGTAAAGTACACAAGCGACACTGAGCGAGGAGCATTAAAGTGAAGGAAAAACAGAGCAATAAAATGCATTTAATCATTTCTTTTTAAGAAATGAAGAGAGGTCATTGGATCAAACATGGCAATTACAACAACAACAACAAATAACAGCCATGATATTTACAGCAACATTTGTAAGTCAACATAAAAACTGCAGCCAACAGCTGTATTTTGATGGGGACTATTTTAATCAGAGGAGCAATGCAGATTTACAGACTGTTTGGAGCAGCAGGAGCAATGTGCTGTTTTGTTTTTGGGATTTTGTTTTTTTAATTAAGCTCTGTATTCATGGACAGCCAATAGGCTGGAGGCTCAGTGTTGCGTTTACTTTGTCTGTTTGTTAACATACATTGCTGCTGCCCCCTGCAGGTGCCGGTGGCTCACTGCTTCGGTCCTGCCGGTCAGAAGAAACGTTTCTGCTGCGTCTGCAGGAAACAAACAGAGGGAAGCACGGCGCTGCGCTGCGAAGGTCAGACCAGCACCATCACCAAGTAGACCAGTGGATTAAATCTCATGAGTGATTTTTTTATTAGCGTGTGTGTGTTTGCGTGTGTGTGTTTCAGTGTGTGAGCTGCATGTCCACGCTGACTGTGCCATCTTCACCTGTGCCGACTGTCGCAGCTGCCAACTGGACGGGATTCTGGAGCAGGTATCGCTTTAAAAAATATCAGTATAAATATAAAGTGTTTCCAACAGTAAGCTGGACTAAAACTACGTAGGCCAATGCTACAGTTTTCAGTCTGACCTCATGGGGGCGCTACTGCCTCATGTTTCTTGTGCCTAAACTCGCAAACAGTGACACAGAAATGTCACTGAAGATGAGGACTTTCTCTATGACGTTCACAATCAGATCATAAAAGGGCCGAACCAGAGAAGTTCAGTCAGTTTGGTTAACAAACGGGCTCTTCTTAACTGGCACAGAGATGCTGTGTTAAGGCCGTGTGTTATGTTGTAATGCACAAAAACACCACCAGAGGGCAGGCTCTATAGGTGGAAGATGCAGCTGAGCTCAGCGAGCTGTGAAACATGACTGCTGGAAGTAGTTTAGAGTAGACTCCAGCTACGTGATCTATCAGTGAGCCGTTTGGCACATCGATCGCTTTAATAATTATTTTAGGTAGTTTAATAGTTTATTCTGATCCCTCACATCCATAGCTATGACGACTTTATTGTAGATTTTTATTGTATTTCTTTTTAAAATACTGACTTTGTTAGAAGTAACACAAGGCCTCTGAATTTATTCTCTTATATAATACCTGCTGCTCTCTGGTGCCAGCTGAACCCTCAGCGTCCACTCATCTCGCGGTTTTGGTTGGTGCTTGTGCAAACCTGAAACTGTGTCTAACTCAGTTAAAAACACAAACAGGAAATAAAGCAGTCGTGGTGGTCGTCTCAAAGTGTTCTGCATCAGTGTTCTCCATCTCTGTGCTCCTGCAGTGAGCGATCACTGAGACGTGCTGAAATGACCTTGTCTCTCACGCTTCATCCCTTGCTTTGCACGCGAGGTTACCAAAAAAAACGGGCGCATGGCAGGGATGCTCTGTCCTCTGGCATCTGTGACATCATTTTTTGTGACAACAATGAAAACGATCAGTCACTCCTTGAACTGAAGAGCAGGAGCTTGAGAAAGTTCATGCATCAGTATTTTCCACTAAAGGAGAGGGAAGTGTCACCAAATGCAGACTTTGTGATTAAAACTGCTGTGAATATTGAAGTGTAATACCATGTGCACAAGATGAGATAGTAGATATTTCCACCTTAAAAAACGAAAACAAAAATAATTGATAACTGAATTCCTACCTGACAAATTTTCTATAGTTTGAAATGTAGGTAGCGCCCACTGTGCAGCTAGTCTATAATAGAAACTGGGCTCTGTGAAGTAGTGATATTGATCAGGTCCAGTCAGTCTGACTTTAATCAAAGACGTTGTAAGACACTTCAATGAGGATGTCTGCTGTCAGTTCAGTGTGTGTAGCTCGATCAAAACCCATCGATCGCTCACAGTCTGGATAAAAAGTGAAAAGCATGAAGCTGATCTCCTGCAGAGCTGATGATGGCAGACAGGCTGACAACAACCCCGGGAAGCTGTCGTCGGGTTTCAGCCCATCTATTCACACAGTGCACTTTTCTTTTTCGGTGCTTTCCTCCTCACAAATATGACATTTCATTTTTACATCCTCCTCAATTAGCTGCGGCTGATGGGGACTATTTTTAGCGCTGGACTGAAACTCATTCTTTTCTTTCTGCTCCAGGATACATACCACCACCACTGGAGGGAGGGAAACCTGGCGTCAGCGGCAAGGTGTGAGGTTTGCCGGCGTTCGTGCGGGTCGTCTGACGTCCTGGCAGGGATGAGGTGCGAGTGGTGCGGCATCACGGTGAGAATCAGCGAAAAATGTGTCAGTGTTGATTTCCTCTAGGGTGGGGTTTAGGTTGGGTTTCAAGCAGCTCAAGTGCTAAAACATGCAGTGCCTCTAACGTCCAGCAGAGGCTCCAGTCCAGTCATGACACCTGTACAGTTGATGAATTAAATTCCATTAAGGTTTAAAGCTTCACCCCAGCTAACTGGAGTCCCTCCATTCCCAGACTATTCTCTTCCTAAATTTAAATTGAACCTCTTTGAGATCATTTAGCTGTCTCTGGTCCTGGTGATACAGAAACTGTTAACAAGTAAAGGTGATTCCTGAGTCTCCACAGATCCACCTTACCCCATAGACCAGGGGTGTTGAACTCCAGGCCTCGAGGGCCGGTGTCCTGCAGGTTTTAGATCTCACCCCGGGTCAACACACCTGAATCAAATGATTAGTTCATTACCCTCTGGAGAACGTCAAGACATGTTGAGGAGGTGATTTGACATTTAAATCAGCTGTGTTGTAGGAAGGACACATCTAAAACCAGCAGGACATCGGCCCTCAAGGCCTGGAGTTCGACACCTGTGCCTTAGACTGTATATATAAGTTTCTGGACTCAATATGAAATTTCAGCTGTAGTTTTTTGTGACCTCTTTGGGAACCAAGAGCACCCATATTTGGATCAGAGGGTGGCATGCGTTATCAGCTAAACTACCAGCTAATGCTAACTAGCTTGGTTATCAACCTAATTTACTTACTTAGAAATGCTCCAAAAGGCTCCAACAGCACAAACACAGTCCAGAGGTGCAGTTCAAGTGAAGCCCTGCTAGCAGCTAGCTGAACTGTCAGTCAAAGAGGCCACGCCCCTAATAATGTAAATTTTAACACTGTACAGGTGTTATGAAGGGGGGATTAGCTACAGATACTAAAGCAGTGTGTGTATCAGGCTGTAAACGTGTCTATTTCTGCTGTAAAGTTTTAACATGGAGTCTGTGGGGACTGACTCGCTGCTGGAGCCCCTTGTGGGCGTTAGAGGAACTGCAGGTTTTGGATTTGTCTTCCACCCTCAGACGATGAGGCTGATAAAACTCTGAGATCACGGGTGTTACATGATGTTTCACTTCCCTGAGCTTGGTGTGTGTAAAGTGACATGTTGCTTTCCCTCCCGCCTGCAGAGCCATGCAGCATGTTACCTCGGCATGCCGGCAGAGTGCACTCTGGGACGTCTGCGCTGCATGCTGCTGCATCCGGCCTGTATCCGCCTCGACTCCAGAAACTTCAGCAAGATGCACTGTTACCGCATCGCTGAGAGCTGCAGCCACGAGCTGGGTATGCACACAGTGAACCCCGCCTTACAGAAAATGTTCACACTTCAAAAAAAATAAAGATTTACATCATCGGGAGTTAATGGGAGGCAGGTCTGCACAGCAGGAGTGAAACAAACACACATATGCTCCTCCAGACCACATCCTTTGACGCTACTGACACAAACTGTGTGAACCGCAAACGCTCGGCTCGTTTCCTGACAGCTTCACTGCTGATCTGAGCTGTGAAACTGAAAAAAGATGTTTTTAAAGAAGTCAGGATGTGAATAGTGCAGACAAACATCCAAACGCCGAGAGCTGAAACACGAGCCCCTGCAGGTTTCAAAGGGCCAAATCGCAAAATTCACAAAAACACTTCAGGGTGTTTCTGTTTTCCAGAGAATTCTTCCAAAATAAAACTCTTAACAGCAAAACAAATCAAAGTCAGAGCTCAGGAGGCTGCGCGTGAAGAAAGGCAGCAAAGTCAGAAACAGCCAGAGTTCATTTTCATCCTCCAGACGATCTCCAAAGTCTCACAAGATCTGAACTCACTTTTCTACTCTGTTTGTAGAAAGAGTTGAGACACTGGAAATTAAATACAGAATTTGATGATTTTAAAATCTGTATTTTATTCACAATAGAACACAGAAAACATATCAAATGTGTAAACAGAAAAATAAGATATGAGCTAAAACTCACAGGTTGGTGAATCTCTGCCCATCGTTACTTCTGAGAAACTCTGCCTCTCTAAGATGCTCTTCTTATACCCGCTGTTTCTTTTTAGTATTACTTACGTTTCCAGCCTTTTCTTGCTGCGTACCAACATTTTGAGACTTGTTTCTGCCATCAAATTCAAATTGAGCTTATAATTTTTGGGAAATCTCTCAGTTTAAACATTTGTTCAATTGTGAATAAAATATGGGTCTATGAGATTAACACATCATTGCTTTGTGGTGGTTGGTGTTGTGCTTCTATGCTGAAACACCAACTGTTGTGGTGCTGTCAGAGTCCTTTTGTATTTTTTAATTGATTGCTGATGCTTTGAGTTGATGCACCTGTATGAAAGGTGCTGACAAATAAAGTCAAACAACAACTAACAGTAATAAACATGGAGCTGAGACAGACACAGCGGCCTCCTCACAGTGATTGTAAAGACGTTTGTCTTTTTCTTTCTTGGCTGGTGATATTCTATTACTTGACAAATCCACAAACTAAGATTTCAGACGTCAGGCTCTAAATGAGAATAAGGTGAGCTGCTGATCTGGGTCTGTTTCAGGTTGTTCCAGCTTGTTGAAATCTGATCAGGAAGTTCTGTGTCCAGTAAACTGTCTCACCTGACCGGCTCTTTTCCTCCATGTTTCCATTAGATAACTCCGATGATGCTGATCTCTCTGCTGCAGCAGCGCCAGCGTCCAAAGACGGTCAGCCGGCTGCCTCAGAGTCAGGTCGGTTCACCGTATGTCTGTATACAAGCTCCCTTTGTGTTTCAGAGGTTTTATTAATGACCGACTGGTGGATGATACAGCTGTGGAATAACATTTCTGCTTGCAGATGTTGCAGTCACATCTGGTTGTGTCTGGTTTGTTTACTGTGACCCACAGGTAAACAGTTTCTCAAGGTGTTTGATGGCGACGATGCAGTCAAGCGCGGTTTCTTCCGACTGGTCTCAATCACAAAGAATGAGGAAGTGGTGGTAAGGGCTCTGCTTCCTCCCAAAAACCTGACACACACACAGACACACACACACCAAGACAGGTACTACTACCTCTTCTACCACCGAAATCTCACACAACTTTCATGGAACACAACTTTCAAAATAAAAGCAGTGAGCTATAATTCTGTAAAAGCTATTTTTAGTAATATGACACAGAATGGTGTCAGAGGAATATCCCGAAAACCGTGACTAATCTTGCTTCTCAGTAAGACTGTGTCTAACTTTGACCTTGGTTGGATTTGAATATTAATTAAGGAAAGATTATGAAATGAAAAACCAGGATTTACATAATTAAATAGTTACAGATATGAAAGGCTTAAAACCCCCAAACGTATGAGTAAAGTCAAAATTATGGCGTAAATGGTTTAAAAACTTTTCATATACAAATTAACAATAAGTTACAATAAAAACAAATCAAAATTTGACTCAAACTTAAAAGAAAAAAACAAATCAATAAATTAGAAGATGACAAATGATAAAACTAAAAAAAAATAGTCAAATTTCTTTGATTAAAAAAAGTAAGAATTCTTTAAAAAAGTTTAAATTTTGTCCCAAAAACAGGAGAACAGTCAAAGTTCAGATTTTAAATCTTAAGTAAAATAAATTAAATAAATAAAATTCATAACTGTCAAATGAAAAGTCAACATTAGGTACAGCAATAATTGAGAATATGAAAAAAGATTATGAGCTAAAGAGTAAGGCTTTTAAGTAGTGACAAATTGAAACCAAAATAAAGACTGTAAACTAGAAAGTGAGTTAAATGCCTGAAAAAATATACTTCTTTTTAGGCATTTAAAAAAACAAACAAAAAACCCCCATAGCTCTATGATACCTGTGTTGTCCTGCAGGAGGCGGCACTGAGGGCCTTCTACCTCCCCGACGACCCTCAGGACTTCGAGCTGCACGAAATCGGCGGCCCGCAGCGTCTGCACAGCGACGACATCCTGAACCGCAACGGCAGCCCGGACAACAGGAACTCGCTGAAGGACGGAGGCGACTCGTGGCTGCTGAGGGCAAAACCCCGAGTCACTGAGGTCATCAAGGTGTACACTGACTGGCCCAAGTGAGTTTAGTCAGGACTCTGTCCACCACAAGAAAGCAACCTTTTGTCATGTACTGTGTATAAGAGATGAACGTAGCCACTGTGATGTCACCCACTGGTTGAATCACGAGGTAGCCCCGCCCACTTTGATTGAATCAAAATTTCTGACATGATCATCGTCCTGTATATAGTCCTTCAAACGAATGACTAATGAGACCATAAACGTGTACAGCCACAGTTGTTTGCAGCCAGAGGAGTCGCCCTCTGCAGGTCATTGGATTTAATGCATATTTAAGCCCATCAAACCTGGAAGCTACGTCCACCGTTACACATAGAGTCCCTGGTTTTTGTCAACTAACTGTTTTTGTGTTTCAGGTCAGGCGTTGCTTTCATTTCGGTTTCCGTCTCAGACAGCAGCACGACGTCCTCGGTCCTCGCCGAGGTTCTCAGTAAGCTGGACAGACAGGTAAAATTACAAGTGTTAGACGCGTCCAGGCTAATATTAATGCCTGAATGAACATGAGCAGGACATTTGAGCAGTTTATACTTCAATCGGCAATTTGAGCTGTTTATGTAAGTTCAGCCCTGAAACCACTGATGGTGTCGATGATATGTGCGGTTTCAGGAGGAAGATCTATCAAAATTCTCTCTGCTGGAGGTCTGCATGAGCAGCAAGCAAGGTGAGAACTACCCGCATGAGGAAAAACAAAATCACATTTTGGTGACTGTGAAGAAAAATAACCCAACCTGCAGCTGACCTGGAAAACGAGTATGAGCACTGCGGTAGAGCACATATTAATGCTGACACGATGATGATGCGGTGTTATTCATATGTCCCTATTACATCGTTTATCACTCAATCACGGGCCTCTTTTCTACAGCTCGACCAAGCAGGACCAACTACAGGAACCATATTGTTCTTGTACAGATTTAAATCTTATTTTATTATCACTATTAATAAAAACCATTCATAGATTTAAGTTTAAAAAAAAAAGCTTTGTCTAGAAAAACAATCACTGATTTCAAGCTTTTCATAGAGTTCAGCATTCTGATGTATGAGCCACACCTATACGTCTACAATCTTTTATTTAATACTTATTTCTGGCGAAACTTTACACCGGAGTACCAGTATGAAGGTCAGAAATTGCAAGGGTAAAATTTTAATTGCAGATAGTTTAGATTACAAATTTATTTATGGTGAGAAAAAAAATTTAAGTCACCGATTAATTTAATATAATATAATATAATATAATATGAATCAGGTCTTACAATCTTACTTAAATCTTACTTTGTACAGCCATTAATAAACAATTATTGAAATAGTTTTTTAAATAGGCTACGCCCATATTTGTTGCATTTCTGACCACGCCCCCTATTTTGAGATTGCCTTTAAGCCACACCCAATACAGCTTTTGATTTTCTTTTGTTTTATGTTAAACTTACTTTTTGAGACGCTCAGCCAATATCAAATTTCAGCCATGTTCTCAGAGAACATGCACGATCACAATGAAATACATTAGGTCTCTAGAACACGTCAGAGTGGGGTTTTTTTGTAGATCCATTTTTGAAGTGGTTCGTGGTCAGCGTGGAGCTGCTTCTGGCCCATGAATATTTTCAGCTCAGTTTAGTGTTTTGAATACTTCACCCACACCTGAGCTGCACACAGTACAAGCCGCTGTCATTCTCTTCATTTTAAACATTACGCACCTTCTTCAGCGCTTCTAAAACCATAAACCTGGACCTTAGAGCAGAGCGTGGAGTCTTGCCATGCTCTGCAGAAGCTCTATGTGATACCGGAGAAGGTCATGACCTTTCTGTCTCTGTCATCCAGTGCAGAGACAGACGCTGACTCCTCAGGAAAAGCTTCGGGACAAACTGCGGGAGATCAGGAAGGTAAGAGGACAAACAAGATTTCATGAACTTTCATAAATGCCAACGCTGAGAATAAGTGATGCATTTAATTGTTGCCTTTTGCACATCCAAAGATTAGTGACTAGCCACGTGTCTGAGGTCAGATTATATGAATATATTCGATTATATTCACCAAGTTAGGGTAAGGTTTTGGTAGCGCCTGCGTGTCATTCTGTCTGTAAACACGATAGCACAAAATTTTTTGAATGAATTCTGATAAAACTCTGTAAGAGTGCAGAGTGGGCTGGTGTTGGCGGTCCATTAGAGCTTGGCTTACATCCACTGAGGTCTTTAACTTCATGATTAATTGGTGGAAAACTGACTTAGAAAACATGGTTCAACATATAGAAGGTCTCGTCCAACATAATTTGACCTCTGACCTCTCCTACAAGGTCAGTAGATTGATGTGAAGGTCACAGTGGTAACAGGAATATTTACAGCTTTCTAAAGCTACGTTTCCATTGTTGATTGTGTTTATGGTGGAGTGAGTACTGTCAACAAAAAGAGGATGAGCTGCATAGTTAAAAGTATTCTGCAGTATAATGTTGTATAAAAAGTTCTGTTTATTGTCCTGTTATTTACAAATCAGTATTTATTATCCGTTACCAGCTCCTACATAATGTTTGCTACGCTCACCACAAACCTCTTGAAGTATGTTTCATAAGAACAAAGAAAAGAAGTGTTTATGAGCGTTTACAGCTCAAACACAGCATGAGGAAGAAGTGCACCGCAGCCTGCTGATGCTTGATGTGTCGACAGATTTAGCCACACTGACCTCGGGGTTGTTGGTACACAGCATCGTTTCACTTCTCTTTTTTATTTTGATTATACGCTTTTAACACCCAGCTTTAGTCTGGAGTTTAATTTTAGTTACTGTAGTAACTCTGACAGAGACACGTGTCACTAAAATAAACATCACTTTTTTTCTTCTTCTTTTTTTTGCATTATTATTATTATTATTATTATTATTATTACTTTAGTTGCAGGTATATAAGTCTGCTAAGCTGGATATCCGAGCTGCAAATATAAACATTTTTACAGTATAAAAATAATGGTTTCTGCAGAGGGTGACACTCTTTGGTTTCTCTGTGGCAAAGCCGCCAGCATCAGTTAGCTGATTCTGCTTCTTTCGGCGTCTCCTGCTGTGCGTGGTTAGGATCTGCAGTCCTCGCAGGGATTTCAGTCTCCTCTCGCTGTCAGACGTTTCCATGTGTTAGACAAACGTGTTAACCACTCCACTGTGGAGCCACTCGTTATTCAGTTTGCAAAATTCATCTGCAGGTGTTTACATAATCTTTTATTTTGTCTGCATGTTTTCTGTTTTTGTGACCATCGAGAGGGAGAGGGAGGGGAAACGTAGAGATGACGGGCAGGTAAAGGTCGGGGACTCGTGGTCTGCATCCTAACCGCTTGCCTCGAATTCAGTGAGCTTTGTGGTCATTCCTGCGTAGTGCCTCAGTTAGATCGTAACCATAATACAGAATAAAAAGATGGTGGACGCACCCTGACGTGGTGATGTGGCGTCGCGCTATGTGCAGGTGTCTCTGCGGCAGATGAATCAGACTCGGTTCTACATC
The DNA here is from genome assembly GCF_057381915.1 of Diplotaxodon limnothrissa. Lineage (NCBI taxonomy): Eukaryota > Metazoa > Chordata > Actinopteri > Cichliformes > Cichlidae > Diplotaxodon > Diplotaxodon limnothrissa. The sequence continues at coordinate 11,231,877 of NC_140597.1, read as the reverse complement.
GTGGAGAACAAGAACCGGGCGGTGCGGGTGGAGCTGCTGATTGGAGGGCTGCCCCCCCTGCTCACCACAGAAAAGTACACGCAGCTGATCGAGGAACACCTCGCCATCAAGAGTGAGTCGCTTTAAAAAACGCATGCTTTCCTTCTGTGGCGCCCTCTGGTGGGTGGATGTGAACCAAACGTGATTAAAGCGTGTGACGAAGTTAAAAAGTGAAGCTCTGTTGTGTTTTTATTCAAACCGAAGTTTTATGTTCAGGCTCATTTCCCCTTAACTGTTAATTTCAGGTTTAATTCTGCCGCTCTGACTCACCTGTCCTCCTCTTCCTCTCTGCAGGTCACCTGGTCACCATCAGCAATTTCTATCTCAATCAAGGTGAGTCGTCCGTCATGAAAGCAGCCTGCTGGGCAGGTTTGAGGACACATGTAGTCTTTCCTGGCCTCCTCCTGCTCAGATCACCTTCTGTAGTTTTCACACTGGTTCTGTCCCACGAGGACTTCTTGTGTCCTTATGGGTAAATAAATTTGAACACATCTTACTGAATTTATGTCAGAAGAAATCTGTGAACTGCAAGCTAACCATGGTGAGAGTGGGAAGCAGGACTCGAGCGTCGCCTGATGGACAGAGACGGATAAATACATGTTTCTAAAGAGGACGGGACTCTCTCTGAAATGCGCTGCTGTCCAGATCAGTTAAATGGTCTTCCTGACTCACTGACGCTCACTTATGAGGTGTGATCAGAAAGTTCTGGGGAGTTTTCCATAAAAATCTAAAATCTCTTTTTCAAGGTCATCTTCAGGTGCAGCTGAACTCCTGTGGTTTGTTGAAATGGTGACTCTTCAGCTGTATTTTTCTCTGTGCTCAAAGGTGCAGTGAGGTAAACCTGCTGAGCAGGTAGGGTGCGTTGAACACTGCGTTGAGTGGTGGCATCATTGGCGTCGTTTCCTTCGGTTTTCTCCGTCAGAAGTCTGTGTTCGCTGTGCAACCCTGGGGGACAAATATTTAAAGAAATGATGATAACGCTGACGGTCACACTGCTGGCCCGATGAACCTCAAAACCATGACTTTGTATTATTTAAGAGCAAATTCTTTCTGATCACACCTGGTTTCCTGTCTCAGTGATGAATGTTCATATTTAACACAGTCAGAGTTTCTAATGATGAGCTCAGTGCGTACAGATCCCACAGCTCAGCCTTAGTATGCTCTAAACACTTGGTTTCAGTTGGCTTTTTGTACCATTGGCTCTATATGATGTCACAAAGAGTTATATTCCTAATATGGTCATCTCAGACCTACATGCTCCACCCCCTTCTGTTTAAACCTATAAGGTATGGCTGTCTTAGAAGAAAGTTAGCAGCAGCTGATTTGAGATAAACTGAGGGTCTGAGACATCAAACTCAGATTTTTCCTCTGTGTGTGTGTGTGTGTGTGTGTGTGTGTGTGTGTGTGTGTGTGTGTTGTAACAACCCTTTTGGGTTATAGCACCACTAGGGGGGGTTGCCCTACTGTTGTAGTAGTTGTGGGGGTCTCCTAGTGGGTGTGTGTTGTTAGCGGCAGCCATTCCATGCTGCTCATGTTCCATTGTCCGAGGAAACACCTTACTGTTGTAACGGCCTGGCGCCGACGACTACCGAACCCCGCACATGTATGTATGGACAGAGTAGAGCCGTGGAGACCTGGCTTGTATGGTCTTATGTTGCTGATAATGAATAAAGGTCTGTTGTTTAATTTAACTGACTGGCTTCGAGTTATCCGGCTAACCTCCACACCACATGCCCGCTGGACCTGCTAGCCGCTCCTTCCTTGCCAGACTGCTGTTACAGTGTGTGTGTGCGTGTGTGTGTCCAGGTGCGGTGGTGTTGCAGATCTCGTGTTTCGCTGAAGCGGAGAGGATCTACATGCTGACTAAAGATACTTCGATCAACAACAAGACGCTCACCTCGCTGGTCATTCCGGCGATCACGGTAACTGTTGTTCAAATACGCCTCATTAAACTCAGGCTCTGCGAACACACTCTTAGCACGAGGAGTTTTGGTGTCTTCTTACCGAACCGAGCAGATGTAATGAGGCTGCGGTGCTTAAAGAGCTCCAGGAAAATCTCTGGAAACAAGCACACTGAATAAAACCATTCAGCTTCCAGATGTCTCTTACCTCTGCCCAACATCTCACCAGCATCGGGTTTTCCTTTCAGCAGAACACGCTGGGAGCAGACGTGTGTCCTCTGCTGGTGTTTGTCAACCCGAAGAGTGGCGGTCTGAAGGGGAGAGAGCTCCTCTATGGTTTCCGGAAGCTCCTGAACCCTCACCAGGTCTTCGACATCATGAACGGAAGCCCGCTGGCCGGGTGAGGACAACAGCACACCTCCTCGGTGAAAGCAGAGGATTTTCCGACGCCGTCACTACTTATTTTATAGAAAAAATCATCACTGTAGACACAGCAGTGGGTTTGCAGTTAGCAGATCTCTTCTGATTTCTGGTGAACTTTTCGCCTCACTGGAACCATAACCAGCAATAAATTTACTTAGAGAAGAATTATTGTTATGTACCCCTTCATAACACCTGTACAGGGGGACGTTCTATAACTCACCTTACAGTTTAATTATTAGGGGCGTGGCTTCTGTGACTGGAATAAATGTGCTGTTGGAGCCTTCTGGAGCTTTTTTAATGCAGTTATCTGACCAACCTGCTGTGAGGTTAACTATTTCTAGGATTTTATTTGGATGTTTTTTTTGTTTATCTGTGTCGTGTCTAATTCAGCTAGCTATCATTAGCTGATAACTTAGCTCCACTTCTGGGAGCCAAATATTGAGATAATATTAAGGGTTCAAAATGGTGGAAACCAGTGGGTTTCACATGTAGTGTGTGACACTTACTGGCAAACCTGGCAACATTTCCATCAGTATGCTGCAGACCGGATTTATCACCATCAAAGTTAAAAGGTGATACAAAATGACGTTTGCCTGTTTATTTATGATGTTATTGTTATAGTTTGTTAGTAATTGTTTAGGTTTTAACCTAATTTTTAAAATTTGAAACAGAAGAAAACTGAAGTGGTTGTGCTTTCTAGAAAGAGTTGCAAACAACCTCAACGCCATGCAGAACAACTGAAAATAAATATAAGACTGCAGGGGGATGCGACAGAGTACAAAGAGATGAGAAATTACCACAAAAAAGACACAAAACAGCTAACGAGAGCCACAAAAACCATTGCCAAGTAACATAAAAGCATCTCACGGAGCCACAAAAAGCTGAAAAAAAAGCATTGCAGATTCAACCCAGCAGCAAACAGTGAGGCTGCTTCCAGTCTGGGCAGGTAGTCTGTGGAGGGGTACCAATCTCCTAAAGACATTTGTGAAGTTTCAGTCGGTGTCAGAAATGTTCACCTCGTTTTAAATTGTGGTCATCGCAGTAAAACTGTCTCTACTGTTCGCTCTGCAGCCTGCACACGTTCAGGGAGGTTCCCCGGTTTCGGGTGCTGGTCTGCGGGGGCGATGGGACGGTGGGCTGGGTGCTTGGAGTGCTGGAGGCTGTAAGGCACAAACTGACCTGTCGCGAACCGCCCATCGGCATTGTACCACTAGGAACAGGTGAGACCAAACGCTGCTCCTTTTATTTGTTTTCTAATGCAGAGACGAGTTCCTGTTGAGTCGATTTGGGCACTTGGCAGTTTTTAACTTGCTGGTAAACAGTTGAGTTTGATTTGTGTCCTGTCAGGTAACGACTTGGCTCGTATCCTGCGGTGGGGTCCAGGTTACAGTGGTGAGGACCCTTACCACATCCTAGTGTCGGTTTATGAGGCTGATGAGATTCTGATGGACCGCTGGACCATCCTGCTGGACGCCCAGGATGTCTCAGAGGATGGCAAAGAGAACGACTTCTTGGAGCCACCCAAGGTCCGATCCAAAAGCATTATCATTATTAGATTAAGAGATAAAACATAATTTCCAAAAACCTGAAACATGTTCGTGGTCTAGACTTTACAACCAGGCAAAAGTCCATGAACTAACAATGGTCATGGTTAGTTCAGATGCATCTGTAACAGCTGGAACAAGAAGTTCCACTGACTGCTTCCCGAAAGCCAATCAGCTGAAAACATCCTGCAGTCTGGTCATTCTCCTGATGCCAGAAGTGAAGTACAAGCTTGTTGTTGCCATTTGATTCAGTTTCAGCTGCTCACAACTTTCCTTTCATACAGAACAGAAAGGATCTGGACTTCCTGGGAGTTTTGTTCATGTTAATTTGTTCCAGCTATCAGCTGAACTTTGGAGGGAGGTGGTTTTTCTCCTGGTGTGTAGAGGGGCTATGATGTCATCCAAAAACACTCCACTGATGTTTTTGCACAGCTGATGCCAGAGCGAGTTAGGAAAAACCCATAAACCCAAACAAACTGTTTGTTAATTTTAAGGATATCTATGAACTCCACAAGCTACGGTAGTTTCCGCTGCCAAGGTGGAGCCCAATGGTGGTCGATGATTGTTTGACAACAAGATTATGCACAAATTTCACAGAACCCGAAGGGAGGTGGACAGGACACCTCCCTTCAAAGTAAAAATGTAACAAGCCGTTAAATTTTGGGATCACTTTAGAGAAAAAGTGAAATAAATCATATTAGCCTCGGTGGAGATCTCGGTTCTCTGGGTATCCCTGTAGTTCTTTTTGTTTTCACAAGTTAGGGTTGGTTTAACTTCGCTCAGGTTGTGGATGTTTCCGTTTTTTATACAGATGCTGTGGTGGAAAAAATGGATAAAAGTATCATGGAAGTATCTGTCTTTCCCTCAGATTGTCCAGATGAACAACTACTTTGGTCTCGGTATCGACGCGGAGCTCAGCCTCGACTTCCACCTGGCTCGAGAGGACGAACCCGACAAATTCACCAGCAGGTGAAAATTTATGAGAGAGCCAGAATTTTGTGGTCGATTGTAATTTCCCATTAAAGTTGACGCTTTATGAATAAGAGTTACGATTGTTTTCTAGTTGACATCTAGTGGTCATCAGTGGTATTGCACTTTACAGAAAGTACTGGTGCGTGTTTCTGACAGTGAAGACCACGTTTCCAATCAGCCCTTTTGCTTCCTGTCTTCCACAGGTTTCATAACAAAGGTGTGTATGTGAAGGTAGGCCTGCAGAAGATCAGTCACACCAGGAGTCTCCACAAAGAGCTGCAGCTTCACGTGGATGGGCAGGAAGTCCCATTACCCAACATAGAGGGGCTAATCTTCCTCAATATACCAAGGTAACACACACACACAGACACACACACAGACACACACACAGACACAGTCTTGACCTCACGTTCATCTTCTTGTGTGTAGTTGGGGTTCAGGTGCTGATCTCTGGGGGTCAGAGGTCGACAGTCGCTATGAGAAACCCAGCATCGATGACGGCCTGTTGGAGGTGGTTGGGGTCACAGGGGTCGTCCACATGGTGAGACAATTTAGAGTGAAGAAGTACAGACTGGTTTTATCCAGAGGGTTTACCACACTGTGTGTGTGTGTGTGTGTGTGCGCAGGGCCAGGTGCAGAGTGGTTTCCGTTCTGGGATTCGCATTGCTCAAGGGAACTACATCAGGCTGACATTGAGGAAACCGATACCAGTCCAGGTGGATGGAGAACCGTGGATCCAGCCGCCGGGACACATCATCATCTCTGCTGCTGGACCAAAGGTACACTCCGTTTGTCCCTGCACGGCTTCCGTAGTGTTGGTTTTTTTACTTTAGTGAGTGTTTTTTTCCATTTTTATAGAAAATAACATTTGAACATAAGACAACAGAAGAAGGACCGACCAAACAAAAAAACAGAAGGGGGATTAGGCCATCTAGGTAGAAGTTTGACATACACAAGGTTACAAGTTGAAAATTATGTACAACTCAGATACATATTATTACCAGAGGTAATACAAAGGAATACCACAAGGCTCTAGAGTAATTTCTCAGTAAGAAAACATTTACATTTCTTCCAGTATTTTTCACATTTTTCTGAGGACAGTCTCAAGGAGGTTAGTCGCTCCATAACGTGAATTTCGTGTGTTATTTCTGTCCAGTCCGAAACAGTTGGAGGTTCCCCATTCAACCACTTGCGTATTATAGCTTTTTTTGCTGGCTGCCTGTAATATCTGTAGCAGGTATCTGTCCTGTTTCTTCAGTCCAATTGTTATGTTGCCTAAGTAAATGACACTGAAGCTCCCCTCCACCTGTAACCCAGTTATCTGCTTGGTTCTTTCAACCACTTCTGTCCAGTAGGGGGAGATTTTAGGACATTCCCAAAAAATATGGAAGTGGCCTACTGAAGTATATCCACATTACCTCCAACATTTACTATGTTCAGCATTTTTACTTCGGAGTTCTTTAATCTTAGGGGTGATTTTAAAAAAAAAAAGAGAAGCTCTGAGTATTTTTCAAAGCCATGAATCGGAGCTTGAAGTAGTGGCTATGGTTTCACATATATTAGACCAATCTTCTTCAGATAGGTTTATTCTGCCTCTTTCTCCCATCTGAGTTTAATGTAAGTGGTAGAGTTTCCTTTCTATCTGTAGTATTGAGTAGGTCATAGAGATTTGTTTTTTTGTCAGTTTCCCTTTACATGCATCTATAAAAATTTGAACTAAAGGCTTTCTCTCCTTGGACACAATAGCTGTATTAAAGTGATGTCTTAATTGGAGATATCTAAAGAAGTCACCCCTCTCCAGGTTGTTACTGTCTGACATTGTTGAAAGGTATTTAAATCTTTTTCAGATGATATTTTCCAATATGCAGTAATGCCAAAGTTGCACCAATATTTAAACCTACTATCAATTTTGCAGGGGTGAATTCTGTGTCATATGCTGGCCAGTGTAGTATTCTTGCATCACTTTCAAACATTTTGTCTCTAAGTAACCTGAGCCAGATCCTCAGTGGTACTTTTATGCAGTTTGATACTTTGCAATAATGGTTTATCCCCGAGAATAGCCGGGAGAGGAACATTCCGTAGTGTTTGAATGTTTTTGCTTTGATGTCTCTTTACTGAAAGAAAAAGTTTTCTCGTTGTACTACGTATTTTAGTTTATTCAGGATGTTTGAGGCATGCACTCTTTGGTCTTTCGTAGTTAATTCAAAATAAAAAGCAGCTGGTTCTTTGACTTTTGTTTCTAAATTCACAAACTGAAATTGAAAACCGTGACTTCTGGAGTCATCCTGTTCCTCAGTGTTTACAATCACAACAGGGAAATCGTAGCCAGAGACTGTGGCACAACCAAAATTATTGTGACCGCGTGCAAAGAACTCACGATCTCGTCGCCTTTGAAATGGTTGCTTCAAAGACGGGGATCAGGTCTGCAGCTAGTCGCAGTCAGTTTCAATCTTGAAATCATCAAGATGGCAATGAAACAGCAATTAGACAGAGTTATCTCTTATCTGCTATCAGTCTGTGATTGGATGGGGTGAAGTTGGCAATTACATGCAATCTTTTTGTGAAAATACAGCGATTATTGTGATAATCGGCAAAAACTGCAAATTAAACTGCAGAAATTAACTTAAACTATTAAGTCCAGACAGATCCTCATGGATGCTAATGATTAATTCATGTGGTCTCCTACAGTTTGCATAGAAGTTACTACTCTCCCGATGGTACTTAAACTATTAAAAGTGTGATGCGAATGGGAAATGGGGAATGTCTTCAACGTAAAAGTAGAACCTTTTGTAACATGTTAAGTTCTATGGTAAAGAGCAACTTTACTTTGGAGATGATCTTTACAGTTGTATTTCCTGTAGTTTATCTTTACATGTAGCTTGTTATATATTATGTATACACCTGTAGATGATCTGTGTTTTAGTTTGGAGCCGCTCCTTGAATATGTTTGTGTGAGGAAAAAAACTTTGTTTGGGGGTTTTTAGGGTTACACTTCTGTTGTCTTCTGCTGTTTGTAGGTTCGGATGCTGAGGAAGTCCAAGCAGAAGCAGAAGAAGTCATCAGCTAGCATGAGGGACGGACACTCGGATAGTCCTTCTTCCAGAGATGGACACTGACCCGATCACCCGATAATGGCCATCCTGCCTGTTATCTGCCTCCTGCTACTGCACATGGGTAACCGTTTTGGTGCCAGCAGCCAGCTGTGAATTCACTCATGTAGTTTTGCAGCGACACTAACGGGCCGCAGACGGACCACAGACTCGTGGACGTTTACCGTCTTGCAAAGTGGGAGAAAGTCATGGATCACTTGGGATTGCATTTCATGCCTACTGTCCAGGCGCCGACCATTTTCAGAAATCACAGTAACCGTGGTTAATAATTCCACTCCTAACTTTTTTACTTAACAGTAAATAACTCACAGCAAGATGTCTGCATAGACTGCAAAATAAATTGTGTTGAATTTTGACCATTTCTCAGTATGAATAAGCTCTGCGCTGGAAAAAAAAATCTAAACAAGTATTTAAAGTGTCTGTCCGGACGTGACTGTATATGTGCAGTAAGTAGCAGTACTCAGTGTCAGCTGATATATTATATAATAACTTTAGTCGTGAAAAATAATGTGCAGCTATAGAATAATTATGACCTCAGTGTTGTTCTGTTTGTCATCAGAAAATATGAAGAAAGCGGATGCTGAAGACAGCGACGGGCAGTTTTTAAAAAAAAAAGCTGTTACTACATAATGTTTCTCGAAAGCAGTAATTTCCTGGGAGGCCCCACTACCCTTCTTCTTCTTCTTCTTCTTCTTGATTTCTTGTGTGAAATCCTTTAGTAATATTTACACACAGTGTAGAAATTTTACACTATTGAGCGTAATTAAAGTCAGATCAGGGTGAGCTATGCTAAGCAGGGTTAGCTGGAAAGAAGAAGTGTTTATTTTTGACGCTCACACAGATTAGTCTTGCAGTAAAGCTTGTCTTACATAGAAATGTGTTTACTGGAAAATATAAAACAAGAGAAACTCCAAGATAATTTGGAATAATTTTAAAAAATACCAAAGGCCACCTAATAATTTAGTTTCAATCAGCAGAAGAATATATATATATATATATATATATATATATATATATATATACATACATACATACATATATACATATATATATATATATATATATATATATATATATATATATATATATATATATATATATATATATATATATGTAAAGTGCAGATTTCTTATAAGAACTACAGAACATCCAGTTAGGATAGCATTAAAGAGACAAACATTTTTCTGACAGGAGCCTGTTTTGATATTTTTGATGTTTTAATTTTTTACGTTTTTTAATTTTTATTTTACAGAAGTGTGTGATGGCACTTGTTCAAGCCCTCAGGTTATTTGAGATACTGAGAAACAACCCAAACAGTGGCCATTTAAATCAATTTAATTTTGAAAATTGTGTACCAGATACGAAAATTAGCCTAATAACACTCCTGTAGCAGTTAGTAACTGTGCCAGCTTGTTAGCTAGTTTTTTTTAGTCAGTTGTGTGCATTAAGGCACATTGAAAGTATGTTTACTAAACAGGATTTTTGCTTTTGTTCATTAAGTTAATTTGCAGCTAAACAAAACACAAACATCTTGAAGATGCAAACTAAGTGAATGGTTACTTAGCTAGCACTAATCTTTACTTTTGGCTAGTGTAAAAACGTGACTAATATTTTGTAACCTGAAAATGATTCATTTGAGTCCGTTTTTAAAATGCAGAGGTCAAAACCACTCAATAAAAGGTTATTTTAAATTTTTAGACATTAGAAAATTAACTCACTGTGTGCCATTTTAGTTACAGTTGCCAGCAATTATCTAGAAGACCTGTTACATTAAAAGAGCTTACTTCTAAGCTAGTTTTCTCAATAGTAAAATTATTAGCTTAGCAGGCTAGTTATCTACTTTAAAAAAAAGTAAGCTATTCAAAGATTGAATTTGTTCATTGTCCATATCAGGAACTAAAAACTGAAATAAAACTCTGTTTTCATTTCCTGAAAATTGAAAAAAATGTAGCTAGGTAATGTAAGCTTAAAATATTAGCTAGGGTAACTAGCTATAACAGAACTTTGCTATGTGTAATAGTAATATTAGGCTACTTATTTTATAAGTCAAATTGAGGGTTTCAGTTAAACTAACCTAGATACTATAGTGTTAAGCAAGCTTATAAAGATAGCATATACAAATGAAATAACAAATTCAATTCGTCTGAATGTTACTGAAATAGAAAAGGTAAAAAGGTCAGTGGTAAATGTAACCAATGAGGTCAGGTATAAAGTAATTCAAATATTGTGTAAGAGGTGTGTTGACCTTGCACAACAATCTAATAAATCGAAATATTTCATTTTCAGTACCACTTTGTAGATGATGCTTTTGTCCGATCTAAATTCTGTATTGCTGAATTTATCCAAAAATCCCAACTTAATCTAAACCAGACCTAAAACAACAGAGCCAGCAGAGTCCAACCTTAACTTTTATCTCCCCCTTTTTGCTGAGTCCTGCTCTTTAACCATAAAGGAAGGACTCAAAGTTGAGCTCCATTTGGCATTTTAAAGACTCTGAGAGAAGGGACTTAATGAAAGGGGCACTTTGTTCATATTCCCAGAGTATGAAGTAGCTCAAAACTTTGAAATAGACTAAAGATCCTATGCTGAAGGTTCCAGCTCTTGATGTAGCCTCAAAAACATTCAATAACTGTACTTTGGCTGTAACTTGTACACTTAAAATCAACGTGTGCTTAATAGATTTATTTTCATGTTATTTGGTGCTAGAAGATAAAATATGTATAGTTGTTCTGTGCTTGGTTTGAGATTCGAGGATGTTGTTTTTATTTTCTAAACCTTAAAATGAAGTTTATGAAATCTGACTAATGAAGGTGAAATACCTCTCGATGGCTTCATTCAACCCTTTTCTGCAGTCGCTCTTTTGGCCAGTTTCCACCATTCTACTGTTTTACATGTTACCCGTTTTTTCGTTTTTCTGTCTCATGCAAAGTTTCTGCATTTCAGTGTTGTTAGATATTCATGTTAAATATCTCCAAAACTGAAATACTGAATTTCTATTCAAGTCAGTTTTATTTGTATAGCACCAAATCACAACAGCCACTGCCTCAGCTAAACATATGTAAAAGTGATTGGAAAAATTAGCATTTGTATGCCTGAATTTTTTTTTCTTTATCAGTTAACCCGTGCATGGCTACAAAGTACAGCCTGAAAGCTCTATTAGCTGCCCCTTGGTAAGCCTCCTTAAAGTGGCCAATCAAGAGGAAGTGGCTTTTTAGCTCCTCTGGAGTCTCAGAATAAAAGTATAGAGTTTGGAAATAAGCAGAATAGGTCTCCTCTGATAACATCACATGTGGTTAGTATATAAAGATAAATTAGTTGTTGTAAATGTTGAAAACCTACCAAATTATGATTTATAACTCTTTAAATTTCACATTTCCTGGTTTCCCAGACTCGTCGTCCACAAGTGAACCAGACATCAGCTTGTAATAAAAAGAAAATGAAGGGTGGGAAGACACTTTCATACACAGCAACATTTAATTTTGGTTCACCTATTCTAGAGAAACAAACTGCAGAAGCTGGTGGACACACCAGGAGGCGCTGCAGAAAAAGGATTAATAATGAACAACAGCGAGGGTTTCTGGCTTTAAACAGAGGTGCAAGTCGACCTCTGATTGAAGTGCGTTCAGGCAGGTTGTGTTTTCCTACACTTGATGCTGTGTGTCTACTGGCAGTAGGATGTAGCTGTGTAACTGTACACTTATGAAGTACTGTCAGAGTGTTTGTTACATGAAGTACTGTAGCTTTGTTCCATGTAGAGCTGCGTTTTTGTGCTTTTACAGCAGCGTTTGAGCTCGTCTTCACTGATGACGATGAGTAAAACTGCTGCAGTCACACCTTTGAAACACTGCATACACCCACCAGTCTTAATGTGTTACCACGTTCTTCTGGTCAGTGAGTCCTCTGTGTTAACTTTTCGTTAAAGGTGGTTGATTCTGTTTTAGTGTCTCCACAGTGGGCAGGAAGTGTAACTTCTCTGCAAAAGAACTACACCAGAATTCATCCTTAAAATGGATTCACAGTTTGAAAGAGATCAAAACCAGAAGACTTGTTTTCAAAATTGATGATAAATATGTTTAACCCCTGGAGGGTCTTGGGTCGATTTGTGGCTATTTTTCGGCTATTTTCAAATTTTGATTACCTGCCATTTGCACAGTGTTGAATGGAATATAGCGAAAGTCTGCAAAAAAAAGTTTGGTCACATTTACTGTTAAAATTTCAGTATGACTTCCGGAAATTAGCTTCAGGGGCTAAGCTAGCGATAAACTTACGCTATTGATCCTAGGGTCGATTTGTGCCCCATTGAAACCCATTATAAACGCTATTTTTCACGGCAAAAAAAATACGGTCAAATCGATCTCGATCGGTAATGCTTCCGCTTCCGCTTGCAGTACTGGCCTTGGAGTTGTAATTTTTTTATTTGTCCACCGGGTGGCGCCCTTGCTCCACATTTGACCCGGGGCTGGAAAACAGCGGGCTGCTTAAAGAGACCTGCGGGAAATGACGCCTCTTTTCCGGCGTGCTGCAGCGGTTTCGCCCGCTGATCGGGCGGGACAATTTTCGGCCCCAGGACCGTTTGAGGTTGGATTTTTTTTTTTAAATCAACAGGAAATGACGTATTTGTTGTGACGTGGTACCGGATGTGTGTGTTGGAAAAAGGGGTCCGACGCAACATGCCCCGGTCATCGTCGCGAGTCAACCCGGGAGCATGCACCGATTCCGGGCTAGAGGAGGAGCATTTGCCGCCTGGAGACCATTTTCTGGTCCTGAAAAAAAAAATAAAAGGCGATCGAAATGACTGTTTGTGCCAATCTTTAGTCCATCTAAAGGCCTAATTATAATAACAATCAAATATTACTTCAAATGTTTTTTTGGGAAAATATTTAGTTTTTTAGTTTTTTTTTTCGTTTTTTTGTCATTTAAAGGGTTAAAACAACGAAAATATAATTAAAACTTTATATGAATATTTCAGGGAGAAGTAGTTTTAAAAGACTGACCAATTTAAAGTGAAAAAAAAAATTAATATTTAATATTTTTATTGCACTTTTTGGGCGTGGTCGATAGTGTGCATTTTATGAAATGCGCTCCTGGAAAAAAAATAAAAGGCGATCGAAATGACTCTTGGTGCCAATCTTTAGTCCATCCAAAGGCCTAATTATAATAACAATTGAATATTACCTCAAATGTTTTTTTTGGAAAATATTCAAGTTTTTTGTTTTTTGGGGCAAAAAAAGCAGTGCGCTCATGTGACGAAACCGGGATATAAAGGGTTAAAATCCGCGAAATGTAATTAAAACTTGACATGAATATTTCAAGGAGAAGTAGGTCTAAAAGATTGGCTAATTTAAAGTGGAAAAAAATATTAATATATAAATTTTTTATAGTGCTTTTTTGGGCGTGGTCGATTTGTGGCTCTAAGACCAATAGTGTATGCATTTTTCTAGGACCCTCCAGGGGTTAATTCTGCTGATGGGCAGAAGAATGTCTCGCACATGTTTTGTTTTGAGTAAAGAGTTATGGAATAGCATTGGACCAAACCACTGTGAGGCCATTGGGGGGGGGGGGGTTACAGTTACAGCGAAGCATTGAGCATTGAGAACAATGGGAGTGACTATCTGGATGTGACGACACTTTTGAGAAGGGCCTGGTCCCCACCGCCCCCTTCGGCCACACCCTGTCTCCTTTAAAAACAGTTCATCGGCATTGTTTCACCTGTTTGGTCTTAAAGAAGGTCCCAGCTGAAAGGCATGCAGAGATTTTGGGTCACTTTCTCACATTTCTGGGGAAGCCTTCATTCATTTTTGCCACACTGTAATTCGCACCGTGCCATACGAGTCTTTCTGTTGTGTCAAACCTCGCCGCTTTGACTTTCTGCTTCTCTGCATCCGCCGTGCCTCCGTTGTAGTGTCCAAAGTATCAGACACCAGGCCGAGTTCGGCGTGGCCTTCGCGCCTCGACGCCCTGAGTGCGCTGATGTTTAACGTGTGTGTTTCCTGCTGGTGCAGTGGTGTGTTCACTTCTGAGCTGATGTGCCTCCAGTTTTCTGTTGCTGTAATTCTCTCTGAATAGATGATTTGTCTATTTTTGCAGACAGAAGCTGTTTTTTTAAGTTTTAACTGTAAATTATAAATTGCACTAATTGTTTTACAGATGCTCTTAGATGTGACGTTCAGGTTATTATGAATGTTGTCATAACTAAAGCTAATTGTCTAGCATATATATATATATATATATATATATATATATATATACACATACGAGTTTAAATTATGTGTCTAATTGTAATAAACTAAAGACCGACTAAGAACTAAGCTTTGGTGGTTTGTCTGGTATTTGAAGAAGAAAACTGTGAATAAGAACCTGCTGATTTTGTTCCACAGAGTTCACACTTTAAAGATTAATAATAATAATAATAATAATACTTTTTATTTAAAAATAGCGCCTTTCAAAGCACCCAAGGACACTGTACAACAGATAAAAACACAGAAACTGGAAATATACACAATAATAAGAATAACAGATAAAGTTAGAGCATACAGAGGTTTAAACATAAGCAATTTTAAACAGATGAGTTTTGAGGATGGACTTAAAAAGAGAGAATGAACTAATATTTCTGAGGTCGGGGGGTAAGGAATTCCAAAGTCGAGGGGCAGAGCAACTAAAAGCCCTGCCCCCCCATTGTAATCAGACGAGCGGAAGGAATAGAGAGAGAAAGAGAAGATGAAGATCTGAGGCACCGGGATGGGAAGTTCATCTGTACTAAATCGGAGAGGTATGGTGGAGAGAGAGAATGAATAGCCTTAAATGTATAGAGGATTATTTTAAAATGGATGCGAAATTTAACCGGGAGCCAGTGAAGCTGCTTCAGGATTGGGGAGATGTGGTGGGTAGAGGAAGTCCTAGTAAAAATACGGGCAGCAGAGTTCTGGACACGTTGGAGCTTGTTAATAGATTTTTGTGTAAGGCCAAATAATAGTGAGTTACAGTAGTCAATTCAAGAGATAACAAGATTATGGACGAGAATGGCAGTGGCATGAGGAGTAATAACACAACAGAAGACCATTTGTGATTCTCCAGGCACAGGTAAATATGAAAATCAGGGAAATTAACATTTTAAAATATCTTTGAATTTTGAGATATTTTGAGCAGAACCAGGCTCAGGGAGAAGGAAGCCAAGGAAGGAAAGGAAGGTCTATTAACACATAGTGAGTGAAGAAGAAGCACTCAATGCATCATGGGAATCCCCAGCAACCTACACCTATTGCACCATAATTAAGGGAGGATTCAGGGTCACCTGACCCAGCCCTAACTATATGCTTTAGCAAAAAGAAAAGTTTGAAGCCTAATCTTAAAAGTAGAGATAGTGTCTGTCTCCTGAATCCAAACTGAATATTTGAATCCTGTAAATCTGCATCTAAACCCATGAATATTCAGTTTCACATTCCATTAAATGGTTTTATGTCTGTTTCTTATATAATGCTCCATTCTGTCTGATGGAGCATTCTAGTCGAGCTAGAAAAGCACGTGATCATTTAATCATTATAAAGAGTAAATGTGACGATTAGCATTAGCATTCATTTTGTAAATCAATTTTTGCTTTTTCATGTCACCATCCACCTTTGAAATAAGAGGCCACGCCTCTAATAATGCAAACTTTAAACCTTAATAAAACAAACATTCCACCTCATACAGGTGTTAAGAAGGCAGAAATTATCTACAGACCCCAAAACAGTTTATGTATCAAGCTGTAAACGTGTTTATTTCTGCTGTAAATTTGAAGATTTTTAACATGGGAGTCTATGGGGACTGACTCACTGCCGGAGCCTCTGCTGGACATTAAAGGAACTGCAGCTTTTTTCTGTTTCTTTTTGTTGTTTTTTTACTTTTGGCGCTCTAGTTTTGGCTTCATTAGTTGACGCCTGTATTTCATGTGTGCTGGTGTCAGAGCGGCAACTGTGGTGATGCTTTGCCTGACCAGCAGGGGGCAGGTGGCGAACAACTCATCAAAGATGGCCTGCGAGGGAAACGATTGCTCACTCTGCACTTCTACTTCTCACCCCACATTATGAAGATTTTAATAACAAGCCAAGCATGAAATCAGCACCACAGTTCATGAAAACAGTGCAAGTATATTAACACGAGTAAGCTGCGGTCGTTTCGCTTGTGTACTAATACACGATGTTTAAAAGTTGGAAAAGATCTCCTGTAAGAGTATTTATACTAATACACGTGCACTCCAATTTATGTAAAACTAAATGTAGGAATGACAATATCTTTGTTTATTTGTACTTATGCATTCTATACTATAAGTCATACTTTATACTATACTTTATACCTTGTTCTATATTGGTCATTAGTCATATTTTGATAGATTTGTGTAACTTTACTTAAATAGAAAGTATACTTTGAGTACTTCTAGAATGTGGTATTGCTCATACACGTGAACCTTTTGTAAAATTACCAGTTTCAGTATATTTCTACACTGAATGTGTTATTGCTAATACTAGTAGGTATCGTTACCCTGTAATAGAGTATTCCTTCACAGTATCATTACAAATCTACATTGATAGTTTTTTTATTTAAATAAAACTTCAAAAGCATGATTTATAACAGAATTATAATTATATATATTATAACTACGATTTTAAAAGTCTTACTTAACACTTTTTTCAGAATAAGGTGTTACCAGTACTGTGGTAAATTTGTATACTTTAAATGCACAGCAAAGCTTGTGTTCATGAGTGTGATGAGACAAAGTTCTTCTAGAGGAAAGTCCCTGTACTCTGTCTCTTTTTAGGAACACCTCTGGGCACTTGTTTGATTTATTTTGAAGCGTTTTTTAACCTGATTTGAATTTCTTTGGTCTCTGGAACATCAAACTTAGAACAACTCAGAGATTTTGCCCCTAGATACGTTTTTTGTTTTCCGCCCTCAAAGTTATACTTTTACCATCTTTGCCACAGAATTCTCTCTAAAGTCTTATTACTAATATGTGTTTAAAAATATATGTTTATATGCTTATCTGTGTTTCTTCACTGTGGTACTTTTAATTTGTTACCATTTGCTACTGTGCTTGTACACTTTACCTGTTTCTTTGAATTTTTTTACACCTGCTGTGGTTTTGTTCATTTGTACCTGAGTATTTATGGTGTCATTACTAATACTTTGGCCATTTTTGTACTTTAATAGGAGGGTTTTTACCTGTAATGAAGTAGTTTTAGTAATAAACACACTGCTTTTACCTTTTTCTTTTTTTTTTTAAAGACGAGCTAAAACCGAACTTTAATTTTTTCTATACTTACGAAAACTATTGGATGGATATTTTTTATTTATTTTTTTTGATGGACTTTTCAAAGTCCAGCCATCTCGGCAATACCTGTGGGCACCTATTTGGGAAGTTATCTCGAAGTGTTATATAAGTTTATATTTATTGTCTCTGGGAAAGAAAAACACAGAAATAAAATTCAGATTTTGCCTAAAACCACATTTTAAAAAGCTTTCTTTCTCCCCTGTAAGTTACTTTTCTGCCATCTCTGCTTTTACAGAATTCTTTTTTATACATATATATCTGGTAATGCTAATATGTCCCTATAGGGTTTCTGTACTCCTACTTGCACTTCACACTGAGGTACTTCTTACGCAGTAGAAATGAGCTTCATTCAAGGGGTGCCAGGACTCTCTCAGAGCCTGCAGAGCTCAGTCTTTCGTAGGAGAGAGGAGGCCCTACTCCACCATATCAACTGCTAGCAAACCATCTGAGGAGGGAAAGCAGAGCTCCACTAAAATGGTGTATAGTGGAGGTGGGGTCCTGCTGACTTCAACTAAGGATACAGTCTGGTGGTGGGAGCCAGCCTTCGAGGATCTGCTCAATCCCACTGACATGTCTTCCGTAGAGGAAGCAAATTTGGTGACGAGGGGAACGGCTCGTCCATCACTGGACCAGTTCTTTATCCTCGAAGATACTTGAGGGCGTTTGTCCAACCGGTCTACATGTGCTTTGTGGACTTGGACAAATCATTCGACCATGTCCTTGCAGGAGTCAGAGCTGTATGGCCCGTTTTTATGAACCATTCTGTTCCTGTATGAGCCACGTACAACCACATTGCTGGTAATAAGTCGGACTCCCCCTGAGCGGGTGTTGTCACAGATTCAGTTCATAGTTTTTATGGACAGAAGTGAAACACGACAAATGAGAATCGGCACCTCCAAGTCCAAGAGCATGGTTCTCAGCAGGAAAAGGGTGGAGTGCCCATTCTGGGTTAGAGACCCAAGTGGAGAACTTTAAGTGCCTCAAGGTGTTGTTCACAAGTGAGAGGAGGGTGGAGCGAGAGATGTCTGTGATGTGGACTCTGGTTTGTACTGGTTTGTCATGCAAAAGAGAGATCTGAGTGTAATGCCCATTTACGTTCTTACTTTCACCTGTGGTCACAATCTCTGTGTAGTGACTGGAAGAATGAGATGGGAGAAATGGGGCTTTCTCCAAATGCTGGCTGGGCTCTCCCTTAGAGATTAGGAGTTCAGCCATTTTGAAGGGACTCAGAGTAGAGCCAGCTCAGGTGATTCAGGTATCTGATTCTGAGGCCCTGGGATAGGTCCAGGACACACTGGTGAGATTATGTCTCTCGGCTTACCTGGTAACGGCTCGGCGTTCCCTCGGATGAGCGATAGGTGACTACAGAGGGAGGTCTGGGCTTCTCTGCTCAGACTGCTGCCCCTGGTATTTTCTTGTACCTTTCCTTAAGTACAGCATTTATAACTAAAGACGATCTAGACGGAAGTCCCTGCTCATAGTTGCCGAATCAGCTCGAAGAATGAAATAAATTAATTTCAATTCCAATTATTTCTGAGATGTAAAACTTAAAAAAAAATGTTTTTACTGTTATTATTGTTGTTATTACAAAAGATCCCTTGAAGTTATACTTGTACCACCGTCTGTCCTGTAGCAAAACCTTTCTCATGTGTCTCAAGGCTAATCCGTCTGTATGGAGTTGGAGTACTTTTGTAATGTATTACTGTGGTATTTCTAATGCAGGACTGAATTATTACTAACCTATGTGTGTAACTTGAGCTGTTACTGTGTATTTCAACGCGTTTTGCTTTGTCTGGGCTCAGTTCCTCTTTTGAGGTGAAACAGGAGGACTCGGTTTCTGATTCATATTCTTCAGACTGTGTTTTCTTCTCGAAGTGAGACCTCGTGGTTTTCCCCGCTCTCTGCCTCATTTGGACGTCACAGGGAATTTCCAGTGGGGAAGGAAATCAAGTCAACTTTATTTCAACTGACAATCGTCAGTCAGTGTCACCTGCGGGACTGCTGTCGCTCCCTCTGGATTATAATCCCACTCGGATTAAAATTGTTCATTAAAGTTGTTAAAGTGTAATGACGCGCCCGTCTCGCGTCATGACGTACTCCGGGTAAAGTGGATGGATCGGTAGCTCAGCATGGCGCAGTGATGTGCACAAGTGAAGCGAACTGAGGAGGACTGTCACTCAAAGGGAACTCTTCACCTGACCGACCGAAACAGGTAACAGCCTGGTTAACTAACCAGCTAACTAAACTA
This sequence comes from Diplotaxodon limnothrissa, assembly GCF_057381915.1. NCBI lineage: Eukaryota > Metazoa > Chordata > Actinopteri > Cichliformes > Cichlidae > Diplotaxodon > Diplotaxodon limnothrissa. The sequence goes on along the minus strand of NC_140597.1, from coordinate 11,212,333 downwards.
ACCAGCCAGCTGCACGTTTCCATTCATAATCACAACTTCAGCGGGACCCGTTACAACTCTTTGGCAGCTGGCTTTGTTTTGCTGCTTACTTCCTCATTAGCCAGGTAACTGTTAGGACCCCGGGCCAAACTCCATGTTAAAAACGGTAAGCTTTTATTTTCTGTAATGTCAGTAGCCTCGGGAATATTTCACGTCACCGTTAAAGTGCATTACGTGTTTGTAACACCCACCAGCTAATTCGGCCACGATTAATCAAAAATCAAAATCTCGGCTTAGTGAAAGTTTGAACTTTAATCCAACTTTTAATCTCGTTTAACTCGCTCTGGTCTTTGGTAGCCAAAGGGCAGAATGGTTAAACTGACAAAATAATTAAAACGACATTTTTATTTACACCGAACTGCTGTGTGGATTTTAGACTTGCCGAATACATGACTGGGGTCGGCTGATTCTGGTATCTATTCATTTATATCGCAATGTTCAGTGTACCGAAGTGAAGAGCGAAGGACGGTGTAACTGGCAGATTTTAATACGAAGTTTTGTGTTACGCTCTCCGCATACGGAACCTACGAGGCTAGCTCCCGGGCAGCCAGGACAGGCAGCGGTTAGCGAGGACGGGGCTCGCTTTGACTTGAAGCCCGAGATTAGACCCGAGCTGCACTGAGGTCGGTGCTGTGGAAGCGCCGGCCAACAGCCTGCCTGCTTTAACTTTAGCCACATGAACAACAACAACAACCCGGAGGAGCTAATTAGCTGTTAGCCGCAGAGCTAACGTAGATCACACAGGCACGCTCGTGAGAACGAGGACGAGCGATGCTGCTGACAGGTAACAAGTGTCAGCGATCAATAATCAGTAATTATTATCGGGTTTAAACGACTGTGTATTACAAACTGTGTATCACCGAAGGTTAAATATATATTTATATATATAATAAACAAAGAGTGAATTCCGAGAACAGAAAACTCAGTTCACAAGGTATAAAATTAATAAACTGACAATAAAAAACGACAACAGCCAAAAAACATTTAATAAGATGGCCAAAAAAGAGGCAAATTTATGAAAGACCTGCAGATTCACGAGAAAAATGTGCACTTCGCAAATCCAATTTTTGAGGAAAAGGATAAAAATTGATAAATATAAGGAGAAAACCCAGGTAAACTCACGAGAAACACGTGCACAAGCGCAAGAAAGCAAAAATGAGGAAACCTTCAAAGGTGCTCAAATTTCAATAATCGTTGAGGAAGTTAGTTGCTGGAGACACCTGGCCTACTTCTGCAGGTTAGTTCTGGAGGTCTCACAGTGTGATGAACTGAGATGGAAGTGTTTCCCTCCATAGTCACCTTTTTAGAAGTCAGCAGGTAAATTTCTCAACGGGACTAAAGCCCGAGTGTTTACTGCCGTCATGTCAACTGTTTACATTTAGTTTTTTGCCTGCATGTTTCACAGCTTGCTCAGCAAAGTTTGAATTAACAACCTTAATACATATTCCTCATTCCAATGCAATAAGGAATTTCTCCATGTTTTTCTTTTCTGCTTCTTTTTCTTCTTCTTTTTTGGTACAAGAATTTCCAAATTCCCTGAAATACTCTAATACATAGGTGTCAAACTCTGGCCCGCGGGCCAAATTTGGCCCACAGCCTAATTACATTTGGCCCGCGAAGCCATACCAAATTACTATCAGAGCTGGCCTACTGGTATTATACAGCTAATATATATATTGTTTAGTATTAAGCTTTGCTTGTTCCATATTCAGTTTTTTAGCAAAATGTGTTTGAGTCCATAAGAAAAGATTCATTCTTATATCTGGAGGAATAAATATAATTCAATAAATATTAATGTTAGCCCGCGACTTTGTTCCAGTTTTGAATTTTGGCCCACTGTGTATTTGAGTTTGACACCCCTGCTCTAATACAAGACCAAAGCCGTCTTACCAGCTTAAATACTATGATATTAGCTCTTTATTACTCCTTATAAAGGACTTATCAAAGCCTTATTTAGCATGACTGAAACAGCAAACAAAAAAGTGGCAGTGGTGTGTCCCCCATTGTGAAGTGAGGTGCAGTTTCTAACAGATTCACTGGTAGTTTGACGCTCATTAATCCACACAGCTCCAATGATAACAGCCACTGAGTTCCAGTTAAAAATAACAACTGCATGCTTGTTTAAGCATCTAAAAACTGTCAGGTGAAACCTGTGCAGCAGGTTTATACCTCCCACCACCAAACCAGCCCCCCCCCCCCCAGCTCCTGTCCAACAGCATGCCTTCAAAGACCATTTACTGTGTGATCGGGCTGTTGTGTGGTTTCTGGGCTGCAGTGAAAGCAGCTTAGGTGTTAAGTGAAGGAGGAAGTGACATACAAGCGAAATGGCCTTCACTCTAATATCGGTCGAAAGACTGCATTAAGACACACAAAAAGGCAACTTTTATAAAGGCCTCTAGGTCAGGCCTCTCTTAGTCAGGGGTGGGCAACTCCACGCCTCAAGGGCCGGTGTCCTGCAGGTTTTAGATCTCACATTGGGTCAACTTACCTGAATCAAATGATTAGTTCATCACCAGGCCTCTGGAGAACTTCAAGACATGCTGAGGAGGTAATTTAGCAATTTAATTCAGCTGTGTTGGTTTAAGACACATCTGCCCACCCCTGCTCTTAAGTGGTCAGGTATAAAATGCAGTTTTTAAGAACCAGTTCGTTTACCATTTACAGGCCTATATGCATCATGAAAAGGGATGCACCAGTTCAACTTTCAACGCCATTCATCGGTACGCTAACATCAGGTTGAGCCTTAATGTTGCTTCTCTAACTTTCTAAAATAAAATATACCAAAAAAGAAAAGAAAAGAAAAATGCTTTTACAAATGTATTCTGTATTTGAGCTGAGTGTGAGAGTCTTTACTGCTGGTACTCCTCCTGTCCCTGCTCTCAGTCTCGCTGTGGGTGCACCTCCTCACACACGGAGTGGAGCACACAGAGAAACAGGAGAAGAGAAATAGTATTATAATGCCACTGTTCTGTCACTGCAAGTGCACAAAGGCTTCCCAACATGTGGGAAAACGTAACGAGAGAGAGGATGGAAAAAGCTGTCGGCAGTTTCTGGTTAAATTAAAAACTTTAGCAAATGTTCAAAGTGACTGCTGACCTCTAAAAAGGCCTTTAACCCTCAAATAAACGGTCAGTAAAGTTGCTTTCAGTCAATTTTCTGTTGCTAAAATAAGAGATTAACCATTAATTGTTGCAGTTCTGCAGTTGATCGTTTTTAATGGTCGCTTTGAAAAAAGAAAGTTGTGAATGAAGTAGTTGTAACAGAAAGTAGAGTATTTAGAGAGTAAGTCACTTTACTCATATAGAATTCTAATTCAAGGTGAAGACGGTTGTTTAGAGGAGTGCAAATAAAAAGCCTCAGTTATAATTAAACGTGTTGTGATGAGCAGAAAACATAAAAATAAGAAGAATGAACAGAGCACTTTTGTCATTCTGGTCTCTTACTCATAATAATAATCGCTGATGTCACTCCGTGGGTTTAACTGACGTGTTGCTCCACCTTTTGCAGACGCCACCATGGCCGGAGACGACCACTACCTACACACTCCCAACCAGGTAAACTCACCTGGGCTCAGCCTCCATGTTTTTTTATAATGTCCAGCTTATAGTCTCATTTACTAATTTTAAGTCGTGTTTGACCCAATATGATGATGATTTGGTAAATTATGCTCCTTTTGTAGTCAGAAAGGGAGACAAAGCAAGGGCTGTTTTAGGATGTCATTGACAAGATGATGATGAAAAAAGCAGCAGGTTCCAAAAACATGACTTTAATAACCAGTGGGAGATGTCACAGTTTCTGCAGGCTGACAAATAACAGCCCATATTTCTGCTCTGAAGGAGACAATCTCCCCCCTTTTTAAACCCTTTGAAATACTTGGATCTACACCAGTATCAAGGTATCACAACCTTTTTAGAAAAGCCGTATTAAAGTGGGAAGTGCTCACATGTGTGCATGTAAATGAGACAGTATCAATATCGATCCTCAACATTAGGAAACTGTGCTGCTATTTTTGTTCCTTGTTCCTCGTGAACGGAGCCATAAAAAAGGCTCTTTGAGTCACTTCTGTCCAACATCATGCAGATTATTGAAGAACGTGATTGGCCAGCAGCTTTGTTGTTTGATTACCTGTGCTGATCATCGAGTCTAGTGCACTAATACTTTCTATTGCTGTGTTAGACACAAATGTAATGTGATTACAGTAACTCATTTCTTTGGAACATTTTCCACGCAGCACTTTTCAGTTGTTCTTTAGCTTTTTTTGATCATTACTGTTTCTGTGGTTCTCCTCTGATCTTCTTCTGATCTTTTCCTTCCTGGTTGTCAACTTCAACTCCTTCCTCCTCTCCAGCTTCATCTTCCTTGTATTTCTTGGTCTCTGTATAGCTCTTATTGATTATATTCTTCATCTGCGTGATCTTCTTCTCGATGTTCGTCTACATCGTCACCCTCTTCTTGTTATTTCCTATTCTTCTTTTTCTTCTTGGCCTTAATCTTCTTGAACAGCTTCATCTTCTACTTGTCGGTCTTTGTCTTCCTCGTGGTCTTATACCTGTTCTTCCTTGTCTTGATCTGTCTCTTCTTCTTGATTTGCTTGTATATTCCTGATCTATGTCAGTGCTTTCTTTTCCTTCTTTGTCTTCTTCTTCTCGTCCTTCTTATTGATCTTCCTCCTTGGTCGTGGTTCCTTTGTGGCACCGGTTCATGCAGTCTCTTTGAACAGACCATGCTGGGGTATCTCTTCTGCTTGAACCCTGAGAAGCACTGATGTGGGGCTCTGATCCGAGCTGCTGTAAATAACTGTCCTGTTCTCGTTAATGGACTGTTGTTTCTTTGGTATAACATGAATTATTGCAGTTAACATCACTCAAGCTGCACACATGTGAAGAACAAGAACTAAATAATAATAATGTCTTCCTGTGTTTATTTAAGTCTAAAGTCAGACTTCGTGTTTTTGTCTTTACTGCAGATGTTTGATAACATCATGATAGACCCGTCATGGGAGTTTCCACATTTTGCGATGCCTCAGACGTCTCTGCGGACAGGTGAGAGTCCTGCAGGTGTGTCCCACACCATCAGCTTTATCTTTAAAATGGGTGTCTTTGGGTTTCAGACTGCTGGTCCAACAAGAAGACGTCATGTAGTACTTTCCTGTTGGCTTGATTTGACCTCTGTACTTTCAGAGTTTATTTACTTTGAATGTGTTGTGTTGTTTTTATCTGGATTTCCCCTTTGTTTCTGAACAATAGTATAATTTCTGAAGAAAAAAAAGAGCAGCCATGGGTGGCATTAATCATCTCTTAAACTTGTCATTTTGAGATGACGGCTTAATCTTCGTGCATAAAAATACCACACTGTCACGCAACCATCACGCCTGTCTCTCCTGCCGTCCCCACAAAAGCTGTCAGGCCTTTTGTTTTCAGACGGTTTCCTTTGGTCTCACTCACTCCGCCATCCTGAGGTTATTACTGTGTGGTTAGCATGAAATAAAAAACACGCAGGTGGAGATAAAGTATCTGCTGCCCCATTTGTGTAATTGTGTTGAGCTCATACTTTACATACTCGAGCCTGATTGAAAAGCAGTTTAGTTCTTTTCCTGTTGCAGTGTTTGCTTTCTGACACTCGTCGTTTGGTTGACTGTGGTCGTTATATCCACGCGTATCATTGTTGTTTAGGTAATACTCAAAATTTAAAGGGACCCACTAAGACTTATGTCACTGGTATTCCCTGTAAAAAAAACTATTTACCAAAAAAACCCCAACAATAAATTTCATGTGTGATTTGGTTTAAAGTTCCAGGAAAAGTCAGACAAATGGACTTTGACTTGGACTGTTACGTCAGACAATGAGAGCTTTATATGGACCGTTACGGCATGAATGAAGCCTTTGTTCAGACAGAAGCTGAAGGCTCTATAACATGTGTGAAAGAAACATTAAAACCACACACAGGTTGAACAGATGCCGCTGGGGAGGAAAAACTTCCGAAACTCCACTTTCTTTTTGCAAAAGTGAATTTCTGTTGAGGGGGAAAAAATGAAGGTAAAGTGAAAGAGGAGTTTCATGACGTGTCCTCTGTGGTGGCTGTGGGACGGCAGCTCAGCTCTCACTTCCCTTTAATATCAACACATCGTTTCTCTGAGTAGAGACAGAGGTGTAGCTCGCATGGGGAAACTGGCTCCTCTTTACATTTACATGTGGCTACAGTGGTACGCAGAAAGTGGCGATTACAGCATTTCTTCTTTTAACATGTGGAAAAATACAACCGGTCTCTCCTGCACATATGGATGGTAGAGGAAACGCAACAAGGGCGACATTTCACAGTTCATATTTCATGTGAGACAACATTTCACCGACATTAAACAGAATCTCACATGACGGGAAACCTGACATGAAACACAAAATGTCGCAAAAGACATTAAACATAACGTGACATTTTAGAAAATGTGTCATCAAACAAAACTGAATGAAAGATGACATAAATCTCAACGTTTTAGAAAATCGATATTGCGCAAGATGCCCGCGTTACGAGTTTTACAAACGACAATTCAGGAAAGGATCACCGCAAAAGACATTTCAGGTGGCATGAAATTTCAATCGAAGCGCAGACACTCGAAACACTGTCGCGTACAGATTTCTTGAAAGCCGTTTTACAGGATGTTGATAGCAAATGAGACGAGATTTCAGGGAAGATGTTTTACATTCTCCTACTTATCAGATGCATATTTTAAGAAAAACTGATGACATTTCAAAAAACACAACAGAAAAAAACATAAAACATTTCTGAAAAGAGAGTTTAGAAAAAAATGAGACGCCACTACAGGCGATGACCTCACACAAAACATTTCTTATTGCACATCAAAAAAGTTTGAGGTTAAAAAGGAGCTCAAACTGAAATGTTGGTTAATGTCACGGCTGCCGAGGCGAGCCGTGTGGGAATGGAGGGAGAAAGGACCCAAAACGCAGGCAGTAGATAATAATGCTGGTGATGTTTATTTACACAATGGTGAGAGGGCAAAACAGGCAAGAGAGAAGACAAAACAAAAGACCTAAACTGGGAAAGCTAAATGACAAACCTGAGAGGGTACCAGAAAGGGGTGAGAGGCAGAGAGCCGCGCAGGACACCGAGGAACACAGACTGACGCGGAGTTACACAGACGAACCGGCAACAGGCAGGAGAACACACAGGGCTTAAATACACACACCAGTAATCAGGGGATGAGAGACAGGAGGGCAACACAGCTGGGAGAAATCCGCGCTGACGGGACAGGGAAAAAGTAAACTGAACACACTCACATCAGACATAAACCTTCAGAATAAAACAGGAAACTAACAGACACAGAGAACCAGACAGGACACTGAACTAGACAGGCAGACTCATGAGCAGACACGATAACACCATGGACAGACAGAGGGAACACAGAGAAGTGGGAGCAGGCAGGTAAAGAACAGAAACCTAACAAATGGCAAAATCACAACAGAATACACACTCGGAATGAACAAAAGCATAAAGAAACACAAAACACTGAGTCCTCAGACTCAGGACCATGACAGTTAAACACTCTTTACGGTCTACTTATCAGTAATAATGACATAGTTGTAATAATTCTTAAACCGTGGAAACCTCAAACCGTGGAAGGGAGTTCCCCTCACTGTGACACAGTGCTGCTCACAGGAGATTGTTGGGGTTCTCCCTCTAATATTGATGGTCTGCAGCTCAAAGAGTCTTATCACTGAAACTGAATAGGATTGGTTAGAGCACTGCTGGTCAGCAGATGGTTGTCAAACCAGAGACCAGACCCAGGGTGAGGGGTGACAGATACCCCAGGGAAACTTTGTGTAGAGAAAAGCGTAGCTCGGTCTTTATTTCATGTGTAAGATATCTCAGTTCTCTGACACCTCTAAATGTCTCGATTGTCTGAAACCCCAAAACGAATTTTCAAAGAAACAAATCAGCTGTATGAGAAGGTGTTTGAATCTGAGTCTGAATCTGAGTCTTTGTGGTTACAGTGGACGGACCGTTCCTGCAGATCGTGGAGCAGCCCAAACAGGTAACACTCACCTGTCCCGTCTTATCAGAGACGACTGACCGCTGGGTTTAGTTTATTTTTAAATTGGTTTTATTTAGAATTAAAAAAGGGAATTGACTTAGTACAGGATGTTTGGCTGTTTAAGTCACACCTGTAACTACTGCTGTTTTCTTTTCCTGTCTTTTGTTGCTGATGGTCACGCTGACTGTAACGGCACTTTGACCGTGTTCTGATGTCACTTCCTTTAATGCAGCGGTCCTCAACCCCTGGGCCGGTACTGGTCCATGAGTCGTTTGGTACCGGGCCGCCAGAGTTGAGGCTCATTGTCGGACATAAACCGGTCCATGGCACAAAAAAAGGTTGGGGACCGCTGCTTTAATGGACAGTAAAACACAGTTAGGCCGTAAGTTGTGCAGCAAAGTGGAGCAAAGACTGAGGGGGGGGTCAATAACAGGGTCCCCCCTGAGTCATTAAAGAGTCAGTCATTAAAGTGAAGGATGTTAAGGTGTTAAAAGGTCCTGCGTTGAACTTACAGGTGTTATGTTTAACACTGACGGAAGAAATACATTTAACGCTCATAAGACCTATTTTAGTGACCGTCTGTGGTCATTAATGATCTCTGTTAGACTTTAAACAGGAAGTCTTTATTTAACGTGCTTCTCATGGTGCTGCTTGCTTTCTGTTCAAGCTTGTATTTACAGTCAAACTGAAGTATGTAAATTTGGATGTAGCCGTTGGCACGTTACCCATTGATTTTAAAGACTCATCATTAGCATTTCTGTCACCGCCATGATGTTTTTGGACGAAAGGTCAAAGTGTTAGCGGCGCTGTTTATCCCGGGAGTGGGAGGGCACTGACTTGGGTGGAGTATTTCCCATTAATTTTTGAGCTTTGAATCCTAAACATTTACACCTTTAATCTAATTTCACCCCATAAATGTCACACCCTCCTCCCTGCCTGTATATATTTATTTGATGACAGAGCTCCTTTAACTTCAGCTGGATTAACACTGATGACTCAACAGGAGGAAAGGGAAGCATTGCGTCTCAGAGTTGGATTTCACCCACCTGTTTAATGAATAATCACCTGAACGTGTGTTTAGAACAACAAGGCGACTGATTGTCAGCTGATGCATTGATACAGGTGTGCACTGTTGTCTTTTTTTTTTACAGCGCGGCTTCAGGTTCAGGTACGGCTGCGAGGGGCCGTCTCACGGCGGTCTGCCGGGGGCCACCAGCGAGAAGAACAGGAAGACCTACCCCACCGTCAAGGTAACGCTTCCTGTCTGCGCTTGTTCTCCAGGTGTCGGACGTGCAAATGTAAACCTCGTCCTGCGCACTCGCTACAGTCAGCTGACTCACCTGCAGAGCGCAGCGTTTAAACTTTCTTCCAGTTTGTTGGTCCAGGAAGTGTTTGAAGCACACAGAGTGAGCACTAAAATCAGATTGTGGTTCACTTCTGTCTGCAGCGGCAAGAGGAAATAAAACAGTTTCCTGCAGAGACTTTAATACTGCTGAGGCATCGGGCCGACTGTTTCTGTCGTTTTGCTGATTGAAGTTGTCAAACTGACTAAACCTGTTTTGAGCTGAACCTGAAATATGAAAGTAATGCCGTAGTGCGATTGAAGCTCTGGGAAATGATTGTTTATATCAGTTTCATCGCAGTGAGTGTTCAGTGAGAGTAACACAGAGCTCCTTTAACTACAGTTATTAATAACACACGCAGCCATTAAATGAGTTATTCATCACACTGTTTCTGCTTTCACAAGCTAACACAGAGTAAGACCAGCGATGAGACCCAGTCCTGCTCTGCTGTCTGTGCTGTATACCCGAGCATCAGTATAATGACACCGAGCTCACCTGGATGTTTGGAGGCCGAGCGGTCCCTCTGTGAACTGACTGTCCTGCTGATGTTGAAGCTCACTGTTTGTTGAGACGAGCCTTATTGGATCAAACCAGCTCCCTTTTGGTTAATTTTGGCTGACGTTATCTTGCCAGTTGAAGTTTTTAGTTGTAGGAAAACAAAATCAAAGCTAGTTTTAAGGTCATGATTATACGTGACGCGGACTTGAGTCCATAAATTTCATCATCAGACGTTGATGACGAGCATCCGTGTGGATGTCCACATGCTCGCCTGTTTTTTCTTTTTTTACCGCACAGACTCACAGAATTTACATAACAGTGCACCAACTACACGTGTCCCAGGCGGCAGACTTCAAGCAGCCTTCACAGGAGTATAACAGGACTGACTGCTTGGCTGTCGGGTCTCCAGCTGTCGGTGTTTGTGTCCGTCGGCCAGCTTAATGTGGCCTTAACCTCTTCAACTGAAAAACCAAACTACACTGGACACACTGAGGCCATAAAGGCCTGTGTTCACTTACAGGCGTGTGACACCATCATACAGCTTAAAGCAAGGGTGTCAAACTTATGGCCCATGGGCCAGAGTCACCCCACTGCAGACGGCTTTGGGAAATGTGAAGGAGGTCATAGATTTGACTTTGAACTGTGTTTCAGATGAAAACCTCCTTCGGGACCATCGAAGTAACAAAGTAACAGAGTAATACAGAGTAAACAGTTAAATATCAGGTACTCTTCTATCTACTGCAGAAATTCCTTTGCTTTATTGTGATTTCACATGTTCAAGAGAGAAATGGGTCTATAATAATTAATATATACATTCTTATCTTTACCTTAATAGTGTGAAACAGGCTTCGCAATGACTGAGGGAGAGATCCTAGTTTAAAGCAGTCAGTGTGGGTTGGACTAAGCTGTGCAGACAGTAATGTAAAGACGTGTTTGTAAAATTCCAAAAGGAAACATTTCCGATCGGAGCATTTTCCAGATCAAAGCTTTGGCTGAGGACACTTCCAGCTGATACATGGGTTCATGCAACCCTGTTTTAAGTTTTGGTGGAATTTCAGGAATGTTAAGTTTGGCTAGAAAGTCATTAATTGTGTTGCAGTTAGTTTGTGATCCTGAGGTGTAGAGCTCTGAGTAAAAGTTCTTTAATACATCGCCAAAAGTTGGTTCTGTTCATCTGGACATCCAGATGAACAGAACCGACTTTTGGCGATTTACTTACCCGGATGATTGAGCATGCATCAGGATGTCCCTGAATACATGATTCACTTTTTCATGAGCTGTGAAAGAATACTTGGCCCTAGATACCTTAAGAAGACTTGGCAGTTATCTATCAGGTTTGTCGCCGTTCAGTTGAGTATGTTGTTTGTAGGTCAAGCCTCGTTTTGAGTTCAACATGCTTTTTAAAAATTGTCTGTTTAACCTGTTGCATTAACATATTTTGTTCATGAGCGGCTTGTTTTTGCTGAATAAGTAGTAATTTGGCCTTAAAGGCATCCCATACAACAAGGCTGGAAGTCTCTGGGGAGGAGTTAGTAGCAAAGCAAAAGCCTATCTCATCTTCTGTCATTAAACAGAAGGGTTGAGTTGAAATCCCGTTGTAGGTGGGTGTGAAATAACTACACAGCGATTGGCACAGGAGTGGACCTGCTGCAGGCATTAAGTGTCAGTGATAGCGTAAACGATTCTCCAATACGTGTGGTACACGTGTGAGAGGTCTCTCTCGAGAGCTGAATCAAATGATTAGTTCATCACCAGGCCTCTGGAGAACTTCAAGAAGTGTTGAGGAGGTAATTTAGCCATTTAAATAAGCTCTGGTGGATCAAGGACGCATCTAAAACCTGCAGGACACCAGAACTGGGTCTAACCAACAATTAAAATCATCCCCCGGGATGAGAGAGTACTTATTTAAGGCAGGTTTGAAGAGAGTCTCGTCATCTCGTCATTCGGAGCATAAACATTTACTAGAGCGACCAAAGTGTTGCACAATTTCCCACTGACTATAACAACTGTGCAGATTTGTGTGCGACAACAACCCGGGCCTCAAAGGGAATATTCTCGACGATCATATCGTGCTTTAGCCTGGAAACGTGAGTGGAAGCACCGGCACCTCCACCGTGGGAGGACACGTCCAGTATTTTTACTTTTCAATTTTTAATGAATATTTACTGCATACCTAGGATGTTTGTGGATTCCTGGGGATGACTAAAGTATCTACTTAATCTATCTAATGTAATCTGAATAGTGTTTGTTTTTTCTTGTATGACGATTCAGTGTGTGGTTAGACGTTTTCATGCTGACATGAAGGGGAGTTTCACGGGTCTGCCCTACTTAAGGTCAAAGTGGGCAGCATGTGGCCCACGATGTGAAACGAGTCTGACGTCCGTGTCTTAAAGGGTTGCATTAACTTGTAACGAGTTTAAAATCACAAAAATGTTGTGTTATGAATGTGTCGTAACAATATCATAGACTCAAACCTCTCTTGGGAGTCGTCTTAAGGATCCTGTGATTTAGATATTTGAGTCCTCAGTGAAGGTCTCGTTTACTCGTTTACTACACGTGGGCAATAATGCATTGAGTATTTAAAGCATGTAAAAAAAAGAGAAGAGAAAAGTTGCATAAATCACATTTAAAGGAAGTGTGCAGGGTTTGCCCCTGCTTACTTGTGATTTAGGAACCAGCTGTTAAACAATGCGTCGCTGCGTCTGCTTGAACAGGTCAAAACGAGTCGCGTGAAGCCGTCGTGTCAGCGGCGTTACAAAGCTGCACGGTCTTTTCTCGTGAGCAGGGGAGAGGCTGGTGTTTACTATTGTCTGCCGAAGGCTGGTTTTGTTTCACTGTGGTTTTGGTTGGAGGTGACCGTCGCTGGCTTTAGAAGCCGTGGCGCTCTGGTTTCCACCCCGCGCTTTGTATGAGACTGACACAAGCACACGAGCTCGAGTTTCCTGCCGTGTTGTTTCTGTTGATGTTTAGTTTGGAGTCTGAAGCTCCCACATGTTCCGACCAAACCAGAAAACATGGGAAATCCCCAGATTCCTGCTTCTGTCTTTGTCTCGCTGACATTAAAACTATATGAAAGCTGATTAAAGAGATCCAGACTTTCAGACACAGGTCAGAACAGGAAGTGTTCGTTATAAAAAAAAAATCATATGAGCTCATTTGTTTTCTGTACGTAGTCAAAACAGTTGCGTACGAGCTGAGAAGGACACGTTTTTTCTTGATGTAGAATCTGAATAAAAATGATTCATTTTTGGACACAATGGGCTAAAAGAAGTTTATTTCAGTCACGCTTTGCTCTCTGCCCTTTAACTGAGTACATACAAAAGATGGACGTAGAACTCTGACAGAACCTCCTGGTTTGGGAAACGCTGGTTTAACGCCTGGCATTTTGACTGCCGCCATATTGTTTTTTTTTTAAGCTTGATCTTTTCCTTCCTGGTTGTCTTCTTCTTCTTCTTCTTCTTCTTTTTTTTTTTCTTAATCTTTTTGATCTAAAGCCCAAGATTGTCTTCTTATTCTTGTCTTTCTTGGTCGTCTTCTTCTTCTTCTCCTTCTTCCTAAGTCGTGGTTACTGTGCGGCAGTGATTCACGCAGTCTCGTAAACTTGATGTTGTCAAAACACCTTTTCTGCCGTCATCGCAGCAGCCGATGGTTTTTGACTTTGTTTTAAAGTCGAGGGATCTTTGGAGGAGCTGCAGCTTTTGTTGCTTCAGCGTTGGCTGATGCTCAGTTTGTCACGTTATGCTACGTGTGGAGAAGAAGCATTTAAAAGGAACAGAAGGTGACCAGTGGTACACCGAGCGCCGTAACGTAAGGACAACATGGGCTCATATGCATCAGCTGGGTGTACGATAGGCATGAATGAGATGAAGTCACTGACACAAATGAGGAAGTGTTCCTCCCACTCGCCGTGTTTGATCTGTGGGTCGTGTTAGAGAGATGTTGATGATGGTGAGTTTGCATGTTGAGGCTGCAGAGTGGGAAAACCCCTCCAGCTCTGGCAGGACCAGTGGGACGATGACTAGTCTGACTCACTCGACTCACCCGCTCCATCTCTCTGTTTTTTTTAAATTGATAAGGCATCTGTCACCTTCACTGCCTGCGTCCCGTGGTGTCATGCTCTGTGTACGTACTCTGCTCTAATGTGTGCTCGTGAAGTTCCCCTGAAGTTTCCACAAGAGTTTTTGTTTTTCTAAACTACTGACTTTTCGTGCCTGTAGTTTCTTAAAGATTTCTAAGGAAGTTTTCTGGATAAAATTGGAATTTCCCTTTAAGGTTCTCGCAGTGATGAACATTATACACCTTTAAGACTTTAAAGTTTTTTTTTTTAAACTCGAGCAGACTTACCAGAGATCTACTCAAGCAGCTTAAGCCACGAGTTATTTTTGTGACTGGTGATGGTGTTAATAGTGGAACGAGGTAAATCAATGTGCCCTGAGTCATTCCTGCTTTCATGAACATCAAGTTTTATTCAAGAGGATCTGAAAGCAGCGACTGATGGACTCACTGGGGCAATCATCGAGCCTGACAGGTGCTTTACCTGGCACAGGATCATCCATGCCACAAAGTTTTGAAGAATAAAACCAGATTTGAAGCTTCAGCTTCATGAATCCGGATGTTGAGTTTAATCAAAAACAGCTGCAACAAAAAGTGAGGAAACGGCCTGTTTTATTCCTTAATACCAACATTAAAGTGTTTTATGCATTTTATTTATGCTCGATGCATGAAATCCACCGGAATAAAAAACACTGTGATAGAAATATTAGCGGCCTGCAGTGTGTGATGAATGTGGAGCGCTCACGTTGGAGAAGAAAACAGGAAAATGTCTGAGCGCGTGTTAACCACAGGCCTTATTTCAGGCGAATCAAACTTGTAGAAACGGTGAGTGCAAAATGCAAACTCATTCAGAAAGTTTATTTATTCAGATCAGAACAGTCCCTTTTTTCCCTCTCGCTGCCTCAGCCCGGCCACAGCGCACACACCGGGACAACTTGGTGAATGTTTGGATTTACTAAGTGTCTGAACCAACTTTGGCATCATTAGCGTAAAACAAACATCCCCAGTAGCTGCACGCAGACTTCATCCCACAGCTGCTTTTCCTCACAATATTCCTCGAGACTCCGATAAACACTCAGAGCTCCTGCACGGATCGGATCTGTGCTCCGAGCGCTTTAGTTTTCTGACATCAGATGAAGTTTCAGCAAAATCTTCTGCTGGCCCGGACCTGTCCGAGAGCTCTCTGCAAACCACACACACACAAACACACCTCTGCTGTGTTTCATGTCTGTTGGGAATTTCCTCTCCTTGACACCCACATGTAATTACAAGGAAGTGGAGTTGCGTCACAAACAGGAAAGGTGCCGAGTTTCAGCTCGCAGATGAAAGCTCTGCATCCAGAGGTGTAATATCTGCGTTCGCGCCCACTCTGGCCCAGAAATACTGACATATTTAACCCTTTGTTGTTCACTCGTGGTCGCACAGCGGTGCTGCACAGACTACAGGCTGCCTCAGCGGGTGAAACTCATCAGGTACAGAGAGACCGAAACAAAAACACATTCGGTTGTTGGATTTAAATTACTGTCGTCATTTTGCACTCAGAGTCACCACTTTGAATTTTCCACAGCCTGATGGTTCATGACATTTCATATTTGTGGTGATGTAGATTAATCCCGAGCTTCACTTTCATCGGTTATCAGACGTTATACGTCTGCTCACTTGACTTTTCTGCTTCTTTATGAGGGCTGAGAGTCTTTCATATTTATTGAGGACAAACCTCCAAAGCTGAAAGCTAAAGCTGGTGTGGAAGTGTTTGAACATTCCCCACAGAGCAGCTTGGTTTGGTCTCTGTGGATAGGTTCCCTCTTCATAACGATTCTCTCATCCCAACCAGTCGCAGCAGATGGCCCCGTCCCTCCCTGAGCCTGGTTCTGCGGGAGGTTTCTTCCTGTTAAAAGGGAGTTTTTCCTTCCCACTGCCGCCAAAGTGCTTGCTCATAGGGGGTCATATGATTGTTGGGTTTTTCTCTGTATGTATTATTGTAGGGTCTACTTTACAATATAAAGCCCCTTGAGGCAACTGTTGTGATTTGGCGCTGTATAAATAAAATCAAATTGAACTGAGTGGGTGAGTTGGGGCGTGGCTACGTTGATTGACAGAAGCCAGATGGATAGATACTGAGGAAGTATTTAGTATTTAGTATTTATTTATTTATTGTCATTGTCAAGAACAATGAAATTGCGTTTGGGGCTTCCATACAACCCAAAAAAAAGAAGAAAATAATAAATACCCCTTAAAACCCAAGTGTACATATTTAACCCAGTGTGACTCCAATGCAATAAGACAATCCTTAGCAATAATGTTCGTAGAAATTCAGACAAAGACCTGAGAAACATGACAAAATACAACAATGCAACCCATTCAATATTATTGTACTGTGAGATATGATATCAGATATGATAGTTATCTATTTAAGAAAGAGGGGGGGGGGGGGGGGGGGGCAGGAGGGGGAAGAGAATAAAGATATGATGCACCAATGCAGACCAGTTCATTGCTATTAAGAAGTTGGATATGGTTATTGTCCGTGAGAGGGGGGCAGAGAGTTCAGGAGCCTCACAGCCTGTGGATACAGGCTGTTGGCCAGTCTGGATGTTCTGGCAGCAGGATGATGAATAAAAATGGTGCCATCCACAGTAAACAGGCGCATAGTGAGGGCCTTTTACTGCCAGAGATGCAGAACATTTACACTTGTGATGGCTCCACCCCTATATTTATTTGGAATTTCTATTTATAAAAGACTCGACTAGAGGAGATGAGGTTTCAGGTGAGTACATAATAAATAATTATCTCTTCCCCCGGCATTCACAAGCTTAAATCTCGACCTTCACAAGAGACAGAGGTTAAACTAAATCAAACCAACTCCTCCTAATACGCCTGCTCCAATGAGTGAAATCAAGCGCTCCCAATGACATTTAATATGTAAAATAACCAAGCCCTTTGTCTCAGTGTGGTCCAATATGGGGTCACCAGGAAGTGTAGGTCCTGTGTTTAATATTTGGTCCTCCAAAGGGGACTGGACCCAGCCCTGCAACAACCTGGGAGGCAGCTGAAACTGGCTAACTGGTTGTATCAGCTGACCTTTCAAAATAAGAGAGAGCAAATTGTCCATCATTAGATGTTTAAATGTAAAAATCAGTGCTTAGATAAACATGAGTGCTCAGGTTTCATTATGGGAATTGGCATTGCACATACTGCCCTCCTCTCTGCAGTTTAGCTTCATCGGGAGCAGTGAAGGCTGATCACTGAGCGCTTCTCTGCAAACTCCACTTGGCTGCTTCACCGTGCTGGGAACGTCAGAGACCTCAGGTACTTAGTGTGAGCGTGTTTGAACCAGGAAACCATCAGACAGCAATGCTCGCTGTGTTTCTAGGAACTGGGTTTGTCTGCCAGAGCGCTTCGAGTGGCCCACAGCACCGGGAAGAGGAAGTGGGCTAGTGTTTATTTACTGCTGCAACGTTCCTGCAGGCAAATGTCTGCAGCAACATCATTTGTACATGCACACGTGTGTGCACGGTAGAAACGGGAACAGATTTCCTTTCCGCAAACTCAGTTTACCTCAGAGTGCAATTAGATAGAGAGATAACTTTTAATTTTGGGTGTGGAGAAACCTCAACGACAAAGTGAAGGAAATCATAACGAGAGAAAAAGCTACAAGTTGAAGTTTTACTTCCTCTGAAGGAATCTTACAGATTGTTTGGTTTTGGTTTGGCAGATTAAGAAATGCACTCTCGGTTTTTGTAGTTCTGGAACAGGAACAGTTATCTGGATTCAGGCTTGAATGTCTTAAATGTGACTTTGAAAAGGATCCTGACCTGATCACAGATAAAGTTTTTTTTATCAGAGATAAAATGTTTCGTAGCTCATTCAAAGTTTAGCTGCTTTCACACTGTACGAAATCTCCACTGATGTGTGCGCTGTGCTCAGACTGAACGAGCTTTCAGCCACGCCTCTAATGACTCGGCAGTATTCTCAGGTATCGATCAGCTCCAGCTGGCAGTGCGATGCCTTCACATGTGTCTATAGGTTTCTATAAGTTACTATGTTGCTGTTGAATTGGGTGCAGCAGCTCTTTGGAACAGAAGGATGCACACTCGTTAAAAGTGTGCAGGGTTTTTTTTTTAAAATTTCACTGGAAATATGGTTATTGCAGGTTTCCTTGAAAAGCTGTGAAATAATTGGAAGGCTGTGCCCCCCCCGTACAGTTGGGACTGACTCACTTTTGCAGTCTGAATTGGACTTTAGAAGAAATGCAGGTTTTACTTCAGGGAAAACTTCAGTTATATTTCTCTAACCTCGTCTCTTCGGTATAAATATAGATATAAATGAGGCATTAATGAGCACCTGTGTGTTTCACAGCTGAAACTCATAAGCTTCAGACTCGTTTTTATTTTACAGAATCTGTTTAATGTAATCACCTGATAGAGATCAGCGCGCTTTCATGTTTCTGTCTGATGTTCGGACAGGGGATGAAAACACGTCTTTGCGAGATCCGTTAAAAAGGAGGTGAGGCGGCATGAAACTGCGTCCGCTGAAGTTTGGCTGGTATCGTGAGTCATCCGTACCAGGAGAAAGTTTTTTCTGAACCGCAGCAGAGAAGCGCCGAAGGCAGAAAAATCCAAAGTGCCCTGAATCTGTCACCGTGAGTCATCTCTGGATCTCCGAATGACTTCTCTAAAACCACATCCATCCAGTCTGACCTCTCCCTCATTTGACAGACTCTAACAATCCACACCGAGCGTCCTTCAGCACAGCCACTGTTTAAGGTTCAGCAGAAGCACATTTCCTCTCAGACTCAGTGTGTTGGCGATAAGCTGGTCTCCTGATTTGAAGACCAAAACATGGCAAAGATTATTTTCATGCATCAGCGACAGATGACAGATGAAGTTCCCTCTGTGATCCAGAACTTTGCAGGATTCAGAAAAACTCTTAAACTTGATCTGATCGGCATTATTTCTCCATTTCACAGCCAGGAGCCACATTCAGATGTGATTTATAAGAATATTAGAATATCAGAGCTGGAAGGCGAGTCTGGGATTGAATTGTAGGTTCATCAGCTGATCCCACGTGCCGATATAAGCCTGGAAAGTTTACCCATAATGCACTTTTTGAAGTTTTCTCCAGTGGATTATGGAGATCAGATCATCCAGGGTCCCATCAGTGGTGTCTGCTGCTCTGCCTCACAGACATTAAACTGATGCTCACAGCAGGTTATAGTGAGCCTGGTTTAGTCTTAACACTGTGAGTCTTGGAGTAAAGTTGCAGATATTTATGGTGGTTATCTGTGCGTGTGTTTCAGATCTGTAACTACCAGGGTCAGGCCCGGGTGGTGGTCCAGCTGGTGACGGCGCTGACCCCCGTCCCTCACCTGCACGCTCACAGTCTGGTGGGAAAACAGTGCGATAAAGGAATCTGCATTGCTGACCTGCAGTCCAAAGACTCCACCATCAGGTCTGCATCTCTCTCACACACACACGCAGTGAAGCCTGTAAAACGATCGTATGTGACGCTCAGTTTATTTCTCATAGCTTCCCGAACCTGGGGATCCTCCACGTGACGAAGAAGAACGTGGCAAAGACTCTGGAGGATCGGATGATCGAGGCCTTCAAGCTGGGATACAACTGCGGGGTCTCCATCCACCCCGACATCGACAGTGTTCAGGGGGAGGTCAGAGTCCCTCGAGAAATCACAGGTGAGTGAGACACATAACAAAGTTTAAATTCGGGATGTTTTATCTGTTTCATCGTTGACTCTCGCCCTCCTCTCTCTGTCTTCAGAGCACCACCTCAGTGTGATCAGAAATGCTGCCTCTTCTCAGGCCAAAGAGATGGACCTCAGCGTGGTTCGGCTCATGTTCACGGCGTTCCTCCCCGACAGCGACGGCGGCTTCTCCAGGCGGCTCGAGCCCGTGGTGTCCGAGCCGATCTACGACAGCAGTGAGTCCAGGCATTTCTAATCTTCTCCCTCCAGCAGGAAGGTTTGCAGGTCCGTCCACGATGCGTTTAGGGCTCGGAGGAAAGTGTAACTTTGACTGTTTTTATCTCGTGAGATCTGCTTTGAAGGTACCGCCTGAGTCTTTGAACCACATGAAAGATGTTTCGTTTTTGCTTCAGTCCCATTTTGTGCTTGCTTGCGGTGTCGCTCTCAGTCTCATTTTTTCCACCTGCAGCTCGAACTAAAACCTGAGCAAACTTTACAGATGTGCGAGATAAGATTCTGGTTGCTGCACTTTGTCCCTGAGGTAGTGACAGTCTGTGTAATGCTACAACGGGGATTTATTGAAGAGCGACTCACAGAGAAACGGTTTGTGTGGCGGGACTTTTTACACGTGTACTTAAAGATGAGGAGATGAAGATTATTAAGGTTTGCAGAGGCAGTTTGCTGCCATTTCCTGTACTTCTCTTTAGTGTTGGATCTGTTTCACATTACTGAAATGTCCGACTGAATGACCGATGATTATTGCGAGTCTGACAGACCTGAAACAACCTGGATGTAATGCAGTTGGTTGCCCACAGAATTCTTTCCCTTGACTTTAATAAATGCCTGCAGCCTCACCAGGCATGCAATAAAAAAAGAGTGAGGTTTGGTCATAATGCTCCAAGTTCTGCAAATCCTGCAGGTCAGCTGTTCCACATCTCGGCTGTACAAACATCAGACTTACCTGCTAAGTTATTGCTAATGCTAATGCTAATAAGGTTGTGTTGATTATTGAAATGATAAAGCTGCTCATAAATTAGTGCTCTTTGGGGCACAGGTGTAGACCACCTGGTTGAGTCCTTGTCCATAAAAGCCAAAACTAAAAAAAATGAATCCATTATTTGGAGCTTGTCCTCAAAACTTTCCCGTTTCCTTTCATCAGCTCTAATCTTGTCATTGTAACCTGACCGTGTGTTTGTCAAAGTGAACAACCCTTCAACCGGTCGGAGCACACACCTGCAGGTGTCACCGACAAATTGAATTAAAGCCCACAGAGAAACGTGTTAGATGTGCAGACCGAGCTGCACACGGACTCGACGCCTACTTCAGTTTGCTCCGATCAGTTTTAAGAAAAATGAAAACGGGTTTTAAAGTGAAGCTTTGAGTCTTGGTCTGCGCTGAGAGATGATCATGTGTGAAGTTTTGTGTTGGACAGTAGATTCGATGGATCATTGGTTCCTACATACTGAACCTCAGCTCCAGGCCCCATGTTTCGGTCTGAAGTGTTGAAAGTATATGAAGTTTGTCATTTATATGTGTTGGATTTGTGGTTTGAAAATGTTAAATGTAGAGAAACAGCTGAATAAAGCGACTGGTCGGAATCGGAGGATCGCTCTGGACTGAAGATCGGCACTTGCGTCTCGTCAGGCCGCTCGGTTTCGTTTCCCTCTTCCTGCTGAAGCTGCTTCGCTCTCTGTGCTGCACTTCCTCTCAGAGGACTGAACTCGACTCCGAGTTCATCGTTTCAGCCCCGCTCTGCACTTTCATTTTACCGGCAGGAAACATTTCACACACTTTTCTCTTCTCGATTCGCCAGTTTTCACTCTTTTACTTTTGGTTTTTGGACTTATCATTTTTTTAATTGCTAGACTTTCCTTTACCAGTTGCAGTAGACCCGCAGCGTTCAGGGTTCAGGCCAGCTTCAGTGTAATAGTAGTGAGCAGGAGTGGATCACCTGTTACAGCTACAGCGTGCCAGCGTTTGCTGTGCATCTGCAAGCTGCTTTGAAACCCACCTCCACCTCAGCTCCTTTTCATCCAGTTTCCACTTCCTGCTTTCTGTATGAATCCTGCTGTCCTCTCCTCTCACAAACCTGTCCACAGTCATGGACGTACCTAAACTACCAGGCCCCGTCCTGGCCGTGATTGCAAACTTCACAACTTCGTGTTGACTTTGTCTAAGGGAAGCGGCGCGTCTGTGATCTATTTTAGCATCTGTGGACACGTGCTCAGTGCCTCTATTTGATCTTACAGTGTGCTGTGGTTTGAAGACCTCAGCCTGTCCAGCACAGACAGGAACCCGTTCACAGCCCCTGTAACTTTGTGTTACAATTACACTTAAAACCCCCTCATGGTGTCTTTTCTGGCCCTGATCTCGAACACAAACCTTTGAGTGATGTAAAAGTGTGGTTACTTTACCTTAGAGTGATGGTGCAAAAAAAAAACCCTCCCCTTTGAAGATGCGTAGCTCTTGAGGAAGCCTCGGGTAGGTAGATCTCTGACAGCAACTGTTTCTCTTTTCGCCCTCAGAGGCTCCGAACGCCTCCAACCTGAAGATCGTGAGGATGGATCGGACCGCCGGCTGCGTGACCGGAGGAGAGGAGGTCTACCTGCTCTGCGACAAAGTCCAGAAAGGTGAGCTTTCCGAGCAGAGCTTTTCCTGTTTTCTGTTTGACATATATAAGGTCAGGTGCGGGACGCTCATATTAAACATGGACGCAATTTAAAATAATGAGGTCAGAAGAAGCACAAAGGGGGAGGAGCTAAAACACGGCATGCAGAGCTGCTCCAGTAAACAGCTGGAAATGAGCACGGCTGTTTGGAAGGCTGGTTCTGGTTTTTAAAGCACCTCGGAGCAAACATGCATGCAGGTTATTTTAAGGGCTGCTAAAAAGTCTCTCAAGTAGTGATTTTTTTCTTTTTCACTTTATTTGATGATGTTTCCGTGCAGTTGAGTGTAAGTGAGGTGAATCTGAGCAGTTTTTCCTGGTTGGAGCTGTGTCAGTGCTGTTGGAGGAAGTCCTGCTTCAGGGAATTCCCCTCCAACGTACAAATCCCACAGGAGGAAGAGTTGGATTCGGGCTGCCGCCTGCTCCGCTTCCAAGGTTTCTCTGAGAGAACCGATGTGCTCTGAGATCACGGTGGTCTGGCCTCCAGCAGCGGGGCAATGTTATTAATTATCAGTAGCCTGGTCCGGATCTCGTTATGTTGATGATTCTCCATGACGTACACTGCACAAAAGGTGAAAACCAGGATTACCCCTGAGGTTATCACAGGCCTCTGATTTAGCACGATCAAGATCTGAGAGCTGATTTTAAGCCACGTGAACAAAGGTTGATCTTTATGCAGTGCATCTGAGCTAGAGATGCTCCCATGGCCTGAAAGCGAACTATGAAACCATGGTGACCTGATGTTTGCGTTTGCAGATGACATCCAGGTTCGGTTCTATGAGGAGGATGACTCGGGTCTCACCTGGGAGGCTCTGGGAGACTTCTCCCCCACAGACGTCCACAGACAGGTGAGCATTCCTGCATTCGGAGCTGCTACTTTGACCTGCAGGTGTTGGGAGTGTCATTAACCGTGCCCGTTACTGCGCCGACAGTTCGCCATTGTATTTAAGACGCCGAAGTATCGAGACCAGAACCTGCAGAAACCGACGTCTGTGTTCGTCCAGCTGAAGAGGAAGTCCGACAACGAGACCAGCGAGCCTAAACCCTTCACCTACCACCCCCAGATCTTAGGTAGGTCACATGACCCCGGTCTTCCTCTGGAGTTGGCCAGATATGAATCAACTCAGGTAATGCGTTACCTGCAGGTTCCTAATACTCCTCTCAGGCCTTTATCTCTTCTTCTTCCCCCACAGCCTGATTTTACTTTCAATTTCAACAAAAAGAAAATTAATAAAACTCCAAATTATTTAAAAAAAAACACTGGAACGATTACAAGCAAATCAGCTGGAAACAATAATAAATAGCAGCGGAAAATTTCAATATTTATATTAATGTTTTTAGTATCTGTGTCCCAACACTGCCCCCTGCTGTTTGATCATCATGATTGATTTATTAATGATTTTAAATGTGGGATGCCACAGAGGTTAGCATGGCATGAACACGTGTGTGTTTTTAGACAAAGAGGAGGTGCAGAGGAAGAGGCAGAAGACTTTACCCAACTTCCAGGACTTCAGTGGTCATGGAGGAGGAGGTCTATACAGAGGAGGAGGAGGAGGTCCAGCTGCTGGAGGAGGACCTGGATCCACAGGTAGAGTCTGTGTTCTGGTCTGCTCTGCGATTTAACACATACCTGAGGGTGACGTTATGTGATGTCATCATTAATCTCTGTGTTTGGGTGGATTTCCCTCAGGATACCCAGGATACCAGGGCTTCACTACCTACAACTATGGAGGAGGAGGTGGAGGAGGAGGAGGTTTCTCCACAGGGTACTCAGCGGGTATGGGAGGAGGTGGAGGAGGGATCAAACACGGTGAGGAGCTGCGATGAAGTTGTAGAGCCATTCAAAGTAATTTAGGAGCTGGGAGAGGTTGAAATAATCTATGATAATCTATAATACAAATAAAGTAACAGATTTAGGAGCGTGACCTTTTAACCTTTAACCTAGTTAGGAGGAAGAAATAAATCATGACTCAGTAATCTCGGATAAAAGCCAAGTAAAGTTTTGGAAGTCATTAATATTATTATTGATATTATGTGAAATTTAGGTGACGTCTAAGACAATCTAGTTATAAACCAGATTATAAAATCTCCATTTATGAGAAAATTCCATCTCTGAGATTATAAATCTGTAAATTTATGTGGAAAAACTTGAAAATCATCTGAGAAAACACAACAAACGCCGTTTGTTTAAAGCCTCTCAGAGCGGCGCCGCAGACAGCGACGGTGACAACAACGACCCGGACGACGACTCGCCATCAGGAGCCGTGCTGCGAGCTCCAGCCCGGCCCGAACCCGTGGAGGTCAGCGAGAGGAGCGAGGAGGGAGGGGTCAGTGTGGAGCCTGAAGCAGAGAGAGGTAAGTTATTCTAAATTTGGCGGAAGAGTTTGTTTTTCCCGCCTCGGTGTTAGACCTGACGCTGCTGCTTTCTGGTGACACCGGGGATTATTTCCTGCGTGGCGCTCCCGGGTCCACTCAAAGATGCTCAGATCACACTGACGGCATCAGAAAGCTCAGGATAAATTCAGTTTTTACGAAGCGTTCAGGCGTTCCACACATCCGATCAAGTCTTTCTTTCTCCTTCAGAGTTCGACGCCAAGGAGCAGCTGGATCAGGTGATCAGCAGACTGCTGGAGGCCATCTTTCAGTACTCGGTTACGGCTGACTCGGCGTACCTGCTGGCTCCACAGCGCTCCCTGATGGCCGCGCAGGATGTAAACGGAGACACGTCAGTAAACGCATCGTGATGATCAGATGTGCGCACATTAAAAGGTTTTATTCGGCCGTGTAGTGACGCCTCCTTTTTCTCTTCTCAGCGGGCTCCATTTGGCTGTTCTCCACAACCAGCAGGAGGCGCTGAAGAGTCTGACGCAGGTGGTGTCTGCCCTGCCCGGAGAGGAGGTGCTCAACATGAGGAACCGCCTGTACCAGGTATGGAGCTCGTCGTCTCCAGCCTTACAGAGCCGAAAGCTTCAGGTCACGGAGCTAAAGCACCCTCCCTCTGTTCCCCAGACTCCTTTGCACCTGGCCGTTATCACGCAGCAGAAGGAGGCAGTGGAAGCGCTGCTGCTGGCTGGCGCCGACCCAACGCTGACGGATCGTCACGGCAACACAGTGCTGCACCTGGCAGCTCAGCATGAGGGAGAAGGAATGATCCAGTTTTTACTGCAACACAGAGAGCTGAGAGAGCTGCTGGACCAAACCAACACAGCAGGTACACACACACACACACACACACACACACACACACACACACACACACAGAAAAACACATTTTTTCTTGTATTATAGGTGAAATGAGTCTTGGTGAGTTTTCAGGTTTAACAGACAAAGACACGGGCACGTCACAGAGAGCCTGATCAACTGTACACTTCCTATTATCCTTGAAAACTTCCCAGAGTTACTGAATGGAAATATCCTGAATAGCTTCACAGTCGAGTCCATTAATCATAAACGTCACCAAATGTGCGGCTCCAGCAGGGTTTTGTCTTTGTGGAGTTCGTGTTGTTTGATGAAGGTCGGTGTCATCGATCTGCGAGTTAGCACGACTACTTGAATCTGTAAAATCAGAAAGTCGAGGTAACAGCGACTGTTTTTGTAAGATTCCTGTTTTTGTCAAAGAGACAGTGCGGGGGTGTCGTTTTATGCAATGCTGTGTCAGACGTTATCGTTACTGTCATCTCATTTGAAAACCTACCGGTAAACATGTTTGCAGGTCTGTGTGCGATCCACCTGGCGGTTCTGGCCAACCAGCTGTTTTCTCTCAGGGAGCTGCTGGAGGGCGGGGCCAACGCAGAGGTCCAGGAACGCAGCTGTGGCCGAACGGCCCTCCATCTCGCCACAGAGACTGACAACGTATCGCTGGCGGGCTGCCTGCTGCTGGAGGTACGCCTGGGTTATTGGGCAGACTGGGAGCTAACAACCAATCAGAGCAGAGACCTTTGCTGAGGCTTTGCTGGCTCAGCATCAGAGCTGCAGCAAATCATTATCTCGTTAATAAAGTGGTTACACATTCATATAGATGCACAACTGTGAGAAAGAATTTTCATACAGGTGATGCACAGGTGAAACTAAACGTTTAATGTCGTCAGCATACAAAAGCATCAAAACTTTCATCTGTAAAGATTTTAAATTCTATTATAATTATGAAGTTTATTAGTTCAGCAGTGTGACGGTGCTTCAGAATAACACAATAAAAAAGTCACACAGGCGGTAGAAAGAAACCCATAAATTCCGATCAATTACAAATCACTGATCGCAGAGACATGCAGGACTCGAGTGCAACATAAATTATGACATACAGTCAGTCTAAAATATGGGATGGTTCGGTAGTTACACATAAATTACATGAAATGTTCTGGAAGATAGAGCACTGAGCATCGTCAGCATGCACGAGCGCTCAAAACTCTCAGTATAACTTAACCTACACAATAAACACACCCACACAATTTAAAAAAAGATAAAATACAAACGAGATCCTAATGTGTCTTTAAAAGTGACTTTAAAAGATACTGACAAAGAAATCTGGAGTTCTTCAGCCAGGAACCACAACCTCCCCTAACAGCAATGATTAGGAGTGGTAACTGTTGATTGGACAGTCCACTAAAGCTAAAGTTATTACATATTTTTCTGATATCTAAAGCTGTCCGTTTAGCTTCATAGGCTTACGTGGGTCCAGCTGACTGGGGAGTGTAAGCAAACCCTTTGTAGCCTCGTCTCCAACTCCTCAGAGTGGACAGCGAGGCCTTCCTAAGTCAGCCAGGAGATACAGTCTCTCCAGAGTGTCTCAGTTGGACATGCCTTTAACACCTGAACTGATCAGGTGGTCAAACAGTCCTAAATAAGTTTTTTAATGTTATTAAGAAGAAGATGCTGATGTTCTCTCTCTCCTTGATTTGACTTTAACTGATGAAGGATCAGATGACCGATGGAGTGTATGACGACCAGTGGTGGGCGTCTCAGTGCTGAGGAATCTTTGTGTGATGTAACTTCACCTTTGAGTTGCCTTTGCATGAAGTGCTGTTTGTGTGTTTCTGCCATCAGGGAAACGCCAAGGTGGACTGCTGCACTTTTAATGGCTCCACCCCCCTCCACATCGCTGCGGGTCGAGGCTCTGTCAAGCTCACGGCTCTCCTCATGGCTGCAGGTAGATTTTTATTAAAGCTCAGAGTTCTTTTGTTCACCAGGAGCTCATTTACTAGCATCCACCTGAGGCCCCATCGTTTCTTACGGCTTCCTTTCTGAAGAGGACGAAGCCTGTGAGACGTCCTGATCTCGTGTTTAATAAGTTCGTATTTGGGTCTTTTCAGGTGCAGACCCACAGAAGGAGAACTTTGAGCCACTGTTCTTCAGGGAGGAGGATGAGGAGGAGAGCTGTGAAAAGGAGAGCGAGGAGGAGGAAGATGAAGGTTACATCCCAGGGACAACTCCCTTCAACATGGCTGCCACCCCTCAGGTACACGTAGCTTCTGAGCCTCTGGTGGACCTCACGACACGAAGCAGGTTAATGAACCCGCAGGTGTGTGTTTGCAGGTTTGGGATCTTCTGAACGGCAAAGAATACAAACCAAAAACACCTCAAACGGCCTTCGTCCCTCCTCAAGGTGAGCTCCTCCCCACACGTGGACACTTTATTACCCTGTGATTGACCACCGTGTTAGACGTGGTTCATTGTTTCATAACCACGAAATACAAAATCACGACATCGGCGCATCGGTTTGCTGATGACATGTTTGCGTGTGTAGGCGACCTGGCGAGCCTGGACACAGAGGTGAAGCAGGCGCTGTGTGGCACTCTGGAGAGTGAAGGATGCTGGGAGAATCTGGCTCACAGTCTGGGTCTCGGGATCCTTAACACGGCCTTCAGGCTGAGCCCCTCCCCCGCTAAAACCCTGCTGGACAGCTACGAGGTAACGCACACACACAAAACACGATCTCACACACTCCGACACACACTCCAGCATCTGAATGTTCTCAGAAACCTGGGAAACGCCCCCTCGAGGATTTTGTGGATAAACTGCTTCCCGTCTCTCCTGCAGGTTTCCGGTGGAACGATCAGGGAGCTGCTGGCTGCTCTGAGGTCAGTCGGCGAGTGCAGAGCACTGAGCGTCCTGGAGGAGGCGCTGCACGAGAGCGAGGAAGCGCCGGCCACCAGCGCAATGAGTGGTGAGCATGCGCACATAACGTGCACGTAACACCGACTGCCAAGTCAAATGACCACGAGTCACTGAGCTGCGTTTGTGTTCGCAGGCGAGCTTCTGTGCGCTCGGGTTCAGGAACTGAAAGTGGACACTCGAATCGACAGCGGGGTCTGCGACAGTGGGGTGGAGCTTTCCACGGCGTAATGATCTGATCGGTCCACCTCCAGCTGAGTCCATCCATCCACCCGTCGTCCCTCGACTCGCTCTGGACCGAGTGCGACGCTCGTCCTCGTGATGGGTTCAGGGCTGAAAGTTTCTCTGAGCTTTTTAAACCAGTTTGTAGAAAAAAAAGGGTCAAAAGAAAACTTGATTGTAGCGCGTGAAAACAGTCAAACTCAACTTTTACTTTTTTTTTTTTTTTTTTGGCCACGACACTCCAGCAAAGACGGGGAGCAGCTTCTGTTCCCGAGGAGCCAATAAAGGAAAAACATACCAAAAATCCCCCCCGCCTTGGTAAGCTGACGTCTCCTCCTGAGGCGCGCTCTGTTTTCTGTGGATTCGATGGTAAAGTTGTGGATTTGGGGGGTTTTCTGTTCACTTCAACCGCTGAACGCTTCGCACAGTTTGTTCTTTCTGCAGCCGCCAGCAGAGAAAAGGTGCTACGAAACTGAAACGATTGTAAAGGATCAGATGTTCTGTAATCTGTTACTCGTCTGGTGTTAATCAGAGGGCAGAAACGCGCTGTGATGACACCTCAGATTAAAGAGAGGTTTACCACAATGGTGATGAAACTGGCCTCTCATGGGTTGATAACTTTAATCCACCTGCCACAGCCATTGTACGATGTGAGGATCTTAATCTTATTTTTCCTGTTGGTTTACAGCTACAGTTTACTCGCATAGGTGTTCCTAATAAAGTGGTCGCTTTGGGCAGCATGAGCAGACTCTTCACGGACAGATTATCACGCGTGTTTTATTCAGACACCCCCCCGACATCTGAAACTCTCCTCCTGGCGCTTTTTTTAAAGTATTATTTACTCTCTAAAATTTCAATGACGATATGTTTTCCTCTCGTGACGTCATCATGAACTGAACCTGGTTTTTATTTCGTGATTTTATTCTGTGGCACGAGTGCTGAGGGGAAACTCAGAGAAACGAAATGTAAGGCATTGTGGGAAAGGTAGTCCAGAGCTGTGGGTAGCTGCTGTTCCTGTTTCTGTAATCCAGCAGATGATATTTATGTTCCTGCCCTGCACTGTACAGTCAAACATGAGCTTTTAACCTTTTTTTTTTTTTAATAAAATCTGATTGTTTTTTTAAAATAAATATTCAAATTGTGATTTATTTCCACTCACCTGCTCAGCTGTGGAGTTATCCAGAGAAGCTGAGATGTTGTGTTGAAAAGAAAACATGGTAAGAGTTTCTGATAATGACAACTGTGCGTGTTGGAGACTGCTAAACACTCAGTATATCACAGGCTCAGTTTGAAATAAAGGATTATTTTGAACTATAATCATGCAAAGTTTAACATCAGCTAACCCAGCGTGACCAGACAATGGTTAGGTCCAGTACCTCCAGTTATACTGAATATATCCCAGATTCATCCTGCAGCAGGACGATGAGTCTCAGCATCCATCCGGAGAGATAAAGGACCAGAACAAAAACAACTTGTATTGAACTTATGGAGGTGTTTATAAAACTGGTAAAACCTCCTAAAATCACTGAAGATATCAGCGAAACGAGAAGAAATAACCACAAAGGCTTTACGTCCCAAACATCTTTGATCTGTGATGAAGAGATACAAACTAGAGTTAAAACACTTTGTACCACAAGACGGCGCAGTGAGTCCAGGGCGATGCGGTAGACCTGGGGTAAACATTTAAACACCGCCCCCTGGTGGTTAAAAACATGACATGTTGAAAAGAAATGCTGAAAGCTGAGCTGCGATACGAAAAAAAAGTCTGAACGTCCTTCAGCTTGAGTTAAATTCTTAAAATTTTCTTTCTGAAACATTTCAGATGTGCAATTATATTTCTGTGTTTCCTTTACAATTTTGTGTTCCAGCTACTCTGAAAACAAGAAAAAGATCAAATCACTGTGCTGTTTTTGTTCGTTATGACTCTACATCACTCTTTTGTGTTTAATCACAAAGTCCGAAGGAATCCCGAGTAAATCTGAAGCTTCATAAATCCACAGTGATCATGATCACCATGACTGATCATCACCAAAATGATCAGTTTGAGATTTTTTGGCTAGAATTGAGCAGCTCTGCTCTGTAAGAAAGACGTTACATTGGAGTTTTTAACATGTGAGATGTTTTCACTCTATTTTGTGAAGTAATTACATAATAGCTCCTGTTTTTTTATTCTTTAGTTGTTTTGTAATTCCTGGGGAGTCTGGCTAATGAGCCTCCAGAACCTTTTTTGTCATTTTACACTTATTTAATTTAAGCAGCATTTCTTCATTGTGTAGAAAAACTGTGACATTATGTTGAAATTGCTCTGTATTTCTTAATAAATGGGATTTAATGTGTGACTTATACTGACAGAAAGTCCAAACCACTTGTGATCTGTCTGTTCTCTCAGTGTGAAACGATTTTAACCTCCCTGAGCAGGAGGATTAATTTCGCTGATAACGGCGTTCATGTGACCTCTGAGCGTGGCTGATGATGTCAGGGTAGCGGCTCCTGCTCTCAGAGTCCGCTTGTGTTTGTGACGAATAAAAAGAGTCTGTTTCCATTCTTCCACCTGTGAGCAAAGCAGAAACAGACTTTTTTATTCATCAGGAGGAGTCTCAGAGCAGGATGTGATTCCCTGGAATGAAAACAGGACAACAGGAGCTGCAATTTGTTCAGCTTTATTGAGAAAAACCATCACGGAGCTATTAGTTGATCGATCAGCCGCGGGGAGCTCGGTTTGTGTTCCAGTGCAAAAAGAGGACAACAGTGTTGGATGATGGATGAACTAACGGCTCTAACGGTCTAAAAACAAAAGAAACCAAAAAGCCTTCTTCTTCTTCTTTTTTAAAAAGCGGTCTCATCTGCAGGAGCAGTGAGTCCGCTCTGCTTCCTGGTTTCTCAGTTGGCACGTTGACGGCTCAGAGTCTCAGCCCTTCACCCGGAAAGCAGAAAAAACCCAAACAGACAAGCGATAAAAATCAAAGGATGGGACGGGAAGGAAAGGTGAACAAATTGCTGTTACAGGTGGATGAGAGGGGGCGTGGCCACATGAGAAAACAGCAGGAGGCAGATCACATGGCGTATTTCTGAGTCCAGTCCTGAGCCGTCTTGTTGTACCTGCAGGGAGGGAGAGAAAAGGTGAGGAGGCGGGAGAGGCTGCAGGACGATGCCATGCCTGAGAAACACAGACCAAAATCCACCTGCAGCCATTCACAGGAAACAAAACATCATTGTCACCGCTTTACTCCCACTCGCCACACGTGCAGTTTACCCCAACTGTTAAACACAGGACGCCCCTCAAGCAGCAACACCTGCAGTTCCTCTAACGCCCACCAGAGGCTCCAGCAGTGAGTCAGTCCCCACAGAAATAAACATGTTTACAGCCCGATACACAAACTGTTTGGTCTCTATAGATAATTTCCCCCTTCATAACACCTGTACATGTGTGAGTTTTATTATATCTCACGTCTTTAGGTTTGCGTTATTTTCTCTCTCTGTGACGTCCGCCAGGTCGTCCCTACCTGCGCTCCATGCAGTGAGAAAACTCTGCAGTCATGCTTTATTTGCTTCAACGTGCGTCTGAGACACAGAATCAGCAGGCAGCTCAGGTGAGCTTCACTCTTACCCTCACAGCATGGCATACTTCTCTGTCCACTCCCTGGCTAGTCTGTTATACCTGAGACCAAGCAGCAGGACACTCGGTTATAAACCTCCCGCTAGGCTAGAAGCCGCTCTCCTCGTCCTTTGAGCAGCCGATTACCTGCAGGTTAACAGGTGTGGACTCACCTCACAGGGTCTGTTTTGTAGATGCGGGCGATCTCTGGCACTAGCGGGTCGTCGGGATTCGGGTCACATAACAGAGAACAAATGGACAAAAGGACTGCAGAGAGGGAAAAGAGAGAGTCAGAGCAGCTCTGAGGTCTGCAGCGTGCTCCTGCTTTTCACACATGACTGAGTGATTATGAGTCTGTATGGGGGACAAAAACTGCCAACAAACAAGCAAACACATCACATTATAGGCAACAATTATTATGAAAATGTGATGTATTTATTATACTGATTTCATTTGCTTCATTATTTATTATTTACTTCTTCTTTTTTTTTTTTTTTTTTTTACTTTTTTAAATTTTAATTGTTTTAGTTTTGGCAGCTGTGGGCCTCCATACAGACACACCTGCAACGACAGCAAGAAAACAAAGAAGAAAAGAAAGAAAAGAAAATGCATATGTTCAGGGAAATGTATATACAGGAGCAAAGCAAAAGTAAGATAGTACATTTAAAAAATAAACAGGAAAATTATTTAAATTAGTTGAAAATAAAAAACTGTAACTCTTAAAAAATAAATGGAAAAATTATAATATTAACAGAAAAATAAATTAAAGTAACAGGAATATTTAACATACATAAATATGAGTAAATGGAAATATAATAGCATAATAATTAAAAGTAATATTGCGCATAAGGTAAAAAAATAAATAAATAAGGATGAAAATGCTTTAAAAATCAGATTTCAGCGTCAGGTTCAAACTTTATTTTCTGCTCTGTGAACAAACCTGTTTGATGTAAATATCATTATTACCTGTTACAAGGTGAAACTACAACCAAACAGCTCCACCTACTGGTCAAAACCTGTACTAACAGTAAAGAATCACTGCAGGACAGAAGTTTTTAACCATTTGTCTCCCTCTGACGGGAGCGTTAGAGTCGCTATCTATAAATGAGATGCCTAATTATAGAATCTTTATTAATAAACTACAAGAAAATTAAAGCTAAAAAAAATATATTTCACACATCTTTTCATTATTCTCACCAAAGGGGAGCAGATTTAAAAACTCAATTTCAGGGTTACAGAAACAGAAACATTTGGCCGTTTATATGAATGTTTCTTACCTTTAGAGATAGTTAATGCTGGAGACCACTGTGATCTCAATATATCCAAACAGATGCTGCCATTACTGTTTATATTTGGGTGATAAATTCTCGTTGTAAAGGCGACCTGAGCGGGGAGAGGAACCGAAACGATTTAGCATCACTTCAAAATCTCAGACATGTATTCAATTTTTTTTATTTTATTTTAATTTTAAGGAAGTTAAAAGGCTTCAAAGGTTTAATAAAAATTTTACCTTGGGGGGTTTGAAGGGATAATCTGTAGGGAAATGAATAGTCAGGAAAAATACGCCGCCCTGATAGGGACTGTCAGGCTGCAGTTAAAAACAGAGAGAGGTTAAACACTCACATGCTCACACCACGTCACTGCCAACAGTTTGTATAAATATCAGTGAAACGGCCCCTGAATCGGCTCGAACTCCGGCGCCGTTACACCTGCAGCAGTTCTGTGGATTCAGGTTTTACAAAAAACACGACTGCAGCGTTTCCCACAGAATCACGCTCAGCTAGGCTTTCAGTTTGTGCTTGTTTTGACAAACTAACTGCAGTTTTTAGCTCCAAACTCTGAGGCGGAGCAGCTGTTTGATACTTACAGGTCCCATAATAGTAGCTTGCCAATGAAACACTGTAAAAAAGAGGAGACGAGGGTTAGTGCAGCACACTCGTTCCTCTCTGTGAACTTTTGCGTAAAGAAAACTGAAAAGTGGTCTTACTGTCTTCGCCGACAGGACCGGCGGAGCACTGAGCCGGAGGATCTCTGGACAGGTCGGTTAGCTCCTGCAGAGGAACGACAGACGTTAAAGCCCTGCTGACTGACATCAGCAACGAGGACATTTACTGATGTTGGTCACATCGAGTTCACAGCTGTACTGGAAATGTGATGAAAAAAGATAATATGGTAATAAAAACCCATAAGCAGACCCATGGGTTTCTAACGACCAGATGGCGAGTGGCTTGCAGTGGTTAACGCCGTTTACCAGTCTGTACACCAAAAACCTCCCCGCAGCCAGTTTGGTTGGGAGGAGGCTGCTGCTGCCACTCAGTGTAAGAAAAAAAGAAACTACATTTTTTTAAAATGTTTTGCTTGCAAAGACTTGTTGACGTCCTGCTCAGAGCCGTCGCCGACATGTTGCCAACTGTTCACCGAGCACGCTCAGCTGACTGATTAATTGCATTTTAATTTTAATGAGGAAGAAGTGTAAGGTCTCGTTTTCTTTGAGTTCCTTGAGTTTTGGTGCGAAGGTTACCTCCAATGGTGTTTTTACAGTTAAGCGGCCTCTTCGTGTGTCCTGTGTGGAGACCAGGCCTTTAAAGATGTCTGAATCCAGCAGTCAGGACTTGAAATAGCCGCGGTGAAGTTGTCAGGTTACGGGCTAAACTTGGCCGGCGGTGAATCAAACTCTAAATGTTACTGCGTCTGTGTGAGAGTTCAGAAACCCGCCGAGCGTTTCCTTGCTGAGATCTGCGATCATTTCTGATGTTTCTAATGCAAGTGGCTGTTGAGCTGCTTTAAAACGACTTTTTATTCTTCTAGCAAATAAGTAACTGAGCGTGACCACAGCTTTATTCTGAAGGAAATAAATAAGAGGCATTTACTTTGAAAAGCCTGAAGGTTGGTCTCCTGTGTGAAGGCTGCATTAAAACACTCGGACACACTCAGGCTTTTATTGATGTGTAAGCAACAGAGTCTATTTTTACCGTTGACAGAAGAGCCGAGAAGACACACGGCTGTCATAGGACGGGTGGTTTGTGTTTCCAGCCTGAAGCCAAACTGCCGTGTGTGTGTGTGTGTGTGTGTGTGTGTGTGTGTTGGTATGTGACATACAGGCGAGGCGCACACGGCTCGTCTTTCAGGTTCGGCCGAGTTTAGGAGGCGAGCACAAAAACGCTTCCTTAAAAACTCCTCACTGCCTCCATTTTTATTTATTTATATTTCCAGTTATTCTACTTATACTTAACTAAAGTTAAGAACAATTATTTTGAATGAAATAAATAAACAGTGCACCAGTAACACTAAAAATACTTTGAATAAATTTTATGCTGGATTTAAATTTAAAAATGGCAAAATTAAAATAAATAAAAACATCTGAAATGCTGTCGACATTAAAACAAACAAGTTTTAAAAAATTATTATTTATTTAAAATTGTATTTTTCTAAATTTTAAATAGCCTACAGATACACTAAATTTACATCAGTGAAAATAAAGAGTAAATAAAATAAATTAAGCTAAATATTGCTGGATAAGGTGCATTTAAAAAATAAAATTATCTTTAAAATTGCCCATAAGCACAACAAGAGTATGAAGCAGAGAGCCTGATTTAACCGAGTACAGCAGTCAGCGCCGCTGGGATTCCCGTTGTCACTGATCTAAGCCTGGCTATGTTAAACACATTTAACCTAACAGCAGACCCTCACTGAGCACGCTCAGTAAAAACAGCCATTATGTCTAATGAGTACTGTTTTCCCCTGTAGAGATGTTTGTATGGATTTCCTGATAAGCTGAAGGGTGAAGACGCGACATCTTGGTTGGTCAGCGTCCACCTCTGCGTTTGTAGTTTACGCTCGCCATCGAGGGCGCCAGGCTTTGGTGTCGTTTCAGCAGCCATGTTGAAGACATGAGTGCACAATCATGTTGGCCTTTACCACCATTTCAGTGGAGCTCAGTTATTCCTCTGTACAATAACCAGATTATACAGAGAGAGCCACTGCGACAGCTGGAAAGACGACTTTCTGGGAAAAATCCTGCGATTTCTTTGCTTCCTGTTTTCATCGCCTAACATTTCAGATTTCCTAGCAAACGAAAATCTGTTTATGTTATTGTTTTATAGAACAAAATGAAACAAAATATATAGAGAGGAGGAAGGAAAACAGCAAAAAAAGAATTAAAACATGAAGAGCCCTGAACTCCAAAGACTGACTCTCGGGCAGAGAGAACTGATTTCTGATGTTAGGTCCGTGCATAGAAGTCATCTCAAAAAAGTGAGCTTTCCTCGTTTTGCGGTCTCACTGATTCACATTCTGTATGGAAACACCAACATCTGTCCATCTACAGCTCAGCTTGTGCCAAAACGTGATCGTCTGTATTTAAACTGCTGTAAACGACTTGTTGACCTATAAAATGTGAAACATGTAAAATGCATTCCTCGTGAATGACGTCAATATTTCTTGAGCTACAAACAACATTCCTGTCACAAGGTAGAAGCCACAATAAGTGACTTTTATATATCATTTATCGACTTCAAAGGTCTCATTTACATTAAAAATATATTTTTTTAAAAAGAGATCTGGCAACAAGTATAAAAATAGATCTATAAAGATGTTATAATTGACCAAAAATCATGGACTGGTTATAATGTAGGTAAAATAACACAGTTGTTAAGATTCTTGCAGATAATTTCTTTCTTTTATCTATAACCCCTTTGTAAATCCTGCTCACTAACGTCTATTTACCAACATTGGAAATTGGCAACACCGTCACACTGTGAGCACTTTGTGGAGATGAAGGTATTCAGGATGAGGGGTAGAAAGACATCTGTCAGCATCTGGACTGAAAGCAGCAACCTGGAGGTTAGCGTCAGCTGCTCTCACCTGTCCAAACACAGCAGGGTCCCTCGGCCCTGACGGACAGACCTGCAGAGATGCACTTTAATGTGAACACAAACACACATTTACAAACTCTTTGTGTCTGTGGGTGAAAACCATCAACTGTAATCACAGCTGCCGGAGAAATGCAAAGGAATAAAAATGTGTATATGTAAATGTGACGGAGAGACTAAAAAAGAAGGGTTAGTAATTGTAATAACGTAATAAACTCTGACAGCTAATGAGCTCAGCGGAACCGAGCAGGAATCACGGAGAAGAAACCAAGTTTATTTTAAAAGGAACCAAAGAGCAGAGCAGCTTCAGGCCTGGACCATCGTTAGGTCTGAACCCCGAAAGACCCGCACTGAGGCTGATTCTTGGCTCAAACCTGCCCCCGAGTGCGGCTGATTCCAGCACATAAAACACGACTCACTGTGCGGCTGCACGGAGCTGCATTTCACCTGGTTTAATGCGAAATGCTGCAGCTGCAGTGCCGAGGGCAGGCTAGCTCCCAGCACACAAACGCCACACACGATGTTAAATAAACGTGAAACAGAGGGCGGTGTGTTACCTTAGAAATTCGTTTTAAAGCCATTATGTCTGCGAGAAGGGACCGGTTGTCGAGGAGGAGGTGCAGGAGGAGGAGGAGGCCAGCTAGGTGTCGCTAGCTAACTAGCATCTAGGAGTGTGCTAGCTGTGCGGCTGTGAGCTAAGCTAGCTTGGCTACACAAACTGCAGCGATGTTCCGTTAAAGCTCGACTTTTTCACGTCGCAGAGTCCAGCACATCAGCCCCGACTTCAGGCTGACACTCCGATAACGGCCCCGGGACCACCGAAAGCTCAAAATGTCTTCCGTTACACACCGAGCAGCTGTCAGACAACCGGGAACAGGAGGTCTCACTCCGACCTTGTTTCCGGACACCAAATAAGAACCACCGATAGGGTGGAGGTCTCACTCCGACCCTGTTTATTATCCAGAAGACCTACTGGCATCAGTAGGGCCGAAGCCACCTGCTACAGAGGTCTGAGGCAGTGTTGCCAACTCCTCAGTAAGGAAAATCGCTATTGGCTGTCCTAAAAGTTGCTAGAAGTCGCTAAATGTGTGTGAATGTGTGTGTGAATGGGTGGATGACAGGTTGTGTAAAGCGCTTTAGGGTCCTTAGGGACTAGAAAAGCGCTATACAAATACAGGCCATTTACCATTCAAATGACGTCATCACCTAATTTGCATAATTGGTCATGCTAATGTAATTGTAACCTACATTGTAGGAGAGGAAAAATAACATCGTGGAAGAGACATAAAGTGAGTAAAAACGTCCTAAATGCATTTAGAATTTATTTAGAACTACAAATAAAATTTCTTTTAGCAATTATTGTATGTCTAATGTCACAATTCCAACGCAACTCCTGTGGTGAGTAGTAGTAGGTGACCTGAAATAGGCACTCTGGTTGAGTTACTTTGTGTGTGTGTTTATAAGTAGTTTTAAACCTTGTGATCCACAAAACAACATAACAGTAAAATAAGAACTGACTGCTACAGTCAGCGCTGGAGCAGCGGCTTCGCTCATGCGCGATTCATTTGCAGTTGGGGCGCATAGATGTGAACATCTCCTGCCCTGATAGCAGCTGGGGGAGGACTATCCTCCGCCCGTGAGCGCCTTGGCACCGGCGAGGTGCCCACGGCAGCACCCGCTGCTTGTTGAGAGTAAGAGCAATATGTGCTTTCACGTCAAAAAGTCGTCATAAATAAGTCTCCAATAACACCAGAAAAAGTCGCTAGTCGCTTTTTAGAAAAAAAGTCGCTAAGGGGGTCCTCCACACATGCCAACAAAGGCAGTTTCATTTGCGTTTACTAATATTCAAGAAAAGATTGTTTGAAAATGGGGATTATTTTATTTACTTTGTTTTAAAGGAAACATATATTTATTAGTTGACTTATTTTATTGGTAATAATGATAACTGCTGGTTGCAACCTAACACTACAGAAATTGTTAATTATTACTGTATTTTTGTTAAAATAAATGTCTTTATTTAAGTATGATCTGCTCATTCACACAGAGAAAAAGGTTTTATATGGAAAATAAACAACATTTCAAATATTTTCACAGCAGTTAACAACAATCATATTTTCTGCTGTTTTTAAAAACATTTATTTCATTGAAGTCTGAGGAAAAAAAAGCCCGTTCATTCAAATTAACAGAACAAATAAAATAAGTTATAATATAAGTTATAAAAGGAAGTGGAAGTATTAAAAATTCCTTGCTTCTATCTCCACTTGACTTTAATTTTTTGGGGAGTTGAGTATTCTGTTACATCTATTGATCACTATTGTTCCAGATGGTTATTGGCAGTTTAATCACTGAGTAGTGATGTGTCAGTCCTGAATGAAATGGCTCTTAGAGCCGACTCTATGACGTGAATGAAGCGAGCCTGCTCCTTATCGAGAGCCGTGGGTTTTATTTCTTTCTCTCACTCTCTCTCGCGCTTTTTTTCGCTTCACTCTGCACGTGAGCCTTGTGCTTTACCGGGCAGAGGGGGGCGGGGCGGTAGTTACACACCAGTAGCACAGGAACAGAGCAGGAGGGAGAGAGAGAGAAAGAGAGCCAGGGACAACAACGTCACATTAGAAACGGTCTAGTAATCATCCACAACCATAGCTGGACTGGCCAGCGCCTGGCGATTTTTTGTTTTTATGGGCCGATCATTTTTTTTTTTTTTTTGGAAGGGTATAAATAATGAAAGGTGTTGGATTGGCCAATTGGTCATGATCGACTCTGGGCTGGACCAATTACAGCCGAGGAGGTCGGATGCACCCTCCCCCTTGTTTAGCAATCTTATAGACGAACTAAAGAAAATGGAGAACAAAAAAAGGAAAGGAGGTGCAGAAAAAATTAGGGCCAAAAAGAAACAAGCCCTTCAGGCAGACGCTGCCAAATGTGTAAAAATAACTGAATTGTTTGGCGGTAGCTATGGCATAGCTTCCACAGATTTAGCAACATCAGCAAGTGGTGGAGGCCAGCAGGTGGATAAGGGAAAGGGGAGGCAAGAGGAGGAGAGACCCGAGGCGGCCGCCGGTCATAGTGGCAGAGGAACTGAACTTCAGGTAAGAAGTTATGACCTGCTGTCTATCTGTGTCAGATATAAACCAAGTTTAGTTGTAGTTTGTTTTCGTTGTGCTGACTTTTTACAGTCGCTTAGAATAACTGGTACTGCGTACTAGCTAGCATGACGGAGTTTATATACTGCTGGGCGGGTGCTATGAAGTTACTGATAGTAAATTTTATTTTATGCTTAAGGTTAGTTTCTCAAACTCCTCAAAATCTTAACAAATTGTGCCAATCCTTACATGTTGCACCAGGCTGATTTATCATCAAAAGTGGAGAAGTCTGTGACAGAGGAGACAGAAGAGCAGCAGAGAGAGATGGAGCAAGAGAGAGAAATAAAAGAGCAGCAGAGAGAGATGGAGAGATGACTTCATGTCATCCATGAGGGATGCATTTGACATATGTTTCACATATTATAGCCCAACAAGTTACTTATAGCAATTTAAATACGAGCAATCAGTTTTTGGCAAATACCGGAAATCACTTTTTGGCACAACACCTGCTATTTTTTGTGTTTCTTTTTATCGCTGTGTAACTGAGTTCAATTGAAAGCCTGCATGGGCTAGTACCTCTTGCCACAAGTTACCTCTGAATGACGTCACATTTTTGGTGGGCCGGTCTCTAGTCAAAATGCCCGGGCCGATTTTTTGTCCCAGTCCAGCCCTGTCCACAACTATTTTCAGTTGCAGATGATAAAGGATTCAGAAAGTTTATTCATGCAGGTTCATATGACAGAGAATATGCATGTTCTTTTTGTTTTCATATTTTAGTTTATATTTAATTGTGTTGTGGTTTGCAGTGTTTTGTGTTGTTTCACTTTAAATTTGTTTAAAAGGAAAAAGCTGAAAATTTAAATAGTTAAAAGTTGAAATGTGAATTGTTGGTTTTTGTATTATATGATTTATTTATTACATTTTATGTGGAGTGAATAAATAAAGGTATATTTACGGTGGCCCCTAGAGACAAAGCACATACAAGCTCCAAAACAGTACAAACTTCAAAACACGTACAAAACACAACAGAAGTGCTCCAGGATGCTAGGGGCAGTGTTGAGCTTTGTTACCTAGAGGCTACACAAGCCAGGAATTACCAATGACCGGATTTGGTGTGTGGTAGTAACAGGTAAATGAACATTTTTTTTAAATTATTTGAATATATATGAGTGCCTGTGTATAAATACACAAACAATACACACATGCTTTCAATTGTGTAATTTAAGTGATCTAGGTATTTCTGTTTTGGAAGTTCAGTTAACGCTAGAAATGTGTTTTGGAGTTTGTACATGCTTTGTCTCTAGGGGCCACCGCATATATTTATATATAAACATATATAAATAAAACCACTTTCTTTTACATTAGTAATTCCTTTTGTGTATAATTTTATATTATTGTTAATAATAAATTAATGAAAGCAACAAAACAACCTGAAGAGCTGGTTGGGAGCCGAAAGAGCCGGCTCTTTTTAGTGATCCGAGCCAAAAGATCTCTAAAAAGAGCCGGAAATCCCATCACTACTAAAGACCCAGCTACTGTATTTCACAGGTAGAGAAAAGAAAGAGCTAACTTTAGTCAGAGATGGAGAAAGATAAGAAAGACAGGAGAGGAAGAAAAGAGGTTAGATTTAAAGTGAAGGACCGCTCATTTAAAGCTCACATGTAAGCCCTCATGTTGTTAAATCACATATTGCGTCTGTACATGTGAGATTATGTTGTTTCATATTGTGAAACGTACTAGAAATCAAACTGAGGGAGACTAACTGTGTTATTTAAAGGCTTGAATTCATTTGTGTACATCCACAAAGAGCAGCAGGTCAGCTGATCACAGCCTGCACACTAAGAAAATCTACTGGAGCTCTCAGTAGAAGTTATTGTGAGTTATGATTATTTTTCCCACACTGAACCATTACAACCAGTTTAGTGTTCTCCCACCTGCTGAATCCACTTTAACCCCTGACTACACACATTTTCCTGTTTAGAGGTAAAATGGCCCTCTACAATGGAGGCAACAGGAGATAGAGTTACTTTTACTTTTCTTCTTTTTTTCAGATTGAAGCTGAGTATAATTATAATAAAAACATTAGACTAAAGTCTGTATTTACCAATATTAATTTATCATTATGTTAATATAGAGC
This sequence comes from Diplotaxodon limnothrissa, assembly GCF_057381915.1. Lineage (NCBI taxonomy): Eukaryota > Metazoa > Chordata > Actinopteri > Cichliformes > Cichlidae > Diplotaxodon > Diplotaxodon limnothrissa. The sequence continues at coordinate 11,169,978 of NC_140597.1, read as the reverse complement.
AAGGTTCAGTTATCTTTGCACAAAATAGAAAAAACCTCCAAAGAGCTACTTTTACTTTATTACTTTGGGTACATTTAAGAGCCTGTACTTTTTGGGGCAATCGTGGCTCAAGAGTTGGGAGTTTGCCTTGTAATCGGAAGGTTGCCGGTTCGAGCCCCGGCTCGGACAGTCTCGGTCGTTGTGTCCTTGGGCACGACACTTCACCCGTTGCCTACTGGTGGTGGTCAGAGGGCCCGGTGGCACCAGTGTCCGGCAGCCTCGCCTCTGTCAGTGCGCCCCAGGGTGGCTGTGGCTACAATGTAGCTGCCATCACCAATGTGTGGATGACTGGATGTGTAAAGCGCTTTGGGGTCCTTAGGGACTAGTAAAGCGCTATATAAATACAGGCCATTTACCATTTTTTACTTGAGTAAAGAAGTTGAATCAGTACTTCAACATTCACTGCAGTTTATTTTTACAGTAGTATTTGTACTTCTACTTAAGGACAGAATGTCTGTACTGTGGTGCTGGGAGAACCAGCCAGTAGCTCTGCGTGTCTGATGTGGCAGAATCAAAGCAGAAGGAACCCCTCAGTCTTCTCTCAGGATTGAACCTGAGATCATTCGCTTGTTCGTGGAATGTTTAAAGCGCTAAACTGTGGAGCCACTGCATAAATGTGTAACTGAGTCTAACTGATCTAAAAAGTGCCAGAAAGTTTGCTGTTGAGAGTTTACACTGAAACATGTACGGGTCGATGTGAGGATGTTAATGCTCATCAAAAGCTTCATTCGCTTTTTTACCCAGGATAAATTTTGTTTGAAATATTTGAAATGAGTTTTTATTTGAAATAAATATTTGAGTCCACTGAAATAAGCAGACCCCTGTCATGGGTATGCTGAGCGTGATAAATTCATCGTCTGAGTCTCATTTACAGGCACACAGAATAATCACACACGTGTCTTTGAACTCTGCTTTATCTAAATGCACCGTGATGATTTAGCACTGATGTTATTAATGAAGCAGGTGGTTGGTGTTTGAGCGGCAGTGTAATCCACCCTTCTGTCCAACAGATGGCGCTCCCTGCCTTCAGTTGGTGAGGAAGGCCGCGTGATGGAGGCCAAATGCCTCAGAAATAAAAGAGATTACGGTGAAAACATCTTTTATTAGGGAACCTGAACAAACATGCAGCATCCAAATATTAAAGTTTTGCTCATAAGCAGCTCTGATCCAGATCAGTGCAGTTCAGAAAGCTGAGAGGACGACTCACATACTGTACAAGCTGTGAAACTATCACAGATACAAGGAAGAAAATCTACTGAAACTGGACAATAAAACCTATAAGAGAGAAACCAACATTATGAAACATGAGAGTAAAAACAAAGAGACTAAACAGAATATGAATAATAACAATGTGATTGCAGCTTTGCACTAAAATGTCCCTCATTTAGCATGCAGTGTGTATTTATTATTTATTCCTCTGTTTATTTGTTTGTTTAACAGGATCACGATGGATAGTTCTGGGTGGATTAGAAATGATTCATTTTGCAGTCCAGGAGTTTTTGGGAGGATTCTTTACCTTTGACGTTTGGTATCAAGAAAAATTAGCAGACATGAATGTGTCTCTGTATTATTTGTAGGTAAAACTGATCCAGTTCACACTCAATAAACCTATAAATGGCCATTATGTGTAACTCTTAATTGGTTAATTGGCGGTTAGCTGGATTTTCTGTGGGTTTGGATTTGAGTGCACTGGTTTTTACATAGAGTCCTTTTACATGGATTCACCCAATCAATCACACATTCATGCAGCTCTTTATTCTGCACTGTGTATCTAACACACCCTCACAGGTATGCAACAGGAGCGATTTGTGGTTCACCGTCTTTCCCAGAAATCAGAGGATGGAACCGCTGAGCTTCTCCTGCTTCCTGAGACACAGAGGCCCCGGATGAAGGATGGAAGAGGTGAGAAGTAACAGGAACATCCGCAGCTTTCTGTCAAATAAGGTAACACACTCACTAGCTTCGGTGTAGGCTGACGGATTGTGCTGACATGCGTAGTCCTGCTGGAAAACCCTACAAACCCTGCTCCTAAAATAATCAGGATGCAGGAGTTTAGGGGGGGAAAGTGGATATTTGGTGTGATATCCTCACAAAAACATCAAACTGGAATAAGAAAAACTGGGAGTGAACGTTATGATGTTCCCAAGGAAGTATTCTCTTTCTGGATCCAGGTTCTCGGTCCATGCACAACGTGGAGGGAGGCATGCGGTCTCAGGATGCTCATGTTTACCTCGTTTATTCGAGCCTCAGAATTCAGTAAGCTGCAGACAAACTTTGCAGGAAATCTCAAATCTGCTGCTGATTTTCCAGCTGAAGTCTACGAGATGAGGAAGTATAAAGTATCGCTGCAACAATCAGAGGTGGAAAAATGCACTTTAGATTACTGATACAGTGAGTTTTACAGTTCATGCACAGTTCTCAAGTGCATCGGTTTTCTTTCATGTTATTGTTGCCGTGGTCACACTCTTGGATCAAAAATACAATCAAAGGAATAAATGATAAGCTGCTGGCAGATATAATTACAGGTCTGCCTTTGAGTTTTGGTTGAGGTTAGCAGGAACTATTAAAGCCACGGAGAGGCTGCTGTCAGCTCAGTCTGCACAAACCAGCCAAACACTGCGACTCTGAGGAGGCCTGTGATTGGCCAGAGAGCCTATGGACTGAGCCCAGACCAGGTGCTGCAGTAAAGTCACCTTTCAGACCAATTAAATGAAGGCATTGTGAACAGCTGTGATGTCAAACTTCACGAAACTAAGTGACTATTTCATGTCTCTGTTTGAGTTTCTTTTTCTCTGAAAGACATGATAGTGTTCTGTAGGGATTCGTTTTGTTTTTCAATAATTTTTATGTAAAACTGAGCAAAAAAATATCAATTATATGCAAATCCTCATCTGTTGCGTTCTCACAAACTCGTTACACTGCTACAACATTACAGTGACGTCATCATAGTCGGGATGTTTTTTCATCTTTTTTTATTTCCATGCTTCTGTTTCAGCCTAAGTCTGAAAAAACAAACAAACACGAAACCCCCAAAACATCTGGATTGCAGACCTGGAATAATTTAACTATTTTGTTCAGAAACACTCAAAATATTTACATTATTGAAATCTTTGAAAATGATTCAATAACATTCAGTAATGTTAAAAAGCACACAGCTTTCCATTCCTCACACTCCCCTTTGACAAATTCCCATTTTTAGGATTAAAAACATCACAGCACAGTATGCAGTGAGGATTATAAATGACGCCACTCAGACATTTGAAATATAATTTGAAAATATCAAATAAACGTGCAGAGAAAGTGCACTTTTCTTTTTGCAGTGTGGGGAAGTTCTCGTGTAAAGTGGATCAAACACTCTCTGAGGTGAAATCCTGAAGTTTGCCGTGAGCGTATCGAGTTCTGGTTTCAGCAGCAGGCGGCGGGTTAGCACCGAGTGTGTTGCAGGATATTTAGGAGGGTTTGGGGGCACCTCTGAGGTTAAATGCCCCTCAGATAGTTGAAGTGGTGTCATGACCCCTCCCAGCAGGAGGTCTGCTGGCTCCAGGATCCTCTGATCCACCGAGCCTCGATCCCACTTCAGAGGATGAAAAGAAGGATTTGTTTGGATTTTCCCATTCTGAGTGTGCATGTGTGTGTCCATGCGTGTGTGTGTGTGCGCTCTTGGATGATGCCACTCCTTCCAGCCCTCCTTGCGTCTTTATTTAAACATGAACAGAAGGAATCCCTCAGTGCTGGTTTACAGTCAGATTAAACAGACGTGTTTTAACCCAGTCTTGGTTTTAAGTTTTTGAATTAAACTAGTTGTTTTCTGTGACAGTCTCTTTCTCTTTTCAAGCTTTTGCTTTGTTCAAATTCGACACATTTACCTTATTAAAGAAATAATTTTACACCTCTGGAAAATCAGAACTCCATGAGAGCTGTTTCTGTATGGCGGCTGACAAAGACATTAACGCCGTCCGATTCTTTGGAACCACCGCAGTCGTGTGTTTGAAGGAGAGTTCTTTTGGTTTTCTTTACTTCCTGGTTCTTATATCCTGTTCCAGTGGTGCATGCTGATATTAACCATGAATAAATAACAACGTCAGTGAACATACAGTAAACCCTGTGAGCTAAAAACTCAGACTGCCAATCATAAAGACAAAATCTTTTTTTTTTTTGTTGCCATTTTTGGATCTGCATGATGTCATGAGGAGGACGGGCACCTCAGGCACAGTAACCATATTGATCATCTATTTGCAAAGCATGCCCAATCAGAAGAACGTTTACCTTTAAAAGGGGGAGGGGCTAAGACAGCTTGTTTCAGACAGATGATGAGCTGAGGGACCCAGGATAAGATAAAGAAAGATTAGCTTGAACGGAGAATCATGCAAAGCTCTCCTGGTGGAGTTAAAGCGGAAAATTATGGAGATGGAAATGATCCAATGGGTCTTTAATGTAAATCCACCTTAATGTGTAACACTGGTTGGCTTATTTACCCACTCAACATGATTGTGAATGTTTGAACCCTGAATTTCACGCACACACTGACTGTGGGTCAGTTTTTAACTTGGTCAGAGAGAAAATGAATGAATAATCAGAAGTTTGAGAAAAGTAAGTGCTGCAGTAACGAAAGCTCAGCGGCTCACTCAGACTAACCAGTCAAACTTACTGTAACATCCTGATGTTAAACATCAGCAGGCAGACAGCGAGTTTGGATAAAAGTCCTCAGTGTGTGTCATGTTTTCAACATTAAAGTCTGATTTATTTTATTCTGTCCAAAGACACACGCAGCAGTTTATTCTGATGCCGAAACGTCACCACAGCACCAAACAGTGAGCTGAAATGATGAAGCTGAAGTGGATTTAAGGTGGAAAGTTGTATAGAAACATTCTCTTGTAATGAGAGAACTTAGTAAACACTTCTTCCTGGGTTCGGTCCCCTTCAGGGATCACCATCTCCTCCTATCCCAGCCTCCTCTGCGGTCACACCAACCCTCTGCACGTCCTCCTTCACTACATCCATGAACCTCCTCTGTGCTCTTCCTTTCTTCCTCCTGCTCGCTCCATCGTCATCATTCTTTCCTATCGGCTTTCCCTTTGCCAGCCATAGTTCCTACATTTAGAGTCCCTGCTCTCACCTCCACGCTCCAGCCTTTCCTTCTCTCTCTCTGCCTCCTCCTTCTCCTCCTCTTCTGTCTTCCGCCGGTGCCCTGCTGGTCAGCAGCACCAGTGGCGGCCATTGTTAACTCATGCCCCGACTGATCCGGTACGGAAATCTCATTCATTCTACCTAATTTGCCCGGGGTGGGCACCGGCACTGTGGGGGCAGAGCTGTGAAAGAATTTAAACATAAATTTTCTGTGGCTGAGAGAATGAAATCAAATCAGCAGAGAAAAAAAATGAAACAATTGGATATAAATAAATGTGATAATCGCATTTTTTTAGGATGTTTGAGCCTTTTTTAACATTTTAAACTGAACATTTATGATTTGATATCTGTTAAACAGGAGAACAGAACAGCGCAGTGACCTACTAACATGTGCTTTGACTCATCATGACTAAAAGAAGGACAATGTTGTGTTTTATGCCAAATTTCTCCAGTTCCAGGATTTCCCCAAATATGTTTCAGGGGCCTAAAAGAGTCAGGGAAACGGGGCCTGAGTCAGGATTTACGCTCATGTTGTTATTCTGTTTTCAGTCCGGTCAGAGAGAAGATCTCTGCAATCAGTGGGTGACTAAACGTGCTGTTCATATCAAAGACTTGTAATTCTAAATGTCTGTTTCTTTCACTCTGGTAGATAAAGTACACTCAGGTTACGGTGGCTTCAGTTTCAAACTTTAATCTCACTGCTCGGAATAGTTTGATTTTTCCTCACGGCTGGACACATCACTGATACCGACGATTATTTCTGATGAGCCGCAGCGTGCTGATCAGGCTCGCAGTACTGGTCTTTGCCCACTGTGTGGCGCCCTGTGTCTGTAGACTGAGCCCTCCTGACTGCAGCTGCTGCTTGAAGTCACTTGTGAATTTATGTTTTTAGCAGCAGTGTTACAGAACAAAGCAACATCTGTGTTTCATGCACGACAGATTATCCTGTTTATTATGAAGAATTAATAAAGTCATTAAAGTGAAAAAATAAAACGCAGGTAAAGGTGTGTTTATCTTTGAATGTTGGAGATCCGTCTTAAAGGTTAAAAGGAGATTTAAATGCGCATGTGTCTGTGCAGCGTATGTCTAAATGTGCGTTTAGTGCTCGTGTGGTCGCATCCCGCTCGTCCAATCATTGTTCTCGTAGGTCTGCCTCGGAGAACAGGCCTGGCAGCGGCTCTTAAGCCAGCTCCAGGATGGTTTGAAGACAGATGAAGGGTACTCGATGAGGGACTCTGGAGTTCCACGGTTACTTGGAAGCAGTTCCAGGGGGTCCATGGTGGAGGCCTCGGGTGTTTTTAAGTGAGTGCCAGGGCAAGGTGCATCTAAAGGGAGGTTCAATGAGCTGCCTGACGTGCAGGCTGGATTCCAGAGCCGTCAGGTTTTTCTAATGAAGATTGTTATAATTAAAGTTCAGGTCATTTTCAAAGGTTCCAGCAAACAGTCCTGCTTCTGAGAAGACACCAATGGAAGGAGGTAATGACCTCCTTCCATTGGTGCTCTTGGAGTTGTTAGATGAAGTTGGAAGAAATTCTACCACGTGCGTTTTCCAGGATGTTTTCTTGAAGATGTTCTGAAATTCCAGGCAGGTCCAGGTTCACGTGAAGCAGTTTATTGGAGTGTTTTGACAATTGTGATGGTTTGAGGATGTTTGGGTGGTTATTAAAGTTTCTCAGGTGGTGTAGATGACAGTTTATCAGATGTGAGGGCTTTGAACAGTTTTCATTGTGTTTAAAAAAATAATTATAGAAGATATTGAGAAATTTTGTTTTCATATTCCAGGATATGCTGGAATTCAGGGTCAGCTCACTGGATTTTTTTCAGGCAGTTCTACGAGGGACATTTAGGTGATTTTTAAAGATTTGGGGATTTCTGTGTGGGAGAGAGGAGTTTAACTACAGGAGTATTTAAGGGAGGTCCTTGTCGTCTGGTGCTTTTTCTTTATTGTTTTTCTGTAAAGCACTTTGGTATGCCTAGGCTTTTAATGTGCTCTATAAATAAAGGTTGTTGTTGTTGTTGTTGTTAGAGGCTGGCGGTTCTTGATCTGTAGTTAATCGGCCTTTATGAGTCCCTGGAATGTTTCAGGTTTTCCAGGAAGGTTTCTTTAGCATATGCTGCAACTACAGGTGGGCGAGGTGCACCTGAAGCAGCTCCTGGTGCAGTTTTAGATCCTTGTTTGGATTTTAAGGGATGTCAGTTGACTTTTAAAGGTTTCCTAAGGGTCGTGGGGGTTTCAGCATCATATTTAAGGATTTCAAGGATTCCTTGAAAAGACTTCTGATTTGAGGGGCTGTTTTATTTGGCAGCAGGCTTCATTACCTTCAAGTAATATTAAAGAATCAAAAGCACCATCAAAATAAAACAAATTTACATTAAATGAAATTAATACTGAAAATTAAAAAACAGCTTTCATCCCCCACAACCTGTAAAAATGATTCTCAGGGTGGAAAAAATAAATTACATTTATTATAGCGCCAATTTCATTAATAAACCTGAAATTTTATTTAACATAAGGTCACCACGTAAGGCACATAATTACAGGCTACATATTAAAGCTGTAAAATAATTTTTATAATGAATATTTTCGCGAGTCTGTTGCCGTCTGGTTTCTAATCCGGCCCGTCTTCATCACCCTCCTCTTCATCGCCAACATGTTTGCAGCGTCTCATTGACTTTTTCTCTCCCTACACAGAAGTATTTTTCCAGGCTTTCCAGACGTTTCTGTTTCCCTGGAGGGAGGCAGCGGGCTAAAGGAGGATAAATATTTAATCAGCGCTGCTCTGGAGTTTTTGCTTAATTAGAGGAATTCTGCTCCTGCCACGAAAACCAACAGAGATGACTGCTGCAGACGTCAGATCAGGCACAACAGCGAGAGACGAGCTGAAAACGGTTATTACGGTACCGTTATCATTATTATCACTGTTATTATTATCATTATTATTATCACTGTCGCCGGAGGAGGCGTGACAGGTCTTGGAGGTGCTTCTCGCTTTGACTTTGAAATCAAACACACATTTTAAAGCGGTGTGAAATAAAACAGCTTATTAGCGGTTTCCCTCCGGGTGTGTGTGTATGTGTGTGTGAGAGAGAAAGAGAAAGAGAGAGAAAGAGAGAGTGTGTGTGTGTGAGAGAGAAAGAGAGAGGGAGAGAAAGAGTGTGTATGTGTGTGTGTGAGAGATAGAAAGAAAGAGAGAGAGAGAAAGAGAGAAAGAGTGCGTGTGTGTTTTTGAGCGCCATATGTCCGTGCGTAAAAAGCGCACTCTGTTGTGGTATTTGCGTGCCGCCGTGTCGGTGAGGCTGCACGCGGGATGACAGAGGAGATTACTCCGCGTGGGGCCCGTTAATCCCGCGGGTTGGCGGCTTGTTATCAGGTTCGGGGTGAAACGCGGAGCGCGCGCGGGCCCGGAAGGTTCGGATGAAGCGAGGGTGCGAGGGCCGGAAGTGACGGCAGCAAGTGTGAGACGAGTGTCAGGTACCGGTGTACCTGCGTGGCCCGCTCTGGTCTCGCGCTGGTGTTGCTTTGATTCTTTTACTTCTTCAAACTTCATTTTTCACAGCGCGCGCGGCCCAACACGCGGAAACCCTTATTTGGCGCGCGGTTTGCAAAACAATGACGCAACGCGAGCTTTCAGCCAATGAGCAGCCAGAGGCGCGACCAGTATTCAAACGAGCGGCCCATATTTGGTGTCTGCCCCGCCCCCCCAGCTTCGCGTCGGTCCCCCGGGAGCTCCGGAGCCCCGGACCCCGGGAGAAGGAGCTCTCCGCCGGGACGGAGGAGCCATAAAGAGCCGGGGAGGGAGGGGATGAGATTCCTCGCTGCCCAATCCCCCTGCTCCCCCGGGAGCAGCAGCCTTCCTCGGCCCGGCCCTCCCTCTTGTTTGCTAATCATTTCATTTTACTCCTTTTTGAAGCGCTCGCCTATTTTTTTACCCCACTTTTCATTTTTCCACAATCCGCGGCTGCTCGCCTCCCTCTGATCCCGGCTCTGCCGCTCCGTTCTCGCGGCGTCAGGCTGATTCTCCGCCGCCTCCTCTGAGATGCTCTCCCCGCTCTCCGCTCCTCTCTCCGACCGCCTTTAACTTCACACGGGCGCAGCTTTAAAGCCCGGACTGCTGCGAGCCGGGGCTGGGATCTAAAACAACCCCGGAGACACCCACAGGGATCCGGGGCTCTTCTCTGGATCAGGACCCGGTACTTTGGGGAAGCTCGCTCGCTCGTGTGCCCCCCCACCCCACCCCTCCTCCTCCCCTCCTTCCTCCTCTTTTCTCCACCTTAATCCAGGTGGTCCTTTGGCTTTTTGAGTGGCTGGTACAGGGAGGATTATTCTTCTTCTTCTTCTTTCGTGTTTCTGGTGAAGACAAAGCTCCCAGAAGGACACTTTGATGTTCTCCATCCAGGACAGCCTCCCCCGGGGGGCCCTAACCATGAAGGAGGAGCCGCTCCCCACCGGCATGACCCCGGTCCGCTCGTGGATGCAGGGCGCGGGGATTTTGGACGCCAACACAGCGGCACAGAGGTAAAAATCCCACAAAAGCACGCGGGCGACTTTTCGTGAGTGTGCCAGTGAGTGAGTGAGCGTGACAGTCCAGGTGAAGGTGGCAGTTTGCATCTTGCAGGATCTGAAAAGTGTCGCGCGCGGGGGGCAAAAAGAAAAAGGCAAAGTTAAACCAGCGCGAGGACGATTCCCACGCGCTCCGCTCCTCTAAAACTTCAGAACGATAAAAATCCGGTTTGTAAAGTTTGACTTTGAGGTTCAGTGTGAGGTTCAGAGTGAGTCCGAGAGGCTCGGAGAATAAAAATGATCAAAGGCGGAAGCCTCCAAAATAATCAAACCTGTGGGAGCGCGAGGCGCTAAGCGCCTGGGCGCAGCTCCTCTCTGCCGGGGTCGGCTCCAGCGGCTGCCCGCCGACTGCGCTCCACAAACCTCAGCGTGAAATACCGTCCACGGCTCCCACCCCGCGGACCAGAAGACACGGTGCGCACACAGAGCGCGAGGAGGCTCGAAGCCGCTGCCCTGAGAACAGCTCAGAGAATAATTCTCACGATCACAGCAAACCATTAAAACCCAGAATTAATTTATTAATAATCCCGAATTACAGAAAGTTAACCCCGCGTGAAGGAAAATAACCCCGCGTGAAAGTGGGTCACAGGTTAAAGGAAGCCGAAAGCAGAAAGTCTTCATTTAAAATCACTTTGAAACGATTTTTGTGTTTTTACTATTTTTTATTTTCAGGTTAAATTAATTTCAAACTGCAGCTTTAATTTAACAACAAAAACACTCATTCAGCTTTTAATTAAAATCTCGCTCTTACATTTTTTATACTGACAGTTTTTACATTTAGGTTTTTTCACTAGAAACTCCACATTTTTATTTTTTTTCTACTGATTAAAACGCGACGCAGAATCTGAGAGTTTAAACTGCTTAAAGCATCTCCGGCTGAAATCTGACCGCCTCACTCAGATAAATCAATGCGCGCTTTTCTGCTTCAGGTTTAAATCACCTGAACACGAAGAGAGGAAAAAAAATCCATCAGCAGTCTGAAGAAGCTCCACAGAAACCGCATCCGTCCACGGCGTGGGATGGCCTCTGACTCCCTGTAAACTTTAAAACATCTCCTCCTGAATTTGTTCTGTGGTTTAAATCCGTCCGAGCTCCTCACCTGCACACATAATCACTAACATTATTTTCTCAGCTCATCAAAACGCGTCAGTAAAAACATAAACACATGGGCTGAAGCATATTTGTAGTTTATAAATCCAAAATCTTCAGTTTAATTTTAGATTTATTAATAAAATACCAATTTTAGCTTTAAAATAAGGAAGAATGAGATCTGAAGACTAAAGTGTGTGAAACCTGCACAATAAATACATTTTGCATACCTAATTTTGCACAAAGTGAAGAGCTAAGCAGATATTTATGACAGATTTTTTTCAGACCAAAATACAGATAAAAAAATATGTATAAAATAAAATAATTTGCCCTAAGCTGCAGAGGAGGGAGATCTCTGCACTTAATGCATCCAGAGACATCAGATAAAAAAAAAGAAGTATTGCTGCACACAAAACTCCAAACTGCAGATTTTTAAAATAAAATCAATATTGCTGGAGAAAAGCTGAATTTTATTCCTGTTTCTGGCTGAATTTAAACAAAGAGCAACTCTTTGTGTTTTGAATTTTACACTCTGAGGACTTTGAGGCAAACGCTCCTCACGGATACTTAAACTCTCCTGCACATTAACGCTGATCCCGAGCGTCCGTCCTTCATCCGCACGTTGCTTTAATAACTGGATTCAGTGTTTTTGTAGCCTCGCCGTTTCCCGAGCAGGTGGATCTGAGCTCATTACACCGAGTTGCTTCTCTCTGCTCACGTCCTTTAACTTTCTAAACATCCCGCCAGCTGATCAGTTTAAGCTTTTACTGCCATTGTCTCGGCTTTAAATGTAGAAACTCTCAATCACACAGAGGAGAGGTCGCAGACTGTTTCTGCTGCTTTAAAGAAAATCTGGAATGACTGAAGCTGCACATTTGTAATCTTAAAGCAGCATTTAGAAGTGGAAGCAAATGGACTCAGATGTGTACAGCGTGGGAAAGTTCCCACACTTATTGTGCACACGTTAATCACTGCTTTCTTTTTGTGGATAATATTTAAACGTCATTCAGCAAAAGCTTGAAAGTGACAAAAGCCGGAACGATGAGGAGGAAAGAAAAGAGGGAGAAACCTCAGAGGGATCCTCTTCCAGGACGGACAGATGTGCAGGAGATGCTGTGTGTGCAGCGCAGACAGATGGACAAAGAGTCGAGTTTCAGAAAGAAGAGGCAGAGCGGAATAAAGCACGTCACACCTGAGATGATTCAGATAATCTAACATGAACGAGGGTTTGTTTAATTCTGATGAGGGAGGTTAAATTCACTGCAGTTTGAGGGATTTTTAAATGTCAGGAACAGGACGAGTGATGGCAGGCACTCCAGCTCCTTCAGCCTCTCACAGTGGAAAGCAGTCAGCAATAAAACAATAAAAAATGATGATCTGAGGGTAATTTTCCCCAATAAAAACCTCACTAATTGTCCATCACCCGTGCAAGCGTAGCTAAAGCTGCACGTGCTCAAAGGACACGGGAAAGAAATGTGGCTGAGCTTAGCGGGTCTGAGATGTTTTCTAACGTGACAGGAAACAGCGCCGCTGAAGCTCAGAGACACACGACCACACCAAGACTTAAACACGAGGAGCCAGTCAAAGCTCAAACAGCTGCATCTTTACTCCCGACAGAAATCAGCTTTAGACGCTTGACGGGAGGATTTTTATCCACACGTGATAATCTGATCACATCGAGAGAGGTTTCTGTATAAGACATGGATAAAAAAACACAAACGCAGACGAGCTAAACTGCACGTCTGCGTTAAAATCATTAAAACAGTCCAAACCTGACTGTAAATGTCAAACACAGTCCTCTCAGCATCGTCTAACCTTCAACGACGAATATTCTCCTGAGCAAACATTTTATGCATTTAGATTTAGACCTTTATCGTAACGATTACATCTATAAAATCTGATTCTTTATTTGATCATCGCGTGTCAGATGTCAAACCTGAAGAAACAAACAGCAGGTTTGGGGTGTAAATACGTCAAAAACACTCGTCCGTCTCAAAGCCCTCAGATTTCTGTGAAATCTCACACGGAGTTTGTTAAATTTTGGGTCAGAAATTGTTTTCTGAGCGTTCCTAGGGAAACTTCCAACGCCGATAAAAAGCTTTAAATTATATTTAGACATTTATGATAATCATAAATCACTGAAAGGAGGGTTATCAGACAAAAAAAAGAAAAAACACAGATCACGAAGAAATGTCAGAAGGACGATGAGTGTTGGTGAAATAATAATGCGCAGCAGATGAAGTTCTAATGTGAAGAAAAACATGAAAACACACCAGTGAAGGTTTCACCTGCACGGCCTCCAGGCTCGTTATCAGAGCCACAGTGGCTGCACGTGAACTTTCATTTGAGGCAAAAGGAGACGTGTGTGATCCCAGCAGTAACAGCAGAGTGATGCAGTGCGAGTTCAGCTGAAAACAAATGAGGTCAAACTTTAATTTTACGCTCGCGTTTCAACGGTTTCTCGGCACATTTATATTTTTGTGTATTCAAAAAGAGAGAGCAGAAAGCGCTTCGGGTCGACTTGTGTTTTCATGTGTGTTGTTTTAATAAAAGCAAAGTTGCTCGATGGCGCTGCAGACGTTGGGTTTTTTTATTAGTGCAAAGACGTGCAGATGTGAGGGGGCTGAAGCCTTTTTTCTGCTTTTACATTAGGAAACTAAATCATCAGCACAGGTTCAAAGCTGATCTCCGTTAAGTACAAACCTCAAGGGGACAAATAAGTACCTCGTGTTAAGGTTCAACAGCAGCACCTCAGAGGGAACGAACCCGGCGAGGAGCCGTTTAACGTGATTATTTGTAAAGTAAATCAAAGACGACTCGCTGCATTTAAATGTGAGTGTATCTGGAGCTGGTTTAAAGTTAAAAACTGGACTTAAATAGACTGCTGGACGTCAAGTTTACATCAGTTTCACTCTGTGGACTCTCAGTAACTCGTGTTTATGTTGTATTTATGTTGATGTGAACGTTATTCATAAAGGTCAAATAGAAAACAAGCAGCTTACGTTCGACTGGAAGAAAGAACGTCGTCTTTACTGGATAGAAAAGAGAAGTGGTTCAGCTTAGCTGTATATCTCAGACCGAGTCTATTTATTTATTTCTTTAACTCCTCGTTTCCTCTGCTGTGCATCCACACACGCTGAAATCTCACTGAGGTGTCTGTGGGTTTAAACCTCCTGTGGAAAAAGTGTGACACGCAGAAATGAGCTGCTCGACTCACGAATGAGATGTTTTAATTTTCCCAGACTGAAACCTGGACACGTGTGCATTAAACAGACATGTTTTCATCCATAAGGACAAGACGGTGTTATTATATGTAAAGCAGTTAACCCTTTACACAGCAGCCAGTCGTTTATGTAATGATGAGAGTTACAATGTGGTTTCTTTGTGAGGCATTTATCAAACTACTGTTCTAATCTCACCTTTGTTCAAGCAGATAAAAATATTCAAAGTTCTGCAGAAATAAAATAAAAAGTCAGGTTTAAAGACAGAAGAAAAAAATGCAGGCATGAAAATAAGCTTGTGTGTAGAAGGCGGGGTGAAAAATCTGCAAAGGAGGTGATTAAATACACAACAAAACCTTGCAGTCCCACCGCCTCACAATGCAAATTTACAAACAGCACGATAAACTCATGTTTGGAGCTTTCTCTGAAATATTCAGCTGAAGTGATGCAGCTTAGCTGGAAGTGATCTGAGAGGGGTCAGAGGTCAGCTGGAAGTTTACCCAGCATCGTTTTGTAGATAAAAATACACCAGCGCTGTTTCCCAAAAACCCAAGAATGCAGTGAGTTAGAGGCGCATGTCATCATGGCGGCAGCACCGACGAGACAAAGAGAATAAACTTTGTTTCACACAAGAAAACACAAAAACTTTATCGATGAGCTGTTCCATTAGAAGTTCAGTGAACACCGTTTTAGTTTAAATTCACTGAAAGCAAAGCACGAAAAACACAAAGTGTATGGATCGCATGCAGTGAGGGTTACAAACAGTGTAATTAGATTACATTTGCTTTCATTAGTTCTTTAAAATGAGGCAACTTTAACGCTGTAAACTCATAAAAAGTGTTTTTTCTATCACAAACGCACAAGTGTGACCAGCGAGCATCCGCGTTCCTCTGGTTTGATTTTTAAAAAACTGAAACGCGGCAGACAGATTTTATTTTCTCGCTACTGAACGTCCAAAATGTTTGGAGATTTTTAACGATGGAAAATAATATAATAAGAATAATATCAACCATCATGCCAGAGCTTCAGAATAAAGCTCCGAATTCATGTTTTATTTTGAAGCCAGCCCAAAGTTTTCTTTATGTGAGGATGCGTCCTGTGAGCTGATGTGGTCAGGCTTATCGTGCAGGGATGTGATTGGACGCGTGAAGCACAGACACATGATGTCACTGCGTCCACATGCAGTCCTGTTATTGATCGCTTATTGGGACCTGATCGGGCTGAAATCAGGTCTTTCTCTGATTCAACAGCTGATCTCTAACTTTTCAAACGTCCTGCTTACCGGGCTGATTGATTTAACCTTTCAGTGACACGATCTCAACTTCAGTTTGAAAGGTTTAGGGGATGCGTTCTGATGTTTAATCTTTTTCTTCTTTTGCTTTCAGCATAAATCCTAAAATGTTATTGTTCTCAGATCAGTGAGAGAAACTTTCACATGACTGGAAACTAAAAAAGCTCTTCGTTCGAGGTAGTCTGCAGTGTTTTGTTGTTTTTGTAAGAAGACGTTTAGAAGCGCCGAGAGTTTTGAAAGTGTGGAGCTGCAAATCTGAATCAGTGAGTCGATCAGCTCCTGATCTGATCACTGAACCGCTGTAAGGTGTTTGATGCCGTGCATTAGAAAAAAAGGTTTACGGTGCTCTCTATTGATTAAAAGGCAGAAAGCAATCACACGTTTCATCCTGCAGTGTATTTGTGTATTTAGATGTCTAATCAATACCTGCTGATCTGCGGCAGCCACAAGGGAAGGTCACGAGCTGTTCATGCAGGAGACAGGAGTTCATGCTTTTATTTTGAAATTCTGTTTCCAGCTTTTACACCTTTTTAGAGGAAGGAAGCACACGTTCACATGATGTTTGGCTCCTGCTGTACGAGCGGGAGCAGGGAGGGAGGGAGGGAGGGAGGGAGGGAGCTGGCCTCCTGCTGAGGAGGAGGAGGAACAAACAGTGAAGAAGAGCCCGACTGTTGTATGGGCTCATCTGGAGAGATTTTATCGTGTTTCAGAATAGACGCCTTCCTGTTTTCACACTATATTTACTTCTAATCAGACCTCCTTTGCCATCATCTTAGAAACACGCCTGGTGAGCAGGTGATGAAACAGTGAGTGTGTGAGTGTGTGAGTGTGTGTGTGTGTGTGTGTGTGTGTGTGTGTGTGTGTGTGTGTGTGTGTATATGACAGAAGTGTTCACAGATGAACTCCTGACCACAGTCTCACAGCAGTCCGTCATTTCTAACCATCCACTTTCGTGCTCCATCATCCAGCTCAGGAGATTGTCCCAAAGATGGGGCACGCTCCGGACAGGTCTGATTTATCACAGGGCTGATTTACGTTCAGGTACACCAGGAAATTCATATTTTCTGCTTTTAAAGCAAACAAATCTGCATATTTCAGGCTTATTTTAGCACCAGACACTGATTTTTATAAAGTGTAGAAGTGTTTTTGGGATGTGTACTGTCTGTAGTAAACCTCCCACAGACTGAACCCCGTGTTGTTTCACCGAGTGTTTCAGTCTTATTCCGTCTGCGTCTGATGCAGGATCACCGTCACAGTTCAACACATCTGAGCTTTAAACTTTAAGTCTTGGAGGAAAACCATTTTTTAAGGAGGTTTCCATCAAGGGCGACTCATCAGTTTAGGTTTGAGCGTACCTGACAATAAATAACAAGGAAGAATGTGCAAAAAAAATCATCGTTATGCTACGATGATTTTTTTTAATGTTATGATTTCACAGTGTGGTGGGACGGTTATCACAGGAAAGACTGAAAAACTCGACCCAGGTCTTTGAGTCTCGTCCAAACCTTAACCTCAGTTATTTGTCAGATCCGCTGTTTCTTAAACAAACTTTGGGAAGTTTCTAATGAGCGACGACTTTTAAACGGTCATTTCTAGAAACTCTGTAGAAGCTGTAACGATGAGGGGGAGATTTTTCTCACGCTGTTGGCAGGTGTGTGTTTATAATGTGTGTGTGTTGGAGCTTCAGGTGAACAGATTTCCCTCGACCCTCCCTGAGAGGAGGAAACGGGAAGAAAAAGGAGCGAGCAGAGTGAGCGATCCGGTCCTCCACGCCCCGTCTTCGTCCTCTGGGGTGATCAGGGCGAGTGGAGGGGGAGGCGGGTGGCGGGTGAATAAACGTCGACATGGGGATTTCCCTCTTTGGCGTCATCCGTCATCAGTTCAATCATGGAGCGTTTGGCGTTCTGCTCGGCGGTCCCCCATGGTGGGCGGATTGGTACTCGGAGACGGGCTGTGGCGTCTGGCAGTGATGGATTCTCGCGCTGAGAGACTCTTTTATCAGAGTCGTAACTCTCAGCGGCGGCCGCAGATGATGAAGAGGTCAGCCGAGGCCTGCGCCCGCACACCTTTTTCTCTGTAAGGCTTTACTCTCTGAGTCTGGCGAGGAAAAATGCATTTCCTCCTCCTTCTCCTCACTTAAGTTAAACTCTGAACACCTTAAAAAACAGCCACCGCTGTCTGTAAATCCTGCCCAGCACACCGTCCTCCTGGAAGTGCAGTGGTAGAAACAAACGCCGACACTCTGCTGAATGTCAGCCGCCACGGGCAGCTCGGCTAATCACGGGAGGCGAGAAAGACAGGAAAAAAAGCTGCAAACAATTAACCCGAGAGGAGCAGGTGACCACGCTAATGGGCTCGGCCTGTGTGTGTGTGTGACAGGGTAAAGGATGTGTTTGGGAGGAAACAGCTGACTTCAGGAAACGTGCAGCTGTGTTAGCTCAGCTCTCATCCATCCTCAGCAGGGGAGGTAAAATATTAAAGCATCACAAGAAGACGTCTCTCTTCATAAACCCAAAGCCAAACTGAACTCTTGGAAGCGGCTTCTTGACCACAAAAGCTCAGATTTACAGAGCCCCGAAGGCACCGCGCAGACCAGAGTCGATGAATAAATGAACCGTTTCTTTCCCCCAGAGGAACTGGAGGAATGCACCTGAACGCAGCACGCATGACGTGGTCCAGAGAGCAGTTAAATCTACATGTGGACCTAAAAGTTCTGATTTTCAGACCAAAGAACCTGAAATGATGAAATATCTGCACATCTCATACTTCACTGTATTTGGAGCCGAGCGGGTCTCGTAACCCGACTGGTGCTCGGCTTTGTACGAACCCGCGCACTTCCAGGTTATAAAATTAAGTTTTACTCTCTGAAAGATCCAAACGGCCAAAATGTAAATTGTCTGATAACTCGGAAATCAACAGTTTTGCATTTTTCTTATTTAAAAACTGGAACCCTGAACGCACCAGTGAGGACAAACATGAAAAGTTTTGTTTAAATCGATTACTTTCGGGGTTCAAAATTTCAAGTTTATCTGTTTTTTCTTTCTGTTAGTTTTCCATACATACGTGAATTAAACTGGAATAATTACACCAAAGTTCAGACAAAGTTTTTAAGCAGTTTGTTTAACAAATCTCTTCTAAAAGAACCTGTTTCATACTGTATGCACACAAATATGCTTTTGTTGTCATTTGTGAATTGCCTTAAAATGATAAACAGAGGAGCTCCTGGTAATCAGATTACCTTGGTCAACCAGGAATACTTAGAAATTCTTAACCTTGAATGCGCAGCACCAACTGGATTAACAGATGATGCTTTTATCCACCAAACTCCATTTAAAAAAAGAGCTGTTTAACTTTTCGTGTAACACTCTCAGTGCGTGTGTGTGTGTTGGTTTGACGTTGGAAGGTAAATGTTAATGATTTGGTTGTCGACCGGTTGGTGATTTTAATCCTGTTTGTGTTTTTTCTTTTTATTCGTGCTAATCGAAGGTGAAACTGCAGAACAAACAGCTGCAGGTCGGATTTTGACGTCCGTGAAATCTCGTCTGCTTTTACACTTAGATGCATTTTCACACATTGAACACCTCACAGAATGCACTAATTAGCACGCGTACTCCTCTCACACACACACACACTTGGTCAGAAGTGTGTGTGCAGAAGCCCCTCAGCTTAAAGACTAATTTGTTGGTAATTGCAGCATGACAGGAGCAGCCATTCCAGCATCGAGCCACCGTTTCCCCGAGCCAGTCGCCCTAATTAGGAATGACACACACTATTAAGGTGCATAAATGGAAATCAGTCAGCGGGCGTTTCCTCCCTGACGGCGCCCGCCACCGCCGTTGAACCCACAGCAGACCGTCGCTCCACCAGAAACCACCCACAGTGCATTTCTCACGGCGTCATCATTCTTAAACTGAGAGGAAGAGTAGGTGGAGTTCCTCCAGGAATACAGCATAGAGCACACGTTCATGTAATCTGATTACTTTTAAATTATCATTACTCTGTGCAAAGTATAAAAAAACAAGTTGCACAATTGATGTAAAATAGGTGGTTTTTACCATGGAGTTTGGTGGTGGAGCTGAGATCGATGAATATCTGTCCAGCTTTGTCAAAGTTACACAAACTCACAGAGTTGCACGGGTGGCTCAACTCACAGTGATTTATTTTAGTGTGTTGTTAAATTCTCGCTCTTTGCTCTACCCTCATCGTACGCTCCACAGCGACGCTCCACAGCGAGGACAGCAGCTCATTGACTCCGTGTGCTCCTTCAGAGCTTTGCTCCAGCAGATGGGCTGAAACTGTATTTAGTGTGTGCAGACTGCATTTTATAGACAGTCTAACAACTTAGGTAACATTAGAGCAACACAAAACTTGCACATGCATGTATTCCAATTATTCAGTCGTGCAGATTATGGGAATTTTCTGGGATAAACGGCAAAACAGGAGGCGGCCCGGAGATGGTTTTAAAATACAGGAGAAACACAGGAAGTATGGGAGTGCTGGCAGGTCTGCAGATTTCTGTTTTATGAATCGCAGCTTCAGATGTGTGAAACGATGAATTTCCTCTTGGTGCTGAGACGTAACATAGCTGCTCCGATAAACGAGAAATGTAAACTTAGTTATAAAATCTAAAGTTAAAATATTTAATATCTACATGCACGGGACTGTGTGGTCACTGTACGTCCACAATATATCATTTGAAGTGTCGTACTGATCTGAGTGTTTTGACACTGTTTGCTTTCCATACATACCTGTGTTTACTCAGAATAATTAAACCTGAGGATCGGGAGGGGAGGCGGCGTTTGAAGATATGCTCTCAGCGCAGAGCTCGCTTTGCTCTGATGCTTTCAAACGGAATTTTTGTCCACACGAAGACGGACACGTGCGATTGCGCTCGGACGACCTGCTGGCCATCTCCTCGCCGCTTTTCAGCCTCGACTCATTAGTTCATATTACACGGCTAATAAGAGCTAACCGAACAGGTGTGTGTGTCTGCGTGTGTGTGAGAGAAACAAAACACACACGTCTGATTGGGTAAATGTATTCATGGGTAATTGTGCAACCTGCATAAATCAGCACACACACACACGCGCACACACACAGAGCAGTGCACAGGAACAATATGTGCATATTTTAACAAGCCGAACTCAATATCCACAGCAATTAGAGAGGAGCTGCTGCGTGTGTGTGTGTGTGTGTGTGTGTGTGTGTGTTTCTGCTAATTACATTCATTCTGGGCGGCTGCACAGGATGAGATTTCTGTATGTTCAACAGTAACCTGCTGAAAGAAGAAGGTAACCAAACAATCTGTTTTCTGACCTCACACCTCTGAAGATGCACCTCACCTGCCCGTTTGAGGAGGCCGACGCCGCGTCGTTGTTAAAACTTCACGTGCGCGTGTGGGGGTGTGTGTTTGCGTCCCTGCCTGCTGTTTGACAGCAGACCGTGCTCCTGGTGAAAGCAGAACCCTTGAATTGAAAACGAGCTCATCAGGATAAAATGATGTGTCTGTGATAAGTGTAGATTTGTGTAGTGAGATTACCTGAATGATGATTCAGCTAGCTGCTGTCGATGCTACCTGTAACAGCTCCCCTCTACATGTTACTGATGAGCGCGTCCTCGGGTTCCCATCAGCCTCGGCTGCTCTGCGTTTTTACCTGTGATCAGCTAATGTGCTAAACAGGAAGTAGGAGCCGGGTCGCAGTTTGGATTCAGAGCTGACAGAAGTTACTGCTACTCCTGCTGTGATGAGATTACCGTTCAGTGTGTGTGTGTGTGTCCTGTCAGGGTGTGTTTGCTGTGAGTTTGTTTCCAACTGAATCAGATTTAAACATCCACCGTTTATTTGATTAACATGCTGGCAGCCAGACAGACTGTGTGCATGTGTGCGTGTACGGCTGTACGGCTCATTAGGCCTGTGTGATGTGTGTGTGTGTATTTATATGTAAGTGTGTGAGGCAGCAGGCCACACTGGTTAAAGACTCAAACAGCGGTCACACTCCATCTCCTGTTTGATTAATGTCATGGTGTGTGTGTGTGTGTGTGTGTGAGATTTATTTTCCAGCTTGTGGAGGATTCGCAGTACCCGGTCTGATCATGAAAGCGTGGCTCTGAGGGGCCCGGTGGTCCTGCATCCAGAGCTATGTTTAAACAAATACACAAAACACTCATGAAGACAAAACAAACAGAAGGACACAAATTGTGTGTAAAGAGAAAGAAAACCTGTACAAAATGTGCAAAATAAAAAGAAGCAGATATAAAATTACTGAAGGACACACACACCTACAGCCAGGGTGTGTGTGATGGCTGCATGTCAGGTGTAAATGTGCCTCATGGTGGCAGCACAGTTTGTGTCTCCTGCTCACTTTAAGGTTGATTTATTCTGCTTTTCCTTCTTTACATATATGTCGTAATCTCCAGTTCCAGGGTGGATGTTCAGATTACATGGTGACAGATTCAGAAGTCATAGAGCGGTCAGACTAAACACCCCATCTCTAATATGGTCATCTCAGGCACAGATGCCCTGCCTACCTGATCTTCAAATCTTGTGTTTATGAGGAGCTAAAAAAATGATCAATGGCACAAGTGCCAAAACCTGCAGTTCCTCTAACATCCACCAGAGGCTCCAGCAGTGAGTCAGTCCCCACAGACTCCCATGTTAAAGTTTTACAGCGGAGATAAACATGTTTACAGCCTGATACACAAACTGTCTGGTCTCTACAGTGAGAATTTAAACTCACCTGTTTAAATGGTATGATGGCTTAAAATGTGCGTTATTAAGAGCATGGCCTCTTTGACTGACAGGTGGATAGTGACACAGGTAGCTGTAGCTGCTAGCTGTCTGCTAGCTTCACCTGAACTGGACCGGGCTCTTACTGCATCTGACCAATACTATGGCTGCTGTAAGGCTACTGTACTAAAAGGGCGATTAGCAGGTATCTGAGTCTGTGAATCTCCCATATCATCTGTGGAAAAGTTATAACTTCATGGTGGCAGCTCAAACTTTAGCTCTGTGGCTTTAAAATGAAACTAGTCAGTTGGGTCACAGGTCGAGCTTTTATATAAATTCTGCATTAGAGTCAAATATAAGATTAATAAGGACAGTTCGGTATTTAACATAATTACCTGTAAATGAAAGGAGGCGACTGAATTTGAAAGGAAGTTGCGCAGATTTGCAGAAGTTTGGATGAGAGGCGAGTTTCGGCGGTGCTTGAATCCCAGAGAAGGAAAGACGGAGGTTTAACTCAGCCACCGTGAGCGTGGATATGAACTGACTGCTCCCTGCACCGGCTGTCTTGCTCAGTAATTGTTTGCACAGCGCTCAACACGACTCCTGCTGACCTTTAATTTCAGACTTTGCAGTGGAAACGTGCAGATCGGCGGCCCTCATTTGCCTCGTCGTGTTTGTTCTCTGTGTCTGTGTGTGTGTGTTTATTTATTTATTTTTCTCCTTTCTGCCTGTTGGCGTGTGATTTACACTCCGGGCATGTTCGAGCGAGCCGTGTGCCATCGATACTGTTTTTATTACACCTTGTGCCAAGTGCTAACAGCCGGATACGGGCGGCGCTGACGAGTGGATGCAGCCGCAATTAGCATAATTGAAATAATAATGCTAACGAGCCTTCTGAGTGGAGGCAGAGCAGAGAGGAGAGGGTGGCGATCGGCTGCGTGGACGGGCCGCTGCAGATCATTGTGTGTAATTGGGATAATGGGCTGGTTTAGTGGGGGAAACGATGCTTTTGATGGCGTTCGGGATGAAACAGGTGCCAAATTCACCGAGCCGCTTGTCTCGGTGTTTGTTTGCTTTAAAATCCACATTTATGTCAGCTTCACAGCGATATTAAACACCAGCAGGTCTGCAGGCTTTGGGTTTTATGACTCCAAAAATGTGCTTTTATTTAAGTTATATCTGAGAAAAGTGTGCAAACGCCCCAACGACTGAAGTGTGACAGGGATTCAGACATCCCAAACCGATGCCCTCCTGCTCTGCAGTGTCTTTGCACACTTTGAAAATCAGATTAGACTCAGCGTGGCTGATTCAGGCCTCATCTTGGTGCGTGATCGCACAGGACGCCTGTGTTCAGAAACGGACTCGATACCAGGCTCCGTTTTAATGTTGTGGCTCATCAGTGTATGTTTAATTTACCCTGTCATTTGAAGTCAGAGGTAACCTGTCCGTAGACCATCACTTTCCATCACTGATGAACTTCTGGAGTTCATCCAGGTCCAGATCAAGGAACGTGTTGCTGTGAGAGGGGCAAACGTTTCAGATGTAACTCCATAAAATATCACAAACTGATCCAGATCCAAGAGTGTAGGAACTCTCTACCCTTATTCTATCAGGTTTTCAGAGATCACAGCAACCAGGAGACAGAAAAATGAACTATTGACATTAAACCCATTAACACCAAAGGCTTCAAAGGCGCTTTTACTGAGAGTTTAACAAACCTTTGAATTCGGCCCTTTGCCTTGTTGGCTGCTGGCCTGTTGGAGACTCTGTCCCTCAGTGATTGTTGCAGTTTGAGTGTTTGTGAGCACGATTACTCTAAAAGCTTTGGACAGGTTTGCATGGGAATGACTTGGAAAGGAATAACTTTGAGCTGATCTGGATTTATCTCCAGGAATTTTTCGAAGGGTCGGAGTTGGATTTTGACAGTCGCCTTTTGTCATCCATGCTATTCGTAACGTCTACGGACAGAATCTCTAGGCGTAGAAAAAGTGGATGGTCACCGGTCGAATGGTGTTTTTGCTGATGATATGAAGGATTTTTAGCTTCCTAAAAATGAGCTTCCTCTGAAATGGTGCCGGGCACCACCTTAGAGGACAAGGTGAGGAGCTGAGCTGAGCAGCTTCTCCATGCTGAAAGGAGATAGCGGAAATAGTTAGGGAAGGAGGCCCTGGGACAGACCCAAGACTCGCTGGAGAGATCATTTCATTTCCCCCTCATCCCCATCCGGTACCAACAGATCGCTGCCCCTCCTGTGCCTGGTTTTGTTAGAGTTTTCTTCCTGTTAATAGGAAGTTTTTACTTCCCACTGTCGCCAAGTGCTACTCAAAGTGGGTCGTTTGATATTTGGGGTCTTTACCTTATAATACAAAGCGCTTTGAGGTGACTGTTATGGTGATTCGGTGCCTTATAAATAAAATTGAAGTGGATTTAATTTATTCTCTCCTGGCTGGGAAAGCCTGCTGGGGAAAGAGGGTTTGGGTATCTGTGCTTTGGCTTCTGCCTCCATGACCTGGAGACCAGACTTCACAAGTGAATGTCCACTGAAATACAAGCAATTGGTACTATTATCAGGAACTTGGGGTCCAGGAAAGTAAATCAGACTCAGTTTTCTCCATCTTCATGTGAAAACTGACAGATAATCGGTTTTGTTTACTGACTCGTATCAAACACGGAGCCTGTTTGTGGGCTTTCGATGCTGTTTTATTGTTGAAGGATTTATTTTTTCGCTGTGTTTCCAGCGTAGCTCCTGTCAGGTGTATGAAAATAGAAACATGGATAAAAACAGATGCTTGTGGAGTTTTTTCCTTCTCTCGGGATCTCATTGAAAATATCTGTCGGTGAACGTGTTGAAGACTTGCTCGCTGTGATTCCTCTCGGTGTTATTTTTACTTTAACACTGTTGTGTTTTCTGACACTCAGCTGCTCTTATTCCCACCGAGCCCCCCTTAAAACCTGACCGACACACACCTGAGCTGCTCCTCCTCCTCCTGGAGTTTCTCTGCAGACTCTTCACAAACGCTGCGAGTTGGAGGAATTAGCTTTCAACAAACTGGCCTACCAATGAGGCATTAAGCATTGGTAATGGGGGTGCAGAAAGGTCACGGCTGTATTAATCTGCCGTCTGGGGAATACACCCGTGAGCCGGGAAGCTCGGAGACCGAGAGAGAGCACGGGTGAGCTTCCAAAAACAAACCCTGAGCATGAATAAATATTTATCTGTGCCCCGGCGATCATATTGATCATAAAGCGTTTTAGGAAACAAAACGAGCAGGAAAATGAGATTGATGTAAAAATATTCAGCTGCTGTTTGGAGCGTCTCCCCCTCGGACACATCGCGCTTCTGTGGGCTGAGAGCAGAGGTCTGTTCCTGCTGGAGCATTGATTTTATTTCAGGATCAACAAGGATTTTTTTTCCATACCAAAATAAAATCAGCCGCTGACACTGTTGATGTTTTTGCAGCTTTCACACTCAGTTAAAGGCTTCCTCAGATTCTGGAGGTTGGAAATCAAAAGCAGGGTGACCTCTGACCCCCAGCCGGTGGTTGTTTACATTATGATAATCAGCATTAGAAGCAATACTCTCGGTAATGATTTCATTTCTGCCTCCCTTTTTATTGAAATGTAACAAAAAAATAATTTAACATAAAAATTTGTTTGTTCTTTTGTTCTTTAGAGTTTAATTTGCTGCCTTTAAACTCATTTATTTAACCTCTTCCTGCAGCAACAGTTTATCATGTGACTTTGCATCTCTTTATTTAATGTTAATGAAAGCAGAGGAGACGCCACATCCCAATATCTGTAAAAGCAAAGATTAATTATAACCTTGTGAAGGCCAGAAAACTCACATCACCCTATTTTTTATTTATTTATGTGTCCGGGTTTATTTGTAAAACCTTCTAAATCTAAATAATAAAATGGCAACGCATACCACAGCGTCTGTGATTGGTCCGCTTTGTGGTAACGTTGCGTGTATGACACTGTGTGATGATCAGCACAAAGACATGGTCGCTGATGTCGTATCAGGCGTGTCGTTCCCAGTCAAAGCGTCTCCTGCGTTGGATTAATGTTTTTTGTTTTCCCCCAAAAACTCCTGAGTGATCGTTCTCGCTGTCTTTCACAGCGACTAATCTAAACCACGCAGCAGCACATTAATGACTAACCTCACGCTGATCATGTCTCGTGTTTTCTTGGCTTTAGTTTGATCCATTTTTGGCATCTTCTTCCTGTCATATGATGGCGTTTGTCCCTGACCAATAGTTTAACCGTCATCCTCCGTCTTCAGTGTGCTAATGTGTTCATATTACACTAACTATAGCTCTGTAGCTAGCCACCATGTTTCTCACCATTAACCATCACTGCTGTACATTTTAGTTCTTTAGAAATACTTTGGACAGATTACGGTATATCGTCAAACATGGAAGCTAGCTAGCTAACTGCTTACTAACCTCCAACTGCTAAGTTGACATATAGGACATGGTAGTAAACACATGAAACCGGTTACCTTGACATCCGGATCTTGGATTGTCCACTAGTGACAAACCGCCACCTTCAAAGGGAAGCACCTTAGTCATTCTGATTACAGAAGAAAGAACCAGTTGTAAACCATTAAGGTTGTTTTCAGTAACTGAAGCCACTTGCCCAATGTTCACACATGATTATGTCCACTCTGAAGATTTGGAATTCATTTCATTTAATTCTTCTGTTGTTGAGCTTTTATTAACTCCAAGTCGAAAATGATCATCCCACTTTTAAGGTGCCCACCACAGCAACACGGGCCTATAAATCAATATGAATCAATTCACTGTGCTGTCCAGATTAGTGTGTGTGATCCTGTTGAGTTGGAAGGTAACGTTTTCTTTCTCTGTTTCAGTGGGGTTGGTTTAGCCCGAGCTCACTTTGAGAAACAGCCTCCATCCAACTTGAGGAAGTCCAACTTCTTCCACTTCGTGCTGGCGCTGTACGACCGTCAGGGTCAGCCGGTGGAGATCGAGAGGACTTCCTACGTGGACTTTGTGGAGAAAGACAAGGTGAAAAGATTTTTTATTTCTTCAAGAATCTTCTTCAGATTTTAGGTGTTTGTTTGTTTTTTTAATTTACATCTTTGACAGGAAAAGAAGAGGTCAGGTTTTTAGGCTTAAAATTCTAAAATACCAGGAAAAGATCTAATTTGTAGTAAATGTTCCTACCTTTCATACATCAGAGGCCCATGTCAGGTAATGTCCCCTTAATTCTTAATCTTAAGCAAAGCTCTTATGGAGAAAAAACGAAGGAAGAGAACAAAGGATGAAAAGAAATCTAACAGGACTACAAAATAAAGCAGGAAACATGTTAATGATTAACAGTAAATAACAAGAGCCCAGTGCATGTGGTCAGAGCAAGACTTACAGGGAACGATTTTAAAGTAACACAGAAAGCGGTCCAGAGGTTTTTTGAATTTTGAATCGGGTATTGTTTTATGTTTTATTTTGAAGGTTTAACTCTGAAAACTGCCATGGTACTTTTTTGTAGTCAGAAGTGACCATGTTTGGATGAGAGGGTAGAGCTAAGTTAGCAGCTAAGGCTAGCTAGCTTAGTTAGCAAGCTTCATTCATAGCTTCACACTCAGAAACAGATACCTGCTAATCAGTATCATCCAGATAAAATCTTACAATTTCTCTAAAACTGGAACTCAGACTTCTTGGACAGTCTGTTAGTACAATTAAACGCACAGCATCATTTAAAGTTCGACATTTTAACATGCGAGTCCGTGGAGACTGGCCTTCTGCGGAAGCCTCTAGAGGACACTAGGGGAACTGCATCTTTTGACATTTTCATTAGTTTTATTTTTTGATTTTTAACATTTAAATTACACCTGTTAACCATTCCTCGCCGTCAGTCCCCTGACCGTGGTCGGGAGACACGAGGGGAGATGCTTCCTCCAGGGCCGAAGTTTGTCCTCCTTCGGGGTTAACTCCCTTCACTTTTGTGGAGTAGTGAGGCAGACAGAAATCAGCCGAGGCACCGGAGAGTACTGAAGAGATGAGGCTTTAATAACAGTACTGCACACTTTGGAAACACACTGCATAGCCTGTAGCCCGTTAGAACACTGCTCCCGGTCGCCCTCTACCCATGACACACTCTCTCACTCTCTTTTTCCTCTTTCGCTCCCCGCGTTTTCCTTCACGCGCATGCTCACACACACATTACATACACTCCTTACTGCACCCAGTCACACACAAGACAGCAATTCCTGCAACACACCCATTGAGCTGGTGATCCAAATCTGTGATGTCTGTGTTTTCTGATCTCATGCTGCCCTGTCAGCTGGATACAGAAAACCTCAGTTTTAATGTGACTGTTGGGTTTAATGAGCCCCAGTAACAACAATGAAATCCTGGTTATGTGGAACTTCATCTGTAAGACGGGTCCCATGTTGAAAGAGAATGTTTTGGCAGTTAAAATGAAGTGTAAATATCCAAAAATACACAAGTTTGGATCTGTTGTTGACAATATACAGAAAGTACATGAGAATCGCTTCCGCTGCTAATAACACTGGTGATAATCATAATAACATCCCGACAGGTTTGTGGGTGTTTGTTCTTTGATCGGCTGCCAGCTGGCACCATATTCTCCTCTCTACCCACTCGCTCACCTCACCTCTGCTTTGACCTCGAGTCTCTCGCCCTGATACCCCCCCCCCAACACAAACACACTGGGACTGAGCCAACACTCCCGGGCACAGTTGGCACCGAGTGGCCGACCAACGCAGGCTGAAAGGAGGGAGAGCGAGGAGGGGAGGCATGATAAAAAAGGGGAGTAAAGGTTGAAAGAGAGAAGAGAAGAAAAAGATAGGAGGAAAGGTCAAGACAGAAAGAAAAGGAGAAAAGAGGCGGATGGATGGAGAATAAAGGATGTTTTTAACTACAGAGTCTGAGGCACAGATTACCTGACAGTTAAATGCATGTTTAGGCGTAATTAGAAATAAAACCCTAAACTTTTCCTTCACACAGGTAAGAAAGTGATCAGAGAGCTGCGGAGGTCAGGTATGGCATCACCTGTCCTGTCGACGAGACCTCCAAAAACATTTCAGAGTAAATTTCAAAATAAAAGCTTAAACTCAAATCTGTTATTTTCCTCATAAAACAGTGATGCTTGGATGCAAATGATGGGTGTGAAATGCATTCTGGGACGTGTCCTGATAACACAGAGCATGAACGTCTTCTAATCTGACTTTATTGGAGCTTTGTGTTCGTTTCAGAGGAGCATAGGGATCAGAGAGGTCAAAGGTTACAGGGAGTGTCATTCAGCTGCTAGCTTAAATTAATTTCAGCTTATTGTTTTTTGTGTGTTGTTTGGTTTTGATTTGCTTGGAGTCTTTTGCTTTTAGTATTTGGTGTGTTGCACTTGACCAAGTGTGTAAACACCTTTAACTGAGAGATTCTGGTTAGACTGTGGTTTGGTGGCGGTGCAGACTCTTTTTTTTTTTTTTTTAGCTTTTACATTGCTCTTCCTTACTCTTTGACAGGAGCAGAAAACATGAATAGCAGGCTAATATGATACCTAACAGCTCTAATATTTGGGAAAAGGACCATGGGTCCTCTGGACCAGCTTTTGTTGACAACTTGTCATGTTTCACAGCTCGGTGAGCTCAGCAGAGGCGTCCTTTTAGTGGCTTTTACTTCAACACATCATCAATCATCATCTGCTTTTCTTAGGATTTCTAAATAACCTTTCTGTAATACTTTCTTACATGTCAAATGCACAGTCAGGATGTCGTTGTTTAACGTGTACTTTGTGTTTTTGTGACAGGAGTACAACGGCGAGAAGACCAACAATGGAATCCACTACAGGCTACAGCTCCTCTACAGCAATGGTGAGCCGAGTGTGTGAATATGCCACTGATCTGGAATCAGAGGTGGAAGTCTGTATAAAGAAAAAGGGTTGAAAATGCTTTCTGTAAGCTGTAAACATCCTGCTAGCGAGTCATTTTTGAAGGTAGAAAAAGAAAAAAATTACAACTTTTTCCTCACATATTTACTGTCAGAGTTTTTCCGTTGCCTCCTCCTGTTAACTGAACCCTGAAGAAGATTTTCCTGTTTTTGTTTAGTCCGTTTGTAGCTCCTGACTCTGAACCAGGGCTTCTTCATTAGGACTGGTTTCCAGTTGCACTAAACCAGTTTGCAGAAAACTGCAGCGTCTCTTTATTTCAGGTCCAGGTGTCTCTTGTGTTGGATGAGGCTCTGGTTTTTTCTCCTTTATTTTTCTGTACAGACGAAGTTTTTAAACCCTCTTGGTGTAACTGCAGCTCACAGGCTCCTGGTATCCCCGACTACTGATATCTATTCAGAATAGAATCGCTCTCAGATTTCAGTGTGAACACTAAGTTTAGCATCAGGACTTCACAGTAACCCAAACCACACAGCAGACTAATTAATGACTAACTTCATGTTTTGGATGGATCAGAGGTTCTTTGGCTGAAGTTTGGTCTATTTTAGCATTTTACGTCAGTGCTGTTTAGTTTTAAAACAAAAGTCCAAAGTTATATCAGAGCAATAGAGTTTAGTTTAAAGAAATCCTTCAGTCAGATTAGGTTGTACCATCTGTAGAAGGGACTAGCTAGCTCACTTCCTGTTAATGTCTAACTTTGCTAAACCTTGTACATCCTGTTTTTCAAAAAGCCACATATTGATCAGTTTATTGGAGCTGAAAGAATTTGGAGTTTGATTTTAGGAGTGTTTGAAGCAGGAAAGAGTTAATGAAATCAGACCAGAGGCAGAGAGGATGGTTACAGAGGCGGTAGAGACAAAGACAAGAAGTAAAAAACAGCAGGAACAAACGGGTTTAATAAATCCCTCTTCTGATTCGTCGTTCTTTGTAACATTTACGTAGGCAGAAGGCTGTCACGTACTTACGGTAAGCGTGACGGCGACGAAATTCAGTAGATCTAGTGCAAGTAAGACAATCATGTTGCAGAAAGAAGCGTCTGCCTTTCGCAGCATGTAAAAAAGCTACAACGAAAGCACTGATGATGCAATCTGAGGTCAAAGCATAATGGAAATAATGCCAATATTTCTGCTAATTCTCAATGTTCGTGATGAGTAATGAAGGCAGATGTGAAGCAGCCCGCTCTGCCAGCATGCTGCAGGTTGTTTAGGTCCAAGTCCAAAAACCCATCAATAATATGTTCCTTACACTGGAGACACATTTGCATGTGCTGTGCTCTTAAAGAATGACTGACAGCATGAAATTAAAGCCGAAGTGAGCCGTTTTTAAATGCTGCTGCTGCTGCAGGTCAGCCGAGTCTTTGTTCAGGCTGCATTTTAGATTTGCAGTATTGATTGATGAAGTCGAGTTAATGATCGCTCTTTCCCACAGGTGAAACTGTCTGTGTTGGTTTGCGGTTGAACTTTTCCTGGATGATTTAGAGTTTAGAATTAGCGGAGATGGAATTTATATTAAAGGTCACCTCACCGGAGTTAGAGTTTAACTCAGCTGTGCACTTTTAAGACTGCGAGGCTGGAAAAACTTTTTCATTATCAGCACGCGGAGTGGCGGACATCTGGAATATCTGAGCTCTGTTTTGTCCATCGGTTGGTGGTGGTGGTGGTGTGGTGTGGTGTGGTGTGGGGGAAGTGGAGGGATCTTTTGCTGATTCAAAACACACAGCTCGCCTTTGTGCTGGCACGAGTCCAGAGCTGCAGGAGGAGGGCGGCCGTAATGCTCTCAGACCCCCGCAGAAACGCCAGATAAAGTGGGACATAAAAGAGCGTTTTCTTCCAAAGGGGGATAAATCACTCTAATATGAGTCGGCGTCGTCGGATTAGCATCTTACAGAGGTAATTGACCTCATCTGCAAGCGGGACGGATAGCCGCCATTTAGGCTGCAGACTGCTCAGCGCTCAGCCGCAGAGCGAGGAGTGAATCATGTCAATTAGAAAGCAGAGGAAGCTGCGAGCAAACGGCCCGCAAAGCAAGAAGTAGAGGGAAAAAAAGCTCAAACGCACAATACAATTAGAGCTGCTCCGCCACTAACAGGTGTTCCCTGCAATTTACTTCCTCCACCCCATGTCGTGTTTGTGTCACATTTACGCCCGGATGCATGGCTAATAAAAGACAAGCAGCTCTGATTGATATTTAATTTGTCGGAGAATGAGGATTCCTTGTTATCCTTGAGGAAAAAGGCGGCGGGGGGGCCGGAGAAGGCGGCCTGGCCCATAAATAATAAACAGCTCTGGAGCAGCGCCGCTGTTTGTTTTTGCTGAGGGGTGTGAGCGACGCCGGGGCGAGACGACAAGAGCGCTAGAAAACACAAATACACAACCAGGACATGAATCGGAACAGAATTCATTTACAGCACGTTATCAGGAATCAGATCCTTTGTTGGGGGCGGATTAGCATAAGAGGCAAACGCGGGCATGTTGATGACAGTAATTTATATCTGAACTGTGTGTGTGTGTGTGTATGCTCATGCTTCTCTCTGTGTGTTTTTCAGGCATCAGGACAGAACAGGATCTCTACGTCCGGCTCATAGACTCCATGACCAAACAGGTGAGATAGCGCACGCACACCTGAGCTCTGATTCACTCATAGTGTTTACATCAGAGTGAGTTTGTTTTACACACCTGCACATGTCACAGCGGCGTGTTTTAAATGTCACACAGCGTGTTTCTGCACAACGACGTGCAGCCTGGAGACTGCCTGGATCGAGCCCCAAAGCCTAGATTAGTTTGACTGAAATAAATCACAACTGGGAAATATTTTAGTGGGCTTGAATAGTCTTACAAACATCAAGCAAACAGTTGCATTGGAGTTTTAGAGTCGCTCTATTTCAAGGTAGTTTACGGTGAGTAGAAGAAACGTCTCGTGAACACGACTCAAAATACAATTTTTCAGAGTCGTTTGATATTTTTCGGGAAACCATCTTAACCAATCAGAGCCTGTCTTCTGGCTGTTTCTAAATATTACCTATAGAAGGTTGGTAACCCTTGTGTTGTCCTCGGTTCAAAAATGGTCCCTAGGTGAATGGCAGACAAGAATATGGGAATCCCGAGGGTGACACAAGGTTATTAATATCTGTAGATTTTTGTACTGGTGGCTTTGAAATTCATCCCAAATACAGTTTGAGTTGTATTTTTGAAGCTATGATGCAGATCTTATAGAGGTAAAACCCTTTGAGGGATTCCTGGATCGACTCCAATACTGAATACCTTAAACTGTGCCATTTTCTTGCAAGTCCTTCCCAAACTTTATGACCAATCTCGGTCAAAAATAGACAAACTAAATAAATCAGATAATATTGTCAGAGGTGGTAAAAAAAAAAAAAGGGTGAAAACATACATCAAATGAAAAAAGAATTAGTGGGCAAAGTTGAGTTGTCAGAGTAAGAATACTGGAGTAGGTCAGACGAATGCGTTGGATCGTTGAATGTTCCATGGATCAGTCGAATGCCGACTGTCAAGATCAAATCAAATCTGTTCTTTCAGTGTGGAACACGATTGTTCTGATATGTCACTGAGTTACTGTTAATGGAAATCATCCAGAACCATCGGAGCAATCAGCACAACAACATGATTGGCTCTTTTGTTTCCGGTGCGGTTGCTCTTTGGTTCTTTTGTGGACGGGGGCAGGACGCCATCTTTGGCTATGCAGGCATCTCCTATAGATTTGTACTAAGGATTATTCATGTGTTGTGTCTGCCTGATAGTGTCCCCGAACGCGTAACAAACAAGACTTCTCTGCCGGTTTCAGGCACATAGTTCAAACCTACTGTAATCTTAAAGCGTTCCCCTAAAGTTAAAACTAAACTTTCCTGTCCTCCTCCGCCTCCTCCTTACTTTCTTAAACTCGAGCAGCACTGATGTGTTTTCCTTTCCACTCGATGTAGCTCGGGCTTCAGCTGACTCCACGTCCTCCCATCTTTCCGGTTTTCACTCACTCAGAAACCCCCGTGTGGGATTTGAACCTGTGAACGACCTCGCTGCCAACAAAAACCTCCAAATGTTTCCACATTCCTGTCAGCGCTGCCGGCTGACCTCCCTCCTCGTTCCTCCAGATCCTCCTGTTCCTCTCGTCGAGCGCTCTACCTCAGATGTTTGTCATTGTAAATATTAAAAGACATCCAAATGTGCTCGCTTCTCCTCCCAGCTTCAGCTTATTTATCCCCCGTCATATCACAACCCTCCCGGCTGCCGCGGCCCTGTCGGCATGTCACCGATCGATGTACCAAGCGGCTCCCCGACAAAGCGTCAGCCAAACCGATCAATAGGCCCTAATGTGGCGCAGCGGCGGCACACTGGAGACAATAATCCTGACACCTCCTCCATGACACACACACACCTTCACCTCCCAGTACACGACACCCCATTGGTGGAGAGGCAGGCCTGACAGACAGGTCGGCTGGAGTCCCCATGGATCGATAAATCCCCGTCGAGGAGCTGTTAGGAGCCCCGCGTCCACGGGTTTGTCAGAGCGAGGAGGAGCTGCATTAATGCAGATTGGACCGTGCAGCGATGCAGCTGGCACAGTAACTTCTGC
The DNA here is from genome assembly GCF_057381915.1 of Diplotaxodon limnothrissa. Lineage (NCBI taxonomy): Eukaryota > Metazoa > Chordata > Actinopteri > Cichliformes > Cichlidae > Diplotaxodon > Diplotaxodon limnothrissa. The sequence goes on along the minus strand of NC_140597.1, from coordinate 11,135,410 downwards.
ACAGTGAGTCACATCATGCAACAAGGCCGAGGGGCTCACACACCGGGAGACCCCCGCGGGAGGTGTTTGTGCTCCTTTTGGAAAATATTTCTGAGCTCAAATAACTCATATTTAACCCTCTCAGGCTCAAATTAAACTTTTTGTTGCTAATGCACAACCAAGTCCTGCAGTGGTACTCCTGAGTAAAAAAAACCTCATAAAATATGTATGTGGGGTAATCAGGTTGTTAGTTTTTAACTGTTGCAAATCGGCAACGCCTGCCTCGAAAGGGTTAAGAAATGTTCAGCACACGTTTCTCACGTCGTCTTAAGCGAACTGTTGTGAAGACTTCCTCAATGTAGGCCTCGTCTTCCTGTTTTTAACCTTTTGTAAAAATCAGCCTCCTCTTCTAAAACAAGTCTTAATGTGCTCCAAATCGTTCACACCCCAGGTTCATGATTTTCTCCTTAAGCTTTTTATATCTTTGGAAACCCCACGTTTTAAAACGTTCACTGACAAACAAATTTGTAACTTTCCGACATGCTCCCTTTACAAAACATGCATCAGTGCTTGAATGACAAATGAGAAACACTTTAAAGTGACATGTAAACAGCGTTTTTAGTGTCACTGCAAACACACACACACTCTGAAGGCTGCTGAACTTTAATCTGAAAAACAGTTGTTTTTGTTCTCAAAGTTTTTTTGTGAAATATTTACTCAGAACAAAATTTTAATAAAGATACTCAGTCCTGCCCAAAACATCTCACCTTTTCCAAATATTCACTTTCTAATAAACAACATTATTTTTTCCAAAACGGCCTCGTCCTCACTTTTTAAACATGTGAACGTCTGAAAATGTCTGAGGTGTGTCCCCGCAGAAAGGGGACATTAACCTGCAAATAAGCATGAAAGTGGACATGCAGTCACGCACTCACAGGACTCATGCATCAGGAATGATGATGTATAAATATCGACCACCAGTTCTCTCTGTGTGTGTGTGTGTGTGTGTGTGTGTGTGTGTGTGTGTGTGTGTGTCCCTGATGCAATCCACATCCCTCCTGGTCAAACTGGAGCGTTTTAATCCAGAGGAACAGAGCCAGGATCGGGATCAATAATGCAGAAGTGGTCGTTATCCTAAAAGTATGGTCCCCCAGGGTGTGTGTGTGTGTGTGTGTGTGTGTGTGCAGGGTGGAGGTCTGTTTTGACTATAAAGGTGGATGAGGTAGCAGTAGGTCATCGCAGGAAAAAAGAAAAGAGGAGGAGGAGGGGTGAGGACACACACCCGTGTGCTTTTAGTGGAGTTCATTTACAACAACCAGGGTATTACAAAAACCACACACACATTTCTGCTTCTGTCTCTGTGAGGGCCCTCTTTGAAATAAAGGAGTCCCATCACGGTGAAAATCAGGCAGAGTCAAACCCGAGCCCTCAAACCCGCACTGATGCCCTCTCCTTCCAAAAACGTCCCCATAAGGACGTGGGTCCCCACAAACACCCATATACGAGTACAATCGCACACCTAGCCCTACTCACAGCGGTCATCCGTCATCCAGACTCTGACACGACAGCTCTGCGGGGGCGAGGAGGAGGGAGAGTGGAGGATGAGGAGGGGGGCTTCATCCTGGGGCGCCACCCGCCATCTGGCAGGGAATTCTGGGAAGGCCAGAGGAGGCTGAGACCACCAAAAGGGGAGGTGGTGGGAGGTGTGAATGGTTGGAGGCCATGTTTGACTTTATTACTGGTGCAGACTGTGGATAGGCAGAGGGGGGTGACAAAATAAAAGGAACACCTGGACACATCTAAATATCAGGTGATCAGATTGAAGCTGAACCGGATGTACGGCAGGAAAGCGATGAATGCTAGTATACAGACTAAACTAGTTTAAATGGTTGGGGGGGGGGGGTTGCTTTTGCATTTGCTGCCACCTATATCGGTTCGGCTCACGGGGGCAGCAGAGATGCCCGGCCGCCTTCTCCAGCTCTTCTGGAGAAACATGGAGACATTCCCAGACCAGCCGAGAGATGTGATCTCTCCTTCATGTCCTGAGGTCTTCTCCCTGTAGGACATGCCTGAAACACCTCACTGACGAGGTCTCAAAGAGGAGTCTTGGGTAGATACTGAAGCACCTCAACTGCCTCCTTTTTGGAGTCCCTGACAAATGACTGAGCTCCTCACTCGGTGTCTGAGGCTTCGGAGGAAGCTCATTTCAACCACTGATATCTGCAGTTTAACTTTTAGGTTCCTGCCCACTGCTTCTAGCCTTAGAGGTAGTTCGACTAGTTCGACCAGCTCTCTCTTCACCACAGGTCTCAGGAGGCAGAGCTGGTGATTCGATCCCTGGCTGCTCCAGTCTGCATGCCAAATACCTTTTGGGCAAGATACTACCCAACGTTGCTCTCTGATGCGTCCATTGGAGTGTGACTGTATGTGAATTTTAAGTAGAAAGTGCTTGTGTGAATGCGACGTGTTGTTTATAGTACTTTGAGTTCTCCAATAGAGTCGAGAAGTGCTTTATTAGAACTAGTTCATTTATCATTTACCACAAAGGCCCAGTAATTCGTTCCCATCACTGCAGATGCTGTGACAATCTCCCGCCTTCCCTCGCTCGTGAATAAGACTCTGAGGTACTTGAACTCTCCCACAGTAGGCTCCAGGGTAGGGTGCCCAGTTCACCTCTGACCACCACCCAGTGGGGTCCTTCAAGGTCTGATCCCCAGTTGCTAAAACTGGTTCCCAGCTGGTTTTATTCAGTTCAGAGTCTGGATGATGCTGCGGTTAAATCTCCTTAAGCCCAGTTTTAACTTTTGAATGTGAAAACTGGTTACCTCATAAGCAGATATATTTTGACAGAGTTTGGTTCTTTTAACTAGTTTAACTCGTTTAACATATTCAGCTAAAATGCATCAATCACAATGAGCTGATTTGTCTTGTTTTGTTTAACAGTTGTTTACCCATTTGCAGATTTGTACTCTGTGGGAGGAAAAATAAATGAGATTGTAGGCCGTACGATTTCATGTGATGAGTTTTAAGGAGATGAGTTCTCTGTCGTAATCAGCTGTTTGCTTCTGTCCCATCAGCCCATCCTGTATGAAGGACAGGACAAGAACCCGGAGATGTGTCGCGTCCTCCTCACCCACGAGATCATGTGCAGGTAAGATAAAAAAACAGATGTGCTGTCTGTTCACCGATTCAGCGCTTGGCTCAGCGGCACTTTGGCAGGAGAGCAGGCGGCAGTTTCTGTCAAACCTGTGACTTTTTAATTTGTGTTTTTGTTCAGGCTGAAGCATGGTTTAATAACAGTGCAGTGTAATTATCTCCCTGCAGTGTGTGTGTGTGTGTGGAGTGTTAATTATGCTTGCAGAGGAAGTGCGTGGTTGTTAGATTGTGATATTTAAACCAAAAGATGATTGGATAATGGAGAAGTTTAGATGTGAAGAAGAGTTTTTGTCTCTGAGAGAAGAAGGTGTTTAAAATGTAAATAACTGATCAAATTTAAACAACTGAATAACAGAATTTTGTAGGTGTGTCCAAAAACAAAGAAACTGATAGAAGCCGGCCAATCACAAATAAGCAGGCTTAATGAGACGGGAGCTAAAAAGTCTTGTTTCAGAGAGGGTGGGGGTGTAAAGAGAGTACAGTAGAATATAAATAAGGATTATTTTTGAAATGTGAATCATGCAAAGCTGCTCTAAAAGAGTCCAAGAAGGAAAATAAAAAGCTGGAAGTCATTATTATTGTCGATTAGTTTTGGGTATAATTTCTATGGAATGATGTATTCATTTTTTGTTATATGTTAGATTAAATTCTTCAGAGGAAATGAAAACACTCAACTTTGGGAATGTTAAGCGTTAATCTTTTGGAGGCCTCTCCAAGCCCAGAGTTTGAGCGGTGTATGTGCTTCTTCTAGGACAAATATCATCTTCAGATTTTGTGAACACGTTAGTCAGTTCATTAAGTTAATCAGAAAAGACTAATTTTGCTATAAAAATGTCCAGACACCTTTTCCAGGGTCCAAGCAGTTTTCTGGCAATTTCATCTTCGCTTAAAATTCTATAAATAAATTCGTTACTAAAAATATTAGAAAATTTGTCTCTCAATGTGAATCTGTCATTAAAAATGATATATTGTTATTTACATTTAGAACACATTATTTATCTGCCTTTATTTAAACATGCAGCCTTAGGGCCTGGTTTTAAAAAAATGCGGCAAGATTTGAACACAATCCCGAAATAGTGTTGTTAATTTTACAGGTGATTCACAAAAGTTGAGCTGTTTTTCAAAATGAGCTTAGTCGGTTCAGTGTCAGGCATCAAAACAAAAACAAAAAAAACGAATTTAACACTTGAGAAATGCTGCAGATTGCAAAGCGCATGAAAACATGGCCTAATGATCAGATGTTTGTCTTTGGTCGGTGACAACTTTCTTATTGTGTGACCGTTACTCGGTTAGCTGTAAGTTGGCTAGTTGTGCTAGGCTAATGTTTGAGTTGCAGGAGAGTTGCTTGTGTTATTGATAATATGTATTTGTACATGTCTGTGCACTCACCTCTGAGTCCCACTGTCCATGGGGGGGCGTCACCCACTGAAACAGACTGGCGGAGGTGGCACAGAAGCTTTCTGACTTAATTTGTTTCTCCATCTAATAAATAAACCTCTGTTAGATAAAAATGCACTATGCCCAAAATCCAATCACCTGTCTAACCTCGAAAAACAGCATTAAAATTCAACCATTTTCAATGATTTCAAGCTCCTGTGTGAGCCCTGTATATAATACAGGTCTATAATAAAATTTGTATTTGTTTGGGTGTCGTTTTCATGGACGTTGTGAAATTCATGTTACTTTTACACAGTGAGGGCATTTAAAAATGTTTTACAAGATGTAGATTTGATGATGGTTTTACATCAGAATTTAGTTTCACTTTTACATTTTTATTTGAATTCTTAATTATCTTCACATTTTAATCTGTACCTGAATTGTAAATCTTAAATTTTGTGTATGGATTTGGTTTCCGTTGTGTTTTCTAGTTTCTGCTTTCATTCTAGTGGCAGCTTTGTGCCTGAATATATTTTCATTTCTTCCCTTTTTGAGGTATTTTGTAACTTTAAAGGTACTCCTGTACGGCTTTTCGTTATTCGAGGTTGTATTGATAAAGTGTGTGTGTACATTTGTTGGCCTGAACGCTCTGTGTGTGTTTTTGTGAGAGGAAAAAAGAGCAGCTGTTGGGTTGTTGTTCATCACACCAATCAACACGTTTCCTGCCCTGCGTGTCTCTGCTGTCGTCTGTGAGTTAATGGTTTTACTGGTTCAGACCGAGGAGTGAAGGAGTGAAGAACAACCATAGTGTGTGTGTGTAGCATGGTGAAAATAGGACACACAAACACACAAATATATAAATACAACTGAATCTGAAGTGTCAGTTGGAGCTCCAGCAGCCTGTTTCTCCATATGTAGGAAAAAAAACATCATTTTTGATGGTTTATATTTATTTATCGCTCATCTGTTTGTTTCCCAGTGTGAATAAACTGGTTAATGTGGACATTATATCCTTTTATAACTTTTTAGGGGCAGTGAATTGGTGAATGAATGAAGAAATTAGTTTACATGTTAACTAGTCTGTTTGTAGAGTTAACTGGTTTAGGTGCACTACAATAAACTGGCTCATCTGGGATAAACTGAGCCAAATGTGTTCCACAAGCTGGTTTACATTAAAACAATAAAGGGAATAGATTGGATTCATTGTTTTATTGAATTAGTACATGCAGTATATTTGGAGTTAACTGGATTGTCAGTGTATAATTTTGTATAAATCTGGCTGTATTAACTGACTTAGGCCTTAGTGCCAAGGACCTGGAGACCAGTCACTGATAGGTAAAACTTGCCTAAATGGCTGGAGAGCGGTTGCTGGGGTTAATGATTGTTACATCTTTAGGGAAAAAACCTTGAAGGGAAACTCTTTCTGTTTCCACTTTTCACAGCTTCACCAGCTTGGTGAGTATTTTGTGAATGTCTGCAGAGAAGTTTGTGTCTTCCATGCAAACTATGGATGACTGCAGCTTTCTGCTGGCAACCAAAGCGAGGTTTTTGGTGCAGGACCCTCTTAGCGACTGACTGCCAGCAACCTCCAGTCACCACTTGCCAGCCGGGAATGCACATTTTTCCTATCACTTGGTTGCCAGGGTGTCACCAATCAGGCTACAGACCTTGGTGACTGAGATTATGAGTTTGCTGCAGTATACAGTAATAGTCCAGTAACGTTGTAATCTGCTCAGTAAACTGGACCAAATGTACAGCGAGTCAGTTTACATAGTAACAACTTTGTATGAACCTGAACAGTTTTTTTCAAAATTTTTAAATTAAGTAATCACTCAGTTCATGTTTGCATAAAATTTTAGCCATCATAACATTTGAATAAATTGGTGCATATTTGGAGTAAAATAGTTGGTGTAAATCTGGAAAAGACGGGCCTAGCTACCTAGGTGTGCAGTTTTGGAGGTGGACATTAAACTGAGTTATCTATAAAATAAAAAGAGCCAAATGTGCAAAAAGTTTATCTAGAAGTGGTTTGAGAAACTGATAACTTTAAAATCAGTTTAAATATGTGGTAAATTGGGTTAAATTGGGTGCACACTGTTAAGATGTTTAAAAAATAGGTAAAAAATGGTGTAAACCTTAATGTAAAGTGTACACATGTGTGGTGAGTTGGTGCAAATCTGAAAATAAAATTGACAATGTTAACCTGATAGAGTGTGTATAGTAATCTGGGTCATCTTTAGAGTAAACTGGGCAAAACCAGCAACAGCTCAGAGTGGAACTTGTTTAAATGTTTAGTAGACTGATTTTCAAACTGTTAAGATGTTATTAAAAAGTTAAAAATGGAATAAACAGGTTTAAATGTTTGTTGGATTGGTTTACACAGTGAGCAGAAAACTCAGTTTATACCATTCAGTTGAACTTGAAGCAGTTAAAACAAGAACAGGTCTGACATTTTCGACCTTGCATCCGCCTCCTGCTCTGCCGTTTATCTCTCCCGCTTTTTCAGCCAGACTTGAGTATCTGTGAACTTCCCTTTTGCTCTCACTTTTTATCGAGCTCACTTCCCCCTGCGAGATTCCGTCGATACGAGCTTCATTTCCATAACGACGGCTGGCTGTCGGCGTCTCTGAGCTTCAGTCATTATGTGATTGAGTGCGATTATTAACCAGCTTTCCCCCTGATGGATGTTGTGTTTCCATTCACTAATGAGTGAGGCATCAGAGACTGCCTCGCTGTTTCTAACACGCGCTCCGTGTTTCTCTGCCTCCATGGCCCCAGGTGAGGTCGTCTTTATGGGCGTCCCCATTGGTTTGTCTACCTGGATGCTGCACCTTTGGGTGTAGCACCTGCTGCAGGATGTTACCCTCTAATGTTTTTTTTAAATAGAGACATTCTCTGGGTTTCTTCGGGTCTTAAAGTAGTTAGGTTTTCTAGGAAAACCTGAAAACCTGAAAAGACATGAAATAGTCAGTATTTACATTAAACTGAGCTTGTTTTAGACCTTAAAAGTCTGATATCTAGTCATTCTTTCCCCCCCCCTCATAAATCTTGAAGAATGCAGCAAAAATGAAAGAAATGAATGCCCTTGGTAGTGAATTCTAGGCCTCATCATCCTACTTTTTGCTGATATCCTTCTCATGTTGGTCAGTATGTTGATGAAACTGGTATTAGATCTGATTTGAGCCTATGTTTAGGTTTTAAACCTGCCTAAAACTCTGAAAAAGAAACATTATGCTCTCACTGCTTGAGTTGTTGGTTACTAACAGATTTATATTTTATATACATTTAACAGTCATGTAGAAAAAAACCTTTTTCATGCACTTTAATCATACAAGAACCACCGAACTCAGAAATTGTCACTGAGATAGTGACAGTGACAGAGCATCACTCTGTCCAGTTACGCGCTACACTAATGGCGTCACAGCTTTGTTATTCAAGCATGAAAACAAATCCCAGCCTAAGTAACTGAATGTTTTAGTCCCTTCATCCTGTAAACCTGGAGAACATCCAGCCAGGATGCTACAGCATCAGTGCAAAATACAGCACATGTGCAGCGGATGCACTAATTTGAAGAAAGTACATGTAAATGTTAAAATGAGGGACCCTCAGTCTGAACAGTTTAAGTTACTAGTTACAGAGAAAACATCACAAACTCTCAAAAGTTTTGAGCTTTTGGGTTTGCAGTGGTGCAGATTTCCATCTGAGTGTTTGTGAAACACATTTCTGGATTATCTGTGGTGTGATTTGGTTTGTTCCTGGATTATCGCAGATTAAATTCTGGATTTTTATTCAGTTACTGAGTTGGAACTGGGTTTGGTGGTATCTGTTTTTCTGGAAGCCGCTCTGGGACACTGTCAGGTTCCTTCACTGTGTGTTTGAGCTCTGACCTCGCCATCATATTACCGATTCACATTAGCCCTTCTTAAACTGATCTCTGCCATCACAAAGCAGCGAGAAGCAGTGAGAAGCAGGCGCTGCAGCGGCGGCAGCCAGGTTGGCACTGCGGCATTGCCAGCAGGCTCCCAGAGGCTCGCCAGCTCCGGGCCGCTCGCCTCGCCTCGCCTCGGCTCGCCTCGCCTCGTTGGCTGCCAGGCTTCGGGCGATGCTGAGGAAAACCTGCTGCCGCGCTCACAGAGGAAGGTGGCGTCCAGGCCGGGCTGGAGCGAATCAGCGGGCCTGGCGGCTGCTGTGGTTTTCCAAGCCTTTGGGTAATTACAACACTTGCCCTTTGAAAGCGAGCCCTGCATCCCCAGCCCGTCCCACTCTGTGTTATCTGGATGCTGTGATCCTAGTGACGCAGTGGGAATCGCTGTTTATTTTCTTTCTGTGTGTGTGTGTGAGAGAGAGAGATAGCAGCACCGACATGCCTGGACAAACCTTCTCTTTGTGGCTTAAGTAGATTCCACTTGTGGTGACGTCTGAAGTGGCGAGGAGGAGCAGCCAGCGGTAATGATGCTTGTGTGGCCTGTCTGAGGCTCGCCGGCCAAACTGGCTCCTGTGGCTCCAATGTTTTTGGTGACCTGAGAGAGAGAGTGTGTGTGTGTACGTGTACGACCAGTCTCTCTCTGCAGCAGGGACGAGCTCTCGCCGCCAAATGAGTGACAGCAGCAACACCACACACACTGTTTGTTTTATTTTAGCCACACACACACACACTCATCCCCTCTCAGGTCTGTGTGTGTTGTTCCTCGCAGTCATTAGCCGGCCGTGGTGTTAGCCTGTTTGCGGCCCGGGGGGAAACGTCATTAGGGCGATATTGTGGACGCTCAGCCAAGGTTTGTTTTCGTCTTTGGAAAGGGGCCCCATGTCCCTGGAGGGGCCCCGGCAGTGCTCCTGGGGTCCAGTTTGTTTATAACACTTCTTTGGCAGTTTGGAGGAGGTTGTCACCACAGCAGCACCAGTGGGTTTCCAATGCTAATTGGTCTCCTGGAACTTTCACTAATGGCTCCAAGTAGCTGGGGGAATAAATTATTGTGGCGCGTTCTATGGCAACAGTCACACGTCCATACAGAGACACAAACACGGCACTCGGTTTATGATTTTTCTGTACTTAGAGATCAAACGGTGTGATAAATGATTCATAAAGCGACTCATTTGGCATTCGCAGCCTCGATTTGACGCTTGTTTGTCAAATGGCAATTTGATTCAGGACAGCATGGGGCGAACGCAGGACGTCACGGGTCATATGCAATATGATTAATTTTTAAGAATTACCGGAAGATATGTTAATGACCCTCGCAGCGATAAGAGAAAAGCATTGTGCAGAGCAGCTTGTCAGAAGGAAGAAAATTAGATCTTGTGTCGGGATCGTGTTGTTATTTTAATGATAGATGGATCGCTTGTGTCAGATTTTTTTATATTTGCATTTCAGAAAGCTCGAGCTCGCCATTGTAAATTAATTTTGACAAATATCTGAACGTTTCTGTCTCATTGTTGACTGAAAAATGTCCTCTGAGGCGGAGAAACTGGGAGTGATACCGAGCTGCAGCTTAAAAGTACGCTGAGCTTAAATGTAACAAAAAGTGCAGCATTTAAATGTTTTTGTACTGAATGTGAAGCTTATGTTAAAGTTTCAGTCCACTGGAATATAAGTTATGCAAACATAAACTGAGTGATTACAACAGGGATCTCAAAAATAAGGCCCGGGGCCCAGAATTGGCCTGCACAACACTCCAATTTGGTCCACTGGACGGCTTTGAAAAATGCAAAGATCTGAAGGAGAATTATTTTAGACGTTTAACTGTATTTTCATAATTTTTATAGCTTCTGTTGCTGATAATGACAGGAATGGTCTGTTTGATGGTCTGTTGTCCGATAAACATCATTGTTCACATTCCTCATGTCATTATGTCCTAACACAGCGGTCCCCAACCTTTTTTGTGCTACGGATCGGTTTATGTTCCACAATATTTTCGCGGACTGGCCTTTAAGGTGTCGCGGATAAATACAACAAAATAAAACCAGTAACAGTACCAAAAAAAGGAATATTATTCATAACACACGGGAAAAGACCCAGGGAAACCGAGTTAACGATAAAAATGATTAAAAAAATAACGCTAAAAACCCTGAAATCATAAATTTCACACCCGAGCCTCAACTCTCGCAGCCAAACGACTCACGGGCCAGTACTGGTCCATGGCCTGGGGGTTGGGGTTTGCTGTTCTAGCAGATGATTTGTGTTTATTTTTACATGAAATGGTCAAGGTCACGTTTATTTCTATAGTACATTTAAAAGAACCAAAGCCAAAGTGCTTCACAGGCAGGAAAAAAGAGAAAAAAAACCTGAAAACTGAAACAATTACAAGATGCTGAGGTTTGGCTTGAATTAAAGACAGCAGAAATCAGTCTTCAATAAACATTTACATGCAGAAACATTTGGGGCGGTTCTAATATATAATTCCAGTATTCCAGAGACTTGGCGCAAAAGATCAGTCAGCTAAATGGTAACCCATTTACTCTCTTAAAAATAATCAATAAGCCAACAAGGTGAAGCTAAAACCGGAGTAACACGTTCTCATCTCAGATGCATCATCTCATCTGAGCTAAACGTCGAGCAGTGGGGTTTTGTCTTCCCAAATCAAAAGCATGACTGACTCTTTCCAAGACAGTATGAGGAAGATTGGCCCCTCAACCCAAGTGGAAGCAAAAAGTTTTTACATGTTTATCAACATGCAATGTGTTAGTAAGAACACGTAAATTCATCCCTGTTGTGAAATTCAAAGATCGGACTCCACATTTGTTGTTGTCTTCAGATCTCAGAAATACTTCAGTTTGATTTTTAAACGTGTGCCGCGGTTCCATCTGCCTCTCGGCTCTTTTAATTAATTAAATATGAAAGTATTTATTCATACTGTGTAGTCGTTGTTGCATGTAAAACACTTTGTGTCGCCTTGTTGTTGAAAGGTGCTCTACAAATAAACTGGCCTTGCTCGGCCTCCCCTCTGATTGGTAGAGGTTGAACATGAAGCCTGAGAGGAACGCCTGCAGGCACTGCTCAGGGCAGTAAAAACACTTTAACATCCTCTGCATGTTTTCATGAAAAATATAAATATTCACAGTCAATATCCTCAAAAAAAAGACACATGAGTGAACGCCACAAATGTTATTCATTATTTCTGTTGATTTACTGACTGTTTATTAAAAACTTATTTTGCTGGTTTAGTTTGAACTCTGAGTCCTAAATCGACTTTGTCCACCTTTTGTAGTAATTAATACCAACTACAAATGAAAACAACAACACATTCCTCTGAAAAAATAATACTATAAATGGCACATTAAAGTTTTGTAAACCCAATCAGCTCTGCAGCAACTCTCCTGCAGTTTGTATTTGCAGCTGATCAGCTTCCAGCCCAAGCAGCTTCACCCCGTTGAAGGCTGCATGAGAGGTCACTGAAGCGTCCTTCTTCTCATTTCTCGCTCCTAACCCTAACCCTAATAGGGCAGCTTTGCCTCTCACTTTAAGACTTTAAGACTCTCTAAAAAAAACTCACCTCGCTCTGATTGGCCAAGTTCTGGAAGCCTCCAGAAGAGCAGCACACAGTGCTTTGAGAGCTACACTCTTGGCTTTTGTGAAATGTTTAAATATTAAAGAGACGGGATGGCGACACCACCCTGTCCTCATCCCCAGGCCGTCACATAGCGCGGCCCTTAGTGCCATGGTTACGAACACGGTGTGAAGCGTCAGGATGCCGGGATATCCAATTACAACCTTTCACCACGTAACGATGTCATTCAGCCTGTCCTCGTCCCAGGGGCGTGGCTTTGCACATGTGCAAACCTGGCCGTCGTCCCTGTGGCCATATAGACGGAGTGACACGTGAGGGTGAACAGATTTAACCACAATCTTTCCAAAGCGTAGTCACTGTATTGTATTTTTACCCTGTTTTGTCTTTTTTCTTATAGAATTATTTTAATATTTAAACCTGATGGTGGTTTTTGGCCTGATTCTTTGATCTTGTCCGTCCCATAACATCTGCATCACATTATAAATAAATTTGATTAGATATCAATATTCAGATCAGTCAGTACTGATGTACTTTGTTACATCCCCCACCTGACTGCACACCTCATGATGCATTCACTGATGGCCTCCAGCCGTCAGGACATTTGGACGCTTCGTCATTCAGACAGTTTCCTGCAGTTTCAGTGTGTAAACGTCTGCAGCGGCGTCTCATCCGTCCATCCATCTGATGGATATTAATGTGCCGGGCTCAGCCGACTGCTGTTCTACATGCCACACTGACCCACCACACCAAAAGCCTCATTTAGCTCCACCCGCCCCCCACCCTGCAGAGCTGAAGTAGAAATCCAGCGCTCCCTCCGGATGCCTGCACAGACTCTGGACGGGCTACTGGCTCGTTTAATTTTGGAGTCTGCGGCCGCTTGGATGAAACACCGGCCGCTTCGCCCTCTGGCTACCTGGACGGCTGTTTGGCGAGGCGCCCTTCGGTTGGCTGGCTGGTAGTCAGGGCGATGGCACCGGGGAGGGTGGGGGTGCTTCCATTGCTGGGTATCATCCAACTGTTAGTGACCTTGGCTTGGACCCCACCCAGCTGGACTCAGCTGTGTGTCTGTCTGTGTGTGTGTGTATCTGACACCAACTTGCTTTTCAAAATAAAAGTTTTTTCCGGATAGCTGGGTGGATTTATTTTAGAAGCAGATTATTAACTAATAATATATATATATTTTTAAAAATCTATATTTTTTCACAAATTTGGTTGAAACTACAGATAAAGTTAGAAGTCACTTTAGTTAATTTAAAGACAACTTATTTTCTCAACATCCCCTGCAATTAAGCTTCATTCTTGAATATGGTTTGAATTATTTTATTTCCCTGTTCTCTCTTTTGTGACTCATGTTCAGCAATTTGTGAAAAACCTGAAACTGAATTTGCATTTTTTTAACACTACTGGTGAGCTGAGCTCAGCGAGCTGTGAATGTGAAGATCACTGATGGTTTTACACATTTTTAAAGGTTAGAGAGGCTCGTTGACCTGCACCTGTTTTGGGTAATGTTTAAATCTGTTGCTTTTTCAAGTCGTGTTAACTCAGTGTGTCCTTTCCTTTCACAGCCGGTGTTGTGACAAGAAGAGCTGTGGAAATCGCAATGAGACGCCCTCTGACCCCGTCATCATCGACAGGTAGGAACTGTTCTGATTTTCTTTCTGCTGCTGTGTCTGGTTCAAGTTTCTGGCTCAGTTTGTGATGCTCATGAACATCAGGAGTGATCGCACAGTGAGGAGTCTGGCGTTTATGATTGGACATTGGTTTAGCCTCCTGCTTGCGATCGCGAATCGTTTCTTTGACGTCTAATTGCACGGTCGGCGTAAAGCTGGCTGTTGCCGAGTATAAATGGAGGGAATCAGTTGTTTGATTATCTCTAGTTGCTGCAAGTGAACGCAGCGCAGTGCAAACTGCAGGTCAGGGTTACTCCTATCCAGCAAACAGGATTAAATACACTTTTGGTTTATTTGCTTCTCACTGTGAATGTCTTACTTCTCATTCATCAATAGCAGCCATCAGTTAGGCTGATTTTTTGAGAGTCAATCTAACTTCAGTCCCGTTTTTTTCCCAGAAATCTGCATCTCTCCGCCTTCAGCAAAAGTTTGAGTTGTTGTTGTAATTGTTTGTGTATGCAGGATATTAAACTCGGCCCACTTGTCTCGGTCCTTTCGTGTGGAAATCATGTGGTAATGTACGAATGAGGCTTGGGTGGGATTATGGTGTTAAAATACCAATCTTTCTGTTTTTGTAAAGGGAGAAAAAAAACTTCTACGGGACACATCTTTCTAAAATGGGTTAGACCTAGCACTGATGGATTAGTCCTCACAGGGTTAAAGTTATAGATGGATGCTACATTTAGTGCTTGTATTATTGTGCACTGCTCAGACATGCTGCCAGAGGACAGTAGTTACAGATAAAACGCTGCGCTGAGCTCAGCGAGCTGTGAAACATGGCGACTGTTTGATAAAGGTGAGCTAGCCAACATGGACGACGCTGTGCCAGAAAGCTGTGGCTAACAACGATGGACTAATTACCTCTAAATAAACAAAACTAGCATAATTTTCTTAACGATGTATCTGATATTGTTTAAATTTCATATTAATCTCGCTCGACAACCAAGAATCCTTGCAACTGACCCATCGTATTATTGTGATGCTTTGCATCTCTAAAGCACAACTTGTCCTGCAGTGGAAGAATTTTTGAGCAAAAAAAGTCTTAAAGACGTAAATGTTGCTGTGGAGGAAGGATCAAAGATGTGACTTTCACCCTGGAGACTGGGGTTTGTGTCCCTCAAAACCAGAAATAGATGTATGTATTTCTAGACTTGGAGCTTGTTATGTTTTCAGATTGGAAAAAAATTGTTTTTGGTGGAATTTGGTTTGTTAGATGTCTGTTAGGTCCCTTAAAATACAACATTCACCACATATTAAAAAGAATTTATGGCAGAAATGAGATGGTCAGTTCTCTACTGTTTTTACAGATTCTGCTTAAGTAAAGAATATCTTACATTTTTATTCAGAAAGTAAATTGTGAAAGTGGCAAATGAAAACCCCATGTAGTGGTGCGTTTAAGGACACCGACGTTTAAGAACTGATAGCTGAACGTTCAGCAGAAAAAGAAGCTTTAAAAAGAATAACGTGAAACTTTTTGTGAGGCGATTTTTATGCAAATTAGCCTGCAGGGAGGTAAGGTTAAGATCACATAAAATGTTTGCATGTATGAACCTCTTGCACATGTTGATGCAATCCAGCTGTGCTCTCTGTGCAGCTGTTGCTGGCATCAGTCGGATTTCTTTTGTTTCTTTCCTGCTTCTTCTGTTTTTTTGGCGTCTCACTTCTTTCTCACCTCTCGCTTCCGGCACGAGACGCCGCCGTGTGAATCGTTTAATCAACACCAGCAACAGCAAAATAACATTTACATGCTGCAGTACGAGTGCGAACTGGCGGCTGATCACAGGCTTCGGTTCGCGGCGTCTGCAGCTCTTTAAGACCTAAAGAGGTCCGGTAACGCTCCTTTTCTTTTATTCTTATCCATGAAAACTTACAGCTGGGAAACACTGACCCAAAAATGTGATTCAGTGCATGTCAATAAATTCATGCCCTCGGAAAAATACGTTTTTTGTTTTTTTTTCTGATTTTAAAACAGCAGCCGTGATTCCTTAATTTATTTTTCATCCAATGCCACATTAAAAAAAACAAAAACCCACATCCAATCAGGCGCTCACAACTGCCAGCATCACAATCCTTTATTAACCCGGCGCTCGTCCTCACCGTCTAATCCCTCCGCCCTCGGTGTCCTTGGAGTCGGCGGCTGTCCGTCACAACGCCTGGCTGCAATTGGTCGGGTCGCAGTGGTGGGAGCCAGTGACCTCAGAAGAGGTCAGGGGGGAGGACGGAGGGGGGGAGGGGGGCCAGGACCAAGTCCATGTTGGCTCGTTAGAGAGGCCTTGGACCTCAGCCACACACATGCACACACACACAAATACAGGTGATACACACTTCCATAGTGTGTGAGCTCTGAGACACACATTTATAAGAGAAAACACACAAGTACACCCACAGTGACACTGACACACACACACACACTGCTGTGTCCTCTCACCTCAGACTCTGTGTGTGTATGTGTGTGTGTGTTTAAAGGCTTTGTCACCTCTCCGTGTGTTTTGTCACACATGTGAAGGACTCTAAATGTGTCCACCCAAACCTCAGGGTGAAATCTAAGTCCTGGTTCAGACTTCTGCATTGACTCTTTGCAGAGCCGATGATGTAACATATCTAAATGTCCGGCGCCATTGGCAGCGTTCTTGCTCGTGCGTGGCGTTACTCGTCTTGTGGTCATGTCCCGTTGTTTTATATCTCGAGCCAACCACGATACAAACAAAATAAAATCTTTGCTCTATGTTGTGGTCTGGTCTTTAGAAGATATTTTTCCTCCAAGTTTTTCCACTTTGTATATTCTGATACCTTCATCACCCTCCTTCCAGGAATTTGCTGCCACCTGTGAGTCCTAGAAGAATAGAATAATCCTTTAATTGTCCCACCAGGGGAAATTTGGTTGTAACAGCAGAAAAAAAGCACATGTACAAACAGAACAGGACACAGAACAGAAACAGCAAAAAAAAAAAAAAAGACATCATGGACAATAGTTACGAAAACAGAGTACAGATAAAAATGGGAAACCCAGGTTGTAGTGTGCAGACAGAGCAGGGTACTGGAAGATGTTTAAATAATTAAGAATATTTAGAATATTCAGAAAAAGTACAGATTGTGCATTGTACCTGTGCACAATCCTTAAATTGATGCTATGATTATCATTGCTCATTTCAAGGCGGTGATTTTTATTCTGTCACTAATAAATTCAAAAACTGCAGCGAATTTCCAGAGAAGTGCACGTCAGATTACAGTGTAGGGTTTCAGAGTGGTCTGCGGTGACGCACTGAAGCATTAAGTGCAGCCCTTCTAGAAGCAAGTTTTGACACTCAGCCTCTGGGCACTTACTTTGGACGGGGAGAGACCCTAAACTTCAAGGTCAGAGGTCACAAACAAATCGGGGTAACAAAACACTTTTATTGTAGGATCTTTACAATAAAAAAGAGCTTCAGTGGATTGTTGCTGTGATTTTCTTTTATGATGAATCAAGCTAATGTTAGCCAGCTAGCTGATAAACTTATCGGCCAACATTAGCCAGAATTCCAATTTCTTCTAATAAAGCCTATTTGAACCAAATAGGAATTTAACCAGTGGAATCTGAGCTTTATTTCTCCCAGTGAATGTTAGTATCTATCAGTATGTGCTGGAAAGTTAGCTTCCCATTCCTTGAATTACTGATTGTCTTCCAGTTCAGGTCACTTGGAGATTAAAAAGGTGGAAAAAGTGACTGGACACTCGCAGGTTCCTCTGATCTCAAAATCCTAAACTTATACTGTAATCACAGGATCCCAAATCTGTCACATCTGTTATTTTTAAAGTTAAAAAATCCAGTGAAAGGAGATTGTTTCACCCAGATCAGAAGTCCTGTGAAAATATCAGTCCTGTGTGAATCTGCATCGCTGATTTTGGTCTGTTCATTTCTTATGTTGGTTTTCTTCTGCCTTTTTCCCGAGGCTGTAATAGTTTTAACATTTTGGGTGCAAATCCCTGAGGTTCATGGAAATCTATTATTAGAAAGAGTGACTCCATTAGAAGAGCCAAAACTCGAAGGACGATGACATGGTGATCACAGATGCTGGTAGATTCACGTAAAACACACACGCTATCTTTTGCGAAACACAGACATGGACGTATAATTTCTAAATCACATGACGTCCCCTGGTTCTGTGACATCCTGACAAACTCTGGAAAATTATTTTCTATTTCCTGGATGTTTCTCTGCAGCCTGACCGCTTTAATTAGGACAGGACACTGATACTAGTCCACTAACCCAGGGAATACACGCACACACACACACACATATGTGTGCAGACACACTGTCAGTCGTCTGCTGTGATTTACTGGAGCTTCGTTTGTCTCTGCATTTCAGCGCCTGTTAAAAAATGCAGGGATTTATTACTGTGACCCCCCCTAACACACACACACACACACCTTTCACTGGGGTGGTGGTGATGGTGCTTTAGTGTGTTTTTAGTGACCCATCATGCAAATGATGTAGCTACAGTAAAGCAGTTTAATGCTCAGAATCCACGTCTCACTGAAGTAAATCAAACGCTCCCACTCTTCTTGTTTTATGAGGAAACGTGTCTTTTCATGTTTTTTTCTTCGTTTGCTTTGTCTTCACGCCTTTCTCTCGACCTTTTGTCTCCCTTCATGCCTCCATCACCTGTGAATAAAGCAGGCGAACGCCTCCTGCCTGGACCTCCTCGCTGCTGGGTCACTGTAACGTTTCACTGCCTGCAGGTTTTTGTGTTCGTATTTGCTAAGTTTAAAAAGACAAGTTTGTGAAAAATGCATAAAAATATATTCTAATAAAGTCGGTAGACTGCTCCTTAAATCTGGTCTGAACCTGAAGCTCGGTGTCAGCTGTGTGTGTGTGTGTGTGAGTGAATATAAATGTGCGGTGATGCGCCTCTCAGAGGTCGCTTTGTTTCCTTCATTTACGGTTAATGGGTGAATCCTGCCGAGGCAGCAGAAAGCGGCGCTGACGGATCGCCGTAACACCGCTGCTATTACACGCTAATATTGCAATTAGATGGGTGGCCAAGTTGCCCGAGCGGGGCAATAAATTGCCGTAGAGTGTCAAAATGTACGAGGAGGCCGGGCTCTAATTACCCAGAGCGCACCTCTTCACCCGCCCGCGCCTCTGTCCTCCCCCTCCTCTTCAACCGTTTGACCATCGCCCTCCCCCGTTAATGGTCGGGCCTTACATGGAGGTCGTGACCCCCCCCCTCATCTGCACTTGTTCCTCTACAGCCATTTGCAGCTTTGATGTCATCTGTAGAGAGGTGAGTTTAGGGTGATGGAGAGCGACCTTTGACCTCCACAGAGGAAGAGGTGTTCTTTACAGCTCCATGACTTTGTCTTCTTCAGCTGATGTGCAGATGCACTCTTAGGAGCACAAACTCCTCCTCCTCCCCTTCCTCCTCCTCGCCTATCTGCCGAAATACCCAGAGTAATGAGTGAAAAGGTTCAGAATAAGCTTGGAGTTTTTTGTGGAAAGTGTTTTACTTCATCTGCGTGCCGACTGCTTTGAGAATTAATCATCATTTGCACAAAGAAACTCCTGCGCAGCATCTTTGTCTCACAGTTAAGATGCTTTATCGTCTCACGGGAGCTGAAATCCCAGCAAGGCTGCGGTGAGGAGAGGAAGGCTTGATTTAAGGAGGTGCTTCAGGAGGAAACTAAAGGAATTAGTCAGACGTTGTAAAAGAGGCCACTCGTGCTGCTTTTACTGTTTTCTTTATTCACGTGACATCACGCTGCATGGTCACGGAGTCGGATCACATGGTTTTGCAGTCATATCTTCTCACTCTTGTGATGTCATTGATGAAGGAGGAGGAGCCATGAGCTGAATTCCTGAACACATAAAGACAGTTTGCTGTTCTTTAGTTTGGTTACAATCTCTTTGCTCCTATTGGTTGGCATCACCACATGATGATGAGTTGAGATGAAACCACTGAACGTTCTCAAAGTTTCAGTTCCTCCAACCCAAAATTTTCAAGTCACGCAGTCAGTTTGTGGGGACCAAAAAGACCAAAGTCTCATAACCTAAACCATCAAACTTCAGGATGACAGTCGGTGTGCTGTCCGCTGAAGTGATGGAAACACCAAAGAGTGCATTTTGGTGAATAATTCAGTCTGAACATCTCGCCACCTGCTGCAGCGTCTGACCACCATCTATATTTTACAACCCTATATTTTTGTGGTTTGTCAACCGCAAACACACAGACTTCCCTCAAATCCACGCCGAGCCCCACTGAGGTGCCGCCCTGGAAATCCAGCAAGTCCTAAAACAACTGAGCTGAGCCTCACTGGGGGTATTTAATATATAATGTTTTTCCTCGGTTCCAAAATGCAGATGGGAGGTTTGAGCCAAAACCTACATTTCCCATAAGGCACCTTTGGCATTATCAGTTTCGGACATGCTGCAAAGTCCACCTCACATCTTTTTACATCGAGTAGCCTGCCGAACAAACATGAAGACTATGAGATGTGCAGTTTTTTTCTTTTACACCCTGGAAGTTCAGGAAATGTAATTAGCCGTCATTTCAGAACTACAGGAAGGAGTTAGCCTTCAAAATAAAATGCTAT
Organism: Diplotaxodon limnothrissa; assembly: GCF_057381915.1. NCBI lineage: Eukaryota > Metazoa > Chordata > Actinopteri > Cichliformes > Cichlidae > Diplotaxodon > Diplotaxodon limnothrissa. Next base: position 11,115,153 of record NC_140597.1, on the reverse strand, counting down.
AATTTCAACTCTACACGTCGTCTAACACAACATCCATTGGTCTCCCTCAGTGACCACCTTAAACCCGTATGCATCCACCCTCACTCTGACCCTTATTTCCCAGAAATCCCTGCAGCAACCCCCGGGCCTTCCTCCCCCTTTCACGGACTCATCCTCTGTCTCACCCTATACCTCCCTCCATCTCTCGCTCTGCTTTCAATTCTGGCCTCGCCTGCTCAGTAATGTCCTGCTTTTATTGTAAATCTATACTCCTAATCTGGCCGGCTCCGATGGGCCTCGCTCGCCCGATCAATGCACTACAATTGCTGGGAAGGGTCCAGAGGGGCAGATAACTGACCCAACCCCCCTCCCCCCCGTGGAGTTAACCCTCCATTGGGTTCACCACACACACAGAGACGTGACTTTAAGCTTCATAGCTGCCATTTACTCTTCATCAAGGAGCAAATCTTTCCCCGAGGTTTAAAACACCAAACGTGGAATGATAAAATCCATCACATTCCCAACACACTGGTTTATGTTTGCTTACATTGTCCTCAGCTCGCGTTTTTAATAGAAGAGCTTCGAAACACCAGGCAGCTACCTCAAAGTCCCACAACCTGCAATTCCTCTAATGTCCAGTAGAGGCTCCAGCAGTGAGTCAGCCCCATAGACTCCATTGTTTTGGTTGCTAATTTCCCCTCATGATAACACAGATTGACCCATAGATTGGAAACTATTGGACCAAACCTTATGGCCCCAACAAACTAACACTGAGAAACTGACAGACAGGGGGCAGCACTAAGTAGTTTAATTCAGTACTTGAAGTACTTTAATCTTCTGTACTTTTACTGCGATTTTAAAGTCTGTCGGAGTATTTTTTATCGCTGTCTTGGAGCTTAAACTTGTGCACAGAATCTTCAGGGTTCCACTTTTTGAATTTGGACAGAAATGGAGAAAGAGGTCGGAGGTCAAGTATGAGTCCTGTTTTTAGCGTTGTGTTTACTTTATTTGGAATGACTCTGAGCGCTGTGATGGGATCTCACGAGTGACCTCTGCCTCTGTTTCCACAAACACGACGGCATCGCTCGCTTGTTTACAGCCGAGGAGCTGAGACCCAGTCTGAACCTCAGGGGAGCAGGGAGGAGGAGGGGAGGGGATGGGAAGTCTTCCTTATGCCCCCCCTCCCCCCTGTGTCCCTCAGAACCCCCACCAGCCCACCCACCTCCACCTGACGGGGTGTCTCCATTAAGCCCGGGGACCTGGCGGGGCCTGGGGGGGCCCTCGGGGCTCGGGCAGGTTTGACGTGATCCAGGCAGAAATGTTCAGTGGCCCAGGACGACCGCATCCATCTACCACAGGGGAGCGGTGAGGGCGGGTGGAGGTGTATGAAGGTCAGGTCTCCTGGTGAATGGTGGAGTTTCCACCGAAGTTAAGCAGTAAAACATGTGGAGCAGCTTTCATGACGTAGCTCGTAAAGTGTTTTTTTCTAGATTCTGCCTTCAAACTCAGTATTTCACTTTTGTTTCGTCTGTTTGAGTTTTTACGCCTTATCGCTTTATCATCCATGTCGCTGCACAGCTGCTGTCGTTCACCCTCTACAGTGCTGCTCAAAGGCAAATGAAGCTTCTTTATTTCCTGAAACTGATCCAGAAGCAGCTGAGGTGGCGGAAACACAGATCAGAACACCAGAGGACCTGGTGTCGCTCCAGTTCATCGATCTGGTTCCTTCACCCGACCGTCTCAGACCTGATTGAATAAATTCCAGAGGGAAAGATCCACGTTATGGGAATTAATGGAAGTTTCAGGTTTTGCTGTCATTAGTTTAAAAAAACATTAAGAGATGAACGTAGGGTTGTTTTTCTAGCATCATCAAAAAAACTCTTCGCGCTCAGTCCGTCATGTGTTTTTGGGTAAATGATGAATGTTTGTCCCTGAAACAGTTGGATGTCTGGTCGCTGACAGCAGGTTTGGAGGCCTGGAGCCAGAGGTGGAGGTAGAGGACCGATATCTGATTTCCAGCTTCTTGTATAAAAACTACAGAATATTCTTTAAAATAAATCAGCTGAGAGGTTTCACAAACATTAAGTTTTGATAGGTAAAAAACTTCATTCAAACCCAGGTACGACACCATGGACCGAATCTTAGAAAGCAAAGTTCTGTTCGTGGTATATCCAAAATTTGTGATGCTATTCTCTTTCCCCAGTATGATTTTTTTTTTTAATTTTAGAGAAGGCAAAGATTGTTTCAGAAGCAAAGCAGGATGTTTTAGTTTAATATTTGTATTTTTGTCTGGCCAAGAAGACAGGAGCATCACTGGACGCAGGCTTGATTAACTCCTTAGCTGAAGATGGCCCCCGAAAAATGTCTAAAACCCCCAAACACGACAGCAGGGTCCTGAAATTTGGCATTAAGAAGCAAATGGTTCCCCTGGAAGTTCTTTGAGGTGGGAATTCTCACCTGAATGTTTTTGGAAATGTGAGTAAGTGAGGGGGAATGACCCGCCTGTGGGTAAAATTTACAGGAAAATTCGCATCACTGTGAAAGGAAAGCAGCACCGACTCCATCTCCACATCCCACCAGTCGATTCAGACCTTCAGCCCGCCATCAACTGGTTCCCACTTCCTGTTGACTCCTAATTGGATTGAGGAGTTAAGGCCAAATGTGATTACATCACCGCCTATGGGTTCGTTAGCCGCCTCAGTGTCAACATCCAGCGGTGCTCAGTTGGAAATGCCTCCAACTACCCAGGGCGGGGCACACACCAGGAGACCATGGGAACTTTGGGAGACATCCCCACCCACCAACACCCCACCTTGCTTCCCCCCACGCCAAATCCTCCTCCCAGCATGCACCTCACCCCCTCAAGGCAAATCACCTTGTTAATCTCAGCACACACTCAGGATGTTCGTGCTTACGGCCGCACGCAGGGATGGATATGTGTAACACACACACACACACACACACACACACACACACACACACACACACAAGTGCAGTCCACGCTGAGTGATGTCAGAACCCCCCCACCCCTCACCCACTTCAGGTTTCAGTGTGAGAGAAAAGTTATCGATCTCTGTTCACTGATCCTCATGTTGACATCCAGCATCAGCACCAGCTGCTGCTGCTCTCGCAGCGGGGGGGTCGGCGCTGTGCTGGTGTAAACATGAGCCCCCCTCCCTTGCCTGTGCTATTAATGCACCAATCCCACTTCTTCTTCTTCTTCTGATTGGGCTTACCTGTTCCCGTGTATCTGCAGTTATTGTCCTCTCACTGCCCTGACTGTCCCATGTGCGCCGGCTCTTATCTCTCGTTTTCTGGTGCTGTCCTCGTGTGCAACCTTCTGTTATGTTCTTCTCACCGCCCGGTTCGCTGCATTTGACCATCACCTGTTTTTCGGATTGAAGATTTGGATGTGCTGTGAGTCGGTGTACACCCAGCGTTACACCCATTTTTTGATAAAGTTTTTGGCCAAGATGTTTGGACGTCTTGTCTCGCATCAGAACGACACTCTGTGGCTGTTTCCCCTCTGAGTGAGGAAACAGTATTTATAGTTTTAGAACTTCCTGGAGGAGGTTTTAAATCAGAAATTTCAAATTAGTGTGTGAGCGGACAGAAATCCTCTATTTGATAACACTGCTCTTATTGTGAAACATCTGCTTGAGCGAGCACTGCTTAAAGTGCGACACATCTGGGTTTGTGCAACAAAAATTAAAGTAAAGTTTGTGTCTCCACCTCTCCAAGTTTGTAGCTCGTGCTTTGCTCCCCCCACATTAGGTGAAATCAGCTGATTGTGGTGCAAACGCGGGAAAAACAGCATGTTTGATGACTTTAAAGAACTTATATAAGCATCAATGTTTGTTTTATAGCTGTGACACACTAGAATTTTTAATATAATAGAGAATAATGAGTCACAGAAATGTGATTACATTAGGACATAGTAATCTTAATCTATGGGTGACACACACACGGAAACCGTAGCTCAGGATGCTGCACCTCGAAAGCTTCACTTTATTTCATGTGTGACGCTCGGCGGGGTTAAAGGAGGGCTGATGCGTCCTTCTTCACGTCAGGCTGCTGTTAGCATTCACAAGAACCCGCTCTGATTAGAAACGGCTCCTCTCTCTCTCCCTGTACCAGTCACTCTCAAGCTGACTCGCCCTTCTTCCTCCTGTTAATCACTCAAGTGTTTTTCCCAATTAAGAATGCACTGATAACCTTCCATCTCTCTCTCTCTCTCTCTCTCTCTCTCTCTCTCTCACACACTCACACACACACACACACACACACACACACACACACACACACACACACACACACCAGTTTAATCAGGAGTATGAGCGCGGTGTGGCTAATTAAGGACGACCATCCGTGGGCTTCTGCTTCGCCAGCAGATGTGGGGGAGGGGAGTGTGTTGTGTGTGTGTGTATTCTCTATCCAGTGGCAGCCATGTTAGCCTACATTTGTGTGGGTGATCACTGGTTAGCAGTCGAGAACTTTTCAGGTGGTGTAATTTCTGTAACATGAAGGTAGAAACTGAGGGGAGGGAGTGGAGGGGGTCCCAGTATATCCCACTATATCCCAGTATATCATAGTTTACAGTTGATATTTCAGGCACGACGTTACGGCTATAATATTCCACTTTCCTCTTATTTCCGAGCTTTGAAATGAAACTAAAGGCTCCGTAAACCGTTCGTTATTTCCTGTTGGTAAAGCTTCATTTAGGGAAATGTGAAAGCCTGACTTACCTGATACTGCAGGCTTGCCTTAGTTGGTATTATATTCAGGTTGATCTTGAGTGAGGAGTCAGAATAAACTGATGATCTGGTTCTGATGGCTCATCTGGCAATGACTTCCACCACCTCCAAGTCTGAGGTCACGGTGCTCGGAGGTGGCGGAGGGTGGAGTTCCCACTCTGGGTCAGCTGAGCTGATCTAACTTCCTGCCTTCATATATGGATCTGACATCTTTATTTGTTCAGATGATTCACATCATCTTAATGCGACATTTCATGTACAATGCACACAATCAAAGGTGCTGTTGCTCTGATTTGGACTCACCGTGCCCTGGTCTACTGAAGACTGTTTGTTTGCTCCTGCTTTAGCGTTAGCATGCTGTAGCTGTGGCACCAGGAGTCTGCTGGGTTTCAAAATGAAGAAGACTCGGGGGAACTTTGCTGAAGGCTTTGATTAATCAGTGAAGTAAGTGTAAGATCAATGCACACCTGCAGCCAAATGTGCACGCTGAAGGAAAAGTCAGCCTCAAACCAGAGTTTCCAAAGTCTCATTTCAGTCACAAAACCCCTAAATATTAAGGTAGTTCATGGAGGTACGCACAGATATGCTACGTTACGTCGTTACTCCTCTAGAAGGACGTCCCATTTCAAGGAGACATTTATTAAACCTTTATTAATTAAAACAATATAGTTTAGGTCTTAAAAAGGGGTTCAAATCTAATTTTGAAATCATTTTAGATGAAACTTTAATTTTAGAAAACAGGAAGAAAAAAAACACTAAAAATCTTTATTCTGAGAGTTTGAGCACATTTAACCTCAGGAACATAGAAACACAACCTGAAGCACAAACACAGCTCGTCTGTGTGCAGATAAATAAATAAAGCTGTGTGTGTGTGTGTGTGTGTGTGTGTGTGTGTGTGTGTGTGTGTGTGTGTGTGAAGAGTGAAATGTGAGGCGGGCGAGTCCAGACACGACAGCAGGAAGAGAGAGCTGGAGGGGAGGGTGAGGAAAACAAGGGGGAGGGAGGAGGTGTAGATGGACAGGTGGGGAGGGGTGGGGGTGATGGAGGGGTGAGAATGAGACAGTTGTGGGTGAGACGGAGGAAGAGAAAGAGAAGGAGGGCAGATTAAGAGGGTATTGATTTCTATATAAAGATGGAGGGATGTGATATGGGGGGAGGTGGGGGAGTCAGAGGGGGGAGTCGCAGGGGGAGAGGAGGTTGCCGGGGAGGAGAGACGAAGGTTCGGGTTACATAACGACCCAAACGTCTGTCTGTCTGTCTGTGCGGTGCCCGTTTTTAACTCAAGGTCCACCAGAGCTCTCAAACACAGAATGAAACGACAACATTAATAATACCTGTAACAATGATGATAATAATAACAGGAACATAATATTAATAATAACAATAAGATAAAATATCATTAAAAAGCATGAAAATCCCCCAATAATGTTTTAAATGGTTTTAAAAATGTTAAAGTTTTGATGTCTGAAAAATAATTTTCAATTATTTAAAATAAAAATCTTGATAATAATTTGGAAAAAACTGAATAAGAAATATTTAATTATTTTTATATTAATCAGAAATAATCCAAAACTTAACATTAAATATAACAAATAATTCCAGAAATAGCATAGGAAAAATTCCAGGTAATAAACCCCACAAACTAACAAATAATGATAATTGAAAAAAATAACAGAAATAATAATAAATAAAAACCCAGAAAACAAATAAATTATAAACCACTAATATTCCAGAAACAAATAATTCATAAATTATGCAGAAATGATCTGGTGAATAAGCAAAAACCTGCAGAAATCCAGAAACAATCCAAATACAGTGTTTATCAGAAGTATAACAAAAAATAAAATTAACAATAAAGACCCAGAAATTATTCAAAAACAAACCAGAGTTAACAGAGATGCCTAAAAAAACTAAAAGAATCTTGAAATTAACCACTAAATGTACCAGAAATAATACAGTAACCTTAAAATTAATCTGAAAACAAAATGGACATTACTGGAAAAGTAAACAATAATCTAAGTGAAAAACAAACAAAAACACTAGCAGCAAATAATCCAGAGATTAATCCAAAAACAAAGAAGCTATCAAAGGAAAGTTTAAGGTGGAATTAATGTGACACGATCACATTCTGAACACTTGTTTAGGGAATAAACCAGATTTCTGTTTCCAATATAAACCTCCGATCGATATGATCAACACAATCGTGAAAACCGCAGATTAGCAAACACGCAAAGAGCTGCAAAAACGCACGAAATCTGAAAAATCTGACTTCTGCATGGAGTGAAAACAGAGTTTCTTCTTCTGCTCGATGGATGTGATAAGCCAAATAATAAAGGTCATGTGAAGGTCACATGATCCATTTCAGGGTCCAGTAACAGTTTGTAGTTAATGTGAAGTTTCCAAAGACGTTCAAGCATTTAAACAAAAACTTGAGTCACACACGTGCACTCAGGTAAACACACAAACACAGTGACACACACACTGTGACACACACACAGTTACACACACACAGACACACACATCTTCAGCTCCTCTTTTCTCGCTGTTACAAACTGTTGCCAAACAAGCAGCTCCACTTTTTCCTTTTTTTTCAGTGAGAGCGTGAAAACAATCGAGCAGCTGAGCTGAGCTGCATCCTGCTGCTACACACACACACACACACACACACACACACACACACACACACACACACACACACACACACACACACACAGTGCAGCTCACTCACCCACAGCACAAATCAATACCAATTTATAATTCAGGATTGCTGGAGTTTGGGTTTTAGGGCAGCCTGGCTTCCAGCCTTCATAAATATTACAGTGTTATTGACTTGATCTCAATGAATTGGAGATTTTCTTCTTCTGCGTTTTTTTTCTTCTTCTTCTTCATTGCAACGTCCCGCTCCCCACTCCTGCCTCCCCTTCACTCTCTCTCCTCCTCCCTATTTTATTCCTTTTGGGCGATTCTGAGGAATAAAGTCTTCTTTATTTATTCCCTACAAGTTGGATAGCTAACAGGAGATAACATGGTGGCTAATAGTCCCCCACCCCCCCACACCCCATCACTCCCCTGACCATCACTGTAACACACAGACACACACCTGAACACACACACACTCGATAAGAGAACATTTCTTCTCTGACTGAACAAAGACGCCATCGTGTTGAACATTAATCATCAAAATCTATGTGTGTGTGTGTGTGTGTGTGTGGCTGTGTTTGAAAGACACAAAATTGTGAACACACACACTCTGCATATATCAAGATCAGTTTGATCCAATTTGAGTGATTGATTGATTTTATGACCAAAATCTGCAAATCTGTAAAAACTCACTCGTTAACATGAAAGATGCACATGCACACACAAACACAAAATACACACACACACACACACACACACACACACACACACACACACACACACACACACACACACACACACACACACAAAATACACACACACACACACACACACACACACACACACTCCTTTGTACTGATTTTACTGATCAATTGATTGATTATTTACAGATTTCCATCATATGATCACTTGTACACACACACACACACACACACACACACACACACACACACACACACACACACACACACACACAAACAAAGCTATAATGATATTTTCTGTTGTTTGTTTTCAGGGTAGTTTGAAGACAGGATTTACCCAGAATCCTCTCTTCCTCTCCTTCCACCTCCTCTTCCTCTCCTCTACCCTCACTCCCTCCTCCCCCCTCCATACAGTAAAGATGGACGTATTGATTTTCCTCCTGACCACCAGCACAGTTTTCTTATTTTTCTCTCAGCTGATCCGCTGGCAGACAGACACTAACGACACACACTAACAGTGTGTGTGTGTGTGTGTGTGTGTGTGTGTGTGTGTGTGTGTGTGTGTGTGTGTGTGTGTGTGTGTGTGTGTTGATTTGCCGAGCTGTTTGAAGCAGGATACCAAAGATTTTCCTCAGAATCCATTTAAAACATCTCCAGTCAATCGGAAGCCTTAAAAAACCCACTTGTAACCATGTAACATGTTATTTACAATGAACACATTGAAAACAAACAACAAAATATCCAAATAAATATGTACATGAATAAATAATGTAGTTGAACTCATGGGTCACATGACCTTTATTGATCTCTGAATGAAGGAGCAGAGTTTTAAAAGGAGTCAAAGGCTGCTTTTTGGTAATGCATACAGAAGAGAGAGACAGAGACTCTGAAGAACGCCTTTAATCTGTGTGTAGTGCGTTTTTACTTATTTAGCATTTAGTAATGAAATGTAAACAGAATAAATTATTTCTTTAAGGTGGCTGAATGGCTAAAAGTGACGTCAGTGAAAACTTGCAGTTCCTCTAATGTCCACTAGAGGCTCCAGCAGGGGCGAATTTTTTCACACACCTGTTTTCATGCAGAGGCGTGGTTATCTGACTAACAGGCGGCTGTAGCTGCTAGCTGTCTGCTAGTCTTCACTCAAACTGGATCTCAGCGCCGCGTTGGTGCTGTTGGAGCCTTTTAAAGACTTTTATCTCACCAATAATAATACGGCTGCTGTGAGGTTGCACTAAGTAGCTGATATCTGTCACTGTGTGATGCACCCATACCTCATCACTCCACCTTCTCATCCAGATGTGGTTACTCTTGGCTCCAGAAGGCCAGCATGGCTGCACAGACATTTACACTGAGGCTTCAGAGCCAGCGTGGTGGTGGTGCTCGTCTTTCCTCTTTCATCCACTCCCTGCTTCTCCTAAATCCACGTTAGCACGCAGAGTTGGCGTCCGCTCTTACGTTGGTCATTGTTTTTCCTTCCTGGCAGAGGTCGCAGGTAGTTGTCCAAAGCTGAAGCATGTTTTACTGGGATGGTCACCATAAATGAAAGCTGTACTGGTAAAGGGTTCTCAGCTGATCTTCATTGTCACTTTTACTTCCGGTCTTTTTTAGTGTTCCCACGTTTGTAATTCTCACCTGTGTTGAATTGTCCAGTCAGTCCAGCTTGCTCTGTCAGTTTTTCCAGGCGTTTCCTTGTGGACCTTCATTTCTGGAGTTTCTGATGTTTTCTTTGTACTTTTTAGTCTTCTGTTTCTTCGTGTATGACTTTTCAGAGTGTTAGGGGTTGTTGTCCTTTGCCTGCATCATTTCACTGAGCGTCTGTGCATGCCCAGATTAAACGCTGGTTCGCTTTGTCTGCAACAAATATGTTATTTTCTGTAGTTGGAGGTTGTTTGATTTGAGTGTTTGATTGTTGGGGTTTGTCTGTCATGTTTTGTACGCTGCATCTTAGGTCAGAATTTTGATCTTCCTGGTAAATTTATGTTAATACACAAACTTACAATTAAGGACCCAGTTGCAGATAATTCAGTGTAAACTTGATCAGATGTTATTGTTGTTCTTGTTGGTGTCTGAACTGTGGTGCTATAAAAGCTGGAGCCCTGCAGGTCGGCGTGCGAGTTGATACTGATTCTGTTGCCTCTTGTTTGTCCGACTCTGTCTTTCTTACCTCTGCAGGCTGTGAGCTTACAGAGCTGAAAGCCTCTGTTGGATTTTCCTCCTTCAGCAGGTTTTCTGATGTCGGTACTGTCAGAGCTGAGATCTCAAAATACAACACCTTTCCTTTCCTTTCCTGCTCACTTTGTGGGGAATTTGCACTCCTGTGCTGCAGGAGGTGAAATAAAGGGGGTCTCTGCATGCATGAACAGCTAAAGATGACGATGCTCATGCATGAAATTCCTACGAGGGTTACGATTTCTGAAACAGAAACACTTTATAAACATGACGTTAGCAGCCTCTGTTCACTTTCAGTTTAATCATTGCTTAATGTAATTAGGCTTACACTCGTAGGGCCAAATATGGTGCAGCATCACTTCCTGTTTAATCAGGTAATGAAGAGATTTTCTGTAAAACTGATTAGGAGCTCGGAGTTCAGAGTTCAATAAATTTACTCAAACTTCTTCTCATTCTTTCATTTCTTGCTCAGCTGATTGATTGATTGATGGATCAGACAGTTGGAGAAAACCTTGTTAATACTGCAGTGTTTGTTGTCTCACCTGGCCTGAGACCCGTGTTCACCTGCCACGTCGATAAAGTTTGTTTTTGAATAGATGAAGCCTGAATAAAACCCGCTGGTGCACGCCGGCACCATTCCTCCTGCTCTGCCCTTTTGGCTGATCATCTGCTGCAGGATAATCATGACTGAAATATTGAAGCGGCGTCGTTTTGGAGGCGAACTGAAATTTGGCAGCGCAATGCAGGAGGAGGGGGAGGAGGGAGTCGTGGGGGAGAGGGGGGAGTTCATCCTCCGCCTGCCCGCAGTCGTCTTCCTTCAGCCCCGCAGTAAAACCCCTCTTAGTGGGTAGTGCCATCTGGCCGGGGCCCCTGGCGGAGGCGTAACGGGGCCTAAAAAACTCGGGGTCGCGATGCTTTACTGCCCAAGCTTGCCGCCTGCAGATGGCAGCGGGCGTGCCGCTGGAAAACGCCAAGGTCGCGACGGCATGTGGCGCGGTGGAAGGGAGAGCTAAATGGCAGTGGGGACGGTGGGGGGGTAAGGAGGAGGGAGGATGGAGGGGAGGAGGCGCCGCTGGAGCCATAGCAACATCAGGGCCGTGCTATGCTACATTAAAGAGCAGTGCTAGCTCGCCATATGGGAGGGCTACTGCTATCAAAGCTAATAGCTATGTTAGCTTAATGCACACACACACACACACACACACACACACACACACACACACACACACACACACACACACACACACACACACACACACACATGCAGGAGTTCAGGCTGATACAAAACAAACTTTATGTGTGTGTGTTTTACCACACGCACACACACACGGTCTCACAGTGAGGTGGCAGCTGGTGGAGTGAAAAGCCTCCCAGTACAAAGGAATTTAATAAGAGAACAGCTGAATGAGGCAGACAGACAGACAGAGAGGCGGACAGACGGACGTCTTCCCCCCACATATGACGCACTGCACCACCGACCCGTCTGTCTGTCTGTCTGTCTTGTAACTGCGTTGACCTCATTATGTGAAACTTTGAGCATGTTTCATACGAACATACACAACAGGATGTAAATCCAGGATTTTAGATGCGCGTTCCTGCATAGATGAAGAACAGAAGTTTTGGTAAAGTAGAAGGAAGAGAAGAAGTGAATCCTTAAATACTTTGACCGAAGCTCGTAACTGTGGGCATCACAAACTAAAAACCAAAGCAAACTAATAATAATTAAGAAAAATCATTACAGTAATTCACAGAAATAATAATTTGGAAACGCATTTCCAGCCATAAAATATCAAAGCTGAGAGCAAAACTCTAACATCATATATACGTGTAGTAGCAAACAACAAAAGGGCTTTTTCTGTAATTTAATGGTATATTTATAATCAAATGAAAAACAGGGTCAATTAAAATTAAATAAAATTAGTAAAACAAGTGCATTCTCTGTTATTTAACAGTACATTTCTATTAAAACCAGGAGAGTTTCAGTAATTTTCTGATACATTCACAGTAAAAAATGATACTTTCTGTTATTTAATATTACCGCTACAGTGAGAAAGTAGACACTTCTCTTACATAATGGTATATTTTGTATATTTTAGTGAAAAAATAAAAAAACTTCGAACTTTAAAGCTCACAGGCTACAGCCTAAATAAGCTGTAACTGCACCAAATGAAACCTAAATTTAACTGAACAAAGCGTCCGCATACTTGTGGACTTTAACGCATCATTGTTCATTTCACCGCCTTTCATTTTATTTATTCACTCTTAAGATTTTTATTTCTAGTTAATTGTAATTTTTTATTATTGTTCCTGTTTTTGCTCTAAACATTGTTTGACCTTTTATATTTTCCTGTTACTGTCTCGTCAGCCGTCGCTCTGAACGGCTGTTACAAACACGCTGTATAAATAAAGATTGATTGATTGAACAAACAGTGATGTCAGGCGCTCTGCGGACGATATGAACTTCTTTCTTCGTTTTCTTCTTTCTGTTCATCCCTTTGTCTCCAGTGCTGCGCCTCTCTCTCTCTCTCTTTTTCTCTCTTTCTCTCAGAGTCTCTCGTCCCTTGGCGTCCTCCCTCTCCTCTCTCTCTGCCTGCAGCTGAAGATGAGACTGAAAATTAATTTGGGGGGTTTCATTACATTCACTTTTTGGCCCATTTCCCCGAGTTCAGTCCCCGAGCACACGCACACACACATACACACACTCTGTCCATTTCAGCTCTGGGATGAAGGGAACAAGGAGGAGGAGGAAGGAGCTGGATTTTTTTTTTTTAAACCCAGAGATGTACCATGTGACCCTGAAGGCTGGTTAAATAATAAATGTCCCTTCACTGGTTGGTTGCTTTTTATTAAGTGGGCAACATTTGTAATCTGTTGGTTGTGTCATCCTTCTAAACTCTCACAAAGTGCTGTCCCCCGATGGGGCGATTCGTACACGCAGCCCCGAATTATCCCTAAGTAAGAAGAGGTGTGTGTGATGCCATAACATCAACAGTCTGTCCTCTGTATGAAACAAGCCACTTTAAGCCAACTTTCTTTTGATTGTCTGACTTCTGGAAGCCTGCAGAGGGGTATTATCACTGCCTGATTGACACAAGAAACCAGATTTCCCACATGCATGTGTGAAAATCACCTCATGTTGACTTCGATAGCAGCGTTATAGAAACTAAAAGCTTGAATTAAAGCCGCACTTTATTATTTTAGACATTCGTACTGAAAAAATATGTTTAGTGTGAGTTTTTCAGTACCACCAATATAAATAGCAATAACAAATATTACACTATATGCATTACAGGTTTGTAATAGTTGGAACTGCACTGTTTGTAATTTGTGAATTAATATTTAAATGAACAAATTACAGAATTTGTTGAAGAAAAAATTTAAATAAAGCAAATAATGTGTTTGCTTTATTGAATCTGAAATTTTTTACCAAACTGAATTATTTAATAAAGAGACCTGTGATTTTACATCCTTGTTAGAGCTGTATATTACATTATGTATAACATATATAACATTATGCACATAAAAAACAATATTAGTTTAAAAGGAAATAAAACATTTACTTAATCTGTTTCTGTAAAGGGCTTTTATTCTGAAACCCGAGGACAGGAAGAAGTCCTTTTTATACAGGGTCAGATGTTGGGACCACTGGGTCACATCTGTCACAGAACATTTATCAGTGCTGTAACTGAAGCAAAGGTGCCAAAACATTAGAGCCAAACTTGTGCGCTATGGGGGAAGTACTCAAACTCAAACTGCAGAATGTAGGCTGTAAATTTCTACCTTGTTAGTGTGAATCAAGGCTTTGCATAGTAAATAAAGCTCACACTTTATGTAATGAGACACTTAAAACAGTAGAATGTAAATATATCAGCCATACAGCAGAATTACTGCAGTAGAACAGCTCAAACATGCAGGATTAAAAATCAAAGAAATCCAGGGCATGCTGTTTTAAATAACACTTTAAAGGCCTTTGTTCTCCAGCACAAGCATGTTTAATAGTTTTTTAGGTTAAACGTGACCATGCCTGGAGAATAAAGGCATTTAAAATGTTATTTAAAACAGAGCGCCCTGGATTTCTTTGATTTTTGAGTTTGAACATAACCGAAAAAAGAAAAATGATTTGAATCCAGGAAGAACTCCGACTCCGGGACTTTGTACGGGAGGAAAGTGATTAAGGTGACACACTGAACATGTTGACTGTGTTAGAGAGGCGGTATTCTCAGGCAGAAAACATAACGGCTCGACGACAGAGGGAAAAAGTAAAAGCCTTAAAAGGTTGAAAAATAGAGTTTGGTGGGTGGGGAGAAAACGCCTGTTTACTGATTGTCGGCCTGCAGGTTTACTGATCTTTCTTCAAAAGTAGAGATGACTTTATAAAGTAAGTATAGAAACATAAACAGGTTTAATTTCTGCGCTGGTTTGTTTTTGCTGACCTTCCCGACGCTCTCACACATCTCGCCGTTGTTTCTCTAACGCCTTCGTATTCTCGCCGTCCAATCTCACCTGCTGTCACCTGCTTTCTGCTTTTTACACTTCAAAGAATTTTTTTTTTTTAAAAAATCTTCAGCGTCTCCCTGCAGCCGCTTCCTTCGCTCGCTCGCGGACTCTCACCTCCTCAGGTAAATTGAGTTTTCAAGGTGAACGTCCCATTACAGGAGAAGGTTGACAAATTAATTTGGTGGGCGCCTTGTTGCAGTGTGGGTAGCGATAGTGACCGGCCTGTCAATTTGAGAAATGAGGTGTAGCTCAGTGAGCCAGATGGGAGAGAAATTGAACAGCACATTAGCTAATTACTTATGCAAATCACCGCCAGTCGCTGCACCTTAACTTAAGCATGCTGGATGACACTCGGGGAGGCTGCTGGAGAGTTTTAGCTAATGCTAAGCCAGACGTGCACCTCAACACAGCCCCTCACCTGCTGCGGGAGCAACAAACCTGCAGCCAAGCAGAAAATGGATCACGCCGTGTGAAACCGACGTTACGGCAAAAACAGCAACAAACGAAGAAGAAATAAAAAGTTTAAAATGCTTCCAAAGTCTCAGATTTTAGGTTTAAATACAGAAACGTTTCACAATAAAAGATAAAAAGATGAAATTAGAGAAAAAACATCCAGCTTTAAAAGTGAATTAAATTAGGAGGAAGACTTCACATCTCTTTGGGTTTCCTCAGATGAGTCAAAGGATGTTGAGATGATCGTCCACAATCATTTTTGTGTTTTAGAATAATTTTTTAACGAAGACAAAGAGACGTTTTTACTTTATATATTTACTCCAGATTTAATGCAGATTACTGCAAACCTCACACACGCCTGAGCACTGTGTGAGCATCAGGGCTCACACTTGGGGAAACATCGGTTTGATTTAGTGTAACTACAAATCTGAGTGTTTTCTTTGTTAGTTTTTCTGCTGAATGAAGAGTCTATTAAACACTCACTGCTGAGCTGAGATAAAATGACTAATAAAATGAATAGTTAAAACTCCAGTGCAGCCAGTGCTCACGTCATGTACCATGAATTATTAGGGCGTGGCCTCTTTGAGTGACAGGAGGATGGTGACACAGGTAGCTGTAGCTGCCTGCTAGGCTTCACCTCGGCTAACTGAAGTGAACACTGTTGGGCCTTTTGGAGTATTTTTAAGACTTTTATTTTGAAATGCCATTAAGAACTGCACTGTCTTATCCCGAAATTGTGACTTCTGGCTTCAAAAATTCCAACAAAGCACAAACACAGTGACTCCAAAATGCAGAATTTAGAAGGTGGTTGGTGAATGTTTTCGCTTCCAGCTCTAAAACTAAAGATGACAACAGCCAAAATGCAAACAAGCTAGCAGGGAAGTAGTTGTTTATGTTTTCTTCCTCTCTCTGACATCTTTTGTAAGAGCAAGGGTTTAACTTGTGACCCTTTAGAGGCCCTGATCCTCCCGACTGGGAACAAGTAAACTAACAAACACTAAACTGCCAAAAAATGCGAGCAGGCACAGAAACAAAAACCCTGTCAGCTGGATAAAGTCACTTATTCTGTGATACGTCATATTAGCTGGTAATACTTGTGTACTTTTACCTTCTGAACTCTTGTAATGGAGTATTATTAGACGGCTGTATTATTGGAGAGAATTTAAGCACCGCCGCTGGACTTAAGAGGTCATACCTGCTTTATTAAGACTCCTTCATTGACCATCAGGAGCCTCCTGTGTAGCTGATCCCTCCCCATCTGCAGCCTAAGCCTCCTCCTCCTCCTCCTCTTCATCACTACTCAGCATCCCGGTCTGAGACTTGGTGGCCAGGTGTTCATTTAACGCCTAACGGCAGCTCAGTAAGGACGCCCCTGAGTCCGCTTCACGCCGCCGCCAGCCGAGCGAAGACTTCGCTCTGCCAAAACTCCCCTCTCCCCCATAAACCCCCGTTCCCTTCCTCCTCCTCCTCTTCATCCCTTCATCCTCTCCTTTCTTTTCCTCCCTCGTTCTATTGTTTAAACTCTGCCGTACGTTAACCTCGGTGGCGGTGTTATTTCCCCGTCCTCTCCAGGCAATAAACTCCGCAGACGTCCAGCAGCTGGACACTAAAGGCTGCTTTACAGCTGGACGTACGGGAAGCAGGATGGGACATATTTGCTTTAAATACATTTCATACTTTTTTTATATAGTGCTAAAAGATCCTGGTGGTGAATTTAGATCAGACTGACCGCTAAGCAGACCATGTTTGTAACCAGGGGTGTCCACCCTTGTTTTCTCTCCCAACATGCACAGCGTTCCCTCTCTGAGCTATCAAGTGAAGCTTAGCGTGTTTCATGTGGACCTTTTTCCTAATCGTGCCTCACTAATCCGACCTGCCAAAACCAAACCTCACCGTCCAATCAAAGACCCCCGAGATCTGCGCGGCCGCCGCTGTGGTCGCACGTTAATTAGCCCATCTCAGCCTTTGCTAGAGGATGCTGGGAATAAATGGTGGGTGAGTAAAGGAGACAAAGATGAAGTGAGTGCTGGAGCTCGTCTCCTCGCCGCCCCTCTGGAGGCTCGATGTCCGTTAAAATCAAGTCGAGCCGGGGGCGTCAGGGCACCTAGTTCTGATAGCAGGTGTGTGTGTTTGTGCAGGTAGGAAGTGAGGATAATAGACTCGACTGTGTGTGTGTGTGTGTGTGTGTGTGTGTGTGTGTGTGTGTGTGTGTCTGTGTATGTGTGTGTGTGAGTGTGTGTGCGTGTGAGTGTGTGTGCACATGCGTGCGTGTGGGGGAGAGTACAAGCATTGATCCATCGATCGGTGTCGGTGTGGCCCCCGAGTGCTGGCAGGCTTAACTGTTATTACTGCTGTGGCTGTTTAGCTGTCAGTCATTAATTAATGCACTCACACTGTTAGCTCTCTCCACCTGTCAGTCACACACACACACACACTGAGCCGTGAGTGATAGCCACTCAGAGTGTTTGATTTCTGCCTGCTGACGGTAATGAAGTGACTGAATGGGGACCGACGACTGCTCCGCTGAACGACTGTGATCCGGGTTTAATGTTTGTGTACGAGTGACCCGGGTCAGTCTCCCCCCTCCTGGTTCAGAGAAAGAAGTTCCTTTAGCTTAATGCAGGTTTCCATAGTTATTTTAGGTGTGTGTTAAATCAACTCTTTTTTTAAATGGAGTCTACCGTGGATTCATATTAGTTACTCTGGTTTGTGATCAGAAAACACACCATTGGACTTTCCCTGTTAAATCAGCAGAAATTTGAATGGAGTTTGGTTGTTGAAATGTAGGACAAAGGTCTGTTTTCTCTCCAGCTTGGCAGCAAAACAGGTTTAAAGATGCTCGTTGGGCTTTTTTCATGTAATAAATCCATTTAAAGTAAATCCTACCTGAGTCTCTCTCATCCAGAAGTCATATAAGCACCTCTGAAAAACAAGTGATGTTCAACATAAGAAGTGGGAAGGATGGGAACGAGGAAGGGCTCTCTGAGTCTTCCTCAGTCTTCTCAAGCTACGACCAAAGCAGCTCCTCAGGCGGATACAGACATGTCAGACGAGCCGTGGAGCTTCGGTCAACTCATCTGAACATGAATCTGACATGGATAAAAAAAAAAGTAGATGATGAATATATGATAACTAATCTGTGAAACTAGACGACATGTAATCAAAAAATGATAGTTTGATCGCACGCTGACCTCTGATGCGAGTTTCACCTATCAGAGACCCTGAGCTCTTCCTCTTCAGGACACAACTGAACATGTCACAGATTAAAATGGTGCCTTTGCATCCACACTAACTGTGGATTTTCACCTTGAGTTACTTGTGAATACGTCACAACTGGAACCCACAAATATCTGCCTCTAACAGACGACAGGATGAGGATGAGTTCAACAGAAAGTTGGATTCAGTCTTTTCTTTTTAGTTTCCGAACACAAATGTTTCATTTTTAACTGTCAGTCTGGACTGCAAGTGAACGCACCACATGTTTGAGTCCCGTTCGAGTAACGTCTGCTATGTTTTCCTCCTGACGTTTGGTCCAAAGCATCTCAAACCATTAAACTCCACTGCGACATAAACGAGAAGTTGACAACCTAGATGTAAAATTATTTATTTATTTATAAAAATTTGTTTTCACATCAGATTTTATAAACTGATGTTAGTCTTAATTTAACAGACGTGTCTTCTCAGTCAAGTCACTGTAAAACATTTTTTAAAGCTGTTAAAAACATTTTCAGTTTCTTGGTTGGCCATTTTTTTTCTTTAAAAACGGTCTTAATTTACCCAGAATTCACTGTTCTGTAGTCCTAAAGTGCAGCGGTTGAAGTTGTCCATCTATCCTGAAGTCTGTTTGATTTAAACCAAGTCTGAATGGCTTTGTAAGAAACACGAGTGAGAAGCAGAGCCAGCAAAAGAAATTAATCCTCACATGCAAACTGATCAACATGCTGCGAATATTATTGATTAAAAGTAAAAGCAGAGGCTGAAGTTTGTGTTTGCAGGTGTGTAAAAACCTGCAGCCGGTCATCCCCGCCACCACCGTCACCTCCAGCTGTTCCGGCAGCAGGTCGCAGCCTGGATGTGACACGGCGGGTGGAAAGAACCGGAGCGGGTCAGCCCGAGGTCAGCGCTAATCTGCATACCGGCGCGGCGCTTGCAAACTTCCCCTGAGAAACAGCTGGGGGGCGGCTGGGTCCCCCCCGCTGGTAACTGGAGCAGCAAAGGCAAAAAACAGAGTGCGGGTCGTTCTTTCACAGCGGCGTCCTAATGGAGTCTCATTGAGCTTCATCGGGTTATTTTTCCCTCCATTTGTTCTCCACGTGAATCTGGGTGAATTAAGAAAAGATGTTCGTGATGATTTGTGTGTCCAAGAGAAGCAGAAACAGGTTTCCCCCCGAGCGAGAAGCCTGCTGAGGCCGGACGGGGGGTATCTGGGGCGTCTCGGGGGGAGTTCGGGTCCAGGGCTGGTCTGTGACACGAAGCAGAGCCGAGAGCAGAGCGTTGACGACGTGAGATTTACTGTAAAGTGCAACATCTGTCCTCCGCCGTCCAGCGACCCCCCCCGACTCAGATCCTGTGAATCTGTTTCGCTCTGACAGCTTCAGACATGCTGCTCTCAGAGCTGCTGTACAACATACGTGACGCACAGTTCATACGACAGAGCGTCCGTCTGCAAAGCAACCTGTGACCCGACCTAACATCTTTCTGGACACAATCTGTTACATTTTTTCATCTTTATGGACACAAAGTTTCCCACATGAAAATTTTCCCATTCATTCATTCATTCATTCGTCTATCTGAACACACTTTTCCCCACTTTTGTACTCATAAAAGTGAGTGCCTTTTGTCCTGTTTCCATATTCTGGACAGAATGGGGTTTTTTGTTTTTGTTTTCCTCAAACACAATAATGAACATTTAGAGGCTGCAGGGATTGTATGGATGCAGCCAGTCATGCCACTGCTCACGCCTGAGACTCATGTTTGGTATTAATATATTATTATTATTATTTTAGGTTCAGGTTTAGAAAAAGCTCGTGGTTTGGGTTAAATGCAGCAGTTGGCACTTCGTGTTTTCCTGGTTGCCACGGTGACATCCCCTCACCTCGTATGATGCGTTTTCTGTACTACGTTAAATGATGCTAAAGTTTCAGACTCTGTTTCTGCCGTCGATGCTTCAGCTCCACATTACATCATAAAACTGATCAGAAGCAGATGTCGATTCGATCTGTGAGGCGAGGTCCCGCCAAGCGCATTAAACCGTCACGCGGTCTTCCTGTGAGTACACTCGTTTGTTTGTGAGGGACTTTCCCAGCATTCGTGGTTAGTGAAGTGTGGACGGTGTTTATCTGACAGCGAACACTGAAACGTTTAAACACCGTACAGAGACAGAGGTGTGCCAGAAGCATCTTACTGTTACAGAGAGCATGAACGGACAAGTGGTGGGATGTAACGTTACTCAAGTACACTTTTACTCTACTGTATTTCTGCTGCTTGCTGATTCCTCTCGATTATATTTTGGATGCAAATATTGCATCTTGTTCATTTTTTATAGCTCTATTTGCTTAAAATTCAAACATACTAATATAAGATTTATTACATGTAGCAGTATAAAAGTAATTGCAAAAAAGTAATCTTCAGCTGAGGATCTGGATGCAGATGTGCTTTTTTTCTTGTAGATGGACACAAACATGAGAGAGTCTGTTCAGCAATATGAAAGCAAAGGAAAATTTGTGCAGAAATACAGCTGTGATACTTGTAATTATGCATAATTATGCATCCTGCTGGGCAACGTTATCTGTAACTATACTAATATTCTATCCATTGTATAATAGTAGCTTTGCATCCAAAATACAACAGAGAAGATGCAGAACATGAAAGTACTTAAAGTACAAGTACAATAGCTCACCACCAGCTGTAACATTAGTGATATGCATGTTAATCAGTTATTATGATCCAGTTACATATGTACAGTCTGCATAATGAGGGTTTTTCCTGACAGCAGTGGTTTACAGGTTTGCCGGTTTGAGCTCTGTTGCATCAGTAAAGTAAAATTGAACATGCAGAGCTTCCTGCTGTGAAACAGGGAGCAGCTGAAAGCCGCTTATTAAGTATTTCTGATGGTAAAACTTCTGTCCTTTTAGGTGGAAGTGGGATTATTTTTCATTAGTAAACAGTTTAAATGTTTCACCACTTTGTAAAGGGGGAAAAAGCCAAATGATTATTTTTGGATATTTTTATAGGATGTATTTAAATAATTAATGAAGCTCTTACACACTGAGGCCATGTTTAATGATCAGGCTACAAGGAGCTGAAACTTACAGGTAAATGTTTTCTCAGTCTTATCCTCCTCTCTGTTATTTTTATGGCGATTCTATGCAGAGATTAAAAAGCTTTCAAATCTCTGAAGTCCGTGCACGGGTTCACGTCTGATCCAGCCTGATTAAACCCTCCTGAACGGAGAGGCTGAGGGCGAGCAGCCAGCTGCACCGCTGATCGTCCCTCAGTGGGAAAGTGTCGACCTGGCAGCCGGCGGGCGAGGCGGGTCGGGTCGGCCCGCAGAGAAGAACCGAGGCCGGCCAAAGGAGAGCACACCAAGGACAAAACCGGCTCTCCTGGACCAGACCTGAGCCAACCTGGGCCGAGCAAAGACCAAAAGTCACAGAGACTGAAACAAAAACAAAACCGAGAGGCAAAAACAAGAGCAGGAAAATCCAACAGGCCGAGCAGGTTTTAATGAGGGCCAGAAAAACAAAAATGGATTTACAGTCAACAGTTTTTCGACTCTGGAGGCGACGCTCTCCTTCTGAGTTTCCAGTTAGTCGTGATGTTACTAACTATTAGAGAAAGACGGCTCACAGCTGATCCTGATGGTGCTCTCTGCAGGTTAATTAGGACGTAATTTGAGGAAAGGTGATTACATTTGGAGGACTCTTTACAGGCAGCTGTCAGCTTCAAGGTTTTCCTACTTAATAACTAAAACTCAGGATTTCATGGTAGTCCCACAGAGGTATGAATGGAAATGTGAAGATATCAGATACAGATATTCACTTAAAGTACTGCAGGATACTCACAGTCTGCACGGGATGATCGCTACATAGATTAATAAATGTAGACACGCCACCGCTTAAGTGTCATTAAGCTGTTTGAGTACAAACAGAATGTGTTTTTATTGTGGTCATGATCTCTCTGTACGTAACACTTGTTCGTCTCACCTTTGAAACCTAAAGCTGAGGTTAAAGGTGACGTAAAATCCTTTTGAAGGAGTCTGGTGGCTTTTAAAAGAGCTGCTGTTCATGCAGAGCTGTCTGACAGTCCGAAGGAGTTAAAATACTCTGAACACAGTTAATGTGATAAATGCGGTGCTTAAAACCTGTTCCAGACTTGCAGCTCCTGTTTGGAACGGTTTCTCCCAGTTTGGGCCCAGTCTGGCCAGTTTATAGGTTAGTTAGCCATGGCACTGTTACGTGTTGTTGGTCACGAACTGGCCCGGGCTACCGGCGGTATGAAAGAAGGGCAGAGCTTCCACGTCTGAAAAGAGAAGCCAAGGATGAAGTGCCTTAAACCTGCGAGGCGATAGCTGTGGTTGCAAAAAGACACCAGGTCCTGTAGAAGTGTCTTTTGTCCCCAACTGGTCTCTCAGATGGCTGCCCTCCCTGAACCTTTTTCTGCTGGAGGTTTCCTCCTGTTTAATGGGAGCTCTTCCTTCCCACTGTCGCCAAGTGGCTGCTCATCGAGGGCCATCTGATCGTTGTGGTTTCTCTGTATTATTGAAGGGTTCTTACCTTACAATATAAAGTTCCTTGAGGTGACTGTTGCTGTGATATGACGCTATATAAATAAAACTGAGTTGAACTGAACCTTTAGATGAGTTAATACCAGCAATCAAGTCTCAATAATGTGGCCCATGAAAAAGACTAAATATTTGTGTTTATTCTGCTGCCAGTCTAAAGAAATTTTTGTTAGAAAAGTCCCAGAATGCGGTAAAGATCGGCTTCCTTTACACCTGTTTCTGTTTAAAGTAAAAAATGTGTTGTAAAAACAGAAAGTGAGTACTCGGGTTCCAAACCTTCACAGTGGACTGATTTAAAACAATCTCAGAGTCTCTGCTGCTGCTGCTTCTGACAGTTTGTATAAAGGTGAAGAGGTCAGGAGCCAGAGGGGCGGTGCAACATCTGTCCACAGCTGGAAGGAACAAGGTTTCCCAAGAGAAACTCCCATCATCCACTTCCTATTTCTCCTCCACCCACTTCAGCCCCCCATCCTTTAAATAGAGAACATGTGTCGCTCGATCGGCCGGAAGCTGCTCATCACGGATCATAAAGTTGGTGGAAGCTGCAATCCTCTGAGGATCAATTACACATCATCAGATGAGTTAAACGCTGCAGGTTCCCGCTCACGTATCTGCACATCAGGCCGGGTTTACAGCAGCAGCAGCAGCAATGTAACCGACTCTGAGAAGAGTAACGCCGTACCACACAATAAACGCTTTATTTTATTTTCACTGCAGCACCTAACAACACGCTACATGTGCAGCATTAAACTCCAATAAGACTTCTTGGACGGTCTCTTAGCACCATGAAGCCCACAGCAGGCATGTTATTGGTCAGATGATGTCATTAAAAATGCTCCAAACACAGTCCAGAGGACCAGTTCAAGGACTCTAATTAACAGCTACATGTCAATCAAAGAGGCCACGCCCCTAATAATGTAATTTTAAGGCTGTACAGTTTTATTAATGGGATAAATTATCTATAGAGACCAAAACTGTTTTTATATTAGGATATAAACATGTTTAATTCTGGTGTAAAATTTGACTTTTTAACATGGGACTCTAAGGGGACTGACTCACTGCTGGAGCCTCTAGTGGACGTTAGAGGAACTGCAACTCTGCATTGATTGCTGGTTGTCATGAACTTCAAAAAAAAGTTCAGATAATTTTGATCCTCCTGGTCATGCACACCTTAACTTCCCACGTTGCACAAGTCCTCCGCTTTGTCTTCTGTTTCTGCCTGTGGATCGTTTCATGAGGTCAGACTGCAGTCCTGGCTGCTTTCCTTCATTTCTTCCCTCATCTTTCGACCGATGAGTCATTCATAAAAAATATAAGGAAAGCTAGAGTTAAAGCTCAGCTGTGACCTGTAAATCTGTGAGTGTGTTTTAAACATATATACGCGCGTGTGTGTGTCCACGTGTCAACCTAATAAACGGCGTCTCTGAGGAGGAGGCGGAGCCGTGATCTCAGTTCATTAAGCGACTCGGCCCTCGAACGTGTCGCGGCGCTCGCTCACACTCAGCTGCTTTTTAATTAATCTTTAGTTTTCCCCGCTCGGATGCTGAGTTGTGTTAACACCTCGCAAAACGCCGCCAAAGCTTCGGGGGGTGGTGGAGCTGAATTTCAGATGTGAAAAGCGTCTCGATAAAGATTTGATTTGATGAGAGTTTCGCGGCTGTCGTGGAGCTTTTCCACTGTTTTTGAAGCGTTCAGGGTCCCAGCCTCAGGTGTGTTCTGACAGCAGTTAAAGAGGGAAGTGTTGCTTTCTTCACCTGTGGGGCTGCAGGTTTTAGTATTCCCTCTAATGTCTCAGCCGCCCTTCAAACAGAAACTGTAATTCTGTGTAAATGATGTTCAATTTCTCCCCAAAGCCAGGCTGCAGTCTGGCTTTCATCTCCTCCAACAGGAGGATAGAGCTGAGCTGGGACTCTGCCAGGCGGAGGACCGGGCAGCTCCTCCGACGTTAAACAACTCCACTGTCAAAAAAACAAAAAAACTGCCTACAAATTTAATGACACTTATTATCTCAAAGGCTACAAATCTGCTTTGTAGTTTCCCCCTCCAGTACACCTCCCCCTTCCTCCTCCTCCTCCTCCTCGTCAGACATGTTGAAATCTTTTCAGGTGAGAAGCTTTGAGTTGTTTCACAGTTCATCTCGCCTGGCTGTCTGCGGAGACTCATTTGTGCCAAAAATAGAGGGGAAGGAACGTGTTTTACTTCACAGTGTTACAGTTTGGGTCTCTATAGCTGATTTCCACATTCATAATAACTTAAATCTACTTAATTTATTTATAACTCACCTGTTTTAATTGTAGGATTTTGGAGTATTTTTAATGACATTATCTGACCAATGATGTGGCTGCTGTGGGCTTTCAGCAGTCAAAAAGTCTGAGCTCCAGTTTTGGTGAAATTCAATGTTATTGAGCTCTTATGAACCAACATGACAGCAGCTGAAATGCGAATACCGAGGCTTCAGACTGTCACAAAAGCACTTGTGTCCAACTTATATACACAGTCTGTGGTTTTAACCCAGTTAACCTGGTTTTTCAGTGACAGGACATCATTTGTGCTCCTTATAAATTGTTTTCCGGTTAGACTGATTCTCCTGCAAACGAAACATGAAACTCAGGTTTCCTGAAAGCTAAAACAAAAGACGCATAGCTGCAAAATTTCAAATAGTGCCCAGTTTGTCAGTGTGTATTTTCTGTGTGGATGGGACTGCGGTGGCGGTGGTCGAGGTGCGTTTGGTTCACGCTGTGTAACACTCCTGCCCTCTGTTTGCGCTGACGGTGCAGTGTCATCAGTGACGGCTGGCAGCCAAAAGAGCCGTGAAAACAACAACCTGAAAAAAAAAAAAACCCAACCCAAAAAACAACAAAATTGAGCCGCAACAGGAAGCCGCAGCGGCAACATTTCACTTCCTGCGCCGAATCAAAGCCGAGGCCGGCGCCGAGCAGGAAACAGAAAAGAGAGAAGCAAGCAGAGATTGACACGGGCCGTGCAGCACTTGACAAGCCTCCTCGTGGCGTTTGTTCAGCAAAATTAAACACTCAGGACTGTTTTCACCTGCTCAGGCAGGCAGCCGCGCATATGGCCCGCAAGTTAAAAATAAAGACAATGCGCATACATTAGCATACATAATGCAGCGCGACCCCCATTTAATATGCAAATTCCCTGAAATATTACTGAACACCTTCTGTTCCGAGAGAATACATTTGAATTTGCAATTAGAGTTATCCTGTATAATTAATGAAAAGCGTCAATTTTTGGCTGCCGCCTAATTTGATTAAACATGTTGATGAGGCGTTTAGAGGCACCGCTGGATCGCAGGAGAAAAGAGATCTGGGATCAGGTGATCAGGGGACAGAGAGCGTTGGGGCCAGGGATCTATGGAGAGGTGATGGGTGAGGTCACTGTGATGTCAGCAGTGTGTGTGCCTGTGTGTGTGTCAGCAGTACAAATGGCGAACAGTGTTCCTGGGATTTTTTTCACCTGGTCACCGTCTGTCAGGTCATTTTACAGGAAGCTGGAAGATGTTCAGGTTTATTCTGCAGGTCAGTCTCAGGTCACATGATCACATGGTTCCTACCTGCAGCTGAAGGGAAGCTCCTCCTCCTCATCTGCCTGATGAACATGAATGATGTTTGTGATAAAGTGAGTCTCGCTGATTGAGGCTTGCTTGTATTGCAGAGATCAGATTATTATGGCCTGTATCGCTGGGAGCTGCATGTGTCTCCATTTTCAGCAATAGCAAAGTAAAACTTTATTTACAGAGTAATGTGTGTGTTTGCTCACACACCTGTAGCTCACAGGTTCGTCCTTTTTATTCAAGCTGCCTTGGGTTAAGAATTTCTGAGATGCTTTTATTTTGAAGGGTAAAGGTCCATGCTACAAGCCTGTCTGAACAGTCAGCTGAAGCAGTGATGTTAGAAAATTAGTTACAGACTCTCCTGTTCTCACCTGAAGATCCTCTGATATCGGACAAGATCACGTGAGATCACCGTTAGTGATGATGTCATAGCCGGGGGTTATGTGATGATTTTGAGTTTTATTTTGGTGTCCTGCTGCGCTTTGATCCTGGTTTCCTGTTTTCTCTTGTTCCTTTCTTTAGTGTTTACCTCCTGTTTGTTGGATTACTATCGCCTGTGTCTGATCAGTGTGGATATTCAGTCCTGCCTGCCTCTCAGCCTTCATCGAAACATCTGTTCGTGTTCCTGGATTCATTTTTCCATTTTTTGATTTCTGTTTTCACCTTTGAAAATTTTTATTCTGGACTTTACATTCAGCCAATCACAAGCCCCCAGTTTGACCAGCTGACGCAAAGTTAAACCAATGCGAGCTAATGATATTTCTGATTGCCATATTAAGGTGAACAGGTAACTGGTACCTGTTTGCTCAGCTGTTTTCCATCGTTTTCCTGGCTCCTGGTAGAAATACTATCAGAAAACAGAAAAATAGAAGCCGTGAAACATGAAATAAAAGACGAAAGAAGATGAAACTTTTGTTTAAGAAGAGTTGTGAAACACTTCACTGACTGACAGTGACCGACCGTCATGCATGCGCTCATCCTTTAATTACCGGAGTTTTCTCTGTAATGCTGTGGAGTCTGTGCCCTGAGGCCGCTGCTGATATATAAATCAAGCTGAATTGAAATGCAGCTCTGCGCTGCTCTCGCTTTCTCGCAGCAGAGCAGGAAACGTCTACCTGCTCCTCCACACCTGAAGTTTGACGGTTAAAAGCAAAGGTGGCGAACAGAGGGAGAGAATTTAGAAAAGAGCTTTATGCTCCTCAGGGGGGTCACTCTAAATCATAACCTAAATATGCACACACACACACATTTAGCCTGCTTGTGCTGTTTATAAAAGGAGTTGAGAGGTGATGCTCAGCTGTATAAGAGATGCTAAAAGACTGAAGAGCTGGAACATTAATTCATCCTCTTCATCTCTAGAGGAACATAAAGCTGGGGTCATGACCTCAGGATGTCTGACCTATGACCTGTGCTGTTTTTCATGTTTTGGAGGTACGATATTTCATACCTTTGACTTCCTGTTGAAGTTTTTCATCCTACAGGCTCTGTGGTCGTAGAATATTGTTTCCATAATGGGTGGGGTTATTGGCTCCTCACTCAAACCCAGGGTGGAGGACCAGGTGTTGGCTTTTGTGACCTGCCCGGTGTCGTTAGAAAGACCAGGGGCTGAAGTAATAGGAACGAAGGTGGAGGGTCGTAACACTGCACACCGCTACACCTCCAGGACCAGGATGAGGTGTTTCTAACAGTCTGTTTTTAATAATCAGATTTTATCTCCTGTAGCTGAACTTTACAGCATAACCTTTGAGGCGGCTCGAAGCAGACATACTGGACCTTAGCCATTTAGATTCTCTTTTAAGTAAAGAATAAATAAACAGCATGAAGCTGAAAGAAGAAGTGTAATTGTTACTAGATCATGGACACAGACGAGTCCAATATTTAGCTTTTTCTCCCCAAATTAGAAATATATCATAATTAAAATGTAACCATTAGCAGTGTGTTGACCTGGTGTGTGGATGAACATTAGATGTTTTACTGTGCAAAGTAGCTCAATCACGCCAACACTTCAGCACTGATATCCAGACTTCCTGTATCTCCATTTTTCCCGGGAAAAGGGGCTGATTTCTTGGGTGAAACCCTGGGATCTGGTGTCCTGTTGCTGGTGATGAGATGTGTTTCTGTGTGGCTTTAACAGAGCGGAGGACGTGCAGGAATGTTTCACTCTCTGTGCTGTCGCGATGCCGTTAACTGGGAACGTTCCCCTCAGTAATCCACTTACAGCAGGCAGCAAATATGAAGCGGTGGACGTGGACGAGGTGTCGCTCTCTCTGCCGCTCAGGGAAAGTGGAAACAGGACACTTTGAGTGTGATATAAATTCAGTTCGCCTGACGTGCTGTTGTGGCTTGAATGAGGTCAGATTTAAGCAGCGGAGCTTGTGGCTTTGTTCAGGCAGGAGATGCTGCAGATAGGATGGAGGCGCCCGGCGATTACAACAAGCTTCAGTCAGGAGAAGAAACAGACTTCACGCTGTGCTTTGAACCGCAGATATTTATAGACAAAGATGTTGCTACTCTTCTTTGGAATGATGTCAGTGCAGCTGCCATATTGCTCAGAGGAGGCCTCACCTGCTAATTTACGCATGTTTTCAAACAACAACAGTTTATCTTCTGTGATGCAGAATTAAAATGTTTCTGATAAGCAGAAGGAAAAGCTTTCCTCTGTGGGTTAAAAACACCTTTGAAACACACACTTCAGTCCCCTCCACGCCGCCTCAGATATTCCAGCCTCCATCGGCCGAGTCCGGCCCAAGGTCAGGCCAGATGGTGTGGCTGGCTTCACCTTGCTGCTGACCGCTGGTCCCAGCGCAGCAGAGTGGAGCCGCCGCCAAACAGATGGAGAATAGCGGCGAGCTTAAAAACCCTGAAATCTGCAGAGGAGATTCAGCAGGAAAGAAGAAAAAAAAACATGTTTTCTCGGAGCTGTTTGTGCCAATTAGGTGTAATTTTTCTTTACTCGTTACTTTGGATGTGAGTGTGTGTTTAATTTGTCCAATGTGGTTTCAGTGCCGATGCCGACTTCAAAGCCGAATAAATTACATTTACTTTGTAATGCTTGCATCATTATTCTTCCACTTCATCAGCAACCAATCAGCCTGTGCATGTGTGTGCATGTGTGTGTGTGGACTCCCCTATATTTATACTGATATTATTATTACCACCAGTTACAGTTTGCAGCCATCGAGAGCCCCCATGGCTCCAGGTTTACTGCACGTCTTTGCTGCCCACATAATTTCATTAACAGGAAAGAGATTATTTCCACACTTTCTTGTGTTCTGAGTGATTTATGTTCATCTTACTCCAACATAGACGACCCAACGACTCCAAACTGGTGACTTTTACCATCATGACAGTGAATAAAATGAGCCTATGTTATCATATACTGATATTGGGTTTCGCTCTAAAGATCTGAAGTTTATTAATAATATAGAAAACTGAAAAAAAACTCTAATCATGTCACTGCCAACTAATTTTCTTAAGGTTGATTAAATATATCAGCACACATGAAAGCCCGGGTGGGTTTTTGGTGCCTGTGGAAATAATAAAGCTAACTTTTAGAGTTGGGGGTTAACTGGAGTCCAATTAAATAGGTTATGATCACCCCTAGTAATATATTTAAAAGGAAGTTAAATATTAATCAAGAAGTTAAAAAACATGGTAAACCTTAACCTTAAATTTAAAAAACCTAAAATGATTTAAGCGATCAAAGCTGTCCAAAGAAAAGTAACAAATGTGTTTTTAGACTTTTGTTTCAGTACTTTCACAGACTAAATGAGTAAAGTTAAAAGTACTTCATTATGGTAACAAGTGCAGGTGCAAATACTTTATACTGTTAGATGGACATTACCTTTAGGAAGGTTGTGAAGCTCTGTTTAAGAGATTAAATATAAGGTACATTTATTCAATTCAATTTAATTCATTTCATTAATAAATGATGAGGAGATTTAAAAAACAAAAAAACAAAAAAATGTGTCACTTTATAAATAAGTGTTGCATTTTTATTTTTGCAAATGTTTCATCTAAAAATATTTAAAAACATAGTTTTATAATGAGAAACATAAATATTGATTGAACTAAATGTGGCAAAATTCTAAAATTTTGATGTTTTATTTTGATTTCACTCTTTCTGATGAGTGATTTTTTTTTTTATTGGATTTTAATAAACATGCAGAAATGCTGTTTACATTTTCAGGTCATGTAGATAAATACAAATGTGAAGTGTTTTACAAACAATACATTTAACAAATATTGGAACTGAACGGCCTCCATACGGGCTGCCTGTGACGGAGGAAATTAGAGGAGAATCTGATGGATGCTCAGCTGGGATGAAGTGAAAATGATTTGTACTAAATTGGCTCAAACATATAAACCTTTGAGAAGACATGGCTGGAACTCAGATTTAAAATAAATAAATAAATACACACAGTTTGTACTCAGTGTTAGTAATTAGTGAGTGTTTTAGATTCCTGGACCTGCTCAGGTGACACATAACAACATTTTATTTCCCTTCACTCTCTGAGTCGAGGCAGCAGCTGGAAAGGTTAAAGTGGCATGAAGAGATATTGAAATGAAATGGTTGGAAGGCAAGCCTCGGGCGTTTATTCAAATGACCACATTTTTTCTTTCCTTTCCTTTAATTTTGGCTCAATAAAGCTGGACATTCAGCCATCAGCAGTCAGACACTTAATTAAATACCTCAGCAGTTGTACGAGCTGCGAAGCCTGTTTGGAATAGTAATGGATATAAAGAGAAACATTTGTCAAGCTGATAAGTGAGAGATAAATCTGCTACCGCCTGATCACATAAATAACCCGAAAAGTCTGACTTTAGGCAGACTGGATCAGACTGATGGACAACTGGGATCAGGAGGCGTACTGGGATAACTGGTGCTGCATGTAGACTGCTATGATTTTCTTGTTCCCACTGTAATGAACCTCTATTTGTGAATG
Source organism: Diplotaxodon limnothrissa (assembly GCF_057381915.1). NCBI lineage: Eukaryota > Metazoa > Chordata > Actinopteri > Cichliformes > Cichlidae > Diplotaxodon > Diplotaxodon limnothrissa. Next base: position 11,083,660 of record NC_140597.1, on the reverse strand, counting down.
GCGGTCATGATAACTGTAGGAAAGCTCTAACACTGAACATCTGTATCAGCTGGGTAATGAAATGATGTTTATCAATATCAGTGTGTGATTGTAAACGAAAAATTATATTATGTCTTGGTCATAAAATTAGTTTCCAATTAGCAAAAAAATTATTTAAAAAATTATTATTGTGTAATCATGCTAATTAAAATTAAAGTTGTTAAGAGTTACTATGTAACTAAGAGTTACTAAAATAATATGACGTTGGTCAGTAGCAAGTGCTAATATACCAGTTGTTGCTTTTACAAAGCAATGAGGTTAATAACAAATGCGACTATGTCATTGTGCTAACAATGCTAATGTGATGCTAACAACGTTTATAATGTAATTTTTGAATATTTGAATGTAATTTAAAAATAACTCATATTTGGTAATCCAGCTAACTTTGATCTTAAAGTACATTATGAACACTTTTTGGTTGATGATTTAAGATTAAAGATTCTTTATTGTCATTATGTATTCACAATTCTGTGTTCTAGCTCTCTCAATATTTATAACAAACAACAAACACAAGAGTAAATATACACAATTGGGAGAGTTGCACAACAATAGGATGTTTTGCACATCCTATTGTTGTGCAATTGCAAAATGCAATTTAATGGTAGTAAATTAACTTTAATTATAGTGACTTACTTCAGCATGTAGTTAGCTGTTGGGATTTTAATTTGGGATTTTAAAATATTTCGTTCACGTTCCGGTCTACTGGTATCCATTTTAAGCTATTAATCCCAAACCAAATAAAAATATTAATATTAACTACAAACTAACAAACAACAGAGACTGGAGCTAAAACAGCTTATTTACAACAGAGGATGAACACAGGGGCTGCACAAAAGACCAGCATAGGATTATGAATAATTATTTTTCAACTGTGAATTATGCAAAAGTGTTTTAGTGGAGTCCAAGAATAAAAATATAATTGTGGAAATGAGCAGGACAGTCCAGGTCAAATACACGAGCGTTAACACTGGAATAGAACTGTAACAGTGAGCTGCAGATGATGGTTAAAGGTTGTTTTTTTAGTAAAATAAATGTCGACCTTCTACTGTACTTCTGTTTTGCTGTTACATGTAGTTAAAGGTTAGTTCCCCTCGGTGCGATGTTTTCTCAGAGCACTTCAGCCTCATTTATTTAAAAGAAAAAAAATATTCCTCCCCAGTTTTATGATTCATTTAACACTAGTTGCTCACGCCTGCCTGCGCAGTAAATTCTTAATATGTACAACATGATTTAATTATTGCTTCACATTTAAGATACAGACAGACACACACACACTCTAGTGATTTTAATTAATGTTTTACGTTCGTAAAATATGTTTTCTTTAGCATTCACTACATCACCATATACAGTGATACAACCTGTTAAAGGATAGAAAAGGGATTTATATGAAGCATCATTAAGTACAAATCCTGTCCAGGAATCTTATTTTTGACCTTTACTGAATATGTAATTATCATTTATTTTGTTCATACTTCCTTCTTTTTCTTATAAAATATTATTTATTATTATGGTGGAAAAGCCAGAGCACTGACAGTGACAGTGTACAACATTTTGATTGTAATTGGAATTAAATGAGAAAGAACAAGGACTATAGCCATAAAGAAACAAACAACTTTACATTTTTAAAGATTGAACTCTTTGTAAAAGCAGCACTGGAGCATTTTCTGCACAACGCAAGCAAAATCCTAAATATAGACTCCTGAGTAGATGAGTGTAAACGCCAGCATCTTAAAGGCTCTCGGGAAAACAGGTTTTATTTAGCGATGTTCCTAACAATCAGTTTTATGAAGTAAAATGTATATATTTGTATATAATTGTATCCAAAATACTTCATTTTGAGAGTAAAGTTGACTGTCAGTCGACTCCCATAGTTGTAGTTCTTATTATCTCAGTGTGTTTGTGTGCTAAATAAGAAATAGGTTCATCGAGCCTATTAAATCAATCGCTGATCAGATCTTATTTAAAAATGTGTTGTTTTATACTTTGTTGAGGTTAATTCGAGCATCTCTTTGTAGATTTGTTTATTTGTGGTATTTTTATTTAGCTTGTGTTTTTGTGGCTGTTTGGCATCTCTGAAGTTGTACTTCTTGTTGTTGACCTGTGTATTATATACAGTTGTTTTTATCTTTGTGGTGTTTTATTGTTTGGTTCCTGTTTGTCTCATTAGCTCTTAGACGTATCTTTTTTCTTTGTGACTTTCACTGCTCTCTGTGACGGAGAAGCAGTTTTTATGAAGCTTTGCAGTGGTTTTGCAGCTGCCTGTAGTCATTCTCTAAGTGTAGTTGTGTCTCACATCTCTTTACTGTGTTTCCACAAGCAGTGTGAATTCAGTGAATATATTCATGCAGCCTGTGCCTAATAAATGTTTCACAATAAAAGCTCTGTTAAGGGAGCTCTTAATGTGAAACAGGATAAAGGAAGTGTTGAGTACCAAATGTACTGATTTCAACCAGCCAATCAAGGTGATGCTTTATACTAAAATGTGTTGAGGAAATATGGTCTGCATCTGTAAAGTTTGCGGTCTCTTTACAGTAAAACAACTGCATTTCTGCAGTTGTTTTAAAATCTTGTTGCCTCGATCTCTATTTTTATTTGGTTTGATAATCATTTTATTCATTTGATTTCAAGCCAAGCCTCCTCTGGACCTATGCCCTTTGCCCTCTTCAGCCATCCTTCCACTGCTGCTGCTCAACCTCGAGGCCATTACTTTGCTTGTTTGCAGCTCTGAGTAATGAGAACAAACTGAAGGCATCAGTTTGGGATTCTCAGGTCAGAGACGAGTCCACAGGTCGTGAACTCATTGAGCTTTTATGTCTGGAAACAGAGTTTGTTTTCCCTGAAGGTCGGCCTCACTTCAGCGATTTACATCCCGTCTTCTTGATGTTTTCATAATGTGATCTTTGGTATTTGGAGGTTTGACTTCACCTTTGGAGGCTTTAACACAAATGCTGCTGCTGAGTTCAGCTGCCGAGATACCTTTTAGCCACAAACCTTTTTGGCTGTGATGAAATTTTTGTCAAACCTCTGCAAAATGTCAAACTTTTCAGGAAAGAAATTAGTCCTTTTTTTCTGTTTTTACTTTTACCTTGAGGCAGTTTGGAGTTTATCTGCTGGGTTTTAGGAGGATTTCATCAGATGAGAAGTTGAAGGATCCTCTCGGCCCTGAGAGAATTAAAAAAATCTTTCAGTCCAACTTGAAAAACGTGCAACACTGCTGCTATGAGGATTTCACATGATAGTAGCGATACCAGGGATTCTGCTGGATTTAAACAGATACTTTATAATTTAGAACACCTAAAAACAAAATATAACATAAAATAAATAACAGCACATGAAGTCCAAATACATGCTTTTCATTTAAAATTAAAGCTCATCGTTGTAGTTCAGAGTAAATAATTATACAAGCTAGAATTGAGGCCCAGAATTGATTAGAGTCCCAGAGCATTGAATGTGAAGATTTCAGCTGCTGACCTTTTTATTAAACCATTTTAACCACTGTGGCCTCCTGGAATTTGTTTTCAGACCAAATTCTGCTGAAAGTTTTTCAAAAGCTACACACAAAAGGAATAAAGAGCTCAAAGTCTGACCTTTTCAAGTGACTTATATAACTGTTTTCTTTTGTTTTGTCCAGCTTAGCAAATTCAAGCGTCAAGTCAGCTATACAAAATCAGCACTGAGTGGAGCAGGCCTATTGATTTTAGAAAACAATTTATTATTACTATTTATTTATTTACTTATTTTTCAGTGTTTAAACAGTAATTCAGGTATTGTTGTTTGCAGTTATTTTTATGTATTTGGGGGAGGAAAACCTCTTAATAATTTGCTAACTAATGCTAACAAGGCATATGAAGTCTCCAACATGGGTAAATTAAAGTTGAGGTAAGTTAAATTACCAGAAAATGCTAATATGCCTACGACAATGCAATACTACCTTGGCCCAAAAAAGCTTGAAAAATGCTACACCTGCTAATAATCGAACCTACTTTTGCTTCCTGAGTATGGCAATTTCGAGATGAACAGAATCAACTTTTCAGGATTTACTTACCTGGATGATTGAGCATGCATCAAGACATGTTAAAGCTAAGTTTTGGCTAAACGTTTACCTTTTCAACAAATGCTAACTTTTGCTAATAAAAAAGTGCCTAACAGATTGCTTTTTGAGATGGCAAAATGTAAAGGGCTGAAACGTGTTTTATATTTCTTCATATATAAAATGCATATTTAAAAGTTAAAAATCAAAAAGTTAAAAGGGCTAAAACTCTGGCTAATTCAGCTAAAAGTACAAAGAGACATTTCGTAAAAAACAATGTAAAAGTAAGAAGAAAATAACTGGCAACACATTCTCCAGTGCTTAGGAAAGAGTTTAACAACAAAACAAAATTGGAGTAAATTTGCTGATAAACGATAAATCTTGAAACCTGAGATAAATAGCATTGCTAACGTAGCATAAGAGCATAAGCTACACTAGTGATTACATTGTTTTTCAATGGAAAGTCTTTTCTTAAGCTTGGAAACTGTAATATATTGTAATCTGAGTTACTTTAGTGGGGGTCATTTTAGCAGAAGTAAAATAATGTATAACTCTATTTTGCCCCTGGAAATCCCTGCAAGACCCTTGAAGGTTGCCTGGAGTTTGATGGATTTCAGTTTGAGAGCCAACAATTATATTTTCATATCTAAAAAGACAGAATGCGGCTCTCTGTTTAAATCTACAGAGTATTTCTTTTTTTTTAATTTAGCAGAGCAGACCCCTCACTGTAACCTCCGTGAGAAAGCCAACAGCTTCTAGGCTTCCAGGTTCTGTCCAGTTTCTTCCAGGTGGTTCCCAAACTGTTTCCAGGCCTGTTCTGGCATATTTCTCACTGTTTGCATCGTCTGTGGATGTTTATCTGGTGGCAGCTGTTCTCTCAACGTGCACTCTGCCTAGCAATATGGTACAAACCCGTACACATGCAATGTACTGCTCGTCATGTACTGCCGTAAACTACAACTCCCAGGATTCCCAGAGGGAATCTGGGTGATGGGGGACACTGGGTTGGCCATATCGCAGTGTGGATACATGGAGGAGCAGAGGCAGGTTGATTAGATTGGATTTGTAGGTGTGCTGGAGTGGACAAATCAATGGAAACATGCAGATGATGATTGATGTTTGGACATCCTCTGCATTTCAGTCAGCTTTAACTTTATTTAATTGTACTTAGAAAATTTTGCTTTTTGGTTTCTGATTATCTCTCCATCTAGTTTTGACCCAGTCATAAAAATTACAAGTTTTTAAACAAAAGATCTTTTGTTTAAATGCTTACTTCATTGTTGTTTTTAACAACATCTAAAAGGTTTATTTGCATGTTTTTATGATTTGAAAAATAGACGATTCGTTCACATTAAAATTAGACGGTGATTAGATTTTTGCGTGTTTAGCTGCGGGTGAGGGTTTGCAATGTAGGGAAAAATGTAAGATCCACTCATATTTTAGTGTCTCACAGGGAAAACTCACGGATCAGATGAGTCTAGCTTTAACCTTAGTGTTACAGTTTTTGCTTTAAAATGTTGAGTGTGTGTTTTATGCCAAGTTTGTGTGTCTGGGTGTGAGTTAAAAAGGCTTACATGTGTGTGTGTGAGATTTCATGCTTATGAGGACGTGGTTGTTTTTCCTCTGAATTTCTCACTTTTCCAGCTCATATTTATGTCCTGATGTCACACACAAACACACACACACACACACACACACACACACTGGCTGCAGTGTTGCGTCACACAGATGATTTTTCAATTGCAGAGACAAATATGCTGATCGTCATGACAACGCTGCCAAAATACAGCTGGGGAGTAACCTGAGTTCAGTGTGGGGGAGTGAGTATGTGCTGGTGTTCCTGTCGTTGTGTGGACATGATCATTGGGTCACTATGTGAGGACTCTCGCTTTCTTATGGGGACAAAGACCGAATCCCCACAAGGTCAATAAATCAGTGGGTGAAGAACTGGTTCAAGATTGGAGTACACTTAGTTTGATGCTAGGATAATATTACCATAAGGTTAATTTAATCTTACAGGTTATAATATAAGGTGTGAATAAGGTTAATTTCTGGTTAGTGTAATGGTAATACACTATATGTATATATAAAATAGCATAATTTATATTTAAAAGCAGTTGGTTTTCCAGTCAGGAACTTTCAGGAAACTGAAGGTGTTAAAGAGAGTTCAGTTTCCTTGAAGTGGGGTTATATAAGGTCCTGAACCATAGCTGCTGTGTTTCCTGCAGCAGGAATTATTAGGCTCAACCCCCTAAGACGATTTTATACAACTAAAGGAATCAGTATGAGTTCAAGTGGGTGATAGTCTTTGGACTTCACAAGACTCCATTCATAAAAAGTGGAATTTGTCCTCATAAAAACAGGGCTGTTTTTAGTCTACTGGTGCAGCGACTGGTTAGGTAGTTCTGTAGTTTTACTCTGTTTATTTTTGGTGTTGTTGGATTGGTGTATTTGGATTCACACTTTGACTTATTCACTGTTAGACCAGCATCGCATCTTTGTGGATGCTGCAAGAAAACTTTGAGAGCAGCTGGAGAGTGCTGCTTCTGCAAACACACCAGATAATAATTTTAACATTAGGTTTAATTAGAAGTTAGTGTGGCTTGACATAGTGGTAGTGTAATCTTAGAATAAGGTTAAGATGATGGTGCATATCTGAAGTGAAGAAAACATGGCTGTGTGAAACAACTTATTCTTATATGACAAGATATGAGATGTTTTTGCAGAGTGTATGCTGCAAGGAAACACTGGTTTACTCTCTGTCTGTCTCTCTCAGGCAGTATGAAATAATTATGGGATGTTCTGTTTGTCTCTGTGCTCCAGGAACTCAGCACACACACACACACACACACACACACACACACACACACACACACACACACACACACACACACACACACACACACACACACACACGTATTTAACCTCCAGCTAGCAGGAAACAACAGAACACGAACAGGAAGAATCTACAACACTTTCATGTTAAAACATCTCTGCTGTGTTCCCGTTGGCTCCAACATGACTCCCGTACAAACAAGACTCCTTATTCAGCCTCTTACATCCAGGCCTCTGAATATCCGTTCTGAGCTGTTTACTGTCACAAAAGTTTAAAAAAATAAATAAATTATAGCGTCTTCTATTATCGCCACAGGCCTCCACACTAGGGGGCGCTGTAGATACTTGCTTTGATCCAATCACATGTTCTTGTTTACTGATGGGCTGTTACATAGAGATGGTGCATTTTAAATATATATTTTTGTAGTTTTAGATTCAAACTACGGGATCATGATGGTTAAACAAACTCACAAAAGCGATCATTATTATCATAATCTGTATGTTAACATAGAGGAAATTAGAAAAACGAATAAATGAGTCTAACTGTCAGCACAATGTAATGTTGGTTATTATTTATTAGTGTAAGGTTAGATTTAATGGGACGGTAGGACGGCAGTGTGATGGTAAAATAGGGTTCTGGTGAGATTCATGTAACATTAGGATAAAGTTAGTTTAATCAGATTAAGGGCAGGATAATGTTATGGTAAGGGTTATTGCAGTGTTTGGCTTACGTTACTGTCAGCGTATTGCTGGAAAAATGTTTTGATATGAAATTAGGATGAGTAAAGTGAGACTAATGAAACAAGGTTATGAAGGAGTTAATATAATGTTACAATAAGGTTGGTTTAGCAAGCTTAATGGGATGACAAGTTTAATTTTAAGTTTATTGTAATATTTGTTTTCAACAATGTTAGAAAAAGGTTTGGCTTAAGTTGTTTCAAAGTTTGGATAAGGTTAGACTAAAGTTAGTCTGGTAAGCCTATAAGGTCAGTATCCTGTTAGGATAAGGTTTTGGTAAGGTTAGGATAACATTACTGCAGTATCATTAATCGGGCAAGGTTAGGATACTATTAAGGTAGGGTTAATATAATGTTTTAAATAAGTTAGCAAGATATTAGAATTGGTTTTTGGTTATTATAAAGTTAGTATAAGGTTGGGGGTAAGGATAGAATAATTTTACTCTAATGTTAGAGTATAACGTTTGTTTTAAGTTGCTATGAAGATAATGTGAGGAAAGGTCTTGGGTAAATGTGTTAAGCGTTTCATTTAGGCTAATGTTAGCATCATTTTAGAGTAAGCTTTGGGTAAAACTACTACATAGCGAGGATAAGGTTAGAGTAAGGTTATTATTACATTTTAGTTTACTGTTAGCATAACGTTTGGAAGATGTTAGGGTATTGTTACCTCAAAGTTTGGATAAGGTGAAAGTTTTTTGGCTAAAGTTCTTGCATTTCTTGGTTTAGCTAAACGTTAGCATCATTTCAGACTAGCGTTTTTGGTTAGAAAAAAGTTATAAAATCTCAAATAAAGTGAAATTCTGTTTTCTGGTGTTGTGTAAGATATTGTTGGAACAGTGTTAGCTAAAGTGTGGACGTGTTTCATATTTAGATATCGTTACCGGTTTGTTGTAACAACCGTATCAGGGTCAGAGAAGTTTAGAGCAATTAGCGTCTGAAAAATCTTCCTCCCTGCAGATGAACTTCTTCATGTGTTTTTAGATTTTGGCTTTTGATCCTTGCAATGGAGTCATCATGTTTCCAGCCTTTTGGAGCGATGGATTTTGTGCCACTTTATTTTTAAATGAAGAAAAACTTCCCTCCGGTCACAGAGGGGGAGGAAGAGGCGGGGATGGGAGCATCGCTTTCTTTTTTTATTATTGTGATCGATTCAGATTGATTACGTTCACATATTTAACGTGACGCGCTCCTCTCTTACTGTTGCTTCATTTGGAGCCAAAAAAAAAAAAAAGAGGGGGCGGCCGGATGACGTTCCGCCGCCGCCACTGCCGCCTCCTCCCAGAATGCATAATGGCGGCACTCAATATTTCAGACGGAACAAATGAATTGCGCGAGGCTCTTTTAGCAGAATAAACTGCTTTTGCGCATCAAGACAAAGTCTGGGGACTAAGGGACCGAGGACCTAATGTGTTGTGACAATAGACAGTAGAGAGGCTGTGTGTGTGTGTGTGTGTGTGTGTGTGTGTGTGTGTGTGTGTGTGTGTGTGTGTGCGCGTGTGAGTGAGACAGAGGCAGATCTGTTCCAGGGACTGTTTTAGTGCCTCATCAAATATTTAGTTTGATTGTACATGGTCCTGTAATTGCCATCTTGGCTTGTGAATTATTGATGGCGTGTAGCAGAGCCAAGGAGGGCCCTCATCCACACACACCCACACACACACACACTGCTCGCTCATGTGCTGTAATAAGGCCAGACAAAAGCAAAGACACACACACACACACACACACACACTGAGGCTGGTGCTGAGGCCAGTGAATCATCATGTAATGGTAATGGGCATGAAGCTGCTCTTGTTTCATATCCTAATTAGCTGCAGAGGAGCATCATCTGAATTCCTCAGTAATTATTTGAAGAGGGCGTTTCAACAACACGGCAGAGTCAATATTAGACTTTACTCGACCTTCTAATGAGGCGGCCCTTCTTCTTCCTCTCCTTCTGATGTTTTTGTAGCTCAAGCTGCCTCCCAGCTTCTCCTTCTTATTTTCTCGCTTTTGTTTTTCAGCTGCAGATCCTCCACGGTTTGTTCGTTAGCTGCAAACAAATGAGATGTGACGGCGAGGCGGTTAGCGGGTTAACCAGGACGGATTGCTGTTAGCTCGCCGGCAGCCCCGGCTCGCCACGCTTGGCTTTGTGTTTCGTTTCAGTTTTGTCACCCGTAAGATGAGCTGGAGCTGGTGGCGAAGGCGGCGGCGTGCTGGCCCAGACTCGCCGGGCGGTCAGGTGGTAAACCTGCAGCGGCGGGTGGCGTGGTGGCTTCTCAGAGAGCATCAAACTGTGAGGGCGAGCGGCGGCGGTGGCTGCAGGATCAGCAGCACGGCAGCTTTTAAAAATACTCCTGCTGAAATATTGATTTTTTTTTCTGCTTCTTTTTCTTTCTTGCCTAACGTAATAAGTGAGACACTCCAGGGAGGGCTGTGTGTGTGTGTGTGTGTGTGTGTGTGTGTGTGTGTGTGTGTGTGTGTGAGAGAGAGAGAGACAGAGAGAGAGAGAGAGAGAGAGCATCCTTGCTCAGCCCTCAGAGTGTGTGTGTGTTCATTTGAACTGTGTGTGTGTTCATCAGGGCCTTGTAATCTGAGCCTGACATAATTGCTTCCCATAGTGCACTGGGTGTGGTCGGGGTTGACATCATCTAGAGTAGCCGGCGAAAATGCTGAAGTCAGACCGACGCCCCCCCCCGATGTGAGCTAATTTAGCTTTAAAGGCGCTCCACTGGAACAATTACACCAGCCGCGGTCACTTTCCTTCTTCCATTCAGAATTAAAGGCCTCAGCAGCGATTGACCACTCACAGGAAGGTTTCAGGACTTTCTGCAGCTACCACATAAACATCGAGGGCCTAGAGGTCAGAGGTCACCCAGGGATGACTGAAAATGACTAGAAATAACCAGAAACTAATGAATAAGTGACCAAAAACAGAATGTATATATATAAACCGAGATACAGAAGGTCATCAAACAACCGCGGAGAACCACAAAATGGCTTTAAAAAGAGAAAAATTACTACAAAGACGACAACGACGCACAAAACAACGGCGCTGAACTGTAAAATGGATTCAACGAGATGAAAACAAGAGCAATTAGAACCAAAGCAATGAAACAGAATTGAATAATAACCAGAAATCGAGATGGAGAAACACAAAACTACAAGAAATAATGCAGAGAGAGATAAAACGACTTCAAAATGACACAAAAAAGGACTTTACGGAAAGACACAAGGTCAATGAAAGCCTTCAAATAGACTTGAAATAACTGTAGAGAGAAACTAAATGAGGCAAAATCCCAAAGGACACAAAACAACCACAAAGAGAGAAAACGGGATCAAAAAGAAAATTTAAAGGACACAAAATTACTTAAGACAAACAAAACGACCACAATGACACACACAGGCCGACTTTAAAGACGTAAATTGGCTTCAAAGAGACAAAAAAGGAGCCCAAAGGACACGACATGGTTTTAAAGACCACAAAGTGAGAAAAAAAAACTGCCCTTTTAACAGCTTTCTTCTGATTCGCTGCCCCTCTCAAACAGAAGGTTCAAGCAGCAGGTGGGAAGGACACAGAAACCTTTATATATATTTTGTTACCCGTCCACCTGAATCCACACTGATGTAACCTGACGTCCACTTTAAAGCCGCGTGTTTCCCGGGTGCTGCCGCTCCGTGTGACGGGAATAATGGGAACGGTCTGGTGGATGGTGTTTAATATTCCCACAGGGGAGAACCAGGTTTGTGATTTAGCTTTAGTTCCTAGGAGGGGAAATCTTTTTTGACTTTAATATCATGTTGAACACAACTGCTGCTGTGTATTCCCTCCACGCCGCCTGCCAGGCTGTGCTCTCCTGAAGGGCAGCGCTGATTTCAGAGCTGCATTACGCTCCGCTCTCCGTCCTGCTATAATTGATTGTCGGTTGGTGTAATGAGGTGACAGCTTACACCAGCAGACTCCGTCTCTCTCATTATCTTTACCTCCTTTTTAAGAGCCCGAGAAGAAGGAGTAGAAGAAGGAGTCGGGCGGGCTAATGACGGAGCTCCGCCTGCACGCTTCGCTTCATTATTTATTGTGTTTTAATACGTTTTCAGGGAGGAGAGCGGCGCTCCTTCACTGTCTCCTCGTCCTCTCACCTGCAGTGCTGTCGACCTAATCCTCAGACTTTCATCTGGTTTCAGTGGGAAAAAAAAAAGGAAGCGATCCAGGTGAAAACTGCTTCCTCCATGTCAGGTTATAATACTCGAGTACTGCGAATATCAGCCTGGTTAACTGCCAATCAGGAAGCAGGTAACAGCGGGCTGTTTTCCACTGTAGGAACTCGAGGTCAGTTTTATCATGTCTATGTGTGCTCCGACTGCAGGACCTGCCCTGTGGGGCTTCTTTAGGGCCGTTTAAGGGCAGCTCCCTCTCGACAGCTCGGGGAGGCTGCTGGTCAAACTGGGAGAGGACTACAACTAGAAGCCTGTGATGTCCACATGCGAGGTGCTTTTGGTGTAACTTGGATACGACCTGCAGAAGCAGAGGCCACCAAGAGATCATGGCTCTGTTTCAGAGGCCGATACGCTGCAGCTGTGTCATAAGAGGTTCATTAGCCCTGTTTCTTTCCGTTTTACTTTCACTTGCCGGTCAGATTTACACATTAAATAGTATGCACAGCCACCCTTCCACACCGTACTGTTGGGCAGTGCACTGATGATATAACCTGGTGGGTTAAACCACCGGTGGGCCACTGTACTTTTCAGAGCCACAGAGCTTTCAGCGCCTCCACCCCGGTGAGGGTCAATTAGCCACACCTGTCTGCAGAACCGCTCCCAGAATTCAAACACCTGGCTGGGATCGTGCCGGTCCACCTGTGGGGATCCGGTCAGGGTCTGGGAGGTTCCTCAGCAGCTTTTATGATGTGAGGCGGGTTGATTCACTGGTGGAGAACAGCGAGGGTGGTGGTTGGGGGTATCATCATCAGCAGAACGCTGACCTGTAACCAGATGCCCGAGCTGTCAGTGGTTTTAATGTTGTGGCCGTTCTACGTTTACGTTTGGACTCCTTCCTTTGTTCTGATTCTACACAAAAATAGTGGGTGCAGTATGTCGACATGTGCAGATATTTAAAAAAATGTGTGTGTGTGGGTGTGTGTGTGTGTGTGTGTGTGTGTGTGTGTGTGTGTGTGTGTGTGTGTGTGTGTGTGCTTTAAGTGCCAGTGTGGTTGAAATTAGATGTGCCTGCACTGGAATATTGTTGGTGTGTACACAGTATATACTGTATGATTGTGTGTATTCCATTGTGTATATTGGGTGAGTGTGTGTGTGTGTGTGTGTGTGTGTGTGTGTGTGTGTGTGTGTGTGTGTGTGTGTGTGTGTGTGTGCCCCTGGTCTTGTCTCCAGCTGCGTTTTAATTCAATCCGTATCGATCCATATCAGCTCTCTGAAGGACTCAGTATCATCTGAATGGAGCTCCATATTATTCTGTTCACTGCCATAAAGGGCATTAGAGCCTCCAGAGCAGCAGATCAGCTTTCAGTCAATACACACACACACACACACACACACACACACACACACACACACACACACACACACACACACACACACACACACACACACACAGCTCGCCGCCTCCCTCTGCCTCCTCGCTGTGTCTCTTTGAAAGGCTTAGTTCACCCCAAAATTTTGAGGATTACATTTGATTGTTTCCATGTAAAGTGTTTCTATTTCTGACTTTATTTATTATCTACACCTAAATGATATTTGCTGTTCAGACCTTGGATGGCATCTGAGGAATGTGATTGGCTGCAGGAGTGCAGCCACTTCCTGATGAAGATCAAGTACCCAAACACTGCTTTAGGACAGCGTGCAGGCAGCAAGCAGCCGTGTGAAATCCTTCTGCAACATGCGCACAACTGTGTTTACAACAAGAGGAAACGGGCCTTTGCTTTCTTACAGAAATATAATTTGTCTGTTAAATCTAGGGACACAAATAATTTATATGAGGAACATACGGATGTTATATATCTCTATGGTGAACAGATTTTAAATCCAATCTCGAAGCTTTGAAATATCTTTGAGAAACACCTCAATTTTAAAAGAATTTGAAGCACGTTTAAAGGAGCACACAGCCCATTTATTTATAAAAATCTGACTTGTTGCGCATAAATGTGTGGCATGTTTTTACAGGGTTTGTGAACACAGGTAGAAATGAATAAAAGGAGCGATGGTTAAAGAGTGTGTGCTTCAGTAATCAAAGTTTATGTTGGAATCTTATGTCATTACGAGCTGTTACGGTGCAGCTGCCGCGGCGCTCGTCTCCGCTCGGATTCTGGATCTTGTTCAGTTTCTATGTCTCTAATGGGGGCCGTTATAAAGTAAATAAAAAAGGACAAAGCTTTTGAAATAAACCGGATGAGGGGGAAGAAGTCCCCTCTGGGTGAAACGGCTGTTTTAAGTTGTAAAAACATGAAAGAGTTTAATGAAAAGGGGTCGAGTTTAAGAGTGTTTACGGTGTAAAAACATAATTATCGAGAATCAGGAGTTAAGGTGGAAGTCCTGCGAGTACAAACAGCCTCTAGCATACATCCACTGATAAAGTTATCAAATATGTCTTAGTTCCATCATTAACGAGCAGCTAAACAACGTTTTTGGTCCAAATTTGATTAGAAGTGTAAAAACGCCGTCAGACTGCACAGAACAGTGAAACAGGCTGAGCGCCCGCTGTGTGTTTTTAAAGATATTGTTACTGTCTTATTAAGGTGGAAATCGATGCTGACCTCGCACAGCCCCCACTCCCGCACCCCCACAGCTCCTCATGCACTCCCAGCATGCTTTGCTAAGGCAGCAGAATAAGGAGGAGGAGGTGAAAAAGATGGGGTGTGGGTATTCTGCCGAGGTTATCCCCTGGTTAATGTGACATGTCTGTCTGCGACCTTGCCGCTTGTTAACTGCCCGGATTATTATTGTGATAATGTGGCAATTAAAAAGGAAGCGCACCATGAGAACGGGGTGGAGGGGCTTATGGTCCGAGAGATGGATGTGCACAGATTACAAGGCAGTGGGAAATGCATTAAGGTGGCAATCCATTCTGACCCCCCCTCCCCCTCCCTTCACCGTCCTCCTCCAAAGCTGCTGGTTATTACCGCCCATCCTCATTGATATCCATTTCCAATCAATACTCCTCTGCTGCCGTAAAAATCGCCGTAAATCAACGCGCGGCGAGCGAGAGATCGGGCGCGCAGGAAGGAAAATCAAAAGGCGGGCCCTAATGAGACGCCATAAGTCTGCAGGAAGTGTCGACCGCCTTTATCAAGACTCTGCTGCAGAATTGTAATTTTATCTGCTGCTCAGATAAAGAGGCGATATGTGACCCGACACGAAGAAACAGCAACACATTCAGCCCTGAGACAGGCTCCGTCCTCTCAGCCTTTCACAGGAAGATGTAGCAAATCTGTGCAGTTGTTAAATAAATGTGTGTGATTTTAGCTTCTGCATGCAGTTTAACATTTTACGTAGCCATATAAGTTTATTTGGACTGACGCTGGTAAAACTCCTCCTGATGCAAATGAGCGTCCTGCAGAGTAACTGAGCCCGGCTTCCTCTGATTCTCAAACTGTGCCTGTGTTCTGGTTCTCGTCCATTTTGAGCAGCAGTTCAAATGAAACTAATCGTATTTCTCTTTTTTTTTCCTGTTTTGTCTACACATCTTTCAGATTCTTCCTGAAGTTCTTCCTCAAGTGCAATCAGAACTGTTTGAAAAATGCAGGAAACCCGAGAGACATGAGGAGGTTCCAGGTAAAAGTCCAGCAGGGAAGCAGTTATCTTTCATGAAAAATTAAAAATCCGAAATAACCCTGAGGGCTGTGTCCACAACAGGTGGTGGTGTCCACTACAGTCAACGTGGATGGTCACGTGCTGGCCGTGTCAGACAACATGTTCGTCCACAACAACTCCAAACATGGCCGCCGAGCCCGACGACTGGACCCCTCTGAAGGTAAGATGTGACTCAAACAGATCAAATTATTGAGCAGGGTGCAAAGTTCTGGTTTGGATTTTTTTGTTGAGGTAGAATAAAGACAGAATCATAAGCTTTTGTCAGAGGTTTGTAGGACTCGTAGGACTCATTCTGTCGGTCATGTCGATCAGAAGATGTGTAGAAGGTTCAGCTGCAGTTGTGTTTAGTCAGTAATAGACTGCAGCTGTTAAAAAAGTACAAAAAACTCTGAGGTTGGGATCGGTTTCTCCAGCAGACTGCAGGTTTCTGGCTCTTTGGAACAAGGTGAGAGGATAAGCAGCTCACAGGTTAATCTGGTCTTCCTGCTTACGTTTTGTTGTTGTTTATTAAGTGAAACGTCAGGCCTGTATGAAACTCTCTGCCGGCTCAGTGTCCTGCTGGACGTTGCGTTCCTCCGGGGCACGGCGAACAAACGCTCCGTTCTTCCACCTTCCAAGGCGACCAAATAAAATGCATCATCTGCGTATAAACTTCACACAGTGAAACTCGACTCTGAGAGCTGGAGCTCAGCGGCAACATATCCTCTGAAGTTGTAAACTTTAACGCCACTTTGCCCTGTCCCCACTCTAATAAAACCCGATGACATAAGGCTCTCGCTTGATTCGACCTACTTGGAGTGCCAGGAGGGAGGGGCTTAACCAAAGCTGTAGCAGGTTTTCTGGGCAGAATCAGTAAAAGATATTTCATTTGTGCTCACCGAGGAAGCCCACCAATCACATCCTGTTATATTCTGTCAGAGCATTTTGACACGAGTCAGTTGGAACAAATCAAAAACCTGTTTTTCTTTTAACGTCATCCTGGTTAAAGTTTTAGGCCTTGGAGCAGCAGGTGGGTGGGGTTACCTGCAAGTCCTACAAGTCAACCTAAACAGGTTCACATTAACCTCCTGTTACTGTCTACAGCTCTTTAGGCACTTTGTCTTGTCCCATTTGGCAACTCGTCTGGGTAACAGAAAGCCTGAGGTTTTTTCAGAGCAGTGAGCCAGTGCGTTTCCTCTCATACATCAAACTACCTCACTTTGCTGTTTCCCTCGACTCTGTTAAAGATGTGAGGCTTTGCCAGGAGAGATGGTGTAACTCCTTCACTTGTTAAAACTCACTTTGAACGCCAAACTCGTGGGGCTCACCGTACGGGGCGCTGGAAGTGTCAGGTGACTGTCGGTGACAGAAAAGTCGACAAGCCGGCGTTCTTACGCCGCTCTTCCTCCTTAAACAGTAAAAAGTCCTCTGACACCTCCCAAACCACTCTGAAGTTTCCCTTGACTTGCGTTAAAGTTTGAGGTGTTTCCAGGAGAGATGGCGTTCCTTCACTTGTTTTAACCCACTTGGAAGCAGGCGGATCTTACAGGGCATCAAGAAAGCAGCATGAACTCCCAGCACTTTTAGCCAAACACCGCCCCTCCGAGGCACACACAGCAGAGTCCTGAAACAATTCAGCACCAGACATCCACCGTGTCCTCCCCTCAGATGCCTCCCTTTGCCGTTTCCTCTGACTTTGGAAAAGTCTGCGACTTTTCCAAAAGCCGGTGATGTAATTGTCTCGTTTGGTTTAACCTACTTGCAGCACCAGGTGGGTGGTGTTTATCACACTCGGGGCATTTCAGTCGAGATAAGGCTACTCGATCAAAGAAGAAGCATCTGCCCTTTTTCTGAGCGTGCCGTCCTGCAGGCCCGTCTCCAACCGCGTGGCACGTCCAGAGCTCTAAAACAAACGCTTCTTGACACTAATCTGTCAGCGCCTTCAGCAGGCTGGGATCCTTGTGTGCCTCACCTGTGAAAGTGCCTCGGGATATTTAGGAAAGTTTATCAAATCAGCAGTCAAACATTCATGAGCACAAGTGTTTGCACTGAGGATGCTGCGTGTACTGTACGGCGTCCTGCAGGGGCCAAAAGGGGATCGTTGTTTACCAGCCGGTCCTGTGTCTCAGCCCACGGAGGGAAGCTCGAGGCCTTTCATCTCATCCAGCCTGGGATGTTTTCAGAGACGATAAAAAGCCCCAACATCTGCTCCCGCCTTTGTCACCAGCTCTCAGCCTCCCGTCTCCTCGATAAAACTTTCCACCGCCGGCTCCTCGTCTTTGTGTTCTGTTCATTTGATTTGAACCCCCCGTTGTTCCCTTTCCAGCACAACCCCCCCCTTCACACCCGCTGGACTGTTTGTTTACTGCTGTGACAAAAGGGGGAAATTAATAAGGAGGTGACAATCGAGTCCTCGGAGCCGCAAACAGCCGCAGCCCTCTGCAGTGGCTTCAGGGGCTGGGGAGGCCGAGTCTTTTCATCTGGAAGAAGTTAGTGCTGCAGCCTTAGAAGGGCAACAAGCATCCTGAAGTGTGGTTCCCAAAGCAGCGTCTTTAAATATCAGTTCAGTCTTTCAGCTTCCTGCTTAGAAACTTGACACATCCAGAGATTTGCCTGGAGATGAAGCTGAACCATTTCCTTCTGATTTAGGGAGGCGCTGGTCTGTTTTAAGAAAGACACGTTTGCTTCCAACCTGGATTACTCAAATCCAGTGTAGTCCAGCCTGATAATCAGTATTTAAGTGATGGAAACCGAAAGCTTTGTCTCTGGAGTCCCTTCACTTTAGCTTCTTTAAAAACATCTTAAAATCAAATCAAATCTTTCAGCATTGGGTGAATTTGTAAATAATGATCTTATGACCCTTTAAAGCCTCAGTGTAAACTGAGTGTTTATTCAGCCTTCTGACAAAAATAAAAGAAATATGGGTTTACTTACATGATTTTTAATTTGTTTAATTTCTGCCACATTCGACATTAAACCTGCCAACAGCGTTTTTAGCGTTTTAGCCATTACAGATGCCTCACCTGTTCGTCCTTTAAGGTGGTTTCTGTGCTTCTCTGTCAGATCTGGAGGCACCTTAAGCTGGTTTTATGTCGAATTTTTCCACAGGTTGGTTTATTTATCAGTTTTCAGTAAAGACAGCAGAATCTTGATGTCTCTGCTCGCGTCGGGCCTTCATGCAGATGTAGAAACAAAATGTAAAATAAGAGATTTATCTAAATCACTCAGAGCTTTCTCAGTGAGCTCACGCTGCCAGTAACTGCTGGCAGAAAGTCATTACCGCGCTGATAATAATGGAGAAAATTGTAACTGGGATGTTTAATCGAGTCTTTGAATGCAGCTTTATAGATGAGATCACATAATAAACAATGAGAGACTCGTTCATGCTCTGACTGGAATATCAGATCGTCCTCCCAATAAAACAGCTCTCGGTCCGGGAAAAGGTTGTAAAGCTGCGGAGCCTCGGCTTGCTTTGCGTCCGTCCGCCTGTCTGACTCGACTCGGCTCGAGTCCGGACACCAGTCTAGTCATTACGGAGACACTGTTTATATGGAGAACCTTATCGATCTCTGTGGCGTTGGAAAAACCAATCATTTTGCATTTTGTATTAGAGGGGGGAGTAACACACTGAATCTGACTGAAAGCTCTCTGTGGGTGTAAGAAATGTCACAGCTTCAGGGTTGTTAAAGATTTGTTGCCTTTTTCATTACCTTCCCCAGATGAAACATCTAAATAACGATAAAAATATCAGACTCGTCGTTCTCTTCCTGCTCGCGGAAAGTATGATTCTCACGTCGGTCTGCATGTGATGCAGGATGAATTCTGACCTGATTTTCAGGAAGCAGCGCGTTTCAAAGGGCATTTCTCCAGGAAGAACACACACTCACACCATTTGATGGACGTCTGAACCAAAGTGTTTAAGCTGGCAGATAAAATTTAACAGGTTTTAGATGAATTATGTCACACAGGCCTGCAGACCTCCAGCCCTGGAACCAGACTGGTTGGTGACCAGTTGGCTGGAGGTTGTCTCGGAGAGCCTTGCTGTGATTACTTTGGTTGAACATGGCGTCTGGGACGAACGCCGACTGGAAGTGTGGAGCTGGTCCCACCGCTGAATGAGCTCTCTAAAACGATCTGATGTCTGTTACTTGACCTCTGTGTGACCCCAACTGTCACTTATGCTGCTGTCATGTGTTTGTATGTTTCCGAAGCAGCCACTCCCTGCATCAAAGCCATCAGTCCGAGCGAAGGCTGGACGACTGGCGGCGCCACCGTCATCCTCATCGGGGACAACTTCTTCGACGGCCTGCAGGTCGTCTTTGGCACGATGCTGGTCTGGAGCGAGGTGAGACGACTCTTATTCAGATATCACACATTAAATGCTTTACCGGGTTGTTTAAGGCCCCGTGTTTTGCACTCTAACATTTTTTAGGCTGATCGCAGTGAAGAAATAACTTTGGCGCAGAACCTGTGCTCCGAGAACAACTGCACAAACCGTACATCATGTTCTCCATCTTCATCTTTCACACACACACACACAAACACACACGCTCGTATCTTAGGAACACCTGCGTCTGTGTCTGCAGCAGGTCTGCGTGTCCCCAAAAATATGCAGATTCAGTGCGAGCTGAGCTGCAGGAGGAGCTGCGCATACGGTGCACCATGAAATATTGAAGCGAGTCCAGAAGAGCAGAACACCTGGCGGGGAAGGAGGGAAGATGCACCTCCACACGCCGACGGAGCTCCTGACTTTGATCAGCGTCGTGTGGCGGCAAGCAGACGGACTCCAAAGCCCAGCATCCCTCTGAACACAGACTGCATGCTGACCCAGATCCCAGTCAGGCGGTCGGCGCGTTCTTACTCAGAAAGTTTTAACAGGAAGAAGAATCGGCTGCTCTCGTTCTGCTCCTCGGTTATCGTTCCAGACATCCGCTGCTGTTTGTAAAACTCAATATTTATCGTGTAGAAGAGGCGGAGAAATCTGAGGACGATACAGATGATAGAACTGATGGGTGTGATCAAAGGTCGTGATGCCGAACCTCCAAAGAAGAAAAGCAGAAGTTTGTGATGCAGAGATGGATTTGCAGACGCAGGCTGAGGGCAAATTAAAAACATGTAAAACCATCATTTTTACTGTAGTTTGAGTAAAAACTCTCTAACATGTGGGGCTCAGAAAATTAGCTTTTTTGGAGGATTTCCTGTCATGTGTTGCAAAATTCCATCCCAGCAAAAACCTGCTGAAGACGCATCTTTGACTGAGATTTGGTTAAAAAAAAGGGAAAATTTACTTTGCAGGTCAGTGAGAAAACATCTGAATATCCCTGAAAAGTTAAAGGCCTTCATTAGATTCCTTTTTGCCTGAAGCCTAACATTACGCGGTTCCCTCTGAAAAAAAAAAAACGCTGGTGGGATTTTTCCAGAGTTTGTGTTTATTGTAGAAAATATTCTCTGTGGGAAATAAAAGCTTGGACTTGTTTAGCTCAGCGAGATAATCACAAATTTGCAGCGCTTTTAAGATTTCTTTAAAGTTTGCTAAAAATAAAACGTTACTCTGTAAACGCACTAACCACCCACTAACTTCCTGTGTTTGCTGTGATGACATTTACTGTCGTGTCTTGCTGTCCGAGCTTGCGCCGTCAAGCTTACAGAGTACTGACAGACCACGTATGGAGTCACTAAAAAGTGCACGAGGCTACTGTCCCCCTTACTCACAAAAAACGGGTCCAGACTGTCTTTTACGCCTCGAGCCATCAAACGTTTGAACTCGAGCAGGTTCAGGCGGCTCACTTAATCATCCCTAACATGTGAGGAGGGTGAAGGTCTCTGTTTATGGTGTGATTTATGTTGATGTGATTGTTTTTGTGTGGGTATACAAATGTCTGCTGACTTTCCCCACAGGGACAAATAAACTTGTTTATCGATCTTTTAACGACTTCTTACCGTCTTCTTTGAGTTTTTAAACTTGTGTTGTGTTATTTTTTTATATTTGGAAACTGCTCAGGCTTAGAAGAAGATGACAGTTTTTTTGTTTCAGGAGTTTCAAAGTCGTCCTGATTATTTGAAAGTTTTTCTCATGATTCCTGTCTGGTTTAAAGACCGCAGCTTGAACATTTTGTCCTGTTTTTGTTTCTCTCTTGACTCAGCTGATCACCCCTCACGCCATCCGGGTGCAGACCCCCCCTCGCCACATCCCAGGGGTCGTGGAGGTCACGCTGTCCTACAAGTCCAAACAGTTCTGCAAAGGAGCTCCGGGACGCTTTGTGTACACCGGTAAGCTTTCAAACCAAACCCCGTCGTCAAGCGGAGTTTTCTAAACACTGAAGTCCTCAGAGAGGTTTTAAATCGTTATCCAACGGTTTGATACTGATAGTAAAGTACCGTCAGTTCAAATTCACCACCATTAAATCTGTAAAAGGAGAATAAATCCATCCATTACTGAGATCTAAATCGTCATGTGATGAGGCTGAAACCGAGTGGTGCTTTCACCCAAAATAAAACGTCTATATAACATCTACAAAGTTTGGGCTCGTCGCTCATATTTCAGTGTGAACAAACTTTCCTTCTCAGTTCTACTGGTTTATGCTGGTTTATACTGGTTAATACCTGCGATTTAAGGTTTCAGATCTTGAGACTCGAGGGGTGATCCTCACCATGGAGGAGTCACTGTAAACACTTTTCCACGTCCTGACAGCAAGGTAAACATTTTCCCCGAACGACTCCCTGCTCTGCTCCTCCTCCGCGCGCCCTTCAGCCTCTTTGTCAGCCGTCAGCAGTCAAACGTCCGAAGACTCGATATCTGACTCTCAGATCAGTGCTTCCACTGTCGCTGATTATTCCGTCAGAATATCCAGATGTCATTCAAAGCAGCAGAAAGGTCAGCTCGAAGGCTGTTTAGCCCGATAAGTAAATGTCACTGCGTCGGGTTGTGAAAGAGGCAAGCGTGTTGGAGTTTTCTGTTTAACACCAGTTTATCGCCACCTCCTTCCTCTCGCACTCGTCTTTGTTGGGGGTGCCGCCTCCTCCGACGGCAGGGCCACGCTCACAATGGACGCTCTGGCCGCCGCCTCCTTTTGCAATGCTAATCTGCGATCCCATTTACAGATACGACTGACAAGAGCGGCACGTTGCTTTTATGTGGAGGTGTGCAGTGAATAGAGCCTGTTGTTATCTCAGAGTCCATTAGAGGATGTTCTCCACCTCAGAAACACGCTGGAGGAGGCCTGAAGGAGCTCACAGAACAGCCACACCAGCTTTTCTTACATCAGCTTCAAGTGTTTTACATAATCAGATGAGCTGAAGAGTTGAAAAAAGTCCCCAGAGTTACCTGAAAAACAACAGCAAAGTATATAAAAAGGCTGGAGGTTGAAGGCATTTATGCATTATGTGCATATTTCCTGCTTTTCTCTTCTTCGATGTCATAATTAGATTTTTTTCTGGGTTTTTGGAGTTTGGTTGAGCTGTAATTGAAATTTGAAGACATTTAATTGGGTATTGGGATGTATACAGCGTGTATTTTATGGAAAAAATAACGAATTGATCACTGGGAATGACGTTCATTAGACTGAGAATCAGATACTGCTTCGCTGTCATGCAATGTTCGCACGCATTGGCTGGTGAGGATGTGGTTTAATGAGCTGAACGAGTCGTTCTGCTGAAAAAACGCACGGCGGTCTGTAAAAACTCTGGTCTGCTCCTTTAATCCAGCCTCCACAATCCCAACCAAGAAACGGGAACATCTGACTCCAGCTTGATTGATGGGTGAAAAACAAAACTGAGCGTCCCCGAAGGCATCGCGAGGCTGAACCCGACAGGTGGCCGCATCATAACGCCGCTCAGTTTCTCCTACCCGCCGCTACTCGTGCCAGGGAGACGGCCGCATTGTGCACGCTCGTCGCCGCTTCATCTGATTTACACATGACACGTTCAGAGACGCTGGAGCAAGCGTGTGCGCTTCAGTGCACGCTCAGTGTGCCAACAGCGTGTTGTGTTCATGAATGTAAAATGAGCTGAGTTTTAGATACCGAGCAGGCGAGCGGCAGGTAAATGAAGAGAAAACAGCCTGCTGATGTCACTTCCTTCACGAGCCCACACACAACAAAGCCCATCAAACCCCCTGGAAACCCTTCAAGGCTCCTACTGTTTTCATAAGAATACCTGGAGACTTTTTAAGGACCTTTGGGGTCTGCAGGAGGCTGCAGCGAGGTCTCAGGTGTCTTTGAGTCAGTTTTCTCGGGTTCAAACTGGTGAAGTGAACCTAGATGAGTTTCCAGTGGTTTCTGAGCAGATCTAGCCTTTTTAAGGAAGTTGTAGGCATCTTAGATAGGTTCCAGGATTTCGTCTAGTTGTGCTAAAGCCTTTAAAGGCTGTAGTCTGTAGTCCTTGAGGAAGTTGCACAAGTTCCTTGAGAGTGTACAAATGGGGTTTAAAAAGATTTTAGGCATCCTTTACAGAGTCTGAAGACTGTTCCAGCAGTTGGAGATGCTCCAGGACACCTTGGTCAGGTTTCAGTGGTCTTTAAGGAGGTTAAAGGGACTTGAAGGATCTAGATTTTGTAAGGAGGTCGTAGGTATCAGTAAGCAGTCTTAAGCTGATTTCAGCGGTCCTTGGAGAAGTTCCAGTGCTCCTAATTGTTATTAAGGTGGTTGAAGGGACCTTGAGGAGTTTCCAATGTTCCTCAAGCAGGCCAAGACTATTTAATGAGATTCCAGGGGTTATTAAAGAACTTCTTAATTATTTAGTTGGTGGTCCTTGAGGAAGTTGTAAAGGTCCCTTGAGCAAGTTCCAGGGTTTTTAAATAGGTTGGAGGTGTCCTTGAGGAAGTTGTTGGGGTTTTCAGGATTCTCTCCAGTGGTTAGGTTGAAGTTCAGTGTGCGTACCTGCACATTTATACACCCTAAACGGGGAGATGGGTCTCTGCCAGCCAATCAGAGAGCAGCTCTTCTGTGAACATTCCCGTTAGTATTCCCTCGTTTCCTCCCCCGGCTGCTCTGCCTCTCCTGCTGCCTCTGAGCTGAAGGTGGAGTGACGAGCAGTGGGATCCGAGTGTTTCCCAGATTTCCCGTCTTCCTTCCTCTCTGCAGCTTTGAGCGGCTTCAGGATTTGATCCCGCGGCTTCGCTCGGAAAAACTGGCCAAAGGCAAGAAAGCTGAGCGGAATGACAAAAAGCCTGAGAGCTGAAAAGGTTCCTCCTCCTCCTTGTCTTCCTCGCTAATCATCTGCACTGCAAGCAGATTACCACTGAGATACACAAATCACCTGACTCATTGTGCCACATTTAACGTTTATTTTTTATTTTATTTGCATTTAGTTTCGATGATAAATCCATTTTTACTTTAAACTGTTTTAATGTAAACTGGGAAATTAAAAAGAAACACACAATCAGTAAATTTAAATATTTCTTGCCAGTTTTGTTTATTTTTTATTTTCCAGATTTAGATTTTTGTAGTTTTCTGATACTTCTGGGGGTTTTGTAGTTTTGTTTTTGTAGTATTTTCTTTAAGAACTGGTTCTTAGTAGGTTTTTTTCCACTTCTTTTACTTTTGCAGTTTAATGTTTTTGTAGTTTTATTGGATCTCCAGCTTTTTCAGGTTCACAGTATCTGTAGTATTTTGTGTAGTATTTACTGTGTACACTGTATTTTTGTAGTATTCTGTGATTCTAATGAGCACTTCTCTAGTACTGTGTAGTATACTTGCTGGATCTGTATCCTGCAGTGAAGCTGTAGTACTCCTGTAGTGCTCTGGCATGGTAGCTGTAGTACTCCTGGAGTAGTAGTGCTGTAGTACTCCTGCAGTGTAGCTGAATTACTCCTGCAGTACTGTGTAGTTTTCCTGCAGGCCTGTGGTTTCTGGTGTTCCCGGTATCTCCCTCCACTCGGCTGTGGGTGTTGAGTCGCTGGTGCTGCCGGGTCCACACCTCCTCTGTGCTTGTAATGCACGGATCAATGCAGCCTGCGGGGGGGAGGCGCGGGGGAGGCGCGGGAGGGGAGCGGAGCTGTGGGATCGATGGGTGCTGAGTTATTGCGGCACTCGTCCACTGATTTTTAGAGAGCTGTGTTTTCCCAGGAAAGTCAATACCTCCAGGCTCCCCTCATTAATTTCAACCCCTCCATCCCCACTGCGCCTCCCTCCTCCCCCTCCTCCTGCAGCTGCACCTGGGGATCTGCAGCCCTGGAGAGAGAAGGGTGGAGGAGGAGGAGGAAGACAGGGAGAGAGAAACTGAGATGATGAAGTCAGATGAAGGGGGAGAAGAGAGAAAAGGAGGGAGGTGTTGCAAACTAAGGTGATGAAGTCAGATCCAGGGGGGAGGACAAGGAGGGAGAGGAGGAGGGGTGGAGGAGAAAGAGGAGTAAGAGGAGGAGAAAGATGTGATCCCGGGTTTTAAAAAGCAGACAGAAGGGAAAATATTGATTCCTGATATGGAGATCATGTTTGCAGCAGATTATTGATGTAGTTCCTCCTCCAGGAACAAAAGTCTGTGCCCAGTGTGAGCGGGGAGGCCACGAACTGGAGGCGTTAACTGGAGGACACCCAGCACCAATATCATCATCATCATCATCATCATCATCATCATCATCATCATCATCATCAGGCAGGCCTCAACATGCCTGACACCCCCCACCCCTTTTCTGTACACCTGGGAACTGCAGCTGCTCAGCTGTGTACACTCCAAAAGTATGTGGACACGTCAGCATTGCATTGAAGCACTCAGTGTCCGCATTGTTACAGCAGCTTCTCCAAACTGAGCACATCCTCTCTCGGCTGTTCTGTTCTACTTTTATGGAGCTGTTTGAGCTTTACTGAGCTTGTGTTTATCCTTTATTGGCTGTTTTCTCTGCTTCACCCTGTGGAACATTTTACTTACTCAGATTTTTGGTTTTGTTCTTTCTTGTAGAGATTTAACTCTAATGAGCCAAATTATTTCGTACTGGTTCTTTTTTCTTGTTATTTCTGCTGCTGTGGTGCAGAAATCAGTGTCTGTGGGTTTCATGGGTAATGTGCTGGTTTCTGGATGTTTATATATACGTGTGAATATTTCATGATTTATACAGTAATTGTTATTTATACTGCATTTTTAGTCTTCTCCGTTTTTCTGGGTTTTATTTGTTAATATTCTGGTTCTACAGGTTTGTAGTTTTTATGCTTCTGCAGCAGCTCATCCCTGTCCTCTCCTGCCCCCTCTGTGGAAAACTGAAGGTCAGAGGTCAGACTTACTTCCACACAGACTGGTAGAACTATCTGCTTAAAACTCGCAGTGTGTTATTCGAAGTAATGACAAACTTAGTTGAGAAAAACTCAAATCCAGGTCTCAATTTTTCAGCTGCCAGTTCCAGACCAGATGTTCCAAACCTGTTATTCCAGCTTCAGATCACCTTTGATATTCCAGGTCTGGTCTAGATGTTTTGGCAGATCTAAGGATGATTCCTGATCTGATATTCCGTTTTTTTTCCATGTTTAAGGAGGTTGTTTTTTCTGGAGTGCCCCGGATTTGTTCTGCAGTTTCTGTTTCATAGAAAATGAATCTTTCTGGATTTCTTCTGATGTTTCCTGCAGTTTCTAACTTTTTGTTTTCCTCATTCACGTGTTTGAGATGTTACGTGTGATTTAAGCGCAGCCGGACTTGCTTAAACAGGTACTATGCACAAGGTTTTTTTGTTTTTGTTAAAATGGCGTGTTGTAGTTTTTCTCTCCTTTTAGAGAACGGGTGGTTTAGTGTCTCTGCACTTTGGGGCTTTTAATGATTTCAGATCTGTTTCTGAGGTGAAGTTTCTTGTTTCCACCTCCGAGCTGGAGCACTGTAGCAAATGTAGCTCCCAGCTCTGGTTTTAAATACTGCTTCAGAACAAAATACCTCAGAGATAGCCGGTCCCTTGTCTCCTGCAGGGAAACGTACTGCAGTGATGTTACGCGATAATCCTCACGGTGGTGGTTTTTAAGTTACTGGGATGCACCCTCCACTCGTCCCCTCTCCGCTCCGTGTTTTTTTTTGTTGGTGGTTTTCCGGTGTGGGCGTTGGGATCCCTCTGGGACCGGCCCTGAGATTAAGCAGCTCTGCAAATAAAATCCACTCCACTTACTTGGATAATTGTTTTACTGGAATAACTAAAGGATTCAGTGTTTTTCTGTGGATGCAAAGGTCAAACTTCTGCTGATTTAGTGCCGCCCTCCTCACGCTCTCCCAGTGCTCAGTGACGGCTGACGAATCTCAGTTTATCCTGTTTGTTCTCCATCTTACTTCTCCTCTTCATGGAAAAGTCAGAGGTCAGAGGTCAAGCCTACATAGGCAGCCTGAGTGATACTCCGAGTGTTTTACAGGTCTGACTATTCCAGGTCTAAACATGATGATCTTGAAGATGTTTGACGTTGTTTATGTTGCTGCGTTCATTAAATAAACGAAGGAGCTGTAGCGTTGCCCAAACTGAGCTTAATTTAACCACCTGATCATTTGGGATGACATCACTAGAACGGACCAATCAGTGAACCTGTATGCCCTCGTGTGATGCAGACCTGGTTCATTAATAGTAAGTCTGAACTCAAATGCAACTTCCTCACTCTGAGCTCCTCTCTCAAAGTACAATGAAGCACTTTGTAAGTTCTGCTCTTCCTCCTCCTCCTCCTCCTCGGCACACATGGAAAACATTAGCAGATTCTTCCAGAGGGTTCGCTGAAGGTCTGCGAACGTGTAACCAAGAGGCCGGCGTTACACCTCCGACCTCAGCTGGAGGAGAGAAGGAGGAGGCGCTCCCTCTGTTTTCGCTGTTCCCCCCTCTCCTGTCGACACGTCTGAGGCACCGTTCGCTAATTGACTTCTGAATTTTTATTGTTTAATTACTGTCGCAGTAACACATGGAGGCAATTATCTGTAGCCTGCTCGGGATCGGCTTACAGCGGCTGACGGAAACAAAGAGAGGACGAGGCAAACGCCGTTTATGGCAGGACTCGCAGTGAGGACAGAACTCATAATTCAGCTGGAAAAACCTCCGTCTGAACCACCGAAACGTCACTTCAGCCTCGTCTTTTTATTCTATTTAACCCTGTCTGGCCCCGACAGCAACAATTCGCAAAGACAAAATGCTGGTTTACAGGAGGAGGGATTCAGTGCGCTTTAGTTTTGTAGTTTGTGGGTTTGTTTCATGTTGAGTTGAACAGACTAAGGGCCAGACGTACTAATCATGAGGCCACAGTTTGGTTATAAGTTCAGGATTTGCTCTCTCCAGAAACAACACAGCTAACGAGCCTGCAGCTGCTTTACTGCAGCTCAGACCAGCGTTTAAACCTGGAGTCAGTTTTAGAATAACTCTGACACAAACACCTGGCAGAAAGCGCAGATCACTCCCCCGCTCTGATCCTGGTTTTGATAGAGGTCTTTCCTGTTTTATGGGAGTTCTTCCTTCCCACCATCACCAAGTGCTGCTCACGGGGGATCGTGGAATCTCTCTGCAGTTGTCTCTCCAGGGTCTTTACCTTATAATATAAGGCACTTTGTTGGTCGTTTGTTGATCTATTAAGGAAATTTCTGTGAATTGAAATTAAGATTTTGGCTGGTCGGAGCCATTAGTGCACGGCATGAGGAGCAAATTCCTGGGTAAAAAACGTGTTGCTCTAAGTGCCCCAGTGAAGCTTGTTCAGAGTGAATGCCAGACGTGATTGGCCGTTCAGGTTTGTGACTCAGCTGTAGATTTATTTAAAAACCGTCAGTTCTTGTGTTTTTGTTTTAGTGACGTCTAAATCTCGATTAAACATCATCTTCATTTTGTGTTGAAAGCTCACATCTGTGCGGCGCCCAGAATAACTCCAGCAGATGTTTAAGGAGACGTGCTTCAGATGTTACCTGTGATTTAAGCACAGTCGGACCTGCGGCGGCGTTATTTCTTCTTCACAAGCGTCAGACCTGTTTGCAGCACAGAGGGCGAGGCGAGGAGGCGGATTAAAAGTGAGGCGCTTGCATCAGTCAGTGGAGTCATTAACACCCTCCTCCACCTCCTACACCCGCCTCTGCTGCAATCGATGCTCATAGAAATTTCATGAACTTTAAACAGTGATTGACAGGCAGCTCCGGCCCCGGCCGCCGCCAACGCCGCGCCCTCACAGAGTGTATGAAGTGACAAAAGTTATTGGAACATGAATTAACTGACCGTCGTGTGTGTGTCATGTAAAGTCTCATTAATAGAAACTTGATTATCTAATTAAAATCTTTAAGATGAAGAGCTCGCGGCCTGATGTTGGACAGATGTTCAGCAGATTATTCACTGTGAAGGTTTTTCAGCCCTTTGTCTGCAGGTCCTCTCAGGATTATTAAAAGCGCTCCCCACAGAAGAAGAAGAAAAACACCCTTGCAGGTGCTTCACAGTCAGGAAAAATACACATTTAAGAGTGCATGCAGGCAAGTTTTTATCGATATCTAAGTAGTTAAACTCCAAAACTACAGATTTTTTATGATACAGTTTGGGTTCCGGTTGACAAAATTTGTTCTCTTCGTGTTCTTTCCCCGTGTCTTGTCTTGTTTTCTGTGCTGAGGACTCGACGCCTGCATGGTCACGCGGTGCATCCTCGGCACGTTTGAACAGCACCAACTGTCGAGGCTTCATTCAGTGAAGTTCAGCACTTTCTTCATCTCGGAAAAATTCTGTTTTCTCTAAAAATAACCGCATACGGCCGAAGTCTTACCTGCAAGGACGAGAACCTGAACCATCAAAATGTTTATTTTTTAAATTGTTCCCCAAAGTTTTCCCAATCAGGGAACCAAACAAATCAACTTTTAAAGACAAACAGCTAAAACGCAGGGTCAGGAGCTGCTGGGATTGTCGCTGATGGTTTCTCACAGGGTTAAAACGATCTTTCATCTTTTAGTGATTTAAATATAAACAGAGTGGTTTTTTTATGTGTTTTTATTCTTCAATACTACAAAACACCAGAGGAAACCCGTCGTCCTGCTTTACCTCGGCCAGATGTTTAAACTTTAGATGCTTCATAAAGGCAGAATTTATGGTTTGGGTGTTCCTAATAAAGTGATCAGCGAGTTTGTGTTACAGAGTCGGGATGTGACGCGTCAGGAGGCGCGTCTCAGTCACTTAGCGGCGATCACACGACAGCAATGAAACAACACGAGCGCTGTCGCGTCCCCGCCTTTGATCTCGCCTCTCGTGTCGTCTTTTAATAGACGGCAGAAGTGTGCTCTCCGCCGCGGGAATTCCTCGACTCTCAGCAGAGACGCACCACATTTCATATATCAAAGAGCTCCACTTTGGGAATGGGGACTTGTGGAACTAATGTCGGGTAATTAGCCATTTCTGCAGGGGCATTTTCGGCGGCCACTCCAGAAAATAATAACTTCTCAGGTGGGGGGCCTATTTCTTTGAGGCACTCTGCTCGGCCGGCTCTAATCACGGCGAGGTAATTATTCGCTGATTAACACGCGGCGTCGGGGCGGATGTTCGCTCTAATCACAGGGGCTGTTGCGTCAGCGACGGCTCTCGGAGGAGGAAGCAGAAGGGAGTGGGCGCTCATGTGGGTTATAGAGACGAGACGACGGTACCTGAAGATACCTGAAGACACCTGGCGGGTTCAGGAGGGCCGACTCTGATCTTCATCAGAAGATCGCGTCTTCATTGCGTAAAGAATGAAAGAAAAACATTTCAACATCAAACCAACACTGACGCCAAAATCCTCTGCAACACGGAATCATCCGCCACTGAAAGTAGTCCCCAAAGTGCAGATAGACTCAGAGTTCATACGTTTGATCTGTTTTTGCTCATTTTTATCTCTCTTTCCATTTTCTGCTTGTTTTACTTAAACACGTGCAGACATGTCCCCACAGGACTGCCCTCCTTGTCACACCAGTGTGCACATCCATGTAAAACAAACAAGCTGCAGAGGAAACTTTACGCTCGCTGTCATTTACAGACCTGCCTAGTCGCCCCTGCTCTCTGCGATGACTGAGTGATGAATTGAAAGTCGGAGCAGATCAATAATCCGCTGAAAAGAT
This sequence comes from Diplotaxodon limnothrissa, assembly GCF_057381915.1. Classification (NCBI taxonomy): domain Eukaryota; kingdom Metazoa; phylum Chordata; class Actinopteri; order Cichliformes; family Cichlidae; genus Diplotaxodon; species Diplotaxodon limnothrissa. The sequence continues at coordinate 11,052,253 of NC_140597.1, read as the reverse complement.
GCTTTCGGGGTGTTATGGCAGCCTGTCAGCATGCCCCCCACCCCAGCTGATGCTGGTTGGCCACTTGACAAGCAGAAAAACAAATCAGCGTGTCCACTTAAGGCTCGGCATGTCGTGCATCTGTCACACACACACACACACACACACACTGAAGGAGGCGAGGAATCATCAGCAGTTGCGATCGGCGGGCCATGAGGCCAAACGCCGCGCTGACCTGCATCAATCATGCGGCCGGGGGAGATGGGAAATAGCAGCACACGTTACTGCGGGACGGATGAGCGGCGCCTATTTGAAATGATGAGAGTAATACAGGAGGAAACCACGCAGCACTGAAGTCTGCCGGCTCATCGGGGACACGAGAGCGCCTGCGACGAGGCCGTGAACGCCAAAACAAAAACAGTAAAGGTGAGCAGAGACCCTAAAGTGCGGATTTCATCTCCGGCTGGTAAATATATACAAACCAGCGGCGTGGAAAAGCAGATTCAGGGCGAGGAGCAGCAAATGAAAGATAAATGTAAACAGTAGTGAGGAGGAGGATGTAAACAGAGGCGGGCTCTCCTCTGAAGCACGGCGCCCTGCTGGATTGTGGGAGCCGAAGCGAGCGGGGTAATGAGCCTGCTGAGATGTTCCAGTAATCCGCCGTCCTCCCTCCCAGAGCTCTGATCCTCTGATCTGTGATCAGCCGCCATCTGCAGCCAGAAGCGGCGAATGATACCAGAGCGAGGAGAGGAAGAGGAAGCTTCCCCTTCAGCTCGCTGTCAGGGCGAAGCCGGACAGGTGAGAAGCACCAGGTGGTCAGTTTGACAGCAGGAGAAGCATCGAGACAAGAATCCAGATCTGCGGCTCCAGCTTTAAAACAAGCGCGTTTGATTCATTTGCTCTTCAGTGTGGCTGCACCCTTTCACAATAAAAGCTGTGTAATTAGGGATGCAGTGATTGAAAGTTTTCAGACTCATTTCCAGAATTTTAAGTCTGACCTTTAAGTTTTTGCCCAGTTTTTGTTTTTTCTGGGACTGTGTGTGTCACAGTATAGTTTTTAGCCGTCTCATGAAGCACTAGTGGTCACTTTAAAAAGCCTGAGCCCTCAGACCCATGGAGGTCCAGCATGGATACATTTTACATCCTCACTTTCATCCTGCAGCATTTCGCTCTGTTTTAAAGCCTTCTTTCTCATCCTGTTACTTTTTATCACCTTCTGTAAATTTTATGTGTCTCCTGCTTTTATTTGACTCTTTTTTTAAAGCTTCTGTCTTGATTGTTCAGACATTATTAATCGAGCAGTAGTTGCTGGGTGTTTGAGCAGGAAGTGAACGTCTCTCCTGTAAGTGCGTAAAATATCCTCCTCCTCTCCGACACTCCAGATATGCCGTGAAGAAATTAGTTTCAAATGTGATCCGCCTCCCCCTTCTTCTCTTCTCTTCCTCTCCTCAGTCACTTAGCGGTCTAATAACGGAGCGTGCCGCTCAGCAGGACGCCGGCCGACCGTTTGATCACCTTCACAGCGAGGGCAGAGAAAAGGATCCAAAGAGAGAGGGAGAGAGATAAATACTTGATGAAATATATAAAAAATCCCCTCCTCTCGCTCGCCTCTGTCTCTCCCGCTCTCCTCTCACCTCTGAATTATCTTCCTCTGCTCCTTTTCTGATTTATAAAAAGCATCAGACGGCAGGAGAAAGCGACGGCCGTGGCCTCCTCGCGCTGAACAAAGAGGAGCAGAGAAAAATCAATACAAATTACGATGGAGAAAGTGGCACTGATGCCTGGAATTGCAGCATATGTTTACACTAAATCAGGCAATCTGTCTTCATATGGGCGGTGTAATGCGTGGGGTGGGGGGAGGGGGGGTCAGGGTTCGCATTGCCAGCCGCCATTCTCCAATTACACTGGCTCCTTTGGAAGGAGGCGGTCTTTATCGATTGGCTGGGAGGAGCACGGGGCCCTGCAGGCAGCCAATGGGGTGCTGGGGTCAAAGTGCAGCGAGATTTTAATAAGGCAAAGTAATGGGCTTAATGCCTGTAGGGGGGTCGATCCCCATCAGAGGTTCATTAAAACTTCTGTCTTTGTTTCATTCTCCGTCTGTGGTCGTCTCCACCTCCAGCAACGATCGCAACCTCAGAGCGCCGTCACGTCTCTGGAGAGAGGCGTCTGAATCCAGATGTTTTATCAAACCAACTCGACTTATTGAGACACTCAATGTACTCATCAGAGCCCACAGCGGTGTGGACTCGTCAGAGCCCAGGGCGGTGTGGACTCTACAAACCAGAGCAGCTCCTTTAGACCTTTCAGAATAAAACTTCTCATCAGTTTTTAAACTTCAGAAATAAACCACATCTGTCAGTGGCTGAATGTTGGTGTCCAAGAGTTTAAGTGTGAACCAAGCGTCAACCAAAGTGCTGTTCCTCTGACGTCCACCGGAGGCTCCAGGACTCAGTCCTCATAGACTCCCATGTAAACACGTTTACGGCCAGAAGAATTTCTAATTTCCCCATTTACAACATTTTACCTGTTTAAATTATATTCAGGCTCAAAGTTTGTATTGTTAGGGGCGTGGCCTCTTTGACTTACAGTTGTATGGTTACAGTTCAGTTAGCTAGGCTTCCCCTCGACTAACTGAACTGGACCTCTGGGCTGTGTTTGTGCTGTTGGAGCCTTTTGGATCATTTTTAATGACCTGATCTGACCAATAAAAGGGCTGCTGTGAGGTCACTGTACTAACAGACCGTCTAAGAAATCTGAGGTCCGGTTTTGCTGAATTCTAGGATTTTATTTGGTTGTTGCTGAGCACTAATTGTCAGGTATTTGTGTCTGTGGATGCAGCTTGTTAGCATTAGTGTCACTACTTACACTGAAGAAACAACATGGTGGCAGGAAAGCTGCTGATGTTGGATGATATCACAGTGATAACATCCACACGTTTGGCGATGAGCCCATGTGCAGGAGGTTGACAGATAAAACCAGGCTTCTCAACCATGTACTTGTTCCTAAAACAATATTTTGTTTTCCAAACTTCAATATTTTGTATTTTATTTTTGTCATTGAGTAATAAAATTTTGTCAAGTGCTTGTGAAAAATGCCACATTAAAGTCATCCCAACACATAACAAGACGAATAAAGCAACTTTAATTCTGCTTTGAAGGCAAAACTAAAGTGAAAAAAACAGAAAATCTTCAAACCAGCAACTCGCAGACAGAAAATGTGTCCAAACTAAGGAGAGAGAGGACCAGGACAGAGATATGAGGCTCGTGTTCCCAGATTCTTTCCAAGACTTTTAGCACAGATCGGGGACTTGGATCTCAGAGATCTCGAAGAACTTTTGGCGCTGAGGAAGTTTCCGGGTTTTTTGATGTTTATCTGCAGACATGTCGCCTTCGATTGAACCACATCAGCATCATTTCTCAACATCTCGGATCAGCTCGGAGGTCAGAGAGGAGAATACTTCCTCTTCTGATGGAGGTGGCGAGTTAACCATCCCAGACCCCCCCCCTCCCTCCGAGTGTAAATGGGTTTTTTATTCTATTGCAGCAGTTCCCATAGTGCCTCTCACTTGTTTTATAAGTTGGGATGTATGTACGCAGCGTCAGGAGGCAATCCAGTTTGGGATTCACCGCTGATTGCTGCTCGTGTCGTCCCGGTGCATTATCTCCATTCATCCTCTGCTGCTCCGCATCCCCCCAAAAAGTCTCTTTGGGATCCTGCAATGAATCGCTCTTTCATTCGCGGCGGGCCGAGGTAATAGATTCAGGCCGCGCTGCTCTCTGCTTCCTCTCAGGGAGGCGGGGAGGCGAGGAATCCAACATGGCAGCCCCTGCGGCGAGGGCCACGTCCCTCAGCACTCTGTCACCCTTCAGATATCATCCCCACCCCAGTTGCAGCCTGAAAGCCCTTTTTCTCCTCCGCCGCCGCTTGAAACGGGCTCCGACAAATTTGATTTAGCAGCTCGCCGTTGCCCATTCCCGGGAAAAGAAAACAAATATTGTTATAATGGTAATAACATCTATTTGGAGCGCTGGCGACAAACGGCGGCGGGGCCCTTTGAAGGAGACCCCTCTGTGCCGCCGTATAGCTGCCTTATTCTTATTCATGAAAGCCACGGTTATGCATATTAGCGCAAACTAGCTATTCTACTCAGCAGCATTTGGAGTGTCAATCATCCTTACAGAATACAAGAGCCAACGGTGACAAAAGCGGAGTGGGCAAGATCGGCTGACAAATTGTCCCCAAAGTCAAATTTGACAGCCTTTTATGATTAATGGGCTTGATTATGGAGAAGTATCTCCCCGAACTCATTTCCGGGTGTTTCTCCAGCTCTGCTCAGTGCATATGGAGAGAGGAGGAGGAGGAGGAGGAAGGCAGATTGTTTGCGGAGGTGAATGAGTGGAGGAGAAAAGAAAAGAGAGAGAGGGCTCGGTGGAGGGGAGGCTGGATTGAATTAGCCATGGAGGAGAGGTGGAGTGTGAGGTCTCGCACTTGATAAACAGCAGCCGAGATAAGAGAGAGTGAGATCAGCTGACGGCGCTCGCTCGCCCTCTCCGTTAGCGCTCACCGCTAACACGAACCAACAGGAGATCAGAGGAGAGGGAGGTGAAACGATCCCTGCTGAGTTTAAACTTCAGGAAATGACAGGAAGTCAAGAAAAACCTGGCTTTTGCACGCGTGTGCAAAAGACGAGCACATTTCGACAATGTTGCATTAAAATTACATCTCACGAGTTGGGGACGTGTTTTTATTTTCTTCGATTTCAGCACAATCGCAGAAGAAGGAAAGGCTGAAATATGTTGTTAAAAAAAGACCATCCTGACCAGAGCAAAAGACTCAAAAAAGATGCAAAAGTACAGTAAGAGGTGCGACAGCTAGAAAAATAGGGAAAACTACCAGGACACATAAAAAACTCCTGAATGATGCAAAGACACAGTTGGAAGATCTGAAAGTCCCACAAAAAAAATAAAACTACAACACGCAAAACAAACCTAGGACAATGCAGTGACACAGATACAACGTTAAAATGTGTCAAATACAACAATGAGAGGTAAAACTACCATGCAAAGAGACAAAAATACAGAAAAAGAAGAAAAAGGACTACAGGAACTACGGCAAAAGATAAACCTTTGAAAAAGAGACAAATGGAAGTACCAAAAAAGAGTAAAATGACCACACAAAGATGATGATGAAGATGAAAGCTGCAGAACTGCAACAATCAGCTGAGTTCCTGTCAGACGCGTGTGGGGTTAAATAAACCCTCTCTCCTGTTTCTGTTTGTCCCGCAGCCTTGAACGAGCCCACCATCGACTACGGCTTCCAGAGGCTACAGAAGGTCATCCCTCGCCACCCCGGAGACCCTGAGAGGTTACCTAAGGTCAGTAAAGACAACTCATTAACTTGCTGCTGTGGGTCAAAGGTCAGATTTAAGGCCAGGAGGTTGGCTTAAGTCTGGCAGGTATGACCCATAATGCACCTGTCATTCAAGGCTGCTGCTAATTGGGCGCTTTAATCGGGTTTAGGGCCACATTAAGGGCTGATTTCAAACTGAAGTGGCTTTTTGTCCCTCCATGGACGCCGTAGACCACCTGCGCTGTGAGCTGAAGGCTTCTAATGCAGCACAGGGCCGAACTCGAGTCGCCTGATTGGATTTGTTGGTTCTGCTCGGTACGCTCTTGGCACGGTGCGGCGCTCCTCGCTGCCAGCGGGCCAGATTGTTCCCGAGCCTTCAAACAGGAAACAGCTGTTTATGGGAGCAAATCCTGCTGCTGCTGCTGCTGCTCTCGCTGCGTTTTGTTTCCCCTCAACTGGCGAGGAGGAGGGCGCGGATGGTCGTCAAGCGTGATCGGTTTGGCTTCTCAGAAGCCCAGGGGGAGAAAAAAACATCAGAATTATGTAAATTAACTCTGGGACCTAAAAGTGGAGGAGGTGTAAAACATTTCATGAATTACAAAGTTTAACTAAACTTCATTTTTAAAATGTCTCGTATAATCAAAGCTCCGTGCTCGATGCCTTTAACTAAAAAAGAAACATTTGATTTGATTAGTTTCCTTTGTGATTTGTGATGGACGTCAACATAGACGTCAAAACTCTTCATTAATTTTCAGTTTTCCTTTAAGCGTACAAACTCTGGTTTTATTTTGTGCAACTGGTCCACATGTGCCTCATTACTACAGGAAATACAAGCATCAGATACAATCAGATTGTGTTAAGTCTAATTGTTGAATGTCGCCATTGTGTTTCTTAAATTTGTATAGTCTTAGTTTAAGCAGTAGGATCAAAGCCATTCCTTTGATCCTGACCACCTCTCCAGCCACTCTGTGCTGGGGGAGGTTTTATTGTAGATACATCCTAACTTGAAGATCTGTTTGATGTTTGGTAGAGCTTCCTACCCTTTGTATGGTTTCACTGTGTTATCTTTGGTAAACCATACATTGGGTGTGGGGGAAGACTACCCTCTTTATGACCAAGGATGTTGTTCCTGCTTTTAGGTTTTATGACCCTTTGACCAACCAACAAACAAACACACACACACACACACACACACACACACACACACACACACACACACACACACACACACACACACACACACACACAGTGTATACATTTACATACAGTGCCTTGTCTTTGTAACCAAAGGGGGGTTGCAAGGGGAGGTGCTTTGTAAACTATTGTTTGAAGTTTGTCAATAAAAGGCAGCGAGAGGAGGCCACCATTTTGGGGTTCTTTGTCGTGCTGGACACAGACGAGGCCTCCCTTGTGCAAGTAATGGATCGATCGACTGTCTTGTTTTCTTCATGATGAATAAGTCTCTAGAATTAGCGGGGTTTGTGGAAACACAGACCCAACAGATTGTGTCTTTATTAAAGAGAATGAACACAAAACTTTTGTTCCATTAAAACTTTAAAGCAGCTTTGTCCAGTTTCAGGAAGATCAAAAGGTCTTCTGAACATTTTCAGTTTAGTTTATCTGACGTGGACATAAACAAGTCTTATTCTGCTGGAAACGCTGCAGTCGCATGTTTAAAGTGTTGGATCTGTATGGTGTCACTGAGGGCGGGGATATCCTGTTTATCTGATCATCTCAGGCACACAAACCTTCTGTTTATGTGGGACAGCCAATCAGAAGACATGAGGGGTTGTATCACATAAAGATGGATTATTTTGAGGTCTGAATCATGCAAAGCTGCTCTGGTAGAGTCCAAGAAAGCTGGAGATGAGCAGAACTGACCACTGTGTGATGTTTGTCTAGTGTTAACTACCCCGGCTACACCAACTGTCCAAACATCACTGCTGTTTAGTTTTTTTTAGAGATGTACGTTTCAGTTTTTAGAAATATACAATGGAAGCTCGCTATCTAACTTCCAGCAGCCTCCTAACTCGATTACAGCCTACATCTTATGTGAGAACGAGCACAGTGATCATTCCACTTTAGCTGGAAGAATTTGGACTGTTTTTAACTCTCAGCCTTTGTTTGTTTGTTTGTTGTTTGAAGAAGAGTTTGGACCTGAAAATGGCAGCAGAATGGAAAAACTAAGCCAATTTTTACGCCTTTATTTAAAGTTTATGGTGGTAAATTTATATCTCTACGTGGAAGTGGAAACAGGGTCTGTTAAACTCTGCGGGCTTTTTGGAGAAAGGCGGTGAGGAAGAGGGATTTAAAAGTGCAGAAATGCTCCTTTAAGACAAAGTCGAGAATATTGAAATCAGGGAGCTGGTGTCACCCACAGAACGACATTTGTATGCTCACACAGAGGCACGGCGTGCAGCCATCAGGCGTCCTGGTTAGTATGAAGAGATTATTCTGGCTGCAGCGGCTGCGAGGAGCTAACTGAGGCAGATTCTCTGAGGCAGCGAGCAGCGGCGGCTGGCGGCGAGCGTCAGATGGGCTCTGACACTCGAAAACAGCTGCCAAATTGAAACCATTTATCAAAATCTGACATCGGAGATCCAGTCACCAAAAAAGCAGTTTATTTGTAAATTGATACTAATAGCGAGCACACATTGTCTGGCCCCTTTGATGGCCTGATTTGCAGCCAGAGTGGGACGTCAAACACCCTCCTCCCTCATCCTCTCCCTTTAAATATTTATTTATTCAAAAGAAAACTCAATAAAGCTGCAGGTTTCTCCCTCCTGGACGTTTTGGAGGGAGAGGAATCACGGGAAGAGGAAGAGCGGCGCTCCGCGAGGTGACAGGACGGCGTGCTGGCAGTGACCGAGCAGCGACGGGTTAACTCGAGTTGTCACTTCTCTTTTGTTTTCACCTGCAGCTGCCGCTCTGCAGAGGACAGCAGCAGCAGCAGCAGGTGTGGACAGAGATGTCTGGGCGGCTGGGTTTCGTTTTTGGACAGGCACGGCGCCGCTGAACAGATTGATTCGTTGTAGACGTCAGGTAGAGCATTATGGGAGCAGCAAGCAGGGTGAATATGGAAGCCAGAAGGAGAAACATCAGGCTGATTTCAGCTGAAAGATGGGGAAATGCCGTTCGGCCTAGCTTAGCAGGAAGCGCGATTAGGTGACGACCGTTCAGACACAATACTGAACAAAATGATCGTCTTAAGGTGGACCTCCTCTGCTCATTTCGCTTTCCAGCGCAATAATTTAGTCACACAATACAGAAATCAGCAGATAATAGGATTTTAACAAGAGTCGTGTTTAGAAGAGTACAGCTGGGCATGTATGTCGTGGTAACTTTGGGCTTTTAGGATTTTCTTGAACTGCTGCTAAAATACAAGAATTAGATCCATAAATCTGAATTTATTTTGGGTTTTCTCTGATCCACACAGGGTCAAAGGTTATATACAGGCTCAAATACAAACAACCTCACTAATGTTTGGTTAAACATCCCTTAGCAAGTTGCACTTTGACCAGATGCTTTTGGTAGCCATCGGCAAACTTCTGGCATAATTCTGGCTGCATATCTGACTGCACTTCTTAGCAGAACTGGTCGAGTTCATTTAAACTGGTTGGGTTTCTGGCACAGATCCGGCTTTAGGGCAGGCTTGAGCCTCGGTGGTTCCTGAACATCCTAAACAATTTCCTATCATCTGAGGGTGACAGTTTGGATCTTCTTCCAGCAAAGTGCTGACACATACGTATAACTGTGCTCACGTACAGTTGTTTGAACTGATAGAATCCGCAGTTGTTTAGAAATGGCTCAGACAGAACGTCCCAACTTGTGTATTACTAACCAAAACTAGCTTACTTATTTTTGCTGATGCATTAAAAGTCGTTTTGCAGTTGTTTATTAGCTGTAATTGTAATAAAATAAATGAGATTAAGCTATTTTATAATAATTTTTTAGTCATATTAGTCATAAAAGCTAAACTAACTTGACAGTTTATCTCTTTTAAAAGCTCTCATTCTCTGAACTTCACGACACATTTCAAACAGTTAGTCTTTTAGCTCCAAAGCTATGTCAAAAAAAACAACTGTTAGCTTCATGTGAGACGATATCTCGCTTCTATGTAGAAATGTAGAAGTAAGATTTTTAATTACTTCAGGTCATTATTGATTATTCTGCTTTTTCTTTATTGTGTAAATCATTGTTTGATCTTTAAAAATGGTACAAGGAAGAGAAAAATCTCCATCACAATATCTTGTTTTGTCCTGAGCTTCTAAACGCAATGCGCCCGCTAACGGACGGACGGACGCTGAGGTGTCCGCTTCCAGCCCAGCCAGGCTGGAAATGAAATTACAGGGCTGAAAATGATCCAGGAGAAACCCCAGAGGTCATCAGTGACCAGTTGTCTTTCCCAGTTTGTCAAACTACCCAAACTAACTCTGTGTGTGCTGTGGACAGACATGAAACCGCACTCACGTTAATTTTAATTTGTCGTTTAATCAGGTTTCATATAATTTTATCTATAAAAGGGATCAGGTTATAAATGTTGGAGATTTGTTTAAAATACGGGACACCCTGTTGTTAAAAACAAACGCTACTGTTAACATGAGGTCCATGAAGATTTGTGAACCATGGGGTGGAGATTAAATGTGTTTAGCGTGTTGAGTGTGCACCTTTAGCTCTGATCATTGACCCTCATCCGGACTTGTGGGGGGGCGTCCGTCCGTTCAGGGATTATTAATTCCGGCCCACTTCATGAATGAGGAGATTTTCAGTATTCATTGAGAATAATGAGCAGAATTCAGTTCATGAGCTGAATTTTAATACGTTTCCTTTGAATGGAATTAACCCCACACCATGTCCCAGATCATTAGAATACCTCTACGCCTGATAATCGCTAATCTGAAGATCTGCCGTGATACTGCTCCCTTCCTCCTCCTCCTCCTGCAGGTCCATCCATATTTTATAGAGATCAGTGGGGCGGCGGCTGTATCTGTAGCTCTTCTCAGGGTGATTTATCATTGTTAAGGCCGCTGTCTGATGGCTTCTCCTCCAGGGTCACGCTGATCCCTGTTCGCCTCGCACCTCCTCAGCCACGGAGCCGGCCCCCTGTAATTAAGCCCCTAGAAACCAAATGGAAAAAAGAGAGAAAGAGGTAGGAGGAAGAAAAAAGGGGCGGAATATGTCAAGAGATGGACAGAAGAAGGGCAAGGGCACCAAGGCCACGAGGGTGCAGTCTCCAAGAGGTTTTTTTTTTTTAACGGTTATTTGGGAGGGAAACGAAGTACAGTAAGAGTGATTCCTAGTCTTAGATAGATTTTGCTCATATACTACTACAAGTTGAACTGCTTTAAAATATTTAACCGTGAATTTTATATCTTCATGACAGCGATATACAGTCATTTGTAATCCCCAGAAGCCCTCTTTGGGGATTAAGCTGCGCTCATTTAGTCACTTTTGCTGACATTTTAAACATTTTTTGTGACGTTTTCAATTCTGAACTGAAGTTTTAACACAGTCATGAGTAGAATGTGCAAAATAACTAAAAGTTTTTTTAATGACCTGAAATCAGTGACCAAGCTGATAAACACACCAGCAAAGTGTTTAACAACAAAAGCAGGCACAGTCTTAAGCTTTATTATATTACCATTAATCATTAGAGATGAGAAATTATTTGTCAGGAAAAAGGACTGTTAGTTAAATATTAAATATCAGTTTACTGTTTATTATTGACAAGTCTACTAGGGTACTTCTGCACTCACAGTTCAAAATATAAATCTTTATTTGTTTACGCTCGACCACAGAGCAGCCGTCAGTTCAAACTGAAACAAGCAGTTTCAGCTCCTCCCTCTTTGCACCAGCTTTATTTCAGATTGGCTGCTTCAGGTCTTAACATGAGGAATATTCTCACTAAATGACACAAAACATAGAAAAATTGTATAAATCTGAAAGTTTCCAGCAGTCTGCAGCCTGATCCTTTGGTTCAGAGGGATTACTGTCTATACACTGATGTCTTAATTAGAAATTTTAGTCAAGCTTAACATGAAAATCTACCTTTAGAAGAGGAAATGCTGACAGGAAACAAAGAAAAGCAAAATATTTGCCCTTTATTACTTAAATAGAGAATATGCCTGTATGCTGATGTGTTTCTCTACAGCACAATAGATCCACTTTAAGTAAAAGCATATATGTTTTAATATTTCACGTCTGATAAAATAAACTTTCTGTAGTGTTTACTTACTTTAATTTATTGAGAGACATCTCTAGCCAGCTGATCGTCTATACTGGGTTCTTTTAGAGGAAAGAAAAAATGGCCTCAAATCTTAATAAAACAAAGGAGTTGCTTCCTGTTGGCTGCTCTGTGATACAGTGCTGTAACATGTCCACATGAACACACACACACCTACACAGGAGCTACGGGGAGGTTTCATGTGAAGAGAAGCACGAGTCTCAGTGGGTTTAATCAACGCAGCACTGAGGAGGAGGAGGACCCACCTCGTTCTGGACTCACTGATGATGGTGAAACCCTCCCAGACTGAGATAAACTGGTCTGAACTGGAAAGCAAAGGTGTATGTGTTCAGCTGAATCCATCTGCCTCCCGTGGTGACGTTTGCATGTCGTTGTGGTTCTGTTTATTAAAATACAAGTAAGATTCAATGTGGCTGAAAGATGTTTGATGTCGAATTAGAATTTGCTTTAGTAAAATTAGTACATTTCAGAGGACACAGATTCGCGCTCAGTAATAGAGCTAAAGCACCTAAATAGTCTTATTGGTTCGCTGCTTTCTTCCTTTTTGTCAGAAGCAAAAGTGAGCAGCTATTTTAGGAATATATGGAGGGAGGTGGCCTCTTTGACATGGTGACACAGGCGGCTGTAGCTGCTAGCTGTCTGCTAGGCTTCACCTCAGCTAATTAAGTCTCTGAACTGGACCTGTGGACCGTGTTTGTGCTGGTGGAGTATTTCTAATAAGATTAACTGTCCAATAATATGGCTGCTGTGAGGTTACTGTAGTAACAGACTAGCAGGTATCTTCATCTAAGTTATGTTTACATACAGTCCACAGATGCAAACAATAACATAGCTAGTTACTGTTAGCTGATAGCTTAGGACTCCCCTTTCGTCTAAATCTTGCGGCTCCAAAAACCAAACATAGCAGCAAAAAAGTTAATGTTTAAAAAAACAGTGGTTTACGTGACAGTGTCTGTATCAACTAACACTTTGGTTATGAGTTGCTGATAATCTTCCACAGAGGGACAATCCAAAGTGCAGGAATGTGTTTTCATTTCCTCACAGGAAGTCTTCACACCATTATTCTCTACACATTTTAATTGCTGTCTCTTCATGAGCTTCAAGTTCATTTATCAAATCAGATGAACATGAGCAGCCTGTTTTTGAACTGTCGCACACAAACGTTTAATTTCAGGCACTGCTAAAAGGCAAAGAGCCATTCCACTGATTTTACCCCCACCATAAATAAATACATTTTATGTAGTTACGATGTCGACCACTGTTTTTCTTTTAGATTTTTTTGTGTTTATGCTTTCTAGAAGCATTCTTTTGTTCTGCAATTCAGTTTTTATAAATATATTTTTGAAATAATTTTCATCGACTTATTTTCACATTTTTTTCTCCAATATTTTTATGGTGTACTTGTATTTTTTCCCCTTTTTATTCGTAACTTCCACTCAGAGTTGCAGTTATTGAATTATTGTAAATCAAATGTAGTGAAGTATGGTGAAACGGCGACTCGCACATTGGAGCGAGCGTCTGAGCAGCCAATCATTAACCAGCCAGATGTTCGAGCCCAATGATCCAATCAGCTGCCTTCGTCTCTCAGCTGTTTCATATGTCCACTTAGCCTCCACCCCCCCACTCCCCACCATCCATCTCCTTTCAGCTGAGGGGAAACACCCAGAGACCCTCTTCATCCTCATCTTCAACTCCCATCCCTCCTCTCTCCTCCATCTTCTCCCACATTCCCCACACTCCTCCTCCTCCTGCTGGAGGTGTGGGTCAGTGATAAGAGATGATGATGATGATAACTGGGAGCCAGTGCATTACCGCATCGATCGGGGCCTTTCAGCGCCGTTAAAGCGCCCGGCGCTCTGATTGCCGGCACTCGCTCTGACAGGAATCCGATGGCGCTGTCTGTGTATGTGTGTGTGTGTGTGTGTGTGTGTGTGTGTGTGTGTGTGTGTGTGTGTGTGTGTGTGTGTGTAAAGGGTGTGGCCTGGCCGCTGTTAGTGTGTGTGTGTGTGTGATGGCGTGAATAAGGATGTATGGCGGTGTGGCGTGGAGTCAATTAGTTGCTCCGACAGGAAGAAACAGATCGAGCAGCAGGAGGGAGGAAATCTGATCCGAAGGAGGAAAACAAAAGAAAATAAACAAAAACAGGAAAAACCGTTTTCGTTCAGTCAGCAGGAAACACCAACTCTTCTTCTTCTGTTCACGTTTGTTCTGCTTCCTCTTCCTTCCTCTTTTTATACTTCCTGTTGTATTTTCCCTTCATCTTAATTTTTCTAAAACTCCTCCATTTTTTCTATTTTTATTTTGTTCTGCTTCCTTTGTTGTTACTTTTGTTCATTCTGTCTTCTCCTCTTCTTCTGTTTTTATTGTTCTCTTTGTTTCTCTCTGTTTTCTGTTTTCTCTCGTCCATCTTTTCCCTTTTGTGCCATCTTGTTCTCTTATTTTTCTCCTCTTCTTCATCCTTTTTTCTTCTACTCCTTCCTTTACTCTGTTTTTCTCTGTTATGGTTTTTCTGTTTCTCCTCCTCTGTCTTCTCCTCCCTCGTTCTTCTTCTTGTGTTACTTCTTTTGTTTCTTCTGTTCTCCACTTCCTTTTTATGTTCTGTTTCTGCTCCTGTCTCTCCTTCCTGTTTTCATGTTGTTCTTTTCTTATTCTGAGTAGTAGTACTACTAGTACAGCGCCTAATTCACAAATCACAGAGAGCCCACCAACAAATGAACAAGTGCAAGTACACACACACACACACACACACACACACACACACACACACACACACACACACACACACACACACACACACACAACCACACTGAGCAGCAGCAGCGAGGCCTCGGAGGCGTCATTAACTTGAGAAGGCTGTTGTGTCTGTCAGAAGCTAATGAAAATAGAAGGAGGACACACACACCCAAACACACAAAAACACAGACATACACACAGAGCGGCTGAAGTCTTTTCTGTGTGAGGTTTTAGTGTCTGCCAACTGTATATTTAACGTGTGTATGTTTGAGTATGTACGGTTGTGTGTAAGTAACTGTGTGTGTGTGTGTGTGAGAGAGAGACGGGCAGCTGCTGCGTGGCGTCTCGCTGCCGCAGCCGACCGAAGGAGACATTAACTAACTTCTGTTTTCTAATGGAGATTAATGAAGCCAGAGGACCAACACACACACACACACACACACACACACACACACACACACACACACACACACACACACACACACACACACACACACACACACACAAACAGAAGCACACGCATAGAAACAGAAACACACACAGAGAAATGCACACACATACATAAAAACACGCACACAGAAACACGCTGGCAGAGATGTGGTTTCACCTGTCAGGCTGATTATTTGGGGTTATAGTTTGAAAAAGAAAAAACAGGGGAGCTGGAAGGAAATAGGACAGGAGGGAAGGAAAGCAAGAAAGGCAATGAAGGACTGAGGAAAGGAGAGAATTAAGGAGTGATGGAGAGAAGGAAAAAAGGAAGACGGGAAATAAGTAGCAAAGGATTCGTGCTTCCGATCTTCCTTCCTAGACAGTAATCTAGGCAGAAAGGTGGGAAGGAAGAAAGAAGGAGCTGAGGTAAGAAAAAAGATAAGGAAGTAAAGGTAGGAACCCAGATAAGGAAGCAAGTCAAAACGGAAAAAGGACATTTGGAACAGTTAAGAAAGGAAGGAAGGAAGATAGACAGAAAGAAAAGTAAGAAAGAACAAGGGAAGGAAGGAAGGAAGGAATATCAGTGAGTGGAGGATAAAGGAGGAAAGGGAGCAGAAAAATAACATGAGGAAATGAAGGAGATAAATAATAAAAGGAAAAATGGAAGGAGGGAAGGAAAGACACCATGAATGAAGACAGGAATATAGAAAAATGAAAAGAAGGGGGGAAAGGAAGGAATGTGGAAGACAGGTAGGAGGGAAGGAAGGGAGAAAGGGGATGACACAAGAAAGACAAACCAAAAGCAGTAGGAAGAAAGGAATGAAAAAGATGAAAGGCAAGAAGGTAGGAAGATGGGAAGGAAGGAGGATAGGAAAAAGGTAAATGAGATGGAAAAGGAATGCAGAGGAGGACACACAGAAGGAAAGACAGTAGGAAGGAACAAAAGTAGACTCGAGAAAAGGGAAGGAATACAGAGGACAGGAAAGAAGGAGGAATAGAAGCAAGGAAAGATGAAGAAGGAAGAGAGGGGGAGAAAAGAATGAAAGAAAGATCGGTAACCAAAGTTAAAAAAGAGAGACAGTAGGAAGGAACACACGAAGTCAGGAAAGAGGAAGATGGGACAAAAGCAGGAAATAAAGGAGGTAGGGAAGGAAGAAAGGAAACAGGGAGCAAAGAGAAGAACGAGCAGAGCTCATCAAACAGCTGATTCTGGTGTAAACAAACAGTGATGCGTTCACTTCAACGTTCAAGCTTCAGGTCAAGGAAAAAAGCGTCCGCGTGCTGGACCGTTGCCCCCGAGGTCATCGCCTGTCGTGGGAAACGGAGACCTTCGTGTGTCAAAGGCCGGTTCGCTGCCAACTCAGAGGAAGCGCTCTGATTGGCCAGGGAGGGAACACAAAGTGCGTCTCTGGAGACGTTTTTGTTTAGAAGCTGCGGCTCCAGCAGAAAGTTAAAATGCAATAAAAAAAAAATCAGTAGAATCCAAAGTAGAAATCCCCTTTAATCTCTGCGTTCTGCAGTGAAACTCGACAGAAATAAGAAGGCGCAGATTTGAGCGGCAGGAGTGATTCGTGCCGACAGCCGCGAGATGAGGGAAACGTTTCTCCTCAGCGGCTTCGACAGCAGCAGAATCTCTAATGCTGAGTTCAAAGATGCGGTTCAGGGTCAGCCGCACATTCATAATCACAGGTGGAAGGAGCTCTCGCACTCCTTTACTTCATATTAGAGCTGCACCGCTGCTCTGTGGAGGGACAGTTTAATGCTGCTGAACAACAAATCGACAAATTTCAGCCTCAAGAAAAAATAACCAGAGGTCCAGGAAGTACACCGATCCGTTGACATGCCAGACGAACGCCAGGAAGCTTCATTCACTTTAGTTCAATGCATGAAATGTTTGTATTTGTTCTCATTGGCCAGTTTCAGGAAGCCTGCTGAGGGCATCAGACGCTGCCATTAAGCTGCTCTTTAACCTTTTAAAGCCTGAACCATGATGACTCGATGACAAATTAAAAAATAATTATTAACTATTCATTTGCATATATGAGTTTTTATTTGTATTATATTTGTGGTTTTTTTTTTTTTTTACAATTTATTTATATTTGTTGTGGGGAAAAAAGTCTCACTGTTGATGTAGAAGTCTCAAAGAAAATCAAATATACTAGAAACAGTGAAGAAATGGAAAGGGCAAAAAAGGAAATAATAACTGATGAAAGGATAAAAGCAAGGAAGGAAAGACAGGAGGGAAAAGGAGACGATGGAACAAAAGTGAAGGAAACCTGTGACGTGCTGATGTCAGCGAACCTTTCAGAGAGGGGTGTAGGTTCAGGGTCGGGGGGCCGGGGGAGGCGCACGGGGCCGAATCTCAAGTTGACGTCAGTTCCCGTCAGTTTCCTCGCTGCCTCGAACTTTCGGGAACAGCGTCTGCAGTGCGGTCGGAGCTCTGATGGCTGAACCTAGAGAGTGGCAGCCGTCACCTCCTCCTCCTCTTCCTTCATCACTTCACGTGAAAAACAAGCCTCCCTCTCTCCCTCTCCTGCTGTAATACCTCAGGGAGATCCAGCAGAGGCCTCCACCTCCCCACTGCTGCTCCTCTGGGACTCCACACCTCCTCCTCCCTCTGTCAGCTGATCATCCTCAGGCTTTCCTGTGTCTCCATTCAGCGCTTTGTTTACATCACCTTTTTTCCTCCCTTGTTTCCTTATTTCACCTTTTACCTTTATATTTCCCTTCCTCACTTCCTTCCTTCCTGCATTCTTTCTTTCATTAATGGTTTTTCTTGTTTCCTCACCTTTCCTTGTTTCTTTCCATCCCTTCTCTGTTTCTTCCTCCCCCCTTGTTTCCTTTCCTGTTCCTTGTTTCCTTCTGTTGATATCATTTATTTATCCCTGTCCATTTAAATGTTTTTACTTGCATTTTTTTCTGACTTTAATTTTCCCTAATGTTCCCTTCATTTTGTTTAATTTCCTTCCCCTTATCCCTTATTTCTTTCCTTGTTTCCTTTTGTAATTTTTTCTTCCTTTTTTCCATCCTGTATTCCTTTCTTTCTCCTGTCTCCTTTTCTCATTCCTTATTTTATTTCTCTTTTTTGGTTCTTTCCTTCCTTTCCTTTTTTTTTTACCCATCACCCCCTCTTCTTGTGTTTGTATTCACTTGTTTATCAGTCACATTATTAAACCCAGACTCTCAGATTGGACGCTTCCTCTCCTGTGGGCTGAATGGAAAATGTGTGTGTGTGAGAATATGGCTTCCTGCTGATTCTTCTTCTGTCGTCCTTGTGTTGTGTTTTCTGTTAAACCTCCCTTTTTTGTCTTTTTTCAGGAAGTGCTGCTGAAGCGAGCGGCCGACCTGGTGGAAGCTCTGTACGGGATGCCGCACAATAACCAGGTGAGGGAGCACCTTCACTTTGACCTTTGGCCTCTTCAAACTCAAACACATGAGGATCAGTGAAACATCCCATCACAAACCTCAGGATATATCTCAGAAATAAATGATGAGTAATGATAAGAAAAATGTAATAGTGAGGCTCTAACAGAGGACAGAAATCCCAGACTCCTGAATGAAAAACTGTGTTAGACTTCATACGTCTAACAGAATCCCTGCATTTACTACACTGACAGCTTCCCCTGGGCCATTCAGACAATTAACTAATGCTGTCCCCCCACACCTCACCCCTGCCCACCCACCTCACCAATCACCTCACTCTGGGTAACCCTCATCACTCACTCCAAGCACTTCGCAACTATTTTGTTCTCCAATGTGTGAGTTCTAATCTTTTTGTATATATATGTCCAGACAATCACCTTCTACTGAAGCGCAAACATCCATGTGGGGTTTTACTAAATTTTTCAGTGACTATTTACGTTGCTCACACTTCAATATGACATAAAAACAAGAGATTCAAAAAATGTCAAACTTCAACATCATCATACGTCCCGTGAACTCTAAATTTAGTTCACTGGTGGGAACCGCAGAACTGAGATTCACTGCTTTCCAACATTTTCATGCCAACAGTAACTCTTACAAAATAATGTCCCGTCCTCCCCTCTCCTCGCAGGAAATCATCCTGAAGCGAGCGGCCGACCTCACCGAGGCGCTCTACAGCGTCCCTCGCAGTCACAACCAGCTGCCGTCGCTCACTGGCTCAGCCGCTCACTCGGGGATGATGGGAGTGAACTCATTCAGCAGTCAGCTCGCCGTCAACATCTCCGAGGCCTCGCAGGCCGACCAAGGTGAGAGCGCGCTGCTACCCATGATCCTCTAGGGAGGGGGTGGAGGCCTCATGGTTTACGCCGCATCACAAGTGTGCTCAGTAGACTGCATTAAAGACAAATGGAGGCCAAGTAGACTTTGTTGACCAGCAGGGTTGACTGTCCACTAGAATCCAGCAGGGACAGGGAGTTTAGTATCGTTAAGTAAAGTCCAACAAATGTTTTTAGGGTCCAACTTTATTGAGAGTCTGAGAGTTAAAAAGAGTCTTTAGAAGAGTCCAGTAGACTGGAGTGGTTTAGTGGACGTCAGGAAAGTTCACTGGACGTCATTGAATTTCTGTAGAGTCCTACAGGATACTTCACTAGAGTTCATGAAACAATGTATGACTTCCATGTAGGGTTCAAGTTCACACATCTCTTTCAGTTATAAAACCACACATTTTAGTTTGAGTGGATGCAAGCGTCCATAGATTACCAAAGGGCTCCACAAAGTTATTTTTATAGACTATTTTCAGCAGCACATGAATTCATGTTTATTGTTTTAGTACCTGCTATCAGACACAGTCAAAATAAACAAGAGCACGTTCACTGAAGTGTTTCTACAAGTTTTTGGACGTCAGTGGAAATCTGATATATCTCAGTTCTTGTTAGCAGATACGTTCGGTGGTGTTTCCACTGTAGCTCTGTGGGTTTGTTATCCTCAGTGTTTCCGTTCAGCAGTCAGTTCTGCTTCTGTCAGGAACGCTCAGGAAAACATGCAACAAACAGCTTGTGAACGCGTCGACAGGAAGCAGATCGAGCTGCTTTTACTCCCCGGACACCCCCCCTCCACTTCGACCACAAACCGTGGCCTGGTTTTCCCATCGGCCCCGCAGCGAACACCTTACAGGAATCTATGAGGTCATGGGAAACGAGGTAGCAGCCATGCTGAAAATTCATAACTGTGGTCCAGTCGGAAACATTACACCGAGGATCTAATGCCGTCCTCCCCGCTGTTATGAAGTATGAAATGGCTCTGTGTGCCCCTTGCAATTATCCACCGTGATTAAAACATTAATAAAAACAGCAGCTCTCGAGCCCAGACCTTATCAGGCGGACGAAGCAGGTAATTTACAGCTCCAATTCAGCTCGGCCTGCTCAGCATCATGTCATCGTCCTGCAGGATGAAGGCTTTTTCCTCTGGAGTCTGTCTTTGTCAGAGTTTATGGGGTCACGAGGGAAGCCTGATACCAGGAAAAATACCCCCAAAACATGTTTTTACTTACCTGCCCACTTTCAGCCTTCTTTATAACTTTGCATGTAACGCTTACAGAATCATGGATAAGGCTTAATTGTTTTTGAAGATGTGTATTCTCACTTCCAAGTAAATTCCCTGAATACCTGTCGCCCTTGTACTACTAGCCATAAACAACAGCAGCTAATGTTAGCTTAAAAATAGTCCACTAACTGCTAATGCTATCAAACGACTATTTCCCAGCAGAACACAGAGTAAGGACAGGAACTAGCACTGATGTGGCTCCATAGTGTTAGTGAGGAAGCAGGTTAAAGTTAGCTAACTGTTAAGTGATATGTTGGCTAGCAAGTAGTTTTTCTGCTTTGGTTAGTACTAAAATTAGCTAACTCTAGCCAGAAGAAATTGAGTTTTGTCTAATCAGGAATTTTGGCAGTCACAGAGCATTTGAGTCATAAAAAGAGGACAAACTACTAGCTATCCAGCATAGCAAAATGCTGTCTTTAGTAAATGAAGTTTGCTAACTCTCAGACATTGATTGAACGGGTTGTTTTAATTTAAAAATTAGTGAATGCTACAATTTTACCAGCAACATATTCTTGCTGCATTGCTAAATTACAGCTAGCTGGCTAGGCTTAGCTTGCTTCCTAACATTATTGCTATCATAGAGGCACTACCTGATGATTTTTGTTGTCAGTACACTAATACTCAGATATCTGATACATATGTTATTTAAACTAGTATAATTACAGTACATACAGTAGAGTAGCAGCAGGAGTTTTCTGATTTTAGACAGAGAACCGTCATCGGTTTATACAGAAGGCAAAGAAATTAAAAATATAGAGCTTAAATCTGTTAAAGTGACAAAAACAGTATATAAATAAATTTTTAACTGATAAAAAAGTTATTAACTCTGAAAGAGCTTTTCTAGTCGTTAATTTTTGTCATTAAACAGTGAAATCCAAACTGTCCGTTAACCAGCTCATCTGCACTGCTCTGCAGCAAACACGTTTCAGGCTTCGGTGTGAATGAGCGCGCAGAATGTGACCTGCATCCGATCTGCTTCCCACGCTGCTGTGGCGAAATGGATAGGGAGAGGGAACGCACCAAGACAAACACCACCCAACACTCAGTCCATTTGTTAAGGCATTATTTTTTTTATTACAGAACAATCCTTACATTTACTCTGAGTGCTCGGCCGCTCCCTGCACTCTGCTACTCCACATGTGTTTCCCATCGCCGCCTCTCCTCGCCCTTGTCCCTGGGCAGCGCTCCATCAGCCGCTCCTGCTGGGAATTGCGTTGGCCCGAAATGGGAAGTTGGGGGAAAGGGAAAGAGGGTGGAGGGTGAGGCGAGAGAGAGGGCGTAATGTGCTACTTGGCACTCTGTTAGCTCTGCTAAGTGAGCTCGTCCCGAGGTCGGTGGGAACTGTGGAGCCTCGCGAGGGGGTCAGAGGTCAGGCTCTGTGCTGCGGGAACATTGGTATTCAATGCATCTTGGATGAGGGTCAATCAGTGGGAGCATGGGGGGGTGAGAGGGGAGAGAAGGGAGACCAGAGGTAAGTAAAAAGCAGGAGTCAGGTGACAGATGAAGGGCAGACCTCGCCTGCAGGGAGGCGAGCTCTTCATAACAGGAGACCAGCAGTGACAGGCGCGATGATGTCACTGCTGAGGTCACAGTGAGGAGGTCAGCAAAATGTAGGGTAATTTGTAGGTTTTCTTACTATGTGAGTTGGCCTTTTGTCAAACCAGTTTTAGACCACCAAACATTTACATTCCTGGGTTAAAAAAGATATTAGTTTTGTATTCTGTTTGTTTATTCTGAATAATTTTACAAGATCATTATCAAGATCTTCTTGGTGATGAATACTGCTTTTCAGTTTCATATCTCTACCTGTCAGCCTGGTTTGCCCTTACAGGGCTTCGACTGTGTTTTTGCATTTGAGAAAAACGAATAAATAAAAACGTCTCACGCTCAGGTGGGCTGAGTCAGAAGGAGGAGGTTGGGGCGGAGAGAGGCTGTACAAAACGTTGTCTTTGCAATTAAAAGACAGATTTCACAGTGAACTCACTACTTTAGTAATTTGTCTGCTGGTTTAGTGGTTCTCGACCAAAGGGTCACCCGATCAATCAAGAAGGTCATGAGATGATTAATGGAGTTAAAACCCGATAACATTTTGTTGTAAACATTTTGAATAATTATATCTACTTCATCCTACACAGTTTAAAGGAGAAGGGGCTAAATGAACATTAATTGAGGCACCGCACCAACTGCTGGGAATCATGCAAAGCTACTGTAGTCACAGAATAACAAATTTGGAGCTGGAAATGCACAGCGTGGGTCCAGTTCAATCAAACTGTGAGAAATTTAGAGTGACAGTTACTCTTGGAAGTCGTCACATCAAGTAAATGTTTTTTGAATTTCACAGTCTTAAAGTAAAGATTCATTTCTTAATTATGACGTAATGATGAGAGATGATTGATTAT
Source organism: Diplotaxodon limnothrissa (assembly GCF_057381915.1). NCBI lineage: Eukaryota > Metazoa > Chordata > Actinopteri > Cichliformes > Cichlidae > Diplotaxodon > Diplotaxodon limnothrissa. Next base: position 11,029,594 of record NC_140597.1, on the reverse strand, counting down.
CTATCCAAACACTGAAGTCAGCGTATGGACACATGATGAAGAGTACTTCTTCCTCCTCTTAGGCTATTCCCGTAACTCAAACAGCGTGTCTCCTCGCGGCTACGTGCCGAGCTCCACGCCTCAGCAGTCCAACTACAACACCATCACGTCCACCATGAACGGATACGGGGCGGGGATGACCAACCTGGGCGTACCTGGATCCCCCAGCTTCCTCAACGGCTCCACCGCCAACTCCGCTTACGCAAGTGAGTAATACGCTTACATATCGCATTAACGAAACCAAACCTCATCCATCCAGGAGGCAGTCAGCAGGAGGGATCATTTACAACTGTGGCTAAAATCAGACGTATTTATGCTCCAAAACACACAGCGCTGTTCCTGATGCTCCAAATACCGATTAAAAAAGAAATCTGTGCTTCCTGCTTAAATCTGCATTTGATGCCACGTTACCAAAACCTGCATTAAAGCTATGGACGCTGCTCGTTTATGTTGATGCTCTGCTGCTGGCTGATGTTTGAATTGAACTTGACGGTGGAGTGGCAGTTGAGTCATTAAAACGATTAAGTCCATGTAATGAAGTGATGGGAGTTGAAGCTGTATTGGTCCATGTAGTTGCATGTGAAGGTAGCGGCTTAAGGAGATGTTGGAAGTGTTGGGTGAAGCAATAACGGAGGCTTAAGTATCCAAGTAGCATGAAGAACCAGAAGGAAAAGTTTGAAAACTTTACAGTAAGCACAGGAATTAGAATAACTGAAGTTATTCTCAGCCAAGTAGGGGTTTAGGGTCGGCATATTTAGGTATTTTAAGGGACTCAGGAGCCCGTTAACCACTGAAAGCACCTATGATTATTATGGACTAGCCTGGGAAAATGTTCTCAGCAAGGCCGATGTTTTAATTTTATAAAATTGGATCTGAACCAGAATTTCTTCCCTCACCTTTAGCCCACGTCTCCACCCACTGGTCTGGTTTGCTTTTATCTTGCTGAGAGAGAGAAGAAAAACAACAGCACTAAAAACGTTCCTTCATCTTGTCTTATGCCTCGGTGGAGGCATCATATTTTAATGAAATCCAGAGTAATTATGAGCAGTGATTTGGCTAACAGCTTTAAAATGTTAGTAAAAGGCCAAAGGATCCGTATCAAGCGTGAACGTGACCAAGATACCAAGAGCTGTTGAGTGTTGGTACCTAGCTTGACACCACATTACCCAGTGTACTGGGCTTCGTAGTACTGATGATATACTCTGTATATGGATTCGCGATGCTGAAAATAAAACGACTTGATGGCAGATTGATGATGGCGTTGTGCACAGAGCAATACGAGCAAACAAAAGTGAAGCATTTCCCGCTGCAGGAGACGAGTCGATGCTTCTGAGTCGGCCGTGTTGTTCGTCAAACTTTACACTCGGCGCTGATTAACATGCCTGGAGTCGGAGCAGCAGCGTAGAAGGCGCAGGTGTGTTTTGGAGACTAAACTCGCCCGCGGGGAGCGCTCCATTGTTTTGGCTTCTGTATCAAAGAGCTCAGCAAGTCTCAGCGAGACTCGTTTAGAAGGTAGTGAGCTCAAAATGCGTCTCCTTGCCAGGTGATGTTGTCGTCCCTGGCGACTAAACAAAAGGTGGGCTCACATCTCGCCTGGCTGAGCTACAGTTTCCCGCCGCCGAGGGTCTGAGTGTTTGTGTGTGCGTGTGTGTGGACTTAACACTGCCACGCATTGTTCACCTCCTCCTTCCCTCCTCTGACTGTCCCCCTGTCCATACTCCTCCTCACCCATCCCCTCCACCTCCTCCACTAACCCCACTAACACCCTCACCGCATCCTTCATGCATTCATGCATTCACGCTTTGGGCCGAATCCATTAATATCAGCTGGAGAAAAAGGAACGGAAAAACAACAAGAAGGAGCCAAGGAGGAGGAAATGTGAGGAGAAAGAAGCAGCGATCCAGGACAGACTGATGCTTGTTGGCATGAAGTGATAAATCACATTTACATTCCCCCGCTTCATTTTACAGTTCCATGTTCAAATGCTGTCCTTGAATCATTACAGACACACTGTGGTCCATAAACTCTGTGGAAGCTCTTAAAGGAACAGCTCAACATTTGGACAGATGCGCTCAAAACTCTGCGTTTCAGAGACGGAAATTAATCCGCTGATGATTATGTATTCAGCTCAGAGCTGGAGCCATCTGCTGTTTGTAACTTCAGGGTCGTGTCTGAGATTTTACTGGAAATTTCAGTATTTCACGGTGACCTTTGGGGTAGCAACACATCCACTGTTAAGATACATTTCAGAGTCTCGACTGCAGAGATGGCGGCTGATTTCAAACCTGCAGTGGAGAGTCCAGATGTGGTCAGCTTAGCATTAAGTTAAACGTCACATTACGTCATGCTTGTTTGACAGAGTGCACTTTTAGTCGTCCGACCACATTAACGTCATATCCTCACGATTTTCCCGGAAAGCTTCTGAACTCTAAAGTCACATCTTCAGTTTAAAGACTACTTTAAAGATTCAGAGGAACGAAATACTCAAATGAGTAAATCAGGAGGAGGTGACTTTAAAGAGCCGGAGATGAGCAAAATATTAAAAATGTAATAAAAATTAAAAGGAGAAAGCACCTTAGCAGCAAATACATGTGACAAGTCTCCTGAAGAAGTCGTGACTGAAGGCTTCAGGAGTTTACTCGTACTTTGGCTCTGTTTGGTTTAAACGCCGGGTCTGCTCAGGTTGCTTCCGGAAAACTTCCAAAGAACAGATGTCAAGCTCAAGTCATCACTGATGGACAGCTCCGGCTCTGCACTGACCACCGATAGATGATGATCAATAAGAGCGTCTCTGAAAATGTTGAACTGTTCCTTTAATCGGGAGTCAGCTGTAGAAGCAGCAGGAAAATTCAAAGCTGTTCGCCTAAAGACACACGAAGAGTAAATGAGTGGGTGATTTATTAAAAAGGAAAAAAGTCAATTTACCGCACGATGTTAGACACCTGCCTTCTCTCACACACACACACACACACACACACACACACACACACACACACACACACACACACACACACACACACACACACACACACACCTGTGCAGCGTGCGCGGATGAAGCTGCTGCTGCTGCTCTCAGGTTGGTTTATTCCAAACAAGTCCTTCAAGTTATGGATCAACTTTGCCAGATGTGCAGCTGTTTGTGCTCGGAGCATGTTTGTTCCTGCAGACCTCGGCCCGATCTGAGGCAGGGACCCATTCTTCCTCCTCCTCACCCTCCTCTTCATCATCCTCCTCCTCCTCCCTGCATGATTCGCCTCATCTCCGTCCGATCGCTCACCTCCTGTCTGTCTGCCTGCTCGTTACCGTCACGTCCTCCTCCTGTAGGACCCCCTCCCCACACCTTCCTACTCCTCCTTCCCTTGTCTTCCTCACCTCCTCCTCTTCTTCGTCTACTCCCATAGGCCCTTATTCATTCTCTCCTGTCCATATGGTTTCTGCAGTCAAACAGAAGAGCGCCTTCGCCCCTGTCGTGCGGCCACAGACCTCCCCGCCCCCCACCTGCACCACCACCAATGGCAGCAACCTCCAGGGTGAGCATCCCACCCCCCCGTCCCGCCTGTCAGCACCCCCGCCCCCTGCTGTCCTCCTGCTCGTGTCCCATCAGGACACGCAGGTGGATGTCCACGCGGCGCCGCTGTATGAGAAGGACTCTTTCTGTGTTGCGTGTTGATTCCTGCTTTCACACACTTGGAGGTCAAAGTTGATCCATAACTTCTGGCATTTTGGGGAATTTGGAGCTTAAACTTGAGCATTTTTCTTTTATAGTTAATACCGCTGCAAATTTCACCCTGCAAAGTATTTCCCCCCATAACCGAGTCCTATTCTTTAGCTTTTATTTGGCTCAGTGAAGTCCAAGAATCCGTCGTAGATCTGTCTTTATTTCAACATCATCTCTCAGCTTTATCCAAATACTTTTACAACGCAGGCATTTAACTGATTTTATTTAACCTTTCAGCGCTTCACAGAAAGACTTTAACAGCAAATGCATATTTTGTGCGAGTGTGTTAAATGAACCCTAATTATTCCAGAGATCTGTTTACACGAGACGTATCTTAAATCTTTTCGATGTGCCTCTCAGGAAGGCGTTTTTATTTAAAACTGGAGGTTTTTTCACTCTTCATGAAAAAACATATTTTAGGTCTTGTAATATCCACAGTTATAATCACCAAGACGTTTTAAATATTTCTGAGTGGGCAGCTTGAACAGTAAAAAACTTTCATGATAAAACATTGTTATGTTAAAGTACAGTAAAGTAGAATTTTAGAAAAACTGAGGCTGCATCCGCATGTACTCAGCTAAAAAAGGACTTTTTGAATTCGCCTCACAGCATCAACAGCGTGCACCTTTATCTCCTGTTTTGATATCAAACTGTGCGCCATGTTTGTGGGTTTTTGATTGGCTAACATTTCTTCACAGTTAGGCAGAAGTGGCAAACGTAAAGATAGTCTGTACTTAAGTAGAAAAAAAGATACTAGTGTTAAAAAGTACTCCAGTAAAAGTTGAAGTACTGATTCAAGTTCTGTACTCCAGTAAAAGTAAAAAGGTAGCGGCTCTGAAATGTACTCAGAGTAAAAAGTAGCTTTTTGGAGGACGTTTCTATATTTGTGGAAAGCTAATTGAACCTTGTGCTGTTTTAACATAATAATAAAATAATGTCAGTAGATGGGAGTACAGACTTTATTTCATTCAAACATTTTAATTCTCACGAATATTCTCAGCTTGAATCACATCAGCAGAACATGAAGAGAAAAATAAGGAAACCAAACATAGCTCTGTGTCCTGTTGCTACATTGTAGAGGGCGACAGTCAGGGGTTAAAGTGGATTCAGCAGGTGGAGCAACCCTAAAACTGTCTGTAATGGCTCAGCGTGGGGGAAAGATTCATAACTCACAATAATTTCTATTCAGAGCTTGAGTCGATTTTCTGATTTAAATCCATCACAGTACAACAAACTAACCTGTTTATCCTGCACTAACCTGCAGAGGATTTTCATGCAGCCTTTAAATAACAGTCTCCCTCAGTTTGTTTTGCATGTCTCACAATATGAAACAACATAATATCACATGTACAGACCCAATATGTGATTTAAAAATGTGAGGACTTACTTGTGAGCTTTAAATGAGCAGTCCTTTCTTTAAATCTAAGCTCTCGCCTTCCTCTCCTGTCCTGCCTTTTTTATCTTTCTCCATCTCTGAGTGAAGTTAGCTCTCAAAACAAGGAGAAACAGTTTTGCTTCTATCGTCTGTTTTTATGCAACATCTCCTGGTGATTAATAAACGAACAGGAGTGACTCTCATGTGTTTCTGTTTAGGCTCAAATTGGTTTGATGTTGGGAAGGCCGCAGTGACGTGAAATAAAAACGCTCAAAAGCTTGTTTTGAAAATGTGAGGAAGAAAGCACAGGTATCTGTTTATAAATGTAGGGAGTAAAAGAAAAAAAACTGCACAGGTAAAATACAGATAGCTGAAAATTCTACTTAAGTACATTAACGAAGTATTTGTACTTTGTTACTTCCCACCTCTGCAGTTTGGCAGCGCTTTGCATTTTCACGACAGATGGAGACATTTTTCCAATCAAACTGAAAAATCCAGTGTATGCGTGGACGTAGCCTGAAATGCTCAGCGAGCATCACGAAACATGAGATCTGACTCATTCTGTGTTGTTTCAGCCATGGCAGGTCTCATCGTGCCCCCCATGTGAGGAGGACTCTCAGCCAGGTACCGTCAGACTCCCCACAACCCTCCCCCAGCCTGAAACGCCACAACAACGTCCTTCCCATCATCCTTTAGACCGACCCGTCTGACCCAGAGTCCGAACCCGAAGAACTTCAACAATTCAGTCACCATCAGCCGAGGACGTCGCTTCTTCCTGCAGCCGTTGCAGACACCACCGGCAGGCGTTTACGAACCCGGAACAGGAAACGTCTGCAGTGGCTGCGGGCGGAGGCAGCGCTCGCTCAGCGTGAACTGTGGGTGGATGAAAGGTGTCTGCAGTACTGCATGTTGTGCTGAGATATTAAACAGGTTACTTTGACTTGAGAAGTCTGTGGAGGCTGAACAGATCTCAGATCAGTTCGAACCACTGTGAGACAGGAAGTAGGCGTGTCCACTGGGAGCATCTGTTCTAAGCTAATCATCATATCGTGAAAAAAAAAAATCAGCCGAGTGGATGGTGTCATCTTCAAATACCTCGCTTTGTTCAAACTGAAAATGCTGGTGATTACTGTAAAAAAATAATAAATAAAAATCACCAAATCTCTGTTAATTTTTAGCTAAAAAATCCTTGTAATGTTATCCAGGCAGCTCAGTTTGACCCCCTCCCCGAAAAGCTTACTTTTCTTCTGATTGGCTGTCTTTTGGAAGCCTACAGAGGGGCAGCACCAAGTGCTTTTTAGCTAATCTAAACAAATTAGCGGGTAATTTGCCAGTAAATAGTAACCCTACCTCATCTAAAACTTTGGTCAACACAATATAAAAATATTTTTAAAATATAAAGAAAGGCAGAAAAGAGCTTCTCTGTTTTCAGCTGCAGATCTGATTGGTTCTCACTAGAACAAAAGCTCTCAGTGGACACTGACCCTGAGTCGGACCGAGTCCGGAAATCAGGAAGTAATCATTTTTCAAACTTGGAAGAACCGTCAGACGGTTTTCAATCAGAAACCCCCAACAAGCCCCTCCCCCAGGACCAGAGTCCTTAAAGCCCCCGATGAATCTCACGTCTCAGCGCGTTTTACTTTCTGTACCATAGCTTTTAACAATGTTTGTGTCTCATAATCTAAAAAGGAGGAAAGTGCAGTAATTTTGTAAGCTAAGGAAAGAATGAAGCATCCTGCCGAAGAGAGACGAGCAAATGTTCCACTAACATTTGTCCGTAACACGTTGAGGCAGCCCAGCGTTTTCAGCTTTTCTTTTTCTTTTCTTTTGGATGTCTCATTTTGAAATCCAGTACAATAGTTCTGTTTTTGCAGGTGTGTCGAGTGGTAGATTTTAACCAGAAAAAGCTTGCAGCAGTTTTAATCACATTTAGGTACCAGATTTTCTTGTTATTCTTCTGATTGTGCTTATTTTATATGTATTTATAAAGTATGTTTTGGGGAGTTCTTTTGTGATTTAGGCCTGAATGATAGTCTCAAATATATATGTAAACACATTTGATGTCTTAATACCTTTTAGATATTGTAAAAAGAGTGAACAAGTGGGAAGAATTAACCCTTTTGTAAAACAAAACAAAAAAAACTCACGACACGGTCACCCTGTTTTTGAAAGCAGGACGTAAAACGACGCTTTCATCACTTTTGTATAAAAACGCTTTTCCGATATTTAACTTTTTGTAAACAGCATCGTTTGTTTCCCCTGGTTCTTCTCGTCTTTTGTGTATTATTGTGAAATGTATAATCATGGTTATTTCTTAATGCACTATTTTTTTTGTTGGGGCACTTAATAAGAGCAATGTATCTTAGCAAAAAAGAAAAAAGCTAAAAGTGGAAAAAAAAAAAGAAAAAAGATGAAAGCTAGAGCGATATGCACCAATATGTTTTTTTTTCTCCTGCCATCCTGAAATGGCAAAAATCCTCGTCATGTGAAATTTTTATATCTCAGAGACTTATAATGTCATAATATCCCAGCACTCGTTTTTTGAGGGGGGCGGTTTGGTGTTTAGAAGTCAGCATTTTATCCATCTGAATATTCGACCTGACCCTCGTCTTTGTGTTGGATTTTTTTTGCTGATATTGACTGTACGGTTTCAAAACACGGCGAAGAGTTTCAAACCAAGTTTTTTAGGGTCACCGATCTCAAGGAAACGTCCATCGATGTTGGTGTTGTTGCCGATGGTGCTGTTCTCGTCGTTGCACACAATCTGGATCATTTACTTATGCAACTGCTCTCCTGTACTGAAATGCAAGCTCATCGCCCGCGCTGCTGTGGCAAAAGTTCAAAAAAATGTAAAGAACCAAGACTTGAGTTTGATGCCTTACGACCGACCACGCTTAAAAACAAAGTCTTTCTTTTTTCCGACAAAGTTTTGGTTCCACAGCAATTATCAAAGGTTACTTTTGTTTGCTTTCTTGATTTGATGTCTTTGTCCCTCAGGTTTCCCCCTGAAATATACAAAAGATGCTCAACTGTAGAAGCTAACCGTCAGATACTGATGGCTGAGAAGTGTTAAAACTGCCAAATTACAAAGTGTAGAAGTTTATTCCTTCACCAAAGAGAAGAAAAACTGGAGACTGGAGTCGTTTTGTGATTTAACATCTGTTAACTACAAGAAATTACCCCAATAGAAAAGTAGAACTACGAGATCTTTGTGTCAAATGTGATCAAAACACTGAAAAAAGTGAAATTGCTGAAAAAATTCTTACTTTTTGGAGAATATGGACATGAAATATCACGTTTGTGTTTACAGCAAATATGACTTTGAAGTTAATTCATTCGCATAAACATGCAAGTTTTGGATGGGGGCTTTGAAAATGTGGCCCCCATTTTTAGATTATTATTTGTTTAGTAAAATGTATTAAAATACAACTAAAGTGTAAAGGAAATACCAAAGAACGTAAACTTCTATCGAGGAAAAGGCTTATGTCAAATACATACTTAAATCTGGAAAAGTGTCACTTTGTGTACGTGAACACAACATGTTAGATATAACTGTCGTGTCAGTGAACAAAGGAGAAAAATAAGGTTCTTCAGCATGAATCAGTAGATTCAATCTGGGGAATATTTCAGAGAGATCCAGGAGACTGTGAGATGAATAATTTGGCATAAAGATCTGGAATCTTTGGATTGTGATAAATGAAAAATTTCAAATTTCTGACATTTTTTCCCCCAATACAAAACACTGACAGTGTGACTTTTCTTCCATGATCATGTGACTAGAAGGAGCATAAATTTGATATCTGTCGGCTTGTATTACGATTATAAAATTAGCATTACAAATTTACACCAAAAACAAAGTTGAAAAAAAATAAAATCAGTTTATACTGCATCTTATTTTACAGAGACACGATTTGTCTTTACATTTAACACGTTCTCGGAATAAAGTAATAAAAACTGTAAAGCTCTCCAGTTTTTCCTTTTTGGTGTGTTTGCGTAGTTTAAGGATGGTAGAAGAAACATTTTTTTTCAAACTGCTTGAACCTACCTGAACCTTCAGACTTACACAAATTTTATTTGTATTTCTATGAATGTTAAAAGCAGAGTTGATGCAGGAATCTGAAGTCCAAATGATTAAACATCTGACTTTATGCAAATCCAGCAGTTTCTGCACAGTGTCACCCGGATGCTGTCACGTTAGCTTTTTGCTGGTATCTGTTCAGCGTCTTTGGGAAAGACCCTTTATCAGTGATACTAATGAAGCCCAGGCAGCAGAGCCAACCTCCCTGATCAGTCCCCTCCAACAGCTCGCAGCTTTTCTTTCTCTTTTTGTCAGTCGCAGCGAGCTCGCTTCCCACCGTCTGGGTTTTAAACTGAAAAATAGACTTTTTTATGTTTTACTTCAATGTGAAAGAGGGCAGAGGCACTGCATTTTTGTGAAATATTAAATATATCATCAAAGTATATCAAAGCACAATGTTTAATTAGTTGTCTTTAGGATACAAACAGGGGTGTCACCCCCAGGTTTTTTCTTTTTCTGTCTCTGGCCATGCTGTAAATAAATGCATGTCTTCTGTTTTTTGGTTTGTTTGGTTTTTTTCTCTGTGATCCAGTGCTTTTTGTACAGAAACAATCTAATAAAGATTACATTTGGCTCGAAGCTCTCAAACTTACGCTGATGTTCAAATAAGAAAGGGGGGGGGACGACGACTAATTATGGAGGCAGCACACACAAGTACCAGTAAAGAGTTAATGTTTACACACTTCACGAAGAACCTGGATCTGCTCTCAAAATGATTTAATCAAAATTAAAAGTTTTCAAATTGCAAATGAAACCGTTCAAGACAGAGAAAGCAGACGTGTTAATTCACATCAGATAGATTTAAAAACAGGAGTTGTTTTTTTATTAAAAAACAAACAAACAAACGTATATACTTTTATTATAAATAATTATGAAAAATATATATTAGAAATATAAAAACCTTCATTTCTTCTTATTAAAACTTTTAAGACAGCACATATTCTGGAGTCCAGCAGCACTGCTTTGCAAGTTGGACGTTTTTACAGCAACATCATTTAAAACAGGTAAGACAAATTTAAGAAAAATCTAAAGATTTGGAATAGTCACATTTGTTATTTAATGAGAAATTATCTGCGTCTATCGCACACACACATACACATACTGGGGTGTCTGCATCCAGTAAGGGTCCTGGGCTAGACCAAGCAGACATGAGTGAGAGAGATCAACAAGGTCAGGTGTTGAGGAACCAGGCACTGATTTGTAGTGGGCTACTTCTTGGCATGTTAATTTTAATGGCCCCTTTTATGTTCATTGCCCCTTGGGGATAAATAAAATCTTTCTGATTCTGATTCTGAGTGACCCAAGTAGGGGGGGGGGGGGCAGCCCACCCAAGATTGGGGACCAAGTTTATTAAATCTTAAATAAGATAGACCTTTTTTTTTTAAAAAGTAAGTCTTTTGATGTCTGAATCTACAGTTTTGTTTTGTTTTTTAAATTGACATAGTGTATTAACACAATTGATCTAAAATCTGACACAAAACATGAAATCTGAGTTAAAAAAAAGTAACGACCACAAACATGTTTAACAATTCGTTTTCATAGCTGGAAATGCAAATATAAATTGTCAATTTTAAAAAACCTATGCAAAAGTTTTGCAAACAACAAAGTTATATGCAGCTATTTACCTAAAAATGCAGTCAAGGGTTTTTTTTGTTTTTTATAACCATTTCAAACTATTTACAGACCAATCAGGAGTTCTGCATCAAATAAGGTGCCACACAAATTATTTGTGTCACTCAAAGACAGCTTCTACCGTCAGTGTGTTGAAAAATAGTAACCGCACCGCATTTTCTTGTTAGAAACTGTAACAGTGTGCTGAAGTACCCTCAGAAGAGCCACAGACAGTGATCTGCTGGACAGCATACCACAGGGAGTTCGTAGGAACAGCTAAGATACTGTGCAGGACCCTCAAGCTCCCTGTCCGCTTAAAGCTTTTCAAGATATATATTGTACATACACAATGACATTAGTGCATTAAAGAACGATAGAAGAGAGAGGACAGAAAGTCATGCCCAAGCAGATTTTATCTCTGATTAAAACTCAGGTAAGTAACTCAGGTAGATATTGACAGGAAGAAAATCTCCAGGGCAGCTATATCCACTGAAATCAGCTTGGAAAAAAAGAAAAATACACACGCACATCACCAAAAGTTTTCTTCCAGCAGGAATACTCTCCAAACGGCCTCCAAAGACTTTGGTTAATGATGAAACTGTCGGCGGGGAATGATGAACACGGAGCTCTGATTGATGTTTTGAGTTGAACTGATGCGAATCAATCACCGCAGCTCGGAGCCAAAGCAGTCAGAGAAAGAACCGTGCAGCAGGTAAAAACATCAGCCGGGATAAAAAGAGAAATACGACCGAGGATGAAGTGAAGGTTTGTATGGACGGCATGATTCAGGAGGTTTCTGTCGACAGTCGGGAGTCCTTCTGGAAATGCGCCCTCAGAGATTTACTCGGGCCCTGAAGCTACAGGTCCAGTCCTAAAATTAATTATGCAGTTTTTATTGTGCTTTCATCTGTTTCCACGAAAAGCTGCAGGAGTTTGATGCTTCAGCATCAAAGATAAAACCCAACCTAACCAAGTGGTTTCATACACAGAATAAAAGTACACATAGCCAGTCGTTCCCAAATGATGTGCGGTAGGTCATTTGGGTTTTGTCCCGACCGTAAAAACCACAGGACAAAAGAAGTAAATCATGATTCCTACATGCAAGAGAACCCTGTGCACTGTGGCTTGGCTTTTACAGAGGCAGATTCTACACTCTAGAAAAATTCTACACATCTTTTTGAACAGTTGACACATCAAAGGTCCTGATGGAGCGTCATAACAACAATATTAAAAGTTCAATGTGGTTTTAGGCCAATCCCAATGACTATTCTGATTGCAAAAACAAGTCTGATTATAGAAGGAAAGTTTCCTGCTGCTCACTTGATGCAGAACCTCAGGAATAAACATTGTTGATGAATTTATAGCCTAATTCCCTAGTTTAAAATGTTAGTGAAGACAACATGACATTCCTTTTGTAAATTGTGGTCCAATTAGACTGAAAGGGGACATGCAGAGTATTTTTTAACTAACTTGTGATTTAACTGACTTGTGCTCGCTAATAAGCGAGCAGTCCTCCTCAGTTTCTGTCACCCCATTACATCTGATTTCAAAAAACCAAGATGGTGAGTTTCCCAAAGTTATTTTGTCTTCAGGAACAATCTTTGTCTTCTCGACCACCAATCTTTTCTCCAGAAAGCATTTGGCTTGTCCATGTAGGCCACTGCAAATTTCAACTGAGCTTTGAGGGTGTTGATTTTGTCGCAGTGCCTTCTTTCTTGGTTGGAACCTCTTAGTCCATGGCAATGCCAGACTGGCTTCACTGTGGACAGTGACACTGGTGTTGATGGTAGGCTTGAGCTCTAGTGGTTCCTGGGTTGTTCCTGGACTTCCTAACCAATTTCCTTTCATCTGAAGGTAACAGTTTAGGACTTCTTCGAGGCCGAGTGGTGACATATTCAAATAAGGTGTACTTACATATCATTGCTTAAACTGCTGAATCTGCAGTTATTTAGAAATGACTCCATGAAGCTTCTACCTCCCAAAAGTCCCAAAGTGCTGACCTCAACCCTACTAAACCAAACATGGGCTGAACCAACCATTTTAAATGAACTCTACCAATACTGCCAAGAAGAGTGGGTCAAATTAAATTTAAATCTGTATGTGTACATTTTAACCTTTCTGAATTAGAGAAAATCAAAAATAAATCCAAACTTGTGCACCCAACTGTTTTAAATACACCGTACAATCGTTCCACCTTAAAAAAATACAGGTCAAAGAAATCATTACTACTATCATGAACATGCCAAAGCAACACGTGGCAATGCTGGACGATCAGAAGCCTACAAATATAAAACACAGTCTGATGCCTTCTTATCCAAACGTAAAGGCAGCAAGTTTCTAAAAATCTAAAAGGAGTTTGTTTTTAAAAAAGCTAATTTTTAAGTTAATCTAAAACAGCGTTTGAAAAAGTTGTGCTTTTCAAAAGATCCATATGACCCAAAATGAGGGACTGAGACTGTAACCTGAGCAGTAAATGTTCACAGAGGCTAACACAGCTGTTTTCCCATATACTTCTATAGTGCTGAAGTCTTTTTACAGCCACAGGTATCACAGTCTGGTGCCTGCAGATAAAAATGTAGTGTTTCTGGATCTTTATCAAATGTTACGTATTCCTCACATCATACTGCTCCTCCTCAACATATCTTTGCACCCTTTCTTTCTCTGTATGATGGTAATCTCTGTCACTGTTACTTTTTCTGCGGCATGAATTAATAAACCCATTCTCAGGGAGTAAACGTCCCAACCATAAACGTTACTAAGAAAATCAAATCAAATTCAAAAAGTCAGCTGAGTCCAGGGACCCACTAACAATAGATGATAACACACCAGAAACGACAGCCTCTCTGCCTCTCTGTCTGTCGCTTGGCGGTCAAAGGAAACCCAAAAAAGAAATGTTCCTCACAGAGCGATTGGTGATTTTAACGTTTGAAGGCTGGTGGTGGGTTTATCAGGCCCACATTCCCAAACAGGACATCTGCTTTCCTTCATGGGGGACCAGAACAGTCCTATATCAGAGCAGTGCAGGGGGTGGTGGAAGCCTGCTGAGGCTCTGTTACAGGGACTATTAACTTTATCTCCGGCGTCAGCATTGATGAGAGCTTAATACACAGAGCTCATTGGTGAAAACTGGTGCCCGAGGCACCCCAAGAAAAACCCTGACCTCCCTGAGTCCGCACATCGCTGGCCAAACACCAAGCAACAGCTGCCAGACTTGAATGCCAAGCTGTAAGAGCTTTGGACACATTTTGATGGATATGTTGATCGGAAACGCTCAGTCAGGACTTCTGAACACATTCACTGAGAAAATTAAGTTTACTTCCACTACAGAAAGAACAGATGAAGGCAGAACAAAGCTGTGGCATTAAACCCAAAATCCTTCATATGTTTTTTTTGTCTGACTTGGCCAGTTATCCGTCTAGATCATTTGGGTGCGAGTTTCCCAGTTTTGGATGTTTCTGTTAAATAGAATGTAATTAAATCGCACTCATCTTATTGTGCTCAGAGAACAGAAAATACACTGAAAAATGCAACAGCATGTTTGCAATTTCTCTGTCCACAAATCTTGGACCCACTTACTCAAAAGCATTCGTCAACTCACAAAACATTGGCCCACAGACATCTAAAATGTGTCTGTATTAACACAAAGTTAATATCTGAATATGTGGCACTGGATTCTTTTTGTGGGATTATTTGGTTTAAGGGATCTTTTTTTTCTTTTGATTAGCTATCTGTTAGCTATGTTGTGTAAAAAGAAAAAAAGATCATATTATTCATTCAGTAGCTTTAAGTAACATCATCAGCAAACATTAACTAATCATCAATCGTATTCAGGCTAGTCAAGTTACAATGACATAACTATCTAAATTAAATGTCAGTATAAATGCTAGTTAGCTAGCTTACTAAGCTAGCTTACCTATTGTGATCCTTGATAACTAATATGTACTTAGCTAGCTGTACCTGCTACAAAACATATATTTGACATTAGTATCATTGCTTCAGTATGTACACTGATACTCAGGTATGCAGTAGTACTCAGCTGGATAAAATACGTGACGTACAGACGAGCAGTTAGCTAGCATTGGCCAAAATGGAGATGAGACATACATGCAGTTTGAGCAATAGTTCACATTAACGGCCACAGGTGTCGTTAATAACAGCTGTTTTTTTAAGTCACTGCTGCTTCAGATTTACTTGTGCTTTATTAAACTTTTTCTGGCATGCATCACTTTAAAAGCCAAAAACAGTCCAACACCCTCCACCCGAATCTTTTATCACTCATCTCAGTTAAACTTCACTTAAAGGTCAGTGCAATAGCGTTTACTGAGGCTTGTTAATTTTCCCCGAAGAGGAAAAGAATATTTTTATCCCGCCCACAGTTTGAGCACTGCTGGTATAAAGGCTGATGCACTGATCAGAGTCTGCTGCCGGACACAGAGGTTCACCCAGAGTCCTTCACAGCTCCGAGCTGCTGATGTTTTGACTTCATAAATAGCTGAAATACTTTTCAATTAGTCAAGGAGGAGGAGGAGGTGCAGGTGTGTTTGGTTTGGGCGAGCCGTGGAGTTAAGTGACATTATGTCACTGCTGCTCTCCGTACATCTGCTCTCCTAAACGCTAAAGAATTAGACCATTTCCTGCGACGTGGTGATGTCATGTTGAGGTCCAGGTTTTCCTCATGTTATTGTAACGCAGCGGTCAGGACTGACAGGACGGCTGTAAGTCATCTCACACAGGAAGAGCCCCAGGCCCCGGCCTTGGTGATGACACCAGAACCCTCGCCAACTGGGCTCAAACCTGGAGGACGAGGTGAGTAAATCACCCATCCAAAGGTTTGCGCTCGCCAGTTAGGTTTCTGGGAATCAGACCCGAAAACCTGACAGAGGTCCATCAAAACCATGTGTTGTTCATTGAACACTCGGTCACTGCTGCAGCGGTCTGATCAGGTTGAGTCAGGTGATTTAAACATCTCTGACTGTGTGTCAGCTCCCAGCCTCGCTTCAGCAGCAGCAAGCTTATTATTTCTGGAGAATTAATCAGCGAATGTTGCAGTTTTCTTTCACAGTTTATAATAAAAATGTTTTTACACCGGCTGATCATCACATCTGCTGCAAACACACACACACATACACTCTGTGACAGGTGTTACTGGATCATTCTCAGTGTACGTCAGGTCCAAACTGTTGCTTTCACAGCTTAAGTGAATCTGTCAATCAAAAAATAAATGCTTCGTAGCCGGCTTCAGAGACATTTCATGGTGGACATTATGAAGGTGGAGGGTGGAAAATTTTCCTCATACTGTTTTTTTTGTTTGTGGAGATTTAATTCACCGTTGCACACGGGACAGCAGCAGTTAACAAGACTGTCGGCTTGTTAAGTCCGACTTCATTAACCATTTCTGAGTCCGAACGCTCCATCAGTTACCAAAACCAAACAAACTCTGAGGCACCAGTGAGAGTTAAAATAGTCTGAATTCTTTCTGCTCCAATAAAATGATCAGTGTGGCTGCTATCCCAGCTGTTACAATGAAGTCCAGGCACCTATGAAAAAGAACTTATGAGGTTTAGCCAAGTTAGAAATTAGAGTTAGAGACGTTAGGTTAGTTGACAGGGACGAAGGTCATAGTGTTCTCAGTAAAAGTGTTGAGGATCCCCAACGGGCAGAGACAAACAACATCATACAGAGGAAGAAAAAGGACCAAAACTTCAGCCAAGAGAATGTCTGAGAAGATCCATCCACAGCACGAGGATAGTCAGCATAGTTGTTGCTGTGCCGTCGGGATTTATCGCTATGAATAGATTCTGATCCTCACACAGAAATCTTACTTGGCCCTATAGTGACCGGGCCAAATAATTACAATCATTACAACTCTTTATTGTAATTACGTGAATAATTACAATAAAGAGTTGAAACAGCCCCGGGAGATGCTCGGACCAAAACACAATCATTACATGAGCACTTATCACACCACGTAGCCGTCAACAAACTTCTATCAGATTTAGCTGAAGCGGCACTTTACTTATATCCATCACTACTCTTTGTTACCAGCAGTCCCATTAAAAGCTAAAAAAACGATCAATAACAAGTACAGTGGAACCCCGGCTTACAAAGACCCCATTTAATGAAAAATTCAAGTTACGAAGGCACTTAACGGCAATATTTCTGCCTGTGGTACGGCAAAAGGCCCGAGTAACGAAATAGATAAGATAGAAAATTTAAAAAGAAATTAAATTAAATTCCATAATGTTATGTACATGTACACGTACGTATGTATGCATGCATATATATATGCTTTCTTCAACCTCCGCCACCTCCTCCTCCACCAAGAACTTTGTCTTCAGCCAGCATCGCCTCACTCAAAAGGTGATGGAAAAAGGTGCTTCAACTTGTGAAAATTTTGACTTACGAAAGACCCTCTGGAACAAATTAATTTCGTAAGTCGGGGTTCTACTGTTTCTTTAATAAAGAAGCAAAAACCATCACCAAAATGTTCCCTCTACTCTTTCTACATTTAAAATCAGCCCGTTGGTGTCTGTCATTTAGAAGCAGACAGCAGTGACTATATTTGGATGACTGGTTGACGGACTCACTGCTGGCGCCTCTGGTGGACGTTAGAGGAACCGCAGCTTTGGTGCTTCAGTGTTGGCTTCATTTTCATCCCTGGGAGTCGATAATTGTTCAGCTCACAGAGACTCACTGTGGAACAGCGCTCCCTGCTAAAATGAACCCTTCCTGTATTTGTACTGATCAGTCACCTGCACTGTAACCACGAAGCGTGTCACTATGACCCAGAACCACCCAGACGAATAAATCCACCTCATTTACCTCCATCAAGCCGGCCCCCAGCCTCTGCATTTATTCTGCACGAAGCCAGCCTAATAAATGCAGAGGCAAGCGTGGACCACTTCCCCTCCAAACCATCAGGTCCTTTAACAGTTCCCAGGTATGTGCAGGAATATAGAAAAAGCCCTGAACTTCTGCTTTCGTTTCCTCCTCCTCCCGTTCGGAGCTCAGCGAGATGTTTTCAGAGGGCAGGCTTTTAAAAGTGCACAACACCTCTTTGAGAGGACAAAACAGCGAAGCACTAGAGTACACTTTACACCTGCTTCCCTTCTTCATCTGTCTTCATTTTTCTGGAGAAGGCAGGATGTTTGGCTTGGCTGCAACCTGCTCCATGACTTAATCCCTGGGTGCTATTGTTAAATATTTGAAGCAAAAAAATAATGAAAACCAAATGCGGCGGCCGGACCCCGGTTCAGGTTTCAGGGCCTGCGCTTTAACAACGTTACGTTTCCAGCATGTCGAGGCCAAATAACTCACTTATGTTTCCCTTGTAATATTACGCCAAACATGAGATCTTTACTTTGTCAAATCTGGTAAGTATCAAACCAACTGTATCAATAGGAAAACAGTTTTAATAAGCATTCCCAGGCGAGGGCTGAGGAACACCTCTCACCTGGAAGCTATTAGAGCCGACAGGAAATGGAGGCAGAGATCGAGTGCTTCCCAATAATGTGTGTCCCCCCGGAGAGAGGAAATATGTAGATTCATCATAAAACATATCTGAGAGCTTGGACTGAAACAGAGGAGAGAAAATCAGCACAGACAGCTGGGCACCTCCAGCCCTCCAAGATAATATCGCACAAACATCTGTGGATGCAGCGCGCAGATAGCGTTTCATCGCTCATGTCCTACCATCTCTCCTGACAGTCAAACTGTAAACACCTTCTCCAGATGGACGGATGGATTTATGGAAGCTCGTTCCCGCCAAGAATGGGAAAAAAGTAAAATGTGGAAAATTAGCCAAGAGTGAAAAATAGTCCTGATAAAGCAAGTGAAACTTTTAGCCAACATACTCCATTTAACATCTATTTCTTTTTTATTGTTTACTTTTATTTTACCTTACAATATAAAGCACCTTTTAAATGAAATTCAATTTCGTTCCCTTGAAATGATAAGAAAACAACAGTAAGTAAAGCTATACAGGGGCCATGAGCTCTGATTTACTAAGTGGAGTTTAAAACACAATCTCAGAATTTAATTAGACGAGAGTAAAGTGTTACAGTGTTACAGTGTTGCCGTTGTAATGTTATGTCATATGCAAATCTCAGTGTGGTGGATCCATAGGACGGACCATACGAATTGCCTAACTAGCTGGAGATGAGTTATATGATGACATCGCCATAGACGGCCATTCATTCATCCTGGGCTCATCCCAACCAGCAGACTTTTTGCAACATGCCCAATGCTTATACAATCCTTATACAGGAGTACGTAGGGGTGGACTGCCTTTTTGTTTGATTATAGCTTTCTCCTGTTTTTCTTAGTTAGGGGGCCAAGTTGTTGTCATTTGGTTTGGTTATGTTAGTTCGGTAAATCCACAAGATAGGCTCCTTTTCTTTGTTGTTTTGGCCACCTCGTAGTTATAACCAGCTCCTTGTTTTGTGCCAAATAACCTAACAAATCAACATATTGTAAATAAATCATTATCAAACCTGTGTGATGTGGCTGCTTATGGTTTGACGAGGATGGATCACCCTTATGTTGTGGCCTGGCCACCCCTAGATGGGCCATAACAATAGTTAGTGATCAAGTTCCTAAAAACTGCTTAATCGTTAAGTTAAAGTTTCATTGTAAAAGTTCAATTCAGTTTTATTTATATGGCCTCAAATCAGAACATCAGTTGCCATAAGTCACCTTACAGTAATACAGAGAAAACAGAAAAACGACCCCCCCCATGAGCAAGCGCATTGGTGACAGTGGGAAGAAAAAATTCAGTTTTAACAGGAAGAAGCCTTCGGCAGAACCGGGCTCAGATAGGGAAGTCCTACGTTAATTATAATTATGAGGAAAATGTTTTAAAATTATGAAAGATTTAAGATTTTAAATGTTATAAAAGACAAACTGTTTAATTAAAACAATCCTGAATATTCAGTTCAATTTTTTTATAATAGTAACTTTAAGGCACTTTATATTGTAAGGTAAAGACCCAACAACATTATATTTGTGTCCAAAATCACAAATCAGTTGATTAAAGATCATGAAAGCTTCATGAACTACTGTTATTACCGTTATTATTGTAACTTAAGTAAAAGTTATATATGTTAAATCTAAAAAATGATTATTTGACTTCAAAGCCCTGGAAATGAGAACATTTATTTCTTCATGTAAAAGTTTTAAGTTTGTATAATTTCATACAACTGTGTCAAAATGAGTTTTTAATTTATAGAAATTATTAAATTATTAAAGTTGTTGTATTGAGCTCATATACTGACAAATGTGACTTTAAGTCTAATGCACTAATAATATTGTAAACAGTCTTGTTTCCTATTCTCGAGCTTCCGTACACTCAGAGGCTGAAGTATTTGGCCTTTTGACTTGATTGATTTATCCATCGTCCTTCACATTACCAACCATTTAAGTTCTTCCACGGCAGGCAAATCTTCCTCATCTACATTGAAATTCCTGAAGCGCAGCGATCATCATCATCAGGGCGGTCTCAGAGGCCGAAATCAGTGTTAATAAATCAATAACCTGCCTGGGCGAGCGCTCCATCTCTCCCTCAGCTGCTTGCTAAACAAATGGATTCAGCATGTTTAATGAGGATGGGGGAGGTGGAGGTAACTAATACCTTTAATGATCTCTGCAGACCAGAAACACTGGCACCTGCCCAGAGCGAGTGAGCAGCGGGGGAAGATGTTTTGGACAGCGGTACCACAGCAGTGGTGGATGAAGATGCTCTGGTAGCGAGGCAGATTTACGGCCGGCGCAGGAGATGGAAAAGGCCATGAATTA
This sequence comes from Diplotaxodon limnothrissa, assembly GCF_057381915.1. Lineage (NCBI taxonomy): Eukaryota > Metazoa > Chordata > Actinopteri > Cichliformes > Cichlidae > Diplotaxodon > Diplotaxodon limnothrissa. The sequence goes on along the minus strand of NC_140597.1, from coordinate 11,008,981 downwards.
GGAAGCCGGTGAAACAGGCCACACACTAACATCACAGGGCTGTTGACGTCTCTGTGAAGCCTCAGTGGTACCAAATGTTAAACAACGTCTGGGGCGGTTGAAGTGATGATGGAGGCAGATGATTCAGGAGCAGGAAGCGCTCCTCCTTGCTCCTGCATACTGAAGGAGGCCGAAATGTGCAAAACAACAGCGAGTCCAGTGCTTTATGGTCCATTAATATAAATGAGTGGATGATACGCTGAATTACCTGCAACTGTGTGAACCTGATCACTCTGCTGAACGGCTCAGACTCTTTCACTAAAGACAAATGTGCTGTCCAAGGTCATTAAAACTAAATCTAAATCTAGTTAATCAAGAGCAATAAAAACTAGACTTTAGCTTAATATGTAATATCTGGAGCTTCGGCCCAGTGCCTCCTCAGGCTGTTGTGTATCGCCTTATTCTTATTTCCAGCTCATTATTTGTATTCTTTGAATCTACTACTATATAGGGAGTGCAGAATTATTAGGCAAGTTGTATTTTTGAGGAATAATTTTATTATTGAACAACAACCATGTTCTCAATGAACCCAAAAAACTCATTAATATCAAAGCTGAATGTTTTTGGAAGTAGTTTTTAGTTTGTTTTTAGTTTTAGCTATTTTAGGGGGATATCTGTGTGTGCAGGTGACTATTACTGTGCACAATTATTAGGCAACTTAACACAAAACAAATATATACCCATTTCAATTATTTATTTTTACCAGTGAAGCCAATATAACATCTCCACATTCACAAATATACATTTCTGACATTCAAAAACAAATCAGCGACCAATATAGCCACCTTTCTTTGCAAGGACACTCAAAAGCCTGCCATCCATGGATTCTGTCAGTGTTTTGATCTGTTCACCATCAACATTGCGTGCAGCAGCAACCACAGCCTCCCAGACACTGCTCAGAGAGGTGTACTGTTTTCCCTCCTTGTAAATCTCACATTTGATGATGGACCACAGGTTCTCAATGGGGTTCAGATCAGGTGAACAAGGTGGCCATGTCATTAGTTTTTCTTCTTTTATACCCTTTCTTGCCAGCCACGCTGTGGAGTACTTGGACGCGTGTGATGGAGCATTGTCCTGCATGAAAATCATGTTTTTCTTGAAGGATGCAGACTTCATCCTATACCACTGCTTGAAGAAGGTGTCTTCCAGAAACTGGCAGTAGGACTGGGAGTTGAGCTTGACTCCATCCTCAACCCGAAAAGGCCCCACAAGCTCATCTTTGATGATACCAGCCCAAACCAGTACTCCACCTCCACCTTGCTGGCGTCTGAGTCGGACTGGAGCTCTCTGCCCTTTACCAATCCAGCCACGGGCCCATCCATCTGGCCCATCAAGACTCACTCTCATTTCATCGGTCCATAAAACCTTAGAAAAACCAGTCTTGAGATATTTCTTGGCCCAGTCTTGACGTTTCAGCCTGAGTGTCTTGTTCAGTGGTGGTCGTCTTTCAGCCTTTCTTACCTTGGCCATGTCTCTGAGTATTGCACACCTTGTGCTTTTGGGCACTCCAGTGATGTTGCAGCTCTGAAATATGGCCAAACTGGTGGCAAGTGGCATCTTGGCAGCTGCACGCTTGACTTTTCTCAGTTTATGGGCAGTTATTTTGCACCTTGGTTTTTCCACACGCTTCTTGCGACCCTGTTGACTATTTTGAATGAAACGCTTGATTGTTCGATGATCACGCTTCAGAAGCTTTGCAATTTTGAGACTGCTGCATCCCTCTGCAAGATATCTCACTATTTTTGACTTTTCTGAGCCTGTCAAGTCCTTCTTTTGACCCATTTTGCCAAAGGAAAGGACGTTGCCTAATAATTATGCACACCTGATATAGGGTGTTGATGCCATTAGACCACACCCCTTCTCATTACAGAGATGCACATCACCTAATATGCTTAATTGGTAGTAGGCTTTCGAGCCTATACAGCTTGGAGTAAGACAACATGCATGAAGAGGATGATGTGGACAAAATACTCATTTGCCTAATAATTCTGCACTCCCTGTACCTCTGCATGAGTTAAAAATAATTCCTAAAGAGCAACCCAGCGACTGCACACTTTTATAAGAGCAGAAGGTGAATGAACTACTCATCCCATAATGCATTTCAAATTCCAGATTTCCCAGAGAACGTCTTTCAACTCAAATTCTTTTTTCATTATCGCGGTAAAGTTATTGATAATTAATAATGGTTCAGAATATATTTGGTGGTTTGTGTTGTGTGTGTGTGCACAGTTTTCTGTGACATCACATTTTTGTTAAAAACAAGGCTGACATTGTATAAACTTGTGGTTTCTAGCTCTCAGAGTCTACTTTGGATGGTTACAACATTATGACTCCTAATCAAAATCCCTAAGGAGAATATGAACGGGACTTCCATAATACTACTACTTCTGAATGTCACTGTTGAGATCCAGCCCGTGAGAACATGCAACAAACAGAAACTTTTTTTGGTAGATAATTTCATTGTTCACTTGTTAGAGTCTGAAACTGTCGTCCATCTCTTACACCACATATGTTTATATGTACAGCCTTCCAGCGGCATACTCAGTTCCCCTTCATCACTACGATGACTCTTCTAGCGGATTAAAACAATATGGTGGTAATACTCATCACTCACTAACTTCTCCACCTATTTCCACAGTGAGGATGGTAAACCGAGCCTCCACAGGAAGCAGCGGGGTTACAGCCTGCTGGGCAGCTCTGCATGGCTGTTTAGATGTACATTACCTTTAACGCATCTCTCCACATCAGCAGGGAGGCGTCCCAGTGCTGTTTGAGAATGCAACAGTGGGTTGAACTGCAGATAGCTGCACATTTTTTAACCTCTTGGCCCTCTCAGCCTACAACCAGAGCATGATGGGTAAATAAATCAACATGTTTTCTCCACAAATGGGAAAACAGTTCAGGTGCAGAGTGATATATCTCAATATTTTAAAGGTTAAATCGCATAAATAGGAGATTGCATGGCAGGCTGACTGATTTTAGAGCACAGCACATTTTCTTCCTCATCAGGCTGACCAGAAGAGTTCACAGGGTAGGGTAAGTTTTAAACACATCAAAGAAAATTTTAAGAGTCATTTACCTGAAGAGTTTACACATGTAAAAATAGTCCGAAAACAAAAACAACTTAATGATGTACCATAACATTGGAAAGCAGTACTTAAAGTAAGAGTAGGAGTACTGTTGTTAATGTACAAGACTCTTGACATATGAAACAGCTGTCTGTCTGATTGTCCTCTTTCCAATGAAAATTAAACAAGCACAACTCGATGTAAGCCAAGAACAGTGTTTAAAGTGAAAATTACGCCTTATAAATGTGCTAGCAATAATGTTTAAGTTAATGTTAAGTAAAGGCTGAACAATGCCCTGCATGGCTCTGCTGCTGAGTCATGTGGCTGTAGGACAACTAAACACAGCAGAGCAGGGAGGAGGGGGCGGAGCAAAGTGTAGCTGCATGAGAGGAGTGGTGTTTGCACAAACACCTCGTTTCTGATGAACAGGAGCAACTTACTGAGCTTACATGAGAGACTAGGGTCGTTTTCACACCTGCAGTTTGTTTAGTCTGGTCTGGCTTTTCCCTGCAGTTTGATTTGTTTTCACACAGAGAAAAATCCAAGTGAACTCCAAGAGAACCAGAATGTATCACTACAAACATGTGAGAATGTTCAGTCTGCTCATTGGTCTGAACTATTGATGTTTGGGTTTTCTCTGTTTTATTGTGGGGTGTTTACCTTACTGTAAAGCGTTGAGGCAACTGTTGTTGCGATTTGGTGCTATATAAATAAAACTGGAATGAATCAAATTCAACGTACACCTGGTATTTGGCTCAGCTCGAGGTCAGATCATGTTCACAACATAAATGAAAGGCTCTGGAATTCATTTGAGACCATGTTTTCCAAAGGGTTTCAGTGCAGTTGATTTGGTCCGCACCCGATTGCAATTACTGTGTTTCATAGGAGTTGTATGGATGTTATCAATGATTAGCTTTCTTACACGTTTTTCTCTGACTATTAGCATGTAGAGGTGTCAGCTACTAAGTCTCTGTTTGGTTAAAAATATTAATATTTAAAACATAAATTACCAGACAATCATAACAAATTATTATAAAAATTAACATATTTATTTATTAGAATTTATTATATTTAGTTATGCTAATGGCCAAATACGATGAATAACAGTTTTTAATTCCAAAAAATAAAGTCGTTTATGGGTAAAATGTATGTACATCTGCCCTGCTTACTGTCAATAAGAAGTAGTGAGACAGTTACTGATGAAGAACTAACATTACATGTGTTTTAAGAGTTTAGACGATACCAGTGCTAACTAGCAAGGTAGCTAGCTAACAGCAGCGGTTTTTTTCCAAGTGCTGCATGTAATAGTAAACGTTATGGGCGCTGTGGTGTTACGTGGTCGTCTTCGCTGCATTAACATTTTGTATTGTGTGTCGGTCAACATACGCAGTGTGACGCTAGCTGTTAATGGCTGTTAAATGTTGCAAACTAAATGTACATTAGGTGCACAGCTAGCATTGTTTGACTTGAGAAAGCAGTACAGTACCAAAACTCACCTACACATGAAAGACGGCGCTGTACGTATTACACTACGATCGTATTCACATTTTCTTTGGCTCACTTTATCAAAATTTGGCTAACGCTTGGTCTACAGTTGGCTAAAGTCTGGCTGATATTGCAGGCGAACTCTGCCAGCAGCTAAAGCAAACAGCTGTAAAAAATAACTGATCACTTTACATGTTTATTATGAATTTTTCCATTATTTTATTACATGCTGCACACACGCTGGTATTTAAACGGGCCTTCAGAGCGAAGCAGCTTTGTCAGTCTGCCCACACGTTGAGCAATCCATTCCCACGGCTTCATAATCCATTTCACATACGTCATACGTCCGTGTTATCTCAGAGAAAATGGACGTGTTGTTTTGTGTTCGGCCGCTCAGCCCGAGCAGAGTTTCCAAACATTACCTCATGATGAGAGGAAAAGTGCTGCTTTGATTTAAGAGATAGCAGACAAGCTGAAGTTGCATCACAGACTTATTAAAGCCGTGGACGTACAGCTGCATAGATTTACACCACATCAGACCACTTTTACAAGACAGTTGATGAGATTCAAGTATCCTCCCTCACACAGCAGCGTATAAATATTTACCTGCAGTGCGTCTGATTCCATCTGTCCAGCGCTGGTGCTGCCCTCATATATTTCCCACTGGGAACTGTGAAGATGTAGCAGAGATCCACGCTGACCGAGACTCTTATTAAAACAATGAAGCTCATAATTATCCTGGAATTCCAAAGCAGTGCTATAGTCGTAATGAGGCCACACAGGAGCCGGCGTATAAAGAATGAATGTAATAAATAAGCCATTAGATGGGCAGTAAAAAGAGGAGGATATAAAAAAAAGACAACAACAGTGAAATGAGTTCAGACAGGTCTTGTTGTCTCTTGATGAGCACTCTGAGAAGTTTCTATTTTCGACCTTTAACGGTGTTTGAGAGTCAAACCTGTATTAAAAATGAGTTTTGACACCTATAATGTGGACAGTTTAAAAACCTGCAGCACGCATCAGAAAATCCTGCTGATGGTTCTTTATCGCCGTTTTCTCAGGTGGATTAAAGGAAGAGGGAAAAACTGGCAACTTGTTTTCTTTGATAAACCATTTTTAAACACACCAGAGACACACGGCCGCCTTTCACTGTGGTATTAGCTCATAAATTTATGTTATTTATGTCCAGCGGGCATCGTGGGCAAGTGCCCAGGGGCCACGCACAGCTGTGTGTGTGTGTCTGGGGGGGGGGGGGGGCATCCTGAAATCATATATAATCAGAGCATAACTACAATAACAACAACAAAATTACATAATTGGAAAAAAAAGTAGTCTGTACTTTCCATCCACTGATATTCTTCCACGTGTGTAGTTTATGGTGGCGAGGGATGGGGCTGGAGCATATCCCGGCTGTCACAGGAGGCCGCGTGCACCCTGTACATGAGGCCATTGTGGCGTGACAGTTTTTGTTTAACCGGTTCTGGAGGGAAATGTTGCCGTTAACTTTAATGTTGCTTAGATGTTCAGTATGATGCCGTGCAAGCTAATCCACAGATTATCAGAAGCAGCAGCAGTGCATTTATGACCTGAAATTTTGACTGGAATATTTCTGTTTTACCTGCATTATTATCGTTATTGTTATATATTCATTCATTTTGTTAAAAGAAAGGACAACTAGTGCGCCTGTTGGTCAAAGCGTGCACTGGTGCAGAAAACACAATGATGTGCAAATAGCCGACACACAGCTGAGTGCTGCGTCAATCTGCACTCTTAAATCATTTCTCTGCCTCCTCAGATTTGGTCCCAACTGTGCCAGCGTGAGCCCAAACTTCCCCACTGACATCCTGAAATATCTACGAAAGCTTCAACTCCAGCATCAAACCAGGAAATCCTCCCTGCTGCTGTTTTCTCCCGAGAATGAGATGAACCAGCGTTTCCTCTGTTTCTCATTCAGAAACATCAGGACCGCTGAGGTCGCTTCATGTTGACTCCATTTTTCTTTCACAGCTCGGTGTTTATGAAAAAGGCTTAAGTTTGCTAACCAGTCAACAAATACACGACAGAAGCTGTCGAGGACTTTCACCCTCATTACCGGTGAGCACAGGAGTTTGGCAGTGGTGAGGTTTAAGTATGTAGCCTGACGTTAGCTCATCCGCATGTCCTCCTTCACTACATCCATGCAACCAGCATCCTTTTCCCAGTATATCCACCCGCCCTCCTCTGCACATATCTGAACCATGTCAGCCTCTCTGACTCTGAGCTGTCCATGAGCATCTCCAGCTCTCCAAACTAAATCACCAACAATCTTAAATATCTTTCCATGATTCTTTTCTTGTATGAATTTTGAATTGTTGTCCAAATCTCATCCTGCTGACAGAACCGTGCATCTCTGAGAAAATAAAAAAAATCACCTTTAAATAAGCTTAAGGTGACTGCTTGGGGACCTGAACGGCAGGATGTTTAATGGTTTAGTGCTTAAAGAGACGCAGATAGGTTTTACTAACAGATGTCCTGCTGACCTGTGTCGAGTCACACGTATTTATGAACCCCTTCACAAACAGCCACTGATGGGAAGGCTGTTTGGGTCGAGGCAGATTAATAATAACAGGTACAAACTAGAGATGGACCGATCCGATATTACGTATCGGTATCGGTCCGATACTGACCTAAATTACTGGATCGGATATCGGAGAAAAATAAAAAATGTAATCCGATCCATTAAATATCACGAAAGCACCTCACAAAACTTGCAACACGCCGTAACTCAGAACGTCGGAGCAGTATGCATCACGTGATAGAGCAGCTGTGGCATGCGGGACCTGTCGGTGGTCTGGATAGCATTTGGAGCTTCGCTAGCAACCTGGCATTTCATCTCCGACAAAGTTATCCCCGAGAGAAGTAAAGCAAGTGTGTAAGTCCATCTCTGAATGTTTGTAAAGCATTCCCACGTTAAGCTTAACGAGCGACTGCCTCTCGCTCTCCGGCTGCTACTTCAATCGTGAAACTGCTAATGATCAGCTGATCGGCTTTTCTGTCGTGAGTCTCTCTTGTTTGTTTTTGGTCCACTTTGCGCCAGAAAGAGCAAACCAGCGGCTGAACAACAGCAGCACGTTTAAGCTTGATAAGCTGTTGTTACAATTTATTTAATATTACTTTCTACACCAGGATCTTTTTCTACGTAGCTGACGCTGGTAACTGTGCAGGGGCGGATCTAGCAAAGTTTAGCCAGGGGGGCCGATAGGGCATTAACAGGGAAAAGGGGGCACAAAGACATACTTTTCTTTCTTATTCTCATTTAAAATGTCGAGCTTTTAATAAATAATTATCTGACACCCAAAGTTTTAATTTGATGTAAAATGAATAGAAGTCAATTACTGTATATAGTAACTATTAAGTCTAATATATATACCCTAGTAAGCTATAGTACATTTTCCTTTGGGAAGGTACCATCTGTGCAGTCTGCAATTTTGTTGAAGAAAGATGTTGAATCTATTTAATATTTCTTGAAAAATAATTGATTTCTGTGCATTTTTTTCACACTGCATCAAATTAAGGTTGATTACGTCGATTAAGCATCATGAGGTGGAGCGTGAGGGGTGGTTCCTTATTTTTTATTTATTTATTTTTGTTGTTGCTGGGAGTTGGAACCCTATTAGTTAGGTTGCTTAATATTTACGCTAAGTACTCTTTAAAATACCAGAATAGGGAGGATGGTGTAGGTCTAAGTTTATTAGATTGATCAGTATTGCTGAACTATGAAATATTTTTTTTGCATACAGGTATAACAGAATAGCTTTAGTGTAGTTGTTGTTTTAAACTTGAGTATGAACTTGCAGACTTGCAAAATGCAGCAAGATATTTTAAAAAACAGTTTTGTTGATTAAAAAACACTATATCGGATTCATATCGGTATCGGCAGATATCCAAATTTATGATATCGGTATCGGTATCAGACATAAAAAAGTGGTATCGTGCCATCTCTAGTACAAACAGGCCTAAGAACACATAACGCCCTGATGAAGATCACTAAAATTGTTTTCTCTAATAAACAATTGAAAATATTTTTTTTTCCCTCCAAAGAGACTCCCCGTCTCGTGTCGTCGATTATTTATCCGGAACATTAAAGCCCCGCAGAGCGAACACGAGTCGGCTCCGCTGCCCCAAATACCCGTCACACCCAACAAGGCCTTCACGGCTCCATCAAGACAGAGCGAGGCAGTGAAAATTGTCCTTTTTTTAATGGCTGCTTTGAAGTAAAAAGAATTATCATATCACTGGAAGTATTAACGTTCCCCAGAAGGAACCCTACAGTTTTATTAGTTTTACGGCTGCTGTCTTTTTACACATTTGACCGCCTTCCTGGAGCAAGAATAACACAAAGTTAATGGCTAACGGAGAGAAAGTCAAAGGGAAAACTTGGCTGATTATAGCTATAATTCCTGCAGATACTAATTACCAGTGGCTGTAAAATAAGTCAAACTGGTCATCCTAATGAGTCCACCAGAGACCGATTGTTAAATACATTAAAAAGATCTACTTTCCCTCTTCTTTTTTTTATTTGTGTTTTTCCCCCGCTCCACTGTCAGCGTTATCTTATCAAGTGTAACCAAACAAACTCCTGCTTAAAGGTCATGACGCCGCATCCACCCAAATCCAGTAATTAATGTAAAATTAAGCCTGACATAAACATTACAAATGATATTTCACTGTGTCTGCTTTTAAAAACTTGGGGGGGAAAATCCTCTTCATTAAAACACAGACAGAGTTTCTACCTTAAGAGCACAGGTAACGTTCACGTAAAGGCTAATGTGTGGTTTAGGTGGATGATGAAGATGCCCGTTACTGATTCAGGGAAAATTCCTTCTCTCCAAGAAATGAACTCATCAACTGTGAGTTGCTCAAATGAGCAAAAGAAAACAGAAACACAGTCTTAATCTGGTCTTCGGCAGAAAATAAGCAATAAAGTTTGTCCTGTAAACTTCACCTGAGACGGTCTCAAAAAGGTGTAGAAACAGTCATGTCAGTGAACATCACCCAGGCCGATAAAGGTGAGAAAACCGACTGGCTCTGCTGAAAGGTCGGTTTGTGTTTTTAACAAGCTCAGATGGGTCACGCATCAAGTTTCTGTTCAGTTCACGTAAGACTTGAGGAGGTAATTTAGCCTTTTAAATCAGCTGTGTTGGATCAAGGACACATCTAAAACCTGCAGGACACCGCCCTGGAGTTCGACACCCCTGAATTAGGAGGATAAAGATAAGCTTGTGAGGATTTTTATGAAAGTTTTTTGTCCATATCTGAGTTGCCAGGTAGAGTACGGCAATAATCAAACTGGTATTTAAAATAAGTGAAAAAACATATGTCTGTGCATCTGTTTCCATTTTGCACTATGATGTTCTTACTGATGAAGGGCAAAATTTGGGGACATTCTCATTTTTGAAAAAACATTTATGGAGACTCTATGTTCACGTAACAGCTAGCTGCTAGCTCAAACAGACATTAGCATATCAATAGTGTGAAAACCTAAGATGAAATCCTAAGATGCTGTTGCAGCATACAGTTACACCTGAAACTTTTTTCCTCTGGATAACAAAGTTTTTTTGAGTTTAGTACAATATTTAAAATAAAATATCACATATAAAAAATTATTTTGTTTCCTGATGCATGTGTTCAATTGACTTAGACTGTAACACCAGTATACTGTACCACAATGTAATAAAGACCCTAAATATTCTACAATGTTCTCATCAGTGAAGTTTTGCATGTGAAACCATCTGCGTTTAACCACATCTATCTTTGCTAATACCGCCGTGTCACATGCTCCTATAAACGGAGAACCACTGCTGTCCATTTGTGAACCACAGACGTTCTGTAGGCCACCAACACTCACTTTGAGTCACAGACATTTTAAACTCTTTGATGTTCTCTGGATTTCATATGCAGTCGTTTCAATGATTGTTTATTCTGAAGCATCTGGAAACACTGATCTTTCTTCCAGAGGTTTCTACATGCAGGTGGCATGGGTGGATCTACTGTGGTGGGGTGGGGTGCCATGTGCCTCCATAAAATAATCCCTGGCCACCCCCTAATACCACATTAACTCTTTGAGCCTGGCTACAATGAACACTGAATATAAATTCTAAACAAAATATATTACCCCCCCCCCCCCCACTTAAAAAAAAAGGGTTCAGCCCATAGCATCAAACTGGCTTTGTTTCTTGTTGTCAGTAGCAACTGACATTGCAGTTTTCTGACATTTTGTTTACATTTATGTAACAATGTGATTATTTCTAATAAAAAGAGTGAAACTGAATGAATGAAATACAAATCTAACTGTTCCACCTCATGCTGTGAAGCTTTCTGGATTTTATATTTAGTGGGCTACATGCTTATTGAGAATATATAGACTATACAGTACATAAAATCAAAATTCACATGTTTTTTCATGTAACTGAAATGTTTAAGTGAAAGGCAACATTTATATGAAATGTGCATTTGATTTATTTTAACCATATATAGTACATATTACAGAATGTATCACCTGTATATGTGTAAAAAAAATGGCTTTGATGTTGCCACCCGATTTAATTTCCCTGCCACGCTAAGAAAATGTCTCTAAATCCATCCCTGGCAGGTGGAAAGGACAGTTATATGGACGTATATGCAAAAAAACAGGTTTGTTTTGTGATTTGCTTGCTTATTAACAGCGACACAGATAATTTAAACGAAACCTGCAGATACAAGGAAGAGAGCATGAAGTCATTGTGTTGGTGTTGTTAAGCTGCGTCTTCATTTTGTCAGATTTTAGCTACAGCACTATCTTGGTAATTACTGCTGGTTAATAACATCCCCATTTAAAAACTAAAGTGAAACCAAATTTCACTTTAGTTTCAATATATAACAGAAAAAAAAGGTGAAAGCGCTGCTGAAATAGAGTAAGTTTCTTTCCTTCTCTTCATTTGTAATTATAAAAGAAATAACTAATGCAGCAGAGCATGAAAAGTCAACACTAATTCAGGTGTTAATAAATACTGGTAAAAGTATGCAGGTAAATCAGGTTTAATCAACAACAACCTGATAAATCAGGAGAAACTTGCTTGTAATGCAGCTAAACTGGTTGTGAAGAAGGTGGGAGTGGAACATGTAGCAGAACCCACCTTGGAGTTGTCCAACTTTGCTCCCAACTCACATTTGCTGAAGCCTGCTGCCTCAAGCAAATAACTTCTTGTAGCACGGCCGTCAAATGAATCCAGAAAATCTATACTGTTGTAATCCCCCACACCAAACAGCTCCACTACAACATAGAAGTGTTTGCAACACACGTGAAACATGTTCTTCTAGATAACAAACCAAGGAGGACCACTTTCTTTCTGTGACTGCAGTGGAAATGTTGGTCTGTAGACAAGAACAAACAAAGATAATTTACCTGTTTTAAAGCCTTTCATCACATTTTTAGAACATCCTTAATAAAAACATAAACCTTAACTTTCACATTGAAATGTTCCTTCTATTTCTCAGAGGTCTTCCACCGCAGTGTCATTGGTCCTAGAAACTTTTCAGACTTTGAGAAGACTACGGACCCTCGCTGTTCTTTGACTTTTAGCATCAACATCCTTCTTGAAACGATGCTGAAGAGTACGTGTCTATACGAGGCGCCCTACGAGCCTGCGCAGAGCGCAGCCCTCCTGCATGTACGCATTCAGCATTGTATGGTGATGAGAGGCGGCTCATCGGGGAGCAAGCGGCTGTTATTTTGGCATGGCTCTGCTAATGTTGCTCGCAGCACTATATATGCCATCCATTGCCCGAGCATCCGGGGACTCCCGGGGCTGCTAAAACCCTGCAGGGTGGGTAGAATCTAATAAAACGCACTTGACGTTTTAATTGCATTTTCCTCATCAAGGAGTAATCTGCAAGATGGTTGTGGCATTTCTGTTGAGACCAATAAGGCTGATATTATGATCAGTCATTTCTTTGATAAACATGCTGGCGCCCCAGCCCTCGATTGTGTGAGGAATATTGAGAAAAATGAAGATGCTCGCTCTCACAGGCGCTTGCATCATTCCACGTCTTGGACGTCCTGTGTTTTTCAGTAAATATTGCCTTATGCAATATTTCTGTGTGTTTGTTGGCCTCAGCGTGTCAGATGTAATGTAGTGTAACTGGTTTCTCTCTGACAGCTGTTTGAACATGCTGTAAACAGTGATTCTGGACTTGCTGCAGATTTCAGAGTTTGGTTCAGACTGCAGAGCGAGCACTGCGTCCCTGCAGGGTGACGGTATGATAATGTGGCCCATAATGGCTTTCAATTAGCACACTCATGAACTCTGCATGAAAAAAACCCCACTCCTCCGAGCTTCAGTGTGTTTACGACTAACAAAACCAAGAATTTATTCTGAACCTCGACTAAAACTAAGCTGGAATGTGTACTTAAATAACGTACACGGTAGTCTGCGTGTAAACTGGCTTTGTCCAAGGAGATTAAATCCAGACCATAGAGACCAGGACTGTTTGTTGAGCCAGACGTAGCTCCAGTTAAAAAAATATATAATAATAATTTGTGGATTGGGGAAAGTAAAAACCTGTAAAGACATGTTATAAGATATAAACGGTTGGGTCTTTAAAGCTTAATTTACCTTCATCAATATTCAGGATTGGGTTATGGGTGCAGTCTGAGCAGTGAAGGCCAGACTTCCCTCACCCTGACCAGCTTTTAAGTTTATCTGGGGGTACTGAGGAGTTCCCAAGCCAGCTGAGGGACTCCAGCGAGTCCTGGGTCTACCCCGGGGCCGCCTCCCGGTAGGCCATGCCCGAAACGCCTTGCCTAGGATTCACCCAGGAGGCATCATAGCCAGATTTCCAAACCACGGCTCTACTCCAAGCTCCTCTCTAATGACCGAGCTCCTCATCACATCTCTAACGGAGAGCCCAGCCACTGAGAAAAGAGCCACAGAACGAGCTTGTGCTGGAACATGTAAATATTTACCTTCATATTATAATTATCATTACTGGGCTCGACTACAGCAGCTTTGGGTGATTCACAGGTTAAAATAATTCTTCTTTATCTCATATTCTGCCTCGGTGCGGCACTAAAGTTCATCCTCTGTCTGACACAGTCTCTGTTAGCTCCTCCCACTCAAAGGTTTTTTTTTTTATTAGCTGCCCCTCACAAACGGACAGTGGGTGGAGCCTTGCCCTCTCTGACATCATTAGATCCATATTGAGAAAAAAAAGGTTTGCTCAAAGCTGTTATTTCTACATATGTGACCTCATTATTTCAAATGTTGATAATTTGTAATATGAACAGCCACCACTGGAACAGGAGAAAGCAACAAAACAAAGAAAGAGGAGCTTCATATGGCTTCATTAAACAGAAAGGAGTGTTTTCATACACTCTGAAGGTAAAGCTGGGTTTGTGGCTACAGTGCAGTCATCCTTTGTTTGGCTGCAGCCATTTCACTCTGATGGTTACCTCAGCCAAAAGTGTTTTAAACAGATTTTTATCCGGAGTTAGTCTGGAACTGTGCCCAGGTATAATGTGACAAAAGAGCAATTGACTTCTGTGCCAAAAATGTTCATTATTTCCTCAGCAATCATTTGCCAATGTGAAATAATTAAAGGGCGAGCCCAGAAAATCTGAAAACCGGTGGACTTTTTTTTTTTTTAATTTACCTCACCGCCTCCAGCATTTATCTTGATCCTGAAAATCTCTTAGAATATATTTTTGTCAAATATTATTCTGCCAGCAGACCTCCCTCTACAACCTCAAGCCACATATGTATGCACAAAGCCATTTTTTACTACTCGACCTACAGTTGACGGAACATGGGGATATGAGAACTACAACTAATTCAACAGCAGTTCAGGATGTTAGCCATCAGCTGAAACCTTAGCAGCGAGGTGGACAACAGAATATAGGGTTGGCTTGCCCTTTATTGGGGAGGGGGGGGGCGCTGTGAAGTAAATATAATTGTTCAAATGTGCATGATTTTATAGGTGTGGAGTAAGCATGTCTGCAGTCAGAAGCATTAGAAACTGATATGGAAGTCTTAAATTCAACAGATTATACCATGGCTATTCAACTAAAAACTTAGTTGGGCCAGATTTTCAAACCGGAAATCAACTGTGCATTATCAGTTCTGTCTGTGAACTTGTCTCCTGCTATGGACATTACATCAGTTTTCTTCAGGTCATCTAACAGCATTTCAAACTCGTCTGATGCCAGAACTTCAACTCTATGAATATTTGAACTGTCTGACAGGGTTACGTTTTTAAGAGCAGATGTCACACTCACTTTAATTTTTTTCGTCACTTGTCACGGCATCCACCTCGGCCAGCATGCAGTATTTTACTGTTTCAGAATCTGTGTGAGGCCTTTTCTTCTTCGCCGATATCAGGCAAACACGAAGGGAAGCTGCTGCAGCTCTCTCTAGGGCTGTACAGGACCCTCACCATGGTAGTACAACTCTGGTTGTAAGATGCAATTAAACTCGCAATTAAACTGTACTTTTGAGATCGCTCTGGAAAGTTTGTGTAGGAAGTCTGGTTGTCATTGTGGTGCCTTCGTAAGTACCGCAACACACTCACTGCAAATTAAGCACATAGGTTTGGCATTTGGATTTGGCAGTAAAATGAATAAGTATTTGTCAGTCCAGGCAGGGTTAAACCGACGATTTTCATTGTCAATTTTACGCTTTTGAGAAAGACATGCTGTTGTCGCATCATATATTACGATGATTGTTTAATATGTTTACATCACGGTGCATTGTGGGTTAAATATTGCTAGGCTACTAGGAGTGTTGCATTCATAGTCTACACTATTTCAATTCTTTATTTTTTAAATTAATTAATTAATTAATTTTTTGTGTGTTCACTGTGTTTCTGCCAGGACCACAGGCAGGGCCACTCGCAGGTTGCTTCTGGGCTGCTTGTGGCCCACGGGCCGCCATTTGAATAGGCTTGGATTGTACGCTTTGTTTTTTTGTGTATGTACAGCATAATGAAGCCTCTGAAGGTTAAACAAAATATTAGGGTTCAGTGGTTTGAAGGCAATATTTAGAGAAAAACTCTTTTTTTAGATTTAGAGGGAAAAATAAAAGTTCACATTTTTGTAGTACATATAGTTAAAATTGTAGATATTCTAATTGAAGACACTTTCCCAATTTGAAACATTTAAAGTCATCTTAAAAAAACTCACACACCCTCTCAGATTACCCACCGAAATTATTTCATGCAATAATTTTAGTAGCTTTAATGAAGCCCTGCACATTATTGGAGTTAGTTTTTCAGCCTTTTTGAACCGTCATAACATCAAGACACAACAGCTGGAATTGGACCAGCAACCTTTGACTTGCCAAGCAGATGTGTTAACCAGTACACTATGAAGCAATGTCATAACTTCAGGAGATTTCCACATCAAATTTTCATCTATGCTGTGTTAAAAACTGCCAACAAATCCCTTTTAAATGCACTCCATGTGTCACAATCTGAAGACAAAGAGTTGTTCTTAATCAGAAAAAGAAACATGTTTGATCTGTTTTCTGATATTTCACTGAAGAAAACTTTCAAAAGTGCATTCAGGGTAAACTTTGAATTGTCACATCACCATGTGGGATAGGGTTCCTGCTCAGAACCAGGGAGGCCACAGGACTGGTCGGCGCCCATCAGCCTCCAGCTGCCAGGGAAAGCGTGCACACCCAGACAGGTTTGCAGGTGGTTGCTCGCTGTCACTGTCCCTCCTGTATGCTTGACGCTGTGGCTTTGTGCATGTTCGGTTAGAGACTTCCTCTCCTTCATGGCTTTTTGGACAAAGTTCTCAATTCCGATCAAACATCGGCCAGCATCTTGGCTCCTGTTGTTGTTTGTTGAGGTAGTGATTCGTTGTTTGCCCGTAACAACGTCAGCAGTGCAAAACTGCAAATGCACCAAAGCGCCGTTGTGATATACGTAATAAATGTAGTATAAATGGATGTGAATGTGTGACGACGTCACTGTCGAGTTGCGAGGTGACCAATGCGGCGGGTATTATGGGGCCCATATGACACTGCACGTCCATATGGCAGCCGTGCCCTAATCATGACCTGCTTTCTGGACCTTTCTGACTCTCAGGTCTGATTCAGATTTCAGCAGGAATCGTTGCAGAGCCACAATGTGACCTACGTAAGTGTCCTGCTTGTGCAATTATGCGTTGATTACTTTGTGGTTGTGCCCTGGTGTTTTATATGCAGAAAAAATAGAAAAAAAATAAAATGCTTGGACTTTGCTGTGGTTTATTTGTCCCCCAAGATTTTCCACTTTTTTGTTCATTCCTTCACAACCATTCTGATAGTTTGAGGCCTTTTGTCTGTAGAGGAGTCGCCCCCTGGAGGCTGTTAGAAGTGATGTAGGTTTAATGTATGCTGGGCACAGAATAAACCCATTAACCCACCACCCCCACATTCAGTTAACACTTTTGTCCCAGTTGTCCCAAGCAGCCTGCGAACTGATTTCTACGTGAAGGACTTGTGATGAATCTAAAAGCAAATTATATGACGTTTGTGCTCCAGAGTGCTAGCATCAACACTAGCTAACATTAGCTTAAAAATCACCAAACGAGCGGCTCCCAGCACAACAGACTCCATATGAGGACAGAAACTCACACTCATGTAGCTACACGGAGGATTTTAGAAGAAGTCGGCTCTTAGCTGTGCGGATGGGTGGCCCGACAAATGGGAGGAGCTTCCAGGGTTTGGCTGTCCTGCGTAGGACTGGCCCTGTGAGTTGGATGACGCCATGCTGCTTTTTTAGCTCATTCACCCATCCATCTCAGTGTGTATCTGTGTGCATTTTACATCCGAGGACAAAGTTTAAACTTCAGCTCTCCAACAAAACTAAAATATGTCCAAGAAGAAGTGATCCCGTGACCCGCGGCTGATAAAAACCAGCGTTTCCTCGTTATTCCTCCACCCACATCTACAGCCATCGTGGTGGAGGATGAATAGCTGTCAGGACCTGAGATATGACTGTATGTGCAGCTGTTCGGATAACACGGGCCAGCTTCTTTAAAAAACTAAACAAAAAATAAAACCTGTCAGCCCCATTGTTTATCAATTAAGTCATTCCTCACGTCGGTTTCAATCCATTTCCAAACTATCTGATCTGTTCCCTTTGACCGCCGCGGATCCAAAGAAAACAGGGCTGCTCGTCTGTTTTTGGCCGAGGGCTTAAAACATACGAGTCTCGGCGCTCCCTGATGGCTTTAAGAGCAGCACAAAGAGCAGTAATTGGAACTAGTGAGCTATAGCTACAAACAGCCTCCCCTCTTCTCCCCGAGATCCAAATTTACAGTTTGAATGGCAGAAGGAGGAGGAAAAAAAAGATCTTTCAATTACGTCTTTTCTCTTTTCCCCCCTCATTTAAATTGGAAGTGATCTCGGAGGAAATAGTTATCATTTTAATGACGGCCTCCATTCATTAAAACTCTCATTCTTCCCCTCTTTCCCCTCTCTCCTGTGGATTGGAAGCAGATCCTTACAAAAAGCCCCGCTTCAATTACCTCCGAGTTAACCCCGCCCTCCATGTTCACATGCAGTGGGTGGGGGTGGAGGCGGAGGGGTCCCGGCCCCCGCCTGGACCTGCTGCTGTTTAACAAGAGAAACCTGAACTCGAGGTTTCGCCCTGCCGGCTGACAGACTGGCATCCATCATGTGTCATTCGCCGAGTCCTGGAGATCGTCATGAGCTGGCACACCGAGGTCAAAGGTAGAGCGACCGAAACATGAAAGAAAAGGCAGAAAAATCCACACACAGGGACGACCTTTCGCTCTCTTCTCTTTTTCAGAGTCTTCAAAAGTCCCAGAAACAAACAAGCAACAGGCGAAATCAGCCATTCATGTCAACATGAACCCATGAAAAAAACAATAAATAAACCAAAGAGAGGAGCATGCAGCTCCTGCAGTTCCTCTAACGTCCACCAGAGGCTCCAGCAGAAATAAACATGTTTACAGCCTGATACACAAACTGGTCTCTATAGATAATTTAAACCTTCATGTACAGGTGAGACTGTTTTTATAACTCACCTGTTTAAATTGTATTATGGCTTAATGTTCGCTCAGTTTTATCAACCAGTATTTATTATATTTGTTTAATTAAATGTTAGGATTAAATTTGTTACTCGTGATTTTATTGACACACTGATTTAAATGTGATTTATTATGGTGATCATTTATCTTTTTCATGCATGTAATCTAGCAAGATATTTGTTCATTGCTCTCATTTTTGTTCAAATAATCTTGGTGTACTAATGAAAATATTTTCCTATAACATTTGGATTTTTTATGTACTTTATGCAGTATTATTGTATTTTATTGTATTTATTGTATTTACTTTATTTTGGGTATATTTTATATTATATTATTTATTATTACAGTACATAAGTCAAATTCTTTTTTCTATGATGTTTTATCTTTTTAATATGCCTTATTTAAATATTTTTCTGAATTACAGTGAACCTCTTCTTAGAAGCTTTTTAAAGTTTATTTCATATTTTATTCTATCTTTATTATTTGAAATTGTTTATTTCTGTCACCTGTGTGGAAGCTGCTGTATAAATAAAGGTTGACTGATGGTTTACAGCTTCTGCCTTCCTTTAACTCCTCGGCTGTTCATGTCTCAGCTCTTTCTCCACAGCAGTATTTGTACTTTCTGCTCGCTGCTGACGGATGCTCAGATTGCTGCTCCAGCCGCCGCCGCCGGCTGCTAAATGAAGTGAGGCGTCGAATGACTAAAACTCTGATGAAATCAAAGCAGTTTGGTTGTTTCTTTTTGTTTGAGCGTCTCATTAGATAAACTGCAGACATCAAAGAGAATCAAACGCTGAAGAGCGTCCTCGTCCATTTGTTTCTCTAAACCGCAGACGAAAAGAAGCCGGCTAATTACTCGCATTTTGCATGTCGAGGAAGAAACGCTGCTTCCTCTCACCTGAGGGCCAACTCTGCAGCACCTTTTAAAACAGCAGAAACAACATTTGATTAGGGACTAATCACGCTTTTCTCTGAATAACACTTTTAATATTTCAGGCTCCTTCTCTGGATGCAAATGAACGCGGCATTAATCGCATCACACATTAGGCAGTCTGAGCACAGCTGAGTGTTTTTCACTCTTTTTTCATTGTGTAATTAGGGCCCAAATGTTAATGAATTATGCTAATTCCTGACAATTACCATATAATATTGGAGACAATCAACAATTAGCATATGCTGCGTTGAAGACAATCAGACGCGGCTGCAGTCCCACGCCGATGCTCACCCGGCTCGGCCTGATGTATAGAAGCCGGCCGGCGAGCATCCAGGGTGATCTGATTACATGCAGAATCAGCATGCTAATTACTGCAGCCTCACCCCGCTGTACTGCAGCTCCACAGGGGGAGGGGAAACACAGAGGGGGCGAGGCGGGGAGGCTGAACAGCAGCGTGTTGGGTTTTTGTGGCGGCGTTGACCTCGGCGCCTCCTCCAGCTGAGTCTCGGAGGTCCAAGCCAGAGGAGAAGGCTTCACGTGGCTAGGTTTGATGGAGAAAGGTCACCGATCGCCGCTCAGCGTGAGGGAACTCAGATCTGAGCCCTTCAGTGTGGAGGGCAGACATGAACCACGTTCATTACTAACACTGTCACTTGTACTTACCTGCTACACTCGGCTTCAGTCAGTGAAGCACCTGAACAGATTCAATACTTCTACCATCCAAACTCAGATGTTATCATGTGTTTTACACATGAATCTCATTTGCATGCATCCATCTCTGGAAGAGTTGCGGGAGAAGCAGAGACCCCCTCCAGCTTTTCTTCTGGGACAACGAGGCATTCCCAGTGTAGTCCTGGGAACTGGCCTCCTCCCAGCATAACATGCCTGAAAGACCTCACCCAGGAGGCATCCTGGTCAAATGTCTGGATTTAATTTTAATCTGATAGAACAGTTATACTTTTTGCAAATATATATATCTGATAAATGGTGGACTAATCTGAAACTTCACCTCTAACCATCTTAGTTTATCTGCGGCACATTTTTGACCCGAGATTCAAAATCTGCTTTTTTGCAACAGTGTCCTGCACAAACAGCACTACACTCAGCAGTGGGTGCATGCGCTACTAATGCACATAGAAACAAACAAAAATAAACTCATAAACACAAAAATAAAGCAGTGGTTGAATCTTGAAATGACCAACTGGAGTCTGCAAAGTGCAATGAAGTGATAAATCTCAGTGCTCCATTATTGATGAGTTGCTGTTTCTCAACAACAGCCGTTTTATATACCCTACAATATCAGAGAGAACCCCAAACAATCAAGCGGTCCACCTATGAGCAAAAACGTGTTGACAGTGGGGAGGAAGAACTCCATTTTACCAAGAAGAGACCTCCAGCAGAGCCAGGCTCAGGGGGAGGCAGCTTCTTTAGTTTTTAGGGGTTTTTTTTTTGTCTGATTTAATTTTAATTTTTAATTTTAAAGAAAAAGGAAACAAATCTCACTCACTGCAGTCAGTAATGGTCCCAAAGCTGAATTTGTTTCATTATGTTCTTACTCTTCTTTCAGTTAATAACGCTTCACTCTTCTCTATTACATTAAACATTAAATCCAACTTGGGCAAAACTTTTATTTTGAAACTTTTCAAGGTCAAACAAGGCTTAAAGGCCTAAACAATCAGGTCTCGTCATATCTTAAAGTCCTCACAGAACCACATTATAGAACAGGAGGCTGAACCTTCAGCTATCACTACTCAGGAAAGACATAAACAAAGGTGACCCAACACTAATCAAAACTACAGTAAGCAGAGATAAACAAGAGCAGTCTAACAACTGGGACCTACTAGAAGGAGCTGAAGCACCCATCACAGCCTACACCAGTTGAAAAACAAACTGACTGGCAGCTGAACCTCCTGACCTACAGGAGCCTGGCAGGAACATACAGGTGAGTTCAGGTGCTGTTGTTGACAGTTGAAGCTATCTGAGTCGTAGTAGCTGAAGGATTTATCATCCAGGTCATTACTTCTGTTTTTACAGCACTTTTACACCACTCTCAAGCTGATTTATTTAACTGTTTTTTGTTTTTAAATTTCTCTCTCCAGCCACAATCTGTTTATTTGGAGCTTTTATTTTGAATGTTCAGCTTGCCGGGCAGGTCTTCGATCATTATTCTTAAGATGAATAAAACAAACAGGAGCCAGTTTCAGATTTTCAGTAATAAAAGTCCAGCCCTCACATTCAGCGCTTTTCCACCCTGTGCAGATGAGATGTTTGTGCATCAACATGAAGACACTGTATTTAGCTGAGAGCGCTGCAGTCAGATGGATTCAAACTCCAGCACGAGTCTTTCCCTTTTAGAGCTGCAGATCTCACAAATGTTGCAGAAGAATTTTAATCATTTGGACGCCATTGTGGTTGCACCGTTTCCTCGGCAGGTTCCCAGGCTGCCAGGCCCCACGCAGCACTCTTCTCCCCAAGCCGTCAGCTTGGCTGCAGGCCTGCAGGAAGGGCGTGGAGCCGGGGCTCAGGTCCTGGATATCCATTTGGAACTCATTAAAGATCTCCAACGGACATGGGGCCCCGGTTCCCACATCCTCCGGGACCTCGCACTGTCTGAGCTCATTTACAGAGTGTCCTCTCCTACTGACAGTCTCTAATTCGCATTTGAATTTAGGTCACATTGATCTGGGCCTCCGTCCAAAGCCCGGTCCCTGAGGAGCCCGACCAGCCAACAACCAGGCAGAGAGAGAAGCAGGAAGCATCTTATAGTTCACTCCTCCTTCCTTTTCCTCCTCCTGCTCACACTGCGGTCGGTCGGCAGCGTGGAGCGGCGTCGGCCCTGAAACAGCCTGCGTCGCTGCAGGTCAGGGCGTGATGTGATGGTGGACGGCGCCGACTGTGGCTCGACGTGATGCTGAGAGATGTCTGAACATCCGTGAAAGTGCTTTTGACTTTCAGGCAACGAGTTTTAACCTTTTAACTCAAAAACTGACATTTCACTCAAAAATGTATAGGTATCCAATAAACTAACCAACTGGATATTCAAGCAACTGCATGATGATGCCGCTGAATCTTTAAATGTAACACTCGCATGCATCTTACATCAACAGTCTCATGGATGTTCATAAAATTGTCTTGATCTGTAAGTTATTATTTGTGTGCATGATGTCACATAAAAAAAGGAATAATAATGTGAGGAAAGAGAAACATTACAGTTAGCCAGCCAGATGACGTAATCGGTCTACAAATGAGGACGCATTTGTAGACCGATTACATCACAACTACGCGCCGAAGGCTGTCCAAATTCGTAGACTCCTCCGAATGCAGCCGACAAATACCTCCTCCTTTTCCCCGAATCTGAAGGATGGGTCGGGTGTGTCCTTCGTGGCCTACCATATCCCAGAATTCATAGCGCGGCCCAGCCAAACTCCAGTTTCCGGCAATGGCGGCCACTACTAAGTTTCAAAATTACTCTTATTAATCTTTCTGGGTCACAAAATAAACTTTTAACATATTTTCAGGCGAGAATATGGGTGTGTAAACTTCAAATATCTGTTCGGTTTATCAAGATATCGCATATTTGCGA
This sequence comes from Diplotaxodon limnothrissa, assembly GCF_057381915.1. NCBI lineage: Eukaryota > Metazoa > Chordata > Actinopteri > Cichliformes > Cichlidae > Diplotaxodon > Diplotaxodon limnothrissa. The sequence continues at coordinate 10,985,816 of NC_140597.1, read as the reverse complement.
AAGTGCTTCAACGTTTTCAGAGACATCTGTTACCCGCCAGCTCGATACCTAGCTGAGAGCTCGAGGGTCACTAGAGCTGCAGAGAATGGCACAACTCCCGGCACATCATTTTCAGATCACCGTGGCCTTTCACTACTCAGGTTAAACGTAATATATAATTCACTTAGATAACCTAAAAATATTATTGTTTGGCTTTTTTCAGTGTTTTATTTGTTCGTGAGTAAATCGGTTTGGCTGAGATTAAAGTTATTAGATTCGATTAGATAAAATAAAACTTTATTAATCCCCCGGGTGGGTTCCTCCTTGGTTTTCACACAGCTGAATAAACGTCAAACAGAAAACTGATTAAACAAAAGTGTGAGATGGTCGAGAATTTACACCAGTGTCCTGTTATATTTTAGATAGCAAGGAGCAGACAGCTGAGTTTATTAAACTCCACCGAGACAGCGGTGACGCTAATCAGAAGGCTAGACCGTCCAATTTCACAGCCGTTTACTTCCGGCGTGCCCGACCTTCTGAGGACCCGGCCTTCGCGGTCTACGTGGGCCGGGTCCTCAGGAGGATGCAGCCCATGAATTTAGACACGACAAGGGTCACACTACAAGAGTTAGCTTTCGGTTAGACTGGGATTTGGGAGCGAGCTAACGTTAGCTACATTAGCCATGAGAACGACATCTCCGGTTCAGATTTGATTCCCAAAACCAAACAATCCCTGCTTGAATAGAACATCTTGCTGATTGCTCTGATGTCTGTGACTAGAATACATTTTCTTTAGGCTAATGTTAGCTTAACTGCTAACTGAGAAAGTTAGCAGTTTCTTTAAGAAATGTAAACAAGTTTTAATACGATTACTGAATAAAACTTAAAAACTTCTCAAAAAACTTCTCAAACAAATGATACCATATTTCCTTGATCTTCTATCATACTCTAGTGTCCCTTTGTTTCTTCCTATTTGTTATTTCCTGCTTTCTTTTGGTAGTCCTTTGTTTCTTGTGCTTTGGATTTAGTTTCATTTCCTCATCTCATTACCTAGATTCTATTCACCAACTTTCTTCTGATTAGCTTATGGATATCTCCTCTCTATAATATCATACAGATCCAAGAGTAGAAAAAATTGTGTGAATCTGAGTGCTTGGAGCAATCTGCAGCTTTTGACTCACAGAGATTATTTGTGCATACACTGAGGATAAGCTGGGTATGGGGCGAGATGAATTAATTTGAAACTTTGGGCGTGGTTAAATATGAACATCCACCACTGGAACACTAGACAATGAGGAAAAGGTTGATTTAACATATGTAGACTAATTTAATTTAAAGTTCAGAGGCCTGTGGAGTTCCCCAGGGCTCCATGTTGGGCCCATTATGTTTATTTTGTGCATAAAGTCATTTATTCCCTATTCTTCCCTATTCTTTACATGTGACAAGATTCAATCTTTACGGGTGAAAACGTGATGATGTGTCCCCTGACATCATCAGCATCATAACACTCTCCTCCACCTGCTTGCATCTTCTTCATTACTGACCGTTTAGTTGCCGAGGACCCGTTTAGACGTCTGGCGGAGGGCGTTATGAGATGTGTGGAACAAATGATTTCTATCATCACCTGCAGCTGCTGCAATGCTGCGAGGGCGCAGGAGCCGTTTTGATTGTCTGTAATAAATAACCCTTCAGAGGGAGATAAATAACTCCACCGGAGCCGTGGCTTCCTCTCTGAAGAGTTTAGACGAGAAAGTCCTGCCTGCTTTTTATATATTTTCCTCCTCATCCCTCCACATTACATGCTTCCCTTCATATTAATTTTCGCAACAGATTGCGGTGTGGAATTAATGCATTTTTCAGAAGAAACCCCACCAGCAGCAGCAGCAGGCTCTCCTCACATCTCTCAAGAACTCAATTACTCTCAACATTTAAAATAAATAAATTAAAGGTGTCCTGTAGCCAGCAGCTGCATCATTACAAGTGCTCCTGGGAGACCAAATTAAGCCACAGAATGTATATCTAATATACAACCCCACTAATGATACGTGTTAAAAGAGCCACGATGTAGGCGCTGCTTAAAAATTACACGGGTCATTACGGCGAGTTGAGAGCAGATTTATCTGCTGCCAACAAAACACATAATTTGTTTTACCTGGTAATCACACAGGCCGGCTAATTACATGTGAGAAAAAAAGTACACTCTATGCAGAATGTGTTTTATACAAACTGAGCCCAGTTTCATGGAATATTCGGCACTTAATAACACTACGCTGGTTTTATTGCTTGAAGGATTGAGCAGCTTATTTTTTCCATGAATACACCCGAGCTCTCTTATTCTGTTTTTTCTACAAACCTCATATTCAAACCAATAAATACGTCGTATAATACTTCCTGAATTCTCTGCTCGGAGCGCAGTAAACATGTAAATCATACAAATATTTTACAAATGTAGTGTTTCACTTCAAATCCTTAAACCCCCCTTGAGTGTTTGGCCCAAGTTTGTTTTGTCTGGTATTCGATAACGATTTGTAATCGTAAATTAACTTAATTAAATTTTAGGGAACGCTTTTTACTTCTAACAAACAATAAAATGATAACGCTGAGTAACTGGATGATAAATTTGGAAGTGATGCTTCAGTTTGTTTTAAAGGGCATTCATAAGGAGGCAGATGAGGCGATGATGGTGGTGTGAACATAAAGGCCACTGTTTGCTTTAAGCTGTTTGGTTTAGTTTCTGCACCAGAAACATTTAATTATGTTCAGGAAAACATGGACGTTTGGGTTAAAATATGAAGAGTCCCCCTCTAATACAACAGGAGCATTTATTTTGAAAAATCAGCACAACTCCACCTCAAAGACATGATGTGATCCAAACATACGTTTTTCAGATTTTTGCTCATGTGTTTGAAAGGTTTGGTTTCTATTTGCTCGTCTTTAGTGGATCTGCATGCATTAATACGTGATGATGAAGAGGAAAACACGGCGTGCAGATCACTTTGTGATTTTGTTGAGCAGCTACCTGCGTGGCGTCAGCTGGAAGCAAGAGAGCACACGAAAACCAAACTTGCTGATATTTAATGTATTAATCAGATTTAATAACTCATTAAATTAAAGGTGCTGGCACTCTGTCCTTCATCATTATGGCCATCTTTAACCTCTGATTGTGCTGATGGACGCTCTCAAAGAGATCAGAGTATTTCCCCATTAATGCATTCAAGTCGTCCTGCTCTGGTTTCATGTTTGCATCTCTGCGTATCGCTGACCCTGCTGACGCCAACCCATGTGACTGACTGTGAAGGCTTGTGGCGTTTGAAATGATCCGTAACACTGATCCATCATCATCTTCAAATGAGAGAAAAACAGGTGTTTCTGTAGCTTATGTTTTAAAGTAGACTTTTATGTGTAGCTGTGTTTGTTTTCATTCATGCTTGTTTAGGTCGGCGAGCCCCCAACACTGTCTTGGAAAATCTGTATTTCCTGACCGGTTGAAGAGTGATATCTGCCCGTCGGCACATGAAGGTGACGATGCACCACCTCTTTGATCTGTAGCAGATTGGACTTGACAGAAACAAAACCTTTCAAACTTGTGTTAAAACAGGATTACAGTCAGGAGTACCGCTCCAAGGAGACAATCTCCAAAACAATGTTTTGAAAAGTGAGCAGACAGTGGATCTTCATCACAGACAATCTCAACTTGTGACATGGGAAGGCTCTCTGTGCCCGGTGCCGTGTCCGAGCCTGGAAGGGTCTCCAACAAAGTGGAGATGAGAGCTGGATTTACAGCTACAAACACCAAACGGCATCCTTCATCGTGGAAGACACTGAGACCGAAGAGGATGTGTCAGGTCAGGAGAGCAGCTGAGACCTCTCATGCAGTTTCCGGATGCAGAAAAAGGTTTTCAAAGATTTATTTACACTATGTATGGAATGATTGATCGGCAGGTGACTAAGTGTGCTGGAACATCTGGAGTGCTCAGGAGGGGTCTGCAGGGCTTCAGGCTGAGGAGGGGTAACCGGTGGGTGGGCATGTGAGTAACAGGTAAGTTCTTGTTTCCACAGAGACTGCTTGACTCCGTGAGGAAAACAGATGCAACAGTGGCAAAGGGCAGCTCCACCCACAGGTGGAGACTCAGTTAGGCCTGGGTGAAAGAGAGAGAGATGAAGAGATAAACGGCGAGTCGGATCCTGAAAGACCTCACTCATCATTTTACAGAGCAGTCCACTACCAGGCGTTCGCCATGACCAGAGCTGTGACCGCTGGTCTCCATCGTGACAACAGGTGAGTTTCTGGGTGTGCAAACTCGCCAGATTTTGCCTCCCTGTGACTAAAATTATTTAATTTTAGCTGCTGTTAGTGTGCTCACAGCCTCTTTGGCGAAGCACCCACCTGCTCTGTGGTTTACCTGAAAATCCAACAGTTTTACAGCAGCTGTCACACATCTGTGATTTCAACACTGGCTGCACTGATATAACAACTACTACATTTCCCACAATTCATGTGGATAAGCTGCTTTGTTTTGATCTTCAGGATTTTATCATTTAATCTGTGGACCTTTAATAATCTCCCTTTCCCCCCACAGACACTTGTCATGACTGTAAATCTCCGACTCTGTGTTTTTAAATAAAATCAACATGAATTTTGCAGAAAGATGGAAACGTCTCTGCGTAAGGTTACGACTGTGATTAACTGGATGTTTTAAAATTAAGATTGATAAGGAAATTACAGCTAATAGGCTGCAAAGTGCTGGATAATGATGCTTCTCATCAGGCGAGGAAAAACTCGCAGCATTTTATTTGCTTTGAGCGAGCAGAAAGTGATGAATGTGAAGCCCAACGAGAAGCTGAAGCAGTTCCTGCAAGTAAAAAAAAAATTGACAAAAAGTGGGGTTTAATTACATCGACACATCGCCACCGTCGCAGCTTCCGTCGGATGGCGAACATCTGCATTTTAATCGATTCTGTTTCCTCCCTCCTCCTCCTTTCCCTCCATGTCTTTCAAGATCATTAACTTTATTGGATTGGACATTCCTGTTGCAAAAACAATTCAGCATAATCATTTGCAATGCGACTCCCCAGTGCAGGATGCAAATGCTCGCGCTCGCCGCCCCGGCCTGGCAATTACCACCGGAGCACAGATGCAGGCGGCCGCTTCGTCAGAATAAAGTCGAGGGTGCAAATAATGTGATTACTCAGTCATTACATATTGGAGTGCATTCATTATGGGCAGCAGTGGATTCTGGGCATTGTTGACATCGCCTTGGCAGAGACGGCGATGACGCAGGATGTCTAGAACGTAATGCCCATAATCTCATCTCAGCCTCAGTCCAAGACTCCCCGAACTCCAGAGGAACACCGGCTGAATGTCAACGAAGGAAGACGTCACGTGACTCTCAGGTGGAGTCTGAGGTGCTCGTTTGGAGGTGTGACAGGAAGCAGGTGGGAAACACGAGCGGCGCCTTGGTGGTTTGATGTAAAGGTCAGAGCTGCTGTGTCCGAACAGACGGCCAGCTGAGGAGTACAGCTGGAAACCAGAGCCCAAAGATTTGGACTCTCTGTTCTGGGCTTTAGTTATTCTTCACTTCCTGTTTTATTCTGAAAGTATTCCACATGGTGTGTACTCTCAGGTTCCTAGATTTATGGACAGTGACACAGTTTTTTGTAGTTTTGCCTCCAATGTGGCTGAAGATTAGAGTTAGAGTCAGTTTTATGCACAGGCCTCCTTGAAAATAAACTCTAAACTAAATGTAATTTTATGTTTAGGGAAAACATTTTGGTCCCCGTTTGCTGCCAAAACTGTTTAGGTTACTACAGCAGCACCTTCAAAAATATTTATTCTTGCATAATTATCAACAGAAACCCCAAAGTCTTGGCAAACTTTTTAAATTGTTTGTATCAGGCTGTAAACATGTTTATTTCTGCTGTAAAGTAAGAACCTCCAGAACCTGCTTCAGGATCCCAAAACTTCATCAAGTATACCAACAACCTCCTCAAGAATCCATTCAAAGACCCCTGGAACATTTTATCACCCGCACACTGCAATTTATATGTCTGTGAAGCCTCAACTGCACTGCTTTGGTCGCCACTGTGCTGACTTTGGAGCCAAAATGACCAAATTTAAAGAAGAGAGCTAAGTTATGTGTCTCATACACACAAACCTACTAATTGGTGTGAAGTAACATCCAAATCCAAGAATTTCACTCATCAAAACTGGAGCTTCTTGGACGATCTGTTAGTACGACTAACCTGACAGCATTAAAAATGCTCCAAAGAGCTCCAACGGCACAAACACGGTCCAGAGGTGAGTTCAGGTGAAGCCTAGCAGACGGCTAGCAGCTACATCTGCCTCTCAGTCAAACTTTAAGCCTGAATAAAATTAAACAGGTCAGTTAGAAAATAAATGTACCACCTGTACAGCTGGTATGAAGGAGCTAAACATACCAAAACAGCTTTCCCACTGTTGCTTGCCATAAAAAAAATGGCCGACCCACTGCTGGAGCCTCTGGTGGACACTGGAGAAACTGCAGGTTGTGGCTCTTTGCTTTTTAATCCTGGAGGTTGCTGGTTGAATATGTGCCTGTCAAACTGTTTATGTCACGCTTTCTTTCGTGCAAGTAATGATTAGTAAAGTAACAATAAAGTAACTCCATTAGCATTTAACTGTTTTAAAGTCTGTTTTCTCCTCTGGTATCTCAGTCAGAAAGGTCCTTGACGGTAAGTACTTCCTGTTTGATGCACCACAGTGGATGGTTACCCTCAGAGTGTAGCTGTCAGTGCTTCCTGTCAGGTGGTGTGACTTTAAGCTCACCTCTGTGAGCGCCTGAACGTCTTAGCGACGGAATTTGTTTTATAACAGCGCCTGTACTCAGTAAAGTTAGTTTGGGATTCAGCTCAAATAATTAACATCTGTTTTTTTAGTCTTATCTCAGAGATTAATGTCTCTTCCATCGAAGAACAGCTGGATTTTAACAGTTTTTTTTCACTGCACTTTAATAAACGTTGAAACAGTTTGCAGCTTCGCGCGTCCAGCTTTGACTTATCACATCCTTAAACTGTGTCAACACGTTGGAGACGCGCCTGTTGGAGCTGTACGTTTTAATGCCTCCGCAATAAATTAAAGAGCAGTTTAATTTAGCAATTTGGTGCAGTATGTTAATGTGGGAAGAAAGAGGGATTCAGCCCAGCAAAATGAAATGAAATAACATATATTTGAAAGTGTAATTTTTCTTTAACACACATTATTATTATTTCAATCCTTGTAATTGAAACGGCAATCCAGGCAACTTGTATTAAATTGGATTGTGGCAAAATTGCACCTTTGGTTTGCCAAGGCTGACTGAGTCCTTGCATCAAATGAATTTAATTATTCCTGTAGCCCATATATTATTAATCATCTATATTGATTTCTGAACTCCCAGACTGCTTGTGGATATGCAAATGCAGCCGCGGCAATATCGGGACGGGCTCATTTGCATGGGAGCCCATTATTATTTTATAAGTAAATTTTAATGTGGACTCAATTAAAACTCAGCCAGTGGAACAGCTAAATTGGCCCAAGGTATGAGCTTTCTGAGATTCATGTGCACAGCCGGGATATATCAATTAGTAAAGATCAAACTTTGGCTTCTCTGGAGGGGAAAGAAAATGCTGGAATTCAATCAGAGCGACTGCGGCGGCGGCAGCTTTGACTCGCTGGGTCCATCTTTGGTGGATTTCTTTTTTATTTTTATTATTATTCGAGTGGAAACTGTCCAGGTTGTAATCAGATCTGCCAAATGGAATTATAACCCGGAAAATTCGCAGTTTCAACAGGGGGAAAGGAGGTCACTTCAATATTTTATCACCTTTAATGTGACCTTCCTGCTCCCTTTTGAATAAACTTCACTTAAAATTACCCCTAAGGTCGAATTTTACATACACTTTTCTCATATAGACTTTAAATGCTGTTGTTCTTCTTTGAACCCTTCATAGTTGCTGAGATTAAATGCAGACGGTGAGATGTGTCTGTGTAGCTAAAAAAAAAACTGGGCGAGTCGATGTGGGAGTGCTTTAAGAACGGTGATATGGTTGTGTCTTTTTGTTTCTTTGTTGTATTTTGCACTGTGTAGTTGTTTTAGTCTCTTTACACTTGTCTTTGGGTCTATTATTTGTGTCTTTGTGGCTGTTTGTTGTGTCTTTGTGTCTGTTTTTCGTGTCTTTGTGTCTGTTATTTGTGTCATTGTGTCTATTATTTGTGTCTTTGTGTCTGTTTTTCGTGTCTTTGTGTCATTTATTTGTGTCTTTGGGTTTAGTTTTGTTACTTTGGGGTGGATTTTTATCTCTGTGCATTTTTTTAGGTCTCTGTATTCATTTTTATCTTTCGTTTTTCACTCTTTTTTGCCTCTGTAAGGGTTTTCTGTATTGTTAGTTTCTGGTTGTTAGTTTCATTTCTTGTTGTTGTTTCTTCTTTTTTGTCTCTGTAGTTTTTCTGACATTTTTTAGGACGATATGTATGAATCTGGATTTGTTTTGTGAGTCTTCTTGTCTCTGCGCAGTCATTCAGCTGGCCCATCTGTTGGCATGATCTTCTTCTTTGTTGCAAAAAACAAAAACAAAAGAGGGAATAAAACAAAATAAAGGTTTGTCTGTCTGAACTAAAGTTATAACTGAAGTAAAACTGAAACTAGATTTAAAGACTTTAAGTCTCCCTTTGGTTTAGTACAACATTGTAATGTTTGTGGTGTGACAGGTCTGGTTTGTATGAACTGCACGGTTTCACGTCGCTGTCACATCATATTTACATTCTGTGAGCGTTTCAGCATGTCCTGGGTCAGACGCAGCTCTGCCACTTTTCATCTCACTAACCTGATATTTCCGGAGTTTCTTGGATGGAGACGAGCAGCGGGAACAAACACACCCCATTAACATGAATGATAAGACTCCCCACAGGACACGCTGCACATCATATATCTGATCGATAAAATTCACCCTGTGATTACTTAACCAGCTGCTGAAACCAACATGTAGAGCTGTTTCCCTGTGTGTAAGCAGGATTAAACTATGAGAGTGTAATGATCCAAACTGGAAAACCTTTTAAAGGTTAAAAGTCACTTAAAAAATAGACCAAGTAAAATCTGGGGGTGAGGATTTAAGAGTTTTTCTACCCTGAAAATGCCATAATGTTATTAGCTGTAGCTTGCAGCCAAAAAGACTGAGGTTCAAGCCGAACTGAAAGAACCAACACAGACAAACTGTGTTTTCTCAGGTTGTTTATCTTTCCCACTGAGTGATAGCGACTGTACTCTGGGTTGTTTCATGTCAGCTTCCATCCTCTCCTTTCATGTTAATCAGCCCGTGTTTTACTGCTTCTATCAGCTGACAGATAAACTAACAAAGCTCAGACTGATCCATTCAGCCATTAGATGGACGTCACCCACCAGTTTGAAGTCTCAAAGTGAAACATTTTGACCGCTGCTGTATTGTTTTTTGGAGCCACAAGTGACTGTGTTTGAATGAGAGGGTGAAGTGAGCAAATTATCGGCAAAAACTAGACTTAAAAGTTGCGTATTATTCAAGCTAGAGACACCTGTGTGTCAGTCAAAGAAGCCACAATGTAAACTTTAAGCCATAATACACTTTAAACAGATGATTTATGAACAAAATATTCAAATTAGCTACAGAGAACAGGGCTGTATACATGTTTAATTCTGCTGTAAAGATGGAGCTTTTAACACTTCAGTCTGTGAGGACTGACTCACTACTGAAGCCTCTTGTGGACATTAGAGGAACTGCAGGGTTGTAGTACTTTTTTTGCACTAGTCAAACTACTTATTTCAGAGTTCACTCTTCCTTTCATATAAAATATCGTTTAAGTGATCAAACAGTGGGAAATGACAGATTATAAAGAAAGAAAAACTCATTCAAAACTCCATTAACATTTCACCTAATTTACAGAATAAAAACACAGCAGACTGTCTGTGGTTATAGCAGGAAAACAGCGACTGTAGGAAAAGCTTCACACTTAAACATGAGCGACAGACTGAGTCTAAAGTGAAGCTGTTGATTAGTTAACAGTATTGATTGATTATTGGCAGCCTCCCACAGAGCTTCCAAACGATTTTTTTCACCCAAACATGCCGACATCATCAATTATCCTGTTAAACCTGTTGAGACCAACAGACTTTTATTGGCCACTGAGGAGCTCACCTCGACTCCCTCCTCCTTCTCCAGCTCCTCTTCCTCACCCAAACTCTCAGAATAAATCCAAACACCAGCTCAGAGCTGTAAAGCAGAATTCATGCGCTGACACTTTAACGCCGACAGTGGGAGCGATAAGAGGATGCTGCAGCCTCTCCGAGGAGCTGGAGAAGGGATTCAACCCTGCGTTACCGGCTTTAATCCAGGCTGACCTGAAAGAAAGAGGCGGGACACAGCGTGCGAGCTGGAGACATACGATGGCAGTGATTTATCAGGATGCAGAAACATCAGCTATACGAGCAGAGGAGACAAGATGAAGAGTGAGCGCGGTCACAAAAACTGACCTGGGAGAAATGAAACAGCTTGTTCAGGATGTTAAGACGCTACAGAGCAAAGAAGAAATAAAACCATCCTCTAAAGTCAGAGATCTGTAACCTTCAGTTAATCAAAGGCTTTACTCAAGAGGTGCCCGCCATATTGGGCATGATACCAGCACTGGTTGCTAGGGAAAAATATATATTTCCCGACTGGTTAGCGGTGGTTTCTGGACGTTTCTGGCTCTCATTGGGTACGACTGTTTGTTAGGAAGCTGTCCGGTCTTTAAGTCTGACGTCATTAGCCGTTTCTCGGTAAAGCTCTGCTTCAGGTCCCAAAGTCTAAGGAACACTGCAGCATCACTGAGAGTTACAAACTGTCTAAATTCTTTATCTTTAATAAAATGATCAGGCTTGCTGCTCTACCAGGTGTAACAATTAAGTTGAAGATCCAGGCATCCATGAAAACGGAATTTATGAAATTTAACGAAGTTAGCAGAGAGTTAGCTCACTAGTTTCCATCTAAAGATGATATACCATGCTATGACTGAGGGATTTCTGAAAAAATTAAAAAGTACAGCTCTGCTATCACTTCCAACATAAATAAAGACAAAAAACTAAACAGCAGTGACGTTTGTAGGGTTACTGAAGTTGGGCTAGCTGGTATATAATGATGTGCTACTTGGTGGCTAGCTACACAGCTATGGTTAGCATGATATAAACACATTAGCACAGTGAAGCTGGAGGATGAATGCAAATTTTTTTCAGTTTGATAAAAGTTAACGCGAGGGTTTTCGATGGATAGGGACAAATGCAATCACATGGCAGGATGCTGTAAACGGACTAAACTTCAGCCGGGAGAACAACTGAAATAATCCATCTACAATACGAGGTTAGTCATTAATGTACTGATGCATGGGCTGGCCTGTAAGGTTTTAAAAACTGAGCTTTAAAATGAATAGTGATAATAAAAACCGAGAAAGGCCGACAGTGATCACTGACTTTTTAGGGGCTTGTTTGGATTAAATAGAACAAGATAACAAGGCATTAAAACATGTTAAGAAAAACAACAGCCTTCATAAACGCAGAGTAGTTTGGACCCAGAGGCAGGGTTCATCACATCATCACTTAAAAACCGGGGTGCCCCAAAAACCTCCCACTGGTTACTTTGGTTGGCTGCCATGGCTGCTTGAAGTTTTTGATGTTTCTCTGTAGGCACTTGCTAACTACTACAGTACAGTAATAAAACTTAAAATGTGATGATGAAAATGGAGAAGGTTCCCCGTCAAAGTAAAAGTTGTGCCTCAGCACATAAATAAACTTTATTTTAGCTAACGGACAAACTGGGGAATACTTGATGTAGCAGCTAAGTGGCTAACCTTACCTTTCTTGCTAACATATGGAAATCCTGTGTGAAGGCACATCAGTGTTCATTTTTGTGCTTATGTGGAGCCGGGGTTGTGATGTGCTGTGGTGATGAGCCGGTCATTTGATGACATTGGTGATCAGTAGCTAACATTAGCTGGCATTGCCAACTGTTGGCATTGAACGGGATGATGGTTGTCCTGTAAAAGAAAGTCTCTTTTTGGATTAATTTTGGATTATTAAGTCAACACTAAAAGAACATGATGGTTATTTCATCAGTTATTGTCTGTTTGGGGTAAAAAGGGAGGTGGCTTTAGGGTGGAGCTACATTGTGATTGACAGGTTGCACAAATATGAGGGTGCATTGTCATGTGTGGTTTCAAAACATCAAGATGGTGATGGCTAAAGCACTCAACAAGGCTTCAAGATGGGACATCATTCAGTGACTACGACGGTTGTGTCCATCGTTTATATACAGTCTATGATTTCCTGCTGTGTTTTTGTTTTTCCGGTCAGCCTGTTTGTTTTTGTATCACATTCGCAGCATTAAGATGTTTGTGTGCTCTTTTGCTCCTGTGAGGCGCCATCGTGGATAAATAAAGCATCGCTTCTTGTTTCACCTCCAAACTCTAAAATCACCCCCGCGGATGCTCCTTGTCTTCGGCCACATAAGAAGAAGAAGAGGAACCATGTAATGATTTCCAGATGTTTGTGTCGACACATCCGTCCTCTTTGGATCGCACTCGGCCTGTGTTTGGGCCGCTCCCGGCAGACTCGGCTGAAGGACACCGTAGGAAGAGAAAAGGCGAGGTATTAATGTCTGCAAGAGCCGAGCTCATCTGGCCTGATCCTCTCTGTGGAGCGTGGATACAGCGGAGCTTAGCAGCTTGGAGTTTCTGCCGCACCTCTAATTGGTTGCACTTTTATTTGTGCAATAACAAGCAGCTGTCAGAGCCACATCAGGCAGAAACATGCATGTAGACGGCATGTTTTAATGGTCGTATGAACACTCGGATCTCGCCCACGTGGCTGAGTGCGAGGCATCACAACATGTGGTCTCAGATGTTCACGCTGACGGCCTGTTTTCTCTCTGCGGCTTTTAAAGGCTCTGTGAACTTTGACCTCCAGCCTGAACCAAACTTCACACATCTGTCTTTTCATTTTTGAATGTTCTTTTTAAGTAGTTTGTGTCTACTCTTTATTTTATTCATTTTGAAATAAAATTTGACCCTAAAAATCAAAATTCTTCTGTTGCTTCATTACTTTTATGTGCCTTAAGAACTAACATCTGAGACAAGGGCTGAATAATTCATAGATTGTTAGTTAATTATTCTCAGATAATTAGAATCACCAACCTTTAATGTCCAAAACTGAGAAATGAAGTCAACTCTTAAGTGCCAAAAGCTGCAGTTCCTCTAACATCCACCAGAGGCTCCAGAAGTGAGTCACCCCCCCGTAGACTCCCATTTTAAAACTTTACAGCAGAAATAAACATGTTTACAGCCTGACAGAAAAACTGTTTTGGTCTCTGGATATTTTCCCCTTCATAGCACCTGTGCAGGGGGAGAATGTTCTTATAGCTACTAGATGTAGATAACACCAAGCTTCTATTCAGAGTCTGGATTTCACCTGCATGAAAACACGTTTACCTGGTAAAATTGTTGAATACAACAATTCTAAAAAGGTTCTAGAGGTTGTTAATGTGTATTAAAGGTCATTAATAAAGTTTGAAGGTGCTGAGGAAGGTTCTGGAGGGTCTTAAGGAGGTGAGTCTGAGGGAGTGAAGGACATCACTGTTACCCCCAACTCACATTACCAGCCAATCAGTGCTTCCAAGTTAGTCGTTTGCCCCGTGGCGGCCCCTGAGGGCCCTCCAGCAGCAGGACGACCTCGTCTCTCTGTCCTTCACCCTCTCGCTGTTTCCGTCTCCGAGGTGAAAGTTTACAGTCTGGTCCGGCACAGCGAGCCAAACTCTGATCCCAGAGCAGGAGCGGAGGGGAAAGGCCAGTGCCTCCGGACTTGGCGCTCACCGGCACATATGGAGAAGTCTCATGGAAGTACAATAAGGAAAAGCCCAGCGCATAGTCCATTAATTTCTTTTTTCCCCTTCAATAAGTGAACTTCAAGTATTCGTGAAATGAGCTCTAAAGCCTCTTTAACAGTGTTTTCACAGCTGGCTGGCTCCCTCCCGCTGCTCTGGCAGTAAAGGTCCTTCCTGAATGAACATTAACATGGGAAGGCCGTAACATCATACTTGGCAGACCTGCATCGCCACTAAACACCTAGTGAACCCAGCACATAGACCCGGCCCTCCAGGAAAACAGATCTGCAGCTCAGCCAGGCCTTTCTGCATCCGCTGGTCAAGCAGAAAAAACAGGAGCAGGGGGAAAACCGGAGGATACTCCAATCCAAGCCAACAACGGTACTGCATTAAAAGTGACCAAAAAAACTACAGAAAAGCACCTCTGTGGTACACCACGTTACGATAAACTGCAACTTTAAAATACAACTGGAGCAAATTTCAGTAAAAAAGAGAAGGTGGTACAATATCGGGAAAAAAATCCAGTCATAAAATACGAAATTTAAAGTTCTGTACTTTGGTAAAAATACAAAGAGATTCACTACAAATAATATACATTCAAAGAAAAAGAAAAATATAAATGCATTTTTAAAAGGTATTTTAGTAAAGTCTGTGAAAACTACTTTCCAGTAATCTTAGATTAAAATCAAAGATACAGTTTAACTGTTAATATTTCCATAATAGCAGCAAAAATTTAAGAGTAGTTTTTGCAGTAAAAGTAAAATACAATTCGAGGAACAACACATAAAAAATACTGCAATAATAATGATACAAAAAATGCATTGTTAAAGTACTATACTTTGCTAAGTTAAGAAAAACTAGATGGAAGTTACAACATTTTCCAAAAAATAGACCTAAAAATAACACTGCATGAAAAAAAATGTCTTCACTTCAAAATGTAATTTTATTGCTTCAACAGTAACAGTGGTTACAAAGCTACAGTTACTATAAAAAGTACTATGATAGTATTTTTTTGTTAAAACTAGTGTTAAATTCAACAGTACTCCCAACTTTCATTTACTCTGTTACAAGACACAAAAACCTAACTGGAACAGTTTGTCAAATTACAACTTTGAAGTACTATAGAGAGTAAAGGCAGTAAAATTTACAACTTAAATGTACCATAACACAAAAAAAGATGATATAGTACTTTTTATATAAGTGATGTGATAAAAAACCCACACAAGTAGAAGAAGTACTGTGTTAGTATTATTGAGTAAGTAACACTGGACTGATAATGGCCATGTAACAGGATAAGAATACTCAGTCCCTGTTACTACCATACTTGTGCTTCATAAAACTAAACTGGCAGCGGGTTTAAAGTATGTGAACAAAAATTGATCCACTTGGTATCTGCTGGTGTCGTCTAACGAGGTCGAGCAAACACAAAGTCTGCTCTCCTTGCTGAACGTCTGTGAAACCCTCATAGGTGGGAGCAGCTGGGATGTAAAGGAGGGCGCCTGCTGTCACTTCTATGGCAGCGATAACGGCTGGTAACATTCAAAGCGGGCGCAGTGTGACTTGAAGGAGGAAAGCTTGAAGCCAGGACTGAAGATGAGTTTAACATGTGGCTACTCAATCACTGTCTCCACTCCTCTTCTTTACAGCACGACTCTCTCTCCAGCTCATCTCCAGTTTCTGGGAAATAACACTCATTTATGCCAAGTAAACAGCACCGTCTATCAAGAACAACTGAATCGCTGATGTGTGGGCTGATGCAGACTTTTTAATGTTGTTTTTGCACGCTTTTATTGCAGAATATTTTGGGTTAATTTCCCTTTAATTCCCTTTGAGACACTTTTTGCTTAATGCTTAATAACAGATCATTACAGAACAGTGTTACTGACTTTAGCTCATGCACACACCTGCACAACTGCACGATTAAAGGTGAACGTTTGTATTTAAATTTTTTACAGAAATGATGATAAAGTCCAGGCTGATGGCTCCATGTTTACTTCTCTTTCTGTTTATCAGAAAATTGAGGATCAAATAAGAAACTGAAGGTCGCACAGCCCCAGTTTTCACGCTGTCTCTGAAGGTTTGATGATTTATCAGCTGATTAGTCTTTTATGATCATGCGGACACTCCCTCGCCATCGGCCACTAACAACGAAAAGGCGGCTGAGATTGGTTAATTGGGCGGCTGAGGGTCGAGGCCTCTGAAGTAACGGCTGATCTGAGGTTAAAAAAGCGACACAGATTTTTATTAGAAAAGAAAATCAGATTGACCACATCACTGAACAGCTCTGTCACATACTTATGGCAAACTCATTTGTCTTGATTGTGGTTTTGTATCTTTTTAATGTGATGTTTTTGCTTTGCTGTGTGTTTGGTTAAAGAATAAACTGAAAATCGGATGACTTTAGTCACTCATATTTACTTATTTAGTCCTTGGATGTGCTTTAAAGCTCAAACTGGCCCTTTAAACTGAACACAGCTCCTTGTTTCTCCCACAGAAACTTCTCGATTCCTTTAGGATGTCGTCAGCTGCATCTTGACTAACTGACCTCTCAAAGCGTCCTCACGGTGAAGTATAAAGATGGAGAGTACATACAAACCATTTGCTGCAGCCTTGAAACGCAGAGCAGGCGATTAAGTTTTCACTGCAGCTCTTAGCGTTTTCTCTCTGCAGCGGTCTGTTTCTGACACACAGCACTGCCAGATGGCTGGGAGTCATTATGGCTGTCGCACTCAATATCTACCTGCGTCCATCTCTGCCCAACGCCACTGTACAGAGGCCCCCGTGCTCCCCCAGGCTCGGCCAACGAAAACACCCACCCTGGGTGTTTGGGGTTTAACGCTCGCTCAGTGATGGGCGAGTTTCTGCCATGCTGGTCCAGTTGGACACCACGAGATGAAGAAACCAGGAGGGACTCGCTGATGGACAAAAATAAATGAGGAAGGCGACAGCAGATCTGAGCAAGCGGCGATGCAGCGCAAAAATCTAGACCCTGCACATCTGCAGCCTCAGTGGGGAACATTTAATACGTTAACTGACACATCTGCACGAATACAGTGTTCACTCATCTTCTCTTATTTTAAAACTTTTTAAAACACCCTAACACTTATATTTGTAAGATGAAAGATGTATGTTTGGACCAACAGAACCTCCCTCGGTGATCACAGGAACCCCATAAACAACCACTTAAACCTACATCCACATAAAGACCACTCGAGCCTCTTCAGTGACTCCATCAAGGCCAAATCATGAATTCCAGCAGCTCGTCAGAGATCCTGAAGCTTCATAAGAGACCTCTCAGCCATGTGGCGAAACATGAAAGAGTCACAAAAAGTCTGTTTGCTCATGCACATGGATGGAAATCCTCACGTTTTTGTTTTTCTTTTCCTTGGTCAACACAGTTTTATAACTAAAATGAAGGAATTTTCTTGTCTTCACCCATATATTTGAAATCTTCAAGGGACTAATTCATGTGAGCTTTAAAAAGTGGCGAACATTTTATTTTAGCCCGAACGGAAAATTATATTCTGTTTCTGTACCACCTCCAAGAAATCAACACATTAACCTCATGACTTACCGATGATCTCTGAAAATTAAGAAGTACATAGAAAGAACTGTAATACCTCACCAGTATTTACTAGAACATTGTCAGTGTTTCTACTCTGGTCGAAAGAATCCACGCTCCGTACTGATGTCCACAATTCTTTTATTCCTCTCACAATCATGGAGCACCGTGAAAACTAGAAACAAGTAAAATAATATCGATAGCACATATGATATTCATCTCAGCCACTTATTTCCTTTCACAAGGTGCACAAGTGTTAAACAAATAACAGCATAATGATTTTTTACCGTGTACGCCTTGTAAAACCAGCAGTAGAAAAGTTGTATATTCCGAAAAGTCCGCCGTGTTACCGTTCTGTCTTGTCTCTCCCGCGCACAACTTCCGGTTCCCGCAACTCACAGGAAGTGACTACTTCACAATAATATTTTAACAGAAACATTTCTTATAAGCAGGATATATCACTGGATTCATAGATTACCTTTCCTACTGCAAATGTACACAAGCATGAGAAGCAAATAAAGAAAACAAATAGAAAACAATAACGATCTCAGATTCACTTTGGTGTTGTCATGGCAACCCACACAAACATTTCAGCGTCAGCTACACTCCCACCAATTACCTTTGATTATTACAATTGAGAACGTAAATGCACTTGCATTTCTCATTATATCAATGGTAATTCCCAAGCACCATGTTGTTGTTTTAAACATTCTTGCATTGACATAAACAATATTCTTTTCTCAACAAATGAATTCAACAATATGAACAGTAGATTTTACATCTCCATAACATGTGCATGAAGTACAGCATAATGACAACTTCTATTTTAGAAGGGAAATCTAATCAATGAATGACATTTTTCCCATTTAGCTGTTTTTCACCAGGACCACTAATTTCTGAATGGGTCTCTGAATGATTGAGGGTTGGACGAGGCGTTCGCCTCCCTTTCCTAACTTCCGATCACCAGTCTGGATTGTCACCTTCCGTACAAGTCCATCATCATCCTCATGTGCTTCCACAACCCTAGCAAGTTTCCATTCATTGCGAGGAACATCTTCCTCTTTGAGAATCACAATGTCACCCACCTCCACATTACGTCTTGGTGTATGCCATCGCTGTCTCAGAGCAATATTGGCCAGGTATTCCTTTCTCCATCTGTGCCAAAATTGCTCAGTCAAATACTGTACCCTTCTCCACCGTTTCTTAGCATACAGGTCCTCCTTGACGAATTTACCTGGAGGTGGAAGTGGGACTGAGGATTTCATGGTGATCAAGTGGTTCGGTGTGAGTGGCTCCAAGCTTTTGGGGTCATTGATGTTATCAACAGTGAGTGGGCGGTTATTCACGATGCACATAGCTTCATAAAGGAATGTCCTCAATGAAGCATCATCCAACCTTCCCACACTGCAGGCAAGGACTGTGCTCAGTACGCTTCTCACTGTCCGGATTTGACGCTCCCATGCGCCTCCAGCATGACTAGAGTGGGGCGTATTCATCTGGAAGTCGCACTGATTTTCTGCTAGGTATGCAGTCACGCTTTCCTTATCAAGTTCTTTCAGAGCCTTTGCCATCTCGTTTCTTGCCCCCATAAAGTTAGTTCCCTGATCGGACCTAATGTGCCTAACAGCTCCACGAAGGGCAATGAAGCAGCGCAAGGCATTGATGAATGCGTCAGTCGTCAAATCCTCCAACATCTCTATATGCACTGCCCTTGAGCAAAAACATGTGAAGAGGAGGCCGTACCGTTTTTGATCTTTGCGACCTTGTTTGGTGTGAAAAGGACCAAAGCAGTCCATACCACAATAAGTGAATGGTGGTGTGGGATCAACACGGTCACTAGGTAGATCTGCCATCCGTTGCTCCTCTGGTGGCGCGCGGGCTCTCCTGCACTGTACGCACTGCCTGATGTATTGGGCTACAGCCTTACTTCCACCAGTGATCCAGTAACCATTGGCTCTCAGGGCATTGAGGGTTTGTCCTCTGCCTTGGTGTTGTATCTTGGTATGATGGTGTGCAATGATGAGGTTTGTAACAGCACCATCTTTAGGAAGGATCACTGGGTGTCTTAACTCAAGAGGCACAGATGCCTTCCTCAGTCTTCCTCCTACTCTCATTATGCCATCTTGGAGAAATGGGTCAAGCTGAAAGAGTTGGTGGTTGCAAGGCAGCCTTCCTAGTTTCTGGCTGAGTGTGTTTAACTCCTCTTGAAAGGCATCTTGTTGTGCAAGCTTGACGAGAGTCTGTGCAGCTTGCTTTCTCTCTTCCACGCTTAAAGGCTCAGCGGTCCTGATCCTCTTTGCCAGCCGCTGGATACGAGCAATGACGTTGACAGCTGTAGTCCATCTTGAGAACCGCAGCAGATGCTTCTGGATGTCAAACTGCCTTGCTACATCAACCTTCAACACCTGAGTAGTCCTCACCTCTGGGTCTCCCACCAGCAAATCTGAAGTAGCCTGTTTTGTGGCTATCTCTCTTTCCCATAGAAAGCTGGGACCAGAGAACCAATTTGACTTGATGAGGTCAGCTACTTTGAGGCCTCTCGAGGCATGATCAGCAGGGTTTTCTCCTGTGTCAACATAGTACCATTTCCGTGCATCGGTGGTTTCTCGAATTCTCTGCACGCGGTTTGCCACGAACACATGGAACCTTCTTGCTTCATTATTGATGTAACCAAGCACGACCTTTGAGTCTGTCCAAAAATATTCGTCATCAACCTTGAGTTCTAGCTCCTCTCTTAACATGCTGCTCACAGATGCCGAGGTTACTGCTGCAGTTAACTCAAGTCTCGGTATGGTAACTATTTTGGTTGGTGCAACCCTCGCCTTGCTCATGACCAAGGAGCAGCATACCCTTTCTCTGCTTACCACTCTGATGTAAGAGCACTGGCCATACCCTTGACTGCTTGCATCAGAGAAATGATGAAGCTCGACTCTTTGAATCTCGCCAAGGCTGTCAGGTATGAAGCATCTTTGAATTTCAATTCTTTCCAGGTTCTCCAGATCCTTCATCCAAGTCTCCCACCTTAACTTCAAGCCTTTGGGTAGTGGCTCATCCCACCCTGTGCCTCTCTGACACATCTCCTGCAGCACTCTTTTCCCTTCAAGAATGACTGGGGCTAGAAACCCCAAAGGGTCATACAAGGAGGCCACAATTGAAAGAATCCCTCGGCGCGTTGCTGGTTTCTCCTCAAGTGACACCTTGAAGGAGAAGCTATCATTTTCAACATTCCACCTTATACCTAGCACTCTTTGAACTGGTAAATCCTCGTGATTAAGATCAACATTCTTTACCTCCGTAGCACGCTCTGCAACATCGACAGAGTCAAGGACCTCTCGGCTGTTGGAGAGAAATTTGTGAAGGTGCAGCTTTCCTTTGGCACACACGGCTTGGGCTTCTTTGACCAGTTCAATTGCCTTACCCACCGACTCTACACTTATGAGACCATCGTCGACATAGAAATGTTTCTGGATGAAGTTAGCTGCGGAGGGGTACTCTTTCTCACATTGGCTGGCAAGGTGCTTCATGCCATAATTGGCGCAGCCAGGGGATGATGATGCTCCAAACAGGTGAACCTTCATGCGGTACTCTCTGGGTTCAGAGTTTGTGTCTCCATTTTCCCACCAGAGAAACCGCAGGTAGTCTCTATCATCCTCGCTCACATGAAACCTGTGGAACATTTTCTCCACATCACACATGACTGCGATGGGATGTTTACGGAAGCGGCACAGCACGGCTGTTAGGCTATTTGTGAGGTCAGGTCCTGTTAGCAGATGGTCGTTTAAGGAGGTGCCTTCATACCTTGCAGAGCAGTCGAAAACCACTCTGATTTTTCCTGGTTTTCTGGGGTGGTAAACTCCTTGGTGTGGGATATACCAGACTTTCCCCAGCTCTGCTTGGTTTTCCACTTTCTCTGCATCTCCATCCTTGAAGACACCTTCCATAAATCTCACGTAGTCTATTTTGAATTTGGGATCTCTGTCCAGCTTCCTCTTTAGATGCTTCAGCCGTACTAACGCCAGCCCTTTGTTGTCTGGGAGATGCGGACGTGCTTTGAAAGGGAGAGGCATCTCCAGGTGACCATCCTTATTTTGTTGGATTCTGTCTTTCAAGATCTGCAGGAAGCAAATATCTTCTTGAGATATGCTTCTGTCACCAGGTTTTGTGTCTGCAAAATCAGACTCCAGGGCCTTGATGACAGCAAATGGTGTTATGGGTGGCACCTCTCTGACAGACACTCGATGACAAAAACCAGTCACATCTTTAGCCTGCACACGCTGTGGTGCGCTTCCCACAATGCTCCAACCAAGATCCGTCTCAATAGCATAAGGCTCATAGTCACCCCCAGTGACGACCCTTCTTGGAATTAACGCTCTGGAGCAGTCGTATCCAATCAACAATCCAACACCACAGTCCATCAACGGGGGTATCTCCTGGGCCATGCTTACAAGGTGTTTCCATTTGTTGGCTGTCTGGCAAGTGGGAATATGTGTGCGGTCAAGGGGAATGAAGTCCCTTGTGTAGGCTGGAGGCAAACTGATGGAAACATTAGAGGAAAATCCTCTAACTTTGAGCTTGCATACTCTTTGACTCTTCACGACTGAGTCTCTCCCCATCATGGTGGAAAGTTTAAGTTTCACTGGTTCCATTGTTGCTTGT
The DNA here is from genome assembly GCF_057381915.1 of Diplotaxodon limnothrissa. Classification (NCBI taxonomy): domain Eukaryota; kingdom Metazoa; phylum Chordata; class Actinopteri; order Cichliformes; family Cichlidae; genus Diplotaxodon; species Diplotaxodon limnothrissa. The sequence continues at coordinate 10,963,726 of NC_140597.1, read as the reverse complement.
AGCTTTTCGCACACCTCCTGATCAACAAATGTGTGACTGCTTTGAGTGTCCAATAGTGCATACACTAGGGTTTCAGTGTCCGGAGCACTAAGTGTTGAGATCCACACTGGGACTATCATTGATGTACTCCCACCTTCACCTCCACTCACACAACATGATAATGACAACGTACTTTCTTCAACTGCGCCTTGTGTTGATGCTGCTGTAGAACGATCTTCATGCAATGGCGTTGGGTGACTCTTTCTGCATATGCCACACATGGCCCTGTTCCTACAGTCTTTAGAATTGTGACCCTTTCTTAGACATGCAAAACACAACTTATTTTCAAGTATGCATTTTTTCTTATCCTCTACAGACATGTCCATAAGCCTCTTGCATTTATGTATGGAATGGTTCTCACTACAGCAAATACACTGGCCATTATTGGAATTTTGTGTTGGTGTGGTCCATTTCTTTGGTTTCCCTGCATCTCCCAACTTGATTTCACCAGGGTCAGATTTGGCGGTGGAGCTTGATGGAATCGGGGGTTTCACATTTGTGGCAAACGTGTTTGCTTTTGAACGCTTCATCTCTCTTGCTGGTGCCTCTGCAGAGTGCCTTAAGGCATGTAAGGATGACACTGGATTGCATGCGATGCGTGACTCCTTAGAGATAAAGGAAGCAAACTCATGAAAGCTTGGATAGTCGTTGCCCCGATCTAGCTGCTCTGTGACATAACGGTTCCATCTAGATGTCACCCAATCAGGAAGCTTGACTAGTATTTTCTGATTCTCCTCACAGTCGTTAAGAACCTGTAAGCCCTTTACGTGAGGCATGGCATTACTACATGTTTGGAGGAAATCACTGAAATCTCTTAACTTGAGATATTCCTTTCCACCAATCTTCGGCCATCCATTTAGCTTATCTCTGAAAGCCCGCTGCACTACAAAGGAATGGCCATATCTAGCATTTAACCTATCCCATGCTTGTTGATAGGCTTCTTCATCTTTTCTGTAGAAGCTGCCTTCAAGAGAGGATTTTGCCTCACCTGCTATGTACTTTTGCAGGTAGAATAGCCTGTCTGCAGGGTCAGAGCATCGTCTCTCTATGAGGGCTTTGAAGCTTATGCTCCATTCTGTAAACTTCAGAGGATCGCCCGAGAATACAGAAGGTTCTGGAGTTGGCAAGCGAGTAAGAGCTAATGACTCTTGTAGCGATTGGACCAATGATGTCTCGTTTTGCACAACCTGCCGTTCTTGATCTGGGATGTGGTGAGCGAAGGGGTGTGCATCACTCACTTTGCTGAATGGAGGACTGCGTGTCCCATCCCTTCCCTCTTCTTCAGTGTAGACATTTAGCTTTGCCTGAATTACATCAATGTCCCTCTGATTTTCAAGTTTTCTCAACTGCTGACGTTGAGCTTCGATGGCAGCTTCCATATCAATTTCGGCTTTCTTTGCAGCCAGCTGAGCAGCCACTTCCGCTCTCATAGCTGGAATGCTAGGTGACTCTGAGAGATGGTTAGAATTGTGACAGCTGGGTGCAGTAACTCTGGAGGCTGTGGATCCATATATGGACCTAGCATATTCATTATCAAGTAGCATGCGTAACCTTGATCTTTCCGCCACCGTGTCAAACTCACCTTCATCTTCAGTCAGACGTACTCTCATCAGCTGCAGCAAGTCGGCCGTCACGGCTGAGCATGCATCGATCTTTCTTCGAAATTCTTGACTTGGTGAGGTTTGGAGTCGAATTCTGTCATACTGTTCCTTTAATTCAGACTCAAGCTTCTCAGCCTCATCCATCATATCATACATGTCACTCTCAGAGCATACTTGCTTTAACTTTGTGCGAATGTCTCTTACGTTGCTTTTCCATTTCTCGTATGTTGCTTTGAACCTCTTCTCCTTTTGAGTTAACTCTTGATCTTTCAGTTCCTGCATTTTTGGCGTTAATCGCCTTTCACGAGAGGATTTTCTTGCTTTTGTCTCAGATTTCTCAGACACTACACTTTTTTCCTCTTCCAAATCCCCTGCATCTTGTACTTCTGACATAACATCAGGGTGACTATGACCATCTTTAGACATTTTCAGACTTTAAAGGGGGTATCTTATGAAGAGGACAAGATAACTAAGGTAATTACAAGAATGGATGTAATAGGCGGAGAATTATTAAAATTAACACAAAGGAACCTTAGCTTAGATTCTTACGTATGACAGCAAATAAATTTTCAGTTTCAGCCTTCATGAAGCTTGCAAGCAACAGGTAAGAAAACAACAATAATTTCCAGAACTTCAACAGATTGTCCTTTTTTTTTTTTTCTTTTTTTTTTTTGTTTGTTTGTTTTTACACAATCCGAAATTTGAACACTATTAATTCCTTGTCCATTACAGCAAATTTGTAGCTCATGTTCTATCCATCAACTCATGAGGCATAATAACTGCGCAATATAGCCTGAGGACTCACGCTTTAGCCTGAAACCGCTTCTTGGAGTGTCCGCTGAATCTGCAGCTCCCGATTGGTTGTCACAAAATGCAAAGCAACGTGTCCACTGAAGCCTGTAGCTCGCTGCAGGATGAGAAGCAACCGAGACCTGTAGCTTGCTGCAGGATGAGAAGAGCTTTGCACACCGAAGCCTGTAGCTTGCTGCAGGAGGGGAAGCGCGTTTGCAAACCGAGACCTGTAGCTTGCTGCAGGATGAGAAGAGCTTTGCACACCGAAGCCTCCAGATGGATTGGGACACGTTTTCACTGTTTCTACTCTGGTCGAAAGAATCCACGCTTCGTACTGATGTCCACAATTCTTTTATTCCTCTCACAATCATGGAGCACCGTGAAAACTAGAAACAAGTAAAATAATATCGATAGCACATATGATATTCATCTCAGCCACTTATTTCCTTTCACAAGGTGCACAAGTGTTAAACAAATAACAGCATAATGATTTTTTACCGTGTACGCCTTGTAAAACCAGCAGTAGAAAAGTTGTATATTCCGAAAAGTCCGCCGTGTTACCGTTCTGTCTTGTCTCTCCCGCGCACAACTTCCGGTTCCCGCAACTCACAGGAAGTGACTACTTCACAATAATATTTTAACAGAAACATTTCTTATAAGCAGGATATATCACTGGATTCATAGATTACCTTTCCTACTGCAAATGTACACAAGCATGAGAAGCAAATAAAGAAAACAAATAGAAAACAATAACGATCTCAGATTCACTTTGGTGTTGTCATGGCAACCCACACAAACATTTCAGTGTCAGCTACAGTCAGTGTTGATCAGATCAAATCCAAATTACTTTATCACTTAAATCTTTTCCTTTTCTTTCTGTGACAGATTCAGAAGTGTTTTGTAAGCCGTTGTTTCGCCACCAGCATCCTGAACAGCTCTTGTTCTTCTTGGCAGCGATTCTCCAAACTTAAAGATTAATCATAATTCAATAATATAAACAACATGAAATATTATGACAGTGAAATAATTCAGAATGAAGAAACCTGCCAAATAGCTGCAAACTGTTAAATCAAATTCTGATCCTGGACAGCACGGAGGATACAGCTGAGGTTGTGCAATAACTGTCTATTTATTATTTTAATAATAGCAAGAAAATTATATTTTTATCTGTATCTGAATCTGCATCAAATAAAATACAGTGACAGATAACAAGATGATATAACATGAGCCAGATTTTATTTTCAGTCAGTGCACAGTTCATGAGAAAATAGTAAAAGACACAAAAACAACTCTATGTTAAGAAATACTTATAAAAAAATCTGGATCTGAATCAAAAACTAATCAATTATATTTGGCTCAAATTCAACTTTCCTACAAATATCAGTTATGGAGCCAACAAACAGATAAACAAAGAGGAACAAGAACATCATGACAGCAAAATCAGGTCAATATAAAGAATGTTTATTTCTAATTCTTTAACTTAAAGAACCGGAGGCATGAAGCCAAGAAACACCAAGCAGCACTTAAGAATGATCTGTAGCAGCAGATGCTTGGTTTCTTCAGATTTCTTGATGATTATGATGGTGGTGCTGCGAGCTAGGTGCACAGTATTACAGATAAACAGGTACAAAGCCGCCACCTACAGATCTGCAAACTGTGCAAGCTGCTGGCAGACACAATGAGAGGATAGTTATTAACGAGTGTCTAAAGTGTTGTTATTGATGCTCACTAGGAATTCTCAGGAGCAACCTCTTGCTGTCCCCCCTAGTTTGAAATAAACTGTGTTAATGTGCAAGCAGTAAAATATAATTCTGAAACAGGTTATCTAACCCTTCTCCTTGTTAACCATACATGCAACCATACATGTGTCAGTTTGTCCACTTACTGACTGGAGTTCCCTCGTGGGGCTGCCACTGAAAGAAGAAAACTTAAACTGTACTACACCAGCAGAAACACTTTCATTTAGGCATTAATTTAATGGTAAGCACAGTTTAGAAAACAGTCAGATCTTCTTGTCTCCCAATATTGGGCAGTGAAACTGATCATCATTAACTGATTAACTATATAATTCTTTTTCAGTATTATTACCTACTCAAACCTGTTGACAGTACAAACTACAGAGCTTTTCCTGTTGTTTTCAAACTTGTGAACACCGAGTTAATTAGCACCTTCATGTAATCACCTAGCTTGATTGTTGATGTTAGCATAGGTGAAACCAGGTAAGTACAAGACATTCAGGGTATGTTGAACAATCAAACAAAGCCTACTAGAGAAACACCTAAAGGACAGTTTATCTAGAACCTTTTAAAAAGCAGTGTCAGGCACCCAAGTTATCACTATGCCCAAAGGACTACTAGAGCCACCTGACTGACTACATAAAGGCCAGCTGAGGACACAGAGAACCTCTCCAGGGGAACTGGTACTTCAAAAGAGCGGTCTACAACCAGTTAAAGACTTGTGGAACCTCCTCAATGATGGGTACACGAAGTTCTTGTTGAACCATTTTAGTGACCCTTTTTTGTAGAACCTTTAAAAAATAAGTTACAAACCTTCTAAAGGACACCTCTGCCCATTCAATCGATTGCAAAGCCCAGCTAAGGAGCAACAGAGGCATTTAAATGATGATGTAAGGGAAATCTAAGACACCAAAAAGCTTTATGAAGTCCTTGTGGAAACTTTTTAGTTACCCCTTTAGTCTTTGTAGAATCTTTGAAAGGAAGATACAAACCTTCTAAAATTCATCCAGTGGATTGGTAACCCAACTAAGGACCATTAGAGCCACCCAAGTGACGACATAATGGCTAACTAATGAGATGTAGATCCTCTCCAGAGCTAATGGAACTTCCCAAAGGCCTTCTACAGACTCTTGGAACCTCTTCATCGATGGCTAGAACCTCGTGAAGCAGAAAGATCATGCGATGCTTTAATACAGACACCTGAACCACACATATTTAGGCAACCTTAAGCTCTTAATAACCACCAGGCCACTGGCAAACCACATCAGGGTATGGTTAGGTTCCATTTTAGCCACACACTAAATAATAATGTATACTTCATTGATCCCCGTGGGGAAATTACTTTTTTTTTTCTCTGCATTTGACCCATTCACTCAGTGAAGCAGTGGGCAGCCACTAAGCAGGCACTCGAGGAGCAGTGTGTAGGGACGGGACCTTACTCAGGGGTACCTCAGAGTAGCGGTTCAGTGGATTCGAACTCCCAACCTTCCGATCATGGGGCGACCACTCTACCTACTGAACTATCCCTGCCCTATGAATACCTAAAGAAGCATTAAAAACCTGACCTGGAACATATTATTGTTAAAAGCAAACTTCTGTCATGAATTTTGGCCAAGCAATTAAATTCAAATCAATTCAATTTTATTTATACAGCGCCAAATCACAACAACAGTCGCCTCAAGGCGCTTTATATTGTAAGGTAGACCTTACAATAATACATACAGAGAAAAACCCAACAATCATATGACCCCCTATGAGCAAGCACTTTGTGACAGTGGGAAGGAAAAACTCCCTTTTAACAGGAAGAAACCTCAGGCAGTACCGGGCTCAGGGAGGGGCGGGGCCATCTGCTGCGACCGGCTGGGGTGAGAGAAGGAAGACAGGATAAAAGACATGCTGTGGAAGAGAGACAGAGGTTAATAACAAGTGAATAACAAATAAAAACAAGGGGGTTGATGAAAACCCAAAACCAACACCAGTCTGGTCACCAGCAGCTCAGTAGAAGTTAACAGGATACAGAAACGGTGAGACTCCCGTGCTTTCACCGCCCTCCATCCACCTTGACCTCCTCCTTTACAAGCACAAACATCTCTGAGACACAGTTTGGTTTCCTGTGAATGTGGTTTAATCAGACAAAGTTGTTTTGTAGAGTTTAAAGGGAGAACTTGTCTTCAGATGCAAAGAACTCACCAGAATTTCAGTGTGCTGTAACAATCATGAAATACAGCGTTCAAAAGTGACACGTTCAATAAAATGTGTTTTCGCATCTGTGACAGATGTGCGAAGCTTCAAATGATGCCGCAAGTTTCTGCTAAACGTGTTTATTCTGCAGAGCATTAAGACTTTATTCCTTTCTGTTCATCATTCTCATTATCTGCAGAACATACACGCTCGATGAGTATTTACACATTAGTGGGAAAAAAACTTTATATTCTGCTAAATTATGCAGAGATTTTGCTAAAGGCCTTTTTTCTGGAGTTGGTTAGAGTTCGTGATGCAAGACTTTCAGCTCCTTACAGCGCTGAGGTCAGTCGGAGCAGATTTACCTCGGCTGCGAGCACCCCAAAAACTTTCAACGGCTGTTTTACTCTGAAAAGAAACCTCACTCTCATTTATTTTGGAGAGGGAGCAGAGAGGACGCCCTGCCTTTTGTTTCCCAGCAGCCCCGTCTGTCATCTATAATTCATAATGTTTAATGGGCGGCTGATATTTTGGGGAAACGCCATTTGCAGAAATCAATGGAACAAATAATGAGCAGCTGATGTTAATGCTGCTGCTCAGACCTGAAATCCTCACTGACAGGAAGAAGGGAAAAAAACAGTCAAAAGCAGGCAGGAAAGGTGTTGGAAAGCAGCCGGATAATCTGATCTGAGTCCAAATTTAAGGCTGATTAATAAATAAATAATGTGCCCCCAACAAAAAATGAATTATTCAGTCGTTCAGCCGTCAAAAAAAATCCTAATAAATGTTGGCCCACATATTGAGATGCACATTTCGGGCATCTAATGACCTGAATCTAAATGGTCGGCCGTGGACTTGGATGAATTTTAAGTGTGTGTGCGTTTAAAGTGTGTTTGTGTGTGTTTTAAATGTGTGAGTACTCAATCATCAGTGTGAATATTTAAGGGGAAAGCAGGCGCTGACCTCTTTTCTTTCGTTTTACTGCTGAGTTCAGTCAGTTTTGGCTGAATTACACTTAAATGTAATCTCAGTTTAACATTTAAAACACTGATAGCGACGCCCGTAAATCGATCATTTTATCAGCAAACATCAGATACTCTGCAGCTGAGTTTGACACATTATGTTTCCCTCTTATCTGGACAGCTGACACATTTATTTTTAACCACATAATTCGATTTCTCTTATGTTTCAAGTCTCTCGAAAATGTTTCACAATAAAAGGAAATCTTAAAATAGATCTGTTCTGCTTATTCCCCCATCTATGTTTTCATTCTTGGACTCTACTACAGCAGCTTTGCATCATCCTTATGAGTGATGAGTGTTCATTATGTTGTTCTATGAAATCAGTTTAAGGACTTTACTCTGAAAATCAGCTCGATGAACAAACAAAAAGTCTCTGACGAATTAAAGAAGACGCTGAGACACTCAATGAGGAGAAGAGGAATATAAATACACTGATCTGATGAACCTGAGGTGAACCTAATAGCGAGGCGCAGACAATCTACAAAAGGAGAGAAAACAAAAAGAAAATTACCAAATTAAAACAGGAAATGGCCAACACAAAACTCACGTGGAGGAAATAACAATAACAATCTTTATTTATAACATGACTCCAAGTTTTCTTCAATTTGACCTGAAACCAGTGACTAGTTTACTAGCTTGCAGACGGTCAGAGAGCCAGGATATCGGGCGCCATTTTCCCACAGAAGTCCTTTCAAAACCAGAGCTATCGCCCCCTGCTGGTCATTTAAAATAATGCCGATTTTAAGCACTTTGAAAAACTGAAAGCTACGTCCATATTTTATACTGTCTATGATGAACGAATGCAGGCTTAATCTTCAAGTCACTAACCCTTCATTTAAGACCAGAGCTGTATATTTTTAATCAGAAAATATTTCCTGTAGTGTTTTTACAGGAATTGGGCTGTTGGTGTGACAAGGAAATGTGTATTTTTTTTAAATAGTATAAGCTTCGACTTTATCGCAATTTTTTGGTAATTATTTGATAATTAGCCATCTAATTTTGACAGTCATAATTTTCCAGTTTAACTGCTCTGGGAGTTTCTGCACAAAATATCTGAAATACAGCACATCTGCAAACCAGATGTTCAGATTTAGTTTGAAACAGAAGCTTCCTGATTATGGTGACTTCTCCATGGTTTGTTATTGATAAAAGTATCACAGAGTCATTCAATTTAAACAGGAACATTTGAGAATATCTGTCACAGACAAAGGAAACAGCAGGTGTATTTCCAGCCCTCACCTGGGGCTCGAAACCTCCAGGAGTCAGTTTGAGGAGGAGGAGTGAGCTGGCTCAGGTTTCAGGACTGCTGTGGCTGTGAGAGTAGCTGCTCAGGAATCTGGATAGAAACCCGGTCTTGTTTTCATGTGTCAGCAGTCACGGAGCTGGCTGTGTTATTTCGCCGGAGGGCACTTGGAGTCTCTTTAGCCTTAAAGTTGGTCTGGAAAGCGTCCCGGAGTCCAGAACCATAAACACATTAAGGAAGGCACACGGCTGCCTCTCGACCATTTCACGCTTCACGTCCACAGTTCTGCTTGAGTTTTTGTTGGAAGTCTCTCTGCAGCCCTCTGGTTCCTGATGCTGGACCTCCTTTCTCCTCCGTGCCCCCTCCTCGCTCTCCTGACTAACACAGCATTAGTGGCAATTTGTGAAATCCTGAATGTTATGTGACGTTTCATTTTATAGTTTCTTAATCAGATGCTGCTCAGATGTGAATTACTGGAAAATTACAAAAAACATCCTGGAGAGTTTGGATCCAGTCATTGAGAAACAGGGTGTTTCAGTGAAGTTTAGGAAAAAGATGTTTTATTTCGGGGGAAACACTTCATAGGACCCGTCCCATCCTGGCAACAAACTGTTCCAACGTCTGCAATCTGGTAGAAGGTTCCGCATCTTCCGGGCAAGGACAGAGAGACTCAAGAGGAGCTTCTATCCCCAAGCCATCCGTGCCCTAAACACACACACCCGCCCTCTCACATCATCTATAATTGACTGAGACAGGACTCTCTTCCAGACACTCTAAACCAAGGCACAATGTACATTTCAATTCCTTTAATTTTAAATATGTTTATATTGTCTATCCTGTAAAATAGTCAGATGCTGCTGATCTATGAACTGACTGTGACCTGATGTAAAATAAAATCTTTGCCCACATGCCCTTAACATCCTGTAGAATGATTTGGATATGAAGGACTCAGAGGAAAAAACCCAAAACATGTGAGGTTTATGTCCCAGAGCTCTTTAGTGCCATCTTTCCTCTGCTTCCAGTGTCAAAAGAGCGCTACACTAGCTAACACTGGCTTACAAATGGACTAGACTAATCACTGACATCACTAAATGACTGGCTCCCAGCACGAATAGACTCTAACTCCAAGAGGACTTACACTGATATGGTTTCACAGAGGATTTAGATACAGACAACATTAAAGAGCAAGCTAAGGCTAACCAGCTAGCTATTAGGTTTGGTATCAAGTTTGTCTTTGTTAGGAGCTAATGTTTAGTTTTTCTAATTAAGCCTGTCTGACTAACTGATTCAGACTTCAGATTTAGCCATCTGAAAAACTCGTAGTGAAATATGTCATGTCAGCTAATCTCATAACTGGCCACTTTAATATTAATCTATTAGCTAATGTTACAAATTAACCATAACCAGACTGCTATAGATAATTTTCCGTTAGCTAGCGAACTGTATCTTGGTTGCTAAAATTATCACTAGCAAAATTACATCTGAGTAAAAATTTTACTTGGTTAGAATTGTTGAAATTAATTCACCAGTTATGATACTAATGTGTAAAAGCACTGATTTTAGTTCATCATATAATGTCACAAAGCAACGATAGCAAGCTAGGTCGGATAGCCAACTGTAACTAGTGTGCCTGATATTGGTAGCTTTGTCAGTTTGTTGTCATCGTATTGATACTCAGGTATACTTTGCTGGTTTCTCAGCTGTAATGAAAACCTGACACTTAGTATAGACTACAACAGAGCAACTAGCAGTGAAGGGCAGCCTACATTGGTCTCATCATTTTGGCTGATGCTAGCTCGCACATTGAGGATATGTAGGAAAATGATGAGACTTAATAATGCATGATTATGGCACATAAGAGCTGTCCTTTGACCTTGATATTATGATGATAAAATCATACCTGATCTTCCCTTTTATTTATATTATATTTATATTTTAAAATTTTTGATCTGTGCACATGTGCAGAGGAGGGATAGTGGATTTGGACAAAGGATATTGAAGATGGAGCTGCCAGGCAAGAGGAGAAGGGGAAGATCTCAGAGAAATTTAATGGATGTAGGGAAGGAGAATCAACAGTGGTGACCCTAACTGGCTAGTCAAAAGAACAAGAAGTAGATATTTTTTTCTAGCTTCCACGGTCTGTAACGAGTGAAACACAACAACAAAAAACCCTCTTCAGCTGTCGCATTCAAGAAACAGAACGTTTCTTTCAGTCCCAGCTGTCAATCTCAGAGTTTTCTCAGAGGTCTTCAGGGGAAAAGCTCTGACTTTAATCCTGCTGTCAATCTCATTGTGGTGGTGGGGGTCGTGGGGTCGCCTCTACAGGATTGTCTAACCTTTGTCCAAAGAGGACGGGGGGGGGGGGGGGGACCAGCACGTTAATTCCTCTATTGACAGATGTCCAATCAGGGTGCCCGACTACGATTTGTCCTGCATGTTAACGAGCTGCACACAGTCAATAAAAGTCACGCATTGACTGTAGAAACCAACCAGTGAAAAGACACAACTTGAGTTAACCTATTTTTCAGCGTTCATTCTGAATCACTACCTTTAATATTTTGGAATAATTGAATTCAGTTCAGCTTTATTCATATATAGTGCTGTCACAGCAACAGTCATCCGAAGGCACTTGTAAGGTAAAGACTCTACAATAGTGATAAGTGGTTGGATTGGCTGATGATGCCTGAAATCTCAGTTACCAATAGATTTTTCAGTTTGCTTTACGTAAAAACCAAAAATGGAGGGGTCACCAATCATCCAATCAGAAAGAGCCACACAGATGTGTGACCTCTATAAGATGCTGCTGATTGGATAACTGACTAAGACCCACATTGTGGCATTTATGAAGGCTATGGCTGTGTCCCAATCCAGCGACCACACGCTTCGTAGTGTGCATTTGGAGACCGATTCCAAATTCGAAGTATACTCCAAATGCGGTTGACAAATACGCCGTTCATTTCCCCAAATTTGAAGTGTGGTCCGGTGTAGACTTCGTGGTCCCATAAATCCCACAATTCATGGCGTGGCGGTGTGGATATTTTGTTCGGAAAAAAACGGCGGATGCCTGAAGCCGAAGAGTAAACTGTCAAAAATAAGTACTGAATATTATGTCACTTATCTATGTGCGAATGTTTAATAATGAAGAACATTAAAACGTGAATGTTGGCCACATGTCGGCAAGTTATGTGACATTAGTGATGTTTGTACTTCCAGCGTCAGCTTGGTTTTAAAGCCTTTAAATTATACGCCGTTCAATAGTCGACCTTAATCTTACAGAGAATGAGATGATTTTATGGATAATTAAAGTCAGTCATATATCCACAAACATAACAAGCTGAAAGTCAGTGATGCTGCTCGGTTTACAGTCCTGAATATCACGGCACAAGCAGGATTCACTGCACTGTTAATGTTAGCTACGTTACATTGCTGCCTCTGTTCGGTGGTGTCGAGCCAAACGGACTTTAACGTGTTTGAATGAGCTGACGGTTCACTCGTTAAGCTGAAAGAAAGATGTGTCCACTGTACCATCTGGGAATTCTTCTTGTTTAGCACTTGTAATAACACAAACACTAAATCCTCCTTCACTTGTGCTGTTTTGTAGCAGTGTATACTAGTGATGGGATTTCCGGCTCTTTTTAGAGATCCGGCTCTTTCGGTTCGGCTCACTAAAAAGAGCCGGCTCTTTCGGCTCCGAACCGGCTCTTCAGGTTGTTTTGTTACTTTAATTAATTTATTATTAACAATAATATAAAATTATGCACAAAAGGAATTACTAACGTAAAAACAAGTGGTTTTATTTATATATGTTTATATATAAATATATGCGGTGGCCCCTAGAGACAAAACACGTACAAACTCCAAAACACATTTCTAGCATGAACTGAACTTCCAAAGCAGAGCTACTAGATCACTTAAATTACACAATTGAAAGCATGTGTGTATTGTTTGTGTATTTATACACAGGCACTCATATATATATTCAAATAATTTAAAAAAAAGTTCATTTACCTGTTATTACCACACACCAAATCCGGTCGTTGGTACTTGCTGGCTTGTGTAGCCACAAGATAACAAAGGCTCAACACTGCGCCCAGCATCCTGGAGCACTTCTGTTGTCTTTTGTACGTGTTTTGAGTTTTTATGTGCTTCTGAGTTTTTACGTGCTTCGGAGTTTGTACGTGTTTTTACGTGTTTTGGAGTTTTGACGTGTTTTGGAGTTTGTACGTGTTTTTACGTGTTTTGGAGTTTGTACATGCTTCAGAGTTCGTACGTGATTTGAAGTTTGTATGTGCTTTGTCTCTAGGGGCCACCGTAAATATACTTTTATTTATTCACTCCACATAAAATGTAATAAATAAATCATATAATACAAAAATCAACTATTCACATTTCAACTTTTAACTATTTAAATTTTCAGCTTTTTCCTTTCACAAATTTAAAGTGAAAAGAACACAAAACACTGCAAACCACAACACAATTAAATATAAATTATAATATGAAAACTAAAAGAACATGCATATTCTCTGTCATATGGACCTGCATGAATAAACTTTCTCAATCCTTTATCATCTGCAACCGAAAATAGTTGTGGATGATTACTATACCTTTCTAATGTTGTTGTCCCTGGCTCTCTTTCTCTCTCTCTGGCTCTGTTCCTGTGCTACTGAGTGTAACTACCGCCCCTCCCCCCTCTGCCCAGCGTAAAGCACAAGGCTCGCGTGCAGAGTGAAGCGGAAAAAAGTGCGAGAGAGAGGCTGAGAGAAAGAAAAAGAAAAAAAAAACCCACGTGACGGCTCGCGATAAGGAGCCGGCTCGCGTCGTTCACGTCAAAGAGCCGGCTCTAAGAGCCATTTCGTTCGCGAACGACCCATCACTAGTGTATACACCTGAGACTGTCACCTGTCTGTCTGTCCTGCACTCTCTCTCTGTTTCTTTCTCTCTGATTGTGTAATAAAAGTAATGGTAAATGGACTGATTCTTATATAGCGCTTTTCTACTCTCCTGGAGTACTCAAAGCACTCTATACAACATGCCTCATTCACACCCACTCATACAAGCACTTCTAAACTACATTCACACACATTCATACTCTGATGAACAACTTTGAGTTAGTATCTTGCCCAAGGATATTTGGCATGCAGACTGGGGAAGCCAAGGATCGAACCACCAACCTTCTGATCAGTAGCTGATCTGCTCTACGACCTGAGCAACAGCCACCCCACCCAAAGTATGAACATGTATTTATAAGTTACACTTGTGTTTGAATCCTGCAGCTTATCACACATTTGATTTCCATGTGTGACAACTGCAAGTGTCCAGAGTGAGGACAGACTGAGGGACCCACTGCTACACATCATCTGTGAGGCGTTGCACCCCTGATGATCCACCAGGACAAACTCAGCAGTGTGTGAGGAAGAGGAGGAAGAGCCAGCAGCAGCTGACAGATGGAGAGAATAGACAGACTGTTCCCTGTTTGTGAAGGACTGCTAGAAAAGTTTAAAATCACTAATTGTCTGCCCTGAATCAGTCTTATTAGGTAATGTTCAAATAATTTTACCATTCCAGTGTTTTCAGTGTGGGAGAAAGTACTCAGGGCCTTCAAGTTACACACTATGAAAGGCAGCAATACAGGGAGTGCAGAATTATTAGGCAAATGAGTATTTTGTCCACATCATCCTCTTCATGCATGTTGTCTTACTCCAAGCTGTATAGGCTCGAAAGCCTACTACCAATTAAGCATATTAGGTGATGTGCATCTCTGTAATGAGAAGGGGTGTGGTCTAATGACATCAACACCCTATATCAGGTGTGCATAATTATTAGGCAACGTCCTTTCCTTTGGCAAAATGGGTCAAAAGAAGGACTTGACATGCTCAGAAAAATCAAAAATAGTGAGATATCTTGCAGAGGGATGCAGCAGTCTCAAAATTGCAAAGCTCATCGACCAATCAAGAGTTTCATTCAAAATAGTCAACAGGGTCGCAAGAAGCGAGTGGAAAAACCAAGGCACAAAATAACTGCCCATGAACTGAGAAAAGTCAAGCGTGCAGCTGCCAAGATGCCACTTGCCACCAGTTTGGCCATATTTCAGAGCTGCAACATCACTGGAGTGCCCAAAAGCACAAGGTGTGCAATACTCAGAGACATGGCCAAGGTAAGAAAGGCTGAAAGACGACCACCACTGAACAAGACACACAAGCTGAAACGTCAAGACTGGGCCAAGAAATATCTCAAGACTGATTTTTCTAAGGTTTTATGGACTGATGAAATGAGAGTGAGTCTTGATGGGCCAGATGGATGGGCCCGTGGCTGGATTGGTAAAGGGCAGAGAGCTCCAGTCCGACTCAGACGCCAGCAAGGTGGAGGTGGAGTACTGGTTTGGGCTGGTATCATCAAAGATGAGCTTGTGGGGCCTTTTCGGGTTGAGGATGGAGTCAAGCTCAACTCCCAGTCCTACTGCCAGTTTCTGGAAGACACCTTCTTCAAGCAGTGGTACAGGAAGAAGTCTGCATCCTTCAAGAAAAACATGATTTTCATGCAGGACAATGCTCCATCACACGCGTCCAAGTACTCCACAGCGTGGCTGGCAAGAAAGGGTATGAAAGAAGAAAAACTAATGACATGGCCACCTTGTTCACCTGATCTGAACCCCATTGAGAACCTGTGGTCCATCATCAAATGTGAGATTTACAAGAAGGGAAAACAGTACACCTCTCTGAACAGTGTCTGGGAGGCTGTGGTTGCTGCTGCACGCAATGTTGATGGTGAACAGATCAAAACACTGACAGAATCCATGGATGGCAGGCTTTTGAGTGTCCTTGCAAAGAAAGGTGGCTATATTGGTTGCTGATTTGTTTTTGAATGTCAGAAATGTATATTTGTGAATGTGGAGATGTTATATTGGTTTCACTGGTAAAAATAAATAATTGAAATGGGTATATATTTGTTTTGTGTTAAGTTGCCTAATAATTGTGCACAGTAATAGTCACCTGCACACACAGATATCCCCCTAAAATAGCTAAAACTAAAAACAAACTAAAAACTACTTCCAAAAACATTCAGCTTTGATATTAATGAGTTTTTTGGGTTCATTGAGAACATGGTTGTTGTTCAATAATAAAATTATTCCTCAAAAATACAACTTGCCTAATAATTCTGCACTCCCTATATAGTAGTAGATTCAAAGAATACAAATAATGAGCTGGAAATAAGAATAAGGCGATACACAACAGCCTGAGGAGGCACTGGACCGAAGCTCCAGATATTACATATTAAGCTAAAGTCTAGTTTTCATTACTCTTGATTAACTAGATTTAGATTTAGTTTTAAAATTATTCCTCAAAAATACAACTTGCCTAATAATTCTGCACTCCCTGTAAGTTTAATATTCAGAAACCTAAAGTCTGTATCAGCAGCAGAATGGAGCCAAAATAAATGTTTGTTTCAGTTCTATGAAGCTTTGAGTATTTTGGATTAGTAGCACTGCTGTGTTTGTTGCATCATATTGCTGTAATTGTTTATATGCTTTATATATTCTGAGGTAAGTTGATCTATAGTGTTACATCATATTCTATAAGGATGTTATGTGTTTGTGTACTTTCTGCCCAGTTTGACCCATTTAGCAGAAGTCAGCCTGTTTAAGGCTCTGATATCTATTCTGTATAACTTAAAGCAGTTATGACATGGTCTGATTTTCTCACCCAATAAAGGAATATTTAATATATCAGTCTACTCTTCATTCTGTCAGAAACAGTTATCACAGCTCGTACATTTTCTTTTTACACATATATGTAAGCACTGAGCCAAATTAAGTAATGCCAACATAATAAAAGAACAATATTTGTCTCTTATATATAATACATCTGTATACAGTGGGGCAAAAAAGTATTTAGTCAGCCACCGATTGTGCAAGTTCCCCCACTTAAAATGATGACAGAGGTCAGTAATTTGCACCAGAGGTACACTTCAACTGTGAGAGACAGAATGTGAAAATGTGAATTAGGGTGGAGAATAAGTATTTGGTCACCTCAAACAAGGAAAATCTCTGGCTCTCACAGACCTGTAACGTCTTCTGTAAGAAGCTTTTCTGTCCCCCACTCGTTACCTGTATGAATGGCACCTGTTTGAACTCATCATCTGTATAAAAGACACCTGTCCACAGCCACAAACAGTCAGACTCCAAACTCCGCCATGGCCAAGACCAAATAGCTTTCGAAGGACACCAGGAAAAGTATTGTAGACCTGCACCAGACTGGGAAGAGTGAATCTACAATAGGCAAGCAGCTTGGTGTGAAAAAATCAACTGTGGGAGCAATCATCAGAAAATGGAAGACATACAAGACCACTGATAATCTCCCTCGATCTGGGGCTCCACGCAAGATCTCATCCCGTGGGGTCAAAATGATCATGAGAACGGTGAGCAAAGATCCCAGAACCACACGGGGGGACCTGGTGAATGACCTGCAGAGAGCTGGGACCAAAGTAACAAAGGTCACCATCAGTAACACACTACAACGGCAGGGAATCAAATCCCGCAGTGCCAGACGTGTTCCGCTGCTGAAGCCAGTGCATGTCCAGGCCCGTCTGAAGTTTGCCAGAGAGCACATGGATGATACAGCAGAGGATTGGGAGAATGTCATGTGGTCAGATGAAACCAAAGTAGAACTTTTTGGTATAAACTCAACTCGTCGTGTTTGGAGGAAGACGAATACTGAGTTGCATCCCAAGAACACCATACCTACTGTGAAGCATGGGGGTGGAAACATCATGCTATGGGGCTGTTTTTCTGCCAAGGGGACAGGACGACTGATCCGTGTTAAGGACCGAATGAATGGGGCCATGTATCGTGAGATTTTGAGCCAAAACCTCCTTCCATCAGTGAGAACTTTGAAGATGAAACGAGGCTGGGTCTTCCAACATGACAATGATCCAAAACACACCGCCCGGGCAACAAAGGAGTGGCTCCGTAAGAAGCATTTGAAAGTCCTGGAGAGGCCTAGCCGGTCTCCAGACCTCAACCCCATAGAAAATCTGTGGCGGGAGTTGAAAGTCCGTGTTGCTCGGCGACAGCCCCAAAACATCACTGCTCTCGAGAAGATCTGCATGGAGGAATGGGCCAAAATACCAGCTACTGTGTGTGCAAACCTGGTAAAGACCTATAGTAAACGTTTGACCTCTGTTATTGCCAACAAAGGTTATGTTACAAAGTATTGAGTTGCATTTTTGTTATTGACCAAATACTTATTTTCCACCCTGATTTACGAATAAATTCTTTACAAATCCTACCATGTGGATTCATGGATTTTTTTTCACATTCTGTCTCTCACAGTTGAAGTGTACCTCTGGTGCAAATTACCGACCCCTGTCATCATTTTAGGTGGGGGAACTTGCACAATCGGTGGCTGACTAAATACTTTTTTGCCCCACTGTATACACTGTCAAAGATACTTGTCTTTGAGTGAAGATTTAAGGTGATAGGACATTTAAATAAATGCAACTTGAGTCTTTACTGAAGCTCAGTATTTGACACAGAGTTCAAGCTCACTGCTGTAATAACTAATAATAATCTGACAATAACTTTAATATTGGCCATATTATATTTACATTGCCAAAGTGAGATGAATTTAGTCTCATGAACAACATTAGCTAATTGATATTTACTAACTAATCTTGAAATGACTGTTCAGTACAGAAATGAAGCCCAACAATCATGTTTTACAGTCCCGTGGAAAATGAACGAACAAAAAAACATTTTTTCTCCTTCAGTTCTGTCAAACAATGCTGTATGAAACATTTCTCATGTTAGTACAATGGTTGCTAGGCAACATGAGCAGTGTGAGGAAGGCCATACCATCCCATTTCACAAGCCTCTCACTTCCGCACTTCTCGTACTTCGTAGTACCCGCCGTACACAGTCCGTGAACTGCACGCACTACTAAGCGTGCGGTTGCTGGACTGGGACAGCCTACGAGTCACCTTGTTTGCATCTAAGTGGATTCTGATGAGAACTAAAGTTATATGAGTTTTTTTTTCTTTCACCATAAACACATACGTATGTCACTGAATTAAGGTTCACACTGACCTACCTAAAGGTACATTAAAAATGGATCGAATCTTCTAAAATCACCTCAACTATCAAAAGAATGTGAAGAAACAACAGCTATGATTTCATGCCCAGCACATGTATTTATTGTGCTTTAGCAATATCACATAAAAGTGAACACAAGCTAGGTTGTAATCTCAAGTAATACCACTTTGAACCACAAGATGGTGAAGTGAGGAAGTTATTCAAGCTAGTGTTGTCTAAACATTTGCACAGAATCTGTGTTAACGTCTTAAGCAGGTAACTTACCTAATGGCTTTAAGACCAGAGATGGGCAGTAACGCGTTAATCCGATTACTTTTTTCAAGTAACGAGTAAAGTAAGGGAATACTATTGCGAAAACGGTAATTAGATTACCGTTAGTGATGGGATTTCCGGCTCTTTTTAGAGATCCGGCTCTTTCGGTTCGGCTCACTAAAAAGAGCCAGCTCTTTCGGCTCCGAACCGGCTCTTCATGTTGTTTTGTTACTTTAATTAATTTATTATTAACAATAATATAAAATTATGCACAAAAGGAATTACTAACGTAAAAAAAAGTGGTTTTATTTATATATGTTTATATATAAATATATGCGGTGGCCCCTAGAGACAAAACACATTTCTAGCATGAACTGAACTTCCAAAGCAGAGCTACTAGATGACTTAAATTACACAATTGAAAGCATGTGTGTATTGTTTGTGTATTTATACACAGGCACTCATATATATTCAAATAATTAAAAAAAAAAGTTCATTTACCTGTTACTACCACACACCAAATCCGGTCGTTGGTACTTGCTGGCTTGTGTAGCCACAAGATAACAAAAGCTCAACACTGCGCCCAGCATCCCCCATATGGAAAAGATATATATAAATCTTATAAAGTTTGTATCTGTCTTGTGTGAAACTTGTATGAAAAGCATATAAGAATGAAAACAGATATAAGATCCCTTGAAAAATTATATAATGAAACTTGTATGTTTTGGATACTTACTAAAACAATGTATGAAAGTAATGAGAAAGTGGCCACTTTCATGAGTAATCACATATAGGTTTTTACTATTTCTTTTCCATATGGGCCTGGAGCACTTCTGTTGTCTTTTGTACATGTTTTGAGTTTTTATGTGCTTCTGAGTTTTTATGTGCTTCTGAGTTTTTACGTGCTTCGGAGTTTGTACATGTTTTGGAGTTTTTACGTGTTTTGGAGTTTGTATGTGTTTTTACGTGCTTCGGAGTTCATACGTGATTTGAAGTTTGTATGTGCTTTGTCTCTAGGGGCCACCGTAAATATACTTTTATTTATTTACTCCACATAAAATGTAATAAATAAATCATATAATACAAAAATCAACTATTCACATTTCAACTTTTAACTATTTAAATTTTCAGCTTTTTCCTTTTACAAATTTAAAGTGAAAACAACACAAAACACTGCAAACCACAACGCAATTAAATATAAATTATAATATGAAAACAAAAAGAACATCTGTCATATGGGCCCGCATGAATAAACTTTCTGAATCCTTCATCATCTGCAACCGAAAATAGTTGTGGATGATTACTATACCGTTTCTAATGTGAAGTTGTTGTCCCTGGCTCTCTTTCTCTCTCTCTCCCTCCTGCTCTGTTCCTGTGCTACTGCAAGTGTAACTACCGCCCCGCCCCCCTCTGCCCAGCGTAAACCCCAAGGCTAGCGTGCAGAGTGAAGCGGAAGGAAAGTGCCAGAGAGGGTGAGAGAAAGAAAAAAAAAAACCCCACGTGACGGCTCGCGATAAGGAGCTCGCGTCGTTCACGTCAAAGAGTCGGCTCTAAGAGCCATTTCGTTCGCGAACGACCCATCACTAGTTTGTACGTGCTTCAGGGTTTTTACGTGCTTTGGAGTTTTTACGTGTTTTGGAGTTTTTACGTTCTTCAGGGTTTGTACATGCTTAGGAGTTCATACGTGTTTTGGAGTTTGTACGTGCTTCTGAGTTTTTACATGTTTTGGAGTTTGTAAGTGCCTTGGGGTTTGTACGCATTTTGGAGTTTTTACGTGCTTTGGAGTTTTTACGTGCTTCAGGGTTTGTACATGCTTAGGAGTTTGTATGTGTTTTGGAGTTCGTACGTGTTTTGGAGTTTGTACGTGCTTCTGAGTTTGTTTAGCGGAAAAAAGGGCGAGAGACAGGGTGAGAGAAAGAAAAAAAAAACCCTCACGAGCCGGCTCGCGTCGTTCACTTCAAAGAGTCGGCTCTAAGAGCCGTTTCGTTCGTGAACGACACATCACTATAAAATACTTCTCTTTTTGATTGTGTTCGTCTCTGTTCATGTCCCTCCTGTTTCCTGTCAGAAATAAGTCTCATAGTATACATAGTGATGCCATTCCCCTCATTTGGAACAGCTTGGTTCAACAGTTGCGGGAATATGAAGAGACTTCCTCTTATTTCACAATAACATTTTAAAAAGTCATATTTATGTATCTGCAGTCACTCTCTCACAGTATTTCTTGATTCATAGATTCAGTCAGGTACATTGTTACATAATAATAGATCTGCATAATGTCTGTCTTCTCTGCTTGAAAAATAGATCTGGATCTCAGTGAGACAGCCTGTTTAAATAAATAAAATAATAATAATTTGCATAATGACATGACACGTGCTCCCTCATTTAAAAAACAACAACATTTAAATACTTTATTTTATCTAAACTTCATCTTCATTAATTGCTCCAAAAACTCACTACTTTCACAACAAATGTGTTTTTAGATGGAAGAAGAGCCTGCAGATTAAACGCCACAGTGCACAGGAAGTCTTTTTTTCATTCTGTTTTAACTTTTAGTGATGAAAAGATTGATTAACAGAGCAGAAATCTGCCATTTCAAAAGAACATTAAGAAATGTGTAGAGAAAAAATGGGACCATGTGAACAATATTTTATGTTTAAACAGAACTTTTGTTTCCAAAGTTACGTTTGACTGAAACACAAGAAAAAAGTTTGCATTTATGAGCGAAAACCACCAAACCAGATGGACCTGTGCAGGCTGTGAAACCAGTTAGGATCATGTAAATGTTACAGTGGTCAGATTTTTCTAAAGACGGCCCCTCCACCACCTCCCCATCTGCAGATTCCAGCTCCGTCAATATGAACTTCCTGCACTAACCCTGTTTCTTCACCAGCAGAAGATTTCCTGCCAGTTTTCTGACTCTAACCCTCATTTGGCTGCTGGATCAGAACTAGTCAGAGGAATGTCTGCCACGTTTCTTTCTTTTTTTTCTCTTCCCAGGAATCGTTTCATGTGGCGAGCCTCCTGCCTGCTCCCTGATCCAGTTTACTGCTTTTCCCATGACATGTTTCCTGACAAGTTTCCCTGTGTGGTTGCAGACGCTGCCAGCATGTGAAGGACGGAGCTTCAGAGCTGAACGAGGCCTCCACGTCCAGGAAAAAGACTCTGAAGTGTTCGGATCTCAGTGTTTTTATTATGGCCGAAACACGACAAAAATTAGAATAAAGCATTTTCATTCTTAAGGACACGAAATATAGGATTTCCCTTCTGTTTCTCGTTATACTAACTGATATTTATCACTTGGAAAAGGCCTCAAGCACACAGAAACTTTCCTGATTTTGTTTTTACAACTAAACAAAATAAAAGGCAAATTTTCAGCAACATATTTTATATATAGTCATGGCCAGTAAAACAGCCATCATTGGAGTGATGTCACAACTGGGTTTTTGGAAATAACATGGGACCTAAAAATTAACCTAGTGGCACACCAAAGGTTTTTAAATTTCACAATGATATTATGTTGTCATGGTTTGGGTTTTTTGTTCTTTTGTAATTCATTTATCAACACTGAGGCTGAAAAACCAAGTAACCAAGAGGCACCAAAAGCTGCAGTTCCTCTAATGTCCAGTAGAGGCGCCACCAGTGAGTCAGTCCTGACTGTCTGGCATGTTAAAACTTTACAGCAGAAATAATAATAATGGATGGCATTTATATAGCGCTTTTCTAGATCCTGAAAGCGCTTTACAATTCCACTATTCATTCACTGTCACATTCACACACTGGTGGAGGCAGCTACAGTTGTAGCCACAGCTGCCCTGGGGCAGACTGACAGAAGCGAGGCTGCCATATCGCGCCATCGGCCCCTCTGGCCATCACCAGTAGGCAAGTAGGGTAAAGTGTCTTGCCCAAGGACACAACGACCAGAACCGAAAGAGCTGGGGATCGGTCCGGCAACCTTCCAGTTACAAGAAATGAACATGTTTACAGCCTGATTCAAAACTGCTTGATCTCTATAGGTAATTTAATCCATCATAACAACTGTACCACTGAGAATGTTTTTATAACTCACCTGTTTAATTGTATTAAGTCTTAAAGTTTGCATCATTGGGGGCATGGCCTCTTTTACTTAGAGGTGAAAGGGGGACACACGTTGGTGTAGCTGCTAGCTGTCTGCAAGGCTTCACCTCAGCCCATTGAAATCCCTGGACTGGCCCTCTGGACCGTATTTGTGCTGTTGGAGCCTTTTGGGGAATTTTTAATCACCAATAATTTGGCTGTTGTGAGGTTAATGTACTAACAGACCATCCGAGAAGGCTGTGTTCCATTTTTGGTGAAATTCTAGGATTTTATGTAGCTAATGTAGCTGATAACACCTTCTCATCCAAATATGGTCACTTCCACAAAACAACACGTTGGGGAAAATAGTTGGAACAAATCAAGTGTTTGTTTTTACATCTAAGCTGCTCAACATAAAGAAAAACCTGAGGGGGGATTAAATAAACTTAATTCCTTTTCATGCTGTGGTTTCCTCAGTGACTGAAAAACATGGAAATTAATAAAAAATATGAGGACTAATGTGCTGCTTTCAGCCAAACATCTCAATTAGCAGATGAATACAAAGGCCAGAAAACTTGTGAGCGATCTGTCGGATGCTCCTTACCAGTTTCCTTTTGTTCATATTAACGCACATAGGTGGTTGTGTCAGAGTGAAACAAAGAAAAAATAAAGACGGTAACCTGGTTTTCACAGGGAGGAAGTGAGAGAGTTGCTGTCGGAGACTGAATTATCCTGTAAGACAAGTGTTAGAGCAGGGAGGGAAATAATTACTGCAGCAGTAATAAGCAGCAGAGTCTTAATAGGATTCAGAGTTTGTTTGGAGCTCAGTTAATGTGTCTATTATTAGAGCTGAGATATTGAATCCACTGCATGTTTTCGGGATAATTGTCTGTGCTGCCTCGCTGTGCTCCAATAATAGGATGTAATAATGATCATCACACTGTGTGGATGAAGCAGGCGTGTAAAGCACTTAGACAAGACATGATTACTGATGTCGAATAGAAAACACACACACAGTGACGGCTGCTGCAACTTGTGGAATATTAGCTGCATTTCAACATCAAATTATCTGCACGGCATTGCCAACATTAAAGACGTCCTGTCTCAGAGTTAAGAACTCATCCATGCATTTGGCCCTTATATTTGGGTGTGTGTCTCCTGGATCCAAACTGGAAGCTGGTTTATTGTACTTTAACAAACTCCATGAACCGCAAGTAAACCAGCAGCCTGAGAGTGAAGTGCTCTGTTGGGATAAGGTGGCACTGCGAAGTCTTTAAGATAGGGGTGTGTTCTGAGCCCCCTGCTGTACTCTTTGTACACATATGACTGTGTGGCCACTACCAGCTCCACCACCATCATCAAGTTTGCTGACGACACCGTCGTGGTGGGCCTGATCTCTGATAACAACGAGACTGCCTACCTGAAGGAGATTAGGAATCTGGAGAACTGGTGCCAGAAGAACAACCTCCTTCTAAACGTCAGTAAGACAAAGGAGCTGATAGTGGACTTCAGCACTAAGCAGGAGAGGAACTACCAGACCCCTGTCATCAACGAGTGCCCAGTGGAGAGAGTGGACAGCTTCAAATCCCTCGGAGTTCACATCACGCAGGACCTGTCATGGTCCTGTCACATCAACACCATGGTGAAAAAGGCCCGTCAGCGTCTCTACCACCTCAGACGCTTGAGAGACTTCCAACTGCCCTCCAAGGTGCTCAGGAACTTTTACTCCTGCACCATAGAGAGCATCCTGACGGGAAATATCTTAACCTGGTTCGGGAACAGCACCATGCAGGACAGACGAGCTCTACAGAGGGTTGTGCGGTCAGCTGAGCGCACCATCCGCTCCGAGCTCCCTGACCTGCACTCAATCTACAGCAGGCGGTGCTGGACCAAGGCCAGGAAGATCGTGAAGGACCTCAGCCATCCCAACAACAGACTGTTCTCTCTGCTGAGGTCAGGAAAGCGATTCCGCTCCCTGAAGACCAACACAGAGAGACTGAGGAGGAGCTTCTTCCCACAGGCGATACGGTCTCTCAATCACACCACCACACAATACTGACCCACACATACAGTTCTTACACACACACTGGACATTCTGGACATTGTTTTCACTTCATCACTTAAATCACTTTAAGCATATTTGCACTGCACAAGACATAATGTGGATTGCACAACACTGGACATTATATTCTTCATTTCCAGTTAATACTTGTACAGCTGCTGTTATTGTGTATATATTTATTTATATTTCTTCATACATTCTTATATAGTTCTATATTGTGTATTTTGTTATACAGTTATTTTATTTTCAACTTTAATTTATATATTTTCTTATTCTTTCCCAGTTAAATTTACCCTTCATTCTAATTTGTGTTGTACAGTTATTTCATTTTTAACCTTAATTTATATTTTATTCCTTCCTAGTTAAATTTACCCTTTTTAATTTTTCATATTTATTTCCTATCTTATTCATAGCCTTTTCCTTTTTTTTCTTTAGGTCACGAGCAGTTGTCCAAGCATTTCACTACATATCGTACTGTGTATGACTGTGTACGTGACAAATAAATTTGAATTTGAATTTATATGTGAGGAGAAGGATTTGAAATGTATTTCTGGATTCAAGAATGAAGAGAAGCTAATATAGGGGAAATGTGTTCTGTCTTTCCCTGTCAGTCCTACAGATGTGTTTAATGTGCACACTGAAGGAGATATCCTGGTTAAAAAAGACTCCAAGGTTCCTCACAGTGTTTCAGGAGGCCAAGGTAATGCCATCTAGAGTAAATGTCTTGATGCATGCTAAATCATCCAGGTAAGTAAATCCCCAAAGGTTGATACTGTTCATCTGGACATAATGTTTTCATTGGGAGAAACGTTTTGTCACTTGGATGAGTGACGGAACATTTCTCCCACTGAAAATGATGAACAGAATCAACCTTTAGGGGCGTCCAGAGTAAAGCATCTGGTTAGATAGACACCATGTTTCTGAGGTTTTCAGGGTCAAATAGAACAAACTCAGTTTTGTCTAAATTTAGAGAAGAAAATTACAGGACATCAACCTTTATGCCTTTAGGACATGCCAGGAGTTTATAGCTCAGTCACACTGAGGGGAAAAAAGGACATTAGTCTCTTTGAGATCAACAAAAATTGATGGTTGGCTTCTACTGTACTGAAGTTTTCCCAGATGAATGTGCCTGATCCCATCTGCCGGTGGATCACTGACTTCCTGACGGACAGGAAACAGCATGTGAGGCTGGGAAAGAATGTCTCGGACTCCCGGACCATCAGCACCGGCTCCCCTCAGGGCTGTGTTCTTTCTCCCCTGCTCTTCTCCCTGTATACTAACTGCTGCACCTCCACCCACCAATCTGTCAAGCTAATCAAGTTTGCAGATGACACCACCGTTATTGGACTCATCTCGGACGGGGATGAGTCTGCCTACAGGAGGGAGGTTGAACGTCTGGTGTCCTGGTGCAGCCACAAAAACCTGGTGCTGAATGCCCAGAAGACAGTGGAGATTAATGTGGACTTCAGGAAGCACACAGCCCCACTCCCCCCCATCATCCTGACTGACACCCTCATCACCTCTGTGGACTCATTCCGCTTCCTGGGTACCACCATCACCCAGGACCTGAAGTGGGAGCCCACCATCACGTCCGTCATAAAGAAAGCCCAGCAGAGGATGTACTTCCTGAGGCAGCTGAAGAAATTCAACCTGTCAACACGGACGATGATGCAATTCTACACTGCAATCATCGAGTCCATCCTCACCTCCTCCATCACCGTGTGGTACGCTGGAGCCACTATCTGTCATGGTCGGACGGTCCTTCCCGGAGCGACCTGTCTGTGTGTGTATGTGTGTGCTTCTCTCTCTCTCCTCCTCCACCCAGTGGCTGACACACCTGCACCTAATTTGCCATCCAGCTGTCACTGATCATCCTCGTTGTGGACTGAGGTACTTAACTATGTGTCTGGATGGCAGTCGACGCTGGATTGTACTGGAGGCTCGGTAGTAAAGAGTGTTTTCTTACTTTTAACATAGCCTTAGCCGGCTACCCTTCTCACCTGTAGCTGTCGTCACTTGTTTATAGGAGGAAGTGATACGGAGCAGAAGGTTGGAGAGAAGGAGTCCGCTGGATTAAGCCCTCGGAGGAGAAACACACTCAGATAATCACTTGGGAGACTCACCTGCACACCACTGGGAATTTGGAGATGATCACCGTTGGATTTTTGTACTTCGCTTTGTGACTGTTTTGAGCACTGTAAATAAACGCACTGTTTGCTTCGCATCCAGAGCTCCGCGACTGAGTCTGTATTTCCCCCATTACCCGTGACAGAACAATCCAGCCAGCTATGGACTCAGCGGACTCAACCCCCGTCCAGCGCGAGCTCGCGCTTCAAGCTGAACGGTTGGAGCGGCATGAACAGATGCTGCAGCATGTTGCCAAGGAGCAGTCCGCGCTACTACAGGTGGTATCTGAACTGAAAGGTATGTTGCTTGCTACACCTAGGGCACCCATTCAACCACCAGAGCCCAGTACACCACCACAACCACCAGTGGAGCTTCTAAATATAGCGGCGGCCTGTCCCCTTCCCCCATCTCCGCCTCCGCCTCAGCGAGAACACACGTTCCCTATACCTGAAAAATTCAGTGGAGAGTTGGACAAGAGCCGGGGGTTTTTGGCTCAATGCTCTCTGATTTTTAGGCAGCAGACTCGAGCTTATGCCTCTGATATCGCCAAGATCACCCTCATGGTGGAGCTCATGACTGGACGAGCGCTACTCTGGGCTCAAGCAGTCCTGAGCGCCCAATCCTCCATCTCATATAGTGATTTTTTGAGCAAATTTCGGTGTGTGTTTGACAAAGGCTCTAACCCTGACAGTGCTGCTCATCGCATGTTTACTTTAAAGCAGGGCCGGCGAAGCGTGGCAGACTTCTCCGTGGACTTTTGGATCCTGGCCGAGGAGACGGGTTGGGAGGAAAAGGCGCTCCGAGGAGCATTCCTAAACAGCTTAAACGAGAATGTCAAACGTGAGTTGGCCACTAAAGAGCTTCCTAAATCGTTAAGTGCCCTGGTTAACATGTGTATCAGTCTAGACGACCATATGCGGGAGTTTGGCAGGCGGACTGGAGATGGGCGACGGTCAGTAGGGGTCGTAGGAGTTTCGACTGGACTCCCCTCTCTCGAGTGGAGAGAGGAGGGAACGGACTCACCTGCTGACGAGGAGCAACCCATGCAGCTCGGACGGACTAAATTCACCCGGAGCAGAAGACAACTGGTGGGTGAGTGTTTTGTGTGCGGGAAGAAGGGGCATTTCGCGGACTCCTGTCCCTCACGGCTAAAAGACTCAGCCCGTCAGTAAAGGTGGGGATACTGACGGGTGCGCCGGTGAATACATTCCTCCACCTCAGCTGCCCTGCTAAATTATGGTTTCTTTCCCGCACCCATTCTTGTGATGCACTAATAGACTCAGGAGCTGAACAAAGTTTTTTGGATGAGGCTTTGGCCCACAAGATGGGTTTGCCTGTTGTTCCTCTCCCGGAAACACTCCAGGTGTCAGCGCTTAATGGCAGGCCTTTAGCCGCTGTCACTCACCGCACTCAAGAAATCACACTCACTCTCTCCGGCAACCACACTGAACAGATGTTCCTGTTTCTCTTCAAGGCACCTGACACACCCTTAGTTTTGGGATTCCCCTGGCTCCAGCGACACAATCCACAGATTGATTGGGCCAAGGGATGTATCGTAGGGTGGAGCACCCGTTGCCATGAGCAGTGTTTACGCTCTGCTGTGCCGGGTTGCATGTCAGACGATCTTGCGGGGCCGCCCTCTCGCCTCGACTTGTCAACCGTGCCAGCCGAATATCATGATCTAGGTCGAGTCTTTAGCAAAGACGGGGCCCAATCGCTGCCCCCCCATCGTCCGTACGACTGCGGGATTGATTTGCTCTCAGGCGCCCCCTTGCCCACTAGCCGACTCTACAGTATCTCGAAACCTGAGCGCGAGTCTATGGAGCGCTACATCACAGACTCCCTGGCAGCAGGCATCATCCGTCCCTCCACCTCTCCCTTGGGTGCAGGCTTCTTTTTTGTTAAAAAGAAAGATGCGTCCCTACGCCCCTGCATTGACTATCGGGGACTGAACAAGATCACTATCAAAAACAAATATCCTCTACCTCTGCTCACCTCAGCTTTTGAACTCCTTCAAGGAGCCACCCATTTCACCAAACTTGATCTCCGCAATGCTTATCACCTGGTCCGCATCCGCGAGGGGGACGAGTGGAAGACGGCCTTCAACACCCATCTGGGCCACTTCGAGTACCTGGTAATGCCGTTCGGACTCACTAACGCCCCTGCCATTTTCCAAGCCCTGGTAAATGACGTCCTACGAGATTTTTTAAACCACTTCGTGTTCGTCTACCTTGATGACATTCTGATTTTCTCCAGGTCCGGAGCTGAGCATGTTAAGCATGTGAGACTGGTGTTGCACCGCCTGCTGGAGAATCGGCTGTTTTGTAAAGCGGAGAAATGTGAGTTTCATGCCTCAACTGTCTCTTTTCTGGGTTTCATCATTGAACAGGGCCGGTTGCGAGCAGACCCGGCTAAGGTCAAAGCTGTGTTGGAGTGGCCTGTGCCCGGCACTCGGAAGAAGTTGCAAAGTTTTCTGGGATTCAGCAACTTCTACAGACGCTTCATCCGGGACTTCGGTAAGGTGGCATTGCCTCTTACCCAATTCACGTCGCCCAAACAGCCGTACCAGTGGTCTCCAGCGGCTCAGCAAGCATTCGACCGTCTCAAGAGCTTGTTTGCCTCGGCCCCCATCCTGGCCCAGGCTGACCTCGCCCTGCCGTTTGTGGTGGAGGTGGACGCTTCTGATTCTGGAGTTGGGGCGGTTCTCTCTCAGCGCAAGGCAGGTAAATTACACCCCTGTGCCTTTTTCTCCCGTCGGCTCACTCAGGCTGAAAGGAATTATGACGTGGGCGACCGGGAGCTTCTTGCCATCAAGTTGGCGCTGGAGGAGTGGCGGCACTGGTTGGAGGGGAGCGAACATCCTGTTATCGTGTGGACGGACCACAAGAACCTCGCCTACCTCCAAGCGGCTAAGCGCCTGAATGCCCGACAGGCCAGGTGGGCACTGTTTTTTGCAAGGTTTAACCTAACCATCACCTACAGGCCCGGGTCCCGGAATACGAAGCCAGACGCCTTGTCGCGCCAGTTCGCGCCAGACACGGACCCTGAGGAGAAGGAGAAACCCATTCTGCCAGCCTCATGCATCGTGGGGACCCTCACCTGGGAGATAGAAAGGGTGGTCCAAGATGCTCAGCGACAAGAACCCGACCCCGGCACCGGTCCAGCAGGTAGATTGTACGTTCCCTCAGCGGTCAGGGGTAAGGTCATCCACTGGGCACACACCGCACGGTTTACCTGCCATCCGGGCAGGAACCGAACTGTCACCTTCTTACAAAGGCTGTTTTGGTGGCCCTCTCTCTCTCAGGACGTCCGGGAGTATGTGGCCGCATGTCCTGTGTGCGCCCGAAATAAGACGTCCAACTCCCCTCCATCGGGACTCCTCAGACCACTGCCTGTCCCCAGCCGGCCGTGGTCGCACGTCGCTCTGGACTTCATCACTGGCCTCCCTCCGTCCTCTGGTAAAACTGTTACCATCGTTGACCGTTTTTCTAAGGCTGCCCATTTTGTTGCCCTTACCAAACTTCCCACCGCTCTAGAGACTGCCCAGCTCTTGACCCAACATGTTTTCCGCCTTCACGGCATTCCTCTGGACATTGTTTCTGACCGTGGGCCCCAGTTCACCTCGCGGGTATGGAAGATGTTTTGTACCGAGCTGGGGGTCCAGGTCAGCCTGTCCTCTGGGTTCCACCCGCAGACTAATGGGCAGACTGAGCGAGCGAACCAGGAGCTGGAGGCCATGCTGCGCTGCGTCGTTTCCTCCAACCAGTCGTCATGGAGTGAGCAGTTGGCGTGGGCCGAATACGCCCATAACTCTAGCACGTCGGCCGCTACGGGTGTCTCTCCCTTCGAGGCGTCCCTGGGGTATCAACCCCCGCTCCTCTGCATCACGGAGGGAGAGGTGGCCGTGCCTTCCGTGCAACATCACATGAGGCGCTGTCGACGGATCTGGCGGGCAACTCGAGCGGCACTGCTGCGTACGAGCGCTCAAAACAAGAGACTGGCTGACCGCCGCCGCGTCCCTACACCGGCCTATCGGGTGGGCCAGCAGGTGTGGCTTTCCTCTAAGAACATCACTCTGCGGACTGAGTCCAAGAAGCTGGCTCCCCGGTTCCTTGGACCCTTTTCTGTGCAAGCCATCCTGAATCCAGTGACTGTCCGACTGGCCCTCCCGCGCAACATGAAGGTACACGACGTGTTTCATGTTTCTCAAATTAGGCCGGTCCGGACCAGCCCGTTGTGCCCGCCTCCCGGGCCCCCGCCACCCGCCCTGGATATCGCTGGCGCTCCGGCGTATTCCATTACTCGCATAATGGATGCCAGGCGCCGCGGTAGGGGCTTCCAGTTTTTGGTGGATTGGGCGGGGTACCGTCCGGAAGAGCGTTCCTGGGTGCCGCGGTCTGCGGTTCTCGACCACGCTATGGTGAGAGAGTTCCGCCGTCGGCACCCTGACAAGTTTCGTGGGTCGCCCGGGGGCTCCCGTTAGAGGGGGGATACTGTCATGGTCGGACGGTCCTTCCCGGAGCGACCTGTCTGTGTGTGTATGTGTGTGCTTCTCTCTCTCTCCTCCTCCACCCAGTGGCTGACACACCTGCACCTAATTTGCCATCCAGCTGTCACTGATCATCCTCGTTGTGGACTGAGGTACTTAACTATGTGTCTGGATGGCAGTCGACGCTGGATTGTACTGGAGGCTCGGTAGTAAAGAGTGTTTTCTTACTTTTAACATAGCCTTAGCCGGCTACCCTTCTCACCTGTAGCTGTCGTCACTTGTTTATAGGAGGAAGTGATACGGAGCAGAAGGTTGGAGAGAAGGAGTCCGCTGGATTAAGCCCTCGGAGGAGAAACACACTCAGATAATCACTTGGGAGACTCACCTGCACACCACTGGGAATTTGGAGATGATCACCGTTGGATTTTTGTACTTCGCTTTGTGACTGTTTTGAGCACTGTAAATAAACGCACTGTTTGCTTCGCATCCAGAGCTCCGCGACTGAGTCTGTATTTCCCCCATTACCCGTGACACTATCAGGGACAAACAGAGACTGCAGCGTGTTGTGCGCTCTGCTGAGAAGGTGATTGGCTGCAGACTCCCATCTCTGCAGGACCTGTACACCTCCAGGACACTGGGGCGTGCAGCTCGGATCTCAGCTGACCCTTCTCACCCTGGATACAGTCTGTTTGACCTGCTCCCCTCAGGCAGGAGGCTCCGGTCCATTCGCACCAGAACCTCTCGCCATAAGAACAGTTTCTTCCCCTCTGCTGTTGGACACATGAACAATAACCGTATGACTGTTCCCACCACTAACACATGACCCTACGCTGTGTTCACTGCATCATTCCATGTTTGGCACTGATCACCACCTGCACTCATGTATATATCTATCTACTTAGCACTTTTAATTCTTATTCTTATTTTTATTTTCATGTCTATTTAAGCTTAATTTATAACAGTATTTATAACAGTATGTTTGCACTGAAGCACCGCAGCAATTTCCTAATGTTGTAAACCCGCTCAACATTTGGCAATAAAACCCTTTCTGATTCTGATTCTGAGACCACCTACTTGCCCAGAGATTGAACATAGGTCATAAGCTTCTGCGACACATCTTTTTGCAACAGGGGACTTAATCGCTTGCCAAGTGCTTGCATTCTGATTATATTCATTAAAAAAAATTTTTTTTAAATTCCCCTCTCACCCCTACGGGCGCCTATTCTTCAAGCTTGTGTCCTCTACCAGAGGCCTGGTAGCTTGAGGGTCCTGCGCAGTATCTTTGCTGTTACCACTGGGACCACTGTTACCTTCACCCTTGGTACTTCTCCAGCTTCTCGTTTTCCTTCTTCCTGATGTTGCTGCCACATCGAGGTTCGACTCCCGACCGGGGCGTCTGTATCCAGTAAGGGTCCTAGGCTAGACCCTGTGATAGTTGCAATTGTGTGGTGTCTCTTTAAGACAACTTAAGTTAATGTTTAGTGACGTCACCAGTGTGCGCCATTGCCCTCTGTAGAGTGTGGGAGAAACATGCTTGCACATGGACCTCATATCTTTACCTCCCTTACTCAAAGTAACCTTACGGGTTGTATGAACACTGCTTGCTTCATGTATGATAAGACAGCAGCCGTTCAACCAGGCCTTGTAATGTTGGTGAAGAGTGTGTTCATTAAAGGACAAGCACTGTGGAATTTCCAGTACCAGTGTGGTCCTGGGTGTGTCTGCCACCACTGGTTCCTCAGGATTCAGGGTGAGGAAGACATCTCGTTTGGAGTTTATGAGGCCATTTAAACCAGTGCAGCACGTTTCCTTTAATGCCAACAGTGTGTTCTAGTCTCTGTGTAGACAGTGTACTGTCTGGCAGGACAAGCACAGAGATGAATCCACTGTCAAGGGCCATAAGAAGATCATTAGTCACCTTCACTAGTGCTTTTAGTGAAGGTTGGACTTCAACCCCAGCAAAAGACTGATGAATAGTTATAAACATGGATTAATCTTGGATTGTAATCCCAAATAAAGTCATGGCTCAAGATGAAAATGTGTCCAAAGGTTTATGCCTCCTCCCGTCTTAAGAAGATCCTTCACTTCTTAAGCCAATGTGTATATTTACTAGGGGTGCAACGATACACAAAATTCACGGTTCGGTTCGGTTCGATACTTTGGTGTCACGGTTCGATATTTTTTCGATACAAAAAAATGTTCATGCATTTTTAATTTGTCATTTATTAAAATTATAAATGTATATTTTAACTCAAAAGTACAGTTTTTAAATTTAACCCTAACCCTTGTGCGTGTTTTTTATTTTGACAGCGAATGCGCACCTGCGGACCACTTATGTGCAGCCCTGGTTATTTAGCTCATCATATCGCAGCCACAGAAATTCTTTTGTCCATGAAACCATAAAGCTGCACTTTCTTTTTGCCTTATAGTCTGATTTGTCATAACTTCTCCGTTTTGTGGTAAGCTTTTCTTTGGCTGTCACTTCTTCACCCTGACCTGTCTTATTTGGCTCAGCAGAACTGAAATGCTTTTACACGCTCACTCACATAAGCTCAGCGATTCTCTGCGTGATCAACCTCTCACATGTTTAAGCTGCGGGAGATTTCACTTGTCATGTTTGCATAGTAAGCTAACGATTAATAAGACGATGTCAGAGGAATTGGTGCACAAATTATCATCACTCACAGATCAGTGCTGTCGCTCTCTATACACAGTTCGCACGATTGCAAAGTGAAAGCAAAAAAACAAGCGCAAATTCAAACGCGATTTCAATATGTCACATATTGACAGTGGCTCACCGATGCCAATGACATAATTACCCAGCTACATTTCTGAAAGAATGCAAAAGCATTGACATATATTTTTCCTACAATAGCCCGACGGGCAGGGAAGAGAAAGATTTTGGTAGCCCGACTGAAAAAAATCGCTAGCTCCAGGACGTCGGGCTAGCGATATTGCAAGCCCTGTATCTGAGGAATCACTCATCTTTGGAAAAGAGAGTTTATTACAGAGAAATGGCTCTTTCCAAAATAAAAGCTATACTATCCGCTTCTTCTGGGCTATATTCTCAGCAGCATAAGGAGAATCATGTGCTAACAGCTGTCTAAATGACTCGGCTAAAGTTAGTAGCATGCTTGCTTTTTTTTGTCTGCTTCCACTTGTCTTTGCACTAGGATGATGTCGGTGTAAATGTGCAGTCATATTCGTTGTGTTCCCACTAGTGCTTTCAGGTTAATCTCGTTGAAATGACCTTAACGCCACAACACGGCAAATCTCCGTTAACGAGCTACCGCCGATCGCTCCGTGCATGGGGCTAGACGGCCAACACGTTAACGAGCTAACTGCGCTAACACACTAGTTCACACCAATGTAATTGAGCATTGCATGGCACATCCAACATACTGTTTTACTTTAGTCCATGACTCGCTTATGTAACACTGGTGGTGCAATACTAGACCTGTTAGTGCTACTTCTTGCCTTCTTTGCATGTAGTGCGGGCAGTATAGTTACCTTTAACCACAGTACGCGGACAGAAGGGAAATATGGACCAGATCAGACAGGTTCTAGATTCGTAGGAGCCAAGGGTGTATGACAACAGAGGACTTGTACACAGTAGGTGTAGAAAACACAATTGCATTTATTAGCAATTATTAAAGTTGTGCACATTTAACAAAAGTAGAGCGCGCTTCTTGAAAACAAAATAAAATAAACCCCACAAATGGTCGACCTAAGGATATATTGTCTTTTGTGTCTTTTTTTTAAAAGTCAATTTCAGTCTTTCAATGTTCAGTAGTCACTCAGTGTGTTTGTAACCAGTCGGGTTACAATCTACCAGTTCATCCGGCTCTTTGGGCTGGGCTCGCCATCCAGTACTGGAAAAGGGATCCTCGATTCTTCTCAGGTCCTCAAAACCAATCCAATCCAAATAAGCAAAGGAAAAAACCTGACCTGGGGACCAGGCCAGAACACAGTAGTTCAACATTTAAGCTATCATGCCTGTAACTTATTATTACTACTGGTTGCTTGTAGTGCTTCTAAATTTTCTTCAAAATATTCTATGTTGTACAACAAATTATTCTCATTTCAAAGGGAAAAAGTGCATAGGAAACACACATTTAAAACAATACAAAATAGCTCAGTAGTGCATTAGAAATACACATTGGCTTGAGACTTATCAAGTTTCAGCTAAGTAAAGTGCAGGTGAAGGCACTTAATTTCACATTGCTAATACTTAGTTGTGCAGAACTATAATTAGCACCATGAGAAAAGTGAACATGTGCTAACATAACGTCGCACAAAACCATACATTATACATCAATACCACAGTAATGTGACATAAACCTTTAAAGAACATCTCGTATGCAGTGCAGCAGACTCAGTGCTAATTGCTTTAGCCTCAGAAAAGGCACTTTCATTGCAAAATGGCTAACAGAAGTTAGCATCGGAGCTAGCGGCAAGTAGCATGCTATGCTAGCGCACGTGTACTGCCTGGGACTTACCATGCAAAGCAACAAATGCTACACGGGGCTTCACAGTGCTCACGTTGGCTCACGGCCTCTGGAATACAGTATCACTCTTATTATTCTTGCCGAAAAAAGGACTTTCTCTATCCAGCTAGCTTCTTTGCCGCACGGGTAAACTGATCTTTCACCGTCTGTGTCTCTGGCGTATCTGACTGGCACACGAAGGCACACACAGGTGTCTGAGCAGCGCACAGACTGGGGGAGGGTCAGACCGGCCAATGATTGGTCGCTCAGTGGATCTGACAAACACACTCTACAGGACTAAGTCCTGCCCCCACACCACTTATACATTACATATACATATGTACATATTAATTAAACTTCTGTTTACATGCTTTTTATCAGTATTTATTATAATTAACTTTGTTTTTATCAATATTTATTTATACTTTTAATCCCGTTTTTAACACTGGGTTACACTATCCCCTCTTAGAATCATGCAAGTCCCTTTGCATGGGATAGCTAAACGGTAATGACAGGGGAACCAGCCTTCATGGGGATGACCACAGAATCTTGTTCTGTCAAGGCACTGGTAAAAGCCAGGCTTAGACCTTGAAACAGGGACTGGGCAATGGAAACGAGAGGATTTCCCAACTGACTATATTGCAGTCGTTCTGGTTGGGTTCTTGTTCTCTCTGAGCGCCTTATGGTCGCTGTGGCTTCACTCTCAGTATTTGACTGACTTGAGTTTGCTTGATTATCGTTTGAGTTGTCTTCTTCCACTGGCCCATCACAGGTAGATCCATCGGGTAAGTTGGCATCACTCTCGCTTTCATTGTCAGTGGTTGAGTGTTCCACCATGGTTTCACTCTCCTCTAGGCTTCCATATCCAAGTGGATTTCCACATTCAGGTAAGTTGTCACATCCGGTTAAATTGTCAGCTCCAATCAAGTTGTCATGTTCATGTAAGTTGTCTCCTCCAGGCAGGTTGTCATGTTCATGTAAGTTGTCTCCTCCAGGCAAATGAGTTTCAGTATGATCGTGATCATTAGGGTGTGTCTTTGGCTGGGGAATCTCATAGACTCGAGTGACCTTTATGGGCTCTTGAAGAGGTTCCTCTCTGAACCAACAGATATCCTCATCTTCCAGTTCTGAATGATCACATTCCTCATGTTGTTTAGGTGATTGCCTTGTTTTTGGTTTGCGTACATGAGTTGGTTGGACAGGTTTCTCTTCAACAGGGGCAAGAAAACCACAAGGGAGCAAGAGATCGCGGTGGACTGTGCGGACTGGGCCCTCTTTTGTTAGGGGTTTTATACTGTAGACGGGCAAGTCACCTGCTTGGTTCACCACAACGTGAATATCAGTCTCCCACTTGTCGGCTAGCTTGTGCTTGCCTCTGAGACGGACTGCACGCACCAAAACTCTGTCACCTGGCTCTAGTTTTGAGGGTTTCACTCGCATATCAAATCTTGTTTTGTTTCTTTCTGCCATTTTGTTAGCATGGTCTGTTGCTAGTTTGTAGGTCTCTTGTAGAGTTGCCTTTAGTTTTGTTATGTACTGAGAATGCGACTTGAAACTTTTGTTGTTAAAGGGCAGCCCAAATGCTAGATCGACTGGCAATCTTGGCTGACGGCCAAACATTAACTCATATGGGGCAAAACCGGTTGTATCATTTTTCGTACAATTGTACGCATGAACGAGTGGTTTGACATAGTTGTGCCACTGAGTTTTGTCCTTTTCCTCAAGAGTACCTAGCATACTTAGTAACGTTCTATTGAAACGTTCTACCGGGTTTCCTCTGGGGTGATAGGGTGTGGTCCGGATTTTACGAATGCCCATGATCTTGCAAAGCTCTTGGATAATGTGGGACTCGAAGTCGGGACCTTGATCGCTATGCAATCGTTCGGGTATCCCGTAGTGGACTATGAAGTTGTCCCAAAGGGCTTTGGCAACGGTCTGAGCTTTCTGATTGCTGGTAGGGATGGCTAATGAATATTTCGTGAAATGATCGGTTAATACAAGCACATCCTTTACATTACTTCGATCAGGCTCAATGGACAGGAAGTCCATGCAGACTAATTCGAGGGGTCTGGTGGATTTGATATTCACAAGTGGAGCTGCTTTTTCTGGAGGAGTTTTACGTCTTACACAGCGGTTGCATGTTTTGATCTTATGTTCTATATATGCTGCCATGCGAGGCCAATAGAACCTTGTTCGGGCAAGATCTAAGGTACGTTCAGTGCCTAAGTGGCCCATGTCACAGTGGAGGCTTTGGAAGACTGAGTCACGGAGCTGTTCAGGTAAGACAAGCTGGTAAGTAACATCTCCTCCATCTTGGCGAGTTCGGTACAGGATGTTATTGTGCATCTCCAATCGATTGAGCTCTCGGAGTAGAAGGTTGATGTCAGGAAGTTCAGCTCGCACAGTTGGTGGGACCTTTTCTCCAGTTTCAATTTGTGCAATAACTTCCCTCAGACAAGGGTCTGTTCTTTGTTCGTTTGTGATCTGTTCAAGGGACATATGGGGTATAACAGGAAGACCACCACAGTCATTTTCATTGACAAAGTCACCTGGAATGGCAGCTGCAGAAATGGCTAGCGAGTGAACCAAAGGGATGGTGTCATTTTGAGAGCTGCATACAAGGTGTTTCTCACAAATAGCAGACACTACTTCAGGACTTAAACTGCTGTCAGGTAGGGACAGGTGAGTCTGTGTGAACTGCTGTATGCGGTCGAGCTCTTTTTGGGACACTGCGTCGTTAAGCAACTCGCCATGTGGCCGTCTAGAAAGGCCATCTGCATCTGAGTTAAGCTTGCCTGCTCTGTACTGGAGCTTAAAGCTAAACGTTGACAGGGCAGCTAGCCATCTGTAACTCATGGCATCCATCTTAGCAGTAGTTAATATGTACGTCAGAGGATTATTGTCTGTTACGAC
The DNA here is from genome assembly GCF_057381915.1 of Diplotaxodon limnothrissa. NCBI lineage: Eukaryota > Metazoa > Chordata > Actinopteri > Cichliformes > Cichlidae > Diplotaxodon > Diplotaxodon limnothrissa. Next base: position 10,924,639 of record NC_140597.1, on the reverse strand, counting down.
AGTAAACTGATTTCCATATAAGTAATCTGCAAACTTTTCCGTTACTGCCCACTTCAAGGCTAAGAACTCTAACTTATGGGCGGGATAACGAGATTCACTCCTAGACAACCCACGGCTTGCATAAGCTATCACCCTAGTCTGGCCATTCTGCTCTTGATAGAGCGCGGCGCCAAGCCCTGTAGTGCTGGCGTCCGTATGGAGCGTATATGGCAGTTTAGGGTCAGCAAAACCCAATACAGGCGCAGTACTGAGCTTTTCAATGATGGTTTTGAAAGCAAGATCACAAGAGGGAGTCCATCGCTCGCCGAAAGGTGTCTTGGGGTCATGGTACTGGACAGACTTAGCTTTAGGCTTTGTGCTTTTGCGCAAAGGAGGGTAGCCTGATGTTAAGTCAGTGAGGGGCTTAACGATACTCGAAAAGTTCTTAATGAACCGCCTGTAGTACCCTGAAAAGCCTAAGAATGAGCGGAGCTGTTTAAGATCACGGGGCACAGGCCAGGTACTTAAGGCTTCCACCTTTTCAGGGTCAGTCTCCACTCCCTTGCTGGACACAATATGCCCAAGATATCTGACAGAAGTTTGGAAAAATTTGCATTTTTCGGGTGAGAGTTTGAGCCCATATTCTTTCAGGCGATCAAGAACTTTCATTAAGCGAGCCTCATGTTCTTCAAGTGTCTTGGAGAATACAATGATGTCATCGAGAAACACGATCACTTCGCGCAGGTTCATGTCGCCCATACATTTCTCCATGAGCCGCTGGAATGTGCTGGGGGCGTTTGTAATGCCTTGGGGCATTCTATTAAATTCCCAAAAGCCGATGGGACATACGAACGCCGTCTTTGGTTTGTCCAGCTCCTCCATCTCAATTTGGTAGTACCCAGATTTTAAATCCAGGACAGAGAACCATTGCGACCCGATCAAGGTGGAAAACGTTTCCTCCAAATTGGGGAGAGCGTAAGCATCTTTTATAGTCTGCGCGTTAAGCTTTCTGTAGTCGATACAGAGGCGGACTTCACCATTTTTCTTCCGCACGACTACAATGGGTGAAGAGAAAGGGGAGGTAGATTCCCTGATCACGCCAGCTTCTTGCAGTTCTTTGAGGTGCTTACGGACTGCCTCCAGGTCGTTCGGATGTATGGGACGCGCTCTATGCTTGAACGGTGTTTCATCTGACAATCTGATTGTGTGTTTCACTTGATCCGTCTTTCCAAAGTCAAGATCATTCTGTGCAAACACTTCGGGCATTTGGCTTAGTTTTTCGGTTATGCGCTCCTTCCATTCAGCGCTAATAGGGGAAGAGTCAAAGTTATATGTTACATTTGACTTCTGCTCAGTTCGGGATCTTGGAGTTCTCACTGAGTGTTCGTGAGATAGAACTCTTTGATATGCACTGACTTCTCCGATGACACAATTTAGAGGGATTGTCACATCATGTTCGGATTCATTGGTGAGTATAACTGGTACAAGGTAAGGTGCTCGTTCAGGTAGGTCTATGAGACAAGGTTTCACAAGGATGTCACCAGGTAAGGCTGACATTCGTGGATACTCTAACAAGACAGACTTTTCACCGTTACCGGCTGACACAGCTACAGCACCATCTAGAACAACAGTTTGGCCTGCTGGAATCAACTGTGGCTCTTTGTTGTGCATCGTCACTAAACCAAGACTACTGTCTTTGGACTGTTTGTGTCGTGACTCAAGAACTTTTAGAACTGCCCTATAGCCATATGGCAGGTTCAGCTGCAGTTCATGGCATGTGTTAGAGTACAGCTCATAAAGTACATCTAATGTGTTTGTCCCAATTAGCACTAAGGACTGAGAAGCTGTGCGCACATCGGGGACAACTAAGGCAAGTGTCGGCACTTCAGCTTCAATGCCAAGGAAGTCCTTTGGGAAAGTGACATGCAGTTCAATGTAGCCTAAGTAAGGCACAGACTGACCGTTGGCACCCTCAACTTCTAAAAGTTCAAACAATGGCTTAATCTCATGAGAGGACAAATGCTGACGATAGTAGGACTCGGGGACTGTAGTCACCTGGGAACCAGTATCTAGCAAACAACTCACTGTGTGACCATTAACTTTCACTTGTGCAGTACTCTTCGTACCAATTAGACCTTTAGGAAAGTCGAAGGAATCTGATCTTGTGTGTGACTTTAGGCTGGCACGCTTTTTAGGTGAAGCTTTTTGTTTAACCTGGGTGGGACGGGTTAACAAAGCATCAGCCTCCATTTGTCCCGCAACGGAGGCAGAATTTAGTTTAAAGAAAGCTGGTCATTCTGCCTGTCCCATATCTGCCTTCTCACTCTTAATTCCTTTCGTTTTGCAACTACAAGGGCAGGATTGGGCTCTGACTCACAAGTGGCTACTATATGTCCATCTTCCCCACAGCGGAAGCAATACCAGGGCTTGGGCCTAGTACTGCGGCGGCTGGGTGGAGGTGAGTCTTCAGGTTTGGCATGGTCAGGTTTTTTATTTTCAGGTTTCCTTGTTCGAACTGTCTTCAGTGTTGCTTGTTTCTTTGGCTTCACAACGGCAGCTAATTGGCTTTTTAGATCGGCAACTTGTTTTTTCAGCTCTTCTAGACTATCTGACTGTGCTTGGCGAACATCTGCATTTGTTTCAGTGACCGTCTGTTCATGAGACACTGCTTTTGGTTTCGTGGCGCTAAAGTGTTTCTTCATTCGCGTGTTTTTAACTTCTTGTCGGTTTTCTGCAGTACGCAGGAGAAGCAATAGCTCTGCATAAGTGGGCGGCTCCTTATGCTTTAGCTCCAATTGCAACTCCGTTAGCAAGTTATCATCCCAGCAGCCTCTGTAAAACTGTTTAAGAAGCTGCTTATTTACTTCATGTGGTTCAAGCCCACCTCTGCGCACGGTGTGATTGACTGCCACCTGCAAACGAAGCAGATAAGCAGAGGGCTTTTCACCATGATCTTGGAGGGTGTTCATGAAGCGTACAAACAGTTCCTCACCATCTTCGACGGTGCCAAAAGCTGAATCCAGAAGTTTAAGATAGTCTGCAGGAGTGGCTTCTGGCCCAAGAGGGCGGATGACATCAGAAGCGGGAGCAAGGAGACTTTCAAGAATCTTACGACTTTTTTCCAACTCTGACAAAGAAGCATCTTCCATCAACAAGTCAACATGAGAACGCCATGTTTCATAGTCAGCTTCGCTGTAAGGTCTGGGCATCTTGCCAGAGAAAGCTCTGAGTCTTAATGTAGAGTGAGCATGTGATGTCTTTTCAACACTCTTGACAACATGCTCGACTACTACTTTCTGAACCTCTGGTGGGTTGAGGTCAGTTGGACTCAACATTTGAGGTGTCAAGTTTGGTCTCATGGGGCGTTGGAATGTGCCCTGAATGGGTTCAGGAGGGTGAGGCAGTTCAGTTAAGACTGAAGGTGAGGCTCCAAGTTGTGTGGATCCTACCACAGGGCAAGTCTGATCAGCAGCATCATTTTCAGGGTTTCTCTCAGCTGTCTCAGCAGCTTCAATGGTGTTCCCTATTGTGGATAGGGCCTCCCGCAACACTTCTTCGAAATCCTTCCCACTTAACTTGGCTAAACCCTTCAGGTTGCTAATGTAAGCCTCAGTAACACTGCCCCCTACGGTCTTAGTATAGACGTCAGTTAAGGCTCGAATGCGGTAACTGACATCTGGATTGTCAGTGGACTGTAAGAGGTAAGGCAGCTTAGGTGCTAATATTTCAACGGCTGCACCGGACTCGAACTCTACAATCTGGCTTTTGTGGAATGCAGAAGAGTCATCATCGACAGCGAGTACTCTACGAATAGTACCATGTTGCTCCAGAAACTCAAATACCTCTTTGTCTTTCTCTCTATCTGTAACACCGCTAACAATAATGGCATTTGGTACTTTAACGGCATACTTCTCGACAAAATCCATTTTCACAGTATGTGAGCACTTGATCAAAGGTCAAAGAGGATTCCAATGTTGTCACACAACACTCTAGGCTCCTGGCTGGCTCGCCACTTTTACTTATGTAACACTGGTGGTGCAATACTAGACCTGTTAGTGCTACTTCTTGCCTTCTTTGCATGTAGTGCGGGCAGTATAGTTACCTTTAACCACAGTACGCGGACAGAAGGGAAATATGGACCAGATCAGACAGGTTCTAGATTCGTAGGAGCCAAGGGTGTATGACAACAGAGGACTTGTACACAGTAGGTGTAGAAAACACAATTGCATTTATTAGCAATTATTAAAGTTGTGCACATTTAACAAAAGTAGAGCGCGCTTCTTGAAAACAAAATAAAATAAACCCCACAAATGGTCGACCTAAGGATATATTGTCTTTTGTGTCTTTTTTTTAAAAGTCAATTTCAGTCTTTCAATGTTCAGTAGTCACTCAGTGTGTTTGTAACCAGTCGGGTTACAATCTACCAGTTCATCCGGCTCTTTGGGCTGGGCTCGCCATCCAGTACTGGAAAAGGGATCCTCGATTCTTCTCAGGTCCTCAAAACCAATCCAATCCAAATAAGCAAAGGAAAAAACCTGACCTGGGGACCAGGCCAGAACACAGTAGTTCAACATTTAAGCTATCATGCCTGTAACTTATTATTACTACTGGTTGCTTGTAGTGCTTCTAAATTTTCTTCAAAATATTCTATGTTGTACAACAAATTATTCTCATTTCAAAGGGAAAAAGTGCATAGGAAACACACATTTAAAACAATACAAAATAGCTCAGTAGTGCATTAGAAATACACATTGGCTTGAGACTTATCAAGTTTCAGCTAAGTAAAGTGCAGGTGAAGGCACTTAATTTCACATTGCTAATACTTAGTTGTGCAGAACTATAATTAGCACCATGAGAAAAGTGAACATGTGCTAACATAACGTCGCACAAAACCATACATTATACATCAATACCACAGTAATGTGACATAAACCTTTAAAGAACATCTCGTATGCAGTGCAGCAGACTCAGTGCTAATTGCTTTAGCCTCAGAAAAGGCACTTTCATTGCAAAATGGCTAACAAAAGTTAGCATCGGAGCTAGCGGCAAGTAGCATGCTATGCTAGCGCACGTGTACTGCCTGGGACTTACCATGCAAAGCAACAAATGCTACACGGGGCTTCACAGTGCTCACGTTGGCTCACGGCCTCTGGAATACAGTATCACTCTTATTATTCTTGCCGAAAAAAGGACTTTCTCTATCCAGCTAGCTTCTTTGCCGCACGGGTAAACTGATCTTTCACCGTCTGTGTCTCTGGCGTATCTGACTGGCACACGAAGGCACACACAGGTGTCTGAGCAGCGCACAGACTGGGGGAGGGTCAGACCGGCCAATGATTGGTCGCTCAGTGGATCTGACAAACACACTCTACAGGACTAAGTCCTGCCCCCACACCACTTATACATTACATATACATATGTACATATTAATTAAACTTCTGTTTACATGCTTTTTATCAGTATTTATTATAATTAACTTTGTTTTTATCAATATTTATTTATACTTTTAATCCCGTTTTTAACACTGGGTTACACTTACCTTCAGGGTCATACGCCACATGAAAACCAAAATAATTCCAAACGCCAGATCTGAATGAGGTTCAATTTGCCTGTTGCAAGTAGAGCTTAACTTCTGTCTCGCTAGCTTGCCCTGCGCTCTTCCTTCTGACTATGCTGTCTGTGTTGAGCGCTCAGTGGATCTGCGCTCGACAGTGCAGCCTAGGCGGAGTAGTCGAACACAGATTCACTGAGCGCTCAACACAGACAGCATCGTCAGAAGGAAAATTGATAAAATAAATTACAAATGTTGTATTGTTCGATACATATGCGTACCGAACCGAAAGCACTGTATCGAACGGTTCAATATCGATACGAATATCGTTGCACCCCTAATATTTACATTACATTTTCACAGTAAAGGCTTCCAGCTGTCAGTTTATAGGCATGCTTTTAATGTGAAAAGTGTCAGGAAGTGTTTTTTTAAATCTTTGAACTGTGAATATTTCTCTGGATGATGAAGCAGCTGCTGCATCTGATGCACGAGTCCTTTCTTTATTCTTCCAGGGAGGAAAAAAAACACAATTCATCTCTGCACATGCTCAGATCCCCTCAGGACAGCCCGGGTTATTCTGTGTGTGTGTGTGTGTGTTGACAGCGCGGGATGGTTGACCTTTATTCACACTCCCTGTTTCTTTTTTCCTCGACATTTTGTGCTTTTTCTGAGGCACGAGTGAGGAGGTGGTCCGACCCTTCTCGTCTTCCTCTTCATCCTCCTCTGAACCTTCACAGCAGGGTTAATGTAAGGCCACATCCCCTGACACACACACACACACACACAGACACACACACACACAGACTTCATCTACTCACATTCACTCCCTGCAGGTCGCGACTCGACTGAAAACAGTTGCTTTGTGTTCGACATCTGGCCGGCTCGCTTCTCATTTCCAGATGATCTCTCCAAGGCAGAGGCTTTAAAGTGGACCTGTTCTGCTTTTCCTTATTTTCTAATATTTCATACATCTCCTGTTCTTTTAGTGGCTGTTCATGTTAAACATGCCTGAAGTTTCAAATAACGAGGGAAACGCATGCACAAGTAATCATTGTGAGCCAGAATCTGAAAGGTAAGGCTCAGACTGCTCTAAACACTCATGTTTGACACAGTTTTTTCTCCACCCTTGTGTTTGAGAGGAGGAGCAGATCAGAAGATGGTTGTCTTAAAGCACTGAGCCCCAAAGTGCAACAGTGCAGTCTGCTGTGGTAGACTTGTGATATGGTACCGTTACCTGGTGGCGTTTGTGCTGGAACTAATTCTTGTTTAATTTGTTGACGGCTTAGTCATTGCTGATGTGTTCGTACAGTAACATCTGGATATTAAATAAAGATTTCAGAGTCTTTAGATTAGATCTGCTGTTTAGTCAAATAACACAGCTTTTCTTTTATTGAAATAAAATAAAATAATCATGAAAAATCATAAATGGACAAAAAAACGAATCCAAGGCAAATTTGGCAATAATATTTTTTTATGATATTATATCACTTTTTCTTCTGTTCTTATTTGGAATTTAGCGTGGGAACAGCTTCAGACTAAAAATATTTCAGTAGCAGAAATGCCATCTGAACTATTACAAGCTGATGTTTTATCAGAGTGTAGAAAAGCAATCATCAGGTCAGACTATCGGGTCTTTGTTTGTGATGCTACTACTTCAGACTTTCTGTCTGTTGCTTATGGTGCAGTGTAAAAATAGGATGACCACCTCTGCATGACTAGAACAAAAAACGGGGTTGCTGAGTTACTGCATAACTTATTTTGCAGGTAATTAAGTGATTAAATGGTTTCCCAGAGGTTAAGGGTGCAACATTTGATTAATTGCACAGGTCATCTGGATTGAGGCAACCCATCTCCAAACAACTGTTGCCCAACTAATATTAATTGCAATCACTTTTGCAAATGACTTCAGTCTAGTTTATAAACTCAGATTCCCAGCATGCTGCAATCATTCTGAGTCAGTCTGCACTGATAGATGCTCAGAAAATAACCACTATACAACCAGCTGGCAACCAGTTGCATATTGCAGACAAGTTACAATAATATTCAAATTAAATTGCTGCAAGTATGTCACTACTTGTGAAGGAATTTCTAAATTAATGCTTCAGATCTTTGATTTAATGATCACAAACAGACTCGATGTAATATCCAAATTGACCCCATTCAGTTGCAGACTGATTGCAGACTAACGCCTTCTTATTGCCATTTCATCGCCATCTTTTAGAGTATCTTTTAAAGTGGTGACTGACCACCAGTGGTCCCTGACCAGCCCCCCACCAGGTTCATTGGACACAGTTTCAGAAATCTCGATCTCCAAAGTTTCTCTCTTGTGCCTGTAAAGGTAAAGACAGAAGAAGAAGAAGTTCAGTTTTGGAGATTGACGTTTCACTTTGGACTCCTTCAGCACTCTCAGTGTTTCCTTCTCCAGGAATATCTTTCTGTATTTTTTAAGATCGTGTTTTTGATTCATGCACGAGCGAAGCATTAATCACAGCTGTAGACATGCTAATAACTTAAGTTTCCAGCTTTCAAACTTCTTGTGTCTCCACAAGAGCAGCAGGAGCTTCTGCCCACAGCTGAAGCCCCGCCTGCTCAAGTAGAGCCCCGCCTTTGTAATGTGAGCCCCACCTTCACCATTTGGGGGCTGTAATATGCTGCTACATTTCCTCTCCTCAAAACCCTCCACATGTCCAGGACTGAGTCAACATGTGACCCCACAAACCGCAGCTCTGCGGTGGTTCTTGAAACCCTCCACGGTCGGGTTGAGCCCCGCCTTCCTCTTTTCCATGTTCCTCACTGTTGTTCCTCAGGGATTCCCCGACTTCTCTGAGAGTTTTCCATCTTCAGGAACCCCTGACAGTTTTTTTTTCCCTTAAAAGAAAAACATCCCAGAAAGAGGCGACTTTTCTTTCAGTGTTTTGGAAATGCTGTTCTCATGAGTCTCAGAGGTGCAATCTGGATTTAATGTACAGCCAGCAGCAGTCGTCAGAGCAGCTCAGAGATGAAGAACAGGAAACCATGCAGAGAGGATCAACAGTCCGAGTGCACCCAGATTTTACTTGGAGACAAAAAATAAATCTGCTTCTGAAGTGTTTTTAGTTTTCTTGTCAGTTAGTTTTGGATTGAGGAGACAGAACTCTGAACGCTTCCAGAAGGACCACGAGTACTCACCCAGGACACCCTACAACATCCCCAAAGACCCCTGAAACCCCCGTTAGCGATTCCCACAGTGCTGTGTAAGCTCTGAAACCCTGCACTGGTCCCTGTAAAGTCCTATAAACCTGAGAGGCTCAGTATGAAACCCTCTTAATCACTCTAAACTTAGAACTTTAAAAGTTTTAAAGACGTAGCGTATTTACAGTTTTTCAGCTCTAACAAGGTACCAAAATGACAGAAGGCAAACAACAAACTGCTCTTATTAATTAAATAAATGTCAATCCCAGAAAACAAATAACTCCCAGTAAAACTCATCAAGAAAAATTTCTAATTTGCTGTAAAAATCAGGTCAGTTCAAAAGACAAAACAACTTTTCTGAGTCTGAATGATTTAGAGTTCACAGCAGGTCCCCAAACCTAGCTGTTATAAAAACTGAGGCCCAATAATGTTGGTTAATTTTTATTAGAATGAAGTTGATTTTATTGCTGTGACTATTTTCTAAAACTTTTCTCAAATGGTTGAATCTTTCTGCCAACCACAGTGAAACCATACTTAATTACCTTCACAAAGACATCCTATTGAAATGCATTACTTGCTAATTTGTGCTCATGAACACAAATACATAGATTACTTTTCCGTGGCTATTTCATAAACATCTGTGAGACCGGGCTGTTCAGGAGGAGCTCAGAGCAGCTGCTCCTCCTCCACATTGAAAGGAGTCAGGTGAGGCGCGCCAGCATCTAATCATCAGGTGACCCGAGTGGCATGTGTTCACTGTGAGAGTTACAGCACGAGCTGATTGCCAATCCCCTGCTGAGATTCTAGTTTCCAACTCTAGACAGAATGAAAACACAGTCACTGTGTTTCCTTGAAAGTGGATGATACCTGTCCCCAGTCTTTTAAAGACCTTTAGAGGCCTGTATTTTAAATCTAACGTCTGCTCTTCCTGGAGTAAAGAACTGGTTGGGGCATGCTTGTATAGTGATGGAGAGTTTGGTTCTTTTAAATATTTTGTCACGTCAAACTAAATTTGAATTGAACCAGGTTCCATTTTAACCCACAACACTGAACAGGAAAGTCTAACCTGGCTGTTCTAATATTTTATATGAAAAATTCCCAACAGCTTTGTCTAGAAGCCCTCAAGCAAACTCCCAAAGAGAGAAATAACACCCTTCAGGAGTCCTCGAACCCTTTCAAGGATCCCTAATGAGACCACAACCTCAAAGCATTTGAGCCCTGACAAAATGTGCCCTTTGTAGAATCACCCAAAATCTTCCAACTTCCTTTATAACCTGCTGCCCTCCTTCAGGAACCTCTTCAGTGACTTGTTGCACCCTGTAAAGCACCACCATACCTTTTCCAGGACCCCCCAAATCCTCCTCGAAGACCCCAGAAACACTCTGAATGACCCTTGGAGTCTGCTCAACAGTAAATTACATTAAACTCTTAAACATTAAGTGCCCTAAGAGCTCTGCCAAGATGAGTATGCAGTGTTCATTTCACAGTGCTCGGCCATGTTTTATTATTATAGAAGCTGGAAAGCTGTCTTGTTCTGAGGGCTTTGGGCTCTGTGTCAGAAAATGTAAATGTTACTGTACATGTTTGTCTTGTATGAGGCTGGATATTGAAAATATTAACTCAGTTATTCTTATCAGACAGAGAAAACACTCTGCAGGGCCTTCAGGGAGCCTCGGACTCTGAAAACACATCAGGCTGAAGCGTGATTTATCCGATCAGACGCTTTAGTTTTAGGGGGAAAAAATCTCAGACATATGAAACAAAGAGCTGATGGGCTCTGGAGGGGGAAGCTTTTCTTTTCTTTTCCTCTGATGGAGCGATCCTCTGGGGACCCGAACACCTCCCGGGGCCCTAAACGAAGGTTCGACAACATCGAATATGGAAATGAACACGGCTTGTTTTGCTGTAAAGTGTCAGTTTTTCCCCTCCTCCTGTTGTCTTTAGAGCGACTTTGTCTTGTTTTGATGTTATTGTGTTCTTCATTTCTTCATCGCCTCAGACGATGATCGTACATATTTGTTTCACTCCCCAGCGACAGCCGATATTAAAGCGACAGTGTGAACACGATGATGAAACACAGGCAGGAAAACCGACAACACGCTCGCCGAAAACCTGTTAACCTCCGTCAGCTGCTCAATATTTCCTCTGCTTTTCATTCATGTGTGGGACTCCACTTCAGCGAGAGCCGCTTCTCATCTCCAGGCGGGTGAAGACAAAGGAGGGCAGTAAAGGTTCCCACTAATTATGTTTCATAAAGCAAATTAAAGTGGAGAGCAGAAACTGAACAGGTTCGTGTGATTACCATTAAATCAAAATGGATTTTTAATGACTCGTTTTATAATTATTTTTAGGCCAGAAAGCATTCGGAATATTTAGTGTTTTCAAAGAAAGAGGGCGATTTAGTAACTCAGAGGCATAGAGATAATGAAAGAGAGCGAATGACTGAAGTGAAGAAAACAAAGAGTGATAAAGCCTAAAGGCACAAATTAGAGTTTTAAAGAGAAACACTGAGCAGAACAAAGATTACGTTTTATCAAAGATGAATCCAGTCCAAAGTTTAATCTATTAAACCTTTATCAACACTCACAAGATACATGTGGAAGCAGGGCGGCACTTTGGTGCATTGGTTAGAGGTCGAAAAGGTCCTGGGTTCGAGTCCAGGCAGAGGGTTGCATGTTCCTACTGTGTCTGCATGGGTTCCTCCCATAGTACAAAGACATGAATATCGGCGTAAACGTGAATTCAATCTCATTATTATTTGTGTTACGCGCTACAATCAGCTGACTTCAGTTTATGTGCAGGGTGGAGGAAAAAGGTGGAGCGGTTAGTTTTGCCTGAGACACGCTGCTAAACGTTTCTCTGGATCAGTCGGCTCGCTGAAATGATTTCTCCGCCTCCTCAGATGTGGTCCCAACTCTGCCAACGAGAGCTCGAACTGCCCCTCTGACCTCCTGAAATATGTATGAAAGAGGCTGCGATACAGCTTCAACTCCTGGATCAATCCATGAACTTTTCCTGTTGCTGCTGTCTCCTGAGAATTGGATGAACCCAGAATCTCTGTTTATTCCTTTTCTTGTTTTCAAACACCAGGAGCAGCCTATCATGGCTTCACAAACCCCTCCATTTTTTCATGTTGAGAATTAATTTTTCGCAAAACCGCAATGCTGTCGATGTGAACATATGTTACACAGAAAGTTCCCATCTGAAAAATTCAGAGTTTTGTGTGTTCTTTCACAACGTGCTTGGTGTGTAAAGGCCATGGAGTTAGCCATGAATCCAGGATGATGTTAATGCTGAGCGTATGCAGACCCGAGCACAGCAGCCAGAGCCTGATCAGGTAACAACCTGTCTTTTAGGCGGGTTGTTATCTTTGCTTTGTGTTCAAAGCTAGAAGAAAGATCGTGTGTGTCCTTATAGAGATTTGTGTAGCCTCGGGTTTATGTTCATGTAATGTTTCAGGTCATTTTATGGAGCAACGCGAAAATAGTGTGATGAGTTAGTTTCTCCAATTGATAATTAAGTAGTGCACTGGATTAATTTTTTCTTAAAGTAATGACTAATGTGGAATACTTTCCTTTTCGAGTAACAATCAACATTTGGGGTAAATGACAAACTTGAGCATCATAAAGTTTTGGTTTTTTTTATGTGAAAAACAAGCTTAAAGAAAAATGTACTCATTGAAAAAACGGTCGACTGCTTATGTGCCTTTTAACTTAGCAAAATGATTTTGTGTGATGAAGGTTAGAATTAATCATCTTTAGCTAAAAAAAAAAAAAAAAAAGCTGTAATGAAAATGTTAAAAAGGCGACATTAATGGAAATATCCACCGTGCACGGGGTCTCTAAATCGTCCTAAATCACACACAACAAATAAAACACAACAAACTTTTTGTTTTATTCAATAAGCTTTTAAACCAGCAACTGAGATCACAAACTCACCTGATAACAGTTTACTGAGGTCAGAGGTCGGGTGATCAGCTCATTTTCTCATAAGCTTCTATGCAATCAAACTGCTTTTACAACCGGAGGAGTCGCCCCCTGCTGGTCATCAGAAAGGCTGCTTCATGCTTCAGAAGGTGTGTCGGTCTATGATCCTGATTCTCTTTAAAGACCTCGACAAACTCAAACGTTTTTATGCGTGTGTGCTCATAAACATGATAAAAATCAGTTTAGAAAAATAAAGACTCATAAAGCTGTCAGATACTCAGATCAGATACCTCTCTAGCCTGCGTGTCGACAGGTGAGGACGGCGTTTATTAGCGTACACAAGGCAGGTCGCGCGCAGGGGCTTAAATCTGACCCACCCTGCAGAAAGGATGGGAGGAGTTATTGCATGCGTGTTTGGACATAAATCCAGCGAAGTTCAGCTGAAAGCCCACCGCTGGCTGTTCACATGGATTTACTGCCACGCACCTCGGCGCTTCTTCCATTAAAATATCGAGAATACTCTGAGAGCTACAGTACAGCTGAGAGGGCCGCAGGATTTATGAAGGGAAACGGCTGCACTGAGCTTTTTCAGTTTTATTATATTTTCCAGGGGAAAGTGTCACGTTCCAGTGCTCGGTGGGAACTGGACACAGGAAGCAGAACGGCGAGCCCACGACAACATCTGGATGTGATTTCAGGGAGATGGCAGTGAAATATGAAAAGTGAAGGGGGGACAGCTCAGCTCAGCATCCGAGTCTGAGAACGACAAACTTGGAAAATCTTACTTCTGTTAAGGGCAATAAACTAATGGAGGTTCACAACCTCTCTCTCACACAGAGACATGTTGTTCACAGCTTAGAGTTACACTGGTTTCATGTTTCTATTTGTAGTTTTCAGATGCTGTATTTTCTGAAAACCTTCTTAATAAAGTGAAAATGGACTGCTCTGTAGCTGTAGATTGGTATAAACTTTAAAGTATTTATTTCTGTCATTTGGCCTGTTTGTCTTTAATTTAAAATAATAGGATCCATGTACCCACAGTACTACAGTAATACCAGACTGCAGACTGCTCTAAAAACAGTTTATCGCAGTTTATTCTACTTATGGATCTGTGTGACGTCACAGAGAGGAGATATCCTCCTATTGTCATCTTGGGCCCACCTCCGCCCACCTGCTGTGTTTGGCTTCAGAAGAAAGCTAATGTGGAAGTTTAGCAGACAGGGCCGGCCTGAGGATTTTGGTGGCTCTAAATAAGATTTTATATGTAGCAAAAAAAAAAAAAATCCAGCACAACTGCTAACTTTTGTACAAAACAGCTAAGACTTTGGTAAAAACATCTATCCATCCTTTCACCACCATCAAACATCAGTGAGAAAGTCCTAAAAATCTTAAATGAGTCATCATGTATATCTTTTACGTCTAGCCAGCAGATCAGGTTAAAGTTAACTGTTAAATATATTCAAACACAACTTTGACTGCCAAATTCACTCATATAGAATAAATAAATCATACATACCTTCATCCTGTCTTATTTGTTTTAAATCTCTAATTTTCTTTTTCTCTTTCTGGAGCTCCACTCCTAAATAATACTAAATATATATTTAGGATTCATTTATGCAACGTTAGGCTAATTACAATTCTGTATTGAGATGTAACGTTATGATGGCACTGTTCAAGTTTTGCCCAACCATCGCTGGAGCTAACCAGAAGTTAGCTTCCCAACCAGCAAAGTCGTTTGATTCTTGGGATTTAACATCTCCTTATGTGAACTACACAGAGATTTATCTGGTGCTGATAGGCTGATTCAACATGACCTCATCTGATAAAAGCTTAAATGTGACAGAGCTTTATTTATATGTAAAAGTACTACAACCGCAGTATGTGCAGCAAGCAACACAGAAAAGCATGCGCCTCCCAAAAGTGGTTGTGGTCCTAAACAACAGCATAGACCGTGGACAGCCCTTGGAGCAGATACGCAGCAGCCACATCGCCACATCACCTTTCAGTGAAAGGGGCCACGCCCCTAATGTTAACCTCTCTACACTCTCCTTGTTCTGACTCACTTTTGGAGGAACTGCAGAAAAAAGTACTTTTAATAGTTTAATTACACAATCTTAGAAGATTATGAGGACTGGGGACACGATCTGGTCTTTTATTTGACTGCAGCCAGCAGTTATCTGGGCCTAGATATTGATTTCTACTTATATGTCATTATTTATGCTTCCAGAAACATGTTTTAAAAAGCAAATGAAAACTACGGTTGTGGTCAGACTGATTGTTATCCCAGTGCATGTCCAAATGTGGCGTCCCCATCATTCATAGGCTCTTAGAAATTAATGCACTTCCAGGGATAAAGTGGACATCTCCCATCTATTTTCTTAAATGCTCATCCAGCTTAGACTGTCTCCTAATACTAGTAATACTCAGTTTTAAATGTTAACCTTTCTCTGCACCTAAAACGGTGTACAGTTACACTAAGGTCCTACAATTATCCTCGGGGTGTACATACAGGTAAATTTTGCCGGCAGGCACAGGCATGGACTTTTACTGTACCCCTAACTCCAGCAGTGTAGCAGCTTCTGACTCACAGGCGGTGTAATGGAAGTATTACAGTCCGTCCTGCTGAGGCACATTCAGCGAAGGATTCTGGGTCACATGTTCAGTTTCTGTTGCCTCACTGGAACCAGTTAAATCCTTAAACACTAGTTAAAGACCTGATTCCAGGCCAGCTGTGTGACAAGCCTTCCTGTGAGTCCAAACACACCTCTCTCCATACCACGGGGCAGGAAGTGACATCATGGAGCCGCTGGATTAGAGGCCGAGCCGAGGGCCGGGCAGAGCTTTAACTCAACGGGCTAATTGTGTCTCTGGTGGTGTGCGGTTTCCAACGCCTCCACGAGGAAACAGGCCGCGGAGCCTCGGCGCTCTGATCGCTGTGTGTCTCTAAAACTGAACTTTTGGCTTCTTTGCGCTGCTGCGGAAAAATAAAATGGCCTCCATTGTTCTTCAACCATCGGAGATGCTCCTCCCAGGCTTTCTCCTGCCAGCAACAATCACTAAAGCCTTTAATCGGTTTTCAAAGTGAGTTTCATGTCCCGACTTTTTAAACTGATCTGATGAATGAAAACATTTTTCTCAGTGATGAGGTAATAAAACTCTGTGACACAATCCATGCTAATCCTGAGGCTGACCTTTTACTGCTCAGTTAAAGCAGTTTTAACACAGAGCTGTGCGGTATTCACCCTAAACGTATAAAACAAGCTCCTACTGTCGTGTTTCTAACTGTTAATAATGTGCATTTCCTCCTAATCTGTGGATTATTTTATTTTACTTAAAGGTACAAAAACTGTTGTTGTTTTTACAAAAAGTAAACAGCTGTTAAAATACTTTCTTAAATTATTTTTTAAAAAGTAAGTCAAATTTCCATAATTTCCTGTGAGATTACATCATTTTCTCTCGGATTAATAAAGCATTCTGATTGATTCTGAAAATAAAACGATTCTCTTTGATTTTTTTTAATGATCTGGTTGAGCAACCAATCTGGCAAAGTGAAGAGATTTCGTTTCTTTAAAATTTTCATATTTTTTTCTGCTTGTAAATTATTGGCTATAAATTAATTTACTTTAAATTGATTGTGCTCGAGGTTTCTTCCTGTTAAACTGTGGGTTTTCCTTCCCGTTGTCAACAAGTGTTTCCTAAAAGGGTGTCATTTGATTGTTGGGGGTTTTCTCTGTATTATTGTTGAGCCTCTGCCTTACAATATAAACCACCTTGAAGTAACTGCTGAACTGAAAAACTGAATTTAAATTTAAATGAAAAATGTATAATCTCACCAAGTGTTTTAAATCTTTTAAATGTAAACAATTAATTTTAATAGTGGTGAAATAATCAATTCTCATGTTTTTATCTTAATTTCAGTCTCTATTTAGTGAATAAACTCATATTTACTGTCAAATATTAAAATAATCAATGCATTCATTGATAGATAATCACATTCATTTATCATCAGTAATCAGATTTAATCAAATCAATAATCAGCTTGCACAGACACACACACCCCTCACTCAAAATTATTGGGATTTACATGTTTTATCCTGATTTTCTTCAATGATGTGTTCTGGTGTTAGACTGCTACAGTCCCGTTTATGCTCCTGCTCAGCACCTACCACAGGTGAAGAAGGCAAAAGGAGCAGATACATTTTTTCTACATGTTTTCTTGTTGGGATTTTTACCTTACCTACCTGAGCACAAGGAAGCAGGTGTCACAAACAAAGAAAAATAAATAAATAAATGTTGTAATATGAGCAGAATATCAGCACAAGCTCTACTTTTATCCAACTTTCAACCTCAGTACTGCAGTTCTGCTCACGACAGATCCATTCACACAGATCAGTTTCAGTGTTTTTTTTATAGTTTTGGGTTGTTTTTTTACAGCTGATCCTGCACTGCTGGTTTTATTTCCCTGCGTCCTGTTTAAGTCTCACAGCTTCTGTCTGAAGTATCAGGTCTTCATTTGAGGCTGGACAAGGTGGATAAAAGTCTTACCTGAGGCGTTCAGGTGTTTTCTGAGGTGGAACATTAGAGGAGGGGGTCGTCCACATCCTGCATTCAGTCATTCAGTTTCTCCAGGATTTTAATTTCATTATAGTTAAATCATAAATGTAACTCTAACTTTAATTTTATTTTCTGTTAAATTAAATAAGGATAAATATCAGTAATGGAGGAGAATTTTACTGCCTCCAGCTCCTTCCTTTCACAGAAAGACCGCCATGTTTAACTAGTACCGATAATCAGCAATTAAATGTTGTTTTGCTCTAGTTTGCGGTGATTTTGGATTATTTTGGCAAGTTGTTGCTTTTCCAACTGTTGGTGAGGCGGTGTTTCTTTAATCCAGCCATGTGTTTGTTCACATAAGAAAATACTCTTTAAGAAAAATCCTATTTATTATCATTGAAAGATGTCTAAGAATACATGGTGTGCACACTTTTCCAGTTTTTTCACCACATATTGCTTTTTTTTAACCATTCGGGCCTTGATGTGCTCTTTTCTTTAAACAGTTATATTATAGCATTACATGTGACATGTTTATTTAGCACACTTGGCTGCACAAACTGTGCACTTCTGTGTTAATCACAGACTTCTTGGACTGACTCAGGGTTCTCAAAAACGTCACAAAATGAGCAGCAGACTAAAAAAGTGAAAGCACAAACAGATGAAACGAGTTCAGACATAAAAAGAGACATAAAGCGACCACACTGAGATTAAAAATGACAACAAGACCAACAAAACTACTACAAACTCGAGTCCACTACTTCCCGACTGAGATCTCAGGCTGAGATTTCTGTTGTTTATAGTTTTTATACTTTTTCAAATGTTTTCTTTATTTAGCTTGTCAATATTGGGAATTTCACCTTACCTACCTAAACACGAGGAAGCAAATGTCACAAGCAGAGAAAAATAAATAATAAATATGACCGGAATATCGGTATAAACTTGACTTTTAATCAAAGAATCGACCTCCGGTACTGCAGTTCCTCTAACGTCCACCAGAGGCTCCAGCAGTCAGTCAGCCCTCACAGACTCACGTGTTAAAGTGTTAGCAGAAATAAACATGTTTACAGCCTGATTACTTACACCTTCATAACAACTCAAAGGGAGGAAAAAAAAGAATAACTCACCTATTAAACTTTGTATCATTAGGGGCGTGGCCTCTCTGACTGACAGGTGGATGGTGACGCAGGCGGCTGTAGCTGCTAGCTGACTTCCCAGCTTCGCCTCAGCTGAACAGGACCCCTGGATCGTGTTTGTTGGAGCTTTTTTAATGACATCATCATAACACAGCTGCTGTGATGTTACTGGACTGACAGGAAGTCGTCTGTGGATTCTGCTTTAAGTTGGGTTGTTGTGATAGAGCCTAAGATTTCTTGTAGGCAGTTATTTCACTTTAGATTTAGATTTTTGTGGAGTTTTCCTAATTTTGTACTTGGTTAACTTTTACTTTTAAATGAAGACCATGCACCTGGATTGGAAGCCGAGATTTCCTGCAGCAGAAATGAATCTGTGCAGTCGATTAAGGTTTAATGTGTTTTTTAAATTAAACTGTGAAGGTTTCCCACCAGCTGCTCTGGTTCTGTTGTATTGCATTAACAGACTGTGGTGCTTCTAAATGTTGTTTCCTCTCTTTTTTCCTTCGTCGTCATCTCATAATGAAAAGGTTCTGATTTTAGTAAAAACTTGTGACAAAATACAAAAAAATTGTAAGACATCACAATGAATGTGTGTTTTAATCACTTTTTAAATTCTGCTGCTGGAAATGTCTTTAAATTCTTCAGCATTTCAATTTTTACTTTTTAATTTGTCCTTTTTGAAGCTCCGACTGTTTGCTTCTGACGCGAGCTGCAGTGAACGTTTGAAGAAGTGAAATCAGAGCCAACTCGAGTGGATCTCCTTGCTCGTTATTTGAAGTTTAACCCTTCGTGTTGCAGAGCGTCATGTGTTTGCTATTACGAAACGCTAAAAAGGTGTGAGTGACTGCCTGCTGCCGCGACCACCTGTGGTCCTAAATTGAGCAATTAGAGCGGCGAAGTGTTTTCTTAGCGGGTAATACTCCGTAATGAGTTCAACAGTGCAGATCTGCCCGAGGCCCCACCTTCACCCCCATAAAGGCAGGAAGGAATCGAAGGGAGGGAAAACTCTCGACATCGCATGATGTTCGGCCTGTCACTCTTTCTAATCTCTGGCTTCGGCAGCGAGCGCACCTCCTCCACCTCCTCCTTCACATGATTCATTGACCGGATCCCCAAAGAAGCTGCAGCCAGGTCGAGTAAATCCCCCTCTCTTAATTAAGATTTCTCTCACCCCTCATCGCCCCCCCCATCCTCGCCCTCAGCCCGGGCTGAAAACTTCTGCGGCTGACAAGAAATCAATGCGTCCGGGGCGCTCAGGCTCAGGTATTGGATTGCAGGTAGGCCCAGGAGGGGCTCCGGCCGGCCCCGGGCCCCCCGCCTGCCGCACAGACCTGTCCGCTACCGTTAGCCCCCGCTGCAGCCGAGATGTGAAGTCTTTGGCTGGCGGATAAAAATGTCAAGCACTAATAGGCTCCGTTGTGATTAGCTGAGATGGAGTTCACAAATCCTGGGTAGAAAATCTGTTAGCAGCGATCTTTACAAGGTCTTAGGGTTTGTCGGTCGGCCGCCCGGCTCCTCCTCGCAACACAACACACCCCTCGCTTATTTTTCAGCGGCCTCTCAGGGAACACGCAGGATAGCGGCCATAAATAAATAATTGTTTGAACTTTCCGTCAATTAGAAAATAAGAAAAGGTGGGCTTGTTGCGAAGCCCCACACAGAATATTCATGAGCTGTTTCATTACCCCGGGACGCTCCTGTTTTCATGGATTTGCTTTAACCCCCGTGAAGGAGCTCTGAGGTAGAAAATATTATTTACCCTTTGTTGAAGATTTCTTTTCTCCGTGCTTCTTTACTTTTTTTGTTGTTTTGCCTCAGTGTTGCGAGTGAATCCGGGCTGGGAGTCTGACCTCTCAGAGCTGGAAGGTATCCAAACAGAGAGAAGAAGCGCATCATTTATTTAGGTACGGGCCTGTTTTTAATCACCTGGAGATGGCTGCAGGACTCTGAGGGTTTAACACTCCAGTGTTAGCTGTTAAACACCTGCAGTGCAGCCAGAAAATAAGAAGCAGACAGGAGAGAGGTTTCAATGCTCTGAAAGCTGATCCATCTGCATCGAACTCTGCACTTGCACCGAGGGTTTCAGACTTTAGGAGAAACTTGCAGAGCTGCTATACTTTTTGAATGTTCTGCTCTTTTTTCAGTTAGACACTAAAAAGATGCAACAAAGTGCCAGAAATATCCACACGGGCTTTCTTTTCTTTGGGCGTCATCGGATACCTGCTGCCGCCCTGGTGGCCTCAAACGGGCCCTCGGAGTGCAGTCGGTGAAGGAAATGAAGGATGACGTTTCATAAACACCTTAACAGGGCAGGGCGTTAGGGTCTGGAAGTGCAGGAGATGGTGCCTTCCATCCAGGGAGCGCTTAACACCCAGACTCAGAGATGGATCCGCTCCAAAATTTTAAACAATATCCCACAAAGTCGACAGCAACACACTCGACGCAAAGGGCTGGAAACCAAAGCTACCGGACAGCAGTCCTCTAACCTTTTTATTTGTAGGAGAAACTGACAAAAACATCCTGAACTTTTTGAGCCAAAGACTTCAGAAATTAAATCAATCTGAAGATTCAGTTTGGAAACTCAAGCTAAAACTTGCAGGTAAACTTCAGAGCACCAGTGTTTGAAAGGGAGCTCTTTCAAAATAACAGTAATAATAATAATAATAATAAGTAGAAGGACTTGAATATTAATCCCTGCTGCCACAGAAACCCAAACTGTTCTCCTGACATGCCTTTTTAAAGGCTGTTTTTGTTTCGCTCTGGTAGGTTTGCAGTTTGTTAGAAAAACTAGCGGGTCTAATTTCAGGGAACATGGTCGAGCGAGTTTTGGTTTGGATCACGTTTCCTTCTTTAAAGGTGAAACTCTGAACTGACTTCAGTGAAGGCCGCGCTCTCCCAGCAGTCTCATAGTTATTATTATTATCACTTTTTTATTTGTTAATAAGTAACTCAGGTGCACAAAAGAGACAACGATGTTGTTTCCACTGCTCACGTGTGTTTGTGAATCGACCTCGGACCAAATTATAACGTTCAATTTATTTATAATATGACGTATATAACCAATAAAGACTTCCACAGCACAAAGAGACATGGACACATTTTCACATATCCTGACAGAAAATACTCTATTTAAAAAACTCTTTAAGCATTTTTGTTATTGTTTTGGGCTTAAAAATACTAAAAATAAGTGTTAGATTAATAATACGCCTCATTAACTGTTACTGTAATTTAAAAAAAAGAATCAAACATAAACAGAATTATTTACAATGTCAGCATCATTTTTGGGCATTTTATGAAACGTTTAAGGTCATAAGCACAAATGTTGTATTTGGTTTTTGTACATGATCAGAGCTGTTATTTCATTTCACCTTTTCTATGTTCTAATTAACGTTGCTCGTTAACCACATTCAGTTGTTTCCTTCTGCTGTATTTAAGCTACTTTTTCAGCAGTACAAGATAATAGAATAAATAAATAATATATCGTAGATTAAAAAACATCACGCTCAGTCACAGTTTGAAACGTCCACATTTGGAGGTTGGAGCAGGTTACAGGACTTTGACTTATTTTTGTTTTTACCTTTTGAAAACTGTGAACAGGTTTAGGAAAAGGCTTTGGTTAAAGTGCGAATAGATTCTTTCACATAATCTTCTAATAAAATGTCTGGATGTATAAAAACATCATTAATAAAATAAAAGTGTGATTTTGTGTGTGTGAATATGCATTTAAAAAGGAAATATTGGCAATACTGGTGTCAGTAATACACCAGTAATACACATATGATAATTCATCGATTATTCTTTTTGTATATCTTTTTAAGTCGCGGTCACCGAGACTCTCGTCACGTCAAAGTGTTCATATTTTAATTAATGACAAACACAAGATAAAATTAGAGATGGTTATTTATGTGATCAGAATACTTTATTTATGTATATTTCACTGGTACCTTTCGCAGAGTTGATATTATTGTGAGGGAGACTTTATGAGGAACACGTGTTCTGAAGCACAGACTGTATATAGAAGATGAATGTTGCTGATGGGGCTTTAATGATTGGTCGGGCACTTCCTGTCTTGTTTTGTTCGTGTTTAAAACAACAAATGATGAATGAGAGTGGATATGACACAGCACTGCCACAGCGTGATTCATGATTGATTTTCACTCTTACACAGGGATGTCAAACTCATTTTACACGTACAGCTCACTTTGCTCTTCAGTGGGCCGGATCGGCGAATCTCCCGTTTCTGACAGTGCTAAGAAGTTTAACTACACATTTAATCTGTCAGATATCCTAATCTAAGAATAAGAAGCACGTCTGAGTTTTTCTGCATGATAAAGAAATGCTGCTGTGGTAAAAAAAAAAAAAAAAAATCTAAAAAAGTAGCTCATTACTCAGACTGTCCTGTAATTATAAAAGTTTCTTTTAATTTGCAGAAGGATCTACTTAAAAATACTGAAACATTTATATCACTGAATTGTTTATCGATTGCTCTGGTGTAGTATGAATAACCGTGACGTCTTTGTCAGCAGAAAAACCTGCAAAACTTTCTGTAAAACAAAAAAATCCTCACATTTTCCAAAGTAGTCCAGTGGGTCAGACTGGAGTCTGATTCTGGGCCCCGGGCCTTATATTTGACACTTCTACTCTAATGCTACGATAATTAGTAAATAATCATGTTTTTTCCAATAAAACTCAAAACTAGCGACTGACTACGTAAACTCGTCAGGAAAGTGTTCACTGAGATCATAAATAGAGTAGAAATAGAGGTGTCGCCCCCTGCTGGACCTTAGAGACACTTTTAAAGCTAAATGTGTGCTGTATTAAAGAGCGCTCCTTATATTTTGCCCTGCTCATGTTTGTTGCTCGGTTATTCCTTCGTATTTGTTCCTGAAGTCTCTGGAAACCGCCTGTTGCTAATAACCTTTAGATGTGTCAGGCTGGAGCCGGGTCAGCTGTAACGATTGAACGTGTAAATCCAGATCAGATGAGCGGAAAACAGGAAAAGAGCTCCATCAGGACGTTCCTGTCCACATCCATCCCGTCAGCCGAGACAAACCCAGCCGTAAATCGCTGCCTCGCGTCATAAAAACTGAACATTTTGGACGCGAGCGCCTCTCCACCTGACGGGAGCTGGGCTGATATGTGATACAGCGGCTCTAAAAAAAACTCCAGGAGAAAGAAGCTTGGACGCGTTTCTCCTCCTCCATTAGCTCAGATACATTCTTTAAACAAACCATTTCCTGGAAACAAAGACGAAATTCTTTCTGCAGATTTTCTGCAGCAGGAATCCTGATAAAGGAGGAGAAACTGGCTGCAACCCGAAACCTTTCTGTCCAGCAGGTCCGGGCCTCCTGTGAATGTTGACCTAACCTCGCCGTAATGATTAGACGGCGTCATAAATTGCTTACAAATGGCCGTCTTGTTCGGCTGCATTTCATGACTGTTTCTTTCCCAGATTAGCTTATTACAATACCATGCGTGTCAGAATCAATGCCTCACATTATGCCTGAAACACCCCCGGCCCTCCCTCCTCAGTACAGATGTGAGTCTGAGTCCCAGGTGGATTATTTTCAATCAATAGAGCGAGCACGGTGGTTCTGGAGCCTCTGAATATCCAGGATTGGCTGAGCGAGAGCGGCCGCCTGACCTGAGCAACGATCCGTTCCATAATCACCTCGGACCGGCGGATTCTTTTACAGCCGCTGGAGTTTCCCTCCCAGGCTGCTCTGCTGCTTTTAATGAATTTCCTGTCTTACAGCCTCAGAAATGTCAACACTCAATCACGCTGTAATTGAATTTCTCCAGCAGTCCAACATTTTTCCTCTTAAAGCAGCACCATTAAAACATTCTTTTGTTTGCGCTCTTGGAAAACTTACACTGGCTCTTTTTTTATTGTTGGCCGTGTTTTGTAATGTTTCTAACATCTGTTGGGGCAGAGCGCCGGGCTGGGCCGGGTCGGGCGGGGGCCAAAACCTGCAGGATGTGCTGGAGGTGTTTGGACGGAGGACGAGGAGGAGGCTGAACATGTTCACAGCCCAGCTCAAATAATCGTGTGTCATTACAGCTCCTCCTCTTCTTCTATCCCTCTAATTGTAGCTTCACTCCAGGAACATCTGGTGCTCGAGAGTTCACAAACAAAACGGAAAGGTTTGATTTTTGTGCTGCAGATTAATAAAAACCTTCAGCAGTGGTTTTATTGACTCCTGATTTTAAATTCCTTTTTTATTGTTTTGCATGAAAACTACTAAAAACGAAATTATACAAACACACATCAACTAAATCTGAGATCTTAAATGTCCACGTGAAGCAGCCAGCTGTAATAAAACAGAAGTTGGTGGTGCAAACGTTTAATTCCACATATTTGCTTTCTCTGAGTTGGTAATGATTTTTTTGCATTGCAAGGTCTGAATTAAAGAGTTGAGCTCAAAGGTCACATGTAGAGTTCAAGTGACGTTCATTCAAACTCAACCCAACTGTGAACATAAAAACAAACACATTTGCTTGTACAGATCTGAACAGTAAAGTCCCTGAAGTAAAAACCTGATTTTATATCCTCCGTAGGGGTTTTGGTTATGAGCCATAATGCTGTTACCATCCAGAGTCGGCTCGCTGTGAAACGATGGTTTGTGCTCCTGTGGAAACCACATCTCTGTTTGATATCAACATCGGTTCAACAAAACTGTGTTTTATTTGCCATGTCGCACAAAAGAACCCACAATCCTAAACTGGAACAGTGTCGTCACTGATTGGCGGAGGTTGCTGTTATCGTGGAAATATTGTTTAAACCCAGAAACGTCAGTTTGCTAAGCTTTTCTTAAACATCATGAACGGGTAATTCACTTCAGGAATGGTTCATTACTGCCTCATGAAGTACAAACTGAAATTTTGAGATGGCCCGGACCAGTGCTAACTGGTTAGTGTTCAGGTTGTAATGTACTGTAAAAAAATGAGACATTACTTCACATACCTGTGGACTGATTTCTATGTAAAATACTGAAAATCACTGCCTTGCTGCTTCTCTACCACTCCTAGCAGCACTAGCTAATACTCAGTGTTGGGAAGGTTACTTTTAAAATGTATTCCACTACAGATTACAGAATACATGCCACAAAATGCATTTTGTGACGTATTCCGTTACGTTACTCAGAGTGTTACAGGCCTGTAACACTCTGCCTATTGCCTTCATATTAAATAATTTTTTTGAATAATAATTTTTAAAAATATTTCTTCACATCATTAGAGGTGACATGGGGCGTGACACACAGGCATTAGAGCCTGTTAATGCGTGTTTTGTTTGGGTTTCCACTGACGTGGAATTACCAAAAATAGAGCGGGCATGGCCTAACATATGAAACAGGAAAAGACCGCCGTGTAGTAATCCATTTATTTTAACAAAGTAACTGTATTCGGAATACCATCTTTTTAAAGGGTAACTGTAACGGAATACAGTTACTCATATTTTGTATTTTAAATACGTAACGCAACACCGGTACACGTATTCCCTTACTCCCCAATACTGCTAACACTAGCTTAGAAATAGAGTCCACTGGTCACAGATGTGACTGAACAACTACCTCCAACACAGACTCCACATACCGACTAAATCTAACACTGATGTGGCTGCAGATTGGATTTAGGGAAAGACAACATTAGAGAAAAAGCTTAGGTTAGCCAGCTAGCTGTCAGATGTCAAGGGTTTTCTCTGTTAGAAGGTAAGCTAATGTTAGCCAATGTTGAAGAAAAACTTTTTTTTTCTTTGGACTTAAGCATGTTGGGAATTTAGACATTGTAGACATTGGGAAAACTCAGATTAGCAACAGCAGGTTATTTATTCAATGGCGGGATTACTTGGGTTTGGAGATTGAGTCCTACCCTGAGCCGTATTTTTTCTAGCTAACCTTAGCTGATGCTAGTTTGCCTTCTAACATGGACAAATTAGAAATTATTTCATGTAGCAAATACTGTTTTGATTGGAGTCCATCAGGGGTCTTTACTAGAAACTAACCTTACACTTCAATCCAGTGTTTGCTGTTAGGGATGCTCAGTTGTGGAATGACAGAGGAAATCCAACGCGCTTCATAAAGACTCATTTATATCATAAGGCATATTACTATATAAGATTATATTTTACATTTTTAGCTTTAGCTAATTTTTTCTTTTTCATTTTTAAGTCACTACAGTTGGAATCACACCATCTTACTCTCATTTAGACACTGAGTCTTGATTGATTTCTTCCTAGTTTGTTCTCTTAATATTTTTCCCTTCTTTGTAACAATGGCTTGGTTTTGTGTTATACAAAGGAACAATATTATTATTAATTATTTAATTGATTCCAAACCACCAGCATGGGTTAAATAAACACTTAATCAGCCAATGAAATAATGAGCCTAGCTGTTCTCCCAGACATTTAATAGCTTTGATATCTAAAGATGATATACTCAGTTGTAGCTAAGACATTTCTCAGCTGCTCAGGGATGACTAGTGGAGAGTTTTTTTGGAGTAATGTTCATGAAATAGGCAGAGTTCAGTTTCAAGAGCCAATAATTTCATATTGTGGTTTACCAGTAAACACTTTGGGTCCTCCTGATTCAGTGGTAGACACTTTTCCCAGTGTGTAAACCAGCTCCTGATGGTGATGATGCTGCTTTCCACACTTCACACCACCAAAACACTCTGAATCAAACACACATGGTCCGTGAGCCAGGAGTTCGCCAGATCTGATCAGTAATGTTTTCTGCAGATCTGTACATGATTTAAACGAGTCCCTGCGGACCACCGAGGATGCAGAGTTTCAGCAGGTTTGGCAGAAACAGACCTTCAGCTGTATTTTCACACAGATTTCTGAAAGAATTGAAAACATAAATCTGTTTTTGGGTGTGTTTGACAAACACTGTGGGAAACTGCAGAGCTGCAAATCTGTCGTCTTTTAGCAACATTTGTGAAATGTTTTCAAACACTTTGCATATTGTTGCTGTATAAATCCCTCTTTTTTTAGGAATATATCTATTAATAGTTCTTCATTTCAAAATTAGGCACATAGGTTGCATCATGTGTAATTTGTTACATTTCCTTAACCCTTTAAAGCCGGTCGGAGCGGGCACGCTCCGTTTTGAATAACTATTTTTAAATCCCGGTAGCACTACAACCACATAAGCTAGCGCAATAATTTTTTTGCATATGAAACCGGAGGAGTTGTACTTACATCTTATGCCATCAGCTTGTCCTAAGTCACAGTTTCCTTCCACATATAGCTTTGCAAAAACTGCATAAAAAGCACTTGCAGCAACAAAAACATAATATTCCAGAAACACACTTTGCCGATCCGATCAGCTGTTTGTAACACTTCCTACGTCCATCAGCGCGAACTATCGCATGTCCGCCATGTCCTGCCCGATACTGGAAGTGATGTCATTTTGCGGAAATGTAGTTTTTTACCACCAGGGCCTCATGAGCCTATACTGGTGTTTTTAAAAGTTATGTTTGACTTTATGACTTTCTGTGTCGTTTCTGGGATGCTTAGGACTCATATTGCACTGCTGGACATAGTTTATTTTGATGCATATGCTGGTGTTTTGCAAATTTGCATTATAATATTTATTTTCGTTTTTTCCTGCAGTATATAAAAATTGGTGTATTTCAAAAATAAAACTATGAAAACACTCAAAATAAATTTCCTGTGGTGGGAAACTATTTTGTATTTACAGTTCTGAGGGATAAGCCTCTTAAATTTCTCTAACTAGAAATATATGTTAAAAAAAACCAAAAACAAATTTTACATTTTTTGGTAGTTTCTTGCACTTTTTTTAAATTTATGTAATTACTATGCACTTAATGCAGACATATTATTAAAATTTGGGCTATAATGGTTGTATTGATGTATATCAACTTGAAATGGTCCCACAAATGGCACTACAGCATGTAAAAATATAATATAAGCTCTGGTGGACTTGGTTCTATGGTAGGTCTTAAAGGGTTAAGATGCACGAACTGAGAAGCATCTGTGTGTCTGGATTAGATAATATGAAGCTAAAGGTTTCAGTTTTAAAAAACACAAAATCCTTCCAAAAATGAATGAACCCGAAAAGGCCCCAAAAGAGTATATCTTATTTTTTTTTGAGTAATCCTAACAAACAGACATTTTCACACTGGATCCAAGTATCCAGGGCTTTAAAAAACAAACAAACCCTAAAGGTATAAAAACTGCAGTTCCTCTACTGCCCACTAGAGGCTCGAGCAGTGAGTCAATCTCCATAGACTCCAATGCAAAAAAATCCAACTTTACAGCAGAAATAAACTTGTGTACAACTTGACAAAAAACTGTTTTGGTCTCTAAAAACTTTACAGGGGACATTTATTTATAACTCACCTGTTAAAGTTTGCATTATTAGAGGCATGGCCTCTTTGGATGGTGGTATGGGTGGCTGTATCTTTTAGCTATCTGCAAGGCTTCACCCAAGTTACAGTAATTGAAGTCCCTGATCTGGACCGTGTTTGAGTTGTTGGAGCCTTTTGGAGCATTTTTAATGCAATTATCTGACCAATAATATGACTGCTGTGAGGTTAATTGTATATAACAGACTGCCCACCAAGTCTGTAATTATATATGTGTCTTAATTTGTGTTCTTGAGCACAAATTAGAAGGTTTCTGTGTCTGAATGATGAACTCAAATATGTATAAAGATAGTCATTTCTTTACGGTGGCAACTAAGATGCCAATGTTTAGACTCTTAGAAACCAGTCTGTGACATGTCTGCTCCTTCCATCTTTTATATACAGTGTGTGCTGCTATGCTCGGGTCAGTGTGCTGGCTTACTGAAGCTGAATAGCTGCAGCTAACAGGTCTTATTTATGGACACTTTCGTGTTTTCTCTCTTTTATTCTCTCGCTCTAATTGGCACGACACTGCCTAGTTGTCGGGGCTGAAACTGGCGGCGGGGGGCTCGTTCGTATGAGCGCCCTCGGGTCCCCAAGGAGCGCTGAGAGATGAGGGTGTCTCTGAACAGCCTCATAAAGGCCCTGCATCAGGCCTTCTCCACGTTCCCAGCTCCAGGCTCCTCTGTGGGCACTTATCACCCGTAATGAACAGTACAGAGGTCCGACCCCGCTGCTGCCAGACACCTCCTCCTTCTCCTCCTCCTCCCATTGCAAAGCTGGGACGCACCCCGGACTCAGCTCTTGTTTTTTTGGCCCCCTCTCACTCATATCGCTCCGGCTCGGCGTCCTCGTGGGGAACTAATTTGATTTCTGAGTTATAAGGTAATAAATAAGTGCCATAAAATGACTCTCTTAGCCCATTTCTTGTTCCTTACTCTGGACAAAACCTGCTTTGTGCCGACTCTAATTGACTGCAGGTTTTTCTGGGGGGACTTTCGCCATCTGCGACGTCCAGTCACATTCCAACATGTTTTATTTCTTAATGAAGGTGAGCGACAGCGGCTAGGACTCAGGGACAGACCGAGGAGGACACCTAGACTGTGGTGGAGGCTGTTTCCGGTGTTTGAGCGAGCTCAGAGTAGATTAGGAGGGGGTGTTAGTGGGGAGCCCTCTCTCGGGCCCCCCGGGGGTCACTTCAGGATGTGTAACCTGATGTAATTGCAGGCATTAAGTGCAGCAAGCCCCCCCTCCCTGGACAATCTCCCCTCTTTGTGGAGTGAATTAAAGAATATTAGCTGTGGCGGCGACTCGCTGCTAATGGACAGAAAATGGATTGTGTGTAGTTTGGGGGTCATTAGAATACAAAGCTGGTGTTAAAAGGGGGCTCAGCGCTGGCTGGGATCCACCCTGAACTCTGCAGTTCCGGGTCGTAAATCATGTGAGAAAAGTACAGGATGAAACAGGTGGAGGAGGAGGAAGGTACAGCGAGCTGTTTCTTCAGTGTTTAGGTGGCAGTAATCCCACCCACAGACTGCTTCCTCTTTCTACATCAGAATTAAAGATTTTCAAATATATAAAATGGCATGGGAACTGTAAGAATGGAGGCTCATTAGTGCCAATACTTACATCCTTGTCTTAAAGCTGAGGTATAATACTGAGAATATTTGTCTCAGTGTTATCCCCTCAAGGGCCAAAATGTTCCTATTTGAGTTCAATTTATTGTCTCTCCAGATTCCCAGAAGGCTCATATAGCAGTACTCTCCTGAATATTTATTTAGTGAACTAATAAAAAATTACAATTTTGTTTATGAACTTTTGTTTTGAGACAAAATTTTGCTCCTTTCTTAGCATTTATTAAATTTTAGCAATCACCTTAGCATGGCTAATTGGTATTGCTAATTTGTCAGAAACTTTTATTTGACACTTTAAAAAAAGTTCTTTAATTTTTTTAAATTGTCATTGTCCATATAAAATGAGAACTTCCCTGACTCTCTTAGTTGCCTCTGAACAGCCTTTGGATTAGTTTCTACGCACATGATAGATGATTTTTCTGTGAAAACTAAAAGGTCATGCACATTCCAAAGCATCTCAGTGCATCTGGGCTAACGGCTAATGTCAATGTAAAAACTGAGTCCTTTAATCAATAATATTAGCATAACACAGATGTCATGTAAACAAACTTAATTCTTACTTTCATTCTAGCAATTCACAACATCTGCTTCAACATGCTTTATATAATAGATAGCATTAACAAGTAGGCTAGCTAAGGTTAGCTACCTAGCAGCTAGGTGGTGGATCAAGTAATCTCTCCCTGTTAACATTTGCCAGGAACCTGAGTGAATTTGACCAGTATTTATGGAGAGTTGGTGGTTTTTAGAACCAAAGCCAGCCCTGATCTGTCTTCTGGCTAAACTTAGTCAACACTCGCATGCCTGCTAACAGATACTAACTAAAAGCTAACTTAATTAGCAATTTTTTAAAGTATGAAATTACTAATTCTAATAATTATTGGTGTAACAATACTACTAATAATTACTGTTTTCTAAGACTTATGGCAGAAGTTTCCTATAATATTGTCATGAATCAACAATTTTTTTATTTCTGTAGCTAAAAGTGCTCACTGTCTGCTCTGATTGTTGTGACAGCTGTGCCAGGTGAAGCACTGAAAATAAAGCATCTACTGCTGGCAGTTTTATAAGTCTGCTTAATACTTTTGTGAAGTGATTCACAAAATCAGCATTTCTGTGTCAAAGTTTTGACCTGCGGTACCATCTCATAATTTTAGCCTGTTTATTTTTATTCTTTCTTTTCATGGTAGGTTTGATCTTCCATACAGGCAGCATGTTTTTCTTTCTTCTCTGACTTAAGTCCTCATTTCCCTCCTCAGCACCCATAGGTAATGACTTCTACTTCAAATGATGAGATAATAACCCTAGCCTGAACGAGTAGGCGTACCCCAGTGTTTGAGCGCGCTCAGTCTGTCAGCAGCTGAGGGTTATTTTATTGTATTTTTTTCTTTTCTTATTCCTGGTTCTCCGTGGGCGATCTTAATGGGAAATCCAGAGAGAGTGAGCTGGCAGTTTCTGGCTGCAGACCAGGCTGAGTGGACGCACCAGCAAACACTCACACACTAAATACCTGAAGCTGTAAGAAAAAGCAGGAAACTCTGACTTCCAGCTGTAAAAAATGTGGCACAGCGGCACTTTAGCTCCAACTGGAAAAATAAATATGGGTCCGTGATCATATTTCTTGGACTTTGCGGTTTGACACTGGGCCAACATGGCAGCATCAGTGGTGGGAGAAACATTCACATCCTTTATTTAACGGTGAAATCTGTAAGAACGCCAAAAAAAACCTGGATTGAATTTTTGTGTTAACAGGGAACTTCATGATGAACATCTATTCCAGTCCATCCAGAAAACACAAAGAGACGATCACAACATGCTCCAACGATGTTCCAGTGTCGGATATTCATATTAAGCATGAAAAAATTCCATACAATGATGTAATGTGTGAAAGTAATCCCTGTGAGTAAAAAGTAAAAATTTCCCTATTTTCTGACTCATTTACAAACTATCAACCATCTTTTTGGGGCCCAAGCATCTCTAGCAATGGATGAGGCTCTCTGCTTTTTACTGTGTTGCCAGAACAAGTCAACGAGTAGACAACAAGTCTGTGTAGTTCCAAAAACAACCCACCCCGTTTCTAGTACATTGGTTATCAATCAATCTGTAAGTATTAGCGTGAGAGCTAAATGTGGCCCTCAATATCACATGAGGGTCAATATTAGCAGGAATGTTTGGTTTTCAGGGTCAAATCAAATACTGAGCTGTCTTTATTTTGGCTAATATTAGCTACTGCTAGCAGGTCTGCTAACAAACTACAAGCTACCTCTTGTAATTAAAAAACCCTTTCTTGAGTTTATATGGTGGGCTAATTTATTCAAACTCTAAGTGTGCTAACTTAGCTGTGCATTTTCAGATTACTGTATTTGTTCGCACGTCTGTGTGGAAAATGCTAGTTGCTAGGTTGTCTAATTAATATCTAAGATGATCTGTAAAATATATTTCCAGTCGAAATTTTAAACTGGAAGGACCACTCAAGTCAGATTTCTGATAAACCCAACCAACCAACAAGCCTTATGCAGAGGAATGGCCAGGTTCTATCAATGAACATGCTACAGTGGTGTGTTTAGGTGAAAAAAACGTCTTTTCTGTCTTTACTACAGGAATGCGGCAAACTAAGGAGTGACACCTCCGACATCTGAAGTCAAGTAGTGATGTGCGGATTGATACTGAAATATCGATTCCTCCAATACCAGTCATTTATGTTCTAGAATCGATTCTCATATTAAAATATCGTTAATTTAGTAATTTAGGATAAATTTGTAGTTTATCACTAACAGGAACACAGTGGAAAGAAACTATCATTTGGATTGTCTACACTGGAAGGAACTACTTCCTCCTCCGCCTTTCATGGTCATATTCGAAATACGGCTGTATAAATCTTTCGCAGCCCCTTGGCGCGCGCACTCACAACAATGGCTGAGTCGTGTGCGGACGTATTTTACCTCCACAAACAGCTGAGACGTGGTTTGCGATACATGTGGCAAGAAAGTGAGGTGTTGCGGCAACACCACTAACCTCATCTAACACCTCAGAGTCAATCATATCACAGAATATGACGAGCGTATGTTAAGGCGAACTGAAGAGGAGGAGAGGGACAGGTGCTGATAGAGCGAGACAAACATCTCTCACTGGGACCTTTAGAGCTGCAGGCAGGCAAGGTGTTCAAATAGCGCAAAACTTCAGATTTTTTATTTCTATATGATGAATTCTGCATTATTAAGCAGTAAGAACAAGTAATCTGATGTCCTGTAATCATTATGAAGCTATAATTTGAGATACAATAAAAGATACAATAAATAAAATAAGTTTTTGTACAAAGTATCGGTATCGGATCGGTATCGTCGATACCACCCTAAATTTTACTTGGTATCGGATCAGAAAGGAAGTCAGTGGTATCGCACATCACTAAAGTCAAGGGAACACCGCATTTGCTCCATAGTATGTATCTGACATTGTTAGCTTCATCACGTCCACGTTAACCCCCAGTATCAGCAGTTTAAGTTACTCGTTGGACATTTTTCAGTTATTTTTAGTTGTAAAAGTCTGACAACTTTATGCTTTTCTTGATTATTCAAATTATCCAATGTTATACTTCATCTTGACCTTTGCTCCACTACAAAACAAAGTACTGCAAATTATACTATTATACTGATAAACTAAAATTAGTTCTCACATGGATAAAGTTCAGCATTTGATTAAAACTGTTTTATCTAAAAAATTGGTATTTTAAGTTAATAGCAAGTAATTTTAACTTGTGTTTTTTATAGTTTTACTTGGTGATCGACTTCTGTGTTTCTATAAAGCACTTTTTTATAAGATGCAGTTAATGTTTTTACTTTTTTTAAACTACAGTCACTTTGTTTAAGCTTTTGAAAATGACTCTTTCTTTTGAATTTAACGACAGTAATTAAACAAAAGTCAGCTCAAGTAATTTACAAGTAGTTTGCATGTGTGAAGAAAATTGGATTTATGTTTTTCATTGAAAAGACAGCATGCGAGTAGATGCAGTTCCTGACAGTCAACCTTCACTCCGATGTCTGAACACGTTCATTTACTGCCAAAATAAATTATTTTTCTGCACATTCCTTCAGGTTGACCCCACACAAAAGGCAGTTTGCATCATCCCCACATTGCTCTACTTTCAGACAATAATTACTGTCGTGTCTGCCAAACGCCGTCATCCACATCGTAAATCACACCGTTCAGCGCCTCATCCCACAAGCTCACACAGTGATCGATTGTCTCTTCATGCAGAGGTGATGGGAAGCCATCCAGAGAGCTCTCCACCGCCTCCACCCCCCGTCACTGGTCCTCTTTGTTTGTGACACATCTTGGTGACATTATCGTCTTCCTGCCTCCAGTTAACAGAGGGCGGTGTGAGGCCGAGGTCAGGTTCAGGGCGTACGTTGACTCACAGCGACGCACTGATGTGGTTTTCGGATGATTCTCTGCAGAGCGGAAGATGCTGCATATGTTCTGGGAAGTCCGAGAGTGTGGAAAATATGAGGTGGTAAATGGTTAAGGTACAAAAACACAAGTCAAACTGTGGTTATTGTTCTCAGGTCAAAAAACAAAGCACTCATAGGAACAACAAAATACCAGTGATGACACAGTAACAGCACCAGTCGAGAACCAAGTCGATACACTCCAAAAGCAGAAAACAGTCCAGAACGAGACCTAAACTGAGATAAAAATGCAGATATTTACTTTATATTTCCATTCATTTCAACGTGTAAATCTTTTCTGTCCTAGTTCAACCAGTTGGATGTTGTTGCCTCAGTCTAACCTGTTTTTAAACTTTTAATCAATCAGTCAATTAATCGGTTTGCCGACTGTTTTGGTTCTGGTACTCGCCTGTGACAAACTCCTGCATCTAAACACAGGTGAGGGTTCACACAGGTGAAACAAACACATCCTACACCAGGACACAGACTGTATATAAGTATTGCATCAGCACACTCTTCCCTGATAAAGTGACTCTCGAGCCACATCAGTCATATTGTACGTTGGGCCTCGGAATGATTTGCTCCCACGTATCGTATTTTATTTTAGTCTTTTGGCTCCATATGTAATAAACAGTATAGACAGAAAATAAACAGCAGTGCTGGCTTTGTGTCGGAGGCCCCGCTGGGAATCTGGACAGGAAGAGGAGCTGCAGCTCCAAGCCAAGAAATAAATCCCTGCCAAGAGCCGGGATCACCTGGTACCATATTTATAATTCTGAGAAGAGATCCCGAATTTGCTGCTAAATGTCAGCGACAGAGTTCTGCTTCACGTTTAGGTTTGTCTCCTTTGCTCGGCCTCCCGACGCCGATACATCTTGATCAGCGTCGCCTCCTCCTCCTGCCTGATTTGGCGGTCTCCGATCAGCTTCTCGCCGTCACTTATAGGAGGAAGATCGGCCATATTGAAAGCTGGGAAGATCTCCCAGAGGAGTGATGTATTTTAGGTCAGCTACATGTTCTGCCATCTGTTTGGCTCCACAACTTAAAAGATGTTGGGGGGAGGATTAACCTGAGAGGAAGATAGGACCACAGGGGGGTGGGGAAGGGGGAGGAGGGTTCAGGTGGTGTACGAAAAAAAAAAGTGTCATTTCAGGGGGAACCTTTGAGGAGGGTGAGCGTGAGGGGGAGGAAGGAGGAAAGGGGGAGAATATACATTTATCATCCTCACGCTTCCCACAATCCTTTGTAGTGCCACATGAATGGCAGCAGGGGTGGGAAAGTCCCCCAACTCTCCAACATGAGTGTAGGTATGTAAAATAACGTGAATTAGTCCAGATCTGAGCCGTCTTTAACATTTCTCAGCCACAGATTTAAGACCTGAGTGACGAGCAGACATTTGTTTGACGCTTTAAGCATCTCCACTCAACCCTGCACTGATGGACCAATCAGATGAGCCTCGGAGATGCTGTGCAATTCGTATGTCTTGTTTCCTGCGTTAAAAACAGAAACGGCGGGTTTTGAGTTGTCGTTTCTTGTTTTGATTTTTTTTCATTAGGCTCTGAGCCCAAACTCCACCTGTCTGATTAGAGTCTCTAACCTGGATGACCCGAACAACCCGA
The DNA here is from genome assembly GCF_057381915.1 of Diplotaxodon limnothrissa. Lineage (NCBI taxonomy): Eukaryota > Metazoa > Chordata > Actinopteri > Cichliformes > Cichlidae > Diplotaxodon > Diplotaxodon limnothrissa. The sequence goes on along the minus strand of NC_140597.1, from coordinate 10,888,262 downwards.
GCTCGTTCTTATCTGTATGATAACAAAATGAATAAATACATTAATAAAAGTAAAATGAATGTAAGTTCACTAATATCACAGAATGAAGTTTACGAAGTTTTTATAGTTTCTTCTTCTATTCTCTGTAAAAACACTTTAATTGTATATACATTTTTAAAACTCTTTATAAATGAGTAACAATAAATTTGTGTTTTATTATGTACATGCTTGTGTCTGGTTTAGATAGACTGCTTATTCCTACCTGTACACCATCTGTGCCTCCACCCAGGGATTACAGATGAAGATCGGCTTTTATTTTAGGTCATTCGCCTGAGAAATCAATCAGTACTTCCCATCCGAGCACCTCAGAACCAGCTGAAATTTTATTTAGTGCAATAACGTCAGTATATGCAGTAAAGAAGCTCTGCTGCCTCACAGCACAGCAGTCTTTCTGTGTGGGGGTAGTGTCTTCTCCTCCTGTGCAAAGACATGCATGGGGTTAACTGGTGACCCTAAACTGTCAGTTGGTGTAGGATGAATGTCTCTGTTTGTGACGGACTGGCTACCAGGTACACCCCACCTCTCGCCCTGTGAAAGCTGGGATAGATAATGACCTACCCTGTGATCCAGAATTTAGATAAGCAGAAGAAAATGCATATTTGAAGCTATATAAACCTCATAATATGGATATTATCAGGATTACAGGACCTCAGCTCACATAGAGACGGGTCTGATTTGGTGCTTTTAATGTCGCCCAAAAAGAATCACAGCTAAAAATTAATCCTAGTCTATAAATATAGGTATAAAGGAGGCATTTCCAACCACACATGACCCTTCAAAATTCACCCATAATGCACTTAATCATTCAAACTATGATGTTAAAGACAAATGGTGCTAAATGTAAATTATTTCTTCATATTGAGACACTAAGTGGGTAAAATTGTTTTTAACCTGAATATTTCCCGTGGATTTCTGAAAGGCACCAGGTGTGGACCCACCCACATGTGTCCTCGGATGAATTTCCATGGCTTTATAAAATGAACTGAAGTGGTCGTACAAAAGGAGGGAACTTTTCTCATGTTTGGTTGCTTTATGGAAGGACCCCTGTGTGTTGTCGCTGCCAAATAAACGAAATAATAAAAGATGAAGGGGAGCAAAGCTGCTAATTAAGGGTTGATTCTGATTTACTTTACGTGATGGATGTTTTTTAAATCCTGGAGAGCTTTTGAGGGTTTTTCCAGGACTCTCAAGGACCCAAGTGCCATCGTCTCGCAGCAGGTTTAAAAAAGAAAAAAACTTAAATGCTGCCGTCATCATCGCACACTGCGACCTCCCCTCATTTTCATGAACTTCTTCTCCCCAGCTCCTCCTCCTACTCCTCTCCAACTGCAGGTGGGATCCACTTTAGGAAAAGACACATATTGTTTTCCCATCCTCCTCCCCTTCCTCCTCTTCCTCCGTGAAATGTTTCTCCTTGCAGTGATGGATGTCCCGCCTGATGCTGCTTTAATATCAAACACAAGAATGTCTTGTTTGGGCGAAGAGCGCGCCGAGCTCCTGCAGAAGGGGCTAGGATGCGGACCGGGGTTCGGCAGAGGTCGGCGCGTTGGGGATTCGAGGGGCCCGGGGCCGAGCTGACAGGGCAAAATATTTTGTACTCTCCAGGGTGCAGCTTAGTTCGCATTCAGCTCTGCTCTTACTTCCCTCCCAGGAGCAGAAACTTGGCTTCAGTTGTGATGACTTCTCCAGATGTGCACCTCACTCCTTCTTCTCCTTCATTCCCCTCCTCCTGCACTCCATTGTGAATTTCTGAACACTACAATTAACATCTATAAATCATGTCCTGAATACTTCCTGCTCAATCACAAGGGAATATTGGGGAACAGCCCAATAACTCATTACAAATTGGAGGCTTAAAGCAGCCAAAAAGATGAATTGTATGGTGAAAAAAAGCTCGTACAGGACGAGAGTCTCAGCGATTTAATGACAGCCCACTCCGTTAAATTAGAGGTAGACGATTAATAAAGCGCACCGACAGTCTGTTTCCTCTCACATTCTCAGAAATCCTTTCTCTTTCTTTTTTTGGTGCATGATGAAATCCATCACAGAGAAGATTTGCCAGATCCAATTAGGCACCTTCTTATTTACTTTATAAAACAGTTTCACAAGTCCAGGACAAAATAACAAACGTTCTCCAAACTAATTATCCCAGCAATAAATAAATGTTGAAAAGTTTTTAAAAGTATCCGCAGGAGGGATTGCTTCTAAAAGCCGGGATTTAATGGGAAAGAAAAAATTTCCACCTTTTGCTCCTATTTAGTTGTCACTAACATGGGGCGGGTGGCACATGCAAACAAACATTATGGCTTCGGACCTTTGTTTGAAACACCCATGACTGTAGCTGAAAAAATACGGAAATCAGCGAAAAAAGCCAAATAATAAGAAAAAAGCTGCATTAGTGAGCAAAACGAGCACCAAAAGCTGCAGTTTATCTAATGTCCACTAGAGGCTCCAGCAGGGAGTCTGTCCTCTTAGACTACAGCTATCTGAACCTCCAAACTGGACCTCTGGACCGTGTTTGTGCTGTTAGACCCTTCTGCAACAGTTTTTATGACAGGTTCCTGTGTGATGCTCTCAAACTCTGTAGATACAGCTTTCGAGAATTAAGTAACACCAAAGAGGGCCCTCAAAGAGCTCATCAGCTGGTGGGAAATGTGAGATAATCATGGCTGCTTCAGCCCCGTGGTTTCTGTGATATTGTGTCCATAACATGAATTAGCCTGGAGTTTTTATCAGACTTACATGGTGATTGTGTACATGCAGCCTTGCACGGGACCATTAATCTGGAAGTTATATGATCTTTAAAATACCTGCTGGGGGTGTTACTAAAACATGCTCCTACAAAGACCATGAACATCCTGAAACCTGGACAGTTTATGGATGTTGTTGTGCACACATATCTTACATGACCTCAGTGCACAAAAATCTTAAACTAAGTCTTTGCAACATTAATCAAAAATCACAGAAAATCCACCCAAATATATCTTCTTTCCTCTGCTCCCTAAAACCTTTTCTTTAAGTTTCTGCAGGACGAAGAAAGTCAGAATGTAAGGTCAGGAGTCAGGCTTAACTTAGAGCTCAGCCATGCAGAAGCATTTCTAAATGATCTGCTCGTGATCATCCTGTTTTCACACGTGTGTTGCTTTCGCTGAGGCTCATTTTCCCAGAGAGACATTTTAAAAAGACAGAAAGAAGAATAAGAAGAGCTGGAAGTGATGTGATAAATAAATAAACGTCAGAACGTCGATGGTTCTCGCCGTCATCTCCAAGGTTGCTTCCTGAAATCTCCCCTCAGCCTGGTGGGATTCGTCCGTTTGTCAGGTTTTCAGCTGCTGATCGATAACGGAAGAGGAGAAACAAAAAAAAAGAAAGAACAAACAAATAAAACAACAACAGCAGCAGTAAAGTGAGGCTGCAGCCGCTCCGGCGTCCTCTGATTATTTCAAGGACATGTCTGCTTTCAGGCTCAAATCAATCCTGCTGCTGCTCATTTCTGCTCAAAATATCTTTAATAACAAATGGGACTCTTTTCCAGAGGTGCTTTCCTAAGATCATCCTTTTTTCTTTGTTAACCTTCTGCCATTAAAATATACAACCTCACATAAAAGTCATTTTTAAAGAGCATTTTAAAAATGGAACAGCTCTAAAATATCATAAAGAGAAGGTATCGCGGACATTTGTTGGTATGTAATAGATTACTCAAACTAAATATAAAACTACTCAACGCTGATAAAGTTCTGCACAGCAGCAATATTATTGCAAATATGATCCAGACGTCCAGTTCAGGGACTACAGTTGGTGCTGGTGAAGCCTAGCAGACAGCAAGCAGCTACAGCCGCCTGTGTCGCCATCCACCTGTCACTCAAAGAGTCCACACCTGAATACCTGAGCCTTAAATAGGTGATCTACTATCAAGACTTACCCGGCGGCTGTTGAGTTCTGTAAGCCCGCTGTTAATTTCAGTGTGGCCTTTTACTCGATGTAAAAACTGTAAAGATTTGCTCTCCTGCACTGCTTCTTCCACACATTAGACGAACATGACTTTACACACAAAGATGAATGTGCAGGAAGCAGCAGCGTGTTAAGTTTTAACCGCTATCAAACAGATTTCATGTGTGTTATGGTCTCTGCAGCAGGAAGCAGCCGGTATCGTGACAGTTTTTCATTATTAGCTCCATTATCCCCAGCAGAGCTGAACTGAAAACTTTCTGGTGCAGATTGTTTTTTGGCAGCGGCTCCCTCAGCTGAGCGGTAAATAATGTACGAATTATTGGCTGTCTGCAGCCTCGCAGAGTCTCTGCAGAGCTGCAGCGTAAAGTCCATCTCCTCCTGTTGGGTCCTTCATTCGGTGCAGAGATTTGGCTCTCAGGGCCGAAATCATGACTCTGAAGGATTTCAGGAACTTTGTCATTAACGTAGTGCATATGAAACTACGTTTCAGAGAGTGTTTAGAGCAGCACAACGAAAGAAAGAAACGTCTAAAAGTGCATATGTAATTGTTTTTGACAATTTGAAAAGCAATGTGCATATAAAAATGGATGCATTAACACCAAGGTAAGTTATTTTACAACAAGCCCAGAAGCCTGGTTGGTTCATAAACCACTTACACATTTAAAATACTATGAAATCAGTCATATACAAGGATATTAGCCTGGTTTTAGAAATACTGACATCACAAGGTAAAGGTTCCTGTATTCTCTAGAAAGGTTATTGGAAACCTTCCTCATAATTTCCTGAAATAAAAACTATAAATTGCAGATTACTTTTTCCAAGAAGGTCTTGCACAGTCTGTTACTCCTTAATGTTTTCAATAAGAAGCTGATTTATTGGGTGAGCGGGAAGTAGTTTAACAGAATTCAGTTTGAAAGGGACACAAACTACAACTCTTAATGCAGATGTGTGATTGTAGAGTCTTCACCTTACAATATAAAGTGCCCTGATGCAGCCGTTGTTGTGATTTGGTGCTATATAAATAAAACTGAACTGAATGTGTTTCATAGGCTATTCCCATCCAGGTGTAGTTTCCAGCTGATAAATGTAAGCAGGTAGTTTACAACTCCTAACCAAAACGTTTCTGAATCTAACCATATACTTTGTAGTTGCCAAACTCAACCAAGGGTTTCTAGCATCTAAACCTAGCAAACTAGTTTTAGCTCTTGAGCTTAATATAGTAGTTTTAAACTGCCAAGTAATTTCTAGCACCTCAACTGAATAGGAACTTTCTAGCTTGTAAGCCTAACTTTCTAGTTTCTAACTCCTAAATCTGATGAGTAGCTTTTAGTGAAGAAACCTAACCAAGTAGTTTCAAACTCTGTCACTTAAATCTAACGAGTAGTTTCTAGTTTCTAATGTTCTAGTTCCCAAATTCAACTGAAATGTTGCTAACACCAAAATGTAACCAAGTTGTTTCTAGTTCCTAAACCTGAGAAACGTGTTTGGAGCTTTTAATTTGATGAGTACTTTTAAAAACCTGAACCAGAGTTTGGTTGGTAAATGCTAATGCTAATATAGTTTAAAAAATAAATAAATGACATGTTTCATTCAGTAAGACTTGAAACTACAGATTGAGACCATAAGCTTATCAGGAAAGTGTTTACTGAGGTCATACATGAAGGGAGCAGTCGATTCATTTTCTCTTCGACTCCTGTGCAACCAGGACTTGCCCCCCTGCTGGCCATTCGAAAGAATGCAGGCTTAAACCTTCACTTTTCAAAATATACATCTGTTTTTAATACTGTCTTCCAAGTTTCACTAAAATTACTCTTTAAATATAGAAATAATAATTTTATTTAGATGTTTTATTTATTTATTTTTTATTCATATTGCACAGTATTGTCATTTCTTTGGTCAGAGCTGGTTTGCAGATCTTGATTTTTTAACCTTATTGTATAATGCGACTGTTTTACAAGTAGAAATGTTTGTAGAATGAGTTTTAATGTAGAATTTGAGCTGACTGATCCTGTAACCTGCAGCACAGTATCACGCAGTAGTACTGGTACTTGTACTGCAGTAGAGGTTACCACCTTCAGGCTCTCAGAGTGGATTACGTGCAGTCGAGCAGCAGATTTATTTGATTCCTCTCTCCTCCAGTTGTCAGCAGCAGCCTGACAGCAGAGTTTTTTGCTCGTGGCTAAAACAGTGAAGTTCATCCCATCACACTCGTCTAATTGCCATCGAGGGGAAACTGAGAGCCGACTTTCACATCTCTGAGAGATGGCTGCCCATGATAATGACCCGGCACTTTTCTCTTCTCTGAGCCTCCATAACAAGACTGTTCAAGGCCACATCAGTGCTCGAACAAGGAGCTTTTTACAATCAAATCACCGTTAATAAAGGGGATCCATCTCACATTTAAGAGACTGCGTGTTCAGGATTACATTTGGATTGTCAGTCACATTAACAAGGGTCGTCACAAAAAAGGTTTACAATTTATTGAAGGAGGTTCCTAACAAGAGAGGTTTGTCATTCTATAGGGTCACCCCAAGGGATGTCTGTGGCTCTATTATGATGTTTGTCATTTCCTACGAGTCTCTATGGGGGGGTGGGGGGGGGGGGGGGGGGGGGGTCATTTCTTTGAGTTACCATAAGAACAGTTTTGTCATACAAGAGAGGTTTATCATTTCTGTGGAAGCCTAACAAATAAGGTTCAATATTTCTATGAGGTCCATACAGTGAAGGCTTAATATTTTTATATGGTCTTCACAATAAAGTTTTGTCATTTTTATAATGAGGGACCCCACTGAATTCATAAACAGTGAGACTATGCATTTTATTTTTATATAAAAAAAACCACATGGATACTTTTTGGGGGCGGGGGTTCCACATTGAAGGTGTGTAATTCCTTAAGGTGTAATTTCTTTACAGATCCCATAAGAGAATTTCTTCTCTCTTTGGGATTTCCACACTAAAGGTTTGAAGCGTTCCTCGGGGTCCCACATTGGAGGTTTGTGGGTTTTTTAGGGTCCCCACATTGGAGGTGCATCATTCCTTATGGTCCCCATGAGGGAGGTCTGTGGTTACTTCTTATGGGTCCCATGTCACTTTTTTCAGGAAAGACTCTTTTCAACCAAAACCTTGGTGACTACTTTACAAACAGGATTTACAGGAATTAGGTATGTGTGTATGTAGTTATGGTCCTGACAACTCCTTTCTGCTCAGAATAAGACAATATTCTAACATCACTGCATTAAACTGGTTTTTGGAAACATCAGCTGTGCATTATTTACTATTGTACCATTTAAATAATATTATATATACATGTGTGTGTGCCTGTGTGTGTATAACATTTTTATGTATTCTTATGTATCTTATATATTCTTAATTTTATGTATATTATGGTACAGTAAGAGTATGTCACTGTCAGTAAATTGTCTGGTGATGTCTTAACAAAACATCAGGTGTCTCACCAGGGGACAAAAATATAAGCCTTGCCCACCCACCTGTTCACATGATGCTGGGAAAGTCTGACATCTGTGAGTCACGTGTTGTTAAATTGTTCCCAAGACATTTTAGTATAAAAACAACAATGTAGACTTAGTTTCGCTTACTTTTAAAATTCTTGTATTTTTGAAAGTGAAACAAAAATAAGTTTTTTGATTAATGCTTCATTGTTGCTAATGTTTTTTGTTTTTTTTTAATAAATAAGTAGTTAATTTATATCTATTTCTGTTTGGGCTGAAGACTGAATCTTTGTACCTCATATCTATCTATGCTTCACCTATTTTATTTAAAAAAATCTATTTATTGATATAAGCATTAATATTATTATTGTCATTTTTTTGTTGCGGACCACTTTGGTTGTATTTGTGCTATATGGGTAGGGATGGGTACCGGTATGGCACTGGTTCTGACAAACGGTAGTAACCAGACTGAAAAGCAGCGCACATTTCGGTGCTTTATTTTGGTGCTTTTTTTTCCTGAGATGTCATACACTTTGAATTCTAGCCAATCATTTTACCTTTCCGAGGATAGTAGGTGGGCCCAGGTACGTACGTTCTTTTAGAGCAGAGCTACAGATTAAAAATGCCCAAGGCGAAACGGTCAAATTCTGGCTGTACTTCACAGCAAAAGATGCAAACTCAGCAGCCCGCAACAAGTGCTTTAAGGTGATACTGTCAAAGGAGGTAACTCCTCAAATCTGATGAAACACCTGGCGACGCATAGCAGTTTGTTAAAAGCCGAGAAATGCGCCGTATGATAGCTTGCTGCGAGACCTCACACCGGGCACATCTACTGCGGGTGGGTTGCCTGTTATCGGACCCGGAGTTAGCAACATCCCCCAAAAACCTGAAGAGTAGAGTCCTGGCCCCTAGCCCTGCCAGTGTAGCAGAAATGATGACGGATGATGACGGCAGCAGCAGCCGTTCTTCTCTGTGTGAGTAGCTTAATGCTGTCCGTGTGTAATTTACATTGAGTACGCTAACCACGTTATTAAATTAATGCATGTAAGGTGAACTAGCAAACACCGTCGTAGTTACATGCGGCTGTCTTCTTGTTTGATATCAGATGCTCCCTTCACCCTGGCCAAAAAGGTTAAAATGACCAAAGAAAAAGTGTAAAACAGCTAAATATGAGGGGTTTTTGGATAAAGTTTGTGTTTTTTCCATTGATTAAGCATTGCTTCCAGCCAAGAGTGATACCATAAATCCCCTATAGCTGCAGAAAAGGCTAACATTGTTATCTTTTTACAAAAAAAACAGCTGAACATGAGGTTTTTGGACCAATTTTGTGTTCTCTATTCTTTAAGCACCGGTTCGAGCACCGTTTAAGCACCAGCACCGTTTCAAAAGTACTGGTTTGGTACTGGTATCGGATAAGACCTAAACGATACCCATCCCTATATATGGGTGATATTTAATTAAAGCTGGGTAGAAAAAAAGGTTTTAAAATTAAAGCCTTTTATAAAACCTTTCTGACTGTAATTTGAATTCAGAGTTATATAATATTCTAGTAAGTGTAACGAAAGTCTAATGACTTGGTCAGAAAAATAATGTTGCTGTATGGACCCATGAAATACTTGCATATGAGTTCTGTTTAAATAAAGGTTTTAAAAGATTAAAATGTATGTAAATCATTTTACTTAAACATTTTTACTTTGACTACCATTAGAAAAGAGTAAACTAGCTAACAGGATGTTAGCATCATCCACCGCATGGCTTTAAAGTCACGTTCACGTTAAACCAAAGCCTTTTGGAAATTTAAAAACAAGAGTGGGAAACACTTCCACTGCTGACTCTTTGTTAGCAACGCCTGGTAAATAAACACAGAACAACTGAAAGGACTTGCCTGGCTTCATTCACAACTGATCCAGCTTTCTGAGTCAGGATGCTAGCCAAATATCAGATAACATTGGAAAATGCAATCAGAACCAACGTTTAGTATTCATTTTGATCCCATCCGAGCATGTCCAGATTGGGCCCTAACATGTCAGGGATGCAGTTTATTTGCTCCAAAGACCTTTAGGTTTCCTCCTCCTGCACTGATATTAAACACTGTTAAAGGAACCCGGTTCAGGTCAGGTACCAGTTCTGGTCCACGTTCCTCAAAACCCTTGTCTAACCTGACTCTAATTCATGTGTGAAAACACGACCGTGAATGTGAATCTCCCTCTCCCACTGCCGCTCGCTGTGATCCCCAGCTCCTCGAGGAAATTGCCTAATTACATATTTAAGGTGTAATAAGACAGTTTGTGCGCTGGCCTGTGATGTAGCGAGTGCGACGAAGTGCTCCATATTTCAGCGGGTAAGGCGGCGTGGCTCGATGATAATGGCTTGTTAAGGTGGAGGAAGAAGGAGCTGCTGCTGCTCTCTAATCACTCTGAAGCCTTGATTAGCCCGAGCACACGAATAATGGGTGGCATTTTCTGCGGCCTGTCGGGCGGCGGAGGAGGAGGGAGGGGGGGTGATTTAACAGCCTCCCTTCTCCTTCCTCCTCTTTCTCATCCCAGTGGTTTTGATCTATTTTTTACTGCCCGTCTCAGTCATTTATCAAGAGCAGAATGGCTAGTAAAGTAATCTGACATTAGCACCCAGTGACTAATACCTCAGGAAAGAAAAAGAGAGACAGGAGAGGTTTGTCATTTAAATAAATCATGGAGCACGTCTCCATTAAAGGTGAAAAAAAGAGAAAGAAATGTTGGAATTGGCCTCTGAACCTCGGCGCTCGTTTTCAAAGCAAACTGGAGAGTGAGTAGATGAGAGCCAGTTAAACGGGGAAGCAAAGGGACGGCTCTGAATGCACACATTTAATGACGACTGAGATTCGACTGTTACACGATGGTGCGAACAGGTACATCATTTATTAAATATAGTTGGTAAATTATAAATCACCTGACTGATGTTTATCATGTAAAATGGATCATAGATTATTAGAAAAACTAGTATCCAGTTATGTTACTGCCAAGTAACAAATACCAGTTATTGCTGTTTATTTAACGTACATGACTGGTTCAGCGAGCAGTGAGTCAGTCTAACAGTTCACAGCATTAGGGGCGTGGCCTCTGTGATGGGTGGGTGGCAACACAGGCGGCTGTAGCTGTGAGCTGTTGGCTGGGCTTCACCTCAGCTAATTGGAGCTAACTGCCCGTGTTTGTGTTTTGGGATGTTTTTAATGCAATTATCTCACCAATAATATGGTTTTCTATACATTCATTCATTTGTTGCTGCTGATGTGGGACCTGGTCTTCCCGGCCACCTCTTTTAGTGATGGTGGGGCATTCTCAAACCTGTGGAGCGGTATAATCTCTCTAATCCAAACCTAAAGCCCAGGGGCCAGAATCAGCCTTGCAAAGACTCCAGTCTGGCCCATGGGACAGCTTTAGAAAATGTGAATAGATTGTGCATAGATTTTTAACTTTTCACTGTATTTTCAAAAGTTTTTCCTGTTGATAAAGACTCCCACCACCCATTACAACCATACTACACCAAAGTACAAGCACATTTTCTGTGATTTAATAAAATCATTATTGTCTAAGTTTACAATTACATTAAATGTCATTAAATAAAATAATTGTTAATGAAGAAGTGTTTTTTTCCAAGATTTGACTGATTTTATGTATAATGACCTTTTTTGTTTTGGGGGGTTTGATGGTGGAAAAGTGAAAAGTTTTAATGATGTGTGTCATGTGGGAGGAGCTAGCTACCCGGTTTGATCTAAACAAACTGACACCTACAGTGCCGGAAGGTCTTTGATCATTGCTTTGAAAAAGTTTTGAAGGACAAAATAATTTTTTAAACTTCCTTTTCAGTGTGCAACTCGTCTAATGGTTGGAAGCTTCTGAGCTACACTATTCATGTTAAAATTTATGACTCTACAAAGCCAGATTTACCTCCTGCTCTCAAGGTCAATAACTTATGTTTATACAACATTAAATATTGTTTTATGATTTTAAAACGTATGTTTGAGTACATCAGTGGGCAGATCGTTTGAGTGAGGTCTGAAAGCACAACTCTGCTGTGAAATTATGGCGTCACTATGACCCCTGACCTCTGTTTGTTAGTAGACTTAGATATAGACGTGTAATTTTGTCATTTCAAACACCATTTTTTTCAGGAAACCCCAGAATTAAATGTTTGATGAATGATGGGATGAAGAGCAGGAACCACTAAAGAAGGAATCTACACAACTGAAGGTAAATGTGATGGTAAAATAAAAAGAGCTGTGCCTTTGGACTTTAGTCCTCACGTGTAGTTTTTTTTTGCCTTTTAAAAGAGGAAAATATGAAGTTTATGTGTATGAACGTGAATATGAGACTGGACAGGTGAAAAACTGTGTTCAGGAGCACAGAAATACAGTGGAACATGGCATAATGCTTAAAATGAACACATTTTGAATTTACAAAACAAAAATTTAAAAAAAAAAAAGCTAAATTCACAGTTTAGGCACAAAAAGTAAAAAACGTAGAAAAACTGAAGTGTAAGAAAACAGTAAAAATGTGGTTAAATTCACTATAATGCTTGACAAAATACTGAAAATAAAATAAAATACAGCAAACAAGCTGCAAAATTCAGTAAAACATAACAAAGCAATGAAAATAAACTAACCATCCATCCATCCAGGGCCAGCAGCCTAAGCAGGTTGCCCATACCTCCCTCGCCATGGCCATTTCCTCTGGCTTACACCAAGGACCAGCTGGGAGATGTAATCTCTCCATCATGTTCTGTTGTCTCCTCCCAGTACATGCATGTAGCGTCCACATCTGACGAGTCAGCGCGTGATGTCATGGGCACATCACTCAAGCTGTCCACTCATACGTATTTTACATGAAAATTAGCACTACATTTTCTCCCCTCATTTTATCATCAGCAGATCAGACGTCCAGGCTTTAGACAGCTGACGAGAGACGGCCAAACAACAACATAACGTTACAAGCTAATGTCATGCCGCTAACATTATAGACAATAACGCCCACGTTAGTTCCACTTCAAGAAAAGTTTTAATTACAGCAGCTAACACTGACGGAAAATAATGAACATCCTCTACAACTCACCTCAGTATCACCACCATTAATCTCAAATGAACTTCATTGACAGTATAAGGAATAATGCACAGAGACGTGTCAACATCAAATATAACAAAAATCAGGTAAATGCCTGATCCAGTGACTGCAGTTCCAGTGACTGGGGTTGTTACCCATATTGATACAAAATACTGATGTATTTAAACTTTTGTAGGCCTTTATATTTCGTCCAATATCATTTGAGGCATTGTTGATAATAGTGGACGCAGAAAATGTCAGAGTCACACTTCAAACACTCGGAGGGCGTAAGTTAAGATCCATCTTCAGCCCTCCCTTGCCCCATTTCTCCACATAAGGAGTAAGATGCTTGTCCTTAAAGTGTTCTACTTCCTCTGAGAGAAGATATACACTTGTTTGTTTACTCATAGTTTCATCTATATGATGTTTAGCAGGTTTTTCACTATGTTTCAGGATTATTACACGTCCAGAATGGCCAACAAGTTCATGTCACATGGTCAGCAGTCACGTGCCTGCAAAAATGACATCATTGGGCAAAACTATAGCAAAATTAGTACAAAATTCTGACAGAAAGGTGAATATGGCAAAATACTGAAAACACAACCAGATACTAAAAATACATAAAATATACTGGAGTGCAGACATGTTTCCTCCACTTATTATTGTATTGACCCTGTTCCTCCCTCATGCACACCTCACTTCCTTTAATCTCACTTTTCTCATCACTGATTGGTTCTTGGGTTTCCTCATCCCTTAACTGAACTCACCTGGAACTCATTATATTAGGACTGCACTGATACATCAGGTGAATTTCTTTTGTTCTTCTAGTTTATATAGTTTATTAGGTTAATTTGTTTTAAGGTTAATGCCTCGAAGGCTGACCTCGTTTGTCTTTCAGAGTTTAGGGATCCATCTAAAGGAATGTAAGTTAAAGTAAAGAAAAACTCTGGAGAGTCATTGATGATAATAATCCCTTCCTTTGAACCTTCTAACTATATATATAATATACAATCAACACCTTGAAGCTCAACCATCAGGGCGTTATTATTTATCTGCAGTGTCCTCTTCAGCCTGTAGGGGGCACTGTGAGGGCCGTTTGTGTGATTTTTCTGTAGGATAAAAATGATTTCTGCATGACAGAACCAAACAGACAGATTTTTGGGTTTCATCTCTTTATCCGTGCCCTGGTGTGAACAAAGAGAGTGAAGCAGTCGATGCGCTCAGATAATCCTGCAGCACCGCGGTCCACCTCCATCGATCTTTCGGGGTTTGGTGGTGGTGAGGGTCAGTCAGTCAGTCATCCATGCTGCTGGAGATGGATGGTTCACACACACACACACAAACACACCTCTGCACGCCCCCACCTCAACCCCGAGACGGCCAATCAGCTGCAGGCCAGCGGTCAAACTCTGCATCTACATTATGCATGAAGCAGAGAGTCCTGAGAGGCAGCAGCAGAGTCGAGTTCGCTCAGGATGTTTACTCCACCGTGTGTGTGTGTGTGTGCTTGGCCCTGCTTGGGGGTCCAGACATGAGCCCCTCTGAGGGAAACCGTCCTCTTCCTCCCTCCCGCCACTCTGCAGCCTATACGAGACAATAAAGATGAGATCAATAAATATTGATGATTGTAATTTTGTGTTTGTCTGCCAAAATGTGCAATTATCTAAATTTAAATTTAAATTCAACAACTATTGAAACACGACAGAAGAGTAGATTGTATTGTTTATTTGTCCCAAAGGCTTGAAAATCCTGGACAGAAATTAAATATAACCTGTAGAAAGACAGTTTAAATACATGGAATAAATATATCAACTCCAATATTCCAAATATCTCAAAGAAAAATGTACCTGGTCAGGTGAACCGTCACTCAGATGTGCTGCTACAGGTCACATGCTGATCCTCCAAATACTGAGGGAAGGTCCTCCCTCCTTTAGCAAAGGATACACCTGACTGTCCTTTATGAAAGGAAAGGAGATAATTACGATGTTTCCGCTGAGGTCAAGGAGAAGTGGTTAGGAAAAAGTGGTAAAAAGAATATTTATTTAGTCTATTTGTCCACCGTCTTAGGCTAAGACAGCTGATGCACTTCAACTCCACTTTTGTCGCTTCCCCAATGTGGTGTTTTTGTAAATATCTCAGGTTTCTGTCATAAATCCTTGTTTTTCTCTTTTTTTAAAGGTGTTTAAAATGATTCTTGTTCCCGCTTTCAGTTTACTTTCTGTTTTATTTTGAATGTTAGTTGCTTCCTTTCTTTGTTCTCTTCCCACCCTCATTACAGTCTCATTGAGGGCACCTGTACCTTTTTATCCTCCTGAGGTTAGGTGAAATTCCTGCATTTGTTTTGGATGTTATTTCGCAGTGATTAGCAGGTATCTGTCTGGGTGAAGCTCACCTAATAATGGCAGCTGAGAAATAAAGAGAGGAGCCGTGTGACTGACTTGTATTGATGGGGAAATTTGCTTCTCTCTGTGTTTCAGAGATCAGATGATTCTGCCTCTAACACATATTTCCCTTCAGCAACATGAAGTTCAATCAGGCAAACGCCTCTTTGTTCATTAAACTCAGCCAGGCCACTGCGATCAATACGCCTGTAGAGCCGACATTAACGAGACCGCACCTCACCGCTGTACCGGACCGGAGACAGGCTGGATCCACCGCACACCTTTGCTCCAAAGTCCATCAGAGGCTGAGTGTTAATGCGTGCATTAGTGAGGAGGAGGAGGATCCCCTGAGCCCCACGTTTCTCCAACTTAATTATTAAGAGGGAGGGGGGCTAATGAACTGTAGGATTACAGAGGTGATAATCGCTGCCTTGGTAGGTGCATTAAGCCTGGCTGTGTCATTAGGCTGCGAGCCTGACAGCCGACAGTCAGCGACACAGAAACAGACAATAAACGTAGCAAAGGATGGACCCGCAAGGAGTTTTCTGATTCTGGGCGAACCTTCAGAGCCTCTTTGAAGCTCGGATAGAAAACGAGGCTTTCCCAGGCATTCAGGCGGGTATAACCCTGTTTCCACAAAGAGTAGATGTGCAGGTGATTTAAAGGCCACGTTTAACTGAAACTAGTCCAGAGAAACAAGTCAGCTGTTTAAAAAATATCTCCTCATTTTGAAACTGACGACAGCACATTTAAATTAGAATGCTCCAGAATGCTTCCCACTCACAGAGGACTCACGCTGCTGAATAGTTTGAGGCCTCCGTTATTTCCAGG
This sequence comes from Diplotaxodon limnothrissa, assembly GCF_057381915.1. NCBI lineage: Eukaryota > Metazoa > Chordata > Actinopteri > Cichliformes > Cichlidae > Diplotaxodon > Diplotaxodon limnothrissa. The sequence continues at coordinate 10,872,536 of NC_140597.1, read as the reverse complement.
TCCAGATGTTTTCTGAGGGTCAGAGTTCAGCATCTGGACTCTTACTGTTAGAGCACAAACAGTGAGGGGTTTGATAGCGACGACCAATGATAGTCACAGTCTGAACCTTCGAATAGTGAAAGACTTAACACACCTGACATGTGAAAATCATGAGAATATTTTTCAGACTCACTGATTTTTAATTCAACTTCAAATAATCACATTCAAGCACCACATTTATTTTTGTTTCTTATAAACAAAGACCAGCATGATGTTTGGTGGCAGGGAGGCTCTTGTAGAGTCAGTGCTCTTTCATATTGTAAGAGGCATCTGAGGTTATTTGAAAGCATGCTGATTGCCTCTGATTGGAGGTTTGTCCAACCGGCAGGAGACCTCAGGATGGATCGAGAACTCTCCGGAGAGATTATATATCACAGGAATTCCTGAGGAGAAACTGGGAATACCCTGGATGGATGGTTTGTATATTTAAATGTGGATCTCTACATTAAATATTTGTTTCTTGTTTCTCCCACCCAGGTCTCATTTACCCATGACCCCCCGCTCGTCATTCCTGATGTCCAGAGGGGATGAGTCCGATTTATCATTGTTTCAGGTGACGTTTCCCATTCATCACCTGCAGGCGCTTCATTAGTAGAGAGCAGGCTATGAGGGTAATTAAATTCAAACACAGTTATGTAACGTGGACACACATGATGAAGTGCTCTGTGTGTTTGCGCAGCATCCCAACATGCTAATGTTTGTATGTGTTTGGCCTGCAGTCGGTCTCAGCCCACAGCTCCCTCTGTTAATTTAGCTTCTGACTTATGAAGCAAACGGTCTCCTCTTTAGAGGTCCACACTGTCAGACCTCATGTGATCACAGAAATATCAGAAATAAAGAAAAATCAGAGAAACACGCATGTGAAGTAGGCTGAACATTTTGGGCCTGTCTCAATATGTGTACTTGCGTTCTCGTGTACTCGCGACACGTCATCAGTCGGAGATCAAGTACTGTTCCAATTCAAAGTACGAGAACGCAAAAAATTCCCGGCTGTGTTCTTGCTCTGCCTGTTTTATCGAGCATGCATCGGTGGTGTTTTGTGTGTGTACAGCTAAATATCCCAGAATGCATTTCATCCCAAACTCAAACATGGCAATGGCGGAGGAGCACTTTTAATTATTACTCTTTCTGGGTCACAAAATAAACTTTTAAGTTATTTTCAAGGGAGAATGTAGCTGTGTAAACTTCAAATATCTGCTCGATTTATCAAGATATCATATATTTCCAAACATGCTCCGACGTTTTCGGACACGTCTGTTTGCCGCCAGCTCCATAGCAGACCGGGAGGTCGAGGGTCACTAGAGCCGGCGAGAACAGCGGACTCACGGCACATCTTTTCAAATATTTGTTCAGTTTTCCTGCAAACCCCAGCAGCTGTCTATTGTAATTTTTGAGTGTCCACTAAAATAAAAATAAAAGCATTCTAACATCTCACCTGTTTGTTTTTATTAAGGCATACATGTACACTATTTTTACTAATAGAGATTTTGCTACTGAGGTTAAACATGATATATAAGTCACTTAGATCACTTCTGAATGTTAATGTTTGGTTTATTTCAGTGTTTTATTTGTTCCTGACTAAATCGGTTTGGCTGAGATAAAAGTTAAGCTTCATAACATATTACTCACAGTTAAATTAAGAGGGGACGGCAGTAAAAACTCCGGACCTGTGACATCATCAAGCACGCTGGTGTACAAATCATGAGTCCGTGCTCTCATTCTCGGCAAGTCGCATACTTGAGAACTGAGAAAGGGCCAATGTTTTAACCCTGTTCCATGATACATTCTTAGCATAATTTCTGTATATCACACAGGCTACATGCTGTTTAAAGAAGCTAAAGCTATCTGTACAAGTTACTCTATCTTGGCTGTTATTGCACAAAGTAAAGGTTATGCATTTTTGTTTACTGATTGTTAAAATAAGCACTTCATATACAAGTTAGTATCATGGCTCAAGTTAGCTGCTGAAATAATTTGGCAAGTTAGCCAACTAACAATATTTGTCTAGTGACAACATTAGCAAGCAAGATGTGTTTGGCCAGCTAGCTGTAAAGTAACTTTTTAATGTTAGCACATGAAAAAAAAAAATGGAGATGTCGAGCAAAATCATTAGAAGATTTGGATGGCTACTCATCCTTATTCACTCAACGCAGGATTCTGTTTCATGAGATAGCTTTAAATTTGCCAGTGCTAGCAGAAACATGAATATTAGCTAACATTGCCTAGAAAAAAGACAGCTGAATGTGATCCGCAAAACTAAAAGACCCCTCCCTGATCCAAATGTTCTGCTGTTTACCATAGCTGGATGAATTAGTCCCCTGTATCATATCAAGAATACCGCAACAAGTATGTGTTAGCAGGTAAATTCCAAGCTATGTCTGCCTATGTTGGCTAACACCAACCTTTGCCAGTAGAACAATGATTTGGGACTTGGTTTGATTTTAAAAGCAGCATCTCTCTATTAACTGAATGCCCTGAATGCGGGATTATTAAGGATCGGGGGGGGGGGGGGCTTATGAAAGATCCCTGGACATGACAAGTGCTAATAAGCAGTACTGGGTATCTCCATCACGATTCTATTTAGTATGAAAGCTGCATTGTTGACTTCCTTAGTGCATATGTTTGCAGTCTTATTGAGTTTGTTCTTATTATTTACAAACTAAATACCAGAAAGTCAGAATATTCTCCATGAATTAAAATACTACTAATATTATTCAGTATTTGACAAGTCTTCAAATACCATTTTCCTGCCAGATGAGCTTTGTGTTCTTCAAGAGTTTTGAGAACCTTGTTTGTCTTCTCTTTGTATGGTTTTTCTGTTTGTGCTGTAGTATCTAATTTCATCGCACTGCAGAGATTTCGGTTAACAACTCTTCTTTCATGTGGTAGAGATACAATCTAGAATTTTCTGGTAAAATCAGGGGATAATCCACACTTTAAGATTAGAAAATTCAGAACTCACACACTTCCTGAATTTTAAATTCTCTTTGACAAAAGTTTTTAAAGGATTTTTTAAAAGGGAAGATAGCGCTTTCAAACATATTATTACTGTAAATTCTCAACTACCACCACATAAGAGGAATTCTGGTATTCTCAGCAGAAAATTTTATCTTCAGCATAACCGCAGCACCGTGAAGATTTTCCCCTCCACAGATTGGAAACAAACAAAGTGAAGCTGGGGACCTGCGCACAGATAAATGTCCAAACGTTAAACCTGGCCCTGGAGCTGACGCAGAGACGGGACTTCCAGAGTTGTCGTTTCCCTCTGAATGCTTTTCTGCTCCATTTGCTGCCTTTACAGCCATGGTGCGGAAGGTTCGACCCCACCGTCACTACCCTGCAGGCTCGTCGGTGTGCCAGAGTCAAAGCATCGAGGCTGGGGAGGGATGGAAATGAGTCGTAAAGACCCTGGAAAATCCATGAGAAAAAAAACACACACACACACTTATCCCAGAGCATAAACGAACATGAGCTGACAGGAAAAACAGAAGTGAGCAGAGTGTGATCGTAAATAAATAATATTTCTTATTGTTGTTTTTCTGTACCCTAAAACATATATGACAAATAAGAAAATCAGTGTAAAATCATCTAAGACTACACTGTGAAAAGCTTCAGGTATTTTCTTTTTCTCTTCCTCACTCGCTTCCTGTTTTACTTTGGTAATCTCTTTCCCTTTGAACTTCTGTCCTTTTACTTCCTGTATATGTCTTTTTCCCACCTTTTTGATCGTTGCTCACTCCTGTGACCACAACAGAAATTAGAGCTATTTTTTACTTTCCCTTTTCTCTCTACACGTTCTGCTGAGCTGATTGAAGCTTGTAAATTTGTATTCCCATCTACTGATATTATTTTATTATTAGGTTAATTTAGCACAAGGTTCTGTTAGCTTTGCACAAAAATAGAAACGTCCTCCAAAGAGCTACTTTTACTTACTTTGAGTACATTTTAGAGCCGGTACTTTTTCACTTTTACCTGAGTAAAGAAGTTGAATCTGTACTTCAACTTCTACTGGAGTATTTTTTAACACTAGTATCTGTCCTCTGAACTGTCTGCACTTTTGACAGCTCTGCTTCAAAGAAGGTTACGTTCAGGTCCACTTGTTGTGCTGGAAGGGGCAGCGTTGGGTTGTTGACTCTTTGTACTTAAATATTTTTTACATAAAGCTGTCACAGGTCTGAGAATGATTAAATGTCCGTCAGATCTGAAAAATTAAGTGTAAGTATGTTGATTTTTTAGAAAGAAAATCTTCCCCGTTTCTGTTCACCTGTCAGTTGAAACTCTTTTCTTGCGGGTTTACCAACAAATAAACTCCCCCAGCTTTATCAAAACTTTTTTTTTCACATTGATTCATTAATTTTCTCCTTGCCTGAGTCCTCATTATTTCTTAAACTTATTTTGGTGATGAATATTCAGTGACTGTGGACTCTTAAAATGCATCGTTGGTGGGTAATTGCAGATTTCTCTGCTTCCTGTCCGACTGCAGCAGTCTAATGTGCTCATGCAGATCACAGCACATCTAGAGCGTCTCTCCAGATGGATTTTCTGACTCTCTGATCCGTGTCATGGCTTCGTGGTGCTGCCGCCTGCTGTGCGGTCCAGTCCGCCGGGTCCCTCCATGGGCCGTTTATGTTAATCACGTCATAATGTTATTTAGATCAATCGATCGGCCCTCTCGCCCGGCGCTGCCAGGCTGAGGTCAGGAGCCATGGGGGTGATGAGTTACATTTGCACAATGCTGTGGAGCCGGGCGGCCCCTCGCCGTGGAGGGCGGGCGTCGTCCTCCTCACGCCTGCGGCCCCACGCTGAGCCTCAGAGCGCTGGCCTTTTCCCCTCGCCAGCCCGTCAGACGGAGGCAGACTGACAGCGAGTCCCAAACCCCCCGACCGCCTTCAGACATGACTGCTGCTGTCAGGCGCTCAGATATCACCACGACTTATTCTCCAAACCCCAGCTCGCCATCACGCACGTTCAAAACTGAGCTGAGGAGCAAATGGGCCTCTGTGACCTTTAGTGCAGAATGAGCACAAACAACATGAAAAATAACGGCGTGTTTCACAGCTAACCTTTAACACGCCTGTTTAAAAAGCTGCTGCTGGGCTCACGGGTGCTGCATTCAAAGCCACAGAACTTTATTTAAACTCCTGTTTAGGTCCCAGAGGGTCCAAAGATGCAAAATCTGTCAGAAAATTAAGTTCAGACTTCTGAGGAATGACCTCACACTAACAAAGAGTGAGATTGATGCACACAGGCACGAATGATGATGCTTTCCAGTTTAACTTTTCAGCTTCTGTGCTTTTAAATTTCCCGACTCATAAGCACAGAGTTGGAGTTTTTATAAATGGAAGTCAGCCGATGTAATTTAGGTGAAGTCCTAGTAGTGAACCCCTAGCTTTCCAGGTTCAGTGGACTCTTTAAAGATGTTTCACTCTCGGCTGTTCACTTTGGTACATCAAAAAAGCTTCAGGACTACATGGACACCAATTGATTACTGCTCTGACACTGTGTTAAGGTGGTCTATGAGTGTACTGTCCCCTATGGACGGTTACTAACTCCCAGATATCCACAAGCAGCTAAAAAAAAAAGGACTTCAACCCCATAAACATAAAAACTGATTCTCAGGAGCTCAACCATCAGCTACAACAGGATTATCTTCACTAATGTTGTGTTATCATTTGTTATTAAAGAGAAACAGAAACAGTTACACATGCTGAAACATCTATTTTCTCAATAAATGAGAGTGAAACAGTCACAGTGAGGTGTGCAGCACCAGGGTGGCCTTTTTATTCCATATCCTGTAATGTGGGAATACCGATTATTTGTATTGAGTCAGCACATACAAGCAGTTCTTCTTGCAGACTGTCTTACAGGTGAACTTGTGACTGATCGGGGTTTAAACAACTGGTGTCTGGACCAGCAGCTGGCCAATCACCTTTACTGGTCCTGGGCCATTGATTATGTCAATAAGGGACAAAACAAATGGCCAGTAATAGACTTCGATGCAGCCGCTTGAAACTGGGATTCTGTCAGAGAGACTCTGTGTCCCCATTGACTCCTGGAAGTCCACTGACGTCAACAAGAGAATAAAACCTGAGCCGATATCGACGTTATGCAGTCATTTAACCATGAACAATGAGATTTGAACTTGTCTGCCATTTCTGACATGTGACAATCATGATGACAATGATGGACAGGCCTAGAGACCAGCCCATGACCTCCTGACAACCGTCTGTCGCTAGGGAAAAATGTATTCCTGCAAAATCCTCCCTGTGATTGCTTTGGTCGCCATGAGATTACCGTTATCACCGATAGTTTGCACGCTGACTTGCCTGCAAACACTCGCCAAAGTAAAAGTTGTGGCCCAGAGCTGCATCCAGCATGTTTCAAAAGGCACAACTTTTACTTTGAAGGCAAACAGTCTCTATTTCCACTCTGTGTTGCACTTTTCAAAGGAGGTTTTTGGCAGAGCACCCTCTTTGTGACCACCAGCGACCTCCAGGAACAGCTCGCCAAACAGTCGGGGAAACTCATTTTTCCCTCATGACTTTTGTTTATATCACATCCAATATGGTGAACAACTCCTGAGCGATGTGTGCATGACATCAGGTGAAAAACTATAAAATCGCAACTTCCCGTTAATCTTTGTGAAGAAATTGGTCCTAGCGCAGCAGGGGGTGCTCCTGAGGTGTTCCTCAGCAAAAGAAAGACAGTGTGTCTGAACTAAAATAAAATGGCTTCACATCTTTTAACCTTCGTGTGCACACAAGAAGCAGCTGGTTGTGCTGGTTGAAGGTTATGGGGACGTCCCCAGTGCTTGCGGAAAGGTGTTTTACTCCAGCTTAAAAATGAGACTAAACTTGTTGTCTTCACGACACGATGAAGAAAAATGTTTAACCCATGACATTTTTATTACACGCCTCCATAGACCCCAGAATTCATTCTGAGGTTTCGATCATATTGGAGATATTAATGGACTTACACGCATGTCCAACACACACCAAATAAGCAGGCACACAGGTGTGTCTATGAAGATAATATGAGAGGACGATGGACTCCCTCGTGTCCACACAGAGGCCATAATGGACTCTAACATGCAAGACAATGGACTCAGGTGGACTTCCCCGAGTCCATTTAGAAGTGGTGGTCGACGGTGTCCTCATTAAGACACTAAACACAAACACAGGCTCTCAAGTGCACCTGCAGGGACGTTGATGTAGAGGCATAAACAGACTCTGAGCCGTCCTCGCAGAGATGCTAACAGCTTTTCATGTTTGATAAACTCGGAATGAAATCACATCAGACCTGTCCACGTGGCGACGGGCTCTGACCGCCGACACCTTCACATCATCTCTTTGTGTTTTACCATTTCCTCTGTTTTTATCAGAAACGCTCTCACAGCCGCTATACCTGCGATTAAAAATGCACAAACTCGACAGCTTCCTCTCCTCCGCACAGTCTCCTCCTGCTCCTCTCCGGCACATAAAGACAGTACAAAGCCTTCACTCTCAGAGCCTCCCTCACTTGTTTGGCCTCCCCCAGGACCCATAGGCGTTGTTGGAGCCCGGCGCTCTCCCCCGGCGCTGCGGTTCACCAGGTGTTGTCTGCAACAGGCAATTAGTAGAATAGGTGTAGCTGTCAATCAGCCGGCTGGAAGATTAGCTGCTTGGCCGTAATTAGCGGGTTAGAGGCTTCTTGGCCCAGCGGATAAAGGCTTTGCCAATAATGGGCCCTGGGGTATTAATTACTGAAGGTCGAAGCTGCCGAAAAGGCCAGGATCTTAGCAGCAGCACACGTAAGATGATTGTTTAAATTTCAAAAATAATACTGGTCTGACAGTTGTTGGAGTCCCGCGGGGCGGCGGGTACAAGGTAGCCGAGGTAATTAGTTTGAAGAGGGAAAGGGCATGGTTACAGGCGTGTTTGTGAAGAGTGAGGAGGGGAAGGGAGGAGAGGGGGGATAGAGAGAGGAAAATATAAATGTGAGGATGGAGGGGGGAGTAATGTAAAAATATAAACAGGAGGGAGGCTGGAAATGCGAAGGTATAGATGGAGAGGGAGTGGAGGATGGAAGGAGATGCTGCTGTGAGAACATAACAACATAAGAGGGAGGAGAAAGCGGGAGGGGGTGGGGGCTGGGGGTGAAGATGAGGATGAGGAAAGAAGAAGAGGTGAAATTTTAAAACTCTGCGTCCGAATATTCTGGTGACACCCTCCAGGGAAACCCCGCCCTCGTCATCCTTCCTTCCCAGGAAAACCTGAGGAGATCTGTTTCCTCCTGAGGCCTCTGCAGACTCGAGCAGCAATAAAAGTGTTTCTCGTTGTTCCTGCAGAGGACGGTAAACGCTGCGTAAATCCATCAGCGCCTGACGTCTTTTTACTGCCGACGCTTCAGTTGCTCTGATTCTCGACGCAAATCGCAGCTGCGGGCGATATCGAGACCGCACGAGGGAACGGAGAGATGCAGAGAAGCCATCTTTAATGCCGCATGGCTGCAGAGTTTTAGCCACAGATGATATATGAAAGATGAATGTAGCCATGAGCATTTTGACCACCACCACGTTTGTGTATTCGAGTCAGAATGACCGTATCTGGAAAATGAAACTATCCTGTAGAGTTCACTGCAATGGCGGGAACTGGCTTTAGAGACCATGTAAACATGCTAACATTTTAACATGGGAGCCTATGGGCTCAGTGCTGGAGCCAGCCTCTGGTGGCGGTTAGTGGAATTGCAGCTCAGTGTGGACTTTCCAGTTGATGTTTAGTGAAACTTGCTTAATTATTTTTATGCAAATTAAGGTATTGTGCACTGCAAACTGAGCAGAAGCATGCAAAAATCCTGCAAAAGTACATAACACACACAAAAAAATACACAACACCCATAAATCCTCTGCTTCTTTTAAACGTATCTTAATGCAGTCCTGTTGTGTTTTGGGAGATTTTGTCTTTTTTCTACTTCCACTGTGTTTTATTCCGTTGTCTTTTGTTTGCTTTTGCAGCTTTTTTTTTTTTCAGTTCCAATGCATTTGATCTCTCAGGACCACCATAGCATTGGGTGGATGTGGCTGACTGCAGGTAATAGTGAAAGCAGGCAGACTTTCACAGGAGGAAAAGCAGAAGCGTAACTGGTGGAGGATGCTTAATAGCTGGACATGACTCTCCGTTAATAATCAGAAAATCAGGTTAAAAAACAAACCTCCTGCAGCTTTAAATTCAGAGCCTCCAGTCTGTCCCTGAAAACGAGACTCGGCTCCCCCCTCTGTCTCCCCCCTCTCCATGCTGACCATACTGTAAATCACCGCTCATGTAAAACTCTGCACCTGTGGCCCCCCGGCGACTCCTGATCCGAGGGCCACAATAAACATGTCAGGCGGGCCCCGCCTCCCCCCAACGGCCCCCATAAATAAACATAAACCACAGCAGCAGTAGTGCATGCTGGGTGCAGCCAGGGGTCGTTACAGCGTGTGTGCTGTGTTTGTCATTTTTATTTATTTTTATTTTTTTATTCTCTCCACTGCAGAGTTGAAGCCTCGACACAACACAGCAGCCTCAACTTTATTTAAACCCACATGTTCAGAGTCAACAGAGTCAGAAGCAGAGCAGCGTTTAGTGCTTTTGGTTTGCACCTGAACAAAAATAACTTTTACTGACATCAGGAGAGAAACAGCTCAAATCTCTCTGTTGATCAGACGGTTCAGAGGTGTCATGAATGTGTTGATCTGTGAGTGCAGCTGGGTATAAAAATATTCTTTGTAATAATGGAAGTCTTCTTCTTAAACATGCACACCTTTTAAAAGACTCCGAATCACACCTGGATCTGAGGCAGGTGACAAAAAAGTACAAAAACATTAAAATTCAGATGACCAATCATATTAAAAACATATTTATACCATGTCATCATTTATTTTTACAAAACCAAACCAAGGTTACTGCAGTAAGTAATCGTGTTCTGTGCGACTTCATCAGCCTCTCACGTCAACGTGGAGGAATTGTGGCTCATTCTTCTTCGCAGGTTGCTTCACCTCATTGAGATTCACTGACATTCATTCACACACGGCTCCCTGAAGGTCCCACCACAGCATCTCAGGCGGGGTTAGGTCTGGACTTTGACTGGACCATTGCAGCACCGCGATTCTTTTCTTTTTTAGCTATTCTGTCAATGATTTCTTGTAGTGCGTGGGATCATTGTTCTGTTGGATGACTGAACATCATCCAAGCTTTAGCTGTGGGACAGATGTCCTCACATTTGACTCTAGAATACTTTGGTATACAGAAGAGTCCACTGTCCACACAGTGACTGCAAGGTGTCCAACAGGGCCGTTGGTAGCCATTTGGGTGCCCTAAGCACAAATGCTTTATGGTGCCCCCCCCCGCCACTGAAAAAAAAAAAAAAAACATTAATACTTTTGAATTTCTCAGTGGAATTTGTTTAATTAAATAACAACAAACATGACAGTTAAACAAATAAATAAGGTTAAAGGAGGTTAAAAATACTGTTACAAATAAATACTGAAACAAAAATTGAACATTGGAACAAGAACAAAGAGCCTGGCAATAATGTGTAATTTTTTTTATAAAAAAATAATATATATAATATAATAGTATTATTATTAATATATTTACAAATAGTTTCACAATAGAATTTAAATAAGAAACTTAAATAAGAAAAATAAGAATTTGAACACAAAAGCCACATTCCTTAAGTAACTATGTTAAACATTTTTACAATTCGTTGTCAGAGTATGCCCTAGACTCTAGGGCATACTCTGACAACCAGAAAATGCAGGCGTGGTGTGCCTCTCTAGGGCCTAGAGAGGCACACGCCTGCATTTTCTGGTTGCAAAATCAGCTATAAGGTCATCATATGATAGCTTCTGAGCCACGTCACCATTGATGCTGATAACAGCCAGACCACTTAAACGTTCCTGCCCCATTGATGAACGCAGGTACGTTTTAATGAGTTTGAGCTTTGAAAAGCTTCGCTCAGCAGAGGCAACTGTGACAGGCAGGGTCAGTGCAATACGCAGAGCAATCCACAGATTGGGATATACCTCTTGAAGCTGATTGTCATGTAAAAATGACAGCATTTCCAAAGCAGACGTCTGTGGTGGCAGCTGAGGAAGGTTGATGATTTCCTGCATCATCTCAGGTCCATCAATGTCAGCTACTCCCTTATCTGTCAGTGTCTTCTGTACTTCAGTGCAGTGTTTTTTTAAATCCTCCTTGGACATCCCATTCACTTTGCTGAAATCAAGCAGCACTCCATATTTCTCCTTCACTTGATTCATGGTCTCAAACCTCTCCTGTAGGGAGATTAAAGCAGAGTCCACAACACAATTGAAAAATGTGACCTCAAGCTTTTTAAGGGCATCATGGAGGGGCTCATCAACAGCTTCATATGCAAACTGCCTTTTTGTGCTCCTGAGCCTTTTCTCCTTCAACTGTGGTTCTATGTTCAGGGCCTCACAGAGTTCTTTGGCAGCTGACACAGCCTCATCAAACCCAGACTGTCTGTATTTAGAGAGGTTACTTTTGGCAGTGTCAATGAGCCTGACAGCAACATCGAGCTGCATGGAGCTGGACTGTAGTAACTTGTTCACCTGGTTTGTGATTGTAAGAAGTTCACACCACACGATGGAGCAAATCAAAAATCGAAATGAGGCTACTTCCTCAGCAAGCACTTGAGCCTCCACCTTTGCGACTGCATCACTTACAGCTTCTCTGGCCTCCAGGAGAGCATCCCTCACTTCTTTTGTCTGACTCCGGACAGCAGTTACACTTTGAAGCCTGCTTTCCCATCTAACGTCACTCCAAGATTTAAGTGTCAATTTCACATGTTTTGTTAAAATGGCCCATCGCTGGGTGGCACTGGAAAAGAAATTGAACAACTTCTGCAAATACCCAAAGTAGCCAGTTGCATCTGGAGAGGACTTGGCAGCATCAGCTATGACCAGATTCATCGTGTGAGCTCCACAAGGCACAAACAATGCTCTCGGGTTTAATTGTAGCAGTCTGGCCTGAACACCTTGCTTCTTCCCCTTCATGTTGGCCCCATTGTCATAGGCCTGTCCTCGACAGTTTTCAAATGGAATGCCAAGCTCCTTCAACTTGTCAAGGACAACATTGGACAGGTTAAGGCCAGTTGTTTGCTCCACATTTATATAGCCAAGAAAGTATTCTTTAATATCTGGTTGTGCTTGGAAACAAACAATGCGTACTATGACTGACATTTGTTCAGTGTGACTCACATCTGGAGTACAGTCAAGAATGATGGAGAAGTATTTTGCCAACTGGATTTGCTTCACAATGGCGCGGAATGTTTCTGAAGAGATAATCTGAATTAGTTCGTTCTGTGTCTCAGGGCTGAGGTAATGTGTGTGGGAACCTTCATCTTTTATGTTGGCCAAGTGATTTGCCATTACAAGGTCATATGTTGCCATAAGCTCTACTTCCTTCAAGAAGTTGCCATTGTCCGGCTCATAAAGACAGTCAGAAGAGCCCCTAAAAGACAAATTTCTGGAAGCCAGTGAGAGAGTTATTGAGAGTAATCGTTTGAGAATCTCTCGCCACTTTTTCCTTTCTGCCTCTAGTAAGGTCAACTCCTGTTGATCTATTGCCATGCTTTTCTTTAGCCGTGTGTCCAGTTCTCTCCACTTAAGCATGCACTGTATGTGGTCTTGGCTACACTCATGACCCCTCAAACGGATGTTGATGTTCGACCAGTCACTGAAGCTCTCTGTACTCAGCTTTATATCCTTCACACTGAAAAGCTTACATGCAAAGCAGAACACAGCATTGTTCTGCGGTGAGTACACTAACCAGCTCCGGTGAACCTTTTCTCCATTGGGAAGAATTTTGAACTTAAGGCTAGTGTGAAATGCTCTTCCATCAGGCCCCTTTGGAAAATTAAAATCAGAGCTGACATTAAAAGGACCTCTCCGCACAATTTCAACACGATCAGCATCTACAATGTGAGCTGGCCAAAGAGCAGGATCGGTTGAAGGGGGCACACATGTCTCCACAGTGTCACTTTCTGATAGTCTCTCAGTGACAGGACTCTCAGTGGTACTTGTGTATGGAACTGTACCTGAACTGGTGGTTGATGGTTCTTGTTCTTCTTGGCTAGGGATTGTTGCAGGGTCTACAATGGCTGGTGGTTGATGTCCAGGGATGGCACTACTACTGGATGGTTCATCCTGTCCTTGAGATCCTCCTTGAACATATTTAAGCATTGACCCTGCATACAAGAGAAAATATTCAGGGATTTTACAGAAATACAATTTTGAATCTACAGTAGGCCTACGAAAGATTGCATTATAAGACTAATAAATTAAGTAAGTCACTGGTACATTTAAAAATTACTAACTATATTTTACATGTATAGATTTTCATAATGGCAAATGGCAATATAAACATGCTGTACATAATTTGATATAAATGCGCAAGTAGGAAATCTATATTACTGGAAGATATAGGTTTCATATTACAGTTTCACCAACAGATGTCGCCCTTGATCTATGAACCTAAAGAAAGACGAGAACTATTTATGTGTTCAGACGTCAATGGCATAAATAAGATATGCGTCTTTATAGATATCCTGAAATGCAGCAACATACAAAGTAATCTTGTCTAATCTGATAATAATACTTGACTGCATCACTGACCTATCCCAAAGTTAAGGTTAATCAGTAGCATGCATGACGTTAGCCAGCTAGCAACCTGAGGAGGGAAATGCTAGTCTCACGAATCACGATAACGTTAGCAATCGTGACTCACGATTGCTAACGTTATCTGAAAACCGTCAATTGAGTGACCATGATGAGTTGCTTTTAGTAGTCCATTCTATATTCATATCCACAACGTAAACAAACTACCCAACATCAATCATTTGCAACATTTGTTAACACAGTATGAACACTGCTAACAGGAGCTATCACAGAGTTGACGGACATGAGCGTGCAAGCAAGGGCTACAATAATGAACTTTTTTTATTATTATTATTTAAACATTGCCTTACCGGCAAGCGACGCCTGAGTTTCATCACGCTTCCTCTTCTTCTTTCTTTTCTCCGCTCCCGACTCCTGTTGCCGTTTCGAGGCCATGTTCAAACAGGTGTTTACCAATTATAGAACAGACCACTGGGAGTGGGGGGGCACCAGGAGGAGACTGGAGACAGGGCACAAAGCAGATTCACCCCTTTTCTCGGGAAAATTGTTTTATGTTGCTTTTGTATTGTTTAACCATATTAATGCATATGATATTTATAGTATTAATATGGTTTACTTTTTTTTTTTACGACCCTGATTTTTTTGGTGCCCTACCGGCCATTTGGTGCCCTACGCAGTGTGCGTTATGTGCGTTTGCGGAGCTACGGCACTGGTGTCCAACTCATGACCTCTCCACCACAGTGCTGACAGCTGGTCTGTGGTGTTTGTACTGTTTTTGGTTTGTGCTTTATGTACAAACATCTGCACTTTGATCTAGTTTGTTCCAGTCGTCTTTTCGTTTGTTCAGCTGCAGTTTTACAAACCAAAGCCATGCTGCCATGTTCTTCTTACAAAGAAGATGCTTTCTCCTTCAGCCCTTCCAAGCAAGCCAAACTGTCTTTTTTAATTGTGCTGTTTCAAACTTTAACCCTTAACATCCTAACTGGGGCTTGTAGAGTCTGAGATGGAGCTCTTTGTATTATTTTGCAGTTTTGTAGTTCCAGGTAATAGACTTACATTTGTTTATGTTAGCTAACTAGTGACAGAATCGATAACTCATAAGAAAATAATGGCACTAAAACTAAAAATCAGTTTAAGGGGTGGTCCACTGAACCACTTGCCACCTGACTCAAACAGGCTCTTCTCCACACAGTGTAATGGTCCCTGGTCTGGTGCCACTCTGTAATGGCGGTGTGGCGAGGAAGGAGCGGCTATTAGATCCAGCGGGCATGTGGTGTGGAGGTTAGGCGGACAACTCAAAACAAGACCATAGAAGCCAGGTCTCCGAGGCGCTACACTATTTGTACATACGTGTGCCGGGGTTAGGTAGTCGCTGGTGCCAGCCCGTTACAATGGTACGGTCTCTCTAAACAGATGCACAGAGAGCAGCATGCTTGGCTGAAATGGCTGCTGCTGCACACACACTAGAAGACTTTTTAACTACTACAATAATAGGACGGCACCCCCTAGTGGTACTATACTATACTAAGGCAGTGTTGCCAACTTAGCGACTTTGTCGCTATATTTAGTGAGTTTTCAGACCACCTTAGCGACTTTTTTTCTAAAAAGCGACTAGCGACAAATCTGGCGTTATTGGAGACTTATTTATGACGACTTTTTGACGTGAAAACGTGTATCGCTCCTACTCTCAACAAGCAGCAGTGCTGCCGTGGGCACCTCGCCTGTGCCAAAGCGCTCACAGGCGGAGGATAGTCCTCCCCCAGCTGCTGTCAGGGCAGGAGATGTTCACACCTATGCGCCCAAACTGCAAATGAGTCGCGCATGAGCGAAGCCGCTGCTCCCGCACTTACTGTAACGCAGTCAGTTCTTATTTTGCTGTTATGCTGTTTTGTGGATCACAAGGTTTAAAACTACTAATAAACACACACACACACAAAGTAACTCTCCCAGAGTGCAAATTTCGGGTCACTTTTGCCGGTCCAAGCCCGGATAAAGGAGCAGGGTTGGAATTGTGACATTAAAAAACAATAATTGCTAAAAGAAATTTCATTTGTAGTTCCAAATAAATTCTAAATGCATTTAGGACGTTTTTTACTCACTTTATGTCTCTTCCACGATGTTATTTCTCTCTCCAACAACATAGGTAGGTTACAATTACATTAGCATGACCAATTATGCAAATTAGGCAATGACATCATTTAGCGACTTCTAGCGACTAAGCTAAGATAACTGCTTAGTTATCGATTCTGTCACAAGTTAGCTAACATAAACTAATGTAAGTGTTTTAGCTGCAACCAACCAACCACATGACGTCACATTCTGTATTCAAGATTGAAGAAGTTTATTGTTTATTGTCAAAACACAAGTGGTTTTGCAGGGAAATGAAATTCTTCCCTTCACACAACTAAATAACAACTAAAATATAGAATACACCTAACCCTGAGCATAGAAAATAATAAACAAAGTAAAGCAAGTGCTATGTAGCACTTGTAGCTTATGTGTGGGTGTAGTCAGACAGAAGTACTGACAGAAGATGGCGCTGAACACCTCATCATATTTCATTCTGTACATTCATTCACAATTTCTCCCAAAGTTTCATAAAATACTCATAAAACTATAAATATATATATGTTTTCCATTATGTTTCCATGTTTACCTGCCGTGTGTTTTATTGGTGACTGTATGATGAGCTGTATTGGCAGACTGAAAGCTTTATTTTAACTTTACGTCTTCTTTCAGACTGGGATGAAAGGGTTTCACCCGACACCTCACTGATCACTTCATGTAATATGGATCAGGTAAAGAAAACGTCCTCGTTAACCTCTGACCCCTCAGCTCTCTGAAATTACACGTAAAACAGTCAGAAAAAGGAAAAGTGAATTAACTCATGGAAATTAAATTCAGTCGTAGTTTTCAGAGTGTTTAATAATGTGTGATAAGAGGTTCATGATCTGCACTCACAAAGACTTCATTAAATTGTTTCAGGCTGCTGGAGGCCCACGGTCTGCATGTCGATAGCTGCGTGACCATGTAACGTGATTGGAAATCTGTTCGATTACTTTGATAGGAAATTACTAACATGGTTATTGATTAAACTCTGAAGCTACAGCTGCTCTCTGACACCTGAACCATTACCACACCAGCACATTTTCACATCTTTAATTAATTTAACCTAAAAATGATAAATGCTAGATATCAAACTTAACGTTTAAAATTGCTGATAACATACTAACGTAAACTGGCAGGTCTTAACACGCTAAAACAAATCCACATGCCAGTCTGGATGTCTGCTGCAGGTCTGCTGGCCACATCCATCCCGCCGGCTGTTCCTAGGCAGCTCACGTGCGGTCTATGAGAAATTACCATTCAAATGCTTCCGATGGCAAATGAACAGGTACTTATATAGACCTTTTCAACTCTATGTCAGCACTCAAAGCAATACTGTATTTACTGGGTATTGATCTAATACCAAGTAAATGTAAGACCTGTCATGAACTAGCTGTGTGGAGGCAGATGAAGACCCAAACGCAAAACACACGGGACAGGAACTGAACTCAAAATCACTGCTTTATTGCAGGCCTTACTACGAAACAGAACTAAACCGGGAATGCTAACTGAGGACCGAGGGAACACAGAAACGCACACAGGTTCAGGGAGGAGACATTGACGACACAACACTGAACTGGGGGAGACATGCACATAGATACACAGAGGGTTAATGAGGGAAGTGGGAGCACACGGGGAACACACCTGACACAGATAATCGTAACGAGACAGGGCAGGAGTAACACAACATGACGCATACTGACGAGAGACTGTCAAAGTAAAACAGGAAGTACACAGAGATTCAGACAGGAGGAGAGAGAGCACAGACATAACGGGCTGGGGAAAACATTAAATGAAACATGAGGGGAAACGAGGGCTCACAGATACACAGGGGCACACAGGGGGTAAAAGTCACAAGGGGAAAACACATAAGGAACAACGTAACAGAGCAACCCAGGAAGCATGGCCTAAATAAGGAACAATACACAAATACATGAAAACTAAGAATACTGGGCCATCATGGCCCAGGACCATGACAGGACCAGCATTGCCAATATCGATACTTTTACCTTTCAAACACTATCTCATGACTTATGAGATGAATCATCATGAATTTGCAAATTCTGAACACATTTTAATGACCACTAAATCACTGTGATTTTTACTTTCCACTATAATTAGTTAACACAACAAAACACACCTATCAGCTTTTTATGTATTTTCAAACTGGCCTAAAATGTAAATGTGCCTGTCTCGAAAGCACTTTTGGTCAACTTCTGTTTGTTGAAATATGATATAGGCTGTAAATAAAATAGAGGTGACAGTCAGCAGCAGAAGATTCAAGATTCAAGATTGTTTATTTGTCACATGCATGGTTATACTGGCATAACACGCAATGAAATGTGACCTGATACGCTCCTCGACTGTGCAAAGAAAAAAAAAAAGAAGAGAGAGACAATTCAGACATTTTTCATAGTCGATTTTTGGGGAATCATTTTTAATTTCCAAAAACAAAATTAATTTAACAGAATTCAGTAGTATTGATCCTATCGTGCACCTGTACTCCATGCACTTTCTTAGTAAAAGCCTAAATCACCCATTCACACTAGAGATGGCACGATACCACTTTTTTATGTCCGATACCGATATCATAAATTTGGATATCTGCCGATACCGATATGAATCCGATATAGTGTTTTTTAATCAATAAAACTGTTTTTTTTAATATCTTGCTGCATTTTGTATAAGTTCATACTCAAGTTTAAATAAACAACAACACTAAAGCTATTCTGTTATACCTGTGTGTAAAAAAAACACTGCACCCAAAATATTTCATAGTTCAGCAACGCTGATCAATCTAATAAACCTAAACCTACTCAATCCTTCCTATTCTGGTATTTTAAAGAGTACTTAGCAGAAATATTAAGCAACCTAACTAATAGGGTTGCAAACTCCCAGCAAAGAAAATGACGAACCACCCCACACCCTCCACCTCATGATGCTTAATCGACGTAATCAACTTTAATTTGATGCAGCTTAGAAAAAAAATGCACAGAAATAAATTATTTTTCAAGAATAATTAAATAGATTCAACATCTTTCTTCAACAGAATTGCAGACTGCACAGATGGTACCTTCCCAAAGGAAAAAGTACTATAGCTTACTAGGGTATATTAGACTTAACAGTTACTATATACAGTAATGGACTTCTATATATTTTACATAAGATTAAAACTTTGGGTGTAAGATTCAGATAATTGTTTATTAAAAGCTAGACATTTTAAATGAGAATAAGAAAGAAAAGTATGTCTTTGTGCCCCCTTTTCCCTGTTCATGCCCTATCGGCCCCCCTGGCTAAACTTTGCTAGATCCGCCCCTGCACAGTTACCAGCCGTCAGCTGCATAGAAAAAGATCCTGGAGTAGAAAGTAATATTAAATAAATTCTAACAGCAGTTTATGAAGCTTAAACGTGCTGCTGTTGTTCAGCCGCTGGTTTCCTCTTTCTGGTGCGAAGTGGGGCAAAAACAAAGAAGAGAGACGGAGTCGCGACAGAAAAGCCGATCAGCTGATCATTAATCAGTTTCACATTGAAGTAGCAGCAGGAGAGGGAGAGAGAAGAGGCAGGCGCTCCATATATCGGTTGTTAAGCTTAACGTGGGAATGCTTTACAAACATTCAGAGATGAACTTACACACTTGCTTTTCTTCTCTCTGGGATAACTTCCTCGGAGATGAAATGCTGGTTTGGTCTGAGCCAAGGTGTGAAACTGGGTGTGGGTCCCAATCAGCCAGAGTTTCGGGTGAGTTCATTGTGAAACCTGGCCCCACCTTAATTTACGAATTCCTGAGAACCTTGGCTCAGGCGATTAGAGGATCATCAGGGGGTCCTTTTGTCCCTCTGTGGGGGGACACTCCCACTAGGTTTATATCTGGGACTCTCCACCATTTGACCTTAGAACTGAAGAAGTTTCTCGGATGAGAGGTGAAACGTCTTCAAGTAACTTAAAGAAGTCCAGACGCTTTTCTTTGCAAGCTCCTTTGACTATGATGACCTGGATGACTGAGCAGCAGCACAGGAGGGAGGGGGTGAGTAGCTCAAATGTGCCGTTAGCATGTTAGCTGAGCGATGCTACTGTGAACCGAGGAGCTATTGTCTTGATGTGAGCTTCTACTCAGGGTTTTTTCTTCCAGTTCAGAGCAGAATTTTTTTTGTTAAGATACTGGATGTTGTGTTTTTCTCCACAATTTTAATTATAAGCTAGATATATTTCTACTAATGAAATTAGTTTGCTAACAGCAACAGGGATGAGTCAGTGAGTCAGTTGGGCTTGTGAATCATGATTCATGAGTCAATAAAGTGATTCTCGAGTATTGAACGATTCGTTCATGATTCGCGCATCACTAGAAGCCACGTTAATGACAACGTGTACAACCACTGGAGATGTGAACAGGACAGACGGAACAACTGTGTGGACTTTATACCAGTTTTTAAATTGTGTTGACAGGCCACGTAAAACCAGAGTTATGATAAAAAATATGTGCAATGTTTGTTTTTCCTGTTTTACTATCGTTGTTTATATTCACTGCGGAAGAAACGGTAAAAACAGCGTTTTATAAGGAAAACGCTCAAAAGCACTTTCTGCCTGTGAACAAAAACAACCCCCCTCCCCCAGCCTTTCCTATTGGTGGAAAAACGAACCATGTCGACCAATCAAAAAATTATATGGCATTTAG
Source organism: Diplotaxodon limnothrissa (assembly GCF_057381915.1). Lineage (NCBI taxonomy): Eukaryota > Metazoa > Chordata > Actinopteri > Cichliformes > Cichlidae > Diplotaxodon > Diplotaxodon limnothrissa. The sequence goes on along the minus strand of NC_140597.1, from coordinate 10,852,058 downwards.
TTGTTTAGAAAGTTTTAGGAGTGACGGCGGTGTTTTGAGATGTGAGAGATTTGCGACGTTTAGCGCAAATCTTGTGTAGTTAGTGTGTAGTGTAGTCACTAGTTTTGTTGTGTGTGTCAGAACAATGAGGCAACTGCTGAATGTTACAGGTGTTACAGGAGTGATACATCTCCTGTTGTCAGGCTTGCAGGTATCAGGCTGTTGTTCTCCTGTATCTCATAGTGGACAGAAATATTTTTTTGCAGTGGCACAAATAATTTGTGTGGCATCAGATTTGATGCAGAACATCTGATTGTTCTGTAAATAGTTTGAAATGTTTATTTAAATAAACGCCTTGGCTGCATTTTTAGATAAACACCTGCAAAAAAACTTTGTTGTTTGCAAAACTCAGTTACTTTTTTTGAAGAACTATATAATTAATTGCCCAGCATTGGTTATTATATACTGTATTTTGCAGACAGAGTTACAGGACTCTCCCAGACCACAGACTCATACTCATAATACAAGTCAGAGCTTTATTTAAAAAAAAAAAAAGAAAGTTGTGTTTTCAAAATTGAAGTTCAAGTTATTTTTACTTCCAATAGTGTTAACATACACAGGTCATGAACAAGATTTTTTTACATTTTCATTGTAAGTGGGCTAAAGCAGTTAATTAAAAGTAGTCTAACACAAATGTAAATGCTGTAATTTGATTATTTTAATAAACCATGTAACTTGGATGGATTCGATGCTGGTGTGACCACAGTGCACACGTCTGCTGTTGCTCACAGTGATCCAAGGGACCGCTCAGGGAGTTTGTGTGTTCGCTCAGACACATGAAAAATTAGAGGGAACATTGAAGGCCGGTCTGTGAAAATATCGTCTGACATTAAACCTGTCCTTGGTGCAAAAAAGGTTGGGGACTGCTATCTTAGAGTATAAAAAACGCATGGCAGGAGTGGACATGTCAGATCAGATGCTGGAAACAAATCCAATCAATCACAAACCCAGAAGATGGAACATGACGGTTTGCCAGTACATTGCAGTAACTAACAGTTTCATCCTTTAAAAGGAGTTACATCAGCAAGTAGCAGAAGCATGAGACTCGCCAGGCCTTCTAGGAGGAGCTCGACACACATCTCCTAGGTGTTCGCTTGGATGCCAGCCCTGCAACCAAAAGTCGAAGCTCTTTCCTGTCCCTACGAGCACTGGAGATGTGGGAAAGAGGCAGAGGGTGGCCCATTTATCAGTAAGTCAAACAAGTGGACCAAGAAGTTTGCCAGTTACCTATTTGAGATCAGTCTGTTCAGTGTTTTCATAATTGATAAACGTAAAAGACGACAGTGCATGTGTCACACACTTCTGTCATGCATTCAGAGAGTTGTGAAATGCTGGACCAGCCAAGATGTTTGAAAAAACAATCAACAAAAAAAGGAACAAGGGAACGAAGGCTTTGTGGTAGAAAGGTTTTCCACATCCTAAAGGTGGGTGGTATCTGGATTCTGGGAAATACTGAACACCTAATTCTTTTACTGTTTTAACACAAAAAAGTCTAGTACTTAAAGAAATCCTGTGTATATGTGTAAATGATTTTTATTTTCTGCTTGAAAGTCAATGACAAAAATGAACTTCTCTTATGTTTTAATTAAAAATGACACTTTTTTTTAACATGCTCATTTTAAAAGAACAATGTTTTATTTGAACGTATGGATCCTGCAAACTCCCAACAAGCAGAACAAAGTGAAGGTATCGAAGAATATGTAGACTTTGTATGAAAACCATGGCTCAGGAAAACAAACTGGAGTTTCCCATGTTACTGAATATTATTATTTTCCATGTTAATCTTATTTTTTTAATTTTGCTAAACAACTGAAGTAACTTCTATGATTTTTTTTAAAAAATGTGAACGTCAGTTTAATGCTGTTTTTAACAGAAATATAAGAGAGTAAGTTTTTTTTTTTCCATAAAAAATTATATTCAAATTCTGATAAAAATAGATAAAAATGCAATCGAGTGTTTTTGTTTGTCTGAAAGCAGAAATGCTAGTTTTCTTTATCTATTCACAGTTTTCAAATAATAACATAAAATATTTTAGAAGTCTTGAAAGTTCAGTGAATATCACAAAGAATTTGTTAGCTGGGAGCTGGTAATTAGGGCCCGAGCACCGAGAGTGCGAAGGCCCTATTGTATCTGCTCCGTTTCTTCTTATTATTATTCAGGCAAAACAAGGGCCTTTTTGAGGGCCTAAACATGCTCAAAAACTCATGAAATTTTGCACACATGCCAGGTCTCGTGAAAAATTTTGTATTTTAATGGTTTTACATATGAGCACTGGGAAATGGCTCTAGAGCGCCACCTATGCCTTGTTAAATGCAGCCCTATGACCACATCGTTTGAGCTACATGTATGAAATTTGGCACACATGTGTATCATGCCAAGACAAACAAAAAAGTCTGTGGGCCCATTGATGCAAACCCAACAGGAAGTCCGCAAATTAGAAGTGAAGGTGACATTTTGGCTCTAATTTTGCCATTTCCATGCCTCGAACTTTTTCGAACTCCTCCTTGGAATTTGGTCGTATAAGCTTCATGTTTGGTCAGTGTAAACTACACACCTGGGCCATGTTAAATTGCGGAGCTTTTGAGTTTTCGTGATACGGTGTGGCGGTGGCGCCACGGTGAATTTCGATGACTCGCCATGAAAATCTTATTGCCTCTCATTCCCTCATACATTGTCCGATCTGGACCAAAGAGCACACATATGATAAGGCTCCACCCCTGAACATATTTCAACTGCCATATTTGACATCAAGGACAGCGCCACCTAGTGGGAACAGGAAATGTCATGTTTTACACTTTGGGGTACAGTATTGTGATGGGTGACACCTGCAGCCTCAAATTTCTCCAGGAAAGCCTTATGGAGTTGGTCTTGGGTTACAGTGAAAACTGTGAGTTTTCGCGAAAGGGTGTGAACCCTGCAGCATGGCGAACTTTGATGTCACGCCATGAAGAAACAAATTAGTATAACTCCATGAAATCCAGTCTGATCAGTACCAGACTTTACAGGCATGATGTCAGACCCGCCCTGAATAGATTGATGTGCCCATTGTCAGGAATACGCAGAACGCCACCTAGTGGCAACAGGAAATGTCATGTCTTTCATTTTGTCGTACTGATTTTCACAGGTTCATCGTGGCCACCTCAAAAGCGGTGAATATCACCATCAGTTGCTCATGATGCTTCAGTGCGAAAATTGTGACTTTAAACTGAACGGCGCACCCTGGTGGCAACGCGGTTCACCGTGAACAATGAAGTGGCGTTTGAGGGGCTTGGAAAGTTTAAAAAGTCTTGAAATTTGGCCCACACCTCCAATGGGACGAAGGCTTTGTTGTTATGTGATCACCTTCCTTGAATAGCGCAAAATGGCTCCACAGCGCCCCCTACAAGCTTTCAAATCATCAGCCCCTGCTCTGTGTTTTATGTATGAGTCTGAAATCTGGGAAGGTTATAGGAGAGATCAAGATGTACAAAAAAAGTCTCTTGGAGCAAAATCCCAAATCCAACAGGAAGTCAGCCATTTTAAAATGAATGTGTAATTTTGGCGACATTTTCCCCTCTTTTCAGGCACCGTTCTTTGACGAACTCCTCCAAGGGATTTCATCAGATTGATGCGATTTCCTGTGTGTGGAATCTAAAGACCTTTGTGATGTTAAATTGCGAAGTTTTTTACGTTCAGGGAAACGGGGTGGTCATGGCGGCATGTGGAGTTTCAATCACTCGCCAAAAAGCAGTAATCTGCTGTCACTCGAAAACACAATGTCCAATCTCTCCCAAAGGTCGTAGGCATGATTAGACTCGAGCTCGGATATGTTTGTTATGCCATTTGTACATAATGGTTAGAGCGCCACCTAGTGGGACGACTATAATCCTGGTTGAATAAGATGAAATGTTAGCTGGTGGTGTTAGATTATAATATTATTTTATGCCATGTTATACCCCTAACTAAAGATTGTGAATTATTCTGTAGTTTTAGTTTGCATTATTCTCCTGAATTAGAAGAAGCTGATAACTATTGCATTTTAAATGCATGAAATCCATCAATGTCACATCAGATCGGACATGCTGGTATTAGGTTTTGGGCGTGGCTCGACACGCCAGGGTGCGAGGGCCCTCATAACGCTGCTTGCAGCTTTAATTCTAGTTGTAGCTGTTAGCTAATACCCTAACGTACCTTGGCTAACTGATAACTATTAGCCAACTGATGGAATAGTAATAAATTATACATCTTTTTTATTATGACTAAATGTTTAAAATGTTAAATTTAATTTAAAGAATAAATTAAATAAGATTTAAAACTAAACCTTAGATGATTACATAAACACACCAATAACAGCTTAAAATGAACAAATCGATGTAAAATCAATGTTGGTAGGAGAAAGATTCAAAATGGAAGTACTTCCTTGCTGTGCTTCTACTAATTTTATTAATTGCTTTTTAGTTATTACTACCAGCCTGCTTTTTGCTCTTGGCTGTTTTGGGCGTCGTCTTTTTTTTGTTTGTTTGTTTGTTTTTTACAATTTTCTGGTGTTTGTTGTTGTTGTTTTAGCCTCTTTGTGGTGCTTTTTATTTTACTATTATGCCCCGCCATGGGCTGGTCATCATTTCATTGTGTCTGTGGTTGTTATAACAAACTTGGACAGTCTTTATCATCTTTTGCAGTTGGGGTCTGATCTTGCTGTCTAATTTTGAGCGTATCTGGTCGTATGTCAGTTATCTTTAAAATGGAAATGATTTTGAAAAGCTGGTGCCCTGTTCGATTTGGTTTCTCGTCAGTCGGGTGATATCTGCAGTGGCGTTGAATGCTATGTGTCGAACTGTCAGTCATCTTGTCAGAGTCGCCGTGCTGCAGTGGAGGAGACGAGCATTTTCATTCAGCTGACAACACGTGAATCAGTCGACCGGCTGCCGCTGCTCATGTGAAGCCAACATCCACATTTACAAATGAATCCTGACGCCTCGGTGTGCGCCAGGGGGGTTGGAACACTGAGCGTTATGGTGGAGAGGGTGTTGTGGCACATTTTGTCCCGTCTGTAAACCTCCAGCTGCTGTAGAGCTCCCGGCAGACAAACCCACGGCGGACCCTGCACCTTGTTTAGGAGGAAACAAATGGCAAATGAAAAGACATTAAGTTCCACATGTTAGGCACAGGTGTCAGAGTAATAACGCATATCAGAGAAGAAGAAGAAGAGGAGGAGGAAGAGGAGGAGGTTTGTGTTTACCGCCGGATAATACGAACATGGTCTCGGGGGAGACGGGCTGTGCGCGCCGCTGTCGGTTCCCACTCGTCCTGCAGCGATGGATGTTTGATTGGACGGCTCTCGCTGCCGTTTGCTGTCGGCTCTAATGGGCCCTGAAAGCTGCTGCTGCTCCAGCGGCGTTTATTCCAGCCCTCATGTCTGCCGTAACTCTCCATTTCCTCTCACGCAGGAACAAGGCCGAACCGTCAGAACGTTTCAGGATCCAGGAGGTGGAACGACAACACGACAGTGCTCCTCGAACACATTTCCACTTCTTGTCTCCGGGTTGATTTTCCTGCTCCTCCATTTCTTTGTGGTCTGGTTTCATCTTCTATTGTATTTCTTCTGTTTTTGCTCCAGATGAACTTCTTTGTTGTGCTTTCTGTGTTATTTTTCATTACTTTTGTGCCTATTTTTTCCCCTTCGTGGTCATTCTCAGTAGTTGTGTTACATCTCTATTTGAAGAAATGTTGGGATATTAAAAATAAGTTTTTTTTCTTCTATTTATTAAAGTAAAGAAAACCATGAGAAAAATACAGCCACAGCAACACACAAATACACACTCTTATCTGAATTAATTAGCCTATTCCTTGGCACTCCCTTGTGTTCTTCCACATATTACTACTGGAGGATTCCCACACACTGGAAAATAATACAAAGGCATCAATCCAAGAATATTCATGTACTGATCTTGTAATATTAAAAAGTAATTAAGGGCAAATAAAAAACAGTATTGACATTATTCACCTAACTTGCTCGGGTGAGAGGCTTTACTGCTGGTACTCACGGACACGTTACTTCCTTTTGTTGCTCCTCTCAGCCTCAATGAGTGCAAACGGCAGAAGTGAAATAATACACTGCAACAAAGAGTTAATGATATCTTGATAGTGTAAGTAGAAAAAAAACTACCAGATGTTACAGCTAACATAACAATGCTGACAGCAAAACGACAGGGTCGAAGATTATCAGTTACACCAACCTGAGATGGAGTTAAGGAAAAAACTTTGTTGCAAAGATAAAGTAATAATAGAACTAATGAAATCTATATTACACACTGTAATATCAGCCGCTGTAGAAGTTTGTTTCTGTCACTGGAAGGAAGAAATGCTAGGCAAAGGTCAGAAATTGGGGTTAATATCTCAAAATATTTATAGTTATATTTTTAAATTTTTATTTGCTTTTGAGTGAATCGCATGATATTTTCTAACTGATCTGATTTTTCAATAATCGGTCATGGAAATGTCTGTACTGTCATGTCTGTAGCCAAGAGAGAGTAAATAAATAGGCTTCTAGACAAAAAGATCAGTAGAGCAAGGAGTTTATTATTAAAATATTCTTCAATGGGAACCTATTTCTGCTAGAGGAAAAAATGTGAGGAAAATGGTTCTCTGATTTCTTATTTATTTACATGGTCTTTTAAAATGGGCTTCAAACACAGAAATATTTTAATGTATGAAAGGTCAATTATACGTTTTTTTTTTAAAGCCATTTCTACCACTGAGGAAGAAAGTCACAAAGTATGCCATACAAATATCATAATTAGAGATAGTAATATTAATATTAATATTAATATTATCATTTTTTTTAAATCTAAGGAGGGCAATTTTCATGATACAGTAAAAACAGTAAAGTTAAACAATGCATTGTAATATATTTTAAATGATTTAATGGTGATGTTAGCCCTGTCCAGGGTCCTCGCCTCTCGCCCTATGGCAGCTCAGACAGGCCCCAGCCCAACGGCACCCCTGAATTGGATAAATGGAAAAAAAATGGAAGGATGGATTTAACCAGGACAAAAATCAAGTATAAGAATTCATCCTCTGTCCTCTGCTGGTTGATGGTATAATCAGGATGTGCTGAACAGAGAAAGCTTTCACCCCCCAAAAAGAAAAAAAGATTATCCTATAACAGAAAATTCCAACTTTATTCTAAATTTTGTTTAACATGAACTAAATGAAAAGTCATTAAATCCAGCCCCTTCATTCCCTAAAATGCCTCAAAATGCAGACGAAGCTCTGATTGTGTCGCTGATGTTAGTGATTCTGAACGCTTTGCTGAGCTGCATTTCCTGAAGCGATCTCTCCTCCAGAAAAATAAAAACCAGAAACCACCAGAACCGTCCTCAAGGACCGGACCTGCCCGAGGTCATAACACACACAGACCTGCCTGCGAGGCTCGACCCAGGGAAAACACACCCACTGCTATTCCCCCGGTGAAGAACCAACTTCCAGGCTCCTCTAACACACACACACTCATCTCAGAGTTTGTATTCAGATCACTCTTCTTCTCTTGTTTTGTACTCGTGTGAAACTCTCACTCTGACCTGGAACCAGCTCCAGGGCTCGGTCTAATTGTTAGCAGAATAATGAGTTAAAAGGATTTGAAGATGTTCATTTCCAAACCCATAACTGAGCCGCTTTTGTTTGGCTTTCCCACGTCACTCTCTTGTGTTCAGCCTGCAGAGGAAATGTAAACCCTGCTGAAATACTTTGAACTTCAACTCCCAGCATGCACTCCTACCACCTGTCCTCCTTTCATGCCCTTAAACTCCTCTGGTTAACCTTAAATACCACCTTTGTTTCCTGACCTTTTATTCGTGGCGTCATTTAAGGAAGGATAACTGTCCCACATCCCTCTCGGGTCCTCTGGGGTCACTCTGGGTGAAAAAAAGAAAATGCTAATGTGTCTGAGCTAAGCTGAACTTGCCTGTCCGTGATCTGATGTCAGGTTTAACATCAGAACCAGAATTTGAATAAAAATGCAGATAACTGAATTTCAGATATTCTACTCCAACCTCGTGCCTGGTACGGGATCAGGTACGGCATTAGCATATCGACTTACCACTGGCAGCATTAGCTACTGTACACTGATACTAAGGGTAAAAAATAGTCCAAATTCTTTCAGCTACAATAAAACGGTCAGTGCGACTGTTCTCCCAGCTGTTTCTACAAAGTTTAATAAGGATTTACAAAGTTTACCAGAAATAGAGTTTAGTTAGAAGGACATTAGCTAGCTAGGCATTATTTAAAGTTGTATGTTCTGAAGTATTTCTTAAATAAATTAAAACATAAACCACTGCTGTATCTTTGCATAGGAAAGACGCACAACGGTTAAATTGCTCTCAACAAAAGTTCACTTTCACAAGAGACAGAGATGAATAATATCAAATGTCAGAATGAAGATGCTGAAAACCAACCAAACTTAAACCTAGATAACGTCTGAGATGTTCCATCCACAACACAAGGTTAGTTGTTAAGACGGTGCTGTTCTCAGTCGCAATAAATTTGGTTGTGTTGCAATTTCCAAGCATCTTCCGCCATGGGACTGTAGCATGAATGGGTAGTCTAGAGCTCCTGTATTAGATTACATTATAAGCTGTAGGTTAACTGTTTTGTATGTCTGTATATTCTGTATGTCTGTGCTCTGATTGGTGTATTATTATTAACTTGCAGTACATTCCTCCTACACATGATTTTGCATGTAATTAATTTATTTGGGGATTAAGTATCAGAATTTCAGGAGCGGGACCACGCCTCCAAACACGCTCCTTCCGGTTCTTATCTATTTAGATTCCCTCAGTTCTACAAGCTGTTCATTCTCGTTTATGTGCCCCACCGTCCCTCTCCTTTTTAATTCTTTAATTGGTTAGCCTACAAAATTAGCATTGGTTTATGTGATCAGAGTCGCCTGAAGCTTTTCAGTCCAATCCCTGGATACAGTGGACAGAAAACAAGGAAAAGCACAGCAGGTCAAAGGTGCAATACTTTCAGAAATTCAGATTACTTATGGCCCATGTTTGCAGTTACAGGTGTCAGGTGCGTTGTGGCATTTAGGAGACACCGAGCCAAAATCAACAGAGATTAGGTCTGAATGTGTCTATTATCTGGGATTTTATCGCAGTATGAGTGCAGGTTGGATGTGTTTAAGGGTAGCGGTGTGGGAGTACCTTCCTGTCTTCCCTGATATTACGTAATCTCGCCGTGACGCCGCTCAGGTCCTCACTGGTACAGAATTACAACCACCTCTCTGCTTCCTGAGCATTACATCTCTCCGTCAGCTGACCGTAGCGGCGCCGTGCTTCCTGAGGCGTGTTCGCCAACCGGTGAGCCCGTCTGTTGTCATGGCGAGCAGCTGACGGTTTGCGGCGCAACATTAGGAGGGTTAATCCACATAAATGTTGACAGCCATATTGCTGACACAGGGAGTTAATAAGACTAACAGATTATTAGCTTCATAACATTCCTCCGTCATCACGCCACCGCCTGTCAATCATTGACACAATTAAATTGTTTAATGAATAAATTTGCATTGATAATGGCGGGGCTGCGAGGGAACATCTGGCTGCGTCGGTTTAATGGCGAGCGTTGCATCAGACGCCCATATGGAGGCCGAGTGGAGGGGCTGTTTGATGCTAACTAAATGAAAAGTATCACTCACATTAATTTGACAGTCAGGAAATCACTTAGTAAGACTGATTCTGCCCAATTACAGCCTCCACAGCTAATTACTATAGGAGGAGCCATTTTCACACAAACACACACTCTCCGTCCCCCCGTCAGCAGCCAGGAAAAACACCCAGCTCCACTAAAACACTCACAGCTTCTTCTTCTTCCACCAATCCGAATGAAAATGAAATGCAAATTGCCCCCGCGTGCTCGCCGCCATCACATCTGGCCCAGACGCTTTCCACTTTTCACGTGTGCATCTCCTCACAATTAAAATGAACAGGAGCAGCAGCGCCACAGATATACATTTCAAAATAAGACGTAATTATCCTGCAGGAGCCGCGACGACTTCAGCGGAAATCATTTCCGGGAAGGAAACGTGAATATTCATGGTGACATGAAGTGAACGAAGGTTTTTCTCTTTCTTTGTGTCTCACTGAGAAGTTAGAGAAGTTGTGTTCGATGGATTCAGAGTGAGAAACTCATCAACGCAATGAGAAAACCGGAGAGGCTCGTTTAGTATGAAATCAACAGGACCAGGATGTAAATTTAATGAAGTTTCCAACAAAGTTTGGTGGTAATTATAAAGAAATGGAGAAAGTGGCGGTGAGAGGGACTCACTGTTCATTCCACATAAGCTAAAAGATTTTAATTTAGTTTATTTGTTCTAGTTTTCATTCAAACCCACAGACTGTAGGTAAAAGATGGATATAGTCACTATGATGTCACCAGTTAGTTTGTGAAATCCTATTTGTTTGTTTGTGGGGGTTTTTTTTGTTAGCTTTATGGATGCTTCCATGTTTATTTCTTGGAGCAAAAGTGACCATATATGGATGAGGCATAGAGTGCCAAATTATCAGCTAAAGCTAGCTAGTTTGGTCACGCTAACTGGTGCTGAGTAACATCCAAATAAAATCCCAAAATTGACCTCTTCGATAGGAGCCACATTATTGGTCAGACAACTGCATTAGAAATGCTCCAAAAGGCTCTAAGAGCACAAACACAGTGTAGAGGCCCAGCTCAGTTAGCTGAGGTGAAGCCTAGCAAAGAGCTAGCAGCTACAACCTCCTGTGTCGTTATCCACCTGGCAGTTAGAGGCCAAACTGCTAATAAGTTAAACAGGTGTGTTATTAAAAACCATTAACCCCCTTTATAGAGACCCCACTGTTTTTGTACCACGCTGTAAACATGTTCATTTCTGGTGTAAAAGAATAGGTAGCTGCTCTGAATTAAGCATTAATGACGCATAGTTTTGCTGAAATGTTTGTTATTGTATTGTCCAGCTGTTGTTCTGCAGGGCGATTAATGGATTCTTCCGATTCATGGACGGAGACGTGTAAGTGACAGAACAACAGAGCAAGAGTTAACCTGCAGCGCTGAAACAGTCGCGCTTCGATGCTCCTCCGTGATTCAGTTTTAACACAAACTGTTGACTCATGGAGCGTGTTTGGAGGTGATTAACCTCTAAAGCTTTGGTCAAATAATAATAAGACTAGTTCGACCAGAGGGACTGAGTGGGGAGAAAAGATTAGCTTTATCCTGAGTGTTTCAGAGGGAGCGTGGGCGTAGAATGACTCTTTGTTTGCGTCTGTTTGCTTTACATTTGAATTCAAGCCTGATATCTGCCGGGCTTCGGGAGCGGCCCGGATTCTCCCGCTCTATTCCTCTTCCTGGGAACAGGCGGGGACGGTCTGGCCGCCGTCCATGTTGGCCCACTCGGCCTCCTCCACAGCCGGGTTGAAACACACTGTGGAGCATTGTGTGGTGGCCCGGGGTGCGGTGCTGCGACGTAGGCGTCGAAGAGACTCTCAGTCCTCGATCTTGGAGTTGGAGCTCCACGGAGACTTAAACTTACTCACAGACCTGACAGTCAGAGGTCTTTAAGATCTGAGTCAACCAACTGATCTCCAATTCAACATTTATCTTTTCAGTTTATTTAATTTAACGCTTTAACTCTTGATTTGACACATTCTGCACGTACAAAGATGAAATTTTAACTGATTTCAGAGGAACGGTTTTAAGTGTTTGATGAATCCGTGCAAAATATTTGATGTTATTTCACAGTGCTGTCATTATTATGCCTAGTTGTAGTTGTAGCTATTTTGTTTAAGAATAAAATGCAGATTTGCTGTGCGACAGCTCTGGTGTGATCGCGCAGCAGTAAATGGAGGCTCGGCTCTGGGCAGAAAGAGCAGCAGTGTGTCTGCTCTCCTGCCTGTTAATCTGTTTGCACATTCGAGGCACTAACAATGTGTTGACAACGAGCTGACATCACCCAGATGTCAGAGGCATCTGCCTTCTCCAGCCGACCAAATCAGATCTCATTGTTCCTCCTGCTGCGTCTCCGACCTGCACACGGCTGACTCTGCTCATCCTGCTGCTCCAAGGGAAACATCTCCACGAGGAGAAGGGAAGTAGGAAGGAAACAATATTCTGATATTTGTAGATATATGAGAAGGAAAAATGCAGAAGAACAAATCATAGGCCTGGCCTCAGGTTTTCAGGGTCAAGAAGGTGGTTCAGGCAAACAGACCAAAAGGTGCTCTGGCCTTCTAGAAAACGTGTTTCCCTTCAGGCATGCAATGATTTTCCTTGTTTTGTGCCACATGTATGTGCTCGTGCAATCCGACAGAGTTGTAACTTTGTAAGCTAACCTCATGTACACCACACAGCTATCAGTCCACGTACAATCTAAAATGAAACTAAAAGGAGGTGAAAAGATTCTCTGAAAGTTGTACAAAAGAACAACGTGGATGATATTAAATAATTATCATTATAGTAACTTTTAAATGTCACCACTTTCTTCAGTAGTAGGTACAAAACGTCTCCCTTAACGCAGTCCCATTATGTTGTGTGCAGTAAAGTAAACCAGGATTCAACACATTCATTAAAAATAAGCTGCAGCAATACGAGTGAACTTTGTGTTTTTTCATTTTGGTTTTAACCTGAGGAGTGTGACTGCAAAGGAAGTACAGCACAGTCAGCCTTTCTTTGTGTTAGCTGGCTTGAAAAAACATAAAACCCAGCTGGAGATTACAGGCATCATGATGATTTTAAACTCTGTTAAGCTGGTTGTTTTAGGCTCTGTGTGCGATCACTTAAAAAAGGGCATGTTGCACATCATCTAACTCTGATTCTGCACAAAATGATCCCTATGAGTGCCACCTGCTCCAATTTATCATATGATGTAGGTGATTAGGAATCTATAAATAACATAAAAACAGTAGAATGTAGCACAATTTTATCGCACAGAACGATAACATAAACATTTTAATTCCAGTTTGTGTTTTTAATGCACATTAGACTCTGAAACTTTAAAGCAATTTCCACGTCTCCTTTCTTAGTCTGTGGGACATTAACCTTTAATGTTTAAGTAGTTCCTGTTCAGACTGATGCAAATCAAAGTGAAATTAATGTTACTGATTGAACAGGTAGCCTTGGTGTGTGTTCTAGCAACTGCAGTTCAATCAGAGTAAAACAGACCTAGACAACATTTATACAGTTTCAATAAATTAATACTTTGTTCATTCCTGTGACAATGAGAGGGGCGTTTAGCATTCCTGTAAGTTTACAGCTGGGCTTCATTTATGACCTTTGTAAGATATGGCTTAAGATGCTACGCTAAAATATACTAAAATATATGATACTACTTAACTTGCTCTTGACTGGTTTATGTTTGGCGTTACCACAATGATTCTCTCAGGTAAAAAGATGGGACAAGATGGCGCCTGTGTTTAGCTTTGCCGCTTGTGCCGCTAGTACAGCTCGCTGGTATAGTTTTATACTGGCCGCTATTGTCACTTGCAGTATTATTTTTACCGTCCTGTGTTTTGATTTTGTCTCTGCCACCAATACTTATGATCGGGGCATGATGTTGTATATCAAAGATTCAATGGAGAGCTACTGTGACAGCTGGGACAGTTACAGGAAATTTTTCCCTCCACCCTTTGTGTGTTCCTTACCTGACTGCATGTTACCGTACATATCGGTGGGATTTAACACAAAGAAAAGAAGAAGTAGGGGAACCAGGGCCGGTGTCCAGGTGCGACTGAGAAGGTACCGAAGATTAGCTTCTTGGATGTGGGAAGAATCCCGGTGCCTACGACCAATTCATCTACTGTCACCTGGTGCCGACGCTACACTTCAGTTCCCAGCTCGGAATCTATGGTCTGATGGCCCCATGTTCACTTGGCGTCCCTCCTTCGACCGCCGTTTTGATGGCAGAGGTGATGTACCACTATGGATATTAGCTTCTGCTAGCCCTGAAGTCCCCGCCCGGCGTAACAGGTGTAGAGGTGCGCACAGGTGTTTATTTCGAGTGCCACTGCAGTCAGCTGTTGACTGCACCAACCAAACGTCTTCAATCAGGTTTGCCCTGCTCAACACTCGCTCAATCACAAACAAATCGTTTATTTTAAACGATCTTTTTTATAAAGGAATCTCTCAACTTCTTGTGTTTAACTGAGACGTGGCAACAAAACATGGATTATATACATCTGAAGGAAATTTGTTCGACTGGCTGCTCCGTCATCGGAACTCCACGTCTTTCGGAACGTGGCGGAGGTCTCGCTGTTGTGCACCAGGACAGATTCACATGCAGACTGATGAACTCGGATTCTTTTACCTCATTTGAACTTCAGATGATCAAGGTTGGCTCTTTGCACACCTTTTATTGTATTTTAATCTACCGACCTCCTGGCCCTGCCGGAGTCTTTTTAACTGAATTTAACGACCTCCTATCATCCATTATTAAATTAGAGAAGGTGGTAATGTTGGGAGATTTTAACTTTCATATTGATGATGCATCCTGTAATATGGCTGTTGACTTCATGACTATCACAGAGTCTTTTAATTTTATGCAGCATGTTTCTGGCCCTACACATGTAAAGGGTCACACATTGGACCTTGTTTTCTCCTTGGGTTTAAATATAAATGACATTCGTGTGGAAAATGTCCATGTGAGTGACCATAGCTGCATATATTTTAACTTGTCGTTTTATTTGGATCCCCCGGCTCCCAAAATAACGATTGAAAGGCGAATCATAAACCTGAACGCCGGCAAAAGGTTCTCTGCCATGTTTGACGCTGAAATGACTTACAATGATTTGGACTCTCTTGTCTCATCCTTTAATAACCAGTGTACTTCTATTTTAGACATAGTGGCACCTCTGAAAAAAAGTACTGTCCTACGTTTGAAATCTCATCCTTGGTTAAATGAAAACATTCGTAATTTCAGGAGATACTGTCGCAAGCTGGAACGATTGTGGAAGGCTTCCAAGCTTGAGGTTTATAAGTTAGACCTTAAAGAATCTATCCTCTTGCTAAATGACATGTGGAAAAATGCTAGAACAGAGTATTTTTCACACCTCATAGATTCAAAAAAGAAAGATCCTAAATTCTTGTTTAAAACAATTAAGAGTATTGTTTCTCCTGATGCTCCTTGTGCACCAGTTCACTCAACGTCCGACTGCAATGAGTTTATGAACTATTTCAGAAATAAGGTCATTGCCATCAGGTCTAATATCTCTCCATCATCTTCTCAATATCAAACTTTTAACTTGCTCTCCTCTGATACTTGGTCGTCTTTTACTCCTGTTACATTACAAGACATCAGAGGCCTGCTTTGTCATATAAAACAGACTTCAAGCCTCCTTGATGTCCTTCCATCTTCATTTTTCACTAGTGTGTTTGATTCAATTGGCCTCTGTATTGTGGAAATGATAAATACTTCTCTTCATACTGGCTCAGTCCCCAGCTTCTTTAAACAAGCTATTGTTGAGCCAATATTAAAGAAACCTCAGCTGGATCCATCTCTTCCTAACAGTTATAGGCCAATATCCAAATTGCCTTTTATATCGAAAATTTTAGAAAAAGTAGTACTAGAACAACTTAACTATTTCCTGGATAAAAATGCTGTTATGGACACTTTCCAGTCTGGTTTTCGTAAATTGCATTCCACTGAAACGGCCTTACTTAGAGTATCTAGTGATATCTTGATGGCAGCAGACTCTGGAGAATACCCCGTGCTGGTTCTGCTGGATCTCAGCTCTGCTTTTGACACTGTAGATCACGGTATCATGATAAACAGACTCAAGAACTTGTTTGGGATTACTGGTGTTGTTTTAAAATGGTTTATATCATATTTGTCTGAGAGATCTTTTACTGTTTGCATGAATCATGTCACATCAGAATCAACAGTTTTGCCGTGTGGGGTACCTCAGGGATCTGTCCTGGGTCCAATTCTCTTTTTACTTTATGTATTTCCCCTAGGCCAAATTATTAAGCGCTATAAATATATCTCCTATCATCTCTATGCTGACGACATCCAACTATACTGTTCCTTCAAAATGTCTGAGTTTTATAAATTGTCTAATTTAAGTAATTGCCTGACAGAAATCAACAAATGGTTATATGACAATTTTCTCCAACTAAACTCTGATAAAACAGAAACTCTAATTATTGCTCCAGACCACATGGTCCCAGAAATTAGACAGCATATCAGCTTCTTAGACCCTTATGTAAAATCAAGCCTTAGAAATCTCGGTGTCTTATTTGACAGCTCGATGTCGCTCGAGCAGCATTCGAAGCAGCTGGTCCGAAACTGTTTTTTATCATTTACGGAATATTTCTAAACTCAGACTAATGGTGTCACGGTTTGGGGCAGCGGCCGTGTGAAGAGTGGAAGGAGGACTCAAATGCAGCACTTATTCAGACGTGAAGGGTGATTTATTGACAATACTGAACATAAAGTGGAGATGGCAAACAGAACTAAGGACGAACTAAACTGGGAGAAACTACACAAAGGAGTGGCAAACCTGAACATGAAGGGAGAACAGCAGGGAGAGCACGCAGGGAAATTCACCGGGTATGAACACAGACGACGCGACGAGGAACAGAGGCAAACACACACTATAAGTACACAGAGAGACACTGGGAAATCACACACAGGTGGGAGACACAGCTGGACCTGATTAACCTGACGAGACAGGGGAACACTAACACCAGGGACCAATAGAGGGAGCACAAACCCAAAACCCAGTATCTAAAATCCCAAAACACAAACCATCCCAAAACAGCCCAAGAATAATAAAGAGAATAATAACAATAAGGAACACAAACACAAAGTCACTGAGTCATGGCCGCAGGACCATGACAAATGGTATCAAAGCTTGAACTTGAGATGATTATTCATGCTTTTATTCCTTCTCGTTTAGACTATTGTAATGGCCTTTTTACTTGTTTTAACAAATCAGCCTTAAATCGTCTTCAGACTGTGCAGAATGCTGCAGCACGTCTCTTAACAGGCACCAAGAGAAGATCGCATATCACTCCAGTCTTGGCCTCCCTTCACTGGTTGCCTGTAAATTTTAGGTTTCATTTTAAAATTTTACTTCTAACCTTTAGGGCCCTGCATGGTCAGGCTCCTCAATATTTATCTGACCTGCTGAAACCACATACATCTTCTCGGGCTTTAAGGTCATTAGATCAGAGACTGCTGGTGGTACCGCGCACTCGTTTTAAAACTCGTGGTGATCGGGCCTTTCAGACTGTGGCACCACGGTTGTGGAATTCTCTCCCACTGTCTCTTCGCTGCACGGACTCCATTGATTCTTTTAAGAAACAGCTGAAGACATTTTTATTTAGAAAAGCATTTGATTAATTTCTTCTTATGCTGTTTTTATAGTTTTATTGTTTTACATTGTTTTATTTACTGTTATATTGTTTTTATATTCCCATTTTCTGTGTTGTAAAGCACTTTGTGATTTTTATCTGTGAAAAGCGCTATATAAATAAATTTTACTTACTTACTTACTTAAAAAGAGAGCTAACACAGACAACTCTTAGCTCTACTGGTGTTACTGGTTCAAGTGTAGTTGTTAAATTCAGTCTGTCTGTATCTAAATTCTCGCGGTGTCTATGCTGAACTTACAATCTGAGCAGCAAGGACTTGCTGCAAGGAGAGTGTGTGTCTCTGTGATCTGAATATCAAACTGACATCAGGTCGTCTGGATGGGAATTGTTCTGACTGACCCCAAACTGCGGGAATTATGCAGAGGCAGAGCTCACGGGTTCGTTAGCGGCGACGTTACACAGGGATTACCCCCGGCTTCGTTCCCACACCAGCCGCTCAACTCTGCTTTATCGTAGGGTAATTAATGAAGTAGAGATGGCATCCACCCGGCAGACAGTTTCATTAAACAGAGATCAATGTGAATCCAAACATTGTGTCAGGCTTTTACCCCTCTGAGAGGATGTCGCCATGCCGTTTGACTGATTTCACTTTTAGATGTCATCCAATTCATATGTGTGTGTATATAT
Source organism: Diplotaxodon limnothrissa (assembly GCF_057381915.1). Classification (NCBI taxonomy): domain Eukaryota; kingdom Metazoa; phylum Chordata; class Actinopteri; order Cichliformes; family Cichlidae; genus Diplotaxodon; species Diplotaxodon limnothrissa. Next base: position 10,834,019 of record NC_140597.1, on the reverse strand, counting down.
ATATATATATATATATATATATATATATATATATATATATATATATATATATATATATATATGTGTGTGTGTGTGTAGAGAGAGAGGGAGAGATTATTCTTTCGACTTACATATAATACATTTATCCTACAGAGCACGTAATCACACGCACACGTGTTTTGCAGTCCTGAAATAAAAAATAAAAACATAATGATTTGTAAATCTCAGAAATCTATTTTATTCACAATAAAATATTAACATATTAAATGTACCATTTTTAGACAAACATTTGTTAAATCTAAGATTTTCATAGCATTTCAGTCTGTTTTTATTTACATACGAAGCCAGGATGACCATCTGATTTCTACATTGGGTTTAAAATAATTTGTTCATGTTAGCAACTAATCATCATAGGAATAGTTATAGCCCAACCAAGATTCCTTCATAAAGGAATGTTGTTGTTGTTGTTGCTGTTTTTTATAAGAATAACACCCAATATCAGTGTGAGCTGCAAAAAGCTTTTCTACAAAAACTTTGAGTAAAATCATCTTCTTTATGTTCCGTGGTTGCTTTTCTTCACCTCCTGTACCACACAGACGTTATCTTTATTTAAACGGACTAAACAGTGAAAACTAATAGACGTCTCCAGATGATATCACTGATATCAGCAGCTCTGATGTTAATGTTTAAATCAGGTGAGAAAATCACACCACGGACACACAGCAGGTTTCCGGGTGATGCTGGCGGTGTTTTAGCATGCGCATATGTGTGTGTTGGGGGAGGATTTACTTAATTCATGTATAACATTAACGGTGAGATGAGCTCCGACATGCTGATCATCAGTCAGCCGGAAGGCAGAGAGGAAAATATCCAACCAGACTGAAACTGAAACCTTTTGATTAGGAATCAGAGATAAAATAGAAGGAGATGCATGTCTTAACTCAAATCAGAATTCAAGTTTAGGTGTATTTACCTATAATATTAATAACATTTTGGTAGATAAGATAAGTTGTATTGATCCTTGAGGGGAAATTTCTCCGTGTTGCAGCAGCAGGAGGTAAGAAAAACTAATAGGGAGACATTTGAATAAGATACAGTGAAATAAAAAAGGCAGAAGAGATGGCTGATATTTAAAAAATAACCCTTCAGTTTATAAAACATAAATAAATACTTGCTTCTGTTTTAAAGCAAATTTCATCAAGGTTGTACAGAGAAAGTTTAGCATATGAAAGATCTCTACCCTTCCCATAATTTACTGTGGTGATGAAGTACCTTTGTAGCTCTGAAAAATGAAGGGCCAACTCTTAATTTTATCTTGATAACCCTCAAATCTTGCTTAATTGTTCAGGCCTTAGCCCTGTTTAAAGGTTTAAAATGATAAATTATCTAACCAAATAATTATATTTCGATTGTCATTTCAGGGGTTTTGTGTATCTTCATCGTTTGTTTTTTAGTTTCTGTACATCTCCTTTTTTTCTGGTTAGGAGTTATATAGTATTGCTAATTATGCAACTTTTCCTCCTTTTCCTTCTACGTCAAGTGGTTACGTTTTGCCCCGGTTTAATTTGAGGATTCCTGGTTTATTGTGATCGTTCGTTGTCTTCTGTGTCTTCCTTTGAGTTTTACCCCCCTGTCCGTTTGCCTTAATTGTCTTCAGCTGTTACTCGGTCCTCTCCCGTTTCCTTTTCCCATTATTAGCTCTGTGTGTCAGCTTTTATAAACAGGCTCAGTCACCCTGTTTATGTTCCTGTTTGTCATCCTTGTGTTGCTCACTACCTCCAGTTTATTTAGTTGCTTTAAGGCTGTTACTCACTGAACGTGTTGCATAAAAACGGCATGAAATTCCAAATTTTATGGATCTGAACTTACCATGTAACGTTCTTACACCGGGAACATGTTTTGTTTTCGTGGAAAAAAATATGTCCTCAAAAAACGGATTGTGGAAAGAAAATGAAGGTGACATGAAGCGATGATGTTCCTAAAAAGAAAAAGAAGAAAGTGAGATTCTGAGTTCATCCAGTTCTCACGAGAAGGTAGCAGCAGAGAGAATTTCGTGGTTTGATCCAGGAGTTGAAGCTGTATCAGGCTGCTTTCGTACATATTTCAGGATGTAAGAGTTGGGACCACATTCTTCAGTCCTTTGGAGAGACTAGTGAGCCGGAGCAGTGTTTAGCTGTGTTTCTGAGTCATCGTATATTCAGTACAGGTGTGATTTTGTATTTGGACTTTTTGTTTTTTCTTCAACTTGCAATTGCGCGACCGTGGTTCAGAGGGTTGGGAAGCTCATCTTATAATTGGAAGGTTGCAGGTTCGATCCCCAGCTCTGTCTGTCTTGGTCGTTGTGTCCTTGGGCAAGACACTTCACCTGCCAGAGGGGCCGATGGCGCGATATGGCAGCCTCGCTTCTGTCAGTCTGCCCCAGGGCAGCTGTGGCTGCAACTGTAGCTTGCCTCCACCAGTGTGTGAGAGTGAATGAATAGTGGAATTGTAAAGCACTTTGGGGTCTCAAAAAGCACTATATGAAATGCAGTCCATTATTATTATAATTGAAGCTTTGAGTCGTGTTTCTTGCTGCCTGCCTTTGGAATCTGCATTTAGATTTTCAATCTGCTAAAATAAAACAGTGTCCATGTTCATGTTTCAGTCAGAGCCTATTTCAAAGAACTTACACTTTATATGTAAATTAGTGTAGATTTAATACGGGAGTAAGAAAACTGAAAATGTTTACACGAAAATGTAAAAATTACATGGTACAAAAACTAATGATTCAAATGTACATATGTATACTCATACTGGATCAATATTGTTCATCTAGAGATGTAAGATGGGTCCAAAGCTGAATTAAGTGTCCTCATAAATTTCCAGGAGAGTGTCTACAAAACACAAGGTAAAACAGACATAACCTCTTGAAAGTCAAATGTTCACTGGAACAGAATGCAAGATGTCCTTGTGTTGATCCCTGCGGGACACCATTAAAAAGTTAGTTAACCGTATCACAAATATATTTAATGTAAAAGAAAGCAAACATTTAACCGATCACAGCGACAGGAAGCAGGGATGGATTTCAAAGTTCACCTTCTCGCTGCTAAAATGTTAACAGGATGAAGAAACAGCTCTGTGCCCTCTGATCATCCCCAGAGTTTACATCACTTCACTCCTATCAGAATCCCAATAATCTCATTATTGGATTTATCTTTATCTGGTAATTGGAACGACTTCCTTATTATTTCTGTTCTTGTTATTTCCCACCTACAGCTCATATGTCAGAGGAGGAAGAGGAGGAGGATGTCTTTGAAAGTCGTCTCCTGAGGTTTCTTCTTCATGTGATCTCTTTCTTGTCTCACACTGAAATTAATCCAGATATGAGCAGTAAATTAAGAACCCGTCTGACCTTTGAGTCACTAACACACACACACTCAGACATGCTCAGAGATTTCAGGGGAAGTTTTCTTTCTAAAAAATGTAATTTACAACGAATTAGTAACGTGAGTATTAAGCAAATATGTCAGCAACATGAGGCCAGCAGTGAAGAACTAAAAGCTGCAGTTTCTAGAGGCGGCCACAAGAGGCTACAAAAGTCTAACCGTGCCCACAGACTCCCATGTTAAAATGTCCAAATGTACCGTAAAAATAAAAATGTTTACAGCCTGATATAAAAACTAGTTAATAATTTAATAATTTCGTCTAAAATAATGATCTTAAATATAAAAAGAATGCAGGTTGTGGTGTGAGGTGGTAAAGATTTTCTGTGTCTGTCCTCGTTTCCTTGATCGCTTGATGGTTAAATATTCAGACGAGGAGATATTCAGATCACTTCCAGCTCTCTGATCCTCCTCTCAGTCCAAATTTACCCCAATGTGTTAAAGAGGTGCGTGCTGGTGTCACCCCTCCACACCACTGCTGCTTTCATAACACTCCGGTCGCTGCTAGGCGCAGCCGAGGGCTAATTAACCCTCTGATTGCTCCCATTAACCCCAACACATTAGAGCTCATCGGGGGGAGTGACAAAGTTCCCTCTCGAGCCCGAAGACGGCATCAGAGTGTCAGTGGGTCTCTGCAGGCCGCAGGAAGTGATGTCAGGGCTGCCAGCAGTTGATTTTCACATCTGCAGGCAGCTGTAGCACTCCAACAGATCTCACGCAGGTGTTTGACCTCATTAACATCCAGGTGAGACCACAGCAAAAATGCAGCTGATGGCGATAACAAATCCTGAATCATGAGTCTTGCAGGGAAACTATGGAGCTGGAGATGAGCAGAATAGAATCCACGCCAGGGATCAAGCTCACAAAACTTGGCAAAAATCTTGAGCCAACTGTCATTTTTTCGTATTTTGCAGGAAGGTGCAGCATTTCCTCGACACATGTGGAAACACACGAGGAAATACAACATAGGCATAGGCACAAATAGAGACTGTATAAAGCTAATAATTTTCAAAATTTGGTTTGACCAACACAGCCTGAACCCTCTGAGGCAGCCTTCTCCAATTTTTTTAGGACGTCGCCAGTTCTCCAGGCATCTGGAAGGACATTTAAAGCTCTTCTTTGGATGTTTCATTCTGACAGAGAACAGTTTTACACTTGTATCTGTCAGAATGATTGTACTCTGACGTCCAACACCACTGGCTGAAACGCAGCCCCAAACCATGACAGAGACTTCACCATGTTTGAGAGATGGCAGTAAAACTCATTGTTGCTGTCATGGTTTTGGGTCATTTTGACCCAGCATTTTCAGTTTCTTGTATTTTGGTGTTTTGTCTGTGCTATGGTTTATTTTTTGAGTCTTTAGTTGTCTTGTTATGAACATTCTAATCGGTTCAGAGTTATTCTACAGGGTGGGCCATTTACATGGTTACACCGTAATGAAATGGGAATGGTTGGTGATATTAAAGTCCTGTTCGTGGCACATTAGTATATGTGAGGGGGCAAACTCCTCAAGATGGGTGGTGACCATGGTGGCCATTTAGAAGTCGGCCATCTTGGATACAACTTTTGTTTTTTCAATAGGAAGAGGGCCATGTGACACATCAAACTTATTGGTAATGTCAAGAAAAACAATGGTGTGCTTGGTTTCAACGTAACTTTATTCTTTCATGAGTTATTTACAAGTTTCTGACCACTTATAAAATGTGTTCAATGTGCTGCCCATTGTGTTGGATTGTCAATGCAACCCTCTTCTCCCACTCTTCACACACTGATAACAACACCGCAGGAGAAATGCCAGCACAGGCATCCAGTATCCATAGTTTCAGGTGCTGCACAGCTCGTATCTTCACACCATAGACAATTGCCTTCAGATGACCCCAAAGATAAAAGTCTAAGGGGGTCAGATCGGGAGACCTTGGGGGCCATTCAACTGGCCCACGATGACCAATCCACTTTCCAGGAAACTGTTCATCTAGGAATGCTCGGCCCTGGCACCCATAATGTGGTGGTGCACCATCCTGCTGGAAAAACTCAGGGAACGTGCCAGCTTCAGTGCATAAAGAGGGAAACACATCATCATGTAGCAATTTCAAATATCCAGTGGCCTTGAGGTTTCCATTGATGAAGAATGGACCCACTATCGTTGTACCCCATATACCACACCAAACCATCACTTTTGTTGTTCCAACAGTCTTGGAGGGATCCATCCAATGTGGGTTAGTGTCAGACCAATAGCGGTGGTTTTGTTTGTTAACTTCACCATTCACATAAAAGTTTGCCTCATCTCTGAACAAAATCTTCTGCATGAACTGAGGGTCCTGTTCCAATTTTTGTTTTGCCTATTCTGCAAATTCTGTGCGCCAATCTGGGTCATCCTCGTTGAGATGCTACAGTAGCTGGAGTTTGTAAGGGTGCCATTTGTGAGTAGCTAATATCCGCCAAAGGGATGTTCGACTAATGCCACTCTCCAGTGACATGCGGCGAGTGCTACGCTGTGGGCTCTTTCTGAATGAAGCTAGGACAGCCACTGATGTTTCTTCATTAGTGACAGTTTTCTTGCGTCCACATTTTGGCAAATCCAACACTGAACCAGTTTCATGGAACTTAGCAAGCAGTTTGCTAACTGTAGCATGGGAGATGGGTGGTCTCGTAGGGTGTCTTGCATTGAAATCTGCTGCAATGACCCGGTTACTGCGTTCACCAGATATCAACACAATTTCGATCTGCTCCTCACATGTTAACCTCATGGACATGTCACTGGCTGTGAACAAAGAGAAACTTGTAAATAACTCATGAAAGAATAAAGTTACGTTGAAACCAAGCACACCATTGTTTTTCTTGTGACATTACCAATAAGTTTGATGTGTCACATGGCCCTCTTCCTATTGAAAAGACAAAAGTTGTATCCAAGATGGCCGACTTCTAAATGGCCACCATGGTCACCACCCATCTGGAGGAGTTTGCCCCCTCACATATACTAATGTGCCACAAACAGGACTTTAATATCACCAACCATTCCCATTTCATTACGGTGTATCCATATAAATGGCCCACCCTGTAATTAAGTTTTGTTCTTAGGTTTAGTTCAGTGTCTAGTCTGTGCCTGTCATGTTTTCTGTTTTACTTTGAAGGTCCGTGTCTCATGTTAGTGTGTCCAGTGTTACTCTCCCCTGTGTTGTCATTATGTTTCATTCGAGTCAGCTGTGTCCTCATGTGTTTCCACTTCTCCTGATCACCTCATGTGTGTTTTTAAGTCCTCCGTCTCCCCTTGTTGATTGTCATGTCGTCTGTGTTACCTGCCAGTGCGTCGTCACAGTCAGAATCATCACAGTCGTTTATAGTTGAGTCTTAGTTTCTCCAGTTTAGGTTCCAGTTTAATCTAGCCACTGTCCCTGCTGTTTTGTCGTGCCACCTTGTTTCAGCCATAATAAAGGTGTGCCTTTTGTTTATCACAGTTTGTTGTCCTCCGTGTCCTGCTTTTGGGTCTGCTTCAAAATTATGCCAGCGTACCCAGCCGTGACAGTTGTACCTCTGTCCTGACCCATCCTTACATACTAATGAGGATTTGAACAAAAAAACTTCACATTTCAGACCTGTTCCACTGATTTCCGTCCAGTTCTTGCGTAATTTCCATTCGTGAGCCTTTTCTCACTGTTTCCCTTCTTTAAGAACAGCTTTATTAATTCCACCAAGACCATTTCTGATGAGGCTTCAGTTGACAGTATATGGACTGAAGGACCAGATTCCTCTCTCAGGTCTTTGCAGGATTTTTTTTGTATTTCTTAAGGACATGACTTTGACATACTGTTCATCTGCTGAAGATATTTTTTATTTTTTTAGGCCTCACATTTCTTCACATGCTGAGAGATACAAAGTTTTCAGCTAACACCTCTTTGAGAATCACCGTGTTGGTGTAATAATGCTGTTACGCCATTATCTTTGGTGTTTTTCATAAGCAATTAACAAACATCAGTCTGGCTCCTTGGGATCAAAATGTAAAGAAATGAGGGGTGGCTCAAGACTTTTCTTTCCATCTTTTGTTCGCATCCATTTTGAACTCTTCCTGAACTGGTTTATATCAGTTATATTATTAGTATTGGCGTTAGTAAGTCATTGCGTTTCAAAGAAACCTCGATTAGCGTGACCGTAGAGTGCTCCAAAAGTCTCTCCTGCTAAAACCTGCTGATTGAAAAGAAATGAAATATGTTCTGCTTTAAAAATTATCTCAACAGTAAAGAGGTACTCTGACCTGACAGATGGCCCAGCGTGAACTGAACCTTCAGACAGGGGTCACTTGCTCAGCCAGAGCTGTAGTGGCACCGCATGGTTAGTACTGACCAATCAGAGTTTACCAAGTATGAAATTAAAAAGTCACAGTGGCTGCTTTTCGTTGTGATTTCCAGTTTCAGGGAAATTATGTTGGATAAGAGCTTTGTAAGGATAAAAAGAGGAGAAAAGGAACAGGAAAATCCTTGTGGAGGAACACAACTTTGTTTTAATCACTTCAGTCCTGATGCATTTAGTCACTGAAAAAGTCCCAAGTGATGCAAATGGTTACCAAAACCAAACTCTCTGCCTGCTGTTTTCTCCCACAAGGAGTCCAAACTGCTTTAAAGGCAAGGAAGGGCAGGAAGTATTAGAAATTATATGTAATAAAAGATAAAACGGGCGATTGTGGCTCAAGAGTTGGGAGTTCGCCTTGTAATCGGAAGGTTGCCGGTTCGAGCCCCGGCTTGGACAGTCTCGGTCGTTGTGTCCTTGGGCAAAACACTTCACCCGTTGCCTACTGGTGGTGGTCAGAAGGCCCGGTGGCGCCAGTGTCCGGCAGCCTCGCCTCTGTGTGGCTACAATGTAGCTTGCCATCACCAGTGTGTGAATGGGTGGATAACTGGATGTGTAAAGTGCTTTGGGGCCCTTAGGGACTAGAAAAACACTATACAAATACAGGCCATTTACCATTTATAAAAGTGAACCTGACGGCAGATGTGCATGTGTAGCACTTTTACACGTGATAATCTTCATGAAAATCCTGATGAGGGAAACAGCTGACCTCGAACAGCTGATGACAGGAAGTGGAGCTCTGCAATCGTCTTCATGCTGTTGTGCAGTCAGAGCAGTGATTTGTCAGTTGTATTACACTCGGGTTCGTATTCAGTTGTTTTTAGCTGTCATTACCCAGACTGCACTGCAGCAGAAGCAACAGTGGTAACCAATGAGTGAAAGGAGGCTTGTTACAGTTTATATAAGATTTATGAGGCTGATGTTACAAAGCTGCACAAAGGTGGTTCATCTTAACGTCTGCATCACAAATGAAACTAAGAGAGATCTGCAAAGTGTTCAGAAAACTGCAAGTGACAGTCTCTGCCTTTTTCAGTTTGAGGTGTTCAGAAAACAGCAGCTGAGATTTTATTCATCCCAGCAATGTGTGTGTGTGTGTGTGTGTGTGTGTTTTCACGTCTCCTGCCCCCTGGTGGTCACATGAGGCTTTTACAGCAGCACCATCCACATCAGGTAAGCAACATCACACACACACACACACACACACACACACATCTTTTATGGGGGGCGTCAGCTTTAATAATGTCTGTTTTCTGATTAATGCAACAGTTTTACATTTTTACCCCATCAGTGTAAAAATGTAAGTGTCTGAAGAAGGAACTCCTTTAACATCGAACATCTTTTTAGGGTGACGCGGACGTAAAGTTTGTGTATATATAGCTTTTCATAGACACAAAAGTCAAAAGTGCTGTACAACAATAAAAACAATTAATTTCAATGGAGAACAATTTTAAAACAGAATATAAATGAATAAAAACAGAACATCAGCAGAAGGCCTGACTAAACAGTTTTTTAAAAATTCTCCACAGAGTCAGCTAAATGGAGCAGTAGTGGTAAACAAGTCATTCATGGCTCCTGCACATGTTAACATTTTAAATAAATGTTTTTTCTCTTATTTTGAAAAATTGCAATCATTCCAAAAAGAGCTGCTGTTTTTATCAGCATATCCTTTTTCCTCTCAGGTTTAAACAGTTATCATGTCGTACTTCTTCACTTAATAAAGATCCTGAGTATGTCTAATTTTATCTTTTTTTTTAAGTTTCCTGCTTCATTTTATGTATTTATTTCTGTGATGTGTCTGATTTCGCCTAAAGGTTCAACGACATAAAGAAACCAAAATGAAAAAACAAACAAACAGCCACACTTCGGAGCAAGGTCAGGTTTACAGCAGACAGAGAGTTTTAATTTGAAAAGCCTTCAGGTCGTGTTCACAGACAAAGTGCAGAAAAGAAAAACAATGTTTTCATTATTTATCTGTCATACATGTCAGGATGACTTATTTATTTTCTGCTGATCATTTATTGATGAAACACGAGTTGATGGATCGGAGCGTGGGGAGGCGTAGGGGTTCGTGATACAATAATTATTCTCCTCCTCAGACAAAGAGCAGCAAACTGATGGCATTTTTTTTGCAGGTGACTTCCTGCTAATATCCTTAAAGTCATTGGATATATTACTGTAAATTCACCCTTCCTCGGACTGGAGAAGTGAATGAGGTGGTTGATAGGCTCACATTAGCATCAATCCCAGTTTCCCAGAAAGACAAACGGAAAAAACTTCCCAGAACATTTTCTGTCTCATCCAGTTGTGGCATTTCCAGATGTTTCCACATATAAATAATCAAACATCCACAGCTGTAAATGTGAATCTAAATGCTGTTTCTCTTGGGGAAAAAACACCAATAAAACTTTATTTGTATTTCACCTTCAAGCCAAAGTACACTAAACCTACATCAGGAGAGTGACTCGATTTATGAGGGAAGAAAATATTTTCCCGGATGGATTATGTGTGAGAGAAACAAAACAATAATTCACTTTGTGAATTTTGGCGTAAACCAGAAAGAGTAATAACATGCTACATTAGCAGCTAATGCTAGGTAGTTGCAGATACCTGCTAATTAGTGCTCAGGACCGTCCAGTTAAAATCCTAGAGTTTCACTGTTGGATGATTTCTTTGTACAATAAACTGCACAGCAGCAGTGTTACTGGTCAGATAAATCACAAACAGAGGTCCCTTTAAGGAACTCCAATTAGTATTAGCTGAGGTGAAGCCTAGCAAAAAGCTAGCCGCTAAATCTACATGTCACTCAGAGGCCACGCCCCTAAAAACACAAACTTTAAACCTTTATACAGGCTGGAGACATGGGCTGTCTCCCAATTCAGGGTCTGCAGCCTTAAAGTATGCAGCCTCAACGATCCTCAAGGGCCGCGCACTCAAAGACGGCTAAGGCCGGAAGTGCGAGGCTTGTGAAATGGGACGGTCTAGCCTCCGTTGCGCTGATACTGTTGTTTGTCAATAAAGTTTAAAAAAAAAGAAAGCCTCGGTTGCACTGCCCAGGTTGCCTAGCAACCATGATACTAACCACTGGAAACGTGTCATACAGCTTTGTTTGACAGAAATGAAGGAGAAAATCTTGTTCATTTGTTTGTTTCTTTCTACATGAGCTTTGATCATTCTCTGTAGGATTAAGGTCAGCTATTGAACGGCGTATATTTTAAAGTAAAGGCTTTAAAACCAAGTTAGTACAAACGTCACTAATGTCACATAACTTTGCCGACATGTGGCCAACAGTAATGTTTAATGTTCTTCGTTATTAAACATTTGCACATAAATAAGTGACATAATATTCAGTACTTACTTTTCACAGTTTACTTTTCGGCCGCTCCGCTTCTGCCGTCTGCGGCAGAATTCTCCACACCGACTGCCGCGCTATGAATTGTGGGATATATGGGACCACGAAGTCTACACTGCCACAGCCTTAAAATTCAGGGAAATGAAAGACGCATTTCATAATCGGCCTTGAAATGCGGCCTTTAAGGCTGCAGACCCTGAATTGGGAGACAGCCATGTACACTTAACATGAAGTCTGTGGGGACTGACTCACTGCTGGAGCCTCTTGTGGACATTAGAGGAACTGCAGGCTGTGTGTGGCATTACAGCGTTGGCTTTGTGTTCAGGTAGAGGACGTCTCTGTATTAGCAGCATATTGGGGGGAGGATGGGCGGGCGTAGCAGCTGCACCTCTCTTGGTGTGGTGAAGGAAAAGGTCACCTTATCCAACGTCTGTCTGCTGCAGGTGTTTTTTGTCCTCTTCAACTTCCCGTAGCTGTCGTCCGTGTCAACAGGAGGTGACCTCAGCAGGAGGCGGAGCTCTGACCTGAGCTTCTCCGACCTTTTTCACTCTGAACTTTTTAATCCAAGAGGTTCAGTGCGGGACAGGAGGGTCTGCGTTGGGCCAGAGTTGAGGCCTTTGTATCATGAAGTGAACCTTTTAATTAGACCAAAGTGACACGCAGCATGTGTGAAACCATGTTATAATAAAGGAGCTGAAGTTAGCTGACTGTAAGCGACGGCAGCTGCAGATGTTTCAGTGTGATTAAAGCAGTGACAGACAGATGTTAGCTCCAGCAGCAGCAGCAATATCAGGCTAAATAGATAATAAAGCGACTGTATTTTTAAAGACACATTAGTCTGAAAGTGTCTCTGATGTTTGTCTCAAGGTCACATTATAATGGATGAACATCAGCTTCCTGAGGGATTGTGACAGATCCGCTGTTCATCCTTCACCTCATATGACAGCTTGTTCGCACAAGTCAGACTCTCAAACTCTACAACTCATCAGAGACTCGCAACCACAAAGAGACCGAGAGACGACCTCAAAGGGAGAAAAAAGGTAAAAAACGGGACACAAAGGGACCACAAGGAGATATAACAAGGCACCAGTTACATAAGCAACTACAAAAAAAAAATACACAAACACACACAGGCATAAAATAATCACACGATGAGACAGAACAACAATGCAGCAATCTCAAAAGTAAACAAAAATTAACAATGGACACACAACTGGCCAAAAATTATCATCAAGTGGATAAATATACCACACAGTAAATGAAACAACCTGGTAATGAGTGGACACAATGAGCTACAAAAGACACAATAAATGACATTAATAACCAGAAAGGCAGCTTTAGCAATCACAGCTGGACAAGGAAAGGACACAAATGGACAAGGAAATGCTACTGAAGGGCCAAAGGCTCCCTGAAAACAGTAGAGGAAGGTAAAAAGCAACAAAAGGACTTGAAAGAGCACACACAGGGACAAAATGAAGCCAGTTTATAGTTTCTTTGTGTCCATAAAATGGACACAAAGAAACTATAGTGGGACATAAATTTACCATGAAAGGCTACAAAGTAACAACAAAGACACATAAAATTATGACAAAGGGACAAGAAAAGGCACAGACATGATAAAATTAACAAAGATAAAGGGACAAAAAAGATGATTGAGGGATGTAAAAAAGATCTAAATGGATTAAAAAAAAAAAAACCTACAATAGAGATAAAAAACAAAACAAAGACGTGACCTGAGCACAAAGGAGCTTCCATTGCTTTCATCTCCTATGTAAAGCACTTTGTGACGCTGTGTTGCAAAGCTAATAAAGTTAATGAAATGTATTAGGAGTAATTCAGTGTAGAAGCCGTTTTCTTTTACAGATTAAAGGTTTTCACACTGGATGAGTGGATTCAGCTTATTTCTGATCTGTTAATTAAAAGCTCCGAGTGTTTGCCACGCTGACGTGTTAGATGTGAATCCGCAGTGAAAATGATCCTCTGCACAGTCGCATGAATTTAAGTATGTAATGACTAGTTTAAAATAATAAATTCGCTGTAAATTGCATGAATCTTCATGTACAGAGTGCCTGTTTCACACCTTTTATGATGAAATCCAAACATATTTAATGATGACGTGTTCACCTGTGGTGTTAATTAAAGCCTAATTCTCGGCCACTTTAATGTGAAATAACTTTAAAACTGTAACTGCTGCTTCAGTCCCAACACTCATGAGTCACCTGCTTCCTGTGATTGGCTAATGGGGTTCACCTATGAGCAATGACCAATCAGCCCACTCGTAGTATAAAAGCAGGGAGAAACTGCAGCCTTGAGGTTGTTTCTGATTGGGAGTTAAGTTAATGGTCATTAAATCTCTTGGTTGATTACGGTCTCGGGGTTTAATTCCCATTGGCCCGCAGCTCAACAGCACAGCATTAAATTTACATTTACAGAATAACACATGTTAAAAGTAATCAGACAACACTCGATCTGAGAGACAAAGTCTAATGTACACAAACGTTAAAGAAACGTAAAGATCTTTGGACATAATCTTGGAAACGACACTAAAGAAAACACATCATGAAGTAATCCTCATAAAAATTGGCATTACAAAACTAGGAAAGGCAGTGAATTTGTTTTTAAGCAACATTTAATAAAAATATAATTTTTCAAAAACTATTTTCTTTTGCTAAATATTTTTTTATAAAGCATTTACAGAGAAATGAAAAGTACATTTTATCAAATACATGGCTTTCTTTTATAAAGTGCAAGATTTTTTTATACGAGTAAAGATACTGTCAGAAGAAAGCAAAGACATTTCTACATTTAACAAAAGCTAATACGGTTTTATAAAAAGTAAGAAACTTTTTTTTCCCACTTAAAAAAAAAGAGAAAAACACAATGAACCCACTTTACGTTCTACAAGCTGCTCTACAGTTTTCTAAGATGGTCATTGGTCCGATCTGAGCAGGACCCTGAAAGCTTATTGGATAAAGATTGAACATGTGCGAGTGAAGCGCTTTGACCAAGGTGTTTCTTTCTGACTTTTTCCCCACTCATTGTTTTTGTCTATTGTTGAAACAAAAAGTCTTTAACAAATATGAAAAATGTTTAAAAAACAATGCCGCTAAGGTCTAAATGCAAAAAAAAACCACCCTGGAAAACGTAAAAAATCTCAAACAGGCTGTCTGGGGAGCAACAATAGTCGGCTCAAGGCTTTTTATATTATGAGGTAAAGACGCTACAGTAATTTCGGTGTATGAATGAGGGGTTGTGACGCTCGGGTTAATCCTGCTGTCGCCCATACATTGGACTTCCTGTGAGGACGTTAACCTTCACCCCCATCATATCCTGGCCTCTGTTATTTGGTCCACCTAAGACAGTCTGGGGACTAAGACGAAGAGCGAGAGTGCACCTTCAAAGCGTGGTGGAAGTGTCCTTTAATCAGTACGAAGAGAAACGACCTGTGAAATCGTCTGATTGCTGCTGCTGCTCTGATTCATTAGCGAAAGTCCCTGCTGACCCATGGCCAGTGAAGTACACACTCTTTAATGTGTACACCAGGCAGTAACACTGCAATGACAACCACAGAACGGGTGCACTCTGGGAAATGGAGGCTTCAGTATCTCCAACTGCTGATAATGTTTGGATCATTTGTTTTAATCTAGCATCAAGAAAATGCTGCAGTTCCTCCAACGTCCACTGGAGCTCCAGCAGTGACTCAGGCCCCATAGACTCTCATGTTAAAATGTATAATAGCAGAAATAAACATATTTACAGCCTGATACAGAAAATGTTTGGGTCTTTCTAATTTCCCCCCTTTATAACAACTGTACGAGGGAAATGTGGATTTTTTTTCCAAATTTGTTGATCAAGCTGGATGCAAAACTCCACAAACCAATATTTGACATCAGTTTCTTTGGGAAACGTTCTGTCGCAGAAGATTTGCAATCTTGACAAGGTTCTCAGACTCAAGAAGGAGGTCCTGGGCTCTCAAACGCTAAAATAACATGAAAACATGCTGGATCGATCACTAAGGAGGTTTGTGATTTCCTCAGATCCTACCATTGTTGAGGAGACTCCAGGTTTATGTGGGGGTGCCAGACTTGGAAAGAATTCCCTCGATCTTTTGAAATTATGCTGGATTAGTAACTGAGGAAGTTCATGAGGTTCTACAGGAAGTGAGATGCTGGAAGAGGGTCCTTGGACGACGTCCTGTAAATTCTGTTAATTACGTTTTTGCCAGCTTTCTCTTAAAATGTTTTAGGGTTTTGTGTATGTAAAATAGCAAATTGAATTGTTGTAGTTTACATATATTAAACATTCAGGCAAAAACAGGATTTTAATGTAATCGTAGGAATAATCTTTTCTTTGGCCTCTGAGATATAACCCTCTGCTCTGTAGAGGTAACGGTGTGTTCAAGGACAGCTCTGAAGGTCAGAGCCACATCATTAACAGACTTCATGTGATCACATTAATGTTCACACTGTGACAATGAACACACAAACTGCAGACAGAAACATCTCGTGATTCCATGTGGGTTTGGGGATCATGTGAAGTGCTTGAAATGAGAATCATCTTTAGCAGCTTCACTGACCTTTAATTGAGGTATGCGCACACATACAAAGAACTGGGCTCCAGTTTTTCCTTTGGTATAGAGTAAAAAGATGTTTTAGTAAATTATGGAATAAATAAGCAGTGGATAAATGGGTACTATATATACAGTATATACATAAGTTGTTTAAAGGCTTGAAAATCATTCGGACATCCTGGAAAATACTCCAGGAGGGTCAGGAGACCTTTCAGGGCTGCCTGTCAGAGTCAATTTCTTTCCATCAGCAACAGAAATACAGTCAAAGAATCTAATGGTTTATGATGACAAACCCATGTGCTTTAAAAATGTAAATGTAGTCCTGGAAAAATGTTTTGAGGTCCTTGGTTTTGATTTAGAAATCATGCAGAGTCCTGTGGTTTTATTAGAGATCCTTGAAATGATGATGTGTTTAGTGGGCTTTATTTCTAAGCTAATGTTAGCTGGGGTTGCTCGTTGATACATGACATTGAGAATAAACATCCCATCTAACAAAGGTCTTGTTGTTTGAGTTGTGTCAAACTATTTCATAGATTAATAAAATACAATCCTCAGAGGAGGATTAAGGGTCCTTTGGGAGGTCACTGAGGAGCTGAGGATACTTCCTGTGTGTTGTTCAGTGAACACACACAAACACACACAAGCACACACACACCTTTGTTCTTCCATCTGTGTGAGGATCATGGATTACCTGTGCATGTGTGAACCTTGAAACAGCTCTTTGAAGGCCTAAGGACCAGAGACAGAGCATACACACACACACACACACACACACACACACACACACACACACACACACACACACACACACACACAGATCTCCCTAAAGCAGGCTGGTTGCTGTTGATCAGCTTCTGATGCAGATCACTCTCTGTGTTTCTGTGGTGGGTAGGTGGCGGTGCTGGGGGGCACTGGGGGGTGGTGGGGTGGGTGTTGGGGGTGTAAAGTGAAAGAGAAAACTGCCTCTTGTCTTTTCCAGTTTGGGGCGTCCAGATGGGAAGTCATTTTTTATTCGTCTTGAGGCGGCTCTTCACATCTGTCGGCCCAGATGCTTAATGAATACAGAAGCAGGCCGAGCTGTCGCCTCATTAATACTGCAGCGGCGCGGGGAGCCCGGCCGGCCCGGCTGCCTCGTACCGCCGCCGCCCACCGCGTCCCGCTGCGGCACCGGAGCAGAACGCATCACTGCAACAGTGTCCTCGGGGCCCGACGCCGCCAGCTGGCGCCTCGCAGGAACAAAGCTGCGGCGCTCAGTCGGTCCGACGCCCCTCTGTGTTGTCACTTAAAGTCTTTATTGGTATTAATTGATGCGATCGTGGCGACACCTCCCCTCGCCGCAGCCTCGAACAGGTGAAAGAGCTCCGCCTACTCCTCAAGGTGATGCCCCCTCAAACCTCCTGTTGATAGGCGCTGCCTCTGATTGACAGGTGCAGTCTGAAGTGGGGACTCTTCAGGTGAGAGCAAAGGTGTGAAATGTATAATGAACAAGATTAAACATCAAAGACCAGAACAAAGTGTTAAATAAAGGTCATGACAACAGCTACAGGAGACACGCTTCGTTAAACACACAAACAGGAAGGTAATCAAACTTGAAAACATCACACACTGTAATCAAAATAGTCCTGACAAATATATATATGTACCTGTCCTTTATGTCTCATTGGAGCTACTTTGCTCTCCAGAAAGAAGAAAACTGAAAGTAAGATTCACATTTTCTCCTTTTGCTTTTTCTGTGGTGAAATCAATATTAGTTCTTCTGCACTGAACAACTTTTGCAGATGGTCGAGGAATAAGTTCTATTTTGCTTTAAATATTATTTGCATTATTTAACAATCATTGATGTTCTAAATGTGCAGCTTTACAAACATAATCAAGGATAAGTGTGCTTAAAAAATATTGCACGTATTGTTGTTTTAAAGCTCGACGTACATAGCAAGACATGTCAGGAAGTGACAATAGACTATATGCAAGGAGTTTGATACATGTTTTATTCAGAACTTTTCCTTAATAAAGTAATTTTCTTATGTTAATTTATGACCAATCATAACTCTTGGAGTTTTAAACTTAATCACTTCGGTTTCCTTTTGATTTCCAAACACTAAATTTAAAAAACTCTGTGAAAATGACAAATATTATTAACAGAAAGTATTAAAAGTTTAAGACCCATCACTGATCCCCGGGGTACTCCAGAGGCAAAGTTTCTAAATCCCGATTATTTTGTTGTCTTAAAATGCATCAAATTTGCACAGATAAATATATCCAGGAAACATTATTTTAAGGTTTAAACCTTCAAACTTAGCTGTTGTTTAAAATTTTGCAATTATTTTTACATCATCGTTATATGGAGAGATTTGTGGGGGCCACTTGAACTTTTCTTTGGACACTATTGTTATCCCTGTGGCTTTGGTGGCACCTAGGCCTTTTAGAGATGCTGGTTCCTTTTTGTTTTTTACTTTTGTTTGACCCCTGACACTTTTGAGGAGTCCTGGGTACTTTATGACCTCTTGGATTTTTGGAACTAGGACACCTGAGACACTGGAAACATGATTCTTTGGCAGGCCATAGCCCTGGGACTTTTGTGGCTCCTTGAAAGATTTTTTTTAAAGGTCCTGAGACGTTTTGGATGCTCATGATCCCAAAAAGTATGTGACCTGTGACTTTTGGGAACCCTGGCACTTTTTTTGGCTCCTGAAATGCATTTTGACTTTTAAAGGTTCTGGTCCTTTGGCTCTTTTGGGGCCCTGAAACTCTGGAGCTCCTTAGATTCTGGGGGCTCTTTATATCACCCCCATCACAAAAGAAAGACTTGTGATGATGGGACTTTTGAAGGTCCTGCTGCTCATAGAGCTGATCTGTTGAGTCGGTTTGGGCCCCTGCATGCTGAGGGCATGATGTGGTGATTTTAAATTCATAGAGAATAAAAAGAAATGAAGCTGGAATTTAATTTCTTCACATTTACTGACCTCCACTTCCTTTCCCAGCTCCTTTTCTTCTTCTGCAGCTTTCATAAATGCTTCAATTTAAGGCCTCATTTCCTCTCATCTGCTTCTACGGTGGTTTAATATTTTGTTTTAGTCTTGATGACCGGCTGTGAAGGTCAGTGGACAGAAACCTGGACCATCTTTTCCCCCTCCCCTCTTCCACGGTCAGTGTAAGGACCATTACCTGAATCCCATTAAAGCCATGGCTTTGTCCCAAACCCTTGTAAAGACACCCCCTCCCCCCCGACTCCTCAGCTGCTGAGTGAACAGACCTTCAGAGGTGAAAACATACTTGTCACATGAATGTAAATGAAATGAAACCTCACCACGCCCTGTTCCTGTTACTCTGCCTGTCAGGCTGAAAAAAGGGCACAGATTCCTCTCGATATAGACGTCTGATTGCTTTTTCATTCCCTCAAAAGAATGGTAAAAAGAGGTGAAATTTACACTTAAAATATTTAACTAATTTTCTTTTTTCCCCTCTGAGGACTTGTGTGAGAAATCTAATCTTATTGTCTGACACATTTAGGGCAAAATATAGACGATCTGAAATGGTCGAACTGATCAACCTCCTCTAAAGGTTTCAGGCTTTTGCCATGAAAGCTCGAGCTTCTCCCTCTTCTTCATGTAAGCTGCGTTAACTTAACGAGCAGTTTGCAGCAATCACACACATTCACCTCGGAGGATGAACGCCGGAGTCTTTAATGACCCCGACTGCAGTTTTTACCTGCAGAAATTATCGATTTCATCTCATGTTTGTTTGTTTGTTAATCTCTGTGTTTAATCAGCGGGCTTCTAATTAAATCCATAAAGCAACGGACCTGAAGGATTTTATTTGTTTCCGTGTTTTCTCAAGGCTGCGTGTTGGTTTGTTATTGAGTCAAACTTGCGTTGATGAAAGGAAAGAAACATCCTTCATCCGGTAAGCTGTCACAAAGACTTCTTTACATTTTAAATAAATGCTTTAAAGGATCATTCTGCTTCATTTCAGTCTGCAGCTTGTAGAGCTCAAACTGATTTTTGATACCTCAACTTTAGCATTTTTGGTTTTTGGAGCCAGGAGTGACCATATTTGGATGAGTGGGTGCCACCAGTGGTGGTTATCAGTTCACATTCTAATCTTGACACATAATCTGTAGCTGTCCACAAACTTTTGTCCAGAGGTTGACTCAGAGTCGAGTCTCTGAGCTGGTTTTAAATCAGCGGCCCTGATCTGAACAGAGCTGCTGTAAAACATGTCTGCAGACATTAAAGATGTCTGACATCAGAGTTCACATCTGGAATCACATGCTGCATGCCTAACACATCTGGACTTCCTTGTCGCCGTAATCAGAAACATTTGTCAGCTCGTCCCGACTCACAGAAACGGTTTAAAAAAATCTCTCCTTTCTTTTAACAATATTTTAAATATATAATATATATATAATATATCAGTCAAAGCATGGTGAACTGCATCATGGCGTCGCCTCCTCTGTTGCCCTGTTAGGTACAAGGTGTCCTGTAGCGTTGGTGTTCTGATGTTCCCACGGTAGATCATTTACAGATGCGTGATTTGATGTTTCCTTCAGTATGACCTGAAATGAGTCACTAAGCCCACAAACTCATCAGGAAAGTGTTTACAGAGGTTAAAGCCAAGGGGCGTTTTCCCATAGACTTCTATGGGACAGGAAGTCCATAGAAGCTATCGCCCCCTGGTGGCTTTGAGACAGAGTTTTAGATAGATTTTTCAAAGAACAGGATGCGATCAGAGTGGATGGAGCATATTGAATCTTTTCAGCATTTTAGAGGCTCAAGTGTAAATATATATCATCTCCTCTTGGTCAACAAACCAATGTTCTGTACTGACAGAAGATGGCGCTAAACATGTTTTTGAAACTTTAAGCACTTATTTTTTCAATCGGGTCATCTGACTGCTGTATTATTGCAGTGTCTTTAGCTTAGTAACATCAAGCACCTTGAGATGAATGGTGTTGAGATTTGGTGCTATAAAAAAACAAAAACAAAACTACTGAATTGGACCTAAAATAAGAGGTCTTTTAATTTAAATTGACTTATCGTCTTAAAGCACCTTAAAGTACTTTAAGTACTTAAGCAAAGTAATTACACTTTTGAAGATGAGATCAATTGTTTTTTTGTTTCTATGTTTGTTTGTTTCTGTCTCACCCAATTATACAGTATCTAGTGTATTGGATGGATGGCTGGATGGGCAAGCCTGTACGGTGGCCCCTAGAGACAAAGCATGTATAAACTCCAAAACACTTACAAATTCCAAATAGCACGCACAAACTCCTCAACACATACAAAATCCAAAACACATGCAAACTCCAAAACACATGCAAAATCCAAAACACGTACAAAATCCAAGACACGTACAAGCTCCAAAACACATACAAAATCCAAAACACGTACAAAATACAAAACACGTGCAAAATCCAAAACACATGCAAAATCCAAAACACGTGCAAACTCCAAAACACGTGCAAACTCCAAAACACGTACAAAATTCAAAACACATGCAAAATCCAAAACACATGCAAAATCCAAAACACGTGCAAAATCCAAAACACGTACAAAATTCAAAACACGTGCAAACTCCAAAACACGTACAAAATTCAAAACACGTACAAAATCCAAAACACATGCAAAATCCAAAACACGTACAAAATCCAAAACACGTGCAAAATCCAAAACACGTACAAAATCCAAAACACGTACAAAATTCAAAACACATGCAAACTCCAAAACACATACAAAATCCAAAACACATGCAAAATCCAAAACACATGCAAAATCCAAAACACGTGCAAAATCCAAAACACGTACAAAATTCAAAACACATGCAAAATCCAAAACACGTACAAAATCCAAAACACGTACAAAATCCAAAACACATGCAAAATCCAAAACACGTACAAAATCCAAAACACATGCAAAATCCAAAACACGTGCAAAATCCAAAACACGTACAAAATTCAAAACACATGCAAACTCCAAATCACAACGGAAGTGCTCCAGGACGCTAGGGGCAGTGTTGAGCTCGATTTGTAAAATAAACGGCAAGTTTGTTGCAAACACATGGGCTCTAGTCTCCGTTGCGCTTCCCAGGTTGCCTAGCAACTATGATACTAACAGCTGGAAACGTGTCATACAACTTTTTTTGACAGAAATGAAGGAGAACATATTTTTTTTCATTTGTTTGTTTGTTTCTACAAGAGCTTTGTGTGATTTGATAAGTATCTGAGGCTGAGACCACAGGACAGTAAAACATGATTTTTGGGCTTCATTTCTGTACTGAACAGTCATTTAAGATTAGCTAGTAAATAACAATTAGCTAATGTTGTTCATGAGACTAAAGTCATATCACTTTGGTAATGTAAATATAATATGGACAATATTATGGTTATTATATTAGTCATTATTAGGTATTACAGCAGTGAACATGAACTCTTTGTCAAATACTGAGCTTCAGTACAGATTCAAGTTGCAGTTATTTACATGTCTTACCACCTTAAATCTTCACTCAAAGACAAGTATATAGGAATGACTGCCAAATTTATTTGCCACTGAAGCCGAAGGATGGCATCTGAATAAAAACTCTCTTGACATGCCTAGATGACATTAAAGCTTGGTTGGCTCTAAACTTTTTAAATTTGAATGAAAAGAAAACAGATTTGTTGGTGTTTGGACCCAGTGGCCCCTGTGAGTCCTCTTCTTTTCATTTGGAACCCCTGGAGGTTTATTTTAAACCTGTTGTTACTGCCCTTGGTTTTAAGTTGGACCAGTCCATTTTTATCATTTAAGGCGACTGGCAAGAGTGAAATCGTTTCTTTCTAGGCAGCACTTTGAAACCGTGATCCATGCTTTTATTTCTTCCCCTGTGGACTACTGTAACGCACTTTATGTGGGGGTCAGTCAGTTGTTACTCTGACATCTGCAGCTGGTTCAAAATGTATATTGACAGTGCATATATAGGTGTATCATATATAAGAGACAAATGTTGTTCCTTCAGTATGTTGGCATTACTAAATTTGGCTCAAATGCTTACATACATGTGTAAAAAGAAAATGTACAAGCTGTGAGCTGTTTCAAATCAAATCACTTTTATTGTCACATCACATGTGCAGGTACATTGGTACAGCACATGTGAGTGAAATTCTTGTGTGCGAGCTTCACAAGCAACAGAGTTGTGCAAAATACAATAATGTAAACAAGCAAAATACAAGAATGGCTACATCTGAAACTAATAAATATATGTACAATATATAATAGTATATATATGTTTCTGATAAAATGAAGAGTAGACTGATGTATTAAATATTCCTTTATTGGGTGAGAAAATCAGACCATGTCATAACTGCTTTAAGTCATACAGAATAGATATCAGAGCTTTAAACAGGCTGACGTCTGCTAAATGGGTCAAACTGGGCAGAAAGTATACAAACACATAACATCCTTATAGAATATGATGTAACACTATAGATCAACTTACCTCAGAATATATAAAGCATATAAACAATTACAGCAATATGATGCAACAAACACAGCAGTGCTACTGATCCAAAATACTCAAAGCTTCATAGAACTGAAACAAACATTTATTTTTAGTTCCATTCTGCTGCTGATACAGACTTTAGGTTTCTGAACATTAAACTTGTTGCTGCCTTTCATAGTGCGTAACTTGAAGGCCCTGAGTACTTTCTCCCACACTGGAAACACTGGAATGATAAAATTATTTGAACATTACCTAATAAGACTGATTCAGGACAGACAATTAGTTATTTTAAACTTTTCTAGCAGTCCTTCACAAACAGGGAACAGTCTGTCTATTCTCTCCATCTGTCAGCTGCTGCTGGCTCTTCCTCCTCCTCTTCCTCACATACTGCTGAGATTGTCCTGGTGGATCATCAGGGGTGCAAAGCCTCACAGATGATGTAATGCAGTGGGTCCCTCAGTCTGTTCTCACTCTGGACACTTGCAGGTGTCACACATAGAAATCAAATGTGTGATAAGCTGCAGGATTCAAACACAAGTGTGACTTATAAACACATGTTCATACTTTTATTCCACAATCAGAGAGAAAGAAACAGAGAGAGAGTGCAGGACAGACAGACAGGTGACAGTCTCAGGTGTACACACTGCTACAAAACAGCACCAGAGAAGGAGGATTTAGTGTTTGTGTCATTACGAGTGCTAAACAAGAAGAGTTCCCAGATGGTACAGTGGACACATGTGTGACTCCTGTGATTAAAGCATCTTTCTTTCAGCTTAAGGAGTGAACCGTCAGCTGACTGACATGACTGACTTTAATTACGCATAAAATCATCACATTCTCTGTAAGATTAAAGTCAGCTATTGAACGGCGAATATTTTGAAGTGAAGGCTTTAAAACCAAGTTAGTACAAACGTCGCTAATGTCACATAACTTTCCCGACATGTTGCCAACAGTAATGTTTTAATGTTCTTCATTATAAAAACATTTGCGCATAAATAAGTGACATAATATTCAGTACTTACTTCTGGAAGTTTACTCTTCGTCCGCTCCGCTTCCGCCGTTTTTTTTCGGCAAAATTATCCAAACCACCGCCGCGCTATGAAGTCTGGGATATGTTGGGCCATGAAGGCTACACAGACCCATCCTTAAAATTCAGGGAAATTAAGGACGCATTTGAGGGCCGCATTTCGAGCAGCCTTTGAATTGGGACAGTCTTTGTCGTGTCGCTGTGACATAATCGGCCTTAAAATGCGGCCTTTAAGGCTGCAAACCCCAAATCCGGTCATTGGTACTTCCTGGCTTGTGTAGTTACTAGGTAACAAAAGCTCAACACTGCCCCTAGCGTCCTGGAGCACTTCCGTTGTGTTTTGGATTTTGCATGTGTTTTGGAGTTTGCATGTGTTTTGAATTTTGTACGTGTTTTGGATTTTGCACGTGTTTTGGATTTTGTACGTGTTTTGGATTTTGTAAGTGCTTTGGAGTTTGCACGTGTTTTGTATTTTGTACATGTTTTGGATTTTGCATGTTTTTTGTATTTTGTACGTGTTTTGTCTTTTGCATGTGTTTTTTATTTTGTAAGTGTTTTGGAGCTTGCATGTGTTTTGGATTTTGCACGTGTTTTGGATTTTGTAAGTGTTTTGGAGTTTGTACGTGCTTTGTCTCTAGGGGCCACCGTAAGCCTGAGATGAACCTAGCAGAAATCCTGAGATCTGAAGCAGAAAACTGTCAAACTGGTGCATTAAGAAACCACCAGTACGTAGGAACTAAAGCATCCATGTGATCCAGCTCCAGGAGGCCTCTGGCCCTGCTGCTGGGACCTCCTGGTGACCCCTCGGACCGCACGTTGAGAACCAGCTGCGGCTCCAGTGATGCAGGAAGAAGCGCAGGAGCGATTTGTTTGAAAGATGGCCGACAGCCTCTTCAGAGAGACGGCCGGCGTTCTGGGCAAACGAGCGCTGTCACATATTTCACGCGGCCGCGCGCTCATTAAAGTCGAAGGCGCTCGCCGCGGTAATTGTTTTAATTTATTTGTTTATGGCGAAGACAGAGGGGACGGGCACATGGCACTTTGCTGCTTTATTGGGAACATATGGAAGACATTTATCACCATTTGCAGCGATCGGCCTAAATGATTTTATTAACTAATTTGTAACTTTACACTTTTTTAATCAAACACATGCTGCGTGCTGTAATGTTCTGATAATGCTCCGGGGCTTTGTAAAGAGAGTGCACGCAGCCACAGGGAAATAAAAAGAGAGGAGAGGAAGGAGAGATGAAATGAAAGTGTGGAGGTTTGGGAGGAGGCGGGAGAGGGGAGGGGAGGAGTGTTGGACTGATGATGGAGATGATTGTGAGCTGAGCTGCAGTGCGCGGCACTCTACTCTCAGCTACTTAGGACGTCTGTTTACCTGAAGTCAGTGAAGCGGTGTCTTTCTGCTGCGGCGAGCACGCTTTTCCTCAGTTATTTGTGGCCCTACAGGGTCTGAAATGCCGCCACAGTGGGCCTGAACAGTACCAGGACCGAAGTGAAGCGGTCCCCGAGGAGGCTCTAGGGGGTTTCCCTGAGTCAGGTGGTGCAGCCAGGCGAAGCTCCACCCACCCTTCCCCCTCCATAACTGCTGCTCACAGGTTTAACAGCATCACAGGGACAAAGTTCAGGCTGCTGCAGAGTTCACAGATCAGCTGATCACCTAGTCCAGACATCCTGAGAATGGACAGACACGGAAATTCAAAATAAACAAACTTTATTTCAAACTGTTAACGTGTAACATCGAGATAGAAAAGTATCCAAAAAGAAAGGAGACACTTTAAATCGTGCGGTTACATCCAGTGGCTCCTTTTTCCTAATCCAAATGAAAAATGACAAAAAGAGATCAAGAAAAGTTAGAGAAAAGAGCAGCTGACGTTTGTCTTTGTTTACGTAAGTAAGAAATGTTTCACTGGGTAGAATCTGTAGATCAGCGTGAATTAAATGTCTTTATTCTTTAAAACAACGTTTTTTACACCAAATAGAGTCAGACTTTCTTCTAGTCAGTGTTACTCATTTAACTAAACTGACACAATAAAACTGGAAAATAAAATGAAACAAAAACTCAAAATCAAATAAAGATTGATCAGAAAGGATGAAACTACAAACATGAGTTAAAATGACTCCTCTCTCATTACACATTTCATGAACCTGACTTTAGGTTTGTGTATACAGAACAAGGCCTGCAGTTTTCAAGAAGTGCTCCCGGTTGTCGGTTTGATTCCTGGAGCTGCCTGATGACCTCTGAACCTGAGGTAGAAATGGCGTGAATGAATGCCTGTGTCTGTTGTGATATGAGGCGGCATGACGACACGTTTAGACTTCTAAATGAGTCGACATCTCAGACAAATCTTCCACCATCTGCACCTCCCCCTCTCCTCCTCCTTCTACATGGGCACAACGTGACATCCACCTCCTCTCCTGCCACAACACGTCAGTGATGCCTTATTTGTCACCTGCCTCTTTAAATAAAGCAGCTGACACGCTGTCCGCAGCTTCTTCGTCACCTTTTCCTGTTAACTACTTTGCTGCGGCTCATCCCGCTCTCACGTCTCCTAAATAAAACAAAACGAGTGACAGCTCCTTGTCCCGCAGCAACCCCACCACGAACATCTGGACGCAAACAAGAGCATCACAAACACACAGCCGCTCCTACATAAAAGACGAAGCCAACTGCCGTCCTGGAGTGAGCGAGAGCCGCGTGACACGGCAGCAGCGTCTCTCCCATTAAGGCCCTAAAGAGTAGGACATCAAACTGGGTGGAGGTGGCGCCGCGGCGGGAGCCAGGATCATCACATTTTAATAGGACATGTGGCGTTTCTGCCCCCCTCTCCGGGCCAAATGGCAATCCTGAATTCTGCCCAGCTGTCGAGCTACAAATGGCCTGCAATTATCTCCATGCCTCGACCGGTGAGCTCAGGCGTTGTCGTTTCACAGACATGCTGAGAGGTCATACAAGGGGTCATCAACGCTTAGAGGTCATCAACACTTAGAGGTCATCAACACTTAGGGGTCATCAACACTGAAGGGTCACCAACACTGAGAGGTCACCAACAGTGAGAGGTCACCAACACTGAGAGGTCACCAACACTTAGAGGTCACAAACACTGAGAGGTCATCAACACTGAAGGGTCACCAACACTGAGAGGTCACCAACACTGAGAGGTCACCAACACTGAAGGGTCACCAACACTGAGAGGTCACCAACAGTGAGAGGTCACCAACACTGAGAGGTCACAAACACTGAGAGGTCACCAACACTGAAGGGTCACCAACACTGAGAGGTCGCCAACACTTAGGGGTCACCAACACTGAAGGGTCACCAACACTGAGAGGTCACCAACACTGAGAGGTCACCAACACTGAAAGGGCACCAACACTGAGAGGTCACCAACAATAAGAGGTCACCAACACTGAAAGGGCACCAACACTGAGAGGTCACCAACACTGAGAGGTCACCAACACCGAAGGGTCACCATCACTTAGAGGTCACCAACACTGAGAGGTCACCAACACTGAAGGGTCACCATCACTTAGAGGTCACCAACACTGAAAGGGCACCAACACTGAGAGGTCACCAACACTTAGAGGTCACCAACACTGAGAGGTCACCAACACTGAAGGGTCACCAACACAGAGAGGTCACCAACACTGAAAGGGCACCAACACTGAGAGGTCACCAACACTAATGGGTCACCAACACTGAAGGGTCACCAACACTGAGAGGTCACTAACACTGAAGGGTCACCATCACTTAGAGGTCACCAACACTGAGAAGTCACCAACACTGAGAGGTCACCAACACTGAAGGGTCACCAACACTGAAGGGTCACCAACACTGAGAAGTCACCAACATGGAGAGGTCACAACCACTGAAGGGTCACCAACACTGAGAGGTCACCAACACTGAAGGGTCACCAACACTGAGAGGTCACCAACACTGAGAGGTCACCAACACTGAAGGGTCACCAACACTGAAGGGTCACCAACACGGAGAGGTCACAACCACTGAAGGGTCACCAACACTGAGAGGTCACCAACACTGAAGGGTCACCAACACTGAGAGGTCACCAACACTGAGAGGTCACCAACACTTAGAGGTCACCAACACTGAGAGGTCACCAACACTTAGAGGTCACCAACACTGAAGGGTCACCAACACTGAGAGGTCACCAACACTGAAGGGTCACCAGCACTGAGAGGTCACCAACACTGAGAAGTCACCAACACTGAGAGGTCACAAACACTGAGAGGTCACCAACACTGAAGGGTCACCAACACTGAGAGGTCACCAACACTGAGAGGTCACAAACACTGAGAGGTCACCAACACTGAAGGGTCACCAACACTGAGAGGTCGCCAACACTTAGGGGTCACCAACACTGAATGGTCACCAACACTGAGAGGTCACCAACACTGAGAGGTCACCAACACTGAAAGGGCACCAACACTGAGAGGTCACCAACACTAAGAGGTCACCAACACTGAAAGGGCACCAACACTGAGAGGTCACCAACACTGAGAGGTCACCAACACCGAAGGGTCACCATCACTTAGAGGTCACCAACACTGAGAGGTCACCAACACTGAAGGGTCACCATCACTTAGAGGTCACCAACACTGAAAGGGCACCAACACTGAGAGGTCACCAACACTGAGAGGTCACCAACACTGAAGGGTCACCAACACAGAGAGGTCACCAACACTGAAAGGGCACCAACACTGAGAGGTCACCAACACTAATGGGTCACCAACACTGAAGGGTCACCAACACTGAGAGGTCACTAACACTGAAGGGTCACCATCACTTAGAGGTCACCAACACTGAGAAGTCACCAACACTGAGAGGTCACCAACACTGAAGGGTCACCAACACTGAGAAGTCACCAACACGGAGAGGTCACAACCACTGAAGGGTCACCAACACTGAGAGGTCACCAACACTGAAGGGTCACCAACACTGAGAGGTCACCAACACTGAGAGGTCACCAACACTTAGAGGTCACCAACACTGAGAGGTCACCAACACTTAGAGGTCACCAACACTGAAGGGTCACCAACACTGAGAGGTCACCAACACTGAGAGGTCACCAACACTGAAGGGTCACCAGCACTGAGAGGTCACCAACACTGAGAGGTCACCAGCACTGAGAGGTCACCAACACTGAAGGGTCACCAACACTGAAGGGTCACCAACACTGAGAGGTCACCAACACTGAGAAGTCACCAACACTGAAGAGTCACCAACACTGAGAGGTCACCAACACTGAAGGGTCACCAACACTGAGAGGTCACCAACACTGAGAGGTCACCAGCACTGAGAGGTCACCAACACTGAAGGGTCACCAACACTGAAGGGTCACCAACACTGAGAGGTCACCAACACTGAGAAGTCACCAACACTGAAGGGTCACCAACACTGAGAGGTCACCAACACTGAGAGGTCACCAATACTCAGAGGTCATTAGCCAAAATGCAAACCTTGGGGCTGGAACATGATGATGTTATTTTAGCTTCATTAGTCAGAAAAAGAGTTCAGAAGCTCCCCGGGAATCTGTCTGGTTTTAAGTTTCCTTCAGTTCCACAGTGATCCGTGGAGGTTCATCAGAATGTCAATTTGCTGATGACAAACAGAAGCTGCCCAGTTTGAATTCTTGATTTTTATGATGTAAACACTTTAAAGCTAAATAAAAATGGAGCTCCAAGGATCATAGTTACCGTTTTACCGATGTTTCAGGTTAGGTCAGTGTAAAAAAGCCAAGCATGTTAATAGACAACCTTTTTTTCCTTGCAGCTCTGTTTTGGTGCGGGATAATGGCTCAGAGTGACGCCTCTCTGAGAACAAGCTCCGAGCTGAGCGACGCTGTTTTTCCTGACATGAAGCCAAATGCTCCATTTTTCACGCAGAAGTGACTCTCTCCTCCCGCTGCCAGGGACAGCAGTGAGCACCGTAATGGATGTTTGCTGAAGATGTTTCTGCTTCGTATTGCTGCCGAAACACGGCTTCAGGCAGGCCTGGATCCATTCAGGATGGCTTGATTGTGCAATCACATCTAATTAGGTGAAATGGAGTTTGGTTCGGGGCCAAGGTCAACACCAACGGCAGGTTTTAGTGTTTAGTGGCTATCATACATTTCTGCTGGAGCTGTAAATCTCCGACTGAATGGAGCGTGCTAATCCATAACACTGCAGCTGGAGGCCAGTAATTTACTGACTTCATCACAGGAAGCAGTGGGAGGCCTGCAGTTTAACCAGAGAAGGTGTGGGAAACGTGGAAAACCATCATTGTTTCCTCTCACAGAAACACAGAGCTGCGAAATTCCTGCCAGTTTATGGAGCTGAAACATTTCCTGCTTCGTCTTCCCCAGAAGGAATGAGAGTTTAAAACTTTAACTTTTCTCATGTTAAATCAAACGTTTCACTGAGAAATACGCTGAAAACTACATTACCCATCAGACTTAGAGCTCCCACCTGTCCTGTGCATGCACACATGTATATAATAACTGAACTGTCTGTGCTGCTCACAAGAATTCTTTATTAGTTTATTAATGATTTCCTGAAAACTGAAAACTCAATTATGTTTGTGCCAAATTGCAACAACAGTTGAGCAAGTAATTGGTGACAGTGAGAAGGAAAAACTCCCCTTTAACAGGAAGAAACCTCGGCAGAACCAAGCTGAGAGGAGGGCAGCCATCTGCCATGAATGTTTGGGGGTGTTCGTATGTAATAAAATAAGAAATACTTTATTTGTCACAAACGCTGGGAAATTACTGTGTTAGAGTAACCAAAAGAGAAAAGCGAGTTTGCTCAGTAGGATAAAATAGAACATGAGAGAACAAAATAAATTGCAAAAGTATAAAATCACAGTGAAGAAGGAGGTCATTTAAATAGAAAATACAAAAGAGTGAAATGCTCCATGTATCACACATATGATACCGTAATACTAACTGAACAGATTTTAATCACAACTTTTTTTCTTGTTCAAAGGCTTCTTATTGTCCTGTATGTTATACTGTAAATAACCATCTTCTTTCTCTTCTTCACCATCTTGTGCTCGTCTGTTGCTTTGGATGGTTGACCGCAAATATTTAAACTCGTCCACCTTCACTACTCCTCACATATTCACCTTTCCACCTGTCTCCCTCTGACTGCTTCTAGTGACTTTCATTCCTCTTCTCTCCAGAGCACACCTCATCCTGCTCCCTACTACACACAGATCACATTGTTCAACTCTACCCTCCCACCTTTCCTTCTCTCTCATTGCCTGCGACTATGCCATCCCCCTTTCCTCTTATTTGGCTTCGGCCAACAGTAGCACAGTTTCCACTGGCGCTCTGTTATATCAACGGAGGTGGTCGTTGTTAAACTGGAGCCTGACCGATCCGGTATGGAAATGTCATTTTTGGTGATTCCTCGTAGCTGGGTTACCAGGTGCCATGGAGTGTAAGCCAGGAATATCTGCCCAGTGTGTTAGCTTAAGCTTCAGAAGAACTTCAGAACTTCATTTATGCAGTGCGTTGCAGGCTTTCACTGTGGAAGGACAGTTTCTGTTTGGCTTAATTTAACACGAGCACGCACTGTCGGTAGGCTGATAGTCGCTCTACATGAAAACTGAGATGAGAATGCAGGAATATATCAAAAATCTGAAGTTCACCTCAGAAAAACATAATGGAGTGTTGATTAAAGTGTGCAGATGTGATTTCCTGATTCAAACAGCTGCTCTGTGACATCATTCCCGGTCTCTCCGTGAGCCTCATAATGAACTCCAGTGTTTCTACATAACGCCGCGAGCCGCTGTCTGCTGCTTTGACAGCTTTCCGTTGCTGAGGATGTTCTTCCTCTTCTTGTTGGACTAATTTAGACGTCCATCATCCTCGGCGGGAGCATGCTCACCTCACCGCGTAGATTACTTTAATATTATCTGCTTCACTCCGGGGACCAACACACTGTAATCGCTGCCTCCAAATAATTTGTTTTCCACCACAGCTCCCCTGTTTCCATCCTCCTGTCCAGCTACAGATTAATATTCATAACACAATCCAGCAGGTTAAAGCACCAAGCAAAGACAAGTTTCTATATGAAGCTTCTTTAATCTGATTAAAGAGCTTTCTGGGAGTTATCTGCTCTTCAATATGAAGGATTCATTTATGACTGTTGTTGGAGCTTCACATTTTATCCATCAGAAATCTGGACACCTGAAGATGGGACATGGTCTGATGATTGAATCAGCAGCATGAATCCACAGAGTAGCAGACATGACTTTTGGGATTAAGGTGCCCAAGAAATGGATTTATTTAATGTACGATAAATTGAGTTTATATTGAAGTTTTGACAGATCGCACTGATTAAACACAGCCTTCTGTGTTTGTTTGAGAATCTTCCATTTGAGCATCTGGGAAATCTTTTCTTGACTTGGTGATTATCCAGACTGACCATGTTGCCCATTAAAATCAGCAAAAGGTTGCAAACCTGTGTTACATGTACAGTATTCACTCAACATTATCATGGTTTAAATTGTTTGAAAGATTTCTGATAAACAGAAAAGTAAACAGTAAAATGTTTTTGTAGCACCAAAAACAAAAAAAATCAAACACGACCAAACGTGTTAGTTTATAAATTTTTATTTTTTAAATATTAGAAAAAGAGGGAATGCATCAGAGAAACACGCTTCTGTTGTTGTTGTTGAGGACATGCTGAAGTTTTCTGCTGGTAGAGCTGCTTTTCCTAATGCTGTTAGCTGCTAATGCTGACTTACAGATGCTAAGGCTTAGGGAATAAAGGTTGACTCTTATCAGCTATTTGGGGACAGTGGTTTTCATTTCTTTGGTGAAGGGAACGATAAAACACAGGTATGTTTCTTCATATTTTGAGTCTGATGGTGCAAATGTAACTGTTCCTCCATGACGCATGAATACCAACTTCTGTTCACCTCCACCTCTGGCGTACTACAACCTGATTAGTTGGCAGGGAGATGTCCCACCCACTGTATTAAAAGATAGTGGAGAAACATGTCGGCTTCTGCAGAACAGCATCTGCTTGTGTTTTTAATACTTATTACTTATAAGTTCATAAGATTGCGTCGATTTGTTGGAAGACATAATAGTAACAATGACATAAAAATATTGTTTTGTTTTATTTTTTTTCTATTGAATAACCTCAAAAATATTGACGTACCTTTAATCTTAGTGTCCACACTGAAATCTGAGCTATTCTTTCCTGCAGCATTCAAACATTTGGAGCGATGCTTTATAAAAAGAGGCCCGGGATATTGATCCACATTTGGGGTGTTTGAAGAGGAGCAGAACCTCAGAGGAAGGTTATAAAGCCCAGTTGTCTGGCTTCGTCCCGTACTTGTTTCTGATTATTTTCCTCCTCCAGCTCTTTGACCTCTGAGCTCTTCTACTTCTTCTTCTTCTCCCACCGGTTTCCTCGCTGACCTCCATCCTGCTGTGTATTAACATCGCTGCCTGTGGCGGCACTCTTACACGTGAAGCCATGTTTGTTTAAAGAGTAAAGTGCTGTGTGTCATTAGGGGTGTGGATGTTGATGTTCAGTATAATTTCTCAAACAGCCTCCAACGCCGCTGCTCCCTTTTGCCTGATGTCGTCGTCGGAGGAGGTCCAGCTTGGTGTCAGAGGTCAGGACTCAGAGGTCAGGATAAGATATACTTTATTTATCACAAATAAATAAAGCAAAACTGCAAGTATATTAAAAACACCCCCACCGGCACCTGCTGTCTTTTATTTAAACAGCTTGAACCACTCACTGTTTTACATTAGTTTGTGCATAAAAGAGCCCCAGAAGCTGTTAAGTGTTAAAACAACCTCTTTGTTCTCCTAACAAAATCTACACCAACTGTTGGAATTTGTCCTTTTTATTAGATTGTGAATTCATTTTGGTTTACGTTTAAATAAGAAAGCGTTCCAATACTTTGGGAACTGCCACTCTTTGTGGGCTGCAGCTTTTTGCTGGTGTGGGAGCAGAAAATAACATGAAAAATTCAGTTCTGAGGAGGAGGAGGAGGAGGTGCTCCAGTGGGTCTCTATCTTCTGCATTAAATGGTAAATGGTAAATGGCCTGTATTTATATAGCGCTTTACTAGTCCCTAAGGACCCCAAAGCACTTTACATATCCAGTCATCCACCCATCCACACACACATTCACACACTGGTGATGGCAAGCTACATTGAAACCTCCAAGAAGTTTTTCTCCAATAAATAAACTGTATTGTTAACTAAAGATCTACAGTCACATTCTGGCTTGCTTTTTTTTTTTTTTTTTTTTTTAAATAAATTCATTTCATTGCTTCTTCGTACAGTTAGCAGCAGATGAGTTCTGACCATGAATTTAGTTTGCATTTTCCATTTTTACCTCTCTATAGAAGGAAGAACCATGCGGTTAAACCTTCATTTGGACCAATTATTGCATCAAAAGCAGTTTATCACACTATATATCCAACATGTTGATGAGTTGTGTGAAAACACAGGAGTGAAGTCGTAAAAGTGTAGCTCCGATTTACTGTGTTGTGAGGCAGCGGCCATTCGGGTGGATACAGTTAGCCTGTGTCATAATCCACCCGTCAGAAAAAGAAGCCATGTGCCTAACAATGCAAACTTTTAGCCTTAATACAATTGAAACAGGTGAGTTCTCCAGTCTATCCGGTCGTTAAGTCTAACGTCACTAGCTGTGTCTGGACCTAAACTCCGCTGCAGGTCCATATATCAAACGATCACTATGGCATTACTAAGAGTTGAAAAACTGTCTAAAGTCTTTCATCTTTAATAAAATGATCAGCGTTCTGCTCTACCAGGTCTAACAATTGAGTTTAACACCCAGGCATCCATGAAAACGGAATTTATGACATTTAACGGAGTTAGAAGTTAGCAGGGAGTTAGCTCGCTAGCTTCTATCTAAATACAATATAGCATGTCCTGACTGCGGGGTTTTGGAAACAAATTCAAACGTACAGCTCTGTTATCACTTCCAGCATAAATGAAGACAGAAAACTAAACAGCAGTGACGTTTGTAGGGTTACTGAAGTTTGGCTAGCTGGTATATAATGATGTGCTACTGTAGTTACATCCTAAGGTTTTAAAAACTGAGCTTAAATAAATGATTAGCGGTAATAAAAGCCGAGGGAGGTCAACAGTGATCACTGACTGTTTTAGGAGCTTTTTGAGATTAAATAGAAGAAAATACATAACATTAAACATGTTAACAACACAAAAGCCATATTAAACGCAGACTACTTTAGACCCGGAAGTAGGATTCGTCATGTCATCACTTAACGACTGGAAAGAGACTGACTCCCGCTGGAGCCTCTGGTGGACAACAATGGAACTGCAGCTTTTAGTAGGGTGTATTTAACTGTTTTAAACACCTAAAAATCCAGGCTGGAAAAGCCTGGGTCAGTGTGAGTGAAGGCACCTGACACTGCAGGTAAATTCCCACAACACACCGATGATTTTTACTCCTCCTTCCTGTTATCTATCTAATTTTCACTCATCCACAGTTCATGTAGGAGGATGATGCAGCAGAAAGAATGAGACCAAACTTAACCTTTCTATTTGAGCCATCAGTGAAGCCTTTCATTGATTAACAGGAAAAAGCACCTTCATAAATATTTCGCAATACTAAAACACAGCATAAAAAATGATGACAACCAATCAGCATCGTCTGTAAAGATATGTTGCAAACACCAAGTTTAGCCCCTATCTTAGCCAGGTCATCTAAACTTTGTTCGTTTTGGCCACCTGATCTCCTGAGTGCAGGTAAACACAGATGTTTGGTGTCCATCGCAGGGTTTCTGCACACTTCCAGCTCCGTGTCTTTAAAACACTGATGGTCATTTATCCGTTTTTCTAGAAGAAGTTACAGCAGAACTAAACTCCAAATTTTGACACATCCGAACACACATCCAATGCGTGTGTGTGTGTGTGCACGCCCTGAGGCTCTCTCTGTTACCGCAGTTTGTTCGGCCCACCGAGGCCCGCTCACCTCGCAGCAACAAACAAACAAACAAACAAACAGAACTTTCCTCCGCTCGCCGTCCTGAGCCACACTACCGCAGCTGAGCAGGGATCTAGCTCCGCCCTCTCTGCGCCTGCCCCGGCCCAGCCACGTTCAATATTTGAGATGATGCGACGGGGATTCGAGCTAATTACCTCGCCAACGATCCTGACCTGTGCCGGCGGGAGAGGCTGCATTAGCATACCGTGATGCAAATGAAATGTGTCCCTGTGACTGGCTCGCCTTATCAAAAAATGATGACCCCCGGCTAATTATTAGCGAGCAGGGCCCTCGCCGGGGGAAGAGCCATTGTTCTGCTGGAGGTTTTTACATTAAAGATGGATGTCGGAGGAGAGCGTGTAGGAGGAGGAGGAGGAAACAGGCCGGTTGACTCCGGCTCTGACCTCTTAAATCTTCACCTCAGGTGTTTTTTCGCCACATCCTTTTTATCCTGCGGCATCCAAACTCTCAAGTAATGCAAGACAAGCGTGAGGCCGCGGGGCACAACAGCACCTTGGCAGCAACGAGGGATGCGACCTCGCCCGCCGCCCGCACCAGCTCCGTAATCACATCATCAAACCAGAGCAGGTAGTTAACATGAAAGCCCTCAGCCGGGGCCGCAAGAAGCGGCAGGATCGGGCATGACGTGTGTGTGTGTGTGTGTGTGTGTGTGTGTGTGTGTGTGTGTGTGTGTGTGTGTGTGTGTGTGTGCCTGCAGATGTTGGACGGCATGAACATTTAGGGAAACAAAAGCGGCGGTGAACTCTGCACAGGACGAGCGGCGGCTGCAGGGAAATGTGCCGCTGCTCGTTTAGAGGACCGCCAAACAAAGAGGAGCGCCTCCATGGCAACCGGGCCCCATCTGTTCGCTGCTAATGACCTCTCCTACTCATACACTGTTTTAATTAAACCACACACACACGCGTGCACAGAGTACCTGAGACCTCCTCCGGTTCATTGGAAACATACTGACACATTAGACGATGAAAACACGCCTTCACACGGGCGGACGGTCAGCACTCGGTCATGTGACATCTATCCAGCAGCGACTGCAGAGGTGGCGCTTTCAGCAGACTCTCCAATTGTCCACGTCAGTGGGTTTAAACGCTCCTTCAGCACCAAAAAGCCAACAAAACACAGCGAGGTTAAAAACTGCAGCGCCGATAACATTCTGCAAAGACGTCCACAGCACCAGGCTTCCTTCACAAATCTCATCATTTTAGACGAATTCAGGTCCTCTAATGTCTGCTTGACTTTACAGCAGACTAAATAAATTCACATAGATTTGTGTTTAAAGCCTTTTAGTGCCTAAAAACATATTGGTGGCCTCCTAGTGATCAACAATAGCATCAGTTTTACTACGTAGCCTCGTTCACACAGTTGGGTGTCCACGACACTTGGTGAGGTGACAACAAAACCCAGTCAGCCTTTTATGTCTGAGGGGTAAAAAGCAGAAAATCAGTGAATAAGCTGTAGGAGCACAGACAGCATCTCATCAGAGGTTCCTGGAGCAGCTGTCCCATCAGTCAGGCTGATCTACAGACGCCTCTAAAGGTGACAGAAGTGGAAGAGTTGGAATGAGAGGAGGATGAAGGTCATGAGGACTGTGAGGTCTCCGAGTGTTAATGTTGAAGCTGAGTGGATTCAGTCCGGAGTGACTCCAGACCCCCGAAGAGCCAAAAACACAATCGCAATAATTCAGCCGGAGACCTTGGGGTCGGATTTACCCCCCTCATTATTTACACGCTCGTTAGTAGTAAATGAAAACCTGCAGCGTGACGCATGAGGGCTTTATTTGTTGGGAGGACGGGGGGTGAATCTGCTCTCAGGCTGCTGCTTCCTTTACCCACATCTTAAGAGGCTTCGCTCGCCAAAATAAAACCCACATTTTCTTTTCGTTAGTCCAGATCGTGAGATACGAGCAAATAAGAAATAACACTTCAGCTCTACAGGTTCAGATGGTTCGTAATAGCTAGGAATAGTTTTATAGCCCATTTAACTCATCTTACTGACTGTTAATGTGTGTATATATTTCTGTCGTAGTTAAAGACACCTCAGCATCTTCAACATTTTTTGTGCCGTGACATTCTGGTCTCTAAAATGAAAACTTAGCAGGTGGGCTGCTTCATATAAAAACAATTAAACCTGAAAAACGGACCCCTGAGAACGAGCTGAGGTTTCTTTTATGATAACTTTATTTAACAAAGCTCTGCAGAATTGTACCGTGAGTATGTTCAGAGTTGGAGGCCTGCGAAGAACAAAGTGGACCCAGATTTGTTGTTTTCTGAGCCTTCATAATGTGAGACTTTCAGGGCTGAAAACAGATTTAAGCTCTGCAGCAAAGACTGAACCTGATTTCTGTTCAGTAAAAAATTATTTTTGCATAAAATCGGCTTTGAGCATCAGTATGATGGCTCTGCCACAGCCCTAGTAAACTTCAGCAGTTTTACCCTACATGCTTGACCTGTTTCTGATGATTTACTGGAGAAAACTACAAAAAGTGCACTCTGGGTAAACTTTCAGGGCTATGAAATAAATGCTGCATATAATTTGGAAAGATCACAATAGTCAAACCGCTTTAGATCTTGGAGAAGTTTTTAAAACTCCTTCTCAAGCTTTCATGTGACCAGTACCAAAAATATCATAAAATAATCACTTTTTAAAATCCTGATGTGTTTCTCGGCCCCCTCGTCATGATGATTGCAGGGGTTAACTTTACAGACCAGCGTCAATGCAAGTGATTATTTAATGGACATGTTTTAGTTTTATGTCTCAGGTCTTCGTTGTCTCCTTTTGCTCCTCGGGGCTCCATGAATGCCGTGGAAGGAGAAATTTTTACTTTTGGAGGACTAATTGAAAAATATCAGTTTCTGTTTCATCGGCACAATTTCGTCACACGGTAGAAGTGAGCAATCAGGTGAACTCATCCTGAAAAGAAACCAAGCTGCTGGAGTCACATTCAGGCTTTCAAACAGCTCTGAATTCACTGGCACGCCGCCATGTTAGCTGCGGATAAGTTGGCTGCTGATTGGCTGTGTGCTGGGCGAGCTGATTAGCAGGCTCTCCGGACAGTGAGGACACTGTGGTGTGTTCAGGGACTAAACAACAGAGTTAATGTTTCTGTATCGGCGCCGCGACACGACATCGTCTCCTTGACCCAGAGGCAGCGGTCTCCTCCTCCCCGCCCCCGCCACCTCACCCGTCCTCACCCAGCTCCCACCTCGGGGTGCGGTTGGGTCTTCTGGGCCTCTCAGACCTTGACTGACTGATTAATGGACTGGACGGCAGTCAGCTGGTGAGATTACAGAAATGCCGCCTCCTCGTCTGGGGACGCCGCTGCAAAGAGAAACATCCAGCAGCCTCAGTGCCAACCCCTAGCCCCCCCCCAACCTACCCAGGAATCTCAGACGTTGGGGAAATTAACGCTGGGATGGAGGAGGGGTGAAGGCAAACCGCTTGCCAAGCCATCTGAGATCTTCCTCCTCCTCTCTCTCCTTTTTCGATTTTGTTTGTGCCCGCCGCCGATTCCCCGGCCGGAGTTTTTCGGCTCAGCGTCAAATCCCCGCCGTCCTCACGGATTCTCTAGATCTCATTACAGTCAATGAGGCTGCAAAGACTTTCAGATCAAAGTGAAAGACTTCAGCCTCTGAAGGAAGCATGAGGGAAGAGGGGGTAGGTTGGAGGGAGGTGGGGGGGTTCGTGCTTGCCAAGCCATGTGAGAACCATCCAGGAACGCCAGGAGCTGAATCCGAATGCTGCTCAGTTTTCAGGTATCCAAAACATGGCGTAAAGGAGGTCCAATCCAAACCACAGCGGGGGGATTCACACAGAAGTGTTGTACTTTTCCTGCTCTACATTTATCTGACAGCTTTAGTTAGTTTACAGACTTACAGTATTGAACAGAAGCTGCGCTTTGCCTCATGATAACGGCATGACGTGCAGAGTGTTCATGCACCAGGAGTTTAACCAAATATAAGGAAGCAACGAAAAATGATGATGCCCAGGTCATTCCCACCCGTCTCCTCAGAATCAGCTTCTTGTACAGCGATAATTATTAATGATACGACACTTTGAGGTTTTGGGAGAACTTTTCCAGGATATAAACTTTGAAACACTTCAAACTGTTATACAGAACATGTGAACGCTGATGTTATTTATATATTTCACAGCCAGAAGCTGCACTCAGTGTGTGGGAATGTGGAGGTTTTAATTTACCAGCAGGAATCACAGCTATTGCAGCTAGTAGATGAACGTGCAGGTGAAAATAAGATCTTATTCTAGCAGTCAACTATTCGACATGCTGAACTGAGCCCTGAAATTTTACCAAAGATGCACTTTTTTGAAAACATCCAGTTTTTATCCGAGCTTGAATTTATTTTTCAGCCTTGAAATTTTCAC
Source organism: Diplotaxodon limnothrissa (assembly GCF_057381915.1). NCBI lineage: Eukaryota > Metazoa > Chordata > Actinopteri > Cichliformes > Cichlidae > Diplotaxodon > Diplotaxodon limnothrissa. The sequence goes on along the minus strand of NC_140597.1, from coordinate 10,793,451 downwards.
GTGGATACCGATGATGTTACGAGAGCTCAGAAATGCTGAAAGAAACCAATTTGGAAAATCTTCATTATATGAACGTAAAATTCTGCACAGCTTGATTAAATTTACTAAAGTTTAGTATATTAGAAAAATCATTTGATTCTGAGGTGGTCAGGTGGGAATGTTTATGCAGATTTGGCTGATTTTATGTAAAAAGACACTAAATGTTGTGACCCTAGACTGTGCAACAGCTTGATTGGCTCATATTATTTCTGTCTATTGATTGGCTCTTTATTGTAACAGAGGTTACACGTGTCTTACTGTCTTTATTTCTTTGGTTTACCAAATCTGACAAAAACTGTCCTCCAGGCATTCCTGAGTTTAAATGATTAACCAATCGTTAATCAGTACACCTGCTGATGGAAAGTTATTGTCCATAATTTTAGTTTCCTACAGGAAAGTGCTACCAACAGCGATTGTCAGACCACTGAGCAGCAGCATCAACGAGAAGCTTGACATCTTTCAGCTGAGGCATCTACACTGAATTCTCAAGGTCCTAAATTCCTCATGTTTCAATTAAATCTATAAAGCACCAAATTACATCAACAGTTACCTCAGGGTGCTTTATTATGTAAGGTCCTAAAGACCCTACAAAAAAATTACCCCATGAGCAAGCAGATGGTGACTGTGTGAAGGAAAAACTCCCTTTTAACAGGAAGGAAAGTCAGATAATGATCACATGACCACCAAGGAGGTTCGTGGCTCAAGAGTTGGGAGTTCGCCTTGTAATCGGAAGGTTGCCGGTTCGAGCCCCGGCTTGGACAGTCTCGGTTCGTTGTGTCCTTGGGCAAGACACTTCACCCGTTGCCTACTGGTGGTGGTCAGAGAGCCCAGTGGCGCCAGTGTCCGGCAGCCTCGCCTCTGTCAGTGCGCCCCAGGGTGGCTGTGGCTACAATGTAGCTTGCCATCACCAGTGTGTGAATGTGTGTGTGAATGGGTGGATGACTGGATATGTAAAGCGCTTTGGGGTCCTTAGGGACTAGTAAAGCGCTAGATAAATACAGGCCATTTACCATTTAAGAAGATGGGTCTTGTGCAAACTCCACCAGAAGAGTTCAACTGGGATCGGGGTCGTCATGTGCTCGGTCAGGGTTCAAGTCCAGCAGCTACGCAGCCACGCAGTAGTGTGATTGGTTTTAGGCAGTCACATGTTCTGATAAATAACAGAGCAACAGTTGTGAGGCGCTTCCCCTCCTGCAGGACTCTGACTGTTTGTTGGACTTCTTCTCCACGCCCGCTAATAAATAATTGAAAACCAGCGAGTTTGGTACCGTTTGCATAAACATCAGCCTCGCATGCATACATTCGCAGCTCCGTGTCAGACATAAATCCTCGGGGCTTCCTATTTTAACATATTCATTACCGTCAGCCCGGTGCTCATTTCCAAGTCGGAGGTGCTAAGCAGCCATAATGCTCGGCGCCGGATGTCCAGGGCAGGACTCCGCGGGCCTGAGCATGAATAAATTGACCGGGTCTCAGGAAAGTCGGCGCTGCGTGTTGTAATGAGGGTGAGACGATGTTGGGTGGAGATCCCTGAACCCTCGCCGTGATACACCTTATGCCACCACCTCTGATTTACGAGGACATACAGCCTTTGTTCGCCACAACGTTCAAGGGTTTATGGCCTTCTCTGCTCACCGCCATCACTGTTTAAATTAGAGTCACGTGACTCTGACAGTAGCTCACTGCTGTGTGCATTTACTGACTCTCAGTTTGGCTTCAGTGTGCGTTGGTATGCTGAGAGAGACAGCTGTTCACCAATAAACACTTTACGGGATAAATGAGGGAGCTGTTTGTGTCTCTGAATGTTTTAAACCCTCAACTCTCAGGACAAAGTCTCACTTTCACAGTAACGCTTATTTAATGAAGCCATACAAAGTTTTAGCTTCATCCTCTGAAAATCCTCTGAGGTGCTCCAAATACGTTGGGGTGGAATTAAATTTGATGCTTTTGAATTTGTGTTTTCAGCATTTTTTAGACCCTCGTAGCTTCATAAGTGCAGGAGAAATCCACATTAAAGTTTCAGAGGTAAGAAAACAAATTTAAGCTCTGTTAGTGTCACAGTTTGAAGACTGTTTCTGTTCAGTGCGTTTTTTTCTATGTAAAACCAACTTTCATGGCATATATCATAGTTTGAGCATTTTGAGTTTATTGCATTCTGGGTAAAGGCTCATATCAAATTGTGGGTTAGGTTGCTGCTCAGAACAAGTTATATTATATGAAAGGTCTCCAGGATCTTCTAGCCCCGATTCGCTCTGTTATAATCTGGTGACTTTTGAGTTTTAACCCTCTTCTATCTGCTTTAAGGGTCTGTAGGTCTGATTAGTCTTCATTAAACATACTAAAATAAGGTGATTCTGAGAGGATCTGAGGAGATTTTTTCCTTCAGATTTGATTGATTTAATATCCACTGACCCTCAGTCAGCTCACATTTAGACTGGATTTGTTATAGTTCAATACTTTAAATTAGTTTTTATATTTAGTTGATTTTAATGGAGTTTTTTTTGGTTTTATTTTCAGTTTTTAAAGTTTGACTGTTTCAATTTAGTTTTTGTTGTTTAAAAAAATCTATAATATATAAGTTAGATAACATCCGATTAAAAACCTGGAATTTCACTCACCAACACTGGAGCTCAGATTTCTTCTTGGACGTTAAGCTCACAGCAGTCATATTATTGGTCAGATTAAAAATGGTCCAGAGGTCCAGTTCACTAGCAGCCACAGCTACCTTTGTCACAATTCACCTGCCAGGCAAAGAGGTCACACCCCTAATAATGCAGTTGTTATGAAGTTGCTAGTTTTTGTATCAGGCTGTTAACGTTTATTTGTGCTGTAAGGTTTTTTCCCCATGTGAGTTTACGGGGACTGACTCCCTGCTGGAGTCTCTGGTGCATGTTAGAGGAACTCCGGGTTTTAGCGCTCTATTTTTCAGCGCTGAGGTCTTCGTGAAAAATCGGATCTTTTTATTTGAAGAAAGTAAAAATAATTAAAATTTTAATAACAATTGCCGGCAAGATGGACCAATCAGAGATGTATATGAGAGTTAACAGCAGTGACTCCGTCTCCTCAGGCTAAACTCTGATAAAAGTCAAAGTGGCCTCTAAAACTCAGAGCCGGTTTGACCAAAATGCGTCAGTGTGCAGATTAAAACACGACACGGAAACGGAGCTGGGGTTGAGGGTTTCACTGTGAGCACGCTCAGCTGGATGTGTGCCAGGCTGAGTGGCTGCTAGGTGAGTGGGGGTGGGGTGGTTAGGGGTGATGATGAGGATGATGAGGATGGTGGTGTTGGGGAACCTGCAAGCGCCATGTTTGACCTTGGGCTGTACAACTGGTTAACACTTGGTGTGTCAAACAGGGACCCTCACAGTGTGTGTGTGTGTGTGTGTGTGTGTGTGTGTGTGTGTGTGTGTGTGTGTGTGTGTGAGTATGTGTGTTCGCCTCTAGATGCTGAAGCGCTAACCCCCGCCTTCCTCCTCCGCCTCCTCACATTTCAGCTCTTTTGTTTTGCTTTTGTTTTGCACGATGGTGGGGCCTCCTCAGAGGCTCAAAAGAAGAAGAAGAAGAAGAAAAGGGGAGAGGTGGGTGCTGGTGGGGGTGATGGCGATGGCGGGGGTTCGGTTAGAAAACTTTTTCTCCAAATGCACGCCAACAACCCCCCCCCCCCCCTTCCTCTCCTCCATCCAACCCCTTCAGATCCCTGAGCGCTCCCTCTCCATCCCTGCATCCAAACCCCCACTGCACTCAGCATCTGCTCAGAGGATGAATAAATGAAGCGCTCCCTCTCCATCTCCACCCCCTGACTGACAGAGGCCCGTCTTAATTGTGGCTGAAAGCTGGCTTTTCTCCCTGCTAATTAGCAGATTGCGGCGTTAAATGATTCAAAAAGTCGGGGCTTATACGGCCGCTGCCGATCATCACTTATTCACGCGGCGAGCGGCGCTTTGTGCGAACATCGGCGCCCGAGGTAAATTAATTTACTCCAATTAGCAGCCGCTGTCAGCGCACATCACCGTCTCCCGACTTCAGGACACGTCTTTAAAAAGTAATGCTCTTATTTTGTCCTCTGGTTTTGTTACATCTGATGTTCGCTGGAGGGAAACGGGGCAAACATAAAGAGACCGCAGGAAGTCTCACTCACACACACACACACACACACACTAAGGGAAGAGGGCCAGCCGGGCTGCCAGCGGAGGTGGGTGGAAGAATCTGCTCCTCTGGCTGAGTCTCTGCAGGCATCTCCTGCAGGAGGAGGAGGAAGAGGGGGAGGCTGCGACACACAGCGATCAGCATCAGCATTTCACGAACATCAGACAACCGCTGCACGCTAACCTTTATTGATACTGTAAATAGAGACAGGAAACTCAGGAAGAGAGAATAACAGTCTGATGTGCAGCAGGGGTTGGTAAATGTTTGGCCCAGATGTGGCCCACATCTAAAATTTCCTTTGGTCCTGACTGAGAGCGACTCATGCAAGGTGTCAGGTGTGCTGTGACATCTGGATCAAAGGTAACCCAGCCAGCATATCCATTCACCAGCGTGAAACTCACGGTGCCATAACTGAGCCAAGAGTTATACGCACCTGTTGCTCTAACTTTGCTGCTGTCATGGTCATAGCAACAAATTCCAATTGCTCACAAGGCAGCGTCCATTAGCAGCTAGTTGACTGAAGCATGAAGCATTAAGTGTAAAAGAAATAAATTCAGTTCATTAATACATCAAAGCAAACCAAAGTACATAAGAGGTGAGTGGCATCTATCACAACAGATTGTGATTGTAGTGTCAAAGCAGTCAAACTAAATAAAACTTTATAAGCATCTTTAACACTTTTTTTTAACATTTAACATTTGCATCAGTATTAGCCACGACATCAATGACTCGACATGAAAAGCAACCAGTTTTTTAACCCATATTTTTATTTCATTACAGTGTTATATACTTAAGTAGCATTAGCTAGCAGCATTGCTTACTACAGCAGATGAGTCAGCTACCCATTAAGCTACTGTAGCTAACGGTTTGTGGCTATTAAATGAGAGGGTAGCTCATGATCAAATTAAATATAGCCTAATGAGCCGTTGAAGGTGTTAAAATATAGCAGCATTCTTTGGGGCAAGCAAGGTTGGCAGTGCTTCTTCATTAGTGTGACCATATTTTGATTTCCAAAAAAGAGGACACTTTGCTCAGTCATGAAGAACTTGCTTAAAGAAACATAAAATCGGCTCGGGCATTTTGACTAGAGACCGGCCCACCAGGTATTATAGGAAAAACCATGAAGCCTTTGAATGAAAACAAACGCTGTTGTGACAGTGATGTACAGTCTTGTTAGTATATGTATGATTTCTATACATTTTACATCAGATGAAAACTTTGGTTGTAAGATTCCCTATTAATGCCCTGCCTGCCCCCCTGGCAGCACTTTGCTAGACCCGCCCTACTCTGCCTGGTTTACACTTAATGTCATTTACCCATACCTGAATATTGTATATCTTTCTTGTTAATTTGTATTGTATTTAAATTTTTACTTTTTAATTATTTTATTTGCATTTTTTAAATCACTCTCTTATATTTAAATGTGTTAGGTGTGGCTGTGTGCAGGCAGGAATAGGACCCAAGGTGCAGACTCCAGAGACAGATGTAAACTCAAAAACCGTTTTAATGTTAAACTCAAATATAACATAACTGGAAACAATCAAAAAAAATAAACTAATACCGGAGGACAGACAGAACACACAGCTTGGTAAACGGTAGATCGCGACACGGACACAGAGAAACACTGGGCTTAAATACACAGAGGGAGCAATCAGGGAATGGGTAACAGGAGGGAAACACAGCTGGGACAAATCAGAACTGACGAGACCAAAGAAGCGTAAACTGAACACACTGAGATAAGACACAGACCTTCAAAGTAAAACAGGAAACGCATAACACAGACTGAACAAAGACACAGGCTCATAAGCAGGCACTACAAAGGGAACAGAGACGTGGGAACAGGGCAGACACAAAACACTGACTGAACACGGGGATATAGGAACTTAAGATACACATAGACGTGAACTAGACAAGGGGATACAGCTGACAGGGGAGACAGCAGCTAGAGAAGACAGAGACATAAACTATAAAACAGAACTCAAAGAAACCAAAGACTAGAAAGTATAAATAATATAATAAACTCAAAACCCCTGGGTCAACGACCCAGGCATCCTAACAGTACCCCCCCCTTAAGGGCTGGCTTCCAGACAGCCCAAACCAAAACACCAAAATCAAAAAAAACAAAAACAACCCAACCAGGGTGGGCGGCGGGGGAAACAGGATGGAGGGCTCGAAACAAACCAAACAAGGAGCCAGAAACAACAAAACAAAAAAAAAAAAATGCAAACACTGGAGCCCGGAAAGCAACAGAACAAAATACAGAAACAAAAAGTCCAAAACAACAGCACCAAGGCCCAGGCAAAGTCCAAAAGCAAACAAACAAAAAAGCTCACGAAAGGCGCAGAGGCCCATGCAATAGTCTCAAAAAAGTTCAGGGGGGCCGGCCCGGAGGCTGACAGTCCAAGAGCCCAGAAAACAGTTCAGGAGGCCGGCCAGGCGGAAGGCACCGGTGGCGACGGAGCAGATCAGGAGGCCGGCCGGGCGGGAGGCACCGACGGCGACCGAGCAGATCAGGAGGCCGGCCGGGCGAGAGGCAGCAGCGTAGTTCAGGGGGCCGTCCATGACGGCGGCGTAGTTCAGAGGGCTGTCCATGACGGCAACGACGTCCAGTCATCGGCCGGACAGAACGTGCAGGCCGGACAGGACGTGCAGGACGAGCAGGCCGGACAGGACGAGCAGGCCGGACAGGACGAGCAGGCCGGGCAGGACGTGCAGGACGAGCAGGCCGGACAGGCCGGGCAGGACGTGCAGGACGAGCAGGCCGGACAGGCCGGACAGGACGTGCAGGCCGGACAGGACGTGCAGGCCGGACAGGACGTGCAGGCCGGGCAGGACGAGCAGGCCGTGCAGGACGTGCAGGCCGGACAGGACGTGCAGGCCGGACAGGACGAGCAGGCCGTGCAGGCCGAGCAGGCCGTGCAGGACGAGCAGGCCGTGCAGGCCGAGCAGGCCGTGCAGGACGAGCAGGCCGGACAGGACGTGCAGGACGTGCAGGCCGGACAGGACGTGCAGGACGTGCAGGCCGGACAGGACGTGCAGGCCGGACAGGACGTGCAGGCCGGACAGGAACAGACAGATTGGAGACCTCAGGGGCAGACAAAGCTGAACACTCGGAGACTGGACCAGGCGGAGCTGCAGAGGCCGAAGCCGGACCAGGCTGAGGCGAAGCAGGAACAGAGGCTGGGGCCGGACCAGGCGGAGCTGCAGAGGCTGGGGCCGGACCAGGCGGAGCTGCAGAGGCTGGGGCCGGACCAGGCGGAGCTGCAGAGGCTGGGGCCGGACCAGGCGGAGCTGCAGAGGCTGGGGCCGGACCAGGCGGAGCTGCAGACTCGGAGGCCGGACCAGACGGAGCTGCAGACTCGGAGGCCGGACCAGGCGGAACTGCAGAAGCTGAGGCCGAAGCCGGACCAGGCGAAGCACAGGCTGAGTCCGAAGCCGGACCAGGCAAAGCAGAAGCCGAAGCCGGACCAGGCAAAGCAGAAGCCGAAGCCGGACCAGGCAAAGCAGAAGCCGAGGCAGAAGCCGGACCAGGCGTAGCAGAAGCCGAGGCAGAAGCCGGACCAGGCGTAGCAGAAGCCGAGGCAGAAGCCGGACCAGGCGTAGCAGAAGCCGAGGCAGAAGCCGGACCAGGCGTAGCAGAAGCCGAGGCAGAAGCTGGACCAGGCGTAGCCGAGGCAGAGGCTAATGGCGGCTGGACCGGCTCCTCGGGCCCTCCAGCTGACGTAGCAGAAGGCTGAACAGGCTCCTCGGGCCCTCCAGCTGACGTGGCGTGAGGCTGAACGGGCTCCTCGGGCCCTCCGGCAGGAAGAGACGGCTGAAGCGATTCCTCGGACCCTCCAGCGGAGACAGGTGGCTGAAGCGGTTCCTCGGACCCTCCAGCGGAGACAGGAGGCTGAACGGGCCCCCCCTCGGACCCTCCAGCGGAGACAGGAGGCTGAACGGGCCGCCCCTCGGACCCTCCAGCGGAGACAGGAGGCTGAAGCGGTTCCTCGGACCCTCCAGCGGAGACAGGAGGCTGAACGGGCCCCCCCTCGGACCCTCCAGCGGAGACAGGAGGCTGAACGGGCCCCTCGGACCCTCCAGCGGGAACAGACGGCTGAAGCAGTCCCTCGGACCCTCCAGCGGAGGCAGATTGCTGGACGGATGACAGAGGAGAGGAGTGACGATGGCGTCGCTTCCTTCTAGATGAGGGAACTGAAACTGGCGGAGATACGGAGACCTCCTCCTCATCCGACCACATGGCCGCCAGGAAAAAGGCAGGCGAATGGGCAGGCGAACAAGGTCCTGGCTGGTGTGAGGAAGGAGAGGCAGTCTGAGGTAGCGACGAGGCAGGTGGTGAGTGTGTGTTGTCCTGGGGCGGCGGTGAAGAAGTGGAAGTGAAGGTAGAGAGAGCAAGCTCGCCAGCCCTGACTTGCTCCCTCCAGGCAGCTATGGAGCTGCCCAGCACAGTGTCCATAGAAAACTGAGTAAGCCGAGGGTTGCTCCGAATGATGGCATCCACAGCATTTAGCCCAACTGCCATGGTCCTCAAATCATTGGCCTGAGCAATGCGGTCAAGGAGCCTAATCATCCGCTCCATCTCAGCATCGAATCCAAAAGCTGAAGAGTCTGCAGGGTCCATGTTCTGGTCGCGATCTTCTGTTAGGTGTGGCTGTGTGCAGGCAGGAATAGGACCCAAGGTGCAGACTCCAGAGACAGATGTAAACTCAAAAACCGTTTTAATGTTAAACTCAAATATAACATAACTGGAAACAATCAAAAAAATAAACTAATACCGGAGGACAGACAGAACACACAGCTTGGTAAACGGTAGATCGCGACACGGACACAGAGAAACACTGGGCTTAAATACACAGAGGGAGCAATCAGGGAATGGGTAACAGGAGGGAAACACAGCTGGGACAAATCAGAACTGACGAGACCAAAGAAGCGTAAACTGAACACACTGAGATAAGACACAGACCTTCAAAGTAAAACAGGAAACGCATAACACAGACTGAACAAAGACACAGGCTCATAAGCAGGCACTACAAAGGGAACAGAGACGTGGGAACAGGGCAGACACAAAACACTGACTGAACACGGGGATATAGGAACTTAAGATACACATAGACGCGAACTAGACAAGGGGATACAGCTGACAGGGGAGACAGCAGCTAGAGAAGACAGAGACATAAACTATAAAACAGAACTCAAAGAAACCAAAGACTAGAAAGTATAAATAATATAATAAACTCAAAACCCCTGGGTCAACGACCCAGGCATCCTAACAAAATGTTCATTGCTATTTCATCTAGGGTTTGAGAGTAACGAAATTTCTATTCTCTGTATGTCCTGTACATGTGGCAGAATTGACAAATAAAGTTGACTTTGACTTTGACTGGTGTTGTTTGTCTCTCAGAAACAGTTCATAACTTCCCTTCAACTCATTCATGTCACCTAAAAGGTAAACCTGTTTCTCCATCACCTGTTCAGCTCTGATGATTCAGTAAGGACATCTCCTGGTTTCATCTTCATGTTTCCCTCTCATCACATAACCAAACCAATATCATGACCAGCAGCTTTACAGCTGTGGCTCCAGCAAACATCAGCTGATACTAGAAAGTAATATTTGATAAATTCTAACAACAGCTGATCAAGCTTAAACGTGCAGCTGTTGTTTAGTGCTACATCCACTGGTTTCTTCTTTCTGGCGCAAAGTGGGCGATAAACAAACAAGAGAGCCGAACAGCTGATCATTGATCAGTTTCATGATTGAAGTAGAAACAGGAGAGGGAGGGGAGACAATGAGAGAAGAAGAGGCAGCTGTGCAGCGTAACGACAGAATAACTCCAGTTTTGTGTCTTTTCCATTCTAGCTGAAGTACGGGACAAACTTTGTTTCTTTTCAGCTCAATACGACACGCGTAATATTTTCTCTGAATACGGGACAATTCCGTTTTTTACGGGACGGTTGGCAACTCTACTAATTAACCTTATGAATAAAATGAAGTTCACTATCAGTAACATCAAAGCTTTGGGATCTTTTAAACATCATTAGGCGCGTTGGTGCTGTCTGTCCTGTCTGTGAGCGCAGAACAAGCTCACAAAGCAGCAGCTCGGGGATGAATGACGTCACACACATGAGTCCTCTGTCGGAATATAGGAAAACACGGACATTCTTATCAATCTCAAAAATACCCCCGGACGCCCCTCACAGAATGTAAAAAGAGGACATGTCCGGGGAAAAGAGGACGGTTGGTCACCCTATTCTTCATTATACTAAAAATCAGCAGCAAAACAAATCCCAGAGTTTGTCAAGATGAGAGGTCAACCTTTTTCTGGTTTATTGCGCATACACTTTGTAGTTAAACCTAAAAGGTGATGGGAGACTCGCATGCTAGGCAAGTGTACATTGGCTCTGCTTTCACTATTCTAAGATCAGTCATAAGCCAAGATTTCTTCGGAGCTACTTTTCGCCAACAGACAAGCTTCTATGATTTATTATTGTAACAGATATGTTTTCTCTTACTGACTACTTTGGCCAACATTTGTGATGTAGAGGAGTTAGAGTACAGAAGAACTTTTTTCTGCTAAAAATAAAAGAAGTTATTCAGGTGTGACACCAGATATGAAAGAAAACCGGTTGGGATATTCAGGAACAAGCCAGGAACCACCAAGGCTCAAATCTGCCATGACCTGGAAGCTGCTGGAACACCAGCACTGTCCACATTGAAGCCAGTTTTACATCGCCATGGACTGTGAGGATGTCGACCAAGAACGAAGCTCCTGCTACAAAACTGACACATTCAAGCTTTACTGAAATGTGTGGCTGCCCACACTAACAAGCCAAATGTCTCCTGGAGAAAAGTTTGATTGTCAGACAAGACAAAGAATGTTTGGCCACAATGACAAGAGGTAAGGTTGCAGGAGTAAAGGTGATTCTTTCAAACCTTAGAACACTGTACTTGGTGTCAAGCATGGTGGTGGTAGCATCATGCTTTCGGGCTGTTTTACTGCCAGTGGTACTGGTACATTACACAAAGTGGATGGAACAATGAAGGAGGAGGACTACCTCCAAATTCTTCAACTGATTCTTCAAGCTGCTTTTTCTGGCTTTTAAACGTCCTCGGCACACTTTTCCTCCTTTAGCTCCACGGCATGTTTTTTTTTTCTTAGCTCATGTTCCCTTGTTTTCGGTGAAGTGCAGCTCTTCACAGCTGAGAGCCGTCGCAGGCTAAATGTACTTCCTCTTCTGCTCGGCTGTATTCCATATGCTTCATCATTAAAAGTGCGGCTGCTGTAAGGAGTCATGTATAAATGTTGAATCGCAGCGGCGTGCGGTGGCACTCCAGAGACGACAGATGTTAGTGCAGAGACAATTAATTAACAAGCGAAGGAAACCCAGGGGGGACGGCGGGGACAGTTTGGACGTCATGGTCACGGAGATCTGGTTCTGATCCTGTTCTGATCGAGTGGATCCGCCTGCAGTATTTTTTCTAACTTCCAACGCCACCACAACACAGACCAGATAATTTTAGATTTCAGAATTTATCAGTTAAGGGTGAAAAATAACAATATAACCTCAGACATGTGACATGGGTGTTTTGTTAGCAAATGAAAACTTAAACAAAAGAAACTTTGGTTGGATAATAAGACTTTCCACATTTTCAAATGCAATTAAATGATTAAACAGTTATAGATTTTATCTTAATAATAAATTATAATAAATAAAATAAGATATCCCTTAATGGGAACCTTAAAGTGAACTCATCATGCTCATTTCAAACTCTAATCTCTAAATAAAACTCAGCTGAACTGAGTGTCTTGATACCTGTGCTCTGTTAGAGTAGCTCTGCGTTGCCCTTTATATTTAATTATTTCTTTTACTTTCTTTTACTTCTCTGCAAAGTTTCATGACATTCAGACTGCAGACAGGTCAAGGACCCTGAAAACACTTCTGAGGAACAACTCCAATAAAGCTCACTTAAAGTTTCAACATTTGCTCCCTGAATGTTCAGTGACCTCCATCACCTCCCATCCACCTCCCGTCCTCCACCATCGGACAGATGCGAGCGCTCCTGCAGTGCCGAATGCACGCTGAGCTGAGCGGAGTGTCGCTGATGGCGAGGCACATAATCGGCGTCCTGCATTACATCATAAGTAACCACAGCTGCAGGAAGTTTCAGGTCCTGACAGGAGAGGAGCCATTTATCAGAGACCACCACAGACCATGTGGACTGGATGAAGAAGGTGGCCCCACTGCTGCTCAGCATCACCTATTATTTTAACATCATGTAGCTGCGCACACACACAGACACACAGTTTGTCAGGGCTCATGTTTCTGCAAAGGAAACCACATTTCCCATCAGCCCTTTTGTTCATTACCTGGTGCTTACTGTGAGTGTTTTTACCATGATTTTGATACTTTTTGTGTCATCAACATGAACAGTCACCATGTGTCACGACACATCAGCAACAGCAGACTGAGCACAGAACCATGTGCTGTATTATTAATGTTTATGTTTATTATACTCACTCAGGTGCCACACACAGACTGTATGTAATAGATGGACCTGATGAGGTCATAAGCGTGGGGTAGGCAGGATGTGGCCAAATGTGACATCTGGCCTCTGTCAGGTTTACCTGTGGCTGAGATGAAGCAGCCAGACTTACCACAAGTCAACACCTTAAGAAGGCCAAATTTAGCCCAAAATGCAGGTGTGCGTGACATCAGGGCTAAACCCTTTAACCAATAAGATGTATGCGTGCTTGTTTCTGTTCGTACCTGATAGTTAACTGATGATTAACTCATCATCCTATACATGGAATCCTGAGTGATGTTTAAGTCGTGTGATTACAGTTGAGTTTCTTGAGTAACACCTTATTTGGTGTGGATTTCTGTGCATAGATTAGGTGGAGAGATTATAATTGTACCTGCTCTTCTCATTGTTTTTAATCTAGTCCAGCTGAAACTGCAGACAGAATGCACTTCCACAGACTTTCTTCTGATAGGCTGGCTCACACAACCAGGAGGTTTGTCCAGTAGGTGGGTGGGGCTTCTGTGCCTGAGAGGATTTATGAGCTGTGTCCACACTTGAAATTACATAGTGACCATAATAGCCACTGGAAGTGAGCGGAACTTTTCTCAACATCTAGGCGAGTGATTGGAACGACTACCAACAAGAGTGACAAATAACATTGACTGACTTTGTAGCAAATACATTAAAATAGGCAACCAAATCTTGGAATATCTGCAAGTGACTAGTCATCAGCTTCAAACTGAAGTGTGTACCTGTAACTTTGTTAACTGAAAATGTGAATTATGTTGCAGTTTATTGTATTCAGTGTTTTTTTTTCTTATTTCCATTGCCTAACAGATATCTCACCAATATCACCAAACAACTGACTTTTACCTCAACACAGACTCCAACACAAACTCCAAAAGGACAAAAACGATAAGCAGTCTGTTTATAGGACTTTGGCTTAGCTGCTAGCAAGCAAGCTAAAGTTAGCCAGCTAGCGCTATGGTGATTATCAAGCAGTTTGTCTGCGTTAGCAGGTAAGCTAACGTAAGATAATATTAGCCAGAAAAAGAACAGTATTATCTCATGAAGCCTGAAGCTGTGAATGGATAACACTGAATAATTTATTCTAATTCCTGGGCTTTATCTTGTAATGTTGCTAGCTGTTCAAATTACTTGGTCAGCTAACATTAAAAGCTATCACCAGATTGATGCAGCTAGCTGGCTAAATAACGTTAGGGCTACAAAACTGTATCTTAGTCAAAATGCTTGTTAGCTGACTACTCAGATTATTTCCATGACACTAGCTTCATTAATATTGACTTTATCCATCAGTAAATCATGTGGCACAAAGCAAAGAAGTCTAACTAACATTTACTTTTGGCAATTTATGGTAAATGGCCTGCATTTGTATAGCGCTTTACTCAGTCCCTAAGGACCCCAAAGCGCTTTACACTACATTCAGTCATTCACCCATTCACACACACATTCACACACTGGCAATGGCAAGCTACGTTGTAGCCACAGCTGCCCTGGGGCACACTGATGATTCCCTTTTTATGTGCAACTTAAAATGTGCACGAAGAGGCTCTTTATTCATTGATCAGGTGGGGAAACTTTTGGGTCAGCTGCAGGAAGTGTCATCAGGATTTTTACTGTCCCAAAGAAGCTTTTACAAATCAAAAAATCCTAATAGTTGTGATGAACTAGTGCAGATGTGTACAAAGGTTGTGTCTTTTTCGCTGTAGTGAAGCTGAGGATCGTCTGCAGCCCACATGCTGCCACCTTCAATGTAACTTGTCACTCCGAATTATCCTTCACCTCTGTGACACGCCGCAGGTTAACAGTCCAACCGTAAAGTGGCGGTGCTAATGCTCAGCAGCTGGCTGCTTTTCTGTGGTTAAATCAGAGTTTACAAGCTGGTAAGTTGAGCTAAGACAAGTGATTAATAAAGACACTGAAACAGAGTCAGAAATCAGTGTGTTTGCAGGCCCCTTGGATCTTTTTCCCAACCCAGAAATAAACATATCACATTTAATCTGTTACAAAAGTACAAATCTGCATTGTGACGCACAAACGAGCTGCTTCATTTGAGATTAAATGCAGCAAAATGAAATAAAGACTACATTTAAGCAGTTGTGTTTCCTCCACAGCCAGCTGGTGTCCGTACGGAGGCTTCGACAGCACGGAGAGGATGTGAGAAACGTGGGAAGCAGAGGGAGATCTCCCGGGACTGACAAAACAACTCCCTAACAAAGGAGATATTAACCCGAGGAGGAATCCCAATCCAGGCCGTTTGAAGCTGACAGTTAATGAGAGTCTGCAAAAATCTGTTTACAGCTCAAACTGCAGCCTGGAATTAAATATTGGACTCTGTATGTGTTTGAGTTTAACTTGACATCTTTCTTTCTTTTTTAACTGAAATGATCTAAAGTTGAAGTAAAAAAAGAAAAAACAAAGATGCTGACAATGGGGTCTGATAGTGGTGATTTAAATTTGTTCCATAGTCAGTAGTTTTGGACAGATTATCGTGACCTTGGGGGCTGGACATAAATTTGTCATGGGAGAAAAAAAAGAAGGGATAGCAGATGAGGAGAAGAAAGAAAGGAGAGGATGGGAAATAAGAAATAGGAAAATTCCAGGGGAAAGAAAATCAGGGAAGATGGAATGAAGGAAAAAGAAAGTTAGGAAAGAAACACAAAATTGGAAATGATTAAAGGTTGAAGAAAAGAAGAATACAAAGGCAGGAATTTTGTCCCGTTATAAATGATAGTAGGCATAGTTGTCTTATGGATGAATTTGAAGCAGTTTTATCTGAAACGGTTCAGATGTTTAATCTATTGCTTTCTGAGCATTGATTTGTTTGTTTTAGTGTCCCTGAACATGATTTTTTTCCTTTTAAAAGGCAAAAAACCCATAAAACTACACTTAGAAATACCCAGTTTTGAGTCTTACATGTCACAGTTTTTTACACTTAATTTGTAATAAAAAGATTTTAATTCTACAAATTAATTGTACAAATGTGTGTTCCTCACTCCTCCGTCAATCGCCACCTTACCGTGCCGATTGGTTTATGTGTCCCAATGATCGTGGAGGCTAAATTTCCCCCCAACAGAAGACTACATCACTCTTTGAAAAAACCGAAACCCAAACAGCCGTTAGTGATATTTCAGATGTGACAGCAGGAATTTTAAAGCCTCCTGAGGGACAAAAAAATTGAATTATAAAGCATTCAAATGATTGTCTTTCTTACAAACAGACTTCCCAAAAGTTGAATCAAGTCTATGTTAAACAACATCTTAAGCCTGGATTCTTTGTAATGACCAGCAGAGGGCGACACATTTGGTTGTAAAAAAAAAAGTCTGGGTGTGTAGTAATCTGTATGAAAATGGCTATCTACCTCTCTTTAATCATGAGCTCAGGATTCACTGTCTTGATGAATTTATGAGCTTAGTTCCAAATCTTCTTTAATACAGTGTGACGTTCACTTTGGCTCCATCAGTATTAAAAAGGACAATAAAACAGGCGATGATTTAAGGTGAGGCTAACCTTTGATCCAGATCTATCACTTGCTTATGACATCAGGTTTCAGAACACCAAGACAATAACTGTCAAAACATTAAGTTCAACTTAAAAAAGTCTCAAAATAAAGCGTGACTTTGCGCACCAATGTGGCGTTATCCATGTTTTTTTATTAAGTTGGTCACCAGGCTCATTCTACATATAAGCATGATTGTTTTCAGTGTAAAAGAAATGTTCAGAGCAAAACCTGCAAGTTTTTTTGTTTGTTTTGTTTACAGATCCACAGGATGTAAAAAGACAGAAATTTTTGTTATTAACTCTTTTTATTATTTTTACTTGACTCAGGCTGCTTTCCCATCCCTTCCTCAACCCTGGATGTTTTTATTCTCGCTGTATGCATTCATGTCATAACTAATAAAACAGTCTATCAGACTCTGGAAGGTGACAGAGGCAAACAGGCGGTTTGTTTGGCAGCAGGCTCGACTCCCGGCTGAATATTCATCAGCACCACCTGCCCTCCTGCATGGTTTTTAACAGCAGCTTCAAAGCCACGGCCACAGTGTATGTTGGCTTCTTGTTCAGAGGACTTTATCCCTGCTTCGTCGGCCCTCACAGCGACCTCCGGTGGCCTGAACAGCTTTGAAGGCCTTCTACACGATGGTGCAGTCGTCCTTCGCTGGCTGTCTGCAGCTCCTCTAAACGAGGTCCTCTTCCATCCAGAGAGCCATCTATCAGGATGAAACAAATGAGTCATTACGGCAGCTTTCAGAGCGTCCCGGCAAGGCTAATTCTGCTCTTCTCCTGAAACGTGTGGGAGTTTTTAATATTGTGGAGAGGAGAAGAAGGTGTCATCCTGGGACCAGTTTGGCTTTTCATCAATCTGCCATTTCCTTTTCTTTCCTTTTTTGGGGGGGGGGGTTGTTATTTTTCTCCCTCTCGCCTACACTGAGTGAGAAACAGCGATACAAAGACCCAGAACAAAGCGGCTTTTTTATTGTACTCCACTTAAAAAATCAGCTCTTGTTGTGCTGAAATCTCAAAGGAAACTTGGACTTGAGAGAGGTGGATGTTTTTCCAATAAAAGCTCTGGGAACATTATGAAATCTCTTTGTTATGCACGTCAAAGTTTTGCTCGTTTTTCAAAGTTAGAGCATATTTTGTAAAAGAAAAGGTTCTCATCAGCTAGTAACTTAAAAGAAACCAGATCTTGCTCCTTTAATAACAAAGTGATATCCTCTCAGTAAAGCAGGCAGACATGAAACTAAACCATTAGCTGCAAATGTAAATCATCAGTTTGTGAGCTAAAATAGCAGAAAACATTCCTGTGCAATGCTACAAACAGACAAACTGAAAAATGTGTTGACATACACAACAAATGCAAAATACATGTAGGTCACATTAGCTAATAATGCTGGCTGTTTAACCTTTTAGCAAATGTAAGTGAAAGTTTATGAGCTGAAACAGTAATAAATAATCTTAAAAATAAAACTTAGAAAACCCTAAATAATAACTGGGTTTAGCTGGTTAAACAGTTTATCAAACACTGCTTTGGTTTATATTGGCTAAGTGGTTAGTTTTGGTCCATGTTAGCTAATAGTTTGGAGGCATGTAAAAGTAAAAGCTTAGTTACTTAGCTTTTAAGTAAAGGCTTAGTTTTGATTTTTGTCAGCTAACTTCTTCACTTTTGTTTAGGTTACCTGAAAGAACATAATGGGGGTGTCCAAATTCATGGGCTGCATCCTCTTGAGGCCGCATTTGTAGGCCGATTGCATCACAGCGATGCGACGAAGGCTGTCCAAATTATTAGACTCCTCTGAATGCAGCTGACAAATGCGTCCTCCTTTTCCCCGAATTAGAAGGAAGGGTCGGGTGTATCCTTCGTGGGCTTCCATATCCCAGAATTCATAGTGTGGCCTAGCCGATTACAGTTTCCAACAATGGCTAAGTTTTTAATATTACTCTTATGACTCTTTCTGGGTCACAAAATAAACTTTTAACACATTTTCAGGCGAGAAAGTAGCTGTGTAAACATCAAATATCTGTTCGGTTTATCAAGGTATCGCATATTTGCAAAAGTGCTCCGACATTTTCGGAGACATCTGCTACCCACCAGCTGGATAGCTAGCCAGGGGCTCGAGGATCACTAGAGCTGCCGAGAACGGCAAACTCTCGGCACATCATTTTCAGATCACCGTGGCCTTTCGCTATTCAGGTTAAACGTAATATACAAGTCATTTAGACAACCTAAAAATGTTATTGTTTGGCTTTTTTCAGTGTTTTGTTTGTTCGTGAGTAAATCGGTTTGGCTGAGATTAAAGTTATTAGATTAGATAAAATAAAACTGTATTAATCCCCCGGGTGGGTTCCTCCTTGGTTTTCACACAGCTGAATAAACGTCTAACAGAAAACTAATTAAACAGAAGTGTGAGATGGTCGAGAATTTACACCAGTGTCCTGTTATATTTTAGATAGCAAGGAACAAACGGCCGAGTTTATTAAACTCCACCGAGACAGCGGTGACGCAAATCAGAAGGCTAGACCGTCCAATTCCACAGCTGTTTACTTCCAGCCTACCCGACCTTCTGAGGACCCGGCCCACGTAGACCGTGAAGGCCGGGTCCTCAGGAGGATGCAGCCCATGAATTTGGACACGACTAATCATTCCATTTCAGTTTACATTAGCTAACAGCAATGGTTTACAAGTTGTAGTTTACAGAAGTTGTAGTTTCCCACAGTTTTATTGTATAATATCAATAAGGGCTATTTAATCTATTCTACATTAGCTAATGTTTTAATTTTTCTTAATTCTCAGTTTTGGTATATTCTAGAAAACAAATAATTTGTAGTTTACTTTAGCTAACCCTTTCTTTCTTTAGTTTTGTTAGCTAACCATTATTTTCTATTTACGGTTAGCAAAAAGCTTAGATTTGTTTTTTGTTGGTTAACTAATCAGTTTTAATTTATGTTAGCTAACTTCTTATAACTTTTATATAACCTAAAAGTTTGGTTTTTGTTTACATTAGCTAACTACTAAGTTGAGGTTTATGTAAACAAGTGTTCTACTTTCAGATTTAGTTTATGTTGTTTTTTGTTTGGTAAACGCTTAGTTAATGTTTTTGTTAGTTAACTAGTTATTTTTGATTTATATTAGCTAACTGGTTTAGTAGAGGAGATTTTACACTTGTAATTTTGAGTCAGATCACAAAGGTCTGACCTGAACTTGTTAAAGGTCTCATGTTAATCTCAGCTGAAACACAGTCCACATGTCAGCTCCTCCATCTTCATTACCATAATGCCTCAGTTATCACTGTGGACCAACTAATGTTTAACAGTTTCCTTTATATTTAAAAATGCATGAATTAAAACAAATGTTTGTAGCGTGATAGGGCGAATGTCCATGTTTAAGAAAACATGTCGACACAACTGGAGAACATCAGTAACACGAGGAGGAGGAGGAGACGCTTCACTTCACCTTCCTCTGTTTCCTCTCACCGAGAGAAGGATTATAGAGTCTTATAAAGAATGACTTCCATCTGGACGGAGATGTGTGCGTGTGTTTGTGTGTGTGTGTCTTTGTGTGTGTGCGTTTGGGGATTTCTTTCCCTCTAAAACATCTGGAGAAACAATCTGCTGTAAATAAGCAGCACCGATTCGCTGCCACCCGATAAATAAAAAGAGAAGAAGAAGAGGCAGCAGCCAGTTTGTGCTGAATCTACAAACACACACACACACACACACACACACACACACACACACACACACACACACACACACAGGCATACATTGTTTTCCTCATGTGCTGACAGACATGATGGATACAGACCAACACACACACATGCAGTGCTGCTGTTAGTCATGTAGTGTGTGTGCAGGCAGCAGTTTATCCACACAGAAAACACATTTCTGCCTCAGTGTTTTCCAGACGATTCTCTGTACGAACACGACATCATGTTCGTGTCTGTGTGCGTGAAGCTGAATTAAACTCGCTGGTGTGGATCCATTTCACACTGAAGCGGTGTGTGAGAGGGATGCAGGGAAAAACACCAGCAGAAACATGGAGCTGTGTCTGCTTTCAGTCACGATTCAAACATGTAGTATTTTGTCCCAGCTGTATATGAGTGCTGATCATATTAGATTTTTTTTTAAAGATAAAATATATGAAAATCTTTGAATTCACAATATAAAGCACCACCAAAAAATCTGATTGAGGAACGTTTGTTAATATTTTGATTTCAGAATATTCTGGTTAACATAGTGGTCTGTGTAAATTATAAGCTTCGTATAAAAGATGGAGGTATCCACTAGAGATGGACCGATCCGATATTACGTATCGGTATCAGTCCGATACTGACCTAAATTACTGGATCGGATAACGGAGAAAAATAAAAAATGTAATCCGATCCATTAAATATCACGAAAGCACCTCACAAAACTTGCAACACGCCGTAACTCGCCTCAGAACGTTAGCACGTCGGAGCAGTATGCATCACGTGATAGAGCGGCTGTGGCATGCGGGACCTGTCGGTGGTCTGGATAGCATTTGGAGCTTCGCTAGCAACCTGGCATTTAATCTCCGACAAAGTTATCCCGAGAGAAGTAAAGCAAGTGTGTAAGTCCACCTCTGAATGTTTGTAAAGCATTCCTGCGTTAAGCTTAACAAGCGACTGCCTCTCGCTCTCCTGCTGCTACTTCAATCGTGAAACTGCTTAATGATCAGCTGATCGGCTTTTCTGTCGTGAGTCCGTGTCTCTAGTTTGCTTTTGGCCCACTTTGCACCAGAAAGAGGAAACCAGCGGCTGAACAACAGCAGCACGTTTAAGCTTGATAAGCTGTTGTTAGAATGTATTTAATATTACTTTCTACTCGAGGATCTTTTTCTACGTAGCTGACGCTGGTAACTGTGCAGGGGCGGATCTAGCAAAGTTTAGCCAGGGGGGCCGATAGGGCATGAACAGGGAAAAGGGGGCACAAAGACATACTTTTCTTTCTTATTCTCATTTAAAATGTCGAGCTTTTAATAAATAATTATCTGACACCCAAAGTTTTAATTTGATGTAAAATGAATAGAAGTCAATTACTGTATATAGTCACTATTAAGTCTAATATATATACCCTAGTAAGCTATAGTACTTTTTCCTTTGGGAAGGTACCATCTGTGCAGTCTACAATTTTGTTGAAGAAAGATGTTGAATCTATTTAATATTTCTTGAAAAATAATTGATTTCTGTGCATTTTTTCACACTGCATCAAATTAAGGTTGATTACGTCGATTAAGCATCATGAGGTGGAGCGTGAGGGGTGGTTCCCTATTTTTTATTTATTTATTTTTGTTGTTGCTGGGAGTTGGAACCCTATTAGTTAGGTTGCTTAATATTTACGCTAAGTACTCTTTAAAATACCAGAATAGGGAGGATGGTGTAGGTTTCAGTTTATTAGATTGATCAGTATTGCTGAACTATGAAATATTTTTTTTGTATACAGGTATAACAGAATAGCTTTAGTGTAGTTGTTGTTTTAAACTTGAGTATGAACTTGCAGACTTGCAAAATGCAGCAAGATATTTTAAAAAACAGTTTTGTTGATTAAAAAACACTATATCGGATTCATATCGGTATCGGCAGATGTCCAAATTTATGATATCGGTATCGGTATCGGACATAAAAAAGTGGTATCGTGCCATCTCTAGTATCCACCATCATGTCCCCTGTAGATTTGTGAAGCCTAGTTTTGAACCCTCCCCCTTTGCTTTAAGGCTGCTGTAATCTTGGTTTTCAGGAGCAGGAAGACAGTTTGATTAGCAAGCTCCATCCATAAACTGTGTGCTGATACATGCTAATTAATGCAAAGTAACATCCAAAAACAGTGCTCAGACTTGGACTTTGTGTTAGTACGATTAAAAGGACATGTTATTGATCAGATAACTGCATTAAAAATGCTCCAACAGCACAAACACAATCCAGAGGTCCAGTTCAGGGACTCCAGTGATGTTAGGATAAGCCTAGCAAACAGCTAGCAGCTACAGCCGCCAGTCAGTCAAAGAGGCCACACCCCTAATAATGCAAACTTTAAGCCTTAATAAATTGAAACAGTTATAAACACGTTTTCCACCTGTACAGGTGTTATGAAGGAGGAAGTTATCTAGACCAAAATCAGGCTGCAAACGTGTAGTTCTACTGTGACATTTTAACATGGGAATCTCTGGGGGCTGACTCACTGCTGGCGCCTCTTCTGGACATTAGAGGAACTGCAGCTTTTGGACCTGGATGTAAACTTTTCCAACATTAGCACATTTGGAGCACAACTTTAAATTCTTTATTGCAAATAAAGAAGTAAAAGCTCATGTGCTGTCATGTTTTAAATTCTTGTGACTTATTTTTGTTGTACTTTTTTGGAACCTTTTTTATATTGTATTGTTCTCAGATCTTCCTTTATTAAAACAGATATGCATTTCATGCAGGTTTTGTGTAGTCGTTGTAATTTGAGGCTTTTTTGCTTTTTATAGCAGATCTTTTTCTATTTATGCATCTCTTTTGTCCAAATGTAGAAAACTAACCTTGTGGTTATTAAAGTTATACAGAAACTTTGAATATTACTTTATTTTTTTGTTTCACACGAACTCGCCTTCTTTCTAATAAGGTGATGGAGTTAGTATGTGGAAATGGTTCCAATGAGAACTGCTCAGTTCATGATGTGAGGCTGGACATCACACTTGCACATGTACGAAAGCACGCGTGTTCACGTCCACACTCAGTCTCTTAATTCACTCCAACAGCCAGCGTGCACATTTGTGTTTCTGATTCACTGATAATCTTCAGTGTTTTTTTAAAGAGGCTGAATTAACAACACACACACACATCCATCCTCCCCCCCTCGGGCCTTTCTTGGCGCGCTTTCCCATAATTCCTCTTGTCCACACCACAAAGCGCCATCCCCCAGCAGCCTGCAGTCCATCAGAGAGAAGAGCGCCGAGCCGCCGCCGCCACCATTATGGTGAATGGTGGTTTTCTCGCGGGACGCTGAGCCGGCGCTCTGAACCCGAAAACACGGAGCTGCTTGTGTTGTTGTTGTTGCGTTTGCTTTGCTGCGTTCAGATCGACGATGCGCTGCACACACAGCGTGTTGGCTGCTTAGTTTGGCAGAGACGCAGGTTGTTAATTATGTTTTCCATGCCAAGCATACAATCACACGTTAATTGGAGTTGGAGCAGAGGATTGTGGGAGTGAAGTGAATGATAATGACTGCGTGGTCATCTGCATCATCATCATCATCATCATCATTGGTATGATCAGCACCCGAAAAAGCTGCCGCTGAACACTGAGAGAGGAAAGAACAACCAGACTCAGACGCTTTATTCAAGACCCTGAACATACAACATACTCACACTACACTAAATACACAACACGCTGAATCTACAATACACAACATAAAACACACTGAGGGCCAGCTTAGGACCACATCTGTGTGATACCACCATTGTGAAAATGTGCCTATTAGAGCAGAAAGTTCTGCTAACCATGAGCTCATTTATAAACAAAGTATATACGAGTATCACTGAGGACCTGAAATACACGGCGTTCAACTCTAACATGCAAAGTGAGAACTCACTGAACAGCTACAGGACAAAGTTTTGGCATCACGCTCACAGCTTTGAGCCATCCACCCGTGCCAATTACGCAACCAAACTAATAACATCTCCCCCGTCGTTCCAAATAGATCGGCACCCCAGCCACATCGGGTACAAAGCAAGGCAAGCTTTCTGTCTATAATAAATTGAGCACAATTTGCAGTAAATTTAATGCTGCAAAACTCATAAATTCATGTCTCTGTGATTCTTTTAAAGAGGCTTCTCCAAAATATCACACGCTGAAAGGGAAACTTGTACAAATACATACATTGTAAATAAGAGCTAGCCAGATAAATACTCATGTCCACTCTTTTCAGCTGTAAAGTCGACAAAGTAAATCCCAACAGTAGCTTTTAACGCCTA
This sequence comes from Diplotaxodon limnothrissa, assembly GCF_057381915.1. Taxonomy (NCBI): domain Eukaryota; kingdom Metazoa; phylum Chordata; class Actinopteri; order Cichliformes; family Cichlidae; genus Diplotaxodon; species Diplotaxodon limnothrissa. The sequence continues at coordinate 10,769,254 of NC_140597.1, read as the reverse complement.
AATAGGCTTTCTGGGTTAGTACACACTATTAGTAAATATGTCACAATACATCTGTAACTGTGTTTCTGCTCTTTAGCGTCTCTTAGCTTAGAAAACTATTTTTTACGATCTTCCCAGTGGGCCCTGAATGCAGCAGCAGGTCTTCCTCCCATCATCACCTCGGTGTGGCGGCTGCATCAAGAGTCACCGGGCTCTGTGGCGGCGGCTGCGGTGAGGTGTGTGGCGGCAGATGGCCGACGGCCCCACAGGGAACCAAACGGCCACTTCGAGTGCCAGCCCCCGCTGAGAGGTGAGGGGTTTCCGGCACTGAGCAACAGGGGCGAGAATGAGGGTGAGCCCGGCCTCGCCTCGACATCCGTCAGGGCTCGCCGTTAATGAGGAGATGAGGGCGAGTGAGGGAGTGAGGTGAGGCTCAAGGGGGCGTCGAGGGGGAGCAAGGTGAGAGATAATAGTGATGGTGATAAATAAGAAAACAACAGGAGGCAGAGAGAAGGGATGATGCAGCAAGACGAGCAAGAGAAGAAAGTAAGAAGACGAGAGAGACTGAACCATGCAGACCTCCACCAGGCTGCACAATCCTCCCAACATGTATTTAATAAAAACCAATAAAACCTTCAAATTTTTATGATCTGTATTTCTCACCAAACCCCCAGGAACATTTTTATTTTCTCCTCCTGGACATCTCTCCTGCTTTGTTTTGTTCAGTTTGTTTGCATGTGCACCCAAACTTCCTCATTAAACACCACCTGTACACGAACAATTATAAGAGAGTGCTAGTGCTTAATTATCATACTCTCACCTTCCTTTTCATTTATTGGTATTTCTCTTCTGTGGATTTTATTGCCCCCAAAGTTCTGCTAATCTGCCCATAAAAAGCCAAAACCTAACGAATTCTCATCCCATAATGCCGTTTTGTCAGACTCTGCCTGCATCTCTGCATTAAACACAAGGTGTCTTTGCTGTATCTGTGGGAGTATCATGCTCTTGTCCAACATAATCAATGCTAGTAGGCAGGTTAAAGGGGTGGTGGAAGTTACCGAATTATTGCGGCTTCCATGGCCTTTGGACCTTCATGTTTTTCCTTTGTTTGGCTTCATTACACCTAATTTAGCCATTTAGGTTTTTTTCTTTTTCGTTTTCACACTAACAAACCCACAAAATCAGGTTTAGGAATTAGAAATTACTTGGTTATTTTTACACAATGAAATCAAATATTGGTTATGTTTGGACTCCACATAGTACACAGTTGGGTTTTATCACGAAAAACTGCTCAGATTTAGGTACTAAAAACTAGCGTTCTTTTGGTTGAGGCTATCAATGCTACTCGATTAGCTGTAGGCACTGAAAGCCAATGTTAGGTTTAGGTGCTAAAAACAAATTGGTTAATTTTAGGCACTAACAAATATTTAATTAGGTTTTGGTGCTAAAAACTTCCAAGTTAGGTCTGTGTTCTAAAAAATGCTCAAAAGGTTTACACGGTAAAACTTGCTTGGTTAGCTTTACAGGCTAAAAACAGTTGTTAACTTGACGTACTGATATCTAGCCTACTTTGTTACTACACAGCTTTAGGTGCTTAAAACTTCTCCATTAAGTTTACATATTAAGGCATGGATGGTTTTAAACTTCCTTAACCTAACCTTTACTCTGGTGTTAGTCTGTCATCAGTTAGCCGCCTGCAGCCGGTCCAAAATACTGCAGCACGGTTACTAACTGGCACACGCAGGCAAGACCACATATCCCCCATACTGGCATCATTACACTGGCTGCCAGTTAGTTTTAGAATTAATTTTAAGATTTTATTATTTGTTTTTAAGGCATTGTACGGGTTAGCACCCTCATACCTTTCTGATCTTTTAAATTGGTAGACTCCTGCAAGATCACTGAGGTCTACAGATCAAATGCTCCTGGCTGTCCCGAGGTCCAGAGGAGATCGGGCCTTTGATGTAACTGCTCCTAAAGTGTGGAATGAACTTCCCCTTCACATCAGGACCTCCCCAACATTGGACACTTTTAAAACCTGTCTGAAAACCCACTTTTATTCCTTGGCTTTAAATCAGAATGAGTTTGAATTACTTTTATTTGTCTTATATCTCACTCAAATCTTCTAATTTTATGATTCTTTTTGTTAACTCTTGTCATATCTCCCTATGTTTTCATTTCTTTCAATTATCTTAATTGTACAGCACCTTGGTCAACGGTTGTTGTTTTAAATGTGCTATATAAATAAATTTGGCTAAAAACTACTTGTGGAAATTTACATGCAACGATCTACGAGTTAGCTTTAGTTGATATAAACTACTTGGAAAGGTTTTGGTGTTTAAAATCTACTCGGTTAGCTTTGGGCGCTAAAAACGTATCAGTTAGGATTATGTTCAGATTAAGATTATGTACTTAAAGCTACACAGAATTAGATGCTATAAACTATTCTGAAAGTTTTAGGCAATAAATACTACTTGATTAGTTTAGGTCCTGAAAAGAGCACCTAAACCACTCATGTTTAGGTGCTAACAACTACTCATTATGGTTTTGGTGCTAAAGATTCATTAGTTGAACTAATACATTTGGAATTGCGAAAAACACAAAACAGGATTTGTTCCTGATTAAAATTCTGACTGGGAACTCAGAATTTCCAAGTATGAAGTGCCAACATTTAATTTCAGCGTGAACATGTTTCCAAACAAATCATTACCAACCTTTCCTCATCTGGTCACAGTTAGGTTTCCTCCCATTGGTGGTTCTGAGAGATGACAGCAGATGAAAAATGTTTTTTGTTTTTTGTTTTTTTTTTCAGAAAGCCCAAGCTGGAGAGGCAGAAAGAAAGAGTGAGACGGCGATTAAAACCAGAGACAGAGAAATGGAGAGAAAAGAATAAAAAGAAGCTCAGAGTTCCTCTGGGTTCAACATCGAGCTCCTCAAACTTCTGCAATTTTAAACTGAGAGAAGAAAAGACAGAAAAAACTGCCTGTGATCAGGAATTAGCCTCCTCCATCCCTCCAGGATCTCTGCTCCATCATCCTTTCTCCCATCATGCCTCACCTGACAGAACATTACAGATGCATTATGGGGTCTGAGGGAGGAGGGCGAGGGGACGCAGAGCTTCATGAATATTTGATAAAACATGAGACGACCAAACAGAGGTCGTCAGGAGAGGAGGAGGGTCATCAATATTACATCAGAGCGCCACATTGACTGCCTCGCTTCACTCTTTTATTTCTGCTCTTTGTTTCATGGAAATTTAGGAAAGTTTGAAGAGAAGAAAGAGTTTATCCTCAGTACACCTCTCCGCTGCTGGAAAAAGAAAAAAAAAAGACAAAACTTTCCTCTGCAGGACTTCAGACTCCAGTACAGTTTTCCTGCATGGCTGTTTTTGCATGCAGGGTTTTGTGTTGTAGCGCCAAAAGTCATCAAATTAGAGTCAATTGTTTACTATAGTGTATAAAATTATCCTTTATTTGATCTATCATTTTTTTTAATTTTCCATGATGGTGGATTTTTTTTCTCTGTAAATGCAGATGGACTCAGCAGACAACACTGAAGTTATGAGCTGCAAAGATAATCAATAAGCAGAAGATGAGGGATGAAGCCTGTAGGGTTCAGATCTGTCACATAATTAAAGCTAACTAAGAATCAAAAGTGGGTTTCTATGGAAGCCCGTTTCCGCCACTAAAAAAAAAAAAAGGATCCATAACTCGAAATTTCGAGTTATTATCTCGAAATTTCGAGCTATTATCTCGAAATTTCGAGTTATTATCTCGAAATTTCGACATATTAACTCGAAATTTCGACATATTAACTCGAAATTTTGAGAAAAGCAACTCAAAATTTCGAGTTAGCGCTGCCAATCAGTAATCTACGTGAATGACATCATTTCCATGTTACCCGGAAGCTGAAGCCCTCAGCTACAAATGCTACAGCTAAGCTACCGGTATTACATCCAGTCGTGAATGCACAGATTGCTGAGTGTTTTCAGCCTGGCTTCACAAATGATGAAATCCCTGTGTTATTAGCTGAATCGCATGGTGTTACTATCAGCAAACATACTTTAATTTGTTGGGATCCGTTTTTGAGTGCGCGGTCCTGCGCCATATGCTTCCGGGTAACAAGAAAGCGACCTCATTCACGTATATTTTTGATTGGCAGAGCTAACTCGAAATTTCGAGAAAATAACTCGAAATTTCGAGAAAATAACTCGAAATTTCGAGTTATGGATACTAGCTTTTTTTTTTTTTTTAGTGGCGGAAACGGGCTTCCATAGGTTTCACTCATACAACCATGAATGTTTAGAAGACCTGCTATGAAGACTGAGATGGAGGTGGAAGAGTTGAAGATCATCCGTCAGAGAGAGCTCAGAGTCAAAGAAAGTGGAGATGGTTTGGATATGTGCAGAGGAGGAAGAGTGGATATACCGGAGCTGCCAGGCAGGAGGAGAGGAGGAAGACCTTAGAGGAGGTTCATGGATGTAGTGAAGGAGGTGTGACAAAGGAGGATGCCGGGATAAGAGGAGATGGCAGAAGATGACCCTGAAGGGAGCAGCTGAAAGAAGAAGAAAGATTTCCTGTTTGACGTGTAGAAGCTCAGCTCCTTAACTTTTAATACTCCATGTAAAAGTTCTGTTCTGTATGAAGATATATTTATTTTTTAAATCTGTGTGTTTTTATGTGCACTCATTTCCCCTGATAAAATCCAACTGAAGATAAAGAAACCACTGCACTTCACAGTTGCTACAGTTCATTTTGTACCTGTTTGCAGTGTCGCTACCTTATTAAAAAGGTAAAAACCCACGACAGACTGACTATAAAAGTTGGACAGAGTACTGTGCTGTCAGCTATGTGTTTTTAAACAGGATGTGATGAACAGTTTCTCTGACTGAGAAACTGAGCATGGCAGTGACCTTTTATTGACACTGTAGCTCGTCCCCGGCTTTATCGTCTTTTTTTACTCTAGTGATGTCAAAATTTACAAAATGAAAACTATTTTTTATTTAATAAGAGTTAAAAACAGCAACTGAGACCATAAAGTCATCACTAAAACATTCACTGAAAACATTAATCAAGTGAGCAGTAGGGTCATTTTCTCATAGACTTCTATAGAATCAGACTTCTTTGATCAGCGGGTGTGTCGCCCCCTGCTGGTCATTAAAAAAGTGCAGGTTCAGGACATTTTATTAATTTTGTGCTCGTTTTGTTGGTTACGTCTCGCTTTGACATGTTCTCCAGGCCTTTAAAATCAGCTGTAGTCTGAAGTATGTTTATACCTGTATTTTCCTTTGTAAATATTATGAGTTAAATGACACTGATATAAGAGCAGGTGGCATTTTTTGATGCCTCTCATTATAAAATTATTAATAACCTTCCTGTCAGGTCAGCGCTGGCTCACCCTTGAGACTCACTGTGATTACAGTCGTCTTTGTGTTCGGAGCGTCTGTGGTCCTGCGGGACGAGCGGTGACGCTGGCGGATCTGCCGCCGTCCCGCAGAGTGTCACACTGCAAAGGGGATGATGCTGAGCTTGTTTCACGCCGGCTCAAAGTGATGAAGACGTGACTTTGATCGCGACCCTGTTGATGAAGATCAGACTAAATTAATCCGTGTTAAGGTGGACTGATTGTTAAAAGTTGAAGCTTTTTTATGATGCAAGTTTTCATAGGGCTCATTCATTCTGTTATCTGGTATTAAAATAAAACTAACTACACTTATCAAACAGAGGGATAAGGAAACAGCTCCATCAGTCCTTTGTGACCTCCTGGAGGGCTGCAGACCTCAGTTTGGACCCCTTTGCTGGGCTCTCTGAGGCCTGATGGGTCCCAGAGGATGGATTCAGTGTAATAGTCCTCCTGAATGTAGCAGGGTTATTTAAATTGCTAATTATGATGGAACAAATAAATAAAACATGACCTTAGCGTGTTTTTATGTCGCACTGTAAAAACTTTGGGCGACAGTAAATCTGTTCGCTGATGACTCGCCTGTTGTCGGGTAGAAGCTGCTGCTGCTGGGTAAATGTCACAGTGTTTAAACAGCAGAGAATCCACTTACATTTGTATTTAATTCTGCTTTTATGTTTTGATGCAATATCATTTTTGTCATGTTACACTTTACATATCAGCACTGTTGTTCAGTATAGCGCCTCAGTGCTTAATAGCTGACATTTCAACTATGATTTTCAGTTCTTTCTTTGCCTTACATCAGGTTTTGGTTCATTATCTATATGAAAAATGCTGTTTTAGCTCCTCCCTCCTCTCAGTCAACTTCCTTCTGATTGGTTGCCCTTCTGAAACTGATTGTTTAAACATCAGGTGGGTGGGGCTTCTGTGCCTGACATCACTGATGGCATCATACAGATCCAACAGTTGAAAGCTCAGCCTTCAGACTTCACTGTTTCACTGTTTGTTTATTTTGGCTCTGTGTGACGTCATAGAGGGATTGTTTACTAAATATTGAGCTAGAAACGAGCCCTGTTCTGACTCCATTAACTGCTTGTGAACAGCTTCTTTAGTGGTTTTGCTGAACACAGTGGGATTGGAGATTCTTCTGTAGCAGCTAATAAGAGACCTCTCTAAGAGGGCCTCCTTCGATGGTGGTTTAAAGCTAGCAGATTAAAGTGAGGTATGACATTTAACAAAGTGTAGAGAGGCAGTTACAATCGTTAAAATCTTCTTAGATTAACAGTTAGAAGTGCTTTTAAAAAAGGATGGAAAGGTGGGGTCAAGGGAGGTGTGGGAGGAGCATGACTTTGCCTTGATAGTCATATTTTTGTTGCAAAATCATCGCACCTGCCAAGTTGAAATAAAATCACCTGGTCCTGCATTTACAAACTTTCAGAGAACTTGTAGCTTACCCTAAAAATATCAACAAGCACTCCCAGCTCAAAGCTCTGCCCACATGGGAAGCATTCAGCAGACATGTCAGTGACTCTCTGTGGTCTCTGGTCATCACCTCGCTGCTGGTTGCTTCTTGTGTGGACGCCCCTTCACAGTGGTTTAAAAAGACTAGAATCCAGTGTGGCTGAACCTGTCATTGAGTATGATATGACATTAAAATCAGCGGAGACCTGCATGCACAATCCGACTCCTTTCTACAGTAATGGAATCAATGAAAACAGAAAACAATCAAAGTTAGGCTGCAAATGTAGTTACTGCAGTCAAGAAACAGTCGCCATCTCTCCATTGTTTCTTAACCCACCTTGAATATCTCCGCCTTGTTCAGTCAGTTTGTTTTTATTGGTTCTCTTGGATGTCATGATTGGATCCCCTGGAGCTTAAAGGTGAAGATTAACAGGATGTTATGTCATGTAATTTCAGGTCTCTGCTCCTTACGAAGCTCATAAACGACCTTTAAGCGATAAGAACTCCTCAGATGACTTCTGATTAACATTTATTTTTACCGTGATTTAACTTTCAGGGTGAGTTCTTAGAGCACAAGGGTTGTTTGTAAGTTTGTCTAAAGTCTATTATGGTTAATTAAATTTCTTAAATCAGCTTTCTGAGGAAACCCGGTTGAACTAGCAGCGTAATCTCGTGCGGTATAACAGCGCAAACTACACTGGACAGATGCTGATGTTTTAACATGTAGTAGAGGTCCAAACATTAACGAGATTATTGCAAAAACGAGATGAATGCATGTGTCTTTGTTTTAACACCGGTCACAGTGCAGCATGATTTTTAAATTAGTTTCAGGCCATTTATTTTTATTTATTGTGAATTCTGACTCATGTGTTGCATGGTGAACCTAAATATGGGCCTGAAAGTTGTAGGTTGAGGGGGGGGGGGTTCTTCCAATTAGTTAGAAGCTCGTATAAAACAATTCTTAAACTCTTAACAAGGATGTCCAGGCAAAGTTATTGAAGTAGCACTTTCATTTTGTTTGCTGGCTTGCTTTTGTAATAGCTAAACTAAACTAATTTATTTTTATAAAATATGGATCATTGAACAGTGTTTTATGGTTTTCGGAGCAGTTTAAAAACTCGCCTCGATGTTCAGGAGCCACTTTAGCTCGAGCTGTTGTTACACAAATGCAGATTAACTTCACTGATGAATATTTTACTTTAATTTCACTTAGCAGGATTGTGTTTGAGAGAAGTGATGTGAGCTGCTCCTCCATTTTAATGACAAAACACTTGATTTAAACATTAATGCCGCTGCAGATGTATATCCAGAGGAGGGAAATGGGGCAGAAACCTGAAGGAGAGGATCTCATCAGGTTTGGACAGTAAGTGCTCCGACGAACAAAACAGCCATGCATAATGTAGAAACATCCATTTGTCATCTCTGAGTGTGACAGGGAGCAGAAACAAAGATCACCTCATTACTGTCATTATCACAGAATAAAAATCTAAAGGGAGGTTTGGAGAGGGCACAACATGGTCCCACAGTCAGCTTTAATTTTGGAGGGATTGTTCCTTTAAAAGCACCTGCTGTCAGATATGACTCCCACTAACAGAGAAGCAGGATCTTAATTATCCCCTCAGGACCAAATGTTGGACCCCATCAGCTGATTAAAGACACAAACTTCTTGTAATCAGTCAATGGACGAGTGTCTACTGGATATTTTTATCTCTTTCCATGTATGAGGCTGACTGTGGAGATTTTTCAGCTTCTTTTCTTTTACATTATAAATAAATTAAACTTCAAGTAAGCGTAAGCCTTCACTGTGGGCTCCAACATTTTCCCCTTGAATAACAGCTGAATACATCATTACACACCAAAAATAACATAAAACACTTAGAAAAGCTAAACGCTGTAATAATCACTTTATTTCAGTCGGAAAAAACAGCTTCAAGCTTTAAAACACATTAGGCTGGCAAACACCAAGCAGATGTAGCTTTAGCTCGGTAAGCTGCCTACACTGGCTAACAGCTCATTTAAGCACAACTGTTTACCTCCAGTTAGCGTTCAGTTGAAGAGAAGGACAAATATATACTTAGCTGCTGTATAATTAGAAAAAAAAAAGTTTTATCCCTGTTTACTTTATTTAAAGAATGCAAGAATATTACATAAAAAACTACTAACTATTATATTATATTATATTATATTATATTATATTATATTATATTATATTATATTATATTCTTTAAAAAAATACTTTCATTTGCTGAAACCGATAATGACTTAAGAAGACGAGGCTCCTGTAGAAAGGTACCTCAGAGTACTTTGCTATCAAAATTGGAATTAGAGTTCATTACAGTGTGTACTTAATTAAAGCTCTTTGTATAAATTTCCAGCAGCTGAAGGATGGCTGTTTGTCATGCTTCCACCTGGTGACAATAAACAGTTACAACATGTAACTGATGGGCTGACGGCTCTGCATGGAACCAACACACAACTAAACTACACCCGCAGCACTGCTGCACAGTGATATATATATACACAGGAAAGGATTTGTATCAAAGGAAGAATTTTTATAATAATAATAATAATAATAATCGTTGAAATTGTATGTGCTATCATTAAAATTATTACAGCTATTATGACTAGTATCAATACTGTTTATATCATCACCATTTCCATGAATGAAGAATTTCTTGATGTATCATTTATGTATAAATGCATATGTAGACTGGTATTAATTTAGCAGTAATGCATCCTGAAAACCTGAATATATTAAAGACAGATTTTTCCCTTTGTTTGAATGTTTGAATGCAAAGTTTTGTGACTGAAATGTTTTAAATACTGCATGTTTTATGTTACATTTACAAATTGTTACAAATTTTACAAATTACAAATTGTTCCGATTTTGTCGATTTTATCAGCAGCGCTGATAAATGAACTGATTGTGAAATTTATTGAGGTTGTGTATGAATTTATTGCGTAGTTCAAGAAGAGTATTTTACTGAGTTATTTGAAACAGTACAAATACTTATGGTACTTGCAGTACACATTCTGCTGTACTCACAGCTCTGATAGCGGCCTCAGTGATGTACAACATGTGGTCTGTGGCTCCACCTGCTGTATGACTCCTACTAATAATAACAAGTTTACTTTTATTTCAGCAATTTTTCAGTGAGATGTTTTTGTTTTTATTGTGTTTCACCTTCATTTGTTTCAGCTGAAACATAATTTACTGTCATATTTTTAATGTACGGTATATGTTGCTGAATAAAGTGTCCTTATTCTTATGATATTTGTGTCTTTAACAGTAAATTTTCTATTTTTGATTTTAAGGCAACAAAAATGAGACAGGCTCAGTTTCTTCTTTCTTTCTCTCCTTTTTACGATTCTTCCTTTTTTTTGTAAGTGTTATAATTTTCATGTATTTCTTCTCCTGGTTTGAAATCTTGAAGTGAAAGTGAAGTGAAATCTAGATTTGTCTTGGATCATTACAATACACACACATATATATATTATTATATATTATATAGTTTATTAATTCAATGTATTTAAACCAGTTATGTTATTCTGCTGTTACTATATTTATTGTATTACGTTTTTGTTTATATTTTATTTTCATTTTGATTTTTTATCATGTTAACCTTTTATTAAAATATTTTACTGTTTTATCAAAAATGTATAGATCCTTGTTTTGTTCCTTTTTAACTTGTAAAACATGTAACGTGTTTTAATATTTAAATATTTATTTATATTAATTTACCCAGTGATCATTTTATTTTTAATTGCAGTATTTTGCAATTATTTATATTTTGTAACTGTCATATATTTACTGCATTAAAACAAATTTCCTTTATTATTATTATTATTATTTTATTATTTATTTATGGTTTATTTCTTGATTTCTTTTTTAATTTAGCTTTTAAAAATGATTTTAAATTTTTGGTGTGTTTCGTTAGAGACCGCCTGGTTATCAGTATATTAGTATACATTTATTAACATCACTTTGTTTTTTTTTATCCTTTTTGTGAATAAATGTTTTTGTTATTAGTTAAATTTGTTATATTTAGTGCGAGCGTCATATGTAAAGTATATCGTGTTTTTATTTTTTTTACTGTCTGCTCTGAATCTGAATGTTGTCTTCTTCATCTGCCTCAGCTTTCCAATCCACACAGGGAGGAGGAGGAGAGGTAAACGTTTAACAAGCACACCGAAGTCTTAGATCGCCACCTTGTGGTTACACACAACAACACAACAAAAAAATTACTGCAAATGAACTTCTCTAACATAATTCCACAAATTTATCCCAAAACATTTCATTTATCTATCAGATGAGCACCAGTAGGAGAAAAAACAAGTTAAGATTTTAAGTTTGGAGGACAGAAATTGAAACTAAACAAATTAATTAAATAAACTAAAAAACAAAACAAAAACAAAGTACATTAAAAGTACTTAAAAGCAAAATGCTGAATCACTTTGGGTAGATTTGATAATATACATCATATATGATCATATACACTTTTACTGTATATAAACAGTAAACACAAGCCATAAGAATATAAAAGAATAAGTCCCTCTAACAAATAAAGTATCTCAACACATAAAATTACAACAAATTAAGCGTTCACTTTAGTAAAATATAGCAGGTCAGTAAAACACTGAGTGAAAAGGTCAGTAAAATACAATAAATATATTTCTATAGACCAGTGCTTCTCAAACAGAGGCCAAGTGGGGCAATCAAAACATGATTTGCGTCCACTAAAATTAGTTTTCTGATACTATTCAGCTTCCTTGTTTTTCATTATTTTTTAAAATAGTTAATTCAGACATTATGTGTGACATGTGTGAAAATGTTGATAAGCTATAAAGTAACTTTAGTTATTTTGATTAATTAGCATTTATTTACATCCATATTCTCTAATATTTTTATTATATACATTTTATTTAATTTCCATTAATTTTATCTCAAATGATTGTTTTGTTATTTTTATTATTACTTTATTATTTTAGTACATACATTTTTGAATGGACTGTATTTTATTACTTACATTTTTTACATCATGTCATTTTACATTTAATCTATAAATATGTCTTAATTTTATTCATTATTTATAAATTTTAGTGTTTGTTACTTTTATCTCTGAAAATATTGTATTGTATTAATTTAGATTGTACTTTAAATTAATATAATATTCAATATATATATAATATATTACTAACCTAATATATTTTTTATGAATTTTAAATTTATGTATATATTATGCATTATTTTCATGTTTATTAATGTTTTCTTTAATAAATAATTTCAAGTGTAATATATTAATATATTAGCTTATTTTATATTTTAATAATAAATGTGTTTTCCTCCAAATTTTTTTTATTTTGGTTTAATTTAATTTGACAAAATTTTTAATTGATCTATTTTGTTTCAACTTGTTTTTCCCCACCAGCAGAGGGCGAGAATGCGTCGATGTACAGACCCCTGTAAACCGAAGAAGAAGAAGAAGAAGACGACGACGAAACAGCTAGGTTGCTTGCGGCTTTCAATCGTCGACTTTCTGCATCTGTTTTCGTGGAAAACGAAGCCAGCGGCAGGTCCAAGGTCCACGAGTTGTTTTTTTTTTGCCTGGAGCTGCGTGGATCACCTGAGAGGGTGCAGCGGTGATTTGAGGTGAGCCGCTGATTTTATTTCCTCCTCTACGTTTAGCCGCTAGCTAACTGTTAGCGGAGTTGTTTTCTACACAGGTTAGAAATTAGACGGGTTTTTTGGTTCGGTTTTGTTCGACGATGTTTCTGATTGAAACTCGGCATTTTCTTAGATCACACTTTCAGTTCGACCACAATGAAACCACTGCGCGCTGAATTTCCTAGAAGCCTCTTTCTCTGAACGTTCAACACATCTCTGATCAGAGAGGATTAATTCGGGTCACACCAATCCTGCACAAACCCTGCTCTACATTAATGAAAATTACATTGGCCAACATTTTCTATGTTTCTATGTTTCTGTGTCGCGTTATAGTTCCACCTGTAAAACACAGTCTACCTGCGTCAGTGTCTCTATATTTAAACAGCTGGTTAAACTGATACTCCCCCCCCCCTCCCCCCCCCCAAAAAAAATAAAAATAAATAAATAACAAAACAAAAACAAAACACTGATAATAAAAAATGGTCAAAAGAATATGGTAGGCAGAGGAGAAACTGATGCTGCATGAGGAAGTCAGGAGTGGTTGAGAAGTGAAGGTATAAGGGCAGGATATAAATGAGGACAGCGAGATGGTTTCAAGGTGGGATTGCATCAGGGATCAGGGCCCTGTGCTTCGTACGTCGCTTACTACATCCAAGATCAAATGAAACATCCAAGACCAAATCATCGCGCTAACTCTGAGCTCGCTATTCCGGTTCCCCGAACACACCTGTTGTTGACGATTAGTATAGCTGGATGAAGTAATGTGAGATCACTGGGTGGCCCAACAGGGGCTACGCATCGATAGTAGAAACATTGATCGGCAACCCTTTGATTGGTCGGCGAAAATGTCGAAGGAGCGCGCTCGGTATTTTTCGGCAGCAGAGCAAGAACCCTTGAGTGAGGGATTTCAGGAGTTTCAGAGTTTAATTAAAACGCAAGGGAACACTGCAAAGGCTGCAAAAGCAAGGAGAGAGGGCTGGCAGAAAGTTGCTGACAAATCAAACTCGTAAGTAATTCAATAATAACAATAATAATGGAGTGGATTTATATAGCGCTTTTCAAGGCACCCAAAGCGCTTTACAATGCCACTATTCATTCACTCTCACATTCACACACTGGTGGAGGCAGCTACGGTTGTAGCCACAGCTGCCCTGGGGCAGACTGACAGAAGCCAGGCTGCCATATTGCGCCATCGGCCCCTCTGGCCAACACCAGTAGGCGGTAGGGTAGATTTATTATATTACACTATATTATCCAATATTATATTACATTATATTATAATATGTTATATTTTATCCTCTGTCACATTAGAGCCACGACAGGACCCACTAGAACATGGGAACAGGTAAAAGTGAAATATAAGAATATTCTACAGAATGGTAATATTTATCACTTATATTGCTTTTAGTCTCTTGGAAAGAGACCCTGGAATAATCTGTTTGTTTATAACAGCAACCAAGAAAAGGGCAGAGCAACAAAAGACAGGTGGTGGTCCTGCACCCCCTCGTCAACAAGTTGGTTAAGTGAATAATACCCTCACGGGAAAATCGATATCTCTCTATGAGCACACTGTCGCGCTGAGCTAAAGGATCCTGTCTGTCCCGCAATATACGCTGAATTCTGAAAACTCTCCTTATCAATCTTGCACCTTCCGCAATGGGTGGCTCGCGTAAACGGACAGGATATGACTGCGACAGACTTCCCAAATCCACCTTCGCTTTTATAGCCGTGGTCTCTCATCTTGATTACACGAAGTAATTTACAATTGCTACTCTGAAATACGAATTAAATCTGTAATAATCACATAATAGAATGTTAATAGTACATTTCCCTTTTTTAGGAAATGACCTGTGTGAAATCAATAAATGGATCAGGTGCTGCATTGTCTTTAGTTACATTTATGTTATTTATTTATGGTGAAACAGTGGTGGAATATCGCTGTTGCTTTCGTATGAATGACGCGGGCATACCTGCGTGGCCGCGATCTAATCCTGTTTACATAAAGTAAACCTGCTCCCCAGCAGGTTTACGCTTACGGCTCTGTTGCTATGACAGCAAGTCCCGGATGGGCTTCGGGGAACCGAACGATCCAGGATCACGCGAAATCGTCAACAATCTAATCCAGCTAACTTACTTAGCGAGGTACGAAGAACAGGCCCCTGCTCTGAGCTCCTTCGTGTTTGGACAGGCTGACAGATGAGTTCAGGGAGGAGTCTCTGTTTACTTTAATGTTTACTGACGACACTGTGATCTCTAGCAAAAGTGTGGAGAGGTGAATATATGCTCTGGTGAGGAGAGCAATGAAAGTCAGTAGAAGCAAGACAGAATATATGTGTGAATGAGAGGTGGGGAGGTGGACATGTGAAGAGCAGAGAGAGTAAACGTTTAGATAGGTTTGAATATCTGGTATCATGGACATTTGCAGAGGACGGAGAGTGGATGTATCGGAGCTGCGAGGCAGGATGAAAAGAGGAAGACGTCAGAAGATGTTCATGGATTTAATGAAGGAGGACATGGTCTGGTGTGACAGAGGAGGGTGCTGGGATAGGAGAAGATGATGGCAGATAATCTGTTGTACAGACCTCTAAAGCTAGCAGTTTAAAGAAGAACTGTGTTTATTTTTTATTAATTTCTTCTTTATTTTATTGAAGCTTAAACTAACAGCATTTAGGGATCAGCAGGATATTCTTATCACTTTTCTGGTTTTCTATAATGTTACGTAGGGCTGTGCGATATGACCAAAATCTCATAACCTGATATAAGACATCTATCATCCCGATAACGATACAAATCACAAAATTTAAAATTTTCTGTAAATTCTGTGAATCTCGGGCAGCTCGACCTGCGTGAAGCGTTTCTAGTACTTGGAGTCGAGTGTTTTAACTGATGCATGAAACGATGCATTTTTAGACATAAGTTGTAACAGCCGCCGTTTGCTCTGTGAGTATTTATTACACCACGTTCTGCGGGGAAAAGCCTGTTCTAACGTTTGAGTCCAAGGTTTATTTTTTAGCACCTGGCGGCTCTTTTTGGCTTCTCATCCGTAAATACTCTGCATACTCTTTCACGTGATTCGGTTTATTTTGAAAAGTCTCAACAGGATCTTGAGCTTTATTGTGAAAGGTTTATGTGCAAAGTAAACCAGCGGACACGCGATGGTTTTACCGTCGTTAACAACGCATAAAGCAGGCGCTTGTCCGTCTGTAGTGTGGTTATATTAAATATAAGAGAAAGAGAGAACTTTAAGAAATTAATATAGCCACTACGGTGACCATCAAAACGATGAAAAAAATATTGCCGAAACAAACAATAGCATAAAATGAAAGATAGACGTTTTTATATCGTCATCCGATATATATCGTTATATGAACAGCCGTAATTTTACGTTAACTGTGTACAACTATGGTTAAAAAGAAAAGTACACCTGCTTCAAATTCAAAGGTTTTCAGTATCAGGATGTAATGAAAATCATCTGATTCTTAGCAGGCCTTAAAATCATTTAAATACAACCTCAGATGAACAGCAACAGATGACATATTACATGTGTCATTATTTATTTCACAAAAACCTAGACAGAAGCAGAGTGTGAAAAACAAAGTTCATCCTTACGGCTTACATGGGAATGAAGAGGGTAAGTAGCAGCCGGGTGCTGGTAATCAAACGCATTGATTAGTTGATCTTCATCGAAGCGGAATTATGGTGGTCTGGATTACTCAGGTGTGTTAACAGAACAATCTTCCCAGGAGGGGACATCCCAGCAAATTCACCCGAGCTCAGCCCGTGCAATGATCAACTACAAGAAAACCCAAGAGCTCCGTGTCAGACTACAGGCCTCAGTTAGCATGTTAAAGTTCATGACAGCACAATTAGAATAACAGGTGTGGCTTGTTTGGAAGGTTTTCCAGGAGAAAGCCTCTTCTCTCTGAGAAGAACATGGCAGCACAACATAGGTTTGCAAAGCACAATCGCCTCAAACGAGCTGTCGGCACGGTGGTGGAAGGTTCATGTTTTGGGTACCTTGCAGTCCCTGAGTGAACAGTGAACTCTTTTCTCTACTAAAGTATTCTTGAGTCAAACGTGAGACCACCTGTCCCACAGCTAAAGCTCAGCTGATGTTCAGTTGTCCAGCAGGACGGTGATCCAAAGCACAGAAGCAAATCTCCACCAGTGGCTGAAAAAGAAAATAATCCCAATGCTGCAATGGTCCAGACCTCAGCCTGACTGAGATGCTGTGGGTGGGACATTCACAGAGCTGTGCATGAGTGATTGCTGCAAACCTCAATGAACTGAAGCAAGAAGAGTTTGACCAGAACTCCTCCACTGCGATAACTCAGTTATTGCTGCTGGGTTTGTCGTTTTTCACACGCTGCTTCTGCATGTCCTCATACTTAAAACCTTACATCTGACAGAGGGTGTACTTCATCTTTCACCAAAACTGTATCAGGATGAACACTTTTTATGTTTTTGTTTACATTATCAGCAATTTCCTATCATAAAGTAGCCGAGGCAGACGTGACACAATCTAGAAAATAATGTTTTTTTTCCTTCTTCACTTCCTGAGCACGTGGTGTTCACTCTTAAGTGTTTTCTCTCAGGGCAACTCGTCCTCCACCTTCACATCACCTTTTACGTCTTCTGTCTTCCCTGACACCTTCTGTCTGCAGGAAACGCCCAGAGCGTTTCTCCACAGCTCGCCATCATGTCTCAGAATTACCCGTACAGAAAGCCGCCGCCTGACACCGACCTCAGAACTGATCCCGGGCCTTACAGATCTGTGGACTACCGCCACTCCTCAGCGGACCGTGACTTTTACAGGCAGCCACAAGACTCCTTCTCTGTCTCCTCCTCCTGCCCGTCCTCGTCCAGGGGCTCTGGAGTGCTGCAGTCATCGCAGGACAATGTTCTGAGCATCCTGAGCAGCTGCGGTCTGGAGCCCAGTGATCTGGCGCTGCTAGCTGAGCTGCCCGAAGACGTCCTCACTATTGAGTCTCTGCCACACATCCTCAGACAGATCAAATGCAAGAAAGGGACCGTCAAACCTTTCCCTCCCCGGGCTCCGTCTCCCTCCTCCTCTTCCTCCTACCCTCCCAGCTCCTCCTCCTCTAGAGACTGGGACCAGCTCCATCGCACGTCGGTCCAGTACCCGCTGGACCACCTGCCACCACCACCTCCTCCCTCGGAGCAGCTCATGGATCGCTGGAATAATCCGATTACCGTGAGCTCCGGCCGAGCAGAGCTGCCACCATCGTCATCCTTATCATCGTCGTCGTTGGGGTACACGGTGGACTTCCACCGCAGGCAGGGCCCCTCTGATTATGGTAAGGCTGGTCCAGTTCCTTCTTACAGCCCAGCGAGGCGAGGAGATAGAGCGCCGTCATCTCGATTCTCTGAGGCTGGACCAGCTGATTACAGGTCATCAGCGCTGGTGACGGCTTCTCCTCTTCCTAGCGAGCACCAGTCCAAACCTCTGGCAAGCCGCCGTGACACGTCCTCCACGAGGAGCAGTCAGTCCTCGCCCTCAATGCCTACACGGAAAGAAGCTCTGGATTTCCACGGGAAGGTCCCGCCGTCGTTCCCGTACTCGTGCTCGCTGTGTGATATCACTGTACTGTCGCAGAAGGTAAGTGCACCTGTCCTCGAATCTCTCTCTGCAGTCTGTGTGGGTGGTGTGAGGGTCTACATTCAGCAACAAAGGATGATGGGAGCTGCACGTGTCCTATGAGACCGGAGTGCCACAAAGAGAGATGGTAACGGGTTTACTTCCTGTTGTTTTTAGGTTTGGATTCAGCACGTGACTGGCAGGCACCATGCAGATGGACAGCTCAGCCTCCTGCAGCAGTGAGTTTACTTCACATCAACGCCAAGTTTCTCCATCTACTGCTTGCAGGGTTTAATAACACTCTCCCATCTCCTCCACAGGTTTCCTAACTGGGACTGCCGCATGCAGACGGTCCGAAGGTCAGTGACCGAAACCACATCATCATTCTCACGCCTCTGAACAGAGATCTGAATTTTATCAAAGTGGAAAACTTTGGCATGTTTCAAAGATGAAATGTTGTTTTTTTGATGTGAATAAATAATCAGCGAGCCAAAAAAACATGGATCAACTGAACAACGTGGATGTTAATGAACCCTGAAAAACGTTGACCAATTTACAAGGATATGACATTTAACCAAAGCGCCACATTTCAACAAACGACTGTAAAAATATTTTTTAGTAAGTTTCCCATTTTAAATTGCTCGATCTTTTAAAACTACTTCAGCCTGAAATATAAATGTCAAGTATCAATGATATAGTTCTTTAAAGAATAGGGACCCCAGCTGAGGTGGAGCAGAGGCTGCAAATGGACAGACTGGTTATTGCGTGTAAGCTTCCCACGTGGCACTGCTGGCTCTTCTTCTGTTCGTGCAAAACTCACACCGCCCTTACGCATGCTGAGGAGAGGGGCTTGCAGCAGCAGCAGCAGCCAGCAGATTTGAATTGATTAACTTTTTGACTTGTGACCACCGAAAATGACCACCGAATTACTGTGTCCATGCTTTGAATAGTAAAAAGTAGTGCCATCTGGCGGACAAATAAAATAAAAATTTCAAATTGAAGGCGAGTGATCCAACATTAAAGAAATGCTTTGGTTGATGTCAAGATAAATGTGGGATCAGTGATTTTCAATTGAGCATTTTTTGGCTCCAGGATGAAATGTGGCCATTTTTGTGTAGCTTAGCTATTTTAAACTAATTTAAGGAACTGAGAGAACAATTCTAAAATTAAAAAAAAGAAAGAATGGCAAATATGAGCGATGTTCATTCAGCACAGCCAACTAAGTCTGGGAAAAAAATTAATAAAAAGCTGTGACCCTGCCAAAAATCAATCAATTTTTTATTTTTCTAATAATTGAAGGACGGGTTTTTGGTCCAGATGTTAGCGGTCCTGATATTGATCCAAAGCTGCTGTGATCAGCTTTTTTTTTTTTTTTAATTGATAAGATGTTTGTTTTTCATTCAGTGGCTCTGTTTTTAATTTGTTTGATCGTCCTCTTTTTGTCATTTTTAGGGACGATAAATCTGAGAAGAAGAAAGATGGAGGAAAAGGCGCCCCGGCAGCTAGTCAAAGTAAGTCTGCCTCACTCGGCTGTGCCTTTGTGTTTACACGTTTAGGTTTTTCTGCTTAAACTTGTTCTTTCTGTTCGGCAGCATCGCAGTCGAATAGCAAGTGGAAGCAGAAGAAGGTAAAGAAGGTAGAGACACGTGTCTAAGATCTCGATGAGGTTCGCTTTAGCCCCTCCTGAATCAGCTGAAAGTCTTTGTGTTTGTTTCCTGTCAGAATTTGGAGAAAGGGAAGGTAGTGTGCATCAAGTTTCCGTCTCAGTCTGTCGATGAGAAATACCTCAGGAAGCTTGCAGAACCGTTCGGGAAGATCATCAAGGTCATCATGTTTCCGTCTCTGGTGAGTCTGCGAGGTTCTTCATCATCACACCGATGATATTTGCATGTTCGTTCATTTAAAGACGAGCAGCAGCTTTCTTTCTCTTTTTTGCACATGAGCATTATTAAAGTGGGTTTAAACCCTGCAGGGCTTCGTGGAGATGGGCTCGGTTGATCAGGCCAAAGACTTGGTGAAGTTTCACAGCAATTATCCTCCAACTGTGAACGGAGAGCAGCTCGTGTTCAGCGTCTCCAGCGCCTTCAACTTTCTCCAGGTAGAAGAGAAACACTTCCAGTGTCCAGTTTTTCCTGCATACGAAAAGTACAGAAAGTCCCAGTGTCAAACGTTTGGTTATTACTGAGAAAAATATCTCAGTCTGGAAAAGCTCCCGTCTCACAAACACAGCGAGAGGTGTCAACATTTATTTTATTTTTTTTTTACATGCAGGGAAATCCCTGCTTGCAGGCAGGTGGGGCTTCTGTGTTACAGCCGGGCCATATGAGAGTATTCCCTCTTTGTGACGTTGTACAGTTCAGTATTTAGAAAAACGTCTGTTTTCATTGTTGATAAAGTCTCTTCACACTTTGATGTCTCCTCAGAGCTCCCGGGTGGTGAGTTTCACGCCCGCTCCATCGGGAGAAGACGGAAAATCCGACCTGATCAATATCATCAAACGCTTCGGCCCGCCGCTCTACACCCTGTTCCTGCCATCAATGGTAAGGCTCAGCCCATTTAAAAAACTATACCGGAGAGGAAGACAGTTTCTTTGTTTTTCTTAAATAATCACTTTAAAAGACTTTAGAAAACACATACAAGGTGTTGTTTTCAGGTGTTCGTTGAGATGAAGAACGCCCCTGATGCTCAGAAGCTGGTGGATTATTATCTGTCCAACACTCTGAGGATCAACAGTGACTTGATTTGTGTCTCCTTCTCTGGAGAGTACAAGACTCTCATGTGAGTACGACCGACCCGATAGGAAGGTAACTGGCGGATTATCATCCAGGGGTGATCAGTGATAATGGTCCTGCTTTTGTCTGGTCTGTCCTGTAGGCGGGTTTCAAAAGCCAAGAGGTACGAAGAAGAAAACGAAAGTACAAAGAAGAGTACCACCAAGAGGACAAGGAGCTCAAGCCGAGACAGAACGACAGAAAATAAGAAAAGAAGGTCCAGATCCAGAGACAAGGCCAGCAAAGAGGAACGGACCAGAACAAGGTCCAGGTCCAGGGATAAATCTAAAGAAAAATCCAGCAGAGATGCCAAAACTAGATCTAGGTCCCAAGACAAGTTGGATAGAAAAAGGAAGAGCAGAACCCGGTCCAGAGATAAGTCCACTAGTGAGAAGCGGACCAGGACCAGGTCTAAGTCAGGGTCCAGAGAAAAAACAAAAGAAAAATCCAACAAGGAAAGCAAGAAAGGGTCCCAAGCGAAGAAGCCAGACGAATCGAGAGAAAAATCCAACAGAGACCAGAAGACCAGGTCCGCATCCAGAGACAAGTCCAGCAGAGAGACAAAAGCCAAGTCTACAACCCAAGAAAAGTCAAGCAAAGAAAGAAAAAGCAGGAGCAAATCTAGATCCGTGGAAAAATCCAGCAGAGATAAGAAATCCAGGTCTAGAGAGAGATCCAGCAACAAGTCCTCCAGACGGGACGGAGAAAAGACGGCAGAACCAGAGAAACCAGGTAAGAAAACGCAACACGATGCCAGGACCAGTCGCTCCAGACAGGCTGGTGTGAAATCTTCTTTTCTACACAGATGCAGAGTCCACATCCAAAGGACAACCGTCTCCTCTCGAAGACTCCAAACCTGAAGTTTCAAACACAGAAGAAGTGGAGGGGGAGGCAGCGTGAGTTCCTCATGTTGCTGTTTTTTGTTTTAGGTTTTTTTTTGTTTGCAGAAAAGCCTCTGCAAGTGAAACTAGAACAGTCTTAACTAAAGATGCCACTTCAGGTTGCCTGGAGAGGAGAGCGACATCGAGGGGATGGAGGTGATTGCTGAGGATGGAGAGAATCTGGCAGATGACGATGAGGAGGCTCTGCAAGAGGAAGAGAAAAAAGAGAGTCCTAAAGAGAGAGCACCTGAAAAAGGTAGAAAATGAGAGCTGAGCTTTCACAGCAAAGCTGGCTTTAAAGGAAAACAAAGGAAATGCTTGACTTTGTTAAAAAAAAAAAACTCCCTTACAGATGAAGTAAAGGAGGTGATAGGTGGAGAGCCTGGCAATGAGGAGAAACCTGCGTCGGAGAAGGAGATAAAGAAGGAAGAGAAGGAGGAAGTAGAGGAGTCAAAGGAAGCAACAGAGACTCCTCTACAGGAGGATTTGGTAAAGACTTTTAGATGAACATGTTAGTGTGGACATATTTTAAGCTTTAAAGTGGAAAAAAGGGATTCAGTTGGAGCGATGTGCTTTTTCAGGAGGACTTCCCTGTAGACCTGGAAAACTGCATCACTCTGGATGAACTGGAAGAAGATGACTCTGACGACCAAGGTATACCTGGAAGTCTTGTGATGCTGAACACAAAACATATTGTTGTACCAGCACGTTTGGTTGACTTTTAAAGCTCACTGTTCAGTTTCTGATATTCTTCCTGTTTGATTTTGTTGCAGGTGGAGAATCAGCAGATGAGCCCAAGGTAAGTGTTACCTTTAATATAACGGCTGAGTTTTTGTCTGATATGTTGCTGATTTAACAGTTTGTTCTTTCTTTGCTTGTAGTCAACATCGAAATCCAGCAGGGTTTTTTACTTCGGCCACCTGCCACCTAATTACGCCCTCTTTGACTTCTTCCAACTGCTGCGAAATTTTGGGAAGGTGGTGCGCTATTACCTGATTGGCAATCGACGAGAGGTCAGTAAGAAAATGAGATGAGATTAAATTTTTTTTTTTTTTTTTAGCTTTTTAAAATTTAAATACCGATTATAAATACATGATACAAAGGGAATATCTTTGTAAATGAAAATCAAATTTGATACAGTTATTAGCCTGAATACAAACTGCATAAAGGATACATTGATCATATACATCATTCATCACAGTCATTTTCATGACCTCTGTCAGCTGATAGAGGAATCCAAACTGTGTTGATTCAGCCCAGCAATAGGAATGATGATTATAATCCCTGTGCATCATCAGGCTCCTCCATCCTATTGGATAAAAAAAATAATAATATGGAAATTGATTAGCCAGCCAAGTTGGCTTGAGGCTATCTTACATTGCTGTGTTTGTGTATGTTGGCTTTGGTATTTGCTACTAGCAGTAAGAGTTATAGTAATTGCGTTGATCCTGTTTATGTTGTGACCCTTAGAGTTCAGAGTTGAGTGGATTCTTTACCTTTGGGACCATTTTCAGACTCTTTTTGTGTTTCAGGGTTTCATTGAGATGTCGAGTTCTTCAGCGGCCCTGAAAGCTGTTGAAGAGCTCGTCAGCAAACCAGCCATCCACAACTGCCCCAAACTCAAAGCCCGCATCTCCACCAAATACTACAGACTTGACAACGGGTCCGAAACCGCCTCTTCACTCTTCCTAATTTCTTTTCTGTGAACTTTTAATCATGAAATTCATACTTTACCCCTTTCTTGCAGATGGGTTGTTCACTCGGACGGCAGCAATGACAAGGACAGTCGAGGCAGGAAGCGCGAGAAACGAAGCAAATCCAAGACCTCAGACCAGGACGAGACCGACAGGAGGTCTAAAGGGAGGAAGGAGTCCCCGAAGAAGACATCAGAGAAATCAGGCAAAAAGACTCCAGAAAAAGATTCTGGGTCAAAAAAGCCTCCAGAGAAAGACTCATCAGGGAAAAAGACCCCAAAGAAAGAGTCCACATCCAAAACGTCTCCAGAAAAGGATGCCAAAAACATCTTGGAAACGAAATCCACTGGGAAAAAGACTCCAGCGAAAGATTTGCCATCTAAAAAAACTTCAGGTAAGGATTCTACAACAAAAAAGACTCCAGCGAAAAAGTCCGCATCCAGAAAGACTCTGGAAACCAAGTCTACATTCAGAGAAACTTCAGCAGAAGAGTCCAAAAAGTCTCCAAAGAGGGAATCGTTGGACAAAGAGCCTCCAGAAAAGGTCCTTAAAAACGGCCCGGAGAAGGAATCCGCAGGGAGAAAGACTCCTGAGAAAGGGTCATCGTGTGCAGAGATTCCAGACAGCGAGACGCTGGAACCAAAAGGAGCTCCTGACAATAATTCAGTGCCTCAGACAACTGTGAAGAAAGAACTAAAGAAAGAAAATACTCAACAAAATGAGGAACCAGCAGCTGATAAAGCGCCATCTGAAAAAGATTATATCAAAAAGGAAACACCACGCACATTCAAGCAGGAGGAGGAGGAAACACCAATAGACGTTTGTATGGAAGCAGGACCAAATGTGAAAGATGCAGAGAGTCCAGATCCACCAGTCTCCTCTACAGAGCCCTCAAAACCACCACCTGAACAGGTATAACTGAAAGCGAAGGTGCTGTGATCCCAGCTCAACAGAAATATTAGTTTCCCCAGGATAACATCAAAGTCTTAAATGCCATTTCACATAGTTTCAAAACGCCAAAACAAAACGGCCTTTTTAGAAACAAAATTTCTAAAAAGGCATTCCCATTGTGTTTGACAGATCTCAAATGTTGAATCAGCTGTTAAAATAGCTCCATTCATTTTATCTGCAGTTCAGTCTTAAATATGTAGTTTTGTTCAAATTGCCTCAGCCATGAAATATTTCTTATTAAAATTACCTGTGCGATGAATAGACTTTAAATGTAAATATATTGCACAGCAGTTAACACAGTTAATGATGGAAAAAGATTTTTGGCCATAAATAAATGAAAATCTGCCCTGAAGTGCAGGATTAAAGCTCATGACTGATTTGTTACTTTCAGGACGCGAAGCCCCAGTTTGAACCTGCAGAGGGCGCTGCTGAACCTCAGAAACCCACCAAACCTGTTGGTAAGAAAGCCTCTGAGCTTATTTGAAATCCCATTTAGTTACAGTTTAGTTTGTTGCTTCCTGTTGCATAATAAGGAAGTTTAAACACGTGCAGCGGTGCATTCACTGTCGCTTGTTTGTTTTGTAGGGACGGAGTTCGTGCGACCGGTCGTCGGTTATTTCTGTAACCTGTGTCAGCAGATCTTCGCTGAAGAGGATGAAGCCAAACAGCAGCACTGCAGCAGCCTGTCGCATTACAGCAAATACCAGGTGGAGGGAAAAAAGGTTTTAATGTTAAGTTTTTATTTTTCAGCTGAATTTAAATTAAGTCCTTGTTTTGTTTGGTTTTTCAGGAGAAGACTGGGAGGGATCCGTGGACGAGCTGAACATCTGCAGAGAAATTGGTTACCTTCAGATTTTATTAATTGACTTTATCAGAGCTGAAACGGGATTGAGATCCTAAACATGATTTGATTTCTGTCTGTTCTCCACTGGACTTTGAGTTTCTGTACAAAGATTGTTTTTTAAAAAGCTTCTGCTGAAAAATCCAAAAATGTATAAATATTTAAGTTTTATGTCATGCAGAACAGCAACTGTATGTTTGAGAAAGGGTGAGATGTGACTGTAAAAAGCCACTTGCCTACATTTCTGTTAAGCTCCAGGCTCTCTCCTACTCGAGTGCTCTAGTCCTAAAAGGTGTTGATTGGTCAACCCAGAAAATTTAGAAACAAATACCAGGTTCTAGTGCTGTCAGAATATTAACTGCTCCCTGGGCTCTAATCAGTTTTTGTCTAATTGTACTCATGCCGCACCTTCACAGAAGCTATGTAATTTAAGAATCTGTGGTGTTGTCAAATAAATAATCTCACATGAACAACAGTGGTTTTATTATTTTATTTTTCTAAAACATCAACAGAAAACTCCAAAAAAAGTGAGACTTACAGTTCAACATGTCAACCCAGGAAGTCGTGACGCCGTCATAGATCAAAGACTAGTTCACGATCACAGCCATTGATCTGTCGCTTCATTGTTTACAAACGTAACACTGATGTAGCGGTGAGACTGCGGTAAAGAGATGAAAATCGAGCCGTGACTAAATGGCACGAGACCAATGGTGACAGCACAAAACACTGGGTCTTTTATTTTGAAAATAACCAGATTATTTTAAGATCACGGAGGTAATCTGGAGTAAAATCACATTTTTATGTGACCTGCGTGAACTCAGGTGACGTGTAAGGAGAGTCCATCTTCAGGACGCTGTAGCTTAATCATGGGAAAGATCTGAGCAGAGGGGGAGTTGGGGTCGCCTGATGATTCTGTTGATCCGATGTTTTTAGATGAATAAAGAAAGTGATTGACAGCTGTGTAAACACCTGTACGGTATCAATTTTTTGTTTAGTTTTAAAATTGGGATCTTAAACACAGTATTCCTTTTCCTGACCGTTTAGACAGAAGAAGAACCAATAAAAGAGCTAATCAATACCTGCAGAAATGAAGCAAAAAAAAAAAAAGGAGGCGTGGCTACAAACAGCGAGTCCTTCAGGGTTCAATGCCACAGAGCGGCAGCAGAAAGTCGCTCCGATGTGTGCTTCAAACGTTGCTATAGAAACAAAGATTTTTAAAAAAGTCCATCCACACTTCTTCCTCAGTTTCAGATGTTCTCACGGCGTTGTCGTCTTCACCTTCTTCTCCGCTTTGCTTTGCTCCTTCTCCAGGTATTTCTGAAAAACAAAACAAACTTCAGTTTGTTTGGTGGAACCGTGTGTCAGATGTGTGGAGCTGATTCAGGCTCAAAGGTCATGTGTGGGTGGAGCTATGAGTGGGGCGGGTTCTCACCTGGAGCTTGTCGTAGTGCGCCTGGCTGCTGCAGTGCGTCTTCTTCGCTGTGTCTTCGTTGGAGTAAAACAGGAAACAGATGCGGCAGTAAAAACCTGCTTTCACATGTTCGACACCTGCAGGAAAACAACAATCGTATTGATGATGACGCCTTTTTTTTTTTTTTTTTTTTTTTAAAACATAAACCAGCCAACTGCCTGGTGATCAGAAAGTGTCCTCACCAATGGGCGTGTTGGGGTCGTACGGTGGAAGCGGCATAGACGCCACGCTGGGTTTGTTCTCAGCAGGAGGAGGAGCCTCGGTCTCCCCGCTCTGATTGGTCGATGTCTCCATCTGCTCCACCAGCTCCTCCTGTTTCTCCTGAGAGGAGAGAATTTGTTTAATCCAACTGTATTTTAAGTAATCAATAATCACGCCGTTATCGGTCATTAAAGATCTTCAGAAACGACTCACGTCCTCGCTGCTCCTCTCAGCAGAAACTTCAGGAACTTTCTCCGCGGCCGACTTTTCTTCCACCGCTGTCTCTTCGCTCACATCAGGGGTCTCCATTTCCTCCTCCTGCTGCTTCTCCTCCTTCTGATTCTCCACATCCTCCTTTTTCTCCTCCTCCACCTCTGGTTGGGCCTCCTCTTTAGGTTTCTTGGCTGGTGGTTCCTCGGCATCTTTCGAGAACTTTTGTGGCGAGTCGTCACTCGCTCTCTTCACGGTGTTCGGCGTTCGATGGCTGAGTGAACACAGTGAGATGAGACAGAGCGTTTAATGTGACACAAACACAAACTCCCAGCATGCACCTCAGTATGCTCTTCACCACAGCCTCAAAAACAGGACTGCAGATAAAACTGAACAGAACCTTTGGACTAACAAGGTGTGACCCTTGGTCAAAGCTTTAAAATGTGATGTTTCATCAACACTACAGAATAGTCGTCTGACCCGACAGTCAGCTGGTCCCAAGGCTTTCATAGAACCTCAACAAAGCTTATAAAACATCAGAAAGAGTTGTTTGACTTTTCACCATCGAATGTTTTTCTCAAAATTAGCAAACCAAAGAGTGAAAATCCCTGGCCGACATTAGAGGGCAGGCTCTCGGGACACTTCAACATAAAAACAGTATTTAAAGTTTAAACAAGTCGAAGTTTTCATGACTGAATTGTTTTTTAAGTTTTGTGATAATTTTTTTTGTTTCCTGCACAGTGATGACATCATGCACTCAGATGTCAGCCTGGAGATCATTCTGGAAATACAGGATTTTCCAGCAGTTAATGGCAGAAACATGTTCCAGCGACAGTTCCTGCTGCTTGTGGTAAAAGAGTGTTTCTAGATTGGTTGTAGTTTTTATTTGGTCGCCAGTCGAACAGCCGTTAGTGGTGACTCATGCACCCAGGGGCCACAGAAGACGACGATGACGCTCACCCGTGTTTCAGTTGCTTGTACTTCCTGCTCACGTAGATGGTCAGGCGCTTCCCGTTTAACTTTGGCGACTTCGCTTTATAATCGGCAGCCATCTTCTCGGCATCCTCGGCATTGTACATCTCGAGGAAACACTGAGGAAAAATGTTGGACAGTTTTAAAGCAGCAGTAATTAAACGGATTCAGTTCAGGCGTGCGGTTGCCCTGGTTCTGTACCTCTCTCCGGATCCTGTTCAGGAAGTACTTTTTGACCTTGCCAAATGGCTCGGCGAACTTCAGGATTTCCTCGTCTGTGTATTTGCTGTTGGGGAGCTGACCGATGTACACCACCTTGCTGGAACCGGACTGAACAGCAAGCAGAAAAGAAAACGTGATCAAATCAAAGAAAGGAGTGGGGGAAATTCAAAAGGTCTCAAAATTAATTCATTATAATCCTAAAGGCTGCCGTAAAACAGACGTTACTGATGCAAACTGAGCTTTATAGAACCTTAAATACACTCTGAATCAGTTAATCTAGCTCATAATCTGGATTAAGAGTATTTATATAAATCTCTTAATCCAGAGTGACCGTAGATTTATTGAGGAAGCATTGAAGCTATTTTTTTGATATGTGGAGAATTTAACTTCAGACACTTCCTAAGCAAAACTGACTATTCATCCACTGCCCTGTTGTCCATCGTTACCAACATGAAGCATACTGGGAGTAATCCTTGAAGCCCTTTTCTAAACTGGAGTAGTTGCTGTCATGTTTCAAATGTTATGAGGGAAAGAGTGTGAAATATACAGACTCTCGTGCAGAAGGTCAAACATCTCGCTTCGATGTTCACAATGTTTCAGACCTCGTCTGTATTTACAGGGATCAGAAATGACCTTAAAACTCAAGATGAGGAGTTCAGTTCCCTTAAATACTTTCTCACTCCATACTAAAAGTCTAACATGTTACAGTCAGATCATCAGCCTGCTTTTGTAGTTTAAAACTGGTTAAAAGAGACTCTGAGCAAATGAGTCTTCCGCTGCTTCTTTAAACAATCAACAAAATCAAGACAGTGCAAAGATGGAGGTAAGGCATTCCACAATCTGGGGTTAAAAGGAGATTGTGGGACCATTAACAGCCTTTGTCTTCTGTGGGGATATGAGATTTTGGCCATATCGCACAGCCCTACGAGAAGCTCAGAAATATACGCTGGAGATTAAAACTGGGGGCTGCCTTTATCTTCACCAGTTTTTTGGATTTTAGATGGCCGATGTTTCACGTGGTGCATTTCATTTGTTCGTGGCTCAGTTCTGTGACAGAGCAGACTCAGACACATGAATAGAGGTTTCAAACATGTCTGACAAAGTCAAACAAAGTCGCGTGGTGTAATGAAATAAAACCAGCCGAATGCTCACCTGGATGGTGGGGTAGCTCATGGAGTGACTGATCCTCACCGGCCGCCCGCACACCGACGCCGTGATGTTCCCGTTGTAGAAGTTGGCCATCGCCCGTGCTTCTTCTTCTGTGGCGAACTGAAGGAACGCCTTACAAGGGAGAGGAGACAAACAAAGAGGGGTTTAAACGGCACAGAACAAATGTCTGTAACGCGTACGCCTTAACCTTAAAAGATGCTTCACAAGTGACTGAAAGGAGCTCTCAGTTTTACTGATTTTCAAAATTAATCTCTAATTTTAAATATTTTAAATACTGTGAGTGAGTTCTGGAGTACCTCGGGTCTCAGGTCCAGCACCAGGTGTTTGACCACCTTCCCGAAAGGCTGGGCGAGTTTCAGCAGCTCGTTGAGGTACTGGTACCCTCGCCTGAAGCCGACGATGTTCACCACCCTCATACCCTGATGGGAGGAGCAAGAATTGAGGAATTCCAGTGAAACAGAGTGAATGAAAACAGGTTTCTGAACAAAAGTTATGTTGGAAATCTCAAAATGTCTGAAGCTAGCGCAATTACATACAAAAGCAAGGATATTATGGATCAAAAACCATTATTAATGCAAAATTTTCCTCTGTGTGGAGGTTTGAGCAAACACCATTATAAACATATTGATTATTATAAACTCAGAGTATTTATCAAAGTAAACGCGTCTGACGAAGCACTAAATAGAGTTAGAGTGACAGTGTGACCTCAGAGGATCAGATTTAGAGGGAGTGTCATGCAGCTGAGATGCAGTGATCCACGGAAACATGAAGTCAAATATTAAAGGTATCAGAGCGACGGCGCTCGGGTACGTACCCCTCGCCTCGTGTTGTCTGCAGAGAAGAGGAGACACAAACAGAGAGGAAGATGTGCGTTAATTTCAAACACCTTTTTGTTGATTGAAGACATCGTCCTCACATCCATGAAGGAAAATGACTTTTTAAGGAAAAGCTGGTGCTGCAGCACATTACAGGTACAAGTGTTAACTTTGATCTCTAAATATTGATCTGATCAGGTACCGATATTGTCCGACTCTCCATGGGCTTCGTCGTTGTCTTCCTCCAGCTCGTCCAGCGTCACAAAGTCCTCCATGTTCTCTGGGAAGTCCTGCTGGAAGAGACATCATTAACACACCTGTGCCACTCCTGGATTACAGACTGAAGGACAGAGCAGGTGCATCACCTCTTCTTCGGGTAGATCTCCCTCCGCTGCCTCCGGCGCCTCTGAGCTCTCTGCCGCCTCCATGTTCGCCTCCTCTTTGCTCTCGTGCTCCTCGGCCGAAGTTTCTGTTTCTGCCGCTTCCGTTTGTGGCTCTGACTCCGCCTCCTGCTTGACCTCACTCGTGTCTCCAGGTGTGTCATCAGTGACATCATCAGTAACCTGTGTGCAGTTCGGTTTAATTCCAGGAATCACTTTTGGCTTTAATATATTTTTCTTCATCTTTTTTGTTTTCTCACCTTCTCCTCCTCTTTCTTCTCCTCCTCCTCCTCCTGTCGAGCATCCTCAGACTCCTCTACCGTCAAATTCACAGACTCTGCTCCCTCTGACTCCTCCCCCTCTCCATCAGTTGCTGCCTGCTCCCCCCCCTCCCCATCCTCCCCTCCTTCCATCACACCTGAGACTTCCTTCTCCTCCTCCTCTTCCTCCTCCTCCTCTGGCTCTGCCTTCACTTTCTTCTCCTCTTTCTCTTCCTCCTCCTTCTTCTCCTCCTCCTTCTCCTCCCTCTTCTTGTCTTCTTTGGACCTGGAGGTGGATGATTTGGATAAGGTGGTTTTGGAGGAGGTCCTGGTTCCAGTGCCGGAGGAGGTGGAGTTGGCTTTGCCACTCTTCCTGTTCGAAGCGTCTCCTCCGCCCTTCCTTGCGTTCACACTGCGTGAAGCACAGAAGCATTAATGCATTACTGACTTAACTTTTCTTACTCAAGTTAGCTTTATTACTTATTTACTTTCTATAATTACTTTTTTTTGGTCAAATTTACTTTATTTTCTTTACTTGCTTTTTGTTAACTTAATCCAAGTTACAAAATTCTGTTAGTGTTTCCTACTGCACAGAAGAGGAAAGAGTCCTGCACCAGGTCACAGACAATGTCACGGCCATCACGCGTCTGAGGTACTCACTTGAGGGTTTTGTACTTGGTGCAGACATTGAGGCGGATCCGTCTTCCTCGGATGGTGAGGGGGTTCACAGTGTAATACTTCACCAGCATCTCTGCATCCTCTGCAGTTCCCAGCTGGATAAATGCCTGCACACATGGAAAGTCAGACTCATTTTAGCTCATGGAGGGCGTACAGGCCAATTTTGTGACCAATAAAAAAAAAACAAAAAAAAAAAAACACACTTTCCACACTATCCACAATCACGAAAAGCAGCATTAAAAAAACATTAATGAATAACTGAATGTTAGTTAGAACTACCAGACCACATGGCTGACATGCCAGGTTTAAGCAACACTGGTGTCTGAAAAATTTTGGGGTGGTGGTCGAGGGATGAGAAGTTTGGATCCAGACAGATCCCTGCTCGACTTTTAAGGCTTCAAACTTTCCTTTTTGCTAAAGCTTAAAGTCAGCGATGGCACCAGTACCTGGTCTGTTAAGAAGAGGTGTTTCTCCACAACACCAAAGCGCTCAGCAATGGTCAGCAGCTCCTTCTTCTTCTCATCCTCGCGGGGCAGGTTGGAGAAAAAAACTACCTTGCTGGCTTGACCTTTGACCTCCCTCACAGGTCTGTCCATCAGTCGATCCATCGGTCGGTCCATCGATCGCTCGTCTTTCTGAGGGTCAAAAACGGAAACCTGTGAGGGTCTGAGTGTGTCAGAAAGCAGTGAGTTTTATTTAACCGGCGAGGGCAACATTACCTCGATGAACATGAGGGTCTGGGACAGGTAGAAGGAGATGGATTTGCCGTACAGAGATGCCGGGTGCTGTTTGTAGTAGTTCACCACATCCAGAGCTTCTTCATGAGTGCTCATCTCCAGAAAAGCCTGATGGACACAGATATTAGACTTCAGGTCTTACTGTGAAACAGGAAACAGGTCAGATCCTGTGGTTTGTGATCTTTAGGACGACGATACTGAAGCTTGGCTCGTTTCTGTAAAGTGTGAGGGCTTGGACTGAGCGATGGTCAAAGTTTTTCCTCTATACAGACTTTCTGGGGAAGTTTTTCCTTAAGTTCAAGTCACCCTTCTCTTTTTTGGTTTATTTGGTGCGCTTGTTTAAAAATCCTTCTGAAAAATCAACCCTTATTTGACCCGTTTAACTTTATGAGTTATGTGACATATTCAGCTTAATTTAAATAAAATTTGTAGTTAACATTTTGTTCTTTTTTAAACTTTGATTATATTTGATCCAGACATCATTTTTTGCCATTTATGTAGATTTTAACTTGCTGCAGTCAGTACGTTATTAACTTATACTGAATTTTAGTTTGATTTTTATTAAGCTCACTTTGTTTTATTGAAGCATATATTATTATTATTATTATTATTATTATTATATTACACCATTTTATTTAAGATGCGCTAACGTGATATTTCTTTTTCTCTCCTTTTTAAAAAACATTTTGAAAATTGTTCTTCTGAGTCAGAGCAAAACACAAATACTTCAAACAACACATCAAAAAAATTATTTGTATTTTCTTAAAAAGAAGAAGAAAAAAGAAAAAGTCCAGACATCTGACACATCTTCGACTGACTGACCTTCCTATGACTCATTAGTCTTCCCTTTCTGATTTATATTAAATTACATGAGTCGTCACATTTAAAATCAATCGCTACCTCCGACCCAATCCCGACAGAATCAGCTAACCTCGCAAAGCCCAGCAAAATCTTACCTTCACACAATGAATATTTCCAGTTACAGCCCTCAGAGTTCATAGGGGTGCTCAGAATTTTGCACTTTTAATTTGTGTTATTATTTTTACTTTAATTTCATGAGTACAGCTGGTTTCCACATCAAATTCATGTGAGTGTCCCAATCTAAAGCCAAAATCTGTTTGTTTTTTTGTTCCCTATGATTTTTAAAAATTATTAAAAGGTATTTTTTCCCTTCCTCAGATTTGAAATGAATGAAGTGGAAACAGCGAGGTGAGCTGTCCTACCTTGTTCTTGAGGATGAGGTGCTCCCTCAGGCAGCCGAAGCGCTCAGCGAAGGCGAACAGGGTCTTGTTGCTGAGAGGCTTCCTGTCGTATTTCACCACCACCACCCTGCTCCTCAGCTGAGGACACGACATTTAACACTGCTGCACCGTCACTGAAGCACCACAAAGCTTTTCAAAGATATTCTGGATGACGTGAACTTTTAAACAATGTGTTTGGCACAGAGGGAGGAAATATGTTTACTGAAACCCTCTGAAATCCACAGGGTCAGAGACACAGCAGGTGACACAAGCGTTCAGACTGACCTTATTCAGACCCAGCTGTCCAGGACCTCCACCTCCACCTGACACAGAAAAACACAATGTTTAGGCCACCAATTTAGGATCTTTTAAGTGACCAAAATGACCATGCAGGGTTTTTATTTTATACAGAAATAAACTTTTTAAAGGCTCTGATTACATTAAATTAGGGTTGTGCGATATGACCAAAATATCGCAAAAACATTTCCCATCCTGATAACACTTTATATCACAAAATAGCGCATTTTCTGTAAATGCTGTGAATCTCGGGCAACTCGATTTGCGTGAAGTATACCTGGAGCACACGACGCCTGAATCTATACATTTTTAGATAGAAGCTGTAATGCCTGCCATTTTCATTGTGAGTATTTATTACATGGCGTGCTGCTGGGAAAAGCCTGTTCTAATGTTTGAGTCTAAAGATTATTTTGAGCACCTGACTTCTCTTTTTTATCTGTGATGGTTTTTGTGCCCGAACATTTTCAGAGCAATTATTTAATAAGTAATGTAAGTCAGCAAGTAAATAAAGTAAGATAAGTAAGTACAGTAACAAAAGTATAGTAAGTACACTAACCAAATTAATAAGGTAAGTATAACAAGTAAAGTAAGAAAGCTGAGTAAAGTAAGCCAAGTAGAGCAACTATAGTTTATTTATTTTACTCACTAAAGTGATCACAGTAAGTAAAGTACACTAAATACAGTGAGTACAATAAACAGTAAATGAAGTGAGAAGAGTAAAGAAAATATGGTAAAGTAAGTACAGCTAATAAAGTGAGTAAAGTCTGACAAGGAAGAAAACAAATTACAGGAAGAAAAGCAAAAGTAAAACATGTTTAGTTTTGCTACTTATCTTACTTAAATAGAGTAAGTATGTACAGTCAGTAAATAAACAGAAATAGTAAAAGTAAAGTTAAATAATGAAGTCATTAAGTAAGACAAGTAAACTAAATAAACAAAGGAGTACACTGAGTACATTGAAAAAAGTAAGCAAAGAAAGTAAAGTTAACAAAGTACAGAGAGTTAAATAAGTCAGTAAGTAAAGGACGGTAAGAGTAAAACTACATTAAAGAAAATACTGGCAGCAGCCTCTGCCACCTCTCAGCCTCCTAGTAGATGCACCTATGGTATGAATTTCAAAATCCTGCATCACCTTGTTCTCAAATTGTTCAAACCTAAGTCAAGTCCATGAGAAAAATAAGAAAGCTCTGGCTGATTCATTCAGATAAGTAAAGTAGGTAACAAAACTAGGTGTAGTAAGAAAAGAATGTGCGTAAGTAAAGAAGGTAAAGTAAGATATGTAAAACAAGTACCGCTAGTAAATGAGGGAAAATAAGAACTAGGTAAGTAAGTAAAGTAAGTACAGTATGTACAGTAAGATAAGTAAAGTAAATAAGACAGACAACTAAGTATTGAAACAAAATTAAAGATAATTTACTTAATTCCTTTAATTACATAAGTATAGTAATTAAATGAGTATATTATAATAAGCTAAAGTAACTAAATTAAATTGAGTAAAAAGACTAAGCTAAGGATGCAAGTGAAGTCAGTACATTAAATGAACAAATAAATGTTCATTATATTAAAAAAAATGATGGATTTAAAATATCACGATCGGCCCTTTAGAATTTTAAAAAATACATAAGGACAAGTTAAGACGATTTATGTCCTGGAGTGGACTAAAACCTCCAGCAATAATGATAACAGTAATAATTAGAAGAAGAAAAAGGCATCTGCATGTATCTTACCCCAGCTCGAGGACATCCCTCCCATTGGTCCTGAAGACATGGGGGCGGGACCCAGCAGCCCTGCAGACAGGTTGGGGGTCTCTGACAGACCTCCACTGGAAATAAATGAACTAGGGTGTGAGTCAGTTATCAAACATCTGGATTATTAGAACAAAATATAATATGATGTAATACAATATAAAAATTACTCAATTAGCACAAACAAGCTATAGAAGCTGCAAAGAGTCTGTGAACCCCAGAATTTGATTTTTTATGATATGATGTCTGATTCTCAACTGCAGTCTATCACAGATTTTACTTTAATTTGAAGTATTAAAGTATTTTTACTTCCAGTGTGTGAACAGACTGAAGTGTAATGTCCCCCTCAGTTGCCTGTAGCAGCATGTGGGCCGACTCTGCTAGTCCATGTCATGATTTCACTTCTGAGTTCTTCAATGACAGCACAAGCTAACTTAGAAATGCTAGTGCTATCATTGCTATCACTTAGCTTAGAAATGGAGTCCACAATTCAGTCATGATTACAGAGAGCAGCAGATGAATTATTTTCTACACTATAATTACTGTTTTGCTAACAGTATCAGTGTCTCTTACCCTCTGCCTGAGCCCATACCGGGATCCCACTCAGGATACCTAAAAGAAAAAACAAACAAACAAAAAAACATTCACACAATATTAAACATCTATTAAAGAGGGAAAGACCTCCGAGTTCAATCCAGCATAAACCAAGTAGGTGACACATCTTGACTGACTGCAGATGGTTTCAATGTTTTGGCTCACTGTTGTGTATTAAGAGCGACTCACATGTCAAGAAGCTGCCGTCTGTTTTCAGCATGGCGGAGTCCATTAATGTGTTGATTCCACTCCTACAAACACATCTAGAGAATGAGTGACGCTCAAACACTTTCATTTCCTAACATGGAACCTCTATATTAAAGGTCCAGTTCAAACAGTTATTAACCTTAAGTGGTTCATTCAGAAAAGCACCCAGGGAATTGTTTTTATTTTGTTTTTTAAACTAAGTAAAAAATATATATATATTATCACCTGTTACTTAAAGGGTATGATAAAATGGTTCCTGTACCGTTTTAAAAATTAAAGGAGTGCTTTTTAAGATCTTTTAGAAATGACTTAAAAAAAGAAATGAAAAACAGCATTTGATGCCTTTTTTCCAAGAAAAGAAAAGGGTAATGTGGATCTTTTTGGATTCTAAACTGGCTAGACAAAACAGTAACAGTCACTGATTTTAAGAAGGTTATAAAATACCATGTGTATATTTCTCAAATCTTTAGCAAAGGCTTGGGAAATAGAACATTTTAAGACCATTTTAATTCCTTTTTTAAAAGTTCATACTTAATGCCCCAGAAGAAACCCTGACACCACAAACTAAAGAAAAACAAACACAAGACCCCAGCTGCCAAAAGTCTCACAGGTTTAAAAGCTGCCAATTCGATAAGTCCATGAATGTGTGAGGAGCTTTAAATGTTTCATGTTGGAGACACAAGGAGCAAATCAAGATCCTCCCAGGACTTTGTTAAAGCTAATGAAGTGAAAAGATCAAGTATATCAGACTGAATGTGTAACATGAACAGCTTTACCAGCTCATGTGAACAGATACTAATTATAAAAAGAGATTTTTGGTTTAATTGGATGACCGCTGGAAAGATCCAAATCTAACTGGTCAATGCTGGAGAGCTTCAGCTGAGAAAATGGAGACAGGGAACATGCTGTGAGGAGATACAACAAGGAAATTATATGAAGTAAACCGGACCTGAATCAGCGCCTGTCACTGACTGAAGGAAGACTGGAGCTCAAACAATTACAGTTAGTCCGAGAAGAAAAGAGGAAGCAGGTTGGACGTACTCACCATGGTGGAATGAACGTCAAAGTCACAAAGAGAACACACGTGGGGGAACATGGGGGG
Source organism: Diplotaxodon limnothrissa (assembly GCF_057381915.1). Classification (NCBI taxonomy): domain Eukaryota; kingdom Metazoa; phylum Chordata; class Actinopteri; order Cichliformes; family Cichlidae; genus Diplotaxodon; species Diplotaxodon limnothrissa. Next base: position 10,731,710 of record NC_140597.1, on the reverse strand, counting down.
CATGACTCCCAAGAAGTCTTGGACTTTTCCGTTTGACGGGGAGCCCATCCTCCTCTGCATAAAGACTGGCTCAGACGGGCCCATGCCGAGCCCACTGCGGTGGGAAAGCTCAGAGTATGGCCTCTCTCTGCTCCCACCTCCACCGCTGTAATTTAAGCCGTAGCTCCGGCCGGAGGAGACGTCCTGCAGGGAGCTGTACCCAAAGTCTGTGGAGGACTTGGCTGAACCTTGTCCCAGAGAAGAACCGCCCATCCTCCCCACGTGTCCCTCTTCCCAGCTTCCTCCTCGATACGCAGCATCAGAGGACATGGCCGCCCGCCGCTCTCCTGCTTCCCCCTTGCGACTCTTCAGCTGTCTGAGGATGTGTGGCAGCGTCTCCACACTGATCTCCTCCTCAGGGATTTCAGCCAGAGCGTCCAGGTCAGAGGGCGACAGCCCCAAACTGGCAAACAGCTTCATGGTGCTGCCAAGATTGCTGGTGCTGCCGCCACCGCCGCTGCCACGTCGGGACATCTGCCCGCTGCCGTCCTGGCCCTCCATGCCCATGCCCACACCCACACCCATTGGTCTGTTGGGACGCTGCTCGTTCATGTTGAAGTTCAAGGTTTCTGCAGCGGCCAGGAGCCCCCGACCCACAGCGAAGTGTTTCTGAGCACCGTCAGCCTGCGTCTTCTGAGACATGATATCAAAAAGTCTGTCCCGCTCTCTGGATTCAGCACAGAGAGCCAAGATAAAGAAGGAAACAGGCGCTGGAAAGTTCTTCAAAGATGACAGGAACTTAATGTGGTCAAAGAGAGCAGGAGCTCCTTTTCTTCTGTGGTGGCAAGTCTTATTTCTGCTGAGACACAATGAGGTAGAAAAAGCTTCAAACAAAGCCTCTCCTAAGAAAACAGGAGCCAGTGGAGGCCCTGAGCAACAGACGGAGGAGCACGACTCTGATCTTTACTGCAAAGGGAACATAGGAGGCGGTTAAAGGAGGAGAGAGAGAAAGATTCACCTCAGCCCAGCAGGAGGAACATGACCTGATGCAAACAGAGTGATGGAGACCGCCTCACTGAGGAAGAGAAACTCTGAGTCCACGAAAACATCGACAAGAGGCGAGATTACAACGAGCCTCTGAGTGAATCACAGCCTGACACAGACCAGGAGTAACATCTGTGCAGGTACAGTGAGAGGAGAAGGAAAGCTGCAGCAAACACGCCTACGGGGGAGGGGCTAACAGCTAAACTAAGCTAAATGCGCTAATATCATCCATAAACACTACTCTGTTTAGCCTGACATGTTTTAACTAAAAGCATAGATAATTAAAACTAGGCGTCCAAAAGTGAGTAAAAGCAGACCGACAATGACTCAGACAAGCTGTGTAGCTAAGGTAGCTAACATTGCTAACACACGTCGCCTGCTACATGCTAACACTAGAATAGGTAAAACCCTTCAATTATCTGATATTTAACGTGCAAACTGTACATGAAGCTGTTGATATATAACGTGTATAATGAGGATTAATCTGTAGACACAGACGCTCTTACCCTTTCTCCAAAACCTTTTAGATCAGTTATTTATGAGCCTGCGTGAGAGACAACCGCACACTACGAAGTATCGCGATATTTCGTCTCAACTCACAGCGGGTTTTACTGAGGTTTCTCCGCTCTTCGCGGTTCTTTTTCTTCTTTCTAGTGCAAATAGAGGGCTCGGCAAGTTCTTCTGTCTTTATTACTAGTTAATTAAACTACTCTTATCATCAGCAAGACCGAAGAGCTGGAAGGACAGTTAGGGCTTGTGAATAAAGTTTAAACAATGGACTCTCCCCCCGTGCTCCGTTTAATGGTACGTCTCAGTACGATCACGTGTCTGAATGTAACGATCAAACAAAAGGTGTCTGTTCAGTTTGTATGAAAGCTCAAAAATCTGCAGCCAGTTTTAAATACATCATTTAAATACATCATCTTGAATGTCATCTTTTTGTAATTTTAGGATAATAAAAAAATAAGAGGAGAAAGGAAATAAATCTCCTTCGTTCACATTTATTTTAGCTTCACAGGTTTACTTATTTTTGCTTAAACATCTTGTTTTTCTGAACAGCAGCATCAGTCAAACTAGAGGAAGGTAGTGAGGAAAACTGTTGAGAGAATGAGGTTGATTACCTGGCAGAAAATAATCCAGGTAGATGGATCACCTGATCAACCGGGTAAATTACAGTGGAAGCCCAGCCAACCACATGCTGCCTCATGCAGAAGTAAAATTTTTTGCCCTTTATGTGGTACTGAAACTGAAAATTATCAAAGAAAAACTGATGTCTTTGAAAAAAAAAAAAAAAATCTTTTTATTATTTTTGGAACAAAAAACTACAAAAAGCTAACCCTAAATAAATAAAAATACAAGATAAAAATGTCTATTTTAACAAAATTCTAACACATTTTATTGAGAAACCAAGAACAAAATCAAGTCCGTTTCAGACGTTAAACAAATATTCACATCTATGAGTCTTAAAAAAATAATTTATTGTTCAGATGTTAGTTTGAAAAACCAGATGTTTCAAAAATCAAAGGAAAAACCTGCACAGGCAAAATGTTTTTATACTGTTTGGTCAACATTTTGTTTTGTCTAATCAATAACATAACTAATCAATAACAGAGTCTTTGAGGCTTTAAGCCCACAGAGCAGCAGCAGGAAGTCACTCAGATGTGTGTTTCACACATGGCTAAAGAAACAAAATTAAAACCTTAAAAAAAAAATCTGACATTCACGTCTCTTCCTCAGCTTCAGGTGTTCTCAGGTCGGCAGCGCCTTCTTCTCTGCTTTGCTCTGCTCCTTCTCCAGGTGTTTCTGAAAACAAACATATGCTGTAATGTGGGCGGGGCAGTGTCGCATATGTACTTCAGGTATGTTATAATGTGGCTAGGTCTAAGGTGTATCATTATGTGGGCACCTGCAGCTTGTTGTAGTGAGCTTGGCTGCTGCAGTGCATCTTCTTCGCCGTGTCTTCGTTGGAGTAAAACAGGAAACAGATGCGGCAGTAAAACCCCGCCTTCACGTGTTCGATACCTGAAATAGTAACAATGACGATGATGACGGCAAGTTTTTTTTTACGTGAACCTGACGATGACCTGGCGAAGCTTTCTCACCGATGGGTGTGGAGGGATCGTACAGCGGCAGGGGCAGAGACGCTGTGCTGGCTTTGTTCGCAGCGACAGGAACAGCCTCTGTCTGCTCATTCTGATTAGTCGATGTCTCCATCTGCGAAAATAAAAGAGAAAAACAAAAGATTCGTCTTGTTTACCTGTTTTATTTCAAATCAAAATTTAAAAACAAAGTTTCCCCATTGTTAGCATGTTAGCAATTAGCTCAAATCTCTGGTCAGTTGATGGAAAGATGTTTAAATGAATTCGATGTCACCGAAGTCGTCTTTGATTGAACGTTTCAATAACGAGCTGTACAAACGACTCACGTCCTCGCTGTCCTTCAGCTTCTCAGCACCCAAATTTTCATCCATCACCGTCTCTTCACCACTGACTTCACAGCTCTGCACTTCCTCCTCCTTTTTCTCCTCTTCCTCTTGTTTGACCTCCTCTTTGGGCTTCTTCCCTGGAGGCTCCTCGCTGTCATGGGAGGATTTTAGTGGCGGGCTCTCGCTCGCTCTCTTCTTGGTGTTCGGCACTCTATGGCTTAATGGACAGACGTGATTGAGGGGTTCAGAGGCTTCAGCTTAAAGCAAAGTACATCCACAAGCTGTAAAAGACAGGTGTCATCTCCAGGTTTACATTTAGATAAAAGGCCTGAAGACGACTGCTGCTGTGAAGAGAAACTAATAAATCAGACTCGTGCAGCGAGCACACAAGAAGTAAAAGAAGAAACTCACCCGTGTTTGAGCTGCTTGTACTTCCTGCTCACGTAGAGGGTCAGGCGCTTCCCGCTGAATCTCAGTGGCTTCGCTTTATAATCGGCAGCCATCTTCTCTGCGTCCTCGGCATTACACATCTCGAGGAAACACTGAGGACAAGCATCAGACGGCTTTAAAGCAGCAGGAGTTATGTGGATTCAGGTAGGACGTGCATTTGTCCCAGTTCCGTACCTCTCTCCGGATCCTGTTCAGGAAGTACTTCTTGACCATCCCATATGGTTCGGCGAGCTTCAGGACCTCCTCGTCCGTGTATTTGCTGTTGGGGATCTGCCCGATGTACACCACCTTGCTGGAACCGGACTGAACAGCAAACACAGAGAAAATGAGCCCACAAAGAAGAAAACAAACACCGACTGTCCTCATACGGTCGTGTTTCTTTTATCTGACAAATGTCACAAATATCACATTTTTACTGGCCCACAATAACATCCACATCTTCTCTGATCCTGCTTCCTGTCACCGATTTCCAGTGTAAGTCACAATTCATTTTAGTTTTACTATAAACATAAAGCCCAACACAGCCAGGCATCTGCTTATGTAGCAGACCTGCTGAAACCTTAAAACAGCAGTTTGATCATCTGATCAGAATCTTTTAATTGATCCATGATCTTATTGTAAATCCAGAGCCGATCACACTTCGAGGTTGTAGCTCGTAAACATTGGAACAGCTGAATCTGGGGTTTGTTTTAAATGACTGCTCAAAGATAATTTTACTTATTTATTTTTTATATTTTAGCTTTAACCAATGACCACTGCAGTCTGGCTAAGGTGTATGTATTTAGAACATTTTAGACACAAACCTTATTCTCAGGTTTCAAATTTTGTAGAAATTAATAAATCAGATGAAAACATAACATGGAGGTTAAAAAAATTTTAAATAAATCACCTGGATGGTGGGGTAGCTCATGGAGTGACTGATCTTCACCGTCCGCCCGCACACTGACGCCGTGATGTTCCCGTTGTAGAAGTTGGCCATCGCCCGTGCTTCTTCTTCTGTGGCAAACTGAAGGAACGCCTGACGAGGGAGAGGAGACAATGCGATATTCAAAAATACTTTTCAGGAAATATCCAACTACTTCAATTGGATGCAGGTTCGTTTACCACTTCTATATTTACCACTTCTCCAAATTTGCATTTGGAACATTTTTCAACTGATGTTTGAAAAAGTTGCTTTACTGGTGTGATACAAATGTCCAGGATTAAACTTTCACTTAACACTGAACAGAGTACCTCGGGTCTCAGGTCCAGCACCAGGTGTTTGACCACCTTCCCGAAAGGCTGGGCGAGTTTCAGCAGCTCGTTGAGGTACTGGTACCCTCGCCTGAAGCCGACGATGTTCACCACCCTCATACCCTGATGGGAGGAGCAAGAATTGAGGAATTCCAGTGAAACAGAGTGAATGAAAACAGGTTTCTGAACACAGATTATGTTGGAAATCTCATAAAATGTCGAAAGTAGTGCAATTTCATATAAAACTAAAGTTATTGTGAATCAAAAGTTCAATTGCAGTTGAACTTTGTCAATCTCCCCTCACTCACAAACTATTTGAACTATTCAACTTGAGGGAGTCATTAATTCACCAATGAGCTCTCCACCCTTCAGTTGTAAAACAATAGACCACAGAAAAGGTCAAAATATTTCAAATGTATTAATAAAGTGAAAAACTGAGATTCTTGAGATGCAGTGATCCACAGAAACATGAAGTCAAATATTAAAGGTATCAGAGCGACGGCGCTCGGGTACGTACCCCTCGCCTCGTGTTGTCTGCAGAGAAGAGGAGACACAAACAGAGAGGAAGATGTGCGTTAATTTCAAACACCTTTTTGTTGATTGAAGACATCGTCCTCACATCCATGAAGGAAAATGACTTTTTTAAGGAAAAGCTGGTGCTGCAGCACATTACAGGTACAAGTGTTAACTTTGATCTCTAAATATTGATCTGATCAGGTACCGATATTGTCCGACTCTCCATGGGCTTCGTCGTTGTCTTCCTCCAGCTCGTCCAGCGTCACAAAGTCCTCCATGTTCTCTGGGAAGTCCTGCTGGAAGAGACATCATTAACACACCTGTGCCACTCCTGGATTACAGACTGAAGGACAGAGCAGGTGCATCACCTCTTCTTCGGGTAGATCTCCCTCCGCTGCCTCTGGAGCCTCCGAGCTCTCTGCCGCCTCCATGTTCATCTCCCCTTTGCCCTTGTGCTCCTCGGCCAAGGTTTCTGCTTGTGGCTCTGACTCGGCCTCCTGCTTTACCTCACCCGTGTCTCCAGGTGTGTCATTAGTGACATCATCGGTAACCTGTGTGCAGTTCGGTTTAATTCCAGGAATCACTTTTGGCTTTAATATTTGTTTCAACTTTTTTGTTTTCTCACCTTCTCCTCCTCCTGTCGAGCATCCTCAGACTCCTCTACCGTCTCCTTCACAGACTCTTCTCCCTTAGGCTCGTCGTCCTTCTCCTTGCCATCAGGTACCTGCTCCTGCTTCTCCTTGCCATCAGGTACCTGCTCCTGCTTCTCCTTGCCATCAGGTACCTGCTCCTCCTTCTCCTTGCCATCAGGTACCTGCTCCTCCTTCTCCTTGCCATCAGGTACCTGCTCCTCCTTCTCCTCGCCATCAGGTACCTGATCCTCCTTCTCCTCGCCATCAGGTACCTGCTCCTGCTTCTCCTCGCCATCAGGTGCCTGCTCCTGCTCCTCCTCGCCATCAGGTGCCTGCTCCTGCTCCTCCTTGCCATCAGGTGCCTGCTCCTGCTCCTCCTCGCCATCAGGTACCTGCTCCTCCTTCTCCTCGCCATCAGGTGCCTGCTCCTCCTCCTCCTCGCCATCAGGTGCCTGCTGCTCTTCTCCGTCCTCCCTTCCTTCCATCACTCCTGACACTTCCTCGTCCTCCTCCTCTGTTACCATCTTCACTTTGTCCTTCTCTTCCTTATTTTCCTGTCTGCTCCTGGAGCTGGATGAGGAGGTTTTGGAGTTGGAGGACTCGGCTCTGCCATTCTTCTGGCTCGAACTGTCTCCTCCGCCCTGTTTGTGCTTCACACTGTATGAACGAGTGTGTATGAGTTTAAGCTTCCATGTGTATCCTGACATATATACACTGTGTTAGCAGTTAGCCAGCTAACACCACCTCTCATAACGAGGTCAGAGATGATGTTCAATTTCTAACTTTTAATAAAGAGTCGGGTTTGCTCACTGGCTAATCTGGAGCTACTTCTGCTGACACCCTGCTGTTTTCAACATGACGTCTGCTATGATCTACGAAAGCTGAAATATCATGGATCAGCTGTGCTGCACCAGTTTAAAGTCTGTGACACAGAGGAACAGGAACAACCATTGGTACCCTGCATGTTTTCTTATAATTGACTTGACAGAACTTGAAAAAATGCATTCTGGGTACATTTTCACAGCTCGTATCACCACAATTTAGAGCAGGGGTGTCAAACATATGGCCTGGGGGCCAGAATCAGCCTGGCAAACACTCCAATCTGGCCCACTGGATGGCTTTGGAACATCTGGAGGAAGATCTTTAAGTGTCTTTTCATAAGTTTTGCAGCTTTAACTACTGATACAGATGCTCCCCATACCCGTCCATTTTTCTTATATTAAAATATCTCATGGATTAGATACATAGTTATGGTTCTGCACATCGGCAGAAAGGAGAGTTCTGGTCAGGTAACTGTCTTTTATGTCATTTATTTCCCACAACCTCCAGTCAAAGGGTGTATCTGTCCCTTTCACTGCATTTCATTCATGTATGTGTTTACAGTTCCTACACCATGTCATGGTAGCAGTGTCTGAAGCCGGGCACTCACTTGAGGGTTTTGTATTTGGTGCAGATGTTGAGACGAACTATTCTCCCATTGAAGACGAGGGGGTTCTCGGTGTAATGATTCACCAGCATCTCTGCGTCCTCCACAGTTGCCAGCTGAATAAACGCCTGGACACACAGACGAACACAAAAGCAGCCATCATTCAAACTTATTCACCTTATCACAGACTATACTCAGCCAAATCTGATCTCCACACTTTCTGTAGTAATGCTGGCATCACATGAGCACTCAAAGAGTAGCAGTGTTTCTTGCTCTGTCTTGATGATGGTCAATCATCCAGGTAAGTAAATCTCCAAAAGTTGATTCTGTTCATCTGGACGTAGCGTTTTGTGGGAGAAACGTTTCGTCACTCATCCAAGTGACTTCTTCAGTCTCAGCTGACTGCAGGTTTCCCCAGTCTTATAAACAGTACATTTGCATAATGACTGAAACCAGGCCACTTAAGGAACAATGGGCTGGGAGGTCAGTTCCTTAATCTTAATTATGCAAATTCTCATGACCATTGATCTACAACCACTGACCAAAGCTCACTGATCAAAGACCACTGATCAATGGCCATGAGTACCATTCACAGAGAGTTGGGGAATGGCTGCAATCACAGCATTGTAAGATGGTGAAAGATGTACCCTTAGGCCCCCTCCTCGATTCAGAGATGGTTTTTCCCTTTTCACGTAAATGGCCTCCTTGACTCCGCACTCAAACCAGCGTTCCTCCCTGTCCAGGATGTGTACATCCTCATCATTGAAAGAGTGTCCAATGGCCTGTAGGTGTAAATAGACTGCAGAGTCCTGACCTGACGAGGTAGCTCTTCTGTGATGTGCCATCCACTTCGCCAGAGGTTGTTTGGTTCCCCTGATGTATAAGGCTGTTTATAAGGCTGGGGAAACCTGCAGTCAGCTGAGACTGAAGAAATCACTTGGATGAGTGACGAAATGTTTCTCCCTCAAAACGCTACGTCCAGATGAACAAAATCAACTTTTGGAGTTTCCTGCTCTGGTTTATTTACCCGGTCGGTTAAGAAGAGGTGTTTCTCAACCACACCGAAGCATTCGGCGAGGGTCAGCAGCTCCTGTTTCTTCTCGTCCTCTCGGGGCAGATGGTAGAAGAAGACCACCTTGCTGCCTTGACTTTTGACCTCTTTCTCAGGTTTGTCTATCGGCCGCTCCACCCGCCGGGTCATCGGTTGGTCCCCTGGTCGGTCTACCGGCCGCTTTGTCAGTCGGTCCATCAGTCGATCCATTGGTCGCTCGTCCTTCTGCAGGTTAGAAACAGAAACTTCTGAGGATCTGAGTCTGTGGGGAAGCGGTGAGTTTTATTTAGCAAGCGAGGGGATGTTACCTCAATGAACATGAGGGTCTGGGACAGGTACAGGGTGACGGGTTTGCCGTACGACAACGGTGGATGCTGCTGGTAGTAGTTTACCACGTCCAGAGCTTCTTCATGTGTGCTCATCTCCAGAAAAGCCTGATGGTCACAAAGATTAGACTTCAATGCTGAAATTCAGTTTTCCTCAGAGAGGTTTGCTTTAAGTTTCACAACCACGTATTTAATGTTGTTATTACTGGATTATATTTAGACTTCTTTAATCCCCAGCTATCTATAGTCTCTTATCACAAGCTCAGTCTGACTCCATTTCTACCATCTTGGACTGCAGCTGGTGCCAGCAGTCCTCCTCCTGGTGTGGAGATCCTCTGTGAGTGGGTTCAGCTCAGCGAGGCTGCGAAGGAGAATGAGTACTACCAGCTGCAGTTTCAGATTGAGGAGATGAAGTTCATGTGCAGGATGAAAGAGTGTGAGGCAGCTGATTGTATTGTTCAGTTACATTTATGAAGAAGAAAGTTTAACTAATGTCTACATCTAAGTTAGAAGTAACTGAGGTGGAAACAGCGAGGTGAGTTTTCCTACCTTGTTCTTGAGGATGAGGTGCTCCCTCAGGCAGCCGAAGCGCTCAACGAGGGCGAACAGGGTCTTGTCGCTGAGAGGCTTCTTTTCATATTTCACCACCACCACCCTGCTCCTCAGCTGAGGACACGACACATAGTCTTTACTGAAACGAGCTGAGCTCTGCAGAAATGAGCTGATCCACAGGAAGACACAGCAGAGAGACAGAGGAGGTCAGACTCACCTTATTCTGTCCCAATGAACCGGAACCACGTCCTCCACCTACTCCTGACACACAAACACACCGATGTTCGCACATGACCAAAGACAGATTTCAAAAGGTGTCTGCAGCTTTCTGAGGGCACTAAACAGCTGGGTCTCTTAACCCTCACCCACTCTTTCTAATGGCTCTCTGTATTTACTGTACCTGAGCTTTTTAACCATTTTTATCCCAAAGTCAGCAAGCGTGGCACATAAATGTAACACTGAGCTCACAGGAGAACCAGACTTGATCAGTTGGAAGTTAAAGACTTGACGTCAGCTGTCTGAAACCATCTTTATGAATAAAATAGTGACTCCCCGCACAGAGAGAAAGTGACAAATGACTTAAAATAATACTAATAGTATTAATAGTGATAAAATAAGACATCTGTGGGTCCCTCACCTCCACCCCAGCTCGAGGACATCCCTGCCATTGGTCCTGAAGACATGGGGGCTGGTCCCAGCAGTCCTGCAGACAGGTTGGGGGTCTCCCAAGGACGACCACTGGAATTAAAAACATGAGATCGTCAGTTATCAGACACCTGGATTATTAACACACAACACAAAGCTTTGTTAACACCAGGCCACAGAGACAGTGTGTGAACCCTCTGGAGGCAGGAGAGTTTCTGAATCTTTATCTAATCTAATGAAGCCCATCTGACCAAACAGGAAGTTGCCTGTCAGGTGTACAGTATGCTTGCTGCTCTCTCTGCTGCTGTGGCCCATACATGACATACAATGCAAACAACAGAAAGACAAATCAGTGCAGGACAATCTGTTTGGGCACAGCTGTCAGTAATAACACTTTTCCGAGGTTAGGTCGAGGTCCTTTAGGACTCTAAATCTAACATCTCAAACACTAAATGAGGAGCTTAATGTTAGCATCTCTTACCCTCTGCCTGGGCCCATACCAGGGTCCCACTCTGGATACCTGAAAAACAACATTCAGTGTTACACATCTGATAAAGAGGAACAGACCTCAAAGGAACATTTAGTCAACAACGATGAGCTGAATGATTACAACCTCCTGCTGAGGTCAAAGAGAGATCGGTACTACGGAACAGGATTTCATCTCATTCGTGTAACTTCAGGGTTAACCTTAAATTTTCTGTACTACAAAGGTCGGTTTACTTCGTACCAGGTACGTCATAAACGAATCTGACTAACGCCAGAGTCATCCCCGTCCAGCGCTGGGATTTTGGAGGGCTGCACAGGAGCACGTTTGCGTTGGTTTGGGTACTGAAACTCTAAAAACCAACCTAATTTCTTCTGATGTGAACATGCTGTTAACAGATTTATAACTTAATCTGTTTTGGCTCACTGTTGTGTATTAAGAGCAACTCACATGTCCAGAAGGTGCCGTCTGTTTTCAGCATGGCGGAGTCCATTAACGTGTTGGTTCCACTCCTACAAACACAAACAGAGCATTACTGACACTCAACAGGCCGTTTCTCCTAAAATACAACCTGTATATTAAAGGAACAGTTCACACAGTTATTAACCTTCATAGCGTCACCCAGACAATCACTTAGGACCAGATTTACTAAGAATTTAAATGCACTTCATCAGGTTTCCATTTTAAAACCAAAAATTCATGATTAAGATCTTTTTAAGACCTACAAAAACAAATAATTCATTATATTTTGTGTGCAATAATCACTATAACAGACAGTATTTGATGCTTTCTTAAGCCATCAGTGACAGTCATACAGGCAAGAAGAGCTCACCCGCATATCTTCAAACCTGCTCACTGTGTGACTTTGGTCAGTAGATTACGAACTTCCTGTTGATTTTTGGTAAATTATGTTTTTGTCAGCATTGAAAAGAACCATGTTAAAAATTTTTGCTTTAAAGCCAAAAAGTGTACATTTCTTCTCAGAGAGAATTTAAATTTCCAAATTCGAGTGATAATCGATTAAATCCTTCTTTCTCACTCCTGACACCACAAACTAAAGAAAAACAAACACAAGACCCCTGCTGCCAAAAGTCTCACAGGTTTAAAAGCCGCCAATTCGATAAGTCCATGAATGTGTGAGTGTGAAAAGTGAAAAGATCAAGTATATCAGACTGAATGTGTAACATGAACAGCTTTACCAGCTCATGTGAACAGATACTAATTATAAAAAGAGATTTTTGGTTTAATTGGATGACCGCTGGAAAGATCCAAATCTAACTGGTCAATGCTGGAGAGCTTCAGCTGAGAAAATGGAGACAGGGAACATGCTGTGAGGAGATACAACAAGGAAATTATATGAAGTAAACCGGACCTGAATCAGCGCCTGTCACTGACTGAAGGAAGACTGGAGCTCAAACAATTACAGTTAGTCCGAGAAGAAAAGAGGAAGCAGGTTGGACGTACTCACCATGGTGGAATGAACGTCAAAGTCACAAAGAGAACACACGTGGGGGAACATGGGGGGCATGACTCCCAAGAAGTCTTGGACTTTTCCGTTTGACGGGGAGCCCATCCTCCTCTGCATAAAGACTGGCTCAGACGGGCCCATGCCGAGCCCACTGCGGTGGGAAAGCTCAGAGTATGGCCTCTCTCTGCTCCCACCTCCACCGCTGTAATTTAAGCCGTAGCCCCGGCCGGAGGAGACGTCCTGCAGGGAGCTGTACCCAAAGTCTGTGGAGGACTTGGCTGAACCTTGTCCCAGAGAAGAACCACCCATCCTCCCCACGTGTCCCTCTTCCCAGCTTCCTCCTCGATACGCAGCATCAGAGGACATGGCCGCCCGCCGCTCTCCTGCTTCCCCCTTGCGACTCTTCAGCTGTCTGAGGATGTGTGGCAGCGTCTCCACACTGATCTCCTCCTCAGGGATTTCAGCCAGAGCGTCCAGGTCAGAGGGCGACAGCCCCAAACTGGCAAACAGCTTCATGGTGCTGCCAAGATTGCTGGTGCTGCCGCCACCGCCACGTCGGGGCATCTGCCCGCTGCCGTCCTGGCCCTCCATGCCCATGCCCACACCCACACCCATTGGTCTGTTGGGACGCTGCTCGTTCATGTTGAAGTTCAAGGTTTCTGCAGTGGCCAGGAGCCCCCGACCCACAGCGAAGTGTTTCTGAGCGCCGTCAGCCTGCGTCTTCTGAGACATGATATCAAAAATTCTGTCCCGCTCTCTGGATTCAGCACAGAGAGCCAAGATAAAGAAGGAAACAGGCGCTGGAAAGGTCTTCAAAGATGACAGGAACTTAATGTGGTCAAAGAGAGCAGGAGCTCCTTTTCTTCTGTGGTGGCAAGTCTTATTTCTGCTGAGACACAATGAGGTAGAAAAAGCTTCAAACAAAGCCTCTCCTAAGAAAACAGGAGCCAGTGGAGGCCCTGAGCAACAGACGGAGGAGCACGACTCTGATCTTTACTGCAAAGGGAACATAGGAGGCGGTTAAAGGAGGAGAGAGAGAAAGATTCACCTCAGCCCAGCAGGAGGAACATGACCTGATGCAAACAGAGTGATGGAGACCGCCTCACTGAGGAAGAGAAACTCTGAGTCCACGAAAACATCGACAAGAGGCGAGATTACAACGAGCCTCTGAGTGAATCACAGCCTGACACAGACCAGGAGTAACATCTTTGCAGGTACAGTGAGAGGAGAAGGAAAGGTGTACCAAACACGCTTTACGGGTCGAGCTAACAGCGCTATGATGTCTACGTTGTTTAACCTGACATGTTAACTAAAAGATTAAGTACGCTGTCATTAATGAGAAAAATGAAACCAAAAACGACTCAGATAAGCTGCGCAGCTAACTTTGCTAACATACATGTCCTCCTACCTGCCAACACTGGCATAGCTAACAGCCTTAAGTTATCTGATATTTAACGTGCAAACTGTGGATGAAGCTGTTAACTGTGCATTTACGTGTATAATATGATTTATCTGTAATTACGGACACTCTTACCCTTTCTCCAACACCCGATCGCAGCTGATTAGTAAATAGCACGAGACGGGTGACCAAACTACAGCATGTGAAGTATCGCGATGTTTCCTCTCCTCCTGCATCAGGCGGTGTTTTTGTTTCTGTTCGCTGCTTAAACGTTTTCTATGAAAATAGCTATTAACACAACACACACTTAGCTCCTCTATATTAATAATTTCTCTCAGGTTCTCTTATCACTATAGAGGATATGTATTTGGTTTAAAAAATGGGTTTAGGCTTGTTAAATCAGTGGATTTTATAAACTTTCGGAGGAAGGCGGGCTTTCAGAGTTTGGACTACAGTTTGGACTACAGTGCTGCATTCAAGGTCAGAAAAGGTGCCAGCACCTAACGTGATGAAAGCCCTTCTCAAATTGAAAGAATTAGATCAATTTACAAAACAAACAAATATGCTGGGTGTGAGTGGATTTCCAGATAAAAAACAACTACACAAGGACTGCTCAAACATGGACTTTCTTATCCTAGGCAGATTATAGTTGTGTAAAAGATCTACAAACATTTTACTCTACTTGTAAACCCACACAAAATAGTTATCTCACTGTTTGCTTTTTAATCCAGACAACACTGAAACCGTTCTACATAAAAGAATCACAACACCTACACCTACTGAACCTTTATACTTTGGCTGCTCCCCTTATGGGTCACCGCAACACTCGTCTCCAACCACTCCACTTCACCCAGTGTGCATGCTCTTCTTCCCCTTGTGCAATGTTTATTGCTTTAGATTGTTGACTCCAATTAATTAAACTCATCAACCTTCAACCTGAGCTCTTTTCATGTACACCTTTTCACCTGTTTCCTTCTCATTTACATGCATGTATTCTGTCTTGCTTCTACTGACTTTTACTTCTCTTCTCTCCAGAGACTACCTCTCCTCCACCTGCTCTCTGCTCTCACTGCAGTTCACAATGTCATCTGTAAACATAATAATCAACAGAGACCCATGACTGTTCTCTCGAATGGAAACTGTAGCTACATCAATTTAGAGAAATACCTAAGCTGATATTTATTCATGATGTCCAGTGATCTACTTACATTGATGACTAAATATAAAAAAAAATAACAAGCTAAAGTGTAGCGTCAATTATAATGTGTATCCAGACATAAGGTTCTGTACCCAACTGTGATATTTAGTGAATGAATAAAAAAATGAAACAGAGACCCAGAGGAGATTCTTAACCTCTGGTATAAATAACGTTTACCTTATGTGGTCCTCTTGTCAGATTCCTATTTTCCGATGTTAAACCACGAGGCCCGTGAAGGCAACACGTCAACGACCAATGAGGAGCGAGCGCACGGTGACGGTTACGGTGGAGATGTAAACAAACAGAAGCAGCGCGGCCATTACAGCAACAACCGAGTTCCAGCGAGTTGACTGTTTGTCTTCTCTGTCGTCGAATAAATCACCCCCGAAGGTATTGTGCTTCATAAGAACACAGATGCCCGTCCCCCCGTGCTCCTCTAACGCGGCTGGGTGCTCGCGGTGGTGTTTTCGCGGTGATATTTTTCTGTTTCTGTTGTGTTCTCGCCAAAAATTATTCGCTAGCTGCTTGCTATTGTTGTCCGTCAGACAGCGGCCATGACAGCGAGCATTATAACGGCCGAAGCTACGTGTTTGTTCCCGCTGACCCCTGTCCCTCTCCCTCACTGTGTCCTCTGGTTCTCCTTGTAGACATGAAAGACCCGAGCATCAGCAGCGGGGGCCCGAACATGACCACCGGCACCGAGTTGATCCTCACCAGCCAGTTCAACGCCGAGGACGACCCGTTCGCCGAGTATATGTGGATGGAGAACGAGGAGGAGTTCAACAGGCAGGTGAGGAGCTGGGACGAGGATGACCTGGACTGCAAGTGAAAAAATCTGCGTTTAGGGCGGAAAAATGGTTAAAGAGTCTGAAATTAAGTTTATTATGGAGGAGGAAAAGTCATCCAAAACAAAGCAGGTTGATCTTTTCAGGTAGAACACATTTAAAGAGAAGTTATACCTCAAATCAGTAGCTACAGAAAGACTCAGTTGACTATTAAGGTGGAAATCTAATGTTTGAATAATATGTTGAAAGAGTAATTATTGCCTGAGATTACAGACTAATTATCTTTTTATTAACTATTGTTTTATAGATACATTATGTCCAATGTAAGGTGGACTCAGATAACTTTTAAGGTGGAAATCTGTTTTTCACCTTACACCCAGAAATTGTTCTCTAAAACTTGTGTATGCAGACAAATATAGCTTTCTCCTTTAAGATTGAAATCTGTCATTTTCCAGACAGATTACACCTCAAGTCTGTATTCGTCTACTTAAAATGAAAGATCAGCATCTGCACATCTCCTCTGACTGCTTTAAGGTTTGACTTGAGGGTGATTTATTTTGGGAGTCAGACAAGGCATCTGAAAAACACTCCAAGATTAATTTTTAAGGTGGGAATAAACACATGAAGTTGCAGATTTGTTCATTTTTATATGAGCTCAGTGAGCTCTGTTTCTAAGGTGGAAATCTGCAGATTAAGATAAGTTGTACCTAAACGGTTGTTTTTAGTTGTAAGCAAAGATCAGTATTTTCAAACAGACTCAGTCAACTTCTAAGGAGGAAATTTGTTCTTTTTTTTATAGATTACACTCACGTTGCTCTAATGTGAAGCTCCCATATGCGGATAAAGCAGTATGTTATGGTGTAGATTTCTGCAGACAGACTTTCCTGGTTGGAATTGGAGGTTTAAGGGAAACTACATGTCAGAATTTTGTTGTTTTAGTCATAGTGTTGCAGTATAATTCCAATCTGCTTTGCTTGGAAGATCAGTTTCCATAGATAGACTTTTAAAGTGCAAATCTGGGGTTTATGTTACAAGAAAAAATAGCCTTAACTTGGACTTGTTTATTTGAGAAGTATCTAGAAACATATTTTTAAGGTGGTAATGTGAATTTTAAATTGTAGTTTATTGAGATTAAGAGAGATAAAGTGAAATTAGGTTGATTTGATTTGAAGGCAGGGAAAGTATCCAAAAGCATGATGGGTGACTTTTTAAAGTGGATATCTGTAATTATCTTTACAGGCTAAATCCAGAAATTGTGCTGTTGTACATCTTGTATATACAGATGACAAATCTTAAGGTAAAAATCTGGACTTCTAAGTTGAAGATAAAAAGAAACTTTGTATGTTTACGTACAAACTCAGCTGATTTTGGTTTTTAAGGTGGAAATCTGTTTGTCAAAAATTGTGATTTTTACAGCAAAAAATGTGCACTTTAAGGTGAAAGTATGATTAAATAGAATATTTCCAACACCTGTGTTGTTCAACTGAAAACAAAGGTCATTGCCTACAGATTCACGTTTTTAAGGTGGAAATCTAGGGGTTTGTTTACAGGTTAAAGGAAGGTTAACATTTGGAAATTGTGCATTCTTAAAAGTAGCTGTGATTTTAAGGTGGAAATTTACAGTTTGAAGGAAAATTACACTGAGCAGCTGAAGCCTGTGTGCACCACAAAGCAGTGGCTCCTTGAGCTGGAATTCAGGTCAGGCAGTGGCCTGATTATGCAATCAGCTGACAGCGTGTGGAGTCGGTTAACAGAGGAGTAGGTGGGAGGCGTCCGGTTGGAAATTTCCATAAGGATGTTTTGTTTGGAAAAAGGAAACAGTCTGTGGAGCTGTGTTTTAGAGAGCGTTACGTTTCACAAAGGAAGGAGGACTGCAGCTGCTGTGTTACTTTAACTCTGTTCTGTGTTAAACTCTTTTCAATGTTTCCGATTTATATTTGTAAAATCAGCCGCTCTGTTTCGAGTAGTCGTCTCGTTGTGATTGGTCAGGTGCTGCAAACCCCGCCTCTGACATGTGAACACGCTCATTGCTAGATTAGGAAAGCCTGGGCTTACTTATTGAGCTGCTAACCAGCATCATCTTAGGCAGAGAAGGAAACAAGGATAACTGGATTAGTAGAAGGGGGTGCAGAGCAGATTCACCCGAAGAACATTGTAGCATCTCTCCTTAAAGTGTTATCTGTGTGATGTTCGCTCTCAGGTTGGACGACATGTTAAAAGTTTTGGTTCTTCGTTGGTCCAACAAAAGTGTGACTGCTGCTTCTCTGCCTGTGTTTTCGGCAGGTGGAGGAGGAGCTGTGGGAGGAGGAGTTCATCGAGCGCTGTTTCCAGGAGATGCTGGATG
This sequence comes from Diplotaxodon limnothrissa, assembly GCF_057381915.1. Taxonomy (NCBI): domain Eukaryota; kingdom Metazoa; phylum Chordata; class Actinopteri; order Cichliformes; family Cichlidae; genus Diplotaxodon; species Diplotaxodon limnothrissa. Next base: position 10,713,753 of record NC_140597.1, on the reverse strand, counting down.
AGGAGGAGGAGTGGGAGTGGTTCATCCCGTCCAGAGATCTCCCTTCTCAAAGCGTCAGCCAGCTGCAAGAGCAGATCAGCCTCCTGGTCCTCGATGGCGACAAAGACCTGGATGTGGTGGTGAGTTTATCACCTTTACCATTGGTTACAGAGAAAACTCGTGTTTTGGCCATAAGAATAAAAGGACACCAGAAGTATGGAACGCCAGGACTGCCATAATGAATTAATTAAATACACCATTAAATAATTAATTAAATGTGGCAATAATTAATTAAAATTGGAATTAATTAATTAAATAAATAGTTATGACACATGTAATTAATTAATTATTGACACATTTAATTAATTATTTATGTATTTCACATTTTAATTAATTATTGACACATTTAATTAATTTTTGACACATTTAATTAATTATTTAAAGTCCTGCGCCTGGCTCTCATCATGAAATAATTTTATCTGTCAGCCTCACCCATCAAACTCAGGGGGCGGGGTTAACGCTGATCGAGTCAAAACCATTGCTTTGGCCTGGTGGCCATTGTTTCTAGCACACAACAACCGGCATGTGGAAGCTAACAGAACTGAGCTTTGAAAAACCCTGTTTGTGTGTCACCAAATACCGTTTTAATATTTTTTTAGCCGAGAATGTAGTGGTTTAATCTTCATGTGTCTGGTCGTTTTGTCAAGATACAGCCTCTTTGCAAAAGTGTTTCGATGATTTCGGAGATGTCTGCCCAGTCTCACGGCAAAGCGTGGGATAGACCCGCTCGCCTCGCAAGCAATCCCACCGACAAAGCGCAGACCCCGGTACACAGCTGTAGTAACCCCCGCTGAGTTCTTTTACTGAGGTTATATTTATCGGTGTTTTATTTCCTGATGTTCTTATGTGTCCTACGTGTTTCAGTCGCCAATTCTGAATTCTAACTAACATTAAAAACATGTTTAAGGAGGAGAGAGAGCAAATAAATCTGTTTAACATCTGATCTTTGGGTTTTTGTTCAGTATCAGCGTGACCTGTGTATAAACACATAAAAGAGATAACGTTGGTGTTTCCGTCATGTAGTAACTGCTGGCTTTAACTGTACAAAGGTTGTTCGACACTATGAAACACATACAGACTTCATGATGTTCGGCTAATATTTTTATTGTGAATATTAATCATGAGGGTAAACGGCCCTGTACACCACGGAGCGAGGTCAGCATAGCCACGATATCCACGATATCCTCAGCTCCATGAGTTAACACAAAGTTTCCCAGCTGACTATCTAACTTCCAACTATTCCAGAGACGTGAAAATATATCAAATCAAATCACTTTTATTGTCACATCACATGTGCAGGCACACTGGCACAGCACATGCGAGTGAAATTCTTGTGTGCGAGCCCCACAAGCAACAGAGATGTGCAAACACAACAACACAAACGAGCAAAATACAAGAATGGCCAACCTGAAACTAATAAATATATGTACAATATATAATAGTGTATGCATTTCTGGATGTGTATACTAAATATTTTCCTACGTGTGTGTGTGTGTGTGTGTGTGTGTGTGTGTGTGTGTGTGTGTGTGTGTGTATACACATTTTTACAAATTAAATAGTAAAAAAAAAAAAAAAAATAATAATAATAATAATAATAATAATAATAATAATAATAATAATAATAAAAAAATATATAAAATATACAGAGTTGAATATGTGCAAAACAAGTGGCATTACTGTACAGTATGGAGTGCATAATGTTGAAGTTCCAGTAGTGAAGCTGAGGTGTCTATGACGTGTTCAGCAGTCTGATGGCCTGATGGAAAAAGCTGTCTCTCAGTCTGCTGGTACGGGACCGGATGCTGCAGAACCTCCTTCCTGATGGAAGTAGTCTGAACAGTTTATGGCTGGGGTGACTGGAGTCCTTGATGATCCTCCCCGCTTTCCTCAGGCAGCGCTTCCTGTAGATGTCTTGGAGGGAGGGAAGCTCACCTCCAATTATCCGTTCAGAGCACCGCACTACTCGCTGGAGAGCTTTGCAGTTGTAGGCGGTGCTGTTGCCATACCAGGTGGTGATGCATCCAGTGAGGATGCTCTCAATGGCACAGCGATAGAAGGTCCTGAGGATGCGGGGGCTCATGCCGAATCTTTTTAGTCTCCTGAGAAAGAAGAGGCGCTACTGCGCCTTCTTCACTGTTTTGTTTGTGTGTACTGACCACGTAAGATCCTCAGCCAGATGTACTCCAAGGAACCGGAAGCTGCTCACTCTCTCCACAGCAGCGCCGTTGATGGTGATGGGGGTGTGTACTTCTCTGCACCTCCGGAAGTCCACTATCAACTCCTTTGTCTTTGCGACGTTGAGGGTGAGATGGTTGTCTTGACACCAGTGGGTCAGGGCGCTGACCTCCTCCCTGTAAGCCGTCTCATCACCGTTGGTGATAAGACCCACCACTGTAGTGTCGTCCGCAAACTTCACAATGATGTTGGAGCTGTTAGTGGCCGTGCAGTCGTAGGTGTAGAGTGAGTACAGGAGAGGGCTCAGTACACACCCCTGTGGAGCACCAGTGTTCAGTGTGATGGGGGATGAGGTGATGCTGCCCAGTCTGACCACCTGGCGTCTGTCAGACAGGAAGCTAAGGATCCAGCTGCAGAGGGAGCTGCTCAGTCCTAGATCCTGCAGTTTCCTGTCCAGCTTCGAGGGAACGATGGTATTGAATGCTGAGCTGTAATCTACAAACAGCATTCTCACATACGTGTCTCTCTTCTCCAGGTGTGACAGGGCAGTGTGTAGTGTCAGGGATATGGCATCATCAGTGGACCTGTTGTGGCGGTATGCGAACTGTAGAGGGTCCAGTGAGTCGGGTAGTGCAGAGCAGATGAAGTCCCTGACCAGCTTCTCGAAGCATTTGCTTACGATGGGGGTCAGGGCTACAGGTCGCCAGTCGTTCAATGAGGAGATGGTGGAGGATTTGGGTACAGGGACGACGGTGGCCATTTTGAAGCAGGCTGGGACTACAGACAGAGAGAGGGAAAGGTTGAAGATGTGCGTGAACACTCCAGCCAGCTGAGCCGCGCATGACTTGAGGACGCGGCCGGGAATCCCGTCCGGACCAGTAGCTTTGCGCGCGTTCACCTTCCTGAAGCACTTCCGCACATCCTCCTCAGACACAGTGTGCGCACTGACGTCATCCGCGGTGCGCACACTGTCCGGTCTCATGGTGTTCGCTGCGTCGAATCTAGCGTAGAATACGTTTAGATCCTCACACAGAGAGGCCGTGGTCTGCGGTGTGCTGGTTTTCCCTCTAAAGTCTGTGATCGTGTTTAGTCCCTGCCACATACTCCGAGGGTTGTCAAACTGTTGTTCCACCCTGTCCCTGTACTCACGTTTGGCTGCTTTGATCGTCTTCCGGAGTTGGTAATGTGCGTGTGTTTGTAGTCCGATGTGTTCGCGGAGACAAAGGCGGTGTTCCGTGCCGCCAGTGCCGCGCGAACATCTCCGTTAATCCAGGGTTTTTGATTTGGGAAGGATTTGACTGTTCTGGATGGGACGACATCTTCCACGCATTTCCTGATAAATCCACAGACTGAGTCTGTGTACTCATCAATGTCTCTGGCGGCCACGTGAAACATTTCCCAGTCCGCGTGATCAAAACAGTCCCGCAGCGCAGACTCCGATTGGTCCGTCCAACAGTGCACCGCCCTCCGGGTTGGAGCTTCCTGTTTCAGCTTCTGCCTGTAGGCGGGCAGGAGCAGGATGGAGCAGTGATCTGATTGGCCGAATGGGGCGCGGGGGAGGGCTTTGTACGCATCCCGGAAAGAGGTGTAACAGTGGTCGAGTAGCCGGTTTCCACGTGTGTTAAAAAGGATGTGTTGATGGAGTTTTGGTGAGACTTTCTTCAGGTTTCCCTTATTAAAGTCTCCGGCTGTGATAAACGCTGCCTCTGGGTGTGCGGTTTCCTCACTGCTGATCGCGCTGTACAGTTCCCTGAGTGCACGGTCAGTGTCGGCTTGTGGGGGTATGTAAACAGCCGTAATAATCACTGCAACAGCCGTAATAATCACTGCATAAAGAAAAGTGTAAGAGACTCAGCAGCAGATTAGAATAACAGTTATACATTTAATAAATCACCAAATGAATCCAAGAAACGAGCAAACCTGTTCCGACAATTTGAGTTTGTATTCCCTCAGCTGCAGACTCGCTGCTGTTTAAATGTTTGAAAAGGAAGATTAGATATAAACAAACGTCAAACATAGACTCAGTCTGCCTTCACATTTGATATGAGGCCAGCACGTATAGTGGCCTCAGCAGGCTATTACTGAAATACACGTGCTATATCATAAACTATGATATAAATAGGGAGGTCCTATTAACATGTTTAGTTTTAAAGGACACCTTCCTGCCTTTAGTCTCATTCATGAGCAGTATTAGTTTTCTTCTAACATCCAGAAGTCTGCACGATGTGTTTCATAGTTTGTAACAAGCCTTTGACAGGTAAACATAACATGACCGAAAAAGCAAAAAAAAAAAAAAAAAGAGAGAGAGAGAGAGAGTGTTGACATAAGAAGAGAAAATGCTCTCAATTATGGAGACAGACAAATGGTTCATTTATGTTTGATGTGTGTTTATTCCTCCCTAAATATCGTCGGTGAAGTTTGCCATGCACGTCAGATTTTCCTGCGCATTTTTATACCTCTGCCAACAGAGAGAGAAAAAAAAAAATCACATTCTAACAGACAGCTGGTGCTTAGAATACAGTTGAATAACTATTAAAAACAGATGATATTTAGATGATAGTTCAGTCTAACACATGTGCCAGTGAACCATTAAACGTCTGTGAAACTATGCAGTTATGAAACGTAACTTTAACCTCAGCCAAACCGATTTGCTCAGTTGTAAATAAAACAGCGAAGTAAACGTGACCCGACAGACAGAACCTGAGTGAATGAAGTCCAGCGTTTAACCACTGAGAGCTAAAACTCAGCTGAGGTTTGAAAGCTGTGTGCCGGTGATTGGACATCAGCCGCTGATGAAGCTGGTTCGCCTATAAAGTGCTCTGTAAGGAAACAAGCTCCAGCAGCTCTGCGCTCGGGGAAAACACTATATTTACTTATCTTGTGCAGAAAAATGCGCTGACATTGCGTTATATCGAGCACCGGCTGCCCAGTTAAACTGTGACTATCACCAGGTAACGTAGGCGTGTTTCTTGAATTAGCAGCAGGTGTTAAACAGCTGACAGATGAGGAGGAGGATGCATGCAGGTAAACTGAGGGTCTGTTGAGCTGATCGCTGGTTTCGTGAGAAAAATGTCAGCTCGTTCTTTATGTTACAGAAGCACAGAGACACAAGACCAGGCGGAAAGAGACGATCGTTCGGTGAAAATGAGAATCTGCGAATGCAACATGTGGAACACGGAGAGTGGAATATGTAAACAAACCGGTTAACGTAACCCCCTCGGTGCACTCTGCATGCTAATTGTTAGCAGAGCTAGTGAAATCTCTGAAAACATCTGAGCACTTTTGCAAACATGTTCTGTGTTGACAACCTGACCAGACATACGGCGCGACATTCGCGGCTAAAACACTGTTAAAAGTGTAGCTGGTGACAGAAAAACGGGGTATTTTAAAACTACACCACCACCATTGCTGCCTGTGATTTGATCTGCATTCTGGGATACCTGGCTGCCCCAAGTCTACACAAGCAATCGATTATCTAGGATCGACCTGTTTTGACTTACTTTGCACGGCAACCAATCAAATGTTAGAGAAGCTGCATGGGCAGCGTTAACCCCGCCCCCTGAGTTTGATGGGTGAGGCTGACAGATAAAATTATTTCATGACGAGAGCCAGGCGCCAGGACTGCCAAAATGAAATAAATAAATATATCATTAAATAATTAATTAAATGTGTCAAAAATTAATTAATTAAATGTGTCAATAATTAATTAAAATGTGAAATACATAAATAATTAATTAAATGTGTCAATAATTAATTAATTAAATGTGTCAATAATTAATTAAAATGTGAAATACATAAATAATTAATTAAATGTGTCAATAATTAATTAATTACATGTGTCATAACTATTTATTTAATTAATTAATTCCAATTTTAATTAATTATTGACACATTTAATTAATTATTTAATGGTGTATTTAATTAATTCATTATGGCAGTCCTGGCGTTCCATACAGAAGATGGCGTCCTGTCAGCTGACATTATTCCAACACATTATAAAAAAAATGTAGGATTACAGCAAATATACTCCAAAGCCAAAACATTAAAAACAACCACTAATAAAATAAAATAAAGTTTGAAAAATAGAATAAAAACTACACAAATAATTAGTATAGCCAAATGGAAAAAGACAAAGGACCTTTAATTCAGTAAAAATCTGAAACACTGAAACACGTTTAATCTGAATGTAAAGCTGAATATGATACAACAATAGTGCAATAAAAAAGGATGAAATCAATAATACAGAAAGAGCTGCTGAGTGAGACACAGCACAGTGCCTGAACGTGTCTGATAAAATCTCCACACTGATTGGTTTCTCAGGTTTTTTTTCTTCCCAATTAGTTGATTATTAAATTAGTCTCTGACTGTTGACCCTCATCTGTCCAGCAGAGGTGGCTGTTTCTTTATTTTCTTCACAGAAATAACAATGACGGATTTTCTTCTTCTCTCCTTCAGGTGACCAGCAGCTTGAACCCCAATGCCAAGGAGTTCACCCCAGGCATCCAGAAACATGCCATGTGACCCGGCTAGGCTCCTCCCTCCCCCCAACCCTAGTCCGCACTGTGACATCATCACCAAGATGTCTGCTGTATTTTCCAGCTGCCACTCGACCTTCAGCCTGACGTGTTGCCAAAGTTCTGCGCTCGCATGTCTTCACAGTTACAGGTGTGTGTGTGTGTGTGTGTGTGTGTGTGTGTGTGTGTGTGTGTGTGTGTGTGTGTGTGTGTGTGAACTCTCTGAATGTACATCAGCTGAGAGGAGTGTTTGTATGACTCTAAATCAGAACAAACTGCTTCCTGTCTCCACTTTAATTATTATTTGGGGCACTTTTATAAAACCTGAAATCAAACTGTGTGCTTGTTTTTTTTTTTTTTGGTTTTGTTTTTTTTGGCTTTGTTTTTTTTTTGGTTTTTTTTTTAATTCGACTTCCTGTTCAGAGGGTCGCCTTCGCCGCCTCGTGGCGTCTAAAAGCACTTTTCCGGTCGTGGTTTGTTTAGCTGGCTGTTCTGCTGTTTCTTGCTCTTTTTCCCAGCATCCTTGGCGTTTCTGTCAGCTCTGACTTGTCTTCGCTCTGCTGCCTACATCAAATAACTCGTGTTGACTTTTTTTCTAAATGCACAGAAAGTACTGTATAAAAAGTCATATAAACAAAAACAATGTAAAAAAAATCTATTTTTTCTTATACTACTTGAAATAAATGTTTATGAAAGGAAAAAAAAAGTGTTTGTCTGTTAATAAAAAGCATCCACACAGCTAGGAGAGCAAAAAGGACTGGGTAAAAGTCTTGAACCACCCCAAAAGTGCAGCGATCAAGCGAAACATAAACATACATGGAGATGCAGTATATGATTTATGTAAGTATGGTCATTTATAAAGTAAGAAATATATAATTTTTTACGTTTTTTAGAATGTTCTTTAAAATTGTTAAATACTAATTTTTAAAAATAAATATACATATTTTATTTATATGCTAGACACTTGACCTCAAATAGTTCACTGAAAGTTAAAAACTTGTGTTTTAAGGGAGTTTTGCAGCTCTACCTGCAGGGGGCGACACAGTCTGCCCAGCCTGTAGGCCCTCAGCAGGGTTTCTAACCTCCTGAGCTGCTTTCTGAGCAGGAATTTAGAGCGAGGACTAATTTATCTGACAGGAAGTTCCTCCTGCTTGCTCTGCTCTCTCTTCTTCTGTGACAGAGGCACAAAGCAGCGGCGGCCATAGATCAGCCGCAGCCCCCCATTGTTGCCCGACAGGTCAGATACAGACCAGGACTGCAGCCATGCATGCTGATGAGGGTGTGTGTATCAAAGGAGGCGTGGCCTCAGGGGTGGCAGGTCACACATTCTCGCCGAGTGCTGATTGGTCAGAGGGAGATGTTGGGGAATGTGCAACAGGCACAGATGTCTGCAAAGTGCTGCGAGGTCATGACCCCTGTGTTGGTGTCAGGACGCCCAATCCCCACCCATCCATCTGCATGTGATCACCTTCAGCATCATCTCCATCGGAGCGTCCGACTGGGAGTCCTCAACAGAGGCTCATTGTTCCTCTGGTAGAAGAGGAGGAGGAGTCTGAACATCATGCTGCTTGTTCTTCACCTCCGAGACGAAGGTTCAGGTTCAGGAACCGTGGCGGTTGGGTTTGGTCAAAGAAACACCCGATGAGACCTTTTCTTACATTCGTTGGACGTGATCCTTTTCGCCGCATGGAAGGAGTGGTTCTCATTCCAGATCTGGGCCACAAAAAAGCCAAAACACGAAACAGATCAAACTTTAGTGGACCAGACTGAAACATGGTTTAAGTTACTTTTTTCATGTTACATGCTTTCCAATTACTCTTATAGCCTTCACACACCGGACGCCTAAAATTCCTGAGAATATTTAATGCGTTAAAAATATTTTTCACCTTTTTCGGACCAATCAGGTCACTGCATTTGACAACAAGTGCACTTGAAGTTTAAAATGAGCACGAGTACTGAATACACAGAGGTGACTTTTGAGAAGTTTCTTGAAAGACTCTAGTGACGGCACATTGCGATGCTCAGTGCTCATGTTAACTCCATTTATTATCGGTCATCCTCATTCACCTAAATCATCCAATGAGCAAAAGGAAGGAAAAACAAATCTCTTTTAGGGTAAATGGGCCTAAGAAAATCTGACAACTCCAGTATGGGAAGCTACCTGCTGTGGTTTTAAAAGACGTTATTTGAAAAAAAAATTGCACCTAAACCCAAAACGAAATCAAAGCTATGCCGGAAATAAAACTTTTGCAGAGAACAGCTGTGATTGGCTCATGCAGGCACACCATCAAGCATTGATTTGGGGAGCGGTTGATTTGCTTTTCTTTGCGTGTTAATTGGTAAAACACACACTTTAAATATTGCACAGTCATGCTAATTTAACTGTGTCAAGTGAAAATCATAATCAAGATTTAAATTTAATTAATTGTGCAGCAGAAATAATACGAAAAAGTTGTTCTATCCAGTGAAACCATCTGACCGTACATCGGGGTTCAACATCAGCAGGACACTGAAGTCGTGGAGGAATTATTCTGTTTTCAGGATCAAAGAAAGAATATTTCTTCTTGCTAAACTAAGCTAATGCTAGCCTGCCTGCTAACATGGTCAAACTGTAAGATTTTATTAGGTTTTATTAGTAAAATGTTATCTTGAGTGTATGAGGGTTGGCGTAAACATTCAGAACTCCGGAACTGTTTTAGTCACTTAGCTGTCCATTGTAAGATTACTTTATCAGCTATAGTTACAACTGGATTCATCCATTTTAACTTCACATGATAAATTCAAATTCAAATTTTATTTGTCACGTACACAGTCATACACAGTACGATATGTAGTGAAATGCTTGGACAACTGCTCGTGACCTAAAGAAAACAAAAAAGGAAAAGGCTATGAATAAGATAGGAAATAAATATGAAAAATGAAAAAGGGTAAAGATAAGATTAGATAAGATAAGATAAAAAGAACTTTATTTATCCCGAGGCAAATTCTTTTGTCATACACATGCTCAATGCAGCAAGAGAGACAGAGGAGCAGAGGAATAAGATATACAATATGTACAATAGAATACAAGTATACAGTAATATACAGTAGGATAGTGCAAAATATAATATCAAATAACTGTAACAAGTAACAATATAACTATCCTGAGAAATAAATAGCTTAGCTTAGCTATCAGTGCAGATGATTCTAAAAGTGACATAGTATTGTGCAAATGGATAAAAAAATCAAAACTGTGGATTTTTTTGCCATCCATAATTAGAAATTTCAGGTTATTATCTCAAAATTTCAACATACTGACTCAAACTTTGGAGAAAACAATTTGACATTGAGAATTTATTAACACGTTTGTAAAACACTGCAATTCCTCAAATGTCCACTAGAGGCTCCAGGAGTGAGTCAGTCCACCTAGACTCCCATGCTAAAATAATATATCACAGGTAATTGTGGGGCTAACTTAGCAGTCTGCACTCTTTTCTACTTATGGTCCCTTCTGGCTTCAGAAAAAAACCAACATGGGTGCAGCTTAAATATTCCCACTGAAGCTTCGCAAACCAAAGGGTGACGTCTGAGTGTTGGCGTGCATCTTTGAATAATGTGTGTGGTGCAGACTGGGTTTTATAAATAACCGTCAGAGCTTCGGTTTGACCCATTAGACATCTCTTTCACGTGTTTCTGTTTGATTGATGCTGGGATGCTAAATGAAGGCTTCTCTTTATGGAAACCTGCAGTCTTCACACTCTGTATTGGAGGCTCCATGATGAGTTGGTGTCCAACCCGGTGACTCTTTTCAGGTGCTGTGTTTTCTGGTCGTGACGTTGTCATGACGCCGGGCAGCCGCAGATAAATCCAAACTGCTTCCCTTTGTGGCTGTTAACGCAGAGGTAAATTATAACCCTGAGCAAACAGCCTGCAGACAAGTGAAAGGGAAGCAGCTCCCAGAATGCATCAGCAGATTGATGGAGGTGGAGGCCGCGCGGCGCTGGCGGCAGCAGCATTCATGCGCCTGATTCACGGCGGCGTTCCATTACATTAAAACCTTCCTGAACAACAAGACGGCTGTGAGGAGAGGGGAAGATATTCATAAGAGCAGACAGATGGGACAAAGGACTGTATTTGATCATGTTTGTGCGCAGAGACGTGATGGAGGAGCAGAGGAGGAAGAGGAAAAAGAGGAGTGTAAAGAGTGTTTACTGAAGCATCACTCTTCGACCTGGAGCTTCTATAAGCATAGACACAAAGGTTCTGATGCATGTTTTTAAAGAGCTTTTACAAACCGAACCCAAAGCTCACCATACATTCAGTTAATTCAGTTATTTTGAGTTTTAGCCAAAAATCTTCAAATATTACACTTTAATAATTAAAACTAGATAAACTGATTGTATCGCTAGATACTCCATAACCAGGTCATTTTCCAGTTTGTTCTTTAATAGAGAGTCTTTAATAAAGAGTCAGGTAGTGAAAAACATAAAGACAAAGCATATGCAGAAGTCGAAAATCACATCTCGCAGCCGTCCCTTCTTTATCACACATCAATCTGTTGCATGCATGTGCGAAATGGGTTTCTTCCTTCCACAATAAAAGCCCAACCTTCATACCATATATGCTTGTTTATGTTCATCGACTTAATTTGTTCCATCTTTCCTGACAGTCAGCATGACTGTGAAACTAAAATATTTAAGAGGACTGCGGAAAGACTGAAATGTATGTTAACCTGTGGAGTTAAACCAAACCTAATGAGAAGTTTTTTATTGCCTAAATCTAGCTAACTGACTGGTTTCTCATGATATTGAATTAATAATGTGGTTTAATAATAATTGTGATTTCAAACCATTGTTTTTGATGGTGCCATCTATATTGTTAATGCCTCTGCATTGTTATACCTCATCCCTTCAAATTGAGAAGTAGATAAAAATATTCCAAAGAATCGGAATTGTACTTGTCTGAGCTCATCAATTCTTTTACTAATGCCTGCAGGTGCTGGCAATGCACAATGATTCCAAACCAGCAGTGTCATATATGCACGTCTTGCAAGAGTGCCATACATTTTATGCTCAGTCTTTGTGCACCACAAGTGTTGCTACTACTGTTCCGTAACCGGGAAGCTCATCTGTGTAGATGCCTCGAACAATTTTATCTGAGTAAGAAAGCCTGAATGAAAATGAATGCCATGCAAATATTCTCTCACATTCTCTCATCATTAAGTCTCCTCCGAGTGGTCACAGCATTATGGATCATATCCAAAATCCTTAATGGGCAATATGAATGGGATTTTCACTTCCTGAGCCTCACTGTTAAGTTCTGATAATGGGGAATCAACGGCAGTGAGGGGAAGGTGACAGGAACAAATGCTGTTTCTGGCACCCAAAGCTCCACCCTCTTTTGGGGGTGTGGCGATCAGTTTGAGCATTGTATTTGTATGAGATGCAAAGTGTTAACTCATCAGGCTCTAGGGTTGGGTATTGATAAGATTTTCACGATTCCGATTCCATTTTTGATTCTGTTTAACGATTCGATTCTCTTATCGATTCTTTTTAAAAAAGGAGAACACTAAGGTCGATTAGCTTAGAACTTTGTTTTATATCTTCTCTTTGAACAAGATAGAAATTTAGGAGTAACATGGCCTTACAAACCCAACAGTGAGATCTTAAGAGATCTACAGCCTACGGCTCTTCAATGGGGTGTCACAGGGTCCCCAGCAAAAAAAAATTGTAAAATAATAAAATAAATATTCTTCTGTAGCAATAACAAAGTATAACATAAATTATTCAGTAGCAATTACACAAGAATATCCAGTAATGTCCCTGCCTACAATTAAACACATTCACTTACCGAAAATTGGGGGCATCTGCTGTGGCAAATGGGTGCAAGCCTTTGACCACAAACTTAGTCACTGCTCGGTGACATTCGTCTATCCTGGCCTGAAAGGAGACGCTAACGGTAGACTGCAGCGAGAACTGCCAGCATCTGAGCCAGACTCTGTCTGTCTCTCTCATCATGGCCACCCAAATGCAGCGCACAGTAATGGCAGATTTTGTAATAACGCCGATCGCGCTAACATAATATGCACTGTTATTTGATTATTTACCTGCCGCATTAACGGGAGAGGACGTGCAAACGTTACCGCTGCTGCTGGGTTGTGATTCACGAGTCCGGAGCGGAATTAAAAACATGACATTCATTTGAGGTTATCGTGTGTTTTGTGAGCAAATGCTTTTGCATATTCGTAGTGTTTCCTCCCTTAAATGAAATATCTACTTTGCAAGTATTGCAAGTTGCCCTGTTGTCATCCGTTCTCGTAAAGTATAATCACACTTTTGAGCGTGTGAGCTGCTTAGGCGCCGTGCCAGATAAATGATGCTCCGCAACGTGGTGACGTCATTCGGGGTGACTGGAATCGCTAAGGGAATCGTTTGCAAAAATGGCAAACAATTCCAAGGAATTGAAACAGTGGGAACCGGTTCTCAACAAGAACCGGTTTTCGACACCCATCCCTATCAGGCTCCATTTCCAAAAATAAGCTTAATTTTTTATGTGGATAGGAATGGTTTAAGCACTGAAAGAAGCAGAAACATGGAGGAGGAGGAAACACCTTTCAGTTTTTTAACAGACATTTATCAAAAGTAATTCTGCTGCTGATAATCATATGTTCCTCACACATTTTCTTACTTTTCCCCTCTGGTTATTTTTTTTTATCTCTACAAACATTTTTGTTCAGGTAGTGCAGAAAGAATATTTTAATAATTATTTTTAAGAAATAAGTGCAGAAATCCTGGAACAATACGAGCTTGTACATGTCACTGCTTATAAATATTTAAGTTAATTGTCGCAGATAACAGTTTGAAATATTAATCATTTCAGGAAATAAAAGTTAAAGTGAAGATACAAACTCAATATTAAGGATTTTAACCGAGAAGTTAAACGTAAACAAGCGAGGTTTGAGAGGGGGAGAAGGAGCAGGCCATATGGTTTGGAGTGCAATAACTTGAATTTGCTCCAACAAAGGAGTAATTGAGAAGGGGAGAAGGAGCTGTGAGTCTTGACTCGACAAAGCTGCGAAAACTCTCTTCTTTCAGGCTAATGAAGCTGTTGTCTGGGGGTGTGCTGCAGAGTGCAGGGGGTGGAGGAGTATGGAGGAGGTAGAGCGGCCCTGGACGTGATTTGTCATACAATCTGAATCTTTAGGAGGGCCACAGCGGAGGGAGACCTCCTCTCCATATGTCTGCTTCGTTTGCATCTGAAAGCTGCAGGGCTGAAGGCTGGGGGACGAGGAGGAGGAGGAGGGTCACACTGCTCTGTGCATCATCAGGTTTGAGGGTATGTGTGGCTCCTGTTGTTGTGTTTTTTTGTTTTGTTTCACTCAGCTGTCGAGATTCTTCTTTTTCTTTAGGAGAAAAGAAACTGCAACAGTATCAGGAAAAATCTTAAAAATGAGAGGCTCAAAATTAATCTCCCCTCACTTCGACTGCTACAACTCAAAGTCCTGAGGTTGGAAATGTGTCGTAAGAAAATTGAAATGAAAAAGTCAATAAAGCTAAAGAAAGAAGAGCCAGGAGGAAATAAAGAAATACAAGCAAGAGATCAAGGAAGAATCTAAGAAGATGAGTAAAAATTATAATTGACACCAGAAGGAAAGCAGACAGAAAATATGGAGCAGATCAACTGAAGGATGAAATAAGTGAAAACTACAGTAAAATAAACTGTTCTCTGATTCCAGCTTTTTTCTTGTGATTTTACAAAGCAAACTACATGTTTAAGAGTTCGTCCCCGTTAGCTGAACACGAGGAGACATTTATTAAAAGCACGTTTGTGGCGAATACAAAGTCAATAATGAAATTAATGACTTGTTGCAACTCTACTGCTGGTGGTTAAAGCTCTCTTGTTCTGCAGGTGGATGCATCTTTGAACTAGAAGGAAGTAGCAGTTCATGAAATAGACCTCTAATCCTACGATTTGTGTTCCTGGGAGCAAAATTTCCCGCCCTCACCCTTACACAGGCCTAGCGACTGGTCCATGACCATCTGGCAACTACTGTCGTGAGGGAAACAGAGTAAACCTTCTTGAGATCATTGATCTATTGATTGCTAGCAAATTGCTAACTGTCTGTAGTTTATACGTCCACTCTATGGTGTGAAAAGCATGACGCAAACTGGAAATATAGACCATCTACTTTCAAAGTAAAAGTTGCACCCTTTGAATCATGCTGGCACAAGTTTATACTACTTTTATGCAGCGCTTTATTAAGCTGTACTACTGCTCAACGAGTAGTTAGCAAGTATTTGCAGACAAAAATGTAAAACTACAGGTAACCGTGGCAATCTGCTGTCAACTGTGGCAATCATGGTGAGGTGTTTGGTGGAGGACTGTCTTTAAAACCAATTTAACCCAGCGAGAGCCAGCAACCTCCAGGTACAACCACGAACTCCCAACCAGTAACAATGGGAATAGCCTATATGTTTCCTAGCAACCATATTGGCGAATATCTCTCAAACAAGGTGCATATGACGTCACGGGAGAAACCTTGCTGTTGGAGCCTCTAGTGGCAAATCCAGGAACTACAGTTTTGATGCTCGGTCACGTGAAAACTTTTGGCACTCCGTGTGATTTTATTTTTAATCCTTTCAGCTCTCGGTCTGAAAAATAGAAAGCAGCAGCAACAAATAAAAAACACTGATGTCGACCTTTCTCTTCGCTTTCACTCACACAGAGGTTTTGTGTTCATCTCCACAGTCGTGTGAGCAGGATTTTCTCAGCCAGAATATGTTTGTGAAGTGATAGATTTTGTTCTGCTTGTGTTACAGGATTACTCGATCAGAGTCTGAGAAGATTAGACTTTTTCTCTCCTTCAGCTCAATCACTTGTTTTTGATTCCTCTTTTGCCTCGAGAGTCCTCCAGCTTCTCTCTTCTCTGTTTTTTTGGAGGGTGTTTGGGAGTCGGGGGGGTCCTTTAGTTCATTTCTTTCTGTCACTTTCTCACGTGTTTCTCTTCATTGAAATTCAATCACATCTCGTGTCGCTGAGACTTAATCCTGTCAGAGCTTCACCCCGGACGGACCTCTCACTCTGCTCCCTTTCTTTCATTCACTCCTGTTTTTACTTGTATTTTCTTCTGTCTTTTTTGTTCTCCTGTCCTCATCTGTGTTCATACAGAACCTTCCCATACAAAATACAACACAAAATACAACGTACGTGTTGTTTTCTTTCTGAATCAACACAAATTCATAATAAAAAACACACTTTACATAAAACACATCATACGATAAAAATGAAAAATAAATAAAAAAAAAAAACATTACTGTGATTATCGAGAGAATTTAATTTCTTAAAGACGTCAAGGATTACCATTTAGCGACATGCAGATATACAGACAGTTACAGCCAGGTTACAGCAGCCGTGTTAGTTGTTATTTTACAAAGCAAGCCTTTGTAAAACATGTTTTTTTTTAAAGAAAGAAATGAGAAAAGTATTTTAATAATTACTGAAGTGTGCTGAAATAAAATAATCATAGTGGTCACTTTCACAGCTGTTTCCTCCCGTTAGAAGTAGATATACTTCTTTATACTGCGTACTGTGATGATCCCCTCACTGGGCATGGTAAGTGTTTTCATTGTACCTCTTTTTAGGTGTGTTTTGTGTGCTGCATTAATGCATTAGCAACAGCCAGCTGGGAAGTGGTCCAGGGTGAGCTGTAGAAGCTCCAGGTGTATAGCTTTAGAGGTCACTGGTCAACCCAGGTCCTCTCCACCTCTCTGCATTTCATGACTGCTGTTTAACAGGTTGTTTAAAGCTAAAAAAACCCCCTCCATATTCACACCGATGACCTTCATCCTTCAGCCTCACTCAGAAACAACATCATGCAAATCTAAACTGTGCCACCCACGTGTCCATCAGCTCTCAGCCAAAAGGATGTCAGCCGTAAAGTGTTTCCATACACTTTAACTGCAGCTCGACAAGCTGTTTGATCACTTTGAAGTGATGGAGGCTGTAAAATAAAAAACCTATCTCCACCTTGTTCTTCTTCTGCAGTCTGTTGGGGTTTAAGCTGCTCCTCCTCCTCACTGCAGGAATGCTCTGTGTGTGGTTCAGACAAGGCAGCGCAGCATCTGCATCAAAAAGACCATTTTAGAAATGACTCTGGGTTAAAAACTAGAAAATGGTACATTTATTTGGTCAAGCTGCCTCCAGGGACAATAGTGAGCTTTTACACTCTGATCCCCCTCAGTTTCCTCTTCTCATATGTATTTATTGAGCTGCAGATACCTTAGATGTTAGTTTTTTCTATCAAATTATCCAACCAAATGTCCCAGACCCTGCAGTTCCTCTATGACGCTGGATCCAAAATTGTATTAACAGAAATTTACAGCCATGTTTACATCCTGCTATGAAAAACAGATTCACCACTGTGTTGTCAAAAAGTCTTCACCCAGCGAGAACGAGCAGGATTATCCTCCTTTCTGAAACTTCGAATGACCAAAACGTGGAAAATGGACTTCATGTTTTATTCAGTGACTGAGCCCAAAAACTCATCAGGAACGTTTTACTGAGGTCAGCGCCGAGGACTGTTTTCTCCACAGACTTCTATAGGACCAAAGTCTTTCTACAGAACAGAATTAAGACACTTAGTTTCCCTTTTTAGACTTGGAAACTACATCCGTCTTTGGTCTCAGCATTACGGAGAAGGTACCAACCACAAAGAGATAACAGTCCTGTTTTAGAAACCTACAAAGAGTGTACTCAGAGGTAGGAGGTTTAGAAACTGTGTTCAGTTTGGATCTTTGTGTTTGTTTTGCTTGAACCTACTAAAAACATCTTAGTTAGGTTTACAAAAAGATGGTGTTTGGGGTTAAAACATGCCCCATCTCTGGCTTTATTAGATTATTGTTATCGTTTGAGTTTAGTCAAAGTGTTTTTTATGTTTAACAAATAAATCTTAATCTGATTTGCGATTAAACAGACTATATGTGAATCAGAAGTAAAAACTATAAAGGTGAGAGTTTCCTGTCTGCAGGGAAGAGCTGGTGTCTAGGTGGTGTTTAGCGCCCTGGAGGAAATTATAAAGTCCATGTCAGGTCAGTGACACAGACCTCTGATTTTATTTGAAGAGTTTTAATGATTTGATTTAAGAATTTCTTCTTTCTGTTTTTCACAATCATCTGTTTGTATCTCTTATTAATCGGACTTTCTTTCTTCCTTTCCTTCCTTGTTGTTCTTTTCCTCTGGATCGTTTTCTTTCCTGTTTTCTGTCTTTGTTTTCTTCTTTAACTCTTTTTTTCTTTCTTCTGTTAATCGAAAGTCAAACTCTTCACTGAGGGGTTAACCTTTCTTTCTTTTGCACACCATTTTCTTCTTCTTCTTCTTAAACAGGTGCTTTTATTTCATTCAAACCCACACTTTCTTCTTTATTATTAAGTTCAATTATTTACTTTTTACCGTCACTATTTCTTAATCCTTCTTAACTCCACTTTTTCCTTTTTCCGTCCTCAGATCTTTTCTTTCAGCACTGAAGGTTCAACCTTCTTTCCTTTCTTTTCTTCCTACTTTGCAGAATTTTAAATTTCATTAAAATCATGCACCAAACTAAGCAACATGACAAATTCTGCAGAGAAAGGGATTTGTTGTACACTTACACTCCTTTTTCTTACTATTTCTTTTTGACCTGACAATATTTCATCTTCTCTCTTTTTCTCTTTTTTTTCTTTCCTTCATAAAAAAACTTCCCTGACATAAAACTAACCTCTGGAAGATTTATTTCTCTGTTGCAGTCAATTGTTTGTTTCTGAATTTCATCTCTTATTCGTCTTCATGGGTTTCTACTCATCTTACCTTTCTTTATTTCCTCTCTACTTTCCACTCCCTTTCTTTCCTTCTTTAACTCTTTCTTTCTGCATTCAACAAAATCTTCCCCCAGGGTTCATCTTTCTTTCCTTTGAAGGCTCCTTTATTTTCTTTCTCCTTAAAGAGTTTCCAACCTTAAAGCAAACATGAAGTCTATAAAATTCTGCAGACATGTCCCCTCAGAAACATTTGTTTTTAAACTTCAGTAAAATGCAGAAAACTGGATTTCTTCTTGTATTAAGCGTGCTTTATCCTCTTTGGGTGAAATAGGATTTGCTGGCTCGTTGTTGGGGCCTCACGGAGGCTTGTGCCGGCCCTGCAGCCGGGGCAGAGATGATTTGTGTGCAGCCTGGGTTTGGTTTTGTTCCTGCTGGGGCCCATTTGAATAAGAATGATGCCAATAGAGTGGCTGAGGCAGAAAGAAAGCAGCACAAAAGGCGAGAGGAGCTGAATTTGGACCAGGGACAAACCAGGAGAGGAGTGAAAAGAAGTGCAGGGCGGACAGCCACAATGGAACAATTCACCTTATAATCGCTTTGATATATTATACATGCCTGAAGACTCTAAACATTGTGTAATTATTTATAAATGAGTGTCCCCCCCCCCCCCCCCTCCTCATGCAGAAGAAAGCAGCAGAAAGACTCTGCAGGTCTCTGCTTCTCCTCCGCTGGACTGCATACTGAATAAATGGAATAATTAATGGAAAATTGTATGCCTGTCTCATAAAGATGTCTTTAAAAAACACTTAAAGAAAATTGGTCTGTATGCGCTCACGCTGGATGGGTTTACTGCTGCCTGAAGGGATGAAAAGACGGACAAAAAAGCCAGACTTCATAAGGTGAAACAGTTCAGCCGAAGCCTGACGTGTCAGATAAAAATGACCCAAAGATCGAGGTCATTTTTAACGCTTGTGTTCAGATGCTGGGGTTTTGGTTTACATTCTATTTATCTCTTACAGAAGCGTTCTAGCAGCTCTCTTAGTGATGTCTGCCGGTGAACTCTGGAGCACCTCAGGGCGCTGTTGTAGCTCCCTGTTTATTTTACATGCTGCCATTCAGAGTTTTAGAAACACTGAGGTCAGAAGTGCAAATGTTCCCCTAGCAGAGCCCCCCATCAACCAAACTCTCTATATTTTTTAAAGTGTTTAAGAAGAGAGATGATTTGATTGTATTTTGTGGAGTGTGATGCTGTCTCTGTGTCATGCTCTGAGGCCATGTTTGTAATTCTGGTGGAGACTGTAATTATTTTTGTTCACATACTTTTAGGTTTTTGGACACAAGGGTATATAATGATCTCTGGTGAAATTAAACAAACTTGAGATACACTTTTTGGTTTTATCCAAACTGACATTTATGCAGAAATCAGGTTTGATTTTTCACATTTTCCCAGTAAAGATAAAAAATATATTCTGTGACGGGAAAGAAACTTTAGTTGTTAATCTTATGTTTAAAAGCTGTTGGTGGTCCGACTTTTATTGTGAAAGGCTTCATAGTTGCACGTCTGTCGGATTTAAAGGTGAACAGTATTTTTTGTATGGCTACTGAGGTGCACAGAATGAACAGGTGCAAGTTAAACTTTGAGACGTGTTTCCTTCACGTTAAGGAAAAAAGCCGAGCACTGACGAAGACTTCCGGGTAGAAAGAACTAGTTTTCTTTGTTAGGATGAAGCTCCTTTCTCCTCCTGCTGCTGCTCCTCTTTCTGTGTTCGTGGAACAGTAAGCAGAGGATGGATGGATGGATTCTCCGAAGCGTGTCTCAGCCCGGCGGGGAGGAGGAGGTGGAGGTCTCTCTGCCTCTGCTTTCTTCTTCCACCTTTTTTCATGTTTTTGGTTTAAACTCTCGTAGTGGGTTTGGTCCTTTCTGTCTCGCGGGGGGGCATTGCGTGTAGTTCGCGTGGCCGGCCGCGCGCTCTGATTGGCTGGCCGTGATTACCGGCACGCTTCTCTGTGCGGGGCGGACAAACACCGCGGGCGTCATTATGTTAATGAGCTTCTCCCGCGGCACGGGGCAGACCTGCCGCAGCATTCATCCCCTCATCCTGCGCGCTGATGCCAGGCCGGGGGGGTCACAGGGGGGGCGCGGGGGCAGGGGGCCGGTCATTGTCCTCCGCGCGCTATATAAGCGGGCTGAGGCCGGTCGTGTGCCAGGCTCACCGGCTCGCACGAGCTGATCCAGAGCAGAAAACACGCAGAGACACGCGCGCCTCTCCGAACTGACACAGACTTCAGGTGAATTCCTCTCGCGTGGATCCCTCACGCCTCCTCTCCTCGCAGTCATGGACTCGCTCTACTCCGACATCGACAGCAACAGCTGCGACTTCTTCCCGCACAGCGAAGACGAGGAGTCCCGCAGCCCGCGCTGCGCGTCCCCGCAGCCCGAGCAGCAGAAGAAGCAGCGGCGTCGCGGCCGCGCGCGCAGCGACGCCACGGTGCAGGTGGTGAAGAAGAACCGGCGCCTGAAAGCCAACGACCGCGAGCGTAATCGCATGCACAACTTGAACGACGCGCTGGACGCGCTGCGCGGCGTGCTGCCCGCATTCCCGGACGAGACGAAGCTGACGAAAATCGAGACTCTGCGGTTCGCGCACAACTACATCTGGGCGCTGTCCGAGACCATCCGCATCGCGGACCTGCAGGCGGGCAAGGCTGGAGAGCCGCCTGTGCTGCTCAGCCCGTGCCTAGCCGAGGCCCCGAGCCCGGGCAGCGATGCCTGCTCCTGGAGCTCCAGCGGCTCCTCGTCCTCGTCCTCCCCGGCCTACTGCGCCTCCAGCCCGGGCAGCCCCGCCGCGCCCGAGGACTACAGCTACCTGCGGCAGGACGCGCTGTACGGCTTCCGCAGCTTCGTGCCGGGCATCTACTGATCCATGAGCCCGGAGGTCCCGCTGGAATAAGACTGAGAGCCGCTATTTGCCTTACTCACACCTCATCACCATCGTCGTCGTGCCTCTACGTATGGACTGGAAATGAAAGGAACTGAATTTGATCTGTTTTTTTATTATTAGTTTTGGGTTTTGTAAATTTCTCCAAAAACCTTTGCACTTTCCCCTCTCCCCCCTCTCTCCCCCAGAGTCTGCAGGTTACCTCAGTCTCAGTTTTTCTGTTTTCGTGTCCGAG
Organism: Diplotaxodon limnothrissa; assembly: GCF_057381915.1. Lineage (NCBI taxonomy): Eukaryota > Metazoa > Chordata > Actinopteri > Cichliformes > Cichlidae > Diplotaxodon > Diplotaxodon limnothrissa. The sequence continues at coordinate 10,692,080 of NC_140597.1, read as the reverse complement.
GTGAAAAGTCAATTTTACAATTAGTAGAGTGATTCTGCAGAAAAGAGAGCGTGGAAATCGAGTTTCAACGCTCCCACAATAGACTGAAAGGAGCTGCCCGCATTCATTATGTATTCCACACACACACACACACACACACACACACACACACACACACACACACACACACACACACCCTCTCTCTGCTGTGTTTTTATTTATTCGACTTGTTTCGTTTTGTCACGTGAAATTTGTATTTTGTACATAAAGAGATTTTATTCTATTTACTTGGAGCTTTGGTGCCACTTTTCTACTAAATAATAAAGTTATAACGTTTCTATAAAACTCGCCTCTGCCTGCTTCTCCTTGATCCCGAGCCTCAGTCTGCGCAGATATGCTGCAGTAATCTGAGTTTAATCCGGGTTTAACCGCCGTGCACGGGCGCAGACAATGGCTTCAGGGATCGTGCGTGAGTTTTTCTTTTATTATAATGATAATTAATATTAATAAGATAACGGTTTGCTGAGAGCAGCAGGTGGAAGCACGTCACGCGACACGGAGATCGTTTAAAGTTTGACTGTGATGTTAATGAGGCACAAATAAAAAGCGGTGGAAGATCATAAACAAGCAAACTGCAACTAAAGGATTTAATGTGATTTAATGAGCTTTACAGATGCACCAGCCTGTTGTTCTGCGCATGTGTACAGGCGATTAGAGAGCAATTTCAAAATAAAACAATAAAATGAGACCTGGAAACGCTTCAGAATAAGAGTGTTTCTGAAATACAAAATTAAAATATAATGAAAGATATTGTGGCAGAGGAGGGAGGTGTTTAATCTTCTTCCCCCTCTTCCTCCTCTGGGAGTCACAGCAGTCTTGTTGTCTCTGCACGTTTTGAGGATCTACAGACAATCAGGGAACACCGGAGGGAGGACACAGTGCTACCAACTGCTGGAGGAGGAGAAAAGAGGAAGGAGATTCGAGTATAGAGTGACAATAATCCTCCTGCAGGAGTAATCTGACCGAGAGTCATACTGCAGGAGTCTTCTTCGTTGTTTCCTTCTTCTGTTACTTCTTCTTCTCATTTTTTGTCTTCATCCTCTTACTTCTCCTCCTCTGTCACCTTCTCCTCCTTTTCTCCCTTCTCTCCCCTCTCATCTTCTACATTTCCCCCTTTTTTATTCACATCCTGCTCCTTCTCCTCTTCCTTCCATGTCTTTTTCACCTCCTCATTCTCCTCCTTCTTCCTCATCCATCCACCCCTTCATCATTTGTCCTCCTTCTTTTCCTCTTCCTCGTCAATTCATCTTTCTCCTTTTCCACCTCACTCTTTCTTCTCCTCTTCCCCTTGCACTGTCCCCTCCTCCTCATTTTTCCTTCAAATTAGCATCTTCCTCCTGACTCTTTCTCCTCTTTTACGGTTCTTCCACCTCTCCTCATTTTCCTTTGAATTCTCCTCTTTGTTTTTCACTGCTTGTTTTCCTTTCTTTTTCTCCTCCTACTGCTTCCTTTTCCTCTCCCCATCTTCCTCACACTTATCGTCCTTTATTTTCCTATCATCATTCTCCTCTTTCGCCTTTTCCTCTCCATTCTCCTTCTCTTACTCCTGCTCCTTTACTTTTCTTCCTTTACCTCCTCTGGCCTAATTTTTCTTCTTCTTCTCCTCACCCTCTCTCACCAACTCCTTGATTTCCTTTTCTTCCTCCCCCTCCTCCTTTCTCTGTACCAGCAGTTGTGTTAAATATTTTGTGGATTTGTTATAAATTTTATTTATGTATTTGTCACCGTAAACCTTGTGCCAAAGTTTTTCTCTCATGAGATTAGATTAAGTTACAGGCTGACTTTCATCTGCAGGTAAACACACTGTGATTCACACCCACAGACACAGAGATATCACAAAGCCTTTCAGTGCATACAGAGACAATTCTCAGTATCAATAATTTAATGATATAAAAACACATCTGATAAAAAAAGTTAGAAAAAGCAGAAAAGACCGGAAAGATTAAAGTTTATCCTGTTTCCGAGAGTTTCTGATCACAGACATCTCAGGACCCCCATTATTTCCTCCCGGGAACGCGATGATTGCGCGCCCCCGATGCCGACCCGCTGCATTGTTGGTGTGCGCGGGGCCGTGCGCTAATTGAGCGGGATTAACCGCCGGCGGCCCGCGTGCACCTGCAGCCCCGTAATGAGGTCCAGTAAGTTTTAATTAGATTTCTATTGTGGCCGCTGAGGATGAAGCCAAATCTGTCAACTGCCTCAGCGGCCGAGCAGGAAGCTCATTGGCTGGAAAACACACGCGCCCTGCACGCACACCAGCCCCGGACCCAGCAGGATTTTTATTATTAAAGGGAGGAACTTAAACACACACACACGCGCGCGCGCAGATGACAGACTGACCTCCCTTTTGAAGGTTTTCATCTTGCTTCAGTTTAGGGGACGCCTGTAAATACTCCAATACCCATGATCCTCAGCAGCTGTCAGGTGTACCCAGCAGTTTAATCAAGCAAGCAGGGGAGAACCACAGACTGTAAATAAAAGATGGATGCAGCCACTGTGAAGTCATCCATTGGTTTCTTGAAGCCTCAATATTAGTGGGATAAAAAATATTACATCTCACTAAAACAGGCTACGCCCCTAATAATGCAAACCTTAAGCTTTAATGCAATTTAAACAGTTGAAATATTTTTTTCCTCCTTACAGAAGTTATGAAGGCCTAAATTATCTATAAGAGACCAAACAGTTTGTGTATCAACTTTAAATATATTTATATCTGCTATAAAGTTTCTACATGGGAGTCTATGGAGACTGACTCACTGCTGGAGCCTCTGGTGGACATCAGAGGAACTGCAGCTTCACAGCTTTCAGGTTGGCTTCACCTGGTTGAAGCTTGTGTGTATCTGAAATATGTTTTAAAAAACAACTTAAATAACAAATTCGGATCACCCAGACATATGCAGACCTGGTTATATTTGAGAGACATAAGCTCACCCCCACATAAAAAAAATAAACTGTTTAAAAGAAAATCCAAAACTTTTAATTTCTTGGGTCTTGTGTTGTTTCAGGACTGCTGTGATGTGACATCATTTTATGATCAGTAAAAAAATATACAATATAAAACTCTAAAAGTACATACTGGGTTTCACTCTTCATTCTCTGTTCATGTGCTTTTTCAAAAACGTTGTGTTTTACTTACAATCCATGGGATCGCGATGTCCCACACACCAAACATTTCTAAACTTCAAGAAGAATCACTTAGACTTCAGTGGGCACATGAAGCCTGGGATCAGGACTTTTCACACAGACTCCAAAGTTATACAGAGGACAGGAGGTGAGGTGGTGTGATGCCTCACAGCAGAAAGGTCCTGGCTTAGAATCCACAGGCGGGCTTTCAGTGTGGAGTTTGAATATTCTTTCCAACTTCCTCCCAAAGTCCAATGACATGAAAATCAGTCTAACTGGTGACTCTAAACTGGCCGTAGCTGTGAACGTCTGTTTTTGGGAACTGAAGCAAAGTTTGGCTACTGACATCAGACTTGATAAGCTGATAGGCCCGATTTGGGGTAGAGGGACATCAGGCCTTCAGTCGAATGGGGGGGGGGGATCCTGGAGGAGGACAGCAGGAAACAGGAGCTGAGCTTCTAAAGCATTCTTCCTTCCTTTTTAACTCAACGCTTCCCTCCCTTAAGAGGATTTAGCTGAAAGTCACACCCAGCGGAGGCAAATCTTAGTTTCTGTGAACTCAGCAGTTTTTTGTTACTTTATGTTTCAGTTTTTGAAAGATGGTTTAACAAAATAAAACAGAAGATCAAAACCCTGCAGGCCTCATTATTAGTAACTACACTGAAATGCGGTGCTCAGGAGCCCATTCACTGTTACTGAAGCACACTGTGGGCCCAGAGTGGACTGGGTTTGCTCGATTGTTTTGAAATGTATCTCAAAAACAAGTAAAAATATTAAGATATTAAGACAAGATTAGTTTTCTGTCTATTAACTACTAACACCACTGATGAGATTTGTATTTAATACAACAACCTGCAAGTTCTGCAAGTTTATTCAGTTGGTTATTTACCTGGAGTTACTTGTCCAAAACTACACTAGTGAAACACTTTTATTTTGAAAGGCAGGGAAGGAAGATGCCTTTTTCCCACATGTGTTGCACAGTCTGTCCATGGAAGGTCTTTGTGACATTTTGTGAGACTGTAGCTCTGCAAGGATACGCCAAAATTAAGCCAATAGAGATGCACCAAAAGTTGCATTTCTGCTAACATCCACTAGAGGCGCTAGGAGTGAGTCAGGCCCCATAGACCCCCAAGAAATAAACATGTTTATTAACAGCCTGATACGAAACAATTTCATCCAAGTATGGTCACTTCTGGTGCTGATGTTGATGTTTAAAAAAAAAGGGTGACATCACAGTGGATGTGTTGATCTTTTTGTACTGTCTGTAATTTATACTGGACTTCAGGGTTCTACTTCCTGTCGGTACTGTCTCAGGTTGTGGTTTCAGCTTTATGGCTTTATCACCTCATTTAATATTGATCAGCAAAAGATGAAGGAGACAGAAGGCTGCCGCCCACCAGCAATCCTTGCACTGTGTATGTGTGTGTGTGTTAAAGCAAGGAAGAGAGACAACTTTATTGATTAGAGCACATGATGAATACAGTGATGCACTCAGAGCTCGGGGCTCAGCTGGGCTGGCCTGCAGGGCGCTGGCCCCCCTGTCCCCCTGCTCTCCATCTTTAACTGGTCGCTCTGCAAGTTGAAATTGTGACGGTGGAGGTGCAGGAGTCAAACTACATTGAACACACACGGGACGGTGAAATCTCCCTTTACAAAAGACAAACATAACTTTGGCTTTCCTGTAAATCTCTCAGTGGAGCGTGGACTTGAGATAAAACCATAATCTCTGAATAAAGTTGTGTTTAGTTTTAAAAACTATTGTTTGATTCTGGCTTATTTTTAAAATACATGGAATGAAAATTCTATTGATGCTGATCATTGGGTCGTTGTAGAGAGATTGTATGAAAGAGAAGCATCCACTGCTGGGAGCCTGGTGGTCCCTCGTGTGGACCACCATAACTTCCAGTTCACTCTGACCTGCATTAAGAAGTGAAACTGTGGATTTGACAGAAGCCTCTTTGATTTGTGCAGGTTTGGTGCAGGACTGTTCTGATCGCCTTGTTGTCACCCCGAGGCGACAGCAGACACACAGCACTGATCCCAGGTCAGCCTATGCAGCCACCTCAAGGTCACAGTGTCACCTTTAGACAGTGACCTTCGACCTCTGGCTTTCAGCAATCTGCCCGTCAAATGTAAGAGCGCAGAGAGGTGGAGAAGCTGTTGAGAACATCAGAGATGAAGAGAGGAGTCTCAGAAATGTTTCCTCCTTTAAGATGTTTTCCATTATTTAGATGGAAATACAAAACACACACACACACACACACACACACACACACACACACACACACACACACACACACACACACACACACACACACACACACACACACACAACACAAAAAAATAAATGGACTTTTTTTTACTGGTCACATCTTTGCCACAAGTGGCAAACAGTTAAAATTAAAAACAACCAAAACAAACAGGAAAAGAGTGGTGGGTTAAATTAAGAGGTGATAAAGACCTGCTTGATTGGTTATTGTTAATTATAAAATAAAATATTTTTAAATGAAGAGAATAAAATATTGATGATAAAAGATTATTATTCAGTCTGATTATCAATAAAAGACAAAGAGTTTAATCATATGTTACCCACAGTTTATGGTTCTGATTCTTAAACATTACCCGTTATAAGTGGAGCCTCATCTGTTTCAGCCTATAGTTGAAGATTCAGCTTCTCCCTCTGTGAAGTAAAGTGAACAAATTGTACATTTAAAATCTCACAGAATGCACTAAATACTCAGTATTTGTACTATCATCCAGCATGCAGTACTTTTAAGTAAACATGTGCACTCCTGAGAACTCTCTGAGGTTGCTGCAGTAATCTAAGCTTGTCTGAGATGAACCAAGTGATAATTAACAATGAATTTAAAGAGTCTAGTCTACAACCTCAGTTTAATTCAACTTTATTTATATAGCCCCAAATCACAACAGTCGCCTCAAGGCGCTTCTTATTGTAATGTAGACACTACAATAATACAACCGAAAAATTCCCAACAATCATATGAGTATGAGCAAGCACTTGGCAATAGTGGGAAGGAAAAACTCCCTTTTAACAGGAAGAAACCTCCGGCAGAACCAGGCTCAGGGAGGGGCGCCCATCTGTCATGACCGTTGTGCTGTCCAAAAGACACACTGTGGTAGCCAGAGATTAAGAATAAGTAATAAATAAGGCAGAGCGGTGTACAAACACATAGTGAGTGAAGAAGAAACACTCAGTGCATCATGGGAATCCCCCAGCAGCCTATACTATTGTAGTATAACTAAGGGAGGACTGAAGGTCACCTGGTCCAGCCCTAACTATATGCTTTAGCAAAAAGGAAAGTTTTAAGCCTAATCTTAAAACTAGAGATAGTGTCTGTCTCCCGAATCCAAACTGGAAGCTGGTTCCAAAGAAGAGGGGCCTGAAACCCGAAGGCTCTGCCTCCCACTCTACTTTTAAATACTCTAGAAACAACAAGTAAGCCTACAGTCTAAGAGCAAAGAGCTCTAATATAAGGCCGATAAGATGGGCCCTGATGAGAGGTCTCCTGACTCATGAAGTGTGAGGTAACGACTTGTTATGGGGCTTATGTTCTCTTTTCATCTCAACAACTGTCTGTCATTTACCTGTTTACCTGTTACCTGGCCCCTCCCAGTTCCCCCCCTGCGGTGACAGTCTGTCAAACAGACCGCCATACTTAGAGGACCAATTAGACTCAGCTAAAGCTTCTGTTTTATCAACAAATCATTATCCAGCAGCAGGACAGCCGTCGGCACGCCTGCCAGACACGAGAGCTTCACCAGCAGTAAAAATCCTTCTGCTGCCGTGTCATGCTTAAAGATGCAAACAGGCAGAGAAAAATCTGTCCAACACAAGTCCCATCTCTGCCTCAGAGATCATATCATTATTCATAGATGAATATGTGAGCCAGACTCACTGAATCACTGGTCTTCATGGACCCAGGTCTGGACGAAGAGGGAACACAGTTCAAACTCTATTTATACAATACCTTTCAAACAGGACTAATGCACAAGAGCATGGGTTCAAATAAGAAAACCGTAAAGCTGGGTAAAAAAGAAAGTTTTTCAAAAATACACGAGAGAGGGTGTAACCGAAAATCCACCTCCAGGTCTGAAATGTGCAGTCGCCATAGCAGAGCCTTAAATCTGCATTCTCTTTGATGACCAGCAGGGGGCGACACCTGTAGTTCCCTAAATACTTTCCAATAAGTCTATTGGAAATTGGCCCCCAGCTCTCATGTACTGTGAAAGTAAACAGTAGCCTGATCATCAGATTTAGGCTATACTAAACATCATAAGTGTCAGAAAGGAGGATGATGCTGATTGGACAAAGACGTGTGATATAAAAGTCCTCGGCCAATGATAGTGATAACAAGAAAAACATAAACTTAGCTGATACAAGCAGCTGAAATGAGTTTCTTACAGAAGAGGATTAGAGCCACTAGAAAAAAAAGGGTTTGTCTTTTTTTTTAGAATACTAACTTTAATCTCAGAATAATCCTCCTCCCTACTTTCCTCTGTGAGCAGCTGGACCTTTGACATATAGTTGTGATGTCAGGTGTGAGGGAACAGGTGTGGGGGAAAAGGAGAGAGGATCCAAATGCGGTGCCCGGAGCTCGGTTTGGAACAGAGCACAGATCTATTATAGAGACTGAACTTAACATGAATGATTGGAATTAAACAGGAAACACACACAACACAGCAAAATCTCCAGTGTTAAATTAACACTAGAGAGTGTCTATATGGGTCCACACCTCTGAGTGTTAAATACAACACTGTTGAGTGTTAAATTAACACTTTTGACACTTTTGATTTTCTAACACTGGAAAATAACTCAAAATGTTAGAAATATTCCAGTGTTAGAAAATCAGCACTGCTCAGCGTTAGTCTTTGTTAATCTTCAAAACTGACTAGGTTACTTTTAAACATATAACACTGTCAAAAGTGTTAATTTAACACTCAACAGTGTTGTATTTAACACTCAGAGGTGTGGACCCATATAGACACTCTCTAGTGTTAATTTAACACTGGAGATTTTGCTGTGAAGGAGTTGACGGCGAGGAGGCAAGGAACTGAGAGAAACTGAAATTGGTCGTGTCCAAATTCATGGGCTGCATCCTCCTGAGGACCCGGCCTTTGCGGTCTACGTGGGCCGGGTCCGCAGAAGGTCGGGTAGGCCGGAAGTAAACGGCTGGGGAAATTGGACGGTCTAGCCTTCAGATTAGCGTCACCGCTGTCTCGGTGGAGTTTAATAAACTCAGCCGTCTGCTCCTTGCTATCTAAAATATAACAGGACACTGGCGTAAATTCTCGACCATCTCACACTTCTGTTTAATCAGTTTTCTGTTTGACGTTTAGTCAGCTGTGTAAAAACCAAGGAGGAACCCACCTGGGGGATTAATAAAGTTTTATTTTATCTAATCTAATCTAATAACTTTAATCTCAGCCAAACCGATTTGCTCATGAACAAACAAAACACTGAAAAAAGCCCAACAATAACATTTTTAGGTTGTCTAAGTGACTTATATATTAGGTTTAACCCGAGTAGCGAAAGTTCGCGGTGATCTGAAAATGATGTGCCAGGAGTTGTGCCGTTCTCAGCGGCTTCAGTGACCCTCGAGCTCTCGGCTAGCTATCGAGCTGGTGGGTAGCAGACGTCTCCGAAAACGTTGAAGCACTTTTGCAAATATGCAATATCTTGATAAACGGAGCAGATATTTGATGTTTACACAGCTACTTTCTCGCCTGAAAATATGTTAAAAGTTTATTTTGTGACCCAGAAAGATTAGTATGAGTAATTTTAAAACTTAGTAGCGGCCGCCATTGGTGGAAACTGGAGTTTGGCTGGGCTGTGCTATGAATTCTGGGATATGGTAGGCCACGAAGGACACACCCGACCCATCCTTCAAATTCGGGGAAAAGGAGGACGCATTTGTCGGCTGCATTCGGAGGAGTCTACGAATTTGGACAGCCTTCGGCGCGTCGCTGTGATGTAATCGGTCTACAAATGCGGCCTCAGGAGGATGCAGCCCATGAATTTGGACACGACCATAGACTGGATAATGAGGAGGATCGGAAACAGATGAGAACACAGCTGGGATACATCTAACTAATGGAACAGAGGAAGTAGAACTAAACATAATGCACACAGAAAAAAAGGTTATCACAATAAAGAAGGATAAATACTAGACAATGAGGAAAAAGTCCAAAACTGAAAAAACTATGTGTCAACAACCCAGGTACAACGGTGAGAGAGATTATTTGGGATTATTCCAGTGTCCAGAGTTACAGCAGTGACAGAGGACATGACAGTTTAAACGGACACCTAATCAGTGACTGAAAGTGTTGGCAAACAGTGAGGAGCGCTGAAATTCATCCATGGAAAATTTACATTACATTGCATCAACTCTGCGTCCCAGGTGGCTGGCAGAGTTTAACGAAGTAACAAAGAAACAGGATTGCCCGATTGGCTGTTGAATCTCCACGTGTCTCCGTCTGCATTTGCTATGGAGTATAATTTCACTCCTCCAAAACTCCTCTCTGTGGTTTTGGGGATATGAGAGCTAACGTTTTTAAAAAACATTTTCTTTATTTACCGTATTACAAACACATTTAACCGAAACTGACAATCACTAATCACAAAAAGCAGACAGAAACATGCATTCAGATATTAGACAGGTCCATATCTTTGAGAAAATCCATAAATGGTTTCTAAAAGTTTCTTTTTCCGTGTCAACCACTCGGTTTGTTATTGCTGTTTTTATATTTTTCCAACTTTATGCTCAATAATCATGAAACAATAATTTTGTGTGAAATTCAGATAAAATACATAAAATCAAGTGTTTATTTATTCAAACCATTAATTAATAAGGAAAATGGACTCTGCACATAATACATTGTATTTATGTAACAAAACTACATGGATAATTTACATGTAATTTATATGTAAATTAGTTAAAATAATCATTTTATCATTGCAGTCTCTGCAACCTCCCAAACATCTAAATGTTTCATTTTCAAATCTTCCTTCCATGCAAATAATTTATGTTTCAAATTTTCCACCTGAACAGAAGTAAGGAAATTGGGCTATAACTTAGTAACTGATTACTTTTAGATTCTTGTTTGGTTCTGATCTGGCTCTGATCGGGCTTTTCTGCTTCTTCTCCGAGCTGAAGTCTGAGTTTCTCTTTCACTGATCTCTCAGAGAGACAACAGTTTGGTTAATGAGCGCCTGCTCCTCAGCAGCACGCTCCCATTCAGCTCATTGTAAATTCCTCCACATTGTTCTCAATTTGTTGGCCCACTTTATGCTCTTTGTGTGACAGGACTAAAGCTCTCTCCAGTGTCCTCCTCCTCCGACACTTTTTACGGTGGAGTTCACCTCCTCCTCCTTCTCCTCAATGCCCTCAAATGCTGGAGGAAGATTTCCTGCAGTCAAAGCCTCACAGACTCCACGCTCCTTCTCTTCCTTGTCCTGATTTCTCTGGAGTTTGATCAGATCCTGGTCATCCGTAACAATGCAGGTGAGTCCTTTCACGCAAAAGCACTGCAAAAGGTTTCCATCTCACCCCAAACTCATTCAGAATGAGATGATTGTTTAAAAAAAAATATATGTACAATAACTTTAGTTTATTTAATTTTAAAAATCTAAATTTTAACAGAGAAGAAGAAACTGGCCCTTCAGAATTTCTGAGCCCTCATAACTTTATAAGTACAATACAATACAAATCAACTTTATTTATAGAGCACATCTGAAAAGCAATGGTATAACAAAGTGCTTAACAAAAAAGACAGAAAATAGAACATAAATATTATAAGACCATGACAACGTACCAAATATGCTAACAGGTCAATGTCACTAATACACCGGAATAGCATGAAATGCATATAAAAAAAAAACATAGTAAAAGCACAAGGCCATAAAAAGATATGTATAGAAGAGAAATAGAGTAAGTCTAGAAATCAGATACAGGCATTAACTAACAGGAAAGGCAAGGTTAAATAAATAGGTTTTTAACCATGATTTAAATGATGGGATAGAATCAGACGCGTGGATAGCAATAGGCAAGGCAAGGCAAGGCAAGGTAAGGCAAGTTTATTTGTATAGCACAATTCAACAACAAGGTGATTCAAAGTGCTTTACAGAGACATAGGAAGGTTATTCCACAAATCAGGTGTAGCCACGGTCACCTCTAGACTTCAGATCAGAAGTCTATTCAGCCTACCCCAGGGGTGTCAAACTCCAGGCCTCGAGGGCCAGTGTCCTGCAGGTTTTAGATATTACCCTGTTTCAACACACCTGAATCAAATGATCCAGCAGTGAGCCTGTGCTGTCCTGTAATTTAGCCATTTGAATCAGCTGTGTTGGGTTAAGGACACATCTAAAACATGCAGGACAACGGCCCTCGAAGCCTGGAGTTCGACACCTGTGGCCTCCCCAAACGTGCATCTTGATCCCAAATCAATCTTCTTTTCTTGTGACTCGGTAGAAAGCTTGAAACCTCTAAAACTACTTACTGCTTGTGTTAAATCTGTTAGACTTTTACTGCTTTACATAAACATTTAAGGCAGGGGTCTCCAACTCCAGACCTCAAGACCTCCAGACCTGCAGGTTTGAGATGTGTCCTTGATCCAACACAGCTGATTTAAATGGCTAAATTACAGGACAGCACAGGCTCACTGCTGGAGCCTCTGCTGGACATTGAAGAGCTGCATGTTTTGGTGCCTCAGTGTTGGCTTCACGTTTTAGACCTGGAGGTTGATTATTGGTCTGTGCTTGTGTGAAACGTTGTTTTTATCAAAATGGATCATGTTGAAACCAGAGTGAGCGGAGCATGGAAGGAGAAAGCTCGAACGCTCCATCAGCCACTCGAGGAAGAAGCTGAAGAGCATTGTTGGGAGACAACAGAGGAGAAGGAAGAGTTCGGCTTTTGTTTGTGGCGTTTCTGTGAACACAGAGAACTTTCAGAAAATGACAGGATTTCACTTCCACTTGGTTTCTCTTGACTTCCTCCATTCAGACGGTCGGCCTCCACCCTGAGGCTGCTCCGCCCTCCATTCACTCACCTGTCCGTCTGCAGCCCAGGAAGTGCACCAATCACCACCCTGTAACAACACACACACACACACACACACACGCACACACACACACGCACACACACACACACACATGCACACACACACACACACGCACACACACACACACGCACACACACACACACACATGCACACACACACACACACACACGCACACACACACGCACACACGCGCACACACAGTTTTCCTGTGCATGTGTGGGGCCTTTTACATGATGAGTTCATGTTACACAGAGAACTTCATTTCATTTATGCAGATTAAGTGATCAGCAAATTATACCTGAATCTCATTTTAATAAACGGGTATATTTAAAATGAAGACCCACGTTAAAACGAGGAATATTCGCCTTTTCTGTTATCGGCTAACAGGAAAGTCTCTGAGATCCACATTTTTAAAGAAAAAATAAGAATACAAAAATGTCTCTTTCACTGTGTTTGGTTGAGTTTTACGGAAAAATGCAAAAACTCAACGACAAACAAACCAAACAGAGCTCAGGATCATCCAGAGCAGGCAGCAGGTGAGCTGAATCCACCTGATCACCTCACTCCACCTTTCAGCAGGTGAAGCAGTGAAAAGGCTTGACTCTTCTTGGATTTTGGGGACCTGGCGTGCACCTCAGCAGAAACCTCTGAGATATGCAGCAGCTGCTGTGTTTTGAGTGAGTGAGGATTAAATGAAGACACGGACAGGCGGGACTGCTGTGTAACAGCTGGAAACCAAAACTAGATGCCAAAGTAATAAACTGAAGTCAAATTAAAAGCCAGACTTCTCAGAAAACTAACACACACGTTGTACTTAAAATACTGACTAAAAAAAGGAAAAGAAATGTCTTTAGTCTTTGTTAATGAACACACTGCCAGTGTTGGGAAGGTTACTTTTAAAATGTATTCCACTACAGATTACAGAATACATGCCCCAAAATGTATATTGTAACGTATTCCGTTACGTTACTCAATGAGAGTAACGTATTCTGAATACCCTGGATTACTTGATATATTATCATGCTTTTTACAACTACATGAATGTACTATTGCTGTGTGATTTATTACGATTACTGAAGGTCCGCGGCTCCCAACCGTAGTAAAGGGACCTCTAGCTAATACGGTGGGTTTCATGTCGGGCTTGTAGCCGAAAACTAGCTTTACTTTGTTGTCTGGATGCTAGCAAGAGACAGAGAGAGGTGTTGAAAGGCTGCTCCAACGGAACTTATTGTTTCGGAGAAAAACACGAACACTGTGTACAGTCGAGTCTTAATAGCTTACTTACAACTGGGCTCGTCAGGCACTCTTCTTGGATGCAGTGGTTATTATTATATTTACATGCTTCCAGCTCCCGTTTCTGCTCGATGACAACTCGTACTTTTCCACTTTTCTCCCTCCTCGCGCTCACAGGCACATAACGGATATGGCGGTCCCTGCAGCACGGACTACAATGCCCATGATGCTACGTTCTTTGCTTATTAAAACTGAACTGCTCTGCCTATTAGCTTAGCACAACAACAACAACAACAACAAAAAGGCGCTCTCTCACCCAGGAAACAGACAGTCGCAGAGAGCGTCACCCTGTAGTCATGGCAACCGTAACGCTGCCGCCTAACAACAGTACATAGAACATAACGAAAATATGAAACAGGAAAATACCGCAGTGTAATCCATTTATTTCAACAAAGTAACTGTATTCTAAATACCACCTTTTTAAATTACAACTGTAACGGAATACAGTTACTCATATTTTGTATTTTAAATACGTAACGGCGGTAAATGCATCCCGTTACTCTCCAACACTGCACACTGGGATGTGTACCGTCACACTTCGGAGACGCTTGAGAATTTTAAAGAAGACATTCATTATTTAACTCTTTCATGCATGAATTATGACAACCTCAATCGGATTTTTTTTCTGAAGTATTTTTATTCATCTTTAGGCATAAAAAAAAGATTTTTTAACTTTGTTTTTTTAAACATGTACTTTTCAATGAGACATTACTTTGATCATTTTGCTACTGGTCAAACATTAAATCCTCATGTGAATATCAATAATAAGGACTTTTAATTTAAACATAGCAATTAAAATGGAAATTACTTCAGAGGAAAGACGATAGTTGAATGGCCACGCCTGCTGTTTGCACCGAGTACTTGCAGCCTTTTACCTCGATCATTGTTCTTTGGATGTGGGATGCAAACGTCTGGAGAGATTTCCCTCTCGCCGTTGAACGCTAAAGGTGCACCAGGAAGGAAATAAAAACTGGTCACTTATTAAAACTGAAACACTCTGGTAACCGTTAAAACAGATGTGTAACGTGTAGCGCATATTTCAACGTGCAAACTTTTACGCTGTATTTTTTTTGTGTAAAAAGGATTAAAAAGAGGCTAATATTTTAACCAGTGATTCTGCTGCAAGTTTCTTCCTGTTAAAAGGGAGTTTTTCTTCCCACTGTCACCAAGGGCTTGCTCATATTGGGTCGTCTGATGATCGGGGTTTTCTCTGTTTTGCTTTTTATCGAAAAAAAAACCCACTTTGAGGCAAATTGTTGTGATTTGGGGCTATATAGATAAAACAGAATTTAATTGAAACAATCAATATGTAGAATGAATCTTGGTGCCTTGGGTAGTCGTCTAGGATTAGTTTGGAAGAGCACATACAAACACACATATGTTTATGTCATATTTATGTTGTGTGGAAGGCACAGTTTCTGACCCAATATGCAGGACTGAGCTCAAAACAGCTTTACTGCTGAACTTGTAAGAAACACACGAAATGAATAGAAACTAGGAAGTGCACAAAGCAGACACTCAGAAATACTAACCACAGGAAACCTCTCCACAGCTTCAGGGAAATCACAACAAGGACACTAAGGCTTAAATACACACATGAGGTAATCAGGGAGCGAGAACAAACCAGCGGACCTAGATTAGAGTAACGAGACAGAGGAAGCAGAACTGAACACAACACACACGGGATGAGAGACTTTCAAAATAAGACAGGAAACCAACAGACGGAAACCCAGGCACACAAAGTAGATGCAGAACACAGACACGTGACCAACAGGAAGACGAGACTAGAACAGACATGACATGAAATGACAACTAACATGATGAAATAAGAAATCACTAACTATAAATAAAAGCAGCTCCATAGAAACGAATACAGTAAGAAGTAATACTGCTTTCTGAGGAACTTTATCATATGCCAAGAACAAACTCAAAATACTGGGTCAGTGGCCCAGGACCGTGATAGTTACAATCATTATACGTCCTCTGAACTGAACATGTTCTGAGAAATACACCCTGTAACGTGAGATTTAAAAAGACTAAAATATCAGTGAAAACTAAAACTAAAATAGGAAAACCCCCTTTGGAAACTTAGTGACACTAAAGCGATTTGAAAACAAAGCTTAAAAAAAGAAAGAAAATAAAAACGAAAGGTCCATTTTTTAAGTATCATCATAATCTACTGGCAGAAAGAGGCATTTTAATGCATGAAAAATCATGTTCAATAAAAGACAGAGGGAGGAATGAAGGAACAAAGAAAAGAAGGATCTGAAGGTGAAAAAGGAAACTGAAAGAGAAGGAGAGGAGGCGCGCTGGCCTCAGGCAGAAAGCTCTCCTTGCTGACCTCCGCGATGTAAAGATATGTTGTCTTCATTTGTAAAGGAAACACACACACACACACACACACAGCCTCGCGGTTCAACACACACTTATACAGATGCTTGTTCACGCCATCGCACATTCAGTGAGCCGTGCTGGCTCACAGAGGAACGCACAGTTTGTTTCACTGAAACTTTATTGAAATCTTCATACAGACAGTGGGATCTACCTCCTGTCAGAGCACTCCTGACCTGATGGAAACCAAACCAGAGAAGAAGAAGACGTTCTTCTTTAATATACCATCTGATGGCTGTAGCCCATGACTCAGTAGGCACTATAACCGTAAAGCCTAATTAAAGTCTCACCCAGTTTATTGGTCCATATTTCACAGTATGTGGGGACACACTGAGGTGTGTTACTGCTGTTTTCATGATCGGAAATGAGTTTGAGGCGTCTGATCATCTCTTCAGCGCTGAGGGTCGGAGGTGAGCGGGTCGACAGGTAGAAGTGGCCGATGAAGGGCTCTCAGAGAGGAGTGAAGAGAGCGCTAATTATCTCTGAGTGGAGACACGCAGGAAGGCTGAGTGCAGCTGAGAGGACACACACACATTCTGCTCTGGGGCATGTCGCGGGGGTAATTGGCGGTGGTGGAGGGGCAGTCAGTTTCCCTTTAAAAGCCCACAGAGGCAGAACAGAGTCACAGGAAAGTGTCAATCAAGAGAGCAAGCAGCATGAACACACACACACACACACACACACACACACACACACACACACACACACACACACACACACACACACACACCACCTTATGAGGTGCACTGATTTAAACTTCATCCAGTGGGGTGAAGGACTTTGTTTCTACCTCACCTGCAGTTATTACACCTTTATTATTATTATTATTATTTAAAAGATGAATATTTTTAAATTAAAAACATACAAAGACTGTTTAACCTCTGTGCGATGACAGGACTCCATTAGGATGCTCCAGATTCCTGGGAATCTGGGAAAGAAATCGGACGCAGACTCTAAACACATTTAGATTAAAAAAAGAGTCTCTATTGTAGGGTTGTTGTAATTTAAATCCCACAGTGTGTGAATGTGGGGATGACTGGATGTGTAAAGCGCCATTTACAAACAACCTTTCAAACTATGTATGACCATTTATGTTTTCTCCTCCTCTTCATCTTCCTCCTCACCTAAACTGAAGTCAGGCCTCTGACATAAGAAAACGTGCATAAACAAGATAATTTATTCCCGATACTGTCACAGTTACTACTGTAAGCAGATCGGACACATCTGACCTGCCTCTTGCAGAGTGAACAGACGTGGATGCTTCATAGTGGAGGTACATTTTTGTCATATTTCAGTCCAGAGCAAATTCACTGAGTGTCCATCAAGGCAGTGGGAGGGATCTCACTGTGGATGCCTTTATTGATGTGTACTGAGGTGCTAAAACCCTCCATTAAGCATCCAGAGCAGGTCGTGAAAAGTCGTCTTCATGGGGGAAAGAGTTTTAACACATTTATTTTTTTAAATTCCAGATTTACCGTCAAGTTCTCATGTTTTTCAAATAGTAAACTATAGTAGAAACTTACCTGCCAGCTGCAGGTGCTGTGGGGTACAGAGGGATAAAGTGCACTGTCACCTGGTGCGTGTGGACACAAGCTGTAGCAAGCTGTTCATTAACCGAAGTCTTTATCATTGAACAGCACTGGCTAACGTTAGCTTAAAAACGGAGTCCCTGATCACGAATATCACCAAACTCCACATGAGGACAAAAACACTGACGTGGCTTCAGGAGTTGCACAGAGACGACTTTAACGAGGAACCTCAGAGATGTGAGTGATGTCGCTCCCGAGTTCACCTCGTTTCAGCGGTGCATTTGGAAAAAGAAGGAAACCAGACGTAGTTTGAGACTTTGGTTCATTGATCAGCAAGTCAGAGTCCTTCAAGCATCATCAGAAATGTTTTCCTTCATGCCGGTGCTGTTACTGTGCGGAAGCTGAAGGCCATGATGAAACAGAAGGGATCACAAAAGGCAGTTTCTGATGCCTAGCTTCGGGCTGAATTGCAAACGCTATCACATGAAGTTTAACCTCATTGATTTTGTGTTTGCAGCACATTCAGAGCCTGGTCAGAGCTCTGCATGTGGCTCATTTAGTAAACAAACACAAGTTTTATAGTTTTACTCCTTTATATTTTTCACACACTGCTGTGAACCTGGACTGTGAACTCAGGATTGGTGGCAACTTCTCTGAAAAAGCTCCAACCTTGAGCCCGGCAGGAAAATTCTGCATTTACAAGAAGCGACCATGAGGTTTTTCACCTGATTACACGCCACCATTTTTTTTTCCGGTTCTGTGAACTCAGAATTCGTCTTACTACCTTTGTTTAACTGAAGGTCTGAGCGATTCCTCCATAACCAGATTGTTCTATTATTAACTCCAGGTGTTTGTGTTGCATCGACTGCACCGATAGGACAGCTTGAGATGAAGATGAAGATGCCTGCTGTTTTGGATGTTAAAAACATTTCAGCAGCCAAAACATTAAACACGGCCTGATGTAAAACTGGTCTCTGGTGTCAACAGCTTCACCACTTACTCCGCCAACCTCCAAAAATGTTGACTTTTTCACCATTTTAAACCATAACATAAATAACTTTTTGCACATTGTGGACATAAATCATTACAAATGAGACCAAAAAGATGAAAAATTGTGCTCCGGGTTTTCTGCTGTGTGACTGGTGTGTTATTTTGGCTGGTTGTGTGCGTGATCTGAAGACACTCGTTGGTCTTAAGCTAAGATTAAACTTAAGTGGAAGGAAAAGAAGTGTTTGCCGGTCTTAACTGCGGTGAAATGAACACATGATGTACCTGCAGTGATGCTCAGGTGGAGTTGCTGGGGTCAGATGTGGGGACGGCCCCCTCCCTCCTCAGATACAGATCTGGAAACTGAGCCTGCGAGCTGCTGCTGTTCAGGTAAACAGATGGGAGTTTTTCTGCCCTCTGCTCTCTCTGCTCTACATGATAACCTCTGACTCCCCCTCCTCCCCCTTCCAGCTTCTCCTCCTTCCTCCTTGTGCCACTGATTGCACCTGTAACCCCCCTCACTGTTGTCCTCACCCCAGGGCAGAGTAGAGTTTCGTCCTGTTCACCCTCAGCAGACCTCTGTAACTGGTTCATTCATCTCCGCAGGGTGCAGAGCAGACAGCCTTTCCAATATTTGGTGAGCATTTATGGATATTTTGTGTCCTCGGAGAGAAAGGAATTATGGGTTGCTGGAAAAAAGGCTTCTTCCTGTGTTGTCTTTTCACAGTAAAAGTTTTGCAATTTATAAAGTTTATAAGAGAAGTAGGATTATAATATTTACATTGCAACAAAAATAATACACTGTGTGCACAATTGTTAGGCAAGTTGTATTTGTGAGGATTCATTTCATTATTGAACAACTACAGTGCTCTCGGGCAATCAAAGATGTTAATGAACCTAAACCTAAATGTTTAAGAAAGTAAAAATTAGGTTTTGTCTTTCTTAAGAGAATATATATATGAGCACAATCATTAGGCAACTATTAGTGTGCAAAATTATTATGCAACTTAATGAAAAAATGAACATTTTCCCATCTCACTTGTTTATTTTCACCTGTTAAAGTGACAATAATAAGACAACACAAAAAGTACATATTAACATTTGTGACATGTCAAAAAACAAATAAATCAGTCACCAATATAGCCACCCTTCTTTTCAATAACTGTCACAAGCCTTCCATTCACAGTTTCTTGATCTGTTGACGATCAGCTTTTTGTGCAGCAGCCACCACAGCCTCCCAGACACTGTTCAGCTCTGTGTCCGTTACTGATCCAGCCACAGTCCCATCCATCTTGTCCATCAAGAGTCCCTGTCATCTCAACAGTCCATAAAACCTTTGAACATTCTGTGTTCAGATATTTCTTGGCCCTGTCAACTTGTGTGTTTTGTTCAGCGGTGGCCAGGTTTCAGCCTCCCTTACCTTGGCCATGTCTCTAAGCACTGAACACCTTGTACTTCTGGACACTTCAGGCAGGTTGCAATTCTGGAATATGGCAGCAGTGGAGGAAAATGGGTTCCTGGTAGCTTCACGTTTGATTCTTCTCAAATCTTTGGCAGTTAATTAGCATCTTTTTTTTCTCAATAAGTTTCTTGTGACCCTGTTTGCTATTTAGAGTGTTGATCTCCTTAGGCCACTCCCTCACCCTCATTATGCAAAAACACATCAGCTAATATGCTTAAATCCAATAAGCACTCAAGTTTCTACAGCTTGCAATTGGAAAATATGCATAAAAATTATGATCTGGCCAAAATACTCGCTTGCCTAATAATTGTGCACACAGTGTATAAGTTAAAAAAAAAAAAGTTAAGAGAAACACAATAAATAAATGAATAAATAAATAAACAAATAAAAGACATTTTAACCTATGGAAAAATAAAATAAAATTTACCTTTGGTTTTCACTATGTAATAGAAATTTTTTTTAAACTTATTTTTATATGAACATAAAGTGTAATGTTTTAATAATTATTACTGGCTCTGTAGTTGATTCGCCCAATGAAAAATCTCTGCTTCTGACACAAGGTTTACATCAGGAGGGCGTAAGCCTTGTGAATATTTCATGCTGTTCAGGCAAAGTGGGGATATTTCAACGCAACCGAGACATCAAAAGAAGCAGCAACCAATCTGTGAGCTTCTTCGAAACCTGAATAGGAATATTTTTAGAGACCAGGATGTGAGATCTGTTCACTCCTGCTGGAGTCGATACCTTTGAAGCTTGGATTGATTTTCAAAAAGACCTGTAATGTAAGATTTGATATTAGGTCTCCCCCCTCCAACCTCTCACTCTGGGAAAATGAAATCAGACACAAATCAGACACAAATCAATCCGTATGAAGCTGGAAAGATGAAAAATCCTCTCCCGGAACATAAATGCGATAGATTAGAGTTATTATGACTTTTTGAGATAGCTTTGATCCGTGATGTCAGTGTGAATACACAAGGATTTGGATGCAATTTCTTTCACGTTGTAGCGGTAGCAGGAAGTATGGCCATGTCTGCACATGCTGATCGCTGGACTCTTCCTCCTCACGCCTTCTTCCACTACTGCACCTGGAGTACGTGTGTGTGTGTGGGAGCTGATGTTTTTTTTGGGGGGTGTGCAGGAGTTATGAGAACTTAATCAGGGCTGCAGAGTGCAGGAGTCCCCCTCCTCCAGCCTCCCTCCTTGTTTTCCACAATTACCATGAAATTCTTAATGTCCACACAGCTCGCTCAGACTCGAGTCATCCAGAGGGCGAGAGGGCTCCCGGCTGTGCCCGCCCCACCACCGCCACTAACCTCCACCCACACAGCTCCGAGCCTCCTCCCTCCCTCCTGCTGCTCCAGAGTTTCAGGGTTCAGCTCTGCCCGTCGTGTCCCGGTTGACCTTCTGACCTCTGATGCTCCGAAAAGACTGAAGCAATTTCCAGAGCAATAAACCGTTTCTTTGGCAACGAGCGCTGACGCTTTCGCAATGTCACTGGCGTGGAAGCAAGGGTGATGAGGGATTCTCTAAAGGTCAGTAAAAACAATACTAAAATGCAAAAAAGTCCCCGTCAGCCATCATATCTGCACATAAACAAACATTTGCACGCCGCGTCCCGTGGGGAGCACCGCTCGCCTGCTCTCGTCCTGGTCGCCGACTGAATAATAAGCTTCTGTTTTTCCAGCCGTATAATAATAAAGCTTTCAGTGGGATTTCTCTTTTAGATCCTGGAGAAAAAAACATCAAAATTCACCATGAAGAAAAGTATAAATCAGACATTTAAGTCGGCCCTGGCTCGCCAGGCAGGGGCCACAATGGCGGCGAGGAGGGCGAGGACGAGGGGAGCGCCATAATGTAAAATAGTTAAAAGCTTATTAGAAGCGCTGAAAGGCAGAGTGATTTCCACTTTGTTTCGGAACACCCTGAGCTCATCCTTTCAAGTGATTGTGAAGGGGGCAATTCAAATCTCTTTGGGCCCATATGAATGAAGGCCCCTCTTAAAGCTCCTTTATAAGCCGGCAAATTCCCCACAGGCGTATGCCCTTTAGCTCCATTACTGATTTACCCGGAGCATTCATCTGCAGCCTTCTGCTGCCATTGTTCTGCTGCAGCCACCCCTGCACCTGACAACACCAGCTACAACCGCAGGGCCGACACACACTTGCACACTTTCTTCTTACGTGAGGGGAAAAAAGTTTTTGTGCAAAATGGAAAAAAAAGAAAAGAAAAAGGGAGGTGAAGCTGCACGATGATGCTCGGAGGAGGGTGGAAAAAAAGAGAAAAAAAAAATGAACTTATGTGATCTGTGACTGATTCCAGCGGGTGGAGGGGTTGCTGCTGTTAAACATGGAGGGGCTCAATGAGGCGGGTCTCTGGATAGAAAAGGTGGAGGCCTGATCCCCTCTCTCTCTTTTCTTTCTTTTCCTTTCTTTCTCTTTTTCTTTATTCCCCCCTCCCCCCGTCCTCTGCCCTCCCATTCAGATAAAGGGGGTAAAAAAAAATTCCAAGTGGGCCTATTGGTGCTGTACTTAGATTAATTAGGCTCTCCTTTAGAGCCCATTCAGCTCCTCTCTCAAACGGGGGTCCCTCTCTCTCTGTGGAAAGGTTTCACATCCATTTGCATTTGTTTGTGTGGTTTGGAGCTGCAGCGAGGCGGAGGAGAGGCCGCACAAAAGAAGAGAAGGGAAAATATTCTTTTAATGGCTTTTTCACTGCGTTACGCTGTTTTCTTTGCCCTCCTTTCACGGCTAACAGCTCTCCACGACGCGAGAGCAGAAAGAGAAAGAAATACAGAAAAAGTTGTCAAAAGGGAGACGAGGAGCGACGAGAGGCTGTGGGCTTGAAATCAGATCCGATGCTCACAAATACATGAGAGGCTGAGAGTGTGTTGTTGTGTCGATGGAGGAGGAGGATGGGTTGGGGGGGGAGTGAATGCCTGTGCATGTGCACTCATGCATTAACAGCATTTCTGATGCAGATCTGAGTGTTTGTCTCCACGTTAAATTTTCTTTCTCTGAAACAAAGGAACGCACACGTGAAGCATTAATGCTGCAGAAGTGCATTTGTGTCTCCGGCCCGAAGACACTTTAACCCTTTCGCTCCCATTTAAAGGAGGTGCAGAGACACAGAGGTCAACTCCCAAGCAGACAGAGACGAGATCTGTCAAACATGAAAAAGCGATAAACATGCAGTATGTGTGGTTGCAGAGGTCATCTGCTGGTTGGATCAACAGCGCATCCAGGCCACATGTTGACATTCATTCATACACGAGTCCTTCAGCTTCTTCACTTCAACTTCAAACCTCAACTTCAACATTTAGCCCACCTCCATTTTTTATTTTTTGGATCCAGTAGTAACTGCACCTGCAAATTAGCACTAACATGCAACAAAATCCCAGAATTTCACTCGCCAAAACTGGACCTCTTGAACAGGTAATACAGTAACCTCACAGCAGCCATATGTTTGGTAAGATAATCTCATTAAAAATGATTCAATAGTCTCCAACAGCAAAAACATGGTGCAGATGTCCAATTTAGCTGAAGAGAAACCTAATAGACAGCTAGCAACTACAACTGCCTGCCTGCCCATCCAGCTGTTAGTCAAAGAGACCACGCCCCCAGTAACTTAAACAATTCAGCCATAAGCATAACTTACCGACCAAAACAGTGTCTCCGTAGCTGTAAACATGTTTAACATAATTAACTACTGGAGCCTCTAGTGGACGTTAGAGGAACTGCAGGTTTTTAATGTTTGATGATGATGTAGGCATTTGTTTTTTTCTGCACCTGAAATCCAAAGAACATTTAATCCACGAGCTGGAAACAAACCACTTTCACTGGAGCATCTCTGATGTTCTTTTACTCTCACGCTTCATCAGAGGATATTCCATAAAACCTCTCTGCAAAGGCAGTCCCTTCTTTATTTGTGTGTCCACTTTTTGAGTGACTACATGTGTCTGAAGCTCTCGTGCACGCTGCAGAAGTTCAACAACACGTGATTCGACAACATGTCAGATCGACAGGCTGCAGATACAAAGAGGAGGAGGAGGAGGGTGAATCTAATCCTCACATACACACAGGATTAGGAGTCGGGGCCCCTCATCCCTGAATCTGAAATCCAGGGACTCCTAGCTCAAGTTTCCTCCGGTGAATGCTGGTTTCTGATCACAAACATTCAACTGCTGCAGATATCCCATGATACTGATACTCAGAGTTGGTTATAAAAAAAAGTTTAGTCTGAAATAAAATAATTAATTTAAATTGTGATGCTTTGAGTGGATGTAAAAGTGATTTGTTTGCAGTTTTTCCGCTCTGAAAATTTCCGATGACGTGTGAACATTAGCCTGCAACTCTGTTTTTATAGTGTGAGGGTTAAAGTTTGCACCAAACAAACAAACAAACAAACAAATAAATAAATAAAAATCAAATGTTTTTGAGGGGGACAGATGATGACCTTTTTATCAAAATCTGATTGACTTCACATACAATGACCCATTTTATAAAAAGAACTGAGCAAATCTCTCTCAAGCAGATGCCTTTTCAGATTTCGGACTTTGCCAGCATCACCCTGAACAGCATGCACATCTGCCCACTATGGAAGATTTCAGTCATATTTATCTGTGTAATTAATTATTTAAAGGTGCCTGAACAGTGTAGCAGTTTGTTCACCACTTACATCACTTCTAATCGGTTCAGTAAGGTGTACAGGCTAGATGTGATTTAACACTTCCTGTCACGGTATATCCACTACAACATCGAGGTCTCACTGCTGTGCAGGAGGAAACTCACTATGTGAGCTCTGTGGACTCTGTGCTCCGCTGGCTGTTGGTTGATACCAGCTTTCTGATGCAATTAGAATGAATGGGATACTTGATATGATGGACACAAGTCACGAGTGATGTCCAGTTTATAACTGGATATTCAGATCTGGAGACCTGGAGACAATGAAGCACAGGAGGATAGATTTATTGAGACAAAAACACAGGACACACATCAAACGGCGAGGGCATAAAAGTATTTTAAAAAATTAAAATATTATTTTAAGCAAAACCCCAGGTCCATGACAACCTGAGACATATTTCTTTAGAAATACCAAATGGATACAAAGTGTAATAATAATTTGTAGAGATCCCAAACCTCTGCAGGAGACAAGGGTGCTCTGATACAGCAACCACACACACACACACACACACACACACACACACACACACACACACACACACACACACACACACACACACACACACACTCAGGTTTGGACTGTCAGCGTGCTTTGAGTGATGCTGCAGGATTCAGCAGGTGCTGCAGACTTTTATCTCTCTGTGTAAATAAGATAAACTGACCTCAGAGCAGCTACATCAGGTAAAGGATGATGGATTTCCTGCTACACCTGCGTTTGACACACCTGTGTGTGTCACTGATCAATATGGAGGACAGGTGTATTTATACATACTGTGATTTTTTTTGCAGTTGCTGTAACCATCAGGTACGAGGCAAAAGCTTCTGTTTGTTAGTTTCCTTCATGATTTTCCACCTCCTCTGTAATAGGAATCCATTCATGGGTTTATTAAATAAATTAATGTGTGGTGGACTCAATTAAAAGCAGTTTGGTGTAAGCGTTTTCACTGAGCGGCTCAACAATGGACAATAAAAGATACTTTTTCATTTTTCAGAGGCTTTGTGAGAATATTGGTCAGTTTAAAGTGCATGCTGGGAAGTTTGGGAACCAACCACAGACCTTTGACTGTCCTGCTGCAGATCAGTGTCCTACAGTGACTCTATTCTTCTTCTCTGCTCTAAAAGGGACCAGCTCACAGTGGCCTGCAGGTCAGGGTGATGGGGTGGAGGGAAGAATACAAACAGTGTTTTACGGAGGATGAAAAAGAGGAGGTCGCCTGTGGACATCAAACTCTTCAAACAGAAAAAAAATAAAAATTGTCTCACTTCAGGGAGCGGCGGTCATGTCCGTTTGAACCCACACAGTCAATTCCTACTAAGTGCGACCTCCTGCAGGTCAGAGGTCAGAGTTTAGGGTACCTGAAGGCAGCGCACACTGACAGCCACCACACTGATGCACCTGATTCAGTAACCGGATTAACCATCAGTCCAGATTATTAAATCTGGACTTCTCTCCAGACATGAGGCAGGAGTAGAAAAACTCAGTTTATTTATGTTTATTTTTATTATACATCCTCTTCCACATTACTTATTAATTTATTGTTACTCCACTTTATTTATTTATTATGTTATTATTTATTTATTTATTTTATTTGTTGTTACTGTTTCACTTACTGATGTGCTTTTTAAAAAATAGTTTTTATTATTTTTGTGTGTATTTCTTTTCATCAATATTTTGCAATTTATTTATTTTCTTTTGTTATAATTAATTAATAATAATTACTTTTGCAGTCTGTTTAATATTTTAATTGTTTTATCATTATTCCTTTAATATAGCTTTAATTTATTTATGTTGTTAGTATTTGTTGTTGTTTGTTTTTCAGTATTTTGTTTATTTTTTTCAGTTATTACTCGCCCATTTAACTTTTTCTTTTTGCCATTCCTTTGTTATTTTATTTATAATTCTTGTTATATTTACTTTATTATGTCTTTATCTTTGTTTTATTGATTTATTAATTTTATTTATTTATATTGCTGGTTTTATTTACAGTTGTTACCTTAACACAGGATGTTCCAAAACCTTTAATGAATAAAACATTATATAATAAATTTCATTCTTGAATCAAGCAGATGATCGATATTTCAGAGAAGAACTTTGAGTTTTTTGATGTTTATTAATGATTAAATGATATTCTATGAAGTCATTTCCTCTTGAGCTGCTGCTGAAGTGCTTCTGAGCCCTTTATAGGCTATATTCATCCAGGCAGTAAAACTGTATGTGGTTCTGCAACAAAAGACTCTCCTCCTCCCCTCCCCTCCCTTCCCCACAGAGGTCGGAGGTCAACGCAACAACTGGCAGTGGTCGCGCTTCTCTGACCTGCAGCTACTGCTGTGAGTATCGCCTTTCGTTGAGAGTCTGACTGCAGCTGGGACAGCGCTGCGGGACATACTCTGTACATGCTGTGCTAAAGTAAAGGTACCACAGTACCTCAGAGTGCACTGCAATTGAAGGATTAACAGGAAAAATATTAAATATGCATCTTGAGGACAAATTGAAATACTTCCCATCCAACCATCTCAAATTGGCCATAAAAATATAAGGATGTTAGACTTTTGGCATCATTGTGAAGTGACAGCATGAGCTCAGTCTTTTAAATGCTTCAGGGTAAATATCCTGCACCACAGCGCCATGAACACGAAGCTCTCAGACTGACACAGAAGGATGGATGCTTGAAACCAGAGGTTGCACAGGCAAGGAACAGAAAATGGTTAGGTAGGAGGTCAGTGCCAATAAAAATCAGATGAAGTTTAATAAAGATTAGTGCGAATGGTTTTCTGTCTCTGTGTGTTAGCCTTGCGTCAGACTGGCGACCTGTCCAGGGTGCACCCTGCCTCTCGCCCTATGACAGCTGGGATAGGCTTCTTCCTGCAGAGCTCTGTGATTGTAACAGAAGAGAAACAGCCAACAGAAGCTGCCTAAAGCATCACTCAGACCTCTGAAACATGAGCTCAAATCACTACATTGATTCAGAGACACCTGACACCTGCTACTGCTGGTAAACTGAGGCTTTAATTGGTCCTCAGCGGGGAACTGTTCAGCTCCAGATCAACAAATAAAACCAGAAAAGGCGGCACTCTCCAGAGAATGCTTTACACATTCACAGGACTGAGAAACTCAGCTCTGCAGCTCCCCTCCAACACTGTCTTTGATTCTTTTATGTACGCTGAAGGCCTCCTTCATCTTGCTGCCCCATGCGTGGTTCTCTTCACTTTTCTGCACATCTTCCTGGCATAAGAACTGTAAAAATTTTAAATTCTGTAGTTGTCACCAAAATATTTACCTTTAGCAGACAATACTGAGTTCTGGAGGAATTTGGAGGAACTGGAAGAACTATTCAATAAAAATAGTAATAAAATTCTAGAGAAACACCTCTCTACAAACAAACTGTGTTATTGGCACATTTTACTTAAAGTATGAAAAATAAAAGTTTTAATCTACAAACAATGCTCCCTATTAATATTATGACTTCATATATTATATCAGATATAAATGCATTACACACTAATGTGGCTGTTCAATAAGGGCCACAAATCTCTAGAAAATCAAGGCACAGGCTTATTGCAATTTAAAGATTATATGCAGAGCTTATAGATGAATTAAGAGAAGCCTATGGACGAGAACACTACCTTTATTTTATTTACTACCCACATCTCCCAGTTAACAAAATGAACTACATTTGCAGAGCCTACCTGTTTCAGAAGAAGAGACATGAGCCCAACACTGGGACAAAACGCTGCACAGTAAGTAAACAGCACAGAGAGGCAGCAAATGGATGTTTCTAAAGTCAGTGTGCTGAGTTTAAATTCAGAACACATACAGCTGGAGGCCCAGCACATTTCTGTTGTATTTCATTTAAATTTGCCATCTTGGTTGCATGCCAAGATGATGCACTGTAATGTCCCAAGATACAGAGACTGCAACATCTACAAAGACACATTCACCATTTTATGATGACATTTTTGTCACTCGGACCGAAGCGCACTCAGGAATCCTGACTCAAGGGATTTAGAGGCTGTTGTTCCAGTTACTACATTCAAGGTTTTTAGTTCAGCTGTAGCTGACAGTTAGCCCCACAGCTGTTTTATTCATTTTAAAATATTTTTTATTAAATATTTTATTTAATGAATGTTTTTTTTACAAGTTTTATTGTAAATAAATAATTCTTAAATTATTAATTAGATACCGCCTTACTTGCCAGCCTGCTTTCTTGCTGGTTTCTGCCTCAGAATTAAAGCTGACAGTTAATTGAAAGCTTTATTTAACCAGACTGATCTGCTCCTGTTTGCTGGTTAAAAAATAGCAACAGTGAGCTGCACATCAGGTATAAGATGGAGTATTAGCGCCATTTTAAGAAAAAATATATAATATAAGTTGATCAAGCTGAAATTTTGAGATTAAAGCTGAAAATCTATTTTGAGAAAAAAGTCAAACTGAGAAGATTACAGTTGTTGTCAAGACAAACTGCCACAGTTACTGTACGCTCTACAAAATGCCTCGCGTAGGTGACTTTTTGTGAAACTCGTGTAACAGCATGCATCCTCTTTATTGCACGAGGATGTAATCATCAATAACCTCGCATCAGTCCGCCCATTTCATTTTGAACAAATCCACTCTTCCGAGTTTTTTTTTCAACATCCTTATGCTTGTCAACACAATATGTTTATGTGTGGGAAAAAAAACTATTTCCTTCCTTCTGAAGTACGATTTCACTCAGAAAGAACAGCAACGGTGGCAGTTTGTCTTGAAACAACAGCTGTAATCGCCACGTTTTTTCTCCAAATACAATTTCAACTTTTTTCTCGTAATAGAATTAGGATTTTAATCTCGAAATGTCAACTTCATTCTCAAAATTATCGATAATTTTTTTTTTCTTATTGTGGCCCTAATACTCCTTCGTACAGGTACAACAATCCTCTGTCAAAGGAAGGAAAAGTGAAGGATTAAGGAGCTAAACAGATCCCAGATCTCCTCAGGATCTCACCTCTGACACCTGGCTCATCTGCAGCCTGCAGTCCATCACACTGAGGGGATCTGAGGGGGTCATACAACTAAGTGATGGGTGGGTCTGGAGGGGGCGACACGAGGCCATCAGGGGGCTGAAGTGTGTCGCCTGGCAGCCAAAAGGCTGATTCTGAATGGGTAGGCAGGAGATCTGGCAAAGCTCCTTGGAAAATCCCATTAGGTCCCCCCAAAACCCAAAAAAGGCACTTGTTGCCTTGGCTGAGCCCCCCCCCCCTTACAAAACCCCCCCTTGTGCCCCCGGCTACATCTCTGTCTCTTTGTCCAGTGTGTCTTTTTCTGAGATTTTATCACATTAGTTCCACTGGGAGCTGGAAATCGCCTGTAATTGCAAGTTCTGTGATGCTGGCGGGCCAAAAGGAGGGAGGGTGGGGGCAAAAAGCCAAAGGAGAAGAAGGTGAGGGGCAGAAGAGGGGAGACAGAGGGGAGAGAGAAGAGGTTGTGTTTGGCAATGAACAAAATGGGATGTGTGATTTTAGACGACTTGTGCTTTTCTGCCTCTGAATGAAACTCCACATTCTGTGTCTGTATTCAGATTATTAATACATAATAAGCTACACGATTTTAAACATTAACTGTTCGACTGAACAGACCTGGCTGAGCTGAGGGGACCTATGATTTAAACAAGCCTTAAAGAAGAAAAATATCATGACTCCGATTTTAAAGCTGTTGAGTTAGTCAAATCAGCAAGCAAACTCCTGAGATTTAGAGAAACTTTTTAAAGTTTTCTCTAGTGAATTATCAGAAAACAAATCAAAAATCAAACAAGATTAAAAGTGATTCTGTTACTGTTTCTCTATTCATCAAATACACTGGTGCAGTTCACTGAAACTACGGAAATTCTACAGGGTCTGGTGGGACATAATATATTAAAACGAAAAAAGCCAATGATGAAGAGTGCTGTGCTGAAGACGCTCTGGGCAGCAGCAGGGACGGCGTGAATATGAAAGAGGCGGCTGGAGATGATCGACGAGGCATCACTTTGCATCTTTAAACGCTCTTCTTTTCTTTCTCCTTCATCACTAACAGAATCATTTGAAAGTCAGTTGTTTTAAGGGCAGCATGGTGCTGCAGGGAGCTTCCTCCCACAGCTGGAGGACAAGCAGGGGATCTTTAAATGTGAGTCAACACTTTCACTGGTTTTAGATTGGTTTATTTAGAAATCCCAGTTAATATTGAACAAAACTAAGTAGAAAAAGATAAAGAAACTGCATCAGTACAAAAAAGACCTCGTGCATGTTGACTAGAGCATGAAAAACGAATATTTCCTTTATTACTGTGGTTTTATCATTTTATAAAAGCAACAACATAATATTACAGTTCAGTAAAGTTAAAAGTACCAAATAATTCAAAGTAAACCTCTTCAGAGCACGTGCTGAAACACCTTTTGTAACGCTCGTTGTCTTATTCATACTTAGTAGATGGTGTCGCCTTTATTTTAAGTATATTCTCCTTCTCCAGTTTTTTTTTTGCTCAGGTAAAGGTGTGCTGTGTTAGATGTTTTAAACGTCTAATGAACTATGTCATCAGAACTGAGCAGCAGCTCAAAATGAAGGTGAAGCGAGCTGGATGCAGAATTTATGCCTGACAGGTGAGCCAAATTCTCCCGCTGGCTCCACCCCCACGACCCCGTGGGGAGCCGCCAATGAAACGAGCCTTTTTGTTTTTATAGATGGTGAGTTATTAGACTCCGGTGGTAATGATGACCTACAAGGACAACAACAACAACAAAAACTTTCCCTCCTTTCATGGTCATTGTGGGGCGGGCAGGAATATTTCTTCCACAGGCTGCTGCGACCTCCGACCTCTGACCTTTTCACTGTTGGTGGCCTAAGCAATGAGGCTCATTTTACTGTTTAAGGGCTTCAGTGAGAGGCCGTTTCAGAGTGTGTTGTCTTGATATTTGAGCAACAGAGGAGGCAAAAAATACTGAAGGACAGAGGGAAAGTGTGCCACTGATTAGCACTCATGGAAGAAAACAAGGATTCACAAAACTGAATTCATCAAAATAAATTAAATAAGCAGGAAAAATGTCTTTAACTGTTCTCAAGGATATGATCTGTCAGACAGTTTCTAAACGACTCAAGTTTTAAACAGTGGTTTTCACAAAATTACGTTTATATGTCCTAATTATCACAGTGTATGCATGTATTCATGTTACTCCTGCTCGACACATTTAAACTGCCTGGAATACCAGGATTATCAACAGTGGTGTGAAAAAGTGTTCACCCCCAATTTTCTTTCTTCTTTTTTTTTTTTGTATGTTTGTCAAACATAAATGTTTTAGATCATTAAAAAATGTAAATATTAGACAGGTATACATTTCAGAGCATTTCAGATGTTTAGTCTGCTCAGGGTCTTTTATTTTGGAAATATACCAGATCCTGTCTGCGAAGGTTCTTACTCGTCCAGGTCATCCGAGAAGCTGCAAAACACAAATTCAGAATCAGCAGGTGACATCACATTAGCTAGTCGTTATGTCTATGCTGATGTCACCATAAGGGCGTTTGTTAGCTATGGTTAGTGTAGGGACTGTCGCGTTATTAGGTAACGCGTTACAGTAACTACATTATTATTGTGGTAACGAGCACGGTAACTAGTTATTATGCCAAAATCAGGAATGCGTTAATCGTTACTGGGATTTAGATAGGCTCGTTATTCGTTACTTCATGTGGTGGCTATCGCGGAGCTTCCACAGATTCAGTAACATTAGCAAGTGGTGGAAGCTTTCAGGTGGATGAGGGAAAAGGGAGGCAGGAGGAGGAGAGACCCGAGGCAGCTACCGGTCCGAGAGTGTCAGGTGAACTGAACTTCAGGTAAGAAGTTATGACCTGCAGTCTATCTGGGTCAGATATAAACCAAGTTTAGGTGGAGTTTATTTTCGTTGTGCTGACTTTTTCGTACTGCGTACTAGCTAGCATGACAGAGTTTCTATACAGTTGGGTGGGTGCTATGATGTTACTGATAGTGAACTTTATTTTGTTCATACGGTTAGTTATTAGAGTTGCCAACCGTCCCGTAAAAAACGTAATCGTCTCGTATTCAGAGAAAATATTACACGTTTCGTATTGAGCTGAAAAGGAACAGTTTGTCCCGGACTTTAGCTAGAATGATAAAAGACACAAATCTGGATTTATTCTGTCTTTACGCTGCACAGCTGCCTCTTCTTCTCTCATTGTCTCCCCTCCCTCTCCTGTTGCTACTTCAATCATGAAACTGATCAATGATCAGCTGATCGGCTTTTCTCTCTTGTTTGTTTATCGCCCACTTTGCGCTAGAAAGAGGAAACCAGCAGATATTGCGCTAAACAACAGCAGCACGTTTAAGCTTGATCAGCTGTTGTTAGAATGTATTTAACATTAATATCTAGTATCAGCTGATGTTTGCTGGAGCCACAGCTGTAAAGCTGCTGGTCATGATATGGTTTGGTTATCTGGTGAGAGGGAAACATGAAGATGAAACCAGGAGATGTCCTTACTGAATCATCAGAGCTGAACAGGTGATGGAGAAACAGGTTTACCTTTTAGGTGACATGAATGAGTTGAAGGGAAGTTATGAACTGTTTCTGAGAGACAAACAACACCAGGATCCTTTTTTTAGGTAGCTGACAGCTGGTAACTGTGCAGGGGCGGGTCTAGGAAAGTTTTGCCAGGGGGGCAGGTAGGGCATTAACAGGGAAAGGGGGGCACAAAGAAATACTTTTCTTTCTTATTCTCATTTAAAATGTCTAGCTTTTAAAAAATAATTATCTGAATCTTACAACAAACAATTGATAGACTGATGCATATATACCATCAAGACAGTGTACATCACTGTCACAACAGTGTTTGTTTTCATTCAAAGGCTTTATGATTTTTCCTATAATGGCAGCTGTTCTCTAGACAAAATGCCCGGGCTGACAAAACGCCCAGTCCAGCCCTGTATGCAGCTCATCTGCAGTCTGGTGTTACCTACATCTTCCTATTCAGAAGGCAGAATTTCCGAGCTCTGAGTACAATTGAAAGCACCACGACTGCAGTTTTCGTGTTGGATGTAAAAAGCGCACATGACGCTGTGACGTAGGCTAGAATCATGGCGGCGGTCAACGACGGTCCAGGCGTGGGATTTCTGTCATGGAAATATGCACATTATTTTTTCCTTTCTGTTGGTAGGTGGCACAGTGCACTTGTGGCAGGATAGTGCTAACATGTAAGCAAGCTAGAAGACTGGCACTCTTGCTGGGTATTCAGTTACGGAAGCAACACATTAACAAGAGAATTCTGAGTAAAACCAAAGTTACTTTCCCTAGTAACTAGTTACTTTGAAAGTTACGAGTAACTTGAAGTAACTGAGTTACTTTGGATAGAAGTAACTAGTAATGTAACTAAGTTACTAATTTAAAGTAACTTACCCAACACTGGCTATGGTAAAGCTAATTACACAAAATAATGACATAGAACCATTAAAAAAAAACACCTCATGTATAAACATGATTAATTAACAGCAAATGACCACCTAATAAAGTTTAACTATGACTTCAAAATGTATTGGTCATAAAGTGTTGCTACAAAAAGCATCATTAAGGTGGTCCCTCGTTTGTTGTGGGAGTTACGTTCTAAAAATCACCTGCGATAGGTGAAATCTGCAAAGGAGCCAACTTCATTTTTTACAAATTAAGGCCATAAAACCCCTCACTACACACTTTATACACTTTTTGCAGACAGGCATGCACATTTTCACACTTCTCTCTTTTGTTTAAACACCCTCAAAGTTCAGACCTTCGTAGAAAATAAATTCAGTCTTAAAGAATGAAACCAAAGATCAAATCCTTTTTTCAGTTCCAGAACATGGGACTAGAGCAGCTGCGAGAGAATTCAACATTAATGAATCAATGGTACGGAAGTGGAGGAAGCAAGAAGAATGAGTTGAGTAAAGTTTGACTTATCTGACTGTTTTGTTTCACTTAATGTGCCTTATAATCCGAAAAATACAGTAACTTCTACCTTCCTTAAGGATGTCAGGAAGTCCAATTTTTTGTGTGATGGTTAGAATCGTCCTCCGCCTTTTCGGTGCTACAGCATTTCGTCAACATTGCTATGTTTGTTGGGGAGCAAACTTACAAACATACAGTGCCGCACTTCAGAGTCACACTGCTAGCGATCGAAGATTTATGCAAATTTGACAAGCTGAACACATTCTGTACTGTACAGGACACGGCAGGAGAGTGATTGACAATGGTCTACAGCCAATCAGGACACAGAACACAATAAAAAAGGTTTAAAAAAAGCATGCAAGCATGCAGCGAGGCCGTGAAGGGTTAACTGCATTATAACGAGGGATAACTGTACAGATCAAACTCATTAAAATCAAATTATTTAAATGAGCTCTTACTTTTTAATGGTTTTTGATCTTCCTGAAGGAAAGCTTCTGGAATATCTCATTGATTTAAAAAGATCTGTAGAAAAAAAAGGCTCCATTACATGTCATCTGTGTGTCTTTGAGCCGTTATTAATTGTTTTAAAATAAAAACATGTGGCCAAAGAACAAGAGCATATGAATGATTCTGCTATCCGTGTGCATAAATCAAATGAAAGCCAACATGCTGAGGTGTAAATCTGATTCCCCCCTCCGTCCTCAGTCCTCTCTAATTGGTCCTGTGAAAACAGACACAGAATAAAAAGCAGGTCTGAAATGTCCTGCGAGGCGACCCCCCATTCAGCCCAATATGTAACTCGAGCCCGCCGTATTATTATCGAACCTGGACAACTCAAACTGCTAGTTAGAGCCCAGCCTCTGAGGTGCCACCTTCACACCGGCTCCATTGTGTGGACGCTCCAAGGCTGAGATTATGTCGTCAGGTTAGAAAACAAGAGAAAGAGCCCCCCGCCCTCCAATCCTCCCACCCCCGCGCTTTAAATGGGCTCTATACAACGACGGGAGATGGTTTTACACATTAGGGAGCAGCTCAGTGAGCTGGTCAGGTTGCTGTGGTCACCTGGAGCTGGTGCCACCCAGCGGGACTCAGTTCTTTCATCCTTTGTGGCACTGAGCAGGAAGGGGAGGGGCTTTGATTTTGCCATGCAGCTGGCAGAGCCTCCCCCTCCTCCCCCAACAATTCAGGATTACACCCAGGACAAGAAGACCAGGACACGCCTTTAGGTCTTCATCCTCCTCTGAACTTCACCTCACTTCACATCATCATCATCATCATCATCAGTGCTGTGGGGATGAGAGTGGTTACTGGACTAACTTCAGTTCAGTTCAGTTTTTTCTGTCTCGCTGGTTTACGTAACCTGCACTGGAGATTAACAGGCATGTCACTGCTGCCTGATTCGCTGGAAAACTCCTCCTCCTCTGTCCTCCTGGAAGAGCCTTCAGCCTCAGTGTGCAAATGGCATGAGGGCACAAGTTTTTAAAGACTCTGACATTCACTAAGGAGCTTAATTAAGAAACTTTATTCCCGCATTTGTTTCCTGTTTGCTTCCAACAACCCTTAAAATCTTATTTGTCTGTGTCATGGTTTGCTGTGCGGCAGGCAGGCAGGATGCAGTATCCAAACGCAGGAATCACACACAGGAAATTTAACTGAAAGCGGAAGCTTTATTGCTGGAAATATCTACTACGAATACAAAACAAAACTCAAAACTTAAACTAAGACACTAGAAGACAAACCACGAACTGGGAACTAGGAATTACATAGAAAAAGGAGGGAAGAAACATAGCAGAGTAAGGGTATGACACAACAACTAACAGAGAGAATCACAGGCCTTAAATACATTAGCAGGACATCGAGAGGATGGGGAACAGGTAGTAACACAGCTGGGACAAATCAGACCTAACGAGACAAGAGAAGCAAAACCAGACAGTCAATGGCGTGTCCAGCGGGGTGGCCTGGGGGGGCACAGGCCACCCCCCCAACCAGACTGGCCACCCCAGGTGCCACCCCAAAGGTAAAACAATAAAATTCAATCAAATGTACGATTATGTTTTCACGGTGAAGCTCAGATATCCGAGTGTAAGTGAATGCAGCATCGGCTTCTGCGCTATGTGCATCACGTTAGCAAAGGTAGGAGAGCCAAGCACGAAAGACGGCACTGCAGGAAACAATTTTTCGGTGAAAGAAAATGAAGACAGAATAAATGTCCCGGTAAGTAATATTAAGTTTGTTGAGTTTAGTAAACTTCGGTGAAATTAGAATCCCAAGGAGAAAATAACACTTAAAGAATTATTGCAGCCGTCGTATATTTCAGACAGTATGCTACTGAGGGCAGCTAACATAAGAGTTATGAGTTATAAGATATAATCTAAGTCGTAACATTGCTGTATGGAGCTGCAGATTTGGTTGCAGGTTAACATTGCTGGACTGGCCATCGGGCATACCGGGCATATGCCCGGTGGCTTATTTTTTTAAAATTTTTTTTGTAATGGCATGAACAATGACAGGTGGTGGGCTGGCCAGATGCTGGCAGATGTGTAAAAATAACTCAGTTGTTTGGTGGTGTCTATGGCGGGGCTTCCACAGAGGCCAGCAGGTGGATGAGGGAAGGGGAGGCAGGAGGAGAGCCCCGAGGCAGCCACCAGTCCGAGTGTCAGGTGAACTGAACTTCAGGTAAGAAGTTATGACCTGCAGTCTATCTGGGTCAGATATAAACTAAGTTTAGGTGCAGTTTATTTTCGTTGTGCTGACTTTTTACTGTCAGTTGCAATAACTCGTACTGCGTTCTAGCCAGCTTGATGGAGTTTTTAGGTGGGTGATGTTACTGATAGTGAACTTTATTTTATTCATAAGGTTAGTTAGTAGAGTTGCCAACGGCTCCTTAAAAAAATGGGATGGTCCCTCATTCAGAGAAAATATTACACGTTTCGTATTGAGCTGAGAAGAGACGCAGTTTGTCCCGAACTTTAGCTAGAATGGAAAAAGACACAAAGCTGGAGTTATTCTGTCGTTACGCTGCACAGCTGCCTCTTCTTCTCTCATTCTCTGCCCCTCCCTCTCCTGTTTCTACTTCAATCATAAAACTGATCAATGATCAGCTGATCGGCTTTTCTCTCTTGTTTGTTTATCACTCACTTTGCGCCAGAAAGAGGAAACCTGCAGATGCTAAACAACAGCAGCACGTTTAAGCTTGATCAGCTGTTGTTAGAATTTATTTAATATTAATTTCTAGTATCAGCTGATGTTTGCTGGAGCCACAGCTGTAAAGCTGCTGGTCACGATGTCAGTTTGGATATGTGGTGAGAGGGAAACATGAAGATGAAACCAGGAGATGTCCTTACTGAACCATCAGAGCTGAACAGGTGATGGAGAAACAGGTTTACCTTTTAGGTGACATGAATGAGTTGAAGGGAAGTTATGAACTGTTTCTGAGAGACAAATAACCCCAGGATCCTTTTCTAAGCAGCTGACAGCTGGTAACTGTGCAGGGGCGGGTCTAGGAAGTTTTTGCCAGGGGGCCAGGTAGGGCATTAACAGGGAAAGGGGGCACAAAGAAATACTTTTCTTTCTTATTCTCATTTAAAATACCTAGTTTTTATTAAATAATTATCTAAATCTTACAACCAAAGTTTTTATCTGACGTAAAATGTATAGAAATCATACATATACCAACAAGACTGTACATCACTGTCACAACAGCATTTGTTTTCATTCAAAGGCTTTATGGCTTTACTACCTGGTGGGTCGGTCTGTAGTCAAAATGCCAGATTTTCTGTCCCAGTCCAGCCCTGCAGGTTAATACTGGCAGTGTCACCATGCCAGCTGACTGTATTTCATCATCAGCCAGTGTTGTTCTTTATACATCAATATTACCAAAGTTTACCATAAGGCAGCATAGAAAGTATTTACTTGCTTTCAGGTTTTATTCAAATGTTAGTCTTTTCAGTTGTTTCCCCACTTTTTTCCTGTTTCAAAATCAAACACCAGTTTGTGAGAAGATTATCTTCTTTTTTTAACAGGCAGATAAAGTTTTGCATTGGCATTGGCTAATTTGTCAATTGTTTGTTACAAATGTTCGTATTTTAATATTAAAAAATGTTTTTGCCCAAAACATATGTGCACTATGTGTCAGTAAAAATACTATGCAAATATTGCTGTCCTTGAATGCTGAGTAAACACTGACAAAGCACTGATTGTATCTCTTGTACTTTATCAACGCAGTATCTAAAAACTTTGCACCGTAGTGGTTAAAATCTCATTCTAATAAGAGTTAAAAGCGCATTCGGTTATTAGGTTTATAGGATTATTGAATTATGGTTAAGGGTTGGTAGAATTTTTTTTAAACATTATCTGCCAATTACATCTGCCACCCTTCTCCAAATCTGTGCCCCTACCTGGCCCCCCCAACAAAAATTTTCTAGACACGCCACTGCAGACAGTGCACACAGGACATGGATTATCAAAGTAAAACAGGAAACACAGACGGAAACTCAGGACACACAAGCTTAACACAGTAACTGGGAAGACGTAGGAACATAGGTGACTAGACATGAAACTTGTTGAAGATTTCCACGTCCCTGTTATGAGGCTGTGAGACCGAAAGCTTTAATGTTTAAATGGGTCCAGTTTAAAGTTTGAGAGCACTGAAGTGCAACCATCATGTTAGAAAGGTAGAGAGTGAACTCAGGGATTAATTAACTGGAGTTAAAATGTTTATTTTGCAGCTGTTTGTGCAAAATCGACAAATTATTAATTTTTTTATGCTTAATGCATTTTTATTATCATCTTATTTGCAACAGTGCTGCATTTTACTTTATTTATTTATTTTTTAAATAGAGTTTAGTCACAATTTTATCATTATCATCTGACTGTGTCTCTGATTGGAGTAGGTGGCACTCATAGGGATCGTGAAACACTCTCTTTTATGTGAGTGTGCACCGAGCCTGAAGCAGAGAACCTGGGTTAACAGAAAGTTAATAACCACCATTGTGATACCGTTATCTCTGACTGGGGCTTCAGGTTTTGTTGAGCCAGGTAATACAAAGAAAGCCCTGTTGTTTTAAACTTCATTTGTTCCACACAACTCGGGCCAAATTAACTCTGTATGTTTCTTAGGACTGTCAGCATGTGATCGTTCATCGTTTTATGTTTCCTATAATTTCCTATAATTTCTAAACTTACAGGTTAGCATGGAAAAATATTTTTCTGACTTTTTAACTTGTTGATGATACATTTTCTTTCTCTTTTCTCTAAATTATTTTATGCGAATAGTTAAATACTCTACTGATTTTCCCTACGTGGTTAAAAACTTCCAGAAATTTTTCCCACAGGCTGTGAGAAAAATAGAAGAAGACACAGCAGCATAATTTGAACATTTATTGTGAAAACTTTGATTTAAAACAAACATTATTTTAAATATAACGTGTTTGTGTGTAATAGCAGCGGTGTAAATGTGGGTGTGTTAGCATTGTGAAGGTTGTTTGGGAGGATAAACTTAAGTAAACTCAACAAAGGGATGTAGCATCTTGGGTGTAGTTGAATGTGGCCATCGTGCCTTAAATACCAGTTAGTCTGATCATCCCACACCAGCAGGTGTAGCTCTAAGGCCTCAATTATACACTAAAAACAGGCAGGCACATGGACATCCGCAGACTTGCAGATGCTGGAAAGTATAATCCTGGCCTGAGCTGAAGGTGTTGGGGATACTGTGTTGAGAGCTCAGAGTCTATCGGAGATGAGCGTCCTTCTGTTCATCCCTGCTTTTATAACATTGCTGCTCAAATTCGTGACAATCCAAAATTACCCTCAAGCCACCAGGAAATGTCCTGATTGGCCAGCCTGCCACTGAAGATGACTTACCTGTTTGAATTTTTCATGTTCCCAACGGTTACTTGGCTTGCCAGCTCTTGAAGTCGCTAAACTTCACTGACGTGTCACAGTCTCTGGTTGCATCACTGCCGATCGTTTCTTCCTGACCACAGAAGGTCTCGTTTTTTGAAAGTCTCTTTTCCTGTCACAAATCCATCCACTGAAAGCATCACAGCTACAATCCAAAAGTGTTTTTTAATTTTAAGTGTTTAAGCTCTCTGGATTTTTGTTTCCTTTGTAAAGCTTCGACCCATCCACATTGATCAACTTTCATATTAATGCACTTGTAGCTAGATTTAGAAATAAAGACTTGAGTTATAGAGAGGATAACATCCTTCATGCAACTGCCTGACTGACGAGGAAAAACTGTCCTGGTAGTGCAGGACCCAGGTGGGAAGACAGGTGAACAGGTGGATGGATTTCTGGTTTCTGTGCAGTGAATTGTAGGATTTTCTTTGGATTGGATTCTTTGCATAATTAGCAGGTGTTTTTAACTTTGCACTCCATCTTGTTGTGGACATGGTCACTTCTGCCTTAAAAAAGAAAGCAGTTCAGAGGTGGCCAACGTCACAATTCAAGCTTCACAAACCAATGGATGGCTTCATCCATCTTTTATATACAGTCTGTGCTCATGACCCCTTCTTTCCCTCTTGTGATTCCTTGTCCTTTTAA
This sequence comes from Diplotaxodon limnothrissa, assembly GCF_057381915.1. Taxonomy (NCBI): domain Eukaryota; kingdom Metazoa; phylum Chordata; class Actinopteri; order Cichliformes; family Cichlidae; genus Diplotaxodon; species Diplotaxodon limnothrissa. Next base: position 10,651,024 of record NC_140597.1, on the reverse strand, counting down.
TGCTTCCCTAAAGTTCTTCTTCCTCTCACAGGGACAGTAACGATGCCATTAAGATGCATTTTAATGGTGGGAGTGATTGTTAAATTGAGGATTTAAATGAGCTAACATGTTAGTTACATGGGTGCGTATCCTCCTCCTCCTCCTCGGTCTGTAAACCGCTCTGACTCTGCTTCTCGTCCTCTAACAGCCAGTTAAAAAGCTTCGACACACTTGAAGCTTCTCAGTATCCTCAGTGAGGAGTTAACAAGCTGACCCCCCACCCTCCTCGGCCTGAAAGGAGGAGAGTCTGTCGGTTCGAGTGCTCCCTCTTTATCCTCCGTCCTTCCACTGATCACTGGAGTGTGATGTCAGCAGGACGTCGCCTGCGCTCATTGTGTGGGACACTTTTTTTTATTGGATAAGTGGAGCGGCTTCCTTTGTGCCTTGGAGCCTGAGGTGGCCTGTTGGGCTCTTAATCACCGGCCCTCTGAGGTGCGCTGCGTTCAGGGGGCAGCAGATAAAGGAGTGCCGCCTCATTCAGGCCGAGCTGTTGATCTACCAGCTCATTGTCCTCTCCTCCACACCTCGGCCGGCCAAAGGTAAACAAATGGCAAACAAAAGGCGGAGCTTCAGAGCCCAGCCGCCGCTGAGGGAGCCCCCCATGGCTACGAGTTCCCTTGAGTCTACTTTCAGAAGTTCTGTTTCTCTCCTTTGTTCATTTTGAATCCTTTTAAAGGTAGAAAACACAAAGCTCAACGGCCGTCTTTGGATTCCTGCTTATCGAGTCTTTGTTGTGAAGCCGAGCAGCGCTCTGATGTCAGCACAACCTCCACTTAGCACGTTCTGCTAAAACAGTCCTGTTTGCAGGAAAGACTTAAGCCTTCAAACTGCCTCTGCATCACCTCTTCTGGACTTTGACTATCAGAGTCACACATGTTTAACTGATATCACTTTGAAATGAGGTGAGGAGGTCTCAGTTGGTTAAAATGCCTGTTGCCTCATCTCCTCTCTTCTCGTGGCTCGTCCTCCTTTCAGATCTTTAGGAGGAACAAACGTGAAGAGAGGAGGCAAGGACACAAATGGAGGATGTATGAACTGAGAAATGAGAGAAACTAGCTACAGTTACAGAGAGGGAGAGAAGAGGCAGACCAGCTCTGCGGGAAAGCACCTGATGCCCACCTGATGAATCTCCTTAGTGACACCTCTCTGTCTTTACCCCCCAAACCTTCTCCTCCATCTGTCTGCCTTACTCTTCCTGGCAACAATAACACACTCAGAGCTTAACTTCATTATAAATCAATGTTTCGTTCATACATTGTTACTACAAACCAGTTTGTTGTAGACACTTTAGATTCAAAGTTCACAAAATAGTTTCTAATTCAATGAAAACATTTAGACTTAAATTTAATTTTTAATTACCAGGCATTCAGCTTCTCACAGTGTTTCAACCAAAGGGTTACGACCCAACTTGGGGTCAGCTGATAAACAAAAAGGGTCCTGCCTGCTTTCTAGTATGTTGATAGCTGCTTTAAAAACTTGAACCTGTCACTTTGGTTTGGGCTTTTTCTCGTTTTTAATCATCATTTGACCCCTGGGATTATTGTGGGACCTTCAGGGGGGTCCTGACCCCAAAGCTGGGATCCATGGATCTAAAGAGTTTGAGAGGATTAACTCAAATCCTGGCAAGACTTTATCTCCTTTTTCTCTCTCCTTCTGTCTTTTTTGTTGTTTTCCTGCTTTTCTTTGTTTACTTCTTCACCTGCTCATTAAAAAAATATTTAACATGTTGAACTAACCAGTCTCTCTGTGGACTTTGCTTCACCTGAGCACATTTTACAGCATCTTTAGTTTAGTTTTTACATTTTTTTCTCATTCGTTGCATCTTTTTTTCCCTGTTGAATCTTTCCAAACTTTCCCAGACATCTAATTTCTTTCTCATTCTGTGTATTTAAAACCAGATTCGCCCCCCTCACCCTCTCTTCTCACCCCTACATGCCTTTAATCCCCTCTCTATAGTCTCCCCACACTCCCTCTCTTTAACTCTATTCTTTCTCAGCCTCGCTTACTCTTTGGGGATCGGATCAGATTAGCGGTGTGATGATGAGCCATCGCTGCCGTCGTGTGACCAAACTGCAGCTTTGCTGTCGGATCGTGTGTTTAATTCAACAAGTCACATTTCTATGTTTGAAAGGTTAAAGACATTTAAAGTATCCTGATTCGACACCTTCACCTTCTGTAGCCAACAGAATACATTTTCTTTCATTGAGTAATTGCTGACTTTTGGGTCTTGCTGCTGGGAACTATTTATTGTAACTCTGATTAATTTGGAAGAGGAAAGTTTCATTTATGTGTGCTGGGATTAATAACATTTTCATCAAACGTGACTTCACTTTCAAAGAATGTAAAGTAGCAGAAATGTTGATGAAAATTATCTGGCAATTCAAATATTAGTTGTCGTGTTGTTTGTAACTGGAGGAAACTATTTGTCTCAAATGTATGTGCTTGTCTTGTGTGATTGTTTTTCTTCACAGCTGTGACACTGACTTTTGTAACACAAACTAGTATTTCCTCCCCCCCCCCCCCCCCCCCCCCGTCTCACTTCTGTACAGATGTGATATTTGATGTTTATTATTGTTGGTTTGTGTCACAGTATGCAGAAGCAGACTGTATGAATTGTGAATAGTAGACCCAAATGCAGACACAAAAGAATGAGGCAGCATGAGGTAATGAGGCAGATTTTTAAAAAGTGCAAACAAAAGGCAAGCAAACTGATGCAAAACTAAACATTAACCTAAACTGGGAGAACTAAAAAAACAATATGAAGAACCTGGACGAACCTGGACATGAAACTTGGAAACATGGCAAGAAACAACAGACAACCTGACAAGGAATGAATGAAAACAAACAGACTAAATACAGTGGGGCAAAAAAGTATTTAGTCAGCCACCGATTGTGCAAGTTCCCCCACTTAAAATGATGACAGAGGTCAGTAATTTGCACCAGAGGTACACTTCAACTGTGAGAGACAGAATGTGAAAAAAAATCCATGAATCCACATGGTAGGATTTGTAAAGAATTTATTCGTAAATTAGGGTGGAAAATAAGTATTTGGTCACCTCAAACAAGGAAAATCTCTGGCTCTCACAGACCTGTAACGTCTTCTGTAAGAAGCTTTTCTGTCCCCCACTCGTTACCTGTATGAATGGCACCTGTTTGAACTCATCATCTGTATAAAAGACACCTGTCCACAGCCTCAAACAGTCAGACCCCAAACTCCGCCATGGCCAAGACCAAAGAGCTTTCGAAGGACACCAGGAAAAGTATTGTAGACCTGCACCAGACTGGGAAGAGTGAATCTACAATAGGCAAGCAGCTTGGTGTGAAAAAATCAACTGTGGGAGCAATCATCAGAAAATGGAAGACATACAAGACCACTGATAATCTCCCTCGATCTGGGGCTCCACGCAAGATCTCATCCCGTGGGGTCAAAATGATCATGAGAACGGTGAGCAAAGATCCCAGAACCACACGGGGGGACCTGGTGAATGACCTGCAGAGAGCTGGGACCAAAGTAACAAAGGTCACCATCAGTAACACACTACAACGGCAGGGAATCAAATCCCGCAGTGCCAGACGTGTTCCGCTGCTGAAGCCAGTGCATGTCCAGGCCCGTCTGAAGTTTGCCAGAGAGCACATGGATGATACAGCAGAGGATTGGGAGAATGTCATGTGGTCAGATGAAACCAAAGTAGAACTTTTTGGTATAAACTCAACTCGTCGTGTTTGGAGAAAGAAGAATACTGAGTTGCATCCCAAGAACACCATACCTACTGTGAAGCATGGGGGTGGAAACATCATGCTATGGGGCTGTTTTTCTGCCAAGGGGACAGGACGACTGATCCGTGTTAAGGACAGAATGAATGGGGCCATGTATCGTGAGATTTTGAGCCAAAACCTCCTTCCATCAGTGAGAACTTTGAAGATGAAACGAGGCTGGGTCTTCCAACATGACAATGATCCAAAACACACCGCCCGGGCAACAAAGGAGTGGCTCCGTAAGAAGCATTTGAAAGTCCTGGAGTGGCCTAGCCAGTCTCCAGACCTCAACCCCATAGAAAATCTGTGGCGGGAGTTGAAAGTCCGTGTTGCTCGGCGACAGCCCCAAAACATCACTGCTCTCGAGAAGATCTGCATGGAGGAATGGGCCAAAATACCAGCTACTGTGTGTGCAAACCTGGTAAAGACCTATAGTAAACGTTTGACCTCTGTTATTGCCAACAAAGGTTATGTTACAAAGTATTGAGTTGTATTTTTGTTATTGACCAAATACTTATTTTCCACCCTGATTTACGAATAAATTCTTTACAAATCCTACCATGTGGATTCATGGATTTTTTTTTTCACATTCTGTCTCTCACAGTTGAAGTGTACCTCTGGTGCAAATTACTGACCTCTGTCATCATTTTAAGTGGGGGAACTTGCACAATCGGTGGCTGACTAAATACTTTTTTGCCCCACTGTACACACAGGAGGTGATCAGCAGAAGTAGAAACACATGGTGAAACAGCTGACACAAATGAACATGAAAACGTCACCGGGGAAGAGTAAAACTAAACACAGAAACACAAGACTTTCAAAATATAACAGGAAACATGGAGCGATGAAGACACGACAAACAAGTTTGATAACATGAAACACGCAGACAAGAAACACGACATATTGACACTGAGAAGACAAGAGAAAGACTTATAAATCAGGAGTTATAAAAGTAGTAAAATTAGAATGAAACTAACAGTGGCAACACAAGAACTCAACATATTTCCAACAATATCAGGAAACCCAGCCCCTGACAGATTTGTGTCTGCTGAATAAAATTAACTGCAGATAAACATGTTTGGAAAAAAGACAAAGAAATATATTTAAAAAAAAAAACTGATTTAAAGACATTCACATGAGGCACGTCAGGCAGCTGGTGAGTGCTGAGACTCTTTCAGAGTCATCGGGTAGAACAGCAATGGAAATAACTATTTCACTGCATGTATCTCTTGGGTATTAATGTCTCAGTTTTAGATGGGAGTTGTTTCAAAACCAGGTGTATTCCAAACTAATAGTATGTGGCACCTATGATGAATTAAAACAAAGATAATAATGACCAAAAATGATTCCCACACTCATGATTATGTAAGCTATTGTATGTGGAATATACATAATGTGCCTAAATCAAAGACAGGTAAACAAATATAAGCTTGTGACACGAACATTTCAGTGGTTTGTGTCCAAATGATGAGTTTCTGATCTCTTAATTCATCACAGAGTACATACTAGAGATGGACCGATCCGATATTACGTATCGGTATGGGTCCGATACTGACCTAAATTACTGGATCGGATATCGGAGAAAAATAAAAAATGTAATCCGATCCATTAAATATCACGAAAGCACCTCACAAAACTTGCAACACGCCGTAACTCGCCTCAGAACGTTAGCACGTCGGAGCAGTATGCATCACGTGACAGAGCGGCTGTGGTATGCGGGACCTGTCGGTGGTCTGGATAGCATGTGGAGCTTCGCTAGCAGCCCGGCATTTCATCTCCGACAAAGTTATCCCGAGAGAAGTAAAGCAAGTGTGTAAGTCCATCTCTGAATGTTTGTAAAGCATTCCTGCGTTAAGCTTAACAAACGATATATGGAGCGACTGCCTCTTCTTGCAGCTACTTCATTCATGAAACTGCTTGATGATCAGCTGATCGGCTTTTCTGTCGCGAGTCCGTCTGTCTTGTTTGTTTTTGGCCCACTTTGCACCAGAAAGAGGAAACCAGTGGATAAACAACAGCAGCACGTTTAAGCTTGATAAGCTGTTATTAGCATTTATTTAATATTAATTTCTACACCAGGATCTTTTTCTACGTAGCTGACGCTGGTAACTGTGCAGGGGCGGATCTAGCAAAGTTTAGCCAGGGGGGCCGATGGGGCATTAACTGGGAAAAGGGGGCACAAAGACATACTTTTCTTTCTTATTCTCATTTAAAATGTCTAGCTTTTAATAAATAATTATCTGACACCCAAAGTTTTAATTTGATGTAAAATATATAGAAGTCCATTACTGTATATAGTAACTATTAAGTCTAATATATATACCTAACTAATATATAAGCTATAGTACTAATATGTAAGCTATAGTACTTTTTCCTTTGGGAAGGTACCATCTGTGCAGTCTGCAATTTTGTTGAAGAAAGATGTTGAATCTATTTAATATTTTAATATATTGAAAAATAATTGATTTCTGTGCATTTTTTTTCACACTGCATCAAATTAAGGTTGATTACGTCGATTAAGCATCATGAGGTGGAGCGTGAGGGGTGGTTCCCTATTTTTTATTTATTTATTTTTGTTGCTGGGAGTTGGAACCCTATTAGTTAGGTTGCTTAATATTTACACTAAGTACTCTTTAAAATACCAGAATAGGGAGGATGGTGTAGGTTTGAGTTTATTAGATTGATCAGTATTGCTGAACTATGAAATTTTTTTTTGCATACAGGTATAACAGAATAGCTTTAGTGTAGTTGTTGTTTTAAACTTGAGTATGAACTTATACAAAATGCAGCAAGATATTTAAAAAACAGTTTTGTTGATTAAAAAAACACTATATCGGATTCATATCGGTATCGGCAGATATCCAAATTTATGATATCGGTATCGGACATAAAAAAGTGGTATCGGGCCATCTCTAATACATACTATTGAAAGTTAACTGGTACATTTATATTATTTGGCTAATAACAACAACAAAACTGCATTAATACTGTGTAAAAAATGTTTTATGAGCACCTTTGTCCTGCAGCTGTTATTCTGTTACACTAAGTGAACTTTAGACAACATTCATTCATCTTCAGGCTCAGAACATTCAGTCAAAACAAAACAGAGATTACACCAAAGAACTGTTTCAATTCAGCACATGCATGAATGCAGAAGAGTACAATAATATTGAATGGGTTGCATTGTTGTATTTTGTCATGTTTCTCAGGTCTTTGTCTGAATTTCTACGAACATTATTGCTAAGGATTGTCTTATTGCATTGGAGTCACACTGGGTTAAATATGTACACTTGGGTTTTAAGGGGTATTTATTATTTTCTTCTTTTTTTTGGGTTGTATGGAAGCCCCAAACGCAATTTCATTGTTCTTGACAATGACAATAAATAAATAAATACTAATACTGTCATGCGGCGGCTGTGTGAAGGCAAGAGAGGACCCAAATGCACGGCTCTAGACACACGGGGATGAACTCAAAGGCCGGTCTTTATTAACAGGAACATAAGAAGTCATACAAAACTATACTGGGAGCAACTAAAAGCTGAGGCGCTGGGAAGACACGGAAAATGCACACAACCTAGAGGGACGACGCAACACAGAACAAAGGGACACTCTGACATAAATACACAGAAGGTAACGAGGGAAGTGGGAACACACGGGGAACACAGCTGAAGACAATTACTCATGGCCGAGCAGGGAGGACACGAAACTGACGATACTGACACCAAGATGTGGACCTTAAACACAACACAGTACACAGAGATGAGCACGGAGAGAGAGAGGCAGAGAGAGAGGCAGAGAAGAAGGATGAATACGAGGGGATGAGGAGAACACAGAACACATAGGATGGGAACACGGTACCAGAGCAAACACCACAATAAAAACATGGACACAGGGGGAATCCAAATACCAAACCAAACAATCCAATGGACATAAGAAACAAAATACAAAACTACAGAAAAACTAAGAACACTGGGTCAAAATGACCCAGGACCATGACAAATACTAAATACTAAGAGTCATGTACGGACAAGAAAGTGTCATCTCCAAAAAAGGCCACTCTCATATTTAATCGGAAATTGAAGACCTGCCATTAAAAATAACATCAATATATGTTATAATCAGCTGAGTTTATTTTTTGCATACTGCAGCTTGGTGTTGCTTTCAGCGGACAGTATGGAGATATTTCATAATGATGCATTCATGGTTCAGGTGTAAATAAAGTTTTTTAAGTTTACTGTGATCCACTATGTTGGACTGGTGCAGAGCAGACATGGTGTCCATGGTCAGTGTTAGGTTACACCAGGGGTAACACACATCAGTTTACAATGAAGCTCATGATGCTGATTAGCTTTACTCACCAAAGTCTTCCTTTTATCCTTTTTTTAAGCCAGCCGTGACAGTTTTTGTGACTATTTCTTGGCGATTCTTTTCTCCACAATGCACCGTAACACTTGATCCTATGGGTTCCCTCATCTCCCACTTTAACCCCTGTAATTAATCTACAGAAGCCATCATGTTGAGCTGCGCCGAGTCGATGTTTCACTTCTGCAGGATGTTCTGATTAAGACATGGAATAAGTGCTTTAAGTTGAAGAAGTTTGTGTTGATGTGAGGATATTATAATTACAGACCGACTTCAGGACTCTTCATGTTATCAAAGGCGTATGAAACTGAAATGCAAATCCAAAGTGCATGTGACACAAAAATTAAAGATTCAAACCACAATTAATGTATTTTTATTTTTAAAACATTGATGTAATTAACTCTAATTATCAAATGGGCTCTGTGATTTTGTTGTTTTTTAATAATCCTTGAGTGCTGTACTTTTTTTCTTTATCCTTCGTTTTCATTCAAGAGAACATTTCCTATGATTAAAATCATGTGACCTGCTGGGGTTCACCCCCTCCCATTTGCACATGTTGCACATTCATTTAACTGTGTCTGCTTTAATCCATAATGGGGCATTTATACGTCTAGATGAGGTGTGAATGACAGTTTAAGTGATGCTCTGTCTGATGTGTTGTTTCTCTGCAGCAGAGTTGAGTCAATGCTGCAGAGTAATGAGCAGTGAGCATGTTTTGTTCAATAGATTTAACCAGAGAATTATCACAACAAATGAATGGTTACACACACACACACACACACACACACACACACACACACACACACACACACACACACATTTGACCTGAAAAACACCATGATGACAAACTGCACACACTGAGCCATCTGCCGCTCAGATACATCAGCACTGTTTCCAAATGTGGTCGGAGGGCCACACGAGGCCCCGCTGAGGGCTGCCTGGGGTCCTTCACACAACAAAACACACAACGGTGATGCTGAAATACAAAACCGCATGAGAGAATCATTCGAAGAAGAATTAATAGCCTTGTTGGAAAGAGACTTCCTTTGTTTTGGCTGAGTGAATTTAAGAAAGAACCAAAAACACAAAAAGACTCATTTTCAGTCATGAGCAGATTAGAAATGTCATCATCATAACAAAAACTGATATAAAAAACAGTAACAATAACAAACACACAAAAGGTTTAAAACTGCCTCCACACCAAGCCCTGGACCAGAAGGACATGTGGACCCAGATTAGTTTGTAATATTTTCAGTTTTTCTCATAAAATTGTTTTGTACTTATGAAGATGTGATGCAAATTTTGCCTGGTCTTAAAACAGTAAACAGACATTCTTCCTGACATTCCTGGACCCAGATCTGGACTGACTTCCAAGGTTGTGCCAAGCCCCACCCCTGGGAGCATTTTCATGCAAATCTGTCCTTATGTTGTAGATAAATGTTAACAAACAGGCAACCAACAGAACAAATCACAAAACTTAAAGTTAAATATAAGTTTCAGCTCGATACATCACAATTAAATATGAAACAAAACCATAGACACCACCCAGTAGTTTCTCTCCTCTGCATTTTTAAGCCTATGCCTTAGTGTTTTGATACAAACACGACTAAATTCACAGCCCAAGAAAACGGCTTTATTTATCTCTAACTAGCATAAGCTTTTCTGAGATTTCTGATCAGCAACTCAACACAATGGAAAACTGAATGCACTGAATGCCTTGTTGATACCAGCTCCAAGTTTGTATATAATAAAGTTTCAATTGACACTTTGCGCCAGCGCCTCTGTTCCTGACTGTCTGCATGGCTTCTCAATGAGATTTAGATATCGAGGAAGTTTTAAAAAGCTAGTTAAGTGCTATTCAGCTGCCCTCAAAGGGAAAGCATTGAAAAAGCCAAAACGAGAGTGTAAAGAGCGTCGCGGCGGGGGTTTGTGGAGAAGCGAAACATCGGCATTATGGCACGGATGCCATCTCCTGAGCCGCACAGAAAGCCCTCCCCAGCTGGCAGCGCAGAGTCCGTCGGCTGAAGGCTTTCACTCTGGGACAAAAGCTATCTAATTGAGAACAAACTGTCAGTGAAAGAGACGAGACCGTGACCGGAGAGGGGGCCGCTCCGGGCCGCAGGCCAGCTCCGGAGGCCCCGGGCTCAGTCTATCGCCGGGCCTCGGCCCCTTCGGGCTCCTCGGACCTCTTGTGACTGACACAAGAGGCCACGGAGGATAACACGCGCAGCGGCCCGACACAAAGGCCTTTCAGAGCAGACACAGTCCAAACTCAGCCGACTGTCAAGCGTGAAGAGGAGGAGGAGGAGGAGAGGCTGAAAGGACGTGGATACAGATAAGTGTGAGGTCTTAGGAAAAGGAGGGAGCACGCATCTCTGCAGGGTCCTGAAATCAGAGCGACTCTGCACATCTGCAGCTCATCCTCATTAAAGGAAGTAGTTTCAAGTCGATAGTGAAGGTCATACATGAAAAACCCTCAGTGATTTTTAGAGCCTGCCATAGTTTTTGTTTGAACGTTGTCCAAGAACAAAATAACTCTGGATTTTAAAAAACAAAAACACAAGGTGGTTTTATTTTGATGATTTTTTCCTCGACTGGGAGTGTGCTGAAAATAAAACAGTTTTCTGGAATGTGTGTCCAGAATAATTTGGGTTCCTGAAATTAAATATGACTCTTTTTGAACCTTAAAAACACATTTGTAATTGTATAGAGAATATTTGTAGCTCTGAAAATAACAATATTGAATTTAATGCCTGAATCGGAATCATGATAAATTGTTGTTTTAGCTCTTTTACAAACTAGACTCAACATCAAGGGTATCTGGCTAATTCTTCTTACTGTTCATTTGGGGAAAAGGGTAAATTTAACCTGTGTTTGGACACTTGTGTGACTGCAGGATTGTATTATTCAACAGGTGAATGTTCCACAGGTTTGATTCCCTGCAGTCTTGCGGTGACCCTTCTGCATTTTTACCCGTTCCTCTCCAGCTCCTTGCTGTCCTTTTACCCATGTTTTTGTGGAGGATCTTCTCTCTAGCCTCATGCTCCACTGCTGCAATGTTTGGCGTGTGAGATGAAAAGCCGCTCCACCACCAACAGAGCTGAATGGTCATTGTGAGGTTCACAAAGGCGGCTGCAGGGGAACACAAGACTCACTCGTCTCAATGGTTCACTTTGGGAGCTCAGACAAAGGCGTAAAAAACACAGATAGAGGCTCCAAAAGAGAAGCACCACTCGAATCTGAGGGACTCATCTGGGATTGTGCTCTCTGTTAAAGACGCCATCAATCACCCCATCAGTCGTGCTCCGGCTGACTTGATTTACATGTTCACACAGAAGCATCAATCATCCCAAACCTGCAGAAGTGTTCCCAAAAAGCTGAGAGGGAAAGTTTACCTCACCTGACCTGCCACCTTCACTTAGCATCATGAGGTTGTGGTGCGTTTAGGCGCTAAAATGTTGTCAGGAGCGAAGCGGACATGTCGTTCAGGATGAAAACAAATCCCACACTTTGAGTCTTGGTCAGTGTTTGCAGGAGACGGCTTGGTTAGACCTGTTGTGCATGAAAATTACAAATCTGACAGGATAAATGACAGTATTTTAAAAAAAAATACAATCACAATAGATAAGGGTGGTATTTCTTATCTCCTTATGTTTTCCAGCAGAGCCCTGATGACTTCATAAGCACAGGAGACATGCACATGGAAATTTCAGGGCTGAAGAACACATTTAAGCTCCGTTTGAAACTCAAACCAAATCAATTTTACACCCACTCCAAGTCGTCTTCTTCTTCTGTTGGCTACTCTCTTTAGAGGTCGCTACAGTGGGTCATCCAGCTCACCATATCCCAGCATCCTCCTCTGTCACTCAGGCTTTCAAGCTTTTTTTAAACAATCAGCTCTGAGTGTCAGTATTACAGGATCTATCATAGCTTCAGTTAAATGCTCCAGTTTAATGTCTGTGGTGTCGTTGAACAGAAACAAACATTGATATCCTGCAAGTTTGATCTGTTTCTGATCGTTCTCTGAAGAAAACTTTAAAAAGTGCATTTTGGGTAAATTTTCAAGGCTCGTATTATCATGTTGCATAAGTAGTTGCCCACAAGAGGTTAGAGCATATGAAAGGCCTCCCTTTCACCTACATTTAGACACCAAGATCATCTAAATCCTTCTAGCTCAAAGCAATTTTCTAATAGAGTCGTTTTATGGATCATTCAGTGTCTGAGTTTAACCTATGAAAGTTGACCAAAAAGTTACATGTTTCTGCATGTGTTTGAACCCAGACTGAGATGAGATATCCCTGCTTTGGGTAGATCTCTAATGCAGTGGCTTTCGTTTTATTTCCGGAGCAGTCCCACTCAAAAAGCTGACATGATGAGTGGAGAGCGAGCAGGCAGAGGAGGGGCTGGGTGGAAACCTGCAGACAGACAAACGAGGAGCACGAGTAGAGCCAGGAGGAAAGAAAAGTGTTGCCTGTGTTCAGTGAGCACATGTGCCGATCTTCAAATACTGCAGGTAAAAGACACGCCTCACAAACACAGAGGAAGCTAACCTGTGACACACTGGCCGACAGTCAAAGAAAAGTGGTTCAGGAATAAACTTTTAAAAGAAAATGTCCAGTTAAACTAAAGAAGAATCTTAAAATTTTAAATTCAGCTAAATTTTGGCTAAGTTACATGAAATTTGTGAATTAATTGGTGACACTTAAATCCCACATGCTTTGGTCTGTTAGTTTTGTTAGTTTGCTACTGGAGCTGTGTCTGTTAAGTGATGTGAAGCCAAGCGCACTTTAACCGAGCGCATGGTTCACTATTGAAGTTCAAACATTTGACCGGTGTGCTGTGGTGAGACCAACTCGACCATGTTGTGCTGAAGTTAGTGTGAAAATGGTGCAAAACGTTTTTCCAGGTTTTACTACGTTTCATGTGGCATGCAACAACCCGTGAGCTACACTTTTCTCTTCTTCTGTGGTGTATGTAAACTTACATTAATTAGGCGTTGTATGTATGACATCCTATCCACAATTATAATATATTTGAAAACAGAAAAGAATTTAAAGTTTTTATTTATTTATTTTGCTTTAGTTGTGAAGGCACCATGTGACTATCCTCCTCACTGCTGCTGATATAATGATGCTTTGCAGTGAGACTTACTGAACACATCCATGTGGTTTCAGTCCTGAACAGGTGAATCAGGTTTTGAATATTAATCAGACACTGATAATTATAATAATAAAAAATGTGAACATTTCTGAGTAGCCTTGTGACAAACCCGTCATACCGAAGACTGGAATGAATATAAAGTAAAACTAATAAACTAAGACATATTAGTAAAAACACACTGAGGAGTAAATTGAGGACAGAGGACTAAATAGAAATTATAAACAGAGACACAGGCGCACATCGATCCAACAGACAGGAAGTAAAAACTGAAAGAAGATGCACAAGAGAAAACCAACTTTGAGAGTATAACAAGTAATAGAAGCACAGAGACAGAGGGACACTGGGTAGAGGAGAGAATAAGATCCCAAAACTCAAAGCCAGGAAAAAAAAGAGTAAAATCAAAACCAGGACCACATTTTAAATTTTTAACAAAAACCCAGAAACTCATTCGTAAAGAGGTCAGACCATGAGTCGGCATGAGGGAATGAGAGTGTGTGATAAACCTGCAAACACAGGCACAGCAAAACGCATGGATAAGACCTGAGAGATCATTTTAGTTCAGCACAAAACGTTTTGTGTGTAATTATCTGAAAGAACGCGAATCTGAGGGACTCTTGGAGATTGCTCTGCTCCAGCCTGAAGTATGTTGATGTCCACCGCTTGCAGAAGCAGCGGTCGTTTGTTTTGGAAACAAACAGCACATTTTTCTTGTGCGTCCTGTCAGCAAGGACGGACGGACGGAGGAGAAGGACGAAGCAGTGATTATTCCTCCCTCAGAGTCCTCCCATCTGTCCCCGTTTCTGCTGGCCTCAGCCTCTTTCACTGCGACTGACAGGAGGGGGGTCCACCTCACCTCTCTTCCACCCCCCCCCCTCCCCCCCATACACACACAAACACACACACACGCATATACACACCTCATCCCACCAAACCCCACCCCGCAGACCCCCGATTGTGTTCCTGTGCGCCAAAGCACTCTTCTATAGCTTTTTGATTGGCTTTCAATCCCCACACCACTGACAAGGTTCTGTATGGGAGGAGTGTGTGTGTGTGTGTGTGTGTGTGTGTGTGTGTGTGTGTGTGTGTGTGTGGTGGGCTTACTAAGGAGATTTAGTGAAGGGCAAGGGGGGCACAGAGGTGATTTTTCAGGGGGAGGAGGAGGACGAAAGTAAAAACTGGGACAGATGGGGCTGATTGTTGCTCTTTACGCAAATTAAGGAGCGAGACATCTGCAGAGAGACGGAGTGGCCGACCAAGGCAATTAAGACAGAGGAGAGAGAGTCCGTTCCACAAGTGAGAATACGTTCAGTTCACAGTCAAACCCTGAAACAAGAAAACAGCAAATTTATGCAAAAATTTAAAAAACAGCCCTGACAATTCTGAAAATGCCTTATTTGAGAGTGACTCTGAGCTTAGCTGCCTTTGACCCTTCGCAGTTTTCCTCGCTGTCCAAATAACTCATTTAGCAAAGTCTGAAATGGAATTCATTAGTGTGTGTGCAGCTTTCTTCTTCAAAGAGTCCAGAATAAAAAGAGTTTAGAGTAAAACGTCCAACTAATGGGAAAACTTCAGAGATCACCTTAAACGACTTCCTTCAGATCACACACTTTTTTATGTGGCATCGTCCTTTTCATCACATCTAACAATCTTTTAATCATTTGTGTATCATTTTTAAAAGTTTCTTGTATAATTTTTCACTTTTAATTGCATTAAATTTAATAACCATGAAACTTGAAACTCAGATTTTAAAGGTGCTTTATGATTAAATGTATTATTATAATAACTCGATCATTTTGATATTAGATGCAATGCTTTTCTGCCCCTTTGTGTTCTTGGTGCGTGCGCACACACACACACTCCTCCATTGTAATGTGAGCCTGATTGAATCTCTGCATCTCTCACACTTGTTGACGTTGTTCTTGCGTAATGTCTGCATGTCCTTTTTTTAAACCACAGCAACAGAAAATCCTGCTCTGTGATTGGCCGGGAGCAACAGCATCTCCTCCAGCTCAATCCAGTGAAAGGATTCAGATTCATCCATTTCATTTCAGTTTTCACAAACACACAAGCTTTGCTTCCAAGAAGAAAGCATCACAAGCTGAAATCTTGAGTTACATTTTATAAATCTTGAATGTATAAACGTGTGAAACCATGGCACCTTTTGAGCAGATTTGATAAATTAAAAACCTGCAGGAGGTTTAAGCTCAGCGTAAATCCGCAACCAAGTCGGTCTCTAAAAAGAAATTCTCAGAGCGTACAGCAGGAAATTTGTGAAAACTTTCCTTTTAACTTTTTCTGAAGCTCTGATCTCAAATTTGGGGTAAAGCTGGTGAAAACAGGATGTCCACTGAGAGATACAAAGTTGCAGCTGGCCTCAGAGCCTTCTGGAGGTGCATCTAAAGATGACCTTGATGAGGTATGATTATAATTCATAATTTTAAAGGACCTTAAAATAACTTTCAAGTTAACTCTATCACCCAGAAAATAAATGGAGTAAAATAAGTGGTCAAAAAAAACAAGCTGGAAGTGGTGGAGAGCGGAACTCCAGAAGACAATGGGAGACGAGAAAAAGGGAAGCAAGGAAAGTGATACACCAAAGCACCTGGCAAAAATGAAACACAAGACAACACAAGAAAAGAATTACTAAAAATAAAAATACCAATCAAATCTCAACGACAAGACCTTGAGATCACAGTGACTACAGAAGTTTGTCTGCTGTGTGTCAGGTGTGAGACAGGAAAACCGCCACAATGCTGTCCAGCAACAGAGTTAACATTTTTAACCGTGCTAAGTAGCATCCCAATAAAATCCCAGAATTTCAACCACAAAAACTGGAGCTCAGACTTTTTGAATGATTTGTCAATACAATTAACCTCCCAGCAGCCGTATTACTGGTCAGATAAAAGGCTCCAACAGCACAAAGGGGTCCAGAGGTCCAGTTCAGGGACTGCAATTAGCTGAGGTGAAGCCAGCAGACAGCTAGCAGCTACAGCTGGCTGTCAGTCAAAGAGGCCACGCCCCTAATATTGCAACCATTAATTGGACTCTTCCAGCTACAGTAAGTGCAGCAGAGCTGAAGCAGGAAGTTAGTGATGGTTTAATTTCCCTTTAAAGTCATGTGGTTAGACCTGCTGGTTTGTTCCTGACCTTCTTGTGAGTTCTTGTGACTCTTTCCTGTTGAACTTCCTGTTTTGTGTCAGAAAAGATGACCAAACTACTAAAAAAAGAGCTGCAAAGCTAAATGAATCAACCTGCATGTCTTGTGAAAAGAAAAGCAGAAGAGGCAGGAGGAGAGTGATGGAAGAGAGGAGCAGCTCAGCTCTCTGCAGCGATCAGTCGCAGCATAGGCGAGCAGTGTGCTGGATTTAATGTGAGCTTTCTTCCCTTTTTGTCTCTGCTTGTTTTGTTTGTTCCACTGGCGCACACACTTGGAGACCTTGTGTGACAAAGCAAGGTCATCGGCAGGATTACAGCCGTCGGACGCTGCTCTTATTGGACCGTTTGGAGCTGCAGCAGCAGCGGAAGAAGAAGAAAACCTTAGCCATAGGGTAATCTTCAAAATAAAGTTTAAGCCATCAGTTATTCTGCGTGTTTTGTAATGACACTGTTTTTGTTGTAAAGTGGGTCCGACAGTCTGAACTCATGAATTCTCCTTTGTTTCATATGTAGGTTTGCAGACTGACACACGAGCGTGAACAAAGACTGAATCTCTGCTGCTGAATCGTTAATCCCAAACAAGGCCTGAGCCTCTTCATTCACTGTCAGCAGAGCAACAATACAACAGCCCCCTCCACCCCCAGAATGTCTAAACACGCACACACACTCACTTCTAAAAACACTGTAAATCATCAACTACAGCATGCCCCAGCTTTATTAGGTGCTGAGTTTTCACAATGTTGCTCTCCTAATGGGATTTTTACCATCAATCTGAACATGTAATCTAGTTACACTGGCTGTAAGGGTCACATTTTGAATGACTCTTTGACTTTTCATTTTTAACATGGCCTGTAAGTGTGATATAGACTCTCTGCTGCAGGAAGCATGCTATATTTGCAACCTGTTGCCCTTCATTTTATTAAAACAACCAAATGAAGCCCAGCTGTGAAGTTACGGCATCTCAAAATGCCTCATTCTGTTGAGGAAATCTGAACGCATTCAGATGGTGATGCACAAAAATCGGGTTATAATCGGCTGCTAACTCATATGTAGTCAGTAAATGTTTTTTCTTTTTAATCCAGTAACAAATTGAAGCAATTTCCCCGTCTCCTTCATTAGATCATCAAACAGTGACAGAGCTGAATGTAACGAGAGTCACAAACTGCAGTGTGCTTGGATTGTGAGATAAGAAAGAGACAAAGTGCAGGACGGACAGTTTCCAAAAAAGAAGAGCCAGACATAAATCTGATAAGCAAAGATTCAAAGACACGAGGAAGCCAGAAACACTACCGTATCCCTGTAGTGTACCCCAATGATAGGTGACAATCCATAAGTAAAAACCATGTTTTTTACATTATTTTTAAATATTTTAAACCATTAAACCCCTCCCACATTCTTGTAAACCCTCTCTGCACTCTTAAACACTTTTGAGACACATCCTTATGAAAAGTTATCATCCAAGTCAAGAGCCTCGACCAGGTTTCTGCTCATCACTGATTCAGATGAACCGTGGCTTTAGTTTTTGTTCGCGCTCCTGCCACCCATGCACATACCCAACGGCCCCATCTTTGCCACAATACCCTCCCGGGGAGCTCTGCTTTACCCTCAAACTCTGTTATCTGTAACTGTCACATACAGAGTAGCCCAAAGCTTTCAGTTGTTGATCAGACACAAGTGAAATGTGAAAATGGTGCATGATACTCTGCCATTCGTACTTCCTGAAAAGGCTGCAGCTGGAAAGTGATGAATGTTTGCAGATATCCAGAACTTCCTTCGCATGATCTGGATCACGATACCAAGCGCCCCCCTTCTCTCTTCCAATCTGGTGGCTTGAGCACCTCGTCTGACACATCTTTTCCCAGCAGGTCAGTCACCTCTGAGCGTGGGGACACAAAACACAAACCCTGGAGTCAAAAGGGTGTCGAGAGAGACAGAAAGAAAGGAGAGAATTCCTCCTCAGTCCAGAGATAAGAGCCCTTTGTTATCTCCGTGTTGCCTCACAGGAAGCTTTTGTGAACGGACTCAGAGGTGATATTAACTCTCTGAGCTAGGATCACTTCTCTCTCCAGACACTGTGCCATTAATCCAGAATCACAGAGAAAGATCTGGAATAAGAGCGAGCCGAGTGCAACCAAATCCGGTGGTTCACTTCTGAGTTCAGGAAACACATGAGCCCCGAATGCCTTTAACCTTTTTATTAGTTACACCTGTGAGTTTGATAGTGCAGCAGGTAATGAAAAATCATCTGCTAACACAAACTAAAAGGCTTCATTCCTGTTTACGATTAAATCTCATTGCTAAATATTTCAGTCCAGCACCGGATGCACTCAGTAATTAGCTTACTTCATGGTGATTGATAATCTATCCACTAAATAAATAATTTCAACAGATTAAACTACAAAATGTTTGTATTCTGCTGTAGATTTCTCAGTGCTTAAATAGTTTGCTAGATTTCTTAATACATTTTTTAATGCTAGACTTATTGATTAATAAAAAATACAAAATTCTTGATAGATTCAATTGACTGATTTATTAAAAAACTTCATAGACTCCTTGATCAATACACTTAAATAGATTTCTTCATAGGTGATTTTACAACAGGTTTTTTAACTAGCTTGATTTGACAATAGATCCCTTCATGCATCTTGATAGACATCTCGATCTTGATAGATTTCTTCATCGCCTTCTCGGTCGATTTCTTGATAATTAAACTTTTTGATGAACTAATTGATCAACTGGTTTCTTTGTGTGTTTATTCTTTATTTGATATTTGATAAATCAGTCTACCTATATATAAATGGATGCTTTTATATGTTAACTCTCTGAAGGTCAGTTTTTTATACTGATCCCTAAGTTTCAGTTTTTTTAAACTTTACACCTCATTCTTCTACCTGTATTGAGAACAAACCTTTTCCATTTTCAATTCTCAAAGCATTTTTTCGTCATATGAACAAAGCTTTTGCCCCAAATTAACTGTAAATTACCAGTTTGACATGTTAAAGCCCGGGAGAGGAAAACTGATAAACCAAGCAGGTGTTTTACCACCAACGAGGTCTCTGCAGAAATGTGCTGTGGTTTAAAGAGATGAGGGGACTTTCTGGAAGCTAAATCAGCTTCACTCTGCTCAGCAGCAGCTTTAATGAATCCTTCTGGGATCCTTTCACACTTGTAAAGGAGCCGGTGGGAGCGAGGAGGTTTTAACAAGCTCTGTTTGTTCAAGAAGGAGGCTCCGGCGTGATGATCTGCTCTCAGCTCGGAGATAATACCGAGGGCAAACGGCACACAGAAAGGACCGGCCTGATTGGGAGTGAAGAGCTGTTAATGAGATGGAGGCTGCTGGTGGAGAGTCGGCGTATTGTGCTGAAGGGTGGTCCGAGGACACGGAGCCGGGTTCAAGAGGCCAAGACCGTCTCACTGAGAAACCATTTTTTTTATGACCAGGAAAAACTGAACAGGTTCTACAGCAGAGACAAAGAGTAGCATCACGTCGAAGCAAAACTCTGATGGCTTAAAGAACATTTTCAAAGTCATGCTCCTCAGACGGCAAACAGCTGAGGTCACTGACGAGCTTCAGGTGCTTGGACAACTGATGGAATCAAAGAAAGAAAGACATTTACCAGAAAACCAAATAACATTAAGATAAGAAATGATTCAGGTTTACGTATATTTGATCTTCATTTAGCTCATTCTTGGAGGATTTTTGAAATCACAGAAATCTGGTGTGTAGCAGACGAGAACATGAAGAAAAATAAAGACAAATAAACCTCAAATCCATCAGAAAGCAAAGACACTGCTGATGAACTTTAAGCACTCGCACTGATCCTACTTTTAAAGACAGTGAATACATTATAATTACATTCTAAATATGTTGTTATATAACGGAGGAGTGGCCTCTTTGGCTGACAGCTGGATGGTCACGCAAGCGGCTGTAGCTGCTTGGCTTCAACTAAGCCAATTGGAGTCCCTGAACTGGACCTCTGAACCGTGTTTGTGCTGTTGGAGCCTTTTGATGCGATTATCTGACCAATAATGTGCCTGCTGGGCAGTTAATTGTACAAATAAACGTTTAAGAAGTCTGGGCTCCAGTTTTGGTGAAATTCCAGGATTTTACTTGGAGGTTACTCAGCACTTAGCATGGTGTAAAATGGTAACGCTAAGGCTAAAAATATAGAAAAATAGTGGATGGTGTTATGGTGGCTACATAGGTATTCAAATGACTACTTTTGGGGATATTTTCACAGTTTTCCTTTCTCACATGTGACACACAGCACAGAAAGTCTGTAGCTGTCACAGTTTTGGGTTCTTTGGTAGAGTTTATAGAGAAATTTATTTAGATTTTAGATTTTAATTAATATTCTTTCTCGTGTTTCCTTGTTCATTTTTTCCTGGTACCTCTGGTATTTCCCTGTTTGCCTCCCACTATTTTCCATATTTCTGCCTTTTACCCCTCCACCACCTCCAGCTTGATTTTCTCACCACTTGCTTTGGTGAGTGAAATTCTAGGATTTTATTTGGATGTTACTGACGCTTAGTAACAGCATCACTCCACCCTTGCATCACTTCTGACAACAAAAATCTTACATGGTGATGTCACAAGCTCCATAGTCAAGGGTTCTGAATGTGAAGTGTCCATCTTTGATATACAGTCTGTGGGAACAGTGCACCTACTTTTTCTGGTTCTGGTTGAAATTTTGAGTTATGGATGGCAAAAACATGGGGTTTTTTTTCAGAGGTGGAAACAAGTTTCCATACTTTTCTCCCATATAAGAGTAGAGCAGAAGGTCCGGTAGCGCTTCTCCATCTTCAGTGAACCTGCTGCAAACTCTGCTGAACCTGTGAACGCAGCCGGGTGTGGACGTGAAGACGAAGCAGATTCAGTTTCAGTTTTGGCTGCAGTCTGACGCCTCAGGATGTTTCAGGGTTCACTGGACTGGATCTCTCTCTCTCTCTCTCTCTCACACACACATACACACACACACACACACACACACACACACACACACACGAGTGCAGGATCTCCATCCTTATGAGGTCTTTCCATTGACTGGGCTCAGTCCTGAGGCCCCCCCCCACGTATGTGTGTGTTTGAATTAATGTGCGCGTGAGCGAAGTGTGTTTGTGCAGATGCTTTTTCATTCAGGCTGGCAGTGAGAATGAACTTAATCCTCTAAGCTCTTGTCGGGGCTTGTCCTCGTTCTCTTCAATAAAGCAAGAAGAGAAAAAAAAACTAAAGCAGTGAAACTTTAAAAACAAAATCCCCAAAACATTTCCACAACTTTCTGAGTTACAGGCTGTTTACTGAAGGCGTGAAAGAAGACTCGAAAAGGAAATGTTGCACCTTCAGTAGCACTGAACTTAAAGTTATGGATGTCCACAAAGTCCTGTTTGGCAGCCATCTTGGAACAAATCCAGGAGGTTATTTTGAAGCCTCATTTTAAATGCAAGCAAGTTAAGTGCAAAGTGGTTCATACTTATAGTAATAACACTCTAACACCTTGTAAAGGCTGTAACCCTGTTACTGCTGGTTTGGTTAGAAAGAGATCAGCTTTTGCTTTAATGCAAATGTAATTTCATCTCTTTGGACTCTTCTGGAGAAAAATAAACCACTACCATCCTCCCTGAACCCAAACAAGACCTGCTGGAGTCTGAGCAGAGCCAGGAAAACTGGTCCAGAGAGGTGCAGAAGTGGCGGTTCCTCTGCAACCCCCATCATAGGGGCAGACCGTGTTTGTCCAGTACTAATCGTCTGGTAACTTCAGCATACACTAAAATCTAAAGATCAAATTAATGTTTTACCTGTTTTATTTTTGTATTTGCCCAAATACACAATGTCTTCCGATCCTACAACTTTAAATCTAGGAGAAACAGTGCAGATTTTAACTCTTTTGGTCCTCAAAAACAAAGGCATTATCACTTTTAGGTTCTTAGGAGGTACATTTAACTAACTACCTGCGGGGATAGAAATGTGTAGCACATGTGTGCCTGTGTTTCTGAGACCTGTTAGCTGATTTCCAGGATCTGATTAGAAGGGAAAACTAATGAAGCACACTGTCAGTAAAAATTTCACACATTCATTCATTAAATATGTTCTTCCTCACTTTTGGAGAAAAGACACAAAGCTTTGAATTTTTACCTACATTTATAAACCAGGATCATCTTCAAGAGCTAAAATGTCAGTCCTGAAAATGACACGCATACATCTCAAGGCTAAAAAAATGATGGAAAAATGATTTGAGGTAAAAAACTCTAAATTAACGTTGTTACTGTTGAAATTACTGAAAGTGTGGTGGAAACATTTATTGTATGGTTTCATTAAATTTACTACTCAGCTGACTGTGAGGGGGTCTGGTGGGTGGCACCGAGTTCTGATGGACCACCATTGGTTTCCCAACATGTCCTTACTCTGTTTTAGTCTCGTAAAAGCTGAAACTCAGTCTGTCTGTGTTTGACATTTGAAATGAAAAGCCTGTAAACGTGCGTTCCAGCCTCCTGACTTTGCTGACACTCGGTCATCATACTTGCTCTTGGACTTGTGTTGAACTCGACTGAGGTGGTCTGATCAGACACAGCGCTGCTCTTCGCTGCAGCTGTCCACACATCACAGACAAAGTCAGGAGTGTTTCTACCTCATCCAGCTGCCTCACAGTGTGTGTGTGTGTCACCTCAGGGCATTTTGTCACTTAAGAGTGGGACATTTGGCTGATCGGTTTTCCTCCCCCTGAAGTGCACGCTTCAAAGGCCGGATGAGCAGATTAGAGGTCAGGATGGGCTCAGGACTAACTGATTTAGGAAGGTTTAGGCTTCAGTCCGAAATCCATCCTCTTTGTTTGGCCTCATCGCCCCGCCGGCTCTGTTCCTGTTGGCAGCTTCTTCTCGCCTCTTTAATTCGTTTTTCTCTGCTTCAGTAAGCTACAGGGGCCTACACGGGACAATAATTGATCCTCATGTTCGCATGAGATCAGTAAATACATGCAGCGAAGCCCAGAGGACACAGGTAACCAATACAGGAGACTTTTCCTGCCCTGCAGAGAGAAAGTTGATTTCTTCAGTTTTACTTCTTGTTGGGGTTTTTGTTTTTACTGTGAAGATTTTAGATGTTTGACTTTTAATTCTCATACTCCTGTTTAAAGTACTGAGGTTGTTATTCTTGCACCTGTGGACAGGATCGTCTGTTGTTCTGGAGAAGCAAACCTAAAGACGCTCTGCAGAGAAACGTAAAAGTCTGCTGCCACCTGTTGTTCACTCAGAGCATCGCATCCTGTAATATCTCTTACAGGGAGATGTCATGGTTTCACAACATATAAATAACCGTTAATACAAAACAGTTATCACTAAATGGTTGTATGTTTAGTTTAGTTTCCAGAATGAGTTTTAGTTCAGTTTTTATTTGTTTCTTTATTTGTTTTATTTGTTTGTTACGAGTTTAAGTGTTCTGTAAAAACATTTGAGACAACGTAAAATCCCATTCTTAAAAATCCTTACATTTTCTTTTTTCTATTTTATTTAAGTTAATTGAAGATTTTCACACTGTTTTATAATAATGGGTTGTATTTATATAGCACTTTTCAGGACCCTCAAAGCGCTTTACAATTCCACTATTCATTCACTCTCACATTGGTGGAGGCTACAGTTGTAGCCACAGCTGCCCAGGGGCAGACTGACAGAAGTGAGGCTGCCATATCACGCCATCAGCCAACACCAGTAGGCTGTAGGTGAAGTGTCTTGCCCAAGGACACAATGACCAAGACAGACAGAGTTGGGGATCAAACCGGCAACCTTCCGGTTACAAGATGAGCATCCCAAGCCCCTGAACCATGGTCGCCCTTAGTGCAATTTTAAATTACTTTTCATCCATTCATCCATTCGCTACCGCTTATCCTTTTCAGGGTCGCGGGGGGTGCTGGAGCCAATCCCAGCTGTCATGGGGCGAGAGGCGGGGTACACCCTGGACAGGTCGCCAGTCTGTTGCAGGGCTAACACACAAGGACAGACAACCATTCATACTCACATTCACTCGCACATTCACACCTAGTGGCAATTTGGATTATCCAATTAACCTGTCCCCACAAGCTGCATGTCTTTGGATGGTGGGAGGAAGCCGGAGTACCCGGAGGGAACCCACACAAACACGGGGAGAACATGCAAACTCCACACAGAAAGACCCCGGCCTGATGGTGGAATTGAACTCAGGACCTTCTTGCTGTGCGGCAACAGTGCTAACCACCGTGCCACCGTGCTGCCGAATTACTTTTCATTTGTTAGAAAATCAGGTAATTCCATCATAACTACAAAAGCACAGGAGATAGCTCTATTAAAAACTACAGCCAAACTTATTTGAAGCAAATCCAAATGATCCATGCCCTTCAAGTAGTTGGAAAACATTCTTGCATGCAAAGGTTGTTTGATCAATATGATCTGTCCAGAATATTATACAGAACATGTGAATATCTCTGGTGTTTCTCTGTTTCACAATAATAATAAGATTTGCATGTATCTAGAAAAGGGTGGAGTGCCCCAAGTGGAGAAGTTTAAGAATCTCAGGGTCTTGTTCACAAGTGACGGGAGAAGGGAGCGGGAGATCAACAGACAGATTGGTGCAGCGGCTGCAGTGAGGCAGACGCTGTACCGGTCTGTTATGGTGAAGAGAGAGCAGAGTGTAAAAGCAAAGCTCTCAATTTACCAGTTGATCTACGTCCCTACCCTCACCTATGGTCACGAGCTGTGGGTAGTGACCAAAAGAATGAGATCACGGATACAAGAGGCAGAAATGGCTTCCTCCAAAGGATGGCTAGCCTCTCCCTTAGAGATAGGGTGAGTTCAGCCATCCGGGAGGGGCTCAGAGTAGAGCCGCTGCTCCTTCACATCGAAAGGAGCCAGTTGAGGTGGTTCAGGCATCTGACAAGGATGACTCCTGGGTGAAGTGTTCCGGGCATGTCCCACAGGACACGGTGGAGAGCATCTCTCGGCTGGCCTGGGAACGCCTTGGTGTTCCCCCAGACAAACTGAAGGAGGTGGCCGGGAAGAAGGAGGTCTGCGCTTCTCTGCTTAGGCTGCTGTCCCCACGACCTGGCCCCGCATAAGCAGACGAAGATGGATGGATGAAAATATGACTCAGAGCTAAAAGATAATCCTCGTGTAAAAAGGAGACCCATCATATGCTCTGACTTGTTTTGAGCTGCCATATATCTCACATGTTGATATGAGCATAGAACATTTACCTGAAAATGCACTTTCTGAAGTTTTCTTCAGTAAATCATCAGAAAATAGATCAAACATCTGGAGTACAGAGTACAGAAAAAGTGAGCATTTTGTCTTGGAATGAATGCAAAATTTACTTTCTTGCTGATTTTTAATAAAAAATAATTGTGTTTTCATGTAAAATGAAGATAAAGGTAAAATTTTGTATGTCTTCATTAAATTTCTAATGCTACTGAAACAAAATTGTAGTTTGTTACTCTTGATTTTCCTGATGTAGGTGTGTTAATGTGGCGCTGTTCAGACTGAAATCAGAATCCTGTCTCAGAGTGATGCTGCAAAACCAGCTCATGCATCACTTGGACTACAGTAATTAGTTTTATGACAAAGGCAGTAAAATGCATGAGGGAGGACGTGACAAAGAACAGAGCGAGACACAGACGGAGACTAGAGCAGAATGGACGCACCTGGGAGCACAGCTGAACACAACTAACTGATGAGATAGGGGAGGCAGAGCTGAACATCACACACACGAGCCGAGGGATTGTAAAAAGTAGCACACACACACTGAGGCGTGTGAACTTGACACAGGGACCGACAACAAACAGACATGACAGACAAAGGTATGACACACAGAGAAATGATCCCGGGAACACAACTGACTTCCAAAAGAGATGCTGATGACAAGACAGAGACGAGACAAGAACTAGAAATGTGAATAACCAAATTATTCTTCCCACTGATTCTTCATGGCCACACTGGTGCTGGTGCTTTAATTCCAGGTCCAGCAGACTGAAAAGTGTGCCACCGCTTTTATTCTTCAACACAACACACTAAAACTTTGGCTGTGAATGATGAAGGTGGAGTGATCTGAATGTGGGGCTCGGACATGGACAGAAGTCATGGATAGTTAGTTATGGACTCCCTCCTCTGTGCCCTCTGTAGAACAGAATGAGCTGCTCATGCATCCTTCATCCATCATCATCAAAACCAAATAGAAACAAATCATCTAACAGCTTCCATGCAGAGGAGAAGAGCTGTTTATGCTTAAGGCTCATATCTAAGAAAACACACTTACAATGAAGAACAAAATAAATTCATGCAGCTTTGGTGCAGATGAGATCACTTCTCACTTTGTCACAGGTCTTTATACAGACAAACTAAAAACATCTCCTGATTCAGTAGCTTGTAGGACCTCCTTTAAAACCAGCAGATTGAAAGGAGATCACAGGTGTCTCAGTTACTGCCAGAACTGGATCCTGATTCCAGACTATTTTATTTTATCATTCACATATTTGTTTCTTAAGTTTTCTTGTGTTCCATAAAATTATGCCTGGCTCCCCATCCTCTACTGGGAAAATGGGATCTAGATAAGACTGCTTTGTGGATGCGATCCCCCACACTGTTGTTTTTCCTGCTGCCAGCAGATGGAGACAAACTTTAACTTCATGTTCTCTGTTTTTAGTCAGGCTTAGTTTCTGTAGTGGAAATAATAAGTGTGATTATATGCTATGACTATGACATGTATGCACATATGATTCGTTCGGTAAAATAAATTAAACAGTGTTCATGTTGTACCTCTCTCCTAACCCACTCCATACTTACTGGTGATTTGAACAAAATTTTTTAAAATTGGATTCATTGCTCCATCAGACCCGTTGCCACTGATCTTCAGATGAGTTTGTTGTGGAATTTGACATACTGCAGCCCCTTCTCCCTTTTCCCTTTCATTAAGAATGACTTCCTGACAGCCTGATGAGACTTCAGTGATCAGTAGATGGATTACCTGAAGGTCAAGATGCTTCTCTCAAGTCCTGTGTCAATCTTTTTAAAGACACACTGCACACCATGCTGAGATATGCCAGTGTAACAGGGCGGCCCTTAGCGGCTGGAAACACAGTGAGATGGACCAATAAATATAGTAAGGGTGTCCTCTTCCTTACAGCCAGCTAATAGTTTTTTAGGATTCGCCTTGTCGTTTCAAAAATACAATTTTATGCTGTCAAACTGTCTAATCTTTGATATTTTTCATAGATGTAACCAAAGGAATGGAACAAATGATATATTTTATGACAGGCTGCCTAAAGACACAGTTTAAAATTAGCTCTTTGCTAAGTTGTGTGTAGACACAACACTGATTCATTTCGTTATCTGCCTTTTTTATGTTTGAATGACTCATAGGTGAGCATTGAAGTTGCTTATAAACAAACCAAAAACATTGCTCTAAAATGGTCTAGTACAGGAGGTGTACTGAAAATGAATGAAAGAGGAGCCAATGTCCAAAGAAAAGCATTGACAGTTCTTCAGAAAGTATGAAGAAATACTGCTCAAGAAGGTCTGGACGCTTGGAAGCAAAAAATAAAAAAATGATGGGCGGCTTAAAACTTTTTAAACAGTTCTGTAATTAGTGAAGTTAAAAAAGTGAAATAAAATATTTCAAGTGCAAGTGTTCCTAAAAAGTTCCTCGTCTAGCTATTAAGTAGCGTGAATTCTTTTGATGTTACAAAAGTACACATTATTTTGAAGATCACAGGAACTTTTCCAAAACTGGTCTTATTTTGAAATGTCTTACCGGAAGTTACGTCTTCGCTCCGTGTTGTTGGGCCGTGGCGCTGAAAGGAGCGCTCCCAGCCGCAGGGGTGGATGGCAAGGAGCCGGAAGAAAGAGAAGTCAGAATAAAAGGACGTAAAGCAGAAAAGAAGAAGAAGACTAGGAGGAGGAGAGGAACGAGGAGAGGGAGAAGTCCAGAAGAGGAGAAGAAGTGAGGAGCTGGTGGAGTGACTCAGTGTGATTTCTTTAACAGCTGCAGCGGCTGTCAGTCAAACACGAACAGACCCGCCAGGTGGGCTCAGGCCCCGCCCCTTCAGGTAAACCCTCAACTGTTTCTGCTGTTACAGAAGTCCTTAAATATCAAAGTAATAATAAGTAATCAAAGTAACAGTGGAGTTCCGCTGAGTGGAAAAATTACTTTAATGTGTGTGTAAGTATGAGCGGGAGTAGACACGTGTAGAGACTTTGTACTGAGAGGAAGGACGATTTAAAAGTATTTTTTACAGTTTTGTATGAAGTACTGCAGTAATTACCAGTGAGTGTGTGTGTGTGTGTGTGTGTGTGTGTGTGTGTGTGTGTGTGTGTGTGTGTGTGTGTGTTTGTGTGAGAGAGAGAGAGAGAGAGAGAGAGAGAGAGAATGGGATCAGTGAGCATAAGCAGCTTTCCTAAAAGCATGAAGTATTTGCTCACTTCCTATCAGGCTGCCGGTGTTGTGCTGCATTCTGTGACCGGATCAACTGCGTTCCTGCCTGCTGCTCATGTTTCCATCACTTCATGCTCAAAAAGCAAAGTCAGTGATGCTCTTCATCAGTCAGAGATCCACCTCCAAAACGAACAAGAAAAACACATCTGATTTCAGTTATGACGAGCTGTTTGTACTAACGTCATAAAACAAAAAGTCTTTCTAGAAGACAAATGAAACAAATGTCCCGAAGTCAGAGCCAGTGTTGTGTCAAAAAGTGATTGTCTGCCAAAAACTGATTGTTTGTATTTAAACTGCTATAAATAACTTGTTGGTCTATAATATGTGAAACATATGTCAAATGTATCCCTCATGAATGATATCAAGTCATCTTAAGCAACAAACAACATTCCTGTAACAAGGTAGAAGCCGCAATCAGTTTTTGGCAGTGACTTTTTTGTATCCTTTATTTATGCAGTTAAAAAAAAATTCTTGTTGACTTTAAAAAAATCTCTTTCAAGAGTAATCGGGCCAAGGGGACAGCTGAAATTGCAACAAATGCAAAAATAGTTCTGTAAACATATTTTAAGTGGACAAAAGGGAGCTGATTGATTATAATGTAAGTACAATAACACAGGTATTTTTTTTAATTTTATATACACCCCTTTGTAATACCTGTTCACCAAAGTCTATTTAGCAACATATATAATGATATTACACATAAAAAAAAAAACACACGGAAACATTGGAAATCAGTTTTTGGCACAACACCTGTCTGCAGAGCATCTCAGTTGAGCATGGCTAAAAACCAGTAAACAGGCAGAATTATATTAATAAATCAACCAGCAGAGGGTGCTCTATAGGTTGGCTAAGTTTGTAGTTTTGCATTAAATTAGACAAGAGCCACTAGCACTTCTTCCTGGTGCCTTACAGTGGTTGCTAGAGGTTGCTGGCCGTTTTGGGGTGATATTGGTTGCAAACAGGGTGCTGCACCAGAAAAACTCCTTTTAATTGCTGTGGTTACTAGGAAGTTGCCATAGTCACCCATATTTTGCGTGCAAGGTTGCCACTTGTCTGCAAACACTCACTAACTAACCACTAGCAGTAGTGCAAACCAAACAGGAAACAGATAACTTTCAAAGTAAAGGTTGGGCCTCATTGCCAGACACATTCCACAAGACATGAATGACTTTTACTTTGAAGGCACAGTCTTTGTTTTAACTAACTTAGCTAGCAGCTGTCAAATGTTTGCAAACAAGATGGCATCTTCCACCCAAACTACAGGCAACTGCAGCAATCTGTCAGCAACCAAAGCAGTTTCACCTTGCAACAGCAACTTTCTGCAACCACTTGTAAATCAATCAGAGAATATTGATTTTTCCTTTGCAGCCTGGGATTGCCATGGCGTAACTGTTCACGCTGATGGATAAACATCATATACATGACTTCCACACAGAGAGGTGACAGTGTCTGTTGTTTCTGTTAGATGAAATAACATGGAGTCACTCATAAATATCTCACAGTTGTAAGTCATTACCAAAGGATAGAGCAACAGGAGTAAAATAAGCTTAATGAGTAGTAGGCTCAAACTGTCATAAACCTCTGACGTGCTTGAGGGTTTGGCTTTGGGTTGGGCCTTCGGGGGCAGTGCAGTGAGCTGTGAGAATGCCAAAACTTTTCCAAGTCAAACAAACATTTAGATAACAAGACATATTGGCCAAAGCTGCTGCCGCAAACATGAATCATTTCATGCTCACTCAGATGACAAGCAGTATGCTGTGGGACCGACACGGTGAACTCTAAAAGCGGTCACACCTGCAGCGGAGCAGCCCCAACTGAAACAAGTCACATGCAGACCATCGCTTGTTTTTTCTTCAGCACTTAAAATGCTTGCATTACGTTCCTGGAAGCAGCGCTTAGGCTTTTAAATCAGCACTGTCTCAGCTTTTCCAGTTAGCACGCTCTGAACACACACCAATACTTAAATAGCATGAGAGGAAATACAGGCATGAGACACACCACTGCTGAAAGGAATTTGTCCTAGGTGAAGAATTTCCCATGAACGTCTTCTTTAGCATTGCTTGGATCCTTTCCCCCCCTGTTGAACACTTAATTTGATTTCAAGCAATTTTCTTTTCTCACCCTTTAGTGTCATGCAGATCTAACCTTTTCAGCTTTCTTACTCTTCCTGCCAGTCTAATATTAGCCTGGTAGTTTCATCTGGAACTGGATCCAAAACCTGACATGTACAAAACAGCATTGAGGGAAAAGCTCCCCCCAGAAGCTAAATGTCTTTTAAAATGGCCACAGAGCACTCTTGCTTTAAATCTGTGGTTTTTAAGGGTTTCCAACCCATCTCACACTTTAGTGTTAGCCATTGTCCCATGATGACGATTGCATCAAGCACACTCTGAATCAGCGCAGTTAGATCAGTTTCCGTACAATGACCCACAAAATCCCAAGCAGGTGTTCATAAACAGCTGACACTAAGTGTGACAACACAATAGAATTTGTTTTAAAAAAAGATCTTCAGT
The DNA here is from genome assembly GCF_057381915.1 of Diplotaxodon limnothrissa. Lineage (NCBI taxonomy): Eukaryota > Metazoa > Chordata > Actinopteri > Cichliformes > Cichlidae > Diplotaxodon > Diplotaxodon limnothrissa. Next base: position 10,619,590 of record NC_140597.1, on the reverse strand, counting down.
CTGTCACAGTGATTCTCAGAAAGTTATGATAAAAAACAAACACACTATTCTGAAGCATTTTAAAAATATTACACATTAAACAAAGTGAAGTAACTTAAATGAATGGTAAGTCAACAAAAGTGAAAGTTGGGAGAATCAGGATTGTGAGAGGTGCAAGGAAGAAAAACAAAGAACTAACTCAGAGCAAGTACTAGCAACAGCTTTATAGACTGGAAAACCCAGTCAGCCCTGCCCTCCAGGTAGCTGAAACACCTACAGAGGAAAGGGAAGGCATTAAATGATGGGATCGGTCAGACTAAATTAAAGGAAAGGAAAATCTCCGAACTTAGTGCTTCTTTGAATGAATTCAAGTCTCTGGAGTGTGAATCAGCGCTGACACCAAATGCCGAACCACTGCTTACACAAACTAAATGTCAAATACCTCGAACTGGAAGCACATGCTCTACAAACACTGTCAGACAAAGGCAGAATGTGGGGAACCTTTACCATCTTCCCCTTTCAGCTGTTTGAATAAAATGAGTCTAGTAGTCAATAGAAAATTAAAGGGCAGCTGGTTTTCCTATCTGAAACCCGTTTAACTGAAAGCCAACAGTCCATACAGGACGCGGCCTCCTTCCAAACTCATTGAAGGCTGTCTGGAAAAATCCATGAATATAACAGCAGTCAGTAACATGCATGATCTGCACAGCACAGGTCTGCAGTTAAGCTGAACTGGATATTCCACAAATACGTGTGGGCTGACCTGCCACATGAGAAGGTCATGCCACGCTTACCAGTCAAGAGCCGCTACTCTAGTTTGGCTTTCCCCCTTCATATCTGTGTGTATAGAGATGCAGAGATATGGATTGTCATTTAGATGTTTTGCTTCCCTGGACCTGAACCACTTCCTGTAATTAGGTCCCATTACTTTAGAACTCATCAGATTTGTGCTTATTTTGGTGCTTTTCTTCAGTAGAAGAAGGATTCAGGTCCTCCACTGCGGGAAAAAAACACTAAAACGTGTTTTTAGAGCTTCACGCATCATGGTGCTCTGCTCCTGGACCACCAACGGGTGAATAAAGAGTCGAACACACATTTTAGACTATATACAAACACGTGACTTCAGTAAAAGAAGAAAGAATGGAAAAATAATTATTTACAGGTTTGGTCCTATTTGATTTTTATTTCTCAGTAGAGAAAAAACTTTTAGCATTCTCAGCTGAATTTTAAAATGATGATCCACAGACTGTATACCTTCATATACATATACAGTAGGCACTATACTGTACATTAAGACACTGACTACGCTTGCCATTGCACGCACAACAAAATCCACACCCAAAGCAAAGCTGATGTTTCTCTAAACAGGAAAATGTTCAACTGTCAGCCCAGCACTTAGAAATAACAATACAACTCTCTTTTTTTCTGTCCGCTTGCAGCACGCTCTTACTATTTATGGATTCTTTTCTCTTTAAATGGTTTTTAGTTTTACAAATTAAAGCATGAACTTCGAAATAGAACCAATAGAATTTCATCACCAACCCCAGGGCTTTAAAAAAAGACAGAAAAAAAATGCAGTTCTTCTAATGTCCACTAGAGGCTACAGCATAGACTCCCATGTTATTCTTGATTACAGCGTGCTTCAAAAGGGGTGTGGCCTCTTTGGCTGACCTGCAGAAAGGCTGTATCCCAATTCAGGGTCTGCAGCCTTAAAGGCCGCATTTTAAGGCCAATTACGTCACCGCGACGCGATGAAGGCTGTCCCAATTCGAAGGCTGCTCGAAATGCGTCCCTTAAATGAGATACAGCCATAGTTCACAGAAGTGGCTGCAGCTGCTAGCTGTCTGCTAGGCTTCACCTCAGCTAATTGGAGACCTCAGGGCCATGTTTGTGCTGTTAGAGCCTTTTGTTGTCATTTTAATAATTATTATTATTATCTAGCCAACAATATGGCTGCTGTGTGCGTAATCGTACTAACAGACCATTCAGTAAGTCCATTTCTAAACTTAAACTTTTATTTAGATGTTACTGTGCAGTAATTAGCAGGTATGTGTCTGTGTGATGCTGTTGTACTGTTTGTGAATGCAGCTTGACAGTCAAGCTAGCTAGCATAACATAACACTCCACCCTGTCATACAGATATGGTCTATATGCTATCTCTGAGGTTGAAGACAGATACTAAAACTAATGAGTGGCATTAAGGTGGGTATAGTCATCTTTTATTTACAGTCTATATAAGGTAAACACTCAGAAAGTAAGCAAATCAATTTTAAAAAATCATTTAATAAATAAATGAGTTTGAGGAACCTTGGCTGTCCACATGATTTTACTGCATACAGGTGATATTGCATATTTCAACACAAACTGATGTGTATCTGAATGTGTAACTGGTTTACTTTGAATTTGTGTCCCTGCATTTCTTCTCCTGCTGGCTATGTTTTCTTTTTTCCAAATGCAGCCTTTATTTATACTCCTTGTCTGGAAAAAGGCACTTAGTCTGGATTTGAAATTCTCAGAATCCAGTTTGATGGTTTACCGCCAAACGTCTCCTCACAAACATCATTAAACTCAATTTCCTTCCTCCGTCTTTCTTTTTGCAGGATGAATGGAAGCGGCTCAGCAGGAAATCCCAGCTCTGCCTCGTCTTGCTCACTTCCTGCCCACGCTAACGAGGGGACGCTGAAGACAGAGTCTCCGAAGAAGGACCACCAGAGCAGAGAGTCTGCCAGTGTGCCTGGGTCACAGAAGAACCAGAGGCCAGGAGGGAACAAACAGGCTAAAGAGAAAACAGACCGGCGGGATCCTCACACGGAGAAAACCTCAGAAAATACTCCAGAGACAAACAGGCTAAAGGCTAAAGATTCAACTTCTTCAAAAAATGAATCAAAACCAGATCGACCACAACCAGAAAACCTCTTTCCAGACCAAACCGAACTAGATCCTCTTCCTGAATCAACAGATTCTGGTTTGGGGGCAGATCAGAGGAACCTTGGAGATTCTGTCAGACCAAAACATGAACAAGAACCGGGTGACTCTCAGGACTGTCAAAACCACAAAGATCTTTTTTGTGCAGATCAGAAAACTAAAGATGAGAAAAGAAACTCATTTATAACTTTGCTAACAGATGAAAAGGATGTCCAGAATAAGCTCCATATTTCTGAGTCCATAGAGGAGAAAAAACCTGAGAGGCTTCAGCATTTCCAAGATCCTCCTCACCTAAACACCCACAAGTCTCCTCCCCCTTCTCCTGCAGACCAGAAAAGACACTTGGATCCTCCAGCTAAAAGATCCGCCCTGGCTCCACCAGCTCCACCTCTCACCATTGAGGCTTTCTGTGACCAGATGCAGCCCGGCCCTGCAGGTTTTCCTTCCGGGGAGCCCAAACTGTGCGGCTTCCTGATGAAGCAGGGTGGGCCTCTGAGGGCCTGGAAGCAGCGCTGGTTCACTTACGAGGAGAAGAAGAACCAGCTGTTCTACTACCGCACACCAAACGACGTGATGCCGCTCGGGTGGGTGGAGCTCAGCGGTGCCACCTTCACCTACCCACTGAAGTCAGAGCCGGGTACCTTCCAAATTAAGACACCTGAACGGACTTTCATACTGAAGGTAGGAGGCCAAATGTTGCTTAAAGCATTTTTGGATTTGAGTCGCAAGTGTTTGGAGTCTCTTAATCCACCTGCACCCTCTCCAGGCTGTGACCGAGGAGCTGATGCTCTATTGGCTGCAGCAACTACAGGTGAAGCGCTGGCAGCACCGAATGATGTCCATGTGCTCAGACCCAACAAACAACAACAACAACACTGCAGGTGAGAAACCAGCGCGAGCTGCTGCTCGAGCTTCTACATGGAACGCTGAGACATGAACTTAACTGTTTTAAAGTTTCTCCAGGATGTAGTTACAGCGAGCAACAATAAAAGTTTATTTAAAACAAAAGCCCTGAACACTGACAGAAGATCTGCTTCGTCTAATCTTATTTTGAAAATATCAGTAAATTACAGTTTGGTGAGCTTCAACCACCGTCCACTAGAGGCTCCAGCAGACCCCATAGTGCAGGGGTGGGCAACTCCAGGCCTTGAGGGCCGGTGTCCCTGCAGGTTTTAGATGTGTCCTTGAACCAACACAGCTGATTTAAATGGCTAAATTAGCTCCTGCAGTTCTCCAGAGGCCTGGTAATGAACTAATCATGTGATTCAGGTGTGTTGACCCAAGGTGAGATCTAAAACCTGCAGGACACCGGCCCTCGGGGCCTGGAATTGCCCACCCCTGCCATAGTGAGTCACTCCTGAAAGAAAAACATGTTTACAGCCTGATTTTTAAAAAGGGGGCGTATCCGTTTATGACTGCCAGGTGGCTGTAGCTAGTAGTATTCACCTCAGCTAATTGGAGTCCCTGAACTGGACCTGTGGACTGCGTTTGTGCTGTGGGAGCCTTTTTAATGCTAACAGATATTATTAATTTCGTTAACTCATAATTTGCATCATAACTTTCGTCAGGACGAATTTGGCAGCGATCCAATCTGAATCAACTTTTGATTTAGTCTCCTAGTCTGATGATGTTCAGTTGACTAAAACTAGTGATGGGCAGATGAAGCCTCATGAAGCATTGAAGCTTTTCATCCAATTGGTTCACCCCAGCGCAAAGCTTCTTGAAGCTTCATTTGCTCTAGTAGGACACCTACTGGACGTAAAAATATTAGTTGGCATGAATTTGAAGAGTGTGGCCTTTTGCACACAGCCTGTAAATGTCAACAACAAAAGGAGTGTGTAAAACATGTATATTGTATTGATGGCAGTATACTGTGTATATTTATAGTGGCAGTATGGAAAATGATCATTTGGAAATGCTTAAAATGGAAATGATCATTTACTGTGAGGTGAGGTGTGGTTGGGGTGTGGACAGTGGTTGTGCTTTTGTAACGTTGAGGTATGGACAGCTACACACTGAGGCGTCAGTCCTGCCCATATTTTATTCAGTAAAAACTAAATTTTCACTGCTTTTATAACCTTTAGTGGGGAGAACATAGCTAGGATTTAATGATTTAACAAATCTTTTGAATCCTTTGTCCTCCACAATGCTAAATGGCTGGGAGTCCTCAATCACCATGCTAACCAGGTCTTCATCTATTTGAGATTGTTCTCCTGAGGAAAGACAATAAAGACAAAGCACAAATATAAATATCACACACGTAACTTATTACAGCTGTATAATATTGTTATATCATTTAGTAACATTACTGCATGCTATATTATCATGACATTTGATGGCTCACCTGGTCTTGCTCCACAATCGGTGTTCCCCTTATTCTCATGCAAAGCTCTGTTGTGCCTAAGCATGGATGAGGTGTTGTTGTTATATCCCAGCTCCCTGGCACAGAGCAAACACTTCACCTTGTACAAAAGTAAAGACAGCTTAACATATATTGTATTGCACCATCAGTATTATGAAAATACATCTTCTGTAGAAATTTACATACCTTGTTGGCAGGAATAAGATCAAAATGTTCCCACACAGGGGAGGACATCCTCCTCTTCTTAGCTGGCTCCATTCTCTCCTGACTTTCTCTCCTCACTCTCATAAACCTCCAAACTGTCTCCAAACTCTCACTAACTGCAACTCTCCATCAAACACCCACATTTTGAATGAAGTCTGAGGGGTTTATATCGCTGTCATATCTCGCAGCAAAGTTCGAACCACTTCATGAACCAGTCACGTGGTACAGCCGGGCAGCGAGGCTTCGGACGTCATCATTTTCAGCTCCTCCCATAAATGAAGCAAGCCTCGATACGCGCATCGCGGAAACGCTCCCTCCATTACTCGACACAAGCTTCGAAGCCTCGATACAGAACGTCACATCACTAACTAAAACTTAAACTTTCAGCATTTGCTGTCCAAATGAGTTGTGGTCCCAGAAGAAGTCTGATCTCTGTGTCTGTGTGATGCACCTGTACAGTGTATGCCTCTCATCCACACGTGGTCACTTCTAGCTCTATTAATGTTGAGGCTTCAGAATGCAGAAGCTACAAAGCTGTGAGTTTCCCATCTCATTTTTATACCCAGTCTGTGGTTGAAACAGACTTTCAGTCTCTAACTTGCTTTTCCCGTGACTCTCACCAGAAGCTTCTTCAGACCTTTTGTCTTTATCGGCCCTCTCATGTTCATGTTTGGTCTCTCATGTTCAGGAAGTGAGTGACTGCTGTGGTTTATCTTCCTCTTCCTCCTTTGTGTCCCAGCAAGAATTGGGGAATCCTTCCATGAGGCATGGGAGGGGCTCAGACTGACTCACTGTTCCCTGAAAGTCTAAAATTGCGTCAGAATAAAGGATCGAGCGAGTCATTTAGCATGCACTGACTGGTTTTGTTCCTCTTTTCATAGAAATATTTCAGGTTATACTTTTGTCACAGAGAAGAAGCTGCTTTTCCTTTCATTGTGTCTTCATATATGTGGCTGTTTTTCTTTTGTTTAGGTCAGCATGAAGGAGTTTACAGGGTCTCTCTCTGTGCTTCTTACACCCTTATCATCCTAATTAGGACCTGAGTTTGGAGATGGAGATCATCAAAATCCCAGCAGGGCCATTAAAAATTAAGCAGAGGAGCAGGTGGGGAAATTCACCGCTCCCTCCCCACTGAAAGGCACTAAACATGAATCCAGTCTGGTTTTATTTCTCTGTGCATTATGTCGGGATTCACTGATCAGCTTTTAGTTGAACATCCTCTTGTACAGACAGCCTACGGTCAGTTATCCGTCAGTGTTAAGCAGGCAGAGACTAGCTGAAGCTAAGCACAGCATTCCTATGACAGCAGTGGTAAACACAGTCATGCTGTGTTTAGGTGCAATGCTGGACAGCCTCCAACTGACAGATGAGGTTAAAATTGGTGACAGTGTTCACTGACTCAAACTAATTGAAAATATTAAGCACTCTGATGAGCTCTTTCAGCCTTTTGAGTTTCTGTGTTTGATCAAATAAACCATTTTTAAATGGCCTGCATTTGTATAGCGCTTTACTTAGTCCCTAAGGATCCCAAAGCGCTTTACACTACATTCAGTCATTCACCCATTCACACACACATTCACAATGGCAAGCTACATTGTAGCCACAGCTGCCCTGGGGCGCACTGACAGAGGTGAGGCTGCCGGACACTGGCGCCACCAGGCCCTCTGAGATCACCAGTAGGCAACGGATGAAGTGTCTTGCCCAAGGACACAACGACCGAGACTGTCCAAGCCGGGGCTCGAACTGGCAATCTTCCGATTACAAAACGAACTCCCAACTCTTGAGCCACAATCACCCATGGCTTAATCTTAAATTATACTTTTGCGGATGAAGTAAAAAGTGTGATTTTACTTCTGTTGTGTGCCTCTACTGTTGTCTATTAACAAGTAAGCGCATTAGAGGGTTAAAAAGGTTAAAAATTTAATCTTCACTTAGCAAAAATTATGCAAATGTCATTAAATGAAATCATGAATGAAGCTTGTACTAAAAAGTGTTATCAGTCCAAGTACTTCATGTAGCATGCAGTCAAATACTTCACCTCTGAAAATATTTGACTTTTAAGAGGCCATCACGGCTCATTTCACCAAATATTGGTGGTGCTCGATATGCTCTGTGATGTCGCCCTGTGGAGCTGAGGATCATTTCCTGTTATGGTTCAGTTACATCATCATCTGGACAGGAAGCGATTCTGACTGCAGATCAGCTGCATGCGACTGAATGAGAGGAAACCCCCACAGACTAAATATAAACTGGCGAGCAAACACCTGCTGGAAGGAAAAAAAAACAGAGTGGCACAGCTCAGAGCTTCATTCTTTCATTTTTTTATCGTGAGATAAAATTTGTATAAAACAAGCATTGAACCTCCTCTGTTTATCAGTCTGACTACTGGAGCAGCTCACCTGGCTCTCAGGTATTCAGTACATGTCCCAGCTTGTTCAGCACTTTTACGTCTCAGCTCAGCTCACAGAGACGGCTCCATTGTTTGTTTGTTTTTAATTATCCTTCATGTAGGTGTTCAGAGCCTAATCTGACAGCGTGGAGATCTTTCAGTGCCCCCTGCAGGGTCTTTATGACATGGCCTGGAGATCCTCCCAGACTCATCCCAATATATACAGTGAAAATCGCAAAATTTCTTAATTTTTAAAAGAATCATTTTTTAAAATTGTTTTTATCTACGTTTGTGTTGTTTAGGCATCAGAATTACTCAACTACTTCAGTAAATCATTCCTATTATATTATAAAACACCTTTCAGGCACACACATTTCTGGATTATACCTTTTTGTAGCTGTTTCTTTTATTTATAGTCTAAACATTATTTATTACTACAATCTGCAACTCTTTCACAATTTTAGTCTTGCTTTCTACTTTTCTTTAACTTAAACGTATTTTTATTTTTTTGTTTTGTTTTATCACTGTTGTGCATATAATACCTATTTGTCGAGCTATCTTATCCATCTAACTAACTAGCTATCGTTTTATCTATCTAGCAATCTAGCTAACTATCTAGAATTCACATTAATCACATTATTGGACCTCTAGTATGGAAAATTTTAAAAGAAAAAGATAATGGAGGTAGAAGTGCAAATAATTTTACATAAGGGGGACAAAAAATACACTGAACAAAAATATAAATGCAACACTTTTGTTTTTGCTCCAATTTTTCATGAGCTGAACTTAAAGATCTGAAATATTTTCTACATACACAAAGGACCCATTACTATCAAATATTGTTCACAAATCTGTCTAAACTGTGTTAGTGAGAACATCTCGTTTGCTCAGATAATCCATCCCACCTCACAGGTGTGGCATGTCAAGGTGCTGATTAGACAGCATGAATATTGCACAGGTGTGCCTTAGACTGCCCACAATAAAAAGCCACTCTGAAATATGCAGTTTAATCACACAGCACAATGATACAGAAGTCGCAAAACCCGTCAGTATCTGGTGTGGCCACCATTTGTCTCACACAGTGCAACATATAGATGTGTTGCACTGTGTGAGGCAAATGGTGCGCAATGGGCATAGAGTTGATCAGGTTGTTGATTGTGGGCTGTTGGTCCACTCTTCTTCAATACTTGTGTAAAGTTGCTGAACATTAGCAGGAACTGGAACACGCTTTCATGTGACAAACTGCTGTCATGTGACGACCTGCAGTCAGGTCCAGTCCCCGATAAGGACGACGGGCATGCAGATGAGCTTCCCTGAGATGGTTTCGGACAGTTTTCGCAAAAATTCTTTTTTATGCAAACTGATTGTTGCTGCAGCTGTCTGGGTGGCTGGTCTCCACCTGGTCGACCATCCTAGAGGTGAACGTGCTGGATGTGGAGGTTCTGGGCTGGTGTGGTTACATGTGGTCTGCGATTGTGAAGCCGGTTGGATGTACTGCCAAATTCTCTGAAACGCCTTTGAGGACGGCTTATGGCAGAGAAATTAACATTCATTTCACAGGCAAGAGTTCTGGTAGACATTCCTGCAGTCAGCATGCCAATTGCACGCTCCCTCAAAAGCTGCGACTTCTGTATCATTGTGCTGTGTGATCAAACTGCATAGTTCAGAGTGTCCTTTTATTGTGGGCAATCTAAGGCACACATGTGCAATATTTATGCTGTCTAATCAGCACCTTGACATGCCACACCTGTGAGGTGGGATGGATTATCTCGGCAAACGAGAAGTTCTCACTAACACAGATTTAGGCTACGTCCACACGTACACGGATATTTTTGAAAACGGAGATTTTCCGTTTCCGTTTTAAAAAATAATCCCGTCCACACGTAAACGCAAAAGTGAAGGAAAACGCTGGTAGGAACATGCCAAAGCAACAGGTGGCGATATATTCCTAAACGTGTAGAAATGTTGGCCAATCAGAAGTCTAGAAGCCTCGGTGGGAAATAGTAAACAAAGATGGCACAAAGAAGCAGAACCTATGTGTGCAGGGATAGTAACTGTGTGTGTATGTGTAAGCATTTAAACACTGCAGAGAGTACAGTTAACAGTATTTTGTCCCCCACTGTAGAAATTAATTTCACCGAAACAATAACATGGCGCACACCTTTGACGCTGCGTTTTCTCAGTTTTCCTCATCCACAAGTAAATGCAAAAATGGAGCTTTCGAAAATATCCACCCTGGCAGGCGTTTTTAAAAAATCTCCGTTTTCAGTGACCGAAAACGCCGTTTACGTGTGGACGAAAGGTGCAAACGCACAGCAAAATCTGCGTTTTCAAAAATACCCGGGTACGTGTGGACGTAGCCTCAGACAGATTTGTGAACAATATTTGATAGTAATGGGTCCTTTGTGTATGTAGCAAATGTTTCGGATCTTTAAGTTCAGCTCATGAAAAATGGGAGCAACAAAAGTGTTGCGTTTATATTTTTGTTCAGTGTAATAATTAAACAATTTAAGACCCGTCAGTGAAGTGTGCTAAGGTTCAGACTCGTAAAACAATTAGCCTGAGCTTTTTTTCAACAGTTTTAAAAAGAGTGAACATCTTTATATTCCTGTCACCTTTCTTTTTTTGCCTGGACGCAAGAGTCATAGCTGAGCCAGTGTTGATGTGTTTTGATCTTTCCATACAACAGAACCCTTTACCAGAGATTTGGAAGTGTGCCTTTTTTTTTACTCCCCTACTGAAAACTGGTGATTCTTCAATGGTCAATAACTACAGTACAGACCAGTTTCCAAACTCTGGATCTTAGTCTGGTAAATAATCAACTTAGAGTTTCTTGGATTATAGTAGTTTTTCTTTATCTCCTTCTCTGTCTGGCTTTAGGAAATTGCAATGCTATGAAACTGCTTTCTTAAAAGTTCTTAATGATGTTTATTGAGCCTTGAAAGCCTTCAAAGAACTACTGCGCTGCTCTTTTTATTGGTTTTTCAAAAGCCTTTAGCACTATTGACCATGGCATTTTATGCCAGAGGCTACTGGTCGTAGGCCTTTGTTAGATTATAATATTATTTTATGCCATGTTATACCCCTAATTAAAGATTGTGAATTATTATGTAGTTTTAGTTTGCATTATTCTCCTGAATTAGAAGAAGCTGATAACTATTACATTAGTTAAACTGATTTGCATTACATTAAACTGCTGACTTGTTGTGAATGAATGATATTGTTTTATGATGCATTATACTGCTGAGTTATAAGAAATCTAATTTGTCTGAGTAGAAGAGAACAGAGTGTGCTGGAGTTTTCTGCCCCATTTCAGCAGGAGCAGATAAACAGGGAGCCAAGGTCGTAGCTCAGGCGCTGTGTGAGAGAGAGCATGTGAATGTTTAGGCTTTGTATGATAAGGTGGAGGCACCAGAGGCTATAAAAGTTTGAGCAATGCTCCACCATTTTGAGATTTTGAGGCTGTCTGCATCAGTGTCCATCTCCCACGCGTGTGTTCATTAAAATCATCGTTTGACTCAACCCGGCCGGACCAGTGTTGTTATTGTGGTTTTTTCTCTTGTCTCCATCCCCAATATTTTGAACCTTAACACCTTTCAGACCAAGCAGTTTGGTGTATTACTAATGACTTTTCTGACCATCAGCAGTGCATGTAGCTCAGTGGCCTCTCTTCCAGAGAGTGCCCCAGGGTTATGTAGTGGGGCCTGCACTATTTACTATTTATGTTAATGGCTGTGGACAAAATCTTAATGCTTCGGTTAATTTTTACACAGATGATACAATTATTTATTGTGTTTTGAATTTATACAGTCACAGCTGTGTCAGCTCAGACTGCTTTTGAATGCAGGAAAAAAAACTAGTTTATGTGAAAATTACTGAAACTGAGGCTGAAGTTGGGCTTCTTTTTCCAAAAATCAATCGTGTTTCTCTTTCACAGCAAGGAAAAGGCTCGTTGTTACCACCTGTTAACCCCTCCTGGATTACAGCGATAAAATTTAGATGAATGCCTCTGCTCTTTCTCTCCATTTCATGGACTGTTTATCACAGGGCACTAAGATTTACAAGCAGCTGTAAACCTTTGGCACGCCACTGTACTTATATTCTCTGGTTGACTGGCTCTCACTGGCCATATGCAGGATGGTTCATTGGTATAATTTTATCTGTAAATCTATGTATGGTTTACTCCCTTCTTATTTATCAGAGTACACATCATGCAAACAGTTTAGTCATAGTCTGCAGTCTCAGGATTTTATTACAGTCACCATCAGTTCATACAGAACTCAGAAAGAAGGCATTCCTCTTTTTCTGCCCCATCTTTGTGGGATACACGATATGACATCAGCTGATGTCACTTGTAGACTTTAAAAGACGTACAAATGACTTTGTGAAATCATCCCTGGGAACTTGTTCCTGTTTTTGACATGAATGTGTAAACGTTAGACAATTTTAGCTATTCTATTGTTTCTTCTATTGCTGCGATTTTAATGTTTGTCTGACACAGGTCACTCTTGTAAATGAGACACCGAGTCTTAATGAGACTATATAAGAGAGTGTATAAGTAAAGGTCAAATAAAAAGTATTTAAACATCAAACACACATTCATTGAAAATAAGCAGCTAGAAGAAAACACACAGGCTTTGTGTGTGTGTCTGAGGTGTTGAATGTCTGTGTGTGTTTGTGCAGATGACTTCCTGCCAGTGTTGAAGAGCCCCATCGGTCTGGTCGGGGAGGGGGCCGCCAGTGTGCCGATGACGCGAATTCCCCTCGCCAACGTGTCGCTCAAGCATCCGCTCATCGAGATCCAGTGAGTCCCCTCGGCCACAAATCTGAGACATTTAAACGGCTCAGACAGTCTGATGTCTTCCACTTGTTTTGTTGTTGGTCTTCATGTTTCTTCTTTCTGAGTACAGAAACTCAGTCCACTGTCTGCGTAAGAGGTCATCCCAGGACTGGAGTCAGAGCGTGTTTCATGTAGAAGCTCCTCCCTGGATTCCCCCGAACATTGCCGACACAGTCAACACCCCCAGTATGTATATACAGTACTACAGCAGTACTACAGTAACTAGCTAGAGCTTAGAGTACACCAGTAATACCATTTTTATTCATCTATGAAACCACATGACGCAAATCAGTTAAACTACAGTCATAACTTAAAGACTTGAATGATGTTAAATTTTCTCCTTTTAAATTCACACAAACTGAAGTTTTTTATTGTACGCGGCCCTAAAAACCTCAGAAACTTGGTGTCCAACCAGATCCTTATTCTGAATGGTGTTACCTTTGCCTCCAGCAGCCCTGTGAGGAGTCTCGGAGTCACTTATGTCCGTCAGTGCGCACATTAGACAAATATGTAGGCCTTTTTTGTTTCATATATGCAACATCAACAAAATTAAGAACATGGCCTCAAAGTGATGCTGAAATATTAGTTCACAGATTTCCTACTTCTAGGCTGGACTGTTGGAATTCATTGTCAGGTTGTTCTTAAAGCTCGTTGAAAAGCCTTCAGCTGTTTGAAATTCTGCAGAATATAACAGACGAGCTCCCCAGTTTGGATTCAGGAACACTCTCTACTTTTCCTATTAGATTTCTCTTTTTAATAAACCTTGTAGTTAGTGTTGTGTAGGTGACAGGTGACAGTGAACCAAACCATGTTATGAATGTTTCCACCCATATTTGGTCGAGACAGATTGCTGCCCCACTCTGATCCTGCTTCTGTTGAAGGCATCTTCTGTCATAAAGTGCTCCACATGGAGGATCATGTAATCACTGAAGTCTCTCTAATACTGTAAGGCCTTTACTTTGAGATAATAAGGCAGCATTTTTGTGATTTGGGGTTATATAGAAATAAAGTTGAGGCCTGCGGTGCCCATCAGATGTGGAAGGAAGAAGATGCATCTATAGTTACCTGTGACTTTAAATTGGACTTGAACTGGGACTTTTTCATTTTGACTTCAGACTAAACACATAAACATCAGCCTGAACTGTGACTCACCTGTACTGAGTATTTTGTACCTGATTTGGGCCATGGTCCGCTTCAGTCCTCGGGTTTTTATTAAGAGCTTGTTAGTCTGTGTTTGTCCTGTAAATTACCACCATCAGTTTCTTTACAATTCAATTTTATTTATATAGCGCCAAATCACAACAAAAGTCGCCTCAAGGCGCTTCATAGATACAGAGAAAAACCCAACAATCATATGACCCCCTATGAGCAAGCACTTTGGCGACAGTGGGAAGGAAAAACTCCCTTCTAACAAGAAGAAACCTCCGGCAGAACCAGGCTCAGGGAGGGGCGGGGCCATCTGCTGCGACCAGTTGGGGTGAGAGAAGGAAGACTGAATAAAAGACATGCTGTGGAAGAGAGACAGAGGTTAATAACGGATGACTCAATGCAGAGAGGTCTGTTAATACATAGTGAGTGAGAAAGGTGACTGGAAAGGAAAAACTCAATGCATCATGGGAATCCCCGGCAGCCTACGTCTATTGCAGCATAACTAAGGGAGGATTCAGGGTCACCTGGTCCAGCCCTAACTATATGCTTTAGCAAAAAGGAAAGTTTTAAGCTTAATCTTAAAAGTAGAGATAGTGTCTGTCTCCCGAATCCAAACTGAAGGCTGGTTCCACAGAAGAGGGGCCTGAAAACTGAAGGCTCTCCCTCCCATTCTACTTTTAAATACTCTAGGAACAACAAGTAAGCCTGCAGAGCGAGAGCGAAGTCCTCTAATAGGGTGATATGGTACTACAAGGTCATTAAGATAAGATGGGGCCTGATTATTTAAGACCTTGTATGTAAGGAGCAGGATTTTGAATTCAATTCTGGATTTAACAGGAAGCCAATGAAGGGAAGCCAAAACAGGAGAAATATGCTCTCTCTTTCTAGTCCCTGTCAGTACTCTTGCTGCAGCATTTTGGATCAGCTGAAGGCTTTTCAGCGAGTTTTTAGGACTTCCTGATAATAATGAATTGCAGTAGTCCAGCCTGGAAGTAATAACTAGTTTTTCAGCGTCACTCTGAGACAGGATATTTCTAACGTTAGAGATGTTGCGCAAATGGAAGAATGCAGTCTTACATATTTGTTTAATATGTGCGTTGAAGGACATGTCCTGGTCAAAAATGACTCCAAGGTTCCTCACAGCGTTACTGGAGGCCAAGGTAATGCCATCCAGAGTAAGAATCTGGTTAGATACCATATTTCTAAGATTTTCAGGGCCGAGTACAATAACCTCAGTTTTATCTGAATTAAGAAGCAGAAAGTTAGCGGCCATCCTGGTCTTTATGTCTTTAAGACATTCCTGCAGTTTAACTAATTGGTGTGTGTTATCTGGCTTCATGGATAGATAGAGCTGGGTGTCATCTGCATAGCAGTGAAAATGTATGCTATGTCTTCTAATGATACTGCCTAAGGGAAGCATGTATAATGTAAACAGAATTGGTCCTAGCACTGAACCCTGTGGCACTAAGGTCTAGCAGGACAAGCACAGAGATGAGTTCACTGTCAGAGGCCATAAGAAGATCATTTGTAACCTTCACTAAAGCTGTTTCTGCGCTGTGATGAACTCTGAAACCTGACTGAAACTCTTCAAATAAACCATTCCTCTGCAGATGATCGGTTAGCTGTTTGACAACTACTCTTTCAAGGATGTTTGATATGAAAGGAAGGTTGGAGATTGCCCTATAATTAGCTAAGACTGCTGGGTCTAGAGATGGCTTTTTGAGTAAAGGTTTAACTACAGCCAGCTTGAAGGCCTGTGGTACACAGCCGATTATTAGAGATAGGTTGATCATATTTAAGACTGAATAATTAATAAATGGCAGGACTTCTTTGAGCAGTTTTGTAGGAATCGGGTCTAAAAGACACATTGATGGTTTGGAGGAAGTAATTATTGAAGTTAACTCAGAAAGATCAATTGGAGAAAAAGAGTCTAACTTAACATCAATGGTACTAAAAGTAGCTGTAGATAATATTACATCTGTAGGATGATTATTGGTAATTTTTTCTCTAATGATAAAAATTTTATTTGTGAAGAAGTTTACCCGCTTCAGCATCCAGGCGTGTGACTTCTTTTAATCCTTCTCTGTCACTTCTCAGCTTCTCCAACCCTCAGCACTCCCTCTGAATCCCCGAGCCTCTCCCCTCCCCTACCATTGCTCAATGCCGCTGATCAGGCGCCCCCTACAGATGGCAGGGAGTCACCATCACTGTTTGAGAGTTGCAGCCGCAGGGTGAAGGCTCGCAGCGCGTCCACCTTGCCTGTCCGCCGCAGAGACATGGCATCTCAGTCCTCAGACCGGATAGGCCGCTTGCAGCAGGAGAAAGAGATGCTGATGGAGGAGGTCAAAGCTCAGAAGGTGATCAGTCATTCAGTAATCATAAAGTTTTATTGATCTCTGCTGCCACTGAAAAAAGTGACAAACACAGCGCCTCCTGCAGGAGCTGGTGTGGATCCTCCACAAAGCGCTGGAGGCTTCTCAGCTGGAGAAGCGAACCTGTGCCGAGTTTTTGGCAGAGGAGGATGAGCAGGAACGTCTGGAGCTGCTCCGACACCGCGAGCGGCAGGCGGCCGACCTCCGGGGGCGGCTCGACGAGGCCAAGATGGAGGTGGAGGTGGTGAAGAAGAGTCTGGCTGAGAAGGCCATGCAGGTCGCCGAGCTGCAGCACAACAACAGGATGCTGAAGGAGAAGAACAACGCCAAACAGGAGGTGAGGACAAACCAGAGGTTGCTGTCAGACTGACCTCTGGTTGGTCACGTTAAAATAAACTGTGCACGTTTGTTTCCATGACTGAAAGTTTCTCTGAGATCTGGAGCTGTTCCTGGAGCTGCTGCTGGCTCAGGAAAAAAAAAAAAAAAAAAAAAAAAAAAAAAAAAGAAGCACAAAACAAACCGAATGTGGGTGGATGTTGATTAGATCAGACAGAGGGCCTCTCCTGTGCATTCAACGCTTCACCTAAATGACCAGCCCAGATGATGGATGTGCCATGTGATTCGTTGGAAAACTGAGAATTGTAGCCAAAAGAACAAAAAAGGGGAACGTTTAAGGAAGATCACAGAGCAAAATGCTCATTGAGCGAGCTCCGTGTCTTCACTTTTAAAGAGCGGTTGGCAGGTTGGTGTTCTGTGATGTTACTTAGGTCTCTTCAGGAGGTGTTTTTTTTTTTTTTTTTTTATATTTTCTGATTCTTCAAGTTTGTGCCTCCTTATTTGGACCGTCTGCCTACCTTTGACCTGGATTTGAATTGTTGTACGCCACACTGAAACATCTCAATTCCTAAAATTCATCAGGAGGAGAGAGGAGGCTGCAGGAGTTATGACTGACGATAAAAAAAATAAAAAAAAAACGTGCTGAGAGTAGGGTTCTTTAGGTAGCTCGTCCTTCATAATCATGAGTTGTTTCAGTTATTTAAAATGATCAGCTGTGTCAGTTTGAGTGCCACATACACTGCAGTTTGATCTCAAATTCGTGAAATTAGTTTACTGCAGATTTCTGAATCCAAGACAAATATTTAGAAAGAAATTATGTCTTTTTAAGTCCAAACACATTCTGAAAAGGTTCATGTTTAATATGCTGCGAGCTGCTTACGAAGTCTAAAACAGACAACTTCACTCAGTTTTCTGCTGTCGCAGGTTTAAATAGCATTTCGTTATCATTCAAGCACAGGAGCAGTCTTCTGCTCCTGTGCTGGCTTTCTCACACCGCGAGTAGGAGATGATTTTATTTTCCAGATATCTGAACTTTTAAATTTTCACTTCATTCAAAGCCACCCAAGACTGCACTGGGACCTTTGGTGGGCCTAATCCGGCCTCCGGGCTGCATATTTGACTCTGTCAGGGTTTCATTTTAATTCTGTTTTATGTGTGGCGTGCATTATGACCATATAGCTCAATCAACTGCTCCACCCAGTATCGTATCTAGGCAGTAACTGGCTCTGTGACTCAGCTTCTTCTTCCTGCCTGAACCAAAACAGGACGCACCCACGCAACATGAGAACGGCTGAAATGAAGTTGAACGATTCTTTATTCTAGTTTTGTGTTGTTGAATCACCGCCTGCAGCTGGCAGACAAATAGAAAGTGCTTAGAGTTACAAGCACTTCTACTTGAGTAAATGTACTCATTTACTTTTTCTTGCTTCCTGTGAGCTTTGTGTGACAGTAAAACATGAAGTCTATCTGCAGCTGTACTCACTGTGCGACTGTTTCCTGTCAGGTGATCATAAAGCTGTCCGATCAGGTGACAGCGTGTCTGTCAGAACCGCGGCGCCCCGACTCGTCCTCTGCCGGCCGCATCAACTCTCAGACTCTCAGACAGCTTCGGCAGGAGAACAACAACCTCAAGGTGAAGCACAGTGATAACTTACAGCGAATTACAGTTTTACTTGAAGGTACAGAGTGTAAGTGATTGTGTTTTAAAGAAAGTTTAAAAACCTTCCAAAATGAGCTGAAGCTATCAACAGTAAAGAAACAGCCGATATTACGTTACTGAGTCTAAAACCTCTTAAACCTCCCAGGTTGTCTGTGTTTGTGTCTGCAGGATGACATCGAGGCATATAAGACTCAGAACAAGTTTCTGAACTCTGAGATCTACCAGCTGACCAAACTGTGGAGGAAAAGCTCAGAGCAGGAGAAAACCCTGATGGTGAAGGTCGGTCTGATGCCATTTCTGTTCATTTAAACACTCCACCACCACACAGAGCTGCTATGGGCCAGCTACAGCCCACAGCCTACAGCACAGTGATTAATGCCTTTTCCTGCCCTCTGATTGGCTGCAGTGTGCTTTCCTGGAGGCCACTAACTGTCAGGTGGAGAGCCGTTACCTGGGAGTCCTGCGGAGGCTGCAGGAGATCAAATCTCTGCATCCGGCCCAGCGGGAGGCCGTGCAGAAAATGATCGAGGACGCTCTGAAGGGAGAGCTGAAGAGAGTCACGAAGCTCAGTGTGCACAGGTACGAGCACCTGAACAGCAGGGTAGACAAAATAACAGACACAACCTGCTTCTTTCTCATTCAAGAGTCACTTGACATGACAATTAAAAACTCAGAAGAAGAAACTCTAAATAGATCAAATTTTTCACTGTTTACTCCAGACCTGATGAATGTGTTAAACATCTGCTGTGTCCTCAGGGATCATGATGAGTACGGCTTTAAGATCATCCCAGACTACGAGGTAGAGGACATGAAGCTGTTGGCAAAGATCCAGGCACTGGAGATTCGCTCCCACAACCTGCTGCACCAGGTCCGAGAAATCAAAGCTTACAGCCGCTCATCCGGGGGAGGTTAAATAAACTCAGTGCGACACCCCCCCCAGCAGGCTAGCAGGGCCTGCTGTCACTAATCAGGGCTAAAAAATAAATAAATCAGCCCAAACCTTCTTTCAGCTGCTCCCTTTAAGGGGGTTGCCAGAGCCAATCATCTGTCTCCACCTGTCTGTAATGCGGTTAAAGGACCAGGGCGCCTGACTGCAGCCTCATAGACAATGAGCTATCAGAATAAGGTTCGACTGTGGAGCCTGAGGGGGTGTGAATAAAACACAGGAAATCAATATATATATATATATATATATATATATATATATATATATATATATAATATATATATAATGTTTGTTATGAGAAATGTATAGACGGATGTACAAAAAAAAAAAAAAGAATATGCATATATATCACAACCAAAAATAATGTTGACAATACAAAACAGCTTATTAGGTTCCAAAAGGAGGTTGAATGAGGTGTAGTCCAGTATGTGATTTATTTTAGTTCCATGGACCTGTGATAGGTCATGTGTCAACAGTTTGATTCAGTGATTCAGTCCATAGGTTCACAATTCCTACCGCAACGTAGCGGTGGTCGGGTGGCTCGCCATCTTGCGCTGATCAGGGCTGATCGCGGGAGAAAAAAAAAAAAACCTGACCTAAACAAGGTCAAAAACATAAATTATCATTCACAGAAGAAAATGAAACAGCATTCTACTGCTGTGACAAAATAAATACATATATCCATAAATAACAAAGACAAGTAATTAATGCCATGTTCCACACAACAATCAACAAACCATCATCTCTTATAATGAATTTCATTCAAAATACTATTATAGAAAAACATTCTCATGGGTCCCATCAAAGTATATCAGCCATAAAGCTAATAAACATTATCCAAAGTTAATCAAATATATTTACAAAACTCATTTAATCACAGGTGTTGCGCAACAGATTCAATAATCTAAATGGAATTTACCTCAATGCAAAATCTCATACGCCGCTTTGGCATTTCATCAGAAAAGTAACAAAAAACATCCAAAACGGACAAAACTACAAAAATCAAATCACTCGTTCAACTCTAGATACGTTAAGTCAACATTCGGCCATAATGGAATAAACAAAAACAACAATATTCAATAAATAAAACTAGTAATTGCACTTACTGTCGCTAGCCTAGCATTAGCTTACCGGCGTTTTAGGATGTGCGATCGCGGCTCCGCATTTTCATTAATTGTGACAAAACAAACAAATAACTCACCGTTGAGTCGATTGTGAGGTAGTGTAAAGATGAATGAATCGGCCGGGTTATTGCACGCTGTCAACTGGTCTGTAGTGTAAAATTTGTCGATATCTGACAAGTACGCCAACCACAGGGACAACAGCAGCCAGAGGAGCAGGGACATGCAGCTGATTGACCCGGAACTTATACAGGGTTCATTCCCGCCACAATTAAGGGACTGGCGGAAGTGGGGTCAGAAGTTACCGTGGTTACACTCTCCCCCCCAATCTCATGGACGTCCTCGTACATGGACTAGGCTGGCACCGAATGACTGGTTGGCTGAGGTGTGAAGGCATCGTCTCCTCTTCTTCATCGTCTTGAAGAGCGAAGGAGAAGACAGAACTTAACCCATGCAGAAAGGTCTGAACGCTCTTTAACAGAAGCTTACCAGGCTTGATGTATTGCAGCCGATCAGGAGGATTCCTGGCGCGGGTTGAATGCCTCAAGAGTGGTTCTGCCTCAGGACTGAGAGGCTCTGATTCAGTAGGTGAGTGTTGTGACAAGTTACCTCTGGATGCTTCCGAATCAGAAGACAGACTTTCTTCATCGTGAGAAGTTTCTGCAAGATCAACTGGCTCAAAGCCAGCTTCCAAGGTTCCGTTAGCAATAACTTGTTCCTCTTCAACAGGTACAGGTTCCTCTGGGAGAATAGCATTCTCTTACTCTGTAGCCAATACTACGGGGACATCTGGCTGGTTGATAAGTGGAACAGGTTGCGGAGTATTGGGTAAGTCAATGGTTGTTGTGAAGGTGACCGGTTCAGCAGAGAAAGGAACAGGTAGGTATGAGACGAGTTCCTCTTCGTCATTGTCATCAGCATCATCAGCACGTACAGGAGACACGGGTAAGACAAGCATTTTTCTCTTCTGCTTAGTAAGCCTTTCCTTTTCAGAAGGTGGTAAATACCCACAGGGCAATAGGAGGTCTCGATGTAAAGTTCTCAGGGGCTTGTCTTGGCCTTCGGGTCGAACTGTATACACAGGAAGAGTGCCGGCTTTCTTCACTACAATGTACACAGATGACTCCCATTTATCTGCAAGCTTGTGTTTGCCTCTTAGCCGCACGTTCCTCACAAGAACTCTGTCTCCAACATTCAGCTGTGATGCAGTGGCATTTTTATCAAATCTGTTTTTGTTACGTTTCATCACCTTTTCAGAGTTTTCGATGGCCAGCTTGTAACTTTCTTCTAGGTGGGACTTTAGTTTTTCCACATATTGTCTGTGGGATGTTGATCCTTCTTTGGCAAGGGGTAGTCCAAAGGCCAAGTCCACCGGTAAGCGAGGTTGGCGGCCAAACATAAGCTCATATGGTGAGAAACCTGTAACATCATTTCTTGTGCAATTGTATGCATGCACCAGGGGTTTTACGAAATCTTTCCAATGGGATTTCTGTTGAGCTGTGAGTGTTCCTAGCATATCCAGTAATGTTCGGTTAAACCGTTCAACAGGATTGCTTCTTGGATGGTATGGAGTGGTTCTTATTTTGTGGATCCCAGCCATTTCACAAAGCTCTCGGATGATTCTGGATTCAAAGTCAGGGCCTTGGTCACTGTGCAAGCGTTCTGGGATACCATAATGCACAAGAAAGTTGTCCCATAAACATTTGGCAACAGTCCTGGCTTTCTGGTTTGGTGTTGGCACAGCAATGGCATATTTTGTGAAATGGTCAGTTATGACAAGTATGTCTTTGACTCCACGATCTGGTTCCACAGAGAGAAAATCCACACACACCAGTTCCATGGGATGAGAGGTGCGGCTCGTTCAGATAGAGATTTGTATCTCACGCATCTTTCACAGTGTCTTATTTTATTGACCACATCACTCGTCATCTTAGGCCAATAAAACCGGGAACGGACCAAGTCCAGCGTTCTGTCAATTCCCATGTGACCCATTTGATCATGTAGGTGGTGTAGTACAACTGGTCGATATTCCTCGGGTAGCACTAGCTGGTATGTGAAGTCACTTCCCACTTGTCTCTTCCTGACGAGAAGGGTGTTATGGAGCTCCAGTTTATTTACTTCTCGCAGTAATAGAGGTAGATCGGGAAGTTCTTCCCTCAGGAATGGTGGTGGTGACTCTCCTTGCTCATCCTGAGCTATGACATGCCGGATGACAGGGTCAAGGCGTTGTTTGGCTGCAAGGTCAGCTGTTGAGATTTGGGGGAGTACCATGGAGGTGAACTGGATGTCGTCCGTGAAACTGTCAGGCAGACTGTTGACATTGACAGACATGGATAACACCAGAGCAAGATCAGGATCAGTGCTTGAACTGTACACCAGATGACAGTCACAAACTGCTTTGATGGTATGCTGGTCAATAGAGACATGATCTGGTTCATTGAGATGTCGCCATGCAGATCTCCAGATTCGCTCACGTTCTTTCTGTGACAGAGGATCATCAGACAGTTCACCATGAGGTCGGCGAGACAAACCATCAGCATCCGAGTTCTGCTTTCCTGCTCTGTAGATTAATTTGAAGGTGAAAGTGGACAAAGCTGAAAGCCATCTGTAACCGGTAGCATCAAGTTTTGCTGATGATAAGAGGTATGTTAATGGGTTGCTGTCTGTCACAACTGTAAACTGAGCACCATAAAGATAGTCGTGGAATTTTTCAGTCACCGCCCATTTCAAAGCAAGAAACTCCAATTTGTGGGCGGGATACTTTGACTCACTCCGGGAAAGACCTCTGCTGGCATATGCTACGACTCTGTTTTTTCCATCCTGCTCTTGATACAGCACCGCACCAAGACCTGTGGCACTGGCATCAGTGTGGAGTGTGTATGGTTTCCGGGGATCAGCAAATGCCAGAACTGGCGCAGAAGTAAGTTTGTCAATAATGGACTCAAAAGCTTGTTGACACATTTGCGCCCATCGTCCTCCAAATGGCTCTTTGGGGTTGAGGTAATTCTCTGGCTTTGCAGTTCGTCTCAGTTTCCTCTGGGAAGGTGGATAACCAGCAGTGAGATCATGCAACGGCTTGACAATGGCCGAATATCCCTGGACAAAACGTCTGTAGTACCCAGCAAAACCAAGGAAAGATCTTAATTCCTTCAAGTTTTTTGGCACTGGCCAAGAAGTGAGTGTGGAACTCTTGTCCGGATCAGTTTCAACACCAGCCTGGGACACTACATGGCCCAGATACTTCACAGATGTCTGGAAGAACATGCATTTCTCAAGTGAAAGCTTCAAGCCAAACTCTTTGAGTCTGGTGAGAACTTTCAGCAGGCGAGCTTCATGTTCCTCAAGAGTTGGTGCAAAAACAATGAGATCGTCAATGAAAACCAGGACTTCTTTTAGATTTAATTCTCCCATGCATCAGCCGTTGGAATGTGCTTGGTGCATTGGTAATCCCTTGTGGCATCCGATTAAATTCCCAAAATCCTAATGGGCAGACAAAGGCAGTCTTTGTCTTATCCTTCTCCTCCATTTCAATTTGGTAGTAACCTGACTTGCGGTCTAGCACCGTGAACCACTTTGATCCTACAAGTGCAGAGAAGATGTCTTCCAGTTTAGGCAGAGCATAAGCATCTTTGATTGTTTGCAGATTGAGTTTGCGGTAGTCAATACAAAGACGTACACTCCCGTTCTTTTTGCGTGCAACCACAATTGGAGAGGCAAATGGTGAGTCGGATTCTCTGATAATGCCAGAGTCAAGAAGTTCTTGCAGGTGTTTCCTTACAGCATCAAGATCTTGAGGGTGAATTGGTCGGGGTCTTTGCTTGAAAGGAGTTGGATCGGACAATTTGATTTGGTGTTTAACTTTGTCGGTCCTGCCGAAATCCAGATCGTGTTTGGCAAATACTTCAGGAATACTGTTGAGTTTTTGAACAATGCGTTCTTTCCAGTCTGGAGTTAAAGGGGAATCTCCAAAGTTGTATTGTGGTTGAGATGGAGGTAACGACTCTATAGACTGGTCTGAATACTGGATATGTTGCTCTTTGGAAATGACTTCCTGGAAGGCACTGATTTCTGCAATAATAGCTCGAGCTGGAATGTGGATTTCATGGTCAGACTCATTACTCACTACAACAGGCAGAAAACATGGCTGATGTTTAGGTAAGTCCACAAGGCAGGTTTTTACTAGGAGTCCACCAGGCAGAGAACTGGAGGTGGGGTGTTCCAGAATAACTGCTTTCTCACCTTGGAATAGCCTTGTGACCAGGCATCCCTCAAGGACAGTGGTTTGGCCGGCAGTAATGGTATGTGGTTGGTCTGACTTCAAGGAGCATACTGGTCATTCGAATTCTGGACGTGGCGACACTGGAGGATTTTATAAACTGCAATGTAACCGGAACCAGTTGGCAGGAATGACTACTCAGAGAGGGTATCACAGTGTTTGCTGTACGCAACGTCAAGAGTGTTGGTACCAACAAGTATCATTGGGGGTGATTGCTGGACGTCAGGCACGACAAGAGCAAGTGTATCAACATTAATGGATGAACCAAGAAAATCAGCTGGGAACGTCATGTTAATCTCAATGTATCCCGGGTAAGGTACGGCTTGTCCATTTGCTCCTTCTACTTCCAACAGATCATTCAGTGGTTTGATTGGATGGTCTGAAAGATAGGTGTTATAGAAGGAATAAGGAATGGTAGTAACCTGAGAGCCAGAATCAAGAAGACAGTTGAAATGGTTGCCCTTGATTTGAATTTGTCCTGTGCTTTTGGTCCCCACAAGCCCTTTTGGCAGCAATGGAAATTTTTTGTGGTTTCTGGGACTGTTAGTGCACGCAGCTCCTGTGTGTCCCACCGCAGAAGCTCCTTCTACTTTAACCCTTTAAGACCTACCATAGAACCAAGTCCGCCAGAGCTTATATTATATTTTTACATGCTGTGGAGCCATTTTTGGGAGCATTTCAAGTTGCTATACATCAATACAACCATTATAGCCCAAACTTTAATAATATGTCTGCATTAGGTGCATAATAATTACATAAATTGCAAAAAAGTGCAATAAACTACAAAAAAATTGAAAATCGTTTTTGTTTTTTTAACATATATTTCTAGTTAGAGAAATTTAAGAGGCTCATCCCTCAAAACTGTAAATACAAAAAAGTTGCACAAACTAGTTTCCCACCACAGGAAATTTATTTTGAGTGTCTTCATAGTTTTATTTTTGAAATACACCAATTTTTATACACTGCAGGAAAAACGAAAATAAATATTATAGTGCAAATTTGCAAAATAACAGCATATGCATCAAAATAAACTATTTCCAGCAGTGCAATATGAGTCCTAAGCATCCCAGAAACGACACAGAAAGTCATAAACTCAAACATAACTTTTTAAAACACAAGTATAGGCTCATAAGGCCCCGATCGTAAAAAAACTACATTTCCGCAAAATGACGTCACTTCCGGTTTCGGGCAGGTCATGCGGTCATGTGATAGTTCGCGCTGATGGACGTAGGAAGTGTTACAAACAGCTGATCGGATCGGCGAAGCGTGTTTCTGGAATATCATGTTTTTGTTGCTGCAAGTGATTTTTATGCAGTTTTTGCAAAGCTATATGTGGAAGGAAACTGTGACCTAGGACAAGCTGATGGCATAAGATGTAAGTACAACTCCTCCGGTTTCATATGCAAAAAAAATTATTGCGCTAGCTTACGTGGTTGCAGAGCTACCGGGATTTAAAAATAGTTACGCAAAATGGAGCGTGCCCGCTCCGATCGGCTGTAAAGGGTTAAAGATGAAGTATTTCTAGCGTCCCACTCTTGCTGTTTTTTCCTTAATTGGTTCTTTTTCTGTTCAACAAGACTGGAGTTTGCTCTGTTGTTGCAGGTGGAAGAAACATGGCCATCTTCTCCACAGTTAAGACAGTACCATGGCTTGGGTTTGGTATTTGACTGAGGTGAAGAATGACTGGACTTGTTTTGTCATGGCTTAAACTTTGACTCGGTTGGACTTTTTCGGGACAAAAGTTGGGACATTTGCTGTTGGAGGGTTTGGAGTTGTTTTTTCATTTCTTTTAGCTCTTCATTGGCTGTAGAATGCCAACAAGAACAAGTGCTTTGGGATTGGATGTTGGCTTTTTGTTTTGATGAACCGATGTATTTTTTCATAAGTGACTCCTTAGCAATTTGTCTGTCTTCTTCTGTCCGTAACGACAACAATAAGTCAGAGAAAGGTGGTGGGTTGTCCTTTTGCCGTTCTAATTGTAACTTGGTTAGTATAGTGTTATCCCAACACCCACGACAAAACTGCTTCAGCAGATGTTTATTCATGTCAGCAGCTGCAAGTCCTCCTTGCTTTACAACAGTGCTGAGGGTTAGCTGCAATCTTTGGAGGTAAGCGGATGGTCGTTCACCTGGATTTTGAAGAATATTTAAGTATTGAGCATACAATTCTTCACCATCTTGAACTGTTCCAAAAGCGGAGTCAAGTACACTTAGTATGACTGAAGGCAATGTGTTGGGACTTAGACCTTTAACCAAATCAGCAGCAGGTGACAACAGGCTCTCTATAATACGTCTGGCGACGTATAGAGCTGACAAACTGGGGTCGGCAAGCAGTAGATCAATTTGGGAACGCCATGATTCAAAATCTGCTTCACTACGTGGCTTAGGAATCCTTCCTGAAAAAGCACGGAGACGTAGTGAAGTTGTGGTGCCTATGTCTGGGTTTCGGACCACATGCTCAACAACAACCCTTTGTATTTGTGGTGGGTTGAGATCATGGGCTGTGAGTTATACTCTTGGAGTTGGTCCAGTCTGGCTTTGACGCGGTCGTGCCCCTTGCTGGTCAGTGGAAACCTGTCCGGCAGGAGGTGAAGACCTCGTCGATTGTAAGGTAGTGTAAAGATGGATGAATCGGCCGGGTTATTGCACGCTGTCAACTGGTCTGTAGTGTAAAATTTGTCGATATCTGACAAGTACGCCAACCACAGGGACAACAGCAGCCAGAGGAGCAGGGACATGCAGCTGATTGACCCGGAACTTATACAGGGTTCATTCCCGCCACAATAAAGGGACTGGCGGAAGTGGGGTCAGAAGTTACCGTGGTTACATGTCCCCTATTAAAGATTTAGTCTTTATAGTCATAATCAACATTATTTTGTATGTTTAATGCTATTTATTAATTATGTTTTATATTATTTGCCCATCATGTCCTGTTCAGAGCCGACCGACAGTCCAAAACCGGAAAGCAGTTTCCTACAAAGAAACTTTTTCCAGTTTTGATCAAGAGCTACGATGTTCAGTAACTGGCGATCTCGTTTGTCCCTGTAGGAGTGTCTAGAGCACCCCCTGCTGAGCCGCTGGGCTCAGTACCTTGCAGGCAGGTCCAACGATGACTTCATCATCACACCTGAGCTCAAAATTCTGGTGCGTGAAGGCGTCCCTCGGGAGTATCGGCAGAGAGTGTGGCGCTGTTTGGTCCGAGCCAGAACTTTGACAAGCCAAGAGTGCCACACGCAACGCTATCAGCAGGTACAGCTGTAGAGAGAGAGAGTGCTTTATCCGCACCTGAGCACAGGTGGCTCCTCCTTCTTCCTGTTGGGAATGCTGGCGAGCACTCAGTAATCCTGTTCTGTTTCCAGCTGTGTGAGAAGAGTCGGACAGCTCCTAATCCTGCCTCCAGGCAGGTCCAGCTGGACCTTCACCGAACCCTGACGACCAATCAGCACTTCTCTTCGCCGTCCAGCCCCGCCCTCCAGCAGCTCCGCCGCATCCTTCTGGCCTTCTCCTGGCATAACCCTGCCATTGGCTACTGCCAGGGACTAAACAGGTCAGAACAAAAGTATAAATTTTATATCTGAGTTCTTATGTGGACCCGCCTTCCAGGCAGAACCTCACCTTCCATCAATGTCCACAGGTTAGCGGCCCTCGCTCTGCTGGTCCTCCAAAGTGAAGAAGATGCCTTCTGGTGTCTGGTGGCAGTGGTGGAAGCCATCATGCCTCAGGACTACTACACCAAGAATCTGGTGGCCTCTCAGGTCAGCAGACACACTCACCTGCTTGCCTGCTGTGATCTGTTTTAGTGATCAGTGAGGCTGATCTCTGTGAGTCTTTGTGCTCAGGCGGACCAGCGCGTGCTGAAGGACTTCATGGCGGAGAAGCTTCCTCGCCTGGCATCTCACTTTGAGGATCACAACATTGACGTCTCTCTGGTCACCTTCAACTGGTTCCTGGTGGTTTTTGTGGAGAGTCTGCCCAGCGACATCCTGATGCCTCTGTGGGACGCCTTCCTGTATGAGGGTACCAAGGTACCATACACCCGAACACACCATGACAGAAATGCAGACAACACTTGAATGCACCACAGTAGTGTCCATGGAAACAAAAATGATTTTGTTTTCACCTTTAGATGTCTTTATTTACATTTTAGGAGTAATAAGACATTGTTTACTAGGCATGGGGAACTGTCATGTGACATGAAATAGGAGTGGGAAAGCAGATAATTCTAGTAACGACCTCACAGTCTACCACAAGCAGCGTAAATCCAGACGATGAGCGGGACAATGGCTTTGGGCTTGTTTCTGCAATGTGACAAATGCAGCACAGCTTTTACATCGTTTGTCTCAGGAAATAAAATCACAGTTCAGACACAGAAATATATACCACACAGGGATAAATGCTGACAACAGCTTCAGCCACGTAGATCCAACCCAAAAGTTTAATTTAAACTTAAAGCTCAACTACCAAGTAAGTTAATATTATCTGGCAACTGAGGAACCAAGTGGCTTATTGGAAATCGATCAGAGCTGTAATGAGTAAAGGGCCCAACTGCACCACAACTGAAAGAGTAATTTATGACTCACCTCCTCAAAGTTTCCAATTAATTGTGTGGCGTGAGTGTCCTGTTATGAAATGCGTGTCTGTGCTGCAGGTGATCTTCAGATACACTCTGGCTCTGTTCAAATACAAAGAGGACGACATCCTGAAGATTCACGACAGCGTGGAGATCTACCAGTACCTACGCTTCTTCACAAAGACCATCTCCAATGCCAGGTACGCACTTGCCTCCACCCGCCTTAATCTACGAGCTGTTACACTCTCAGAAGTGAAGCGGATGTAGCTGTTGAATCTTTGAGCTTCAAACCCTTTTTACTGAAATTTTGTGAGAAGTTTAAATTTGCGAGTGAATGTGAGTATGAATGGTTGTCTGTCCTTGTGTGTTAGCCCTGCGACAGACTGGCGACCTGTCCAGGGTGTACCCCGCCTCTTGCCCTATGACAGCTGGGATAGGCTCCAGCGCCCCCCGCGACCCTGAAAAGGATAAGCGGTAGCGAATGGATGGATGGATGGATGGAAGTTTAAATTTCCCTGATCACAGTAACAACGATTTAAAGATTTTTAAGTATCTGCAGCTCTCGGATACATGTGGTCCAGTCAGTCCAGTATTTCCTGCTCAAACTGCAGTACCTGAAGTATCAAGCAGCATAAAACAGAAACACTCAAGCTGATCAGTTTCCAGTTCCTCTGTGTTGGTGATCGAGTCCTTTCCACCTGCGTGTGTCCATGTAGGAAGCTGACCAGCATCGCCTTCAACGACATGAACCCATTCCCCAGCCGGCTGCTGAGGAACCGGCGAGTGCTCCACCTGGAGCGCCTGCAGGCGGAGCTGCGTGAGCTGGAGGAGCAGCAGAAGGAGTTCATCACCGAGAGCGTCGTACGGAAAGACAAAGAGCTCGACGTCATGGTGAGTGAGGACGACGAGGACCTCTGATCACACGGGACGCTTCAGCTGCTCACTTCGAGACGACGATGAGTTTTCCATGAGTTCAAGAGAATTTTACTAAACCGGCTGTTAACTGGTTTCCTTCACACTAAACACAGGATTGTGTCAGGTTCACCATCTCTACTAACACTACAAGGAAACAGACGCATACAGATTTAACTGCATCACATCTCTGAAACAAGCTTGCAGTAAACAAATGTGTACTGTGTTCACGTGTGTAATAAGTCAGGCTGCAGAAATGTGCAGATGTATTTCAGTGAATTCATTTGGATTAATATGTGATAGCTTATTTATTTCATTGCATCTTTTGCTTTATACCTAAAAATGCGTGACATTTCTAAATGTAGTCACATCCCTATGAAACATGGTTGATTATCAGCTGTAGTCACAGCTGGTGATAAAGTAATTAAATGTCCAGCTATTCAAAAATAGGGCATTCTGCACAATGAGTACTTTTTGGTACTTGAAGTATATTTTGATGCTGATGCTTCAGGGCATTGTGCTGCATTGTCGACGCTCTCTGGGCTTCCGGTTAGAACGACCTCACAGTGTTTTATTTTGATCTGGTGTAAAGTGCATTGTGCAGAAATGACAGCATGATAGTCACATGATAAAACTGACTTTTCTTTTTTTTTTTTAAATTTTACTGGGTGTGCATCTTGTTCAAATGTCTTTTTCAGCATTTGTACATAAATATTCTGTATATAAATATTTGATTTTCATTTATTTTACAGAGTCCTTTATTTTGTTTCACAAATATGACATTCATGTCAAATGACATCTGCAGACTTTATAATGACCAGCAGGGGGCAGTGTATTGCAGTCTATGAGAACATTTACTGAGACCTGTTTCATGCACTAGTTTCATGTCTCATTGAATCCAACATGATGTTGATTTTGTAAATTAAGGTCACATCTTCATCACATCTAATTTCAAAACACTGATCAATTTTTTTAAAAAATGAATTTCATACCAATTGCAGGAATAAAATAGGAATAAATAACAAACGAGAAATACATACAAAACAAGAGAAAGGCACACATGAGAGAACAGGTCACATGACAGCACAGCATTATCTACCCACAATTTGAACTAAATAACAGATAGCACAGGCAATGAAAACAAACGGAAATCAGAATAAATTTAAAAACTTTTATTGATGTTAACTTGAAGTGCTGAATTAGCCCTGTTGTCAGTTCAAATCACTTCAATCTATAGCGCACTTTAAGGTCTTTAGACCTTGAAAAGTAATACACTGCAAGGTAAGCTTGCAGCATCTTACTTTAAGGTCAACTGTGAAACTTTGTGGAAAGCCTGAGACAAGTTGATGAGTCAGTGAAGCGCACTTCCTTCTGATGACGGCTATACTGAGGTGAGTTTTTAAGCATATCCTGAACTTTATTCATTATTAGACTTCTGACACCTGGCAAATAAACTCTCATGCGATATGAGAACATAACAGCAAAAAGCCAGTAGCTGGTACATGAATGGATAAAAATTGGATCCCTCAGGGAGGCGCCACCACTTGATCTTCTCCACCGTCGTGGTTGGTGTTCTTCGTCGTCGTTGGCCAAGGTTGAGTCGGAGATCCATCACAAGTAGCCGATGTTGAGGGCCAATATTGGTTGATGGTATGACTTTTACGTTCGTGACTAGGCTGAGATGGGGTCTTCGGACTAGCCAGTAGTCGATTTGGGTGTCTCTGCCGCCGCTGGAGTACGTGATGAGGTGTGCCGGCTTCTTTTTGAAGAAGGTGTTGGTCACGGCAAGATCGTGGGCCTCTGCGTAGTCCAGTACCCGGCAACCCTCGTCGTTTCTGGTCCCAAATCCTTGGCCGCCATGGAATCGGTGATATCCGTCTCTCCCCTTGCCTACATGTCCATTTAGGTCGCCGCCTACCGCCACGTGTTCCTCAGGGCTAATCGTTTGCAGGTGGTCGTCGAGGGCGCGCCAGAATTCTGTCTTCTCCTCGTCGGGGCAGTTGGTCTGTGGTGCATAGCAGGAGATAATCCGTAGGACGGTCGGGTCGGCGTCGATCTTCACTGACATGATGCGATCCGATATGCGGGTAACTTCGACCACGTTGTGCCGGAGCTTTATTATTAGACTTCTGACACCTGGCAAATAAACTCTCACGCGATATGAGAACATAACAGCAAAAAGCCAGTAGCTGGTACATGAATGGATAAAAATTGGATCCCTCTTAGATTGAATTGGTTGCCCTCTTATATTACGTTGTTTTGAACCTAACCGCATCCACTGAATTAATGCAGTTTTCAGGACAGTAAAAACAGAGAACTCTGATATACACAATTTCTGATTGCTGATAGTGTTTCTTAATGCAAAATGGGCTTCCATTTAAAATGCAATTGCTTTATGTTCGATCTTTAGTGAAGAAGGGTCATTTTTGATTCTGTGGACAAGGGATGCAAATGGAATGTGAAGGCAACAGGTAGTAGGGTGAATTAGGGTTTCGTGTGGTCTTCAGTGCATGAATTTTATTGCCACTTTATTTCAACTTTTTATTAATGTACTCAAAAGAAAAACAAGAACCACAAAGGAGATTCTTGTGATTCTTGTTTGTGCTATCTGTTTGTGAAAGAAAGCACATTTTACCACATCATACTGTGTTTGCTGCCATTTATTTTACTCGTCCTGCCTGAGTGTCTGGGCTGCGTTTGTCTGTGCACCTTTGTTCTGGCCTTCTGCTGATGGGTTTCACATGCTGGGCTTTCCCTCTTGGTCCACACCCAGCAGCCTGCTGCTGACCACACACAGCCTACAAACTGATCCATCCATGCATCCATCCATGCATGCATGGCCTGGTTATTGTTGAGTTATCACCTCCAGCTCCTTGCTCATAACCAGGTAGATACTGGGCTGGGCCTGATCTCTGAGCTCAATAACAATGACAAAAATGCCAAACACTTTACTCTTCATGGTAAAAAATGTTTATAATACAGTAAAACCTGGATGTAGCCAAAATCAGTGTTTTATATACAGTGTAAGTGAACAACATTGCTACACTGCTGGTGTTTGATTGATAGAGGCTTTCTTTATAAGAACTATGATATCATTTCTTTTGCTGATTAACAGTTTTTATATAATTTTTATATCATATATAGCTTTCAAGAAGCCAAAGATCACTGGACGAAAAGACTACAGACCTGTGGCTCTGACATCTGGTCAGGAAGTCTTTTGAGCGCCTGGTTCTCTCCTATCTTAAGACCCTCACGGCCCCCCTCCTGGACCCCCTGCAGTTTGCATACAGAGCCAACAGGTCTGTAGACGATGCCATCAACATGGCCCTACACTTTGTCCTGCAGAATCTATGCTAGGATCCTGTTTGTGGACTTCAGCTCTACCTTCAACACCATCCTTTCAGACCTTCTTCAAGGATTGCTTTCCCAGATGAATGTGCCTGATCCCATCTGCCGGTGGATCACTGACTTCCTGACGGACAGGAAGCAACCAGTGAGGCTGGGGAAGAATGTCTTGGACTCCCGGACCATCAGCACGAGCTCCCCTCAGGGCTGTGTTCTTTCTTCTATGCCCTTCTCCCTGTACACCAACTGCCGCACCTCCAACCACCAGTCTGTCAAATTAATTAAGCTTGCAGATGACACCACCATTATTGGACTCCTCTCAGACGGGGATAAGTCTGCCTACAGGATGGAGGCTGAACATCTGGTGTCCTGATGCAGCCGCAACAACCAGGTGCTGAATAAGTGTTATTTTCATTTACCACTGGCCCAAGTACATTTTTATTGGCTTGTGAACAAAGCTGTAGTTTTTGTATTTTTAAATATTAACGCAATTTAATTGAGACATTATTTATATTATTTCACTTTCAATGTGAAAAATGCTGGAAAAACGTTGAAAATAATGGTCACCCCTGTTCGCTGCAATGTAAAATAGTACAACTGCTGTCAGCCTTCATTAAGTTGCATCATTTAAACATTTGCATATTTTTATTCAACTTCTGCAGGATGCTTTGATGAAAGACTCCCTTTTCCCAAGTAGAGGCTTTACTAGAGGTCACAGGAACAGCGCTGCTGTTTTGGATGCGGAAAAATGTTGTCTTTCACTCTACCTGAGCTCAGTGTCCCAGTAAGGGCTCCGCCTCATTGTAGCTGACGCTGAAATGTTTGTGTGGGTTGCCATGACAACACCAGAAGTGCATCTGAGATCGTGTCCAAATTCATGGGCTGCATCCTCCTGAGGACTCGGTGTTCTGACAAAACGTCTTACTTTGGCAAAACGTCCTACCGTAAGTAGTTCATGCGTTCTCGGCGGCTCTAGTGACCCTCGAACTCTCGGCTAGCTATCGAGGTGGTGGATAACATACGTCTCCCCCACAAGAGCACGAACCTACAACTTTTCTACTACTGGTTTTACAAGGCGTACACGGTAAAAACATTATGCTGTTAT
This sequence comes from Diplotaxodon limnothrissa, assembly GCF_057381915.1. Lineage (NCBI taxonomy): Eukaryota > Metazoa > Chordata > Actinopteri > Cichliformes > Cichlidae > Diplotaxodon > Diplotaxodon limnothrissa. Next base: position 10,585,100 of record NC_140597.1, on the reverse strand, counting down.
TTGTTAAGCACTTGTGCATCTTGTGAAAAGAAATAAGTGGCTGAGATGGATGTCATATGTGCTATTGATATTATTTTACTCGTTTCTAGTTTTCACGGTGCTCCATGATTGTGAGAGGAATAAAAAAGAATTGTGGACATCAGTACGAAGCATGGATTCTTTTGACCAGAGTAGATACACTGGTCCCTTGAATATACTAATCTTTTTGAGGTGGGTGACTGTTCCTGTGTATTTACAGAAACAATGGTTGTGATAACCTCAGCTGTTTCAGAGGGTGACTGTTCGTTGCTTTGCGCACTTTTAAATCTGTATACAATGGTTTGTTCCCTTTTTGTGTTCTGAGGTTTAAACAAAGATGTACTAGATGTATTATACCGGTCCCTCGAATCTACAAATCTTTTAGATGTGGATGACTGTTCATTTTCATCTGTGTTTACAGAAACACTGGGTGTTGGAACCTCAGTAGTTTCTTTTTGGCTGACAGACTCTGGAGCTGTACAAGAGGAATAAAGAGCTGCAATGCTTTTGTGAACCTGACCTGGGAAGGGAGAGAAATATATTTTTGTTTTGTTTTTGTTTGTCTTCTTGTTTTATTTGATTCCTTGTGGGATTTGGATCCAACAAGTAAAGTATGCATATTATGCACACACACAAACACACATGCAGCTATTACCATTTCTTGTATTCTTGAATAAAGACATTGATCTGACACATTTAAAATGCAGCCAATTGTTTTTATTGTTATATTATTAAGAAAAAAGAAAAGGTGGGGTTGGGGGGATGTAAAGAAGAGCTTAAAGGAAAGGGCTAGAGGAGAGAAAACCCCAACAATTAGCAGGGCATTTTTTACTTGGACAAATTGTTAATAAAGTTTCCATATCTGTAACAATGATGACAGTATAATTGTTTATAAACAATTATATTGACAATTATATGTGTCCAGTATGTTGGCTCATTTTCTTTTACTTTTTGCATTTGAAAATAAAAGTTGGGCTGATTTTGACACCATTACAAGAAGTGTTGTTAATGATTCTTTTTGAATTAAAATCAGGTTACCACAAATTGTTTTTTAATTTAATTTCATTTGAAATGTTTGTCAGTGGGTAAACAATTCGTAATGCAAAGTCAGAAACATCGAGTTATTCTTGTACTGCATGCTTGCAATAAATAAGTTGTCCTAACAGTCAGTCAAAGGAGCTTGGAAAGAAAAGCGTCTGGACTTCTTTGAGTTGAAGTGACTGATATATATATTTTTTGTCTGTTTGTTTTGTTGGTTTTTGTTTTTTGCCCTTTATCACCATTCCTCTTCCCTGCTGTTTTTCTTTCCCTCTTTCTTTCTCCCCTTTCTTTCCCCCAGTCATGTCTGTCCTATGTGTAGCAAGTGAAAATAAAATAAACAAGAAAAACAAAGGTGAATCAAATAGACCAATACGGCAAGGCCGGGATGGTCCATTTGGTAAAGTAAATCCGTTAGTTATATTTAACATAATGTTAAATGGCAACATTCTGTTTACAATGTTACCATTTCACATTATGTTAAATGGTAACATTCTGTTTACAATGTTACCATTTTACATTGTGTTAAATGGTAACATTCTGTTTACAATGTTACCATTTTACCTTGTGTTAAATGGTAACATTCTGTTTACAATGTTACCATTTTACATTGTGTTAAATGGTAACATTCTGTTTACAATGTTACCATTTCACATTATGTTAAATGGTAACATTCTGTTTACAATGTTACCATTTCACATTATGTTAAATGGTAACATTCTGTTTACAATGTTACCATTTTACATTATGTTAAATGGTAACATTCTGTTTACAATGTTACCATTTTACATTGTGTTAAATGGTAACATTCTGTTTACAATGTTACCATTTCACATTATGTTAAATGGTAACATTCTGTTTACAATGTTACCATTTCACATTATGTTAAATGGTAACATTCTGTTTACAATGTTACCATTTTACATTATGTTAAATGGTAACATTCTGTTTACAATGTTACCATTTTACCTTGTGTTAAATGGTAACATTCTGTTTACAATGTTACCATTTTACATTATGTTAAATGGTAACATTCTGTTTACAATGTTACCATTTTACCTTGTGTTAAATGGTAACATTCTGTTTACAATGTTACCATTTTACCTTGTGTTAAATGGTAACATTCTGTTTACAATGTTACCATTTTACATTATGTTAAATTGTCAGTAGGCCTGGTACCGGAACCGGTACTGGACCCCCTTTTAGTTTCAGCCATCAGAAGAGGGTACACTGTGGTCATAACAATACTCAGACTGTAGCATTTAAAGGTCCCAAAGTGTACCAGGAAAATATCCCCCGCACGATTACACCAGCAGCCTGAATTGTGAATGTGAGGGAGGATGGATCCATGCTTTCATGTTGTTCACTCCAGGCTGATATAAAAATGATATAACTAATACTACTTCTACTAATAATGACAATAACAACAAAATAATAATAATAATGTCAAAAATACCAGTAATAATAATAACAACAATAACAACATAAACAACAACATTACTACTAATAATAATAAAGATAAACAAATGTATTAAAAAATTAATAATGATAATAATAATAATAAAACTGATCATAACAGTAACAATATCAATCATAACAACAACAGTACTAACAACAATAATAACAATAACAATGAAGGTGTTGCTGCAGATCTGAGTCCCGACTCTGCTGCCTTTCTAGTGCGGCAAAGAAAGTAAGAAATAGAAAAAGAAAAACACAAATAAACTGAGTGTGAGGGTTTTTCTACAAGTTACACTGAATATTTGCACAGACATGCTGACTGTTTGCTGGGAGACGTCACCTGTCTTTTATAGAATAGCAGGTAAGCTGTTCTCTGCCGCTGCTCACACACAGACTCACACGTGGTCTGGCAGACCAACTCGTCATCGTACGTGAGCCGGCTGTCTGTGACGTCGTCTCTTCCGCTCATCTGGTGAACGCCGTCACAGACGTAATGTCCTGAGAGGAGAAGGCGCACTTATTAACGTCTCATAAACTTTCAAAGCTGACCTGCATTCAGCACATGTGTCTGAAAGCACCCACTCACCGCTGTAAGCTGAGGAGCCCAAACGACTGATCACGCTGACCAACAAATAGCGAGCAGTTTACTGGGAGAGGGCAGCGGCACCACCCGTTAGCTTAGAAATGGGCTCCATCCATACTTGAAATGAACGGTGTGCCTTTTCCCTTACCTCTTCAGTAAAGGCTGTGTCCTGGCTGATCACCAGCTGCTGTGTCAGAACAATGGGGCTGTTCTTCTTCTCCACGGTGAACGATGGAGTGAACGTAAACCACTTCAGCTGGAGGATCAGCACACTGAAAGAGATGAGACAAAGAGGAGAGGCTCAAAGGAAGACGCAAGGAGGACATGACATGAACAAAACTGACACCGACTGAACTGTGGTGGTTTGAGGCCTTTGGGGACCGATTTGAGGTTACTCACTTTGGCAGGTTCAAGAACAACAGCTCCTCTTTGATCTTCTTAGCTCCGCACTGGCATTCGTAGTCCAACAGGCCGCCCTGCAGCAGGGAGCAGGAGGAACAGGTGCATTAGAGTTAAACTCTTTTACAGATGAATTCACATATTCGTGGGAGCAAGCCTGTTCACAGAATAGAGTCTAAACGAGCTCTTACTTTCAGACTCCAGCCCCGCCCTTCAGCAGCTCCGCAGCATCCTGCTGGCTGGCACAACCTTGCCATTGGCTGCTGCCAGGGACTCAACAGGTTAGAACAAAAATATAAATATTATATCTGAGTTCTTATGTGGACCCGCCTTCCAGACACAACGTCACCTTCCATGAATGTCCACAGGTTAGCGGCCCTCGCTCTGCTGGTCCTCCAAAGTAAGAAAAAATGAGAAAAAATAAGGAGCAGACCAAGCAAAAGAGGGTATTTAAAGAGACAGTGCTCTTAAGGTGCATTTTTGGCGAGTTTTATTATCTAAATGTCATTGTGTCACTTTCTTATGAGGCTTCAGTGAACTGAAAAAGCTTCTGGGATGAGAAGTGAAACGTCTTCAAAAAAGTTAAAGAAGTCCGGTTGCTTTTTTCCCCCAAGCTCCTTAGAGTTCTCTGAAAATGGTCAGGTAGAAGGACTGGACTGAAAATGAGTAAAAAAGCAGCCAAAGCCCAAGGAAGTTGAAAGACTGGAAACTATTGCTGAGGTCATGTCAGTGTAAAAAGTTACCTACAAGTCTGGCACCTTGGAAGCAAAACATAAAGAAATAAGGTGTAAGGCCAAATGTTTGGTCCTGCAGCCAACCGGACCATGAAATATAGAGCACAGGTGAACAAAGTGAGGCAGCAGTTTGCTGATTTCCACCTTGTGCCTTTCATGTTGATCAGCTTAGTAGTTTGCCAGCTTTCTAGCTGTTAAAGACTTTTGGCGAGAGGTTATTCATATTTGAACTCTAATTGAACCCCTCTTTTTTACTGTTTTTTTGTTTGTTTGTTTTTGGGGTTTTTTGTTGTCTTAGATGGCCTGACTCAGCAGGTGGGGGCAGTTTCTGAGTTTACCTTCGTTCAAACAGTGCAGAAATGGTTTCACTATGCTCCAGACCGGATGGGTGGTGCAGGACGCCCGATATCCAGCCCCGTCATGGAGTAAACTAAAAACAGTAAATAATACATTTAACAAACAAGCAAGCTCTAAATTTAAGCGGAGAGACTGCAGACGTAGCCGCACCATTCCAGGGATTTTTGGTTAGCATGAGGGGTCTAGCCAGGACCCTTACTGGATACTGGGTGGGAATCGAACGTGCGACTCCAAAGATATGTAGTATTACCACTACACTATCCAGCTGCGCTACACTATCCAACAAAAAAAGTTTTTAGAAAATCTGATAAAGTCTGATGCTTAATATTGTAGGGATATTAATCTCCCTATGATATTAATACGGATTAAAATTGTAACATTATGTTTACAATGTTACAATTTTACATTATGTTAAATTGTAACATAATGCTTAACAGATAATGGTTATCCTCTTTTTATATCATACATCATTGTCTCTGTAGGAGGGTCTGGAGCACCCCCTGCTGAGCCGCTGGGCTCAGTACCTTGCAGGCAGGTCCGACGATGACTTCATCATCTCACCTGAGCTCAAAATTCTGGTGCGTGAAGGCGTCCCTCGGGAGTATCGGCAGAGTGTGGCGCTGTTTGGTCCGAGCCAGAACTTTGACAAGCCAAGAGTGCCACACGCAACGCTATCAGCAGGTACAGCTGTAGAGAGAGAGAGTGTGTTGAAATAAGAAGAGAAAATTCTCTCAATTATGGAGACAGTCAAATGGTTTATTTATGTTTGATGTGTGCTTTACATTTGTGTGGCTGTTAATAAAGTTAGCGCGCTCTAGGGGGCGTATGCGTTCATCAAAAAATGGCCGAAGGCTGATGTGTGATTATTCCTCCCAAAATGTGGTTGATGAAGTTAGCTATGCACGTTAGATTTTACTGCGCATTTTCATACCTCTGCCAACAGGTTATGGGCCCAGGAAGCTAAGAAGTTTTCCAAAAGAGTCCATGTCGTTTTGCCACCGAGAGAAACGCCGCGACGTACTGCGCACTCGGTGAGGATTAGCATACCATGCTAGCGCCATGAGCCGACGAGCCGCTGAGTCAAATAGCCGTTGGGCTCGGCTAGTTTTTGATGGGGATGAAAAGAATTACGAACTATGGGAGACGAAATTTTTGGGCCACCTTCGTCTGCAAGGTTTAAGAGACATTATTTTGAAGCAGCCTACCGACGCGGAGGGAGAAGAAGAGAGAGCAAAGAATGCAGAGGCCTACGCGGAGCTGATCCAGTTTCTGGATGACAAAAGTTTGTCTCTTGTTATGCGAGAAGCAGCGGATGATGGACGGAAGGCGCTGGGGATTCTAAGAAACTATTATGCAGGTAAAGGAAAGCCTCGTATAATTAGCCTGTACACAGAACTCACTTCGCTCCAAAAGTGAGAGTGTGACTGAGTATGTGATACGAGCAGAGACAATAATCACAGCCCTGAGGAATGCTGGTGAAACTTTGAGTGATGGGCTATTGGTAGCAATGGTTTTGAAGGGACTGCCAGAATCGTTCAAACCGTTTGCTATCCATGTCACACAAAGTGAAGTTGAAGTGACTTTTGCTGAATTTAAAACTAAACTGCGAAGCTTTGAAGACACAGAGAAAATGCGCGCCGCAGCGTCAGATGACAACATCATGAAAGCACGTGCACGACCGAGCGACAATCCCACGTTTGAAAAATCGAATGACCGTGGGGCCGGCAACGCAGACATAGTGTGTTTCTGTTGCCCTATCATATATGTATGTGCTCTTAACCTGAAAGGTATAAATACGGAAGTGTGTGTGCAATAAATGATGGCGCAGAGGAAGGTGTGTCCCTCTGATGTAAAACTCTAAACAACGTGTGTATGGTTTATTCCTCCGTGAGATATGCGAGTAACCCCGGTATTTCTGCCCTAAAGAATGGAACCTCCAACAGGTTATGGGCCCAGAAGGGATGTGGGAAGCCGGTGGAACCGTCTATGCTTCGACGGAGACGAGAGAAACTATGAACTGTGGGAAACAAAGTTCCTGGGATACCTGCGGCTACTTGGGCTAAAGGCTGCCATTCTGGACGAGCCCGGCGAGTCGGAGGAAGAAGACAAGGACTTGGATGAAAAGAATGAAGTAGCTTATGCAGAGCTAATCCAAGTATTGGATGATAGAAGTCTTTCACTCGTGATGAGAGATGCCAAGGATGACGGACGAAAAGCGTTGGAGATTCTGAGAGAGCACTACGCCGGTAAGGGGACACCACGTGTGATTAGCCTGTACACGGAGCTAACGTCGCTACAGAAAACTCCCAGTGAGAGCGTCACAGACTATATGATAAGGGCTGAGACTGCCATTACAGCTCTGAGGAATGCAGAAGAGACATTAAGTGATGGACTGCTTATTGCAATGGTGCTAAAAGGGTTGCCTGAATCTTTCAAGCCGTTTGCCATACATGTAACCCACAGTGACAAAGCAATGACATTTAGTGAATTCAAAGCTAAATTAAGAAGCTACGAGAGCACCGAAAAGGCCACATGTTCTGAAGACAATGTGATGAAGGCAAATAACTGGAAGAAAGAGAGAGACAATGCAGAAATAATATGTTACAACTGTGGAAAAGAGGGTCATATAGCACGTGAGTGTTACACAAAGACCAAAAGGAAAGAACAAAAAGTGAAGCAGTGGTGCGGTTACTGTAAAAGCTCAACGCATAAGGACAGCGACTGTCGCCGACGAAAGAAGATTACTGCTAAACACGTAACTGATGCAGAAGATCATAGTTTTGCGTTCAAAGCCAAAGACTGTGGAAATCAAGGGCTGAAACAGAGAGGCCTAATGGTTGATACAGGGGCCACTTCTCACATTATTACGGACATTCAAAGATTTAAGAGTTTTGATGAGACATTCACACCTGGAAGACACTTCATGGAATTAGCTGACGGAACGAGGACGAGTGGGGTCGCACTGAAGAGGGGAGATGTGGAGGTCTATCTACAAGACAGCGAGGGACGAAAGGTGAAGGCGACACTGGAGGGAGCACTTTACATTCCCTCTTACCCGCAAGATATCTTCTCGGTTCAGGCGGCAACGGCCAAAGGAGCCTCAGTAACCTTCAAGAAGGGCTGCAACCAGCTTATCCATAAGAACGGGACAAGGTTTAAGATAAGTGAATATGAACGCCTATACTATTTGAACAGTGTTACATCTGATCATTATGTTGACAACGACGAATGCAATGGCTGTCATGATGTAGAAACTTGGCACAAAATCCTCGGCCATTGCAACTATGAAGACTTGGTTAAACTAGAGGACATTACTGAGGGTATGAAAATAAAAGGTAAAGCTAAACATTACCAAGACTGTGAAGTGTGTACAAAAGGCAAATTTATCCAAACCAGGAATAGAGAGCCTGATGAAAGAGCAGAAGAAGCATTAGAGCTAGTGCACACTGACTTAGCTGGACCGATAGAACCAGAAGCTAAAGACGGGTTCAGGTACACGTTAGCATTTACTGATGATTACTCAGGCACAATGTTTGTGTACTTTCTAAAGGCTAAAAGTGACACCGTAAAAGCAACTGAAAAGTTTTTGGCAGACGTCGCCCCCTATGGGCAAGTAAAGAGAATCAGATCAGACAATGGAACTGAATTTACATCTAAAGAGTTTCAGACATTGTTAAATAAAAACACGATAAGGCATGAGACATCAGCGCCGTATTCACCTCATCAGAATGGGACTGCCGAGAGACAATGGCGAACACTTTTTGAAATGGCACGGTGTATGTTGATCGAAAGTAACCTGCCAAAAAGATTATGGACTTATGCTGTTATGACTGCCGCAGTAATTCGTAATAGGTGTTACAACAGACGCACAAAGCAAACCCCTTATTACATGCTGACAGGAAAGAAGCCAGACATGTCGAGGATGGGGATTTTTGGATCAGTTTGCTATGGTTACGGGCACAACAAAAAAAAGTTAGACGCAAGATGTGACGAAGGAGTTTTTGTGGGTTACGATAAAAACAGTCCGTCGTATCTAATCTACTACCCTAAAACAGGACGAGTTCTTAGACATAGGTTGGTCAAGTTCCTCACTAAAAGTGTAGTTGAGCACCAAACCCAGACCACTCAGGTTGATGACAATGGAGATGATGATTTGACTCCAGGGGACATCTTGAAGTACCCCGCTAGAAAGGACAAAACAGGGAATGACCAGAGATCAGATGAAAGTATGATCCTGGAACCTGAAAGTGACATTCAGGACAATGGCATAAATGATGCACAAAACTCAGACAAACAGAGTGATAGAACAGAGTCTGAACGATATCCCAAACGAAACAGGAGAAGGCCAGATTACCTGAAAGACTATGTCCAAACTGCAGAAGACGACCAAACATCACTGACTGTAGATTACTGTTACAGGGTGATGTACGACATACCAAAGACTTTTGAAGAAGCTATGCAGTCATCGAACTTTAAGTGTTGGTCAGATGCTATGGAAGATGAAATAAGATCCTTGAAAGACAATAATACGTTTACTTTAACCACGCTGCCAGAAGGTAAAAATGCAGTGGGGGGGAGATGGGTGTATGTGATAAAAGAGAACCCAAATCAGACTAAAACATTTAAAGCAAGATATGTTGCTAAAGGCTATAGCCAAGTTCAAGGCATTGATTACAAAGAAACCTTTTCGCCGACTGCAGATATGACGTCAGTGCGTACGCTGATGCAATTAGCAGTACAGCACAACTTTAAACTCCATCAAATGGACGTGAAGACTGCTTATTTGCACGCCCCAATCGATTGTGAGGTGTATATGCAGCAACCAGAAGGTTTTGAAGTAAAGTCAGACACAGGTGAAAAACTGGTCTGTAAACTAAACAAATCACTATATGGTTTGAAACAATCTGGCAGGAACTGGAATAAGATGTTACATGACCATTTATGTGAAAAAGGTTACAAACAAAATCCTGTAGACCATTGTGTATATTCCAGACAGACAGCGAGTGAGACAGTGATTCTTATCATCTGGGTTGATGATGTAATCATAGCTGCCAACGGTGAGGACGCTATCAGAAACGTGAAACAAATGTTGGATGAGAAATTTAAAATGAAGGATCTTGGTGAGCTCAAACATTTCTTGGGTATTGACTGTATACAAAAGAACCATGAGATAAGACTAAATCAGACACGGTACATCACAAAAATCCTGGAAAAGTTCAAAATGTCTGACTGTAAGCCACGTTCTACTCCTTGTGAACTCAAAAATGATTTTGGTGCACATGGTGAATCAGTTGATTCAGGAAAATATAGAGAATTAGTGGGCAGTTTGATTTACTTAATGACATGTACAAGACCAGATTTGAGTTGGATAGTGAGCAAACTGTCACAATCCCTGTCTGAGCCAAAAGAGCATCATTGGACAGCAGCAAAACATGTATTACGTTACCTTAAGGGGACACTAAACAAAGAGCTGTGCTATAAAAGGATAGAAGGAAACCTAAATCTTATAGCATACAGCGATGCAGATTGGGCCACAGATTTGAGTGACAGGAGAAGTACAACGGGTTATTGTTTTGTACTATCCAAAAATGGGCCAGTGATCTGCTGGAAAACCAGGAAGCAAGCTACAGTAGCTTTGTCAACGTGCGAGGCAGAGTACATGGCGATGGCCGCCACAGTACAAGAAAGCTTATACCTCTCACAGCTACTTAATGGCATGGACATTAAAAGGCAATATTCACCAGTTACCATTCTTGCAGACAATCAAGGTGCAATTGCATTGTCCAAAAATCCTATAAACCGTCAAAGATGTAAACACATCGATATCAAGTATCACTTTATTAGGTCTGCTATAACTGAGAAGGAAGTACAAGTTAAGTATTGTGCAACAGAAGACATGGTAGCAGACATCATGACTAAGTCTGTAAGTAAAGTGAAAATAGATAAATTTACGCATATTTTGTTTGGAACATAAAACGTTGATATGTGAATATCATGTAAATATATATATCATGTAAATGTGTAATGTATAGTGTTAAGAGCAAGTGGGGGTGTTGCCCTATCATATATGTATGTGCTCTTAACCTGAAAGGTATAAATACGGAAGTGTGTGTGCAATAAATGATGGCGCAGAGGAAGGTGTGTCCCTCTGATGTAAAACTCTAAACAACGTGTGTATGGTTTATTCCTCCGTGAGATATGCGAGTAACCCCGGTATTTCTGCCCTAAAGAATGGAACCTCCAACAGTTTCAGATGCGGACTAAAGGGACACAAAGCCAGGACGTGTCAGCGCAAGCAGTGGTGTAGCGAGCACCACCCATCGGGACTCAACATGCAGACGGAAACGGCGGCAAGACAATGCACGGAAAGTTTCCGAGGAGTGGGGTAGCAAAGACTACGCATTCCGGGTAAGCAGCGAGGGTGCAGCGTTCCAGTCAGAGCATGGCATCAACAAAAAGGGTCTGATGGTGGACACAGGGGCAACTTCGCATATTGTTACAGATATAACGAAGTTCAGGAGATTCGACGACAGTTTCCAGCCCAAGTCACACTACGTAGAGTTGGCTGACGGCACCAAGTGCACTGGAGTTGCAGAGCAAAGAGGGGAGGCAGAGTTTTGCTTGATGGACAGCAGGGGGCAGTGCCACAAAACAACCTTGAAACAGGCACTGTACATCCCATCGTATCCACAAGACATCTTCTCTGTGAAAGCAGCTACCTCAAATGGAGCAACTATGATCTTCAAGCAAGGAAAAGACACCCTGCGACACAAAGACGGTACAAGGTCCCCAATATATGAGTACAACAGACTGTACTACCTACAAACAGTAAACACTGAAGGTAAAGACCAGTGTAAGGGTTGCTATGACATGCAAACATGGCATGAAATTCTTGGTCACTGTAATTATGATGACATTCAGAAATTACAGGGGGTTGTTGATGGTATGGCAATCAAAGGAAAAACAGACAAATCTGTCTTGCATTGTGAAGTGTGCACACAGGGAAAGTTTGTTCAAACTAGAAACAGGGACCCTGATGCACGAGCCAAAACCGCCTTAGAGCTGGTACACACAGATCTAGCTGTCCAGAGATGGATATAGATTTGCACTATCATTCACTGATGACTATTCCAGTGCAGTGTTTGTGTATTTTCTGAAAAATAAGAGTGACACAGCAAAAGCAACACAGAAGTTTTTGGCTGATACAGCCCCGTATGGGCAAGTTAAATGTATCAGGTCTGACAATGGAACAGAGTTTATGGGAAATGAGTATCAGGCACTCCTTAGCAAAAATGGAATCAGGCATGAGACCTCAGCACCATACTCACCACACCAAAATGGTACTGCAGAACGCAATTGGCGTACTCTTTTTGATATGGCCAGGTGTATGTTAATAGAGAAACAGTTACCTAAAGAGTTGTGGACTTACGCAGTGCAAACAGCAGCTGTAGTGAGGAATAGATGTTTTAACAGACGCACAGAACAGACACCATATTTAATGCTGACAGGAAGAAGGCCAAACCTTTCCAGGATGCAGACATTTGGGTCAGTGTGTTATGCCTACAGGCAGAACAAGAGAAAACTAGACTCAAGGTGTGAGAAAGGAATTTTTGTTGGATATGACAAGAACAGTCCAGCTTATATGGTCTACTACCCGGGCAGTGGGAAAGTACAGAAGCATAGACTGGTGAAGTTTGAGACTAAAACAAGAGTAGAGAGACAAACACAGACTGACAAGGTGCCAGATGATGAGGGTGACTTTGAGACACCAAACAGGTTCACCAAGACCAGAGAACAGACTGATGTGAGTACAGAACACACAGATACTCAGGAACAGATCCCAGTAAGCATGTCTGAGATGAGCAGCCAGTCACAGGAGAATGAACTCGACTGCGAGGCTGCAAGGTATCCTTCCAGAGTGAGAAAGAGGCCTGGGTATTTAAGTGAATATGTTACTGATAAGGAGGATTGTGATCAAGTACTTACAAACATGGATTATTGTTACAGAGCAATGTGTAACATTCCCCAAACATTCAAGGAAGCAATAACTTCATCTAACTCAGAGAAATGGGTCAGTGCAATGGATGAAGAGATGCAGTCACTAAGAGAAAATGACACATTTACCTTAACCACTTTGCCTGAGGGTAAGAAGACAGTGGGGGGTAGATGGGTGTACGCAGTCAAAAACAATGTTGATGGATCTGAGAAGTACAAGGCACGTTATGTTGCTGTCATGGCTAGACGGTCCTCACTGATCGTCTTGCCAATTTGTTGTGGTGTTTGTGTGTACTGTGTCGTGTTCTCCTCTCCATCCTGGGCATGTGTTTTTCTGCTGGAACATGTACTTCCGGAAGCCGTGGCACGGAACGGCAGTTGACCGGAGGGGAGTGTCCTAAGCTAGAATCATCGCACCTGTGCAGAATTACCTTGCCAGCGCAGACCTATTTAACGGGGCGGTTGAGTCACAACCAACGCTGGAACGTTGAACTAAACCGGGGTTCAAGGATTGGAGGAGGAGCCGGCACCAGGAGTTGTTGTGGATTATTACTGCACTGTCACCGTGAGGAGAGGTCACCGTATCACTGCACTGCCCTTTTTGGATTATAGACTCGCACTGTTAACTCACCTTTTCACTGTAAATAAATCCACTGTCATTCTGCAAGGAGTCTCGCACCTGAGTCCTTTAATCCAATTCACCATGACAGAACGTTCCAGCCAAGTGGACTCAGCGGACTCGGCACCTTGGCGGCGCGAGCTGTCGCTCCAGGCGGCGCTACTAGAACGCCATGAGAACATGTTACAACATTTCTCCAAGGAGCAATCAGCGCTAATCCAGGTTGTGACAGAGCTAAAAGGTATGTTGCTATCTCCACCTGGAGCTGCTGGGGGGCCTTTACCAGTGCCACCTCCGATCAACGTCGCTGCTGCTTGCCCACTGCCCCCCTCCCCTCCTCCGCCACGGCGTGAACATTTGTTGCCAGTCCCAGAAAAATTTTCCGGAGATTTGGACAAGAGTAGGGGTTTTTTAATGCAGTGTGCCCTCACGTTTAGGCAGCAGCCTCAGGCTTACGCCACTGATTGTTCTAAAATCACCCTGATGGTGGAGCTGTTGACAGGTCGAGCCTTGCAGTGGGCACAAGCGGTCCTAAACTCCCAGCCTCAGATTTCCTACACTGACTTTTTGAGCAAATTTCGAAGTGTTTTTGATAAAGGAACTAACCCTGACAGTGCGGCACATAGGATGTTTGTTTTGAAACAGGGCCGGAGGAGTGTCGCTGACTTTTCGGTGGATTTCTGGATTCTTGCTGAGGAGACTGGTTGGGAGGAGATGGCGCTCCGGGGAGCTTTCTTGAACAGTCTGAACGAGGGACTGAAGCGTGAGTTGGCTTCCAAAGAATTGCCTAAAACCTTGAGTGCATTGATTAATTTATGTATTAAGTTGGACGATCACCTTCGGGAGTTCAGCAAGCGGACACCGGGAGGCGCTGGGTGGCGGACTGGATTACCGGCCCTGGAGTGGAAGGGGACGGACCCGCGGTCAGCGGAAGAGGAGGAGCAGCCGATGCAGTTAGGCGGAGCACGGTTGAGCTCCACAGATTGGAGGAAGAGACGCCAGACGGGTGAGTGTTTTGCATGTGGAAAGAAGGGACATTTTGCTGACGCATGCCCCTCTCGGGGAAACGACCAGGCCCGTCAGTAGCTGTGGGAGTACTGACGGGTGCGACCATGAACATTGCTCCCCATCTGAGTTGTTCTGCTAAGTTGGTTTTTCAATCTCACACTCACCAGTGCCGTGCATTAGTGGACTCTGGAGCTGAACAAAATTTTTTGGATGAATCGCTCGCTAGGCAGTTGGGCTTCCCCGCGGTTCCTCTCCGGGAGCCTCTTCAGGTTTCAGCTCTTAACGGCAGCCCGTTAGCGGCAATAACCCATCGCACTGTCGATCTGACTTTAGTTCTTTCTGGTAACCATGTTGAGAGAGTTTCCCTGTTTCTGTTTAAAGCCCCCGGCACCCCATTGGTCTTGGGGTTCCCATGGCTCAAACAGCACAATCCGCAGATCGACTGGGCTCAGGGACGCGTGACAGGCTGGAGCGAGTGGTGCCATGAACATTGTTTACGTGCAGCGGTGCCCAGTTTAGTGCCCCTAAATCCGGCGGCTCAGGTGAAGGCACCCGATCTCTCAGCCGTCCCTCCAGAGTACCACGACCTGGCTCAAGTATTCAGCAAAGACCTAGCAGTGTCTCTCCCGCCTCATCGCCCTTATGATTGCGGGATAGATCTGCACCCTGGCGCCCCATTACCCACCAGCCGGCTTTACAGCATCTCAAAGCCTGAACGTGAGACGATGGAGCGCTACATTACAGACTCTCTCGCTGCCGGCTTAATTCGCCCATCTACATCCCCTTTGGGGGCTGGATTCTTCTTTGTACAGAAGAAGGACAGGTCTCTCCGCCCCTGTATTGATTTTCGGGGCCTGAACAAGATCACCGTCAAGAACAGATATCCCCTCCCTCTTCTTGTCTCAGCGTTTGAACTACTCCAAGGGGCGACTATCTTCTCCAAACTCGATCTCCGTAATGCATACCACCTGGTTCGTGTTCGTGAGGGGGATGAATGGAAGACTGCGTTTAACACCCATTTGGGGCACTTCGAATATCTGGTCATGCCATTCGGACTCACCAACGCCCCCGCTGTCTTCCAAGCAATGGTTAATGATGTGCTGCGTGACTTTATTAATCATTTTGTGTTTGTCTATTTAGACGACATTCTCATCTTCTCTAAGACTCGAGCCGAACATGTGAAACAGGTGCGACTGGTGCTGCAGCGTCTGCTGGAAAATCGACTTTTCGTCAAGGGTGAGAAATGCCAGTTTCATGTTCAGTCTGTGCCGTTTTTGGGGTTTATTGTGGAGGAGGGGCGGCTACGAGCCGATCCTGCTAAGGTGAAGGCAGTGGTGGAGTGGCCCGAACCCAAGACGCGTCGAGAACTGCAAAGGTTTATTGGGTTCGCCAACTTTTACCGGAGGTTCATCAGGAACTTTAGCCAGGTGGTTTCTCCCCTCACACAACTCACTTCTCCCAAACTGCCCTTTCTATGGTCTAGTTCCGCGCAGCAGGCATTTGCTCGTTTGAAACAACTGTTTTCCTCTGCTCCCATTTTGATCCAGGCTGACCTCACCCGACCATTTGTGGTGGAAGTGGACGCATCGGATTCGGGGGTGGGGGCCGTTCTCTCCCAGCGGGTGGGTGGCAAGCTGCATCCATGTGCCTACTTCTCTCGACGGCTGACCCAAGCGGAACAGAATTACGACGTGGGCGATCGGGAGCTCCTCGCCATCAAGCTGGCCCTGGAGGAATGGAGGCACTGGTTGGAGGGAAGTGAACACCCCGTTGTGGTTTGGACGGACCATAAGAACTTGGCGTATATCCAGGCAGCTAAGCGTCTTAACGCACGTCAAGCCAGGTGGGCCCTGTTCTTTACACGTTTCAATATCACTATAACCTACAGACCAGGATCACGCAACACGAAACCCGATGCTCTCTCACGCCAATTTGCACCACACACGGATGACGGAGAGAAGCAGAGACCCATTCTGCCCGCCACTTGCATCGTGGGAGCTATCACATGGGAGATCGAGAGGATGGTTAAAGAGGCCCAGCAACAGGAGCCGGACCCAGGGACGGGCCCTGACGGACGACTGTTCGTCCCCACAACAGTCCGGGGCAAGGTTATACACTGGGCCCATACGGCAAAGTTCTCCTGCCACCCTGGTAAGAACCGCACCGTGAGTTTCCTGCGACGTTTGTTTTGGTGGCCCTCTCTTCTCAGGGATGTTCGGGACTACGTTGCGGCCTGCCCTACCTGCGCTCGCAATAAGACCCCCAGTGCCCCCCAGGCCGGTCTCTTGCACCCTCTGCCAGTCCCCAAGCGCCCCTGGTCGCATATTGCTTTGGATTTTGTCACTGGTCTGCCGTCGTCATCAGGTAACACGACCATACTAACTGTTGTTGATCGTTTTTCCAAGGCGGCGCACTTTGTGGCGTTGCCCAAACTCCCGACTGCCTTAGAGACGGCTCGGCTCCTTACCGAGCATGTTTTTCGGTTACATGGGATTCCACTAGACATTGTTTCTGATCGGGGCCCCCAGTTTACTTCCCGGGTCTGGAGGGCGTTTTGTTCAGGACTAGGGGCCCGTGTGAGTTTGTCTTCAGGTTTTCATCCTCAGACGAACGGTCAGGCGGAGAGGGCGAATCAGGAGTTGGAAACCATGTTACGCTGTGTGGTTTCCTCGAACCAATCCACCTGGAGTGACCAGTTGGCTTGGATTGAGTACGCCCACAATTCCAGCACGTCGGCAGCCACTGGTGTGTCTCCGTTTGAAGCGTCGCTGGGGTACCAGCCACCATTACTTGCCATCACTGAAGGTGAGCTGGCCGTTCCCTCTGTTCAGCATCATATGAGACGCTGCAGGCGGGCGTGGCGCGCCACCAAGGCGGCTCTGTTAAGGACGACGGCGCAGAATAAGAGGTTGGCCGATCGTCGCCGCACTCCGGCCCCTGCCTATCGTGTTGGACAGCAGGTGTGGCTCTCTTCCAGGTATATTCCCTTACGAACTGAATCCAAGAAGTTGGCCCCGCGTTTTATTGGGCCCTTTTCGATCCAAGCTGTGTTGAATCCGGTGTCTGTTCGTTTGGCCCTTCCTCGCAACATGAGGATTCATAATGTGTTTCATGTTTCCCAGGTGAAACCGGTCCGGACCAGCCCTTTGTGCCCGCCTTCCAGGCCCCCGCCGCCCGCCCGGGTTGTTGCCGGCGCTCCTGCTTATGCCATCACGCGGATTATGGATGCCAGGCGTCGCGGTAGGGGCTTCCAGTTTTTGGTGGATTGGGAGGGGTATGGTCCGGAAGAGCGTGCTTGGGTGCCGCGGTCTGCGATTCTGGATGATGCTATGGTGAAGGAATTCCGCCGCCGGCACCCTGACAAATTTGGTCGGTCGCCGGGAGGCTCCCGTTAATGGGGGGGTACTGTCATGGCTAGACGGTCCTCACTGATCGTCTTGCCAATTTGTTGTGGTGTTTGTGTGTACTGTGTCGTGTTCTCCTCTCCATCCTGGGCATGTGTTTTTCTGCTGGAACATGTACTTCCGGAAGCCGTGGCACGGAACGGCAGTTGACCGGAGGGGAGTGTCCTAAGCTAGAATCATCGCACCTGTGCAGAATTACCTTGCCAGCGCAGACCTATTTAACGGGGCGGTTGAGTCACAACCAACGCTGGAACGTTGAACTAAACCGGGGTTCAAGGATTGGAGGAGGAGCCGGCACCAGGAGTTGTTGTGGATTATTACTGCACTGTCACCGTGAGGAGAGGTCACCGTATCACTGCACTGCCCTTTTTGGATTATAGACTCGCACTGTTAACTCACCTTTTCACTGTAAATAAATCCACTGTCATTCTGCAAGGAGTCTCGCACCTGAGTCCTTTAATCCAATTCACCATGACAGTTGCTAAAGGATATAATCAGAGGATAGGTGTGGATTATGAAGAAACATTTTCCCCTACTGCTAACCTGACTAGTATCAGAGTGTTGATGCAAAAGGCAGCACAAGAAAACATGCTTTTACACCAGATGGATGTTAAAGCTGCCTATCTTCATGCACCAATAGATTGTGAGGTATTCATGGAACAACCTGAGGGTTATGAGGTAAAATCCGACACAAATGAAAAACTGGTGTGCAAGTAGAAAAAGTCGCTATATGGGCTAAAACAATCAGGCCGGAATTGGAACAAGTTGTTGCATGAATATCTGAGTGAGAACGACTTTGTGCAAAACCCCGCTGACCATTGTGTTTACACAAAAATGACAGAAAATAAGAAGGTGATTCTGATTGTATGGGTAGATGACCTGATCATTGCTGCTAGTGATGAAAGTGAACTAACTGTTGTGAAGAAAATGCTTGCAGCAAAATTCAAAATGAAGGATTTGGGTAAACTGAGACATTTCATTGGTATAGATTTTGACCAGAGTGATAACTGTGTAAAAATGTCACAAAAACAATATGTGGAAAAAATACTTGAAAGATTCAACATGCAGGATTGTAAAGAAAGACAGACACCTTGTGAGCAAAAACTGAACTATGCTGATGATGCAGAAAAGATGAGTGATGTCAAAAGGTACAGAGAGGCAGTTGGTAGTCTGATCTATTTGGCTACATGCACAAGACCGGACTTGAGTTTTATAGTCAGTAAACTTTCACAGTACTTTACTGAGCCAACTGAAGACAAATGGACTACAGTAAAACATGTACTGAGTAGGGCTGGGCCATATTATACCGTTCACGGTAATACCGGTATAATGTTAGGCAACAATAGGAAAATGAAATATCGCGATAGAATATGAGTAAAACGCGCATGCGCAGTGCCTTTGTTTTCATACGCACATGGCCGATTGTTGAGTGAAACAGATGAACCAGAATTGGTTTGTAAAAATGGTGCAACTTCAGTGATGTGGAACTGGTTTGGTGTTTGTCCGTCAGATACACGACAAAGCACATTTTTTTGCAGAACATGCAAGCGGCCGTCGTTATTGTCGTATTTGTCGGACTAAGATGCTCTTAAATCTGGGAGTAATCTGGGTCCTAAACTCCTTATACTTCGGTTCAAACGAACACTGCAGCATCACTGAGCGTTAAAAACTGTCTAAATTCTTTCATCTTTAATAAAACGATCAGCATTGCTGCTTTACCAGGTGTAACTATGAAGTTTAACTTCCAGGCATCCATTAAAACAAAATTTATTACATTTAACAGAGTTAGAAGTTAGCGGGAAGCTAGCGGAAGTTAGCTCGCTAGTTACCTAAGCATGATATTGCATGTTCTGACTGAGAGATTTCTGAAAAAAATCAAACGTACAGCTCTGCTATCACTTCCAACATAAATGAAGACAGGAAACTAAACAGCAGTGACGTTTGTAGGGTTACTGAAGTTGGGCTAGCTGGTATATAATGATGTGCTACGTAATCGCTAGCGACACAGCTATGTTAGCATAACATAAACAGGGAAGCTGGAGGACGAACACTAACACTTTTCCACTTATAAAAGTTAACGTTAAGGTTCCTCATGGTTAGAGACAAATGCAATCGCATGGCAGGGTGCTGTAAACAGACCAAACTTCAGTTAGGAGAACAACTGAGATAATCCATCCACAATACGAGGTTAGTCATTAATATACTGCAACAACATGGGAATAGAGCAGCTGCCAGAGAATTCAACATTAATGAATCAATGGTACAGAAGTGGAGGAAGCAAGAAGAATGAGTTTAATAAAGTTTGATTTATCTGACTGCTTTGTTTCGCTTGATGTGCGTTATAATCCCGTGCACCTTATGGTCCGAAAAATACGTATTGCATACTGCAGTTTAATTTTGCAAAGCACCTCTTTTTAACTTCAGTGGATATTATATATGGTTATGCTCAGGATATGTCAGCCCATTTCTACTGGAAATGCCTTTTGGTTAAACTTTCAGCAAGGAATTTGTATTTGCACTGTTACATTTTTATAAAGCTTTAATGTACATAAAAACCAGCTTCTTATTTAAGTGAAAATAAATGGAAGGTTTTCTTTTTGCGCTAGTAATGTTGTGGAGTTGTATTTTGTCTCGCATCAATTATATCGTCAGTTATATCGTTATCGCAAATTTTCAAATATATATCGTGATAAATATTTTTGGCCATATCGCCCTGCTCTAGTACTGAGGTATCTGAAAGGGACAACCGAGAAAGAACTGTGTTACAGGAAATGTGACAACAAAGAACTGAGGTTGTGGGCATACAGCGATGCTGATTGGGCAGCTGATGTAACAGACAGACGGAGTACAACTGGTTATTGCATAAGCTTGTCTGTAGATGGTCCTTTAATCTCATGGAAAACCAAAAGACAACCTACTGTTGCATTATCTACCTGTGAAGCGGAGTACATGGCTTTAGCTGCGACCCTACAAGAAGTTTTGTACCTAATGCAACTGTTACAAGGTATTGATGGACAAAAATATGCACCGCCAAAAGTTCATGAAGATAATCAGGGTGCAATTGCGTTGGCGAAGAATCCTGTGACGAGACAGAGATGTAAACATGTTGACATAAAGTACAACTTTGTGAGATCAACTGTGAGTGCAGGAAAAATAACTCTGGATTATTGTTCAACAGAAGAGATGGTTGCAGATGTAATGACAAAGCCTGCAACAAAAGTTAAGCTGTTCAAGTTTGAGAAGTTTATGTTTGGGCATTAACATGGTATACGAACATGTATACAGTACTGAGGAAGAAACCTTTTGTTTGTTGTTTTTTTTGTTTACTTAAGAGCATCATAATATGAGAGCAAGTGGGGGTGTTGAAATAAGAAGAGAAAATGCTCTCAATTATGGAGACAGTCAAATGGTTTATTTATGTTTGATGTGTGCTTTACATTTGTGTGGCTGTTAATAAAGTTAGCGCGCTCTAGGGGGCGTATGCGTTCATCAAAAAATGGCCGAAGGCTGATGTGTGATTATTCCTCCCAAAATGTCGTTGATGAAGTTAGCTATGCACGTTAGATTTTACTGCGCATTTTCATACCTCTGCCAACAGAGTGCTTTATCCGCACCTGAGCACAGGTGGCTCCTCCTCCTTCCTGTTGGGAATGCTGGCGAGCACTCAGTAATCCTGTTCTGTTTCCAGCTGTGTGAGAAGAGTCGGACAGCTCCTAATCCTGCCTCCAGGCAGGTCCAGCTGGACCTTCACCGAACCCTGACGACCAATCAGCACTTCTCCTCGCTGTCCAGCCCCGCCCTCCAGCAGCTCCGCCGCATCCTTCTGGCCTTCTCCGGGCATAACCCTGCCATTGGCTACTGCCAGGTACTCAACAGGTCAGAACAAAAGTATAAATTTTATATCTGAGTTCTTATGTGGACCCGCCTTCCAGGCAGAACCTCACCTTCCATCAATGTCCACAGGTTAGCGGCCCTCGCTCTGCTGGTCCTCCAAAGTGACGAAGACGCCTTCTGGTGTCTGGTGGCAGTGGTGGAAGCCATCATGCCTCAGGACTACTACACCAAGAATCTGGTGGCCTCTCAGGTCAGCAGACACACTCACCTGCTTGCCTGCTGTGATCTGTTTTAGTGATCAGTGAGGCTGATCTCTGTGAGTCTTTGTGCTCAGGCGGACCAGCGCGTGCTGAAGGACTTCATGGCGGAGAAGCTTCCTCGCCTGGCATCTCACTTTGAGGATCACAACATTGACGTCTCTCTGGTCACCTTCAACTGGTTCCTGGTGGTTTTTGTGGAGAGTCTGCCCAGCGACATCCTGATGCCTCTGTGGGACGCCTTCCTGTATGAGGGTACCAAGGTACCATACACCCGAACACACCATGACAGAAATGCAGACAACACTTGAATGCACCACAGTAGTGTCCATGGAAACAAAAATGATTTTGTTTTCACCTTTAGATGTCTTTATTTACATTTTAGGAGTAATAAGACATTGTTTACTAAGCATGGGGAACTGTCATGTGACATGAAATAGGAGTGGGAAAGCAGATAATTCTAGTAACGACCTCACAGTCTACCACAAGCAGCGTAAATCCAGACGATGAGCGGGACAATGCCTTTGGGCTTGTTTCTGCAATGTGACAAATGCAGCACAGCTTTTACATCGTTTGTCTCAGGAAATAAAATCACAGTTCAGACACAGAAATATATACCACACAGGGATAAATGCTGACAACAGCTTCAGCCACGTAGATCCAACCCAAAAGTTTAATTTAAACTTAAAGCTCAACTACCAAGTAAGTTAATATTATCTGGCAACTGAGGAACCAAGTGGCTTATTGGAAATCGATCAGAGCTGTAATGAGTAAAGGGCCCAACTGCACCACAACTGAAAGAGTAATTTTATGACTCACCTCCTCAAAGTTTCCAATTAATTGTGTGGCGTGAGTGTCCTGTTATGAAATGCGTGTCTGTGCTGCAGGTGATCTTCAGATACACTCTGGCTCTGTTCAAATACAAAGAGGACGACATCCTGAAGATTCACGACAGCGTGGAGATCTACCAGTACCTACGCTTCTTCACAAAGACCGTCTCCAATGCCAGGTACGCACTCGCCTCCACCCGCCTTAATCTACGAGCTGTTACACTCTCAGAAGTGTAGCGGATGTAGCTGTTGAATCTTTGAGCTTCAAACCCTTTTTACTGAAATTTTGTGAGAAGTTTAAATTTCCCTGATCACAGTAACAACGATTTAAAGATTTTTAAGTATCTGCAGCTCTCGGATACATGTGGTCCAGTCAGTCCAGTATTTCCTGCTCAAACTGCAGTACCTGAAGTATCAAGCAGCATAAAACAGAAACACTCAAGCTGATCAGTTTCCAGTTCCTCTGTGTTGGTGATCGAGTCCTTTCCACCTGCGTGTGTCCATGCAGGAAGCTGACCAGCATCGCCTTCAACGACATGAACCCATTCCCCAGCCGGCTGCTGAGGAACCGGCGAGTGCTCCACCTGGAGCGCCTGCAGGCGGAGCTGCGTGAGCTGGAGGAGCAGCACAAGGAGGTCATCACCGAGAGCGTCGTACGGAAAGACAAAGAGCTCGACGTCATGGTGAGCGAGGACGACGAGGACCTCTGATCACACGGGACGCTTCAGCTGCTCACTTCGAGACGACGATGAGTTTTCCATGAGTTCAAGAGAATTTTACTAAACCGGCTGTTAACTGGTTTCCTTCACACCAAACACAGGATTGTGTCAGGTTCACCATCTCTACTAACACTACAAGGAAACAGACGCATACAGATTTAACTGCATCACATCTCTGAAACAAGCTTGCAGTAAACAAATGTGTACTGTGTTCACGTGTGTAATAAGTCAGGCTGCAGAAATGTGCAGATGTATTTCAGTGAATTCATTTGGATTAATATGTGATAGCTTATTTATTTCATTGCATCTTTTGCTTTATACCTAAAAATGCGTGACATTTCTAAATGTAGTCACATCCCTATGAAACATGGTTGATTATCAGCTGTAGTCACAGCTGGTGATAAAGTAATTAAAATGTCCAGCTATTCAAAAATAGGGCATTCTGCACAATGAGTACTTTTTGGTACTTGAAGTATATTTTGATGCTGATGCTTGAGGGCATTGTGCTGCATTGTCGAAGCTCTCTGGGCTTCCGGTTAGAACGACCTCACAGTGTTTTATTTTGATCTGGTGTAAAGTGCATTGTGCAGAAATGACAGCATGATAGTCACATGATAAAACTGACTTTTCTTCTTTTTTTTTTTTTAATTTTACTGGGTGTGCATCTTGTTCAAATGTCTTTTTCAGCATTTGTACATAAATATTCTGTATATAAATATTTGATTTTCATTTATTTTACAGAGTCCTTTATTTTGTTTCACAAATATGACATTCATGTCAAATGACATCTGCAGACTTTATAATGACCAGCAGGGGGCAGTGTATTGCAGTCTATGAGAACATTTACTGAGACCTGTTTCATGCACTAGTTTCATGTCTCATTGAATCCAACATGATGTTGATTTTGTAAATTAAGGTCACATCTTCATCACATCTAATTTCAAAACACTGATCAATTTAAAAAAAAAATGAATTCCATACCAATTGCAGGAATAAAATAGGAATAAATAACAAACGAGAAATACATACAAAACAAGAGAAAGGCACACATGAGAGAACAGGTCACATGACAGCACAGCATTATCTACCCACAATTTGAACTAAATAACAGATAGCACAGGCAATGAAAACAAACGGAAATCAGAATAAATTTAAAAACTTTTATTGATGTTAACTTGAAGTGCTGAATTAGCCCTGTTGTCAGTTCAAATCACTTCAATCTATAGCGCACTTTAAGGTCTTTAGACCTTAAAAAGTAATACACTGCAAGGTAAGCTTGCAGCATCTTACTTTAAGGTCAACTGTGAAACTTTGTGGAAAGCCTGAGACAAGTTGATGAGTCAGTGAAGCGCACTTCCTTCTGATGACGGCTATACTGAGGTGAGTTTTTAAGCATATCCTGAACTTTATTCATTATTAGACTTCTGACACCTGGCAAATAAACTCTCACGCGATATGAGAACATAACAGCAAAAAGCCAGTAGCTGGTACATGAATGGATAAAAATTGGATCCCTCTTAGATTGAATTGGTTGCCCTCTTATATTACGTTGTTTTGAACCTAACCGCATCCACTGAATTAATGCAGTTTTCAGGACAGTAAAAACAGAGAACTCTGATATACACAATTTCTGATTGCTGATAGTGTTTCTTAATGCAAAATGGGCTTCCATTTAAAATGCAATTGCTTTATGTTCGATCTTTAGTGAAGAAGGGTCATTTTTGATTCTGTGGACAAGGGATGCAAATGGAATGTGAAGGCAACAGGTAGTAGGGTGAATTAGGGTTTCGTGTGGTCTTCAGTGCATGAATTTTATTGCCACTTTATTTCAACTTTTTATTAATGTACTCAAAAGAAAAACAAGAACCACAAAGGAGATTCTTGTGATTCTTGTTTGTGCTATCTGTTTGTGAAAGAAAGCACATTTTACCACATCATACTGTGTTTGCTGCCATTTATTTTACTCGTCCTGCCTGAGTGTCTGGGCTGCGTTTGTCTGTGCACCTTTGTTCTGGCCTTCTGCTGATGGGTTTCACATGCTGGGCTTTCCCTCTTGGTCCACACCCAGCAGCCTGCTGCTGACCACACACAGCCTACAAACTGATCCATCCATGCATCCATCCATGCATGCATGGCCTGGTTATTGTTGAGTTATCACCTCCAGCTCCTTGCTCATAACCAGGTAGATACTGGGCTGGGCCTGATCTCTGAGCTCAATAACAATGACAAAAATGCCAAACACTTTACTCTTCATGGTAAAAAATGTTTATAATACAGTAAAAACTGGATGTAGCCAAAATCAGTGTTTTATATACAGTGTAAGTGAACAACATTGCTACACTGCTGGTGTTTGATTGATAGAGGCTTTCTTTATAAGAACTATGATATCATTTCTTTTGCTGATTAACAATTTTTATATAATTTTTATATCATATATAGCTTTCAAGAAGCCAAAGATCACTGGACGAAAAGACTACAGACCTGTGGCTCTGACATCTGGTCAGGAAGTCTTTTGAGCGCCTGGTTCTCTCCTATCTTAAGACCCTCACGGCCCCCCTCCTGGACCCCTGCAGTTTGCATACAGAGCCAACAGGTCTGTAGACGATGCCATCAACATGGCCCTACACTTTGTCCTGCAGAATCTATGCTAGGATCCTGTTTGTGGACTTCAGCTCTACCTTCAACACCATCCTTTCAGACCTTCTTCAAGGATTGCTTTCCCAGATGAATGTGCCTGATCCCATCTGCCGGTGGATCACTGACTTCCTGACGGACAGGAAGCAACCAGTGAGGCTGGGGAAGAATGTCTTGGACTCCCGGACCATCAGCACGAGCTCCCCTCAGGGCTGTGTTCTTTCTTCTATGCCCTTCTCCCTGTACACCAACTGCCGCACCTCCAACCACCAGTCTGTCAAATTAATTAAGCTTGCAGATGACACCACCATTATTGGACTCCTCTCAGACGGGGATAAGTCTGCCTACAGGATGGAGGCTGAACATCTGGTGTCCTGATGCAGCCGCAACAACCAGGTGCTGAATAAGTGTTATTTTCATTTACCACTGGCCCAAGTACATTTTTATTGGCTTGTGAACAAAGCTGTAGTTTTTGTATTTTTAAATATTAACGCAATTTAATTGAGACATTATTTATATTATTTCACTTTCAATGTGAAAAATGCTGGAAAAACGTTGAAAATAATAGTCACCCCTGTTCGCTGCAATGTAAAATAGTACAACTGCTGTCAGCCTTCATTAAGTTGTATCATTTAAACATTTGCATATTTTTATTCAACTTCTGCAGGATGCTTTGATGAAAGACTCCCTTTTCCCAAGTAGAGGCTTTACTAGAGGTCACAGGAACAGCGCTGCTGTTTTGGATGCGGAAAAATGTTGTCTTTCACTCTACCTGAGCTCAGTGTCTCAGTAAGGGCTCCGCCTCATTGTAGCTGACGCTGAAATGTTTGTGTGGGTTGCCATGACAACACCAGAAGTGCATCTGAGATCGTGTCCAAATTCATGGGCTGCATCCTCCTGAGGACTCGGTGTTCTGACAAAACGTCTTACTTTGGCAAAACGTCCTACCGTAAGTAGTTCATGCGTTCTCGGCGGCTCTAGTGACCCTCGAACTCTCGGCTAGCTATCGAGGTGGTGGATAACATACGTCTCCCCCACAAGAGCACGAACCTACAACTTTTCTACTACTGGTTTTACAAGGCGTACACGGTAAAAACATTATGCTGTTATTTGTTAAGCACTTGTGCACCTTGTGAAAAGAAATAAGTGGCTGAGATGGATGTCATATGTGCTATTGATATTATTTTACTCGTTTCTAGTTTTCACGGTGCTCCATGATTGTGAGAGGAATAAAAAAGAATTGTGGACATCAGTACGAAGCATGGATTCTTTTGACCAGAGTAGATACACTGGTCCCTTGAATATACTAATCTTTTTGAGGTGGGTGACTGTTCCTGTGTATTTACAGAAACAATGGTTGTGATAACCTCAGCTGTTTCAGAGGGTGACTGTTCGTTGCTTTGCGCACTTTTAAATCTGTATACAATGGTTTGTTCCCTTTTTGTGTTCTGAGGTTTAAACAAAGATGTACTAGATGTATTATACCGGTCCCTCGAATCTACAAATCTTTTAGATGTGGATGACTGTTCATTTTCATCTGTGTTTACAGAAACACTGGGTGTTGGAACCTCAGTAGTTTCTTTTTGGCTGACAGACTCTGGAGCTGTACAAGAGGAATAAAGAGCTGCAATGCTTTTGTGAACCTGACCTGGGAAGGGAGAGAAATATATTTTTGTTTTGTTTTTGTTTGTCTTCTTGTTTTATTTGATTCCTTGTGGGATTTGGATCCAACAAGTAAAGTATGCATATTATGCACACACACAAACACACATGCAGCTATTACCATTTCTTGTATTCTTGAATAAAGACATTGATCTGACACATTTAAAATGCAGCCAATTGTTTTTATTGTTATATTATTAAGAAAAAAGAAAAGGTGGGGGTGGGGGGATGTAAAGAAGAGCTTAAAGGAAAGGGCTAGAGGAGAGAAATC
Organism: Diplotaxodon limnothrissa; assembly: GCF_057381915.1. Taxonomy (NCBI): domain Eukaryota; kingdom Metazoa; phylum Chordata; class Actinopteri; order Cichliformes; family Cichlidae; genus Diplotaxodon; species Diplotaxodon limnothrissa. Next base: position 10,557,277 of record NC_140597.1, on the reverse strand, counting down.
CCCAACAATTAGCAGGGCATTTTTTTACTTGGACAAATTGTTAATAAAGTTTCCATATCTGTAACAATGATGACAGTATAATTGTTTATAAACAATTATATTGACAATTATATGTGTCCAGTATGTTGGCTCATTTTCTTTTACTTTTTGCATTTGAAAATAAAAGTTGGGCTGATTTTGACACCATTACAAGAAGTGTTGTTAATGATTCTTTTTGAATTAAAATCAGGTTACCACAAATTGTTTTTTAATTTAATTTCATTTGAAATGTTTGTCAGTGGGTAAACAATTCGTAATGCAAAGTCAGAAACATCGAGTTATTCTTGTACTGCATGCTTGCAATAAATAAGTTGTCCTAACAGTCAGTCAAAGGAGCTTGGAAAGAAAAGCGTCTGGACTTCTTTGAGTTGAAGTGACTGATATATATATTTTTTGTCTGTTTGTTTTGTTGGTTTTTGTTTTTTGCCCTTTATCACCATTCCTCTTCCCTGCTGTTTTTCTTTCCCTCTTTCTTTCTCCCCTTTCTTTCCCCCAGTCATGTCTGTCCTATGTGTAGCAAGTGAAAATAAAATAAACAATAAAAACAAAGGTGAATCAAATAGACCAATACGGCAAGGCCGGGATGGTCCATTTGGTAAAGTAAATCCGTTAGTTATATTTAACATAATGTTAAATGGTAACATTCTGTTTACAATGTTACCATTTTACATTGTGTTAAATGGTAACATTCTGTTTACAATGTTACCATTTCACATTGTGTTAAATGGTAACATTCTGTTTACAATGTTAACATTTACATTATGTTAAATTGTAACATTATGTTTATGATGTTACCATTTTACATTATGTTAAATTGTCAGTAGGCCTGGTACCGGAACCGGTACTGGACCCCCTTTTACTTTCAGCCATCAGAAGAGGGTACACTGTGGTCATAACAATACTCAGACTGTAGCATTTAAAGGTCCCAAAGTGTACCAGGAAAATATCCCCCGCACGATTACACCAGCAGCCTGAATTGTGAATGTGAGGGAGGATGGATCCATGCTTTCATGTTGTTCACTCCAGGCTGATATAAAAATGATATAACTAATACTACTTCTACTAATAATGACAATAACAACAAAATAATAATAATAATGTCAAAAATACCAGTAATAATAATAACAATAACAACATAAACAACAACATTACTACTAATAATAATAAAGATAAACAAATGTATTAAAAAATTAATAATGATAATAATAATAATAAAACTGATCATAACAGTAACAATATCAATCATAACAACAACAGTACTAACAACAATAATAACAATAACAATGAAGGTGTTGCTGCAGATCTGAGTCCCGACTCTGCTGCCTTTCTAGTGCGGCAAAGAAAGTAAGAAATAGAAAAAGAAAAGCACAAATAAACTGAGTGTGAGGGTTTTTCTACAAGTTACACTGAATATTTGCACAGACATGCTGACTGTTTGCTGGGAGACGTCACCTGTCTTTTATAGAATAGCAGGTAAGCTGTTCTCTGCCGCTGCTCACACACAGACTCACACGTGGTCTGGCAGACCAACTCGTCATCGTACGTGAGCCGGCTGTCTGTGACGTCGTCTCTTCCGCTCATCTGGTGAACGCCGTCACAGACGTAATGTCCTGAGAGGAGAAGGCGCACTTATTAACGTCTCATAAACTTTCAAAGCTGACCTGCATTCAGCACATGTGTCTGAAAGCACCCACTCACCGCTGTAAGCTGAGGAGCCCAAACGACTGATCACGCTGACCAACAAATAGCGAGCAGTTTACTGGGAGAGGGCAGCGGCACCACCCGTTAGCTTAGAAATGGGCTCCATCCATACTTGAAATGAACGGTGTGCCTTTTCCCTTACCTCTTCAGTAAAGGCTGTGTCCTGGCTGATCACCAGCTGCTGTGTCAGAACAATGGGGCTGTTCTTCTTCTCCACGGTGAACGATGGAGTGAACGTAAACCACTTCAGCTGGAGGATCAGCACACTGAAAGAGATGAGACAAAGAGGAGAGGCTCAAAGGAAGACGCAAGGAGGACATGACATGAACAAAACTGACACCGACTGAACTGTGGTGGTTTGAGGCCTTTGGGGACCGATTTGAGGTTACTCACTTTGGCAGGTTCAAGAACAACAGCTCCTCTTTGATCTTCTTAGCTCCGCACTGGCATTCGTAGTCCAACAGGCCGCCCTGCAGCAGGGAGCAGGAGGAACAGGTGCATTAGAGTTAAACTCTTTTACAGATGAATTCACATATTCGTGGGAGCAAGCCTGTTCACAGAATAGAGTCTAAACGAGCTCTTACTTTCAGACTCCAGCCCCGCCCTTCAGCAGCATCCTGCTGGCTGGCACAACCTTGCCATTGGCTGCTGCCAGGGACTCAACAGGTTAGAACAAAAATATAAATATTATATCTGAGTTCTTATGTGGACTCGCCTTCCAGGCAGAACCTCACCTTCCATGAATGTCCACAGGTTAGCGGCCCTCGCTCTGCTGGTCCTCCAAAGTAAGAAAAAATGAGGAAAAAATAAGGAGCAGACCAAGCAAAAGAGGGTATTTAAAGAGACAGTGCTCTTAAGGTGCATTTTTGGCGAGTTTTATTATCTAAATGTCATTGTGTCACTTTCTTATGAGGCTTCAGTGAACTGAAAAAGCTTCTGGGTTTGAGAGGCGAAACGTCTTCAAAAAAGTTAAAGAAGTCCGGTTGCTTTTTTCCCCCAAGCTCCTTAGAGTTCTCTGAAAATGGTCAGGTAGAAGGACTGGACTGAAAATGAGTAAAAAAGCAGCCAAAGCCCAAGGAAGTTGAAAGACTGGAAACTATTGCTGAGGTCATGTCAGTGTAAAAAGTTACCTACAAGTCTGGCACCTTGGAAGCAAAACATAAAGAAATAAGGTGTAAGGCCAAATGTTTGGTCCTGCAGCCAACCGGACCATGAAATATAGAGCACAGGTGAACAAAGTGAGGCAGCAGTTTGCTGATTTCCACCTTGTGCCTTTCATGTTGATCAGCTTAGTAGTTTGCCAGCTTTCTAGCTGTTAAAGACTTTTGGCGAGAGGTTATTCATATTTGAACTCTAATTGAACCCCTCTTTTTTTTACTGTTTTTTTGTTTGTTTGTTTTTGGGGTTTTTTGTTGTCTTAGATGGCCTGACTCAGCAGGTGGGGGCAGTTTCTGAGTTTACCTTCGTTCAAACAGTGCAGAAATGGTTTCGCTATGCTCCAGACCGGATGGGTGGTGCAGGACGCCCGATATCCAGCCCCGTCATGGAGTAAACTAAAAACAGTAAATAATACATTTAACAAACAAGCAAGCTCTAAATTTAAGTGGAGAGACTGCAGACATAGCCGCACCATTCCAGGGATTTTTGGTTAGCATGAGGGGTCTAGCCAGGACCCTTACTGGATACTGGGTGGGAATCGAACGTGCGACTCCAAAGATATGTAGTATTACCACTACACTATCCAGCTGCGCTACACTATCCAACAAAAAAAGTTTTTAGAAAATTTGATAAAGTCTGATGCTTAATATTGTAGGGATATTAATATCCCTATGATATTAATACGGATTAATAACACAGAGAAGTCATACTTCTGTTATGACAGAATTAATTGGGTAAATTATATTTACAATTGTAACATTGTAAACTTAATGTTACGATTTTACATCATGTTGCAATTTAACATAATGTGAAATTGTAACATTGTAAACATAATGTTACAATTTTACAATTGTAACATCCATCCATCCATCCATCCATCCATCTTCATCCGCTTTATCCGAGGTCGCGGGGGCAGCAGCCTAAGCAAAGAGGCCCAGACCCCCCTCTCCCCAGCCACCTCCTCCAGCTTATCCGGGGGAACACCAAGGCGTTCCCAGGCCAGCCGAGAGATATAATCTCTCCAGCGTGTCCTGGGTCTGCCCCGGGGCCTCCTCCCGGTGGGACATGCCTGGAACACCTCACCCAGGAGGCGCCCAGGGGGCATCCTTGTCAGATGCCCGAACCACCTCAGCTGGCTCCTTTCGATGTGGAGCAGCAGCTGCTCTACTCTGAGCCCCTCCCGGACGGCCGAACTTCTCACCCTATCTCTAAGGGAGAGGCCAGCCACCCTTCGGAGGAAGCTCATTTCTGCCGCTTGTATACGCGATCTCGTTCTTTCGGTCACTACCCACAGCTCGTGGCCATAGGTGAGGGTAGGGATTGTAACATTGTAAACATAATACAATTTTACATTATGTTACTGTCAGAGTCGGACGGTGCCCCGACCGGTCGACCTGTGTGTGTGTGTTTTTTTGTTCTCCTCTCTCGCTCCGCTTTTTCTCCGCTGCGATTGTTACGCGGTCGCGTAGCAACGGGAGACCTCCGACCCGTAAGTGCTGCCGCTCTGAGCTGCCTACTAAGCCTGGACGCGATCGAGACGGAGAGACGGAAGGGGACACTTCACTGATTCTAGGGAGTTTTGTGGACACACGAGGGGAGACGGGGAGAGGAGCACTGAAGGGACTTGCACTGTGGATAACTGTGGATTGATTTTGGCTTCACTGTAAATAAAGACACTGTTCAACTTAAACGAGAAGTCCGCGTCTAGGTTCGCTAACTCACCACCCTTAACAGCTACAATTTAACATCATGTAAAATTGTAACATCATGTTACAATTTGTAAATTGTAACATTGTAAACATAATGTTACAATTTTATATGATGTTAAACTGTAACATAAAGTAAAATTGTAACATTATGTTTACGATGTTACAATTTTACATTATGTTAAATTGTTACATAATGTAAAATTGTAACATTATGTTTACAATGTTACAATTTGTAAATTGTAACATTGTAAACATAATGTTACAATTTTACTTTATGATAAACTGTAACATAATGTAAAATTGTAACATTATGTTTACAATGTTACAATTTTAGATTATGTTACATTGTAACATAATCTAAAATTGTAACATAATGCTTAACAGATAATGGTTATCCTCTTTTTATATCATACATCATTGTCTCTGTAGGAGGGTCTGGAGCACTCCCTGCTGAGCCGCTGGGTTCAGTACCTTGCAGGCAGGTCCGACGATGACTTCATCATCTCACCTGAGCTCAAAATTCTGGTGCGTGAAGGCGTCCCTCGGGAGTATCGGCAGAGAGTGTGGCGCTGTTTGGTCCGAGCCAGAACTTTGACAAGCCAAGAGTGCCACACGCAACGCTATCAGCAGGTACAGCTGTAGAGAGAGAGAGTGCTTTATCCGCACCTGAGCACAGGTGGCTCCTCCTCCTTCCTGTTGGGAATGCTGGCGAGCACTCAGTAATCCTGTTCTGTTTCCAGCTGTGTGAGAAGAGTCGGACAGCTCCTAATCCTGCCTCCAGGCAGGTCCAGCTGGACCTTCACCGAACCCTGACGACCAATCAGCACTTCTCCTCGCCGTCCAGCCCCGCCCTCCAGCCCCGCCCTCCAGCAGCTCCGCCGCATCCTTCTGGCCTTCTCCGGGCATAACCCTGCCATTGGCTACTGCCAGGTACTCAACAGGTCAGAACAAAAGTATAAATTTTATATCTGAGTTCTTATGTGGACCCGCCTTCCAGGCAGAACCTCACCTTCACCTTCTTTGTGCTCAGGCGGACCAGCGCGTGCTGAAGGACTTCATGGCGGAGAAGCTTCCTCGCCTGGCATCTCACTTTGAGGATCACAACATTGACGTCTCTCTGGTCACCTTCAACTGGTTCCTGGTGGTTTTTGTGGAGAGTCTGCCCAGCGACATCCTGATGCCTCTGTGGGACGCCTTCCTGTATGAGGGTACCAAGGTACCATACACCCGAACACACCATGACAGAAATGCAGACAACACTTGAATGCACCACAGTAGTGTCCATGGAAACAAAAATGATTTTGTTTTCACCTTTAGATGTCTTTATTTACATTTTAGGAGTAATAAGACATTGTTTACTAAGCATGGGGAACTGTCATGTGACATGAAATAGGAGTGGGAAAGCAGATCATTCTAGTAACGACCTCACAGTCTACCACAAGCAGCGTAAATCCAGACGATGAGCGGGACAATGGCTTTGGGCTTGTTTCTGCAATGTGACAAATGCAGCACAGCTTTTACATCGTTTGTCTCAGGAAATAAAATCACAGTTCAGACACAGAAATATATACCACACAGGGATAAATGCTGACAACAGCTTCAGCCACGTAGATCCAACCCAAAAGTTTAATTTAAACTTAAAGCTCAACTACCAAGTAAGTTAATATTATCTGGCAACTGAGGAACCAAGTGGCTTATTGGAAATCGATCAGAGCTGTAATGAGTAAAGGGCCCAACTGCACCACAACTGAAAGAGTAATTTTATGACTCACCTCCTCAAAGTTTCCAATTAATTGTGTGGCGTGAGTGTCCTGTTATGAAATGCGTGTCTGTGCTGCAGGTGATCTTCAGATACACTCTGGCTCTGTTCAAATACAAAGAGGACGACATCCTGAAGATTCACGACAGCGTGGAGATCTACCAGTACCTACGCTTCTTCACAAAGACCGTCTCCAATGCCAGGTACGCACTCGCCTCCACCCGCCTTAATCTACGAGCTGTTACACTCTCAGAAGTGTAGCGGATGTAGCTGTTGAATCTTTGAGCTTCAAACCCTTTTTACTGAAATTTTGTGAGAAGTTTAAATTTCCCTGATCACAGTAACAACGATTTAAAGATTTTTAAGTATCTGCAGCTCTCGGATACATGTGGTCCAGTCAGTCCAGTATTTCCTGCTCAAACTGCAGTACCTGAAGTATCAAGCAGCATAAAACAGAAACACTCAAGCTGATCAGTTTCCAGTTCCTCTGTGTTGGTGATCGAGTCCTTTCCACCTGCGTGTGTCCATGCAGGAAGCTGACCAGCATCGCCTTCAACGACATGAACCCATTCCCCAGCCGGCTGCTGAGGAACCGGCGAGTGCTCCACCTGGAGCGCCTGCAGGCGGAGCTGCGTGAGCTGGAGGAGCAGCAGAAGGAGTTCATCACCGAGAGCGTCGTACGGAAAGACAAAGAGCTCGACGTCATGGTGAGCGAGGACGACGAGGACCTCTGATCACACGGGACGCTTCAGCTGCTCACTTCGAGACGACGATGAGTTTTCCATGAGTTCAAGAGAATTTTACTAAACCGGCTGTTAACTGGTTTCCTTCACACCAAACACAGGATTGTGTCAGGTTCACCATCTCTACTAACACTACAAGGAAACAGACGCATACAGATTTAACTGCATCACATCTCTGAAACAAGCTTGCAGTAAACAAATGTGTACTGTGTTCACGTGTGTAATAAGTCAGGCTGCAGAAATGTGCAGATGTATTTCAGTGAATTCATTTGGATTAATATGTGATAGCTTATTTATTTCATTGCATCTTTTGCTTTATACCTAAAAATGCGTGACATTTCTAAATGTAGTCACATCCCTATGAAACATGGTTGATTATCACCTGTAGTCACAGCTGGTGATAAAGCAATTAAATGTCCAGCTATTCAAAAATAGGGCATTCTGCACAATGAGTACTTTTTGGTACTTGAAGTATATTTTGATGCTGATGCTTCAGGGCATTGTGCTGCATTGTCGACGCTCTCTGGGCTTCCGGTTAGAACGACCTCACAGTGTTTTATTTTGATCTGGTGTAAAGTGCATTGTGCAGAAATGACAGCATGATAGTCACATGATAAAACTGACTTTTCTTTTTTTTTTTTAAATTTTACTGGGTGTGCATCTTGTTCAAATGTCTTTTTCAGCATTTGTACATAAATATTCTGTATATAAATATTTGATTTTCATTTATTTTACAGAGTCCTTTATTTTGTTTCACAAATATGACATTCATGTCAAATGACATCTGCAGACTTTATAATGACCAGCAGGGGGCAGTGTATTGCAGTCTATGAGAACATTTACTGAGACCTGTTTCATGCACTAGTTTCATGTCTCATTGAATCCAACATGATGTTGATTTTGTAAATTAAGGTCACATGTTCATCACATCTAATTTCAAAACACTGATCAATTTAAAAAAAAAATGAATTCCATACCAATTGCAGGAATAAAATAGGAATAAATAACAAACGAGAAATACATACAAAACAAGAGAAAGGCACACATGAGAGAACAGGTCACATGACAGCACAGCATTATCTACCCACAATTTGAACTAAATAACAGATAGCACAGGCAATGAAAACAAACGGAAATCAGAATAAATTTAAAAACTTTTATTGATGTTAACTTGAAGTGCTGAATTAGCCCTGTTGTCAGTTCAAATCACTTCAATCTATAGCGCACTTTAAGGTCTTTAGACCTTGAAAAGGAATACACTGCAAGGTAAGCTTGCAGCATCTTACTTTAAGGTCAACTGTGAAACTTTGTGGAAAGCCTGAGACAAATTGATGAGTCAGTGAAGCGCACTTCCTTCTGATGACGGCTATACTGAGGTGAGTTTTTAAGCATATCCTGAACTTTATTCATTATTAGACTTCTGACACCTGGCAAATAAACTCTCACGCGATATGAGAACATAACAGCAAAAAGCCAGTAGCTGGTACATGAATGGATAAAAATTGGATCCCTCAGGGAGGCGCCACCACTTGATCTTCTCCACCGTCGTGGTTGGTGTTCTTCGTCGTCGTTGGCCAAGGTTGAGTCGGAGATCCATCACAAGTAGCCGATGTTGAGGGCCAATATTGGTTGATGGTATGACTTTTACGTTCGTGACTAGGCTGAGATGGGGTCTTCGGACTAGCCAGTAGTCGATTTGGGTGTCTCTGCCGCCGCTGGAGTACGTGATGAGGTGTGCCGGCTTCTTTTTGAAGAAGGTGTTGGTCACGGCAAGATCGTGGGCCTCTGCGTAGTCCAGTACCCGGCAACCCTCGTCGTTTCTGGTCCCAAATCCTTGGCTGCCATGGAATCGGTGATATCCGTCTCTCCCCTTGCCTACATGTCCATTTAGGTCGCCGCCTACCGCCACGTGTTCCTCAGGGCTAATCGTTTGCAGGTGGTCGTCGAGGGCGCGCCAGAATTCTGTCTTCTCCTCGTCGGGGCAGTTGGTCTGTGGTGCATAGCAGGAGATAATCCGTAGGACGGTCGGCTCGGCGTCGATCTTCACTGACATGATGCGATCCGATATGCGGGTAACTTCGACCACGTTGTGCCGGAGCTTTATTATTAGACTTCTGACACCTGGCAAATAAACTCTCACGCGATATGAGAACATAACAGCAAAAAGCCAGTAGCTGGTACATGAATGGATAAAAATTGGATCCCTCTTAGATTGAATTGGTTGCCCTCTTATATTACGTTGTTTTGAACCTAACCGCATCCACTGAATTAATGCAGTTTTCAGGACAGTAAAAACAGAGAACTCTGATATACACAATTTCTGATTGCTGATAGTGTTTCTTAATGCAAAATGGGCTTCCATTTAAAATGCAATTGCTTTATGTTCGATCTTTAGCGAAGAAGGGTCATTTTTGATTCTGTGGACAAGGGATGCAAATGGAATGTGAAGGCAACAGGTAGTAGGGTGAATTAGGGTTTCGTGTGGTCTTCAGTGCATGAATTTTATTGCCACTTTATTTCAACTTTTTATTAATGTACTCAAAAGAAAAACAAGAACCACAAAGGAGATTCGTGTGATTCTTGTTTGTGCTATCTGTTTGTGAAAGAAAGCACATTTTACCACATCATACTGTGTTTGCTGCCATTTATTTTACTCGTCCTGCCTGAGTGTCTGGGCTGCGTTTGTCTGTGCACCTTTGTTCTGGCCTTCTGCTGATGGGTTTCACATGCTGGGCTTTCCCTCTTGGTCCACACCCAGCAGCCTGCTGCTGACCACACACAGCCTACAAACTGATCCATCCATGCATCCATCCATGCATGCATGGCCTGGTTATTGTTGAGTTATCACCTCCAGCTCCTTGCTCATAACCAGGTAGATACTGGGCTGGGCCTGATCTCTGAGCTCAATAACAATGACAAAAATGCCAAACACTTTACTCTTCATGGTAAAAAATGTTTATAATACAGTAAAAACTGGATGTAGCCAAAATCAGTGTTTTATATACAGTGTAAGTGAACAACATTGCTACACTGCTGGTGTTTGATTGATAGAGGCTTTCTTTATAAGAACTATGATATCATTTCTTTTGCTGATTAACAGTTTTTATATAATTTTTATATCATATATAGCTTTCAAGAAGCCAAAGATCACTGGACGAAAAGACTACAGACCTGTGGCTCTGACATCTGGTCAGGAAGTCTTTTGAGCGCCTGGTTCTCTCCTATCTTAAGACCCTCACGGCCCCCCTCCTGGACCCCCTGCAGTTTGCATACAGAGCCAACAGGTCTGTAGACGATGCCATCAACATGGCCCTACACTTTGTCCTGCAGAATCTATGCTAGGATCCTGTTTGTGGACTTCAGCTCTACCTTCAACACCATCCTTTCAGACCTTCTTCAAGGATTGCTTTCCCAGATGAATGTGCCTGATCCCATCTGCCGGTGGATCACTGACTTCCTGACGGACAGGAAGCAACCAGTGAGGCTGGGGAAGAATGTCTTGGACTCCCGGACCATCAGCACGAGCTCCCCTCAGGGCTGTGTTCTTTCTTCTATGCCCTTCTCCCTGTACACCAACTGCCGCACCTCCAACCACCAGTCTGTCAAATTAATTAAGCTTGCAGATGACACCACCATTATTGGACTCCTCTCAGACGGGGATAAGTCTGCCTACAGGATGGAGGCTGAACATCTGGTGTCCTGATGCAGCCGCAACAACCAGGTGCTGAATAAGTGTTATTTTCATTTACCACTGGCCCAAGTACATTTTTATTGGCTTGTGAACAAAGCTGTAGTTTTTGTATTTTTAAATATTAACGCAATTTAATTGAGACATTATTTATATTATTTCACTTTCAATGTGAAAAATGCTGTAAAAACATTGAAAATAATAGTCACCCCTGTTCGCTGCAATGTAAAATAGTACAACTGCTGTCAGCCTTCATTAAGTTGCATCATTTGAACATTTGCATATTTTTATTCAACTTCTGCAGGATGCTTTGATGAAAGACTCCCTTTTCCCAAGTAGAGGCTTTACTAGAGGTCACAGGAACAGCACTGCTGTTTTGGATGCGGAAAAATGTTGTCTTTCACTCTACCTGAGCTCAGTGTTTCAGTAAGGGCTCCGCCTCATTGTAGCTGACGCTGAAATGTTTGTGTGGGTTGCCATGACAACACCAGAAGTGCATCTGAGATCGTGTCCAAATTCATGGGCTGCATCCTCCTGAGGACTCGGTGTTCTGACAAAACGTCTTACTTTGGCAAAACGTCCTACCGTAAGTAGTTCATGCGTTCTCGGCGGCTCTAGTGACCCTCGAACTCTCGGCTAGCTATCGAGGTGGTGGATAACATACGTCTCCCCCACAAGAGCACGAACCTACAACTTTTCTACTACTGGTTTTACAAGGCGTACACGGTAAAAACATTATGCTGTTATTTGTTAAGCACTTGTGCACCTTGTGAAAAGAAATAAGTGGCTGAGATGGATGTCATATGTGCTATTGATATTATTTTACTCGTTTCTAGTTTTCACGGTGCTCCATGATTGTGAGAGGAATAAAAAAGAATTGTGGACATCAGTACGAAGCATGGATTCTTTTGACCAGAGTAGATACACTGGTCCCTTGAATATACTAATCTTTTTGAGGTGGGTGACTGTTCCTGTGTATTTACAGAAACAATGGTTGTGATAACCTCAGCTGTTTCAGAGGGTGACTGTTCGTTGCTTTGCGCACTTTTAAATCTGTATACAATGGTTTGTTCCCTTTTTGTGTTCTGAGGTTTAAACAAAGATGTACTAGATGTATTATACCGGTCCCTCGAATCTACAAATCTTTTAGATGTGGATGACTGTTCATTTTCATCTGTGTTTACAGAAACACTGGGTGTTGGAACCTCAGTAGTTTCTTTTTGGCTGACAGACTCTGGAGCTGTACAAGAGGAATAAAGAGCTGCAATGCTTTTGTGAACCTGACCTGGGAAGGGAGAGAAATATATTTTTGTTTTGTTTTTGTTTGTCTTCTTGTTTTATTTTATTCCTTGTGGGATTTGGATCCAACAAGTAGGGGAGAGCGGGGTAAGCTGTCACACTCTTCACACTGACTAACTTTTACTGAGCACCATACATCACAACGTAATAAATGTTTCACCAAATGAAAGAAGGAAGTCTCGGGCACATATGATGTATTGATTACATTTTCATATCTTATCTCATTACGGAGTTGTAGACTGTTGAATGGAGAATGTGCACTTGTGACAATTTGCCCCATCGGCAGGTAAGTTGTCACACTAGATTATCTTAAAATATGAACACAAATACTTAATTATGATTATTGATTTTAATTGTTAAATTCAAACCAAAACTGGAAATTTGAACAATTATGCCAAGAGAATTTGGAAAAAAACAATTATTTCAATCCAATACACATTTTAATCAAAACATTAAGTAGAAAGAAAACTTTAGTTTGAACTTTAAACTCAAATGTTCTCTGGCTTGCACATAAATCCATCATAACTGAATGGAATGCTGCAAATAACTTGCTTTACTTAACATGTTTATCCTCTGAACAAAACAGATGCCTTATTTCTGATTAATCAGACTCGACTTCATAGTCACAATTCTGGCACACATAAATTGCCTGGCCTGAGGTGCAAGCATCATGGGCCCATTTGTTGCATTTTACGCATTTTACCCAGGTCTCTTTTGGACGACTGTTTGAAAATGGCTCCACACAGACAAGGCAGAAGCACTCTTCATCATCTGATGATGACTCTTGAATTATTTTTCTTCTTTTAGCTGCGTTGTTCTTCATAGGTCCAGATGTTTTCCCCCCTCGCGTCCCTCTCTTTTGAAACAGCTTTTTGCTAGATTCAGCCTTATTCTTTTCTTTTTCTAGTTGCTGCTTCACTGGCGTGTCGGTTAGAATTGCTGATTTGCATCGTTTTCTTCCTTTGCTGGATGGTTTTCGGCGGCCAGCTTTTGGATATGGCTGGATGTCCTCTGGAGTTGGTAGTCCGCTGTCAGTAATTGCAGTGCGGTAATTTATGTCAAAATCCTTTGCTGTACTTGTGATTGATTTGTTCTGCATCTTTACCTGCCTGACTGCCTTTAACATAATGTCAGGTGGTGTTCTGCCACGCTCTGTCTTTCGTTGATAATTTCGAACCATCTTACTTTCTTCCTTCCTTCCTTAATTCCTGCCTCTCCTTCCTTTCTTCAAAAACCTTATTACAAATACAAATGAATTACAATATCACAATTATTTGGAGCATTTATTTGTACTGGGGCAAGTTGTCACATGTGACGACTTGCCCCAAAGTTAATGAGACAACTTGCCCCAAACTGACATTTATGCTAATTTTGGCTAAATGTCAGGGTTAGCTCAACATAGCACATCAGCTGAAGTATCAAAAGACACGTTAATGTCTCCTCTATTTTGTGTAAAATAATAATCTGTAACATCTATACCTAACAAAGTTGTACTGAAGAAAATTTAAAGTGATTTATTTTTCCTTTTAGGTCAAAAAAATAAAAAAGATGTGCTCACCTCAGATTAGAGCAGTCTTGACCACATGTGAACAGGAGGTTGACTATAGAAGAAGAAGTCACACAAAGTGGCTATTTCATTTTTGAGATAGAGCCTCTAGTGTTGGAGTTATGAACAGTGTGACAACTTACCCGTGTGACAACTTACCCCGCTCTCCCCTAAAGTATGCATATTATGCACACACACAAACACACATGCAGCTATTACCATTTCTTGTATTCTTGAATAAAGACATTGATCTGACACATTTAAAATGCAGCCAATTGTTTTTATTGTTATATTATTAAGAAAAAAGAAAAGGTGGGGGTGGGGGGATGTAAAGAAGAGCTTAAAGGAAAGGGCTAGAGGAGAGAAAACCCCAACAATTAGCAGGGCATTTTTTTACTTGGACAAATTGTTAATAAAGTTTCCATATCTGTAACAATGATGACAGTATAATTGTTTATAAACAATTATATTGACAATTATATGTGTCCAGTATGTTGGCTCATTTTCTTTTACTTTTTGCATTTGAAAATAAAAGTTGGGCTGATTTTGACACCATTACAAGAAGTGTTGTTAATGATTCTTTTTGAATTAAAATCAGGTTACCACAAATTGTTTTTTAATTTAATTTCATTTGAAATGTTTGTCAGTGGGTAAACAATTCGTAATGCAAAGTCAGAAACATCGAGTTATTCTTGTACTGCATGCTTGCAATAAATAAGTTGTCCTAACAGTCAGTCAAAGGAGCTTGGAAAGAAAAGCGTCTGGACTTCTTTGAGTTGAAGTGACTGATATATATATTTTTTGTCTGTTTGTTTTGTTGGTTTTTGTTTTTTGCCCTTTATCACCATTCCTCTTCCCTGCTGTTTTTCTTTCCCTCTTTCTTTCTCCCCTTTCTTTCCCCCAGTCATGTCTGTCCTATGTGTAGCAAGTGAAAATAAAATAAACAATAAAAACAAAGGTGAATCAAATAGACCAATACGGCAAGGCCGGGATGGTCCATTTGGTAAAGTAAATCCGTTAGTTATATTTAACATAATGTTAAATGGCAACATTCTGTTTACAATGTTACCATTTCACATTATGTTAAATGGTAACATTCTGTTTACAATGTTACCATTTTACCTTGTGTTAAATGGTAACATTCTGTTTACAATGTTACCATTTTACCTTGTGTTAAATGGTAACATTCTGTTTACAATGTTACCATTTTACATTATGTTAAATTGTCAGTAGGCCTGGTACCGGAACCGGTACTGGACCCCCTTTTAGTTTCAGCCATCAGAAGAGGGTACACTGTGGTCATAACAATACTCAGACTGTAGCATTTAAAGGTCCCAAAGTGTACCAGGAAAATATCCCCCGCACGATTACACCAGCAGCCTGAATTGTGAATGTGAGGGAGGATGGATCCATGCTTTCATGTTGTTCACTCCAGGCTGATATAAAAATGATATAACTAATACTACTTCTACTAATAATGACAATAACAACAAAATAATAATAATAGTTTCAAAAATACCAGTAATAATAATAACAATAACAACATAAACAACAACATTACTACTAATAATAATAATAAAGATAAACAAATGTATTAAAAAATTAATAATGATAATAATAATAATAAAACTGATCATAACAGTAACAATATCAATCATAACAACAACAGTACTAACAACAATAATAACAATAACAATGTTGGGGAAAAACTCTGTAAAAAACCCAGGAGAAATAAAGACACAATGAGACAAAGTTACTTTCTTTATCAAACGTGTACACGGGTGAGCTGCCAAGAACAACTCACACGTGTACAGAGGCTGGGCACTTTTTATAGGAAAGACAGTGAGAACAGGATAAGAAAATACAAAACAGATAAAATAAACAACTCCATATGTGGCGCTAGTCTCGTCAGCAGAGAGCTGGGAGAAAGCTGTGAGAGATAAAACAATCTAAAACAATATGTCCCAAAACAGTATGTCTTTGCTGAGAAAGTCTAAAAAGATAATTCTAAACTAATCTAACCATAGACAAAAGGGCATGCTTGCACATTTAAAAGAAGGTAAAGAAACATAGAATCATTTTTCCTGTAACATTCCCTCCTGTTTTAACTTATTTTAAATGTATACAACAATTGTCTGTGAAGGTTATTTATTAAGTATCTTAAGCAATTTTTTAATTTTCAAAATGTCAGCATAGCAGAAATGGAAATCATTTGGTCTAAAGAATAAAACAAAATAAAATAATAAAAAGAACAAAGAAAATCATAGTAAATGAAAATCATAGTAAATGAAAATCATAGTAAATGAAATAACAAGTGGAATAAACAAGAAAAAATAATAAAACTAAACTACAAAAAATAAAGGATAAAAACCTTATATTTAAAACGAAAACTACAAAAAATAAAAGGATGAAAACCTTATGTTTAAAATGATGAAAACCTTATATTGTACCTGCATAAACTACTAATGTGTTAATCAGTGCATGATCACTTGACAAGTCATTTTTAATCACCACATCATTCATTAGCAGTTATTACAAGTTCTCCTCTAACAGAATTGCAACGGGATGCTGTTCTTCTTGAGGCACGGCAACATAAGCAGTCATTGTAGTTGTTATCATCTTTGAAATCATTACTCTTAGGCATGGCGGTGTAGCTGCTCCAGATGTGTGGTCAGTGACATATTTCTGCAGAATGGTCAAATTCTGCAAAGCTTCATAAATGTCTCCGCTTACAAACTCCTCCTTGTGATGCTGTTAGCAGGTCTAGAGTCAGTCTGTTCTGCAGCACCATCGTTCTGATGGCCTTCTGTTCTCCTGCTAAAGCCGGTCCCAGGGTCTTTGTCAAAGTTGATGCGTCGTAGCAGAGCATATCGGTTGATCTCCACATGATCCCGCACCTCGGCAGCTCCAATGCCGGGGATCAAGCTCTGTAAGAATTTCACTCCTCCTCAGATGTGAAACTCTGGTTCCTTTACTGCTTGGTGCCGTCCGTGCACATCCTGTCTGGTACTGAGTCTTTGTTTGTAGTATCATCCGGTAGATAGGTGAGTAGGCAGCTCCCCCACTGCCCGCGATCCATTGTTCATCACACATACTGGCAGTTGCGCTGCGTTCAGCTTGTTCAGTAGAATTACATCAGGCAGTGGGTCTGAGACTTGGGGCCAGGTCAGTAGGTAGGTCTGTCCGGAACAGTTCACATTTGTGGGTGATGATGACCTCCAGGTTGCTTTTGCTGGGATGCTGTAGTTGGCCTTGGACCAAAGAGTACCGTAGCCTGGATGTGTTGCCAGGCCCAACAGACACCAACTGCGATCTTCAGGTATGCTGTACGGCCACAGGCCAGACGTCTGCGAGGATAGGGGCATATGGGTACATGCATAGCAGTCAGTTTTATTATTCCAGTGAGCTGTAGTGTTCATAAACTGCCACCAAAAGTTAGTGGCGTAGCCATGGGGAAACTTGGTGTACTGTCCTTTGTCATACAGTGTCTGCCTTTTCTTCATATTGCGTGACTTGTTGTCCCTCACGGAAGCAAAGATGAGGAGCCCGGCCATGGTCAGGGCCACTGCAGTTATTAAGAGCCACCACCTCATGACGACGGGACACACCCTCCTGTCGCGAGTAGACCCCCCGGCCAGGAAAGCTGACCCCTCCACCGGGCGAGATCACAACAAGTGGGCAAGCCTGCTGTCAGCTGTGTTTAGATGGCTTCACTTACTCGCCTGCAGTGACTCTGATGGATCCAGGATGGTCGTTCCGCAATTTTGCAAGCGGTCGGTGTAGTGAGGAGGACTTGGTATGGCCCCTCCCACCTGGGTGTGCTCCAGTTTTTCCTTTGGAGCACCTTGATCAGAACCCAGTCACCGGGCTTTAGTCTGCAAGACACTGGAGAAACATCATCAGGTTGTTGATTATGTACAATGATCTCTTTGTTTTCCAATAGCTTAGACATCCATTCTGCTAATGTGTTTTCTCTGATTGCTTTGTCTATTGGTTGACTGGTGATCGGTAGTGGGAACGGCCTGCCATGAATGATTTCAAATGGAGTTAGTTTATGGGAGCCTTGCGTTAAGCGCATCCACATTTTCACTAAACCCAAACATTCAGGCCACGGCCTTCCTGTTTCTGCCATGCATTTCCTGAGCCTTTGTTTTATAGTGCCGTTAGTTCTCTCTACAAGGCCTGCGCTCTGAGGGTGATAAGCAC
The DNA here is from genome assembly GCF_057381915.1 of Diplotaxodon limnothrissa. Lineage (NCBI taxonomy): Eukaryota > Metazoa > Chordata > Actinopteri > Cichliformes > Cichlidae > Diplotaxodon > Diplotaxodon limnothrissa. Next base: position 10,539,429 of record NC_140597.1, on the reverse strand, counting down.
AGTGGTGTTTTATGCTGAAACCGAGTGCTTCAGAGACCTTAGTGATGACATCATTTACAAAATGAGTGCCGTTGTCTGATCGTATCAAAGCTGGGATGCCATATGTGGGTATGAAGTGATTGCACAGGCACTTTGCTACTGAAATTGCATCTGCCTTTTTCACTGGATAGATTTCCGGCCATTTTGAGAACACGTCTATTACCACTAGGGCGTATTTTTACCCTTGGCATTCGCTTAGCTCAATAAAATCCATATGAATTGTGTGAAAAGGATAAGGTGGAGTTGGAAAACGGCCTCTTTTTGGTCGCAGATTACCTTGAGCATTATATTTTTGACACGTCATGCACGTTTTGACAAATTGTTTTGCTGAAGATTCAAAATTTATAGTGTAGAAATGAGAGTTGACAATACAGGGCATTCCCCCCCGATGACAAATGCGTACAGCCATGAGTCACTAATGCCGCCATTTTGTGGAGGAATTTTTGGCAACACTGGCTTGCCATAACACATCATTAAGTCGTTTGTCAGAACTGCACCGTGTTTTAGCCATTTTGCCTGCTCTGCTGTGCTTGCTGCTTTTTGTTCATTTTTCAACACATCCAGTGGAATCTGATGTGTGTTTACTGCCATCAATGCGATGTTTGCCGTTTGTGCCGCCTGTTTTGCTGCTCTGTCAGCAAAATTGTTGCCTGTAGTAATGAAAGAGTCAGTAGGTGTTGTAAGAGGTTGGCATGGTGAACCGGTTTTCCAGTTGGTGTAATCATTCCTCTGTTATGCCAAATTTTTTGCAAAATGATGCACAGCAGAGAAAACATACTGGCTGTCTGTATGTATGTTTATTAGTTTGTCTTTGTGTATTTAGCTTTCGCGTATCACAGCTATCAGCTCAGCGCTCTGTGCAGAACATGAAGAAGAAAATGGTTTTGCTTCTATTATTTTACTATCTGTGGTTACTGCGTAACCTACACAATTTCGGCCTGTGCTGTAAGGTCAAATGCTAATACCAGAAAAGAATGGCATGACTGCTATCTTAAGTTTTGTCAGAGCGTCTCTACCTAGCAAAGTTACTGGACACGACGGGTCATATATGCATTTAATAAAGCACCTGCGGCCACTTGCTGTATGTACTAGTTCTAAAGGGGCAGTTAATTGTTGTACAGTTGTGTGGCCTGCAGCTGACTTTACAACTAATTTGTCCTTTGAAAACTGTAAGTTTAAGTGGCTGCCTCAAAACTGTTTTGGATTATTTCTCTGTGGCCTACTCCTACAATCTCGTGGGAAGTGACCTTCCTCTCCACGGTTCTAGCAGGCGTTGTCTCTATGTTATCTGCTGTTTCTGCGTGGCTGTCTGCAGCCTTGGTGTTTGTGACTTTGCTCGCCTCTCTGTTCCTGATAGCCACCTGCGGATTAGTGTTTTAGTCTGTTGTCAACACATCAGCCTTATTTTTAAGTTACAGAATGCTTCTTCTCCTTTTTTTTTTTTTTTTTTTTTTTTTTTTTTTGTTTGGGAGAATAGATGCAACTCTACATTTTCACTTAAGGCATTTTTAGGTAATTTCTAGTTCTTCAAACAATTCATGGATCTCACACATTTCAAACTTTCAAGTTAGGGTTGTTTCCCATTTATACAAATATATATATATTTAACTTTGCATTCCTCACAGCTCATAGCTCACAGCTCTAAACCTAGGCATTTTTCAATCATATGCCTAATCACTATGTGTCATTGTGACTCTCAAGTATTGTCACAAGTTTGTTTAAATTCGTTTCCAAAACCAACAAAATAATCAAACAAAAACAAAAAACATAAACGTGTCAGGACACAAAAGAAAAAGAAAAATGCTGCCACCCGAACAAGGCAGAAGTCTGCATATGTTGGCTTTTAATAGCATGCAGCTTGTAACATGGTAGACTAATGTGCCTGTGTTAATTCAGCTCCATATTATTGTGTGAAGTTGCACTGGGTTGGGAGTGGTTTTGTGTGTGTCACATTTTTGGTGAGCCAATGGCTGGAATGAGGTTGGACTAATTAGAGGCAGGTGTACTTGATTGCACTGATACACTGGTCTACTTATAGCCCACACTACAACCACTGCTGTTTTGTTTTGTCTCTCTGTGCAGGTATGTAATGTGATGAAATCAGATATGATTGGGATGGATTGGTTTTGCGCTATGAATTTTATATTAAGTGTGTCGTTTTGTCTCTCTGTGCAGTCCAGGGCCTATTATATGCCACAGCCTAAAGGCAGCTGGGTTGCAGAGGCTTGAGTGACCACTGACTATATGCTTGCAGGGTGGTGGGTCTCCAAGTACAACTTCTAACCCTGTTAAAGGCAACATGTGGAGTGCAACTTGGCCGTGTGTCATAGCTGGCTCTGGCCTTGGGACTGTGTGTTTTTATACAATTCTTAAGTGGGACACTGGACTGTTTTATCTTTTATCTCTTGATATATTTTTCGTCAATAAATTATCTTTTAGAATTTTATTGACTGACATCTTTTTGCCCATGACTGAGACGGTTGGTCAGACCTACAGTCTTTCTTTTGGTGTGTTACAGCAGCTTCTGCTCTAAAAGAAACAAATAAATAAAAAGAAAAGAAAATGTGGAACATGCTCATCAGCTTAGCAGTGTCTACATATTTAATTCAGCTTCTCAATCCTGTAGTTTTAGCTGTTGTCTACAGGGTTTTGCTTATTGGTTGTTATTATAGGTGTGCTCTATATCTCAGCAATGTGTCATTCTAGAATGATAAGTTTCAAGCTGGTCAAGTGCCTCTATGCACTTCATTAGTTTAGTTATTCTCCGTATTGTCTTCATCTCACATGTCATTACACTGAGTTTCAGCAAACCTTAAGCTTGATGCAGACTACTGCTTAACAATTATCCACCTCACATCATAACCGATTAAGGTGCCTCTTCATATTAATATTATGTCATTGTTAATATTATCCTCTGTCTTATATAACAGCAATAGCATATTATAATATTTTATCAGTGTGTACCACTATACTACTCCTGAGCCAATTTGTTAGTTAGGATCATCTTATTCAGCAAACAGATAATTTAGAATTCATCCAATCTGCGGTCACATTTGTTCTCTCTGTTGCATGGCGGACCAGGCAGTTCTATTATAATATATTATTTATATTTTATTTTGTATCCATCAAGGGCTTCAGATGACCTGCAGAATCATCCTTTTCCCAGGGTGGAGACAGTTACCTTTTCACACACTGTCCTTGGCTGAACAATGACACAGCCTTAATATACCTTATTTATTTTATTAAAATATTTTCGTGTGAATTATTTGCTTTATATTCATTTTATACATTGTGGGCATGGTCATCATGCCAACTGTGTTTCATTGATAATATCACTTTACAGGTTGTTATCCTTGCTATTATTAATTTCAAATACTCTAAAGATAATTTCTACTGTAACTTTCCCTTTGTTCATCTTTATTTCGTACTTTTTATATTTATATCTACTCAGTGGGGTCTGTTTTCAACCCTTTTAAACTACTACAAAACTACTGTGATCTCTAGTTTTCACTTAATAAGGGATTATTATGTTCTTCCTGATATGGGTGTTGCTGCAGATGCGGCTGCAGGAGTGAGTGATGGTTTACTAAAAGGATTGTGGGCACTGCACAGTGTCTCGTCTTCTGGTTTTACTAAACTGGCAGTTGAGTTCTATTCTTCTGACTGTTTATATTTTGTTTTCTTAAATCCCTCTCTGTTTTTGTCCGGCGTCTGGACTTTTCTTTTCTCACCACTGCTCGTCAGCAGGAGTGAGTTTTAATTTCACTTGCTTGATTACCCATCTTATTTATGTATTTACTTATTTTTGTTTAAGTAATATATACACAATACAGCTGCTATCACCTTCACTGGTATTAGAGACGAGAGTGGTTGCTCACACGCCCTTCTACTTTCGGACTATTTCCAAAAGCGGTGTGAACTTTACGAGACGGAACTCGACCGTTCTCTCAACTCACCAGCACGTCAGTGAACAGCAGTAAAAGAAAAACACAGTAGGAGCAGCTCAGTCTCTTATTGGACCGTGAAAATTCAGCTTGCTCCATTAATTAAAACAATACACACACACATTCACATTCACAGCTTCGACGCGCGCGCGACCAGAACCCTTATGATAAGGGGAGCTCCCAGAGCTACTTACTCCCTAGACCCAGTCTAGACCCAGCTGGGGGAGCTACCCAGAGCTCCAAAGCTACCAGTCGACGAGCTTCCAAAGCTTCCAGTCGACGAGCTACGCTACCAGTCGACGAGCTTCCAAAGCTACCAGTCGACGAGCTACTTCCGCTATTTTAAATTCCCTGAATTCAAAATGCGCTTTTACGCAAGATTGTGTCAGTGTGTCTGTATCTACCTGGTCAGTGTCGCCGGGTCTGGTCCACCTCGATCGGGCCCCACCACCGTGGGTCGCTTTCTAAGACGTTGGCCAAGACCCGAATTTAAACGCTCTTGGACTTTTATCACACACCTGGTGTGTGAGCTGTCGACAGACGAACAACGTGGACTGGTCACGGAGATGGGACACGATGGAGGCGCTCCGGCTGTCGAAGGACCAAGAAATGTTGGGGAAAAACTCTGTAAAAAACCCAGGAGAAATAAAGACACAATGAGACAAAGTTACTTTCTTTATCAAACGTGTACACGGGTGAGCTGCCAAGAACAACTCACACGTGTACAGAGGCTGGGCACTTTTTATAGGAAAGACAGTGAGAACAGGATAAGAAAATACAAAACAGATAAAATAAACAACTCCATATGTGGCGCTAGTCTCGTCAGCAGAGAGCTGGGAGAAAGCTGTGAGAGATAAAACAATCTAAAACAATATGTCCCAAAACAGTATGTCTTTGCTGAGAAAGTCTAAAAAGATAATTCTAAACTAATCTAACCATAGACAAAAGGGCATGCTTGCACATTTAAAAGAAGGTAAAGAAACATAGAATCATTTTTCCTGTAACAAACAATGAAGGTGTTGCTGCAGATCTGAGTCCCGACTCTGCTGCCTTTCTAGTGCGGCAAAGAAAGTAAGAAATAGAAAAAGAAAAACACAAATAAACTGAGTGTGAGGGTTTTTCTACAAGTTACACTGAATATTTGCACAGACATGCTGACTGTTTGCTGGGAGACGTCACCTGTCTTTTATAGAATAGCAGGTAAGCTGTTCTCTGCCGCTGCTCACACACAGACTCACACGTGGTCTGGCAGACCAACTCGTCATCGTACGTGAGCCGGCTGTCTGTGACGTCGTCTCTTCCGCTCATCTGGTGAACGCCGTCACAGACGTAATGTCCTGAGAGGAGAAGGCGCACTTATTAACGTCTCATAAACTTTCAAAGCTGACCTGCATTCAGCACATGTGTCTGAAAGCACCCACTCACCGCTGTAAGCTGAGGAGCCCAAACGACTGATCACGCTGACCAACAAATAGCGAGCAGTTTACTGGGAGAGGGCAGCGGCACCACCCGTTAGCTTAGAAATGGGCTCCATCCATACTTGAAATGAACGGTGTGCCTTTTCCCTTACCTCTTCAGTAAAGGCTGTGTCCTGGCTGATCACCAGCTGCTGTGTCAGAACAATGGGGCTGTTCTTCTTCTCCACGGTGAACGATGGAGTGAACGTAAACCACTTCAGCTGGAGGATCAGCACACTGAAAGAGATGAGACAAAGAGGAGAGGCTCAAAGGAAGACGCAAGGAGGACATGACATGAACAAAACTGACACCGACTGAACTGTGGTGGTTTGAGGCCTTTGGGGACCGATTTGAGGTTACTCACTTTGGCAGGTTCAAGAACAACAGCTCCTCTTTGATCTTCTTAGCTCCGCACTGGCATTCGTAGTCCAACAGGCCGCCCTGCAGCAGGGAGCAGGAGGAGCAGGTGCATTAGAGTTAAACTCTTTTACAGATGAATTCACATATTCGTGGGAGCAAGCCTGTTCACAGAATAGAGTCTAAACGAGCTCTTACTTTCAGACTCCAGCCCCGCCCTTCAGCAGCTCCGCAGCATCCTGCTGGCTGGCACAACCTTGCCATTGGCTGCTGCCAGGGACTCAACAGGTTAGAACAAAAATATAAATATTATATCTGAGTTCTTATGTGGACCCGCCTTCCAGACACAACGTCACCTTCCATGAATGTCCACAGGTTAGCGGCCCTCGCTCTGCTGGTCCTCCAAAGTAAGAAAAAATGAGAAAAAATAAGGAGCAGACCAAGCAAAAGAGGGTATTTAAAGAGACAGTGCTCTTAAGGTTCATTTTTGGCGAGTTTTATTATCTAAATGTCATTGTGTCACTTTCTTATGAGGCTTCAGTGAACTGAAAAAGCTTCTGGGATGAGAAGCGAAACGTCTTCAAAAAAGTTAAAGAAGTCCGGTTGCTTTTTTCCCCCAAGCTCCTTAGAGTTCTCTGAAAATGGTCAGGTAGAAGGACTGGACTGAAAATGAGTAAAAAAGCAGCCAAAGCCCAAGGAAGTTGAAAGATTGGAAACTATTGCTGAGGTCATGTCAGTGTAAAAAGTTACCTACAAGTCTGGCACCTTGGAAGCAAAACATAAAGAAATAAGGTGTAAGGCCAAATGTTTGGTCCTGCAGCCAACCGGACCATGAAATATAGAGCACAGGTGAACAAAGTGAGGCAGCAGTTTGCTGATTTCCACCTTGTGCCTTTCATGTTGATCAGCTTAGTAGTTTGCCAGCTTTCTAGCTGTTAAAGACTTTTGGCGAGAGGTTATTCATATTTGAACTCTAATTGAAGCCCTCTTTTTTACTGTTTTTTTGTTTGTTTGTTTTGGGGGTTTTTTGTTGTCTTAGATGGCCTGACTCAGCAGGTGGGGGCAGTTTCTGAGTTTACCTTCGTTCAAACAGTGCAGAAATGGTTTCGCTATGCTCCAGACCGGATGGGTGGTGCAGGACGCCCGATATCCAGCCCCGTCATGGAGTAAACTAAAAACAGTAAATAATACATTTAACAAACAAGCAAGCTCTAAATTTAAGCGGAGAGACTGCAGACATAGCCGCACCATTCCAGGGATTTTTGGTTAGCATGAGGGGTCTAGTCAGGACCCTTACTGGATACTGGGTGGGAATCGAACGTGCGACTCCAAAGATATGTAGTATTACCACTACACTATCCAGCTGCGCTACACTATCCAACAAAAAAAGTTTTTAGAAAATTTGATAAAGTCTGATGCTTAATATTGTAGGGATATTAATATCCCTACAATATTAATACGGATTAATAACACAGAGAAGTCATACTTCTGTTATGACAGAATTAATTGGGTAAATTATATTTACAATTGTAACATTGTAAACTTAATGTTACGATTTTACATTATGTTAAATTGTAACATAATGTAAAATTGTAACATTGTAAACTTAACGTTACAATTTTACATTATGTTGCAATTTAACATAATGTGAAATTGTAACATTGTAAACATAATGTTACAATTTTACAATTGTAACATCCATCCATCCATCCATCTTCAACCGCTTTATCCGAGGCCGGGTCGCGGGGGCAGCAGCCTAAGCAAAGAGGCCCAGACCTCCCTCTCCCCAGCCACCTCCTCCAGCTTATCCGGGGGAACACCAAGGCGTTCCCAGGCCAGCCGAGAGATATAATCTCTCCAGCGTGTCCTGGGTCTGCCCCGGGGCCTCCTCCCGGTGGGACATGCCTGGAACACCTCACCCAGGAGGCGCCCAGGGGGCATCCTTGTCAGATGCCCGAACCACCTCAGCTGGCTCCTTTCGATGTGGAGCAGCAGCTGCTCTACTCTGAGCCCCTCCCGGACGGCCGAACTTCTCACCCTATCTCTAAGGGAGAGGCCAGCCACCCTTCGGAGGAAGCTCATTTCTGCCGCTTGTATACGCGATCTCGTTCTTTCGGTCACTACCCACAGCTCGTGGCCATAGGTGAGGGTACGGATTGTAACATTGTAAACATAATGTTACAATTTTATATGATGTTAAACTGTAACATAAAGTAAAATTGTAACATTATGTTTACAATGTTACAATTTTACATTATGTTAAATTGTAACATCATGTAAAATTGTAACATTGTAAACTTAACGTTACAATTTTACATTATGTTGCAATTTAACATAATGTGAAATTGTAACATTGTAAACATAATGTTACAATTTTACAATTGTAACATCCATCCATCCATCCATCTTCAACCGCTTTATCCGAGGCCGGGTCGCGGGGGCAGCAGCCTAAGCAAAGAGGCCCAGACCTCCCTCTCCCCAGCCACCTCCTCCAGCTTATCCGGGGGAACACCAAGGCGTTCCCAGGCCAGCCGAGAGATATAATCTCTCCAGCGTGTCCTGGGTCTGCCCCGGGGCCTCCTCCCGGTGGGACATGCCTGGAACACCTCACCCAGGAGGCGCCCAGGGGGCATCCTTGTCAGATGCCCGAACCACCTCAGCTGGCTCCTTTCGATGTGGAGCAGCAGCTGCTCTACTCTGAGCCCCTCCCGGACGGCCGAACTTCTCACCCTATCTCTAAGGGAGAGGCCAGCCACCCTTCGGAGGAAGCTCATTTCTGCCGCTTGTATACGCGATCTCGTTCTTTCGGTCACTACCCACAGCTCGTGGCCATAGGTGAGGGTACGGATTGTAACATTGTAAACATAATGTTACAATTTTATATGATGTTAAACTGTAACATAAAGTAAAATTGTAACATTATGTTTACAATGTTACAATTTTACATTATGTTACAGTTTAACATAAAGTAAAATTGTAACATTATGTTTACAATGTTACAATTTTACATTATGTTACAGTTTAACATAAAGTAAAATTGTAACATTATGTTTACAATGTTACAATTTTACATTATGTTACAGTTTAACATAAAGTAAAATTGTAACATTATGTTTACAATGTTACAATTTGTAAATTGTAACATTGTAAACATAATGTTACAATTTTACTTTATGTTACAGTTTAACATCATATAAAATTGTAACATTATGTTTACAATGTTACAATTTTACATCATGTTAAATTGTAACATAATGCTTAACAGATAATGGTTATCCTCTTTTTATATCATACATCATTGTCTCTGTAGGAGGGTCTGGAGCACCCCCTGCTGAGCCGCTGGGCTCAGTACCTTGCAGGCAGGTCCGACGATGACTTCATCATCTCACCTGAGCTCAAAATTCTGGTGCGTGAAGGCGTCCCTCGGGAGTATCGGCAGAGTGTAGCGCTGTTTGGTCCGAGCCAGAACTTTGACAAGCCAAGAGTGCCACATGCAACGCTATCAGCAGGTACAGCTGTAGAGAGAGAGAGTGTGTTGAAATAAGAAGAGAAAATTCTCTCAATTATGGAGACAGTCAAATGGTTTATTTATGTTTGATGTGTGCTTTACATTTGTGTGGCTGTTAATAAAGTTAGCGCGCTCTAGGGGGCGTATGCGTTCATCAAAAAATGGCCGAAGGCTGATGTGTGATTATTCCTCCCAAAATGTGGTTGATGAAGTTAGCTATGCACGTTAGATTTTACTGCGCATTTTCATACCTCTGCCAACAGGTTATGGGCCCAGGAAGCTAAGAAGTTTTCCAAAAGAGTCCATGTCGTTTTGCCACCGAGAGAAACGCCGCGACGTACTGCGCACTCGGTGAGGATTAGCATACCATGCTAGCGCCATGAGCCGACGAGCCGCTGAGTCAAATAGCCGTTGGGCTCGGCTAGTTTTTGATGGGGATGAAAAGAATTACGAACTATGGGAGACGAAATTTTTGGGCCACCTTCGTCTGCAAGGTTTAAGAGACATTATTTTGAAGCAGCCTACCGACGCGGAGGGAGAAGAAGAGAGAGCAAAGAATGCAGAGGCCTACGCGGAGCTGATCCAGTTTCTGGATGACAAAAGTTTGTCTCTTGTTATGCGAGAAGCAGCGGATGATGGACGGAAGGCGCTGGGGATTCTAAGAAACTATTATGCAGGTAAAGGAAAGCCTCGTATAATTAGCCTGTACACAGAACTCACTTCGCTCCAAAAGTGAGAGTGTGACTGAGTATGTGATACGAGCAGAGACAATAATCACAGCCCTGAGGAATGCTGGTGAAACTTTGAGTGATGGGCTATTGGTAGCAATGGTTTTGAAGGGACTGCCAGAATTAGGGTTGCCAACCGTCCCTTAAAAAACGGAAACGTCCCGTATTTCGAAACAAAAGTACACGTCCCGTATTGAGCTAATAAGGGACGCACTTTGTCCCGTAATACAGTGAGAATCAAAAGTAGTCTATAAATGTTAATGGAATTAACACTTTGTTTGAAAACATAATTCCCAGCCCCTCTCCTGCTTTGTGACCAATGAGCTGACAGCACACTTATGACAATTCGAGTATGACAAGTCAGATTACCGCTCATCTCATTGGTTGAGGAAAGGTCGCTTACGGAGAAAATACCGGAAGACAACAGATGACCACAACAAGAAGCATGGCCAACAGGGAAACAAACGCCGACACTGCGGTGCAAGTCTCGGACGACAGTACACCTAAAGCTGGGCAGACACTGTGCGATTTTTTCAGTCACGTTATTCAGCTCCTGCTCAAACTGCACAATTGACTCGCAGGGGTTAAAAGTTGGTAGGTCACGATGCAGGTCTCACACTATACGGCCCGATGCTCTGATGCGACCTGAGTACTCACACTGTGCCTCCATAAAATGAAGGTTATAACAGAAAATCTGTCGCTCGCTCTCTCTGTCTTTCACTCACACAGACACACCACCACCATCAACTTTGCTAAATTGCTAATGAAAAACATTGATCAGGCAGCTGTGATTGAGCAGCAATGTAAATCCAACTATTTTCATGGTTGTTGTGGTCGTGATAATTTTGTGAGGCCACATCGAAAAGGCTCGGATGAGCTTTCCAAAGTTCTACAAGTTGTGCCTCCATCGCTTGTGTCCAGATCACACGCTGCACAGCCGTGCTGCACCGTCTTTTTCGCTGACATTTGTGTTTGCGCGTGCGCAGTGTGACAAACTGCGGTGACACCCTCACGACCAAGCGATTGATGATCGGGAGCTGGTCATGAGGTGTTAATCGCGTCTCGTTACCCCACGTATACTACACGATGCACGATGAAGGCCAAAATCGGGCCGATCGCCAAATCGGTCGCACGACTCAAAAATCGGTTCAAAATGGGCCAAAAATCGCACAGTGTAAGCCCAGCATTACACTCACACAGACACACACACCACCACCATCAACTTTGCTAAATTGCTAATGAAAAACATTGATCGGGCAGCTGTGACTGAGCAGCAATGTAAATCCAACTATTTTCACGGTTGTTGTGGTCGTGATAATTTTGTGATGCCACATCGAAAAGGCTCGGATGAGCTTTGAAAAGTTCTACAAGTTGTGCCTCCATCGCTTGTGTCCAGATCATACGCTGCACAGCCGTGCTGCTCCATCTTTTACACCAACGTTTACGTGTTTGCGCGCGAGCAGTGTGAGCGGCTGTGATGAGACCCTCACGAGCGATTGATGATTGGGAGCTGGTCGTGAGGTGTTAATCGCTTCTCGTTACCCCACGTATACTACACGATGCACGATGAAGATCACTCAAAAATCGGCTCAAAATGGGCCTAAAACCGCACAGTGTAAGCCCAGCATTAGAGCAGCAATGTTTGTTCCCCTCAGAGAAAGGGAAGAATGGGAAAAGGAAAACACCTGGCTGGAAAAAGTTAATATGGGCATGTGCAGTGAATATCAGCGCTATGTGGCCAGAAGTGTGATAATATAATTTATTTTGTGTAATAAACAACTGTAAGGATAGATGATTACAACAAATAGATGACTAATACATAAAAGTAATACATAGATGAATAATGATGATGAGTTAAGATGCGTAATCATGGGAACAAGCGGGTTTACAAACAGGAGCAGCTGATTAGCATTAGAAAAGCTGAAATAATACCTCAACTGAAGCCAATTGTACTAAATGCACTAAATGTGCACTGTTACAAGAATGTTTTTCTTTCTATTGTTTTCTATTATTTTAAGTTAAGCAGGACAGAGTTCTTTTAAAGAAAGATTTACTTATATTCTCAAAAGTTAAGCATGACAGGCTTCTGTTTAAGAAGGAGACCTGTTTTATTGTGTTAATGTTGTCATTTTGAGCTAAAAATAAATGGCTAAATGATCATTTGTTTCACATGTGTTCATATCACAAAGAATAAACATCTACTTAAATCAAATTCAAGTCAAATGGTTAAAAAAATAATTTCACACACAAAAAAAGAGCTAGAAAATTCACCACACTGGGAAGGGTGAAGACAACTGGGTCGCCCGACCCTGGCCACGAGGTGTCCCTTATTTATTTTTCAGGGAATTGGCAACCCTAGCCAGAATCGTTCAAACCGTTTGCTATCCATGTCACACAAAGTGAAGTTGAAGTGACTTTTGATGAATTTAAAACTAAACTGCGAAGCTTTGAAGACACAGAGAAAATGCGCGCCGCAGCGTCAGATGACAACATCATGAAAGCACGTGCACGACCGAGCGACAATCCCACGTTTGAAAAATCGAATGACCGTGGGGCCGGCAACGCAGACATAGTGTGTTTCAGATGCGGACTAAAGGGACACAAAGCCAGGACGTGTCAGTGCAAGCAGTGGTGTAGCGAGCACCACCCATCGGGACTCAACATGCAGACGGAAACGGCGGCAAGACAATGCACGGAAAGTTTCCGAGGAGTGGGGTAGCAAAGACTACGCATTCCGGGTAAGCAGCGAGGGTGCAGCGTTCCAGTCAGAGCATGGCATCAACAAAAAGGGTCTGATGGTGGACACAGGGGCAACTTCGCATATTGTTACAGATATAACGAAGTTCAGGAGATTCGACGACAGTTTCCAGCCCAAGTCACACTACGTAGAGTTGGCTGACGGCACCAAGTGCACTGGAGTTGCAGAGCAAAGAGGGGAGGCAGAGTTTTGCTTGATGGACAGCAGGGGGCAGTGCCACAAAACAACCTTGAAACAGGCACTGTACATCCCATCGTATCCACAAGACATCTTCTCTGTGAAAGCAGCTACCTCAAATGGAGCAACTATGATCTTCAAGCAAGGAAAAGACACCCTGCGACACAAAGACGGTACAAGGTTCCCAATATATGAGTACAACAGACTGTACTACCTACAAACAGTAAACACTGAAGGTAAAGACCAGTGTAAGGGTTGCTATGACATGCAAACATGGCATGAAATTCTTGGTCACTGTAATTATGATGACATTCAGAAATTACAGGGGGTTGTTGATGGTATGGCAATCAAAGGAAAAACAGACAAATCTGTCTTGCATTGTGAAGTGTGCACACAGGGAAAGTTTGTTCAAACTAGAAACAGGGACCCTGATGCACGAGCCAAAACCGCCTTAGAGCTGGTACACACAGATCTAGCTGGTCCAGTAGACTCAGAGTCCAGAGATGGATATAGATTTGCACTATCATTCACTGATGACTATTCCAGTGCAGTGTTTGTGTATTTTCTGAAAAATAAGAGTGACACAGCAAAAGCAACACAGAAGTTTTTGGCTGATACAGCCCCGTATGGGCAAGTTAAATGTATCAGGTCTGACAATGGAACAGAGTTTATGGGAAATGAGTATCAGGCACTCCTTAGCAAAAATGGAATCAGGCATGAGACCTCAGCACCATACTCACCACACCAAAATGGTACTGCAGAACGCAATTGGCGTACTCTTTTTGATATGGCCAGGTGTATGTTAATAGAGAAACAGTTACCTAAAGAGTTGTGGACTTACGCAGTGCAAACAGCAGCTGTAGTGAGGAATAGATGTTTTAACAGACGCACAGAACAGACACCATATTTAATGCTGACAGGAAGAAGGCCAAACCTTTCCAGGATGCAGACATTTGGGTCAGTGTGTTATGCCTACAGGCAGAACAAGAGAAAACTAGACTCAAGGTGTGAGAAAGGAATTTTTGTTGGATATGACAAGAACAGTCCAGCTTATATGGTCTACTACCCGGGCAGTGGGAAAGTACAGAAGCATAGACTGGTGAAGTTTGAGACTAAAACAAGAGTAGAGAGACAAACACAGACTGACAAGGTGCCAGATGATGAGGGTGACTTTGAGACACCAAACAGGTTCACCAAGACCAGAGAACAGACTGATGTGAGTACAGAACACACAGATACTCAGGAACAGATCCCAGTAAGCATGTCTGAGATGAGCAGCCAGTCACAGGAGAATGAACTCGACTGCGAGGCTGCAAGGTATCCTTCCAGAGTGAGAAAGAGGCCTGGGTATTTAAGTGAATATGTTACTGATAAGGAGGATTGTGATCAAGTACTTACAAACATGGATTATTGTTACAGAGCAATGTGTAACATTCCCCAAACATTCAAGGAAGCAATAACTTCATCTAACTCAGAGAAATGGGTCAGTGCAATGGATGAAGAGATGCAATCACTAAGAGAAAATGACACATTTACCTTAACCACTTTGCCTGAGGGTAAGAAGACAGTGGGGGGTAGATGGGTGTACGCAGTCAAAAACAATGTTGATGGATCTGAGAAGTACAAGGCACGTTATGTTGCTAAAGGATATAGTCAGAGGATAGGTGTGGATTATGAAGAAACATTTTCCCCTACTGCTAACCTGACTAGTATCAGAGTGTTGATGCAAAAGGCAGCACAAGAAAACATGCTTTTACACCAGATGGATGTTAAAGCTGCCTATCTTCATGCACCAATAGATTGTGAGGTATTCATGGAACAACCTGAGGGTTATGAGGTAAAATCCGACACAAATGAAAAACTGGTGTGCAAGTTGAAAAAGTCGCTATATGGGCTAAAACAATCAGGCCGGAATTGGAACAAGTTGTTGCATGAATATCTGAGTGAGAACAACTTTGTGCAAAACCCCGCTGACTAGAGCTGGGCGATATATCGAGTTTTTAAAACATATCGATATATTTTTATACGAGATATAAGATGTGACAATATCCTTTATATCGATATAGTCTATGTTACGTTATAATTATAGTTGTGGAGCCGCAAGTTTGCCTCTCTTTCGTCCACTTTTGTCTCTACGCAACGTTACTCCGCCTCGCCTTCACTGAAGACAACTCCCCCTCCTCCCCCATCGCTTCACATGCAGGCAGCGACAAGACGGACACGGCAAATCTCCGTTAACGAGTTACTGCGCATCGCCCCATGCGTGGGGCTGGACGGCGTCAACGTGCTAACGAGCTAAACATGCTAACGAGCTAACAGCGCTAACCCTAAAATCCTTTCATTCTCTCAAAAGTTGATAGCGCGCCTTATGTATGAATTCTGGTTGTGCTTGATGGCCGCGAACTGATTTTATGTGGTACACGGCGCTCAGCAATCTGTCACAAATGTTTGAGTACGATTTTGGTAAGCTACGGAGCTGCACCGCTTGATAGATTGTCGGCGCATTACGGCTACCGAGGAGCTTCGCGGAGTGATACGTACTGTGCATCAACGTAATATTACCATATTGTGTGTGGATAAGGACCATAAATGGCACCTGTAAGAGACGTGGTTATGAAGCGGATTTCAAACTCCAGGCTATCAGTCACACAGTAAAACTTGGGAACAGAGCAGCTGTGAAATCTGTCTGTCTTTGTTATTACGCTCAGCGTCTTTTAGTTTACATTTTGACTGCACAATTGTGAGCTCTTTGTTTAGCACAAAAACAACCTTGTTTTCTTTTATTTATGGAGCATTATTATTTAATGAATGCTCATAATTTAATTTTGAGTAATTTTTCATGTACATCTGTGCTCTATGTTAATAAAAGTGCCTGTGTGACATCTGGGACACAGCTTTGACTAAGAACTCTCTTTTTGTTCTTACTTTATGGCTTAAAAAAAAAATCGAGATATATATCTTATATCACCATCCAGCTAAAAAATATCGAGATATGAATTTTGGGTCATATCGCCCAGCCCTACCGCTGACCATTGTGTTTACACAAAAATGACAGAAAATAAGAAGGTGATTCTGATTGTATGGGTAGATGACCTGATCATTGCTGCTAGTGATGAAAGTGAACTAACTGTTGTGAAGAAAATGCTTGCAGCAAAATTCAAAATGAAGGATTTGGGTAAACTGAGACATTTCATTGGTATAGATTTTGACCAGAGTGATAACTGTGTAAAAATGTCACAAAAACAATATGTGGAAAAAATACTTGAAAGATTCAACATGCAGGATTGTAAAGAAAGACAGACACCTTGTGAGCAAAAACTGAACTATGCTGATGATGCAGAAAAGATGAGTGATGTCAAAAGGTACAGAGAGGCAGTTGGTAGTCTGATCTATTTGGCTACATGCACAAGACCGGACTTGAGTTTTATAGTCAGTAAACTTTCACAGTACTTTACTGAGCCAACTGAAGACAAATGGACTACAGTAAAACATGTACTGAGGTATCTGAAAGGGACAACCGAGAAAGAACTGTGTTACAGGAAATGTGACAACAAAGAACTGAGGTTGTGGGCATACAGCGATGCTGATTGGGCAGCTGATGTAACAGACAGACGGAGTACAACTGGTTATTGCATAAGCTTGTCTGTAGATGGTCCTTTAATCTCATGGAAAACCAAAAGACAACCTACTGTTGCATTATCTACCTGTGAAGCGGAGTACATGGCTTTAGCTGCGACCCTACAAGAAGTTTTGTACCTAATGCAACTGTTACAAGGTATTGATGGACAAAAATATGCACCGCCAAAAGTTCATGAAGATAATCAGGGTGCAATTGCGTTGGCGAAGAATCCTGTGACGAGACAGAGATGTAAACATGTTGACATAAAGTACAACTTTGTGAGATCAACTGTGAGTGCAGGAAAAATAACTCTGGATTATTGTTCAACAGAAGAGATGGTTGCAGATGTAATGACAAAGCCTGCAACAAAAGTTAAGCTGTTCAAGTTTGAGAAGTTTATGTTTGGGCATTAACATGGTATACGAACATGTATACAGTACTGAGGAAGAAACCTTTTGTTTGTTGTTTTTTTTGTTTACTTAAGAGCATCATAATATGAGAGCAAGTGGGGGTGTTGAAATAAGAAGAGAAAATTCTCTCAATTATGGAGACAGTCAAATGGTTTATTTATGTTTGATGTGTGCTTTACATTTGTGTGGCTGTTAATAAAGTTAGCGCGCTCTAGGGGGCGTATGCGTTCATCAAAAAATGGCCGAAGGCTGATGTGTGATTATTCCTCCCAAAATGTCGTTGATGAAGTTAGCTATGCACGTTAGATTTTACTGCGCATTTTCATACCTCTGCCAACAGAGTGCTTTATCCGCACCTGAGCACAGGTGGCTCCTCCTCCTTCCTGTTGGGAATGCTGGCGAGCACTCAGTAATCCTGTTCTGTTTCCAGCTGTGTGAGAAGAGTCGGACAGCTCCTAATCCTGCCTCCAGGCAGGTCCAGCTGGACCTTCACCGAACCCTGACGACCAATCAGCACTTCTCCTCGCCGTCCAGCCCCGCCCTCCAGCCCCACCCTTCAGCCCTGCCCTCCAGCAGCTCCGCCGCATCCTTCTGGCCTTCTCCGGGCATAACCCTGCCATTGGCTACTGCCAGGTACTCAACAGGTCAGAACAAAAGTATAAATTTTATATCTGAGTTCTTATGTGGACCCGCCTTCCAGGCAGAACCTCACCTTCCATCAATGTCCACAGGTTAGCGGCCCTCGCTCTGCTGGTCCTCCAAAGTGACGAAGACGCCTTCTGGTGTCTGGTGGCAGTGGTGGAAGCCATCATGCCTCAGGACTACTACACCAAGAATCTGGTGGCCTCTCAGGTCAGCAGACACACTCACCTGCTTGCCTGCTGTGATCTGTTTTAGTGATCAGTGAGGCTGATCTCTGTGAGTCTTTGTGCTCAGGCGGACCAGCGCGTGCTGAAGGACTTCATGGCGGAGAAGCTTCCTCGCCTGGCATCTCACTTTGAGGATCACAACATTGACGTCTCTCTGGTCACCTTCAACTGGTTCCTGGTGGTTTTTGTGGAGAGTCTGCCCAGCGACATCCTGATGCCTCTGTGGGACGCCTTCCTGTATGAGGGTACCAAGGTACCATACACCCGAACACACCATGACAGAAATGCAGACAACACTTGAATGCACCACAGTAGTGTCCATGGAAACAAAAATGATTTTGTTTTCACCTTTAGATGTCTTTATTTACATTTTAGGAGTAATAAGACATTGTTTACTAAGCATGGGGAACTGTCATGTGACATGAAATAGGAGTGGGAAAGCAGATCATTCTAGTAACGACCTCACAGTCTACCAAAAGCAGCGTAAATCCAGACGATGAGCGGGACAATGGCTTTGGGCTTGTTTCTGCAATGTGACAAATGCAGCACAGCTTTTACATCGTTTGTCTCAGGAAATAAAATCACAGTTCAGACACAGAAATATATACCACACAGGGATAAATGCTGACAACAGCTTCAGCCACGTAGATCCAACCCAAAAGTTTAATTTAAACTTAAAGCTCAACTACCAAGTAAGTTAATATTATCTGGCAACTGAGGAACCAAGTGGCTTATTGGAAATCGATCAGAGCTGTAATGAGTAAAGGGCCCAACTGCACCACAACTGAAAGAGTAATTTTATGACTCACCTCCTCAAAGTTTCCAATTAATTGTGTGGCGTGAGTGTCCTGTTATGAAATGCGTGTCTGTGCTGCAGGTGATCTTCAGATACACTCTGGCTCTGTTCAAATACAAAGAGGACGACATCCTGAAGATTCACGACAGCGTGGAGATCTACCAGTACCTACGCTTCTTCACAAAGACCGTCTCCAATGCCAGGTACGCACTCGCCTCCACCCGCCTTAATCTACGAGCTGTTACACTCTCAGAAGTGTAGCGGATGTAGCTGTTGAATCTTTGAGCTTCAAACCCTTTTTACTGAAATTTTGTGAGAAGTTTAAATTTCCCTGATCACAGTAACAACGATTTAAAGATTTTTAAGTATCTGCAGCTCTCGGATACATGTGGTCCAGTCAGTCCAGTATTTCCTGCTCAAACTGCAGTACCTGAAGTATCAAGCAGCATAAAACAGAAACACTCAAGCTGATCAGTTTCCAGTTCCTCTGTGTTGGTGATCGAGTCCTTTCCACCTGCGTGTGTCCATGCAGGAAGCTGACCAGCATCGCCTTCAACGACATGAACCCATTCCCCAGCCGGCTGCTGAGGAACCGGCGAGTGCTCCACCTGGAGCGCCTGCAGGCGGAGCTGCGTGAGCTGGAGGAGCAGCACAAGGAGTTCATCACCGAGAGCGTCGTACGGAAAGACAAAGAGCTCGACGTCATGGTGAGCGAGGACGACGAGGACCTCTGATCACACGGGACGCTTCAGCTGCTCACTTCGAGACGACGATGAGTTTTCCATGAGTTCAAGAGAATTTCACTAAACCGGCTGTTAACTGGTTTCCTTCACACTAAACACAGGATTGTGTCAGGTTCACCATCTCTACTAACACTACAAGGAAACAGAAGCATACAGATTTAACTGCATCACATCTCTGAAACAAGCTTGCAGTAAACAAATGTGTACTGTGTTCACGTGTGTAATAAGTCAGGCTGCAGAAATGTGCAGATGTATTTCAGTGAATTCATTTGGATTAATATGTGATAGCTTATTTATTTCATTGCATCTTTTGCTTTATACCTAAAAATGCGTGACATTTCTAAATGTAGTCACATCCCTATGAAACATGGTTGATTATCAGCTGTAGTCACAGCTGGTGATAAAGTAATTAAATGTCCAGCTATTCAAAAATAGGGCATTCTGCACAATGAGTACTTTTTGGTACTTGAAGTATATTTTGATGCTGATGCTTCAGGGCATTGTGCTGCATTGTCGAAGCTCTCTGGGCTTCCGGTTAGAACGTCCTCACAGTGTTTTATTTTGATCTGGTGTAAAGTGCATTGTGCGGAAATGACAGCATGATAGTCACATGATAAAACTGACTTTTCTTTTTTTTTTAAATTTTACTGGGTGTGCATCTTGTTCAAATGTCTTTTTCAGCATTTGTACATAAATATTCTGTATATAAATATTTGATTTTCATTTATTTTACAGAGTCCTTTATTTTGTTTCACAAATATGACATTCATGTCAAATGACATCTGCAGACTTTATAATGACCAGCAGGGGGCAGTGTATTGCAGTCTATGAGAACATTTACTGAGACCTGTTTCATGCACTAGTTTCATGTCTCATTGAATCCAACATGATGTTGATTTTGTAAATTAAGGTCACATCTTCATCACATCTAATTTCAAAACACTGATCAATTTAAAAAAAAAATGAATTCCATACCAATTGCAGGAATAAATAGGAATAAATAACAAACGAGAAATACATACAAAACAAGAGAAAGGCACACATGAGAGAACAGGTCACATGACAGCACAGCATTATCTACCCACAATTTGAACTAAATAACAGATAGCACAGGCAATGAAAACAAACGGAAATCAGAATAAATTTAAAAACTTTTATTGATGTTAACTTGAAGTGCTGAATTAGCCCTGTTGTCAGTTCAAATCACTTCAATCTATAGCGCACTTTAAGGTCTTTAGACCTTAAAAAGTAATACACTGCAAGGTAAGCTTGCAGCATCTTACTTTAAGGTCAACTGTGAAACTTTGTGGAAAGCCTGAGACAAGTTGATGAGTCAGTGAAGCGCACTTCCTTCTGATGACGGCTATACTGAGGTGAGTTTTTAAGCATATCCTGAACTTTATTCATTATTAG
The DNA here is from genome assembly GCF_057381915.1 of Diplotaxodon limnothrissa. Lineage (NCBI taxonomy): Eukaryota > Metazoa > Chordata > Actinopteri > Cichliformes > Cichlidae > Diplotaxodon > Diplotaxodon limnothrissa. The sequence goes on along the minus strand of NC_140597.1, from coordinate 10,518,611 downwards.
ACTTCTGACACCTGGCAAATAAACTCTCATGCGATATGAGAACATAACAGCAAAAAGCCAGTAGCTGGTACATGAATGGATAAAAATTGGATCCCTCAGGGAGGCGCCACCACTTGATCTTCTCCACCGTCGTGGTTGGTGTTCTTCGTCGTCGTTGGCCAAGGTTGAGTCGGAGATCCATCACAAGTAGCCGATGTTGAGGGCCAATATTGGTTGATGGTATGACTTTTACGTTCGTGACTAGGCTGAGATGGGGTCTTCGGACTAGCCAGTAGTCGATTTGGGTGTCTCTGCCGCCGCTGGAGTACGTGATGAGGTGTGCCGGCTTCTTTTTGAAGAAGGTGTTGGTCACGGCAAGATCGTGGGCCTCTGCGTAGTCCAGTACCCGGCAACCGTCGTCGTTTCTGGTCCCAAATCCTTGGCCGCCATGGAATCGGTGATATCCGTCTCTCCCCTTGCCTACATGTCCATTTAGGTCGCCGCCTACCGCCACGTGTTCCTCAGGGCTAATCGTTTGCAGGTGGTCGTCGAGGGCGCGCCAGAATTCTGTCTTCTCCTCGTCGGGGCAGTTGGTCTGTGGTGCATAGCAGGAGATAATCCGTAGGACGGTCGGGTCGGCGTCGATCTTCACTGACATGATGCGATCCGATATGCGGGTAACTTCGACCACGTTGTGCCGGAGCTTTATTATTAGACTTCTGACACCTGGCAAATAAACTCTCACGCGATATGAGAACATAACAGCAAAAAGCCAGTAGCTGGTACATGAATGGATAAAAATTGGATCCCTCTTAGATTGAATTGGTTGCCCTCTTATATTACGTTGTTTTGAACCTAACCGCATCCACTGAATTAATGCAGTTTTCAGGACAGTAAAAACAGAGAACTCTGATATACACAATTTCTGATTGCTGATAGTGTTTCTTAATGCAAAATGGGCTTCCATTTAAAATGCAATTGCTTTATGTTCGATCTTTAGCGAAGAAGGGTCATTTTTGATTCTGTGGACAAGGGATGCAAATGGAATGTGAAGGCAACAGGTAGTAGGGTGAATTAGGGTTTCGTGTGGTCTTCAGTGCATGAATTTTATTGCCACTTTATTTCAACTTTTTATTAATGTACTCAAAAGAAAAACAAGAACCACAAAGGAGATTCTTGTGATTCTTGTTTGTGCTATCTGTTTGTGAAAGAAAGCACATTTTACCACATCATACTGTGTTTGCTGCCATTTATTTTACTCGTCCTGCCTGAGTGTCTGGGCTGCGTTTGTCTGTGCACCTTTGTTCTGGCCTTCTGCTGATGGGTTTCACATGCTGGGCTTTCCCTCTTGGTCCACACCCAGCAGCCTGCTGCTGACCACACACAGCCTACAAACTGATCCATCCATGCATCCATCCATGCATGCATGGCCTGGTTATTGTTGAGTTATCACCTCCAGCTCCTTGCTCATAACCAGGTAGATACTGGGCTGGGCCTGATCTCTGAGCTCAATAACAATGACAAAAATGCCAAACACTTTACTCTTCATGGTAAAAAATGTTTATAATACAGTAAAAACTGGATGTAGCCAAAATCAGTGTTTTATATACAGTGTAAGTGAACAACATTGCTACACTGCTGGTGTTTGATTGATAGAGGCTTTCTTTATAAGAACTATGATATCATTTCTTTTGCTGATTAACAGTTTTTATATAATTTTTATATCATATATAGCTTTCAAGAAGCCAAAGATCACTGGACGAAAAGACTACAGACCTGTGGCTCTGACATCTGGTCAGGAAGTCTTTTGAGCGCCTGGTTCTCTCCTATCTTAAGACCCTCACGGCCCCCCTCCTGGACCCCCTGCAGTTTGCATACAGAGCCAACAGGTCTGTAGACGATGCCATCAACATGGCCCTACACTTTGTCCTGCAGAATCTATGCTAGGATCCTGTTTGTGGACTTCAGCTCTACCTTCAACACCATCCTTTCAGACCTTCTTCAAGGATTGCTTTCCCAGATGAATGTGCCTGATCCCATCTGCCGGTGGATCACTGACTTCCTGACGGACAGGAAGCAACCAGTGAGGCTGGGGAAGAATGTCTTGGACTCCCGGACCATCAGCACGAGCTCCCCTCAGGGCTGTGTTCTTTCTTCTATGCCCTTCTCCCTGTACACCAACTGCCGCACCTCCAACCACCAGTCTGTCAAATTAATTAAGCTTGCAGATGACACCACCATTACTGGACTCCTCTCAGACGGGGATAAGTCTGCCTACAGGATGGAGGCTGAACATCTGGTGTCCTGATGCAGCCGCAACAACCAGGTGCTGAATAAGTGTTATTTTCATTTACCACTGGCCCAAGTACATTTTTATTGGCTTGTGAACAAAGCTGTAGTTTTTGTATTTTTAAATATTAACGCAATTTAATTGAGACATTATTTATATTATTTCACTTTCAATGTGAAAAATGCTGTAAAAACGTTGAAACTAATGGTCACCCCTGTTCGCTGCAATGTAAAATAGTACAACTGCTGTCAGCCTTCATTAAGTTGCATCATTTAAACATTTGCATATTTTTATTCAACTTCTGCAGGATGCTTTGATGAAAGACTCCCTTTTCCCAAGTAGAGGCTTTACTAGAGGTCACAGGAACAGCGCTGCTGTTTTGGATGCGGAAAAATGTTGTCTTTCACTCTACCTGAGCTCAGTGTCCCAGTAAGGGCTCCGCCTCATTGTAGCTGACGCTGAAATGTTTGTGTGGGTTGCCATGACAACACCAGAAGTGCATCTGAGATCGTGTCCAAATTCATGGGCTGCATCCTCCTGAGGACTCGGTGTTCTGACAAAACGTCTTACTTTGGCAAAACGTCCTACCGTAAGTAGTTCATGCGTTCTCGGCGGCTCTAGTGACCCTCGAACTCTCGGCTAGCTATCGAGGTGGTGGATAACATACGTCTCCCCCACAAGAGCACGAACCTACAACTTTTCTACTACTGTTTTTACAAGGCGTACACGGTAAAAACAGTTCCTTGATCATGAATATGCAAATTGTCATGACCATTGATCAACAATCATTGATCAAAGACCATTGATCGTGGAATAATCTTCCACACTGCACCTAACGTGACAAACTGAAAGCAGTCATTGGGTGGGAAACCTTGAGGAGAACACTTTTGACCTTAGAGAAGAGCTCTGCATAGAAAAGGATCAGGTTTGAACTTAGTTTGTGCAGCTGTACCTTTAACTAAGGCAAGTTCCTGCATCAACTCGTCCTGTTGTCTTTTTGAACTGTGCTTCACTATTCACTACAGATGAATGCACTGTAAACACCTGCGTGTGAGTCACTTTGGTCACTTTGACAGTTGCACTGGTAATAATAATTTTCCCTTTGTGTCCTCAGAGAGAACAGTGATGTTGGTGTGGAGGAGGAGGAGCAGTTGTCCTGCTGTGCTTTGGGTCAAGATGTCTCAGAGGATTCAGTCGCTACCAGTTGTGGCATCTCTGTCCAAAGTAAGAGTCGGTATCCGTGTGCTGATGAACACATTTTTGAAAACTTGACTTCTTGTTTTGTAGGTGCATGAAAAAGATTTCATTCGATTTTTTATGGTATAGGTTTTTTTCCTGTTTTACTTTGAATGTTGTTTCCTTTCATGTCTCACGTTAGTTTTACTTCCTGCTTTGTGATTGTCTTAATTATTTTTCACCTGGTTTGCTAAAGTTCAGCTGTCATGTTCCCCACCTGCTCACAATATCAGGCAATCCTCAATATATACTACTCAAAACAATCAGAGGAACACACTGAAAACATAATGGCTCTCGCGCGGAGAAAAACATGCTGGAGCTCAATACTGATGCAAACTGGGTGATGTGTTAGAAACGAAAGGATTCAATTGTTTGTTGGAAATAAATGATCAAAATACTGGATACTGGCTGAATCCAAATACAAACAGAAAATCAGAGTAAAAAACGCTGCAGCAGGCTTTTCCATTTGGCTCTGATTTCATAGCAGCAGCTCAAAATGAAATAGTTTGTATGGCTGCGTGTGCTGCTGGGCCAAAAGTTTAGCTGGTCATTTGTAGATTTTTAGATGAAATAAAAAACGAGCTCTTACTTTCAGACTCCAGCCCCGCCCTTCAGCAGCATCCTGCTGGCTGGCACAACCTTGCCATTGGCTGCTGCCAGGGACTCAACAGGTTAGAACAAAAATATAAATATTATATCTGAGTTCTTATGTGGACCCGCCTTCCAGACACAACGTCACCTTCCATGAATGTCCACAGGTTAGCGGCCCTCGCTCTGCTGGTCCTCCAAAGTAAGAAAAAATGAGAAAAAATAAGGAGCAGACCAAGCAAAAGAGGGTATTTAAAGAGACAGTGCTCTTAAGGTTCATTTTTGGCGAGTTTTATTATCTAAATGTCATTGTGTCACTTTCTTATGAGGCTTCAGTGAACTGAAAAAGCTTCTGGGATGAGAAGCGAAACGTCTTCAAAAAAGTTAAAGAAGTCCGGTTGCTTTTTTCCCCCAAGCTCCTTAGAGTTCTCTGAAAATGGTCAGGTAGAAGGACTGGACTGAAAATGAGTAAAAAAGCAGCCAAAGCCCAAGGAAGTTGAAAGACTGGAAACTATTGCTGAGGTCATGTCAGTGTAAAAAGTTACCTACAAGTCTGGCACCTTGGAAGCAAAACATAAAGAAATAAGGTGTAAGGCCAAATGTTTGGTCCTGCAGCCAACCGGACCATGAAATATAGAGCACAGGTGAACAAAGTGAGGCAGCAGTTTGCTGATTTCCACCTTGTGCCTTTCATGTTGATCAGCTTAGTAGTTTGCCAGCTTTCTAGCTGTTAAAGACTTTTGGCGAGAGGTTATTCATATTTGAACTCTAATTGAACCCCTCTTTTTTACTGTTTTTTTGTTTGTTTGTTTTTGGGTTTTTTTATTGTCTTAGATGGCCTGACTCAGCAGGTGGGGGCAGTTTCTGAGTTCACCTTCGTTCAAACAGTGCAGAAATGGTTTCGCTATGCTCCAGACCGGATGGGTGGTGCAGGACGCCCGATATCCAGCCCCGTCATGGAGTAAACTAAAAACAGTAAATAATACATTTAACAAACAAGCAAGCTCTAAATTCAAGCGGAGAGACTGCAGACGTAGCCGCACCATTCCAGGGATTTTTGGTTAGCATGAGGGGTCTAGCCAGGACCCTTACTGGATACTGGGTGGGAATCGAACGTGCGACTCCAAAGATGTGTAGTATTACCACTACACTATCCAGCTGCGCTACACTATCCAACAAAAAAGGTTTTTAGAAAATTTGATAAAGTCTGATGCTTAATATTGTAGGGATATTAATATCCCTACAATATTAATACGGATTAATAACACAGAGAAGTCATACTTCTGTTATGACAGAATTAATTGGGTAAATTATATTTACAATTGTAACATTGTAAACTTAATGTTATGATTTTACATTATATTAAATTGTAACATGATGTAAAATCGTAACATTGTAAACTTAACGTTACAATTTTACATTATGTTGCAATTTAACATAATGTGAAATTGTAACATTGTAAACATAATGTTACAATTGGAACATCAGTCCATCTATCCATGCATCTTCATCTGCTTTATCCGAGGCCGGGTCGCGGGGGCAGCAGCCTAAGCAAAGAGGCCCAGACCCAACACGCTGTGTACTCACCTTTGCTAAGTACATGTGAACAGATCTTGAATTAAAAAAAACAAAACACACTTTTCTTTTCTGTTTTATTGAAAGCACTTTACAGAAAGTGTAATTGTTTGTAATGAAGAAAGAAGTAGGTAGGTTTCCATGTGTAATTAGTGTGTGATAATGCTGCAGAAGAAGCTTAATGTGTACTTTGGAAAACCGATGGGGGAAAAAGCTGGCTGAAGAAGAAATGATAAATGTCCTTTTTTTTCAAGCCTTCTCTCAGCCGGCAGTTTCAGTGCCACGGCCCTCGCTTGGGGGGCGGGAAGACGTGCACTGGCGTTTCCTTTTTGCTTTTTCCTGCTCTCGCCAAGTCCTCCGCCCGCTCTACATCTCTCTTATTAGCTTTTATTACCCGAAAATCACAATCAAGAGATGTTGAATAAAAAAAAAGAAAAGAAAAGAAAAGCTACTTTTGTTTTGTGTTTTATTGAAAGCACTTTACAGAAAGTGTAATTGTTTGTAATGAAGAAAGAAGTAGGTAGGTTTGCATGTGTAATTAGTGTGTTATTGCAGAAGAAGCTTAATGTGTAGTTTGCAAAAACAATGGGAAAAAAAGGTGGCCGAAGAAGAAAAGATAAATGTCCTTTTTTTTAAGTATTCCCTCGGCCGGTCGTTTGGCTTATGACATGTGGCGGGGACTCTGCTACAGAACTCCGCCAGTTCGAACCCCCCACGAACTCACTGCCACGGCCCTGCGCGGGGGGCGGGGAAACGCACTCGCATTTCCTTTTTTGCTTTTTCCTGCTCGAGCCAAGTCCTCCGCCCGCTCTTCATCTCTCTCATTACCCCTTATTACCTTACACTCATGCCTTTGCCTTTCACCACTTCAAAACGAAGCCTACTTCAATATTACCTTCATACGCTCTCTTTGCTTTTGGCTTTCCTCATGCTGTGTACTCACCTTTGCTAAGTACATGTGAACAGATCTTGAATAAAAAAACAAAACAAAACACACTTTTCTTTTCTGTTTTATTGAAAGCACTTTACAGAAAGTGTAATTGTTTGTAATGAAGAAAGAAGTAGGTAGGTTTCCATGTGTAATTAGTGTGTGATAATGCTGCAGAAGAAGCTTAATGTGTACTTTGGAAAAACAATGGGGGAAAAAGCTGGCTGAAGAAGAAAAGATAAATGTCCTTTTTTTTCAAGCCTTCTCTGGCCAGCCGTTTCAGTGCCACGGCCCTTGCTTGGGGGGCGGGAAGACGTGCACTGGCGTTTCCTTTTTGCTTTTTCCTGCTCTCGCCAAGTCCTCCGCCCGCTCTACATCTCTCTTATTAGCTTTTATTACCCGAAAATCACAATCAAGAGATGTTGAATAAAAAAAAGAAAAGAAAAGAAAAGCTACTTTTGTTTTGTGTTTTATTGAAAGCACTTTACAGAAAGTGTAATTGTTTGTAATGAAGAAAGAAGTAGGTAGGTTTGCATGTGTAATTAGTGTGTTATTGCAGAAGAAGCTTAATGTGTAGTTTGCAAAAACAATGGGAAAAAAAGGTGGCCGAAGAAGAAAAGATAAATGTCCTTTTTTTTAAGCATTCCCTCGGCCGGTCGTTTGGCTTATGACATGTGGCGGGGACTCTGCTACAGAACTCCGCCAGTTCGAACCCCCCACGAACTCACTGCCACGGCCCTGCGCGGGGGGCGGGGAAACGCACTCGCATTTCCTTTTTGCTTTTTCCTGCTCGAGCCAAGTCCTCCGCCCGCTCTTCATCTCTCTCATTACCCCTTATTACCTTACACTCATGCCTTTGCCTTTCACCACTTCAAAACGAAGCCTACTTCAATATTACCTTCATACGCTCTCTTTGCTTTTGGCTTTCCTCATGCTGTGTACTCACCTTTGCTAAGTACATGTGAACAGATCTTGAATAAAAAAACAAAACAAAACACACTTTTCTTTTCTGTTTTATTGAAAGCACTTTACAGAAAGTGTAATTGTTTATGATGAAGAAAGAAGTAGGTAGGTTTCCATGTGTAATTAGTGTGTTATTGCAGAAGAAGCTTAATGTGTACTTTGGAAAAACGATGAGAAAAAAAGGTGGCCGAAGAAGAAATGATAAATGTCCTTTTTTTTCAAGCCTTCTCTCAGCCGGCAGTTTCAGTGCCACGGCCCTCGCTTGGGGGGTGGGGAGACGTGCCCCCCAAGGAGACCTGCTAGATTGTTCAGAAGGTTGTTCTCATCCATCCAGATGGAGGATCACTAACAGGAGCGTGGAAGACTCCAGAATCCACTCTGGCTGGAATCCGGTGGATATGCAGTGTGTACAGGTACAGGACCATTTAAACGGACAGCATTTATAGAATGACTATTAAAAGTCAGCGAGTGTCAGTAATGTTAATGTGGTTATGTTAGTAATACACCGAGTGCTAATATAAGAGCTTTAAGATGCATTTGTAGATATTATTACGTGTTTTACCGTCTTTATGGTGCTAGCTTAAAGTTACGGTGTAAACGTTAGCTTATATTGGAGGAAAGCTGTTACTGGTTAAACGATGTTAGCACAGAAATATTAGCTTCTGTCATGACTGATGAAGTTACTAGTTAATAAAGTTTTCAGTAAAGTGATTAATCGCAGCCACAGGTTGACAGCAAATATCTCGATTAGCTTCAGTGCATCTGTAATAAATATGTGCAAGTTTCAGTGCTTCGTTTAAACTGTATGATACTTATACTGACCCAGGGTCAGTGTAAAATACAATCCTAGCTGTGTGAACAAAGCCACTGTAAATTTAATCCTGCATGACAAACCTCAGGATGCAGATTATTATTACTCTTTCCTGCTGGCACACCTGAGAGTCAGCTAGAAACTTATAGTGACGTGGACATCATGCAAAGACTGCCAGACTCTGTAATACTGCAAATGATCAGTGACTCAGGTTAACACTAAACTTCAAACGGTACCTCTGTGTGCTGAACATCTAGGATTGAGTCAGGCTGCATTGACTGTGGGACTTTAATGTGTTAAAAGCAGGTTGAAGACGGCTCAGAAACATTTGAAGATTAAAATTTAGCATTATGGCTGCTGGTGGTTTGTAATATCTACTCAGCTGTATTTTTGTTACTAATTTATGTTTGTTGTTGTTTAACACAGATTTCAGAAGAGCAAATATGCTTAATAGTTTAACTAGATTTCATTTGTCAGTGTTTGACTGCTGAGTCACCGGAAGAACTCATTTCATTCATTCTCCATATGATGTTAATTTACAGAAATGTTTCACAGGAACTGATTTCTCCCAAAGGTTGAACTAGTGTGTTTCCATAGATTACCTCTGTATGAATGTACTTCTTAAATGAAGGCAAGTGTTTGTCCTTTTTTGTTCCTCAGGTACAGTACGTGATATCAAGGGCAGGTGGTCAACACTGGGGACAAGAAGCAGACATACTTCCAAGAGGGAGCTGCAGTGAGGTCAGAGGTCAGAATCTGAAACAGCTCAGGTTTATATTTTAGAGGTTATAAAAAATCAAAATGTATTTATAAAGAAACCTTTAAATAATAGTCATAATTATGATTATTATAAGAAATATCAAACATTTAAGTGGATTTTCTGTTACACATATTGTGTTAGCCCTGCGATAAACTGGCAGCCTGTCTTTGTCCTGTATCAGCTGGGATAGGCTTCATCCTCCCGCAACCTTGAATTGGATACATTTTATTCCAATTATGTAATCTGATCATTTACAAACTCAAGGTATCTAATCAAAATGTAAGTAATAATTATAAAATGGGAAAGCAGAAATAAGTGTGACATAAATGTAAATGTGTGAGCTGACATAGAGCTACATGCAGTCTGAAAAACCTTTGTTGTCAAGTTTGCAGGTATATCAGCACGAGACATTCTTACATAGAAGAGACATTAAAGTCTCTAACTCAGTGAAGCATTATTGGTCCCGTCTGTTTGGATAAATATAGTAAGTTGATGTATGTCCATTTATTGACACATTTTCTTAAGTGCTTATCCAGTTCAGGATCACAGTGGAGCTGCAGCTGGATATGTTCACTAAATAAACCTTACAAAAGTTAACAATAAACCTGCATCCATGTACGTTGTTGTCCACAGGATGAGAAAATCAAACTGGAACACTGTGGAACATGTTAATAAATGTTTGTGTGTTTATGCCTGTGTCTTTCACAGGAGGCGCTGGAAGGTTTCCCTAATAGTTCCTGGTGAATCAAAGCAGAACCATAAAGGTTGCTGGACTGCATGATGGCCTTACCCCTGAGCAGTCATCCTGTTAAAGGATGAACCAGTTAGAAGCTGTTTTCAAAGTAGCTGAGCAGATTTCATCTCAAGTAAGCGATTAACTGTTTGTTCATCTGTTCCGCCACTTAAAGAGCATTTAAGGACGTCTTTTGAGTGTCCAGTTGAATTAATTCTACTGGCTCTCATGGTCATTTGTTATTATAGTCATATTTTTCATGTTCATCCAGCTATTTAGTAAATTCTATCTATTTAGTAATATCCGTCAGCTATAAAATGTAATATAAATATAAAAATATCTAAATATCTCCTGCCCTTTATGTTTTAATGATGTAAGTCTGTTATCGTGTTACATTAGCATTCCTCACATATCAATGAGATGCTGTACAGTACAATCCTACTGACACAGCAGAGGGATAACGACAGCTATTCAACATCGTTACACGACACATTCGAGCTGCATGACGCAGACAAAGTGACTAAATCATCTTTTTGTGGTTTATTGTCTTCAAACCAGCAGACAAAGCCGATGGCAGAAGATGTCGGAGAAGAACTTCAGGCCGTGGACTGAAAAGGTATTTTTTTCTTGTTATCAAAAGACATTTGGAGTGGCAGCTTCTACAACTGGTTGTGCTAAAGTAAAGCTTACAGTCTAAGAAATCACAGTGTTGATATTCAGCACAAAGAGAAAAGCTCACTTGTTTGAATTTATTTACAATCATAGTTTTATAAATTCTGACTGTAAACAGCTTTTACAGCTTTGATATTGTTTGACACTCGATATCAGGTGATAGGGTTTAATTTAAAGGTTTCTGTGTCCCAATGAGCCATTTACACTGATCAGTGTCAGTTTAACTGTAACACATTCATTATTTAGATTCAACAAAGAAATAACTGAATGTAAAAAATGGCAGCCCTCAGGCAGGTTTATAGAGATACATGCATGCATTATGAAATTTATGTATCCCAGATAATTGTTATTCATCTAGTCATGGCAGACCTACCTCTTCCTCCCAAGTTAACTGCAACCCAAAATAACTAGTGGGGCTATTTACACACTCACAACCAGTGTGGGGTAAAAAGAGCCACCAAAAAACTGTCAGCCACAGATGTGCTAGAAGAGTTAGAAGCTCTACTTATGGAGAAACTTTCTAAGTCTAACAGGGGACAGGAACTCCTGCCCAAGTAACATGATATAAGCCCACATACAGCCCAGCCATAAAGTGAACCAAGTTAAAGACAGCATGGGACCAAATGCATGTAACCAGCCTGCACCCACCTGACATTTCTTCCTCCTGAATTAAATGAATGAAGGGATGAAAGTTAAATGACTACAAACCTAAAGCCACTAGTTCCCACACTGGAGCTCCCTGACACTGTGTGTTAACTGTATTTAGCTTGTATCAACAGTTGTAACAGGCTAAGCCACCTGAGACACTGCATTGAATTTGTTCCTGTCTTACTGGTTTCAGCTGACTGGTTTCAACTCAGATATTCTGCTTTTTCCTTTCAGTAGATCAAAGCAGCTCGTGCTCCTTCTGCTTCCAATTTAGAAGAAGAAGAAGAAGGTGAAGGCTTCAGCGAAGTGGCGTTCATGGTCTCAGTGAACAGTCACGGTCACACACTGCATGTGGTTTTAAAAGCAACATGTCTGTTCACCACAACAATGGAGATGTGTAATATTAGTGCAGCTATGGTTTGTTCTTGAACATCAGTTCTGTTTTCTACTTTGATCACTCAGACCAAAAAAGTGTTGTTTTCAGATTCTTTCTTTTAAATCTATAAAGCACCTGTTCATTTTTTTTATTACAATTAGTTTCACATAAATGTTAGTGTTTCCTTTTATGATCTTTTAATGCTTACACTACACTGTACATGAAATCAAACCTAATAATGAGGCAGATAACATTCCTGTTACGATCCAGACTAGTGGTCTTACTGGGGCCGGTGAACAGGACTGTAAGCTTGCCATTGTGCCAGTTAAAGTAAAATCAAAGAGAGGTCAAAGAATAGTGGAAACGTATGCCTTTCTGGACCAAGGGAGTTCAGCATCCTTTTGTACAGCGGGTCTTATGGACAAGCTGAATATTGCTGGGAGGAGGACAAAGATTCTCCTGCGCACCATGGGACAGGAGAAAGTGGTGGACAGTTTCATTGTACCTGAACTTGAAGTTGCTGGATTGGACAGTGACATGTACTGTGATATGCCTAACCTCTTCACTCAGCATAAAATGCCTGTAGATATTGGTAACATCCCAAATCAACAGGACCTGGTTGACTGGCCACATTTGAAGCATGTTCATTTGCCAGAAATTAAGGCCAATGTTGAGCTTTTGATTGGCATGAATATGCCCAGAGCTCTAGAACCTTTGGAGGTCATCCGGAGTGTAGGTGATGGACCCTTTGCCATTAGGACTGTGCTCGGCTGGACTGTGAATGGGCCACTTAATCGAGAATGCTGTGGAAGGCCAGGATGTTTGGCAACAGTTACCGCCAACAGAGTTTCTGCTGTCACACTGGACAAGCTATGGAAACAGCAGTTCAAGATGGATTTTCCTGAGAGCAGCAATGATGAACAGATGGGGCTGTCAAAGGAAGACTTGAAGTTCCTGGAATTGGCCAGCAAGATGGTGACTTTGGGGGATTGGCACTACAGCATTGCCCTGCCACTAAAAGACCGAGACATAAGAATGCCTGACAACTGTGCAATTGAGCAACGAGCCTTAGGTTTGAAGAAAAGGTTCATCAGAGATAAAGACTTTCATAAAGACTACACTGCCTTCATGACAGATCTTATATCTAGAGGATATGCAAAGAGAGTCCCAGTCACAGAATTAGAGCGCCAGAAATGGGGAAGGATTAAACGTAACTTTGTTCCTGGAGATGTGGTCCTTATAGTGGATGATTCTGCACCTCGTGGTTCTTGGCTCATTGGGAGAGTCACCGGAGCTGCACCAGATGAAAGGGGGCTTGTGCGTCAGGTCTGGATTAAGACCCCAACCAGCCATGTGTGCAGACCCATCACAAAGATATGCCTTCTTCAGGAGGCCTCTGACCCATGACTATGACATTTTTGACACAGTGTGACATAACTAACTTTGAATTGACTTTAATGTTATGAGATGTACATCAGACTGACTATATTTAGGCTAAGTGCTGGTAACCTCTGGCCTATGACTGACTGACCATGTGCAGACAGAAGAAAAGAAGAGAAGACATGAGAAAATAACTTTGGTGGACTTTTGAGTATGTTATGTTGTCTCACTGGGTGTCTGTGATATGATGAAGTGTGTGTTGTGAGTTATGGTGTTGGATGTGTAATTATTACTGTAAAAATGTAATAATTAGGGGCCGGAATGTTGTGGATAGGCGTAGCTTTGGGTCACGTGGTGTCAGTAATAGTGATTGCTATATCACCTGTTCACGGCCCGAGGGAAATTTTGTGAATGAGTGGGTGATGGGGGAAGTCGACTTTTGCTGACCGCTCAAGCGTCCCAAGGCGTTCCCAGGCCAGCCGAGAGATATAATCTCTCCAGCGTGTCCTGGGTCTGCCCCGGGGCCTGCTCCCGGTGGGACATGCCTGGAACACCTCACCCAGGAGGCGCCCAGGGGGCATCCTTGTCAGATGCCCGAACCACCTCAGCTGGCTCCTTTCGATGTGGAGCAGCAGCTGCTCTACTCTGAGCCCCTCCCGGACGGCCGAACTTCTCACCCTATCTCTAAGGGAGAGGCCAGCCACCCTTCGGAGGAAGCTCATTTCTGCCGCTTGTATACGCGATCTCGTTCTTTCGGTCACTACCCACAGCTCGTGGCCATAGGTGAGGGTAGGGATTGTAACATTGTAAACATAATACAATTTTACATTATGTTACTGTCAGAGTCGGACGGTGCCCCGACCGGTCGACCTGTGTGTGTGTGTTTTTTTGTTCTCCTCTCTCGCTCCGCTTTTTCTCCGCTGCGATTGTTACCTCCGACCCGTAAGTGCTGCCACTCTGAGCTGCCTAATAAGCCTGGACGCGATCGAGACGGAGAGACGGAAGGGGACACTTCACTGATTCTAGGGAGTTTTGTGGACACACGAGGGGAGACGGGGAGAGGAGCACTGAAGGGACTTGCACTGTGGATAACTGTGGATTGATTTTGGCTTCACTGTAAATAAAGACACTGTTCAACTTAAACGAGAAGTCCGCGTCTAGGTTCGCTAACTCACCACCCTTAACAGCTACAATTTAACATCATGTAAAATTGTAACATCATGTTTACAATGTTACAATTTGTAAATTGTAACATTGTAAACATAATGTTACAATTTTATATGATGTTAAACTGTAACATAATGTAAAATTGTAACATTATGTTTACAATGTTACAATTTGTAAATTGTAACATTGTAAACATAATGTTAACAATTTTATATGATGTTAAACTGTAACATAATGTAAAATTGTAACATTATGTTTACAATGTTACAATTTTACATTATGTTAAATTGTAACATAATGCTTAACAGATAATGGTTATCCTCTTTTTATATCATACATCATTGTCTCTGTAGGAGGGTCTGGAGCACTCCCTGCTGAGCCGCTGGGCTCAGTACCTTGCAGGCAGGTCCGACGATGACTTCATCATCTCACCTGAGCTCAAAATTCTGGTGCATGAAGGCGTCCCTCGGGAGTATCGGCAGAGAGTGTGGCGCTGTTTGGTCCGAGCCAGAACTTTGACAAGCCAAGAGTGCCACATGCAACGCTATCAGCAGGTACAGCTGTAGAGAGAGAGAGTGCTTTATCCGCACCTGAGCACAGGTGGCTCCTCCTCCTTCCTGTTGGGAATGCTGGCGAGCACTCAGTAATCCTGTTCTGTTTCCAGCTGTGTGAGAAGAGTCGGACAGCTCCTAATCCTGCCTCCAGGCAGGTCCAGCTGGACCTTCACCGAACCCTGACGACCAATCAGCACTTCTCCTCGCCGTCCAGCCCCGCCCTCCAGCCCCGCCCTCCAGCAGCTCCGCCGCATCCTTCTGGCCTTCTCCGGGCATAACCCTGCCATTGGCTACTGCCAGGTACTCAACAGGTCAGAACAAAAGTATAAATATTATATCTGAGTTCTTATGTGGACCCGCCTTCCAGGCAGAACCTCACCTTCCATGAATGTCCACAGGTTAGCGGCCCTCGCTCTGCTGGTCCTCCAAAGTGACGAAGACGCCTTCTGGTGTCTGGTGGCAGTGGTGGAAGCCATCATGCCTCAGGACTACTACACCAAGAATCTGGTGGCCTCTCAGGTCAGCAGACACACTCACCTGCTTGCCTGCTGTGATCTGTTTTAGTGATCAGTGAGGCTGATCTCTGTGAGTCTTTGTGCTCAGGCGGACCAGCGCGTGCTGAAGGACTTCATGGCGGAGAAGCTTCCTCGCCTGGCATCTCACTTTGAGGATCACAACATTGACGTCTCTCTGGTCACCTTCAACTGGTTCCTGGTGGTTTTTGTGGAGAGTCTGCCCAGCGACATCCTGATGCCTCTGTGGGACGCCTTCCTGTATGAGGGTACCAAGGTACCATACACCCGAACACACCATGACAGAAATGCAGACAACACTTGAATGCACCACAGTAGTGTCCATGGAAACAAAAATGATTTTGTTTTCACCTTTAGATGTCTTTATTTACATTTTAGGAGTAATAAGACATTGTTTACTAAGCACGGGGAACTGTCATGTGACATGAAATAGGAGTGGGAAAGCAGATCATTCTAGTAACGACCTCACAGTCTACCACAAGCAGCGTAAATCCAGACGATGAGCGGGACAATGGCTTTGGGCTTGTTTCTGCAATGTGACAAATGCAGCACAGCTTTTACATCGTTTGTCTCAGGAAATAAAATCACAGTTCAGACACAGAAATATATACCACACAGGGATAAATGCTGACAACAGCTTCAGCCACGTAGATCCAACCCAAAAGTTTAATTTAAACTTAAAGCTCAACTACCAAGTAAGTTAATATTATCTGGCAACTGAGGAACCAAGTGGCTTATTGGAAATCGATCAGAGCTGTAATGAGTAAAGGGCCCAACTGCACCACAACTGAAAGAGTAATTTTATGACTCACCTCCTCAAAGTTTCCAATTAATTGTGTGGCGTGAGTGTCCTGTTATGAAATGCGTGTCTGTGCTGCAGGTGATCTTCAGATACACTCTGGCTCTGTTCAAATACAAAGAGGACGACATCCTGAAGATTCACGACAGCGTGGAGATCTACCAGTACCTACGCTTCTTCACAAAGACCGTCTCCAATGCCAGGTACGCACTCGCCTCCACCCGCCTTAATCTACGAGCTGTTACACTCTCAGAAGTGTAGCGGATGTAGCTGTTGAATCTTTGAGCTTCAAACCCTTTTTACTGAAATTTTGTGAGAAGTTTAAATTTCCCTGATCACAGTAACAACAATTTAAAGATTTTTAAGTATCTGCAGCTCTCGGATACATGTGGTCCAGTCAGTCCAGTATTTCCTGCTCAAACTGCAGTACCTGAAGTATCAAGCAGCATAAAACAGAAACACTCAAGCTGATCAGTTTCCAGTTCCTCTGTGTTGGTGATCGAGTCCTTTCCACCTGCGTGTGTCCATGCAGGAAGCTGACCAGCATCGCCTTCAACGACATGAACCCATTCCCCAGCCGGCTGCTGAGGAACCGGCGAGTGCTCCACCTGGAGCGCCTGCAGGCGGAGCTGCGTGAGCTGGAGGAGCAGCACAAGGAGTTCATCACCGAGAGCGTCGTACGGAAAGACAAAGAGCTCGACGTCATGGTGAGCGAGGACGACGAGGACCTCTGATCACACGGGACGCTTCAGCTGCTCACTTCGAGACGACGATGAGTTTTCCATGAGTTCAAGAGAATTTCACTAAACCGGCTGTTAACTGGTTTCCTTCACACCAAACACAGGATTGTGTCAGGTTCACCATCTCTACTAACACTACAAGGAAACAGACGCATACAGATTTAACTGCATCACATCTCTGAAACAAGCTTGCAGTAAACAAATGTGTACTGTGTTCACGTGTGTAATAAGTCAGGCTGCAGAAATGTGCAGATGTATTTCAGTGAATTCATTTGGATTAATATGTGATAGCTTATTTATTTCATTGCATCTTTTGCTTTATACCTAAAAATGCGTGACATTTCTAAATGTAGTCACATCCCTATGAAACATGGTTGATTATCAGCTGTAGTCACAGCTGGTGATAAAGTAATTAAATGTCCAGCTATTCAAAAATAGGGCATTCTGCACAATGAGTACTTTTTGGTACTTGAAGTATATTTTGATGCTGATGCTTCAGGGCATTGTGCTGCATTGTCGAAGCTCTCTGGGCTTCCGGTTAGAACGTCCTCACAGTGTTTTATTTTGATCTGGTGTAAAGTGCATTGTGCGGAAATGACAGCATGATAGTCACATGATAAAACTGACTTTTCTTTTTTTTTTAAATTTTACTGGGTGTGCATCTTGTTCAAATGTCTTTTTCAGCATTTGTACATAAATATTCTGTATATAAATATTTGATTTTCATTTATTTTACAGAGTCCTTTATTTTGTTTCACAAATATGACATTCATGTCAAATGACATCTGCAGACTTTATAATGACCAGCAGGGGGCAGTGTATTGCAGTCTATGAGAACATTTACTGAGACCTGTTTCATGCACTAGTTTCATGTCTCATTGAATCCAACATGATGTTGATTTTGTAAATTAAGGTCACATGTTCATCACATCTAATTTCAAAACACTGATCAATTTAAAAAAAAAATGAATTCCATACCAATTGCAGGAATAAAATAGGAATAAATAACAAACGAGAAATACATACAAAACAAGAGAAAGGCACACATGAGAGAACAGGTCACATGACAGCACAGCATTATCTACCCACAATTTGAACTAAATAACAGATAGCACAGGCAATGAAAACAAACGGAAATCAGAATAAATTTAAAAACTTTTATTGATGTTAACTTGAAGTGCTGAATTAGCCCTGTTGTCAGTTCAAATCACTTCAATCTATAGCGCACTTTAAGGTCTTTAGACCTTAAAAAGTAATACACTGCAAGGTAAGCTTGCAGCATCTTACTTTAAGGTCAACTGTGAAACTTTGTGGAAAGCCTGAGACAAGTTGATGAGTCAGTGAAGCGCACTTCCTTCTGATGACGGCTATACTGAGGTGAGTTTTTAAGCATATCCTGAACTTTATTCATTATTAGACTTCTGACACCTGGCAAATAAACTCTCACGCGATATGAGAACATAACAGCAAAACGCCAGTAGCTGGTACATGAATGGATAAAAATTGGATCCCTCTTAGATTGAATTGGTTGCCCTCTTATATTACGTTGTTTTGAACCTAACCGCATCCACTGAATTAATGCAGTTTTCAGGACAGTAAAAACAGAGAACTCTGATATACACAATTTCTGATTGCTGATAGTGTTTCTTAATGCAAAATGGGCTTCCATTTAAAATGCAATTGCTTTATGTTCGATCTTTAGCGAAGAAGGGTCATTTTTGATTCTGTGGACAAGGGATGCAAATGGAATGTGAAGGCAACAGGTAGTAGGGTGAATTAGGGTTTCGTGTGGTCTTCAGTGCATGAATTTTATTGCCACTTTATTTCAACTTTTTATTAATGTACTCAAAAGAAAAACAAGAACCACAAAGGAGATTCTTGTGATTCTTGTTTGTGCTATCTGTTTGTGAAAGAAAGCACATTTTACCACATCATACTGTGTTTGCTGCCATTTATTTTACTCGTCCTGCCTGAGTGTCTGGGCTGCGTTTGTCTGTGCACCTTTGTTCTGGCCTTCTGCTGATGGGTTTCACATGCTGGGCTTTCCCTCTTGGTCCACACCCAGCAGCCTGCTGCTGACCACACACAGCCTACAAACTGATCCATCCATGCATCCATCCATGCATGCATGGCCTGGTTATTGTTGAGTTATCACCTCCAGCTCCTTGCTCATAACCAGGTAGATACTGGGCTGGGCCTGATCTCTGAGCTCAATAACAATGACAAAAATGCCAAACACTTTACTCTTCATGGTAAAAAATGTTTATAATACAGTAAAAACTGGATGTAGCCAAAATCAGTGTTTTATATACAGTGTAAGTGAACAACATTGCTACACTGCTGGTGTTTGATTGATAGAGGCTTTCTTTATAAGAACTATGATATCATTTCTTTTGCTGATTAACAGTTTTTATATAATTTTTATATCATATATAGCTTTCAAGAAGCCAAAGATCACTGGACGAAAAGACTACAGACCTGTGGCTCTGACATCTGGTCAGGAAGTCTTTTGAGCGCCTGGTTCTCTCCTATCTTAAGACCCTCACGGCCCCCCTCCTGGACCCCCTGCAGTTTGCATACAGAGCCAACAGGTCTGTAGACGATGCCATCAACATGGCCCTACACTTTGTCCTGCAGAATCTATGCTAGGATCCTGTTTGTGGACTTCAGCTCTACCTTCAACACCATCCTTTCAGACCTTCTTCAAGGATTGCTTTCCCAGATGAATGTGCCTGATCCCATCTGCCGGTGGATCACTGACTTCCTGACGGACAGGAAGCAACCAGTGAGGCTGGGGAAGAATGTCTTGGACTCCCGGACCATCAGCACGAGCTCCCCTCAGGGCTGTGTTCTTTCTTCTATGCCCTTCTCCCTGTACACCAACTGCCGCACCTCCAACCACCAGTCTGTCAAATTAATTAAGCTTGCAGATGACACCACCATTATTGGACTCCTCTCAGACGGGGATAAGTCTGCCTACAGGATGGAGGCTGAACATCTGGTGTCCTGATGCAGCCGCAACAACCAGGTGCTGAATAAGTGTTATTTTCATTTACCACTGGCCCAAGTACATTTTTATTGGCTTGTGAACAAAGCTGTAGTTTTTGTATTTTTAAATATTAACGCAATTTAATTGAGACATTATTTATATTATTTCACTTTCAATGTGAAAAATGCTGTAAAAACGTTGAAAATAATGGTCACCCCTGTTCGCTGCAATGTAAAATAGTACAACTGCTGTCAGCCTTCATTAAGTTGCATCATTTAAACATTTGCATATTTTTATTCAACTTCTGCAGGATGCTTTGATGAAAGACTCCCTTTTCCCAAGTAGAGGCTTTACTAGAGGTCACAGGAACAGCGCTGCTGTTTTGGATGCGGAAAAATGTTGTCTTTCACTCTACCTGAGCTCAGTGTCCCAGTAAGGGCTCCGCCTCATTGTAGCTGACGCTGAAATGTTTGTGTGGGTTGCCATGACAACACCAGAAGTGCATCTGAGATCGTGTCCAAATTCATGGGCTGCATCCTCCTGAGGACTCGGTGTTCTGACAAAACGTCTTACTTTGGCAAAACGTCCTACCGTAAGTAGTTCATGCGTTCTCGGCGGCTCTAGTGACCCTCGAACTCTCGGCTAGCTATCGAGGTGGTGGATAACATACGTCTCCCCCACAAGAGCACGAATCTACAACTTTTCTACTACTGGTTTTACAAGGCGTACACGGTAAAAACATTACCGTATTTTCACGACCATAAGGCGCACTTAAAAGGCTTAGATTTTCTTCAAAAAGTACGGCGCGCCCTATAGCGCAGTGCGCCCTATGTGTTGTAAGGAGGACGTAGTAGAGAACACCATGAGAACGTTAAAGGGTGAAGTGTGGGCGTTGATCGTATATACCGGGACAATCGCACATACCTGTATAAAAGAACAGGTATGTGCATTATGCAGGACATCGTTGTTTTAACAACCCTGAAAATGGCAAAGAGACACGCTTACGAAGCACAGTTTAAACTGAAGGCCATCAGCTACGCGGAGGAACATGGAAATCGAGCAGCGGCGAGAGAATTTAAGATAAACGAATCGATGGTTCGCAAATGGAGGAAGCTGGAAAACAAGCTCCGGCAGGTCAAGAAAACGCAGCTGAGTTTCCGCGGACATAAGGCGAGGTGGCCCGAGTTGGAGGAAAGACTCGAGCGGTGGATCATCGAGCAAAGAGCGAGTGGGAGAAGCGTTTCGACGGTCACCATTCGGCTAAAAGCGGTTTCACTTGCTGAAGAGATGAACATTGAACATTTCCAAGGAGGTCCGTCTTGGTGCTTTCGTTTCATGAAACGGTGCCATTTTTCCATCCGGACCAGGACTACGGTAGCGCAGCAACTTCCAGCGGATTATAAGGAAAAGCTGGCCATCTTCCGCTCCTACTGCAGCAAACACATCGGCGACAAACACATCCAGCCCAGCCACATCACAAACATGGACGAGGTCCCGCTCACTTTTGACATCCCGGTGAGTCACACTGTGGAGAAGAAGGGGACCAGCACGGTAGCGATACGCACAACGGGGTATGAAAAGTCTTCTTTTACTGTTGTGCTTGGCTGCCATGCTAATGGACAGAAACTGCCGCCTATGGTGATTTTTAAGCGAAAGACTTTGCCTAAAGAGAAGTTTCCAGCAGAAATCATCATTAAGGCAAATGAAAAGGGCTGGATGGATGAGGAAATGATGAAGGAGTGGCTGAGGGAGGTGTATGTAAGGAGACCAGGTGGTTTTTTCCACGCATCACCATCGCTGTTGATCTGTGACTCTATGCGTGCCCATCTCACAGCCGATGTGAAAAAACTTGTGAAGCAAATGAACTGTGAGCTTGCTGTCATTCCGGGAGGCCTGACAAAGGAGCTCCAACCGCTGGACATCGGTGTGAACCGCCCGTTCAAAGTAAGGCTGCGAGCGGCCTGGGAGCGATGGATGACCGGTGGAGACCACAGTTTCACTAAGAGTGGAAGGCAGCGCCGGGCGAGTTACGCCACAATTTGCCAATGGATTGTAGATGCTTGGGCTAACATGTCTGCTGGCACTGTTGTTCGAGCTTTCGCAAAAGCCGGCATCGTTTCCGAGGAGCCGCACGGCACGGAAAGTGACTCTGACGGTGAAGACAGTGAACCTGGCATGTGTGATGGAGATTTAGCGCAGCTGTTCAATTCAGACACAGAGGATGAGGACTTCGATGGGTTTAATTGATGATAAAAATGTGAGTACTAAACTTTGTTTTGCTCCTGCTTTATTTTTAAATACGCACACTTGTATGCTTGTGTGTTGTTGATGATGACGATTATTGGTAATAAAAATGTGAGTACCAAACTCAGTTTTGCTCCTGCTTTATTTTTAAATATGCACACTTGTATGCTTGTGTGTTGTTGATGATGACGATTACCGGCAATAGAAATGTGAGTAAGGTACCGAATTCACGTTTGCTCCCGCTTTATTTTTAAATACGCATACGGTACTTGTATGCGCCCTATGGTCCAGTGCGCCTTATGTGTGTGTTAAATACAGTAAGGGCACACATAACTGAGACTGCGCCTTTTAGCACAGTGCGCCTTATGGTCGTGAAAATACGGTATGCTGTTATTTGTTAAGCACTTGTGCATCTTGTGAAAAGAAATAAGTGGCTGAGATGGATGTCATATGTGCTATTGATATTATTTTACTCGTTTCTAGTTTTCACGGTGCTCCATGATTGTGAGAGGAATAAAAAAGAATTGTGGACATCAGTACGAAGCATGGATTCTTTTGACCAGAGTAGATACACTGGTCCCTTGAATATACTAATCTTTTTGAGGTGGGTGACTGTTCCTGTGTATTTACAGAAACAATGGTTGTGATAACCTCAGCTGTTTCAGAGGGTGACTGTTCGTTGCTTTGCGCACTTTTAAATCTGTATACAATGGTTTGTTCCCTTTTTGTGTTCTGAGGTTTAAACAAAGATGTACTAGATGTATTATACCGGTCCCTCGAATCTACAAATCTTTTAGATGTGGATGACTGTTCATTTTCATCTGTGTTTACAGAAACACTGGGTGTTGGAACCTCAGTAGTTTCTTTTTGGCTGACAGACTCTGGAGCTGTACAAGAGGAATAAAGAGCTGCAATGCTTTTGTGAACCTGACCTGGGAAGGGAGAGAAATATATTTTTGTTTTGTTTTTGTTTGTCTTCTTGTTTTATTTGATTCCTTGTGGGATTTGGATCCAACAAGTAAAGTATGCATATTATGCACACACACAAACACACATGCAGCTATTACCATTTCTTGTATTCTTGAATAAAGACATTGATCTGACACATTTAAAATGCAGCCAATTGTTTTTATTGTTATATTATTAAGAAAAAAGAAAAGGTGGGGGTGGGGGGATGTAAAGAAGAGCTTAAAGGAAAGGGCTAGAGGAGAGAAAACCCCAACAATTAGCAGGGCATTTTTTTACTTGGACAAATTGTTAATAAAGTTTCCATATCTGTAACAATGATGACAGTATAATTGTTTATAAACAATTATATTGACAATTATATGTGTCCAGTATGTTGGCTCATTTTCTTTTACTTTTTGCATTTGAAAATAAAAGTTGGGCTGACTTTGACACCATTACAAGAAGTGTTGTTAATGATTCTTTTTGAATTAAAATCAGGTTACCACAAATTGTTTTTTAATTTAATTTCAGTTGAAATGTTTGTCAGTGGGTAAACAATTCGTAATGCAAAGTCAGAAACATCGAGTTATTCTTGTACTGCATGCTTGCAATAAATAAGTTGTCCTAACAGTCAGTCAAAGGAGCTTGGAAAGAAAAGCGTCTGGACTTCTTTGAGTTGAAGTGACTGATATATATATTTTTTGTCTGTTTGTTTTGTTGGTTTTTGTTTTTTGCCCTTTATCACCATTCCTCTTCCCTGCTGTTTTTCTTTCCCTCTTTCTTTCTCCCCTTTCTTTCCCCCAGTCATGTCTGTCCTATGTGTAGCAAGTGAAAATAAAATAAACAATAAAAACAAAGGTGAATCAAATAGACCAATACGGCAAGGCCGGGATGGTCCATTTGGTAAAGTAAATCCGTTAGTTATATTTAACATAATGTTAAATGGTAACATTCTGTTTACAATGTTACCATTTTACATTATGTTAAATGGTAACATTCTGTTTACAATGTTACCATTTCACATTGTGTTAAATGGTAACATTCTGTTTACAATGTTACCATTTTACATTATGTTAAATGGTAACATTATGTTTACAATGTTACCATTTACATTATGTTAAATTGTAACATTCTGTTTACAATGTTACCATTTCACATTGTGTTAAATGGTAACATTCTGTTTACAATGTTACCATTTTACATTATGTTAAATGGTAACATTCTGTTTACAATGTTACCATTTCACATTGTGTTAAATTGTAACATTATGTTTACGATGTTACCATTTACATTATGTTAAATTGTAACATTCTGTTTACAATGTTACCATTTCACATTGTGTTAAATGGTAACATTCTGTTTACAATGTTACCATTTTACATTATGTTAAATGGTAACATTCTGTTTACAATGTTACCATTTCACATTGTGTTAAATTGTAACATTATGTTTACAATGTTACCATTTACATTATGTTAAATTGTAACATTCTGTTTACAATGTTACCATTTCACATTGTGTTAAATGATAACATTCTGTTTACAATGTTACCATTTCACATTATGTTAAATGGTAACATTCTGTTTACAATGTTACCATTTCACATTGTGTTAAATTGTAACATTATGTTTACGATGTTACCATTTTACATTATGTTAAATTGTCAGTAGGCCTGGTACCGGAACCGGTACTGGACCCCCTTTTACTTTCAGCCATCAGAAGAGGGTACACTGTGGTCATAACAATACTCAGACTGTAGCATTTAAAGGTCCCAAAGTGTACCAGGAAAATATCCCCCGCACGATTACACCAGCAGCCTGAATTGTGAATGTGAGGGAGGATGGATCCATGCTTTCATGTTGTTCACTCCAGGCTGATATAAAAATGATATAACTAATACTACTTCTACTAATAATGACAATAACAACAAAATAATAATAATAATGTCAAAAATACCAGTAATAATAATAACAATAACAACATAAACAACAACATTACTACTAATAATAATAAAGATAAACAAATGTATTAAAAAATTAATAATGATAATAATAATAAAACTGATCATAACAGTAACAATATCAATCATAACAACAAGAGTACTAACAACAATAATAACAATAACAATGAAGGTGTTGCTGCAGATCTGAGTCCCGACTCTGCTGCCTTTCTAGTGCGGCAAAGAAAGTAAGAAATAGAAAAAGAAAAACACAAATAAACTGAGTGTGAGGGTTTTTCTACAAGTTACACTGAATATTTGCACAGACATGCTGACTGTTTGCTGGGAGACGTCACCTGTCTTTTATAGAATAGCAGGTAAGCTGTTCTCTGCCGCTGCTCACACACAGACTCACGTGGTCTGGCAGACCAACTCGTCATCGTACGTGAGCCGGCTGTCTGTGACGTCGTCTCTTCCGCTCATCTGGTGAACGCCGTCACAGACGTAATGTCCTGAGAGGAGAAGGCGCACTTATTAACGTCTCATAAACTTTCAAAGCTGACCTGCATTCAGCACATGTGTCTGAAAGCACCCACTCACCGCTGTAAGCTGAGGAGCCCAAACGACTGATCACGCTGACCAACAAATAGCGAGCAGTTTACTGGGAGAGGGCAGCGGCACCACCCGTTAGCTTAGAAATGGGCTCCATCCATACTTGAAATGAATGGTGTGCCTTTTCCCTTACCTCTTCAGTAAAGGCTGTGTCCTGGCTGATCACCAGCTGCTGTGTCAGAACAATGGGGCTGTTCTTCTTCTCCACGGTGAACGATGGAGTGAACGTAAACCACTTCAGATGGAGGATCAGCACACTGAAAGAGATGAGACAAAGAGGAGAGGCTCAAAGGAAGACGCAAGGAGGACATGACATGAACAAAACTGACACCGACTGAACTGTGGTGGTTTGAGGCCTTTGGGGACCGATTTGAGGTTACTCACTTTGGCAGGTTCAAGAACAACAGCTCCTCTTTGATCTTCTTAGCTCCGCACTGGCATTCGTAGTCCAACAGGCCGCCCTGCAGCAGGGAGCAGGAGGAACAGGTGCATTAGAGTTAAACTCTTTTACAGATGAATTCACATATTCGTGGGAGCAAGCCTGTTCACAGAATAGAGTCTAAACGAGCTCTTACTTTCAGACTCCAGCCCCGCCCTTCAGCAGCATCCTGCTGGCTGGCACAACCTTGCCATTGGCTGCTGCCAGGGACTCAACAGGTTAGAACAAAAATATAAATATTATATCTGAGTTCTTATGTGGACCCGCCTTCCAGACACAACGTCACCTTCCATCAATGTCCACAGGTTAGCGGCCCTCGCTCTGCTGGTCCTCCAAAGTAAGAAAAAATGAGAAAAAATAAGGAGCAGACCAAGCAAAAGAGGGTATTTAAAGAGACAGTGTTCTTAAGGTGCATTTTTGGCGAGTTTTATTATCTAAATGTCATTGTGTCACTTTCTTATGAGGCTTCAGTGAACTGAAAAAGCTTCTGGGATGAGAAGCGAAACGTCTTCAAAAAAGTTAAAGAAGTCCGGTTGCTTTTTTCCCCCAAGCTCCTTAGAGTTCTCTGAAAATGGTCAGGTAGAAGGACTGGACTGAAAATGAGTAAAAAAGCAGCCAAAGCCCAAGGAAGTTGAAAGACTGGAAACTATTGCTGAGGTCATGTCAGTGTAAAAAGTTACCTACAAGTCTGGCACCTTGGAAGCAAAACATAAAGAAATAAGGTGTAAGGCCAAATGTTTGGTCCTGCAGCCAACCGGACCATGAAATATAGAGCACAGGTGAACAAAGTGAGGCAGCAGTTTGCTGATTTCCACCTTGTGCCTTTCATGTTGATCAGCTTAGTAGTTTGCCAGCTTTCTAGCTGTTAAAGACTTTTGGCGAGAGGTTATTCATATTTGAACTCTAATTGAACCCCTCTTTTTTACTGTTTTTTTGTTTGTTTGTTTTTGGGGTTTTTTGTTGTCTTAGATGGCCTGACTCAGCAGGTGGGGGCAGTTTCTGAGTTCACCTTCGTTCAAACAGTGCAGAAATGGTTTCGCTATGCTCCAGACCGGATGGGTGGTGCAGGACGCCCGATATCCAGCCCCGTCATGGAGTAAACTAAAAACAGTAAATAATACATTTAACAAACAAGCAAGCTCTAAATTCAAGCGGAGAGACTGCAGACGTAGCCGCACCATTCCAGGGATTTTTGGTTAGCATGAGGGGTCTAGCCAGGACCCTTACTGGATACTTGGTGGGAATCGAACGTGCGACTCCAAAGATGTGTAGTATTACCACTACACTATCCAGCTGCGCTACACTATCCAACAAAAAAAGTTTTTAGAAAATTTGATAAAGTCTGATGCTTAATATTGTAGGGATATTAATATCCCTACAATATTAATACGGATTAATAACACAGAGAAGTCATACTTCTGTTATGACAGAATTAATTGGGTAAATTATATTTACAATTGTAACATTGTAAACTTAATGTTATGATTTTACATTATATTAAATTGTAACATGATGTAAAATCGTAACATTGTAAACTTAACGTTACAATTTTACATTATGTTGCAATTTAACATAATGTGAAATTGTAACATTGTAAACATAATGTTACAATTGGAACATCAGTCCATCTATCCATGCATCTTCATCCGCTTTATCCGAGGCCGGGTCGCGGGGGCAGCAGCCTAAGCAAAGAGGCCCAGACCCAACACGCTGTGTACTCACCTTTGCTAAGTACATGTGAGATCTTGAATAAAAAAAACAAAACAAAAGACACTTTTCTTTTCTGTTTTATTGAAAGCACTTTACAGAAAGTGTAATTGTTTGTAATGAAGAAAGAAGTAGGTAGGTTTGCATGTGTAATTAGTGTGTTATTGCAGAAGAAGCTTAATGTGTAGTTTGCAAAAACAATGGGAAAAAAAGGTGGCCGAAGAAGAAAAGATAAATGTTCTTTTTTTTTAAGTATTCCCTTGGCCGGTCATTTGGCTTATGACATGTGGCGGGGACTCTGCTACAGAACTCCGCCAGTTCGAACCCCCCACGAACTCACTGCCACGGCCCTGCGCGGGGGGCGGGGAAACGCGCTCGCATTTCCTTTTTGCTTTTTCCTGCTTGAGCCAAGTCCTCCGCCCGCTCTTCATCTCTCTCATTACCCCTTATTACCTTACACTCATGCCTTTGCCTTTCACCACTTCAAAACGAAGCCTACTTCAATATTACCTTCATACGCTCTCTTTGCTTTTGGCTTTCCTCATGCTGTGTACTCACCTTTGCTAAGTACATGTGAACAGATCTTGAATAAAAAAAACAAAACAAAACACACTTTTCTTTTCTGTTTTATTGAAAGCACTTTACAGAAAGTGTAATTGTTTGTAATGAAGAAAGAAGTAGGTAGGTTTCCATGTGTAATTAGTGTGTGATAATGCTGCAGAAGAAGCTTAATGTGTACTTTGGAAAACCGATGGGGGAAAAAGCTGGCTGAAGAAGAAATGATAAATGTCCTTTTTTTTCAAGCCTTCTCTCAGCCGGCAGTTTCAGTGCCACGGCCCTCGCTTGGGGGGCGGGAAGACGTGCACTGGCGTTTCCTTTTTGCTTTTTCCTGCTCTCGCCAAGTCCTCCGCCCGCTCTACATCTCTCTTATTAGCTTTTATTACCCGAAAATCACAATCAAGAGATGTTGAATAAAAAAAAGAAAAGAAAAGAAAAGCTACTTTTGTTTTGTGTTTTATTGAAAGCACTTTACAGAAAGTGTAATTGTTTGTAATGAAGAAAGAAGTAGGTAGGTTTGCATGTGTAATTAGTGTGTTATTGCAGAAGAAGCTTAATGTGTAGTTTGCAAAAACAATGGGAAAAAAAGGTGGCCGAAGAAGAAAAGATAAATGTCCTTTTTTTTAAGTATTCCCTCGGCCGGTCGTTTGGCTTATGACATGTGGCGAGGACTCTGCTACAGAACTCTGCCAGTTCGAACCCCCCACGAACTCACTGCCACGGCCCTGCGCGGGGGGCGGGGAAACGCACTCGCATTTCCTTTTTGCTTTTTCCTGCTCGAGCCAAGTCCTCCGCCCGCTCTTCATCTCTCTCATTACCCCTTATTACCTTACACTCATGCCTTTGCCTTTCACCACTTCAAAACGAAGCCTACTTCAATATTACCTTCATACGCTCTCTTTGCTTTTGGCTTTCCTCATGCTGTGTACTCACCTTTGCTAAGTACATGTGAACAGATCTTGAATAAAAAAACAAAACAAAACACACTTTTCTTTTCTGTTTTATTGAAAGCACTTTACAGAAAGTGTAATTGTTTATGATGAAGAAAGAAGTAGGTAGGTTTCCATGTGTAATTAGTGTGTTATTGCAGAAGAAGCTTAATGTGTACTTTGGAAAAACGATGAGAAAAAAAGGTGGCCGAAGAAGAAATGATAAATGTCCTTTTTTTTCAAGCCTTCTCTCAGCCGGCAGTTTCAGTGCCACGGCCCTCGCTTGGGGGGTGGGGAGACGTGCCCCCCAAGGAGACCTGCTAGATTGTTCAGAAGGTTGTTCTCATCCATCCAGATGGAGGATCACTAACAGGAGCGTGGAAGACTCCAGAATCCACTCTGGCTGGAATCCGGTGGATATGCAGTGTGTACAGGTACAGGACCATTTAAACGGACAGCATTTATAGAATGACTATTAAAAGTCAGCGAGTGTCAGTAATGTTAATGTGGTTATGTTAGTAATACACCGAGTGCTAATATAAGAGCTTTAAGATGCATTTGTAGATATTATTACGTGTTTTACCGTCTTTATGGTGCTAGCTTAAAGTTACGGTGTAAACGTTAGCTTATATTGGAGGAAAGCTGTTACTGGTTAAACGATGTTAGCACAGAAATATTAGCTTCTGTCATGACTGATGAAGTTACTAGTTAATAAAGTTTTCAGTAAAGTGATTAATCGCAGCCACAGGTTGACAGCAAATATCTCGATTAGCTTCAGTGCATCTGTAATAAATATGTGCAAGTTTCAGTGCTTCGTTTAAACTGTATGATACTTATACTGACCCAGGGTCAGTGTAAAATACAATCCTAGCTGTGTGAACAAAGCCACTGTAAATTTAATCCTGCATGACAAACCTCAGGATGCAGGTTATTATTACTCTTTCCTGCTGGCACACCTGAGAGTCAGCTAGAAACTTATAGTGACGTGGACATCATGCAAAGACTGCCAGACTCTGTAATACTGCAAATGATCAGTGACTCAGGTTAACACTAAACTTCAAACGGTACCTCTGTGTGCTGAACATCTAGGATTGAGTCAGGCTGCATTGACTGTGGGACTTTAATGTGTTAAAAGCAGGTTGAAGACGGCTCAGAAACATTTGAAGATTAAAATTTAGCATTATGGCTGCTGGTGGTTTGTAATATCTACTCAGCTGTATTTTTGTTACTAATTTATGTTTGTTGTTGTTTAACACAGATTTCAGAAGAGCAAATATGCTTAATAGTTTAACTAGATTTCATTTGTCAGTGTTTGACTGCTGAGTCACCGGAAGAACTCATTTCATTCATTCTCCATATGATGTTAATTTACAGAAATGTTTCACAGGAACTGATTTCTCCCAAAGGTTGAACTAGTGTGTTTCCATAGATTACCTCTGTATGAATGTACTTCTTAAATGAAGGCAAGTGTTTGTCCTTTTTTGTTCCTCAGGTACAGTACGTGATATCAAGGGCAGGTGGTCAACACTGGGGACAAGAAGCAGACATACTTCCAAGAGGGAGCTGCAGTGAGGTCAGAGGTCAGAATCTGAAACAGCTCAGGTTTATATTTTAGAGGTTATAAAAAATCAAAATGTATTTATAAAGAAACCTTTAAATAATAGTCATAATTATGATTATTATAAGAAATATCAAACATTTAAGTGGATTTTCTGTTACACATATTGTGTTAGCCCTGCGATAAACTGGCAGCCTGTCTTTGTCCTGTATCAGCTGGGATAGGCTTCATCCTCCCGCAACCTTGAATTGGATACATTTTATTCCAATTATGTAATCTGATCATTTACAAACTCAAGGTATCTAATCAAAATGTAAGTAATAATTATAAAATGGGAAAGCAGAAATAAGTGTGACATAAATGTAAATGTGTGAGCTGACATAGAGCTACATGCAGTCTGAAAAACCTTTGTTGTCAAGTTTGCAGGTATATCAGCACGAGACATTCTTACATAGAAGAGACATTAAAGTCTCTAACTCAGTGAAGCATTATTGGTCCCGTCTGTTTGGATAAATATAGTAAGTTGATGTATGTCCATTTATTGACACATTTTCTTAAGTGCTTATCCAGTTCAGGATCACAGTGGAGCTGCAGCTGGATATGTTCACTAAATAAACCTTACAAAAGTTAACAATAAACCTGCATCCATGTACGTTGTTGTCCACAGGATGAGAAAATCAAACTGGAACACTGTGGAACATGTTAATAAATGTTTGTGTGTTTATGCCTGTGTCTTTCACAGGAGGCGCTGGAAGGTTTCCCTAATAGTTCCTGGTGAATCAAAGCAGAACCATAAAGGTTGCTGGACTGCATGATGGCCTTACCCCTGAGCAGTCATCCTGTTAAAGGATGAACCAGTTAGAAGCTGTTTTCAAAGTAGCTGAGCAGATTTCATCTCAAGTAAGCGATTAACTGTTTGTTCATCTGTTCCGCCACTTAAAGAGCATTTAAGGACGTCTTTTGAGTGTCCAGTTGAATTAATTCTACTGGCTCTCATGGTCATTTGTTATTATAGTCATATTTTTCATGTTCATCCAGCTATTTAGTAAATTCTATCTATTTAGTAATATCCGTCAGCTATAAAATGTAATATAAATATAAAAATATCTAAATATCTCCTGCCCTTTATGTTTTAATGATGTAAGTCTGTTATCGTGTTACATTAGCATTCCTCACATATCAATGAGATGCTGTACAGTACAATCCTACTGACACAGCAGAGGGATAACGACAGCTATTCAACATCGTTACACGACACATTCGAGCTGCATGACGCAGACAAAGTGACTAAATCATCTTTTTGTGGTTTATTGTCTTCAAACCAGCAGACAAAGCCGATGGCAGAAGATGTCGGAGAAGAACTTCAGGCCGTGGACTGAAAAGGTATTTTTTTCTTGTTATCAAAAGACATTTGGAGTGGCAGCTTCTACAACTGGTTGTGCTAAAGTAAAGCTTACAGTCTAAGAAATCACAGTGTTGATATTCAGCACAAAGAGAAAAGCTCACTTGTTTGAATTTATTTACAATCATAGTTTTATAAATTCTGACTGTAAACAGCTTTTACAGCTTTGATATTGTTTGACACTCGATATCAGGTGATAGGGTTTAATTTAAAGGTTTCTGTGTCCCAATGAGCCATTTACACTGATCAGTGTCAGTTTAACTGTAACACATTCATTATTTAGATTCAACAAAGAAATAACTGAATGTAAAAAATGGCAGCCCTCAGGCAGGTTTATAGAGATACATGCATGCATTATGAAATTTATGTATCCCAGATAATTGTTATTCATCTAGTCATGGCAGACCTACCTCTTCCTCCCAAGTTAACTGCAACCCAAAATAACTAGTGGGGCTATTTACACACTCACAACCAGTGTGGGGTAAAAAGAGCCACCAAAAAACTGTCAGCCACAGATGTGCTAGAAGAGTTAGAAGCTCTACTTATGGAGAAACTTTCTAAGTCTAACAGGGGACAGGAACTCCTGCCCAAGTAACATGATATAAGCCCACATACAGCCCAGCCATAAAGTGAACCAAGTTAAAGACAGCATGGGACCAAATGCATGTAACCAGCCTGCACCCACCTGACATTTCTTCCTCCTGAATTAAATGAATGAAGGGATGAAAGTTAAATGACTACAAACCTAAAGCCACTAGTTCCCACACTGGAGCTCCCTGACACTGTGTGTTAACTGTATTTAGCTTGTATCAACAGTTGTAACAGGCTAAGCCACCTGAGACACTGCATTGAATTTGTTCCTGTCTTACTGGTTTCAGCTGACTGGTTTCAACTCAGATATTCTGCTTTTTCCTTTCAGTAGATCAAAGCAGCTCGTGCTCCTTCTGCTTCCAATTTAGAAGAAGAAGAAGAAGGCGAAGGCTTCAGCGAAGTGGCGTTCATGGTCTCAGTGAACAGTCACGGTCACACACTGCATGTGGTTTTAAAAGCAACATGTCTGTTCACCACAACAATGGAGATGTGTAATATTAGTGCAGCTATGGTTTGTTCTTGAACATCAGTTCTGTTTTCCACTTTGATCACTCAGACCAAAAAAGTGTTGTTTTCAGATTCTTTCTTTTAAATCTATAAAGCACCTGTTCATTTTTTTTATTACAATTAGTTTCACATAAATGTTAGTGTTTCCTTTTATGATCTTTTAATGCTTACACTACACTGTACATGAAATCAAACCTAATAATGAGGCAGATAACATTCCTGTTACGATCCAGACTAGTGGTCTTACTGGGGCCGGTGAACAGGACTGTAAGCTTGCCATTGTGCCAGTTAAAGTAAAATCAAAGAGAGGTCAAAGAATAGTGGAAACGTATGCCTTTCTGGACCAAGGGAGTTCAGCATCCTTTTGTACAGCGGGTCTTATGGACAAGCTGAATATTGCTGGGAGGAGGACAAAGATTCTCCTGCGCACCATGGGACAGGAGAAAGTGGTGGACAGTTTCATTGTACCTGAACTTGAAGTTGCTGGATTGGACAGTGACATGTACTGTGATATGCCTAACCTCTTCACTCAGCATAAAATGCCTGTAGATATTGGTAACATCCCAAATCAACAGGACCTGGTTGACTGGCCACATTTGAAGCATGTTCATTTGCCAGAAATTAAGGCCAATGTTGAGCTTTTGATTGGCATGAATATGCCCAGAGCTCTAGAACCTTTGGAGGTCATCCGGAGTGTAGGTGATGGACCCTTTGCCATTAGGACTGTGCTCGGCTGGACTGTGAATGGGCCACTTAATCGAGAATGCTGTGGAAGGCCAGGATGTTTGGCAACAGTTACCGCCAACAGAGTTTCTGCTGTCACACTGGACAAGCTATGGAAACAGCAGTTCAAGATGGATTTTCCTGAGAGCAGCAATGATGAACAGATGGGGCTGTCAAAGGAAGACTTGAAGTTCCTGGAATTGGCCAGCAAGATGGTGACTTTGGGGGATTGGCACTACAGCATTGCCCTGCCACTAAAAGACCGAGACATAAGAATGCCTGACAACTGTGCAATTGAGCAACGAGCCTTAGGTTTGAAGAAAAGGTTCATCAGAGATAAAGACTTTCATAAAGACTACACTGCCTTCATGACAGATCTTATATCTAGAGGATATGCAAAGAGAGTCCCAGTCACAGAATTAGAGCGCCAGAAATGGGGAAGGATTAAACGTAACTTTGTTCCTGGAGATGTGGTCCTTATAGTGGATGATTCTGCACCTCGTGGTTCTTGGCTCATTGGGAGAGTCACCGGAGCTGCACCAGATGAAAGGGGGCTTGTGCGTCAGGTCTGGATTAAGACCCCAACCAGCCATGTGTGCAGACCCATCACAAAGATATGCCTTCTTCAGGAGGCCTCTGACCCATGACTATGACATTTTTGACACAGTGTGACATAACTAACTTTGAATTGACTTTAATGTTATGAGATGTACATCAGACTGACTATATTTAGGCTAAGTGCTGGTAACCTCTGGCCTATGACTGACTGACCATGTGCAGACAGAAGAAAAGAAGAGAAGACATGAGAAAATAACTTTGGTGGACTTTTGAGTATGTTATGTTGTCTCACTGGGTGTCTGTGATATGATGAAGTGTGTGTTGTGAGTTATGGTGTTGGATGTGTAATTATTACTGTAAAAATGTAATAATTAGGGGCCGGAATGTTGTGGATAGGCGTAGCTTTGGGTCACGTGGTGTCAGTAATAGTGATTGCTATATCACCTGTTCACGGCCCGAGGGAAATTTTGTGAATGAGTGGGTGATGGGGGAAGTCGACTTTTGCTGACCGCTCAAGCGTCCCAAGGCGTTCCCAGGCCAGCCGAGAGATATAATCTCTCCAGCGTGTCCTGGGTCTGCCCCGGGGCCTGCTCCCGGTGGGACATGCCTGGAACACCTCACCCAGGAGGCGCCCAGGGGGCATCCTTGTCAGATGCCCGAACCACCTCAGCTGGCTCCTTTCGATGTGGAGCAGCAGCTGCTCTACTCTGAGCCCCTCCCGGACGGCCGAACTTCTCACCCTATCTCTAAGGGAGAGGCCAGCCACCCTTCGGAGGAAGCTCATTTCTGCCGCTTGTATACGCGATCTCGTTCTTTCGGTCACTACCCACAGCTCGTGGCCATAGGTGAGGGTAGGGATTGTAACATTGTAAACATAATACAATTTTACATTATGTTACTGTCAGAGTCGGACGGTGCCCCGACCGGTCGACCTGTGTGTGTGTGTTTTTTTGTTCTCCTCTCTCGCTCCGCTTTTTCTCCGCTGCGATTGTTACCTCCGACCCGTAAGTGCTGCCACTCTGAGCTGCCTAATAAGCCTGGACGCGATCGAGACGGAGAGACGGAAGGGGACACTTCACTGATTCTAGGGAGTTTTGTGGACACACGAGGGGAGACGGGGAGAGGAGCACTGAAGGGACTTGCACTGTGGATAACTGTGGATTGATTTTGGCTTCACTGTAAATAAAGACACTGTTCAACTTAAACGAGAAGTCCGCGTCTAGGTTCGCTAACTCACCACCCTTAACAGCTACAATTTAACATCATGTAAAATTGTAACATCATGTTTACAATGTTACAATTTGTAAATTGTAACATTGTAAACATAATGTTACAATTTTATATGATGTTAAACTGTAACATAATGTAAAATTGTAACATTATGTTTACAATGTTACAATTTTACATTATGTTAAATTGTAACATAATGCTTAACAGATAATGGTTATCCTCTTTTTATATCATACATCATTGTCTCTGTAGGAGGGTCTGGAGCACTCCCTGCTGAGCCGCTGGGCTCAGTACCTTGCAGGCAGGTCCGACGATGACTTCATCATCTCACCTGAGCTCAAAATTCTGGTGCGTGAAGGCGTCCCTCGGGAGTATCGGCAGAGAGTGTGGCGCTGTTTGGTCCGAGCCAGAACTTTGACAAGCCAAGAGTGCCACATGCAACGCTATCAGCAGGTACAGCTGTAGAGAGAGAGAGTGCTTTATCCGCACCTGAGCACAGGTGGCTCCTCCTCCTTCCTGTTGGGAATGCTGGCGAGCACTCAGTAATCCTGTTCTGTTTCCAGCTGTGTGAGAAGAGTCGGACAGCTCCTAATCCTGCCTCCAGGCAGGTCCAGCTGGACCTTCACCGAACCCTGACGACCAATCAGCACTTCTCCTCGCCGTCCAGCCCCGCCCTCCAGCCCCGCCCTCCAGCAGCTCCGCCGCATCCTTCTGGCCTTCTCCGGGCATAACCCTGCCATTGGCTACTGCCAGGTACTCAACAGGTCAGAACAAAAGTATAAATTTTATATCTGAGTTCTTATGTGGACCCGCCTTCCAGGCAGAACCTCACCTTCCATGAATGTCCACAGGTTAGCGGCCCTCGCTCTGCTGGTCCTCCAAAGTGACGAAGACGCCTTCTGGTGTCTGGTGGCAGTGGTGGAAGCCATCATGCCTCAGGACTACTACACCAAGAATCTGGTGGCCTCTCAGGTCAGCAGACACACTCACCTGCTTGCCTGCTGTGATCTGTTTTAGTGATCAGTGAGGCTGATCTCTGTGAGTCTTTGTGCTCAGGCGGACCAGCGCGTGCTGAAGGACTTCATGGCGGAGAAGCTTCCTCGCCTGGCATCTCACTTTGAGGATCACAACATTGACGTCTCTCTGGTCACCTTCAACTGGTTCCTGGTGGTTTTTGTGGAGAGTCTGCCCAGCGACATCCTGATGCCTCTGTGGGACGCCTTCCTGTATGAGGGTACCAAGGTACCATACACCCGAACACACCATGACAGAAATGCAGACAACACTTGAATGCACCACAGTAGTGTCCATGGAAACAAAAATGATTTTGTTTTGACCTTTAGATGTCTTTATTTACATTTTAGGAGTAATAAGACATTGTTTACTAAGCATGGGGAACTGTCATGTGACATGAAATAGGAGTGGGAAAGCAGATCATTCTAGTAACGACCTCACAGTCTACCACAAGCAGCGTAAATCCAGACGATGAGCGGGACAATGGCTTTGGGCTTGTTTCTGCAATGTGACAAATGCAGCACAGCTTTTACATCGTTTGTCTCAGGAAATAAAATCACAGTTCAGACACAGAAATATATACCACACAGGGATAAATGCTGACAACAGCTTCAGCCACGTAGATCCAACCCAAAAGTTTAATTTAAACTTAAAGCTCAACTACCAAGTAAGTTAATATTATCTGGCAACTGAGGAACCAAGTGGCTTATTGGAAATCGATCAGAGCTGTAATGAGTAAAGGGCCCAACTGCACCACAACTGAAAGAGTAATTTTATGACTCACCTCCTCAAAGTTTCCAATTAATTGTGTGGCGTGAGTGTCCTGTTATGAAATGCGTGTCTGTGCTGCAGGTGATCTTCAGATACACTCTGGCTCTGTTCAAATACAAAGAGGACGACATCCTGAAGATTCACGACAGCGTGGAGATCTACCAGTACCTACGCTTCTTCACAAAGACCGTCTCCAATGCCAGGTACGCACTCGCCTCCACCCGCCTTAATCTACGAGCTGTTACACTCTCAGAAGTGTAGCGGATGTAGCTGTTGAATCTTTGAGCTTCAAACCCTTTTTACTGAAATTTTGTGAGAAGTTTAAATTTCCCTGATCACAGTAACAACGATTTAAAGATTTTTAAGTATCTGCAGCTCTCGGATACATGTGGTCCAGTCAGTCCAGTATTTCCTGCTCAAACTGCAGTACCTGAAGTATCAAGCAGCATAAAACAGAAACACTCAAGCTGATCAGTTTCCAGTTCCTCTGTGTTGGTGATCGAGTCCTTTCCACCTGCGTGTGTCCATGCAGGAAGCTGACCAGCATCGCCTTCAACGACACGAACCCATTCCCCAGCCGGCTGCTGAGGAACCGGCGAGTGCTCCACCTGGAGCGCCTGCAGGCGGAGCTGCGTGAGCTGGAGGAGCAGCACAAGGAGTTCATCACCGAGAGCGTCGTACGGAAAGACAAAGAGCTCGACGTCATGGTGAGCGAGGACGACGAGGACCTCTGATCACACGGGACGCTTCAGCTGCTCACTTCGAGACGACGATGAGTTTTCCATGAGTTCAAGAGAATTTTACTAAACCGGCTGTTAACTGGTTTCCTTCACACCAAACACAGGATTGTGTCAGGTTCACCATCTCTACTAACACTACAAGGAAACAGACGCATACAGATTTAACTGCATCACATCTCTGAAACAAGCTTGCAGTAAACAAATGTGTACTGTGTTCACGTGTGTAATAAGTCAGGCTGCAGAAATGTGCAGATGTATTTCAGTGAATTCATTTGGATTAATATGTGATAGCTTATTTATTTCATTGCATCTTTTGCTTTATACCTAAAAATGCGTGACATTTCTAAATGTAGTCACATCCCTATGAAACATGGTTGATTATCAGCTGTAGTCACAGCTGGTGATAAAGTAATTAAAATGTCCAGCTATTCAAAAATAGGGCATTCTGCACAATGAGTACTTTTTGGTACTTGAAGTATATTTTGATGCTGATGCTTCAGGGCATTGTGCTGCATTGTCGAAGCTCTCTGGGCTTCCGGTTAGAACGACCTCACAGTGTTTTATTTTGATCTGGTGTAAAGTGCATTGTGCAGAAATGACAGCATGATAGTCACATGATAAAACTGACTTTTCTTTTTTTTTTTAATTTTACTGGGTGTGCATCTTGTTCAAATGTCTTTTTCAGCATTTGTACATAAATATTCTGTATATAAATATTTGATTTTCATTTATTTTACAGAGTCCTTTATTTTGTTTCACAAATATGACATTCATGTCAAATGACATCTGCAGACTTTATAATGACCAGCAGGGGGCAGTGTATTGCAGTCTATGAGAACATTTACTGAGACCTGTTTCATGCACTAGTTTCATGTCTCATTGAATCCAACATGATGTTGATTTTGTAAATTAAGGTCACATCTTCATCACATCTAATTTC
Organism: Diplotaxodon limnothrissa; assembly: GCF_057381915.1. Taxonomy (NCBI): domain Eukaryota; kingdom Metazoa; phylum Chordata; class Actinopteri; order Cichliformes; family Cichlidae; genus Diplotaxodon; species Diplotaxodon limnothrissa. The sequence goes on along the minus strand of NC_140597.1, from coordinate 10,479,480 downwards.
AAAACACTGATCATTTTTAAAAAAAAATGAATTCCATACCAATTGCAGGAATAAAATAGGAATAAATAACAAACGAGAAATACATACAAAACAAGAGAAAGGCACACATGAGAGAACAGGTCACATGACAGCACAGCATTATCTACCCACAATTTGAACTAAATAACAGATAGCACAGGCAATGAAAACAAACGGAAATCAGAATAAATTTAAAAACTTTTATTGATGTTAACTTGAAGTGCTGAATTAGCCCTGTTGTCAGTTCAAATCACTTCAATCTATAGCGCACTTTAAGGTCTTTAGACCTTAAAAAGTAATACACTGCAAGGTAAGCTTGCAGCATCTTACTTTAAGGTCAACTGTGAAACTTTGTGGAAAGCCTGAGACAAGTTGATGAGTCAGTGAAGCGCACTTCCTTCTGATGACGGCTATACTGAGGTGAGTTTTTAAGCATATCCTGAACTTTATTCATTATTAGACTTCTGACACCTGGCAAATAAACTCTCACGCGATATGAGAACATAACAGCAAAAAGCCAGTAGCTGGTACATGAATGGATAAAAATTGGATCCCTCAGGGAGGCGCCACCACTTGATCTTCTCCACCGTCGTGGTTGGTGTTCTTCGTCGTCGTTGGCCAAGGTTGAGTCGGAGATCCATCACAAGTAGCCGATGTTGAGGGCCAATATTGGTTGATGGTATGACTTTTACGTTCGTGACTAGGCTGAGATGGGGTCTTCGGACTAGCCAGTAGTCGATTTGGGTGTCTCTGCCGCCGCTGGAGTACGTGATGAGGTGTGCCGGCTTCTTTTTGAAGAAGGTGTTGGTCACGGCAAGATCGTGGGCCTCTGCGTAGTCCAGTACCCGGCAACCCTCGTCGTTTCTGGTCCCAAATCCTTGGCCGCCATGGAATCGGTGATATCCGTCTCTCCCCTTGCCTACATGTCCATTTAGGTCGCCGCCTACCGCCACGTGTTCCTCAGGGCTAATCGTTTGCAGGTGGTCGTCGAGGGCGCGCCAGAATTCTGTCTTCTCCTCGTCGGGGCAGTTGGTCTGTGGTGCATAGCAGGAGATCAGGGGGGGGCTAGAGGGGCTTGAGCACCCGCCCCTTTCCTGATGAGTGCCCAAAGTGCCCTTTTGTTGAGGCAACTTTTAAATATTTTTTTATTTATTTATTTATTTATTTTATGTGTGTGTGCGTGCGGAGTCCTGTCTGTGCCCCTCAACAATAATATTTAACTATTAATCATAGTTTTGCTAAATAAAAGGATCTGGCTTGCATCAGTCACATGATCACATTTAACCAATGATCGCCCTCGACGGCAGAACGCGCTGGTTACGAGCCGGGAACGAGCTCACAAAGAGCACGCGCATTTGTTGCGGTCCGGAGCTGTAGGAGAAACACAAGTTAACTCAGAGACACAGACTGATGCGACAAACCCAGTAAGTAGGTGTACAGCGCACACTGTAGTGTGTAGCACACAGGAGTATTAGCTTATTACATACACGTTGGTAAGCTGTCTTGTTGCAACTGACGAACTGAAACAAACGAGCGTGCTGTGTGTGCAACAGCGTGACAAACATTACCTGTCCTTTTATTAACTGCACAAGTAGTGCTGGTCATAGCTGCTGGCTACCTGTGTAAGGCTGTCATGGGTCTGTAGCTCTGTCACCGTTTTAGGGAACATATTTAGTTTTAAAGTAAGTTTCTGGGCATTTCCTGCCTTTCTGGAGGGATTATATTTCACTAAAAAACGATCTAATATGCATGTCCACATAATAATTATTATAATTATAATATATTAAAAAACACACGCTGTATTTTAAAGAACATACATTAAGAAGCAGATTATATTAGATTTATATTTTAAATAAGACAAAAGTTGGATTTTACAGCAGTAAAATGATTGTATCTCTACAGTTTAAAAATGTAATAAGCTTTGCCCTGCACAGAGTGGATAGTGAAACAAATGGAATCATCATAAATACATTATTTCATATTTATTACTTCCCCCTCCTCATTGCTTTATTATTGTAGCTCTAGTAATAAATAATAATGTAAGGATGCCCATAGTATATACAGTATTCTGAAGAAGGTCTAAAATGTCACTGTGTGTGCATGTGTGTGTTTTATTTAGCTGGATTTAAAAAAATATTACTCATGATATAACATTGTGCAGACATGGCTGGTAAGGACATGAGGAGGAAACAGGAGCTGTATGAGGCTACTAAAGGCAGGGCTATAACATTTTGCTGTCATCATTTTATTATAGATTAAGTGCAAGAGTTGTTAGGTGTGGATAATTAGATTATAGTTTATTGCAATAGCAAGTTGTGCCTTGTTCTCAGATAGACAGCAAGTGGAGAGTGATATATGAAATGATGGGAAGGAAGGAAGAAGAGAAGCAAAGAGTGATTCACAGGCAGAGCCGAGTTTATGTCACAGTTTTTCGTTGCCTTATGGTTCCAAGCGCTGTCACCAATCTTTGCATTTTGTTATTATCTCATGAAACTTGTTTAATCAGCTACCATCTCTCCTGTGGACTTTTTAATGTCTACAGTCTCAGATCAACACAGCCCTGCCCTTCCCATATTAGATTCTTGATGAATGTGTGTTGTTGTTATTCAGCATGGTTCAATGTGCCCCTTTTTAACTTTGAGCACCCGCCCCTTTAAACCTCTCTGCACGTCCCTGATAGAGACAGGTTTTAAAGACTAGAAATGAAAACATGTGAGTCCTGTCTTTAAATAAAAATATATAATTCCCTATATTCCTATCTATTCTTGACATTGAAGCTTTACTCTTCTTGATATTGTGACAAAATACTCTTGGGTTAACCACGAGCTTTCTAAAAACTTGCATATAACAATTGTGCACCATTCATTCCTCATCTTTGCTGCCCATCATTACAACTTTGCTAATGATGGGCAGCAGGTTAGTGTCATGATGTCACCTCAGACATAGTTAAAAGCCCTGTTAACGTAGCTGCTTCTCGCCGGGTGCGGTGGCGCGTGCCTGTAATCCAAGCTACCGGGAGGCTGAGGTTGGAGGATCGTTTGAGCTCACGAGCTCTGAGCTGCAGCAGGCTATGTCGATTAACACAAAATAATTATCCTCATTCAAAAGTCATGTAAGAACCTCATTGGCTTACGGAATGTTGATGTTATTTAAAAAATTCATACAAAAACATGACCTCATTCTAGAATGTCATGTGACAACCTCATTGGCTTATGGAATTGTGATGTCACAGGCTTCTGAATCCATAAATAGGGGTGAGGAGGTACAACTTTCAGTCCGTTATTTGCAGCACTTATGTTAGCAGCATTCAAACGTTCACCAGTAAAGCATTTTCAAACATCTGGATACTTTTCGTACTCACGGTATACAGACTCCAACATGTCTCAGAAAGAGCAAGAAAGACAAGAAGCTGACCCCAGCTCTATTCCATGGTATGAGTCCCTAGACCCTTACATCAGCTCTCTTCCTTGGGATGAACAGGTGGAATTAGAGGAAAAGCGATTGGAAGAAATGGAGAAGGAAAATCTCATGAACAGAGAAAAGATTAAGATCCTGACAGAAGAAAATGAGAGAAAGAGCGCTGAATTAGAAAAATTATCCTACCAGCTTCAGGAAAGGGAAGGTATTATTGAGGAGAAACAATGGGCTCTCCAAGATAAGAAGAATCACGAGCTCCAAGGAAAGCTTGATGAAGCTCTAGAAAAAATTAAAGATCTGCTCCAAAATGAGAAAAAAGAGAGCATTAAAGGGGATAAAATGCTCAAGAAGAATCAGGAGCTCCAAGAAAAGCTTGATGGAGCTCTGGAAAAAAATAAAGATCTGCTCCAAAAGGAGAAAAAAGAGAGCATAAAACAGGAAAACATGGTCAAGAAGAATCAGGAGCTCCAAGAGAAGCTTGACGAAGCTCTGGAAAAACTGAAGGAAATCCACCAAGAAGAGAAGCAACAGTCCACACAGCAGAGAGACATGCAGAGCAAACTCCAAGCCATGGAGGAAAAATACAAAGCGCTGCAGGTGAAACATGACAAAACTCTGCACAAAAGTCAACAGTTGCTTCAAGACAAGAAGCAAATGGAAATGAAACAGAAGGAAATTGACTCCAAGCTTGACGAGATGGAGGAAAAACACAGATCGCTCCAAATCAAGCTTGAGAAAACAGTGCACAGAAATAAAGAGTTCATTCAAGAGAGAGAGCAACAAGAAATGCTGGAGAAAGAAACAGACTCCCAGCTTGAAGTCTTGGAGGAAAAACTGAAAATGCTGCAACTAACTCTTGAGGAAACACTGCTCAAAAATAAAGAGCTGCTTCAAGAAAAAGACCAACAGAAAATACATCAGGAAGAAATGGATTGCAAGCTGAGGAACATCGAGAAACAAAATGAAGGCTTGCAAGTGATGCTTGATGAAGCTCTGGAGAGAAATAAAGAGTTTCTGCACGAGAAAGACCAACAGAAAATAAAAAAGGAAGAAATGGATTGCAAGCTGAGGCACATCAAGAAACAGAATGAAGGCTTGCAAGTGATGCTTGATGAAGCTCTGGAGAGAAATAAAGAGTTTCTTCACAAGATAGACCAACAGAAAATAAAAAAGGAAGAAATGGATTGCAAGCTGAGGAACATTGAGAAACAAAATGAAGGCTTGCGAGTAATGCTTGATGAAGCTCTGGAGAGAAATAAGGAGAACCTCCAAGAAAAGAAACAAGAGCCCGTAGAGCAGAGAGACCTGCAGAGCAAACTCCAAGCCATGGAGGAAAAATACAAAGCGCTGCAGGTGAAACATGACAAAACTCTGCACAAAAGTCAACAGTTGCTTCAAGACAAGAAGCAAATGGAAATGAAACAGAAGGAAATGGACTCCAAGCTTGACGAGATGGAGGAAAAACACAGATCGCTCCAAATCAGGCTTGATAAAAAAGTGCACGGAAATAAAGAGCTTCTTCAAGAAAAAGACCAACAGAAAATACAACAGGAAGAAGAAAAACTTCATCTCCAGAGGAAAAATCAAGCACTCCAAGAATTGTATAACGAAACAAAGTACAAATCAACTGTACTGGAAGAAGAAAAGAAAAAGCTGGAAAAACAATGCTCAGCGATGCAGAGTAGCATCAATGAGATGCTGAGAAAAAATACCGAACTTGAGGAACTTTCTAAGACCTTGAAGTACAAAAACACTGAAATCCAGGCGCAAAAGCAAGAACAACAGAAAACACATAAAGACCTGCAGTGTAGACTTCAAGAAATCCAGAAGAGAAACCAGCAGCTGGAAGACATGCACACAGATGTGCACAAGGCAAAGCGAATAGAGGAGGCAACAGTTAAAGAACTGAAAGACAAGCTTAAAGAAAAACAAGAACAATTAGAAGACATGGTGAAAAGATGCAACAAACTTGAGAAAGAAAACGCAGAAACAATCGATGAGCTGAAAACCCTCATCATTGAGAAAAAAGTGCTGGTGGAAGAGTATCTGAAAAAGAAGAAAAAACGCTTCCACTGGTTCTGGAGGAGGGGCACTGCTGCTTCTCACCTGATGTAACCTCGTCTTCCTCCACCTCTATTCCATCTTCATTTCCCCCCTTCCCCTCCCTCCTTTTTCTTTTTTCACCCTCACCCCCCGACCAGTCCCGGCAGTTGACTGCCCCCTCCTGAGCCTGGTTCTGCCATAGGTTTCTCCTTTAGGTGTCTTTCACTTTAAAAGGAGTTTTTCCTATCCACTGTCGCCTGCTGCTTGCTCAGAGGGGATTGTTGGGGTTTTCTCTCATCTCTCTCTTTCATTCTTTCTATCCTTTCCCCCCCTTCTGCCTTTTCCTTTACCCAATAAACACAATTGCCCACATTTTACATTTGTTTGAAAAATGTCTTCATTCAACAATAATTCATCTTAGGTATAAAAACAAGAAATAGGTAATAGCTGCATGTGTGTTTGTGTGTGTGCATAATATACATACTTGTTTCCCAGAAAGATTTAATACTAGATGGATAGAGACCAGGGACGTGCAGAGGGGGGGGCTAGAGGGGCTTGAGCACCCGCCCCTTTCCTGATGAGTGCCCAAAGTGCCCTTTTGTTGAGGCAACTTTTAAATTTTATTTATTTATTTATTTATTTATTTTATGTGTGTGTGCGTGCGGAGTCCTGTCTGTGCCCCTCAACAATAATATTTAACTATTAATCATAGTTTTGCTAAATAAAAGGATCTGGCTTGCATCAGTCACATGATCACATTTAACCAATGATCGCCCTCGACGGCAGAACGCGCTGGTTACGAGCCGGGAACGAGCTCACAAAGAGCACGCGCATTTGTTGCGGTCCGGAGCTGTAGGAGAAACACAAGTTAACTCAGAGACACAGACTGATGCGACAAACCCAGTAAGTAGGTGTACAGCGCACACTGTAGTGTGTAGCACACAGGAGTATTAGCTTATTACATACACGTTGGTAAGCTGTCTTGTTGCAACTGACGAACTGAAACAAACGAGCGTGCTGTGTGTGCAACAGCGTGACAAACATTACCTGTCCTTTTATTAACTGCACAAGTAGTGCTGGTCATAGCTGCTGGCTACCTGTGTAAGGCTGTCATGGGTCTGTAGCTCTGTCACCGTTTTAGGGAACATATTTAGTTTTAAAGTAAGTTTCTGGGCATTTCCTGCCTTTCTGGAGGGATTATATTTCACTAAAAAACGATCTAATATGCATGTCCACATAATAATTATTATAATTATAATATATTAAAAAACACACGCTGTATTTTAAAGAACATACATTAAGAAGCAGATTATATTAGATTTATATTTTAAATAAGACAAAAGTTGGATTTTACAGCAGTAAAATGATTGTATCTCTACAGTTTAAAAATGTAATAAGCTTTGCCCTGCACAGAGTGGATAGTGAAACAAATGGAATCATCATAAATACATTATTTCATATTTATTACTTCCCCCTCCTCATTGCTTTATTATTGTAGCTCTAGTAATAAATAATAATTTAAGGATGCCCATAGTATATACAGTATTCTGAAGAAGGTCTAAAATGTCACTGTGTGTGCATGTGTGTGTTTTATTTAGCTGGATTTAAAAAAATATTACTCATGATATAACATTGTGCAGACATGGCTGGTAAGGACATGAGGAGGAAACAGTAGGAGCTGTATGAGGCTACTAAAGGCAGGGCTATAACATTTTGCTGTCATCATTTTATTATAGATTAAGTGCAAGAGTTGTTAGGTGTGGATAATTAGATTATAGTTTATTGCAATAGCAAGTTGTGCCTTGTTCTCAGATAGACAGCAAGTGGAGAGTGATATATGAAATGATGGGAAGGAAGGAAGAAGAGAAGCAAAGAGTGATTCACAGGCAGAGCCGAGTTTATGTCACAGTTTTTCGTTGCCTTATGGTTCCAAGCGCTGTCACCAATCTTTGCATTTTGTTATTATCTCATGAAACTTGTTTAATCAGCTACCATCTCTCCTGTGGACTTTTTAATGTCTACAGTCTCAGATCAACACAGCCCTGCCCTTCCCATATTAGATTCTTGATGAATGTGTGTTGTTGTTATTCAGCATGGTTCAATGTGCCCCTTTTTAACTTTGAGCACCCGCCCCTTTAAACCTCTCTGCACGTCCCTGCAGGAGATAATCCGTAGGACGGTCGGGTCGGCGTCGATCTTCACTGACATGATGCGATCCGATATGCGGGTAACTTCGACCACGTTGTGCCGGAGCTTTATTATTAGACTTCTGACACCTGGCAAATAAACTCTCACGCGATATGAGAACATAACAGCAAAAAGCCAGTAGCTGGTACATGAATGGATAAAAATTGGATCCCTCTTAGATTGAATTGGTTGCCCTCTTATATTACGTTGTTTTGAACCTAACCGCATCCACTGAATTAATGCAGTTTTCAGGACAGTAAAAACAGAGAACTCTGATATACACAATTTCTGATTGCTGATAGTGTTTCTTAATGCAAAATGGGCTTCCATTTAAAATGCAATTGCTTTATGTTCGATCTTTAGTGAAGAAGGGTCATTTTTGATTCTGTGGACAAGGGATGCAAATGGAATGTGAAGGCAACAGGTAGTAGGGTGAATTAGGGTTTCGTGTGGTCTTCAGTGCATGAATTTTATTGCCACTTTATTTCAACTTTTTATTAATATACTCAAAAGAAAAACAAGAACCACAAAGGAGATTCTTGTGATTCTTGTTTGTGCTATCTGTTTGTGAAAGAAAGCACATTTTACCACATCATACTGTGTTTGCTGCCATTTATTTTACTCGTCCTGCCTGAGTGTCTGGGCTGCGTTTGTCTGTGCACCTTTGTTCTGGCCTTCTGCTGATGGGTTTCACATGCTGGGCTTTCCCTCTTGGTCCACACCCAGCAGCCTGCTGCTGACCACACACAGCCTACAAACTGATCCATCCATGCATCCATCCATGCATGCATGGCCTGGTTATTGTTGAGTTATCACCTCCAGCTCCTTGCTCATAACCAGGTAGATACTGGGCTGGGCCTGATCTCTGAGCTCAATAACAATGACAAAAATGCCAAACACTTTACTCTTCATGGTAAAAAATGTTTATAATACAGTAAAAACTGGATGTAGCCAAAATCAGTGTTTTATATACAGTGTAAGTGAACAACATTGCTACACTGCTGGTGTTTGATTGATAGAGGCTTTCTTTATAAGAACTATGATATCATTTCTTTTGCTGATTAACAGTTTTTATATAATTTTTATATCATATATAGCTTTCAAGAAGCCAAAGATCACTGGACGAAAAGACTACAGACCTGTGGCTCTGACATCTGGTCAGGAAGTCTTTTGAGCACCTGGTTCTCTCCTATCTTAAGACCCTCACGGCCCCCCTCCTGGACCCCCTGCAGTTTGCATACAGAGCCAACAGGTCTGTAGACGATGCCATCAACATGGCCCTACACTTTGTCCTGCAGAATCTATGCTAGGATCCTGTTTGTGGACTTCAGCTCTACCTTCAACACCATCCTTTCAGATCTTCTTCAAGGATTGCTTTCCCAGATGAATGTGCCTGATCCCATCTGCCGGTGGATCACTGACTTCCTGACGGACAGGAAGCAACCAGTGAGGCTGGGGAAGAATGTCTTGGACTCCCGGACCATCAGCACGAGCTCCCCTCAGGGCTGTGTTCTTTCTTCTATGCCCTTCTCCCTGTACACCAACTGCCGCACCTCCAACCACCAGTCTGTCAAATTAATTAAGCTTGCAGATGACACCACCATTATTGGACTCCTCTCAGACGGGGATAAGTCTGCCTACAGGATGGAGGCTGAACATCTGGTGTCCTGATGCAGCCGCAACAACCAGGTGCTGAATAAGTGTTATTTTCATTTATCACTGGCCCAAGTACATTTTTATTGGCTTGTGAACAAAGCTGTAGTTTTTGTATTTTTAAATATTAACGCAATTTAATTGAGACATTATTTATATTATTTCACTTTCAATGTGAAAAATGCTGTAAAAACGTTGAAAATAATGGTCACCCCTGTTCGCTGCAATGTAAAATAGTACAACTGCTGTCAGCCTTCATTAAGTTGCATCATTTAAACATTTGCATATTTTTATTCAACTTCTGCAGGATGCTTTGATGAAAGACTCCCTTTTCCCAAGTAGAGGCTTTACTAGAGGTCACAGGAACAGCGCTGCTGTTTTGGATGCGGAAAAATGTTGTCTTTCACTCTACCTGAGCTCAGTGTCCCAGTAAGGGCTCCGCCTCATTGTAGCTGACGCTGAAATGTTTGTGTGGGTTGCCATGACAACACCAGAAGTGCATCTGAGATCGTGTCCAAATTCATGGGCTGCATCCTCCTGAGGACTCGGTGTTCTGACAAAACGTCTTACTTTGGCAAAACGTCCTACCGTAAGTAGTTCATGCGTTCTCGGCGGCTCTAGTGACCCTCGAACTCTCGGCTAGCTATCGAGGTGGTGGATAACATACGTCTCCCCCACAAGAGCACGAATCTACAACTTTTCTACTACTGTTTTTACAAGGCGTACACGGTAAAAACATTATGCTGTTATTTGTTAGGCACTTGTGCATCTTGTGAAAAGAAATAAGTGGCTGAGATGGATGTCATATGTGCTATTGATATTATTTTACTCGTTTCTAGTTTTCACGGTGCTCCATGATTGTGAGAGGAATAAAAAAGAATTGTGGACATCAGTACGAAGCATGGATTCTTTTGACCAGAGTAGATACACTGGTCCCTTGAATATACTAATCTTTTTGAGGTGGGTGACTGTTCCTGTGTATTTACAGAAACAATGGTTGTGATAACCTCAGCTGTTTCAGAGGGTGACTGTTCGTTGCTTTGCGCACTTTTAAATCTGTATACAATGGTTTGTTCCCTTTTTGTGTTCTGAGGTTTAAACAAAGATGTACTAGATGTATTATACCGGTCCCTCGAATCTACAAATCTTTTAGATGTGGATGACTGTTCATTTTCATCTGTGTTTACAGAAACACTGGGTGTTGGAACCTCAGTAGTTTCTTTTTGGCTGACAGACTCTGGAGCTGTACAAGAGGAATAAAGAGCTGCAATGCTTTTGTGAACCTGACCTGGGAAGGGAGAGAAATATATTTTTGTTTTGTTTTTGTTTGTCTTCTTGTTTTATTTGATTCCTTGTGGGATTTGGATCCAACAAGTAAAGTATGCATATTATGCACACACACAAACACACATGCAGCTATTACCATTTCTTGTATTCTTGAATAAAGACATTGATCTGACACATTTAAAATGCAGCCAATTGTTTTTATTGTTATATTATTAAGAAAAAAGAAAAGGTGGGGGTGGGGGGATGTAAAGAAGAGCTTAAAGGAAAGGGCTAGAGGAGAGAAAACCCCAACAATTAGCAGGGCATTTTTTTACTTGGACAAATTGTTAATAAAGTTTCCATATCTGTAACAATGATGACAGTATAATTGTTTATAAACAATTATATTGACAATTATATGTGTCCAGTATGTTGGCTCATTTTCTTTTACTTTTTGCATTTGAAAATAAAAGTTGGGCTGATTTTGACACCATTACAAGAAGTGTTGTTAATGATTCTTTTTGAATTAAAATCAGGTTACCACAAATTGTTTTTTAATTTAATTTCATTTGAAATGTTTGTCAGTGGGTAAACAATTCGTAATGCAAAGTCAGAAACATCGAGTTATTCTTGTACTGCATGCTTGCAATAAATAAGTTGTCCTAACAGTCAGTCAAAGGAGCTTGGAAAGAAAAGCGTCTGGACTTCTTTGAGTTGAAGTGACTGATATATATATTTTTTGTCTGTTTGTTTTGTTGGTTTTTGTTTTTTGCCCTTTATCACCATTCCTCTTCCCTGCTGTTTTTCTTTCCCTCTTTCTTTCTCCCCTTTCTTTCCCCCAGTCATGTCTGTCCTATGTGTAGCAAGTGAAAATAAAATAAACAATAAAAACAAAGGTGAATCAAATAGACCAATACGGCAAGGCCGGGATGGTCCATTTGGTAAAGTAAATCCGTTAGTTATATTTAACATAATGTTAAATGGCAACATTCTGTTTACAATGTTACCATTTCACATTGTGTTAAATGGTAACATTCTGTTTACAATGTTACCATTTCACATTATGTTAAATGGTAACATTCTGTTTACAATGTTACCATTTCACATTATGTTAAATGGTAACATTCTGTTTACAATGTTACCATTTCACATTGTGTTAAATGGTAACATTCTGTTTACAATGTTACCATTTTACATTGTGTTAAATGGTAACATTCTGTTTACAATGTTACCATTTTACATTGTGTTAAATGGTAACATTCTTTTTACAATGTTACCATTTTACATTGTGTTAAATGGTAACATTCTGTTTACAATGTTACCATTTCACATTGTGTTAAATGGTAATATTCTGTTTACAATGTTACCATTTTACATTATGTTAAATGGTAATATTCTGTTTACAATGTTACCATTTTACATTATGTTAAATGGTAACATTATGTTTACAATGTTACCATTTACATTATGTTAAATGGTAACATTATGTTTATGATGTTACCATTTTACATTATGTTAAATTGTCAGTAGGCCTGGTACCGGAACCGGTACTGGACCCCCTTTTACTTTCAGCCATCAGAAGAGGGTACACTGTGGTCATAACAATACTCAGACTGTAGCATTTAAAGGTCCCAAAGTGTACCAGGAAAATATCCCCCGCACGATTACACCAGCAGCCTGAATTGTGAATGTGAGGGAGGATGGATCCATGCTTTCATGTTGTTCACTCCAGGCTGATATAAAAATGATATAACTAATACTACTTCTACTAATAATGACAATAACAACAAAATAATAATAATAATAATGTCAAAAATACCAGTAATAATAATAACAATAACAACATAAACAACAACATTACTACTAATAATAATAAAGATAAACAAATGTATTAAAAAATTAATAATGATAATAATAATAAAACTGATCATAACAGTAACAATATCAATCATAACAACAACAGTACTAACAACAATAATAACAATAACAATGAAGGTGTTGCTGCAGATCTGAGTCCCGACTCTGCTGCCTTTCTAGTGCGGCAAAGAAAGTAAGAAATAGAAAAAGAAAAACACAAATAAACTGAGTGTGAGGGTTTTTCTACAAGTTACACTGAATATTTGCACAGACATGCTGACTGTTTGCTGGGAGACGTCACCTGTCTTTTATAGAATAGCAGGTAAGCTGTTCTCTGCCGCTGCTCACACACAGACTCACACGTGGTCTGGCAGACCAACTCGTCATCGTACGTGAGCCGGCTGTCTGTGACGTCGTCTCTTCCGCTCATCTGGTGAACGCCGTCACAGACGTAATGTCCTGAGAGGAGAAGGCGCACTTATTAACGTCTCATAAACTTTCAAAGCTGACCTGCATTCAGCACATGTGTCTGAAAGCACCCACTCACCGCTGTAAGCTGAGGAGCCCAAACGACTGATCACGCTGACCAACAAATAGCGAGCAGTTTACTGGGAGAGGGCAGCGGCACCACCCGTTAGCTTAGAAATGGGCTCCATCCATACTTGAAATGAATGGTGTGCCTTTTCCCTTACCTCTTCAGTAAAGGCTGTGTCCTGGCTGATCACCAGCTGCTGTGTCAGAACAATGGGGCTGTTCTTCTTCTCCACGGTGAACGATGGAGTGAACGTAAACCACTTCAGATGGAGGATCAGCACACTGAAAGAGATGAGACAAAGAGGAGAGGCTCAAAGGAAGACGCAAGGAGGACATGACATGAACAAAACTGACACCGACTGAACTGTGGTGGTTTGAGGCCTTTGGGGACCGATTTGAGGTTACTCACTTTGGCAGGTTCAAGAACAACAGCTCCTCTTTGATCTTCTTAGCTCCGCACTGGCATTCTTAGTCCAACAGGCCGCCCTGCAGCAGGGAGCAGGAGGAACAGGTGCATTAGAGTTAAACTCTTTTACAGATGAATTCACATATTCGTGGGAGCAAGCCTGTTCACAGAATAGAGTCTAAACGAGCTCTTACTTTCAGACTCCAGCCCCGCCCTTCAGCAGCATCCTGCTGGCTGGCACAACCTTGCCATTGGCTGCTGCCAGGGACTCAACAGGTTAGAACAAAAATATAAATATTATATCTGAGTTCTTATGTGGACCCGCCTTCCAGACACAACGTCACCTTCCATCAATGTCCACAGGTTAGCGGCCCTCGCTCTGCTGGTCCTCCAAAGTAAGAAAAAATGAGAAAAAATAAGGAGCAGACCAAGCAAAAGAGGGTATTTAAAGAGACAGTGTTCTTAAGGTGCATTTTTGGCGAGTTTTATTATCTAAATGTCATTGTGTCACTTTCTTATGAGGCTTCAGTGAACTGAAAAAGCTTCTGGGATGAGAAGCGAAACGTCTTCAAAAAAGTTAAAGAAGTCCGGTTGCTTTTTTCCCCCAAGCTCCTTAGAGTTCTCTGAAAATGGTCAGGTAGAAGGACTGGACTGAAAATGAGTAAAAAAGCAGCCAAAGCCCAAGGAAGTTGAAAGACTGGAAACTATTGCTGAGGTCATGTCAGTGTAAAAAGTTACCTACAAGTCTGGCACCTTGGAAGCAAAACATAAAGAAATAAGGTGTAAGGCCAAATGTTTGGTCCTGCAGCCAACCGGACCATGAAATATAGAGCACAGGTGAACAAAGTGAGGCAGCAGTTTGCTGATTTCCACCTTGTGCCTTTCATGTTGATCAGCTTAGTAGTTTGCCAGCTTTCTAGCTGTTAAAGACTTTTGGCGAGAGGTTATTCATATTTGAACTCTAATTGAACCCCTCTTTTTTACTGTTTTTTTGTTTGTTTGTTTTTGGGGGTTTTTTGTTGTCTTAGATGGCCTGACTCAGCAGGTGGGGGCAGTTTCTGAGTTCACCTTCGTTCAAACAGTGCAGAAATGGTTTCGCTATGCTCCAGACTGGATGGGTGGTGCAGGACGCCCGATATCCAGCCCCGTCATGGAGTAAACTAAAAACAGTAAATAATACATTTAACAAACAAGCAAGCTCTAAATTCAAGCGGAGAGACTGCAGACGTAGCCGCACCATTCCAGGGATTTTTGGTTAGCATGAGGGGTCTAGCCAGGACCCTTACTGGATACTTGGTGGGAATCGAACGTGCGACTCCAAAGATGTGTAGTATTACCACTACACTATCCAGCTGCGCTACACTATCCAACAAAAAAAGTTTTTAGAAGATTTGATAAAGTCTGATGCTTAATATTGTAGGGATATTAATATCCCTACAATATTAATACGGATTAATAACACAGAGAAGTCATACTTCTGTTATGACAGAATTAATTGGGTAAATTATATTTACAATTGTAACATTGTAAACTTAATGTTATGATTTTACATTATATTAAATTGTAACATGATGTAAAATCGTAACATTGTAAACTTAACGTTACAATTTTACATTATGTTGCAATTTAACATAATGTGAAATTGTAACATTGTAAACATAATGTTACAATTGGAACATCAGTCCATCTATCCATGCATCTTCATCTGCTTTATCCGAGGCCGGGTCGCGGGGGCAGCAGCCTAAGCAAAGAGGCCCAGACCCAACACGCTGTGTACTCACCTTTGCTAAGTACATGTGAGATCTTGAATAAAAAAAACAAAACAAAACACACTTTTCTTTTCTGTTTTATTGAAAGCACTTTACAGAAAGTGTAATTGTTTGTAATGAAGAAAGAAGTAGGTAGGTTTCCATGTGTAATTAGTGTGTTATTGCAGAAGAAGCTTAATGTGTACTTTGGAAAAACGATGAGAAAAAAAGGTGGCCGAAGAAGAAATGATAAATGTCCTTTTTTTTCAAGCCTTCTCTCAGCCGGCAGTTTCAGTGCCACGGCCCTCGCTTGGGGGGTGGGGAGACGTGCCCCCCAAGGAGACCTGCTAGATTGTTCAGAAGGTTGTTCTCATCCATCCAGATGGAGGATCACTAACAGGAGCGTGGAAGACTCCAGAATCCACTCTGGCTGGAATCCGGTGGATATGCAGTGTGTACAGGTACAGGACCATTTAAACGGACAGCATTTATAGAATGACTATTAAAAGTCAGCGAGTGTCAGTAATGTTAATGTGGTTATGTTAGTAATACACCGAGTGCTAATATAAGAGCTTTAAGATGCATTTGTAGATATTATTACGTGTTTTACCGTCTTTATGGTGCTAGCTTAAAGTTACGGTGTAAACGTTAGCTTATATTGGAGGAAAGCTGTTACTGGTTAAGCGATGTTAGCACAGAAATATTAGCTTCTGTCATGACTGATGAAGTTACTAGTTAATAAAGTTTTCAGTAAAGTGATTAATCGCAGCCACAGGTTGACAGCAAATATCTCGATTAGCTTCAGTGCATCTGTAATAAATATGTGCAAGTTTCAGTGCTTCGTTTAAACTGTATGATACTTATACTGACCCAGGGTCAGTGTAAAATACAATCCTAGCTGTGTGAACAAAGCCACTGTAAATTTAATCCTGCATGACAAACCTCAGGATGCAGGTTATTATTACTCTTTCCTGCTGGCACACCTGAGAGTCAGCTAGAAACTTATAGTGACGTGGACATCATGCAAAGACTGCCAGACTCTGTAATACTGCAAATGATCAGTGACTCAGGTTAACACTAAACTTCAAACGGTACCTCTGTGTGCTGAACATCTAGGATTGAGTCAGGCTGCATTGACTGTGGGACTTTAATGTGTTAAAAGCAGGTTGAAGACGGCTCAGAAACATTTGAAGATTAAAATTTAGCATTATGGCTGCTGGTGGTTTGTAATATCTACTCAGCTGTATTTTTGTTACTAATTTATGTTTGTTGTTGTTTAACACAGATTTCAGAAGAGCAAATATGCTTAATAGTTTAACTAGATTTCATTTGTCAGTGTTTGACTGCTGAGTCACCGGAAGAACTCATTTCATTCATTCTCCATATGATGTTAATTTACAGAAATGTTTCACAGGAACTGATTTCTCCCAAAGGTTGAACTAGTGTGTTTCCATAGATTACCTCTGTATGAATGTACTTCTTAAATGAAGGCAAGTGTTTGTCCTTTTTTGTTCCTCAGGTACAGTACGTGATATCAAGGGCAGGTGGTCAACACTGGGGACAAGAAGCAGACATACTTCCAAGAGGGAGCTGCAGTGAGGTCAGAGGTCAGAATCTGAAACAGCTCAGGTTTATATTTTAGAGGTTATAAAAAATCAAAATGTATTTATAAAGAAACCTTTAAATAATAGTCATAATTATGATTATTATAAGAAATATCAAACATTTAAGTGGATTTTCTGTTACACATATTGTGTTAGCCCTGCGATAAACTGGCAGCCTGTCTTTGTCCTGTATCAGCTGGGATAGGCTTCATCCTCCCGCAACCTTGAATTGGATACATTTTATTCCAATTATGTAATCTGATCATTTACAAACTCAAGGTATCTAATCAAAATGTAAGTAATAATTATAAAATGGGAAAGCAGAAATAAGTGTGACATAAATGTAAATGTGTGAGCTGACATAGAGCTACATGCAGTCTGAAAAACCTTTGTTGTCAAGTTTGCAGGTATATCAGCACAAGACATTCTTACATAGAAGAGACATTAAAGTCTCTAACTCAGTGAAGCATTATTGGTCCCGTC
Source organism: Diplotaxodon limnothrissa (assembly GCF_057381915.1). Classification (NCBI taxonomy): domain Eukaryota; kingdom Metazoa; phylum Chordata; class Actinopteri; order Cichliformes; family Cichlidae; genus Diplotaxodon; species Diplotaxodon limnothrissa. The sequence continues at coordinate 10,462,264 of NC_140597.1, read as the reverse complement.
TGTTTGGATAAATATAGTAAGTTGATGTATGTCCATTTATTGACACATTTTCTTAAGTGCTTATCCAGTTCAGGATCACAGTGGAGCTGCAGCTGGATATGTTCACTAAATAAACCTTACAAAAGTTAACAATAAACCTGCATCCATGTACGTTGTTGTCCACAGGATGAGAAAATCAAACTGGAACACTGTGGAACATGTTAATAAATGTTTGTGTGTTTATGCCTGTGTCTTTCACAGGAGGCGCTGGAAGGTTTCCCTAATAGTTCCTGGTGAATCAAAGCAGAACCATAAAGGTTGCTGGACTGCATGATGGCCTTACCCCTGAGCAGTCATCCTGTTAAAGGATGAACCAGTTAGAAGCTGTTTTCAAAGTAGCTGAGCAGATTTCATCTCAAGTAAGCGATTAACTGTTTGTTCATCTGTTCCGCCACTTAAAGAGCATTTAAGGACGTCTTTTGAGTGTCCAGTTGAATTAATTCTACTGGCTCTCATGGTCATTTGTTATTATAGTCATATTTTTCATGTTCATCCAGCTATTTAGTAAATTCTATCTATTTAGTAATATCCGTCAGCTATAAAATGTAATATAAATATAAAAATATCTAAATATCTCCTGCCCTTTATGTTTTAATGATGTAAGTCTGTTATCGTGTTACATTAGCATTCCTCACATATCAATGAGATGCTGTACAGTACAATCCTACTGACACAGCAGAGGGATAACGACAGCTATTCAACATCGTTACACGACACATTCGAGCTGCATGACGCAGACAAAGTGACTAAATCATCTTTTTGTGGTTTATTGTCTTCAAACCAGCAGACAAAGCCGATGGCAGAAGATGTCGGAGAAGAACTTCAGGCCGTGGACTGAAAAGGTATTTTTTTCTTGTTATCAAAAGACATTTGGAGTGGCAGCTTCTACAACTGGTTGTGCTAAAGTAAAGCTTACAGTCTAAGAAATCACAGTGTTGATATTCAGCACAAAGAGAAAAGCTCACTTGTTTGAATTTATTTACAATCATAGTTTTATAAATTCTGACTGTAAACAGCTTTTACAGCTTTGATATTGTTTGACACTCGATATCAGGTGATAGGGTTTAATTTAAAGGTTTCTGTGTCCCAATGAGCCATTTACACTGATCAGTGTCAGTTTAACTGTAACACATTCATTATTTAGATTCAACAAAGAAATAACTGAATGTAAAAAATGGCAGCCCTCAGGCAGGTTTATAGAGATACATGCATGCATTATGAAATTTATGTATCCCAGATAATTGTTATTCATCTAGTCATGGCAGACCTACCTCTTCCTCCCAAGTTAACTGCAACCCAAAATAACTAGTGGGGCTATTTACACACTCACAACCAGTGTGGGGTAAAAAGAGCCACCAAAAAACTGTCAGCCACAGATGTGCTAGAAGAGTTAGAAGCTCTACTTATGGAGAAACTTTCTAAGTCTAACAGGGGACAGGAACTCCTGCCCAAGTAACATGATATAAGCCCACATACAGCCCAGCCATAAAGTGAACCAAGTTAAAGACAGCATGGGACCAAATGCATGTAACCAGCCTGCACCCACCTGACATTTCTTCCTCCTGAATTAAATGAATGAAGGGATGAAAGTTAAATGACTACAAACCTAAAGCCACTAGTTCCCACACTGGAGCTCCCTGACACTGTGTGTTAACTGTATTTAGCTTGTATCAACAGTTGTAACAGGCTAAGCCACCTGAGACACTGCATTGAATTTGTTCCTGTCTTACTGGTTTCAGCTGACTGGTTTCAACTCAGATATTCTGCTTTTTCCTTTCAGTAGATCAAAGCAGCTCGTGCTCCTTCTGCTTCCAATTTAGAAGAAGAAGAAGAAGGCGAAGGCTTCAGCGAAGTGGCGTTCATGGTCTCAGTGAACAGTCACGGTCACACACTGCATGTGGTTTTAAAAGCAACATGTCTGTTCACCACAACAATGGAGATGTGTAATATTAGTGCAGCTATGGTTTGTTCTTGAACATCAGTTCTGTTTTCTACTTTGATCACTCAGACCAAAAAAGTGTTGTTTTCAGATTCTTTCTTTTAAATCTATAAAGCACCTGTTCATTTTTTTTATTACAATTAGTTTCACATAAATGTTAGTGTTTCCTTTTATGATCTTTTAATGCTTACACTACACTGTACATGAAATCAAACCTAATAATGAGGCAGATAACATTCCTGTTACGATCCAGACTAGTGGTCTTACTGGGGCCGGTGAACAGGACTGTAAGCTTGCCATTGTGCCAGTTAAAGTAAAATCAAAGAGAGGTCAAAGAATAGTGGAAACGTATGCCTTTCTGGACCAAGGGAGTTCAGCATCCTTTTGTACAGCGGGTCTTATGGACAAGCTGAATATTGCTGGGAGGAGGACAAAGATTCTCCTGCGCACCATGGGACAGGAGAAAGTGGTGGACAGTTTCATTGTACCTGAACTTGAAGTTGCTGGATTGGACAGTGACATGTACTGTGATATGCCTAACCTCTTCACTCAGCATAAAATGCCTGTAGATATTGGTAACATCTCAAATCAACAGGACCTGGTTGACTGGCCACATTTGAAGCATGTTCATTTGCCAGAAATTAAGGCCAATGTTGAGCTTTTGATTGGCATGAATATGCCCAGAGCTCTAGAACCTTTGGAGGTCATCCGGAGTGTAGGTGATGGACCCTTTGCCATTAGGACTGTGCTCGGCTGGACTGTGAATGGGCCACTTAATCGAGAATGCTGTGGAAGGCCAGGATGTTTGGCAACAGTTACCGCCAACAGAGTTTCTGCTGTCACACTGGACAAGCTATGGAAACAGCAGTTCAAGATGGATTTTCCTGAGAGCAGCAATGATGAACAGATGGGGCTGTCAAAGGAAGACTTGAAGTTCCTGGAATTGGCCAGCAAGATGGTGACTTTGGGGGATTGGCACTACAGCATTGCCCTGCCACTAAAAGACCGAGACATAAGAATGCCTGACAACTGTGCAATTGAGCAACGAGCCTTAGGTTTGAAGAAAAGGTTCATCAGAGATAAAGACTTTCATAAAGACTACACTGCCTTCATGACAGATCTTATATCTAGAGGATATGCAAAGAGAGTCCCAGTCACAGAATTAGAGCGCCAGAAATGGGGAAGGATTAAACGTAACTTTGTTCCTGGAGATGTGGTCCTTATAGTGGATGATTCTGCACCTCGTGGTTCTTGGCTCATTGGGAGAGTCACCGGAGCTGCACCAGATGAAAGGGGGCTTGTGCGTCAGGTCTGGATTAAGACCCCAACCAGCCATGTGTGCAGACCCATCACAAAGATATGCCTTCTTCAGGAGGCCTCTGACCCATGACTATGACATTTTTGACACAGTGTGACATAACTAACTTTGAATTGACTTTAATGTTATGAGATGTACATCAGACTGACTATATTTAGGCTAAGTGCTGGTAACCTCTGGCCTATGACTGACTGACCATGTGCAGACAGAAGAAAAGAAGAGAAGACATGAGAAAATAACTTTGGTGGACTTTTGAGTATGTTATGTTGTCTCACTGGGTGTCTGTGATATGATGAAGTGTGTGTTGTGAGTTATGGTGTTGGATGTGTAATTATTACTGTAAAAATGTAATAATTAGGGGCCGGAATGTTGTGGATAGGCGTAGCTTTGGGTCACGTGGTGTCAGTAATAGTGATTGCTATATCACCTGTTCACGGCCCGAGGGAAATTTTGTGAATGAGTGGGTGATGGGGGAAGTCGACTTTTGCTGACCGCTCAAGCGTCCCAAGGCGTTCCCAGGCCAGCCGAGAGATATAATCTCTCCAGCGTGTCCTGGGTCTGCCCCGGGGCCTGCTCCCGGTGGGACATGCCTGGAACACCTCACCCAGGAGGCGCCCAGGGGGCATCCTTGTCAGATGCCCGAACCACCTCAGCTGGCTCCTTTCGATGTGGAGCAGCAGCTGCTCTACTCTGAGCCCCTCCCGGACGGCCGAACTTCTCACCCTATCTCTAAGGGAGAGGCCAGCCACCCTTCGGAGGAAGCTCATTTCTGCCGCTTGTATACGCGATCTCGTTCTTTCGGTCACTACCCACAGCTCGTGGCCATAGGTGAGGGTAGGGATTGTAACATTGTAAACATAATACAATTTTACATTATGTTACTGTCAGAGTCGGACGGTGCCCCGACCGGTCGACCTGTGTGTGTGTGTTTTTTTGTTCTCCTCTCTCGCTCCGCTTTTTCTCCGCTGCGATTGTTACCTCCGACCCGTAAGTGCTGCCACTCTGAGCTGCCTAATAAGCCTGGACGCGATCGAGACGGAGAGACGGAAGGGGACACTTCACTGATTCTAGGGAGTTTTGTGGACACACGAGGGGAGACGGGGAGAGGAGCACTGAAGGGACTTGCACTGTGGATAACTGTGGATTGATTTTGGCTTCACTGTAAATAAAGACACTGTTCAACTTAAACGAGAGGTCCGCGTCTAGGTTCGCTAACTCACCACCCTTAACAGCTACAATTTAACATCATGTAAAATTGTAACATCATGTTTACAATGTTACAATTTGTAAATTGTAACATTGTAAACATAATGTTACAATTTTATATGATGTTAAACTGTAACATAATGTAAAATTGTAACATTATGTTTACAATCTTACAATTTGTAAATTGTAACATTGTAAACATAATGTTAACAATTTTATATGATGTTAAACTGTAACATAATGTAAAATTGTAACATTATGTTTACAATGTTACAATTTTACATTATGTTAAATTGTAACATAATGCTTAACAGATAATGGTTATCCTCTTTTTATATCATACATCATTGTCTCTGTAGGAGGGTCTGGAGCACCCCCTGCTGAGCCGCTGGGTTCAGTACCTTGCAGGCAGGTCCGACGATGACTTCATCATCTCACCTGAGCTCAAAATTCTGGTGCGTGAAGGCGTCCCTCGGGAGTATCGGCAGAGAGTGTGGCGCTGTTTGGTCCGAGCCAGAACTTTGACAAGCCAAGAGTGCCACACGCAACGCTATCAGCAGGTACAGCTGTAGAGAGAGAGAGTGCTTTATCCGCACCTGAGCACAGGTGGCTCCTCCTTCTTCCTGTTGGGAATGCTGGCGAGCACTCAGTAATCCTGTTCTGTTTCCAGCTGTGTGAGAAGAGTCGGACAGCTCCTAATCCTGCCGCCAGGCAGGTCCAGCTGGACCTTCACCGAACCCTGACGACCAATCAGCACTTCTCCTCGCCGTCCAGCCCCGCCCTCCAGCCCCGCCCTCCAGCAGCTCCGCCGCATCCTTCTGGCCTTCTCCGGGCATAACCCTGCCATTGGCTACTGCCAGGTACTCAACAGGTCAGAACAAAAGTATAAATTTTATATCTGAGTTCTTATGTGGACCCGCCTTCCAGGCAGAACCTCACCTTCCATGAATGTCCACAGGTTAGCGGCCCTCGCTCTGCTGGTCCTCCAAAGTGACGAAGACGCCTTCTGGTGTCTGGTGGCAGTGGTGGAAGCCATCATGCCTCAGGACTACTACACCAAGAATCTGGTGGCCTCTCAGGTCAGCAGACACACTCACCTGCTTGCCTGCTGTGATCTGTTTTAGTGATCAGTGAGGCTGATCTCTGTGAGTCTTTGTGCTCAGGCGGACCAGCGCGTGCTGAAGGACTTCATGGCGGAGAAGCTTCCTCGCCTGGCATCTCACTTTGAGGATCACAACATTGACGTCTCTCTGGTCACCTTCAACTGGTTCCTGGTGGTTTTTGTGGAGAGTCTGCCCAGCGACATCCTGATGCCTCTGTGGGACGCCTTCCTGTATGAGGGTACCAAGGTACCATACACCCGAACACACCATGACAGAAATGCAGACAACACTTGAATGCACCACAGTAGTGTCCATGGAAACAAAAATGATTTTGTTTTCACCTTTAGATGTCTTTATTTACATTTTAGGAGTAATAAGACATTGTTTACTAAGCATGGGGAACTGTCATGTGACATGAAATAGGAGTGGGAAAGCAGATCATTCTAGTAACGACCTCACAGTCTACCACAAGCAGCGTAAATCCAGACGATGAGCGGGACAATGGCTTTGGGCTTGTTTCTGCAATGTGACAAATGCAGCACAGCTTTTACATCGTTTGTCTCAGGAAATAAAATCACAGTTCAGACACAGAAATATATACCACACAGGGATAAATGCTGACAACAGCTTCAGCCACGTAGATCCAACCCAAAAGTTTAATTTAAACTTAAAGCTCAACTACCAAGTAAGTTAATATTATCTGGCAACTGAGGAACCAAGTGGCTTATTGGAAATCGATCAGAGCTGTAATGAGTAAAGGGCCCAACTGCACCACAACTGAAAGAGTAATTTTATGACTCACCTCCTCAAAGTTTCCAATTAATTGTGTGGCGTGAGTGTCCTGTTATGAAATGCGTGTCTGTGCTGCAGGTGATCTTCAGATACACTCTGGCTCTGTTCAAATACAAAGAGGACGACATCCTGAAGATTCACGACAGCGTGGAGTTCTACCAGTACCTACGCTTCTTCACAAAGACCGTCTCCAATGCCAGGTACGCACTCGCCTCCACCCGCCTTAATCTACGAGCTGTTACACTCTCAGAAGTGTAGTGGATGTAGCTGTTGAATCTTTGAGCTTCAAACCCTTTTTACTGAAATTTTGTGAGAAGTTTAAATTTCTCTGATCACAGTAACAACGATTTAAAGATTTTTAAGTATCTGCAGCTCTCGGATACATGTGGTCCAGTCAGTCCAGTATTTCCTGCTCAAACTGCAGTACCTGAAGTATCAAGCAGCATAAAACAGAAACACTCAAGCTGATCAGTTTCCAGTTCCTCTGTGTTGGTGATCGAGTCCTTTCCACCTGCGTGTGTCCATGCAGGAAGCTGACCAGCATCGCCTTCAACGACATGAACCCATTCCCCAGCCGGCTGCTGAGGAACCGGCGAGTGCTCCACCTGGAGTGCCTGCAGGCGGAGCTGCGTGAGCTGGAGGAGCAGCACAAGGAGTTCATCACCGAGAGCGTCGTACGGAAAGACAAAGAGCTCGACGTCATGGTGAGCGAGGACGACGAGGACCTCTGATCACATGGGACGTTTCAGCTGCTCACTTCGAGACGACGATGAGTTTTCCATGAGTTCAAGAGAATTTCACTAAACCGGCTGTTAACTGGTTTCCTTCACACTAAACACAGGATTGTGTCAGGTTCACCATCTCTACTAACACTACAAGGAAACAGACGCATACAGATTTAACTGCATCACATCTCTGAAACAAGCTTGCAGTAAACAAATGTGTACTGTGTTCACGTGTGTAATAAGTCAGGCTGCAGAAATGTGCAGATGTATTTCAGTGAATTCATTTGGATTAATATGTGATAGCTTATTTATTTCATTGCATCTTTTGCTTTATACCTAAAAATGCGTGACATTTCTAAATGTAGTCACATCCCTATGAAACATGGTTGATTATCACCTGTAGTCACAGCTGGTGATAAAGTAATTAAATGTCCAGCTATTCAAAAATAGGGCATTCTGCACAATGAGTACTTTTTGGTACTTGAAGTATATTTTGATGCTGATGCTTCAGGGCATTGTGCTGCATTGTCGAAGCTCTCTGGGCTTCCGGTTAGAACGACCTCACAGTGTTTTATTTTGATCTGGTGTAAAGTGCATTGTGCGGAAATGACAGCATGATAGTCACATGATAAAACTGACTTTTCTTTTTTTTTTTTAATTTTACTGGGTGTGCATCTTGTTCAAATGTCTTTTTCAGCATTTGTACATAAATATTCTGTATATAAATATTTGATTTTCATTTATTTTACAGAGTCCTTTATTTTGTTTCACAAATATGACATTCATGTCAAATGACATCTGCAGACTTTATAATGACCAGCAGGGGGCAGTGTATTGCAGTCTATGAGAACATTTACTGAGACCTGTTTCATGCACTAGTTTCATGTCTCATTGAATCCAACATGATGTTGATTTTGTAAATTAAGGTCACATCTTCATCACATCTAATTTCAAAACACTGATCAATTTAAAAAAAAAATGAATTCCATACCAATTGCAGGAATAAAATAGGAATAAATAACAAACGAGAAATACATACAAAACAAGAGAAAGGCACACATGAGAGAACAGGTCACATGACAGCACAGCATTATCTACCCACAATTTGAACTAAATAACAGATAGTACAGGCAATGAAAACAAACGGAAATCAGAATAAATTTAAAAACTTTTATTGATGTTAACTTGAAGTGCTGAATTAGCCCTGTTGTCAGTTCAAATCACTTCAATCTATAGCGCACTTTAAGGTCTTTAGACCTTAAAAAGTAATACACTGCAAGGTAAGCTTGCAGCATCTTACTTTAAGGTCAACTGTGAAACTTTGTGGAAAGCCTGAGACAAGTTGATGAGTCAGTGAAGCGCACTTCCTTCTGATGACGGCTATACTGAGGTGAGTTTTTAAGCATATCCTGAACTTTATTCATTATTAGACTTCTGACACCTGGCAAATAAACTCTCACGCGATATGAGAACATAACAGCAAAAAGCCAGTAGCTGGTACATGAATGGATAAAAATTGGATCCCTCTTAGATTGAATTGGTTGCCCTCTTATATTACGTTGTTTTGAACCTAACCGCATCCACTGAATTAATGCAGTTTTCAGGACAGTAAAAACAGAGAACTCTGATATACACAATTTCTGATTGCTGATAGTGTTTCTTAATGCAAAATGGGCTTCCATTTAAAATGCAATTGCTTTATGTTCGATCTTTAGTGAAGAAGGGTCATTTTTGATTCTGTGGACAAGGGATGCAAATGGAATGTGAAGGCAACAGGTAGTAGGGTGAATTAGGGTTTCGTGTGGTCTTCAGTGCATGAATTTTATTGCCACTTTATTTCAACTTTTTATTAATATACTCAAAAGAAAAACAAGAACCACAAAGGAGATTCTTGTGATTCTTGTTTGTGCTATCTGTTTGTGAAAGAAAGCACATTTTACCACATCATACTGTGTTTGCTGCCATTTATTTTACTCGTCCTGCCTGAGTGTCTGGGCTGCGTTTGTCTGTGCACCTTTGTTCTGGCCTTCTGCTGATGGGTTTCACATGCTGGGCTTTCCCTCTTGGTCCACACCCAGCAGCCTGCTGCTGACCACACACAGCCTACAAACTGATCCATCCATGCATCCATCCATGCATGCATGGCCTGGTTATTGTTGAGTTATCACCTCCAGCTCCTTGCTCATAACCAGGTAGATACTGGGCTGGGCCTGATCTCTGAGCTCAATAACAATGACAAAAATGCCAAACACTTTACTCTTCATGGTAAAAAATGTTTATAATACAGTAAAAACTGGATGTAGCCAAAATCAGTGTTTTATATACAGTGTAAGTGAACAACATTGCTACACTGCTGGTGTTTGATTGATAGAGGCTTTCTTTATAAGAACTATGATATCATTTCTTTTGCTGATTAACAGTTTTTATATAATTTTTATATCATATATAGCTTTCAAGAAGCCAAAGATCACTGGACGAAAAGACTACAGACCTGTGGCTCTGACATCTGGTCAGGAAGTCTTTTGAGCACCTGGTTCTCTCCTATCTTAAGACCCTCACGGCCCCCCTCCTGGACCCCCTGCAGTTTGCATACAGAGCCAACAGGTCTGTAGACGATGCCATCAACATGGCCCTACACTTTGTCCTGCAGAATCTATGCTAGGATCCTGTTTGTGGACTTCAGCTCTACCTTCAACACCATCCTTTCAGATCTTCTTCAAGGATTGCTTTCCCAGATGAATGTGCCTGATCCCATCTGCCGGTGGATCACTGACTTCCTGACGGACAGGAAGCAACCAGTGAGGCTGGGGAAGAATGTCTTGGACTCCCGGACCATCAGCACGAGCTCCCCTCAGGGCTGTGTTCTTTCTTCTATGCCCTTCTCCCTGTACACCAACTGCCGCACCTCCAACCACCAGTCTGTCAAATTAATTAAGCTTGCAGATGACACCACCATTATTGGACTCCTCTCAGACGGGGATAAGTCTGCCTACAGGATGGAGGCTGAACATCTGGTGTCCTGATGCAGCCGCAACAACCAGGTGCTGAATAAGTGTTATTTTCATTTATCACTGGCCCAAGTACATTTTTATTGGCTTGTGAACAAAGCTGTAGTTTTTGTATTTTTAAATATTAACGCAATTTAATTGAGACATTATTTATATTATTTCACTTTCAATGTGAAAAATGCTGTAAAAACGTTGAAAATAATGGTCACCCCTGTTCGCTGCAATGTAAAATAGTACAACTGCTGTCAGCCTTCATTAAGTTGCATCATTTAAACATTTGCATATTTTTATTCAACTTCTGCAGGATGCTTTGATGAAAGACTCCCTTTTCCCAAGTAGAGGCTTTACTAGAGGTCACAGGAACAGCGCTGCTGTTTTGGATGCGGAAAAATGTTGTCTTTCACTCTACCTGAGCTCAGTGTCCCAGTAAGGGCTCCGCCTCATTGTAGCTGACGCTGAAATGTTTGTGTGGGTTGCCATGACAACACCAGAAGTGCATCTGAGATCGTGTCCAAATTCATGGGCTGCATCCTCCTGAGGACTCGGTGTTCTGACAAAACGTCTTACTTTGGCAAAACGTCCTACCGTAAGTAGTTCATGCGTTCTCGGCGGCTCTAGTGACCCTCGAACTCTCGGCTAGCTATCGAGGTGGTGGATAACATACGTCTCCCCCACAAGAGCACGAACCTACAACTTTTCTACTACTGTTTTTACAAGGCGTACACGGTAAAAACATTATGCTGTTATTTGTTAAGCACTTGTGCATCTTGTGAAAAGAAATAAGTGGCTGAGATGGATGTCATATGTGCTATTGATATTATTTTACTCGTTTCTAGTTTTCACGGTGCTCCATGATTGTGAGAGGAATAAAAAAGAATTGTGGACATCAGTACGAAGCATGGATTCTTTTGACCAGAGTAGATACACTGGTCCCTTGAATATACTAATCTTTTTGAGGTGGGTGACTGTTCCTGTGTATTTACAGAAACAATGGTTGTGATAACCTCAGCTGTTTCAGAGGGTGACTGTTCGTTGCTTTGCGCACTTTTAAATCTGTATACAATGGTTTGTTCCCTTTTTGTGTTCTGAGGTTTAAACAAAGATGTACTAGATGTATTATACCGGTCCCTCGAATCTACAAATCTTTTAGATGTGGATGACTGTTCATTTTCATCTGTGTTTACAGAAACACTGGGTGTTGGAACCTCAGTAGTTTCTTTTTGGCTGACAGACTCTGGAGCTGTACAAGAGGAATAAAGAGCTGCAATGCTTTTGTGAACCTGACCTGGGAAGGGAGAGAAATATATTTTTGTTTTGTTTTTGTTTGTCTTCTTGTTTTATTTGATTCCTTGTGGGATTTGGATCCAACAAGTAAAGTATGCATATTATGCACACACACAAACACACATGCAGCTATTACCATTTCTTGTATTCTTGAATAAAGACATTGATCTGACACATTTAAAATGCAGCCAATTGTTTTTATTGTTATATTATTAAGAAAAAAGAAAAGGTGGGGGTGGGGGGATGTAAAGAAGAGCTTAAAGGAAAGGGCTAGAGGAGAGAAAACCCCAACAATTAGCAGGGCATTTTTTTACTTGGACAAATTGTTAATAAAGTTTCCATATCTGTAACAATGATGACAGTATAATTGTTTATAAACAATTATATTGACAATTATATGTGTCCAGTATGTTGGCTCATTTTCTTTTACTTTTTGCATTTGAAAATAAAAGTTGGGCTGATTTTGACACCATTACAAGAAGTGTTGTTAATGATTCTTTTTGAATTAAAATCAGGTTACCACAAATTGTTTTTTAATTTAATTTCATTTGAAATGTTTGTCAGTGGGTAAACAATTCGTAATGCAAAGTCAGAAACATCGAGTTATTCTTGTACTGCATGCTTGCAATAAATAAGTTGTCCTAACAGTCAGTCAAAGGAGCTTGGAAAGAAAAGCGTCTGGACTTCTTTGAGTTGAAGTGACTGATATATATATTTTTTGTCTGTTTGTTTTGTTGGTTTTTGTTTTTTGCCCTTTATCACCATTCCTCTTCCCTGCTGTTTTTCTTTCCCTCTTTCTTTCTCCCCTTTCTTTCCCCCAGTCATGTCTGTCCTATGTGTAGCAAGTGAAAATAAAATAAACAATAAAAACAAAGGTGAATCAAATAGACCAATACGGCAAGGCCGGGATGGTCCATTTGGTAAAGTAAATCCGTTAGTTATATTTAACATAATGTTAAATGGCAACATTCTGTTTACAATGTTACCATTTCACATTGTGTTAAATGGTAACATTCTGTTTACAATGTTACCATTTCACATTATGTTAAATGGTAACATTCTGTTTACAATGTTACCATTTCACATTGTGTTAAATGGTAACATTCTGTTTACAATGTTACCATTTCACATTGTGTTAAATGGTAACATTCTGTTTACAATGTTACCATTTTACATTGTGTTAAATGGTAACATTCTGTTTACAATGTTACCATTTTACATTGTGTTAAATGGTAACATTCTTTTTACAATGTTACCATTTTACATTGTGTTAAATGGTAACATTCTGTTTACAATGTTACCATTTCACATTGTGTTAAATGGTAATATTCTGTTTACAATGTTACCATTTTACATTATGTTAAATGGTAATATTCTGTTTACAATGTTACCATTTTACATTATGTTAAATGGTAACATTATGTTTACAATGTTACCATTTACATTATGTTAAATGGTAACATTATGTTTATGATGTTACCATTTTACATTATGTTAAATTGTCAGTAGGCCTGGTACCGGAACCGGTACTGGACCCCCTTTTACTTTCAGCCATCAGAAGAGGGTACACTGTGGTCATAACAATACTCAGACTGTAGCATTTAAAGGTCCCAAAGTGTACCAGGAAAATATCCCCCGCACGATTACACCAGCAGCCTGAATTGTGAATGTGAGGGAGGATGGATCCATGCTTTCATGTTGTTCACTCCAGGCTGATATAAAAATGATATAACTAATACTACTTCTACTAATAATGACAATAACAACAAAATAATAATAATAATAATGTCAAAAATACCAGTAATAATAATAACAATAACAACATAAACAACAACATTACTACTAATAATAATAAAGATAAACAAATGTATTAAAAAATTAATAATGATAATAATAATAAAACTGATCATAACAGTAACAATATCAATCATAACAACAAGAGTACTAACAACAATAATAACAATAACAATGAAGGTGTTGCTGCAGATCTGAGTCCCGACTCTGCTGCCTTTCTAGTGCGGCAAAGAAAGTAAGAAATAGAAAAAGAAAAACACAAATAAACTGAGTGTGAGGGTTTTTCTACAAGTTACACTGAATATTTGCACAGACATGCTGACTGTTTGCTGGGAGACGTCACCTGTCTTTTATAGAATAGCAGGTAAGCTGTTCTCTGCCGCTGCTCACACACAGACTCACACGTGGTCTGGCAGACCAACTCGTCATCGTACGTGAGCCGGCTGTCTGTGACGTCGTCTCTTCCGCTCATCTGGTGAACGCCGTCACAGACGTAATGTCCTGAGAGGAGAAGGCGCACTTATTAACGTCTCATAAACTTTCAAAGCTGACCTGCATTCAGCACATGTGTCTGAAAGCACCCACTCACCGCTGTAAGCTGAGGAGCCCAAACGACTGATCACGCTGACCAACAAATAGCGAGCAGTTTACTGGGAGAGGGCAGCGGCACCACCCGTTAGCTTAGAAATGGGCTCCATCCATACTTGAAATGAATGGTGTGCCTTTTCCCTTACCTCTTCAGTAAAGGCTGTGTCCTGGCTGATCACCAGCTGCTGTGTCAGAACAATGGGGCTGTTCTTCTTCTCCACGGTGAACGATGGAGTGAACGTAAACCACTTCAGATGGAGGATCAGCACACTGAAAGAGATGAGACAAAGAGGAGAGGCTCAAAGGAAGACGCAAGGAGGACATGACATGAACAAAACTGACACCGACTGAACTGTGGTGGTTTGAGGCCTTTGGGGACCGATTTGAGGTTACTCACTTTGGCAGGTTCAAGAACAACAGCTCCTCTTTGATCTTCTTAGCTCCGCACTGGCATTCTTAGTCCAACAGGCCGCCCTGCAGCAGGGAGCAGGAGGAACAGGTGCATTAGAGTTAAACTCTTTTACAGATGAATTCACATATTCGTGGGAGCAAGCCTGTTCACAGAATAGAGTCTAAACGAGCTCTTACTTTCAGACTCCAGCCCCGCCCTTCAGCAGCATCCTGCTGGCTGGCACAACCTTGCCATTGGCTGCTGCCAGGGACTCAACAGGTTAGAACAAAAATATAAATATTATATCTGAGTTCTTATGTGGACCCGCCTTCCAGACACAACGTCACCTTCCATCAATGTCCACAGGTTAGCGGCCCTCGCTCTGCTGGTCCTCCAAAGTAAGAAAAAATGAGAAAAAATAAGGAGCAGACCAAGCAAAAGAGGGTATTTAAAGAGACAGTGCTCTTAAGGTTCATTTTTGGCGAGTTTTATTATCTAAATGTCATTGTGTCACTTTCTTATGAGGCTTCAGTGAACTGAAAAAGCTTCTGGGATGAGAAGCGAAACGTCTTCAAAAAAGTTAAAGAAGTCCGGTTGCTTTTTTCCCCCAAGCTCCTTAGAGTTCTCTGAAAATGGTCAGGTAGAAGGACTGGACTGAAAATGAGTAAAAAAGCAGCCAAAGCCCAAGGAAGTTGAAAGACTGGAAACTATTGCTGAGGTCATGTCAGTGTAAAAAGTTACCTACAAGTCTGGCACCTTGGAAGCAAAACATAAAGAAATAAGGTGTAAGGCCAAATGTTTGGTCCTGCAGCCAACCGGACCATGAAATATAGAGCACAGGTGAACAAAGTGAGGCAGCAGTTTGCTGATTTCCACCTTGTGCCTTTCATGTTGATCAGCTTAGTAGTTTGCCAGCTTTCTAGCTGTTAAAGACTTTTGGCGAGAGGTTATTCATATTTGAACTCTAATTGAACCCCTCTTTTTTACTGTTTTTTTGTTTGTTTGTTTTTGGGGGTTTTTTGTTGTCTTAGATGGCCTGACTCAGCAGGTGGGGGCAGTTTCTGAGTTCACCTTCGTTCAAACAGTGCAGAAATGGTTTCGCTATGCTCCAGACTGGATGGGTGGTGCAGGACGCCCGATATCCAGCCCCGTCATGGAGTAAACTAAAAACAGTAAATAATACATTTAACAAACAAGCAAGCTCTAAATTCAAGCGGAGAGACTGCAGACGTAGCCGCACCATTCCAGGGATTTTTGGTTAGCATGAGGGGTCTAGCCAGGACCCTTACTGGATACTTGGTGGGAATCGAACGTGCGACTCCAAAGATGTGTAGTATTACCACTACACTATCCAGCTGCGCTACACTATCCAACAAAAAAAGTTTTTAGAAAATTTGATAAAGTCTGATGCTTAATATTGTAGGGATATTAATATCCCTACAATATTAATACGGATTAATAACACAGAGAAGTCATACTTCTGTTATGACAGAATTAATTGGGTAAATTATATTTACAATTGTAACATTGTAAACTTAATGTTATGATTTTACATTATATTAAATTGTAACATGATGTAAAATCGTAACATTGTAAACTTAACGTTACAATTTTACATTATGTTGCAATTTAACATAATGTGAAATTGTAACATTGTAAACATAATGTTACAATTGGAACATCAGTCCATCTATCCATGCATCTTCATCTGCTTTATCCGAGGCCGGGTCGCGGGGGCAGCAGCCTAAGCAAAGAGGCCCAGACCCAACACGCTGTGTACTCACCTTTGCTAAGTACATGTGAACAGATCTTGAATAAAAAAAACAAAACAAAACACACTTTTCTTTTGTGTTTTATTGAAAGCACTTTACAGAAAGTGTAATTGTTTGTAATGAAGAAAGAAGTAGGTAGGTTTCCATGTGTAATTAGTGTGTGATAATGCTGCAGAAGAAGCTTAATGTGTACTTTGGAAAAACGATGAGAAAAAAAGGTGGCCGAAGAAGAAATGATAAATGTCCTTTTTTTTCAAGCCTTCTCTCAGCCGGCAGTTTCAGTGCCACGGCCCTCGCTTGGGGGGTGGGGAGACGTGCCCCCCAAGGAGACCTGCTAGATTGTTCAGAAGGTTGTTCTCATCCATCCAGATGGAGGATCACTAACAGGAGCGTGGAAGACTCCAGAATCCACTCTGGCTGGAATCCGGTGGATATGCAGTGTGTACAGGTACAGGACCATTTAAACGGACAGCATTTATAGAATGACTATTAAAAGTCAGCGAGTGTCAGTAATGTTAATGTGGTTATGTTAGTAATACACCGAGTGCTAATATAAGAGCTTTAAGATGCATTTGTAGATATTATTACGTGTTTTACCGTCTTTATGGTGCTAGCTTAAAGTTACGGTGTAAACGTTAGCTTATATTGGAGGAAAGCTGTTACTGGTTAAACGATGTTAGCACAGAAATATTAGCTTCTGTCATGACTGATGAAGTTACTAGTTAATAAAGTTTTCAGTAAAGTGATTAATCGCAGCCACAGGTTGACAGCAAATATCTCGATTAGCTTCAGTGCATCTGTAATAAATATGTGCAAGTTTCAGTGCTTCGTTTAAACTGTATGATACTTATACTGACCCAGGGTCAGTGTAAAATACAATCCTAGCTGTGTGAACAAAGCCACTGTAAATTTAATCCTGCATGACAAACCTCAGGATGCAGGTTATTATTACTCTTTCCTGCTGGCACACCTGAGAGTCAGCTAGAAACTTATAGTGACGTGGACATCATGCAAAGACTGCCAGACTCTGTAATACTGCAAATGATCAGTGACTCAGGTTAACACTAAACTTCAAACGGTACCTCTGTGTGCTGAACATCTAGGATTGAGTCAGGCTGCATTGACTGTGGGACTTTAATGTGTTAAAAGCAGGTTGAAGACGGCTCAGAAACATTTGAAGATTAAAATTTAGCATTATGGCTGCTGGTGGTTTGTAATATCTACTCAGCTGTATTTTTGTTACTAATTTATGTTTGTTGTTGTTTAACACAGATTTCAGAAGAGCAAATATGCTTAATAGTTTAACTAGATTTCATTTGTCAGTGTTTGACTGCTGAGTCACCGGAAGAACTCATTTCATTCATTCTCCATATGATGTTAATTTACAGA
Organism: Diplotaxodon limnothrissa; assembly: GCF_057381915.1. Taxonomy (NCBI): domain Eukaryota; kingdom Metazoa; phylum Chordata; class Actinopteri; order Cichliformes; family Cichlidae; genus Diplotaxodon; species Diplotaxodon limnothrissa. The sequence continues at coordinate 10,444,916 of NC_140597.1, read as the reverse complement.
AATGTTTCACAGGAACTGATTTCTCCCAAAGGTTGAACTAGTGTGTTTCCATAGATTACCTCTGTATGAATGTACTTCTTAAATGAAGGCAAGTGTTTGTCCTTTTTTGTTCCTCAGGTACAGTACGTGATATCAAGGGCAGGTGGTCAACACTGGGGACAAGAAGCAGACATACTTCCAAGAGGGAGCTGCAGTGAGGTCAGAGGTCAGAATCTGAAACAGCTCAGGTTTATATTTTAGAGGTTATAAAAAATCAAAATGTATTTATAAAGAAACCTTTAAATAATAGTCATAATTATGATTATTATAAGAAATATCAAACATTTAAGTGGATTTTCTGTTACACATATTGTGTTAGCCCTGCGATAAACTGGCAGCCTGTCTTTGTCCTGTATCAGCTGGGATAGGCTTCATCCTCCCGCAACCTTGAATTGGATACATTTTATTCCAATTATGTAATCTGATCATTTACAAACTCAAGGTATCTAATCAAAATGTAAGTAATAATTATAAAATGGGAAAGCAGAAATAAGTGTGACATAAATGTAAATGTGTGAGCTGACATAGAGCTACATGCAGTCTGAAAAACCTTTGTTGTCAAGTTTGCAGGTATATCAGCACGAGACATTCTTACATAGAAGAGACATTAAAGTCTCTAACTCAGTGAAGCATTATTGGTCCCGTCTGTTTGGATAAATATAGTAAGTTGATGTATGTCCATTTATTGACACATTTTCTTAAGTGCTTATCCAGTTCAGGATCACAGTGGAGCTGCAGCTGGATATGTTCACTAAATAAACCTTACAAAAGTTAACAATAAACCTGCATCCATGTACGTTGTTGTCCACAGGATGAGAAAATCAAACTGGAACACTGTGGAACATGTTAATAAATGTTTGTGTGTTTATGCCTGTGTCTTTCACAGGAGGCGCTGGAAGGTTTCCCTAATAGTTCCTGGTGAATCAAAGCAGAACCATAAAGGTTGCTGGACTGCATGATGGCCTTACCCCTGAGCAGTCATCCTGTTAAAGGATGAACCAGTTAGAAGCTGTTTTCAAAGTAGCTGAGCAGATTTCATCTCAAGTAAGCGATTAACTGTTTGTTCATCTGTTCCGCCACTTAAAGAGCATTTAAGGACGTCTTTTGAGTGTCCAGTTGAATTAATTCTACTGGCTCTCATGGTCATTTGTTATTATAGTCATATTTTTCATGTTCATCCAGCTATTTAGTAAATTCTATCTATTTAGTAATATCCGTCAGCTATAAAATGTAATATAAATATAAAAATATCTAAATATCTCCTGCCCTTTATGTTTTAATGATGTAAGTCTGTTATCGTGTTACATTAGCATTCCTCACATATCAATGAGATGCTGTACAGTACAATCCTACTGACACAGCAGAGGGATAACGACAGCTATTCAACATCGTTACACGACACATTCGAGCTGCATGACGCAGACAAAGTGACTAAATCATCTTTTTGTGGTTTATTGTCTTCAAACCAGCAGACAAAGCCGATGGCAGAAGATGTCGGAGAAGAACTTCAGGCCGTGGACTGAAAAGGTATTTTTTTCTTGTTATCAAAAGACATTTGGAGTGGCAGCTTCTACAACTGGTTGTGCTAAAGTAAAGCTTACAGTCTAAGAAATCACAGTGTTGATATTCAGCACAAAGAGAAAAGCTCACTTGTTTGAATTTATTTACAATCATAGTTTTATAAATTCTGACTGTAAACAGCTTTTACAGCTTTGATATTGTTTGACACTCGATATCAGGTGATAGGGTTTAATTTAAAGGTTTCTGTGTCCCAATGAGCCATTTACACTGATCAGTGTCAGTTTAACTGTAACACATTCATTATTTAGATTCAACAAAGAAATAACTGAATGTAAAAAATGGCAGCCCTCAGGCAGGTTTATAGAGATACATGCATGCATTATGAAATTTATGTATCCCAGATAATTGTTATTCATCTAGTCATGGCAGACCTACCTCTTCCTCCCAAGTTAACTGCAACCCAAAATAACTAGTGGGGCTATTTACACACTCACAACCAGTGTGGGGTAAAAAGAGCCACCAAAAAACTGTCAGCCACAGATGTGCTAGAAGAGTTAGAAGCTCTACTTATGGAGAAACTTTCTAAGTCTAACAGGGGACAGGAACTCCTGCCCAAGTAACATGATATAAGCCCACATACAGCCCAGCCATAAAGTGAACCAAGTTAAAGACAGCATGGGACCAAATGCATGTAACCAGCCTGCACCCACCTGACATTTCTTCCTCCTGAATTAAATGAATGAAGGGATGAAAGTTAAATGACTACAAACCTAAAGCCACTAGTTCCCACACTGGAGCTCCCTGACACTGTGTGTTAACTGTATTTAGCTTGTATCAACAGTTGTAACAGGCTAAGCCACCTGAGACACTGCATTGAATTTGTTCCTGTCTTACTGGTTTCAGCTGACTGGTTTCAACTCAGATATTCTGCTTTTTCCTTTCAGTAGATCAAAGCAGCTCGTGCTCCTTCTGCTTCCAATTTAGAAGAAGAAGAAGAAGGCGAAGGCTTCAGCGAAGTGGCGTTCATGGTCTCAGTGAACAGTCACGGTCACACACTGCATGTGGTTTTAAAAGCAACATGTCTGTTCACCACAACAATGGAGATGTGTAATATTAGTGCAGCTATGGTTTGTTCTTGAACATCAGTTCTGTTTTCCACTTTGATCACTCAGACCAAAAAAGTGTTGTTTTCAGATTCTTTCTTTTAAATCTATAAAGCACCTGTTCATTTTTTTTATTACAATTAGTTTCACATAAATGTTAGTGTTTCCTTTTATGATCTTTTAATGCTTACACTACACTGTACATGAAATCAAACCTAATAATGAGGCAGATAACATTCCTGTTACGATCCAGACTAGTGGTCTTACTGGGGCCGGTGAACAGGACTGTAAGCTTGCCATTGTGCCAGTTAAAGTAAAATCAAAGAGAGGTCAAAGAATAGTGGAAACGTATGCCTTTCTGGACCAAGGGAGTTCAGCATCCTTTTGTACAGCGGGTCTTATGGACAAGCTGAATATTGCTGGGAGGAGGACAAAGATTCTCCTGCGCACCATGGGACAGGAGAAAGTGGTGGACAGTTTCATTGTACCTGAACTTGAAGTTGCTGGATTGGACAGTGACATGTACTGTGATATGCCTAACCTCTTCACTCAGCATAAAATGCCTGTAGATATTGGTAACATCCCAAATCAACAGGACCTGGTTGACTGGCCACATTTGAAGCATGTTCATTTGCCAGAAATTAAGGCCAATGTTGAGCTTTTGATTGGCATGAATATGCCCAGAGCTCTAGAACCTTTGGAGGTCATCCGGAGTGTAGGTGATGGACCCTTTGCCATTAGGACTGTGCTCGGCTGGACTGTGAATGGGCCACTTAATCGAGAATGCTGTGGAAGGCCAGGATGTTTGGCAACAGTTACCGCCAACAGAGTTTCTGCTGTCACACTGGACAAGCTATGGAAACAGCAGTTCAAGATGGATTTTCCTGAGAGCAGCAATGATGAACAGATGGGGCTGTCAAAGGAAGACTTGAAGTTCCTGGAATTGGCCAGCAAGATGGTGACTTTGGGGGATTGGCACTACAGCATTGCCCTGCCACTAAAAGACCGAGACATAAGAATGCCTGACAACTGTGCAATTGAGCAACGAGCCTTAGGTTTGAAGAAAAGGTTCATCAGAGATAAAGACTTTCATAAAGACTACACTGCCTTCATGACAGATCTTATATCTAGAGGATATGCAAAGAGAGTCCCAGTCACAGAATTAGAGCGCCAGAAATGGGGAAGGATTAAACGTAACTTTGTTCCTGGAGATGTGGTCCTTATAGTGGATGATTCTGCACCTCGTGGTTCTTGGCTCATTGGGAGAGTCACCGGAGCTGCACCAGATGAAAGGGGGCTTGTGCGTCAGGTCTGGATTAAGACCCCAACCAGCCATGTGTGCAGACCCATCACAAAGATATGCCTTCTTCAGGAGGCCTCTGACCCATGACTATGACATTTTTGACACAGTGTGACATAACTAACTTTGAATTGACTTTAATGTTATGAGATGTACATCAGACTGACTATATTTAGGCTAAGTGCTGGTAACCTCTGGCCTATGACTGACTGACCATGTGCAGACAGAAGAAAAGAAGAGAAGACATGAGAAAATAACTTTGGTGGACTTTTGAGTATGTTATGTTGTCTCACTGGGTGTCTGTGATATGATGAAGTGTGTGTTGTGAGTTATGGTGTTGGATGTGTAATTATTACTGTAAAAATGTAATAATTAGGGGCCGGAATGTTGTGGATAGGCGTAGCTTTGGGTCACGTGGTGTCAGTAATAGTGATTGCTATATCACCTGTTCACGGCCCGAGGGAAATTTTGTGAATGAGTGGGTGATGGGGGAAGTCGACTTTTGCTGACCGCTCAAGCGTCCCAAGGCGTTCCCAGGCCAGCCGAGAGATATAATCTCTCCAGCGTGTCCTGGGTCTGCCCCGGGGCCTGCTCCCGGTGGGACATGCCTGGAACACCTCACCCAGGAGGCGCCCAGGGGGCATCCTTGTCAGATGCCCGAACCACCTCAGCTGGCTCCTTTCGATGTGGAGCAGCAGCTGCTCTACTCTGAGCCCCTCCCGGACGGCCGAACTTCTCACCCTATCTCTAAGGGAGAGGCCAGCCACCCTTCGGAGGAAGCTCATTTCTGCCGCTTGTATACGCGATCTCGTTCTTTCGGTCACTACCCACAGCTCGTGGCCATAGGTGAGGGTAGGGATTGTAACATTGTAAACATAATACAATTTTACATTATGTTACTGTCAGAGTCGGACGGTGCCCCGACCGGTCGACCTGTGTGTGTGTGTTTTTTTGTTCTCCTCTCTCGCTCCGCTTTTTCTCCGCTGCGATTGTTACCTCCGACCCGTAAGTGCTGCCACTCTGAGCTGCCTAATAAGCCTGGACGCGATCGAGACGGAGAGACGGAAGGGGACACTTCACTGATTCTAGGGAGTTTTGTGGACACACGAGGGGAGACGGGGAGAGGAGCACTGAAGGGACTTGCACTGTGGATAACTGTGGATTGATTTTGGCTTCACTGTAAATAAAGACACTGTTCAACTTAAACGAGAAGTCCGCGTCTAGGTTCGCTAACTCACCACCCTTAACAGCTACAATTTAACATCATGTAAAATTGTAACATCATGTTTACAATGTTACAATTTGTAAATTGTAACATTGTAAACATAATGTTACAATTTTATATGATGTTAAACTGTAACATAATGTAAAATTGTAACATTATGTTTACAATGTTACAATTTTACATTATGTTAAATTGTAACATAATGCTTAACAGATAATGGTTATCCTCTTTTTATATCATACATCATTGTCTCTGTAGGAGGGTCTGGAGCACTCCCTGCTGAGCCGCTGGGCTCAGTACCTTGCAGGCAGGTCCGACGATGACTTCATCATCTCACCTGAGCTCAAAATTCTGGTGCGTGAAGGCGTCCCTCGGGAGTATCGGCAGAGAGTGTGGCGCTGTTTGGTCCAAGCCAGAACTTTGACAAGCCAAGAGTGCCACATGCAACGCTATCAGCAGGTACAGCTGTAGAGAGAGAGAGTGCTTTATCCGCACCTGAGCACAGGTGGCTCCTCCTCCTTCCTGTTGGGAATGCTGGCGAGCACTCAGTAATCCTGTTCTGTTTCCAGCTGTGTGAGAAGAGTCGGACAGCTCCTAATCCTGCCTCCAGGCAGGTCCAGCTGGACCTTCACCGAACCCTGACGACCAATCAGCACTTCTCCTCGCCGTCCAGCCCCGCCCTCCAGCCCCGCCCTCCAGCAGCTCCGCCGCATCCTTCTGGCCTTCTCCGGGCATAACCCTGCCATTGGCTACTGCCAGGTACTCAACAGGTCAGAACAAAAGTATAAATTTTATATCTGAGTTCTTATGTGGACCCGCCTTCCAGGCAGAACCTCACCTTCCATGAATGTCCACAGGTTAGCGGCCCTCGCTCTGCTGGTCCTCCAAAGTGACGAAGACGCCTTCTGGTGTCTGGTGGCAGTGGTGGAAGCCATCATGCCTCAGGACTACTACACCAAGAATCTGGTGGCCTCTCAGGTCAGCAGACACACTCACCTGCTTGCCTGCTGTGATCTGTTTTAGTGATCAGTGAGGCTGATCTCTGTGAGTCTTTGTGCTCAGGCGGACCAGCGCGTGCTGAAGGACTTCATGGCGGAGAAGCTTCCTCGCCTGGCATCTCACTTTGAGGATCACAACATTGACGTCTCTCTGGTCACCTTCAACTGGTTCCTGGTGGTTTTTGTGGAGAGTCTGCCCAGCGACATCCTGATGCCTCTGTGGGACGCCTTCCTGTATGAGGGTACCAAGGTACCATACACCCGAACACACCATGACAGAAATGCAGACAACACTTGAATGCACCACAGTAGTGTCCATGGAAACAAAAATGATTTTGTTTTCACCTTTAGATGTCTTTATTTACATTTTAGGAGTAATAAGACATTGTTTACTAAGCATGGGGAACTGTCATGTGACATGAAATAGGAGTGGGAAAGCAGATCATTCTAGTAACGACCTCACAGTCTACCACAAGCAGCGTAAATCCAGACGATGAGCGGGACAATGGCTTTGGGCTTGTTTCTGCAATGTGACAAATGCAGCACAGCTTTTACATCGTTTGTCTCAGGAAATAAAATCACAGTTCAGACACAGAAATATATACCACACAGGGATAAATGCTGACAACAGCTTCAGCCACGTAGATCCAACCCAAAAGTTTAATTTAAACTTAAAGCTCAACTACCAAGTAAGTTAATATTATCTGGCAACTGAGGAACCAAGTGGCTTATTGGAAATCGATCAGAGCTGTAATGAGTAAAGGGCCCAACTGCACCACAACTGAAAGAGTAATTTTATGACTCACCTCCTCAAAGTTTCCAATTAATTGTGTGGCGTGAGTGTCCTGTTATGAAATGCGTGTCTGTGCTGCAGGTGATCTTCAGATACACTCTGGCTCTGTTCAAATACAAAGAGGACGACATCCTGAAGATTCACGACAGCGTGGAGATCTACCAGTACCTACGCTTCTTCACAAAGACCGTCTCCAATGCCAGGTACGCACTCGCCTCCACCCGCCTTAATCTACGAGCTGTTACACTCTCAGAAGTGTAGCGGATGTAGCTGTTGAATCTTTGAGCTTCAAACCCTTTTTACTGAAATTTTGTGAGAAGTTTAAATTTCCCTGATCACAGTAACAACGATTTAAAGATTTTTAAGTATCTGCAGCTCTCGGATACATGTGGTCCAGTCAGTCCAGTATTTCCTGCTCAAACTGCAGTACCTGAAGTATCAAGCAGCATAAAACAGAAACACTCAAGCTGATCAGTTTCCAGTTCCTCTGTGTTGGTGATCGAGTCCTTTCCACCTGCGTGTGTCCATGCAGGAAGCTGACCAGCATCGCCTTCAACGACACGAACCCATTCCCCAGCCGGCTGCTGAGGAACCGGCGAGTGCTCCACCTGGAGCGCCTGCAGGCGGAGCTGCGTGAGCTGGAGGAGCAGCACAAGGAGTTCATCACCGAGAGCGTCGTACGGAAAGACAAAGAGCTCGACGTCATGGTGAGCGAGGACGACGAGGACCTCTGATCACACGGGACGCTTCAGCTGCTCACTTCGAGACGACGATGAGTTTTCCATGAGTTCAAGAGAATTTTACTAAACCGGCTGTTAACTGGTTTCCTTCACACCAAACACAGGATTGTGTCAGGTTCACCATCTCTACTAACACTACAAGGAAACAGACGCATACAGATTTAACTGCATCACATCTCTGAAACAAGCTTGCAGTAAACAAATGTGTACTGTGTTCACGTGTGTAATAAGTCAGGCTGCAGAAATGTGCAGATGTATTTCAGTGAATTCATTTGGATTAATATGTGATAGCTTATTTATTTCATTGCATCTTTTGCTTTATACCTAAAAATGCGTGACATTTCTAAATGTAGTCACATCCCTATGAAACATGGTTGATTATCAGCTGTAGTCACAGCTGGTGATAAAGTAATTAAAATGTCCAGCTATTCAAAAATAGGGCATTCTGCACAATGAGTACTTTTTGGTACTTGAAGTATATTTTGATGCTGATGCTTCAGGGCATTGTGCTGCATTGTCGAAGCTCTCTGGGCTTCCGGTTAGAACGACCTCACAGTGTTTTATTTTGATCTGGTGTAAAGTGCATTGTGCAGAAATGACAGCATGATAGTCACATGATAAAACTGACTTTTCTTTTTTTTTTAAATTTTACTGGGTGTGCATCTTGTTCAAATGTCTTTTTCAGCATTTGTACATAAATATTCTGTATATAAATATTTGATTTTCATTTATTTTACAGAGTCCTTTATTTTGTTTCACAAATATGACATTCATGTCAAATGACATCTGCAGACTTTATAATGACCAGCAGGGGGCAGTGTATTGCAGTCTATGAGAACATTTACTGAGACCTGTTTCATGCACTAGTTTCATGTCTCATTGAATCCAACATGATGTTGATTTTGTAAATTAAGGTCACATCTTCATCACATCTAATTTCAAAACACTGATCATTTTTAAAAAAAAATGAATTCCATACCAATTGCAGGAATAAAATAGGAATAAATAACAAACGAGAAATACATACAAAACAAGAGAAAGGCACACATGAGAGAACAGGTCACATGACAGCACAGCATTATCTACCCACAATTTGAACTAAATAACAGATAGCACAGGCAATGAAAACAAACGGAAATCAGAATAAATTTAAAAACTTTTATTGATGTTAACTTGAAGTGCTGAATTAGCCCTGTTGTCAGTTCAAATCACTTCAATCTATAGCGCACTTTAAGGTCTTTAGACCTTAAAAAGTAATACACTGCAAGGTAAGCTTGCAGCATCTTACTTTAAGGTCAACTGTGAAACTTTGTGGAAAGCCTGAGACAAGTTGATGAGTCAGTGAAGCGCACTTCCTTCTGATGACGGCTATACTGAGGTGAGTTTTTAAGCATATCCTGAACTTTATTCATTATTAGACTTCTGACACCTGGCAAATAAACTCTCACGCGATATGAGAACATAACAGCAAAAAGCCAGTAGCTGGTACATGAATGGATAAAAATTGGATCCCTCAGGGAGGCGCCACCACTTGATCTTCTCCACCGTCGTGGTTGGTGTTCTTCGTCGTCGTTGGCCAAGGTTGAGTCGGAGATCCATCACAAGTAGCCGATGTTGAGGGCCAATATTGGTTGATGGTATGACTTTTACGTTCGTGACTAGGCTGAGATGGGGTCTTCGGACTAGCCAGTAGTCGATTTGGGTGTCTCTGCCGCCGCTGGAGTACGTGATGAGGTGTGCCGGCTTCTTTTTGAAGAAGGTGTTGGTCACGGCAAGATCGTGGGCCTCTGCGTAGTCCAGTACCCGGCAACCCTCGTCGTTTCTGGTCCCAAATCCTTGGCCGCCATGGAATCGGTGATATCCGTCTCTCCCCTTGCCTACATGTCCATTTAGGTCGCCGCCTACCGCCACGTGTTCCTCAGGGCTAATCGTTTGCAGGTGGTCGTCGAGGGCGCGCCAGAATTCTGTCTTCTCCTCGTCGGGGCAGTTGGTCTGTGGTGCATAGCAGGAGATCAGGGGGGGGCTAGAGGGGCTTGAGCACCCGCCCCTTTCCTGATGAGTGCCCAAAGTGCCCTTTTGTTGAGGCAACTTTTAAATGTTTTTTTATTTATTTATTTATTTATTTTATGTGTGTGTGCGTGCGGAGTCCTGTCTGTGCCCCTCAACAATAATATTTAACTATTAATCATAGTTTTGCTAAATAAAAGGATCTGGCTTGCATCAGTCACATGATCACATTTAACCAATGATCGCCCTCGACGGCAGAACGCGCTGGTTACGAGCCGGGAACGAGCTCACAAAGAGCACGCGCATTTGTTGCGGTCCGGAGCTGTAGGAGAAACACAAGTTAACTCAGAGACACAGACTGATGCGACAAACTCAGTAAGTAGGTGTACAGCGCACACTGTAGTGTGTAGCACACAGGAGTATTAGCTTATTACATACACGTTGGTAAGCTGTCTTGTTGCAACTGACGAACTGAAACAAACGAGCGTGCTGTGTGTGCAACAGCGTGACAAACATTACCTGTCCTTTTATTAACTGCACAAGTAGTGCTGGTCATAGCTGCTGGCTACCTGTGTAAGGCTGTCATGGGTCTGTAGCTCTGTCACCGTTTTAGGGAACATATTTAGTTTTAAAGTAAGTTTCTGGGCATTTCCTGCCTTTCTGGAGGGATTATATTTCACTAAAAAACGATCTAATATGCATGTCCACATAATAATTATTATAATTATAATATATTAAAAAACACACGCTGTATTTTAAAGAACATACATTAAGAAGCAGATTATATTAGATTTATATTTTAAATAAGACAAAAGTTGGATTTTACAGCAGTAAAATGATTGTATCTCTACAGTTTAAAAATGTAATAAGCTTTGCCCTGCACAGAGTGGATAGTGAAACAAATGGAATCATCATAAATACATTATTTCATATTTATTACTTCCCCCTCCTCATTGCTTTATTATTGTAGCTCTAGTAATAAATAATAATGTAAGGATGCCCATAGTATATACAGTATTCTGAAGAAGGTCTAAAATGTCACTGTGTGTGCATGTGTGTGTTTTATTTAGCTGGATTTAAAAAAATATTACTCATGATATAACATTGTGCAGACATGGCTGGTAAGGACATGAGGAGGAAACAGGAGCTGTATGAGGCTACTAAAGGCAGGGCTATAACATTTTGCTGTCATCATTTTATTATAGATTAAGTGCAAGAGTTGTTAGGTGTGGATAATTAGATTATAGTTTATTGCAATAGCAAGTTGTGCCTTGTTCTCAGATAGACAGCAAGTGGAGAGTGATATATGAAATGATGGGAAGGAAGGAAGAAGAGAAGCAAAGAGTGATTCACAGGCAGAGCCGAGTTTATGTCACAGTTTTTCGTTGCCTTATGGTTCCAAGCGCTGTCACCAATCTTTGCATTTTGTTATTATCTCATGAAACTTGTTTAATCAGCTACCATCTCTCCTGTGGACTTTTTAATGTCTACAGTCTCAGATCAACACAGCCCTGCCCTTCCCATATTAGATTCTTGATGAATGTGTGTTGTTGTTATTCAGCATGGTTCAATGTGCCCCTTTTTAACTTTGAGCACCCGCCCCTTTAAACCTCTCTGCACGTCCCTGATAGAGACAGGTTTTAAAGACTAGAAATGAAAACATGTGAGTCCTGTCTTTAAATAAAAATATATAATTCCCTATATTCCTATCTATTCTTGACATTGAAGCTTTACTCTTCTTGATATTGTGACAAAATACTCTTGGGTTAACCACGAGCTTTCTAAAAACTTGCATATAACAATTGTGCACCATTCATTCCTCATCTTTGCTGCCCATCATTACAACTTTGCTAATGATGGGCAGCAGGTTAGTGTCATGATGTCACCTCAGACATAGTTAAAAGCCCTGTTAACGTAGCTGCTTCTCGCCGGGTGCGGTGGCGCGTGCCTGTAATCCAAGCTACCGGGAGGCTGAGGTTGGAGGATCGTTTGAGCTCACGAGCTCTGAGCTGCAGCAGGCTATGTCGATTAACACAAAATAATTATCCTCATTCAAAAGTCATGTAAGAACCTCATTGGCTTACGGAATGTTGATGTTATTTAAAAAATTCATACAAAAACATGACCTCATTCTAGAATGTCATGTGACAACCTCATTGGCTTATGGAATTGTGATGTCACAGGCTTCTGAATCCATAAATAGGGGTGAGGAGGTACAACTTTCAGTCCGTTATTTGCAGCACTTATGTTAGCAGCATTCAAACGTTCACCAGTAAAGCATTTTCAAACATCTGGATACTTTTCGTACTCACGGTATACAGACTCCAACATGTCTCAGAAAGAGCAAGAAAGACAAGAAGCTGACCCCAGCTCTATTCCATGGTATGAGTCCCTAGACCCTTACATCAGCTCTCTTCCTTGGGATGAACAGGTGGAATTAGAGGAAAAGCGATTGGAAGAAATGGAGAAGGAAAATCTCATGAACAGAGAAAAGATTAAGATCCTGACAGAAGAAAATGAGAGAAAGAGCGCTGAATTAGAAAAATTATCCTACCAGCTTCAGGAAAGGGAAGGTATTATTGAGGAGAAACAATGGGCTCTCCAAGATAAGAAGAATCACGAGCTCCAAGGAAAGCTTGATGAAGCTCTAGAAAAAATTAAAGATCTGCTCCAAAATGAGAAAAAAGAGAGCATTAAAGGGGATAAAATGCTCAAGAAGAATCAGGAGCTCCAAGAAAAGCTTGATGGAGCTCTGGAAAAAAATAAAGATCTGCTCCAAAAGGAGAAAAAAGAGAGCATAAAACAGGAAAACATGGTCAAGAAGAATCAGGAGCTCCAAGAGAAGCTTGACGAAGCTCTGGAAAAACTGAAGGAAATCCACCAAGAAGAGAAGCAACAGTCCACACAGCAGAGAGACATGCAGAGCAAACTCCAAGCCATGGAGGAAAAATACAAAGCGCTGCAGGTGAAACATGACAAAACTCTGCACAAAAGTCAACAGTTGCTTCAAGACAAGAAGCAAATGGAAATGAAACAGAAGGAAATTGACTCCAAGCTTGACGAGATGGAGGAAAAACACAGATCGCTCCAAATCAAGCTTGAGAAAACAGTGCACAGAAATAAAGAGTTCATTCAAGAGAGAGAGCAACAAGAAATGCTGGAGAAAGAAACAGACTCCCAGCTTGAAGTCTTGGAGGAAAAACTGAAAATGCTGCAACTAACTCTTGAGGAAACACTGCTCAAAAATAAAGAGCTGCTTCAAGAAAAAGACCAACAGAAAATACATCAGGAAGAAATGGATTGCAAGCTGAGGCACATCAAGAAACAGAATGAAGGCTTGCAAGTGATGCTTGATGAAGCTCTGGAGAGAAATAAAGAGTTTCTTCACAAGATAGACCAACAGAAAATAAAAAAGGAAGAAATGGATTGCAAGCTGAGGAACATTGAGAAACAAAATGAAGGCTTGCGAGTAATGCTTGATGAAGCTCTGGAGAGAAATAAGGAGAACCTCCAAGAAAAGAAACAAGAGCCCGTAGAGCAGAGAGACCTGCAGAGCAAACTCCAAGCCATGGAGGAAAAATACAAAGCGCTGCAGGTGAAACATGACAAAACTCTGCACAAAAGTCAACAGTTGCTTCAAGACAAGAAGCAAATGGAAATGAAACAGAAGGAAATGGACTCCAAGCTTGACGAGATGGAGGAAAAACACAGATCGCTCCAAATCAGGCTTGATAAAAAAGTGCACGGAAATAAAGAGCTTCTTCAAGAAAAAGACCAACAGAAAATACAACAGGAAGAAGAAAAACTTCATCTCCAGAGGAAAAATCAAGCACTCCAAGAATTGTATAACGAAACAAAGTACAAATCAACTGTACTGGAAGAAGAAAAGAAAAAGCTGGAAAAACAATGCTCAGCGATGCAGAGTAGCATCAATGAGATGCTGAGAAAAAATACCGAACTTGAGGAACTTTCTAAGACCTTGAAGTACAAAAACACTGAAATCCAGGCGCAAAAGCAAGAACAACAGAAAACACATAAAGACCTGCAGTGTAGACTTCAAGAAATCCAGAAGAGAAACCAGCAGCTGGAAGACATGCACACAGATGTGCACAAGGCAAAGCGAATAGAGGAGGCAACAGTTAAAGAACTGAAAGACAAGCTTAAAGAAAAACAAGAACAATTAGAAGACATGGTGAAAAGATGCAACAAACTTGAGAAAGAAAACGCAGAAACAATCGATGAGCTGAAAACCCTCATCATTGAGAAAAAAGTGCTGGTGGAAGAGTATCTGAAAAAGAAGAAAAAACGCTTCCACTGGTTCTGGAGGAGGGGCACTGCTGCTTCTCACCTGATGTAACCTCGTCTTCCTCCACCTCTATTCCATCTTCATTTCCCCCCTTCCCCTCCCTCCTTTTTCTTTTTTCACCCTCACCCCCCGACCAGTCCCGGCAGTTGACTGCCCCCTCCTGAGCCTGGTTCTGCCATAGGTTTCTCCTTTAGGTGTCTTTCACTTTAAAAGGAGTTTTTCCTATCCACTGTCGCCTGCTGCTTGCTCAGAGGGGATTGTTGGGGTTTTCTCTCATCTCTCTCTTTCATTCTTTCTATCCTTTCCCCCCCTTCTGCCTTTTCCTTTACCCAATAAACACAATTGCCCACATTTTACATTTGTTTGAAAAATGTCTTCATTCAACAATAATTCATCTTAGGTATAAAAACAAGAAATAGGTAATAGCTGCATGTGTGTTTGTGTGTGTGCATAATATACATACTTGTTTCCCAGAAAGATTTAATACTAGATGGATAGAGACCAGGGACGTGCAGAGGGGGGGGCTAGAGGGGCTTGAGCACCCGCCCCTTTCCTGATGAGTGCCCAAAGTGCCCTTTTGTTGAGGCAACTTTTAAATTTTATTTATTTATTTATTTATTTATTTTATGTGTGTGTGCGTGCGGAGTCCTGTCTGTGCCCCTCAACAATAATATTTAACTATTAATCATAGTTTTGCTAAATAAAAGGATCTGGCTTGCATCAGTCACATGATCACATTTAACCAATGATCGCCCTCGACGGCAGAACGCGCTGGTTACGAGCCGGGAACGAGCTCACAAAGAGCACGCGCATTTGTTGCGGTCCGGAGCTGTAGGAGAAACACAAGTTAACTCAGAGACACAGACTGATGCGACAAACCCAGTAAGTAGGTGTACAGCGCACACTGTAGTGTGTAGCACACAGGAGTATTAGCTTATTACATACACGTTGGTAAGCTGTCTTGTTGCAACTGACGAACTGAAACAAACGAGCGTGCTGTGTGTGCAACAGCGTGACAAACATTACCTGTCCTTTTATTAACTGCACAAGTAGTGCTGGTCATAGCTGCTGGCTACCTGTGTAAGGCTGTCATGGGTCTGTAGCTCTGTCACCGTTTTAGGGAACATATTTAGTTTTAAAGTAAGTTTCTGGGCATTTCCTGCCTTTCTGGAGGGATTATATTTCACTAAAAAACGATCTAATATGCATGTCCACATAATAATTATTATAATTATAATATATTAAAAAACACACGCTGTATTTTAAAGAACATACATTAAGAAGCAGATTATATTAGATTTATATTTTAAATAAGACAAAAGTTGGATTTTACAGCAGTAAAATGATTGTATCTCTACAGTTTAAAAATGTAATAAGCTTTGCCCTGCACAGAGTGGATAGTGAAACAAATGGAATCATCATAAATACATTATTTCATATTTATTACTTCCCCCTCCTCATTGCTTTATTATTGTAGCTCTAGTAATAAATAATAATTTAAGGATGCCCATAGTATATACAGTATTCTGAAGAAGGTCTAAAATGTCACTGTGTGTGCATGTGTGTGTTTTATTTAGCTGGATTTAAAAAAATATTACTCATGATATAACATTGTGCAGACATGGCTGGTAAGGACATGAGGAGGAAACAGTAGGAGCTGTATGAGGCTACTAAAGGCAGGGCTATAACATTTTGCTGTCATCATTTTATTATAGATTAAGTGCAAGAGTTGTTAGGTGTGGATAATTAGATTATAGTTTATTGCAATAGCAAGTTGTGCCTTGTTCTCAGATAGACAGCAAGTGGAGAGTGATATATGAAATGATGGGAAGGAAGGAAGAAGAGAAGCAAAGAGTGATTCACAGGCAGAGCCGAGTTTATGTCACAGTTTTTCGTTGCCTTATGGTTCCAAGCGCTGTCACCAATCTTTGCATTTTGTTATTATCTCATGAAACTTGTTTAATCAGCTACCATCTCTCCTGTGGACTTTTTAATGTCTACAGTCTCAGATCAACACAGCCCTGCCCTTCCCATATTAGATTCTTGATGAATGTGTGTTGTTGTTATTCAGCATGGTTCAATGTGCCCCTTTTTAACTTTGAGCACCCGCCCCTTTAAACCTCTCTGCACGTCCCTGCAGGAGATAATCCGTAGGACGGTCGGGTCGGCGTCGATCTTCACTGACATGATGCGATCCGATATGCGGGTAACTTCGACCACGTTGTGCCGGAGCTTTATTATTAGACTTCTGACACCTGGCAAATAAACTCTCACGCGATATGAGAACATAACAGCAAAAAGCCAGTAGCTGGTACATGAATGGATAAAAATTGGATCCCTCTTAGATTGAATTGGTTGCCCTCTTATATTACGTTGTTTTGAACCTAACCGCATCCACTGAATTAATGCAGTTTTCAGGACAGTAAAAACAGAGAACTCTGATATACACAATTTCTGATTGCTGATAGTGTTTCTTAATGCAAAATGGGCTTCCATTTAAAATGCAATTGCTTTATGTTCGATCTTTAGCGAAGAAGGGTCATTTTTGATTCTGTGGACAAGGGATGCAAATGGAATGTGAAGGCAACAGGTAGTAGGGTGAATTAGGGTTTCGTGTGGTCTTCAGTGCATGAATTTTATTGCCACTTTATTTCAACTTTTTATTAATATACTCAAAAGAAAAACAAGAACCACAAAGGAGATTCTTGTGATTCTTGTTTGTGCTATCTGTTTGTGAAAGAAAGCACATTTTACCACATCATACTGTGTTTGCTGCCATTTATTTTACTCGTCCTGCCTGAGTGTCTGGGCTGCGTTTGTCTGTGCACCTTTGTTCTGGCCTTCTGCTGATGGGTTTCACATGCTGGGCTTTCCCTCTTGGTCCACACCCAGCAGCCTGCTGCTGACCACACACAGCCTACAAACTGATCCATCCATGCATCCATCCATGCATGCATGGCCTGGTTATTGTTGAGTTATCACCTCCAGCTCCTTGCTCATAACCAGGTAGATACTGGGCTGGGCCTGATCTCTGAGCTCAATAACAATGACAAAAATGCCAAACACTTTACTCTTCATGGTAAAAAATGTTTATAATACAGTAAAAACTGGATGTAGCCAAAATCAGTGTTTTATATACAGTGTAAGTGAACAACATTGCTACACTGCTGGTGTTTGATTGATAGAGGCTTTCTTTATAAGAACTATGATATCATTTCTTTTGCTGATTAACAGTTTTTATATAATTTTTATATCATATATAGCTTTCAAGAAGCCAAAGATCACTGGACGAAAAGACTACAGACCTGTGGCTCTGACATCTGGTCAGGAAGTCTTTTGAGCACCTGGTTCTCTCCTATCTTAAGACCCTCACGGCCCCCCTCCTGGACCCCCTGCAGTTTGCATACAGAGCCAACAGGTCTGTAGACGATGCCATCAACATGGCCCTACACTTTGTCCTGCAGAATCTATGCTAGGATCCTGTTTGTGGACTTCAGCTCTACCTTCAACACCATCCTTTCAGATCTTCTTCAAGGATTGCTTTCCCAGATGAATGTGCCTGATCCCATCTGCCGGTGGATCACTGACTTCCTGACGGACAGGAAGCAACCAGTGAGGCTGGGGAAGAATGTCTTGGACTCCCGGACCATCAGCACGAGCTCCCCTCAGGGCTGTGTTCTTTCTTCTATGCCCTTCTCCCTGTACACCAACTGCCGCACCTCCAACCACCAGTCTGTCAAATTAATTAAGCTTGCAGATGACACCACCATTATTGGACTCCTCTCAGACGGGGATAAGTCTGCCTACAGGATGGAGGCTGAACATCTGGTGTCCTGATGCAGCCGCAACAACCAGGTGCTGAATAAGTGTTATTTTCATTTATCACTGGCCCAAGTACATTTTTATTGGCTTGTGAACAAAGCTGTAGTTTTTGTATTTTTAAATATTAACGCAATTTAATTGAGACATTATTTATATTATTTCACTTTCAATGTGAAAAATGCTGTAAAAACGTTGAAAATAATGGTCACCCCTGTTCGCTGCAATGTAAAATAGTACAACTGCTGTCAGCCTTCATTAAGTTGCATCATTTAAACATTTGCATATTTTTATTCAACTTCTGCAGGATGCTTTGATGAAAGACTCCCTTTTCCCAAGTAGAGGCTTTACTAGAGGTCACAGGAACAGCGCTGCTGTTTTGGATGCGGAAAAATGTTGTCTTTCACTCTACCTGAGCTCAGTGTCCCAGTAAGGGCTCCGCCTCATTGTAGCTGACGCTGAAATGTTTGTGTGGGTTGCCATGACAACACCAGAAGTGCATCTGAGATCGTGTCCAAATTCATGGGCTGCATCCTCCTGAGGACTCGGTGTTCTGACAAAACGTCTTACTTTGGCAAAACGTCCTACCGTAAGTAGTTCATGCGTTCTCGGCGGCTCTAGTGACCCTCGAACTCTCGGCTAGCTATCGAGGTGGTGGATAACATACGTCTCCCCCACAAGAGCACGAACCTACAACTTTTCTACTACTGTTTTTACAAGGCGTACACGGTAAAAACATTATGCTGTTATTTGTTAAGCACTTGTGCATCTTGTGAAAAGAAATAAGTGGCTGAGATGGATGTCATATGTGCTATTGATATTATTTTACTCGTTTCTAGTTTTCACGGTGCTCCATGATTGTGAGAGGAATAAAAAAGAATTGTGGACATCAGTACGAAGCATGGATTCTTTTGACCAGAGTAGATACACTGGTCCCTTGAATATACTAATCTTTTTGAGGTGGGTGACTGTTCCTGTGTATTTACAGAAACAATGGTTGTGATAACCTCAGCTGTTTCAGAGGGTGACTGTTCGTTGCTTTGCGCACTTTTAAATCTGTATACAATGGTTTGTTCCCTTTTTGTGTTCTGAGGTTTAAACAAAGATGTACTAGATGTATTATACCGGTCCCTCGAATCTACAAATCTTTTAGATGTGGATGACTGTTCATTTTCATCTGTGTTTACAGAAACACTGGGTGTTGGAACCTCAGTAGTTTCTTTTTGGCTGACAGACTCTGGAGCTGTACAAGAGGAATAAAGAGCTGCAATGCTTTTGTGAACCTGACCTGGGAAGGGAGAGAAATATATTTTTGTTTTGTTTTTGTTTGTCTTCTTGTTTTATTTGATTCCTTGTGGGATTTGGATCCAACAAGTAAAGTATGCATATTATGCACACACACAAACACACATGCAGCTATTACCATTTCTTGTATTCTTGAATAAAGACATTGATCTGACACATTTAAAATGCAGCCAATTGTTTTTATTGTTATATTATTAAGAAAAAAGAAAAGGTGGGGGTGGGGGGATGTAAAGAAGAGCTTAAAGGAAAGGGCTAGAGGAGAGAAAACCCCAACAATTAGCAGGGCATTTTTTTACTTGGACAAATTGTTAATAAAGTTTCCATATCTGTAACAATGATGACAGTATAATTGTTTATAAACAATTATATTGACAATTATATGTGTCCAGTATGTTGGCTCATTTTCTTTTACTTTTTGCATTTGAAAATAAAAGTTGGGCTGATTTTGACACCATTACAAGAAGTGTTGTTAATGATTCTTTTTGAATTAAAATCAGGTTACCACAAATTGTTTTTTAATTTAATTTCATTTGAAATGTTTGTCAGTGGGTAAACAATTCGTAATGCAAAGTCAGAAACATCGAGTTATTCTTGTACTGCATGCTTGCAATAAATAAGTTGTCCTAACAGTCAGTCAAAGGAGCTTGGAAAGAAAAGCGTCTGGACTTCTTTGAGTTGAAGTGACTGATATATATATTTTTTGTCTGTTTGTTTTGTTGGTTTTTGTTTTTTGCCCTTTATCACCATTCCTCTTCCCTGCTGTTTTTCTTTCCCTCTTTCTTTCTCCCCTTTCTTTCCCCCAGTCATGTCTGTCCTATGTGTAGCAAGTGAAAATAAAATAAACAATAAAAACAAAGGTGAATCAAATAGACCAATACGGCAAGGCCGGGATGGTCCATTTGGTAAAGTAAATCCGTTAGTTATATTTAACATAATGTTAAATGGCAACATTCTGTTTACAATGTTACCATTTCACATTGTGTTAAATGGTAACATTCTGTTTACAATGTTACCATTTCACATTATGTTAAATGGTAACATTCTGTTTACAATGTTACCATTTCACATTATGTTAAATGGTAACATTCTGTTTACAATGTTACCATTTCACATTGTGTTAAATGGTAACATTCTGTTTACAATGTTACCATTTTACATTGTGTTAAATGGTAACATTCTGTTTACAATGTTACCATTTTACATTGTGTTAAATGGTAACATTCTTTTTACAATGTTACCATTTTACATTGTGTTAAATGGTAACATTCTGTTTACAATGTTACCATTTCACATTGTGTTAAATGGTAACATTCTGTTTACAATGTTACCATTTTACATTATGTTAAATGGTAATATTCTGTTTACAATGTTACCATTTTACATTATGTTAAATGGTAACATTCTGTTTACAATGTTACCATTTACATTATGTTAAATGGTAACATTATGTTTATGATGTTACCATTTTACATTATGTTAAATTGTCAGTAGGCCTGGTACCGGAACCGGTACTGGACCCCCTTTTACTTTCAGCCATCAGAAGAGGGTACACTGTGGTCATAACAATACTCAGACTGTAGCATTTAAAGGTCCCAAAGTGTACCAGGAAAATATCCCCCGCACGATTACACCAGCAGCCTGAATTGTGAATGTGAGGGAGGATGGATCCATGCTTTCATGTTGTTCACTCCAGGCTGATATAAAAATGATATAACTAATACTACTTCTACTAATAATGACAATAACAACAAAATAATAATAATAATAATGTCAAAAATACCAGTAATAATAATAACAATAACAACATAAACAACAACATTACTACTAATAATAATAAAGATAAACAAATGTATTAAAAAATTAATAATGATAATAATAATAAAACTGATCATAACAGTAACAATATCAATCATAACAACAACAGTACTAACAACAATAATAACAATAACAATGAAGGTGTTGCTGCAGATCTGAGTCCCGACTCTGCTGCCTTTCTAGTGCGGCAAAGAAAGTAAGAAATAGAAAAAGAAAAACACAAATAAACTGAGTGTGAGGGTTTTTCTACAAGTTACACTGAATATTTGCACAGACATGCTGACTGTTTGCTGGGAGACGTCACCTGTCTTTTATAGAATAGCAGGTAAGCTGTTCTCTGCCGCTGCTCACACACAGACTCACACGTGGTCTGGCAGACCAACTCGTCATCGTACGTGAGCCGGCTGTCTGTGACGTCGTCTCTTCCGCTCATCTGGTGAACGCCGTCACAGACGTAATGTCCTGAGAGGAGAAGGCGCACTTATTAACGTCTCATAAACTTTCAAAGCTGACCTGCATTCAGCACATGTGTCTGAAAGCACCCACTCACCGCTGTAAGCTGAGGAGCCCAAACGACTGATCACGCTGACCAACAAATAGCGAGCAGTTTACTGGGAGAGGGCAGCGGCACCACCCGTTAGCTTAGAAATGGGCTCCATCCATACTTGAAATGAATGGTGTGCCTTTTCCCTTACCTCTTCAGTAAAGGCTGTGTCCTGGCTGATCACCAGCTGCTGTGTCAGAACAATGGGGCTGTTCTTCTTCTCCACGGTGAACGATGGAGTGAACGTAAACCACTTCAGATGGAGGATCAGCACACTGAAAGAGATGAGACAAAGAGGAGAGGCTCAAAGGAAGACGCAAGGAGGACATGACATGAACAAAACTGACACCGACTGAACTGTGGTGGTTTGAGGCCTTTGGGGACCGATTTGAGGTTACTCACTTTGGCAGGTTCAAGAACAACAGCTCCTCTTTGATCTTCTTAGCTCCGCACTGGCATTCTTAGTCCAACAGGCCGCCCTGCAGCAGGGAGCAGGAGGAACAGGTGCATTAGAGTTAAACTCTTTTACAGATGAATTCACATATTCGTGGGAGCAAGCCTGTTCACAGAATAGAGTCTAAACGAGCTCTTACTTTCAGACTCCAGCCCCGCCCTTCAGCAGCATCCTGCTGGCTGGCACAACCTTGCCATTGGCTGCTGCCAGGGACTCAACAGGTTAGAACAAAAATATAAATATTATATCTGAGTTCTTATGTGGACCCGCCTTCCAGACACAACGTCACCTTCCATCAATGTCCACAGGTTAGCGGCCCTCGCTCTGCTGGTCCTCCAAAGTAAGAAAAAATGAGAAAAAATAAGGAGCAGACCAAGCAAAAGAGGGTATTTAAAGAGACAGTGTTCTTAAGGTGCATTTTTGGCGAGTTTTATTATCTAAATGTCATTGTGTCACTTTCTTATGAGGCTTCAGTGAACTGAAAAAGCTTCTGGGATGAGAAGCGAAACGTCTTCAAAAAAGTTAAAGAAGTCCGGTTGCTTTTTTCCCCCAAGCTCCTTAGAGTTCTCTGAAAATGGTCAGGTAGAAGGACTGGACTGAAAATGAGTAAAAAAGCAGCCAAAGCCCAAGGAAGTTGAAAGACTGGAAACTATTGCTGAGGTCATGTCAGTGTAAAAAGTTACCTACAAGTCTGGCACCTTGGAAGCAAAACATAAAGAAATAAGGTGTAAGGCCAAATGTTTGGTCCTGCAGCCAACCGGACCATGAAATATAGAGCACAGGTGAACAAAGTGAGGCAGCAGTTTGCTGATTTCCACCTTGTGCCTTTCATGTTGATCAGCTTAGTAGTTTGCCAGCTTTCTAGCTGTTAAAGACTTTTGGCGAGAGGTTATTCATATTTGAACTCTAATTGAACCCCTCTTTTTTACTGTTTTTTTGTTTGTTTGTTTTTGGGGGTTTTTTGTTGTCTTAGATGGCCTGACTCAGCAGGTGGGGGCAGTTTCTGAGTTCACCTTCGTTCAAACAGTGCAGAAATGGTTTCGCTATGCTCCAGACTGGATGGGTGGTGCAGGACGCCCGATATCCAGCCCCGTCATGGAGTAAACTAAAAACAGTAAATAATACATTTAACAAACAAGCAAGCTCTAAATTCAAGCGGAGAGACTGCAGACGTAGCCGCACCATTCCAGGGATTTTTGGTTAGCATGAGGGGTCTAGCCAGGACCCTTACTGGATACTTGGTGGGAATCGAACGTGCGACTCCAAAGATGTGTAGTATTACCACTACACTATCCAGCTGCGCTACACTATCCAACAAAAAAAGTTTTTAGAAAATTTGATAAAGTCTGATGCTTAATATTGTAGGGATATTAATATCCCTACAATATTAATACGGATTAATAACACAGAGAAGTCATACTTCTGTTATGACAGAATTAATTGGGTAAATTATATTTACAATTGTAACATTGTAAACTTAATGTTATGATTTTACATTATATTAAATTGTAACATGATGTAAAATCGTAACATTGTAAACTTAACGTTACAATTTTACATTATGTTGCAATTTAACATAATGTGAAATTGTAACATTGTAAACATAATGTTACAATTGGAACATCAGTCCATCTATCCATGCATCTTCATCTGCTTTATCCGAGGCCGGGTCGCGGGGGCAGCAGCCTAAGCAAAGAGGCCCAGACCCAACACGCTGTGTACTCACCTTTGCTAAGTACATGTGAGATCTTGAATAAAAAAAACAAAACAAAACACACTTTTCTTTTCTGTTTTATTGAAAGCACTTTACAGAAAGTGTAATTGTTTGTAATGAAGAAAGAAGTAGGTAGGTTTCCATGTGTAATTAGTGTGTGATAATGCTGCAGAAGAAGCTTAATGTGTACTTTGGAAAAAGGATGAGAAAAAAAGGTGGCCGAAGAAGAAATGATAAATGTCCTTTTTTTTCAAGCCTTCTCTCAGCCGGCAGTTTCAGTGCCACGGCCCTCGCTTGGGGGGTGGGGAGACGTGCCCCCCAAGGAGACCTGCTAGATTGTTCAGAAGGTTGTTCTCATCCATCCAGATGGAGGATCACTAACAGGAGCGTGGAAGACTCCAGAATCCACTCTGGCTGGAATCCGGTGGATATGCAGTGTGTACAGGTACAGGACCATTTAAACGGACAGCATTTATAGAATGACTATTAAAAGTCAGCGAGTGTCAGTAATGTTAATGTGGTTATGTTAGTAATACACCGAGTGCTAATATAAGAGCTTTAAGATGCATTTGTAGATATTATTACGTGTTTTACCGTCTTTATGGTGCTAGCTTAAAGTTACGGTGTAAACGTTAGCTTATATTGGAGGAAAGCTGTTACTGGTTAAACGATGTTAGCACAGAAATATTAGCTTCTGTCATGACTGATGAAGTTACTAGTTAATAAAGTTTTCAGTAAAGTGATTAATCGCAGCCACAGGTTGACAGCAAATATCTCGATTAGCTTCAGTGCATCTGTAATAAATATGTGCAAGTTTCAGTGCTTCGTTTAAACTGTATGATACTTATACTGACCCAGGGTCAGTGTAAAATACAATCCTAGCTGTGTGAACAAAGCCACTGTAAATTTAATCCTGCATGACAAACCTCAGGATGCAGGTTATTATTACTCTTTCCTGCTGGCACACCTGAGAGTCAGCTAGAAACTTATAGTGACGTGGACATCATGCAAAGACTGCCAGACTCTGTAATACTGCAAATGATCAGTGACTCAGGTTAACACTAAACTTCAAACGGTACCTCTGTGTGCTGAACATCTAGGATTGAGTCAGGCTGCATTGACTGTGGGACTTTAATGTGTTAAAAGCAGGTTGAAGACGGCTCAGAAACATTTGAAGATTAAAATTTAGCATTATGGCTGCTGGTGGTTTGTAATATCTACTCAGCTGTATTTTTGTTACTAATTTATGTTTGTTGTTGTTTAACACAGATTTCAGAAGAGCAAATATGCTTAATAGTTTAACTAGATTTCATTTGTCAGTGTTTGACTGCTGAGTCACCGGAAGAACTCATTTCATTCATTCTCCATATGATGTTAATTTACAGAAATGTTTCACAGGAACTGATTTCTCCCAAAGGTTGAACTAGTGTGTTTCCATAGATTACCTCTGTATGAATGTACTTCTTAAATGAAGGCAAGTGTTTGTCCTTTTTTGTTCCTCAGGTACAGTACGTGATATCAAGGGCAGGTGGTCAACACTGGGGACAAGAAGCAGACATACTTCCAAGAGGGAGCTGCAGTGAGGTCAGAGGTCAGAATCTGAAACAGCTCAGGTTTATATTTTAGAGGTTATAAAAAATCAAAATGTATTTATAAAGAAACCTTTAAATAATAGTCATAATTATGATTATTATAAGAAATATCAAACATTTAAGTGGATTTTCTGTTACACATATTGTGTTAGCCCTGCGATAAACTGGCAGCCTGTCTTTGTCCTGTATCAGCTGGGATAGGCTTCATCCTCCCGCAACCTTGAATTGGATACATTTTATTCCAATTATGTAATCTGATCATTTACAAACTCAAGGTATCTAATCAAAATGTAAGTAATAATTATAAAATGGGAAAGCAGAAATAAGTGTGACATAAATGTAAATGTGTGAGCTGACATAGAGCTACATGCAGTCTGAAAAACCTTTGTTGTCAAGTTTGCAGGTATATCAGCACGAGACATTCTTACATAGAAGAGACATTAAAGTCTCTAACTCAGTGAAGCATTATTGGTCCCGTCTGTTTGGATAAATATAGTAAGTTGATGTATGTCCATTTATTGACACATTTTCTTAAGTGCTTATCCAGTTCAGGATCACAGTGGAGCTGCAGCTGGATATGTTCACTAAATAAACCTTACAAAAGTTAACAATAAACCTGCATCCATGTACGTTGTTGTCCACAGGATGAGAAAATCAAACTGGAACACTGTGGAACATGTTAATAAATGTTTGTGTGTTTATGCCTGTGTCTTTCACAGGAGGCGCTGGAAGGTTTCCCTAATAGTTCCTGGTGAATCAAAGCAGAACCATAAAGGTTGCTGGACTGCATGATGGCCTTACCCCTGAGCAGTCATCCTGTTAAAGGATGAACCAGTTAGAAGCTGTTTTCAAAGTAGCTGAGCAGATTTCATCTCAAGTAAGCGATTAACTGTTTGTTCATCTGTTCCGCCACTTAAAGAGCATTTAAGGACGTCTTTTGAGTGTCCAGTTGAATTAATTCTACTGGCTCTCATGGTCATTTGTTATTATAGTCATATTTTTCATGTTCATCCAGCTATTTAGTAAATTCTATCTATTTAGTAATATCCGTCAGCTATAAAATGTAATATAAATATAAAAATATCTAAATATCTCCTGCCCTTTATGTTTTAATGATGTAAGTCTGTTATCGTGTTACATTAGCATTCCTCACATATCAATGAGATGCTGTACAGTACAATCCTACTGACACAGCAGAGGGATAACGACAGCTATTCAACATCGTTACACGACACATTCGAGCTGCATGACGCAGACAAAGTGACTAAATCATCTTTTTGTGGTTTATTGTCTTCAAACCAGCAGACAAAGCCGATGGCAGAAGATGTCGGAGAAGAACTTCAGGCCGTGGACTGAAAAGGTATTTTTTTCTTGTTATCAAAAGACATTTGGAGTGGCAGCTTCTACAACTGGTTGTGCTAAAGTAAAGCTTACAGTCTAAGAAATCACAGTGTTGATATTCAGCACAAAGAGAAAAGCTCACTTGTTTGAATTTATTTACAATCATAGTTTTATAAATTCTGACTGTAAACAGCTTTTACAGCTTTGATATTGTTTGACACTCGATATCAGGTGATAGGGTTTAATTTAAAGGTTTCTGTGTCCCAATGAGCCATTTACACTGATCAGTGTCAGTTTAACTGTAACACATTCATTATTTAGATTCAACAAAGAAATAACTGAATGTAAAAAATGGCAGCCCTCAGGCAGGTTTATAGAGATACATGCATGCATTATGAAATTTATGTATCCCAGATAATTGTTATTCATCTAGTCATGGCAGACCTACCTCTTCCTCCCAAGTTAACTGCAACCCAAAATAACTAGTGGGGCTATTTACACACTCACAACCAGTGTGGGGTAAAAAGAGCCACCAAAAAACTGTCAGCCACAGATGTGCTAGAAGAGTTAGAAGCTCTACTTATGGAGAAACTTTCTAAGTCTAACAGGGGACAGGAACTCCTGCCCAAGTAACATGATATAAGCCCACATACAGCCCAGCCATAAAGTGAACCAAGTTAAAGACAGCATGGGACCAAATGCATGTAACCAGCCTGCACCCACCTGACATTTCTTCCTCCTGAATTAAATGAATGAAGGGATGAAAGTTAAATGACTACAAACCTAAAGCCACTAGTTCCCACACTGGAGCTCCCTGACACTGTGTGTTAACTGTATTTAGCTTGTATCAACAGTTGTAACAGGCTAAGCCACCTGAGACACTGCATTGAATTTGTTCCTGTCTTACTGGTTTCAGCTGACTGGTTTCAACTCAGATATTCTGCTTTTTCCTTTCAGTAGATCAAAGCAGCTCGTGCTCCTTCTGCTTCCAATTTAGAAGAAGAAGAAGAAGGCGAAGGCTTCAGCGAAGTGGCGTTCATGGTCTCAGTGAACAGTCACGGTCACACACTGCATGTGGTTTTAAAAGCAACATGTCTGTTCACCACAACAATGGAGATGTGTAATATTAGTGCAGCTATGGTTTGTTCTTGAACATCAGTTCTGTTTTCTACTTTGATCACTCAGACCAAAAAAGTGTTGTTTTCAGATTCTTTCTTTTAAATCTATAAAGCACCTGTTCATTTTTTTTATTACAATTAGTTTCACATAAATGTTAGTGTTTCCTTTTATGATCTTTTAATGCTTACACTACACTGTACATGAAATCAAACCTAATAATGAGGCAGATAACATTCCTGTTACGATCCAGACTAGTGGTCTTACTGGGGCCGGTGAACAGGACTGTAAGCTTGCCATTGTGCCAGTTAAAGTAAAATCAAAGAGAGGTCAAAGAATAGTGGAAACGTATGCCTTTCTGGACCAAGGGAGTTCAGCATCCTTTTGTACAGCGGGTCTTATGGACAAGCTGAATATTGCTGGGAGGAGGACAAAGATTCTCCTGCGCACCATGGGACAGGAGAAAGTGGTGGACAGTTTCATTGTACCTGAACTTGAAGTTGCTGGATTGGACAGTGACATGTACTGTGATATGCCTAACCTCTTCACTCAGCATAAAATGCCTGTAGATATTGGTAACATCTCAAATCAACAGGACCTGGTTGACTGGCCACATTTGAAGCATGTTCATTTGCCAGAAATTAAGGCCAATGTTGAGCTTTTGATTGGCATGAATATGCCCAGAGCTCTAGAACCTTTGGAGGTCATCCGGAGTGTAGGTGATGGACCCTTTGCCATTAGGACTGTGCTCGGCTGGACTGTGAATGGGCCACTTAATCGAGAATGCTGTGGAAGGCCAGGATGTTTGGCAACAGTTACCGCCAACAGAGTTTCTGCTGTCACACTGGACAAGCTATGGAAACAGCAGTTCAAGATGGATTTTCCTGAGAGCAGCAATGATGAACAGATGGGGCTGTCAAAGGAAGACTTGAAGTTCCTGGAATTGGCCAGCAAGATGGTGACTTTGGGGGATTGGCACTACAGCATTGCCCTGCCACTAAAAGACCGAGACATAAGAATGCCTGACAACTGTGCAATTGAGCAACGAGCCTTAGGTTTGAAGAAAAGGTTCATCAGAGATAAAGACTTTCATAAAGACTACACTGCCTTCATGACAGATCTTATATCTAGAGGATATGCAAAGAGAGTCCCAGTCACAGAATTAGAGCGCCAGAAATGGGGAAGGATTAAACGTAACTTTGTTCCTGGAGATGTGGTCCTTATAGTGGATGATTCTGCACCTCGTGGTTCTTGGCTCATTGGGAGAGTCACCGGAGCTGCACCAGATGAAAGGGGGCTTGTGCGTCAGGTCTGGATTAAGACCCCAACCAGCCATGTGTGCAGACCCATCACAAAGATATGCCTTCTTCAGGAGGCCTCTGACCCATGACTATGACATTTTTGACACAGTGTGACATAACTAACTTTGAATTGACTTTAATGTTATGAGATGTACATCAGACTGACTATATTTAGGCTAAGTGCTGGTAACCTCTGGCCTATGACTGACTGACCATGTGCAGACAGAAGAAAAGAAGAGAAGACATGAGAAAATAACTTTGGTGGACTTTTGAGTATGTTATGTTGTCTCACTGGGTGTCTGTGATATGATGAAGTGTGTGTTGTGAGTTATGGTGTTGGATGTGTAATTATTACTGTAAAAATGTAATAATTAGGGGCCGGAATGTTGTGGATAGGCGTAGCTTTGGGTCACGTGGTGTCAGTAATAGTGATTGCTATATCACCTGTTCACGGCCCGAGGGAAATTTTGTGAATGAGTGGGTGATGGGGGAAGTCGACTTTTGCTGACCGCTCAAGCGTCCCAAGGCGTTCCCAGGCCAGCCGAGAGATATAATCTCTCCAGCGTGTCCTGGGTCTGCCCCGGGGCCTGCTCCCGGTGGGACATGCCTGGAACACCTCACCCAGGAGGCGCCCAGGGGGCATCCTTGTCAGATGCCCGAACCACCTCAGCTGGCTCCTTTCGATGTGGAGCAGCAGCTGCTCTACTCTGAGCCCCTCCCGGACGGCCGAACTTCTCACCCTATCTCTAAGGGAGAGGCCAGCCACCCTTCGGAGGAAGCTCATTTCTGCCGCTTGTATACGCGATCTCGTTCTTTCGGTCACTACCCACAGCTCGTGGCCATAGGTGAGGGTAGGGATTGTAACATTGTAAACATAATACAATTTTACATTATGTTACTGTCAGAGTCGGACGGTGCCCCGACCGGTCGACCTGTGTGTGTGTGTTTTTTTGTTCTCCTCTCTCGCTCCGCTTTTTCTCCGCTGCGATTGTTACCTCCGACCCGTAAGTGCTGCCACTCTGAGCTGCCTAATAAGCCTGGACGCGATCGAGACGGAGAGACGGAAGGGGACACTTCACTGATTCTAGGGAGTTTTGTGGACACACGAGGGGAGACGGGGAGAGGAGCACTGAAGGGACTTGCACTGTGGATAACTGTGGATTGATTTTGGCTTCACTGTAAATAAAGACACTGTTCAACTTAAACGAGAGGTCCGCGTCTAGGTTCGCTAACTCACCACCCTTAACAGCTACAATTTAACATCATGTAAAATTGTAACATCATGTTTACAATGTTACAATTTGTAAATTGTAACATTGTAAACATAATGTTACAATTTTATATGATGTTAAACTGTAACATAATGTAAAATTGTAACATTATGTTTACAATCTTACAATTTGTAAATTGTAACATTGTAAACATAATGTTAACAATTTTATATGATGTTAAACTGTAACATAATGTAAAATTGTAACATTATGTTTACAATGTTACAATTTTACATTATGTTAAATTGTAACATAATGCTTAACAGATAATGGTTATCCTCTTTTTATATCATACATCATTGTCTCTGTAGGAGGGTCTGGAGCACCCCCTGCTGAGCCGCTGGGTTCAGTACCTTGCAGGCAGGTCCGACGATGACTTCATCATCTCACCTGAGCTCAAAATTCTGGTGCGTGAAGGCGTCCCTCGGGAGTATCGGCAGAGAGTGTGGCGCTGTTTGGTCCGAGCCAGAACTTTGACAAGCCAAGAGTGCCACACGCAACGCTATCAGCAGGTACAGCTGTAGAGAGAGAGAGTGCTTTATCCGCACCTGAGCACAGGTGGCTCCTCCTTCTTCCTGTTGGGAATGCTGGCGAGCACTCAGTAATCCTGTTCTGTTTCCAGCTGTGTGAGAAGAGTCGGACAGCTCCTAATCCTGCCGCCAGGCAGGTCCAGCTGGACCTTCACCGAACCCTGACGACCAATCAGCACTTCTCCTCGCCGTCCAGCCCCGCCCTCCAGCCCCGCCCTCCAGCAGCTCCGCCGCATCCTTCTGGCCTTCTCCGGGCATAACCCTGCCATTGGCTACTGCCAGGTACTCAACAGGTCAGAACAAAAGTATAAATTTTATATCTGAGTTCTTATGTGGACCCGCCTTCCAGGCAGAACCTCACCTTCCATGAATGTCCACAGGTTAGCGGCCCTCGCTCTGCTGGTCCTCCAAAGTGACGAAGACGCCTTCTGGTGTCTGGTGGCAGTGGTGGAAGCCATCATGCCTCAGGACTACTACACCAAGAATCTGGTGGCCTCTCAGGTCAGCAGACACACTCACCTGCTTGCCTGCTGTGATCTGTTTTAGTGATCAGTGAGGCTGATCTCTGTGAGTCTTTGTGCTCAGGCGGACCAGCGCGTGCTGAAGGACTTCATGGCGGAGAAGCTTCCTCGCCTGGCATCTCACTTTGAGGATCACAACATTGACGTCTCTCTGGTCACCTTCAACTGGTTCCTGGTGGTTTTTGTGGAGAGTCTGCCCAGCGACATCCTGATGCCTCTGTGGGACGCCTTCCTGTATGAGGGTACCAAGGTACCATACACCCGAACACACCATGACAGAAATGCAGACAACACTTGAATGCACCACAGTAGTGTCCATGGAAACAAAAATGATTTTGTTTTCACCTTTAGATGTCTTTATTTACATTTTAGGAGTAATAAGACATTGTTTACTAAGCATGGGGAACTGTCATGTGACATGAAATAGGAGTGGGAAAGCAGATCATTCTAGTAACGACCTCACAGTCTACCACAAGCAGCGTAAATCCAGACGATGAGCGGGACAATGGCTTTGGGCTTGTTTCTGCAATGTGACAAATGCAGCACAGCTTTTACATCGTTTGTCTCAGGAAATAAAATCACAGTTCAGACACAGAAATATATACCACACAGGGATAAATGCTGACAACAGCTTCAGCCACGTAGATCTAACCCAAAAGTTTAATTTAAACTTAAAGCTCAACTACCAAGTAAGTTAATATTATCTGGCAACTGAGGAACCAAGTGGCTTATTGGAAATCGATCAGAGCTGTAATGAGTAAAGGGCCCAACTGCACCACAACTGAAAGAGTAATTTTATGACTCACCTCCTCAAAGTTTCCAATTAATTGTGTGGCGTGAGTGTCCTGTTATGAAATGCGTGTCTGTGCTGCAGGTGATCTTCAGATACACTCTGGCTCTGTTCAAATACAAAGAGGACGACATCCTGAAGATTCACGACAGCGTGGAGATCTACCAGTACCTACGCTTCTTCACAAAGACCGTCTCCAATGCCAGGTACGCACTCGCCTCCACCCGCCTTAATCTACGAGCTGTTACACTCTCAGAAGTGTAGTGGATGTAGCTGTTGAATCTTTGAGCTTCAAACCCTTTTTACTGAAATTTTGTGAGAAGTTTAAATTTCTCTGATCACAGTAACAACGATTTAAAGATTTTTAAGTATCTGCAGCTCTCGGATACATGTGGTCCAGTCAGTCCAGTATTTCCTGCTCAAACTGCAGTACCTGAAGTATCAAGCAGCATAAAACAGAAACACTCAAGCTGATCAGTTTCCAGTTCCTCTGTGTTGGTGATCGAGTCCTTTCCACCTGCGTGTGTCCATGCAGGAAGCTGACCAGCATCGCCTTCAA
This sequence comes from Diplotaxodon limnothrissa, assembly GCF_057381915.1. Classification (NCBI taxonomy): domain Eukaryota; kingdom Metazoa; phylum Chordata; class Actinopteri; order Cichliformes; family Cichlidae; genus Diplotaxodon; species Diplotaxodon limnothrissa. The sequence continues at coordinate 10,412,212 of NC_140597.1, read as the reverse complement.
CGACATGAACCCATTCCCCAGCCGGCTGCTGAGGAACCGGCGAGTGCTCCACCTGGAGCGCCTGCAGGCGGAGCTGCGTGAGCTGGAGGAGCAGCACAAGGAGTTCATCACCGAGAGCGTCGTACGGAAAGACAAAGAGCTCGAAGTCATGGTGAGCGAGGACGACGAGGACCTCTGATCACACGGGACGCTTCAGCTGCTCACTTCGAGACGACGATGAGTTTTCCATGAGTTCAAGAGAATTTCACTAAACCGGCTGTTAACTGGTTTCCTTCACACTAAACACAGGATTGTGTCAGGTTCACCATCTCTACTAACACTACAAGGAAACAGACGCATACAGATTTAACTGCATCACATCTCTGAAACAAGCTTGCAGTAAACAAATGTGTACTGTGTTCACGTGTGTAATAAGTCAGGCTGCAGAAATGTGCAGATGTATTTCAGTGAATTCATTTGGATTAATATGTGATAGCTTATTTATTTCATTGCATCTTTTGCTTTATACCTAAAAATGCGTGACATTTCTAAATGTAGTCACATCCCTATGAAACATGGTTGATTATCACCTGTAGTCACAGCTGGTGATAAAGTAATTAAATGTCCAGCTATTCAAAAATAGGGCATTCTGCACAATGAGTACTTTTTGGTACTTGAAGTATATTTTGATGCTGATGCTTCAGGGCATTGTGCTGCATTGTCGAAGCTCTCTGGGCTTCCGGTTAGAACGACCTCACAGTGTTTTATTTTGATCTGGTGTAAAGTGCATTGTGCGGAAATGACAGCATGATAGTCACATGATAAAACTGACTTTTCTTTTTTTTTTTTAATTTTACTGGGTGTGCATCTTGTTCAAATGTCTTTTTCAGCATTTGTACATAAATATTCTGTATATAAATATTTGATTTTCATTTATTTTACAGAGTCCTTTATTTTGTTTCACAAATATGACATTCATGTCAAATGACATCTGCAGACTTTATAATGACCAGCAGGGGGCAGTGTATTGCAGTCTATGAGAACATTTACTGAGACCTGTTTCATGCACTAGTTTCATGTCTCATTGAATCCAACATGATGTTGATTTTGTAAATTAAGGTCACATGTTCATCACATCTAATTTCAAAACACTGATCAATTTAAAAAAAAAATGAATTCCATACCAATTGCAGGAATAAAATAGGAATAAATAACAAACGAGAAATACATACAAAACAAGAGAAAGGCACACATGAGAGAACAGGTCACATGACAGCACAGCATTATCTACCCACAATTTGAACTAAATAACAGATAGCACAGGCAATGAAAACAAACGGAAATCAGAATAAATTTAAAAACTTTTATTGATGTTAACTTGAAGTGCTGAATTAGCCCTGTTGTCAGTTCAAATCACTTCAATCTATAGCGCACTTTAAGGTCTTTAGACCTTAAAAAGTAATACACTGCAAGGTAAGCTTGCAGCATCTTACTTTAAGGTCAACTGTGAAACTTTGTGGAAAGCCTGAGACAAGTTGATGAGTCAGTGAAGCGCACTTCCTTCTGATGACGGCTATACTGAGGTGAGTTTTTAAGCATATCCTGAACTTTATTCATTATTAGACTTCTGACACCTGGCAAATAAACTCTCACGCGATATGAGAACATAACAGCAAAAAGCCAGTAGCTGGTACATGAATGGATAAAAATTGGATCCCTCTTAGATTGAATTGGTTGCCCTCTTATATTACGTTGTTTTGAACCTAACCGCATCCACTGAATTAATGCAGTTTTCAGGACAGTAAAAACAGAGAACTCTGATATACACAATTTCTGATTGCTGATAGTGTTTCTTAATGCAAAATGGGCTTCCATTTAAAATGCAATTGCTTTATGTTCGATCTTTAGTGAAGAAGGGTCATTTTTGATTCTGTGGACAAGGGATGCAAATGGAATGTGAAGGCAACAGGTAGTAGGGTGAATTAGGGTTTCGTGTGGTCTTCAGTGCATGAATTTTATTGCCACTTTATTTCAACTTTTTATTAATATACTCAAAAGAAAAACAAGAACCACAAAGGAGATTCTTGTGATTCTTGTTTGTGCTATCTGTTTGTGAAAGAAAGCACATTTTACCACATCATACTGTGTTTGCTGCCATTTATTTTACTCGTCCTGCCTGAGTGTCTGGGCTGCGTTTGTCTGTGCACCTTTGTTCTGGCCTTCTGCTGATGGGTTTCACATGCTGGGCTTTCCCTCTTGGTCCACACCCAGCAGCCTGCTGCTGACCACACACAGCCTACAAACTGATCCATCCATGCATCCATCCATGCATGCATGGCCTGGTTATTGTTGAGTTATCACCTCCAGCTCCTTGCTCATAACCAGGTAGATACTGGGCTGGGCCTGATCTCTGAGCTCAATAACAATGACAAAAATGCCAAACACTTTACTCTTCATGGTAAAAAATGTTTATAATACAGTAAAAACTGGATGTAGCCAAAATCAGTGTTTTATATACAGTGTAAGTGAACAACATTGCTACACTGCTGGTGTTTGATTGATAGAGGCTTTCTTTATAAGAACTATGATATCATTTCTTTTGCTGATTAACAGTTTTTATATAATTTTTATATCATATATAGCTTTCAAGAAGCCAAAGATCACTGGACGAAAAGACTACAGACCTGTGGCTCTGACATCTGGTCAGGAAGTCTTTTGAGCACCTGGTTCTCTCCTATCTTAAGACCCTCACGGCCCCCCTCCTGGACCCCCTGCAGTTTGCATACAGAGCCAACAGGTCTGTAGACGATGCCATCAACATGGCCCTACACTTTGTCCTGCAGAATCTATGCTAGGATCCTGTTTGTGGACTTCAGCTCTACCTTCAACACCATCCTTTCAGATCTTCTTCAAGGATTGCTTTCCCAGATGAATGTGCCTGATCCCATCTGCCGGTGGATCACTGACTTCCTGACGGACAGGAAGCAACCAGTGAGGCTGGGGAAGAATGTCTTGGACTCCCGGACCATCAGCACGAGCTCCCCTCAGGGCTGTGTTCTTTCTTCTATGCCCTTCTCCCTGTACACCAACTGCCGCACCTCCAACCACCAGTCTGTCAAATTAATTAAGCTTGCAGATGACACCACCATTATTGGACTCCTCTCAGACGGGGATAAGTCTGCCTACAGGATGGAGGCTGAACATCTGGTGTCCTGATGCAGCCGCAACAACCAGGTGCTGAATAAGTGTTATTTTCATTTATCACTGGCCCAAGTACATTTTTATTGGCTTGTGAACAAAGCTGTAGTTTTTGTATTTTTAAATATTAACGCAATTTAATTGAGACATTATTTATATTATTTCACTTTCAATGTGAAAAATGCTGTAAAAACGTTGAAAATAATGGTCACCCCTGTTCGCTGCAATGTAAAATAGTACAACTGCTGTCAGCCTTCATTAAGTTGCATCATTTAAACATTTGCATATTTTTATTCAACTTCTGCAGGATGCTTTGATGAAAGACTCCCTTTTCCCAAGTAGAGGCTTTACTAGAGGTCACAGGAACAGCGCTGCTGTTTTGGATGCGGAAAAATGTTGTCTTTCACTCTACCTGAGCTCAGTGTCCCAGTAAGGGCTCCGCCTCATTGTAGCTGACGCTGAAATGTTTGTGTGGGTTGCCATGACAACACCAGAAGTGCATCTGAGATCGTGTCCAAATTCATGGGCTGCATCCTCCTGAGGACTCGGTGTTCTGACAAAACGTCTTACTTTGGCAAAACGTCCTACCGTAAGTAGTTCATGCGTTCTCGGCGGCTCTAGTGACCCTCGAACTCTCGGCTAGCTATCGAGGTGGTGGATAACATACGTCTCCCCCACAAGAGCACGAACCTACAACTTTTCTACTACTGTTTTTACAAGGCGTACACGGTAAAAACATTATGCTGTTATTTGTTAAGCACTTGTGCATCTTGTGAAAAGAAATAAGTGGCTGAGATGGATGTCATATGTGCTATTGATATTATTTTACTCGTTTCTAGTTTTCACGGTGCTCCATGATTGTGAGAGGAATAAAAAAGAATTGTGGACATCAGTACGAAGCATGGATTCTTTTGACCAGAGTAGATACACTGGTCCCTTGAATATACTAATCTTTTTGAGGTGGGTGACTGTTCCTGTGTATTTACAGAAACAATGGTTGTGATAACCTCAGCTGTTTCAGAGGGTGACTGTTCGTTGCTTTGCGCACTTTTAAATCTGTATACAATGGTTTGTTCCCTTTTTGTGTTCTGAGGTTTAAACAAAGATGTACTAGATGTATTATACCGGTCCCTCGAATCTACAAATCTTTTAGATGTGGATGACTGTTCATTTTCATCTGTGTTTACAGAAACACTGGGTGTTGGAACCTCAGTAGTTTCTTTTTGGCTGACAGACTCTGGAGCTGTACAAGAGGAATAAAGAGCTGCAATGCTTTTGTGAACCTGACCTGGGAAGGGAGAGAAATATATTTTTGTTTTGTTTTTGTTTGTCTTCTTGTTTTATTTGATTCCTTGTGGGATTTGGATCCAACAAGTAAAGTATGCATATTATGCACACACACAAACACACATGCAGCTATTACCATTTCTTGTATTCTTGAATAAAGACATTGATCTGACACATTTAAAATGCAGCCAATTGTTTTTATTGTTATATTATTAAGAAAAAAGAAAAGGTGGGGGTGGGGGGATGTAAAGAAGAGCTTAAAGGAAAGGGCTAGAGGAGAGAAAACCCCAACAATTAGCAGGGCATTTTTTTACTTGGACAAATTGTTAATAAAGTTTCCATATCTGTAACAATGATGACAGTATAATTGTTTATAAACAATTATATTGACAATTATATGTGTCCAGTATGTTGGCTCATTTTCTTTTACTTTTTGCATTTGAAAATAAAAGTTGGGCTGATTTTGACACCATTACAAGAAGTGTTGTTAATGATTCTTTTTGAATTAAAATCAGGTTACCACAAATTGTTTTTTAATTTAATTTCATTTGAAATGTTTGTCAGTGGGTAAACAATTCGTAATGCAAAGTCAGAAACATCGAGTTATTCTTGTACTGCATGCTTGCAATAAATAAGTTGTCCTAACAGTCAGTCAAAGGAGCTTGGAAAGAAAAGCGTCTGGACTTCTTTGAGTTGAAGTGACTGATATATATATTTTTTGTCTGTTTGTTTTGTTGGTTTTTGTTTTTTGCCCTTTATCACCATTCCTCTTCCCTGCTGTTTTTCTTTCCCTCTTTCTTTCTCCCCTTTCTTTCCCCCAGTCATGTCTGTCCTATGTGTAGCAAGTGAAAATAAAATAAACAATAAAAACAAAGGTGAATCAAATAGACCAATACGGCAAGGCCGGGATGGTCCATTTGGTAAAGTAAATCCGTTAGTTATATTTAACATAATGTTAAATGGCAACATTCTGTTTACAATGTTACCATTTCACATTGTGTTAAATGGTAACATTCTGTTTACAATGTTACCATTTCACATTATGTTAAATGGTAACATTCTGTTTACAATGTTACCATTTCACATTGTGTTAAATGGTAACATTCTGTTTACAATGTTACCATTTCACATTGTGTTAAATGGTAACATTCTGTTTACAATGTTACCATTTTACATTGTGTTAAATGGTAACATTCTGTTTACAATGTTACCATTTTACATTGTGTTAAATGGTAACATTCTTTTTACAATGTTACCATTTTACATTGTGTTAAATGGTAACATTCTGTTTACAATGTTACCATTTCACATTGTGTTAAATGGTAATATTCTGTTTACAATGTTACCATTTTACATTATGTTAAATGGTAATATTCTGTTTACAATGTTACCATTTTACATTATGTTAAATGGTAACATTATGTTTACAATGTTACCATTTACATTATGTTAAATGGTAACATTATGTTTATGATGTTACCATTTTACATTATGTTAAATTGTCAGTAGGCCTGGTACCGGAACCGGTACTGGACCCCCTTTTACTTTCAGCCATCAGAAGAGGGTACACTGTGGTCATAACAATACTCAGACTGTAGCATTTAAAGGTCCCAAAGTGTACCAGGAAAATATCCCCCGCACGATTACACCAGCAGCCTGAATTGTGAATGTGAGGGAGGATGGATCCATGCTTTCATGTTGTTCACTCCAGGCTGATATAAAAATGATATAACTAATACTACTTCTACTAATAATGACAATAACAACAAAATAATAATAATAATAATGTCAAAAATACCAGTAATAATAATAACAATAACAACATAAACAACAACATTACTACTAATAATAATAAAGATAAACAAATGTATTAAAAAATTAATAATGATAATAATAATAATAAAACTGATCATAACAGTAACAATATCAATCATAACAACAACAGTACTAACAACAATAATAACAATAACAATGAAGGTGTTGCTGCAGATCTGAGTCCCGACTCTGCTGCCTTTCTAGTGCGGCAAAGAAAGTAAGAAATAGAAAAAGAAAAACACAAATAAACTGAGTGTGAGGGTTTTTCTACAAGTTACACTGAATATTTGCACAGACATGCTGACTGTTTGCTGGGAGACGTCACCTGTCTTTTATAGAATAGCAGGTAAGCTGTTCTCTGCCGCTGCTCACACACAGACTCACACGTGGTCTGGCAGACCAACTCGTCATCGTACGTGAGCCGGCTGTCTGTGACGTCGTCTCTTCCGCTCATCTGGTGAACGCCGTCACAGACGTAATGTCCTGAGAGGAGAAGGCGCACTTATTAACGTCTCATAAACTTTCAAAGCTGACCTGCATTCAGCACATGTGTCTGAAAGCACCCACTCACCGCTGTAAGCTGAGGAGCCCAAACGACTGATCACGCTGACCAACAAATAGCGAGCAGTTTACTGGGAGAGGGCAGCGGCACCACCCGTTAGCTTAGAAATGGGCTCCATCCATACTTGAAATGAATGGTGTGCCTTTTCCCTTACCTCTTCAGTAAAGGCTGTGTCCTGGCTGATCACCAGCTGCTGTGTCAGAACAATGGGGCTGTTCTTCTTCTCCACGGTGAACGATGGAGTGAACGTAAACCACTTCAGATGGAGGATCAGCACACTGAAAGAGATGAGACAAAGAGGAGAGGCTCAAAGGAAGACGCAAGGAGGACATGACATGAACAAAACTGACACCGACTGAACTGTGGTGGTTTGAGGCCTTTGGGGACCGATTTGAGGTTACTCACTTTGGCAGGTTCAAGAACAACAGCTCCTCTTTGATCTTCTTAGCTCCGCACTGGCATTCTTAGTCCAACAGGCCGCCCTGCAGCAGGGAGCAGGAGGAACAGGTGCATTAGAGTTAAACTCTTTTACAGATGAATTCACATATTCGTGGGAGCAAGCCTGTTCACAGAATAGAGTCTAAACGAGCTCTTACTTTCAGACTCCAGCCCCGCCCTTCAGCAGCATCCTGCTGGCTGGCACAACCTTGCCATTGGCTGCTGCCAGGGACTCAACAGGTTAGAACAAAAATATAAATATTATATCTGAGTTCTTATGTGGACCCGCCTTCCAGACACAACGTCACCTTCCATCAATGTCCACAGGTTAGCGGCCCTCGCTCTGCTGGTCCTCCAAAGTAAGAAAAAATGAGAAAAAATAAGGAGCAGACCAAGCAAAAGAGGGTATTTAAAGAGACAGTGTTCTTAAGGTGCATTTTTGGCGAGTTTTATTATCTAAATGTCATTGTGTCACTTTCTTATGAGGCTTCAGTGAACTGAAAAAGCTTCTGGGATGAGAAGCGAAACGTCTTCAAAAAAGTTAAAGAAGTCCGGTTGCTTTTTTCCCCCAAGCTCCTTAGAGTTCTCTGAAAATGGTCAGGTAGAAGGACTGGACTGAAAATGAGTAAAAAAGCAGCCAAAGCCCAAGGAAGTTGAAAGACTGGAAACTATTGCTGAGGTCATGTCAGTGTAAAAAGTTACCTACAAGTCTGGCACCTTGGAAGCAAAACATAAAGAAATAAGGTGTAAGGCCAAATGTTTGGTCCTGCAGCCAACCGGACCATGAAATATAGAGCACAGGTGAACAAAGTGAGGCAGCAGTTTGCTGATTTCCACCTTGTGCCTTTCATGTTGATCAGCTTAGTAGTTTGCCAGCTTTCTAGCTGTTAAAGACTTTTGGCGAGAGGTTATTCATATTTGAACTCTAATTGAACCCCTCTTTTTTACTGTTTTTTTGTTTGTTTGTTTTTGGGGGTTTTTTGTTGTCTTAGATGGCCTGACTCAGCAGGTGGGGGCAGTTTCTGAGTTCACCTTCGTTCAAACAGTGCAGAAATGGTTTCGCTATGCTCCAGACTGGATGGGTGGTGCAGGACGCCCGATATCCAGCCCCGTCATGGAGTAAACTAAAAACAGTAAATAATACATTTAACAAACAAGCAAGCTCTAAATTCAAGCGGAGAGACTGCAGACGTAGCCGCACCATTCCAGGGATTTTTGGTTAGCATGAGGGGTCTAGCCAGGACCCTTACTGGATACTTGGTGGGAATCGAACGTGCGACTCCAAAGATGTGTAGTATTACCACTACACTATCCAGCTGCGCTACACTATCCAACAAAAAAAGTTTTTAGAAAATTTGATAAAGTCTGATGCTTAATATTGTAGGGATATTAATATCCCTACAATATTAATACGGATTAATAACACAGAGAAGTCATACTTCTGTTATGACAGAATTAATTGGGTAAATTATATTTACAATTGTAACATTGTAAACTTAATGTTATGATTTTACATTATATTAAATTGTAACATGATGTAAAATCGTAACATTGTAAACTTAACGTTACAATTTTACATTATGTTGCAATTTAACATAATGTGAAATTGTAACATTGTAAACATAATGTTACAATTGGAACATCAGTCCATCTATCCATGCATCTTCATCTGCTTTATCCGAGGCCGGGTCGCGGGGGCAGCAGCCTAAGCAAAGAGGCCCAGACCCAACACGCTGTGTACTCACCTTTGCTAAGTACATGTGAGATCTTGAATAAAAAAAACAAAACAAAACACACTTTTCTTTTCTGTTTTATTGAAAGCACTTTACAGAAAGTGTAATTGTTTGTAATGAAGAAAGAAGTAGGTAGGTTTCCATGTGTAATTAGTGTGTGATAATGCTGCAGAAGAAGCTTAATGTGTACTTTGGAAAAACGATGAGAAAAAAAGGTGGCCGAAGAAGAAATGATAAATGTCCTTTTTTTTCAAGCCTTCTCTCAGCCGGCAGTTTCAGTGCCACGGCCCTCGCTTGGGGGGTGGGGAGACGTGCCCCCCAAGGAGACCTGCTAGATTGTTCAGAAGGTTGTTCTCATCCATCCAGATGGAGGATCACTAACAGGAGCGTGGAAGACTCCAGAATCCACTCTGGCTGGAATCCGGTGGATATGCAGTGTGTACAGGTACAGGACCATTTAAACGGACAGCATTTATAGAATGACTATTAAAAGTCAGCGAGTGTCAGTAATGTTAATGTGGTTATGTTAGTAATACACCGAGTGCTAATATAAGAGCTTTAAGATGCATTTGTAGATATTATTACGTGTTTTACCGTCTTTATGGTGCTAGCTTAAAGTTACGGTGTAAACGTTAGCTTATATTGGAGGAAAGCTGTTACTGGTTAAACGATGTTAGCACAGAAATATTAGCTTCTGTCATGACTGATGAAGTTACTAGTTAATAAAGTTTTCAGTAAAGTGATTAATCGCAGCCACAGGTTGACAGCAAATATCTCGATTAGCTTCAGTGCATCTGTAATAAATATGTGCAAGTTTCAGTGCTTCGTTTAAACTGTATGATACTTATACTGACCCAGGGTCAGTGTAAAATACAATCCTAGCTGTGTGAACAAAGCCACTGTAAATTTAATCCTGCATGACAAACCTCAGGATGCAGGTTATTATTACTCTTTCCTGCTGGCACACCTGAGAGTCAGCTAGAAACTTATAGTGACGTGGACATCATGCAAAGACTGCCAGACTCTGTAATACTGCAAATGATCAGTGACTCAGGTTAACACTAAACTTCAAACGGTACCTCTGTGTGCTGAACATCTAGGATTGAGTCAGGCTGCATTGACTGTGGGACTTTAATGTGTTAAAAGCAGGTTGAAGACGGCTCAGAAACATTTGAAGATTAAAATTTAGCATTATGGCTGCTGGTGGTTTGTAATATCTACTCAGCTGTATTTTTGTTACTAATTTATGTTTGTTGTTGTTTAACACAGATTTCAGAAGAGCAAATATGCTTAATAGTTTAACTAGATTTCATTTGTCAGTGTTTGACTGCTGAGTCACCGGAAGAACTCATTTCATTCATTCTCCATATGATGTTAATTTACAGAAATGTTTCACAGGAACTGATTTCTCCCAAAGGTTGAACTAGTGTGTTTCCATAGATTACCTCTGTATGAATGTACTTCTTAAATGAAGGCAAGTGTTTGTCCTTTTTTGTTCCTCAGGTACAGTACGTGATATCAAGGGCAGGTGGTCAACACTGGGGACAAGAAGCAGACATACTTCCAAGAGGGAGCTGCAGTGAGGTCAGAGGTCAGAATCTGAAACAGCTCAGGTTTATATTTTAGAGGTTATAAAAAATCAAAATGTATTTATAAAGAAACCTTTAAATAATAGTCATAATTATGATTATTATAAGAAATATCAAACATTTAAGTGGATTTTCTGTTACACATATTGTGTTAGCCCTGCGATAAACTGGCAGCCTGTCTTTGTCCTGTATCAGCTGGGATAGGCTTCATCCTCCCGCAACCTTGAATTGGATACATTTTATTCCAATTATGTAATCTGATCATTTACAAACTCAAGGTATCTAATCAAAATGTAAGTAATAATTATAAAATGGGAAAGCAGAAATAAGTGTGACATAAATGTAAATGTGTGAGCTGACATAGAGCTACATGCAGTCTGAAAAACCTTTGTTGTCAAGTTTGCAGGTATATCAGCACGAGACATTCTTACATAGAAGAGACATTAAAGTCTCTAACTCAGTGAAGCATTATTGGTCCCGTCTGTTTGGATAAATATAGTAAGTTGATGTATGTCCATTTATTGACACATTTTCTTAAGTGCTTATCCAGTTCAGGATCACAGTGGAGCTGCAGCTGGATATGTTCACTAAATAAACCTTACAAAAGTTAACAATAAACCTGCATCCATGTACGTTGTTGTCCACAGGATGAGAAAATCAAACTGGAACACTGTGGAACATGTTAATAAATGTTTGTGTGTTTATGCCTGTGTCTTTCACAGGAGGCGCTGGAAGGTTTCCCTAATAGTTCCTGGTGAATCAAAGCAGAACCATAAAGGTTGCTGGACTGCATGATGGCCTTACCCCTGAGCAGTCATCCTGTTAAAGGATGAACCAGTTAGAAGCTGTTTTCAAAGTAGCTGAGCAGATTTCATCTCAAGTAAGCGATTAACTGTTTGTTCATCTGTTCCGCCACTTAAAGAGCATTTAAGGACGTCTTTTGAGTGTCCAGTTGAATTAATTCTACTGGCTCTCATGGTCATTTGTTATTATAGTCATATTTTTCATGTTCATCCAGCTATTTAGTAAATTCTATCTATTTAGTAATATCCGTCAGCTATAAAATGTAATATAAATATAAAAATATCTAAATATCTCCTGCCCTTTATGTTTTAATGATGTAAGTCTGTTATCGTGTTACATTAGCATTCCTCACATATCAATGAGATGCTGTACAGTACAATCCTACTGACACAGCAGAGGGATAACGACAGCTATTCAACATCGTTACACGACACATTCGAGCTGCATGACGCAGACAAAGTGACTAAATCATCTTTTTGTGGTTTATTGTCTTCAAACCAGCAGACAAAGCCGATGGCAGAAGATGTCGGAGAAGAACTTCAGGCCGTGGACTGAAAAGGTATTTTTTTCTTGTTATCAAAAGACATTTGGAGTGGCAGCTTCTACAACTGGTTGTGCTAAAGTAAAGCTTACAGTCTAAGAAATCACAGTGTTGATATTCAGCACAAAGAGAAAAGCTCACTTGTTTGAATTTATTTACAATCATAGTTTTATAAATTCTGACTGTAAACAGCTTTTACAGCTTTGATATTGTTTGACACTCGATATCAGGTGATAGGGCTTAATTTAAAGGTTTCTGTGTCCCAATGAGCCATTTACACTGATCAGTGTCAGTTTAACTGTAACACATTCATTATTTAGATTCAACAAAGAAATAACTGAATGTAAAAAATGGCAGCCCTCAGGCAGGTTTATAGAGATACATGCATGCATTATGAAATTTATGTATCCCAGATAATTGTTATTCATCTAGTCATGGCAGACCTACCTCTTCCTCCCAAGTTAACTGCAACCCAAAATAACTAGTGGGGCTATTTACACACTCACAACCAGTGTGGGGTAAAAAGAGCCACCAAAAAACTGTCAGCCACAGATGTGCTAGAAGAGTTAGAAGCTCTACTTATGGAGAAACTTTCTAAGTCTAACAGGGGACAGGAACTCCTGCCCAAGTAACATGATATAAGCCCACATACAGCCCAGCCATAAAGTGAACCAAGTTAAAGACAGCATGGGACCAAATGCATGTAACCAGCCTGCACCCACCTGACATTTCTTCCTCCTGAATTAAATGAATGAAGGGATGAAAGTTAAATGACTACAAACCTAAAGCCACTAGTTCCCACACTGGAGCTCCCTGACACTGTGTGTTAACTGTATTTAGCTTGTATCAACAGTTGTAACAGGCTAAGCCACCTGAGACACTGCATTGAATTTGTTCCTGTCTTACTGGTTTCAGCTGACTGGTTTCAACTCAGATATTCTGCTTTTTCCTTTCAGTAGATCAAAGCAGCTCGTGCTCCTTCTGCTTCCAATTTAGAAGAAGAAGAAGAAGGTGAAGGCTTCAGCGAAGTGGCGTTCATGGTCTCAGTGAACAGTCACGGTCACACACTGCATGTGGTTTTAAAAGCAACATGTCTGTTCACCACAACAATGGAGATGTGTAATATTAGTGCAGCTATGGTTTGTTCTTGAACATCAGTTCTGTTTTCTACTTTGATCACTCAGACCAAAAAAGTGTTGTTTTCAGATTCTTTCTTTTAAATCTATAAAGCACCTGTTCATTTTTTTTATTACAATTAGTTTCACATAAATGTTAGTGTTTCCTTTTATGATCTTTTAATGCTTACACTACACTGTACATGAAATCAAACCTAATAATGAGGCAGATAACATTCCTGTTACGATCCAGACTAGTGGTCTTACTGGGGCCGGTGAACAGGACTGTAAGCTTGCCATTGTGCCAGTTAAAGTAAAATCAAAGAGAGGTCAAAGAATAGTGGAAACGTATGCCTTTCTGGACCAAGGGAGTTCAGCATCCTTTTGTACAGCGGGTCTTATGGACAAGCTGAATATTGCTGGGAGGAGGACAAAGATTCTCCTGCGCACCATGGGACAGGAGAAAGTGGTGGACAGTTTCATTGTACCTGAACTTGAAGTTGCTGGATTGGACAGTGACATGTACTGTGATATGCCTAACCTCTTCACTCAGCATAAAATGCCTGTAGATATTGGTAACATCTCAAATCAACAGGACCTGGTTGACTGGCCACATTTGAAGCATGTTCATTTGCCAGAAATTAAGGCCAATGTTGAGCTTTTGATTGGCATGAATATGCCCAGAGCTCTAGAACCTTTGGAGGTCATCCGGAGTGTAGGTGATGGACCCTTTGCCATTAGGACTGTGCTCGGCTGGACTGTGAATGGGCCACTTAATCGAGAATGCTGTGGAAGGCCAGGATGTTTGGCAACAGTTACCGCCAACAGAGTTTCTGCTGTCACACTGGACAAGCTATGGAAACAGCAGTTCAAGATGGATTTTCCTGAGAGCAGCAATGATGAACAGATGGGGCTGTCAAAGGAAGACTTGAAGTTCCTGGAATTGGCCAGCAAGATGGTGACTTTGGGGGATTGGCACTACAGCATTGCCCTGCCACTAAAAGACCGAGACATAAGAATGCCTGACAACTGTGCAATTGAGCAACGAGCCTTAGGTTTGAAGAAAAGGTTCATCAGAGATAAAGACTTTCATAAAGACTACACTGCCTTCATGACAGATCTTATATCTAGAGGATATGCAAAGAGAGTCCCAGTCACAGAATTAGAGCGCCAGAAATGGGGAAGGATTAAACGTAACTTTGTTCCTGGAGATGTGGTCCTTATAGTGGATGATTCTGCACCTCGTGGTTCTTGGCTCATTGGGAGAGTCACCGGAGCTGCACCAGATGAAAGGGGGCTTGTGCGTCAGGTCTGGATTAAGACCCCAACCAGCCATGTGTGCAGACCCATCACAAAGATATGCCTTCTTCAGGAGGCCTCTGACCCATGACTATGACATTTTTGACACAGTGTGACATAACTAACTTTGAATTGACTTTAATGTTATGAGATGTACATCAGACTGACTATATTTAGGCTAAGTGCTGGTAACCTCTGGCCCATGACTGACTGACCATGTGCAGACAGAAGAAAAGAAGAGAAGACATGAGAAAATAACTTTGGTGGACTTTTGAGTATGTTATGTTGTCTCACTGGGTGTCTGTGATATGATGAAGTGTGTGTTGTGAGTTATGGTGTTGGATGTGTAATTATTACTGTAAAAATGTAATAATTAGGGGCCGGAATGTTGTGGATAGGCGTAGCTTTGGGTCACGTGGTGTCAGTAATAGTGATTGCTATATCACCTGTTCACGGCCCGAGGGAAATTTTGTGAATGAGTGGGTGATGGGGGAAGTCGACTTTTGCTGACCGCTCAAGCGTCCCAAGGCGTTCCCAGGCCAGCCGAGAGATATAATCTCTCCAGCGTGTCCTGGGTCTGCCCCGGGGCCTGCTCCCGGTGGGACATGCCTGGAACACCTCACCCAGGAGGCGCCCAGGGGGCATCCTTGTCAGATGCCCGAACCACCTCAGCTGGCTCCTTTCGATGTGGAGCAGCAGCTGCTCTACTCTGAGCCCCTCCCGGACGGCCGAACTTCTCACCCTATCTCTAAGGGAGAGGCCAGCCACCCTTCGGAGGAAGCTCATTTCTGCCGCTTGTATACGCGATCTCGTTCTTTCGGTCACTACCCACAGCTCGTGGCCATAGGTGAGGGTAGGGATTGTAACATTGTAAACATAATACAATTTTACATTATGTTACTGTCAGAGTCGGACGGTGCCCCGACCGGTCGACCTGTGTGTGTGTGTTTTTTTGTTCTCCTCTCTCGCTCCGCTTTTTCTCCGCTGCGATTGTTACCTCCGACCCGTAAGTGCTGCCACTCTGAGCTGCCTAATAAGCCTGGACGCGATCGAGACGGAGAGACGGAAGGGGACACTTCACTGATTCTAGGGAGTTTTGTGGACACACGAGGGGAGACGGGGAGAGGAGCACTGAAGGGACTTGCACTGTGGATAACTGTGGATTGATTTTGGCTTCACTGTAAATAAAGACACTGTTCAACTTAAACGAGAAGTCCGCGTCTAGGTTCGCTAACTCACCACCCTTAACAGCTACAATTTAACATCATGTAAAATTGTAACATCATGTTTACAATGTTACAATTTGTAAATTGTAACATTGTAAACATAATGTTACAATTTTATATGATGTTAAACTGTAACATAATGTAAAATTGTAACATTATGTTTACAATGTTACAATTTGTAAATTGTAACATTGTAAACATAATGTTACAATTTTATATGATGTTAAACTGTAACATAATGTAAAATTGTAACATTATGTTTACAATGTTACAATTTTACATTATGTTAAATTGTAACATAATGCTTAACAGATAATGGTTATCCTCTTTTTATATCATACATCATTGTCTCTGTAGGAGGGTCTGGAGCACCCCCTGCTGAGCCGCTGGGCTCAGTACCTTGCAGGCAGGTCCGACGATGACTTCATCATCTCACCTGAGCTCAAAATTCTGGTGCGTGAAGGCGTCCCTCGGGAGTATCGGCAGAGAGTGTGGCGCTGTTTGGTCCGAGCCAGAACTTTGACAAGCCAAGAGTGCCACACGCAACGCTATCAGCAGGTACAGCTGTAGAGAGAGAGAGTGCTTTATCCGCACCTGAGCACAGGTGGCTCCTCCTTCTTCCTGTTGGGAATGCTGGCGAGCACTCAGTAATCCTGTTCTGTTTCCAGCTGTGTGAGAAGAGTCGGACAGCTCCTAATCCTGCCTCCAGGCAGGTCCAGCTGGACCTTCACCGAACCCTGACGACCAATCAGCACTTCTCCTCGCCGTCCAGCCCCGCCCTCCAGCCCCGCCCTCCAGCAGCTCCGCCGCATCCTTCTGGCCTTCTCCGGGCATAACCCTGCCATTGGCTACTGCCAGGTACTCAACAGGTCAGAACAAAAGTATAAATTTTATATCTGAGTTCTTATGTGGACCCGCCTTCCAGGCAGAACCTCACCTTCCATCAATGTCCACAGGTTAGCGGCCCTCGCTCTGCTGGTCCTCCAAAGTGACGAAGACGCCTTCTGGTGTCTGGTGGCAGTGGTGGAAGCCATCATGCCTCAGGACTACTACACCAAGAATCTGGTGGCCTCTCAGGTCAGCAGACACACTCACCTGCTTGCCTGCTGTGATCTGTTTTAGTGATCAGTGAGGCTGATCTCTGTGAGTCTTTGTGCTCAGGCGGACCAGCGCGTGCTGAAGGACTTCATGGCGGAGAAGCTTCCTCGCCTGGCATCTCACTTTGAGGATCACAACATTGACGTCTCTCTGGTCACCTTCAACTGGTTCCTGGTGGTTTTTGTGGAGAGTCTGCCCAGCGACATCCTGATGCCTCTGTGGGACGCCTTCCTGTATGAGGGTACCAAGGTACCATACACCCGAACACACCATGACAGAAATGCAGACAACACTTGAATGCACCACAGTAGTGTCCATGGAAACAAAAATTATTTTGTTTTCACCTTTAGATGTCTTTATTTACATTTTAGGAGTAATAAGACATTGTTTACTAAGCATGGGGAACTGTCATGTGACATGAAATAGGAGTGGGAAAGCAGATCATTCTAGTAACGACCTCACAGTCTACCACAAGCAGCGTAAATCCAGACGATGAGCGGGACAATGGCTTTGGGCTTGTTTCTGCAATGTGACAAATGCAGCACAGCTTTTACATCGTTTGTCTCAGGAAATAAAATCACAGTTCAGACACAGAAATATATACCACACAGGGATAAATGCTGACAACAGCTTCAGCCACGTAGATCCAACCCAAAAGTTTAATTTAAACTTAAAGCTCAACTACCAAGTAAGTTAATATTATCTGGCAACTGAGGAACCAAGTGGCTTATTGGAAATCGATCAGAGCTGTAATGAGTAAAGGGCCCAACTGCACCACAACTGAAAGAGTAATTTTATGACTCACCTCCTCAAAGTTTCCAATTAATTGTGTGGCGTGAGTGTCCTGTTATGAAATGCGTGTCTGTGCTGCAGGTGATCTTCAGATACACTCTGGCTCTGTTCAAATACAAAGAGGACGACATCCTGAAGATTCACGACAGCGTGGAGATCTGCCAGTACCTACGCTTCTTCACAAAGACCGTCTCCAATGCCAGGTACGCACTCGCCTCCACCCGCCTTAATCTACGAGCTGTTACACTCTCAGAAGTGTAGCGGATGTAGCTGTTGAATCTTTGAGCTTCAAACCCTTTTTACTGAAATTTTGTGAGAAGTTTAAATTTCCCTGATCACAGTAACAACGATTTAAAGATTTTTAAGTATCTGCAGCTCTCGGATACATGTGGTCCAGTCAGTCCAGTATTTCCTGCTCAAACTGCAGTACCTGAAGTATCAAGCAGCATAAAACAGAAACACTCAAGCTGATCAGTTTCCAGTTCCTCTGTGTTGGTGATCGAGTCCTTTCCACCTGCGTGTGTCCATGCAGGAAGCTGACCAGCATCGCCTTCAACGACATGAACCCATTCCCCAGCCGGCTGCTGAGGAACCGGCGAGTGCTCCACCTGGAGCGCCTGCAGGCGGAGCTGCGTGAGCTGGAGGAGCAGCACAAGGAGTTCATCACCGAGAGCGTCGTACGGAAAGACAAAGAGCTCGACGTCATGGTGAGCGAGGACGACGAGGACCTCTGATCACACGGGACGCTTCAGCTGCTCACTTCGAGACGACGATGAGTTTTCCATGAGTTCAAGAGAATTTCACTAAACCGGCTGTTAACTGGTTTCCTTCACACTAAACACAGGATTGTGTCAGGTTCACCATCTCTACTAACACTACAAGGAAACAGAAGCATACAGATTTAACTGCATCACATCTCTGAAACAAGCTTGCAGTAAACAAATGTGTACTGTGTTCACGTGTGTAATAAGTCAGGCTGCAGAAATGTGCAGATGTATTTCAGTGAATTCATTTGGATTAATATGTGATAGCTTATTTATTTCATTGCATCTTTTGCTTTATACCTAAAAATGCGTGACATTTCTAAATGTAGTCACATCCCTATGAAACATGGTTGATTATCAGCTGTAGTCACAGCTGGTGATAAAGTAATTAAAATGTCCAGCTATTCAAAAATAGGGCATTCTGCACAATGAGTACTTTTTGGTACTTGAAGTATATTTTGATGCTGATGCTTCAGGGCATTGTGCTGCATTGTCGAAGCTCTCTGGGCTTCCGGTTAGAACGACCTCACAGTGTTTTATTTTGATCTGGTGTAAAGTGCATTGTGCAGAAATGACAGCATGATAGTCACATGATAAAACTGACTTTTCTTTTTTTTTAAAATTTTACTGGGTGTGCATCTTGTTCAAATGTCTTTTTCAGCATTTGTACATAAATATTCTGTATATAAATATTTGATTTTCATTTATTTTACAGAGTCCTTTATTTTGTTTCACAAATATGACATTCATGTCAAATGACATCTGCAGACTTTATAATGACCAGCAGGGGGCAGTGTATTGCAGTCTATGAGAACATTTACTGAGACCTGTTTCATGCACTAGTTTCATGTCTCATTGAATCCAACATGATGTTGATTTTGTAAATTAAGGTCACATCTTCATCACATCTAATTTCAAAGCACTGATCATTTTTTTAAAAAAATGAATTCCATACCAATTGCAGGAATAAAATAGGAATAAATAACAAACGAGAAATACATACAAAACAAGAGAAAGGCACACATGAGAGAACAGGTCACATGACAGCACAGCATTATCTACCCACAATTTGAACTAAATAACAGATAGCACAGGCAATGAAAACAAACGGAAATCAGAATAAATTTAAAAACTTTTATTGATGTTAACTTGAAGTGCTGAATTAGCCCTGTTGTCAGTTCAAATCACTTCAATCTATAGCGCACTTTAAGGTCTTTAGACCTTAAAAAGTAATACACTGCAAGGTAAGCTTGCAGCATCTTACTTTAAGGTCAACTGTGAAACTTTGTGGAAAGCCTGAGACAAGTTGATGAGTCAGTGAAGCGCACTTCCTTCTGATGACGGCTATACTGAGGTGAGTTTTTAAGCATATCCTGAACTTTATTCATTATTAGACTTCTGACACCTGGCAAATAAACTCTCATGCGATATGAGAACATAACAGCAAAAAGCCAGTAGCTGGTACATGAATGGATAAAAATTGGATCCCTCAGGGAGGCGCCACCACTTGATCTTCTCCACCGTCGTGGTTGGTGTTCTTCGTCGTCGTTGGCCAAGGTTGAGTCGGAGATCCATCACAAGTAGCCGATGTTGAGGGCCAATATTGGTTGATGGTATGACTTTTACGTTCGTGACTAGGCTGAGATGGGGTAGCCAGTAGTCGATTTGGGTGTCTCTGCCGCCGCTGGAGTACGTGATGAGGTGTGCCGGCTTCTTTTTGAAGAAGGTGTTGGTCACGGCAAGATCGTGGGCCTCTGCGTAGTCCAGTACCCGGCAACCGTCGTCGTTTCTGGTCCCAAATCCTTGGCCGCCATGGAATCGGTGATATCCGTCTCTCCCCTTGCCTACATGTCCATTTAGGTCGCCGCCTACCGCCACGTGTTCCTCAGGGCTAATTGTTTGCAGGTGGTCGTCGAGGGCGCGCCAGAATTCTGTCTTCTCCTCGTCGGGGCAGTTGGTCTGTGGTGCATAGCAGGAGATAATCCGTAGGACGGTCGGGTCGGCGTCGATCTTCACTGACATGATGCGATCCGATATGCGGGTAACTTCGACCACGTTGTGCCGGAGCTTTATTATTAGACTTCTGACACCTGGCAAATAAACTCTCACGCGATATGAGAACATAACAGCAAAAAGCCAGTAGCTGGTACATGAATGGATAAAAATTGGATCCCTCTTAGATTGAATTGGTTGCCCTCTTATATTACGTTGTTTTGAACCTAACCGCATCCACTGAATTAATGCAGTTTTCAGGACAGTAAAAACAGAGAACTCTGATATACACAATTTCTGATTGCTGATAGTGTTTCTTAATGCAAAATGGGCTTCCATTTAAAATGCAATTGCTTTATGTTCGATCTTTAGCGAAGAAGGGTCATTTTTGATTCTGTGGACAAGGGATGCAAATGGAATGTGAAGGCAACAGGTAGTAGGGTGAATTAGGGTTTCGTGTGGTCTTCAGTGCATGAATTTTATTGCCACTTTATTTCAACTTTTTATTAATATACTCAAAAGAAAAACAAGAACCACAAAGGAGATTCTTGTGATTCTTGTTTGTGCTATCTGTTTGTGAAAGAAAGCACATTTTACCACATCATACTGTGTTTGCTGCCATTTATTTTACTCGTCCTGCCTGAGTGTCTGGGCTGCGTTTGTCTGTGCACCTTTGTTCTGGCCTTCTGCTGATGGGTTTCACATGCTGGGCTTTCCCTCTTGGTCCACACCCAGCAGCCTGCTGCTGACCACACACAGCCTACAAACTGATCCATCCATGCATCCATCCATGCATGCATGGCCTGGTTATTGTTGAGTTATCACCTCCAGCTCCTTGCTCATAACCAGGTAGATACTGGGCTGGGCCTGATCTCTGAGCTCAATAACAATGACAAAAATGCCAAACACTTTACTCTTCATGGTAAAAAATGTTTATAATACAGTAAAAACTGGATGTAGCCAAAATCAGTGTTTTATATACAGTGTAAGTGAACAACATTGCTACACTGCTGGTGTTTGATTGATAGAGGCTTTCTTTATAAGAACTATGATATCATTTCTTTTGCTGATTAACAGTTTTTATATAATTTTTATATCATATATAGCTTTCAAGAAGCCAAAGATCACTGGACGAAAAGACTACAGACCTGTGGCTCTGACATCTGGTCAGGAAGTCTTTTGAGCACCTGGTTCTCTCCTATCTTAAGACCCTCACGGCCCCCCTCCTGGACCCCCTGCAGTTTGCATACAGAGCCAACAGGTCTGTAGACGATGCCATCAACATGGCCCTACACTTTGTCCTGCAGAATCTATGCTAGGATCCTGTTTGTGGACTTCAGCTCTACCTTCAACACCATCCTTTCAGATCTTCTTCAAGGATTTCTTTCCCAGATGAATGTGCCTGATCCCATCTGCCGGTGGATCACTGACTTCCTGACGGACAGGAAGCAACCAGTGAGGCTGGGGAAGAATGTCTTGGACTCCCGGACCATCAGCACGAGCTCCCCTCAGGGCTGTGTTCTTTCTTCTATGCCCTTCTCCCTGTACACCAACTGCTGCACCTCCAACCACCAGTCTGTCAAATTAATTAAGCTTGCAGATGACACCACCATTATTGGACTCCTCTCAGACGGGGATAAGTCTGCCTACAGGATGGAGGCTGAACATCTGGTGTCCTGATGCAGCCGCAACAACCAGGTGCTGAATAAGTGTTATTTTCATTTACCACTGGCCCAAGTACATTTTTATTGGCTTGTGAACAAAGCTGTAGTTTTTGTATTTTTAAATATTAACGCAATTTAATTGAGACATTATTTATATTATTTCACTTTCAATGTGAAAAATGCTGTAAAAACGTTGAAAATAATGGTCACCCCTGTTCGCTGCAATGTAAAATAGTACAACTGCTGTCAGCCTTCATTAAGTTGCATCATTTGAACATTTGCATATTTTTATTCAACTTCTGCAGGATGCTTTGATGAAAGACTCCCTTTTCCCAAGTAGAGGCTTTACTAGAGGTCACAGGAACAGCGCTGCTGTTTTGGATGCGGAAAAATGTTGTCTTTCACTCTACCTGAGCTCAGTGTTTCAGTAAGAGCTCCGCCTCATTGTAGCTGACGCTGAAATGTTTGTGTGGGTTGCCATGACAACACCAGAAGTGCATCTGAGATCGTGTCCAAATTCATGGGCTGCATCCTCCTGAGGACTCGGTGTTCTGACAAAACGTCTTACTTTGGCAAAACGTCCTACCGTAAGTAGTTCATGCGTTCTCGGCGGCTCTAGTGACCCTCGAACTCTCGGCTAGCTATCGAGGTGGTGGATAACATACGTCTCCCCCACAAGAGCACGAATCTACAACTTTTCTACTACTGTTTTTACAAGGCGTACACGGTAAAAACATTATGCTGTTATTTGTTAAGCACTTGTGCACCTTGTGAAAAGAAATAAGTGGCTGAGATGGATGTCATATGTGCTATTGATATTATTTTACTCGTTTCTAGTTTTCACGGTGCTCCATGATTGTGAGAGGAATAAAAAAGAATTGTGGACATCAGTACGAAGCATGGATTCTTTTGACCAGAGTAGATACACTGGTCCCTTGAATATACTAATCTTTTTGAGGTGGGTGACTGTTCCTGTGTATTTACAGAAACAATGGTTGTGATAACCTCAGCTGTTTCAGAGGGTGACTGTTCGTTGCTTTGCGCACTTTTAAATCTGTATACAATGGTTTGTTCCCTTTTTGTGTTCTGAGGTTTAAACAAAGATGTACTAGATGTATTATACCGGTCCCTCGAATCTACAAATCTTTTAGATGTGGATGACTGTTCATTTTCATCTGTGTTTACAGAAACACTGGGTGTTGGAACCTCAGTAGTTTCTTTTTGGCTGACAGACTCTGGAGCTGTACAAGAGGAATAAAGAGCTGCAATGCTTTTGTGAACCTGACCTGGGAAGGGAGAGAAATATATTTTTGTTTTGTTTTTGTTTGTCTTCTTGTTTTTTTTTTTGTTTTTTTTTTATTCATATTTTGAATGAACAGAAACGTTAACAAATATACAACTGGAATAATCATACTGTCAGTTCTCTGTCCGTTTCTTAACAACAACCAACAAATAAGGACTAACAGTAACTAAGACAAACAGACAAACAAACAAACAAACAAACAAAAAAAAAACAAAAAAACCCAAAAAAAAAAACCCAGGAGAAACAAAATCATATACCGCCTCCTGGGAAACATCAGCAAAAACAAAAGTAATGGGGGCAAAACACCCAGGTGCCTAAAAACAAAACATAACCTTGACCACTGATGACATTAAGACAATTTCTTCCCTCTACTGACTTTCAAAGTAAAAAAAAAAGAAAAAGAAAAAAAAAGACAACAACAAAAATACCAATGACACATGAAACCCCCCCCCCCCCCCCCCCCCCCCAAAAGAACATTTATCATAATATCTAGGAGACATTGTCGATGTACACCAAAAAAGGACCCCAGACCTGCTCAAAAATGTCTTCTCTCCCCTTAATTCTGTACATAACCCGTTCATATGATGCCATCTTAGACATTTGTTCAGTCCATTCCCTGAGAGAACAGGGGCTGGATGACTTCCAGTGCCTAAGTATTATCCTGCATCCAGTTATGAAAGCCAGACGCATCCACAATCTCTGTTTTTTTGAAAGGATAATTTGTCTTCTTGTTTTATTTGATTCCTTGTGGGATTTGGATCCAACAAGTAAAGTATGCATATTATGCACACACACAAACACACATGCAGCTATTACCATTTCTTGTATTCTTGAATAAAGACATTGATCTGACACATTTAAAATGCAGCCAATTGTTTTTATTGTTATATTATTAAGAAAAAAGAAAAGGTGGGGGTGGGGGGATGTAAAGAAGAGCTTAAAGGAAAGGGCTAGAGGAGAGAAAACCCCAACAATTAGCAGGGCATTTTTTTACTTGGACAAATTGTTAATAAAGTTTCCATATCTGTAACAATGATGACAGTATAATTGTTTATAAACAATTATATTGACAATTATATGTGTCCAGTATGTTGGCTCATTTTCTTTTACTTTTTGCATTTGAAAATAAAAGTTGGGCTGATTTTGACACCATTACAAGAAGTGTTGTTAATGATTCTTTTTGAATTAAAATCAGGTTACCACAAATTGTTTTTTAATTTAATTTCATTTGAAATGTTTGTCAGTGGGTAAACAATTCGTAATGCAAAGTCAGAAACATCGAGTTATTCTTGTACTGCATGCTTGCAATAAATAAGTTGTCCTAACAGTCAGTCAAAGGAGCTTGGAAAGAAAAGCGTCTGGACTTCTTTGAGTTGAAGTGACTGATATATATATTTTTTGTCTGTTTGTTTTGTTGGTTTTTGTTTTTTGCCCTTTATCACCATTCCTCTTCCCTGCTGTTTTTCTTTCCCTCTTTCTTTCTCCCCTTTCTTTCCCCCAGTCATGTCTGTCCTATGTGTAGCAAGTGAAAATAAAATAAACAATAAAAACAAAGGTGAATCAAATAGACCAATACGGCAAGGCCGGGATGGTCCATTTGGTAAAGTAAATCCGTTAGTTATATTTAACATAATGTTAAATGGTAACATTCTGTTTACAATGTTACAATTTCACATTATGTTAAATGGTAACATTCTGTTAACAATGTTACCATTTTACATTATGTTAAATGGTAACATTCTGTTTACAATGTTACCATTTCACATTGTGTTAAATGGTAATATTCTGTTTACAATGTTACCATTTTACATTATGTTAAATGGTAACATTCTGTTTACAATGTTACCATTTTACATTGTGTTAAATGGTAACATTCTGTTTACAATGGTACCATTTTACATTGTGTTAAATGGTAACATTCTGTTTACAATGTTACCATTTCACATTGTGTTAAATGGTAACATTCTGTTTACAATGTTACCATTTTACATTGTGTTAAATGGTAACATTCTGTTTACAATGTTACCATTTTACATTATGTTAAATGGTAACATTATGTTTACGATGTTACCATTTTACATTATGTTAAATTGTAACATTATGTTTACAATGTTACCATTTTACATTATGTTAAATGGTAACATTATGTTTACGATGTTACCATTTTACATTATGTTAAATTGTAACATTCTGTTTACAATGTTAACATTTACATTATGTTAAATTGTAACATTATGTTTACGATGTTACCATTTTACATTATGTTAAATTGTCAGTAGGCCTGGTACCGGAACCGGTACTGGACCCCCTTTTACTTTCAGCCATCAGAAGAGGGTACACTGTGGTCATAACAATACTCAGACTGTAGCATTTAAAGGTCCCAAAGTGTACCAGGAAAATATCCCCCGCACGATTACACCAGCAGCCTGAATTGTGAATGTGAGGGAGGATGGATCCATGCTTTCATGTTGTTCACTCCAGGCTGATATAAAAATGATATAACTAATACTACTTCTACTAATAATGACAATAACAACAAAATAATAATAATAATGTCAAAAATACCAGTAATAATAATAACAATAACAACATAAACAACAACATTACTACTAATAATAATAAAGATAAACAAATGTATTAAAAAATTAATAATGATAATAATAATAATAAAACTGATCATAACAGTAACAATATCAATCATAACAACAACAGTACTAACAACAATAATAACAATAACAATGAAGGTGTTGCTGCAGATCTGAGTCCCGACTCTGCTGCCTTTCTAGTGCGGCAAAGAAAGTAAGAAATAGAAAAAGAAAAACACAAATAAACTGAGTGTGAGGGTTTTTCTACAAGTTACACTGAATATTTGCACAGACATGCTGACTGTTTGCTGGGAGACGTCACCTGTCTTTTATAGAATAGCAGGTAAGCTGTTCTCTGCCGCTGCTCACACACAGACTCACACGTGGTCTGGCAGACCAACTCGTCATCGTACGTGAGCCCCTGTCTGTGACGTCGTCTCTTCCGCTCATCTGGTGAACGCCGTCACAGACGTAATGTCCTGAGAGGAGAAGGCGCACTTATTAACGTCTCATAAACTTTCAAAGCTGACCTGCATTCAGCACATGTGTCTGAAAGCACCCACTCACCGCTGTAAGCTGAGGAGCCCAAACGACTGATCACGCTGACCAACAAATAGCGAGCAGTTTCCTGGGAGAGGGCAGCGGCACCACCCGTTAGCTTAGAAATGGGCTCCATCCATACTTGAAATGAACGGTGTGCCTTTTCCCTTACCTCTTCAGTAAAGGCTGTGTCCTGGCTGATCACCAGCTGCTGTGTCAGAACAATGGGGCTGTTCTTCTTCTCCACGGTGAACGATGGAGTGAACGTAAACCACTTCAGCTGGAGGATCAGCACACTGAAAGAGATGAGACAAAGAGGAGAGGCTCAAAGGAAGACGCAAGGAGGACATGACATGAACAAAACTGACACCGACTGAACTGTGGTGGTTTGAGGCCTTTGGGGACCGATTTGAGGTTACTCACTTTGGCAGGTTCAAGAACAACAGCTCCTCTTTGATCTTCTTAGCTCCGCACTGGCATTCGTAGTCCAACAGGCTGCCCTGCAGCAGGGAGCAGGAGGAACAGGTGCATTAGAGTTAAACTCTTTTACAGATGAATTCACATATTCGTGGGAGCAAGCCTGTTCACAGAATAGAGTCTAAACGAGCTCTTACTTTCAGACTCCAGCCCCGCCCTTCAGCAGCATCCTGCTGGCTGGCACAACCTTGCCATTGGCTGCTGCCAGGGACTCAACAGGTTAGAACAAAAATATAAATATTATATCTGAGTTCTTATGTGGACCCGCCTTCCAGGCAGAACCTCACCTTCCATGAATGTCCACAGGTTAGCGGCCCTCGCTCTGCTGGTCCTCCAAAGTAAGAAAAAATGAGGAAAAAATAAGGAGCAGACCAAGCAAAAGAGGGTATTTAAAGAGACAGTGCTCTTAAGGTGCATTTTTGGCGAGTTTTATTATCTAAATGTCATTGTGTCACTTTCTTATGAGGCTTCAGTGAACTGAAAAAGCTTCTGGGATGAGAGGCGAAACGTCTTCAAAAAAGTTAAAGAAGTCCGGTTGCTTTTTTCCCCCAAGCTCCTTAGAGTTCTCTGAAAATGGTCAGGTAGAAGGACTGGACTGAAAATGAGTAAAAAAGCAGCCAAAGCCCAAGGAAGTTGAAAGACTGGAAACTATTGCTGAGGTCATGTCAGTGTAAAAAGTTACCTACAAGTCTGGCACCTTGGAAGCAAAACATAAAGAAATAAGGTGTAAGGCCAAATGTTTGGTCCTGCAGCCAACCGGACCATGAAATATAGAGCACAGGTGAACAAAGTGAGGCAGCAGTTTGCTGATTTCCACCTTGTGCCTTTCATGTTGATCAGCTTAGTAGTTTGCCAGCTTTCTAGCTGTTAAAGACTTTTGGCGAGAGGTTATTCATATTTGAACTCTAATTGAACCCCTCTTTTTTTTTACTGTTTTTTTGTTTGTTTGTTTTTGGGGTTTTTTGTTGTCTTAGATGGCCTGACTCAGCAGGTGGGGGCAGTTTCTGAGTTTACCTTCGTTCAAACAGTGCAGAAATGGTTTCGCTATGCTCCAGACCGGATGGGTGGTGCAGGACGCCCGATATCCAGCCCCATCATGGAGTAAACTAAAAACAGTAAATAATACATTTAACAAACAAGCAAGCTCTAAATTTAAGCGGAGAGACTGCAGACATAGCCGCACCATTCCAGGGATTTTTGGTTAGCATGAGGGGTCTAGCCAGGACCCTTACTGGATACTGGGTGGGAATCGAACGTGCGACTCCAAAGATGTGTAGTATTACCACTACACTATCCAGCTGCGCTACACTATCCAACAAAAAAAGTTTTTAGAAAATTTGATAAAGTCTGATGCTTAATATTGTAGGGATATTAATATCCCTATGATATTAATACGGATTAATAACACAGAGAAGTCATACTTCTGTTATGACAGAATTAATTGGGTAAATTATATTTACAATTGTAACATTGTAAACTTAATGTTACGATTTTACATCATGTTGCAATTTAACATAATGTGAAATTGTAACATTGTAAACATAATGTTACAATTTTACAATTGTAACATCCATCCATCCATCCATCCATCTTCATCCGCTTTATCCGAGGTCGCGGGGGCAGCAGCCTAAGCAAAGAGGCCCAGACCTCCCTCTCCCCAGCCACCTCCTCCAGCTTATCCGGGGGAACACCAAGGCGTTCCCAGGCCAGCCGAGAGATATAATCTCTCCAGCGTGTCCTGGGTCTGCCCCGGGGCCTCCTCCCGGTGGGACATGCCTGGAACACCTCACCCAGGAGGCGCCCAGGGGGCATCCTTGTCAGATGCCCGAACCACCTCAGCTGGCTCCTTTCGATGTGGAGCAGCAGCTGCTCTACTCTGAGCCCCTCCCGGACGGCCGAACTTCTCACCCTATCTCTAAGGGAGAGGCCAGCCACCCTTCGGAGGAAGCTCATTTCTGCCGCTTGTATACGCGATCTCGTTCTTTCGGTCACTACCCACAGCTCGTGGCCATAGGTGAGGGTAGGGATTGTAACATTGTAAACATAATACAATTTTACATTATGTTACTGTCAGAGTCGGACGGTGCCCCGACCGGTCGACCTGTGTGTGTGTGTTTTTTTGTTCTCCTCTCTCGCTCCGCTTTTTCTCCGCTGCGATTGTTACGCGGTCGCGTAGCAACGGGAGACCTCCGACCCGTAAGTGCTGCCGCTCTGAGCTGCCTACTAAGCCTGGACGCGATCGAGACGGAGAGACGGAAGGGGACACTTCACTGATTCTAGGGAGTTTTGTGGACACACGAGGGGAGACGGGGAGAGGAGCACTGAAGGGACTTGCACTGTGGATAACTGTGGATTGATTTTGGCTTCACTGTAAATAAAGACACTGTTCAACTTAAACGAGAAGTCCGCGTCTAGGTTCGCTAACTCACCACCCTTAACAGCTACAATTTAACATCATGTAAAATTGTAACATCATGTTTACAATGTTACAATTTGTAAATTGTAACATTGTAAACATAATGTTACAATTTTATATGATGTTAAACTGTAACATAAAGTAAAATTGTAACATTATGTTTACGATGTTACAATTTTACATTATGTTAAATTGTTACATAATGTAAAATTGTAACATTATGTTTACAATGTTACAATTTGTAAATTGTAACATTGTAAACATAATGTTACAATTTTATATGATGTTAAACTGTAACATAATGTAAAATTGTAACATTATGTTTACAATGTTACAATTTTAGATTATGTTACATTGTAACATAATGCTTAACAGATAATGGTTATCCTCTTTTTATATCATACATCATTGTCTCTGTAGGAGGGTCTGGAGCACTCCCTGCTGAGCCGCTGGGTTCAGTACCTTGCAGGCAGGTCCGACGATGACTTCATCATCTCACCTGAGCTCAAAATTCTGGTGCGTGAAGGCGTCCCTCGGGAGTATCGGCAGAGAGTGTGGCGCTGTTTGGTCCGAGCCAGAACTTTGACAAGCCAAGAGTGCCACACGCAACGCTATCAGCAGGTACAGCTGTAGAGAGAGAGAGTGCTTTATCCGCACCTGAGCACAGGTGGCTCCTCCTCCTTCCTGTTGGGAATGCTGGCGAGCACTCAGTAATCCTGTTCTGTTTCCAGCTGTGTGAGAAGAGTCGGACAGCTCCTAATCCTGCCTCCAGGCAGGTCCAGCTGGACCTTCACCGAACCCTGACGACCAATCAGCACTTCTCCTCGCCGTCCAGCCCCGCCCTCCAGCCCCGCCCTCCAGCAGCTCCGCCGCATCCTTCTGGCCTTCTCCGGGCATAACCCTGCCATTGGCTACTGCCAGGTACTCAACAGGTCAGAACAAAAGTATAAATTTTATATCTGAGTTCTTATGTGGACCCGCCTTCCAGGCAGAACCTCACCTTCCATGAATGTCCACAGGTTAGCGGCCCTCGCTCTGCTGGTCCTCCAAAGTGACGAAGACGCCTTCTGGTGTCTGGTGGCAGTGGTGGAAGCCATCATGCCTCAGGACTACTACACCAAGAATCTGGTGGCCTCTCAGGTCAGCAGACACACTCACCTGCTTGCCTGCTGTGATCTGTTTTAGTGATCAGTGAGGCTGATCTCTGTGAGTCTTTGTGCTCAGGCGGACCAGCGCGTGCTGAAGGACTTCATGGCGGAGAAGCTTCCTCGCCTGGCATCTCACTTTGAGGATCACAACATTGACGTCTCTCTGGTCACCTTCAACTGGTTCCTGGTGGTTTTTGTGGAGAGTCTGCCCAGCGACATCCTGATGCCTCTGTGGGACGCCTTCCTGTATGAGGGTACCAAGGTACCATACACCCGAACACACCATGACAGAAATGCAGACAACACTTGAATGCACCACAGTAGTGTCCATGGAAACAAAAATGATTTTGTTTTCACCTTTAGATGTCTTTATTTACATTTTAGGAGTAATAAGACATTGTTTACTAAGCATGGGGAACTGTCATGTGACATGAAATAGGAGTGGGAAAGCAGATCATTCTAGTAACGACCTCACAGTCTACCACAAGCAGCGTAAATCCAGACGATGAGCGGGACAATGGCTTTGGGCTTGTTTCTGCAATGTGACAAATGCAGCACAGCTTTTACATCGTTTGTCTCAGGAAATAAAATCACAGTTCAGACACAGAAATATATACCACACAGGGATAAATGCTGACAACAGCTTCAGCCACGTAGATCCAACCCAAAAGTTTAATTTAAACTTAAAGCTCAACTACCAAGTAAGTTAATATTATCTGGCAACTGAGGAACCAAGTGGCTTATTGGAAATCGATCAGAGCTGTAATGAGTAAAGGGCCCAACTGCACCACAACTGAAAGAGTAATTTATGACTCACCTCCTCAAAGTTTCCAATTAATTGTGTGGCGTGAGTGTCCTGTTATGAAATGCGTGTCTGTGCTGCAGGTGATCTTCAGATACACTCTGGCTCTGTTCAAATACAAAGAGGACGACATCCTGAAGATTCACGACAGCATGGAGATCTACCAGTACCTACGCTTCTTCACAAAGACCGTCTCCAATGCCAGGTACGCACTCGCCTCCACCCGCCTTAATCTACGAGCTGTTACACTCTCAGAAGTGTAGCGGATGTAGCTGTTGAATCTTTGAGCTTCAAACCCTTTTTACTGAAATTTTGTGAGAAGTTTAAATTTCCCTGATCACAGTAACAACGATTTAAAGATTTTTAAGTATCTGCAGCTCTCGGATACATGTGGTCCAGTCAGTCCAGTATTTCCTGCTCAAACTGCAGTACCTGAAGTATCAAGCAGCATAAAACAGAAACACTCAAGCTGATCAGTTTCCAGTTCCTCTGTGTTGGTGATCGAGTCCTTTCCACCTGCGTGTGTCCATGCAGGAAGCTGACCAGCATCGCCTTCAACGACATGAACCCATTCCCCAGCCGGCTGCTGAGGAACCGGCGAGTGCTCCACCTGGAGCGCCTGCAGGCGGAGCTGCGTGAGCTGGAGGAGCAGCACAAGGAGTTCATCACCGAGAGCGTCGTACGGAAAGACAAAGAGCTCGACGTCATGGTGAGCGAGGACGACGAGGACCTCTGATCACACGGGACGCTTCAGCTGCTCACTTCGAGACGACGATGAGTTTTCCATGAGTTCAAGAGAATTTTACTAAACCGGCTGTTAACTGGTTTCCTTCACACTAAACACAGGATTGTGTCAGGTTCACCATCTCTACTAACACTACAAGGAAACAGACGCATACAGATTTAACTGCATCACATCTCTGAAACAAGCTTGCAGTAAACAAATGTGTACTGTGTTCACGTGTGTAATAAGTCAGGCTGCAGAAATGTGCAGATGTATTTCAGTGAATTCATTTGGATTAATATGTGATAGCTTATTTATTTCATTGCATCTTTTGCTTTATACCTAAGAATGCGTGACATTTCTAAATGTAGTCACATCCCTATGAAACATGGTTGATTATCAGCTGTAGTCACAGCTGGTGATAAAGTAATTAAAATGTCCAGCTATTCAAAAATAGGGCATTCTGCACAATGAGTACTTTTTGGTACTTGAAGTATATTTTGATGCTGATGCTTCAGGGCATTGTGCTGCATTGTCGAAGCTCTCTGGGCTTCCGGTTAGAACGACCTCACAGTGTTTTATTTTGATCTGGTGTAAAGTGCATTGTGCAGAAATGACAGCATGATAGTCACATGATAAAACTGACTTTTCTTTTTTTTTTTTTAATTTTACTGGGTGTGCATCTTGTTCAAATGTCTTTTTCAGCATTTGTACATAAATATTCTGTATATAAATATTTGATTTTCATTTATTTTACAGAGTCCTTTATTTTGTTTCACAAATATGACATTCATGTCAAATGACATCTGCAGACTATAATGACCAGCAGGGGGCAGTGAATTGCAGTCTATGAGAACATTTACTGAGACCTGTTTCATGCACTAGTTTCATGTCTCATTGAATCCAACATGATGTTGATTTTGTAAATTAAGGTCACATCTTCATCACATCTAATTTCAAAACACTGATCAATTTAAAAAAAAAAAAGAATTCCATACCAATTGCAGGAATAAAATAGGAATAAATAACAAACGAGAAATACATACAAAACAAGAGAAAGGCACACATGAGAGAACAGGTCACATGACAGCACAGCATTATCTACCCACAATTTGAACTAAATAACAGATAGCACAGGCAATGAAAACAAACGGAAATCAGAATAAATTTAAAAACTTTTATTGATGTTAACTTGAAGTGCTGAATTAGCCCTGTTGTCAGTTCAAATCACTTCAATCTATAGCGCACTTTAAGGTCTTTAGACCTTAAAAAGTAATACACTGCAAGGTAAGCTTGCAGCATCTTACTTTAAGGTCAACTGTGAAACTTTGTGGAAAGCCTGAGACAAGTTGATGAGTCAGTGAAGCGCACTTCCTTCTGATGACGGCTATACTGAGGTGAGTTTTTAAGCATATCCTGAACTTTATTCATTATTAGACTTCTGACACCTGGCAAATAAACTCTCATGCGATATGAGAACATAACAGCAAAAAGCCAGTAGCTGGTACATGAATGGATAAAAATTGGATCCCTCAGGGAGGCGCCACCACTTGATCTTCTCCACCGTCGTGGTTGGTGTTCTTCGTCGTCGTTGGCCAAGGTTGAGTCGGAGATCCATCACAAGTAGCCGATGTTGAGGGCCAATATTGGTTGATGGTATGACTTTTACGTTCGTGACTAGGCTGAGATGGGGTCTTCGGACTAGCCAGTAGTCGATTTGGGTGTCTCTGCCGCCGCTGGAGTACGTGATGAGGTGTGCCGGCTTCTTTTTGAAGAAGGTGTTGGTCACGGCAAGATCGTGGGCCTCTGCGTAGTCCAGTACCCGGCAACCGTCGTCGTTTCTGGTCCCAAATCCTTGGCCGCCATGGAATCGGTGATATCCGTCTCTCCCCTTGCCTACATGTCCGTTTAGGTCGCCGCCTACCGCCACGTGTTCCTCAGGGTTAATCGTTTGCAGGTGGTCGTCGAGGGCGCGCCAGAATTCTGTCTTCTCCTCGTCGGGGCAGTTGGTCTGTGGTGCATAGCAGGAGATAATCCGTAGGACGGTCGGGTCGGCGTCGATCTTCACTGACATGATGCGATCCGATATGCGGGTAACTTCGACCACGTTGTGCCGGAGCTTTATTATTAGACTTCTGACACCTGGCAAATAAACTCTCACGCGATATGAGAACATAACAGCAAAAAGCCAGTAGCTGGTACATGAATGGATAAAAATTGGATCCCTCTTAGATTGAATTGGTTGCCCTCTTATATTACGTTGTTTTGAACCTAACCGCATCCACTGAATTAATGCAGTTTTCAGGACAGTAAAAACAGAGAACTCTGATATACACAATTTCTGATTGCTGATAGTGTTTCTTAATGCAAAATGGGCTTCCATTTAAAATGCAATTGCTTTATGTTCGATCTTTAGTGAAGAAGGGTCATTTTTGATTCTGTGGACAAGGGATGCAAATGGAATGTGAAGGCAACAGGTAGTAGGGTGAATTAGGGTTTCGTGTGGTCTTCAGTGCATGAATTTTATTGCCACTTTATTTCAACTTTTTATTAATGTACTCAAAAGAAAAACAAGAACCACAAAGGAGATTCTTGTGATTCTTGTTTGTGCTATCTGTTTGTGAAAGAAAGCACATTTTACCACATCATACTGTGTTTGCTGCCATTTATTTTACTCGTCCTGCCTGAGTGTCTGGGCTGCGTTTGTCTGTGCACCTTTGTTCTGGCCTTCTGCTGATGGGTTTCACATGCTGGGCTTTCCCTCTTGGTCCACACCCAGCAGCCTGCTGCTGACCACACACAGCCTACAAACTGATCCATCCATGCATCCATCCATGCATGCATGGCCTGGTTATTGTTGAGTTATCACCTCCAGCTCCTTGCTCATAACCAGGTAGATACTGGGCTGGGCCTGATCTCTGAGCTCAATAACAATGACAAAAATGCCAAACACTTTACTCTTCATGGTAAAAAATGTTTATAATACAGTAAAAACTGGATGTAGCCAAAATCAGTGTTTTATATACAGTGTAAGTGAACAACATTGCTACACTGCTGGTGTTTGATTGATAGAGGCTTTCTTTATAAGAACTATGATATCATTTCTTTTGCTGATTAACAGTTTTTATATAATTTTTATATCATATATAGCTTTCAAGAAGCCAAAGATCACTGGACGAAAAGACTACAGACCTGTGGCTCTGACATCTGGTCAGGAAGTCTTTTGAGCGCCTGGTTCTCTCCTATCTTAAGACCCTCACGGCCCCCCTCCTGGACCCCCTGCAGTTTGCATACAGAGCCAACAGGTCTGTAGACGATGCCATCAGCATGGCCCTACACTTTGTCCTGCAGAATCTATGCTAGGATCCTGTTTGTGGACTTCAGCTCTACCTTCAACACCATCCTTTCAGACCTTCTTCAAGGATTGCTTTCCCAGATGAATGTGCCTGATCCCATCTGCCGGTGGATCACTGACTTCCTGACGGACAGGAAGCAACCAGTGAGGCTGGGGAAGAATGTCTTGGACTCCCGGACCATCAGCACGAGCTCCCCTCAGGGCTGTGTTCTTTCTTCTATGCCCTTCTCCCTGTACACCAACTGCCGCACCTCCAACCACCAGTCTGTCAAATTAATTAAGCTTGCAGATGACACCACCATTATTGGACTCCTCTCAGACGGGGATAAGTCTGCCTACAGGATGGAGGCTGAACATCTGGTGTCCTGATGCAGCCGCAACAACCAGGTGCTGAATAAGTGTTATTTTCATTTACCACTGGCCCAAGTACATTTTTATTGGCTTGTGAACAAAGCTGTAGTTTTTGTATTTTTAAATATTAACGCAATTTAATTGAGACATTATTTATATTATTTCACTTTCAATGTGAAAAATGCTGGAAAAACGTTGAAAATAATGGTCACCCCTGTTCGCTGCAATGTAAAATAGTACAACTGCTGTCAGCCTTCATTAAGTTGCATCATTTAAACATTTGCATATTTTTATTCAACTTCTGCAGGATGCTTTGATGAAAGACTCCCTTTTCCCAAGTAGAGGCTTTACTAGAGGTCACAGGAACAGCGCTGCTGTTTTGGATGCGGAAAAATGTTGTCTTTCACTCTACCTGAGCTCAGTGTCTCAGTAAGGGCTCCGCCTCATTGTAGCTGACGCTGAAATGTTTGTGTGGGTTGCCATGACAACACCAGAAGTGCATCTGAGATCGTGTCCAAATTCATGGGCTGCATCCTCCTGAGGACTCGGTGTTCTGACAAAACGTCTTACTTTGGCAAAACGTCCTACCGTAAGTAGTTCATGCGTTCTCGGCGGCTCTAGTGACCCTCGAACTCTCGGCTAGCTATCGAGGTGGTGGATAACATACGTCTCCCCCACAAGAGCACGAACCTACAACTTTTCTACTACTGGTTTTACAAGGCGTACACGGTAAAAACATTATGCTGTTATTTGTTAAGCACTTGTGCACCTTGTGAAAAGAAATAAGTGGCTGAGATGGATGTCATATGTGCTATTGATATTATTTTACTCGTTTCTAGTTTTCACGGTGCTCCATGATTGTGAGAGGAATAAAAAAGAATTGTGGACATCAGTACGAAGCATGGATTCTTTTGACCAGAGTAGATACACTGGTCCCTTGAATATACTAATCTTTTTGAGGTGGGTGACTGTTCCTGTGTATTTACAGAAACAATGGTTGTGATAACCTCAGCTGTTTCAGAGGGTGACTGTTCGTTGCTTTGCGCACTTTTAAATCTGTATACAATGGTTTGTTCCCTTTTTGTGTTCTGAGGTTTAAACAAAGATGTACTAGATGTATTATACCGGTCCCTCGAATCTACAAATCTTTTAGATGTGGATGACTGTTCATTTTCATCTGTGTTTACAGAAACACTGGGTGTTGGAACCTCAGTAGTTTCTTTTTGGCTGACAGACTCTGGAGCTGTACAAGAGGAATAAAGAGCTGCAATGCTTTTGTGAACCTGACCTGGGAAGGGAGAGAAATATATTTTTGTTTTGTTTTTGTTTGTCTTCTTGTTTTATTTTATTCCTTGTGGGATTTGGATCCAACAAGTAAAGTATCCATATTATGCACACACACAAACACACATGCAGCTATTACCATTTCTTGTATTCTTGAATAAAGACATTGATCTGACACATTTAAAATGCAGCCAATTGTTTTTATTGTTATATTATTAAGAAAAAAGAAAAGGTGGGGGGATGTAAAGAAGAGCTTAAAGGAAAGGGCTAGAGGAGAGAAATCCCCAACAATTAGCAGGGCATTTTTTTACTTGGACAAATTGTTAATAAAGTTTCCATATCTGTAACAATGATGACAGTATAATTGTTTATAAACAATTATATTGACAATTATATGTGTCCAGTATGTTGGCTCATTTTCTTTTACTTTTTGCATTTGAAAGTAAAAGTTCGGCTGATTTTGACACCATTACAAGAAGTGTTGTTAATGATTCTTTTTGAATTAAAATCAGGTTACCACAAATTGTTTTTTAATTTAATTTCATTTGAAATGTTTGTCAGTGGGTAAACAATTCGTAATGCAAAGTCAGAAACATCGAGTTATTCTTGTACTGCATGCTTGCAATAAATAAGTTGTCCTAACAGTCAGTCAAAGGAGCTTGGAAAGAAAAGCGTCTGGACTTCTTTGAGTTGAAGTGACTGATATATATATTTTTTGTCTGTTTGTTTTGTTGGTTTTTGTTTTTTGCCCTTTATCACCATTCCTCTTCCCTGCTGTTTTTCTTTCCCTCTTTCTTTCTCCCCTTTCTTTCCCCCAGTCATGTCTGTCCTATGTGTAGCAAGTGAAAATAAAATAAACAATAAAAACAAAGGTGAATCAAATAGACCAATACGGCAAGGCCGGGATGGTCCATTTGGTAAAGTAAATCCGTTAGTTATATTTAACATACGGTAATGTTAAATGGCAACATTCTGTTTACAATGTTACCATTTCACATTATGTTAAATGGCAACATTCTGTTTACAATGTTACCATTTCACATTATGTTAAATGGTAACATTCTGTTTACAATGTTACCATTTAACATAATGTTAAATGGCAACATTCTGTTTACAATGTTACCATTTCACATTATGTTAAATGGTAACATTCTGTTTACAATGTTACCATTTCACATTATGTTAAATGGTAACATTCTGTTTACAATGTTACCATTTTACATTGTGTTAAATGGTAACATTCTGTTTACAATGTTACCATTTAACATTATGTTAAATGGTAACATTCTGTTTACAATGTTACCATTTCACATTGTGTTAAATGGTAACATTCTGTTTACAATGTTACCATTTTACATTGTGTTAAATGGTAACATTCTGTTTACAATGTTACCATTTAACATTATGTTAAATGGTAACATTCTGTTTACAATGTTACCATTTCACATTGTGTTAAATGGTAACATTCTGTTTACAATGTTACCATTAACACCGTCGATCTTCACTGACATGATGCGATCCGATATGCGGGTAACTTCGACCACGTTGTGCCGGAGCTTTATTATTAGACTTCTGACACCTGGCAAATAAACTCTCACGCGATATGAGAACATAACAGCAAAAAGCCAGTAGCTGGTACATGAATGGATAAAAATGGGATGCAAATGGAATGTGAAGGCAACAGGTAGTAGGGTGAATTAGGGTTTCGTGTGGTCTTCAGTGCATGAATTTTATTGCCACTTTATTTCAACTTTTTATTAATATACTCAAAAGAAAAACAAGAACCACAAAGGAGATTCTTGTGATTCTTGTTTGTGCTATCTGTTTGTGAAAGAAAGCACATTTTACCACATCATACTGTGTTTGCTGCCATTTATTTTACTCGTCCTGCCTGAGTGTCTGGGCTGCGTTTGTCTGTGCACCTTTATTCTGGCCTTCTGCTGATGGGTTTCACATGCTGGGCTTTCCCTCTTGGTCCACACCCAGCAGCCTGCTGCTGACCACACACAGCCTACAAACTGATCCATCCATGCATCCATCCATGCATGCATGGCCTGGTTATTGTTGAGTTATCACCTCCAGCTCCTTGCTCATAACCAGGTAGATACTGGGCTGGGCCTGATCTCTGAGCTCAATAACAATGACAAAAATGCCAAACACTTTACTCTTCATGGTAAAAAATGTTTATAATACAGTAAAAACTGGATGTAGCCAAAATCAGTGTTTTATATACAGTGTAAGTGAACAACATTGCTACACTGCTGGTGTTTGATTGATAGAGGCTTTCTTTATAAGAACTATGATATCATTTCTTTTGCTGATTAACAGTTTTTATATAATTTTTATATCATATATAGCTTTCAAGAAGCCAAAGATCACTGGACGAAAAGACTACAGACCTGTGGCTCTGACATCTGGTCAGGAAGTCTTTTGAGCGCCTGGTTCTCTCCTATCTTAAGACCCTCACGGCCCCCCTCCTGGACCCCCTGCAGTTTGCATACAGAGCCAACAGGTCTGTAGACGATGCCATCAACATGGCCCTACACTTTGTCCTGCAGAATCTATGCTAGGATCCTGTTTGTGGACTTCAGCTCTACCTTCAACACCATCCTTTCAGACCTTCTTCAAGGATTGCTTTCCCAGATGAATGTGCCTGATCCCATCTGCCGGTGGATCACTGACTTCCTGACGGACAGGAAGCAACCAGTGAGGCTGGGGAAGAATGTCTTGGACTCCCGGACCATCAGCACGAGCTCCCCTCAGGGCTGTGTTCTTTCTTCTATGCCCTTCTCCCTGTACACCAACTGCCGCACCTCCAACCACCAGTCTGTCAAATTAATTAAGCTTGCAGATGACACCACCATTATTGGACTCCTCTCAGACGGGGATAAGTCTGCCTACAGGATGGAGGCTGAACATCTGGTGTCCTGATGCAGCCGCAACAACCAGGTGCTGAATAAGTGTTATTTTCATTTACCACTGGCCCAAGTACATTTTTATTGGCTTGTGAACAAAGCTGTAGTTTTTGTATTTTTAAATATTAACGCAATTTAATTGAGACATTATTTATATTATTTCACTTTCAATGTGAAAAATGCTGGAAAAACGTTGAAAATAATGGTCACCCCTGTTCGCTGCAATGTAAAATAGTACAACTGCTGTCAGCCTTCATTAAGTTGCATCATTTAAACATTTGCATATTTTTATTCAACTTCTGCAGGATGCTTTGATGAAAGACTCCCTTTTCCCAAGTAGAGGCTTTACTAGAGGTCACAGGAACAGCGCTGCTGTTTTGGATGCGGAAAAATGTTGTCTTTCACTCTACCTGAGCTCAGTGTCTCAGTAAGGGCTCCGCCTCATTGTAGCTGACGCTGAAATGTTTGTGTGGGTTGCCATGACAACACCAGAAGTGCATCTGAGATCGTGCCCAAATTCATGGGCTGCATCCTCCTGAGGACTCGGTGTTCTGACAAAACGTCTTACTTCGGCAAAACGTCCTACCGTAAGTAGTTCATGCGTTCTCGGCGGCTCTAGTGACCCTCGAACTCTCGGCTAGCTATCGAGGTGGTGGATAACATACGTCTCCCCCACAAGAGCACGAACCTACAACTTTTCTACTACTGGTTTTACAAGGCGTACACGGTAAAAACATTATGCTGTTATTTGTTAAGCACTTGTGCATCTTGTGAAAAGAAATAAGTGGCTGAGATGGATGTCATATGTGCTATTGATATTATTTTACTCGTTTCTAGTTTTCACGGTGCTCCATGATTGTGAGAGGAATAAAAAAGAATTGTGGACATCAGTACGAAGCATGGATTCTTTTGACCAGAGTAGATACACTGGTCCCTTGAATATACTAATCTTTTTGAGGTGGGTGACTGTTCCTGTGTATTTACAGAAACAATGGTTGTGATAACCTCAGCTGTTTCAGAGGGTGACTGTTCGTTGCTTTGCGCACTTTTAAATCTGTATACAATGGTTTGTTCCCTTTTTGTGTTCTGAGGTTTAAACAAAGATGTACTAGATGTATTATACCGGTCCCTCGAATCTACAAATCTTTTAGATGTGGATGACTGTTCATTTTCATCTGTGTTTACAGAAACACTGGGTGTTGGAACCTCAGTAGTTTCTTTTTGGCTGACAGACTCTGGAGCTGTACAAGAGGAATAAAGAGCTGCAATGCTTTTGTGAACCTGACCTGGGAAGGGAGAGAAATATATTTTTGTTTTGTTTTTGTTTGTCTTCTTGTTTTATTTGATTCCTTGTGGGATTTGGATCCAACAAGTAAAGTATGCATATTATGCACACACACAAACACACATGCAGCTATTACCATTTCTTGTATTCTTGAATAAAGACATTGATCTGACACATTTAAAATGCAGCCAATTGTTTTTATTGTTATATTATTAAGAAAAAAGAAAAGGTGGGGGTGGGGGGATGTAAAGAAGAGCTTAAAGGAAAGGGCTAGAGGAGAGAAATCCCCAACAATTAGCAGGGCATTTTTTTACTTGGACAAATTGTTAATAAAGTTTCCATATCTGTAACAATGATGACAGTATAATTGTTTATAAACAATTATATTGACAATTATATGTGTCCAGTATGTTGGCTCATTTTCTTTTACTTTTTGCATTTGAAAGTAAAAGTTGGGCTGATTTTGACACCATTACAAGAAGTGTTGTTAATGATTCTTTTTGAATTAAAATCAGGTTACCACAAATTGTTTTTTAATTTAATTTCATTTGAAATGTTTGTCAGTGGGTAAACAATTCGTAATGCAAAGTCAGAAACATCGAGTTATTCTTGTACTGCATGCTTGCAATAAATAAGTTGTCCTAACAGTCAGTCAAAGGAGCTTGGAAAGAAAAGCGTCTGGACTTCTTTGAGTTGAAGTGACTGATATATATATTTTTTGTCTGTTTGTTTTGTTGGTTTTTGTTTTTTGCCCTTTATCACCATTCCTCTTCCCTGCTGTTTTTCTTTCCCTCTTTCTTTCTCCCCTTTCTTTCCCCCAGTCATGTCTGTCCTATGTGTAGCAAGTGAAAATAAAATAAACAATAAAAACAAAGGTGAATCAAATAGACCAATACGGCAAGGCCGGGATGGTCCATTTGGTAAAGTAAATCCGTTAGTTATATTTAACATAATGTTAAATGGCAACATTCTGTTTACAATGTTACCATTTCACATTATGTTAAATGGTAACATTCTGTTTACAATGTTACCATTTCACATTATGTTAAATGGTAACATTCTGTTTACAATGTTACCATTTTACATTGTGTTAAATGGTAACATTCTGTTTACAATGTTACCATTTAACATTATGTTAAATGGTAACATTCTGTTTACAATGTTACCATTTCACATTGTGTTAAATGGTAACATTCTGTTTACAATGTTACCATTTTACATTGTGTTAAATGGTAACATTCTGTTTACAATGTTACCATTTAACATTATGTTAAATGGTAACATTCTGTTTACAATGTTACCATTTCACATTGTGTTAAATGGTAACATTCTGTTTACAATGTTACCATTAACACCGTCGATCTTCACTGACATGATGCGATCCGATATGCGGGTAACTTCGACCACGTTGTGCCGGAGCTTTATTATTAGACTTCTGACACCTGGCAAATAAACTCTCACGCGATATGAGAACATAACAGCAAAAAGCCAGTAGCTGGTACATGAATGGATAAAAATGGGATGCAAATGGAATGTGAAGGCAACAGGTAGTAGGGTGAATTAGGGTTTCGTGTGGTCTTCAGTGCATGAATTTTATTGCCACTTTATTTCAACTTTTTATTAATATACTCAAAAGAAAAACAAGAACCACAAAGGAGATTCTTGTGATTCTTGTTTGTGCTATCTGTTTGTGAAAGAAAGCACATTTTACCACATCATACTGTGTTTGCTGCCATTTATTTTACTCGTCCTGCCTGAGTGTCTGGGCTGCGTTTGTCTGTGCACCTTTATTCTGGCCTTCTGCTGATGGGTTTCACATGCTGGGCTTTCCCTCTTGGTCCACACCCAGCAGCCTGCTGCTGACCACACACAGCCTACAAACTGATCCATCCATGCATCCATCCATGCATGCATGGCCTGGTTATTGTTGAGTTATCACCTCCAGCTCCTTGCTCATAACCAGGTAGATACTGGGCTGGGCCTGATCTCTGAGCTCAATAACAATGACAAAAATGCCAAACACTTTACTCTTCATGGTAAAAAATGTTTATAATACAGTAAAAACTGGATGTAGCCAAAATCAGTGTTTTATATACAGTGTAAGTGAACAACATTGCTACACTGCTGGTGTTTGATTGATAGAGGCTTTCTTTATAAGAACTATGATATCATTTCTTTTGCTGATTAACAGTTTTTATATAATTTTTATATCATATATAGCTTTCAAGAAGCCAAAGATCACTGGACGAAAAGACTACAGACCTGTGGCTCTGACATCTGGTCAGGAAGTCTTTTGAGCGCCTGGTTCTCTCCTATCTTAAGACCCTCACGGCCCCCCTCCTGGACCCCCTGCAGTTTGCATACAGAGCCAACAGGTCTGTAGACGATGCCATCAACATGGCCCTACACTTTGTCCTGCAGAATCTATGCTAGGATCCTGTTTGTGGACTTCAGCTCTACCTTCAACACCATCCTTTCAGACCTTCTTCAAGGATTGCTTAGATGAATGTGCCTGATCCCATCTGCCGGTGGATCACTGACTTCCTGACGGACAGGAAGCAACCAGTGAGGCTGGGGAAGAATGTCTTGGACTCCCGGACCATCAGCACGAGCTCCCCTCAGGGCTGTGTTCTTTCTTCTATGCCCTTCTCCCTGTACACCAACTGCCGCACCTCCAACCACCAGTCTGTCAAATTAATTAAGCTTGCAGATGACACCACCATTATTGGACTCCTCTCAGACGGGGATAAGTCTGCCTACAGGATGGAGGCTGAACATCTGGTGTCCTGATGCAGCCGCAACAACCAGGTGCTGAATAAGTGTTATTTTCATTTACCACTGGCCCAAGTACATTTTTATTGGCTTGTGAACAAAGCTGTAGTTTTTGTATTTTTAAATATTAACGCAATTTAATTGAGACATTATTTATATTATTTCACTTTCAATGTGAAAAATGCTGGAAAAACGTTGAAAATAATGGTCACCCCTGTTCGCTGCAATGTAAAATAGTACAACTGCTGTCAGCCTTCATTAAGTTGCATCATTTAAACATTTGCA
This sequence comes from Diplotaxodon limnothrissa, assembly GCF_057381915.1. NCBI lineage: Eukaryota > Metazoa > Chordata > Actinopteri > Cichliformes > Cichlidae > Diplotaxodon > Diplotaxodon limnothrissa. Next base: position 10,368,074 of record NC_140597.1, on the reverse strand, counting down.
TATTTTTATTCAACTTCTGCAGGATGCTTTGATGAAAGACTCCCTTTTCCCAAGTAGAGGCTTTACTAGAGGTCACAGGAACAGCGCTGCTGTTTTGGATGCGGAAAAATGTTGTCTTTCACTCTACCTGAGCTCAGTGTCTCAGTAAGGGCTCCGCCTCATTGTAGCTGACGCTGAAATGTTTGTGTGGGTTGCCATGACAACACCAGAAGTGCATCTGAGATCGTGTCCAAATTCATGGGCTGCATCCTCCTGAGGACTCGGTGTTCTGACAAAACGTCTTACTTTGGCAAAACGTCCTACCGTAAGTAGTTCATGCGTTCTCGGCGGCTCTAGTGACCCTCGAACTCTCGGCTAGCTATCGAGGTGGTGGATAACATACGTCTCCCCCACAAGAGCACGAACCTACAACTTTTCTACTACTGGTTTTACAAGGCGTACACGGTAAAAACATTATGCTGTTATTTGTTAAGCACTTGTGCACCTTGTGAAAAGAAATAAGTGGCTGAGATGGATGTCATATGTGCTATTGATATTATTTTACTCGTTTCTAGTTTTCACGGTGCTCCATGATTGTGAGAGGAATAAAAAAGAATTGTGGACATCAGTACGAAGCATGGATTCTTTTGACCAGAGTAGATACACTGGTCCCTTGAATATACTAATCTTTTTGAGGTGGGTGACTGTTCCTGTGTATTTACAGAAACAATGGTTGTGATAACCTCAGCTGTTTCAGAGGGTGACTGTTCGTTGCTTTGCGCACTTTTAAATCTGTATACAATGGTTTGTTCCCTTTTTGTGTTCTGAGGTTTAAACAAAGATGTACTAGATGTATTATACCGGTCCCTCGAATCTACAAATCTTTTAGATGTGGATGACTGTTCATTTTCATCTGTGTTTACAGAAACACTGGGTGTTGGAACCTCAGTAGTTTCTTTTTGGCTGACAGACTCTGGAGCTGTACAAGAGGAATAAAGAGCTGCAATGCTTTTGTGAACCTGACCTGGGAAGGGAGAGAAATATATTTTTGTTTTGTTTTTGTTTGTCTTCTTGTTTTATTTGATTCCTTGTGGGATTTGGATCCAACAAGTAAAGTATGCATATTATGCACACACACAAACACACATGCAGCTATTACCATTTCTTGTATTCTTGAATAAAGACATTGATCTGACACATTTAAAATGCAGCCAATTGTTTTTATTGTTATATTATTAAGAAAAAAGAAAAGGTGGGGGGATGTAAAGAAGAGCTTAAAGGAAAGGGCTAGAGGAGAGAAATCCCCAACAATTAGCAGGGCATTTTTTTACTTGGACAAATTGTTAATAAAGTTTCCATATCTGTAACAATGATGACAGTATAATTGTTTATAAACAATTAAATTGACAATTATATGTGTCCAGTATGTTGGCTCATTTTCTTTTACTTTTTGCATTTGAAAGTAAAAGTTGGGCTGATTTTGACACCATTACAAGAAGTGTTGTTAATGATTCTTTTTGAATTAAAATCAGGTTACCACAAATTGTTTTTTAATTTAATTTCATTTGAAATGATTGTCAGTGGGTAAACAATTCGTAATGCAAAGTCAGAAACATCGAGTTATTCTTGTACTGCATGCTTGCAATAAATAAGTTGTCCTAACAGTCAGTCAAAGGAGCTTGGAAAGAAAAGCGTCTGGACTTCTTTGAGTTGAAGTGACTGATATATATATTTTTTTGTCTGTTTGTTTTGTTGGTTTTTGTTTTTTGCCCTTTATCACCATTCCTCTTCCCTGCTGTTTTTCTTTCCCTCTTTCTTTCTCCCCTTTCTTTCCCCCAGTCATGTCTGTCCTATGTGTAGCAAGTGAAAATAAAATAAACAATAAAAACAAAGGTGAATCAAATAGACCAATACGGCAAGGCCGGGATGGTCCATTTGGTAAAGTAAATCCGTTAGTTATATTTAACATAATGTTAAATGGCAACATTCTGTTTACAATGTTACCATTTCACATTATGTTAAATGGTAACATTCTGTTTACAATGTTACCATTTCACATTATGTTAAATGGTAACATTCTGTTTACAATGTTACCATTTCACATTATGTTAAATGGTAACATTCTGTTTACAATGTTACCATTAACACCGTCGATCTTCACTGACATGATGCGATCCGATATGCGGGTAACTTCGACCACGTTGTGCCGGAGCTTTATTATTAGACTTCTGACACCTGGCAAATAAACTCTCACGCGATATGAGAACATAACAGCAAAAAGCCAGTAGCTGGTACATGAATGGATAAAAATGGGATGCAAATGGAATGTGAAGGCAACAGGTAGTAGGGTGAATTAGGGTTTCGTGTGGTCTTCAGTGCATGAATTTTATTGCCACTTTATTTCAACTTTTTATTAATGTACTCAAAAGAAAAACAAGAACCACAAAGGAGATTCTTGTGATTCTTGTTTGTGCTATCTGTTTGTGAAAGAAAGCACATTTTACCACATCATACTGTGTTTGCTGCCATTTATTTTACTCGTCCTGCCTGAGTGTCTGGGCTGCGTTTGTCTGTGCACCTTTGTTCTGGCCTTCTGCTGATGGGTTTCACATGCTGGGCTTTCCCTCTTGGTCCACACCCAGCAGCCTGCTGCTGACCACACACAGCCTACAAACTGATCCATCCATGCATCCATCCATGCATGCATGGCCTGGTTATTGTTGAGTTATCACCTCCAGCTCCTTGCTCATAACCAGGTAGATACTGGGCTGGGCCTGATCTCTGAGCTCAATAACAATGACAAAAATGCCAAACACTTTACTCTTCATGGTAAAAAATGTTTATAATACAGTAAAAACTGGATGTAGCCAAAATCAGTGTTTTATATACAGTGTAAGTGAACAACATTGCTACACTGCTGGTGTTTGATTGATAGAGGCTTTCTTTATAAGAACTATGATATCATTTCTTTTGCTGATTAACAGTTTTTATATAATTTTTATATCATATATAGCTTTCAAGAAGCCAAAGATCACTGGACGAAAAGACTACAGACCTGTGGCTCTGACATCTGGTCAGGAAGTCTTTTGAGCGCCTGGTTCTCTCCTATCTTAAGACCCTCACGGCCCCCCTCCTGGACCCCCTGCAGTTTGCATACAGAGCCAACAGGTCTGTAGACGATGCCATCAACATGGCCCTACACTTTGTCCTGCAGAATCTATGCTAGGATCCTGTTTGTGGACTTCAGCTCTACCTTCAACACCATCCTTTCAGACCTTCTTCAAGGATTGCTTTCCCAGATGAATGTGCCTGATCCCATCTGCCGGTGGATCACTGACTTCCTGACGGACAGGAAGCAACCAGTGAGGCTGGGGAAGAATGTCTTGGACTCCCGGACCATCAGCACGAGCTCCCCTCAGGGCTGTGTTCTTTCTTCTATGCCCTTCTCCCTGTACACCAACTGCCGCACCTCCAACCACCAGTCTGTCAAATTAATTAAGCTTGCAGATGACACCACCATTATTGGACTCCTCTCAGACGGGGATAAGTCTGCCTACAGGATGGAGGCTGAACATCTGGTGTCCTGATGCAGCCGCAACAACCAGGTGCTGAATAAGTGTTATTTTCATTTACCACTGGCCCAAGTACATTTTTATTGGCTTGTGAACAAAGCTGTAGTTTTTGTATTTTTAAATATTAACGCAATTTAATTGAGACATTATTTATATTATTTCACTTTCAATGTGAAAAATGCTGGAAAAACGTTGAAAATAATGGTCACCCCTGTTCGCTGCAATGTAAAATAGTACAACTGCTGTCAGCCTTCATTAAGTTGCATCATTTAAACATTTGCATATTTTTATTCAACTTCTGCAGGATGCTTTGATGAAAGACTCCCTTTTCCCAAGTAGAGGCTTTACTAGAGGTCACAGGAACAGCGCTGCTGTTTTGGATGCGGAAAAATGTTGTCTTTCACTCTACCTGAGCTCAGTGTCTCAGTAAGGGCTCCGCCTCATTGTAGCTGACGCTGAAATGTTTGTGTGGGTTGCCATGACAACACCAGAAGTGCATCTGAGATCGTGCCCAAATTCATGGGCTGCATCCTCCTGAGGACTCGGTGTTCTGACAAAACGTCTTACTTCGGCAAAACGTCCTACCGTAAGTAGTTCATGCGTTCTCGGCGGCTCTAGTGACCCTCGAACTCTCGGCTAGCTATCGAGGTGGTGGATAACATACGTCTCCCCCACAAGAGCACGAACCTACAACTTTTCTACTACTGGTTTTACAAGGCGTACACGGTAAAAACATTATGCTGTTATTTGTTAAGCACTTGTGCATCTTGTGAAAAGAAATAAGTGGCTGAGATGGATGTCATATGTGCTATTGATATTATTTTACTCGTTTCTAGTTTTCACGGTGCTCCATGATTGTGAGAGGAATAAAAAAGAATTGTGGACATCAGTACGAAGCATGGATTCTTTTGACCAGAGTAGATACACTGGTCCCTTGAATATACTAATCTTTTTGAGGTGGGTGACTGTTCCTGTGTATTTACAGAAACAATGGTTGTGATAACCTCAGCTGTTTCAGAGGGTGACTGTTCGTTGCTTTGCGCACTTTTAAATCTGTATACAATGGTTTGTTCCCTTTTTGTGTTCTGAGGTTTAAACAAAGATGTACTAGATGTATTATACCGGTCCCTCGAATCTACAAATCTTTTAGATGTGGATGACTGTTCATTTTCATCTGTGTTTACAGAAACACTGGGTGTTGGAACCTCAGTAGTTTCTTTTTGGCTGACAGACTCTGGAGCTGTACAAGAGGAATAAAGAGCTGCAATGCTTTTGTGAACCTGACCTGGGAAGGGAGAGAAATATATTTTTGTTTTGTTTTTGTTTGTCTTCTTGTTTTATTTGATTCCTTGTGGGATTTGGATCCAACAAGTAAAGTATGCATATTATGCACACACACAAACACACATGCAGCTATTACCATTTCTTGTATTCTTGAATAAAGACATTGATCTGACACATTTAAAATGCAGCCAATTGTTTTTATTGTTATATTATTAAGAAAAAAGAAAAGGTGGGGGGATGTAAAGAAGAGCTTAAAGGAAAGGGCTAGAGGAGAGAAATCCCCAACAATTAGCAGGGCATTTTTTTACTTGGACAAATTGTTAATAAAGTTTCCATATCTGTAACAATGATGACAGTATAATTGTTTATAAACAATTAAATTGACAATTATATGTGTCCAGTATGTTGGCTCATTTTCTTTTACTTTTTGCATTTGAAAGTAAAAGTTGGGCTGATTTTGACACCATTACAAGAAGTGTTGTTAATGATTCTTTTTGAATTAAAATCAGGTTACCACAAATTGTTTTTTAATTTAATTTCATTTGAAATGATTGTCAGTGGGTAAACAATTCGTAATGCAAAGTCAGAAACATCGAGTTATTCTTGTACTGCATGCTTGCAATAAATAAGTTGTCCTAACAGTCAGTCAAAGGAGCTTGGAAAGAAAAGCGTCTGGACTTCTTTGAGTTGAAGTGACTGATATATATATTTTTTTGTCTGTTTGTTTTGTTGGTTTTTGTTTTTTGCCCTTTATCACCATTCCTCTTCCCTGCTGTTTTTCTTTCCCTCTTTCTTTCTCCCCTTTCTTTCCCCCAGTCATGTCTGTCCTATGTGTAGCAAGTGAAAATAAAATAAACAATAAAAACAAAGGTGAATCAAATAGACCAATACGGCAAGGCCGGGATGGTCCATTTGGTAAAGTAAATCCGTTAGTTATAATTAACATAATGTTAAATGGCAACATTCTGTTTACAATGTTACCATTTCACATTATGTTAAATGGTAACATTCTGTTTACAATGTTACCATTTCACATTGTGTTAAATGGTAACATTCTGTTTACAATGTTACCATTTTACATTGTGTTAAATGGTAACATTCTGTTTACAATGTTACCATTTCACATTGTGTTAAATGGTAACATTCTGTTTACAATGTTACCATTTAACATTATGTTAAATGGTAACATTCTGTTTACAATGTTACCATTTTACATTGTGTTAAATGGTAACATTCTGTTTACAATGTTACCATTTAACATTATGTTAAATGGTAACATTCTGTTTACAATGTTACCATTTCACATTGTGTTAAATGGTAACATTCTGTTTACAATGTTACCATTAACACCGTCGATCTTCACTGACATGATGCGATCCGATATGCGGGTAACTTCGACCACGTTGTGCCGGAGCTTTATTATTAGACTTCTGACACCTGGCAAATAAACTCTCACGCGATATGAGAACATAACAGCAAAAAGCCAGTAGCTGGTACATGAATGGATAAAAATGGGATGCAAATGGAATGTGAAGGCAACAGGTAGTAGGGTGAATTAGGGTTTCGTGTGGTCTTCAGTGCATGAATTTTATTGCCACTTTATTTCAACTTTTTATTAATATACTCAAAAGAAAAACAAGAACCACAAAGGAGATTCTTGTGATTCTTGTTTGTGCTATCTGTTTGTGAAAGAAAGCACATTTTACCACATCATACTGTGTTTGCTGCCATTTATTTTACTCGTCCTGCCTGAGTGTCTGGGCTGCGTTTGTCTGTGCACCTTTATTCTGGCCTTCTGCTGATGGGTTTCACATGCTGGGCTTTCCCTCTTGGTCCACACCCAGCAGCCTGCTGCTGACCACACACAGCCTACAAACTGATCCATCCATGCATCCATCCATGCATGCATGGCCTGGTTATTGTTGAGTTATCACCTCCAGCTCCTTGCTCATAACCAGGTAGATACTGGGCTGGGCCTGATCTCTGAGCTCAATAACAATGACAAAAATGCCAAACACTTTACTCTTCATGGTAAAAAATGTTTATAATACAGTAAAAACTGGATGTAGCCAAAATCAGTGTTTTATATACAGTGTAAGTGAACAACATTGCTACACTGCTGGTGTTTGATTGATAGAGGCTTTCTTTATAAGAACTATGATATCATTTCTTTTGCTGATTAACAGTTTTTATATAATTTTTATATCATATATAGCTTTCAAGAAGCCAAAGATCACTGGACGAAAAGACTACAGACCTGTGGCTCTGACATCTGGTCAGGAAGTCTTTTGAGCGCCTGGTTCTCTCCTATCTTAAGACCCTCACGGCCCCCCTCCTGGACCCCCTGCAGTTTGCATACAGAGCCAACAGGTCTGTAGACGATGCCATCAACATGGCCCTACACTTTGTCCTGCAGAATCTATGCTAGGATCCTGTTTGTGGACTTCAGCTCTACCTTCAACACCATCCTTTCAGACCTTCTTCAAGGATTGCTTTCCCAGATGAATGTGCCTGATCCCATCTGCCGGTGGATCACTGACTTCCTGACGGACAGGAAGCAACCAGTGAGGCTGGGGAAGAATGTCTTGGACTCCCGGACCATCAGCACGAGCTCCCCTCAGGGCTGTGTTCTTTCTTCTATGCCCTTCTCCCTGTACACCAACTGCCGCACCTCCAACCACCAGTCTGTCAAATTAATTAAGCTTGCAGATGACACCACCATTATTGGACTCCTCTCAGACGGGGATAAGTCTGCCTACAGGATGGAGGCTGAACATCTGGTGTCCTGATGCAGCCGCAACAACCAGGTGCTGAATAAGTGTTATTTTCATTTACCACTGGCCCAAGTACATTTTTATTGGCTTGTGAACAAAGCTGTAGTTTTTGTATTTTTAAATATTAACGCAATTTAATTGAGACATTATTTATATTATTTCACTTTCAATGTGAAAAATGCTGGAAAAACGTTGAAAATAATGGTCACCCCTGTTCGCTGCAATGTAAAATAGTACAACTGCTGTCAGCCTTCATTAAGTTGCATCATTTAAACATTTGCATATTTTTATTCAACTTCTGCAGGATGCTTTGATGAAAGACTCCCTTTTCCCAAGTAGAGGCTTTACTAGAGGTCACAGGAACAGCGCTGCTGTTTTGGATGTGGAAAAATGTTGTCTTTCACTCTACCTGAGCTCAGTGTTTCAGTAAGGGCTCCGCCTCATTGTAGCTGATGCTGAAATGTTTGTGTGGGTTGCCATGACAACACCAGAAGTGCATCTGAGATCGTGCCCAAATTCATGGGCTGCATCCTCCTGAGGACTCGGTGTTCTGACAAAACGTCTTACTTTGGCAAAACGTCCTACCGTAAGTAGTTCATGCGTTCTCGGCGGCTCTAGTGACCCTCGAACTCTCGGCTAGCTATCGAGGTGGTGGATAACATACGTCTCCCCCACAAGAGCACGAACCTACAACTTTTCTACTACTGGTTTTACAAGGTGTACACGGTAAAAACATTATGCTGTTATTTGTTAAGCACTTGTGCATCTTGTGAAAAGAAATAAGTGGCTGAGATGGATGTCATATGTGCTATTGATATTATTTTACTCGTTTCTAGTTTTCACGGTGCTCCATGATTGTGAGAGGAATAAAAAAGAATTGTGGACATCAGTACGAAGCATGGATTCTTTTGACCAGAGTAGATACACTGGTCCCTTGAATATACTAATCTTTTTGAGGTGGGTGACTGTTCCTGTGTATTTACAGAAACAATGGTTGTGATAACCTCAGCTGTTTCAGAGGGTGACTGTTCGTTGCTTTGCGCACTTTTAAATCTGTATACAATGGTTTGTTCCCTTTTTGTGTTCTGAGGTTTAAACAAAGATGTACTAGATGTATTATACCGGTCCCTCGAATCTACAAATCTTTTAGATGTGGATGACTGTTCATTTTCATCTGTGTTTACAGAAACACTGGGTGTTGGAACCTCAGTAGTTTCTTTTTGGCTGACAGACTCTGGAGCTGTACAAGAGGAATAAAGAGCTGCAATGCTTTTGTGAACCTGACCTGGGAAGGGAGAGAAATATATTTTTGTTTTGTTTTTGTTTGTCTTCTTGTTTTATTTGATTCCTTGTGGGATTTGGATCCAACAAGTAAAGTATGCATATTATGCACACACACAAACACACATGCAGCTATTACCATTTCTTGTATTCTTGAATAAAGACATTGATCTGACACATTTAAAATGCAGCCAATTGTTTTTATTGTTATATTATTAAGAAAAAAGAAAAGGTGGGGGGATGTAAAGAAGAGCTTAAAGGAAAGGGCTAGAGGAGAGAAATCCCCAACAATTAGCAGGGCATTTTTTTACTTGGACAAATTGTTAATAAAGTTTCCATATCTGTAACAATGATGACAGTATAATTGTTTATAAACAATTATATTGACAATTATATGTGTCCAGTATGTTGGCTCATTTTCTTTTACTTTTTGCATTTGAAAGTAAAAGTTGGGCTGATTTTGACACCATTACAAGAAGTGTTGTTAATGATTCTTTTTGAATTAAAATCAGGTTACCACAAATTGTTTTTTAATTTAATTTCATTTGAAATGTTTGTCAGTGGGTAAACAATTCGTAATGCAAAGTCAGAAACATCGAGTTATTCTTGTACTGCATGCTTGCAATAAATAAGTTGTCCTAACAGTCAGTCAAAGGAGCTTGGAAAGAAAAGCGTCTGGACTTCTTTGAGTTGAAGTGACTGATATATATATTTTTTGTCTGTTTGTTTTGTTGGTTTTTGTTTTTTGCCCTTTATCACCATTCCTCTTCCCTGCTGTTTTTCTTTCCCTCTTTCTTTCTCCCCTTTCTTTCCCCCAGTCATGTCTGTCCTATGTGTAGCAAGTGAAAATAAAATAAACAATAAAAACAAAGGTGAATCAAATAGACCAATACGGCAAGGCCGGGATGGTCCATTTGGTAAAGTAAATCCGTTAGTTATATTTAACATAATGTTAAATGGCAACATTCTGTTTACAATGTTACCATTTCACATTATGTTAAATGGTAACATTCTGTTTACAATGTTACCATTTCACATTATGTTAAATGGTAACATTCTGTTTACAATGTTACCATTTCACATTGTGTTAAATGGTAACATTCTGTTTACAATGTTACCATTAACACCGTCGATCTTCACTGACATGATGCGATCCGATATGCGGGTAACTTCGACCACGTTGTGCCGGAGCTTTATTATTAGACTTCTGACACCTGGCAAATAAACTCTCACGCGATATGAGAACATAACAGCAAAAAGCCAGTAGCTGGTACATGAATGGATAAAAATGGGATGCAAATGGAATGTGAAGGCAACAGGTAGTAGGGTGAATTAGGGTTTCGTGTGGTCTTCAGTGCATGAATTTTATTGCCACTTTATTTCAACTTTTTATTAATGTACTCAAAAGAAAAACAAGAACCACAAAGGAGATTCTTGTGATTCTTGTTTGTGCTATCTGTTTGTGAAAGAAAGCACATTTTACCACATCATACTGTGTTTGCTGCCATTTATTTTACTCGTCCTGCCTGAGTGTCTGGGCTGCGTTTGTCTGTGCACCTTTGTTCTGGCCTTCTGCTGATGGGTTTCACATGCTGGGCTTTCCCTCTTGGTCCACACCCAGCAGCCTGCTGCTGACCACACACAGCCTACAAACTGATCCATCCATGCATCCATCCATGCATGCATGGCCTGGTTATTGTTGAGTTATCACCTCCAGCTCCTTGCTCATAACCAGGTAGATACTGGGCTGGGCCTGATCTCTGAGCTCAATAACAATGACAAAAATGCCAAACACTTTACTCTTCATGGTAAAAAATGTTTATAATACAGTAAAAACTGGATGTAGCCAAAATCAGTGTTTTATATACAGTGTAAGTGAACAACATTGCTACACTGCTGGTGTTTGATTGATAGAGGCTTTCTTTATAAGAACTATGATATCATTTCTTTTGCTGATTAACAGTTTTTATATAATTTTTATATCATATATAGCTTTCAAGAAGCCAAAGATCACTGGACGAAAAGACTACAGACCTGTGGCTCTGACATCTGGTCAGGAAGTCTTTTGAGCGCCTGGTTCTCTCCTATCTTAAGACCCTCACGGCCCCCCTCCTGGACCCCCTGCAGTTTGCATACAGAGCCAACAGGTCTGTAGACGATGCCATCAACATGGCCCTACACTTTGTCCTGCAGAATCTATGCTAGGATCCTGTTTGTGGACTTCAGCTCTACCTTCAACACCATCCTTTCAGACCTTCTTCAAGGATTGCTTTCCCAGATGAATGTGCCTGATCCCATCTGCCGGTGGATCACTGACTTCCTGACGGACAGGAAGCAACCAGTGAGGCTGGGGAAGAATGTCTTGGACTCCCGGACCATCAGCACGAGCTCCCCTCAGGGCTGTGTTCTTTCTTCTATGCCCTTCTCCCTGTACACCAACTGCCGCACCTCCAACCACCAGTCTGTCAAATTAATTAAGCTTGCAGATGACACCACCATTATTGGACTCCTCTCAGACGGGGATAAGTCTGCCTACAGGATGGAGGCTGAACATCTGGTGTCCTGATGCAGCCGCAACAACCAGGTGCTGAATAAGTGTTATTTTCATTTACCACTGGCCCAAGTACATTTTTATTGGCTTGTGAACAAAGCTGTAGTTTTTGTATTTTTAAATATTAACGCAATTTAATTGAGACATTATTTATATTATTTCACTTTCAATGTGAAAAATGCTGGAAAAACGTTGAAAATAATGGTCACCCCTGTTCGCTGCAATGTAAAATAGTACAACTGCTGTCAGCCTTCATTAAGTTGCATCATTTAAACATTTGCATATTTTTATTCAACTTCTGCAGGATGCTTTGATGAAAGACTCCCTTTTCCCAAGTAGAGGCTTTACTAGAGGTCACAGGAACAGCGCTGCTGTTTTGGATGCGGAAAAATGTTGTCTTTCACTCTACCTGAGCTCAGTGTCTCAGTAAGGGCTCCGCCTCATTGTAGCTGACGCTGAAATGTTTGTGTGGGTTGCCATGACAACACCAGAAGTGCATCTGAGATCGTGCCCAAATTCATGGGCTGCATCCTCCTGAGGACTCGGTGTTCTGACAAAACGTCTTACTTCGGCAAAACGTCCTACCGTAAGTAGTTCATGCGTTCTCGGCGGCTCTAGTGACCCTCGAACTCTCGGCTAGCTATCGAGGTGGTGGATAACATACGTCTCCCCCACAAGAGCACGAACCTACAACTTTTCTACTACTGGTTTTACAAGGCGTACACGGTAAAAACATTATGCTGTTATTTGTTAAGCACTTGTGCATCTTGTGAAAAGAAATAAGTGGCTGAGATGGATGTCATATGTGCTATTGATATTATTTTACTCGTTTCTAGTTTTCACGGTGCTCCATGATTGTGAGAGGAATAAAAAAGAATTGTGGACATCAGTACGAAGCATGGATTCTTTTGACCAGAGTAGATACACTGGTCCCTTGAATATACTAATCTTTTTGAGGTGGGTGACTGTTCCTGTGTATTTACAGAAACAATGGTTGTGATAACCTCAGCTGTTTCAGAGGGTGACTGTTCGTTGCTTTGCGCACTTTTAAATCTGTATACAATGGTTTGTTCCCTTTTTGTGTTCTGAGGTTTAAACAAAGATGTACTAGATGTATTATACCGGTCCCTCGAATCTACAAATCTTTTAGATGTGGATGACTGTTCATTTTCATCTGTGTTTACAGAAACACTGGGTGTTGGAACCTCAGTAGTTTCTTTTTGGCTGACAGACTCTGGAGCTGTACAAGAGGAATAAAGAGCTGCAATGCTTTTGTGAACCTGACCTGGGAAGGGAGAGAAATATATTTTTGTTTTGTTTTTGTTTGTCTTCTTGTTTTATTTGATTCCTTGTGGGATTTGGATCCAACAAGTAAAGTATGCATATTATGCACACACACAAACACACATGCAGCTATTACCATTTCTTGTATTCTTGAATAAAGACATTGATCTGACACATTTAAAATGCAGCCAATTGTTTTTATTGTTATATTATTAAGAAAAAAGAAAAGGTGGGGGTGGGGGGATGTAAAGAAGAGCTTAAAGGAAAGGGCTAGAGGAGAGAAATCCCCAACAATTAGCAGGGCATTTTTTTACTTGGACAAATTGTTAATAAAGTTTCCATATCTGTAACAATGATGACAGTATAATTGTTTATAAACAATTATATTGACAATTATATGTGTCCAGTATGTTGGCTCATTTTCTTTTACTTTTTGCATTTGAAAATAAAAGTTGGGCTGATTTTGACACCATTACAAGAAGTGTTGTTAATGATTCTTTTTGAATTAAAATCAGGTTACCACAAATTGTTTTTTAATTTAATTTCATTTGAAATGTTTGTCAGTGGGTAAACAATTCGTAATGCAAAGTCAGAAACATCGAGTTATTCTTGTACTGCATGCTTGCAATAAATAAGTTGTCCTAACAGTCAGTCAAAGGAGCTTGGAAAGAAAAGCGTCTGGACTTCTTTGAGTTGAAGTGACTGATATATATATTTTTTGTCTGTTTGTTTTGTTGGTTTTTGTTTTTTGCCCTTTATCACCATTCCTCTTCCCTGCTGTTTTTCTTTCCCTCTTTCTTTCTCCCCTTTCTTTCCCCCAGTCATGTCTGTCCTATGTGTAGCAAGTGAAAATAAAATAAACAATAAAAACAAAGGTGAATCAAATAGACCAATACGGCAAGGCCGGGATGGTCCATTTGGTAAAGTAAATCCGTTAGTTATATTTAACATAATGTTAAATGGCAACATTCTGTTTACAATGTTACCATTTCACATTATGTTAAATGGTAACATTCTGTTTACAATGTTACCATTTCACATTATGTTAAATGGTAACATTCTGTTTACAATGTTACCATTTTACATTGTGTTAAATGGTAACATTCTGTTTACAATGTTACCATTTCACATTATGTTAAATGGTAACATTCTGTTTACAATGTTACCATTTCACATTATGTTAAATGGTAACATTCTGTTTACAATGTTACCATTTAACATTATGTTAAATGGTAACATTCTGTTTACAATGTTACCATTTCACATTGTGTTAAATGGTAACATTCTGTTTACAATGTTACCATTTCACATTGTGTTAAATGGTAACATTCTGTTTACAATGTTACCATTTCACATTGTGTTAAATGGTAACATTCTGTTTACAATGTTACCATTTCACATTGTGTTAAATGGTAACATTCTGTTTACAATGTTACCATTTTACATTGTGTTAAATGGTAACATTCTGTTTACAATGTTACCATTAACACCGTCGATCTTCACTGACATGATGCGATCCGATATGCGGGTAACTTCGACCACGTTGTGCCGGAGCTTTATTATTAGACTTCTGACACCTGGCAAATAAACTCTCACGCGATATGAGAACATAACAGCAAAAAGCCAGTAGCTGGTACATGAATGGATAAAAATGGGATGCAAATGGAATGTGAAGGCAACAGGTAGTAGGGTGAATTAGGGTTTCGTGTGGTCTTCAGTGCATGAATTTTATTGCCACTTTATTTCAACTTTTTATTAATATACTCAAAAGAAAAACAAGAACCACAAAGGAGATTCTTGTGATTCTTGTTTGTGCTATCTGTTTGTGAAAGAAAGCACATTTTACCACATCATACTGTGTTTGCTGCCATTTATTTTACTCGTCCTGCCTGAGTGTCTGGGCTGCGTTTGTCTGTGCACCTTTATTCTGGCCTTCTGCTGATGGGTTTCACATGCTGGGCTTTCCCTCTTGGTCCACACCCAGCAGCCTGCTGCTGACCACACACAGCCTACAAACTGATCCATCCATGCATCCATCCATGCATGCATGGCCTGGTTATTGTTGAGTTATCACCTCCAGCTCCTTGCTCATAACCAGGTAGATACTGGGCTGGGCCTGATCTCTGAGCTCAATAACAATGACAAAAATGCCAAACACTTTACTCTTCATGGTAAAAAATGTTTATAATACAGTAAAAACTGGATGTAGCCAAAATCAGTGTTTTATATACAGTGTAAGTGAACAACATTGCTACACTGCTGGTGTTTGATTGATAGAGGCTTTCTTTATAAGAACTATGATATCATTTCTTTTGCTGATTAACAGTTTTTATATAATTTTTATATCATATATAGCTTTCAAGAAGCCAAAGATCACTGGACGAAAAGACTACAGACCTGTGGCTCTGACATCTGGTCAGGAAGTCTTTTGAGCGCCTGGTTCTCTCCTATCTTAAGACCCTCACGGCCCCCCTCCTGGACCCCCTGCAGTTTGCATACAGAGCCAACAGGTCTGTAGACGATGCCATCAACATGGCCCTACACTTTGTCCTGCAGAATCTATGCTAGGATCCTGTTTGTGGACTTCAGCTCTACCTTCAACACCATCCTTTCAGACCTTCTTCAAGGATTGCTTAGATGAATGTGCCTGATCCCATCTGCCGGTGGATCACTGACTTCCTGACGGACAGGAAGCAACCAGTGAGGCTGGGGAAGAATGTCTTGGACTCCCGGACCATCAGCACGAGCTCCCCTCAGGGCTGTGTTCTTTCTTCTATGCCCTTCTCCCTGTACACCAACTGCCGCACCTCCAACCACCAGTCTGTCAAATTAATTAAGCTTGCAGATGACACCACCATTATTGGACTCCTCTCAGACGGGGATAAGTCTGCCTACAGGATGGAGGCTGAACATCTGGTGTCCTGATGCAGCCGCAACAACCAGGTGCTGAATAAGTGTTATTTTCATTTACCACTGGCCCAAGTACATTTTTATTGGCTTGTGAACAAAGCTGTAGTTTTTGTATTTTTAAATATTAACGCAATTTAATTGAGACATTATTTATATTATTTCACTTTCAATGTGAAAAATGCTGGAAAAACGTTGAAAATAATGGTCACCCCTGTTCGCTGCAATGTAAAATAGTACAACTGCTGTCAGCCTTCATTAAGTTGCATCATTTGAACATTTGCATATTTTTATTCAACTTCTGCAGGATGCTTTGATGAAAGACTCCCTTTTCCCAAGTAGAGGCTTTACTAGAGGTCACAGGAACAGCGCTGCTGTTTTGGATGCGGAAAAATGTTGTCTTTCACTCTACCTGAGCTCAGTGTTTCAGTAAGGGCTCCGCCTCATTGTAGCTGACGCTGAAATGTTTGTGTGGGTTGCCATGACAACACCAGAAGTGCATCTGAGATCGTGCCCAAATTCATGGGCTGCATCCTCCTGAGGACTCGGTGTTCTGACAAAACGTCTTACTTTGGCAAAACGTCCTACCGTAAGTAGTTCATGCGTTCTCGGCGGCTCTAGTGACCCTCGAACTCTCGGCTAGCTATCGAGGTGGTGGATAACATACGTCTCCCCCACAAGAGCACAAACCTACAACTTTTCTACTACTGGTTTTACAAGGCGTACACGGTAAAAACATTATGCTGTTATTTGTTAAGCACTTGTGCACCTTGTGAAAAGAAATAAGTGGCTGAGATGGATGTCATATGTGCTATTGATATTATTTTACTCGTTTCTAGTTTTCACGGTGCTCCATGATTGTGAGAGGAATAAAAAAGAATTGTGGACATCAGTACGAAGCATGGATTCTTTTGACCAGAGTAGATACACTGGTCCCTTGAATATACTAATCTTTTTGAGGTGGGTGACTGTTCCTGTGTATTTACAGAAACAATGGTTGTGATAACCTCAGCTGTTTCAGAGGGTGACTGTTCGTTGCTTTGCGCACTTTTAAATCTGTATACAATGGTTTGTTCCCTTTTTGTGTTCTGAGGTTTAAACAAAGATGTACTAGATGTATTATACCGGTCCCTCGAATCTACAAATCTTTTAGATGTGGATGACTGTTCATTTTCATCTGTGTTTACAGAAACACTGGGTGTTGGAACCTCAGTAGTTTCTTTTTGGCTGACAGACTCTGGAGCTGTACAAGAGGAATAAAGAGCTGCAATGCTTTTGTGAACCTGACCTGGGAAGGGAGAGAAATATATTTTTGTTTTGTTTTTGTTTGTCTTCTTGTTTTATTTGATTCCTTGTGGGATTTGGATCCAACAAGTAAAGTATGCATATTATGCACACACACAAACACACATGCAGCTATTACCATTTCTTGTATTCTTGAATAAAGACATTGATCTGACACATTTAAAATGCAGCCAATTGTTTTTATTGTTATATTATTAAGAAAAAAGAAAAGGTGGGGGGATGTAAAGAAGAGCTTAAAGGAAAGGGCTAGAGGAGAGAAATCCCCAACAATTAGCAGGGCATTTTTTTACTTGGACAAATTGTTAATAAAGTTTCCATATCTGTAACAATGATGACAGTATAATTGTTTATAAACAATTAAATTGACAATTATATGTGTCCAGTATGTTGGCTCATTTTCTTTTACTTTTTGCATTTGAAAGTAAAAGTTGGGCTGATTTTGACACCATTACAAGAAGTGTTGTTAATGATTCTTTTTGAATTAAAATCAGGTTACCACAAATTGTTTTTTAATTTAATTTCATTTGAAATGATTGTCAGTGGGTAAACAATTCGTAATGCAAAGTCAGAAACATCGAGTTATTCTTGTACTGCATGCTTGCAATAAATAAGTTGTCCTAACAGTCAGTCAAAGGAGCTTGGAAAGAAAAGCGTCTGGACTTCTTTGAGTTGAAGTGACTGATATATATATTTTTTTGTCTGTTTGTTTTGTTGGTTTTTGTTTTTTGCCCTTTATCACCATTCCTCTTCCCTGCTGTTTTTCTTTCCCTCTTTCTTTCTCCCCTTTCTTTCCCCCAGTCATGTCTGTCCTATGTGTAGCAAGTGAAAATAAAATAAACAATAAAAACAAAGGTGAATCAAATAGACCAATACGGCAAGGCCGGGATGGTCCATTTGGTAAAGTAAATCCGTTAGTTATATTTAACATAATGTTAAATGGCAACATTCTGTTTACAATGTTACCATTTCACATTATGTTAAATGGTAACATTCTGTTTACAATGTTACCATTTCACATTATGTTAAATGGTAACATTCTGTTTACAATGTTACCATTTTACATTGTGTTAAATGGTAACATTCTGTTTACAATGTTACCATTTAACATTATGTTAAATGGTAACATTCTGTTTACAATGTTACCATTTCACATTGTGTTAAATGGTAACATTCTGTTTACAATGTTACCATTAACACCGTCGATCTTCACTGACATGATGCGATCCGATATGCGGGTAACTTCGACCACGTTGTGCCGGAGCTTTATTATTAGACTTCTGACACCTGGCAAATAAACTCTCACGCGATATGAGAACATAACAGCAAAAAGCCAGTAGCTGGTACATGAATGGATAAAAATGGGATGCAAATGGAATGTGAAGGCAACAGGTAGTAGGGTGAATTAGGGTTTCGTGTGGTCTTCAGTGCATGAATTTTATTGCCACTTTATTTCAACTTTTTATTAATATACTCAAAAGAAAAACAAGAACCACAAAGGAGATTCTTGTGATTCTTGTTTGTGCTATCTGTTTGTGAAAGAAAGCACATTTTACCACATCATACTGTGTTTGCTGCCATTTATTTTACTCGTCCTGCCTGAGTGTCTGGGCTGCGTTTGTCTGTGCACCTTTATTCTGGCCTTCTGCTGATGGGTTTCACATGCTGGGCTTTCCCTCTTGGTCCACACCCAGCAGCCTGCTGCTGACCACACACAGCCTACAAACTGATCCATCCATGCATCCATCCATGCATGCATGGCCTGGTTATTGTTGAGTTATCACCTCCAGCTCCTTGCTCATAACCAGGTAGATACTGGGCTGGGCCTGATCTCTGAGCTCAATAACAATGACAAAAATGCCAAACACTTTACTCTTCATGGTAAAAAATGTTTATAATACAGTAAAAACTGGATGTAGCCAAAATCAGTGTTTTATATACAGTGTAAGTGAACAACATTGCTACACTGCTGGTGTTTGATTGATAGAGGCTTTCTTTATAAGAACTATGATATCATTTCTTTTGCTGATTAACAGTTTTTATATAATTTTTATATCATATATAGCTTTCAAGAAGCCAAAGATCACTGGACGAAAAGACTACAGACCTGTGGCTCTGACATCTGGTCAGGAAGTCTTTTGAGCGCCTGGTTCTCTCCTATCTTAAGACCCTCACGGCCCCCCTCCTGGACCCCCTGCAGTTTGCATACAGAGCCAACAGGTCTGTAGACGATGCCATCAACATGGCCCTACACTTTGTCCTGCAGAATCTATGCTAGGATCCTGTTTGTGGACTTCAGCTCTACCTTCAACACCATCCTTTCAGACCTTCTTCAAGGATTGCTTTCCCAGATGAATGTGCCTGATCCCATCTGCCGGTGGATCACTGACTTCCTGACGGACAGGAAGCAACCAGTGAGGCTGGGGAAGAATGTCTTGGACTCCCGGACCATCAGCACGAGCTCCCCTCAGGGCTGTGTTCTTTCTTCTATGCCCTTCTCCCTGTACACCAACTGCCGCACCTCCAACCACCAGTCTGTCAAATTAATTAAGCTTGCAGATGACACCACCATTATTGGACTCCTCTCAGACGGGGATAAGTCTGCCTACAGGATGGAGGCTGAACATCTGGTGTCCTGATGCAGCCGCAACAACCAGGTGCTGAATAAGTGTTATTTTCATTTACCACTGGCCCAAGTACATTTTTATTGGCTTGTGAACAAAGCTGTAGTTTTTGTATTTTTAAATATTAACGCAATTTAATTGAGACATTATTTATATTATTTCACTTTCAATGTGAAAAATGCTGGAAAAACGTTGAAACTAATGGTCACCCCTGTTCGCTGCAATGTAAAATAGTACAACTGCTGTCAGCCTTCATTAAGTTGCATCATTTAAACATTTGCATATTTTTATTCAACTTCTGCAGGATGCTTTGATGAAAGACTCCCTTTTCCCAAGTAGAGGCTTTACTAGAGGTCACAGGAACAGCGCTGCTGTTTTGGATGCGGAAAAATGTTGTCTTTCACTCTACCTGAGCTCAGTGTCTCAGTAAGGGCTCCGCCTCATTGTAGCTGACGCTGAAATGTTTGTGTGGGTTGCCATGACAACACCAGAAGTGCATCTGAGATCGTGTCCAAATTCATGGGCTGCATCCTCCTGAGGACTCGGTGTTCTGACAAAACGTCTTACTTTGGCAAAACGTCCTACCGTAAGTAGTTCATGCGTTCTCGGCGGCTCTAGTGACCCTCGAACTCTCGGCTAGCTATCGAGGTGGTGGATAACATACGTCTCCCCCACAAGAGCACGAACCTACAACTTTTCTACTACTGGTTTTACAAGGCGTACACGGTAAAAACAGTTCCTTGATCATGAATATGCAAATTGTCATGACCATTGATCAACAATCATTGATCAAAGACCATTGATCGTGGAATAATCTTCCACACTGCACCTAACGTGACAAACTGAAAGCAGTCATTGGGTGGGAAACCTTGAGGAGAACACTTTTGACCTTAGAGAAAAGCTCTGCATAGAAAAGGATCAGGTTTGAACTTAGTTTGTGCAGCTGTACCTTTAACTAAGGCAAGTTCCTGCATCAACTCGTCCTGTTGTCTTTTTGAACTGTGCTTCACTATTCACTACAGATGAATGCACTGTAAACACCTGCGTGTGAGTCACTTTGGTCACTTTGACAGTTGCACTGGTAATAATAATTTTCCCTTTGTGTCCTCAGAGAGAACAGTGATGTTGGTGTGGAGGAGGAGGAGCAGTTGTCCTGCTGTGCTTTGGGTCAAGATGTCTCAGAGGATTCAGTCGCTACCAGTTGTGGCATCTCTGTCCAAAGTAAGAGTCGGTATCCGTGTGCTGATGAACACATTTTTGAAAACTTGACTTCTTGTTTTGTAGGTGCATGAAAAAGATTTCATTCGATTTTTTATGGTATAGGTTTTTTTCCTGTTTTACTTTGAATGTTGTTTCCTTTCATGTCTCACGTTAGTTTTACTTCCTGCTTTGTGATTGTCTTAATTATTTTTCACCTGGTTTGCTAAAGTTCAGCTGTCATGTTCCCCACCTGCTCACAATATCAGGCAATCCTCAA
This sequence comes from Diplotaxodon limnothrissa, assembly GCF_057381915.1. Classification (NCBI taxonomy): domain Eukaryota; kingdom Metazoa; phylum Chordata; class Actinopteri; order Cichliformes; family Cichlidae; genus Diplotaxodon; species Diplotaxodon limnothrissa. The sequence goes on along the minus strand of NC_140597.1, from coordinate 10,347,039 downwards.
TATATACTACTCAAAACAATCAGAGGAACACACTGAAAACATAATGGCTCTCGCGCGGAGAAAAACATGCTGGAGATCAATACTGATGCAAACTGGGTGATGTGTTAGAAACGAAAGGATTCAATTGTTTGTTGGAAATAAATGATCAAAATACTGGATACTGGCTGAATCCAAATACAAACAGAAAATCAGAGTAAAAAACGCTGCAGCAGGCTTTTCCATTTGGCTCTGATTTCATAGCAGCAGCTCAAAATGAAATAGTTTGTATGGCTGCGTGTGCTGCTGGGCCAAAAGTTTAGCTGGTCATTTGTAGATTTTTAGATGAAATAAAAAACAAAAAAAACACTCAACAAAAGATCATCTAAAGAAGAGCAGAGTTCATGTACACACTTTATTAAGCAGCTACTGTACAACAAGAACAGAATCATGTAAATGGCCAAACAACAGCAACAGTAATCCCAGGGTGTAGCACAGCAGGCAAAGAGACGCAGTAGCACAGAGAGAGTAAAGGATCACATGGAGAACAAATGGAGCGCGCTCACGAGCCCTCTCTTCGTACAGAGCCAGAAACGTCTGACCCACAGAGCTCACTAAGACGACAATAACTCGTTTTTCCCACACAGATTACATATAACATCACACTGAATGAAATTACATGTAGCAGATTACATGAACTATATAAGATGAGGATTCGCGTATTAAGCATATTCAGAACTATTTCCTTCCATTATTTTCTTGGGTTAACAGTTTTTGTTGCTTTTCTGCTATCGCTTAAATTTTATTCATATAGCACCAAGTCACAACAGCCACCTTAAGGCACTTTATAGTGTTAGGTAAAGCCTCAGTAATAAAGCCTCAGACAACTCCCTACGAGCAACGACTTGGAGACATTAAGAAAGAAAAACTCTCTCTTTGTACAGTCGAACACTGAGACGGAACCAGGTTCAGTGACGGGCCGCCATCCACCACGACTGGTTGGAATGAGGGGAGGAGGGCAGGATAAAACCTGCAGGCTGAGAGCAAAGTGCTCCATCTATCTGATATGATACTGTGAGGCCTCTCAGATAAGATGGGGCTGTTTTATTATGGCCCTTTTTATGTGAGAAGCATTTTGAATTCAGCTCTGGATTTAACAGGGAGCCAATGATGTGAAGCCAGTATGAGGGGGATTTTCCCTCCTCTTAAAATGTCTCATTAGGAACATTTTTAACAGTTGCTTCTTGTCTCTGCTGTGACAAAAAAAGGTTCTGATTATGAATCAAAATGTTTTAAATAAGTCACACACTGGTTATAACTTAATGCCGAAAATGTCATGTTACACGATTTACTATTTTCTGAAGCTTATTTACAATTTACAATGCTTAACACCATTCCCATCCCTCCCGTCAAAAGATAAAAGTCTGTTTTTCATGCAGTTTCACACACTAAAGACATTTCATTCTTTTTGGTTTCTTGTTGTCAATCAGCAGATGCGAGTCTGGAAGAGGTTTTAGAAGAATATAAGATCAGTCTGAGGAGGAGGTTTGAAAGTGTGACTGAAGAAACTGATAATACAGGAAGTGGAACCCTCCCGAACAGGATCTACACTGAGCTCTACATCACAGAGGGACAGAATGAAGACGTTCATAACCAACATGAGGTGATGCAGCTGGAGACAGCTTCCAAGATGGAGGCTCTTGATGACATTACAGTCAGGTGTCACGACACCTTTAAAGCCTTACCTGACCAACAGAGACCCATCAGAGTGGTTCTGACCAACAGCGTCGCTGATCAGAGACGAGCAGTACAGTCTTCTGGAGCTGCTCCATGTTGTCCATCCAACATTACAGAAGGTCACAGCAGAGAAGCTCGCTGTCTGTAAACTTTTGTTCATCTTTGACGGCCTGGATGAAAGCAGACTTGGATCATTGGATTTCACCAACGGGAAGCTGCTGTCTGATGTCACAGAGAAGTCATCAGTCAGCCAGCTGCTGACAAACCTCATCCAGGGGAATCTGCTTCCCTCGGCTCTCGTCTGGATAACTCCCCGACCTGCAGCAGCCAATCAGATCCCTCCTAGATGTGTTGACAGGGTAACAGAAGTACGAGGCTTCACTGATGCCCAGAAGGAGGAGTACTTCAGGAGGAGATTCAGTGATGAAGAGCTGTCCAGAATCATCTCCCACATGAAGACATCCAGGAGCCTCCACATCATGTGTAGAATCCCAGTCTTCTGCTGGATCACTGCTACAGTTCTGGAGCACATGTTGACTACAGAGCAGAGAGGAGAGCTGCCCAAGACCCTGACTGACATGTACTCACACTTCTTGTTGGTTCAGATGAAGAAGGGGAACAAACATGTGGGGGGACATGAAACAAGTGAGATGGCTGAAAGGAAATTTCTTCTGAATCTGGGGAGGCTGGCATTTAAACATCTGGAAAAAGGAAACACCTTCTTCTACCAAGAAGACCTAGATCAGTGTGGTCTGGATGCTACAGAGGCCTTGTTGCACACAGAAGTTTATACGGAGCTCTTTAAACAGTGTTTGTTAATCTTGAAGGTGGCTTTTATTTGTGATTCAGGTCTCAATGTCTCTTTGTGTATACTTATATGCAGAAGTAACACAAAAGAAGAAGTGGGAGCTGGCCTGACACCAGTAACTGACTTCCAGTGAAAGCTTTGGCTAATAATATTTTTTAGCGAACATTTTTCTTGTAAAACAAAGGGGGGCCTAGCAAAAAAGGTTTGGGAACCACTGCTCTACAAGGTTGGCGAAATAAAAAAAAATGTATTAACATTTTTTTATTTGGACTTTTATTAGTCCAAATTTTTTTATTTGGACTAAAAAAAATGTTCGAAGTGGACTAGGTGCTAATTTTCAGATGTCAGGTCTACATCTAGAATCAAAATGAGCACATACATAAACAACCAAAGTGAAGCATTAAGACAAAACATAGCAACGTCAAACAGCGTCCACACATTTTGCCACAAATACATGCAAAACAACTAAATTGGGCCACAAAAGTGATGTAAATTGACCAAACTAAGACACGAATCAGACAAAAACAGATGCAGGATGATCACAAACAGACACGTCGGCTACAAACTGATGCAAAATGACTAAAATCACACGTGTAACACTTTCTACATATTTGACAACAGAAGAAAAACACAAACAAACTTGGAATGCATTTTTAATTTGGATTTTTTTTATTTCATGCCGAATTAGATATTTTAAAAATCAAGCCAAAGTCTCCTCCCTGTTTGTACTGTAAGGTCAAAGCCCTACTGTACTACAGAGAACCCCAACAATCAAATGATCCCCCTCTGAGCAAGCACGAGGCGACTGTGGGGAAGAAAAACTCCCTTTAACAGGAAGAAACTTCCAACGGAACCGGGCTCAGAAGGGACGGCCATCCGCTGCGACCGGTTGGGGGGATGGAAATCAAAAGGAGACGAGATGGCGTGAACTACAGTTCTAAAATTTGGATTTGAGGGCTGATCCCAAAATTTTATGGTGATGTTTTTAAAAAAAGGATTTGGTGCTAAAAGTCTGCTTCAAGATTTTAAAAGAAGCAGGGCAGTGGGAAAAGCCAAAATGGTCATTTTAATGATCTCTGGCTTTAGTGAACCACCTGAAGGGTTTTAGCAATGTTTTTCCCACCGCAGAAAAAAACCTGGATATTTTGGACGTCTTTGGGGGACCCGGGATGACTCCGAGAGTGATTTTTAGATGTCTAATCAGAGCCTCATCAAAAGATGAATCATTTGCCATCAAAGCCTTTAAGACATTGTCTGGGGAGCCAAACTCCTTGATGAGGCGTTTGGCTATTTTCTTGATGAACTTTGTCTTGTCATTTGTCAGACTTGTGGCAGACGCTGTGCTGCTGAGTTCAGGCTGCATTAGATTGCTCAGACGGTTGATGACCGTGTCTATTTCTTTTGTAGTAGTTGCGATCCGAGCAGCAAACTTTTGGGTCTCAGGTTTAGATTTATAGATGACTCTCATGATAAGGAGCAACGCAAGGTCATTGGAAATTTTCTCAACATCAGAAGATGAACCTGACACAGAATCCATCTCTGATATTTTGGAGGAATCTTTGAGAGAGTGTTTCAGGCTCAAGGCTCCAGATGATTTATCTGGAGAAATGCTCCCAGGTTGTGGCATTTGAGGTGACTTGTCAGATGCCACAGAGCATTTATCTGGAGAAATGCTCCCAGGTTTTGGTGTTGGAAGTGATGCACCAGATTCTTTTCCTCTGCCATCTGAATCAGGGCTTTTTTCCTGTGTTGTGGTCTGTGTTCTTTTAATAAAGTTGTGGATGTCTTCCAGGGCCCCAGAAATCTTGTCCATTTGAATCATTTGATCTTTCTCTTCATTGCAGAAGAGTAAAAGCTTCTGCAAAAACCTTTCTACTGTGTCATCTATGAGGACATAGAGGACTTCAGCAGAAATGCGGCGCTTTGAGCCCTGTACTGATTTCGGAGTCCTGGAGATGACCGTGTCTGAGAGGGACCTACCCATTAGAGGTATGGGGATTTGATAGCCTCGATCCACCGTAAGTAGATCAAACAGGTTTGCCACTAAGTCCTCTGTAAAATTCCTGATATGCCCACTATTTTTAAAGTCCCCCAAGGTCTTATCGATGAGGAAGAGTTCTTCTTTCTTTGTTAATTTGTCAAATAACTGATTAACGTCTGATCTAATGACGTTAAAGTCGACTGAAGAAGAACGTTTAATTGCGGTTCCCAGGCTTGCCGTATGTCGAGAAGGGGAGCGATGAGCCTCTGTACTCTGGGGAGCAGCCGTTTCAGGTACTGACCCTGGGAGAATGAAAACTATACTTTCATTGGAGGGCGCAGTTTCCTTCTTGGGGTGATTGCAAATGTTTTGTAGACAAACAAAATGTTTCCTGTTTGCCTTTATTCTTTTTTTCAGCTCTGTTTTCATTTTTTCAAATTGTTTTTTTGCAAACATGGAAAAGTTGTGTTTGCGTGCTTTGAGCCTGGCGTGTGAGGTGGATGGCACACATTTGGAGAAGAAGTGTCTCACCTTGTGGATAATTAAGCCTGCATTAAAGGCAGGTTTGGGTAAGTTACATTTCTCACAGAGCTCTTCACTGCTTGAATCCATGTTAGCAAGTATCTCACCTACGATGTCAACTGCAACCATTTCTACTGGGGTTGGAGCCTGGATACTTTGTGTTTCTGCAGTGGGTTTTATATGGCTTTGTGATTCTTCTGGGAGCTCATCTTTATCTTTTCCTGTCATCTCTCCATCTGAGCTCCTTGTTGACAGAATAACAGAAATCTCTGCGATTGCTGATTTCACTGATATTTTTGAACCAGTACGTTCTGTACTGGAATGAGACCCATTTGTCCCACACTGGCAGCGCAGCTTACATGCTGCATACCTTTTCAGGCATGAGGCAGCGCAACAAACCATGCGGTGTAGTTTCTTAATACTACTAAATTTGCCGCTAACATAAACGGCAGGGTCTACTGGGAAATCGGGGCTTTTTTCAATCAGTGCAATGGTTGAGCTGACCTTTTCTGAGATCTCTTCCTCAACCATCAGCGTCAGCTTGTCAGCGCTCTTATCTTGCTGTTTTGAGACATTAAGAGCGCCGGCGATGGCAGCTGAGATCGAGTCTCCGAGGGACACCCTTATTTTCCCCTCATCCATAAACTCTTCCCTTATCATGGGTTCCTGAATAACAGGAAGGGCAATCTCCAGGATGCTGGCAGAGGCGATCTGAATGATTTCAGAAATCATATCAGCGAGCACGGCATGGACGCTGGAGTCGCATTTTCCATTTTCTATAATGCTCCACTGAACTTCAGAGAGCCTTTCAAAGCACCTGTTGATTGGCGGGATAATCTGGTCTGGTGTGACCACGATTGAATTTTCGTTGATGGTTTCCATTGTTGTGTCACAAATTAGATTTTCTCCGTTTGAGCGTGTGAGAATTTTCTTGTATTACAGAGCGCCGACTGCTGAACGTTTTGCAAACAGATGAGCATCGAGTTCTGATTTTTCTGTCTGAGAGCCGTTATTTATAGGCTCGGTTGTCTGTGACGTTACTGACAGACCAGCGCGAACGCCTTTGATCTGCCAGTGACGTCACAAGAAACGCACGCGGAGAGGCGGCGTTCCTTGCGCGCTCACAGATTTGAATGACGCTTTGGAGTTGACGGCACGCCGCAATGCATTGTGGGAGCCCGGCACCATTTTCGGGGTCTACGAATCAAAACAAACACGCTGTGTTGGAACGACGATTACAAGATGCTTAAAAGCAGTTCCTGACCCACCAGGATTCATTGGAATCATAGGTTGGAGGACGTTTTGGGGAAATGGCCGACGGTCGAAGCGGAGAAGAAATAAACTCTTAAAAGTTAGTTCTGGGTTTTTATCCCACTTCATATATACACCAGGACACATGTTAGCATAATGAAAGAATTGTAGAATTAAGTGGAGTCAACAACAGCAGCATAGTGCAGTCATATCACAAATGTTAGCGTAATGAAAAAGTCTTACAAAGTCAAATTTAGCTAACCTTCGGCTAAGTTACGTGACGTTAGTGATATCGCCACTTAACGCGGCTCTTTGGTCGGTTAGTTAGTGTCATCCAGGGAAGACGGACGTTGTTTTGCTGTGCTGTATTTTTATGTGAAGTGTATATATTTATTTTTTATATTGCATGTATTTTGTGCAGTGTTTTATTTAGTTTGCATGTTTTTAGTTGCCGGCAAATTGTCCTGGAGAGACTCCGCCTTTTCCCCCGTTTTTACTAATTGGACACACCTGAGAGAAAAGAAAAGGTAATTTACAGAGTGCTCAAGGACACATAAGAGGTTTGGAGCCGGTGTTCAACAAAAATGTAACACGGAGAATGCGAGACAGACAGAGGAAAGACACAGACGATCAGAGGGGAGAGCGAGAGACGATCAGAGAGTAGAGATGATCAGATGGAGCAGACGACCAGCGACTGGGAAGAGAGATTACCAGCGACTGGAAAGGGGAAACGATCAGAGGAAAAAAAGGCAGATGACCAGCGACTAGGGACGCGTAGCGGCAGTCTGGTGGCAATAACGACAAGAGCCAGCTCGTGCACTGCGGGAGAACAGAAGCAGTGAGACCGCGGTGCCGATTGCAGTTTGAGGAAGCGGCGGGCGGAGTTGAGAGCTCTGCCCACCCGGGTAAGTCTTTGACTTATCCTTTTTATAAAGTAAACTGCCAAAGGAATAGTGACTGCCGCTCCCTCCCTTTCTTCAGTGCACCAGGACGTGGAATGCGGGGAGGAAGGCGAGGACTCCGCTGGGTTTCCCTCTTTTAATACTACGCTGGACCTCTTAGTTTTCTGTGACTTTTAGGCCGTGGTGGATTCCACTGGACTTCTAATGTTGTGTGTTATTGATTTTTATTGTGTCTTCCCTTGGCCAAGGTTGTTTTAATTCATTTTATATTTTTAACTATTTAAACATAATAAATTATATTTTTAATTCTACAGTTTTTGTATCGTGTGCTTTTCCCTCGGCGGCTCCACTGCTCTGCCCGCTTTGAGGAAGGTTTCCTTCCTTTTAAAAAACACAAACCATCTTGGAAACATAATCAGCCTTTCCGCTCCGGTGTCATATTAGTTTAGGTTTGTGCCGAAGCTGGGTCTGTTTGTCGGTGTGAAGCCAAACGTGCTTTAACGTTTTAGGAAACACCGAGCAGACGGTTCATACTTGCCAACATTCAAAGGGCTGTTGGGGGGGGGGGGCAAATATATTTTACAGTGTTTATTTATTCGACAAAATACGTTAAATGTCACCGTTATTATTGGCTGGCCGGAAACAGCGGGGGTGTCCAAATTCAGAGGCTGCTTCCACCTGAGGACCCGCCTTCGCGGTCTAAAGAAAGCCGCGTAGTACGTCACGAGCTCCCTCGGTGGAGTGAAACTGCGTCTGCTCCTTGCTGTCTAAAATATAACCGGGCGCTGGCGTCAATTCTCCACCGTCTCACACTTTGTTTAATCAGTTTTCTGTTTGACGTTTATTCAGCTTTGTGAAAACCCCAGAGGACCCCTCCCGAGGGATTAATAAAGTTACATTTAAAGGAGCCAGCATCAGCTGAGAGATATAGAGGAGAACAGGGGGACAACAGACAGCTCTCTGTAGTTGACAGACTGGTAAAAACATTGAAAACAGTTTTTAGATATTTGCAGAAGTATCTCCAACACAAACTGTAACAGCTGCATGCAGGGAACCACTCAGTCATGTTTATCCTGCAGGACAGGATCTGACAGGGAAAGAAGGAAAAAGAAGGGAACCACGGACAACTTTGATAATGCTTTGATTTATCCACAGTACATTTAGTTCAAATATTGTTTCCATCACAGAGGGATTGTGCTGGTTTCAGTGGGGAAAGTATGCAGCTCATTTAAATGTTCAAAGAGCTGTGAAAAGTTGTCCGTTCATAAAGTGTGTCAGTATTTTATAAGGATGCCATGTTTCTGTATCATCTCTCTCCTGTCAGAGCCTCTTCCAAACATCAGCCTGTTTAATGCTCTCATATCTTCAACATCTCGAGTAAATTATACTGCACAGTTTTCTCTCCAATAAAAGAATATTTACTGCATGAGTCTGTTTTCCATTTTATCTGAAACATTCAAGGAGGAGATCTTTTACTGTATTTTGGTGATATTGCCCTTAAATGTGACTAAAGCTTTCATACAGTGGTGATCACGGACATAACTCTGAGATCAGTCTGACTGAACTCTGAAAATCACTGAGTGTTATTTCACAGAACCATAATTAGATTAACTCAAACGGAAACACGCGGTGTTAAACAGTAGTATAATTATCATTAACTGTCAAAGTAAGTGCGTATTTTGCTTGTTTCCGTTTCCATCAAAAATCGAATTAATTAATAATTGTTTGATTTGTGTTGATGAAGGCCTGCCTCCTTCTCCTCACAGTCACTTTTTACGAGACCATGAGTGTGTTTCATTTTTTGTTCTGTCAGTCTTGGATGTGACTCCTGAAAAGAGATTCACCATGATTCTGGTTCTCCTTTCACAGTCAGTACTGCTGGTTTCTCTCTCAGACTGACTGACACACGTTGAACCCGAGCTCATCTTCGAACAGGTAAAGCCACTTATTACCGCACAAAGTAACTGATTTTGTTGTTAGCAACGACTGAACGCTGGGTCTCGCTTTGAGTAACCGGAAGTATAAAACCGGACAACGGAAGTAGTGGTCTGTCATGGCAGCCTACGTACGCTCTTACAGAAACCTGTGGATACAGCTAAAAAACTGCGACCTCAAAACCACTAGGGAGTTATTGTCACCATATAGAGAATCTAGATATGCGAATATTTTCCTAATCTGGTCTCTATCTTTTTCTTCTAACACGCTTACTTGACGCTTTGCCTCACCGCTTAAAGCCCCAATTAAAATTTCTACTTTCCGGGCCTCAGCTATTTCTTGAGCATTCAATAAACCTTGTATTTGTTCTTTCCAATCTCCATATGAAACATCTGCTTCAGGACCCTTATATTTTGGTACCCAAGGGGCACCCGGATACACCGGCATCATCATCTCTATATCTGCACTCCAGGTGCGGAACACTGCTCCCCAAACTTGTATCCTGTCGACAAACGCCAAAATTATGTAGCCGCTAAACTGGTGGAACTAAATCTTCACCACCACGCCTATACAAGCAGAAAGGGGAGTGAGTGGGTCAGAGCTCAGAGGACAGAAATTTAGCTGGCTTCAAACACACCATTTATTTTCAGGATAAAACACAGTCAGAACCCCAAATACAAGCTAAAATCCCCGTATACAATAAAAATAGTGTTTACAACCCGCTAAAAACCCTGCCGGCAGGAATGATTAAACGCTAAAAACACAAAGCTAAATGAATGTTTTTCCCTATACTAAAAACTCCCCCCCAGGGTCCTAATTCTCCCAGTCCCGCAACACACGGGCAAATTCTCCTGAGCTGAGAGAGACAGGAGAGGAACTCCTCTTCCGGGATGTGGACTCGCCAGCAGAAGACCAGGGAGGAGGCTCCTATCTCCACCTGACTGTGCGCAATCGTGCAGTCCAGCTACTCTCCACCTCCGCGCACGGCCTCCCTCGTAGCTCCGCCAGATGCAGGCAGAGGCGTACCCCTGCCCTACTGTGGATTTCACGCGTCGCCTCCCACGGTCGCTATTCTGTCCGTCGGGACTGGATCGCCGGGTTGTGCTGGCCGATCGCCGAATGTCTCGTGGCGCCCCACAGTCAGGCCAGAGGTCCTTCTTCTCATATGCTGGCTTGCACACGTTTTGTTTTCCAGCTCTCCACTTTTCGTGTGTCTCTCTCTTTTTAGTCTTTGCGCTCACTATCTCCCTTAAGTCAGTTTGGTGGCTGATAGGCCACCACGGGGAACGCCCCCACCTCACAGGTGCCTACAATTGTCCGCTTAATCCACAGTGGAATAATAAAAAACATATTGTTCAATCAACACTAAACACACACTATAAATATGGAGATAAAATCATGCAATAGGAATATCAATAAACAAACATGCAATATCACTATTACAATAAAATCATGCAAATAAAATCGACACCCTGTACCAACACAGTCTGATCCAAAACAAAATATAAAAACACAATTTTCCACTGTGTGACATTAATAAGTTTGAAACCACCACTCAACCCATTTGAGTTCAGATATATACACTTAAAAGGGCAGGTGCAACAAGCCAAAAATAAAATTAATAATAATGTTGTCCCCTGTTGAAGAAATAGACAAATCTACAGAGGCACAAGAGGCCAGGTCCAGCTCCATAGAGCGAAGACTAACAGAAAAGGGGCAGGAGATGCATGAACAGGAAGCCAAGAAAAATGAAAGGTCATTTAGCAAGGCATATGAGTCCTGGAAGGAGTTAGCAAGAGGAGTTAGAACAAAGCTGAAAGGTTTCTGCTCAAACGAAGACCTTGTTAGAACACAAACGGACATTAAGGCTAAAGAAGTATTAATGCATGAACTGTATGAGCCTATCCGACGTAATCATACTTCTACTCCAGATGTTGTCAAGAAAATGCGTGTGTTGCCCTAACAACAGAAATTTGTGATCTCATTAGTAAACGACTAGAAGATATAGATAAGACTTTTAATGACAGGCTCGAGAAGGAGCGTGTAAGGATGATATTAAGTAAGGAGGAGTATGGATCTGTTTTTGGGAAAACAGAAACAGTTATTTCAGAGCATTCAAAGGGCTCAGATTCATACTCTGGAGCCACCTCTACGACTTCTAGCAAACGTGTGGATGCCGAAGCTGACCTTGCAGCTAAACTAGAACAGGCGAAGGCAATGCAACGAATACATGAACAGCAAGCCAAGTTGAGTAGCTTAGAGCATGAGTGGAAAATCAAGGAAGCACAAATGATTGCAGAAATGACAGCAAAGCTAGAGGAAGAGAGAACTAAACTGCAACAGCTACAGGCAGAAAATGAGGTAAAAGTAGCAGCAGCCAGAGTGAGAGCTTACAACAACTACGATGGATTGGAAAGCCTTAAGTATGAAGCAGATGACAAATCACAACTTGATAGCCAAATCATTGAATCTCAGAATCCATTGAATCCACAGGCTGAATCATTTCGACCTCAGTGTGCACCACCTGAGATTTTGCAAAAGCAACAGGAGGTCAGCTTAACACAGGAGCTTGCAAGCTTGTTCGTCTCCAACCGTCTGCCTGCACCTGAACCCACAGTGTTCACTGGTAACCCTTTAAAGTTTATACACTGGAAGATATCCTTTATGGCATTGATTGGCCACAAACCCCTCCCCGCAGGAGAAAAAATGTTGTACTTGAAAAGTTATCTTGCAGGTGAGGCACGGAAGGCGGTCGAAGGATTCTTCTATCGAAACTCAGAAGATGCATATCAGGGTGCCTGGGAGATTCTTCAGGAGAGGTATGGAAGTTAATTTGTCGTCCAAAAGGCTTTCAGGGATAAACTGATGAAATGGCCAAAAATAGCTCCCAATGACCCAGTAGCCCTCAGAGAGTTTTCAGATTTCCTTCAAAGTTGTGCCGAGGCCATCCCTCATGTTAAAGGGCTGGCAATTCTAAATGATTGTGAAGAAAATCATAAACTTCTCAAAAAACTACCCGAATGGCTGGTACGCAGATGGGGTCGCGTTGTTGTGGATGAACTAGACAGATGTCAAGAGTATCCACCATTTGCTCATTTCACCAGATTTCTACAAAGGGAAGCTAGAATAGCCTGCAACCCCATTGCTTCGCCCTTCTTATTAACCACTAAAGTAACAGATGAAAGGCTTCCTAAGAGAACCAAGGCACTCAGCACCAATGCTCAAGCTAAGCACTCTGCAGGTAAACCAGGGACCTTAATTTCAAAGCCAAGACCACCATGCTTCGTCTGCAACGATGAAACACACGGTGTCGCCAAGTGCCCAACCTTTGCCACAAGGCTTCCTGATGAAAAGAGAGCTTTCATTCGTGAAAACCGTCTTTGCTTCGGCTGTTTAAGAAAGGGCCACACTAGTAAAGAATGCAAAAGAAGGCACACATGCACTATATGTGGTCGAAATCATCCAACTTGCTTGCACATAGAGAGAATTGAGGGAGCCAGTGAAATGTTAAACAGTGATTCACCATCTGCAGGAAATGAGACAAAGGAAGTCCGTAATGTCATGTCACACACATTGACAAGATACTCCTCAGCTACGTCTAGCATTGTTCCAGTTTTTGTGTCATTGGCAGAAGACCCCCACAGTGAGATTCTCACATATGCTCTGCTCGACACACAGAGCGATTCAACTTTCATCTTGGGAGATCTGGTCTCTGCACTAAATGTGAAGACTCAGCCAGTGCAATTAAGGCTCAGTACAATGACAGCAGTAGACACAGTCATAGCTAGCAAAGTGGCTTGTGGATTGCAAGTTCGTGGGCTCCATAGTGAGTCGCATGTTCAGCTACGCCAGGCATACACAAGGGATTTCATCCCAGTCGATAAGTCTCACATTCCTACAAAGGACACCGCACTTCAGTGGCCACATCTGAGGCAACTGGCAAACAAGCTGCAGCCACTTCAAGACTGTGAAGTGGGATTGCTGATTGGCTATGATTGCCCATCAGCACTGGCCCCTCTAGAAGTCATTGTAGGGTCAGAAAACCATCCATTTGCTCAAAGAACCGTGCTTGGCTGGAGCATCATAGGATCAGCAAATCCATATCTTGATAGAAAGGAACATCAAAGCTTTGTACACAGAGTGGCAGTAAAGGAAATGCCATTGCCTCCGGTCAATGATGTGTTAAAGGTCCTAGAAATGGATTTCAGCGAAAGAAACTATCAAGATAAATATGTTTCTCAAGATGATGTTCATTTTGTAAAACTCCTCGGCAGCACAATCACAAAAAGGAAGGATGGACACTATGAGATGCCACTTCCTTTCAAGGGCAGCTCTCCACCCATGCTGCCAAACAACAAGCGACTGGCTGAAGCTCGTTTGCAACACCTCAAGAGGAAGTTAAGGTCCAATAGGCAGTACCATGACCTAGAGCTGGGCGATATGAGATTTTTTCATATCACGATATGTTTTTTTTCATTTCAGGCGATAACGATATCTATCACGATATAAGCCAAATAACTATATTTGTAAGATTTAAATGTGCCGTTGCTCACAAGTAAAATGTGAAATAATCAGCAGCTTGTTTTTATTTAAATATTTATTTCCCATAATAAGTTCAACAGGGTAGATGTACTTAAGGAACATGAGACTTTTTCAGATAAATAAAGGCAAATATTGCAAACTACACAAAAGGCAGCCGCTAAAGCGTTTAAGTTTCAAAATAGAACAAACGAAACAGACTAAATTGTCAATTCCACTTATTCTAAAAATAAATCTTAGTTTGTTTTACAGAAGAACAGACAAAACTGACTAACTTTTGTCAATATCAAATAAACTGAAAACTAAAAGGAAATTCTCAATCTCTCCTTGTTGTATAGCTGAGCTTTTCAAACAGTTTTAACAGTTACTTTAGTCTGACAAAAGCCGAATGACGAATTAGCGCTTCCAGTCAGAGACTGAGGCTACGTCCACACGTACACGGGTATTTTTGAAAACGGAGATTTTCCGTTTTCGTTTTAAAAAATAATCCCGTCCACACATAAAGGCAGAAATGAAGGAAAACGCTGCTATGAACATGCCAAAGCAGCAGGTGGCGCTAGATTCCTAACCGTGCGGAAATGTTGGCCAATCAGAAGTCTAGAAGCCTCGGTGGGAAAAAGTAAACAAAGCTGGGGCATAGAAGCAGAACCGAGTCGTATGTGTGGAGGGACAGTAACTGTGTGTATATGTAAGCATTTAAACACTGCAGAGAGTACAATTAACAGTATTGTATTGACGACAAACACCGACAACTAACGCCGAGGAGAGGGGCGGTGCTGACTCACGAGCGAAGCAGCGAGTGAATAAAATCAAACAGCCGTACCAGCCTTATGCTGTTCTGTGGTTTCTAAAGCTGCTTTATCACTGAGTAAATTAAGGAAATTATTTCTAAATGTCGCCTGGAGGACAAACAGATGTTAAATAATACGTCACGTTTCATTTGAGGTTTGATGCTAAACAACAGCAGGACTGTTAGAGCTTATGTTTTTACAGGAATGAATTATTTATGACGTTACAATAAGAGGCAGTTCCAGCAGAAACAGAGCCAGTCACAGGCTGTCACTGCAGAGAAGAAGTTAACTCATTTTTACTTTACTTAGAAAGCTTAGGTCTACTTTTCTGTGCATGTATTTATCCACACAGACAGATTTGGTCTTGATTACGGTTACAGTTTAAAAGCGGCAGAGGTGAATTTAACTGTGTAGCTTTGAAGCGCTCAAAGCAAAATTGTAGAACAAAACACACAGATGAAACATGGTGGATACATAGACGGACCAACTACAATGACAGAAGACGCGACTTAAATACACACAGAGAACACAGGGAGATTACACACAGGTAGGGAACACAGCTGGGAGTAATCAACAAGACGAGACAGAGGTAAAACTGAACACACACACACGAGACGCAGACCTTCACAATAAAACAGGAAACAAGAACACTACACAAAGACGCAGACTCGACACTGAGAGACAGACAGAAAATGACACATGGAACTAAACCCACACAAAACATGAGAACACAAATAAATAGAAACATGGAACTCTAATAATAATCATCATAGCACCCAAAACCACAACAATCATTCAAAAATAAACTAACAATCAAAACTCAAAATACTGGTTCGAAACTGACCCAGAACCGTGACAGTACCCCCCCTCCAAGGGCTGGCTCCCGACAGCTCTAAACAAAAACCCAGAACAAAACCGAGCACCAGACCAGGGTGGGCGGAGGGGATCCAGGAAGGAGCGTCCGAAACAAAAAACAAGGAGCACAAGAGTCCAGAGTAAACCAAAAACACAAGAAAACAGTCCAAGAACACAGGACAACAGATCAAAAACAAAACCAGAGCTCAACAAGAGTCCGAGAAAAGTTCAGGGGGTCGACACGGGGGTCGACAACACAAGGACCAAGACAGTTCCGGAGGCCGACCGTGCACACGGCAACGGCGGCAGAGCAGGCAAAACCAATCAGGAGATTTGTAAAATAGCAATTGTGTATTTTGTTCACCTTGTATATATTGTTCACTGCAGCAGCCTAGTAGGCGTGACAAACCATTTTTGTTGATTAAGTTTTCTCCTGTTTTTCGTTTAGAAAGTTAGGTAAGTGAATTGTCTTTTGGTTGGTTTTCATTTTGTGTAGGAAAGTGTAGGGACCATTAGGGAGTTTTGTTTGTTATTTTTGGCACTGCTCACTGCTGAAGCAAATAAATGGCTTCTTAGCGCTTTAAAAGATACTACTGTTTGTGTTCTTTCTTGGGTGGTGCGTGAGTGGGGCCAATTTGTTGTTGCGTTCAATACACGCCTAGACTAAGAACGTAACACATTGAAGAAACCTGTAGCATGGCACATGGTGGACCCACTTTTCAGTCGGGTTGAGTTCTGGACTTTGACTGGATCGCTGCAGCACTTTGATTCTCTTTAAGCTCTTCTTATGGAGATTTGCTGCTGTGCTTCGGATCATTGTCCTGTTTCCTGACCCATTTTGGTCAAACTCTAGCTGTCATGCACATGGCCTCAGATTTGACTGTAGAATACTTTGGTGTGCAGAGATGTTCATGGTCATCTCAGTGACTGCAAGGTGCCCGAATCGCCACCCCTCCACTGATTCTGTCCTGTAGCTTCATAAAGTAAACAAAGGAAATCGCTGCAGTTTGTCAACAGATCAAAGTGAACTTCTCTTTTTATTGAGTGATATTATTGCTAATAATTAGCCTACACGCTGATCTGCTTTCTAGTGGCTGGAGCTCCAACAGAGTAAATGAATGTGAATGCATGCAAATTCCATTCATTGCTGGTTTCATATATAAAGAGTGAACATCTAGGCTTACAGTGTTGTCCGACAGTCCCTCCTTGGGTGTTTGCCATGCATTCTCTGGACACATAGAAGAAGCAGCAGAAGTCATCTGGTAGTTTATAAGCACTGATGGGTCTTAGATTTGGTAAATCACATAGATTAGATATTATATAGGAAATATATCAAAGTTCGCAAAGATTGTGAAATGGGGGTGTAAATGTTGGATTTTGGGGTTCCTGCATATGTAAGTGTAGAAGGAAATGAGGATTTGTACATATTACCAAAACATTAGGTGAAATTACAGTCATTTAATTTACAGATACCATTAGGCAAAGCTGAACTTAAACCTACAGATCATGGCAGGAGTACTGAGACATCAGTGATACAGGAAAGCATCTATACAACATTGAAAAACATGTTGGTTGTGGGAGGAGTGGGTAGGAGTGGAGTAGAAGAAATCATTTGTCTCGGGGTAGGACACACAGGTGCTGCAGCTGATAGGTAAGCACCCAACTAGACAGTGTGTGTACTGCACCTGAGTTTGTTCATGTAAGTGACGGCGAGTGCCTCACTCATGTCATTGCCTGGCCCTATTTGGTTCATAACAGACAGAAAGTACATTACCTTAAAAAGGTACAAGCTGCAACAGGTTTTGGCATTTATCCAGTAAAAACTGTCACTAACAGAGAAAGAGTCAGAAATTGCAACAAATATAACATGACAGTTTCTAAAAATGACTTAAATTGCAACAAATATAACATGACAGTTTCTAAAAATGACTTAAATTGCAACAAATATAACATGACAGTTTCTAAAAATGACTTGACTGATTATAAGTAGAATACAAGGTCCGTACAATAATGCTGAGTCATAAATATACTCGGAAAACCGGTGATTTCTGCCAACATAAGGAAAGATATTGGAATTTAAGGATAAAAACACAGAAACTTCGTGAAACACCGCGTGAGTTGAGTACGAGCCAATGAGGGTACGAGCAAAAACAGGGCTCGTACTCAACCGACCAATCAGCACGCCCCTATGGTTTTCTGTCCGAAGGGGGTGAAGCAACCTGAGTCCAGGGTGTCATCATTCGGATTGGAAGTGGTCTGTGTGGCGGGTTTCTTCCTGTATTTATTGAAGGACTTTCTTCTCGGATATGCACTTCTGAGTAAGTTCTATGAACCAGTTGCTGAGTCTGCTAGCTTTAGCTTCCTACATTTGGGTAGTATTTGTGTAACCGGTAACAGCAAATGACCGTACAAATGACACGTTAGCTCACTTGTGTCAAGCCAGCCTCCAATTCGAGACTTGCAGTCAAGCCAGCCTCCAGTTTGTTTTACGTTCCCTGTGTATTCAAAGTATTACGGGAATGGATGTGGAAACCGGATTTCAAAATAAAAGCCAACTTCGAGTGAATTAACAGATATGTTAAGAACATAATAACATATAATTTAGGCTTCTTTTTTTTTACAAACTCTAATGTTAGATCTATATGACACAGCCTTGTACCCTAATTGTGCCCTGTCACTATCAAGGCCATCTTATTTTGGATTTCAAAGTAAAAGCCCTGTGAATCTTCATTTTTGAACTACTCTTTCAATGACTTAATAATGCTCTTAAAGGCAAAAGTCGTATTTCCAAATACCATTTGGACTTTATATCAACACTTTCCAACCACAGTCTTTTTCACAGTGATACCATATCAATATCAAGTCAGTCTGATTTTGCCTTTCATAGTAATGGCCCTTTGAAATTGCCAATATTTGACTTAATCCTCTAGATCAACAGTATACAGACCCACAGTGATACCATATCAATATCAAATCATTCTGATTTTGCTCTCAAAAATAAAAGCCTTTTAAAATTGTCCATAATTGACCTACCTTTCAGTGATTTCAAAATGCTCTAAAAAGGAAATTTCCTGTTTCCACAGGGTAATTCCACTTTAGATCAACAGTATACAGCCCCACAGTGATACCATATCAATATCAAGTCATTCTGATTATGCCTTCCAAAATAAAAGCCCTTTCAAATTGAGCATATACGACCTACTTTTTTAACGATTTCAAAATGTTCTTAAACAGAATTTTGCTATTTCCACAGGATGAATCCATATTAGATCAACAGTATACAGACCCACAGTGATACCATATCAATATCAAGTCATTCTGATTATGCCTTCCAAAATAAAAGCCTTTTTAAATTGTCCATAATTGACCTAACTTTCAGTGATTTCAAAATGCTCTAAAATGGAAATTTCCTGTTTCCACAGGGTAATTCCACCCCAGATCAACAGTATACAGCCCCACAGTGATACCATATCAATATCAAGTCATTCTGATTATGCCTTCCAAAATAAAAGCCTTTTTAAATTGAGCATATACGACCTAACTTTCAGTGATTTCAAAATGCTCTAAAATGGAAAATTCCTGTTTCCACAGGGTAATTCCACTTTAGATCAACAGTATACAGCCCCACAGTGATACCATATCAATATCAAGTCATTCTGATTATGCCTTCCAAAATAAAAGCCCTTTCAAATTGAGCATATACGACCTACTTTTTTAACGATTTCAAAATGTTCTTAAACAGAATTTTGCTATTTCCACAGGATGAATCCATATTAGATCAACAGTATACAGACCCACAGTGATACCATATCAATATCAAGTCATTCTGATTATGCCTTCCAAAATAAAAGCCTTTTTAAATTGTCCATAATTGACCTAACTTTCAGTGATTTCAAAATGCTCTAAAATGGAAATTTCCTGTTTCCACAGGGTAATTCCACCCCAGATCAACAGTATACAGCCCCACAGTGATACCATATCAATATCAAGTCATTCTGATTATGCCTTCCAAAATAAAAGCCTTTTTAAATTGAGCATATACGACCTAACTTTCAGTGATTTCAAAATGCTCTAAAATGGAAAATTCCTGTTTCCACAGGGTAATTCCACTTTAGATCAACAGTATATGTGACATGGGGCGGAAAGGCTGATTATGTTTCCACAATATTTTGTGTTTTTTAAAAAGGAAGGAAACCTTCCTCAAAACGGGCAGAGCAGTGGAGCCGCCAAGGGAAAGCACACAATTTAAACTGTAAGATTAAAAATATAATTTATTATATTTAAATAGTTAAAAATGTAAAATGAATTAAGACAACCTTGGCCAAGGGAAGACACAATAAAAATCAATAACACACAACATTAAAAGTCCAGTGGGATCCACCACGGCCTAAAAGTCACAGAAAACTAAGAAATCCAGCGTAGTAGTCAGAGAGGGAAACCCAGCGGAGTCCTCGCCTTCCTCCCCGCATTCCACGTCCCGGTGCACTGAAGGAAGGGAGGGAGCGGCAGTCACTATTCCTTTGACAGTTTACTTTATAAAAAGGATAAGTCAAAGACTTACCCGGGTGGGCAGAGCTCTCAACTCCGCCCGCCGCTTCCTTAAACTGGAATCGGTACCGCTGTCTCACTGCTCCTGTTCTCTCGCAGTACACAAGCTGGCTCTTATCGTTATTGCCGTCCGACTGCCACTGTCTCGTCCCCCGTCGCTGGTCATCTTTTCCTCCCCAGCCGCTGGTCATCTTTTGCTCCCCAAGCGCTGGTAATCTCTTTCTCCTCAGTCGCTGGGCATCTGCTCCTCTCCAGTCGCTGATCGTCTTCCTCTCATCGTCTCTCTCTTTCTGATCATCTCCCCTCCGATCATGTCTCTTCCTCTGTCTGTGTTGCTCGCATTCTTCTCGCATTCCCTGTCCGTGTCCCTTGTGAACACCGGCTACAACCCTTTTATGTGTCATTGAGCACTCTGTAAATTACCTTTCCTTTCCTCTCAGGTGTGTCCAATTAATAAAAACGGGGGAAAGGGCGGAGTCTCTCCAGGACAATTTGACGGTAACTAAAACATGCAAACTAAATAAAACACTGCACAAAGTATAACCAATACATGCAATATAAAAAATAAATATGTACACTTCACATTAAAATACAGCACAGCAAAACAAAGTCCGTCCTTCCCTGGATGACATATACAGCCCCACAGTGATACCATATCAATATCAAGTCATTCTGATTATGCCTTCCAAAATAAAAGCCCTTTCAAATTGAGCATATACGACCTACTGTTTTAACGATTTCAAAATGTTCTTAAACAGAATTTTGCTATTTCCACAGGATGAATCCATATTAGATCAACAGTATACAGCCCCACAGTGATACCATATCAATATCAAGTCATTCTGATTATGCCTTCCAAACTAAAAGCCTTTTCAAATTGTCCACAATTGACCTACCTTTCAGTGATTTCAAAATGCTCTAAAATGGCAAATTCCTGTTTCCACAGCATAATTCCACTTTAGATCAACAGTATACAGACCCACAGTGATACCATATCAATATCAAATCAGTCTGATGTTGCCTTCCAAAATAAAAGACTTTTCAAATTGCCGATATACGACCTACTCTTTTAAAGAATTCAGAACACTCTAAAAATGAAAATTGCTCTTTCCACAGGATGAATCCATGTTAGATCAAAAGTGTACAACCACACCATGGTACTATGTCAATTTCAAGTCATTCTGATTTTGCCTTCCAAAATAATGGCCTGTTGAAAATGCCCATAACTTACCTAACTTTCAGTGATTTCAGAATGCTCTAAAAAGGAAGATTTCAGTTTCCACAGGGTAATTCCACTTTAGATCAACAGTATACAACCTCACGATGTTACCATGTCAATTTCAAGTCAGTCTGATTTTGCTTTCCCGTAGACGACCTACTCTTTTAACGATTTCAAAATGCTCTTAAATTGAAAGATGCTGTTTCCACAGGATAATTCCACTTTAGATCAACAGTATTCAACCCGACAGTAAAACCATGTAAATTTCATGTTGGTCTGATTTCGCCTTTCAAATTAATGGCCCGTCGAATTTGTCCATATGTGATATACTCTTTCAATTATTTCAGAATGTTTTAAAAATGAAAATTGCTGTTTCAACACATATTGGGTTTTCATTTTGAAAAGCAAAATCAGACTCAATTGATTATGACAGAATTGAAATTGCCAGTAAGTTGTAATTGATAGTACGTTCATATTTCAAGTCTGTGGAAAGATGTCATTCTAAATAAAGAAATTACAAAACAGCTTGCAAACCATTTCCAGGGCGATTATTTTTAAATCCAAAACAAGAACGACTTGATTTTCACAGCGTACAACTTTGAGGGACTATATTATTGATTTAGAGGAAAAATTATTGCATGGGAACAGGGATTTTCCTATTTAACAGCATTCTAATGTCACCGAAAAGTATGGTCACCAACTCCACTGTTAGATTATATGCAATGATATGTGTTGGTACAAACTGGTATTAATTCATAGAAGCTGGAACTTTCCATTTAATGCCATTCTGAAGTTGTGGAAAGAGAAGCTCCTATAAACAAAGTCAAAAGGCTTGTACTCTGAAATGCAAAACGAGATTGATTTGAGATTGAGATGTTACCACTGTAGAGGTTGTGTATGGTTTGCATGAACTCCAATTACTTAGTGGAAACAATAATTGTCCTGTTAACAGCATCCGCGTTTAATTATTATAAGTACCAAATGAACAATTATAATTCCGATACTGACGTGATAAAACTGTGGGGTTGTATACTGTCAATGTAGAGTGAAATGATCTTGTGGAAACAGCAACTTTGCTTTTAATGGGATTCTGAAGTCAGTGAAAGAGTGGGTCATACATGGACAATTTCAATGGACCATTACTTTGAAAGGCAAATTGACTTGATATTGATATGGTATCACTGTGGGGCTGTATACTGTTGATCTAAAGTGGAATTACCCTGTGGAAACAGGAATTTTCCTTTTTAGAGCAATTTGAAATCACTGAAAGGTAGGTCAATTATGGACAATTTAAAAAGGCTTTTATTTTTGAGAGCAAAATCAGAATGATTTGATATTGATATGGTATCACTGTGGGTCTGTATACTGTTGATCTAAAGTGGACTTACCCTGTGGAAACAAGAATTTTTCATTTTAGAGCATTTTGAATCGTTAGAAGATTAAGTCAAATATTGGCAATTTCAAAGGGCCATTACTATGAAAGGCAAAATCAGACTGACTTGATATTGATATGGTATCACTGTGAAAAAGACTGTGGTTGGAAAGTGTTGATATAAAGTCCAAATGGTATTTGGAAATACGACTTTTGCTTTTAAGAGCATTATTAAGTCATTGAAAGAGTAGTTCAAAAATGAAGATTCACAGGGCTTTTACTTTGAAATCCAAAATAAGATGGCCTTGATAGTGACAGGGCACAATTAGGGTACAAGGCTGTGTCATATAGATCTAACATTAGAGTTTGTAAAAAAAAAAAAAAGAAGCCTAAATTATATGTTATTATGTTCTTAACATATCTGTTAATTCACTCGAAGTTGGCTTTTATTTTGAAATCCGGTTTCCACATCCATTCCCGTAATACTTTGAATACACAGGGAACGTAAAACAAACTGGAGGCTGGCTTGACTGCAAGTCTCGAATTGGAGGCTGGCTTGACACAAGTGTTAGCTCGTCTGACCTGACCGTCTGAAGCCAGCCAAGATGCCAACTTATATTCAACGGTGTCGATTTCCGTAATTGTACAAAGAAAACGTGCGCTCATTATGTGCTGTGTAAATGCTAAGTACACGCCGCATATCTGTGGTGGCAGTGGTGGCTCGCTGTGTGACGCAGTGTTTGTGTTGAAGAGCACCGGAGAGTTTGCTGCACAGAGCTCGTATCGTATACAAGACTGTACTGGGAGTAATCACTGCTAAATCACTTGATGTGACTCATCGGTGTCATTATATTAGGAACTGTTGCACAGATGCTGAGCGTTTTCTTGATGGTCCTTTTGTGATGTGTTGCTCGCTGATTTTGGCATTATGGATATTCACTCGGCATCCCAGCAGACTGTACTTGCCAGATCTATCAAATTTAATGAGTTTGGGATGAGCTGGCATAAAGCACAGAGTAATGTAAGGTCCATCATTTAAACTTCCTGCTTCCCTCCCTATAGTGTTAACGGATATAACATCTGAGTCTCAAATTAAAAACCAGGCAGGTAGCCAAGAAGAAAGAGTTTAACATTGTACTACTGCCAAAAAAAAATAGGAAACGGACAAATCAGCTGTTTTAGTCATTTGGAAGACACTCTGATTTTTCATTGTTTTGTCTCCTGAAAACCGCAGATATTTGTATTATTTTACATGAAACCGTTTTTTCTCTTATTTCCTGCAGTCTGACACTTGTGCCCATGCTCCATTTCCACACCTCAGCTGCCAATAACCACTCAAGAGGAAGAAGATGATTTTCACAGCCCGTTCAATCCTGTCACCACAAAGATCGTGCAAAAACCTCTCGAAGTAAGTTATTTATTGTGATAGACTTAGTATTAGAGTTGTCATATGTCTGAAAGTTTTCAAAACTGTTAGTTTGAAAGTTCTTTTGAGGCAGAATAAACCAGCTTTTCTAGCAAATAACTTTACCCAGGAAACACTTTGTGATTTAAAGGATGTATCCCTCTGTCTTTATTGTTTCTTCAGGATGTGTCTTCAAATCTGCATATGGCTTTCTTTGGCGCTTACTTCAATAGTTGACGCTGTGGGTAAGTAGGTTTTGCTAAAAAGTTTGTAAACTACTGTTAAATCCTCGGTTACATTAGATTGCTATAACTGAGAACAAGACTAGTTATAACTGACTGTATTAATAGGTTATAAAGTCATTTCTTCCTTCACCCTCGTATTCCTCACACCTCTCTTCTTCTCTTGCTCATTCCCTGCTATGGCTGTGGGATATTATATGTATCGATTTAGAAAATCAACTTTTACTGCACTGCAAACAACTGCACTCAGAAAACAACTTAAATATATGAAAGAAATATGATAGTATTCCCTTAAAAGTAAATACTGGCTAGACAGTGAGCTCCCTTGGTGGAGGTTTGCGCTCTTGGAGTGCTTCTTGTTTAGTACATGCATTTCTGATGTATATTTTTATTCTTAAACCTCTGTCTTGTTTCTTTTGTCCTTCAGACTGCAAAAACATCATATGTTCACTTGGCCAGCAGGTCATTCTGCCATGTAATGCTCCTGGAAATATGGTAGTCCTCGCCATGCAGTGGTCCAGACGTGACCTGACAGAATACGTGCTGCACTATCGTGATGACCAACTTGATCCAGACGACCAGGATCCGTCTTATACGGGCCGGGTAAACCTGACCAATACCCACATGCAGAATGGGGATTTCTCAATGATACTGATGAACATGACGACTGCTGACATTGGAACATACGAGTGTATAGCCTTCCAGAGAAGACCAGGGATGGACTCTGAAATCCTCAGCATCGTAAACCTGAATGTCAGTCAGTCAGGTGAGTTTGTGCTCATGTCAAATGATGACACTTTAAAAGAGTTTTCACCTCCCTGACTCCTGACAATTCACACCAATGCATTTTTTTTTCTCGACAGATGAAGGAAGCAGGAATGGAGTCAGCAGTGGCGCAGCTACAGGAAGAAACCATCTTGGTCTCATTGTGTCACTGTCAGTTATTGCAGGGATCATTCTGGTGGCTGGTATTCTCTTAATCTATATTAGGTGCCAAACTAACATTGGATCCTCAGCTTCCCCCCACTATGAAATGACATCAACATCTCAGCATGTCTAAATTAGAAAGACCCTCAAATTTATTCCAAACATCTAAAACTTAAAATGACAGTTAAAAGCTGAGGTGTGGCTTGTAGTGAAAAGCACAGAGAAGTTAATTAGAGTAGAATAATAGAAGCTCGGATCCATTTATCGTTTAACCTACATTAAGCAAATTCAGATTGTGGTTCGGCTCGGAACCACTTTGATTTGTGCCTTTGTCATATGTTTTCTAATGCTGGCCGTATATATGTCACGTGATAGATTGGCTGGGATTTTTTAGAGATTTCTTTGCACTGTTTACCACTAAGAGCGCTCTGGAGCCCATCGAGAATGAAATTTTAACTTTGATTTTAAAAAAATTACCGAAAGAATTTATATTTCATAACGAAGTCAACAGAGCAAACATTATGGCGCACAACAAGTTCATGCACCAAATTTGGAACGAGTCCAAATTAAGTTTCTTTCAAAGCTTTACTTCACAACATGAACCTTAACAAGTCATACACTAAATGTGTAAACCTTATGCAAAAGTATTTATTATAATGCACTGAAACTTTTTCTTATTTATTTATTTGGTTTTTAGTATAAAGGTGCTTTTAAAACTCCTAAATGAAAAAAGGTCCTACGTTTTCCCGACAGAATTTTGTGTGTTTTACATCCAAGCACAAATTTCCTGAAAAGAGAAACATGTTTTTATTGAAGTTACTTTCTGCCAGTAAAATGTTTTCATGTTTGCAGATCCGTTTTGTCTTTAGGTTGTTCTAGCTGCCAAAAACAACAGTGTTGTGGTGCTAAGAGGGAAAAGTCCCGTAAATTGTTTAGTAAGATTTAAATTATGAGGGATTTTTACTGACACCGTCTTGATGTTTTCGAACTGGACATGACAATGAGGGATGGATCTCTCTGAAAAACTGAGTTTACTTACAGGGTACCCACACGCTTAAGGTATTACCCTGCTTCATCTCCCTTATGACTCTCATGGGGATCATGGTTTAGAAAGTGAGCATCATGTTTATCTCATAAGACTAGAAAAAGGTGGCTGACAGCATGAACTCATCTGGGAGATGTTTACAGAGTTCACAAAGTAAATCGCCAGTCGACCCCAAGCTGTTCAAGTATTTAAGCATTATTGTATTTTCACTAAAGCACTGCATTATACTGAATAATAGAAGTCTTTAACTTTGAGTAGCATTCCAGATGTGGTTATGTATTATGTGATACTGTATGGTAGACAATGTGCCCATTAAGCATTAGGGCACTTTATTAGATACTTTATCAAATGTTGAATGTGAAGGATCATAGTCAGAGGGCTGTGGGACATTGGCTACCAGCTGCTTATCACTAAAGGAAAGAAAGGTGATTCATGCCTTACGTTTTTATCTTCTGTCGTTTTCTGCTTCATGGCCTGATTACAGTGAATTTGTGGGACCATACTGTATGTTTTTTGACTCCCCAAGAAATGCATTAGGCACATACAGAGTATACATTTTTGTAGCAATAATAACTGCTCTTTAACTGTTGAAATGGATGTTTTCAGGTACATGATCACATTTTTACCTGGTTAATGAAATTTCCTTGGTATCTCTAACAAAAGGGTAATGATAAGTGGCCCTATCATTATATTTATAGCGACAGTTTCATGTCTTTCAATGTGCTTTCCTATGTTACACTATTTAACATTGTGTTTGTTTTTATTTCCTTGGTCCAAAAAAGTTTGGGTTTAGTATTTTACAAAGGGCAAAGCATCCATACTTTTTACTGTGATGATGACATGATGACACTAAAGCCTTGAAACAAACTTTGAATATTTGTTCTTACTTTGTGAGTCTGTATATTGCTATGAACTGTGCTTTTTTAAAAAACATTTTTACAATGGAACATTCCAAGTGCCATCGTTTCTTTTGTATGTTCTGCACATGCTCTGTACAATCATGACCCTGAGACCAATAAAGATCTATTTATTCTTTCACTTGAGTGTGCTGCTCTTGTTGAGTCTTTATGGTTCACATAAAGATAATGTAGAGCAGAATTTGCGTTTTATTTTTTTTTATTAGTTTACATTTTTGTTTCCTCTTTAAATGTTTAGCTTTTGTTATTTTCAATGTCTGTTTTAGTTTTTAATTGAGAATATGAGGACTGTCAAATGGAAGATAGGTGTGACGATACACATATATACTAGCCTAATGATAAAATGGATCAGTTTGGCAAATATATTTTACAGTGTTTATTTATTCGACAAAATACGTTAAATGTCACCGTTATTATTGGCTGGCCGGAAACAGCGGGGGTGTCCAAATTCAGAGGCTGCTTCCACCTGAGGACCCGCCTTCGCGGTCTAAAGAAAGCCGCGTAGTACGTCACGAGCTCCCTCGGTGGAGTGAAACTGCGTCTGCTCCTTGCTGTCTAAAATGTAACCGGGCGCTGGCGTCAATTCTCCACCGTCTCACACTTTGTTTAATCAGTTTTCTGTTTGACGTTTATTCAGCTTTGTGAAAACCCCAGAGGACCCCTCCCGAGGGATTAATAAAGTTACATTTAAAGGAGCCAGCATCAGCTGAGAGATATAGAGGAGAACAGGGGGACAACAGACAGCTCTCTGTAGTTGACAGACTGGTAAAAACATTGAAAACAGTTTTTAGATATTTGCTTCCTGTATTTGCAGAAGTATCTCCAACACAAACTGTAACAGCTGCATGCAGGGAACCACTCAGTCATGTTTATCCTGCAGGACAGGATCTGACAGGGAAAGAAGGAAAAATAAGGGAACCACGGACAACTTTGATAATGCTTTGATTTATCCACAGTACATTTAGTTCAAATATTGTTTCCATCACAGAGGGATTGTGCTGGTTTCAGTGGGGAAAGTATGCAGCTCATTTAAATGTTCAAAGAGCTGTGAAAAGTTGTCCGTTCATAAAGTGTGTCAGTATTTTATAAGGATGCCATGTTTCTGTATCATCTCTCTCCTGTCAGAGCCTCTTCCAAACATCAGCCTGTTTAATGCTCTCATATCTTCAACATCTCGAGTAAATTATACTGCACAGTTTTCTCTCCAATAAAAGAATATTTACTGCATGAGTCTGTTTTCCATTTTATCTGAAACATTCAAGGAGGAGATCTTTTACTGTATTTTGGTGATATTGCCCTTAAATGTGACTAAAGCTTTCATACAGTGGTGATCACGGACATAACTCTGAGATCAGTCTGACTGAACTCTGAAAATCACTGAGTGTTATTTCACAGAACCATAATTAGATTAACTCAAACGGAAACACGCGGTGTTAAACAGTAGTATAATTATCATTAACTGTCAAAGTAAGTGCGTATTTTGCTTGTTTCCGTTTCCATCAAAAATCGAATTAATTAATAATTGTTTGATTTGTGTTGATGAAGGCCTGCCTCCTTCTCCTCACAGTCACTTTTTACGAGACCATGAGTGTGTTTCATTTTTTGTTCTGTCAGTCTTGGATGTGACTCCTGAAAAGAGATTCACCATGATTCTGGTTCTCCTTTCACAGTCAGTACTGCTGGTTTCTCTCTCAGACTGACTGAAGATGAGTGATCTGGAGTCTCCAGGATCCAGCCGTCTGTCTGTGACCGACACAAAGTAAGATACTGTCTCTAATGTACACGAAGGAAATAGAGAACATAGGTGAAATCAGTATGTAGAAACAATTACAAGTTTAAAAGGACAAGTAAGATTGAGTGGGAGAGGACTGGTTTAACAGGAAGAAGAGAAAATTCCACAGTATCCGTGCAAAAAGTTTCACTTTGAAATCTTTAAAAGAATGTGGACAAACAGGTGGACTTGGTGTCAGTGGAGTTTACTCCTGGAAGTTTGAGATTATGATGATTATTACTTCAAAAACACCTGTACAGACGTTTATCACTCATTCCATACCAGCGCAGTGCCCAGTAACACTTTGAGGTGACTGGAGCTTTATATATAAAATGAATGCAGTCCGATCAGTTTATGAGAATAGTCAAAGTGACTTTGGTAATATTAGTTGCCAATTTTTAGTTGGTATTGGTTTGTAAGATTAGTTTAAAATAAAGACTTCATTTTAACTGAATTTTGTTACGTCTCAAGAATTTGGACGTTTAGCCTTAAGGACAAACCTAAGGAGGAGGTTGGACTTTAGAGTTGAGCCCAGAGATGTACGGCTGAGTGAGGGGCTACTTTTTGTCATCAAACTAAAAAGAAATAAAATGTAGGCTTAGAAGACACGGTTGGTTGTTTGGTTCAGCATCTCTGAATATCTTCAGAGCTGTAGAGGCTTCAGAATGTAGAAGTTTGGATGGAAACTCCAAATACTTGAAGCCCACAAGATGCATCTTTAAAAAGTCAAAAAGAAGCGAAGAATTGCTGTCGCTAAAACCAAAATAACATTTATAACAACAACAAAAGTGTATGATTTGGTAATATGATTGGAATGGAACAAATGGATTCTGAAAATCAGAGATTGAGTTTCCAAGTGAATAATGCAGCTGAAAAATTTTCCTGTTATATGAAGACTTTTAACCTGTAGTTCAGTATTGATCTGCCACAGTCAGCGAACAAAACTGCCAAAAAGGAAAAAGACATTAAGATCCTCAAAAGCTTGGCATAATATAGTCATACATTTTCACCTGAATACATCTGCCCTGTGCAAATCCGTTTCGAAGGCCTTTGCAGCTAATAATGGTCAATATATTAATTTAAAGAACACAGAAAAACAGCTGGTTCTTTTTCAGGGTTTCATAGCTTTTTTGTGTAGAATGCCAAGCTTTAATATTATAGAGATTTGCAAGTATCTACAAAGCATGATATGATGTGAAGTTCAACATCTGGGACATGTGTCCCGCTATGCATTGCAGAAAATGACTCAATCTCTTAGTACAGCAAACAAACAATGCAGGAGGGCGGGAAAATAATGGTCTCCTCTGCCGTGGCATCAGAAGTTGAGAATTGACGGGACAAAGTGTTGGGTTTCTCGTTTTGGGTTGCCGGGTCTATAGATCATAACACAGTTGAACCAAGCAAAGGAGAGGGCCCACCTGGTTTGTCTTGAGTGGCTGCTGTGAGATATGCAAGATGCTTGTGGTCAGTCAAACGATGAACAATGAGCAGGTGTTCTGCTCCCTCCCGCCAGCTAGCAGTTCCACTTCTCCCACGTCATAGTTTTGCTCAGTTCGAGAAAGACAGCAGAAGGGAAAAAGCTGCATTTTCCCTTCCTTGTTCTGGAACAAGATGAACTCCATCAACGATAAATTGTTGGGTGGTCACACACAGCTAACTGCAGCTTTCCAGTCTTATAAACAGTACATTTGTACAATGACTGAAACCAGCCCACTGGCTGTGACGTCAGTTCCTTGATCATGAATATGCAAATTGTCATGACCATTGATCAACAATCATTGATCAAAGACCATTGATCGTGGAATAATCTTCCACACTGCACCTAACGTGACAAACTGAAAGCAGTCATTGGGTGGGAAACCTTGAGGAGAACACTTTTGACCTTAGAGAAGAGCTCTGCATAGAAAAGGATCAGGTTTGAACTTAGTTTGTGCAGCTGTACCTTTAACTAAGGCAAGTTCCTGCATCAACTCGTCCTGTTGTCTTTTTGAACTGTGCTTCACTATTCACTACAGATGAATGCACTGTAAACACCTGCGTGTGAGTCACTTTGGTCACTTTGACAGTTGCACTGGTAATAATAATTTTCCCTTTGTGTCCTCAGAGAGAACAGTGATGTTGGTGTGGAGGAGGAGGAGCAGTTGTCCTGCTGTGCTTTGGGTCAAGATGTCTCAGAGGATTCAGTCGCTACCAGTTGTGGCATCTCTGTCCAAAGTAAGAGTCGGTATCCGTGTGCTGATGAACACATTTTTGAAAACTTGACTTCTTGTTTTGTAGGTGCATGAAAAAGATTTCATTCGATTTTTTATGGTATAGGTTTTTTTCCTGTTTTACTTTGAATGTTGTTTCCTTTCATGTCTCACGTTAGTTTTACTTCCTGCTTTGTGATTGTCTTAATTATTTTTCACCTGGTTTGCTAAAGTTCAGCTGTCATGTTCCCCACCTGCTCACAATATCAGGCAATCCTCAATATATACTACTCAAAACAATCAGAGGAACACACTGAAAACATAATGGCTCTCGCGCGGAGAAAAACATGCTGGAGATCAATACTGATGCAAACTGGGTGATGTGTTAGAAACGAAAGGATTCAATTGTTTGTTGGAAATAAATGATCAAAATACTGGATACTGGCTGAATCCAAATACAAACAGAAAATCAGAGTAAAAAACGCTGCAGCAGGCTTTTCCATTTGGCTCTGATTTCATAGCAGCAGCTCAAAATGAAATAGTTTGTATGGCTGCGTGTGCTGCTGGGCCAAAAGTTTAGCTGGTCATTTGTAGATTTTTAGATGAAATAAAAAACGAGCTCTTACTTTCAGACTCCAGCCCCGCCCTTCAGCAGCATCCTGCTGGCTGGCACAACCTTGCCATTGGCTGCTGCCAGGGACTCAACAGGTTAGAACAAAAATATAAATATTATATCTGAGTTCTTATGTGGACCCGCCTTCCAGACACAACGTCACCTTCCATGAATGTCCACAGGTTAGCGGCCCTCGCTCTGCTGGTCCTCCAAAGTAAGAAAAAATGAGAAAAAATAAGGAGCAGACCAAGCAAAAGAGGGTATTTAAAGAGACAGTGCTCTTAAGGTTCATTTTTGGCGAGTTTTATTATCTAAATGTCATTGTGTCACTTTCTTATGAGGCTTCAGTGAACTGAAAAAGCTTCTGGGATGAGAAGCGAAACGTCTTCAAAAAAGTTAAAGAAGTCCGGTTGCTTTTTTCCCCCAAGCTCCTTAGAGTTCTCTGAAAATGGTCAGGTAGAAGGACTGGACTGAAAATGAGTAAAAAAGCAGCCAAAGCCCAAGGAAGTTGAAAGACTGGAAACTATTGCTGAGGTCATGTCAGTGGAAAAAGTTACCTACAAGTCTGGCACCTTGGAAGCAAAACATAAAGAAATAAGGTGTAAGGCCAAATGTTTGGTCCTGCAGCCAACCGGACCATGAAATATAGAGCACAGGTGAACAAAGTGAGGCAGCAGTTTGCTGATTTCCACCTTGTGCCTTTCATGTTGATCAGCTTAGTAGTTTGCCAGCTTTCTAGCTGTTAAAGACTTTTGGCGAGAGGTTATTCATATTTGAACTCTAATTGAACCCCTCTTTTTTACTGTTTTTTTGTTTGTTTGTTTTTGGGGTTTTTTGTTGTCTTAGATGGCCTGACTCAGCAGGTGGGGGCAGTTTCTGAGTTCACCTTCGTTCAAACAGTGCAGAAATGGTTTCGCTATGCTCCAGACCGGATGGGTGGTGCAGGACGCCCGATATCCAGCCCCGTCATGGAGTAAACTAAAAACAGTAAATAATACATTTAACAAACAAGCAAGCTCTAAATTCAAGCGGAGAGACTGCAGACGTAGCCGCACCATTCCAGGGATTTTTGGTTAGCATGAGGGGTCTAGCCAGGACCCTTACTGGATACTTGGTGGGAATCGAACGTGCGACTCCAAAGATGTGTAGTATTACCACTACACTATCCAGCTGCGCTACACTATCCAACAAAAAAAGTTTTTAGAAAATTTGATAAAGTCTGATGCTTAATATTGTAGGGATATTAATATCCCTACAATATTAATACGGATTAATAACACAGAGAAGTCATACTTCTGTTATGACAGAATTAATTGGGTAAATTATATTTACAATTGTAACATTGTAAACTTAATGTTATGATTTTACATTATATTAAATTGTAACATGATGTAAAATCGTAACATTGTAAACTTAACGTTACAATTTTACATTATGTTGCAATTTAACATAATGTGAAATTGTAACATTGTAAACATAATGTTACAATTGGAACATCAGTCCATCTATCCATGCATCTTCATCCGCTTTATCCGAGGCCGGGTCGCGGGGGCAGCAGCCTAAGCAAAGAGGCCCAGACCCAACACGCTGTGTACTCACCTTTGCTAAGTACATGTGAACAGATCTTGAATAAAAAAAACAAAACAAAACACACTTTTCTTTTCTGTTTTATTGAAAGCACTTTACAGAAAGTGTAATTGTTTGTAATGAAGAAAGAAGTAGGTAGGTTTCCATGTGTAATTAGTGTGTGATAATGCTGCAGAAGAAGCTTAATGTGTACTTTGGAAAAACAATGGGGGAAAAAGCTGGCTGAAGAAGAAAAGATAAATGTCCTTTTTTTTCAAGCCTTCTCTGGCCAGCCGTTTCAGTGCCACGGCCCTTGCTTGGGGGGCGGGGAGACGTGCACTGGCGTTTCCTTTTTGCTTTTTCCTGCTCTCGCCAAGTCCTCCGCCCGCTCTACATCTCTCTTATTAGCTTTTATTACCCGAAAATCACAATCAAGAGATGTTGAATGAAAAAAAGAAAAGAAAAGAAAAGCTACTTTTGTTTTGTGTTTTATTGAAAGCACTTTACAGAAATTGTAATTGTTTGTAATGAAGAAAGAAGTAGGTAGGTTTGCATGTGTAATTAGTGTGTTATTGCAGAAGAAGCTTAATGTGTAGTTTGCAAAAACAATGGGAAAAAAAGGTGGCCGAAGAAGAAAAGATAAATGTCCTTTTTTTTAAGTATTCCCTCGGCCGGTCGTTTGGCTTATGACATGTGGCGAGGACTCTGCTACAGAACTCCGCCAGTTCGAACCCCCCACGAACTCACTGCCACGGCCCTGCGCGGGGGGCGGGGAAACGCACTCGCATTTCCTTTTTGCTTTTTCCTGCTCGAGCCAAGTCCTCCGCCCGCTCTTCATCTCTCTCATTACCCCTTATTACCTTACACTCATGCCTTTGCCTTTCACCACTTCAAAACGAAGCCTACTTCAATATTACCTTCATACGCTCTCTTTGCTTTTGGCTTTCCTCATGCTGTGTACTCACCTTTGCTAAGTACATGTGAACAGATCTTGAATAAAAAAACAAAACAAAACACACTTTTCTTTTCTGTTTTATTGAAAGCACTTTACAGAAAGTGTAATTGTTTATGATGAAGAAAGAAGTAGGTAGGTTTCCATGTGTAATTAGTGTGTTATTGCAGAAGAAGCTTAATGTGTACTTTGGAAAAACGATGAGAAAAAAAGGTGGCCGAAGAAGAAATGATAAATGTCCTTTTTTTTCAAGCCTTCTCTCAGCCGGCAGTTTCAGTGCCACGGCCCTCGCTTGGGGGGTGGGGAGACGTGCCCCCCAAGGAGACCTGCTAGATTGTTCAGAAGGTTGTTCTCATCCATCCAGATGGAGGATCACTAACAGGAGCGTGGAAGACTCCAGAATCCACTCTGGCTGGAATCCGGTGGATATGCAGTGTGTACAGGTACAGGACCATTTAAACGGACAGCATTTATAGAATGACTATTAAAAGTCAGCGAGTGTCAGTAATGTTAATGTGGTTATGTTAGTAATACACCGAGTGCTAATATAAGAGCTTTAAGATGCATTTGTAGATATTATTACGTGTTTTACCGTCTTTATGGTGCTAGCTTAAAGTTACGGTGTAAACGTTAGCTTATATTGGAGGAAAGCTGTTACTGGTTAAACGATGTTAGCACAGAAATATTAGCTTCTGTCATGACTGATGAAGTTACTAGTTAATAAAGTTTTCAGTAAAGTGATTAATCGCAGCCACAGGTTGACAGCAAATATCTCGATTAGCTTCAGTGCATCTGTAATAAATATGTGCAAGTTTCAGTGCTTCGTTTAAACTGTATGATACTTATACTGACCCAGGGTCAGTGTAAAATACAATCCTAGCTGTGTGAACAAAGCCACTGTAAATTTAATCCTGCATGACAAACCTCAGGATGCAGATTATTATTACTCTTTCCTGCTGGCACACCTGAGAGTCAGCTAGAAACTTATAGTGACGTGGACATCATGCAAAGACTGCCAGACTCTGTAATACTGCAAATGATCAGTGACTCAGGTTAACACTAAACTTCAAACGGTACCTCTGTGTGCTGAACATCTAGGATTGAGTCAGGCTGCATTGACTGTGGGACTTTAATGTGTTAAAAGCAGGTTGAAGACGGCTCAGAAACATTTGAAGATTAAAATTTAGCATTATGGCTGCTGGTGGTTTGTAATATCTACTCAGCTGTATTTTTGTTACTAATTTATGTTTGTTGTTGTTTAACACAGATTTCAGAAGAGCAAATATGCTTAATAGTTTAACTAGATTTCATTTGTCAGTGTTTGACTGCTGAGTCACCGGAAGAACTCATTTCATTCATTCTCCATATGATGTTAATTTACAGAAATGTTTCACAGGAACTGATTTCTCCCAAAGGTTGAACTAGTGTGTTTCCATAGATTACCTCTGTATGAATGTACTTCTTAAATGAAGGCAAGTGTTTGTCCTTTTTTGTTCCTCAGGTACAGTACGTGATATCAAGGGCAGGTGGTCAACACTGGGGACAAGAAGCAGACATACTTCCAAGAGGGAGCTGCAGTGAGGTCAGAGGTCAGAATCTGAAACAGCTCAGGTTTATATTTTAGAGGTTATAAAAAATCAAAATGTATTTATAAAGAAACCTTTAAATAATAGTCATAATTATGATTATTATAAGAAATATCAAACATTTAAGTGGATTTTCTGTTACACATATTGTGTTAGCCCTGCGATAAACTGGCAGCCTGTCTTTGTCCTGTATCAGCTGGGATAGGCTTCATCCTCCCGCAACCTTGAATTGGATACATTTTATTCCAATTATGTAATCTGATCATTTACAAACTCAAGGTATCTAATCAAAATGTAAGTAATAATTATAAAATGGGAAAGCAGAAATAAGTGTGACATAAATGTAAATGTGTGAGCTGACATAGAGCTACATGCAGTCTGAAAAACCTTTGTTGTCAAGTTTGCAGGTATATCAGCACGAGACATTCTTACATAGAAGAGACATTAAAGTCTCTAACTCAGTGAAGCATTATTGGTCCCGTCTGTTTGGATAAATATAGTAAGTTGATGTATGTCCATTTATTGACACATTTTCTTAAGTGCTTATCCAGTTCAGGATCACAGTGGAGCTGCAGCTGGATATGTTCACTAAATAAACCTTACAAAAGTTAACAATAAACCTGCATCCATGTACGTTGTTGTCCACAGGATGAGAAAATCAAACTGGAACACTGTGGAACATGTTAATAAATGTTTGTGTGTTTATGCCTGTGTCTTTCACAGGAGGCGCTGGAAGGTTTCCCTAATAGTTCCTGGTGAATCAAAGCAGAACCATAAAGGTTGCTGGACTGCATGATGGCCTTACCCCTGAGCAGTCATCCTGTTAAAGGATGAACCAGTTAGAAGCTGTTTTCAAAGTAGCTGAGCAGATTTCATCTCAAGTAAGCGATTAACTGTTTGTTCATCTGTTCCGCCACTTAAAGAGCATTTAAGGACGTCTTTTGAGTGTCCAGTTGAATTAATTCTACTGGCTCTCATGGTCATTTGTTATTATAGTCATATTTTTCATGTTCATCCAGCTATTTAGTAAATTCTATCTATTTAGTAATATCCGTCAGCTATAAAATGTAATATAAATATAAAAATATCTAAATATCTCCTGCCCTTTATGTTTTAATGATGTAAGTCTGTTATCGTGTTACATTAGCATTCCTCACATATCAATGAGATGCTGTACAGTACAATCCTACTGACACAGCAGAGGGATAACGACAGCTATTCAACATCGTTACACGACACATTCGAGCTGCATGACGCAGACAAAGTGACTAAATCATCTTTTTGTGGTTTATTGTCTTCAAACCAGCAGACAAAGCCGATGGCAGAAGATGTCAGAGAAGAACTTCAGGCCGTGGACTGAAAAGGTATTTTTTTCTTGTTATCAAAAGACATTTGGAGTGGCAGCTTCTACAACTGGTTGTGCTAAAGTAAAGCTTACAGTCTAAGAAATCACAGTGTTGATATTCAGCACAAAGAGAAAAGCTCACTTGTTTGAATTTATTTACAATCATAGTTTTATAAATTCTGACTGTAAACAGCTTTTACAGCTTTGATATTGTTTGACACTCGATATCAGGTGATAGGGTTTAATTTAAAGGTTTCTGTGTCCCAATGAGCCATTTACACTGATCAGTGTCAGTTTAACTGTAACACATTCATTATTTAGATTCAACAAAGAAATAACTGAATGTAAAAAATGGCAGCCCTCAGGCAGGTTTATAGAGATACATGCATGCATTATGAAATTTATGTATCCCAGATAATTGTTATTCATCTAGTCATGGCAGACCTACCTCTTCCTCCCAAGTTAACTGCAACCCAAAATAACTAGTGGGGCTATTTACACACTCACAACCAGTGTGGGGTAAAAAGAGCCACCAAAAAACTGTCAGCCACAGATGTGCTAGAAGAGTTAGAAGCTCTACTTATGGAGAAACTTTCTAAGTCTAACAGGGGACAGGAACTCCTGCCCAAGTAACATGATATAAGCCCACATACAGCCCAGCCATAAAGTGAACCAAGTTAAAGACAGCATGGGACCAAATGCATGTAACCAGCCTGCACCCACCTGACATTTCTTCCTCCTGAATTAAATGAATGAAGGGATGAAAGTTAAATGACTACAAACCTAAAGCCACTAGTTCCCACACTGGAGCTCCCTGACACTGTGTGTTAACTGTATTTAGCTTGTATCAACAGTTGTAACAGGCTAAGCCACCTGAGACACTGCATTGAATTTGTTCCTGTCTTACTGGTTTCAGCTGACTGGTTTCAACTCAGATATTCTGCTTTTTCCTTTCAGTAGATCAAAGCAGCTCGTGCTCCTTCTGCTTCCAATTTAGAAGAAGAAGAAGAAGGCGAAGGCTTCAGCGAAGTGGCGTTCATGGTCTCAGTGAACAGTCACGGTCACACACTGCATGTGGTTTTAAAAGCAACATGTCTGTTCACCACAACAATGGAGATGTGTAATATTAGTGCAGCTATGGTTTGTTCTTGAACATCAGTTCTGTTTTCTACTTTGATCACTCAGACCAAAAAAGTGTTGTTTTCAGATTCTTTCTTTTAAATCTATAAAGCACCTGTTCATTTTTTTTATTACAATTAGTTTCACATAAATGTTAGTGTTTCCTTTTATGATCTTTTAATGCTTACACTACACTGTACATGAAATCAAACCTAATAATGAGGCAGATAACATTCCTGTTACGATCCAGACTAGTGGTCTTACTGGGGCCGGTGAACAGGACTGTAAGCTTGCCATTGTGCCAGTTAAAGTAAAATCAAAGAGAGGTCAAAGAATAGTGGAAACGTATGCCTTTCTGGACCAAGGGAGTTCAGCATCCTTTTGTACAGCGGGTCTTATGGACAAGCTGAATATTGCTGGGAGGAGGACAAAGATTCTCCTGCGCACCATGGGACAGGAGAAAGTGGTGGACAGTTTCATTGTACCTGAACTTGAAGTTGCTGGATTGGACAGTGACATGTACTGTGATATGCCTAACCTCTTCACTCAGCATAAAATGCCTGTAGATATTGGTAACATCCCAAATCAACAGGACCTGGTTGACTGGCCACATTTGAAGCATGTTCATTTGCCAGAAATTAAGGCCAATGTTGAGCTTTTGATTGGCATGAATATGCCCAGAGCTCTAGAACCTTTGGAGGTCATCCGGAGTGTAGGTGATGGACCCTTTGCCATTAGGACTGTGCTCGGCTGGACTGTGAATGGGCCACCTAATCGAGAATGCTGTGGAAGGCCAGGATGTTTGGCAACAGTTACCGCCAACAGAGTTTCTGCTGTCACACTGGACAAGCTATGGAAACAGCAGTTCAAGATGGATTTTCCTGAGAGCAGCAATGATGAACAGATGGGGCTGTCAAAGGAAGACTTGAAGTTCCTGGAATTGGCCAGCAAGATGGTGACTTTGGGGGATTGGCACTACAGCATTGCCCTGCCACTAAAAGACCGAGACATAAGAATGCCTGACAACTGTGCAATTGAGCAACGAGCCTTAGGTTTGAAGAAAAGGTTCATCAGAGATAAAGACTTTCATAAAGACTACACTGCCTTCATGACAGATCTTATATCTAGAGGATATGCAAAGAGAGTCCCAGTCACAGAATTAGAGCGCCAGAAATGGGGAAGGATTAAACGTAACTTTGTTCCTGGAGATGTGGTCCTTATAGTGGATGATTCTGCACCTCGTGGTTCTTGGCTCATTGGGAGAGTCACCGGAGCTGCACCAGATGAAAGGGGGCTTGTGCGTCAGGTCTGGATTAAGACCCCAACCAGCCATGTGTGCAGACCCATCACAAAGATATGCCTTCTTCAGGAGGCCTCTGACCCATGACTATGACATTTTTGACACAGTGTGACATAACTAACTTTGAATTGACTTTAATGTTATGAGATGTACATCAGACTGACTATATTTAGGCTAAGTGCTGGTAACCTCTGGCCCATGACTGACTGACCATGTGCAGACAGAAGAAAAGAAGAGAAGACATGAGAAAATAACTTTGGTGGACTTTTGAGTATGTTATGTTGTCTCACTGGGTGTCTGTGATATGATGAAGTGTGTGTTGTGAGTTATGGTGTTGGATGTGTAATTATTACTGTAAAAATGTAATAATTAGGGGCCGGAATGTTGTGGATAGGCGTAGCTTTGGGTCACGTGGTGTCAGTAATAGTGATTGCTATATCACCTGTTCACGGCCCGAGGGAAATTTTGTGAATGAGTGGGTGATGGGGGAAGTCGACTTTTGCTGACCGCTCAAGCGTCCCAAGGCGTTCCCAGGCCAGCCGAGAGATATAATCTCTCCAGCGTGTCCTGGGTCTGCCCCGGGGCCTGCTCCCGGTGGGACATGCCTGGAACACCTCACCCAGGAGGCGCCCAGGGGGCATCCTTGTCAGATGCCCGAACCACCTCAGCTGGCTCCTTTCGATGTGGAGCAGCAGCTGCTCTACTCTGAGCCCCTCCCGGACGGCCGAACTTCTCACCCTATCTCTAAGGGAGAGGCCAGCCACCCTTCGGAGGAAGCTCATTTCTGCCGCTTGTATACGCGATCTCGTTCTTTCGGTCACTACCCACAGCTCGTGGCCATAGGTGAGGGTAGGGATTGTAACATTGTAAACATAATACAATTTTACATTATGTTACTGTCAGAGTCGGACGGTGCCCCGACCGGTCGACCTGTGTGTGTGTGTTTTTTTGTTCTCCTCTCTCGCTCCGCTTTTTCTCCGCTGCGATTGTTACCTCCGACCCGTAAGTGCTGCCACTCTGAGCTGCCTAATAAGCCTGGACGCGATCGAGACGGAGAGACGGAAGGGGACACTTCACTGATTCTAGGGAGTTTTGTGGACACACGAGGGGAGACGGGGAGAGGAGCACTGAAGGGACTTGCACTGTGGATAACTGTGGATTGATTTTGGCTTCACTGTAAATAAAGACACTGTTCAACTTAAACGAGAGGTCCGCGTCTAGGTTCGCTAACTCACCACCCTTAACAGCTACAATTTAACATCATGTAAAATTGTAACATCATGTTTACAATGTTACAATTTTACATTATGTTAAATTGTTACATAATGTAAAATTGTAACATTATGTTTACAATGTTACAATTTGTAAATTGTAACATTGTAAACATAATGTTACAATTTTATATGATGTTAAACTGTAACATAATGTAAAATTGTAACATTATGTTTACAATGTTACAATTTTACATTATGTTAAATTGTAACATAATGCTTAACAGATAATGGTTATCCTCTTTTTATATCATACATCATTGTCTCTGTAGGAGGGTCTGGAGCACTCCCTGCTGAGCCGCTGGGCTCAGTACCTTGCAGGCAGGTCTGACGATGACTTCATCATCTCACCTGAGCTCAAAATTCTGGTGCGTGAAGGCGTCCCTCGGGAGTATCGGCAGAGAGTGTGGCGCTGTTTGGTCCGAGCCAGAACTTTGACAAGCCAAGAGTGCCACATGCAACGCTATCAGCAGGTACAGCTGTAGAGAGAGAGAGTGCTTTATCCGCACCTGAGCACAGGTGGCTCCTCCTTCTTCCTGTTGGGAATGCTGGCGAGCACTCAGTAATCCTGTTCTGTTTCCAGCTGTGTGAGAAGAGTCGGACAGCTCCTAATCCTGCCTCCAGGCAGGTCCAGCTGGACCTTCACCGAACCCTGACGACCAATCAGCACTTCTCCTCGCCGTCCAGCCCCGCCCTCCAGCCCTGCCCTCCAGCAGCTCCGCCGCATCCTTCTGGCCTTCTCCGGGCATAACCCTGCCATTGGCTACTGCCAGGTACTCAACAGGTCAGAACAAAAGTATAAATTTTATATCTGAGTTCTTATGTGGACCCGCCTTCCAGGCAGAACCTCACCTTCCATGAATGTCCACAGGTTAGCGGCCCTCGCTCTGCTGGTCCTCCAAAGTGACGAAGACGCCTTCTGGTGTCTGGTGGCAGTGGTGGAAGCCATCATGCCTCAGGACTACTACACCAAGAATCTGGTTGGCCTCTCAGGTCAGCAGACACACTCACCTGCTTGCCTGCTGTGATCTGTTTTAGTGATCAGTGAGGCTGATCTCTGTGAGTCTTTGTGCTCAGGCGGACCAGCGCGTGCTGAAGGACTTCATGGCGGAGAAGCTTCCTCGCCTGGCATCTCACTTTGAGGATCACAACATTGACGTCTCTCTGGTCACCTTCAACTGGTTCCTGGTGGTTTTTGTGGAGAGTCTGCCCAGCGACATCCTGATGCCTCTGTGGGACGCCTTCCTGTATGAGGGTACCAAGGTACCATACACCCGAACACACCATGACAGAAATGCAGACAACACTTGAATGCACCACAGTAGTGTCCATGGAAACAAAAATGATTTTGTTTTCACCTTTAGATGTCTTTATTTACATTTTAGGAGTAATAAGACATTGTTTACTAAGCATGGGGAACTGTCATGTGACATGAAATAGGAGGAAACTAAACAGCAGTGACGTTTGTAGGGTTACTGAAGTTGGGCTAGCTGGTATATAATGATGTGCTACGTAATCGCTAGCGACACAGCTATGTTAGCATAACATAAACAGGGAAGCTGGAGGACGAACACTAACACTTTTCCACTTATAAAAGTTAACGTTAAGGTTCCTCATGGTTAGAGACAAATGCAATCGCATGGCAGGGTGCTGTAAACAGACCAAACTTCAGTCAGGAGAACAACTGAGATAATCCATCCACAACACGAGGTTAGTCATTAATATACTGCAACAACATGGGAATAGAGCAGCTGCCAGAGAATTCAACATTAATGAATCAATGGTACAGAAGTGGAGGAAGCAAGAAGAATGAGTTTAATAAAGTTTGATTTATCTGACTGCTTTGTTTCGCTTGATGTGCGTTATAATCCCGTGCACCTTATGGTCCGAAAAATACGTATTGCATACTGCAGTTTAATTTTGCAAAGCACCTCTTTTTAACTTCAGTGGATATTATATATGGTTATGCTCAGGATATGTCAGCCCATTTCTACTGGAAATGCCTTTTGATTAAACTTTCAGCAAGGAATTTGTATTTGCACTGTTACATTTTTATAAAGCTTTAATGTACATAAAAACCAGCTTCTTATTTAAGTGAAAATAAATGGAAGGTTTTCTTTTTGCGCTAGTAATGTTGTGGAGTTGTATTTTGTCTCGCATCAATTATGTCGTCAGTTATATCGTTATCGCAAATTTTCAAATATATATCGTGATAAATATTTTTGGCCATATCGCCCTGCTCTAGTACTGAGGTATCTGAAAGGGACAACCGAGAAAGAACTGTGTTACAGGAAATGTGACAACAAAGAACTGAGGTTGTGGGCATACAGCGATGCTGATTGGGCAGCTGATGTAACAGACAGACGGAGTACAACTGGTTATTGCA
This sequence comes from Diplotaxodon limnothrissa, assembly GCF_057381915.1. Lineage (NCBI taxonomy): Eukaryota > Metazoa > Chordata > Actinopteri > Cichliformes > Cichlidae > Diplotaxodon > Diplotaxodon limnothrissa. The sequence goes on along the minus strand of NC_140597.1, from coordinate 10,303,969 downwards.
TAAGCTTGTCTGTAGATGGTCCTTTAATCTCATGGAAAACCAAAAGACAACCTACTGTTGCATTATCTACCTGTGAAGCGGAGTACATGGCTTTAGCTGCGACCCTACAAGAAGTTTTGTACCTAATGCAACTGTTACAAGGTATTGATGGACAAAAATATGCACCGCCAAAAGTTCATGAAGATAATCAGGGTGCAATTGCGTTGGCGAAGAATCCTGTGACGAGACAGAGATGTAAACATGTTGACATAAAGTACAACTTTGTGAGATCAACTGTGAGTGCAGGAAAAATAACTCTGGATTATTGTTCAACAGAAGAGATGGTTGCAGATGTAATGACAAAGCCTGCAACAAAAGTTAAGCTGTTCAAGTTTGAGAAGTTTATGTTTGGGCATTAACATGGTATACGAACATGTATACAGTACTGAGGAAGAAACCTTTTGTTTGTTGTTTTTTTTGTTTACTTAAGAGCATCATAATATGAGAGCAAGTGGGGGTGTTGAAATAAGAAGAGAAAATGCTCTCAATTATGGAGACAGTCAAATGGTTTATTTATGTTTGATGTGTGCTTTACATTTGTGTGGCTGTTAATAAAGTTAGCGCGCTCTAGGGGGCGTATGCGTTCATCAAAAAATGGCCGAAGGCTGATGTGTGATTATTCCTCCCAAAATGTCGTTGATGAAGTTAGCTATGCACGTTAGATTTTACTGCGCATTTTCATACCTCTGCCAACAGAGTGCTTTATCCGCACCTGAGCACAGGTGGCTCCTCCTCCTTCCTGTTGGGAATGCTGGCGAGCACTCAGTAATCCTGTTCTGTTTCCAGCTGTGTGAGAAGAGTCGGACAGCTCCTAATCCTGCCTCCAGGCAGGTCCAGCTGGACCTTCACCGAACCCTGACGACCAATCAGCACTTCTCCTCGCCGTCCAGCCCCGCCCTCCAGCCCCACCCTTCAGCCCTGCCCTCCAGCAGCTCCGCCGCATCCTTCTGGCCTTCTCCGGGCATAACCCTGCCATTGGCTACTGCCAGGTACTCAACAGGTCAGAACAAAAGTATAAATTTTATATCTGAGTTCTTATGTGGACCCGCCTTCCAGGCAGAACCTCACCTTCCATGAATGTCCACAGGTTAGCGGCCCTCGCTCTGCTGGTCCTCCAAAGTGACGAAGACGCCTTCTGGTGTCTGGTGGCAGTGGTGGAAGCCATCATGCCTCAGGACTACTACACCAAGAATCTGGTGGCCTCTCAGGTCAGCAGACACACTCACCTGCTTGCCTGCTGTGATCTGTTTTAGTGATCAGTGAGGCTGATCTCTGTGAGTCTTTGTGCTCAGGCGGACCAGCGCGTGCTGAAGGACTTCATGGCAGAGAAGCTTCCTCGCCTGGCATCTCACTTTGAGGATCACAACATTGACGTCTCTCTGGTCACCTTCAACTGGTTCCTGGTGGTTTTTGTGGAGAGTCTGCCCAGCGACATCCTGATGCCTCTGTGGGACGCCTTCCTGTATGAGGGTACCAAGGTACCATACACCCGAACACACCATGACAGAAATGCAGACAACACTTGAATGCACCACAGTAGTGTCCATGGAAACAAAAATGATTTTGTTTTGACCTTTAGATGTCTTTATTTACATTTTAGGAGTAATAAGACATTGTTTACTAAGCATGGGGAACTGTCATGTGACATGAAATAGGAGTGGGAAAGCAGATAATTCTAGTAACGACCTCACAGTCTACCACAAGCAGCGTAAATCCAGACGATGAGCGGGACAATGGCTTTGGGCTTGTTTCTGCAATGTGACAAATGCAGCACAGCTTTTACATCGTTTGTCTCAGGAAATAAAATCACAGTTCAGACACAGAAATATATACCACACAGGGATAAATGCTGACAACAGCTTCAGCCACGTAGATCCAACCCAAAAGTTTAATTTAAACTTAAAGCTCAACTACCAAGTAAGTTAATATTATCTGGCAACTGAGGAACCAAGTGGCTTATTGGAAATCGATCAGAGCTGTAATGAGTAAAGGGCCCAACTGCACCACAACTGAAAGAGTAATTTTATGACTCACCTCCTCAAAGTTTCCAATTAATTGTGTGGCGTGAGTGTCCTGTTATGAAATGCGTGTCTGTGCTGCAGGTGATCTTCAGATACACTCTGGCTCTGTTCAAATACAAAGAGGACGACATCCTGAAGATTCACGACAGCGTGGAGATCTACCAGTACCTACGCTTCTTCACAAAGACCGTCTCCAATGCCAGGTACGCACTCGCCTCCACCCGCCTTAATCTACGAGCTGTTACACTCTCAGAAGTGTAGCGGATGTAGCTGTTGAATCTTTGAGCTTCAAACCCTTTTTACTGAAATTTTGTGAGAAGTTTAAATTTCCCTGATCACAGTAACAACGATTTAAAGATTTTTAAGTATCTGCAGCTCTCGGATACATGTGGTCCAGTCAGTCCAGTATTTCCTGCTCAAACTGCAGTACCTGAAGTATCAAGCAGCATAAAACAGAAACACTCAAGCTGATCAGTTTCCAGTTCCTCTGTGTTGGTGATCGAGTCCTTTCCACCTGCGTGTGTCCATGCAGGAAGCTGACCAGCATCGCCTTCAACGACATGAACCCATTCCCCAGCCGGCTGCTGAGGAACCGGCGAGTGCTCCACCTGGAGCGCCTGCAGGCGGAGCTGCGTGAGCTGGAGGAGCAGCACAAGGAGTTCATCACAGAGAGCGTCGTACGGAAAGACAAAGAGCTCGACGTCATGGTGAGCGAGGACGACGAGGACCTCTGATCACACGGGACGCTTCAGCTGCTCACTTCGAGACGACGATGAGTTTTCCATGAGTTCAAGAGAATTTCACTAAACCGGCTGTTAACTGGTTTCCTTCACACCAAACACAGGATTGTGTCAGGTTCACCATCTCTACTAACACTACAAGGAAACAGACGCATACAGATTTAACTGCATCACATCTCTGAAACAAGCTTGCAGTAAACAAATGTGTACTGTGTTCACGTGTGTAATAAGTCAGGCTGCAGAAATGTGCAGATGTATTTCAGTGAATTCATTTGGATTAATATGTGATAGCTTATTTATTTCATTGCATCTTTTGCTTTATACCTAAAAATGCGTGACATTTCTAAATGTAGTCACATCCCTATGAAACATGGTTGATTATCAGCTGTAGTCACAGCTGGTGATAAAGTAATTAAAATGTCCAGCTATTCAAAAATAGGGCATTCTGCACAATGAGTACTTTTTGGTACTTGAAGTATATTTTGATGCTGATGCTTCAGGGCATTGTGCTGCATTGTCGAAGCTCTCTGGGCTTCCGGTTAGAACGACCTCACAGTGTTTTATTTTGATCTGGTGTAAAGTGCATTGTGCAGAAATGACAGCATGATAGGCACATGATAAAACTGACTTTTCTTTTTTTTTTTTAAATTTTACTGGGTGTGCATCTTGTTCAAATGTCTTTTTCAGCATTTGTACATAAATATTCTGTATATAAATATTTGATTTTCATTTATTTTACAGAGTCCTTTATTTTGTTTCACAAATATGACATTCATGTCAAATGACATCTGCAGACTTTATAATGACCAGCAGGGGGCAGTGTATTGCAGTCTATGAGAACATTTACTGAGACCTGTTTCATGCACTAGTTTCATGTCTCATTGAATCCAACATGATGTTGATTTTGTAAATTAAGGTCACATCTTCATCACATCTAATTTCAAAACACTGATCAATTTTAAAAAAAAATGAATTCCATACCAATTGCAGGAATAAAATAGGAATAAATAACAAACGAGAAATACATACAAAACAAGAGAAAGGCACACATGAGAGAACAGGTCACATGACAGCACAGCATTATCTACCCACAATTTGAACTAAATAACAGATAGCACAGGCAATGAAAACAAACGGAAATCAGAATAAATTTAAAAACTTTTATTGATGTTAACTTGAAGTGCTGAATTAGCCCTGTTGTCAGTTCAAATCACTTCAATCTATAGCGCACTTTAAGGTCTTTAGACCTTGAAAAGGAATACACTGCAAGGTAAGCTTGCAGCATCTTACTTTAAGGTCAACTGTGAAACTTTGTGGAAAGCCTGAGACAAGTTGATGAGTCAGTGAAGCGCACTTCCTTCTGATGACGGCTATACTGAGGTGAGTTTTTAAGCATATCCTGAACTTTATTCATTATTAGACTTCTGACACCTGGCAAATAAACTCTCACGCGATATGAGAACATAACAGCAAAAAGCCAGTAGCTGGTACATGAATGGATAAAAATTGGATCCCTCTTAGATTGAATTGGTTGCCCTCTTATATTACGTTGTTTTGAACCTAACCGCATCCACTGAATTAATGCAGTTTTCAGGACAGTAAAAACAGAGAACTCTGATATACACAATTTCTGATTGCTGATAGTGTTTCTTAATGCAAAATGGGCTTCCATTTAAAATGCAATTGCTTTATGTTCGATCTTTAGCGAAGAAGGGTCATTTTTGATTCTGTGGACAAGGGATGCAAATGGAATGTGAAGGCAACAGGTAGTAGGGTGAATTAGGGTTTCGTGTGGTCTTCAGTGCATGAATTTTATTGCCACTTTATTTCAACTTTTTATTAATGTACTCAAAAGAAAAACAAGAACCACAAAGGAGATTCTTGTGATTCTTGTTTGTGCTATCTGTTTGTGAAAGAAAGCACATTTTACCACATCATACTGTGTTTGCTGCCATTTATTTTACTCGTCCTGCCTGAGTGTCTGGGCTGCGTTTGTCTGTGCACCTTTGTTCTGGCCTTCTGCTGATGGGTTTCACATGCTGGGCTTTCCCTCTTGGTCCACACCCAGCAGCCTGCTGCTGACCACACACAGCCTACAAACTGATCCATCCATGCATCCATCCATGCATGCATGGCCTGGTTATTGTTGAGTTATCACCTGCAGCTCCTTGCTCATAACCAGGTAGATACTGGGCTGGGCCTGATCTCTGAGCTCAATAACAATGACAAAAATGCCAAACACTTTACTCTTCATGGTAAAAAATGTTTATAATACAGTAAAAACTGGATGTAGCCAAAATCAGTGTTTTATATACAGTGTAAGTGAACAACATTGCTACACTGCTGGTGTTTGATTGATAGAGGCTTTCTTTATAAGAACTATGATATCATTTCTTTTGCTGATTAACAGTTTTTATATAATTTTTATATCATATATAGCTTTCAAGAAGCCAAAGATCACTGGACGAAAAGACTACAGACCTGTGGCTCTGACATCTGGTCAGGAAGTCTTTTGAGCGCCTGGTTCTCTCCTATCTTAAGACCCTCACGGCCCCCCTCCTGGACCCCCTGCAGTTTGCATACAGAGCCAACAGGTCTGTAGACGATGCCATCAACATGGCCCTACACTTTGTCCTGCAGAATCTATGCCAGGATCCTGTTTGTGGACTTCAGCTCTACCTTCAACACCATCCTTTCAGACCTTCTTCAAGGATTGCTTTCCCAGATGAATGTGCCTGATCCCATCTGCCGGTGGATCACTGACTTCCTGACGGACAGGAAGCAACCAGTGAGGCTGGGGAAGAATGTCTTGGACTCCCGGACCATCAGCACGAGCTCCCCTCAGGGCTGTGTTCTTTCTTCTATGCCCTTCTCCCTGTACACCAACTGCCGCACCTCCAACCACCAGTCTGTCAAATTAATTAAGCTTGCAGATGACACCACCATTATTGGACTCCTCTCAGACGGGGATAAGTCTGCCTACAGGATGGAGGCTGAACATCTGGTGTCCTGATGCAGCCGCAACAACCAGGTGCTGAATAAGTGTTATTTTCATTTACCACTGGCCCAAGTACATTTTTATTGGCTTGTGAACAAAGCTGTAGTTTTTGTATTTTTAAATATTAACGCAATTTAATTGAGACATTATTTATATTATTTCACTTTCAATGTGAAAAATGCTGGAAAAACGTTGAAAATAATGGTCACCCCTGTTCGCTGCAATGTAAAATAGTACAACTGCTGTCAGCCTTCATTAAGTTGCATCATTTAAACATTTTCATATTTTTATTCAACTTCTGCAGGATGCTTTGATGAAAGACTCCCTTTTCCCAAGTAGAGGCTTTACTAGAGGTCACAGGAACAGCGCTGCTGTTTTGGATGCGGAAAAATGTTGTCTTTCACTCTACCTGAGCTCAGTGTCCCAGTAAGGGCTCCGCCTCATTGTAGCTGACGCTGAAATGTTTGTGTGGGTTGCCATGACAACACCAGAAGTGCATCTGAGATCGTGTCCAAATTCATGGGCTGCATCCTCCTGAGGACTCGGTGTTCTGACAAAACGTCTTACTTTGGCAAAACGTCCTACCGTAAGTAGTTCATGCGTTCTCGGCGGCTCTAGTGACCCTCGAACTCTCGGCTAGCTATCGAGGTGGTGGATAACATACGTCTCCCCCACAAGAGCACGAATCTACAACTTTTCTACTACTGTTTTTACAAGGCGTACACGGTAAAAACATTATGCTGTTATTTGTTAAGCACTTGTGCATCTTGTGAAAAGAAATAAGTGGCTGAGATGGATGTCATATGTGCTATTGATATTATTTTACTCGTTTCTAGTTTTCACGGTGCTCCATGATTGTGAGAGGAATAAAAAAGAATTGTGGACATCAGTACGAAGCATGGATTCTTTTGACCAGAGTAGATACACTGGTCCCTTGAATATACTAATCTTTTTGAGGTGGGTGACTGTTCCTGTGTATTTACAGAAACAATGGTTGTGATAACCTCAGCTGTTTCAGAGGGTGACTGTTCGTTGCTTTGCGCACTTTTAAATCTGTATACAATGGTTTGTTCCCTTTTTGTGTTCTGAGGTTTAAACAAAGATGTACTAGATGTATTATACCGGTCCCTCGAATCTACAAATCTTTTAGATGTGGATGACTGTTCATTTTCATCTGTGTTTACAGAAACACTGGGTGTTGGAACCTCAGTAGTTTCTTTTTGGCTGACAGACTCTGGAGCTGTACAAGAGGAATAAAGAGCTGCAATGCTTTTGTGAACCTGACCTGGGAAGGGAGAGAAATATATTTTTGTTTTGTTTTTGTTTGTCTTCTTGTTTTATTTGATTCCTTGTGGGATTTGGATCCAACAAGTAAAGTATGCATATTATGCACACACACAAACACACATGCAGCTATTACCATTTCTTGTATTCTTGAATAAAGACATTGATCTGACACATTTAAAATGCAGCCAATTGTTTTTATTGTTATATTATTAAGAAAAAAGAAAAGGTGGGGGTGGGGGGATGTAAAGAAGAGCTTAAAGGAAAGGGCTAGAGGAGAGAAAACCCCAACAATTAGCAGGGCATTTTTTTACTTGGACAAATTGTTAATAAAGTTTCCATATCTGTAACAATGATGACAGTATAATTGTTTATAAACAATTATATTGACAATTATATGTGTCCAGTATGTTGGCTCATTTTCTTTTACTTTTTGCATTTGAAAATAAAAGTTGGGCTGATTTTGACACCATTACAAGAAGTGTTGTTAATGATTCTTTTTGAATTAAAATCAGGTTACCACAAATTGTTTTTTAATTTAATTTCATTTGAAATGTTTGTCAGTGGGTAAACAATTCGTAATGCAAAGTCAGAAACATCGAGTTATTCTTGTACTGCATGCTTGCAATAAATAAGTTGTCCTAACAGTCAGTCAAAGGAGCTTGGAAAGAAAAGCGTCTGGACTTCTTTGAGTTGAAGTGACTGATATATATATTTTTTGTCTGTTTGTTTTGTTGGTTTTTGTTTTTTGCCCTTTATCACCATTCCTCTTCCCTGCTGTTTTTCTTTCCCTCTTTCTTTCTCCCCTTTCTTTCCCCCAGTCATGTCTGTCCTATGTGTAGCAAGTGAAAATAAAATAAACAATAAAAACAAAGGTGAATCAAATAGACCAATACGGCAAGGCCGGGATGGTCCATTTGGTAAAGTAAATCCGTTAGTTATATTTAACATAATGTTAAATGGCAACATTCTGTTTACAATGTTACCATTTCACATTATGTTAAATGGTAACATTCTGTTTACAATGTTACCATTTCACATTATGTTAAATGGTAACATTCTGTTTACAATGTTACCATTTTACCTTGTGTTAAATGGTAACATTCTGTTTACAATGTTACCATTTTACATTGTGTTAAATGGTAACATTCTGTTTACAATGTTACCATTTTACATTGTGTTAAATGGTAACATTCTGTTTACAATGTTACCATTTAACATTGTGTTAAATGGTAACATTCTGTTTACAATGTTACCATTTTACATTGTGTTAAATGGTAACATTCTGTTTACAATGTTACCATTTCACATTGTGTTAAATGGTAACATTCTGTTTACAATGTTACCATTTTACATTGTGTTAAATGGTAACATTCTGTTTACAATGTTACCATTTCACATTGTGTTAAATGGTAACATTCTGTTTACAATGTTACCATTTTACATTGTGTTAAATGGTAACATTCTGTTTACAATGTTACCATTTCACATTGTGTTAAATGGTAACATTCTGTTTACAATGTTACCATTTTACATTGTGTTAAATGGTAACATTCTGTTTACAATGTTACCATTTAACATTGTGTTAAATGGTAACATTCTGTTTACAATGTTACCATTTTACATTGTGTTAAATGGTAACATTCTGTTTACAATGTTACCATTTTACATTGTGTTAAATGGTAACATTCTGTTTACAATGTTACCATTTTACATTATGTTAAATGGTAACATTATGTTTACAATGTTACCATTTACATTATGTTAAATTGTAACATTATGTTTACGATGTTACCATTTTACATTATGTTAGATTGTCAGTAGGCCTGGTACCGGAACCGGTACTGGACCCCCTTTTACTTTCAGCCATCAGAAGAGGGTACACTGTGGTCATAACAATACTCAGACTGTAGCATTTAAAGGTCCCAAAGTGTACCAGGAAAATATCCCCCGCACGATTACACCAGCAGCCTGAATTGTGAATGTGAGGGAGGATGGATCCATGCTTTCATGTTGTTCACTCCAGGCTGATATAAAAATGATATAACTAATACTACTTCTACTAATAATGACAATAACAACAAAATAATAATAATAATGTCAAAAATACCAGTAATAATAATAACAATAACAACATAAACAACAACATTACTACTAATAATAATAAAGATAAACAAATGTATTAAAAAATTAATAATGATAATAATAATAAAACTGATCATAACAGTAACAATATCAATCATAACAACAAGAGTACTAACAACAATAATAACAATAACAATGAAGGTGTTGCTGCAGATCTGAGTCCCGACTCTGCTGCCTTTCTAGCGCGGCAAAGAAAGTAAGAAATAGAAAAAGAAAAACACAAATAAACTGAGTGTGAGGGTTTTTCTACAAGTTACACTGAATATTTGCACAGACATGCTGACTGTTTGCTGGGAGACGTCACCTGTCTTTTATAGAATAGCAGGTAAGCTGTTCTCTGCCGCTGCTCACACACAGACTCACACGTGGTCTGGCAGACCAACTCGTCATCGTACGTGAGCCGGCTGTCTGTGACGTCGTCTCTTCCGCTCATCTGGTGAACGCCGTCACAGACGTAATGTCCTGAGAGGAGAAGGCGCACTTATTAACGTCTCATAAACTTTCAAAGCTGACCTGCATTCAGCACATGTGTCTGAAAGCACCCACTCACCGCTGTAAGCTGAGGAGCCCAAACGACTGATCACGCTGACCAACAAATAGCGAGCAGTTTACTGGGAGAGGGCAGCGGCACCACCCGTTAGCTTAGAAATGGGCTCCATCCATACTTGAAATGAACGGTGTGCCTTTTCCCTTACCTCTTCAGTAAAGGCTGTGTCCTGGCTGATCACCAGCTGCTGTGTCAGAACAATGGGGCTGTTCTTCTTCTCCACGGTGAACGATGGAGTGAACGTAAACCACTTCAGATGGAGGATCAGCACACTGAAAGAGATGAGACAAAGAGGAGAGGCTCAAAGGAAGACGCAAGGAGGACATGACATGAACAAAACTGACACCGACTGAACTGTGGTGGTTTGAGGCCTTTGGGGACCGATTTGAGGTTACTCACTTTGGCAGGTTCAAGAACAACAGCTCCTCTTTGATCTTCTTAGCTCCGCACTGGCATTCGTAGTCCAACAGGCCGCCCTGCAGCAGGGAGCAGGAGGAACAGGTGCATTAGAGTTAAACTCTTTTACAGATGAATTCACATATTCGTGGGAGCAAGCCTGTTCACAGAATAGAGTCTAAACGAGCTCTTACTTTCAGACTCCAGCCCCGCCCTTCAGCAGCTCCGCAGCATCCTGCTGGCTGGCACAACCTTGCCATTGGCTGCTGCCAGGGACTCAACAGGTTAGAACAAAAATATAAATATTATATCTGAGTTCTTATGTGGACCCGCCTTCCAGACACAACGTCACCTTCCATGAATGTCCACAGGTTAGCGGCCCTCGCTCTGCTGGTCCTCCAAAGTAAGAAAAAATGAGAAAAAATAAGGAGCAGACCAAGCAAAAGAGGGTATTTAAAGAGACAGTGCTCTTAAGGTGCATTTTTGGCGAGTTTTATTATCTAAATGTCATTGTGTCACTTTCTTATGAGGCTTCAGTGAACTGAAAAAGCTTCTGGGATGAGAAGCGAAACGTCTTCAAAAAAGTTAAAGAAGTCCGGTTGCTTTTTTCCCCCAAGCTCCTTAGAGTTCTCTGAAAATGGTCAGGTAGAAGGACTGGACTGAAAATGAGTAAAAAAGCAGCCAAAGCCCAAGGAAGTTGAAAGACTGGAAACTATTGCTGAGGTCATGTCAGTGGAAAAAGTTACCTACAAGTCTGGCACCTTGGAAGCAAAACATAAAGAAATAAGGTGTAAGGCCAAATGTTTGGTCCTGCAGCCAACCGGACCATGAAATATAGAGCACAGGTGAACAAAGTGAGGCAGCAGTTTGCTGATTTCCACCTTGTGCCTTTCATGTTGATCAGCTTAGTAGTTTGCCAGCTTTCTAGCTGTTAAAGACTTTTGGCGAGAGGTTATTCATATTTGAACTCTAATTGAACCCCTCTTTTTTACTGTTTTTTTGTTTGTTTGTTTTTGGGGTTTTTTGTTGTCTTAGATGGCCTGACTCAGCAGGTGGGGGCAGTTTCTGAGTTCACCTTCGTTCAAACAGTGCAGAAATGGTTTCGCTATGCTCCAGACCGGATGGGTGGTGCAGGACGCCCGATATCCAGCCCCGTCATGGAGTAAACTAAAAACAGTAAATAATACATTTAACAAACAAGCAAGCTCTAAATTTAAGCGGAGAGACTGCAGACGTAGCCGCACCATTCCAGGGATTTTTGGTTAGCATGAGGGGTCTAGCCAGGACCCTTACTGGATACTGGGTGGGAATCGAACGTGCGACTCCAAAGATATGTAGTATTACCACTACACTATCCAGCTGCGCTACACTATCCAACAAAAAAAGTTTTTAGAAAATTTGATAAAGTCTGATGCTTAATATTGTAGGGATATTAATCTCCCTATGATATTAATACGGATTAAAATTGTAACATTATGTTTACAATGTTACAATTTTACATTATGTTAAATTGTAACATAATGCTTAACAGATAATGGTTATCCTCTTTTTATATCATACATCATTGTCTCTGTAGGAGGGTCTGGAGCACCCCCTGCTGAGCCGCTGGGCTCAGTACCTTGCAGGCAGGTCCGACGATGACTTCATCATCTCACCTGAGCTCAAAATTCTGGTGCGTGAAGGCGTCCCTCGGGAGTATCGGTAGAGTGTGGCGCTGTTTGGTCCGAGCCAGAACTTTGACAAGCCAAGAGTGCCACACGCAACGCTATCAGCAGGTACAGCTGTAGAGAGAGAGAGTGTGTTGAAATAAGAAGAGAAAATTCTCTCAATTATGGAGACAGTCAAATGGTTTATTTATGTTTGATGTGTGCTTTACATTTGTGTGGCTGTTAATAAAGTTAGCGCGCTCTAGGGGGCGTATGCGTTCATCAAAAAATGGCCGAAGGCTGATGTGTGATTATTCCTCCCAAAATGTCGTTGATGAAGTTAGCTATGCACGTTAGATTTTACTGCGCATTTTCATACCTCTGCCAACAGGTTATGGGCCCAGGAAGCTAAGAAGTTTTCCAAAAGAGTCCATGTCGTTTTGCCACCGAGAGAAACGCCGCGACGTACTGCGCACTCGGTGAGGATTAGCATACCATGCTAGCGCCATGAGCCGACGAGCCGCTGAGTCAAATAGCCGTTGGGCTCGGCTAGTTTTTGATGGGGATGAAAAGAATTACGAACTATGGGAGACGAAATTTTTGGGCCACCTTCGTCTGCAAGGTTTAAGAGACATTATTTTGAAGCAGCCTACCGACGCGGAGGGAGAAGAAGAGAGAGCAAAGAATGCAGAGGCCTACGCGGAGCTGATCCAGTTTCTGGATGACAAAAGTTTGTCTCTTGTTATGCGAGAAGCAGCGGATGATGGACGGAAGGCGCTGGGGATTCTAAGAAACTATTATGCAGGTAAAGGAAAGCCTCGTATAATTAGCCTGTACACAGAACTCACTTCGCTCCAAAAGTGAGAGTGTGACTGAGTATGTGATACGAGCAGAGACAATAATCACAGCCCTGAGGAATGCTGGTGAAACTTTGAGTGATGGGCTATTGGTAGCAATGGTTTTGAAGGGACTGCCAGAATCGTTCAAACCGTTTGCTATCCATGTCACACAAAGTGAAGTTGAAGTGACTTTTGCTGAATTTAAAACTAAACTGCGAAGCTTTGAAGACACAGAGAAAATGCGCGCCGCAGCGTCAGATGACAACATCATGAAAGCACGTGCACGACCTGTAACATGTTGACTCATGTGTGTATCAGCCACTAGATGGCACTGTGTTGCTGCAATGTGTGTAATTCACTCGCGAGCAAGAAGCTCCAGAGGAAATGGAGAAGTAGACGAAATAAAGTGGAAGCGGAGCAGAGATCAGTGTGTGCGTGCAGTTAATAAGAAGCTCGGTATACATACAAAAACAAAACATGGTGTCAGAGTAGCGGCTTTCTACGCAATCCCTCGCCGTCGGACAGCGCAGACATGGAGGCTTACGGCGTTCCCACACCGCGTATGGATTGGGACTCCAGCAACCTGCCCGAGGCATGGCGGCGTTTCAAGCAGCACGCCGAGCTAATGTTCGCTGGTCCTCTTCGGGGGAAGGAGGAGGCAGACAAATGCAGCTACCTTCTTCTATGGGTCGGTGAGAAAGGACGGGACGTCTACAACACGTGGACGCTCACCGCAGACGACTCCCGAAAGCTTCAGACGTACTACGATAAGTACACTGATTACATCATACCGAAAGCTAACCCAATCTACGCCCGATATAAGTTTCATGAAAAGATGCAGGGTGAAAATGAGACATTTGAACAGTTTATTACGGAACTGAAACTACTTGCTAAAGACTGTGGGTACCCAAATACAGATGAAATGGTCAGGGATCGCATTGTATTTGCCACTAACTCGCCACACGTCCGAGAAAAGCTACTCAGCCAAGGCGCAGAGCTCACGCTAGAGAAAGCTATAGATATAGCACGATCACACGAGCTAGCAAAGCAACAGCTAAAAACTATGGGTCACTCCAGGGGCCAAGAAACTGTGCACGCCATCGGCAGGAAATCGCACAGACAAGAATATCAAACAAGAAGCGTGAGACCAAAAGAACACGCTAATGCAACACTAAAAACGTGCAGCTATTGTGCCGGACAACACGGTAATAAAGACACCTGCCCAGCAAAAGGGAAGCAATGTGCAAAATGCAAGAAAATGAACCATTTTGCGAGAGCATGCAGGTCAAGACTCCCTTCGCAGACAAAAGCCCACCTCAAATCAGTACACACTGTGAGAGAGAACATAGAAATGTCAACTATGGACACAGATGAGGACCAAGACTGTTTCTACATTGATAGCATCACCATAGAAAATGAAGGAAGAAATGATGAGCAAGCATATGCAGACATGCAGCTTGGTTCCCCCCCACAGACAGTGAGGTTTAAAGTTGACACTGGGGCGCAAGCAAACACAATTCCAGCTAACATGTTCCAGACACTCTTCCCACACGTGACACTGAAGCCTGTCACACACAAGCTCACAGATTATGGGGGACACTCACTCAGCGTGGAAGGAAAATGCCAGTTAAAATGCAAACACAAAGACAAGACCTGCACGTTGGAATTCCATGTTGTTAACACAAGCGCCCCACCTGTATTAGCAATGAAAGCTTGCCGTGACCTTAACCTGGTAAGGATTGTGATGGCAGTGACGGAGGAAAGAGGCAAGACAACCAACAGTTCACAGGCAATACTAGACGAATATGCAGACGTATTCAAAGGGATAGGAGAATTTCCTGGTGAATGCAGTTTCCATGTAAATCCAGACGTTGCACCCACAGTCAGCCCACCTCGTCGGATTCCCATTGCTCTGCGAGCCCGACTCAAAGACGAGCTCGACAACATGGAAAGGAACCAAATCATATGCAAGGTCACAGATCCTACGGACTGGGTGAATGCACTTGTTGTCGTGGAAAAACCCAAGACAGGCAGACTCAGAGTATGTCTGGACCCCAGACCCCTCAACAAGGCTATACAAAGACCCCATTACCCTCTACCCACCTTGGAGGATGTCACCACAAAACTTGCTGGAGCCAAGTATTTCAGTGTTTTGGACGCCAGATCAGGCTACTGGGCCATTAAGCTAAGCCACGAATCATCTCTGTTAACCACATTTAATACTGTGTTTGGCAGGTACCGCTTCCTCAGGTTGCCATTCGGCATAATCTCAGCTCAGGATGAGTTCCAGCGACGCGTGGACGAGACCTACGAGGGCCTGAGGGGCGTGGCAGCCATTGTGGACGACGTACTGGTCTTCGGAGAAACCAAACAGGAGCATGACGACAACCTGAGGGCCATGCTGCAGCGCAGCAGAGAGAGAGGTGTAAAACTGAACCCTGACAAGTGCACCATCTGCGTCAAAGAGGTCAGTTACTTCGGTCACACATTGTCACACGAAGGGCTGAAACCAGATCCACAAAAAGTAAAAGCAGTCCAAGACATGGCGCCCCCACAGAACAGGGCGGAATTGGAAACAGTGCTGGGGATGGTTAATTATCTAGCAAGATTTGCCCCACACCTGTCAGAGATAAATGCTCCGCTCCGCCAGCTGTTAAAGCAGGACAGTGAGTTTGTATGGGACAAGAACCATGACAGAGCCTTTCAACGAATGAAGGAGCTGATCACTAAAGAACCAGGCCCAGTTCTCTCCTTCTTCGACCCCAAGAAAGCGCTACGACTCCAGGTCGATGCATCCAAAAGTGGCCTCGGTGCTGTGATGCTGCAGGACGGCAAGCCAGTTGCCTACGCATCCAAGTCACTTAACAGCACTGAGCAGAACTATGCCCAAATAGAAAAAGAGCTGTATGCTGTTCTCTTTGGTTGCAAGCGGTTCCACGAGTACATGTACGGTCGACATGTGACCATTGAGTCGGACCACAAGCCACTTGAGTCCATACTCAAAAAAACACTAGCATCAGCACCACCACGGCTACAGAGGATGATAATACAGCTGCAAAAGTACGACATCAGCATCATCCACAAGCCAGGAAAAGACATCCCGGTAGCCGACACGCTCTCCCGGAAATCCATAGAGTTTCACGACAAATCACTATGTGACGGGATGGATGCGCAGATCCACTCAGTCCTCAGCAACATGCCTGTCAGTGATCAGAGACTCTCAGAGATAAGAAACGAAACAGCCCAAGATCCTCAGCTCAACAGCCTGAGACGGACCACATTGAGTGGATGGCCTGATAAACGGTCTCAATGTCCGCCTGACATTCAGGAGTTTTGGAACCACAGGGATGAGATCTCACTGATAGACGGGATCATGTTTAAAGGAGAGAAAATGATCATCCCAAAAAGGCTCAGAAAGGACATGATAGAGCGGATTCATTCCAGCCATATGGGTATAGAAAAGAGCAAAAACAGAGCCAGAGACCTTCTGTTTTGGCCAGGCATGGGAAAGCAGATTGAGGAAGCAGTCGGAGCCTGCAGCACATGCCAGGAGAGACAAGCTGCTAACCCCAAGGAACCCCTGTTGTCACATGCAATACCAGAACGACCGTGGCAGGTCATAGCCACCGATCTGTTCACTTGGAACTCGGAAGACTACATCATCATGGTAGATTACTACAGTAGATTCTTCGAGTTGGAAAGACTGCGCAGCTGCACTGCAGAAGCAGTGATCCACAAACTAAAGTCAGCCATGGCTAGGCATGGTATTCCAGAGTCGGTGATTAGTGATAACGGTCCGTGCTATGCTTCGAGTAAGTTTCAACAGTTAGCAAAGTCATGGAGTTTCACCCACACCACTACTAGTCCCCATTACCCACAGAGCAATGGTCTAGCCGAGAAAACAGTCCAGACAGCAAAGAAACTTCTGGACAAGGCCAAAGCGGAACATAAGGATCCCTACTTGAGCCTATTAGAATACCGGAACACCCCCGTGGACAACTTAAAGTCGCCTGCACAACTACTCATGAGCCGGAGACTTCGCTCCATCCTCCCTGCAACACCAAAACAGCTGGAACCCCAAGTAGTTTGCCAGCAAACAGTGCGTGAGAGGAGAGAGGTCTGCCAGCAGCGCCAGCAGACTTATTTCAACAGAGCCGCCCGACCTCTGCCTCAACTATATCCTGGCACACCGGTCCGGTTCCGGCAAAAAGACGGTTCCTGGAAACCAGCTGTGGTCACAAGTTGTGCCGACACGTCCAGAAGCTACAACATAACCACAGATACAGGACAAGTTTACCGGCGTAACCGCCGACACCTCCGCAGAAGCAGGAACAGCGTAGGAGGTGAGGAGTTCATTCAACCAACAGGCATCAGCGATGACAGCCCTGTGGTATCTCAGCCCCCGCCTGTGGAGCCCCCTGATAAAGACATTACAACACCTGGATACACGACTCGTTATGGGCGTGTTACCAAACCAAGACAGGTCTTGGACCTGTAATATTGTAAAGGGTGCAGGCGGATCGCTGCCCTAGAGAAAAAAAAAAAAAAAAAAAAACAAAACAAAAACAAACAAACAAACAAACAAACAAAAAAAACAAAACAAAAGCTGTTTACATGTTTGTTGTTCCAATGATGTCATTATATGCATCTGTTTATTATGTTAATGATGTAGCCAGTATTGAGACGAATGCTACGTTAGTAATGGATGTTGGTCAGGATATTATTCCTGTAATTTCAGTTGCCTTAGGAATTTTACAAGCCTGAGTTGTGTTGTGTTTGTTTTTAAGAAGGGAGATGTAACATGTTGACTCATGTGTGTATCAGCCACTAGATGGCACTGTGTTGCTGCAATGTGTGTAATTCACTCGCGAGCAAGAAGCTCCAGAGGAAATGGAGAAGTAGACGAAATAAAGTGGAAGCGGAGCAGAGATCAGTGTGTGCGTGCAGTTAATAAGAAGCTCGGTATACATACAAAAAACAACACACGACCGAGCGACAATCCCACGTTTGAAAAATCGAATGACCGTGGGGCCGGCAACGCAGACATAGTGTGTTTCAGATGCGGACTAAAGGGACACAAAGCCAGGACGTGTCAGCGCAAGCAGTGGTGTAGCGAGCACCACCCATCGGGACTCAACATGCAGACGGAAACGGCGGCAAGACAATGCACGGAAAGTTTCCGAGGAGTGGGGTAGCAAAGACTACGCATTCCGGGTAAGCAGCGAGGGTGCAGCGTTCCAGTCAGAGCATGGCATCAACAAAAAGGGTCTGATGGTGGACACAGGGGCAACTTCGCATATTGTTACAGATATAACGAAGTTCAGGAGATTCGACGACAGTTTCCAGCCCAAGTCACACTACGTAGAGTTGGCTGACGGCACCAAGTGCACTGGAGTTGCAGAGCAAAGAGGGGAGGCAGAGTTTTGCTTGATGGACAGCAGGGGGCAGTGCCACAAAACAACCTTGAAACAGGCACTGTACATCCCATCGTATCCACAAGACATCTTCTCTGTGAAAGCAGCTACCTCAAATGGAGCAACTATGATCTTCAAGCAAGGAAAAGACACCCTGCGACACAAAGACGGTACAAGGTTCCCAATATATGAGTACAACAGACTGTACTACCTACAAACAGTAAACACTGAAGGTAAAGACCAGTGTAAGGGTTGCTATGACATGCAAACATGGCATGAAATTCTTGGTCACTGTAATTATGATGACATTCAGAAATTACAGGGGGTTGTTGATGGTATGGCAATCAAAGGAAAAACAGACAAATCTGTCTTGCATTTCAGAATCAGAATCAGAAACTTTATTGTCATTGTCATGAGAACAACGAAATTAAGAATGGTCCCCGATCATTGCATCATCCCTAGCAATATCAAAATATAAATAAAACAATAAAATTCAATAAATAAAATAGATAGAATACTTAAAATACTAATAAGATATAACAGTAAAACATTCACATACATTCCCACACACATGCTTCAGACCGTGCATAGATTAACACAAGAGTGGCGTGATGGACATTTTTTTGTAGTATTCAGATGTGTTATTGCAGTTGGATAACAGCTGTGTTTGAGTCTATTAGTCCTTGCTCTGATTGCCCTGTACCGTCTGCCTGAGGGCAACAGTTCGAACAGGGAGTGGCCAGGATGTGAGGTGTCTTTTATGATGTTTTGGGCCTTTTTAAAACAGTGGGCGTTGTGTAGAACTTCCAGTGTGGGGAGAGGGCAGCCAGTGATCTTTTGGGCGGTGTTAATGATCCCTTGGAGTGCTTTCCTCTGAGCCCCTGTGCAGCTAGTGTACCAGATGCATATGCAGTAAGTTAGAACACTCTCAATGGTGGCTCTGTAGAAGGACACCAGCAGTCTCTGTGTGATGTTATTCCTCCTGAGAATTCTCAGGAAGTACAGTCTCTGTTGGGCCTTTTTCAGCAGCTCGGAGGTGTTCACACTCCAGGAAAGGTTCTCCTCTATATTGACTCCCAGGAAGCGGAAGCTTGCCACCCTTTCTACACAGTCCCCATTTATGAATAGTGGTTGGATCTCTGCCTTTTTCCTTCTGAAGTCTATTATGAGTTCTTTGGTTTTTGAAGTGTTGAGGAGGAGGTTATTGGCCTTACACCATGACGTCAGCTGCTCCACCTCGTCTCTGTACGTAGACTCGTCTCCCTTGGAAATGAGCCCCACCACTGTGGTGTCATCTGCAAATTTCACAAAGATGTTGCTGTGGTGGCGAGGAGTGCAGTCGTGTGTGTAGAGAGAGTAGAGCAGTGGACTGAGCACACAGCCCTGGGGTGAGCCAGTGCTGAGACTCAGGGCTGAGGATGTGTGATGGCCAACTCTGACTCTCTGTCTACGGCCCGAGAGGAAGCTATTGATCCACATGCAGGTGCTGTATGGAAGCCCCAGGTCTTGTAGCTTGGCCACCAGTTTGTGTGGAAGGATGGTGTTAAAAGCTGAGCAGTAATCCACGAAGAGCATCCGCACATAGCTACCATGCTCTTCCAGGTGAGTTAATGCAGCATGGAGTGCTGTGGCTACAGCGTCTTCCGTGGATCGGTTTGCTCTGTAGGCAAACTGGTGTGGATCCAGGCTGCGGGGCAGGGCTGCTGTGATGTGTCTGCGGACCAGCTTCTCAAAGCATTTCATTACCACTGGGGTGAGTGCCACCGGTCTGTAGTCATTCAGGCCGGTGATGTGGGGCTTCTTAGGCAAGGGGACTATGGTGGAGGACTTCAGGCAGAGTGGGACAGTCGCCTGTGCGAGGGATTTGTTGAAAATCCTGGTGAAGATCCCAGCCAGCTGTCCTGCACAATCCCTCAATATTCGACCTGGCACACCATCAGGACCCGCCGCCTTCCTCGGGTTAACAGCCTGCAGCATGCGCCTCACCTCGTGCTCTTCCAGGGTGAGGGTGGTGCTGCTATGGGTGGCGTGTTGCTGCTGTGGCTCCAATACCTCCGGTACCCTGGTCTCAAAGCGGGCAAAGAAGATATTCAGCTCCTCTGCCAGCTCCAGGTCACCGTCCGCAGCTCCGAGATTGATCTTATAGTTGGTTAGGTGCTGGATGCCTTGCCACACCTGCCGGCTGGTGAAGTGTGAAATGTGCACACAGGGAAAGTTTGTTCAAACTAGAAACAGGGACCCTGATGCACGAGCCAAAACCGCCTTAGAGCTGGTACACACAGATCTAGCTGGTCCAGTAGACTCAGAGTCCAGAGATGGATATAGATTTGCACTATCATTCACTGATGACTATTCCAGTGCAGTGTTTGTGTATTTTCTGAAAAATAAGAGTGACACAGCAAAAGCAACACAGAAGTTTTTGGCTGATACAGCCCCGTATGGGCAAGTTAAATGTATCAGGTCTGACAATGGAACAGAGTTTATGGGAAATGAGTATCAGGCACTCCTTAGCAAAAATGGAATCAGGCATGAGACCTCAGCACCATACTCACCACACCAAAATGGTACTGCAGAACGCAATTGGCGTACTCTTTTTGATATGGCCAGGTGTATGTTAATAGAGAAACAGTTACCTAAAGAGTTGTGGACTTACGCAGTGCAAACAGCAGCTGTAGTGAGGAATAGATGTTTTAACAGACGCACAGAACAGACACCATATTTAATGCTGACAGGAAGAAGGCCAAACCTTTCCAGGATGCAGACATTTGGGTCAGTGTGTTATGCCTACAGGCAGAACAAGAGAAAACTAGACTCAAGGTGTGAGAAAGGAATTTTTGTTGGATATGACAAGAACAGTCCAGCTTATATGGTCTACTACCCGGGCAGTGGGAAAGTACAGAAGCATAGACTGGTGAAGTTTGAGACTAAAACAAGAGTAGAGAGACAAACACAGACTGACAAGGTGCCAGATGATGAGGGTGACTTTGAGACACCAAACAGGTTCACCAAGACCAGAGAACAGACTGATGTGAGTACAGAACACACAGATACTCAGGAACAGATCCCAGTAAGCATGTCTGAGATGAGCAGCCAGTCACAGGAGAATGAACTCGACTGCGAGGCTGCAAGGTATCCTTCCAGAGTGAGAAAGAGGCCTGGGTATTTAAGTGAATATGTTACTGATAAGGAGGATTGTGATCAAGTACTTACAAACATGGATTATTGTTACAGAGCAATGTGTAACATTCCCCAAACATTCAAGGAAGCAATAACTTCATCTAACTCAGAGAAATGGGTCAGTGCAATGGATGAAGAGATGCAATCACTAAGAGAAAATGACACATTTACCTTAACCACTTTGCCTGAGGGTAAGAAGACAGTGGGGGGTAGATGGGTGTACGCAGTCAAAAACAATGTTGATGGATCTGAGAAGTACAAGGCACGTTATGTTGCTAAAGGATATAGTCAGAGGATAGGTGTGGATTATGAAGAAACATTTTCCCCTACTGCTAACCTGACTAGTATCAGAGTGTTGATGCAAAAGGCAGCACAAGAAAACATGCTTTTACACCAGATGGATGTTAAAGCTGCCTATCTTCATGCACCAATAGATTGTGAGGTATTCATGGAACAACCTGAGGGTTATGAGGTAAAATCCGACACAAATGAAAAACTGGTGTGCAAGTTGAAAAAGTCGCTATATGGGCTAAAACAATCAGGCCGGAATTGGAACAAGTTGTTGCATGAATATCTGAGTGAGAACGACTTTGTGCAAAACCCCGCTGACCATTGTGTTTACACAAAAATGACAGAAAATAAGAAGGTGATTCTGATTGTATGGGTAGATGACCTGATCATTGCTGCTAGTGATGAAAGTGAACTAACTGTTGTGAAGAAAATGCTTGCAGCAAAATTCAAAATGAAGGATTTGGGTAAACTGAGACATTTCATTGGTATAGATTTTGACCAGAGTGATAACTGTGTAAAAATGTCACAAAAACAATATGTGGAAAAAATACTTGAAAGATTCAACATGCAGGATTGTAAAGAAAGACAGACACCTTGTGAGCAAAAACTGAACTATGCTGATGATGCAGAAAAGATGAGTGATGTCAAAAGGTACAGAGAGGCAGTTGGTAGTCTGATCTATTTGGCTACATGCACAAGACCGGACTTGAGTTTTATAGTCAGTAAACTTTCACAGTACTTTACTGAGCCAACTGAAGACAAATGGACTACAGTAAAACATGTACTGAGTAGGGCTGGGCCATATTATACCGTTCACGGTAATACCGGTATAATGTTAGGCAACAATAGGAAAATGAAATATCGCGATAGAATATGAGTAAAACGCGCATGCGCAGTGCCTTTGTTTTCATACGCACATGGCCGATTGTTGAGTGAAACAGATGAACCAGAATTGGTTTGTAAAAATGGTGCAACTTCAGTGATGTGGAACTGGTTTGGTGTTTGTCCGTCAGATACACGACAAAGCACATTTTTTTGCAGAACATGCAAGCGGCCGTCGTTATTGTCGTATTTGTCGGACTAAGATGCTCTTAAATCTGGGAGTAATCTGGGTCCTAAACTCCTTATACTTCAGTTCAAACGAACACTGCAGCATCACTGAGCGTTAAAAACTGTCTAAATTCTTTCATCTTTAATAAAACGATCAGCATTGCTGCTTTACCAGGTGTAACTATGAAGTTTAACTTCCAGGCATCCATTAAAACAAAATTTATTACATTTAACAGAGTTAGAAGTTAGCGGGAAGCTAGCGGAAGTTAGCTCGCTAGTTACCTAAGCATGATATTGCATGTTCTGACTGAGAGATTTCTGAAAAAAATCAAACGTACAGCTCTGCTATCACTTCCAACATAAATGAAGACAGGAAACTAAACAGCAGTGACGTTTGTAGGGTTACTGAAGTTGGGCTAGCTGGTATATAATGATGTGCTACGTAATGGCTAGCGACACAGCTATGTTAGCATAACATAAACAGGGAAGCTGGAGGACGAACACTAACACTTTTCCACTTATAAAAGTTAACGTTAAGGTTCCTCATGGTTAGAGACAAATGCAATCGCATGGCAGGGTGCTGTAAACAGACCAAACTTCAGTCAGGAGAACAACTGAGATAATCCATCCACAATACGAGGTTAGTCATTAATATACTGCAACAACATGGGAATAGAGCAGCTGCCAGAGAATTCAACATTAATGAATCAATGGTACAGAAGTGGAGGAAGCAAGAAGAATGAGTTTAATAAAGTTTGATTTATCTGACTGCTTTGTTTCGCTTGATGTGCGTTATAATCCCGTGCACCTTATGGTCCGAAAAATACGTATTGCATACTGCAGTTTAATTTTGCAAAGCACCTCTTTTTAACTTCAGTGGATATTATATATGGTTATGCTCAGGATATGTCAGCCCATTTCTACTGGAAATGCCTTTTGATTAAACTTTCAGCAAGGAATTTGTATTTGCACTGTTACATTTTTATAAAGCTTTAATGTACATAAAAACCAGCTTCTTATTTAAGTGAAAATAAATGGAAGGTTTTCTTTTTGCGCTAGTAATGTTGTGGAGTTGTATTTTGTCTCGCATCAATTATGTCGTCAGTTATATCGTTATCGCAAATTTTCAAATATATATCGTGATAAATATTTTTGGCCATATCGCCCTGCTCTAGTACTGAGGTATCTGAAAGGGACAACCGAGAAAGAACTGTGTTACAGGAAATGTGACAACAAAGAACTGAGGTTGTGGGCATACAGCGATGCTGATTGGGCAGCTGATGTAACAGACAGACGGAGTACAACTGGTTATTGCATAAGCTTGTCTGTAGATGGTCCTTTAATCTCATGGAAAACCAAAAGACAACCTACTGTTGCATTATCTACCTGTGAAGCGGAGTACATGGCTTTAGCTGCGACCCTACAAGAAGTTTTGTACCTAATGCAACTGTTACAAGGTATTGATGGACAAAAATATGCACCGCCAAAAGTTCATGAAGATAATCAGGGTGCAATTGCGTTGGCGAAGAATCCTGTGACGAGACAGAGATGTAAACATGTTGACATAAAGTACAACTTTGTGAGATCAACTGTGAGTGCAGGAAAAATAACTCTGGATTATTGTTCAACAGAAGAGATGGTTGCAGATGTAATGACAAAGCCTGCAACAAAAGTTAAGCTGTTCAAGTTTGAGAAGTTTATGTTTGGGCATTAACATGGTATACGAACATGTATACAGTACTGAGGAAGAAACCTTTTGTTTGTTGTTTTTTTTGTTTACTTAAGAGCATCATAATATGAGAGCAAGTGGGGGTGTTGAAATAAGAAGAGAAAATGCTCTCAATTATGGAGACAGTCAAATGGTTTATTTATGTTTGATGTGTGCTTTACATTTGTGTGGCTGTTAATAAAGTTAGCGCGCTCTAGGGGGCGTATGCGTTCATCAAAAAATGGCCGAAGGCTGATGTGTGATTATTCCTCCCAAAATGTCGTTGATGAAGTTAGCTATGCACGTTAGATTTTACTGCGCATTTTCATACCTCTGCCAACAGAGTGCTTTATCCGCACCTGAGCACAGGTGGCTCCTCCTCCTTCCTGTTGGGAATGCTGGCGAGCACTCAGTAATCCTGTTCTGTTTCCAGCTGTGTGAGAAGAGTCGGACAGCTCCTAATCCTGCCTCCAGGCAGGTCCAGCTGGACCTTCACCGAACCCTGACGACCAATCAGCACTTCTCCTCGCTGTCCAGCCCCGCCCTCCAGCAGCTCCGCCGCATCCTTCTGGCCTTCTCCGGGCATAACCTTGCCATTGGCTACTGCCAGGTACTCAACAGGTCAGAACAAAAGTATAAATTTTATATCTGAGTTCTTATGTGGACCCGCCTTCCAGGCAGAACCTCACCTTCCATGAATGTCCACAGGTTAGCGGCCCTCGCTCTGCTGGTCCTCCAAAGTGACGAAGACGCCTTCTGGTGTCTGGTGGCAGTGGTGGAAGCCATCATGCCTCAGGACTACTACACCAAGAATCTGGTGGCCTCTCAGGTCAGCAGACACACTCACCTGCTTGCCTGCTGTGATCTGTTTTAGTGATCAGTGAGGCTGATCTCTGTGAGTCTTTGTGCTCAGGCGGACCAGCGCGTGCTGAAGGACTTCATGGCGGAGAAGCTTCCTCGCCTGGCATCTCACTTTGAGGATCACAACATTGACGTCTCTCTGGTCACCTTCAACTGGTTCCTGGTGGTTTTTGTGGAGAGTCTGCCCAGCGACATCCTGATGCCTCTGTGGGACGCCTTCCTGTATGAGGGTACCAAGGTACCATACACCCGAACACACCATGACAGAAATGCAGACAACACTTGAATGCACCACAGTAGTGTCCATGGAAACAAAAATGATTTTGTTTTCACCTTTAGGTGTCTTTATTTACATTTTAGGAGTAATAAGACATTGTTTACTAAGCATGGGGAACTGTCATGTGACATGAAATAGGAGTGGGAAAGCAGATCATTCTAGTAACGACCTCACAGTCTACCACAAGCAGCGTAAATCCAGACGATGAGCGGGACAATGGCTTTGGGCTTGTTTCTGCAATGTGACAAATGCAGCACAGCTTTTACATCATTTGTCTCAGGAAATAAAATCACAGTTCAGACACAGAAATATATACCACACAGGGATAAATGCTGACAACAGCTTCAGCCACGTAGACCCAACCCAAAAGTTTAATTTAAACTTAAAGCTCAACTACCAAGTAAGTTAATATTATCTGGCAACTGAGGAACCAAGTGGCTTATTGGAAATCGATCAGAGCTGTAATGAGTAAAGGGCCCAACTGCACCACAACTGAAAGAGTAATTTATGACTCACCTCCTCAAAGTTTCCAATTAATTGTGTGGCGTGAGTGTCCTGTTATGAAATGCGTGTCTGTGCTGCAGGTGATCTTCAGATACACTCTGGCTCTGTTCAAATACAAAGAGGACGACATCCTGAAGATTCACGACAGCATGGAGATCTACCAGTACCTACGCTTCTTCACAAAGACCGTCTCCAATGCCAGGTACGCACTCGCCTCCACCCGCCTTAATCTACGAGCTGTTACACTCTCAGAAGTGTAGCGGATGTAGCTGTTGAATCTTTGAGCTTCAAACCCTTTTTACTGAAATTTTGTGAGAAGTTTAAATTTCCCTGATCACAGTAACAACGATTTAAAGATTTTTAAGTATCTGCAGCTCTCGGATACATGTGGTCCAGTCAGTCCAGTATTTCCTGCTCAAACTGCAGTACCTGAAGTATCAAGCAGCATAAAACAGAAACACTCAAGCTGATCAGTTTCCAGTTCCTCTGTGTTGGTGATCGAGTCCTTTCCACCTGCGTGTGTCCATGCAGGAAGCTGACCAGCATCGCCTTCAACGACATGAACCCATTCCCCAGCCGGCTGCTGAGGAACCGGCGAGTGCTCCACCTGGAGCGCCTGCAGGCGGAGCTGCGTGAGCTGGAGGAGCAGCACAAGGAGTTCATCACCGAGAGCGTCGTACGGAAAGACAAAGAGCTCGACGTCATGGTGAGCGAGGACGACGAGGACCTCTGATCACACGGGACGCTTCAGCTGCTCACTTCGAGACGACGATGAGTTTTCCATGAGTTCAAGAGAATTTCACTAAACCGGCTGTTAACTGGTTTCCTTCACACTAAACACAGGATTGTGTCAGGTTCACCATCTCTACTAACACTACAAGGAAACAGACGCATACAGATTTAACTGCATCACATCTCTGAAACAAGCTTGCAGTAAACAAATGTGTACTGTGTTCACGTGTGTAATAAGTCAGGCTGCAGAAATGTGCAGATGTATTTCAGTGAATTCATTTGGATTAATATGTGATAGCTTATTTATTTCATTGCATCTTTTGCTTTATACCTAAAAATGCGTGACATTTCTAAATGTAGTCACATCCCTATGAAACATGGTTGATTATCAGCTGTAGTCACAGCTGGTGATAAAGTAATTAAATGTCCAGCTATTCAAAAATAGGGCATTCTGCACAATGAGTACTTTTTGGTACTTGAAGTATATTTTGATGCTGATGCTTCAGGGCATTGTGCTGCATTGTCGACGCTCTCTGGGCTTCCGGTTAGAACGACCTCACAGTGTTTTATTTTGATCTGGTGTAAAGTGCATTGTGCAGAAATGACAGCATGATAGTCACATGATAAAACTGACTTTTCTTTTTTTTTAAAATTTTACTGGGTGTGCATCTTGTTCAAATGTCTTTTTCAGCATTTGTACATAAATATTCTGTATATAAATATTTGATTTTCATTTATTTTACAGAGTCCTTTATTTTGTTTCACAAATATGACATTCATGTCAAATGACATCTGCAGACTTTATAATGACCAGCAGGGGGCAGTGTATTGCAGTCTATGAGAACATTTACTGAGACCTGTTTCATGCACTAGTTTCATGTCTCATTGAATCCAACATGATGTTGATTTTGTAAATTAAGGTCACATCTTCATCACATCTAATTTCAAAACACTGATCAATTTAAAAAAAAAATGAATTCCATACCAATTGCAGGAATAAAATAGGAATAAATAACAAACGAGAAATACATACAAAACAAGAGAAAGGCACACATGAGAGAACAGGTCACATGACAGCACAGCATTATCTACCCACAATTTGAACTAAATAACAGATAGCACAGGCAATGAAAACAAACGGAAATCAGAATAAATTTAAAAACTTATTGATGTTAACTTGAAGTGCTGAATTAGCCCTGTTGTCAGTTCAAATCACTTCAATCTATAGCGCACTTTAAGGTCTTTAGACCTTAAAAAGTAATACACTGCAAGGTAAGCTTGCAGCATCTTACTTTAAGGTCAACTGTGAAACTTTGTGGAAAGCCTGAGACAAGTTGATGAGTCAGTGAAGCGCACTTCCTTCTGATGACGGCTATACTGAGGTGAGTTTTTAAGCATATCCTGAACTTTATTCATTATTAGACTTCTGACACCTGGCAAATAAACTCTCATGCGATATGAGAACATAACAGCAAAAAGCCAGTAGCTGGTACATGAATGGATAAAAATTGGATCCCTCAGGGAGGCACCACCACTTGATCTTCTCCACCGTCGTGGTTGGTGTTCTTCGTCGTCGTTGGCCAAGGTTGAGTCGGAGATCCATCACAAGTAGCCGATGTTGAGGGCCAATATTGGTTGATGGTATGACTTTTACGTTCGTGACTAGGCTGAGATGGGGTCTTCGGACTAGCCAGTAGTCGATTTGGGTGTCTCTGCCGCCGCTGGAGTACGTGATGAGGTGTGCCGGCTTCTTTTTGAAGAAGGTGTTGGTCACGGCAAGATCGTGGGCCTCTGCGTAGTCCAGTACCCGGCAACCGTCGTCGTTTCTGGTCCCAAATCCTTGGCCGCCATGGAATCGGTGATATCCGTCTCTCCCCTTGCCTACATGTCCATTTAGGTCGCCGCCTACCGCCACGTGTTCCTCAGGGCTAATCGTTTGCAGGTGGTCGTCGAGGGCGCGCCAGAATTCTGTCTTCTCCTCGTCGGGGCAGTTGGTCTGTGGTGCATAGCAGGAGATCAGGGGGGGGCTAGAGGGGCTTGAGCACCCGCCCCTTTCCTGATGAGTGCCCAAAGTGCCCTTTTGTTGAGGCAACTTTTAAATTTTTTTTATTTATTTATTTATTTATTTTATGTGTGTGTGCGTGCGGAGTCCTGTCTGTGCCCCTCAACAATAATATTTAACTATTAATCATAGTTTTGCTAAATAAAAGGATCTGGCTTGCATCAGTCACATGATCACATTTAACCAATGATCGCTCTCGACGGCAGAACGCGCTGGTTACGAGCCGGGAACGAGCTCACAAAGAGCACGCGCATTTGTTGCGGTCCGGAGCTGTAGGAAAAACACAAGTTAACTCAGAGACACAGACTGATGCGACAAACCCAGTAAGTAGGTGTACAGCGCACACTGTAGTGTGTAGCACACAGGAGTATTAGCTTATTACATACACGTTGGTAAGCTGTCTTGTTGCAACTGACGAACTGAAACAAACGAGCGTGCTGTGTGTGCAACAGCGTGACAAACATTACCTGTCCTTTTATTAACTGCACAAGTAGTGCTGGTCATAGCTGCTGGCTACCTGTGTAAGGCTGTCATGGGTCTGTAGCTCTGTCACCGTTTTAGGGAACATATTTAGTTTTAAAGTAAGTTTCTGGGCATTTCCTGCCTTTCTGGAGGGATTATATTTCACTAAAAAACGATCTAATATGCATGTCCACATAATAATTATTATAATTATAATATATTAAAAAACACACGCTGTATTTTAAAGAACATACATTAAGAAGCAGATTATATTAGATTTATATTTTAAATAAGACAAAAGTTGGATTTTACAGCAGTAAAATGATTGTATCTCTACAGTTTAAAAATGTAATAAGCTTTGCCCTGCACAGAGTGGATAGTGAAACAAATGGAATCATCATAAATACATTATTTCATATTTATTACTTCCCCCTCCTCATTGCTTTATTATTGTAGCTCTAGTAATAAATAATAATGTAAGGATGCCCATAGTATATACAGTATTCTGAAGAAGGTCTAAAATGTCACTGTGTGTGCATGTGTGTGTTTTATTTAGCTGGATTTAAAAAAATATTACTCATGATATAACATTGTGCAGACATGGCTGGTAAGGACATGAGGAGGAAACAGGAGCTGTATGAGGCTACTAAAGGCAGGGCTATAACATTTTGCTGTCATCATTTTATTATAGATTAAGTGCAAGAGTTGTTAGGTGTGGATAATTAGATTATAGTTTATTGCAATAGCAAGTTGTGCCTTGTTCTCAGATAGACAGCAAGTGGAGAGTGATATATGAAATGATGGGAAGGAAGGAAGAAGAGAAGCAAAGAGTGATTCACAGGCAGAGCCGAGTTTATGTCACAGTTTTTCGTTGCCTTATGGTTCCAAGCGCTGTCACCAATCTTTGCATTTTGTTATTATCTCATGAAACTTGTTTAATCAGCTACCATCTCTCCTGTGGACTTTTTAATGTCTACAGTCTCAGATCAACACAGCCCTGCCCTTCCCATATTAGATTCTTGATGAATGTGTGTTGTTGTTATTCAGCATGGTTCAATGTGCCCCTTTTTAACTTTGAGCACCCGCCCCTTTAAACCTCTCTGCACGTCCCTGATAGAGACAGGTTTTAAAGACTAGAAATGAAAACATGTGAGTCCTGTCTTTAAATAAAAATATATAATTCCCTATATTCCTATCTATTCTTGACATTGAAGCTTTACTCTTCTTGATATTGTGACAAAATACTCTTGGGTTAACCACGAGCTTTCTAAAAACTTGCATATAACAATTGTGCACCATTCATTCCTCATCTTTGCTGCCCATCATTACAACTTTGCTAATGATGGGCAGCAGGTTAGTGTCATGATGTCACCTCAGACATAGTTAAAAGCCCTGTTAACGTAGCTGCTTCTCGCCGGGTGCGGTGGCGCGTGCCTGTAATCCAAGCTACCGGGAGGCTGAGGTTGGAGGATCGTTTGAGCTCACGAGCTCTGAGCTGCAGCAGGCTATGTCGATTAACACAAAATAATTATCCTCATTCAAAAGTCATGTAAGAACCTCATTGGCTTACGGAATGTTGATGTTATTTAAAAAATTCATACAAAAACATGACCTCATTCTAGAATGTCATGTGACAACCTCATTGGCTTATGGAATTGTGATGTCACAGGCTTCTGAATCCATAAATAGGGGTGAGGAGGTACAACTTTCAGTCCGTTATTTGCAGCACTTATGTTAGCAGCATTCAAACGTTCACCAGTAAAGCATTTTCAAACATCTGGATACTTTTCGTACTCACGGTATACAGACTCCAACATGTCTCAGAAAGAGCAAGAAAGACAAGAAGCTGACCCCAGCTCTATTCCATGGTATGAGTCCCTAGACCCTTACATCAGCTCTCTTCCTTGGGATGAACAGGTGGAATTAGAGGAAAAGCGATTGGAAGAAATGGAGAAGGAAAATCTCATGAACAGAGAAAAGATTAAGGTCCTGACAGAAGAAAATGAGAGAAAGAGCGCTGAATTAGAAAAATTATCCTACCAGCTTCAGGAAAGGGAAGGTATTATTGAGGAGAAACAATGGGCTCTCCAAGATAAGAAGAATCACGAGCTCCAAGAAAAGCTTGATGAAGCTCTAGAAAAAATTAAAGATCTGCTCCAAAATGAGAAAAAAGAGAGCATTAAAGGGGATAAAATGCTCAAGAAGAATCAGGAGCTCCAAGAAAAGCTTGATGGAGCTCTGGAAAAAAATAAAGATCTGCTCCAAAAGGAGAAAAAAGAGAGCATAAAACAGGAAAACATGGTCAAGAAGAATCAGGAGCTCCAAGAGAAGCTTGACGAAGCTCTGGAAAAACTGAAGGAAATCCACCAAGAAGAGAAGCAACAGTCCACACAGCAGAGAGACATGCAGAGCAAACTCCAAGCCATGGAGGAAAAATACAAAGCGCTGCAGGTGAAACATGACAAAACTCTGCACAAAAGTCAACAGTTGCTTCAAGACAAGAAGCAAATGGAAATGAAACAGAAGGAAATTGACTCCAAGCTTGACGAGATGGAGGAAAAACACAGATCGCTCCAAATCAAGCTTGAGAAAACAGTGCACAGAAATAAAGAGTTCATTCAAGAGAGAGAGCAACAAGAAATGCTGGAGAAAGAAACAGACTCCCAGCTTGAAGTCTTGGAGGAAAAACTGAAAATGCTGCAACTAACTCTTGAGGAAACACTGCTCAAAAATAAAGAGCTGCTTCAAGAAAAAGACCAACAGAAAATACATCAGGAAGAAATGGATTGCAAGCTGAGGAACATCGAGAAACAAAATGAAGGCTTGCAAGTGATGCTTGATGAAGCTCTGGAAAGAAATAAAGAGTTTCTGCACGAGAAAGACCAACAGAAAATAAAAAAGGAAGAAATGGATTGCAAGCTGAGGCACATCAAGAAACAGAATGAAGGCTTGCAAGTGATGCTTGATGAAGCTCTGGAGAGAAATAAAGACTTTCTTCACAAGATAGACCAACAGAAAATAAAAAAGGAAGAAATGGATTGCAAGCTGAGGAACATTGAGAAACAAAATGAAGGCTTGCGAGTAATGCTTGATGAAGCTCTGGAGAGAAATAAGGAGAACCTCCAAGAAAAGAAACAAGAGCCCGTAGAGCAGAGAGACCTGCAGAGCAAACTCCAAGCCATGGAGGAAAAATACAAAGCGCTGCAGGTGAAACATGACAAAACTCTGCACAAAAGTCAACAGTTGCTTCAAGACAAGAAGCAAATGGAAATGAAACAGAAGGAAATGGACTCCAAGCTTGACGAGATGGAGGAAAAACACAGATCGCTCCAAATCAGGCTTGATAAAAAAGTGCACGGAAATAAAGAGCTTCTTCAAGAAAAAGACCAACAGAAAATACAACAGGAAGAAGAAAAACTTCATCTCCAGAGGAAAAATCAAGCACTCCAAGAATTGTATAACGAAACAAAGTACAAATCAACTGTACTGGAAGAAGAAAAGAAAAAGCTGGAAAAACAATGCTCAGCGATGCAGAGTAGCATCAATGAGATGCTGAGAAAAAATACCGAACTTGAGGAACTTTCTAAGACCTTGAAGTACAAAAACACTGAAATCCAGGCGCAAAAGCAAGAACAACAGAAAACACATAAAGACCTGCAGTGTAGACTTCAAGAAATCCAGAAGAGAAACCAGCAGCTGGAAGACATGCACACAGATGTGCACAAGGCAAAGCGAATAGAGGAGGCAACAGTTAAAGAACTGAAAGACAAGCTTAAAGAAAAACAAGAACAATTAGAAGACATGGTGAAAAGATGCAACAAACTTGAGAAAGAAAACGCAGAAACAATCGATGAGCTGAAAACCCTCATCATTGAGAAAAAAGTGCTGGTGGAAGAGTATCTGAAAAAGAAGAAAAAACGCTTCCACTGGTTCTGGAGGAGGGACACTGCTGCTTCTCACCTGATGTAACCTCGTCTTCCTCCACCTCTATTCCATCTTCATTTCCCCCCTTCCCCTCCCTCCTTTTTCTTTTTTCACCCTCACCCCCCGACCAGTCCCGGCAGTTGACTGCCCCCTCCTGAGCCTGGTTCTGCCATAGGTTTCTCCTTTAGGTGTCTTTCACTTTAAAAGGAGTTTTTCCTATCCACTGTCGCCTGCTGCTTGCTCAGAGGGGATTGTTGGGGTTTTCTCTCATCTCTCTCTTTCATTCTTTCTATCCTTTCCCCCCCTTCTGCCTTTTCCTTTACCCAATAAACACAATTGCCCACATTTTACATTTGTTTGAAAAATGTCTTCATTCAACAATAATTCATCTTAGGTATAAAAACAAGAAATAGGTAATAGCTGCATGTGTGTTTGTGTGTGTGCATAATATACATACTTGTTTCCCAGAAAGATTTAATACTAGATGGATAGAGACCAGGGACGTGCAGAGGGGGGGGCTAGAGGGGCTTGAGCACCCGCCCCTTTCCTGATGAGTGCCCAAAGTGCCCTTTTGTTGAGGCAACTTTTAAATTTTTTTTATTTATTTATTTTATGTGTGTGTGCGTGCGGAGTCCTGTCTGTGCCCCTCAACAATAATATTTAACTATTAATCATAGTTTTGCTAAATAAAAGGATCTGGCTTGCATCAGTCACATGATCACATTTAACCAATGATCGCCCTCGACGGCAGAACGCGCTGGTTACGAGCCGGGAACGAGCTCACAAAGAGCACGCGCATTTGTTGCGGTCCGGAGCTGTAGGAGAAACACAAGTTAACTCAGAGACACAGACTGATGCGACAAACCCAGTAAGTAGGTGTACAGCGCACACTGTAGTGTGTAGCACACAGGAGTATTAGCTTATTACATACACGTTGGTAAGCTGTCTTGTTGCAACTGACGAACTGAAACAAACGAGCGTGCTGTGTGTGCAACAGCGTGACAAACATTACCTGTCCTTTTATTAACTGCACAAGTAGTGCTGGTCATAGCTGCTGGCTACCTGTGTAAGGCTGTCATGGGTCTGTAGCTCTGTCACCGTTTTAGGGAACATA
The DNA here is from genome assembly GCF_057381915.1 of Diplotaxodon limnothrissa. Lineage (NCBI taxonomy): Eukaryota > Metazoa > Chordata > Actinopteri > Cichliformes > Cichlidae > Diplotaxodon > Diplotaxodon limnothrissa. The sequence continues at coordinate 10,269,738 of NC_140597.1, read as the reverse complement.
TTTAGTTTTAAAGTAAGTTTCTGGGCATTTCCTGCCTTTCTGGAGGGATTATATTTCACTAAAAAACGATCTAATATGCATGTCCACATAATAATTATTATAATTATAATATATTAAAAAACACACGCTGTATTTTAAAGAACATACATTAAGAAGCAGATTATATTAGATTTATATTTTAAATAAGACAAAAGTTGGATTTTACAGCAGTAAAATGATTGTATCTCTACAGTTTAAAAATGTAATAAGCTTTGCCCTGCACAGAGTGGATAGTGAAACAAATGGAATCATCATAAATACATTATTTCATATTTATTACTTCCCCCTCCTCATTGCTTTATTATTGTAGCTCTAGTAATAAATAATAATGTAAGGATGCCCATAGTATATACAGTATTCTGAAGAAGGTCTAAAATGTCACTGTGTGTGCATGTGTGTGTTTTATTTAGCTGGATTTAAAAAAATATTACTCATGATATAACATTGTGCAGACATGGCTGGTAAGGACATGAGGAGGAAACAGTAGGAGCTGTATGAGGCTACTAAAGGCAGGGCTATAACATTTTGCTGTCATCATTTTATTATAGATTAAGTGCAAGAGTTGTTAGGTGTGGATAATTAGATTATAGTTTATTGCAATAGCAAGTTGTGCCTTGTTCTCAGATAGACAGCAAGTGGAGAGTGATATATGAAATGATGGGAAGGAAGGAAGAAGAGAAGCAAAGAGTGATTCACAGGCAGAGCCGAGTTTATGTCACAGTTTTTCGTTGCCTTATGGTTCCAAGCGCTGTCACCAATCTTTGCATTTTGTTATTATCTCATGAAACTTGTTTAATCAGCTACCATCTCTCCTGTGGACTTTTTAATGTCTACAGTCTCAGATCAACACAGCCCTGCCCTTCCCATATTAGATTCTTGATGAATGTGTGTTGTTGTTATTCAGCATGGTTCAATGTGCCCCTTTTTAACTTTGAGCACCCGCCCCTTTAAACCTCTCTGCACGTCCCTGCAGGAGATAATCCGTAGGACGGTCGGGTCGGCGTCGATCTTCACTGACATGATGCGATCCGATATGCGGGTAACTTCGACCACGTTGTGCCGGAGCTTTATTATTAGACTTCTGACACCTGGCAAATATACTCTCACGCGATATGAGAACATAACAGCAAAAAGCCAGTAGCTGGTACATGAATGGATAAAAATTGGATCCCTCTTAGATTGAATTGGTTGCCCTCTTATATTACGTTGTTTTGAACCTAACCGCATCCACTGAATTAATGCAGTTTTCAGGACAGTAAAAACAGAGAACTCTGATATACACAATTTCTGATTGCTGATAGTGTTTCTTAATGCAAAATGGGCTTCCATTTAAAATGCAATTGCTTTATGTTCGATCTTTAGCGAAGAAGGGTCATTTTTGATTCTGTGGACAAGGGATGCAAATGGAATGTGAAGGCAACAGGTAGTAGGGTGAATTAGGGTTTCGTGTGGTCTTCAGTGCATGAATTTTATTGCCACTTTATTTCAACTTTTTATTAATGTACTCAAAAGAAAAACAAGAACCACAAAGGAGATTCTTGTGATTCTTGTTTGTGCTATCTGTTTGTGAAAGAAAGCACATTTTACCACATCATACTGTGTTTGCTGCCATTTATTTTACTCGTCCTGCCTGAGTGTCTGGGCTGCGTTTGTCTGTGCACCTTTGTTCTGGCCTTCTGCTGATGGGTTTCACATGCTGGGCTTTCCCTCTTGGTCCACACCCAGCAGCCTGCTGCTGACCACACACAGCCTACAAACTGATCCATCCATGCATCCATCCATGCATGCATGGCCTGGTTATTGTTGAGTTATCACCTCCAGCTCCTTGCTCATAACCAGGTAGATACTGGGCTGGGCCTGATCTCTGAGCTCAATAACAATGACAAAAATGCCAAACACTTTACTCTTCATGGTAAAAAATGTTTATAATACAGTAAAAACTGGATGTAGCCAAAATCAGTGTTTTATATACAGTGTAAGTGAACAACATTGCTACACTGCTGGTGTTTGATTGATAGAGGCTTTCTTTATAAGAACTATGATATCATTTCTTTTGCTGATTAACAGTTTTTATATAATTTTTATATCATATATAGCTTTCAAGAAGCCAAAGATCACTGGACGAAAAGACTACAGACCTGTGGCTCTGACATCTGGTCAGGAAGTCTTTTGAGCGCCTGGTTCTCTCCTATCTTAAGACCCTCACGGCCCCCCTCCTGGACCCCCTGCAGTTTGCATACAGAGCCAACAGGTCTGTAGACGATGCCATCAACATGGCCCTACACTTTGTCCTGCAGAATCTATGCTAGGATCCTGTTTGTGGACTTCAGCTCTACCTTCAACACCATCCTTTCAGACCTTCTTCAAGGATTGCTTTCCCAGATGAATGTGCCTGATCCCATCTGCCGGTGGATCACTGACTTCCTGACGGACAGGAAGCAACCAGTGAGGCTGGGGAAGAATGTCTTGGACTCCCGGACCATCAGCACGAGCTCCCCTCAGGGCTGTGTTCTTTCTTCTATGCCCTTCTCCCTGTACACCAACTGCCGCACCTCCAACCACCAGTCTGTCAAATTAATTAAGCTTGCAGATGACACCACCATTATTGGACTCCTCTCAGACGGGGATAAGTCTGCCTACAGGATGGAGGCTGAACATCTGGTGTCCTGATGCAGCCGCAACAACCAGGTGCTGAATAAGTGTTATTTTCATTTACCACTGGCCCAAGTACATTTTTATTGGCTTGTGAACAAAGCTGTAGTTTTTGTATTTTTAAATATTAACGCAATTTAATTGAGACATTATTTATATTATTTCACTTTCAATGTGAAAAATGCTGTAAAAACGTTGAAAATAATGGTCACCCCTGTTCGCTGCAATGTAAAATAGTACAACTGCTGTCAGCCTTCATTAAGTTGCATCATTTAAACATTTGCATATTTTTATTCAACTTCTGCAGGATGCTTTGATGAAAGACTCCCTTTTCCCAAGTAGAGGCTTTACTAGAGGTCACAGGAACAGCGCTGCTGTTTTGGATGCGGAAAAATGTTGTCTTTCACTCTACCTGAGCTCAGTGTCCCAGTAAGGGCTCCGCCTCATTGTAGCTGACGCTGAAATGTTTGTGTGGGTTGCCATGACAACACCAGAAGTGCATCTGAGATCGTGTCCAAATTCATGGGCTGCATCCTCCTGAGGACTCGGTGTTCTGACAAAACGTCTTACTTTGGCAAAACGTCCTACCGTAAGTAGTTCATGCGTTCTCGGCGGCTCTAGTGACCCTCGAACTCTCGGCTAGCTATCGAGGTGGTGGATAACATACGTCTCCCCCACAAGAGCACGAACCTACAACTTTTCTACTACTGGTTTTACAAGGCGTACACGGTAAAAACATTATGCTGTTATTTGTTAAGCACTTGTGCATCTTGTGAAAAGAAATAAGTGGCTGAGATGGATGTCATATGTGCTATTGATATTATTTTACTCGTTTCTAGTTTTCACGGTGCTCCATGATTGTGAGAGGAATAAAAAAGAATTGTGGACATCAGTACGAAGCATGGATTCTTTTGACCAGAGTAGATACACTGGTCCCTTGAATATACTAATCTTTTTGAGGTGGGTGACTGTTCCTGTGTATTTACAGAAACAATGGTTGTGATAACCTCAGCTGTTTCAGAGGGTGACTGTTCGTTGCTTTGCGCACTTTTAAATCTGTATACAATGGTTTGTTCCCTTTTTGTGTTCTGAGGTTTAAACAAAGATGTACTAGATGTATTATACCGGTCCCTCGAATCTACAAATCTTTTAGATGTGGATGACTGTTCATTTTCATCTGTGTTTACAGAAACACTGGGTGTTGGAACCTCAGTAGTTTCTTTTTGGCTGACAGACTCTGGAGCTGTACAAGAGGAATAAAGAGCTGCAATGCTTTTGTGAACCTGACCTGGGAAGGGAGAGAAATATATTTTTGTTTTGTTTTTGTTTGTCTTCTTGTTTTTTTTTTTTGTTTTTTTTTATTCATATTTTGGATGGACAGAAACGTTAACAAATATACAACTGGAATAATCATACTGTCAGTTCTCTGTCCGTTTCTTAACAACAACCAACAAATAAGGACTAACAATAACTAAGACAAACAGACAAACAAACAAACAAACAAACAAAAAAACCCAAAACAAAACAAAAAACCCAGGAGAAACAAAATGATATACCGCCTCCTGGGAAACATCAGCAAAAACAAAAGTAATGGGGGCAAAACACCCAGGTGCCTAAAAACAAAACATAACCTTGACCACTGATGACATTAAGACAATTTCTTCCCTCTACTGACTTTCAAAGTAAAAAAAAAGAAAAATAAATATAAAAGACAACAACAACCCCCCCCCCCCCCCCCCCCCAAAAGAACATTTATCATAATATCTAGGAGACATTGTCGATGTACACCAAAAAAGGACCCCAGACCTGCTCAAAAATGTCTTCTCTCCCCTTAATTCTGTACATAACCCGTTCATATGATGCCATCTTAGACATTTGTTCAGTCCATTCCCTGAGAGAACAGGGGCTGGATGACTTCCAGTGCCTAAATATTATCCTGCATCCAGTTATGAAAGCCAGACGCATCCACAATCTCTGTTTTTTTGAAAGGATAATTTGTCTTCTTGTTTTATTTGATTCCTTGTGGGATTTGGATCCAACAAGTAAAGTATGCATATTATGCACACACACAAACACACATGCAGCTATTACCATTTCTTGTATTCTTGAATAAAGACATTGATCTGACACATTTAAAATGCAGCCAATTGTTTTTATTGTTATATTATTAAGAAAAAAGAAAAGGTGGGGGTGGGGGGATGTAAAGAAGAGCTTAAAGGAAAGGGCTAGAGGAGAGAAAACCCCAACAATTAGCAGGGCATTTTTTTACTTGGACAAATTGTTAATAAAGTTTCCATATCTGTAACAATGATGACAGTATAATTGTTTATAAACAATTATATTGACAATTATATGTGTCCAGTATGTTGGCTCATTTTCTTTTACTTTTTGCATTTGAAAATAAAAGTTGGGCTGATTTTGACACCATTACAAGAAGTGTTGTTAATGATTCTTTTTGAATTAAAATCAGGTTACCACAAATTGTTTTTTAATTTAATTTCATTTGAAATGATTGTCAGTGGGTAAACAATTCGTAATGCAAAGTCAGAAACATCGAGTTATTCTTGTACTGCATGCTTGCAATAAATAAGTTGTCCTAACAGTCAGTCAAAGGAGCTTGGAAAGAAAAGCGTCTGGACTTCTTTGAGTTGAAGTGACTGATATATATATTTTTTTGTCTGTTTGTTTTGTTGGTTTTTGTTTTTTGCCCTTTATCACCATTCCTCTTCCCTGCTGTTTTTCTTTCCCTCTTTCTTTCTCCCCTTTCTTTCCCCCAGTCATGTCTGTCCTATGTGTAGCAAGTGAAAATAAAATAAACAAGAAAAACAAAGGTGAATCAAATAGACCAATACGGCAAGGCCGGGATGGTCCATTTGGTAAAGTAAATCCGTTAGTTATATTTAACATAATGTTAAATGGCAACATTCTGTTTACAATGTTACCATTTCACATTATGTTAAATGGTAACATTCTGTTTACAATGTTACCATTTTACATTGTGTTAAATGGTAACATTCTGTTTACAATGTTACCATTTTACATTGTGTTAAATGGTAACATTCTGTTTACAATGTTACCATTTCACATTGTGTTAAATGGTAACATTCTGTTTACAATGTTACCATTTTACATTATGTTAAATGGTAACATTCTGTTTACAATGTTACCATTTCACATTGTGTTAAATGGTAACATTCTGTTTACAATGTTACCATTTCACATTGTGTTAAATGGTAACATTCTGTTTACAATGTTACCATTTTACATTATGTTAAATGGTAACATTCTGTTTACAATGTTACCATTTTACATTATGTTAAATGGTAACATTATGTTTACAATGTTACCATTTACATTATGTTAAATTGTAACATTATGTTTACGATGTTACCATTTTACATTATGTTAGATTGTCAGTAGGCCTGGTACCGGAACCGGTACTGGACCCCCTTTTACTTTCAGCCATCAGAAGAGGGTACACTGTGGTCATAACAATACTCAGACTGTAGCATTTAAAGGTCCCAAAGTGTACCAGGAAAATATCCCCCGCACGATTACACCAGCAGCCTGAATTGTGAATGTGAGGGAGGATGGATCCATGCTTTCATGTTGTTCACTCCAGGCTGATATAAAAATGATATAACTAATACTACTTCTACTAATAATGACAATAACAACAAAATAATAATAATAATGTCAAAAATACCAGTAATAATAATAACAATAACAACATAAACAACAACATTACTACTAATAATAATAAAGATAAACAAATGTATTAAAAAATTAATAATGATAATAATAATAATAAAACTGATCATAACAGTAACAATATCAATCATAACAACAACAGTACTAACAACAATAATAACAATAACAATGAAGGTGTTGCTGCAGATCTGAGTCCCGACTCTGCTGCCTTTCTAGCGCGGCAAAGAAAGTAAGAAATAGAAAAAGAAAAACACAAATAAACTGAGTGTGAGGGTTTTTCTACAAGTTACACTGAATATTTGCACAGACATGCTGACTGTTTGCTGGGAGACGTCACCTGTCTTTTATAGAATAGCAGGTAAGCTGTTCTCTGCCGCTGCTCACACACAGACTCACACGTGGTCTGGCAGACCAACTCGTCATCGTACGTGAGCCGGCTGTCTGTGACGTCGTCTCTTCCGCTCATCTGGTGAACGCCGTCACAGACGTAATGTCCTGAGAGGAGAAGGCGCACTTATTAACGTCTCATAAACTTTCAAAGCTGACCTGCATTCAGCACATGTGTCTGAAAGCACCCACTCACCGCTGTAAGCTGAGGAGCCCAAACGACTGATCACGCTGACCAACAAATAGCGAGCAGTTTACTGGGAGAGGGCAGCGGCACCACCCGTTAGCTTAGAAATGGGCTCCATCCATACTTGAAATGAACGGTGTGCCTTTTCCCTTACCTCTTCAGTAAAGGCTGTGTCCTGGCTGATCACCAGCTGCTGTGTCAGAACAATGGGGCTGTTCTTCTTCTCCACGGTGAATGATGGAGTGAACGTAAACCACTTCAGATGGAGGATCAGCACACTGAAAGAGATGAGACAAAGAGGAGAGGCTCAAAGGAAGACGCAAGGAGGACATGACATGAACAAAACTGACACCGACTGAACTGTGGTGGTTTGAGGCCTTTGGGGACCGATTTGAGGTTACTCACTTTGGCAGGTTCAAGAACAACAGCTCCTCTTTGATCTTCTTAGCTCCGCACTGGCATTCGTAGTCCAACAGGCCGCCCTGCAGCAGGGAGCAGGAGGAACAGGTGCATTAGAGTTAAACTCTTTTACAGATGAATTCACATATTCGTGGGAGCAAGCCTGTTCACAGAATAGAGTCTAAACGAGCTCTTACTTTCAGACTCCAGCCCCGCCCTTCAGCAGCTCCGCAGCATCCTGCTGGCTGGCACAACCTTGCCATTGGCTGCTGCCAGGGACTCAACAGGTTAGAACAAAAATATAAATATTATATCTGAGTTCTTATGTGGACCCGCCTTCCAGACACAACGTCACCTTCCATGAATGTCCACAGGTTAGCGGCCCTCGCTCTGCTGGTCCTCCAAAGTAAGAAAAAATGAGAAAAAATAAGGAGCAGACCAAGCAAAAGAGGGTATTTAAAGAGACAGTGCTCTTAAGGTGCATTTTTGGCGAGTTTTATTATCTAAATGTCATTGTGTCACTTTCTTATGAGGCTTCAGTGAACTGAAAAAGCTTCTGGGATGAGAAGCGAAACGTCTTCAAAAAAGTTAAAGAAGTCCGGTTGCTTTTTTCCCCCAAGCTCCTTAGAGTTCTCTGAAAATGGTCAGGTAGAAGGACTGGACTGAAAATGAGTAAAAAAGCAGCCAAAGCCCAAGGAAGTTGAAAGACTGGAAACTATTGCTGAGGTCATGTCAGTGTAAAAAGTTACCTACAAGTCTGGCACCTTGGAAGCAAAACATAAAGAAATAAGGTGTAAGGCCAAATGTTTGGTCCTGCAGCCAACCGGACCATGAAATATAGAGCACAGGTGAACAAAGTGAGGCAGCAGTTTGCTGATTTCCACCTTGTGCCTTTCATGTTGATCAGCTTAGTAGTTTGCCAGCTTTCTAGCTGTTAAAGACTTTTGGCGAGAGGTTATTCATATTTGAACTCTAATTGAACCCCTCTTTTTTACTGTTTTTTTGTTTGTTTGTTTTTGGGGTTTTTTGTTGTCTTAGATGGCCTGACTCAGCAGGTGGGGGCAGTTTCTGAGTTTACCTTCGTTCAAACAGTGCAGAAATGGTTTCGCTATGCTCCAGACCGGATGGGTGGTGCAGGACGCCCGATATCCAGCCCCGTCATGGAGTAAACTAAAAACAGTAAATAATACATTTAACAAACAAGCAAGCTCTAAATTTAAGCGGAGAGACTGCAGACGTAGCCGCACCATTCCAGGGATTTTTGGTTAGCATGAGGGGTCTAGCCAGGACCCTTACTGGATACTGGGTGGGAATCGAACGTGCGACTCCAAAGATATGTAGTATTACCACTACACTATCCAGCTGCGCTACACTATCCAACAAAAAAAGTTTTTAGAAAATTTGATAAAGTCTGATGCTTAATATTGTAGGGATATTAATCTCCCTATGATATTAATACGGATTAAAATTGTAACATTATGTTTACAATGTTACAATTTTACATTATGTTAAATTGTAACATAATGCTTAACAGATAATGGTTATCCTCTTTTTATATCATACATCATTGTCTCTGTAGGAGGGTCTGGAGCAACCCCTGCTGAGCCGCTGGGCTCAGTACCTTGCAGGCAGGTCCGACGATGACTTCATCATCTCACCTGAGCTCAAAATTCTGGTGCGTGAAGGCGTCCCTCGGGAGTATCGGCAGAGTGTGGCGCTGTTTGGTCCGAGCCAGAACTTTGACAAGCCAAGAGTGCCACACGCAACGCTATCAGCAGGTACAGCTGTAGAGAGAGAGAGTGTGTTGAAATAAGAAGAGAAAATTCTCTCAATTATGGAGACAGTCAAATGGTTTATTTATGTTTGATGTGTGCTTTACATTTGTGTGGCTGTTAATAAAGTTAGCGTGCTCTAGGGGGCGTATGCGTTCATCAAAAAATGGCCGAAGGCTGATGTGTGATTATTCCTCCCAAAATGTCGTTGATGAAGTTAGCTATGCACGTTAGATTTTACTGCGCATTTTCATACCTCTGCCAACAGGTTATGGGCCCAGGAAGCTAAGAAGTTTTCCAAAAGAGTCCATGTCGTTTTGCCACCGAGAGAAACGCCGCGACGTACTGCGCACTCGGTGAGGATTAGCATACCATGCTAGCGCCATGAGCCGACGAGCCGCTGAGTCAAATAGCCGTTGGGCTCGGCTAGTTTTTGATGGGGATGAAAAGAATTACGAACTATGGGAGACGAAATTTTTGGGCCACCTTCGTCTGCAAGGTTTAAGAGACATTATTTTGAAGCAGCCTACCGACGCGGAGGGAGAAGAAGAGAGAGCAAAGAATGCAGAGGCCTACGCGGAGCTGATCCAGTTTCTGGATGACAAAAGTTTGTCTCTTGTTATGCGAGAAGCAGCGGATGATGGACGGAAGGCGCTGGGGATTCTAAGAAACTATTATGCAGGTAAAGGAAAGCCTCGTATAATTAGCCTGTACACAGAACTCACTTCGCTCCAAAAGTGAGAGTGTGACTGAGTATGTGATACGAGCAGAGACAATAATCACAGCCCTGAGGAATGCTGGTGAAACTTTGAGTGATGGGCTATTGGTAGCAATGGTTTTGAAGGGACTGCCAGAATCGTTCAAACCGTTTGCTATCCATGTCACACAAAGTGAAGTTGAAGTGACTTTTGCTGAATTTAAAACTAAACTGCGAAGCTTTGAAGACACAGAGAAAATGCGCGCCGCAGCGTCAGATGACAACATCATGAAAGCACGTGCACGACCTGTAACATGTTGACTCATGTGTGTATCAGCCACTAGATGGCACTGTGTTGCTGCAATGTGTGTAATTCACTCGCGAGCAAGAAGCTCCAGAGGAAATGGAGAAGTAGACGAAATAAAGTGGAAGCGGAGCAGAGATCAGTGTGTGCGTGCAGTTAATAAGAAGCTCGGTATACATACAAAAACAAAACATGGTGTCAGAGTAGCGGCTTTCTACGCAATCCCTCGCCGTCGGACAGCGCAGACATGGAGGCTTACGGCGTTCCCACACCGCGTATGGATTGGGACTCCAGCAACCTGCCCGAGGCATGGCGGCGTTTCAAGCAGCACGCCGAGCTAATGTTCGCTGGTCCTCTTCGGGGGAAGGAGGAGGCAGACAAATGCAGCTACCTTCTTCTATGGGTCGGTGAGAAAGGACGGGACGTCTACAACACGTGGACGCTCACCGCAGACGACTCCCGAAAGCTTCAGACGTACTACGATAAGTACACTGATTACATCATACCGAAAGCTAACCCAATCTACGCCCGATATAATTTTCATGAAAAGATGCAGGGTGAAAATGAGACATTTGAACAGTTTATTACGGAACTGAAACTACTTGCTAAAGACTGTGGGTACCCAAATACAGATGAAATGGTCAGGGATCGCATTGTATTTGCCACTAACTCGCCACACGTCCGAGAAAAGCTACTCAGCCAAGGCGCAGAGCTCACGCTAGAGAAAGCTATAGATATAGCACGATCACACGAGCTAGCAAAGCAACAGCTAAAAACTATGGGTCACTCCAGGGGCCAAGAAACTGTGCACGCCATCGGCAGGAAATCGCACAGACAAGAATATCAAACAAGAAGCGTGAGACCAAAAGAACACGCTAATGCAACACTAAAAACGTGCAGCTATTGTGCCGGACAACACGGTAATAAAGACACCTGCCCAGCAAAAGGGAAGCAATGTGCAAAATGCAAGAAAATGAACCATTTTGCGAGAGCATGCAGGTCAAGACTCCCTTCGCAGACAAAAGCCCACCTCAAATCAGTACACACTGTGAGAGAGAACATAGAAATGTCAACTATGGACACAGATGAGGACCAAGACTGTTTCTACATTGATAGCATCACCATAGAAAATGAAGGAAGAAATGATGAGCAAGCATATGCAGACATGCAGCTTGGTTCCCCCCCACAGACAGTGAGGTTTAAAGTTGACACTGGGGCGCAAGCAAACACAATTCCAGCTAACATGTTCCAGACACTCTTCCCACACGTGACACTGAAGCCTGTCACACACAAGCTCACAGATTATGGGGGACACTCACTCAGCGTGGAAGGAAAATGCCAGTTAAAATGCAAACACAAAGACAAGACCTGCACGTTGGAATTCCATGTTGTTAACACAAGCGCCCCACCTGTATTAGCAATGAAAGCTTGCCGTGACCTTAACCTGGTAAGGATTGTGATGGCAGTGACGGAGGAAAGAGGCAAGACAACCAACAGTTCACAGGCAATACTAGACGAATATGCAGACGTATTCAAAGGGATAGGAGAATTTCCTGGTGAATGCAGTTTCCATGTAAATCCAGACGTTGCACCCACAGTCAGCCCACCTCGTCGGATTCCCATTGCTCTGCGAGCCCGACTCAAAGACGAGCTCGACAACATGGAAAGGAACCAAATCATATGCAAGGTCACAGATCCTACGGACTGGGTGAATGCACTTGTTGTCGTGGAAAAACCCAAGACAGGCAGACTCAGAGTATGTCTGGACCCCAGACCCCTCAACAAGGCTATACAAAGACCCCATTACCCTCTACCCACCTTGGAGGATGTCACCACAAAACTTGCTGGAGCCAAGTATTTCAGTGTTTTGGACGCCAGATCAGGCTACTGGGCCATTAAGCTAAGCCACGAATCATCTCTGTTAACCACATTTAATACTGTGTTTGGCAGGTACCGCTTCCTCAGGTTGCCATTCGGCATAATCTCAGCTCAGGATGAGTTCCAGCGACGCGTGGACGAGACCTACGAGGGCCTGAGGGGCGTGGCAGCCATTGTGGACGACGTACTGGTCTTCGGAGAAACCAAACAGGAGCATGACGACAACCTGAGGGCCATGCTGCAGCGCAGCAGAGAGAGAGGTGTAAAACTGAACCCTGACAAGTGCACCATCTGCGTCAAAGAGGTCAGTTACTTCGGTCACACATTGTCACACGAAGGGCTGAAACCAGATCCACAAAAAGTAAAAGCAGTCCAAGACATGGCGCCCCCACAGAACAGGGCGGAATTGGAAACAGTGCTGGGGATGGTTAATTATCTAGCAAGATTTGCCCCACACCTGTCAGAGATAAATGCTCCGCTCCGCCAGCTGTTAAAGCAGGACAGTGAGTTTGTATGGGACAAGAACCATGACAGAGCCTTTCAACGAATGAAGGAGCTGATCACTAAAGAACCAGGCCCAGTTCTCTCCTTCTTCGACCCCAAGAAAGCGCTACGACTCCAGGTCGATGCATCCAAAAGTGGCCTCGGTGCTGTGATGCTGCAGGACGGCAAGCCAGTTGCCTACGCATCCAAGTCACTTAACAGCACTGAGCAGAACTATGCCCAAATAGAAAAAGAGCTGTATGCTGTTCTCTTTGGTTGCAAGCGGTTCCACGAGTACATGTACGGTCGACATGTGACCATTGAGTCGGACCACAAGCCACTTGAGTCCATACTCAAAAAAACACTAGCATCAGCACCACCACGGCTACAGAGGATGATAATACAGCTGCAAAAGTACGACATCAGCATCATCCACAAGCCAGGAAAAGACATCCCGGTAGCCGACACGCTCTCCCGGAAATCCATAGAGTTTCACGACAAATCACTATGTGACGGGATGGATGCGCAGATCCACTCAGTCCTCAGCAACATGCCTGTCAGTGATCAGAGACTCTCAGAGATAAGAAACGAAACAGCCCAAGATCCTCAGCTCAACAGCCTGAGACGGACCACATTGAGTGGATGGCCTGATAAACGGTCTCAATGTCCGCCTGACATTCAGGAGTTTTGGAACCACAGGGATGAGATCTCACTGATAGACGGGATCATGTTTAAAGGAGAGAAAATGATCATCCCAAAAAGGCTCAGAAAGGACATGATAGAGCGGATTCATTCCAGCCATATGGGTATAGAAAAGAGCAAAAACAGAGCCAGAGACCTTCTGTTTTGGCCAGGCATGGGAAAGCAGATTGAGGAAGCAGTCGGAGCCTGCAGCACATGCCAGGAGAGACAAGCTGCTAACCCCAAGGAACCCCTGTTGTCACATGCAATACCAGAACGACCGTGGCAGGTCATAGCCACCGATCTGTTCACTTGGAACTCGGAAGACTACATCATCATGGTAGATTACTACAGTAGATTCTTCGAGTTGGAAAGACTGCGCAGCTGCACTGCAGAAGCAGTGATCCACAAACTAAAGTCAGCCATGGCTAGGCATGGTATTCCAGAGTCGGTGATTAGTGATAACGGTCCGTGCTATGCTTCGAGTAAGTTTCAACAGTTAGCAAAGTCATGGAGTTTCACCCACACCACTACTAGTCCCCATTACCCACAGAGCAATGGTCTAGCCGAGAAAACAGTCCAGACAGCAAAGAAACTTCTGGACAAGGCCAAAGCGGAACATAAGGATCCCTACTTGAGCCTATTAGAATACCGGAACACCCCCGTGGACAACTTAAAGTCGCCTGCACAACTACTCATGAGCCGGAGACTTCGCTCCATCCTCCCTGCAACACCAAAACAGCTGGAACCCCAAGTAGTTTGCCAGCAAACAGTGCGTGAGAGGAGAGAGGTCTGCCAGCAGCGCCAGCAGACTTATTTCAACAGAGCCGCCCGACCTCTGCCTCAACTATATCCTGGCACACCGGTCCGGTTCCGGCAAAAAGACGGTTCCTGGAAACCAGCTGTGGTCACAAGTTGTGCCGACACGTCCAGAAGCTACAACATAACCACAGATACAGGACAAGTTTACCGGCGTAACCGCCGACACCTCCGCAGAAGCAGGAACAGCGTAGGAGGTGAGGAGTTCATTCAACCAACAGGCATCAGCGATGACAGCCCTGTGGTATCTCAGCCCCCGCCTGTGGAGCCCCCTGATAAAGACATTACAACACCTGGATACACGACTCGTTATGGGCGTGTTACCAAACCAAGACAGGTCTTGGACCTGTAATATTGTAAAGGGTGCAGGCGGATCGCTGCCCTAGAGAAAAAAAACAAAAAAAAAAAAACAAAAACAAAAACAAACAAACAAACAAACAAACAAAAAAAAACAAAACAAAAGCTGTTTACATGTTTGTTGTTCCAATGATGTCATTATATGCATCTGTTTATTATGTTAATGATGTAGCCAGTATTGAGACGAATGCTACGTTAGTAATGGATGTTGGTCAGGATATTATTCCTGTAATTTCAGTTGCCTTAGGAATTTTACAAGCCTGAGTTGTGTTGTGTTTGTTTTTAAGAAGGGAGATGTAACATGTTGACTCATGTGTGTATCAGCCACTAGATGGCACTGTGTTGCTGCAATGTGTGTAATTCACTCGCGAGCAAGAAGCTCCAGAGGAAATGGAGAAGTAGACGAAATAAAGTGGAAGCGGAGCAGAGATCAGTGTGTGCGTGCAGTTAATAAGAAGCTCGGTATACATACAAAAAACAACACACGACCGAGCGACAATCCCACGTTTGAAAAATCGAATGACCGTGGGGCCGGCAACGCAGACATAGTGTGTTTCAGATGCGGACTAAAGGGACACAAAGCCAGGACGTGTCAGCGCAAGCAGTGGTGTAGCGAGCACCACCCATCGGGACTCAACATGCAGACGGAAACGGCGGCAAGACAATGCACGGAAAGTTTCCGAGGAGTGGGGTAGCAAAGACTACGCATTCCGGGTAAGCAGCGAGGGTGCAGCGTTCCAGTCAGAGCATGGCATCAACAAAAAGGGTCTGATGGTGGACACAGGGGCAACTTCGCATATTGTTACAGATATAACGAAGTTCAGGAGATTCGACGACAGTTTCCAGCCCAAGTCACACTACGTAGAGTTGGCTGACGGCACCAAGTGCACTGGAGTTGCAGAGCAAAGAGGGGAGGCAGAGTTTTGCTTGATGGACAGCAGGGGGCAGTGCCACAAAACAACCTTGAAACAGGCACTGTACATCCCATCGTATCCACAAGACATCTTCTCTGTGAAAGCAGCTACCTCAAATGGAGCAACTATGATCTTCAAGCAAGGAAAAGACACCCTGCGACACAAAGACGGTACAAGGTTCCCAATATATGAGTACAACAGACTGTACTACCTACAAACAGTAAACACTGAAGGTAAAGACCAGTGTAAGGGTTGCTATGACATGCAAACATGGCATGAAATTCTTGGTCACTGTAATTATGATGACATTCAGAAATTACAGGGGGTTGTTGATGGTATGGCAATCAAAGGAAAAACAGACAAATCTGTCTTGCATTTCAGAATCAGAATCAGAAACTTTATTGTCATTGTCATGAGAACAACGAAATTAAGAATGGTCCCCGATCATTGCATCATCCCTAGCAATATCAAAATATAAATAAAACAATAAAATTCAATAAATAAAATAGATAGAATACTTAAAATACTAATAAGATATAACAGTAAAACATTCACATACATTCCCACACACATGCTTCAGACCGTGCATAGATTAACACAAGAGTGGCGTGATGGACATTTTTTTGTAGTATTCAGATGTGTTATTGCAGTTGGATAACAGCTGTGTTTGAGTCTATTAGTCCTTGCTCTGATTGCCCTGTACCGTCTGCCTGAGGGCAACAGTTCGAACAGGGAGTGGCCAGGATGTGAGGTGTCTTTTATGATGTTTTGGGCCTTTTTAAAACAGTGGGCGTTGTGTAGAACTTCCAGTGTGGGGAGAGGGCAGCCAGTGATCTTTTGGGCGGTGTTAATGATCCCTTGGAGTGCTTTCCTCTGAGCCCCTGTGCAGCTAGTGTACCAGATGCATATGCAGTAAGTTAGAACACTCTCAATGGTGGCTCTGTAGAAGGACACCAGCAGTCTCTGTGTGATGTTATTCCTCCTGAGAATTCTCAGGAAGTACAGTCTCTGTTGGGCCTTTTTCAGCAGCTCGGAGGTGTTCACACTCCAGGAAAGGTTCTCCTCTATATTGACTCCCAGGAAGCGGAAGCTTGCCACCCTTTCTACACAGTCCCCATTTATGAATAGTGGTTGGATCTCTGCCTTTTTCCTTCTGAAGTCTATTATGAGTTCTTTGGTTTTTGAAGTGTTGAGGAGGAGGTTATTGGCCTTACACCATGACGTCAGCTGCTCCACCTCGTCTCTGTACGTAGACTCGTCTCCCTTGGAAATGAGCCCCACCACTGTGGTGTCATCTGCAAATTT
This sequence comes from Diplotaxodon limnothrissa, assembly GCF_057381915.1. NCBI lineage: Eukaryota > Metazoa > Chordata > Actinopteri > Cichliformes > Cichlidae > Diplotaxodon > Diplotaxodon limnothrissa. The sequence goes on along the minus strand of NC_140597.1, from coordinate 10,253,153 downwards.
CACAAAGATGTTGCTGTGGTGGCGAGGAGTGCAGTCGTGTGTGTAGAGAGAGTAGAGCAGTGGACTGAGCACACAGCCCTGGGGTGAGCCAGTGCTGAGACTCAGGGCTGAGGATGTGTGATGGCCAACTCTGACTCTCTGTCTACGGCCCGAGAGGAAGCTATTGATCCACATGCAGGTGCTGTATGGAAGCCCCAGGTCTTGTAGCTTGGCCACCAGTTTGTGTGGAAGGATGGTGTTAAAAGCTGAGCAGTAATCCACGAAGAGCATCCGCACATAGCTACCATGCTCTTCCAGGTGAGTTAATGCAGCATGGAGTGCTGTGGCTACAGCGTCTTCCGTGGATCGGTTTGCTCTGTAGGCAAACTGGTGTGGATCCAGGCTGCGGGGCAGGGCTGCTGTGATGTGTCTGCGGACCAGCTTCTCAAAGCATTTCATTACCACTGGGGTGAGTGCCACCGGTCTGTAGTCATTCAGGCCGGTGATGTGGGGCTTCTTAGGCAAGGGGACTATGGTGGAGGACTTCAGGCAGAGTGGGACAGTCGCCTGTGCGAGGGATTTGTTGAAAATCCTGGTGAAGATCCCAGCCAGCTGTCCTGCACAATCCCTCAATATTCGACCTGGCACACCATCAGGACCCGCCGCCTTCCTCGGGTTAACAGCCTGCAGCATGCGCCTCACCTCGTGCTCTTCCAGGGTGAGGGTGGTGCTGCTATGGGTGGCGTGTTGCTGCTGTGGCTCCAATACCTCCGGTACCCTGGTCTCAAAGCGGGCAAAGAAGATATTCAGCTCCTCTGCCAGCTCCAGGTCACCGTCCGCAGCTCCGAGATTGATCTTATAGTTGGTTAGGTGCTGGATGCCTTGCCACACCTGCCGGCTGGTGAAGTGTGAAATGTGCACACAGGGAAAGTTTGTTCAAACTAGAAACAGGGACCCTGATGCACGAGCCAAAACCGCCTTAGAGCTGGTACACACAGATCTAGCTGGTCCAGTAGACTCAGAGTCCAGAGATGGATATAGATTTGCACTATCATTCACTGATGACTATTCCAGTGCAGTGTTTGTGTATTTTCTGAAAAATAAGAGTGACACAGCAAAAGCAACACAGAAGTTTTTGGCTGATACAGCCCCGTATGGGCAAGTTAAATGTATCAGGTCTGACAATGGAACAGAGTTTATGGGAAATGAGTATCAGGCACTCCTTAGCAAAAATGGAATCAGGCATGAGACCTCAGCACCATACTCACCACACCAAAATGGTACTGCAGAACGCAATTGGCGTACTCTTTTTGATATGGCCAGGTGTATGTTAATAGAGAAACAGTTACCTAAAGAGTTGTGGACTTACGCAGTGCAAACAGCAGCTGTAGTGAGGAATAGATGTTTTAACAGACGCACAGAACAGACACCATATTTAATGCTGACAGGAAGAAGGCCAAACCTTTCCAGGATGCAGACATTTGGGTCAGTGTGTTATGCCTACAGGCAGAACAAGAGAAAACTAGACTCAAGGTGTGAGAAAGGAATTTTTGTTGGATATGACAAGAACAGTCCAGCTTATATGGTCTACTACCCGGGCAGTGGGAAAGTACAGAAGCATAGACTGGTGAAGTTTGAGACTAAAACAAGAGTAGAGAGACAAACACAGACTGACAAGGTGCCAGATGATGAGGGTGACTTTGAGACACCAAACAGGTTCACCAAGACCAGAGAACAGACTGATGTGAGTACAGAACACACAGATACTCAGGAACAGATCCCAGTAAGCATGTCTGAGATGAGCAGCCAGTCACAGGAGAATGAACTCGACTGCGAGGCTGCAAGGTATCCTTCCAGAGTGAGAAAGAGGCCTGGGTATTTAAGTGAATATGTTACTGATAAGGAGGATTGTGATCAAGTACTTACAAACATGGATTATTGTTACAGAGCAATGTGTAACATTCCCCAAACATTCAAGGAAGCAATAACTTCATCTAACTCAGAGAAATGGGTCAGTGCAATGGATGAAGAGATGCAATCACTAAGAGAAAATGACACATTTACCTTAACCACTTTGCCTGAGGGTAAGAAGACAGTGGGGGGTAGATGGGTGTACGCAGTCAAAAACAATGTTGATGGATCTGAGAAGTACAAGGCACGTTATGTTGCTAAAGGATATAGTCAGAGGATAGGTGTGGATTATGAAGAAACATTTTCCCCTACTGCTAACCTGACTAGTATCAGAGTGTTGATGCAAAAGGCAGCACAAGAAAACATGCTTTTACACCAGATGGATGTTAAAGCTGCCTATCTTCATGCACCAATAGATTGTGAGGTATTCATGGAACAACCTGAGGGTTATGAGGTAAAATCCGACACAAATGAAAAACTGGTGTGCAAGTTGAAAAAGTCGCTATATGGGCTAAAACAATCAGGCCGGAATTGGAACAAGTTGTTGCATGAATATCTGAGTGAGAACGACTTTGTGCAAAACCCCGCTGACCATTGTGTTTACACAAAAATGACAGAAAATAAGAAGGTGATTCTGATTGTATGGGTAGATGACCTGATCATTGCTGCTAGTGATGAAAGTGAACTAACTGTTGTGAAGAAAATGCTTGCAGCAAAATTCAAAATGAAGGATTTGGGTAAACTGAGACATTTCATTGGTATAGATTTTGACCAGAGTGATAACTGTGTAAAAATGTCACAAAAACAATATGTGGAAAAAATACTTGAAAGATTCAACATGCAGGATTGTAAAGAAAGACAGACACCTTGTGAGCAAAAACTGAACTATGCTGATGATGCAGAAAAGATGAGTGATGTCAAAAGGTACAGAGAGGCAGTTGGTAGTCTGATCTATTTGGCTACATGCACAAGACCGGACTTGAGTTTTATAGTCAGTAAACTTTCACAGTACTTTACTGAGCCAACTGAAGACAAATGGACTACAGTAAAACATGTACTGAGTAGGGCTGGGCCATATTATACCGTTCACGGTAATACCGGTATAATGTTAGGCAACAATAGGAAAATGAAATATCGCGATAGAATATGAGTAAAACGCGCATGCGCAGTGCCTTTGTTTTCATACGCACATGGCCGATTGTTGAGTGAAACAGATGAACCAGAATTGGTTTGTAAAAATGGTGCAACTTCAGTGATGTGGAACTGGTTTGGTGTTTGTCCGTCAGATACACGACAAAGCACATTTTTTTGCAGAACATGCAAGCGGCCGTCGTTATTGTCGTATTTGTCGGACTAAGATGCTCTTAAATCTGGGAGTAATCTGGGTCCTAAACTCCTTAAGCTTCAGTTCAAACGAACACTGCAGCATCACTGAGCGTTAAAAACTGTCTAAATTCTTTCATCTTTAATAAAACGATCAGCATTGCTGCTTTACCAGGTGTAACTATGAAGTTTAACTTCCAGGCATCCATTAAAACAAAATTTATTACATTTAACAGAGTTAGAAGTTAGCGGGAAGCTAGCGGAAGTTAGCTCGCTAGTTACCTAAGCATGATATTGCATGTTCTGACTGAGAGATTTCTGAAAAAAATCAAACGTACAGCTCTGCTATCACTTCCAACATAAATGAAGACAGGAAACTAAACAGCAGTGACGTTTGTAGGGTTACTGAAGTTGGGCTAGCTGGTATATAATGATGTGCTACGTAATGGCTAGCGACACAGCTATGTTAGCATAACATAAACAGGGAAGCTGGAGGACGAACACTAACACTTTTCCACTTATAAAAGTTAACGTTAAGGTTCCTCATGGTTAGAGACAAATGCAATCGCATGGCAGGGTGCTGTAAACAGACCAAACTTCAGTCAGGAGAACAACTGAGATAATCCATCCACAATACGAGGTTAGTCATTAATATACTGCAACAACATGGGAATAGAGCAGCTGCCAGAGAATTCAACATTAATGAATCAATGGTACAGAAGTGGAGGAAGCAAGAAGAATGAGTTTAATAAAGTTTGATTTATCTGACTGCTTTGTTTCGCTTGATGTGCGTTATAATCCCGTGCACCTTATGGTCCGAAAAATACGTATTGCATACTGCAGTTTAATTTTGCAAAGCACCTCTTTTTAACTTCAGTGGATATTATATATGGTTATGCTCAGGATATGTCAGCCCATTTCTACTGGAAATGCCTTTTGGTTAAACTTTCAGCAAGGAATTTGTATTTGCACTGTTACATTTTTATAAAGCTTTAATGTACATAAAAACCAGCTTCTTATTTAAGTGAAAATAAATGGAAGGTTTTCTTTTTGCGCTAGTAATGTTGTGGAGTTGTATTTTGTCTCGCATCAATTATGTCGTCAGTTATATCGTTATCGCAAATTTTCAAATATATATCGTGATAAATATTTTTGGCCATATCGCCCTGCTCTAGTACTGAGGTATCTGAAAGGGACAACCGAGAAAGAACTGTGTTACAGGAAATGTGACAACAAAGAACTGAGGTTGTGGGCATACAGCGATGCTGATTGGGCAGCTGATGTAACAGACAGACGGAGTACAACTGGTTATTGCATAAGCTTGTCTGTAGATGGTCCTTTAATCTCATGGAAAACCAAAAGACAACCTACTGTTGCATTATCTACCTGTGAAGCGGAGTACATGGCTTTAGCTGCGACCCGACAAGAAGTTTTGTACCTAATGCAACTGTTACAAGGTATTGATGGACAAAAATATGCACCGCCAAAAGTTCATGAAGATAATCAGGGTGCAATTGCGTTGGCGAAGAATCCTGTGACGAGACAGAGATGTAAACATGTTGACATAAAGTACAACTTTGTGAGATCAACTGTGAGTGCAGGAAAAATAACTCTGGATTATTGTTCAACAGAAGAGATGGTTGCAGATGTAATGACAAAGCCTGCAACAAAAGTTAAGCTGTTCAAGTTTGAGAAGTTTATGTTTGGGCATTAACATGGTATACGAACATGTATACAGTACTGAGGAAGAAACCTTTTGTTTGTTGTTTTTTTTGTTTACTTAAGAGCATCATAATATGAGAGCAAGTGGGGGTGTTGAAATAAGAAGAGAAAATGCTCTCAATTATGGAGACAGTCAAATGGTTTATTTATGTTTGATGTGTGCTTTACATTTGTGTGGCTGTTAATAAAGTTAGCGCGCTCTAGGGGGCGTATGCGTTCATCAAAAAATGGCCGAAGGCTGATGTGTGATTATTCCTCCCAAAATGTCGTTGATGAAGTTAGCTATGCACGTTAGATTTTACTGCGCATTTTCATACCTCTGCCAACAGAGTGCTTTATCCGCACCTGAGCACAGGTGGCTCCTCCTCCTTCCTGTTGGGAATGCTGGCGAGCACTCAGTAATCCTGTTCTGTTTCCAGCTGTGTGAGAAGAGTCGGACAGCTCCTAATCCTGCCTCCAGGCAGGTCCAGCTGGACCTTCACCGAACCCTGACGACCAATCAGCACTTCTCCTCGCCGTCCAGCCCCGCCCTCCAGCCCCGCCCTCCAGCAGCTCCGCCGCATCCTTCTGGCCTTCTCCGGGCATAACCCTGCCATTGGCTACTGCCAGGTACTCAACAGGTCAGAACAAAAGTATAAATTTTATATCTGAGTTCTTATGTGGACCCGCCTTCCAGGCAGAACCTCACCTTCCATCAATGTCCACAGGTTAGCGGCCCTCGCTCTGCTGGTCCTCCAAAGTGACGAAGACGCCTTCTGGTGTCTGGTGGCAGTGGTGGAAGCCATCATGCCTCAGGACTACTACACCAAGAATCTGGTGGACTGTGATCTCTGTGAGTCTTTGTGCTCAGGCGGACCAGCGCGTGCTGAAGGACTTCATGGCGGAGAAGCTTCCTCGCCTGGCATCTCACTTTGAGGATCACAACATTGACGTCTCTCTGGTCACCTTCAACTGGTTCCTGGTGGTTTTTGTGGAGAGTCTGCCCAGCGACATCCTGATGCCTCTGTGGGACGCCTTCCTGTATGAGGGTACCAAGGTACCATACACCCGAACACACCATGACAGAAATGCAGACAACACTTGAATGCACCACAGTAGTGTCCATGGAAACAAAAATGATTTTGTTTTCACCTTTAGATGTCTTTATTTACATTTTAGGAGTAATAAGACATTGTTTACTAAGCATGGGGAACTGTCATGTGACATGAAATAGGAGTGGGAAAGCAGATCATTCTAGTAACGACCTCACAGTCTACCACAAGCAGCGTAAATCCAGACGATGAGCGGGACAATGGCTTTGGGCTTGTTTCTGCAATGTGACAAATGCAGCACAGCTTTTACATCGTTTGTCTCAGGAAATAAAATCACAGTTCAGACACAGAAATATATACCACACAGGGATAAATGCTGACAACAGCTTCAGCCACGTAGATCCAACCCAAAAGTTTAATTTAAACTTAAAGCTCAACTACCAAGTAAGTTAATATTATCTGGCAACTGAGGAACCAAGTGGCTTATTGGAAATCGATCAGAGCTGTAATGAGTAAAGGGCCCAACTGCACCACAACTGAAAGAGTAATTTTATGACTCACCTCCTCAAAGTTTCCAATTAATTGTGTGGCGTGAGTGTCCTGTTATGAAATGCGTGTCTGTGCTGCAGGTGATCTTCAGATACACTCTGGCTCTGTTCAAATACAAAGAGGACGACATCCTGAAGATTCACGACAACGTGGAGATCTACCAGTACCTACGCTTCTTCACAAAGACCGTCTCCAATGCCAGGTACGCACTCGCCTCCACCCGCCTTAATCTACGAGCTGTTACACTCTCAGAAGTGTAGCGGATGTAGCTGTTGAATCTTTGAGCTTCAAACCCTTTTTACTGAAATTTTGTGAGAAGTTTAAATTTCCCTGATCACAGTAACAACGATTTAAAGATTTTTAAGTATCTGCAGCTCTCGGATACATGTGGTCCAGTCAGTCCAGTATTTCCTGCTCAAACTGCAGTACCTGAAGTATCAAGCAGCATAAAACAGAAACACTCAAGCTGATCAGTTTCCAGTTCCTCTGTGTTGGTGATCGAGTCCTTTCCACCTGCGTGTGTCCATGCAGGAAGCTGACCAGCATCGCCTTCAACGACATGAACCCATTCCCCAGCCGGCTGCTGAGGAACCGGCGAGTGCTCCACCTGGAGCGCCTGCAGGCGGAGCTGCGTGAGCTGGAGGAGCAGCACAAGGAGTTCATCACCGAGAGCGTCGTACGGAAAGACAAAGAGCTCGACGTCATGGTGAGCGAGGACGACGAGGACCTCTGATCACACGGGACGCTTCAGCTGCTCACTTCGAGACGACGATGAGTTTTCCATGAGTTCAAGAGAATTTTACTAAACCGGCTGTTAACTGGTTTCCTTCACACCAAACACAGGATTGTGTCAGGTTCACCATCTCTACTAACACTACAAGGAAACAGACGCATACAGATTTAACTGCATCACATCTCTGAAACAAGCTTGCAGTAAACAAATGTGTACTGTGTTCACGTGTGTAATAAGTCAGGCTGCAGAAATGTGCAGATGTATTTCAGTGAATTCATTTGGATTAATATGTGATAGCTTATTTATTTCATTGCATCTTTTGCTTTATACCTAAAAATGCGTGACATTTCTAAATGTAGTCACATCCCTATGAAACATGGTTGATTATCAGCTGTAGTCACAGCTGGTGATAAAGTAATTAAAATGTCCAGCTATTCAAAAATAGGGCATTCTGCACAATGAGTACTTTTTGGTACTTGAAGTATATTTTGATGCTGATGCTTCAGGGCATTGTGCTGCATTGTCGAAGCTCTCTGGGCTTCCGGTTAGAACGACCTCACAGTGTTTTATTTTGATCTGGTGTAAAGTGCATTGTGCGGAAATGACAGCATGATAGTCACATGATAAAACTGACTTTTTTTTTTTTTTTAAATTTTACTGGGTGTGCATCTTGTTCAAATGTCTTTTTCAGCATTTGTACATAAATATTCTGTATATAAATATTTGATTTTCATTTATTTTACAGAGTCCTTTATTTTGTTTCACAAATATGACATTCATGTCAAATGACATCTGCAGACTTTATAATGACCAGCAGGGGGCAGTGTATTGCAGTCTATGAGAACATTTACTGAGACCTGTTTCATGCACTAGTTTCATGTCTCATTGAATCCAACATGATGTTGATTTTGTAAATTAAGGTCACATCTTCATCACATCTAATTTCAAAACACTGATCAATTTAAAAAAAAATGAATTCCATACCAATTGCAGGAATAAAATAGGAATAAATAACAAACGAGAAATACATACAAAACAAGAGAAAGGCACACATGAGAGAACAGGTCACATGACAGCACAGCATTATCTACCCACAATTTGAACTAAATAACAGATAGCACAGGCAATGAAAACAAACGGAAATCAGAATAAATTTAAAAACTTTTATTGATGTTAACTTGAAGTGCTGAATTAGCCCTGTTGTCAGTTCAAATCACTTCAATCTATAGCGCACTTTAAGGTCTTTAGACCTTAAAAAGTAATACACTGCAAGGTAAGCTTGCAGCATCTTACTTTAAGGTCAACTGTGAAACTTTGTGGAAAGCCTGAGACAAGTTGATGAGTCAGTGAAGCGCACTTCCTTCTGATGACGGCTATACTGAGGTGAGTTTTTAAGCATATCCTGAACTTTATTCATTATTAGACTTCTGACACCTGGCAAATAAACTCTCACGCGATATGAGAACATAACAGCAAAAAGCCAGTAGCTGGTACATGAATGGATAAAAATTGGATCCCTCTTAGATTGAATTGGTTGCCCTCTTATATTACGTTGTTTTGAACCTAACCGCATCCACTGAATTAATGCAGTTTTCAGGACAGTAAAAACAGAGAACTCTGATATACACAATTTCTGATTGCTGATAGTGTTTCTTAATGCAAAATGGGCTTCCATTTAAAATGCAATTGCTTTATGTTCGATCTTTAGCGAAGAAGGGTCATTTTTGATTCTGTGGACAAGGGATGCAAATGGAATGTGAAGGCAACAGGTAGTAGGGTGAATTAGGGTTTCGTGTGGTCTTCAGTGCATGAATTTTATTGCCACTTTATTTCAACTTTTTATTAATGTACTCAAAAGAAAAACAAGAACCACAAAGGAGATTCTTGTGATTCTTGTTTGTGCTATCTGTTTGTGAAAGAAAGCACATTTTACCACATCATACTGTGTTTGCTGCCATTTATTTTACTCGTCCTGCCTGAGTGTCTGGGCTGCGTTTGTCTGTGCACCTTTATTCTGGCCTTCTGCTGATGGGTTTCACATGCTGGGCTTTCCCTCTTGGTCCACACCCAGCAGCCTGCTGCTGACCACACACAGCCTACAAACTGATCCATCCATGCATCCATCCATGCATGCATGGCCTGGTTATTGTTGAGTTATCACCTCCAGCTCCTTGCTCATAACCAGGTAGATACTGGGCTGGGCCTGATCTCTGAGCTCAATAACAATGACAAAAATGCCAAACACTTTACTCTTCATGGTAAAAAATGTTTATAATACAGTAAAAACTGGATGTAGCCAAAATCAGTGTTTTATATACAGTGTAAGTGAACAACATTGCTACACTGCTGGTGTTTGATTGATAGAGGCTTTCTTTATAAGAACTATGATATCATTTCTTTTGCTGATTAACAGTTTTTATATAATTTTTATATCATATATAGCTTTCAAGAAGCCAAAGATCACTGGACGAAAAGACTACAGACCTGTGGCTCTGACATCTGGTCAGGAAGTCTTTTGAGCGCCTGGTTCTCTCCTATCTTAAGACCCTCACGGCCCCCCTCCTGGACCCCCTGCAGTTTGCATACAGAGCCAACAGGTCTGTAGACGATGCCATCAACATGGCCCTACACTTTGTCCTGCAGAATCTATGCTAGGATCCTGTTTGTGGACTTCAGCTCTACCTTCAACACCATCCTTTCAGACCTTCTTCAAGGATTGCTTTCCCAGATGAATGTGCCTGATCCCATCTGCCGGTGGATCACTGACTTCCTGACGGACAGGAAGCAACCAGTGAGGCTGGGGAAGAATGTCTTGGACTCCCGGACCATCAGCACGAGCTCCCCTCAGGGCTGTGTTCTTTCTTCTATGCCCTTCTCCCTGTACACCAACTGCCGCACCTCCAACCACCAGTCTGTCAAATTAATTAAGCTTGCAGATGACACCACCATTATTGGACTCCTCTCAGACGGGGATAAGTCTGCCTACAGGATGGAGGCTGAACATCTGGTGTCCTGATGCAGCCGCAACAACCAGGTGCTGAATAAGTGTTATTTTCATTTACCACTGGCCCAAGTACATTTTTATTGGCTTGTGAACAAAGCTGTAGTTTTTGTATTTTTAAATATTAACGCAATTTAATTGAGACATTATTTATATTATTTCACTTTCAATGTGAAAAATGCTGTAAAAACGTTGAAAATAATGGTCACCCCTGTTCGCTGCAATGTAAAATAGTACAACTGCTGTCAGCCTTCATTAAGTTGCATCATTTAAACATTTGCATATTTTTATTCAACTTCTGCAGGATGCTTTGATGAAAGACTCCCTTTTCCCAAGTAGAGGCTTTACTAGAGGTCACAGGAACAGCGCTGCTGTTTTGGATGCGGAAAAATGTTGTCTTTCACTCTACCTGAGCTCAGTGTCTCAGTAAGGGCTCCGCCTCATTGTAGCTGACGCTGAAATGTTTGTGTGGGTTGCCATGACAACACCAGAAGTGCATCTGAGATCGTGCCCAAATTCATGGGCTGCATCCTCCTGAGGACTCGGTGTTCTGACAAAACGTCTTACTTTGGCAAAACGTCCTACCGTAAGTAGTTCATGCGTTCTCGGCGGCTCTAGTGACCCTCGAACTCTCGGCTAGCTATCGAGGTGGTGGATAACATACGTCTCCCCCACAAGAGCACGAACCTACAACTTTTCTACTACTGTTTTTACAAGGCGTACACGGTAAAAACATTATGCTGTTATTTGTTAAGCACTTGTGCATCTTGTGAAAAGAAATAAGTGGCTGAGATGGATGTCATATGTGCTATTGATATTATTTTACTCGTTTCTAGTTTTCACGGTGCTCCATGATTGTGAGAGGAATAAAAAAGAATTGTGGACATCAGTACGAAGCATGGATTCTTTTGACCAGAGTAGATACACTGGTCCCTTGAATATACTAATCTTTTTGAGGTGGGTGACTGTTCCTGTGTATTTACAGAAACAATGGTTGTGATAACCTCAGCTGTTTCAGAGGGTGACTGTTCGTTGCTTTGCGCACTTTTAAATCTGTATACAATGGTTTGTTCCCTTTTTGTGTTCTGAGGTTTAAACAAAGATGTACTAGATGTATTATACCGGTCCCTCGAATCTACAAATCTTTTAGATGTGGATGACTGTTCATTTTCATCTGTGTTTACAGAAACACTGGGTGTTGGAACCTCAGTAGTTTCTTTTTGGCTGACAGACTCTGGAGCTGTACAAGAGGAATAAAGAGCTGCAATGCTTTTGTGAACCTGACCTGGGAAGGGAGAGAAATATATTTTTGTTTTGTTTTTGTTTGTCTTCTTGTTTTATTTGATTCCTTGTGGGATTTGGATCCAACAAGTAAAGTATGCATATTATGCACACACACAAACACACATGCAGCTATTACCATTTCTTGTATTCTTGAATAAAGACATTGATCTGACACATTTAAAATGCAGCCAATTGTTTTTATTGTTATATTATTAAGAAAAAAGAAAAGGTGGGGGGATGTAAAGAAGAGCTTAAAGGAAAGGGCTAGAGGAGAGAAATCCCCAACAATTAGCAGGGCATTTTTTTACTTGGACAAATTGTTAATAAAGTTTCCATATCTGTAACAATGATGACAGTATAATTGTTTATAAACAATTATATTGACAATTATATGTGTCCAGTATGTTGGCTCATTTTCTTTTACTTTTTGCATTTGAAAGTAAAAGTTGGGCTGATTTTGACACCATTACAAGAAGTGTTGTTAATGATTCTTTTTGAATTAAAATCAGGTTACCACAAATTGTTTTTTAATTTAATTTCATTTGAAATGTTTGTCAGTGGGTAAACAATTCGTAATGCAAAGTCAGAAACATCGAGTTATTCTTGTACTGCATGCTTGCAATAAATAAGTTGTCCTAACAGTCAGTCAAAGGAGCTTGGAAAGAAAAGCGTCTGGACTTCTTTGAGTTGAAGTGACTGATATATATATTTTTTGTCTGTTTGTTTTGTTGGTTTTTGTTTTTTGCCCTTTATCACCATTCCTCTTCCCTGCTGTTTTTCTTTCCCTCTTTCTTTCTCCCCTTTCTTTCCCCCAGTCATGTCTGTCCTATGTGTAGCAAGTGAAAATAAAATAAACAATAAAAACAAAGGTGAATCAAATAGACCAATACGGCAAGGCCGGGATGGTCCATTTGGTAAAGTAAATCCGTTAGTTATATTTAACATAATGTTAAATGGCAACATTCTGTTTACAATGTTACCATTTCACATTATGTTAAATGGTAACATTCTGTTTACAATGTTACCATTTCACATTATGTTAAATGGTAACATTCTGTTTACAATGTTACCATTTTACATTGTGTTAAATGGTAACATTCTGTTTACAATGTTACCATTTAACATTATGTTAAATGGTAACATTCTGTTTACAATGTTACCATTTCACATTGTGTTAAATGGTAACATTCTGTTTACAATGTTACCATTAACACCGTCGATCTTCACTGACATGATGCGATCCGATATGCGGGTAACTTCGACCACGTTGTGCCGGAGCTTTATTATTAGACTTCTGACACCTGGCAAATAAACTCTCACGCGATATGAGAACATAACAGCAAAAAGCCAGTAGCTGGTACATGAATGGATAAAAATGGGATGCAAATGGAATGTGAAGGCAACAGGTAGTAGGGTGAATTAGGGTTTCGTGTGGTCTTCAGTGCATGAATTTTATTGCCACTTTATTTCAACTTTTTATTAATATACTCAAAAGAAAAACAAGAACCACAAAGGAGATTCTTGTGATTCTTGTTTGTGCTATCTGTTTGTGAAAGAAAGCACATTTTACCACATCATACTGTGTTTGCTGCCATTTATTTTACTCGTCCTGCCTGAGTGTCTGGGCTGCGTTTGTCTGTGCACCTTTATTCTGGCCTTCTGCTGATGGGTTTCACATGCTGGGCTTTCCCTCTTGGTCCACACCCAGCAGCCTGCTGCTGACCACACACAGCCTACAAACTGATCCATCCATGCATCCATCCATGCATGCATGGCCTGGTTATTGTTGAGTTATCACCTCCAGCTCCTTGCTCATAACCAGGTAGATACTGGGCTGGGCCTGATCTCTGAGCTCAATAACAATGACAAAAATGCCAAACACTTTACTCTTCATGGTAAAAAATGTTTATAATACAGTAAAAACTGGATGTAGCCAAAATCAGTGTTTTATATACAGTGTAAGTGAACAACATTGCTACACTGCTGGTGTTTGATTGATAGAGGCTTTCTTTATAAGAACTATGATATCATTTCTTTTGCTGATTAACAGTTTTTATATAATTTTTATATCATATATAGCTTTCAAGAAGCCAAAGATCACTGGACGAAAAGACTACAGACCTGTGGCTCTGACATCTGGTCAGGAAGTCTTTTGAGCGCCTGGTTCTCTCCTATCTTAAGACCCTCACGGCCCCCCTCCTGGACCCCCTGCAGTTTGCATACAGAGCCAACAGGTCTGTAGACGATGCCATCAACATGGCCCTACACTTTGTCCTGCAGAATCTATGCTAGGATCCTGTTTGTGGACTTCAGCTCTACCTTCAACACCATCCTTTCAGACCTTCTTCAAGGATTGCTTTCCCAGATGAATGTGCCTGATCCCATCTGCCGGTGGATCACTGACTTCCTGACGGACAGGAAGCAACCAGTGAGGCTGGGGAAGAATGTCTTGGACTCCCGGACCATCAGCACGAGCTCCCCTCAGGGCTGTGTTCTTTCTTCTATGCCCTTCTCCCTGTACACCAACTGCCGCACCTCCAACCACCAGTCTGTCAAATTAATTAAGCTTGCAGATGACACCACCATTATTGGACTCCTCTCAGACGGGGATAAGTCTGCCTACAGGATGGAGGCTGAACATCTGGTGTCCTGATGCAGCCGCAACAACCAGGTGCTGAATAAGTGTTATTTTCATTTACCACTGGCCCAAGTACATTTTTATTGGCTTGTGAACAAAGCTGTAGTTTTTGTATTTTTAAATATTAACGCAATTTAATTGAGACATTATTTATATTATTTCACTTTCAATGTGAAAAATGCTGTAAAAACGTTGAAAATAATGGTCACCCCTGTTCGCTGCAATGTAAAATAGTACAACTGCTGTCAGCCTTCATTAAGTTGCATCATTTAAACATTTGCATATTTTTATTCAACTTCTGCAGGATGCTTTGATGAAAGACTCCCTTTTCCCAAGTAGAGGCTTTACTAGAGGTCACAGGAACAGCGCTGCTGTTTTGGATGCGGAAAAATGTTGTCTTTCACTCTACCTGAGCTCAGTGTCTCAGTAAGGGCTCCGCCTCATTGTAGCTGACGCTGAAATGTTTGTGTGGGTTGCCATGACAACACCAGAAGTGCATCTGAGATCGTGCCCAAATTCATGGGCTGCATCCTCCTGAGGACTCGGTGTTCTGACAAAACGTCTTACTTTGGCAAAACGTCCTACCGTAAGTAGTTCATGCGTTCTCGGCGGCTCTAGTGACCCTCGAACTCTCGGCTAGCTATCGAGGTGGTGGATAACATACGTCTCCCCCACAAGAGCACGAACCTACAACTTTTCTACTACTGTTTTTACAAGGCGTACACGGTAAAAACATTATGCTGTTATTTGTTAAGCACTTGTGCATCTTGTGAAAAGAAATAAGTGGCTGAGATGGATGTCATATGTGCTATTGATATTATTTTACTCGTTTCTAGTTTTCACGGTGCTCCATGATTGTGAGAGGAATAAAAAAGAATTGTGGACATCAGTACGAAGCATGGATTCTTTTGACCAGAGTAGATACACTGGTCCCTTGAATATACTAATCTTTTTGAGGTGGGTGACTGTTCCTGTGTATTTACAGAAACAATGGTTGTGATAACCTCAGCTGTTTCAGAGGGTGACTGTTCGTTGCTTTGCGCACTTTTAAATCTGTATACAATGGTTTGTTCCCTTTTTGTGTTCTGAGGTTTAAACAAAGATGTACTAGATGTATTATACCGGTCCCTCGAATCTACAAATCTTTTAGATGTGGATGACTGTTCATTTTCATCTGTGTTTACAGAAACACTGGGTGTTGGAACCTCAGTAGTTTCTTTTTGGCTGACAGACTCTGGAGCTGTACAAGAGGAATAAAGAGCTGCAATGCTTTTGTGAACCTGACCTGGGAAGGGAGAGAAATATATTTTTGTTTTGTTTTTGTTTGTCTTCTTGTTTTATTTGATTCCTTGTGGGATTTGGATCCAACAAGTAAAGTATGCATATTATGCACACACACAAACACACATGCAGCTATTACCATTTCTTGTATTCTTGAATAAAGACATTGATCTGACACATTTAAAATGCAGCCAATTGTTTTTATTGTTATATTATTAAGAAAAAAGAAAAGGTGGGGGGATGTAAAGAAGAGCTTAAAGGAAAGGGCTAGAGGAGAGAAATCCCCAACAATTAGCAGGGCATTTTTTTACTTGGACAAATTGTTAATAAAGTTTCCATATCTGTAACAATGATGACAGTATAATTGTTTATAAACAATTATATTGACAATTATATGTGTCCAGTATGTTGGCTCATTTTCTTTTACTTTTTGCATTTGAAAGTAAAAGTTGGGCTGATTTTGACACCATTACAAGAAGTGTTGTTAATGATTCTTTTTGAATTAAAATCAGGTTACCACAAATTGTTTTTTAATTTCATTTCATTTGAAATGTTTGTCAGTGGGTAAACAATTCGTAATGCAAAGTCAGAAACATCGAGTTATTCTTGTACTGCATGCTTGCAATAAATAAGTTGTCCTAACAGTCAGTCAAAGGAGCTTGGAAAGAAAAGCGTCTGGACTTCTTTGAGTTGAAGTGACTGATATATATATTTTTTGTCTGTTTGTTTTGTTGGTTTTTGTTTTTTGCCCTTTATCACCATTCCTCTTCCCTGCTGTTTTTCTTTCCCTCTTTCTTTCTCCCCTTTCTTTCCCCCAGTCATGTCTGTCCTATGTGTAGCAAGTGAAAATAAAATAAACAATAAAAACAAAGGTGAATCAAATAGACCAATACGGCAAGGCCGGGATGGTCCATTTGGTAAAGTAAATCCGTTAGTTATATTTAACATAATGTTAAATGGCAACATTCTGTTTACAATGTTACCATTTCACATTATGTTAAATGGTAACATTCTGTTTACAATGTTACCATTTCACATTATGTTAAATGGTAACATTCTGTTTACAATGTTACCATTTTACATTGTGTTAAATGGTAACATTCTGTTTACAATGTTACCATTTCACATTGTGTTAAATGGTAACATTCTGTTTACAATGTTACCATTAACACCGTCGATCTTCACTGACATGATGCGATCCGATATGCGGGTAACTTCGACCACGTTGTGCCGGAGCTTTATTATTAGACTTCTGACACCTGGCAAATAAACTCTCACGCGATATGAGAACATAACAGCAAAAAGCCAGTAGCTGGTACATGAATGGATAAAAATGGGATGCAAATGGAATGTGAAGGCAACAGGTAGTAGGGTGAATTAAGGTTTCGTGTGGTCTTCAGTGCATGAATTTTATTGCCACTTTATTTCAACTTTTTATTAATATACTCAAAAGAAAAACAAGAACCACAAAGGAGATTCTTGTGATTCTTGTTTGTGCTATCTGTTTGTGAAAGAAAGCACATTTTACCACATCATACTGTGTTTGCTGCCATTTATTTTACTCGTCCTGCCTGAGTGTCTGGGCTGCGTTTGTCTGTGCACCTTTATTCTGGCCTTCTGCTGATGGGTTTCACATGCTGGGCTTTCCCTCTTGGTCCACACCCAGCAGCCTGCTGCTGACCACACACAGCCTACAAACTGATCCATCCATGCATCCATCCATGCATGCATGGCCTGGTTATTGTTGAGTTATCACCTCCAGCTCCTTGCTCATAACCAGGTAGATACTGGGCTGGGCCTGATCTCTGAGCTCAATAACAATGACAAAAATGCCAAACACTTTACTCTTCATGGTAAAAAATGTTTATAATACAGTAAAAACTGGATGTAGCCAAAATCAGTGTTTTATATACAGTGTAAGTGAACAACATTGCTACACTGCTGGTGTTTGATTGATAGAGGCTTTCTTTATAAGAACTATGATATCATTTCTTTTGCTGATTAACAGTTTTTATATAATTTTTATATCATATATAGCTTTCAAGAAGCCAAAGATCACTGGACGAAAAGACTACAGACCTGTGGCTCTGACATCTGGTCAGGAAGTCTTTTGAGCGCCTGGTTCTCTCCTATCTTAAGACCCTCACGGCCCCCCTCCTGGACCCCCTGCAGTTTGCATACAGAGCCAACAGGTCTGTAGACGATGCCATCAACATGGCCCTACACTTTGTCCTGCAGAATCTATGCTAGGATCCTGTTTGTGGACTTCAGCTCTACCTTCAACACCATCCTTTCAGACCTTCTTCAAGGATTGCTTTCCCAGATGAATGTGCCTGATCCCATCTGCCGGTGGATCACTGACTTCCTGACGGACAGGAAGCAACCAGTGAGGCTGGGGAAGAATGTCTTGGACTCCCGGACCATCAGCACGAGCTCCCCTCAGGGCTGTGTTCTTTCTTCTATGCCCTTCTCCCTGTACACCAACTGCCGCACCTCCAACCACCAGTCTGTCAAATTAATTAAGCTTGCAGATGACACCACCATTATTGGACTCCTCTCAGACGGGGATAAGTCTGCCTACAGGATGGAGGCTGAACATCTGGTGTCCTGATGCAGCCGCAACAACCAGGTGCTGAATAAGTGTTATTTTCATTTACCACTGGCCCAAGTACATTTTTATTGGCTTGTGAACAAAGCTGTAGTTTTTGTATTTTTAAATATTAACGCAATTTAATTGAGACATTATTTATATTATTTCACTTTCAATGTGAAAAATGCTGTAAAAACGTTGAAAATAATGGTCACCCCTGTTCGCTGCAATGTAAAATAGTACAACTGCTGTCAGCCTTCATTAAGTTGCATCATTTAAACATTTGCATATTTTTATTCAACTTCTGCAGGATGCTTTGATGAAAGACTCCCTTTTCCCAAGTAGAGGCTTTACTAGAGGTCACAGGAACAGCGCTGCTGTTTTGGATGCGGAAAAATGTTGTCTTTCACTCTACCTGAGCTCAGTGTCTCAGTAAGGGCTCCGCCTCATTGTAGCTGACGCTGAAATGTTTGTGTGGGTTGCCATGACAACACCAGAAGTGCATCTGAGATCGTGCCCAAATTCATGGGCTGCATCCTCCTGAGGACTCGGTGTTCTGACAAAACGTCTTACTTTGGCAAAACGTCCTACCGTAAGTAGTTCATGCGTTCTCGGCGGCTCTAGTGACCCTCGAACTCTCGGCTAGCTATCGAGGTGGTGGATAACATACGTCTCCCCCACAAGAGCACGAACCTACAACTTTTCTACTACTGTTTTTACAAGGCGTACACGGTAAAAACATTATGCTGTTATTTGTTAAGCACTTGTGCATCTTGTGAAAAGAAATAAGTGGCTGAGATGGATGTCATATGTGCTATTGATATTATTTTACTCGTTTCTAGTTTTCACGGTGCTCCATGATTGTGAGAGGAATAAAAAAGAATTGTGGACATCAGTACGAAGCATGGATTCTTTTGACCAGAGTAGATACACTGGTCCCTTGAATATACTAATCTTTTTGAGGTGGGTGACTGTTCCTGTGTATTTACAGAAACAATGGTTGTGATAACCTCAGCTGTTTCAGAGGGTGACTGTTCGTTGCTTTGCGCACTTTTAAATCTGTATACAATGGTTTGTTCCCTTTTTGTGTTCTGAGGTTTAAACAAAGATGTACTAGATGTATTATACCGGTCCCTCGAATCTACAAATCTTTTAGATGTGGATGACTGTTCATTTTCATCTGTGTTTACAGAAACACTGGGTGTTGGAACCTCAGTAGTTTCTTTTTGGCTGACAGACTCTGGAGCTGTACAAGAGGAATAAAGAGCTGCAATGCTTTTGTGAACCTGACCTGGGAAGGGAGAGAAATATATTTTTGTTTTGTTTTTGTTTGTCTTCTTGTTTTATTTGATTCCTTGTGGGATTTGGATCCAACAAGTAAAGTATGCATATTATGCACACACACAAACACACATGCAGCTATTACCATTTCTTGTATTCTTGAATAAAGACATTGATCTGACACATTTAAAATGCAGCCAATTGTTTTTATTGTTATATTATTAAGAAAAAAGAAAAGGTGGGGGGATGTAAAGAAGAGCTTAAAGGAAAGGGCTAGAGGAGAGAAATCCCCAACAATTAGCAGGGCATTTTTTTACTTGGACAAATTGTTAATAAAGTTTCCATATCTGTAACAATGATGACAGTATAATTGTTTATAAACAATTATATTGACAATTATATGTGTCCAGTATGTTGGCTCATTTTCTTTTACTTTTTGCATTTGAAAGTAAAAGTTGGGCTGATTTTGACACCATTACAAGAAGTGTTGTTAATGATTCTTTTTGAATTAAAATCAGGTTACCACAAATTGTTTTTTAATTTCATTTCATTTGAAATGTTTGTCAGTGGGTAAACAATTCGTAATGCAAAGTCAGAAACATCGAGTTATTCTTGTACTGCATGCTTGCAATAAATAAGTTGTCCTAACAGTCAGTCAAAGGAGCTTGGAAAGAAAAGCGTCTGGACTTCTTTGAGTTGAAGTGACTGATATATATATTTTTTGTCTGTTTGTTTTGTTGGTTTTTGTTTTTTGCCCTTTATCACCATTCCTCTTCCCTGCTGTTTTTCTTTCCCTCTTTCTTTCTCCCCTTTCTTTCCCCCAGTCATGTCTGTCCTATGTGTAGCAAGTGAAAATAAAATAAACAATAAAAACAAAGGTGAATCAAATAGACCAATACGGCAAGGCCGGGATGGTCCATTTGGTAAAGTAAATCCGTTAGTTATATTTAACATAATGTTAAATGGCAACATTCTGTTTACAATGTTACCATTTCACATTATGTTAAATGGTAACATTCTGTTTACAATGTTACCATTTCACATTATGTTAAATGGTAACATTCTGTTTACAATGTTACCATTTTACATTGTGTTAAATGGTAACATTCTGTTTACAATGTTACCATTTCACATTGTGTTAAATGGTAACATTCTGTTTACAATGTTACCATTAACACCGTCGATCTTCACTGACATGATGCGATCCGATATGCGGGTAACTTCGACCACGTTGTGCCGGAGCTTTATTATTAGACTTCTGACACCTGGCAAATAAACTCTCACGCGATATGAGAACATAACAGCAAAAAGCCAGTAGCTGGTACATGAATGGATAAAAATGGGATGCAAATGGAATGTGAAGGCAACAGGTAGTAGGGTGAATTAAGGTTTCGTGTGGTCTTCAGTGCATGAATTTTATTGCCACTTTATTTCAACTTTTTATTAATATACTCAAAAGAAAAACAAGAACCACAAAGGAGATTCTTGTGATTCTTGTTTGTGCTATCTGTTTGTGAAAGAAAGCACATTTTACCACATCATACTGTGTTTGCTGCCATTTATTTTACTCGTCCTGCCTGAGTGTCTGGGCTGCGTTTGTCTGTGCACCTTTATTCTGGCCTTCTGCTGATGGGTTTCACATGCTGGGCTTTCCCTCTTGGTCCACACCCAGCAGCCTGCTGCTGACCACACACAGCCTACAAACTGATCCATCCATGCATCCATCCATGCATGCATGGCCTGGTTATTGTTGAGTTATCACCTCCAGCTCCTTGCTCATAACCAGGTAGATACTGGGCTGGGCCTGATCTCTGAGCTCAATAACAATGACAAAAATGCCAAACACTTTACTCTTCATGGTAAAAAATGTTTATAATACAGTAAAAACTGGATGTAGCCAAAATCAGTGTTTTATATACAGTGTAAGTGAACAACATTGCTACACTGCTGGTGTTTGATTGATAGAGGCTTTCTTTATAAGAACTATGATATCATTTCTTTTGCTGATTAACAGTTTTTATATAATTTTTATATCATATATAGCTTTCAAGAAGCCAAAGATCACTGGACGAAAAGACTACAGACCTGTGGCTCTGACATCTGGTCAGGAAGTCTTTTGAGCGCCTGGTTCTCTCCTATCTTAAGACCCTCACGGCCCCCCTCCTGGACCCCCTGCAGTTTGCATACAGAGCCAACAGGTCTGTAGACGATGCCATCAACATGGCCCTACACTTTGTCCTGCAGAATCTATGCTAGGATCCTGTTTGTGGACTTCAGCTCTACCTTCAACACCATCCTTTCAGACCTTCTTCAAGGATTGCTTTCCCAGATGAATGTGCCTGATCCCATCTGCCGGTGGATCACTGACTTCCTGACGGACAGGAAGCAACCAGTGAGGCTGGGGAAGAATGTCTTGGACTCCCGGACCATCAGCACGAGCTCCCCTCAGGGCTGTGTTCTTTCTTCTATGCCCTTCTCCCTGTACACCAACTGCCGCACCTCCAACCACCAGTCTGTCAAATTAATTAAGCTTGCAGATGACACCACCATTATTGGACTCCTCTC
Source organism: Diplotaxodon limnothrissa (assembly GCF_057381915.1). Lineage (NCBI taxonomy): Eukaryota > Metazoa > Chordata > Actinopteri > Cichliformes > Cichlidae > Diplotaxodon > Diplotaxodon limnothrissa. The sequence goes on along the minus strand of NC_140597.1, from coordinate 10,231,265 downwards.
AGACGGGGATAAGTCTGCCTACAGGATGGAGGCTGAACATCTGGTGTCCTGATGCAGCCGCAACAACCAGGTGCTGAATAAGTGTTATTTTCATTTACCACTGGCCCAAGTACATTTTTATTGGCTTGTGAACAAAGCTGTAGTTTTTGTATTTTTAAATATTAACGCAATTTAATTGAGACATTATTTATATTATTTCACTTTCAATGTGAAAAATGCTGTAAAAACGTTGAAAATAATGGTCACCCCTGTTCGCTGCAATGTAAAATAGTACAACTGCTGTCAGCCTTCATTAAGTTGCATCATTTAAACATTTGCATATTTTTATTCAACTTCTGCAGGATGCTTTGATGAAAGACTCCCTTTTCCCAAGTAGAGGCTTTACTAGAGGTCACAGGAACAGCGCTGCTGTTTTGGATGCGGAAAAATGTTGTCTTTCACTCTACCTGAGCTCAGTGTCTCAGTAAGGGCTCCGCCTCATTGTAGCTGACGCTGAAATGTTTGTGTGGGTTGCCATGACAACACCAGAAGTGCATCTGAGATCGTGCCCAAATTCATGGGCTGCATCCTCCTGAGGACTCGGTGTTCTGACAAAACGTCTTACTTTGGCAAAACGTCCTACCGTAAGTAGTTCATGCGTTCTCGGCGGCTCTAGTGACCCTCGAACTCTCGGCTAGCTATCGAGGTGGTGGATAACATACGTCTCCCCCACAAGAGCACGAACCTACAACTTTTCTACTACTGTTTTTACAAGGCGTACACGGTAAAAACATTATGCTGTTATTTGTTAAGCACTTGTGCATCTTGTGAAAAGAAATAAGTGGCTGAGATGGATGTCATATGTGCTATTGATATTATTTTACTCGTTTCTAGTTTTCACGGTGCTCCATGATTGTGAGAGGAATAAAAAAGAATTGTGGACATCAGTACGAAGCATGGATTCTTTTGACCAGAGTAGATACACTGGTCCCTTGAATATACTAATCTTTTTGAGGTGGGTGACTGTTCCTGTGTATTTACAGAAACAATGGTTGTGATAACCTCAGCTGTTTCAGAGGGTGACTGTTCGTTGCTTTGCGCACTTTTAAATCTGTATACAATGGTTTGTTCCCTTTTTGTGTTCTGAGGTTTAAACAAAGATGTACTAGATGTATTATACCGGTCCCTCGAATCTACAAATCTTTTAGATGTGGATGACTGTTCATTTTCATCTGTGTTTACAGAAACACTGGGTGTTGGAACCTCAGTAGTTTCTTTTTGGCTGACAGACTCTGGAGCTGTACAAGAGGAATAAAGAGCTGCAATGCTTTTGTGAACCTGACCTGGGAAGGGAGAGAAATATATTTTTGTTTTGTTTTTGTTTGTCTTCTTGTTTTATTTGATTCCTTGTGGGATTTGGATCCAACAAGTAAAGTATGCATATTATGCACACACACAAACACACATGCAGCTATTACCATTTCTTGTATTCTTGAATAAAGACATTGATCTGACACATTTAAAATGCAGCCAATTGTTTTTATTGTTATATTATTAAGAAAAAAGAAAAGGTGGGGGGATGTAAAGAAGAGCTTAAAGGAAAGGGCTAGAGGAGAGAAATCCCCAACAATTAGCAGGGCATTTTTTTACTTGGACAAATTGTTAATAAAGTTTCCATATCTGTAACAATGATGACAGTATAATTGTTTATAAACAATTATATTGACAATTATATGTGTCCAGTATGTTGGCTCATTTTCTTTTACTTTTTGCATTTGAAAGTAAAAGTTGGGCTGATTTTGACACCATTACAAGAAGTGTTGTTAATGATTCTTTTTGAATTAAAATCAGGTTACCACAAATTGTTTTTTAATTTAATTTCATTTGAAATGTTTGTCAGTGGGTAAACAATTCGTAATGCAAAGTCAGAAACATCGAGTTATTCTTGTACTGCATGCTTGCAATAAATAAGTTGTCCTAACAGTCAGTCAAAGGAGCTTGGAAAGAAAAGCGTCTGGACTTCTTTGAGTTGAAGTGACTGATATATATATTTTTTGTCTGTTTGTTTTGTTGGTTTTTGTTTTTTGCCCTTTATCACCATTCCTCTTCCCTGCTGTTTTTCTTTCCCTCTTTCTTTCTCCCCTTTCTTTCCCCCAGTCATGTCTGTCCTATGTGTAGCAAGTGAAAATAAAATAAACAATAAAAACAAAGGTGAATCAAATAGACCAATACGGCAAGGCCGGGATGGTCCATTTGGTAAAGTAAATCCGTTAGTTATATTTAACATAATGTTAAATGGCAACATTCTGTTTACAATGTTACCATTTCACATTATGTTAAATGGTAACATTCTGTTTACAATGTTACCATTTCACATTATGTTAAATGGTAACATTCTGTTTACAATGTTACCATTTTACATTGTGTTAAATGGTAACATTCTGTTTACAATGTTACCATTTAACATTATGTTAAATGGTAACATTCTGTTTACAATGTTACCATTTCACATTGTGTTAAATGGTAACATTCTGTTTACAATGTTACCATTAACACCGTCGATCTTCACTGACATGATGCGATCCGATATGCGGGTAACTTCGACCACGTTGTGCCGGAGCTTTATTATTAGACTTCTGACACCTGGCAAATAAACTCTCACGCGATATGAGAACATAACAGCAAAAAGCCAGTAGCTGGTACATGAATGGATAAAAATGGGATGCAAATGGAATGTGAAGGCAACAGGTAGTAGGGTGAATTAGGGTTTCGTGTGGTCTTCAGTGCATGAATTTTATTGCCACTTTATTTCAACTTTTTATTAATATACTCAAAAGAAAAACAAGAACCACAAAGGAGATTCTTGTGATTCTTGTTTGTGCTATCTGTTTGTGAAAGAAAGCACATTTTACCACATCATACTGTGTTTGCTGCCATTTATTTTACTCGTCCTGCCTGAGTGTCTGGGCTGCGTTTGTCTGTGCACCTTTATTCTGGCCTTCTGCTGATGGGTTTCACATGCTGGGCTTTCCCTCTTGGTCCACACCCAGCAGCCTGCTGCTGACCACACACAGCCTACAAACTGATCCATCCATGCATCCATCCATGCATGCATGGCCTGGTTATTGTTGAGTTATCACCTCCAGCTCCTTGCTCATAACCAGGTAGATACTGGGCTGGGCCTGATCTCTGAGCTCAATAACAATGACAAAAATGCCAAACACTTTACTCTTCATGGTAAAAAATGTTTATAATACAGTAAAAACTGGATGTAGCCAAAATCAGTGTTTTATATACAGTGTAAGTGAACAACATTGCTACACTGCTGGTGTTTGATTGATAGAGGCTTTCTTTATAAGAACTATGATATCATTTCTTTTGCTGATTAACAGTTTTTATATAATTTTTATATCATATATAGCTTTCAAGAAGCCAAAGATCACTGGACGAAAAGACTACAGACCTGTGGCTCTGACATCTGGTCAGGAAGTCTTTTGAGCGCCTGGTTTTCTCCTATCTTAAGACCCTCACGGCCCCCCTCCTGGACCCCCTGCAGTTTGCATACAGAGCCAACAGGTCTGTAGACGATGCCATCAACATGGCCCTACACTTTGTCCTGCAGAATCTATGCTAGGATCCTGTTTGTGGACTTCAGCTCTACCTTCAACACCATCCTTTCAGACCTTCTTCAAGGATTGCTTTCCCAGATGAATGTGCCTGATCCCATCTGCCGGTGGATCACTGACTTCCTGACGGACAGGAAGCAACCAGTGAGGCTGGGGAAGAATGTCTTGGACTCCCGGACCATCAGCACGAGCTCCCCTCAGGGCTGTGTTCTTTCTTCTATGCCCTTCTCCCTGTACACCAACTGCCGCACCTCCAACCACCAGTCTGTCAAATTAATTAAGCTTGCAGATGACACCACCATTATTGGACTCCTCTCAGACGGGGATAAGTCTGCCTACAGGATGGAGGCTGAACATCTGGTGTCCTGATGCAGCCGCAACAACCAGGTGCTGAATAAGTGTTATTTTCATTTACCACTGGCCCAAGTACATTTTTATTGGCTTGTGAACAAAGCTGTAGTTTTTGTATTTTTAAATATTAACGCAATTTAATTGAGACATTATTTATATTATTTCACTTTCAATGTGAAAAATGCTGTAAAAACGTTGAAAATAATGGTCACCCCTGTTCGCTGCAATGTAAAATAGTACAACTGCTGTCAGCCTTCATTAAGTTGCATCATTTAAACATTTGCATATTTTTATTCAACTTCTGCAGGATGCTTTGATGAAAGACTCCCTTTTCCCAAGTAGAGGCTTTACTAGAGGTCACAGGAACAGCGCTGCTGTTTTGGATGCGGAAAAATGTTGTCTTTCACTCTACCTGAGCTCAGTGTCTCAGTAAGGGCTCCGCCTCATTGTAGCTGACGCTGAAATGTTTGTGTGGGTTGCCATGACAACACCAGAAGTGCATCTGAGATCGTGCCCAAATTCATGGGCTGCATCCTCCTGAGGACTCGGTGTTCTGACAAAACGTCTTACTTTGGCAAAACGTCCTACCGTAAGTAGTTCATGCGTTCTCGGCGGCTCTAGTGACCCTCGAACTCTCGGCTAGCTATCGAGGTGGTGGATAACATACGTCTCCCCCACAAGAGCACGAACCTACAACTTTTCTACTACTGTTTTTACAAGGCGTACACGGTAAAAACATTATGCTGTTATTTGTTAAGCACTTGTGCATCTTGTGAAAAGAAATAAGTGGCTGAGATGGATGTCATATGTGCTATTGATATTATTTTACTCGTTTCTAGTTTTCACGGTGCTCCATGATTGTGAGAGGAATAAAAAAGAATTGTGGACATCAGTACGAAGCATGGATTCTTTTGACCAGAGTAGATACACTGGTCCCTTGAATATACTAATCTTTTTGAGGTGGGTGACTGTTCCTGTGTATTTACAGAAACAATGGTTGTGATAACCTCAGCTGTTTCAGAGGGTGACTGTTCGTTGCTTTGCGCACTTTTAAATCTGTATACAATGGTTTGTTCCCTTTTTGTGTTCTGAGGTTTAAACAAAGATGTACTAGATGTATTATACCGGTCCCTCGAATCTACAAATCTTTTAGATGTGGATGACTGTTCATTTTCATCTGTGTTTACAGAAACACTGGGTGTTGGAACCTCAGTAGTTTCTTTTTGGCTGACAGACTCTGGAGCTGTACAAGAGGAATAAAGAGCTGCAATGCTTTTGTGAACCTGACCTGGGAAGGGAGAGAAATATATTTTTGTTTTGTTTTTGTTTGTCTTCTTGTTTTATTTGATTCCTTGTGGGATTTGGATCCAACAAGTAAAGTATGCATATTATGCACACACACAAACACACATGCAGCTATTACCATTTCTTGTATTCTTGAATAAAGACATTGATCTGACACATTTAAAATGCAGCCAATTGTTTTTATTGTTATATTATTAAGAAAAAAGAAAAGGTGGGGGGATGTAAAGAAGAGCTTAAAGGAAAGGGCTAGAGGAGAGAAATCCCCAACAATTAGCAGGGCATTTTTTTACTTGGACAAATTGTTAATAAAGTTTCCATATCTGTAACAATGATGACAGTATAATTGTTTATAAACAATTATATTGACAATTATATGTGTCCAGTATGTTGGCTCATTTTCTTTTACTTTTTGCATTTGAAAGTAAAAGTTGGGCTGATTTTGACACCATTACAAGAAGTGTTGTTAATGATTCTTTTTGAATTAAAATCAGGTTACCACAAATTGTTTTTTAATTTCATTTCATTTGAAATGTTTGTCAGTGGGTAAACAATTCGTAATGCAAAGTCAGAAACATCGAGTTATTCTTGTACTGCATGCTTGCAATAAATAAGTTGTCCTAACAGTCAGTCAAAGGAGCTTGGAAAGAAAAGCGTCTGGACTTCTTTGAGTTGAAGTGACTGATATATATATTTTTTGTCTGTTTGTTTTGTTGGTTTTTGTTTTTTGCCCTTTATCACCATTCCTCTTCCCTGCTGTTTTTCTTTCCCTCTTTCTTTCTCCCCTTTCTTTCCCCCAGTCATGTCTGTCCTATGTGTAGCAAGTGAAAATAAAATAAACAATAAAAACAAAGGTGAATCAAATAGACCAATACGGCAAGGCCGGGATGGTCCATTTGGTAAAGTAAATCCGTTAGTTATATTTAACATAATGTTAAATGGCAACATTCTGTTTACAATGTTACCATTTCACATTATGTTAAATGGTAACATTCTGTTTACAATGTTACCATTTCACATTATGTTAAATGGTAACATTCTGTTTACAATGTTACCATTTTACATTGTGTTAAATGGTAACATTCTGTTTACAATGTTACCATTTAACATTATGTTAAATGGTAACATTCTGTTTACAATGTTACCATTTCACATTGTGTTAAATGGTAACATTCTGTTTACAATGTTACCATTAACACCGTCGATCTTCACTGACATGATGCGATCCGATATGCGGGTAACTTCGACCACGTTGTGCCGGAGCTTTATTATTAGACTTCTGACACCTGGCAAATAAACTCTCACGCGATATGAGAACATAACAGCAAAAAGCCAGTAGCTGGTACATGAATGGATAAAAATGGGATGCAAATGGAATGTGAAGGCAACAGGTAGTAGGGTGAATTAGGGTTTCGTGTGGTCTTCAGTGCATGAATTTTATTGCCACTTTATTTCAACTTTTTATTAATATACTCAAAAGAAAAACAAGAACCACAAAGGAGATTCTTGTGATTCTTGTTTGTGCTATCTGTTTGTGAAAGAAAGCACATTTTACCACATCATACTGTGTTTGCTGCCATTTATTTTACTCGTCCTGCCTGAGTGTCTGGGCTGCGTTTGTCTGTGCACCTTTATTCTGGCCTTCTGCTGATGGGTTTCACATGCTGGGCTTTCCCTCTTGGTCCACACCCAGCAGCCTGCTGCTGACCACACACAGCCTACAAACTGATCCATCCATGCATCCATCCATGCATGCATGGCCTGGTTATTGTTGAGTTATCACCTCCAGCTCCTTGCTCATAACCAGGTAGATACTGGGCTGGGCCTGATCTCTGAGCTCAATAACAATGACAAAAATGCCAAACACTTTACTCTTCATGGTAAAAAATGTTTATAATACAGTAAAAACTGGATGTAGCCAAAATCAGTGTTTTATATACAGTGTAAGTGAACAACATTGCTACACTGCTGGTGTTTGATTGATAGAGGCTTTCTTTATAAGAACTATGATATCATTTCTTTTGCTGATTAACAGTTTTTATATAATTTTTATATCATATATAGCTTTCAAGAAGCCAAAGATCACTGGACGAAAAGACTACAGACCTGTGGCTCTGACATCTGGTCAGGAAGTCTTTTGAGCGCCTGGTTCTCTCCTATCTTAAGACCCTCACGGCCCCCCTCCTGGACCCCCTGCAGTTTGCATACAGAGCCAACAGGTCTGTAGACGATGCCATCAACATGGCCCTACACTTTGTCCTGCAGAATCTATGCTAGGATCCTGTTTGTGGACTTCAGCTCTACCTTCAACACCATCCTTTCAGACCTTCTTCAAGGATTGCTTTCCCAGATGAATGTGCCTGATCCCATCTGCCGGTGGATCACTGACTTCCTGACGGACAGGAAGCAACCAGTGAGGCTGGGGAAGAATGTCTTGGACTCCCGGACCATCAGCACGAGCTCCCCTCAGGGCTGTGTTCTTTCTTCTATGCCCTTCTCCCTGTACACCAACTGCCGCACCTCCAACCACCAGTCTGTCAAATTAATTAAGCTTGCAGATGACACCACCATTATTGGACTCCTCTCAGACGGGGATAAGTCTGCCTACAGGATGGAGGCTGAACATCTGGTGTCCTGATGCAGCCGCAACAACCAGGTGCTGAATAAGTGTTATTTTCATTTACCACTGGCCCAAGTACATTTTTATTGGCTTGTGAACAAAGCTGTAGTTTTTGTATTTTTAAATATTAACGCAATTTAATTGAGACATTATTTATATTATTTCACTTTCAATGTGAAAAATGCTGTAAAAACGTTGAAAATAATGGTCACCCCTGTTCGCTGCAATGTAAAATAGTACAACTGCTGTCAGCCTTCATTAAGTTGCATCATTTAAACATTTGCATATTTTTATTCAACTTCTGCAGGATGCTTTGATGAAAGACTCCCTTTTCCCAAGTAGAGGCTTTACTAGAGGTCACAGGAACAGCGCTGCTGTTTTGGATGCGGAAAAATGTTGTCTTTCACTCTACCTGAGCTCAGTGTCTCAGTAAGGGCTCCGCCTCATTGTAGCTGACGCTGAAATGTTTGTGTGGGTTGCCATGACAACACCAGAAGTGCATCTGAGATCGTGCCCAAATTCATGGGCTGCATCCTCCTGAGGACTCGGTGTTCTGACAAAACGTCTTACTTTGGCAAAACGTCCTACCGTAAGTAGTTCATGCGTTCTCGGCGGCTCTAGTGACCCTCGAACTCTCGGCTAGCTATCGAGGTGGTGGATAACATACGTCTCCCCCACAAGAGCACGAACCTACAACTTTTCTACTACTGTTTTTACAAGGCGTACACGGTAAAAACATTATGCTGTTATTTGTTAAGCACTTGTGCATCTTGTGAAAAGAAATAAGTGGCTGAGATGGATGTCATATGTGCTATTGATATTATTTTACTCGTTTCTAGTTTTCACGGTGCTCCATGATTGTGAGAGGAATAAAAAAGAATTGTGGACATCAGTACGAAGCATGGATTCTTTTGACCAGAGTAGATACACTGGTCCCTTGAATATACTAATCTTTTTGAGGTGGGTGACTGTTCCTGTGTATTTACAGAAACAATGGTTGTGATAACCTCAGCTGTTTCAGAGGGTGACTGTTCGTTGCTTTGCGCACTTTTAAATCTGTATACAATGGTTTGTTCCCTTTTTGTGTTCTGAGGTTTAAACAAAGATGTACTAGATGTATTATACCGGTCCCTCGAATCTACAAATCTTTTAGATGTGGATGACTGTTCATTTTCATCTGTGTTTACAGAAACACTGGGTGTTGGAACCTCAGTAGTTTCTTTTTGGCTGACAGACTCTGGAGCTGTACAAGAGGAATAAAGAGCTGCAATGCTTTTGTGAACCTGACCTGGGAAGGGAGAGAAATATATTTTTGTTTTGTTTTTGTTTGTCTTCTTGTTTTATTTGATTCCTTGTGGGATTTGGATCCAACAAGTAAAGTATGCATATTATGCACACACACAAACACACATGCAGCTATTACCATTTCTTGTATTCTTGAATAAAGACATTGATCTGACACATTTAAAATGCAGCCAATTGTTTTTATTGTTATATTATTAAGAAAAAAGAAAAGGTGGGGGGATGTAAAGAAGAGCTTAAAGGAAAGGGCTAGAGGAGAGAAATCCCCAACAATTAGCAGGGCATTTTTTTACTTGGACAAATTGTTAATAAAGTTTCCATATCTGTAACAATGATGACAGTATAATTGTTTATAAACAATTATATTGACAATTATATGTGTCCAGTATGTTGGCTCATTTTCTTTTACTTTTTGCATTTGAAAGTAAAAGTTGGGCTGATTTTGACACCATTACAAGAAGTGTTGTTAATGATTCTTTTTGAATTAAAATCAGGTTACCACAAATTGTTTTTTAATTTAATTTCATTTGAAATGTTTGTCAGTGGGTAAACAATTCGTAATGCAAAGTCAGAAACATCGAGTTATTCTTGTACTGCATGCTTGCAATAAATAAGTTGTCCTAACAGTCAGTCAAAGGAGCTTGGAAAGAAAAGCGTCTGGACTTCTTTGAGTTGAAGTGACTGATATATATATTTTTTGTCTGTTTGTTTTGTTGGTTTTTGTTTTTTGCCCTTTATCACCATTCCTCTTCCCTGCTGTTTTTCTTTCCCTCTTTCTTTCTCCCCTTTCTTTCCCCCAGTCATGTCTGTCCTATGTGTAGCAAGTGAAAATAAAATAAACAATAAAAACAAAGGTGAATCAAATAGACCAATACGGCAAGGCCGGGATGGTCCATTTGGTAAAGTAAATCCGTTAGTTATATTTAACATAATGTTAAATGGCAACATTCTGTTTACAATGTTACCATTTCACATTATGTTAAATGGTAACATTCTGTTTACAATGTTACCATTTCACATTATGTTAAATGGTAACATTCTGTTTACAATGTTACCATTTTACATTGTGTTAAATGGTAACATTCTGTTTACAATGTTACCATTTAACATTATGTTAAATGGTAACATTCTGTTTACAATGTTACCATTTCACATTGTGTTAAATGGTAACATTCTGTTTACAATGTTACCATTAACACCGTCGATCTTCACTGACATGATGCGATCCGATATGCGGGTAACTTCGACCACGTTGTGCTGGAGCTTTATTATTAGACTTCTGACACCTGGCAAATAAACTCTCACGCGATATGAGAACATAACAGCAAAAAGCCAGTAGCTGGTACATGAATGGATAAAAATGGGATGCAAATGGAATGTGAAGGCAACAGGTAGTAGGGTGAATTAGGGTTTCGTGTGGTCTTCAGTGCATGAATTTTATTGCCACTTTATTTCAACTTTTTATTAATATACTCAAAAGAAAAACAAGAACCACAAAGGAGATTCTTGTGATTCTTGTTTGTGCTATCTGTTTGTGAAAGAAAGCACATTTTACCACATCATACTGTGTTTGCTGCCATTTATTTTACTCGTCCTGCCTGAGTGTCTGGGCTGCGTTTGTCTGTGCACCTTTATTCTGGCCTTCTGCTGATGGGTTTCACATGCTGGGCTTTCCCTCTTGGTCCACACCCAGCAGCCTGCTGCTGACCACACACAGCCTACAAACTGATCCATCCATGCATCCATCCATGCATGCATGGCCTGGTTATTGTTGAGTTATCACCTCCAGCTCCTTGCTCATAACCAGGTAGATACTGGGCTGGGCCTGATCTCTGAGCTCAATAACAATGACAAAAATGCCAAACACTTTACTCTTCATGGTAAAAAATGTTTATAATACAGTAAAAACTGGATGTAGCCAAAATCAGTGTTTTATATACAGTGTAAGTGAACAACATTGCTACACTGCTGGTGTTTGATTGATAGAGGCTTTCTTTATAAGAACTATGATATCATTTCTTTTGCTGATTAACAGTTTTTATATAATTTTTATATCATATATAGCTTTCAAGAAGCCAAAGATCACTGGACGAAAAGACTACAGACCTGTGGCTCTGACATCTGGTCAGGAAGTCTTTTGAGCGCCTGGTTCTCTCCTATCTTAAGACCCTCACGGCCCCCCTCCTGGACCCCCTGCAGTTTGCATACAGAGCCAACAGGTCTGTAGACGATGCCATCAACATGGCCCTACACTTTGTCCTGCAGAATCTATGCTAGGATCCTGTTTGTGGACTTCAGCTCTACCTTCAACACCATCCTTTCAGACCTTCTTCAAGGATTGCTTTCCCAGATGAATGTGCCTGATCCCATCTGCCGGTGGATCACTGACTTCCTGACGGACAGGAAGCAACCAGTGAGGCTGGGGAAGAATGTCTTGGACTCCCGGACCATCAGCACGAGCTCCCCTCAGGGCTGTGTTCTTTCTTCTATGCCCTTCTCCCTGTACACCAACTGCCGCACCTCCAACCACCAGTCTGTCAAATTAATTAAGCTTGCAGATGACACCACCATTATTGGACTCCTCTCAGACGGGGATAAGTCTGCCTACAGGATGGAGGCTGAACATCTGGTGTCCTGATGCAGCCGCAACAACCAGGTGCTGAATAAGTGTTATTTTCATTTACCACTGGCCCAAGTACATTTTTATTGGCTTGTGAACAAAGCTGTAGTTTTTGTATTTTTAAATATTAACGCAATTTAATTGAGACATTATTTATATTATTTCACTTTCAATGTGAAAAATGCTGTAAAAACGTTGAAAATAATGGTCACCCCTGTTCGCTGCAATGTAAAATAGTACAACTGCTGTCAGCCTTCATTAAGTTGCATCATTTAAACATTTGCATATTTTTATTCAACTTCTGCAGGATGCTTTGATGAAAGACTCCCTTTTCCCAAGTAGAGGCTTTACTAGAGGTCACAGGAACAGCGCTGCTGTTTTGGATGCGGAAAAATGTTGTCTTTCACTCTACCTGAGCTCAGTGTCTCAGTAAGGGCTCCGCCTCATTGTAGCTGACGCTGAAATGTTTGTGTGGGTTGCCATGACAACACCAGAAGTGCATCTGAGATCGTGCCCAAATTCATGGGCTGCATCCTCCTGAGGACTCGGTGTTCTGACAAAACGTCTTACTTTGGCAAAACGTCCTACCGTAAGTAGTTCATGCGTTCTCGGCGGCTCTAGTGACCCTCGAACTCTCGGCTAGCTATCGAGGTGGTGGATAACATACGTCTCCCCCACAAGAGCACGAACCTACAACTTTTCTACTACTGTTTTTACAAGGCGTACACGGTAAAAACATTATGCTGTTATTTGTTAAGCACTTGTGCATCTTGTGAAAAGAAATAAGTGGCTGAGATGGATGTCATATGTGCTATTGATATTATTTTACTCGTTTCTAGTTTTCACGGTGCTCCATGATTGTGAGAGGAATAAAAAAGAATTGTGGACATCAGTACGAAGCATGGATTCTTTTGACCAGAGTAGATACACTGGTCCCTTGAATATACTAATCTTTTTGAGGTGGGTGACTGTTCCTGTGTATTTACAGAAACAATGGTTGTGATAACCTCAGCTGTTTCAGAGGGTGACTGTTCGTTGCTTTGCGCACTTTTAAATCTGTATACAATGGTTTGTTCCCTTTTTGTGTTCTGAGGTTTAAACAAAGATGTACTAGATGTATTATACCGGTCCCTCGAATCTACAAATCTTTTAGATGTGGATGACTGTTCATTTTCATCTGTGTTTACAGAAACACTGGGTGTTGGAACCTCAGTAGTTTCTTTTTGGCTGACAGACTCTGGAGCTGTACAAGAGGAATAAAGAGCTGCAATGCTTTTGTGAACCTGACCTGGGAAGGGAGAGAAATATATTTTTGTTTTGTTTTTGTTTGTCTTCTTGTTTTATTTGATTCCTTGTGGGATTTGGATCCAACAAGTAAAGTATGCATATTATGCACACACACAAACACACATGCAGCTATTACCATTTCTTGTATTCTTGAATAAAGACATTGATCTGACACATTTAAAATGCAGCCAATTGTTTTTATTGTTATATTATTAAGAAAAAAGAAAAGGTGGGGGGATGTAAAGAAGAGCTTAAAGGAAAGGGCTAGAGGAGAGAAATCCCCAACAATTAGCAGGGCATTTTTTTACTTGGACAAATTGTTAATAAAGTTTCCATATCTGTAACAATGATGACAGTATAATTGTTTATAAACAATTATATTGACAATTATATGTGTCCAGTATGTTGGCTCATTTTCTTTTACTTTTTGCATTTGAAAGTAAAAGTTGGGCTGATTTTGACACCATTACAAGAAGTGTTGTTAATGATTCTTTTTGAATTAAAATCAGGTTACCACAAATTGTTTTTTAATTTAATTTCATTTGAAATGTTTGTCAGTGGGTAAACAATTCGTAATGCAAAGTCAGAAACATCGAGTTATTCTTGTACTGCATGCTTGCAATAAATAAGTTGTCCTAACAGTCAGTCAAAGGAGCTTGGAAAGAAAAGCGTCTGGACTTCTTTGAGTTGAAGTGACTGATATATATATTTTTTGTCTGTTTGTTTTGTTGGTTTTTGTTTTTTGCCCTTTATCACCATTCCTCTTCCCTGCTGTTTTTCTTTCCCTCTTTCTTTCTCCCCTTTCTTTCCCCCAGTCATGTCTGTCCTATGTGTAGCAAGTGAAAATAAAATAAACAATAAAAACAAAGGTGAATCAAATAGACCAATACGGCAAGGCCGGGATGGTCCATTTGGTAAAGTAAATCCGTTAGTTATATTTAACATAATGTTAAATGGCAACATTCTGTTTACAATGTTACCATTTCACATTATGTTAAATGGTAACATTCTGTTTACAATGTTACCATTTCACATTATGTTAAATGGTAACATTCTGTTTACAATGTTACCATTTTACATTGTGTTAAATGGTAACATTCTGTTTACAATGTTACCATTTAACATTATGTTAAATGGTAACATTCTGTTTACAATGTTACCATTTCACATTGTGTTAAATGGTAACATTCTGTTTACAATGTTACCATTAACACCGTCGATCTTCACTGACATGATGCGATCCGATATGCGGGTAACTTCGACCACGTTGTGCCGGAGCTTTATTATTAGACTTCTGACACCTGGCAAATAAACTCTCACGCGATATGAGAACATAACAGCAAAAAGCCAGTAGCTGGTACATGAATGGATAAAAATGGGATGCAAATGGAATGTGAAGGCAACAGGTAGTAGGGTGAATTAGGGTTTCGTGTGGTCTTCAGTGCATGAATTTTATTGCCACTTTATTTCAACTTTTTATTAATATACTCAAAAGAAAAACAAGAACCACAAAGGAGATTCTTGTGATTCTTGTTTGTGCTATCTGTTTGTGAAAGAAAGCACATTTTACCACATCATACTGTGTTTGCTGCCATTTATTTTACTCGTCCTGCCTGAGTGTCTGGGCTGCGTTTGTCTGTGCACCTTTATTCTGGCCTTCTGCTGATGGGTTTCACATGCTGGGCTTTCCCTCTTGGTCCACACCCAGCAGCCTGCTGCTGACCACACACAGCCTACAAACTGATCCATCCATGCATCCATCCATGCATGCATGGCCTGGTTATTGTTGAGTTATCACCTCCAGCTCCTTGCTCATAACCAGGTAGATACTGGGCTGGGCCTGATCTCTGAGCTCAATAACAATGACAAAAATGCCAAACACTTTACTCTTCATGGTAAAAAATGTTTATAATACAGTAAAAACTGGATGTAGCCAAAATCAGTGTTTTATATACAGTGTAAGTGAACAACATTGCTACACTGCTGGTGTTTGATTGATAGAGGCTTTCTTTATAAGAACTATGATATCATTTCTTTTGCTGATTAACAGTTTTTATATAATTTTTATATCATATATAGCTTTCAAGAAGCCAAAGATCACTGGACGAAAAGACTACAGACCTGTGGCTCTGACATCTGGTCAGGAAGTCTTTTGAGCGCCTGGTTTTCTCCTATCTTAAGACCCTCACGGCCCCCCTCCTGGACCCCCTGCAGTTTGCATACAGAGCCAACAGGTCTGTAGACGATGCCATCAACATGGCCCTACACTTTGTCCTGCAGAATCTATGCTAGGATCCTGTTTGTGGACTTCAGCTCTACCTTCAACACCATCCTTTCAGACCTTCTTCAAGGATTGCTTTCCCAGATGAATGTGCCTGATCCCATCTGCCGGTGGATCACTGACTTCCTGACGGACAGGAAGCAACCAGTGAGGCTGGGGAAGAATGTCTTGGACTCCCGGACCATCAGCACGAGCTCCCCTCAGGGCTGTGTTCTTTCTTCTATGCCCTTCTCCCTGTACACCAACTGCCGCACCTCCAACCACCAGTCTGTCAAATTAATTAAGCTTGCAGATGACACCACCATTATTGGACTCCTCTCAGACGGGGATAAGTCTGCCTACAGGATGGAGGCTGAACATCTGGTGTCCTGATGCAGCCGCAACAACCAGGTGCTGAATAAGTGTTATTTTCATTTACCACTGGCCCAAGTACATTTTTATTGGCTTGTGAACAAAGCTGTAGTTTTTGTATTTTTAAATATTAACGCAATTTAATTGAGACATTATTTATATTATTTCACTTTCAATGTGAAAAATGCTGTAAAAACGTTGAAAATAATGGTCACCCCTGTTCGCTGCAATGTAAAATAGTACAACTGCTGTCAGCCTTCATTAAGTTGCATCATTTAAACATTTGCATATTTTTATTCAACTTCTGCAGGATGCTTTGATGAAAGACTCCCTTTTCCCAAGTAGAGGCTTTACTAGAGGTCACAGGAACAGCGCTGCTGTTTTGGATGCGGAAAAATGTTGTCTTTCACTCTACCTGAGCTCAGTGTCTCAGTAAGGGCTCCGCCTCATTGTAGCTGACGCTGAAATGTTTGTGTGGGTTGCCATGACAACACCAGAAGTGCATCTGAGATCGTGCCCAAATTCATGGGCTGCATCCTCCTGAGGACTCGGTGTTCTGACAAAACGTCTTACTTTGGCAAAACGTCCTACCGTAAGTAGTTCATGCGTTCTCGGCGGCTCTAGTGACCCTCGAACTCTCGGCTAGCTATCGAGGTGGTGGATAACATACGTCTCCCCCACAAGAGCACGAACCTACAACTTTTCTACTACTGTTTTTACAAGGCGTACACGGTAAAAACATTATGCTGTTATTTGTTAAGCACTTGTGCATCTTGTGAAAAGAAATAAGTGGCTGAGATGGATGTCATATGTGCTATTGATATTATTTTACTCGTTTCTAGTTTTCACGGTGCTCCATGATTGTGAGAGGAATAAAAAAGAATTGTGGACATCAGTACGAAGCATGGATTCTTTTGACCAGAGTAGATACACTGGTCCCTTGAATATACTAATCTTTTTGAGGTGGGTGACTGTTCCTGTGTATTTACAGAAACAATGGTTGTGATAACCTCAGCTGTTTCAGAGGGTGACTGTTCGTTGCTTTGCGCACTTTTAAATCTGTATACAATGGTTTGTTCCCTTTTTGTGTTCTGAGGTTTAAACAAAGATGTACTAGATGTATTATACCGGTCCCTCGAATCTACAAATCTTTTAGATGTGGATGACTGTTCATTTTCATCTGTGTTTACAGAAACACTGGGTGTTGGAACCTCAGTAGTTTCTTTTTGGCTGACAGACTCTGGAGCTGTACAAGAGGAATAAAGAGCTGCAATGCTTTTGTGAACCTGACCTGGGAAGGGAGAGAAATATATTTTTGTTTTGTTTTTGTTTGTCTTCTTGTTTTATTTGATTCCTTGTGGGATTTGGATCCAACAAGTAAAGTATGCATATTATGCACACACACAAACACACATGCAGCTATTACCATTTCTTGTATTCTTGAATAAAGACATTGATCTGACACATTTAAAATGCAGCCAATTGTTTTTATTGTTATATTATTAAGAAAAAAGAAAAGGTGGGGGGATGTAAAGAAGAGCTTAAAGGAAAGGGCTAGAGGAGAGAAATCCCCAACAATTAGCAGGGCATTTTTTTACTTGGACAAATTGTTAATAAAGTTTCCATATCTGTAACAATGATGACAGTATAATTGTTTATAAACAATTATATTGACAATTATATGTGTCCAGTATGTTGGCTCATTTTCTTTTACTTTTTGCATTTGAAAGTAAAAGTTGGGCTGATTTTGACACCATTACAAGAAGTGTTGTTAATGATTCTTTTTGAATTAAAATCAGGTTACCACAAATTGTTTTTTAATTTCATTTCATTTGAAATGTTTGTCAGTGGGTAAACAATTCGTAATGCAAAGTCAGAAACATCGAGTTATTCTTGTACTGCATGCTTGCAATAAATAAGTTGTCCTAACAGTCAGTCAAAGGAGCTTGGAAAGAAAAGCGTCTGGACTTCTTTGAGTTGAAGTGACTGATATATATATTTTTTGTCTGTTTGTTTTGTTGGTTTTTGTTTTTTGCCCTTTATCACCATTCCTCTTCCCTGCTGTTTTTCTTTCCCTCTTTCTTTCTCCCCTTTCTTTCCCCCAGTCATGTCTGTCCTATGTGTAGCAAGTGAAAATAAAATAAACAATAAAAACAAAGGTGAATCAAATAGACCAATACGGCAAGGCCGGGATGGTCCATTTGGTAAAGTAAATCCGTTAGTTATATTTAACATAATGTTAAATGGCAACATTCTGTTTACAATGTTACCATTTCACATTATGTTAAATGGTAACATTCTGTTTACAATGTTACCATTTCACATTATGTTAAATGGTAACATTCTGTTTACAATGTTACCATTTTACATTGTGTTAAATGGTAACATTCTGTTTACAATGTTACCATTTAACATTATGTTAAATGGTAACATTCTGTTTACAATGTTACCATTTCACATTGTGTTAAATGGTAACATTCTGTTTACAATGTTACCATTAACACCGTCGATCTTCACTGACATGATGCGATCCGATATGCGGGTAACTTCGACCACGTTGTGCCGGAGCTTTATTATTAGACTTCTGACACCTGGCAAATAAACTCTCACGCGATATGAGAACATAACAGCAAAAAGCCAGTAGCTGGTACATGAATGGATAAAAATGGGATGCAAATGGAATGTGAAGGCAACAGGTAGTAGGGTGAATTAGGGTTTCGTGTGGTCTTCAGTGCATGAATTTTATTGCCACTTTATTTCAACTTTTTATTAATATACTCAAAAGAAAAACAAGAACCACAAAGGAGATTCTTGTGATTCTTGTTTGTGCTATCTGTTTGTGAAAGAAAGCACATTTTACCACATCATACTGTGTTTGCTGCCATTTATTTTACTCGTCCTGCCTGAGTGTCTGGGCTGCGTTTGTCTGTGCACCTTTATTCTGGCCTTCTGCTGATGGGTTTCACATGCTGGGCTTTCCCTCTTGGTCCACACCCAGCAGCCTGCTGCTGACCACACACAGCCTACAAACTGATCCATCCATGCATCCATCCATGCATGCATGGCCTGGTTATTGTTGAGTTATCACCTCCAGCTCCTTGCTCATAACCAGGTAGATACTGGGCTGGGCCTGATCTCTGAGCTCAATAACAATGACAAAAATGCCAAACACTTTACTCTTCATGGTAAAAAATGTTTATAATACAGTAAAAACTGGATGTAGCCAAAATCAGTGTTTTATATACAGTGTAAGTGAACAACATTGCTACACTGCTGGTGTTTGATTGATAGAGGCTTTCTTTATAAGAACTATGATATCATTTCTTTTGCTGATTAACAGTTTTTATATAATTTTTATATCATATATAGCTTTCAAGAAGCCAAAGATCACTGGACGAAAAGACTACAGACCTGTGGCTCTGACATCTGGTCAGGAAGTCTTTTGAGCGCCTGGTTCTCTCCTATCTTAAGACCCTCACGGCCCCCCTCCTGGACCCCCTGCAGTTTGCATACAGAGCCAACAGGTCTGTAGACGATGCCATCAACATGGCCCTACACTTTGTCCTGCAGAATCTATGCTAGGATCCTGTTTGTGGACTTCAGCTCTACCTTCAACACCATCCTTTCAGACCTTCTTCAAGGATTGCTTTCCCAGATGAATGTGCCTGATCCCATCTGCCGGTGGATCACTGACTTCCTGACGGACAGGAAGCAACCAGTGAGGCTGGGGAAGAATGTCTTGGACTCCCGGACCATCAGCACGAGCTCCCCTCAGGGCTGTGTTCTTTCTTCTATGCCCTTCTCCCTGTACACCAACTGCCGCACCTCCAACCACCAGTCTGTCAAATTAATTAAGCTTGCAGATGACACCACCATTATTGGACTCCTCTCAGACGGGGATAAGTCTGCCTACAGGATGGAGGCTGAACATCTGGTGTCCTGATGCAGCCGCAACAACCAGGTGCTGAATAAGTGTTATTTTCATTTACCACTGGCCCAAGTACATTTTTATTGGCTTGTGAACAAAGCTGTAGTTTTTGTATTTTTAAATATTAACGCAATTTAATTGAGACATTATTTATATTATTTCACTTTCAATGTGAAAAATGCTGTAAAAACGTTGAAAATAATGGTCACCCCTGTTCGCTGCAATGTAAAATAGTACAACTGCTGTCAGCCTTCATTAAGTTGCATCATTTAAACATTTGCATATTTTTATTCAACTTCTGCAGGATGCTTTGATGAAAGACTCCCTTTTCCCAAGTAGAGGCTTTACTAGAGGTCACAGGAACAGCGCTGCTGTTTTGGATGCGGAAAAATGTTGTCTTTCACTCTACCTGAGCTCAGTGTCTCAGTAAGGGCTCCGCCTCATTGTAGCTGACGCTGAAATGTTTGTGTGGGTTGCCATGACAACACCAGAAGTGCATCTGAGATCGTGCCCAAATTCATGGGCTGCATCCTCCTGAGGACTCGGTGTTCTGACAAAACGTCTTACTTTGGCAAAACGTCCTACCGTAAGTAGTTCATGCGTTCTCGGCGGCTCTAGTGACCCTCGAACTCTCGGCTAGCTATCGAGGTGGTGGATAACATACGTCTCCCCCACAAGAGCACGAACCTACAACTTTTCTACTACTGTTTTTACAAGGCGTACACGGTAAAAACATTATGCTGTTATTTGTTAAGCACTTGTGCATCTTGTGAAAAGAAATAAGTGGCTGAGATGGATGTCATATGTGCTATTGATATTATTTTACTCGTTTCTAGTTTTCACGGTGCTCCATGATTGTGAGAGGAATAAAAAAGAATTGTGGACATCAGTACGAAGCATGGATTCTTTTGACCAGAGTAGATACACTGGTCCCTTGAATATACTAATCTTTTTGAGGTGGGTGACTGTTCCTGTGTATTTACAGAAACAATGGTTGTGATAACCTCAGCTGTTTCAGAGGGTGACTGTTCGTTGCTTTGCGCACTTTTAAATCTGTATACAATGGTTTGTTCCCTTTTTGTGTTCTGAGGTTTAAACAAAGATGTACTAGATGTATTATACCGGTCCCTCGAATCTACAAATCTTTTAGATGTGGATGACTGTTCATTTTCATCTGTGTTTACAGAAACACTGGGTGTTGGAACCTCAGTAGTTTCTTTTTGGCTGACAGACTCTGGAGCTGTACAAGAGGAATAAAGAGCTGCAATGCTTTTGTGAACCTGACCTGGGAAGGGAGAGAAATATATTTTTGTTTTGTTTTTGTTTGTCTTCTTGTTTTATTTGATTCCTTGTGGGATTTGGATCCAACAAGTAAAGTATGCATATTATGCACACACACAAACACACATGCAGCTATTACCATTTCTTGTATTCTTGAATAAAGACATTGATCTGACACATTTAAAATGCAGCCAATTGTTTTTATTGTTATATTATTAAGAAAAAAGAAAAGGTGGGGGGATGTAAAGAAGAGCTTAAAGGAAAGGGCTAGAGGAGAGAAATCCCCAACAATTAGCAGGGCATTTTTTTACTTGGACAAATTGTTAATAAAGTTTCCATATCTGTAACAATGATGACAGTATAATTGTTTATAAACAATTATATTGACAATTATATGTGTCCAGTATGTTGGCTCATTTTCTTTTACTTTTTGCATTTGAAAGTAAAAGTTGGGCTGATTTTGACACCATTACAAGAAGTGTTGTTAATGATTCTTTTTGAATTAAAATCAGGTTACCACAAATTGTTTTTTAATTTCATTTCATTTGAAATGTTTGTCAGTGGGTAAACAATTCGTAATGCAAAGTCAGAAACATCGAGTTATTCTTGTACTGCATGCTTGCAATAAATAAGTTGTCCTAACAGTCAGTCAAAGGAGCTTGGAAAGAAAAGCGTCTGGACTTCTTTGAGTTGAAGTGACTGATATATATATTTTTTGTCTGTTTGTTTTGTTGGTTTTTGTTTTTTGCCCTTTATCACCATTCCTCTTCCCTGCTGTTTTTCTTTCCCTCTTTCTTTCTCCCCTTTCTTTCCCCCAGTCATGTCTGTCCTATGTGTAGCAAGTGAAAATAAAATAAACAATAAAAACAAAGGTGAATCAAATAGACCAATACGGCAAGGCCGGGATGGTCCATTTGGTAAAGTAAATCCGTTAGTTATATTTAACATAATGTTAAATGGCAACATTCTGTTTACAATGTTACCATTTCACATTATGTTAAATGGTAACATTCTGTTTACAATGTTACCATTTCACATTATGTTAAATGGTAACATTCTGTTTACAATGTTACCATTTTACATTGTGTTAAATGGTAACATTCTGTTTACAATGTTACCATTTAACATTATGTTAAATGGTAACATTCTGTTTACAATGTTACCATTTCACATTGTGTTAAATGGTAACATTCTGTTTACAATGTTACCATTAACACCGTCGATCTTCACTGACATGATGCGATCCGATATGCGGGTAACTTCGACCACGTTGTGCCGGAGCTTTATTATTAGACTTCTGACACCTGGCAAATAAACTCTCACGCGATATGAGAACATAACAGCAAAAAGCCAGTAGCTGGTACATGAATGGATAAAAATGGGATGCAAATGGAATGTGAAGGCAACAGGTAGTAGGGTGAATTAGGGTTTCGTGTGGTCTTCAGTGCATGAATTTTATTGCCACTTTATTTCAACTTTTTATTAATATACTCAAAAGAAAAACAAGAACCACAAAGGAGATTCTTGTGATTCTTGTTTGTGCTATCTGTTTGTGAAAGAAAGCACATTTTACCACATCATACTGTGTTTGCTGCCATTTATTTTACTCGTCCTGCCTGAGTGTCTGGGCTGCGTTTGTCTGTGCACCTTTATTCTGGCCTTCTGCTGATGGGTTTCACATGCTGGGCTTTCCCTCTTGGTCCACACCCAGCAGCCTGCTGCTGACCACACACAGCCTACAAACTGATCCATCCATGCATCCATCCATGCATGCATGGCCTGGTTATTGTTGAGTTATCACCTCCAGCTCCTTGCTCATAACCAGGTAGATACTGGGCTGGGCCTGATCTCTGAGCTCAATAACAATGACAAAAATGCCAAACACTTTACTCTTCATGGTAAAAAATGTTTATAATACAGTAAAAACTGGATGTAGCCAAAATCAGTGTTTTATATACAGTGTAAGTGAACAACATTGCTACACTGCTGGTGTTTGATTGATAGAGGCTTTCTTTATAAGAACTATGATATCATTTCTTTTGCTGATTAACAGTTTTTATATAATTTTTATATCATATATAGCTTTCAAGAAGCCAAAGATCACTGGACGAAAAGACTACAGACCTGTGGCTCTGACATCTGGTCAGGAAGTCTTTTGAGCGCCTGGTTCTCTCCTATCTTAAGACCCTCACGGCCCCCCTCCTGGACCCCCTGCAGTTTGCATACAGAGCCAACAGGTCTGTAGACGATGCCATCAACATGGCCCTACACTTTGTCCTGCAGAATCTATGCTAGGATCCTGTTTGTGGACTTCAGCTCTACCTTCAACACCATCCTTTCAGACCTTCTTCAAGGATTGCTTTCCCAGATGAATGTGCCTGATCCCATCTGCCGGTGGATCACTGACTTCCTGACGGACAGGAAGCAACCAGTGAGGCTGGGGAAGAATGTCTTGGACTCCCGGACCATCAGCACGAGCTCCCCTCAGGGCTGTGTTCTTTCTTCTATGCCCTTCTCCCTGTACACCAACTGCCGCACCTCCAACCACCAGTCTGTCAAATTAATTAAGCTTGCAGATGACACCACCATTATTGGACTCCTCTCAGACGGGGATAAGTCTGCCTACAGGATGGAGGCTGAACATCTGGTGTCCTGATGCAGCCGCAACAACCAGGTGCTGAATAAGTGTTATTTTCATTTACCACTGGCCCAAGTACATTTTTATTGGCTTGTGAACAAAGCTGTAGTTTTTGTATTTTTAAATATTAACGCAATTTAATTGAGACATTATTTATATTATTTCACTTTCAATGTGAAAAATGCTGTAAAAACGTTGAAAATAATGGTCACCCCTGTTCGCTGCAATGTAAAATAGTACAACTGCTGTCAGCCTTCATTAAGTTGCATCATTTAAACATTTGCATATTTTTATTCAACTTCTGCAGGATGCTTTGATGAAAGACTCCCTTTTCCCAAGTAGAGGCTTTACTAGAGGTCACAGGAACAGCGCTGCTGTTTTGGATGCGGAAAAATGTTGTCTTTCACTCTACCTGAGCTCAGTGTCCCAGTAAGGGCTCCGCCTCATTGTAGCTGACGCTGAAATGTTTGTGTGGGTTGCCATGACAACACCAGAAGTGCATCTGAGATCGTGCCCAAATTCATGGGCTGCATCCTCCTGAGGACTCGGTGTTCTGACAAAACGTCTTACTTTGGCAAAACGTCCTACCGTAAGTAGTTCATGCGTTCTCGGCGGCTCTAGTGACCCTCGAACTCTCGGCTAGCTATCGAGGTGGTGGATAACATACGTCTCCCCCACAAGAGCACGAACCTACAACTTTTCTACTACTGTTTTTACAAGGCGTACACGGTAAAAACATTATGCTGTTATTTGTTAAGCACTTGTGCATCTTGTGAAAAGAAATAAGTGGCTGAGATGGATGTCATATGTGCTATTGATATTATTTTACTCGTTTCTAGTTTTCACGGTGCTCCATGATTGTGAGAGGAATAAAAAAGAATTGTGGACATCAGTACGAAGCATGGATTCTTTTGACCAGAGTAGATACACTGGTCCCTTGAATATACTAATCTTTTTGAGGTGGGTGACTGTTCCTGTGTATTTACAGAAACAATGGTTGTGATAACCTCAGCTGTTTCAGAGGGTGACTGTTCGTTGCTTTGCGCACTTTTAAATCTGTATACAATGGTTTGTTCCCTTTTTGTGTTCTGAGGTTTAAACAAAGATGTACTAGATGTATTATACCGGTCCCTCGAATCTACAAATCTTTTAGATGTGGATGACTGTTCATTTTCATCTGTGTTTACAGAAACACTGGGTGTTGGAACCTCAGTAGTTTCTTTTTGGCTGACAGACTCTGGAGCTGTACAAGAGGAATAAAGAGCTGCAATGCTTTTGTGAACCTGACCTGGGAAGGGAGAGAAATATATTTTTGTTTTGTTTTTGTTTGTCTTCTTGTTTTATTTGATTCCTTGTGGGATTTGGATCCAACAAGTAAAGTATGCATATTATGCACACACACAAACACACATGCAGCTATTACCATTTCTTGTATTCTTGAATAAAGACATTGATCTGACACATTTAAAATGCAGCCAATTGTTTTTATTGTTATATTATTAAGAAAAAAGAAAAGGTGGGGGGATGTAAAGAAGAGCTTAAAGGAAAGGGCTAGAGGAGAGAAATCCCCAACAATTAGCAGGGCATTTTTTTACTTGGACAAATTGTTAATAAAGTTTCCATATCTGTAACAATGATGACAGTATAATTGTTTATAAACAATTATATTGACAATTATATGTGTCCAGTATGTTGGCTCATTTTCTTTTACTTTTTGCATTTGAAAGTAAAAGTTGGGCTGATTTTGACACCATTACAAGAAGTGTTGTTAATGATTCTTTTTGAATTAAAATCAGGTTACCACAAATTGTTTTTTAATTTCATTTCATTTGAAATGTTTGTCAGTGGGTAAACAATTCGTAATGCAAAGTCAGAAACATCGAGTTATTCTTGTACTGCATGCTTGCAATAAATAAGTTGTCCTAACAGTCAGTCAAAGGAGCTTGGAAAGAAAAGCGTCTGGACTTCTTTGAGTTGAAGTGACTGATATATATATTTTTTGTCTGTTTGTTTTGTTGGTTTTTGTTTTTTGCCCTTTATCACCATTCCTCTTCCCTGCTGTTTTTCTTTCCCTCTTTCTTTCTCCCCTTTCTTTCCCCCAGTCATGTCTGTCCTATGTGTAGCAAGTGAAAATAAAATAAACAATAAAAACAAAGGTGAATCAAATAGACCAATACGGCAAGGCCGGGATGGTCCATTTGGTAAAGTAAATCCGTTAGTTATATTTAACATAATGTTAAATGGCAACATTCTGTTTACAATGTTACCATTTCACATTATGTTAAATGGTAACATTCTGTTTACAATGTTACCATTTCACATTATGTTAAATGGTAACATTCTGTTTACAATGTTACCATTTTACATTGTGTTAAATGGTAACATTCTGTTTACAATGTTACCATTTAACATTATGTTAAATGGTAACATTCTGTTTACAATGTTACCATTTCACATTGTGTTAAATGGTAACATTCTGTTTACAATGTTACCATTAACACCGTCGATCTTCACTGACATGATGCGATCCGATATGCGGGTAACTTCGACCACGTTGTGCCGGAGCTTTATTATTAGACTTCTGACACCTGGCAAATAAACTCTCACGCGATATGAGAACATAACAGCAAAAAGCCAGTAGCTGGTACATGAATGGATAAAAATGGGATGCAAATGGAATGTGAAGGCAACAGGTAGTAGGGTGAATTAGGGTTTCGTGTGGTCTTCAGTGCATGAATTTTATTGCCACTTTATTTCAACTTTTTATTAATATACTCAAAAGAAAAACAAGAACCACAAAGGAGATTCTTGTGATTCTTGTTTGTGCTATCTGTTTGTGAAAGAAAGCACATTTTACCACATCATACTGTGTTTGCTGCCATTTATTTTACTCGTCCTGCCTGAGTGTCTGGGCTGCGTTTGTCTGTGCACCTTTATTCTGGCCTTCTGCTGATGGGTTTCACATGCTGGGCTTTCCCTCTTGGTCCACACCCAGCAGCCTGCTGCTGACCACACACAGCCTACAAACTGATCCATCCATGCATCCATCCATGTATGCATGGCCTGGTTATTGTTGAGTTATCACCTCCAGCTCCTTGCTCATAACCAGGTAGATACTGGGCTGGGCCTGATCTCTGAGCTCAATAACAATGACAAAAATGCCAAACACTTTACTCTTCATGGTAAAAAATGTTTATAATACAGTAAAAACTGGATGTAGCCAAAATCAGTGTTTTATATACAGTGTAAGTGAACAACATTGCTACACTGCTGGTGTTTGATTGATAGAGGCTTTCTTTATAAGAACTATGATATCATTTCTTTTGCTGATTAACAGTTTTTATATAATTTTTATATCATATATAGCTTTCAAGAAGCCAAAGATCACTGGACGAAAAGACTACAGACCTGTGGCTCTGACATCTGGTCAGGAAGTCTTTTGAGCGCCTGGTTCTCTCCTATCTTAAGACCCTCACGGCCCCCCTCCTGGACCCCCTGCAGTTTGCATACAGAGCCAACAGGTCTGTAGACGATGCCATCAACATGGCCCTACACTTTGTCCTGCAGAATCTATGCTAGGATCCTGTTTGTGGACTTCAGCTCTACCTTCAACACCATCCTTTCAGACCTTCTTCAAGGATTGCTTTCCCAGATGAATGTGCCTGATCCCATCTGCCGGTGGATCACTGACTTCCTGACGGACAGGAAGCAACCAGTGAGGCTGGGGAAGAATGTCTTGGACTCCCGGACCATCAGCACGAGCTCCCCTCAGGGCTGTGTTCTTTCTTCTATGCCCTTCTCCCTGTACACCAACTGCCGCACCTCCAACCACCAGTCTGTCAAATTAATTAAGCTTGCAGATGACACCACCATTATTGGACTCCTCTCAGACGGGGATAAGTCTGCCTACAGGATGGAGGCTGAACATCTGGTGTCCTGATGCAGCCGCAACAACCAGGTGCTGAATAAGTGTTATTTTCATTTACCACTGGCCCAAGTACATTTTTATTGGCTTGTGAACAAAGCTGTAGTTTTTGTATTTTTAAATATTAACGCAATTTAATTGAGACATTATTTATATTATTTCACTTTCAATGTGAAAAATGCTGTAAAAACGTTGAAAATAATGGTCACCCCTGTTCGCTGCAATGTAAAATAGTACAACTGCTGTCAGCCTTCATTAAGTTGCATCATTTAAACATTTGCATATTTTTATTCAACTTCTGCAGGATGCTTTGATGAAAGACTCCCTTTTCCCAAGTAGAGGCTTTACTAGAGGTCACAGGAACAGCGCTGCTGTTTTGGATGCGGAAAAATGTTGTCTTTCACTCTACCTGAGCTCAGTGTTTCAGTAAGGGCTCCGCCTCATTGTAGCTGACGCTGAAATGTTTGTGTGGGTTGCCATGACAACACCAGAAGTGCATCTGAGATCGTGCCCAAATTCATGGGCTGCATCCTCCTGAGGACTCGGTGTTCTGACAAAACGTCTTACTTTGGCAAAACGTCCTACCGTAAGTAGTTCATGCGTTCTCGGCGGCTCTAGTGACCCTCGAACTCTCGGCTAGCTATCGAGGTGGTGGATAACATACGTCTCCCCCACAAGAGCACGAACCTACAACTTTTCTACTACTGTTTTTACAAGGCGTACACGGTAAAAACATTATGCTGTTATTTGTTAAGCACTTGTGCATCTTGTGAAAAGAAATAAGTGGCTGAGATGGATGTCATATGTGCTATTGATATTATTTTACTCGTTTCTAGTTTTCACGGTGCTCCATGATTGTGAGAGGAATAAAAAAGAATTGTGGACATCAGTACGAAGCATGGATTCTTTTGACCAGAGTAGATACACTGGTCCCTTGAATATACTAATCTTTTTGAGGTGGGTGACTGTTCCTGTGTATTTACAGAAACAATGGTTGTGATAACCTCAGCTGTTTCAGAGGGTGACTGTTCGTTGCTTTGCGCACTTTTAAATCTGTATACAATGGTTTGTTCCCTTTTTGTGTTCTGAGGTTTAAACAAAGATGTACTAGATGTATTATACCGGTCCCTCGAATCTACAAATCTTTTAGATGTGGATGACTGTTCATTTTCATCTGTGTTTACAGAAACACTGGGTGTTGGAACCTCAGTAGTTTCTTTTTGGCTGACAGACTCTGGAGCTGTACAAGAGGAATAAAGAGCTGCAATGCTTTTGTGAACCTGACCTGGGAAGGGAGAGAAATATATTTTTGTTTTGTTTTTGTTTGTCTTCTTGTTTTATTTGATTCCTTGTGGGATTTGGATCCAACAAGTAAAGTATGCATATTATGCACACACACAAACACACATGCAGCTATTACCATTTCTTGTATTCTTGAATAAAGACATTGATCTGACACATTTAAAATGCAGCCAATTGTTTTTATTGTTATATTATTAAGAAAAAAGAAAAGGTGGGGGGATGTAAAGAAGAGCTTAAAGGAAAGGGCTAGAGGAGAGAAATCCCCAACAATTAGCAGGGCATTTTTTTACTTGGACAAATTGTTAATAAAGTTTCCATATCTGTAACAATGATGACAGTATAATTGTTTATAAACAATTATATTGACAATTATATGTGTCCAGTATGTTGGCTCATTTTCTTTTACTTTTTGCATTTGAAAGTAAAAGTTGGGCTGATTTTGACACCATTACAAGAAGTGTTGTTAATGATTCTTTTTGAATTAAAATCAGGTTACCACAAATTGTTTTTTAATTTCATTTCATTTGAAATGTTTGTCAGTGGGTAAACAATTCGTAATGCAAAGTCAGAAACATCGAGTTATTCTTGTACTGCATGCTTGCAATAAATAAGTTGTCCTAACAGTCAGTCAAAGGAGCTTGGAAAGAAAAGCGTCTGGACTTCTTTGAGTTGAAGTGACTGATATATATATTTTTTGTCTGTTTGTTTTGTTGGTTTTTGTTTTTTGCCCTTTATCACCATTCCTCTTCCCTGCTGTTTTTCTTTCCCTCTTTCTTTCTCCCCTTTCTTTCCCCCAGTCATGTCTGTCCTATGTGTAGCAAGTGAAAATAAAATAAACAATAAAAACAAAGGTGAATCAAATAGACCAATACGGCAAGGCCGGGATGGTCCATTTGGTAAAGTAAATCCGTTAGTTATATTTAACATAATGTTAAATGGCAACATTCTGTTTACAATGTTACCATTTCACATTATGTTAAATGGTAACATTCTGTTTACAATGTTACCATTTTACATTGTGTTAAATGGTAACATTCTGTTTACAATGTTACCATTTAACATTATGTTAAATGGTAACATTCTGTTTACAATGTTACCATTTCACATTGTGTTAAATGGTAACATTCTGTTTACAATGTTACCATTAACACCGTCGATCTTCACTGACATGATGCGATCCGATATGCGGGTAACTTCGACCACGTTGTGCCGGAGCTTTATTATTAGACTTCTGACACCTGGCAAATAAACTCTCACGCGATATGAGAACATAACAGCAAAAAGCCAGTAGCTGGTACATGAATGGATAAAAATGGGATGCAAATGGAATGTGAAGGCAACAGGTAGTAGGGTGAATTAGGGTTTCGTGTGGTCTTCAGTGCATGAATTTTATTGCCACTTTATTTCAACTTTTTATTAATATACTCAAAAGAAAAACAAGAACCACAAAGGAGATTCTTGTGATTCTTGTTTGTGCTATCTGTTTGTGAAAGAAAGCACATTTTACCACATCATACTGTGTTTGCTGCCATTTATTTTACTCGTCCTGCCTGAGTGTCTGGGCTGCGTTTGTCTGTGCACCTTTATTCTGGCCTTCTGCTGATGGGTTTCACATGCTGGGCTTTCCCTCTTGGTCCACACCCAGCAGCCTGCTGCTGACCACACACAGCCTACAAACTGATCCATCCATGCATCCATCCATGCATGCATGGCCTGGTTATTGTTGAGTTATCACCTCCAGCTCCTTGCTCATAACCAGGTAGATACTGGGCTGGGCCTGATCTCTGAGCTCAATAACAATGACAAAAATGCCAAACACTTTACTCTTCATGGTAAAAAATGTTTATAATACAGTAAAAACTGGATGTAGCCAAAATCAGTGTTTTATATACAGTGTAAGTGAACAACATTGCTACACTGCTGGTGTTTGATTGATAGAGGCTTTCTTTATAAGAACTATGATATCATTTCTTTTGCTGATTAACAGTTTTTATATAATTTTTATATCATATATAGCTTTCAAGAAGCCAAAGATCACTGGACGAAAAGACTACAGACCTGTGGCTCTGACATCTGGTCAGGAAGTCTTTTGAGCGCCTGGTTCTCTCCTATCTTAAGACCCTCACGGCCCCCCTCCTGGACCCCCTGCAGTTTGCATACAGAGCCAACAGGTCTGTAGACGATGCCATCAACATGGCCCTACACTTTGTCCTGCAGAATCTATGCTAGGATCCTGTTTGTGGACTTCAGCTCTACCTTCAACACCATCCTTTCAGACCTTCTTCAAGGATTGCTTTCCCAGATGAATGTGCCTGATCCCATCTGCCGGTGGATCACTGACTTCCTGACGGACAGGAAGCAACCAGTGAGGCTGGGGAAGAATGTCTTGGACTCCCGGACCATCAGCACGAGCTCCCCTCAGGGCTGTGTTCTTTCTTCTATGCCCTTCTCCCTGTACACCAACTGCCGCACCTCCAACCACCAGTCTGTCAAATTAATTAAGCTTGCAGATGACACCACCATTATTGGACTCCTCTCAGAC
The DNA here is from genome assembly GCF_057381915.1 of Diplotaxodon limnothrissa. Lineage (NCBI taxonomy): Eukaryota > Metazoa > Chordata > Actinopteri > Cichliformes > Cichlidae > Diplotaxodon > Diplotaxodon limnothrissa. Next base: position 10,199,930 of record NC_140597.1, on the reverse strand, counting down.
GGGGATAAGTCTGCCTACAGGATGGAGGCTGAACATCTGGTGTCCTGATGCAGCCGCAACAACCAGGTGCTGAATAAGTGTTATTTTCATTTACCACTGGCCCAAGTACATTTTTATTGGCTTGTGAACAAAGCTGTAGTTTTTGTATTTTTAAATATTAACGCAATTTAATTGAGACATTATTTATATTATTTCACTTTCAATGTGAAAAATGCTGTAAAAACGTTGAAAATAATGGTCACCCCTGTTCGCTGCAATGTAAAATAGTACAACTGCTGTCAGCCTTCATTAAGTTGCATCATTTAAACATTTGCATATTTTTATTCAACTTCTGCAGGATGCTTTGATGAAAGACTCCCTTTTCCCAAGTAGAGGCTTTACTAGAGGTCACAGGAACAGCGCTGCTGTTTTGGATGCGGAAAAATGTTGTCTTTCACTCTACCTGAGCTCAGTGTCTCAGTAAGGGCTCCGCCTCATTGTAGCTGACGCTGAAATGTTTGTGTGGGTTGCCATGACAACACCAGAAGTGCATCTGAGATCGTGCCCAAATTCATGGGCTGCATCCTCCTGAGGACTCGGTGTTCTGACAAAACGTCTTACTTTGGCAAAGCGTCCTACCGTAAGTAGTTCATGCGTTCTCGGCGGCTCTAGTGACCCTCGAACTCTCGGCTAGCTATCGAGGTGGTGGATAACATACGTCTCCCCCACAAGAGCACGAACCTACAACTTTTCTACTACTGGTTTTACAAGGCGTACACGGTAAAAACATTATGCTGTTATTTGTTAAGCACTTGTGCATCTTGTGAAAAGAAATAAGTGGCTGAGATGGATGTCATATGTGCTATTGATATTATTTTACTCGTTTCTAGTTTTCACGGTGCTCCATGATTGTGAGAGGAATAAAAAAGAATTGTGGACATCAGTACGAAGCATGGATTCTTTTGACCAGAGTAGATACACTGGTCCCTTGAATATACTAATCTTTTTGAGGTGGGTGACTGTTCCTGTGTATTTACAGAAACAATGGTTGTGATAACCTCAGCTGTTTCAGAGGGTGACTGTTCGTTGCTTTGCGCACTTTTAAATCTGTATACAATGGTTTGTTCCCTTTTTGTGTTCTGAGGTTTAAACAAAGATGTACTAGATGTATTATACCGGTCCCTCGAATCTACAAATCTTTTAGATGTGGATGACTGTTCATTTTCATCTGTGTTTACAGAAACACTGGGTGTTGGAACCTCAGTAGTTTCTTTTTGGCTGACAGACTCTGGAGCTGTACAAGAGGAATAAAGAGCTGCAATGCTTTTGTGAACCTGACCTGGGAAGGGAGAGAAATATATTTTTGTTTTGTTTTTGTTTGTCTTCTTGTTTTATTTGATTCCTTGTGGGATTTGGATCCAACAAGTAAAGTATGCATATTATGCACACACACAAACACACATGCAGCTATTACCATTTCTTGTATTCTTGAATAAAGACATTGATCTGACACATTTAAAATGCAGCCAATTGTTTTTATTGTTATATTATTAAGAAAAAAGAAAAGGTGGGGGGATGTAAAGAAGAGCTTAAAGGAAAGGGCTAGAGGAGAGAAATCCCCAACAATTAGCAGGGCATTTTTTTACTTGGACAAATTGTTAATAAAGTTTCCATATCTGTAACAATGATGACAGTATAATTGTTTATAAACAATTATATTGACAATTATATGTGTCCAGTATGTTGGCTCATTTTCTTTTACTTTTTGCATTTGAAAGTAAAAGTTGGGCTGATTTTGACACCATTACAAGAAGTGTTGTTAATGATTCTTTTTGAATTAAAATCAGGTTACCACAAATTGTTTTTTAATTTAATTTCATTTGAAATGTTTGTCAGTGGGTAAACAATTCGTAATGCAAAGTCAGAAACATCGAGTTATTCTTGTACTGCATGCTTGCAATAAATAAGTTGTCCTAACAGTCAGTCAAAGGAGCTTGGAAAGAAAAGCGTCTGGACTTCTTTGAGTTGAAGTGACTGATATATATATTTTTTGTCTGTTTGTTTTGTTGGTTTTTGTTTTTTGCCCTTTATCACCATTCCTCTTCCCTGCTGTTTTTCTTTCCCTCTTTCTTTCTCCCCTTTCTTTCCCCCAGTCATGTCTGTCCTATGTGTAGCAAGTGAAAATAAAATAAACAATAAAAACAAAGGTGAATCAAATAGACCAATACGGCAAGGCCGGGATGGTCCATTTGGTAAAGTAAATCCGTTAGTTATATTTAACATAATGTTAAATGGCAACATTCTGTTTACAATGTTACCATTTCACATTATGTTAAATGGTAACATTCTGTTTACAATGTTACCATTTCACATTATGTTAAATGGTAACATTCTGTTTACAATGTTACCATTTTACATTGTGTTAAATGGTAACATTCTGTTTACAATGTTACCATTTAACATTATGTTAAATGGTAACATTCTGTTTACAATGTTACCATTTCACATTGTGTTAAATGGTAACATTCTGTTTACAATGTTACCATTAACACCGTCGATCTTCACTGACATGATGCGATCCGATATGCGGGTAACTTCGACCACGTTGTGCCGGAGCTTTATTATTAGACTTCTGACACCTGGCAAATAAACTCTCACGCGATATGAGAACATAACAGCAAAAAGCCAGTAGCTGGTACATGAATGGATAAAAATGGGATGCAAATGGAATGTGAAGGCAACAGGTAGTAGGGTGAATTAGGGTTTCGTGTGGTCTTCAGTGCATGAATTTTATTGCCACTTTATTTCAACTTTTTATTAATATACTCAAAAGAAAAACAAGAACCACAAAGGAGATTCTTGTGATTCTTGTTTGTGCTATCTGTTTGTGAAAGAAAGCACATTTTACCACATCATACTGTGTTTGCTGCCATTTATTTTACTCGTCCTGCCTGAGTGTCTGGGCTGCGTTTGTCTGTGCACCTTTGTTCTGGCCTTCTGCTGATGGGTTTCACATGCTGGGCTTTCCCTCTTGGTCCACACCCAGCAGCCTGCTGCTGACCACACACAGCCTACAAACTGATCCATCCATGCATCCATCCATGCATGCATGGCCTGGTTATTGTTGAGTTATCACCTCCAGCTCCTTGCTCATAACCAGGTAGATACTGGGCTGGGCCTGATCTCTGAGCTCAATAACAATGACAAAAATGCCAAACACTTTACTCTTCATGGTAAAAAATGTTTATAATACAGTAAAAACTGGATGTAGCCAAAATCAGTGTTTTATATACAGTGTAAGTGAACAACATTGCTACACTGCTGGTGTTTGATTGATAGAGGCTTTCTTTATAAGAACTATGATATCATTTCTTTTGCTGATTAACAGTTTTTATATAATTTTTATATCATATATAGCTTTCAAGAAGCCAAAGATCACTGGACGAAAAGACTACAGACCTGTGGCTCTGACATCTGGTCAGGAAGTCTTTTGAGCGCCTGGTTCTCTCCTATCTTAAGACCCTCACGGCCCCCCTCCTGGACCCCCTGCAGTTTGCATACAGAGCCAACAGGTCTGTAGACGATGCCATCAACATGGCCCTACACTTTGTCCTGCAGAATCTATGCTAGGATCCTGTTTGTGGACTTCAGCTCTACCTTCAACACCATCCTTTCAGACCTTCTTCAAGGATTGCTTTCCCAGATGAATGTGCCTGATCCCATCTGCCGGTGGATCACTGACTTCCTGACGGACAGGAAGCAACCAGTGAGGCTGGGGAAGAATGTCTTGGACTCCCGGACCATCAGCACGAGCTCCCCTCAGGGCTGTGTTCTTTCTTCTATGCCCTTCTCCCTGTACACCAACTGCCGCACCTCCAACCACCAGTCTGTCAAATTAATTAAGCTTGCAGATGACACCACCATTATTGGACTCCTCTCAGACGGGGATAAGTCTGCCTACAGGATGGAGGCTGAACATCTGGTGTCCTGATGCAGCCGCAACAACCAGGTGCTGAATAAGTGTTATTTTCATTTACCACTGGCCCAAGTACATTTTTATTGGCTTGTGAACAAAGCTGTAGTTTTTGTATTTTTAAATATTAACGCAATTTAATTGAGACATTATTTATATTATTTCACTTTCAATGTGAAAAATGCTGGAAAAACGTTGAAAATAATGGTCACCCCTGTTCGCTGCAATGTAAAATAGTACAACTGCTGTCAGCCTTCATTAAGTTGCATCATTTAAACATTTGCATATTTTTATTCAACTTCTGCAGGATGCTTTGATGAAAGACTCCCTTTTCCCAAGTAGAGGCTTTACTAGAGGTCACAGGAACAGCGCTGCTGTTTTGGATGCGGAAAAATGTTGACTTTCACTCTACCTGAGCTCAGTGTCTCAGTAAGGGCTCCGCCTCATTGTAGCTGACGCTGAAATGTTTGTGTGGGTTGCCATGACAACACCAGAAGTGCATCTGAGATCGTGCCCAAATTCATGGGCTGCATCCTCCTGAGGACTCGGTGTTCTGACAAAACGTCTTACTTTGGCAAAACGTCCTACCGTAAGTAGTTCATGCGTTCTCGGCGGCTCTAGTGACCCTCGAACTCTCGGCTAGCTATCGAGGTGGTGGATAACATACGTCTCCCCCACAAGAGCACGAACCTACAACTTTTCTACTACTGGTTTTACAAGGCGTACACGGTAAAAACATTATGCTGTTATTTGTTAAGCACTTGTGCATCTTGTGAAAAGAAATAAGTGGCTGAGATGGATGTCATATGTGCTATTGATATTATTTTACTCGTTTCTAGTTTTCACGGTGCTCCATGATTGTGAGAGGAATAAAAAAGAATTGTGGACATCAGTACGAAGCATGGATTCTTTTGACCAGAGTAGATACACTGGTCCCTTGAATATACTAATCTTTTTGAGGTGGGTGACTGTTCCTGTGTATTTACAGAAACAATGGTTGTGATAACCTCAGCTGTTTCAGAGGGTGACTGTTCGTTGCTTTGCGCACTTTTAAATCTGTATACAATGGTTTGTTCCCTTTTTGTGTTCTGAGGTTTAAACAAAGATGTACTAGATGTATTATACCGGTCCCTCGAATCTACAAATCTTTTAGATGTGGATGACTGTTCATTTTCATCTGTGTTTACAGAAACACTGGGTGTTGGAACCTCAGTAGTTTCTTTTTGGCTGACAGACTCTGGAGCTGTACAAGAGGAATAAAGAGCTGCAATGCTTTTGTGAACCTGACCTGGGAAGGGAGAGAAATATATTTTTGTTTTGTTTTTGTTTGTCTTCTTGTTTTATTTGATTCCTTGTGGGATTTGGATCCAACAAGTAAAGTATGCATATTATGCACACACACAAACACACATGCAGCTATTACCATTTCTTGTATTCTTGAATAAAGACATTGATCTGACACATTTAAAATGCAGCCAATTGTTTTTATTGTTATATTATTAAGAAAAAAGAAAAGGTGGGGGGATGTAAAGAAGAGCTTAAAGGAAAGGGCTAGAGGAGAGAAATCCCCAACAATTAGCAGGGCATTTTTTTACTTGGACAAATTGTTAATAAAGTTTCCATATCTGTAACAATGATGACAGTATAATTGTTTATAAACAATTATATTGACAATTATATGTGTCCAGTATGTTGGCTCATTTTCTTTTACTTTTTGCATTTGAAAGTAAAAGTTGGGCTGATTTTGACACCATTACAAGAAGTGTTGTTAATGATTCTTTTTGAATTAAAATCAGGTTACCACAAATTGTTTTTTAATTTAATTTCATTTGAAATGTTTGTCAGTGGGTAAACAATTCGTAATGCAAAGTCAGAAACATCGAGTTATTCTTGTACTGCATGCTTGCAATAAATAAGTTGTCCTAACAGTCAGTCAAAGGAGCTTGGAAAGAAAAGCGTCTGGACTTCTTTGAGTTGAAGTGACTGATATATATATTTTTTGTCTGTTTGTTTTGTTGGTTTTTGTTTTTTGCCCTTTATCACCATTCCTCTTCCCTGCTGTTTTTCTTTCCCTCTTTCTTTCTCCCCTTTCTTTCCCCCAGTCATGTCTGTCCTATGTGTAGCAAGTGAAAATAAAATAAACAATAAAAACAAAGGTGAATCAAATAGACCAATACGGCAAGGCCGGGATGGTCCATTTGGTAAAGTAAATCCGTTAGTTATATTTAACATAATGTTAAATGGCAACATTCTGTTTACAATGTTACCATTTCACATTATGTTAAATGGTAACATTCTGTTTACAATGTTACCATTTCACATTATGTTAAATGGTAACATTCTGTTTACAATGTTACCATTTTACATTGTGTTAAATGGTAACATTCTGTTTACAATGTTACCATTTAACATTATGTTAAATGGTAACATTCTGTTTACAATGTTACCATTTCACATTGTGTTAAATGGTAACATTCTGTTTACAATGTTACCATTAACACCGTCGATCTTCACTGACATGATGCGATCCGATATGCGGGTAACTTCGACCACGTTGTGCCGGAGCTTTATTATTAGACTTCTGACACCTGGCAAATAAACTCTCACGCGATATGAGAACATAACAGCAAAAAGCCAGTAGCTGGTACATGAATGGATAAAAATGGGATGCAAATGGAATGTGAAGGCAACAGGTAGTAGGGTGAATTAGGGTTTCGTGTGGTCTTCAGTGCATGAATTTTATTGCCACTTTATTTCAACTTTTTATTAATATACTCAAAAGAAAAACAAGAACCACAAAGGAGATTCTTGTGATTCTTGTTTGTGCTATCTGTTTGTGAAAGAAAGCACATTTTACCACATCATACTGTGTTTGCTGCCATTTATTTTACTCGTCCTGCCTGAGTGTCTGGGCTGCGTTTGTCTGTGCACCTTTATTCTGGCCTTCTGCTGATGGGTTTCACATGCTGGGCTTTCCCTCTTGGTCCACACCCAGCAGCCTGCTGCTGACCACACACAGCCTACAAACTGATCCATCCATGCATCCATCCATGCATGCATGGCCTGGTTATTGTTGAGTTATCACCTCCAGCTCCTTGCTCATAACCAGGTAGATACTGGGCTGGGCCTGATCTCTGAGCTCAATAACAATGACAAAAATGCCAAACACTTTACTCTTCATGGTAAAAAATGTTTATAATACAGTAAAAACTGGATGTAGCCAAAATCAGTGTTTTATATACAGTGTAAGTGAACAACATTGCTACACTGCTGGTGTTTGATTGATAGAGGCTTTCTTTATAAGAACTATGATATCATTTCTTTTGCTGATTAACAGTTTTTATATAATTTTTATATCATATATAGCTTTCAAGAAGCCAAAGATCACTGGACGAAAAGACTACAGACCTGTGGCTCTGACATCTGGTCAGGAAGTCTTTTGAGCGCCTGGTTCTCTCCTATCTTAAGACCCTCACGGCCCCCCTCCTGGACCCCCTGCAGTTTGCATACAGAGCCAACAGGTCTGTAGACGATGCCATCAACATGGCCCTACACTTTGTCCTGCAGAATCTATGCTAGGATCCTGTTTGTGGACTTCAGCTCTACCTTCAACACCATCCTTTCAGACTTTCTTCAAGGATTGCTTTCCCAGATGAATGTGCCTGATCCCATCTGCCGGTGGATCACTGACTTCCTGACGGACAGGAAGCAACCAGTGAGGCTGGGGAAGAATGTCTTGGACTCCCGGACCATCAGCACGAGCTCCCCTCAGGGCTGTGTTCTTTCTTCTATGCCCTTCTCCCTGTACACCAACTGCCGCACCTCCAACCACCAGTCTGTCAAATTAATTAAGCTTGCAGATGACACCACCATTATTGGACTCCTCTCAGACGGGGATAAGTCTGCCTACAGGATGGAGGCTGAACATCTGGTGTCCTGATGCAGCCGCAACAACCAGGTGCTGAATAAGTGTTATTTTCATTTACCACTGGCCCAAGTACATTTTTATTGGCTTGTGAACAAAGCTGTAGTTTTTGTATTTTTAAATATTAACGCAATTTAATTGAGACATTATTTATATTATTTCACTTTCAATGTGAAAAATGCTGTAAAAACGTTGAAAATAATGGTCACCCCTGTTCGCTGCAATGTAAAATAGTACAACTGCTGTCAGCCTTCATTAAGTTGCATCATTTAAACATTTGCATATTTTTATTCAACTTCTGCAGGATGCTTTGATGAAAGACTCCCTTTTCCCAAGTAGAGGCTTTACTAGAGGTCACAGGAACAGCGCTGCTGTTTTGGATGCGGAAAAATGTTGTCTTTCACTCTACCTGAGCTCAGTGTCTCAGTAAGGGCTCCGCCTCATTGTAGCTGACGCTGAAATGTTTGTGTGGGTTGCCATGACAACACCAGAAGTGCATCTGAGATCGTGCCCAAATTCATGGGCTGCATCCTCCTGAGGACTCGGTGTTCTGACAAAACGTCTTACTTTGGCAAAACGTCCTACCGTAAGTAGTTCATGCGTTCTCGGCGGCTCTAGTGACCCTCGAACTCTCGGCTAGCTATCGAGGTGGTGGATAACATACGTCTCCCCCACAAGAGCACGAACCTACAACTTTTCTACTACTGGTTTTACAAGGCGTACACGGTAAAAACATTATGCTGTTATTTGTTAAGCACTTGTGCATCTTGTGAAAAGAAATAAGTGGCTGAGATGGATGTCATATGTGCTATTGATATTATTTTACTCGTTTCTAGTTTTCACGGTGCTCCATGATTGTGAGAGGAATAAAAAAGAATTGTGGACATCAGTACGAAGCATGGATTCTTTTGACCAGAGTAGATACACTGGTCCCTTGAATATACTAATCTTTTTGAGGTGGGTGACTGTTCCTGTGTATTTACAGAAACAATGGTTGTGATAACCTCAGCTGTTTCAGAGGGTGACTGTTCGTTGCTTTGCGCACTTTTAAATCTGTATACAATGGTTTGTTCCCTTTTTGTGTTCTGAGGTTTAAACAAAGATGTACTAGATGTATTATACCGGTCCCTCGAATCTACAAATCTTTTAGATGTGGATGACTGTTCATTTTCATCTGTGTTTACAGAAACACTGGGTGTTGGAACCTCAGTAGTTTCTTTTTGGCTGACAGACTCTGGAGCTGTACAAGAGGAATAAAGAGCTGCAATGCTTTTGTGAACCTGACCTGGGAAGGGAGAGAAATATATTTTTGTTTTGTTTTTGTTTGTCTTCTTGTTTTATTTGATTCCTTGTGGGATTTGGATCCAACAAGTAAAGTATGCATATTATGCACACACACAAACACACATGCAGCTATTACCATTTCTTGTATTCTTGAATAAAGACATTGATCTGACACATTTAAAATGCAGCCAATTGTTTTTATTGTTATATTATTAAGAAAAAAGAAAAGGTGGGGGGATGTAAAGAAGAGCTTAAAGGAAAGGGCTAGAGGAGAGAAATCCCCAACAATTAGCAGGGCATTTTTTTACTTGGACAAATTGTTAATAAAGTTTCCATATCTGTAACAATGATGACAGTATAATTGTTTATAAACAATTATATTGACAATTATATGTGTCCAGTATGTTGGCTCATTTTCTTTTACTTTTTGCATTTGAAAGTAAAAGTTGGGCTGATTTTGACACCATTACAAGAAGTGTTGTTAATGATTCTTTTTGAATTAAAATCAGGTTACCACAAATTGTTTTTTAATTTAATTTCATTTGAAATGTTTGTCAGTGGGTAAACAATTCGTAATGCAAAGTCAGAAACATCGAGTTATTCTTGTACTGCATGCTTGCAATAAATAAGTTGTCCTAACAGTCAGTCAAAGGAGCTTGGAAAGAAAAGCGTCTGGACTTCTTTGAGTTGAAGTGACTGATATATATATTTTTTGTCTGTTTGTTTTGTTGGTTTTTGTTTTTTGCCCTTTATCACCATTCCTCTTCCCTGCTGTTTTTCTTTCCCTCTTTCTTTCTCCCCTTTCTTTCCCCCAGTCATGTCTGTCCTATGTGTAGCAAGTGAAAATAAAATAAACAATAAAAACAAAGGTGAATCAAATAGACCAATACGGCAAGGCCGGGATGGTCCATTTGGTAAAGTAAATCCGTTAGTTATATTTAACATAATGTTAAATGGCAACATTCTGTTTACAATGTTACCATTTCACATTATGTTAAATGGTAACATTCTGTTTACAATGTTACCATTTCACATTATGTTAAATGGTAACATTCTGTTTACAATGTTACCATTTTACATTGTGTTAAATGGTAACATTCTGTTTACAATGTTACCATTTAACATTATGTTAAATGGTAACATTCTGTTTACAATGTTACCATTTCACATTGTGTTAAATGGTAACATTCTGTTTACAATGTTACCATTAACACCGTCGATCTTCACTGACATGATGCGATCCGATATGCGGGTAACTTCGACCACGTTGTGCCGGAGCTTTATTATTAGACTTCTGACACCTGGCAAATAAACTCTCACGCGATATGAGAACATAACAGCAAAAAGCCAGTAGCTGGTACATGAATGGATAAAAATGGGATGCAAATGGAATGTGAAGGCAACAGGTAGTAGGGTGAATTAGGGTTTCGTGTGGTCTTCAGTGCATGAATTTTATTGCCACTTTATTTCAACTTTTTATTAATATACTCAAAAGAAAAACAAGAACCACAAAGGAGATTCTTGTGATTCTTGTTTGTGCTATCTGTTTGTGAAAGAAAGCACATTTTACCACATCATACTGTGTTTGCTGCCATTTATTTTACTCGTCCTGCCTGAGTGTCTGGGCTGCGTTTGTCTGTGCACCTTTATTCTGGCCTTCTGCTGATGGGTTTCACATGCTGGGCTTTCCCTCTTGGTCCACACCCAGCAGCCTGCTGCTGACCACACACAGCCTACAAACTGATCCATCCATGCATCCATCCATGCATGCATGGCCTGGTTATTGTTGAGTTATCACCTCCAGCTCCTTGCTCATAACCAGGTAGATACTGGGCTGGGCCTGATCTCTGAGCTCAATAACAATGACAAAAATGCCAAACACTTTACTCTTCATGGTAAAAAATGTTTATAATACAGTAAAAACTGGATGTAGCCAAAATCAGTGTTTTATATACAGTGTAAGTGAACAACATTGCTACACTGCTGGTGTTTGATTGATAGAGGCTTTCTTTATAAGAACTATGATATCATTTCTTTTGCTGATTAACAGTTTTTATATAATTTTTATATCATATATAGCTTTCAAGAAGCCAAAGATCACTGGACGAAAAGACTACAGACCTGTGGCTCTGACATCTGGTCAGGAAGTCTTTTGAGCGCCTGGTTCTCTCCTATCTTAAGACCCTCACGGCCCCCCTCCTGGACCCCCTGCAGTTTGCATACAGAGCCAACAGGTCTGTAGACGATGCCATCAACATGGCCCTACACTTTGTCCTGCAGAATCTATGCTAGGATCCTGTTTGTGGACTTCAGCTCTACCTTCAACACCATCCTTTCAGACCTTCTTCAAGGATTGCTTTCCCAGATGAATGTGCCTGATCCCATCTGCCGGTGGATCACTGACTTCCTGACGGACAGGAAGCAACCAGTGAGGCTGGGGAAGAATGTCTTGGACTCCCGGACCATCAGCACGAGCTCCCCTCAGGGCTGTGTTCTTTCTTCTATGCCCTTCTCCCTGTACACCAACTGCCGCACCTCCAACCACCAGTCTGTCAAATTAATTAAGCTTGCAGATGACACCACCATTATTGGACTCCTCTCAGACGGGGATAAGTCTGCCTACAGGATGGAGGCTGAACATCTGGTGTCCTGATGCAGCCGCAACAACCAGGTGCTGAATAAGTGTTATTTTCATTTACCACTGGCCCAAGTACATTTTTATTGGCTTGTGAACAAAGCTGTAGTTTTTGTATTTTTAAATATTAACGCAATTTAATTGAGACATTATTTATATTATTTCACTTTCAATGTGAAAAATGCTGGAAAAACGTTGAAAATAATGGTCACCCCTGTTCGCTGCAATGTAAAATAGTACAACTGCTGTCAGCCTTCATTAAGTTGCATCATTTAAACATTTGCATATTTTTATTCAACTTCTGCAGGATGCTTTGATGAAAGACTCCCTTTTCCCAAGTAGAGGCTTTACTAGAGGTCACAGGAACAGCGCTGCTGTTTTGGATGCGGAAAAATGTTGACTTTCACTCTACCTGAGCTCAGTGTCTCAGTAAGGGCTCCGCCTCATTGTAGCTGACGCTGAAATGTTTGTGTGGGTTGCCATGACAACACCAGAAGTGCATCTGAGATCGTGCCCAAATTCATGGGCTGCATCCTCCTGAGGACTCGGTGTTCTGACAAAACGTCTTACTTTGGCAAAACGTCCTACCGTAAGTAGTTCATGCGTTCTCGGCGGCTCTAGTGACCCTCGAACTCTCGGCTAGCTATCGAGGTGGTGGATAACATACGTCTCCCCCACAAGAGCACGAACCTACAACTTTTCTACTACTGGTTTTACAAGGCGTACACGGTAAAAACATTATGCTGTTATTTGTTAAGCACTTGTGCATCTTGTGAAAAGAAATAAGTGGCTGAGATGGATGTCATATGTGCTATTGATATTATTTTACTCGTTTCTAGTTTTCACGGTGCTCCATGATTGTGAGAGGAATAAAAAAGAATTGTGGACATCAGTACGAAGCATGGATTCTTTTGACCAGAGTAGATACACTGGTCCCTTGAATATACTAATCTTTTTGAGGTGGGTGACTGTTCCTGTGTATTTACAGAAACAATGGTTGTGATAACCTCAGCTGTTTCAGAGGGTGACTGTTCGTTGCTTTGCGCACTTTTAAATCTGTATACAATGGTTTGTTCCCTTTTTGTGTTCTGAGGTTTAAACAAAGATGTACTAGATGTATTATACCGGTCCCTCGAATCTACAAATCTTTTAGATGTGGATGACTGTTCATTTTCATCTGTGTTTACAGAAACACTGGGTGTTGGAACCTCAGTAGTTTCTTTTTGGCTGACAGACTCTGGAGCTGTACAAGAGGAATAAAGAGCTGCAATGCTTTTGTGAACCTGACCTGGGAAGGGAGAGAAATATATTTTTGTTTTGTTTTTGTTTGTCTTCTTGTTTTATTTGATTCCTTGTGGGATTTGGATCCAACAAGTAAAGTATGCATATTATGCACACACACAAACACACATGCAGCTATTACCATTTCTTGTATTCTTGAATAAAGACATTGATCTGACACATTTAAAATGCAGCCAATTGTTTTTATTGTTATATTATTAAGAAAAAAGAAAAGGTGGGGGGATGTAAAGAAGAGCTTAAAGGAAAGGGCTAGAGGAGAGAAATCCCCAACAATTAGCAGGGCATTTTTTTACTTGGACAAATTGTTAATAAAGTTTCCATATCTGTAACAATGATGACAGTATAATTGTTTATAAACAATTATATTGACAATTATATGTGTCCAGTATGTTGGCTCATTTTCTTTTACTTTTTGCATTTGAAAGTAAAAGTTGGGCTGATTTTGACACCATTACAAGAAGTGTTGTTAATGATTCTTTTTGAATTAAAATCAGGTTACCACAAATTGTTTTTTAATTTAATTTCATTTGAAATGTTTGTCAGTGGGTAAACAATTCGTAATGCAAAGTCAGAAACATCGAGTTATTCTTGTACTGCATGCTTGCAATAAATAAGTTGTCCTAACAGTCAGTCAAAGGAGCTTGGAAAGAAAAGCGTCTGGACTTCTTTGAGTTGAAGTGACTGATATATATATTTTTTGTCTGTTTGTTTTGTTGGTTTTTGTTTTTTGCCCTTTATCACCATTCCTCTTCCCTGCTGTTTTTCTTTCCCTCTTTCTTTCTCCCCTTTCTTTCCCCCAGTCATGTCTGTCCTATGTGTAGCAAGTGAAAATAAAATAAACAATAAAAACAAAGGTGAATCAAATAGACCAATACGGCAAGGCCGGGATGGTCCATTTGGTAAAGTAAATCCGTTAGTTATATTTAACATAATGTTAAATGGCAACATTCTGTTTACAATGTTACCATTTCACATTATGTTAAATGGTAACATTCTGTTTACAATGTTACCATTTCACATTATGTTAAATGGTAACATTCTGTTTACAATGTTACCATTTTACATTGTGTTAAATGGTAACATTCTGTTTACAATGTTACCATTTAACATTATGTTAAATGGTAACATTCTGTTTACAATGTTACCATTTCACATTGTGTTAAATGGTAACATTCTGTTTACAATGTTACCATTAACACCGTCGATCTTCACTGACATGATGCGATCCGATATGCGGGTAACTTCGACCACGTTGTGCCGGAGCTTTATTCATTATTAGACTTCTGACACCTGGCAAATAAACTCTCACGCGATATGAGAACATAACAGCAAAAAGCCAGTAGCTGGTACATGAATGGATAAAAATGGGATGCAAATGGAATGTGAAGGCAACAGGTAGTAGGGTGAATTAGGGTTTCGTGTGGTCTTCAGTGCATGAATTTTATTGCCACTTTATTTCAACTTTTTATTAATATACTCAAAAGAAAAACAAGAACCACAAAGGAGATTCTTGTGATTCTTGTTTGTGCTATCTGTTTGTGAAAGAAAGCACATTTTACCACATCATACTGTGTTTGCTGCCATTTATTTTACTCGTCCTGCCTGAGTGTCTGGGCTGCGTTTGTCTGTGCACCTTTATTCTGGCCTTCTGCTGATGGGTTTCACATGCTGGGCTTTCCCTCTTGGTCCACACCCAGCAGCCTGCTGCTGACCACACACAGCCTACAAACTGATCCATCCATGCATCCATCCATGCATGCATGGCCTGGTTATTGTTGAGTTATCACCTCCAGCTCCTTGCTCATAACCAGGTAGATACTGGGCTGGGCCTGATCTCTGAGCTCAATAACAATGACAAAAATGCCAAACACTTTACTCTTCATGGTAAAAAATGTTTATAATACAGTAAAAACTGGATGTAGCCAAAATCAGTGTTTTATATACAGTGTAAGTGAACAACATTGCTACACTGCTGGTGTTTGATTGATAGAGGCTTTCTTTATAAGAACTATGATATCATTTCTTTTGCTGATTAACAGTTTTTATATAATTTTTATATCATATATAGCTTTCAAGAAGCCAAAGATCACTGGACGAAAAGACTACAGACCTGTGGCTCTGACATCTGGTCAGGAAGTCTTTTGAGCGCCTGGTTCTCTCCTATCTTAAGACCCTCACGGCCCCCCTCCTGGACCCCCTGCAGTTTGCATACAGAGCCAACAGGTCTGTAGACGATGCCATCAACATGGCCCTACACTTTGTCCTGCAGAATCTATGCTAGGATCCTGTTTGTGGACTTCAGCTCTACCTTCAACACCATCCTTTCAGACTTTCTTCAAGGATTGCTTTCCCAGATGAATGTGCCTGATCCCATCTGCCGGTGGATCACTGACTTCCTGACGGACAGGAAGCAACCAGTGAGGCTGGGGAAGAATGTCTTGGACTCCCGGACCATCAGCACGAGCTCCCCTCAGGGCTGTGTTCTTTCTTCTATGCCCTTCTCCCTGTACACCAACTGCCGCACCTCCAACCACCAGTCTGTCAAATTAATTAAGCTTGCAGATGACACCACCATTATTGGACTCCTCTCAGACGGGGATAAGTCTGCCTACAGGATGGAGGCTGAACATCTGGTGTCCTGATGCAGCCGCAACAACCAGGTGCTGAATAAGTGTTATTTTCATTTACCACTGGCCCAAGTACATTTTTATTGGCTTGTGAACAAAGCTGTAGTTTTTGTATTTTTAAATATTAACGCAATTTAATTGAGACATTATTTATATTATTTCACTTTCAATGTGAAAAATGCTGTAAAAACGTTGAAAATAATGGTCACCCCTGTTCGCTGCAATGTAAAATAGTACAACTGCTGTCAGCCTTCATTAAGTTGCATCATTTAAACATTTGCATATTTTTATTCAACTTCTGCAGGATGCTTTGATGAAAGACTCCCTTTTCCCAAGTAGAGGCTTTACTAGAGGTCACAGGAACAGCGCTGCTGTTTTGGATGCGGAAAAATGTTGTCTTTCACTCTACCTGAGCTCAGTGTCCCAGTAAGGGCTCCGCCTCATTGTAGCTGACGCTGAAATGTTTGTGTGGGTTGCCATGACAACACCAGAAGTGCATCTGAGATCGTGCCCAAATTCATGGGCTGCATCCTCCTGAGGACTCGGTGTTCTGACAAAACGTCTTACTTTGGCAAAACGTCCTACCGTAAGTAGTTCATGCGTTCTCGGCGGCTCTAGTGACCCTCGAACTCTCGGCTAGCTATCGAGGTGGTGGATAACATACGTCTCCCCCACAAGAGCACGAACCTACAACTTTTCTACTACTGTTTTTACAAGGCGTACACGGTAAAAACATTATGCTGTTATTTGTTAAGCACTTGTGCATCTTGTGAAAAGAAATAAGTGGCTGAGATGGATGTCATATGTGCTATTGATATTATTTTACTCGTTTCTAGTTTTCACGGTGCTCCATGATTGTGAGAGGAATAAAAAAGAATTGTGGACATCAGTACGAAGCATGGATTCTTTTGACCAGAGTAGATACACTGGTCCCTTGAATATACTAATCTTTTTGAGGTGGGTGACTGTTCCTGTGTATTTACAGAAACAATGGTTGTGATAACCTCAGCTGTTTCAGAGGGTGACTGTTCGTTGCTTTGCGCACTTTTAAATCTGTATACAATGGTTTGTTCCCTTTTTGTGTTCTGAGGTTTAAACAAAGATGTACTAGATGTATTATACCGGTCCCTCGAATCTACAAATCTTTTAGATGTGGATGACTGTTCATTTTCATCTGTGTTTACAGAAACACTGGGTGTTGGAACCTCAGTAGTTTCTTTTTGGCTGACAGACTCTGGAGCTGTACAAGAGGAATAAAGAGCTGCAATGCTTTTGTGAACCTGACCTGGGAAGGGAGAGAAATATATTTTTGTTTTGTTTTTGTTTGTCTTCTTGTTTTATTTGATTCCTTGTGGGATTTGGATCCAACAAGTAAAGTATGCATATTATGCACACACACAAACACACATGCAGCTATTACCATTTCTTGTATTCTTGAATAAAGACATTGATCTGACACATTTAAAATGCAGCCAATTGTTTTTATTGTTATATTATTAAGAAAAAAGAAAAGGTGGGGGGATGTAAAGAAGAGCTTAAAGGAAAGGGCTAGAGGAGAGAAATCCCCAACAATTAGCAGGGCATTTTTTTACTTGGACAAATTGTTAATAAAGTTTCCATATCTGTAACAATGATGACAGTATAATTGTTTATAAACAATTATATTGACAATTATATGTGTCCAGTATGTTGGCTCATTTTCTTTTACTTTTTGCATTTGAAAGTAAAAGTTGGGCTGATTTTGACACCATTACAAGAAGTGTTGTTAATGATTCTTTTTGAATTAAAATCAGGTTACCACAAATTGTTTTTTAATTTAATTTCATTTGAAATGTTTGTCAGTGGGTAAACAATTCGTAATGCAAAGTCAGAAACATCGAGTTATTCTTGTACTGCATGCTTGCAATAAATAAGTTGTCCTAACAGTCAGTCAAAGGAGCTTGGAAAGAAAAGCGTCTGGACTTCTTTGAGTTGAAGTGACTGATATATATATTTTTTGTCTGTTTGTTTTGTTGGTTTTTGTTTTTTGCCCTTTATCACCATTCCTCTTCCCTGCTGTTTTTCTTTCCCTCTTTCTTTCTCCCCTTTCTTTCCCCCAGTCATGTCTGTCCTATGTGTAGCAAGTGAAAATAAAATAAACAATAAAAACAAAGGTGAATCAAATAGACCAATACGGCAAGGCCGGGATGGTCCATTTGGTAAAGTAAATCCGTTAGTTATATTTAACATAATGTTAAATGGCAACATTCTGTTTACAATGTTACCATTTCACATTATGTTAAATGGTAACATTCTGTTTACAATGTTACCATTTTACATTGTGTTAAATGGTAACATTCTGTTTACAATGTTACCATTTCACATTGTGTTAAATGGTAACATTCTGTTTACAATGTTACCATTAACACCGTCGATCTTCACTGACATGATGCGATCCGATATGCGGGTAACTTCGACCACGTTGTGCCGGAGCTTTATTATTAGACTTCTGACACCTGGCAAATAAACTCTCACGCGATATGAGAACATAACAGCAAAAAGCCAGTAGCTGGTACATGAATGGATAAAAATGGGATGCAAATGGAATGTGAAGGCAACAGGTAGTAGGGTGAATTAGGGTTTCGTGTGGTCTTCAGTGCATGAATTTTATTGCCACTTTATTTCAACTTTTTATTAATATACTCAAAAGAAAAACAAGAACCACAAAGGAGATTCTTGTGATTCTTGTTTGTGCTATCTGTTTGTGAAAGAAAGCACATTTTACCACATCATACTGTGTTTGCTGCCATTTATTTTACTCGTCCTGCCTGAGTGTCTGGGCTGCGTTTGTCTGTGCACCTTTATTCTGGCCTTCTGCTGATGGGTTTCACATGCTGGGCTTTCCCTCTTGGTCCACACCCAGCAGCCTGCTGCTGACCACACACAGCCTACAAACTGATCCATCCATGCATCCATCCATGCATGCATGGCCTGGTTATTGTTGAGTTATCACCTCCAGCTCCTTGCTCATAACCAGGTAGATACTGGGCTGGGCCTGATCTCTGAGCTCAATAACAATGACAAAAATGCCAAACACTTTACTCTTCATGGTAAAAAATGTTTATAATACAGTAAAAACTGGATGTAGCCAAAATCAGTGTTTTATATACAGTGTAAGTGAACAACATTGCTACACTGCTGGTGTTTGATTGATAGAGGCTTTCTTTATAAGAACTATGATATCATTTCTTTTGCTGATTAACAGTTTTTATATAATTTTTATATCATATATAGCTTTCAAGAAGCCAAAGATCACTGGACGAAAAGACTACAGACCTGTGGCTCTGACATCTGGTCAGGAAGTCTTTTGAGCGCCTGGTTCTCTCCTATCTTAAGACCCTCACGGCCCCCCTCCTGGACCCCCTGCAGTTTGCATACAGAGCCAACAGGTCTGTAGACGATGCCATCAACATGGCCCTACACTTTGTCCTGCAGAATCTATGCTAGGATCCTGTTTGTGGACTTCAGCTCTACCTTCAACACCATCCTTTCAGACCTTCTTCAAGGATTGCTTTCCCAGATGAATGTGCCTGATCCCATCTGCCGGTGGATCACTGACTTCCTGACGGACAGGAAGCAACCAGTGAGGCTGGGGAAGAATGTCTTGGACTCCCGGACCATCAGCACGAGCTCCCCTCAGGGCTGTGTTCTTTCTTCTATGCCCTTCTCCCTGTACACCAACTGCCGCACCTCCAACCACCAGTCTGTCAAATTAATTAAGCTTGCAGATGACACCACCATTATTGGACTCCTCTCAGACGGGGATAAGTCTGCCTACAGGATGGAGGCTGAACATCTGGTGTCCTGATGCAGCCGCAACAACCAGGTGCTGAATAAGTGTTATTTTCATTTACCACTGGCCCAAGTACATTTTTATTGGCTTGTGAACAAAGCTGTAGTTTTTGTATTTTTAAATATTAACGCAATTTAATTGAGACATTATTTATATTATTTCACTTTCAATGTGAAAAATGCTGGAAAAACGTTGAAAATAATGGTCACCCCTGTTCGCTGCAATGTAAAATAGTACAACTGCTGTCAGCCTTCATTAAGTTGCATCATTTAAACATTTGCATATTTTTATTCAACTTCTGCAGGATGCTTTGATGAAAGACTCCCTTTTCCCAAGTAGAGGCTTTACTAGAGGTCACAGGAACAGCGCTGCTGTTTTGGATGCGGAAAAATGTTGACTTTCACTCTACCTGAGCTCAGTGTCTCAGTAAGGGCTCCGCCTCATTGTAGCTGACGCTGAAATGTT
Source organism: Diplotaxodon limnothrissa (assembly GCF_057381915.1). Taxonomy (NCBI): domain Eukaryota; kingdom Metazoa; phylum Chordata; class Actinopteri; order Cichliformes; family Cichlidae; genus Diplotaxodon; species Diplotaxodon limnothrissa. The sequence goes on along the minus strand of NC_140597.1, from coordinate 10,179,908 downwards.
TGTGTGGGTTGCCATGACAACACCAGAAGTGCATCTGAGATCGTGCCCAAATTCATGGGCTGCATCCTCCTGAGGACTCGGTGTTCTGACAAAACGTCTTACTTTGGCAAAACGTCCTACCGTAAGTAGTTCATGCGTTCTCGGCGGCTCTAGTGACCCTCGAACTCTCGGCTAGCTATCGAGGTGGTGGATAACATACGTCTCCCCCACAAGAGCACGAACCTACAACTTTTCTACTACTGTTTTTACAAGGTGTACACGGTAAAAACATTATGCTGTTATTTGTTAAGCACTTGTGCATCTTGTGAAAAGAAATAAGTGGCTGAGATGGATGTCATATGTGCTATTGATATTATTTTACTCGTTTCTAGTTTTCACGGTGCTCCATGATTGTGAGAGGAATAAAAAAGAATTGTGGACATCAGTACGAAGCATGGATTCTTTTGACCAGAGTAGATACACTGGTCCCTTGAATATACTAATCTTTTTGAGGTGGGTGACTGTTCCTGTGTATTTACAGAAACAATGGTTGTGATAACCTCAGCTGTTTCAGAGGGTGACTGTTCGTTGCTTTGCGCACTTTTAAATCTGTATACAATGGTTTGTTCCCTTTTTGTGTTCTGAGGTTTAAACAAAGATGTACTAGATGTATTATACCGGTCCCTCGAATCTACAAATCTTTTAGATGTGGATGACTGTTCATTTTCATCTGTGTTTACAGAAACACTGGGTGTTGGAACCTCAGTAGTTTCTTTTTGGCTGACAGACTCTGGAGCTGTACAAGAGGAATAAAGAGCTGCAATGCTTTTGTGAACCTGACCTGGGAAGGGAGAGAAATATATTTTTGTTTTGTTTTTGTTTGTCTTCTTGTTTTATTTGATTCCTTGTGGGATTTGGATCCAACAAGTAAAGTATGCATATTATGCACACACACAAACACACATGCAGCTATTACCATTTCTTGTATTCTTGAATAAAGACATTGATCTGACACATTTAAAATGCAGCCAATTGTTTTTATTGTTATATTATTAAGAAAAAAGAAAAGGTGGGGGGATGTAAAGAAGAGCTTAAAGGAAAGGGCTAGAGGAGAGAAATCCCCAACAATTAGCAGGGCATTTTTTTACTTGGACAAATTGTTAATAAAGTTTCCATATCTGTAACAATGATGACAGTATAATTGTTTATAAACAATTATATTGACAATTATATGTGTCCAGTATGTTGGCTCATTTTCTTTTACTTTTTGCATTTGAAAGTAAAAGTTGGGCTGATTTTGACACCATTACAAGAAGTGTTGTTAATGATTCTTTTTGAATTAAAATCAGGTTACCACAAATTGTTTTTTAATTTCATTTCATTTGAAATGTTTGTCAGTGGGTAAACAATTCGTAATGCAAAGTCAGAAACATCGAGTTATTCTTGTACTGCATGCTTGCAATAAATAAGTTGTCCTAACAGTCAGTCAAAGGAGCTTGGAAAGAAAAGCGTCTGGACTTCTTTGAGTTGAAGTGACTGATATATATATTTTTTGTCTGTTTGTTTTGTTGGTTTTTGTTTTTTGCCCTTTATCACCATTCCTCTTCCCTGCTGTTTTTCTTTCCCTCTTTCTTTCTCCCCTTTCTTTCCCCCAGTCATGTCTGTCCTATGTGTAGCAAGTGAAAATAAAATAAACAATAAAAACAAAGGTGAATCAAATAGACCAATACGGCAAGGCCGGGATGGTCCATTTGGTAAAGTAAATCCGTTAGTTATATTTAACATAATGTTAAATGGCAACATTCTGTTTACAATGTTACCATTTCACATTATGTTAAATGGTAACATTCTGTTTACAATGTTACCATTTTACATTGTGTTAAATGGTAACATTCTGTTTACAATGTTACCATTAACACCGTCGATCTTCACTGACATGATGCGATCCGATATGCGGGTAACTTCGACCACGTTGTGCCGGAGCTTTATTATTAGACTTCTGACACCTGGCAAATAAACTCTCACGCGATATGAGAACATAACAGCAAAAAGCCAGTAGCTGGTACATGAATGGATAAAAATGGGATGCAAATGGAATGTGAAGGCAACAGGTAGTAGGGTGAATTAGGGTTTCGTGTGGTCTTCAGTGCATGAATTTTATTGCCACTTTATTTCAACTTTTTATTAATATACTCAAAAGAAAAACAAGAACCACAAAGGAGATTCTTGTGATTCTTGTTTGTGCTATCTGTTTGTGAAAGAAAGCACATTTTACCACATCATACTGTGTTTGCTGCCATTTATTTTACTCATCCTGCCTGAGTGTCTGGGCTGCGTTTGTCTGTGCACCTTTATTCTGGCCTTCTGCTGATGGGTTTCACATGCTGGGCTTTCCCTCTTGGTCCACACCCAGCAGCCTGCTGCTGACCACACACAGCCTACAAACTGATCCATCCATGCATCCATCCATGCATGCATGGCCTGGTTATTGTTGAGTTATCACCTCCAGCTCCTTGCTCATAACCAGGTAGATACTGGGCTGGGCCTGATCTCTGAGCTCAATAACAATGACAAAAATGCCAAACACTTTACTCTTCATGGTAAAAAATGTTTATAATACAGTAAAAACTGGATGTAGCCAAAATCAGTGTTTTATATACAGTGTAAGTGAACAACATTGCTACACTGCTGGTGTTTGATTGATAGAGGCTTTCTTTATAAGAACTATGATATCATTTCTTTTGCTGATTAACAGTTTTTATATAATTTTTATATCATATATAGCTTTCAAGAAGCCAAAGATCACTGGACGAAAAGACTACAGACCTGTGGCTCTGACATCTGGTCAGGAAGTCTTTTGAGCGCCTGGTTCTCTCCTATCTTAAGACCCTCACGGCCCCCCTCCTGGACCCCCTGCAGTTTGCATACAGAGCCAACAGGTCTGTAGACGATGCCATCAACATGGCCCTACACTTTGTCCTGCAGAATCTATGCTAGGATCCTGTTTGTGGACTTCAGCTCTACCTTCAACACCATCCTTTCAGACCTTCTTCAAGGATTGCTTTCCCAGATGAATGTGCCTGATCCCATCTGCCGGTGGATCACTGACTTCCTGACGGACAGGAAGCAACCAGTGAGGCTGGGGAAGAATGTCTTGGACTCCCGGACCATCAGCACGAGCTCCCCTCAGGGCTGTGTTCTTTCTTCTATGCCCTTCTCCCTGTACACCAACTGCCGCACCTCCAACCACCAGTCTGTCAAATTAATTAAGCTTGCAGATGACACCACCATTATTGGACTCCTCTCAGACGGGGATAAGTCTGCCTACAGGATGGAGGCTGAACATCTGGTGTCCTGATGCAGCCGCAACAACCAGGTGCTGAATAAGTGTTATTTTCATTTACCACTGGCCCAAGTACATTTTTATTGGCTTGTGAACAAAGCTGTAGTTTTTGTATTTTTAAATATTAACGCAATTTAATTGAGACATTATTTATATTATTTCACTTTCAATGTGAAAAATGCTGTAAAAACGTTGAAAATAATGGTCACCCCTGTTCGCTGCAATGTAAAATAGTACAACTGCTGTCAGCCTTCATTAAGTTGCATCATTTAAACATTTGCATATTTTTATTCAACTTCTGCAGGATGCTTTGATGAAAGACTCCCTTTTCCCAAGTAGAGGCTTTACTAGAGGTCACAGGAACAGCGCTGCTGTTTTGGATGCGGAAAAATGTTGTCTTTCACTCTACCTGAGCTCAGTGTCTCAGTAAGGGCTCCGCCTCATTGTAGCTGACGCTGAAATGTTTGTGTGGGTTGCCATGACAACACCAGAAGTGCATCTGAGATCGTGCCCAAATTCATGGGCTGCATCCTCCTGAGGACTCGGTGTTCTGACAAAACGTCTTACTTTGGCAAAACGTCCTACCGTAAGTAGTTCATGCGTTCTCGGCGGCTCTAGTGACCCTCGAACTCTCGGCTAGCTATCGAGGTGGTGGATAACATACGTCTCCCCCACAAGAGCACGAATCTACAACTTTTCTACTACTGTTTTTACAAGGCGTACACGGTAAAAACATTATGCTGTTATTTGTTAAGCACTTGTGCATCTTGTGAAAAGAAATAAGTGGCTGAGATGGATGTCATATGTGCTATTGATATTATTTTACTCGTTTCTAGTTTTCACGGTGCTCCATGATTGTGAGAGGAATAAAAAAGAATTGTGGACATCAGTACGAAGCATGGATTCTTTTGACCAGAGTAGATACACTGGTCCCTTGAATATACTAATCTTTTTGAGGTGGGTGACTGTTCCTGTGTATTTACAGAAACAATGGTTGTGATAACCTCAGCTGTTTCAGAGGGTGACTGTTCGTTGCTTTGCGCACTTTTAAATCTGTATACAATGGTTTGTTCCCTTTTTGTGTTCTGAGGTTTAAACAAAGATGTACTAGATGTATTATACCGGTCCCTCGAATCTACAAATCTTTTAGATGTGGATGACTGTTCATTTTCATCTGTGTTTACAGAAACACTGGGTGTTGGAACCTCAGTAGTTTCTTTTTGGCTGACAGACTCTGGAGCTGTACAAGAGGAATAAAGAGCTGCAATGCTTTTGTGAACCTGACCTGGGAAGGGAGAGAAATATATTTTTGTTTTGTTTTTGTTTGTCTTCTTGTTTTATTTGATTCCTTGTGGGATTTGGATCCAACAAGTAAAGTATGCATATTATGCACACACACAAACACACATGCAGCTATTACCATTTCTTGTATTCTTGAATAAAGACATTGATCTGACACATTTAAAATGCAGCCAATTGTTTTTATTGTTATATTATTAAGAAAAAAGAAAAGGTGGGGGGATGTAAAGAAGAGCTTAAAGGAAAGGGCTAGAGGAGAGAAATCCCCAACAATTAGCAGGGCATTTTTTTACTTGGACAAATTGTTAATAAAGTTTCCATATCTGTAACAATGATGACAGTATAATTGTTTATAAACAATTATATTGACAATTATATGTGTCCAGTATGTTGGCTCATTTTCTTTTACTTTTTGCATTTGAAAGTAAAAGTTGGGCTGATTTTGACACCATTACAAGAAGTGTTGTTAATGATTCTTTTTGAATTAAAATCAGGTTACCACAAATTGTTTTTTAATTTCATTTCATTTGAAATGTTTGTCAGTGGGTAAACAATTCGTAATGCAAAGTCAGAAACATCGAGTTATTCTTGTACTGCATGCTTGCAATAAATAAGTTGTCCTAACAGTCAGTCAAAGGAGCTTGGAAAGAAAAGCGTCTGGACTTCTTTGAGTTGAAGTGACTGATATATATATTTTTTGTCTGTTTGTTTTGTTGGTTTTTGTTTTTTGCCCTTTATCACCATTCCTCTTCCCTGCTGTTTTTCTTTCCCTCTTTCTTTCTCCCCTTTCTTTCCCCCAGTCATGTCTGTCCTATGTGTAGCAAGTGAAAATAAAATAAACAATAAAAACAAAGGTGAATCAAATAGACCAATACGGCAAGGCCGGGATGGTCCATTTGGTAAAGTAAATCCGTTAGTTATATTTAACATAATGTTAAATGGCAACATTCTGTTTACAATGTTACCATTTCACATTATGTTAAATGGTAACATTCTGTTTACAATGTTACCATTTCACATTATGTTAAATGGTAACATTCTGTTTACAATGTTACCATTTTACATTGTGTTAAATGGTAACATTCTGTTTACAATGTTACCATTTCACATTGTGTTAAATGGTAACATTCTGTTTACAATGTTACCATTAACACCGTCGATCTTCACTGACATGATGCGATCCGATATGCGGGTAACTTCGACCACGTTGTGCCGGAGCTTTATTATTAGACTTCTGACACCTGGCAAATAAACTCTCACGCGATATGAGAACATAACAGCAAAAAGCCAGTAGCTGGTACATGAATGGATAAAAATGGGATGCAAATGGAATGTGAAGGCAACAGGTAGTAGGGTGAATTAGGGTTTCGTGTGGTCTTCAGTGCATGAATTTTATTGCCACTTTATTTCAACTTTTTATTAATATACTCAAAAGAAAAACAAGAACCACAAAGGAGATTCTTGTGATTCTTGTTTGTGCTATCTGTTTGTGAAAGAAAGCACATTTTACCACATCATACTGTGTTTGCTGCCATTTATTTTACTCGTCCTGCCTGAGTGTCTGGGCTGCGTTTGTCTGTGCACCTTTATTCTGGCCTTCTGCTGATGGGTTTCACATGCTGGGCTTTCCCTCTTGGTCCACACCCAGCAGCCTGCTGCTGACCACACACAGCCTACAAACTGATCCATCCATGCATCCATCCATGCATGCATGGCCTGGTTATTGTTGAGTTATCACCTCCAGCTCCTTGCTCATAACCAGGTAGATACTGGGCTGGGCCTGATCTCTGAGCTCAATAACAATGACAAAAATGCCAAACACTTTACTCTTCATGGTAAAAAATGTTTATAATACAGTAAAAACTGGATGTAGCCAAAATCAGTGTTTTATATACAGTGTAAGTGAACAACATTGCTACACTGCTGGTGTTTGATTGATAGAGGCTTTCTTTATAAGAACTATGATATCATTTCTTTTGCTGATTAACAGTTTTTATATAATTTTTATATCATATATAGCTTTCAAGAAGCCAAAGATCACTGGACGAAAAGACTACAGACCTGTGGCTCTGACATCTGGTCAGGAAGTCTTTTGAGCGCCTGGTTCTCTCCTATCTTAAGACCCTCACGGCCCCCCTCCTGGACCCCCTGCAGTTTGCATACAGAGCCAACAGGTCTGTAGACGATGCCATCAACATGGCCCTACACTTTGTCCTGCAGAATCTATGCTAGGATCCTGTTTGTGGACTTCAGCTCTACCTTCAACACCATCCTTTCAGACCTTCTTCAAGGATTGCTTTCCCAGATGAATGTGCCTGATCCCATCTGCCGGTGGATCACTGACTTCCTGACGGACAGGAAGCAACCAGTGAGGCTGGGGAAGAATGTCTTGGACTCCCGGACCATCAGCACGAGCTCCCCTCAGGGCTGTGTTCTTTCTTCTATGCCCTTCTCCCTGTACACCAACTGCCGCACCTCCAACCACCAGTCTGTCAAATTAATTAAGCTTGCAGATGACACCACCATTATTGGACTCCTCTCAGACGGGGATAAGTCTGCCTACAGGATGGAGGCTGAACATCTGGTGTCCTGATGCAGCCGCAACAACCAGGTGCTGAATAAGTGTTATTTTCATTTACCACTGGCCCAAGTACATTTTTATTGGCTTGTGAACAAAGCTGTAGTTTTTGTATTTTTAAATATTAACGCAATTTAATTGAGACATTATTTATATTATTTCACTTTCAATGTGAAAAATGCTGGAAAAACGTTGAAAATAATGGTCACCCCTGTTCGCTGCAATGTAAAATAGTACAACTGCTGTCAGCCTTCATTAAGTTGCATCATTTAAACATTTGCATATTTTTATTCAACTTCTGCAGGATGCTTTGATGAAAGACTCCCTTTTCCCAAGTAGAGGCTTTACTAGAGGTCACAGGAACAGCGCTGCTGTTTTGGATGCGGAAAAATGTTGTCTTTCACTCTACCTGAGCTCAGTGTCCCAGTAAGGGCTCCGCCTCATTGTAGCTGACGCTGAAATGTTTGTGTGGGTTGCCATGACAACACCAGAAGTGCATCTGAGATCGTGCCCAAATTCATGGGCTGCATCCTCCTGAGGACTCGGTGTTCTGACAAAACGTCTTACTTTGGCAAAACGTCCTACCGTAAGTAGTTCATGCGTTCTCGGCGGCTCTAGTGACCCTCGAACTCTCGGCTAGCTATCGAGGTGGTGGATAACATACGTCTCCCCCACAAGAGCACGAACCTACAACTTTTCTACTACTGTTTTTACAAGGCGTACACGGTAAAAACATTATGCTGTTATTTGTTAAGCACTTGTGCATCTTGTGAAAAGAAATAAGTGGCTGAGATGGATGTCATATGTGCTATTGATATTATTTTACTCGTTTCTAGTTTTCACGGTGCTCCATGATTGTGAGAGGAATAAAAAAGAATTGTGGACATCAGTACGAAGCATGGATTCTTTTGACCAGAGTAGATACACTGGTCCCTTGAATATACTAATCTTTTTGAGGTGGGTGACTGTTCCTGTGTATTTACAGAAACAATGGTTGTGATAACCTCAGCTGTTTCAGAGGGTGACTGTTCGTTGCTTTGCGCACTTTTAAATCTGTATACAATGGTTTGTTCCCTTTTTGTGTTCTGAGGTTTAAACAAAGATGTACTAGATGTATTATACCGGTCCCTCGAATCTACAAATCTTTTAGATGTGGATGACTGTTCATTTTCATCTGTGTTTACAGAAACACTGGGTGTTGGAACCTCAGTAGTTTCTTTTTGGCTGACAGACTCTGGAGCTGTACAAGAGGAATAAAGAGCTGCAATGCTTTTGTGAACCTGACCTGGGAAGGGAGAGAAATATATTTTTGTTTTGTTTTTGTTTGTCTTCTTGTTTTATTTGATTCCTTGTGGGATTTGGATCCAACAAGTAAAGTATGCATATTATGCACACACACAAACACACATGCAGCTATTACCATTTCTTGTATTCTTGAATAAAGACATTGATCTGACACATTTAAAATGCAGCCAATTGTTTTTATTGTTATATTATTAAGAAAAAAGAAAAGGTGGGGGGATGTAAAGAAGAGCTTAAAGGAAAGGGCTAGAGGAGAGAAATCCCCAACAATTAGCAGGGCATTTTTTTACTTGGACAAATTGTTAATAAAGTTTCCATATCTGTAACAATGATGACAGTATAATTGTTTATAAACAATTATATTGACAATTATATGTGTCCAGTATGTTGGCTCATTTTCTTTTACTTTTTGCATTTGAAAGTAAAAGTTGGGCTGATTTTGACACCATTACAAGAAGTGTTGTTAATGATTCTTTTTGAATTAAAATCAGGTTACCACAAATTGTTTTTTAATTTCATTTCATTTGAAATGTTTGTCAGTGGGTAAACAATTCGTAATGCAAAGTCAGAAACATCGAGTTATTCTTGTACTGCATGCTTGCAATAAATAAGTTGTCCTAACAGTCAGTCAAAGGAGCTTGGAAAGAAAAGCGTCTGGACTTCTTTGAGTTGAAGTGACTGATATATATATTTTTTGTCTGTTTGTTTTGTTGGTTTTTGTTTTTTGCCCTTTATCACCATTCCTCTTCCCTGCTGTTTTTCTTTCCCTCTTTCTTTCTCCCCTTTCTTTCCCCCAGTCATGTCTGTCCTATGTGTAGCAAGTGAAAATAAAATAAACAATAAAAACAAAGGTGAATCAAATAGACCAATACGGCAAGGCCGGGATGGTCCATTTGGTAAAGTAAATCCGTTAGTTATATTTAACATAATGTTAAATGGCAACATTCTGTTTACAATGTTACCATTTCACATTATGTTAAATGGTAACATTCTGTTTACAATGTTACCATTTCACATTATGTTAAATGGTAACATTCTGTTTACAATGTTACCATTTTACATTGTGTTAAATGGTAACATTCTGTTTACAATGTTACCATTTAACATTATGTTAAATGGTAACATTCTGTTTACAATGTTACCATTTCACATTGTGTTAAATGGTAACATTCTGTTTACAATGTTACCATTAACACCGTCGATCTTCACTGACATGATGCGATCCGATATGCGGGTAACTTCGACCACGTTGTGCCGGAGCTTTATTATTAGACTTCTGACACCTGGCAAATAAACTCTCACGCGATATGAGAACATAACAGCAAAAAGCCAGTAGCTGGTACATGAATGGATAAAAATGGGATGCAAATGGAATGTGAAGGCAACAGGTAGTAGGGTGAATTAGGGTTTCGTGTGGTCTTCAGTGCATGAATTTTATTGCCACTTTATTTCAACTTTTTATTAATATACTCAAAAGAAAAACAAGAACCACAAAGGAGATTCTTGTGATTCTTGTTTGTGCTATCTGTTTGTGAAAGAAAGCACATTTTACCACATCATACTGTGTTTGCTGCCATTTATTTTACTCGTCCTGCCTGAGTGTCTGGGCTGCGTTTGTCTGTGCACCTTTATTCTGGCCTTCTGCTGATGGGTTTCACATGCTGGGCTTTCCCTCTTGGTCCACACCCAGCAGCCTGCTGCTGACCACACACAGCCTACAAACTGATCCATCCATGCATCCATCCATGCATGCATGGCCTGGTTATTGTTGAGTTATCACCTCCAGCTCCTTGCTCATAACCAGGTAGATACTGGGCTGGGCCTGATCTCTGAGCTCAATAACAATGACAAAAATGCCAAACACTTTACTCTTCATGGTAAAAAATGTTTATAATACAGTAAAAACTGGATGTAGCCAAAATCAGTGTTTTATATACAGTGTAAGTGAACAACATTGCTACACTGCTGGTGTTTGATTGATAGAGGCTTTCTTTATAAGAACTATGATATCATTTCTTTTGCTGATTAACAGTTTTTATATAATTTTTATATCATATATAGCTTTCAAGAAGCCAAAGATCACTGGACGAAAAGACTACAGACCTGTGGCTCTGACATCTGGTCAGGAAGTCTTTTGAGCGCCTGGTTCTCTCCTATCTTAAGACCCTCACGGCCCCCCTCCTGGACCCCCTGCAGTTTGCATACAGAGCCAACAGGTCTGTAGACGATGCCATCAACATGGCCCTACACTTTGTCCTGCAGAATCTATGCTAGGATCCTGTTTGTGGACTTCAGCTCTACCTTCAACACCATCCTTTCAGACCTTCTTCAAGGATTGCTTTCCCAGATGAATGTGCCTGATCCCATCTGCCGGTGGATCACTGACTTCCTGACGGACAGGAAGCAACCAGTGAGGCTGGGGAAGAATGTCTTGGACTCCCGGACCATCAGCACGAGCTCCCCTCAGGGCTGTGTTCTTTCTTCTATGCCCTTCTCCCTGTACACCAACTGCCGCACCTCCAACCACCAGTCTGTCAAATTAATTAAGCTTGCAGATGACACCACCATTATTGGACTCCTCTCAGACGGGGATAAGTCTGCCTACAGGATGGAGGCTGAACATCTGGTGTCCTGATGCAGCCGCAACAACCAGGTGCTGAATAAGTGTTATTTTCATTTACCACTGGCCCAAGTACATTTTTATTGGCTTGTGAACAAAGCTGTAGTTTTTGTATTTTTAAATATTAACGCAATTTAATTGAGACATTATTTATATTATTTCACTTTCAATGTGAAAAATGCTGGAAAAACGTTGAAAATAATGGTCACCCCTGTTCGCTGCAATGTAAAATAGTACAACTGCTGTCAGCCTTCATTAAGTTGCATCATTTAAACATTTGCATATTTTTATTCAACTTCTGCAGGATGCTTTGATGAAAGACTCCCTTTTCCCAAGTAGAGGCTTTACTAGAGGTCACAGGAACAGCGCTGCTGTTTTGGATGCGGAAAAATGTTGTCTTTCACTCTACCTGAGCTCAGTGTCTCAGTAAGGGCTCCGCCTCATTGTAGCTGACGCTGAAATGTTTGTGTGGGTTGCCATGACAACACCAGAAGTGCATCTGAGATCGTGCCCAAATTCATGGGCTGCATCCTCCTGAGGACTCGGTGTTCTGACAAAACGTCTTACTTTGGCAAAACGTCCTACCGTAAGTAGTTCATGCGTTCTCGGCGGCTCTAGTGACCCTCGAACTCTCGGCTAGCTATCGAGGTGGTGGATAACATACGTCTCCCCCACAAGAGCACGAATCTACAACTTTTCTACTACTGTTTTTACAAGGCGTACACGGTAAAAACATTATGCTGTTATTTGTTAAGCACTTGTGCATCTTGTGAAAAGAAATAAGTGGCTGAGATGGATGTCATATGTGCTATTGATATTATTTTACTCGTTTCTAGTTTTCACGGTGCTCCATGATTGTGAGAGGAATAAAAAAGAATTGTGGACATCAGTACGAAGCATGGATTCTTTTGACCAGAGTAGATACACTGGTCCCTTGAATATACTAATCTTTTTGAGGTGGGTGACTGTTCCTGTGTATTTACAGAAACAATGGTTGTGATAACCTCAGCTGTTTCAGAGGGTGACTGTTCGTTGCTTTGCGCACTTTTAAATCTGTATACAATGGTTTGTTCCCTTTTTGTGTTCTGAGGTTTAAACAAAGATGTACTAGATGTATTATACCGGTCCCTCGAATCTACAAATCTTTTAGATGTGGATGACTGTTCATTTTCATCTGTGTTTACAGAAACACTGGGTGTTGGAACCTCAGTAGTTTCTTTTTGGCTGACAGACTCTGGAGCTGTACAAGAGGAATAAAGAGCTGCAATGCTTTTGTGAACCTGACCTGGGAAGGGAGAGAAATATATTTTTGTTTTGTTTTTGTTTGTCTTCTTGTTTTATTTGATTCCTTGTGGGATTTGGATCCAACAAGTAAAGTATGCATATTATGCACACACACAAACACACATGCAGCTATTACCATTTCTTGTATTCTTGAATAAAGACATTGATCTGACACATTTAAAATGCAGCCAATTGTTTTTATTGTTATATTATTAAGAAAAAAGAAAAGGTGGGGGGATGTAAAGAAGAGCTTAAAGGAAAGGGCTAGAGGAGAGAAATCCCCAACAATTAGCAGGGCATTTTTTTACTTGGACAAATTGTTAATAAAGTTTCCATATCTGTAACAATGATGACAGTATAATTGTTTATAAACAATTATATTGACAATTATATGTGTCCAGTATGTTGGCTCATTTTCTTTTACTTTTTGCATTTGAAAGTAAAAGTTGGGCTGATTTTGACACCATTACAAGAAGTGTTGTTAATGATTCTTTTTGAATTAAAATCAGGTTACCACAAATTGTTTTTTAATTTAATTTCATTTGAAATGTTTGTCAGTGGGTAAACAATTCGTAATGCAAAGTCAGAAACATCGAGTTATTCTTGTACTGCATGCTTGCAATAAATAAGTTGTCCTAACAGTCAGTCAAAGGAGCTTGGAAAGAAAAGCGTCTGGACTTCTTTGAGTTGAAGTGACTGATATATATATTTTTTGTCTGTTTGTTTTGTTGGTTTTTGTTTTTTGCCCTTTATCACCATTCCTCTTCCCTGCTGTTTTTCTTTCCCTCTTTCTTTCTCCCCTTTCTTTCCCCCAGTCATGTCTGTCCTATGTGTAGCAAGTGAAAATAAAATAAACAATAAAAACAAAGGTGAATCAAATAGACCAATACGGCAAGGCCGGGATGGTCCATTTGGTAAAGTAAATCCGTTAGTTATATTTAACATAATGTTAAATGGCAACATTCTGTTTACAATGTTACCATTTCACATTATGTTAAATGGTAACATTCTGTTTACAATGTTACCATTTCACATTGTGTTAAATGGTAACATTCTGTTTACAATGTTACCATTTTACATTGTGTTAAATGGTAACATTCTGTTTACAATGTTACCATTTAACATTATGTTAAATGGTAACATTCTGTTTACAATGTTACCATTTCACATTGTGTTAAATGGTAACATTCTGTTTACAATGTTACCATTTTACATTGTGTTAAATGGTAACATTCTGTTTACAATGTTACCATTTCACATTGTGTTAAATGGTAACATTCTGTTTACAATGTTACCATTTCACATTGTGTTAAATGGTAACATTCTGTTTACAATGTTACCATTTCACATTGTGTTAAATGGTAACATTCTGTTTACAATGTTACCATTTAACATTATGTTAAATGGTAACATTCTGTTTACAATGTTACCATTTCACATTGTGTTAAATGGTAACATTCTGTTTACAATGTTACCATTTCACATTGTGTTAAATGGTAACATTCTGTTTACAATGTTACCATTTCACATTGTGTTAAATGGTAACATTCTGTTTACAATGTTACCATTAACACCGTCGATCTTCACTGACATGATGCGATCCGATATGCGGGTAACTTCGACCACGTTGTGCCGGAGCTTTATTATTAGACTTCTGACACCTGGCAAATAAACTCTCACGCGATATGAGAACATAACAGCAAAAAGCCAGTAGCTGGTACATGAATGGATAAAAATGGGATGCAAATGGAATGTGAAGGCAACAGGTAGTAGGGTGAATTAGGGTTTCGTGTGGTCTTCAGTGCATGAATTTTATTGCCACTTTATTTCAACTTTTTATTAATATACTCAAAAGAAAAACAAGAACCACAAAGGAGATTCTTGTGATTCTTGTTTGTGCTATCTGTTTGTGAAAGAAAGCACATTTTACCACATCATACTGTGTTTGCTGCCATTTATTTTACTCGTCCTGCCTGAGTGTCTGGGCTGCGTTTGTCTGTGCACCTTTATTCTGGCCTTCTGCTGATGGGTTTCACATGCTGGGCTTTCCCTCTTGGTCCACACCCAGCAGCCTGCTGCTGACCACACACAGCCTACAAACTGATCCATCCATGCATCCATCCATGCATGCATGGCCTGGTTATTGTTGAGTTATCACCTCCAGCTCCTTGCTCATAACCAGGTAGATACTGGGCTGGGCCTGATCTCTGAGCTCAATAACAATGACAAAAATGCCAAACACTTTACTCTTCATGGTAAAAAATGTTTATAATACAGTAAAAACTGGATGTAGCCAAAATCAGTGTTTTATATACAGTGTAAGTGAACAACATTGCTACACTGCTGGTGTTTGATTGATAGAGGCTTTCTTTATAAGAACTATGATATCATTTCTTTTGCTGATTAACAGTTTTTATATAATTTTTATATCATATATAGCTTTCAAGAAGCCAAAGATCACTGGACGAAAAGACTACAGACCTGTGGCTCTGACATCTGGTCAGGAAGTCTTTTGAGCGCCTGGTTCTCTCCTATCTTAAGACCCTCACGGCCCCCCTCCTGGACCCCCTGCAGTTTGCATACAGAGCCAACAGGTCTGTAGACGATGCCATCAACATGGCCCTACACTTTGTCCTGCAGAATCTATGCTAGGATCCTGTTTGTGGACTTCAGCTCTACCTTCAACACCATCCTTTCAGACCTTCTTCAAGGATTGCTTTCCCAGATGAATGTGCCTGATCCCATCTGCCGGTGGATCACTGACTTCCTGACGGACAGGAAGCAACCAGTGAGGCTGGGGAAGAATGTCTTGGACTCCCGGACCATCAGCACGAGCTCCCCTCAGGGCTGTGTTCTTTCTTCTATGCCCTTCTCCCTGTACACCAACTGCCGCACCTCCAACCACCAGTCTGTCAAATTAATTAAGCTTGCAGATGACACCACCATTATTGGACTCCTCTCAGACGGGGATAAGTCTGCCTACAGGATGGAGGCTGAACATCTGGTGTCCTGATGCAGCCGCAACAACCAGGTGCTGAATAAGTGTTATTTTCATTTACCACTGGCCCAAGTACATTTTTATTGGCTTGTGAACAAAGCTGTAGTTTTTGTATTTTTAAATATTAACGCAATTTAATTGAGACATTATTTATATTATTTCACTTTCAATGTGAAAAATGCTGTAAAAACGTTGAAAATAATGGTCACCCCTGTTCGCTGCAATGTAAAATAGTACAACTGCTGTCAGCCTTCATTAAGTTGCATCATTTAAACATTTGCATATTTTTATTCAACTTCTGCAGGATGCTTTGATGAAAGACTCCCTTTTCCCAAGTAGAGGCTTTACTAGAGGTCACAGGAACAGCGCTGCTGTTTTGGATGCGGAAAAATGTTGACTTTCACTCTACCTGAGCTCAGTGTCTCAGTAAGGGCTCCGCCTCATTGTAGCTGACGCTGAAATGTTTGTGTGGGTTGCCATGACAACACCAGAAGTGCATCTGAGATCGTGCCCAAATTCATGGGCTGCATCCTCCTGAGGACTCGGTGTTCTGACAAAACGTCTTACTTTGGCAAAACGTCCTACCGTAAGTAGTTCATGCGTTCTCGGCGGCTCTAGTGACCCTCGAACTCTCGGCTAGCTATCGAGGTGGTGGATAACATACGTCTCCCCCACAAGAGCACGAATCTACAACTTTTCTACTACTGTTTTTACAAGGTGTACACGGTAAAAACATTATGCTGTTATTTGTTAAGCACTTGTGCATCTTGTGAAAAGAAATAAGTGGCTGAGATGGATGTCATATGTGCTATTGATATTATTTTACTCGTTTCTAGTTTTCACGGTGCTCCATGATTGTGAGAGGAATAAAAAAGAATTGTGGACATCAGTACGAAGCATGGATTCTTTTGACCAGAGTAGATACACTGGTCCCTTGAATATACTAATCTTTTTGAGGTGGGTGACTGTTCCTGTGTATTTACAGAAACAATGGTTGTGATAACCTCAGCTGTTTCAGAGGGTGACTGTTCGTTGCTTTGCGCACTTTTAAATCTGTATACAATGGTTTGTTCCCTTTTTGTGTTCTGAGGTTTAAACAAAGATGTACTAGATGTATTATACCGGTCCCTCGAATCTACAAATCTTTTAGATGTGGATGACTGTTCATTTTCATCTGTGTTTACAGAAACACTGGGTGTTGGAACCTCAGTAGTTTCTTTTTGGCTGACAGACTCTGGAGCTGTACAAGAGGAATAAAGAGCTGCAATGCTTTTGTGAACCTGACCTGGGAAGGGAGAGAAATATATTTTTGTTTTGTTTTTGTTTGTCTTCTTGTTTTATTTGATTCCTTGTGGGATTTGGATCCAACAAGTAAAGTATGCATATTATGCACACACACAAACACACATGCAGCTATTACCATTTCTTGTATTCTTGAATAAAGACATTGATCTGACACATTTAAAATGCAGCCAATTGTTTTTATTGTTATATTATTAAGAAAAAAGAAAAGGTGGGGGTGGGGGGATGTAAAGAAGAGCTTAAAGGAAAGGGCTAGAGGAGAGAAATCCCCAACAATTAGCAGGGCATTTTTTTACTTGGACAAATTGTTAATAAAGTTTCCATATCTGTAACAATGATGACAGTATAATTGTTTATAAACAATTATATTGACAATTATATGTGTCCAGTATGTTGGCTCATTTTCTTTTACTTTTTGCATTTGAAAGTAAAAGTTGGGCTGATTTTGACACCATTACAAGAAGTGTTGTTAATGATTCTTTTTGAATTAAAATCAGGTTACCACAAATTGTTTTTTAATTTAATTTCATTTGAAATGTTTGTCAGTGGGTAAACAATTCGTAATGCAAAGTCAGAAACATCGAGTTATTCTTGTACTGCATGCTTGCAATAAATAAGTTGTCCTAACAGTCAGTCAAAGGAGCTTGGAAAGAAAAGCGTCTGGACTTCTTTGAGTTGAAGTGACTGATATATATATTTTTTGTCTGTTTGTTTTGTTGGTTTTTGTTTTTTGCCCTTTATCACCATTCCTCTTCCCTGCTGTTTTTCTTTCCCTCTTTCTTTCTCCCCTTTCTTTCCCCCAGTCATGTCTGTCCTATGTGTAGCAAGTGAAAATAAAATAAACAATAAAAACAAAGGTGAATCAAATAGACCAATACGGCAAGGCCGGGATGGTCCATTTGGTAAAGTAAATCCGTTAGTTATATTTAACATAATGTTAAATGGCAACATTCTGTTTACAATGTTACCATTTCACATTATGTTAAATGGTAACATTCTGTTTACAATGTTACCATTTTACATTGTGTTAAATGGTAACATTCTGTTTACAATGTTACCATTTAACATTATGTTAAATGGTAACATTCTGTTTACAATGTTACCATTTCACATTGTGTTAAATGGTAACATTCTGTTTACAATGTTACCATTTTACATTGTGTTAAATGGTAACATTCTGTTTACAATGTTACCATTTCACATTGTGTTAAATGGTAACATTCTGTTTACAATGTTACCATTTCACATTGTGTTAAATGGTAACATTCTGTTTACAATGTTACCATTTCACATTGTGTTAAATGGTAACATTCTGTTTACAATGTTACCATTTAACATTATGTTAAATGGTAACATTCTGTTTACAATGTTACCATTTCACATTGTGTTAAATGGTAACATTCTGTTTACAATGTTACCATTAACACCGTCGATCTTCACTGACATGATGCGATCCGATATGCGGGTAACTTCGACCACGTTGTGCCGGAGCTTTATTATTAGACTTCTGACACCTGGCAAATAAACTCTCACGCGATATGAGAACATAACAGCAAAAAGCCAGTAGCTGGTACATGAATGGATAAAAATGGGATGCAAATGGAATGTGAAGGCAACAGGTAGTAGGGTGAATTAGGGTTTCGTGTGGTCTTCAGTGCATGAATTTTATTGCCACTTTATTTCAACTTTTTATTAATATACTCAAAAGAAAAACAAGAACCACAAAGGAGATTCTTGTGATTCTTGTTTGTGCTATCTGTTTGTGAAAGAAAGCACATTTTACCACATCATACTGTGTTTGCTGCCATTTATTTTACTCGTCCTGCCTGAGTGTCTGGGCTGCGTTTGTCTGTGCACCTTTATTCTGGCCTTCTGCTGATGGGTTTCACATGCTGGGCTTTCCCTCTTGGTCCACACCCAGCAGCCTGCTGCTGACCACACACAGCCTACAAACTGATCCATCCATGCATCCATCCATGCATGCATGGCCTGGTTATTGTTGAGTTATCACCTCCAGCTCCTTGCTCATAACCAGGTAGATACTGGGCTGGGCCTGATCTCTGAGCTCAATAACAATGACAAAAATGCCAAACACTTTACTCTTCATGGTAAAAAATGTTTATAATACAGTAAAAACTGGATGTAGCCAAAATCAGTGTTTTATATACAGTGTAAGTGAACAACATTGCTACACTGCTGGTGTTTGATTGATAGAGGCTTTCTTTATAAGAACTATGATATCATTTCTTTTGCTGATTAACAGTTTTTATATAATTTTTATATCATATATAGCTTTCAAGAAGCCAAAGATCACTGGACGAAAAGACTACAGACCTGTGGCTCTGACATCTGGTCAGGAAGTCTTTTGAGCGCCTGGTTCTCTCCTATCTTAAGACCCTCACGGCCCCCCTCCTGGACCCCCTGCAGTTTGCATACAGAGCCAACAGGTCTGTAGACGATGCCATCAACATGGCCCTACACTTTGTCCTGCAGAATCTATGCTAGGATCCTGTTTGTGGACTTCAGCTCTACCTTCAACACCATCCTTTCAGACCTTCTTCAAGGATTGCTTTCCCAGATGAATGTGCCTGATCCCATCTGCCGGTGGATCACTGACTTCCTGACGGACAGGAAGCAACCAGTGAGGCTGGGGAAGAATGTCTTGGACTCCCGGACCATCAGCACGAGCTCCCCTCAGGGCTGTGTTCTTTCTTCTATGCCCTTCTCCCTGTACACCAACTGCCGCACCTCCAACCACCAGTCTGTCAAATTAATTAAGCTTGCAGATGACACCACCATTATTGGACTCCTCTCAGACGGGGATAAGTCTGCCTACAGGATGGAGGCTGAACATCTGGTGTCCTGATGCAGCCGCAACAACCAGGTGCTGAATAAGTGTTATTTTCATTTACCACTGGCCCAAGTACATTTTTATTGGCTTGTGAACAAAGCTGTAGTTTTTGTATTTTTAAATATTAACGCAATTTAATTGAGACATTATTTATATTATTTCACTTTCAATGTGAAAAATGCTGTAAAAACGTTGAAAATAATGGTCACCCCTGTTCGCTGCAATGTAAAATAGTACAACTGCTGTCAGCCTTCATTAAGTTGCATCATTTAAACATTTGCATATTTTTATTCAACTTCTGCAGGATGCTTTGATGAAAGACTCCCTTTTCCCAAGTAGAGGCTTTACTAGAGGTCACAGGAACAGCGCTGCTGTTTTGGATGCGGAAAAATGTTGACTTTCACTCTACCTGAGCTCAGTGTCTCAGTAAGGGCTCCGCCTCATTGTAGCTGACGCTGAAATGTTTGTGTGGGTTGCCATGACAACACCAGAAGTGCATCTGAGATCGTGCCCAAATTCATGGGCTGCATCCTCCTGAGGACTCGGTGTTCTGACAAAACGTCTTACTTTGGCAAAACGTCCTACCGTAAGTAGTTCATGCGTTCTCGGCGGCTCTAGTGACCCTCGAACTCTCGGCTAGCTATCGAGGTGGTGGATAACATACGTCTCCCCCACAAGAGCACGAATCTACAACTTTTCTACTACTGTTTTTACAAGGTGTACACGGTAAAAACATTATGCTGTTATTTGTTAAGCACTTGTGCATCTTGTGAAAAGAAATAAGTGGCTGAGATGGATGTCATATGTGCTATTGATATTATTTTACTCGTTTCTAGTTTTCACGGTGCTCCATGATTGTGAGAGGAATAAAAAAGAATTGTGGACATCAGTACGAAGCATGGATTCTTTTGACCAGAGTAGATACACTGGTCCCTTGAATATACTAATCTTTTTGAGGTGGGTGACTGTTCCTGTGTATTTACAGAAACAATGGTTGTGATAACCTCAGCTGTTTCAGAGGGTGACTGTTCGTTGCTTTGCGCACTTTTAAATCTGTATACAATGGTTTGTTCCCTTTTTGTGTTCTGAGGTTTAAACAAAGATGTACTAGATGTATTATACCGGTCCCTCGAATCTACAAATCTTTTAGATGTGGATGACTGTTCATTTTCATCTGTGTTTACAGAAACACTGGGTGTTGGAACCTCAGTAGTTTCTTTTTGGCTGACAGACTCTGGAGCTGTACAAGAGGAATAAAGAGCTGCAATGCTTTTGTGAACCTGACCTGGGAAGGGAGAGAAATATATTTTTGTTTTGTTTTTGTTTGTCTTCTTGTTTTATTTGATTCCTTGTGGGATTTGGATCCAACAAGTAAAGTATGCATATTATGCACACACACAAACACACATGCAGCTATTACCATTTCTTGTATTCTTGAATAAAGACATTGATCTGACACATTTAAAATGCAGCCAATTGTTTTTATTGTTATATTATTAAGAAAAAAGAAAAGGTGGGGGTGGGGGGATGTAAAGAAGAGCTTAAAGGAAAGGGCTAGAGGAGAGAAATCCCCAACAATTAGCAGGGCATTTTTTTACTTGGACAAATTGTTAATAAAGTTTCCATATCTGTAACAATGATGACAGTATAATTGTTTATAAACAATTATATTGACAATTATATGTGTCCAGTATGTTGGCTCATTTTCTTTTACTTTTTGCATTTGAAAGTAAAAGTTGGGCTGATTTTGACACCATTACAAGAAGTGTTGTTAATGATTCTTTTTGAATTAAAATCAGGTTACCACAAATTGTTTTTTAATTTAATTTCATTTGAAATGTTTGTCAGTGGGTAAACAATTCGTAATGCAAAGTCAGAAACATCGAGTTATTCTTGTACTGCATGCTTGCAATAAATAAGTTGTCCTAACAGTCAGTCAAAGGAGCTTGGAAAGAAAAGCGTCTGGACTTCTTTGAGTTGAAGTGACTGATATATATATTTTTTGTCTGTTTGTTTTGTTGGTTTTTGTTTTTTGCCCTTTATCACCATTCCTCTTCCCTGCTGTTTTTCTTTCCCTCTTTCTTTCTCCCCTTTCTTTCCCCCAGTCATGTCTGTCCTATGTGTAGCAAGTGAAAATAAAATAAACAATAAAAACAAAGGTGAATCAAATAGACCAATACGGCAAGGCCGGGATGGTCCATTTGGTAAAGTAAATCCGTTAGTTATATTTAACATAATGTTAAATGGCAACATTCTGTTTACAATGTTACCATTTCACATTATGTTAAATGGTAACATTCTGTTTACAATGTTACCATTTTACATTGTGTTAAATGGTAACATTCTGTTTACAATGTTACCATTTAACATTATGTTAAATGGTAACATTCTGTTTACAATGTTACCATTTCACATTGTGTTAAATGGTAACATTCTGTTTACAATGTTACCATTTTACATTGTGTTAAATGGTAACATTCTGTTTACAATGTTACCATTTCACATTGTGTTAAATGGTAACATTCTGTTTACAATGTTACCATTTCACATTGTGTTAAATGGTAACATTCTGTTTACAATGTTACCATTTCACATTGTGTTAAATGGTAACATTCTGTTTACAATGTTACCATTTAACATTATGTTAAATGGTAACATTCTGTTTACAATGTTACCATTTCACATTGTGTTAAATGGTAACATTCTGTTTACAATGTTACCATTTCACATTGTGTTAAATGGTAACATTCTGTTTACAATGTTACCATTTCACATTGTGTTAAATGGTAACATTCTGTTTACAATGTTACCATTAACACCGTCGATCTTCACTGACATGATGCGATCCGATATGCGGGTAACTTCGACCACGTTGTGCCGGAGCTTTATTATTAGACTTCTGACACCTGGCAAATAAACTCTCACGCGATATGAGAACATAACAGCAAAAAGCCAGTAGCTGGTACATGAATGGATAAAAATGGGATGCAAATGGAATGTGAAGGCAACAGGTAGTAGGGTGAATTAGGGTTTCGTGTGGTCTTCAGTGCATGAATTTTATTGCCACTTTATTTCAACTTTTTATTAATATACTCAAAAGAAAAACAAGAACCACAAAGGAGATTCTTGTGATTCTTGTTTGTGCTATCTGTTTGTGAAAGAAAGCACATTTTACCACATCATACTGTGTTTGCTGCCATTTATTTTACTCGTCCTGCCTGAGTGTCTGGGCTGCGTTTGTCTGTGCACCTTTATTCTGGCCTTCTGCTGATGGGTTTCACATGCTGGGCTTTCCCTCTTGGTCCACACCCAGCAGCCTGCTGCTGACCACACACAGCCTACAAACTGATCCATCCATGCATCCATCCATGCATGCATGGCCTGGTTATTGTTGAGTTATCACCTCCAGCTCCTTGCTCATAACCAGGTAGATACTGGGCTGGGCCTGATCTCTGAGCTCAATAACAATGACAAAAATGCCAAACACTTTACTCTTCATGGTAAAAAATGTTTATAATACAGTAAAAACTGGATGTAGCCAAAATCAGTGTTTTATATACAGTGTAAGTGAACAACATTGCTACACTGCTGGTGTTTGATTGATAGAGGCTTTCTTTATAAGAACTATGATATCATTTCTTTTGCTGATTAACAGTTTTTATATAATTTTTATATCATATATAGCTTTCAAGAAGCCAAAGATCACTGGACGAAAAGACTACAGACCTGTGGCTCTGACATCTGGTCAGGAAGTCTTTTGAGCGCCTGGTTCTCTCCTATCTTAAGACCCTCACGGCCCCCCTCCTGGACCCCCTGCAGTTTGCATACAGAGCCAACAGGTCTGTAGACGATGCCATCAACATGGCCCTACACTTTGTCCTGCAGAATCTATGCTAGGATCCTGTTTGTGGACTTCAGCTCTACCTTCAACACCATCCTTTCAGACCTTCTTCAAGGATTGCTTTCCCAGATGAATGTGCCTGATCCCATCTGCCGGTGGATCACTGACTTCCTGACGGACAGGAAGCAACCAGTGAGGCTGGGGAAGAATGTCTTGGACTCCCGGACCATCAGCACGAGCTCCCCTCAGGGCTGTGTTCTTTCTTCTATGCCCTTCTCCCTGTACACCAACTGCCGCACCTCCAACCACCAGTCTGTCAAATTAATTAAGCTTGCAGATGACACCACCATTATTGGACTCCTCTCAGACGGGGATAAGTCTGCCTACAGGATGGAGGCTGAACATCTGGTGTCCTGATGCAGCCGCAACAACCAGGTGCTGAATAAGTGTTATTTTCATTTACCACTGGCCCAAGTACATTTTTATTGGCTTGTGAACAAAGCTGTAGTTTTTGTATTTTTAAATATTAACGCAATTTAATTGAGACATTATTTATATTATTTCACTTTCAATGTGAAAAATGCTGGAAAAACGTTGAAAATAATGGTCACCCCTGTTCGCTGCAATGTAAAATAGTACAACTGCTGTCAGCCTTCATTAAGTTGCATCATTTAAACATTTGCATATTTTTATTCAACTTCTGCAGGATGCTTTGATGAAAGACTCCCTTTTCCCAAGTAGAGGCTTTACTAGAGGTCACAGGAACAGCGCTGCTGTTTTGGATGCGGAAAAATGTTGTCTTTCACTCTACCTGAGCTCAGTGTCTCAGTAAGGGCTCCGCCTCATTGTAGCTGACGCTGAAATGTTTGTGTGGGTTGCCATGACAACACCAGAAGTGCATCTGAGATCGTGCCCAAATTCATGGGCTGCATCCTCCTGAGGACTCGGTGTTCTGACAAAACGTCTTACTTTGGCAAAACGTCCTACCGTAAGTAGTTCATGCGTTCTCGGCGGCTCTAGTGACCCTCGAACTCTCGGCTAGCTATCGAGGTGGTGGATAACATACGTCTCCCCCACAAGAGCACGAATCTACAACTTTTCTACTACTGTTTTTACAAGGTGTACACGGTAAAAACATTATGCTGTTATTTGTTAAGCACTTGTGCATCTTGTGAAAAGAAATAAGTGGCTGAGATGGATGTCATATGTGCTATTGATATTATTTTACTCGTTTCTAGTTTTCACGGTGCTCCATGATTGTGAGAGGAATAAAAAAGAATTGTGGACATCAGTACGAAGCATGGATTCTTTTGACCAGAGTAGATACACTGGTCCCTTGAATATACTAATCTTTTTGAGGTGGGTGACTGTTCCTGTGTATTTACAGAAACAATGGTTGTGATAACCTCAGCTGTTTCAGAGGGTGACTGTTCGTTGCTTTGCGCACTTTTAAATCTGTATACAATGGTTTGTTCCCTTTTTGTGTTCTGAGGTTTAAACAAAGATGTACTAGATGTATTATACCGGTCCCTCGAATCTACAAATCTTTTAGATGTGGATGACTGTTCATTTTCATCTGTGTTTACAGAAACACTGGGTGTTGGAACCTCAGTAGTTTCTTTTTGGCTGACAGACTCTGGAGCTGTACAAGAGGAATAAAGAGCTGCAATGCTTTTGTGAACCTGACCTGGGAAGGGAGAGAAATATATTTTTGTTTTGTTTTTGTTTGTCTTCTTGTTTTATTTGATTCCTTGTGGGATTTGGATCCAACAAGTAAAGTATGCATATTATGCACACACACAAACACACATGCAGCTATTACCATTTCTTGTATTCTTGAATAAAGACATTGATCTGACACATTTAAAATGCAGCCAATTGTTTTTATTGTTATATTATTAAGAAAAAAGAAAAGGTGGGGGGATGTAAAGAAGAGCTTAAAGGAAAGGGCTAGAGGAGAGAAATCCCCAACAATTAGCAGGGCATTTTTTTACTTGGACAAATTGTTAATAAAGTTTCCATATCTGTAACAATGATGACAGTATAATTGTTTATAAACAATTATATTGACAATTATATGTGTCCAGTATGTTGGCTCATTTTCTTTTACTTTTTGCATTTGAAAGTAAAAGTTGGGCTGATTTTGACACCATTACAAGAAGTGTTGTTAATGATTCTTTTTGAATTAAAATCAGGTTACCACAAATTGTTTTTTAATTTAATTTCATTTGAAATGTTTGTCAGTGGGTAAACAATTCGTAATGCAAAGTCAGAAACATCGAGTTATTCTTGTACTGCATGCTTGCAATAAATAAGTTGTCCTAACAGTCAGTCAAAGGAGCTTGGAAAGAAAAGCGTCTGGACTTCTTTGAGTTGAAGTGACTGATATATATATTTTTTGTCTGTTTGTTTTGTTGGTTTTTGTTTTTTGCCCTTTATCACCATTCCTCTTCCCTGCTGTTTTTCTTTCCCTCTTTCTTTCTCCCCTTTCTTTCCCCCAGTCATGTCTGTCCTATGTGTAGCAAGTGAAAATAAAATAAACAATAAAAACAAAGGTGAATCAAATAGACCAATACGGCAAGGCCGGGATGGTCCATTTGGTAAAGTAAATCCGTTAGTTATATTTAACATAATGTTAAATGGCAACATTCTGTTTACAATGTTACCATTTCACATTATGTTAAATGGTAACATTCTGTTTACAATGTTACCATTTCACATTATGTTAAATGGTAACATTCTGTTTACAATGTTACCATTTTACATTGTGTTAAATGGTAACATTCTGTTTACAATGTTACCATTTAACATTATGTTAAATGGTAACATTCTGTTTACAATGTTACCATTTCACATTGTGTTAAATGGTAACATTCTGTTTACAATGTTACCATTTTACATTGTGTTAAATGGTAACATTCTGTTTACAATGTTACCATTTCACATTGTGTTAAATGGTAACATTCTGTTTACAATGTTACCATTTCACATTGTGTTAAATGGTAACATTCTGTTTACAATGTTACCATTTCACATTGTGTTAAATGGTAACATTCTGTTTACAATGTTACCATTTAACATTATGTTAAATGGTAACATTCTGTTTACAATGTTACCATTTCACATTGTGTTAAATGGTAACATTCTGTTTACAATGTTACCATTTCACATTGTGTTAAATGGTAACATTCTGTTTACAATGTTACCATTTCACATTGTGTTAAATGGTAACATTCTGTTTACAATGTTACCATTAACACCGTCGATCTTCACTGACATGATGCGATCCGATATGCGGGTAACTTCGACCACGTTGTGCCGGAGCTTTATTATTAGACTTCTGACACCTGGCAAATAAACTCTCACGCGATATGAGAACATAACAGCAAAAAGCCAGTAGCTGGTACATGAATGGATAAAAATGGGATGCAAATGGAATGTGAAGGCAACAGGTAGTAGGGTGAATTAGGGTTTCGTGTGGTCTTCAGTGCATGAATTTTATTGCCACTTTATTTCAACTTTTTATTAATATACTCAAAAGAAAAACAAGAACCACAAAGGAGATTCTTGTGATTCTTGTTTGTGCTATCTGTTTGTGAAAGAAAGCACATTTTACCACATCATACTGTGTTTGCTGCCATTTATTTTACTCGTCCTGCCTGAGTGTCTGGGCTGCGTTTGTCTGTGCACCTTTATTCTGGCCTTCTGCTGATGGGTTTCACATGCTGGGCTTTCCCTCTTGGTCCACACCCAGCAGCCTGCTGCTGACCACACACAGCCTACAAACTGATCCATCCATGCATCCATCCATGCATGCATGGCCTGGTTATTGTTGAGTTATCACCTCCAGCTCCTTGCTCATAACCAGGTAGATACTGGGCTGGGCCTGATCTCTGAGCTCAATAACAATGACAAAAATGCCAAACACTTTACTCTTCATGGTAAAAAATGTTTATAATACAGTAAAAACTGGATGTAGCCAAAATCAGTGTTTTATATACAGTGTAAGTGAACAACATTGCTACACTGCTGGTGTTTGATTGATAGAGGCTTTCTTTATAAGAACTATGATATCATTTCTTTTGCTGATTAACAGTTTTTATATAATTTTTATATCATATATAGCTTTCAAGAAGCCAAAGATCACTGGACGAAAAGACTACAGACCTGTGGCTCTGACATCTGGTCAGGAAGTCTTTTGAGCGCCTGGTTCTCTCCTATCTTAAGACCCTCACGGCCCCCCTCCTGGACCCCCTGCAGTTTGCATACAGAGCCAACAGGTCTGTAGACGATGCCATCAACATGGCCCTACACTTTGTCCTGCAGAATCTATGCTAGGATCCTGTTTGTGGACTTCAGCTCTACCTTCAACACCATCCTTTCAGACCTTCTTCAAGGATTGCTTTCCCAGATGAATGTGCCTGATCCCATCTGCCGGTGGATCACTGACTTCCTGACGGACAGGAAGCAACCAGTGAGGCTGGGGAAGAATGTCTTGGACTCCCGGACCATCAGCACGAGCTCCCCTCAGGGCTGTGTTCTTTCTTCTATGCCCTTCTCCCTGTACACCAACTGCCGCACCTCCAACCACCAGTCTGTCAAATTAATTAAGCTTGCAGATGACACCACCATTATTGGACTCCTCTCAGACGGGGATAAGTCTGCCTACAGGATGGAGGCTGAACATCTGGTGTCCTGATGCAGCCGCAACAACCAGGTGCTGAATAAGTGTTATTTTCATTTACCACTGGCCCAAGTACATTTTTATTGGCTTGTGAACAAAGCTGTAGTTTTTGTATTTTTAAATATTAACGCAATTTAATTGAGACATTATTTATATTATTTCACTTTCAATGTGAAAAATGCTGGAAAAACGTTGAAAATAATGGTCACCCCTGTTCGCTGCAATGTAAAATAGTACAACTGCTGTCAGCCTTCATTAAGTTGCATCATTTAAACATTTGCATATTTTTATTCAACTTCTGCAGGATGCTTTGATGAAAGACTCCCTTTTCCCAAGTAGAGGCTTTACTAGAGGTCACAGGAACAGCGCTGCTGTTTTGGATGCGGAAAAATGTTGTCTTTCACTCTACCTGAGCTCAGTGTCTCAGTAAGGGCTCCGCCTCATTGTAGCTGACGCTGAAATGTTTGTGTGGGTTGCCATGACAACACCAGAAGTGCATCTGAGATCGTGTCCAAATTCATGGGCTGCATCCTCCTGAGGACTCGGTGTTCTGACAAAACGTCTTACTTTGGCAAAACGTCCTACCGTAAGTAGTTCATGCGTTCTCGGCGGCTCTAGTGACCCTCGAACTCTCGGCTAGCTATCGAGGTGGTGGATAACATACGTCTCCCCCACAAGAGCACGAACCTACAACTTTTCTACTACTGGTTTTACAAGGCGTACACGGTAAAAACAGTTCCTTGATCATGAATATGCAAATTGTCATGACCATTGATCAACAATCATTGATCAAAGACCATTGATCGTGGAATAATCTTCCACACTGCACCTAACGTGACAAACTGAAAGCAGTCATTGGGTGGGAAACCTTGAGGAGAACACTTTTGACCTTAGAGAAGAGCTCTGCATAGAAAAGGATCAGGTTTGAACTTAGTTTGTGCAGCTGTACCTTTAACTAAGGCAAGTTCCTGCATCAACTCGTCCTGTTGTCTTTTTGAACTGTGCTTCACTATTCACTACAGATGAATGCACTGTAAACACCTGCGTGTGAGTCACTTTGGTCACTTTGACAGTTGCACTGGTAATAATAATTTTCCCTTTGTGTCCTCAGAGAGAACAGTGATGTTGGTGTGGAGGAGGAGGAGCAGTTGTCCTGCTGTGCTTTGGGTCAAGATGTCTCAGAGGATTCAGTCGCTACCAGTTGTGGCATCTCTGTCCAAAGTAAGAGTCGGTATCCGTGTGCTGATGAACACATTTTTGAAAACTTGACTTCTTGTTTTGTAGGTGCATGAAAAAGATTTCATTCGATTTTTTATGGTATAGGTTTTTTTCCTGTTTTACTTTGTTTTACTTTGAATGTTGTTTCCTTTCATGTCTCACGTTAGTTTTACTTCCTGCTTTGTGATTGTCTTAATTATTTTTCACCTGGTTTGCTAAAGTTCAGCTGTCATGTTCCCCACCTGCTCACAATATCAGGCAATCCTCAATATATACTACTCAAAACAATCAGAGGAACACACTGAAAACATAATGGCTCTCGCGTGGAGAAAAACATGCTGGAGATCAATACTGATGCAAACTGGGTGATGTGTTAGAAACGAAAGGATTCAATTGTTTGTTGGAAATAAATGATCAAAATACTGGATACTGGCTGAATCCAAATACAAACAGAAAATCAGAGTAAAAAACGCTGCAGCAGGCTTTTCCATTTGGCTCTGATTTCATAGCAGCAGCTCAAAATGAAATAGTTTGTATGGCTGCGTGTGCTGCTGGGCCAAAAGTTTAGCTGGTCATTTGTAGATTTTTAGATGAAATAAAAAACGAGCTCTTACTTTCAGACTCCAGCCCCGCCCTTCAGCAGCATCCTGCTGGCTGGCACAACCTTGCCATTGGCTGCTGCCAGGGACTCAAGAGGTTAGAACAAAAATATAAATATTATATCTGAGTTCTTATGTGGACCCGCCTTCCAGACACAACGTCACCTTCCATGAATGTCCACAGGTTAGCGGCCCTCGCTCTGCTGGTCCTCCAAAGTAAGAAAAAATGAGAAAAAATAAGGAGCAGACCAAGCAAAAGAGGGTATTTAAAGAGACAGTGCTCTTAAGGTGCATTTTTGGCGAGTTTTATTATCTAAATGTCATTGTGTCACTTTCTTATGAGGCTTCAGTGAACTGAAAAAGCTTCTGGGATGAGAAGCGAAACGTCTTCAAAAAAGTTAAAGAAGTCCGGTTGCTTTTTTCCCCCAAGCTCCTTAGAGTTCTCTGAAAATGGTCAGGTAGAAGGACTGGACTGAAAATGAGTAAAAAAGCAGCCAAAGCCCAAGGAAGTTGAAAGACTGGAAACTATTGCTGAGGTCATGTCAGTGTAAAAAGTTACCTACAAGTCTGGCACCTTGGAAGCAAAACATAAAGAAATAAGGTGTAAGGCCAAATGTTTGGTCCTGCAGCCAACCGGACCATGAAATATAGAGCACAGGTGAACAAAGTGAGGCAGCAGTTTGCTGATTTCCACCTTGTGCCTTTCATGTTGATCAGCTTAGTAGTTTGCCAGCTTTCTAGCTGTTAAAGACTTTTGGCGAGAGGTTATTCATATTTGAACTCTAATTGAACCCCTCTTTTTTACTGTTTTTTTGTTTGTTTGTTTTTGGGTTTTTTTGTTGTCTTAGATGGCCTGACTCAGCAGGTGGGGGCAGTTTCTGAGTTCACCTTCGTTCAAACAGTGCAGAAATGGTTTCGCTATGCTCCAGACCGGATGGGTGGTGCAGGACGCCCGATATCCAGCCCCGTCATGGAGTAAACTAAAAACAGTAAATAATACATTTAACAAACAAGCAAGCTCTAAATTCAAGCGGAGAGACTGCAGACGTAGCCGCACCATTCCAGGGATTTTTGGTTAGCATGAGGGGTCTAGCCAGGACCCTTACTGGATACTGGGTGGGAATCGAACGTGCGACTCCAAAGATGTGTAGTATTACCACTACACTATCCAGCTGCGCTACACTATCCAACAAAAAAAGTTTTTAGAAAATTTGATAAAGTCTGATGCTTAATATTGTAGGGATATTAATATCCCTACAATATTAATACGGATTAATAACACAGAGAAGTCATACTTCTGTTATGACAGAATTAATTGGGTAAATTATATTTAC
This sequence comes from Diplotaxodon limnothrissa, assembly GCF_057381915.1. Lineage (NCBI taxonomy): Eukaryota > Metazoa > Chordata > Actinopteri > Cichliformes > Cichlidae > Diplotaxodon > Diplotaxodon limnothrissa. The sequence goes on along the minus strand of NC_140597.1, from coordinate 10,148,676 downwards.
AATTGTAACATTGTAAACTTAATGTTATGATTTTACATTATATTAAATTGTAACATGATGTAAAATCGTAACATTGTAAACTTAACGTTACAATTTTACATTATGTTGCAATTTAACATAATGTGAAATTGTAACATTGTAAACATAATGTTACAATTGGAACATCAGTCCATCTATCCATGCATCTTCATCTGCTTTATCCGAGGCCGGGTCGCGGGGGCAGCAGCCTAAGCAAAGAGGCCCAGACCCAACACGCTGTGTACTCACCTTTGCTAAGTACATGTGAGATCTTGAATAAAAAAAACAAAACAAAACACACTTTTCTTTTCTGTTTTATTGAAAGCACTTTACAGAAAGTGTAATTGTTTGTAATGAAGAAAGAAGTAGGTAGGTTTCCATGTGTAATTAGTGTGTGATAATGCTGCAGAAGAAGCTTAATGTGTACTTTGGAAAAACAATGGGGAAAAAGCTGGCTGAAGAAGAAAAGATAAATGTCCTTTTTTTTCAAGCCTTCTCTGGCCAGCCGTTTCAGTGCCACGGCCCTTGCTTGGTGGGCGGGGAGACGTGCACTGGCGTTTCCTTTTTGCTTTTTCCTGCTCTCGCCAAGTCCTCCGCCCGCTCTACATCTCTCTTATTAGCTTTTATTACCCGACAATCACAATCAAGAGATGTTGAATAAAAAAAAAGAAAAGAAAAGAAAAGCTACTTTTGTTTTGTGTTTTATTGAAAGCACTTTACAGAAAGTGTAATTGTTTGTAATGAAGAAAGAAGTAGGTAGGTTTGCATGTGTAATTAGTGTGTTATTGCAGAAGAAGCTTAATGTGTAGTTTGCAAAAACAATGGGAAAAAAAGGTGGCCGAAGAAGAAAAGATAAATGTCCTTTTTTTTAAGTATTCCCTTGGCCGGTCGTTTGGCTTATGACATGTGGCGGGGACTCTGCTACAGAACTCCGCCAGTTCGAACCCCCCACGAACTCACTGCCACGGCCCTGCGCGGGGGGCGGGGAAACGCGCTCGCATTTCCTTTTTGCTTTTTCCTGCTTGAGCCAAGTCCTCCGCCCGCTCTTCATCTCTCTCATTACCCCTTATTACCTTACACTCATGCCTTTGCCTTTCACCACTTCAAAACGAAGCCTACTTCAATATTACCTTCATACGCTCTCTTTGCTTTTGGCTTTCCTCATGCTGTGTACTCACCTTTGCTAAGTACATGTGAACAGATCTTGAATAAAAAAACAAAACAAAACACACTTTTCTTTTCTGTTTTATTGAAAGCACTTTACAGAAAGTGTAATTGTTTGTGATGAAGAAAGAAGTAGGTAGGTTTCCATGTGTAATTAGTGTGTTATTGCAGAAGAAGCTTAATGTGTACTTTGGAAAAACGATGAGAAAAAAAGGTGGCCGAAGAAGAAATGATAAATGTCCTTTTTTTTCAAGCCTTCTCTCAGCCGGCAGTTTCAGTGCCACGGCCCTCGCTTGGGGGGTGGGGAGACGTGCCCCCCAAGGAGACCTGCTAGATTGTTCAGAAGGTTGTTCTCATCCATCCAGATGGAGGATCACTAACAGGAGCGTGGAAGACTCCAGAATCCACTCTGGCTGGAATCCGGTGGATATGCAGTGTGTACAGGTACAGGACCATTTAAACGGACAGCATTTATAGAATGACTATTAAAAGTCAGCGAGTGTCAGTAATGTTAATGTGGTTATGTTAGTAATACACCGAGTGCTAATATAAGAGCTTTAAGATGCATTTGTAGATATTATTACGTGTTTTACCGTCTTTATGGTGCTAGCTTAAAGTTACGGTGTAAACGTTAGCTTATATTGGAGGAAAGCTGTTACTGGTTAAACGATGTTAGCACAGAAATATTAGCTTCTGTCATGACTGATGAAGTTACTAGTTAATAAAGTTTTCAGTAAAGTGATTAATCGCAGCCACAGGTTGACAGCAAATATCTCGATTAGCTTCAGTGCATCTGTAATAAATATGTGCAAGTTTCAGTGCTTCGTTTAAACTGTATGATACTTATACTGACCCAGGGTCAGTGTAAAATACAATCCTAGCTGTGTGAACAAAGCCACTGTAAATTTAATCCTGCATGACAAACCTCAGGATGCAGATTATTATTACTCTTTCCTGCTGGCACACCTGAGAGTCAGCTAGAAACTTATAGTGACGTGGACATCATGCAAAGACTGCCAGACTCTGTAATACTGCAAATGATCAGTGACTCAGGTTAACACTAAACTTCAAACGGTACCTCTGTGTGCTGAACATCTAGGATTGAGTCAGGCTGCATTGACTGTGGGACTTTAATGTGTTAAAAGCAGGTTGAAGACGGCTCAGAAACATTTGAAGATTAAAATTTAGCATTATGGCTGCTGGTGGTTTGTAATATCTACTCAGCTGTATTTTTGTTACTAATTTATGTTTGTTGTTGTTTAACACAGATTTCAGAAGAGCAAATATGCTTAATAGTTTAACTAGATTTCATTTGTCAGTGTTTGACTGCTGAGTCACCGGAAGAACTCATTTCATTCATTCTCCATATGATGTTAATTTACAGAAATGTTTCACAGGAACTGATTTCTCCCAAAGGTTGAACTAGTGTGTTTCCATAGATTACCTCTGTATGAATGTACTTCTTAAATGAAGGCAAGTGTTTGTCCTTTTTTGTTCCTCAGGTACAGTACGTGATATCAAGGGCAGGTGGTCAACACTGGGGACAAGAAGCAGACATACTTCCAAGAGGGAGCTGCAGTGAGGTCAGAGGTCAGAATCTGAAACAGCTCAGGTTTATATTTTAGAGGTTATAAAAAATCAAAATGTATTTATAAAGAAACCTTTAAATAATAGTCATAATTATGATTATTATAAGAAATATCAAACATTTAAGTGGATTTTCTGTTACACATATTGTGTTAGCCCTGCGATAAACTGGCAGCCTGTCTTTGTCCTGTATCAGCTGGGATAGGCTTCATCCTCCCGCAACCTTGAATTGGATACATTTTATTCCAATTATGTAATCTGATCATTTACAAACTCAAGGTATCTAATCAAAATGTAAGTAATAATTATAAAATGGGAAAGCAGAAATAAGTGTGACATAAATGTAAATGTGTGAGCTGACATAGAGCTACATGCAGTCTGAAAAACCTTTGTTGTCAAGTTTGCAGGTATATCAGCACGAGACATTCTTACATAGAAGAGACATTAAAGTCTCTAACTCAGTGAAGCATTATTGGTCCCGTCTGTTTGGATAAATATAGTAAGTTGATGTATGTCCATTTATTGACACATTTTCTTAAGTGCTTATCCAGTTCAGGATCACAGTGGAGCTGCAGCTGGATATGTTCACTAAATAAACCTTACAAAAGTTAACAATAAACCTGCATCCATGTACGTTGTTGTCCACAGGATGAGAAAATCAAACTGGAACACTGTGGAACATGTTAATAAATGTTTGTGTGTTTATGCCTGTGTCTTTCACAGGAGGCGCTGGAAGGTTTCCCTAATAGTTCCTGGTGAATCAAAGCAGAACCATAAAGGTTGCTGGACTGCATGATGGCCTTACCCCTGAGCAGTCATCCTGTTAAAGGATGAACCAGTTAGAAGCTGTTTTCAAAGTAGCTGAGCAGATTTCATCTCAAGTAAGCGATTAACTGTTTGTTCATCTGTTCCGCCACTTAAAGAGCATTTAAGGACGTCTTTTGAGTGTCCAGTTGAATTAATTCTACTGGCTCTCATGGTCATTTGTTATTATAGTCATATTTTTCATGTTCATCCAGCTATTTAGTAAATTCTATCTATTTAGTAATATCCGTCAGCTATAAAATGTAATATAAATATAAAAATATCTAAATATCTCCTGCCCTTTATGTTTTAATGATGTAAGTCTGTTATCGTGTTACATTAGCATTCCTCACATATCAATGAGATGCTGTACAGTACAATCCTACTGACACAGCAGAGGGATAACGACAGCTATTCAACATCGTTACACGACACATTCGAGCTGCATGACGCAGACAAAGTGACTAAATCATCTTTTTGTGGTTTATTGTCTTCAAACCAGCAGACAAAGCCGATGGCAGAAGATGTCGGAGAAGAACTTCAGGCCGTGGACTGAAAAGGTATTTTTTTCTTGTTATCAAAAGACATTTGGAGTGGCAGCTTCTACAACTGGTTGTGCTAAAGTAAAGCTTACAGTCTAAGAAATCACAGTGTTGATATTCAGCACAAAGAGAAAAGCTCACTTGTTTGAATTTATTTACAATCATAGTTTTATAAATTCTGACTGTAAACAGCTTTTACAGCTTTGATATTGTTTGACACTCGATATCAGGTGATAGGGCTTAATTTAAAGGTTTCTGTGTCCCAATGAGCCATTTACACTGATCAGTGTCAGTTTAACTGTAACACATTCATTATTTAGATTCAACAAAGAAATAACTGAATGTAAAAAATGGCAGCCCTCAGGCAGGTTTATAGAGATACATGCATGCATTATGAAATTTATGTATCCCAGATAATTGTTATTCATCTAGTCATGGCAGACCTACCTCTTCCTCCCAAGTTAACTGCAACCCAAAATAACTAGTGGGGCTATTTACACACTCACAACCAGTGTGGGGTAAAAAGAGCCACCAAAAAACTGTCAGCCACAGATGTGCTAGAAGAGTTAGAAGCTCTACTTATGGAGAAACTTTCTAAGTCTAACAGGGGACAGGAACTCCTGCCCAAGTAACATGATATAAGCCCACATACAGCCCAGCCATAAAGTGAACCAAGTTAAAGACAGCATGGGACCAAATGCATGTAACCAGCCTGCACCCACCTGACATTTCTTCCTCCTGAATTAAATGAATGAAGGGATGAAAGTTAAATGACTACAAACCTAAAGCCACTAGTTCCCACACTGGAGCTCCCTGACACTGTGTGTTAACTGTATTTAGCTTGTATCAACAGTTGTAACAGGCTAAGCCACCTGAGACACTGCATTGAATTTGTTCCTGTCTTACTGGTTTCAGCTGACTGGTTTCAACTCAGATATTCTGCTTTTTCCTTTCAGTAGATCAAAGCAGCTCGTGCTCCTTCTGCTTCCAATTTAGAAGAAGAAGAAGAAGGTGAAGGCTTCAGCGAAGTGGCGTTCATGGTCTCAGTGAACAGTCACGGTCACACACTGCATGTGGTTTTAAAAGCAACATGTCTGTTCACCACAACAATGGAGATGAGTAATATTAGTGCAGCTATGGTTTGTTCTTGAACATCAGTTCTGTTTTCTACTTTGATCACTCAGACCAAAAAAGTGTTGTTTTCAGATTCTTTCTTTTAAATCTATAAAGCACCTGTTCATTTTTTTTATTACAATTAGTTTCACATAAATGTTAGTGTTTCCTTTTATGATCTTTTAATGCTTACACTACACTGTACATGAAATCAAACCTAATAATGAGGCAGATAACATTCCTGTTACGATCCAGACTAGTGGTCTTACTGGGGCCGGTGAACAGGACTGTAAGCTTGCCATTGTGCCAGTTAAAGTAAAATCAAAGAGAGGTCAAAGAATAGTGGAAACGTATGCCTTTCTGGACCAAGGGAGTTCAGCATCCTTTTGTACAGCGGGTCTTATGGACAAGCTGAATATTGCTGGGAGGAGGACAAAGATTCTCCTGCGCACCATGGGACAGGAGAAAGTGGTGGACAGTTTCATTGTACCTGAACTTGAAGTTGCTGGATTGGACAGTGACATGTACTGTGATATGCCTAACCTCTTCACTCAGCATAAAATGCCTGTAGATATTGGTAACATCTCAAATCAACAGGACCTGGTTGACTGGCCACATTTGAAGCATGTTCATTTGCCAGAAATTAAGGCCAATGTTGAGCTTTTGATTGGCATGAATATGCCCAGAGCTCTAGAACCTTTGGAGGTCATCCGGAGTGTAGGTGATGGACCCTTTGCCATTAGGACTGTGCTCGGCTGGACTGTGAATGGGCCACTTAATCGAGAATGCTGTGGAAGGCCAGGATGTTTGGCAACAGTTACCGCCAACAGAGTTTCTGCTGTCACACTGGACAAGCTATGGAAACAGCAGTTCAAGATGGATTTTCCTGAGAGCAGCAATGATGAACAGATGGGGCTGTCAAAGGAAGACTTGAAGTTCCTGGAATTGGCCAGCAAGATGGTGACTTTGGGGGATTGGCACTACAGCATTGCCCTGCCACTAAAAGACCGAGACATAAGAATGCCTGACAACTGTGCAATTGAGCAACGAGCCTTAGGTTTGAAGAAAAGGTTCATCAGAGATAAAGACTTTCATAAAGACTACACTGCCTTCATGACAGATCTTATATCTAGAGGATATGCAAAGAGAGTCCCAGTCACAGAATTAGAGCGCCAGAAATGGGGAAGGATTAAACGTAACTTTGTTCCTGGAGATGTGGTCCTTATAGTGGATGATTCTGCACCTCGTGGTTCTTGGCTCATTGGGAGAGTCACCGGAGCTGCACCAGATGAAAGGGGGCTTGTGCGTCAGGTCTGGATTAAGACCCCAACCAGCCATGTGTGCAGACCCATCACAAAGATATGCCTTCTTCAGGAGGCCTCTGACCCATGACTATGACATTTTTGACACAGTGTGACATAACTAACTTTGAATTGACTTTAATGTTATGAGATGTACATCAGACTGACTATATTTAGGCTAAGTGCTGGTAACCTCTGGCCTATGACTGACTGACCATGTGCAGACAGAAGAAAAGAAGAGAAGACATGAGAAAATAACTTTGGTGGACTTTTGAGTATGTTATGTTGTCTCACTGGGTGTCTGTGATATGATGAAGTGTGTGTTGTGAGTTATGGTGTTGGATGTGTAATTATTACTGTAAAAATGTAATAATTAGGGGCCGGAATGTTGTGGATAGGCGTAGCTTTGGGTCACGTGGTGTCAGTAATAGTGATTGCTATATCACCTGTTCACGGCCCGAGGGAAATTTTGTGAATGAGTGGGTGATGGGGGAAGTCGACTTTTGCTGACCGCTCAAGCGTCCCAAGGCGTTCCCAGGCCAGCCGAGAGATATAATCTCTCCAGCGTGTCCTGGGTCTGCCCCGGGGCCTGCTCCCGGTGGGACATGCCTGGAACACCTCACCCAGGAGGCGCCCAGGGGGCATCCTTGTCAGATGCCCGAACCACCTCAGCTGGCTCCTTTCGATGTGGAGCAGCAGCTGCTCTACTCTGAGCCCCTCCCGGACGGCCGAACTTCTCACCCTATCTCTAAGGGAGAGGCCAGCCACCCTTCGGAGGAAGCTCATTTCTGCCGCTTGTATACGCGATCTCGTTCTTTCGGTCACTACCCACAGCTCGTGGCCATAGGTGAGGGTAGGGATTGTAACATTGTAAACATAATACAATTTTACATTATGTTACTGTCAGAGTCGGACGGTGCCCCGACCGGTCGACCTGTGTGTGTGTGTTTTTTTGTTCTCCTCTCTCGCTCCGCTTTTTCTCCGCTGCGATTGTTACCTCCGACCCGTAAGTGCTGCCACTCTGAGCTGCCTAATAAGCCTGGACGCGATCGAGACGGAGAGACGGAAGGGGACACTTCACTGATTCTAGCGAGTTTTGTGGACACACGAGGGGAGACGGGGAGAGGAGCACTGAAGGGACTTGCACTGTGGATAACTGTGGATTGATTTTGGCTTCACTGTAAATAAAGACACTGTTCAACTTAAACGAGAGGTCCGCGTCTAGGTTCGCTAACTCACCACCCTTAACAGCTACAATTTAACATCATGTAAAATTGTAACATCATGTTTACAATGTTACAATTTGTAAATTGTAACATTGTAAACATAATGTTACAATTTTATATGATGTTAAACTGTAACATAATGTAAAATTGTAACATTATGTTTACAATCTTACAATTTGTAAATTGTAACATTGTAAACATAATGTTAACAATTTTATATGATGTTAAACTGTAACATCATGTAAAATTGTAACATTATGTTTACAATGTTACAATTTTACATTATGTTAAATTGTAACATAATGCTTAACAGATAATGGTTATCCTCTTTTTATATCATACATCATTGTCTCTGTAGGAGGGTCTGGAGCACCCCCTGCTGAGCCGCTGGGTTCAGTACCTTGCAGGCAGGTCCGACGATGACTTCATCATCTCACCTGAGCTCAAAATTCTGGTGCGTGAAGGCGTCCCTCGGGAGTATCGGCAGAGAGTGTGGCGCTGTTTGGTCCGAGCCAGAACTTTGACAAGCCAAGAGTGCCACACGCAACGCTATCAGCAGGTACAGCTGTAGAGAGAGAGAGTGCTTTATCCGCACCTGAGCACAGGTGGCTCCTCCTTCTTCCTGTTGGGAATGCTGGCGAGCACTCAGTAATCCTGTTCTGTTTCCAGCTGTGTGAGAAGAGTCGGACAGCTCCTAATCCTGCCGCCAGGCAGGTCCAGCTGGACCTTCACCGAACCCTGACGACCAATCAGCACTTCTCCTCGCCGTCCAGCCCCGCCCTCCAGCCCCGCCCTCCAGCAGCTCCGCCGCATCCTTCTGGCCTTCTCCGGGCATAACCCTGCCATTGGCTACTGCCAGGTACTCAACAGGTCAGAACAAAAGTATAAATTTTATATCTGAGTTCTTATGTGGACCCGCCTTCCAGGCAGAACCTCACCTTCCATGAATGTCCACAGGTTAGCGGCCCTCGCTCTGCTGGTCCTCCAAAGTGACGAAGACGCCTTCTGGTGTCTGGTGGCAGTGGTGGAAGCCATCATGCCTCAGGACTACTACACCAAGAATCTGGTGGCCTCTCAGGTCAGCAGACACACTCACCTGCTTGCCTGCTGTGATCTGTTTTAGTGATCAGTGAGGCTGATCTCTGTGAGTCTTTGTGCTCAGGCGGACCAGCGCGTGCTGAAGGACTTCATGGCGGAGAAGCTTCCTCGCCTGGCATCTCACTTTGAGGATCACAACATTGACGTCTCTCTGGTCACCTTCAACTGGTTCCTGGTGGTTTTTGTGGAGAGTCTGCCCAGCGACATCCTGATGCCTCTGTGGGACGCCTTCCTGTATGAGGGTACCAAGGTACCATACACCCGAACACACCATGACAGAAATGCAGACAACACTTGAATGCACCACAGTAGTGTCCATGGAAACAAAAATGATTTTGTTTTCACCTTTAGGTGTCTTTATTTACATTTTAGGAGTAATAAGACATTGTTTACTAAGCATGGGGAACTGTCATGTGACATGAAATAGGAGTGGGAAAGCAGATCATTCTAGTAACGACCTCACAGTCTACCACAAGCAGCGTAAATCCAGACGATGAGCGGGACAATGGCTTTGGGCTTGTTTCTGCAATGTGACAAATGCAGCACAGCTTTTACATCGTTTGTCTCAGGAAATAAAATCACAGTTCAGACACAGAAATATATACCACACAGGGATAAATGCTGACAACAGCTTCAGCCACGTAGATCCAACCCAAAAGTTTAATTTAAACTTAAAGCTCAACTACCAAGTAAGTTAATATTATCTGGCAACTGAGGAACCAAGTGGCTTATTGGAAATCGATCAGAGCTGTAATGAGTAAAGGGCCCAACTGCACCACAACTGAAAGAGTAATTTTATGACTCACCTCCTCAAAGTTTCCAATTAATTGTGTGGCGTGAGTGTCCTGTTATGAAATGCGTGTCTGTGCTGCAGGTGATCTTCAGATACACTCTGGCTCTGTTCAAATACAAAGAGGACGACATCCTGAAGATTCACGACAGCGTGGAGATCTACCAGTACCTACGCTTCTTCACAAAGACCGTCTCCAATGCCAGGTACGCACTCGCCTCCACCCGCCTTAATCTACGAGCTGTTACACTCTCAGAAGTGTAGTGGATGTAGCTGTTGAATCTTTGAGCTTCAAACCCTTTTTACTGAAATTTTGTGAGAAGTTTAAATTTCCCTGATCACAGTAACAACGATTTAAAGATTTTTAAGTATCTGCAGCTCTCGGATACATGTGGTCCAGTCAGTCCAGTATTTCCTGCTCAAACTGCAGTACCTGAAGTATCAAGCAGCATAAAACAGAAACACTCAAGCTGATCAGTTTCCAGTTCCTCTGTGTTGGTGATCGAGTCCTTTCCACCTGCGTGTGTCCATGCAGGAAGCTGACCAGCATCGCCTTCAACGACATGAACCCATTCCCCAGCCGGCTGCTGAGGAACCGGCGAGTGCTCCACCTGGAGTGCCTGCAGGCGGAGCTGCGTGAGCTGGAGGAGCAGCACAAGGAGTTCATCACCGAGAGCGTCGTACGGAAAGACAAAGAGCTCGACGTCATGGTGAGCGAGGACGACGAGGACCTCTGATCACATGGGACGTTTCAGCTGCTCACTTCGAGACGACGATGAGTTTTCCATGAGTTCAAGAGAATTTCACTAAACCGGCTGTTAACTGGTTTCCTTCACACTAAACACAGGATTGTGTCAGGTTCACCATCTCTACTAACACTACAAGGAAACAGACGCATACAGATTTAACTGCATCACATCTCTGAAACAAGCTTGCAGTAAACAAATGTGTACTGTGTTCACGTGTGTAATAAGTCAGGCTGCAGAAATGTGCAGATGTATTTCAGTGAATTCATTTGGATTAATATGTGATAGCTTATTTATTTCATTGCATCTTTTGCTTTATACCTAAAAATGCGTGACATTTCTAAATGTAGTCACATCCCTATGAAACATGGTTGATTATCAGCTGTAGTCACAGCTGGTGATAAAGTAATTAAATGTCCAGCTATTCAAAAATAGGGCATTCTGCACAATGAGTACTTTTTGGTACTTGAAGTATATTTTGATGCTGATGCTTCAGGGCATTGTGCTGCATTGTCGAAGCTCTCTGGGCTTCCGGTTAGAACGACCTCACAGTGTTTTATTTTGATCTGGTGTAAAGTGCATTGTGCGGAAATGACAGCATGATAGTCACATGATAAAACTGACTTTTCTTTTTTTTTTTTAATTTTACTGGGTGTGCATCTTGTTCAAATGTCTTTTTCAGCATTTGTACATAAATATTCTGTATATAAATATTTGATTTTCATTTATTTTACAGAGTCCTTTATTTTGTTTCACAAATATGACATTCATGTCAAATGACATCTGCAGACTTTATAATGACCAGCAGGGGGCAGTGTATTGCAGTCTATGAGAACATTTACTGAGACCTGTTTCATGCACTAGTTTCATGTCTCATTGAATCCAACATGATGTTGATTTTGTAAATTAAGGTCACATGTTCATCACATCTAATTTCAAAACACTGATCAATTTAAAAAAAAAATGAATTCCATACCAATTGCAGGAATAAAATAGGAATAAATAACAAACGAGAAATACATACAAAACAAGAGAAAGGCACACATGAGAGAACAGGTCACATGACAGCACAGCATTATCTACCCACAATTTGAACTAAATAACAGATAGCACAGGCAATGAAAACAAACGGAAATCAGAATAAATTTAAAAACTTTTATTGATGTTAACTTGAAGTGCTGAATTAGCCCTGTTGTCAGTTCAAATCACTTCAATCTATAGCGCACTTTAAGGTCTTTAGACCTTAAAAAGTAATACACTGCAAGGTAAGCTTGCAGCATCTTACTTTAAGGTCAACTGTGAAACTTTGTGGAAAGCCTGAGACAAGTTGATGAGTCAGTGAAGCGCACTTCCTTCTGATGACGGCTATACTGAGGTGAGTTTTTAAGCATATCCTGAACTTTATTCATTATTAGACTTCTGACACCTGGCAAATAAACTCTCACGCGATATGAGAACATAACAGCAAAAAGCCAGTAGCTGGTACATGAATGGATAAAAATTGGATCCCTCTTAGATTGAATTGGTTGCCCTCTTATATTACGTTGTTTTGAACCTAACCGCATCCACTGAATTAATGCAGTTTTCAGGACAGTAAAAACAGAGAACTCTGATATACACAATTTCTGATTGCTGATAGTGTTTCTTAATGCAAAATGGGCTTCCATTTAAAATGCAATTGCTTTATGTTCGATCTTTAGTGAAGAAGGGTCATTTTTGATTCTGTGGACAAGGGATGCAAATGGAATGTGAAGGCAACAGGTAGTAGGGTGAATTAGGGTTTCGTGTGGTCTTCAGTGCATGAATTTTATTGCCACTTTATTTCAACTTTTTATTAATGTACTCAAAAGAAAAACAAGAACCACAAAGGAGATTCTTGTGATTCTTGTTTGTGCTATCTGTTTGTGAAAGAAAGCACATTTTACCACATCATACTGTGTTTGCTGCCATTTATTTTACTCGTCCTGCCTGAGTGTCTGGGCTGCGTTTGTCTGTGCACCTTTATTCTGGCCTTCTGCTGATGGGTTTCACATGCTGGGCTTTCCCTCTTGGTCCACACCCAGCAGCCTGCTGCTGACCACACACAGCCTACAAACTGATCCATCCATGCATCCATCCATGCATGCATGGCCTGGTTATTGTTGAGTTATCACCTCCAGCTCCTTGCTCATAACCAGGTAGATACTGGGCTGGGCCTGATCTCTGAGCTCAATAACAATGACAAAAATGCCAAACACTTTACTCTTCATGGTAAAAAATGTTTATAATACAGTAAAAACTGGATGTAGCCAAAATCAGTGTTTTATATACAGTGTAAGTGAACAACATTGCTACACTGCTGGTGTTTGATTGATAGAGGCTTTCTTTATAAGAACTATGATATCATTTCTTTTGCTGATTAACAGTTTTTATATAATTTTTATATCATATATAGCTTTCAAGAAGCCAAAGATCACTGGACGAAAAGACTACAGACCTGTGGCTCTGACATCTGGTCAGGAAGTCTTTTGAGCGCCTGGTTCTCTCCTATCTTAAGACCCTCACGGCCCCCCTCCTGGACCCCCTGCAGTTTGCATACAGAGCCAACAGGTCTGTAGACGATGCCATCAACATGGCCCTACACTTTGTCCTGCAGAATCTATGCTAGGATCCTGTTTGTGGACTTCAGCTCTACCTTCAACACCATCCTTTCAGACCTTCTTCAAGGATTGCTTTCCCAGATGAATGTGCCTGATCCCATCTGCCGGTGGATCACTGACTTCCTGACGGACAGGAAGCAACCAGTGAGGCTGGGGAAGAATGTCTTGGACTCCCGGACCATCAGCACGAGCTCCCCTCAGGGCTGTGTTCTTTCTTCTATGCCCTTCTCCCTGTACACCAACTGCCGCACCTCCAACCACCAGTCTGTCAAATTAATTAAGCTTGCAGATGACACCACCATTATTGGACTCCTCTCAGACGGGGATAAGTCTGCCTACAGGATGGAGGCTGAACATCTGGTGTCCTGATGCAGCCGCAACAACCAGGTGCTGAATAAGTGTTATTTTCATTTACCACTGGCCCAAGTACATTTTTATTGGCTTGTGAACAAAGCTGTAGTTTTTGTATTTTTAAATATTAACACAATTTAATTGAGACATTATTTATATTATTTCACTTTCAATGTGAAAAATGCTGTAAAAACGTTGAAAATAATAGTCACCCCTGTTCGCTGCAATGTAAAATAGTACAACTGCTGTCAGCCTTCATTAAGTTGCATCATTTAAACATTTGCATATTTTTATTCAACTTCTGCAGGATGCTTTGATGAAAGACTCCCTTTTCCCAAGTAGAGGCTTTACTAGAGGTCACAGGAACAGCGCTGCTGTTTTGGATGCGGAAAAATGTTGTCTTTCACTCTACCTGAGCTCAGTGTTTCAGTAAGGGCTCCGCCTCATTGTAGCTGACGCTGAAATGTTTGTGTGGGTTGCCATGACAACACCAGAAGTGCATCTGAGATCGTGTCCAAATTCATGGGCTGCATCCTCCTGAGGACTCGGTGTTCTGACAAAACGTCTTACTTTGGCAAAACGTCCTACTGTAAGTAGTTCATGCGTTCTCGGCGGCTCTAGTGACCCTCGAACTCTCGGCTAGCTATCGAGGTGGTGGATAACATACGTCTCCCCCACAAGAGCACGAACCTACAACTTTTCTACTACTGGTTTTACAAGGCGTACACGGTAAAAACATTATGCTGTTATTTGTTAAGCACTTGTGCACCTTGTGAAAAGAAATAAGTGGCTGAGATGGATGTCATATGTGCTATTGATATTATTTTACTCGTTTCTAGTTTTCACGGTGCTCCATGATTGTGAGAGGAATAAAAAAGAATTGTGGACATCAGTACGAAGCATGGATTCTTTTGACCAGAGTAGATACACTGGTCCCTTGAATATACTAATCTTTTTGAGGTGGGTGACTGTTCCTGTGTATTTACAGAAACAATGGTTGTGATAACCTCAGCTGTTTCAGAGGGTGACTGTTCGTTGCTTTGCGCACTTTTAAATCTGTATACAATGGTTTGTTCCCTTTTTGTGTTCTGAGGTTTAAACAAAGATGTACTAGATGTATTATACCGGTCCCTCGAATCTACAAATCTTTTAGATGTGGATGACTGTTCATTTTCATCTGTGTTTACAGAAACACTGGGTGTTGGAACCTCAGTAGTTTCTTTTTGGCTGACAGACTCTGGAGCTGTACAAGAGGAATAAAGAGCTGCAATGCTTTTGTGAACCTGACCTGGGAAGGGAGAGAAATATATTTTTGTTTTGTTTTTGTTTGTCTTCTTGTTTTTTTTTTTGTTTTTTTTTTATTCATATTTTGAATGGACAGAAACGTTAACAAATATACAACTGGAATAATCATACTGTCAGTTCTCTGTCCGTTTCTTAACAACAACCAACAAATAAGGACTAACAGTAACTAAGACAAACAGACAAACAAAAAAACAAACAAACAAAAAAAAAACAAAAAAAACCAAAAAAAAAAACCCAGGAGAAACAAAATGATATACCGCCTCCTGGGAAACATCAGCAAAAACAAAAGTAATGGGGGCAAAACACCCAGGTGCCTAAAAACAAAACATAACCTTGACCACTGATGACATTAAGACAATTTCTTCCCTCTACTGACTTTCAAAGTAAAAAAAAAGAAAAAAGAAAAAAAAAAGACAACAACAAAAATACCAATGACACATGAACCCCCCCCAAAAGAACATTTATCATAATATCTAGGAGACATTGTCGATGTACACCAAAAAAGGACCCCAGACCTGCTCAAAAATGTCTTCTCTCCCCTTAATTCTGTACATAACCCGTTCATATGATGCCATCTTAGACATTTGTTCAGTCCATTCCCTGAGAGAACAGGGGCTGGATGACTTCCAGTGCCTAAGTATTATCCTGCATCCAGTTATGAAAGCCAGACGCATCCACAATCTCTGTTTTTTTGAAAGGATAATTTGTCTTCTTGTTTTATTTGATTCCTTGTGGGATTTGGATCCAACAAGTAAAGTATGCATATTATGCACACACACAAACACACATGCAGCTATTACCATTTCTTGTATTCTTGAATAAAGACATTGATCTGACACATTTAAAATGCAGCCAATTGTTTTTATTGTTATATTATTAAGAAAAAAGAAAAGATGGGGGTGGGGGGATGTAAAGAAGAGCTTAAAGGAAAGGGCTAGAGGAGAGAAAACCCCAACAATTAGCAGGGCATTTTTTTACTTGGACAAATTGTTAATAAAGTTTCCATATCTGTAACAATGATGACAGTATAATTGTTTATAAACAATTATATTGACAATTATATGTGTCCAGTATGTTGGCTCATTTTCTTTTACTTTTTGCATTTGAAAATAAAAGTTGGGCTGATTTTGACACCATTACAAGAAGTGTTGTTAATGATTCTTTTTGAATTAAAATCAGGTTACCACAAATTGTTTTTTAATTTAATTTCATTTGAAATGTTTGTCAGTGGGTAAACAATTCGTAATGCAAAGTCAGAAACATCGAGTTATTCTTGTACTGCATGCTTGCAATAAATAAGTTGTCCTAACAGTCAGTCAAAGGAGCTTGGAAAGAAAAGCGTCTGGACTTCTTTGAGTTGAAGTGACTGATATATATATTTTTTGTCTGTTTGTTTTGTTGGTTTTTGTTTTTTGCCCTTTATCACCATTCCTCTTCCCTGCTGTTTTTCTTTCCCTCTTTCTTTCTCCCCTTTCTTTCCCCCAGTCATGTCTGTCCTATGTGTAGCAAGTGAAAATAAAATAAACAATAAAAACAAAGGTGAATCAAATAGACCAATACGGCAAGGCCGGGATGGTCAATTTGGTAAAGTAAATCCGTTAGTTATATTTAACATAATGTTAAATGGCAACATTCTGTTTACAATGTTACCATTTCACATTGTGTTAAATGGTAACATTCTGTTTACAATGTTACCATTTCACATTATGTTAAATGGTAACATTCTGTTTACAATGTTACCATTTCACATTATGTTAAATGGTAACATTCTGTTTACAATGTTACCATTTTACATTGTGTTAAATGGTAACATTCTGTTTACAATGTTACCATTTTACATTGTGTTAAATGGTAACATTCTGTTTACAATGTTACCATTTTACATTGTGTTAAATGGTAACATTCTTTTTACAATGTTACCATTTTACATTGTGTTAAATGGTAACATTCTGTTTACAATGTTACCATTTCACATTGTGTTAAATGGTAATATTCTGTTTACAATGTTACCATTTTACATTATGTTAAATGGTAATATTCTGTTTACAATGTTACCATTTTACATTATGTTAAATGGTAACATTATGTTTACAATGTTACCATTTACATTATGTTAAATGGTAACATTATGTTTATGATGTTACCATTTTACATTATGTTAAATTGTCAGTAGGCCTGGTACCGGAACCGGTACTGGACCCCCTTTTACTTTCAGCCATCAGAAGAGGGTACACTGTGGTCATAACAATACTCAGACTGTAGCATTTAAAGGTCCCAAAGTGTACCAGGAAAATATCCCCCGCACGATTACACCAGCAGCCTGAATTGTGAATGTGAGGGAGGATGGATCCATGCTTTCATGTTGTTCACTCCAGGCTGATATAAAAATGATATAACTAATACTACTTCTACTAATAATGACAATAACAACAAAATAATAATAATAATAATGTCAAAAATACCAGTAATAATAATAACAATAACAACATAAACAACAACATTACTACTAATAATAATAAAGATAAACAAATGTATTAAAAAATTAATAATGATAATAATAATAAAACTGATCATAACAGTAACAATATCAATCATAACAACAACAGTACTAACAACAATAATAACAATAACAATGAAGGTGTTGCTGCAGATCTGAGTCCCGACTCTGCTGCCTTTCTAGTGCGGCAAAGAAAGTAAGAAATAGAAAAAGAAAAACACAAATAAACTGAGTGTGAGGGTTTTTCTACAAGTTACACTGAATATTTGCACAGACATGCTGACTGTTTGCTGGGAGACGTCACCTGTCTTTTATAGAATAGCAGGTAAGCTGTTCTCTGCCGCTGCTCACACACAGACTCACACGTGGTCTGGCAGACCAACTCGTCATCGTACGTGAGCCGGCTGT
Source organism: Diplotaxodon limnothrissa (assembly GCF_057381915.1). NCBI lineage: Eukaryota > Metazoa > Chordata > Actinopteri > Cichliformes > Cichlidae > Diplotaxodon > Diplotaxodon limnothrissa. Next base: position 10,131,087 of record NC_140597.1, on the reverse strand, counting down.
CTGTGACGTCGTCTCTTCCGCTCATCTGGTGAACGCCGTCACAGACGTAATGTCCTGAGAGGAGAAGGCGCACTTATTAACGTCTCATAAACTTTCAAAGCTGACCTGCATTCAGCACATGTGTCTGAAAGCACCCACTCACCGCTGTAAGCTGAGGAGCCCAAACGACTGATCACGCTGACCAACAAATAGCGAGCAGTTTACTGGGAGAGGGCAGCGGCACCACCCGTTAGCTTAGAAATGGGCTCCATCCATACTTGAAATGAATGGTGTGCCTTTTCCCTTACCTCTTCAGTAAAGGCTGTGTCCTGGCTGATCACCAGCTGCTGTGTCAGAACAATGGGGCTGTTCTTCTTCTCCACGGTGAACGATGGAGTGAACGTAAACCACTTCAGATGGAGGATCAGCACACTGAAAGAGATGAGACAAAGAGGAGAGGCTCAAAGGAAGACGCAAGGAGGACATGACATGAACAAAACTGACACCGACTGAACTGTGGTGGTTTGAGGCCTTTGGGGACCGATTTGAGGTTACTCACTTTGGCAGGTTCAAGAACAACAGCTCCTCTTTGATCTTCTTAGCTCCGCACTGGCATTCGTAGTCCAACAGGCCGCCCTGCAGCAGGGAGCAGGAGGAACAGGTGCATTAGAGTTAAACTCTTTTACAGATGAATTCACATATTCGTGGGAGCAAGCCTGTTCACAGAATAGAGTCTAAACGAGCTCTTACTTTCAGACTCCAGCCCCGCCCTTCAGCAGCATCCTGCTGGCTGGCACAACCTTGCCATTGGCTGCTGCCAGGGACTCAACAGGTTAGAACAAAAATATAAATATTATATCTGAGTTCTTATGTGGACCCGCCTTCCAGACACAACGTCACCTTCCATGAATGTCCACAGGTTAGCGGCCCTCGCTCTGCTGGTCCTCCAAAGTAAGAAAAAATGAGAAAAAATAAGGAGCAGACCAAGCAAAAGAGGGTATTTAAAGAGACAGTGCTCTTAAGGTTCATTTTTGGCGAGTTTTATTATCTAAATGTCATTGGGTCACTTTCTTATGAGGCTTCAGTGAACTGAAAAAGCTTCTGGGATGAGAAGCGAAACGTCTTCAAAAAAGTTAAAGAAGTCCGGTTGCTTTTTTCCCCCAAGCTCCTTAGAGTTCTCTGAAAATGGTCAGGTAGAAGGACTGGACTGAAAATGAGTAAAAAAGCAGCCAAAGCCCAAGGAAGTTGAAAGACTGGAAACTATTGCTGAGGTCATGTCAGTGTAAAAAGTTACCTACAAGTCTGGCACCTTGGAAGCAAAACATAAAGAAATAAGGTGTAAGGCCAAATGTTTGGTCCTGCAGCCAACCGGACCATGAAATATAGAGCACAGGTGAACAAAGTGAGGCAGCAGTTTGCTGATTTCCACCTTGTGCCTTTCATGTTGATCAGCTTAGTAGTTTGCCAGCTTTCTAGCTGTTAAAGACTTTTGGCGAGAGGTTATTCATATTTGAACTCTAATTGAACCCCTCTTTTTTACTGTTTTTTTGTTTGTTTGTTTTTGGGGTTTTTTATTGTCTTAGATGGCCTGACTCAGCAGGTGGGGGCAGTTTCTGAGTTCACCTTCGTTCAAACAGTGCAGAAATGGTTTCGCTATGCTCCAGACCGGATGGGTGGTGCAGGACGCCCGATATCCAGCCCCGTCATGGAGTAAACTAAAAACAGTAAATAATACATTTAACAAACAAGCAAGCTCTAAATTCAAGCGGAGAGACTGCAGACGTAGCCGCACCATTCCAGGGATTTTTGGTTAGCATGAGGGGTCTAGCCAGGACCCTTACTGGATACTTGGTGGGAATCGAACGTGCGACTCCAAAGATGTGTAGTATTACCACTACACTATCCAGCTGCGCTACACTATCCAACAAAAAAAGTTTTTAGAAAATTTGATAAAGTCTGATGCTTAATATTGTAGGGATATTAATATCCCTACAATATTAATACGGATTAATAACACAGAGAAGTCATACTTCTGTTATGACAGAATTAATTGGGTAAATTATATTTACAATTGTAACATTGTAAACTTAATGTTATGATTTTACATTATATTAAATTGTAACATGATGTAAAATCGTAACATTGTAAACTTAACGTTACAATTTTACATTATGTTGCAATTTAACATAATGTGAAATTGTAACATTGTAAACATAATGTTACAATTGGAACATCAGTCCATCTATCCATGCATCTTCATCTGCTTTATCCGAGGCCGGGTCGCGGGGGCAGCAGCCTAAGCAAAGAGGCCCAGACCCAACACGCTGTGTACTCACCTTTGCTAAGTACATGTGAGATCTTGAATAAAAAAAACAAAACAAAACACACTTTTCTTTTCTGTTTTATTGAAAGCACTTTACAGAAAGTGTAATTGTTTGTAATGAAGAAAGAAGTAGGTAGGTTTGCATGTGTAATTAGTGTGTTATTGCAGAAGAAGCTTAATGTGTAGTTTGCAAAAACAATGGGAAAAAAAGGTGGCCGAAGAAGAAAAGATAAATGTCCTTTTTTTTAAGTATTCCCTTGGCCGGTCGTTTGGCTTATGACATGTGGCGAGGACTCTGCTACAGAACTCCGCCAGTTCGAACCCCCCACGAACTCACTGCCACGGCCCTGCGCGGGGGGCGGGGAAACGCACTCGCATTTCCTTTTTGCTTTTTCCTGCTTGAGCCAAGTCCTCCGCCCGCTCTTCATCTCTCTCATTACCCCTTATTACCTTACACTCATGCCTTTGCCTTTCACCACTTCAAAACGAAGCCTACTTCAATATTACCTTCATACGCTCTCTTTGCTTTTGGCTTTCCTCATGCTGTGTACTCACCTTTGCTAAGTACATGTGAACAGATCTTGAATAAAAAAAACAAAACAAAACACACTTTTCTTTTCTGTTTTATTGAAAGCACTTTACAGAAAGTGTAATTGTTTGTAATGAAGAAAGAAGTAGGTAGGTTTCCATGTGTAATTAGTGTGTGATAATGCTGCAGAAGAAGCTTAATGTGTACTTTGGAAAACCGATGGGGGGAAAAGCTGGCTGAAGAAGAAATGATAAATGTCCTTTTTTTTCAAGCCTTCTCTGGCCAGCCGTTTCAGTGCCACGGCCCTTGCTTGGTGGGCGGGGAGACGTGCACTGGCGTTTCCTTTTTGCTTTTTCCTGCTCTCGCCAAGTCCTCCGCCCGCTCTACATCTCTCTTATTTACGGAGCCCCCCAGGGGACATGGGAGAAAAAAAAATTACGGAGGAAAAAAAAAAAAATTAGGGAGAAAAAAAAAAATTAAGACGGACTTTTGCGAGATCTCGCAAAAGTATTGCGAGATCTCGCAATACTTATTGCGAGCGCTCGCAAAAGTATTGCGAGATCTCGCAAAAGTCTGTACCATAGACCTCCAAATCAGCACTGAAACCTTAGAAACAACCACAGCGATGGAGGACACACACCCATTTGAGCGATTCATAGATTTTTACTTTGAGCTTGGACTAAAGTATAAAGACATTAAAACTGTGCTTTGCATTAGACACAGTTTTCATATAAGCGAAAGACATCTGAAGAGAGTTCTTAGCGCAAGGGGACACACTCGCCACAAAGCGTACTCTGACCTGGCCGTCTTGGTTGAATTTATAGACAACCAATTGCAGTACTCTGGGCAGCTTCACGGATACCGATGGATGTACGCTAAATGCAGGGAACATGGACTACGCGTGAGGAAAGAGGATGTGCGCTTGGTTTTGAAGGAGCTGGATCCCCGAGGCGTCACACTGAGGCAAGCAAGACGTTTCAGGCGGAGGAACTATTTTTCAAAAGGGCCGAATTTCATCTGGCACATGGACTCCTACGACAAACTGAAGCCATATGGCATCTGTATCAATGGTAGTATTGACGGTTTCTCGAGAAAAATAATCTGGCTTAATGCATACACAACAAATAGTAATCCGAATGTGATCGGGGGGTATTACATAGAAGCGGTGCAGCGTTTAAAGGGCTGCCCTAGAGTTGTGAGGGGCGATCTTGGAACTGAAAATGGCCATGTTAGAGGCTTTCAGCGTTTCCTTGTGCCCGTGGCTCCTAACGACACCCCTGAGAGTTACTTGGAGGGAGCAAGTACCGCCAATCAAAGGATTGAATACTGGTGGCGTTTTCTTCGCAGCCAGTGTCTGGAGTTCTGGTTATCCTTATTTGCAGACATCAGAGACAACGGGTACTTTGATGGTGGGTTTCTGGACAAAAACCTCCTTCAGTTTTGTTGCATGGGACTCATCCAGGTGAGTTAATAAAATATGTTTTGTTGCGTGCCTGGATGCATGCGTGTGTGAGTGAGAGATAAAGGAAACTGAGGAAGTGAAACGTGTCCTGTACTCGTTTGTGGTGTTCCCATTATCACAAATGTGGAAGCCAACTGCTCAGCCTCTGTGTGGTGGTGGTGGTGGAGGACCCCCATCTTTTTTTTCGGGCCTCCACTTTTTTTCTAGTGGCCATAACGGGTCACATTTGAGCATACAGAGTAAGCAAATATGTACTTGTAATGTGCTCAGATAATTTTAATAAGTGCTTACAGAAAGACAATTAATGTAGCCTCTAACTGCAATTGATTTACATGGGACAAACAGACCAAGCACTATGGCTCATAATACAATTACACCTTACCTGTTTGGACTATATTTTTATATTTCATTTTTACTTGCTGCCAGGAACGTTTGGGGCCTGTTGGGTTGCACCTGCGATCACATCACGTCACAAAATAAAATGTATAAAATAAAAAATAAAATATAATAAATAACGTGTTAAATGGGTGGAAATCCCCAGATCAATGTTTAAATTAACACTCACGCATTGACTCTGTCGGCTATTTTTTGCCATGCATGCTCCCTTTCTTTTGCAGCTGAGGCTGTGTTACTTTTTTTCTGCAAAATTTGCATGTTATCGGCATATGCTGCCATCAGAATTTCGGCCTCAAGCGCTGTGAAATACATTGACCGCGCCTTCTTTCCCTCCGTCTCCATGGTGACTCGCTTAATCTGTGCTCCACTAATAAGGGCTTTATGTATCCTCGTGCGCGCGCTTAACTTGGGGTTAAAGCAACTCCGCGTTGATTGAACTAATTGTTATCAGCCTTTCTGAAACCGAATATTCCGAGTTGGACAGTTCGGGGTTACTCAACCCTGAGTATCGTTTTTCACTTCCTGAAATAGGGCCCTGTACCAGGTTTAGGGAATGGAGAGACTTGCAGGAAGAAAGAGACAAGACAGGGAGAAGCGGGTGAGAGGAGCAGGGAGTAAATGAAATCAAAAATTGTGTAAATACTATAATTTAGGTTTAAGCAATCGGCCGCCTTAAGGAAGAGCTCAACAACCAAGACTACAGTAACATCTATGTTGTTTATGTTGACATGGCATATGAAATTTTCTTATCTATAATATTAACTATTTACAATTTGGAATTATTTCGATTGGGATATCAAAATAACTTACAAATACAAAATACAATGATCAGTGACATAAAACAAATTGATTATTATGAGGTGAGTAGATGAGCCAAGCAGGTAGTAATAAGACTAATAGTACTAATGTAAGATATCACAGCATAACAGTAACCGTAGTTAGTGTGTGAAACACTTGTACAGATGACATTAGGTAAAGTACATGATTACAAAAATGCACATGATTGTTTAAAAATAATAAATTGCATAAATCTAATAAACCTTCCTCTCAGTGAGTGAGTTGTCTCATCGTGATTTGCGTATATGTATATACGTACATGCGATCGCATTTCTTAAATTTCTGTATTCTTTTTAACAGGATGAGCTGGATGACACTGCACAGGTTTGGAATACACACTCCATCAGGCCATCAGCAAACATCAATATCCCCAGTGGTCGACCTAATGTAATGTATACATTACCTGAGCTCTACGGGACAAGAGACTTCCTTTGCCCCACTGAAGAAGAACATGTTGAAATGTGTAAAACTGAGTGTGTTTTTCGACTGACCAAACCATGTGACCCCGATGTATATGAACTGTGCAATATCATCATGACTGAGTCCCATCTGACTCCACCAACAGACTCATATCAGGCTGTGAACTTGTACATGCATTTAAGAGAGAACATCATGGCATTAGTGTAAATTGCATACACTGCAGCAGAGAACATTACTCAAAATTGACCTGTGATATGTGCGAAAGCTAACTTCTGGATGTTAAACAGACTGTAAACTGTAAGCTTTCTAGTACACAGTCATTTATGAGAATATCTTATATAGAAATATTTATTGTTGTGTTCCAGGAGGGTCAGTGAACTAAAGTATAAAGGGGAGTCTCTGCCTGTTAATGATATTCTGAGTGTTCTTTAGCACAAAAACACTGTAATGTTCTGTCAAATGTTATCAAGTTCCATGTCTATGTGTATTACTTCGAATTACTTTAACTGTGTATTTGGCTTGATACATGGATCAAAACATAAGACACATCTTAATTTAATGTGTTAGGAGTTTTAATGTACAGTGTTTAATCAGATAATGGTGGTTTATGTTGAGTATTTTTGTAATAATTTTTAAATGGTGAGTTGGTTTTTATTTACACCATCTGTATTTGTTAATGATGGGAATGTTTAGTTGTTGATATTGGCTAGAATACTGTTTAAAATCGAAGAGATATGATATTATGCCTTGCTGCTTTATATATATTATAACGCCAACTGTCACATTGGCAGGCTACATGAAATGGTACTAAGGGGCATCATGATCTGAGAGGGGGCACCTTGGCATTTTTCTGAACTCCAGTTTCTCTGGCTAAAAATATAGTTATTTCATGTCATTTTTGCTTCTTTTTTTTAAACTATTTATTCTGATTCCAGAAGAGCTTTAGTTTTTTAATGTTGGTTAAACAAAACTGAAAAAATAAAGAACTAAATAGAGACCTTTTGAACTCTTAGAATTTCTAATAGATATAAACATTCTTTTTTTGTCACTGAATTTATCTGAAGCTTATTTTATCAGCTGAATAACAAATTCTTTGCACCCACCTGTTCTGTTGATGAACAGCAATTTCATTCGAATGCTATTTTTGCAAAACTCACCACTTCTGAAAGGATGATATGTGTTGTTGAACTACCGGACAAATAAACTGAAATCTAATCAATTTCTAATTATTTTTGGACTATGTAGTACAGACAACTAAAAAATTGCAAATGACAAAAGCATATCGACAACATCTGTGTATTGACTGCCTGTGTTCCCAGGCACTTTAATTTCAGAGAAGGGTAGACAGAAGTGCATAATCTGTCAAAAATGTAGCAATATTTTATAATTAACAATATATACTATTTAATCTAATTAGAAATCCTGGCCTACAATCTTGTTTATCCTAGAAACTGTTAAATCTGATTATCATTGCTTGTTAATTTGTAATTATATAAGACACTATAAAGAATTGTGAATCATCTGTATGTCACATTATGGCAAAGTCCTTTCAAAAAAAAAAAACTTGTGATGGCAATATGATTTTTAACAAAACAACTAGTAAACATTTTGGAAGCTAATCAAGGGAAAATAGGACTTATTGTTACAAGATGATGTTTATAGGCCACATCAGCTTTAAGAATTTGTAAACAGGATCTTATCATTAACTTTCAATAACTTCTTTTGCAACCATAGTGACATTCTTTACTAATATTAATGGACTTTTCACCCTAAAATCAAATTTACCACTTTTTCTGTTCGCTAGCTGTAGTATTCCTTAATCCACATTGTTTTAGTGTGAGTTGCCCAATTTTAGAGATATTGACTGTACAAGCCTACCCCTCTCTTGTTTCACATGGTACTTAATGCTTAGTAGCAATGTCTTTATGTAGACCTTATGTAGCTTCATGTTGTTTTTCAACAAGGAAGAGATCTCTACAGCTAATATCTCCCAAAACTAGGCAACTCACTTCAAAACATTCTAGATGGATAAACAGCAAGCCAATGTGTGTCACTGCAGGGTATGCAGGTGTGTTGAGAGAACGTACCCAAAAGCAGACAAGGAGAGAGAGAGGACAATCAACTTAAAACAAAAGCGAGCCTTTATTCTGGCTGATGGCAAGAGTAAAAGAAAAAAAAAATGACAGTGTACAGCGAATTTTTATGTGATTTGTCCCTCTAACGCTAAACACAAACCTTGTTTTCAACAGAAGTTAAAGATGCGGTCATTTTCAAAGAATTTTAAACAATAAAGAGTCCTTGTGAAATATGACCTAACATACAACTAAACCATCAGAAAATTAAATTTGTGACTGCTTGTTATACGGCTGAATATATCAAATGCTTCAATGACAAAATGAAACAAGACAGAATTTATGAACTCAAGGTCTCATACAAATAAAAATTACAGCTCTAACCATTAGTACACTCATCAAGTTCAAATGATGTCCATTTCAAAGTAATTGCTGGAAAGGATATTGTCGAACTCTGTGCGAAATTCAGGATAAGAACTGTAAGTGCATGGCACTTCAAGGGTAGCTCCACAGGTGTGAGCAACAGGCCTTCTGTTGAGCCCAGTTTCAGCATTAAAGCACACCAAAATTTTGTCAACACATATCACAGAAGATCCTGTGCAGAAGCGCAGGATTTTTTCAGCTTTGGTTTCATCAGCGTTTTTAACATAACGCTGAAGATGGTTAAACGTTGTTTGTTCTCCGTGAGACAGCATGATTTTTGTTGCTTCCAATAGCTGCACTAGTCTTTTGCCTGTGGCCTTCTTTGTCTCATACAGAGATAACACACTTTCCTTGTCTGCCAGTTTCAGCTGCAGATGTGCCATGGGTGTGGAGAAGCAATCCATTATATACTTGGCTCTTGGAGAATGGCCTTATGAGCCATTGTTTCAATGGCAGGCTGCATGTTGTTCTTAGGTGGTAGGAAGTGGGAACCCATCCTTGTAAAAAGGTCAAGCAGGTCCTCTTCATCATTTTCATCCATTGTGCCTTGGAGCACCTTCTCAACAGCTGATCTCTCAACAGGAGGGAGATAGTTGAGAAACGATGCAATCAGAATGTCTACATCAACTGAGTCCATTCCGTGGATGCAAGCTAAAATGAAAGCCCTTGACAGCCTCACTGGAAAGACACCATGGTCTAGTAAGCCTTTCACCCATATCTGCCCAACTGCTTGCCATTCAGCCTCACTAAAGTCTGGCCTCAGCCTTGGAACTCGTTCATTTTCACCTTCACACTGTTCCAAAAATTGCTCCCAAAATGCAGTGTAAACCTCCCTTGACACCCCAGCATCATCAACAGCATTTTCATTTACAAAGTTCATCTTTAAAGTCACATTCAGAATGCGACTGTCCATAAATACAGCCAAAAGATCATCAACAACTTTTATCCTGCGAATTGATACATGTAGGGGGCTCTGTGGGTCTCCTGAATTTGATGGGGAAAGTTGGTTGCTTGAATCTAAACGCAAACCTTGTGCGATGAAATTCAGTCCATGGTCCTGAGTAAAAGACAAAACATGCACATTCCATAAGAAATGCAATTGAATTGTACAGATTACACAATATCAATGTTCTGAAAAAGTTTGAACATTTGTACATTCCCAAACCATGGTTGCACTGACAATTTATATATTACATTAACATTGTGGCCTGATGGATGTCCTTGTATGCCTCACAGAAAATTATACAAGTGTTCTTTACAGGTATGAGAAGACGCACTTCTGTGCAAAATAGGTAGAGAACACAATAGTGACACCAAAACAATGTCTCACTGCTGTGTTATGTAAATAATTTTATTTCAAGACTAAATTTCCTGTTTAATCTTATGTTAATGTAAAACACTGTAATTGTCTCTCAACTGACAATATCCTTTTAATTCAAATAGACCCACAAACTGCTATATCCTCAGAAAATAGCATGACATTTTTGGCATCTCTACAGTATGTAAAGGTAGGTGTTTATGGTTGCCTGAATTGATCCATCTTACCTGTGCAATCTGGGGTGCTTCCTCTTGTATTGACTGCATATGGGGTGTGGGCAAGCCATTAGCTGAAGACAATGGTAGCAGGAAACCATCCATAGGTAATCCATTTGTGTCGGCATTCTGAGAAGGAAGTATTGCATTAATTGACAACAGACACCTTAACCCTTCAAGATTAGAAGACTCTTCTTCAGTCTTCTAACTTGGCCTATTCTAATTCATGAATGTTCTTAAAAAGTCTGCAAAATATGTCAATAGGTATTAAGAAATAGAACAAAAATACACCACTTTATTTTCAGCCTACATGTCTCACTTACAAGAGTAAAAAGACATATTACAGTGGAATTCCACAGGTTTTTATCAGATCTTGATTTTCTTATTGCTACTTAAAATGTTGTATTATTGCTGCCAAAAAATCAAGTTTTAAACAAACAAGAGATGAATTCTGATTAATAAAAATCGAAAAATTGTTTCACAGTACTGTAAGTTATTTCTTTTAAGATCCAAAAGAATATTACAGAAAATAACACACATGCTTAAATTTTGTCCAAGCAGGAATGCATGATCAGCTTTTTTAAAAGCAGAACTATGCAAGTTACTGAATTTGATTATTAATAAATTTCCATCTTTTGTCACACTTGAACCATATCAACCACAACTGTCCATGGTCTTACCTGTCTGAGATCCTCACTGTTGACATAATTCAGGGTTATCACGACTGTGTCATCACCATCTGCTCTGACAAGATCCTCTTCAGGATTCCATACAACCGTATCCGCTTCGTCTATGTGTGGAAAACGACATTCCAAATCTTCTGGAAGTTTGGCCTGGGACTGTAGTTTGAAGGATTTGTTAGGAACTATACTGGTCAGATCAATAATTTCAGAGCAGTGGTCAGGGAAATCATGATCACTTGAGTCAGTCTGCTGCCGCTGTCCCACGACAGTGTTTTTAATGTCTGTTGGGGTTGAATGCATATGATGGGATTTTCCTGGACTTTGTGTTGTCACTGCCTCACAGAGTGATTTCATTTTTTTTGGATTGGGTTCCATCTGGAAATTGTGAATCTGTGAACCAGAAAACAAACACAAGACACAAACGAAAATAATTCAATTATTTTTTCAGCAGCCAGTCATTTTGTACATGTTAATGAATACAAAGCTGGAAGTCTTTCACAGATGTACCTTACCACACAAGTCAACAACAAATTCCTGGAATAATTTCATCCTACAGAAGTGCAAATATTCGTAGATGTACATAAAGCATTTGAATAACACAACTCTTTATTGCAGTTGCACAGTCAAACCTAGTACAATAGTACAACAAAATTAGAAAATGTCGCATGTTACCACCGAGCACTACTAAACACAACAAAATACAGTAACTTTAAAGTGATCATTATTTTTAATAATAACTTTCTTATTTTAACAAACCTGTTTGCCAGTGTCACTGTCAGATGAATCCCCATGTTCAAGTAGATCTGGTACAAAATCATCTGTCTCACTGTCAAATCCAAGTAATGTCACTGGTGAATCTTCTTCAGTTATGCTGACAGAAAAATCCTCTTCAGATGAGGACTGAACTGTTAACAGTGTTTCATCTTTCGTGCAAATGTAAAATCTCAGGAGCTTCAATTTGGTTTGTTCATAAAGTTTGCCAACAGTGTCATCTAAAGCAATCGGATTTCTTTTAAAATCACTGATTTCAATGACAAAGTCTTCAACTCTCCCTTTTGGCGAGTACCCATCTGGAAAAAACAGGTCCTTTCCCATTTCCAAAATCTTAGCTACAGTTGTAGTTTTTTCCACAGTTGCATGTCTTGTTCCTCCACCATTTCTGGTTCTCACTTGACGGTATTCATTACTGCTTAAATGAAGCCATCCGATTTCTATTTTTCTGCAGGTCTTCTCTGCTGCAGTATTTCTCTGTCTTGACATCCCTTCACTTTGCTTTTGGAACACACCTGATGAACCACACAGCACTCCTTTGGTTTTTGATCTTACTTTCCGTGCCGCAATTTTATCTCTTAGGTTCTGCAGAAGAGTCTCTTTATCTGTGCTGTACTTAGTTTGTTGACAGAAGGACTGGACAGCTAGTCTGTCACCATATGTCCTTATGTATTTTGCCATTTGTCCATCAGTCATGACGGACAGCACTGCCTTATCCACCTGCAGACATAAAACATTAGAGAAATGGTATTAATATACTTTTACTCGAGGAAGCCACACTAGCACACATGGAATACTAACTGTATTAGAATAGAGTTCTTAATCACTGTTCATGATCATTATCAAAAGTTACTCTGTCAACTTCTGTCTTATTACTTTACTGTTGCTGTGTTAGTATTAGTATAGTAATAGTAGTAGATATTTATATATGTTGGGAGAAAACCCTGCAAAAATAAACCCAGGAGGAATAGAGACACAATGAGACAAAGTTACTTTTTTATGCTTAACGTGTACACGGGTGAGCTGCTGGAAACAACCCACAACCATGGACAGTGGCTTGGCATTTTTATAGGCACAAATCACAGAGACAGTGAGAACAGGATAAGAAAATAATAAACAGATAAAATAAACAACTCCATATATGGTGCTAGTCTCGTCAGCAGAGAGCTGGGAGAGATAAAACAATCTGAAACAATATGTCCCCGAAACAATATGTCTTTGCTGGGAAAGTCTAAAAAGACACTTCTAAACTAATCTAACCACAGACAAAGGGCATCTTTGTACATTTAAAAGAAGGTAAAGAAACATAGAATCATTTTTCCTGTAGCAATATACTACGTTACTAAAAAATATTTTGCTAGTAAGGTATAAGTAAGGTAAGTTCCACCAAGTATTTTGTGCCATGCTGTCCATGTTACCATGGTTATGGCACAGCCAGATAACAACATCCAAATTCATGGGCTGCAACCTCTTTTTTTTTTTTTTAAACTGTATTTATCACATTGTCCAAATTCATGGGCTGCATCCTCCTGAGGACGCTTTTGTAGACCGATTATGTCACAGCGATGCACCGAAGGCTATCCAATTTCGTAGACTCCTTTTTTTTTTATTATTTGCACAGAAATGTACAACAATTCTGGCAATCTCTACAAAGATTCTATTTTAAATTCGTAAACTCCTCCGAATGCAGCAGACAAATGCGTCCTCCTTTTCACCTATTTTTTTTTAATTATTGAACTTTATTAAGAAACAGTATACAGAACATGTATACAACCAGAACAAAATTAACATATGCCAGGGGGTGTAATACAAAGAATTACATTCACTTTTCACCGAATTTGAAGGATGGGTCCGGTGTGTGCTTCGTGGCCCATATCCCAGAATTCAAAGTGCGGCCCAGCCAAACTCCAGTTTCCGGTAATGGCGGCCGTTAATAAGTTTTAAAATGACCGTTATTAATCTTTCTGGGTCACAAAATTTTTTTAAACACATTTCAGGGGAGAACGTGGGTGTATAAACTTGAAATATCTTCTCGGTTTATCAAGATATCGCATATTTGCAAAAGTGCTTCGACGTTTTCCTTGATGTCTGTTACCCACCAGCTCGATAGGTAGCCGAGAGCTCAAGGGTCACTAAAGCCGCCAAGAACGGCACAACTCGCGGCATATTATTTTCAGATCACCGCGGACTTTAGCTACTCAGGCTAAACTTAATATATAAAACACTTAGACAACCTAAAAATGTTAATGTTTGGCTTTTTTCAGTGTTTCATTTGTTCGTGAGTAAAACGGTTTGGCTGAGATTAAAGTTATTAGATTAAATTCGATAAAATAAAACTTTATTAATCCCCCGGGTGGGTTCCACATTGGTTTTACAGCGCTTAATCAACGTCACACAGAAAACTGATTAAACAGAAGTGCGAGATGGTCGAGAATTTACTCCAGTGTCGTCTTATATTTTAGATAGAAAGGAGCAGACGGACGAGCTTATTACACTCCACCGAGACAGCGGTGACGCTAATCAGAAGGCTAGACCGTCCAATTTCCCCAGCCGTTCTGAGAACCCGGCCCACGTAGACCACGAAGCCCGAGTCCTCGGGAGGATGCAGCCCATGAATTTGGACACGATTTGAAATTTCAAAACATATGTGCACTTAACGAGTTATGTTTAATGAACCTGAACATATTTACAAGAATTAACATTAAAGGCCTGCATATACGACCTCGGTTTTTCAACAAGTTACTCGCCTTTTGAACCGCGGTGTTTAATGCTTTGTTGTTTATACGTACTTTGTCTTGTTGCATGTGCATGATGTCGTCGTGTGGGACCTCTCTTGACCGCAAGAAATGTTCTAAATCCTCCTCCATGTCCGCACCGTATGGAGCCCCGTACCGTAGCACCGCACCCTTCAACTGAAACGCTATCAAAAAGGAGCGGGATCTTTTGCGAGATCTCGCAATACTTATTGCGAGCGCTCGCAATACTTTTGCGAGATCTCGCAATACTTATTGCGAGCGCTCGCAATACTTTTGCGAGATCTCGCAATACTTTTGCGAGCGCTCGCAATACTTTTGCGAGATCTCGCAAAAGTCCGTCTTAATTTTTTTTTTTCTCCCTAATTTTTTTTTTTTTCCTCCGTAATTTTTTTTTCTCCCATGTCCCCTGGGGGGCTCCGTACTTATTAGCTTTTATTACCCGAAAATCACAATCAAGAGATGTTGAATAAAAAAAAGAAAAGAAAAGAAAAGCTACTTTTGTTTTGTGTTTTATTGAAAGCACTTTACAGAAAGTGTAATTGTTTGTAATGAAGAAAGAAGTAGGTAGGTTTGCATGTGTAATTAGTGTGTTATTGCAGAAGAAGCTTAATGTGTAGTTTGCAAAAACAATGGGAAAAAAAGGTGGCCGAAGAAGAAAAGATAAATGTCCTTTTTTTTTAAGTATTCCCTCGGCCGGTCGTTTGGCTTATGACATGTGGCAAGGACTCTGCTACAGAACTCCGCCAGTTCGAACCCCCCACGAACTCACTGCCACGGCCCTGCGCGGGGGGCGGGGAAACGCACTCGCATTTCCTTTTTGCTTTTTCCTGCTCGAGCCAAGTCCTCCGCCCGCTCTTCATCTCTCTCATTACCCCTTATTACCTTACACTCATGCCTTTGCCTTTCACCACTTCAAAACGAAGCCTACTTCAATATTACCTTCATACGCTCTCTTTGCTTTTGGCTTTCCTCATGCTGTGTACTCACCTTTGCTAAGTACATGTGAACAGATCTTGAATAAAAAAACAAAACAAAACACACTTTTCTTTTCTGTTTTATTGAAAGCACTTTACAGAAAGTGTAATTGTTTGTGATGAAGAAAGAAGTAGGTAGGTTTCCATGTGTAATTAGTGTGTTATTGCAGAAGAAGCTTAATGTGTACTTTGGAAAAACGATGAGAAAAAAAGGTGGCCGAAGAAGAAATGATAAATGTCCTTTTTTTTCAAGCCTTCTCTCAGCCGGCAGTTTCAGTGCCACGGCCCTCGCTTGGGGGGTGGGGAGACGTGCCCCCCAAGGAGACCTGCTAGATTGTTCAGAAGGTTGTTCTCATCCATCCAGATGGAGGATCACTAACAGGAGCGTGGAAGACTCCAGAATCCACTCTGGCTGGAATCCGGTGGATATGCAGTGTGTACAGGTACAGGACCATTTAAACGGACAGCATTTATAGAATGACTATTAAAAGTCAGCGAGTGTCAGTAATGTTAATGTGGTTATGTTAGTAATACACCGAGTGCTAATATAAGAGCTTTAAGATGCATTTGTAGATATTATTACGTGTTTTACCGTCTTTATGGTGCTAGCTTAAAGTTACGGTGTAAACGTTAGCTTATATTGGAGGAAAGCTGTTACTGGTTAAACGATGTTAGCACAGAAATATTAGCTTCTGTCATGACTGATGAAGTTACTAGTTAATAAAGTTTTCAGTAAAGTGATTAATCGCAGCCACAGGTTGACAGCAAATATCTCGATTAGCTTCAGTGCATCTGTAATAAATATGTGCAAGTTTCAGTGCTTCGTTTAAACTGTATGATACTTATACTGACCCAGGGTCAGTGTAAAATACAATCCTAGCTGTGTGAACAAAGCCACTGTAAATTTAATCCTGCATGACAAACCTCAGGATGCAGGTTATTATTACTCTTTCCTGCTGGCACACCTGAGAGTCAGCTAGAAACTTATAGTGACGTGGACATCATGCAAAGACTGCCAGACTCTGTAATACTGCAAATGATCAGTGACTCAGGTTAACACTAAACTTCAAACGGTACCTCTGTGTGCTGAACATCTAGGATTGAGTCAGGCTGCATTGACTGTGGGACTTTAATGTGTTAAAAGCAGGTTGAAGATGGCTCAGAAACATTTGAAGATTAAAATTTAGCATTATGGCTGCTGGTGGTTTGTAATATCTACTCAGCTGTATTTTTGTTACTAATTTATGTTTGTTGTTGTTTAACACAGATTTCAGAAGAGCAAATATGCTTAATAGTTTAACTAGATTTCATTTGTCAGTGTTTGACTGCTGAGTCACCGGAAGAACTCATTTCATTCATTCTCCATATGATGTTAATTTACAGAAATGTTTCACAGGAACTGATTTCTCCCAAAGGTTGAACTAGTGTGTTTCCATAGATTACCTCTGTATGAATGTACTTCTTAAATGAAGGCAAGTGTTTGTCCTTTTTTGTTCCTCAGGTACAGTACGTGATATCAAGGGCAGGTGGTCAACACTGGGGACAAGAAGCAGACATACTTCCAAGAGGGAGCTGCAGTGAGGTCAGAGGTCAGAATCTGAAACAGCTCAGGTTTATATTTTAGAGGTTATAAAAAATCAAAATGTATTTATAAAGAAACCTTTAAATAATAGTCATAATTATGATTATTATAAGAAATATCAAACATTTAAGTGGATTTTCTGTTACACATATTGTGTTAGCCCTGCGATAAACTGGCAGCCTGTCTTTGTCCTGTATCAGCTGGGATAGGCTTCATCCTCCCGCAACCTTGAATTGGATACATTTTATTCCAATTATGTAATCTGATCATTTACAAACTCAAGGTATCTAATCAAAATGTAAGTAATAATTATAAAATGGGAAAGCAGAAATAAGTGTGACATAAATGTAAATGTGTGAGCTGACATAGAGCTACATGCAGTCTGAAAAACCTTTGTTGTCAAGTTTGCAGGTATATCAGCACGAGACATTCTTACATAGAAGAGACATTAAAGTCTCTAACTCAGTGAAGCATTATTGGTCCCGTCTGTTTGGATAAATATAGTAAGTTGATGTATGTCCATTTATTGACACATTTTCTTAAGTGCTTATCCAGTTCAGGATCACAGTGGAGCTGCAGCTGGATATGTTCACTAAATAAACCTTACAAAAGTTAACAATAAACCTGCATCCATGTACGTTGTTGTCCACAGGATGAGAAAATCAAACTGGAACACTGTGGAACATGTTAATAAATGTTTGTGTGTTTATGCCTGTGTCTTTCACAGGAGGCGCTGGAAGGTTTCCCTAATAGTTCCTGGTGAATCAAAGCAGAACCATAAAGGTTGCTGGACTGCATGATGGCCTTACCCCTGAGCAGTCATCCTGTTAAAGGATGAACCAGTTAGAAGCTGTTTTCAAAGTAGCTGAGCAGATTTCATCTCAAGTAAGCGATTAACTGTTTGTTCATCTGTTCCGCCACTTAAAGAGCATTTAAGGACGTCTTTTGAGTGTCCAGTTGAATTAATTCTACTGGCTCTCATGGTCATTTGTTATTATAGTCATATTTTTCATGTTCATCCAGCTATTTAGTAAATTCTATCTATTTAGTAATATCCGTCAGCTATAAAATGTAATATAAATATAAAAATATCTAAATATCTCCTGCCCTTTATGTTTTAATGATGTAAGTCTGTTATCGTGTTACATTAGCATTCCTCACATATCAATGAGATGCTGTACAGTACAATCCTACTGACACAGCAGAGGGATAACGACAGCTATTCAACATCGTTACACGACACATTCGAGCTGCATGACGCAGACAAAGTGACTAAATCATCTTTTTGTGGTTTATTGTCTTCAAACCAGCAGACAAAGCCGATGGCAGAAGATGTCGGAGAAGAACTTCAGGCCGTGGACTGAAAAGGTATTTTTTTCTTGTTATCAAAAGACATTTGGAGTGGCAGCTTCTACAACTGGTTGTGCTAAAGTAAAGCTTACAGTCTAAGAAATCACAGTGTTGATATTCAGCACAAAGAGAAAAGCTCACTTGTTTGAATTTATTTACAATCATAGTTTTATAAATTCTGACTGTAAACAGCTTTTACAGCTTTGATATTGTTTGACACTCGATATCAGGTGATAGGGTTTAATTTAAAGGTTTCTGTGTCCCAATGAGCCATTTACACTGATCAGTGTCAGTTTAACTGTAACACATTCATTATTTAGATTCAACAAAGAAATAACTGAATGTAAAAAATGGCAGCCCTCAGGCAGGTTTATAGAGATACATGCATGCATTATGAAATTTATGTATCCCAGATAATTGTTATTCATCTAGTCATGGCAGACCTACCTCTTCCTCCCAAGTTAACTGCAACCCAAAATAACTAGTGGGGCTATTTACACACTCACAACCAGTGTGGGGTAAAAAGAGCCACCAAAAAACTGTCAGCCACAGATGTGCTAGAAGAGTTAGAAGCTCTACTTATGGAGAAACTTTCTAAGTCTAACAGGGGACAGGAACTCCTGCCCAAGTAACATGATATAAGCCCACATACAGCCCAGCCATAAAGTGAACCAAGTTAAAGACAGCATGGGACCAAATGCATGTAACCAGCCTGCACCCACCTGACATTTCTTCCTCCTGAATTAAATGAATGAAGGGATGAAAGTTAAATGACTACAAACCTAAAGCCACTAGTTCCCACACTGGAGCTCCCTGACACTGTGTGTTAACTGTATTTAGCTTGTATCAACAGTTGTAACAGGCTAAGCCACCTGAGACACTGCATTGAATTTGTTCCTGTCTTACTGGTTTCAGCTGACTGGTTTCAACTCAGATATTCTGCTTTTTCCTTTCAGTAGATCAAAGCAGCTCGTGCTCCTTCTGCTTCCAATTTAGAAGAAGAAGAAGAAGGCGAAGGCTTCAGCGAAGTGGCGTTCGTGGTCTCAGTGAACAGTCACGGTCACACACTGCATGTGGTTTTAAAAGCAACATGTCTGTTCACCACAACAATGGAGATGTGTAATATTAGTGCAGCTATGGTTTGTTCTTGAACATCAGTTCTGTTTTCTACTTTGATCACTCAGACCAAAAAAGTGTTGTTTTCAGATTCTTTCTTTTAAATCTATAAAGCACCTGTTCATTTTTTTTATTACAATTAGTTTCACATAAATGTTAGTGTTTCCTTTTATGATCTTTTAATGCTTACACTACACTGTACATGAAATCAAACCTAATAATGAGGCAGATAACATTCCTGTTACGATCCAGACTAGTGGTCTTACTGGGGCCGGTGAACAGGACTGTAAGCTTGCCATTGTGCCAGTTAAAGTAAAATCAAAGAGAGGTCAAAGAATAGTGGAAACGTATGCCTTTCTGGACCAAGGGAGTTCAGCATCCTTTTGTACAGCGGGTCTTATGGACAAGCTGAATATTGCTGGGAGGAGGACAAAGATTCTCCTGCGCACCATGGGACAGGAGAAAGTGGTGGACAGTTTCATTGTACCTGAACTTGAAGTTGCTGGATTGGACAGTGACATGTACTGTGATATGCCTAACCTCTTCACTCAGCATAAAATGCCTGTAGATATTGGTAACATCCCAAATCAACAGGACCTGGTTGACTGGCCACATTTGAAGCATGTTCATTTGCCAGAAATTAAGGCCAATGTTGAGCTTTTGATTGGCATGAATATGCCCAGAGCTCTAGAACCTTTGGAGGTCATCCGGAGTGTAGGTGATGGACCCTTTGCCATTAGGACTGTGCTCGGCTGGACTGTGAATGGGCCACTTAATCGAGAATGCTGTGGAAGGCCAGGATGTTTGGCAACAGTTACCGCCAACAGAGTTTCTGCTGTCACACTGGACAAGCTATGGAAACAGCAGTTCAAGATGGATTTTCCTGAGAGCAGCAATGATGAACAGATGGGGCTGTCAAAGGAAGACTTGAAGTTCCTGGAATTGGCCAGCAAGATGGTGACTTTGGGGGATTGGCACTACAGCATTGCCCTGCCACTAAAAGACCGAGACATAAGAATGCCTGACAACTGTGCAATTGAGCAACGAGCCTTAGGTTTGAAGAAAAGGTTCATCAGAGATAAAGACTTTCATAAAGACTACACTGCCTTCATGACAGATCTTATATCTAGAGGATATGCAAAGAGAGTCCCAGTCACAGAATTAGAGCGCCAGAAATGGGGAAGGATTAAACGTAACTTTGTTCCTGGAGATGTGGTCCTTATAGTGGATGATTCTGCACCTCGTGGTTCTTGGCTCATTGGGAGAGTCACCGGAGCTGCACCAGATGAAAGGGGGCTTGTGCGTCAGGTCTGGATTAAGACCCCAACCAGCCATGTGTGCAGACCCATCACAAAGATATGCCTTCTTCAGGAGGCCTCTGACCCATGACTATGACATTTTTGACACAGTGTGACATAACTAACTTTGAATTGACTTTAATGTTATGAGATGTACATCAGACTGACTATATTTAGGCTAAGTGCTGGTAACCTCTGGCCCATGACTGACTGACCATGTGCAGACAGAAGAAAAGAAGAGAAGACATGAGAAAATAACTTTGGTGGACTTTTGAGTATGTTATGTTGTCTCACTGGGTGTCTGTGATATGATGAAGTGTGTGTTGTGAGTTATGGTGTTGGATGTGTAATTATTACTGTAAAAATGTAATAATTAGGGGCCGGAATGTTGTGGATAGGCGTAGCTTTGGGTCACGTGGTGTCAGTAATAGTGATTGCTATATCACCTGTTCACGGCCCGAGGGAAATTTTGTGAATGAGTGGGTGATGGGGGAAGTCGACTTTTGCTGACCGCTCAAGCGTCCCAAGGCGTTCCCAGGCCAGCCGAGAGATATAATCTCTCCAGCGTGTCCTGGGTCTGCCCCGGGGCCTGCTCCCGGTGGGACATGCCTGGAACACCTCACCCAGGAGGCGCCCAGGGGGCATCCTTGTCAGATGCCCGAACCACCTCAGCTGGCTCCTTTCGATGTGGAGCAGCAGCTGCTCTACTCTGAGCCCCTCCCGGACGGCCGAACTTCTCACCCTATCTCTAAGGGAGAGGCCAGCCACCCTTCGGAGGAAGCTCATTTCTGCCGCTTGTATACGCGATCTCGTTCTTTCGGTCACTACCCACAGCTCGTGGCCATAGGTGAGGGTAGGGATTGTAACATTGTAAACATAATACAATTTTACATTATGTTACTGTCAGAGTCGGACGGTGCCCCGACCGGTCGACCTGTGTGTGTGTGTTTTTTTGTTCTCCTCTCTCGCTCCGCTTTTTCTCCGCTGCGATTGTTACCTCCGACCCGTAAGTGCTGCCACTCTGAGCTGCCTAATAAGCCTGGACGCGATCGAGACGGAGAGACGGAAGGGGACACTTCACTGATTCTAGGGAGTTTTGTGGACACACGAGGGGAGACGGGGAGAGGAGCACTGAAGGGACTTGCACTGTGGATAACTGTGGATTGATTTTGGCTTCACTGTAAATAAAGACACTGTTCAACTTAAACGAGAAGTCCGCGTCTAGGTTCGCTAACTCACCACCCTTAACAGCTACAATTTAACATCATGTAAAATTGTAACATCATGTTTACAATGTTACAATTTGTAAATTGTAACATTGTAAACATAATGTTACAATTTTATATGATGTTAAACTGTAACATAATGTAAAATTGTAACATTATGTTTACAATGTTACAATTTGTAAATTGTAACATTGTAAACATAATGTTACAATTTTATATGATGTTAAACTGTAACATAATGTAAAATTGTAACATTATGTTTACAATGTTACAATTTGTAAATTGTAACATTGTAAACATAATGTTAACAATTTTATATGATGTTAAACTGTAACATAATGTAAAATTGTAACATTATGTTTACAATGTTACAATTTTACATTATGTTAAATTGTAACATAATGCTTAACAGATAATGGTTATCCTCTTTTTATATCATACATCATTGTCTCTGTAGGAGGGTCTGGAGCACTCCCTGCTGAGCCGCTGGGCTCAGTACCTTGCAGGCAGGTCCGACGATGACTTCATCATCTCACCTGAGCTCAAAATTCTGGTGCATGAAGGCGTCCCTCGGGAGTATCGGCAGAGAGTGTGGCGCTGTTTGGTCCGAGCCAGAACTTTGACAAGCCAAGAGTGCCACATGCAACGCTATCAGCAGGTACAGCTGTAGAGAGAGAGAGTGCTTTATCCGCACCTGAGCACAGGTGGCTCCTCCTCCTTCCTGTTGGGAATGCTGGCGAGCACTCAGTAATCCTGTTCTGTTTCCAGCTGTGTGAGAAGAGTCGGACAGCTCCTAATCCTGCCTCCAGGCAGGTCCAGCTGGACCTTCACCGAACCCTGACGACCAATCAGCACTTCTCCTCGCCGTCCAGCCCCGCCCTCCAGCCCCGCCCTCCAGCAGCTCCGCCGCATCCTTCTGGCCTTCTCCGGGCATAACCCTGCCATTGGCTACTGCCAGGTACTCAACAGGTCAGAACAAAAGTATAAATATTATATCTGAGTTCTTATGTGGACCCGCCTTCCAGGCAGAACCTCACCTTCCATGAATGTCCACAGGTTAGCGGCCCTCGCTCTGCTGGTCCTCCAAAGTGACGAAGACGCCTTCTGGTGTCTGGTGGCAGTGGTGGAAGCCATCATGCCTCAGGACTACTACACCAAGAATCTGGTGGCCTCTCAGGTCAGCAGACACACTCACCTGCTTGCCTGCTGTGATCTGTTTTAGTGATCAGTGAGGCTGATCTCTGTGAGTCTTTGTGCTCAGGCGGACCAGCGCGTGCTGAAGGACTTCATGGCGGAGAAGCTTCCTCGCCTGGCATCTCACTTTGAGGATCACAACATTGACGTCTCTCTGGTCACCTTCAACTGGTTCCTGGTGGTTTTTGTGGAGAGTCTGCCCAGCGACATCCTGATGCCTCTGTGGGACGCCTTCCTGTATGAGGGTACCAAGGTACCATACACCCGAACACACCATGACAGAAATGCAGACAACACTTGAATGCACCACAGTAGTGTCCATGGAAACAAAAATGATTTTGTTTTCACCTTTAGATGTCTTTATTTACATTTTAGGAGTAATAAGACATTGTTTACTAAGCACGGGGAACTGTCATGTGACATGAAATAGGAGTGGGAAAGCAGATCATTCTAGTAACGACCTCACAGTCTACCACAAGCAGCGTAAATCCAGACGATGAGCGGGACAATGGCTTTGGGCTTGTTTCTGCAATGTGACAAATGCAGCACAGCTTTTACATCGTTTGTCTCAGGAAATAAAATCACAGTTCAGACACAGAAATATATACCACACAGGGATAAATGCTGACAACAGCTTCAGCCACGTAGATCCAACCCAAAAGTTTAATTTAAACTTAAAGCTCAACTACCAAGTAAGTTAATATTATCTGGCAACTGAGGAACCAAGTGGCTTATTGGAAATCGATCAGAGCTGTAATGAGTAAAGGGCCCAACTGCACCACAACTGAAAGAGTAATTTTATGACTCACCTCCTCAAAGTTTCCAATTAATTGTGTGGCGTGAGTGTCCTGTTATGAAATGCGTGTCTGTGCTGCAGGTGATCTTCAGATACACTCTGGCTCTGTTCAAATACAAAGAGGACGACATCCTGAAGATTCACGACAGCGTGGAGATCTACCAGTACCTACGCTTCTTCACAAAGACCGTCTCCAATGCCAGGTACGCACTCGCCTCCACCCGCCTTAATCTACGAGCTGTTACACTCTCAGAAGTGTAGCGGATGTAGCTGTTGAATCTTTGAGCTTCAAACCCTTTTTACTGAAATTTTGTGAGAAGTTTAAATTTCCCTGATCACAGTAACAACAATTTAAAGATTTTTAAGTATCTGCAGCTCTCGGATACATGTGGTCCAGTCAGTCCAGTATTTCCTGCTCAAACTGCAGTACCTGAAGTATCAAGCAGCATAAAACAGAAACACTCAAGCTGATCAGTTTCCAGTTCCTCTGTGTTGGTGATCGAGTCCTTTCCACCTGCGTGTGTCCATGCAGGAAGCTGACCAGCATCGCCTTCAACGACATGAACCCATTCCCCAGCCGGCTGCTGAGGAACCGGCGAGTGCTCCACCTGGAGCGCCTGCAGGCGGAGCTGCGTGAGCTGGAGGAGCAGCACAAGGAGTTCATCACCGAGAGCGTCGTACGGAAAGACAAAGAGCTCGACGTCATGGTGAGCGAGGACGACGAGGACCTCTGATCACACGGGACGCTTCAGCTGCTCACTTCGAGACGACGATGAGTTTTCCATGAGTTCAAGAGAATTTTACTAAACCGGCTGTTAACTGGTTTCCTTCACACTAAACACAGGATTGTGTCAGGTTCACCATCTCTACTAACACTACAAGGAAACAGACGCATACAGATTTAACTGCATCACATCTCTGAAACAAGCTTGCAGTAAACAAATGTGTACTGTGTTCACGTGTGTAATAAGTCAGGCTGCAGAAATGTGCAGATGTATTTCAGTGAATTCATTTGGATTAATATGTGATAGCTTATTTATTTCATTGCATCTTTTGCTTTATACCTAAAAATGCGTGACATTTCTAAATGTAGTCACATCCCTATGAAACATGGTTGATTATCAGCTGTAGTCACAGCTGGTGATAAAGTAATTAAATGTCCAGCTATTCAAAAATAGGGCATTCTGCACAATGAGTACTTTTTGGTACTTGAAGTATATTTTGATGCTGATGCTTCAGGGCATTGTGCTGCATTGTCGAAGCTCTCTGGGCTTCCGGTTAGAACGTCCTCACAGTGTTTTATTTTGATCTGGTGTAAAGTGCATTGTGCGGAAATGACAGCATGATAGTCACATGATAAAACTGACTTTTCTTTTTTTTTTTAATTTTACTGGGTGTGCATCTTGTTCAAATGTCTTTTTCAGCATTTGTACATAAATATTCTGTATATAAATATTTGATTTTCATTTATTTTACAGAGTCCTTTATTTTGTTTCACAAATATGACATTCATGTCAAATGACATCTGCAGACTTTATAATGACCAGCAGGGGGCAGTGTATTGCAGTCTATGAGAACATTTACTGAGACCTGTTTCATGCACTAGTTTCATGTCTCATTGAATCCAACATGATGTTGATTTTGTAAATTAAGGTCACATGTTCATCACATCTAATTTCAAAACACTGATCAATTTAAAAAAAAAATGAATTCCATACCAATTGCAGGAATAAAATAGGAATAAATAACAAACGAGAAATACATACAAAACAAGAGAAAGGCACACATGAGAGAACAGGTCACATGACAGCACAGCATTATCTACCCACAATTTGAACTAAATAACAGATAGCACAGGCAATGAAAACAAACGGAAATCAGAATAAATTTAAAAACTTTTATTGATGTTAACTTGAAGTGCTGAATTAGCCCTGTTGTCAGTTCAAATCACTTCAATCTATAGCGCACTTTAAGGTCTTTAGACCTTAAAAAGTAATACACTGCAAGGTAAGCTTGCAGCATCTTACTTTAAGGTCAACTGTGAAACTTTGTGGAAAGCCTGAGACAAGTTGATGAGTCAGTGAAGCGCACTTCCTTCTGATGACGGCTATACTGAGGTGAGTTTTTAAGCATATCCTGAACTTTATTCATTATTAGACTTCTGACACCTGGCAAATAAACTCTCACGCGATATGAGAACATAACAGCAAAAAGCCAGTAGCTGGTACATGAATGGATAAAAATTGGATCCCTCTTAGATTGAATTGGTTGCCCTCTTATATTACGTTGTTTTGAACCTAACCGCATCCACTGAATTAATGCAGTTTTCAGGACAGTAAAAACAGAGAACTCTGATATACACAATTTCTGATTGCTGATAGTGTTTCTTAATGCAAAATGGGCTTCCATTTAAAATGCAATTGCTTTATGTTCGATCTTTAGTGAAGAAGGGTCATTTTTGATTCTGTGGACAAGGGATGCAAATGGAATGTGAAGGCAACAGGTAGTAGGGTGAATTAGGGTTTCGTGTGGTCTTCAGTGTATGAATTTTATTGCCACTTTATTTCAACTTTTTATTAATGTACTCAAAAGAAAAACAAGAACCACAAAGGAGATTCTTGTGATTCTTGTTTGTGCTATCTGTTTGTGAAAGAAAGCACATTTTACCACATCATACTGTGTTTGCTGCCATTTATTTTACTCGTCCTGCCTGAGTGTCTGGGCTGTGTTTGTCTGTGCACCTTTGTTCTGGCCTTCTGCTGATGGGTTTCACATGCTGGGCTTTCCCTCTTGATCCACACCCAGCAGCCTGCTGCTGACCACACACAGCCTACAAACTGATCCATCCATGCATCCATCCATGCATGCATGGCCTGGTTATTGTTGAGTTATCACCTCCAGCTCCTTGCTCATAACCAGGTAGATACTGGGCTGGGCCTGATCTCTGAGCTCAATAACAATGACAAAAATGCCAAACACTTTACTCTTCATGGTAAAAAATGTTTATAATACAGTAAAAACTGGATGTAGCCAAAATCAGTGTTTTATATACAGTGTAAGTGAACAACATTGCTACACTGCTGGTGTTTGATTGATAGAGGCTTTCTTTATAAGAACTATGATATCATTTCTTTTGCTGATTAACAGTTTTTATATAATTTTTATATCATATATAGCTTTCAAGAAGCCAAAGATCACTGGACGAAAAGACTACAGACCTGTGGCTCTGACATCTGGTCAGGAAGTCTTTTGAGCGCCTGGTTCTCTCCTATCTTAAGACCCTCACGGCCCCCCTCCTGGACCCCCTGCAGTTTGCATACAGAGCCAACAGGTCTGTAGACGATGCCATCAACATGGCCCTACACTTTGTCCTGCAGAATCTATGCTAGGATCCTGTTTGTGGACTTCAGCTCTACCTTCAACACCATCCTTTCAGACCTTCTTCAAGGATTGCTTTCCCAGATGAATGTGCCTGATCCCATCTGCCGGTGGATCACTGACTTCCTGACGGACAGGAAGCAACCAGTGAGGCTGGGGAAGAATGTCTTGGACTCCCGGACCATCAGCACGAGCTCCCCTCAGGGCTGTGTTCTTTCTTCTATGCCCTTCTCCCTGTACACCAACTGCCGCACCTCCAACCACCAGTCTGTCAAATTAATTAAGCTTGCAGATGACACCACCATTATTGGACTCCTCTCAGACGGGGATAAGTCTGCCTACAGGATGGAGGCTGAACATCTGGTGTCCTGATGCAGCCGCAACAACCAGGTGCTGAATAAGTGTTATTTTCATTTACCACTGGCCCAAGTACATTTTTATTGGCTTGTGAACAAAGCTGTAGTTTTTGTATTTTTAAATATTAACGCAATTTAATTGAGACATTATTTATATTATTTCACTTTCAATGTGAAAAATGCTGTAAAAACGTTGAAAATAATGGTCACCCCTGTTCGCTGCAATGTAAAATAGTACAACTGCTGTCAGCCTTCATTAAGTTGCATCATTTAAACATTTGCATATTTTTATTCAACTTCTGCAGGATGCTTTGATGAAAGACTCCCTTTTCCCAAGTAGAGGCTTTACTAGAGGTCACAGGAACAGCGCTGCTGTTTTGGATGCGGAAAAATGTTGTCTTTCACTCTACCTGAGCTCAGTGTCCCAGTAAGGGCTCCGCCTCATTGTAGCTGACGCTGAAATGTCTGTGTGGGTTGCCATGACAACACCAGAAGTGCATCTGAGATCGTGTCCAAATTCATGGGCTGCATCCTCCTGAGGACTCGGTGTTCTGACAAAACGTCTTACTTTGGCAAAACGTCCTACCGTAAGTAGTTCATGCGTTCTCGGCGGCTCTAGTGACCCTCGAACTCTCGGCTAGCTATCGAGGTGGTGGATAACATACGTCTCCCCCACAAGAGCACGAACCTACAACTTTTCTACTACTGGTTTTACAAGGCGTACACGGTAAAAACAGTTCCTTGATCATGAATATGCAAATTGTCATGACCATTGATCAACAATCATTGATCAAAGACCATTGATCGTGGAATAATCTTCCACACTGCACCTAACGTGACAAACTGAAAGCAGTCATTGGGTGGGAAACCTTGAGGAGAACACTTTTGACCTTAGAGAAGAGCTCTGCATAGAAAAGGATCAGGTTTGAACTTAGTTTGTGCAGCTGTACCTTTAACTAAGGCAAGTTCCTGCATCAACTCGTCCTGTTGTCTTTTTGAACTGTGCTTCACTATTCACTACAGATGAATGCACTGTAAACACCTGCGTGTGAGTCACTTTGGTCACTTTGACAGTTGCACTGGTAATAATAATTTTCCCTTTGTGTCCTCAGAGAGAACAGTGATGTTGGTGTGGAGGAGGAGGAGCAGTTGTCCTGCTGTGCTTTGGGTCAAGATGTCTCAGAGGATTCAGTCGCTACCAGTTGTGGCATCTCTGTCCAAAGTAAGAGTCGGTATCCGTGTGCTGATGAACACATTTTTGAAAACTTGACTTCTTGTTTTGTAGGTGCATGAAAAAGATTTCATTCGATTTTTTATGGTATAGGTTTTTTTCCTGTTTTACTTTGAATGTTGTTTCCTTTCATGTCTCACGTTAGTTTTACTTCCTGCTTTGTGATTGTCTTAATTATTTTTCACCTGGTTTGCTAAAGTTCAGCTGTCATGTTCCCCACCTGCTCACAATATCAGGCAATCCTCAATATATACTACTCAAAACAATCAGAGGAACACACTGAAAACATAATGGCTCTCGCGCGGAGAAAAACATGCTGGAGATCAATACTGATGCAAACTGGGTGATGTGTTAGAAACGAAAGGATTCAATTGTTTGTTGGAAATAAATGATCAAAATACTGGATACTGGCTGAATCCAAATACAAACAGAAAATCAGAGTAAAAAACGCTGCAGCAGGCTTTTCCATTTGGCTCTGATTTCATAGCAGCAGCTCAAAATGAAATAGTTTGTATGGCTGCGTGTGCTGCTGGGCCAAAAGTTTAGCTGGTCATTTGTAGATTTTTAGATGAAATAAAAAACAAAAAAAACACTCAACAAAAGATCATCTAAAGAAGAGCAGAGTTCATGTACACACTTTATTAAGCAGCTACTGTACAACAAGAACAGAATCATGTAAATGGCCAAACAACAGCAACAGTAATCCCAGGGTGTAGCACAGCAGGCAAAGAGACGCAGTAGCACAGAGAGAGTAAAGGATCACATGGAGAACAAATGGAGCGCGCTCACGAGCCCTCTCTTCGTACAGAGCCAGAAACGTCTGACCCACAGAGCTCACTAAGACGACAATAACTCGTTTTTCCCACACAGATTACATATAACATCACACTGAATGAAATTACATGTAGCAGATTACATGAACTATATAAGATGAGGATTCGCGTATTAAGCATATTCAGAACTATTTCCTTCCATTATTTTCTTGGGTTAACAGTTTTTGTTGCTTTTCTGCTATCGCTTAAATTTTATTCATATAGCACCAAGTCACAACAGCCACCTTAAGGCACTTTATAGTGTTAGGTAAAGCCTCAGTAATAAAGCCTCAGACAACTCCCTACGAGCAACGACTTGGAGACATTAAGAAAGAAAAACTCTCTCTTTGTACAGTCGAACACTGAGACGGAACCAGGTTCAGTGACGGGCCGCCATCCACCACGACTGGTTGGAATGAGGGGAGGAGGGCAGGATAAAACCTGCAGGCTGAGAGCAAAGTGCTCCATCTATCTGATATGATACTGTGAGGCCTCTCAGATAAGATGGGGCTGTTTTATTATGGCCCTTTTTATGTGAGAAGCATTTTGAATTCAGCTCTGGATTTAACAGGGAGCCAATGATGTGAAGCCAGTATGAGGGGGATTTTCCCTCCTCTTAAAATGTCTCATTAGGAACATTTTTAACAGTTGCTTCTTGTCTCTGCTGTGACAAAAAAAGGTTCTGATTATGAATCAAAATGTTTTAAATAAGTCACACACTGGTTATAACTTAATGCCGAAAATGTCATGTTACACGATTTACTATTTTCTGAAGCTTATTTACAATTTACAATGCTTAACACCATTCCCATCCCTCCCGTCAAAAGATAAAAGTCTGTTTTTCATGCAGTTTCACACACTAAAGACATTTCATTCTTTTTGGTTTCTTGTTGTCAATCAGCAGATGCGAGTCTGGAAGAGGTTTTAGAAGAATATAAGATCAGTCTGAGGAGGAGGTTTGAAAGTGTGACTGAAGAAACTGATAATACAGGAAGTGGAACCCTCCCGAACAGGATCTACACTGAGCTCTACATCACAGAGGGACAGAATGAAGACGTTCATAACCAACATGAGGTGATGCAGCTGGAGACAGCTTCCAAGATGGAGGCTCTTGATGACATTACAGTCAGGTGTCACGACACCTTTAAAGCCTTACCTGACCAACAGAGACCCATCAGAGTGGTTCTGACCAACAGCGTCGCTGATCAGAGACGAGCAGTACAGTCTTCTGGAGCTGCTCCATGTTTTCCATCCAACATTACAGAAGGTCACAGCAGAGAAGCTCGCTGTCTGTAAACTTTTGTTCATCTTTGACGGCCTGGATGAAAGCAGACTTGGATCATTGGATTTCACCAACGGGAAGCTGCTGTCTGACGTCACAGAGAAGTCATCAGTCAGCCAGCTGCTGACAAACCTCATCCAGGGGAATCTGCTTCCCTCGGCTCTCGTCTGGATAACTCCCCGACCTGCAGCAGCCAATCAGATCCCTCCTAGACGTGTTGACAGGGTAACAGAAGTACGAGGCTTCACTGATGCCCAGAAGGAGGAGTACTTCAGGAGGAGATTCAGTGATGAAGAGCTGTCCAGAATCATCTCCCACATGAAGACATCCAGGAGCCTCCACATCATGTGTAGAATCCCAGTCTTCTGCTGGATCACTGCTACAGTTCTGGAGCACATGTTGACTACAGAGCAGAGAGGAGAGCTGCCCAAGACCCTGACTGACATGTACTCACACTTCTTGTTGGTTCAGATGAAGAAGGGGAACAAACATGTGGGGGGACATGAAACAAGTGAGATGGCTGAAAGGAAATTTCTTCTGAATCTGGGGAGGCTGGCATTTAAACATCTGGAAAAAGGAAACACCTTCTTCTACCAAGAAGACCTAGATCAGTGTGGTCTGGATGCTACAGAGGCCTTGTTGCACACAGAAGTTTATACGGAGCTCTTTAAACAGTGTTTGTTAATCTTGAAGGTGGCTTTTATTTGTGATTCAGGTCTCAATGTCTCTTTGTGTATACTTATATGCAGAAGTAACACAAAAGAAGAAGTGGGAGCTGGCCTGACACCAGTAACTGACTTCCAGTGAAAGCTTTGGCTAATAATATTTTTTAGCGAACATTTTTCTTGTAAAACAAAGGGGGGCCTAGCAAAAAAGGTTTGGGAACCACTGCTCTACAAGGTTGGCGAAATAAAAAAAATGTATTAACATTTTTTTATTTGGACTTTTATTAGTCCAAATTTTTTTATTTGGACTAAAAAAAATGTTCGAAGTGGACTAGGTGCTAATTTTCAGATGTCAGGTCTACATCTAGAATCAAAATGAGCACATACATAAACAACCAAAGTGAAGCATTAAGACAAAACATAGCAACGTCAAACAGCGTCCACACATTTTGCCACAAATACATGCAAAACAACTAAATTGGGCCACAAAAGTGATGTAAATTGACCAAACTAAGACACGAATCAGACAAAAACAGATGCAGGATGATCACAAACAGACACGTCGGCTACAAACTGATGCAAAATGACTAAAATCACACGTGTAACACTTTCTACATATTTGACAACAGAAGAAAAACACAAACAAACTTGGAATGCATTTTTAATTTGGATTTTTTTTATTTCATGCCGAATTAGATATTTTAAAAATCAAGCCAAAGTCTCCTCCCTGTTTGTACTGTAAGGTCAAAGCCCTACTGTACTACAGAGAACCCCAACAATCAAATGATCCCCCTCTGAGCAAGCACGAGGCGACTGTGGGGAAGAAAAACTCCCTTTAACAGGAAGAAACTTCCAACGGAACCGGGCTCAGAAGGGACGGCCATCCGCTGCGACCGGTTGGGGGGATGGAAATCAAAAGGAGACGAGATGGCGTGAACTACAGTTCTAAAATTTGGATTTGAGGGCTGATCCCAAAATTTTATGGTGATGTTTTTAAAAAAAGGATTTGGTGCTAAAAGTCTGCTTCAAGATTTTAAAAGAAGCAGGGCAGTGGGAAAAGCCAAAATGGTCATTTTAATGATCTCTGGCTTTAGTGAACCACCTGAAGGGTTTTAGCAATGTTTTTCCCACCGCAGAAAAAAACCTGGATATTTTGGACGTCTTTGGGGGACCCGGGATGACTCCGAGAGTGATTTTTAGATGTCTAATCAGAGCCTCATCAAAAGATGAATCATTTGCCATCAAAGCCTTTAAGACATTGTCTGGGGAGCCAAACTCCTTGATGAGGCGTTTGGCTATTTTCTTGATGAACTTTGTCTTGTCATTTGTCAGACTTGTGGCAGACGCTGTGCTGCTGAGTTCAGGCTGCATTAGATTGCTCAGACGGTTGATGACCGTGTCTATTTCTTTTGTAGTAGTTGCGATCCGAGCAGCAAACTTTTGGGTCTCAGGTTTAGATTTATAGATGACTCTCATGATAAGGAGCAACGCAAGGTCATTGGAAATTTTCTCAACATCAGAAGATGAACCTGACACAGAATCCATCTCTGATATTTTGGAGGAATCTTTGAGAGAGTGTTTCAGGCTCAAGGCTCCAGATGATTTATCTGGAGAAATGCTCCCAGGTTGTGGCATTTGAGGTGACTTGTCAGATGCCACAGAGCATTTATCTGGAGAAATGCTCCCAGGTTGTGGCGTTCGAGGTGACTTGTCAGATGCCACAGAGCATTTATCTGGAGAAATGCTCCCAGGTTTTGGTGTTGGAAGTGATGCACCAGATTCTTTTCCTCTGCCATCTGAATCAGGGCTTTTTTCCTGTGTTGTGGTCTGTGTTCTTTTAATAAAGTTGTGGATGTCTTCCAGGGCCCCAGAAATCTTGTCCATTTGAATCATTTGATCTTTCTCTTCATTGCAGAAGAGTAAAAGCTTCTGCAAAAACCTTTCTACTGTGTCATCTATGAGGACATAGAGGACTTCAGCAGAAATGCGGCGCTTTGAGCCCTGTACTGATTTCGGAGTCCTGGAGATGACCGTGTCTGAGAGGGACCTACCCATTAGAGGTATGGGGATTTGATAGCCTCGATCCACCGTAAGTAGATCAAACAGGTTTGCCACTAAGTCCTCTGTAAAATTCCTGATATGCCCACTATTTTTACAGTCCCCCAAGGTCTTATCGATGAGGAAGAGTTCTTCTTTCTTTGTTAATTTGTCAAATAACTGATTAACGTCTGATCTAATGACGTTAAAGTCGACTGAAGAAGAACGTTTAATTGCGGTTCCCAGGCTTGCCGTATGTCGAGAAGGGGAGCGATGAGCCTCTGTACTCTGGGGAGCAGCCGTTTCAGGTACTGACCCTGGGAGAATGAAAACTATACTTTCATTGGAGGGCGCAGTTTCCTTCTTGGGGTGATTGCAAATGTTTTGTAGACAAACAAAATGTTTCCTGTTTGCCTTTATTCTTTTTTTCAGCTCTGTTTTCATTTTTTCAAATTGTTTTTTTGCAAACATGGAAAAGTTGTGTTTGCGTGCTTTGAGCCTGGCGTGTGAGGTGGATGGCACACATTTGGAGAAGAAGTGTCTCACCTTGTGGATAATTAAGCCTGCATTAAAGGCAGGTTTGGGTAAGTTACATTTCTCACAGAGCTCTTCACTGCTTGAATCCATGTTA
This sequence comes from Diplotaxodon limnothrissa, assembly GCF_057381915.1. Lineage (NCBI taxonomy): Eukaryota > Metazoa > Chordata > Actinopteri > Cichliformes > Cichlidae > Diplotaxodon > Diplotaxodon limnothrissa. Next base: position 10,096,975 of record NC_140597.1, on the reverse strand, counting down.
GCAAGTATCTCACCTACGATGTCAACTGCAACCATTTCTACTGGGGTTGGAGCCTGGATACTTTGTGTTTCTGCAGTGGGTTTTATATGGCTTTGTGATTCTTCTGGGAGCTCATCTTTATCTTTTCCTGTCATCTCTCCATCTGAGCTCCTTGTTGACAGAATAACAGAAATCTCTGCGATTGCTGATTTCACTGATATTTTTGAACCAGTACGTTCTGTACTGGAATGAGACCCATTTGTCCCACACTGGCAGCGCAGCTTACATGCTGCATACCTTTTCAGGCATGAGGCAGCGCAACAAACCATGCGGTGTAGTTTCTTAATACTACTAAATTTGCCGCTAACATAAACGGCAGGGTCTACTGGGAAATCGGGGCTTTTTTCAATCAGTGCAATGGTTGAGCTGACCTTTTCTGAGATCTCTTCCTCAACCATCAGCGTCAGCTTGTCAGCGCTCTTATCTTGCTGTTTTGAGACATTAAGAGCGCCGGCGATGGCAGCTGAGATCGAGTCTCCGAGGGACACCCTTATTTTCCCCTCATCCATAAACTCTTCCCTTATCATGGGTTCCTGAATAACAGGAAGGGCAATCTCCAGGATGCTGGCAGAGGCGATCTGAATGATTTCAGAAATCATATCAGCGAGCACGGCATGGACGCTGGAGTCGCATTTTCCATTTTCTATAATGCTCCACTGAACTTCAGAGAGCCTTTCAAAGCACCTGTTGATTGGCGGGATAATCTGGTCTGGTGTGACCACGATTGAATTTTCGTTGATGGTTTCCATTGTTGTGTCACAAATTAGATTTTCTCCGTTTGAGCGTGTGAGAATTTTCTTGTATTACAGAGCGCCGACTGCTGAACGTTTTGCAAACAGATGAGCATCGAGTTCTGATTTTTCTGTCTGAGAGCCGTTATTTATAGGCTCGGTTGTCTGTGACGTTACTGACAGACCAGCGCGAACGCCTTTGATCTGCCAGTGACGTCACAAGAAACGCACGCGGAGAGGCGGCGTTCCTTGCGCGCTCACAGATTTGAATGACGCTTTGGAGTTGACGGCACGCCGCAATGCATTGTGGGAGCCCGGCACCATTTTCGGGGTCTACGAATCAAAACAAACACGCTGTGTTGGAACGACGATTACAAGATGCTTAAAAGCAGTTCCTGACCCACCAGGATTCATTGGAATCATAGGTTGGAGGACGTTTTGGGGAAATGGCCGACGGTCGAAGCGGAGAAGAAATAAACTCTTAAAAGTTAGTTCTGGGTTTTTATCCCACTTCATATATACACCAGGACACATGTTAGCATAATGAAAGAATTGTAGAATTAAGTGGAGTCAACAACAGCAGCATAGTGCAGTCATATCACAAATGTTAGCGTAATGAAAAAGTCTTACAAAGTCAAATTTAGCTAACCTTCGGCTAAGTTACCTGACGTTAGTGATATCGCCACTTAACGCGGCTCTTTGGTCGGTTAGTTAGTGTTATCCAGGGAAGACGGACGTTGTTTTGCTGTGCTGTATTTTTATGTGAAGTGTATATATTTATTTTTTATATTGCATGTATTTTGTGCAGTGTTTTATTTAGTTTGCATGTTTTTAGTTGCCGGCAAATTGTCCTGGAGAGACTCCGCCTTTTCCCCCGTTTTTACTAATTGGACACACCTGAGAGAAAAGAAAAGGTAATTTACAGAGTGCTCAAGGACACATAAGAGGTTTGGAGCCGGTGTTCAACAAAAATGTAACACGGAGAATGCGAGACAGACAGAGGAAAGACACAGACGATCAGAGGGGAGAGCGAGAGACGATCAGAGAGTAGAGATGATCAGATGGAGCAGACGACCAGCGACTGGGAAGAGAGATTACCAGCGACTGGAAAGGGGAAACGATCAGAGGAAAAAAAGGCAGATGACCAGCGACTAGGGACGCGTAGCGGCAGTCTGGTGGCAATAACGACAAGAGCCAGCTCGTGCACTGCGGGAGAACAGAAGCAGTGAGACCGCGGTGCCGATTGCAGTTTGAGGAAGCGGCGGGCGGAGTTGAGAGCTCTGCCCACCCGGGTAAGTCTTTGACTTATCCTTTTTATAAAGTAAACTGCCAAAGGAATAGTGACTGCCGCTCCCTCCCTTTCTTCAGTGCACCAGGACGTGGAATGCGGGGAGGAAGGCGAGGACTCCGCTGGGTTTCCCTCTTTTAATACTACGCTGGACCTCTTAGTTTTCTGTGACTTTTAGGCCGTGGTGGATTCCACTGGACTTCTAATGTTGTGTGTTATTGATTTTTATTGTGTCTTCCCTTGGCCAAGGTTGTTTTAATTCATTTTATATTTTTAACTATTTAAACATAATAAATTATATTTTTAATTCTACAGTTTTTGTATCGTGTGCTTTTCCCTCGGCGGCTCCACTGCTCTGCCCGCTTTGAGGAAGGTTTCCTTCCTTTTAAAAAACACAAACCATCTTGGAAACATAATCAGCCTTTCCGCTCCGGTGTCATATTAGTTTAGGTTTGTGCCGAAGCTGGGTCTGTTTGTCGGTGTGAAGCCAAACGTGCTTTAACGTTTTAGGAAACACCGAGCAGACGGTTCATACTTGCCAACATTCAAAGGGCTGTTGGGGGGGGGGGGGCAAATATATTTTACAGTGTTTATTTATTCGACAAAATACGTTAAATGTCACCGTTATTATTGGCTGGCCGGAAACAGCGGGGGTGTCCAAATTCAGAGGCTGCTTCCACCTGAGGACCCGCCTTCGCGGTCTAAAGAAAGCCGCGTAGTACGTCACGAGCTCCCTCGGTGGAGTGAAACTGCGTCTGCTCCTTGCTGTCTAAAATATAACCGGGCGCTGGCGTCAATTCTCCACCGTCTCACACTTTGTTTAATCAGTTTTCTGTTTGACGTTTATTCAGCTTTGTGAAAACCCCAGAGGACCCCTCCCGAGGGATTAATAAAGTTACATTTAAAGGAGCCAGCATCAGCTGAGAGATATAGAGGAGAACAGGGGGACAACAGACAGCTCTCTGTAGTTGACAGACTGGTAAAAACATTGAAAACAGTTTTTAGATATTTGCTTCCTGTATTTGCAGAAGTATCTCCAACACAAACTGTAACAGCTGCATGCAGGGAACCACTCAGTCATGTTTATCCTGCAGGACAGGATCTGACAGGGAAAGAAGGAAAAAGAAGGGAACCACGGACAACTTTGATAATGCTTTGATTTATCCACAGTACATTTAGTTCAAATATTGTTTCCATCACAGAGGGATTGTGCTGGTTTCAGTGGGGAAAGTATGCAGCTCATTTAAATGTTCAAAGAGCTGTGAAAAGTTGTCCGTTCATAAAGTGTGTCAGTATTTTATAAGGATGCCATGTTTCTGTATCATCTCTCTCCTGTCAGAGCCTCTTCCAAACATCAGCCTGTTTAATGCTCTCATATCTTCAACATCTCGAGTAAATTATACTGCACAGTTTTCTCTCCAATAAAAGAATATTTACTGCATGAGTCTGTTTTCCATTTTATCTGAAACATTCAAGGAGGAGATCTTTTACTGTATTTTGGTGATATTGCCCTTAAATGTGACTAAAGCTTTCATACAGTGGTGATCACGGACATAACTCTGAGATCAGTCTGACTGAACTCTGAAAATCACTGAGTGTTATTTCACAGAACCATAATTAGATTAACTCAAACGGAAACACGCGGTGTTAAACAGTAGTATAATTATCATTAACTGTCAAAGTAAGTGCGTATTTTGCTTGTTTCCGTTTCCATCAAAAATCGAATTAATTAATAATTGTTTGATTTGTGTTGATGAAGGCCTGCCTCCTTCTCCTCACAGTCACTTTTTACGAGACCATGAGTGTGTTTCATTTTTTGTTCTGTCAGTCTTGGATGTGACTCCTGAAAAGAGATTCACCATGATTCTGGTTCTCCTTTCACAGTCAGTACTGCTGGTTTCTCTCTCAGACTGACTGACACACGTTGAACCCGAGCTCATCTTCGAACAGGTAAAGCCACTTATTACCGCACAAAGTAACTGATTTTGTTGTTAGCAACGACTGAACGCTGGGTCTCGCTTTGAGTAACCGGAAGTATAAAACCGGACAACGGAAGTAGTGGTCTGTCATGGCAGCCTACGTACGCTCTTACAGAAACCTGTGGATACAGCTAAAAAACTGCGACCTCAAAACCGCTAGGGAGTTATTGTCACCATATAGAGAATCTAGATATGCGAATATTTTCCTAATCTGGTCTCTATCTTTTTCTTCTAACACGCTTACTTGACGCTTTGCCTCACCGCTTAAAGCCCCAATTAAAATTTCTACTTTCCGGGCCTCAGCTATTTCTTGAGCATTCAATAAACCTTGTATTTGTTCTTTCCAATCTCCATATGAAACATCTGCTTCAGGACCCTTATATTTTGGTACCCAAGGGGCACCCGGATACACCGGCATCATCATCTCTATATCTGCACTCCAGGTGCGGAACACTGCTCCCCAAACTTGTATCCTGTCGACAAACGCCAAAATTATGTAGCCGCTAAACTGGTGGAACTAAATCTTCACCACCACGCCTATACAAGCAGAAAGGGGAGTGAGTGGGTCAGAGCTCAGAGGACAGAAATTTAGCTGGCTTCAAACACACCATTTATTTTCAGGATAAAACACAGTCAGAACCCCAAATACAAGCTAAAATCCCCGTATACAATAAAAATAGTGTTTACAACCCGCTAAAAACCCTGCCGGCAGGAATGATTAAACGCTAAAAACACAAAGCTAAATGAATGTTTTTCCCTATACTAAAAACTCCCCCCCAGGGTCCTAATTCTCCCAGTCCCGCAACACACGGGCAAATTCTCCTGAGCTGAGAGAGACAGGAGAGGAACTCCTCTTCCGGGATGTGGACTCTCGCCAGCAGAAGACCAGGGAGGAGGCTCCTATCTCCACCTGACTGTGCGCAATCGTGCAGTCCAGCTACTCTCCACCTCCGCGCACGGCCTCCCTCGTAGCTCCGCCAGATGCAGGCAGAGGCGTACCCCTGCCCTACTGTGGATTTCACGCGTCGCCTCCCACGGTCGCTATTCTGTCCGTCGGGACTGGATCGCCGGGTTGTGCTGGCCGATCGCCGAATGTCTCGTGGCGCCCCACAGTCAGGCCAGAGGTCCTTCTTCTCATATGCTGGCTTGCACACGTTTTGTTTTCCAGCTCTCCACTTTTCGTGTGTCTCTCTCTTTTTAGTCTTTGCGCTCACTATCTCCCTTAAGTCAGTTTGGTGGCTGATAGGCCACCACGGGGAACGCCCCCACCTCACAGGTGCCTACAATTGTCCGCTTAATCCACAGTGGAATAATAAAAAACATATTGTTCAATCAACACTAAACACACACTATAAATATGGAGATAAAATCATGCAATAGGAATATCAATAAACAAACATGCAATATCACTATTACAATAAAATCATGCAAATAAAATCGACACCCTGTACCAACACAGTCTGATCCAAAACAAAATATAAAAACACAATTTTCCACTGTGTGACATTAATAAGTTTGAAACCACCACTCAACCCATTTGAGTTCAGATATATACACTTAAAAGGGCAGGTGCAACAAGCCAAAAATAAAATTAATAATAATGTTGTCCCCTGTTGAAGAAATAGACAAATCTACAGAGGCACAAGAGGCCAGGTCCAGCTCCATAGAGCGAAGACTAACAGAAAAGGGGCAGGAGATGCATGAACAGGAAGCCAAGAAAAATGAAAGGTCATTTAGCAAGGCATATGAGTCCTGGAAGGAGTTAGCAAGAGGAGTTAGAACAAAGCTGAAAGGTTTCTGCTCAAACGAAGACCTTGTTAGAACACAAACGGACATTAAGGCTAAAGAAGTATTAATGCATGAACTGTATGAGCCTATCCGACGTAATCATACTTCTACTCCAGATGTTGTCAAGAAAATGCGTGTGTTGCCCTAACAACAGAAATTTGTGATCTCATTAGTAAACGACTAGAAGATATAGATAAGACTTTTAATGACAGGCTCGAGAAGGAGCGTGTAAGGATGATATTAAGTAAGGAGGAGTATGGATCTGTTTTTGGGAAAACAGAAACAGTTATTTCAGAGCATTCAAAGGGCTCAGATTCATACTCTGGAGCCACCTCTACGACTTCTAGCAAACGTGTGGATGCCGAAGCTGACCTTGCAGCTAAACTAGAACAGGCGAAGGCAATGCAACGAATACATGAACAGCAAGCCAAGTTGAGTAGCTTAGAGCATGAGTGGAAAATCAAGGAAGCACAAATGATTGCAGAAATGACAGCAAAGCTAGAGGAAGAGAGAACTAAACTGCAACAGCTACAGGCAGAAAATGAGGTAAAAGTAGCAGCAGCCAGAGTGAGAGCTTACAACAACTACGATGGATTGGAAAGCCTTAAGTATGAAGCAGATGACAAATCACAACTTGATAGCCAAATCATTGAATCTCAGAATCCATTGAATCCACAGGCTGAATCATTTCGACCTCAGTGTGCACCACCTGAGATTTTGCAAAAGCAACAGGAGGTCAGCTTAACACAGGAGCTTGCAAGCTTGTTCGTCTCCAACCGTCTGCCTGCACCTGAACCCACAGTGTTCACTGGTAACCCTTTAAAGTTTATACACTGGAAGATATCCTTTATGGCATTGATTGGCCACAAACCCCTCCCCGCAGGAGAAAAAATGTTGTACTTGAAAAGTTATCTTGCAGGTGAGGCACGGAAGGCGGTCGAAGGATTCTTCTATCGAAACTCAGAAGATGCATATCAGGGTGCCTGGGAGATTCTTCAGGAGAGGTATGGAAGTTAATTTGTCGTCCAAAAGGCTTTCAGGGATAAACTGATGAAATGGCCAAAAATAGCTCCCAATGACCCAGTAGCCCTCAGAGAGTTTTCAGATTTCCTTCAAAGTTGTGCCGAGGCCATCCCTCATGTTAAAGGGCTGGCAATTCTAAATGATTGTGAAGAAAATCATAAACTTCTCAAAAAACTACCCGAATGGCTGGTACGCAGATGGGGTCGCGTTGTTGTGGATGAACTAGACAGATGTCAAGAGTATCCACCATTTGCTCATTTCACCAGATTTCTACAAAGGGAAGCTAGAATAGCCTGCAACCCCATTGCTTCGCCCTTCTTATTAACCACTAAAGTAACAGATGAAAGGCTTCCTAAGAGAACCAAGGCACTCAGCACCAATGCTCAAGCTAAGCACTCTGCAGGTAAACCAGGGACCTTAATTTCAAAGCCAAGACCACCATGCTTCGTCTGCAACGATGAAACACACGGTGTCGCCAAGTGCCCAACCTTTGCCACAAGGCTTCCTGATGAAAAGAGAGCTTTCATTCGTGAAAACCGTCTTTGCTTCGGCTGTTTAAGAAAGGGCCACACTAGTAAAGAATGCAAAAGAAGGCACACATGCACTATATGTGGTCGAAATCATCCAACTTGCTTGCACATAGAGAGAATTGAGGGAGCCAGTGAAATGTTAAACAGTGATTCACCATCTGCAGGAAATGAGACAAAGGAAGTCCGTAATGTCATGTCACACACATTGACAAGATACTCCTCAGCTACGTCTAGCATTGTTCCAGTTTTTGTGTCATTGGCAGAAGACCCCCACAGTGAGATTCTCACATATGCTCTGCTCGACACACAGAGCGATTCAACTTTCATCTTGGGAGATCTGGTCTCTGCACTAAATGTGAAGACTCAGCCAGTGCAATTAAGGCTCAGTACAATGACAGCAGTAGACACAGTCATAGCTAGCAAAGTGGCTTGTGGATTGCAAGTTCGTGGGCTCCATAGTGAGTCGCATGTTCAGCTACGCCAGGCATACACAAGGGATTTCATCCCAGTCGATAAGTCTCACATTCCTACAAAGGACACCGCACTTCAGTGGCCACATCTGAGGCAACTGGCAAACAAGCTGCAGCCACTTCAAGACTGTGAAGTGGGATTGCTGATTGGCTATGATTGCCCATCAGCACTGGCCCCTCTAGAAGTCATTGTAGGGTCAGAAAACCATCCATTTGCTCAAAGAACCGTGCTTGGCTGGAGCATCATAGGATCAGCAAATCCATATCTTGATAGAAAGGAACATCAAAGCTTTGTACACAGAGTGGCAGTAAAGGAAATGCCATTGCCTCCGGTCAATGATGTGTTAAAGGTCCTAGAAATGGATTTCAGCGAAAGAAACTATCAAGATAAATATGTTTCTCAAGATGATGTTCATTTTGTAAAACTCCTCGGCAGCACAATCACAAAAAGGAAGGATGGACACTATGAGATGCCACTTCCTTTCAAGGGCAGCTCTCCACCCATGCTGCCAAACAACAAGCGACTGGCTGAAGCTCGTTTGCAACACCTCAAGAGGAAGTTAAGGTCCAATAGGCAGTACCATGACCTAGAGCTGGGCGATATGAGATTTTTTCATATCACGATATGTTTTTTTTCATTTCAGGCGATAACGATATCTATCACGATATAAGCCAAATAACTATATTTGTAAGATTTAAATGTGCCGTTGCTCACAAGTAAAATGTGAAATAATCAGCAGCTTGTTTTTATTTAAATATTTATTTCCCATAATAAGTTCAACAGGGTAGATGTACTTAAGGAACATGAGACTTTTTCAGATAAATAAAGGCAAATATTGCAAACTACACAAAAGGCAGCCGCTAAAGCGTTTAAGTTTCAAAATAGAACAAACGAAACAGACTAAATTGTCAATTCCACTTATTCTAAAAATAAATCTTAGTTTGTTTTACAGAAGAACAGACAAAACTGACTAACTTTTGTCAATATCAAATAAACTGAAAACTAAAAGGAAATTCTCAATCTCTCCTTGTTGTATAGCTGAGCTTTTCAAACAGTTTTAACAGTTACTTTAGTCTGACAAAAGCCGAATGACGAATTAGCGCTTCCAGTCAGAGACTGAGGCTACGTCCACACGTACACGGGTATTTTTGAAAACGGAGATTTTCCGTTTTCGTTTTAAAAAATAATCCCGTCCACACATAAAGGCAGAAATGAAGGAAAACGCTGCTATGAACATGCCAAAGCAGCAGGTGGCGCTAGATTCCTAACCGTGCGGAAATGTTGGCCAATCAGAAGTCTAGAAGCCTCGGTGGGAAAAAGTAAACAAAGCTGGGGCATAGAAGCAGAACCGAGTCGTATGTGTGGAGGGACAGTAACTGTGTGTATATGTAAGCATTTAAACACTGCAGAGAGTAGAATTAACAGTATTGTATTGACGACAAACACCGACAACTAACGCCGAGGAGAGGGGCGGTGCTGACTCACGAGCGAAGCAGCGAGTGAATAAAATCAAACAGCCGTACCAGCCTTATGCTGTTCTGTGGTTTCTAAAGCTGCTTTATCACTGAGTAAATTAAGGAAATTATTTCTAAATGTCGCCTGGAGGACAAACAGATGTTAAATAATACGTCACGTTTCATTTGAGGTTTGATGCTAAACAACAGCAGGACTGTTAGAGCTTATGTTTTTACAGGAATGAATTATTTATGACGTTACAATAAGAGGCAGTTCCAGCAGAAACAGAGCCAGTCACAGGCTGTCACTGCAGAGAAGAAGTTAACTCATTTTTACTTTACTTAGAAAGCTTAGGTCTACTTTTCTGTGCATGTATTTATCCACACAGACAGATTTGGTCTTGATTACGGTTACAGTTTAAAAGCGGCAGAGGTGAATTTAACTGTGTAGCTTTGAAGCGCTCAAAGCAAAATTGTAGAACAAAACACACAGATGAAACATGGTGGATACATAGACGGACCAACTACAATGACAGAAGACGCGACTTAAATACACACAGAGAACACAGCTGGGAGTAATCAACAAGACGAGACAGAGGTAAAACTGAACACACACACACGAGACGCAGACCTTCACAATAAAACAGGAAACAAGAACACTACACAAAGACGCAGACTCGACACTGAGAGACAGACAGAAAATGACACATGGAACTAAACCCACACAAAACATGAGAACACAAATAAATAGAAACATGGAACTCTAATAATAATCATCATAGCACCCAAAACCACAACAATCATTCAAAAATAAACTAACAATCAAAACTCAAAATACTGGTTCGAAACTGACCCAGAACCGTGACAGTACCCCCCCTCCAAGGGCTGGCTCCCGACAGCTCTAAACAAAAACCCAGAACAAAACCGAGCACCAGACCAGGGTGGGCGGAGGGGATCCAGGAAGGAGCGTCCGAAACAAAAAACAAGGAGCACAAGAGTCCAGAGTAAACCAAAAACACAAGAAAACAGTCCAAGAACACAGGACAACAGATCAAAAACAAAACCAGAGCTCAACAAGAGTCCGAGAAAAGTTCAGGGGGTCGACACGGGGGTCGACAACACAAGGACCAAGACAGTTCCGGAGGCCGACCGTGCACACGGCAACGGCGGCAGAGCAGGCAAAACCAATCAGGAGATTTGTAAAATAGCAATTGTGTATTTTGTTCACCTTGTATATATTGTTCACTGCAGCAGCCTAGTAGGCGTGACAAACCATTTTTGTTGATTAAGTTTTCTCCTGTTTTTCGTTTAGAAAGTTAGGTAAGTGAATTGTCTTTTGGTTGGTTTTCATTTTGTGTAGGAAAGTGTAGGGACCATTAGGGAGTTTTGTTTGTTATTTTTGGCACTGCTCACTGCTGAAGCAAATAAATGGCTTCTTAGCGCTTTAAAAGATACTACTGTTTGTGTTCTTTCTTGGGTGGTGCGTGAGTGGGGCCAATTTGTTGTTGCGTTCAATACACGCCTAGACTAAGAACGTAACACATTGAAGAAACCTGTAGCATGGCACATGGTGGACCCACTTTTCAGTCGGGTTGAGTTCTGGACTTTGACTGGATCGCTGCAGCACTTTGATTCTCTTTAAGCTCTTCTTATGGAGATTTGCTGCTGTGCTTCGGATCATTGTCCTGTTTCCTGACCCATTTTGGTCAAACTCTAGCTGTCATGCACATGGCCTCAGATTTGACTGTAGAATACTTTGGTGTGCAGAGATGTTCATGGTCATCTCAGTGACTGCAAGGTGCCCGAATCGCCACCCCTCCACTGATTCTGTCCTGTAGCTTCATAAAGTAAACAAAGGAAATCGCTGCAGTTTGTCAACAGATCAAAGTGAACTTCTCTTTTTATTGAGTGATATTATTGCTAATAATTAGCCTACACGCTGATCTGCTTTCTAGTGGCTGGAGCTCCAACAGAGTAAATGAATGTGAATGCATGCAAATTCCATTCATTGCTGGTTTCATATATAAAGAGTGAACATCTAGGCTTACAGTGTTGTCCGACAGTCCCTCCTTGGGTGTTTGCCATGCATTCTCTGGACACATAGAAGAAGCAGCAGAAGTCATCTGGTAGTTTATAAGCACTGATGGGTCTTAGATTTGGTAAATCACATAGATTAGATATTATATAGGAAATATATCAAAGTTCGCAAAGATTGTGAAATGGGGGTGTAAATGTTGGATTTTGGGGTTCCTGCATATGTAAGTGTAGAAGGAAATGAGGATTTGTACATATTACCAAAACATTAGGTGAAATTACAGTCATTTAATTTACAGATACCATTAGGCAAAGCTGAACTTAAACCTACAGATCATGGCAGGAGTACTGAGACATCAGTGATACAGGAAAGCATCTATACAACATTGAAAAACATGTTGGTTGTGGGAGGAGTGGGTAGGAGTGGAGTAGAAGAAATCATTTGTCTCGGGGTAGGACACACAGGTGCTGCAGCTGATAGGTAAGCACCCAACTAGACAGTGTGTGTACTGCACCTGAGTTTGTTCATGTAAGTGACGGCGAGTGCCTCACTCATGTCATTGCCTGGCCCTATTTGGTTCATAACAGACAGAAAGTACATTACCTTAAAAAGGTACAAGCTGCAACAGGTTTTGGCATTTATCCAGTAAAAACTGTCACTAACAGAGAAAGAGTCAGAAATTGCAACAAATATAACATGACAGTTTCTAAAAATGACTTAAATTGCAACAAATATAACATGACAGTTTCTAAAAATGACTTAAATTGCAACAAATATAACATGACAGTTTCTAAAAATGACTTGACTGATTATAAGTAGAATACAAGGTCCGTACAATAATGCTGAGTCATAAATATACTCGGAAAACCGGTGATTTCTGCCAACATAAGGAAAGATATTGGAATTTAAGGATAAAAACACAGAAACTTCGTGAAACACCGCGTGAGTTGAGTACGAGCCAATGAGGGTACGAGCAAAAACAGGGCTCGTACTCAACCGACCAATCAGCACGCCCCTATGGTTTTCTGTCCGAAGGGGGTGAAGCAACCTGAGTCCAGGGTGTCATCATTCGGATTGGAAGTGGTCTGTGTGGCGGGTTTCTTCCTGTATTTATTGAAGGACTTTCTTCTCGGATATGCACTTCTGAGTAAGTTCTATGAACCAGTTGCTGAGTCTGCTAGCTTTAGCTTCCTACATTTGGGTAGTATTTGTGTAACCGGTAACAGCAAATGACCGTACAAATGACACGTTAGCTCGTCTGACCTGACCGTCTGAAGCCAGCCAAGATGCCAACTTATATTCAACGGTGTCGATTTCCGTAATTGTACAAAGAAAACGTGCGCTCATTATGTGCTGTGTAAATGCTAAGTACACGCCGCATATCTGTGGTGGCAGTGGTGGCTCGCTGTGTGACGCAGTGTTTGTGTTGAAGAGCACCGGAGAGTTTGCTGCACAGAGCTCGTATCGTATACAAGACTGTACTGGGAGTAATCACTGCTAAATCACTTGATGTGACTCATCGGTGTCATTATATTAGGAACTGTTGCACAGATGCTGAGCGTTTTCTTGATGGTCCTTTTGTGATGTGTTGCTCGCTGATTTTGGCATTATGGATATTCACTCGGCATCCCAGCAGACTGTACTTGCCAGATCTATCAAATTTAATGAGTTTGGGATGAGCTGGCATAAAGCACAGAGTAATGTAAGGTCCATCATTTAAACTTCCTGCTTCCCTCCCTATAGTGTTAACGGATATAACATCTGAGTCTCAAATTAAAAACCAGGCAGGTAGCCAAGAAGAAAGAGTTTAACATTGTACTACTGCCAAAAAAAAATAGGAAACGGACAAATCAGCTGTTTTAGTCATTTGGAAGACACTCTGATTTTTCATTGTTTTGTCTCCTGAAAACCGCAGATATTTGTATTATTTTACATGAAACCGTTTTTTCTCTTATTTCCTGCAGTCTGACACTTGTGCCCATGCTCCATTTCCACACCTCAGCTGCCAATAACCACTCAAGAGGAAGAAGATGATTTTCACAGCCCGTTCAATCCTGTCACCACAAAGATCGTGCAAAAACCTCTCGAAGTAAGTTATTTATTGTGATAGACTTAGTATTAGAGTTGTCATATGTCTGAAAGTTTTCAAAACTGTTAGTTTGAAAGTTCTTTTGAGGCAGAATAAACCAGCTTTTCTAGCAAATAACTTTACCCAGGAAACACTTTGTGATTTAAAGGATGTATCCCTCTGTCTTTATTGTTTCTTCAGGATGTGTCTTCAAATCTGCATATGGCTTTCTTTGGCGCTTACTTCAATAGTTGACGCTGTGGGTAAGTAGGTTTTGCTAAAAAGTTTGTAAACTACTGTTAAATCCTCGGTTACATTAGATTGCTATAACTGAGAACAAGACTAGTTATAACTGACTGTATTAATAGGTTATAAAGTCATTTCTTCCTTCACCCTCGTATTCCTCACACCTCTCTTCTTCTCTTGCTCATTCCCTGCTATGGCTGTGGGATATTATATGTATCGATTTAGAAAATCAACTTTTACTGCACTGCAAACAACTGCACTCAGAAAACAACTTAAATATATGAAAGAAATATGATAGTATTCCCTTAAAAGTAAATACTGGCTAGACAGTGAGCTCCCTTGGTGGAGGTTTGCGCTCTTGGAGTGCTTCTTGTTTAGTACATGCATTTCTGATGTATATTTTTATTCTTAAACCTCTGTCTTGTTTCTTTTGTCCTTCAGACTGCAAAAACATCATATGTTCACTTGGCCAGCAGGTCATTCTGCCATGTAATGCTCCTGGAAATATGGTAGTCCTCGCCATGCAGTGGTCCAGACGTGACCTGACAGAATACGTGCTGCACTATCGTGATGACCAACTTGATCCAGACGACCAGGATCCGTCTTATACGGGCCGGGTAAACCTGACCAATACCCACATGCAGAATGGGGATTTCTCAATGATACTGATGAACATGACGACTGCTGACATTGGAACATACGAGTGTATAGCCTTCCAGAGAAGACCAGGGATGGACTCTGAAATCCTCAGCATCGTAAACCTGAATGTCAGTCAGTCAGGTGAGTTTGTGCTCATGTCAAATGATGACACTTTAAAAGAGTTTTCACCTCCCTGACTCCTGACAATTCACACCAATGCATTTTTTTTTCTCGACAGATGAAGGAAGCAGGAATGGAGTCAGCAGTGGCGCAGCTACAGGAAGAAACCATCTTGGTCTCATTGTGTCACTGTCAGTTATTGCAGGGATCATTCTGGTGGCTGGTATTCTCTTAATCTATATTAGGTGCCAAACTAACATTGGATCCTCAGCTTCCCCCCACTATGAAATGACATCAACATCTCAGCATGTCTAAATTAGAAAGACCCTCAAATTTATTCCAAACATCTAAAACTTAAAATGACAGTTAAAAGCTGAGGTGTGGCTTGTAGTGAAAAGCACAGAGAAGTTAATTAGAGTAGAATAATAGAAGCTCGGATCCATTTATCGTTTAACCTACATTAAGCAAATTCAGATTGTGGTTCGGCTCGGAACCACTTTGATTTGTGCCTTTGTCATATGTTTTCTAATGCTGGCCGTATATATGTCACGTGATAGATTGGCTGGGATTTTTTAGAGATTTCTTTGCACTGTTTACCACTAAGAGCGCTCTGGAGCCCATCGAGAATGAAATTTTAACTTTGATTTTAAAAAAATTACCGAAAGAATTTATATTTCATAACGAAGTCAACAGAGCAAACATTATGGCGCACAACAAGTTCATGCACCAAATTTGGAACGAGTCCAAATTAAGTTTCTTTCAAAGCTTTACTTCACAACATGAACCTTAACAAGTCATACACTAAATGTGTAAACCTTATGCAAAAGTATTTATTATAATGCACTGAAACTTTTTCTTATTTATTTATTTGGTTTTTAGTATAAAGGTGCTTTTAAAACTCCTAAATGAAAAAAGGTCCTACGTTTTCCCGACAGAATTTTGTGTGTTTTACATCCAAGCACAAATTTCCTGAAAAGAGAAACATGTTTTTATTGAAGTTACTTTCTGCCAGTAAAATGTTTTCATGTTTGCAGATCCGTTTTGTCTTTAGGTTGTTCTAGCTGCCAAAAACAACAGTGTTGTGGTGCTAAGAGGGAAAAGTCCCGTAAATTGTTTAGTAAGATTTAAATTATGAGGGATTTTTACTGACACCGTCTTGATGTTTTCGAACTGGACATGACAATGAGGGATGGATCTCTCTGAAAAACTGAGTTTACTTACAGGGTACCCACACGCTTAAGGTATTACCCTGCTTCATCTCCCTTATGACTCTCATGGGGATCATGGTTTAGAAAGTGAGCATCATGTTTATCTCATAAGACTAGAAAAAGGTGGCTGACAGCATGAACTCATCTGGGAGATGTTTACAGAGTTCACAAAGTAAATCGCCAGTCGACCCCAAGCTGTTCAAGTATTTAAGCATTATTGTATTTTCACTAAAGCACTGCATTATACTGAATAATAGAAGTCTTTAACTTTGAGTAGCATTCCAGATGTGGTTATGTATTATGTGATACTGTATGGTAGACAATGTGCCCATTAAGCATTAGGGCACTTTATTAGATACTTTATCAAATGTTGAATGTGAAGGATCATAGTCAGAGGGCTGTGGGACATTGGCTACCAGCTGCTTATCACTAAAGGAAAGAAAGGTGATTCATGCCTTACGTTTTTATCTTCTGTCGTTTTCTGCTTCATGGCCTGATTACAGTGAATTTGTGGGACCATACTGTATGTTTTTTGACTCCCCAAGAAATGCATTAGGCACATACAGAGTATACATTTTTGTAGCAATAATAACTGCTCTTTAACTGTTGAAATGGATGTTTTCAGGTACATGATCACATTTTTACCTGGTTAATGAAATTTCCTTGGTATCTCTAACAAAAGGGTAATGATAAGTGGCCCTATCATTATATTTATAGCGACAGTTTCATGTCTTTCAATGTGCTTTCCTATGTTACACTATTTAACATTGTGTTTGTTTTTATTTCCTTGGTCCAAAAAAGTTTGGGTTTAGTATTTTACAAAGGGCAAAGCATCCATACTTTTTACTGTGATGATGACATGATGACACTAAAGCCTTGAAACAAACTTTGAATATTTGTTCTTACTTTGTGAGTCTGTATATTGCTATGAACTGTGCTTTTTTAAAAAACATTTTTACAATGGAACATTCCAAGTGCCATCGTTTCTTTTGTATGTTCTGCACATGCTCTGTACAATCATGACCCTGAGACCAATAAAGATCTATTTATTCTTTCACTTGAGTGTGCTGCTCTTGTTGAGTCTTTATGGTTCACATAAAGATAATGTAGAGCAGAATTTGCGTTTTATTTTTTTTTATTAGTTTACATTTTTGTTTCCTCTTTAAATGTTTAGCTTTTGTTATTTTCAATGTCTGTTTTAGTTTTTAATTGAGAATATGAGGACTGTCAAATGGAAGATAGGTGTGACGATACACATATATACTAGCCTAATGATAAAATGGATCAGTTTGGCAAATATATTTTACAGTGTTTATTTATTCGACAAAATACGTTAAATGTCACCGTTATTATTGGCTGGCCGGAAACAGCGGGGGTGTCCAAATTCAGAGGCTGCTTCCACCTGAGGACCCGCCTTCGCGGTCTAAAGAAAGCCGCGTAGTACGTCACGAGCTCCCTCGGTGGAGTGAAACTGCGTCTGCTCCTTGCTGTCTAAAATGTAACCGGGCGCTGGCGTCAATTCTCCACCGTCTCACACTTTGTTTAATCAGTTTTCTGTTTGACGTTTATTCAGCTTTGTGAAAACCCCAGAGGACCCCTCCCGAGGGATTAATAAAGTTACATTTAAAGGAGCCAGCATCAGCTGAGAGATATAGAGGAGAACAGGGGGACAACAGACAGCTCTCTGTAGTTGACAGACTGGTAAAAACATTGAAAACAGTTTTTAGATATTTGCTTCCTGTATTTGCAGAAGTATCTCCAACACAAACTGTAACAGCTGCATGCAGGGAACCACTCAGTCATGTTTATCCTGCAGGACAGGATCTGACAGGGAAAGAAGGAAAAATAAGGGAACCACGGACAACTTTGATAATGCTTTGATTTATCCACAGTACATTTAGTTCAAATATTGTTTCCATCACAGAGGGATTGTGCTGGTTTCAGTGGGGAAAGTATGCAGCTCATTTAAATGTTCAAAGAGCTGTGAAAAGTTGTCCGTTCATAAAGTGTGTCAGTATTTTATAAGGATGCCATGTTTCTGTATCATCTCTCTCCTGTCAGAGCCTCTTCCAAACATCAGCCTGTTTAATGCTCTCATATCTTCAACATCTCGAGTAAATTATACTGCACAGTTTTCTCTCCAATAAAAGAATATTTACTGCATGAGTCTGTTTTCCATTTTATCTGAAACATTCAAGGAGGAGATCTTTTACTGTATTTTGGTGATATTGCCCTTAAATGTGACTAAAGCTTTCATACAGTGGTGATCACGGACATAACTCTGAGATCAGTCTGACTGAACTCTGAAAATCACTGAGTGTTATTTCACAGAACCATAATTAGATTAACTCAAACGGAAACACGCGGTGTTAAACAGTAGTATAATTATCATTAACTGTCAAAGTAAGTGCGTATTTTGCTTGTTTCCGTTTCCATCAAAAATCGAATTAATTAATAATTGTTTGATTTGTGTTGATGAAGGCCTGCCTCCTTCTCCTCACAGTCACTTTTTACGAGACCATGAGTGTGTTTCATTTTTTGTTCTGTCAGTCTTGGATGTGACTCCTGAAAAGAGATTCACCATGATTCTGGTTCTCCTTTCACAGTCAGTACTGCTGGTTTCTCTCTCAGACTGACTGAAGATGAGTGATCTGGAGTCTCCAGGATCCAGCCGTCTGTCTGTGACCGACACAAAGTAAGATACTGTCTCTAATGTACACGAAGGAAATAGAGAACATAGGTGAAATCAGTATGTAGAAACAATTACAAGTTTAAAAGGACAAGTAAGATTGAGTGGGAGAGGACTGGTTTAACAGGAAGAAGAGAAAATTCCACAGTATCCGTGCAAAAAGTTTCACTTTGAAATCTTTAAAAGAATGTGGACAAACAGGTGGACTTGGTGTCAGTGGAGTTTACTCCTGGAAGTTTGAGATTATGATGATTATTACTTCAAAAACACCTGTACAGACGTTTATCACTCATTCCATACCAGCGCAGTGCCCAGTAACACTTTGAGGTGACTGGAGCTTTATATATAAAATGAATGCAGTCCGATCAGTTTATGAGAATAGTCAAAGTGACTTTGGTAATATTAGTTGCCAATTTTTAGTTGGTATTGGTTTGTAAGATTAGTTTAAAATAAAGACTTCATTTTAACTGAATTTTGTTACGTCTCAAGAATTTGGACGTTTAGCCTTAAGGACAAACCTAAGGAGGAGGTTGGACTTTAGAGTTGAGCCCAGAGATGTACGGCTGAGTGAGGGGCTACTTTTTGTCATCAAACTAAAAAGAAATAAAATGTAGGCTTAGAAGACACGGTTGGTTGTTTGGTTCAGCATCTCTGAATATCTTCAGAGCTGTAGAGGCTTCAGAATGTAGAAGTTTGGATGGAAACTCCAAATACTTGAAGCCCACAAGATGCATCTTTAAAAAGTCAAAAAGAAGCGAAGAATTGCTGTCGCTAAAACCAAAATAACATTTATAACAACAACAAAAGTGTATGATTTGGTAATATGATTGGAATGGAACAAATGGATTCTGAAAATCAGAGATTGAGTTTCCAAGTGAATAATGCAGCTGAAAAATTTTCCTGTTATATGAAGACTTTTAACCTGTAGTTCAGTATTGATCTGCCACAGTCAGCGAACAAAACTGCCAAAAAGGAAAAAGACATTAAGATCCTCAAAAGCTTGGCATAATATAGTCATACATTTTCACCTGAATACATCTGCCCTGTGCAAATCCGTTTCGAAGGCCTTTGCAGCTAATAATGGTCAATATATTAATTTAAAGAACACAGAAAAACAGCTGGTTCTTTTTCAGGGTTTCATAGCTTTTTTGTGTAGAATGCCAAGCTTTAATATTATAGAGATTTGCAAGTATCTACAAAGCATGATATGATGTGAAGTTCAACATCTGGGACATGTGTCCCGCTATGCATTGCAGAAAATGACTCAATCTCTTAGTACAGCAAACAAACAATGCAGGAGGGCGGGAAAATAATGGTCTCCTCTGCCGTGGCATCAGAAGTTGAGAATTGACGGGACAAAGTGTTGGGTTTCTCGTTTTGGGTTGCCGGGTCTATAGATCATAACACAGTTGAACCAAGCAAAGGAGAGGGCCCACCTGGTTTGTCTTGAGTGGCTGCTGTGAGATATGCAAGATGCTTGTGGTCAGTCAAACGATGAACAATGAGCAGGTGTTCTGCTCCCTCCCGCCAGCTAGCAGTTCCACTTCTCCCACGTCATAGTTTTGCTCAGTTCGAGAAAGACAGCAGAAGGGAAAAAGCTGCATTTTCCCTTCCTTGTTCTGGAACAAGATGAACTCCATCAACGATAAATTGTTGGGTGGTCACACACAGCTGACTGCAGCTTTCCAGTCTTATAAACAGTACATTTGTACAATGACTGAAACCAGCCCACTGGCTGTGACGTCAGTTCCTTGATCATGAATATGCAAATTGTCATGACCATTGATCAACAATCATTGATCAAAGACCATTGATCGTGGAATAATCTTCCACACTGCACCTAACGTGACAAACTGAAAGCAGTCATTGGGTGGGAAACCTTGAGGAGAACACTTTTGACCTTAGAGAAGAGCTCTGCATAGAAAAGGATCAGGTTTGAACTTAGTTTGTGCAGCTGTACCTTTAACTAAGGCAAGTTCCTGCATCAACTCGTCCTGTTGTCTTTTTGAACTGTGCTTCACTATTCACTACAGATGAATGCACTGTAAACACCTGCGTGTGAGTCACTTTGGTCACTTTGACAGTTGCACTGGTAATAATAATTTTCCCTTTGTGTCCTCAGAGAGAACAGTGATGTTGGTGTGGAGGAGGAGGAGCAGTTGTCCTGCTGTGCTTTGGGTCAAGATGTCTCAGAGGATTCAGTCGCTACCAGTTGTGGCATCTCTGTCCAAAGTAAGAGTCGGTATCCGTGTGCTGATGAACACATTTTTGAAAACTTGACTTCTTGTTTTGTAGGTGCATGAAAAAGATTTCATTCGATTTTTTATGGTATAGGTTTTTTTCCTGTTTTACTTTGAATGTTGTTTCCTTTCATGTCTCACGTTAGTTTTACTTCCTGCTTTGTGATTGTCTTAATTATTTTTCACCTGGTTTGCTAAAGTTCAGCTGTCATGTTCCCCACCTGCTCACAATATCAGGCAATCCTCAATATATACTACTCAAAACAATCAGAGGAACACACTGAAAACATAATGGCTCTCGCGCGGAGAAAAACATGCTGGAGATCAATACTGATGCAAACTGGGTGATGTGTTAGAAACGAAAGGATTCAATTGTTTGTTGGAAATAAATGATCAAAATACTGGATACTGGCTGAATCCAAATACAAACAGAAAATCAGAGTAAAAAACGCTGCAGCAGGCTTTTCCATTTGGCTCTGATTTCATAGCAGCAGCTCAAAATGAAATAGTTTGTATGGCTGCGTGTGCTGCTGGGCCAAAAGTTTAGCTGGTCATTTGTAGATTTTTAGATGAAATAAAAAACGAGCTCTTACTTTCAGACTCCAGCCCCGCCCTTCAGCAGCATCCTGCTGGCTGGCACAACCTTGCCATTGGCTGCTGCCAGGGACTCAACAGGTTAGAACAAAAATATAAATATTATATCTGAGTTCTTATGTGGACCCGCCTTCCAGACACAACGTCACCTTCCATGAATGTCCACAGGTTAGCGGCCCTCGCTCTGCTGGTCCTCCAAAGTAAGAAAAAATGAGAAAAAATAAGGAGCAGACCAAGCAAAAGAGGGTATTTAAAGAGACAGTGCTCTTAAGGTTCATTTTTGGCGAGTTTTATTATCTAAATGTCATTGTGTCACTTTCTTATGAGGCTTCAGTGAACTGAAAAAGCTTCTGGGATGAGAAGCGAAACGTCTTCAAAAAAGTTAAAGAAGTCCGGTTGCTTTTTTCCCCCAAGCTCCTTAGAGTTCTCTGAAAATGGTCAGGTAGAAGGACTGGACTGAAAATGAGTAAAAAAGCAGCCAAAGCCCAAGGAAGTTGAAAGACTGGAAACTATTGCTGAGGTCATGTCAGTGGAAAAAGTTACCTACAAGTCTGGCACCTTGGAAGCAAAACATAAAGAAATAAGGTGTAAGGCCAAATGTTTGGTCCTGCAGCCAACCGGACCATGAAATATAGAGCACAGGTGAACAAAGTGAGGCAGCAGTTTGCTGATTTCCACCTTGTGCCTTTCATGTTGATCAGCTTAGTAGTTTGCCAGCTTTCTAGCTGTTAAAGACTTTTGGCGAGAGGTTATTCATATTTGAACTCTAATTGAACCCCTCTTTTTTACTGTTTTTTTGTTTGTTTGTTTTTGGGGTTTTTTGTTGTCTTAGATGGCCTGACTCAGCAGGTGGGGGCAGTTTCTGAGTTCACCTTCGTTCAAACAGTGCAGAAATGGTTTCGCTATGCTCCAGACCGGATGGGTGGTGCAGGATGCCCGATATCCAGCCCCGTCATGGAGTAAACTAAAAACAGTAAATAATACATTTAACAAACAAGCAAGCTCTAAATTCAAGCGGAGAGACTGCAGACGTAGCCGCACCATTCCAGGGATTTTTGGTTAGCATGAGGGGTCTAGCCAGGACCCTTACTGGATACTTGGTGGGAATCGAACGTGCGACTCCAAAGATGTGTAGTATTACCACTACACTATCCAGCTGCGCTACACTATCCAACAAAAAAAGTTTTTAGAAAATTTGATAAAGTCTGATGCTTAATATTGTAGGGATATTAATATCCCTACAATATTAATACGGATTAATAACACAGAGAAGTCATACTTCTGTTATGACAGAATTAATTGGGTAAATTATATTTACAATTGTAACATTGTAAACTTAATGTTATGATTTTACATTATATTAAATTGTAACATGATGTAAAATCGTAACATTGTAAACTTAACGTTACAATTTTACATTATGTTGCAATTTAACATAATGTGAAATTGTAACATTGTAAACATAATGTTACAATTGGAACATCAGTCCATCTATCCATGCATCTTCATCCGCTTTATCCGAGGCCGGGTCGCGGGGGCAGCAGCCTAAGCAAAGAGGCCCAGACCCAACACGCTGTGTACTCACCTTTGCTAAGTACATGTGAGATCTTGAATAAAAAAAACAAAACACACTTTTCTTTTCTGTTTTATTGAAAGCACTTTACAGAAAGTGTAATTGTTTGTAATGAAGAAAGAAGTAGGTAGGTTTCCATGTGTAATTAGTGTGTGATAATGCTGCAGAAGAAGCTTAATGTGTACTTTGGAAAAACAATGGGGGAAAAAGCTGGCTGAAGAAGAAAAGATAAATGTCCTTTTTTTTCAAGCCTTCTCTGGCCAGCCGTTTCAGTGCCACGGCCCTTGCTTGGGGGGCGGGGAGACGTGCACTGGCGTTTCCTTTTTGCTTTTTCCTGCTCTCGCCAAGTCCTCCGCCCGCTCTACATCTCTCTTATTAGCTTTTATTACCCGAAAATCACAATCAAGAGATGTTGAATGAAAAAAAGAAAAGAAAAGAAAAGCTACTTTTGTTTTGTGTTTTATTGAAAGCACTTTACAGAAATTGTAATTGTTTGTAATGAAGAAAGAAGTAGGTAGGTTTGCATGTGTAATTAGTGTGTTATTGCAGAAGAAGCTTAATGTGTAGTTTGCAAAAACAATGGGAAAAAAAGGTGGCCGAAGAAGAAAAGATAAATGTCCTTTTTTTTAAGCATTCCCTCGGCCGGTCGTTTGGCTTATGACATGTGGCGAGGACTCTGCTACAGAACTCCGCCAGTTCGAACCCCCCACGAACTCACTGCCACGGCCCTGCGCGGGGGGCGGGGAAACGCACTCGCATTTCCTTTTTGCTTTTTCCTGCTCGAGCCAAGTCCTCCGCCCGCTCTTCATCTCTCTCATTACCCCTTATTACCTTACACTCATGCCTTTGCCTTTCACCACTTCAAAACGAAGCCTACTTCAATATTACCTTCATACGCTCTCTTTGCTTTTGGCTTTCCTCATGCTGTGTACTCACCTTTGCTAAGTACATGTGAACAGATCTTGAATAAAAAAACAAAACAAAACACACTTTTCTTTTCTGTTTTATTGAAAGCACTTTACAGAAAGTGTAATTGTTTGTGATGAAGAAAGAAGTAGGTAGGTTTCCATGTGTAATTAGTGTGTTATTGCAGAAGAAGCTTAATGTGTACTTTGGAAAAACGATGAGAAAAAAAGGTGGCCGAAGAAGAAATGATAAATGTCCTTTTTTTTCAAGCCTTCTCTCAGCCGGCAGTTTCAGTGCCACGGCCCTCGCTTGGGGGGTGGGGAGACGTGCCCCCCAAGGAGACCTGCTAGATTGTTCAGAAGGTTGTTCTCATCCATCCAGATGGAGGATCACTAACAGGAGCGTGGAAGACTCCAGAATCCACTCTGGCTGGAATCCGGTGGATATGCAGTGTGTACAGGTACAGGACCATTTAAACGGACAGCATTTATAGAATGACTATTAAAAGTCAGCGAGTGTCAGTAATGTTAATGTGGTTATGTTAGTAATACACCGAGTGCTAATATAAGAGCTTTAAGATGCATTTGTAGATATTATTACGTGTTTTACCGTCTTTATGGTGCTAGCTTAAAGTTACGGTGTAAACGTTAGCTTATATTGGAGGAAAGCTGTTACTGGTTAAACGATGTTAGCACAGAAATATTAGCTTCTGTCATGACTGATGAAGTTACTAGTTAATAAAGTTTTCAGTAAAGTGATTAATCGCAGCCACAGGTTGACAGCAAATATCTCGATTAGCTTCAGTGCATCTGTAATAAATATGTGCAAGTTTCAGTGCTTCGTTTAAACTGTATGATACTTATACTGACCCAGGGTCAGTGTAAAATACAATCCTAGCTGTGTGAACAAAGCCACTGTAAATTTAATCCTGCATGACAAACCTCAGGATGCAGATTATTATTACTCTTTCCTGCTGGCACACCTGAGAGTCAGCTAGAAACTTATAGTGACGTGGACATCATGCAAAGACTGCCAGACTCTGTAATACTGCAAATGATCAGTGACTCAGGTTAACACTAAACTTCAAACGGTACCTCTGTGTGCTGAACATCTAGGATTGAGTCAGGCTGCATTGACTGTGGGACTTTAATGTGTTAAAAGCAGGTTGAAGACGGCTCAGAAACATTTGAAGATTAAAATTTAGCATTATGGCTGCTGGTGGTTTGTAATATCTACTCAGCTGTATTTTTGTTACTAATTTATGTTTGTTGTTGTTTAACACAGATTTCAGAAGAGCAAATATGCTTAATAGTTTAACTAGATTTCATTTGTCAGTGTTTGACTGCTGAGTCACCGGAAGAACTCATTTCATTCATTCTCCATATGATGTTAATTTACAGAAATGTTTCACAGGAACTGATTTCTCCCAAAGGTTGAACTAGTGTGTTTCCATAGATTACCTCTGTATGAATGTACTTCTTAAATGAAGGCAAGTGTTTGTCCTTTTTTGTTCCTCAGGTACAGTACGTGATATCAAGGGCAGGTGGTCAACACTGGGGACAAGAAGCAGACATACTTCCAAGAGGGAGCTGCAGTGAGGTCAGAGGTCAGAATCTGAAACAGCTCAGGTTTATATTTTAGAGGTTATAAAAAATCAAAATGTATTTATAAAGAAACCTTTAAATAATAGTCATAATTATGATTATTATAAGAAATATCAAACATTTAAGTGGATTTTCTGTTACACATATTGTGTTAGCCCTGCGATAAACTGGCAGCCTGTCTTTGTCCTGTATCAGCTGGGATAGGCTTCATCCTCCCGCAACCTTGAATTGGATACATTTTATTCCAATTATGTAATCTGATCATTTACAAACTCAAGGTATCTAATCAAAATGTAAGTAATAATTATAAAATGGGAAAGCAGAAATAAGTGTGACATAAATGTAAATGTGTGAGCTGACATAGAGCTACATGCAGTCTGAAAAACCTTTGTTGTCAAGTTTGCAGGTATATCAGCACGAGACATTCTTACATAGAAGAGACATTAAAGTCTCTAACTCAGTGAAGCATTATTGGTCCCGTCTGTTTGGATAAATATAGTAAGTTGATGTATGTCCATTTATTGACACATTTTCTTAAGTGCTTATCCAGTTCAGGATCACAGTGGAGCTGCAGCTGGATATGTTCACTAAATAAACCTTACAAAAGTTAACAATAAACCTGCATCCATGTACGTTGTTGTCCACAGGATGAGAAAATCAAACTGGAACACTGTGGAACATGTTAATAAATGTTTGTGTGTTTATGCCTGTGTCTTTCACAGGAGGCGCTGGAAGGTTTCCCTAATAGTTCCTGGTGAATCAAAGCAGAACCATAAAGGTTGCTGGACTGCATGATGGCCTTACCCCTGAGCAGTCATCCTGTTAAAGGATGAACCAGTTAGAAGCTGTTTTCAAAGTAGCTGAGCAGATTTCATCTCAAGTAAGCGATTAACTGTTTGTTCATCTGTTCCGCCACTTAAAGAGCATTTAAGGACGTCTTTTGAGTGTCCAGTTGAATTAATTCTACTGGCTCTCATGGTCATTTGTTATTATAGTCATATTTTTCATGTTCATCCAGCTATTTAGTAAATTCTATCTATTTAGTAATATCCGTCAGCTATAAAATGTAATATAAATATAAAAATATCTAAATATCTCCTGCCCTTTATGTTTTAATGATGTAAGTCTGTTATCGTGTTACATTAGCATTCCTCACATATCAATGAGATGCTGTACAGTACAATCCTACTGACACAGCAGAGGGATAACGACAGCTATTCAACATCGTTACACGACACATTCGAGCTGCATGACGCAGACAAAGTGACTAAATCATCTTTTTGTGGTTTATTGTCTTCAAACCAGCAGACAAAGCCGATGGCAGAAGATGTCAGAGAAGAACTTCAGGCCGTGGACTGAAAAGGTATTTTTTTCTTGTTATCAAAAGACATTTGGAGTGGCAGCTTCTACAACTGGTTGTGCTAAAGTAAAGCTTACAGTCTAAGAAATCACAGTGTTGATATTCAGCACAAAGAGAAAAGCTCACTTGTTTGAATTTATTTACAATCATAGTTTTATAAATTCTGACTGTAAACAGCTTTTACAGCTTTGATATTGTTTGACACTCGATATCAGGTGATAGGGTTTAATTTAAAGGTTTCTGTGTCCCAATGAGCCATTTACACTGATCAGTGTCAGTTTAACTGTAACACATTCATTATTTAGATTCAACAAAGAAATAACTGAATGTAAAAAATGGCAGCCCTCAGGCAGGTTTATAGAGATACATGCATGCATTATGAAATTTATGTATCCCAGATAATTGTTATTCATCTAGTCATGGCAGACCTACCTCTTCCTCCCAAGTTAACTGCAACCCAAAATAACTAGTGGGGCTATTTACACACTCACAACCAGTGTGGGGTAAAAAGAGCCACCAAAAAACTGTCAGCCACAGATGTGCTAGAAGAGTTAGAAGCTCTACTTATGGAGAAACTTTCTAAGTCTAACAGGGGACAGGAACTCCTGCCCAAGTAACATGATATAAGCCCACATACAGCCCAGCCATAAAGTGAACCAAGTTAAAGACAGCATGGGACCAAATGCATGTAACCAGCCTGCACCCACCTGACATTTCTTCCTCCTGAATTAAATGAATGAAGGGATGAAAGTTAAATGACTACAAACCTAAAGCCACTAGTTCCCACACTGGAGCTCCCTGACACTGTGTGTTAACTGTATTTAGCTTGTATCAACAGTTGTAACAGGCTAAGCCACCTGAGACACTGCATTGAATTTGTTCCTGTCTTACTGGTTTCAGCTGACTGGTTTCAACTCAGATATTCTGCTTTTTCCTTTCAGTAGATCAAAGCAGCTCGTGCTCCTTCTGCTTCCAATTTAGAAGAAGAAGAAGAAGGCGAAGGCTTCAGCGAAGTGGCGTTCATGGTCTCAGTGAACAGTCACGGTCACACACTGCATGTGGTTTTAAAAGCAACATGTCTGTTCACCACAACAATGGAGATGTGTAATATTAGTGCAGCTATGGTTTGTTCTTGAACATCAGTTCTGTTTTCTACTTTGATCACTCAGACCAAAAAAGTGTTGTTTTCAGATTCTTTCTTTTAAATCTATAAAGCACCTGTTCATTTTTTTTATTACAATTAGTTTCACATAAATGTTAGTGTTTCCTTTTATGATCTTTTAATGCTTACACTACACTGTACATGAAATCAAACCTAATAATGAGGCAGATAACATTCCTGTTACGATCCAGACTAGTGGTCTTACTGGGGCCGGTGAACAGGACTGTAAGCTTGCCATTGTGCCAGTTAAAGTAAAATCAAAGAGAGGTCAAAGAATAGTGGAAACGTATGCCTTTCTGGACCAAGGGAGTTCAGCATCCTTTTGTACAGCGGGTCTTATGGACAAGCTGAATATTGCTGGGAGGAGGACAAAGATTCTCCTGCGCACCATGGGACAGGAGAAAGTGGTGGACAGTTTCATTGTACCTGAACTTGAAGTTGCTGGATTGGACAGTGACATGTACTGTGATATGCCTAACCTCTTCACTCAGCATAAAATGCCTGTAGATATTGGTAACATCCCAAATCAACAGGACCTGGTTGACTGGCCACATTTGAAGCATGTTCATTTGCCAGAAATTAAGGCCAATGTTGAGCTTTTGATTGGCATGAATATGCCCAGAGCTCTAGAACCTTTGGAGGTCATCCGGAGTGTAGGTGATGGACCCTTTGCCATTAGGACTGTGCTCGGCTGGACTGTGAATGGGCCACCTAATCGAGAATGCTGTGGAAGGCCAGGATGTTTGGCAACAGTTACCGCCAACAGAGTTTCTGCTGTCACACTGGACAAGCTATGGAAACAGCAGTTCAAGATGGATTTTCCTGAGAGCAGCAATGATGAACAGATGGGGCTGTCAAAGGAAGACTTGAAGTTCCTGGAATTGGCCAGCAAGATGGTGACTTTGGGGGATTGGCACTACAGCATTGCCCTGCCACTAAAAGACCGAGACATAAGAATGCCTGACAACTGTGCAATTGAGCAACGAGCCTTAGGTTTGAAGAAAAGGTTCATCAGAGATAAAGACTTTCATAAAGACTACACTGCCTTCATGACAGATCTTATATCTAGAGGATATGCAAAGAGAGTCCCAGTCACAGAATTAGAGCGCCAGAAATGGGGAAGGATTAAACGTAACTTTGTTCCTGGAGATGTGGTCCTTATAGTGGATGATTCTGCACCTCGTGGTTCTTGGCTCATTGGGAGAGTCACCGGAGCTGCACCAGATGAAAGGGGGCTTGTGCGTCAGGTCTGGATTAAGACCCCAACCAGCCATGTGTGCAGACCCATCACAAAGATATGCCTTCTTCAGGAGGCCTCTGACCCATGACTATGACATTTTTGACACAGTGTGACATAACTAACTTTGAATTGACTTTAATGTTATGAGATGTACATCAGACTGACTATATTTAGGCTAAGTGCTGGTAACCTCTGGCCCATGACTGACTGACCATGTGCAGACAGAAGAAAAGAAGAGAAGACATGAGAAAATAACTTTGGTGGACTTTTGAGTATGTTATGTTGTCTCACTGGGTGTCTGTGATATGATGAAGTGTGTGTTGTGAGTTATGGTGTTGGATGTGTAATTATTACTGTAAAAATGTAATAATTAGGGGCCGGAATGTTGTGGATAGGCGTAGCTTTGGGTCACGTGGTGTCAGTAATAGTGATTGCTATATCACCTGTTCACGGCCCGAGGGAAATTTTGTGAATGAGTGGGTGATGGGGGAAGTCGACTTTTGCTGACCGCTCAAGCGTCCCAAGGCGTTCCCAGGCCAGCCGAGAGATATAATCTCTCCAGCGTGTCCTGGGTCTGCCCCGGGGCCTGCTCCCGGTGGGACATGCCTGGAACACCTCACCCAGGAGGCGCCCAGGGGGCATCCTTGTCAGATGCCCGAACCACCTCAGCTGGCTCCTTTCGATGTGGAGCAGCAGCTGCTCTACTCTGAGCCCCTCCCGGACGGCCGAACTTCTCACCCTATCTCTAAGGGAGAGGCCAGCCACCCTTCGGAGGAAGCTCATTTCTGCCGCTTGTATACGCGATCTCGTTCTTTCGGTCACTACCCACAGCTCGTGGCCATAGGTGAGGGTAGGGATTGTAACATTGTAAACATAATACAATTTTACATTATGTTACTGTCAGAGTCGGACGGTGCCCCGACCGGTCGACCTGTGTGTGTGTGTTTTTTTGTTCTCCTCTCTCGCTCCGCTTTTTCTCCGCTGCGATTGTTACCTCCGACCCGTAAGTGCTGCCACTCTGAGCTGCCTAATAAGCCTGGACGCGATCGAGACGGAGAGACGGAAGGGGACACTTCACTGATTCTAGGGAGTTTTGTGGACACACGAGGGGAGACGGGGAGAGGAGCACTGAAGGGACTTGCACTGTGGATAACTGTGGATTGATTTTGGCTTCACTGTAAATAAAGACACTGTTCAACTTAAACGAGAAGTCCGCGTCTAGGTTCGCTAACTCACCACCCTTAACAGCTACAATTTAACATCATGTAAAATTGTAACATCATGTTTACAATGT
The DNA here is from genome assembly GCF_057381915.1 of Diplotaxodon limnothrissa. Classification (NCBI taxonomy): domain Eukaryota; kingdom Metazoa; phylum Chordata; class Actinopteri; order Cichliformes; family Cichlidae; genus Diplotaxodon; species Diplotaxodon limnothrissa. The sequence goes on along the minus strand of NC_140597.1, from coordinate 10,066,694 downwards.
TACAATTTTACATTATGTTAAATTGTTACATAATGTAAAATTGTAACATTATGTTTACAATGTTACAATTTGTAAATTGTAACATTGTAAACATAATGTTACAATTTTATATGATGTTAAACTGTAACATAATGTAAAATTGTAACATTATGTTTACAATGTTACAATTTTACATTATGTTAAATTGTAACATAATGCTTAACAGATAATGGTTATCCTCTTTTTATATCATACATCATTGTCTCTGTAGGAGGGTCTGGAGCACTCCCTGCTGAGCCGCTGGGCTCAGTACCTTGCAGGCAGGTCTGACGATGACTTCATCATCTCACCTGAGCTCAAAATTCTGGTGCGTGAAGGCGTCCCTCGGGAGTATCGGCAGAGAGTGTGGCGCTGTTTGGTCCGAGCCAGAACTTTGACAAGCCAAGAGTGCCACATGCAACGCTATCAGCAGGTACAGCTGTAGAGAGAGAGAGTGCTTTATCCGCACCTGAGCACAGGTGGCTCCTCCTTCTTCCTGTTGGGAATGCTGGCGAGCACTCAGTAATCCTGTTCTGTTTCCAGCTGTGTGAGAAGAGTCGGACAGCTCCTAATCCTGCCTCCAGGCAGGTCCAGCTGGACCTTCACCGAACCCTGACGACCAATCAGCACTTCTCCTCGCCGTCCAGCCCCGCCCTCCAGCCCTGCCCTCCAGCAGCTCCGCCGCATCCTTCTGGCCTTCTCCGGGCATAACCCTGCCATTGGCTACTGCCAGGTACTCAACAGGTCAGAACAAAAGTATAAATTTTATATCTGAGTTCTTATGTGGACCCGCCTTCCAGGCAGAACCTCACCTTCCATGAATGTCCACAGGTTAGCGGCCCTCGCTCTGCTGGTCCTCCAAAGTGACGAAGACGCCTTCTGGTGTCTGGTGGCAGTGGTGGAAGCCATCATGCCTCAGGACTACTACACCAAGAATCTGGTTGGCCTCTCAGGTCAGCAGACACACTCACCTGCTTGCCTGCTGTGATCTGTTTTAGTGATCAGTGAGGCTGATCTCTGTGAGTCTTTGTGCTCAGGCGGACCAGCGCGTGCTGAAGGACTTCATGGCGGAGAAGCTTCCTCGCCTGGCATCTCACTTTGAGGATCACAACATTGACGTCTCTCTGGTCACCTTCAACTGGTTCCTGGTGGTTTTTGTGGAGAGTCTGCCCAGCGACATCCTGATGCCTCTGTGGGACGCCTTCCTGTATGAGGGTACCAAGGTACCATACACCCGAACACACCATGACAGAAATGCAGACAACACTTGAATGCACCACAGTAGTGTCCATGGAAACAAAAATGATTTTGTTTTCACCTTTAGATGTCTTTATTTACATTTTAGGAGTAATAAGACATTGTTTACTAAGCATGGGGAACTGTCATGTGACATGAAATAGGAGTGGGAAAGCAGATCATTCTAGTAACGACCTCACAGTCTACCACAAGCAGCGTAAATCCAGACGATGAGCGGGACAATGGCTTTGGGCTTGTTTCTGCAATGTGACAAATGCAGCACAGCTTTTACATCATTTGTCTCAGGAAATAAAATCACAGTTCAGACACAGAAATATATACCACACAGGGATAAATGCTGACAACAGCTTCAGCCACGTAGATCCAACCCAAAAGTTTAATTTAAACTTAAAGCTCAACTACCAAGTAAGTTAATATTATCTGGCAACTGAGGAACCAAGTGGCTTATTGGAAATCGATCAGAGCTGTAATGAGTAAAGGGCCCAACTGCACCACAACTGAAAGAGTAATTTTATGACTCACCTCCTCAAAGTTTCCAATTAATTGTGTGGCGTGAGTGTCCTGTTATGAAATGCGTGTCTGTGCTGCAGGTGATCTTCAGATACACTCTGGCTCTGTTCAAATACAAAGAGGACGACATCCTGAAGATTCACGACAGCGTGGAGATCTACCAGTACCTACGCTTCTTCACAAAGACCGTCTCCAATGCCAGGTACGCACTCGCCTCCACCAGCCTTAATCTACGAGCTGTTACACTCTCAGAAGTGTAGCGGATGTAGCTGTTGAATCTTTGAGCTTCAAACCCTTTTTACTGAAATTTTGTGAGAAGTTTAAATTTCCCTGATCACAGTAACAACGATTTAAAGATTTTTAAGTATCTGCAGCTCTCGGATACATGTGGTCCAGTCAGTCCAGTATTTCCTGCTCAAACTGCAGTACCTGAAGTATCAAGCAGCATAAAACAGAAACACTCAAGCTGATCAGTTTCCAGTTCCTCTGTGTTGGTGATCGAGTCCTTTCCACCTGCGTGTGTCCATGCAGGAAGCTGACCAGCATCGCCTTCAACGACATGAACCCATTCCCCAGCCGGCTGCTGAGGAACCGGCGAGTGCTCCACCTGGAGCGCCTGCAGGCGGAGCTGCGTGAGCTGGAGGAGCAGCACAAGGAGTTCATCACAGAGAGCGTCGTACGGAAAGACAAAGAGCTCGACGTCATGGTGAGCGAGGACGACGAGGACCTCTGATCACACGGGACGCTTCAGCTGCTCACTTCGAGACGACGATGAGTTTTCCATGAGTTCAAGAGAATTTCACTAAACCGGCTGTTAACTGGTTTCCTTCACACCAAACACAGGATTGTGTCAGGTTCACCATCTCTACTAACACTACAAGGAAACAGACGCATACAGATTTAACTGCATCACATCTCTGAAACAAGCTTGCAGTAAACAAATGTGTACTGTGTTCACGTGTGTAATAAGTCAGGCTGCAGAAATGTGCAGATGTATTTCAGTGAATTCATTTGGATTAATATGTGATAGCTTATTTATTTCATTGCATCTTTTGCTTTATACCTAAAAATGCGTGACATTTCTAAATGTAGTCACATCCCTATGAAACATGGTTGATTATCAGCTGTAGTCACAGCTGGTGATAAAGTAATTAAAATGTCCAGCTATTCAAAAATAGGGCATTCTGCACAATGAGTACTTTTTGGTACTTGAAGTATATTTTGATGCTGATGCTTCAGGGCATTGTGCTGCATTGTCGAAGCTCTCTGGGCTTCCGGTTAGAACGACCTCACAGTGTTTTATTTTGATCTGGTGTAAAGTGCATTGTGCAGAAATGACAGCATGATAGTCACATGATAAAACTGACTTTTCTTTTTTTTTTTTAAATTTTACTGGGTGTGCATCTTGTTCAAATGTCTTTTTCAGCATTTGTACATAAATATTCTGTATATAAATATTTGATTTTCATTTATTTTACAGAGTCCTTTATTTTGTTTCACAAATATGACATTCATGTCAAATGACATCTGCAGACTTTATAATGACCAGCAGGGGGCAGTGTATTGCAGTCTATGAGAACATTTACTGAGACCTGTTTCATGCACTAGTTTCATGTCTCATTGAATCCAACATGATGTTGATTTTGTAAATTAAGGTCACATCTTCATCACATCTAATTTCAAAACACTGATCAATTTTAAAAAAAAATGAATTCCATACCAATTGCAGGAATAAAATAGGAATAAATAACAAACGAGAAATACATACAAAACAAGAGAAAGGCACACATGAGAGAACAGGTCACATGACAGCACAGCATTATCTACCCACAATTTGAACTAAATAACAGATAGCACAGGCAATGAAAACAAACGGAAATCAGAATAAATTTAAAAACTTTTATTGATGTTAACTTGAAGTGCTGAATTAGCCCTGTTGTCAGTTCAAATCACTTCAATCTATAGCGCACTTTAAGGTCTTTAGACCTTGAAAAGGAATACACTGCAAGGTAAGCTTGCAGCATCTTACTTTAAGGTCAACTGTGAAACTTTGTGGAAAGCCTGAGACAAGTTGATGAGTCAGTGAAGCGCACTTCCTTCTGATGACGGCTATACTGAGGTGAGTTTTTAAGCATATCCTGAACTTTATTCATTATTAGACTTCTGACACCTGGCAAATAAACTCTCACGCGATATGAGAACATAACAGCAAAAAGCCAGTAGCTGGTACATGAATGGATAAAAATTGGATCCCTCTTATATTACGTTGTTTTGAACCTAACCGCATCCACTGAATTAATGCAGTTTTCAGGACAGTAAAAACAGAGAACTCTGATATACACAATTTCTGATTGCTGATAGTGTTTCTTAATGCAAAATGGGCTTCCATTTAAAATGCAATTGCTTTATGTTCGATCTTTAGCGAAGAAGGGTCATTTTTGATTCTGTGGACAAGGGATGCAAATGGAATGTGAAGGCAACAGGTAGTAGGGTGAATTAGGGTTTCGTGTGGTCTTCAGTGCATGAATTTTATTGCCACTTTATTTCAACTTTTTATTAATGTACTCAAAAGAAAAACAAGAACCACAAAGGAGATTCTTGTGATTCTTGTTTGTGCTATCTGTTTGTGAAAGAAAGCACATTTTACCACATCATACTGTGTTTGCTGCCATTTATTTTACTCGTCCTGCCTGAGTGTCTGGGCTGCGTTTGTCTGTGCACCTTTGTTCTGGCCTTCTGCTGATGGGTTTCACATGCTGGGCTTTCCCTCTTGGTCCACACCCAGCAGCCTGCTGCTGACCACACACAGCCTACAAACTGATCCATCCATGCATCCATCCATGCATGCATGGCCTGGTTATTGTTGAGTTATCACCTCCAGCTCCTTGCTCATAACCAGGTAGATACTGGGCTGGGCCTGATCTCTGAGCTCAATAACAATGACAAAAATGCCAAACACTTTACTCTTCATGGTAAAAAATGTTTATAATACAGTAAAAACTGGATGTAGCCAAAATCAGTGTTTTATATACAGTGTAAGTGAACAACATTGCTACACTGCTGGTGTTTGATTGATAGAGGCTTTCTTTATAAGAACTATGATATCATTTCTTTTGCTGATTAACAGTTTTTATATAATTTTTATATCATATATAGCTTTCAAGAAGCCAAAGATCACTGGACGAAAAGACTACAGACCTGTGGCTCTGACATCTGGTCAGGAAGTCTTTTGAGCGCCTGGTTCTCTCCTATCTTAAGACCCTCACGGCCCCCCTCCTGGACCCCCTGCAGTTTGCATACAGAGCCAACAGGTCTGTAGACGATGCCATCAACATGGCCCTACACTTTGTCCTGCAGAATCTATGCCAGGATCCTGTTTGTGGACTTCAGCTCTACCTTCAACACCATCCTTTCAGACCTTCTTCAAGGATTGCTTTCCCAGATGAATGTGCCTGATCCCATCTGCCGGTGGATCACTGACTTCCTGACGGACAGGAAGCAACCAGTGAGGCTGGGGAAGAATGTCTTGGACTCCCGGACCATCAGCACGAGCTCCCCTCAGGGCTGTGTTCTTTCTTCTATGCCCTTCTCCCTGTACACCAACTGCTGCACCTCCAACCACCAGTCTGTCAAATTAATTAAGCTTGCAGATGACACCACCATTATTGGACTCCTCTCAGACGGGGATAAGTCTGCCTACAGGATGGAGGCTGAACATCTGGTGTCCTGATGCAGCCGCAACAACCAGGTGCTGAATAAGTGTTATTTTCATTTACCACTGGCCCAAGTACATTTTTATTGGCTTGTGAACAAAGCTGTAGTTTTTGTATTTTTAAATATTAACGCAATTTAATTGAGACATTATTTATATTATTTCACTTTCAATGTGAAAAATGCTGTAAAAACGTTGAAAATAATGGTCACCCCTGTTCGCTGCAATGTAAAATAGTACAACTGCTGTCAGCCTTCATTAAGTTGCATCATTTAAACATTTTCATATTTTTATTCAACTTCTGCAGGATGCTTTGATGAAAGACTCCCTTTTCCCAAGTAGAGGCTTTACTAGAGGTCACAGGAACAGCGCTGCTGTTTTGGATGCGGAAAAATGTTGTCTTTCACTCTACCTGAGCTCAGTGTCCCAGTAAGGGCTCCGCCTCATTGTAGCTGACGCTGAAATGTTTGTGTGGGTTGCCATGACAACACCAGAAGTGCATCTGAGATCGTGTCCAAATTCATGGGCTGCATCCTCCTGAGGACTCGGTGTTCTGACAAAACGTCTTACTTTGGCAAAACGTCCTACCGTAAGTAGTTCATGCGTTCTCGGCGGCTCTAGTGACCCTCGAACTCTCGGCTAGCTATCGAGGTGGTGGATAACATACGTCTCCCCCACAAGAGCACGAATCTACAACTTTTCTACTACTGTTTTTACAAGGCGTACACGGTAAAAACATTATGCTGTTATTTGTTAAGCACTTGTGCATCTTGTGAAAAGAAATAAGTGGCTGAGATGGATGTCATATGTGCTATTGATATTATTTTACTCGTTTCTAGTTTTCACGGTGCTCCATGATTGTGAGAGGAATAAAAAAGAATTGTGGACATCAGTACGAAGCATGGATTCTTTTGACCAGAGTAGATACACTGGTCCCTTGAATATACTAATCTTTTTGAGGTGGGTGACTGTTCCTGTGTATTTACAGAAACAATGGTTGTGATAACCTCAGCTGTTTCAGAGGGTGACTGTTCGTTGCTTTGCGCACTTTTAAATCTGTATACAATGGTTTGTTCCCTTTTTGTGTTCTGAGGTTTAAACAAAGATGTACTAGATGTATTATACCGGTCCCTCGAATCTACAAATCTTTTAGATGTGGATGACTGTTCATTTTCATCTGTGTTTACAGAAACACTGGGTGTTGGAACCTCAGTAGTTTCTTTTTGGCTGACAGACTCTGGAGCTGTACAAGAGGAATAAAGAGCTGCAATGCTTTTGTGAACCTGACCTGGGAAGGGAGAGAAATATATTTTTGTTTTGTTTTTGTTTGTCTTCTTGTTTTATTTGATTCCTTGTGGGATTTGGATCCAACAAGTAAAGTATGCATATTATGCACACACACAAACACACATGCAGCTATTACCATTTCTTGTATTCTTGAATAAAGACATTGATCTGACACATTTAAAATGCAGCCAATTGTTTTTATTGTTATATTATTAAGAAAAAAGAAAAGGTGGGGGTGGGGGGATGTAAAGAAGAGCTTAAAGGAAAGGGCTAGAGGAGAGAAAACCCCAACAATTAGCAGGGCATTTTTTTACTTGGACAAATTGTTAATAAAGTTTCCATATCTGTAACAATGATGACAGTATAATTGTTTATAAACAATTATATTGACAATTATATGTGTCCAGTATGTTGGCTCATTTTCTTTTACTTTTTGCATTTGAAAATAAAAGTTGGGCTGATTTTGACACCATTACAAGAAGTGTTGTTAATGATTCTTTTTGAATTAAAATCAGGTTACCACAAATTGTTTTTGAATTTAATTTCATTTGAAATGTTTGTCAGTGGGTAAACAATTCGTAATGCAAAGTCAGAAACATCGAGTTATTCTTGTACTGCATGCTTGCAATAAATAAGTTGTCCTAACAGTCAGTCAAAGGAGCTTGGAAAGAAAAGCGTCTGGACTTCTTTGAGTTGAAGTGACTGATATATATATTTTTTGTCTGTTTGTTTTGTTGGTTTTTGTTTTTTGCCCTTTATCACCATTCCTCTTCCCTGCTGTTTTTCTTTCCCTCTTTCTTTCTCCCCTTTCTTTCCCCCAGTCATGTCTGTCCTATGTGTAGCAAGTGAAAATAAAATAAACAAGAAAAACAAAGGTGAATCAAATAGACCAATACGGCAAGGCCGGGATGGTCCATTTGGTAAAGTAAATCCGTTAGTTATATTTAACATAATGTTAAATGGCAACATTCTGTTTACAATGTTACCATTTCACATTATGTTAAATGGTAACATTCTGTTTACAATGTTACCATTTTACATTGTGTTAAATGGTAACATTCTGTTTACAATGTTACCATTTTACCTTGTGTTAAATGGTAACATTCTGTTTACAATGTTACCATTTTACATTATGTTAAATGGTAACATTCTGTTTACAATGTTACCATTTTACCTTGTGTTAAATGGTAACATTCTGTTTACAATGTTACCATTTTACATTGTGTTAAATGGTAACATTCTGTTTACAATGTTACCATTTTACATTGTGTTAAATGGTAACATTCTGTTTACAATGTTACCATTTAACATTGTGTTAAATGGTAACATTCTGTTTACAATGTTACCATTTTACATTGTGTTAAATGGTAACATTCTGTTTACAATGTTACCATTTCACATTGTGTTAAATGGTAACATTCTGTTTACAATGTTACCATTTTACATTGTGTTAAATGGTAACATTCTGTTTACAATGTTACCATTTCACATTGTGTTAAATGGTAACATTCTGTTTACAATGTTACCATTTTACATTGTGTTAAATGGTAACATTCTGTTTACAATGTTACCATTTCACATTGTGTTAAATGGTAACATTCTGTTTACAATGTTACCATTTTACATTGTGTTAAATGGTAACATTCTGTTTACAATGTTACCATTTAACATTGTGTTAAATGGTAACATTCTGTTTACAATGTTACCATTTTACATTGTGTTAAATGGTAACATTCTGTTTACAATGTTACCATTTTACATTGTGTTAAATGGTAACATTCTGTTTACAATGTTACCATTTTACATTATGTTAAATGGTAACATTCTGTTTACAATGTTACCATTTTACATTATGTTAAATGGTAACATTATGTTTACAATGTTACCATTTACATTATGTTAAATTGTAACATTATGTTTACGATGTTACCATTTTACATTATGTTAGATTGTCAGTAGGCCTGGTACCGGAACCGGTACTGGACCCCCTTTTACTTTCAGCCATCAGAAGAGGGTACACTGTGGTCATAACAATACTCAGACTGTAGCATTTAAAGGTCCCAAAGTGTACCAGGAAAATATCCCCCGCACGATTACACCAGCAGCCTGAATTGTGAATGTGAGGGAGGATGGATCCATGCTTTCATGTTGTTCACTCCAGGCTGATATAAAAATGATATAACTAATACTACTTCTACTAATAATGACAATAACAACAAAATAATAATAATAATGTCAAAAATACCAGTAATAATAATAACAATAACAACATAAACAACAACATTACTACTAATAATAATAAAGATAAACAAATGTATTAAAAAATTAATAATGATAATAATAATAATAAAACTGATCATAACAGTAACAATATCAATCATAACAACAAGAGTACTAACAACAATAATAACAATAACAATGAAGGTGTTGCTGCAGATCTGAGTCCCGACTCTGCTGCCTTTCTAGTGCGGCAAAGAAAGTAAGAAATAGAAAAAGAAAAACACAAATAAACTGAGTGTGAGGGTTTTTCTACAAGTTACACTGAATATTTGCACAGACATGCTGACTGTTTGCTGGGAGACGTCACCTGTCTTTTATAGAATAGCAGGTAAGCTGTTCTCTGCCGCTGCTCACACACAGACTCACACGTGGTCTGGCAGACCAACTCGTCATCGTACGTGAGCCGGCTGTCTGTGACGTCGTCTCTTCCGCTCATCTGGTGAACGCCGTCACAGACGTAATGTCCTGAGAGGAGAAGGCGCACTTATTAACGTCTCATAAACTTTCAAAGCTGACCTGCATTCAGCACATGTGTCTGAAAGCACCCACTCACCGCTGTAAGCTGAGGAGCCCAAACGACTGATCACGCTGACCAACAAATAGCGAGCAGTTTACTGGGAGAGGGCAGCGGCACCACCCGTTAGCTTAGAAATGGGCTCCATCCATACTTGAAATGAACGGTGTGCCTTTTCCCTTACCTCTTCAGTAAAGGCTGTGTCCTGGCTGATCACCAGCTGCTGTGTCAGAACAATGGGGCTGTTCTTCTTCTCCACGGTGAACGATGGAGTGAACGTAAACCACTTCAGATGGAGGATCAGCACACTGAAAGAGATGAGACAAAGAGGAGAGGCTCAAAGGAAGACGCAAGGAGGACATGACATGAACAAAACTGACACCGACTGAACTGTGGTGGTTTGAGGCCTTTGGGGACCGATTTGAGGTTACTCACTTTGGCAGGTTCAAGAACAACAGCTCCTCTTTGATCTTCTTAGCTCCGCACTGGCATTCGTAGTCCAACAGGCCGCCCTGCAGCAGGGAGCAGGAGGAACAGGTGCATTAGAGTTAAACTCTTTTACAGATGAATTCACATATTCGTGGGAGCAAGCCTGTTCACAGAATAGAGTCTAAACGAGCTCTTACTTTCAGACTCCAGCCCCGCCCTTCAGCAGCTCCGCAGCATCCTGCTGGCTGGCACAACCTTGCCATTGGCTGCTGCCAGGGACTCAACAGGTTAGAACAAAAATATAAATATTATATCTGAGTTCTTATGTGGACCCGCCTTCCAGACACAACGTCACCTTCCATGAATGTCCACAGGTTAGCGGCCCTCGCTCTGCTGGTCCTCCAAAGTAAGAAAAAATGAGAAAAAATAAGGAGCAGACCAAGCAAAAGAGGGTATTTAAAGAGACAGTGCTCTTAAGGTGCATTTTTGGCGAGTTTTATTATCTAAATGTCATTGTGTCACTTTCTTATGAGGCTTCAGTGAACTGAAAAAGCTTCTGGGATGAGAAGCGAAACGTCTTCAAAAAAGTTAAAGAAGTCCGGTTGCTTTTTTCCCCCAAGCTCCTTAGAGTTCTCTGAAAATGGTCAGGTAGAAGGACTGGACTGAAAATGAGTAAAAAAGCAGCCAAAGCCCAAGGAAGTTGAAAGACTGGAAACTATTGCTGAGGTCATGTCAGTGTAAAAAGTTACCTACAAGTCTGGCACCTTGGAAGCAAAACATAAAGAAATAAGGTGTAAGGCCAAATGTTTGGTCCTGCAGCCAACCGGACCATGAAATATAGAGCACAGGTGAACAAAGTGAGGCAGCAGTTTGCTGATTTCCACCTTGTGCCTTTCATGTTGATCAGCTTAGTAGTTTGCCAGCTTTCTAGCTGTTAAAGACTTTTGGCGAGAGGTTATTCATATTTGAACTCTAATTGAACCCCTCTTTTTTACTGTTTTTTTGTTTGTTTGTTTTTGGGGTTTTTTGTTGTCTTAGATGGCCTGACTCAGCAGGTGGGGGCAGTTTCTGAGTTCACCTTCGTTCAAACAGTGCAGAAATGGTTTCGCTATGCTCCAGACCGGATGGGTGGTGCAGGACGCCCGATATCCAGCCCCGTCATGGAGTAAACTAAAAACAGTAAATAATACATTTAACAAACAAGCAAGCTCTAAATTTAAGCGGAGAGACTGCAGACGTAGCCGCACCATTCCAGGGATTTTTGGTTAGCATGAGGGGTCTAGCCAGGACCCTTACTGGATACTGGGTGGGAATCGAACGTGCGACTCCAAAGATATGTAGTATTACCACTACACTATCCAGCTGCGCTACACTATCCAACAAAAAAAGTTTTTAGAAAATTTGATAAAGTCTGATGCTTAATATTGTAGGGATATTAATCTCCCTATGATATTAATACGGATTAAAATTGTAACATTATGTTTACAATGTTACAATTTTACATTATGTTAAATTGTAACATAATGCTTAACAGATAATGGTTATCCTCTTTTTATATCATACATCATTGTCTCTGTAGGAGGGTCTGGAGCACCCCCTGCTGAGCCGCTGGGCTCAGTACCTTGCAGGCAGGTCCGACGATGACTTCATCATCTCACCTGAGCTCAAAATTCTGGTGCGTGAAGGCGTCCCTCGGGAGTATCGGCAGAGTGTGGCGCTGTTTGGTCCGAGCCAGAACTTTGACAAGCCAAGAGTGCCACACGCAACGCTATCAGCAGGTACAGCTGTAGAGAGAGAGAGTGTGTTGAAATAAGAAGAGAAAATTCTCTCAATTATGGAGACAGTCAAATGGTTTATTTATGTTTGATGTGTGCTTTACATTTGTGTGGCTGTTAATAAAGTTAGCGCGCTCTAGGGGGCGTATGCGTTCATCAAAAAATGGCCGAAGGCTGATGTGTGATTATTCCTCCCAAAATGTCGTTGATGAAGTTAGCTATGCACGTTAGATTTTACTGCGCATTTTCATACCTCTGCCAACAGGTTATGGGCCCAGGAAGCTAAGAAGTTTTCCAAAAGAGTCCATGTCGTTTTGCCACCGAGAGAAACGCCGCGACGTACTGCGCACTCGGTGAGGATTAGCATACCATGCTAGCGCCATGAGCCGACGAGCCGCTGAGTCAAATAGCCGTTGGGCTCGGCTAGTTTTTGATGGGGATGAAAAGAATTACGAACTATGGGAGACGAAATTTTTGGGCCACCTTCGTCTGCAAGGTTTAAGAGACATTATTTTGAAGCAGCCTACCGACGCGGAGGGAGAAGAAGAGAGAGCAAAGAATGCAGAGGCCTACGCGGAGCTGATCCAGTTTCTGGATGACAAAAGTTTGTCTCTTGTTATGCGAGAAGCAGCGGATGATGGACGAAAGGCGCTGGGGATTCTAAGAAACTATTATGCAGGTAAAGGAAAGCCTCGTATAATTAGCCTGTACACAGAACTCACTTCGCTCCAAAAGTGAGAGTGTGACTGAGTATGTGATACGAGCAGAGACAATAATCACAGCCCTGAGGAATGCTGGTGAAACTTTGAGTGATGGGCTATTGGTAGCAATGGTTTTGAAGGGACTGCCAGAATCGTTCAAACCGTTTGCTATCCATGTCACACAAAGTGAAGTTGAAGTGACTTTTGCTGAATTTAAAACTAAACTGCGAAGCTTTGAAGACACAGAGAAAATGCGCGCCGCAGCGTCAGATGACAACATCATGAAAGCACGTGCACGACCTGTAACATGTTGACTCATGTGTGTATCAGCCACTAGATGGCACTGTGTTGCTGCAATGTGTGTAATTCACTCGCGAGCAAGAAGCTCCAGAGGAAATGGAGAAGTAGACGAAATAAAGTGGAAGCGGAGCAGAGATCAGTGTGTGCGTGCAGTTAATAAGAAGCTCGGTATACATACAAAAACAAAACATGGTGTCAGAGTAGCGGCTTTCTACGCAATCCCTCGCCGTCGGACAGCGCAGACATGGAGGCTTACGGCGTTCCCACACCGCGTATGGATTGGGACTCCAGCAACCTGCCTGAGGCATGGCGGCGTTTCAAGCAGCACGCCGAGCTAATGTTCGCTGGTCCTCTTCGGGGGAAGGAGGAGGCAGACAAATGCAGCTACCTTCTTCTATGGGTCGGTGAGAAAGGACGGGACGTCTACAACACGTGGACGCTCACCGCAGACGACTCCCGAAAGCTTCAGACGTACTACGATAAGTACACTGATTACATCATACCGAAAGCTAACCCAATCTACGCCCGATATAAGTTTCATGAAAAGATGCAGGGTGAAAATGAGACATTTGAACAGTTTATTACGGAACTGAAACTACTTGCTAAAGACTGTGGGTACCCAAATACAGATGAAATGGTCAGGGATCGCATTGTATTTGCCACTAACTCGCCACACGTCCGAGAAAAGCTACTCAGCCAAGGCGCAGAGCTCACGCTAGAGAAAGCTATAGATATAGCACGATCACACGAGCTAGCAAAGCAACAGCTAAAAACTATGGGTCACTCCAGGGGCCAAGAAACTGTGCACGCCATCGGCAGGAAATCGCACAGACAAGAATATCAAACAAGAAGCGTGAGACCAAAAGAACACGCTAATGCAACACTAAAAACGTGCAGCTATTGTGCCGGACAACACGGTAATAAAGACACCTGCCCAGCAAAAGGGAAGCAATGTGCAAAATGCAAGAAAATGAACCATTTTGCGAGAGCATGCAGGTCAAGACTCCCTTCGCAGACAAAAGCCCACCTCAAATCAGTACACACTGTGAGAGAGAACATAGAAATGTCAACTATGGACACAGATGAGGACCAAGACTGTTTCTACATTGATAGCATCACCATAGAAAATGAAGGAAGAAATGATGAGCAAGCATATGCAGACATGCAGCTTGGTTCCCCCCCACAGACAGTGAGGTTTAAAGTTGACACTGGGGCGCAAGCAAACACAATTCCAGCTAACATGTTCCAGACACTCTTCCCACACGTGACACTGAAGCCTGTCACACACAAGCTCACAGATTATGGGGGACACTCACTCAGTGTGGAAGGAAAATGCCAGTTAAAATGCAAACACAAAGACAAGACCTGCACGTTGGAATTCCATGTTGTTAACACAAGCGCCCCACCTGTATTAGCAATGAAAGCTTGCCGTGACCTTAACCTGGTAAGGATTGTGATGGCAGTGACGGAGGAAAGAGGCAAGACAACCAACAGTTCACAGGCAATACTAGACGAATATGCAGACGTATTCAAAGGGATAGGAGAATTTCCTGGTGAATGCAGTTTCCATGTAAATCCAGACGTTGCACCCACAGTCAGCCCACCTCGTCGGATTCCCATTGCTCTGCGAGCCCGACTCAAAGACGAGCTCGACAACATGGAAAGGAACCAAATCATATGCAAGGTCACAGATCCTACGGACTGGGTGAATGCACTTGTTGTCGTGGAAAAACCCAAGACAGGCAGACTCAGAGTATGTCTGGACCCCAGACCCCTCAACAAGGCTATACAAAGACCCCATTACCCTCTACCCACCTTGGAGGATGTCACCACAAAACTTGCTGGAGCCAAGTATTTCAGTGTTTTGGACGCCAGATTAGGCTACTGGGCCATTAAGCTAAGCCACGAATCATCTCTGTTAACCACATTTAATACTGTGTTTGGCAGGTACCGCTTCCTCAGGTTGCCATTCGGCATAATCTCAGCTCAGGATGAGTTCCAGCGACGCGTGGACGAGACCTACGAGGGCCTGAGGGGCGTGGCAGCCATTGTGGACGACGTACTGGTCTTCGGAGAAACCAAACAGGAGCATGACGACAACCTGAGGGCCATGCTGCAGCGCAGCAGAGAGAGAGGTGTAAAACTGAACCCTGACAAGTGCACCATCTGCGTCAAAGAGGTCAGTTACTTCGGTCACACATTGTCACACGAAGGGCTGAAACCAGATCCACAAAAAGTAAAAGCAGTCCAAGACATGGCGCCCCCACAGAACAGGGCGGAATTGGAAACAGTGCTGGGGATGGTTAATTATCTAGCAAGATTTGCCCCACACCTGTCAGAGATAAATGCTCCGCTCCGCCAGCTGTTAAAGCAGGACAGTGAGTTTGTATGGGACAAGAACCATGACAGAGCCTTTCAACGAATGAAGGAGCTGATCACTAAAGAACCAGGCCCAGTTCTCTCCTTCTTCGACCCCAAGAAAGCGCTACGACTCCAGGTCGATGCATCCAAAAGTGGCCTCGGTGCTGTGATGCTGCAGGACGGCAAGCCAGTTGCCTACGCATCCAAGTCACTTAACAGCACTGAGCAGAACTATGCCCAAATAGAAAAAGAGCTGTATGCTGTTCTCTTTGGTTGCAAGCGGTTCCACGAGTACATGTACGGTCGACATGTGACCATTGAGTCGGACCACAAGCCACTTGAGTCCATACTCAAAAAAACACTAGCATCAGCACCACCACGGCTACAGAGGATGATAATACAGCTGCAAAAGTACGACATCAGCATCATCCACAAGCCAGGAAAAGACATCCCGGTAGCCGACACGCTCTCCCGGAAATCCATAGAGTTTCACGACAAATCACTATGTGACGGGATGGATGCGCAGATCCACTCAGTCCTCAGCAACATGCCTGTCAGTGATCAGAGACTCTCAGAGATAAGAAACGAAACAGCCCAAGATCCTCAGCTCAACAGCCTGAGACGGACCACATTGAGTGGATGGCCTGATAAACGGTCTCAATGTCCGCCTGACATTCAGGAGTTTTGGAACCACAGGGATGAGATCTCACTGATAGACGGGATCATGTTTAAAGGAGAGAAAATGATCATCCCAAAAAGGCTCAGAAAGGACATGATAGAGCGGATTCATTCCAGCCATATGGGTATAGAAAAGAGCAAAAACAGAGCCAGAGACCTTCTGTTTTGGCCAGGCATGGGAAAGCAGATTGAGGAAGCAGTCGGAGCCTGCAGCACATGCCAGGAGAGACAAGCTGCTAACCCCAAGGAACCCCTGTTGTCACATGCAATACCAGAACGACCGTGGCAGGTCATAGCCACCGATCTGTTCACTTGGAACTCGGAAGACTACATCATCATGGTAGATTACTACAGTAGATTCTTCGAGTTGGAAAGACTGCGCAGCTGCACTGCAGAAGCAGTGATCCACAAACTAAAGTCAGCCATGGCTAGGCATGGTATTCCAGAGTCGGTGATTAGTGATAACGGTCCGTGCTATGCTTCGAGTAAGTTTCAACAGTTCGCAAAGTCATGGAGTTTCACCCACACCACTACTAGTCCCCATTACCCACAGAGCAATGGTCTAGCCGAGAAAACAGTCCAGACAGCAAAGAAACTTCTGGACAAGGCCAAAGCGGAACATAAGGATCCCTACTTGAGCCTATTAGAATACCGGAACACCCCCGTGGACAACTTAAAGTCGCCTGCACAACTACTCATGAGCCGGAGACTTCGCTCCATCCTCCCTGCAACACCAAAACAGCTGGAACCCCAAGTAGTTTGCCAGCAAACAGTGCGTGAGAGGAGAGAGGTCTGCCAGCAGCGCCAGCAGACTTATTTCAACAGAGCCGCCCGACCTCTGCCTCAACTATATCCTGGCACACCGGTCCGGTTCCGGCAAAAAGACGGTTCCTGGAAACCAGCTGTGGTCACAAGTTGTGCCGACACGTCCAGAAGCTACAACATAACCACAGATACAGGACAAGTTTACCGGCGTAACCGCCGACACCTCCGCAGAAGCAGGAACAGCGTAGGAGGTGAGGAGTTCATTCAACCAACAGGCATCAGCGATGACAGCCCTGTGGTATCTCAGCCCCCGCCTGTGGAGCCCCCTGATAAAGACATTACAACACCTGGATACACGACTCGTTATGGGTGTGTTACCAAACCAAGACAGGTCTTGGACCTGTAATATTGTAAAGGGTGCAGGCGGATCGCTGCCCTAGAGAAAAAAAACAAACAAAAAAAAAACAAAAACAAAAACAAACAAACAAACAAACAAACAAAAACAAAAAAAAAGCTGTTTACATGTTTGTTGTTCCAATGATGTCATTATATGCATCTGTTTATTATGTTAATGATGTAGCCAGTATTGAGACGAATGCTACGTTAGTAATGGATGTTGGTCAGGATATTATTCCTGTAATTTCAGTTGCCTTAGGAATTTTACAAGCCTGAGTTGTGTTGTGTTTGTTTTTAAGAAGGGAGATGTAACATGTTGACTCATGTGTGTATCAGCCACTAGATGGCACTGTGTTGCTGCAATGTGTGTAATTCACTCGCGAGCAAGAAGCTCCAGAGGAAATGGAGAAGTAGACGAAATAAAGTGGAAGCGGAGCAGAGATCAGTGTGTGCGTGCAGTTAATAAGAAGCTCGGTATACATACAAAAAACAACACACGACCGAGCGACAATTAGTGATGGGCAGATGAAGCCCCATGAAGCACTGAAGCTTTTCATCCAATTGGTTCACCCCAACGCGAAGCTTCATGAAGCTTCATTTGCTCTAGCAGGACACCTACTGGACGTAAAAATAATAGCTGGCATGAATTTGAAGAGTGTGGCATTTTGCACACAGCCTGTAAATGTCAACAACAAAAGGAGTGTGTAAAACATGTATATTGTAGTGATGGCAGTATACTGTGTATATTTATAGTGGCAGTATGGGAAATGATTATTTGGAAATGCTTGAAATGGAAATGATCATTTACTGTGAGGTGAGGTGTGGTTGGGGTGTGGACAGTGGTTGTGCTTTTGTAACGTTGAGGTATGGACAGCTACACACTGCCTGTTCACATTTTATTCTGTAAAAACTAAATTTTCACTGCTTTTATGACCTTTTTAGTGGGGAGAACATAGCTAGGATTTAATGATTTAACAAATCTTTTGAATCCTTTGTCCTCCACAATGCTAAATGGCTGGGAGTCCTCAATCACCATGCTGACCAGGTCTTCATCTATTTGAGATTGTTCTCCTGAGGAAAGACAATAAAGATAAAGCACAAACATAAATATCACATACGTAACTTATAACAGTTGTATAATATTGTTATATCATTTAGTAACATTACTGCATCCTATATTATCATTGCATTTGATGGCTCACCTGGTCTTGCTCCACAATCGGTGTCCCCCTTATTCTCATGCAAAGCTCTGTAGTGCCTAAGCATGGATAAGGTGTTGTTGTTGTTATATCCCAGCTCCCTGGCACATAGAAAACACTTCACCTTGTACAAAAGTCAAGACAGCTCAACATAAATTGTATTGCACCATCAGTATCATGAAAATACATCTTCTGTAGAAATTTACATACCTTGTTGGGAGGAATAAGATCAAAATGTTCCCACACAGGGGAGGACATCCTCCTCTTCTTAGCTGGCTCCATTCTCTCCTGACTTTCCTCACTCTCATAAACCTCCAAACGGTCTCCAAACTCTCACTAACCGCAACTCTCCATCAAACACCCACATTTTTGAATGAAGTCTGAGGGGTTTATATCGCTGTCATATCTCGCGGCAAAGTTCGAACCACTTCATGAACCAGTCACGTGGTACAGCCGGGCAGCGAGGCTTCGGACGTCATCATTTTCAGCTCCTCCCATAAATGAAGCAAGCCTCGATACGCGCTTCGCGGAAACGCCCCCTCCATTACTCGACACACGCTCCGAAGCCTCGATACAGAACGTCCCATCACTAGCGACAATCCCACGTTTGAAAAATCGAATGACCGTGGGGCCGGCAACGCAGACATAGTGTGTTTCAGATGCGGACTAAAGGGACACAAAGCCAGGACGTGTCAGCGCAAGCAGTGGTGTAGCGAGCACCACCCATCGGGACTCAACATGCAGACGGAAACGGCGGCAAGACAATGCACGGAAAGTTTCCGAGGAGTGGGGTAGCAAAGACTACGCATTCCGGGTAAGCAGCGAGGGTGCAGCGTTCCAGTCAGAGCATGGCATCAACAAAAAGGGTCTGATGGTGGACACAGGGGCAACTTCGCATATTGTTACAGATATAACGAAGTTCAGGAGATTCGACGACAGTTTCCAGCCCAAGTCACACTACGTAGAGTTGGCTGACGGCACCAAGTGCACTGGAGCTGCAGAGCAAAGAGGGGAGGCAGAGTTTTGCTTGATGGACAGCAGGGGGCAGTGCCACAAAACAACCTTGAAACAGGCACTGTACATCCCATCGTATCCACAAGACATCTTCTCTGTGAAAGCAGCTACCTCAAATGGAGCAACTATGATCTTCAAGCAAGGAAAAGACACCCTGCGACACAAAGACGGTACAAGGTTCCCAATATATGAGTACAACAGACTGTACTACCTACAAACAGTAAACACTGAAGGTAAAGACCAGTGTAAGGGTTGCTATGACATGCAAACATGGCATGAAATTCTTGGTCACTGTAATTATGATGACATTCAGAAATTACAGGGGGTTGTTGATGGTATGGCAATCAAAGGAAAAACAGACAAATCTGTCTTGCATTGTGAAGTGTGCACACAGGGAAAGTTTGTTCAAACTAGAAACAGGGACCCTGATGCACGAGCCAAAACCGCCTTAGAGCTGGTACACACAGATCTAGCTGGTCCAGTAGACTCAGAGTCCAGAGATGGATATAGATTTGCACTATCATTCACTGATGACTATTCCAGTGCAGTGTTTGTGTATTTTCTGAAAAATAAGAGTGACACAGCAAAAGCAACACAGAAGTTTTTGGCTGATACAGCCCCGTATGGGCAAGTTAAATGTATCAGGTCTGACAATGGAACAGAGTTTATGGGAAATGAGTATCAGGCACTCCTTAGCAAAAATGGAATCAGGCATGAGACCTCAGCACCATACTCACCACACCAAAATGGTACTGCAGAACGCAATTGGCGTACTCTTTTTGATATGGCCAGGTGTATGTTAATAGAGAAACAGTTACCTAAAGAGTTGTGGACTTACGCAGTGCAAACAGCAGCTGTAGTGAGGAATAGATGTTTTAACAGACGCACAGAACAGACACCATATTTAATGCTGACAGGAAGAAGGCCAAACCTTTCCAGGATGCAGACATTTGGGTCAGTGTGTTATGCCTACAGGCAGAACAAGAGAAAACTAGACTCAAGGTGTGAGAAAGGAATTTTTGTTGGATATGACAAGAACAGTCCAGCTTATATGGTCTACTACCCGGGCAGTGGGAAAGTACAGAAGCATAGACTGGTGAAGTTTGAGACTAAAACAAGAGTAGAGAGACAAACACAGACTGACAAGGTGCCAGATGATGAGGGTGACTTTGAGACACCAAACAGGTTCACCAAGACCAGAGAACAGACTGATGTGAGTACAGAACACACAGATACTCAGGAACAGATCCCAGTAAGCATGTCTGAGATGAGCAGCCAGTCACAGGAGAATGAACTCGACTGCGAGGCTGCAAGGTATCCTTCCAGAGTGAGAAAGAGGCCTGGGTATTTAAGTGAATATGTTACTGATAAGGAGGATTGTGATCAAGTACTTACAAACATGGATTATTGTTACAGAGCAATGTGTAACATTCCCCAAACATTCAAGGAAGCAATAACTTCATCTAACTCAGAGAAATGGGTCAGTGCAATGGATGAAGAGATGCAATCACTAAGAGAAAATGACACATTTACCTTAACCACTTTGCCTGAGGGTAAGAAGACAGTGGGGGGTAGATGGGTGTACGCAGTCAAAAACAATGTTGATGGATCTGAGAAGTACAAGGCACGTTATGTTGCTAAAGGATATAGTCAGAGGATAGGTGTGGATTATGAAGAAACATTTTCCCCTACTGCTAACCTGACTAGTATCAGAGTGTTGATGCAAAAGGCAGCACAAGAAAACATGCTTTTACACCAGATGGATGTTAAAGCTGCCTATCTTCATGCACCAATAGATTGTGAGGTATTCATGGAACAACCTGAGGGTTATGAGGTAAAATCCGACACAAATGAAAAACTGGTGTGCAAGTTGAAAAAGTCGCTATATGGGCTAAAACAATCAGGCCGGAATTGGAACAAGTTGTTGCATGAATATCTGAGTGAGAACGACTTTGTGCAAAACCCCGCTGACCATTGTGTTTACACAAAAATGACAGAAAATAAGAAGGTGATTCTGATTGTATGGGTAGATGACCTGATCATTGCTGCTAGTGATGAAAGTGAACTAACTGTTGTGAAGAAAATGCTTGCAGCAAAATTCAAAATGAAGTGTGGCGAGACGAGGTTGGGATATAAAGTAAATACTCTTCAGTTTTAAAGAACGACAACGCCACCCTGGGAATTTCACCCAGAGAATACTGGAAATGACACTAAATCACCAAAAAGGCACTTAGGTTCGCTATACTCAATCCAGAGACGAGGTTCAATAATAAACAAATTGACAATTTATTGGTAATTATTTAAAACACCGAATAAAAACATAATCATAAATATTCAAATACAAATATGGTTAAAAAGGTATTCAGAGCTGAGGCTTACCAGTGGAGGGGCAGGGATGCCACACACACAACTAAAGAAAGAAAACACACCAAAACACAAGTGCAACACACTATCACACACTCACACTAATAAACTAGACAAGGCAGGTGTGTACACTCAAGGGATCCCACCACCAAGGCACCCTAGTCTCCTCCACGTCGGCACTCCGCATCTGAATAAAAGAAACAAAGAAAATGTTAATATATTACAACAAACTAATGTGTAGCACCGGGGGATAACCCAACTGCAGGACCACACTGGTGATCTACAGCTAGAAAAAGGGCCTCCCACCAGTGGTGTAACAGAAAATCCAAACTACAAATCAAAAAGCAATAAAACAACATACAATCTGAATAAAACTCTAAAATCTGGAGCAAACGGAATCGCCGTACTGCTCCAACTTGCCGTCCACACGACGATAAGTTAACAGTCAATCAATATGCACGCCAGCTGACTCCGATAACCGGCATGCATATGGCCGTTGTCCACGCCGACGTCCACTGTAAAAGCTGACAGCAGCAGGGAAAGAATTCTCACAACGGGAACAGACGGTAAAAGCACAGCAAGGCAAAACAGCAGCACTTCAGTTCGCGTAGCTTGGCGCAAAACTAAGGCCCACACTTCCAAATAAGCCGGGTCACAGAACGTAAGCAGAATAGCTCAGAGGAGGCTTCTATAGCTACGACCAGCCGCGATGGGGGCTTCAGAAGAATAACCCGCAAATGATCTCCACCACACCGAGGGGAAGTCAGGTGACCAAAAAGGAGATCACAGGCAAGCGACGCAGAGACACTCAAATGGCCACTATTTATACCAGCGCCCCCTAATGGGCCAGGCTGAAAGTGGGTTGGACCGAAGGATAACATTCATCCTGCCACAGAAGGATTTGGGTAAACTGAGACATTTCATTGGTATAGATTTTGACCAGAGTGATAACTGTGTAAAAATGTCACAAAAACAATATGTGGAAAAAATACTTGAAAGATTCAACATGCAGGATTGTAAAGAAAGACAGACACCTTGTGAGCAAAAACTGAACTATGCTGATGATGCAGAAAAGATGAGTGATGTCAAAAGGTACAGAGAGGCAGTTGGTAGTCTGATCTATTTGGCTACATGCACAAGACCGGACTTGAGTTTTATAGTCAGTAAACTTTCACAGTACTTTACTGAGCCAACTGAAGACAAATGGACTACAGTAAAACATGTACTGAGTAGGGCTGGGCCATATTATACCGTTCACGGTAATACCGGTATAATGTTAGGCAACAATAGGAAAATGAAATATCGCGATAGAATATGAGTAAAACGCGCATGCGCAGTGCCTTTGTTTTCATACGCACATGGCCGATTGTTGAGTGAAACAGATGAACCAGAATTGGTTTGTAAAAATGGTGCAACTTCAGTGATGTGGAACTGGTTTGGTGTTTGTCCGTCAGATACACGACAAAGCACATTTTTTTGCAGAACATGCAAGCGGCCGTCGTTATTGTCGTATTTGTCGGACTAAGATGCTCTTAAATCTGGGAGTAATCTGGGTCCTAAACTCCTTAAGCTTCAGTTCAAACGAACACTGCAGCATCACTGAGCGTTAAAAACTGTCTAAATTCTTTCATCTTTAATAAAACGATCAGCATTGCTGCTTTACCAGGTGTAACTATGAAGTTTAACTTCCAGGCATCCATTAAAACAAAATTTATTACATTTAACAGAGTTAGAAGTTAGCGGGAAGCTAGCGGAAGTTAGCTCGCTAGTTACCTAAGCATGATATTGCATGTTCTGACTGAGAGATTTCTGAAAAAAATCAAACGTACAGCTCTGCTATCACTTCCAACATAAATGAAGACAGGAAACTAAACAGCAGTGACGTTTGTAGGGTTACTGAAGTTGGGCTAGCTGGTATATAATGATGTGCTACGTAATCGCTAGCGACACAGCTATGTTAGCATAACATAAACAGGGAAGCTGGAGGACGAACACTAACACTTTTCCACTTATAAAAGTTAACGTTAAGGTTCCTCATGGTTAGAGACAAATGCAATCGCATGGCAGGGTGCTGTAAACAGACCAAACTTCAGTCAGGAGAACAACTGAGATAATCCATCCACAACACGAGGTTAGTCATTAATATACTGCAACAACATGGGAATAGAGCAGCTGCCAGAGAATTCAACATTAATGAATCAATGGTACAGAAGTGGAGGAAGCAAGAAGAATGAGTTTAATAAAGTTTGATTTATCTGACTGCTTTGTTTCGCTTGATGTGCGTTATAATCCCGTGCACCTTATGGTCCGAAAAATACGTATTGCATACTGCAGTTTAATTTTGCAAAGCACCTCTTTTTAACTTCAGTGGATATTATATATGGTTATGCTCAGGATATGTCAGCCCATTTCTACTGGAAATGCCTTTTGATTAAACTTTCAGCAAGGAATTTGTATTTGCACTGTTACATTTTTATAAAGCTTTAATGTACATAAAAACCAGCTTCTTATTTAAGTGAAAATAAATGGAAGGTTTTCTTTTTGCGCTAGTAATGTTGTGGAGTTGTATTTTGTCTCGCATCAATTATGTCGTCAGTTATATCGTTATCGCAAATTTTCAAATATATATCGTGATAAATATTTTTGGCCATATCGCCCTGCTCTAGTACTGAGGTATCTGAAAGGGACAACCGAGAAAGAACTGTGTTACAGGAAATGTGACAACAAAGAACTGAGGTTGTGGGCATACAGCGATGCTGATTGGGCAGCTGATGTAACAGACAGACGGAGTACAACTGGTTATTGCATAAGCTTGTCTGTAGATGGTCCTTTAATCTCATGGAAAACCAAAAGACAACCTACTGTTGCATTATCTACCTGTGAAGCGGAGTACATGGCTTTAGCTGCGACCCTACAAGAAGTTTTGTACCTAATGCAACTGTTACAAGGTATTGATGGACAAAAATATGCACCGCCAAAAGTTCATGAAGATAATCAGGGTGCAATTGCGTTGGCGAAGAATCCTGTGACGAGACAGAGATGTAAACATGTTGACATAAAGTACAACTTTGTGAGATCAACTGTGAGTGCAGGAAAAATAACTCTGGATTATTGTTCAACAGAAGAGATGGTTGCAGATGTAATGACAAAGCCTGCAACAAAAGTTAAGCTGTTCAAGTTTGAGAAGTTTATGTTTGGGCATTAACATGGTATACGAACATGTATACAGTACTGAGGAAGAAACCTTTTGTTTGTTGTTTTTTTTGTTTACTTAAGAGCATCATAATATGAGAGCAAGTGGGGGTGTTGAAATAAGAAGAGAAAATGCTCTCAATTATGGAGACAGTCAAATGGTTTATTTATGTTTGATGTGTGCTTTACATTTGTGTGGCTGTTAATAAAGTTAGCGCGCTCTAGGGGGCGTATGCGTTCATCAAAAAATGGCCGAAGGCTGATGTGTGATTATTCCTCCCAAAATGTCGTTGATGAAGTTAGCTATGCACGTTAGATTTTACTGCGCATTTTCATACCTCTGCCAACAGAGTGCTTTATCCGCACCTGAGCACAGGTGGCTCCTCCTCCTTCCTGTTGGGAATGCTGGCGAGCACTCAGTAATCCTGTTCTGTTTCCAGCTGTGTGAGAAGAGTCGGACAGCTCCTAATCCTGCCTCCAGGCAGGTCCAGCTGGACCTTCACCGAACCCTGACGACCAATCAGCACTTCTCCTCGCCGTCCAGCCCCGCCCTCCAGCCCCACCCTTCAGCCCTGCCCTCCAGCAGCTCCGCCGCATCCTTCTGGCCTTCTCCGGGCATAACCCTGCCATTGGCTACTGCCAGGTACTCAACAGGTCAGAACAAAAGTATAAATTTTATATCTGAGTTCTTATGTGGACCCGCCTTCCAGGCAGAACCTCACCTTCCATGAATGTCCACAGGTTAGCGGCCCTCGCTCTGCTGGTCCTCCAAAGTGACGAAGACGCCTTCTGGTGTCTGGTGGCAGTGGTGGAAGCCATCATGCCTCAGGACTACTACACCAAGAATCTGGTGGCCTCTCAGGTCAGCAGACACACTCACCTGCTTGCCTGCTGTGATCTGTTTTAGTGATCAGTGAGGCTGATCTCTGTGAGTCTTTGTGCTCAGGCGGACCAGCGCGTGCTGAAGGACTTCATGGCAGAGAAGCTTCCTCGCCTGGCATCTCACTTTGAGGATCACAACATTGACGTCTCTCTGGTCACCTTCAACTGGTTCCTGGTGGTTTTTGTGGAGAGTCTGCCCAGCGACATCCTGATGCCTCTGTGGGACGCCTTCCTGTATGAGGGTACCAAGGTACCATACACCCGAACACACCATGACAGAAATGCAGACAACACTTGAATGCACCACAGTAGTGTCCATGGAAACAAAAATGATTTTGTTTTGACCTTTAGATGTCTTTATTTACATTTTAGGAGTAATAAGACATTGTTTACTAAGCATGGGGAACTGTCATGTGACATGAAATAGGAGTGGGAAAGCAGATAATTCTAGTAACGACCTCACAGTCTACCACAAGCAGCGTAAATCCAGACGATGAGCGGGACAATGCCTTTGGGCTTGTTTCTGCAATGTGACAAATGCAGCACAGCTTTTACATCGTTTGTCTCAGGAAATAAAATCACAGTTCAGACACAGAAATATATACCACACAGGGATAAATGCTGACAACAGCTTCAGCCACGTAGATCCAACCCAAAAGTTTAATTTAAACTTAAAGCTCAACTACCAAGTAAGTTAATATTATCTGGCAACTGAGGAACCAAGTGGCTTATTGGAAATCGATCAGAGCTGTAATGAGTAAAGGGCCCAACTGCACCACAACTGAAAGAGTAATTTTATGACTCACCTCCTCAAAGTTTCCAATTAATTGTGTGGCGTGAGTGTCCTGTTATGAAATGCGTGTCTGTGCTGCAGGTGATCTTCAGATACACTCTGGCTCTGTTCAAATACAAAGAGGACGACATCCTGAAGATTCACGACAGCGTGGAGATCTACCAGTACCTACGCTTCTTCACAAAGACCGTCTCCAATGCCAGGTACGCACTCGCCTCCACCCGCCTTAATCTACGAGCTGTTACACTCTCAGAAGTGTAGCGGATGTAGCTGTTGAATCTTTGAGCTTCAAACCCTTTTTACTGAAATTTTGTGAGAAGTTTAAATTTCCCTGATCACAGTAACAACGATTTAAAGATTTTTAAGTATCTGCAGCTCTCGGATACATGTGGTCCAGTCAGTCCAGTATTTCCTGCTCAAACTGCAGTACCTGAAGTATCAAGCAGCATAAAACAGAAACACTCAAGCTGATCAGTTTCCAGTTCCTCTGTGTTGGTGATCGAGTCCTTTCCACCTGCGTGTGTCCATGCAGGAAGCTGACCAGCATCGCCTTCAACGACATGAACCCATTCCCCAGCCGGCTGCTGAGGAACCGGCGAGTGCTCCACCTGGAGCGCCTGCAGGCGGAGCTGCGTGAGCTGGAGGAGCAGCACAAGGAGTTCATCACAGAGAGCGTCGTACGGAAAGAAAAAGAGCTCGACGTCATGGTGAGCGAGGACGACGAGGACCTCTGATCACACGGGACGCTTCAGCTGCTCACTTCGAGACGACGATGAGTTTTCCATGAGTTCAAGAGAATTTTACTAAACCGGCTGTTAACTGGTTTCCTTCACACCAAACACAGGATTGTGTCAGGTTCACCATCTCTACTAACACTACAAGGAAACAGACGCATACAGATTTAACTGCATCACATCTCTGAAACAAGCTTGCAGTAAACAAATGTGTACTGTGTTCACGTGTGTAATAAGTCAGGCTGCAGAAATGTGCAGATGTATTTCAGTGAATTCATTTGGATTAATATGTGATAGCTTATTTATTTCATTGCATCTTTTGCTTTATACCTAAAAATGCGTGACATTTCTAAATGTAGTCACATCCCTATGAAACATGGTTGATTATCAGCTGTAGTCACAGCTGGTGATAAAGTAATTAAAATGTCCAGCTATTCAAAAATAGGGCATTCTGCACAATGAGTACTTTTTGGTACTTGAAGTATATTTTGATGCTGATGCTTCAGGGCATTGTGCTGCATTGTCGAAGCTCTCTGGGCTTCCGGTTAGAACGACCTCACAGTGTTTTATTTTGATCTGGTGTAAAGTGCATTGTGCAGAAATGACAGCATGATAGTCACATGATAAAACTGACTTTTCTTTTTTTTTTAAATTTTACTGGGTGTGCATCTTGTTCAAATGTCTTTTTCAGCATTTGTACATAAATATTCTGTATATAAATATTTGATTTTCATTTATTTTACAGAGTCCTTTATTTTGTTTCACAAATATGACATTCATGTCAAATGACATCTGCAGACTTTATAATGACCAGCAGGGGGCAGTGTATTGCAGTCTATGAGAACATTTACTGAGACCTGTTTCATGCACTAGTTTCATGTCTCATTGAATCCAACATGATGTTGATTTTGTAAATTAAGGTCACATCTTCATCACATCTAATTTCAAAACACTGATCATTTTTAAAAAAAAATGAATTCCATACCAATTGCAGGAATAAAATAGGAATAAATAACAAACGAGAAATACATACAAAACAAGAGAAAGGCACACATGAGAGAACAGGTCACATGACAGCACAGCATTATCTACCCACAATTTGAACTAAATAACAGATAGCACAGGCAATGAAAACAAACGGAAATCAGAATAAATTTAAAAACTTTTATTGATGTTAACTTGAAGTGCTGAATTAGCCCTGTTGTCAGTTCAAATCACTTCAATCTATAGCGCACTTTAAGGTCTTTAGACCTTAAAAAGTAATACACTGCAAGGTAAGCTTGCAGCATCTTACTTTAAGGTCAACTGTGAAACTTTGTGGAAAGCCTGAGACAAGTTGATGAGTCAGTGAAGCGCACTTCCTTCTGATGACGGCTATACTGAGGTGAGTTTTTAAGCATATCCTGAACTTTATTCATTATTAGACTTCTGACACCTGGCAAATAAACTCTCATGCGATATGAGAACATAACAGCAAAAAGCCAGTAGCTGGTACATGAATGGATAAAAATTGGATCCCTCAGGGAGGCGCCACCACTTGATCTTCTCCACCGTCGTGGTTGGTGTTCTTCGTCGTCGTTGGCCAAGGTTGAGTCGGAGATCCATCACAAGTAGCCGATGTTGAGGGCCAATATTGGTTGATGGTATGACTTTTACGTTCGTGACTAGGCTGAGATGGGGTCTTCGGACTAGCCAGTAGTCGATTTGGGTGTCTCTGCCGCCGCTGGAGTACGTGATGAGGTGTGCCGGCTTCTTTTTGAAGAAGGTGTTGGTCACGGCAAGATCGTGGGCCTCTGCGTAGTCCAGTACCCGGCAACCGTCGTCGTTTCTGGTCCCAAATCCTTGGCCGCCATGGAATCGGTGATATCCGTCTCTCCCCTTGCCTACATGTCCATTTAGGTCGCCGCCTACCGCCACGTGTTCCTCAGGGCTAATCGTTTGCAGGTGGTCGTCGAGGGCGCGCCAGAATTCTGTCTTCTCCTCGTCGGGGCAGTTGGTCTGTGGTGCATAGCAGGAGATCAGGGGGGGGCTAGAGGGGCTTGAGCACCCGCCCCTTTCCTGATGAGTGCCCAAAGTGCCCTTTTGTTGAGGCAACTTTTAAATTTTTTTTATTTATTTATTTATTTATTTTATGTGTGTGTGCGTGCGGAGTCCTGTCTGTGCCCCTCAACAATAATATTTAACTATTAATCATAGTTTTGCTAAATAAAAGGATCTGGCTTGCATCAGTCACATGATCACATTTAACCAATGATCGCTCTCGACGGCAGAACGCGCTGGTTACGAGCCGGGAACGAGCTCACAAAGAGCACGCGCATTTGTTGCGGTCCGGAGCTGTAGGAGAAACACAAGTTAACTCAGAGACACAGACTGATGCGACAAACCCAGTAAGTAGGTGTACAGCGCACACTGTAGTGTGTAGCACACAGGAGTATTAGCTTATTACGTACACGTTGGTAAGCTGTCTTGTTGCAACTGACGAACTGAAACAAACGAGCGTGCTGTGTGTGCAACAGCGTGACAAACATTACCTGTCCTTTTATTAACTGCACAAGTAGTGCTGGTCATAGCTGCTGGCTACCTGTGTAAGGCTGTCATGGGTCTGTAGCTCTGTCACCGTTTTAGGGAACATATTTAGTTTTAAAGTAAGTTTCTGGGCATTTCCTGCCTTTCTGGAGGGATTATATTTCACTAAAAAACGATCTAATATGCATGTCCACATAATAATTATTATAATTATAATATATTAAAAAACACACGCTGTATTTTAAAGAACATACATTAAGAAGCAGATTATATTAGATTTATATTTTAAATAAGACAAAAGTTGGATTTTACAGCAGTAAAATGATTGTATCTCTACAGTTTAAAAATGTAATAAGCTTTGCCCTGCACAGAGTGGATAGTGAAACAAATGGAATCATCATAAATACATTATTTCATATTTATTACTTCCCCCTCCTCATTGCTTTATTATTGTAGCTCTAGTAATAAATAATAATTTAAGGATGCCCATAGTATATACAGTATTCTGAAGAAGGTCTAAAATGTCACTGTGTGTGCATGTGTGTGTTTTATTTAGCTGGATTTAAAAAAATATTACTCATGATATAACATTGTGCAGACATGGCTGGTAAGGACATGAGGAGGAAACAGTAGGAGCTGTATGAGGCTACTAAAGGCAGGGCTATAACATTTTGCTGTCATCATTTTATTATAGATTAAGTGCAAGAGTTGTTAGGTGTGGATAATTAGATTATAGTTTATTGCAATAGCAAGTTGTGCCTTGTTCTCAGATAGACAGCAAGTGGAGAGTGATATATGAAATGATGGGAAGGAAGGAAGAAGAGAAGCAAAGAGTGATTCACAGGCAGAGCCGAGTTTATGTCACAGTTTTTCGTTGCCTTATGGTTCCAAGCGCTGTCACCAATCTTTGCATTTTGTTATTATCTCATGAAACTTGTTTAATCAGCTACCATCTCTCCTGTGGACTTTTTAATGTCTACAGTCTCAGATCAACACAGCCCTGCCCTTCCCATATTAGATTCTTGATGAATGTGTGTTGTTGTTATTCAGCATGGTTCAATGTGCCCCTTTTTAACTTTGAGCACCCGCCCCTTTAAACCTCTCTGCACGTCCCTGATAGAGACAGGTTTTAAAGACTAGAAATGAAAACATGTGAGTCCTGTCTTTAAATAAAAATATATAATTCCCTATATTCCTATCTATTCTTGACATTGAAGCTTTACTCTTCTTGATATTGTGACAAAATACTCTTGGGTTAACCACGAGCTTTCTAAAAACTTGCATATAACAATTGTGCACCATTCATTCCTCATCTTTGCTGCCCATCATTACAACTTTGCTAATGATGGGCAGCAGGTTAGTGTCATGATGTCACCTCAGACATAGTTAAAAGCCCTGTTAACGTAGCTGCTTCTCGCCGGGTGCGGTGGCGCGTGCCTGTAATCCAAGCTACCGGGAGGCTGAGGTTGGAGGATCGTTTGAGCTCACGAGCTCTGAGCTGCAGCAGGCTATGTCGATTAACACAAAATAATTATCCTCATTCAAAAGTCATGTAAGAACCTCATTGGCTTACGGAATGTTGATGTTATTTAAAAAATTCATACAAAAACATGACCTCATTCTAGAATGTCATGTGACAACCTCATTGGCTTATGGAATTGTGATGTCACAGGCTTCTGAATCCATAAATAGGGGTGAGGAGGTACAACTTTCAGTCCGTTATTTGCAGCACTTATGTTAGCAGCATTCAAACGTTCACCAGTAAAGCATTTTCAAACATCTGGATACTTTTCGTACTCACGGTATACAGACTCCAACATGTCTCAGAAAGAGCAAGAAAGACAAGAAGCTGACCCCAGCTCTATTCCATGGTATGAGTCCCTAGACCCTTACATCAGCTCTCTTCCTTGGGATGAACAGGTGGAATTAGAGGAAAAGCGATTGGAAGAAATGGAGAAGGAAAATCTCATGAACAGAGAAAAGATTAAGATCCTGACAGAAGAAAATGAGAGAAAGAGCGCTGAATTAGAAAAATTATCCTACCAGCTTCAGGAAAGGGAAGGTATTATTGAGGAGAAACAATGGGCTCTCCAAGATAAGAAGAATCACGAGCTCCAAGAAAAGCTTGATGAAGCTCTAGAAAAAATTAAAGATCTGCTCCAAAATGAGAAAAAAGAGAGCATTAAAGGGGATAAAATGCTCAAGAAGAATCAGGAGCTCCAAGAAAAGCTTGATGGAGCTCTGGAAAAAAATAAAGATCTGCTCCAAAAGGAGAAAAAAGAGAGCATAAAACAGGAAAACATGGTCAAGAAGAATCAGGAGCTCCAAGAGAAGCTTGACGAAGCTCTGGAAAAACTGAAGGAAATCCACCAAGAAGAGAAGCAACAGTCCACACAGCAGAGAGACATGCAGAGCAAACTCCAAGCCATGGAGGAAAAATACAAAGCGCTGCAGGTGAAACATGACAAAACTCTGCACAAAAGTCAACAGTTGCTTCAAGACAAGAAGCAAATGGAAATGAAACAGAAGGAAATTGACTCCAAGCTTGACGAGATGGAGGAAAAACACAGATCGCTCCAAATCAAGCTTGAGAAAACAGTGCACAGAAATAAAGAGTTCATTCAAGAGAGAGAGCAACAAGAAATGCTGGAGAAAGAAACAGACTCCCAGCTTGAAGTCTTGGAGGAAAAACTGAAAATGCTGCAACTAACTCTTGAGGAAACACTGCTCAAAAATAAAGAGCTGCTTCAAGAAAAAGACCAACAGAAAATACATCAGGAAGAAATGGATTGCAAGCTGAGGAACATCGAGAAACAAAATGAAGGCTTGCAAGTGATGCTTGATGAAGCTCTGGAGAGAAATAAAGAGTTTCTGCACGAGAAAGACCAACAGAAAATAAAAAAGGAAGAAATGGATTGCAAGCTGAGGCACATCAAGAAACAGAATGAAGGCTTGCAAGTGATGCTTGATGAAGCTCTGGAGAGAAATAAAGAGTTTCTTCACAAGATAGACCAACAGAAAATAAAAAAGGAAGAAATGGATTGCAAGCTGAGGAACATTGAGAAACAAAATGAAGGCTTGCGAGTAATGCTTGATGAAGCTCTGGAGAGAAATAAGGAGAACCTCCAAGAAAAGAAACAAGAGCCCGTAGAGCAGAGAGACCTGCAGAGCAAACTCCAAGCCATGGAGGAAAAATACAAAGCGCTGCAGGTGAAACATGACAAAACTCTGCACAAAAGTCAACAGTTGCTTCAAGACAAGAAGCAAATGGAAATGAAACAGAAGGAAATGGACTCCAAGCTTGACGAGATGGAGGAAAAACACAGATCGCTCCAAATCAGGCTTGATAAAAAAGTGCACGGAAATAAAGAGCTTCTTCAAGAAAAAGACCAACAGAAAATACAACAGGAAGAAGAAAAACTTCATCTCCAGAGGAAAAATCAAGCACTCCAAGAATTGTATAACGAAACAAAGTACAAATCAACTGTACTGGAAGAAGAAAAGAAAAAGCTGGAAAAACAATGCTCAGCGATGCAGAGTAGCATCAATGAGATGCTGAGAAAAAATACCGAACTTGAGGAACTTTCTAAGACCTTGAAGTACAAAAACACTGAAATCCAGGCGCAAAAGCAAGAACAACAGAAAACACATAAAGACCTGCAGTGTAGACTTCAAGAAATCCAGAAGAGAAACCAGCAGCTGGAAGACATGCACACAGATGTGCACAAGGCAAAGCGAATAGAGGAGGCAACAGTTAAAGAACTGAAAGACAAGCTTAAAGAAAAACAAGAACAATTAGAAGACATGGTGAAAAGATGCAACAAACTTGAGAAAGAAAACGCAGAAACAATCGATGAGCTGAAAACCCTCATCATTGAGAAAAAAGTGCTGGTGGAAGAGTATCTGAAAAAGAAGAAAAAACGCTTCCACTGGTTCTGGAGGAGGGGCACTGCTACTTCTCACCTGATGTAACCTCGTCTTCCTCCACCTCTATTCCATCTTCATTTCCCCCCTTCCCCTCCCTCCTTTTTCTTTTTTCACCCTCACCCCCCGACCAGTCCCGGCAGTTGACTGCCCCCTCCTGAGCCTGGTTCTGCCATAGGTTTCTCCTTTAGGTGTCTTTCACTTTAAAAGGAGTTTTTCCTATCCACTGTCGCCTGCTGCTTGCTCAGAGGGGATTGTTGGGGTTTTCTCTCATCTCTCTCTTTCATTCTTTCTATCCTTTCCCCCCCTTCTGCCTTTTCCTTTACCCAATAAACACAATTGCCCACATTTTACATTTGTTTGAAAAATGTCTTCATTCAACAATAATTCATCTTAGGTATAAAAACAAGAAATAGGTAATAGCTGCATGTGTGTTTGTGTGTGTGCATAATATACATACTTGTTTCCCAGAAAGATTTAATACTAGATGGATAGAGACCAGGGACGTGCAGAGGGGGGGGCTAGAGGGGCTTGAGCACCCGCCCCTTTCCTGATGAGTGCCCAAAGTGCCCTTTTGTTGAGGCAACTTTTAAATTTTTTTTATTTATTTATTTTATGTGTGTGTGCGTGCGGAGTCCTGTCTGTGCCCCTCAACAATAATATTTAACTATTAATCATAGTTTTGCTAAATAAAAGGATCTGGCTTGCATCAGTCACATGATCACATTTAACCAATGATCGCCCTCGACGGCAGAACGCGCTGGTTACGAGCCGGGAACGAGCTCACAAAGAGCACGCGCATTTGTTGCGGTCCGGAGCTGTAGGAGAAACACAAGTTAACTCAGAGACACAGACTGATGCGACAAACCCAGTAAGTAGGTGTACAGCGCACACTGTAGTGTGTAGCACACAGGAGTATTAGCTTATTACATACACGTTGGTAAGCTGTCTTGTTGCAACTGACGAACTGAAACAAACGAGCGTGCTGTGTGTGCAACAGCGTGACAAACATTACCTGTCCTTTTATTAACTGCACAAGTAGTGCTGGTCATAGCTGCTGGCTACCTGTGTAAGGCTGTCATGGGTCTGTAGCTCTGTCACCGTTTTAGGGAACATATTTAGTTTTAAAGTAAGTTTCTGGGCATTTCCTGCCTTTCTGGAGGGATTATATTTCACTAAAAAACGATCTAATATGCATGTCCACATAATAATTATTATAATTATAATATATTAAAAAACACACGCTGTATTTTAAAGAACATACATTAAGAAGCAGATTATATTAGATTTATATTTTAAATAAGACAAAAGTTGGATTTTACAGCAGTAAAATGATTGTATCTCTACAGTTTAAAAATGTAATAAGCTTTGCCCTGCACAGAGTGGATAGTGAAACAAATGGAATCATCATAAATACATTATTTCATATTTATTACTTCCCCCTCCTCATTGCTTTATTATTGTAGCTCTAGTAATAAATAATAATGTAAGGATGCCCATAGTATATACAGTATTCTGAAGAAGGTCTAAAATGTCACTGTGTGTGCATGTGTGTGTTTTATTTAGCTGGATTTAAAAAAATATTACTCATGATATAACATTGTGCAGACATGGCTGGTAAGGACATGAGGAGGAAACAGTAGGAGCTGTATGAGGCTACTAAAGGCAGGGCTATAACATTTTGCTGTCATCATTTTATTATAGATTAAGTGCAAGAGTTGTTAGGTGTGGATAATTAGATTATAGTTTATTGCAATAGCAAGTTGTGCCTTGTTCTCAGATAGACAGCAAGTGGAGAGTGATATATGAAATGATGGGAAGGAAGGAAGAAGAGAAGCAAAGAGTGATTCACAGGCAGAGCCGAGTTTATGTCACAGTTTTTCGTTGCCTTATGGTTCCAAGCGCTGTCACCAATCTTTGCATTTTGTTATTATCTCATGAAACTTGTTTAATCAGCTACCATCTCTCCTGTGGACTTTTTAATGTCTACAGTCTCAGATCAACACAGCCCTGCCCTTCCCATATTAGATTCTTGATGAATGTGTGTTGTTGTTATTCAGCATGGTTCAATGTGCCCCTTTTTAACTTTGAGCACCCGCCCCTTTAAACCTCTCTGCACGTCCCTGCAGGAGATAATCCGTAGGACGGTCGGGTCGGCGTCGATCTTCACTGACATGATGCGATCCGATATGCGGGTAACTTCGACCACGTTGTGCCGGAGCTTTATTATTAGACTTCTGACACCTGGCAAATAAACTCTCACGCGATATGAGAACATAACAGCAAAAAGCCAGTAGCTGGTACATGAATGGATAAAAATTGGATCCCTCTTAGATTGAATTGGTTGCCCTCTTATATTACGTTGTTTTGAACCTAACCGCATCCACTGAATTAATGCAGTTTTCAGGACAGTAAAAACAGAGAACTCTGATATACACAATTTCTGATTGCTGATAGTGTTTCTTAATGCAAAATGGGCTTCCATTTAAAATGCAATTGCTTTATGTTCGATCTTTAGCGAAGAAGGGTCATTTTTGATTCTGTGGACAAGAATGGTCAC
Source organism: Diplotaxodon limnothrissa (assembly GCF_057381915.1). NCBI lineage: Eukaryota > Metazoa > Chordata > Actinopteri > Cichliformes > Cichlidae > Diplotaxodon > Diplotaxodon limnothrissa. The sequence goes on along the minus strand of NC_140597.1, from coordinate 10,030,523 downwards.
CCCTGTTCGCTGCAATGTAAAATAGTACAACTGCTGTCAGCCTTCATTAAGTTGCATCATTTGAACATTTGCATATTTTTATTCAACTTCTGCAGGATGCTTTGATGAAAGACTCCCTTTTCCCAAGTAGAGGCTTTACTAGAGGTCACAGGAACAGCGCTGCTGTTTTGGATGCGGAAAAATGTTGTCTTTCACTCTACCTGAGCTCAGTGTCCCAGTAAGGGCTCCACCTCATTGTAGCTGACGCTGAAATGTTTGTGTGGGTTGCCATGACAACACCAGAAGTGCATCTGAGATCGTGTCCAAATTCATGGGCTGCATCCTCCTGAGGACTCGGTGTTCTGACAAAACGTCTTACTTTGGCAAAACGTCCTACCGTAAGTAGTTCATGCGTTCTCGGCGGCTCTAGTGACCCTCGAACTCTCGGCTAGCTATCGAGGTGGTGGATAACATACGTCTCCCCCACAAGAGCACGAATCTACAACTTTTCTACTACTGGTTTTACAAGGCGTACACGGTAAAAACATTATGCTGTTATTTGTTAAGCACTTGTGCACCTTGTGAAAAGAAATAAGTGGCTGAGATGGATGTCATATGTGCTATTGATATTATTTTACTCGTTTCTAGTTTTCACGGTGCTCCATGATTGTGAGAGGAATAAAAAAGAATTGTGGACATCAGTACGAAGCATGGATTCTTTTGACCAGAGTAGATACACTGGTCCCTTGAATATACTAATCTTTTTGAGGTGGGTGACTGTTCCTGTGTATTTACAGAAACAATGGTTGTGATAACCTCAGCTGTTTCAGAGGGTGACTGTTCGTTGCTTTGCGCACTTTTAAATCTGTATACAATGGTTTGTTCCCTTTTTGTGTTCTGAGGTTTAAACAAAGATGTACTAGATGTATTATACCGGTCCCTCGAATCTACAAATCTTTTAGATGTGGATGACTGTTCATTTTCATCTGTGTTTACAGAAACACTGGGTGTTGGAACCTCAGTAGTTTCTTTTTGGCTGACAGACTCTGGAGCTGTACAAGAGGAATAAAGAGCTGCAATGCTTTTGTGAACCTGACCTGGGAAGGGAGAGAAATATATTTTTGTTTTGTTTTTGTTTGTCTTCTTGTTTTATTTTATTCCTTGTGGGATTTGGATCCAACAAGTAAAGTATGCATATTATGCACACACACAAACACACATGCAGCTATTACCATTTCTTGTATTCTTGAATAAAGACATTGATCTGACACATTTAAAATGCAGCCAATTGTTTTTATTGTTATATTATTAAGAAAAAAGAAAAGGTGGGGTTGGGGGGATGTAAAGAAGAGCTTAAAGGAAAGGGCTAGAGGAGAGAAAACCCCAACAATTAGCAGGGCATTTTTTTACTTGGACAAATTGTTAATAAAGTTTCCATATCTGTAACAATGATGACAGTATAATTGTTTATAAACAATTATATTGACAATTATATGTGTCCAGTATGTTGGCTCATTTTCTTTTACTTTTTGCATTTGAAAATAAAAGTTGGGCTGATTTTGACACCATTACAAGAAGTGTTGTTAATGATTCTTTTTGAATTAAAATCAGGTTACCACAAATTGTTTTTTAATTTAATTTCATTTGAAATGTTTGTCAGTGGGTAAACAATTCGTAATGCAAAGTCAGAAACATCGAGTTATTCTTGTACTGCATGCTTGCAATAAATAAGTTGTCCTAACAGTCAGTCAAAGGAGCTTGGAAAGAAAAGCGTCTGGACTTCTTTGAGTTGAAGTGACTGATATATATATTTTTTGTCTGTTTGTTTTGTTGGTTTTTGTTTTTTGCCCTTTATCACCATTCCTCTTCCCTGCTGTTTTTCTTTCCCTCTTTCTTTCTCCCCTTTCTTTCCCCCAGTCATGTCTGTCCTATGTGTAGCAAGTGAAAATAAAATAAACAATAAAAACAAAGGTGAATCAAATAGACCAATACGGCAAGGCCGGGATGGTCCATTTGGTAAAGTAAATCCGTTAGTTATATTTAACATAATGTTAAATGGCAACATTCTGTTTACAATGTTACCATTTCACATTATGTTAAATGGTAACATTCTGTTTACAATGTTACCATTTCACATTATGTTAAATGGTAACATTCTGTTTACAATGTTACCATTTAACATTATGTTAAATGGTAACATTCTGTTTACAATGTTACCATTTAACATTATGTTAAATGGTAACATTCTGTTTACAATGTTACCATTTAACATTATGTTAAATGGTAACATTCTGTTTACAATGTTACAATTTTACATTGTGTTAAATGGTAACATTCTGTTTACAATGTTACCATTTCACATTATGTTAAATGGTAACATTCTGTTTACAATGTTACCATTAACACCGTCGATCTTCACTGACATGATGCGATCCGATATGCGGGTAACTTCGACCACGTTGTGCCGGAGCTTTATTATTAGACTTCTGACACCTGGCAAATAAACTCTCACGCGATATGAGAACATAACAGCAAAAAGCCAGTAGCTGGTACATGAATGGATAAAAATGGGATGCAAATGGAATGTGAAGGCAACAGGTAGTAGGGTGAATTAGGGTTTCGTGTGGTCTTCAGTGCATGAATTTTATTGCCACTTTATTTCAACTTTTTATTAATATACTCAAAAGAAAAACAAGAACCACAAAGGAGATTCTTGTGATTCTTGTTTGTGCTATCTGTTTGTGAAAGAAAGCACATTTTACCACATCATACTGTGTTTGCTGCCATTTATTTTACTCGTCCTGCCTGAGTGTCTGGGCTGCGTTTGTCTGTGCACCTTTATTCTGGCCTTCTGCTGATGGGTTTCACATGCTGGGCTTTCCCTCTTGGTCCACACCCAGCAGCCTGCTGCTGACCACACACAGCCTACAAACTGATCCATCCATGCATCCATCCATGCATGCATGGCCTGGTTATTGTTGAGTTATCACCTCCAGCTCCTTGCTCATAACCAGGTAGATACTGGGCTGGGCCTGATCTCTGAGCTCAATAACAATGACAAAAATGCCAAACACTTTACTCTTCATGGTAAAAAATGTTTATAATACAGTAAAAACTGGATGTAGCCAAAATCAGTGTTTTATATACAGTGTAAGTGAACAACATTGCTACACTGCTGGTGTTTGATTGATAGAGGCTTTCTTTATAAGAACTATGATATCATTTCTTTTGCTGATTAACAGTTTTTATATAATTTTTATATCATATATAGCTTTCAAGAAGCCAAAGATCACTGGACGAAAAGACTACAGACCTGTGGCTCTGACATCTGGTCAGGAAGTCTTTTGAGCGCCTGGTTCTCTCCTATCTTAAGACCCTCACGGCCCCCCTCCTGGACCCCCTGCAGTTTGCATACAGAGCCAACAGGTCTGTAGACGATGCCATCAACATGGCCCTACACTTTGTCCTGCAGAATCTATGCTAGGATCCTGTTTGTGGACTTCAGCTCTACCTTCAACACCATCCTTTCAGACCTTCTTCAAGGATTGCTTTCCCAGATGAATGTGCCTGATCCCATCTGCCGGTGGATCACTGACTTCCTGACGGACAGGAAGCAACCAGTGAGGCTGGGGAAGAATGTCTTGGACTCCCGGACCATCAGCACGAGCTCCCCTCAGGGCTGTGTTCTTTCTTCTATGCCCTTCTCCCTGTACACCAACTGCCGCACCTCCAACCACCAGTCTGTCAAATTAATTAAGCTTGCAGATGACACCACCATTATTGGACTCCTCTCAGACGGGGATAAGTCTGCCTACAGGATGGAGGCTGAACATCTGGTGTCCTGATGCAGCCGCAACAACCAGGTGCTGAATAAGTGTTATTTTCATTTACCACTGGCCCAAGTACATTTTTATTGGCTTGTGAACAAAGCTGTAGTTTTTGTATTTTTAAATATTAACGCAATTTAATTGAGACATTATTTATATTATTTCACTTTCAATGTGAAAAATGCTGTAAAAACGTTGAAAATAATGGTCACCCCTGTTCGCTGCAATGTAAAATAGTACAACTGCTGTCAGCCTTCATTAAGTTGCATCATTTAAACATTTGCATATTTTTATTCAACTTCTGCAGGATGCTTTGATGAAAGACTCCCTTTTCCCAAGTAGAGGCTTTACTAGAGGTCACAGGAACAGCGCTGCTGTTTTGGATGCGGAAAAATGTTGTCTTTCACTCTACCTGAGCTCAGTGTCCCAGTAAGGGCTCCGCCTCATTGTAGCTGACGCTGAAATGTTTGTGTGGGTTGCCATGACAACACCAGAAGTGCATCTGAGATCGTGTCCAAATTCATGGGCTGCATCCTCCTGAGGACTCGGTGTTCTGACAAAACGTCTTACTTTGGCAAAACGTCCTACCGTAAGTAGTTCATGCGTTCTCGGCGGCTCTAGTGACCCTCGAACTCTCGGCTAGCTATCGAGGTGGTGGATAACATACGTCTCCCCCACAAGAGCACGAACCTACAACTTTTCTACTACTGGTTTTACAAGGCGTACACGGTAAAAACAGTTCCTTGATCATGAATATGCAAATTGTCATGACCATTGATCAACAATCATTGATCAAAGACCATTGATCGTGGAATAATCTTCCACACTGCACCTAACGTGACAAACTGAAAGCAGTCATTGGGTGGGAAACCTTGAGGAGAACACTTTTGACCTTAGAGAAGAGCTCTGCATAGAAAAGGATCAGGTTTGAACTTAGTTTGTGCAGCTGTACCTTTAACTAAGGCAAGTTCCTGCATCAACTCGTCCTGTTGTCTTTTTGAACTGTGCTTCACTATTCACTACAGATGAATGCACTGTAAACACCTGCGTGTGAGTCACTTTGGTCACTTTGACAGTTGCACTGGTAATAATAATTTTCCCTTTGTGTCCTCAGAGAGAACAGTGATGTTGGTGTGGAGGAGGAGGAGCAGTTGTCCTGCTGTGCTTTGGGTCAAGATGTCTCAGAGGATTCAGTCGCTACCAGTTGTGGCATCTCTGTCCAAAGTAAGAGTCGGTATCCGTGTGCTGATGAACACATTTTTGAAAACTTGACTTCTTGTTTTGTAGGTGCATGAAAAAGATTTCATTCGATTTTTTATGGTATAGGTTTTTTTTCCTGTTTTACTTTGAATGTTGTTTCCTTTCATGTCTCACGTTAGTTTTACTTCCTGCTTTGTGATTGTCTTAATTATTTTTCACCTGGTTTGCTAAAGTTCAGCTGTCATGTTCCCCACCTGCTCACAATATCAGGCAATCCTCAATATATACTACTCAAAACAATCAGAGGAACACACTGAAAACATAATGGCTCTCGCGCGGAGAAAAACATGCTGGAGATCAATACTGATGCAAACTGGGTGATGTGTTAGAAACGAAAGGATTCAATTGTTTGTTGGAAATAAATGATCAAAATACTGGATACTGGCTGAATCCAAATACAAACAGAAAATCAGAGTAAAAAACGCTGCAGCAGGCTTTTCCATTTGGCTCTGATTTCATAGCAGCAGCTCAAAATGAAATAGTTTGTATGGCTGCGTGTGCTGCTGGGCCAAAAGTTTAGCTGGTCATTTGTAGATTTTTAGATGAAATAAAAAACGAGCTCTTACTTTCAGACTCCAGCCCCGCCCTTCAGCAGCATCCTGCTGGCTGGCACAACCTTGCCATTGGCTGCTGCCAGGGACTCAACAGGTTAGAACAAAAATATAAATATTATATCTGAGTTCTTATGTGGACCCGCCTTCCAGACACAACGTCACCTTCCATGAATGTCCACAGGTTAGCGGCCCTCGCTCTGCTGGTCCTCCAAAGTAAGAAAAAATGAGAAAAAATAAGGAGCAGACCAAGCAAAAGAGGGTATTTAAAGAGACAGTGCTCTTAAGGTTCATTTTTGGCGAGTTTTATTATCTAAATGTCATTGTGTCACTTTCTTATGAGGCTTCAGTGAACTGAAAAAGCTTCTGGGATGAGAAGCGAAACGTCTTCAAAAAAGTTAAAGAAGTCCGGTTGCTTTTTTCCCCCAAGCTCCTTAGAGTTCTCTGAAAATGGTCAGGTAGAAGGACTGGACTGAAAATGAGTAAAAAAGCAGCCAAAGCCCAAGGAAGTTGAAAGACTGGAAACTATTGCTGAGGTCATGTCAGTGTAAAAAGTTACCTACAAGTCTGGCACCTTGGAAGCAAAACATAAAGAAATAAGGTGTAAGGCCAAATGTTTGGTCCTGCAGCCAACCGGACCATGAAATATAGAGCACAGGTGAACAAAGTGAGGCAGCAGTTTGCTGATTTCCACCTTGTGCCTTTCATGTTGATCAGCTTAGTAGTTTGCCAGCTTTCTAGCTGTTAAAGACTTTTGGCGAGAGGTTATTCATATTTGAACTCTAATTGAACCCCTCTTTTTTACTGTTTTTTTGTTTGTTTGTTTTGGGGGTTTTTTGTTGTCTTAGATGGCCTGACTCAGCAGGTGGGGGCAGTTTCTGAGTTCACCTTCGTTCAAACAGTGCAGAAATGGTTTCGCTATGCTCCAGACCGGATGGGTGGTGCAGGACGCCCGATATCCAGCCCCGTCATGGAGTAAACTAAAAACAGTAAATAATACATTTAACAAACAAGCAAGCTCTAAATTCAAGCGGAGAGACTGCAGACGTAGCCGCACCATTCCAGGGATTTTTGGTTAGCATGAGGGGTCTAGCCAGGACCCTTACTGGATACTTGGTGGGAATCGAACGTGCGACTCCAAAGATGTGTAGTATTACCACTACACTATCCAGCTGCGCTACACTATCCAACAAAAAAAGTTTTTAGAAAATTTGATAAAGTCTGATGCTTAATATTGTAGGGATATTAATATCCCTACAATATTAATACGGATTAATAACACAGAGAAGTCATACTTCTGTTATGACAGAATTAATTGGGTAAATTATATTTACAATTGTAACATTGTAAACTTAATGTTATGATTTTACATTATATTAAATTGTAACATGATGTAAAATCGTAACATTGTAAACTTAACGTTACAATTTTACATTATGTTGCAATTTAACATAATGTGAAATTGTAACATTGTAAACATAATGTTACAATTGGAACATCAGTCCATCTATCCATGCATCTTCATCTGCTTTATCCGAGGCCGGGTCGCGGGGGCAGCAGCCTAAGCAAAGAGGCCCAGACCCAACACGCTGTGTACTCACCTTTGCTAAGTACATGTGAGATCTTGAATAAAAAAAACAAAACAAAACACACTTTTCTTTTCTGTTTTATTGAAAGCACTTTACAGAAAGTGTAATTGTTTGTAATGAAGAAAGAAGTAGGTAGGTTTGCATGTGTAATTAGTGTGTTATTGCAGAAGAAGCTTAATGTGTAGTTTGCAAAAACAATGGGAAAAAAAGATGGTTGAAGAAGAAAAGATAAATGACCTTTTTTTTAAGTATTCCCTTGGCCGGTCGTTTGGCTTATGACATGTGGCGGGGACTCTGCTACAGAACTCCGCCAGTTCGAACCCCCCACGAACTCACTGCCACGGCCCTGCGCGGGGGGCGGGGAAACGCGCTCGCATTTCCTTTTTGCTTTTTCCTGCTCGAGCCAAGTCCTCCGCCCGCTCTTCATCTCTCTCATTACCCCTTATTACCTTACACTCATGCCTTTGCCTTTCACCACTTCAAAACGAAGCCTACTTCAATATTACCTTCATACGCTCTCTTTGCTTTTGGCTTTCCTCATGCTGTGTACTCACCTTTGCTAAGTACATGTGAACAGATCTTGAATAAAAAAAACAAAACAAAACACACTTTTCTTTTCTGTTTTATTGAAAGCACTTTACAGAAAGTGTAATTGTTTGTAATGAAGAAAGAAGTAGGTAGGTTTCCATGTGTAATTAGTGTGTGATAATGCTGCAGAAGAAGCTTAATGTGTACTTTGGAAAACCGATGGGGGAAAAAGCTGGCTGAAGAAGAAATGATAAATGTCCTTTTTTTTCAAGCCTTCTCTCAGCCGGCAGTTTCAGTGCCACGGCCCTTGCTTGGTGGGCGGGGAGACGTGCACTGGCGTTTCCTTTTTGCTTTTTCCTGCTCTCGCCAAGTCCTCCGCCCGCTCTACATCTCTCTTATTAGCTTTTATTACCGGACAATCACAATCAAGAGATGTTGAATAAAAAAAAAGAAAAGAAAAGAAAAGCTACTTTTGTTTTGTGTTTTATTGAAAGCACTTTACAGAAAGTGTAATTGTTTGTAATGAAGAAAGAAGTAGGTAGGTTTGCATGTGTAATTAGTGTGTTATTGCAGAAGAAGCTTAATGTGTAGTTTGCAAAAACAATGGGAAAAAAAGGTGGCCGAAGAAGAAAAGATAAATGTCCTTTTTTTTAAGTATTCCCTCGGCCGGTCGTTTGGCTTATGACATGTGGCGAGGACTCTGCTACAGAACTCCGCCAGTTCGAACCCCCCACGAACTCAGTGCCACGGCCCTGTGCGGGGGGCGGGGAAACGCACTCGCATTTCCTTTTTGCTTTTTCCTGCTCGAGCCAAGTCCTCCGCCCGCTCTTCATCTCTCTCATTACCCCTTATTACCTTACACTCATGCCTTTGCCTTTCACCACTTCAAAACGAAGCCTACTTCAATATTACCTTCATACGCTCTCTTTGCTTTTGGCTTTCCTCATGCTGTGTACTCACCTTTGCTAAGTACATGTGAACAGATCTTGAATAAAAAAACAAAACAAAACACACTTTTCTTTTCTGTTTTATTGAAAGCACTTTACAGAAAGTGTAATTGTTTATGATGAAGAAAGAAGTAGGTAGGTTTCCATGTGTAATTAGTGTGTTATTGCAGAAGAAGCTTAATGTGTACTTTGGAAAAACGATGAGAAAAAAAGGTGGCCGAAGAAGAAATGATAAATGTCCTTTTTTTTCAAGCCTTCTCTCAGCCGGCAGTTTCAGTGCCACGGCCCTCGCTTGGGGGGTGGGGAGACGTGCCCCCCAAGGAGACCTGCTAGATTGTTCAGAAGGTTGTTCTCATCCATCCAGATGGAGGATCACTAACAGGAGCGTGGAAGACTCCAGAATCCACTCTGGCTGGAATCCGGTGGATATGCAGTGTGTACAGGTACAGGACCATTTAAACGGACAGCATTTATAGAATGACTATTAAAAGTCAGCGAGTGTCAGTAATGTTAATGTGGTTATGTTAGTAATACACCGAGTGCTAATATAAGAGCTTTAAGATGCATTTGTAGATATTATTACGTGTTTTACCGTCTTTATGGTGCTAGCTTAAAGTTACGGTGTAAACGTTAGCTTATATTGGAGGAAAGCTGTTACTGGTTAAACGATGTTAGCACAGAAATATTAGCTTCTGTCATGACTGATGAAGTTACTAGTTAATAAAGTTTTCAGTAAAGTGATTAATCGCAGCCACAGGTTGACAGCAAATATCTCGATTAGCTTCAGTGCATCTGTAATAAATATGTGCAAGTTTCAGTGCTTCGTTTAAACTGTATGATACTTATACTGACCCAGGGTCAGTGTAAAATACAATCCTAGCTGTGTGAACAAAGCCACTGTAAATTTAATCCTGCATGACAAACCTCAGGATGCAGATTATTATTACTCTTTCCTGCTGGCACACCTGAGAGTCAGCTAGAAACTTATAGTGACGTGGACATCATGCAAAGACTGCCAGACTCTGTAATACTGCAAATGATCAGTGACTCAGGTTAACACTAAACTTCAAACGGTACCTCTGTGTGCTGAACATCTAGGATTGAGTCAGGCTGCATTGACTGTGGGACTTTAATGTGTTAAAAGCAGGTTGAAGACGGCTCAGAAACATTTGAAGATTAAAATTTAGCATTATGGCTGCTGGTGGTTTGTAATATCTACTCAGCTGTATTTTTGTTACTAATTTATGTTTGTTGTTGTTTAACACAGATTTCAGAAGAGCAAATATGCTTAATAGTTTAACTAGATTTCATTTGTCAGTGTTTGACTGCTGAGTCACCGGAAGAACTCATTTCATTCATTCTCCATATGATGTTAATTTACAGAAATGTTTCACAGGAACTGATTTCTCCCAAAGGTTGAACTAGTGTGTTTCCATAGATTACCTCTGTATGAATGTACTTCTTAAATGAAGGCAAGTGTTTGTCCTTTTTTGTTCCTCAGGTACAGTACGTGATATCAAGGGCAGGTGGTCAACACTGGGGACAAGAAGCAGACATACTTCCAAGAGGGAGCTGCAGTGAGGTCAGAGGTCAGAATCTGAAACAGCTCAGGTTTATATTTTAGAGGTTATAAAAAATCAAAATGTATTTATAAAGAAACCTTTAAATAATAGTCATAATTATGATTATTATAAGAAATATCAAACATTTAAGTGGATTTTCTGTTACACATATTGTGTTAGCCCTGCGATAAACTGGCAGCCTGTCTTTGTCCTGTATCAGCTGGGATAGGCTTCATCCTCCCGCAACCTTGAATTGGATACATTTTATTCCAATTATGTAATCTGATCATTTACAAACTCAAGGTATCTAATCAAAATGTAAGTAATAATTATAAAATGGGAAAGCAGAAATAAGTGTGACATAAATGTAAATGTGTGAGCTGACATAGAGCTACATGCAGTCTGAAAAACCTTTGTTGTCAAGTTTGCAGGTATATCAGCACGAGACATTCTTACATAGAAGAGACATTAAAGTCTCTAACTCAGTGAAGCATTATTGGTCCCGTCTGTTTGGATAAATATAGTAAGTTGATGTATGTCCATTTATTGACACATTTTCTTAAGTGCTTATCCAGTTCAGGATCACAGTGGAGCTGCAGCTGGATATGTTCACTAAATAAACCTTACAAAAGTTAACAATAAACCTGCATCCATGTACGTTGTTGTCCACAGGATGAGAAAATCAAACTGGAACACTGTGGAACATGTTAATAAATGTTTGTGTGTTTATGCCTGTGTCTTTCACAGGAGGCGCTGGAAGGTTTCCCTAATAGTTCCTGGTGAATCAAAGCAGAACCATAAAGGTTGCTGGACTGCATGATGGCCTTACCCCTGAGCAGTCATCCTGTTAAAGGATGAACCAGTTAGAAGCTGTTTTCAAAGTAGCTGAGCAGATTTCATCTCAAGTAAGCGATTAACTGTTTGTTCATCTGTTCCGCCACTTAAAGAGCATTTAAGGACGTCTTTTGAGTGTCCAGTTGAATTAATTCTACTGGCTCTCATGGTCATTTGTTATTATAGTCATATTTTTCATGTTCATCCAGCTATTTAGTAAATTCTATCTATTTAGTAATATCCGTCAGCTATAAAATGTAATATAAATATAAAAATATCTAAATATCTCCTGCCCTTTATGTTTTAATGATGTAAGTCTGTTATCGTGTTACATTAGCATTCCTCACATATCAATGAGATGCTGTACAGTACAATCCTACTGACACAGCAGAGGGATAACGACAGCTATTCAACATCGTTACACGACACATTCGAGCTGCATGACGCAGACAAAGTGACTAAATCATCTTTTTGTGGTTTATTGTCTTCAAACCAGCAGACAAAGCCGATGGCAGAAGATGTCGGAGAAGAACTTCAGGCCGTGGACTGAAAAGGTATTTTTTTCTTGTTATCAAAAGACATTTGGAGTGGCAGCTTCTACAACTGGTTGTGCTAAAGTAAAGCTTACAGTCTAAGAAATCACAGTGTTGATATTCAGCACAAAGAGAAAAGCTCACTTGTTTGAATTTATTTACAATCATAGTTTTATAAATTCTGACTGTAAACAGCTTTTACAGCTTTGATATTGTTTGACACTCGATATCAGGTGATAGGGTTTAATTTAAAGGTTTCTGTGTCCCAATGAGCCATTTACACTGATCAGTGTCAGTTTAACTGTAACACATTCATTATTTAGATTCAACAAAGAAATAACTGAATGTAAAAAATGGCAGCCCTCAGGCAGGTTTATAGAGATACATGCATGCATTATGAAATTTATGTATCCCAGATAATTGTTATTCATCTAGTCATGGCAGACCTACCTCTTCCTCCCAAGTTAACTGCAACCCAAAATAACTAGTGGGGCTATTTACACACTCACAACCAGTGTGGGGTAAAAAGAGCCACCAAAAAACTGTCAGCCACAGATGTGCTAGAAGAGTTAGAAGCTCTACTTATGGAGAAACTTTCTAAGTCTAACAGGGGACAGGAACTCCTGCCCAAGTAACATGATATAAGCCCACATACAGCCCAGCCATAAAGTGAACCAAGTTAAAGACAGCATGGGACCAAATGCATGTAACCAGCCTGCACCCACCTGACATTTCTTCCTCCTGAATTAAATGAATGAAGGGATGAAAGTTAAATGACTACAAACCTAAAGCCACTAGTTCCCACACTGGAGCTCCCTGACACTGTGTGTTAACTGTATTTAGCTTGTATCAACAGTTGTAACAGGCTAAGCCACCTGAGACACTGCATTGAATTTGTTCCTGTCTTACTGGTTTCAGCTGACTGGTTTCAACTCAGATATTCTGCTTTTTCCTTTCAGTAGATCAAAGCAGCTCGTGCTCCTTCTGCTTCCAATTTAGAAGAAGAAGAAGAAGGCGAAGGCTTCAGCGAAGTGGCGTTCATGGTCTCAGTGAACAGTCACGGTCACACACTGCATGTGGTTTTAAAAGCAACATGTCTGTTCACCACAACAATGGAGATGTGTAATATTAGTGCAGCTATGGTTTGTTCTTGAACATCAGTTCTGTTTTCTACTTTGATCACTCAGACCAAAAAAGTGTTGTTTTCAGATTCTTTCTTTTAAATCTATAAAGCACCTGTTCATTTTTTTTATTACAATTAGTTTCACATAAATGTTAGTGTTTCCTTTTATGATCTTTTAATGCTTACACTACACTGTACATGAAATCAAACCTAATAATGAGGCAGATAACATTCCTGTTACGATCCAGACTAGTGGTCTTACTGGGGCCGGTGAACAGGACTGTAAGCTTGCCATTGTGCCAGTTAAAGTAAAATCAAAGAGAGGTCAAAGAATAGTGGAAACGTATGCCTTTCTGGACCAAGGGAGTTCAGCATCCTTTTGTACAGCGGGTCTTATGGACAAGCTGAATATTGCTGGGAGGAGGACAAAGATTCTCCTGCGCACCATGGGACAGGAGAAAGTGGTGGACAGTTTCATTGTACCTGAACTTGAAGTTGCTGGATTGGACAGTGACATGTACTGTGATATGCCTAACCTCTTCACTCAGCATAAAATGCCTGTAGATATTGGTAACATCCCAAATCAACAGGACCTGGTTGACTGGCCACATTTGAAGCATGTTCATTTGCCAGAAATTAAGGCCAATGTTGAGCTTTTGATTGGCATGAATATGCCCAGAGCTCTAGAACCTTTGGAGGTCATCCGGAGTGTAGGTGATGGACCCTTTGCCATTAGGACTGTGCTCGGCTGGACTGTGAATGGGCCACTTAATCGAGAATGCTGTGGAAGGCCAGGATGTTTGGCAACAGTTACCGCCAACAGAGTTTCTGCTGTCACACTGGACAAGCTATGGAAACAGCAGTTCAAGATGGATTTTCCTGAGAGCAGCAATGATGAACAGATGGGGCTGTCAAAGGAAGACTTGAAGTTCCTGGAATTGGCCAGCAAGATGGTGACTTTGGGGGATTGGCACTACAGCATTGCCCTGCCACTAAAAGACCGAGACATAAGAATGCCTGACAACTGTGCAATTGAGCAACGAGCCTTAGGTTTGAAGAAAAGGTTCATCAGAGATAAAGACTTTCATAAAGACTACACTGCCTTCATGACAGATCTTATATCTAGAGGATATGCAAAGAGAGTCCCAGTCACAGAATTAGAGCGCCAGAAATGGGGAAGGATTAAACGTAACTTTGTTCCTGGAGATGTGGTCCTTATAGTGGATGATTCTGCACCTCGTGGTTCTTGGCTCATTGGGAGAGTCACCGGAGCTGCACCAGATGAAAGGGGGCTTGTGCGTCAGGTCTGGATTAAGACCCCAACCAGCCATGTGTGCAGACCCATCACAAAGATATGCCTTCTTCAGGAGGCCTCTGACCCATGACTATGACATTTTTGACACAGTGTGACATAACTAACTTTGAATTGACTTTAATGTTATGAGATGTACATCAGACTGACTATATTTAGGCTAAGTGCTGGTAACCTCTGGCCTATGACTGACTGACCATGTGCAGACAGAAGAAAAGAAGAGAAGACATGAGAAAATAACTTTGGTGGACTTTTGAGTATGTTATGTTGTCTCACTGGGTGTCTGTGATATGATGAAGTGTGTGTTGTGAGTTATGGTGTTGGATGTGTAATTATTACTGTAAAAATGTAATAATTAGGGGCCGGAATGTTGTGGATAGGCGTAGCTTTGGGTCACGTGGTGTCAGTAATAGTGATTGCTATATCACCTGTTCACGGCCCGAGGGAAATTTTGTGAATGAGTGGGTGATGGGGGAAGTCGACTTTTGCTGACCGCTCAAGCGTCCCAAGGCGTTCCCAGGCCAGCCGAGAGATATAATCTCTCCAGCGTGTCCTGGGTCTGCCCCGGGGCCTGCTCCTGGTGGGACATGCCTGGAACACCTCACCCAGGAGGCGCCCAGGGGGCATCCTTGTCAGATGCCCGAACCACCTCAGCTGGCTCCTTTCGATGTGGAGCAGCAGCTGCTCTACTCTGAGCCCCTCCCGGACGGCCGAACTTCTCACCCTATCTCTAAGGGAGAGGCCAGCCACCCTTCGGAGGAAGCTCATTTCTGCCGCTTGTATACGCGATCTCGTTCTTTCGGTCACTACCCACAGCTCGTGGCCATAGGTGAGGGTAGGGATTGTAACATTGTAAACATAATACAATTTTACATTATGTTACTGTCAGAGTCGGACGGTGCCCCGACCGGTCGACCTGTGTGTGTGTGTTTTTTTGTTCTCCTCTCTCGCTCCGCTTTTTCTCCGCTGCGATTGTTACCTCCGACCCGTAAGTGCTGCCACTCTGAGCTGCCTAATAAGCCTGGACGCGATCGAGACGGAGAGACGGAAGGGGACACTTCACTGATTCTAGGGAGTTTTGTGGACACACGAGGGGAGACGGGGAGAGGAGCACTGAAGGGACTTGCACTGTGGATAACTGTGGATTGATTTTGGCTTCACTGTAAATAAAGACACTGTTCAACTTAAACGAGAAGTCCGCGTCTAGGTTCGCTAACTCACCACCCTTAACAGCTACAATTTAACATCATGTAAAATTGTAACATCATGTTTACAATGTTACAATTTGTAAATTGTAACATTGTAAACATAATGTTACAATTTTATATGATGTTAAACTGTAACATAAAGTAAAATTGTAACATTATGTTTACGATGTTACAATTTTACATTATGTTAAATTGTTACATAATGTAAAATTGTAACATTATGTTTACAATGTTACAATTTGTAAATTGTAACATTGTAAACATAATGTTACAATTTTATATGATGTTAAACTGTAACATAATGTAAAATTGTAACATTATGTTTACAATGTTACAATTTGTAAATTGTAACATTGTAAACATAATGTTAACAATTTTATATGATGTTAAACTGTAACATAATGTAAAATTGTAACATTATGTTTACAATGTTACAATTTTACATTATGTTAAATTGTAACATAATGCTTAACAGATAATGGTTATCCTCTTTTTATATCATACATCATTGTCTCTGTAGGAGGGTCTGGAGCACTCCCTGCTGAGCCGCTGGGCTCAGTACCTTGCAGGCAGGTCCGACGATGACTTCATCATCTCACCTGAGCTCAAAATTCTGGTGCGTGAAGGCGTCCCTCGGGAGTATCGGCAGAGAGTGTGGCGCTGTTTGGTCCGAGCCAGAACTTTGACAAGCCAAGAGTGCCACATGCAACGCTATCAGCAGGTACAGCTGTAGAGAGAGAGAGTGCTTTATCCGCACCTGAGCACAGGTGGCTCCTCCTCCTTCCTGTTGGGAATGCTGGCGAGCACTCAGTAATCCTGTTCTGTTTCCAGCTGTGTGAGAAGAGTCGGACAGCTCCTAATCCTGCCTCCAGGCAGGTCCAGCTGGACCTTCACCGAACCCTGACGACCAATCAGCACTTCTCCTCGCCGTCCAGCCCCGCCCTCCAGCCCCGCCCTCCAGCAGCTCCGCCGCATCCTTCTGGCCTTCTCCGGGCATAACCCTGCCATTGGCTACTGCCAGGTACTCAACAGGTCAGAACAAAAGTATAAATTTTATATCTGAGTTCTTATGTGGACCCGCCTTCCAGGCAGAACCTCACCTTCCATCAATGTCCACAGGTTAGCGGCCCTCGCTCTGCTGGTCCTCCAAAGAGACGAAGACGCCTTCTGGTGTCTGGTGGCAGTGGTGGAAGCCATCATGCCTCAGGACTACTACACCAAGAATCTGGTGGCCTCTCAGGTCAGCAGACACACTCACCTGCTTGCCTGCTGTGATCTGTTTTAGTGATCAGTGAGGCTGATCTCTGTGAGTCTTTGTGCTCAGGCGGACCAGCGCGTGCTGAAGGACTTCATGGCGGAGAAGCTTCCTCGCCTGGCATCTCACTTTGAGGATCACAACATTGACGTCTCTCTGGTCACCTTCAACTGGTTCCTGGTGGTTTTTGTGGAGAGTCTGCCCAGCGACATCCTGATGCCTCTGTGGGACGCCTTCCTGTATGAGGGTACCAAGGTACCATACACCCGAACACACCATGACAGAAATGCAGACAACACTTGAATGCACCACAGTAGTGTCCATGGAAACAAAAATGATTTTGTTTTGACCTTTAGATGTCTTTATTTACATTTTAGGAGTAATAAGACATTGTTTACTAAGCATGGGGAACTGTCATGTGACATGAAATAGGAGTGGGAAAGCAGATCATTCTAGTAACGACCTCACAGTCTACCACAAGCAGCGTAAATCCAGACGATGAGCGGGACAATGGCTTTGGGCTTGTTTCTGCAATGTGACAAATGCAGCACAGCTTTTACATCGTTTGTCTCAGGAAATAAAATCACAGTTCAGACACAGAAATATATACCACACAGGGATAAATGCTGACAACAGCTTCAGCCACGTAGATCCAACCCAAAAGTTTAATTTAAACTTAAAGCTCAACTACCAAGTAAGTTAATATTATCTGGCAACTGAGGAACCAAGTGGCTTATTGGAAATCGATCAGAGCTGTAATGAGTAAAGGGCCCAACTGCACCACAACTGAAAGAGTAATTTTATGACTCACCTCCTCAAAGTTTCCAATTAATTGTGTGGCGTGAGTGTCCTGTTATGAAATGCGTGTCTGTGCTGCAGGTGATCTTCAGATACACTCTGGCTCTGTTCAAATACAAAGAGGACGACATCCTGAAGATTCACGACAGCGTGGAGATCTACCAGTACCTACGCTTCTTCACAAAGACCGTCTCCAATGCCAGGTACGCACTCGCCTCCACCCGCCTTAATCTACGAGCTGTTACACTCTCAGAAGTGTAGCGGATGTAGCTGTTGAATCTTTGAGCTTCAAACCCTTTTTACTGAAATTTTGTGAGAAGTTTAAATTTCCCTGATCACAGTAACAACGATTTAAAGATTTTTAAGTATCTGCAGCTCTCGGATACATGTGGTCCAGTCAGTCCAGTATTTCCTGCTCAAACTGCAGTACCTGAAGTATCAAGCAGCATAAAACAGAAACACTCAAGCTGATCAGTTTCCAGTTCCTCTGTGTTGGTGATCGAGTCCTTTCCACCTGCGTGTGTCCATGCAGGAAGCTGACCAGCATCGCCTTCAACGACATGAACCCATTCCCCAGCCGGCTGCTGAGGAACCGGCGAGTGCTCCACCTGGAGCGCCTGCAGGCGGAGCTGCGTGAGCTGGAGGAGCAGCACAAGGAGGTCATCACCGAGAGCGTCGTACGGAAAGACAAAGAGCTCGACGTCATGGTGAGCGAGGACGACGAGGACCTCTGATCACACGGGACGCTTCAGCTGCTCACTTCGAGACGACGATGAGTTTTCCATGAGTTCAAGAGAATTTCACTAAACCGGCTGTTAACTGGTTTCCTTCACACCAAACACAGGATTGTGTCAGGTTCACCATCTCTACTAACACTACAAGGAAACAGACGCATACAGATTTAACTGCATCACATCTCTGAAACAAGCTTGCAGTAAACAAATGTGTACTGTGTTCACGTGTGTAATAAGTCAGGCTGCAGAAATGTGCAGATGTATTTCAGTGAATTCATTTGGATTAATATGTGATAGCTTATTTATTTCATTGCATCTTTTGCTTTATACCTAAAAATGCGTGACATTTCTAAATGTAGTCACATCCCTATGAAACATGGTTGATTATCAGCTGTAGTCACAGCTGGTGATAAAGTAATTAAAATGTCCAGCTATTCAAAAATAGGGCATTCTGCACAATGAGTACTTTTTGGTACTTGAAGTATATTTTGATGCTGATGCTTCAGGGCATTGTGCTGCATTGTCGAAGCTCTCTGGGCTTCCGGTTAGAACGACCTCACAGTGTTTTATTTTGATCTGGTGTAAAGTGCATTGTGCAGAAATGACAGCATGATAGTCACATGATAAAACTGACTTTTCTTTTTTTTTTAATTTTACTGGGTGTGCATCTTGTTCAAATGTCTTTTTCAGCATTTGTACATAAATATTCTGTATATAAATATTTGATTTTCATTTATTTTACAGAGTCCTTTATTTTGTTTCACAAATATGACATTCATGTCAAATGACATCTGCAGACTTTATAATGACCAGCAGGGGGCAGTGTATTGCAGTCTATGAGAACATTTACTGAGACCTGTTTCATGCACTAGTTTCATGTCTCATTGAATCCAACATGATGTTGATTTTGTAAATTAAGGTCACATGTTCATCACATCTAATTTCAAAACACTGATCAATTTTTTTAAAAAATGAATTCCATACCAATTGCAGGAATAAAATAGGAATAAATAACAAACGAGAAATACATACAAAACAAGAGAAAGGCACACATGAGAGAACAGGTCACATGACAGCACAGCATTATCTACCCACAATTTGAACTAAATAACAGATAGCACAGGCAATGAAAACAAACGGAAATCAGAATAAATTTAAAAACTTTTATTGATGTTAACTTGAAGTGCTGAATTAGCCCTGTTGTCAGTTCAAATCACTTCAATCTATAGCGCACTTTAAGGTCTTTAGACCTTGAAAAGTAATACACTGCAAGGTAAGCTTGCAGCATCTTACTTTAAGGTCAACTGTGAAACTTTGTGGAAAGCCTGAGACAAGTTGATGAGTCAGTGAAGCGCACTTCCTTCTGATGACGGCTATACTGAGGTGAGTTTTTAAGCATATCCTGAACTTTATTCATTATTAGACTTCTGACACCTGGCAAATAAACTCTCATGCGATATGAGAACATAACAGCAAAAAGCCAGTAGCTGGTACATGAATGGATAAAAATTGGATCCCTCAGGGAGGCGCCACCACTTGATCTTCTCCACCGTCGTGGTTGGTGTTCTTCGTCGTCGTTGGCCAAGGTTGAGTCGGAGATCCATCACAAGTAGCCGATGTTGAGGGCCAATATTGGTTGATGGTATGACTTTTACGTTCGTGACTAGGCTGAGATGGGGTCTTCGGACTAGCCAGTAGTCGATTTGGGTGTCTCTGCCGCCGCTGGAGTACGTGATGAGGTGTGCCGGCTTCTTTTTGAAGAAGGTGTTGGTCACGGCAAGATCGTGGGCCTCTGCGTAGTCCAGTACCCGGCAACCGTCGTCATTTCTGGTCCCAAATCCTTGGCCGCCATGGAATCGGTGATATCCGTCTCTCCCCTTGCCTACATGTCCATTTAGGTCGCCGCCTACCGCCACGTGTTCCTCAGGGCTAATTGTTTGCAGGTGGTCGTCGAGGGCGCGCCAGAATTCTGTCTTCTCCTCGTCGGGGCAGTTGGTCTGTGGTGCATAGCAGGAGATAATCCGTAGGACGGTCGGGTCGGCGTCGATCTTCACTGACATGATGCGATCCGATATGCGGGTAACTTCGACCACGTTGTGCCGGAGCTTTATTATTAGACTTCTGACACCTGGCAAATAAACTCTCACGCGATATGAGAACATAACAGCAAAAAGCCAGTAGCTGGTACATGAATGGATAAAAATTGGATCCCTCTTAGATTGAATTGGTTGCCCTCTTATATTACGTTGTTTTGAACCTAACCGCATCCACTGAATTAATGCAGTTTTCAGGACAGTAAAAACAGAGAACTCTGATATACACAATTTCTGATTGCTGATAGTGTTTCTTAATGCAAAATGGGCTTCCATTTAAAATGCAATTGCTTTATGTTCGATCTTTAGTGAAGAAGGGTCATTTTTGATTCTGTGGACAAGGGATGCAAATGGAATGTGAAGGCAACAGGTAGTAGGGTGAATTAGGGTTTCGTGTGGTCTTCAGTGCATGAATTTTATTGCCACTTTATTTCAACTTTTTATTAATATACTCAAAAGAAAAACAAGAACCACAAAGGAGATTCTTGTGATTCTTGTTTGTGCTATCTGTTTGTGAAAGAAAGCACATTTTACCACATCATACTGTGTTTGCTGCCATTTATTTTACTCGTCCTGCCTGAGTGTCTGGGCTGCGTTTGTCTGTGCACCTTTGTTCTGGCCTTCTGCTGATGGGTTTCACATGCTGGGCTTTCCCTCTTGGTCCACACCCAGCAGCCTGCTGCTGACCACACACAGCCTACAAACTGATCCATCCATGCATCCATCCATGCATGCATGGCCTGGTTATTGTTGAGTTATCACCTCCAGCTCCTTGCTCATAACCAGGTAGATACTGGGCTGGGCCTGATCTCTGAGCTCAATAACAATGACAAAAATGCCAAACACTTTACTCTTCATGGTAAAAAATGTTTATAATACAGTAAAAACTGGATGTAGCCAAAATCAGTGTTTTATATACAGTGTAAGTGAACAACATTGCTACACTGCTGGTGTTTGATTGATAGAGGCTTTCTTTATAAGAACTATGATATCATTTCTTTTGCTGATTAACAGTTTTTATATAATTTTTATATCATATATAGCTTTCAAGAAGCCAAAGATCACTGGACGAAAAGACTACAGACCTGTGGCTCTGACATCTGGTCAGGAAGTCTTTTGAGCGCCTGGTTCTCTCCTATCTTAAGACCCTCACGGCCCCCCTCCTGGACCCCCTGCAGTTTGCATACAGAGCCAACAGGTCTGTAGACGATGCCATCAACATGGCCCTACACTTTGTCCTGCAGAATCTATGCTAGGATCCTGTTTGTGGACTTCAGCTCTACCTTCAACACCATCCTTTCAGACCTTCTTCAAGGATTGCTTTCCCAGATGAATGTGCCTGATCCCATCTGCCGGTGGATCACTGACTTCCTGACGGACAGGAAGCAACCAGTGAGGCTGGGGAAGAATGTCTTGGACTCCCGGACCATCAGCACGAGCTCCCCTCAGGGCTGTGTTCTTTCTTCTATGCCCTTCTCCCTGTACACCAACTGCTGCACCTCCAACCACCAGTCTGTCAAATTAATTAAGCTTGCAGATGACACCACCATTATTGGACTCCTCTCAGACGGGGATAAGTCTGCCTACAGGATGGAGGCTGAACATCTGGTGTCCTGATGCAGCCGCAACAACCAGGTGCTGAATAAGTGTTATTTTCATTTACCACTGGCCCAAGTACATTTTTATTGGCTTGTGAACAAAGCTGTAGTTTTTGTATTTTTAAATATTAACGCAATTTAATTGAGACATTATTTATATTATTTCACTTTCAATGTGAAAAATGCTGTAAAAACGTTGAAAATAATGGTCACCCCTGTTCGCTGCAATGTAAAATAGTACAACTGCTGTCAGCCTTCATTAAGTTGCATCATTTGAACATTTGCATATTTTTATTCAACTTCTGCAGGATGCTTTGATGAAAGACTCCCTTTTCCCAAGTAGAGGCTTTACTAGAGGTCACAGGAACAGCGCTGCTGTTTTGGATGCGGAAAAATGTTGTCTTTCACTCTACCTGAGCTCAGTGTTTCAGTAAGAGCTCCGCCTCATTGTAGCTGACGCTGAAATGTTTGTGTGGGTTGCCATGACAACACCAGAAGTGCATCTGAGATCGTGTCCAAATTCATGGGCTGCATCCTCCTGAGGACTCGGTGTTCTGACAAAACGTCTTACTTTGGCAAAACGTCCTACCGTAAGTAGTTCATGCGTTCTCGGCGGCTCTAGTGACCCTCGAACTCTCGGCTAGCTATCGAGGTGGTGGATAACATACGTCTCCCCCACAAGAGCACGAACCTACAACTTTTCTACTACTGGTTTTACAAGGCGTACACGGTAAAAACATTATGCTGTTATTTGTTAAGCACTTGTGCACCTTGTGAAAAGAAATAAGTGGCTGAGATGGATGTCATATGTGCTATTGATATTATTTTACTCGTTTCTAGTTTTCACGGTGCTCCATGATTGTGAGAGGAATAAAAAAGAATTGTGGACATCAGTACGAAGCATGGATTCTTTTGACCAGAGTAGATACACTGGTCCCTTGAATATACTAATCTTTTTGAGGTGGGTGACTGTTCCTGTGTATTTACAGAAACAATGGTTGTGATAACCTCAGCTGTTTCAGAGGGTGACTGTTCGTTGCTTTGCGCACTTTTAAATCTGTATACAATGGTTTGTTCCCTTTTTGTGTTCTGAGGTTTAAACAAAGATGTACTAGATGTATTATACCGGTCCCTCGAATCTACAAATCTTTTAGATGTGGATGACTGTTCATTTTCATCTGTGTTTACAGAAACACTGGGTGTTGGAACCTCAGTAGTTTCTTTTTGGCTGACAGACTCTGGAGCTGTACAAGAGGAATAAAGAGCTGCAATGCTTTTGTGAACCTGACCTGGGAAGGGAGAGAAATATATTTTTGTTTTGTTTTTGTTTGTCTTCTTGTTTTTTTTTTTGTTTTTTTTTTATTCATATTTTGAATGGACAGAAACGTTAACAAATATACAACTGGAATAATCATACTGTCAGTTCTCTGTCCGTTTCTTAACAACAACCAACAAATAAGGACTAACAGTAACTAAGACAAACAGACAAACAAACAAACAAACAAACAAAAAAAACCCAAAAAAAACCAAAAAAAAAAACCCAGGAGAAACAAAATGATATACCGCCTCCTGGGAAACATCAGCAAAAACAAAAGTAATGGGGGCAAAACACCCAGGTGCCTAAAAACAAAACATAACCTTGACCACTGATGACATTAAGACAATTTCTTCCCTCTACTGACTTTCAAAGTAAAAAAAAAAGAAAAAGAAAAAAAAAGACAACAACAAAAATACCAATGACACATGAAACCCCCCCCCCCCCCCCCCCCAAAAGAACATTTATCATAATATCTAGGAGACATTGTCGATGTACACCAAAAAAGGACCCCAGACCTGCTCAAAAATGTCTTCTCTCCCCTTAATTCTGTACATAACCCGTTCATATGATGCCATCTTAGACATTTGTTCAGTCCATTCCCTGAGAGAACAGGGGCTGGATGACTTCCAGTGCCTAAGTATTATCCTGCATCCAGTTATGAAAGCCAGACGCATCCACAATCTCTGTTTTTTTGAAAGGATAATTTGTCTTCTTGTTTTATTTGATTCCTTGTGGGATTTGGATCCAACAAGTAAAGTATGCATATTATGCACACACACAAACACACATGCAGCTATTACCATTTCTTGTATTCTTGAATAAAGACATTGATCTGACACATTTAAAATGCAGCCAATTGTTTTTATTGTTATATTATTAAGAAAAAAGAAAAGGTGGGGGTGGGGGGATGTAAAGAAGAGCTTAAAGGAAAGGGCTAGAGGAGAGAAAACCCCAACAATTAGCAGGGCATTTTTTTACTTGGACAAATTGTTAATAAAGTTTCCATATCTGTAACAATGATGACAGTATAATTGTTTATAAACAATTATATTGACAATTATATGTGTCCAGTATGTTGGCTCATTTTCTTTTACTTTTTGCATTTGAAAATAAAAGTTGGGCTGATTTTGACACCATTACAAGAAGTGTTGTTAATGATTCTTTTTGAATTAAAATCAGGTTACCACAAATTGTTTTTTAATTTAATTTCATTTGAAATGTTTGTCAGTGGGTAAACAATTCGTAATGCAAAGTCAGAAACATCGAGTTATTCTTGTACTGCATGCTTGCAATAAATAAGTTGTCCTAACAGTCAGTCAAAGGAGCTTGGAAAGAAAAGCGTCTGGACTTCTTTGAGTTGAAGTGACTGATATATATATTTTTTGTCTGTTTGTTTTGTTGGTTTTTGTTTTTTGCCCTTTATCACCATTCCTCTTCCCTGCTGTTTTTCTTTCCCTCTTTCTTTCTCCCCTTTCTTTCCCCCAGTCATGTCTGTCCTATGTGTAGCAAGTGAAAATAAAATAAACAATAAAAACAAAGGTGAATCAAATAGACCAATACGGCAAGGCCGGGATGGTCCATTTGGTAAAGTAAATCCGTTAGTTATATTTAACATAATGTTAAATGGTAACATTCTGTTTACAATGTTACAATTTCACATTATGTTAAATGGTAACATTCTGTTTACAATGTTACCATTTCACATTATGTTAAATGGTAACATTCTGTTTACAATGTTACCATTTCACATTATGTTAAATGGTAACATTCTGTTTACAATGTTACCATTTCACATTATATTAAATGGTAACATTCTGTTTACAATGTTACCATTTCACATTATGTTAAATGGTAACATTCTGTTTACAATGTTACCATTTTACATTGTGTTAAATGGTAACATTCTGTTTACAATGTTACCATTTTACATTGTGTTAAATGGTAACATTCTTTTTACAATGTTACCATTTTACATTGTGTTAAATGGTAACATTCTTTTTACAATGTTACCATTTTACATTGTGTTAAATGGTAACATTCTGTTAACAATGTTACCATTTTACATTATGTTAAATGGTAACATTCTGTTTACAATGTTACCATTTCACATTGTGTTAAATGGTAATATTCTGTTTACAATGTTACCATTTTACATTATGTTAAATGGTAACATTCTGTTTACAATGTTACCATTTCACATTGTGTTAAATGGTAATATTCTGTTTACAATGTTACCATTTTACATTATGTTAAATGGTAACATTCTGTTTACAATGTTACCATTTTACATTGTGTTAAATGGTAACATTCTGTTTACAATGTTACCATTTTACATTGTGTTAAATGGTAACATTCTTTTTACAATGTTACCATTTTACATTGTGTTAAATGGTAACATTCTGTTTACAATGTTACCATTTCACATTGTGTTAAATGGTAATATTCTGTTTACAATGTTACCATTTCACATTATGTTAAATGGTAACATTCTGTTTACAATGTTACCATTTCACATTATGTTAAATGGTAACATTCTGTTTACAATGTTACCATTTACATTATGTTAAATGGTAACATTATGTTTACGATGTTACCATTTTACATTATGTTAAATTGTCAGTAGGCCTGGTACCGGAACCGGTACTGGACCCCCTTTTACTTTCAGCCATCAGAAGAGGGTACACTGTGGTCATAACAATACTCAGACTGTAGCATTTAAAGGTCCCAAAGTGTACCAGGAAAATATCCCCCGCACGATTACACCAGCAGCCTGAATTGTGAATGTGAGGGAGGATGGATCCATGCTTTCATGTTGTTCACTCCAGGCTGATATAAAAATGATATAACTAATACTACTTCTACTAATAATGACAATAACAACAAAATAATAATAATAATGTCAAAAATACCAGTAATAATAATAACAATAACAACATAAACAACAACATTACTACTAATAATAATAAAGATAAACAAATGTATTAAAAAATTAATAATGATAATAATAATAAAACTGATCATAACAGTAACAATATCAATCATAACAACAACAGTACTAACAACAATAATAACAATAACAATGAAGGTGTTGCTGCAGATCTGAGTCCCGACTCTGCTGCCTTTCTAGTGCGGCAAAGAAAGTAAGAAATAGAAAAAGAAAAACACAAATAAACTGAGTGTGAGGGTTTTTCTACAAGTTACACTGAATATTTGCACAGACATGCTGACTGTTTGCTGGGAGACGTCACCTGTCTTTTATAGAATAGCAGGTAAGCTGTTCTCTGCCGCTGCTCACACACAGACTCACACGTGGTCTGGCAGACCAACTCGTCATCGTACGTGAGCCGGCTGTCTGTGACGTCGTCTCTTCCGCTCATCTGGTGAACGCCGTCACAGACGTAATGTCCTGAGAGGAGAAGGCGCACTTATTAACGTCTCATAAACTTTCAAAGCTGACCTGCATTCAGCACATGTGTCTGAAAGCACCCACTCACCGCTGTAAGCTGAGGAGCCCAAACGACTGATCACGCTGACCAACAAATAGCGAGCAGTTTACTGGGAGAGGGCAGCGGCACCACCCGTTAGCTTAGAAATGGGCTCCATCCATACTTGAAATGAATGGTGTGCCTTTTCCCTTACCTCTTCAGTAAAGGCTGTGTCCTGGCTGATCACCAGCTGCTGTGTCAGAACAATGGGGCTGTTCTTCTTCTCCACGGTGAACGATGGAGTGAACGTAAACCACTTCAGATGGAGGATCAGCACACTGAAAGAGATGAGACAAAGAGGAGAGGCTCAAAGGAAGACGCAAGGAGGACATGACATGAACAAAACTGACACCGACTGAACTGTGGTGGTTTGAGGCCTTTGGGGACCGATTTGAGGTTACTCACTTTGGCAGGTTCAAGAACAACAGCTCCTCTTTGATCTTCTTAGCTCCGCACTGGCATTCTTAGTCCAACAGGCCGCCCTGCAGCAGGGAGCAGGAGGAACAGGTGCATTAGAGTTAAACTCTTTTACAGATGAATTCACATATTCGTGGGAGCAAGCCTGTTCACAGAATAGAGTCTAAACGAGCTCTTACTTTCAGACTCCAGCCCCGCCCTTCAGCAGCATCCTGCTGGCTGGCACAACCTTGCCATTGGCTGCTGCCAGGGACTCAACAGGTTAGAACAAAAATATAAATATTATATCTGAGTTCTTATGTGGACCCGCCTTCCAGACACAACGTCACCTTCCATGAATGTCCACAGGTTAGCGGCCCTCGCTCTGCTGGTCCTCCAAAGTAAGAAAAAATGAGAAAAAATAAGGAGCAGACCAAGCAAAAGAGGGTATTTAAAGAGACAGTGTTCTTAAGGTGCATTTTTGGCGAGTTTTTTTTATCTAAATGTCATTGTGTCACTTTCTTATGAGGCTTCAGTGAACTGAAAAAGCTTCTGGGATGAGAAGCGAAACGTCTTCAAAAAAGTTAAAGAAGTCCGGTTGCTTTTTTCCCCCAAGCTCCTTAGAGTTCTCTGAAAATGGTCAGGTAGAAGGACTGGACTGAAAATGAGTAAAAAAGCAGCCAAAGCCCAAGGAAGTTGAAAGATTGGAAACTATTGCTGAGGTCATGTCAGTGTAAAAAGTTACCTACAAGTCTGGCACCTTGGAAGCAAAACATAAAGAAATAAGGTGTAAGGCCAAATGTTTGGTCCTGCAGCCAACCGGACCATGAAATATAGAGCACAGGTGAACAAAGTGAGGCAGCAGTTTGCTGATTTCCACCTTGTGCCTTTCATGTTGATCAGCTTAGTAGTTTGCCAGCTTTCTAGCTGTTAAAGACTTTTGGCGAGAGGTTATTCATATTTGAACTCTAATTGAACCCCTCTTTTTTACTGTTTTTTTGTTTGTTTGTTTTTGGGGTTTTTTGTTGTCTTAGATGGCCTGACTCAGCAGGTGGGGGCAGTTTCTGAGTTCACCTTCGTTCAAACAGTGCAGAAATGGTTTCGCTATGCTCCAGACCGGATGGGTGGTGCAGGATGCCCGATATCCAGCCCCGTCATGGAGTAAACTAAAAACAGTAAATAATACATTTAACAAACAAGCAAGCTCTAAATTCAAGCGGAGAGACTGCAGACGTAGCCGCACCATTCCAGGGATTTTTGGTTAGCATGAGGGGTCTAGCCAGGACCCTTACTGGATACTTGGTGGGAATCGAACGTGCGACTCCAAAGATGTGTAGTATTACCACTACACTATCCAGCTGCGCTACACTATCCAACAAAAAAAAGTTTTTAGAAAATTTGATAAAGTCTGATGCTTAATATTGTAGGGATATTAATATCCCTACAATATTAATACGGATTAATAACACAGAGAAGTCATACTTCTGTTATGACAGAATTAATTGGGTAAATTATATTTACAATTGTAACATTGTAAACTTAATGTTATGATTTTACATTATATTAAATTGTAACATGATGTAAAATCGTAACATTGTAAACTTAACGTTACAATTTTACATTATGTTGCAATTTAACATAATGTGAAATTGTAACATTGTAAACATAATGTTACAATTGGAACATCAGTCCATCTATCCATGCATCTTCATCCGCTTTATCCGAGGCCGGGTCGCGGGGGCAGCAGCCTAAGCAAAGAGGCCCAGACCCAACACGCTGTGTACTCACCTTTGCTAAGTACATGTGAGATCTTGAATAAAAAAAACAAAACAAAACACACTTTTCTTTTGTGTTTTATTGAAAGCACTTTACAGAAAGTGTAATTGTTTGTAATGAAGAAAGAAATAGGTAGGTTTGCATGTGTAATTAGTGTGTTATTGCAGAAGAAGCTTAATGTGTAGTTTGCAAAAACAATGGGAAAAAAAGGTGGCCGAAGAAGAAAAGATAAATGTCCTTTTTTTTAAGTATTCCCTCGGCCGGTCGTTTGGCTTATGACATGTGGCGGGGACTCTGCTACAGAACTCCGCCAGTTCGAATCCCCCACGAACTCACTGCCACGGCCCTGCGCGGGGGGCGGGGAAACGCGCTCGCATTTCCTTTTTGCTTTTTCCTGCTTGAGCCAAGTCCTCCGCCCGCTCTTCATCTCTCTCATTACCCCTTATTACCTTACACTCATGCCTTTGCCTTTCACCACTTCAAAACGAAGCCTACTTCAATATTACCTTCATACGCTCTCTTTGCTTTTGGCTTTCCTCATGCTGTGTACTCACCTTTGCTAAGTACATGTGAACAGATCTTGAATAAAAAAAACAAAACAAAACACACTTTTCTTTTCTGTTTTATTGAAAGCACTTTACAGAAAGTGTAATTGTTTGTAATGAAGAAAGAAGTAGGTAGGTTTCCATGTGTAATTAGTGTGTGATAATGCTGCAGAAGAAGCTTAATGTGTACTTTGGAAAACCGATGGGGGGAAAAGCTGGCTGAAGAAGAAATGATAAATGTCCTTTTTTTTCAAGCCTTCTCTGGCCAGCCGTTTCAGTGCCACGGCCCTTGCTTGGTGGGCGGGGAGACGTGCACTGGCGTTTCCTTTTTGCTTTTTCCTGCTCTCGCCAAGTCCTCCGCCCGCTCTACATCTCTCTTATTAGCTTTTATTACCCGAAAATCACAATCAAGAGATGTTGAATAAAAAAAAAGAAAAGAAAAGAAAAGCTACTTTTGTTTTGTGTTTTATTGAAAGCACTTTACAGAAAGTGTAATTGTTTGTAATGAAGAAAGAAGTAGGTAGGTTTGCATGTGTAATTAGTGTGTTATTGCAGAAGAAGCTTAATGTGTAGTTTGCAAAAACAATGGGAAAAAAAGGTAGCCGAAGAAGAAAAGATAAATATCCTTTTTTTTTAAGTATTCCCTCGGCCGGTCGTTTGGCTTATGACATGTGGCGGGGACTCTGCTACAGAACTCCGCCAGTTCGAACCCCCCACGAACTCACTGCCACGGCCCTGCGCGGGGGGCGGGGAAACGCACTCGCATTTCCTTTTTGCTTTTTCCTGCTCGAGCCAAGTCCTCCGCCCGCTCTTCATCTCTCTCATTACCCCTTATTACCTTACACTCATGCCTTTGCCTTTCACCACTTCAAAACGAAGCCTACTTCAATATTACCTTCATACGCTCTCTTTGCTTTTGGCTTTCCTCATGCTGTGTACTCACCTTTGCTAAGTACATGTGAACAGATCTTGAATAAAAAAACAAAACAAAACACACTTTTCTTTTCTGTTTTATTGAAAGCACTTTACAGAAAGTGTAATTGTTTGTGATGAAGAAAGAAGTAGGTAGGTTTCCATGTGTAATTAGTGTGTTATTGCAGAAGAAGCTTAATGTGTACTTTGGAAAAACGATGAGAAAAAAAGGTGGCCGAAGAAGAAATGATAAATGTCCTTTTTTTTCAAGCCTTCTCTCAGCCGGCAGTTTCAGTGCCACGGCCCTCGCTTGGGGGGTGGGGAGACGTGCCCCCCAAGGAGACCTGCTAGATTGTTCAGAAGGTTGTTCTCATCCATCCAGATGGAGGATCACTAACAGGAGCGTGGAAGACTCCAGAATCCACTCTGGCTGGAATCCGGTGGATATGCAGTGTGTACAGGTACAGGACCATTTAAACGGACAGCATTTATAGAATGACTATTAAAAGTCAGCGAGTGTCAGTAATGTTAATGTGGTTATGTTAGTAATACACCGAGTGCTAATATAAGAGCTTTAAGATGCATTTGTAGATATTATTACGTGTTTTACCGTCTTTATGGTGCTAGCTTAAAGTTACGGTGTAAACGTTAGCTTATATTGGAGGAAAGCTGTTACTGGTTAAACGATGTTAGCACAGAAATATTAGCTTCTGTCATGACTGATGAAGTTACTAGTTAATAAAGTTTTCAGTAAAGTGATTAATCGCAGCCACAGGTTGACAGCAAATATCTCGATTAGCTTCAGTGCATCTGTAATAAATATGTGCAAGTTTCAGTGCTTCGTTTAAACTGTATGATACTTATACTGACCCAGGGTCAGTGTAAAATACAATCCTAGCTGTGTGAACAAAGCCACTGTAAATTTAATCCTGCATGACAAACCTCAGGATGCAGATTATTATTACTCTTTCCTGCTGGCACACCTGAGAGTCAGCTAGAAACTTATAGTGACGTGGACATCATGCAAAGACTGCCAGACTCTGTAATACTGCAAATGATCAGTGACTCAGGTTAACACTAAACTTCAAACGGTACCTCTGTGTGCTGAACATCTAGGATTGAGTCAGGCTGCATTGACTGTGGGACTTTAATGTGTTAAAAGCAGGTTGAAGACGGCTCAGAAACATTTGAAGATTAAAATTTAGCATTATGGCTGCTGGTGGTTTGTAATATCTACTCAGCTGTATTTTTGTTACTAATTTATGTTTGTTGTTGTTTAACACAGATTTCAGAAGAGCAAATATGCTTAATAGTTTAACTAGATTTCATTTGTCAGTGTTTGACTGCTGAGTCACCGGAAGAACTCATTTCATTCATTCTCCATATGATGTTAATTTACAGAAATGTTTCACAGGAACTGATTTCTCCCAAAGGTTGAACTAGTGTGTTTCCATAGATTACCTCTGTATGAATGTACTTCTTAAATGAAGGCAAGTGTTTGTCCTTTTTTGTTCCTCAGGTACAGTACGTGATATCAAGGGCAGGCGGTCAACACTGGGGACAAGAAGCAGACATACTTCCAAGAGGGAGCTGCAGTGAGGTCAGAGGTCAGAATCTGAAACAGCTCAGGTTTATATTTTAGAGGTTATAAAAAATCAAAATGTATTTATAAAGAAACCTTTAAATAATAGTCATAATTATGATTATTATAAGAAATATCAAACATTTAAGTGGATTTTCTGTTACACATATTGTGTTAGCCCTGCGATAAACTGGCAGCCTGTCTTTGTCCTGTATCAGCTGGGATAGGCTTCATCCTCCCGCAACCTTGAATTGGATACATTTTATTCCAATTATGTAATCTGATCATTTACAAACTCAAGGTATCTAATCAAAATGTAAGTAATAATTATAAAATGGGAAAGCAGAAATAAGTGTGACATAAATGTAAATGTGTGAGCTGACATAGAGCTACATGCAGTCTGAAAAACCTTTGTTGTCAAGTTTGCAGGTATATCAGCACGAGACATTCTTACATAGAAGAGACATTAAAGTCTCTAACTCAGTGAAGCATTATTGGTCCCGTCTGTTTGGATAAATATAGTAAGTTGATGTATGTCCATTTATTGACACATTTTCTTAAGTGCTTATCCAGTTCAGGATCACAGTGGAGCTGCAGCTGGATATGTTCACTAAATAAACCTTACAAAAGTTAACAATAAACCTGCATCCATGTACGTTGTTGTCCACAGGATGAGAAAATCAAACTGGAACACTGTGGAACATGTTAATAAATGTTTGTGTGTTTATGCCTGTGTCTTTCACAGGAGGCGCTGGAAGGTTTCCCTAATAGTTCCTGGTGAATCAAAGCAGAACCATAAAGGTTGCTGGACTGCATGATGGCCTTACCCCTGAGCAGTCATCCTGTTAAAGGATGAACCAGTTAGAAGCTGTTTTCAAAGTAGCTGAGCAGATTTCATCTCAAGTAAGCGATTAACTGTTTGTTCATCTGTTCCGCCACTTAAAGAGCATTTAAGGACGTCTTTTGAGTGTCCAGTTGAATTAATTCTACTGGCTCTCATGGTCATTTGTTATTATAGTCATATTTTTCATGTTCATCCAGCTATTTAGTAAATTCTATCTATTTAGTAATATCCGTCAGCTATAAAATGTAATATAAATATAAAAATATCTAAATATCTCCTGCCCTTTATGTTTTAATGATGTAAGTCTGTTATCGTGTTACATTAGCATTCCTCACATATCAATGAGATGCTGTACAGTACAATCCTACTGACACAGCAGAGGGATAACGACAGCTATTCAACATCGTTACACGACACATTCGAGCTGCATGACGCAGACAAAGTGACTAAATCATCTTTTTGTGGTTTATTGTCTTCAAACCAGCAGACAAAGCCGATGGCAGAAGATGTCGGAGAAGAACTTCAGGCCGTGGACTGAAAAGGTATTTTTTTCTTGTTATCAAAAGACATTTGGAGTGGCAGCTTCTACAACTGGTTGTGCTAAAGTAAAGCTTACAGTCTAAGAAATCACAGTGTTGATATTCAGCACAAAGAGAAAAGCTCACTTGTTTGAATTTATTTACAATCATAGTTTTATAAATTCTGACTGTAAACAGCTTTTACAGCTTTGATATTGTTTGACACTCGATATCAGGTGATAGGGCTTAATTTAAAGGTTTCTGTGTCCCAATGAGCCATTTACACTGATCAGTGTCAGTTTAACTGTAACACATTCATTATTTAGATTCAACAAAGAAATAACTGAATGTAAAAAATGGCAGCCCTCAGGCAGGTTTATAGAGATACATGCATGCATTATGAAATTTATGTATCCCAGATAATTGTTATTCATCTAGTCATGGCAGACCTACCTCTTCCTCCCAAGTTAACTGCAACCCAAAATAACTAGTGGGGCTATTTACACACTCACAACCAGTGTGGGGTAAAAAGAGCCACCAAAAAACTGTCAGCCACAGATGTGCTAGAAGAGTTAGAAGCTCTACTTATGGAGAAACTTTCTAAGTCTAACAGGGGACAGGAACTCCTGCCCAAGTAACATGATATAAGCCCACATACAGCCCAGCCATAAAGTGAACCAAGTTAAAGACAGCATGGGACCAAATGCATGTAACCAGCCTGCACCCACCTGACATTTCTTCCTCCTGAATTAAATGAATGAAGGGATGAAAGTTAAATGACTACAAACCTAAAGCCACTAGTTCCCACACTGGAGCTCCCTGACACTGTGTGTTAACTGTATTTAGCTTGTATCAACAGTTGTAACAGGCTAAGCCACCTGAGACACTGCATTGAATTTGTTCCTGTCTTACTGGTTTCAGCTGACTGGTTTCAACTCAGATATTCTGCTTTTTCCTTTCAGTAGATCAAAGCAGCTCGTGCTCCTTCTGCTTCCAATTTAGAAGAAGAAGAAGAAGGCGAAGGCTTCAGCGAAGTGGCGTTCATGGTCTCAGTGAACAGTCACGGTCACACACTGCATGTGGTTTTAAAAGCAACATGTCTGTTCACCACAACAATGGAGATGGAGATATTAGTGCAGCTATGGTTTGTTCTTGAACATCAGTTCTGTTTTCCACTTTGATCACTCAGACCAAAAAAGTGTTGTTTTCAGATTCTTTCTTTTAAATCTATAAAGCACCTGTTCATTTTTTTTATTACAATTAGTTTCACATAAATGTTAGTGTTTCCTTTTATGATCTTTTAATGCTTACACTACACTGTACATGAAATCAAACCTAATAATGAGGCAGATAACATTCCTGTTACGATCCAGACTAGTGGTCTTACTGGGGCCGGTGAACAGGACTGTAAGCTTGCCATTGTGCCAGTTAAAGTAAAATCAAAGAGAGGTCAAAGAATAGTGGAAACGTATGCCTTTCTGGACCAAGGGAGTTCAGCATCCTTTTGTACAGCGGGTCTTATGGACAAGCTGAATATTGCTGGGAGGAGGACAAAGATTCTCCTGCGCACCATGGGACAGGAGAAAGTGGTGGACAGTTTCATTGTACCTGAACTTGAAGTTGCTGGATTGGACAGTGACATGTACTGTGATATGCCTAACCTCTTCACTCAGCATAAAATGCCTGTAGATATTGGTAACATCCCAAATCAACAGGACCTGGTTGACTGGCCACATTTGAAGCATGTTCATTTGCCAGAAATTAAGGCCAATGTTGAGCTTTTGATTGGCATGAATATGCCCAGAGCTCTAGAACCTTTGGAGGTCATCCGGAGTGTAGGTGATGGACCCTTTGCCATTAGGACTGTGCTCGGCTGGACTGTGAATGGGCCACTTAATCGAGAATGCTGTGGAAGGCCAGGATGTTTGGCAACAGTTACCGCCAACAGAGTTTCTGCTGTCACACTGGACAAGCTATGGAAACAGCAGTTCAAGATGGATTTTCCTGAGAGCAGCAATGATGAACAGATGGGGCTGTCAAAGGAAGACTTGAAGTTCCTGGAATTGGCCAGCAAGATGGTGACTTTGGGGGATTGGCACTACAGCATTGCCCTGCCACTAAAAGACCGAGACATAAGAATGCCTGACAACTGTGCAATTGAGCAACGAGCCTTAGGTTTGAAGAAAAGGTTCATCAGAGATAAAGACTTTCATAAAGACTACACTGCCTTCATGACAGATCTTATATCTAGAGGATATGCAAAGAGAGTCCCAGTCACAGAATTAGAGCGCCAGAAATGGGGAAGGATTAAACGTAACTTTGTTCCTGGAGATGTGGTCCTTATAGTGGATGATTCTGCACCTCGTGGTTCTTGGCTCATTGGGAGAGTCACCGGAGCTGCACCAGATGAAAGGGGGCTTGTGCGTCAGGTCTGGATTAAGACCCCAACCAGCCATGTGTGCAGACCCATCACAAAGATATGCCTTCTTCAGGAGGCCTCTGACCCATGACTATGACATTTTTGACACAGTGTGACATAACTAACTTTGAATTGACTTTAATGTTATGAGATGTACATCAGACTGACTATATTTAGGCTAAGTGCTGGTAACCTCTGGCCCATGACTGACTGACCATGTGCAGACAGAAGAAAAGAAGAGAAGACATGAGAAAATAACTTTGGTGGACTTTTGAGTATGTTATGTTGTCTCACTGGGTGTCTGTGATATGATGAAGTGTGTGTTGTGAGTTATGGTGTTGGATGTGTAATTATTACTGTAAAAATGTAATAATTAGGGGCCGGAATGTTGTGGATAGGCGTAGCTTTGGGTCACGTGGTGTCAGTAATAGTGATTGCTATATCACCTGTTCACGGCCCGAGGGAAATTTTGTGAATGAGTGGGTGATGGGGGAAGTCGACTTTTGCTGACCGCTCAAGCGTCCCAAGGCGTTCCCAGGCCAGCCGAGAGATATAATCTCTCCAGCGTGTCCTGGGTCTGCCCCGGGGCCTGCTCCCGGTGGGACATGCCTGGAACACCTCACCCAGGAGGCGCCCAGGGGGCATCCTTGTCAGATGCCCGAACCACCTCAGCTGGCTCCTT
The DNA here is from genome assembly GCF_057381915.1 of Diplotaxodon limnothrissa. Taxonomy (NCBI): domain Eukaryota; kingdom Metazoa; phylum Chordata; class Actinopteri; order Cichliformes; family Cichlidae; genus Diplotaxodon; species Diplotaxodon limnothrissa. The sequence continues at coordinate 9,994,315 of NC_140597.1, read as the reverse complement.
TCGATGTGGAGCAGCAGCTGCTCTACTCTGAGCCCCTCCCGGACGGCCGAACTTCTCACCCTATCTCTAAGGGAGAGGCCAGCCACCCTTCGGAGGAAGCTCATTTCTGCCGCTTGTATACGCGATCTCGTTCTTTCGGTCACTACCCACAGCTCGTGGCCATAGGTGAGGGTAGGGATTGTAACATTGTAAACATAATACAATTTTACATTATGTTACTGTCAGAGTCGGACGGTGCCCCGACCGGTCGACCTGTGTGTGTGTGTTTTTTTGTTCTCCTCTCTCGCTCCGCTTTTTCTCCGCTGCGATTGTTACCTCCGACCCGTAAGTGCTGCCACTCTGAGCTGCCTAATAAGCCTGGACGCGATCGAGACGGAGAGACGGAAGGGGACACTTCACTGATTCTAGGGAGTTTTGTGGACACACGAGGGGAGACGGGGAGAGGAGCACTGAAGGGACTTGCACTGTGGATAACTGTGGATTGATTTTGGCTTCACTGTAAATAAAGACACTGTTCAACTTAAACGAGAAGTCCGCGTCTAGGTTCGCTAACTCACCACCCTTAACAGCTACAATTTAACATCATGTAAAATTGTAACATCATGTTTACAATGTTACAATTTGTAAATTGTAACATTGTAAACATAATGTTACAATTTTATATGATGTTAAACTGTAACATAATGTAAAATTGTAACATTATGTTTACAATGTTACAATTTGTAAATTGTAACATTGTAAACATAATGTTACAATTTTATATGATGTTAAACTGTAACATAATGTAAAATTGTAACATTATGTTTACAATGTTACAATTTTACATTATGTTAAATTGTAACATAATGCTTAACAGATAATGGTTATCCTCTTTTTATATCATACATCATTGTCTCTGTAGGAGGGTCTGGAGCACCCCCTGCTGAGCCGCTGGGCTCAGTACCTTGCAGGCAGGTCCGACGATGACTTCATCATCTCACCTGAGCTCAAAATTCTGGTGCGTGAAGGCGTCCCTCGGGAGTATCGGCAGAGAGTGTGGCGCTGTTTGGTCCGAGCCAGAACTTTGACAAGCCAAGAGTGCCACACGCAACGCTATCAGCAGGTACAGCTGTAGAGAGAGAGAGTGCTTTATCCGCACCTGAGCACAGGTGGCTCCTCCTTCTTCCTGTTGGGAATGCTGGCGAGCACTCAGTAATCCTGTTCTGTTTCCAGCTGTGTGAGAAGAGTCGGACAGCTCCTAATCCTGCCTCCAGGCAGGTCCAGCTGGACCTTCACCGAACCCTGACGACCAATCAGCACTTCTCCTCGCCGTCCAGCCCCGCCCTCCAGCCCCGCCCTCCAGCAGCTCCGCCGCATCCTTCTGGCCTTCTCCGGGCATAACCCTGCCATTGGCTACTGCCAGGTACTCAACAGGTCAGAACAAAAGTATAAATTTTATATCTGAGTTCTTATGTGGACCCGCCTTCCAGGCAGAACCTCACCTTCCATCAATGTCCACAGGTTAGCGGCCCTCGCTCTGCTGGTCCTCCAAAGTGACGAAGACGCCTTCTGGTGTCTGGTGGCAGTGGTGGAAGCCATCATGCCTCAGGACTACTACACCAAGAATCTGGTGGCCTCTCAGGTCAGCAGACACACTCACCTGCTTGCCTGCTGTGATCTGTTTTAGTGATCAGTGAGGCTGATCTCTGTGAGTCTTTGTGCTCAGGCGGACCAGCGCGTGCTGAAGGACTTCATGGCGGAGAAGCTTCCTCGCCTGGCATCTCACTTTGAGGATCACAACATTGACGTCTCTCTGGTCACCTTCAACTGGTTCCTGGTGGTTTTTGTGGAGAGTCTGCCCAGCGACATCCTGATGCCTCTGTGGGACGCCTTCCTGTATGAGGGTACCAAGGTACCATACACCCGAACACACCATGACAGAAATGCAGACAACACTTGAATGCACCACAGTAGTGTCCATGGAAACAAAAATTATTTTGTTTTCACCTTTAGATGTCTTTATTTACATTTTAGGAGTAATAAGACATTGTTTACTAAGCATGGGGAACTGTCATGTGACATGAAATAGGAGTGGGAAAGCAGATCATTCTAGTAACGACCTCACAGTCTACCACAAGCAGCGTAAATCCAGACGATGAGCGGGACAATGGCTTTGGGCTTGTTTCTGCAATGTGACAAATGCAGCACAGCTTTTACATCGTTTGTCTCAGGAAATAAAATCACAGTTCAGACACAGAAATATATACCACACAGGGATAAATGCTGACAACAGCTTCAGCCACGTAGATCCAACCCAAAAGTTTAATTTAAACTTAAAGCTCAACTACCAAGTAAGTTAATATTATCTGGCAACTGAGGAACCAAGTGGCTTATTGGAAATCGATCAGAGCTGTAATGAGTAAAGGGCCCAACTGCACCACAACTGAAAGAGTAATTTTATGACTCACCTCCTCAAAGTTTCCAATTAATTGTGTGGCGTGAGTGTCCTGTTATGAAATGCGTGTCTGTGCTGCAGGTGATCTTCAGATACACTCTGGCTCTGTTCAAATACAAAGAGGACGACATCCTGAAGATTCACGACAGCGTGGAGATCTGCCAGTACCTACGCTTCTTCACAAAGACCGTCTCCAATGCCAGGTACGCACTCGCCTCCACCCGCCTTAATCTACGAGCTGTTACACTCTCAGAAGTGTAGCGGATGTAGCTGTTGAATCTTTGAGCTTCAAACCCTTTTTACTGAAATTTTGTGAGAAGTTTAAATTTCCCTGATCACAGTAACAACGATTTAAAGATTTTTAAGTATCTGCAGCTCTCGGATACATGTGGTCCAGTCAGTCCAGTATTTCCTGCTCAAACTGCAGTACCTGAAGTATCAAGCAGCATAAAACAGAAACACTCAAGCTGATCAGTTTCCAGTTCCTCTGTGTTGGTGATCGAGTCCTTTCCACCTGCGTGTGTCCATGCAGGAAGCTGACCAGCATCGCCTTCAACGACATGAACCCATTCCCCAGCCGGCTGCTGAGGAACCGGCGAGTGCTCCACCTGGAGCGCCTGCAGGCGGAGCTGCGTGAGCTGGAGGAGCAGCACAAGGAGTTCATCACCGAGAGCGTCGTACGGAAAGACAAAGAGCTCGACGTCATGGTGAGCGAGGACGACGAGGACCTCTGATCACACGGGACGCTTCAGCTGCTCACTTCGAGACGACGATGAGTTTTCCATGAGTTCAAGAGAATTTCACTAAACCGGCTGTTAACTGGTTTCCTTCACACTAAACACAGGATTGTGTCAGGTTCACCATCTCTACTAACACTACAAGGAAACAGAAGCATACAGATTTAACTGCATCACATCTCTGAAACAAGCTTGCAGTAAACAAATGTGTACTGTGTTCACGTGTGTAATAAGTCAGGCTGCAGAAATGTGCAGATGTATTTCAGTGAATTCATTTGGATTAATATGTGATAGCTTATTTATTTCATTGCATCTTTTGCTTTATACCTAAAAATGCGTGACATTTCTAAATGTAGTCACATCCCTATGAAACATGGTTGATTATCAGCTGTAGTCACAGCTGGTGATAAAGTAATTAAATGTCCAGCTATTCAAAAATAGGGCATTCTGCACAATGAGTACTTTTTGGTACTTGAAGTATATTTTGATGCTGATGCTTCAGGGCATTGTGCTGCATTGTCGAAGCTCTCTGGGCTTCCGGTTAGAACGACCTCACAGTGTTTTATTTTGATCTGGTGTAAAGTGCATTGTGCAGAAATGACAGCATGATAGTCACATGATAAAACTGACTTTTCTTTTTTTTAAATTTTACTGGGTGTGCATCTTGTTCAAATGTCTTTTTCAGCATTTGTACATAAATATTCTGTATATAAATATTTGATTTTCATTTATTTTACAGAGTCCTTTATTTTGTTTCACAAATATGACATTCATGTCAAATGACATCTGCAGACTTTATAATGACCAGCAGGGGGCAGTGTATTGCAGTCTATGAGAACATTTACTGAGACCTGTTTCATGCACTAGTTTCATGTCTCATTGAATCCAACATGATGTTGATTTTGTAAATTAAGGTCACATCTTCATCACATCTAATTTCAAAGCACTGATCATTTTTAAAAAAAAATGAATTCCATACCAATTGCAGGAATAAAATAGGAATAAATAACAAACGAGAAATACATACAAAACAAGAGAAAGGCACACATGAGAGAACAGGTCACATGACAGCACAGCATTATCTACCCACAATTTGAACTAAATAACAGATAGCACAGGCAATGAAAACAAACGGAAATCAGAATAAATTTAAAAACTTTTATTGATGTTAACTTGAAGTGCTGAATTAGCCCTGTTGTCAGTTCAAATCACTTCAATCTATAGCGCACTTTAAGGTCTTTAGACCTTAAAAAGTAATACACTGCAAGGTAAGCTTGCAGCATCTTACTTTAAGGTCAACTGTGAAACTTTGTGGAAAGCCTGAGACAAGTTGATGAGTCAGTGAAGCGCACTTCCTTCTGATGACGGCTATACTGAGGTGAGTTTTTAAGCATATCCTGAACTTTATTCATTATTAGACTTCTGACACCTGGCAAATAAACTCTCATGCGATATGAGAACATAACAGCAAAAAGCCAGTAGCTGGTACATGAATGGATAAAAATTGGATCCCTCAGGGAGGCGCCACCACTTGATCTTCTCCACCGTCGTGGTTGGTGTTCTTCGTCGTCGTTGGCCAAGGTTGAGTCGGAGATCCATCACAAGTAGCCGATGTTGAGGGCCAATATTGGTTGATGGTATGACTTTTACGTTCGTGACTAGGCTGAGATGGGGTCTTCGGACTAGCCAGTAGTCGATTTGGGTGTCTCTGCCGCCGCTGGAGTACGTGATGAGGTGTGCCGGCTTCTTTTTGAAGAAGGTGTTGGTCACGGCAAGATCGTGGGCCTCTGCGTAGTCCAGTACCCGGCAACCGTCGTCGTTTCTGGTCCCAAATCCTTGGCCGCCATGGAATCGGTGATATCCGTCTCTCCCCTTGCCTACATGTCCATTTAGGTCGCCGCCTACCGCCACGTGTTCCTCAGGGCTAATTGTTTGCAGGTGGTCGTCGAGGGCGCGCCAGAATTCTGTCTTCTCCTCGTCGGGGCAGTTGGTCTGTGGTGCATAGCAGGAGATAATCCGTAGGACGGTCGGGTCGGCGTCGATCTTCACTGACATGATGCGATCCGATATGCGGGTAACTTCGACCACGTTGTGCCGGAGCTTTATTATTAGACTTCTGACACCTGGCAAATAAACTCTCACGCGATATGAGAACATAACAGCAAAAAGCCAGTAGCTGGTACATGAATGGATAAAAATTGGATCCCTCTTAGATTGAATTGGTTGCCCTCTTATATTACGTTGTTTTGAACCTAACCGCATCCACTGAATTAATGCAGTTTTCAGGACAGTAAAAACAGAGAACTCTGATATACACAATTTCTGATTGCTGATAGTGTTTCTTAATGCAAAATGGGCTTCCATTTAAAATGCAATTGCTTTATGTTCGATCTTTAGTGAAGAAGGGTCATTTTTGATTCTGTGGACAAGGGATGCAAATGGAATGTGAAGGCAACAGGTAGTAGGGTGAATTAGGGTTTCGTGTGGTCTTCAGTGCATGAATTTTATTGCCACTTTATTTCAACTTTTTATTAATGTACTCAAAAGAAAAACAAGAACCACAAAGGAGATTCTTGTGATTCTTGTTTGTGCTATCTGTTTGTGAAAGAAAGCACATTTTACCACATCATACTGTGTTTGCTGCCATTTATTTTACTCGTCCTGCCTGAGTGTCTGGGCTGCGTTTGTCTGTGCACCTTTGTTCTGGCCTTCTGCTGATGGGTTTCACATGCTGGGCTTTCCCTCTTGGTCCACACCCAGCAGCCTGCTGCTGACCACACACAGCCTACAAACTGATCCATCCATGCATCCATCCATGCATGCATGGCCTGGTTATTGTTGAGTTATCACCTCCAGCTCCTTGCTCATAACCAGGTAGATACTGGGCTGGGCCTGATCTCTGAGCTCAATAACAATGACAAAAATGCCAAACACTTTACTCTTCATGGTAAAAAATGTTTATAATACAGTAAAAACTGGATGTAGCCAAAATCAGTGTTTTATATACAGTGTAAGTGAACAACATTGCTACACTGCTGGTGTTTGATTGATAGAGGCTTTCTTTATAAGAACTATGATATCATTTCTTTTGCTGATTAACAGTTTTTATATAATTTTTATATCATATATAGCTTTCAAGAAGCCAAAGATCACTGGACGAAAAGACTACAGACCTGTGGCTCTGACATCTGGTCAGGAAGTCTTTTGAGCGCCTGGTTCTCTCCTATCTTAAGACCCTCACGGCCCCCCTCCTGGACCCCCTGCAGTTTGCATACAGAGCCAACAGGTCTGTAGACGATGCCATCAACATGGCCCTACACTTTGTCCTGCAGAATCTATGCTAGGATCCTGTTTGTGGACTTCAGCTCTACCTTCAACACCATCCTTTCAGACCTTCTTCAAGGATTGCTTTCCCAGATGAATGTGCCTGATCCCATCTGCCGGTGGATCACTGACTTCCTGACGGACAGGAAGCAACCAGTGAGGCTGGGGAAGAATGTCTTGGACTCCCGGACCATCAGCACGAGCTCCCCTCAGGGCTGTGTTCTTTCTTCTATGCCCTTCTCCCTGTACACCAACTGCTGCACCTCCAACCACCAGTCTGTCAAATTAATTAAGCTTGCAGATGACACCACCATTATTGGACTCCTCTCAGACGGGGATAAGTCTGCCTACAGGATGGAGGCTGAACATCTGGTGTCCTGATGCAGCCGCAACAACCAGGTGCTGAATAAGTGTTATTTTCATTTACCACTGGCCCAAGTACATTTTTATTGGCTTGTGAACAAAGCTGTAGTTTTTGTATTTTTAAATATTAACGCAATTTAATTGAGACATTATTTATATTATTTCACTTTCAATGTGAAAAATGCTGTAAAAACGTTGAAAATAATGGTCACCCCTGTTCGCTGCAATGTAAAATAGTACAACTGCTGTCAGCCTTCATTAAGTTGCATCATTTAAACATTTGCATATTTTTATTCAACTTCTGCAGGATGCTTTGATGAAAGACTCCCTTTTCCCAAGTAGAGGCTTTACTAGAGGTCACAGGAACAGCGCTGCTGTTTTGGATGCGGAAAAATGTTGTCTTTCACTCTACCTGAGCTCAGTGTTTCAGTAAGAGCTCCGCCTCATTGTAGCTGACGCTGAAATGTTTGTGTGGGTTGCCATGACAACACCAGAAGTGCATCTGAGATCGTGTCCAAATTCATGGGCTGCATCCTCCTGAGGACTCGGTGTTCTGACAAAACGTCTTACTTTGGCAAAACGTCCTACCGTAAGTAGTTCATGCGTTCTCGGCGGCTCTAGTGACCCTCGAACTCTCGGCTAGCTATCGAGGTGGTGGATAACATACGTCTCCCCCACAAGAGCACGAATCTACAACTTTTCTACTACTGTTTTTACAAGGCGTACACGGTAAAAACATTATGCTGTTATTTGTTAAGCACTTGTGCACCTTGTGAAAAGAAATAAGTGGCTGAGATGGATGTCATATGTGCTATTGATATTATTTTACTCGTTTCTAGTTTTCACGGTGCTCCATGATTGTGAGAGGAATAAAAAAGAATTGTGGACATCAGTACGAAGCATGGATTCTTTTGACCAGAGTAGATACACTGGTCCCTTGAATATACTAATCTTTTTGAGGTGGGTGACTGTTCCTGTGTATTTACAGAAACAATGGTTGTGATAACCTCAGCTGTTTCAGAGGGTGACTGTTCGTTGCTTTGCGCACTTTTAAATCTGTATACAATGGTTTGTTCCCTTTTTGTGTTCTGAGGTTTAAACAAAGATGTACTAGATGTATTATACCGGTCCCTCGAATCTACAAATCTTTTAGATGTGGATGACTGTTCATTTTCATCTGTGTTTACAGAAACACTGGGTGTTGGAACCTCAGTAGTTTCTTTTTGGCTGACAGACTCTGGAGCTGTACAAGAGGAATAAAGAGCTGCAATGCTTTTGTGAACCTGACCTGGGAAGGGAGAGAAATATATTTTTGTTTTGTTTTTGTTTGTCTTCTTGTTTTTTTTTTTGTTTTTTTTTTATTCATATTTTGAATGAACAGAAACGTTAACAAATATACAACTGGAATAATCATACTGTCAGTTCTCTGTCCGTTTCTTAACAACAACCAACAAATAAGGACTAACAGTAACTAAGACAAACAGACAAACAAACAAACAAACAAACAAAAAAAAAACAAAAAAAACCAAAAAAAAAAACCCAGGAGAAACAAAATGATATACCGCCTCCTGGGAAACATCAGCAAAAACAAAAGTAATGGGGGCAAAACACCCAGGTGCCTAAAAACAAAACATAACCTTGACCACTGATGACATTAAGACAATTTCTTCCCTCTACTGACTTTCAAAGTAAAAAAAAAAGAAAAAGAAAAAAAAAGACAACAACAAAAATACCAATGACACATGAAACCCCCCCCCCCCCCCCCCCCCCCAAAAGAACATTTATCATAATATCTAGGAGACATTGTCGATGTACACCAAAAAAGGACCCCAGACCTGCTCAAAAATGTCTTCTCTCCCCTTAATTCTGTACATAACCCGTTCATATGATGCCATCTTAGACATTTGTTCAGTCCATTCCCTGAGAGAACAGGGGCTGGATGACTTCCAGTGCCTAAGTATTATCCTGCATCCAGTTATGAAAGCCAGACGCATCCACAATCTCTGTTTTTTTGAAAGGATAATTTGTCTTCTTGTTTTATTTGATTCCTTGTGGGATTTGGATCCAACAAGTAAAGTATGCATATTATGCACACACACAAACACACATGCAGCTATTACCATTTCTTGTATTCTTGAATAAAGACATTGATCTGACACATTTAAAATGCAGCCAATTGTTTTTATTGTTATATTATTAAGAAAAAAGAAAAGGTGGGGGTGGGGGGATGTAAAGAAGAGCTTAAAGGAAAGGGCTAGAGGAGAGAAAACCCCAACAATTAGCAGGGCATTTTTTTACTTGGACAAATTGTTAATAAAGTTTCCATATCTGTAACAATGATGACAGTATAATTGTTTATAAACAATTATATTGACAATTATATGTGTCCAGTATGTTGGCTCATTTTCTTTTACTTTTTGCATTTGAAAATAAAAGTTGGGCTGATTTTGACACCATTACAAGAAGTGTTGTTAATGATTCTTTTTGAATTAAAATCAGGTTACCACAAATTGTTTTTTAATTTAATTTCATTTGAAATGTTTGTCAGTGGGTAAACAATTCGTAATGCAAAGTCAGAAACATCGAGTTATTCTTGTACTGCATGCTTGCAATAAATAAGTTGTCCTAACAGTCAGTCAAAGGAGCTTGGAAAGAAAAGCGTCTGGACTTCTTTGAGTTGAAGTGACTGATATATATATTTTTTGTCTGTTTGTTTTGTTGGTTTTTGTTTTTTGCCCTTTATCACCATTCCTCTTCCCTGCTGTTTTTCTTTCCCTCTTTCTTTCTCCCCTTTCTTTCCCCCAGTCATGTCTGTCCTATGTGTAGCAAGTGAAAATAAAATAAACAATAAAAACAAAGGTGAATCAAATAGACCAATACGGCAAGGCCGGGATGGTCCATTTGGTAAAGTAAATCCGTTAGTTATATTTAACATAATGTTAAATGGTAACATTCTGTTTACAATGTTACAATTTCACATTATGTTAAATGGTAACATTCTGTTTACAATGTTACCATTTCACATTATGTTAAATGGTAACATTCTGTTTACAATGTTACCATTTCACATTATGTTAAATGGTAACATTCTGTTTACAATGTTACCATTTCACATTATATTAAATGGTAACATTCTGTTTACAATGTTACCATTTCACATTATGTTAAATGGTAACATTCTGTTTACAATGTTACCATTTTACATTGTGTTAAATGGTAACATTCTGTTTACAATGTTACCATTTTACATTGTGTTAAATGGTAACATTCTTTTTACAATGTTACCATTTTACATTGTGTTAAATGGTAACATTCTGTTAACAATGTTACCATTTTACATTATGTTAAATGGTAACATTCTGTTTACAATGTTACCATTTCACATTGTGTTAAATGGTAATATTCTGTTTACAATGTTACCATTTTACATTATGTTAAATGGTAACATTCTATTTACAATGTTACCATTTCACATTGTGTTAAATGGTAATATTCTGTTTACAATGTTACCATTTTACATTATGTTAAATGGTAACATTCTGTTTACAATGTTACCATTTTACATTGTGTTAAATGGTAACATTCTGTTTACAATGTTACCATTTTACATTGTGTTAAATGGTAACATTCTGTTTACAATGTTACCATTTTACATTGTGTTAAATGGTAACATTCTTTTTACAATGTTACCATTTTACATTGTGTTAAATGGTAACATTCTGTTTACAATGTTACCATTTCACATTGTGTTAAATGGTAATATTCTGTTTACAATGTTACCATTTCACATTATGTTAAATGGTAACATTCTGTTTACAATGTTACCATTTCACATTATGTTAAATGGTAACATTCTGTTTACAATGTTACCATTTACATTATGTTAAATGGTAACATTATGTTTACGATGTTACCATTTTACATTATGTTAAATTGTCAGTAGGCCTGGTACCGGAACCGGTACTGGACCCCCTTTTACTTTCAGCCATCAGAAGAGGGTACACTGTGGTCATAACAATACTCAGACTGTAGCATTTAAAGGTCCCAAAGTGTACCAGGAAAATATCCCCCGCACGATTACACCAGCAGCCTGAATTGTGAATGTGAGGGAGGATGGATCCATGCTTTCATGTTGTTCACTCCAGGCTGATATAAAAATGATATAACTAATACTACTTCTACTAATAATGACAATAACAACAAAATAATAATAATAATGTCAAAAATACCAGTAATAATAATAACAATAACAACATAAACAACAACATTACTACTAATAATAATAAAGATAAACAAATGTATTAAAAAATTAATAATGATAATAATAATAAAACTGATCATAACAGTAACAATATCAATCATAACAACAACAGTACTAACAACAATAATAACAATAACAATGAAGGTGTTGCTGCAGATCTGAGTCCCGACTCTGCTGCCTTTCTAGTGCGGCAAAGAAAGTAAGAAATAGAAAAAGAAAAACACAAATAAACTGAGTGTGAGGGTTTTTCTACAAGTTACACTGAATATTTGCACAGACATGCTGACTGTTTGCTGGGAGACGTCACCTGTCTTTTATAGAATAGCAGGTAAGCTGTTCTCTGCCGCTGCTCACACACAGACTCACACGTGGTCTGGCAGACCAACTCGTCATCGTACGTGAGCCGGCTGTCTGTGACGTCGTCTCTTCCGCTCATCTGGTGAACGCCGTCACAGACGTAATGTCCTGAGAGGAGAAGGCGCACTTATTAACGTCTCATAAACTTTCAAAGCTGACCTGCATTCAGCACATGTGTCTGAAAGCACCCACTCACCGCTGTAAGCTGAGGAGCCCAAACGACTGATCACGCTGACCAACAAATAGCGAGCAGTTTACTGGGAGAGGGCAGCGGCACCACCCGTTAGCTTAGAAATGGGCTCCATCCATACTTGAAATGAATGGTGTGCCTTTTCCCTTACCTCTTCAGTAAAGGCTGTGTCCTGGCTGATCACCAGCTGCTGTGTCAGAACAATGGGGCTGTTCTTCTTCTCCACGGTGAACGATGGAGTGAACGTAAACCACTTCAGATGGAGGATCAGCACACTGAAAGAGATGAGACAAAGAGGAGAGGCTCAAAGGAAGACGCAAGGAGGACATGACATGAACAAAACTGACACCGACTGAACTGTGGTGGTTTGAGGCCTTTGGGGACCGATTTGAGGTTACTCACTTTGGCAGGTTCAAGAACAACAGCTCCTCTTTGATCTTCTTAGCTCCGCACTGGCATTCTTAGTCCAACAGGCCGCCCTGCAGCAGGGAGCAGGAGGAACAGGTGCATTAGAGTTAAACTCTTTTACAGATGAATTCACATATTCGTGGGAGCAAGCCTGTTCACAGAATAGAGTCTAAACGAGCTCTTACTTTCAGACTCCAGCCCCGCCCTTCAGCAGCATCCTGCTGGCTGGCACAACCTTGCCATTGGCTGCTGCCAGGGACTCAACAGGTTAGAACAAAAATATAAATATTATATCTGAGTTCTTATGTGGACCCGCCTTCCAGACACAACGTCACCTTCCATGAATGTCCACAGGTTAGCGGCCCTCGCTCTGCTGGTCCTCCAAAGTAAGAAAAAATGAGAAAAAATAAGGAGCAGACCAAGCAAAAGAGGGTATTTAAAGAGACAGTGTTCTTAAGGTGCATTTTTGGCGAGTTTTTTTTATCTAAATGTCATTGTGTCACTTTCTTATGAGGCTTCAGTGAACTGAAAAAGCTTCTGGGATGAGAAGCGAAACGTCTTCAAAAAAGTTAAAGAAGTCCGGTTGCTTTTTTCCCCCAAGCTCCTTAGAGTTCTCTGAAAATGGTCAGGTAGAAGGACTGGACTGAAAATGAGTAAAAAAGCAGCCAAAGCCCAAGGAAGTTGAAAGATTGGAAACTATTGCTGAGGTCATGTCAGTGTAAAAAGTTACCTACAAGTCTGGCACCTTGGAAGCAAAACATAAAGAAATAAGGTGTAAGGCCAAATGTTTGGTCCTGCAGCCAACCGGACCATGAAATATAGAGCACAGGTGAACAAAGTGAGGCAGCAGTTTGCTGATTTCCACCTTGTGCCTTTCATGTTGATCAGCTTAGTAGTTTGCCAGCTTTCTAGCTGTTAAAGACTTTTGGCGAGAGGTTATTCATATTTGAACTCTAATTGAACCCCTCTTTTTTACTGTTTTTTTGTTTGTTTGTTTTTGGGGTTTTTTGTTGTCTTAGATGGCCTGACTCAGCAGGTGGGGGCAGTTTCTGAGTTCACCTTCGTTCAAACAGTGCAGAAATGGTTTCGCTATGCTCCAGACCGGATGGGTGGTGCAGGATGCCCGATATCCAGCCCCGTCATGGAGTAAACTAAAAACAGTAAATAATACATTTAACAAACAAGCAAGCTCTAAATTCAAGCGGAGAGACTGCAGACGTAGCCGCACCATTCCAGGGATTTTTGGTTAGCATGAGGGGTCTAGCCAGGACCCTTACTGGATACTTGGTGGGAATCGAACGTGCAACTCCAAAGATGTGTAGTATTACCACTACACTATCCAGCTGCGCTACACTATCCAACAAAAAAAAGTTTTTAGAAAATTTGATAAAGTCTGATGCTTAATATTGTAGGGATATTAATATCCCTACAATATTAATACGGATTAATAACACAGAGAAGTCATACTTCTGTTATGACAGAATTAATTGGGTAAATTATATTTACAATTGTAACATTGTAAACTTAATGTTATGATTTTACATTATATTAAATTGTAACATGATGTAAAATCGTAACATTGTAAACTTAACGTTACAATTTTACATTATGTTGCAATTTAACATAATGTGAAATTGTAACATTGTAAACATAATGTTACAATTGGAACATCAGTCCATCTATCCATGCATCTTCATCCGCTTTATCCGAGGCCGGGTCGCGGGGGCAGCAGCCTAAGCAAAGAGGCCCAGACCCAACACGCTGTGTACTCACCTTTGCTAAGTACATGTGAGATCTTGAATAAAAAAAACAAAACAAAACACACTTTTCTTTTGTGTTTTATTGAAAGCACTTTACAGAAAGTGTAATTGTTTGTAATGAAGAAAGAAATAGGTAGGTTTGCATGTGTAATTAGTGTGTTATTGCAGAAGAAGCTTAATGTGTAGTTTGCAAAAACAATGGGAAAAAAAGGTGGCCGAAGAAGAAAAGATAAATGTCCTTTTTTTTAAGTATTCCCTCGGCCGGTCGTTTGGCTTATGACATGTGGCGGGGACTCTGCTACAGAACTCCGCCAGTTCGAATCCCCCACGAACTCACTGCCACGGCCCTGCGCGGGGGGCGGGGAAACGCGCTCGCATTTCCTTTTTGCTTTTTCCTGCTTGAGCCAAGTCCTCCGCCCGCTCTTCATCTCTCTCATTACCCCTTATTACCTTACACTCATGCCTTTGCCTTTCACCACTTCAAAACGAAGCCTACTTCAATATTACCTTCATACGCTCTCTTTGCTTTTGGCTTTCCTCATGCTGTGTACTCACCTTTGCTAAGTACATGTGAACAGATCTTGAATAAAAAAAACAAAACAAAACACACTTTTCTTTTCTGTTTTATTGAAAGCACTTTACAGAAAGTGTAATTGTTTGTAATGAAGAAAGAAGTAGGTAGGTTTCCATGTGTAATTAGTGTGTGATAATGCTGCAGAAGAAGCTTAATGTGTACTTTGGAAAACCGATGGGGGGAAAAGCTGGCTGAAGAAGAAATGATAAATGTCCTTTTTTTTCAAGCCTTCTCTGGCCAGCCGTTTCAGTGCCACGGCCCTTGCTTGGTGGGCGGGGAGACGTGCACTGGCGTTTCCTTTTTGCTTTTTCCTGCTCTCGCCAAGTCCTCCGCCCGCTCTACATCTCTCTTATTAGCTTTTATTACCCGAAAATCACAATCAAGAGATGTTGAATAAAAAAAAAGAAAAGAAAAGAAAAGCTACTTTTGTTTTGTGTTTTATTGAAAGCACTTTACAGAAAGTGTAATTGTTTGTAATGAAGAAAGAAGTAGGTAGGTTTGCATGTGTAATTAGTGTGTTATTGCAGAAGAAGCTTAATGTGTAGTTTGCAAAAACAATGGGAAAAAAAGGTAGCCGAAGAAGAAAAGATAAATATCCTTTTTTTTTAAGTATTCCCTCGGCCGGTCGTTTGGCTTATGACATGTGGCGGGGACTCTGCTACAGAACTCCGCCAGTTCGAACCCCCCACGAACTCACTGCCACGGCCCTGCGCGGGGGGCGGGGAAACGCACTCGCATTTCCTTTTTGCTTTTTCCTGCTCGAGCCAAGTCCTCCGCCCGCTCTTCATCTCTCTCATTACCCCTTATTACCTTACACTCATGCCTTTGCCTTTCACCACTTCAAAACGAAGCCTACTTCAATATTACCTTCATACGCTCTCTTTGCTTTTGGCTTTCCTCATGCTGTGTACTCACCTTTGCTAAGTACATGTGAACAGATCTTGAATAAAAAAACAAAACAAAACACACTTTTCTTTTCTGTTTTATTGAAAGCACTTTACAGAAAGTGTAATTGTTTGTGATGAAGAAAGAAGTAGGTAGGTTTCCATGTGTAATTAGTGTGTTATTGCAGAAGAAGCTTAATGTGTACTTTGGAAAAACGATGAGAAAAAAAGGTGGCCGAAGAAGAAATGATAAATGTCCTTTTTTTTCAAGCCTTCTCTCAGCCGGCAGTTTCAGTGCCACGGCCCTCGCTTGGGGGGTGGGGAGACGTGCCCCCCAAGGAGACCTGCTAGATTGTTCAGAAGGTTGTTCTCATCCATCCAGATGGAGGATCACTAACAGGAGCGTGGAAGACTCCAGAATCCACTCTGGCTGGAATCCGGTGGATATGCAGTGTGTACAGGTACAGGACCATTTAAACGGACAGCATTTATAGAATGACTATTAAAAGTCAGCGAGTGTCAGTAATGTTAATGTGGTTATGTTAGTAATACACCGAGTGCTAATATAAGAGCTTTAAGATGCATTTGTAGATATTATTACGTGTTTTACCGTCTTTATGGTGCTAGCTTAAAGTTACGGTGTAAACGTTAGCTTATATTGGAGGAAAGCTGTTACTGGTTAAACGATGTTAGCACAGAAATATTAGCTTCTGTCATGACTGATGAAGTTACTAGTTAATAAAGTTTTCAGTAAAGTGATTAATCGCAGCCACAGGTTGACAGCAAATATCTCGATTAGCTTCAGTGCATCTGTAATAAATATGTGCAAGTTTCAGTGCTTCGTTTAAACTGTATGATACTTATACTGACCCAGGGTCAGTGTAAAATACAATCCTAGCTGTGTGAACAAAGCCACTGTAAATTTAATCCTGCATGACAAACCTCAGGATGCAGATTATTATTACTCTTTCCTGCTGGCACACCTGAGAGTCAGCTAGAAACTTATAGTGACGTGGACATCATGCAAAGACTGCCAGACTCTGTAATACTGCAAATGATCAGTGACTCAGGTTAACACTAAACTTCAAACGGTACCTCTGTGTGCTGAACATCTAGGATTGAGTCAGGCTGCATTGACTGTGGGACTTTAATGTGTTAAAAGCAGGTTGAAGACGGCTCAGAAACATTTGAAGATTAAAATTTAGCATTATGGCTGCTGGTGGTTTGTAATATCTACTCAGCTGTATTTTTGTTACTAATTTATGTTTGTTGTTGTTTAACACAGATTTCAGAAGAGCAAATATGCTTAATAGTTTAACTAGATTTCATTTGTCAGTGTTTGACTGCTGAGTCACCGGAAGAACTCATTTCATTCATTCTCCATATGATGTTAATTTACAGAAATGTTTCACAGGAACTGATTTCTCCCAAAGGTTGAACTAGTGTGTTTCCATAGATTACCTCTGTATGAATGTACTTCTTAAATGAAGGCAAGTGTTTGTCCTTTTTTGTTCCTCAGGTACAGTACGTGATATCAAGGGCAGGCGGTCAACACTGGGGACAAGAAGCAGACATACTTCCAAGAGGGAGCTGCAGTGAGGTCAGAGGTCAGAATCTGAAACAGCTCAGGTTTATATTTTAGAGGTTATAAAAAATCAAAATGTATTTATAAAGAAACCTTTAAATAATAGTCATAATTATGATTATTATAAGAAATATCAAACATTTAAGTGGATTTTCTGTTACACATATTGTGTTAGCCCTGCGATAAACTGGCAGCCTGTCTTTGTCCTGTATCAGCTGGGATAGGCTTCATCCTCCCGCAACCTTGAATTGGATACATTTTATTCCAATTATGTAATCTGATCATTTACAAACTCAAGGTATCTAATCAAAATGTAAGTAATAATTATAAAATGGGAAAGCAGAAATAAGTGTGACATAAATGTAAATGTGTGAGCTGACATAGAGCTACATGCAGTCTGAAAAACCTTTGTTGTCAAGTTTGCAGGTATATCAGCACGAGACATTCTTACATAGAAGAGACATTAAAGTCTCTAACTCAGTGAAGCATTATTGGTCCCGTCTGTTTGGATAAATATAGTAAGTTGATGTATGTCCATTTATTGACACATTTTCTTAAGTGCTTATCCAGTTCAGGATCACAGTGGAGCTGCAGCTGGATATGTTCACTAAATAAACCTTACAAAAGTTAACAATAAACCTGCATCCATGTACGTTGTTGTCCACAGGATGAGAAAATCAAACTGGAACACTGTGGAACATGTTAATAAATGTTTGTGTGTTTATGCCTGTGTCTTTCACAGGAGGCGCTGGAAGGTTTCCCTAATAGTTCCTGGTGAATCAAAGCAGAACCATAAAGGTTGCTGGACTGCATGATGGCCTTACCCCTGAGCAGTCATCCTGTTAAAGGATGAACCAGTTAGAAGCTGTTTTCAAAGTAGCTGAGCAGATTTCATCTCAAGTAAGCGATTAACTGTTTGTTCATCTGTTCCGCCACTTAAAGAGCATTTAAGGACGTCTTTTGAGTGTCCAGTTGAATTAATTCTACTGGCTCTCATGGTCATTTGTTATTATAGTCATATTTTTCATGTTCATCCAGCTATTTAGTAAATTCTATCTATTTAGTAATATCCGTCAGCTATAAAATGTAATATAAATATAAAAATATCTAAATATCTCCTGCCCTTTATGTTTTAATGATGTAAGTCTGTTATCGTGTTACATTAGCATTCCTCACATATCAATGAGATGCTGTACAGTACAATCCTACTGACACAGCAGAGGGATAACGACAGCTATTCAACATCGTTACACGACACATTCGAGCTGCATGACGCAGACAAAGTGACTAAATCATCTTTTTGTGGTTTATTGTCTTCAAACCAGCAGACAAAGCCGATGGCAGAAGATGTCAGAGAAGAACTTCAGGCCGTGGACTGAAAAGGTATTTTTTTCTTGTTATCAAAAGACATTTGGAGTGGCAGCTTCTACAACTGGTTGTGCTAAAGTAAAGCTTACAGTCTAAGAAATCACAGTGTTGATATTCAGCACAAAGAGAAAAGCTCACTTGTTTGAATTTATTTACAATCATAGTTTTATAAATTCTGACTGTAAACAGCTTTTACAGCTTTGATATTGTTTGACACTCGATATCAGGTGATAGGGCTTAATTTAAAGGTTTCTGTGTCCCAATGAGCCATTTACACTGATCAGTGTCAGTTTAACTGTAACACATTCATTATTTAGATTCAACAAAGAAATAACTGAATGTAAAAAATGGCAGCCCTCAGGCAGGTTTATAGAGATACATGCATGCATTATGAAATTTATGTATCCCAGATAATTGTTATTCATCTAGTCATGGCAGACCTACCTCTTCCTCCCAAGTTAACTGCAACCCAAAATAACTAGTGGGGCTATTTACACACTCACAACCAGTGTGGGGTAAAAAGAGCCACCAAAAAACTGTCAGCCACAGATGTGCTAGAAGAGTTAGAAGCTCTACTTATGGAGAAACTTTCTAAGTCTAACAGGGGACAGGAACTCCTGCCCAAGTAACATGATATAAGCCCACATACAGCCCAGCCATAAAGTGAACCAAGTTAAAGACAGCATGGGACCAAATGCATGTAACCAGCCTGCACCCACCTGACATTTCTTCCTCCTGAATTAAATGAATGAAGGGATGAAAGTTAAATGACTACAAACCTAAAGCCACTAGTTCCCACACTGGAGCTCCCTGACACTGTGTGTTAACTGTATTTAGCTTGTATCAACAGTTGTAACAGGCTAAGCCACCTGAGACACTGCATTGAATTTGTTCCTGTCTTACTGGTTTCAGCTGACTGGTTTCAACTCAGATATTCTGCTTTTTCCTTTCAGTAGATCAAAGCAGCTCGTGCAGTTTGCATACAGGCCCAACAGAGGAGTGGAGGACGCACTTTTGACTTTACTAAATCTAATTCTTAAACATGTAGAGAGTAAAGGGACTTTTGCAAGACTTCTTTTTATTGATTTTTCTTCGGCTTTTAATACAATACAGCCCCATATTTTAATTAAAAGACTTTTAGAACAGTTTGAAATCAGGAAAAACCTGGTGGGCTGGATTTTAGATTTTCTAACTGACAGGTCACAAAGAGTGAGAATAAATGGGGTTCTGTCTGACCCAGTGTTCTCCTCCACAGGTTCTCCTCAAGGGTGCGTCCTATCGCCCTTATTATTCACTCTCTATACAAATATGTGTCAGGGCAGACATGAAAACAGGGTCATTATTAAATATGCAGATGACTCTGTTATTGTCAGCTTACTGAAAGAGGGTGAAATTAACCACGGTCCAGTCATTGATGACTTTGTTCAGTGGTGTGAGGAGTCTTATCTCCAGCTGAACATATCTAAAACAAAAGACATGGTTGTTGATTTTAGGAAACAACAAAATGGGCAAGCAGTCACTTTAATTAAAGGTCAGAAAATAGAGCAAGTACAATCATATAAATATCTTGGGACCATAATAAATGAAAAACTGAACTTTGATCAAAATTGCAAATCAGTTTGTAAAAAGGGTCACCAGCACCTTTATTGCCTTAGGAAACTTGTTCATTTCCACATTGACCAAAAAATTTTAACTTTGTTTTATCGTTCTTTTATTGAGTCTGTTTTATCCTTTTGTTTGGTGGCATGGTTTGGTCAGACCTCTGTCACAGAGAAAAACTCTCTAAATCAGATAGTGAGATGGTCCAGTCGTCTGATAGGTGAGCCACAGTCTTGTTTAGCCTCCCTGTACTCTAAGCAGGTACAGAGGATGGCTTTATCAATCCTTAATAATGGTTCCCATCCTCTAAGGGGTGAATTTCAGCTTCTTCCCTCAGGACGGAGGTTTCTATTTCCGAGATGCAGGACAAAGCGTTATAAAAATAGCTTTGTCCCCGTTGCTGTCACTGAATTAAATAAGAACTGTTTTTGATTCGAAATATTAAAGTATGTGTCACAGTGAGTTTTATATATTTACTAGGTATGTGTGTTTTTAAAGGGATGTCAAATGCTGTCATTTTTCTGTAAAGCAAATTTACCTTGCCTTTAGGTATAAATAAAGTTACCTTACCTTACCTTACCTTCTGCTTCCAATTTAGAAGAAGAAGAAGAAGGTGAAGGCTTCAGCGAAGTGGCGTTCATGGTCTCAGTGAACAGTCACGGTCACACACTGCATGTGGTTTTAAAAGCAACATGTCTGTTCACCACAACAATGGAGATGTGTAATATTAGTGCAGCTATGGTTTGTTCTTGAACATCAGTTCTGTTTTCTACTTTGATCACTCAGACCAAAAAAGTGTTGTTTTCAGATTCTTTCTTTTAAATCTATAAAGCACCTGTTCATTTTTTTTATTACAATTAGTTTCACATAAATGTTAGTGTTTCCTTTTATGATCTTTTAATGCTTACACTACACTGTACATGAAATCAAACCTAATAATGAGGCAGATAACATTCCTGTTACGATCCAGACTAGTGGTCTTACTGGGGCCGGTGAACAGGACTGTAAGCTTGCCATTGTGCCAGTTAAAGTAAAATCAAAGAGAGGTCAAAGAATAGTGGAAACGTATGCCTTTCTGGACCAAGGGAGTTCAGCATCCTTTTGTACAGCGGGTCTTATGGACAAGCTGAATATTGCTGGGAGGAGGACAAAGATTCTCCTGCGCACCATGGGACAGGAGAAAGTGGTGGACAGTTTCATTGTACCTGAACTTGAAGTTGCTGGATTGGACAGTGACATGTACTGTGATATGCCTAACCTCTTCACTCAGCATAAAATGCCTGTAGATATTGGTAACATCCCAAATCAACAGGACCTGGTTGACTGGCCACATTTGAAGCATGTTCATTTGCCAGAAATTAAGGCCAATGTTGAGCTTTTGATTGGCATGAATATGCCCAGAGCTCTAGAACCTTTGGAGGTCATCCGGAGTGTAGGTGATGGACCCTTTGCCATTAGGACTGTGCTCGGCTGGACTGTGAATGGGCCACTTAATCGAGAATGCTGTGGAAGGCCAGGATGTTTGGCAACAGTTACCGCCAACAGAGTTTCTGCTGTCACACTGGACAAGCTATGGAAACAGCAGTTCAAGATGGATTTTCCTGAGAGCAGCAATGATGAACAGATGGGGCTGTCAAAGGAAGACTTGAAGTTCCTGGAATTGGCCAGCAAGATGGTGACTTTGGGGGATTGGCACTACAGCATTGCCCTGCCACTAAAAGACCGAGACATAAGAATGCCTGACAACTGTGCAATTGAGCAACGAGCCTTAGGTTTGAAGAAAAGGTTCATCAGAGATAAAGACTTTCATAAAGACTACACTGCCTTCATGACAGATCTTATATCTAGAGGATATGCAAAGAGAGTCCCAGTCACAGAATTAGAGCGCCAGAAATGGGGAAGGATTAAACGTAACTTTGTTCCTGGAGATGTGGTCCTTATAGTGGATGATTCTGCACCTCGTGGTTCTTGGCTCATTGGGAGAGTCACCGGAGCTGCACCAGATGAAAGGGGGCTTGTGCGTCAGGTCTGGATTAAGACCCCAACCAGCCATGTGTGCAGACCCATCACAAAGATATGCCTTCTTCAGGAGGCCTCTGACCCATGACTATGACATTTTTGACACAGTGTGACATAACTAACTTTGAATTGACTTTAATGTTATGAGATGTACATCAGACTGACTATATTTAGGCTAAGTGCTGGTAACCTCTGGCCTATGACTGACTGACCATGTGCAGACAGAAGAAAAGAAGAGAAGACATGAGAAAATAACTTTGGTGGACTTTTGAGTATGTTATGTTGTCTCACTGGGTGTCTGTGATATGATGAAGTGTGTGTTGTGAGTTATGGTGTTGGATGTGTAATTATTACTGTAAAAATGTAATAATTAGGGGCCGGAATGTTGTGGATAGGCGTAGCTTTGGGTCACGTGGTGTCAGTAATAGTGATTGCTATATCACCTGTTCACGGCCCGAGGGAAATTTTGTGAATGAGTGGGTGATGGGGGAAGTCGACTTTTGCTGACCGCTCAAGCGTCCCAAGGCGTTCCCAGGCCAGCCGAGAGATATAATCTCTCCAGCGTGTCCTGGGTCTGCCCCGGGGCCTGCTCCCGGTGGGACATGCCTGGAACACCTCACCCAGGAGGCGCCCAGGGGGCATCCTTGTCAGATGCCCGAACCACCTCAGCTGGCTCCTTTCGATGTGGAGCAGCAGCTGCTCTACTCTGAGCCCCTCCCGGACGGCCGAACTTCTCACCCTATCTCTAAGGGAGAGGCCAGCCACCCTTCGGAGGAAGCTCATTTCTGCCGCTTGTATACGCGATCTCGTTCTTTCGGTCACTACCCACAGCTCGTGGCCATAGGTGAGGGTAGGGATTGTAACATTGTAAACATAATACAATTTTACATTATGTTACTGTCAGAGTCGGACGGTGCCCCGACCGGTCGACCTGTGTGTGTGTGTTTTTTTGTTCTCCTCTCTCGCTCCGCTTTTTCTCCGCTGCGATTGTTACCTCCGACCCGTAAGTGCTGCCACTCTGAGCTGCCTAATAAGCCTGGACGCGATCGAGACGGAGAGACGGAAGGGGACACTTCACTGATTCTAGGGAGTTTTGTGGACACACGAGGGGAGACGGGGAGAGGAGCACTGAAGGGACTTGCACTGTGGATAACTGTGGATTGATTTTGGCTTCACTGTAAATAAAGACACTGTTCAACTTAAACGAGAAGTCCGCGTCTAGGTTCGCTAACTCACCACCCTTAACAGCTACAATTTAACATCATGTAAAATTGTAACATCATGTTTACAATGTTACAATTTGTAAATTGTAACATTGTAAACATAATGTTACAATTTTATATGATGTTAAACTGTAACATAATGTAAAATTGTAACATTATGTTTACAATGTTACAATTTTACATTATGTTAAATTGTTACATAATGTAAAATTTTAACATTATGTTTACAATGTTACAATTTGTAAATTGTAACATTGTAAACATAATGTTACAATTTTATATGATGTTAAACTGTAACATAATGTAAAATTGTAACATTATGTTTACAATGTTACAATTTTACATTATGTTAAATTGTTACATAATGTAAAATTTTAACATTATGTTTACAATGTTACAATTTGTAAATTGTAACATTGTAAACATAATGTTACAATTTTATATGATGTTAAACTGTAACATAATGTAAAATTGTAACATTATGTTTACAATGTTACAATTTTACATTATGTTAAATTGTAACATAATGCTTAACAGATAATGGTTATCCTCTTTTTATATCATACATCATTGTCTCTGTAGGAGGGTCTGGAGCACCCCCTGCTGAGCCGCTGGGCTCAGTACCTTGCAGGCAGGTCCGACGATGACTTCATCATCTCACCTGAGCTCAAAATTCTGGTGCGTGAAGGCGTCCCTCGGGAGTATCGGCAGAGAGTGTGGCGCTGTTTGGTCCGAGCCAGAACTTTGACAAGCCAAGAGTGCCACACGCAACGCTATCAGCAGGTACAGCTGTAGAGAGAGAGAGTGCTTTATCCGCACCTGAGCACAGGTGGCTCCTCCTTCTTCCTGTTGGGAATGCTGGCGAGCACTCAGTAATCCTGTTCTGTTTCCAGCTGTGTGAGAAGAGTCGGACAGCTCCTAATCCTGCCTCCAGGCAGGTCCAGCTGGACCTTCACCGAACCCTGACGACCAATCAGCACTTCTCCTCGCCGTCCAGCCCCGCCCTCCAGCCCCGCCCTCCAGCAGCTCCGCCGCATCCTTCTGGCCTTCTCCGGGCATAACCCTGCCATTGGCTACTGCCAGGTACTCAACAGGTCAGAACAAAAGTATAAATTTTATATCTGAGTTCTTATGTGGACCCGCCTTCCAGGCAGAACCTCACCTTCCATCAATGTCCACAGGTTAGCGGCCCTCGCTCTGCTGGTCCTCCAAAGTGACGAAGACGCCTTCTGGTGTCTGGTGGCAGTGGTGGAAGCCATCATGCCTCAGGACTACTACACCAAGAATCTGGTGGCCTCTCAGGTCAGCAGACACACTCACCTGCTTGCCTGCTGTGATCTGTTTTAGTGATCAGTGAGGCTGATCTCTGTGAGTCTTTGTGCTCAGGCGGACCAGCGCGTGCTGAAGGACTTCATGGCGGAGAAGCTTCCTCGCCTGGCATCTCACTTTGAGGATCACAACATTGACGTCTCTCTGGTCACCTTCAACTGGTTCCTGGTGGTTTTTGTGGAGAGTCTGCCCAGCGACATCCTGATGCCTCTGTGGGACGCCTTCCTGTATGAGGGTACCAAGGTACCATACACCCGAACACACCATGACAGAAATGCAGACAACACTTGAATGCACCACAGTAGTGTCCATGGAAACAAAAATGATTTTGTTTTCACCTTTAGATGTCTTTATTTACATTTTAGGAGTAATAAGACATTGTTTACTAAGCATGGGGAACTGTCATGTGACATGAAATAGGAGTGGGAAAGCAGATCATTCTAGTAACGACCTCACAGTCTACCACAAGCAGCGTAAATCCAGACGATGAGCGGGACAATGGCTTTGGGCTTGTTTCTGCAATGTGACAAATGCAGCACAGCTTTTACATCGTTTGTCTCAGGAAATAAAATCACAGTTCAGACACAGAAATATATACCACACAGGGATAAATGCTGACAACAGCTTCAGCCACGTAGATCCAACCCAAAAGTTTAATTTAAACTTAAAGCTCAACTACCAAGTAAGTTAATATTATCTGGCAACTGAGGAACCAAGTGGCTTATTGGAAATCGATCAGAGCTGTAATGAGTAAAGGGCCCAACTGCACCACAACTGAAAGAGTAATTTTATGACTCACCTCCTCAAAGTTTCCAATTAATTGTGTGGCGTGAGTGTCCTGTTATGAAATGCGTGTCTGTGCTGCAGGTGATCTTCAGATACACTCTGGCTCTGTTCAAATACAAAGAGGACGACATCCTGAAGATTCACGACAGCGTGGAGATCTACCAGTACCTACGCTTCTTCACAAAGACCGTCTCCAATGCCAGGTACGCACTCGCCTCCACCCGCCTTAATCTACGAGCTGTTACACTCTCAGAAGTGTAGCGGATGTAGCTGTTGAATCTTTGAGCTTCAAACCCTTTTTACTGAAATTTTGTGAGAAGTTTAAATTTCCCTGATCACAGTAACAACGATTTAAAGATTTTTAAGTATCTGCAGCTCTCGGATACATGTGGTCCAGTCAGTCCAGTATTTCCTGCTCAAACTGCAGTACCTGAAGTATCAAGCAGCATAAAACAGAAACACTCAAGCTGATCAGTTTCCAGTTCCTCTGTGTTGGTGATCGAGTCCTTTCCACCTGCGTGTGTCCATGCAGGAAGCTGACCAGCATCGCCTTCAACGACATGAACCCATTCCCCAGCCGGCTGCTGAGGAACCGGCGAGTGCTCCACCTGGAGCGCCTGCAGGCGGAGCTGCGTGAGCTGGAGGAGCAGCACAAGGAGTTCATCACCGAGAGCGTCGTACGGAAAGACAAAGAGCTCGACGTCATGGTGAGCGAGGACGACGAGGACCTCTGATCACACGGGACGCTTCAGCTGCTCACTTCGAGACGACGATGAGTTTTCCATGAGTTCAAGAGAATTTCACTAAACCGGCTGTTAACTGGTTTCCTTCACACTAAACACAGGATTGTGTCAGGTTCACCATCTCTACTAACACTACAAGGAAACAGAAGCATACAGATTTAACTGCATCACATCTCTGAAACAAGCTTGCAGTAAACAAATGTGTACTGTGTTCACGTGTGTAATAAGTCAGGCTGCAGAAATGTGCAGATGTATTTCAGTGAATTCATTTGGATTAATATGTGATAGCTTATTTATTTCATTGCATCTTTTGCTTTATACCTAAAAATGCGTGACATTTCTAAATGTAGTCACATCCCTATGAAACATGGTTGATTATCACCTGTAGTCACAGCTGGTGATAAAGTAATTAAAATGTCCAGCTATTCAAAAATAGGGCATTCTGCACAATGAGTACTTTTTGGTACTTGAAGTATTTTGATGCTGATGCTTCAGGGCATTGTGCTGCATTGTCGAAGCTCTCTGGGCTTCCGGTTAGAACGACCTCACAGTGTTTTATTTTGATCTGGTGTAAAGTGCATTGTGCAGAAATGACAGCATGATAGTCACATGATAAAACTGACTTTTCTTTTTTTTTAATTTTACTGGGTGTGCATCTTGTTCAAATGTCTTTTTCAGCATTTGTACATAAATATTCTGTATATAAATATTTGATTTTCATTTATTTTACAGAGTCCTTTATTTTGTTTCACAAATATGACATTCATGTCAAATGACATCTGCAGACTTTATAATGACCAGCAGGGGGCAGTGTATTGCAGTCTATGAGAACATTTACTGAGACCTGTTTCATGCACTAGTTTCATGTCTCATTGAATCCAACATGATGTTGATTTTGTAAATTAAGGTCACATGTTCATCACATCTAATTTCAAAACACTGATCAATTTAAAATAAAAAATGAATTCCATACCAATTGCAGGAATAAAATAGGAATAAATAACAAACGAGAAATACATACAAAACAAGAGAAAGGCACACATGAGAGAACAGGTCACATGACAGCACAGCATTATCTACCCACAATTTGAACTAAATAACAGATAGCACAGGCAATGAAAACAAACGGAAATCAGAATAAATTTAAAAACTTTTATTGATGTTAACTTGAAGTGCTGAATTAGCCCTGTTGTCAGTTCAAATCACTTCAATCTATAGCGCACTTTAAGGTCTTTAGACCTTGAAAAGGAATACACTGCAAGGTAAGCTTGCAGCATCTTACTTTAAGGTCAACTGTGAAACTTTGTGGAAAGCCTGAGACAAGTTGATGAGTCAGTGAAGCGCACTTCCTTCTGATGACGGCTATACTGAGGTGAGTTTTTAAGCATATCCTGAACTTTATTCATTATTAGACTTCTGACACCTGGCAAATAAACTCTCACGCGATATGAGAACATAACAGCAAAAAGCCAGTAGCTGGTACATGAATGGATAAAAATTGGATCCCTCTTAGATTGAATTGGTTGCCCTCTTATATTACGTTGTTTTGAACCTAACCGCATCCACTGAATTAATGCAGTTTTCAGGACAGTAAAAACAGAGAACTCTGATATACACAATTTCTGATTGCTGATAGTGTTTCTTAATGCAAAATGGGCTTCCATTTAAAATGCAATTGCTTTATGTTCGATCTTTAGTGAAGAAGGGTCATTTTTGATTCTGTGGACAAGGGATGCAAATGGAATGTGAAGGCAACAGGTAGTAGGGTGAATTAGGGTTTCGTGTGGTCTTCAGTGCATGAATTTTATTGCCACTTTATTTCAACTTTTTATTAATGTACTCAAAAGAAAAACAAGAACCACAAAGGAGATTCTTGTGATTCTTGTTTGTGCTATCTGTTTGTGAAAGAAAGCACATTTTACCACATCATACTGTGTTTGCTGCCATTTATTTTACTCGTCCTGCCTGAGTGTCTGGGCTGCGTTTGTCTGTGCACCTTTGTTCTGGCCTTCTGCTGATGGGTTTCACATGCTGGGCTTTCCCTCTTGGTCCACACCCAGCAGCCTGCTGCTGACCACACACAGCCTACAAACTGATCCATCCATGCATCCATCCATGCATGCATGGCCTGGTTATTGTTGAGTTATCACCTCCAGCTCCTTGCTCATAACCAGGTAGATACTGGGCTGGGCCTGATCTCTGAGCTCAATAACAATGACAAAAATGCCAAACACTTTACTCTTCATGGTAAAAAATGTTTATAATACAGTAAAAACTGGATGTAGCCAAAATCAGTGTTTTATATACAGTGTAAGTGAACAACATTGCTACACTGCTGGTGTTTGATTGATAGAGGCTTTCTTTATAAGAACTATGATATCATTTCTTTTGCTGATTAACAATTTTTATATAATTTTTATATCATATATAGCTTTCAAGAAGCCAAAGATCACTGGACGAAAAGACTACAGACCTGTGGCTCTGACATCTGGTCAGGAAGTCTTTTGAGCGCCTGGTTCTCTCCTATCTTAAGACCCTCACGGCCCCCCTCCTGGACCCCTGCAGTTTGCATACAGAGCCAACAGGTCTGTAGACGATGCCATCAACATGGCCCTACACTTTGTCCTGCAGAATCTATGCTAGGATCCTGTTTGTGGACT
This sequence comes from Diplotaxodon limnothrissa, assembly GCF_057381915.1. Taxonomy (NCBI): domain Eukaryota; kingdom Metazoa; phylum Chordata; class Actinopteri; order Cichliformes; family Cichlidae; genus Diplotaxodon; species Diplotaxodon limnothrissa. Next base: position 9,965,711 of record NC_140597.1, on the reverse strand, counting down.
TCAGCTCTACCTTCAACACCATCCTTTCAGACCTTCTTCAAGGATTGCTTTCCCAGATGAATGTGCCTGATCCCATCTGCCGGTGGATCACTGACTTCCTGATGGACAGGAAGCAACCAGTGAGGCTGGGGAAGAATGTCTTGGACTCCCGGACCATCAGCACGAGCTCCCCTCAGGGCTGTGTTCTTTCTTCTATGCCCTTCTCCCTGTACACCAACTGCCGCACCTCCAACCACCAGTCTGTCAAATTAATTAAGCTTGCAGATGACACCACCATTATTGGACTCCTCTCAGACGGGGATAAGTCTGCCTACAGGATGGAGGCTGAACATCTGGTGTCCTGATGCAGCCGCAACAACCAGGTGCTGAATAAGTGTTATTTTCATTTACCACTGGCCCAAGTACATTTTTATTGGCTTGTGAACAAAGCTGTAGTTTTTGTATTTTTAAATATTAACGCAATTTAATTGAGACATTATTTATATTATTTCACTTTCAATGTGAAAAATGCTGTAAAAACGTTGAAACTAATGGTCACCCCTGTTCGCTGCAATGTAAAATAGTACAACTGCTGTCAGCCTTCATTAAGTTGCATCATTTAAACATTTGCATATTTTTATTCAACTTCTGCAGGATGCTTTGATGAAAGACTCCCTTTTCCCAAGTAGAGGCTTTACTAGAGGTCACAGGAACAGCGCTGCTGTTTTGGATGCGGAAAAATGTTGTCTTTCACTCTACCTGAGCTCAGTGTTTCAGTAAGGGCTCCGCCTCATTGTAGCTGACGCTGAAATGTTTGTGTGGGTTGCCATGACAACACCAGAAGTGCATCTGAGATCGTGTCCAAATTCATGGGCTGCATCCTCCTGAGGACTCGGTGTTCTGACAAAACGTCTTACTTTGGCAAAACGTCCTACCGTAAGTAGTTCATGCGTTCTCGGCGGCTCTAGTGACCCTCGAACTCTCGGCTAGCTATCGAGGTGGTGGATAACATACGTCTCCCCCACAAGAGCACGAACCTACAACTTTTCTACTACTGTTTTTACAAGGCGTACACGGTAAAAACATTATGCTGTTATTTGTTAAGCACTTGTGCATCTTGTGAAAAGAAATAAGTGGCTGAGATGGATGTCATATGTGCTATTGATATTATTTTACTCGTTTCTAGTTTTCACGGTGCTCCATGATTGTGAGAGGAATAAAAAAGAATTGTGGACATCGGTACGAAGCATGGATTCTTTTGACCAGAGTAGATACACTGGTCCCTTGAATATACTAATCTTTTTGAGGTGGGTGACTGTTCCTGTGTATTTACAGAAACAATGGTTGTGATAACCTCAGCTGTTTCAGAGGGTGACTGTTCGTTGCTTTGCGCACTTTTAAATCTGTATACAATGGTTTGTTCCCTTTTTGTGTTCTGAGGTTTAAACAAAGATGTACTAGATGTATTATACCGGTCCCTCGAATCTACAAATCTTTTAGATGTGGATGACTGTTCATTTTCATCTGTGTTTACAGAAACACTGGGTGTTGGAACCTCAGTAGTTTCTTTTTGGCTGACAGACTCTGGAGCTGTACAAGAGGAATAAAGAGCTGCAATGCTTTTGTGAACCTGACCTGGGAAGGGAGAGAAATATATTTTTGTTTTGTTTTTGTTTGTCTTCTTGTTTTATTTGATTCCTTGTGGGATTTGGATCCAACAAGTAAAGTATGCATATTATGCACACACACAAACACACATGCAGCTATTACCATTTCTTGTATTCTTGAATAAAGACATTGATCTGACACATTTAAAATGCAGCCAATTGTTTTTATTGTTATATTATTAAGAAAAAAGAAAAGGTGGGGGTGGGGGGATGTAAAGAAGAGCTTAAAGGAAAGGGCTAGAGGAGAGAAAACCCCAACAATTAGCAGGGCATTTTTTCACTTGGACAAATTGTTAATAAAGTTTCCATATCTGTAACAATGATGACAGTATAATTGTTTATAAACAATTATATTGACAATTATATGTGTCCAGTATGTTGGCTCATTTTCTTTTACTTTTTGCATTTGAAAATAAAAGTTGGGCTGATTTTGACACCATTACAAGAAGTGTTGTTAATGATTCTTTTTGAATTAAAATCAGGTTACCACAAATTGTTTTTTAATTTAATTTAATTTGAAATGTTTGTCAGTGGGTAAACAATTCGTAATGCAAAGTCAGAAACATCGAGTTATTCTTGTACTGCATGCTTGCAATAAATAAGTTGTCCTAACAGTCAGTCAAAGGAGCTTGGAAAGAAAAGCGTCTGGACTTCTTTGAGTTGAAGTGACTGATATATATATTTTTTGTCTGTTTGTTTTGTTGGTTTTTGTTTTTTGCCCTTTATCACCATTCCTCTTCCCTGCTGTTTTTCTTTCCCTCTTTCTTTCTCCCCTTTCTTTCCCCCAGTGATGTCTGTCCTATGTGTAGCAAGTGAAAATAAAATAAACAATAAAAACAAAGGTGAATCAAATAGACCAATACGGCAAGGCCGGGATGGTCCATTTGGTAAAGTAAATCCGTTAGTTATATTTAACATAATGTTAAATGGTAACATTCTGTTTACAATGTTACCATTTTACATTGTGTTAAATGGTAACATTCTGTTTACAATGGTACCATTTTACATTGTGTTAAATGGTAACATTCTGTTTACAATGTTACCATTTCACATTGTGTTAAATGGTAACATTCTGTTTACAATGTTACCATTTTACATTGTGTTAAATGGTAACATTCTGTTTACAATGTTACCATTTTACATTATGTTAAATGGTAACATTATGTTTACGATGTTACCATTTTACATTATGTTAAATTGTAACATTATGTTTACAATGTTACCATTTTACATTATGTTAAATGGTAACATTATGTTTACGATGTTACCATTTTACATTATGTTAAATTGTAACATTCTGTTTACAATGTTAACATTTACATTATGTTAAATTGTAACATTATGTTTACGATGTTACCATTTTACATTATGTTAAATTGTCAGTAGGCCTGGTACCGGAACCGGTACTGGACCCCCTTTTACTTTCAGCCATCAGAAGAGGGTACACTGTGGTCATAACAATACTCAGACTGTAGCATTTAAAGGTCCCAAAGTGTACCAGGAAAATATCCCCCGCACGATTACACCAGCAGCCTGAATTGTGAATGTGAGGGAGGATGGATCCATGCTTTCATGTTGTTCACTCCAGGCTGATATAAAAATGATATAACTAATACTACTTCTACTAATAATGACAATAACAACAAAATAATAATAATAATGTCAAAAATACCAGTAATAATAATAACAATAACAACATAAACAACAACATTACTACTAATAATAATAAAGATAAACAAATGTATTAAAAAATTAATAATGATAATAATAATAATAAAACTGATCATAACAGTAACAATATCAATCATAACAACAACAGTACTAACAACAATAATAACAATAACAATGAAGGTGTTGCTGCAGATCTGAGTCCCGACTCTGCTGCCTTTCTAGTGCGGCAAAGAAAGTAAGAAATAGAAAAAGAAAAACACAAATAAACTGAGTGTGAGGGTTTTTCTACAAGTTACACTGAATATTTGCACAGACATGCTGACTGTTTGCTGGGAGACGTCACCTGTCTTTTATAGAATAGCAGGTAAGCTGTTCTCTGCCGCTGCTCACACACAGACTCACACGTGGTCTGGCAGACCAACTCGTCATCGTACGTGAGCCCCTGTCTGTGACGTCGTCTCTTCCGCTCATCTGGTGAACGCCGTCACAGACGTAATGTCCTGAGAGGAGAAGGCGCACTTATTAACGTCTCATAAACTTTCAAAGCTGACCTGCATTCAGCACATGTGTCTGAAAGCACCCACTCACCGCTGTAAGCTGAGGAGCCCAAACGACTGATCACGCTGACCAACAAATAGCGAGCAGTTTCCTGGGAGAGGGCAGCGGCACCACCCGTTAGCTTAGAAATGGGCTCCATCCATACTTGAAATGAACGGTGTGCCTTTTCCCTTACCTCTTCAGTAAAGGCTGTGTCCTGGCTGATCACCAGCTGCTGTGTCAGAACAATGGGGCTGTTCTTCTTCTCCACGGTGAACGATGGAGTGAACGTAAACCACTTCAGCTGGAGGATCAGCACACTGAAAGAGATGAGACAAAGAGGAGAGGCTCAAAGGAAGACGCAAGGAGGACATGACATGAACAAAACTGACACCGACTGAACTGTGGTGGTTTGAGGCCTTTGGGGACCGATTTGAGGTTACTCACTTTGGCAGGTTCAAGAACAACAGCTCCTCTTTGATCTTCTTAGCTCCGCACTGGCATTCGTAGTCCAACAGGCTGCCCTGCAGCAGGGAGCAGGAGGAACAGGTGCATTAGAGTTAAACTCTTTTACAGATGAATTCACATATTCGTGGGAGCAAGCCTGTTCACAGAATAGAGTCTAAACGAGCTCTTACTTTCAGACTCCAGCCCCGCCCTTCAGCAGCATCCTGCTGGCTGGCACAACCTTGCCATTGGCTGCTGCCAGGGACTCAACAGGTTAGAACAAAAATATAAATATTATATCTGAGTTCTTATGTGGACCCGCCTTCCAGGCAGAACCTCACCTTCCATGAATGTCCACAGGTTAGCGGCCCTCGCTCTGCTGGTCCTCCAAAGTAAGAAAAAATGAGGAAAAAATAAGGAGCAGACCAAGCAAAAGAGGGTATTTAAAGAGACAGTGCTCTTAAGGTGCATTTTTGGCGAGTTTTATTATCTAAATGTCATTGTGTCACTTTCTTATGAGGCTTCAGTGAACTGAAAAAGCTTCTGGGATGAGAGGCGAAACGTCTTCAAAAAAGTTAAAGAAGTCCGGTTGCTTTTTTCCCCCAAGCTCCTTAGAGTTCTCTGAAAATGGTCAGGTAGAAGGACTGGACTGAAAATGAGTAAAAAAGCAGCCAAAGCCCAAGGAAGTTGAAAGACTGGAAACTATTGCTGAGGTCATGTCAGTGTAAAAAGTTACCTACAAGTCTGGCACCTTGGAAGCAAAACATAAAGAAATAAGGTGTAAGGCCAAATGTTTGGTCCTGCAGCCAACCGGACCATGAAATATAGAGCACAGGTGAACAAAGTGAGGCAGCAGTTTGCTGATTTCCACCTTGTGCCTTTCATGTTGATCAGCTTAGTAGTTTGCCAGCTTTCTAGCTGTTAAAGACTTTTGGCGAGAGGTTATTCATATTTGAACTCTAATTGAACCCCTCTTTTTTTTTACTGTTTTTTTGTTTGTTTGTTTTTGGGGTTTTTTGTTGTCTTAGATGGCCTGACTCAGCAGGTGGGGGCAGTTTCTGAGTTTACCTTCGTTCAAACAGTGCAGAAATGGTTTCGCTATGCTCCAGACCGGATGGGTGGTGCAGGACGCCCGATATCCAGCCCCATCATGGAGTAAACTAAAAACAGTAAATAATACATTTAACAAACAAGCAAGCTCTAAATTTAAGCGGAGAGACTGCAGACATAGCCGCACCATTCCAGGGATTTTTGGTTAGCATGAGGGGTCTAGCCAGGACCCTTACTGGATACTGGGTGGGAATCGAACGTGCGACTCCAAAGATGTGTAGTATTACCACTACACTATCCAGCTGCGCTACACTATCCAACAAAAAAAGTTTTTAGAAAATTTGATAAAGTCTGATGCTTAATATTGTAGGGATATTAATATCCCTATGATATTAATACGGATTAATAACACAGAGAAGTCATACTTCTGTTATGACAGAATTAATTGGGTAAATTATATTTACAATTGTAACATTGTAAACTTAATGTTACGATTTTACATCATGTTGCAATTTAACATAATGTGAAATTGTAACATTGTAAACATAATGTTACAATTTTACAATTGTAACATCCATCCATCCATCCATCCATCCATCTTCATCCGCTTTATCCGAGGTCGCGGGGGCAGCAGCCTAAGCAAAGAGGCCCAGACCTCCCTCTCCCCAGCCACCTCCTCCAGCTTATCCGGGGGAACACCAAGGCGTTCCCAGGCCAGCCGAGAGATATAATCTCTCCAGCGTGTCCTGGGTCTGCCCCGGGGCCTCCTCCCGGTGGGACATGCCTGGAACACCTCACCCAGGAGGCGCCCAGGGGGCATCCTTGTCAGATGCCCGAACCACCTCAGCTGGCTCCTTTCGATGTGGAGCAGCAGCTGCTCTACTCTGAGCCCCTCCCGGACGGCCGAACTTCTCACCCTATCTCTAAGGGAGAGGCCAGCCACCCTTCGGAGGAAGCTCATTTCTGCCGCTTGTATACGCGATCTCGTTCTTTCGGTCACTACCCACAGCTCGTGGCCATAGGTGAGGGTAGGGATTGTAACATTGTAAACATAATACAATTTTACATTATGTTACTGTCAGAGTCGGACGGTGCCCCGACCGGTCGACCTGTGTGTGTGTGTTTTTTTGTTCTCCTCTCTCGCTCCGCTTTTTCTCCGCTGCGATTGTTACGCGGTCGCGTAGCAACGGGAGACCTCCGACCCGTAAGTGCTGCCGCTCTGAGCTGCCTACTAAGCCTGGACGCGATCGAGACGGAGAGACGGAAGGGGACACTTCACTGATTCTAGGGAGTTTTGTGGACACACGAGGGGAGACGGGGAGAGGAGCACTGAAGGGACTTGCACTGTGGATAACTGTGGATTGATTTTGGCTTCACTGTAAATAAAGACACTGTTCAACTTAAACGAGAAGTCCGCGTCTAGGTTCGCTAACTCACCAACCTTAACAGCTACAATTTAACATCATGTAAAATTGTAACATCATGTTTACAATGTTACAATTTGTAAATTGTAACATTGTAAACATAATGTTACAATTTTATATGATGTTAAACTGTAACATAAAGTAAAATTGTAACATTATGTTTACGATGTTACAATTTTACATTATGTTAAATTGTTACATAATGTAAAATTGTAACATTATGTTTACAATGTTACAATTTGTAAATTGTAACATTGTAAACATAATGTTACAATTTTATATGATGTTAAACTGTAACATAATGTAAAATTGTAACATTATGTTTACAATGTTACAATTTTACATTATGTTAAATTGTAACATAATGCTTAACAGATAATGGTTATCCTCTTTTTATATCATACATCATTGTCTCTGTAGGAGGGTCTGGAGCACTCCCTGCTGAGCCGCTGGGTTCAGTACCTTGCAGGCAGGTCCGACGATGACTTCATCATCTCACCTGAGCTCAAAATTCTGGTGCGTGAAGGCGTCCCTCGGGAGTATCGGCAGAGAGTGTGGCGCTGTTTGGTCCGAGCCAGAACTTTGACAAGCCAAGAGTGCCACACGCAACGCTATCAGCAGGTACAGCTGTAGAGAGAGAGAGTGCTTTATCCGCACCTGAGCACAGGTGGCTCCTCCTCCTTCCTGTCGGGAATGCTGGCGAGCACTCAGTAATCCTGTTCTGTTTCCAGCTGTGTGAGAAGAGTCGGACAGCTCCTAATCCTGCCTCCAGGCAGGTCCAGCTGGACCTTCACCGAACCCTGACGACCAATCAGCACTTCTCCTCGCCGTCCAGCCCCGCCCTCCAGCCCCGCCCTCCAGCAGCTCCGCCGCATCCTTCTGGCCTTCTCCGGGCATAACCCTGCCATTGGCTACTGCCAGGTACTCAACAGGTCAGAACAAAAGTATAAATTTTATATCTGAGTTCTTATGTGGACCCGCCTTCCAGGCAGAACCTCACCTTCCATGAATGTCCACAGGTTAGCGGCCCTCGCTCTGCTGGTCCTCCAAAGTGACGAAGACGCCTTCTGGTGTCTGGTGGCAGTGGTGGAAGCCATCATGCCTCAGGACTACTACACCAAGAATCTGGTGGCCTCTCAGGTCAGCAGACACACTCACCTGCTTGCCTGCTGTGATCTGTTTTAGTGATCAGTGAGGCTGATCTCTGTGAGTCTTTGTGCTCAGGCGGACCAGCGCGTGCTGAAGGACTTCATGGCGGAGAAGCTTCCTCGCCTGGCATCTCACTTTGAGGATCACAACATTGACGTCTCTCTGGTCACCTTCAACTGGTTCCTGGTGGTTTTTGTGGAGAGTCTGCCCAGCGACATCCTGATGCCTCTGTGGGACGCCTTCCTGTATGAGGGTACCAAGGTACCATACACCCGAACACACCATGACAGAAATGCAGACAACACTTGAATGCACCACAGTAGTGTCCATGGAAACAAAAATGATTTTGTTTTCACCTTTAGATGTCTTTATTTACATTTTAGGAGTAATAAGACATTGTTTACTAAGCATGGGGAACTGTCATGTGACATGAAATAGGAGTGGGAAAGCAGATCATTCTAGTAACGACCTCACAGTCTACCACAAGCAGCGTAAATCCAGACGATGAGCGGGACAATGGCTTTGGGCTTGTTTCTGCAATGTGACAAATGCAGCACAGCTTTTACATCGTTTGTCTCAGGAAATAAAATCACAGTTCAGACACAGAAATATATACCACACAGGGATAAATGCTGACAACAGCTTCAGCCACGTAGATCCAACCCAAAAGTTTAATTTAAACTTAAAGCTCAACTACCAAGTAAGTTAATATTATCTGGCAACTGAGGAACCAAGTGGCTTATTGGAAATCGATCAGAGCTGTAATGAGTAAAGGGCCCAACTGCACCACAACTGAAAGAGTAATTTTATGACTCACCTCCTCAAAGTTTCCAATTAATTGTGTGGCGTGAGTGTCCTGTTATGAAATGCGTGTCTGTGCTGCAGGTGATCTTCAGATACACTCTGGCTCTGTTCAAATACAAAGAGGACGACATCCTGAAGATTCACGACAGCGTGGAGATCTACCAGTACCTACGCTTCTTCACAAAGACCGTCTCCAATGCCAGGTACGCACTCGCCTCCACCCGCCTTAATCTACGAGCTGTTACACTCTCAGAAGTGTAGCGGATGTAGCTGTTGAATCTTTGAGCTTCAAACCCTTTTTACTGAAATTTTGTGAGAAGTTTAAATTCCCCTGATCACAGTAACAACGATTTAAAGATTTTTAAGTATCTGCAGCTCTCGGATACATGTGGTCCAGTCAGTCCAGTATTTCCTGCTCAAACTGCAGTACCTGAAGTATCAAGCAGCATAAAACAGAAACACTCAAGCTGATCAGTTTCCAGTTCCTCTGTGTTGGTGATCGAGTCCTTTCCACCTGCGTGTGTCCATGCAGGAAGCTGACCAGCATCGCCTTCAACGACATGAACCCATTCCCCAGCCGGCTGCTGAGGAACCGGCGAGTGCTCCACCTGGAGCGCCTGCAGGCGGAGCTGCGTGAGCTGGAGGAGCAGCACAAGGAGTTCATCACCGAGAGCGTCGTACGGAAAGACAAAGAGCTCGACGTCATGGTGAGCGAGGACGACGAGGACCTCTGATCACACGGGACGCTTCAGCTGCTCACTTCGAGACGACGATGAGTTTTCCATGAGTTCAAGAGAATTTTACTAAACCGGCTGTTAACTGGTTTCCTTCACACTAAACACAGGATTGTGTCAGGTTCACCATCTCTACTAACACTACAAGGAAACAGACGCATACAGATTTAACTGCATCACATCTCTGAAACAAGCTTGCAGTAAACAAATGTGTACTGTGTTCACGTGTGTAATAAGTCAGGCTGCAGAAATGTGCAGATGTATTTCAGTGAATTCATTTGGATTAATATGTGATAGCTTATTTATTTCATTGCATCTTTTGCTTTATACCTAAGAATGCGTGACATTTCTAAATGTAGTCACATCCCTATGAAACATGGTTGATTATCAGCTGTAGTCACAGCTGGTGATAAAGTAATTAAAATGTCCAGCTATTCAAAAATAGGGCATTCTGCACAATGAGTACTTTTTGGTACTTGAAGTATATTTTGATGCTGATGCTTCAGGGCATTGTGCTGCATTGTCGAAGCTCTCTGGGCTTCCGGTTAGAACGACCTCACAGTGTTTTATTTTGATCTGGTGTAAAGTGCATTGTGCAGAAATGACAGCATGATAGTCACATGATAAAACTGACTTTTCTTTTTTTTTTTTTAATTTTACTGGGTGTGCATCTTGTTCAAATGTCTTTTTCAGCATTTGTACATAAATATTCTGTATATAAATATTTGATTTTCATTTATTTTACAGAGTCCTTTATTTTGTTTCACAAATATGACATTCATGTCAAATGACATCTGCAGACTTTATAATGACCAGCAGGGGGCAGTGAATTGCAGTCTATGAGAACATTTACTGAGACCTGTTTCATGCACTAGTTTCATGTCTCATTGAATCCAACATGATGTTGATTTTGTAAATTAAGGTCACATCTTCATCACATCTAATTTCAAAACACTGATCAATTTAAAAAAAAAAAAGAATTCCATACCAATTGCAGGAATAAAATAGGAATAAATAACAAACGAGAAATACATACAAAACAAGAGAAAGGCACACATGAGAGAACAGGTCACATGACAGCACAGCATTATCTACCCACAATTTGAACTAAATAACAGATAGCACAGGCAATGAAAACAAACGGAAATCAGAATAAATTTAAAAACTTTTATTGATGTTAACTTGAAGTGCTGAATTAGCCCTGTTGTCAGTTCAAATCACTTCAATCTATAGCGCACTTTAAGGTCTTTAGACCTTAAAAAGTAATACACTGCAAGGTAAGCTTGCAGCATCTTACTTTAAGGTCAACTGTGAAACTTTGTGGAAAGCCTGAGACAAGTTGATGAGTCAGTGAAGCGCACTTCCTTCTGATGACGGCTATACTGAGGTGAGTTTTTAAGCATATCCTGAACTTTATTCATTATTAGACTTCTGACACCTGGCAAATAAACTCTCATGCGATATGAGAACATAACAGCAAAAAGCCAGTAGCTGGTACATGAATGGATAAAAATTGGATCCCTCAGGGAGGCGCCACCACTTGATCTTCTCCACCGTCGTGGTTGGTGTTCTTCGTCGTCGTTGGCCAAGGTTGAGTCGGAGATCCATCACAAGTAGCCGATGTTGAGGGCCAATATTGGTTGATGGTATGACTTTTACGTTCGTGACTAGGCTGAGATGGGGTCTTCGGACTAGCCAGTAGTCGATTTGGGTGTCTCTGCCGCCGCTGGAGTACGTGATGAGGTGTGCCGGCTTCTTTTTGAAGAAGGTGTTGGTCACGGCAAGATCGTGGGCCTCTTCGTAGTCCAGTACCCGGCAACCCTCGTCGTTTCTGGTCCCAAATCCTTGGCCGCCATGGAATCGGTGATATCCGTCTCTCCCCTTGCATACATGTCCGTTTAGGTCGCCGCCTACCGCCACGTGTTCCTCAGGGCTAATCGTTTGCAGGTGGTCGTCGAGGGCGCGCCAGAATTCTGTCTTCTCCTCGTCGGGGCAGTTGGTCTGTGGTGCATAGCAGGAGATAATCCGTAGGACGGTCGGGTCGGCGTCGATCTTCACTGACATGATGCGATCCGATATGCGGGTAACTTCGACCACGTTGTGCCGGAGCTTTATTATTAGACTTCTGACACCTGGCAAATAAACTCTCACGCGATATGAGAACATAACAGCAAAAAGCCAGTAGCTGGTACATGAATGGATAAAAATTGGATCCCTCTTAGATTGAATTGGTTGCCCTCTTATATTACGTTGTTTTGAACCTAACCGCATCCACTGAATTAATGCAGTTTTCAGGACAGTAAAAACAGAGAACTCTGATATACACAATTTCTGATTGCTGATAGTGTTTCTTAATGCAAAATGGGCTTCCATTTAAAATGCAATTGCTTTATGTTCGATCTTTAGTGAAGAAGGGTCATTTTTGATTCTGTGGACAAGGGATGCAAATGGAATGTGAAGGCAACAGGTAGTAGGGTGAATTAGGGTTTCGTGTGGTCTTCAGTGCATGAATTTTATTGCCACTTTATTTCAACTTTTTATTAATGTACTCAAAAGAAAAACAAGAACCACAAAGGAGATTCTTGTGATTCTTGTTTGTGCTATCTGTTTGTGAAAGAAAGCACATTTTACCACATCATACTGTGTTTGCTGCCATTTATTTTACTCGTCCTGCCTGAGTGTCTGGGCTGCGTTTGTCTGTGCACCTTTGTTCTGGCCTTCTGCTGATGGGTTTCACATGCTGGGCTTTCCCTCTTGGTCCACACCCAGCAGCCTGCTGCTGACCACACACAGCCTACAAACTGATCCATCCATGCATCCATCCATGCATGCATGGCCTGGTTATTGTTGAGTTATCACCTCCAGCTCCTTGCTCATAACCAGGTAGATACTGGGCTGGGCCTGATCTCTGAGCTCAATAACAATGACAAAAATGCCAAACACTTTACTCTTCATGGTAAAAAATGTTTATAATACAGTAAAAACTGGATGTAGCCAAAATCAGTGTTTTATATACAGTGTAAGTGAACAACATTGCTACACTGCTGGTGTTTGATTGATAGAGGCTTTCTTTATAAGAACTATGATATCATTTCTTTTGCTGATTAACAGTTTTTATATAATTTTTATATCATATATAGCTTTCAAGAAGCCAAAGATCACTGGACGAAAAGACTACAGACCTGTGGCTCTGACATCTGGTCAGGAAGTCTTTTGAGCGCCTGGTTCTCTCCTATCTTAAGACCCTCACGGCCCCCCTCCTGGACCCCCTGCAGTTTGCATACAGAGCCAACAGGTCTGTAGACGATGCCATCAGCATGGCCCTACACTTTGTCCTGCAGAATCTATGCTAGGATCCTGTTTGTGGACTTCAGCTCTACCTTCAACACCATCCTTTCAGACCTTCTTCAAGGATTGCTTTCCCAGATGAATGTGCCTGATCCCATCTGCCGGTGGATCACTGACTTCCTGACGGACAGGAAGCAACCAGTGAGGCTGGGGAAGAATGTCTTGGACTCCCGGACCATCAGCACGAGCTCCCCTCAGGGCTGTGTTCTTTCTTCTATGCCCTTCTCCCTGTACACCAACTGCCGCACCTCCAACCACCAGTCTGTCAAATTAATTAAGCTTGCAGATGACACCACCATTATTGGACTCCTCTCAGACGGGGATAAGTCTGCCTACAGGATGGAGGCTGAACATCTGGTGTCCTGATGCAGCCGCAACAACCAGGTGCTGAATAAGTGTTATTTTCATTTACCACTGGCCCAAGTACATTTTTATTGGCTTGTGAACAAAGCTGTAGTTTTTGTATTTTTAAATATTAACGCAATTTAATTGAGACATTATTTATATTATTTCACTTTCAATGTGAAAAATGCTGTAAAAACGTTGAAAATAATGGTCACCCCTGTTCGCTGCAATGTAAAATAGTACAACTGCTGTCAGCCTTCATTAAGTTGCATCATTTAAACATTTGCATATTTTTATTCAACTTCTGCAGGATGCTTTGATGAAAGACTCCCTTTTCCCAAGTAGAGGCTTTACTAGAGGTCACAGGAACAGCGCTGCTGTTTTGGATGCGGAAAAATGTTGTCTTTCACTCTACCTGAGCTCAGTGTCCCAGTAAGGGCTCCGCCTCATTGTAGCTGACGCTGAAATGTTTGTGTGGGTTGCCATGACAACACCAGAAGTGCATCTGAGATCGTGCCCAAATTCATGGGCTGCATCCTCCTGAGGACTCGGTGTTCTGACAAAACGTCTTACTTTGGCAAAACGTCCTACCGTAAGTAGTTCATGCGTTCTCGGCGGCTCTAGTGACCCTCGAACTCTCGGCTAGCTATCGAGGTGGTGGATAACATACGTCTCCCCCACAAGAGCACGAATCTACAACTTTTCTACTACTGTTTTTACAAGGCGTACACGGTAAAAACATTATGCTGTTATTTGTTAAGCACTTGTGCATCTTGTGAAAAGAAATAAGTGGCTGAGATGGATGTCATATGTGCTATTGATATTATTTTACTCGTTTCTAGTTTTCACGGTGCTCCATGATTGTGAGAGGAATAAAAAAGAATTGTGGACATCAGTACGAAGCATGGATTCTTTTGACCAGAGTAGATACACTGGTCCCTTGAATATACTAATCTTTTTGAGGTGGGTGACTGTTCCTGTGTATTTACAGAAACAATGGTTGTGATAACCTCAGCTGTTTCAGAGGGTGACTGTTCGTTGCTTTGCGCACTTTTAAATCTGTATACAATGGTTTGTTCCCTTTTTGTGTTCTGAGGTTTAAACAAAGATGTACTAGATGTATTATACCGGTCCCTCGAATCTACAAATCTTTTAGATGTGGATGACTGTTCATTTTCATCTGTGTTTACAGAAACACTGGGTGTTGGAACCTCAGTAGTTTCTTTTTGGCTGACAGACTCTGGAGCTGTACAAGAGGAATAAAGAGCTGCAATGCTTTTGTGAACCTGACCTGGGAAGGGAGAGAAATATATTTTTGTTTTGTTTTTGTTTGTCTTCTTGTTTTATTTGATTCCTTGTGGGATTTGGATCCAACAAGTAAAGTATGCATATTATGCACACACACAAACACACATGCAGCTATTACCATTTCTTGTATTCTTGAATAAAGACATTGATCTGACACATTTAAAATGCAGCCAATTGTTTTTATTGTTATATTATTAAGAAAAAAGAAAAGGTGGGGGGATGTAAAGAAGAGCTTAAAGGAAAGGGCTAGAGGAGAGAAATCCCCAACAATTAGCAGGGCATTTTTTTACTTGGACAAATTGTTAATAAAGTTTCCATATCTGTAACAATGATGACAGTATAATTGTTTATAAACAATTATATTGACAATTATATGTGTCCAGTATGTTGGCTCATTTTCTTTTACTTTTTGCATTTGAAAGTAAAAGTTGGGCTGATTTTGACACCATTACAAGAAGTGTTGTTAATGATTCTTTTTGAATTAAAATCAGGTTACCACAAATTGTTTTTTAATTTAATTTCATTTGAAATGTTTGTCAGTGGGTAAACAATTCGTAATGCAAAGTCAGAAACATCGAGTTATTCTTGTACTGCATGCTTGCAATAAATAAGTTGTCCTAACAGTCAGTCAAAGGAGCTTGGAAAGAAAAGCGTCTGGACTTCTTTGAGTTGAAGTGACTGATATATATATTTTTTGTCTGTTTGTTTTGTTGGTTTTTGTTTTTTGCCCTTTATCACCATTCCTCTTCCCTGCTGTTTTTCTTTCCCTCTTTCTTTCTCCCCTTTCTTTCCCCCAGTCATGTCTGTCCTATGTGTAGCAAGTGAAAATAAAATAAACAATAAAAACAAAGGTGAATCAAATAGACCAATACGGCAAGGCCAGGATGGTCCATTTGGTAAAGTAAATCCGTTAGTTATATTTAACATAATGTTAAATGGCAACATTCTGTTTACAATGTTACCATTTCACATTATGTTAAATGGTAACATTCTGTTTACAATGTTACCATTTAACATTATGTTAAATGGTAACATTCTGTTTACAATGTTACCATTTCACATTATGTTAAATGGTAACATTCTGTTTACAATGTTACCATTTCACATTATGTTAAATGGTAACATTCTGTTTACAATGTTACCATTTTACATTGTGTTAAATGGTAACATTCTGTTTACAATGTTACCATTTAACATTATGTTAAATGGTAACATTCTGTTTACAATGTTACCATTTCACATTGTGTTAAATGGTAACATTCTGTTTACAATGTTACCATTTCACATTGTGTTAAATGGTAACATTCTGTTTACAATGTTACCATTAACACCGTCGATCTTCACTGACATGATGCGATCCGATATGCGGGTAACTTCGACCACGTTGTGCCGGAGCTTTATTATTAGACTTCTGACACCTGGCAAATAAACTCTCACGCGATATGAGAACATAACAGCAAAAAGCCAGTAGCTGGTACATGAATGGATAAAAATGGGATGCAAATGGAATGTGAAGGCAACAGGTAGTAGGGTGAATTAGGGTTTCGTGTGGTCTTCAGTGCATGAATTTTATTGCCACTTTATTTCAACTTTTTATTAATATACTCAAAAGAAAAACAAGAACCACAAAGGAGATTCTTGTGATTCTTGTTTGTGCTATCTGTTTGTGAAAGAAAGCACATTTTACCACATCATACTGTGTTTGCTGCCATTTATTTTACTCGTCCTGCCTGAGTGTCTGGGCTGCGTTTGTCTGTGCACCTTTATTCTGGCCTTCTGCTGATGGGTTTCACATGCTGGGCTTTCCCTCTTGGTCCACACCCAGCAGCCTGCTGCTGACCACACACAGCCTACAAACTGATCCATCCATGCATCCATCCATGCATGCATGGCCTGGTTATTGTTGAGTTATCACCTCCAGCTCCTTGCTCATAACCAGGTAGATACTGGGCTGGGCCTGATCTCTGAGCTCAATAACAATGACAAAAATGCCAAACACTTTACTCTTCATGGTAAAAAATGTTTATAATACAGTAAAAACTGGATGTAGCCAAAATCAGTGTTTTATATACAGTGTAAGTGAACAACATTGCTACACTGCTGGTGTTTGATTGATAGAGGCTTTCTTTATAAGAACTATGATATCATTTCTTTTGCTGATTAACAGTTTTTATATAATTTTTATATCATATATAGCTTTCAAGAAGCCAAAGATCACTGGACGAAAAGACTACAGACCTGTGGCTCTGACATCTGGTCAGGAAGTCTTTTGAGCGCCTGGTTCTCTCCTATCTTAAGACCCTCACGGCCCCCCTCCTGGACCCCCTGCAGTTTGCATACAGAGCCAACAGGTCTGTAGACGATGCCATCAACATGGCCCTACACTTTGTCCTGCAGAATCTATGCTAGGATCCTGTTTGTGGACTTCAGCTCTACCTTCAACACCATCCTTTCAGACCTTCTTCAAGGATTGCTTTCCCAGATGAATGTGCCTGATCCCATCTGCCGGTGGATCACTGACTTCCTGACGGACAGGAAGCAACCAGTGAGGCTGGGGAAGAATGTCTTGGACTCCCGGACCATCAGCACGAGCTCCCCTCAGGGCTGTGTTCTTTCTTCTATGCCCTTCTCCCTGTACACCAACTGCCGCACCTCCAACCACCAGTCTGTCAAATTAATTAAGCTTGCAGATGACACCACCATTATTGGACTCCTCTCAGACGGGGATAAGTCTGCCTACAGGATGGAGGCTGAACATCTGGTGTCCTGATGCAGCCGCAACAACCAGGTGCTGAATAAGTGTTATTTTCATTTACCACTGGCCCAAGTACATTTTTATTGGCTTGTGAACAAAGCTGTAGTTTTTGTATTTTTAAATATTAACGCAATTTAATTGAGACATTATTTATATTATTTCACTTTCAATGTGAAAAATGCTGGAAAAACGTTGAAAATAATGGTCACCCCTGTTCGCTGCAATGTAAAATAGTACAACTGCTGTCAGCCTTCATTAAGTTGCATCATTTAAACATTTGCATATTTTTATTCAACTTCTGCAGGATGCTTTGATGAAAGACTCCCTTTTCCCAAGTAGAGGCTTTACTAGAGGTCACAGGAACAGCGCTGCTGTTTTGGATGTGGAAAAATGTTGTCTTTCACTCTACCTGAGCTCAGTGTCTCAGTAAGGGCTCCGCCTCATTGTAGCTGACGCTGAAATGTTTGTGTGGGTTGCCATGACAACACCAGAAGTGCATCTGAGATCGTGCCCAAATTCATGGGCTGCATCCTCCTGAGGACTCGGTGTTCTGACAAAACGTCTTACTTTGGCAAAGCGTCCTACCGTAAGTAGTTCATGCGTTCTCGGCGGCTCTAGTGACCCTCGAACTCTCGGCTAGCTATCGAGGTGGTGGATAACATACGTCTCCCCCACAAGAGCACGAACCTACAACTTTTCTACTACTGGTTTTACAAGGCGTACACGGTAAAAACATTATGCTGTTATTTGTTAAGCACTTGTGCATCTTGTGAAAAGAAATAAGTGGCTGAGATGGATGTCATATGTGCTATTGATATTATTTTACTCGTTTCTAGTTTTCACGGTGCTCCATGATTGTGAGAGGAATAAAAAAGAATTGTGGACATCAGTACGAAGCATGGATTCTTTTGACCAGAGTAGATACACTGGTCCCTTGAATATACTAATCTTTTTGAGGTGGGTGACTGTTCCTGTGTATTTACAGAAACAATGGTTGTGATAACCTCAGCTGTTTCAGAGGGTGACTGTTCGTTGCTTTGCGCACTTTTAAATCTGTATACAATGGTTTGTTCCCTTTTTGTGTTCTGAGGTTTAAACAAAGATGTACTAGATGTATTATACCGGTCCCTCGAATCTACAAATCTTTTAGATGTGGATGACTGTTCATTTTCATCTGTGTTTACAGAAACACTGGGTGTTGGAACCTCAGTAGTTTCTTTTTGGCTGACAGACTCTGGAGCTGTACAAGAGGAATAAAGAGCTGCAATGCTTTTGTGAACCTGACCTGGGAAGGGAGAGAAATATATTTTTGTTTTGTTTTTGTTTGTCTTCTTGTTTTATTTGATTCCTTGTGGGATTTGGATCCAACAAGTAAAGTATGCATATTATGCACACACACAAACACACATGCAGCTATTACCATTTCTTGTATTCTTGAATAAAGACATTGATCTGACACATTTAAAATGCAGCCAATTGTTTTTATTGTTATATTATTAAGAAAAAAGAAAAGGTGGGGGGATGTAAAGAAGAGCTTAAAGGAAAGGGCTAGAGGAGAGAAATCCCCAACAATTAGCAGGGCATTTTTTTACTTGGACAAATTGTTAATAAAGTTTCCATATCTGTAACAATGATGACAGTATAATTGTTTATAAACAATTATATTGACAATTATATGTGTCCAGTATGTTGGCTCATTTTCTTTTACTTTTTGCATTTGAAAGTAAAAGTTGGGCTGATTTTGACACCATTACAAGAAGTGTTGTTAATGATTCTTTTTGAATTAAAATCAGGTTACCACAAATTGTTTTTTAATTTAATTTCATTTGAAATGTTTGTCAGTGGGTAAACAATTCGTAATGCAAAGTCAGAAACATCGAGTTATTCTTGTACTGCATGCTTGCAATAAATAAGTTGTCCTAACAGTCAGTCAAAGGAGCTTGGAAAGAAAAGCGTCTGGACTTCTTTGAGTTGAAGTGACTGATATATATATTTTTTGTCTGTTTGTTTTGTTGGTTTTTGTTTTTTGCCCTTTATCACCATTCCTCTTCCCTGCTGTTTTTCTTTCCCTCTTTCTTTCTCCCCTTTCTTTCCCCCAGTCATGTCTGTCCTATGTGTAGCAAGTGAAAATAAAATAAACAATAAAAACAAAGGTGAATCAAATAGACCAATACGGCAAGGCCGGGATGGTCCATTTGGTAAAGTAAATCCGTTAGTTATATTTAACATAATGTTAAATGGCAACATTCTGTTTACAATGTTACCATTTCACATTATGTTAAATGGTAACATTCTGTTTACAATGTTACCATTTCACATTATGTTAAATGGTAACATTCTGTTTACAATGTTACCATTTTACATTGTGTTAAATGGTAACATTCTGTTTACAATGTTACCATTTAACATTATGTTAAATGGTAACATTCTGTTTACAATGTTACCATTTCACATTGTGTTAAATGGTAACATTCTGTTTACAATGTTACCATTAACACCGTCGATCTTCACTGACATGATGCGATCCGATATGCGGGTAACTTCGACCACGTTGTGCCGGAGCTTTATTATTAGACTTCTGACACCTGGCAAATAAACTCTCACGCGATATGAGAACATAACAGCAAAAAGCCAGTAGCTGGTACATGAATGGATAAAAATGGGATGCAAATGGAATGTGAAGGCAACAGGTAGTAGGGTGAATTAGGGTTTCGTGTGGTCTTCAGTGCATGAATTTTATTGCCACTTTATTTCAACTTTTTATTAATATACTCAAAAGAAAAACAAGAACCACAAAGGAGATTCTTGTGATTCTTGTTTGTGCTATCTGTTTGTGAAAGAAAGCACATTTTACCACATCATACTGTGTTTGCTGCCATTTATTTTACTCGTCCTGCCTGAGTGTCTGGGCTGCGTTTGTCTGTGCACCTTTATTCTGGCCTTCTGCTGATGGGTTTCACATGCTGGGCTTTCCCTCTTGGTCCACACCCAGCAGCCTGCTGCTGACCACACACAGCCTACAAACTGATCCATCCATGCATCCATCCATGCATGCATGGCCTGGTTATTGTTGAGTTATCACCTCCAGCTCCTTGCTCATAACCAGGTAGATACTGGGCTGGGCCTGATCTCTGAGCTCAATAACAATGACAAAAATGCCAAACACTTTACTCTTCATGGTAAAAAATGTTTATAATACAGTAAAAACTGGATGTAGCCAAAATCAGTGTTTTATATACAGTGTAAGTGAACAACATTGCTACACTGCTGGTGTTTGATTGATAGAGGCTTTCTTTATAAGAACTATGATATCATTTCTTTTGCTGATTAACAGTTTTTATATAATTTTTATATCATATATAGCTTTCAAGAAGCCAAAGATCACTGGACGAAAAGACTACAGACCTGTGGCTCTGACATCTGGTCAGGAAGTCTTTTGAGCGCCTGGTTCTCTCCTATCTTAAGACCCTCACGGCCCCCCTCCTGGACCCCCTGCAGTTTGCATACAGAGCCAACAGGTCTGTAGACGATGCCATCAACATGGCCCTACACTTTGTCCTGCAGAATCTATGCTAGGATCCTGTTTGTGGACTTCAGCTCTACCTTCAACACCATCCTTTCAGACCTTCTTCAAGGATTGCTTTCCCAGATGAATGTGCCTGATCCCATCTGCCGGTGGATCACTGACTTCCTGACGGACAGGAAGCAACCAGTGAGGCTGGGGAAGAATGTCTTGGACTCCCGGACCATCAGCACGAGCTCCCCTCAGGGCTGTGTTCTTTCTTCTATGCCCTTCTCCCTGTACACCAACTGCCGCACCTCCAACCACCAGTCTGTCAAATTAATTAAGCTTGCAGATGACACCACCATTATTGGACTCCTCTCAGACGGGGATAAGTCTGCCTACAGGATGGAGGCTGAACATCTGGTGTCCTGATGCAGCCGCAACAACCAGGTGCTGAATAAGTGTTATTTTCATTTACCACTGGCCCAAGTACATTTTTATTGGCTTGTGAACAAAGCTGTAGTTTTTGTATTTTTAAATATTAACGCAATTTAATTGAGACATTATTTATATTATTTCACTTTCAATGTGAAAAATGCTGGAAAAACGTTGAAAATAATGGTCACCCCTGTTCGCTGCAATGTAAAATAGTACAACTGCTGTCAGCCTTCATTAAGTTGCATCATTTAAACATTTGCATATTTTTATTCAACTTCTGCAGGATGCTTTGATGAAAGACTCCCTTTTCCCAAGTAGAGGCTTTACTAGAGGTCACAGGAACAGCGCTGCTGTTTTGGATGCGGAAAAATGTTGTCTTTCACTCTACCTGAGCTCAGTGTCTCAGTAAGGGCTCCGCCTCATTGTAGCTGACGCTGAAATGTTTGTGTGGGTTGCCATGACAACACCAGAAGTGCATCTGAGATCGTGCCCAAATTCATGGGCTGCATCCTCCTGAGGACTCGGTGTTCTGACAAAACGTCTTACTTTGGCAAAACGTCCTACCGTAAGTAGTTCATGCGTTCTCGGCGGCTCTAGTGACCCTCGAACTCTCGGCTAGCTATCGAGTTGGTGGATAACATACGTCTCCCCCACAAGAGCACGAATCTACAACTTTTCTACTACTGTTTTTACAAGGCGTACACGGTAAAAACATTATGCTGTTATTTGTTAAGCACTTGTGCATCTTGTGAAAAGAAATAAGTGGCTGAGATGGATGTCATATGTGCTATTGATATTATTTTACTCGTTTCTAGTTTTCACGGTGCTCCATGATTGTGAGAGGAATAAAAAAGAATTGTGGACATCAGTACGAAGCATGGATTCTTTTGACCAGAGTAGATACACTGGTCCCTTGAATATACTAATCTTTTTGAGGTGGGTGACTGTTCCTGTGTATTTACAGAAACAATGGTTGTGATAACCTCAGCTGTTTCAGAGGGTGACTGTTCGTTGCTTTGCGCACTTTTAAATCTGTATACAATGGTTTGTTCCCTTTTTGTGTTCTGAGGTTTAAACAAAGATGTACTAGATGTATTATACCGGTCCCTCGAATCTACAAATCTTTTAGATGTGGATGACTGTTCATTTTCATCTGTGTTTACAGAAACACTGGGTGTTGGAACCTCAGTAGTTTCTTTTTGGCTGACAGACTCTGGAGCTGTACAAGAGGAATAAAGAGCTGCAATGCTTTTGTGAACCTGACCTGGGAAGGGAGAGAAATATATTTTTGTTTTGTTTTTGTTTGTCTTCTTGTTTTATTTGATTCCTTGTGGGATTTGGATCCAACAAGTAAAGTATGCATATTATGCACACACACAAACACACATGCAGCTATTACCATTTCTTGTATTCTTGAATAAAGACATTGATCTGACACATTTAAAATGCAGCCAATTGTTTTTATTGTTATATTATTAAGAAAAAAGAAAAGGTGGGGGGATGTAAAGAAGAGCTTAAAGGAAAGGGCTAGAGGAGAGAAATCCCCAACAATTAGCAGGGCATTTTTTTACTTGGACAAATTGTTAATAAAGTTTCCATATCTGTAACAATGATGACAGTATAATTGTTTATAAACAATTATATTGACAATTATATGTGTCCAGTATGTTGGCTCATTTTCTTTTACTTTTTGCATTTGAAAGTAAAAGTTGGGCTGATTTTGACACCATTACAAGAAGTGTTGTTAATGATTCTTTTTGAATTAAAATCAGGTTACCACAAATTGTTTTTTAATTTAATTTCATTTGAAATGTTTGTCAGTGGGTAAACAATTTGTAATGCAAAGTCAGAAACATCGAGTTATTCTTGTACTGCATGCTTGCAATAAATAAGTTGTCCTAACAGTCAGTCAAAGGAGCTTGGAAAGAAAAGCGTCTGGACTTCTTTGAGTTGAAGTGACTGATATATATATTTTTTGTCTGTTTGTTTTGTTGGTTTTTGTTTTTTGCCCTTTATCACCATTCCTCTTCCCTGCTGTTTTTCTTTCCCTCTTTCTTTCTCCCCTTTCTTTCCCCCAGTCATGTCTGTCCTATGTGTAGCAAGTGAAAATAAAATAAACAATAAAAACAAAGGTGAATCAAATAGACCAATACGGCAAGGCCGGGATGGTCCATTTGGTAAAGTAAATCCGTTAGTTATATTTAACATAATGTTAAATGGCAACATTCTGTTTACAATGTTACCATTTCACATTATGTTAAATGGTAACATTCTGTTTACAATGTTACCATTTCACATTGTGTTAAATGGTAACATTCTGTTTACAATGTTACCATTTAACATTATGTTAAATGGTAACATTCTGTTTACAATGTTACCATTTCACATTATGTTAAATGGTAACATTCTGTTTACAATGTTACCATTTCACATTATGTTAAATGGTAACATTCTGTTTACAATGTTACCATTTTACATTGTGTTAAATGGTAACATTCTGTTTACAATGTTACCATTTAACATTATGTTAAATGGTAACATTCTGTTTACAATGTTACCATTTCACATTATGTTAAATGGTAACATTCTGTTTACAATGTTACCATTTAACATTATGTTAAATGGTAACATTCTGTTTACAATGTTACCATTTCACATTGTGTTAAATGGTAACATTCTGTTTACAATGTTACCATTAACACCGTCGATCTTCACTGACATGATGCGATCCGATATGCGGGTAACTTTGACCACGTTGTGCCGGAGCTTTATTATTAGACTTCTGACACCTGGCAAATAAACTCTCACGCGATATGAGAACATAACAGCAAAAAGCCAGTAGCTGGTACATGAATGGATAAAAATGGGATGCAAATGGAATGTGAAGGCAACAGGTAGTAGGGTGAATTAGGGTTTCGTGTGGTCTTCAGTGCATGAATTTTATTGCCACTTTATTTCAACTTTTTATTAATATACTCAAAAGAAAAACAAGAACCACAAAGGAGATTCTTGTGATTCTTGTTTGTGCTATCTGTTTGTGAAAGAAAGCACATTTTACCACATCATACTGTGTTTGCTGCCATTTATTTTACTCGTCCTGCCTGAGTGTCTGGGCTGCGTTTGTCTGTGCACCTTTATTCTGGCCTTCTGCTGATGGGTTTCACATGCTGGGCTTTCCCTCTTGGTCCACACCCAGCAGCCTGCTGCTGACCACACACAGCCTACAAACTGATCCATCCATGCATCCATCCATGCATGCATGGCCTGGTTATTGTTGAGTTATCACCTCCAGCTCCTTGCTCATAACCAGGTAGATACTGGGCTGGGCCTGATCTCTGAGCTCAATAACAATGACAAAAATGCCAAACACTTTACTCTTCATGGTAAAAAATGTTTATAATACAGTAAAAACTGGATGTAGCCAAAATCAGTGTTTTATATACAGTGTAAGTGAACAACATTGCTACACTGCTGGTGTTTGATTGATAGAGGCTTTCTTTATAAGAACTATGATATCATTTCTTTTGCTGATTAACAGTTTTTATATAATTTTTATATCATATATAGCTTTCAAGAAGCCAAAGATCACTGGACGAAAAGACTACAGACCTGTGGCTCTGACATCTGGTCAGGAAGTCTTTTGAGCGCCTGGTTCTCTCCTATCTTAAGACCCTCACGGCCCCCCTCCTGGACCCCCTGCAGTTTGCATACAGAGCCAACAGGTCTGTAGACGATGCCATCAACATGGCCCTACACTTTGTCCTGCAGAATCTATGCTAGGATCCTGTTTGTGGACTTCAGCTCTACCTTCAACACCATCCTTTCAGACCTTCTTCAAGGATTGCTTTCCCAGATGAATGTGCCTGATCCCATCTGCCGGTGGATCACTGACTTCCTGACGGACAGGAAGCAACCAGTGAGGCTGGGGAAGAATGTCTTGGACTCCCGGACCATCAGCACGAGCTCCCCTCAGGGCTGTGTTCTTTCTTCTATGCCCTTCTCCCTGTACACCAACTGCCGCACCTCCAACCACCAGTCTGTCAAATTAATTAAGCTTGCAGATGACACCACCATTATTGGACTCCTCTCAGACGGGGATAAGTCTGCCTACAGGATGGAGGCTGAACATCTGGTGTCCTGATGCAGCCGCAACAACCAGGTGCTGAATAAGTGTTATTTTCATTTACCACTGGCCCAAGTACATTTTTATTGGCTTGTGAACAAAGCTGTAGTTTTTGTATTTTTAAATATTAACGCAATTTAATTGAGACATTATTTATATTATTTCACTTTCAATGTGAAAAATGCTGGAAAAACGTTGAAAATAATGGTCACCCCTGTTCGCTGCAATGTAAAATAGTACAACTGCTGTCAGCCTTCATTAAGTTGCATCATTTAAACATTTGCATATTTTTATTCAACTTCTGCAGGATGCTTTGATGAAAGACTCCCTTTTCCCAAGTAGAGGCTTTACTAGAGGTCACAGGAACAGCGCTGCTGTTTTGGATGCGGAAAAATGTTGTCTTTCACTCTACCTGAGCTCAGTGTCTCAGTAAGGGCTCCGCCTCATTGTAGCTGACGCTGAAATGTTTGTGTGGGTTGCCATGACAACACCAGAAGTGCATCTGAGATCGTGCCCAAATTCATGGGCTGCATCCTCCTGAGGACTCGGTGTTCTGACAAAACGTCTTACTTTGGCAAAGCGTCCTACCGTAAGTAGTTCATGCGTTCTCGGCGGCTCTAGTGACCCTCGAACTCTCGGCTAGCTATCGAGGTGGTGGATAACATACGTCTCCCCCACAAGAGCACGAACCTACAACTTTTCTACTACTGGTTTTACAAGGCGTACACGGTAAAAACATTATGCTGTTATTTGTTAAGCACTTGTGCATCTTGTGAAAAGAAATAAGTGGCTGAGATGGATGTCATATGTGCTATTGATATTATTTTACTCGTTTCTAGTTTTCACGGTGCTCCATGATTGTGAGAGGAATAAAAAAGAATTGTGGACATCAGTACGAAGCATGGATTCTTTTGACCAGAGTAGATACACTGGTCCCTTGAATATACTAATCTTTTTGAGGTGGGTGACTGTTCCTGTGTATTTACAGAAACAATGGTTGTGATAACCTCAGCTGTTTCAGAGGGTGACTGTTCGTTGCTTTGCGCACTTTTAAATCTGTATACAATGGTTTGTTCCCTTTTTGTGTTCTGAGGTTTAAACAAAGATGTACTAGATGTATTATACCGGTCCCTCGAATCTACAAATCTTTTAGATGTGGATGACTGTTCATTTTCATCTGTGTTTACAGAAACACTGGGTGTTGGAACCTCAGTAGTTTCTTTTTGGCTGACAGACTCTGGAGCTGTACAAGAGGAATAAAGAGCTGCAATGCTTTTGTGAACCTGACCTGGGAAGGGAGAGAAATATATTTTTGTTTTGTTTTTGTTTGTCTTCTTGTTTTATTTGATTCCTTGTGGGATTTGGATCCAACAAGTAAAGTATGCATATTATGCACACACACAAACACACATGCAGCTATTACCATTTCTTGTATTCTTGAATAAAGACATTGATCTGACACATTTAAAATGCAGCCAATTGTTTTTATTGTTATATTATTAAGAAAAAAGAAAAGGTGGGGGGATGTAAAGAAGAGCTTAAAGGAAAGGGCTAGAGGAGAGAAATCCCCAACAATTAGCAGGGCATTTTTTTACTTGGACAAATTGTTAATAAAGTTTCCATATCTGTAACAATGATGACAGTATAATTGTTTATAAACAATTATATTGACAATTATATGTGTCCAGTATGTTGGCTCATTTTCTTTTACTTTTTGCATTTGAAAGTAAAAGTTGGGCTGATTTTGACACCATTACAAGAAGTGTTGTTAATGATTCTTTTTGAATTAAAATCAGGTTACCACAAATTGTTTTTTAATTTAATTTCATTTGAAATGTTTGTCAGTGGGTAAACAATTCGTAATGCAAAGTCAGAAACATCGAGTTATTCTTGTACTGCATGCTTGCAATAAATAAGTTGTCCTAACAGTCAGTCAAAGGAGCTTGGAAAGAAAAGCGTCTGGACTTCTTTGAGTTGAAGTGACTGATATATATATTTTTTGTCTGTTTGTTTTGTTGGTTTTTGTTTTTTGCCCTTTATCACCATTCCTCTTCCCTGCTGTTTTTCTTTCCCTCTTTCTTTCTCCCCTTTCTTTCCCCCAGTCATGTCTGTCCTATGTGTAGCAAGTGAAAATAAAATAAACAATAAAAACAAAGGTGAATCAAATAGACCAATACGGCAAGGCCGGGATGGTCCATTTGGTAAAGTAAATCCGTTAGTTATATTTAACATAATGTTAAATGGCAACATTCTGTTTACAATGTTACCATTTCACATTATGTTAAATGGTAACATTCTGTTTACAATGTTACCATTTAACATTATGTTAAATGGTAACATTCTGTTTACAATGTTACCATTTTACATTGTGTTAAATGGTAACATTCTGTTTACAATGTTACCATTTAACATTATGTTAAATGGTAACATTCTGTTTACAATGTTACCATTTCACATTGTGTTAAATGGTAACATTCTGTTTACAATGTTACCATTAACACCGTCGATCTTCACTGACATGATGCGATCCGATATGCGGGTAACTTCGACCACGTTGTGCCGGAGCTTTATTATTAGACTTCTGACACCTGGCAAATAAACTCTCACGCGATATGAGAACATAACAGCAAAAAGCCAGTAGCTGGTACATGAATGGATAAAAATGGGATGCAAATGGAATGTGAAGGCAACAGGTAGTAGGGTGAATTAGGGTTTCGTGTGGTCTTCAGTGCATGAATTTTATTGCCACTTTATTTCAACTTTTTATTAATATACTCAAAAGAAAAACAAGAACCACAAAGGAGATTCTTGTGATTCTTGTTTGTGCTATCTGTTTGTGAAAGAAAGCACATTTTACCACATCATACTGTGTTTGCTGCCATTTATTTTACTCGTCCTGCCTGAGTGTCTGGGCTGCGTTTGTCTGTGCACCTTTATTCTGGCCTTCTGCTGATGGGTTTCACATGCTGGGCTTTCCCTCTTGGTCCACACCCAGCAGCCTGCTGCTGACCACACACAGCCTACAAACTGATCCATCCATGCATCCATCCATGCATGCATGGCCTGGTTATTGTTGAGTTATCACCTCCAGCTCCTTGCTCATAACCAGGTAGATACTGGGCTGGGCCTGATCTCTGAGCTCAATAACAATGACAAAAATGCCAAACACTTTACTCTTCATGGTAAAAAATGTTTATAATACAGTAAAAACTGGATGTAGCCAAAATCAGTGTTTTATATACAGTGTAAGTGAACAACATTGCTACACTGCTGGTGTTTGATTGATAGAGGCTTTCTTTATAAGAACTATGATATCATTTCTTTTGCTGATTAACAGTTTTTATATAATTTTTATATCATATATAGCTTTCAAGAAGCCAAAGATCACTGGACGAAAAGACTACAGACCTGTGGCTCTGACATCTGGTCAGGAAGTCTTTTGAGCGCCTGGTTCTCTCCTATCTTAAGACCCTCACGGCCCCCCTCCTGGACCCCCTGCAGTTTGCATACAGAGCCAACAGGTCTGTAGACGATGCCATCAACATGGCCCTACACTTTGTCCTGCAGAATCTATGCTAGGATCCTGTTTGTGGACTTCAGCTCTACCTTCAACACCATCCTTTCAGACCTTCTTCAAGGATTGCTTTCCCAGATGAATGTGCCTGATCCCATCTGCCGGTGGATCACTGACTTCCTGACGGACAGGAAGCAACCAGTGAGGCTGGGGAAGAATGTCTTGGACTCCCGGACCATCAGCACGAGCTCCCCTCAGGGCTGTGTTCTTTCTTCTATGCCCTTCTCCCTGTACACCAACTGCCGCACCTCCAACCACCAGTCTGTCAAATTAATTAAGCTTGCAGATGACACCACCATTATTGGACTCCTCTCAGACGGGGATAAGTCTGCCTACAGGATGGAGGCTGAACATCTGGTGTCCTGATGCAGCCGCAACAACCAGGTGCTGAATAAGTGTTATTTTCATTTAACACTGGCCCAAGTACATTTTTATTGGCTTGTGAACAAAGCTGTAGTTTTTGTATTTTTAAATATTAACGCAATTTAATTGAGACATTATTTATATTATTTCACTTTCAATGTGAAAAATGCTGGAAAAACGTTGAAAATAATGGTCACCCCTGTTCGCTGCAATGTAAAATAGTACAACTGCTGTCAGCCTTCATTAAGTTGCATCATTTAAACATTTGCATATTTTTATTCAACTTCTGCAGGATGCTTTGATGAAAGACTCCCTTTTCCCAAGTAGAGGCTTTACTAGAGGTCACAGGAACAGCGCTGCTGTTTTGGATGCGGAAAAATGTTGTCTTTCACTCTACCTGAGCTCAGTGTCTCAGTAAGGGCTCCGCCTCATTGTAGCTGACGCTGAAATGTTTGTGTGGGTTGCCATGACAACACCAGAAGTGCATCTGAGATCGTGCCCAAATTCATGGGCTGCATCCTCCTGAGGACTCGGTGTTCTGACAAAACGTCTTACTTTGGCAAAACGTCCTACCGTAAGTAGTTCATGCGTTCTCGGCGGCTCTAGTGACCCTCGAACTCTCGGCTAGCTATCGAGGTGGTGGATAACATACGTCTCCCCCACAAGAGCACGAACCTACAACTTTTCTACTACTGTTTTTACAAGGCGTACACGGTAAAAACATTATGCTGTTATTTGTTAAGCACTTGTGCATCTTGTGAAAAGAAATAAGTGGCTGAGATGGATGTCATATGTGCTATTGATATTATTTTACTCGTTTCTAGTTTTCACGGTGCTCCATGATTGTGAGAGGAATAAAAAAGAATTGTGGACATCAGTACGAAGCATGGATTCTTTTGACCAGAGTAGATACACTGGTCCCTTGAATATACTAATCTTTTTGAGGTGGGTGACTGTTCCTGTGTATTTACAGAAACAATGGTTGTGATAACCTCAGCTGTTTCAGAGGGTGACTGTTCGTTGCTTTGCGCACTTTTAAATCTGTATACAATGGTTTGTTCCCTTTTTGTGTTCTGAGGTTTAAACAAAGATGTACTAGATGTATTATACCGGTCCCTCAAATCTACAAATCTTTTAGATGTGGATGACTGTTCATTTTCATCTGTGTTTACAGAAACACTGGGTGTTGGAACCTCAGTAGTTTCTTTTTGGCTGACAGACTCTGGAGCTGTACAAGAGGAATAAAGAGCTGCAATGCTTTTGTGAACCTGACCTGGGAAGGGAGAGAAATATATTTTTGTTTTGTTTTTGTTTGTCTTCTTGTTTTATTTGATTCCTTGTGGGATTTGGATCCAACAAGTAAAGTATGCATATTATGCACACACACAAACACACATGCAGCTATTACCATTTCTTGTATTCTTGAATAAAGACATTGATCTGACACATTTAAAATGCAGCCAATTGTTTTTATTGTTATATTATTAAGAAAAAAGAAAAGGTGGGGGGATGTAAAGAAGAGCTTAAAGGAAAGGGCTAGAGGAGAGAAATCCCCAACAATTAGCAGGGCATTTTTTTACTTGGACAAATTGTTAATAAAGTTTCCATATCTGTAACAATGATGACAGTATAATTGTTTATAAACAATTATATTGACAATTATATGTGTCCAGTATGTTGGCTCATTTTCTTTTACTTTTTGCATTTGAAAGTAAAAGTTGGGCTGATTTTGACACCATTACAAGAAGTGTTGTTAATGATTCTTTTTGAATTAAAATCAGGTTACCACAAATTGTTTTTTAATTTAATTTCATTTGAAATGTTTGTCAGTGGGTAAACAATTCGTAATGCAAAGTCAGAAACATCGAGTTATTCTTGTACTGCATGCTTGCAATAAATAAGTTGTCCTAACAGTCAGTCAAAGGAGCTTGGAAAGAAAAGCGTCTGGACTTCTTTGAGTTGAAGTGACTGATATATATATTTTTTGTCTGTTTGTTTTGTTGGTTTTTGTTTTTTGCCCTTTATCACCATTCCTCTTCCCTGCTGTTTTTCTTTCCCTCTTTCTTTCTCCCCTTTCTTTCCCCCAGTCATGTCTGTCCTATGTGTAGCAAGTGAAAATAAAATAAACAATAAAAACAAAGGTGAATCAAATAGACCAATACGGCAAGGCCGGGATGGTCCATTTGGTAAAGTAAATCCGTTAGTTATATTTAACATAATGTTAAATGGCAACATTCTGTTTACAATGTTACCATTTCACATTATGTTAAATGGTAACATTCTGTTTACAATGTTACCATTTCACATTATGTTAAATGGTAACATTCTGTTTACAATGTTACCATTTTACATTGTGTTAAATGGTAACATTCTGTTTACAATGTTACCATTTAACATTATGTTAAATGGTAACATTCTGTTTACAATGTTACCATTTCACATTGTGTTAAATGGTAACATTCTGTTTACAATGTTACCATTAACACCGTCGATCTTCACTGACATGATGCGATCCGATATGCGGGTAACTTCGACCACGTTGTGCCGGAGCTTTATTATTAGACTTCTGACACCTGGCAAATAAACTCTCACGCGATATGAGAACATAACAGCAAAAAGCCAGTAGCTGGTACATGAATGGATAAAAATGGGATGCAAATGGAATGTGAAGGCAACAGGTAGTAGGGTGAATTAGGGTTTCGTGTGGTCTTCAGTGCATGAATTTTATTGCCACTTTATTTCAACTTTTTATTAATATACTCAAAAGAAAAACAAGAACCACAAAGGAGATTCTTGTGATTCTTGTTTGTGCTATCTGTTTGTGAAAGAAAGCACATTTTACCACATCATACTGTGTTTGCTGCCATT
Source organism: Diplotaxodon limnothrissa (assembly GCF_057381915.1). Taxonomy (NCBI): domain Eukaryota; kingdom Metazoa; phylum Chordata; class Actinopteri; order Cichliformes; family Cichlidae; genus Diplotaxodon; species Diplotaxodon limnothrissa. The sequence continues at coordinate 9,933,622 of NC_140597.1, read as the reverse complement.
TATTTTACTCGTCCTGCCTGAGTGTCTGGGCTGCGTTTGTCTGTGCACCTTTATTCTGGCCTTCTGCTGATGGGTTTCACATGCTGGGCTTTCCCTCTTGGTCCACACCCAGCAGCCTGCTGCTGACCACACACAGCCTACAAACTGATCCATCCATGCATCCATCCATGCATGCATGGCCTGGTTATTGTTGAGTTATCACCTCCAGCTCCTTGCTCATAACCAGGTAGATACTGGGCTGGGCCTGATCTCTGAGCTCAATAACAATGACAAAAATGCCAAACACTTTACTCTTCATGGTAAAAAATGTTTATAATACAGTAAAAACTGGATGTAGCCAAAATCAGTGTTTTATATACAGTGTAAGTGAACAACATTGCTACACTGCTGGTGTTTGATTGATAGAGGCTTTCTTTATAAGAACTATGATATCATTTCTTTTGCTGATTAACAGTTTTTATATAATTTTTATATCATATATAGCTTTCAAGAAGCCAAAGATCACTGGACGAAAAGACTACAGACCTGTGGCTCTGACATCTGGTCAGGAAGTCTTTTGAGCGCCTGGTTCTCTCCTATCTTAAGACCCTCACGGCCCCCCTCCTGGACCCCCTGCAGTTTGCATACAGAGCCAACAGGTCTGTAGACGATGCCATCAACATGGCCCTACACTTTGTCCTGCAGAATCTATGCTAGGATCCTGTTTGTGGACTTCAGCTCTACCTTCAACACCATCCTTTCAGACCTTCTTCAAGGATTGCTTTCCCAGATGAATGTGCCTGATCCCATCTGCCGGTGGATCACTGACTTCCTGACGGACAGGAAGCAACCAGTGAGGCTGGGGAAGAATGTCTTGGACTCCCGGACCATCAGCACGAGCTCCCCTCAGGGCTGTGTTCTTTCTTCTATGCCCTTCTCCCTGTACACCAACTGCCGCACCTCCAACCACCAGTCTGTCAAATTAATTAAGCTTGCAGATGACACCACCATTATTGGACTCCTCTCAGACGGGGATAAGTCTGCCTACAGGATGGAGGCTGAACATCTGGTGTCCTGATGCAGCCGCAACAACCAGGTGCTGAATAAGTGTTATTTTCATTTACCACTGGCCCAAGTACATTTTTATTGGCTTGTGAACAAAGCTGTAGTTTTTGTATTTTTAAATATTAACGCAATTTAATTGAGACATTATTTATATTATTTCACTTTCAATGTGAAAAATGCTGGAAAAACGTTGAAAATAATGGTCACCCCTGTTCGCTGCAATGTAAAATAGTACAACTGCTGTCAGCCTTCATTAAGTTGCATCATTTAAACATTTGCATATTTTTATTCAACTTCTGCAGGATGCTTTGATGAAAGACTCCCTTTTCCCAAGTAGAGGCTTTACTAGAGGTCACAGGAACAGCGCTGCTGTTTTGGATGCGGAGAAATGTTGTCTTTCACTCTACCTGAGCTCAGTGTTTCAGTAAGGGCTCCGCCTCATTGTAGCTGACGCTGAAATGTTTGTGTGGGTTGCCATGACAACACCAGAAGTGCATCTGAGATCGTGCCCAAATTCATGGGCTGCATCCTCCTGAGGACTCGGTGTTCTGACAAAACGTCTTACTTTGGCAAAACGTCCTACCGTAAGTAGTTCATGCGTTCTCGGCGGCTCTAGTGACCCTCGAACTCTCGGCTAGCTATCGAGGTGGTGGATAACATACGTCTCCCCCACAAGAGCACGAATCTACAACTTTTCTACTACTGTTTTTACAAGGTGTACACGGTAAAAACATTATGCTGTTATTTGTTAAGCACTTGTGCATCTTGTGAAAAGAAATAAGTGGCTGAGATGGATGTCATATGTGCTATTGATATTATTTTACTCGTTTCTAGTTTTCACGGTGCTCCATGATTGTGAGAGGAATAAAAAAGAATTGTGGACATCAGTACGAAGCATGGATTCTTTTGACCAGAGTAGATACACTGGTCCCTTGAATATACTAATCTTTTTGAGGTGGGTGACTGTTCCTGTGTATTTACAGAAACAATGGTTGTGATAACCTCAGCTGTTTCAGAGGGTGACTGTTCGTTGCTTTGCGCACTTTTAAATCTGTATACAATGGTTTGTTCCCTTTTTGTGTTCTGAGGTTTAAACAAAGATGTACTAGATGTATTATACCGGTCCCTCGAATCTACAAATCTTTTAGATGTGGATGACTGTTCATTTTCATCTGTGTTTACAGAAACACTGGGTGTTGGAACCTCAGTAGTTTCTTTTTGGCTGACAGACTCTGGAGCTGTACAAGAGGAATAAAGAGCTGCAATGCTTTTGTGAACCTGACCTGGGAAGGGAGAGAAATATATTTTTGTTTTGTTTTTGTTTGTCTTCTTGTTTTATTTGATTCCTTGTGGGATTTGGATCCAACAAGTAAAGTATGCATATTATGCACACACACAAACACACATGCAGCTATTACCATTTCTTGTATTCTTGAATAAAGACATTGATCTGACACATTTAAAATGCAGCCAATTGTTTTTATTGTTATATTATTAAGAAAAAAGAAAAGGTGGGGGTGGGGGGATGTAAAGAAGAGCTTAAAGGAAAGGGCTAGAGGAGAGAAATCCCCAACAATTAGCAGGGCATTTTTTTACTTGGACAAATTGTTAATAAAGTTTCCATATCTGTAACAATGATGACAGTATAATTGTTTATAAACAATTATATTGACAATTATATGTGTCCAGTATGTTGGCTCATTTTCTTTTACTTTTTGCATTTGAAAGTAAAAGTTGGGCTGATTTTGACACCATTACAAGAAGTGTTGTTAATGATTCTTTTTGAATTAAAATCAGGTTACCACAAATTGTTTTTTAATTTAATTTCATTTGAAATGTTTGTCAGTGGGTAAACAATTCGTAATGCAAAGTCAGAAACATCGAGTTATTCTTGTACTGCATGCTTGCAATAAATAAGTTGTCCTAACAGTCAGTCAAAGGAGCTTGGAAAGAAAAGCGTCTGGACTTCTTTGAGTTGAAGTGACTGATATATATATTTTTTGTCTGTTTGTTTTGTTGGTTTTTGTTTTTTGCCCTTTATCACCATTCCTCTTCCCTGCTGTTTTTCTTTCCCTCTTTCTTTCTCCCCTTTCTTTCCCCCAGTCATGTCTGTCCTATGTGTAGCAAGTGAAAATAAAATAAACAATAAAAACAAAGGTGAATCAAATAGACCAATACGGCAAGGCCGGGATGGTCCATTTGGTAAAGTAAATCCGTTAGTTATATTTAACATAATGTTAAATGGCAACATTCTGTTTACAATGTTACCATTTCACATTATGTTAAATGGTAACATTCTGTTTACAATGTTACCATTTAACATTATGTTAAATGGTAACATTCTGTTTACAATGTTACCATTTCACATTGTGTTAAATGGTAACATTCTGTTTACAATGTTACCATTAACACCGTCGATCTTCACTGACATGATGCGATCCGATATGCGGGTAACTTCGACCACGTTGTGCCGGAGCTTTATTATTAGACTTCTGACACCTGGCAAATAAACTCTCACGCGATATGAGAACATAACAGCAAAAAGCCAGTAGCTGGTACATGAATGGATAAAAATGGGATGCAAATGGAATGTGAAGGCAACAGGTAGTAGGGTGAATTAGGGTTTCGTGTGGTCTTCAGTGCATGAATTTTATTGCCACTTTATTTCAACTTTTTATTAATATACTCAAAAGAAAAACAAGAACCACAAAGGAGATTCTTGTGATTCTTGTTTGTGCTATCTGTTTGTGAAAGAAAGCACATTTTACCACATCATACTGTGTTTGCTGCCATTTATTTTACTCGTCCTGCCTGAGTGTCTGGGCTGCGTTTGTCTGTGCACCTTTATTCTGGCCTTCTGCTGATGGGTTTCACATGCTGGGCTTTCCCTCTTGGTCCACACCCAGCAGCCTGCTGCTGACCACACACAGCCTACAAACTGATCCATCCATGCATCCATCCATGCATGCATGGCCTGGTTATTGTTGAGTTATCACCTCCAGCTCCTTGCTCATAACCAGGTAGATACTGGGCTGGGCCTGATCTCTGAGCTCAATAACAATGACAAAAATGCCAAACACTTTACTCTTCATGGTAAAAAATGTTTATAATACAGTAAAAACTGGATGTAGCCAAAATCAGTGTTTTATATACAGTGTAAGTGAACAACATTGCTACACTGCTGGTGTTTGATTGATAGAGGCTTTCTTTATAAGAACTATGATATCATTTCTTTTGCTGATTAACAGTTTTTATATAATTTTTATATCATATATAGCTTTCAAGAAGCCAAAGATCACTGGACGAAAAGACTACAGACCTGTGGCTCTGACATCTGGTCAGGAAGTCTTTTGAGCGCCTGGTTCTCTCCTATCTTAAGACCCTCACGGCCCCCCTCCTGGACCCCCTGCAGTTTGCATACAGAGCCAACAGGTCTGTAGACGATGCCATCAACATGGCCCTACACTTTGTCCTGCAGAATCTATGCTAGGATCCTGTTTGTGGACTTCAGCTCTACCTTCAACACCATCCTTTCAGACCTTCTTCAAGGATTGCTTTCCCAGATGAATGTGCCTGATCCCATCTGCCGGTGGATCACTGACTTCCTGACGGACAGGAAGCAACCAGTGAGGCTGGGGAAGAATGTCTTGGACTCCCGGACCATCAGCACGAGCTCCCCTCAGGGCTGTGTTCTTTCTTCTATGCCCTTCTCCCTGTACACCAACTGCCGCACCTCCAACCACCAGTCTGTCAAATTAATTAAGCTTGCAGATGACACCACCATTATTGGACTCCTCTCAGACGGGGATAAGTCTGCCTACAGGATGGAGGCTGAACATCTGGTGTCCTGATGCAGCCGCAACAACCAGGTGCTGAATAAGTGTTATTTTCATTTACCACTGGCCCAAGTACATTTTTATTGGCTTGTGAACAAAGCTGTAGTTTTTGTATTTTTAAATATTAACGCAATTTAATTGAGACATTATTTATATTATTTCACTTTCAATGTGAAAAATGCTGTAAAAACGTTGAAAATAATGGTCACCCCTGTTCGCTGCAATGTAAAATAGTACAACTGCTGTCAGCCTTCATTAAGTTGCATCATTTAAACATTTGCATATTTTTATTCAACTTCTGCAGGATGCTTTGATGAAAGACTCCCTTTTCCCAAGTAGAGGCTTTACTAGAGGTCACAGGAACAGCGCTGCTGTTTTGGATGCGGAAAAATGTTGTCTTTCACTCTACCTGAGCTCAGTGTCTCAGTAAGGGCTCCGCCTCATTGTAGCTGACGCTGAAATGTTTGTGTGGGTTGCCATGACAACACCAGAAGTGCATCTGAGATCGTGCCCAAATTCATGGGCTGCATCCTCCTGAGGACTCGGTGTTCTGACAAAACGTCTTACTTTGGCAAAACGTCCTACCGTAAGTAGTTCATGCGTTCTCGGCGGCTCTAGTGACCCTCGAACTCTCGGCTAGCTATCGAGGTGGTGGATAACATACGTCTCCCCCACAAGAGCACGAATCTACAACTTTTCTACTACTGTTTTTACAAGGTGTACACGGTAAAAACATTATGCTGTTATTTGTTAAGCACTTGTGCATCTTGTGAAAAGAAATAAGTGGCTGAGATGGATGTCATATGTGCTATTGATATTATTTTACTCGTTTCTAGTTTTCACGGTGCTCCATGATTGTGAGAGGAATAAAAAAGAATTGTGGACATCAGTACGAAGCATGGATTCTTTTGACCAGAGTAGATACACTGGTCCCTTGAATATACTAATCTTTTTGAGGTGGGTGACTGTTCCTGTGTATTTACAGAAACAATGGTTGTGATAACCTCAGCTGTTTCAGAGGGTGACTGTTCGTTGCTTTGCGCACTTTTAAATCTGTATACAATGGTTTGTTCCCTTTTTGTGTTCTGAGGTTTAAACAAAGATGTACTAGATGTATTATACCGGTCCCTCGAATCTACAAATCTTTTAGATGTGGATGACTGTTCATTTTCATCTGTGTTTACAGAAACACTGGGTGTTGGAACCTCAGTAGTTTCTTTTTGGCTGACAGACTCTGGAGCTGTACAAGAGGAATAAAGAGCTGCAATGCTTTTGTGAACCTGACCTGGGAAGGGAGAGAAATATATTTTTGTTTTGTTTTTGTTTGTCTTCTTGTTTTATTTGATTCCTTGTGGGATTTGGATCCAACAAGTAAAGTATGCATATTATGCACACACACAAACACACATGCAGCTATTACCATTTCTTGTATTCTTGAATAAAGACATTGATCTGACACATTTAAAATGCAGCCAATTGTTTTTATTGTTATATTATTAAGAAAAAAGAAAAGGTGGGGGTGGGGGGATGTAAAGAAGAGCTTAAAGGAAAGGGCTAGAGGAGAGAAAACCCCAACAATTAGCAGGGCATTTTTTTACTTGGACAAATTGTTAATAAAGTTTCCATATCTGTAACAATGATGACAGTATAATTGTTTATAAACAATTATATTGACAATTATATGTGTCCAGTATGTTGGCTCATTTTCTTTTACTTTTTGCATTTGAAAGTAAAAGTTGGGCTGATTTTGACACCATTACAAGAAGTGTTGTTAATGATTCTTTTTGAATTAAAATCAGGTTACCACAAATTGTTTTTTAATTTAATTTCATTTGAAATGTTTGTCAGTGGGTAAACAATTCGTAATGCAAAGTCAGAAACATCGAGTTATTCTTGTACTGCATGCTTGCAATAAATAAGTTGTCCTAACAGTCAGTCAAAGGAGCTTGGAAAGAAAAGCGTCTGGACTTCTTTGAGTTGAAGTGACTGATATATATATTTTTTGTCTGTTTGTTTTGTTGGTTTTTGTTTTTTGCCCTTTATCACCATTCCTCTTCCCTGCTGTTTTTCTTTCCCTCTTTCTTTCTCCCCTTTCTTTCCCCCAGTCATGTCTGTCCTATGTGTAGCAAGTGAAAATAAAATAAACAATAAAAACAAAGGTGAATCAAATAGACCAATACGGCAAGGCCGGGATGGTCCATTTGGTAAAGTAAATCCGTTAGTTATATTTAACATAATGTTAAATGGCAACATTCTGTTTACAATGTTACCATTTCACATTATGTTAAATGGTAACATTCTGTTTACAATGTTACCATTTCACATTATGTTAAATGGTAACATTCTGTTTACAATGTTACCATTTTACATTGTGTTAAATGGTAACATTCTGTTTACAATGTTACCATTTAACATTGTGTTAAATGGTAACATTCTGTTTACAATGTTACCATTTCACATTGTGTTAAATGGTAACATTCTGTTTACAATGTTACCATTAACACCGTCGATCTTCACTGACATGATGCGATCCGATATGCGGGTAACTTCGACCACGTTGTGCCGGAGCTTTATTATTAGACTTCTGACACCTGGCAAATAAACTCTCACGCGATATGAGAACATAACAGCAAAAAGCCAGTAGCTGGTACATGAATGGATAAAAATGGGATGCAAATGGAATGTGAAGGCAACAGGTAGTAGGGTGAATTAGGGTTTCGTGTGGTCTTCAGTGCATGAATTTTATTGCCACTTTATTTCAACTTTTTATTAATATACTCAAAAGAAAAACAAGAACCACAAAGGAGATTCTTGTGATTCTTGTTTGTGCTATCTGTTTGTGAAAGAAAGCACATTTTACCACATCATACTGTGTTTGCTGCCATTTATTTTACTCGTCCTGCCTGAGTGTCTGGGCTGCGTTTGTCTGTGCACCTTTATTCTGGCCTTCTGCTGATGGGTTTCACATGCTGGGCTTTCCCTCTTGGTCCACACCCAGCAGCCTGCTGCTGACCACACACAGCCTACAAACTGATCCATCCATGCATCCATCCATGCATGCATGGCCTGGTTATTGTTGAGTTATCACCTCCAGCTCCTTGCTCATAACCAGGTAGATACTGGGCTGGGCCTGATCTCTGAGCTCAATAACAATGACAAAAATGCCAAACACTTTACTCTTCATGGTAAAAAATGTTTATAATACAGTAAAAACTGGATGTAGCCAAAATCAGTGTTTTATATACAGTGTAAGTGAACAACATTGCTACACTGCTGGTGTTTGATTGATAGAGGCTTTCTTTATAAGAACTATGATATCATTTCTTTTGCTGATTAACAGTTTTTATATAATTTTTATATCATATATAGCTTTCAAGAAGCCAAAGATCACTGGACGAAAAGACTACAGACCTGTGGCTCTGACATCTGGTCAGGAAGTCTTTTGAGCGCCTGGTTCTCTCCTATCTTAAGACCCTCACGGCCCCCCTCCTGGACCCCCTGCAGTTTGCATACAGAGCCAACAGGTCTGTAGACGATGCCATCAACATGGCCCTACACTTTGTCCTGCAGAATCTATGCTAGGATCCTGTTTGTGGACTTCAGCTCTACCTTCAACACCATCCTTTCAGACCTTCTTCAAGGATTGCTTTCCCAGATGAATGTGCCTGATCCCATCTGCCGGTGGATCACTGACTTCCTGACGGACAGGAAGCAACCAGTGAGGCTGGGGAAGAATGTCTTGGACTCCCGGACCATCAGCACGAGCTCCCCTCAGGGCTGTGTTCTTTCTTCTATGCCCTTCTCCCTGTACACCAACTGCCGCACCTCCAACCACCAGTCTGTCAAATTAATTAAGCTTGCAGATGACACCACCATTATTGGACTCCTCTCAGACGGGGATAAGTCTGCCTACAGGATGGAGGCTGAACATCTGGTGTCCTGATGCAGCCGCAACAACCAGGTGCTGAATAAGTGTTATTTTCATTTACCACTGGCCCAAGTACATTTTTATTGGCTTGTGAACAAAGCTGTAGTTTTTGTATTTTTAAATATTAACGCAATTTAATTGAGACATTATTTATATTATTTCACTTTCAATGTGAAAAATGCTGGAAAAACGTTGAAAATAATGGTCACCCCTGTTCGCTGCAATGTAAAATAGTACAACTGCTGTCAGCCTTCATTAAGTTGCATCATTTAAACATTTGCATATTTTTATTCAACTTCTGCAGGATGCTTTGATGAAAGACTCCCTTTTCCCAAGTAGAGGCTTTACTAGAGGTCACAGGAACAGCGCTGCTGTTTTGGATGCGGAAAAATGTTGTCTTTCACTCTACCTGAGCTCAGTGTCCCAGTAAGGGCTCCGCCTCATTGTAGCTGACGCTGAAATGTTTGTGTGGGTTGCCATGACAACACCAGAAGTGCATCTGAGATCGTGCCCAAATTCATGGGCTGCATCCTCCTGAGGACTCGGTGTTCTGACAAAACGTCTTACTTTGGCAAAACGTCCTACCGTAAGTAGTTCATGCGTTCTCGGCGGCTCTAGTGACCCTCGAACTCTCGGCTAGCTATCGAGGTGGTGGATAACATACGTCTCCCCCACAAGAGCACGAACCTACAACTTTTCTACTACTGTTTTTACAAGGTGTACACGGTAAAAACATTATGCTGTTATTTGTTAAGCACTTGTGCATCTTGTGAAAAGAAATAAGTGGCTGAGATGGATGTCATATGTGCTATTGATATTATTTTACTCGTTTCTAGTTTTCACGGTGCTCCATGATTGTGAGAGGAATAAAAAAGAATTGTGGACATCAGTACGAAGCATGGATTCTTTTGACCAGAGTAGATACACTGGTCCCTTGAATATACTAATCTTTTTGAGGTGGGTGACTGTTCCTGTGTATTTACAGAAACAATGGTTGTGATAACCTCAGCTGTTTCAGAGGGTGACTGTTCGTTGCTTTGCGCACTTTTAAATCTGTATACAATGGTTTGTTCCCTTTTTGTGTTCTGAGGTTTAAACAAAGATGTACTAGATGTATTATACCGGTCCCTCGAATCTACAAATCTTTTAGATGTGGATGACTGTTCATTTTCATCTGTGTTTACAGAAACACTGGGTGTTGGAACCTCAGTAGTTTCTTTTTGGCTGACAGACTCTGGAGCTGTACAAGAGGAATAAAGAGCTGCAATGCTTTTGTGAACCTGACCTGGGAAGGGAGAGAAATATATTTTTGTTTTGTTTTTGTTTGTCTTCTTGTTTTATTTGATTCCTTGTGGGATTTGGATCCAACAAGTAAAGTATGCATATTATGCACACACACAAACACACATGCAGCTATTACCATTTCTTGTATTCTTGAATAAAGACATTGATCTGACACATTTAAAATGCAGCCAATTGTTTTTATTGTTATATTATTAAGAAAAAAGAAAAGGTGGGGGGATGTAAAGAAGAGCTTAAAGGAAAGGGCTAGAGGAGAGAAATCCCCAACAATTAGCAGGGCATTTTTTTACTTGGACAAATTGTTAATAAAGTTTCCATATCTGTAACAATGATGACAGTATAATTGTTTATAAACAATTATATTGACAATTATATGTGTCCAGTATGTTGGCTCATTTTCTTTTACTTTTTGCATTTGAAAGTAAAAGTTGGGCTGATTTTGACACCATTACAAGAAGTGTTGTTAATGATTCTTTTTGAATTAAAATCAGGTTACCACAAATTGTTTTTTAATTTAATTTCATTTGAAATGTTTGTCAGTGGGTAAACAATTCGTAATGCAAAGTCAGAAACATCGAGTTATTCTTGTACTGCATGCTTGCAATAAATAAGTTGTCCTAACAGTCAGTCAAAGGAGCTTGGAAAGAAAAGCGTCTGGACTTCTTTGAGTTGAAGTGACTGATATATATATTTTTTGTCTGTTTGTTTTGTTGGTTTTTGTTTTTTGCCCTTTATCACCATTCCTCTTCCCTGCTGTTTTTCTTTCCCTCTTTCTTTCTCCCCTTTCTTTCCCCCAGTCATGTCTGTCCTATGTGTAGCAAGTGAAAATAAAATAAACAATAAAAACAAAGGTGAATCAAATAGACCAATACGGCAAGGCCGGGATGGTCCATTTGGTAAAGTAAATCCGTTAGTTATATTTAACATAATGTTAAATGGCAACATTCTGTTTACAATGTTACCATTTTACATTGTGTTAAATGGTAACATTCTGTTTACAATGTTACCATTTCACATTGTGTTAAATGGTAACATTCTGTTTACAATGTTACCATTTCACATTGTGTTAAATGGTAACATTCTGTTTACAATGTTACCATTTCACATTGTGTTAAATGGTAACATTCTGTTTACAATGTTACCATTAACACCGTCGATCTTCACTGACATGATGCGATCCGATATGCGGGTAACTTCGACCACGTTGTGCCGGAGCTTTATTATTAGACTTCTGACACCTGGCAAATAAACTCTCACGCGATATGAGAACATAACAGCAAAAAGCCAGTAGCTGGTACATGAATGGATAAAAATGGGATGCAAATGGAATGTGAAGGCAACAGGTAGTAGGGTGAATTAGGGTTTCGTGTGGTCTTCAGTGCATGAATTTTATTGCCACTTTATTTCAACTTTTTATTAATATACTCAAAAGAAAAACAAGAACCACAAAGGAGATTCTTGTGATTCTTGTTTGTGCTATCTGTTTGTGAAAGAAAGCACATTTTACCACATCATACTGTGTTTGCTGCCATTTATTTTACTCGTCCTGCCTGAGTGTCTGGGCTGCGTTTGTCTGTGCACCTTTATTCTGGCCTTCTGCTGATGGGTTTCACATGCTGGGCTTTCCCTCTTGGTCCACACCCAGCAGCCTGCTGCTGACCACACACAGCCTACAAACTGATCCATCCATGCATCCATCCATGCATGCATGGCCTGGTTATTGTTGAGTTATCACCTCCAGCTCCTTGCTCATAACCAGGTAGATACTGGGCTGGGCCTGATCTCTGAGCTCAATAACAATGACAAAAATGCCAAACACTTTACTCTTCATGGTAAAAAATGTTTATAATACAGTAAAAACTGGATGTAGCCAAAATCAGTGTTTTATATACAGTGTAAGTGAACAACATTGCTACACTGCTGGTGTTTGATTGATAGAGGCTTTCTTTATAAGAACTATGATATCATTTCTTTTGCTGATTAACAGTTTTTATATAATTTTTATATCATATATAGCTTTCAAGAAGCCAAAGATCACTGGACGAAAAGACTACAGACCTGTGGCTCTGACATCTGGTCAGGAAGTCTTTTGAGCGCCTGGTTCTCTCCTATCTTAAGACCCTCACGGCCCCCCTCCTGGACCCCCTGCAGTTTGCATACAGAGCCAACAGGTCTGTAGACGATGCCATCAACATGGCCCTACACTTTGTCCTGCAGAATCTATGCTAGGATCCTGTTTGTGGACTTCAGCTCTACCTTCAACACCATCCTTTCAGACCTTCTTCAAGGATTGCTTTCCCAGATGAATGTGCCTGATCCCATCTGCCGGTGGATCACTGACTTCCTGACGGACAGGAAGCAACCAGTGAGGCTGGGGAAGAATGTCTTGGACTCCCGGACCATCAGCACGAGCTCCCCTCAGGGCTGTGTTCTTTCTTCTATGCCCTTCTCCCTGTACACCAACTGCCGCACCTCCAACCACCAGTCTGTCAAATTAATTAAGCTTGCAGATGACACCACCATTATTGGACTCCTCTCAGACGGGGATAAGTCTGCCTACAGGATGGAGGCTGAACATCTGGTGTCCTGATGCAGCCGCAACAACCAGGTGCTGAATAAGTGTTATTTTCATTTACCACTGGCCCAAGTACATTTTTATTGGCTTGTGAACAAAGCTGTAGTTTTTGTATTTTTAAATATTAACGCAATTTAATTGAGACATTATTTATATTATTTCACTTTCAATGTGAAAAATGCTGGAAAAACGTTGAAAATAATGGTCACCCCTGTTCGCTGCAATGTAAAATAGTACAACTGCTGTCAGCCTTCATTAAGTTGCATCATTTAAACATTTGCATATTTTTATTCAACTTCTGCAGGATGCTTTGATGAAAGACTCCCTTTTCCCAAGTAGAGGCTTTACTAGAGGTCACAGGAACAGCGCTGCTGTTTTGGATGCGGAAAAATGTTGTCTTTCACTCTACCTGAGCTCAGTGTCTCAGTAAGGGCTCCGCCTCATTGTAGCTGACGCTGAAATGTTTGTGTGGGTTGCCATGACAACACCAGAAGTGCATCTGAGATCGTGTCCAAATTCATGGGCTGCATCCTCCTGAGGACTCGGTGTTCTGACAAAACGTCTTACTTTGGCAAAACGTCCTACCGTAAGTAGTTCATGCGTTCTCGGCGGCTCTAGTGACCCTCGAACTCTCGGCTAGCTATCGAGGTGGTGGATAACATACGTCTCCCCCACAAGAGCACGAATCTACAACTTTTCTACTACTGTTTTTACAAGGTGTACACGGTAAAAACATTATGCTGTTATTTGTTAAGCACTTGTGCATCTTGTGAAAAGAAATAAGTGGCTGAGATGGATGTCATATGTGCTATTGATATTATTTTACTCGTTTCTAGTTTTCACGGTGCTCCATGATTGTGAGAGGAATAAAAAAGAATTGTGGACATCAGTACGAAGCATGGATTCTTTTGACCAGAGTAGATACACTGGTCCCTTGAATATACTAATCTTTTTGAGGTGGGTGACTGTTCCTGTGTATTTACAGAAACAATGGTTGTGATAACCTCAGCTGTTTCAGAGGGTGACTGTTCGTTGCTTTGCGCACTTTTAAATCTGTATACAATGGTTTGTTCCCTTTTTGTGTTCTGAGGTTTAAACAAAGATGTACTAGATGTATTATACCGGTCCCTCGAATCTACAAATCTTTTAGATGTGGATGACTGTTCATTTTCATCTGTGTTTACAGAAACACTGGGTGTTGGAACCTCAGTAGTTTCTTTTTGGCTGACAGACTCTGGAGCTGTACAAGAGGAATAAAGAGCTGCAATGCTTTTGTGAACCTGACCTGGGAAGGGAGAGAAATATATTTTTGTTTTGTTTTTGTTTGTCTTCTTGTTTTATTTGATTCCTTGTGGGATTTGGATCCAACAAGTAAAGTATGCATATTATGCACACACACAAACACACATGCAGCTATTACCATTTCTTGTATTCTTGAATAAAGACATTGATCTGACACATTTAAAATGCAGCCAATTGTTTTTATTGTTATATTATTAAGAAAAAAGAAAAGGTGGGGGTGGGGGGGTGTAAAGAAGAGCTTAAAGGAAAGGGCTAGAGGAGAGAAATCCCCAACAATTAGCAGGGCATTTTTTTACTTGGACAAATTGTTAATAAAGTTTCCATATCTGTAACAATGATGACAGTATAATTGTTTATAAACAATTATATTGACAATTATATGTGTCCAGTATGTTGGCTCATTTTCTTTTACTTTTTGCATTTGAAAGTAAAAGTTGGGCTGATTTTGACACCATTACAAGAAGTGTTGTTAATGATTCTTTTTGAATTAAAATCAGGTTACCACAAATTGTTTTTTAATTTAATTTCATTTGAAATGTTTGTCAGTGGGTAAACAATTCGTAATGCAAAGTCAGAAACATCGAGTTATTCTTGTACTGCATGCTTGCAATAAATAAGTTGTCCTAACAGTCAGTCAAAGGAGCTTGGAAAGAAAAGCGTCTGGACTTCTTTGAGTTGAAGTGACTGATATATATATTTTTTGTCTGTTTGTTTTGTTGGTTTTTGTTTTTTGCCCTTTATCACCATTCCTCTTCCCTGCTGTTTTTCTTTCCCTCTTTCTTTCTCCCCTTTCTTTCCCCCAGTCATGTCTGTCCTATGTGTAGCAAGTGAAAATAAAATAAACAATAAAAACAAAGGTGAATCAAATAGACCAATACGGCAAGGCCGGGATGGTCCATTTGGTAAAGTAAATCCGTTAGTTATATTTAACATAATGTTAAATGGCAACATTCTGTTTACAATGTTACCATTTCACATTATGTTAAATGGTAACATTCTGTTTACAATGTTACCATTTCACATTATGTTAAATGGTAACATTCTGTTTACAATGTTACCATTTTACATTGTGTTAAATGGTAACATTCTGTTTACAATGTTACCATTTAACATTATGTTAAATGGTAACATTCTGTTTACAATGTTACCATTTCACATTGTGTTAAATGGTAACATTCTGTTTACAATGTTACCATTTACATTATGTTAAATGGTAACATTCTGTTTACAATGTTACCATTTCACATTGTGTTAAATGGTAACATTCTGTTTACAATGTTACCATTTCACATTGTGTTAAATGGTAACATTCTGTTTACAATGTTACCATTAACACCGTCGATCTTCACTGACATGATGCGATCCGATATGCGGGTAACTTCGACCACGTTGTGCCGGAGCTTTATTATTAGACTTCTGACACCTGGCAAATAAACTCTCACGCAATATGAGAACATAACAGCAAAAAGCCAGTAGCTGGTACATGAATGGATAAAAATGGGATGCAAATGGAATGTGAAGGCAACAGGTAGTAGGGTGAATTAGGGTTTCGTGTGGTCTTCAGTGCATGAATTTTATTGCCACTTTATTTCAACTTTTTATTAATATACTCAAAAGAAAAACAAGAACCACAAAGGAGATTCTTGTGATTCTTGTTTGTGCTATCTGTTTGTGAAAGAAAGCACATTTTACCACATCATACTGTGTTTGCTGCCATTTATTTTACTCGTCCTGCCTGAGTGTCTGGGCTGCGTTTGTCTGTGCACCTTTATTCTGGCCTTCTGCTGATGGGTTTCACATGCTGGGCTTTCCCTCTTGGTCCACACCCAGCAGCCTGCTGCTGACCACACACAGCCTACAAACTGATCCATCCATGCATCCATCCATGCATGCATGGCCTGGTTATTGTTGAGTTATCACCTCCAGCTCCTTGCTCATAACCAGGTAGATACTGGGCTGGGCCTGATCTCTGAGCTCAATAACAATGACAAAAATGCCAAACACTTTACTCTTCATGGTAAAAAATGTTTATAATACAGTAAAAACTGGATGTAGCCAAAATCAGTGTTTTATATACAGTGTAAGTGAACAACATTGCTACACTGCTGGTGTTTGATTGATAGAGGCTTTCTTTATAAGAACTATGATATCATTTCTTTTGCTGATTAACAGTTTTTATATAATTTTTATATCATATATAGCTTTCAAGAAGCCAAAGATCACTGGACGAAAAGACTACAGACCTGTGGCTCTGACATCTGGTCAGGAAGTCTTTTGAGCGCCTGGTTCTCTCCTATCTTAAGACCCTCACGGCCCCCCTCCTGGACCCCCTGCAGTTTGCATACAGAGCCAACAGGTCTGTAGACGATGCCATCAACATGGCCCTACACTTTGTCCTGCAGAATCTATGCTAGGATCCTGTTTGTGGACTTCAGCTCTACCTTCAACACCATCCTTTCAGACCTTCTTCAAGGATTGCTTTCCCAGATGAATGTGCCTGATCCCATCTGCCGGTGGATCACTGACTTCCTGACGGACAGGAAGCAACCAGTGAGGCTGGGGAAGAATGTCTTGGACTCCCGGACCATCAGCACGAGCTCCCCTCAGGGCTGTGTTCTTTCTTCTATGCCCTTCTCCCTGTACACCAACTGCTGCACCTCCAACCACCAGTCTGTCAAATTAATTAAGCTTGCAGATGACACCACCATTATTGGACTCCTCTCAGACGGGGATAAGTCTGCCTACAGGATGGAGGCTGAACATCTGGTGTCCTGATGCAGCCGCAACAACCAGGTGCTGAATAAGTGTTATTTTCATTTACCACTGGCCCAAGTACATTTTTATTGGCTTGTGAACAAAGCTGTAGTTTTTGTATTTTTAAATATTAACGCAATTTAATTGAGACATTATTTATATTATTTCACTTTCAATGTGAAAAATGCTGTAAAAACGTTGAAAATAATGGTCACCCCTGTTCGCTGCAATGTAAAATAGTACAACTGCTGTCAGCCTTCATTAAGTTGCATCATTTAAACATTTGCATATTTTTATTCAACTTCTGCAGGATGCTTTGATGAAAGACTCCCTTTTCCCAAGTAGAGGCTGTGGAGCAGGGAAATTATTTTACTGCTATTGTTAAATAATTGTCATCATTACCATTGCATTAATAATATAATCTGGAGTTTATATTGCATTCAGGGGTTGAACAGTGTGTCTTTTAGAAAGGCTAAAAGTCACAGGCTGACAGGAAACAGGCTTGCAGAGAGTTTTGCAGAAGTGAAGTTATTTTGAGCAGCAGGCTAAGACGAGGCTTTAACAATGTAACAGATAGCTTTAAGAAGGCCTTAAGCAGTTATGACTATTTTATACACAATGCATATCTGTGCTTATTGGGGGTCGGAAGCTTTGTTCGGCGCGATGTTCGGACAATCTATTGTGCAAGTGACTTGGAGCCATAGAAGGAATTGCAGTACATGCTTACAAAACACTTATATATCAGATCATTTTATATTAAGCTTTTAAGTAGAGGTTCTTGGTTAAAACATTTATTTAGTAGAAGACATACACATAGTCTCAGTGAGCCTCTGTCCTGGTAAAAGGTCAGAAGTGCAACAGGTGAATTGAGAAAGAGCATTTGAGGACGAGATACAGACAGTAGGTGAAGAGGTGACACAAAGAGCATGTGAGGTCAACACACACACACACCCATGAGTTAAATTTATTTAGAGGAGAGATTAGTCATGTCTGGTTGTAACTGCAAAAGTGTCTCGGTAAAAGAGGAACCGTCCTTGTTGTCTCGGCAAGAAAGAGGAACAATTTACTTTAAGACAAGAACGGAAAGTACTAGCCATGAAAATAGAAGATGATCTTCTGGGTGAAAAGTCATTCTGGTGTTGATCTGATCTATGTATAAAATGTATCTGTGACGCATGAAGGGGCGTCAGTAAATCAAACCCTGATGCTATAAAATATCTGTTCATGCTTTGATTAAGTTGAGGACTACTGGCTGTCTGCGTACAGAGTGTCTTCCCACACGTGTGTTCATTAAAATCATTGTTTGACCAAGACCTTCTGGACCATGGATGGTTTGTACTCTCCCTCCTCAATTTTGAACCTTAACATTTGGGGGCTTCGTCCGGTGGTTGAGGAGGGAGAATTGGAGGTGTAGATGGAGAAATTTGGTCTTAGGTGGTCTGACGGGCAGACATGAATTCCAGTGGTCGAAGTGAGTGGGCATAAGCCGGCTTATCCAAAAGGTAAGGCACTACCTGTTGAATTATTTCCAAAGTGTGCCAAATTGGATATGATAAAATTTAAGTCTACTCACTGAAGTTACTGGTGGATGTCTGTTTTGATTTTGATGAAAAATCTCATGAGTTGAAGCAGTTAGAGTTCTGCTAAGGAGAAATGAAAGCAGTAAAGTCTGCTAAAGCAGTTAGAGTCTGCCAGGAAAAGTTTAAATACTGGGTTGAAGTCCCAAAGAAATTGAGTTAGAGTCTCAAGTAGTTTGGTAGGGTATTTGGTCATTTTGTGGGTTAAAGTCCCGGTTGGTCATTAGGTCAGACCTTTGTTGGTCAATTTGTGGGTTAGAGTCCCCATTGTCCATCAGGGTCGATCTGCCTCAGTTATACACTTGTTTTGGGTGTTGATTGTTGTTTCAAAGTATTATAAATTATTCTAGAACGGCAGTTCGAGTCTGCTAGGAAGCGCAGAGCCCGGAGGTTATGCTCCCTCCTTGTCGTGGACGCGCGACATTGACCTGTCGGCGAACAGGGTTAGTTCAGTTTGGCTTAACTGTGGGGTACAGGGCATCCTGGAATTAAGCTAGGAGTTAGAGTCTCCTTACCGTTTGGAACGGTACCTGCGCTTTTTTGGACAGGAGAAGTTGGACTTCGGGCGTGTAACTTTAACCTAACACTTCAGGGTAAGCCTTGGCTGTGAAACGCCAAAAATAGAGCTTCAGGCAAAGTTTGGGTTGGTTGACGCTTTTAAATTGTGTTAGGGATTTTAGAGATGAGGCCAGAAACAGTTAAAGTCTTGATACTGGTTAATTGGTCGCAAAAAACTCAGGGAGTTTATCCGCTGGGCGGTTATTTTAAATTTGTCTAAATTGTGTAGGCGCTAAAGCTGACAGATCTGACAGTGGTTGTAAATATAAGATGTCTTTGTAATATAAAATAAGAGATCTCTGTGTGAAAGGAGTCTGAGGCAATGCTGGAGCTATTTTTAGACGGTGTGTGTGTGAGTGAAAATGCAAATTAGTAAGCAGTGAACTGTTTAAGCCACAATTGGTTTTACAAATACTGCTGCAAACATTGTTGAGTGTGTGTTTAAAATGCCATTTATGTTTATTAGAGGACTATAAATAAAGTTTTGAGTTGCCGTAGGGGATGTATAGTAATTGACTGAAGTTGGATGTAGATATATAAATATATTGAGTGCACTGTATATACTTAAGACTAACACATTACTTTCAGTAGTAACTTTTCTCCAGCATTAGTTGCTGGTGTGTTTTATTTTTTCAATTTCTTGTGTGTGCGGTGAGAATTAATGGAGGTTTCAATTTTTTGTTTGTTTGTTTTTGACTTGCTCTTTCTGATTATGACAAGCATGTCTAAAATACTCTTAGGAAAGTGTGTTTTGAGTTATATTCCTCAACTCTGGTCACACTTTAAGTGTGTGAATGCGGTGACTAGAAGGTTTTGAATGATGAATAAAGGTGTGAGAGGTATTTCTTTGGTGATGTAAAGTAGGATGTTTTAAAGTTTGAAAGTGTTTTTAATTTAAGAGATACATGAGTGATGTTATAAGAGTTTAGTTTATTTAAAAGGTGTGTGTGAGAGGATTATGAAATCATTGTGTGAATGATGCTACATTTTAGATCAAAAGTTAGTAGAATTACAGAGGGTTTGTAGATTGTAAATACAAAATAAGTTTGATTAGCCTGGAGAAACAGCAAAGCAGCTTGAGCTGCTCTGAGCAGCTGCGTGCTGTGTGTGTGTAACAGGAAATGGTGTGGGTGACAGGAAGTTTGCATGCCCATATAAGGTGACGAGTGAGCACCCAGAGAGAGAAACAGATGAGCTAAACTCTAGGCAGATTAAGTATGGAGGTTTTGAGAAAAGAAATGAAAAGGATATTAATTGTATGTTTTAGTGTGTTAACACAGATTACAGATAAATAAAGGTGGACTTCTCTCAACCTGGAATTTTGAGTACGGCGCCAAAACCACTAGAGTAGCATAATTGGGAGAAAACAGGCCAGATTTTGGCTTAAAATTTTACAGCTTGACCTCGCACTTGTTCCCATCCTGAGAAGAAGCTCAAAGGACAGTTAATCTCCTGATGAAGACCGACAGAACATCGTGGACTTCAAGAATTAACAGCAGCCAAAAGACAGTGCAACTGAAACCACACTGACGACACCAGCAGCAGCATGTAAGGAACCACGAGGTGGAAACATGTACTGTAAATTACAGGCTGGGCAGTTGAACAGTGGGATAATGAACGGTGGTAAAGCACTGGACACTGATTGTCAGATTTGCCATGCTTGGAGTAATCTTGAAAGAGATGACTGAGAGGATCAACAGAAAAGAAGAAACCACGTGATGAAACATGCACGGTGGACAGCAGGCTGGTAAGAACAGTGTGATATGACTGTTTAAAGGCACTGAATGTGGTATTTTGCCAGGCTGGGACTTGATCCAAAAGGAAAATACTGAAGAGAAACAGAGAAGAGGACAGTGACCAGTGAGAGGCGAAGCCGGACGAGTTCGACTGTGAGAATACAGGGTGTAATTGGATTAAAATGAAAGCCTGAACTCATGATGGTTTAGAGATGTCCACCGTCACAAACAAAGAGGTAAACAAGAATAGAAAACATACATAGACAGAGTGTTACATGTGAAATTATTTCTGGAAAGAATCAGAAGTGAGATAGTTTTGAATTAAGAAATCAGGGAAAAGATGCATGAATTAAACCTGACTATAACATATAGAGGCAATGAAGAAAGCAGCTTACACTCACTGAACATTAACAAAATACATAGGAAAAGCAATGAAGACCTGCTTACACGTATATACATGACATAAGTTGGGATTTCTGACCAGAGAGAGGGAAACGGGTAGTTTAAGTACTTAAGATAATGATGAAAATGTCTCAGTTGTGTTTCTTTAGGGGCGAAACAGATCTGGATCAATTTTCCACGTGCAGCGGTCGGAAGAAACCTGTAGGTTAACTTGACTGGACATGCCAAGGCAAGTTTCTGGTTGAATTGTTCACAGCGCCATGTCTCCATAAACCTGACAAGTGGGCCCTAACTTCTGGCTGAGGAGCAGGAAGGGTGTTAATAAGGTGGGAATTTAGAATTTGGGTTAGCAGATTTGGGAAAGAAACTGACGGCTTAAGTGGAGAATTGTGCAGGAGTCTGACACACTGCAAGAGCAACATATGCAAATTCACATACACAAACAGAAAATGCATTAACCTTATGAAGACAAGACAAGCTCATGGAGTTTAATGCATAGACACTGATTAAACCTGGCCAAGAACACAAACATATGCAATGAAGAACAGCTTGCTATTTTGTATGAATGATAGAATGGTGTGAATGTTTAATAAAATACATTTGAGTTTGTAATTGAGGAATAGAAGAAGCCATATGACAAAGGGAGTTATGAAAACAAAAAAGTGATTAAAGTAGTTTTAAAAAGAGTGACTTAGGAGTGCTCTCGTACTGAGTGATCAAAACCAGTGATAACTGTAGAAAGAAATAACATAATTTAATAAGTTGGGAATGTTTAAACATATGTTTCTGTTGTTACAGCTTTTTGAGAGATGACTCAGTATGCACATTAGCTGGAGTGAGTGGTGACGTAGGAGCTTCCTGTATGTGTGTGACTGAGGAAGTGACTTTCAGGAGAGGAAGCATGGCAGACGAGAAGTGCAGATTGGGGTAGGAAATTTATAGTTTAGTGATATGTTGTTGTAAGGGGGTTATGTTTTATGCTGAATTGAAGTATGTTACAGAGCATAAGGGGGTGATTTTTGTGTGCAAATTGTGTGGTTTTAATGAGACTTTCGGTGTATTGAGGAGGTGAAATTATGTGGTGGCAAGACTTGTGTGTTTAAGGTTGTTGAGGTTGTTGTGGTGAGGGGTTGATTCTGTCAGTTAGGTTGTTGTTGTTATTTTTGTTTTTAATAGAGGGAGTTTTAGGAAACATGGACATGTCTAAAAATTGGGCCCATTATTTGTCACGGCTCAACGGCACGAGGGAACAGGGATGGACACAGGCGCAGAAACCAACCCGGAAGCGAGGTGACAGAAAACAAATGATTTATTTCCGCCCACAGGGAAAACAAAGGTGAAACACAAAGCGACGCCACCACACTAGTGGCGCGTAGGATTCGTCTGTGAAAATGAGGGCGACCTAGACACCTCTAGGAGACGGCTGAACAGCGGGGACAGCGGGGAGGTAGAAACAGGACTAGGTAGGGGCCGGGGCACTGGAACAAGAGGAGATCACGATCAGAGGGATCCAGCAGACAACCAATAATCCTCCGCAGTTGAATTGAATTGCCTTACTTGGTTTCAGATGGAGGGGACAGGTGGAGCGGAAAACCCGGAAGCGGTCGAGGCGTGGGGAGGCAGGCAGGTGAGCAGTGGGTCGGCAGGCCACGTTGTGTGAGCAGCTGGCGGCCCAGGTCCAGGAGGACGGGAGCGAGGGGAACAAGATCTCCACTCCGGGTGCTATCGCTGAGGATAAGAAAAGACAGGTCAGTCATCACACGGCGTTAAGACAAGGTTTTAGGATGCTCCACTGAACTAACATGGGAATAGCAGATACTCAGGCGATGAGTGGTTGAGAGCGCAGGTCTGATATACCGCTGGCACGATTGCTCACAGGTGGTCAGCCAGGGAGGGGCAACCGGACTCCGCCTAAAGGAGGAGGAGCCGCTGTCTGAGACCTGCAGGTGCCCAACCAGACCATGACACCACCCCCCCCTCAAGGGTCGCCTCTCGGCGACCGGCCTCTGTAGAATGCCGAAAGCAAGGCGGGGTCGAGAATCCGGGACCGGGGAACCCAGGACCTCTCCTCCGGCCCGTACCCCTCCCAGTCGACCAGGAACTGCCTGCCCCTTCCCCGGCGGCGTACATCCAGGATGCGGCGGACCGTGAAGGCAGGATGCCCACCGATGAGCCGGGCGGGCGGCGGGGCAGCAGGAGGCGGGCACAACGGACTCACAAC
This sequence comes from Diplotaxodon limnothrissa, assembly GCF_057381915.1. Lineage (NCBI taxonomy): Eukaryota > Metazoa > Chordata > Actinopteri > Cichliformes > Cichlidae > Diplotaxodon > Diplotaxodon limnothrissa. The sequence goes on along the minus strand of NC_140597.1, from coordinate 9,910,387 downwards.
AACCGGCTTGACTTGGGAGACGTGGAAGGTCGGGTGGACCCGTAACGAGGAGGGCAACTTTAGCCTGACCGCGGAGCGGCCAACCACCCGCTCCACCTCAAAAGGACCGATGAAGCGTGGGGCCAACTTGCGGGAGTCCGTCCTGAGGGGAATGTCTCTGGCGGATAGCCACACCTTCTGTCCCCGGGCGTAGGCAGGTGCCGCCTTGCGGCGGCGATCCGCGTAGCGGCGCTGGCGGGCGACGGACAGGCCCAAGGCCCGGCGGGTGCGCGACCACACCCGTCGGCAGCGTTGCAGATGGTGCTGGACGGAGGGGACCTCAAGGTCGGTCTCGCGCTCCGGAAAAAGGGGTGGCTGGTAGCCGAGAGAGGCCTCAAAAGGCGAGAGACCCGTCGCTGACGAGGTGAGGGAGTTGTGTGCGTACTCCGCCCACGGCAATAACGATGACCAGGAAGCCGGGTTGGAGGCAGCGACGCAGCGGAGAGTGGCCTCCAATTCCTGGTTGAGGCGTTCGGTCTGACCATTAGTCTGAGGGTGGTGTCCAGAGCTCAAACGTGGCTTCGCTCCCAGGGATGTACAGAACGCCCTCCAGACCTGCGATGTAAATTGCGGTCCCCTGTCTGAGACGACCTCCGAGGGTATCCCGTGCAGCCTAAACACATGGTCGACTAGCAGATTAGCGGTTTCAGTGGATGTGGGGAGTCTCTCGAGGGCGACAAAGTGAGCTGCTTTGGAAAACCTGTCGACCACAGTGAGGATCGCGGTCTTGCCAGAAGAAACAGGTAGACCAGTAACGAAATCCAAAGAAATATGCGACCAGGGGCGCCGTGGAATAGAGAGAGGCTGCAGCAACCCAGCCGGGCGTTGCGTGTTAGATTTGCCCCTAGCACAAACACAGCAGGCGGCCACATACTCCTTGACATCTTTATCAATAGACCCCCACCAGAAATACCTTTTAATAAGGGCACTCGTCCGCGCGCCTCCTGGATGGCAGGAGAATCTCCCCTTGTGGACCCAGTCGATCACTTTGGAGCGGGCCGCCTTAGGGACAAAGCGGCGGTCAGGGGGCCCTGTGCCGGGGTCCGGCTCGGTCTCCAGTGCCCGACGGATGTCCTCCTCCACCTCCCACGTGAGGGAACCAACCTTGACGCTCGCAGGGAGGATGGTGGGCACGGCGGACGACTCCCCCGCGGCGTCAAACTGCCGGGAAAGGGCATCCGGTTTCACGTTGCGGGACCCTGGGCGGTAAGAGATTGAAAAGTTAAAGCGACTGAAAAACATGGACCAGCGTGCCTGACGTGAGTTCAGTCTCTTGGCTGCACGAATGTACGTCAAGTTCTTGTGATCTGTCCACACTATGAATGGGTGCTCCGCCCCCTCGAGATAGTGCCGCCACTCCTCCAAGGCCAGCTTCACAGCCAACAGTTCCCTATCCCCCACGTCGTAATTCCGCTCAGCAGGTGATAAACGACGGGAGAAAAAGGCGCACGGATGGAGCTTGGACGCCGTGCCGGAGCGCTGGGATAACACCGCCCCCACCCCGATGTCAGATGCATCCACCTCGAGAATAAACTGTCTCCCGGGGTCGGGGTGAACCAAAACCGGCGCCGAGGTAAACAGTGCCTTTAACTTGGTAAACGCTGCTCCGGCCTCCTGGCTCCAAATAAAAGGGAGCTTCGGTGACGTCAGCCGGGTCAGCGGCGCTGCTACCTGGCTGTAGTTCCTGACGAAGCGCCGGTAGAAGTTTGCGAAGCCCAAGAAGCGCTGCAGATGCCGCCGGGACGCAGGTACGGGCCACTGCACGACTGCCGTAACCTTAGCCGGGTCAGTCTTCACCTGCCCCCCCGCGAGGACGTAGCCCAGGAAGGAGACGGAAGGTGAGTGGAACACGCATTTCTCCGCCTTTACGTACAATTTGTTTTCCAGCAACCGCTGCAGCACGGCTCTGACGTGCGCCCGATGTTCCACCACGTCTTTGGAAAAAATCAGAATATCGTCGAGATAAACGAAGACGAAGCGGTCCAGGAAATCTCGCAGGACGTCGTTCACCAGGTTTTGAAAGACCGCCGGGGCGTTTGTGAGACCGAAGGGCATCACTAAATATTCGAAGTGCCCCAAGTGAGTGTTAAAAGCGGTTTTCCACTCGTCGCCCTCCCTGATTCTGACGAGGTGATATGCATTCCTGAGGTCTAACTTGGTAAAAATGGTGGCACCGTGAAGCGGCTCAAAGGCGGAACTGATCAGCGGCAATGGGTATTTGTTTTTTACTGTTATGTCATTAAGCCTCCTGTAATCAATACAGGGACGGAGCGAGCCGTCCTTCTTACCGACAAAGAAGAATCCGGCCCCGACAGGCGAAGAGGAGGGTCTGATGATGCCGGCCGCCAGGGAGTCCTTTATGTACTTTTCCATGGCTGCCTTCTCAGGATGAGACAGATTGTAAAGGCGGCTCGTGGGTAGGGGGGAGCCCGGTAACAACGTAATGGAACAGTCATATGGCCTGTGCGGGGGCAGTGCTTGGGCTTTGTCCTTGTTAAACACCTCCCTCAAATCGTGGTACACTGACGGTACGACAGAAAGGTCCACGGCAGCACTCGCGTCACGTGCGGGCTCGGCAACGGCTGACGGCGGGGCTGAGACGAGACAATTGGCATGGCAAAACGGGCTCCAACTTATTACATTTTGCCCAGCCCAATCCAGATGTGGGTTATGTAGCTTTAGCCAGGTGAAACCAAGGACGATGGGGATGCTGGAGGAATGGAACGTCAGGAAGGGGAGCCTTTCCCTATGGTTGCCTGAGGCGACTACAGTAACAGGAGCGGTACGGTGAGTGATGTGGGAGAAAACTTGGTTATCCAGTGCTTTGACTGGGAGGCTAGACTCCAACTCGAACAGGGGAATATTCAGTTGCTTGGCTAGTTTCATATCAATGAGACTCTGCTCAGCGCCCGAATCGATTAACGCCCGGGACGTGTGGGTTGCGGAGCCGAGCAAGAGCGTAACCGGCAACAGGAAGCGGGGCTTAGAATCACTATAGGTACCGCCCACCCGTATCCCCGGACTTACCGGCGGGCGTCCCCTTTTCCCTTCTCCGGACAGGCGGCAATGAAATGCTCCGCGGAACCGCAGTAAAAACACGAACGAGCGCGGCGACGTCTCTCTCTCTCTTGCGGAGACAACCGGGATCGCCCGAGCTGCATGGGTTCCGGGTCAGCCATCTCCCCAGCGACTGGGGCTGATGGCTGAACCGGAAGTGGCGACGGGGGAATGTAAACAGGTGACGCACGCCGCACTGGCCGACGGGTGCTGGAGTTCCTCTCCCGCTCTCGCTCCCGCAGTCTGTTGTCAATGCGAAGCGAGAGCGTGGCTAACTCCTCGAAGGTAACCGGTTCGTCACGGGACGCTAGCTGATCCTTCATGTCCTCGTTAAGCGACTGCGAGTAGACTCCCTGAAGGGCTTTATCGGGCCAGCCGACTGCCGCTGCGGCGGTGCGGAAGTCGATCAAGTAGTCCGCGATGCTACGGCGGCCCTGGCGGAGATTTAACAGCCGGCGAACCGCACTGCCCACCGAGACGGGGTGGGCAAAAGTCCTTTTGAATTCGCCGAGAAAAGCATCGTAGCTACAGGACGGCAACGGGTGTGTGCTCAGGTAAGCCTCGGCCCAATTCAGGGCTCGGTCGCGCAGTTTCCCGATTATATAAGAAACACGAACCGTGTCCGAAACGAAAGAGCGGGGCGAACGTCCGAACGCCAGCTCGCACTGTAACAGAAAACCGCTACAGGCCCCTGGGTCACCCGCATACGGCTCCGGCTCCGGGGAGGCCGCGTCGCGAAACAGGTGACCCCGCTGGGGCTCGGGATCCGCCGCGGGCTGAGGCAACGGCGCGGTCGGGGCGGGCAGCGCTGAGCTACCGGCGGCGGGTTCCGACTCCGCCGAGGGTTGAAGGGACTGAATGTCGGATTGCATTTTAGCCTGCTCGTCTGTGAGTGTGTGCACTTGAGCCAGTAGGTACTGCAGCGTCTGTTCGTGGCTACCGATAATAGCCCCCTGCTTACTGATCGCTACGCGGGCTGGGTCCGCTGTGTCCATATAACTGGCCTGAGTATACTGTCACGGCTCAACGGCACGAGGGAACAGGGATGGACACAGGCGCAGAAACCAACCCGGAAGCGAGGTGACAGAAAACAAATGATTTATTTCCGCCCACAGGGAAAACAAAGGTGAAACACAAAGCGACGCCACCACACTAGTGGCGCGTAGGATTCGTCTGTGAAAATGAGGGCGACCTAGACACCTCTAGGAGACGGCTGAACAGCGGGGACAGCGGGGAGGTAGAAACAGGACTAGGTAGGGGCCGGGGCACTGGAACAAGAGGAGATCACGATCAGAGGGATCCAGCAGACAACCAATAATCCTCCGCAGTTGAATTGAATTGCCTTACTTGGTTTCAGATGGAGGGGACAGGTGGAGCGGAAAACCCGGAAGCGGTCGAGGCGTGGGGAGGCAGGCAGGTGAGCAGTGGGTCGGCAGGCCACGTTGTGTGAGCAGCTGGCGGCCCAGGTCCAGGAGGACGGGAGCGAGGGGAACAAGATCTCCACTCCGGGTGCTATCGCTGAGGATAAGAAAAGACAGGTCAGTCATCACACGGCGTTAAGACAAGGTTTTAGGATGCTCCACTGAACTAACATGGGAATAGCAGATACTCAGGCGATGAGTGGTTGAGAGCGCAGGTCTGATATACCGCTGGCACGATTGCTCACAGGTGGTCAGCCAGGGAGGGGCAACCGGACTCCGCCTAAAGGAGGAGGAGCCGCTGTCTGAGACCTGCAGGTGCCCAACCAGACCATGACATTATTTTGTAACAGTGCACTTAAAGAAAACCTGTCAGGTGATTTTGTTTTGTTTTTATGAGCTAACAATCAGCTCTATTTTTTCCATTTCTGTTTTAAGCAGGCCTGCAACAGTGAATAACGGCGCTGAAAATTCTCGGGAAGAGCAAATATAAGGCGGCTTTCCAGATTACAATTGGCTGAGGAGAAAGCTACCTGGGGACTATTCAGGTCGTAAGTCCCTGTAAAAAGGATTTTATGCGAGTCAATCCAGTCCAAAAGCATAAAGAAATATTTTCCTATGGAAAATAAAAAATGACTGAGCTCATTTTGCTGAGGGTGGAGAATCTGACGCGGGAAGCTCCACCATTAGCAAATATATGGTGTGACTGCATGTGAATGTGTGACTGGATGAAGGTGTGGATGAATAAATGTGGATAAACAATTTGCTTTTACCAGAAAAATTTTTGTTTTGTTGACTGGGGTTAGATTATGGGATTATAGTATATTGTTGGGAGAATGCCAAATGCTAAAGGGGAAATATTTTTGATGTAACTCAGTTATCATTAATTGAAGAAACACATGACTGATAACTGTTCTGTTTTAAGTTTATTTTTATGATATAGATTGGATCATGAGTGGGGAAAACTGAGCATTTTTAGTTTTGTATAGTATCTTGACACATGAAATGTATCAAGATAAAGGGGGGTTTAGGGTTTAATAATTTAATTGTTTAATAATTTAGGATCATTTTAGGACCTTTTGGGTTTTTGATCATTTGGATATGGTAAAACTGAAACTGTTATTTTTAAGTTAAGGTTAAAGGATTAAAGTGAACTTGTCACGGTTTGCGGGGCAAGCCGTGTGGAGTTGTAGAAAAGGACCCAAAAGGCGGCAGCTCTGGTGCAGGTGAATATTTATTTACAACGGTGGGCACAAAACAGCACTGGTGGAAAAACAAGAAACCGGAAACCTAAACTGGGTAAGCTAATAACACAAACCAGAAACGAGGATGCAGGGAGGTCCGGGGAAATACACAAGAGACGCAGGGAGACCGAGGGGAAACAACACAGACGAACCAGCAACTACCATAACAGAAGACACAACTTAAATACACCCAGAGAACACAGGGAGATTACACACAGGTGGGGAACACAGGTGACACTGATAAACATAACGAGACAGGGCAGGAGTGAACACAACATTACGCATACTGACGAGAGACTGTCAAAGTAAAACAGGAAGTACACAGAGGTTCAGACAGGAGGAGAGAAAGCACGGGGAGAACACAGACATAACAGGCTGGGGGAAACATGGAATAAACACAAAGAGAGACGAGAGCTCATAAATACACAGAGGGGCACAAGGGGGTAAGAGTCACAAAGGGAAAAACACTTAGGGAACACCACAACAGGACACCTCAGAAAACCTGGCCTAAATAAGGAGCGAAAATACAAGGAACCAAGAATACTGGGCCAACATGGCCCAGGACCATGACAGAACTGAATCCTGTTTAGAAGATACAATGCCGGTTTTTCAAAGCTGTGAATAATTCTTAGAGGGAAAATTAGTGAGGGTTGAAGGGGTAGAACAGCTTTGATTTCTTTTTGATTTCTAGAAGTAGTGGTTATAATGTAGGCTTACACATACAGATATTACATAGGAGGTATTTTTAGGATAAAGGGGGAGCTTATAAATAGAAATGATTTTTATACATATTGCATTTTGTGCTTTTAAAGGAGTTGTGGCTCAAATTTGTCTCTGGAGGGTCACGAGCCTTTGGCTAGCGCTATGATTAGCCAATCTACTGTGAGGATAATATGAGTTCATGAAGGATTGCACACGCTTACAGACACAGAGTCCAGAAACACACATGACAGTATTGATTCCAGGCATAAGGCCTCAAATTCATTTAGCTTTTAACTGAACTTAAAGAAGGACCAAAGAGGAAGGAAAGCATATATTTTGGTTAAGTCTGATAAATTAGAATTAGAAGGTATTGTTACATTAAAGGGAGCAAATGAAATAAAAAGGCTATACCAAAAACGGGTTATAACATAGGAAATGTGAGGTTAAAATGAAGTTAACACATAGGAGTTGTTTCAAGGCAGCATTTAGCTATGATGAAATGTATACAGGAGTAATTGCTTATATGCTTGAACTTAATTGATTAAAGTGGTTGTTTTTTTGGATCTTTTAGAGTAGAGGAACTTGCAGCAGCGACAATTTGTGCACAGGATGTTGATGATCAGATAAGGGAAAATAGAGCGAGCAACCGGACGTGAAAGCAGGGCTTAAAGAGTTTTAAGGTGATGAGTAACGTTGAAGAATATATATAAATATAAGTCAATAAGTTAAGAACATAATTAGGATCAGGCTTTTGAATACAGAGTCCCAAAAAGGATAAGTTAGGGAGATGCAGGACAAGGTGTTTTGTTTCCTTTGCAGAAGATCTCAGCGACCACAGGAGGGGCGAGGATCCTGGAGATCTCGAGGCCTCATGAACCAAAAGAGAGGGACCGAGAAAACCTAAGCTTACACATGGAGTGTTCTCGAATGGGAGCTGGTTGAGCCAGAGGACGGCTAGAGAGGGTCTGAGCGAGGACACAATGTATTGCGACCTCTGGTGTTCCAGAGGTCGAGAGAGGGAATGTGGAGCAGGGAAATTATTTTACTGCTATTGTTAAATAATTGTCATCATTACCATTGCATTAATAATATAATCTGGAGTTTATATTGCATTCAGGGGTTGAACAGTGTGTCTTTTAGAAAGGCTAAAAGTCACAGGCTGACAGGAAACAGGCTTGCAGAGAGTTTTGCAGAAGTGAAGTTATTTTGAGCAGCAGGCTAAGACGAGGCTTTAACAATGTAACAGATAGCTTTAAGAAGGCCTTAAGCAGTTATGACTATTTTATACACAATGCATATCTGTGCTTATTAAAGAGTTGGAGCTCGGTCAATTAATTGGGGGTCGGAAGCTTTGTTCGGCGCGATGTTCGGACAATCTATTGTGCAAGTGACTTGGAGCCATAGAAGGAATTGCAGTACATGCTTACAAAACACTTATATATCAGATCATTTTATATTAAGCTTTTAAGTAGAGGTTCTTGGTTAAAACATTTATTTAGTAGAAGACATACACATAGTCTCAGTGAGCCTCTGTCCTGGTAAAAGGTCAGAAGTGCAACAGGTGAATTGAGAAAGAGCATTTGAGGACGAGATACAGACAGTAGGTGAAGAGGTGACACAAAGAGCATGTGAGGTCAACACACACACACACCCATGAGTTAAATTTATTTAGAGGAGAGATTAGTCATGTCTGGTTGTAACTGCAAAAGTGTCTCGGTAAAAGAGGAACCGTCCTTGTTGTCTCGGCAAGAAAGAGGAACAATTTACTTTAAGACAAGAACGGAAAGTACTAGCCATGAAAATAGAAGATGATCTTCTGGGTGAAAAGTCATTCTGGTGTTGATCTGATCTATGTATAAAATGTATCTGTGACGCATGAAGGGGCGTCAGTAAATCAAACCCTGATGCTATAAAATATCTGTTCATGCTTTGATTAAGTTGAGGACTACTGGCTGTCTGCGTACAGAGTGTCTTCCCACACGTGTGTTCATTAAAATCATTGTTTGACCAAGACCTTCTGGACCATGGATGGTTTGTACTCTCCCTCCTCAATTTTGAACCTTAACAAGGTTTTACTAGAGGTCACAGGAACAGCGCTGCTGTTTTGGATGCGGAAAAATGTTGTCTTTCACTCTACCTGAGCTCAGTGTCCCAGTAAGGGCTCCGCCTCATTGTAGCTGACGCTGAAATGTTTGTGTGGGTTGCCATGACAACACCAGAAGTGCATCTGAGATCGTGTCCAAATTCATGGGCTGCATCCTCCTGAGGACTCGGTGTTCTGACAAAACGTCTTACTTTGGCAAAACGTCCTACCGTAAGTAGTTCATGCGTTCTCGGCGGCTCTAGTGACCCTCGAACTCTCGGCTAGCTATCGAGGTGGTGGATAACATACGTCTCCCCCACAAGAGCACGAACCTACAACTTTTCTACTACTGGTTTTACAAGGCGTACACGGTAAAAACATTATGCTGTTATTTGTTAAGCACTTGTGCACCTTGTGAAAAGAAATAAGTGGCTGAGATGGATGTCATATGTGCTATTGATATTATTTTACTCGTTTCTAGTTTTCACGGTGCTCTATGATTGTGAGAGGAATAAAAAAGAATTGTGGACATCAGTACGAAGCATGGATTCTTTTGACCAGAGTAGATACACTGGTCCCTTGAATATACTAATCTTTTTGAGGTGGGTGACTGTTCCTGTGTATTTACAGAAACAATGGTTGTGATAACCTCAGCTGTTTCAGAGGGTGACTGTTCGTTGCTTTGCGCACTTTTAAATCTGTATACAATGGTTTGTTCCCTTTTTGTGTTCTGAGGTTTAAACAAAGATGTACTAGATGTATTATACCGGTCCCTCGAATCTACAAATCTTTTAGATGTGGATGACTGTTCATTTTCATCTGTGTTTACAGAAACACTGGGTGTTGGAACCTCAGTAGTTTCTTTTTGGCTGACAGACTCTGGAGCTGTACAAGAGGAATAAAGAGCTGCAATGCTTTTGTGAACCTGACCTGGGAAGGGAGAGAAATATATTTTTGTTTTGTTTTTGTTTGTCTTCTTGTTTTTTTTTTTTTTTTTTTTTTTTTTATTCATATTTTGGATGGACAGAAACGTTAACAAATATACAACTGGAATAATCATACTGTCAGTTCTCTGTCCGTTTCTTAACAATAACCAACAAATAAGGATTAACAGTAACTAAGACAAACAAACAAACAAACAAAAAAAAAAAAAAAAAAAAAAAACCCAAAAAAAAAAACCCAGGAGAAACAAAATGATATACCGCCTCCTGGGAAACATCAGCAAAAACAAAAGTAATGGGGGCAAAACACCCAGGTGCCTAAAAACAAAACATAACCTTGACCACTGATGACATTAAGACAATTTGTTCCCTCTACTGACTTTCAAAGTAAAAAAAAGAAAAAAAAAGAAAAAGACAACAACAAAAATACCAATGACACATGAACCCCCCCCCCCCCCCCCCCCCCCCCCCCCAAAAAGAACATTTATCATAATATCTAGGAGACATTGTCGATGTACACCAAAAAAGGACCCCAGACCTGCTCAAAAATGTCTTCTCTCCCCTTAATTCTGTACATAACCCGTTCATATGATGCCATCTTAGACATTTGTTCAGTCCATTCCCTGAGAGAACAGGGGCTGGATGACTTCCAGTGCCTAAATATTATCCTGCATCCAGTTATGAAAGCCAGACGCATCCACAATCTCTGTTTTTTTGAAAGGATAATTTGTCTTCTTGTTTTATTTTATTCCTTGTGGGATTTGGATCCAACAAGTAAAGTATGCATATTATGCACACACACAAACACACATGCAGCTATTACCATTTCTTGTATTCTTGAATAAAGACATTGATCTGACACATTTAAAATGCAGCCAATTGTTTTTATTGTTATATTATTAAGAAAAAAGAAAAGGTGGGGGTGGGGGGATGTAAAGAAGAGCTTAAAGGAAAGGGCTAGAGGAGAGAAAACCCCAACAATTAGCAAGGCATTTTTTTACTTGGACAAATTGTTAATAAAGTTTCCATATCTGTAACAATGATGACAGTATAATTGTTTATAAACAATTATATTGACAATTATATGTGTCCAGTATGTTGGCTCATTTTCTTTTACTTTTTGCATTTGAAAATAAAAGTTGGGCTGATTTTGACACCATTACAAGAAGTGTTGTTAATGATTCTTTTTGAATTAAAATCAGGTTACCACAAATTGTTTTTTAATTTAATTTCATTTGAAATGTTTGTCAGTGGGTAAACAATTCGTAATGCAAAGTCAGAAACATCGAGTTATTCTTGTACTGCATGCTTGCAATAAATAAGTTGTCCTAACAGTCAGTCAAAGGAGCTTGGAAAGAAAAGCGTCTGGACTTCTTTGAGTTGAAGTGACTGATATATATATTTTTTGTCTGTTTGTTTTGTTGGTTTTTGTTTTTTGCCCTTTATCACCATTCCTCTTCCCTGCTGTTTTTCTTTCCCTCTTTCTTTCTCCCCTTTCTTTCCCTCAGTCATGTCTGTCCTATGTGTAGCAAGTGAAAATAAAATAAACAATAAAAACAAAGGTGAATCAAATAGACCAATACGGCAAGGCCGGGATGGTCCATTTGGTAAAGTAAATCCGTTAGTTATATTTAACATAATGTTAAATGGCAACATTCTGTTTACAATGTTACCATTTCACATTATGTTAAATGGTAACATTCTGTTTACAATGTTACCATTTTACATTGTGTTAAATGGTAACATTCTGTTTACAATGTTACCATTTAACATTATGTTAAATGGTAACATTCTGTTTACAATGTTACCATTTTACATTGTGTTAAATGGTAACATTCTGTTTACAATGTTACCATTTAACATTATGTTAAATGGTAACATTCTGTTTACATGGCGTAAAGTGCTTGATTAAAATAAAAGATATTTGTACACACACTCCTTGCAGTTGTGTCATCTGTTCACACATTTGATCATGTTACAATTTTACTTTATGTTAAACTGTAACATAATGTAAAATTGTAACATTATGTTTACAATGTTACAATTTTACATTATGTTAAATTGTAACATAATGCTTAACAGATAATGGTTATCCTCTTTTTATATCATACATCATTGTCTCTGTAGGAGGGTCTGGAGCACCCCCTGCTGAGCCGCTGGGCTCAGTACCTTGCAGGCAGGTCCGACGATGACTTCATCATCTCACCTGAGCTCAAAATTCTGGTGCGTGAAGGCGTCCCTCGGGAGTATCGGCAGAGTGTGGCGCTGTTTGGTCCGAGCCAGAACTTTGACAAGCCAAGAGTGCCACACGCAACGCTATCAGCAGGTACAGCTGTAGAGAGAGAGAGTGTGTTGAAATAAGAAGAGAAAATTCTCTCAATTATGGAGACAGTCAAATGGTTTATTTATGTTTGATGTGTGCTTTACATTTGTGTGGCTGTTAATAAAGTTAGCGCGCTCTAGGGGGCGTATGCGTTCATCAAAAAATGGCCGAAGGCTGATGTGTGATTATTCCTCCCAAAATGTCGTTGATGAAGTTAGCTATGCACGTTAGATTTTACTGCGCATTTTCATACCTCTGCCAACAGGTTATGGGCCCAGGAAGCTAAGAAGTTTTCCAAAAGAGTCCATGTCGTTTTGCCACCGAGAGAAACGCCGCGACGTACTGCGCACTCGGTGAGGATTAGCATACCATGCTAGCGCCATGAGCCGACGAGCCGCTGAGTCAAATAGCCGTTGGGCTCGGCTAGTTTTTGATGGGGATGAAAAGAATTACGAACTATGGGAGACGAAATTTTTGGGCCACCTTCGTCTGCAAGGTTTAAGAGACATTATTTTGAAGCAGCCTACCGACGCGGAGGGAGAAGAAGAGAGAGCAAAGAATGCAGAGGCCTACGCGGAGCTGATCCAGTTTCTGGATGACAAAAGTTTGTCTCTTGTTATGCGAGAAGCAGCGGATGATGGACGGAAGGCGCTGGGGATTCTAAGAAACTATTATGCAGGTAAAGGAAAGCCTCGTATAATTAGCCTGTACACAGAACTCACTTCGCTCCAAAAGTGAGAGTGTGACTGAGTATGTGATACGAGCAGAGACAATAATCACAGCCCTGAGGAATGCTGGTGAAACTTTGAGTGATGGGCTATTGGTAGCAATGGTTTTGAAGGGACTGCCAGAATCGTTCAAACCGTTTGCTATCCATGTCACACAAAGTGAAGTTGAAGTGACTTTTGCTGAATTTAAAACTAAACTGCGAAGCTTTGAAGACACAGAGAAAATGCGCGCCGCAGCGTCAGATGACAACATCATGAAAGCACGTGCACGACCGAGCGACAATCCCACGTTTGAAAAATCGAATGACCGTGGGGCCGGCAACGCAGACATAGTGTGTTTCAGATGCGGACTAAAGGGACACAAAGCCAGGACGTGTCAGCGCAAGCAGTGGTGTAGCGAGCACCACCCATCGGGACTCAACATGCAGACGGAAACGGCGGCAAGACAATGCACGGAAAGTTTCCGAGGAGTGGGGTAGCAAAGACTACGCATTCCGGGTAAGCAGCGAGGGTGCAGCGTTCCAGTCAGAGCATGGCATCAACAAAAAGGGTCTGATGGTGGACACAGGGGCAACTTCGCATATTGTTACAGATATAACGAAGTTCAGGAGATTCGACGACAGTTTCCAGCCCAAGTCACACTACGTAGAGTTGGCTGACGGCACCAAGTGCACTGGAGTTGCAGAGCAAAGAGGGGAGGCAGAGTTTTGCTTGATGGACAGCAGGGGGCAGTGCCACAAAACAACCTTGAAACAGGCACTGTACATCCCATCGTATCCACAAGACATCTTCTCTGTGAAAGCAGCTACCTCAAATGGAGCAACTATGATCTTCAAGCAAGGAAAAGACACCCTGCGACACAAAGACGGTACAAGGTTCCCAATATATGAGTACAACAGACTGTACTACCTACAAACAGTAAACACTGAAGGTAAAGACCAGTGTAAGGGTTGCTATGACATGCAAACATGGCATGAAATTCTTGGTCACTGTAATTATGATGACATTCAGAAATTACAGGGGGTTGTTGATGGTATGGCAATCAAAGGAAAAACAGACAAATCTGTCTTGCATTGTGAAGTGTGCACACAGGGAAAGTTTGTTCAAACTAGAAACAGGGACCCTGATGCACGAGCCAAAACCGCCTTAGAGCTGGTACACACAGATCTAGCTGGTCCAGTAGACTCAGAGTCCAGAGATGGATATAGATTTGCACTATCATTCACTGATGACTATTCCAGTGCAGTGTTTGTGTATTTTCTGAAAAATAAGAGTGACACAGCAAAAGCAACACAGAAGTTTTTGGCTGATACAGCCCCGTATGGGCAAGTTAAATGTATCAGGTCTGACAATGGAACAGAGTTTATGGGAAATGAGTATCAGGCACTCCTTAGCAAAAATGGAATCAGGCATGAGACCTCAGCACCATACTCACCACACCAAAATGGTACTGCAGAACGCAATTGGCGTACTCTTTTTGATATGGCCAGGTGTATGTTAATAGAGAAACAGTTACCTAAAGAGTTGTGGACTTACGCAGTGCAAACAGCAGCTGTAGTGAGGAATAGATGTTTTAACAGACGCACAGAACAGACACCATATTTAATGCTGACAGGAAGAAGGCCAAACCTTTCCAGGATGCAGACATTTGGGTCAGTGTGTTATGCCTACAGGCAGAACAAGAGAAAACTAGACTCAAGGTGTGAGAAAGGAATTTTTGTTGGATATGACAAGAACAGTCCAGCTTATATGGTCTACTACCCGGGCAGTGGGAAAGTACAGAAGCATAGACTGGTGAAGTTTGAGACTAAAACAAGAGTAGAGAGACAAACACAGACTGACAAGGTGCCAGATGATGAGGGTGACTTTGAGACACCAAACAGGTTCACCAAGACCAGAGAACAGACTGATGTGAGTACAGAACACACAGATACTCAGGAACAGATCCCAGTAAGCATGTCTGAGATGAGCAGCCAGTCACAGGAGAATGAACTCGACTGCGAGGCTGCAAGGTATCCTTCCAGAGTGAGAAAGAGGCCTGGGTATTTAAGTGAATATGTTACTGATAAGGAGGATTGTGATCAAGTACTTACAAACATGGATTATTGTTACAGAGCAATGTGTAACATTCCCCAAACATTCAAGGAAGCAATAACTTCATCTAACTCAGAGAAATGGGTCAGTGCAATGGATGAAGAGATGCAATCACTAAGAGAAAATGACACATTTACCTTAACCACTTTGCCTGAGGGTAAGAAGACAGTGGGGGGTAGATGGGTGTACGCAGTCAAAAACAATGTTGATGGATCTGAGAAGTACAAGGCACGTTATGTTGCTAAAGGATATAGTCAGAGGATAGGTGTGGATTATGAAGAAACATTTTCCCCTACTGCTAACCTGACTAGTATCAGAGTGTTGATGCAAAAGGCAGCACAAGAAAACATGCTTTTACACCAGATGGATGTTAAAGCTGCCTATCTTCATGCACCAATAGATTGTGAGGTATTCATGGAACAACCTGAGGGTTATGAGGTAAAATCCGACACAAATGAAAAACTGGTGTGCAAGTTGAAAAAGTCGCTATATGGGCTAAAACAATCAGGCCGGAATTGGAACAAGTTGTTGCATGAATATCTGAGTGAGAACGACTTTGTGCAAAACCCCGCTGACCATTGTGTTTACACAAAAATGACAGAAAATAAGAAGGTGATTCTGATTGTATGGGTAGATGACCTGATCATTGCTGCTAGTGATGAAAGTGAACTAACTGTTGTGAAGAAAATGCTTGCAGCAAAATTCAAAATGAAGGATTTGGGTAAACTGAGACATTTCATTGGTATAGATTTTGACCAGAGTGATAACTGTGTAAAAATGTCACAAAAACAATATGTGGAAAAAATACTTGAAAGATTCAACATGCAGGATTGTAAAGAAAGACAGACACCTTGTGAGCAAAAACTGAACTATGCTGATGATGCAGAAAAGATGAGTGATGTCAAAAGGTACAGAGAGGCAGTTGGTAGTCTGATCTATTTGGCTACATGCACAAGACCGGACTTGAGTTTTATAGTCAGTAAACTTTCACAGTACTTTACTGAGCCAACTGAAGACAAATGGACTACAGTAAAACATGTACTGAGTAGGGCTGGGCCATATTATACCGTTCACGGTAATACCGGTATAATGTTAGGCAACAATAGGAAAATGAAATATCGCGATAGAATATGAGTAAAACGCGCATGCGCAGTGCCTTTGTTTTCATACGCACATGGCCGATTGTTGAGTGAAACAGATGAACCAGAATTGGTTTGTAAAAATGGTGCAACTTCAGTGATGTGGAACTGGTTTGGTGTTTGTCCGTCAGATACACGACAAAGCACATTTTTTTGCAGAACATGCAAGCGGCCGTCGTTATTGTCGTATTTGTCGGACTAAGATGCTCTTAAATCTGGGAGTAATCTGGGTCCTAAACTCCTTATACTTCAGTTCAAACGAACACTGCAGCATCACTGAGCGTTAAAAACTGTCTAAATTCTTTCATCTTTAATAAAACGATCAGCATTGCTGCTTTACCAGGTGTAACTATGAAGTTTAACTTCCAGGCATCCATTAAAACAAAATTTATTACATTTAACAGAGTTAGAAGTTAGCGGGAAGCTAGCGGAAGTTAGCTCGCTAGTTACCTAAGCATGATATTGCATGTTCTGACTGAGAGATTTCTGAAAAAAATCAAACGTACAGCTCTGCTATCACTTCCAACATAAATGAAGACAGGAAACTAAACAGCAGTGACGTTTGTAGGGTTACTGAAGTTGGGCTAGCTGGTATATAATGATGTGCTACGTAATCGCTAGCGACACAGCTATGTTAGCATAACATAAACAGGGAAGCTGGAGGACGAACACTAACACTTTTCCACTTATAAAAGTTAACGTTAAGGTTCCTCATGGTTAGAGACAAATGCAATCGCATGGCAGGGTGCTGTAAACAGACCAAACTTCAGTCAGGAGAACAACTGAGATAATCCATCCACAATACGAGGTTAGTCATTAATATACTGCAACAACATGGGAATAGAGCAGCTGCCAGAGAATTCAACATTAATGAATCAATGGTACAGAAGTGGAGGAAGCAAGAAGAATGAGTTTAATAAAGTTTGATTTATCTGACTGCTTTGTTTCGCTTGATGTGCGTTATAATCCCGTGCACCTTATGGTCCGAAAAATACGTATTGCATACTGCAGTTTAATTTTGCAAAGCACCTCTTTTTAACTTCAGTGGATATTATATATGGTTATGCTCAGGATATGTCAGCCCATTTCTACTGGAAATGCCTTTTGATTAAACTTTCAGCAAGGAATTTGTATTTGCACTGTTACATTTTTATAAAGCTTTAATGTACATAAAAACCAGCTTCTTATTTAAGTGAAAATAAATGGAAGGTTTTCTTTTTGCGCTAGTAATGTTGTGGAGTTGTATTTTGTCTCGCATCAATTATATCGTCAGTTATATCGTTATCGCAAATTTTCAAATATATATCGTGATAAATATTTTTGGCCATATCGCCCTGCTCTAGTACTGAGGTATCTGAAAGGGACAACCGAGAAAGAACTGTGTTACAGGAAATGTGACAACAAAGAACTGAGGTTGTGGGCATACAGCGATGCTGATTGGGCAGCTGATGTAACAGACAGACGGAGTACAACTGGTTATTGCATAAGCTTGTCTGTAGATGGTTCTTTAATCTCATGGAAAACCAAAAGACAACCTACTGTTGCATTATCTACCTGTGAAGCGGAGTACATGGCTTTAGCTGCGACCCTACAAGAAGTTTTGTACCTAATGCAACTGTTACAAGGTATTGATGGACAAAAATATGCACCGCCAAAAGTTCATGAAGATAATCAGGGTGCAATTGCGTTGGCGAAGAATCCTGTGACGAGACAGAGATGTAAACATGTTGACATAAAGTACAACTTTGTGAGATCAACTGTGAGTGCAGGAAAAATAACTCTGGATTATTGTTCAACAGAAGAGATGGTTGCAGATGTAATGACAAAGCCTGCAACAAAAGTTAAGCTGTTCAAGTTTGAGAAGTTTATGTTTGGGCATTAACATGGTATACGAACATGTATACAGTACTGAGGAAGAAACCTTTTGTTTGTTGTTTTTTTTGTTTACTTAAGAGCATCATAATATGAGAGCAAGTGGGGGTGTTGAAATAAGAAGAGAAAATGCTCTCAATTATGGAGACAGTCAAATGGTTTATTTATGTTTGATGTGTGCTTTACATTTGTGTGGCTGTTAATAAAGTTAGCGCGCTCTAGGGGGCGTATGCGTTCATCAAAAAATGGCCGAAGGCTGATGTGTGATTATTCCTCCCAAAATGTCGTTGATGAAGTTAGCTATGCACGTTAGATTTTACTGCGCATTTTCATACCTCTGCCAACAGAGTGCTTTATCCGCACCTGAGCACAGGTGGCTCCTCCTCCTTCCTGTTGGGAATGCTGGCGAGCACTCAGTAATCCTGTTCTGTTTCCAGCTGTGTGAGAAGAGTCGGACAGCTCCTAATCCTGCCTCCAGGCAGGTCCAGCTGGACCTTCACCGAACCCTGACGACCAATCAGCACTTCTCCTCGCCGTCCAGCCCCGCCCTCCAGCCCCACCCTTCAGCCCCGCCCTCCAGCAGCTCCGCCGCATCCTTCTGGCCTTCTCCGGGCATAACCCTGCCATTGGCTACTGCCAGGTACTCAACAGGTCAGAACAAAAGTATAAATTTTATATCTGAGTTCTTATGTGGACCCGCCTTCCAGGCAGAACCTCACCTTCCATGAATGTCCACAGGTTAGCGGCCCTCGCTCTGCTGGTCCTCCAAAGTGACGAAGACGCCTTCTGGTGTCTGGTGGCAGTGGTGGAAGCCATCATGCCTCAGGACTCCTACACCAAGAATCTGGTGGCCTCTCAGGTCAGCAGACACACTCACCTGCTTGCCTGCTGTGATCTGTTTTAGTGATCAGTGAGGCTGATCTCTGTGAGTCTTTGTGCTCAGGCGGACCAGCGCGTGCTGAAGGACTTCATGGCGGAGAAGCTTCCTCGCCTGGCATCTCACTTTGAGGATCACAACATTGACGTCTCTCTGGTCACCTTCAACTGGTTCCTGGTGGTTTTTGTGGAGAGTCTGCCCAGCGACATCCTGATGCCTCTGTGGGACGCCTTCCTGTATGAGGGTACCAAGGTACCATACACCCGAACACACCATGACAGAAATGCAGACAACACTTGAATGCACCACAGTAGTGTCCATGGAAACAAAAATGATTTTGTTTTCACCTTTAGATGTCTTTATTTACATTTTAGGAGTAATAAGACATTGTTTACTAAGCATGGGGAACTGTCATGTGACATGAAATAGGAGTGGGAAAGCAGATAATTCTAGTAACGACCTCACAGTCTACCACAAGCAGCGTAAATCCAGACGATGAGCGGGACAATGGCTTTGGGCTTGTTTCTGCAATGTGACAAATGCAGCACAGCTTTTACATTGTTTGTCTCAGGAAATAAAATCACAGTTCAGACACAGAAATATATACCACACAGGGATAAATGCTGACAACAGCTTCAGCCACGTAGATCCAACCCAAAATTTTAATTTAAACTTAAAGCTCAACTACCAAGTAAGTTAATATTATCTGGCAACTGAGGAACCAAGTGGCTTATTGGAAATCGATCAGAGCTGTAATGAGTAAAGGGCCCAACTGCACCACAACTGAAAGAGTAATTTATGACTCACCTCCTCAAAGTTTCCAATTAATTGTGTGGCGTGAGTGTCCTGTTATGAAATGCGTGTCTGTGCTGCAGGTGATCTTCAGATACACTCTGGCTCTGTTCAAATACAAAGAGGACGACATCCTGAAGATTCACGACAGCGTGGAGATCTACCAGTACCTACGCTTCTTCACAAAGACCGTCTCCAATGCCAGGTACGCACTCGCCTCCACCCGCCTTAATCTACGAGCTGTTACACTCTCAGAAGTGTAGCGGATGTAGCTGTTGAATCTTTGAGCTTCAAACCCTTTTTACTGAAATTTTGTGAGAAGTTTAAATTTCCCTGATCACAGTAACAACGATTTAAAGATTTTTAAGTATCTGCAGCTCTCGGATACATGTGGTCCAGTCAGTCCAGTATTTCCTGCTCAAACTGCAGTACCTGAAGTATCAAGCAGCATAAAACAGAAACACTCAAGCTGATCAGTTTCCAGTTCCTCTGTGTTGGTGATCGAGTCCTTTCCACCTGCGTGTGTCCATGCAGGAAGCTGACCAGCATCGCCTTCAACGACATGAACCCATTCCCCAGCCGGCTGCTGAGGAACCGGCGAGTGCTCCACCTGGAGCGCCTGCAGGCGGAGCTGCGTGAGCTGGAGGAGCAGCACAAGGAGTTCATCACCGAGAGCGTCGTACGGAAAGACAAAGAGCTCGACGTCATGGTGAGCGAGGACGACGAGGACCTCTGATCACACGGGACGCTTCAGCTGCTCACTTCGAGACGACGATGAGTTTTCCATGAGTTCAAGAGAATTTCACTAAACCGGCTGTTAACTGGTTTCCTTCACACCAAACACAGGATTGTGTCAGGTTCACCATCTCTACTAACACTACAAGGAAACAGACGCATACAGATTTAACTGCATCACATCTCTGAAACAAGCTTGCAGTAAACAAATGTGTACTGTGTTCACGTGTGTAATAAGTCAGGCTGCAGAAATGTGCAGATGTATTTCAGTGAATTCATTTGGATTAATATGTGATAGCTTATTTATTTCATTGCATCTTTTGCTTTATACCTAAAAATGCGTGACATTTCTAAATGTAGTCACATCCCTATGAAACATGGTTGATTATCAGCTGTAGTCACAGCTGGTGATAAAGTAATTAAATGTCCAGCTATTCAAAAATAGGGCATTCTGCACAATGAGTACTTTTTGGTACTTGAAGTATATTTTGATGCTGATGCTTCAGGGCATTGTGCTGCATTGTCGAAGCTCTCTGGGCTTCCGGTTAGAACGACCTCACAGTGTTTTATTTTGATCTGGTGTAAAGTGCATTGTGCAGAAATGACAGCATGATAGTCACATGATAAAACTGACTTTTCTTTTTTTTTTTTTAAATTTTACTGGGTGTGCATCTTGTTCAAATGTCTTTTTCAGCATTTGTACATAAATATTCTGTATATAAATATTTGATTTTCATTTATTTTACAGAGTCCTTTATTTTGTTTCACAAATATGACATTCATGTCAAATGACATCTGCAGACTTTATAATGACCAGCAGGGGGCAGTGTATTGCAGTCTATGAGAACATTTACTGAGACCTGTTTCATGCACTAGTTTCATGTCTCATTGAATCCAACATGATGTTGATTTTGTAAATTAAGGTCACATCTTCATCACATCTAATTTCAAAACACTGATCAATTTAAAAAAAAATGAATTCCATACCAATTGCAGGAATAAAATAGGAATAAATAACAAACGAGAAATACATACAAAACAAGAGAAAGGCACACATGAGAGAACAGGTCACATGACAGCACAGCATTATCTACCCACAATTTGAACTAAATAACAGATAGCACAGGCAATGAAAACAAACGGAAATCAGAATAAATTTAAAAACTTTTATTGATGTTAACTTGAAGTGCTGAATTAGCCCTGTTGTCAGTTCAAATCACTTCAATCTATAGCGCACTTTAAGGTCTTTAGACCTTAAAAAGTAATACACTGCAAGGTAAGCTTGCAGCATCTTACTTTAAGGTCAACTGTGAAACTTTGTGGAAAGCCTGAGACAAGTTGATGAGTCAGTGAAGCGCACTTCCTTCTGATGACGGCTATACTGAGGTGAGTTTTTAAGCATATCCTGAACTTTATTCATTATTAGACTTCTGACACCTGGCAAATAAACTCTCATGCGATATGAGAACATAACAGCAAAAAGCCAGTAGCTGGTACATGAATGGATAAAAATTGGATCCCTCAGGGAGGCGCCACCACTTGATCTTCTCCACCGTCGTGGTTGGTGTTCTTCGTCGTCGTTGGCCAAGGTTGAGTCGGAGATCCATCACAAGTAGCCGATGTTGAGGGCCAATATTGGTTGATGGTATGACTTTTACGTTCGTGACTAGGCTGAGATGGGGTCTTCGGACTAGCCAGTAGTCGATTTGGGTGTCTCTGCCGCCGCTGGAGTACGTGATGAGGTGTGCCGGCTTCTTTTTGAAGAAGGTGTTGGTCACGGCAAGATCGTGGGCCTCTGCGTAGTCCAGTACCCGGCAACCGTCGTCGTTTCTGGTCCCAAATCCTTGGCCGCCATGGAATCGGTGATATCCGTCTCTCCCCTTGCCTACATGTCCGTTTAGGTCGCCGCCTACCGCCACGTGTTCCTCAGGGCTAATCGTTTGCAGGTGGTCGTCGAGGGCGCGCCAGAATTCTGTCTTCTCCTCGTCGGGGCAGTTGGTCTGTGGTGCATAGCAGGAGATAATCCGTAGGACGGTCGGGTCGGCGTCGATCTTCACTGACATGATGCGATCCGATATGCGGGTAACTTCGACCACGTTGTGCCGGAGCTTTATTATTAGACTTCTGACACCTGGCAAATAAACTCTCACGCGATATGAGAACATAACAGCAAAAAGCCAGTAGCTGGTACATGAATGGATAAAAATTGGATCCCTCTTAGATTGAATTGGTTGCCCTCTTATATTACGTTGTTTTGAACCTAACCGCATCCACTGAATTAATGCAGTTTTCAGGACAGTAAAAACAGAGAACTCTGATATACACAATTTCTGATTGCTGATAGTGTTTCTTAATGCAAAATGGGCTTCCATTTAAAATGCAATTGCTTTATGTTCGATCTTTAGTGAAGAAGGGTCATTTTTGATTCTGTGGACAAGGGATGCAAATGGAATGTGAAGGCAACAGGTAGTAGGGTGAATTAGGGTTTCGTGTGGTCTTCAGTGCATGAATTTTATTGCCACTTTATTTCAACTTTTTATTAATGTACTCAAAAGAAAAACAAGAACCACAAAGGAGATTCTTGTGATTCTTGTTTGTGCTATCTGTTTGTTTGTGAAAGAAAGCACATTTTACCACATCATACTGTGTTTGCTGCCATTTATTTTACTCGTCCTGCCTGAGTGTCTGGGCTGCGTTTGTCTGTGCACCTTTGTTCTGGCCTTCTGCTGATGGGTTTCACATGCTGGGCTTTCCCTCTTGGTCCACACCCAGCAGCCTGCTGCTGACCACACACAGCCTACAAACTGATCCATCCATGCATCCATCCATGCATGCATGGCCTGGTTATTGTTGAGTTATCACCTCCAGCTCCTTGCTCATAACCAGGTAGATACTGGGCTGGGCCTGATCTCTGAGCTCAATAACAATGACAAAAATGCCAAACACTTTACTCTTCATGGTAAAAAATGTTTATAATACAGTAAAAACTGGATGTAGCCAAAATCAGTGTTTTATATACAGTGTAAGTGAACAACATTGCTACACTGCTGGTGTTTGATTGATAGAGGCTTTCTTTATAAGAACTATGATATCATTTCTTTTGCTGATTAACA
Organism: Diplotaxodon limnothrissa; assembly: GCF_057381915.1. Classification (NCBI taxonomy): domain Eukaryota; kingdom Metazoa; phylum Chordata; class Actinopteri; order Cichliformes; family Cichlidae; genus Diplotaxodon; species Diplotaxodon limnothrissa. Next base: position 9,887,230 of record NC_140597.1, on the reverse strand, counting down.
GTTTTTATATAATTTTTATATCATATATAGCTTTCAAGAAGCCAAAGATCACTGGACGAAAAGACTACAGACCTGTGGCTCTGACATCTGGTCAGGAAGTCTTTTGAGCGCCTGGTTCTCTCCTATCTTAAGACCCTCACGGCCCCCCTCCTGGACCCCCTGCAGTTTGCATACAGAGCCAACAGGTCTGTAGACGATGCCATCAACATGGCCCTACACTTTGTCCTGCAGAATCTATGCTAGGATCCTGTTTGTGGACTTCAGCTCTACCTTCAACACCATCCTTTCAGACCTTCTTCAAGGATTGCTTTCCCAGATGAATGTGCCTGATCCCATCTGCCGGTGGATCACTGACTTCCTGACGGACAGGAAGCAACCAGTGAGGCTGGGGAAGAATGTCTTGGACTCCCGGACCATCAGCACGAGCTCCCCTCAGGGCTGTGTTCTTTCTTCTATGCCCTTCTCCCTGTACACCAACTGCCGCACCTCCAACCACCAGTCTGTCAAATTAATTAAGCTTGCAGATGACACCACCATTATTGGACTCCTCTCAGACGGGGATAAGTCTGCCTACAGGATGGAGGCTGAACATCTGGTGTCCTGATGCAGCCGCAACAACCAGGTGCTGAATAAGTGTTATTTTCATTTACCACTGGCCCAAGTACATTTTTATTGGCTTGTGAACAAAGCTGTAGTTTTTGTATTTTTAAATATTAACGCAATTTAATTGAGACATTATTTATATTATTTCACTTTCAATGTGAAAAATGCTGGAAAAACGTTGAAAATAATGGTCACCCCTGTTCGCTGCAATGTAAAATAGTACAACTGCTGTCAGCCTTCATTAAGTTGCATCATTTAAACATTTGCATATTTTTATTCAACTTCTGCAGGATGCTTTGATGAAAGACTCCCTTTTCCCAAGTAGAGGCTTTACTAGAGGTCACAGGAACAGCGCTGCTGTTTTGGATGCGGAAAAATGTTGTCTTTCACTCTACCTGAGCTCAGTGTCTCAGTAAGGGCTCCGCCTCATTGTAGCTGACGCTGAAATGTTTGTGTGGGTTGCCATGACAACACCAGAAGTGCATCTGAGATCGTGTCCAAATTCATGGGCTGCATCCTCCTGAGGACTCGGTGTTCTGACAAAACGTCTTACTTTGGCAAAACGTCCTACCGTAAGTAGTTCATGCGTTCTCGGCGGCTCTAGTGACCCTCGAACTCTCGGCTAGCTATCGAGGTGGTGGATAACATACGTCTCCCCCACAAGAGCACGAATCTACAACTTTTCTACTACTGTTTTTACAAGGTGTACACGGTAAAAACATTATGCTGTTATTTGTTAAGCACTTGTGCATCTTGTGAAAAGAAATAAGTGGCTGAGATGGATGTCATATGTGCTATTGATATTATTTTACTCGTTTCTAGTTTTCACGGTGCTCCATGATTGTGAGAGGAATAAAAAAGAATTGTGGACATCAGTACGAAGCATGGATTCTTTTGACCAGAGTAGATACACTGGTCCCTTGAATATACTAATCTTTTTGAGGTGGGTGACTGTTCCTGTGTATTTACAGAAACAATGGTTGTGATAACCTCAGCTGTTTCAGAGGGTGACTGTTCGTTGCTTTGCGCACTTTTAAATCTGTATACAATGGTTTGTTCCCTTTTTGTGTTCTGAGGTTTAAACAAAGATGTACTAGATGTATTATACCGGTCCCTCGAATCTACAAATCTTTTAGATGTGGATGACTGTTCATTTTCATCTGTGTTTACAGAAACACTGGGTGTTGGAACCTCAGTAGTTTCTTTTTGGCTGACAGACTCTGGAGCTGTACAAGAGGAATAAAGAGCTGCAATGCTTTTGTGAACCTGACCTGGGAAGGGAGAGAAATATATTTTTGTTTTGTTTTTGTTTGTCTTCTTGTTTTATTTGATTCCTTGTGGGATTTGGATCCAACAAGTAAAGTATGCATATTATGCACACACACAAACACACATGCAGCTATTACCATTTCTTGTATTCTTGAATAAAGACATTGATCTGACACATTTAAAATGCAGCCAATTGTTTTTATTGTTATATTATTAAGAAAAAAGAAAAGGTGGGGGGATGTAAAGAAGAGCTTAAAGGAAAGGGCTAGAGGAGAGAAATCCCCAACAATTAGCAGGGCATTTTTTTACTTGGACAAATTGTTAATAAAGTTTCCATATCTGTAACAATGATGACAGTATAATTGTTTATAAACAATTATATTGACAATTATATGTGTCCAGTATGTTGGCTCATTTTCTTTTACTTTTTGCATTTGAAAGTAAAAGTTGGGCTGATTTTGACACCATTACAAGAAGTGTTGTTAATGATTCTTTTTGAATTAAAATCAGGTTACCACAAATTGTTTTTTAATTTAATTTCATTTGAAATGTTTGTCAGTGGGTAAACAATTCGTAATGCAAAGTCAGAAACATCGAGTTATTCTTGTACTGCATGCTTGCAATAAATAAGTTGTCCTAACAGTCAGTCAAAGGAGCTTGGAAAGAAAAGCGTCTGGACTTCTTTGAGTTGAAGTGACTGATATATATATTTTTTGTCTGTTTGTTTTGTTGGTTTTTGTTTTTTGCCCTTTATCACCATTCCTCTTCCCTGCTGTTTTTCTTTCCCTCTTTCTTTCTCCCCTTTCTTTCCCCCAGTCATGTCTGTCCTATGTGTAGCAAGTGAAAATAAAATAAACAATAAAAACAAAGGTGAATCAAATAGACCAATACGGCAAGGCCGGGATGGTCCATTTGGTAAAGTAAATCCGTTAGTTATATTTAACATAATGTTAAATGGCAACATTCTGTTTACAATGTTACCATTTCACATTATGTTAAATGGTAACATTCTGTTTACAATGTTACCATTTAACATTATGTTAAATGGTAACATTCTGTTTACAATGTTACCATTTCACATTGTGTTAAATGGTAACATTCTGTTTACAATGTTACCATTTACATTATGTTAAATGGTAACATTCTGTTTACAATGTTACCATTTCACATTGTGTTAAATGGTAACATTCTGTTTACAATGTTACCATTTCACATTGTGTTAAATGGTAACATTCTGTTTACAATGTTACCATTAACACCGTCGATCTTCACTGACATGATGCGATCCGATATGCGGGTAACTTCGACCACGTTGTGCCGGAGCTTTATTATTAGACTTCTGACACCTGGCAAATAAACTCTCACGCAATATGAGAACATAACAGCAAAAAGCCAGTAGCTGGTACATGAATGGATAAAAATGGGATGCAAATGGAATGTGAAGGCAACAGGTAGTAGGGTGAATTAGGGTTTCGTGTGGTCTTCAGTGCATGAATTTTATTGCCACTTTATTTCAACTTTTTATTAATATACTCAAAAGAAAAACAAGAACCACAAAGGAGATTCTTGTGATTCTTGTTTGTGCTATCTGTTTGTGAAAGAAAGCACATTTTACCACATCATACTGTGTTTGCTGCCATTTATTTTACTCGTCCTGCCTGAGTGTCTGGGCTGCGTTTGTCTGTGCACCTTTATTCTGGCCTTCTGCTGATGGGTTTCACATGCTGGGCTTTCCCTCTTGGTCCACACCCAGCAGCCTGCTGCTGACCACACACAGCCTACAAACTGATCCATCCATGCATCCATCCATGCATGCATGGCCTGGTTATTGTTGAGTTATCACCTCCAGCTCCTTGCTCATAACCAGGTAGATACTGGGCTGGGCCTGATCTCTGAGCTCAATAACAATGACAAAAATGCCAAACACTTTACTCTTCATGGTAAAAAATGTTTATAATACAGTAAAAACTGGATGTAGCCAAAATCAGTGTTTTATATACAGTGTAAGTGAACAACATTGCTACACTGCTGGTGTTTGATTGATAGAGGCTTTCTTTATAAGAACTATGATATCATTTCTTTTGCTGATTAACAGTTTTTATATAATTTTTATATCATATATAGCTTTCAAGAAGCCAAAGATCACTGGACGAAAAGACTACAGACCTGTGGCTCTGACATCTGGTCAGGAAGTCTTTTGAGCACCTGGTTCTCTCCTATCTTAAGACCCTCACGGCCCCCCTCCTGGACCCCCTGCAGTTTGCATACAGAGCCAACAGGTCTGTAGACGATGCCATCAACATGGCCCTACACTTTGTCCTGCAGAATCTATGCTAGGATCCTGTTTGTGGACTTCAGCTCTACCTTCAACACCATCCTTTCAGACCTTCTTCAAGGATTGCTTTCCCAGATGAATGTGCCTGATCCCATCTGCCGGTGGATCACTGACTTCCTGACGGACAGGAAGCAACCAGTGAGGCTGGGGAAGAATGTCTTGGACTCCCGGACCATCAGCACGAGCTCCCCTCAGGGCTGTGTTCTTTCTTCTATGCCCTTCTCCCTGTACACCAACTGCCGCACCTCCAACCACCAGTCTGTCAAATTAATTAAGCTTGCAGATGACACCACCATTATTGGACTCCTCTCAGACGGGGATAAGTCTGCCTACAGGATGGAGGCTGAACATCTGGTGTCCTGATGCAGCCGCAACAACCAGGTGCTGAATAAGTGTTATTTTCATTTACCACTGGCCCAAGTACATTTTTATTGGCTTGTGAACAAAGCTGTAGTTTTTGTATTTTTAAATATTAACGCAATTTAATTGAGACATTATTTATATTATTTCACTTTCAATGTGAAAAATGCTGTAAAAACGTTGAAAATAATGGTCACCCCTGTTCGCTGCAATGTAAAATAGTACAACTGCTGTCAGCCTTCATTAAGTTGCATCATTTAAACATTTGCATATTTTTATTCAACTTCTGCAGGATGCTTTGATGAAAGACTCCCTTTTCCCAAGTAGAGGCTGTGGAGCAGGGAAATTATTTTACTGCTATTGTTAAATAATTGTCATCATTACCATTGCATTAATAATATAATCTGGAGTTTATATTGCATTCAGGGGTTGAACAGTGTGTCTTTTAGAAAGGCTAAAAGTCACAGGCTGACAGGAAACAGGCTTGCAGAGAGTTTTGCAGAAGTGAAGTTATTTTGAGCAGCAGGCTAAGACGAGGCTTTAACAATGTAACAGATAGCTTTAAGAAGGCCTTAAGCAGTTATGACTATTTTATACACAATGCATATCTGTGCTTATTAAAGAGTTGGAGCTCGGTCAATTAATTGGGGGTTGGAAGCTTTGTTCGGCGCGATGTTCGGACAATCTATTGTGCAAGTGACTTGGAGCCATAGAAGGAATTGCAGTACATGCTTACAAAACACTTATATATCAGATCATTTTATATTAAGCTTTTAAGTAGAGGTTCTTGGTTAAAACATTTATTTAGTAGAAGACATACACATAGTCTCAGTGAGCCTCTGTCCTGGTAAAAGGTCAGAAGTGCAACAGGTGAATTGAGAAAGAGCATTTGAGGACGAGATACAGACAGTAGGTGAAGAGGTGACACAAAGAGCATGTGAGGTCAACACACACACACACCCATGAGTTAAATTTATTTAGAGGAGAGATTAGTCATGTCTGGTTGTAACTGCAAAAGTGTCTCGGTAAAAGAGGAACCGTCCTTGTTGTCTCGGCAAGAAAGAGGAACAATTTACTTTAAGACAAGAACGGAAAGTACTAGCCATGAAAATAGAAGATGATCTTCTGGGTGAAAAGTCATTCTGGTGTTGATCTGATCTATGTATAAAATGTATCTGTGACGCATGAAGGGGCGTCAGTAAATCAAACCCTGATGCTATAAAATATCTGTTCATGCTTTGATTAAGTTGAGGACTACTGGCTGTCTGCGTACAGAGTGTCTTCCCACACGTGTGTTCATTAAAATCATTGTTTGACCAAGACCTTCTGGACCATGGATGGTTTGTACTCTCCCTCCTCAATTTTGAACCTTAACAAGGCTTTACTAGAGGTCACAGGAACAGCGCTGCTGTTTTGGATGCGGAAAAATGTTGTCTTTCACTCTACCTGAGCTCAGTGTCCCAGTAAGGGCTCCGCCTCATTGTAGCTGACGCTGAAATGTTTGTGTGGGTTGCCATGACAACACCAGAAGTGCATCTGAGATCGTGTCCAAATTCATGGGCTGCATCCTCCTGAGGACTCGGTGTTCTGACAAAACGTCTTACTTTGGCAAAACGTCCTACCGTAAGTAGTTCATGCGTTCTCGGCGGCTCTAGTGACCCTCGAACTCTCGGCTAGCTATCGAGGTGGTGGATAACATACGTCTCCCCCACAAGAGCACGAACCTACAACTTTTCTACTACTGGTTTTACAAGGCGTACACGGTAAAAACATTATGCTGTTATTTGTTAAGCACTTGTGCACCTTGTGAAAAGAAATAAGTGGCTGAGATGGATGTCATATGTGCTATTGATATTATTTTACTCGTTTCTAGTTTTCACGGTGCTCTATGATTGTGAGAGGAATAAAAAAGAATTGTGGACATCAGTACGAAGCATGGATTCTTTTGACCAGAGTAGATACACTGGTCCCTTGAATATACTAATCTTTTTGAGGTGGGTGACTGTTCCTGTGTATTTACAGAAACAATGGTTGTGATAACCTCAGCTGTTTCAGAGGGTGACTGTTCGTTGCTTTGCGCACTTTTAAATCTGTATACAATGGTTTGTTCCCTTTTTGTGTTCTGAGGTTTAAACAAAGATGTACTAGATGTATTATACCGGTCCCTCGAATCTACAAATCTTTTAGATGTGGATGACTGTTCATTTTCATCTGTGTTTACAGAAACACTGGGTGTTGGAACCTCAGTAGTTTCTTTTTGGCTGACAGACTCTGGAGCTGTACAAGAGGAATAAAGAGCTGCAATGCTTTTGTGAACCTGACCTGGGAAGGGAGAGAAATATATTTTTGTTTTGTTTTTGTTTGTCTTCTTGTTTTTTTTTTTTTTGTTTTTTTTTTTATTCATATTTTGGATGGACAGAAACGTTAACAAATATACAACTGGAATAATCATACTGTCAGTTCTCTGTCCGTTTCTTAACAATAACCAACAAATAAGGATTAACAGTAACTAAGACAAACAAACAAACAAACAAAAAAAAAAAAAACAAAAAAAAACCCAAAAAAAAAAACCCAGGAGAAACAAAATGATATACCGCCTCCTGGGAAACATCAGCAAAAACAAAAGTAATGGGGGCAAAACACCCAGGTGCCTAAAAACAAAACATAACCTTGACCACTGATGACATTAAGACAATTTGTTCCCTCTACTGACTTTCAAAGTAAAAAAAAGAAAAAAAAAGAAAAAGACAACAACAAAAATACCAATGACACATGAACCCCCCCCCCCCCCCAAAAAAGAACATTTATCATAATATCTAGGAGACATTGTCGATGTACACCAAAAAAGGACCCCAGACCTGCTCAAAAATGTCTTCTCTCCCCTTAATTCTGTACATAACCCGTTCATATGATGCCATCTTAGACATTTGTTCAGTCCATTCCCTGAGAGAACAGGGGCTGGATGACTTCCAGTGCCTAAATATTATCCTGCATCCAGTTATGAAAGCCAGACGCATCCACAATCTCTGTTTTTTTGAAAGGATAATTTGTCTTCTTGTTTTATTTTATTCCTTGTGGGATTTGGATCCAACAAGTAAAGTATGCATATTATGCACACACACAAACACACATGCAGCTATTACCATTTCTTGTATTCTTGAATAAAGACATTGATCTGACACATTTAAAATGCAGCCAATTGTTTTTATTGTTATATTATTAAGAAAAAAGAAAAGGTGGGGGTGGGGGGATGTAAAGAAGAGCTTAAAGGAAAGGGCTAGAGGAGAGAAAACCCCAACAATTAGCAGGGCATTTTTTTACTTGGACAAATTGTTAATAAAGTTTCCATATCTGTAACAATGATGACAGTATAATTGTTTATAAACAATTATATTGACAATTATATGTGTCCAGTATGTTGGCTCATTTTCTTTTACTTTTTGCATTTGAAAATAAAAGTTGGGCTGATTTTGACACCATTACAAGAAGTGTTGTTAATGATTCTTTTTGAATTAAAATCAGGTTACCACAAATTGTTTTTTAATTTAATTTCATTTGAAATGTTTGTCAGTGGGTAAACAATTCGTAATGCAAAGTCAGAAACATCGAGTTATTCTTGTACTGCATGCTTGCAATAAATAAGTTGTCCTAACAGTCAGTCAAAGGAGCTTGGAAAGAAAAGCGTCTGGACTTCTTTGAGTTGAAGTGACTGATATATATATTTTTTGTCTGTTTGTTTTGTTGGTTTTTGTTTTTTGCCCTTTATCACCATTCCTCTTCCCTGCTGTTTTTCTTTCCCTCTTTCTTTCTCCCCTTTCTTTCCCTCAGTCATGTCTGTCCTATGTGTAGCAAGTGAAAATAAAATAAACAATAAAAACAAAGGTGAATCAAATAGACCAATACGGCAAGGCCGGGATGGTCCATTTGGTAAAGTAAATCCGTTAGTTATATTTAACATAATGTTAAATGGCAACATTCTGTTTACAATGTTACCATTTCACATTATGTTAAATGGTAACATTCTGTTTACAATGTTACCATTTTACATTGTGTTAAATGGTAACATTCTGTTTACAATGTTACCATTTAACATTATGTTAAATGGTAACATTCTGTTTACAATGTTACCATTTTACATTGTGTTAAATGGTAACATTCTGTTTACAATGTTACCATTTAACATTATGTTAAATGGTAACATTCTGTTTACATGGCGTAAAGTGCTTGATTAAAATAAAAGATATTTGTACACACACTCCTTGCAGTTGTGTCATCTGTTCACACATTTGATCATGTTACAATTTTACTTTATGTTAAACTGTAACATAATGTAAAATTGTAACATTATGTTTACAATGTTACAATTTTACATTATGTTAAATTGTAACATAATGCTTAACAGATAATGGTTATCCTCTTTTTATATCATACATCATTGTCTCTGTAGGAGGGTCTGGAGCACCCCCTGCTGAGCCGCTGGGCTCAGTACCTTGCAGGCAGGTCCGACGATGACTTCATCATCTCACCTGAGCTCAAAATTCTGGTGCGTGAAGGCGTCCCTCGGGAGTATCGGCAGAGTGTGGCGCTGTTTGGTCCGAGCCAGAACTTTGACAAGCCAAGAGTGCCACACGCAACGCTATCAGCAGGTACAGCTGTAGAGAGAGAGAGTGTGTTGAAATAAGAAGAGAAAATTCTCTCAATTATGGAGACAGTCAAATGGTTTATTTATGTTTGATGTGTGCTTTACATTTGTGTGGCTGTTAATAAAGTTAGCGCGCTCTAGGGGGCGTATGCGTTCATCAAAAAATGGCCGAAGGCTGATGTGTGATTATTCCTCCCAAAATGTCGTTGATGAAGTTAGCTATGCACGTTAGATTTTACTGCGCATTTTCATACCTCTGCCAACAGGTTATGGGCCCAGGAAGCTAAGAAGTTTTCCAAAAGAGTCCATGTCGTTTTGCCACCGAGAGAAACGCCGCGACGTACTGCGCACTCGGTGAGGATTAGCATACCATGCTAGCGCCATGAGCCGACGAGCCGCTGAGTCAAATAGCCGTTGGGCTCGGCTAGTTTTTGATGGGGATGAAAAGAATTACGAACTATGGGAGACGAAATTTTTGGGCCACCTTCGTCTGCAAGGTTTAAGAGACATTATTTTGAAGCAGCCTACCGACGCGGAGGGAGAAGAAGAGAGAGCAAAGAATGCAGAGGCCTACGCGGAGCTGATCCAGTTTCTGGATGACAAAAGTTTGTCTCTTGTTATGCGAGAAGCAGCGGATGATGGACGGAAGGCGCTGGGGATTCTAAGAAACTATTATGCAGGTAAAGGAAAGCCTCGTATAATTAGCCTGTACACAGAACTCACTTCGCTCCAAAAGTGAGAGTGTGACTGAGTATGTGATACGAGCAGAGACAATAATCACAGCCCTGAGGAATGCTGGTGAAACTTTGAGTGATGGGCTATTGGTAGCAATGGTTTTGAAGGGACTGCCAGAATCGTTCAAACCGTTTGCTATCCATGTCACACAAAGTGAAGTTGAAGTGACTTTTGCTGAATTTAAAACTAAACTGCGAAGCTTTGAAGACACAGAGAAAATGCGCGCCGCAGCGTCAGATGACAACATCATGAAAGCACGTGCACGACCGAGCGACAATCCCACGTTTGAAAAATCGAATGACCGTGGGGCCGGCAACGCAGACATAGTGTGTTTCAGATGCGGACTAAAGGGACACAAAGCCAGGACGTGTCAGCGCAAGCAGTGGTGTAGCGAGCACCACCCATCGGGACTCAACATGCAGACGGAAACGGCGGCAAGACAATGCACGGAAAGTTTCCGAGGAGTGGGGTAGCAAAGACTACGCATTCCGGGTAAGCAGCGAGGGTGCAGCGTTCCAGTCAGAGCATGGCATCAACAAAAAGGGTCTGATGGTGGACACAGGGGCAACTTCGCATATTGTTACAGATATAACGAAGTTCAGGAGATTCGACGACAGTTTCCAGCCCAAGTCACACTACGTAGAGTTGGCTGACGGCACCAAGTGCACTGGAGTTGCAGAGCAAAGAGGGGAGGCAGAGTTTTGCTTGATGGACAGCAGGGGGCAGTGCCACAAAACAACCTTGAAACAGGCACTGTACATCCCATCGTATCCACAAGACATCTTCTCTGTGAAAGCAGCTACCTCAAATGGAGCAACTATGATCTTCAAGCAAGGAAAAGACACCCTGCGACACAAAGACGGTACAAGGTTCCCAATATATGAGTACAACAGACTGTACTACCTACAAACAGTAAACACTGAAGGTAAAGACCAGTGTAAGGGTTGCTATGACATGCAAACATGGCATGAAATTCTTGGTCACTGTAATTATGATGACATTCAGAAATTACAGGGGGTTGTTGATGGTATGGCAATCAAAGGAAAAACAGACAAATCTGTCTTGCATTGTGAAGTGTGCACACAGGGAAAGTTTGTTCAAACTAGAAACAGGGACCCTGATGCACGAGCCAAAACCGCCTTAGAGCTGGTACACACAGATCTAGCTGGTCCAGTAGACTCAGAGTCCAGAGATGGATATAGATTTGCACTATCATTCACTGATGACTATTCCAGTGCAGTGTTTGTGTATTTTCTGAAAAATAAGAGTGACACAGCAAAAGCAACACAGAAGTTTTTGGCTGATACAGCCCCGTATGGGCAAGTTAAATGTATCAGGTCTGACAATGGAACAGAGTTTATGGGAAATGAGTATCAGGCACTCCTTAGCAAAAATGGAATCAGGCATGAGACCTCAGCACCATACTCACCACACCAAAATGGTACTGCAGAACGCAATTGGCGTACTCTTTTTGATATGGCCAGGTGTATGTTAATAGAGAAACAGTTACCTAAAGAGTTGTGGACTTACGCAGTGCAAACAGCAGCTGTAGTGAGGAATAGATGTTTTAACAGACGCACAGAACAGACACCATATTTAATGCTGACAGGAAGAAGGCCAAACCTTTCCAGGATGCAGACATTTGGGTCAGTGTGTTATGCCTACAGGCAGAACAAGAGAAAACTAGACTCAAGGTGTGAGAAAGGAATTTTTGTTGGATATGACAAGAACAGTCCAGCTTATATGGTCTACTACCCGGGCAGTGGGAAAGTACAGAAGCATAGACTGGTGAAGTTTGAGACTAAAACAAGAGTAGAGAGACAAACACAGACTGACAAGGTGCCAGATGATGAGGGTGACTTTGAGACACCAAACAGGTTCACCAAGACCAGAGAACAGACTGATGTGAGTACAGAACACACAGATACTCAGGAACAGATCCCAGTAAGCATGTCTGAGATGAGCAGCCAGTCACAGGAGAATGAACTCGACTGCGAGGCTGCAAGGTATCCTTCCAGAGTGAGAAAGAGGCCTGGGTATTTAAGTGAATATGTTACTGATAAGGAGGATTGTGATCAAGTACTTACAAACATGGATTATTGTTACAGAGCAATGTGTAACATTCCCCAAACATTCAAGGAAGCAATAACTTCATCTAACTCAGAGAAATGGGTCAGTGCAATGGATGAAGAGATGCAATCACTAAGAGAAAATGACACATTTACCTTAACCACTTTGCCTGAGGGTAAGAAGACAGTGGGGGGTAGATGGGTGTACGCAGTCAAAAACAATGTTGATGGATCTGAGAGGTACAAGGCACGTTATGTTGCTAAAGGATATAGTCAGAGGATAGGTGTGGATTATGAAGAAACATTTTCCCCTACTGCTAACCTGACTAGTATCAGAGTGTTGATGCAAAAGGCAGCACAAGAAAACATGCTTTTACACCAGATGGATGTTAAAGCTGCCTATCTTCATGCACCAATAGATTGTGAGGTATTCATGGAACAACCTGAGGGTTATGAGGTAAAATCCGACACAAATGAAAAACTGGTGTGCAAGTTGAAAAAGTCGCTATATGGGCTAAAACAATCAGGCCGGAATTGGAACAAGTTGTTGCATGAATATCTGAGTGAGAACGACTTTGTGCAAAACCCCGCTGACCATTGTGTTTACACAAAAATGACAGAAAATAAGAAGGTGATTCTGATTGTATGGGTAGATGACCTGATCATTGCTGCTAGTGATGAAAGTGAACTAACTGTTGTGAAGAAAATGCTTGCAGCAAAATTCAAAATGAAGGATTTGGGTAAACTGAGACATTTCATTGGTATAGATTTTGACCAGAGTGATAACTGTGTAAAAATGTCACAAAAACAATATGTGGAAAAAATACTTGAAAGATTCAACATGCAGGATTGTAAAGAAAGACAGACACCTTGTGAGCAAAAACTGAACTATGCTGATGATGCAGAAAAGATGAGTGATGTCAAAAGGTACAGAGAGGCAGTTGGTAGTCTGATCTATTTGGCTACATGCACAAGACCGGACTTGAGTTTTATAGTCAGTAAACTTTCACAGTACTTTACTGAGCCAACTGAAGACAAATGGACTACAGTAAAACATGTACTGAGTAGGGCTGGGCCATATTATACCGTTCACGGTAATACTGGTATAATGTTAGGCAACAATAGGAAAATGAAATATCGCGATAGAATATGAGTAAAACGCGCATGCGCAGTGCCTTTGTTTTCATACGCACATGGCCGATTGTTGAGTGAAACAGATGAACCAGAATTGGTTTGTAAAAATGGTGCAACTTCAGTGATGTGGAACTGGTTTGGTGTTTGTCCGTCAGATACACGACAAAGCACATTTTTTTGCAGAACATGCAAGCGGCCGTCGTTATTGTCGTATTTGTCGGACTAAGATGCTCTTAAATCTGGGAGTAATCTGGGTCCTAAACTCCTTAAGCTTCAGTTCAAACGAACACTGCAGCATCACTGAGCGTTAAAAACTGTCTAAATTCTTTCATCTTTAATAAAACGATCAGCATTGCTGCTTTACCAGGTGTAACTATGAAGTTTAACTTCCAGGCATCCATTAAAACAAAATTTATTACATTTAACAGTTAGAAGTTAGCGGGAAGCTAGCGGAAGTTAGCTCGCTAGTTACCTAAGCATGATATTGCATGTTCTGACTGAGAGATTTCTGAAAAAAATCAAACGTACAGCTCTGCTATCACTTCCAACATAAATGAAGACAGGAAACTAAACAGCAGTGACGTTTGTAGGGTTACTGAAGTTGGGCTAGCTGGTATATAATGATGTGCTACGTAATCGCTAGCGACACAGCTATGTTAGCATAACATAAACAGGGAAGCTGGAGGACGAACACTAACACTTTTCCACTTATAAAAGTTAACGTTAAGGTTCCTCATGGTTAGAGACAAATGCAATCGCATGGCAGGATGCTGTAAACAGACCAAACTTCAGTCAAGAGAACAACTGAGATAATCCATCCACAATACGAGGTTAGTCATTAATATACTGCAACAACATGGGAATAGAGCAGCTGCCAGAGAATTCAACATTAATGAATCAATGGTACAGAAGTGGAGGAAGCAAGAAGAATGAGTTTAATAAAGTTTGATTTATCTGACTGCTTTGTTTCGCTTGATGTGCGTTATAATCCCGTGCACCTTATGGTCCGAAAAATACGTATTGCATACTGCAGTTTAATTTTGCAAAGCACCTCTTTTTAACTTCAGTGGATATTATATATGGTTATGCTCAGGATATGTCAGCCCATTTCTACTGGAAATGCCTTTTGATTAAACTTTCAGCAAGGAATTTGTATTTGCACTGTTACATTTTTATAAAGCTTTAATGTACATAAAAACCAGCTTCTTATTTAAGTGAAAATAAATGGAAGGTTTTCTTTTTGCGCTAGTAATGTTGTGGAGTTGTATTTTGTCTCGCATCAATTATGTCGTCAGTTATATCGTTATCGCAAATTTTCAAATATATATCGTGATAAATATTTTTGGCCATATCGCCCTGCTCTAGTACTGAGGTATCTGAAAGGGACAACCGAGAAAGAACTGTGTTACAGGAAATGTGACAACAAAGAACTGAGGTTGTGGGCATACAGCGATGCTGATTGGGCAGCTGATGTAACAGACAGACGGAGTACAACTGGTTATTGCATAAGCTTGTCTGTAGATGGTCCTTTAATCTCATGGAAAACCAAAAGACAACCTACTGTTGCATTATCTACCTGTGAAGCGGAGTACATGGCTTTAGCTGCGACCCTACAAGAAGTTTTGTACCTAATGCAACTGTTACAAGGTATTGATGGACAAAAATATGCACCGCCAAAAGTTCATGAAGATAATCAGGGTGCAATTGCGTTGGCGAAGAATCCTGTGACGAGACAGAGATGTAAACATGTTGACATAAAGTACAACTTTGTGAGATCAACTGTGAGTGCAGGAAAAATAACTCTGGATTATTGTTCAACAGAAGAGATGGTTGCAGATGTAATGACAAAGCCTGCAACAAAAGTTAAGCTGTTCAAGTTTGAGAAGTTTATGTTTGGGCATTAACATGGTATACGAACATGTATACAGTACTGAGGAAGAAACCTTTTGTTTGTTGTTTTTTTTGTTTACTTAAGAGCATCATAATATGAGAGCAAGTGGGGGTGTTGAAATAAGAAGAGAAAATGCTCTCAATTATGGAGACAGTCAAATGGTTTATTTATGTTTGATGTGTGCTTTACATTTGTGTGGCTGTTAATAAAGTTAGCGCGCTCTAGGGGGCGTATGCGTTCATCAAAAAATGGCCGAAGGCTGATGTGTGATTATTCCTCCCAAAATGTCGTTGATGAAGTTAGCTATGCACGTTAGATTTTACTGCGCATTTTCATACCTCTGCCAACAGAGTGCTTTATCCGCACCTGAGCACAGGTGGCTCCTCCTCCTTCCTGTTGGGAATGCTGGCGAGCACTCAGTAATCCTGTTCTGTTTCCAGCTGTGTGAGAAGAGTCGGACAGCTCCTAATCCTGCCTCCAGGCAGGTCCAGCTGGACCTTCACCGAACCCTGACGACCAATCAGCACTTCTCCTCGCTGTCCAGCCCCGCCCTCCAGCAGCTCCGCCGCATCCTTCTGGCCTTCTCCGGGCATAACCCTGCCATTGGCTACTGCCAGGTACTCAACAGGTCAGAACAAAAGTATAAATTTTATATCTGAGTTCTTATGTGGACCCGCCTTCCAGGCAGAACCTCACCTTCCATCAATGTCCACAGGTTAGCGGCCCTCGCTCTGCTGGTCCTCCAAAGTGACGAAGACGCCTTCTGGTGTCTGGTGGCAGTGGTGGAAGCCATCATGCCTCAGGACTACTACACCAAGAATCTGGTGGCCTCTCAGGTCAGCAGACACACTCACCTGCTTGCCTGCTGTGATCTGTTTTAGTGATCAGTGAGGCTGATCTCTGTGAGTCTTTGTGCTCAGGCGGACCAGCGCGTGCTGAAGGACTTCATGGCGGAGAAGCTTCCTCGCCTGGCATCTCACTTTGAGGATCACAACATTGACGTCTCTCTGGTCACCTTCAACTGGTTCCTGGTGGTTTTTGTGGAGAGTCTGCCCAGCGACATCCTGATGCCTCTGTGGGACGCCTTCCTGTATGAGGGTACCAAGGTACCATACACCCGAACACACCATGACAGAAATGCAGACAACACTTGAATGCACCACAGTAGTGTCCATGGAAACAAAAATGATTTTGTTTTCACCTTTAGATGTCTTTATTTACATTTTAGGAGTAATAAGACATTGTTTACTAAGCATGGGGAACTGTCATGTGACATGAAATAGGAGTGGGAAAGCAGATCATTCTAGTAACGACCTCACAGTCTACCACAAGCAGCGTAAATCCAGACGATGAGCGGGACAATGGCTTTGGGCTTGTTTCTGCAATGTGACTTGTTTCTGCAATGTGACAAATGCAGCACAGCTTTTACATCGTTTGTCTCAGGAAATAAAATCACAGTTCAGACACAGAAATATATACCACACAGGGATAAATGCTGACAACAGCTTCAGCCACGTAGATCCAACCCAAAAGTTTAATTTAAACTTAAAGCTCAACTACCAAGTAAGTTAATATTATCTGGCAACTGAGGAACCAAGTGGCTTATTGGAAATCGATCAGAGCTGTAATGAGTAAAGGGCCCAACTGCACCACAACTGAAAGAGTAATTTTATGACTCACCTCCTCAAAGTTTCCAATTAATTGTGTGGCGTGAGTGTCCTGATATGAAATGCGTGTCTGTGCTGCAGGTGATCTTCAGATACACTCTGGCTCTGTTCAAATACAAAGAGGACGACATCCTGAAGATTCACGACAACGTGGAGATCTACCAGTACCTACGCTTCTTCACAAAGACCGTCTCCAATGCCAGGTACGCACTCGCCTCCACCCGCCTTAATCTACGAGCTGTTACACTCTCAGAAGTGTAGCGGATGTAGCTGTTGAATCTTTGAGCTTCAAACCCTTTTTACTGAAATTTTGTGAGAAGTTTAAATTTCCCTGATCACAGTAACAACGATTTAAAGATTTTTAAGTATCTGCAGCTCTCGGATACATGTGGTCCAGTCAGTCCAGTATTTCCTGCTCAAACTGCAGTACCTGAAGTATCAAGCAGCATAAAACAGAAACACTCAAGCTGATCAGTTTCCAGTTCCTCTGTGTTGGTGATCGAGTCCTTTCCACCTGCGTGTGTCCATGCAGGAAGCTGACCAGCATCGCCTTCAACGACATGAACCCATTCCCCAGCCGGCTGCTGAGGAACCGGCGAGTGCTCCACCTGGAGCGCCTGCAGGCGGAGCTGCGTGAGCTGGAGGAGCAGCACAAGGAGTTCATCACCGAGAGCGTCGTACGGAAAGACAAAGAGCTCGACGTCATGGTGAGCGAGGACGACGAGGACCTCTGATCACACGGGACGCTTCAGCTGCTCACTTCGAGACGACGATGAGTTTTCCATGAGTTCAAGAGAATTTTACTAAACCGGCTGTTAACTGGTTTCCTTCACACCAAACACAGGATTGTGTCAGGTTCACCATCTCTACTAACACTACAAGGAAACAGACGCATACAGATTTAACTGCATCACATCTCTGAAACAAGCTTGCAGTAAACAAATGTGTACTGTGTTCACGTGTGTAATAAGTCAGGCTGCAGAAATGTGCAGATGTATTTCAGTGAATTCATTTGGATTAATATGTGATAGCTTATTTATTTCATTGCATCTTTTGCTTTATACCTAAAAATGCGTGACATTTCTAAATGTAGTCACATCCCTATGAAACATGGTTGATTATCAGCTGTAGTCACAGCTGGTGATAAAGTAATTAAAATGTCCAGCTATTCAAAAATAGGGCATTCTGCACAATGAGTACTTTTTGGTACTTGAAGTATATTTTGATGCTGATGCTTCAGGGCATTGTGCTGCATTGTCGAAGCTCTCTGGGCTTCCGGTTAGAACGACCTCACAGTGTTTTATTTTGATCTGGTGTAAAGTGCATTGTGCAGAAATGACAGCATGATAGTCACATGATAAAACTGACTTTTCTTCTTTTTTTTTAATTTTACTGGGTGTGCATCTTGTTCAAATGTCTTTTTCAGCATTTGTACATAAATATTCTGTATATAAATATTTGATTTTCATTTATTTTACAGAGTCCTTTATTTTGTTTCACAAATATGACATTCATGTCAAATGACATCTGCAGACTTTATAATGACCAGCAGGGGGCAGTGTATTGCAGTCTATGAGAACATTTACTGAGACCTGTTTCATGCACTAGTTTCATGTCTCATTGAATCCAACATGATGTTGATTTTGTAAATTAAGGTCACATGTTCATCACATCTAATTTCAAAACACTGATCATTTTAAAAAAAAAAATGAATTCCATACCAATTGCAGGAATAAAATAGGAATAAATAACAAACGAGAAATACATACAAAACGAGAGAACAGGTCACATGACAGCACAGCATTATCTACCCACAATTTGAACTAAATAACAGATAGCACAGGCAATGAAAACAAACGGAAATCAGAATAAATTTAAAAACTTTTATTGATGTTAACTTGAAGTGCTGAATTAGCCCTGTTGTCAGTTCAAATCACTTCAATCTATAGCGCACTTTAAGGTCTTTAGACCTTAAAAAGTAATACACTGCAAGGTAAGCTTGCAGCATCTTACTTTAAGGTCAACTGTGAAACTTTGTGGAAAGCCTGAGACAAGTTGATGAGTCAGTGAAGCGCACTTCCTTCTGATGACGGCTATACTGAGGTGAGTTTTTAAGCATATCCTGAACTTTATTCATTATTAGACTTCTGACACCTGGCAAATAAACTCTCACGCGATATGAGAACATAACAGCAAAAAGCCAGTAGCTGGTACATGAATGGATAAAAATTGGATCCCTCTTAGATTGAATTGGTTGCCCTCTTATATTACGTTGTTTTGAACCTAACCGCATCCACTGAATTAATGCAGTTTTCAGGACAGTAAAAACAGAGAACTCTGATATACACAATTTCTGATTGCTGATAGTGTTTCTTAATGCAAAATGGGCTTCCATTTAAAATGCAATTGCTTTATGTTCGATCTTTAGTGAAGAAGGGTCATTTTTGATTCTGTGGACAAGGGATGCAAATGGAATGTGAAGGCAACAGGTAGTAGGGTGAATTAGGGTTTCGTGTGGTCTTCAGTGCATGAATTTTATTGCCACTTTATTTCAACTTTTTATTAATGTACTCAAAAGAAAAACAAGAACCACAAAGGAGATTCTTGTGATTCTTGTTTGTGCTATCTGTTTGTGAAAGAAAGCACATTTTACCACATCATACTGTGTTTGCTGCCATTTATTTTACTCGTCCTGCCTGAGTGTCTGGGCTGCGTTTGTCTGTGCACCTTTGTTCTGGCCTTCTGCTGATGGGTTTCACATGCTGGGCTTTCCCTCTTGGTCCACATCCAGCAGCCTGCTGCTGACCACACACAGCCTACAAACTGATCCATCCATGCATGCATGGCCTGGTTATTGTTGAGTTATCACCTCCAGCTCCTTGCTCATAACCAGGTAGATACTGGGCTGGGCCTGATCTCTGAGCTCAATAACAATGACAAAAATGCCAAACACTTTACTCTTCATGGTAAAAAATGTTTATAATACAGTAAAAACTGGATGTAGCCAAAATCAGTGTTTTATATACAGTGTAAGTGAACAACATTGCTACACTGCTGGTGTTTGATTGATAGAGGCTTTCTTTATAAGAACTATGATATCATTTCTTTTGCTGATTAACAGTTTTTATATAATTTTTATATCATATATAGCTTTCAAGAAGCCAAAGATCACTGGACGAAAAGACTACAGACCTGTGGCTCTGACATCTGGTCAGGAAGTCTTTTGAGCGCCTGGTTCTCTCCTATCTTAAGACCCTCACGGCCCCCCTCCTGGACCCCCTGCAGTTTGCATACAGAGCCAACAGGTCTGTAGACGATGCCATCAACATGGCCCTACACTTTGTCCTGCAGAATCTATGCTAGGATCCTGTTTGTGGACTTCAGCTCTACCTTCAACACCATCCTTTCAGACCTTCTTCAAGGATTGCTTTCCCAGATGAATGTGCCTGATCCCATCTGCCGGTGGATCACTGACTTCCTGACGGACAGGAAGCAACCAGTGAGGCTGGGGAAGAATGTCTTGGACTCCCGGACCATCAGCACGAGCTCCCCTCAGGGCTGTGTTCTTTCTTCTATGCCCTTCTCCCTGTACACCAACTGCCGCACCTCCAACCACCAGTCTGTCAAATTAATTAAGCTTGCAGATGACACCACCATTATTGGACTCCTCTCAGACGGGGATAAGTCTGCCTACAGGATGGAGGCTGAACATCTGGTGTCCTGATGCAGCCGCAACAACCAGGTGCTGAATAAGTGTTATTTTCATTTACCACTGGCCCAAGTACATTTTTATTGGCTTGTGAACAAAGCTGTAGTTTTTGTATTTTTAAATATTAACGCAATTTAATTGAGACATTATTTATATTATTTCACTTTCAATGTGAAAAATGCTGGAAAAACGTTGAAAATAATGGTCACCCCTGTTCGCTGCAATGTAAAATAGTACAACTGCTGTCAGCCTTCATTAAGTTGCATCATTTAAACATTTGCATATTTTTATTCAACTTCTGCAGGATGCTTTGATGAAAGACTCCCTTTTCCCAAGTAGAGGCTTTACTAGAGGTCACAGGAACAGCGCTGCTGTTTTGGATGTGGAAAAATGTTGTCTTTCACTCTACCTGAGCTCAGTGTCCCAGTAAGGGCTCCGCCTCATTGTAGCTGACGCTGAAATGTTTGTGTGGGTTGCCATGACAACACCAGAAGTGCATCTGAGATCGTGTCCAAATTCATGGGCTGCATCCTCCTGAGGACTCGGTGTTCTGACAAAACGTCTTACTTTGGCAAAACGTCCTACCGTAAGTAGTTCATGCGTTCTCGGCGGCTCTAGTGACCCTCGAACTCTCGGCTAGCTATCGAGGTGGTGGATAACATACGTCTCCCCCACAAGAGCACGAACCTACAACTTTTCTACTACTGGTTTTACAAGGCGTACACGGTAAAAACATTATGCTGTTATTTGTTAAGCACTTGTGCACCTTGTGAAAAGAAATAAGTGGCTGAGATGGATGTCATATGTGCTATTGATATTATTTTACTCGTTTCTAGTTTTCACGGTGCTCCATGATTGTGAGAGGAATAAAAAAGAATTGTGGACATCAGTACGAAGCATGGATTCTTTTGACCAGAGTAGATACACTGGTCCCTTGAATATACTAATCTTTTTGAGGTGGGTGACTGTTCCTGTGTATTTACAGAAACAATGGTTGTGATAACCTCAGCTGTTTCAGAGGGTGACTGTTCGTTGCTTTGCGCACTTTTAAATCTGTATACAATGGTTTGTTCCCTTTTTGTGTTCTGAGGTTTAAACAAAGATGTACTAGATGTATTATACCGGTCCCTCGAATCTACAAATCTTTTAGATGTGGATGACTGTTCATTTTCATCTGTGTTTACAGAAACACTGGGTGTTGGAACCTCAGTAGTTTCTTTTTGGCTGACAGACTCTGGAGCTGTACAAGAGGAATAAAGAGCTGCAATGCTTTTGTGAACCTGACCTGGGAAGGGAGAGAAATATATTTTTGTTTTGTTTTTGTTTGTCTTCTTGTTTTATTTGATTCCTTGTGGGATTTGGATCCAACAAGTAAAGTATGCATATTATGCACACACACAAACACACATGCAGCTATTACCATTTCTTGTATTCTTGAATAAAGACATTGATCTGACACATTTAAAATGCAGCCAATTGTTTTTATTGTTATATTATTAAGAAAAAAGAAAAGGTGGGGGTGGGGGGATGTAAAGAAGAGCTTAAAGGAAAGGGCTAGAGGAGAGAAAACCCCAACAATTAGCAGGGCATTTTTTACTTGGACAAATTGTTAATAAAGTTTCAATATCTGTAACAATGATGACAGTATAATTGTTTATAAACAATTATATTGACAATTATATGTGTCCAGTATGTTGGCTCATTTTCTTTTACTTTTTGCATTTGAAAATAAAAGTTGGGCTGATTTTGACACCATTACAAGAAGTGTTGTTAATGATTCTTTTTGAATTAAAATCAGGTTACCACAAATTGTTTTTTAATTTAATTTCATTTGAAATGTTTGTCAGTGGGTAAACAATTCGTAATGCAAAGTCAGAAACATCGAGTTATTCTTGTACTGCATGCTTGCAATAAATAAGTTGTCCTAACAGTCAGTCAAAGGAGCTTGGAAAGAAAAGCGTCTGGACTTCTTTGAGTTGAAGTGACTGATATATATATTTTTTGTCTGTTTGTTTTGTTGGTTTTTGTTTTTTGCCCTTTATCACCATTCCTCTTCCCTGCTGTTTTTCTTTCCCTCTTTCTTTCTCCCCTTTCTTTCCCCCAGTCATGTCTGTCCTATGTGTAGCAAGTGAAAATAAAATAAACAATAAAAACAAAGGTGAATCAAATAGACCAATACGGCAAGGCCGGGATGGTCCATTTGGTAAAGTAAATCCGTTAGTTATATTTAACATAATGTTAAATGGCAACATTCTGTTTACAATGTTACCATTTCACATTATGTTAAATGGCAACATTCTGTTTACAATGTTACCATTTTACCTTGTGTTAAATGGTAACATTCTGTTTACAATGTTACCATTTCACATTATGTTAAATGGTAACATTCTGTTTACAATGTTACCATTTTACATTGTGTTAAATGGTAACATTCTGTTTACAATGTTACCATTTTACCTTGTGTTAAATGGTAACATTCTGTTTACAATGTTACCATTTTACATTGTGTTAAATGGTAACATTCTGTTTACAATGTTACCATTTTACATTATGTTAAATGGTAACATTCTGTTTACAATGTTACCATTTTACATTATGTTAAATGGTAACATTCTGTTTACAATGTTACCATTTTACATTGTGTTAAATGGTAACATTCTGTTTACAATGTTACCATTTTACATTATGTTAAATGGTAACATTCTGTTTACAATGTTACCATTTTACATTATGTTAAATGGTAACATTCTGTTTACAATGTTACCATTTCACATTGTGTTAAATGGTAACATTCTGTTTACAATGTTACCATTTTACATTGTGTTAAATGGTAACATTCTGTTTACAATGTTACCATTTACATTATGTTAAATTGTAACATTATGTTTACGATGTTACCATTTTACATTATGTTAAATTGTCAGTAGGCCTGGTACCGGAACCGGTACTGGACCCCCTTTTACTTTCAGCCATCAGAAGAGGGTACACTGTGGTCATAACAATACTCAGACTGTAGCATTTAAAGGTCCCAAAGTGTACCAGGAAAATATCCCCCGCACGATTACACCAGCAGCCTGAATTGTGAATGTGAGGGAGGATGGATCCATGCTTTCATGTTGTTCACTCCAGGCTGATATAAAAATGATATAACTAATACTACTTCTACTAATAATGACAATAACAACAAAATAATAATAATAATGTCAAAAATATCAGTAATAATAATAACAATAACAACATAAACAACAACATTACTACTAATAATAATAAAGATAAACAAATGTATTAAAAAATTAATAATGATAATAATAATAATAAAACTGATCATAACAGTAACAATATCAATCATAACAACAACAGTACTAACAACAATAATAACAATAACAATGAAGGTGTTGCTGCAGATCTGAGTCCCGACTCTGCTGCCTTTCTAGTGCGGCAAAGAAAGTAAGAAATAGAAAAAGAAAAACACAAATAAACTGAGTGTGAGGGTTTTTCTACAAGTTACACTGAATATTTGCACAGACATGCTGACTGTTTGCTGGGAGACGTCACCTGTCTTTTATAGAATAGCAGGTAAGCTGTTCTCTGCCGCTGCTCACACACAGACTCACACGTGGTCTGGCAGACCAACTCGTCATCGTACGTGAGCCGGCTGTCTGTGACGTCGTCTCTTCCGCTCATCTGGTGAACGCCGTCACAGACGTAATGTCCTGAGAGGAGAAGGCGCACTTATTAACGTCTCATAAACTTTCAAAGCTGACCTGCATTCAGCACATGTGTCTGAAAGCACCCACTCACCGCTGTAAGCTGAGGAGCCCAAACGACTGATCACGCTGACCAACAAATAGCGAGCAGTTTACTGGGAGAGGGCAGCGGCACCACCCGTTAGCTTAGAAATGGGCTCCATCCATACTTGAAATGAACGGTGTGCCTTTTCCCTTACCTCTTCAGTAAAGGCTGTGTCCTGGCTGATCACCAGCTGCTGTGTCAGAACAATGGGGCTGTTCTTCTTCTCCACGGTGAATGATGGAGTGAACGTAAACCACTTCAGATGGAGGATCAGCACACTGAAAGAGATGAGACAAAGAGGAGAGGCTCAAAGGAAGACGCAAGGAGGACATGACATGAACAAAACTGACACTGACTGAACTGTGGTGGTTTGAGGCCTTTGGGGACCGATTTGAGGTTACTCACTTTGGCAGGTTCAAGAACAACAGCTCCTCTTTGATCTTCTTAGCTCCGCACTGGCATTCGTAGTCCAACAGGCTGCCCTGCAGCAGGGAGCAGGAGGAACAGGTGCATTAGAGTTAAACTCTTTTACAGATGAATTCACATATTCGTGGGAGCAAGCCTGTTCACAGAATAGAGTCTAAACGAGCTCTTACTTTCAGACTCCAGCCCCGCCCTTCAGCAGCTCCGCAGCATCCTGCTGGCTGGCACAACCTTGCCATTGGCTGCTGCCAGGGACTCAACAGGTTAGAACAAAAATATAAATATTATATCTGAGTTCTTATGTGGACCCGCCTTCCAGGCAGAACCTCACCTTCCATCAATGTCCACAGGTTAGCGGCCCTCGCTCTGTTGGTCCTCCAAAGTGACGAAGACGCCTTCTGGTGTCTGGTGGCAGTGGTGGAAGCCATCATGCCTCAGGACTACTACACCAAGAATCTGGTGGCCTCTCAGGTCAGCAGACACACTCACCTGCTTGCCTGCTGTGATCTGTTTTAGTGATCAGTGAGGCTGATCTCTGTGAGTCTTTGTGCTCAGGCGGACCAGCGCGTGCTGAAGGACTTCATGGCGGAGAAGCTTCCTCGCCTGGCATCTCACTTTGAGGATCACAACATTGACGTCTCTCTGGTCACCTTCAACTGGTTCCTGGTGGTTTTTGTGGAGAGTCTGCCCAGCGACATCCTGATGCCTCTGTGGGACGCCTTCCTGTATGAGGGTACCAAGGTACCATACACCCGAACACACCATGACAGAAATGCAGACAACACTTGAATGCACCACAGTAGTGTCCATGGAAACAAAAATGATTTTGTTTTCACCTTTAGATGTCTTTATTTACATTTTAGGAGTAATAAGACATTGTTTACTAAGCATGGGGAACTGTCATGTGACATGAAATAGGAGTGGGAAAGCAGATCATTCTAGTAACGACCTCACAGTCTACCACAAGCAGCGTAAATCCAGACGATGAGCGGGACAATGGCTTTGGGCTTGTTTCTGCAATGTGACTTGTTTCTGCAATGTGACAAATGCAGCACAGCTTTTACATCGTTTGTCTCAGGAAATAAAATCACAGTTCAGACACAGAAATATATACCACACAGGGATAAATGCTGACAACAGCTTCAGCCACGTAGATCCAACCCAAAAGTTTAATTTAAACTTAAAGCTCAACTACCAAGTAAGTTAATATTATCTGGCAACTGAGGAACCAAGTGGCTTATTGGAAATCGATCAGAGCTGTAATGAGTAAAGGGCCCAACTGCACCACAACTGAAAGAGTAATTTTATGACTCACCTCCTCAAAGTTTCCAATTAATTGTGTGGCGTGAGTGTCCTGTTATGAAATGCGTGTCTGTGCTGCAGGTGATCTTCAGATACACTCTGGCTCTGTTCAAATACAAAGAGGACGACATCCTGAAGATTCACGACAGCGTGGAGATCTACCAGTACCTACGCTTCTTCACAAAGACCGTCTCCAATGCCAGGTACGCACTCGCCTCCACCCGCCTTAATCTACGAGCTGTTACACTCTCAGAAGTGTAGCGGATGTAGCTGTTGAATCTTTGAGCTTCAAACCCTTTTTACTGAAATTTTGTGAGAAGTTTAAATTTCCCTGATCACAGTAACAACGATTTAAAGATTTTTAAGTATCTGCAGCTCTCGGATACATGTGGTCCAGTCAGTCCAGTATTTCCTGCTCAAACTGCAGTACCTGAAGTATCAAGCAGCATAAAACAGAAACACTCAAGCTGATCAGTTTCCAGTTCCTCTGTGTTGGTGATCGAGTCCTTTCCACCTGCGTGTGTCCATGCAGGAAGCTGACCAGCATCGCCTTCAACGACATGAACCCATTCCCCAGCCGGCTGCTGAGGAACCGGCGAGTGCTCCACCTGGAGCGCCTGCAGGCGGAGCTGCGTGAGCTGGAGGAGCAGCACAAGGAGTTCATCACCGAGAGCGTCGTACGGAAAGACAAAGAGCTCGACGTCATGGTGAGCGAGGACGACGAGGACCTCTGATCACACGGGACGCTTCAGCTGCTCACTTCGAGACGACGATGAGTTTTCCATGAGTTCAAGAGAATTTTACTAAACCGGCTGTTAACTGGTTTCCTTCACACCAAACACAGGATTGTGTCAGGTTCACCATCTCTACTAACACTACAAGGAAACAGACGCATACAGATTTAACTGCATCACATCTCTGAAACAAGCTTGCAGTAAACAAATGTGTACTGTGTTCACGTGTGTAATAAGTCAGGCTGCAGAAATGTGCAGATGTATTTCAGTGAATTCATTTGGATTAATATGTGATAGCTTATTTATTTCATTGCATCTTTTGCTTTATACCTAAAAATGCGTGACATTTCTAAATGTAGTCACATCCCTATGAAACATGGTTGATTATCAGCTGTAGTCACAGCTGGTGATAAAGTAATTAAAATGTCCAGCTATTCAAAAATAGGGCATTCTGCACAATGAGTACTTTTTGGTACTTGAAGTATATTTTGATGCTGATGCTTCAGGGCATTGTGCTGCATTGTCGAAGCTCTCTGGGCTTCCGGTTAGAACGACCTCACAGTGTTTTATTTTGATCTGGTGTAAAGTGCATTGTGCAGAAATGACAGCATGATAGTCACATGATAAAACTGACTTTTCTTTTTTTTTTAAATTTTACTGGGTGTGCATCTTGTTCAAATGTCTTTTTCAGCATTTGTACATAAATATTCTGTATATAAATATTTGATTTTCATTTATTTTACAGAGTCCTTTATTTTGTTTCACAAATATGACATTCATGTCAAATGACATCTGCAGACTTTATAATGACCAGCAGGGGGCAGTGTATTGCAGTCTATGAGAACATTTACTGAGACCTGTTTCATGCACTAGTTTCATGTCTCATTGAATCCAACATGATGTTGATTTTGTAAATTAAGGTCACATGTTCATCACATCTAATTTCAAAACACTGATCAATTTTTAAAAAAAATGAATTCCATACCAATTGCAGGAATAAAATAGGAATAAATAACAAACGAGAAATACATACAAAACAAGAGAAAGGCACACATGAGAGAACAGGTCACATGACAGCACAGCATTATCTACCCACAATTTGAACTAAATAACAGATAGCACAGGCAATGAAAACAAACGGAAATCAGAGTAAAATTTAAAAACTTTTATTGATGTTAACTTGAAGTGCTGAATTAGCCCTGTTGTCAGTTCAAATCACTTCAATCTATAGCGCACTTTAAGGTCTTTAGACCTTGAAAAGGAATACACTGCAAGGTAAGCTTGCAGCATCTTACTTTAAGGTCAACTGTGAAACTTTGTGGAAAGCCTGAGACAAGTTGATGAGTCAGTGAAGCGCACTTCCTTCTGATGACGGCTATACTGAGGTGAGTTTTTAAGCATATCCTGAACTTTATTCATTATTAGACTTCTGACACCTGGCAAATAAACTCTCACGCGATATGAGAACATAACAGCAAAAAGCCAGTAGCTGGTACATGAATGGATAAAAATTGGATCCCTCTTAGATTGAATTGGTTGCCCTCTTATATTACGTTGTTTTGAACCTAACCGCATCCACTGAATTAATGCAGTTTTCAGGACAGTAAAAACAGAGAACTCTGATATACACAATTTCTGATTGCTGATAGTGTTTCTTAATGCAAAATGGGCTTCCATTTAAAATGCAATTGCTTTATGTTCGATCTTTAGTGAAGAAGGGTCATTTTTGATTCTGTGGACAAGGGATGCAAATGGAATGTGAAGGCAACAGGTAGTAGGGTGAATTAGGGTTTCGTGTGGTCTTCAGTGCATGAATTTTATTGCCACTTTATTTCAACTTTTTATTAATATACTCAAAAGAAAAACAAGAACCACAAAGGAGATTCTTGTGATTCTTGTTTGTGCTATCTGTTTGTGAAAGAAAGCACATTTTACCACATCATACTGTGTTTGCTGCCATTTATTTTACTCGTCCTGCCTGAGTGTCTGGGCTGCGTTTGTCTGTGCACCTTTGTTCTGGCCTTCTGCTGATGGGTTTCACATGCTGGGCTTTCCCTCTTGGTCCACACCCAGCAGCCTGCTGCTGACCACACACAGCCTACAAACTGATCCATCCATGCATCCATCCATGCATGCATGGCCTGGTTATTGTTGAGTTATCACCTCCAGCTCCTTGCTCATAACCAGGTAGATACTGGGCTGGGCCTGATCTCTGAGCTCAATAACAATGACAAAAATGCCAAACACTTTACTCTTCATGGTAAAAAATGTTTATAATACAGTAAAAACTGGATGTAGCCAAAATCAGTGTTTTATATACAGTGTAAGTGAACAACATTGCTACACTGCTGGTGTTTGATTGATAGAGGCTTTCTTTATAAGAACTATGATATCATTTCTTTTGCTGATTAACAGTTTTTATATAATTTTTATATCATATATAGCTTTCAAGAAGCCAAAGATCACTGGACGAAAAGACTACAGACCTGTGGCTCTGACATCTGGTCAGGAAGTCTTTTGAGCGCCTGGTTCTCTCCTATCTTAAGACCCTCACGGCCCCCCTCCTGGACCCCCTGCAGTTTGCATACAGAGCCAACAGGTCTGTAGACGATGCCATCAACATGGCCCTACACTTTGTCCTGCAGAATCTATGCTAGGATCCTGTTTGTGGACTTCAGCTCTACCTTCAACACCATCCTTTCAGACCTTCTTCAAGGATTGCTTTCCCAGATGAATGTGCCTGATCCCATCTGCCGGTGGATCACTGACTTCCTGACGGACAGGAAGCAACCAGTGAGGCTGGGGAAGAATGTCTTGGACTCCCGGACCATCAGCACGAGCTCCCCTCAGGGCTGTGTTCTTTCTTCTATGCCCTTCTCCCTGTACACCAACTGCCGCACCTCCAACCACCAGTCTGTCAAATTAATTAAGCTTGCAGATGACACCACCATTATTGGACTCCTCTCAGACGGGGATAAGTCTGCCTACAGGATGGAGGCTGAACATCTGGTGTCCTGATGCAGCCGCAACAACCAGGTGCTGAATAAGTGTTATTTTCATTTACCACTGGCCCAAGTACATTTTTATTGGCTTGTGAACAAAGCTGTAGTTTTTGTATTTTTAAATATTAACGCAATTTAATTGAGACATTATTTATATTATTTCACTTTCAATGTGAAAAATGCTGGAAAAACGTTGAAAATAATGGTCACCCCTGTTCGCTGCAATGTAAAATAGTACAACTGCTGTCAGCCTTCATTAAGTTGCATCATTTAAACATTTGCATATTTTTATTCAACTTCTGCAGGATGCTTTGATGAAAGACTCCCTTTTCCCAAGTAGAGGCTTTACTAGAGGTCACAGGAACAGCGCTGCTGTTTTGGATGCGGAAAAATGTTGTCTTTCACTCTACCTGAGCTCAGTGTCCCAGTAAGGGCTCCGCCTCATTGTAGCTGACGCTGAAATGTTTGTGTGGGTTGCCATGACAACACCAGAAGTGCATCTGAGATCGTGTCCAAATTCATGGGCTGCATCCTCCTGAGGACTCGGTGTTCTGACAAAACGTCTTACTTTGGCAAAACGTCCTACCGTAAGTAGTTCATGCGTTCTCGGCGGCTCTAGTGACCCTCGAACTCTCGGCTAGCTATCGAGGTGGTGGATAACATACGTCTCCCCCACAAGAGCACGAACCTACAACTTTTCTACTACTGGTTTTACAAGGCGTACACGGTAAAAACAGTTCCTTGATCATGAATATGCAAATTGTCATGACCATTGATCAACAATCATTGATCAAAGACCATTGATCGTGGAATAATCTTCCACACTGCACCTAACGTGACAAACTGAAAGCAGTCATTGGGTGGGAAACCTTGAGGAGAACACTTTTGACCTTAGAGAAGAGCTCTGCATAGAAAAGGATCAGGTTTGAACTTAGTTTGTGCAGCTGTACCTTTAACTAAGGCAAGTTCCTGCATCAACTCGTCCTGTTGTCTTTTTGAACTGTGCTTCACTATTCACTACAGATGAATGCACTGTAAACACCTGCGTGTGAGTCACTTTGGTCACTTTGACAGTTGCACTGGTAATAATAATTTTCCCTTTGTGTCCTCAGAGAGAACAGTGATGTTGGTGTGGAGGAGGAGGAGCAGTTGTCCTGCTGTGCTTTGGGTCAAGATGTCTCAGAGGATTCAGTCGCTACCAGTTGTGGCATCTCTGTCCAAAGTAAGAGTCGGTATCCGTGTGCTGATGAACACATTTTTGAAAACTTGACTTCTTGTTTTGTAGGTGCATGAAAAAGATTTCATTCGATTTTTTATGGTATAGGTTTTTTTCCTGTTTTACTTTGTTTTACTTTGAATGTTGTTTCCTTTCATGTCTCACGTTAGTTTTACTTCCTGCTTTGTGATTGTCTTAATTATTTTTCACCTGGTTTGCTAAAGTTCAGCTGTCATGTTCCCCACCTGCTCACAATATCAGGCAATCCTCAATATATACTACTCAAAACAATCAGAGGAACACACTGAAAACATAATGGCTCTCGCGTGGAGAAAAACATGCTGGAGATCAATACTGATGCAAACTGGGTGATGTGTTAGAAACGAAAGGATTCAATTGTTTGTTGGAAATAAATGATCAAAATACTGGATACTGGCTGAATCCAAATACAAACAGAAAATCAGAGTAAAAAACGCTGCAGCAGGCTTTTCCATTTGGCTCTGATT
Source organism: Diplotaxodon limnothrissa (assembly GCF_057381915.1). Lineage (NCBI taxonomy): Eukaryota > Metazoa > Chordata > Actinopteri > Cichliformes > Cichlidae > Diplotaxodon > Diplotaxodon limnothrissa. The sequence continues at coordinate 9,855,841 of NC_140597.1, read as the reverse complement.
TCATAGCAGCAGCTCAAAATGAAATAGTTTGTATGGCTGCGTGTGCTGCTGGGCCAAAAGTTTAGCTGGTCATTTGTAGATTTTTAGATGAAATAAAAAACGAGCTCTTACTTTCAGACTCCAGCCCCGCCCTTCAGCAGCATCCTGCTGGCTGGCACAACCTTGCCATTGGCTGCTGCCAGGGACTCAACAGGTTAGAACAAAAATATAAATATTATATCTGAGTTCTTATGTGGACCCGCCTTCCAGACACAACGTCACCTTCCATGAATGTCCACAGGTTAGCGGCCCTCGCTCTGCTGGTCCTCCAAAGTAAGAAAAAATGAGAAAAAATAAGGAGCAGACCAAGCAAAAGAGGGTATTTAAAGAGACAGTGCTCTTAAGGTGCATTTTTGGCGAGTTTTATTATCTAAATGTCATTGTGTCACTTTCTTATGAGGCTTCAGTGAACTGAAAAAGCTTCTGGGATGAGAAGCGAAACGTCTTCAAAAAAGTTAAAGAAGTCCGGTTGCTTTTTTCCCCCAAGCTCCTTAGAGTTCTCTGAAAATGGTCAGGTAGAAGGACTGGACTGAAAATGAGTAAAAAAGCAGCCAAAGCCCAAGGAAGTTGAAAGACTGGAAACTATTGCTGAGGTCATGTCAGTGTAAAAAGTTACCTACAAGTCTGGCACCTTGGAAGCAAAACATAAAGAAATAAGGTGTAAGGCCAAATGTTTGGTCCTGCAGCCAACCGGACCATGAAATATAGAGCACAGGTGAACAAAGTGAGGCAGCAGTTTGCTGATTTCCACCTTGTGCCTTTCATGTTGATCAGCTTAGTAGTTTGCCAGCTTTCTAGCTGTTAAAGACTTTTGGCGAGAGGTTATTCATATTTGAACTCTAATTGAACCCCTCTTTTTTACTGTTTTTTTGTTTGTTTGTTTTTGGGTTTTTTTGTTGTCTTAGATGGCCTGACTCAGCAGGTGGGGGCAGTTTCTGAGTTCACCTTCGTTCAAACAGTGCAGAAATGGTTTCGCTATGCTCCAGACCGGATGGGTGGTGCAGGACGCCCGATATCCAGCCCCGTCATGGAGTAAACTAAAAACAGTAAATAATACATTTAACAAACAAGCAAGCTCTAAATTCAAGCGGAGAGACTGCAGACGTAGCCGCACCATTCCAGGGATTTTTGGTTAGCATGAGGGGTCTAGCCAGGACCCTTACTGGATACTGGGTGGGAATCGAACGTGCGACTCCAAAGATGTGTAGTATTACCACTACACTATCCAGCTGCGCTACACTATCCAACAAAAAAAGTTTTTAGAAAATTTGATAAAGTCTGATGCTTAATATTGTAGGGATATTAATATCCCTACAATATTAATACGGATTAATAACACAGAGAAGTCATACTTCTGTTATGACAGAATTAATTGGGTAAATTATATTTACAATTGTAACATTGTAAACTTAATGTTATGATTTTACATTATATTAAATTGTAACATGATGTAAAATCGTAACATTGTAAACTTAACGTTACAATTTTACATTATGTTGCAATTTAACATAATGTGAAATTGTAACATTGTAAACATAATGTTACAATTGGAACATCAGTCCATCTATCCATGCATCTTCATCTGCTTTATCCGAGGCCGGGTCGCGGGGGCAGCAGCCTAAGCAAAGAGGCCCAGACCCAACACGCTGTGTACTCACCTTTGCTAAGTACATGTGAGATCTTGAATAAAAAAAACAAAACAAAACACACTTTTCTTTTCTGTTTTATTGAAAGCACTTTACAGAAAGTGTAATTGTTTGTAATGAAGAAAGAAGTAGGTAGGTTTCCATGTGTAATTAGTGTGTGATAATGCTGCAGAAGAAGCTTAATGTGTACTTTGGAAAAACAATGGGGGAAAAAGCTGGCTGAAGAAGAAAAGATAAATGTCCTTTTTTTTCAAGCCTTCTCTGGCCAGCCGTTTCAGTGCCACGGCCCTTGCTTGGTGGGCGGGGAGACGTGCACTGGCGTTTCCTTTTTGCTTTTTCCTGCTCTCGCCAAGTCCTCCGCCCGCTCTACATCTTTCTTATTAGCTTTTATTACCCGAAAATCACAATCAAGAGATGTTGAATAAAAAAAAGAAAAGAAAAGAAAAGCTACTTTTGTTTTGTGTTTTATTGAAAGCACTTTACAGAAAGTGTAATTGTTTGTAATGAAGAAAGAAGTAGGTAGGTTTGCATGTGTAATTAGTGTGTTATTGCAGAAGAAGCTTAATGTGTAGTTTGCAAAAACAATGGGAAAAAAAGGTGGCCGAAGAAGAAAAGATAAATATCCTTTTTTTTAAGTATTCCCTCGGCCGGTCGTTTGGCTTATGACATGTGGCGAGGACTCTGCTACAGAACTCCGCCAGTTCGAACCCCCCACGAACTCACTGCCACGGCCCTGCGCGGGGGGCGGGGAAACGCACTCGCATTTCCTTTTTGCTTTTTCCTGCTCGAGCCAAGTCCTCCGCCCGCTCTTCATCTCTCTCATTACCCCTTATTACCTTACACTCATGCCTTTGCCTTTCACCACTTCAAAACGAAGCCTACTTCAATATTACCTTCATACGCTCTCTTTGCTTTTGGCTTTCCTCATGCTGTGTACTCACCTTTGCTAAGTACATGTGAACAGATCTTGAATAAAAAAAACAAAACAAAACACACTTTTCTTTTCTGTTTTATTGAAAGCACTTTACAGAAAGTGTAATTGTTTGTAATGAAGAAAGAAGTAGGTAGGTTTCCATGTGTAATTAGTGTGTGATAATGCTGCAGAAGAAGCTTAATGTGTACTTTGGAAAAACAATGGGGGAAAAAGCTGGCTGAAGAAGAAAAGATAAATGTCCTTTTTTTTCAAGCCTTCTCTGGCCAGCCGTTTCAGTGCCACGGCCCTTGCTTGGTGGGCGGGGAGACGTGCACTGGCGTTTCCTTTTTGCTTTTTCCTGCTCTCGCCAAGTCCTCCGCCCGCTCTACATCTTTCTTATTAGCTTTTATTACCCGAAAATCACAATCAAGAGATGTTGAATAAAAAAAAGAAAAGAAAAGAAAAGCTACTTTTGTTTTGTGTTTTATTGAAAGCACTTTACAGAAAGTGTAATTGTTTGTAATGAAGAAAGAAGTAGGTAGGTTTGCATGTGTAATTAGTGTGTTATTGCAGAAGAAGCTTAATGTGTAGTTTGCAAAAACAATGGGAAAAAAAGGTGGCCGAAGAAGAAAAGATAAATATCCTTTTTTTTAAGTATTCCCTCGGCCGGTCGTTTGGCTTATGACATGTGGCGAGGACTCTGCTACAGAACTCCGCCAGTTCGAACCCCCCACGAACTCACTGCCACGGCCCTGCGCGGGGGGCGGGGAAACGCACTCGCATTTCCTTTTTGCTTTTTCCTGCTCGAGCCAAGTCCTCCGCCCGCTCTTCATCTCTCTCATTACCCCTTATTACCTTACACTCATGCCTTTGCCTTTCACCACTTCAAAACGAAGCCTACTTCAATATTACCTTCATACGCTCTCTTTGCTTTTGGCTTTCCTCATGCTGTGTACTCACCTTTGCTAAGTACATGTGAACAGATCTTGAATAAAAAAAACAAAACAAAACACACTTTTCTTTTCTGTTTTATTGAAAGCACTTTACAGAAAGTGTAATTGTTTGTAATGAAGAAAGAAGTAGGTAGGTTTCCATGTGTAATTAGTGTGTGATAATGCTGCAGAAGAAGCTTAATGTGTACTTTGGAAAAACAATGGGGGAAAAAGCTGGCTGAAGAAGAAAAGATAAATGTCCTTTTTTTTCAAGCCTTCTCTGGCCAGCCGTTTCAGTGCCACGGCCCTTGCTTGGTGGGCGGGGAGACGTGCACTGGCGTTTCCTTTTTGCTTTTTCCTGCTCTCGCCAAGTCCTCCGCCCGCTCTACATCTTTCTTATTAGCTTTTATTACCCGAAAATCACAATCAAGAGATGTTGAATAAAAAAAAGAAAAGAAAAGAAAAGCTACTTTTGTTTTGTGTTTTATTGAAAGCACTTTACAGAAAGTGTAATTGTTTGTAATGAAGAAAGAAGTAGGTAGGTTTGCATGTGTAATTAGTGTGTTATTGCAGAAGAAGCTTAATGTGTAGTTTGCAAAAACAATGGGAAAAAAAGGTGGCCGAAGAAGAAAAGATAAATATCCTTTTTTTTAAGTATTCCCTCAGCCGGTCGTTTGGCTTATGACATGTGGCGAGGACTCTGCTACAGAACTCCGCCAGTTCGAACCCCCCACGAACTCACTGCCACGGCCCTGCGCGGGGGGCGGGGAAACGCACTCGCATTCCCTTTTTGCTTTTTCCTGCTCGAGCCAAGTCCTCCGCCCGCTCTTCATCTCTCTCATTACCCCTTATTACCTTACACTCATGCCTTTGCCTTTCACCACTTCAAAACGAAGCCTACTTCAATATTACCTTCATACGCTCTCTTTGCTTTTGGCTTTCCTCATGCTGTGTACTCACCTTTGCTAAGTACATGTGAACAGATCTTGAATAAAAAAAACAAAACAAAACACACTTTTCTTTTCTGTTTTATTGAAAGCACTTTACAGAAAGTGTAATTGTTTGTAATGAAGAAAGAAGTAGGTAGGTTTCCATGTGTAATTAGTGTGTGATAATGCTGCAGAAGAAGCTTAATGTGTACTTTGGAAAAACAATGGGGGAAAAAGCTGGCTGAAGAAGAAAAGATAAATGTCCTTTTTTTTCAAGCCTTCTCTGGCCAGCCGTTTCAGTGCCACGGCCCTTGCTTGGTGGGCGGGGAGACGTGCACTGGCGTTTCCTTTTTGCTTTTTCCTGCTCTCGCCAAGTCCTCCGCCCGCTCTACATCTTTCTTATTAGCTTTTATTACCCGAAAATCACAATCAAGAGATGTTGAATAAAAAAAAGAAAAGAAAAGAAAAGCTACTTTTGTTTTGTGTTTTATTGAAAGCACTTTACAGAAAGTGTAATTGTTTGTAATGAAGAAAGAAGTAGGTAGGTTTGCATGTGTAATTAGTGTGTTATTGCAGAAGAAGCTTAATGTGTAGTTTGCAAAAACAATGGGAAAAAAAGGTGGCCGAAGAAGAAAAGATAAATATCCTTTTTTTTAAGTATTCCCTCGGCCGGTCGTTTGGCTTATGACATGTGGCGAGGACTCTGCTACAGAACTCCGCCAGTTCGAACCCCCCACGAACTCACTGCCACGGCCCTGCGCGGGGGGCGGGGAAACGCACTCGCATTTCCTTTTTGCTTTTTCCTGCTTGAGCCAAGTCCTCCGCCCGCTCTTCATCTCTCTCATTACCCCTTATTACCTTACACTCATGCCTTTGCCTTTCACCACTTCAAAACGAAGCCTACTTCAATATTACCTTCATACGCTCTCTTTGCTTTTGGCTTTCCTCATGCTGTGTACTCACCTTTGCTAAGTACATGTGAACAGATCTTGAATAAAAAAAACAAAACAAAACACACTTTTCTTTTCTGTTTTATTGAAAGCACTTTACAGAAAGTGTAATTGTTTGTAATGAAGAAAGAAGTAGGTAGGTTTCCATGTGTAATTAGTGTGTGATAATGCTGCAGAAGAAGCTTAATGTGTACTTTGGAAAAACAATGGGGGAAAAAGCTGGCTGAAGAAGAAAAGATAAATGTCCTTTTTTTTCAAGCCTTCTCTGGCCAGCCGTTTCAGTGCCACGGCCCTTGCTTGGTGGGCGGGGAGACGTGCACTGGCGTTTCCTTTTTGCTTTTTCCTGCTCTCGCCAAGTCCTCCGCCCGCTCTACATCTTTCTTATTAGCTTTTATTACCCGAAAATCACAATCAAGAGATGTTGAATAAAAAAAAGAAAAGAAAAGAAAAGCTACTTTTGTTTTGTGTTTTATTGAAAGCACTTTACAGAAAGTGTAATTGTTTGTAATGAAGAAAGAAGTAGGTAGGTTTGCATGTGTAATTAGTGTGTTATTGCAGAAGAAGCTTAATGTGTAGTTTGCAAAAACAATGGGAAAAAAAGGTGGCCGAAGAAGAAAAGATAAATATCCTTTTTTTTAAGTATTCCCTCGGCCGGTCGTTTGGCTTATGACATGTGGCGAGGACTCTGCTACAGAACTCCGCCAGTTCGAACCCCCCACGAACTCACTGCCACGGCCCTACGCGGGGGGCGGGGAAACGCACTCGCATTTCCTTTTTGCTTTTTCCTGCTCGAGCCAAGTCCTCCGCCCGCTCTTCATCTCTCTCATTACCCCTTATTACCTTACACTCATGCCTTTGCCTTTCACCACTTCAAAACGAAGCCTACTTCAATATTACCTTCATACGCTCTCTTTGCTTTTGGCTTTCCTCATGCTGTGTACTCACCTTTGCTAAGTACATGTGAACAGATCTTGAATAAAAAAAACAAAACAAAACACACTTTTCTTTTCTGTTTTATTGAAAGCACTTTACAGAAAGTGTAATTGTTTATGATGAAGAAAGAAGTAGGTAGGTTTCCATGTGTAATTAGTGTGTTATTGCAGAAGAAGCTTAATGTGTACTTTGGAAAAACGATGAGAAAAAAAGGTGGCCGAAGAAGAAATGATAAATGTCCTTTTTTTTCAAGCCTTCTCTCAGCCGGCAGTTTCAGTGCCACGGCCCTCGCTTGGGGGGTGGGGAGACGTGCCCCCCAAGGAGACCTGCTAGATTGTTCAGAAGGTTGTTCTCATCCATCCAGATGGAGGATCACTAACAGGAGCGTGGAAGACTCCAGAATCCACTCTGGCTGGAATCCGGTGGATATGCAGTGTGTACAGGTACAGGACCATTTAAACGGACAGCATTTATAGAATGACTATTAAAAGTCAGCGAGTGTCAGTAATGTTAATGTGGTTATGTTAGTAATACACCGAGTGCTAATATAAGAGCTTTAAGATGCATTTGTAGATATTATTACGTGTTTTACCGTCTTTATGGTGCTAGCTTAAAGTTACGGTGTAAACGTTAGCTTATATTGGAGGAAAGCTGTTACTGGTTAAACGATGTTAGCACAGAAATATTAGCTTCTGTCATGACTGATGAAGTTACTAGTTAATAAAGTTTTCAGTAAAGTGATTAATCGCAGCCACAGGTTGACAGCAAATATCTCGATTAGCTTCAGTGCATCTGTAATAAATATGTGCAAGTTTCAGTGCTTCGTTTAAACTGTATGATACTTATACTGACCCAGGGTCAGTGTAAAATACAATCCTAGCTGTGTGAACAAAGCCACTGTAAATTTAATCCTGCATGACAAACCTCAGGATGCAGGTTATTATTACTCTTTCCTGCTGGCACACCTGAGAGTCAGCTAGAAACTTATAGTGACGTGGACATCATGCAAAGACTGCCAGACTCTGTAATACTGCAAATGATCAGTGACTCAGGTTAACACTAAACTTCAAACGGTACCTCTGTGTGCTGAACATCTAGGATTGAGTCAGGCTGCATTGACTGTGGGACTTTAATGTGTTAAAAGCAGGTTGAAGACGGCTCAGAAACATTTGAAGATTAAAATTTAGCATTATGGCTGCTGGTGGTTTGTAATATCTACTCAGCTGTATTTTTGTTACTAATTTATGTTTGTTGTTGTTTAACACAGATTTCAGAAGAGCAAATATGCTTAATAGTTTAACTAGATTTCATTTGTCAGTGTTTGACTGCTGAGTCACCGGAAGAACTCATTTCATTCATTCTCCATATGATGTTAATTTACAGAAATGTTTCACAGGAACTGATTTCTCCCAAAGGTTGAACTAGTGTGTTTCCATAGATTACCTCTGTATGAATGTACTTCTTAAATGAAGGCAAGTGTTTGTCCTTTTTTGTTCCTCAGGTACAGTACGTGATATCAAGGGCAGGTGGTCAACACTGGGGACAAGAAGCAGACATACTTCCAAGAGGGAGCTGCAGTGAGGTCAGAGGTCAGAATCTGAAACAGCTCAGGTTTATATTTTAGAGGTTATAAAAAATCAAAATGTATTTATAAAGAAACCTTTAAATAATAGTCATAATTATGATTATTATAAGAAATATCAAACATTTAAGTGGATTTTCTGTTACACATATTGTGTTAGCCCTGCGATAAACTGGCAGCCTGTCTTTGTCCTGTATCAGCTGGGATAGGCTTCATCCTCCCGCAACCTTGAATTGGATACATTTTATTCCAATTATGTAATCTGATCATTTACAAACTCAAGGTATCTAATCAAAATGTAAGTAATAATTATAAAATGGGAAAGCAGAAATAAGTGTGACATAAATGTAAATGTGTGAGCTGACATAGAGCTACATGCAGTCTGAAAAACCTTTGTTGTCAAGTTTGCAGGTATATCAGCACGAGACATTCTTACATAGAAGAGACATTAAAGTCTCTAACTCAGTGAAGCATTATTGGTCCCGTCTGTTTGGATAAATATAGTAAGTTGATGTATGTCCATTTATTGACACATTTTCTTAAGTGCTTATCCAGTTCAGGATCACAGTGGAGCTGCAGCTGGATATGTTCACTAAATAAACCTTACAAAAGTTAACAATAAACCTGCATCCATGTACGTTGTTGTCCACAGGATGAGAAAATCAAACTGGAACACTGTGGAACATGTTAATAAATGTTTGTGTGTTTATGCCTGTGTCTTTCACAGGAGGCGCTGGAAGGTTTCCCTAATAGTTCCTGGTGAATCAAAGCAGAACCATAAAGGTTGCTGGACTGCATGATGGCCTTACCCCTGAGCAGTCATCCTGTTAAAGGATGAACCAGTTAGAAGCTGTTTTCAAAGTAGCTGAGCAGATTTCATCTCAAGTAAGCGATTAACTGTTTGTTCATCTGTTCCGCCACTTAAAGAGCATTTAAGGACGTCTTTTGAGTGTCCAGTTGAATTAATTCTACTGGCTCTCATGGTCATTTGTTATTATAGTCATATTTTTCATGTTCATCCAGCTATTTAGTAAATTCTATCTATTTAGTAATATCCGTCAGCTATAAAATGTAATATAAATATAAAAATATCTAAATATCTCCTGCCCTTTATGTTTTAATGATGTAAGTCTGTTATCGTGTTACATTAGCATTCCTCACATATCAATGAGATGCTGTACAGTACAATCCTACTGACACAGCAGAGGGATAACGACAGCTATTCAACATCGTTACACGACACATTCGAGCTGCATGACGCAGACAAAGTGACTAAATCATCTTTTTGTGGTTTATTGTCTTCAAACCAGCAGACAAAGCCGATGGCAGAAGATGTCGGAGAAGAACTTCAGGCCGTGGACTGAAAAGGTATTTTTTTCTTGTTATCAAAAGACATTTGGAGTGGCAGCTTCTACAACTGGTTGTGCTAAAGTAAAGCTTACAGTCTAAGAAATCACAGTGTTGATATTCAGCACAAAGAGAAAAGCTCACTTGTTTGAATTTATTTACAATCATAGTTTTATAAATTCTGACTGTAAACAGCTTTTACAGCTTTGATATTGTTTGACACTCGATATCAGGTGATAGGGCTTAATTTAAAGGTTTCTGTGTCCCAATGAGCCATTTACACTGATCAGTGTCAGTTTAACTGTAACACATTCATTATTTAGATTCAACAAAGAAATAACTGAATGTAAAAAATGGCAGCCCTCAGGCAGGTTTATAGAGATACATGCATGCATTATGAAATTTATGTATCCCAGATAATTGTTATTCATCTAGTCATGGCAGACCTACCTCTTCCTCCCAAGTTAACTGCAACCCAAAATAACTAGTGGGGCTATTTACACACTCACAACCAGTGTGGGGTAAAAAGAGCCACCAAAAAACTGTCAGCCACAGATGTGCTAGAAGAGTTAGAAGCTCTACTTATGGAGAAACTTTCTAAGTCTAACAGGGGACAGGAACTCCTGCCCAAGTAACATGATATAAGCCCACATACAGCCCAGCCATAAAGTGAACCAAGTTAAAGACAGCATGGGACCAAATGCATGTAACCAGCCTGCACCCACCTGACATTTCTTCCTCCTGAATTAAATGAATGAAGGGATGAAAGTTAAATGACTACAAACCTAAAGCCACTAGTTCCCACACTGGAGCTCCCTGACACTGTGTGTTAACTGTATTTAGCTTGTATCAACAGTTGTAACAGGCTAAGCCACCTGAGACACTGCATTGAATTTGTTCCTGTCTTACTGGTTTCAGCTGACTGGTTTCAACTCAGATATTCTGCTTTTTCCTTTCAGTAGATCAAAGCAGCTCGTGCTCCTTCTGCTTCCAATTTAGAAGAAGAAGAAGAAGGTGAAGGCTTCAGCGAAGTGGCGTTCATGGTCTCAGTGAACAGTCACGGTCACACACTGCATGTGGTTTTAAAAGCAACATGTCTGTTCACCACAACAATGGAGATGAGTAATATTAGTGCAGCTATGGTTTGTTCTTGAACATCAGTTCTGTTTTCCACTTTGATCACTCAGACCAAAAAAGTGTTGTTTTCAGATTCTTTCTTTTAAATCTATAAAGCACCTGTTCATTTTTTTTATTACAATTAGTTTCACATAAATGTTAGTGTTTCCTTTTATGATCTTTTAATGCTTACACTACACTGTACATGAAATCAAACCTAATAATGAGGCAGATAACATTCCTGTTACGATCCAGACTAGTGGTCTTACTGGGGCCGGTGAACAGGACTGTAAGCTTGCCATTGTGCCAGTTAAAGTAAAATCAAAGAGAGGTCAAAGAATAGTGGAAACGTATGCCTTTCTGGACCAAGGGAGTTCAGCATCCTTTTGTACAGCGGGTCTTATGGACAAGCTGAATATTGCTGGGAGGAGGACAAAGATTCTCCTGCGCACCATGGGACAGGAGAAAGTGGTGGACAGTTTCATTGTACCTGAACTTGAAGTTGCTGGATTGGACAGTGACATGTACTGTGATATGCCTAACCTCTTCACTCAGCATAAAATGCCTGTAGATATTGGTAACATCTCAAATCAACAGGACCTGGTTGACTGGCCACATTTGAAGCATGTTCATTTGCCAGAAATTAAGGCCAATGTTGAGCTTTTGATTGGCATGAATATGCCCAGAGCTCTAGAACCTTTGGAGGTCATCCGGAGTGTAGGTGATGGACCCTTTGCCATTAGGACTGTGCTCGGCTGGACTGTGAATGGGCCACTTAATCGAGAATGCTGTGGAAGGCCAGGATGTTTGGCAACAGTTACCGCCAACAGAGTTTCTGCTGTCACACTGGACAAGCTATGGAAACAGCAGTTCAAGATGGATTTTCCTGAGAGCAGCAATGATGAACAGATGGGGCTGTCAAAGGAAGACTTGAAGTTCCTGGAATTGGCCAGCAAGATGGTGACTTTGGGGGATTGGCACTACAGCATTGCCCTGCCACTAAAAGACCGAGACATAAGAATGCCTGACAACTGTGCAATTGAGCAACGAGCCTTAGGTTTGAAGAAAAGGTTCATCAGAGATAAAGACTTTCATAAAGACTACACTGCCTTCATGACAGATCTTATATCTAGAGGATATGCAAAGAGAGTCCCAGTCACAGAATTAGAGCGCCAGAAATGGGGAAGGATTAAACGTAACTTTGTTCCTGGAGATGTGGTCCTTATAGTGGATGATTCTGCACCTCGTGGTTCTTGGCTCATTGGGAGAGTCACCGGAGCTGCACCAGATGAAAGGGGGCTTGTGCGTCAGGTCTGGATTAAGACCCCAACCAGCCATGTGTGCAGACCCATCACAAAGATATGCCTTCTTCAGGAGGCCTCTGACCCATGACTATGACATTTTTGACACAGTGTGACATAACTAACTTTGAATTGACTTTAATGTTATGAGATGTACATCAGACTGACTATATTTAGGCTAAGTGCTGGTAACCTCTGGCCTATGACTGACTGACCATGTGCAGACAGAAGAAAAGAAGAGAAGACATGAGAAAATAACTTTGGTGGACTTTTGAGTATGTTATGTTGTCTCACTGGGTGTCTGTGATATGATGAAGTGTGTGTTGTGAGTTATGGTGTTGGATGTGTAATTATTACTGTAAAAATGTAATAATTAGGGGCCGGAATGTTGTGGATAGGCGTAGCTTTGGGTCACGTGGTGTCAGTAATAGTGATTGCTATATCACCTGTTCACGGCCCGAGGGAAATTTTGTGAATGAGTGGGTGATGGGGGAAGTCGACTTTTGCTGACCGCTCAAGCGTCCCAAGGCGTTCCCAGGCCAGCCGAGAGATATAATCTCTCCAGCGTGTCCTGGGTCTGCCCCGGGGCCTGCTCCCGGTGGGACATGCCTGGAACACCTCACCCAGGAGGCGCCCAGGGGGCATCCTTGTCAGATGCCCGAACCACCTCAGCTGGCTCCTTTCGATGTGGAGCAGCAGCTGCTCTACTCTGAGCCCCTCCCGGACGGCCGAACTTCTCACCCTATCTCTAAGGGAGAGGCCAGCCACCCTTCGGAGGAAGCTCATTTCTGCCGCTTGTATACGCGATCTCGTTCTTTCGGTCACTACCCACAGCTCGTGGCCATAGGTGAGGGTAGGGATTGTAACATTGTAAACATAATACAATTTTACATTATGTTACTGTCAGAGTCGGACGGTGCCCCGACCGGTCGACCTGTGTGTGTGTGTTTTTTTGTTCTCCTCTCTCGCTCCGCTTTTTCTCCGCTGCGATTGTTACCTCCGACCCGTAAGTGCTGCCACTCTGAGCTGCCTAATAAGCCTGGACGCGATCGAGACGGAGAGACGGAAGGGGACACTTCACTGATTCTAGCGAGTTTTGTGGACACACGAGGGGAGACGGGGAGAGGAGCACTGAAGGGACTTGCACTGTGGATAACTGTGGATTGATTTTGGCTTCACTGTAAATAAAGACACTGTTCAACTTAAACGAGAGGTCCGCGTCTAGGTTCGCTAACTCACCACCCTTAACAGCTACAATTTAACATCATGTAAAATTGTAACATCATGTTTACAATGTTACAATTTGTAAATTGTAACATTGTAAACATAATGTTACAATTTTATATGATGTTAAACTGTAACATAATGTAAAATTGTAACATTATGTTTACAATGTTACAATTTTACATTATGTTAAATTGTTACATAATGTAAAATTGTAACATTATGTTTACAATGTTACAATTTGTAAATTGTAACATTGTAAACATAATGTTACAATTTTATATGATGTTAAACTGTAACATAATGTAAAATTGTAACATTATGATTACAATGTTACAATTTTACATTATGTTAAACTGTAACATCATGTAAAATTGTAACATTATGTTTACAATGTTACAATTTGTAAATTGTAACATTGTAAACATAATGTTACAAATTTATATGATGTTAAACTGTAACATAATGTAAAATTGTAACATTATGTTTACAATGTTACAATTTTACATTATGTTAAACTGTAACATAATGTAAAATTGTAACATTATGTTTACAATGTTACAATTTGTAAATTGTAACATTGTAAACATAATGTTAACAATTTTATATGATGTTAAACTGTAACATCATGTAAAATTGTAACATTATGTTTACAATGTTACAATTTTACATTATGTTAAATTGTAACATAATGCTTAACAGATAATGGTTATCCTCTTTTTATATCATACATCATTGTCTCTGTAGGAGGGTCTGGAGCACCCCCTGCTGAGCCGCTGGGCTCAGTACCTTGCAGGCAGGTCCGACGATGACTTCATCATCTCACCTGAGCTCAAAATTCTGGTGCGTGAAGGCGTCCCTCGGGAGTATCGGCAGAGAGTGTGGCGCTGTTTGGTCCGAGCCAGAACTTTGACAAGCCAAGAGTGCCACATGCAACGCTATCAGCAGGTACAGCTGTAGAGAGAGAGAGTGCTTTATCCGCACCTGAGCACAGGTGGCTCCTCCTTCTTCCTGTTGGGAATGCTGGCGAGCACTCAGTAATCCTGTTCTGTTTCCAGCTGTGTGAGAAGAGTCGGACAGCTCCTAATCCTGCCTCCAGGCAGGTCCAGCTGGACCTTCACCGAACCCTGACGACCAATCAGCACTTCTCCTCGCCGTCCAGCCCCGCCCTCCAGCCCCGCCCTCCAGCAGCTCCGCCGCATCCTTCTGGCCTTCTCCGGGCATAACCTTGCCATTGGCTACTGCCAGGTACTCAACAGGTCAGAACAAAAGTATAAATTTTATATCTGAGTTCTTATGTGGACCCGCCTTCCAGGCAGAACCTCACCTTCCATGAATGTCCACAGGTTAGCGGCCCTCGCTCTGCTGGTCCTCCAAAGTGACGAAGACGCCTTCTGGTGTCTGGTGGCAGTGGTGGAAGCCATCATGCCTCAGGACTACTACACCAAGAATCTGGTGGCCTCTCAGGTCAGCAGACACACTCACCTGCTGTGATCTGTTTTAGTGATCAGTGAGGCTGATCTCTGTGAGTCTTTGTGCTCAGGCGGACCAGCGCGTGCTGAAGGACTTCATGGCGGAGAAGCTTCCTCGCCTGGCATCTCACTTTGAGGATCACAACATTGACGTCTCTCTGGTCACCTTCAACTGGTTCCTGGTGGTTTTTGTGGAGAGTCTGCCCAGCGACATCCTGATGCCTCTGTGGGACGCCTTCCTGTATGAGGGTACCAAGGTACCATACACCCGAACACACCATGACAGAAATGCAGACAACACTTGAATGCACCACAGTAGTGTCCATGGAAACAAAAATGATTTTGTTTTCACCTTTAGATGTCTTTATTTACATTTTAGGAGTAATAAGACATTGTTTACTAAGCATGGGGAACTGTCATGTGACATGAAATAGGAGTGGGAAAGCAGATCATTCTAGTAACGACCTCACAGTCTACCACAAGCAGCGTAAATCCAGACGATGAGCGGGACAATGGCTTTGGGCTTGTTTCTGCAATGTGACAAATGCAGCACAGCTTTTACATCGTTTGTCTCAGGAAATAAAATCACAGTTCAGACACAGAAATATATACCACACAGGGATAAATGCTGACAACAGCTTCAGCCACGTAGATCTAACCCAAAAGTTTAATTTAAACTTAAAGCTCAACTACCAAGTAAGTTAATATTATCTGGCAACTGAGGAACCAAGTGGCTTATTGGAAATCGATCAGAGCTGTAATGAGTAAAGGGCCCAACTGCACCACAACTGAAAGAGTAATTTTATGACTCACCTCCTCAAAGTTTCCAATTAATTGTGTGGCGTGAGTGTCCTGTTATGAAATGAGTGTCTGTGCTGCAGGTGATCTTCAGATACACTCTGGCTCTGTTCAAATACAAAGAGGACGACATCCTGAAGATTCACGACAGCGTGGAGATCTACCAGTACCTACGCTTCTTCACAAAGACCGTCTCCAATGCCAGGTACGCACTCGCCTCCACCCGCCTTAATCTACGAGCTGTTACACTCTCAGAAGTGTAGCGGATGTAGCTGTTGAATCTTTGAGCTTCAAACCCTTTTTACTGAAATTTTGTGAGAAGTTTAAATTTCCCTGATCACAGTAACAAGGATTTAAAGATTTTTAAGTATCTGCAGCTCTCGGATACATGTGGTCCAGTCAGTCCAGTATTTCCTGCTCAAACTGCAGTACCTGAAGTATCAAGCAGCATAAAACAGAAACACTCAAGCTGATCAGTTTCCAGTTCCTCTGTGTTGGTGATCGAGTCCTTTCCACCTGCGTGTGTCCATGCAGGAAGCTGACCAGCATCGCCTTCAACGACATGAACCCATTCCCCAGCCGGCTGCTGAGGAACCGGCGAGTGCTCCACCTGGAGCGCCTGCAGGCGGAGCTGCGTGAGCTGGAGGAGCAGCACAAGGAGTTCATCACCGAGAGCGTCGTACGGAAAGACAAAGAGCTCGACGTCATGGTGAGCGAGGACGACGAGGACCTCTGATCACACGGGATGCTTCAGCTGCTCACTTCGAGACGACGATGAGTTTTCCATGAGTTCAAGAGAATTTCACTAAACCGGCTGTTAACTGGTTTCCTTCACACTAAACACAGGATTGTGTCAGGTTCACCATCTCTACTAACACTACAAGGAAACAGAAGCATACAGATTTAACTGCATCACATCTCTGAAACAAGCTTGCAGTAAACAAATGTGTACTGTGTTCACGTGTGTAATAAGTCAGGCTGCAGAAATGTGCAGATGTATTTCAGTGAATTCATTTGGATTAATATGTGATAGCTTATTTATTTCATTGCATCTTTTGCTTTATACCTAAAAATGCGTGACATTTCTAAATGTAGTCACATCCCTATGAAACATGGTTGATTATCAGCTGTAGTCACAGCTGGTGATAAAGTAATTAAAATGTCCAGCTATTCAAAAATAGGGCATTCTGCACAATGAGTACTTTTTGGTACTTGAAGTATATTTTGATGCTGATGCTTCAGGGCATTGTGCTGCATTGTCGACGCTCTCTGGGCTTCCGGTTAGAACGACCTCACAGTGTTTTATTTTGATCTGGTGTAAAGTGCATTGTGCAGAAATGACAGCATGATAGTCACATGATAAAACTGACTTTTCTTTTTTTTTTTTTTTTTTACTGGGTGTGCATCTTGTTCAAATGTCTTTTTCAGCATTTGTACATAAATATTCTGTATATAAATATTTGATTTTCATTTATTTTACAGAGTCCTTTATTTTGTTTCACAAATATGACATTCATGTCAAATGACATCTGCAGACTTTATAATGACCAGCAGGGGGCAGTGTATTGCAGTCTATGAGAACATTTACTGAGACCTGTTTCATGCACTAGTTTCATGTCTCATTGAATCCAACATGATGTTGATTTTGTAAATTAAGGTCACATCTTCATCACATCTAATTTCAAAACACTGATCAGTTTAAAAAAAAAATGAATTCCATACCAATTGCAGGAATAAAATAGGAATAAATAACAAACGAGAAATACATACAAAACAAGAGAAAGGCACACATGAGAGAACAGGTCACATGACAGCACAGCATTATCTACCCACAATTTGAACTAAATAACAGATAGCACAGGCAATGAAAACAAACGGAAATCAGAATAAATTTAAAAACTTTTATTGATGTTAACTTTAAGTGCTGAATTAGCCCTGTTGTCAGTTCAAATCACTTCAATCTATAGCGCACTTTAAGGTCTTTAGACCTTAAAAAGTAATACACTGCAAGGTAAGCTTGCAGCATCTTACTTTAAGGTCAACTGTGAAACTTTGTGGAAAGCCTGAGACAAGTTGATGAGTCAGTGAAGCGCACTTCCTTCTGATGACGGCTATACTGAGGTGAGTTTTTAAGCATATCCTGAACTTTATTCATTATTAGACTTCTGACACCTGGCAAATAAACTCTCATGCGATATGAGAACATAACAGCAAAAAGCCAGTAGCTGGTACATGAATGGATAAAAATTGGATCCCTCAGGGAGGCGCCACCACTTGATCTTCTCCACCGTCGTGGTTGGTGTTCTTCGTCGTCGTTGGCCAAGGTTGAGTCGGAGATCCATCACAAGTAGCCGATGTTGAGGGCCAATATTGGTTGATGGTATGACTTTTACGTTCGTGACTAGGCTGAGATGGGGTCTTCGGACTAGCCAGTAGTCGATTTGGGTGTCTCTGCCGCCGCTGGAGTACGTGATGAGGTGTGCCGGCTTCTTTTTGAAGAAGGTGTTGGTCACGGCAAGATCGTGGGCCTCTGCGTAGTCCAGTACCCAGCAACCGTCGTCGTTTCTGGTCCCAAATCCTTGGCCGCCATGGAATCGGTGATATCCGTCTCTCCCCTTGCCTACATGTCCATTTAGATCGCCGCCTACCGCCACGTGTTCCTCAGGGCTAATCGTTTGCAGGTGGTCGTCGAGGGTGCGCCAGAATTCTGTCTTCTCCTCGTCGGGGCAGTTGGTCTGTGGTGCATAGCAGGAGATAATCCGTAGGACGGTCGGGTCGGCGTCGATCTTCACTGACATGATGCGATCCGATATGCGGGTAACTTCGACCACGTTGTGCCGGAGCTTTATTATTAGACTTCTGACACCTGGCAAATAAACTCTCACGCGATATGAGAACATAACAGCAAAAAGCCAGTAGCTGGTACATGAATGGATAAAAATTGGATCCCTCTTAGATTGAATTGGTTGCCCTCTTATATTACGTTGTTTTGAACCTAACCGCATCCACTGAATTAATGCAGTTTTCAGGACAGTAAAAACAGAGAACTCTGATATACACAATTTCTGATTGCTGATAGTGTTTCTTAATGCAAAATGGGCTTCCATTTAAAATGCAATTGCTTTATGTTCGATCTTTAGTGAAGAAGGGTCATTTTTGATTCTGTGGACAAGGGATGCAAATGGAATGTGAAGGCAACAGGTAGTAGGGTGAATTAGGGTTTCGTGTGGTCTTCAGTGCATGAATTTTATTGCCACTTTATTTCAACTTTTTATTAATGTACTCAAAAGAAAAACAAGAACCACAAAGGAGATTCTTGTGATTCTTGTTTGTGCGTTTGCTGCCATTTATTTTACTCGTCCTGCCTGAGTGTCTGGGCTGCGTTTGTCTGTGCACCTTTGTTCTGGCCTTCTGCTGATGGGTTTCACATGCTGGGCTTTCCCTCTTGGTCCACACCCAGCAGCCTGCTGCTGACCACACACAGCCTACAAACTGATCCATCCATGCATCCATCCATGCATGCAGGATGGAGGCTGAACATCTGGTGTCCTGATGCAGCCGCAACAACCAGGTGTTGAATAAGTGTTATTTTTATTTACCACAAGAGGGAGATGCACTTAAATCTCTGAAGCACAATTGCTTAAGCTTAAAAATCAGGTGGATCTCATGAATAATACCCTTATATAAGTATTGGATCCTCAAGGCTATAGATGCAGGTTAGTGGCTCTGAGTTTTACTGGCCCAAGTACATTTTTATTGGCTTGTGAACAAAGCTGTAGTTTTTGTATTTTAAAATATTAACACAATTTAATTGAGACATTATTTATATTATTTCACTTTCAATGTGAAAAATGCTGTAAAAACGTTGAAAATAATGGTCACCCCTGTTCGCTGCAATGTAAAATAGTACAACTGCTGTCAGCCTTCATTAAGTTGCATCATTTGAACATTTGCATATTTTTATTCAACTTCTGCAGGATGCTTTGATGAAAGACTCCCTTTTCCCAAGTAGAGGCTTTACTAGAGGTCACAGGAACAGCGCTGCTGTTTTGGATGCGGAAAAATGTTGTCTTTCACTCTACCTGAGCTCAGTGTCCCAGTAAGGGCTCCGCCTCATTGTAGCTGACGCTGAAATGTTTGTGTGGGTTGCCATGACAACACCAGAAGTGCATCTGAGATCGTGTCCAAATTCATGGGCTGCATCCTCCTGAGGACTCGGTGTTCTGACAAAACGTCTTACTTTGGCAAAGCGTCCTACCGTAAGTAGTTCATGCGTTCTCGGCGGCTCTAGTGACCCTCGAACTCTCGGCTAGCTATCGAGGTGGTGGATAACATACGTCTCCCCCACAAGAGCACGAATCTACAACTTTTCTACTACTGGTTTTACAAGGCGTACACGGTAAAAACATTATGCTGTTATTTGTTAAGCACTTGTGCACCTTGTGAAAAGAAATAAGTGGCTGAGATGGATGTCATATGTGCTATTGATATTATTTTACTCGTTTCTAGTTTTCACGGTGCTCCATGATTGTGAGAGGAATAAAAAAGAATTGTGGACATCAGTACGAAGCATGGATTCTTTTGACCAGAGTAGATACACTGGTCCCTTGAATATACTAATCTTTTTGAGGTGGGTGACTGTTCCTGTGTATTTACAGAAACAATGGTTGTGATAACCTCAGCTGTTTCAGAGGGTGACTGTTCGTTGCTTTGCGCACTTTTAAATCTGTATACAATGGTTTGTTCCCTTTTTGTGTTCTGAGGTTTAAACAAAGATGTACTAGATGTATTATACCGGTCCCTCGAATCTACAAATCTGTTCATTTTCATCTGTGTTTACAGAAACACTGGGTGTTGGAACCTCAGTAGTTTCTTTTTGGCTGACAGACTCTGGAGCTGTACCAGAGGAATAAAGAGCTGCAATGCTTTTGTGAACCTGACCTGGGAAGGGAGAGAAATATATTTTTGTTTTGTTTTTGTTTGTCTTCTTGTTTTATTTGATTCCTTGTGGGATTTGGATCCAACAAGTAAAGTATGCATATTATGCACACACACAAACACACATGCAGCTATTACCATTTCTTGTATTCTTGAATAAAGACATTGATCTGACACATTTAAAATGCAGCCAATTGTTTTTATTGTTATATTATTAAGAAAAAAGAAAAGGTGGGGGTGGGGGGATGTAAAGAAGAGCTTAAAGGAAAGGGCTAGAGGAGAGAAAACCCCAACAATTAGCAGGGCATTTTTTACTTGGACAAATTGTTAATAAAGTTTCCATATCTGTAACAATGATGACAGTATAATTGTTTATAAACAATTATATTGACAATTATATGTGTCCAGTATGTTGGCTCATTTTCTTTTACTTTTTGCATTTGAAAATAAAAGTTGGGCTGATTTTGACACCATTACAAGAAGTGTTGTTAATGATTCTTTTTGAATTAAAATCAGGTTACCACAAATTGTTTTTTAATTTAATTTCATTTGAAATGTTTGTCAGTGGGTAAACAATTCGTAATGCAAAGTCAGAAACATCGAGTTATTCTTGTACTGCATGCTTGCAATAAATAAGTTGTCCTAACAGTCAGTCAAAGGAGCTTGGAAAGAAAAGCATCTGGACTTCTTTGAGTTGAAGTGACTGATATATATATTTTTTGTCTGTTTGTTTTGTTGGTTTTTGTTTTTTGCCCTTTATCACCATTCCTCTTCCCTGCTGTTTTTCTTTCCCTCTTTCTTTCTCCCCTTTCTTTCCCCCAGTCATGTCTGTCCTATGTGTAGCAAGTGAAAATAAAATAAACAATAAAAACAAAGGTGAATCAAATAGACCAATACGGCAAGGCCGGGATGGTCCATTTGGTAAAGTAAATCCGTTAGTTATAATTAACATAATGTACAATGGTAACATTCTGTTTACAATGTTACCATTATACATTATGTTAAATGGTAACATTATGTTTACAATGTTACCATTTCACATTATGTTAAATGGTAACATTATATTTACAATGTTACCATTTTACATTATGTTAAATGGTAACATTATGTTTACAATTTTACCATTTCACATTATGTTAAATGGTAACATTATGTTTACAATGTTACCATTTTACATTATGTTAAATGGTAACATTCTGTTTACAATGTTACCATTTCACATTGTGTTAAATGGTAACATTCTGTTTACAATGTTACCATTTCACATTGTGTTAAATGGTAACATTCTGTTTACAATGTTACCATTTCACATTATGTTAAATGGTAACATTCTGTTTACAATGTTACCATTTTACATTATGTTAAATGGTAACATTATGTTTACAATGTTACCATTTTACATTATGTTAAATGATAACATTCTGTTTACAATGTTACCATTTTACATTATGTTAAATGGTAACATTATGTTTACAATGTTACCATTTTACATTATGTTAAATTCTACCATAATGTAAAATTGTAACATTGTTTACAGTGTTATATTATGTTAAATTGTAACATTATGTGTACAATGTTACAATTTTACATTATGTTAAATTGTAACATAATGCTTAACAGATAATGGTTATCCTATTTTTATATCATACACAGTTGTCTTTTTCACAGGTATTGATGGTAATTTGCAGTGGTTTAATATTGATTGAAATACCTGTGAAGTCCTGTTGGTTTTTAATGATGATTTTATTGTTGTTTCAATATTATCCAAGGGTGCAAACGTGGTGGAAAATCAAAATCAGAATTTAACATTGATCCAAGATCAGACCCTAACATTGTTTCAATATAGGACAGCGAACTGGATGAAAGTGACAGCGAGTACGAGAGGATCCCGGAGTCAGGCCTAAGGAACAGTTAGGAGATCAGGGGTCAGTTAAAGGTTATCAATATCTGATGTGTGTAGGTAAGCAATAGTGTGTGTGTGTGTGTGTGTGTATGTATGTACTTCTATGAACATCAACTTGGTGTTTCTTAAAATGATAACTTATTCTTATATAAACAAGGGGCCCAAAGCTCCTAACAAGTAGGGGTATTGTATTGGCTTGAGGCAGTCAGGTCATTTGACATCAACACCACCCATCCGGCCTGTCTAGCATGGACAACCACATCACGAGTCCATTAAATCATCTTTCTTCCACATCCAGATCCACACTTTGACCTTCGGCAGGTCGTCTTGCTCATGTCTAGAGTTGCACTCATTTGAAACGGGTTAACAGCTGAACAGTTGTACCTAATAAATCGGCCAGTCAGTATGTGGATTTTGGCTAAAAAAAATTTTTAAGTGTCACAAAAGGGTAAGAAGACAGATTATTGTTCAGATCAACAGAAAAATAACCACCAATGTGTCCTGTCAGGTTGTGTACATACATTTCCACGTGGGACCATTTGTTGGATATTTTCGGGCATTTCGGAGGCCAAACGATTAATCTGTCAATCATATTCCCTTCTGATATGATAACACACAGATCTTGAAAGTCAAGAAAGATACCAAGCACAGATTCAAATTTTCCTTTTTATTATTTTTCTTAAAAAACAAATATACATAAGAAATGATAAATATAAAAAAACAACCCAGAGCCAAAGAAAAAGTTCTTCAATGTTACAAACCACTTCGTACTGCAGAGAAAACAAACACTAGTGTTACACCTGACAGTTAAACTTGTGTTGCCTAAAGTCTTAACTTTTTCTTGTTGCTATGAAGCCGTCCCTCATGAAGACAAAGAGTCACATCCGAAGGAAACAAAGACGTCAGAGTTTTTAGTGCTGTGGATCTAACAGCAGATTATTCACACCGTACGAAGACGACGCGCTGCAATACGGAGCTGGGACACATGGACATGCAACTTTACTACAACACCGGCCCTTCATCTGCTCCGATCCGGGCCCGAGGAAGCAGGCAAACAGTCTCAGATTGCCTTATTTAAAACCTACAACCGAAGTGAGAAGGGTGGCATGTAGAGGACGAGTTAGAGACACTCCAATGTTAAAGAAAGATCACTGCCAAGGCTCAGAAAATCACATCTGAATAAAAATAAATAACCTGTAACTGGTTTGGTTGGTCTGTTAACAGGATTACTCAAAGAGCTGTGCACAGACTTAAAGGTTGGCTCAAGTTGCAAGTCTTTAAACTTTAAAGAGCTAGATTTGGGATTCTTTTTACCGTTATGGGTAATAAAAATCGATAAAAAATACAAATGGACATTTTAGGACATTATATCAAACTGACCACTGATGTTCTTAAGAAAATATCAGAGTAGTCTGGGTTGAGATGTTAATAATCGGGAGAGAATATGCAAACATGTTATTAAAATGTTGTTAAGTTTTAAGTGCTACCCCCAGCCTCCTAGCAGATGCACCTACGACAACATTTTCAGAAAACTTGACCTCTGACCTTCACATTGAAGTTCAGGTCACTAAAAGGTGAACCTTTTATGGCTGAGGGGTAAAAAGCAAGAAACAACTTCAAGGCTCTGACAAATGGACCTATAAACTTCACAGGAGAATAAATAAGACCATTTTAGCTGTGACTGCCGAGATCTCCAAATACCAAAGATATGATATCACACCTGAAGAGCGGCATGCAGAAACGGGGGCAGGTTAACCGTCCTCTTCAGGTTCTGTGAAATACTACTGACCACCTAAAACCTTGGTCACACAAACTCAAAGAACCAGCTCAAAGGAGGGATTAAATCGAATTTCCCAGAGGAACCCACCCGAGGGATTAATAAAGTTCTATCTTATCTTATCTTATCTTATCAAACAAGAGGAAGTCGTCCTGAATACATCTGCTCTTCTGCTTTTAGTTATTTCCTGTCATACTGAACAGGTTTCAAATAAAGAATTTCTCAAGTAATCCCTGTGAGCCAAAAGCTCAGGTTGCCACTCTAAAGGCTTAGATTCAAAGAGTTGTTTTCCTCTTTTGAAGCTGTATGACGTAGGGCACAGTAGCCCCACCCACCTCCTGTTCAGACCACTTATTATAATTACTAAAGCCTGAAAAAACACTTTAGTTAACTGAAATACATAAAGCAAATCTTTGGGAAAAAATAATGGTGATGAACTGAAACAATGTTGTGAAGTAAAAAAAAAAAAAAAAACATACATGAAATTTACTTTGTATTTGGATAGTTTTTGTGAGTTTGGTCAAATTTGTCGAGACTCAAAGCTAACCCATTCTAAACTTCTTAAAGTAGAAAGACGAGATGCAACCTGATAACCCTCCAGTAACGATGAAGTTTTTATACTTTATTTTAAAGAAGAGGTGAAATGTTTTCACATAGGCTGTAACCTAAATCTCACTGAGCTACAAGCAGCTCAAACATCACAAACACCAGGTCACGTTTGTGACAGATCTGGGGCTCAGTTCAGGTTTTGGAAACATTCTTTACCTTCTGAGACGAGACAGAATTTGACTTAAATCAGCCTTAAATTTGTGTTTTGTGTTTTTACCTGTGTGATTTCAAACTGGTGCTTCTTTTTTTTAAAAGCTGTTTTCTTTATGCAAATTTGACAGATTTGACCTTAAAGTTAGATGCACCCTGTGTTTAAATAAAAAAATACAATAAGATCCACTGAAAAAAAAAAAAGCAGTCTGATTATGACAACGCTGCATAAGTCAGTCGATACAAAGATTCTGATTGGAGTGTCACTAACCCACAGCTCACCTGCTGACCCTATACCTTCAGCAGCAGCTTGACCTCTGCGTGCCGACTGGATGGATAATGGTAAATGAAACGTACAATTAATCAGCAGACAAGGAAGTGGAGCTGAAATGTTTCATTCCAAGAAGAAATAGAGTTAAATAAATAACAAATTTGCTTTGTTAGTTTATGATTTTCACATAAAGTCCTTAAACAGGCCGGTCACGCCAGAAAACCCTCTAAAGTTTCTTAATTAAAACAATTCTGTAGAGATGTCTGGACAAAAATACCCCAAAGTGAAGTCTGTTTGTGTTTTAGGAGACACACCACTTAAAGCCTGATGAGGATTTTACTGTTTTTATATCACCACGTTTGTTTTCAATCTCGTTTTTGTCATTATTCCAATCACACTGATTGATTTGAGTCCTGTATATAAGTGTCTGTACAAATTCTAACTGAATACTTGAAATGATCAGACTTTTCTGATGTTGGAATGAAACTTCTCAGTTCCAGGTTAATCTGCAGTCAAATTAATCTGCCCGGCGACAGCAGTCACATGGTCCAAACTAATCTAAGTGTATCTGAATAGCAGGAGTTAAATATTTCCTTTGATTGCTCTTAGTTTTTTCTTTTTGGGACGTTTAAACATGAATAAATGTGTGTGTGAGAGAGTGTAAGTGTGTGTGGTAATATCTGAGCTACGAACACTGTTCATCTAAAATACTTTACAGCTAATTCAAACGGACGTCAGTGATGAATGAACTCCATCTTTAGTGCAATTAGTTAACATGCTCAGAGCATCAAGTGCGGCGACCACGGCCTCGCTGCTTTTTCACACACATGCGCTTAATAATTGAAAGCTGAATGTCAGACTGAGGTCCAGTTTTCTGCACACGGAGAGATTTTCCACAACAGCTTGTGAATCTGTCGGGTTGTTTTGTTTTTGTTTGGAGGAGACGCTCCTCAGTTTGGCCTCTCTGAGCGGTTTATCTGTCAAAGTGAAGGTGTTTGGCAGAGACAAGGTGCATGATGGGAACAGTCGCAGCCTAAACACCGCCGGTCGGAGCCAATCAGCTGCGCCCATTAACATCTCAGGAACAAAAAGTGTTAAACTGCACACAGATGTTCATCGTCACAGACTCAGACCAGAAACATGTCAGCAGGTCGATGTTTGAACACAACAAACTTTAAACGGACTGAACCCAGAGAACGTCCAAACTCCAGACTTCATCCTTAGGATGTCTCCATGGAAACACCTTCAGCTTCAGTTTACTGTAAACAGCTTGTAAAGGCAACATTTCTTGAATAATGTGAATGAAAGTTGCTGTTTCCACTGATGCAAATGGTAAAGTGCCCACAAGCTGCAGTTCCTCTAACATCCACCGGAGGCTCCAGCAGTGAGTCAGTCCCCATAACCCCCCATGTTAAAACTTACAGCAGAAATAAACATGTTTACAGTTTATATAAAAACGTTTTTTGTCTCTATAGATAATTTACACCTTCATAACACGTCTACAGGTCAAGAATGTTTTTATAACTCACCTCTTTAAATTATATTAAGGCTTGAAGTTTGCATAATTAGGGGTGTGGTCTATTTGACTGACAGCTGGATAGTGATACAGCTGACTGTAGCGGCTAGCTGTCTGCTAGGCTTCACCTCAAGTAACTGGAGTTAGAACTGGACCTCTGCACCATGTTTGTTGAAGCATTTTTTTGCAATTATCTGACCAATAATATGGCTGCTGTGAGGTTTCTGTACTAACTGACTGTCCAAATGTTCTGAGCTTCAGTTTTGGTGAGGGAAATTTTAGGATTTTATTTGCAGCACTAATTAGGTTCTAAACCTTTATTAATTTCCCTCCATTTTGAACCTGGTTTCCAATGGGAGGTACTCATGTGCAGATCATCATAATGATTTAGGATTTGGGATGATATAGGAGTGTTCAGTCTACACAACATAACTGAACTGTAGGTCCCCAAAGTGCCCAGATAAGGCCAGACATGTTTGCTATCTGGGTTAAGTCTGTATTTCAGTCTGAAGGAAGGACGCTTGGATTCAGCCTCACACACAGCTTAACCTGCAGTGCAACAAGGCAACATGTTGGCCAACCAGGAGAGCAGTTTCCTCGGCAGCACCGTTGCTCTCAAATCAAAAGTTTCACTTTCTTCAGCACTTGACTCAAGACATTCTGATAACTCAAACTCACATTTTGGGCAACCTTTCTTTCTCAGGTTGCCCAATGAGTTGCCTTGTTGAACAATAAAAGGAGATTAAACCTCTGACAGTCGAGCCATTGGTCGGACTTCCTGCCTGAGGCGAAATTAATCATTGAACCTGGAACATGTTGAACAAAAGGAAGCAGGAAGACTTGTTGTCGTTGTTGATGTGGTCACATGATGCAGTTTTTTTTATTGCTGACTGAACTCAGCCGTCACATCTCCCACCGTCTTCTCAATGGAAACAACAATTTGATTTGTGGCCGTTTCAGAGACGGCGGTTTCGGCTCTGGACAGGAAGTGGGATCCGGGTGATTGTTTGTTGGAGCATCCGTCTCTGACGCCAGTAAACCATTTTGAGCCCCGACCACAAGGGGACTCGGCTGATTGTTACAGCCTACGAGGTGAGAGTCATGTGACTGATGGAGACAGTTTTCTATAGGCTATTTATAGGTCTGATATGCATCAAAGATTCTGTCCTGATATGTTTAGGCAATGCACAATACATATCTTGGTGTTTGAAATGACTGATTGATATTTTTTAAAAAGAGCGTGATTTCAAATGTATTGATTTATCAGTCAGGAAACCTTTTAAAATTATTTTCCACTGTTCACAGTCAATATGTTATCTGCAGTGGGTGGCAGAAGGCCACGCCCACAAGCAGATGCACAAACAAGAACCATGAGCTGCTATGTACACAAGATTTTCTCCACTTTACCCATATTAAACAGCTTTTCTTAAACAAGTAACTGAAGCTGTTACACTCCACCAGACCCCATTCATCAAAACAGTAATTTTACCTCAAAGAACACAGGAGTTACTCATCTACTGTTGCCACAATTGAATAGTTTGTAATATTGTGCTACTTTGGTGTTATAATGCATTAATTCGGACCTAAACTAATGCATTAAAAAGCAAAAGTCACACAAATAGGTCAATAACACTCATTTTCAGTGTTAAAAAAATCCCTGTTTTTGTCAAACAAGTCTGGTGGATTTAAAAAAGAGCCACTAACCCCGTCTTCTCCACAAGCTCTGTTGTCCTTCCTAGCTGCAGGAGAACTTCAGGCTTCAGCAAACTGAAGGTGCTGCATTAAGGAGTCACATAACTGGTCTCATGACCCACACCTTGCAGGTTGTAGCAGTAACTACGGTAGAAAAAACAAAAAACGCACACTCGTGGTGATCCATCCCACATAGAGTCTGACAGCCTCGGTATGACCTGGACAGATCTCGTCCACCAAATAAATGGAGTTTTATGGCTGCTGTTCCGCCTGTCCACAGGCCCCGTCCCTTTGATGACTTGGTTGACGAGCTGTTTTCCGCGATGCGCGGGTCGTCTCCAAAACAAACGTTAAGACAAAAAACGGAAAAGTGGCTGAAAACTGTTAGGAACTGAAGAGTGAGCGATGAGTTGGGGTGAGTTTTATAAAAAAGGACATCACTACGAAAAAAATGCATCAGCCGGTTTAAAATCTGCAGCGCTTCAATATAAAGTGCTTCATTACATTGTTACTTTTTTACAGTTTCTTATTAAAATATTGTTTTCCCTGGAGTGAAACCATAGTAAACATGTTACACGTTGGTAAAAATAAACATTTGGAATGTCTCTTTTTAACAAGTCCCATTGGCTGATTTTGGTCAAGCTGAACTCGTCCCCGGAGCCTGAAACAGCAAAACGGTCATATGGTTAACACAAGTCATTACACATTACAGGCAGTCACACAGGGTATGGACGAGAGAGCAGAGCATAATGGGAGATGAAGGTGAGTCAGGTCCACATAGCTGGAGCAGGGTTTGCTTATTTCCTAGTTTTTCTCACTAAGTTACTCACTTAAAAGTTTTTAATATTATTATCATTATTATCATCATCATTATTAGGGGTGTAACAATTCTTCAGTTGGTCCCTTATTTCCATGAGAGTTCCAATCTCTGGGGATCCTGTTTCATGGGGACGCTCATGGGGATGCTTAGAATAAATGGGGCCCTATGGACTTAGAGCTAAAAGGGGTAAATGTTGTGGTAAAACCCCTTTCCTCGAGTACTACAGCACCATTTACTATATCTTACATTCTGATATCTGGCTTCATACAAGCAGTAGTTTCCAGATAGCATCACCTTTAACCACCACTTTGTCTACAAACACTTGTAAGATCTATGTAGCTATTGCCACCAAAGGACGACCTCCTGGCATAAATCCTAAACTGAGCAACCATTAGCAAAACAATGATAGTTTTTAGGCAAAATTGGCTTCGCTGTAAGACTAACTGAAGGACCTTGGTGTTATATTTGTAAAAGATTAGCCTAGAAGCTGCCAAATATGTCATGGTCTCCGTGCCTGCCCGGTCGGCCCCACAAGGCTACAATTGCTGTTGCTGTTTTCTCCCTCTCTGCCTGGGCGGAGCTCACTGTGGGCTCCCGCCCTTGGCCCACACACACACCTGACAACACTCACCCATCATCACCGGGAGCACTATTTGAGGCTGGAACACAGATCCTCTCGTCGCTGGATGATTGTACCCCTAACGTTAGTTTTCTCACAGCTCTTGTGCTTCATATCCGTGACTTGTGATTAGTTGGTGACCTGCCTTCTCGTCTGCTTCAGATTCCCCCCCGGACCTGCGACCTCCCTGCTGCGGGAAAGTGTGTGAGTGTGAGAGAAGAAGACGTGAGCGAGTTACCCTGTGATTTCCCCCCCGGAGTTTTGGATCCCTTCACTGTACATATATTGCACTGCACTGTAAATAAACCACACCTTGGAGATACCTTACCGCTCTGCGCTTGAATCCCTGTACCAGATCGTGACAGAATCATCCAGCCACGGAAATGGATTCAGCAGACCCAGCGGTCTCGACTCCCACCCTCGCCACTTTGGCCGCGATGCTGGCACGCCACGAGCAGATGTTCATTCACCTTCGAGCAGAGCTCGCGAACCTCACACAGGCCGTGGCTCGGCTAACACCGCTACCGGCCGCTCCTCTGGTCGCCGCTCCTCCGTTGGAGGCGCCAGTTCCAGCTGTAAGTGTCGCGCCACCTGTTCACGTTGACAGATTCCTCCCTACTCCCAGGGCTTTCACGGGAGAGATTGATAAATGTGCTGGTTTTCTCACTCAGTGTGCCCTTCAGTTTCGCCAGCAACCGCAAACCTTTTCTACTGATGGTGCGAAAATCGCTTATATCGTCCAGTTACTCCAGGACCGTGCTCTAACCTGGGCTCAAGCTGCGCTTCAGGCGGAGCCGGACATCACCTTTTCTGACTTTCTTACTAAGTTTAAAGGTGTGTTTGACAGGAAAGCCACAACTGCCACCGCCGGCCAGCGCTTGCTTGCGCTTAAACAAGGTAAACGCAGCATGGCTGATTTTTCTATTGACTTTTCTACCTTGGCTGAACAGGCGAAATGGGGGGAAGAGGCCCTTAAAAGTGCATTGCTCACTAATATTAATGAGGAAATAAAGAATGAACTAATGCTCCGTGAACTGCCTTCCTCCCTGGATGCGCTTCTGGTTTTGTGTATGCGGGTGGACGATCAGGTGCGCGCACATCGGAGCGCACGCGCGCGTACGGGGCATGCCCCGCTGGACTTTTGTGGGACCCCTACTGCAGCCCATGGGTCGTGTGACGCCGACACCGGGGATGGGGAAGAGCCCATGCAGCTTGGGCGCTCACGGCTGTCGCCCGCGGAGCGCCAGCGCCGTCTTGCCTCCGGTGAGTGCGTTTATTGCAGCCGTAAAGGCCACTCTGTCTCCTCCTGCCCAACGCTGGCAAAAGGGCGCGCTCACCAGTGATCGTGAGGGTGCTGGTGGGCGATCTGTCGAGTGAAAGCCCTCTCCCCAGGCTTCTTTTGCCGGCTACTCTGCGTGTTCGGACTGTTTCTCATTCTCTCTCCGTTCTCATTGACTCTGGGGCTGAGCAGAACTTTATTGACACCTCACTCGCCGCCAAACTGAACATCGCCTTGGAGCCTCTGTCGCGCCCCCTCCGCGTTCACGCACTGTCGGGCCAGCGCCTGCCTGACATCACTCATGTTTCTGAATTCCTTTCATTATCTCTCTCTGGCAATCACGCAGAAAGGATTTGTTTTTTTTCGTTTAAGGCTCCTCTCACTCCGCTGGTTCTGGGTCACCCCTGGCTTGTCCTCCACAACCCGCATATCGACTGGGAGAAGGGTGCCGTACTAGGTTGGAGTGTGGCCTGCCATATGAACTGCCTCCGGGCTGCGGCTTCCCCCGTTTCGCTCCCACCCACGGCCTCGCCGTCGGATGCCCCGGACCTCTCGATGGTTCCGCGGGTTTATCATGATCTGCGGGATGTTTTTTGTAAGGATCGGGCGCGGTCCCTTCCCCCGCACCGCCCGTACGATTGTGCCGTCGATCTTCTTCCTGGAGCTCCGCTGCCGTCTAGCCGCCTGTACAGCCTCTCCCGGCCCGAGAGGGATGCTATGGAGCGTTACATCTCGGAGTCGCTGGCGGCAGGGTTGATTCGCCCCTCCTCTTCCCCTGTCGCGGCTGGGTTTTTTTTCGTGGATAAGAAGGATGGTTCGCTGCGGCCGTGTATTGACTTTCGGGGCCTTAATCAGATCACTGTTAAGAACAAATACCCTTTGCCGTTGCTTTCCTCCGCCTTTGAACTGCTTCAAGGCATGACCGTCTTTACCAAGCTGGATCTGCGCAACGCTTACCACCTGGTGCGCATCAGGGAGGGGGATGAGTGGAAGACCGCGTTCAATACGCATCGGGGCCACTTTGAGTATCTTGTGATGCCGTTTGGGCTGACTAACGCCCCCGCAGTGTTTCAGGCGATGGTTAATGATGTCCTTCGTGATTTTGTTAACCGTTGTGTATTTGTGTACTTGGATGACATCTTGATCTTTTCTAAGACTCTCGAGGAGCACAAGGTCCATGTCCGGCAGGTCCTGCTACGCCTTCTGGAGAACCGGCTCTTTGTGAAGGGGGAGAAGTGCGATTTCCACGTGGCGTCAGTGAGTTTTCTGGGCCACATTATCGAGAAGGGGGACTTGCGGACTGATCCGGAGAAAGTGCGGGCTGTGGTGGAATGGCCTACTCCTCCTGATCGCCGCCAAGTGCAACGTTTTTTGGGATTCGCCAACTTTTACAGACGGTTCATTCGTGATTTCAGCAGAATCGCTCTCCCTCTCACTAAACTCACCTCTCCCAAGGTTCCCTTCCAGTGGGATTCTGCCGCTCAGCGAGCCTTCGCCCTGCTCAAGGACAGGTTCACCACC
The DNA here is from genome assembly GCF_057381915.1 of Diplotaxodon limnothrissa. Taxonomy (NCBI): domain Eukaryota; kingdom Metazoa; phylum Chordata; class Actinopteri; order Cichliformes; family Cichlidae; genus Diplotaxodon; species Diplotaxodon limnothrissa. The sequence goes on along the minus strand of NC_140597.1, from coordinate 9,823,564 downwards.
GCTCCCATACTCCGGCAACCGGACCTTACACGGCAGTTCGTTGTGGAAGTGGACGCGTCGGACTCCGGGGTTGGGGCAGTTCTGTCTCAACAGATGGACGGTAAGCTGCACCCGTGTGCCTTTTATTCTCGCCGTCTCTCCCCAGCAGAGTGTAACTATGACATCGGGGACCGGGAGCTTCTGGCCGTCAAGCTGGCCCTGGAGGAGTGGAGACATTGGTTGGAGGGAGCAGCACAACCATTCATCGTCTGGACGGATCACAAGAATCTGGAGTACCTGCGCTCTGCTAGACGTCTCAATTCCCGGCAAGCCAGGTGGGCACTGTTTTTCGCTCGTTTTGACTTCACTATCACCTACAGGCCAGGAACACGGAACGTAAAGCCTGACGCCCTGTCCAGGCAATTCTCCATCACTGGGGAGGACTCGGACCCTGAGCCTGTCCTCCCGGCCGCCTGCGTAATTGGAGCCATCTCCTGGGAGATCGAGGGGCTCATCCAAGAGGCGCAGGAGACCGAACCGGATCCTGGCACTGGTCCACCTGGTCGCCTCTTCGTTCCTTCAGCCGTCCGCTCTCAGGTTCTCCAGTGGGCTCACACCGCCCGCTTTTCATGCCATCCTGGGGTCCTCCGCACCTGCTCGTTCCTCCGACGTTACTTCTGGTGGCCTGCTATGACTAGGGATGCCAAGGAGTATGTAGCCGCCTGTTCGACCTGCGCCCGGAATAAGCTTTCGAACCGCCCTCCACCGGGTCTTCTGCAGCCTCTCCCTACACCGGCTCGACCATGGTCCCATGTTTCTTTGGACTTTGTCACGGGCCTGCCGCCCTCCGCTGGTAACACCGCCATACTTACCATTATCGATCGTTTCTCCAAAGCTGCACACTTCGTCGCCCTCCCGAAGCTCCCCTCGGCCTTGGAGACGGCCCGGCTCCTCACCTCCCATGTGTTCCGTCTTCACGGGATCCCCGAGGACATCGTCTCGGATAGGGGGCCGCAATTCACGTCCCGTGTTTGGAGGGAGTTCTGCTCCGCACTGGGGGCCAAGGTCAGTCTGTCTTCCGGTTTCCATCCACAGAGTAACGGGCAATCGGAGCGGGCCAACCAGGAGCTGGAAGCTGCCCTCCGCTGTGTCACTTCGCACAACCAATCGACCTGGAGTGAACAGCTTCCATGGATCGAATACGCCCACAACAGCCACACATCCTCCGCCACGGGCAAGTCTCCCTTCGAAGCGTCCCTGGGCTATCAACCACCTTTGCTCCCGGCCATCGAAGGTGAGCACTCCGTTCCTTCTGTACAGGCTCACCTCCGCGGGTGCCGTCGTGCCTGGCGGGCGACTCAGGCTGCCCTGCTCCGTACTAAGGAGCGGAACAAGACCCTCGCTGACCGTCACCGGACACCGGCCCCCGTGTACACCATCGGTCAACGAGTATGGCTGGCTACCCGTTTTGTGCCGCTACGGACTGAGTCGAAGAAGCTGTCTCCTCAGTTTATTGGCCCTTTTCCTGTTGAGGCCATTGTGAACCCTGTGTCTGTCCGCCTCAAGCTGCCGCGCAACATGCGCATTCACAATGTCTTTCATGTGTCTCAGGTCAAGCCGGTGCTCTCCAGCCCGTTGTGCCCTCCCTCCAGGGCCCCGCCGCCCCCCCGGCTCGTGGATGGTCAGCTGGTCTACAATATCACCCGCATCATGGACTCCCGGCGCCGGGGTCGGGGTTTTCAGTACCTGGTTGACTGGGAGGGCTACGGGATAGAGGAACGCTCCTGGGTGCCTCGAGCTGCTGTCCTGGATGGTGCCATGCTCCGGGACTTCCACCGCAGGCATCCAGGTAAGCCTGGTGGGTCACCGGGAGGCTCCCGTTGAGGGGGGGGTACTGTCATGGTCTCCGTGCCTGCCCGGTCGGCCCCACAAGGCTACAATTGCTGTTGCTGTTTTCTCCCTCTCTGCCTGGGCGGAGCTCACTGTGGGCTCCCGCCCTTGGCCCACACACACACCTGACAACACTCACCCATCATCACCGGGAGCACTATTTGAGGCTGGAACACAGATCCTCTCGTCGCTGGATGATTGTACCCCTAACGTTAGTTTTCTCACAGCTCTTGTGCTTCATATCCGTGACTTGTGATTAGTTGGTGACCTGCCTTCTCGTCTGCTTCAGATTCCCCCCCGGACCTGCGACCTCCCTGCTGCAGGAAAGTGTGTGAGTGTGAGAGAAGAAGACGTGAGCGAGTTACCCTGTGATTTCCCCCCCGGAGTTTTGGATCCCTTCACTGTACATATATTGCACTGCACTGTAAATAAACCACACCTTGGAGATACCTTACCGCTCTGCGCTTGAATCCCTGTACCAGATCGTGACAAAATAACCTCCAACTGATCGAGACAGTCCATCCTTCCCTGAGCCTGGTTCTGTTGGCAGTCTCTTCCTGTTAAAAGGGAGTTCTTCTCTCCATCATCTCCAAGTGCTGTTCATAAAAGTTTTGTCTGATTGTTGGACCTCTTTCTTAAAGTTGTAGGCTTTTGACGTTACGGTATTACAATGAACTGGTGTTATAACAGTTAAAATAGCCATTTTAGCTGTTTGGCTCCAGAGTGGAAAAGCTATCCTTAAACTACTCTGCAAAACTTTTAGAAGCGATTCAGGGTAAAGTGTATCCACCACAGCTATTTTTCCAGTGCTGTTACTACTGTGACAAAATACTGGGGATTTTTCACAAACTGAAACACAATCTGCACAAACCTACAAGAGCTGGAGTGGTCCTTTGCATCTCTCTGTTGTTGCTGCGCTTCTAGATTTGGTTGTTTTTTGTTTCTCTGCAGTTTTTCTTTGGTTGATTGTTGGGGGTCGCTGAAGGACAAACATACAGGATGTGACAACCACCTGGTTTCTGGTTTTTAATTCGTCTCACTCTACCAGGAGCAAACATCTGGTGGGGAAAATAATGAACCCTTTAGAATTCATTTCTGAGTCAGACCTAGCTCTTCCTAAGCTGCTCGAACTATGAGGGACATGAGTTCAAGTGATGAAATATCATTCTTTGAAACCAAATAGGAAGCTAGGACCCAGAAGAAAGCATCTTTCAAAAAACCACCTTTAGTTAACCTCAATCAGCTCCTGAAAAATAGATTGTTTTTAAATCTATGGTCCATAAACTGAACTCTGTAAACATTTTTGATTCATATTTTAAAAATTAACTAACCTGTCTTACGTCTGTTCCAATTTTATTGGTTATTCGATCATTCTGATCAGCAGGGAAGAGCAGAGTTTGCATCTCAGTTTACATAATTTTTCTCCAATCATAAGGTAGTATATCTAAAAATGTGATGACAGGACCAGAATCACAGAAGCATAAAGAGAGCCTGAGACTGAACCATGAACCTGAAGCTGCAGCTTACCATCTGCTGAGTCCTTCTTCTTGTTTAAAGCACCACAGTGAGAAAATAAGGCTGAACAGAAGTTCACTCAAACAGCAACAAAACATCAACACATTTATAAAAAAAAAAATTTTCAAATATAAAAATTACAAAAGTAAAAAATAAATAGATTACAAACAAAAAGTCAGTAGGAGTTTAGTCTCTGAGGAAGCAGCCAGCATGATGATGATGGTGATGATGGCGGCGATGTAAATGGGTTTGGCTTGCATGCGTCAGTGGGCCATCCAGTCAGCATGCTTGAGTCACCACATGCATCAGTTAGCATGTATAGGTTAGCACACAGTGTTTACGGCGGCTGATTTAACATGTGAATGGGCAGAGGGGGCGGGGTTTGGTGTGTTCAGCAGGCTGACGAACAGGAAGAGAGTGGAGGTGGGCAGGTAGACACACAGGAAGAGGACGACGTCCTCGCTGAGACAGAGGACAAAGTCAGTCTGCTCCATCAGCATCCAGTCCACCAGCACCCCCACCAACAGGTAGTACACCTGGAATTCCTGATGTTCCTCCCACTCCCCGTCACAACCCCAGTCTGGACCCACCGATGCCGCCTCCAACGAGTTCTTCTGCCTGACCACGCCCCCTCTGGTGTCATTGTCACTCACCATGGGCTTGATCTCCGCCCCTTCTGATGCCACTTCCTTCACCCGACTCCGCCCACGTTCCACAGCACGCTCCAACCGCCGGCTGCTCTCCACAAACTCCTGCAGGAACACAGAAAGGTGGACAAAGACCAAACACATTAAAACACTGCACCCCATTGATATTCAAGAAAGTCCTTTTATTAGCAATCATGATCAGAACTTTATTTTGAACATAATTATGTTTAACAATAAAGGAACTACACATCCCATGATGAATTGCAAACTGGAGATTCTACGACAAACAACTTCCCCTTCTTGAACTGACACCTGCAGGTCAATGTTCCCTCTAATTTTTCGTGTGTCTGAGCGAACACACAAACTCCCTGAGCGATCCCTTGGACCACTGGGAGCAACATTAGATGTGTGCACTGTGGTCATGCCAGCATCAAATCCATCCAAGTTACATGGTTTATTAAAATAATCAAATTACAGCATTTACATTTATGTTAGGCTACTTTTAATTAACTGCTTTAGCCCACTTACAATGAAAATTTTTAAAAATTCTTGTTCATGACCTGTGTAGTATGTTAACACTATTGAAAGTAGTCTAAGGAGCTTGGAAAGAAAAGCGTCTGGACTTCTTTGAGTTGCTTCAAGACGTTTCACCTCTCATCCGAGAAGCTTCTTCAGTTCTAAGGTCAAATGGTGGAGAGTCCCAGATTTAAACCCATTGGGAGTTTCCCCCCAAAGAGGGACAAAGGACCCCCTGATGACCCTAATCACATGAGCCAAGGTGTGAAAGTGGGTGTGGGTCACAATCAGCCAGGGTTTAGGGTGAGCTCATTGTGAAACCTGGCCCCACCCTATCATGTGATTTCCTAAGGTCAGATGGCCCAGTATGTGAGTGGGCATTAAGGCGCCTGGGGAGGGATCTCAAAACTGGATTACACATGGCAGACAGTTGGTGTCGTAAACCACCGCCTCTGTTCAAAGATGGTCGCTCACAGTGGACATAGATGGCTTCTTTCACTCCTCTTTCAAACCATCTGTCCTCTCTGTCCAAAATGTGAACGTTGGCATCCTCGAAAGAGTGTCCTTTATCCTTAAGATGCAGATGGACTGCTGAGTCTTGTCCTGTGGAGGTGGCTCTTCTATGTTGTGCCATGCGCTTGTGAAGTGGCTGTTTGGTCTCTCCGACATAGAGGTCTGGGCATTCCTCGCTGCACTGTACAGCATACACCACGTTGTTAAGTTTGTGTTTTGGAGTTTTGTCTTTCGGGTGAACCAGTTTTTGTCTGAGTGTGTTGCTGGGTCTGAAGTACACTGGAATGTCATGCTTGGAGAAAACCCTCCTGAGTTTCTCTGATACACCGGCTACATAGGGGATGACAATGTTGCTGCGTCTGTCCTTCTTATCCTCCTTCGCTGGTGTCTGATCTTCTTTTCTGTGCATCTTTGCTGACTTGATAAATGCCCAATTAGGATAACCGTATGTTTTAAGTGCTTCCTTTACATGTGTGTGTTCCTTCTTTTTCCCTTCAGGCTTAGAGGGAACATGTTCTGCCCGGTGGTGTAGGGTCCTGATTACCCCAAGTTTGTGTTCCAGAGGGTGATGGGAGTCGAACAGGAGGTACTGGTCCGTGTGTGTGGGCTTCCGGTAAACTTCGATGTTGAGGTTGCCGTTCTCTTCAATGTGCACAGCGCAGTCCAGGAAAGGCAAACAGTTATCCTTTGTGTCTTCCCTGGTGAACTTGATGTTTTTATCCACGGCGTTAATGTGCGCAGTGAAGGATTCCACTTCTTGTGTCTTGATTTTGACCCAGGTGTCGTCTACATATCTGTACCAGTGGCTGGGTACTCTTCCTTTGAAAGAGCCAAGAGCCTTTCTTTCCACTTCCTCCATGTTTTTGTTTTTGTTTTTGTTTTTGCTCACAGGCTTTCGAGCGTTTTCCTTATAAAACGCCGTTTCTTCCCGCAGGAAATATAAACAACGATAGTATTAAGGAAGAAAACCAAACATTGCATATATTTTTATCATAACTCTGGTTTTACGTGGTCTATCAACACAATTTAAAAACTGGTATAAAGTCCACACTTTTCCCGTCAATTGTTCCGTCTGTCCTGCTCACATCTCCACGTTGTCATTAACATGGCTTCACTCCACATCAGCCACGCTGCTTTGCTAGCTAAAACACCGGTGTCGGCACATAAGGACGCTGTCATAGCCTGTCAACGACGTTGATTAGCTGCGTATATACGAATGTGAATCGCATTATTGGCTGGACTATGGGATAAGGTGGCATCGTTCTAATCCCAGCAGCCAGTCACTTACTGACTAACACTGCAAAACAGAATTGTTAAAGTTTTAACGCAATGCAGATTTTCTGTGCGCAGAGACCGTGCCAGCAGTGCGCAATTGCGCATGCGCGCAGCATAGAGGGAACATTGCTGCAGGTCATCATTACACTAGCATATTTTCAGAGTTGAATGTTACCATATCAGTCCTTTTAGTAAATTCACCGAGCTCTGAGGGAGACAGACGAAAGATCTCACCATCAGAGCTTTGTCCATGAAGAACTCCTTCCCTGGAGTGCCGTCGTTGTACTTTGTATCAATGGCGAAGCAGAGGAAGAGGACGTCCACCACAATCTCAAAGATGGACAGGAAGCAGTGGGCCACCAGGAAGGAGAAAAGACACACGATGATGAGCGGCAGCAGCCACTCTGCGTAATCCCGCTGGTAGTTCAGGAGGAGGACTCCAGCGAACGCCGTCGTCGTCACAATCAGGATCTGAGGAGATATATTCAAATAAACTGATGACAGGTGGGAAAAGAAAAACTGAAATCCACTGTCCATATGCCGTGATGCTTCAAAGTTCACTAGCTACTTTTTTTCTACTAAAGACAAAAAGCAACAGAGCTCCCGAGAACACCTTAGACAGGTAACCTACAAGTCAACATCAGCTCCAGCTCTGCTGGGGTGTTTGTAAGCTAGAAATTTATCTGTCTGTGAGTGACAGGAGAATGGTGGACAAAAGCCAAGATGAAAGCCCTCCCTGCCACTAGATTTTACAGCTAAAAAACAAATGCAAAGAAAAGGAAGGAAGACGAACATAATAGCACTGTTTCTGGATCTGGCTAGCTAATAGCTCCTTTCCCCACCTATACTGGCGTATACGTATAGTATAGAAAAAAAATTTAGGCATGGCATCAAATCTCATTTCACGGGACCAGTAAAAGTGTTTAAAGTCAATGTTTTGGAAATTCTGAACTTAATCCCACAGAACTGTAAATGGAAAATGGACTGGTTCTTATATAGTGCTTTTCTGCTGTAGCTGAGCACTCGAAGCTCTCTTACAGCAACATCCAGTTAGGTGATCACACTCAAAGTGAAGATCCTTCCTCCAAAGCAGCACAAACTGGCAGGAAAAATGAAAAATCAAGCTCCCGCCTCACCTTCCCCAGGAAGAGCACAAAGTCTCCAATGGCGTTTATTGTGGCGACTCGCAGCGCGTTTTCTACCAGGATCACGAAGGCATCACGTGCAGACGTGCAGAAACTGGTGCTGTTGATGGCTGTGGCTGCATATGCATTCTGGGAAATAAAACCAGACATGGTGAGATGATCATATCAATGAAGAGAAGAGAAGAGAAGAGGGTGGAGTATTACCTGATTGAGATAGTTGAGGCACTTCTCCAAACACCACAGACAACAGATACAAGTTTTCAGCATACAGCGAGCGCACGCATTCTCCTGATAAACAACAGATAATATCAGGTTATACATAAAATGTATTTATGTTTACATGTCACATACAACACACTGTACATGTAATCATTTTTAAAAAGGATGAACGAGTTGTTAATGCAACAGAAATGTTGTTGTAGTGACGAGGAGACTTCTGTTTGAACACCAAAACATCATCAGCATACAGACAGATGCCCTTCGTATTGTTACCAAACCTTTAAAGGACATCAAGTCATTCTTCTGATGTTTTTTTTCCAGATTGATCATAATTGGTGAAACTGTTCAATGAATCACTTCCGTGTAATCTTAGCAACAGTGTGTTCGCCACTGACAGGTTCACATTGTTCTTGTAAGTGACAGTGTCATGGTAAGGTTCCCTACTGAGAAATAAAATCCATAAACCTATGCACATCTCAGGATTCATCAGGAGTTTCAAGAGGGCATACAGAAAAAGAGAAAATCTGCCTAAATGCTTTCTTTAACTAATTGTTACATAAAATCAATTTAATGGGATCTGGTGAAATAACATTTACTTGGTTGGTATATATTCAGTTTACACTAAGCACTGTCCTCTTTAAAAATTATTTATTTGAATAAATAAAACTTTGATTTTAGGTATTTTGTTTGCATCTTATTGCTTTATTACTTCATGTTTAGTAAAAGTGAAAACTAATTTTTTCAGCGTTGGATTTCTGGCGTGTGGCAGCCTGTTACGGCAGCTCTGCTCATTTCTGAGCTTTTTTCTTATTTCCTCTTTCCTCTCTTCTTGTAACTTTCTAACTTAAGTCTTAGCAATTATATTCTGCCATCATGCACTACTGCTTTGCGCTAGTTATAGCATTTTATTCTATTTTTATATAGTATGTTATTCTTTTATCTTATTCTATTCCATTGTTTTTCTTAATTTTTGCTGCTGTAACTTTGCACTGTCCACTTTCTGCTGTGACACAAAAAATTTCCTAGATGTGGGACTAATAAAGGTTTATCTTATCTTAACAGTCTAGTAAATAAACTTTTTGTACCTTTCCTTTGAGCTGATTATGGATGTACATGAGGATGAGTCGTGGGATCTTGACCAGTGTGATGATGAAGGATCCTTTCGCAACTGTGCCCAGGTGGTACCGGACCAGCCTCAGGACTGAGGACAGGATTGGAGTCACTGGGAGTCGGTTCTTGTCCCTGAAACACAAAGTCCTGGTTAAGAGTCTTTCCTGCCATGAGACATTTAGAAGAACCTTTATGTTTCCTGAAACGAGGGGGTACACATGTGGAGAATCCACTCGGAAATCCAGAGTTTAAAAAGGCAGGCTAAAAAGATGCAGTATTATGCTGTCATTGTATACCAGAGTGACTAGAAATACAGACAGTATGATTTTAATACCTTGAGATAAAACAAGCATAATAATTTTTTTGTAATTTTGACTCTGTACACCTCCACAGTGTACTTTACTTCAAACAATTACGATATGACTGAAGCGCACTCTCTAGAAGTATCACGGCCAATGTCTACAATCAAGAGAAACCTTCAAAAATATTATCTTTTTGTAGCTTCTTGTAACCAAGCTGCAACCCACTGCTTACAACCAACAAGAGGACCAGATTAGCCAGCAGAACTACCTCCAGATCAACACTAGTAAAACCAAGGAGCTGGTGGTAGACGTCTGCAGGCACAAACATCCTCCACTGCAACCACTAAACATTCAAGGTATGGACATTGAGACTCTGGACAGCTACAGGTACCTTGGTGTTCATCTGAACAATAAACTGGACTGGACTCATAATTCAGACGCCCTCTACAGAAAAGGGCAGAGCAGGCTGTACCTGCTGCGGAGACTTAGGTCGTTTGGAGTGAAGGGCCCACTACTGAAGCGCTTCTATGACTCTGGGTTGGCCTCAGCCATCTTTTATGGTGTGGTCTGCAGGGGTGGCAGCATCTCAGCTGGGGACAGGAAGAGACTGAACAGGAGGGCCAGCTCTGTTCTAGGATGCCCTCTTGACAAGTGGAGGTGGTGAGTGACAGGAGAATGGTGGCTAAGCTGTCATCCCTGTTGGACAACATCTCCCATCACATGCAGGAGACTCTGAGAGCACTGAGCAGCTCCTTCAGTGGCTGCGGCACCCACGGTGTGGGCAGGTCTTTCCTCCCCACTGCTGTCAGACTGTACAACAAAGACTCCAACTGACCAAACACACACATCCACACATGTGCAAAAGCAATAATACTAAGTGCAATACTCTTTTCTGGCATCGTTGTATTATACTCAGTTGTATATAGCATTTGTATTCTATTTTATTCTATTATATATAGTATTTTATTTTATGCTATTCTATTGTGTACAGTTGTGTACAGTATCTTATTCTTATCTTATTCCAGTGTTTTTCTAATTTTTGCTATGTAACTTTGCACTGTCCACTTTGTAACAAAACAAATTTCCCACGTGTGGGACTAATAAAGGTCATCTTATCTTAGATTAGACTTTATGACAAAACAGCTAATGAGCCTGCACAGATAAATTTATACCAGAACGATTGCTAAAGAAAGGTATGGAGAAAGAGAGACACATGATCCTGCTGTCATTGTCCAAATACCTACAGACCAGCTGTTCATTTTCTTAAAAGTATCCAAGCTGATTTTATCCACTTTCCACCATGTTGCTTTACTACATCGATTACAGTCAGTGTCTCAGGCGAAAAGAAGCTGTCTTTTCTATTTAAATACCATCATATACCAAATTCTCCAGTGAAATATCAAGTATGAAAAAGGTATGTAAAGTGTAGTATGGACTCACCTTGTGAAATAGTACGTGACCACAGCACCGGCCACAGTCATCTGCTGACAGGCCAGGATGAACTCACTGATCCAGACCAGGCCCACAGCATGGTACCAGGTCAAGTACTGAAGAGGACCGGTCAGTCTGAACTCCGTCAGCCCCGTCTCCTCGTTCTGTACGGGGTTACCTGCACGACCACACAGAGCAAAGAGAGAAAGAATAATTTGATGACTAAAACTAAATGAAATCTGCTACTTTACATTCAACGTTCAACAGAAACATAAATCCACAGAGACAGTTTCGGGTACCGCGATTCGCCCAAATTGGTTCAAGCACAATTTATAGGATAAACGATTTACGAATGAGTCACTACAACCAAAAGGTACAACAAGAACAGAGAGAAACTGGACATGTGAACATGTGTATGTGATTGGGGGGTGGGGGGGGTTCAACCAAATATGTACCAGCTGTTTGACTTATTAGCAAAACAAAGACGAATATCTAACAGCATTGTAGTTTAAACTGAAGACAGGAGGCCAAGGTAGCAGTAGCAGAGTTGAAGGTGTTAAGATGTTCACTGGGAGTAACCAGGAGAGATAGGATTAGAAATGAGCACATCAGAGGGACAGCTCCGTGTTTATGATGTCAGCTTTTCTCTTTGACTGCTGCAACTGACCGGTGGTTCCCAAGAAGAGAAGGACCAGGATCCAGTAGATCCAAAAGAGCAGGAGGGCAAAGAAGGTGACAAAGGGCTGCAGGGTGAGGAGGGGGAGGTGTATGAAGACTTTTCCTGCTACGTGGAACAGAGCGATGGTCAGAGCTACTCGTTTCCTCATGAAGAGCATCAGCAGCAGAAGGATGATCTGGAGACAAAACACACAGTCAGTCTCGGGTTTAAAACACCAATCGATCACACTTTCTATGCTCTGTTTGATGTCGAGTACATACAGTGAATACAGTGGCAGCAACGGCATAGACAAGTAGTGCCTGTCCGCTATCTCTGGTGACCTCCACCTCCTCCTTCGCTTCCTTCAGTACTTTAGAGGAAGTGTCGTTCCCGTATAGCCGGTAGTCAATGTAGAGCCACCAGAGCACACTAGTCCCCGCTTAGACACAAAAAGCAGAGCCCTGATTTCAGACACATTTCATCTGTTTACATCTTTTAATGCAACAAACAGACAGGAAGTGATCTCACCAAGGGATCCAAGGACAACCAGTGAGGTGAGGATCCAGACGAGGACAGCAGAGATGTAACGAATGATCACCATGAGGATCATGGAGAGGACTGAAAAAGACAGGCAAAAAAAAGTGATGTTAGAGTCTCAAGTGGCCATTAGAAGAACTGCAGTTTTTGGCACTTCCATATGAGAATTAGATTTTCATCTTAGAGTTTGATGCTTGTTCTCACACAGTGCGAGGACACAAAGTCCGATGATGATCTCTTTACTGGCAGCGACGCCAGCGATCAGTCGGTGCAGAACACTGTTATCCCCGACAAACGTCACCACAGCCTCAGCAAACCTTGCGTAGCAGGAGATGTCCACCGGAGTGCAGCGATTAAACACGGGCAGCGGTTTACTGAGAATGGAAGACAGAGGTCAGAGGTCACAGAAAAAGCAAAAAAGCAAGCGACTTTGGGGTGAAAAGCTGCTACATACCTGGGTGGAACAGGTAGTTTGGGGCATTTAGTGGTCCTCTGTTCGAGAACAGGATATCTATGAGCTGCTAACTCATAGGAGCACAGCTCAGAACCTGAAAGAAAAAAAAACTACCATCATATTTTAAATAATAATAAAATAACTTCTAATACGGCCCTTTAGATGCAGAGAAGGTCTTTGACAAGGTTTAATGATCCTAGTTCTTTAAAGTCTCACTGGGATGGTCCTCTGCTACCGCTGCTGTTTACACTAGCAATTCCACTTTTGCAGTAACTGTACAATCATACCCACAAATCTATGGGTTAACAACAGGACACAATGACCATCAACTATCCCTATATGTTGATAATATAATTTTGTTTATGCCAACAGCATCAGATGATGTTTGCAGACAATATGCATGACCTAATGGAAGCACATCTGTTTCGGTAAATCAAACAGTTCCTGAAATAGGTTTTTACTGGCTTAACCATTTTAAAAACAATAAAACATAATAATAATCTTTATTTATAAACTGTTTTTCAGAACAAAGTCCTTCACAGGACAATTCAGATAAATGGTAAATGGACTGGTTCTTATATAGCGCTTTTCTACTCTCACTGAGCACTCAAAGCACTCAGTAAAATAAACTTTATAAAATACTGGCAGGTGCCAGCGCCTCAGCCTCCTGGCAGTTGAATCTTTAGGTGGCACAATCCCACTTTTACATTTTAACAAGGTTAAAAGTTGTTCTATGCTTATTGTATAATGTTGAAACAACATTAACATCTTTTAACATTTTTGCAATCAAATTGTGCCCTGGCCTGAACATCCAGAAGCGTGATTATCATTATGAAAATTCACTGAATGTAAACTGGGAAAAAGCTTTGAATGTCATTGTGTCAAAACACTGAAACACTGACACCATTTTAACTACATATTGCTTTCTGCGTCCTTGAGAAACCTGCAAAACAAAAATGCATGAATTGGATCAAGATTGTCAAATTGCAAAGTGTCAGAGATTGTCAGTTAAGTTATTAGTATGAGAAGCCTATATTATATTCTTCCTGTGTAAATACACCTATTGCATTCACAAGATTTTTAGTAAACATGACCTTTGACCTTAACCTTGAGGTCAAGGTCACCAATATTGATACTCATCCAAGATTTTTAGTAGATGTACTTATGGGATCAAGTCACTAAAAGTACAAAAAGGCACCACTGTTCAACTATAAGCTGTTCTGCTGTTCTGCTAAATTTGGGGTTTTTTGATATTCAAAATATTGGTATTCTAGTCCTCAAGTTATAGAATCAGTATGATCTTAACATGCAGACTTTCATGGTTTTCACATCCAAGCTGATGGTCAGGGCGAGCGCTGGGTTTTTCCACAGTGCCGGCGTTTCCAACTCTGAGCGTATCCGCCGCATCACCGCTGACAGGCTGCACCTGAGTGTAATCTGGGCTGCTGGCTTCTTGAAATCAGTGCTCATATTCACTCTCCACCAGATCGTCTGCTAAGCCTCGTTAGTCAAGCCGCCACAGTGACAGTATCTTGCCATAGTTATTCTTGTATTGACCTTGTACCTTCTGCTCACAGAAAACCTCTGGATGTTGCTGAAACTCACTGCCATAACCCGTCTTGGTTCAGTCACTGGTCAGCACACAGCTTCTCCACTTACATTCACCTGCCTGCCTTCCTGTCCAGCGCTCTGACATTAACGGATTTACTCATCGGAGTACCTCTACACCCCATCCGCACCAACCCCTCTATGCTTCGCCTCCGCCTGTGAAAAGTAAGACTGTTTGCAATTTGCAACCTACGCCTTGGATCCGCATCTGGCATCCCTTCTAACACTTGTTTCCCTTGTTTCAGTGACTCTGAGAATTACGCCACACCCTTTCCCTCTGTCCCACACCCCATGGGTCCTGCACTGGATGTTACCCAGTGTTGGGTCCCCAGCCCTCGTCCGCAACAGCCCCAAGGCTCCCTCACGGACCATGTCACAGTTCACGTAGTGATTTACTAACCACTCGTTTCAGTGTTTTTGTAATCGTGTGACTTTTATAGTGTTGTTTCTTTGCTTCACAGTATACTTCACGTGATTATAGTACAGTTCAGGGAACTAGTACATCATAGTATTACTCCTGTTCATAATGTGTCAAAGAATTATTTGAGTAGTAGCTTCCTAGTTTGCTTTGTCACTTGCCCTAAGTTTATGGTATACTTGCTATCGCTCCTTGCATTTCTGTACACTTTGTGCCTCAGTTCACGTCTGATGCATGGACCAGTTTAGCTTCCAGTGACACTAGGCCACTGCTGGTTACTGATGGACTCTGAAGTGTACATGGATATACTATACTGATATACTCTAGAGGTATGATACTATTTTTAAACCAGTTAGTTACTTGGGCTTTATTTATTGGTGCAACATAGACATATTGCAGAAAATTGCACATATTTGTATCAAAAAGGTATCACTACCTCTGCTCTTCACAGTGATCATGCTTGCTGCCATACATAATCACCACCCAAAGGCGCCATTCTTATGAGGGAAGAACTCGAACAAAAGAAACATGCAAAGCTCAGATGACTGCAGTCATTAAAATGTCTTGTGTGCAAATCCTTTAAAAAACCCATGGGAACGCGTGGCTGATGAGGGGAAAAAAACACCATCCAGTGCAAACAGCTCCAAAAGAAACTAGTCCCCAATATGCCCAGTCATTTGACTAATATGCCCAGTTTGTATCATTCCTGACTGTGAACTTGATTTGATTTTTATTTTGAAAGTTTAATCTGAAACACAGATATGAATATTTCCGCTTGTATGAACAAACTGAGTGTGAGCGTGCTGGAGCTGGGCCTCTGTGACAGGCTGCTCAGGTGTAGCAGATAAACTAGTTCCTCTGTGTGAATCTGTGACAGTGGATCCTTTATAAACGACTGCCGGAGGAGCTGTGAGGTCACCTGACCGAGGGTCTGCCGTCATGTTTCAACACGTTTGTGTCTCAAGTGAACAGTGAAGGCTCTGAGTCACAGAGCAGCCATGATGGAGGAGAAGCAGAGCAGAGTGGCACCAATTACACGACACGCATTAATGCTGCCTTTGTTACTGTACTGTAAGTTCAGTATACTGTTGGTGTGTCCGGTCTGCAGACATTCAATCATCACGGTGACGCGATGGCGCGCGGTCGGCCAAGTGCTGACATCACTGCTTCCTTTAAAACCAGCAACATGTTCGTACTTCGGTCTTTGTGAGAACATCGAGTCACACAGTGCACCCTCCAATCCCCTGCCACTTCCAGCACTCCACCTGCTTTTCGCCTCCAACGCATCACCCACCCTTCATATTTAACACCTGCTTTCAGATTCAGCACATTGTATGTTTTCACCTTCAGCAGATCACCCGTTACATCTTTAACACTTTGCATGCTGGAAAATGATTATTAAAAAAAAAAAAATCATTAGAGAGAATGCCTTTGTCAGAAGTGTAAAGCTTGCACATGCATGCGGCAGAATGTGTGCAAAGCAAAAAATAACACAAGAAAACATGATGCAGCTGAACTGGTCCAGTTTAGAAGGTTGGTTTCAAATCCAATCCAGTACAAGGAGCAATGCAAGTGCAGGCAGGAGGGAGTGTTTCACTGGGCCCAGCTCTCACAGCTAATTACTCTCCAAATCAGACAAGACCACAAAACCAAAACCAAAACAGGGACATCTAGTGCCTAAGCGTCGTCACAACTTCAAGACATCACTTGCTTTCACCTCCAGCTGTTTACCTACTTCTATCTTTAATGGTTCACCTGCTTTAAGCTTCAATACTTCATCGGCTGTCCTGTTTAACACTTTGCATACTTCTTTCAAACTTTATTATATTATTTAACCTCAACATATCATCTGCTAGCCATACAAGGGTATTGGGGGGGGGTTGTATAACGTGTTCTCTACTTTTTGTTTTGTTCTTTTTTCTCCCACATACTGTATTATCCTAATTGTTTCTTGTAATCACGAATATTGTTATTACTTTATGTGTTGGGTTTTCAGATGTTTGAAATTACCCTTGAATGGCATGGATACAAGAATATACACTTAAGTGTGTTCCTATAGTCACAATAACTTACCGTACTGTAACGAGTTGCAGATATTTACTATGTGCCATAAATGTTCTGTAACAGCTTTTGTTTTGTTTTTATTGAAAAATGAAAATAAATCCTATTAAAAAAACATCACCTGCTATCACCTCAAACACATAAGCTTCTTTACACTTTAATTCCTTCTATTTTTATTGCTTCCATTATCTTCATATTTATTAAGTTACCTGCTTTTATTTTTTTATATTCTGCACGCTTGATCTCAGCACAATAGTCACCTTTCAGTTTTCACCTCCAACACATCACCCCAGCCAGCTTCACCTGTTTTCATCTTTGACATATAATCTGTTTATACCTCAAAAACTTTACCTGCTTTAAATGTTTGACCTTGCTGAACAAATAAAGACACAGATTCAAATACATTTCCCATCAACACCCTCTCCTGCCTCTAAAGCCTAGAACAAAGCCTCTTTGTCCCTCAGCTCAGACGTGTAAAAATATATCTGGATATCCAGACACCTATTCAAGTGTGCAAGGAGTCGTGTGACATTTATACCCTCACCATTGACCATAGCGAACCTCTTCAGGTCCTGGTAGGTCTTCAGCTCCTCTGTGGGACACAGAGACACACAAAGAGCCATCGACTTGATTTTCCTTTGAACAATGTCGATGTTACAGGGATCCAGGAAGAAAACAAACCTGTAAGCGACAGAAAGTACAGGAAGTCAGCACATCGACATTTATAATAGAAAAAATGACTATATATATATCTATATATATATAGATATATATATATATATCTATATATATATATAAAATGCAGGTAAATGCCTCCAAAGACCTTAAAATCTAAAAAAGAGTGACACCAAATAGGTCAGCATTGGATTGGCATTTAAACCATTTAACAAATGGTGCTTCTAAAACCAGAAAAATCTCCATCTTCTAATAAATATGAAGACATGAAGCCAGTAACTTTATCAAAATTTAATTTCAGGAATTGCTGATAAAGAACACAATGCATTTTTAAAAGAAAAGCACAATTTTCCAGATTTTAGAAGAGTACCAAATATTATAAATAAAGCAAAAAATCTTCTGATAAGTGTCTTTAAGTGCAGGTAAGGCCGTCAGTAGGGTTGAATGGACCTACTTATTCAGTGCGTTTTAAAGTATCAGTTTTAAAGGATCACATTCAAATAAATATCAACTGCAGAAATGTTTAAGAACAGGAATATTTTACATCTAATTTCTATTAAAAGAGGCGTGTCGAGACTGCAATAGAATGCAATCACATTAAGGAAATATACTTTAAAAACTGGATAAACGGAGTGTAAGTTATAATTTTATACTCATGATCCATTTTATTATTAATCAACCTCATTATTATACAAAACCCAGCAGAAGCACTACATCAGCTGCCTGCTCTTCAGTCCATCGTGTATCAGTTCTGCTACTATCTGACTGTTTCACGTACTGTAGACTTGAACTGACTGCTGAATTTTGGCAGTGCTGCCCAGTCTGCCCAGTTTGATAATCCCGACTTGAGTCATGAACAGAAGTGTTTGAGTAAAAATAGAAGCTGAGTCTGAGCAGAGGAGGATTAAAGCTGAGCAGAATGCAGGAATGTAGATGTGGGAGAAACGTGTGACTCAACAACGAATGGAAACAAAGAGCCACAAAGAGTCTGCAGAGACTCAAACCCTCGCCGTTCCTCTCCTACAGGCGCAGGAATCTGTGATCCTGTGATCCCGCTCACTTCACCTGAAATCACCTCGCTCTCTGTTCAGCCTCGTGTTCCCGTGGGTTTATATCAGCTGAAAGACTACATCTGATCCCACATCAGTCAGAATGTCTCAGAGATCAAACAGTCTGACACAGTAAAGAGCTGACAGATGCCTAACAAAGATCTGTACCGTGTGTAAAAGTAGGTCTGACATCGCCTCCAAACTCCAACAGCTGCTCGCCCTCCAGCAGGTGGAGCTCTGCGTGTGTGTGTGTGAGATGAGTCACAGCTCTCAGCTAGTGTCAGCATAATCAATGGTGAACTCTCCCACAGGAACTCAAACGCATCGAGTATTAAAGTGCCAGGATGAGCTGCCACAATGTTCTAAAAATACCCAAGTACTACTTCAGTAATACTGCAAATTAACAAAGACAGACTGTACAGGACAGATGTGCAACACAACCAGAATACAAACAAAAATACTAAAGAATTACAGTGAAATTAAATTATTTACATATATCACCACCAGGAGCACAAAATAAATGAAACAAAACTGCAAAAAGACCCTGATAACTTAAAAAAACCCCAAAAATATTTATGCAATAAAATCCTAATTATTAGACACAAAACACAGCACTGTGTAATAAAATATCAACACAATAATCGAAACTGCTACGCACTGAAAGAGCTTTATAAACTGTAAAGATGAACACCTCAATACAACCTATAAACCAAGACAAGCCAAACTACAGAATTCCTGTAGTCGCGAGTTTTTCCGACAGAAAAATTCATACACAAAATCTCCCCTCTGATAACCTGTTTTTAAACATTGCTTTGTTAAGAGTATATATTTACTCAAATATCACATTTTTGTTTCTCAAATAGTCAGAAGTAACTTCAAAATGCACAGATTCCTGTCAAACAGTAACAAACTCAACACTTTAACTGTACGAAGAACAGTAAAAACCTCAGTACTTACTTCCTGTCCGTGTGGTCGAGGCCACTCAGCCTGACGCCTTCAATCTGTTCATTTCGTTGGCCGCAAGTGTTGCCATAGCTGTCATATCCGAAGACGAGGCGAGCGGCGCCGCCGGTGACGATGGTGAACCCGCAGATGCTGCCCTGGAGGATAGAAAGAGAGTCAGCGAGTGCAACACACCTTAAGCAACAGGCGCGTTTCTTGCTGTCTATATTCACTGAATCTCATCCCTCAGTGCACTGTATCACATCTACTGCTGTCACATTCTCCAGTTACACGTTAATTTATCTTCAGTCAATAATCTAATCTGATCAACTGCATACATTTGAATCTGGGCCTTCAGCTTTTGCATGGTTGGGAAAATCTGTTGTGTTTTATCTGTACTGATACTCGCACCAGACTATGAATATATATGGAAACTTTCATGACTCTCGTCTCAGCAGCACATAAAATGACCAAACTCAGGATGAGTTCCAGTAAAAACCCCGTCAGGACATCACTGTGAAAAATCTAAGACCACATGACATCTAAAAGGTTTAAATCCTCAGAAATCAGGGCTGAATAGCAGATGTTCTGACCTGAACAGGCTCAGATTCACTGTTTATTCTCTACTCATCATAAAATTTTCATGCATCTATTCCTGTCCTCGCTTCAGTTGTAAAATCAAACGACTGTTGACCAGTCAGAGCTCTGCCTGAGGCTTTAAAAGCCAATCAGCTGCCTGCTCTGCTCCTGCTGCTACTTCCTGTTACCACAAGAATCTTAATCCAGATGTGCACATTCATTCAGTCCCCCCAAAAAATTATATAAAGGGGCAGAAATATATAGTTTAATAACATGCTTCAGTGTGGTCCACATAGAGCCACAC
Organism: Diplotaxodon limnothrissa; assembly: GCF_057381915.1. Classification (NCBI taxonomy): domain Eukaryota; kingdom Metazoa; phylum Chordata; class Actinopteri; order Cichliformes; family Cichlidae; genus Diplotaxodon; species Diplotaxodon limnothrissa. Next base: position 9,803,737 of record NC_140597.1, on the reverse strand, counting down.
AATTAAACATCAAGTTATAGTTTGGAAAAGAATTCATTCTGATTGTATTTTTTCAGGTACCTCACAACTTTCACAAGCCTGAGTCTAACAGCTATGGTTAGAATGAGGCATTTAATAAAACCAAACATGTCGTGGTGCCGAGTCAAAAAATAATACACCTAAATAATCAGAGAGTTTGCCCGCATCATACAGCCTGGCCTTCTGCCTTCAGACGTGCCGCAAATAAAAATGAGTTTTATCACTGCTGTGCTGTAGTTACAGGTCTCTTCAAACTGCTGCTTGCCTCAATAAGTCTGGCAGGAGATGTTGTTGATGTTCTAACAGCGTTTACGCTTGAGTTGTTGAACCCACCATCTTTCCACTTCACCTTGAAAAGTAAAGCAATCTGTGCTGTCTTTTCTTTACTTCTGAGTTTTTTTCTCAGAAATTTAAGATGTAAGAGAACCCAAAAGTTGTGTAATTACTAAGCTGAAAAGGAAGAAAAACTACTTAACCATGTTTATTAAGGGGCAAAGACTCAGCGGCATTTCAGCAGTAATCCATCGTCAGCGATTACTGTGTTACAATGGCTAACTGTATATAAAATATAAAAAAACTGAAGACTTATTAAGTCAAAATTTACAATAAGGGGTTAAAATGTAAAATGAATGCAGTCACTGTGGCACAAGCTGGTAAAGATTTTCTGTATCTGTGCTTCTGGCAGCAGAAAAGTATTCAGCTGCATGTCCAGTAAGTAATTTTCCTCATAAATCAACTCAAACAGAAACGCTGTTAGAACATCAACAACACCAAACATATTACAGAGGCAGGCAGCAGTTTGAAGAGGCTTCTAACTACAGTGCAAACAGTTTCTTCAAGTCGATTCTTAACAAGACAAAGCTGTAAAAGCAAGTTTCACCGACTTTACTTTTCATACATGTTTTTTTCTCTCAAAGTGTTCACACATCTCCCACGTCTTGCTTATACCGTCATGCGCTCTCACGCTGCTCAGCCAAATCCCAGTTACAGAGAAGCCTCAGAGTCCGTTCTTTATGAAAAACATTAGACTAAAACAGGCTTGTTCCACATTTTAGCACCAACTCTCAACCATAAACATCAGAAAATGCTAAATTCACTCGCCTGATTTTCTGGGTCAACGCTTATCAGTCAGTAAGATGCAGATTCATAATAATTTGTATTTTTATTTCATTTAAAATCTTTGGTTTAGTGTCAGTGAATAAAATATGCTCATTTAAGTTTAAAAAACAAAATAAAACATAGTTTCATTTTTAGCCATCAGCTACTTTACTGGTTACATCTGTTCAGACTGCTTCAGACTCAAATAGCCACTCATTAGAGTTTTTCCTTCCCACTGTCGCCAAAGTGCTTGCTCATAGTGGGTCATATGATTGTTGCATTTTTCTCTGTATCTATTTTTCTAGGATCTACTTTACAATATAAAGCGCCTTGAGGCAACTGTTGTTGTGATTTGGCGCTATATAAATAAAATTGAATTGTCCTTACTACTCGGTATGACCGTTGCTGTGTTACTTTTACTTTTATTATTAATTAATTTGACTTCAGCCACAGAAAGCCTTAATAAAAACCACTCAATCGTCTCTCGAGAAGGAAGGACAAGCATTGTATTTCACCGTTTATGAGCTATATATCCATTATTGTTTATGTTCTTCCAGTCTTTGTAATGAAGTGATGATTTTAACCTTATTTTTTTATATGACCTGCTTCAAAGAACACGTTAAGAATATGTTGGGCAAAATATCCAAGGTGAATTTAATAAGTAACAATATCATTTCATTTTTTTAATTAAGTCTAGTTTTTACTTCAGTAACTAAAATTTATTCCGCTTGTAACTCAGAAAATATTCATAAACGAAGCAAGTAACTTTTAAATAATGGCTAATATGGGATCAAGATTGCTAACAGTGAAAATACTTTTATTGCAGTTATCGTTAGAGATTTTGAACATAATCCTTCACAAACTGATAAAATTATTTTGTGAGCAACACAGACAGAAGAGTTATGCTCATAATCACAAGTGGGCTCTTATTTACCCAAAAATCTACTATAATTTGTGCTTTTATTTTACTTAGCAGCTAGTGCTGGTGGACATTATTAGCATAGTATGACTGTTTTATGAGGTATCACTACTGTAGTATCACTGTAGCACTGGTGGTATAATTGCTGTAATACAGGAGGGTGCTATTGCTACAGTATCAATGTAGTACAGGAAGTGTTATTACTGTGGTACTACTATATTATTGTGAGGTAATATAAATGCACTATTACTATTGTTTGGAACTCTTATTGCTATAATATCACTGTAATGTTGAGGGTATTGTTACTGTATTATTACTGTAGTACTGGGGTACCATTACTGTAATTGCTGTAATTAACTGCAATTACCGGAGTATCACTGTAGTTTTGTGTGCTATTATTACTGTATTGATACTGTATATCCGAGGGTATCATCACTGTAATACTGGGATGTTACTGTAGTATCACTGTAGTACTAAGAACAATATTTCTACGATAATATTGTAGTTCTGAGGTTATCATTACTGTAATAATAGGATATTAATACCTTATTGTCATTGTACTATTAGTTGGTATTAATACTCTAAAATTACTGTAGTTATGAGAACATCTTTACTGTAATATTTACTTTGTTATCATTGTAGTAGTATTAGGCATATCATTAATGTAATATTACTATAGTTCAGAGGTATAATACCCAGGGTATTACAGTAATAGTACTGTAGTGTCGTGTGGCAACATTACTGTATGTACTCCTGAGGTAATATCACTGGAATACCAGGTTACTATCGCCATATTATCATCGTAGTATTGTGTCTTTTATTACTGTAGCATTACTGTAGTACTGTGAGTGATGTGGGTGCTGATGGAGGGTTTCTGTGGTTACCATGCCGACGCAGAAGACGGTGAAGAGCAGAAACCAGGGCAGGTCTGTGCAGCTCCGGTCCTCCAGCGGTCTCCATTCTCTCTTTGTCCTCTGAAAGACACACACGCACGCACGCGCACACACACACACACACACACGGTGAGAGCACAGCAGGGCCTTCAGGAACTCCATCCCTCCCTCTATCCCACCTGCCCCGGCCTGCTAACTCGGCTCCATCCCCCAGCTCCGTGTCTGTTTACGGCCGCAGAGAGCGGAGCGGGGCCGCTCACAGGCCGCGGTTACCCGCCTGTTCCCGGCTGGAGCTAATTGGATTAAACGAGCTGCTGGCTCTAATCCTAGCTCGGCCCGCTCTGGTCCCCGGGACCGGTTTCCCTTTCACGGTCACAAAATAAACACACACCGGCGCTCTGCTGAAGGACACGCTTAGAAGAACGAGCACGGTACCGGACCGAGCCGAACCGGGCAGAACCGAACCAGGCCGCGCTTACCTCCGTGCTACCGCAGCATCCCATTGCAGTCAGGGTGGAGGTGCCCGGAGCTTCACGGAGCTTCACAGAGCTTCAGCTCAGCAGCAGCGGGGTCTGGAGCCCGACAGGCGGGGGGGTGGGGGGCGAGGAGGAGACGACCAGCCCCGCGTGATCCCGGAGGCCGAACCCGGAGCGGAGACGGTCCCGACGGTCAGACAGAACGCTCCGACCCGCTGAGCATTCTACTTGTCGGAGGCTACTCCGGGTACCTAACCGAGCGGGGATTAACGGCCGAGGATTTGTCCGCCACACTTCCTGGTGGGCCGTCAGGTGCTGCGGCCATTCATCTCATTGCGCTTGCGCTTGTGCCCGCGCCGTGAGCGGAGCAGAACAACAAAGCCGTTTTTGACCTGCAGCTGCAGTACCCGCTTTGACCACTAAATCCATTCTAAAGGCAAGATGCCGCTGTTTGCCCTGTAGAGCTAATCTACACTAGAAAGTAACACAAAACACTCTAAACAGTCACATCTTTTAAGTAATCATCAACAGTTTTCTCAAACAGAGTGAAATACCCCAAAGTTATGCAACAATCTATGCAATAAATAAAGAATTAAACCTCAGTTTCTCCCCCAAAATCCCGCAATTATACATTTCTGCAAACCAGATTGATATCTGCTACTGAAGGTGCTCAGATTTCCATTGGGAGTAAACAGGATGCAGGATTAAAAATGAGCTCAGTCAGAAACGTGAGGCTGAGATGATTTGCACATGTGCAGAGGAGGGAGAGTGAATGTACTGGACAAATGATGATGAAGGTGGAGCTGGCTGGCAGGAGGAAAAAGAAAGACGTTAGAGGAGGTTCATGGATATAGTGAAGGAGGACATACAGAGGGTTGTTGTGGAGATGGAGGCAAATGATCATCTGTGGCAACCAAAATAAGAGGAGCTGAAGATTAATTTTCAGTAAACTTCCTCACTTACAAATACTGTTTATCCTTTTGATGTTTTCACTGTCGGGATGATAAGTTTGACCTGTGCTGCAGAAGAAGCTGCTCTGGTGTTGTCAGCTCCCCTGCATGTATGTATTTATGTACTTTCATTTCCCTCCTCTTCCTCAGTGTGCATTTGCTGTTGATGCTGAAGAAAGCCACTGTGTCTGTCACTGTAAACCTGCTGATTTTGATAAAGCTTTTAAAGAAAGCAGTTTGACCTCTGACCTCCACCGACAGACTGCCACGCAGAGCTCCTGCAACATTTAAAGAAGTGACATCTTTGTTTCACGTCCATGCGAACACTCAGTGCACTGTTGACATTCTCCACCAGTCACCACATACACAACACACCATCCTACAGCAACATGCGCTTTCTTCCACATGCTGGACACATCACTGTCATAGCTAAGAAAGAAAAAAGGCTGGCGTTTGAACTTTGCATCACTACGTTCATATACCTCCAAGAGACTATGTTGGCTCATTTATGAAGCCATGCAGCTGCTGCGGTATTTTCAATTATAGAAATGTTTCCTACCATGAATTAGTCATAATTCTACTTTAACAACTTTTCATAGCTATTAATAGAAACTGTTCCATTGGTGTGGAAAGGAAAGGAAAGGGAAACAGAAAGTTGTGTGGAAATATCTTTAGCACTATACAGATTTTGTTCTGATTTTTGACTTCTAATGGCTACACTCTGATATTTCGAAGAGACAGATCTAGAAGAAGACTCGAAGATATCCTGAAGTACGTGCAGTTTGACAATCGAGCAGCCAGAGCAGATGGTGAACAAACCTTTCAGGAATATTTGAACAATGTTTGTAGCTGGGCCTGTCTCCCTGGTTCTGATCTCTGTGAGGATGAACAGTTGGTAGCTTTCAGAGCCAGGTGCAGTTTCAGGCATACCGTCCCTTCTGAGAAAACTATGATGGCAGAACTGCGGGTTTGTTTGGGGTTTTTTTTCATAAAATGACTGAAAATCATAATACATGATGTCAAAATATTTTAGAGTATCTGTCATAGATTAAGAAAGGATGGAACTGTTATAAATACAGACAGAGCCATGTTGTTTAACTTGTCTAACTTAACCTAATTTAATGTTTGTATTTTATTTGTTTGTTTTAATCACTATTGTGTACATAAAGTTTGCACATCATACTTTGCACCTGTGGCACTTTTACTGTAACTATATTGTTTATTTATTGCAGGCTGTACTATTTGTATTCTGCACTAACACAATCATTTCCCTTATTCTCATTTGCTATTAACTGCTTTCACCTGTGCTGTGTCCTGCAACCTTGTCTTCCTTTGTGCTCCTGTATTCCTCAAGTTAATTTTTTTGCTCCTTGTGCCCGTTGTGGATGCTGGTTTCTTTCTGGTTTTTGTTTACCTTTTGTTCAAACAGCCAAATAAATGACTCACTTTTGGTCTGATTGTGTCCTGCTTTTGAATTCTTCACACACCACATTCTCACACTAGATATTAGATTTCTGAGAAAGGACTTCTTCAAGTTTGTGTCACTTCTATACAACCACAGCTAAACTGTAGATTCAACTTTCATCATGTCAAGCTTGAGTGTTTGAACTTTTATCTGAAAGCTGACCTGCTACTGCTGGTATAAATTTAAAGGAGGATTTTCCTTCAGTTGAAATCTGATCTGAATGTTTAAAGAAATTCTCAGTTTTTCCTTTGAGGCATTCATTAAACCATCTGTTAACGTGGGCGTGCCTTCAGCTGTGATCACCTTTTTTAGCATTTTTATAGGCTGTCATGGCATCCCGCCCAAAGACTAAAAACGAAAGTTTATTTCGTACTCTCTCTGATTGCCATGAAGTAAGGGATTTCGTCTTCGTGACAGCAGCTTCTGCAGGAGGCTGTGTGCCCCTCCTTAAACTGTTTTAGTGCTGATGTGACTGTAAGTGTGAGACAGTGAGGATGCTGATTTTCATTCAGTGTTACACTGATTTTGCAAAGTTTCCTTCACTTTTGTATTTGTCTTTAAAGCTGCACTCACTCTGCTAACTTCCTGTAGCCCCTCATAGGCTGAAATAAGTCAATTTCCACACTTTGTGTTTAAATGCAGTTGTTTTCTTTTGCTGCATTTTACTCATACATTTGCTGCAGTGAAAGCTTCCCTACCTCCTCAGGTCATCCCTCAACAACAAATTGTTTCTGATGATTAAAATCAGGGGTTAAAGTGCTTTTTTTTTTAAAAAAAACTTGCTTTGTATTGTTGAGCCATGAAGCTCTCTGCTTTCATCTTGTTAAGTTTAATTCTCCACAAAGGACGGTGAATATTGGAGTAGCAGCAGGGTTAGCAAATCACAGCCTGTACACAAAGCTCATGAAACAAAGTGTAAGGGTTCCCTCACCTTCCAAATTGCACTTTAACTCCTCAATAAAGGTACTGCAGTCAGTTTAGAAACTCCTGTATTCATTGTCCAGTCAGTGCTTTGTTATCATACTGTTGTTGTATTTTTTGTAGTACTTTGGAGGTAAGTTTACTTTTTTCTCCCACTAATTTTCCTGTAAATAATAATCAGATTCTCGCTGAGTCATTGAGTGAAACCAAACCCACTTTTTTATTGTTTTGTTCATTTTTGCGTTGCTTTTTTTTTTTTGAGTGTGTGTGTTCATGTAAAATAATCACGTTTGCTGTGTGAAGAGCAGCAGATCTTTTACCTTTTGCCTGAGCCGAACCTGTTGCTGAGAGCTTGAGGAGAGGCGCTTGGGGTCCATATTCCTGTGGGAGTCCTGGAGGGTCCCGGAGGGTTCCGCAGAGTCCTGGTGCTGCTGTCAGACTGAGGACGGCAGTGATGTAGGTCTGATCAGGCTGCAGAGGACAGAGAGCTTTTGTCTTATTGTTTACTGTTGTACCAGGCTGAACACTGGGGGGGGTGTGGGCATGTGTTTTCCTGCGTTCTTCTTGTTATGGGAGATTAAACTTTTCACGCGGTCACATTTCGGGCACGTAAAGCAGTTGAACCTCATATACATACATAAATCATGAAGTTTTATTAAGATTCATTAAAGTCTCAAATTAACGCACACAGTCCTGTTTCCATTCCTTCAGAGGGCGTCATGACTGTGTGTGTTCATTTAAAGAGTTCACAGGCAGCAATGTTCAGCAGAAATATTTAACTTCTCTCAAAATCACATTTGAATCAGGCAGGAAGCAATCGTGACCAAACAAATCTGTCAGGAAGAGGCAAAAATCCAAAGACGGGCAGAAACACAAGGAAGGAAACAAACAAGACCAAAGAAATTTCTGGAAGGCTTAACTGGTGAGAACAAGAAAACACTGCAAAGGACCAAAGACACACAGAGGAGTTTATATACTGGAGAGTTCTTAACAGATTGCGAGCAGGTGATGGTGATGGAGCTGGGGCAATAAAGGTTTGCTCCCTTTCTTAGTCTGCCTCCCTTAACACTGAGATGGCAGGAATACAGAAGAACCAAAGATTACAAAATAAATTACGAATTAGTTTGAAACAAAGCAACTCTTGCAAAGATGACATACTTGTGTAAAATGTTCACAAAGAAACACTATAAATATTCAACTCTGTGCAATTTTTGGTCTCTGATTTCAAAACGAAAAAAAGATTGTGTTATTGGAAATGGAAAAAGTAGACAATGTAAAACTTTTATTAGAGATGGCGTTTCCTTCGTTATCTTTTCTAAAACAAACAGACTGACATAATGAGGTGCCCTTTGACTTCTTGGGTCTGTTTGGAGGATTTGAGTTGTGTCGAGTTGATTGATCTTTTTACACCAACCAAAGCTCCTGTGAAGTTAGACACGGGTTCATCCATAATGTTTCCAATGTGCTAGCTGCCGGTGTCCAGTCCGACTCTGATGGAGACACAGCAGTGTTCAGCCACTTCTGTGTTTAATGCATTTATCAAGGGAAAGGAGGAATAACATGGTCTGACAAGGTGAAACAACCTTAGTCACAAATCCAAGCAGAATAAAAGAGCTGCTAATAGGCCATGTTTGCATTTCATTTACATTTATTCTGGTTTTACTTTCAAAATCAAACAAAGAAAGAAAATAACAATAAATAAACAAAAGGGAAAAAACTCCATTAGTTAATACATATTGAATCATATAGAATCAGGGAGGGGAACCCAGGGTTGGCCTGGGACAAGCTGGAGAGATTATATCTCTCAGCTGGCCCTGGACAAGCTGGAGGAGGTGGACGGGGAGAGGGAAGTCTGGGCTTCTCTGCTTAGGCTGCTGCCCCGCGACCTGGCCCCAGAGTGGAAGAAGATGGATGGATGGAGGGATGGATATCACGAGACAGGGATCATAATGAGCTTTTTGCCACTTGCTTGAGAACACTTGGGTATTGCCTCAGAGAGAATGGCTGATCTTATTAAACCACAGAGACACTGAGCGTTGTACCTTTGTAAAGTTTCAGCAGATTGAAATTCTGGATTTGAAAAATGATGCTTTCTTTTCATTTTTAAGCACTAAAAATGTTATTACAGCTGTTGGGAAACGAATATCCAAGAGTGGTATGAGGAAGACTTTTTGTTTGTAAGTGATTTATTGTTTTGTTGTTTTTATTTCAGACTTTCACACTTTATTGGTAAATGTAATTCAGAATACAAAAAAACAAAAAATAAAAAAGTAATCATTTGATTGCTGTTTGAGTTCCATGAGGTCCATGAGCATGTCCATGAGGCATGCTTAACAGTCTGGAATTAAGTCTGCACAGGCTGCAGCTTTATTAAACAAGAAATTGTATAAAATTTCTTGAGTAGGGAAATAATAATAGTTCTTGGTATTGGCTAGACTTGATATTTATCCATAAGATTAGCACTGTTATTAAATGTTGTTGTTATAGTGCTTATTTGAAGAGTTTCAGTTGGGTTTCAAAGCTCATCACAGTACAGAAACAGTACAGTGTTTAAAAGTAGAATGGGAGGGAGAACCTTCGGTTTTCAGGCCCCTCTTCTATGGAACCAGCTTCCGGTTTGGATTCAGGAAACAGACACTACTTTCAAGATTAGGCTTCAAATTTTCCTTTTTGCTAAAGCATATAGTTAGTGCTGGGTCAGGTGACCCTGAATCCTCCCTTAGTTATGCTGCAATAGGTGTAGACTGCTGATGGATTCCCATGATCCACTGAGTGTTTCTTCTTCACTCATATGTGTTTATACACCTCTCTGCATTTAATCATTACTTATTATTAATCTCTGGCTCTCTTCCACAGCATCCTCCCTTCACCCCTACCAGTCGGGGAGCAGATGGCCGCCCTTCCCTGAGATTGGTTCTGCTTGAGGCTTTTTCCTATTGAAAGGGAGTTTTTCCTTCCCACTTTCACCAAAGTGCTTGCTTATATGGGGACATGATTGTTGTGTTTTTCTCTGTTGTCTTTGTATTACTATAGGGTCTTTACCTTAAAATAGAAAGCACATTGCGGCAACTGCTGTTGTGATTTGGTACTGTATAAATAAACTTTTACTGAATTGAACAGAAGTTTATTAACAGGATCATCCAACATGTTCAACAAAGAAACCTTGCGTATTTATAACTGATGTGATGGGTGCAGTTTCACTCTGGTGCAGCAGAGGGCAGTGTGACACAGCAGATGCTTCATCATCGTCGGGAAAAACGCAACAAGACAACAAATTTAAACTTTCCAAGCTTTTACTTTATTTCACAGTAATAGACAACCAGGTTATTACAGGCTTTCTGAAATCTTATGTCAGCTAAAATCTATTAAAAGTGTGCTTTAATGTCTGCTAAAGTTCAAACAAACATCTTTTAATGCTTCCTGGGGGCAGCAGCTGGAAGTAAACTCTCACAGCTGGTTGTCATTTGTGCAGCTGTGCTGTCATGGTGATAAGTACCCTTTTGTAATTACCCACAAAAGAGCTCAGGTACAGCAGTGGTCTTCTGTGGCCCAGACTTGAATTCAGGTCATTTATTTCTGTTGCACACTTAGAAACAATCAGGAGTTTACTCAAGGTGCTTTCCAGACAACAAGTATACAGAAAAATATGCAGAATACACAGTGACAACACAGAATGGGTGGTGCAAAGGAAAAATCATGAAAATCTCATAAAAGGGATGTCAAATAGAGCAGCTTAGAGGAAAATACATTTAAAAAATATTATTGAATGGATAAAAGCTAAGCAAAAATGAGAACACAAAAAATATCTGTATGAATGTCTTTATATTAGTTCAGTTATTTAACTGAACATATAGGTGAACACAATCAGGGAATAACTTTAAAATAAAACAGGAAATAGCCAAACAATAGAACATAACTACTAATACCTGAGATGAAAGAGACCAGGAAACAGAAGGGACCAAGGTATAAACACAGAAACAAAGGAGGTACTGAAAGAAACACAAATGTACATACAATTTTCACAGGACTCTACTCTTTCCAGTGAAAACTTTCTTTTTCACATGAGTGTATCCTAATAACATGTAGTTAAGCACCCAAAACAGAACTCAGCGGGAATGTGGAAAACAACACTAGAGGCTAACTTCAAGCAAATAGCAAAAATCACCATTAACTGCGGAATCTACCAAGGAGATGTCCTGTGCCCACTGCTCTTCTACATAGGCCAGAACCCCTCAATGAGATTATTGAAAAGACTGGCTATGGATACCAGATGTTACGGTCTGTGTGGCAGACCGTGGGGATGAGAGGAATGAGGACCCAAGATGCAGGACTTAATGATGAAGGTAGTGCGTTTATTTACAGTGGTGCAAATAGTTCACAGAATAGATCCCCGTGTTTTCCCCTTGACTTCCGTGTCGTGTCTTCACCCACAAGTCCGTGCTCTTCCGCTCCTGTGTGTCCCCACACCCCGTGCTCGCTGCTCTTGTCTTCCCTGCACCTTCCTGGAGAAAATAACAAAGAGGCAACTTGTCAGGACACTCGACTACCGCAGGCATGCACTCGCTGAACTTGACATTTATCGACACTAACGTGGAGTCTCACACAACAATCCCATGCCGAGGAGCGCTCAGCCACAGCCTTAAGAAGCTCTCCAACGACACTTCATTAGCTTCAGGGTTTGTGATCATCTGCTTCAGGTGTGGCCATCCTCTAGACAGGATACGCCCACCAGGCCTACCTGAAACCCAGTACTCAGCCACATTCACAGACACACCCACTTGCCTATACATACAAGGATGGGGAATCACAAGAACAGCAGCAGTGCAGACAACACACACATCACAAAATAACAGCAATAATTATAACAGTAGTCCACGCTGCTCACGGACCCCGAGTCCCCGGAGCTTGAGTCCGTGACACCAGATACAGATGGAATTCAGCATCAGCCACCTCCTCTACATGGATGACACCAAGCTGTATGCGAGGAGTGAACGAGACCTCAATTCGCTAATCCACACCACAAGGATATACAGCAATGAGACTGGAATGTCATTCGGACTGAAGAAGTGTAGTCGGATGGTAACCAATAGAGTTAAGGTAGTCAGACCTGAGGGCATCGCACTACCAGAAGGCAGTATCAGCAATATCAGGGACAGCTACAAGCACCTTGGAATCCCACAAGCAAATGGAAACCATGAATAGGCAAGGAAAGCTGCAACCACAAAATACCTGCAGAGGGTCAGGCAAGTCCTGAAAAGTCAGCTGAATGGGAAGAACAAGATCAGGGCAATCAAAACCTACACCCTACCGGTGATCAGGTACCTTGCTGGAATAATAAGCTGCTCAAAGGAGGAGATAGAAGCCACTGACATCAAGACAAGGAAGCTCCTGAAAATGCCGAGTGGCCGGCATAGTATACCTGTATAGTATATCTGTGCCAAGTATTGTCTGGAAGTCCTGAGGGACAATGTCCGCTTTTATTAAAGTCAGTAAAGTCTGTACATCATCATATCAGTGAATATTAGTGCCAAATACCTAATAGATGCTAAAGTTTTTTAAATTCTCTGTACATTAAAGAGATTTTTCAAAAATAATAACTCTGAGGGGCAGCTCTTTCTCTGTGACAGGTCTGTGTGAACACTGAGTGTATACGGCAGAAGATTTTTAGGGTGACAGTTGAAGGGATTGTGTTTCTGTGGCACAACAGCTCAGATGCATGATTATATCGCATGTATCCAGCTGTGTGATCATCTGGAGCCAGGCCTCTGGGTCAGCAATCAAGCTGTGATGTCACTGTACAAACACCAATGAAATGGCTCCACTCTCACCTACTTATACAAAAGTCATACAGTTTGTGTGAGTGTTTTACTAGTTTGTGGTTTAGTATTTGGAACATTCTGATTCATTGTTAATCACCCAGGTAAGAAAATCAAATCACAAAAAGTTGATTCTGTGGGAGAAATGTGTCATCCAGGTAACTTCTTCGGTCTCAGCAGGCTTGTCCAAACTTATAAACAATACATTTGCAAACATTCACAGAGAGTTGGGGAATGGTTGCAATCACAGCATTATAAGATGGTCAAAGATGTACTCACAGGAATTGAGGAAGAGTATATCTTTCACCATCCAACAGTGCATCAGCAGAATCTTGATAAGTTGAGTTTCATTTTTGATTAATAGAAACCATAAAGTTAAAAATAAACATTTTCCTGAATTATCTAAAGAAATCTAGACTCCTGCGTGAGAATATCAGGATTTCTTTTATTGTCTGAGATTCATTTTATTTTCTGAGTACGTCCTACCAGTGAGTCATCCATCAATTTAATGTGTCTAGTCAGGTCCTTGGACCACCTCAGCTGGCTCCCTTTGTTGTCGAGGACTAGCAGTTCTGCTCTGAGTTTCTCCAATATGACCAACCCCCTACCTTCCTCCTCATCTCTCCCAGAGAGGCCAGACACCCTCCATGGATCACCACCTTATCACTACTTAGTGTAAAATGTAGTAAAACAAAATAAATACCAAGTAAAATGGGCAAGCAACTTAAAATACATTAAAAGGGCAAACCACATTAACGTGTAATGAATTAAAATTCTAAATACCCCTTAGGTACTTCAGTGAAGGCTGGGTCAGTAAAACTAACATCAACTTAGTAACAGAATAAATGTTTCAGCAATCAGTGAGCTCTAATCAGTGAATACATTCACACAGTTCCAGACTTAAAAAACAAACAAACAAGATAACAAAATAAAGAAACTACAAAATGGAGTAAGCAATGTGTATGTCAGGTTAAAGATCACTAAATAAATAAAGATCTAGTACGTTGCGTCTTCAGTGTTCTCATTTCACATGAATCACAGCGGAAACTCTCTTATTGTGAAATATCAGCTGGGCCGTCTTTTATTGTGAAACAGTGAATCCAGCTGCTGGTGACCGATAGAAACCCCGCAAAGTGAGCGCTCCATCAATGGACTCTCAGAATGACCGGAAGCGTTGATACCACAATAAAAGCATATAAAAGCAATATAAAATACAAAAGCGATATAAAAACGATTTTCTTTTCATGCTTTTTAACAGGTTTAACTTTAAATTTTTAAATTTTCATCGGACCCGTTAAAACAAAAGCACTTCTTGAACAAAATACTCACAGAACTAATAGAAAGTTATTTTATAATACTAAAGTTTTTATATTTTGGTTGTTTCTGTCTTTTATTTTTATTCTTTGCCTGTACTTGACCGGTTGTTACCAATTTACCTAACTTATAATTGTACTGCAGTCATACAATATCAAGAGTCTTATTTTTTTTCCTTAATTAATAAGATTGCATAAAATCTTATAAAATAAAATAAAGGTATTATATTTCATAAATTTAAATCAGGTAGCCTATTTGTTAGCTTTTTATCTATTGGTCCACACTAAAAATGTATTATTTAATTAATTTTATTAGTTCCTTATGACAGGGTAAAAACCCCCACAAAATATCTCTGGTAAAAAGCAGAAATGAAATTGAAATATAAATATTGTTTCACTTTAAAATACACGAATGAATTGTCACTTTTAAAGAATAAATATGTTAAATATTATATAAAATATGATACACAATATACAATATTTAAACTATATTATCTAAAAATAGAATGTGATAAGATAAATATTTAAAAAAGGCACCCTTAAAATGTGCTCTTTAGAGTGTAGTGCAGCTGGATAAAGAGCACTGACATGCTCACTACCCTCCACCTGAAGTCAGCAGCAAAAATCAATAAACCTGAAAGATCCGGTCTATGTAGATGAATTTAAGTAGATTTGCTTTGATTAGATCTGGAGGCAATTACATCAATGACTGCTTTCACGGACTTTTCTGTTGTTTTAGGGTTGCTCAGCTTTGACATTTGCTTGTTTTGTGTTTTTTGTTGTTATCCTGGTTGAATAAATTTTTCATTAATTATTTCCAAAACATAAACAAGTACAAAATCACACACCGGTTTGTAAAACTTCCACCAGTACGGGTGTTGGACTTCCTCACTGGCAGAACTCAGGTGGTGAGGGTGGGTAGATGCGTCTCTAACAGCATCACCATCAACACAGGAGCAGCACAGGGATGTGTCCTCTCGCCACTGCTCTACTCCCTCTACACTTCAGACTGTGTGGCCACCCACGGCTCCAACACCATTGTGAAGTTTGCTGACGACACAGTGGTGTTGGGTGCCATCTCCAACAACGATGAGGCGGCCTACATGGATGAAGTGAAGAATCTGGCATCGTGGTGCCAGGACAACCACCTCCAGCTGAACGTCAGCAAGACCAAGGAGCTGGTGGTGGACTTCAGAAGGAGTCAGCACAGAGACTACAAGCCCATTATCATCAATGGAGCTCCAGTGGAGAGGGTGCAGTCCTTCAAGTATCTCGGTGTCCACATCTCCTCAGACCTGACATGGTCTGCCCACATTCAGGTCCAGACCAAAAAGGCTAGGCAGCGCCTGTATCACCTACGACAACTGAGGAAGTTCAGGGTCTCTCCAAAGATCCTCAGGATTTTCTATACAGGTGCTGTGGAGAGCATCCTCACACAGAACATCACATCCTGGTTTGAGAACAGCTGTGTAAAGGACCAAACAGCTCTTCAGAGAGTGATCCGTACAGCAGAGCGATGCTACAGGATTGCTCTCCCCTCGCTTCAGGACACCTACACCAGGAGATGCCGGACTAGAGCAGCGCAGATACTGAAGGACCCGTCCCATCCTGGCATCCGGGCAAGGACAGAGAGACTCAAGAGGAGCTTCTATCCCCAAGCCCCCCCCCCCCCCCCCCCCCCCCAAACACACACACGCCCTCTCACCCCCCCCCCCCCCCCCCCCACACACACACACACACACACACGCCCTCTCACATCATCCATAAGTGACTGAGACACACACGCCCTCTCACATCATCCATAAGTGACTGAGACAGGACTCTCTTCTAGACACTCTAAACCCACTGGCGCAATGTACATTTCGAATTCCTTTAATTTTAAATATTGTCTATTTTGTAAAATGTTCAGATGTCTATTCTTATTTAATTCACTTAATGTACAGAATTCACCTGCTTGCTACATGCTGCTGCTGCACATTCACTTAATGTATATATTATATATAATGTTCTTCCTCCCCCCTTTTGCACAAGTCGAGGAACGTGTCAGGTTTCATTTCACTGTTTGTTATACTTGTATAACTATGCATGTGACGAATAAAGAACCTTGAACATTCTTGTAGTTCATTTCCTCCATGGCGGTCGGGTTTTATTTTGAAGGTGCTAGGCGGAAGTGTGTTGTGACTATTGAGGCTTTACTCCGGTGAGTTTTGTCCGGCGGCTGCTGCTCCGTGAGGAGCAGATGCTGCTGAGTGAAGGCAGAGGACAAGACAGGGAGTCCCGGACCGAGCAACTGACTGCTAGCCACACAGGTGAGATCACTTCGCTTCTCTCCTCCTGTCCCCCTCTTTCATGTTCTCCCCTCTGCTTCTGCTCTTTAATCCGGTTTAACTGCGGACTTGGTTTAAACGCTTCACCTTTTTTTTTCTCAGGGGGAAAGGGAAAAGTTCGCTTTAGGTTCTCGGACTGAATAAAAAGCATAGAAGAGGCTCCAAAATAAACTCCAAAGAACAAAAAGTGAGACAGTAAAGAGGAGGAGGACATCGGGGTGTGAACCCGGTTTACGTCAAACTCTTTAAAAAACAGAATAAACTCTTGCTTTCAAAGTGCATTTTAATACATTTAGCGGGGGTTATTTGGATTTTTAATAAAGTTTTAAAGCGAGTTGTGAAACAGAATGTGCAGTTTGTGATCGTAGCGCTGGGGACGCTGCAGCAGCCGTAGTTGAGGTTTTATGAATCAAACTCCTAAAGCGGTATCGAACTGCACATCAAAGCTTCTGACATGTTTTATCTGCCCGGAAATGTTTATTCCTGAACCTCCACATGTGAGTGTGTGTGAAATGTTCATATTTACTCAGCTTTTTTTTTTACGCCACACAGCCTCCTTCACAGTCCCAGGGGAGTAAAATCTGATGAGCTGAAACCAGCAGCAGAATCTGCTTTTAGAAAGTCTGTGAAGAGAAGCTCAGTTTTTATGTGTTGTAGATGATGCCAAGTCAGGCTGCAGTATTGTCATATTTCCTCAGTGCGTGTGTGTGTGTGTGTGTGTGTGTGTGTGTCACGCTGTCTATTAGAACCCACAGACATTAAATCCTCAGTCTGGGAGTGTTATCACTGATGATTGGATTCGAATCATTTCCCTTAATCAGTAACTGCATTGATTTGTTTGACGATGACAGTGTGGCGTTTTAGAGGTGAAATGTGGAGTTGCAGATTTACCTGATCGAGCTTTATCGATAAAGTTTTCTATAGATGAAGCAGCTGTTGTGCCGTAGGCCGTTTCTGACCTTCTGATTTAATCATGGGCACACCACAAGAAACAAGTGTGTGTGTGTGTGTGTGTGTGTTAGAGGCGGAGCTGCAGCTCATTGATCAGTGTGAGTAAAGGTGTGTGTGTGTCCATGTGGTCTCCTTCCTTTTTGCCCAATCACATTGATCAGTCAGGCCAGTGCTGATTAAACTCTCCACTGCTGCTTAAACTACTTTCAGATCAGTGAAAACTTTATTTAAAACCACGGGCGGCTCAGACTATTCTCGACTTTGCTCAAAGATTAAGGCAGATTAGTTGTAACTTTCAAAACTAAAGACTACGCCCAGGATAAGTAACGCTAAGTCTTATTTCAGAGACGTGCCTGAGGAGCTGCCCCGATGGCAAAGGACGGAAGAAACTTAAACAACACAGCTGATAATTTGCACGGCACAAAAGAAAGAGAAGAAATCGAGCTCAGCAGTTTAGATTAAAGACGTGATCCTAACATACAGGTGACAGGCATGAATATAAATGCCAGCGGTGATAGGAGAAGATCAGTTCCAGCTTAAACGCTCAGCACTCATCACTTCTTAAGCATGCACTGCAGCTCTTCACATGTGTTTGCTCAGATCAGATTAATCATGCCTGAAAGCTGCAGCTCCCAGTTGACGTCCAGCTGATCCCTGCGGTGATGCAGCAGGTAGATGTCCAGAGAGCGTACATCGATTCGTTTTAGACTCCATCTTTAGTGCCTGCTTTGTGATGAGACAAGACGCAACGAAAAACTCCCTTTTCAGGCTTGGGTAGGGGCATCCATCTGCTGCGACCGGTTGGCGGTGAGGGGAGGAAGACAGGATAAAGACACACTAGAGCCAGAGGTGAATAATAACTAAAATTCCTTCAAAAGGATCTTCCTCGAAATATAATTCAAATAAAAAAATTTAAAGATGAAGAAAAGTCATTGTCGGGGTTTCTGCTATACACAGGGATGGATTCTGGGCGTTTTTGACTGTAAGGGTTATTACCCATTAAAACAGACTGTGAGAGTCACCTAGTCCCTAATTCCTGGTCCCCTTCTTAGGGTCCTGTTCTGTTACCATGTCCTGAATCTCATTAACACCACAAGTAACACCTGAGCTGCCTAAACCCGGCGACAGGACGCATGATGACCTCTCACACCACCCAGACTTTAAACCCGAGACCTGCAGGTTAAAGAGCGACACCTGTGGCTCACTCTCAGGTTATTGTAGCGCACGTGTAAAACCAGCTCGCTTTCTTATTTTCTTATCAAGTTTTACTGTTTCTGCATCCGAGAGTCTGCAGGGTGACATGAAGTTTGTTATCAGACGGTGAGGGTGGGGCTCGGCGTGGACATCCTTAGGCTCTGCAGCTCTCGGTGTCCACACCAGTATGTGGGAGCTGAATGATTAAAATCAATACAAAATAAAATACAGAACTAGAGAGCATTGCATCTGCGTGTTGCCCTACATTGTGCGTGTTCTGCTTTTTTGTAAAGAAAACCACCAGTGGCCCACGAGAAGTTCTCAGAAACAGGGGCTGACGTCACATGGGTGAATATTGCTGACTGGAGCTTTAGTTGACATCTCTTATTTATTGAAATGTCTGACCTTAAACACCGCATATCGTATCTAAGTGCGTATTCATGCCGCAGTAAAGGAAGAGATAAAGCTTTTGTTTCAAGCTTTATGGTGTAGATTTTCACGTGCACTTTGAGGCGTTTGAGTGCTTACACGCTGGATTTAAATCACAGGTGCTCAGATTGTTATTAGCGTGCAGGAGTGTTTTGCTTGGTTCAGACTTTCAGACCAATTGCAGTTACGGCAAAAAACTCGCAAAGAGAAACAAAATCACTTGGCATGTGTTTGAAGATGCAGAAACATATTTATTTGCAGCTTCTCGG
The DNA here is from genome assembly GCF_057381915.1 of Diplotaxodon limnothrissa. NCBI lineage: Eukaryota > Metazoa > Chordata > Actinopteri > Cichliformes > Cichlidae > Diplotaxodon > Diplotaxodon limnothrissa. The sequence continues at coordinate 9,784,698 of NC_140597.1, read as the reverse complement.
TATTAGACCTTCCTTGAGTTCTCTACCTTTTCTGCTAATTAGTGTGTGGGAGGCTGTTTGCAGATCCAGACCTGAAAAAAAGTCAAAATACGAGGAAGGGATCAAGTTTTTACTGAATGATGGTTTGATGTTATACAAAGTGGGATAAAGTAACGCCTACAGGAAGGCAACAAGATGGATGTGCTCTCTGTTTAATAAAGTCATAATAGAAGGCAGTAGTCATCACGGTTCAAAACGAGACCCAGCCCATGCAGGTGATGATGGCAGGGTGGAGGTATGCGAGGTGAAGTTGTTTTTGTGCTGTTGCATGATTACAAACTCAAGCTAAAGCAAACCAGAGTGCATGAAACCAAAACGTGAACCTTAGTTTGGAGTTTGTGGTGTGAGAGACCCTCAGGTGTGTATTTTTAAATCCTGAACGTTGGATTCATAGCCAGAAGTGACCGAATCTGGATGAGAGGGTGGAGTAAACCCGGGAGGAAAACAAGAGAGCTGAGAGGGTAAAAAAGGAGATTTTCTTAGATTCACCTACGCTATAAATAATTCTAAGGAGATGAAATCCTGACTCCAGAAGGATACCTGGATCTGAAACGGGTTGCGATGTTCTCCTGAGATCATCCAGGAGACGCCCACAGTTCTGATTTCAGTTTGATGTGTTTGTAAAGATGTGACGGCAGATGTGCAGTTTGCTCCAAAGGTTCCTGGGTCAGGATTCGATCACCTTAAAAAAATACACATGTCAGGTCTCTGATTAAAATCCTCAGATAATTTAAAAATGTTTGATGAGATTTTAATTTGTGTTTAACTTTGTGAAATATTTCCTGTTTTATTTCCAAATGCTCTCGCTAAGAATGAAGAGGGAACCCTGTGAGGATGACTCTGATGGGAAACACTGGGACAGTTGCTGACTGTGTTTCAGCTGATAACTTGGACTGAGATCAGCAGCTTCAGTATCTGATGTGACCTTTGACCCCTGCACCTTTGAGCTCAGTGTTGTTTTGTGCTTTAATGCAGAGCGAGCAGCTGCTGACGATTATTCAGGCGGAGCAGGAATGTCTGTCACTACACAGCTGGGTCTGCTGCTGTGGAAGAACTTCACCTACAGACGACGACAGACGGTCAGTCACACACACACGCACACACATCAGGGCTTAGCCTGTCAACCTTTACATCACTTTTCATTCATCAGGGTGTCATTTGGTCCATAAAAAGTCTTTTTAAAGGTTTTTGTTTTTCAGTTTCTGCATTATTCAGTCAATCACTTGGTCCATAAATAACCTTTAGACCCTTAAAATCTTAAATGTTGGACTGAACGAAATATATTGCTAGACAAAACAGTCGATTAGGCTGCTTTTATGAGCCTTTACCTTCCTGTCCTTAAAGAAACTGCACCTTCTGCTCTGACATGTTGGATTTATTAATCAGTCATGTGGTTCCTGAAACAGCCGATATCTTTAGCTGAAGGAAAAAGTGTTTGTGGGATTTTTACAGATGGTTACAGAAGAAAAGTCTAAAAGCGTGGAATAAATGCCATGTTGTTTGTATATGTTATCAGTGTGTGCCTGTCCTCGGAGAAAGAACTACTTGTATAGCAATTTAGATTAAATGTTATTTAGCTGATCAGTTTCTGGATAAATCAATCGCTTGATTGTTTGATAACATGTCTGATAACAGAGAGAAACATTTTTTAATGATGCTTTTATGCAAAGCATCATGTGAGGAGCTGGAAATACAAAAAATACTTTTATTTTCTACATTTTTATGTTTGCAAACTGAGATGAAGCTGACTTTAACTGGTTCAGTTTGTGTTACCTGGATAGACCACCTGTTTGACTTGTTTTATGTTTGACCACAGAAACAAAGCGGTCAGTGTGATGGGGGTTTAAGGTCACCTCTCTGGAGTTATGTGGGTTTTTTTGTTTTTTGGGGGGGATTTTCACTCGACCCTGATCAGTAACCTGGTTTGGGCTCCGTGCTCTGCTGCTGATCGATCAGTGACTTTTCATTAATTATGAATAACTTCTGATAATAAACACGTGAAGCTTAAAAGGAGCCAATCAGGAGGCTTTTAGACCGCATGCACGCACTCTTTTTGTGTTTCTCTAATGGTTTCCCGTTTCTAGCTGGATTACGTGTCAAAGTGTGTGTCTGTGTGTGTTTCAGCTCCAGCTCCTGGCGGAAATCGTCTGGCCCCTCTTCATCTTCTTCATCCTCATCTCTGTGCGGCTGAACTACCCTCCCTACGAGCAGCATGAGTGTGAGTTGAAAACCTTTATTTAAACGCTAATCAAACGGCGCTCTGGTTCAGAGCCTGAGCCGATCGATCCATTGAGGCAACGGCTGCCCCAGTTTCACAAAGTTTCAAGAGATGAAGAGTGATGTCGGAGAGCATCCTCATCCAATCAGCCTGCAGCATCGTGTCTGTTTGATCTGGGAGACAAATCTTGGTGTGACGCGAAGTTTATGCTTGTCATGGTTGACCCAGCACACGGAGCTTCGGGCTAAAAATGATGATGTCATAAACATGGTGGTGACAACATCAGGCGGTGTTTGACGTATGTTGGACGTCATCTACGTTGACTTCGTTTTTCAGCTACGAAAGTGATTTTCTTTGCACAAAAAATGAGCACAGCTTCTGCTAGAAACACTGTCAAACCAAAACAGAACTGGACCAGCACCAGTCAGGTGGTGCAAATACGCGCTGGAGGTGAGAGACATGAACACAAAGGTTCAAATCTAGAACATTCCTGCTGTGAGGTGCAGCACCATTATATAAATCACACAATAGGCGTGTTTCTGACCCCAGCATCATCATGGAGGGGGGATAGAACTACTTTAATTTGTGCACCCTGACCCCGTCTCCTCCTCCGGCGTGGCAGTGAGGGTGTCAGTTATTGGTGGTCACACAGGGGGCGATCAGGCTGTAGGCACATACATTCCAGCCCAGTCCAGCTGGAGTCCTGTTTTCAGGTGTTCCTGGAGGGTCCAGGGGCGGCCAGATGAGTGCTGGAATATCTTGTGCTGGTTATCATCTCTCTTCAGACCCTTGCACCTTTAGGAACATCTGATATCAGTTTCACACTGATTGATTTCTCATTACCCGAGGTTATTGATTGACAGTGGTCCTGGAAGCAGGAGGAAGTGCAGTATTGCTTACTGCTGCAGGATTTCAAATTAAAGCTTCATGTGCTAAATGAATCTCCCCGTGTTGTTTATCACGAGGAGCTTGTTTTTTATAAAAGGCCACAGTGATCCATCGACAATCAAAAAGCTCTGATAGGAGTGCTAAACTGCACGAAAGGGTTAAACCTCACTTCAGCGTCTTCTTTTTCCGTCTCAGCGTAGACCTCGATGTTGCATAAATAAATCAGCTGTTTGAAATCAGATGTTTTGAACATCTTCCCAAGCCTGAAAGGAAATATGACGAAGGACATGGAGAAGTTGGAGAGAAGAAGCTGACTCAGACAGGAAGTTATGGTGATCTCACAGAGAGAGAAAGCAGGAAAACATTTTCCAGGTTACTTCCACATGGAAACGATCTCAAGTTTGAATCAAAGGTGTTCGAAGCTGGACTGAACTGCAGATGGAAATTGGTCTTTTTTAAGTTTTCTGTTATGTGTAGATTCAACACCGATTCATCTCTTGAGTTTGGCGAATTTTTATGTTTGAGTGATTCATTTGTTAATGCTAAATGGTTAAAAATGGTCAGGTATAAGAACTGGACTGAAAATGAGTGAAAAAGCAGCAAATGTCCAGAGAAAAACTGGATTTTGCTCCTTGAAAGCAAAATATGAAGACGTGAAGCGGTGACTCAGTAGCGAAGGTCCACTTTAAACCTATAGCGAATGGTTGTGTGATGCGAGGCCTTTTCGCCCGGCGAGCGCTGTGAAAATGAAGAAAAACTGAACATCTGCTGGTAACTCCATTTATTAGTCACATGTCAGCAACTTAATTATGTTTCCACCCATCTGTTTGTTCATTTACTTTGAGCATTGACTGACACGTCCGCTCGGCGAAAGCTGACGTCACCCGACGTCTGTAGCTGGGGTGGCTGTAGCTCAGGTGGCAGAGCAGGTCAGCCACTAATCAGAAGGTTGGTGGTTCGATCCCAGGCTGCCTCCTGGCTGCATGCCAAATATCCTTGGGCAAGAAACTAACCCCATGTTTGCCTACTGGTGGTGGTCAGAGGGCCCGGTGGCGCCAGTGTCCGGCAGCCTCGCCTCTGTCAGGGCAGGGCAGCTGTGGCTACAATGTAGCTTGCCATCGCCAGTGTGTGAATGTGTGTGTGAATGGGTGAATGACTGAATGTAGTGTAAAGCGCTTTGGGGTCCTATGGACTAGAAAAGCGCTATACAAATGCAGGCCATTTACCATAACAGTCCAGACCTCAAAAACACAGACTTCACAATTGATCAGTTCACGTTCTTCCCATCAACTGATCGGTAAACTCTTCCACCGCTGCAGATGATATTGTGCAGCCAACAGTCATATTTTAACCTGGATGAACCCTGTGAGATATAAAGTCACGATCTGGGACGACCCCAACCCCAAACTGTTTTACAGCAGTTCCGGAAAAAAAAGAAGACTTCCTGTCGTGTGTTTTCATGCTGAGACTTTGAAGGAAAAAAAGTAATTTTTCTCATTTGTTGAGCAGTTCAGTTGAAAAACAAAGGAAGAACAGCCTAAAATTGTTTAAGAGAAATTAGTGGAATCAGTGGAAATATACCAGTGTTTTTCCACACTGCTGTCCTTAGAGACCTATTGTTATTCCACCCCCGTGAAATCTTTACCGTAAAGGCATTCAAGCAACTTGTCCAGATCAAGAAATGCTTTTAAGTGTTAACTTTTTACTATTAAATCTGGCATCACTGCACCGGGAATATCTGTGATTTTACTGGGAATTTGTCACAGTTAATAACAGCAATTTGCTGTAATTGACTCTTCAGCCGTCTTTTCATCTCGCTCTGTTGAAGCTCAGGAAATCCTTCCTTAAAACGACGCAGTTAAACTTTTAAAATGTAACACATGTCGGCATAAACCGACTCAAATAGGGTGTAAAATGCCAAAGTTTAAAATGACTGAGGGGATCTTGAGATAATCTGGTGTCAGCGGCTGAAGATGAAGAATCAGAAGCTTCAGGCTATACTTTTTTACTGGATGAATGAAACCTGCCTCACAGGAAACAAAAGGAAACGCTTTCATTCCTCACCGATTATCTCAGAGGAGGAGCGCCTCTCTGCCTCACTCGGGCCAAACGTCAACATCAGGAGATGAAGACGGAGCAGGAAGCTGCTCGTCTTCCTCTTTCCCCGTGAAAGCAGAAGCTCTGGGCACTCGAAGTACTTTCACTTCTCGTGCTGTGTGAGAATAGTTGTGCAGTGCTTCACGCAGCATGTGAGCTGCAGGGACGTGTTGAAACTCGCCACGCTGGATCAGAGACGAGCTGGAGCCCGCTCGATCCTTTAATATCCAGTTTTACACACCAGCATAGCTTTGAACATGTTCATGGAGACGAATTTATAATGGTTAATCCCTCTGCGTGGGCACTTTGGGTCAACACCGCGTGCTAAACGTGCTGTACAAATTAATGTGACTTGACGTGACACGACAGCTCCGCTGCACACAGTTCAAACTTTTCTGTTTGTTTTTGTGGCATATATTCAGAGCTGCTGAGCTGCTTTCAGCTGTAGATCCCACTTTTCTTTCAGGCGATTGTCCACCATGCCGGCCAAAAACATCAGAAGTATAATGGATGTGATTGAGTCAACAGGGTAAAATTACTTTTTAAGATTAATTTCTAAAGAGAATGTGGCTGTTGACATCACCTTTAACGAGTCTGAATCAGTCATGTGAGGGCAGTCTCCTTCATCTGTGGCTTCTTTTTAAGGTTTTTCCACATTATTCACTTCAGTTGACTCTGTTTACAGCATCTAAAAAAAGTTTAGATGCTGTTTAAAATCTAAAGCGTAAAACCAAAGTGTGGATGTTTCATCCTAAAGCAACTCGTCAAGTGTTGAAATTTGATTGTCTTTTTAAAAAATATCAGCTCTTTCTCAAATTCAGTTGTTAACACGCTTGAGTGAAGTTGTTACGGGAGAACGTTTCCCACTGAGGTGCATCACATCTGTACACCAACGTGTTACTCCAAAACCTCTGACCTTTCAGGGGTGTACTTGAATGCATCGCCAAGTCTCACAGGTGATTTAAGAGTTAAGGCGTGGTTGAAAAACTCACCTGCTGCACTGTGACCAGATAAAGAAGCGCTTTGGGAAGAACATATTTCAACTGTGCTCCTGAGCAAATAAGATAAGATACCTTTATTAGTCCCACAAGTGGGAAATTTCATGTTAAGGCTGCCGATCTAGTGCACGCAATAGCGGCGCCATCTTACCCCCCGACCATACATACATGACACAAAAACATCACATGGGGAAGACAGGTCAGAGGAGTATGCACAACACGAGGAAAGATAAGGAGAAAAAAATAACTCCCCCAGACTGAGCTCCAACAGGGAGATCAGTTTGAGAACAGAAAAAAAACACCTCTGCACATAAGAGCACATGAAAAAACTCTTAATACACCAAAGAAACACATGACAAGCAACAGGGATGGGTAAAGGGTGAGAGACAGCCAGTGTAGACAGTGCATCCGGCCTGCAGCATAAGCGCTGGTCTCCTTGATCCACCGTCGGCATCGGAAGGGAATAAGCGTCGAAGGTGTTTGGAGGGGGAGGGGGGATGAGTGTACATCTGCGTGTGTGTGTGTGTGTGTGTGTGTGTGTATATATGTCCAAATGAGTTTATTTTACCAACTTCCAGCAAACTCTGAACACCTCAGGGGCCACGATAAGTGAAATTACTAAATAAAGCAGCCAGCTGACTGAGGTGTAACCACGCTGGAATATAACTGCAAAGAAAACAACGTGATGATGTGGATGGTGTGACGCAGTTATCACAGCAGAGTCAGGCCACAGTGCGTAGATCCACATGTTTGAGTTGGCAGCACGAAACAGAAGTTCTGTTTCATAACAAGTCACAGACAAGAGAGTCTCCACCTGCTGCTGGGACAGGTGGAGGACTGAAGGATATCCCTTTAGTCTGTCTGTGCCTAGACTAGCGCCATCTTTAGAGTATAACTATTTTCATTACAGTGTGTAAAAGGCTGTTTATGGCTATGATTCAGACGTCACTGAATAGCGAGCTAGCGTAGGTTACCAACCATAACACCCACATAACCTCAGCTTTCTTTCTTCCTCTAGTTTTTTCTTTTTCAGCCCCAGTGGGAAAAATCTTGATCTGACCTGTCTGTGTGTATGAACATGACTTCTCTGTCACGGGCAGCAGACATGATGAAAGTGATAAGTTTATTAAAATATTTGCCTAAACCCGCATGTTTATGTTTACCTGCCTGTTTTTGAGGATTGTTGGCAGACCGCTGCTGGTGTGGGGAAATCATGGTGCACAAGTGGACCCAATTGCAGTAATGTAAATTGCACGAGTCTGCATATGGACCTGCTTACAATGTAAATCTGAACCTGACAAACACCAGGAGGGAGGTCCGAGCGGGTGGAGCTTTTGCTTGAGCTATTAATTGATTAAGCAGCACACAGTTCATCATTTGCTCTGTGGCACTCGTGGCTCAAGAGTTGGGAGTTCGCCTTGTAATCGGAAGGTTGCAGGTTCGAGCCTGGACCGTCTTGGTCGTTGTGTCTTTGGGCAAGACTCTTCACACAGGTGGTGGTCAGAGGCCCCGGTGGTGCCAGTGTCCGGCAGCCTCGTGGCTACAATGTAGCTTGCCATCACCAGTGTGTGAATGTGTGTGTGGATGACTGGATGTGTAAAGCGTTTTGGGGTCCTTAGGGACTAGTAAAGCGCTATACAAATACAGGCCATTTATTAACATGTTTTATGATCATTATCAGTTCACAGATTTAAGCTGCAGTGTGTCTTTTACACCCAGTTTAACAAGTCAAGCTCTGGTGTTTTGGTCTGGAGCCTGTGGGAGTTTTTCACCCCTGAGCTCATCCTGAAGCTGTTGTTCCACCTGTGTGGCCCTCACTCTGCTGTCGAGTGAAGTGAATCTGCGCCTCTCCTTTATCTTATCTGTGTTTTGATTAAAAAGAGGCCAGTTGGCAGTCTTAAAGGTTCCCTGATATCAGCGCCTTCTCTGTGCGTACAGCTGACACGGTGAAGCTCAATGAGAGAAAGGGGATAAAGGTCTTTGCTCTCAAAGTGAACCCGCTCGTGCCTCTGCCCTCGGCTTCAACCTGCAGCGGGTGCCGCTGATGCTCGACTGAGGGCGACAATAAACCAATTGCAGCTTATCTGACACCTCTGAGTCCAGGTGAACGTGGGAACACTTTGTTCCATCAGAGCAGGAAGATAAAGAAACACCCTGAACATCTTTCAGATTAAATCTGACCGCAGCACACAGGCAAAACCACATCTATGGCTTTAAAACCTGCATATCTTACATTGGGAAACACAGGGGCTTTATTCTCTTCATGTTACAGTGCAGAGGTGAGAGGGCGCCTAAAAATGTGCACTATATCTCCTGTGAGCCTGTTTGGAGCTGGTCACAGCTTTCCTGTCATTTTTACTGCAAGATCTTCCGACTTTCTTGTGACTTCCTGTTTTCATTTCCTGTCTGCAGGTCATTTTCCAAACAAGGCGATGCCATCAGCCGGCACGCTGCCCTGGCTTCAGGGAATCCTCTGCAACGCCAACAACCCCTGCTTCAGACATCCGACACCGGGCGAGTCCCCGGGCATCGTCGGCAACTTCAACGACTCAATGTGAGTGGCCAAAAAAGAGGCTTTTATTCTGAAAAACTTCTCATCTTTATTAAACTGCTAAAGCGTGCTTGTGGTTTCATCTTTTACTAATCAGCAGACATTTTTAAGTAAAATGAATTTTATTCTGATAGTACCTCACATTCTTTCATTTCATTTTCATTACATTTACATATAGAGTGAAATCTCAGCTCAGTTCTTACATAAATGCCGTCTGTAGAGCTGAAACAGGCTGTCAGTGACTTTATTTCTGAAACTTTATTGATACACTTTAACTTTCCTCCTCTCACACATTAACAGACAAAACAGAATTTTAAGATTTCAGCTGCTTTTACCTCTAACCAACACCGGCAGGTCATCTGCTCTCAGTGTTTGTGTATAAGCTGACGCTTCAGCTGTTTTCATGGCCTAAACCCAAAATCAGTAAGGATTCATCATGACTGATTACATCACACACATCAGCCGATTTTGTGGTCGCTTTTTTCGCTATTAGTTTACACTCGGGAGCTGCTCGTTAAGCGGTACTGGAACAGTGACCTTCAAAGTAAAAGCTGCGGCCTTTTGAAATGTGTTGGTTTCACCAATAAGGAGTCGCTTTTACTATGAAGGCGAACATAGTTTTTTTTTCTGGTTTGTGTCGTATGTGTTTGACTTTCACCACCACTCTGTGGTTAGTGGGCGAGCGTTTGCAGACTAACCGGCATCTTTCATCCAACCTGTGGTGTACCGTGGGAATCTGCTGGTGACCAGATCGATCATAAAGAGGTTTTGGGTGCAACATCTTCTTTGTGAGCCAATATCACCCAGAGGTTGCTGGAGGTTCGCTGGTCTCTAGGCCTGTGTGACTGAGGCCCCAAAGCTTTAATCTTATTGGTTGCTTATCAAATTCCTGCTACGTTTCCATTCTCCTAAGGAGCCAGAAGCTCAATAACTCTCAGATGTTGTGACACATAAACATCAACTACTTTTAAGACTTAAAGCTACGATATAAATTACTTATCTGAGCTTTTTCACTTTAATACTTCATGTTCCTTTACTTGTTTTAAAGTGACACTTAAACTTCCTGTAGAGTTTAATTTTGAACCTTTTTCCACTGTTTCACTTCACATATTTTAAATAGCACCATCTGCTGACACCTTCCTCCCTTTTCTGTCTGCAGACAGTCAGTGTAAGAAGGTTAGCTTTTGAACCTGTGGACTGAAGTAGTATCCTTACATATCTACTACTTTTATCTAGAACCTACCTTTGGCTGATCCCTTGTTCAGAAGGTGGTCACTTCAGCTGCAGATTGGATCTGTGATCAAACCGGGGGATCTTTTGCTTGTTAGGCGAATGTAAACCTTAAACTCTGGAGTTTAGTTAGTCACTGCTTCCATAATAACTAACACTTTAACTGTTTTGAGTGTCAACAGAAATGTCATTTTAACCTGTTTGTTGTTTTCACTGTAAGCTGGCATGTGCCGGGTCTTTCCCTCTGTGTTTGTATGCATGCTAAGAGCTTCTTTGTGGCTCACGTTTGATGTTTTACTTTTATTTTGCAGAATTTCTCGCCTTTTCTCGGACGCCAAGAAGATCCTCCTGTACAGTCAGAATGATAAAAACCTTGAGGGCTTCAAGGAGCTGGCTCAAGCCCTGCAGGTGCTGCAGTCCAGCCGCTCAGGTAGGACACGCAAAACGCAACCCTCACTGTGTGGGGATGAGCTCAGATCAGGGTTAGCGATGCAGTTTGACTTTGTTTGATTTCGCTAATCTGAGCATCAGTGTGGTTTGGAGTGATAACAGACATATCAGCCGTAATCACGTCATCACAAATAAGAAATACACAATGTAGATAAAAACTCAAAGCGTTTAAATGGCTAAAGTTCCAGCTACGAGGTGTATTTATAGACATGTTCTTGTTTTAATCTTAACAACCTGCACACGGCAACAAAGATTAAAAAAAGGACTTTGCCAGCTTTTGGATAAGAAAAGTAAAATCTTACTGTGTCAACATGACCATAGTAATAATATTCATTATTATCATTTTTAAACTGTATAACAGAACAAATGCAGAATTTAAAAGAAGTAGAACATTTTCTTTTAACAGCCAGCCGGTGCCTAAATGTGAAGGTTTTATCGCCATTCCTTTAACAGAGGAACCTAAAGGCCAAAATGCATGCACTTATTTTGAAAGGTAATGTTGTAAAAACACAGCAGAACCCTAAAACTGGTCACCTGGGCCCTGATTGGTGTTAAGAAGTTAAACTTACTGAGACTTCAGGCCAGATGAGAGCCTCGGAAACCAGCCACATAACACCCATCTTCCATATTTCTGTGAGAACAGTTCCTCGTGCAAAACAAGGAAGCTGGAGGCAAAGGTTTAAACATTTCTTGTGCTGATTTTATGGCAGCTATAGGACTTGGTCTTTTCAGACTTTTGAGACGCACCTGATGAATTCCTTAACCCCAGGTTACCATGTTAGAGGAGAAGATGGACTGAAGTTATCACCTAATGCTGGCTACATTGGTTAGCAAGCTTCATCTATAGACTGTACAGTAGGACACAAACAGTTAACAGACAACTTGGACGCCGTATTCATACAATTAAGCTAACAGCAGCCATAATATTGGTTGGATAATTGTATAAAAATTAAAAAACTGCTGGAGCCTCGAGTGGACGTTAGAGGAACTGCAGCTTTTGAAACTGGAGCGTTAGCTTTTATTTTTTAGCCCCAGAGGTTAATGTTTGGAGAGAATGCCTTGACTAACCCTACAGTGTAATTCATAAACCTGTGAGTCATGACTGTCGGCAGGCTCTTTTTTTGAATGCCACCTTCGTCAATAAATCATCTCTGAGATCAGCTCGCTGAAGGAACCTAACAGCTAGCGAGTCTTTGCAGAACCTCTCAAAGGTCAGCAGGTTTTTAGGCGTCCTTTCTCTGCCGCAGGAGTTTTCAGGCTCGCTGAACAAAAAGAATTTCTCTCTTTTGTGCGTTAATTTGCAGCTTTGGCTCTCTGTGGGGGGCGTTTGTTTTCCCTACCTGCACCGACCTGCCGGCTCTCTTGCTTCTCCTCCCTGTTGATTGAGCATCAGCACGTTTCTGCTCTTTATTCCCTCTAATCTGATAATAAATGAAGCAGTTTTATTGGTCAGGAGGGCGATGGTGTGATGAGGGGGCGGCATGACACGCTGCAGCAGGTTTACCTGCTTACCTTCCAGGTGAGCTCACCTGGTTAGAGGGCAGCAACCAGGATTCAGCAGTTCTCAGGAAACTTCATACCCCGAGGCCTTAGAAACAGATCTGCGAAAATGCAAATGTTTCTCTGCAGGAAAGCGACCTTTAACGGTTTGTTCAGCACCAATAAAACAGATTTTCATCTGACAGACAATTTTCATGTCAGTTTTAAATCTAAAGCAAGCATAGAAAGCTAATCAGCTAATTCTCAAGCTTCAAATGAGCCAAGACCTCCAACGTTCACATCGAGGCGTTAAGGCTAAAGACCGCACAACGAAACACACTGAAAGTTTTTCCTTTGTTTGTTTTTTTCTGGTGGTTTTTATAGTTTGTTTTGTCACTTTGTGTTGTTTTTGTTTGTCTGTGTTTGTGTCCTGGTTTTTGTCTCTTCATGGTTAATTCGTTGTCTTTTTGTCTGTTTTTGTCTCTTTTGTAGTTGCTTTTTGTCTCTGTATGATATTTTGTTTCTTTGTATCCAGTTTTTGCCTCTTACTGTTTGATTTCTTCCTCTTTGTGTTTTTTTTGTCTTTGTTTTTGTGGTGTTTTTATTTGTCTGTGGTTGTTTTTTGCCTCGTTATGCTGGGTTTGTTGTTTTGTTCTGTTGTTTTTGGTCTTATGTTTTGGTTTGGTTTGTTTTGTATGACATGGTTTTTTTTTGTCTCTGGTTTATTTATTTGTAGGGGGTTTTTTTTGTCATTTTGTGTCCTGTCTTTGTCTCGTGTTGGTTTTCTTCTCTTTGTATTTGATTTTTGGCTGTTTATGTTGTTTTTGGCTCTCTGTAGTTGGTTTTTGTCTCTGTTTTGTTTTTATGGTTTTGTGTCTTATTGGTTTTTGTTTCTTTTTATCTTGTTTTTGCCTCTTCATGTTTGTGATTTGTGTCTGTTCGTGTTATTTTTTTTCTATGGTTCCATGGGTTATTTATTTGCCACTTTGTGTCCTTTTTTTATTTTTATGTGATTGTTTTTGTTTCTTTGTATTCAGTTATTGCATCTTTCTATTCAATTGTTCCCTCTTCGTGTTTGATTTTTTTCCACTTTGTGTTGTTTTCTCTCTGTTGTGGATTTTGTCTTTCGGTTGTCATCTGATCGCGAGCGGTCACTCCACACGCAGTTTTCTGATATTAACACAACTCTCTTCTGACTCTGCTGAGGGGGGTAGAAGGGTGGCAGCAGGAGCCGATTCTGATTGGCTGGCCCTGTGGCCCCTCCCCTGCAGGTGGACTGACAGGGTCAGCGTACATCGTGCATGTTCGCGACGCCCTGTCGTGTTGGGTTTTCTGCTGCTCGGCTCGGCGCCGTCCCGCAGAGCGTCACTGAGTTCAGATGTGTCCCTGCAGCTGTACAAACGTGTAATTCAGAGTGCCCTAATGGGGCTCCACATCAGACCTGAACCTGGATTTGGGTCGCTGCAATCATCTCACATAACCATTACTGTACAGTTTAGCAGCTGACTGTTAGTTCCTCTGTGGATTAAAACCCATCCGGCAAGCTTGAAGTCATGAAAGTGGAGGACTCTTTGAACATCTTTAGTTTCTGAAACACTATCAAAAAGTTCAAACATGATGAGCGGCAGACAAGAACCAGTTTTTTAATGTGGTACCGGAACGCGGTGGTGTGGTGGTTTAATGATGGCGAGTTGTGATTGAAGCAGACGGGCTTCTCTGCTGGAAACTGCTTCTCATTTGACCAATCACATCACTGCGAGCTGCTGATGTCAGACAGCTGGACCTGTCCTCTGACCCATCACTAACACTAACTGTAGTAACACTCAGTCGGCTTTTTGTCCCCAAAGGGCCTCTATACCTCCGCTCATCTGAGCACAGATGAACACCACATGATTGTCGCCTTCGAGCTGAAACAGGAAAATTAATCATCGATTGATTTATTAGAGACAGATCAGAGAACATATGATACTTCCTCGGAAAAGACTCGCTTTTACGGCAGTCCTACCTGAACTTGATCTGTTCAGGGTTCCTCCTGCTCGAGCAGGAAGTGAAGCGAGTAGCTGATCTGGGCTGGCACTGAAATCAGATTGAGGCTGAGGAGTGACGGCTTCTGATTTTAAATAATTTCTTTCACAACAAAATCACATAAATCATAAATATGATCTCCGTATTTTAGCTGAACATGCTGAAGTCTGCAAACATGGAATGAAAAGTGGAAAATTTAAACAGATAAATGGTAGATCGTCCAGGCTTACAGAAGCTTGTAAACCATAAAGTTGTGCTACGTGAGATAAGCGCAAAGACAAAGTGCATTTAGTGAAAACAATAAGCTGTCACACAAAACTGGACTAAAAGAAAACGTAAAGAAAATTGTGTGGGCTGTCACAACCCAGCGTACTCCTAGTGTCAGTCCCAAGGCCAGATAAGTGGGAGGTTTGCGTCAGGAAGGGCATCAGGCGTAAAATCTGTGGGAAAGCAGATGTGCAGATCCATCCATGGCGACCTCTGGGGAAAATAAGGAAGCAGCCGGAAGTACCTGTACTGTCCGGTCCAAATATGGTCGTTTGTGACAAACCTGTAATAAAATATGAATATAAAAAACCAACATGGCACGAGCCAAGTTACTAATGTTAAGTCACTTTGAGTGAGCTAAGGTAACAATTGTGTGACAGCACAATGGCTTTGTCCATGTTTTATAAAGTCTGTGAATAGAAGGGTACAAATATTAATTGGATGTATGAAAATACAGATCACATCTTGGAAAATAAGAAGTGAAACAGGAAAATGCAGCAGAAGAGGGATAAAAAGATATGCCTCAGTTTGATGCTCTCCTGCTGATAAACAGAGTGATGAAGGAGCCGATTAATAACGGTGACGTCGTTCTAAGCTGGAGGATAAAAGCTTCTGAGGAAGCTCGACGATGCTTTTATTGAATTTTAGGGTTTCTGATGGAAGCTGGCTGATGGATCAGCAGCCGCATTTTACCAGTTAGAGCGTTTCTTCATGGATGTCCATAAAGCTGCAAATAAAACCAATCGATCGATACATTTCTGTGGTTTGCTGATGTTCAGCAGGCTGGAGGCAGGAGGACAGCAACGACTGTAATCTTGGATGATTCGTCATCTTAAATCTCCATGTTTTGAAAGAGTGAAGCAACACAGGCAGAGAAGCTTCACACGTTAGCTTCCTGTTTGTTTCAAATGAATGACAAGAGAAGCTCCTCTCAGCCTTCGTTGCAGCTGCCTGTTCAAACCTGCAGAAGAAGAAGAAAGGCGCAGGGAGGGGTGGGCATGTATGCGTGCGGGGGCATCATGCAAAAGTGCATCCAGCTGCTGTGATGGAGCTGAGTGGAAAGTTTGAGCTGCAGGCGTGTGTGAGCACGCAGGTCGAACGAAGAGCAGCGATGACGTAACAAAGACTGAACGTAAAGCCCACTTGCAGCCGCTCGGGTACGGACGTGCCCCCGACAAGCCCAAATATGGTCCGAACGCCTCCTCAGGCCGCAGTTATAGCATCTGTACCTTCACTAAAATGATTTCAATCTGACTTTCAGATTCAAACTGACATCAGATTAAAATAGAAAATCCAACCACAGTAAACGGACCATTAACAATCACTCCAGCCGTCCAAATCCAAACACATAAAACCTCTCAATCGTCTGGGATTATTGGTAGTTCAAATATCTGTCAAAGGTTTTTATTGCTGTAGCAGTCGGCTCTGTTACCAACAGTCACACCTGTTTGTTTGTTTTTTTTATTTATTTTAATCTCAGATCTGTGTTTTTGTGCAATTGAATTTTTCTCATCGCAGCTTTTTGGGGTGTTTGAGGAATTTTGTTTTTCAGGGATTCCTCACAGTTTACTTACCAATGTCATAAGAACATAGAGGAATGTCTCTGTTTAATGGCCTGACTGTTACCTGTTAGTCTTTCTCCTGCACCAATCACGAGTCAGTGGTGTGTCACCTGAGAGGCCTAAAAGCTTGAATGAAACCAATGTTTTATCAGCCTGTCTCGTTCTCAGCTTGGACGGATTTTAGTCAAACCGAAAGCAGAGATGTCATTTTAAAAATGTGCTGGGGGAACTGCTTCACCCTCTCCTCTGTAAAAAATTACACAATTGCTTTGTGGCCACAAATACGTTCACATTTAAAAGACAAAACCCTCTGATTTACTGGAGGAGGAGAAGGAGGAGTCAGGTTTCTCTGACCTGCTCTGTTTTGTCTGTTTTTGTTTTTTCTCCCACAGGCTTCAAGTTGAAGCATTTCCTGCGAGACAATGAGACTCTGTCGAGTTTTCTGTTGAGGAACGCCTCCTTCCCCGAACACAGCGTCCAGCAGATCACGGAGGCCGACATAAACCTGCAGAAGGTGAGGAGGCATTCTGCACATGCTCAGTCTGTGAGCCCTACATGGATACGGGCAGCTGGAGGAATTTTACTCCAACTTTCATTCATGAGAAAACTAACAGTGTGGAGTAAAACCATCCACAATATACAAGGTAAAAAGTTGACAGATATCAGATGAAAGTCTGAAAATATAGGTAAAATTTAAAAAATATATAAAATGCAAAGAAACACAACACAGTATGGAGTAAAAGAAGAAGAAGAAAGTGTCAGACTAAATAAAATAAATAAATAAAAAAATATGCAATAAAAGCTGGAATATTGTGAACCGGTGTACAGAACACAAGAAAGAAAAATGCAAATATGAATTAAGTGGAGAGGTGGAATAACAATAAGGAGGAAAAGTTCGTGAATGATTAAACACTTGAAATAGAATTTGCTAACTTGCAGAAAATCTGCAGAGTATATGGAATAAAAGACTGAAATGTTGGAGTACATGTTACACAGTAAAACATGAAATAAACACAATGATTGAAACTAATTTCAGAATATTAAAGTCAGACTATATGAAGCGAAACCTGAAGATAAAGAAATCCCTCTTTGGCCTCTGTTTCTGTCTCAGGTCCTCCTCGGGGGGTTCGGGGTCCACCTGAGGGACATGTGTCCCAGGAAGGGGGGCAAGCAGAGCCTGGAGGAATTTGTGACGATCTCGGACAAACAGGTGTCGGCGATGGTTCAAGAAAAGATCTGCCAGGGTCTGCCCGCCTGGCTCAACCACGCCGAGGAGCACTTTCTGGACAACTTGGACTTCCTCAAACCCATCCGGGTAAATACGGCCCTGCTAATCCACTGATATGATTCATGTTTTGCTCATTTAAAGCAGGTTTTTCATCCAGAAACTTTTAGAAACTTTTTCTCCCAGTGTGAAACCACCTCCTGCAGCGTTTCAGCTTATCCTGTATGAACACATTTCAAATCGTGACTTGTCTTCTTTTCTGTTAAATACTTTCTCAGATATAATGATCCTTATAGATGTCAAACACTTGAACTGGCACACTGAGCACTTTTTAGCCCCGAGTTCTGCCTGCAGGTGTGTCTTTCAGGCTGCCTCTAACATACTTTAAATAACAAACTTGTCTGAAAACGTGAATTTTACACTGGAATAGTCCAAAGGCATTTTTTCCTCCCCCCCTCCGTTCAGGTGACACAGCAAAGGTGTGCTGGCGTGTCCTCAGCATATTAAATGTGTGTGTGTGGGAGGAGGCGTGCCTCGGCCTGTCCCAGCTCTTTACAGTCTCAGTTTTCGTAGCCCGGAGACCAGTTTTAAAGAGTTTGAAGGATTCAATGCAGCCATATGTCACAAGAGGCCTCAGCCTCTTTTGTGTGCAGAAATCTACGAGCACTTCGAGTGACTGCAAAGCTGAAACCGTGCGAGTTTCCACAGCAGCACAGAACGAAGTCCGTGAAAATCCAGCAGCCTCGTCTCAGAGAAGTCATAGGTGTTTAGCTAGTTATCAGTTATAGGAATCTTAAACAGAGTGAACTAGACTTAAAAGCCAGATTTTAGGGGAAAATCCCCCACACATGCCCATTATTGCCGTGCATTTATCTCCAGTTATGACACAGCAACTTTTAAAACTTGATTAAAAATCAGACAAATGACAACGTTCGGAGAAAAGTGGACAACACGAAAGCAAAGAAATGTTAGATACTCAGAGACAGAGGAGTGAAATCGTCACAAATATGAGCCAAAAATAAACAACAGCGAGCAGAGTTCAGGTGATCTGCTAGAAGTGCAGAACACCTAAAGAGTTCAGTTTGCTGGACGAGTGCTAAATCTGTCTGTTTACAGGGTCCAGAGAACGTTCGTATGATGACTTATGTCATCACTCAGTATCTTTCAACACTGCTAGGAAGGTCTCTGTCTCATCTGACTGTGAAACATGTAAAAATAAAAATAACTAAACTGAAGATAGATGAGTGGGTTATTATTTATTTCAGCCAAGGTTGAGCTGAAACTGAAAATGTCTCTTTGTCTTTCAGAGGGACGTCAGGGCTGACCCCGAGGCCGTCCAACAGGTCGCCAGGGCAACCGACAACCTGCTGGATAGTCTGGGTTCACTGGCAGTTGAGGTAAGTCATCAGCAGGAGCTCAGACCTTTATTAGTACGATTAATATCTCAGCAGCCGTGTTATTGGTTCACAGGTCCAGTTCAGACACTGAGGTTTAGCTTAGCATAAGCTAGCAGCTTAAACCACCTGTCAGTCAAAGAGGCCACTCCCCTTTCGTATCAGGCTCTGAAGGGGTTTATTTTTGCTTTAAATTGGCCTCTTTGGGGACTGGCTCACTGCTGGAGCCTCTGGTGGACATTAGAGGAACTGGAGCTTTAGCTTAACCCTTTATCCCTGATGGCTGATGCTTGATTCAGGCTGATGCAAAGATCATCAGTCAGTTTTTCTTTGTGTCTTTTCATCATGTGCTTTTAATGATGGTGTTTGTCTCACGAACAAAGATCTGGGCACAAAATATCACAGTCAGCTTTTTACTGGACATGCGCATCACCCAATCGAGTCTTCCGGGCCACGTCAGCACCATCAGGGGCCACTGGGTTTACTTGGCAGCTCTGAGTGTCTCTGCGAGTCTTTGTGTCCAGATAAAAGCAGTTTCCCTGCAGCAGAGACAGACGAGTTCCCAGCTGAACAAAGACTCAAATGTCTCAGTGGGTTTTTACTTCACAGCCGCCTCAGGAGGAGAAAGCACGAGTCCAAACAAACAGCAAACACTCAGCGTCCGTCTACGTCCTGCTGAGACGCTGAAGACCGCAGATGGCTGCATGCAGCCTTTAGTGACCATGTTAGAGGTCACAGAGACACTGAGGGGGCTCTGAAAGCTGCATTGTGTGGCAGAAAGTGGTTTGCGACACATCTGCAGCTCTGCAGAGCCTCCAGCCTGGGATTACAGTGGGAATAGACTGGAAATAAAGTTTGAGTGGGAGACTGTGGTTGGCGTGAACAGTTTGATAACCAGAGTAAAGTTCAGTTAGACTTCCCCAGATTGTTGTTTTTTGCCCCGAGGTTATCACACACTTTAAAACACACAGTACACACAATCGCTCTGTGGGCTAAAGTGAAAACATGTGACAGTGTTTTTTTTGGTTTGTGCAGGCGCTGAGTCAGGGACAGGATGAGTGTGATCCTGTGAAAAAGGGATTTAAGATGGGCATTATTGAACTGGCAATCCAGGAAATTACAACATTTAGTTTAAAAAACCCAAACAGCTAAATAACTTTAACAATCTTATCTCCTTCGTTCTGCTTTGTTCTCATGGTCAGAGAGGAAGTGTTTTTCCCAGCACTGCATTAAAAATCATGTGATGAAGAAAGAAGAGACACTCAGCTGTGATGGGACCATTAGAACAAAACCCATTTTACATTTTCTGTGAAAAACTCCCAGTTTAAAATAACTTTATTCAAACATCTGGAGCTCCATCTGTTTGATAGGATCCCAGTCATATGAAAAACACATACAGTGTCTCCCTGTCCACAGGTAAACACGTAGTTTACACGCCCACGCTGTCAAAACCTGACCTACTTTCAAGCGTCTCAGCTGTGAGGTTTAAAGGCGATATGTACGGGATCTGATGATACGGCGACAATAAAGTAGTCCTTGTTTTACTGCCTGGTTAATATATTTATTTGTTTAATCAGTTCATAAAAGAGTGCTTTGAACAATAACTTTACAGCTTTAACATGAATGGTAAAACATGCCTGTCTGAATTTCCCAGAGCCCAGGGGACACACTATAGAAGCACTGACAGCAAAGGCTGGGGACAGTAGAGAAACAATAAACATGCTGAGGACAAAAACGGGAAACCCAGCGTAGAAATACTGGAAACAAACTTTAGAGATACTCGACACATAGTACTCAAACTTTTGCAGATAATCCGGATAAATATTGAAGAGGTGGTGGGGACAAACTGAAGAAATACTGGGACAAAACTGTAGACATATTGAGGACATGTTTGGGACAATAACTACCCTTTTCCTCAGATTGGAGCTGCAGCAGTTTCACTTCTGCTGATGCCGCTGACCTAAAGTAACCTGCGGCTCTTCCTCTTTGAGGTCCCTTCCTCCTGAGGCAATAAAAATAATAACATCTGAAGCTCCCTTTACCTTTCCTCTATTGGTACTTTTTTAATGCTCATATTTAGATTCTGCCAGCAGGCACCAAAACTCCTGTGGTGTTCCAGTCAAATTAGAACCTTTTCATTTAGAAGAAACTCACATTGTTACAGAAGAATGTGTTCTTTCTGGTTCCTATTTTGTGACACACCTGGGGAACATCTGTGAGCTTAAAAGGACCTAATTACCAAAAACAGGTGAAATAGCAGAACTGGAAAGATTTTGAGTCAAACAAGCAAAAGTTGATGCTCAAATCTGTAAATCTGTTTGGTTTATTCTCCTTTAAATTAGATATTTTTAGAGACTGAGCAGACACATAAATCATGATGTGGTTTAAGGACCGAATGATTAATCTGTGAGCAGAAAACCAAACTGCTTAATGAGTTATCAGATATTTTGGTTACAACTGTGAGACTTTTAAAAGCTACTTCAAATTAAGCATGTGGACCTTAAACCTTGTTTTTTTTTTTACATTAACTGGATCAGCTCTTTGCATCTGAACTTTTGCTTTGTTACATCACTTTTGTTATGATATGTATAAAATTAGTCTGAGCTTCAACAGGAAGCGCAGCCAGACACGAGTTTACTGTCAGCAGTTTTTAGCTAGGGGAGAGTTCAGCTTCATTCTGTGATCCATTTTTAGCATGTTCAGTTTTTAACCTTCGGCGAATGTCTATAATTCCTGAGTTCAGACTCTTTTTAAAGTTTATTTCATTTTTAATTACGCATTGTTTTCCACTTGAGCCTTAACTTTGATATTTTTCATTTATTACATGTTTATTAGGGGTGCAACGATACACAAAATTCACGGTTCGGTTCGGTTCGATACTTTGGTGTCACGGTTCGATATTTTTTCGATACAAAAAAAATGTTCATGCCTTTTTAATTTGTCATTTATTAAAATTATAAATATATATTTTAACTCAAAAGTACAGTTTTTAAATTTAACCCTAACCCTTGTGCGTATTTTTTATTTTGACAGCGAATGCGCACCTGTGGACCATTTATGTGCAGCCCTGGTTATTTAGCTCGTCATATTGCAGCCACAGAAATTATTTTGTCCATGAAACCATAAAGCTGCACTTTCTTTTTGCCTCATAGTCTGATTTGTCATAACTTCTCCGTTTTGTGGTAAGCTTTTCTTTGGCTGTCACTTCTTCACCCTGACCTGTCTTATTTGGCTCAGCAGAACTAAAATATATATCTGTCTGTGAAGGTTCTCAGTCATCCAGGTCATCGTAGTCAAATATAAATCCTGCTGCTTTTACACACGCACTCACATAAGCTCAGCGATTCTCTGCGCGATCAACCTCTCACATGTTTAAGCTGCGGGAGATTTCACTTGTCATGTTTGCATAGTAAGCTAACGATTAATAAGACGATGTCAGAGGAATTGGTGCACAAATTATCATCACTCACAGATCAGTGCTGTCGCTCTCTATACACAGTTCGCACGATTGCAAAGTGAAAGCAAAAAAACAAGCGCAAATTCAAACGCATTTCAATATGTCACATATTGACAGTGGCTCACCGATGCCAATGACATAATTACCCAGCTACATTTCTGAAAGAATGCAAAAGCATTGACATATATTTTTCCTTCCTACAATAGCCCGACGGGCAGGGCAGAGATAGATTTTGGTAGCCCGACTGAAAAAATCGCTAGCTCCGGGACGTCGGGCTAGCGATATTGCAAGCCCTGTATCTGATTGAGGAATCATGCATCTTTGGAAAAGAGAGTTTATTACAGAGAAATGTCTCTTTCCAAAATAAAAGCTATACTATCCGCTTCTTCTGGGTTATATTCTCAGCAGCATAAGGAGAATCATGTGCTAACAGCTGTCTAAATGACTCGGCTAAAGTTAGTAGCATGCTTGCTTTTTTTTTGTCTGCTTCCACTTGTCTTTGCACTAGGATGATGTCGGCGTAAATGTGCAGTCATATTCGTTGTGTTCCCACTAGTGCTTTCAGGTTAATCTCGTTGAAATGACCTTAACACCACAACATGGCAAATCTCCGTTAACGAGCTACCGCCGATCGCCCCGTGCATGGGGCTAGACGGCCAACACGTTAACGAGCTAACTGCGCTAACACACTAGTTCCCACCCATGTAATTGAGCATTGCATGGCACATCCAACATACTGTTTTACTTTAGTCCATGACTCGCTTACCTTCAGGGTCATACGTCACATGAAAACCAAAATAATTCCAAACGCCAGATCTGAATGAGGGTGGGGGAGGTGCCCTGCGCTCTTCCTTCTGACTATGCTGTCTGTGTGGAGCGCTCAGTGGATCTGCGCTCGACAGTGCAGCCTAGGCGGAGTAGTCGAACGCAGATTCACTGAGCGCTCCACACAGACAGCATCGTCAGAAGGAAAGTTGATAAAATAAATTACAAATGTTGTATTGTTCGATACATATGCGTACCGAACCGAAAGCACTGTATCGAACGGTTCAATATCGATACGAATATCGTTGCACCCCTAATGTTTATATATTTCAATTTATAATTTTTATGTAAATCTAGCGCTGGTTCATAACAACAGAGAGAGAACCCAAACATTGGGTCAGGGAGGAGCATCTGCCTTGACCTGAGGGGTGAAGGAACAGAGAGGAGAGTGTAGATAGACAGGGCAAAACACAAGCTACAGTCAAGTGCAGACAAAATGTAACATTTTGAAGAGGGAAGTGGATGCTCAGTGCATGATGGGAAGTCTCCCATCTCCTTGAGCATATAGCAGCGTAAATTAAGGGAGGGTTCAGGGTTCGCGTGATCCAGCTTTGGCTATCAGTCCAGTCTCCCTCGACCAGTCTGACCAGTATCTTCTGTCTTGGGTCTACAGTTGGCCAGTATGAAGAGCTGGATCGATCTGAGGAATGAGATAGTCTTCCTGACGCAGAACGCCACGTCGTCGCCCAGCACCATGTACCAGGCCGTCTCCCGGATCGTGTGCGGTCACCCTGAAGGCGGCGGCCTGCAGATCAAATCCCTCAACTGGTACGAAGACAGCAACTACAAGGCTCTGTTCGGAAACTACAACAGCAGCGAGGACGAGACGGCGTCGCTCTATGACAACTCCTCCAGTGAGTCCTCGGGGTCATCCTCGGACCTTCCAACCCCAATGAAGCTTTTGTATTCAGTAGACAAACATTCAGCTAATACAGCCCATGTCAGAGAAACTAAACTCTTGCTATATAACAGCCTCCTGTGAACAGATATATGTCCGAGTCCAAGAATAAAAACACTGAGGTGGACATGAGCTATTATGTCCACTTCAAGTACTCTAGGTGCTTTTAAAGCCAGACTCTGATACTTCTGTATTTATTTTTCTTTGTGTTATCGTGATTCCTGAAACATGCCTGCTACATGTATGTGGTAACCTCCATCACGTGTGTGTCGTAGCTCCGTACTGTAACAGCCTGGTGAAGAACATGGACTCAAACCCCATGTCCAGGATGATCTGGCAGGCCCTGAAGCCCCTGCTGTTAGGGAAGCTCCTGTACACCCCCCACACGCCCGCCACGCAGAAGATCATCCACGAGGTATGATGTCACTTCCTGTGCAAAAGCTCCAGACTGCAACTGATTGGTCACCTTTAGCTAGTAACCCAGGGTAAAAAGACTCATGTCTGTGGTGTGTTTAGGTGAATCGGACCTTCCAGGAGCTCGGTGTGTTCAGGGAGCTGGGGGGGATGTGGGAGGAGATAAGGCCCAAAGTCTGGGACTTCATGGAGAACAGCGAGCAGATGAACGTGATCAGGGTAAGCAAGCTCCGCCCACCACCTCACGTGTTCTTCATCATCGATGTCTTTCTAACTCATCTGCTTTATTTTAGACAAAATGTTCTCATACCTTTTCTTTTTTCCTTTCTTCTTTCCTTCCTATCTTTCATTCAGACTCTGCTAAAGAACAACATCACCGCCAGAGTCTTCCGCGCTCAGCTTGCTGACACGGACTGGACCGTAGAGGACATCTCCAACTTCCTGTCCAAGCAGGCAGATAACCAGCAGCCACCAGGCAGCTACCTCACCTGGAGGGATGTGTTCAACGAGACCGATCAGGCCATCATGAGCATCTCCCACTTCATGGAGGTCAGTATCCAAGCATGCAGGGAAACTGGCTGTAGTTGGTGTGCACAGATCACATGACCGGATCTGTGTCTGTCTGTATTTTAAGTGTGTGAACCTGGACAAACTGGAGCCGGTCTCCAACGAGGAGAGAATGGTGAACGTGTCCATGAAGCTACTGGAAGACAGGAAGTTCTGGGCAGGGATTGTGTTTCTGGATGTCCCTTCCAACGCCACAGAGCTACCTCCCAAACTCAACTACAAGATCAGAATGGACATTGACAACGTGGAGCGGACCAATAAGATCAAAGACGCGTAAGGAGCCACACACACAGGCAGATAAAAGTGTCCTGTTCCTCATTCCTAAATTCCAGAATTTACTCCAGTAAAGCCAGCACAAATAGTTTATAGGTGGGTTTGTGTACGGTCCGTGTGAGGACTCGCCTCTCAGTCAGCAACAGCCAGGACATCCCCGTAATGTAAAGCATTTAATTTCTACAGGTAAAAACTGTATCTGGCAACACTGTAGAGAAAGCATAAACAGTATGTGGGTGAAAGGTTATCTGATGCTCTGCAAACCAGAGTTTTAGGTTTGTTTTTTAAAATTAATTGGAGCAAATTTTAACACTTAACTTATAATAATTACATTTTTACAACAACAGTTTTTTTTAATGTACTTTTAAGTTACAGACCTTGCAATGCAAAATAATGCATTTGAGGTCTAAATTGACAAAGTCATGGCCTTGGCTCCTTTGCTTGAGCATTACCTTTCTTTCAGTCTTGTACTGTTGCTTCTGTAGCTCTTTATCACATCCTGCTGTTTAACTAGCAGCACTTCCTGCACTCTGTCCTCCTTCTCAGATACTGGGACCCGGGTCCTCGTGCCGACCCGTTTGAGGACATGCGTTACATCTGGGGTGGGTTCTCGTACCTTCAGGACGTTATTGAGCAAGGCATCATCAGAGCGGTGACGGGCACCAAGGAGAAGACGGGAGTTTACATCCAGCAGATGCCGTACCCGTGTTACGTAGATGACATGTGAGATTATTCACATCATTTCCCAGGTTTGGTCCCCTCCTCGCCGCTCTCGGTCTGTAACCCCGTCCTTCCTGTCCTCTGTCTCAGTTTCCTGCGGGTGATGAGCCGCTCCATGCCTCTCTTCATGACTCTTGCCTGGATGTACTCAGTGGCCATCATCCTGAAGAGCGTGGTGTATGAGAAGGAGGCTCGACTGAAGGAGACTATGAGGATCATGGGTCTGGATAACGGCATCCTGTGGTTCAGCTGGTTCATCAGCAGCCTGATTCCTCTGCTCATCAGCGCCGGGCTGCTAGTGTTGCTGCTCAAGGTGACGACTAAAAACCAAAATACATAGAAAACAGTGTCATTAGAAAAACAGAGCATCCACACATACACATCTCCAAGAATGCAATATTAATAATGTCCCATCTCTTCTTCTCGTGGTTCCTGTGCAGATGGGGAACCTCCTGCCCTACAGCGACCCCGGCGTCATCTTCCTCTTCCTGGGGTCCTTCGGTGTGGTGACCATCATGCAGTGCTTCCTGCTCAGCACGGCATTTGCCCGTGCCAACCTCGCCGCCGCCTGTGGAGGAATCATCTACTTCACCCTCTACCTGCCATACGTGCTCTGCGTCGCCTGGGAAGAGTACATCGGCTTCGGGACGAAAGTCTTCGCTGTAAGGCTGCGCATCTTTTTCACAATTTTAATGTTGTGATGTGATGGGGCGAGTCACATGCCCACCTCTCGCTCTGCAGAGCCTTCTGTCCCCTGTGGCGTTCGGATTCGGCTGCGAGTACTTCGCCCTGTTTGAGGAGCAGGGAGTCGGTATCCAGTGGAAGAACCTGGTGTCCAGCCCACTGGAGGAGGATGACTTCAGCCTCCGCACCGCCATCATCATCATGTACTTTGACTCCTTCCTGTACGGAGTCCTGACATGGTACCTTGAAGCCGTGTTTCCAGGTGAGAGCTTTTCTTCTTCGTGTGTTTATTGAACTGCAGTCATCATTATTTAGCATGCTACAAGAAGTAATTGTTAGTTATACATTATTAATGGTTATAATCAACACATCCTTTGAATAGCTCATCCCCAGTTCTTCAAACTATCGATCAGTCCACAGGCTGTTTGTACACTGACCATGAAAAATCTCTGATACACAACAAAGACTCCATAAAGCACGTTCTGCTCCTCAGGTCAGTATGGGATCCCTCGGCCGTGGTACTTCCCCTTCACTAAATCCTATTGGGTTGGAGAAAAGGACGGAAAGTCCAACAAACTCCCACTGAATCGGAGAGGAAACCCCGGAGGTGAGATTACTGTGCTGCGAAGCTCCAGAACTTCCTCCTAAAAACCAACAACTGAGTTCTCTTTATTTTTAAACAGAGTTTTTAATGTGAAAGAGACTTCCTGAACATTGCAGTAAGATGTGTCTGCATGTCTGCAGCGGTGTGCATGGAGGAGGAGCCGGCTCATCTGGAGCCTGGAGTCTACATCGAGAACCTGGTGAAAGTTTACCGTCATGGTAAGAAGCTGGCGGTGGATGGACTGACGCTCGGCTTCTACGAGGGACAAATCACCTCCTTCCTGGGACACAACGGAGCCGGAAAAACCACCACCATGTGAGTCCGAGACACACCACACTGCTGATACAGATTCTGCCACAGGTCCTGGTGCAGGTAACATCCTCCTCTCTTTTCCCTGCAGGTCCATACTTACTGGCCTGTTCCCACCTACCTCTGGCACTGCCTACATCCTGGGCAGAGACATCCGGACAGAGCTGAGCGCCATTAGGCAGAGTCTGGGAGTCTGTCCACAGCACAACGTCCTCTTCAGCATGTGAGTGCTTTTCCTCAACATGCTTGTTATGCTGTCTTCGCTCCGTCTTTACCTCGATTGTTACGTGACCTTGCTCATGTTGTGGCACCTCTTGCAGGCTCACGGTGGAGGAACACATCTGGTTCTACGCACGGCTCAAAGGCTTGCCAGAGGAACGCGTGAAAGGTGAGATCGAGCAGATCCTGCAGGACACAGGGCTGCCGCACAAACGCAACTGCAGGACCAGCACTCTGTCTGGGGGCATGCAGAGGAAGCTGTCCGTGGCCCTGGCCTTCGTCGGGGGGTCAAAGGTTGTAATCCTGGACGAGCCCACAGCCGGCGTGGACCCTTACGCCCGCAGAGGAATCTGGGACTTGCTGCTGAAGTACCGTCAGGGTAAGGTTCTCCCAGATTGGTCAGATTTTAGCTACTCTCTTCGTTTTGACTGGATTTTTAACGTTGGGTCTCATTTCAGGCCGGACCATCATCCTGTCCACTCACCACATGGACGAGGCGGACATCCTCGGCGACCGCATCGCCATCATCAGCCACGGGAAGCTGTGCTGCGTGGGCTCATCTCTGTACCTGAAGAACCAGCTGGGGACCGGCTACTACCTGACGCTGGTGAAGAAGAACCCAGAGCCATCACTCAGCTCCTGCAGGAACTCGGCCAGCACCGTCTCCTTCACCAAGAAGGTCTCTGTAGAATTTATTTACTAGTAATGCTTAGCTCTGCAGTTTTCAGTAGTATATAGGTCTTTCTTTACACTGTATTCCAGTACGATTGATTAATTTTCAGCAGTTTGTCTGTTAGTGAAAAGTATTTTTGCAGTATTTTACCTTTACCGTGTAGTTGTCTCCTTATAGTATTTTTCTTTAGCATTTGGAGTATTAATTAGCATTATTAATTCCTGTGCAGTAGCAATACCTTAAAGTAAAACCATTTGTGTTTTAGGAGGAGGAGTGCGGCTCAGTCAGCAGCAGCGACGCAGGACTCGGCAGCGAACATGAAAGTGAGGCCGCTACCATCGGTGAGCTCTCTGTTCCCACAGAGCGTTTGGTTGGTTCGCTGTCCGGTGGATCTGATTTGTTTTGTGTCTCCGTCTTCAGAAAATGGCCCAGCAGCATCCACCTGCAATATCCCCTTTGTACCCCCGGACGTGTCGCTGGTTTCTGCCTTGATCCTGCGTCACGTCCCCGACGCCCGCCTGGTGGAGGACCTGGGACACGAGCTGACCTACGTCCTGCCGTACAGCGCTGCCAAAGACGGAGCCTTCGTGGAGCTCTTCAAAGACCTGGACACGAAGCTTTCCGACCTCGGCATTTCCAGCTACGGAGTGTCGGACACCACCCTGGAGGAGGTGGGACACATTTGAGTAAAACTGATTTGTGAAGCATTCTTCTCGGTGAATCACCGTGAAGCATGAAAACAAAAGTATGACATTAGTTTTAATGTTTTATGTCACTTTTTAGATTTTCCTGAAAGTGGCTGAAGACAACGGAGTCGACACCGAAGTGACCTCAGGTGAGGAAGGAGTGATGTCTGACTGTGACATATCAAAATAAGAGCCTGAAATCACATTTCCAAGTTTTTTTGTTTAGACGGGACACTTCCTGTTCAGAGGCGGAGGAGGACTCATGCTTTCGGTGGAGGAGACCCTCAGAGCTGCTTGAGACCGTTAACAGATGATGACAACGATGACTGCAATGATTCTGAAGACCAAGGTACAAAAAAAACACAGCAAAGCAAAATGTATTCACAGAGAGTTACAATGGGATAAAATACCAGGGGCGCAAAATTCAAGGGAAGAAATCAAAAGACTGGAATTTCAAAATAAAGCGCCAACTGTACAGAGTAACGAGTGCAAATATGAGAAGTTTCTCACTTTTGTTGTCTTGTAACATCCTGTCTGCGCACTCTCAACGTTTTCTTATTTGATCATGTGACCTCGTTTCCTCTCAGAGTGCAAAGAAACCGACTGGCTGAACTGTACTGACGGTAAAGGCTCATATCAGGTGACAGGCTGGACTCTGAGGAGGCAGCAGTTTGTTGCTCTGATGTGGAAGCGGTTTCTGTATGCCCGGCGCTCCAGGAAGGGCTTCTTCGCTCAGGTATGCCGTCGCCAGCGATAAAAACCCGCTGCTGCTTTCTGATCAAACCGGCCTGCTGCGGCTCATCGGGGAAAAAAATCTGTGTTTCAGATCGTCCTTCCGGCCGTGTTTGTCTGCATCGCTCTGGTCTTCAGTCTCATCGTGCCGCCGTTTGGAGTTTATCCCAGTTTGGAGATGCAGCCGTGGATGTACCAGGAACAAGCGACCTTCATCAGGTACACGACTGCCCTGAACTCTCACTGAGTTATCCAGAGGTATTTCCTGCGATCTGACTGTGGTTGTGTTTTTCGAACTCTCAGTGATGATGCTCCTGGAAATGCCAACATGCAGAAGCTTTTAGATGCGCTGCTGAACGCTCCGGGATTTGGGACTCGCTGCATGGACGGATACACGAACCCGTAAGAAACTTCGACACCCTGAGCATTACATTCACTTTAAACTAGTCTTCATCAACGTGTGAGCGAATAAGCTTTTACTCACCTGAAACCTCACTACATTTTTTTTTCTACCCTCTGTCTCTTCCTCTCCTCCTCCCTGTAGAGAGGCACCCTGTACGATGGGCGATGAGGACTGGTACACTCCTGAAGTTCCTGAAAGCGTCCTGGAACTCTTTAGCTCCAGAAACTGGACCATGGACGATCCCTCTCCAGCCTGCATGTGCAGCTGCGATGGCAAGAAGAAGATGCTGCCAGACTGCCCGGCTGGAGCCGGAGGTCTGCCCCCACCTGAGGTCAGAGCACGGGGAGTGGTGGGCAGATACGAAAGGAGGACACACACATTCAACCTCTATGGGATGCTCGTTTTACACCCAGTCAACTTGCTAATTAACCTCATTAGCTGGCAGATGTTCCAACAATAGGTTTTTAGTGTAATCGTTTTTTTAGCTGTAATAACTTTATCAAAGCCACTTTGAGCTCTCTGAAGGGGAATTTCTGTAAGCTTAGAAAAACTTTGAAAAGAATCACCTGAACACACTTAATATTAAATTAGTTTTAACATAGTTTTTAAAAAAAAAAACGCTATTTTGTGCATTTGGCCCAACTTTAGTCTTAGATTTACCTGACCTAAGCCTGACCCACCTGTGTGCAGCACCCTGTGAAATTGTGGTTAAATAAAAAGGGACTCTTCCTGTCGTTCAGATGAAGCTGAGTGAAACGGACATCCTACAGAACCTCACTGGGAGAAACATCTCCGACTACCTGGTGAAGACTTACGCTCAGATCATTGGCAAGAGGTAAGACACACTCAGAGGACTCACCTGCTCTCACACACACACACGCTCAGAGGACTCACCTGCTCTCACACACACACACACACACACACACGCTCAGAGGACTCACCTGCTCTCACACACACACACACACACACACACACACACACACACACACACACACGCTCAGAGGACTCACCTGCTCACACACACCTGAACACAAGCCAGACTGAAAGTTTTTTTCTGTTTTCACAGCTTGAAGAACAAAGTCTGGGTGAATGAATTCAGGTCAGTGTCTGGTTTTATTTTGAAATCATAAACACCATCTGTTGGTCATTTGTAGGTGCTCAGCTGTTTTCTTTTGGTATTTTTACAGGTACGGAGGCTTCTCATTGGGTGCCAGGAGCACTCAAGTCCTCCCTCCGGCTAACGAGATCGACGACGCCATAGAGAGAGTCCGAAAGATCTTTGAGTTAGAGAAGGTCAGTCAGAGAGAAACATGTTTGACTCATTGCAGCTTTTATTGTCCAGACATTCCTCCAAGCTGTCGGGTTTATTACAAAGCAGACGTTTTACTAAAAACACACCGGCTTCAGGCTTGACTCACAGGCTGATGAACTCAAAAGACAATTACACCATCAGAATCTAAGTTGAGATGGTGGATATATTTTAGGTCAGAAATAATTTATCTTTAGTCTAATGAAGTTCATCAGAGGAAAGCCAGTCCACCTGTGTGATCCAGAACCAGCCCTTGGTTCTTTAAAGGGAAAGTAAGACTTTGAAATGTGACTGCTGTTTCCTGCAGGGAGCCACTGCAGATCGATTCCTGGACACTCTGTCTGGCTTCATCAACGGTCTCGACACAAAGAACAACGTCAAGGTGAGAACACATGGTGGCGCCGGCCTCAGGAGTATGACTGCAATAATAACTGTAGTATTTTCAATGAAGGTCTGTTTGGTCTTTATACTATGAATTAGCGTTCCAGCATTTCGTGCTTTATATCAACAGGAGATATTAAGACAGTTTTTTCAGGGTTGGGAAACACTTAAGTTAAAATCGTTTTATAGTTACATTTTTTCCAATTATTGAAATCTAATAATACGAGTGGACTTTTGTGGACTCAACATGAACGTGCGGCAGGTAAATTGTGTGGTTTACAGACAACTTGATGTCATTTTTCTTTGTTGTTTTGTTTGTAATGTAATATGTTTTGATTGTATTACTATTACCGTATTTCCCGGACTACAAAGCGCACCTGAATATTAGCCGCACAAGCTAAAATCAGGGGAAAATCCTGTTTTGTACATACATTAGCCGCACCTGACTAAAAGCCGCAGGTGTTTCAATGTTGACTCATCATATGTAAGAGAATATGCACAAAGGGAATTGTCAGGAAAGAGATGGCTGTTTGGAGACACATCCCTTTTATTAATATTTTGAAAAACAAGTTATAGGTACATATTTGCACATGTAGTACATAACAGTAACCTATAGCACACCAGAAAAATAGATTCGGACTACCTTTTAGGCTCAGGTGCAGTGACACAGCTTTAACAAGAAGAAAAGTCAGTCATTCACCATCATCTTTCTCTTCTTCCTGCGCACTAAAACCACCAAAGTCCTCTCCTCCAGTGTCGGATACAAACAGGCTCAGGATGGCTTCGTCATCCACTCTCCGCTGCTCTCCTTCGTTGTCACTTTCAAAACCAAAGAAATCCTCGTTGTCAGTGTCAGAGTCGAACACCCTCAGAAGGGCCGTGGCGGTGTCCTCCTCTCCATCATGCAGCAGTCCAGCCCTTCAAAATCCGTTGGTGATCGTGGATGTTTTCGCACTTTTCCACACTGTCAGAATCCACCGGTGGAGTTGGGCATAACTTGCTTTTCGCAAGTTTATCGCCGCTCATCATCCACGCCTCCCGCTGAACGCGTAGCGCTACTTTGAAGTTTGTTTTTCGAGCTACTTCGTACGGCACTACGTTGCCTGGCGGACGGACATGTGACTAACATACCACTCTTGAACCCCGATCCTTCCGCCAGGCAACGTAGTGCCGTACAACAGCGGAACAAACAAAACAAATCGTCTTACGATATCACAAAAATCATGGAAAATCCATAGAAAAGCCGCACCTGACTAAAAGCCGCAGGGTTCAAAGCTTGTGCAAAAAGTAGCGGCTTATAGCCCGACAATTACGGTACATGTTAGAAACAAAACCATCAGTCCTTCAATCAAATATTTGACTCACTTCACCCACTGACAGCTGAAAGAGTCAGTTTAGTCAAACCTGCGGATTAAAACTGGTCATTCACGGCTCTGTTGGGAGGAGGGGACGCCAGCTAACATGAAGAGGCTGTTCACTGGTTTGTCCTTGAATCCTCTCTCCTCAGATCTGGTTTAACAACAAAGGCTGGCACAGCATCGGTGCCTTCATCAACGTGATGAACAACGCCATCCTCAGGGCAAACCTCCCTCAGGGGAGAGACGCCAGCAAGTACGGCATCAGCGCTGTCAACCACCCGCTGAACTTGACCAAGGAGCAGCTGTCCCAGGTCGCTCTGTGAGTGCACACCTGAACGACACACCTGTCGGCAGTCTTTGTTTGCACCTCAGTCCTCTTAACCCCCCCTCTTTGTCTCTCCCCACCACCTCCTTCTGCTCTTCATCTCCAGGGTGACGACCTCCGTGGACGTCCTTGTGTCCATCTGCGTCATCTTCGCCATGTCCTTCGTGCCTGCGAGCTTCGTGGTCTTCCTCATCCAGGAGCGGGTCAGCAAAGGCAAACACATGCATTTCATCAGTGGCGTCCATCCGCTGCTCTACTGGACCGCCAACTTCATATGGGACATGGTGAGACCTGAAACAAATGCCCCTGTGTCCTGTGTGTTTGTGCGCTTGGGTGTTTGCTGATGCCTGCTTGTCTCTGCAGTGCAACTACATCGTCCCGGCAACGCTCGTCATCCTCATCTTCATCTGCTTCCAACAAAAAGCCTACGTATCATCCACAAATCTGCCGACCCTCGCCCTGCTGCTGCTGCTCTACGGGTCAGATACTGCAAAATACTGCAAAGTACTGCAGTGTACTGCATGCTGCCACTGTATCATACTACATCAGAGAGTGACACCGAGCCAGTTTGTGCTCTAACAGAAACCTTTGTTTTCCTTTTTCTCCCAGCTGGTCAATCACGCCGCTCATGTACCCGGCTTCCTTCTTCTTCAAGATCCCCAGCACGGCGTACGTCGTCCTCACCAGCGTCAACATCCTCATCGGCATCAACGGCAGCATCTCCACCTTCGTCATGGAGCTGTTCGGAAACAACGTGAGTCCTCACGGACGCCGACGCTAGATTTTAAAACGATTCACAGATCGAATGAAAATAAACCCGAGAGCAGCGGTTTGACTTTCCATTCTTTTCAGGAAATCGGAGGAATCAACGACATCCTGAAGAACGTCCTCCTCATCTTCCCTCATTTCTGTCTCGGTCGAGGTCTCATCGACATGGTGAAGAACCAGGCGATGGCCGACGCCCTCGAGAGATTCGGTAGCTTTCCAGTTTCTGATCGCAGCATTTATTTATTTGTTGTCTGTAGTCAGTCAGCGTGATGTGAGGCTGTTGAATGGCTCTGTGAACGCTGTGGTCGTGTTCCAGGTGAGAACAGGTTCCGCTCTCCTCTGGAGTGGGACATGGTGGGAAAGAACCTGCTCGCCATGGCTGTGGAGGGAGTTGTCTTCTTTTTCATCACCGTCCTCATTCAGTACAGGTTTTGCATCAAACCCAAGTGAGTCAGCACACCTGGATCGCTTCATTTCGTCTTATGTAGACCAGTTTGCAGGAAAGCCGGTATGAGCACCGTGTTTGTGCGTCTATGTGTGTGCAGGCCGGTCAGTAAGCTCACCAAACTGGCACCTCTGGGTGAGGAGGATGAGGACGTGGCCCGAGAGAGACAGAGGATCGTCCACGGCCTCGGACAAGGAGACATCGTGGAACTTCGGCAGCTGACGAAGGTGCAGATTTTTATCCAACTTGTTTTTTCCACCTGAACCAAACACACAGTCAGAGGCTGAATGACGCTGATAAACTATATTAATGAAACAAAGCAAGTACTTCTTAAGAGCTGTTACCCAACGCAAGGAAATTTTAACACAGCTTTTCCAAACATCTGGTTTTATTTCAGATGCTTACGTTATTTTACTTTCCACACAGAAACAGAATTTTTTCACCAAAACCAGAAACTACCAGGGTCAAGATGATTAGCCCCCATCCTAACAGTCAGTTTTGTTTAATTTTTGCAGTCGTTTCTTGTAGTTTTTAACAAGTCTCGTGTACGTCTCCTGAGCAATCCCAGCCCATTCTTCTTTTGGGAACTTCTCAGGCTCCTCCTCAAATCTGGAGGAGCCTGAGAAAGAAAACCTAATGAGTCACTCTCTCTTTCTCCCAGATTATAACAAATCTGTTGTTGTGTATGTGTATTTTTATGATGCTTGTTAATCTTTATTGGAGATTGGAAGTAGTTTAATCCAAAGTAAATGATTCGTGACCGAGTGAACTGTGTCCTGCAGGTGTTTAAGAGGAAGGAGAAGCCGGCGGTGGATCGACTGTGTGTCGGGATTCCTCCCGGAGAGGTGAGCTCGATCTGCAGTCTCATGTTTCAGTTCAGCCTCTAAAACCAAACCATCACCTTCATAAAAATTAACCTGTGAATGGTGATTTTAAAATGTGCGTCCTCAGTGTTTCGGCCTCCTCGGTGTGAACGGAGCCGGAAAGACGACCACCTTCAAGATGCTGACGGGAGACACCATAGTGACCAGAGGAGAGGCTTTCCTGGCTGGGAAGAGGTGAGGTCAAAGGTCTAAGCAGCTCAGAGCTTATTGGAGCTGAAACTTTCTGGGTTGTTGTTGTTGTGTGTTGGAGTCGGGGATTGACCTGGTTTCCTGCAGATTTATTCTGAGGATTTAGTTCACTGAGAACTCATTTCACTTCACGTGGTTGGGCCTTAAAATTGGAGGCCTTAAGTCGTAA
This sequence comes from Diplotaxodon limnothrissa, assembly GCF_057381915.1. Lineage (NCBI taxonomy): Eukaryota > Metazoa > Chordata > Actinopteri > Cichliformes > Cichlidae > Diplotaxodon > Diplotaxodon limnothrissa. The sequence continues at coordinate 9,748,983 of NC_140597.1, read as the reverse complement.
TTAAATAATTTAACCTCATTTTAAAAGAGAAGGTAGGACGATGTGTGACACGTAAAAAAGTTTCAAAAAAAGTTTCAAACAAGTGAAAGATCTCTGGATCGATCCTGAAATCTCTTTGGGGTTGTATCAGGAAGAACATCTAAGGTAAAAATCATGGATTTAAAATCTGTGGAGCCAGCCGCCATGTTATTCCAAATCATGAACACTGATTAATTAACTAAAGACATGAGCGTCTTCATCTCTGAGGGCTTTGTCTTCTCGTGATTTCTTCTGACTGTGCAAACAGAACCTGAGCTGAAGCTTTAACAGCCGAGCAGCTCATTACTCGCTGCTCGGATCCTCGTTCAGCAGCTCAAACAAAGTTGCTAAAACAAAGCCAGGAAGTTGCTCCATTATTTTATAATTGTCAGCAATTCACGTGCAGAGCTGCGCAATGTTCCCTGCAGGGCCTTCGCCCTCACACACCGTCCTCCATCCACCAAAAAGTCACACTAGGCACAGGTGCAGTGGTGGGACAGCAAGAGGATTAATCTAAATTTAAATTAAAGTATTTTTCTGCTCTTCATGCTAATATCTGTGTGTTTGCAGCATCCTGCGGGAGATTGACGAGGTGCATCAAAACATGGGTTACTGCCCTCAGTTTGACGCCATCAACGAGCTGCTGACAGGAAGAGAGCACCTGGAGCTGTACGCCATCCTAAGAGGGGTGCCTGAGAAGGAAGTGTGTGACGTGAGTGTAAACACACTGCCAACAGACTGCAAACACTCAAAAGCACAAAGCAAACATGCACTGCCAACACACATTGTAAATATGCAGTTTTAAATAATAAGACACCCTGAGCAACACACTGCTGTGCATCTGCTACCCATGATAATGCTCATCGTGATGATTCTGCTGCTGTTTGATTGACAGGTAGCAGAGTGGGGTATCAGGAAGCTGAGTCTGGTCAAGTATGCAGATAAAGCAGCTGGAAGCTACAGCGGAGGAAACATGAGGAAGCTGTCCACATCCATGGCTCTGATCGGAGCGCCCCCTGTAGTGTTTCTGGTAAGATGCACCTCACTGCCTAACTTTAGTTAAAGGTAAAACTAGATTGAAGTAAGATTCAGTAAGATCACCACGAGGGGCATCGAAGCAGAGCCACAGATTCACCGCAGGGGTCAAGACTGCAGGTTTTTCCTTTAATTTGTCACTCGTCTTGTAACTGAAGAAACACGCTGTTGCACAACAGCAGCAGAACCAAGGCAGCCAATCACAGTGCAGATGCTTAACAGTAGGATTTGTGTGTGGGGGGGTGAAGTGGAGTTGGAAGGGTGGAGGTTGTGTAATGGGAAAAGGATTTAAAGGAGCTGCTGAGGAAAACAGGAGTAGGAGACGGGAAGGTCTGAAGCACAGAACAACGAGAGCCGGTGCTTTGTCAGGTGCAGGTAGAGGAGGTGTGGCTACAATGACACTCCTCCCCCTCCTCCTCACCTTTACCTTCTGCTTCCTGCTGCATCTGTGGGCCAACCTCAACCTGGCTATCCTACTCGTTACAGGACGAGCCGACCACGGGTATGGACCCCAAGGCCCGCCGAGCCCTCTGGAACTGCATCCACAGCGTCATCAAGGAGGGCCGCTCCGTCGTCCTCACCTCGCACAGGTAAACACGAGGACAGGCGGATGGTTTCATGGTTAATGCGTCCTCATAGTGGGTCTGCCAGTCGCTCAGTTTAGTTGGTAGAGATTTTGAAAGGTTGAGACATGTTTTTACCATATCTGTAGAACATTTTTGGCACTTTTATATTTCCAGTTCAGATTTATCTTTATTGATTCCAAAATTGCTCACTGTCATCAGTGACTAACCCTTTGGCTGGTGATAAAAACAGTAATAGATATCTACAAGCACAGCCAAACATTTAAATGTTAAACAGTCATCGTGACACCAGCTGGCGTCCCCTCTGCGTGTGCTTACTAAAGCGGCTGTGTGTGTTCCAGCATGGAGGAATGTGAGGCTCTGTGCACGAGGATGGCGATCATGGTGAACGGCCGGTTCAGATGTCTCGGCAGCGTCCAGCACCTGAAGAACAGGTAGCGCTCACTGACACACGACAGCAGCTACATTTAAACACATTCATCCTCCAAATCCAGCTTTTTAAATTGATCGGTCAGAGAAGTTTGTGCTCAGAGAGCCTCTAATGTGAGTTTATTTTAAATGAGTATCTTCAGTGTTGAACTCCCGGTTTTGTGCCTCAGGTTTGGCGATGGGTACACCATCATCCTGCGGGTGGCGGGGCCGAACCCCGACCTGCTGCCCGTCATGAAGTTCATTGAAAGCGAGCTGAGCGGCAGCACGCTGAAGGAGAAGCACCGGAACATGCTGCAGTACCAGCTGCCGTCCTCGCTCACCTCGCTCGCTCACATCTTCTCCATCCTGGCCAAAAATAAAGAGACGCTGAGGATCGAGGACTACTCCGTCACTCAGACCACGCTGGACCAGGTAGAGACTCGCACGCACCTAAGAAGGTACTAAGGGGGTGTGGCCTGCAGAGGCTCTGACTGATGTTTGTACTTTCAGGTGTTTGTAAACTTCGCGAAGGATCAGAGCGACGACTATCACTCCAAAGACAACTCTGTGAGGCGGAAGGACGTCGTCGTCATCGACCTCCCGGTACTGAGCTCGACCAGCGGAGCCTCGCATGATGGTGGCAGGCTGTCGGAGAGCGTCATGTGACCGCACTGTGAGGCTGAAGCTTCAGCCTGGACTTGACCCGCAGCAGAGAAGACACCTACCTCTTCTCTGATGTCACACTGATTTTTAAAAAAAATGGCGGTGGGCGGAGTCACCTGCTGCCTTATGCCAGTCAATGCAAATGATTTCCTCTGGAGGCGGGGAGCGCTTTGCCGACAACGCCGACTTAAACACTTGAACGAGTGCCTTCAGACCTCCCGCGGCTCCGAGACTCTTCTTCTCTTCCTGATTGAATGCGAAGAACGCGAGCGACTGTTTTTGGTGACAAACGATGAAGAATCCGAGGGCTGTTTGAAAAAATAAAATCACACGTTTAAAAAAACAAACAAAACAAAACAAAAAAAATTTGATTCCGTTTCTACTGTCAGACTTTATTTATATGTGTAGTGAAAAGAGACATGTGTAATTTGTTGTTTTATTTTGACAGAGTCATTAACTGTTTCCTGTAGTGTTTAACTGCCAATCAAAGCACCTGATACAGAGGAGACATGTACTGATTTTTATAGTTTTGTTTTTTTAAAGAAAGGATACTAAGAAAAGCCGATTTGTGAGTTTGGGTGTGAAACAGTGAAATACCTCATCAGCTTCTGAAGCACACTACAGTATTGATGAGCGGCCTTGCTGATCGATCGGCGCTCTGATTGGTCGGCGAGCTGCTAAAGGTGACTCTCTGTGACTGCAGCACTTGAAGTGTTCAAACACCATCAGTTTGTCTTTGCACTGAAATCAAACTTGATCACGTTTATTGACCGTGCGGCTGATGGATGAAGAGCTGTTACGACCCGAACAACCAGGATTAAACTGAAACAAATCTCCTGCCTCCACCCGGCTCTTTACTTCGCTCTGACACACACACACACACACACCCACACACACACTCCTCTCTTAGGTTTTTTAAATCACTAACAGTAAAAAATGAATTCAGGTTTGGAAAAGTTCAGTTTAAAAAGCAGAATCAGTTTTTCTGCCACTGAATCTCACCCAGCAATCCTGAACACCACCTCTGTGAGGTATTTTGACCATATCCCTACAGGTAGGAGGCTTCTGAACACCTCCCTATCCCCACAGATGACTGGGAGGTGGTGTGTGGGGAGAGGGCAGTAAGGACGTCTCTGCTTAGACTGCTGGCCCCACTGATCTGAACCCGGATAACTGGCAGGAAGATGGATGGATGGATCCTGATGAATCTCCTCAGACCTCTCATATACACTCATGACTAAAAAAATGTTTGTGGAAACAAAATTTGTGCCACTATGTTCTTTATTATTATTATTTTTTACATGTTTCTATGATGTAGTGAAGAACAATCGTGAGCATTTCATGTTTCAAAGGCTTTTATTAGCAAATAAATCAAATTTCAAGCAAAGACTTCTTCTGCTGCAGTTCTCTGTGACGTGCTGGCTATCCGTGCTGATCAGTTTGCGGGTTTCTGCTTGTCCACCCACTTTTTAAGGAAGAACCAAGTAATGTTACTGTTCATAATCCATGTGGCCAAAGGTTAAAGGCCCTGAGGTGGACATGCATAAAAATAAAGTCTAAACTGTAAAGACAGAATTCAGATTTACACACAGTTTGAAGTTTTTGTGTGAAAGAAAAGAAAACATGTTAAAACCAAGAAATCTTCAAATTCTAGAAATCTTAAGTTTTCTTCTTTATTTTGAATGAGATGCTTTCCCACAGGGTTAAATAAGCTTTTAGGGTCATTTCATCAGAATCAGCTGATTTTACCTGAATACTAGTAAAACTGCTATTACAGGAGAGCATCCATAGCTCACATCGCACCCCGAAGGCTAAAGGCTGCATTAAAACTTTGATGTTTGTATTACCACACGATGCCACCAACCTGTTATGGCGTCTCTGTGTCTTTTCATATAATATATTACTCCATGTTTTGTTTTTTTCAAGGTCAGCTTTGACCTGGGATCCCAACAATGAAGATCAAATGCTTAGTCAACCCAATGGCCTTTGTGGGAAGTAGAAAGTTTCTACTGATTTTCACAGTTGCTGTGACCTTGACCTGCGACCATCACACAAAATTTGAAAATGAAACCTTAAAACTGTGGACGCCTGACTGCTAACAAACAAACAAACAGACCGATTACATGCTCTCTCCCTTTGGTGGAAGAACAGGGACTGGATGTTGATCCTGGTGTTAAAAATAGGTGAAAATGGGAATTTTCACATGTTCCAACTTGTTTTGAGCAGCCACCCATCACACGTGGAGACACAATGCCTTAAAAAGTGCATTTTGGATAAAATTTAAGTTTTCTCAGAAAACAACACGATCAAAATTACATTAAAAAGCTCCAGATTTTAACCCAGCTCTACTTGCTTCTCAGTTTTCAGCCTTTTTATATGTTGTCTTTGTACCAGATATTATCATATATAAAGCTACTTTGGGCTGCTCCTTTATTCACAGCAGGTAGCTCCACACATGCCTGATGCAACCACTCTCTGAGCCAAATGAGGGACCTTTCACCTGTTAGGTGAATGTGTAAACTGCTCCAGATGTTATCGGATAACAGGCGTGAAATGACGTGTAAATCATCTCCTTTATTTAAATATTTTTTAGTCCCAGCTTTGTGGAAAATAATTCCATCCATGAGCGGAAAAACAGTCCACAGAGTCTGAGAGGCACGTGACAGTTTATTTTCACACTTTGAAACTTTAAAGCAGCCAGTCAGTTAACCTAAAGCAAAGATAAGCCCCGCCCACCTTTTAGCTGTCGCCAACACTTGCTGCTGAGCACGTCTGCGTCTACAGAGGCCCAAGTAGGTCAAACTAAAGATCAGGTTTGCATGCTAAACTTTGTTCTGGGTGAGAGGCGGGCATCAGGACAGGAAGTTACTTCAGAGGCGAGAAAGGACACGGCAACATGAGCTGGTTCCTCTGAGAGTCCAGATTGACGATGTTGTTTCTCACTGAAAGACACAGATTATCGATTATTGATTAATGTATGAGGGATTTTTGTCAGTGTGCGATGTCATGATGGGCGGAGTCTCACCTGCAGCCACCACTCTGGCATCATGGTGAGCTGTGTGTCGGATTTCAGCTCTATGGTCGGGGCTCTCGAACCACCAGAGGGCGTGAACTGACGAGATGCACACAGTGACATTGTCAACCACTCACAGTCCCATGATCACTCACAGTGACATCGTCACCTCAATACCTCTATTTTGCAGTCCAAACTCGCAGTGGAAAGCTCCTATCAGCTTGCCGTACCCAGGTGCATCATGGGCATTGATAGCGGCCTGGAAGGCCTTTCCCCAAACTGCTGGTCCACCAGGACGCATCTGGAAAGAAACCAGCTCGTACACACCTGAAACAAACAAACAAAACAGGTGAGTGTTGACCAGCTGGGGATGATGTCACTGACACCTGAAACACAGAGGGCGGGGCTTACCACCCTCTTGCAGCGGACTTTGCAGGCGGCTCCAAGGAACCATATAGGTGACTTCGTTGTCCTGTGACGTCAGCATTGGTAAGGCCTTGGAGAGGTACTCTGACACCCAGGCGGGATCCTGAGCGAGCGTCGCCCGGACCTCTGCCCGCTGGGCGTAACTGTCTGAGGAGTGGGTAGGGACCCGTTACCTTTTAAAAGCCCCATGAAGAAGAAACACCTTCATATTGTGTGAGAGAAGAAGAAACAGGTCCTCACCATACTTCCATATGTGGAAGGCCTTGTTCAGGCCACCGTACTCAACGCTCCAGTAGCCGACCAGCTCGGAGTGGGCAGTGCGCAGGTGGATCTTCTCATTGGTCAGCTTGAGGAAGGCGGCATTCTGATCCGGGAGGATGCAGTAGGTGCGGAACTCATAGAAGGTTCTGTGTTTCTGCTGGGGACCGGTGCCGAAGTGCGCACGTGGCTGCAGAGAGGAGGGAGGAGTGCAGAGGTCTCACTCTGACAGAAAAGAAGGAGCATGGAGTTCATCGATACTCAAAACACATTCTGGTTTCTGTTGTCCTAAAATCAGCGTTTGTATGATACAGCAACAAGAACACGCAAGCCAATCAGCAAACAAAGAAACACATTTGGATCAAAAGGTCTGAATCATGGGCCAATGCTGCTGGGGCACAAGCCAGGGACCGATCGCCATTGGCTGGGTCACCTGAACGAGGACATCTGATGTCACAGGACTGAAACACCGGATGACTTCAGGAAACATCACTGATGATGTGACTGCTGAAAGAAGTGTACAGAAGTGTGTACAGGGCTATACTCCCTCATAAACTGACAGGATGAAGATTAACAGTGTGAATGGGTAATTTTATAATAAATAAGCAAATGAGTGTGTACCATCAGACTGTCCTTTATCTAAATAAAATTGGGGTTGAGGGTCATGAAATTATTTCTGTTTACCTAATATCACTAACTCCTCTGTGAGATGCAGTTTTTCAGCATAACGAACCATCTAAGGCTGGAACCAGAACCACAACCAGAACTGCTAAAGCATGTTTAAGGTAGCAGGAAGTCATTTGTTTGTTTGTTTTTTTTGTTTTTAATTTGTCAGAGATGTTTCTTATTTAACCACTCCCCTTCTCCCATGCCTTTTTGGGTCCCACATTAAAAAACTCAAAACAATCTGTTTATAAGTCTGTATTGGGGGCATGTGAGCCCTTTAATCTGTGTTAGAGATATGACCAGTGTTAGAGGAACATCCAGAACCCAGCATGGGAGGACAGACCCTGATAAAAATCAACACAAAACTGTCGTCATGGAAACGGTTTTAGTTGTATCCTGCTGCCACCTGCTGGGCTCCTTAAAACACTGCAGCTGAGGGATACGTGACCGTGGACCACAGAGCAGGCTCTGTTTGTGTCTCCGTGTGTACTCATGTGCGTATTCACGTGAACCCACTGCTTTTCTGCTGCTGGTTAATTTTAAACTTGTGATCTTTGACCCAGATCAAAGCTCAGCAGGTCACACACGGAGCTCACAAACATGAAGTCTAGAGCAGGAATGTGCGTGTGCACAGGTTAAAGTTTACATGTTCCAGCTCGGACGTGCGTGCACTGTCAGGGTCAAGGTGCAGATTCGGTGCACTGACCTGCTGGGCTGGTTCTGGGCTGCAGCTGGACTCACCTGAGCAGCAGCAGCGGGTCTGAGGAGTAGCGCGGCGGACCTCAGAGAGCAGCTCAGCTTCAACATGTTGAGAAAGTGTCCGAAACGAGTGGAACTGCAGAAAGAAAGTCAGGCAGGACGTGTGCAGATCCTCTATGAGCGTGAGGTCTCACTCCTTAGTACTTCCTTCCGCTCCCTCTCAATGAGATGATTCCTATCAGGGTTTTTATTTTTATTTTTTTAATTCTACTGGTCAGTCCCTTGACACTGGCACTGACTCTGCCTGATGTCTCTTCTTTCTTACCTGCCCCCTTACTATCCCTGTGTCTGATTGGACTGATGCACCCAGTCCCTGCTCCAATCCAGCTGCACCACCACCTACTTTACCACCAGCTGGGGTCATTGAATGAGTTACTCAGAAGGCTCCAACCACGCATGACAGTACCTTTTCAATGTACGTGGAGACACGATGAGGGATTTTACATCCACAGCAATCAATAACACATAGGTAACTTGGTTGTAGCTGCTAGCTGCCTCCAGGCTTCTCCACCTAACGAGTAAAGACACAAATAAGACTTAAATACTATCTGGTGACAAATATTTATTGTGAATTGTCTGTGCTAAAGAATAAAATAAGCAAATTAATTAAGGCCAATCTGTAAACACTTTGTTTTTGCTTTTTGTTTTTTAAAGTTGTGCGTCTAAATTTAAGGCGGAGTGAGCTCTCCTGTCTTAACGTCTCAGATAGCAGGACATTATGACGTCACGACTTATAAAACGTTTTCCATTTGGCTGAATTTATGAATTACTTTATTATCACTATCTCACGCGCAGTGTTTGATTTTTGATTGCTTAAAAAAAATAAAGTAAATGTTAAGTAAATTATTATTTTTTATTAAACCGGAACAAAAACAAACCACTAGCTTTACGTCACGTCCACAGGAGGAAGTTGAAGCAGAGAGGTCGGCTCCTCCGCGTGTGCTGAGTGCGCGTGCGGCAGTCGGGATGCTAACGATCCTGCAGGTGTGCGTCCGCCGCCACCTGTGGAGGAGCGCGTGTTCTTCTGCCGCGGGAGCGCAGAGGGGCTCTGGGGCCGCGGGGGGTCGCGGTCTGAGCCGGCCCGGGGTCCGGACCTGCACCGTAGACCCGAACCTGGAGGAGCAGTTCGTGTTTCTGGACTGCACAGGTGAGCGCGCAGGTGCTACAGGGATAAGAACAGGTTCAGCCCAGCAGGTGGTTAGCTGTTCTGCAACAGTTTAATGTGGAGATATCTCTGTTTATGTGTATCTCTGTATATGTGTTTAATATGGAGATATATCGGTTTATCAAAGAGAAACACTAAAATCAAGCACCAGCTGACAGTTCAACCTTAACTGGAAAGTTGAACTCTCCGGGAATAGTTTTTTCTCATTTATTATTATTATTATTTCTGCTGGATCAGTAAAGGTATTAGCATAGCATTACTTGTCTGTCTTCTGCTATGTTCATATGATCAACAGGAACAGACGGGTACTACTAAGAATCTCTTAATAATGCTTTGAATACTCTTTAAAAGCTTTAGACCCTCCTGCTGTCTGCACATTGAGGTCTGCGGGATCTTCCAGAAGTGGCAATGCTATTTTTTAGTGGAATGATTGGTTGGTGGTGGTTCTGTAACATAAGCTGCTCTGGAGCAGGTTAGGTGTGCAATCACTGAAAACCGAGCCTTAAAGCCCCAATTCCAGCTTCAGAGGACAGGTGTCTGCAGAGTTGCTGCAAAGGTGTCATGAGTCTATCTTCTTCTCTCCTGGTTCAGATGCAGATGAGGACTCCAGTCAGGAGGAGAAAGAGCTCCTCCATCAACTGAGTGCCACCACTTCCTCCTCCTCCTCCGCTGCTGCGCCCGGATCATTGGTCGATACTCAGTTGTCCCCGCAGAAACACCTGAGGTCTCTCGAGCGTCAGCTGCAGCTGTTGAGGCATGGCGTCCTGAAGGAGCCGCAGGCAAAGCTGGACTCCCTGATCCAGTTCCATGATGTGGACTTCCCGTTGGACGAGAGCATTGTGGCTGCAAAGAAGAAAAAGAAGGCGGCTGTGGGGAAAGGCGAGCACAAGATCTACGGCACCCCCGACGTGGACGAGCCGGTCAGCGACACGTGCTGCTCAGGCTGCGGCGCCATGCTGCACTGCGCCGCCGCCGCTGTCCCTGGCTACCTGCCCAGTGAGAAATACAAGGTGCTGGTCCAGGAGGGTCGTCTGAGCGGCGCCACCTGTCAGCGCTGCCACCTGCTCACCCACCACCACAAGGCCCTGAACCTGCAAATGCCCAAAGACCAGTACCGGGACGTGGTGCGGCAGATCCGCCCGCACAAGGCTCTGGTGCTGCTCATCGTCGACCTACTCGACGTGCCGGACTCCATCATCCCCGACCTGCCTGAGCTGGTGGGACGCAACAAATACATCGTTGTTCTTGGCAACAAGATCGACCTGCTGCCCGGAGACTCGCCGAACTACCTGCAGCGACTCAAGCGGCAGCTCTCTCAGTACTGCAAGGAAGCCGGCTTTGGCGATCAGGTGACCGACGTCCACCTGATCAGTGCTAAGACTGGGTACGGCATAGAGGAGCTGATCTCCAGTCTGCAGCGGTCCTGGAAGTACAAAGGTGATGTGTACCTGGTGGGCAGCGCCAATGCCGGGAAGTCGACGCTCTTCAACACGCTCCTGGAGTCCGACTACTGCAAGTCCAGAGCCTCAAATGTCATTCACAAGGCTACCATCTCACCGTGGCCAGGTCTGCACCAGACTCCATGTACATTTTCCCCAATTTATCGTATCTTTGTTTTCATCCAGATACAGAGAAGTCCCAGAGCATGATGGGAGATGTTTATGAATTTGAAGTGGCTGCTTCTTAATTCGGGTTGAAAAAAATTCTGTCACAAACAAATCTGTCAGCGATACATTCAAGACAAATGCTACTGGTTTTAGATTTTTAGTTAAATCTATTCCGATCATATTTATTCTTTTGAGTTTCCTGTTTTCCCGTAGAATAATTTAAAGGAGCTTAGTTAACAGTTACTAATGACAGCTGCCCCCACGAGAGATGGTGTCAGAGAGTCTATTTTTATTTTAAGACATTTGGCAATAAAAAAAAAAAATATATATATATCTAAATACTGTTTTAATGATTTAATTCTTCTCCTCTTCAATTATTTCTGATATTCTTGTCTCTTGGTTAAACTGTTGAGTTTCCCATCATCATGTGACTGTTTCCTCCTGCTGTGGTGCATTCAGGGACGACTCTGAACCTGCTGAAGTTCCCCATCATCAACCCGACTCCGTACAGGATGTTCAGGCGTCAGGAGCGACTGAAGGAGGCGTCGCAGCAAAAGGAGAGCGAGCTGTTGCCAGAAGAGCTAAAAAGGCTGCAGTACTTCAGCAAGCAGGGATACTTAGTGGGTAAGTGGTGAAGGAGCAGGAAAGACGAGGAGGTGCTTCCTGTCTGAACATGTGTTTATCTCTTCAGGTCGCATTGGCAGAACATTCCGGGTTGAAGGATTCAGACCGAATGAGATCCAGTTTGATCCTGACAGCCTGGCATTTGGAGAAAACGAAGATGGCGAGGAGACCACGACAGGTGGGCGAACTGATGCAGGAATCTGTCGAAAGCATTTTATGAGAATCCAAAAATGTTTAAGTGATCATTATTGAAGCTTTAATTAGTGGTTATCTTGCTGTAACATGCTTTACCTTCTTCCTGTATTCAGACTGATATTTACTTACTCCACAGGAGACTCCATTAATGTTCTCTCCCATCTAAGCCTCCAGTTGTGATGCTCATAAATTATTACAAGTCTTATAGAGTTTTACTACACTGCTGATTTGACCTTTGACCTCTGTGTGACGTTGCCTTCCAGCTGCCAGCAGGTCAACTGAGGAGCTGAGTCACAACGAGCTAAAAGACGCCCACTGGCTGTACGACACGCCGGGAATCATGAAGGAGCTTGATGTGAGGCTCATTTTAATCTTCAGGCTTGGAGCTAGTCCTTTAAGAAGACTTTCTTATGATTGGCTACCCTTCGTCCCAATTATTGTAGTCACCTGAGTTCATTCTCTAAGCAAATATCTCTGGAGTCACCCTTACACTTTCATTAACTATAAATCAGTGGCAGAAGCTCTGATTTTACATGTTAACTGTAAATGCCAGCCTCCACACAGCAAGGGGCACTGCTCCACTGAATAGACTTCTCCTCAGTGTGTTCCTGACATTGGATGTTCACAAATCTTTCTTTTCCTCTCTCTTTCTCAGATTCTAAACCTGCTGCATGAACAGGAAGTGAGGTTGGTAGTTCCCACCCAGGCCATTGTCCCGCGAACGTTCGTTCTGAAGCCCGGCACGAGTCTGTTTGTGGGAGCTCTGGCCAGGATCGACTTCCTGCAGGTGAGAAGAAGAAGCTGAACAAAAGAACTGAAATCCAACTACTGTGGCGAAGAGTGAAAAAGAGCAAGAGAAGCAAGCTGTTAGTCAGAGTGGAGGAGCAGCACCAGTGAGAGCGGACTCCATCTCCACTGAGGTGGATGAGCTAGTGACTGTAGTCCTCGAAGTTTGGGGGAGGGGGTAGGGCAAGGCAGAACAAGGAATACTTTTGGATCAGAGTCCAACAGCGGGATGAGGCTTGCTGGAGAGGCCACTGAACGTATTCTTCAGTCATTTATTTATTAATGAGTACAGGTGTGGTCACCTGTACCTGTGGGTGTGAATGTCACAGTTGGCTGGGGAAAAAATTAAAGGGAAAAATCCAAAATAAATTTCAAACTTGTCAACCTAAATCTTTTTTTTCCTTTGAAGTCTTTACAATAATTCCACTTTGAACAAAGAACACTTCAAGTTTCTGTTATCCTGACCACACCAACGAGCCAGTATCTGTTTAAATTAACCCAGATGTTGTTAAATAAATTGATACATTCATGATTGGAGATGTTTAAGGATTACAAATATCACAGTGGCACATGGACGTAAGCCTGGGCTCTGAAACGGCACCACTGGTACTTGAACATGTGGATGTTCCTGAAGCAGCTGCTGCCACAAATAGAAATGAGCTCTTTGGTGCTTCTGAGCGACTAATAAGTGATTGATAAGCTGCTGATCCGCGCTGTCCTCCACAGGGAGAAAAGTCCTGCTGGTTTTCTGTCGTGGCCTCCGATCGGGTGCCGGTTCACATCACTAGCCTGGAAAAAGCCGACAGCATTTATGAGAAACACGGTGGACACGTGCTGCTGGGGGTGAGTTGCATGAGCCCTGCACAGTGCTGCTTTCGAGTGCTTGTGATTATTAATGCTTGTGTGCGTGCTGCGTTCAGGTGCCTGTCGGAGGCTCGGAGCGCATGAAGGAGTTTCCTGCATTGGTTCCTCAGGAGTTCAGTTTGGAGGGTCGGGGTTACCTGGAGGCTGCTGCTGACATCAAACTGTCATCTGCAGGTAAATTCATAAACATCACCTGCAGCACCTTCAGTGTCTCACCTGCCTCACCTGCCCATCTCTCGCACTGTCTCTCTGCAGGCTGGGTGGCTGTGACAGCAGTGGAGGGCGATCAGCTGCTGTTGAGAGTTCACGGGCCGCAAGCTGCAGGCTTCGGTTTGAGGACGCCGTCGCTGCTTCCTCACGTCATCTCTCTGAAAGGAGAACGTATCCGCAAGTCTGCTGCATACAAACCAATGAAAGCCGTGGGTCTGCTGCACAGCGGACTGTCGGCCACCGGAACCGAGAGGCTGCAGGTGAAGAGGAAGAAGAAGAAGAACTGAGCCAAGGGTAGAGGATGTGGAGGAGGCGCTCTCACCACCAAGACTCTCTGCAGGTGGTTGTAGCTCCACATCTAGAAGAACTGACCTCTGACCTCAAGGAATGTGATTCTGGATCAATTTGGCTTTGTTGGAGGATGTGTGTCGTTTTGTTAAATAAATATACATATTTCATACTGTTATCGTCAATGGCGTTTATACAGCTGTGTCTTAATGTTCTGACAGTGACAGGCTGAAATTCAGCCACAATAAATACGAAGTTATACTATCGAAATAAAATTAAATTCACACTTTTAAACCAACGTCCTCACAAACTGGGCCTCCAGTGCCGTTTCCTCACCTCTTTATTTGTGGTTCTTAAATAATTCACTTGTTTCCCCTGAGAAACTCCTGTTTCTTTCACTCTTTCTGGTAGACTTTAACCTCCTGGACAGTGTTCATCATTTGTTTTGTTATTTTCAGAGCGTCTTCTTTGAAATGGTTTATTTTATTGATGTTGCTCATAAGTGACATTAGACTTTGTATTTCATTAAGTTGTATACTAATTTTCCCTGAGCCAGTTCTGCTAAAGGTCTATTCCTGGTAAAGGGGAGTTTTTCCTTTCCACTGTCACCAAGTGCTTGCTCATAAGGGGTCATTTGATTGTTGGGGTTATCTCGCTATTATTGCAGGGTCTTTATGCTTGTTGTTGTGATTTGGCACTATATAAATAAAATTTAATTTGTTTTAAATGTAAGGTGTAAAATCAGAGGTCTAGGTGGAAATACCCTCACATTAAATCTTTTTACTATTTAAACTCGTGTTCACAAAAATCTGTTGGGAAAACTTAATTTGGGGGGTTTTGGTGTTAGCTGGTCGTGATGCTTTGATTCCATTCTGTGCAAAAACACATCCATGTGTGATATTTTAAATGTTGTAAATATTTAAAGTCACACCAGATTTTCTTTGAAGTCTGATTTTTAGAAATAATGAGGCTTTTAATAGACTCCGAGCTCCGGTTAATTCTGAATATGTTCCAACTTTATTAAAAACGGGCAGACAGATGCTGAAGTTGCTGATAGTGTTTGGAAATCTTTATTTACAAAAAAGCAGAAGAAAGTACGTTACAGATTAAAGCTTTAATCGGTTAGTTTTTAGCTGAAGAGCGCACTCAAGCTACTCACAATAACATCAGACAGTTAGACAAACATTTCTAATTTGATTTAAACCTGACAGGAGAAGACGTTTCATCTTGTTAAACAGGCTGCAAACCTTTGTAAACGATAAAGTTGGTGTAATATTATCTGATCATTTTCATCACTCAGTTACTCTGATATTAAGCTGTACATGGGGCATGGTGGAGGCCAAGGTGCTCAAGTTGAGGCTTCAAGACGGAAACTAAAATACAAAGTCTGTAGAAGCAGGAAGAACCTTCTGATCGCAGTGTGAATTAGCAACAAAAGCGGTTTCGGGACTGACTGGACGGACTTTTTGGCTCACGTAAATGTAGTGTCCTCTGAACGCAGCCCCAAATAAATTTTGTTCCTTTCTTTAAAAAGATCATTTTCACCTTTCTGTCACAGTTCAGTTAGGCTTAGAGATGCCTGAGAGCAAGCACTGAGGGCAGTGCTTGCTCTGGAAGACTCGATGAGCCCCAATGGGCTTAATTACAGAAAAGATCAAATAACACCATCCTTATCGTTAAGTTACAGAAACTACACAAGCTGCTGCTGACACAAACCTTTACAAGCAGTAACTCATACACATGATGTCGTTTTCATTTGATAGTAATAAGCCTCTGTAATAATAACAGTCCTCGGATGACGATCACTCTGTACAGTTGGAAAGAAAACACTTTGGCGTCTCCACTAAATGAAAAATAACCCCCCAACCCCTAACCATTAATGGAATTTAATGTTTTACTACAGCTGGTGTAATAACCAGATCTTTAATCAAAGCATTCACAAACTGGTACCAGGGCCACACTAAGGGGAAAAGGGAATTTTGAGAATAAAATTCATCTTCCTGTTGGCGCCTCTATAATATGGGCTGTGCTGACAAATTTGCACAGTCTGGTGAAAAGTATCCGGAATTCAGCTATTCCAGTTAGGCACATTTGAGCAGACTCAAATAGCTGCTAATGCACAGATGCAAGAACATCAGTGGTCACAATAGTGAGAGGCCACCACAGGAAACGGTGAGACACTTAAAGTGTTTGATCCTGAAGGCGTGGGGCTCAGGTGCTATGTGGTTTGAAGCCTGCTCAACACACACACACACACACACACACACACACACACACACACACACACACACTTTTTTTGTGGAAGCACAAAATAATTGTGTGAGCAGATTTTCATCCTTTCAAAAATCTGGTTATTTTAAGTAGACTTACTATTTAGTTTGGTTTTAATCAATCTTTTCCATAAAGTAGCCCTAACACTAGTCCCTAACACAAAAATAGCATATTCAGACCAAATGCAAAGTGAAGTTTAAGTGCAGCGTGATTACAAACAAAGTTTGGAAAAGGTTGTGAAGAACTGAACACAAATTCAACAGATTTGCTTTGAGCTGTGTCGATTTTCCTGCAGACTGTCCATTTACTTCAAGCCAGAAATGGAGGAAAAGCCAGCTGCTAAATGATAAGGAGAGTAATCTTAGGACTTCATTTGAATGTTACATGACTCCAGGTATTGGTGAGGTTTATTAAGAAGCAGTCATCCCACTGGCTATTAATATATGTGATTGTGAAAAGGTCCAAAAACAATCCAGCGACTCTGCTTCAGGTTTTGTTTGAACACACCAAAGGAGAAAAGCATTTTTCTGCAGACTTGAACCTTCAGACGACAAATATAAAAACAAATGAGAAGAAAAGCGCAACATTTCAACAGCTGATTGTCAAAGGCACTGAATGTTTTTTCTTTAAAAAAAAAAAAAAAAAGGGGGGAAAAATTCCACTTTTACACTAGAAAATCTTTCTTTTTTTCCCTACATGGAGACTTCACGACACTGACAGGTTTAAAAAGGTCTCCAGATGTTCTGTGGAGGTCATGAAAATTGATATGATGTTAAAATTCATTGTATGTGCAACAGCAGAGTTGAGGTGGACATGATCTGAGAGAGAGAAAAGCATATGTACATGCCAGTGTGTCGGCTCAAACTGACCCTACAGACCAGACCAGACCAGCATGTAAAAGTTCAAAAGGGTCTGAGCACCTAACATAGCCCCCGACGCCTCTTCCAGGACTCCACAGGAGGAGGCGGATTCTGGAAGACCTTCCAGAATCCTGGAAGTCTTCAAATCAGCAAAACAAGAGCAAATCTGGTGATAACTGAATAGAATCAGCTGCTAAATTTAAAGAGTTGGTGCTCGGACACCAAATGATGAGACATTTGTTCAGTTTATACGTTTGTGCAGTCTTATTTCACACAACTGGAGTGTCTGCACTTTAAAGCAGAGACGGGTCCTAAAGATGCACAGTGTGCTGGATACAACTCCTCATTTCTGGGAACTGCTGTCCATGTAGTAGACGTTCACCAGGTGGCGGTTCAAGTGGCGCCGATACTCCACCTCCAGGGGGAACGTGCGGTCGCAAAAGATGCACATGTGACTCTTTAGCTCAGTAGGAGTTGGGATCTCATCAGTGGGTGTTTCTGGGTCATTGGACATCTTAGTCGACCCGGCGCCGTTGCCATTGAGGCCGGAGTCGTCGCTGCCCTCGGAGGCGCTGTCGCTGATGTCACTCCCTCCTTCGTGGCTGCTGTGGATGCCCTCGTCATCCTCGGGCTCGGTGGGTTTGCTTCGCTGCCCAGGGAGCACCAGAGAAGGTGGTGACTTGGGTTTTAGGAATGTTGGCGCAGGTTGTTCTTCAGCAGGAGAAGGCGTGTCCTCACCGGAGCTGCAGGTGGGTGAAATGTCCGTCTTCTTAGATGGTTTGTTTGGAGTCTTTTCTGGCTCTGGTGGAGCATGTGTACTTGCGGTGGTTCTTGCTGCAGGGCTGTGTTCTGTTGGGTCGCTGTGAGCGGTTTCCTTTGAGTTGTCCAGATGAGAAGAAACTTTCTGAGCCTCTGAGCATGGACTGTTGATTGAAGTTGCTCGACCCTCTGCTGGCTCCACAGCAGGCTGAGGGGTGGGGGCTTTCTTGTTGGAGCTCCTCGTCTTCTTCTGCTTTGCTGGTATTGCCCCATTGGACTTGTGTGCTGTCAGACTGGACTCAGTAACCTTACTGGTGTTTTGTGAGGCAGGTTTAGACTGAACATCCTCCACAGCTGAGGCTTTCACCCTCCTGGTCTTGGATGGAGTGCAGGGCTTGCTGGAAAGATCTAAAGCCTCCACAGCTCTCCTCTTTAATGCCTTTTCCTTGACTACCTTTTCCTTCTGACCTTTCTCTGGACACTTGTGTTTCTGTGGAGCTTGTTTGACGTGCTCTGCAGTCTTCTCAGACTTCTTTGTTCCAGACTTTCTGGCTTTGCTGGCATTTTTGCTGTCATTCTTCTGATTTTCTTTCTCTTTCTCAGGCATCCCTTTTTGTTCCTCTTTGTGCAGCTTCTGCCTGGCTGATCTTGCCTCCTCTGGCCTTTGTTGGTCAGATTTCTCTCTCTCTGCTGGGTCTTTCTGGGTTATGCGTGCTTCTGCTTGGTTCTGAACAGCTACTTTCTCAGTTGCAAGCTTCTTGGCTCGTCTCTTCACTTTGTTCTCTAAACTTTCTGTCTCCATCTGTATTTCTTTAACAGATGCGTTCTCCACCGGACTCTCAGTGACCTTCTCGACCTTCTTCTGTCTTGTGATCTTTTTCTCTGGTTCCACTTTGTCCTTCGCTTTTGGCAGTTTCTCAGATGTGATGGTTGATTTCTTCTGAACCTTGCCAGGTGTTTCGGTCTGTACCAATTGGCCAGTGCTGGGCCGAGTGTTCTTTCTGATTGACAGATTGATAGGACTCGACTCCTCCTCCCCGTTGTCCATGTCCAGGTCTTCCTCAATGCTGGATGAATCATCAAGCTTATTTGCTCCAGAGTCTGACTTTTCCTCTGCACTCTCGGGACCTGGTTTCTTGACTCGCAGCTTGACTTTGGAAACATCCAGGGCAACATTGCAGCCAGAGTGCCTAGACTTGATGTGATACTGCAGGTTGCATTTCTTGGAGGCAGCATACTTGCAGAGGGGACAGAGAAACTGCCGAGGATTGAGGTGGAGTTCAACATGCTTCTTGTAGTTGCTGCGATCAGCGGTCTTGTACTCACAGTAGGGGCAGGAAAGAGGTTTGGGACCATTGTGGACCTGTCGAGCATGTCGAGTCACCTCGTGTTGGTTGGCTGCCAGGTAGGTACAGCTCTCGCACTTGAAAGGACGCTCACCTGCACACAAGAAAGTGAGGTGTTACACCCTTGCAGTGAAGGCAGTAGGATATAGAAAAGCTTCATGCAGCAGGTGAGTCTGATACTTGAGGATCTATATACGTCAGTAGACTGATTCCTTATGTTTGTCTGTAACTGCTATATGTCTGTATTCACAACCCTGAGGTCCCTTTCTTAACCATAAAGAACAAAAAACACACCATGCACAAGTCTGACTCATCTCTAGTTCAAAGTAATCTCCTTGTGCACCTGTGGACAACTTCCCATTGTGGCTGCTGTTTTTTGAATGAGCTCCATGGTGAAATCGAGCAAACTAGCTTCCAAACATCAACTTCGGTTTAAAGTGGCCACCTTTCAGGCCAAAGATCATCACTGCTGAAGTTGAACGGTCTCCAGCTGGAGCCCATAGACCAAACATTTATCCAACGGTGTGAGGGAGGGCAATTACTGCTGACCAAACCAACAAAACTTTACCATCCTACCCTCCTCACAGAATTTGGTTACGTGGAGATTGGTCAAATTGCTGTTAATGTGCTTTTTGCTTTTTATAGGTGGAGTTTTTATTTAACCTTTTCTCAGCAAATCTATAAATTGTATCTTGTTTAGTAAAATCTGCAAAATTATTACTTTCAAATCATTCAGGTTTATTCGTGTATTCGATGGAAGCCAAAAAACTGAAACAGGATCGTTCATGCAGGAGTTTGAGGATCACAGAAGAGCAGATAAAACTGAAACCACTTAATCAGAGGCCGTTTTCTGACCCCGCTGATATGTTTTCAGATTCATCTGCTCTTCGGTGTGAATGCCCCACAGAGCAACACAACACAACACAACACAGGAGGTGGTAGCATATAGTTCTGCTGTTACCATGTTAGTCCAACAGCGACAGCTTCAGTGAGAGCAACACAAACAGAAATGTTCAGAGTGAGTCAGAGGAACAAAAACAGAGCGAAAACATCAGTGATATTAATTCTACTTAGTCCTATCATATATCACTAATATCACCATGCTACATCTACTAAAGTACAGCAGTGTGAGCACTAAAACTACTGTAATACTAATACTTTAACTTGAATATTCAACTATGAGCTAGATAAGAAAGAAAGGTACATTTCAGAATCTAGACCAAGGGTGTCAAACTCGGCCGTATTTTATAAATATGGGACAATCCTGCTTTCAAGGGACAAGAAACTACTACTACTAGGGCTGCACGATTAATCGTTAGAAAACCGCGATCTCGATTCATACTTATGTGCGATCTCATTTCCAAATGACAACGATTAAAAAAAAAAAAAAAAAAAAAAAAGACGACGACGATTGTACCGCATTTTGATCCGGGACGCACTCTGCATGAAAACAAGCGCTCACTCTTCCTGCTCAACAAATGACAAGGGCGGAGCCTTATACCACGTGATACAGAAGCTGTGCCGTGTGATGCTAAAGTTAGCAGGGAAAAAACAACGGAGAGCACGTCAGGGATGACAAGAAAGTGACAGGAGAAAATCCGTTCCGGTCAACCACCCAAACACCAATAACGGGAACCTTATACAGCGCTTCCCTATACACGTCGAACTCAAAGAAATTATGGAGGCTATCACTTATCACCTGACCAAAGATATGGCACATCAACACTGTGCAAAACGAGGGATTTAGGAAAATGATCAACACCCTAGACAAACGCTACACAGTGCCGTCCCGCAACTATTTTTCTATCGTTGCACTACTTGCTCTATACACGCAGTGTCGAGCAACGGTGGAGACAGAATTTCAAGCAGTTCAACATTTTGCAGCAACAACAAAACGTGAGACATTTGTTGTTTTTATGGTTATTTATTGTTTTTATGTTCAGTCTCAACTGTTACGAAGTTGATGTGCAGTTAATAAGTGCAATAAATATTTATACTGGAAAAGAAAATCGTGAGAGAATCGTGATCTCAATTCTAAGCCAAAAAATCATGATTCTCATTTTATGCAAAATCGTGCAGCCCTAACTACTACTACTGCCCTGACAAACTGCCCGGGTCTTTACGCCATCTGCTTAATCCTGGAACAAGTGCCAAACAAAGAGAGCAAACCACTCACTCTGGCTGGCTAAGAGAAACATCGAGCAGTGTTGTACAACTGATTTAACAGTTTACTATTCAACTCTCCAACTGATTTATTAGCCTCTACAGTTAGTTTTACCTGAGTGAGTCCTCATGTGTCGGGTCAGGTGGGTCTTCTGTGAGCTTGAGTAGTCGCAGTATGGACACTGGAATGGGCGAACACCTGAAATAGACAGAAAATAACACTGAGGTCCCACGACTACCTACATACAGACACTTTTAGTGCCTAAAAGACTTCAGACAGGCAAAAGACAGAAACGCAGAGGGTCGTCGTACCAGTGTGAGTCCGAATGTGTTGGATATAGTTGCTCTTGCGGTCAGAGAAGTAGGAGCACTGGCTGCAGGTGTGCAGTTTGCTGGGGAAGTGATTCCTTAGATGTTTCCTCCAGTGGTACTGACTGACGGTGGTGTATGGACACAGAGTACACTTAAACACCCTGCAGAGACACAGCGGCAGCACACACTCGTTACTCAGGTCGGTAAAACAACTGGTCATTAATTTTCCTGCAAAATGCTGGTATATGGAGGCAAAGTGTGTGTGTCAGTGCACAAGTGCAGGTCTTACCTGTGGTCTTCACCCTCCTTGTTGTGGTGTTTCAGGTGGGCGATATAGTGGTCGTATCGGTTGGTGTTGTAGCCGCAGCGCTCGCACCTGATCAGCCCTTTGATGTCATCTGCATTGGCTGCCACCTCCCCGCCGCTCTCGGCCTCACCACCTGCCGGGTCCTCGGGTGCTTCCGCCTCCTTTGCCTTGGTCTTGCTCCTCCCCTCCACCCGGTTCACCACCATCATCTTGCTGATACTGTGGGTGCTTAGATGATCCACAAACTCCTGCTCATTTTCCGCCTGGAAGTGACATGGTTTGCAGAGGAACGGTTTCTTCTTCTTCGTGCTCTCCGTCACAGCAGGCGGGGTCTCTTTGCGTTTGGCACCCTGGGGAGGTGGTGTTTTAGTGGTGGTGGCGGAGGAGGAGCAGGGCTGAGGCGGGCAGGACAGATCTTCAGCTTTGTCTTCCTCATCCTTGTTCTCATTCTCCTCTGTCCTGTTTCCAACAACCACAGCACGGATACCTGGGCCCAGAGTCTCGGGATACTTCTCAATACCGGCATCTCTCTGATTCTGGTTCTCGTAGCCATACCTGATCGCACACACAGGTGAGTTAGTGGCCAGATGAAACAGGTATCTGCAATATTACTATCAGGTTCTATAGAGCAGGTCTTTCTTTTATTATCAGTAATATCTCAATCGGAAAATCTAGAGCATGCTTTAAAATATTTTGCCTGCTGTGGGCATCCTTTGCACAAACGAGGGAATTCCTCGCAATACGCACTCACAGTTAAGCTGAAATCAAACCAAACTACCCACACTAAGTGCTGCTGGAAAGGGAAAATGACTACAAAAGCAACAACTCATTCTTCATGACAGCAAAAAAGGCAGATAACTCGCTTCTGAACTGGGAGCACATGGGAGCTTCACGGGCTGTCCTCAACTGGAATATGTAACGCCTTTTGCAACTTCACAGGGAAACATAAAACATTTATAGATCTTAGCTTCCTTCATTTTAAATCCAGACTTTTTAATGACCTGCGGGAACCCTGTGTGTGTAATCATGTTTGACCAAACGCAATCTCAACAGAAAAAAAGTGTGATTATGATTTCTGCCATTCAGAGGAGCTGTCGCTGAAGGTTTTTTCTCTTAATGGCAAATATAGAAACGGCTGGATGTTTCCAGGAATAGCAAACAACCCATGAGTTAAAAAATAGTTCCAATGTTTGTTTAAAGTTTCCCTTGGTTAATATGGGGGTCAAGCCGAGGTCGGACTCGTTCTCACTTCCTCACCTGACCACACTCTCGTCCTCGCTGTCCGAGTAGCTGCCTCCCACGGTCTTCAGCTCCATCATCTCCTTCTCACCATCACAGCCACCGCTGCTCTCCCCGGCTGTCACCGCTGCCACGTTTGCCAGCATCACCAACTGAGGGGCGGGCAGCGTGTTCCTGGGCATGTCGCTGAGATTCTGCCCATCCTCCATCAGAGGAACACCCACGGGGAACATATCGAGTGAGAACACAGGCTGAACTGCCATGTGGAGTTCAGCGCTTCACCTAGACACACGGAAAGCTGCAGGGACAACGACACGGGAGGAATATTTTTAATAACTGCGACCTCAGAATCATAACCACATATATGTTTCTGGTTATTTTTTCCTTTAACTTATGTGTAACACTGAACATGAAGAGTTCTAAATCCTCTCTGCCTAAGACGGACCACAGATAACAGTTTTTCTCATGTAGGATTTGAGCACAATCTACTTAATAATGTCCATAATTACAGATAAATGCAAATCTGCAAATCCACACAAGCTCATGGCCCTCATTTCTGAATATTTGAGTGGAACCGTTCCTACCCTGTGCAAAACAATAATCTACAAAACATGTGGACCGGCTTGTTTTCGCATGTTACTAAATCAGACTCATTCTGAACCAGCAGGCTTGTGCAATCTGCATACTGCCACTACTTCTCTATCACTCCTCTAGTTTACCTCCAGTTGAAGCAGAAGTGGTGACGATGTTTTAAGAGAGAAACCTGCATCGCTAAGGCAAGAAAAAAAAAAGGGGGGGGGGGGAAGCGAGGTTCCACTTGATCACTTTCACTTTGGCTTTAGAACTAAAGAAACTCTTGGATGAGACGTGAAACGTTTTCAAGAAATTTAAATAAGTCCACTTGCCTTCTTATAAAGCTTCCTAGGCTAACATGACCTGGATGACTGAGACATTATGGTTTGTTTGGGGGATTTTTGCAAACTGTAGATGATGACCAAAGGGCAATAATAACGACAATAGTTTTATTATTGTTATTAGCAGCAGTTTTCTATTTAAAGACTTGTGCTTTTTCCTAAGAAAAGGGCCACTATTTGTTCTCATGCTGTTACATCTAAGTTTGAGGGTAGAGTAGGAACACAGTCAGGTATAAAATTACTGATAAATCACTGGCTTGTGTGTAAATTTTTCTTACTCACAATTTACGCAGTGCATTTGCACAGCGTACTCCTACGTGGAATAAAATGTGTCACAGAAACAGTGTTTGTCTTAACTTTTAAAAAATGTATTCTTTTCCTAGTATTACTAAAACTTTTTAAAAATATTTGTAATACTTGGACTGTATGATACATTTTACTGATACAATGTGTGTTTTTAACTTATTGTAAAAAAAATAAATAAAAAAATGGGACTTCATTTTATTTTATTTTGTTTAAAATATTTTTCATAGTAAAAAAGCGATTCGTTGGTCATGTTAGTCGCTTAAATAGCTTGGTCACTTGCGGCTTAGGTCTTTTTAATTTACCAATTTTAAATATTAGCGCTTATTACTAATTAATGAGCCTCCCGGGAGATGAATTTGCCTATTATAAAAAAAGAGGAAGTCATTACAGGGTAATTTTCCTTCCTCTCAGAATAAACATCCTGCAGTAAAGATGCTGAAATAACAACTGAAAACTTTCACTGCATCGCTTTGTCGGCCATTTTGAAAGCAGCACCACGGCTCAGTCGACAGCGCCACACAGAAGTCCCTCTGGAAAAACACCAAGTTTAGAGGACCATCCCGCGGGGAAGGAGGCCGCCTGGCAGCTACTTAAACCCCACATCTCACCAACTAAAGGTCAAAGTTATTCAGCAGAAAATAAGCCGAATTTATGGTGGAAAAACAGAAGTGAAAAAAACCTAAAACTCTGCCACATAAAAACACAAATACCTCCATAAATCTGTCGACATCGAATTAGCAGTGGTGGAAGTAAACTTGTTCAGCTGATTTGGATCAAGTTAAATAAGGTCAGAGTGGACAAAAGAAGGAGGTTTTAAGTGAAGGATTAAAAAGTGAAAGTCCAACAATCTGCCCAGATTTAGGATGTCTGGGGACTAACAACATCAGGAACTATTTTCTGTAGAAAAAAAAATCTCACTCACGATTTTTTTTCCTGAGACGTTTGATTAAATCACTTTTAACTTGAACCCATGAGATTATATTTTACTCGTGTAAAAATGGTAGCTGTAAAGCTGCCGTTGTAATTTACAGCCACCATTTCAGATCCTTACGGAGTTTCACCAAACTTCGTTTGCGGAAGCGCACAAGTCGAATCAAACAGCGACATTTTACTGCGGCACTTCGGAGTCGGTCTAAAGTGTTACAGGAGCTTTTCCAGCTGTTTTTCAGCGGCGAATCTGCAGCTGGCAGCCGGGAGAATGTGGGGAAAGTGTGGGTCGATGTGTTAGAGTGTTAGCCATGGTCCTGATCAGCCCCGGACAGCGCCTTCTTCACCGCCTCACCGCCTCCATTTTCCCAAACTGACTTCAACTTTGCAGCCGCTCCGCTCCGACAAAAACCCCGCACAGATGCGCTTTCAGCCCGACACTTCCCGCCCTGCAGCCTGGACACTCACCGGCTCCTCACGTCCGAACTCTACGAAACTTTTCCTGGACTTCTGCTTCTGTTTGTAGTTTTTCTTTCTCCCTTCGACGAACAGCGCACGGAGAAAAGTGAACACAACTTTCCGCACATTCCTCCACAGCGACGCACGACCGTGACGTCAGCACGTCGTTCACACAGCGCGAGGAGGTGTGGAAATCAGTTCCCAATCTTTTATTTTAAAGTAACCGTATTATTTATTTATTTATTTATTTATTTATTTATTTATTAAATAGCATAATTCATTAATTTTATTCACTTTATTTCGATTATTGTACCTGATACATCCAGTTGATTTAATTTTTTTTATATAAAATGTCACAGTTACCTACAAAGATGACTTTTCCCTCATACAGAACAATAAAGACAGTTGTTTTGCTTTTTAATTGAAAACAAAAAGTTATACTCTGTTGTTTCAGTGTTGTGCCAAAAAGTAGCCTTGTATTGTTATGGAACTCTTGTGCTTGCTACACCAAATAGCCAGTTCCTGTTAAAAAAAAAAAAAAAAAAAGGAAGAAAGAAAGAAAGAAAGAAAGAAAGAAAGAAAGAAAATGGGAGACTATAGAAATGTCTGTCTCCTAAACAGCTAATGCAGTGCTCTTGTTAAACTCTTTGAATTAAAGCTGAAAGTCTGTGCCTCAATCACATCTTGTTTTTTGTTTGTTTGTTTGTTATTTTATTTTAAATCCACTGTGGTGTGGACAGAGACAAAATCACAAAATATGTTGCTTCCCCAAATTCTTTGGACATAACTGTACATAGTCCTCACCCTCACCTGACCGTGAAATTTATACAAATTGTAAAACCTCCATACACACCTATCGTTCAACTAGATTATCCCATTATTGATGAAAGTATATGAATCAGTATAATAAAGGGTTAAAAATGCTCACACCACTGATTTCTCAGAATCATTTTTGTTTCAGTCAATCAGGTTTGATTCCTTATTGAATGATTTTAAACACAAAATTAACATCTGAGTATATCAAAACAGTGCTTACAGACTGGCAAAAGCAAAGGAAAAGGCAGATAGTGAATTTTATAGGAGGTCGGATACTAAGGCATGAGAAAAGAACTTGTATCAACTGGCTAGGCAGAGATATCAAACTGTAAAGGATGTGCAACAGGTTAGGGTGATTAAGGGCAGAGATGGAAGTGTACTAGCACTCAAAATGAGTACTTTGAGTGGAGGATGGATGGTGGAAAGAGTGAATCAGGAAGAGCTGATGATTCGTAGGGAGGAAATGAGGGTAGCTATGATGAGGACAAAGAGTGGAAAGGCAGATGGTCCAGATGACATACCAGGAAATGTCTAGGAGAGAGGGCAGTGGACCTTTTGATCAGATTGTTTAACACAATGAGAGTAGGGAACAGCTGGAAAAGAGCCCGGAGAGGCGAAGGCGTGCTCTGGAGAGGATGACTGAGAAATGGAATAGAAGTGCGTTGGTACCTATTTTCAAGAACAAGGTTCTCAGAGTTTAACAAGAGCAGTGAGCAGTATTCAGTGATACAGGAAACATCAGGGTAACGAGACACAGCTAATTCAAAAAGATGATACCTGGGCATCATTACTGGAAACAAGTGACAGGAGTTACAAAACAAAATACAAACCTTATTTATTTAGATTTTTCTAAAAGGATCTTGGAGCAGTTACCACTTAAAAAAAGGAATGAGAATGAGGAGAGAAAGTGGGGGTTTGGTACCTCTGGGCCTCCATCTGGAGCCTGCCTAACATTAAAAGTTTCATCCACAGTGAGAAACAACCAGCAGCTTACTTACAGGTATTATCACTTCTCCTTCAGTTTGCACAGACGACAGAGCAAAGACTGCCGGCCGAGGAAGACTGCAGGTGCTGCTAAACGCTTCTGGAAAAACATAACGAAACTGATTCCAAGTCCAGCATAAACTTTTAAATTTATGGATGGATACTTGATTTCTTTTTTGCCAGGCAAAAAGCTGTATTGAACATATTGTAACAACAACACAGGCTGACCAAATACAATGATCCATAAATATAAATATGAAAAATAAATATGTCAATAAATAAAAATTATACAAAAAGAAAAGAGAAAAAAGAAAAAAGGCACACACACATATTAAATTTAAATTACTAAGTAATGAGAGTAATTTATAGACTGATCCATTTTGAACTGCTTTCAGAGACTTACTAAACAGGTTTAGATCATTCGTCCAGAATCTGCATTTGTGAATGAAATATTTTCCAATTAAAATTACATTGTTAAGTTCAATTCACGGAGAATCTCCGTGAATCGCTACCTTATTGTGTTCCCAGGGATCCCAGGGGCTATGCTGTCTGGGCGCTTTTGCCCCCTGGTAGGGTCTCCCATGGCAAATTGGCCCTGGGTGAGGGACCAGACAAAGAGCGATTCAGAAGACCCTTATGAAGAAAAAAAAATAGGGTTACCGGGGCCCCGCCCTGGAGCCAGGCCCAGGGAGGGTGCCCGAGGGTGAACGTCTGGTGGCCGAGGCTTAGTCCATGGGGCCCGGCCGGGCACAGCCCGAAAAGGGGACATGGGCCCATCCTCCCGCAGGCCCACCACCCGCAGGAGGCGCCATAGGGGTCGGGTGCATTGTGTGCCCGGCGGCGGCCAGGAGCGGAGGCCCTGGCGGACTGATCCCTGGCTGCCAAGACTGGCAATAGGGACATGGAATGTCACCTCTCTGGTGGGGAAGGAGCCCGAGTTAGTGCGTGAGGTTGAGAGGTACCGGCTAGATATAGTCGGGCTCACCTCTATGCATGGCTTGGGCTCTGGAACCAGTCTCCTGGATAGGGGCTGGACTCTGTCTCAGTCTGGAGTTGCCCCTGGTGAGAGGCGGCGGGCTGGGGTGGGTATTCTAATATCCCCTCGGCTTGCTGCCGGTACGTTGGGGTTTTCCCGGTGGATGAGAGGGTTTGTTCCCTGCGCCTTAGGGTCGGGGAACGGGTCCTGACTGTCATCTGCGCTTATGCACCGAGTGGCAGTTCAGAGTACCCAGCCTTCTTAGAGTTCCTGGGTGGTGTGCTGGAAGGTGCTCCACCTGGAGACTCTGTTGTCCTGCTGGCAGACTTCAATGCTCACGTGGGTAACGACAGCGAGACCTGGAGGGGCCTGATTGGGAGGAACAGCCTCCCTGATCTGAACCGGAGCGGTGTTTTGTTATTGGACTTCTGTGCAAATCACAGTTTGGCCATAACAAACACCTTGTTCGAACATAAGAGTGTCCATAAGTGCACATTGCACCAGGACGCTCTAGGCCAGGGGTGCCCAATCCCAGTCCTCGAGAGCTACCGTCCTGCAGCTTTTAGATGCATCCCTACTCCAACACAGCTGAATCAAATGGTTTGGTTACCTCTTCAGCATGCCATCGTGTTTGGCAAAGGCCTGATAACAAGCCATTCATTTGATTCAGCTGTGTTGGAGTAGGGATGCATCTAAAAGCTGCAGGATAGTAGCTCTCGAGGACTGGGATTGGGCAGCCCTGCTCTAGGCCGTAGGTCGATGATCGATTTTGTAATCGTATCACCAGACCTGCGACCATATGTTCTGGACACTCAGGTAAAGAGAGGGGCTGAGCTGTCAACTGATCACCACCTGGTGGTGAGTTGGATCAGGTGGCGGGGGAGGACGCTGGACCGACCCGGTGCACCTAAACGCGTAGTGAGGGTGTGCTGGGAACGTCTAGCAGAGGCCCCAGTCCGCGAGATCTTCAATGCACACCTCTGGCAGAGCTTCAACAGCATTCCGAGGGAGACTGGGGACATTGAGTCCGAATGGACCATGTTCAGCGTCTCCATTGCCGAAGCTGCTGCATTGAGCTGTGGCCGCAAGGTGGTTGGTGCCTGCCGTGGTGGTAATCCCCGAACCAAATGGTGGACACCAGAGGTGAAGGGAGCCACCAGGCTGATGAAGGAGTCCTATCGGGCTTGGTTAGCCTGTGGGACTCCGGAGGCAGCCGACAGGTATCGACAGGCCAAGCGGAATGCGGCTCGGGCAGTGGCTGAAGCAAAAACTCGGGTGTGGGAGGAGTTCAGAGAGGCCATAGAAAAAGACTTTCAGACTGCCTCGAAGCGATTCTGGCAAACCGTCAGGCGTCTCAGGAGGGGAAAGCGGTGCTCTACCTGCACTGTGTATAGTGCTGGCGGAGCGCTGCTGACTTTGACTGAGAAAATTGTCAGGCGGTGGAAAGAATACTTCGAGGACCTCCTTAATCCCACTGACACATCTTCCGAGGAGGAAGCAGAGTCTGGGGATGAGGGGAATGACCCGCCAATTTCTGGGGGCGAGGTCACTGAGGCAGTTAAACAACTCCTTGGTGGCAGAGCCCCTGGTGTTGATGAGGTCCGCCCCAAGTTCCTGAAGGCTCTGGACGTTGTAGGGCTGTCCTGGTTGACACGCCTCTACAATGTTGCGTGGAGATCAGGGGTAGTACCCCTGGACTGGCAGACCGGGGTGGTGGTCCCCATCTTTAAGAAGGGGGACCGGAGGGTGTGTTCCAACTACAGGGGGATCACACTCCTCAGCCTCCCTGGGAAAGTCTATGCCAGGGTGCTGGAAAGGAGAGTATATCCGCTAGTCGAACCTCGGATACAAGAGGAACAATGCGGTTTTCGTCCTGGTCGTGGAACACTGGACCAGCTCTTTATCCTCTCAAGGACACTTGAGGGTGCATGGGAGTTTGCCCAACCAGTCTACATGTGTTTTGTGGCCTTGGAAAAGGCATTCGGCCGTGTCCCTCGGGGTGTCCTGTGGGAGGTGCTGTGGGAGTATGGGGTGTCTGGCCCATTACTATGGGCCATTCGATCCCTATACAACCGTTGCAAGAGCTTGGTTCACATTGCCGACAATAAGTCGGACTCATTCCCGGTAGGTGATGGGCTCCGCCAGGGCTGCCCTTTGTCACCGATTCTGTTCTTTAGGCTGTTAGCCTGTACGTTAGCCTGTTATTGGACTCATCTCAGACGGGGATGAGTCTGCCTACAGGAGGGAGGTTGAACGTCTGGTGTCCTGGTGCAGCCACAACAACCTGGTGCTGAATGCCCAGAAGACAGTGGAGATTATTGTGGACTTCAGGAAGCACACAGCCCCACCCCCCCCTGTGTTCACTGCATCATTCCATGTTTGGAACTGATCACCACCTGCACTCATGTATATATCTATCTACTTAGCACTTTTAATTCTTATTTTTATTTTTATGTCTATTTAAGCGTTATATGACAGTATGTTTGCACTAAGTACCGCAGCAATTTCCTAATGTTGTAAACCTGCTCAACATTTGACAATAAAACCCTTTCTGATTCTGATTCTGTTCAGAATTTTTATGGACAGGATTTCTAGGCGCAGCCAAGTGGCGGAGGGTTTTCACTTCGGTGGCCTCGGAATCTTATCTCTGCTTTTCGCGGATGATGTGGTTCTGTTGGCTTCATCGGGTGAAGGCCTCCAGCTTGCACTAGAACGGTTCGCAGCCGAGTGTGAAGCAGCGGGAATGAGGATCAGCACCTCCAAATCTGAGGCCATGGTTCTCAGCCGGAAAAGGGTGGAGTGCCCACTCCCGGGTCGGGGATGAGTTCCTGCCCCAAGTGGAGGAGTTCAAGTATCTCAGGTTCTTGTTCGCGAGCGATGGGAGAAGGGATCGGGAAATCGACAGATGGATTGGTGCTGCAGCTGCAGTAATGCGGAGGCTGCACCGGTCCGTCGTGGTGAAGAGGGAGCTGAGTGTAAAAGCAAAGCTCGCAATTTACCGGTCGATCTACGTCCCTACCCTCACCTCTGGCCACGAGCTGTGGGTAGTGACCGAAATGAGCTTCCTCCGAAGGGTGGCTGGCCTCTCCCTTAGAGATAGGGTGAGAAGTTCGGCCATCCGGGAGGGGCTCAGAGTAGAGAAGCTGCTCCTCCACATCGAAAGGAGCCAGCGGGCCAGCGGGCATCTGATAAGGATGCCTCCTGGCATCCTTATCAGATGCCCTCAGGAGGTGTTCTGGGCATGTCCCACTGGGAGGAGGCCCCGGGGCAGACCCAGGACACGCTGGAGAGATTATATCTCTCGGCTGGCCTGGGAACGCCTTGGTGTTCCCCCGGATAAGCTGGAGGAGGTGGCTGGGGAGAGGGAGGTCTGGGCTTCTCTGCTTAGGCTGCTGTCCCCGCGACCCAGCCCCGGATAAAGCGGATGAAGATGGATGGATGGATTGTTGAGCAAATTTCTGCTTTTCTATTCTGGCCTGCAACCAATCCAAAAGGACTGTATTGTTTTACACTGAATTTTTCTGACTCACTGTTACAAAAATACAGTGATTTACCTGTTCTTTAAATCTTAGTGTAATAAAATCATTAACTGGATAAATTTCATTTAAAATGGTTTAAAATGTTGTCTCCAAATTTTGGTTATCTGATCTGATAGAGATAAAAAATATCTTATAAAGATATAGTGTCTTTTAACCTGATTAGTATAATTTTTTTAGCATTAAATGTAATATTTTCATTGTGGCGCAGATCAGGATCTTTGAAATCTCTGAGTGCTGCAGATCTTCGCTAAAGTTTGAGAGAGTGGGACTGTTTTATCAACTTTTTATAGATTTTTGGATTAAAGCGAAGACTGAATTTAAAACAAAGTTCTTGACACGGCCAGACACCACCAATATCATTCATTTATATGTGCTATTGCCCAAACGGATATTACTGAGATTGGTGTAATTAAGAAAACTTTGTTGTTGTATTTCAACATTTTGACCACATGGAGGCGCAGTAAACATTCGTAAATTACCACAGCCCGTTCAGACTGTAATAATAAACTTCATGTCAACAATTTATTATACTTTTTAAGTTCTTTTGTGTAGTTTATATGATTTATTTTCAGATAATTTACTTGGCTTGTAGTTTTTATTTTGTGCCAATTTTTCAATGTTCAATTAATTAATTTCACTTTATTTTATTTTAGTTTTGTTTGCTTAATCGTCTAAATGCATTAATATTAAATTAATGTAGTCATTGTTTTAAAGGTACGTAACTGATTGTCACTTAAGTAACGACAACTCTGTTGTTTGTTTAACTGAAGCATTGTTTGTTGTTGTTTACCTGTTTATTGGTTGTTTATTAAATTGTTTCTTCTCATTGTTTTATTTTGTCTTAATGTACTTTATTTTTATCTCTTATTTTACTTTGTGTAATTCATTTGATTTAAGTAATTTTATTTTATTTTAGTATGATTTATTTCATTTCATTTCATTTTATGTATTTATTTATTTATTTTTTCGTCTTCTTCGTTTAATTTCTTTACAGCCTTTAATCCTTAAGAATAACTAGCTTGACTCAGGGAAGATCAATGATTCATAACGCAAATAAAAGATTTGTGAAGTCTGTAGGCGGTAAGAAGACGTCACTGCTTTGTATAACCGGAAGCCAAGTCTCTTCTTCAAATTCACTACCGTGAACTTCCTCCAGGAAAATCGTTGCGTTTGCCTTCAAAATAAAGGTCTGGCTAGGAGCTAAGAAGAGTTTAGCTAATTTTATTCTCAGGTGTTATCGTCACCCTAGCATATTAGCATAGGAAAAAAGTAACTGATTATGTGAGTAATTTCATTCAATAATCTGATACATCCTAAATGATTTGGTGCTCTGATAATTTTGACAGTTGTATATTTTTTATGTTTAACAATAATTTCTGATTTGAGTTCTAGTAGTTCTTACATTCGATGTTGTCTCATTAATCATCTGACAATTCTTCTGACCTCTACAGTTTGGCCTGGGTCTGCCTCTCCACTGTTAGGATAAGAAGATCTTTTGGAACCTTCACTAAAGCTGTTTTTTGTACTGTGATGAGCTCTGAAACCTGACTGGATCTCTTCAAATAAACCATCTTCAGATAAAAGGAAGCTTGGAGATTGGCCTATAATTAGCTAAGACAGTGGCCTTTAAAAATGATCATGAAAGTACTTGAAGGCATGTGGTACATAGCTGATTAACAGTGACAGATTAAATGGTGAGGTGTTTCTTTTATTATGTTTATCTATATGATTGGAGCAGAACTGGTTGAAATGTTATATTAATCACTATGTGCCTCATTGTGGCATTTTAGGGTACTGTATTGCACAGGTACAAAAGTGTGTTGCCCTTTCATATGTGAACACTCAATATGGTTTCTTGAATTTTTATTTCAATTAACTTTGGCCTTGGGCAGTGAGAGTGAAGGTAAAGGTCAAATGCAAGGCCTAATATGTCTTTAAAGCTGTGGATGCGAACAAACCGACACTACCTACTCCCTCCCTTGGGGTGGAGTGTGTGTGTGTGTGTGGGGGGGGGGGGTGTTATATTAAAAAGAGTGTTTGTCAATAAAAGAAAAAAAAACTTATCAATGGATACATCCATGTTTTATATAGAAAAAGACTTCTTGATTGATTAATTCACTGACTGACTGACAGATCAGTGGGATTAATTTATAACATATAATTTATTAGTAAGCATTTAGAGAAACGGCACTCCGGGTGGTTTTGTGTTTTATTGTGAAAGTCTGAAACCGGAGGTGTTCACAATAGTTTCGTCACACTGACAGGTTAGTGTCCTCTGCGGCACGCGAAAGTTTATCCACTCTCTCCGGAACTTCGCAGCTCACCCTCCGAACTGACGTTTGCTGCTCCCGGCTCCGGTACTGACTGACGTGCGGATGTTTCTCTCGAGCACTTTTCAGAACTTTTCGGCGGGATTTGTTAACGTTTGTTAGCCAACTTTAAAAGAGCCGTTTAACGGAGACGCATAGTTTCCGAACCGCGTAGCTGTGAGTTTATTTTAAACCGGAACTGAGGGGCAAACTAATTAATTTACCATCCACCTGAACGTGACGGAGCTCGTTTTTGTTTTTGACGTCTCGGTTATTCGCTTTATTCCCGCGACATTTCGCTCTTATTTTAACCGGATATCACAGGAAACTTGGAAACTTTCCCGACAACTTGCAGGAAAATGGAGTCTGAAAGCAGATAACATTAAGCGACCAGGGGAAACAGACGTTATTTCCGCTTCATCGGCCGGGTTTTAACGAAACACCTCCGGGACTGTGCGAGCCAGGATGCCCGGAGAGTCCTCCGTCAACTTCGGCGTCCTCCACCGGATTTGTAAGCTGGTGGTGCTGCTCTGTTTTCTCCACATCGCCGTCACTGTGGTCTTCTATGTCCGCTCCTACGATTTCCGCCTCGCCTTCGTTCAGAATCAGCAGTCCAGTAATAACATCCCTAAGATCCAGAATAACAACCCGGTAGTGACCTCCGGACTCGAGCCTGCGAAAGACGGGGATAAAGTCTCCGAAGAGGGGGAAGTCTTGGAGCAGCCGGTGAAGAAGCTGGAGAAATGCCCCGAGACGTCCCCCCTGCTGGGTAAGACTAGCCAGAACCCTGGTTCTGAGGTCCACAGTCTGTTTAAAGGTTTAAAACAGCACAAACCTCGGAGATTGACTAGTTTCGGTCCTCACATTTTAATAGGAAACAGGGCAGTATAATTGTGACAGTATTGGTTTCTGTGACTTAATAACCTATTCAAACAGACTTTAGCTTCAACTACCAAAAACAATAAATATGCTTTTCACGACTCACGATCGTTTACTTTTTAACGGCATAAATGCAGATTACTAACAATTAAAACCAAGCATTTGGGGCTTAAATAGTGTACTTGTTCCCTCCCGACACCTCACTGTATTTCTGTAGCAAGATACTGTACTGCTCCTTTAAGTTTCATCACCAAGAACAAATGAGGTCACTTGAGTGTTTGAATTGTTGTTTTAGAAACGGTTTGTGGAGCTGGATTTTTTTAAATAACTGCCCGAGGTTGGAAATGCTGCCTTATTGCAGGGGTAAGACATTGTTTAAGACCCATCCATCCATTCTCTTGCGCTTATCCTTTTCAGGTTGACGATGCTGTGACAGCATGAGTCGTGGCAGAAAAAAGCAGCACACTGGACATCGTGTCTTCCTTTCCTGACAAAAACTACAGTTAGGGTAGCTTTATCTACTAAACTTAGTTCATACTGGTTGTTATTATTTACTATGGCACATCACTCTGCTGTGGAGAAGAGGCGCGAGAACAGTTACTCAAAGAGACACCTTCACGTGCTCATCTTGTCCAACAAACAGTCCATACCTCTATGATATTAAATAAATGAAAACGGCACTTGAAGAGTTTAATTCAGAAATGTGGCTGCCTTAAAGCCACATTCCTGTACTCTTTTTGCCTGTTGCACAATCGAGTTACAAATCACTTTCTGTTCCCACTTTATGGCATTAGAGAGCACCTACTTTCAGTGATGCTGGCAGAAATGAAACTTACAGGTTTTAAAAGTATGATCTAAATATGAAGCTCAAGCTTCAGGATCTGCTCCAGTATCAGGATAGGTGAACAGACAAGGCTTTGCAATTTAGCTGAGATCTTTAGACTTGGTCAGGTATTTTTCATAGGTTTTACAGCTTTTTATATTGATAAAAGTAATAGTAATAGATACACAAAGAAAAAAAGGTCACCTTCTGCCTTCAGGTATAGAAATTACTCTCTCCCATTATTACATTACAAAAAAAAGATCCAGTGTAACTCCATTCTTCCTCCTTATTAAGGCTTCTCATGTCTGCATCACTATGAATTATGGGACAGCATTATCTCCTTTCCTTCCATAAAGGAGAATTCAAATGACTAATCTTGTCAAATTGCATATGTGTATGAATTTCATGGACACATGCTAAATCTAGCAGTGGGAAAGCTTTAATGTTTGTTTTGGTTTTTTTTTTAGTAAACCAATTAGACAGAAAATATTAAAATTTTAATCACTCCTCACAGTCTTAAACCTCAAAAATGTGATTAATTTGCTTTAATAATAAGAGTGCATGCACCTTTGCATTCATGTGCTCCTCGGAGAGCCGGAATCTCCCAAGCTGAGAAATCATTCCTATGATAGTATTGTGCTGATTTTGGCCGAAGAGGATTACTGCCAGTTAATACCTCTTCCAACTCATCTTTGTCTGTGAACGGTTACAAATTACAAACTAAATCCCAAAACAACGAAAAGTTTCAACTTTATTACCATTTTCCCATTATTTATTTTTTAGCCAGCTGGAAACAACTTTTTTCGATATCACATGACCGCGCAGTAAGATTGAAATAACCAAAATGAGAGTAATTGTTGTGTGTGTCGTTACTTTTTAAATAGATGAGGTGGAAGAACACGAGGAGCTGCCTCCACGTTAGGTTTCATGAATCTGTGGGGTTGCAGATGGCTCTAGTTTAAACACCAGAATGGGCTTGATTTATGGGGGAGTTTTGTGTGTTCTTGAGTTCATCTGATTGGAGTCCAAACAGCATTCAGGAGATACGATGTACAGCTGCAGCCAGGTGTTCGGTTACTTTTAAACTTCGTAGTTTTGGCTCACATTAAATCTCAGTGTCATCCAGCTGTGATCTAAAGATCTCTAATAAGGTGTTTCCTCTCTTCTCATGTCTCCTCCTGGTGTGGGGATGCAGTCAGAGGTGCTGGGATGTTCTCCAGATGTGAGATAATGCAAGCCAATCAGAGCCTCTGTACATGCTCCTCCTCTGAGTTTCTGCTGGAGCTCGGGTTTCTGCTAAAGCTGCTTGTCCTCCATGCTTTGTTTGTGAGAA
The DNA here is from genome assembly GCF_057381915.1 of Diplotaxodon limnothrissa. NCBI lineage: Eukaryota > Metazoa > Chordata > Actinopteri > Cichliformes > Cichlidae > Diplotaxodon > Diplotaxodon limnothrissa. Next base: position 9,711,889 of record NC_140597.1, on the reverse strand, counting down.
ACAGCCGACAGAAGCAGCAGCAGTTTGCAGGCTTACGAGTCTCTGAGGAGGTAGAGTAGAGGAAACCAGATGCTGTCTGTTCACATCTGACCTGAGGTTTCCAGTCCTGAGGCTTCCTTTATAAACACACACATGCAAACACACACACAGCTCATGTCAAGGTTGGAATTTATAAGATAAAAAAACGCTTACAGAGCCCCTTTAGCGGAAACATTCAGACCAGCTGGCTCTCGAGTGCGTCTCTCCTCCCATAGACACACTCAATCTCCTCCGTGTTGGACTGCAGCTTGGAGTCCTCGTCTTGTTCTGCAACCTCTGTGACTTTGGCATAGCAGCACCCATGAACCAGTTCGCCAGCCTACTGCAGGTTTTAGCTAGAGTGCTGCAACTAAAAGGAGAGAATCCACATTCATGAGGTGCTTTGCATTTTTGGTTGAATGAGTTGTGTCCATTATGAGGTGGACTGTGGTTTTAAAACAAGTCTGTTCCAAATCACAGGTGCAGACAGTGTTATAAAATATTTTGTAGTGCAGGTACACTTTTAGTACGAGTTCTGTGTTCTCTTTCATAAACGTCCTCTCTGCGTGTTTGTCTGGACTTTCAGTTTGATCAGTTTGTGTAACTTTGATCAGGATGTTTGTTATTAGTCTGATGATCTCACCGTTTCCTCAGCTGTGACCTCTCGGACCTCCTCAGACCTCTCAGATCAGCTCTGTCAGCCCACAGACATTCAGCTTCATCGCACTCTTTGGTTTCTGAGTGCGAACTAGTCTGAACCCATCTTGACTTTTAACTACACAGAGAACTTGTGAAAGTGTGGATTTTTAAAATTGTGACCTCGTACAGACAGCTTTAGAAAATGTGACAGAAAACATACATTTTTAACTGTATTTTCATAAGCTTTATAGCTTTATCTACCCAATATATGGATGTTCATGCTACACAAAAAAGATTGTTTTTTACAATCTACTATAGACATTTATATATTTATTTATTCATTTATTTTTTGCAGTGTGCAATTAATATTCATTGCACACTGTCCATTTTCTTTCTGTTTGAGCCGGATTAAGTTTGCTCTCCTTGGTTATTAATGAGCAGTGAAAATGATCAATGGTTTGACTCTGTGAACTCTGTCAGACATTGTGTCATATAAAGAGGTTTCACTCTACAACACTTATTTGTTTCTGTAAGACCAAAAGCTCCTATTATCCTAACTAATATTTACTCAAGTATTGGGCAGATTACGTGGAGCCACAAGATGGCTCCATGTAATCTACGGTCTGACAGCCAGAGGTCAGTAATGGGTATGTAGGATCAGTCGATTGGTCAGCTGTGGGGTTATTTAGGTCAAGTGACTTGTGTTTGCTCCAATCTCATAGATGGCAAACTGGCTGAAGTGAACCCTCACTATCAAATAGGTTTGAATTTTCACAGTAAAGAAAGACCATTGAAATCCGCTTGTTAAGTGGATATGATTTGCCATTCGCTCTTTCTGGGTCCAAGCGCTCCTTCGGGTTTCAGAATCAAACAAGCACTTAAAAACAGTCCAAATTCTTCTAGCTCCAGTAAAATGATCTGTGCAAGTCTGCTTTTTAAAGACTGCCCTTAAATCTCCTCAAAGACCAGCTTGAATGATCCAGGAGCAAAGTGACATTATCCAGCAGTTTGTATCCATTGGCAGGAAACTTCTCAACTTTTAATTCAACTGAAGACCTACGAGCAGTCCTTTAAAAGCACAAACTGTGATTAGCTAGGAGTGTTGGTAAGTCCAGCATGCTACGGAGGATTGAAAACGTTATGAAGGAGACTCACAACTGTAAATACGGACTCTACACTGTAAAAGTGAATTATTTAGCAATAAAGTCTTTGAAACTTATGACATGCTTATGATTGTTGTTCACTGTATCATAGGGAGAAAATTGAGCCATTGCCCAAACTTTTGTATATGACTGTAAATACTCAGCTCAAGATTAACTCCCCCTTTATAAAAAACAAACAAAACTCCATTAGGATATCTCAAAACTCCTGAAATATGATTGCACGCTGCTCTATTTAACAAATCAAATCTCACACAGGCGTACATCTTTTAATAGCTGACCTTAAATCTTTATCCAGAGGGATGACCAACTGAAAGCAGCTTGAAGTGGCTTAAAGATGAACATATTAACATGTGAAACTGTGCTGAAACCACGAGTGGAAGGCTAACAGTGAAGGATGTGGTAAAATGGTTCCAGCTGTGCTCCTGCTTCCTCTGTTAGGGAGTCCTGTTTGGTTTCTGTTGACACGTCATCACACGGTGAGAAATTGTACTCTGGACTTGCAGAGGAGCAGAACATTTTATCTGACATGAGTAGGACTCTGTTCTAGCTGTAGTTTTCTTGGCACTGGTCTAGCATGATGTCACTGTTACAGAGATGTCCGTAACGCGCGGGCAGACATGTTTCCGTGTTCAGGAAAATGACGTGAATATACAGGCTGTATAAAAGTTGTTGACCTGAGATCAGCGTCTAACTGCTCTCTGGATGAAGAGCGCAAATCTTTGTGTGTTAATGAGCTGTTTGGACTTTTGGACGCTTTCTGCAGCAGCATATTTCTCTGATTACACACTGAGAACTGCAGAAGGTTGGAAAATGTTCTGCAGGACAAAAACAGTTTTCTGTCCTGCTGTTTGTGCTCACATCATTTCAGTCAGAATAAACCAGAACAGACTGGAAGAACACGCTGCAGGCGTACACAAACACATTTAACCTGTCCTGACGATTATGTGACCAGACTCTTCACAGCAGTTTTCCTCAGATACATTTTACTTCGTCTCTCAGGGGCCGCTCTTTTCATTCATTCAGATATAATGCTTATAACACATCAGAGTTTAATGGGAGGCGGTGCTGGTTATCTTGGTGATATGTTTGGCATGAAAGGACTCCGCATCGTTTGATGGGAATGAAATTTATCACTCACAGAGGGATGAACCCTGAAAATCAAGGTGTGACTGGCTAGTCCAGTTTGCCCAAATTTCATTGTAGCAACTCAAAAGCGGTTCTCAGTAGTTTGTATGCCTCCCCCCCCCCACCTGCTTGTATGCATGCCTGACAGTGTTGGGCCATGCTCCTGATGAGATGAGATGGTGTCCTGGGTATCACTGAGCTCCTGGACAGTCTGAGTTGCAACTTGGCATAAGCCAAACATAAGTTTTGAGCGCAATCTATCGGATTTAGGTAAGGCAAGTGTGGAGGCCAGTCAGTAGTATCAAATCCTTCATCCTTCAGGAACTGCCTTCATACTCTCGCCACATGAGGCCGGGCATTGTTGTGCACCAGCGGGAACCCAGGGCCCACGGCACCAGTGTATCGCCTGACAACAGGTCCCAGGATTTCATCCTGATATCTAATGGCAGTCAGGGTGCTGTTGCTGAGCCCGTGGAGGTCTGTGCGTCACTCCATAGATATGCCTCTCAGACTATCACTGACCCTACATACTAATACATACATGCTAAACAATGTTACAGGGAACATATTGTTCTCCACGGCTTCTCCATATGCTTTCACGGCTGTCACATGTGTTCACGGTGAAGCTGCTCTCATCTGTGACGAGCAGGACGCCAGTGGTGGACCTGCCAGTTCTGGTATTCTATGGCTAATGCCATATGGGCTAAGGGCCTTCTATGGCCCTGTCCAGCACTCCCAGGGTACCTGCCTGTCTCCCAGAATATTTGGAATAATTTTTATTCATTAGCTTATCCTACTGTATTTTTCCATGTGGATGTTAGTGAATGAGGCCTAGTTGTTGTATATTTATATATTATTTAACTTTTTGTTTTTCTACACTCTATTTTTTTTTTTTTTTAAATAATACTTTGTCTCAGTTTTTTGCCTGTGGGTGAAGCTCTCTGCTGTGGCCACCTGAAAAGGTTGTGCTGATCCTTTACTCTGTAGTCAGACTCTCTGATGTTGGTGTTTGTGTCCTCAGTGGGTCCCCTGCGAGTGGAGTTTAACATTCCTGTAAACCTGGAGCTGATAAAAAAGGAGAACCCCAACGTGCAGCCGGGCGGACGCTTCAAACCCAAAGACTGCGAGGCGCTGCAGAAAGTGGCCATCATCATCCCGTTCCGCAACCGAGAAGAGCACCTTAAGTACTGGCTGTACTATCTGCACCCGATCCTGCAAAGGCAGCAGCTCGACTACGGGATCTACGTCATCAACCAGGTACACTTGCGATGTGTGTTCATACATGAGAACAAAGGGACAATTAAAATCCTGTGTGTATAAGTTCCACTGTTTACTTGACAGGGTGGACTGTTGGCCTCTTTGCGTAAAAATGAAATGAGAGAGAGCATGTTTATCCAGAGTTTGGTTTCACAAATAGTAAAATAATACATCAGGTCTCCTGCCTGTGTGACGCCAGTGTTGGCATGAATGGCTCTTTAGCCTCACAACGCCAGATACATTCCTGGAATTCAAGCTTCAGCTTGTTGCTTACATGAAATAATCAGTTTGGAGACATTAAATACACTGTTGTGTCTGGGTGCTTCCTCCTCACTATCACTCCCCCTTACTGTGCGATGGCAGGAGTTTGTTTTGCAGTGTGCAGCTGTCAGTGATAAAAAGAAGTTTATCAAATGTGACTGATGGGGGTGTGTGCAGGGGGTTGATCTTGCTACTTCTGACCAGAAATACCAGTCAGTTAAGCTATTCATGTAGCTAACTATTGATTTACAACAGGAATAAACCATTTATAATAAGTCCTCTGTACAAAATCAAACTTTTTATTAATGCAGTAACTACCTTTAAAATTACTGTTGAGTATTAGATTAACAAGAAAAATAAGTAATGAAAGCAAGCCATGGGGTTTAAAAATAAGATGATAATCTTTATTTATTTATTTTTTTGCCTCTTTTTGAACTGGACCCCATCTTATAACTAAAAAGGAGCAGTGGCTATCAGATGTAAAGCTCTTAAAGTTCCTCTTAGGGTGGAGAACAGTGGTTAAAAAAAGGCTTCAATCCTGGAACAATTAATGAAATACCTTTGAACTTCTCTGTCTACTCTTCAATCACATCATGATTGTTTAACATAAAAATCCACAGGTGGTTCACAGAGTATCTCACAGTAAGAACTCTAAACTTCTTTCTTACGCGAAGCTTCTTCAATCAGCAGAATTTACTGTGAATTCTTGGAAACTGGGAGTGTGATCACTAGTGCTATTGATGTTTGCAGGCCGCAGTGTCACATACTTTTGAGGATTCTGGAAACTGTGTGACTGAAAGACTGGTGGCTTTTGCTTAAGTACACAGAGAGGGTGTGTTCACTGTGTTTTGTGTTGTGCAGAAGGCTTATCAGCACAACACAAACTGGAGCAACACTAACAGCGTTAGTGGCTTTGGAGCTGAAATTCGAGTCGGATCAGTCACCCATCTCAAACAATTTTAGGTTTAGATTGGACTCTGGTTACTAGGAAGATTCATTGTATTGCAGTTACTCCCACCACTTATAGATTACCAGAGGAGTTATTTAACATCTCTCTTAGCAGGATTGAAGTAAATACGCTTAAATCTATTTTAAGCCCAACAAAACCCACTCAGGCAAATTATTATCAAAATAAACTATTGTTGTACAGTTTGATAAGCTGACAGATTCTGCTACTCCAAGATGTAGGTGATGATGATGCGTTTAACTAAACAAACGAATGTGTCTGTGTGACATCAAGTGTTGTGTTTGGATAGTAATGTCTTTTCTCAGCTTCTTAGATCCTGTTCCTGATAAATCCTACAAAGGGAAACAAAACTGAATTGAAATAAAAATTCAAAATTAATAACTCTCATCTGTGTTGATTATTTTTTGATTACTTGAATAAAAGGACAGTTTTTAGTTTTGGGGCTCAGAAGTCACCAGTGTTTCTGGATCTTTGCATAGTTGAAATGTTAAAATGTGTTTACACAGCATCCGGAGAGCTTGTGATATGCAGTAGAGGCCATCAATTAAAAACTTGTTAGAAATTTGTTATTGCTCCCAAATGTTGTGCCTCTGGGCACTGCTTTCTGCTGTCTGTGTGGGAATAAGAACTTTGCGTATAGTTACAGTCTGCGTGCTTGGTCTGAGGATCTTTGCTGCTTGGTTTGATGAAAGCCAGCCACCAGGCCTCTGAGGACGGATAAGCAAGCTCGGGTGTTATTTACATGTAAATGAGCTGGTGCCCCACCTGCAGACAGAATCAGGGTCAGTTTACACCTACCCAGGTGAACCCAGGTGACCTAACGAATGAATATTCGCTAAATACGTGGGAGTTCATTTGCAGAAAACTTAAATAACAGAGACGAGTAAACACGAGTAAACTAGCACCTGCTTTTCCAGTCAACAAAGACCTCAGTGTTTTGCCTTTCTATACCACGGAACTCTATTCAAATATCTTCTAATTTACCTGCAGTCACTCTGCATGTATCCAAACCTAATCCAAATGTTTCCCAGCCTCCATTCAAATATCTGCTGATTTACCTTCTCTATAGGTATATGCTAACGTAAACATACACAAAACTTAATTTAAGATAAATGCTAATATAACATCGGTCTGCACGTAGGCCAGCAGGAGGCTGTCGCTGATGAAAATTTCACACAATTGAATGGAAGATGACAAACAATAGTTTTGTAATATAATCATTTTAAATTGAAGGGTTTGAATCATAAATATTTAACACTCAGTAAATATATGTGGTGATAGTGACTGTTTACAAACATCATCTGGCACACGCAGCTGTTGTATATAGTGTGTGTGTGTGTTGTTGTAACTGCATGGACCCCAGTGACTGAAGACTGAACGTCATAGTCAATCACCTGACTGATTTCTGAACTTTCTTCTTCTGCTTTGTTTCTCTGTGTGACTCACAGTTGTTGTTTTTCTCTTTCTTGTGTGTGTGTCCTTCCTCCTCCTCTTCCTCCTCACTGTGCTTATCTTGCTGCCCCTCCTCACCCCTCCAACCTCCCCTCCCTTTGCATGTCAGGCCTTTCTGATCAATGGTTGTGGCCCTGGAGACGCTGAGGCTCAACCCCCGTTTGACTGGTAATACAGGCTTCCTTCTTCTCTTGTTTTCTATCTGCTCCAACTTGTTTCTACTGTATTTGTTTCCTGTGAAGCTTTACTAACCTCTTTGTGGATCTTTTCATTCTGGCAACAGGAATTTTATCAGTTCCCTTCGGGCGCACTTCTTATTTTTTTGCATGATTACACTTGTTAAAGCATGCTACAGAGCTGCTGTGATGCAGATATCTGCAGCAGCTGCAGATCTCAACTTGCCTTCATGCCTCATGAAGTCACCTGAAGGATCTCTAGCTTTGTGTGCTTGTCAGCTGAAACACAACTCCTTTGTTGGGTTGATTTTGCCCTAAAAATAAATATGTTTAGTTTAGTCTTTTAAAAAGAACGCTTGTTTGGTTAGAGCATTAAAAACTACTTGGTTAAGATTAGTCACTAACAAGAACTCAGTTATGTTTAGGCCCTCCATACACCTTGGTCAGGTTTAGACTTTAGAAACTACCCATTAATTGGCTTCTGTACTTTTGGATGGAAAATCTGAAGATTTACGTTTATGTAGATGTACATCAACCTTCATCTTTAGGCTCCCTTCACACCTGCTCAGTGCTCACGTTTGTTGCGTAATCACCTGAGGTCTGTTTACTGCTCCCATAGAAACCCGAGTTATTATTAGCACAGCAGCAGCAGGCATGAAGTTCTGAAGTTTCTCTCATTCATCCCACGTGGCTGCTCACAGCTCCTTTATTCATCATGAAGGACAACTGGACCAGGATCAGTGAAGGAGTGTTGGATTCACTGCTGGTCTGTTTGTGAACAATGGTCATGAGTACCATTCACAAACAGTTGGAGAATGGCTGCAGTAACAGCATTGTAAGATGGTGAAAGATGTACCCTTAGGTTCTGTCCTCGATTTAGAGATGGTGAGGTCTTCCTCACAGCCCATTGTTCATTCAGTGAGCTTGTTTCAGTTATTATGCAAATATACGGTTTATAATGTTGGGGAAACCCGCAGTCACCTGAGACACTTATGTTACACTTCAATGAGATACTTTTTACCCCCCCCCCAAAAAAAGGCAGAGGTACAGGGAGTGCAGAATTATTAGGCAAATGAGTATTTTGTCCACATCATCCTCTTCATGCATGTTGTCTTACTCCAAGCTGTATAGGCTCGAAAGCCTACTACCAATTAAGCATATTAGGTGATGTGCATCTCTGTAATGAGAAGGGGTGTGGTCTAATGACATCAACACCCTATATCAGGTGTGCATAATTATTAGGCAACATCCTTTCCTTTGGCAAAATGGGTCAAAAGAAGGACTTGACAGGCTCAGAAAAGTCAAAAATAGTGAGATATCTTGCAGAGGGATGCAGCAGTCTCAAAATTGCAAAGCTTCTGAAGCGTGATCATCGAACAATCAAGCGTTTCATTCAAAATAGTCAACAGGGTCGCAAGAAGCGTGTGGAAAAACCAAGGCGCAAACTAACTGCCCATGAACTGAGAAAAGTCAAGCGTGCAGCTGCCAAGATGCCACTTGCCACCAGTTTGGCCATATTTCAGAGCTGCAACATCACTGGAGTGCCCAAAAGCACAAGGTGTGCAATACTCAGAGACATGGCCAAGGTAAGAAAGGCTGAAAGACGACCACCACTGAACAAGACACACAGGCTGAAACGTCAAGACTGGGCCAAGAAATATCTCAAGACTGATTTTTCTAAGGTTTTATGGACTGATGAAACGAGAGTGAGTCTTGATGGGCCAGATGGATGGGCCCGTGGCTGGATTGGTAAAGGCAGAGAGCTCCAGTCCGACTCAGACGCCAGCAAGGTGGAGGTGGAGTACTGGTTTGGGCTGGTATCATCAAAGATGAGCTTGTGGGGCCTTTTCGGGTTGAGGATGGAATCAAGCTCAACTCCCAGTCCTACTGCCAGTTTCTGGAAGACACCTTCTTCAAGCAGTGGTACAGGAAGAAGTCTGCATCCTTCAAGAAAAACATGATTTTCATGCAGGACAATGCTCCATCACACGCGTCCAAGTACTCCACAGCGTGGCTGGCAAGAAAGAGTATAAAAGAAGAAAAACTAATGACATGGCCACCTTGTTCACCTGATCTGAACCCCATTGAGAACCTGTGGTCCATCATCAAATGTGAGATTTACAAGGAGGGGAAACAGTACACCTCTCTGAACAGTGTCTGGGAGGCTGTGGTTGCTGCTGCACGCAATGTTGATGGTGAACAGATCAAAACACTGACAGAATCCATGGATGGCAGGCTTTTGAGTGTCCTTGCAAAGAAAGGTGGCTATATTGGTCGCTGATTTGTTTTTGAATGTCAGAAATGTAGATTTGTGAATGTGGAGATGTTATATTGGTTTCACTGGTAAAAATAAATAATTGAAATGGGTATATATTTGTTTTGTGTTAAGTTGCCTAATAATTATGCACAGTAATAGTCACCTGCACACACAGATATCCCCCTAAAATAGCTAACTAAAAACAAACTAAAAACTACTTCCAAAAACATTCAGCTTTGATATTAATGAGTTTTTTGGGTTCATTGAGAACATGGTTGTTGTTCAATAATAAAATTATTCCTCAAAAGTACAACTTGCCTAATAATTCTGCACTCCCTGTATTGTTGTCATTCCGCCAGGTGGCCATGTAGTGTAGACATCCAGGTCAAAGGTCAACTTTCCTTAAACTCCCCTAGTGTGCGATAGAAATCCTATCTATTAGGATGTTTTGTTGGGCATTGTGCCTTTGAAGAGTGAAGAGTGTAGACACACAGGATTTTATTTGATCAATGTGACTTGAAGCTGTCAGACCAACTTTATTTACTTTATGGGGTAGTGCAGATGTGTGACTTAAATGTTTTTTATTTATCACCTCGAGGCAGTATGAAGATTTGGGTGGCTGGTAACAAGTCACCGAGGAATCCAGAAGACTCAGTCTAATAGCTTGAATGATCCATCATGCTGGGATTAACTATATTTTTTTTCTAGTTTTCGTCCATCTGTTTAAAGTTTCTGTGCACTGTAATAACCTCTATTTGGAGCAGCTTCGTGCTGTCTTATTGTCCTTAAACGGCTCTTCTGACTTCACTCTCTCTTTGAAGGAAGTCATTTTTTTTCATATGAAGCAGAAAGTACACTAAATGCAAGAAAAATGCTGCAGACTTGCATAAAGTGATTAAGAGTGTAGCAGGAGACTCAAAGTCTGTCACCACTAAATGGGTGATGCAGATTAGGCTGCATTGAAAGTAGCCCCTGTAATCTTATGACACGATAGTCGTACGTCAGCGCAGACATAAACATTTTTAAACCCAGTAAAATTTCATTAAACTGTTTGTGTTGTCTCAAAATCCTGCAATGTTTTAAGGTCATGCTGAGCTTTATCTTGTATTACCTCGAGGGAGGCTTTTACGCATATCAGTTTCTGCATATTTGTACAGTTCAAGTTGTCTAACATTCTTCAAACCGGTCGATCAGGAAGCTGCTGTACAAGGAGACAAAAAAACATCATTGTTTGCCTGGTGATGGATTCATTACATTTGATCTATATTATATACTCTACGATACAGGTCAAGTTTGAAAGTGTTTTTTGTGACTAACTTCACACTCTGTTCTTTAACCAGTGCTGCACTTTTAACCCCGTGATTACCTGTGTGTGTGTCAGGATGGCGACGAGACCTTCAACAGAGCCAAGCTGCTGAACATTGGCTACGCGGAGGCCTTGAAGGAGTACGATTACAACTGCTTCGTCTTCAGCGATGTCGACCTCATCCCCATGGACGACCGCAACACCTACAAGTGCTTCAGCCAGCCTCGGCACCTGTCTGTGTCCATGGACAAGTTCGGCTTCAGGTGAGACGCCACAGGAAATAAAGGGATGAGAAACTTAAACGACAGTTACGCTACGGAAAACTGAATGGAGGTGCAAGACAAGCAGATTTATTGTGACCATCTCCAATGAACTTGGGATCTCGTTGATTTGAAGTGATTACTTCAAAGTCGGGGACCAGGTCTGCAATAACTTGCAGTCTACTGTTGTCTTCAAAGCAACTTTAGTGCATCGAGATGGGACGGAGTTAGTCTGCTATTAGTGATAAAAACTGTGATTGGAAATCATTTGCTGTCTACATTCACAGAAATTCATATGTACTTCTTACAGTCAAAGTCCAGTCAGAACCTCGTAGATTTAGAACAGAAGTTCAGAAATTCCTCCATTTTACACGTGTACTTACAGATAGACAGTAATGGTTTATCAATTTCTTGTAACCTGACCCTGTTATTGAGGATCTCTTTGTCATGCTTTGAGCTGATGGTGTCAAACTCTGTTCTGTTGAGGTCAGCTGAGAGAGGCACAGTATGTGCCGTATACCTGTCAGATACATGTTTTGGGAGGAGACTTTTAAAGGAGTCGTGTTTATCTCAGCTATGTAACCCAAGGTCGAACACAAGGTCAGGCAGAATTATCTCATGATTAGTTCATAACAATACCCTGGAACTGTAAAAAATGACCCCTGCTTGCATGCATTTAGAAGTTTTTGAGGAAAAACATCCTCTTCCTTTTTCTTGCTGGATCCTCCAGCCTGTCTGACTGCATTGCAACACAGGAGAGGCTGTGCAGCTGCTGACTGTAATGCTGTGTTTGAGGCTGGGATAATTATATAACACAAAAGTGATTGAACTCATTAGTCACAGTTTTGGAGTAAAAGAGACTTGCTGCTGGAGATAAATTTTTAAAAAAAGCCTCCTTGAAGCATTCCTAGCTGAGAAATGAGGGTCTTTTTTTTTTCTTTCTAAAAATCCTTGTCTTTGGTCTCGCTGTGAGATGTGAAACGAAAGTGCCATTTTTGGCATCGGATCATCCCGCAGAGCTGACGTGTCAGTACTCAGGTCTGGATGTGCTCAGCACTGAATCTGTATTGTGGGCCGGGTTAATCGTGCAGACAGTGTGTAGTTCTAGTGAAGAGAACAGACAGACTTTGAAACCACTGAGAAAGAGGTGGGTACTGAAAGAAAACCTCCCTTCCTGTTTCCTGTCACCGCTGTCCCTGAGCAGCAGCATTTCCTGTCAGGAAGCCCAAAGAAGCTGATGTGTGTCATTTCACCTCCTGCTGTTGTTCTGTGAAAAACAGGCTGAGCATGGAAGGAAAAAATGTCCACTGTCACTCAGATCACGACACGAAGTGTTTACACAAAACTGCTTTGTACAAATACAGGATGGTAACTGGTTATGAGAACAAGTGAAAGCTGCTTCCTCTATGCTCTGCAGGCTGCAGCTGAGTGAGGCCTTATAATGTACAGCTTTATGTTTTTCTTCTTGACTTTATTAGAGTCACTTTGCACGATTCACAGTTTAGAATAATAATAATTTACCTTATATTAGGCCTTGGTGCAGTCCCTCAGTTCATGCTTTGTCTGAAATGAGCCATTTTAGCTCCTCTGCCTTTAATATCCAAGATCGATCATGTCGGTCAGCTTTAATGACCTGTTTGTCCTCTGCAGGTTACCGTACAATCAGTATTTTGGAGGCGTCTCCTCGTTGAGTAAAGAGCAATACTTGAAGATCAACGGCTTTCCCAACAACTATTGGGGCTGGGGAGGAGAGGACGATGACATCTACAACAGGTACATTTTCTGCTTTACATGCTGCAGCGGACTCGCTCGTGTCATTACAAACACATCACATTAGGGCTGCTCAATTAATCGAATTTTAATCACGATTACGATCTGGGCTTTCAACAATCATTAAAAATGACTGAGCCGATTATTAGCCCCTCCCTCATTTATCCGCAACACCTTAAAGGCCGGTCCGTGAAAATATTGTTGGGCATAAACCGTCCGTGGCGCGAAAAAGGTTGGAGACCGCTGATTAAGAGGACCCGAGGGAAGCTCGGAAAGCTAAGCAGAAGTTATTTGGAGAGTGACTGCCGTTGGTTGAAAAGAGAGTTTAAAAAAAAAAAAAAAAACTTCAGTGGTGTTGCACACTATTTTATATTATTTTTTAAAGTCATTATTCAATACATTGTTATTGTTAACCCTTTAAAGCCGGTCAGAGCTGCACGCTCTGTTTTGTGTAACTATTTTTAAATCCCTGTAGAACCTGAACTGTGTAAGCTAGCGCAATAATTTGTTTTGCATATGAAACTTACATCTGATGCCATCAGCTTGTCCTCGGTCACGGTTTCCTTCCACATAAAGCTTTGCAAAAATTGCATAAAAAGCGCTTGCAGGAACAAAAACATAATATTCCAGAAACACGCTTTGCCGATCCGATCAGCTGTTCGTAACACTTCCCACATTGAAACAGACGTCACCGCTAACTATCGCATGTCCGCCATTTCCTGCCCGAAACCGGAAGTGACGTCATTTTCGCGGAAAATGTAGTTGTTTTTTTTAACTTGTAGGCCTTAAAAGCCTATACTGGTCATGTTTGACTTTTCTGAATAGTTTCTGTGATGCTTAGAACTCGAATTGCACTGCTGGAAATAGTTTATTTTGATGCACCTGCTGTTTTCTTTGCAAATTTGCATCATAGGATTGTTTTTGTTTTTCCTGCAGTATATAAAAATTGCTGTATCTCCAAAATAAAACTATGAAGACACTCAAAATAAATTTCCTGTTGTTGTAAACTATTTTTTGCAACTTTTTTGTATTTAAAGTTTTGAGGGATAAACCTCTTAAATTTCTCCAAGTAGAAATATATGTAAAAAAACAAAACAAAAACGATTTTCAATTTTTTTTGTAGTTTATTGCACTTTTTTGCAATTAATGTAGTTACTATGGACTTAATGCATACATATTATTAAAATATGGGCTATAACAGTTGTATAGCAACTTGAAATGCTCCCACAAATGGCACTACAACATGTAAAAAAATAATATAAGCTCTGGCGGACTTGGTTCTATGGTAGGTCGTTAGGGTTAAATAAATATCGTCAAATAATCGAGATCTCAATTTCAGTGAAAATAATCGTGATTATCATTTTTGCCATAATCGAGCCGCCCTACATCACATACCGTCTTTATACACATGTCACATGATCCACAGTCTACAGGTCAACCACAGCTCCAGTGTCAGTTTTTATGTGTCTGAGGCTTTTATTTGATTTGAATTGACAGCAAATATGTGTTGTTATCCACTCATCAGCTAATGAATCATCATAAAAATGAATAAATATGTGCATGAAAATTACCCACGTTTGAAAAGAACATTTTTATATGGGGCAAAAAGGAAATATGTAACATTTACAAACACTTGGAAAATATTATATTATAAAATATATTATAAAATTATGAAGAAAAAAAAAATGCATGCCTGGACAATAATAACATTTTTTTTTAATTACCAAAAAATAATTCAATGCTACAAATTAATTATTACCATCTTTATTATATTTAAAAAATATAAATCAAAGAAAGACAGGTTAAATATGTTCTTTTAAAAAAACTGTTGTGTTTTCAGGCTGGCATCTAAAGGAATGTCCATCTCCAGAGCCACCGGTGAAATCGGGAAGTGCCGCATGATCCGACACAACAGAGACAAGATGAATGATCCAAACCCACAGAGGTGCAGACCCAAATCATCTTCACACAACTCTGCTTGTTATACCAGACACACACAACACACACTGTCGTTTATTCTGCATGATGACAGGGAGTCACGCTGGAGTACACCCACTCCTGAACTGTTTTCACTTCATATAAAACTTGTCACATGAGATTTAATTTCATTAATTTCATTTCCAATGTTATTCCTCACTGTTGCATACTTTGGAAATATAACATTGACTTTCACTGCTATGCCGATGATCCGCTGCAGTGTATTTCTTCCAAACCCAGTTTCTCCCTTCCACCCATCTCTCTTTGATTGCTTTAAGAAGATTAACCAAAGTTCTCTGATTTTCTCAAACTCAGTGGTAATAAAATAGAAGCTCCACCTGTCAGCACAGATTCCACTTCAACTAAATCCTACAGGTTTTCCATTAATATTGATGACAACTCCATCCTTCTCTCCACTCAGGTTAAGAGTCTGGGTGTCATCCTCGACAGTACTTTATTAATCTTCCACTTAAGCAACATCAGTCATCTCTATCCCATCATCATCCTCCATGCTGCTGCCACGATTAGTCGACTAGTCACGATTACGTCGACTATCAAAATCGTTGATGACTAATTTAATAGTCGGCGCATCGTTTGAAGCTTTGTAAGATCCCAAAAGACGCAGGAATAAGTAGTAGGATTTAAGAGTGTAATAACGGACTGAAACAGAAGATGGCAGCACTGCATGTACAAGGATGCCAGCTGCCGTTAAAACCCGAAGAAGAAGAAGCAGCGTCCGGTATCGTAGCTGTGTCCAAATTCAGGAACCGCATCCTCCTGTGACCGCATTTGTAGGCCGATTACGTTACAGTGACACGACGAAGACTGTCCAAATTCGAAGACTCCCGACAAATGCGGCCGACAAATGCGCCCTTCATTTCCCCAGATTTGAAGGATGGGTCGGGTGTATACTTCGTGGCCAAACCTATCCCAGAATTCATAGCGCGGCCCTGCTCAGTTTCCAACAATGGCAGCAGCTAGTTAGTTTTGATATTTGATATTTTAATTATTCTTTCTGGGTCACAAAATAAACATTTAACATATTTTCAGGCGAGAATGTAGCTGTGTAAACTTCAAATATCTGCTCAGTTTATCAAGACACCACATATAGGGCTGGGTATCGTCACTGATTTCTAGAATCGATTCAATTCCGATTCACAAGGTCCCGAATCGATTCGATCCACGATTCGATTTGATTCGATTTAAATCTGGGAAATTTTGACAGTCAGAAATATTATAATTCAGATCAGTACATTTACATATTTTTGTATCAATAAAAAGGAAGCTGACACACGCAAGACTTTATCACAGGTGTGAGCATCACAGCAGAGGCCTTTGTGTCAAAGTAGCTGAAGATAAAACACAGAAAAACATGAAAGTGATTTTCCTGGCCTGGGATTTTATAAAAATATTCTGCAGTACATCAAAAACGAAAGAAAACCATTAATCAATATATGAACATTACCTCTGACGTTACAGCGGTTTTATTAGAGACACGGTTAAGCGTTTTGCATTTTGAATAATTTTAAAAAGTTTAAATTTGTTCAGTATTGAACAGCAGAAATTAGGTTTTCTTTTCAGAAGAATATAAAAGGGAAAAAACAGCGGCTGACAGCACTGTAAACAACAGTAGACTTTGCGTAACAAACAAGCGAATAATGAAGAAAGGGAAACTGTTCTTGAAGTACAGAGAGAGAGAGAGAGAGAGCTGTGCATCGCGGTGGAAGCAAAACAGTAAAAGTCAGAGTGAATTCATGACGATGTTTATGTGAAGCGTTTGGATCTTCTTTTGCTGCTGGTTCGGTCAATATTGTTTGGAGAGAGATCAAACTAACAGCTTTAGAATCGGCTCATTAAGGGCGTGAACACAAAGCGCGGAGCCGCCGACAGATCAGAATCAGCGAGCTGTCGGCTTTCAGCCCCGACTGTGAGAAAGGCAACATCTGATTCTGATCCGCGGGTCGCGCTGTGTGTTTAAGTCTATGTGCAGAATCCATGTTCCTGCTCTCATTTACTGTCTTAACTGTTTGGTGGTTCTTGAAATTTTGTGAGATGTCACCAGAGATTCTGGCATTTTGGGCAAAATAAATTTATATTAAAAAAATCGATTCAGGATTTTAATGAATCGATTTTACGTTATCCAAGCCAGAATCGATTTTAATCAATGAATCTATTATAAAAACCCACCCCTAACCACATATTTTCAAAAGCGCTCCGACGTTTTCGGAGACGTCTGTTACCCACTAGCTCGATAGCTAGCCGGGGTTCAAGGCTCACTAGAGCTCGTGAAAACATCGAACTCTTGGTAAATCGTTTTCAGACCCACCGCCGTCTTTCGCTACTCAGGTTAAACATGATATATGAGTCACTTAGATAACTTAAAATGTTATTGTTTGGTTTTTTTTAGTATTTTATTTGTTCCTGAGTAAATCGGTTTGGCTGAGATTAAAGTTATAGTTTTTACACAGCTGAATAAACATCAAGCAGACAACTGATTATCAGAAGTGTGAGATGCTCCAGAATATTCTCCGGTGTCCTGTTATATTTTAGATAGCAAGGAGCAGACGGCTGCGTTTATTAAACTCCACCAAGACAATCTGCTAATTTCATTAAAATTGAATAAACTATCATCTTGTCTTTATTTTTAGTTAGCACATACCTTAAACACTCAAAGCTGTAAGCTAATGATAGTTATATAAGAGCAGATCCATGCTGGTGCAGTAAGCTGTACGTTTTACGTCCAATGGATGCATGATCTGATTAGTCGACTCATGGCAAAAATAATCGGTGACTAGTCGACTATCAAAATAATCGTTTGTGGCAGCCCTACCCTCAATGCTGCTGTCATCCTTGTCCATGGCTTTGTCACTTTTTGGATGAATTATTGTAATTCTCTTCTCTTTGGTCTCCCTAACAAGTCCCTTGATGAACTCCAGAATTCTGCAGCCTTGATCGTAACTCGCCCACACCCTCAGAGAGCACATCACCTCTGTGTTTCAGCCACCTCACTGGCTGCCTGTAGTGTCTAGAATCACTTTTAAAATATTGCTTTTCACTTTCAAATCTCTCCATAACCTGGCTCCTCCCTGCTTGTGTTGCTAGTCCCTTCCGCTCCCTTATGTCTTCTTCTGATACTCACCTTATTGTTCCCCGCACCCATCTCACCACTTTTGGGAACAGAGCTTTGAGCTGCTCTGTTCCCCAGCTCGGAAATTCACTTCCACCTGATATTAGAAACACAGGCTCTTTTCCCTTATTCAATTCAAAACTAAAAATGCATCTTCAAACTGGCTCACTCTCTTTAAACATCGACTCCAATTATTGTCTAATGGTGTTTTGTTTTTTTGTTTTTTTAAATCCTTTTTACTCTTTGTCTTCTATGCTTTGAACACTGACCTTGGGTTTTAGTAAGGCGCCCACAAAAAATGTGTTATTATTGTTATCAGTACTGTTAGGTCTACACTTATAGACCTCGCTGACTCAGAGACTTATTCCCGTGAACAAAGCAAGACGAACAGAGATCGATCGGTTTTAACTTGCGCATGGGGAGCCCAGTTGGAATCTTAGAGCTGTGAGTTCTGCACCCAACCTCAGAGGCCTCCAACTCTGGCCCCCTCCTGCAGAACATATGTCGTGTGTGTCCGCAACAGTGAACGTGTGATGTGTGTGTGTGTGTGAGCATGTGATGTGATCAGTGAAAAGTGAATGTATGTCTGTGTAGAAAACAGAGGTGAGCATTCATGCTAAAGACCTAATCATCTTGCACACTGACAACCATAATGATCCACAATTGTCTAACAAGTACCATTACTCATCAATATTTATACTGCTAATTAAAATGATGGCTAAATGTGGTTTTAAGAGTGAGGCTGTTGGTTCTGAAGGGTCTGGATGCTGTTTTTGGTTCCAGGTTTAACCGGATTGCTCACACTCGAGAGACCATGTACAAAGACGGCATAAACTCTCTGAATTACCAGGTGGTGAGCATCCAGAAGCTTGACCTTTTCACTATGATCACCGTGGATGTGGGAA
Organism: Diplotaxodon limnothrissa; assembly: GCF_057381915.1. Taxonomy (NCBI): domain Eukaryota; kingdom Metazoa; phylum Chordata; class Actinopteri; order Cichliformes; family Cichlidae; genus Diplotaxodon; species Diplotaxodon limnothrissa. The sequence continues at coordinate 9,693,229 of NC_140597.1, read as the reverse complement.
AGCCATGAAGGATCTGTGGCACTGGGACCAGGCTGAAATTCACACCGTGCCTCTGACACTTGAAGCTTTAAGTTCTGGTTCTGCTCCAGAACTACTGGACTGTTTCCATGATTTTTCTTTTTTTTGTTTTTTGGGTTTTTGCACAAACAGACTCATGGTTTGTGGAGTTTTTTCGGGGCCTTAAGGACTCATTTCTGATTGGTCAGCTGGAACCAATCAGCTCCCACCATCTGTGCGTCAGACGCTGCTGCTGGGATATTTCCTAAACAAGACTTTTGTTTTGAAAATCAGACAATCAGAGCGGCCCTCAGGGTCATGTGGTCTGGGCTTTACTGCTGGAGGATTAGGGGTTATTGAGTGTGTCTGTTTTACCTTTTTTAAAAATCAGGTTTTCAATCAGTGATCAATGTTTCTTTTCTTTTTACAGCCAAAGTTTAATCCAAAATGAAACAAGAGTCTGTTCCTCAATAGATTCTATTACTAATTAATCAGCACTGATTGATTATCTGCTCGTTTTGATTCCAACAAAACAGGAAAAAAAAGAAAAATGATAGATTATCGGTGATGGTTGGTTTCTCTGTTGACTGATTAGCTGTACTTCATTTTGATTGATTGATTGTATCTCTAAGTGTCCTTATTGGTACCAAAGACTTTACTGATCCTGTGGATGAGGTCAACTGACTGCTGGACAAGTTCGTTTGATTATTGATGACACATATTGATTCAGTGTGTGTTATCTGTCCTGCATGTTCATTTGTGTCTGCAGACCAGTCTCCTCCTCACTCTGTGAACAAATCACCTGTAAATGTGCCTTAGTGGTGGGACTGGTGGAGAAGCCAGTGTATGAATGTGTGGGTTCTTTTTGTTTTGTTTTTTTCCCCTTTTAATATGCCATGTGTATGTTCTTCTTTGTGTCTTGTTTCACTCGGTGTTTGTGGTGTTGTCTCTGTGGGTCATGCTGTGCTGTAGATAATCATTTCCAGGGTGGAGGTCAGCCTGACCCACAGAGATGAAACGTGAATGGGAACACAGCAGGCTAGAAAAAAAGAAAAGGTAATGATCCTTTTAAAAGCACTAAATTCAGATTCATAAAACCAGTTAAATTAATAAATACCTGAAATCAGATTTCTGTCCTGCTGCAGTGATTTTGGCTATAATATGTTTCTGTATGTGGACATTAAAGATGATGTGTTGGGCTTTTCATTGTTTCCTCTATTTGGATTCCTTTCCTGTAATGCAAACAGCATTTCACAATTTAAAAAAAAATTAAGTAAATAAAGAATTATTTGGTTTCCCTGCACCATTAATATGCTTTGATGCTTCTTAGAAGATTATAAAAGCTTTTGCTACTGAAAAACAGGTTTTTTAGTTAAATGTTATTCACAGAAGCCCCGCCCAACTGCTCTTTCTGACTCAGAAAGCTTATTTAACGTTTGAATCTGTTTTGCCTGAAAAAGAAAGACACTATAGTCCTGTCTTCCTGTCTTCACCCCCCAACTTGTTGCTGCAGATGGCTACCCCTGCCAGTGCCTGATTCTGCAGGAGGTTGTCTGACATTGGGGTTTTCGTAAGCTGTAAGCCATAATCATCAACATTATAAAAAAAATAAAGGCTTGAAATATCTTTCTTCATATGTAATGAGTCTATATCATATATTAGTTTGACTTTTTAAGTTAAATTACTGAAATAAAATAACTTTTGCAAATCTTCAAATTTTTCAAGTTTCAGGAAATTCTATCCAAATTCAATAAAAGCTGTGCCTCCGAAGCATAACAGAAAAGGAACTTTGCTTTGATTAAAAAACATTTTACGCCAGTAAATGAGGGAAAGTGATACAGTCCTAAAAGCAAATATTTAAAATCACAGCTTAAAACTGACCACTGCATGTACAGAATCATTAGAAACAAAGTCACAGGGCAACTTAACAAATTTCTTCCTCGAGATCAGAACACAACAGAGAAATACTAAATTACTGTGGAAAAGTATTAATCAGAGAGCACCTGAAAAATATATCCATACAACTTCAAGTAAACTGGGCCATACAAAATGAGTCTCGTTTTTGTAAACAGTTTTAATGACTATTTTATTAATGTTTGTTATTAATATTTTATTAATAAAGTTTGCAGAAATACAATCTGCTTTATTTTAATTGGTAAAACTACTTTAACTCCCAATTACAAAGATGATGATGATAAAGTACGTAAAAATATCTAAACTATAGCCAAACTCATGAGCAAAGTGCACCTGGGGGCTTGATACTTTTCCCCTAAAGAATTATAAGGAGTTTTTAACTACTTCTGTTAGTCATTTTATTAATTAGTCATTGGAGGAAGGTATATTCCCATGCCATTAAAAACCTCTACTGTAACTCTATCAATATACCACCAGCCTCTTCAAAAATGATTGAAAAGGTTGTGTCTAAAGAACTGATGGCCTATCTAACTGGAGAAAATCTACTACACCCCATACAGTTTGGTTTTCGAGCTTACTGCTCCACATCTAACTCCATCTGTCTATCAATGCCAACAAACTGGATTCAGTCCTGACTCCTGCTTATCGTACTGCTTTCAGTGTTTCAGGATAAAACTGAAAATATAACTGAGAGCCTGTATGGGAGTACCACAAGGCTCAATCTTAGGACCATTGCTGTTCACTATAAACAATTTAGTAAATATGATTTTCCATCTGTGTGATGGTGTTAAAACCTTGATGTATGCTGATGACCCAGTGCTATATTTACACGTTAAAGACCTTGAACAAATTGCTGCCAAATTAACATTCAGTATTCAAAAAGTGCCAAAATCATTCATATTTTATTCTGAATAAACAGAAATCAGTGACTGTTCTTTCAGAATGAACACAACGTATTCACCCAAGTATCTACACTGATGGAAAACAGTTAAAAAAATGCTGTTCAGTTTAAATATTCAGAGGTTACCTTAGATTCCACTCTTATATTTTAAAAAACATTTCAAAAAGATGTGTCATATGCTTAAATACAGCATAGCTACTTTAATTCATTAGGAACTAACTGACAGTTGCTGCATCGAAGACATAATTGAATGCAATGATTCTTTCTTAATTTCATTACTGCATTTCATGCTGGTCACAGGACTGGATTAAAATCCATCAGATCATTTCACAAATGAGTTCTTCAAGTTCTGGATACTATTATAGTGAGATAATTACTGAAAATAACATGTAACATTTTGATAATCTAATATTGTATTGTTTATACATAATGCTGCTCTGACACCTTTGATGGAGAATGAAGTTTCACCAAGTCATGTAGTATAAAGAAGAGCTTTATGACTTGACCAAAGAGTTTCAGCTTGTCCCCTTCATCAGGGTCATCAAGAACAGTATTGCAGACAGCATTTTAAATAAATTAAGTGTCTGAGTAGAGAAAAAAATCTAATAGGAAACATTTAAAACAACCGATTGTATGACCTCAGTGTATTTCTACACCAACAGAGCACCAGCATGGATGGGCTCAGCATGTGGTCATGTGACATAAGACCAAATAAGGAGTGACTGATGTCCAGAGATGGGCAGTAACGCGTTACTTGTTACTGTAATATAATTACTTTTTCAAGTAACGAGTAAAGTAAGGGTTTACTATTGTAAAAACGGTAATTAGATTACTGTTACTTTCCTGTAGGAACGCTGCAACAGTGGATCATATATCGAGTGCGGGAGAGAGTATGAGCATGCAGTGTTTAAAGCGTGGAAGTACTGACCTTACTTTGAGTTTGATTCCATAAAAAGTGACAAAAACATTAGCGTGGGAAGAAAACTTTTTACAGCGAAAAAAAACCCTAAACAAGCTCCTAGTGCGCAACGACGTAATGGGAAATTCACAGAGAAACTCGCAGATTCTTCCACTGACCACTGCGGCACACCTGCACCAGGGCACACCTCCGCCTACTCCACTCCTGCTTTACAGGTGAAAATAGAGCAACAGGACCGCTAGTCTTTGATTTTATTTATTTTCTGCTGTGTTTTACTTGCATCTATTTGAAAGACTGAGTGTAAACACAACAAATATTTTATTTTATGTGCTGGAATGTGCAGAAAATAGGTTTAGATATTAAACTAATTTCTTCAAGTCAGAGAATGGTGCATATAATTTAATTTTTGCTTGATGCATAAAGTTAAAAGATTAAAACTGATAAAACAAGTTTAAAAAAAAGAGACTTTTCCATTTGATTACATTTTGTATGATGGATTATGCAGAAAAAGTAGAATTGGGCTGAAAGATCTATCGCTTTATCACCTATTCAGGTTGTAAATCGTGTTTTTAAAAAGTAACTAAGTAATTCATTACTTTTGAAAATAAGTAATCAGTAAAGTAACGGGATTACTTTTTTGGGGAAGTAATCAGTAATTAGTTTTGATTACTTTTTTCAAGTAACTTGACCAACACTGCTGATGTCACATCTAAGTGTGAGATTTGTCCAGCACTGCTCTGAGTAAATAAACGGAGCTAATGGTAGGACTGTAATATACCTTTCCAGATGACACTGGGAGTGTCAGCGGGAAGTTTAAGGTGGTTTTCAAACAAGATTTATAACCAAACACCTTTATTATCAGCGTGTTGATCAGAGTGAGTTTACTGAATGTAGTCATAAGAGAAAGTTTGAGAGAGTTTGAGGTATTTTCAGACCTGGAGGTTTGATGATTGCTAAAGTCTCCATGAAACAAATTGAAGTCACAGCCCATTGTTCATTTAGTGGGCTAGTTTCAGTCATTGTGCAAATTTACTGTTTATAAGGCTGAAGAAACCTGCAGTCAGCTGAGACTGAAGAAGTCACTTGGTCCAGATGAACAGAATCAACCTTTTGGGATCTTGATGAAACAGCACACCCCTGCTGAAGGACCAGAGTCCCTGCAGCTCTTCGCTGTTTCAGGACTCCGAAGTTCTGCTGTCTCTACAAAAAATAAAATATAAATAACTAAAACTTAAGAAATACGAAAAATAACAAAATCACAGTTAAGGACTTTTAAATACTGAATGCAATACAAATTTCTTCAAATTTGTATTCTATTAAGGAGGTCAAGGGCAAATGTGGCACCATATATTGACCTCTTACTCTTACTCTTAAACTCAACCCTGAGATTTCTGCTATATCTTCTCGCAAGTTCCCAAAATGCTGTCCTGTTCAGTCACATATTTGACTTTCCAAGTAGGTACAAAGGTTTTGCATACAGTTGCAGTGATCTGGAACGTTCCACTCAATGCATGTTTTGCGCTCTCCTCAGTTGCATCTTCTTGTGCATTACTTCTCATAGCATCTTCATGTCTGCAGCCTTACTATCATGAGAAATATCTCCTGTCTGAAGAATCAGGTGTCAATTTGTGCTCCCTGATGATGTTTCATTACAATTGACAAAACCAAATAAAGGTATCAATCACCATATAACAGACTACCTATAAGCATTTAATAGTTTCTCATTTTCTGTGAAGAAGCAGTGTCATTGTGGTGCTACGAGTGCTGATCATCAGCCTGAAACCGACCGGCTTCCTCAAATTTGACCCTGGCTCACTGTCATTAACAACTGTTTAAAACCAGTCCTCAAGCTGCTCTGCTCACCTTTGTTTTGGAATAAAGTTGTTTTCCTATAACTTCGATACCCTAATGTGGCTTCTTGGGGAAAGAACAAGAGTCAAGGTGTTTGCCAGTCTGAGTTTGGTTTGAATTAAACGAATGTCTCATGCCGCTGGGGCTCTGGGATGCAGAAAAGTTTCTAGTTTGGCAACTAATCTTCAGATAAGAGATAAACCTGACTCATTCAAAGAACATGAAAAAGGCTTGGAACATAATCTGAAATCTTACTGAAACAAACCCGAGATTTTAAAAGTGACAAGTTGTTGACAAACTGAGGTGACAGGTGCACATTTAATCTGTTCTTTCCCCAAACAGAAGATACAAAACAAGCCTGATATAAGGGAAGCGACCTCCATACACCCACATGTGAAACCAGACTAAGTGTGGAGGCCTGAATTTCCTAAATGAAAAAACTGGAGAATCATTTTTAGAAAGTGATGAATGTTTGAGACCATCACTGCACTGTGTTAAGCCCTCATCAGACATGTGTCAGAGATAAGGGAGGATAAGGAAGTTGGCGGTTACTTCTTTAAGTCATGGTTACCAACTGCCTTTGCAGGTTGTGGTTCATTATCTGATAGCACAATAGCAGAGGAGGCATTTGGTGCATCGTTTCTCTTCTATTCAAACTTGACCAAGTGAGCTCCAGTCAGAGACGTTATCAGAGGGAGAGGTGACAGACAACAGCAGATAAAGATCTATAAGCTGCAGAACAGCATTAATATTCCTGTGAATTTATGAGATAATATTAATGCAGTAAACAAGCATGAAACTGTGTTCTTATCACTGTCTATGAAACAGTTGCTTTGGTCTTTTTTAAATATTATTTTCTTTTGTCTTTGTTTTTATGTGTTGCCGTGTTCCACTGCCCCCTGGTGGTCAACACAGATGCTGCAGGTCACCTACAGTCATTTAGAATTAAAAAAAAAATTAAAAACAATTTTCTTTTTACTTAACACTTAAATTTAAACCTCTTTAAAAACCAGAAGTAAAAAATTAAATCCATATTTGATAAATGCACGTTATGCTTCAGTTTTTAATTTTGATCCTGATCCCATCTTTGGGTTCATTAACAGGGGGACAATTATCAACTTCAGACTATCTGAAAATCTAAAGGAATCATGAAAATACAAATTTTATCACGCAGTGTCTCCAGTTATGCTGCTGCTGTGTCTGCCATCAGGAAGCCAAGCTGTTCGTGTTGGACTTGGAGCCGATTAAAAAAAAGAAAATAATCATGGCTAAAGGTTTTGACAGTGTCAGAAATGTGTGCTTCAGCTTTTTTAAATGTCTCCATCTCATAGAGAACAAAGCAATTTATACATTTTAAAGGCTTTTATTGGCAAATAAATCAAATGTATGCACAGAGTTAGTATTTACAGTGTTGACCCTTCTTTGTAACCTCTACAGATCTCCGTAATGTGCTCTAGATCCATTCCTGCCTCATCAGCACTCCAGTTGATCACAGATTCTCAATCTCATTAATAGTGGAATTTTCTGGTCCTGGATCTGAGATATTAATATGCAGATCTCTGAGGGATCACTTTACCTTGTGATGTGGTGAAAAAGGCACAGACTGTCACCAAACTGCTCCAGGATTGTAGGAAGGAGCTGCTCTTTGGTCAATCCTCAACTTCTCTGAACATTTATAATTTTGACATTACTTTTTTTTTTTTTAAATATTCCCCCCTCAACCTCATCTAGTTTTATTTATTTTCATCTTGAGTCTGTCATGTTTGTGGTTTTTGAGTGGGCAGGTTCTTTGACAGCTGCTTTTCAAAAACGTTCAGACTGGAGCTCCATGTGAAAACATGTAATGATCCTTTAAACACTGAACAGCTGTAGCCATGCTCAGTGTAATGTCACAGAGCCCAGGAGTGACATCACTGCAGCATTACACCTGGACTCAGGTCTGAAGTGGTCTACAGTGTGGGCTCTGCTGGTTCAGTCGGTGTCCTGGAGTCAAGAAGTCGTCTAGAACGCCCCCTGCTGGACCTTCCTGAACAGCTGCTGTCTCTGCTGGGCCGTCATGGTTTCGGCACTCTGCAACAGGTTTGCAATGATCAGCGTCTGCTGCACGCTGGCCGATTTGACCCAAATGCGTCCGTTCATCCCGACCACAAGCTCACACGGGAAGAGGTGCTCAAGGTCTGAGCGGATGTTGCTTTGGGGTGCCAGCAGCCTGAGGGGGGGAAAGTAATGTTTAGCCTGAGTTAAAAAGACCATAGACACAAATGCTGGTGTCATGTTAGCTGCAGAGGGTGCCATGTGTCAGTTACCTTCTGACAAGACCAAGAGAGACTCTGAATAGCAGACCTCCTGTTCCAAACACTCCCATCCCATTAGCTCGTCCTGAGCTGTCAATACACACCAGCTCTGGTTCCATGTCCTTATTGGCTATGAGGAACTGAGCAAACACCAGGTCGCCCATCTGTACAGGTGACACACAAACACACAGGGAGGAGAGAGGGGGAATCATTACAGTGGCTCTCTTTAACCTAAAGGTGGATTACCTTTAGAGTTCCCTGCACACCAAACTCCAGTCTGATTTTGGATACCTGGACGTTGGGTCTGTTCCTCTTGGTCGCTCCTTCGAATGCCAGGTAGGACAGAGACGCCTGCTCACTCCCTCCGAAGTCCACCTTGAAGACATCTCCAGATTTGGCGGTGACGATCCCGATGATGCTCTCTCCTTTAGCTGGGACATACTGAGGATAAAGAGAGACATAATCAGCTCCCAGCACGCACTGGTTTACGGAGGTCTGCTTGGTGCTGTGATTAATTCGGGGTTATACTTGAACACTGAGAGAAACACACGTTTCACACTTCCAGGTTTCTGAGATAAATTAGCATCCAGAGAGCAGAAAACCAGCCCCTATCGATGAATTAGGTTATCAGAAACTCACACTGGCGTTATCTTACTAATATTTCTCTCACCCTTCTCTGTTGGGAATCGATCCAGAACACGTTGGGCTCCTTGTGTCGCAGCACGCCGCTCTTACATACCACTAGCCGGTCACCGCAGCGCCGCAGGCCCGGACCGCACATCACCTTCTCCGACTTCACCGGCGCCGTCAGAGAAATGTTCTCTTCGGCCTCGAAGGAGAACTCGTCCCCCGGTAACAGCACCTCCCCAACCCTTTCCTTCACGGTAGAAAACATGCTGCCGCCTATTCTTCAGCGTTAACTCCTCTAACAGGTTGTTGTTGTTTTCCACCGGAACCCCCCCCAGTATCACACGCAGGAAACATCCAACAGCGCCCTCTGTCAGTCAGGAGGTATTACAACATGCTGGCAAACATGCCAGTAATTTGTTGGTAGATTTAGAAAACAAAACAAAACAAAATAAAAACCAAAAACATGTGTGACCCAAACCATTGTTACCAGGTCTGACTGATCTTTACCTAATTTTTAACATGTCTCTTTATTAAATATGTTATTTAACATCTCAAAGTGATTATAAATTGAGAACAAAATCATACATCATTATAGTGTTATTTTATTCTTCAGATACTTTGATATGACAGTAGATTGAAAGACAAGAGAAAAAAACAGGGATACGTCTGAGAAAAAAGGCTAAACAGTGAAGTCCCAATTGTATCAACAAACAATTAAATAAACAGGGAAAAAACAAAAATCCAAGAGTAACATTATAATTTACAAGAAAAAAAGTGTCATTTAGAGTGAGGATCATTGTACACCTAAATAAACAACTAAATAAATACATAAATATGTGTAGACAAACAGAGGATCCAATCTAAATTAATTTACAATAAAACAGTTATGTCACATTATATAATTAATGATTCTTTAGTTGTTACATTTTGTGCATTTAATGGCACTTACTGTACATTTTAATTGGTATGAATATATTTTTGTATTTATTTTATATTTTGGCAGGTTTTGTCCTCCATATTTAGTCCAGTCAGCTGCTGTTTTCTATTTTTATTTATGTAAATATACACCTCACACCTAGTTAATTTCAAATTAATTTTGCGCATCAGCAGATCTCTTTTCTTGAGCAAACGAGAGATCAATCAACTCATTCAATTCAGGCCATAATAAAGGAAAATAGCAAAATTTAGAGCATAGATTTTTACCATTAACTCAGCAGAGACAGATCTTTTTTAAAATTTTCCACCACCTTTGGCAGCAAGAACTGCAATTGGGTTTTCTGATAACTGACAATATAAGTCTTTCATATTGCTGTGGAGGAATTTTAGCCCACTATTCTTTGCAGAATTGTTTTCATTTCATACACATTGAAGGGTTTTCCAGCATGACAGACCTGTTTAAAGTCACACCAAGGCATCTTGGCATCTTGGCTGAGTCAATCTGGACTTTGACTCAGCCACTCTAATGCCTTCATTTTGTTTTTCTGAGCCATCCAGAGGTGGACTTTCTGCTGTGTTTCTGATCTTTGTCCTGCTGCTTAACCTCAGTGTGCTTGAGCTTCAGGACAGGAACTGATGGATGGATTTTAGTAGAGAGCAGAATTTATGGCTCCTGGGTACCATCACACTGCCACCACCATGTTTGAAATGTGAAATGTTGTTAGTGTGATGTAATGGGATTCAAAATAGTTCCACTTTTGTCTATCCAAACAGTCTACAGAATATTTTCCTCAAAGTCTTGGGGATCATGCAGAAGCATTTCAAAAAATGTGAGATGAGCGTTTGTCCTGTTTATACTCAGCAGTGGTTTTCTCCCTGAACTCTCCCTTGGATGCCATTTTCGCTCCATTTTTTTCTTAATTATTATTATTTTTTTTTACCTCATCTGAGATGTTACAGTGAAATGATCAGGGTGACAAATATGCAAAAAGCTAAAATCATGAAGGGGGCACACACACAGTAATATAAATGTTCTTGAGGGGGTAAATGAAGTATTACTTGTGTTTTAAAGTAAAGGGTTGTACCGAAGAAGATTAGGGCCAATGGAAAAAAAAATAGGCACATCTTTTTTTTTTCTTCTTTTCCAGAATTCTGAGATCAAAGTCAGAATTCTGATTTTTTTTCTCAGAATTCTGACTTTTTTCTCAGAATTCTGAGAAAAAACAATTCTGAGGAAAAAGTCAGAATTCTAAGAAAAAAAAGTCAGAATTCTGAGATCAAAGTCAGAATTCTGATTTTTTTTCTCAGAATTCTGACTTTTTTCTCAGAATTCTGAGAAAAAACAATTCTGAGGAAAAAGTCAGAATTCTAAGAAAAAAAAGTCAGAATTCTGAGATCAAAGTCAGAATTCTGATTTTTTTTCTCAGAATTCTGACTTTTTTCTCAGAATTCTGAAAAAAATAATTCTGAGGAAAAAGTCTGAATTCTGAGAAAAAAAGTCAGAATTATAAGAAAAAAGTCAGAATTCTGACTTATTTTTCTCTGAATTCTGACTTTTTCCTCAGATTTATTTTGATGTGCGCACTTTTTTCCCCCAGTGGCCCTAATCCTATTCTGTTAAAGAGTATGACTTGCTCACTTCCATGAAAATCCCACTTTGTTGGTTTTTGGAACAGGAGCCTAACATTTAAAAACGTCTTAGCTTGATTACACATTACAGCAGTAATGTGATTACTGTGGGGTTTACTTTTATATAGAAGATATAGTAGGTCGGAGGGCACTCTGAACTCATACTTATATAGATGGAAATATATCAAATGCGTTATTAGTTAGTGCACATCAACATGTTAATATATGACTCTTGTATTTGAAGTATTCTGTGATGCTAGAACTGCCCAGTATGTGGTTATGTGGTTTAGGTTCTGACACCAATCTGGTCCACTGGATTTATAAACATCTGGACACTATAGAGAAGAAATGTTGATATTTGCAACTATTTTAATTAAGAAGATGACAGAAGATGAAAGTTTGAACTGCAATTTATTTTGAATCATCAGACTTAATCCACACCAAGGACCAACACTTCAAGTGTGGTAGCAGTAGCAGATACTAATGTAATTGCACTAACAGTATAATGTAACTATAGTAACAGTAACTGCTACTATTACTATCCGGTCTTTAATTGATGACGTGATGAATCCTGCTTCCAAAGTACCCTGCGTTAAATAAGGCTTTTGTGTTTTTAACAAGTTTTAATGCTTTGTATCTGGTTCTTTTTATTCTCAAAAAGCCCCTAAAACAGTCAGTGATCACTGTCGCCCTCTCTGTTTTTATTACCGCTATTCATTTTAAAGCTCAGTGGATGAATTATCTCAGTTGTTCTCCTGACTTGGGTTTGGTCCGTTTACAGCATCCTGCCATGCGATTGCATTTGACCCTGACCATCAAGAATCCTCACGGCAACTTTTATCGAGTGGAATAAAGTTAGCGTTCATCCTCGACCTTCACTGTTTATATTATGCTAACATAGCTGTGTCGCTAGCGATCACGTAGCACATCAGCTAGCCAAACTTCAGTAACCCTACAAACGTCAGTGCTGTTTACTTTCTTGTCTTCATTTATGTCGGAAGTGATAGCAGAGCTGTACGTTTTAATTTGTTTCAGAAATCTCTCAGTCAGGACAGGCTATATTATATTTAGATAAAAACTAGCGAGCTAACTTCCTGCTAACTCCATTAAGTTTAATAAATTCCGTTTTCATGGATGCCTGGATGTTTAACCTAATTGTTACACCTGGTAGAGCAGCCACACTGATCATTTTATTACAGATGAAAGACAGTAATTTTTAGTAACAGATATTGATAAGTTGACACAAGAAACATAAATATATTGGTGGAAATCTGTGTAGAAAAACTAGTTATGCGGATTGGAAAATGTTTCGGCACGTTCTTCACTCAGGAAAGAGTTGCAGTCATCTGCAACAGGCTTACCAACAGAATCTGGGCTAAAACCAAGGATGAATTTGCCAAAATCCCCTTAGAGAAGTTCACAAACCTCGACAGATGATTTTTGAAGTCCTGTGTAAAAACTGGACACATGGAGAAGTTCTTATGGAATTACATAGCAAATTAATTGAAGATGAAATTGTTGATATTAAATCGGACGTGGACAAGCTGTAGATATTGAACCTTCGAGTCAAGTAACAAGGTTTCTGTAATGTAGGAAAAATAGTGATATCGATTTTAAAATGTTTCTAGAATACTAATTGGAGACTTTAAATTGGCTAGTTTTAAAATTATAATGGCTCTTTTAAATTCATGGAGTCACTTTTGAAAATCCTTTGACTGGTCCTATAGCAGGCATTCGATTCGATTCATCAGTATAAAATATTTATGTTCAAAGCACATTTCTCAGATTAAAAAGGTACAGAAAGGTAATTTGTTTTGTAAATAAATATAAATATACAGCAGAAAAGTTGTTTGTTAAAACAATGACAAAAATGTTTCTGAACCTGCATGGAACAGTTAAACCTTTCCCAATACACTGTGAACAACAGGCAGGTAAGTGTCTTAAACTCTCACACATAATAGCATTTCTGTCACACTTCACTATCAGAACCTTTTGTTCCGTTTCAGCAAGAGCTGCTTTTCTAAATTGACAGAGGCTATCTGGCTTTGTTTGGCTGTGAAGAGTAAACCAGTACAGCTAAAAAGTTGTTCACACGCAGCAGAAGCAAGCAGAGCTGTGTTCAGCTTAAGAGAGAGGTTCTTGATGGCTGAGAAGGAGTGCAGCAGCTCCATGGTGTCTGTGGCACAAGCAAGATAACCATCAAGCTCAACTGCAATTTGCAGCCTTCTGGAGATTGGTCTGGAGAAGAATTCATCTTCATGACTCTCTTTGCTGATCCTCACTCTCATGCTCAATCTTTTAAAGATGTTGTATGATGTATGTCAAGGCTGCAAGTAGATAACACAATTTTGTTATTTAAATTGAAGTAATTATTCCTGAACACACAAACTTAAAATCAGCTAATTCTCAACAAGGATCGTTTGATATTAAGGACACACCATCAATAACTTACAATGTATTAGGTGACATAAACATGTGTTCAAATGTAATAATACGCAAAAATGGGATCATATGAATCTGGCATACCAGCCTACATTACATCTGCTCTATCAGTCCAGGAAGGCTTGAACTTGGGTAAGAGGACTGCAGCTGCAGCCAACTCTGGATCCTCCATCATCGGTCCAAAATGCTTTTGAAGGCCATGTTGCACTCTGATGAGTGGCATGCATGTCTTGCTTGATGTCTCCAGCCTGCTAAGTTTGGACAGTAGTTGTTGGATTACTGGCAGCAGCCCTCCCATGAAGGAAGTGGACTCAGACTGGAGGATGTTTGAAGCTTTCACCAGTGGCTTCATGGTGGTACAGCCTTAGGAATGCAACTTCTGCGGGACTCAACCTGTAAGATACAACAACAAAAGCCACTATGACTACTAGGGGTGCAACGATATTCGTATCGATATTGAACCGTTCGATACAGTGCTTTCGGTTCGGTACGCATATGTATCGAACAATACAAAATTTGTAATTTATTTTATCAACTTTCCTTCTGACGATGCTGTCTGTGTTGAGCGCTCAGTGAATCTGCGTTCGACTACTCCGCCTAGGCTCGACAGTGCAGCCTAGGCGGAGTAGTCGAATGCAGATTCACTGAGCGCTCAACACAGACAGCATCGTCAGAAGGAGCAGGGCAAGCTAGCGAGACAGAAGTTAAGCTCTCCTTGCAACATGGACCTCCCCCACCCTCATTCAGATCTGGCGTTTGGAATTATTTTGGTTTTCATGTGACGTATGACCCTGAAGGTAAGCGAGTCATGGACTAAAGTAAAACAGTATGTTGGATGTGCCATGCAATGCTCAATTACATGGGTGGGAACTAGTGTGTTAGCGCAGTTAGCTCGTTAACGTGTTGGCCGTCTAGCCCCATGCACGGAGCGATCGGCGGTAGCTCGTTAACGGAGATTTGCCGTGTTGTGGCGTTAAGGTCATTTCAACGAGATTAACCTGAAAGCACTAGTGGGAACACAACGAATATGACTGCACATTTACGCCGACATCATCCTAGTGCAAAGACAAGTGGAAGCAGAAAAAAACAAGCAAGCATGCTACTAACTTTAGCCGAGTCATTTAGACAGCCGTTAGCACATGATTCTCCTTATATGTTTAATATGCTGCTGAGAATATAGCCCAGAAGAAGCGGATAGTATAGCTTTTATTTTGGAAAGAGACATTTCTCTGTAATAAACTCTCTTTTCCAAAGATGAGTGATTCCTCAATCAGATACAGGGCTCGCAATATCGCTAGCCCGACGTCCGGGGGCTAGCGATTTTTTCAGTCGGGCTACCAAAATCTATCTCTGCCCTGCCCATCGGGCTATTGTAGGAAGGAAAAATATATGTCAATGCTTTTGCATTCTTTCAGAAATGTAGCTGGGTAATTATGTCATTGGCATTGGTGAGCCACTGTCAATATGTGACATATTGAAATCGCGTTTGAATTTGCGCTTGTTTTTTGCTTTCACTTTGCAATTGCGCGAACTGTGTATAGAGAGCGACAGCACTGATCTGTGAGTGATGATAATTTGTGCACCAATTCCTCTGACATCGTCTTATTAATTGTTAGCTTACTATGCAAACATGACAAGTGAAATCTCCCGCAGCAAGCTTAAACATGTGAGAGGTTGATCGCGCAGAGAATCGCTGAGCTTATGTGAGTGTGTGTAAAAGCAGCAGGATTTATATTTGACTACGATGACCTGGATGACTGAGAACCTTCACAGACAGATATATATTTTAGTTCTGCTGAGCCAAATAAGACAGGTCAGGGTGAAGAAGTGACAGCCAAAGAAAAGCTTACCACAAAACGGAGAAGTTATGACAAATCAGACTATAAGGCAAAAAGAAAGTGCAGCTTTATGGTTTCATGGACAAAAGAATTTCTGTGGCTGCAATATGACGAGCTAAATAACCAGGGCTGCACATAAGTGGTCCGCAGGTGCGCATTCGCTGTCAAAATAAAAAACACGCACAAGGGTTAGGGTTAAATTTAAAAACTGTACTTTTGAGTTAAAATATATATTTATAATGAACATTTTTTTTGTATCGAAAAAATATCGAACCGTAACACCAAAGTATCGAACCGAACCGAACCGTGAATTTTGTGTATCGTTGCACCCCTAATGACTACATATTTATTACAGAAGAGAGCGCTTCGAATTATGCATAATGTTAAATATAGAGAACACACTAATAATTTGTTTATAAAATCGAAATTGTTAAAACTAGAAAACATAGTGAAATTACAGACTTTAACTATTATGTTTAGGGCGAAAAATAAAACACTACCTCTTAAGTTACAAAGTTTATTTGTATTGTGTTCAGAAAATGGGGATGGCAGAAGGAAGTTTTATTTTAAGCACCGGTTTGCTCGAACCACACAAAGGCAAATGTGTCCAACAGTCAATGGCATAAGAAACTGGAATTCTCTCAGTGATCATCTTAAGTGTTGTATAAATGTTTCCCAATTTAAAACCTACTATAAGAATAAAATGATAAACCAATATGAAGAAGTTGAAAAGAATAGAATTTAATTGTAGAAAAATGATCCTTTTAGTTTGATATTTAGTGGTATTGCTCATTGTTGAGTATATTGTTCTGTTTGCTTTGTTTTGTTTTGTTATGTGCAGAAAATTGTCATAGTGTAATTTTGGTTGCCTACTTGTATTATCACAGATAGGGGGCAGGTATCAATAAGAATTTATTCTTCTTCCTGCTCCTTTTCATGCATGGAAACAGTGTTACTTTAATTGAAAGGAAGGTTGTGTATGGGAATGCATTACCATGTGTGAAACAAAAAAAAAAAAAAAAAAATAGGGATCTTCTTATTAAATATTAAGAGTCTGCTCACGTTTTCAACCGTCTATTAAAGAAAATTCACAAAATTTGCAACCATATTGGTAGGTGTCCAATTTTACTCACATATTTACCTTGATCATCAAGAGAACCGGTGTTGTGCCAAAAAGTGATTGTCTGCCAAAAACTGATTTCCAGTGTTTCTGTGTATTTTTTATGTGTAATATCTTTACGTATGTTCGTAAATAGACTTCGGTGAACAGGGGATACAAAGGGGTTACATAAAGAATTAAAAAATTATCTGTTTTTTAAGTATCTTTACAACTTGTACTTACATTATAACCAATCCGGTCCTTTATCCCCACTTAAAATATTTTTACAGAACTATTGTAATATTTGCTGCCATTTCTGCTGTCCTGTTGGGCAACTTACTCTTACAAAATACATTTTTAATGTTAATGAGATTTTTTTTACTGCATAAATAAAGGTTATATAAAAGTCGCTGCCAAAAACTGATTGCGGCTTGTATCTTGTTACACGAATGTTGTTTGTGGCTCAAGATGACTTTATGTCATCCATAAGGGATGCATTTGACATATGTTTAACATATTATAGCCCAACAAGTTACTTATAGCACTTTAAATATGAGCAATCGCTTTTTGGCAAATACCGGAAATCAGTTTTTGGCAGACAATCACTTTTTGGCACAACACCGGCAAGCATGTCAAATATGCGACACCCTCTCAATCTTTTGCACGCTAGTTCAGAAAACGGATCACATACACAAAAATGCTGCCCATAGAGCTAACAAATCAAAACAATCCACATTATGTTCTGTAAAAAAAAAATCACATTGGGAAACATATAACCCTACCGATTAAGACCCATGTCACTATGATAGACCTATATTTGGCCGATGATACTGATCCATCAGTGGCTCTGCTATGTGTCAACTGAGAGCTGGAAGATTAATTTGAGATGCAGCTCAGCAGTGTGTGCCATTTTTGTTTTTAATATAGACCAGCTGATTTTAGGCCTCTGAGTTTTATATGACTCAAGATTTAATTTATTGTAATGATGATGGTTGTCTAAATAAGCTAAAACATTCCTAAGAAGTGTAGCTCAATTGTGTTATATTATAATTGTACGAGTTAGCTAGCTCCGTGTTACTTTAATACTGTATCAGGCTAACCAACGGCAGTGACAATATCTTAGCCAAACTAATGACCTTAACACACATGAAAAATAAAAAAAACAATATCGTACAGGTATAGTTGTAAGACTTCTTACCTCAATGTGTTTTTTTTAGATTAGATGCTGAAGTCTTGTAAGCTGATATCACTGTAGAGGTCAAAGTTTGCACTGCATCTGGACGCTGTCTCCTTTTCTCCCTCTCTACATGAAAAACCCATTCCTCCGGTACGGCCACAGGCACTCGTCCTCCGTCTTTTCTACATAGTTTTCTTGGTTGACGGCGTTGTCTTCTGTCTCCATTTAGGCTTCTTTGTCTCCAAATCTTCAGTCTATAAATTTGTTTAGCAGCGGAGGTTGCTTGCGTCTTAAATTGGCGCGGTCGCGATTGCCTGGTTTTTCCTCTCCACTGTTACATATTGCTTGCTCAGAGTTTGTCTGTTAGGGTTTTTTTTTTTTTTTTTTTTTTTTCTAAATGACATCAGAAACAGCAGTATGCGACATTACGTGATGGCAGAGCTTCAGTTCATCCTTTGTCATTTTTTTTTTTTTTTTTTTTTTTTTAATAAATAGGACAGGGGGAATGAATGAGAGAAAGAGGGGGAGAGAAAGAAAGAAAACCAAAGGGGAGAAGAGACGGTGAGAAGGGGGGGGAAGAGAGAGAGAGAAAAAAAAAAAGAACTCCTGGGTCACCTGTATGGAGAAAAAAAAAAAACAAACAAAAAAAACAAACAGAGGAGACAGCAAACAACAAAGAGCAACATAATAATAGAGAAAACAAAGCACCATCACAATAAACTAGCTAGTCATAGATATCAATATTTACTAAATAATAAACGATATTGTGCAGCACGCAAGATAGACAGCGCACAGTGTGCTTTGAGGCAGCAGCCAAGAAAGCTTTAGTCCGCGTCTGTGAATACCCATGTGTGCATACCTGTGTGGATCAGCATGCTTGCATTCCAAAGGTTTCTCCATGTAATGATCTGCTAGGGAGTGTGGGGGGGCCACAGCCCCGTCCTCCAGGGTGTGAAGCGGGTATGGAGGAGATCAAAACTCCAGACATCCAGAGGCCCCCAGAACACAAGAGACCATGGAAGACCAACAGAGGGGCAGCCGCGCCACTGTTCCAGTAAGAGCTGAGGAGAGTCCCAGATGAGGGCTCGCCCAGCAGCCGCGGAGCAGAAGTCAGGGGGAATTGCAGTGACGCGCCCGTGAGCTCCGCCGGCCCCCAGCTGTGCCTGAGTGACCGAGCCCCAGGCCGAGAGGCCGGGGGCACCCCACCTCCAAAGGGGCCCGAGCGAGCCCCAGGCCCCAGGCCCCGACAAGCGGCCGCCAAGGAGTGAGCCGGTGTGTACCCGGACGCCCACCCCCAGACACAAAGAACCACCAACACACCGACACCTGAGGGAGTCCGCCACCGGCAGGGGAAGTGGTGGTGGGTGGAGATAGGCCTCCAAACCTTGGAGGGCCTGAGGTGTCCCCAGAGAGGTGGCGTCTGATACCCAACCTGACATATAGACACAGACATACAGGCACACACAGACACAAACATCCATTCCCACCCTCATGCTCTCATATGCACTCACTCCACACTCAACCAACGTGGAGACAGACATAAAGAGACGCTGTACACACAATCACACTCCCCAAGCGTACTCTACAAACCGGGTCTAGGTACCCTTGCCCCTGGAGGGGGGAATTGCACCCAGACCCAGGTGGTGTTACCCTTTTCCCTGCGGTGGGGAGAGGCAGACCACCCCGACTCCGCAGCAGCAGGGAGGCCCCACACCCCAGACCGCAGTCGGACGGCCAACTCCTCCTACTAGCCCTCCCGCTCCAGCAGGCCGCAGAGAATGGGGGTGGGAGAAGACTCCAAACCTCCCTCCACCTGCTCATTGTAGTGTTGATGCATATGTGTTCTAAGGTGCAATTAAAACCCAGGAGGGCTTGGAGCTACCTGCCAAGGAGCAGCAGGTAAGCGCATAGTCCCTCCTGCTAGCCCTCAATGACTAAGTGTATTTAAAATTGAGAGGTGGGCAACGACGTCAGGGGTGAGGTATACACCCTGATGGTGATTTGGACTCCGTGATTGTGCCCACCCCCAAGATCCTATATGTATGTGTAATGAGAGTGTGAATAATGTGAATGTCTAAGTTGTGGGTTAAAATTGAGGCAGAGGCAGCCAGAAGGGGACAGGGGGGGGGGGGGGGGGGTAGCCTCCTCTGCACCCTGGTGACATACCCCCACTCCAAGGCCCTGCATGTGTGGGTGGTTGTGGAGGAGCGGGAAGAGGGAGGCAGCTGGAGATGGGGAGGGAAGGAAGGGAGGGGCAGGTAACCCCTCCCTGGGGCCAGCTCCCCCGCTGACCCCAGTAGGCACTCCCACCCTCCGCGACCCGCCAGGGAAGGGGGGCCCAGGCCCATCAGACCGGGGCCCAGTGCAGTAGCGCCCCCCGGCTCCACAGAGCCCTGGACAGTCCACCCAACCCCACCACAGAGAAAACTGCACCCACCCCACCATCCACACATCTTCCAGACTACATAAGACGGTAAACGCCCAGGCTGAGATCTTCCTCCACCTCTCCTGTATCTCCCCCTCCTGCAGAGAGTTCCTGAAGAGAAGAAAGCTCCTGCAAGATGTGACCATCCCCCCCACCAGTTGAAGAGCCCCCCAGGCGGCTCGACGCACCGGCGGCACCCTGCTCCAGGGCCGGGCCCCCATGCACCCACCCGCCCACAACCCCGGCAACACACCAACCAGGACCCAAGCCCCCGAGGCCCGGCCCGGGCCCCAGCCCAGAGACGGAGCGCCCCCAGAACCTCACGCCCATCCCGGACCCACCCAGGGGCAGCCAGGTTGCCAGGTCAGTAACCCACGTCCGTCAGCACAGACCCTCCCCTAGCCCCGCTGCACGCAGCCGCGAGGAAACAGTCACCTGAGAGCCAACAGAGCCCCCAACCGGACGTGACTGCTACCCCGGGTTGAGCCCCCCAAGGAAGATGCCTCCGGGGAACCCCCCGACGCCCTAAGCCTGTCCCTACCCCCTCACCAATCACAACAGTGAAGGCGGGACCAAACTATGACCCCCCACTAGGTGATGGAGCTGATAAAAGGGGCCCAGAGCAATTGATCTAATGTGGTGGCAGAGGCTGTGTCAAGACTAATGTAATCTAATAGATAATTTCTATATTGGTTAGAATTAAGATTATTTTTATTTTTCCAGTTCATGAGGACTGTTTTCTTGGCTATGCATAGGGCAGTGAAGATCATATGGGCTATATTCTTTTCTGAAGTGACATTATCTAAGCTGCCCAGTAGACACACTAAGGGGGAAGTTGGAATGTTACATTTCAGACACTTTGATAAGTCTTCACATATCTCGCGCCAAAACTTTTGCACTGGTGGACAGAACCAAAGAGCGTGGATGTAATTGTCTGGTGTATTGCCTTGACAGTGTGAGCAGTTGTTGGAAGATGTAAAGCCCATCTTGAACATCCGATGACCTGTATAGTGCACTCTATGAAGTATTTTGTATTGTATTAATTGCAGACTGGGATTTTTAATTAATTTAAAAGTTTTTAAGCAAATCTGAGACCAGAAGTTTTGGTCTAGGTTGACTGATAAATCTGCTTCCCACTTTGCAGTAGGAAGGGATATTGATTCATCTAATTTAGAAAGTGTTCTGTATATTTTAGATAATAATTTGGGGGATTTAAGAGTAAGAAAATGTGCCGCACTTAGTGGTGTTTGTAATTCAACTTGACTGAGGTTAAATTTCTTTTTTACTATGGATTTAATTTGTTGATATTCTAAAAATCTTGTCTTGTTGATCCCATATTGTTCAACTAGTCTGTCAAATGGAATAAATTCTGTTCCCTCTAATATATGTTCTAAGTATTTAATTCCTTTACAACTCCATTCTGGGAAATTAATCATATTATTGTTTTGTAATATGTCAGGGTTATTCCAGATAGGTGTACGTTTGCATGGGATTAATGAAGACTCCGTTATTTTTAGAAACTCCCACCATGCTGTTAGAGAAAAGGGTTTTCTTTTTAATACTGTAAGGTTAAGACCTTAAAGTAATACGCTGCAAGCTTACCTTGCTGTGTATTACTTTAAGATCTTAACCTTACATTGTGAAGGCTTTGAGAAAAACACCATTTCATTTGGTGCTATACATATTGAAGTGAATTGAATTGAACTAACATGACTAATGACTAATGACTTCAAGTTTTCTTTCTGTTTGTTTCCATTGTCTGTAAGTTGAATAAATACATGTGTTACCTGTTATTTAGTTCAAACTGCGGGTACAAAATTCAGAGAATATGCTGTGTTGTCATGTGACCTGTTCTCTCATGTGTGCCTTTTTCTTGTTTTGTATGCATTTCTCTTATTTATATTTATTCCTGCTGTCTTACTAATAATATTTTATTCCTGCGGTTGGTGTGGAATTCACATTTTCATTAAATTATTTTAACCCTCTCTGGCATTGATTTTAGTTTTTCAGAGAAAAAATACTTCACCCTATGTGTGGTGCTGGAAACATTTTACCAACTTATAAACTCATAAGTCTAAAACAAACAAGTTCATGTCGTGATTGCTGAAATTTCCCATCACCTGAGGGTTATGCAACTCAGTTACCTTGGGTCAGATGTTCGTGCTACACGGAGCTGAAAGGTTTGAGTTAGAGAACTTTTCCAACTTCTGTGCCCGCTCCGCGTGGTGCCCTGCTGCGAGCCGCAGCTGTCCTGCATTACCTGCTGCTGTCACTCATCTCCACAGCTGACACCTGAGCCGCAGCTTTAAACCTGCTCTGCATTAAAAGAAGCCAAACACAGAGAGCAGACTGACAGGAAGTCCCAGAGTCTGCTCATACTAACTAAATAAAAGGCCCGGTAATTTAATGAAATCAGGCAGGGAGAGCATGTTTGTAGAAGAGGTCATCCTCACCGTTTCCAAAGTTTCAGATGAACTGAAGCTGATAAGAGTTAAACTAATGATATTGGTGACTTATTACTGACTTGATTTAGACTCACTATGAGTTTGTTTTGTGCTCATGTCTGAAATTTGATTTTGATGGGAAACACTCATCGAACAGCTCACGGCTGATGTTGATGTTCGGTCTTGAAACAAGATCATTTTAACAGCATGTTCTGGTCTCTGAGAGGCGTTCACTGCTTCAAATTAAACTGTGCAAACAGCAGCTCAGTTTCAAACCTGGATCACATCAGGGACGATGCAGGATTCCCAAATGTTAGAGGGATGGAGTCACAACCACTGTCATAGGTAGAATCTGAGAAAATTACAGAGCAACTTTTGTTGTAAAAATGTAACTAAGACATAATGATTTGATTGTTCTTCAACTTCACTTTCATACAGAGATGTTAGTGCAGACAGATGCGAGGTGAGGCTGAAGGACACATGGTGTCAAACGAGCGGCAGTGTGGTCTCACTTTTCGGTTTTATTTTACAAAAAAAAAAAAACACACACACAGAAACCATCAGCTCTATGGTTGCTTCGAGCTCTGACATGCTGCAGAACAACACGAGTACAAAACACACTTTACAAAAGTTCACACTCTGAATTATGGAAGTAAAAACTAGCTGTTATATATATATATATATATATATATATATATTTTTTTTTTTTACAGCGCACAGAAAAAACAACATTGGTTTGATTAAAAATAAAAAAGGAACAATTTTAAAAAGTCTTCACACACATTTCTTCTTTTCCAGACATGAATTACACCAGAAAATCACCTTCAGATCCTCTCATGGCCACGCAGCAGAGGATTTAACACTTGACCTTTGACCCTCTCTAGAGAGCCTCTGCTTTTCTCCTTGTCGTCTTCCCTCTAGGCAGTGTTACTGCCTCCGGCTGATCATCTTGCTGGAGTGACTGTTGAGAACCTTATTGAAGAGATCGTCTGAAGAAACAGAGAATGAAGCAGAGCAGATTCAGATGAGAGTGGCGTGCAGCAGGAACTAAACATATCATGAAGACATTACAAACACTCACCGTTCCTGAAGCCCCTGGAGTCTGCCTGCAAGACACAAAGGAGGGCATTGCAGCCCAAACATGTGATTCAGTAATCAGAGGACAGGTATTACATCAATCTTTCTGATTTCAGGATTTTGGACATTTTGAGGTGCAAAAGTGATATTCAGATTATTTGTGAAAAGGTTTTTTGGCATAAAGAAAGGCCTTTCTCACCCTGGAAGCGGGAATGGCTCTGAGAGGAGCTGCAGGTCCGTCGCTCTGCTCTCTGTCCACCTTTGGAGCTGAAGACACAAAAACGCCAGGTCAGCTTTAAAGGACAGGTCTACATTTGAAAATTGCTTACTTCGCTTCAATTTTATGTATACAGCGCCAAATCACAACATCAGTGGCTGCATGGCGCTTTATATTGTAAGATAGACCCTACAATAATACAACTATCTTATCCATAGTTCGATGTTGTAAACACGGTACTCACGCAGAGGTCTGATGATGCTGTTGACCGCGTGGATAATTCCGTTTGTCGCCATCAGGTCAGCGTCGGCCACGGGGATTTTGTTGACGTAAACCGTGTAGTTACGCTGAGAGACAAAGAAAGGCGTCAGACTCGCTGATTATTCCTAAGAAGACAGCAATACTGTGCAACATCTATGGTCAACACAAATTAAATATGCCTTTAAATGTGAAATAAGATACAAAGTGCTGAATAAAATATTGAAAACAAATATAAAATAGACAAATTAGAGATGAATAATCAAAATATAACAACAACAACAACAACAATAATAATAATAATAATAATAATAATAATATCAATAATAATAAACTGTGTATTTAAACAAAAAAGATTTCGACATCTTTTAAATAACATTTTTGAACCAACCAAGCCCAGCTCTAGCTTCTCCCCCTGCAGAGTTTGGAACCTGGTGTGAGAGGAGACGCCACCGCTCACCAGCATACTCTCCCCCAGGTGATACTTGAGCACACCTGACAGGTGCTGAGGGTCACCTGGACACAGAAACACAAACGGTTCTTACTGTGCGTCTGATCTCATTTCCTTCTTCATGCTAAGCTCTGGTATAAGCCACGACTTGCTTTGCCCCGTGTCAGTAGATGACTGGAATCAGAGCAGAGTCTCTGTATGTCTTTATTAGGGTGGAAGCTGCTGCTGTTTGTGCAGCAGATTAAACAAACAGTTTGTGAACATTCAGCGTGTTCAGTCCAAACAAAGAGCAGAAAATTAGCCCCCCTGAGAAATCTCTACAAACCACCTCTCAGTATAAACTGCTGTAAAGAAAATAGACGCTTTCCACACGTGTGTGGAAACTGTCCATGTGGATTAATTAAGAATGTGAATAAAGAGAAGCTGTGTGGTTGAACAAAACTCACGCATCAGCCTGTTGCGTTCATCCTGCGGCAATTCATTGAAGGCATCGTTGGTGGGAGCGAAGAAGGTGAACACCTTCTGCTGGTTCAGAAGCTCGGTCATACCTGCTGTCTGGATGGCATTGACCAGCGTGCTGAAAACAGCAATAAATGATGTTAGCTCGAATGGCAACTACACAACAACACACTAACACCTCTGCTTCCAGTCATTATGCAACACCAAACTAACAGCTTTATGATAATCTAGGCTAACAGCTGACTCACTTTTTTGGAGCTTCAAACTACAAAAAACCCTTTTTCACTGATCATAGTTTGTGCAGTTGCTGCTCTGTGCCTCTAAGGTGCACTGTAGAGTCATTAAAACTGCCAATAGGTGACAGGGAGTGTTTTTGCTGTACTTTTCCATCAGAGAAACATGATTCAGATGGTACAGATCCTCACATGAAGCGGTCATCGGCCTTCAAGACATCCATGATGTTTCCCATTGGTGGAGTGATTACTTTGTCCACTGTGAACATGGTGGCATAGCGTCCAACCTTGTCATGCGCAGCGATACAGGCGTTCTCGATGCAAAGGTTCTACAAAGAAAAAAAATTGTGTTTAAATACCTAACACTGGGCTTTGGAATCAGAAAAAACGAGTTCTAGTTATTATTATTACTGTTATTATACTGTTTAGATACCACTGCTAGCAAGCCAGAGTGTTTCTGATATATTTGTTGATCTAATATTTGTTGTGGAAACCTGTTAACCTTCACACTGACCATGCTGAGTTTGACCATCTTGATTTTGAAGGTACCCTTCTAGTTATTATTATGTTGCTTAGATTAAAAAACCTGACCAACTAAAGCTTCTTCTCTGTAATGTTTGTTGACTTGCGGAGGAAACCTGACTACAGGCCTGAGGGAATCACAGATGACTAAGAATTTTTTCATGCTACTGTCTCCACATTCTAGAGTCTAGTGTAGGATATTATGTTGGTCTTATCTTTACAATGTAAAGTGTCAGACACAAACCTTAAAACATACTTCACATTAAAATGTAACAATTAATGGTGTAATGTAACTCTGTGGCTAAGTAGACAGGTTTATATCCTCTTTAAATGAGGTAACACACCACACACAGTCCCACAATGGTTAAGTATGGAAAGACTTAACCACTGTGGGATGCAGGAAGCTTGATGTGGTCTGCAGAGTTCATTACCGAGCAGACAACCACCCACAAACCAGACCTGGGACATGTGGAAACGAGCAGAAACACAAACGCCTCACATCCTGTGTCACCAGAGCACAATCAATACTACTGCTAGGACGTATCAATGCGTAAAGCATCAGTGTGAGAGGCAGCTAATCCACTACAAAATCAGTTCATTTTTCGGTCATTCATCGATTATCTGACTTGACTTTTGCAAAGTATGTTTCTGAGAGCCTAAGGAAAAAACTAAAACTGACACATAGAGAGGGGTTAACAAGGGCAGAACAAGGGTCAACGGAGGGGAGAGAAACGGGGACCAAACAAGGGCTAACAGCGTGCAAGGGAGCACACAAGAACCAGCAACGCTAACATGGGGTAAAGGCCAAAGTGACTCAATACAGGGGCGATAGAGGCCAAATAGGTATCAACTTATTAGGTGTAAGCTTGTGAGATTAAAAAGGTTTTTAACGTAGACATAGTTATAACTGACCTTTGGTCAGCAGCCAGCTTGTTCCAAAGAACAAGACCACAGTAGCTGAAAGCACCCTCAGCAGGCTGAGATCTGATTCTGGGAACCGTTAAAAGATCTGCATCTGATTACTTGAGAGGTCTTACTGGGTTAGAGAATCAGCAAGTTGAAGATAGGCCAAAACGTGAGCCTTGAGGAACCCCTGGTTGGATTTTTTTTAACTACTAATCACAGTTTAGGTCTCTGACCTGAACCAATGAAATCATAAAGGCTTTGAATTAAATGTCATGATCAACAGTGTTAAAGTCAATAATGAGATCAAGAAGAACTAAGACAATACAAACAAGGACCAACCAAGTAGAGGGTGCACAACATAAAGTAATCACCCAAAATAGTGACATGGTATGACTAATCTGGCTAGCCTACTCAGCAACTGGTGATGCTGACTGTTCAGCTCCAAACAATCATGGGAAAATAAGCATTTATTGTGTTTCATTTATTACTTCAATAAAGTTCTGTCTGCATGTTTCAAGTTAAAGTTAATAAAGAAAAGAGGTTTTCAAGAGAGATGAAAACCAGCATCTCGTTAGGAGATGGAGGCGGTTTAATTCCTCATGGCAGCAGCAGACGGAGGCAGCAGCTCCATCAGAAGTTGATTCTTCAGCAGCAGCTTCCTGTTCTGACCACAAACAATCACATAAAACAAAACCACATAAAAGAGCAACATCTGCTGTGAACAGCCTCTTGATCCAGCAGAGAACTATCCACACTCAATTCAGCCAAACAGCTGAACAGTTGGCTGTTCTGCATTCAGAATATTTAACTTGTTTCAGGTCCAATTAAACACTCTCATGGCTGTATTTTGACACATGATGAAACAGTACTACTCTGCTTCTTTACCCTGTGAATTCCAAGTACTCCTAACCACATCTGTACACTTCTAGAATTTGTGATTTTTGGCTGTTCAGTCGCCCTAACAGAGAGTTATGGTTAGTAACCACAACTGAGTCTGAGACACAAGGAATCTGAAAAGTGTCTCTAACAAACTGTGGAACAAACCACCAAGTAAAGAAATGTCAGTTCTTACTTTTCTGTAGACAAAGACTCTGAGTTTGAGGCCTCCCAGTGTCTCCAACTCCTGGCCATGGTATAGAGCCTTGGATGACAGCTGCTCCTTCAAGACGTGATTACTCATTAATTTTCTCATGCTGGGAGTCATTGTCATACTTCCTGTTAGACACGTGGAAACAATGGCTGTTCATACCCATTTCTGATTATCCCTACAGGATGGCAGGAAAGGCCTTTTTTGGGGGCCACACGTTACCTTTAAAGGCGTCGTTCAGGGGAGCAAGCATGGTCAGAGCCTCAGACCCGGTCAGGTGGGGGGTTAGACCAGCTTCAACAAACATCCTGGTCGCAGTGGAAACAGATGAACTTTCAGCCAGCTCCAGGAGAGTTTTAGCTGCAAGAGACAAAGAAGTATTAATACTATCTCTGGTACAACTAATAATCCTTTTAGGTAACCCTAACCCTAACCTAAAAATGGTAACTGTAAATTTTCCACCATTGTTCACTTCCAGTGGTACTCAATGTGGACAAATGTGACTTGGTTTATTTTAATATAATTGGTCCCATAGTCACTCGACACCACCATCGGCCCAATCAATTGGTTCAAGGTGTGATTTCATAACACCAAAATTTGATTTGGTTGAATACCACCCAGGTGTAGAGATCCAAGAAGTGGACGGATCTTGTCTCTTAGTCTCAGTGAGGACCCTAAACTTTGAAAGATCTGTAAAAATAATAAACATGAGATTTTTTTTGGATCTCCTGCTAAGACAGAAGCTCTTCCAATGACCTGAAGGTGATAATTCAACTCTGAGTCCATGATTATTCCAAGTGCTTATGTTAAAACCACTACTGAAGGACTATTTTGTGCGGATTCCTTGTGCAGCAATATCTTCCCTATATTGGGTGAAGCATTGTGGTATTAGTAGTATTGTTTGTAGTGCAATTACCTGAGTCAGGAATGAGCAGCTCGCCGATGTAGTGGATGACTCCATTGGTGGCTAGCTGGTCCGTCTTGGTGATGATAGCTTTGCCATTCAGGGTCACGTGTTCTCCATCACAGCCGACCTCCAGCATGGTTCCCTGCAACGTTTCCATTGGTGTTCCTGACACAATCGACTCTGCGCAGTGCATGTTCTTCAGGATGTGGTAGTTGAGCAGGTCTGAGGGGGCATACAAAAGTAATTAAAAATATAAACAGAGCCAGATAGAAGGAGTCAGAGTGTCTTGTGCCAGTCACCTTTTAGAGCTATGGGGTCTCCCAGAATTCTGTTGAGGGTCTCCCGAGGAATCTTCTCGAAGGCGTCGTTGGTGGGAGCGAAGACCGTGTAATGACCCTCGTTCTCCAGCATGGTGGTGAGACCTGCAGCAGCAAAGGCCGTCTGAAACACAGACAATGAGATATACAAGAAAACAGAGACAAGAGTTTAAGCTGCTTATTCCATCAGAACTTACAACTACTACAAGTGTCTGGGGACGTGCAAACCTATTGCTGTAGAAAAGCTAAATGTTCAGGATTTCATAGCTCTCTAATTGTTTTCTGTATGTGACAGATATGGACAGCAGTCACCCAGAATCTGTTACTGTGGAGCATGTGGTTAAAAATGTCTTTTTGACATAAGAAACAACTTCTGTGAAAAAGATTTTTCCCCAGTGTCAACATACCCATGGCCACACTCTAAATTGCCAGACAAAAGGTGGTGGCCAGGGTTCTTCTTCTTCTTCTTCTTTCATGTTTGACGGCAGCTTGCATCGGTGGCCAGGGTTTGAAACAACTAAATGCAAAGAGGGATAACTGGACCGCACCACCACTTCCTGCTGAAGGGTGAATGTGTGTTTTCTTTAATTTACAAATAAAGTAGTTGTACTTCGTGGCTCAAGAGTTGGGAGTTCGCCTTGTAATCGGAAGGTTGCCGGTTCGAGCCCCGGCTTGGACAGTCTCGGTCGTTGTGTCCTTTGGCAAGACACTTCACCCGTTGCCTACTGGTGGTGGTCAGAGGGCCCGGTGGCGCCAGTGTCCGTCAGCCTCGCCTCTGTCAGTGCGCCCCAGGGTGGCTGTGGCTACAATGTAGCTTGCCATCACCAGTGTGTGAATGGGTGGATGACTGGTTGTGTAAAGTGCTTTGGGGTCCTTAGGGACTAGTAAAGCGCTATGCAAATACAGGCTATTTACCATTTACTTAATTAAATGTTTGAGTTTAGTTTAGGGTTTAGTAGTTTTGATTTCCTTCTTTGGTGTTTAGTTTATTAACAAACAAGACTGTACTGCATTGTTTGCTGTTTATGATTGTGTTTTGTTTAGTTACCCCTCGTGTCTCAACGGTCTGATCAGCCATTATATATACCCTCGTGTGTAATTTCATGTGGAGGTCATTTATGTTTGTTTGGGCAGTCATTTGGTTTGTTAAGTTTGCAGTCTTTGCCTGAGTTGAGTTTTGTTTCTTTGACCTCTTTTATGAGCTCAACATTTATGACTTTTGTAAATATAATTTTTGGGTTGGGTTCACAAATGAAAACCCTATTTTTGTAATAATTCCTGTGACTCCTCCTGCTTTTTCAACTCGGTCCATCACAATGTCCCATAGAGGTCTGCAACAGCAACTATGGAATAGCAAGTCCAGTTAATGGGGTAGACCTTAGATTCAGAAGGAGAGTTCATGGGACTTTAGAATTTTTACTGATACTTTACCTTGTGATATATTTTAATGATTTACTGTGATGGAATCAAACTCTTTGTCATTTTATGGTGAAAAATGTTCTTCTTAAACTGCTGAGGTATTTGCCCCTGCTATGTTTCACAGCCTGGTGAAACTCTCTGTGATAGTCATTTTATACCCAGTCATGTTACTAATGAACCTAATTAGCTGGCTGATGTTCCACCAGCTGTTACACAACTTTTACAGTTCCTTTAGCTGTTCATGTAACAACTTCATTTAAATATTTTTAGATAAGCAGGTATTTCTAATTTCGTAGGCTGTTTTAATACAATTTTTTCCAAAGGTTTAAAACAACAAAAGGATTTTAAATTCAATGGACTTACACGCAGAGTCTCCAGGTCGTCATCAATGTCAATGATTGATTGCATGTTGTTGGAGATGGCTGTGATGACGCGGTCAACCACGTGCACGATGCCATTGGTGGCATGTTGGTCAGGTTTGACCAGACGAGCGCAGTTCACAGTCACAATCTGTAGATATAAGAAGAAAATGTATTAATGTGTTGTTACTGCAAATATTTGTGTTACGCCTTTAACAGTTATGTGTATGATCATACATTGATGATCATACACGTGATATGATACCTAATGTAAGATAATAATGATGTTCAGAGCAAGACTGTACATACAGCCTCAGTTTTGAGCCTGGAGACAGTCTGGTAAAAAAAAAAAAAGTATCCTAACAAGCACTGGAACTGCTGACCAAAGTCCTCTGTGGAGAAGGGAGAGCAATAGCTTAGCTGATCAATACTCAGAACCCTGACTAAAGTCGGTTGTCTCAGCTAATGATTCTTCCTGCGGTGGTTTCACATTAATTACAAATTTCTCTGGTCTATATTCATGTTATCATGACAGCTAAACTTGATTCCTGTGCCAGAGTTACAGGATAACAATAGTATGTCTTCATTCACCCCATTGCTGTAGTGGTGTATATGGACGGGGGCGTCCTGGTACATGGAGGAGAAGGTGGATCCGTGCTTCAGCTCCTCAGAGGTTAGCCGGCGACTGACCATGTGGTAATGAAGAGCATTTAACAGCTCGATATTCACATTGCTCACCAGAGCGTCAAGGATCTCCTGGAAAACGACAACAAACGACACACAATGAGTTAAGCAGGAGAACCATTGCTGATTGCTCCTCACAAAAGGAGCGCGAGGTTGCAGTAAAAGTGTGTGAGTGTGTACTGACTGTTGGCAGAGATTCCCAGGCCTTGTTACTCGGGGC
Source organism: Diplotaxodon limnothrissa (assembly GCF_057381915.1). Lineage (NCBI taxonomy): Eukaryota > Metazoa > Chordata > Actinopteri > Cichliformes > Cichlidae > Diplotaxodon > Diplotaxodon limnothrissa. The sequence continues at coordinate 9,661,617 of NC_140597.1, read as the reverse complement.
GAAGAAGGTGAAGCTTCCTGGACCTTCGATCTCCTCCCTGAGTTGGGCTCGATCAGAGTACATCTGAGTGGTGGAGGCGCCAACCATGCCCAGAGTGCTGTAGATGTTCACAAGAGGCAGCACTGCAATGGTGCACATAAACAAACCCAGCTGATGACTCTCTGCAGTAAAATCCCAACAGATGTTTTAAACATATTTAGTGTAAGGGGTGAGAGGTCATACCTGCAGGACAGCCCTTCTCCCCGGGAATCTTCTCATAACCAGGGCAGCACTCATAGGTGATCACCCTGCAGAGAACACATAAAAACACAGGAGAACATGAGGATTCTTGTAGACCTTCTTGTATTCCCTGACGTCAGAGCAGAGGCTTCATGTCAGACTTCATGTTCCTGTTTCTCTATAAAACTCTCTGCCGCATCAGGAGCTCGTAACTTGTCTGTAGGGTTTCTGCTACAGGATACTCATAAATTCCTGTCTGACAGTAATTATGCTAATAAAGTTACGAGCTGCATGAGCAGACCTGAGAGTCTGCAGGTAGTGCAAGTGGTCTTATGAAATGACAAAAAAAGAGCTCCAGTAACCAATCAGCCCTTACCTGACTCAACAAAACCCACCTGTTTGTCCAGGAAAACAACAGCTTCTACAAAGCTGAAGACCCACCTTTGTTTACTGCATCAGTACTTTGCACACTAACCACTAGTTTATCTAAAGAAAAGACAAAAAACTATCTGTATTATGGCTTTAGCTGAATGGAAGACCTACACATCTTTCAGCCTGAGTAAGTCATCAGATGGAAGGAGTTAATATTGTACAACACAAGCTAAAAGGGGAACTCTGAAACCAAAGATGTCTTCAAAAGCAACTTAGACTTTGAGAGAGCTGGATCTGAATCAGAGGCAGCTCAACTCTTTGCTGGATTATGTCAAAGTGCTGAATGAAGGCAAAGTATAAGATAGTGGAATGGCAATATGATAGGAACATCATCCTTCCATGTGTGCCTGTTTGGTGGCTCTTCAGTGTGCCTATGTACAAATGACACCAATCTACCTATTTAAATAAGCATTTGTATGTAGAAGACAAAAGAGAATGGGCACACCCTCTGGATAATCACTGGAAAAGTCGGACCTATTGAGGCCACAATATTAGCCAGAGAAAAATCACGCTGCTGTACTACAGCCAATATCATCCAGTGGGACAGGTGAGCACTGAATTTTGCTGATGACCCTTTTCTGAGCGCCCAAACATGACTCATTTGGACACAGAGTGGATGAGGTGAGTGACATGCTGCCTGCAAATTATGGAAAAGAGAAGAAAAACAGACAAGGAAAGGCTTTGTGTTTCCCTGAGTGTTTTGGATTCACAGTTTGAAGTGTATTCCACCAGAAAAATTATTCTGCATCCAGAGCATTTAATTGCCCTCTGATTTTTTCCAGTTTCTCACTGACTGAAGAGTTTTTCAGTCATGACATGCAGATCATGTTATGTGTGCTAGATTTACATGTCACACATTAGTGGAAGCAGCACATCTACTATTCCTACTCATTGTAAAGCTGTATGTATGGGACTGTTTTTCGTCGCTGCACCAACACATTCGCAGTCTGTCCACAATCTGTTCTTCATGGTGGGCAGAAGGTTCCTCTATGTCTGAAAAACAATTAAAAATAATTGGAATTCGCATTATAAACATAAACTTGTCTGAGAAAGGAGGAAATTAAGAAATGCTTTGGTGACAAGTTTATGGTGTCAGATTGTAGTTTAAAATCTTTTAAAAAATCCAAAAAACACAGTTTATTTTATAAATTATGGTCTGGATGTAAAAAAAAAATAAGGAGAAAGAACAGTATGGCTTATGGCTGGGTTACCCTGTGAGTGACAGGGATTAATAATGGATTCTGACTCTGATTACCTAGTGTACCTAGTGGTCACTCTGGGAAGTGCACCCACTGAGCAGGATTTACAAGCAGTAACTGTGGGACCAGGAGGACCTGTGGAGGTCTGTCTGCTGGAAAAATCTCAGAACGTTACTTCAGCTACAGGCACATGTGGGCTGCAATGAAGCGTACAGCCTGAATGGAGCTTTCAGGACTTCCTGTTGAGATTTCCATAATAAATGTGGCTCCGCCGTCTGGGCTCATAAAGCTCATTTCCTCAGAGAGGAGAAGAATCTGCAACCAGACTAGACGTCTGAGAGGAAACCTGCACCCACTGCCAGGAAAAACACTAAAACCAGGGCAGGAGCCCCCATCCAGCTCCTCACTTCCTGTCCACTACAAAATAAAAGGTCATTATGAAGAGAAAAGTGGCAACTCGACTGCAGTTTGAATAGTTCTGGACATGAACATTACTAGTTTCAGTTTAACCGGCAGCTTGAGGGTGATTAAGACTTAACCAAAGCAGATTTGAACTATTATGTCACTGCAAAGGTAGTGAAGAAGACTGCATACCCATAATAGTCAGTGTCTTTTAAACTGAGAGCAAATGAACATAATTCAGCGGGGGGAAAAAATCAACCGTTGGCTCAACAACCTTCACTAAAAAAGCTTCTCAGCTCTGACAAATACTTTGATTACATGTATGACAGAGTAATTCTTTATTTATTTGAATGTCGTCTTCAAAGACTGTTTTATAAAAGACAGAATCAAAACTGGAGAAAACTTCTTGGTCAGTCTGTTTATCGAGCAGTTTGCTGGGGTTGAATTCCAGAGGGACATAACAATGACACACAGTGACAGTGACAATACTATCATTATGAAAGCTCTAGCTACATGTATTAGAAATACGTTGGAAATAACAGTGGGCCAAAGACTAAGTCTTGAGTCTTGAACACCGTAGTTAGAATGTAGAAGGTGGAGAGCAGATTAGCTGAGGTGAAGCCTAGCAGACAGCCAGCAGCTACAACCACCTGTGTCGCTTTAATATTTAATATTTATCCTGCATGTATAAGCCAACCTCTTTGTGTCAGCCTGCCTCTATGTTGCATGACATGGGAACTTTTTAATTTGCAGCTGGAGATAAATCATTGATTGATCAGTCTGCCAGCAGTTGAATTCTTCTATAAAAATCAATTTCCTAAACTTCCTCCTGTGTCAGCTCCTCCACTATGTCCTCTCTCTGAGACGTTCTGAGTCTATAAACATCAGATGTGTATTTTCTTCAGCTTTACGAGTCAACAATTGTTGGAAGGTTGACTGGCAAATTTATTAAATATATAAATTTTCCTGATGGGAAGAGTCCCCTGATGGAGGAATCTCATTATGAATTTCTGAGTTTCTTGTGTTTGTTTTAACAGAGCGATTAGTGGACGAATCTTTCAGTGAAGCCAGGACCACCAACCAGTCACTGCTCCATATTAACACTTAAACCGTCTGCGGACAGAGGTCTTATTTCTGCTCTCAGGTCCTCTATAATAAAGTTTAACGTCGACAAAGAGAAAAAGGAAGCTCCCAAAGCTCCCGCAGCCTTCATCACATAAGTGCAAACATGTGAAGAGCAGCTACTGATGGTGTGTGTGTTAATGTGCGCAAACACACACTGGACTGATTATCAAAGCAGATGGAAACTCAGGTCCCTTTTGTTCTCCACATAAGTAAAGATGGCTGCTGTGGATTTATGACAAAACAAACAGAGCAAGGTTGCAGTAATTCTGCCGCCGGGATCGAGCTGCTCGATGAAAACCTTAAAAAAGAAATGCTTTCACATCAGTCAGCAGCACGTCATCCTTCAGATTGTCAGAGGAAGCTTCAAACATGAAACTGCCAGCCATGAAAAGCCTGAGAAAAGTTTCATCAGGGATTAAAAGTCATTTCCAGAATGTAAAAACAAGGTGGACACGTACAAATTTTGTCTTTGAGAAACTTTTATTAACTAAAGCTGATGAATTAAAGTTAGACACCACAGTGAGGCAATTAAGGGACGAGTTACACAAGCTTGGTTATTGTGAGGGTGCGGTACATAAACGTGTGCTAGTTAATTCTAAATGAAATGCCCTTTATTTAACAAAAATGCCTGTTAATGATCTAGATTTTTTTTCTACAAAATTAATACTTTTACACAATATTTAAGAGCCAGAAATCTAATCTTCTGACCGAATTCTGTGTCATATACACCGCACAGGTGCAAGATCACTGATTTTATTAACATCTCAATAAAAACTCTGAATAAGTCAGTCATGACAAGCTAACAGCTAACAGTTTAAATCCAGACTCTACAAACCACATCACACATTCCCAATAATCAAAGTCTAAACATAACACAGCTCAAATCATAGTCAAGCGTTCCAAACTTCATGTGTACATCAGTGTGTACCGCTATATGCCTTATTATGTGGGCAAAAAGGACAGAAAGTTCAGTTTTATTTTGCATTTTACAAATAAAGGATTTGAAAATTATACTAAATTGCTTCTAAAAAATCTTGTAGCTCTAAAAACTACCAAAGCTCTCAGAGGTTTCAAAGCTAGAAGTGAGCTTGAACCTTTGAAGCTCTGAAAGCTAGTGGAGCCCTTGAAGGTGTCTGAGCTGTCAGAGTGATCAACGCTCTCAGAGCTCTTAAAGTTCTTGGACCTCTAACAGCTACCAGAGGTCTCAAGTCTTTGAAGTTCTCAAAACTTGTGGAGCTCTGGAAGCTACCAAAGGCTACAAGGATCTGGAAAGTCCTCAAAGCTCTCAGATTTCATAATAATTATCAAGACTAGGTTGGGTAGCAAAAGATCAGCGAATAACTTTGGACACCAGACCTCTGTGCACTATTATAAAAAGTTCTGACACATAAGAAATCACAGCAAGAAGATCAAAGGGACAAAAGTAATGTAACAGTGATAAAGATATGTAGACCAGAGTGAAATCCCCCCATCAGATCTCACCCAGCTGCTGAGCTTTAAACATCTCCAGGCTACATCTCTGACCTTTGAGCCATGTTTTAGCAGTTGTAGGCTGACACAAAGTCTCTTCTCGCAGTTTGACTCCAAACCTTTAACGCATTTTGCTTTTGTTGTTTTAGCTCCTAAACTGTGGAATGAATGAACTCTCACAATCTGCACAGCTGCCTCCTTCAGTTGAAAACCTGTTGACTTGGATAGTTTTACCTCCTTTAACTGCATATTTTGATCTTTTGTTCTTTATAACATAAATAAGATGGTTACTTCAGTGCTGTTATTGTAAGTATTATTATTATTATTAGCAGTATTACTTAGGGTTAAAGAAACAGATGTGGCATTAGTGTCTGACAGACAGAGGGTACTTTGAGGACCCGGAGTTCAGAGGGGGGTTGTAGTGAATTACGATGGGAGTTATGAGTCTTCCTTCTGCTGACCTCTAACCTCCGGATCCTCCTCCACAGAAACCCACGGGTCCAAAGCCGCAGAGACAAAGACATGACTGTTAGACTCAAAATGCCCCACCAGTGTAAATCCAACTAAACTGTCAGAGATAAGAGCTCAGTGTTTCCACACCCACACTGTGGGTGTTGTAAGATTTGTGTGCATGGGGCGTCAGGGTCCTCCAGCAACTTCACTTCCTACAAATGTCCACAGAAAGTCTCACTTCCTCTTTCTGTCCTATTTGCTGCCAGCTGAAAGAATCTGTTTGTGAGAAACATTCAGGCTGAACTGTGAGCTGCGTCAAGGCTGTGTCCAACATCCTGACTGGACACATTCAGGACAGGAAATGCACAAACACACAGGACGAGCCTCACAAATGCATGAATAAATACACAGAGTAAGCAGGAGAGATGAAAACAGTATGAGACAGAAAGAGGTGGCGGACAGGAGGAGGATCATCTTCAGATACAAGACGGGAGAAGAAAATAGTGGAGCAGGCTGAGAGATGAAGAAGATGAGGGAACAGAAACTAACTAAGAAGAATTACAGTAGAAGAAAGAAGAAGTAAATGAAACATTGCAAACAAAGTTATGAATCATTTCTTATGCTGTCTGTTAAACTGCTGAAGCGGACATTTCCATAAGTTTGCCTCATGATAAATCTGTGACAGAAACACCAACGCCTTCGGTTTGAATTCAACACGCACCAATAACCGATCAGCTGATACTAGACTGTGGCAAATAAAAAGACATTAACCAGAGACAGGGCTGATATTTAGCTCTTCTATCTGGCTTGCTGAATATTAAAAATTAGAGCGACAAAGACCAAAAAGGTTTTAAAATTGTTATTTTTATCATCATCTGTGTAAATCCAGACTAAATGCTCCAATAATTCTAACATGTGAAGCATTCCTCGTCCAGAGCTCATGGAGAGATGATGGATGGAAGAGTCACCCAGGACACCAAGATTCAGGTTCCATTTAAAAATAAAAGTAGATGTCCGAATTAATATTTTTAGACTCCGATTTAAGAACTCGCGTTATAACGTGAGTTCAGGGATGCCACGATCTGCTGATCTAATTTAAAGAATCTCCCCAAATATGGAATAAATAAAGTATTTCTCATTGATAATTGATCTGAGCCCACACGAGCTGATGACTTAGCTGATACCCTTCCACAAATCCACTTTTTCATCTATTTTGATTTTAAATACTTCACACACACTTACTATGCCTCTGCAAGCTGTTTTGCAACCCTCTTTTCTTGTTTCAGCGTCATATCTGCTGTCACTGACGCCTGCTCTGATCTGTGAGAGGCTCTTTGTGCTACACACGGAAAGGTGGGGCGGTCCCAGAGCAGAGTTTTACCAGTAAATCTAAACGACTGCAGATATAAATCTCCTCTGACTGCTCCTTTGTGGTGCTACTTTAACCCTGTCTGGGTTCAAATAGACGCTTTTACAACATTAACCACATACCTTCTGACTTTGTGTACTCTGTTTTGGTGGTAGTTTTTCTTTTTCTTTTGTATTTTGTTGATTTTTTTTTGTCTCAGTTTAGTTTTTCCCGTCGAGAAATCTTCATTTCTCCACAACATCCATCACCTTCCTCTTACATATTGGACCAAAGCTGAGTTTAAAGTGGCAGCAAACAAACAAACTGCTGGCACATTTTGAAGGCATGAATGCATTCACACTGACAGTGGGTGTTTGTGTTTGGTAAAATGTGCTGTCAGAGGCTTGACAAGTTGCAAATGTTCAGATTTAAAAATCAACACTGATATTCATGTTTGAGTTTGTTAGAAAAAGAGAAGCTAATAAAGTCTGGGGAAAGCTTGAGTGGACTGAATAAATGTGGTTAAACAGCCTTTAAATCATATTTAGTTTCATGTGTCCAGCTGATTACTGCTTTGCTAAACTGGCTACTGGATATAACTCAGAGTTTAGTTTTTCTGAGTGAGATTTAATGCCTGTAGTGATGAATGTTATGTAGATTAATCAGGAGAAAAGCTGTTGTTATCACTGCAGAGGCTTCAAGTCCAAATCCCTGTTTGTGTTCTGTCATTTTGATTCAGCATTTGCAACTGCTGCTTCATAAGTAAACTGTATCACTGTGTTCCTGTTAAACAGTGTTGTCTGTATAAACACATGCATGAAAAATAAGCCTCCTGTCTTTTAAATCTTCCTCACCCACCGTCACCTTCCTCATGTTCACAGCTCTGCAGGGACACTCCGCAGCCAGCTGCGTTTCACTCAAGAATGTGCCCATAGAAAGAGTCTGGGAGGATTTTAGGATTTAGCAGCACGTTTCCTCTGCAGCGCCTTCCAAACACATACCAAGCAGAAATCCGGATTTAAAATAAAAATCAAATGCAGCGTTTAATGTTCAGAAAGGTTTTTCCTCTTTGGGCTGAAGATGGAGGTGGGAAGTAAATGCAGACAGTAAATTTCAGTGGTTTACAGTCAGAGACACACACCCACATTATTAATGAGGCAGCAGAGGCCAGCTGTGCTGCAGATCTCATGAGCTGGACAGGATTAAAGCAGAGTGCTGTGTCTGTCTATTCCTGTGAGGACGAGTTTCAGTTTTAGACTTTAGGGCTTTCTGGCCCTCACTTTAGAACTGGGCTCAGGTTTAGCTTTAGGCCAAATGAGATGAGTTCTCACAAAAGCAGGTGTAAAAAAGCAGTCTGTTTCTCGGCACTCATGGAGCTCAAATGGGAAAAATCAGCTCTTAAGTGAAGTTGGTTTTAATCCAAGTGTTTGTGGATGGTTCTGGAATGACTTGTCTGACTGGCCAACTTGACCTCGTGACAAAAAAAGCCAAGAAAATCAACAGTATTTGATTTTTCCACTCCCAAATTTCCTCTCAAACTTTATGTGCATTCTCTTGTGTTCCTAATGTTCAGATGATGTGCATGAGGTCTTTCCTGTTTGTGGATGCTTTTCACCTGACAGACTTGTTTACTATACTGCCTGATTTCCAGTGTATGACCTCAACTTTGATCAAAGACTTGGATTTGATAGACACTTACAGCAACAGCAACAACAAAAAGGCTTTCACTTTATTTACATGGATGCATCAATAGAGATGAGTTTATTAAGAACAAACTGGTTTCTGTCATTTTGAGGTTTAGATTAAGTCTTGTAGTTTAGCTGCTGTTTAAGGTTTTAGTCACTTTTAAGGACTTTTGTGGTTTGAGGATTTGGGCTTTGTATTCCTGGGTTAAGTAATATTTCCTTCTTTTTGTTTAGGTTATTCTTTCTTCCCCAAGTCTTTATCTTCTTTAAATGATAAGCGGACAGTTCTTATATAGCACTTTTCTACACTACCTGAGCACTCAGAGCACTTTATACCACTTGGCTCATTCACCAATCACTTTTTAAAAAGAAAAATATAAGTGCTTTCTATCTAACATTCACACTTCAGTGGATGCAATAGACCAACTTGGGGATATTTGACATGCAGACTGGAGGACTGAACCACTAACTTTAGTACATCACTCTACCTCTACCTCCTGAGCTACAGCCACATAGAGGCACTTCTTTTATTTTTAAAGTATCTCTCATGTCTTGTATTCAGTTTTACTTCCCTCGTGTGTTTGTTTTGATTAGTTTCAGCTGTTTCTTGTTGCCCACCTGTTTCTCTTATCTTGACTGTTGTCAGTGACTATGAGTGTATATATAGCCTCAGTTTCTTTTATCAGGGTGTCTGTGATCTAAAACTGGTACCAAATACAGATGGAACTTAGTTTATGTCATTGTCAGAGCAGAACAAAAAATAAAAAAGGTATATGTGGGCATGTTTTGGCAGATTTGGACAGAAATGGCTACCACAGCAGGTAGCTCCACGTTTGATTTGGTAGAGTTATGCACTGGATGCCCTTCCTAATGCAACCCCACAGCGTCTTGCCATTCACCTGGGAGGGATCTTTTGTTTATCAAGTGAATGTGTAGAGACTAGCCTTACGTTAAAAGTCTTGTTATGATCATATTCCTATGCTCTGTAAAATAAAGCTAAGTGAAGAGGACTTTGTTTTCCTATTCTGGACCACAGTGTGATTCATAGGCAGGTATCTGGATTCACTCTTAGGACACTGGATGCTGTTTATCATTCTGCCTTCTGGTTTATTACTGGCAATGGTTACAGCCATCATCGCTGCAGCTTACATGGAAACACTGGATGTGCTCTGCAGTCCTTACGAAATAATATAAACATTTTACTGTTTATAAGGCTGGAAGCTTCAGTTTCACATCTACTTTGTCCTTGCGTCGTATCCTTATGTGACTTTAAACTGGCATGACTGTAATTCAGAGCTACCCTCATTGCAGTTTAAATAATTTTCAGAAACTCTCTGGACGACTTTACAAGCTAAACTCACTTTTCAAAGGATGAATAAGTGTTTTTAATAAATTAAAAACTTGCTTTATATACTTTGAAGAACATCATTACCGCAGTTTGGGGACTGAGTTCTGTGTTTCAACCTTATTTGATCTGAAATGAAGCTTTAGGTAGGAAACACTGAAGGAATTCAGACTTGACTTGGACTTAAATTAATGACTCGGACTCTAACTCGAGAGACTTTAGACTTAGACTTGAGGACTCCAAAGGAAGTGAAATATATCAGAAAAGTCAATGTATATGTTTGCACGTGTCCTTTAAATGAACTCATGAGACTGGGAGTGGAGTCTCAGCCTCAGATGTAAACTGACTCTGAAGTTTGTGCTTCGCTCTTTTTATTCTGAGGTTATGTAAGAGGCAAGTACACCTAGGGAGAAGGACATTTCTCTGTCATCTGAATACAAACTCTCTCTTTTTAGCAGAACTAAAGTCAAACTAACAGATTGGGGTGAAATCAAATACAAAAACCAACTCAGAACCACAGTTGTAACCAAAAGTGAGAAGCAGTCGACCTGTGCTCTGCTTCTTAAGGAAAACTAAGAATGTATTTAAAATGGTAAATATGGCAAAAAGTGCAGTCGGTGGGACTTACGTGGGTTTGCCACAGATCTTGCGGTGGTACCACTGTTTGCAGTTGGTGAAATATTTCTTGCTGGTGCCTTTAATCTGTTGCATGGCGCAAACATTGGGTCTGAAACAGAAGAGAGACAAAGAGGAAAATTTTTATTTTAATTCAAATGTTTATACTTATTAACCACTTTCATTTCCAACATACAGAGACAGTCGGCTTAAGTAAACCGCTAATCCTAAGCGTGAGAGCAGAGACACGTAGAAGCTCTGTTAAAAGTCTAAATCAAAGTATTTGAGTCATCAATTCATAAACTGAAACAGACTGACAGCCATAGGTTTCACAAATGATAAACTGGGACTGTCAAAAATTCAGTTCATACCAACTCTGGTAAACATAATTATCCCCAATTAAGAAAAACACTCAAACTCACTCAAGCACAATGTTGTGATCTCAGTCGGCATGCATATCGTTTCATTGTGTGTTGTTCTGTCTGCATAGGGATAAATATTAAGACGAACCACACCACACAATTTAGAGCCTAAGCTAATTTGCACTGGCTGTCTCCCGAGGCGTCTGTGCAAAACACACACGCATGACTAATAAGCAAAACAATCTATACCATAAATCATCCACAAAGAAATCCCAAACTCAGAACATAAAGGACAAACAGAGCAGTAAAATACATGAAAGAGCAGATCGTTCATGGCTGCAGGGCTGATCCCTCTGCAACAACCGTCAAAATGATTAAAATGATCTCAGTTTGAGTTCTGCAGGTTAGGAATTTGTCACGTTGTTGACCCGAATTGAAAAAGCTGTTTATCCAAATGAGGATTTACGTAATGGCACCTTACAGTTCCCACTAGCTGACCCATGTGATTATATCCATCGAGGAGCCAGAAGGAGAAGGCAGGAGGAGGAGGAGGTCTGATATTAGGTAATTCTTCTGTGCGGAAACCAAGTAAGCAACCGTTTTCTGAAGTGTTGTTTCTAGTTTGGTAACTAAGAAAATGTTGTCTGCCCTTCTTCCCTTCCAGCCTGGGCTCACAGCCAGATGTGAAGTATTTAGGAAAATGCATTTGTCCTTGTACATGAACACAGTTTACATCGCTTTTTTCAATTCCAGTCAGGGTGACAGTGAAACCGGGAGTTTTTTCCTCTGAGAACTTTTCTATGATCGTTTTGTAAACCTATTATAGCTGTTAAAAACAAAACAAAAAACAGAACACGTGAAGAAAAACTTTTTTCTAAAAGTTGAGGTCATTAAAGTTGATGGAAACTAAACTTAAAAGTGAAACTGCCGTCGTTTATAAAGGTTTTGGCACTGGTTTTTGTCAAATGGTCGATGACTGATTGCTGGAGCTCTTTCTCTAACATCGTAGGGTCTTCAGCTTAGGTATAGAAATTAACTTAAATTGAACATGAAGAGTTATGGCAGATTATATCAACCAGTACAGAATACAAGCCGGATCACTGTAACACCCTCACACGCTGACTCTCGGCTTACACTCACACAGACTCGCTCAGGCTGGCACTGGTTTCCTGTCTGTGAAGGAAATCCAGCTGTTTAAACCCTGACCACCCCCCCCCCCCCCCCCAAACCATGGATATTTAATATCGTACTGCAGTACACAAAAAAGAATTCAGATCCTTCGCTTAAGAAACAAGAAACCGTGTCACTCCAGTGAGAGATGAAAATTACCACCACACCTGGCACGAATTGAAACCCTGGATTCAGATGGATATCTGGAGCTGGGCTAGTTTTTTCATATTTTCTTCAGAAGAACCAGGATGTCTCCCTTTTTGTGTGTATATTTCAGTTGTATTTGTATGAAGTGTGAAGATATGACAACAAATATTCAATTATGTCACATCCCACAACAGTGAAGAATGACTAGATGTGGACTGACTCGAAACATTAATCACCTGAGTTGGCCAGAGCTCCACCTCTAACAAAAACCCATCAAGTGAATCCATCCAGAACTTTAAAGGCAGTCCTGCTAACAAACAGACACATTGAACCAATCACATGAGGAGATGATGCTCAAAAAGTCAGCGACTTCCTTCCGACTATTTCTAAAATTATTTTTTTAATTGTCCTTTTATCATCTCTGATCATTTAATAGTTGCTTTATTGATTTTCAATTCTCCAGTTGTGCTTTGGAGGAGTGCATTATACGCTTTGAGATCATGAGGAAAACGTGAAGTGGTAGTTCTTGAATAAACTTGATCACAACCATTGTCCAAATATGGAGATACGCGCTTTTCCCTGCACAGTGAGGCCATAAGAAACAACCGTCAGACAGATGTGAGTAAAATGAATATTTTAGCTGAGGTGTAGTGCAGAAAAAAGCTGCACAACACGAACTAGATTAAAAATCTGCAGAACATCTGTTTTTCATTTGCAGCAAATAAGTATATTCATGACGAATCAATCAATAAAATTCAGTCACTTTCTAGTAGTCGCCCTTAGAAGGAATCTTTTTATTTCTCCAGTAAAAATATTCGATACACGTCATGTTCCTGCGTAATGAAGTACTTTTATTTTCATACTTTGTTTCCAAACCGGGACTTTTATTTCTTTATTAAAGCTGAAGTTTTAGTACATTTAGTGTAGTGACTAAAGGACCAGAGTACTGACACTCCCGCAGATTATCGATCACTCTCTGATCATTTCTATTGCTCAGCTCAGTAGTAGTTGAGGTTTAGTCGGGCAGGACCAGGCTCGGCTCGGGTCACTTAGATTCAGGAGAGAAAAAAAGAAAAAAACCTCACCCATGCGTCCGGCCTCTGATCCGGCTGTGCTGCAGGACCGCCTGGAACGGAGACCGGGCCACACACGCGGTCAGAACCAGGGCAAGACCCAGGGCCAGCGCGCACACATTCATCTTCACTTTCTGGAGGTAAAACCTGCTGCTGGTGCTTCTTCTTCTCTTTCTTCCTGTGCTTTTTCCTCCTTCCCTCTCTGCAGCCCTCGGTCCCTACAGGGACCAGGACAGTCCGGCTTTATACACCGAAGAAAGAGGAGGAGTGGCGAGGAGGATGGGGAGGGGCGCACCAGAGCAGAGCTGGGAGAATCCTTTGTTGCAGAGAAGTACTAGTACAATTGTGTAAAATACTCCCCGGCAAGTTGAAGTTTTTAAGAGTACCCTGCAGTAACATGAGACTACTGCTTTGAATTCACGAGTCACCGATGATGATCGATATATTATTGGTTTATGTGTAGATTGTTCTTCACGAGTCGATCAAATATTTCTCTTTTATCTGGTGTGAATCCCTTACTTTGATCACGTTATATTGTCAGAATAAGTCATTATTTTATTAATTTCATTTAATTATATATACCAACAACCATTGATCCATCCGTTTTCTCAACCGCTCATCCATCCAGTTGAGAGTGGTGGTGTTTTCATGGGTGGGTAGGGGGCTGGAGCCAATCCCAGCTGTCACAGGGGAGAGGCGGGGTACACCCTGGATCACAGCTCTAACACAGAAAACAGACAACCATTCACACTCACATTCACAACTGTTTCTGGCCTATGGGAAAACGCAAGAGTACTCTGAAGAAACCCACGCAGACACGGGGAGAACACGCAAGCTCCACACAGAAAGTTAGTCTGTGTTTTGTCACTGAATTTTGAGATTTTTCAGTTATTATCTCGTGCAAACCAGACATTATCCCATGTGAATGAGTTCTCCTGTGCAAAGAACACATTTCGCGCAAGCGGAGTCACCTTCGTTATTGTCGTATGCAAATGAGCTGTCTCGTGCAAATCAGTCACTGTCTCGCGCAAATGAGTTAATAATATGAACAAAGTTAATGACTTGTTATGATATAATAATTGGTTTGCATGGTCTTTTCTTGTGAAAGAGTTGTTATCTTGTATAGATAACGGTGTTTTTGCTACGCTTGCCACAATTTATAATTCTTTCACATGGACATAATTTGCTGTAACACACTGCCTGTCTATGAATTTCATTGTATGGCCTTCAGGTAAAACTAAAACTTGACCCGCTGAGCTCTGGGGGCTGCACGCAACTACTTAGTGGTTTTATAATGCATGAGATGTTTTACTGTTCCAGTAAGATAAAAAAAAAAAAAGTCACCTTATGAGATCTCAGGGGCTCCACAGATTTGTAAAAACTGAAAATATGGTCGAATAAATTCTGAAATCCCAAATAAAATATGTGAGGATGAAATCAGTTTCACGTTTTTGCTTCACGTGTGTTTCCTTTTTTCCCTTTCAGACCCTGAAGTAATTTTGAGTGTTTCCACTGCATGGTTTGATGGTTCAGGTCACTAAGGTTCACAAAAAAAGGGATTATTTAAATTGAAGATGATGATATGAGATTTGCATATGATCTCATTGCCCTCCATCTCTCTCGGGCATTAAACAGCTGCAGCTCAGATTTGTCTTCTGACATTACTTCATACAGATGACATGATTTTTCTCCTCACATCAGCTCCTGAAACTCATACAGTCGGCCCACGTGTTCTCTGTGAACTGAGGCAGGGCTGAAGTTTTTCCATCTGTGTTCATCGTGATGGTGATGACACCGACGAATATCTCACACAGTCAGGGGTGGTTTTAACAAAGAAAAAAAATCTGTGTTTGAAACACGCACTAAAAGCCAAAAAGGCTGCTAGGAACTTTAATTTAATTTAATTTTCATCTCGTGTGCTGAAGTAAATGAATAGGAATGGACACCCCATCACCTTTTCCATCTCCCTTATATTTACTAAATCATACATAGAAACATCAGTATCCAGTAAAGATTCGAGATTATGGTGGCCACAGAAGATCTGCTGACATGAAGTTATTCACTTTGCCCTTTTCCTCTCATCTAAAAAGAACAAAAAACATACACATTCACTGACTACTTTATTAGGTACAGCTGTTGAAGTGTTTACTAACGTAAATATCTAATCAGCCACTCAGCCAACCACTTGGCAGTATCCAATGCCTTTAGGCATGTACATGGTCAGGATAAACAGTTAATGTTCAAACCAAACATCAGAATGTGGACAAAATGTGATTTAAGTGATATTTAATGTGGCATGGTTGTTTTTGAAAGACTGGCTGATCTGAGTATTTCAGAAACTGCTAAAATAATTTTCCAGAGCAACTATCTATAAGGTTTACAGAGAATCTGAAAAAGAGAAAATATACAGTGAGAAGCAGTTTTCTGAGAAGAAGTGTCTTATTGATGCCAGAGGTCAGAGGACGGGCTGATTCAAGCAAGGCAACAGTAACCACTAATAAGTAAATAACAATTCATTCCAACCAAGGTATGCAGAAGAGCATCTCTGAATACACAATATCTCGACGCACATGGACAGCAGCAGAAGATCACAGCGAGTGCAATTCCTGATGGCTAGGAACAGGAAACAGGCCAATGAGGCTCAGTTTCTGCTGGAACGTTCAGGATTTGATGCGGACAACATGAAATCATGGATCAGCGGTTTAGGCTAGAGCTGGTTGTGTGATGATGTGGGGGATGTTGTCCTTTAGACTTTACCAACTGAGGATTGTTTAAACACCACTCCTCATCCAGCTGTTTAGAACCACAGTGTAGCCATTGTCTGACAGCTGCTTCCAGCAGGATGACGCACCATGTCACAAAGCTCAGATTATCTTAGACTGGTGTGTTGAACATGACGACGAGTTCACTGTACTCAAACTTCCTCCACAATCACCAGATCTCTGTCCAACAGAGCACCTTTGGACGAGCAGCCTACAAATCTGCAGCAACTGTGTGATGCTGTCGTGTCAACTTTTACATGTAAAAAGTCAAGTTTAGGTCTGAAGGCAAAAGAGGATTCCACCTGGCACTGATAAAGTGTACCTAATAAAGTGTCTGGTGTTTTATTTATGCATGTGTCAATAAAATTAAAGAATAGATGATTCTCTGCTGGACAGATGTGCAGTATTATACAGAATTAGTGGATGTGAAATGATTTCCTGTATCTGTCATGTGCAGAATCACTCTGTTGGTGCTGCCTGTGGTGCAGAGGGTGGTCAGGATTTCAGACAGTTTCTTCAGTGATCTCTTCTCCAGCATAGTGGACATTTAAGTCTCATAGCATTTGTTTCCTCTGTTGCTTTTGAGTTGCCATTCCAGATGAAAAAACATCACAGTGGCCCAGTGGCTTTGTTTGAAGTCACAGTTTTTTCTCTTACTGGTCCATGAACTTAAATGTCTCTGACATGTCTGTTCCTGGCTTCAGATCGCCCTTTAAAAAAGAAAAAAAAAAGACTTTCTGTTTTCTGGGGTTAAATACTGATTTATTTTAGTTCGATGTGATTTTATATCTGAATATCTGAAAGTGGAAACCACTCCACATTTAAACTCCCTCTGCACAAAGACATAACGTGTCCATGTCTGTGTGACAGCTGCTCTTCATTTCCCCACACAAGCAGATTATCAGCAGGAAAGCATCACAGCAGAAAATTTAAACCTGCACGAGGAGATGTGAGCAGGCTGATAGGAGCAGTTTGGAGGAGGTGAACTGGACTGGAACTGGACCTCCAGGGTGGGCTTAAGTTGTTCCAACAAATGCGTCCTCAAATTTTCCAGATTTAAAAACAGCAGGAAGCAGGAAGTTGCTGCTCTGGTTTGCATTATGTAACTTTACAGATTATTCACTCTGACACAGATTTTTTCCACCAACTTCTCCTTCTGCTCCTCAGTGAAGCATCACAACAAAGATTTCTTCCAGACTTCTTTCTGAAGTGCCTACAGTTACAGTTAATGAGGAGCCATTTTAGCATGGGAGTCTGTGGGAAGTGATTCGCTTTTGGAGCCAGCCTCTTTAGTGGTGACTTCATTTCTCTGCCCCAGAGGGTGATGCTTGGCCTTGATGTTTTGGCAGTATTAGATCGTGGAGCTGTTTCAGAAACCTGTAGAGATCCTGTCAGGGCAGTAGGGGCAAAGGTGCAGGTTTGCTTTCATTTATAGTTACACTCTCAATAACAACTCGGTGTCATGATCCCTCCTGTTCTTCAGGTGGGGTACCTGTCATTGTGAGTGTGGGTGATCTCTTTCAGTGGCGGGCGTGGTCCAAGCAAACTACAGTCAGACGCACCACAGTCGATGCAGTTTATAAAACTGACTTCCACCAGATTTTTAACCTACTCATGTAGTAGTGGACTTATCCGCTTCTGTAATGCCTCTAGTATTATGCCCATCTGCAGCACTGTTGGTCTTGCAGAGGTGACAGCTTCTGGACGTTGCATGGGTTTAAATTTAAATTGTCTACACATGAGAAGTAGAATATCTCACTTTTTGTGGGCATGATCCCTTGAAACATGTGGGTCACAAACAGATTCTGATCTGTGGAAGAAGGTTGGTTATTACCAGACCAAACAACAGCCGAAGGTTTAACAGGAGCTACAACAGCAAGAGGAAGATACACTAGACTTATACTTACTAGAAGTTATAAAATGTAATTCAAATAAAAACAAAACAGTATTTCTGGCATACACAAGGCAAAACTTTGATGTATTATCTCAGATTTTAATTGTAAAAACGCAAAATTCTGAGTTTTTAATTATTTATTAATTTTTTAATCACAAGTGAATATTAGGAAGTTGAAATTTCTAGATAAAACCCTGAAATTTCCATTTGAGTGCAAAATATTTTTCCCATAAAACACAGAAAAACACACACGATTGTAATAAATATGTGATAAAAGATCAATATCGTTTTAACGTCTCCATATTCAGTAGCCGTTTAGATTCCCTCCGCGCCGCTAGGGGGCGACATAGCCACCAATTCATGTTTCTGCGTCAGAGGTTAAAGGTTGTGAGTCTGACACCGCCACATGCATGTTGTTGATGTTGGAGACTGGAGAGATTTTCCTTACCTCGGCTTGTTTTTTCACGGTGGGTTTATTATTTTTGTTATCGTTTTATTTTGTTCTCGTCGCGTATTAAAGTTTCTTTAGCTTAAAGCAAGCTAGCACGTCTTGTTCCATTTTCGGACACCCTGTAGCCTCGGCGTCTTCATCCCTCTCACACTGAGCAAGTACTGGACAACAAACCAGCTGTTTAAAATGTTAAATGTCTTTAAAAAACTTTTGCCATCATCACTTTTATTTATTTATTTTACTGTTTATGTGTAAAAAACGTTCAGTCCTGACTCAGAAACCTTGCTAACAGCTTAATACGATTCCTTACATACATAAATATTCCTGTAAGGAGGCTCGAAGTTATTTTCACGCCTTTGAATAGTAATTAAACTCATGTGAAACAAGAATGTGTATTTATATATTTAATGTTTATGAATCTGGAGAAATGTAAACAGTTAAAATAGCCTTGATAAATACAGTTGCAGTCGTTCGTAAATAACCCAGTATTGATGAGGATACATTATTTTTATTATTTTATTTTATAATTTGTTTGGGCACTTTTAAGATTTGTTTCCCATCATAAGGCAAAACTAAAAATAACTTTTTATTTTCTATGAAATGTAGAATTGTTCCTGCATTATTTTTTTCATATGTGATATTTTCTGATTCTATTGTTAGTTTTTTTGAGTGTACCATCTCATTTGAGAGCAAACTAAAAAATGTGTATGGAGAATATAACTAAAGGGAAAAACAAACTAAGTATGTGACTTCTTTAGATGAAATTTTCAGCTGATAACATCCATTTCTTTCTTTGTTGTACACTTT
The DNA here is from genome assembly GCF_057381915.1 of Diplotaxodon limnothrissa. Lineage (NCBI taxonomy): Eukaryota > Metazoa > Chordata > Actinopteri > Cichliformes > Cichlidae > Diplotaxodon > Diplotaxodon limnothrissa. The sequence goes on along the minus strand of NC_140597.1, from coordinate 9,642,658 downwards.
AGACTTTCAAATTAATAACGCTGGTTTAAAAGATGAGGTTGAATGGATATGAGACTTTTCCAGTAAAACAAAACAAATGCAAACGTCATTTTCTCCACATTCAGCATAGTTATTCTATATTTCCCTCCAATATTATTAAGTGTTGAGTTTTAAAACTGAAACACAGATCTTGTGGTTTTAATCTGTGGTAATTTAGGTAAAAACTCTTTCAACCAAACATTTATTTTTTGCCTAATTTGTACCAAATATACTGTGTCAGGTCTCCTTTGGCACTTGGAGGCAGGTCCTGAGGTGAAATGAGGAATCTGAAACTTCTGAAGAGCCTTCAGAGCTCGGAGCTGCAGGGTCCAGGCTCGCCCCAGTGTTTCTCTGTGCGGGCGGACACCGGCTCGCTGCTTATCGCCTCTCAGTACTGCATCACAGAGTACGACCCCCGGACAGGCCAGGTGAGAAGCGATGATGTAACACTAACACACTGGAAATACTATGAAGTGCTGTTAATACTCAACAGGGTGTAGTTTAGCGTGATTCAGTGAGGAGACGGATGTGTTTCAAGTGTCCAAATTTGAATATTTAAGTGTAACATATGTTTGCCTCAAGGTGCACCTGGAATTTCTTCATACCTGTTCTGTTTGGGACTTGAACAGGGCGTCTTTCTTATAAGCTTTCAGCTCTTCCCCGTTTTTCTTCGGCAGGTTATCAGTGAAGCCTCTTTGACAGCAGACGGTTTCCTTCCAGAGGACGGCAGCGGGGTTGTGGTCGGACTTCAGGACCTGGCTGAACTGGAGTCTGCATGTTTGGCCACAGCAGGTGGTGATGTCGTCCTCTTTAACCTCAACACCTGCCAGGTTAGTAATGCTCAAAGTCAGACAGATTTTTAAAACTTGTGTCCCCCAAAAAAATCTGAAGTTAGGTTCAAGCTCTGGTTATGATCAGGGGGAAAGAAGTTAGGACAATCGGGGTCCTCAGTAAGTGTGCTCTGATCCACAGCTGGAGTGCGTCGGCAGTGTTGATAGGGGCCTCACCTCGATGAGCTGGAGTCCTGATGAAGAGCTTGTGATTCTCACTACTGGTCAGTATGTTATATAATCATCAGAAATGCTGATGATTTCCATATTGAGCAATATTTCTTAGATTAGAAACCATCACAGATGAAGAAAAGTTCATCTGTGATGGAATGTTCAATATTTGGAGTTTTTTTTTTTTTAAATTTTGTGACACATCATAGCTTAGGTAATTATTGATCACACACAGTTTATAGGTGTTGTGGTTGAGTCACTAGTGTTTTGTGTTCACAGGCCAGGAAACGATCATCATGATGACTAAAGACTTTGAGCCGATCACAGAGGTTGGAATCCACCAGGACGATTTTGGTGAAGGTACGGTGACTCTAAAAAAATTAGTGGTCTCCCAGCTGAGTATCAGGAGCTACTCAGGTTCACCAGACGGTGATGTGCTCACCCACATAAGTTTGTTTTGCAGGGAAGTTCATCACCGTGGGCTGGGGGAAGAAGGAGACTCAGTTTCATGGCTCAGAGGGCAAACAGGCAGCACAGAGGAAGATCCAGGTCCCTTTTAATTACTCAAATATTTGAGTTTATAAAAAGAAACTGTAAAGTCAAGTTGATGATTTGATCATGTGCCTGCAGGAGGTGCAACCTGCTGTATCATGGGACGACCACAGGCCGCGGGTGACGTGGCGAGGGGACGGGCAACTTTTTGCCGTCAGTGCCATCTGTCCCCAAACTGGAGCCAGGAAGGTCAGAGTCTGGAACAGGGAGGGTGTCCTGCAAGCCACCAGCGAGCCCATCAACGGCCTGGAGCAGGCGCTCTGCTGGAAGTAAGTTAGTTCATTAGTTTTCCCCCTTTCTCTCTCTGGAGAACTTTTATAAATCTGAAGCACACTTATTGTTGTCTGCTTCAGACCTTCAGGCAGCCTGATAGCAAGCACTCAGCGCCATCCCAACAAGCACAGCGTGGTGTTCATGGAGAAGAATGGGCTGCTGCATGGAGACTTCGCTTTGCCGCTCAGTAAAGCCCAAGCCAAGGCATGCTCATCGAAATCACTCTTTCTGCACGAACACTGCAGCTTCTGATCCAGTGGAGAGTTTAATCAGATCATTGCACTGTGTTTGTGTTTTTAGGTGAAGGAGCTCCTGTGGAACAGTGACTCCGCTGTTTTAGTCGTCTGGTTGGAGGACATGAGTGCTGGAGAGGACGGACAGGCCAACGCTTACAGTAAGTTCACCATCAGATTTAGTGAACTGTCTGCCACAGATGCCACCAGCTGCAAACTCATTTTTGTTAAGAAGCAGGAACAGGAAAAATACCGTTAATGTGGAGAGTGTTGCATGTTGTAGTCAGTCAGAAAATCAGGAAACAAAAAAAGTGTCTTCGCTCTGCAGTCCAGCTGTGGACAGTGGCAAACTACCACTGGTATCTGAAGCAGAGCCTGGAGTTTGGACCAGACCCTCAGAAGGTGCCAGTTTGTGTCTGCTGGGACCCGGAGCGCCCCCTACGGCTCCATGTGGTGACCCGGAGCTGGACCAGTATCACCTACGACTGGGGCTGGACAACAGAACGGAGCACCGGACTGGACGCCACTGACAACGCCAGCGTGGCTGTGATTGATGGAGGTAAGGGTCAATGAAAGATGAGAGGGTGCTCAGTTGTAGATTTATTCCAGCATGGTGTTAAGATTTACCAAAATCCCCTCAGAAAAAATCTTGGTGACGACCTTCCGGCAGTGTGTGGTTCCTCCTCCCATGTGTTCCTTCGAGCTCCAGTTAAAATCACCGGTTAACCAGGTGACCTTTCTGTGCCAGCCTGAGGGAACCAATCAACTGGCAGCATTCACCGCAGATGGACAGATTTCAATCTACACCCAAGGTGGCTTAATAAAAACAAATTAATCTGTTAATTTTCCTTCAGAAAAAAAGTTGAAGTTTAAGGATTCATGTAGTTTTAGAATGTAACACCTTTTAAAATCTATTCATCAAATGCATAAAAGCGATGTTTACCGGATGTTAAAACCAGAGAGCGTTTACTTCTGAAATAAAAATGAAACTTCTAAATTTAAGTGAAAATACAACCTACTTAAAAGAAAAAATCATAATACTTAAAGTTTTGTGGCTAGAAGAAGACCTATGTGACTGTGTCTTAAATTTTTTTTGTCTCATAAACATGACTTTATCTTCCTGCATGATTCCAGATTCAGGAGAAAAATCAAACAAATTGGCAGATGGGTTCAGGGTTGTGTCTCATCCTCTCATCCTGCAGAAGTCCTTCAGGTAACACAGTCTTCAGACACACATTCTCATTTTCTTCACCTGATTAGGCTGTTTCTAGAGTTTCCCCAGATTTTTCTCCCTCCTGTAGACCGGCAGTTCTTCAGGATGTTCCTCTGGCTCTGCGGCAGCTGCTGTGGCTGCAGGATGAGCTGTTTTTGGGTGTCAGTCCTGGTCTGCTGCCAACCTCCTCCACCCTGCTGATGCTCCGCCCCAGTCAGGATGGTGGTGATACCCTCACTGTCAGGTCTGCAAACTAAGAAACCTCCTGCAGCCCCGTAAAGCTTGTAGCGTGTCACAGATGTCATTAACAATTAATCTTTCTAATAGTGATTTTCTGCCTCAGGTCTGAGGTGGAAGTGGACGGTGTTGTGGTCAGTGTGGTTCATTCCTCTCAGACAGGAACTGTGGCCCTGCAGCTGGAGGATGGACGGATCAGGAAACTGATCTGGGGTCAGCAAACGTACCTTTATTCATGCGTTTTAGCAACTGATCCATGGGTTGGGGGGTTAATTTTCCTTTTTTCATTTTTCTGACATGTTGATACTTTCCTTTGAAGCTTGTTGTACATGTAAGGAAGCTGTATCAGTTTACAGGAATAAATGTTTTATTTCTGTATATTTCTGTGTAGATTGTCAAGAGCCATCAGTGGAGGACTGGCAAGACTCCAGCAGCTGCAGCATCAACTTTCCTGTTCCCTGTGTCCAGATGGCCCTCTGCAGCATCGGCGGAGAGGTAGAAACTCACCAGCATGTAATTAATTACATGAGTAATTGTCTCTAAGTTCTAGTCTGCAAGCCTGATGCTCATGTATGCTTTTGCTTTTCATCCTCAGGAATATCTGCTCGGCTTGACGGAGAGATCTCACCTATATGCTGGAGACTCAGAGGTCTGCATTTTTCTTTCTTGTTTCATTGGCAGTGAAGAAGCAGCAGAGCTTATTAGAAATATGTGCATTTGTCTCTGCTTACTTTCAGCTCGCCTCTAGTGTTTCTTCCTTTGCGATTTGCAACGACTTCCTCCTCGTCACCACGCACTCACACACCTGCCGCTGCCTCCAGCTGATCACGCTCACAGTGAAAGGTGGGAGTTTTTCCTCCTCTTAATAGGCCTTAGAGACCAGGGCCCGTATCCCTAAAGATTCTGAGAATCCTCTCAGAGAGCTCCTAACTTAACCTAAAAATTCCTTGCCAGGAGTTTTAGCTTAGAAGTGATTCCAGAACATTTTCAGTGAACTCTGAGCAAGGAATGGATGGAAAATCCTATCTTAGTGAGGAGGTGTGGTTGACCCCGTTGCTAGGTATGAGTCATCATTTCAAAAGCCGTGATTGGTTGATCCTACAAGTTTGATGGAAATGAGCTTTTGGTGATAATGAGCAAAGGATGTACCCTCAAATCAATAAACATATTATATACTCTAATCTTATGCTGACTGTAATTGTAAATAATATTTCACATTCAAGAAAATATCTGGAAAATGAATAGTAAGCTGTAGGGGTTATAGCCATTAGAATCTAAAATATGTGAAAACTTAAACTCATTACACCCTGTTCAAATAATGATTCGTGTCTTATTTGCTCATATTAATATCCTAGCTGGCATATTTTGTACTTTCACTCCCATATGGACCCCGTTGAAAACAAGATGGCCTATCTCAAGAGGCTGTCCTTAATGAAGTAGAAATCACAACGTTACAAGTCCAGTGTGGTCTTAACGAGGGTAACACGGCTCAGCTTTTAGCAATGTCTGTGATTGCAGACCCAAGTCATCACTGCTGCATTGTTGCATTTTCCCGGTTGCCAAATACCTCAGGGTTGTGATTACTTTCGTCTCCGGTGTAATAGCGTTGTGGCGTCGAGTTGGTGAAGTAATTGCATCTCTAAGGAGATCCACCACAAACATGATTCCTGCACGATCCAATCTGTAGCATCTCAATAATTCCCTGTCATCCAGTGTTTGCAGGACATCTCTCCTGCCTCTTCTGTTGGCCATTTTGTGCAGCTGCTTAGGGGAACTCCTAAGCCACTAAAAGTCCTCTTCCCTGCTCTTAGCAGATCTCGCCTTAGGAGCCCTTTTAAGCGCTAGGAATCTTGAGGAATAGCTTTTATATTAACTGGGATTGTCGTGTCACTTTTAGGAGAAATTCTAAGAAAACGTCATGACTCTGAGAATTTTCTTAGAATTTGGCCGCTAGGAGCCACTTTTTGCACAAAGATTCTTTAGGGATACGGGCCCAGGTGTGAAAGTAACAATCATGATGGTTCATGACCTGGGCCCTATTTCAGGAAGCCGGTTTAGAAAACTCAGAGTGAAAAACGATACTCAGGGTTGAGTAACCCCGACCTGTCCAACTCGGAATATTCGGTTTCAGAAAGGCTGATAACAATTAGTTCAATCAACGCGGAGTTGCTTTAACCCCAAGTTAAACGCGCGCACGAGGATACATAAAGCCCTGATTAGTGGAGCACAGATTAAGCGAGTCACCATGGAGACGGAGGGAAAGAAGGCGCGGTCAATGTATTTTACAGCACTTGAGGCTGAAATTCTGATGGCAGCATATGCCGATAACATGCAAGTTTTGCGGAAAAAAAGTAACACAGCCTCAGCTGCAAAAGAAAGGGAGCATGCATGGCAAAACATAGCCGACAGAGTCAATGCGTGAGTGTTAATATAAACATTGATCTAGGGATTTCCACTCATTCAACACGTTATTTTATTATATTTTATTTTATTTTATATTTTATACATTTTATTTTGTGATGTGACGTGAGCGCAGGTGCAACCCAACAGGCCCCAAACGTTCCTGGCAGCAAGTAAAAATGAAATATAAAAATATAGTCCAAACAGGTGAGGTGTAATTGTATTATGAGCCATAGTGCTTGGTCTGTTTGTCCCATGTAAATCAATTGCAGTTAGAGGCTACATTAGTTTTCTTTCTGTAAGCACTTATTGAAATTATCTGAGCACATTACAATTACATATTTGCTTACTCTGTAAGCTCAAATGTGACCCGTTATAGCCAACAGAAAAAAAGCGGAGGCCCGAAAAACAGGTGGGGGTCCTCCACCACCACCACTCACAGAGCCTGAGCAGTTGGCTTCCACATTTGTGATAATGTTGGCAGCATCACATATGATCTTCACAGTGCAGAGAACACAAATTAGCATCCATTACTATAATGAAATAATTTGTTAGTTTGAAATGCTACAGGGAACTATGTACCTGCACATTAATGCTGTGGAAAGACTTCCTGTTCACATAGTCTCCTTCATTTACTGAAGGAGCAATGATTGGAATGTGAGTGCCATCTATACAGCCAATCACGCCTGGGAACCCTGAAAATAAATGTAAAATTTAAGTAGTAGTTCAAGTATCACCACATCATGAATTAAGTTTCGTTCATCCTGCTACCTGCAATTTTGTGGAATCCCTCTTTGATAAATCTTGTGGGTCTGTGACCGGGGAACACCACAAACGAGTACAGGAGACGTTTCAGTGCAACTGTAACATTCCTGACTGCCCGACAGACGGTAGCCTTGGAAACGTGCTCAGCGTAACCAATATTATACAGAAAGCTCCCGTTTGCAAAAAACCGAAGTGCAATACAAATAATATGTACAGAACTGAGAGGATGTCCGCGATGTGTCACATGAGCAATATTAGGCCTGAGGATGTTATCCAAATAAATTATAGATTGTGCTGAGAAACGGTGACGTTCACACAGGAAATCATCAGGAAATGATAAAATGTCCAAACGCGCTCTGATCACTCTCTCCCGGCGGAGAGCTCTGCGGAGAATTTGGGCTTCAACATCTACTGGCTCTTCAAGGAAGGAGCACGCCATGTCTGACACTTCCTACTGTCAGGTTTCTGACAAAGAGGCGGAGAAGGTCAGGGTTAGTTGAAGTAAACCTGCTAGGGGGCAGGTTAGCTTCACGGAGTGTGTCGTCATAGTAACTCACTCAGAATTAATCTAAACTCGCTTTGTGAAACCGAAAACCCAGAGTTTTCGTTAACTCAGGGTATACTTACTCAGAGATTGCACTAAACCGGCTTCCTGAAATAGGGCCCTGGTGGATAGAAGCCTCTGAGTGTTTTCAGTGTCATCATCTTGGTGTTTTAACATTGCACACTGGCTGTGTGATCATACCATGGTTTATGTAACAAGGACCATATTTACTAAATGAACTTGAAAATAGTGCTTTGAGCTCATAAACCTGTCAGTAAATGTTTACTGAGGCTGGGGGACGGTTGGAAGTGAGGGGACTGAACACTTCTATGCGCTCAGAAACCTTTTGGGTATTAGACTCCAGACACTTGCCCTTTAGGCTCCAGTCGCAACCTTGTCCCAGGGAAGCTAAGGCCTAATTATCATGTGGTCTTTTTCTAGTGTTTTATATACAGTACCAGCCAATTAAAAACAAATAAAATGCTGTTTGTTTGTTTTTTTCCTTTAATTTTGTTTTTTCCCTTCCTGGGTCCACTCCATTTGCTTTGTGCAGTTTTTCTTTTTTAAGGCAGACATATTTGTCCCTCAGGTTTTTCCCCTTCTTTGTACATTCCCTCACATCAATTCTGATCTTTTTAGCAGGAATCTGCTGACATTTGTGAGTCTTTATATTGATGCTATAATTTTCTTTTCTTATTCTGTTGTGATGATCGTTAATCTCTTATTGAAAAATTCAAAAACTGCAGTGAAAAAGTAGCGGGAAATGTGCAGGATCAGGATGAATTGCACTGAACAGGCTCATCACTGTAGTTGTGGGCTGCGCTGACCCAGAGTGTAGTAATATTTCTCAAGAGGTGCACGTCAGGTTACAGCGTAGATTTCCCGCTGAAGCATAAATCCCTGCTAACTGTGCATCGTAATCGTCATGGTTTTTAGTTGGGAAAGAGCCCACTGTGGGTCAAGTATGATTTGTTTCCACAGGTGGAGGAGTTTAAGTATCTTTGAGGTCTTATTTTCTTAACTGAGGGAAAAGCAGAGTCGGCGATCAGTCTGTAGTACAGATGCTATACTGGTCTGTTGTTGTGAAGAGGGAGCTGAGCTAGAAATTTACTCCATCTGTTTGATCTATGATCCATGTTATGTGTGATCCATGTTTCTACATGGATCACACATAAATGTTCACCTACAGCCATGAGCTCTGGCTATTGACTGTAAGAATGAATCACCAATACACTCAAATGGGTTTCTGGGCTCTTCCATAAAGAAGAAGTGAGTAGCTTGGTCATTTACAGCTCACTGTAGCTTGGACATAAATGTTTTTCATTTACTGAGCAAGGTCTTCTTTCTTTGTGTGTAATAGTGATGGTGAGCTGAGTGAACTTTGACCCCACAGGGTTGCAGGCGGCTCTAGCCTCCGATGGCGGTCAGAATGATCAGAATGATGAGACACTTAGACGAGTGGAGAGAGGATCCAGGATCGTCACTGTGGTGCCACAAGACACCAGAGTGATTCTGCAGGTCACACACACACACACACAAGCCCGTTCAGCTATCTTAGTGAGGACCTTCATTGACATAATGGTTTCCCTAGCCCCTTACCCTAACCCTAACCATCAAAAATGAATGCCTAACCCTTACTCTTACCCTAAACCTAACCATAATCTAATTGTAACCCTGCCACTAAAACCATATTTTGACTCTCAAAAATGCCTTCAAACGTGTGGGGATTTTGATTTAAATTGTGTCCATCCAGATGCCTCGTGGGAATTTGGAGACCATACATCACAGAGCGCTGGTGCTGGCTCAGCTCAGGAAGTGGCTGGATAGGTGCGTTTGAGATCGTCTTGTTATGTTCTTTCAGAGAACATTAAGGTTCTGATATCCAGAGCCAAGACTAAACATTTTACACTAAATCATAAAAATGAGACGTGTTTGCGTAGGTGATGGCCTTCTTTTTAAAATTTTTGATCCTTTTTATTCATGGAGTTTATCTTTAAAATATATTCTGTTTATGGCTAAAATTCAAAGTTATTTCTGTTTGTTGCTATGAAACAGTTGGAAGAATTTAGAAAGTTTTAGTACACAGTTCATGCGGGATCTGAGAGTACAAATGACTGTAAACATATGTGCACCTGACATTTCTGAAGAAGAGCTTTTAAAAATGTCTCCCTTTCTACACTTCCAAAAAGTTTGAGAACCAGACATCACACCTCTAAATACTGTAGCCGAAATCTCAGCAACAACCTTCTGCTCCCAGGCTGTGATGATCTGTTCCATTACCTTTTTTTTAAACCCTTTAAATTAATTAATTAAATCTTATAAATAATGTGTTAAGACTGAAAACATTCAACTTGTTTTTTTTATAACCAGTTTGAAATTCAGAGACGCCTTTGAATGCATGAGGAAGCTGAGGATCAACCTGAACTTCATTTATGATCACAACCCAAAGGTTTGTTCTGCGTCTTTATGTGTAGTTTTATAACTTTTTATTTTCCTTTAATGTTCAGGGCAGGCAGTTTATTTAAAATGAAGCTAAAGTATATAGTAATATCTACTATTAGTCACCAAAAGTGATGTGAATATATTGCAAAGCCAGAGAAGCTGCAGGAGGTTTCTGTGCATAGACACTGAAAGACGGATGGATGGGTGGATGTTTCTAAGCTATAACAAGGCTGTGAATGAGTAAAAACAATGTTATTTTTCTTCAAAGGCTTTCCTGGAGAACATAGAGACCTTCATCAAACAGCTCAGCTCCATCAACCACATCAACCTCTTCCTCACTGAACTAAAGTAAGACTTTTCAAAGAGGTCAAAGGAATACATTCTCACCTTAAAAGAAAAATGACTGTATGGTGTGACATCACCTGCTGTTTTTAAAAACTGCTGTTTTTACTGCATTTTAAAGACTTGGCATCAACATTTCAGCCACAAGTTATCCTATTGGAAAAGAATGTTTAGTATTGGTGCAGTGCATAGAAACAGATGCCTGCTAATTAGTACTAACTGATTAATTAAAATACTAGAATTTAATAAAGCTGAAAATATTGGATGTTGACATTGAGTCATATTATTTGTTAGATCCTTTGTTTGTGGGTTTTCTCCGGGCACTCCAGTTCCCTCCCACAGCCCATAGACTTGCATATTGGTTTAACTGGTGACTGTAAATTGGCCATACGTGAAAAGATGGATGCCTGGATCAAAACAGTTTTGTATCAGGCTGTAAACATGTTTATTTCTGCTGTAAAGAGATTTTAACATGGGCGTCTACGGGGACTGACTCACTGCTGGAGCCTCAAGTGGACATTTTAGGAACTGCAGTTTCTTATTATTTGTGCATTTGTTTCGATCTTTAATCCCTGAAGGTTGCAGTTTGTTTTTTTTTTTTTATTTAAACAAAAAAATAATTTCTTCCGTTTTTTACTCAGAGAGGAGGATACGACCGGTAGTATGTACCCCCGTTCTGAAAGCAGCCCGGTCCAGCCTCAGCCTGCCTCGAAGCAGAAGAAAGTGGACGTGGTGTGTGATGCTTTACGGAGTGTCATGGATTCAATGGATCCAAACAAGTCAGTGAAATCTTTTTTTTCTTAAATGATAGTAAACATATTAATGTAACAAACTGTACTATTTGCGATCTTAAAATAGCTGAAAGTAAAACTAGGAAGGATTAGAAATGTTCAGTAATTGGATCATTTGATGGGAGCAGTGGGACATAAAACAATTCTCCTTTCAGGTTCTGTCTGTCCATCCTTACTGCATATGTGAAGAAGACTGTTCCTGAGCTGGAAATTGCTCTGCAGAAGGTCCACGAGCTTCGAGGTGAGCACACCTTAGACCCATCGATGACCTTTCTGTCTGTACTTGCTCTGATCCTTCACTCAGTGCTCTGTGTGTGCATTCCTATTTAGAGAACCCTCCTAAAGCTCCTGGTGCTGTGAGTGCTGAGGAGGCGTTAAAGTACCTCCTCTTCCTCGTCAATGTCAACGACCTTTATGACTACTCGCTGGGAACATACGACTTTGACCTCGTACTCATGGTGGCGGAGAAATCCCAGAAGGTAGGAGACTGCAGGGGAAGAGGAACCACCAGACTTTACCTCAGTGCCATGATATACTATATACTTTATACAGAATCGTTGATAGTGAGATCAGTAAATAAGTTAGTGGATCATCAGGATGTGTTATTTAAAATACGTTTTACATTATTTCTAATAATGATAGACCATTTGATTTTTTTTTTTTCAAACATTAAACAGGAGACTTTAATGCTCTGAGAGCCTGTGGTGTAATCAGGGGAAAGAGTATCAGTAAATTTGGTGTGAATTAAAGACTTTTCCATGTCCAAAGTTTTGAGATCTTTATTTTTTGTGCAGCAACAGAAAGGTTAATCTTTCACATTGTGTATAGAGTAAGGATACAGCTGATTCATGTTGCTATCTCCTCAATCCCTGCAGGACCCCAAAGAGTACCTGCCTTTCTTGAACATGCTGAAGAGCCTGGAGCCAAACTACCAGCGCTACACCATCGACAAACACCTGAAGCGCTACAGAAAGGCCCTGCACCATCTCAGCAAGTGTGGTCAGTCCGCTTGTGCCTGTCAGCTTGGTCTTATCTTACTGAGAGTTGCTGTTTTTGGAAACTCTGCCAGAATCTTTTTAAGTTACATGATGAGTGTTTTTGTACAGGAGAGGAACATTTTCCTGAAGCTCTGCAGCTCGTGAAGGAACAGAAGCTCTACAGTGAAGCTCTGAGACTGTACTCAGCAGACAGCGCTCACTACAAGGTACGCACACAGCTCAGGACTGTTTCAGGTCCGTGTCGAGCTGAACCCAAACACTGCAACATGACACATGCATTCATGACACTGATCATAGTTTTTCAAATCACTAATACCAGGAATGACAAACATACACCCACAGAAGGGTTTAATCTGGCCCCGAGGATAGTTTTGCAGAAAAAATGGAAAATAAAATGGCATAAAAATCATCAAGGCTAAATCACGATGAAAGAGGCTTTCTGAGCTGTTTATTATTTCCAGGCCAGAGGTCTGATTCTTTGTCAGTTTTACAGCCTTTTTTCTGACAAAGACATCCCACATTGTCTGCCATGCCACACAAAAGTCAGGTGGTTAAACCCAAAAGAGCCGTGCTGATGGGGCTCTTTGATTTACTAGTGGAATTTCTTTGTAATGACTGGATGGATGTGGGAAAACTGAGGCATTTTGTTGAGATTGTGCTTGTTTTTCCCAGACTCAAGTTTTATAAAAGATAATTTGTTAAATGTGAAATTTGTCAGTGTTGTGTTCTCAGTCATCCACAGATCTGGATGGAGTGAAACATTTGAAACATTTCACCTCATACAGCTGTAAACACTGACTCTCAGGTATTTAACCCCTTGCAGGGTTGTCTCCTTGTATGCTGTGCAGTGCAGGGAGGAGCGTTTGGACCTTTTACATAGGAGAGACTGAACAGCCACGGCACAACATGAGGCCCAGGACTCAGCTGTACTCTCCTCTTTCCTTTAAGTGCAGATGTTTACATTTTGGACTGAGTAGACACGACACGTGGTTTAAGCAAAAGAGGCCATGTAGATCCACTGTGATTGACCATCATCAAACAGAGGTGGTGGTCTTCAACACCAGCTGATGGTGTTGAAGTATAACACAGACTTGAGATGCTTTACCAGGCGATTTGGCCCACACTCGCATCACACCGTGGCCTCTGTGACTGCAGTGAGCCACGTCTTGGGTTACGTGAGGTTCAGTTTGAGTTAAAGACACCGAAGCCTTTTGGATGAAAGCTGGACAGATCTTAAGACATTAAATATAAAAGTTTTTTCTTAATTTAAAGAAAAGGAGAACAATTTTAAAAAGTTTTTATTTTATTATTAGAGGTAATTTAAAGAAGAGAAATCAGACTACAAATGTCTTAAAAACATTTTTAAGAATAAAAAGGCACCGAGCAAAGTCTAATGGATGAAATTAACACAAATATAAATAGAGAATTTATTTTACATTCTTCGATAATCAAACCTCATTTCAAATCTCACTGTGGCACTTTACGCTGTGAATAAGGTCACACACATAAATTCACCCGTAGAAAGCGCTCACCTGTTCACCCGGTCTTGTGTTTATATGCTAGTTAATTTTGACACTTTGCTCTTTGACCTCAAGACACTGAGCTGTGCCTACGCCGAGCACCTGGTGGAGCAGCAGCAGGCGGAGCAGGCCGGCCTGCTCCTTTGGCGATGTGGAGAGCCAGCACGGGCCCTGCAAGCTTTTGCCACCAGCTCCAGCTGGAGGAACGCCATCTGCGTGGCGCAGCAGATACCGCTACCACCCGACCAGTTAGCTCTGCTGGCCAGAGACCTGGCAGGTAATCATAAGAACAGGTGGTCATGTGACCTGGAGATTAAGTGGAAAGTCAAGAAGCCACATCGCTGCTGGATTATATTTCCAGTGAATGTTTCTGCTTTGTTCCTTTGTAGAGAAGCTGAATGAACAGAGGCGCTACTCAGAAGCTGCTCTGCTGTTGGACCAGTATGCTAAAGTAAGCTCTTCTGCAGCCATGACCAACCTGAGAAATTCTGATACAGCTAAAGGTCATCCAGCAGTGTAGCACTTCCTGCCTGCAGTTGCTAGCCAAGGTCTGAATGCCTGATTTTCCTTTATTCCCACAGGACTGTGAGGAAGCCATCTTAGCTCTAATCACTGGGGCATCCTGGGAGGAGGCGCTCCGATTGGTCAGTAAATAAACCGCCATCTCTTGGGCCTTTTCACTTTGCCTTCACCTTTCTTTTTACACAATAGAACACAAATATTTCCTCTGCCTGCCTCAGATTTACATGCACAACAGACAGGACATCACTGAAACCAACCTGAAACCCGCCATATTAGAAGGTAAGAGAAGTTCAGTCTCTTATTTTATTGAACCATGCTACTAAGAAAGAGGGCAGCCATACAAAGAGGGCATAGTCTTAGCATGTTGATGTTTTCCATCAGCTGTAAACACCCAAACCTCCTTCCTGGAGGCTCAGGTTGGGACTTTCACCCGACACAAGACCCGCCTGGCTGTGGTTCGAGAGCAGAAAGAGAAAGCCAGACTGGACATGCTCGGTGAGAATCGGACTGAATTAGCGGTTTTTGTGTTATCTAACGTGAACGTGTTGTGACCCGACCTTTTGTCCGCCTCACCAGACGAAGACGGTCCAGACTGTGCTGACGCTGAGCTTTACTCTGAAGCCAGCAGTGTGATGACCAATTCCAAATACTCTCACAGTAACTCCCGCATCTCCTCGTAAGCCAGCCGCTTCCACCTTAAGAGTTTGTCAAGCGTAGCCCAGCTGGAAAATACTTCAGCTTTGTTACTGATGGAATGTTTGTCAACGTGCTCGCAGGAGATCATCGAAGAACCGGCGGAAAGCAGAGAGAAAGAAGCTCAGCTTGAAGGAAGGAAGCCCAATGGAGGACAGAGCACTGATGTTCGCCCTGGCTGAGATCATCACTACTGTGGACAAAATGAGAGGTACGACTATGGAACAAAAACATCAGCAAACAGTTGTTGGTCCACATTTAGTGCTGCTCCCCTTCACAAGGTTTTTCTTTATAATCATTCCTCTTGTTTGAACTCGACATCAAAAGATTAATTCCTGGTCTGACTTGGTGTGCAATTTAAACATAGTAAGTAGAAAAGTTTTACTGCTCACATGCACACGTCTTGTTTTAATACAGAATTCAAGACTTGTATAAGTCACTGTACCCTTCAGTGATGTTACATCCATCTAGGTGAAACCTTATTTGTTAATTCCCCCTGACAGAGGAAGTCCACAACCTGCTGAAGGTGTTGGTGCTGTTCCAGTTTGACAAACAGGCAGAAAAGCTGCAGCTGACCTACGATGAAGCTCTGCAGATGATGGAGGCAGCAGTTCCTGAGGTGTGGCCTGAAGGCCTGCAGACCAGCCAAGCCCCGGTAAATATAGTTCTTATCATTGTCTTTAACAGTCTTTCTGCACATTTGGCTTTGTGCATTAGTATGGATCTAAAGATCTATCTTACATGAATTTACATGAACTTACATGAATCCTAAATACACTAAAAGGACCTTTTATGAAAGAGAACAAATAAAGGGAGCTGGTCACCCTGCCTGGGATAAGGGTACACTATTTGGGGGGTTTGCACTATTCAGCCTTCCTGGGAAGATGTATGGCAGGGTACTGGAGAGGTCTCTCCATTAGTCGAACATCAGATTCGGGTTTTCGTCCTGATTGTGGACCGCTGGACCAGCTCTTTATCCTCCTGAGGATATTTGGGGTGTGTAGGAGTTGCCCAACCAGTCGACATGTGTTTTGCAGTCACTGAGAAAGAATTCAAACATGTTTCTCGGAGGAATCTGTGGTAGTTTCTTCAGGAGGTTCTTCAGAAGTATGACATATCTGACTTATTGCTATGAGCTGGCCTCTCCTTTAGAGTGAGGGTTTAAATCATTTGGGAGGGACACAGAGTCGAGTCGTTACTCCTCCACATCGAAGGAGCCAGATGAGTTGGTTTGGCATCTGACTGTGATGTCACCTAGGCAAGGTATTGTGGACATGTCCTACCGGCATGAGTGTGGGCCTTTTCCTTAACGTCATTCCCTCCTTTCCTGCCCACTCCACTGACCTGTCATAAAAATGACAAAGGCCAAAAATAAATCTTAAACTTTTCCTGCTCTGCAGCTCACTGGGCCAAACTCCACGGCAAACAGCATCATGGCTTCTTTCCAACAGCAGCAGAGACCAGCAGCTTCACAGCAAGGTCAGCACAATTTGTTTCTTTAGCCAGTCACTTCTCTTCTCCTTAGTTTCACCTTTTTAGTCAGATAAATATTAAATGCCACCATTTAAAATTTTCTCTTATTGTTTCCCATCTTTTCCCCTCCGTAGACGCCGAGGTCCCGACCGCTCCAAAGATGAGAAACGGTGTCAAGTGGAAGCTCAGTGTTCTGAAGTGAATTAGTTTTGTTTTTAATTTTTAACTGTAAGGTCAAATACTAATCATGTAATAAAGAAGGACTCAATTATTGACTTCTCTTATAAAATGTGTTCATTCTCTTGAGCTCAAAGAAAACAATATGACATCACATACATTTTTTTCCCCAGAAATCAGAATAATTAATGTGGCTTTCGCTGCAGACTTTTTCCTAAGTTGCTCTGCTGCTCCACAGCAGAAGATAAAAACATTTCTAATGTGTGAATCCTGCGAAGGTGGGTCTTTGAACCAAGTCCTGCTTTGTTCTCGCTTTGATCACGATCATTATCACACCCTCTTTGCCCGTTTTGCAGCAGCAGCAGCGCGTCTCCGGTTGATTGCCTTGGTGGTGACACGCAGCTTCCGCATGCGTAGCTGCCGCAGCCTGAGCTGCAGGTCTTTGGGAAGTTTCCCTCCCTTCATCAAAAGCTCCTTCAGCCTCTCTTTGGGCATCTTAGTGAGGCGGAAATCACAGATTGTGGGGTAGTGGTCATACATGACCTGGCAGGTGCGGGAGGAGGGGAAGTAGCCCTCTGCGGTGGCCGTCACCCGATACTCGCCGGGGTTCAGCAACCGCCAGTAATCGCCATCGGCCACTGCAGAAAGGAAATAACAGAAGGTGGCATGAGGAAAAGTATCAGTGCAGTGGACTATCACAGTATACACAAACATCCAGAAAACCTTATTTTTTTCCTTTATTATAAAACATGCAAAAAGGGCCAACATTTTATCACGTTATCAGATTTCCACTTAACATCATGATAAAGAAATAATTAAAAATGTCCAGAATCTATTGACAGGCTATTGATGTTTAGTTGCTTCTGTTATTCTTACCACCAAAACTGATTCAATATCTGACGTGAAATAAAAATGTACCTGATCTAATGTGATGATTAATGTCATCGACTTTGATAACGGCGTCTGCTATTCCAGCCCCCGTATCCTTGTCGCGAACCACACCCTTAATACCACGATGCACCTAAAATAAACACAGCCTTTAAAAAAATTAAATAAAATGATAATCAAGCCGTTCATAAACTAAACCTATAAGTAATATACCTGCTCCATGTAAGTCAGCAGAGACTCCCTGTTGTTTTCCCACTCGATGGGAAGTTCGCTGGCGTGAGGAAATTTATCACAGGACAACTCCACAGTCACCTCGAAGCAGTTGGTGTGCAGATAGCTGAAGTCATTCATACCTGAAAGTAAAAAAGAAAAATATGACGAACTTTATTTATTCAATCCAAGTTATGTTTTGTGCTGAGGTTTTTCTGGTGTTGAGTTTATGTTTTTAAAGACATAGTCATGTTCAGCTAAATCAAACACATCTTTGGTCACCTGCTAGGAGAAACCCTAGTTTATCTGTTCTGACCCGAGAGGTTTCAGTCATATTTCAGCTCTGCTTTCAGAACAAAATGAAGCTAGTGAGGCTGATCTGCGCCTGTGAATCTTACTAGTAGGGATGGGTACCGGTATCCAGTGCCATGATGGCAACTAGCAAACACCGTCGTAGTTACATGCTGCTGTCTTCTTGTTTGATGACAGATACTCCCTTCACCCTGGCCAAAAAGGCTAAAATGACCAAAGAAAAAGTGGAAAACAGTTAAACATGAGAGGTTTTTGGACAAAGTTTGTGTTTTTTCCATTGTTTAAGCACTGCTTCCAGCCAAGAGTGATACCATATATGCCCCATAGCTGCAGAAAAGGCTAACATTGTTATCTTTTTACAAAAAAACAGCTGAACATGAGAGGTTTTTGGACCAATTTTGTGTTCTCCATTCTTTAAACACCGGTTTGAGCACCGTTTAAGCACCGGCACCCTTTCAAAAGTACCGGTTTGGCACCGGTATCGGATAAAACCTAAACGATACCCATCCCTACTTACTAGGGACCTTGGAAAAAACTGTGACCTATTCTAATGTTTGTCAAACTACGTCTTTACTAATACATAGGTGTCAAAACCTGTCATTAAGGGTACAGAGGTTGTATAATATCGTCTTTATCCATTTAGTCTCCCCTATTTCACCCAAAGCATCTTATTTACTTTTAAATAGGTGTGCATATGTATACCATCAGTTTCAGAGCAACCAGGTTTGTTAGCAAGCTGAAAAACACTTTTAATATTTTGACAGCAGCACTTTGTAATACAGCCCATGACAAAGGCCTTAATTCCTCTGTAAATAAATGAAATTTAAGTGCAGTTATATTTACCTACATATACTGAAAGTCGGGGTCTCGAACTCCAGACCTCGAGGGCCAGTGTCCTGCAGGTTTTAGATACCACCCTGGGTCAACACACACTAAATCAAATGAATCAAATCACCTGAATCAAATGATTAGTTCATTTGATTCATTACCTCAACAAGACATGTTGCAGAGGTTGTTTAGCCATTTAAATCAGCTGTGTTGGATCAAGGACACATCTAAAACCTGCAGGACACCAGCCCTCGAAGCCTGGAGCTCGAGAGCCCTGACTTAAAGGTAGGCGCACCAGATTAACAGGGTAACAAATCAGTTTTTCACAGGTAACAAAGAAATGATTATACTATTATTAAATTTAAGCAGACTGAAAGTAACCTAGTAATGCATAAGTAATTTTAGGTAGTGAAAAAGTTAGAGTTAAGGTCACATCTGTCTGCAGATTCTGGTGGTATTAATTTTGTCTTGTAAGCTGATAAAGGAGATAAACAGAATAAAAATTAAATGTTAATTTAAGAAACAGAACAGAGATTTAAGCTTTAAATCTGACTTTAAAAACACTCGTTCTTACTTCCAGGC
The DNA here is from genome assembly GCF_057381915.1 of Diplotaxodon limnothrissa. NCBI lineage: Eukaryota > Metazoa > Chordata > Actinopteri > Cichliformes > Cichlidae > Diplotaxodon > Diplotaxodon limnothrissa. The sequence goes on along the minus strand of NC_140597.1, from coordinate 9,623,644 downwards.
ACATTGTGCCAGTCGGCTCCATTGATGATGTTGTTGTATCTCAGGAAGTCCTTGTTGTGGCACGGCCGGCGGTCATGGTTGGACATCACCTGTTTTATATTACGTGTAAAAGTACACTGTTCACTCACTTTCTTTAAGGCGTTTTGTAGTTTAAGAGCGTGGAAGGAGCAGTCACCTGATTGGTGCTGGCGTACACTACCGCCAACCAGCGGAAGAAGCTCTCATCAGCGGTGGGCGTGTGCTCACGAGGCGCCCAGTCCCGTGTCATGTCGTATGGGTAGGTGACCACCAGCTCTCCACCGTGGAGGTTGGCACCCAGAACAAATGGGATGTTCTGCATCCAGCTGATGACAGCTCGGGTCTCTGACGCCACCTGATGTTAAAGGTGGCGAGTTTGTTAAAACTTGCAATCAGGGTAAACTCGACTCTGTTTTAGGTGACATTTTAATGCCAGTAAATAGTGGACGGTATCCCCAGAAAACATGATGCTGTGGATATCTGTCCACCTTTTTAGCTGTTTTACAAGCTCTAGCTGTTGTTTGTTCCACAAGAAACAAAGAAGCATCAATTATAACCCTCCTGCAGCTCCTTTCTTCCTCTACCCACTAGATGCATTTGAATTAAGACATCCTTCAATGTGTTGTATTGAGATTAACTTTGGGATCGCAGGCAGGAGGAAAGAGGAGACAAGGAGGCACAAATTAGCCATAAGAAATATTTAGGTATGACTCATCACAATCTAAGAGTGAAACCTACAAAATTACAGGAAGAAAAACTGGAAGCTTATTAAAAGGACTTTGTCCTATTGTTAGAAAAACTAAGTTTAAAATATCTGTTTTTATTTTAAAAAATTCCTTTTTCTTTCTATTTTCCAGTTTAATTTTTTAAATTACATTTTTTAAAATGTTTTTATTTGTTTAATGGTTTTTTAATTAATTAATTCATACTGAAAATCGTTATTTATCACCCAGACAGTCAGAGAATTTTAAAGTTAAAAATAAAATGTTAAATTTAGACATGTTTGGTTTGAACTATCCCTGCTTCTGAAAGCCTCCACATGACCCTGGTCCACGTGTACAGGTTGTTTTTACTGATGCCTTTTCTCAGGACTGAATCGATGTAAAAATACTATGACCCGTCACCGTCGTGTTTAAACCGTTAGGATTAAAACGCCATTAAAGTATCAAAGTTTTAAATCATTCTACAATAAAATATGAAATTGAGAGGCAGGAAAACAGGTGATGGAGATGTTTTTCGTGTGTGTGAAATGTGTGTTTGTCACTCGTGTGTCTCACAAAAGCTTCTTCGGTGGTGTACTGTTCAGGGATGGGGAAATAGTGGTTGATGAGTTTGGACCGGTCTGTCTCCAGCTCGATGGCGGTCCACATCACTGAGTTGAGGTCAGCAAAGTTGTGGTTCATATCGATGCCTTCATAGCTGTAACGTCCCAGCGACCAGCCTGCCAGCTCTGAGCCCTGAACGTCAAAGAAAACAGGATTAACTCCTTTCAGTTCTGGTAATTTATTACTCTCATGTCTAGTGCTGACATTCAGAGCTGACAGGGGAGTTTCCTGCACCTTTTTAAAAGCCATCTCATATCCATCGGGGTTCATGGAGGGCAGAAGGTGGATGCGGGTCTCTTTGACCAGGTGCACTATGCGCTGGTCTCCCCGTTTATACTCCTGGCAGATGTACTGCATGAGATTTAGCAGGAGCTCTCGTCCCAGCACCTCGTTTCCATGCATCCCTGCAACATATCGGAACTCTGGTTCTCCTGCAGGGGGCGCCAAACACAGAGATGGGAAGGCTGGCTCATACCAGACTTTTACTTGTCATTTGGTTAATGCCTTTAAAGATTTAAACACAAATCACATCAAAATCCTTTATGTGCAGTGGATATCATATGCAACAGCTTTTAATACACGTGCAGTTTGATGTTTTACATGCAGAGTTGCACAGATCAGTGGGCCACATACTGCACATTCAATGGCAGGTATCTCTGAAATGTCACATGTTATTCTGAGAAATGCTCATGAGGAGGACTCTGAGCTCACTTCACTGCTAACAACAAATACGGCACATAACACTCAGAAAGTTTTCAAACAGCGAGCTGTGCTGTAAGCAAATATATTTTAAATATGAAAATGGCTCCGAGGCTATTTAAAACACTTTAAAGCACAGATTTAAAGCTCACCCATCCATCCAACCTATAGAGAGATATATATAGTATAATAGCAGCTGGATAGCGTATTGGTAAGACTACACGCCTCTGGAGTGGGACTTTCAAGTTAGACTCTCACCTGGGGCATCTGTATTCAGCAAGGGTACTAGGCTAGACCCCTCATGTTGCTCTCACAGCTAGAGATTGATGAGGTGCAGCACACATGCTATGGCAAGGGGGAGCCAGGATGACAGGTCGGGGGGGAGATATCATCACCCCTCCCAGTGTGGTGTTCTGGGATTATACCAGGGGACCAAGTATAAGATGAGTATGGGGGCAGATTTGCATTCAATTTCTTGTTCACACTATGTTTAAAGGTCATATTCTATAAGATAAGATAAGATAAGATAAGATAAGATAAGATAACCTTTATTAGTCCCACACGTGGGAAATTTGTTTTGTCACAGCAGGAAGTGGACAGTGCAAAAGTTATGACGCAAAAATTAGGATACAATAAGAATAAATACAGTACACAACTGTACAGAATAGAATAAAATAAAATACTATATACAGTAGAATAAAATAAAATAAATATACAATAAGATAAAAATAGAATACAAATACAAATACTATATACAACTGAGTAAAAATACAACGATGACAGAAAGGATTATTGCACTTAGTATTATTGCATATGTATGGATGTGTGTGCTTGATCAGTTAAAGTCTTTATTATGGAGTCTGACAGCAGTGGGGAGGAAAGACCTGCGAAATCTCTCCGTCCCACACCGTGGGTGCCGCAGTCTCCCACTGAAGGAGCTGCTCAGTGCTGTCACAGTCCGCTGCATGGGGTGGGAGATGTTGTCCATCAGGGATGACAGCTTAGCCGCCGTTCTCCTGTCACTCACCACCTCCACTGGGTCCAGAGGGCATCCTAGAACAGAGCTGGCCCTTCGGATCACCCTGTTCAGTCTCTTCCTGTCCCCAGCAGAGATGCTGCCGCCCCAGCAGACCACACCATAAAAGATAGCAGAAGCCACAACAGAGTCATAGAAGGTCTTCAGGAGTGGGCCCTCCACCCCAAACGACCTGAGTCTCCGCAGCAGGTACAGCCTGCTCTGCCCTTTCCTGTAGAGGGCGTCTGAGTTATGAGTCCAGTCCAGTCTATTGTTCAGATGAACACCAAGGTACCTGTAGCTGTCCACAGCCTCAATGTCCATACCTTGTATGTTCAGTCGTTGCAGTGGAGAATGCTTAAATGCTATAAATATGACCTCAGCTTCAACAAAGCCATCATGGTAAATGGCAAACGGCCTGCATTTGTATAGCGCTTTTCTAGTCCCTAAGGACCCCAAAGCGCTTCACACTACATTCAGTCATTCACCCATTCACACACTGGCGATGGCAAGCTACATTGTAGCCACAGCTGCCCTGGGGCGCACTGACAGAGGCTAGGCTGCTGGACACTGGCGCCACCGGGCCCTCTGACCACCACCAGTAGGCAAACACGGGGTTAGTATCTTGCCCAAGGATATTTGGCATGCCGCCAGGAGGCAGCCTGGGATCGAACCACCAACCTTCAGATTAGTGGCTGACCTGCTCTGCCACCTGAGCTACAGCCACCCTTATCAACAGCACCGTAAAATAAATCAGAGAAAAGAACAATGAAGAAGATGTGGTTAACCAAACAAGAGCACAGATTTAAACCCAAACAGACCCCAACCTCCCCCCGACTGACTTCAACATAACAACCTGAAGTGATTTTTTGGCGGGAAATACCCTACCTACCACTCTGCTGCCACGCGGGCTGAGTCGATGAGGCCAAAGAAAACATTTGTACACCTTAAAGCAAACGAGGGAGAACTCTGGACTGTTTATGTCTCACACAGTAGTGCACTGTATCTGAAGAAGGGCTGAAAGACACGGTCAGAACCAGTATACTGACCTGCTGACCTCTTAGTTTACTGTCTCATTAGGGGAGAAGCGGCATGGCAGCACAGCACCATGTGGAAGATTCAAGGTTTAGTTGAAGCTTTAGATTGGAGCTTTCTTATGAAACAGTGTCTGCCCAGATTAAACGGTAAATAAAACTGTAAATATTATAGACATCAATGAAAAGGCAAATTATGTTGAGGAATACTTTGACCTAGATGGAGCATGTACAAAGAGAAAAAAGAACAGGCTCCATGATTAACGCCTGTGGAACTCCAGATGTCATAACAGCTGATCTGCAGGAGTATTTTCTAGTGATAGCTGAGAAAATCCTGAGTTTAAGATAAGATTTAAACCAGTAAAGAGCCAAAGCCCTGACTCTTCACAGTGTTCCAAGCTCTCAATAAGTAAATAATGATTGCAGCTTTGTGCCATGTTTCTAATTAGAAATAAGAAGTTCAGCTTCTGAGAAGTAAATTAAAAAACACCTGTGAGGAGGAGGTGGACGTCATGAACACGCACAGAGCACCACTGCCATCCTCAGGGAATTTAGGGTCTTCTGCTTTTTTGCGTTGCACAAGGATACTCTGACATCCAGACTAGAGGAGTCAGGGATTAAAACCGGAAACCTTCTAACTAGTAAGACTAGATTAAGCTTTGATTTGTGTTAAAAAAAACCAAATGATTTCACTGATGAGCTTTTCTTCCTAGAGTTAAGCTTCCCTCTCCTGCCGCTTTCACATTTCTCTGTAAGTCTCACCCAGCTCGTGTTTTCCTGGATTGTCGGAGATCTCCATGACATAGAGCTTCAGCCCCATATAGCTCTTCCCGATGCTGTAGATGCGCGTGATGTCAGGGCACTCCTCTTGTACTGACTTCATCAGCTGTTAAAACAAAAAACAAAAAAACGTGTTTCACTGACACAGTATTTCAAAGGGCAACTGTTTTGTAGCCTCATTGGAAGTGTGTTAAGCTTAGATGATGCCCAGATAAAATTCAAGTGCATCATTTCAACCCATCTCAGCGGGAAACAAATGATATGTATAAAAATGTGGGGTAAATTATTTTACAAACGGATTATTAGAAATTAATTATCTGAAGGTTCCTCATTTAGTCTGAGTGTCTTTGAACCATCTGAAGTATTTATCCAACACTTCTTTTAGGAAATTGAAGTTAAAAAACTGCCAAAGAACGCATAAAATACACATACAAAGTAAGTTAGATGGCACAGAGAAACTTCTTGTCACTGAAGTGGAGTATAAACATTTCATACGTCTACATCCCATAAATCAGCCATGTCAGACCTCTGGCTATGTTTGGGGAAGGTGGACCTGTGTTTGCTTTGGTTGTTTGTTTTCTGACCGTCAGATTCAGACAGCTCGTAGTGGCAGCACAGTTCATTCAACAGAATGAAACCTCTGTATATTTGCTTTTGGTCAGACCAAGCAGACCACACACGCATTAAAATGTTCAGGATATAAAACAAACACCTTTCTCATCTCCTTATAGTTGTGGTGTCTGAAGTCCAGCTTGTCTTTGGACTCTGTGGGCTCTGTCTGCCATGGATAGATACTGTTTGGATCTGTAAAATGGGAAACGTGTGTCACTTTAATTAAATACTTATATCTATATGAATGTAAAAAAACTATTTCCAGCTAGTGGCCTCTTATACCTGAGAGTGCACAGCCCAACACCTCAGCTCTCAGGCAGATGTGCCCCTTCGTCCCATTCTGGTACCAGGACTGTGGGTTGATCCGAATATAGCGTGCCACTGTGGAAGTGTTGAAGAGGGCGAGGACGGGTGTCTCTGCATCTTGGTTTCCTTCAAATATCTGCGACACAAGGACACATTTAGGTTAACGACCTATAATACAAATACGATTTTTTTAGTAATAAAAATATAAAATTGTACTGTAAAAACTATTTTCATAACTGAATATGAGCACATTGCTCTATCACTGCAAACCGTGAATTTTAACGTCAGTTTGTGCACGCTTGTCATATTTTGATCTCCTCTGATTTTCACCACCTGAATTCAAAAGCCCCGTGGGGAAAAAAAGAAAGAAAGAAAAAGGTTGGACAAAGCACATCTGGCACATCGTGCCAGCTGTGGCTGAGTCACACATGCCAGACAGAGCAGGGGAAAGAACAAACCCCAACAAATCTGCACAGTTAAACCAGTTTTTGAGTTTTCAATAACCGAACGTCACAAACTTTGCCCTCACACTGTAAAAATGAAATAGCATATAATCTTTAAATGTGCTGCGTCAACACTATGGACCAAACTTTCCTTTACAGGACTTTGTTGGAATGATGGTAACAGCTTGCGGGTAAATTAAACTCTAATGGCTTTTCCTTTTTTTGTCCATGAAGTGGGTTCAAGCTTCTGTGGTGGGAGTAAGAATAACGCAAAGTTATTCCACAAATACAAGAAAAACACCCCCCCCCCCCCAAAAAAAAAAAAAATCCCTAAAAGTCAAGTGATAGATCAGTTTGCTTATATTATTTTGGCCTGTATTCTTTCATAAACATGCAAAAGGCTAACCCGTTACCTTTAACAGATAAACCCGAGACAAAGAACGGCCTCGTGACTCCTTTTATAACCAGCTTAGAAAGTGAAACGTATACACAGAGTAGAGGGAAGATCAGAGCTCGGGTGTTCACTCACAGCCTCTTCAGTCCCGTTCATACATGGCTTCCAGACCAGTGTGTCATTGCTGAACTGCACCTTGTAGGTATGCACAATGTCCCAGCTGTTTGTGAACAGAAAACACACATCTGGGTTGTAAATATGGCACATGTGATATGACACACACTTTTTAACTTAATCAAGACATTACCAGGTTTCTGAAAAAGAGCACAAACTGAAGACGGAGCAAAGCCTGCTTTTATGTGTCTTAAATTAAGTAACATTGAGTAACATCTCACAGTAGGCAGACTTTGGGAACACTATCTTGGACTTCAAAATGAAACAATACTTCCATTCTGTCCTGAAACCAGTTTCCCAGCAGGCTTACTGATTTCTAACCCACCAGCACTGACCTCCAGATGGAGTTGCGCCCCTGCAGGATGACACCAGTAAAGCGAGTCAGCCGTCGAGCGTCAACCTCCAGCCACTGCTTCTTATCTCTGTACTGAGCACACCAGGCCCCATCATAGATATCTCCATCCTCTATTCCAGACTGCCACACACAAGTGGAATGCACAGTGTTTATGATGCTTCTGCAAGTATAGCCTGAAGTGCAGCGGTGGATCTTTTTTTAAATTCTGCGCAGTCACCTGGATGTTGAGTCGACCCCTGTGGGGACCCAGGCCTCGGCGCTTGTAGGACGAAGCCCTCAGCTGTGTGTCTTTGACCTTCAGTGACTCGAGACCCAGTGGAGGACATTCTGAGACAACCAGCAGGGCTTTATCAGTCATTTCACTTAATTATGAATGAAATTACAGGAGAAGGGGTGAATTCGAAGAAGTGTGAGTTCGAAAGGTAGAAGTCAGATTTTTTTAGAACGTTATTAAAAGACAGAATATCTGTGAACTGTCATTTTCTGATAATTTAGTGCCATCAGACAGAACACACTGTTGGAAAAAAGGGTTTTCTTATTTACACTGAAGCACGTTAGATTATTTTAAAATGCAGATGTTCAAATCAAACTTCCAGGAACTTGTGGCTCAGTGCGCTTTGACGCCCTGCATCAATATGTGATTGTATAAAATATTCAGCCGCATGGATGCATTGCATTTAAACAAACATAACCGTGCCTTGTACATATTTTACTGAACACATGCACACACGTTTCTCGTGAATAAAAAGCTGAGAGTTGACCCCTCAAAAGCATTTTTCACGTTTTTTTTAGCAGATTAGATAAAAAGGCAGATGCTTCCATACAAAAATCGCTTGTATGATGAATTTGGAAATGCTCATCATTATTGTTGACCTTTTTAGTGGGCAAATCTGAACCCCTCTGTACGAACGCTGAGCGGAAACATAACTATTATTCTTTTATGTTTTTAAGATTTTCACTTGTTCAAGTGTCTTCAACCCTGATGGGTTTACAAATTAAGTCAAAGGCAGCAGGTAGAAAACAGAGAAAGCTGAAGCACTGAGGTTTCTGTAAACCTGTTCACGGGCTCTGCAGCCGTGAGTCCTCGGACAGACTCTCATTGTCTGCTGGGTTCAGCTCGGTTCAAAATGCCTCCTCCTCTTAGGAAGCTTTATTAGCTGCTAAAAAGCGTTGGGCCAGAATATAGAAGTAGCATAAATGAATGCTAAATGTTGATGGCATTTCCTGTAAAGACCCTTTCCCCCTTTTGCCTTGCACTCCTGTAGGATCTCCTTCGAGTTGCTTGTGAGTCAAAATGTGTCTTTGTTGCTGCTGACCACGGGAATCCTGCCAAACCACAAATTTATTCTCAAACTTCTGAAGCGGAGCCAAAGACAGCTGGCAAACTCATAACGATGCCCGGATTACACTCAGCTTTGACTACATTAAAGGAATCCACAACTGAGCTGATTAACTGTGTAAATAAATCCCACCAGGAGTTTTTCTAGAGGTAGAAGAGCATTATTGTGCGTCTTTCATTGTTCTCCAGCACTAAAGATTTCATCTTTCATTTAAAATGAATGAAGCCATAGAAGATGTTTTCCTGACCCTGAATCTGACCTCTGTGCTGGTTTCCCATTTTTCCCAGACTCGCTCTTTGCTGCTTCCTGTTGTTCTAAAGTTCAAGTCAAGTCACACTCATATTAACTTATGCATCATGCTGCTGATGAATGAAGGCATGAAAACACCTCCGCTAACAACCAGGAAGAGGCAATATTATAAGTTTGACACGTACTTATTCTCAACATGCAACATTTTCTGTCATATCACTCACTGCTAATCTCACCCCAGCACTGTCTGACAGGCCTGCATGGATTTTAACGAACATCGGCTCTGATTTGACATGACATGACAGCTTGCCTACTAAGCATTTATTTCTAGCCAGCCTCCACTGAGCTAACCTTTGATCATTCCCTCTGTACACACAGATTATGCAGACAGATGCACTATACACACACACGCTTACTCAGCTGGCACGATTTCCAGTCTAGTACACAAATATGAGATATGTACTGTATATACAAGGGAATATGCACACGGCAGAAACCAGACTGTGCATAATCACACTAGTAACTACAAAACACTTCTATTCTGTGATGTGTGTTAACTACAGGGACTAAGTTCGGCTCAATCATACATGAGGGACAAAAATCAAGAGACGCTAAGAGTAAAAGGAAGCTAGAGGAAGATAATAAAACTCTTCAAATTGAAGTGAAGGAGGAGGAAACTCATTGTATATGGTACAATACATCATCGCTTATCGTGTTCCCAATGTAAATAAAGAAGACTGGCAGAAGCAGAAAGGTGAAATCTGTGAGCAGTTCAGCAAAAGTCTGAGTCTGCACTTTCTTCTTTTTAAGGGCTTCAATGAATCAATTTTGCGTTTGTATCATGAATACCTGTGTTTTTAAAAGTAGCTGCAGGTGGATGGAAGCTGCTGCCAGGCTTTAGTTTGAGCTTGCACTGAATGAGTGTAACACACAGCAGTTATACATCAGGCTTTACATATACAGTATGCCTCCATTCAGCACTGCCTTGAGTTTGATTGTCACAATATTAAACCCATAAATGGCTCTTATCTGAGCTAGTTTAGGAAATAGTTTGGTTTGTGGCTGCCTGGTGTGAGTGTGACCTGACAGCTTGACCTCTTTCAAGCAGGAAAAAGCAACCAAACCTGTCTGATGGGCATACTGTATACTTTGGGGCTAACCCCCGATACATACGTGGGGCTGTTTCTGTGGCCACTGATGGGCTCACTCTTTTTTTGACCTGGGGTTTTGCTCTTTCAGCAGCATTTGGCTTCTTGCCGATGACTTTGGGTTTCTTCAGGACCGTTTTGGGCTTCTTTGCTACCTTAATGCCTCTGGTGGACCTCTTTGCTATAAAAAAGCAAACCATTTGATACACAACAGGGCATGCATTCCTCATACCACATCAATATGCAATATTTTAGACAGGACACTTTACAATGGAACTTTGCTTTCAAGGAAAATAATAATAATAATGGATTGGATTTATATAGCGATTTTCTAGGCACCCAAAGCGCTTTACAATACCACTATTCATTCACTCTCACATTCACACACTGGTGGAGGCAGCTACAGTTGTAGCCACAGCTGCCCTGGGGCAGACTGACAGAAGAGAGGCTGCCATATCGCGCCATCGGTCCCAGTAGGCAAGTAGGGTAAAGTGTCTTGCCCAAGGACACAACGACCAGGACAGAGAGCCCAGGGATCGAACCGGCGACCTTCCGGTTACAGATGCGATTGCCCCGTGGCTCAGGGGGTTGGAATAGCTATATTTCAATCTCTTGCAGAGAACTAGATGAGACTCTCATATATTTCTATTAATAATGAATTGGTCTGCTTATTTTAACACAGAAACGGGAAAAAGCCCTGCACAAACAATCAAATTTAAAAATTCAAAAATATTTAACTATGGAGACAAGGCCAGCTGTTTCTTGGTGCTGTCCATCATTTTTTCATGCTATAATAATAATGTACGGTTTAATTTTTGAGGGTGAGATGACTCTTGCCAAGAAAGCAAACAAGATGTTACTCCCTGTGCCCCAAGTCTGTGAGACAGTTAACATGCACTGTCCTTCTTGAATTAAATAACGAGCTCAATAAACAAACTAACAACCCCTGCAGTAGATGTTCTGGATATGCATCTGCTCGCTGTGCAGTGGAATATTCCTGCATTACCAACATTACATGTGACTGGTTTTAAGAAGAGTTGCCTTCTGTTTTCTGCTCTCAGGCATTGCACAGCACATCTGGTTTTCATCAGCGGAAACACACGGCTAAAATGTTTCACTGCACCCTCTGCAGAATGTGGAACATCCTCCCCCAGCCCTCGGACAATGACTCTCCGACCGCAGATATGAAAACACTAACACAGTCCTTTTACACTCCGAGTATCTACAAAACTGTGGCTTCAAGTTGTTGTTGAAAGTCTGTCGCTTCATCAGTGATTAATGCGACCATGATTAGAGTTGGTAGACAGTTTGTTGCATCTAACTTTCAAAGCAGAATTTACATTGAATTAAAGTTTTGGCTGCTTTGTTCTCTTTCAGTGTCACCATGATGCATTTACACTGAAACTGCTTTACCACATAGGCTTTTTGCTTAAGGGAAAAGTAATGACCAGTAAAACCAAAGGACAATCAGTGGAGTTCATTTGCTCTCATGTAAGCTTTTCCATGAAGGAGAACCCTTTGAATTTAACAATTTGTCATCAATTTGAGATTAAACAGCATTAAAGAAAATGAAAAACAGAAATAAATATCAGTTTGTGTCCACTCACCCAACTCTGGAGGACCTTCTTCTTCTCTTTCAGTTGTTTTACCAGCAGCTTCACTCAGACTTTCTGGAGCTGTGGTGGGTTTGCTTATTGACTTACGATACCTAGTTGTGAATCCTGCGGTGGGAACCTCAGTGGTATTGGGTTTCCCTGCAGAAAAAAGGCTCTCAGTTGAAGTTAGAGCTGTGTTTAAAGCCACAGTGGCTCTCCTTGAGGTTGTGCCATCTGCAGGTCTGCTTATAACAACAACAAATGAGCCACAGTTCAGATAAAAAAGCACAGTGATGAGCAGAAATCCTGCCATAGCAACTCTCCCCTGCAGAAAACCTAACACGAACTTCTCATTCAACCTCTGTGACCAGCTGCTCTGCAACATCAAGTTCACAGCAATGCAAACAACTTCCTGTTGTATATATATATATATATATATAGAAGTTAAAAAAATAAACTTTAGTATGATGTGTTTTTGGCTAAATTAAATAAGACTTCAAAAAGCTGAAAATAAATTGAGCCTTAGTCTGTGTGGAATTCTTTTTTGTTGAAAAAAGTAGGATACAAATAAGTAATTGTTCATTGGTGTAAGAAACCACCACATCCTTCTTACATGCTGCCATTACAGGAAATAATAAAAGGCTCCAGAATCTTTAGAATAAATGACACTTTAATAATTTTCTGAAATGCTCTTGACTTGGTAAAATAATCAAAACAATTCTGGTGACAACAATCAGAGTAGAGGTACATTATACTTTTCACATTTGCGCTTTTATTTTGAAGGATTTACAAACCTTCCTTACCTCGCTGACTGACTGGATGCTCCTCTCCTCTGCAGAGCTGCTGTACCAACAGCCATGCACCAGTTTATTCAGGGATTAAACGCAGAGGCAGAGAATTACCAAAACATCTTCCAGAAGTCGGGGAGGCAGGAAATTAAATGTAGACCGAACTGCCTTTAAAAACTTCAGATGTTTTGTGAAGCTTTTTTTTTTTCTCGCCTTTAAAATGTGGAAGATTTCTTGAATTACCGGTATGTCGCAATGATTCAAAAGCACTGGAAGGGATTATTTCTTTTGCACAGATGTCACATTTCACTGCTCTGGTTAAACAGTTTAATGGCACAGACAGACGGCGTTACACAGGACGTGTGCATCCAGACAGCAAATTCATATAAAAACAAACCAGAAGGAAAAAACAAAAAACACTTGACATATTACACCCCATTTCCAAATGATAACCAAATAGGTGGTATTTTATAGATCACTGAACAAAACTGTTTTCTGTCCAAGATCAGCAACGTTTGAGGAATTCAAAAATACTGGGTAACATTTTCTACATCTTATACTTTTTCTATTCTAAATGAGAGGAACCAACATGCAACCATGAACTATTTAACCAGATCTTACTGAAAAATGCAAACAAAAATATATTTACAAAAACAAACTTTTAAAATGAGTCGGCTCAAGTATCTGCACTCTCACTGTGGACCTCTCTCCTCCTGCTGAAGCACTCTTATATAAAAGTTGGAAATGCTTGCATGTTGAACAACAGAATCTTATTTATTGAACAGCCAGTGGAAAATGTGCAGAATTCTTTTCTTTAGGATTTCACTGAGTACAGTTCGAGAATTTGTGACAATCACGTTTCCTTCACATTTGTAATAATTTCTGTGGAAAACTGTTAATGAAAACAACAACAGTGGGTGGCCTACAAATTATTAAATACCATCGCTGTTCATCAAATTGCTTTCTAAGACACATGAAATGAAAACTTTATTTGTAAAAAATATGCAACAAACCTAAGAAGCTGAGTTAAATAAGACTCTGCTGTGCAAACACCCCAAACTGCCGTAGCTGTCAACATTCACATGTATATTTTTTTAATGATACAAAAACTTCTTAAAATCCTGCTCAGTCTTTGCATGTTAGTCACTACTGTGTTCCCATTAATTTAAACCTCTGAACCACCTGAATCTGAGAAGGATTTATTAGGGCTGCAGAAGGTTAAATAAATCAAAGTGGGCGGAGCCGTGTCCAGACTGAGGAGAGCATCAGTCTCTTCTCCTGAGGGTGTTTTTTTTTTTCTTTTTAAGGTTTCCAGAGCTTCAGCAGGCCATCCTCACTGTAGGTGGAGATGAGGTTCTGGTGGGGGTGGTGAGCGATGCCGATAACATCCTTCTCGTGGACCTGGAGATGGGAGATGTAAGATGTGATCAAGATACACCAAAAACATCAAGAGTGAAACAGAGTAGAGCTTCTTCCAGTCTGAAGTGATGGATTCACACAAAAATTATCCATTATTTTGCAAAATAATTTCAGCTACTGTGTGTAAAATGGAAACATCAGCAGTGACCAGTACAACACCTACATGTATATAGTTTTATATGGAAGACAAGGCAGTTACACATCCCCCCCTTCAACACTGACTTCAAAACTTCAGCGATAAGAACTTGGGGGAGGAACAGAGGACAGAATATGGTGTGGTATTTTTGGAAACTCTGATCCTGAGTGCCGTAACGTACCGTCAGTGTTCTCTCCAGCTTGCCGGTGACTGTGCTGAAGCAGTAGAGCACAAAGTCTTCACCCACGCAGTAGATCCACTCGCCGCGGGGCGACAGAGTGCAGCACACAAAGTCACCACCTTCCCTCTTACCGGAGCTGAAACTCCTCACGATCTGCACAAGAAAACAGCTTATTACCTAAAACTCCGGGTTTAGAAGAAAATCCCAAACAACTGTTAGTGATGTGGCGACATTAACTGACCTGTCCCTGCATGTTCATGATGACCACTGTGTTGGAGCGGTTGCACACGACAAAGTGCTCCGGGTTCTTGGGCAGCAGGATGACGTTATTGACTGTGATATCAGTGCCGGCTGACGTTCCCAGAGGCTTGAAGGTGCTGGTGCACTCAGTGGTCTTCACGTTCCAGACCTGAAGCACGTTGAAGATGAGTGGGAAAGCAAGAAGCATTATGAGAAAGAAGTGGATGAATGGGGTTATTTTTAAATCAGCCGCTTCTCTTACCTTTACTGTACCATCAGATGAAGCGCTGATGATGTGATGGCCGTCCGGAGTGAATGTGACCTCGTTGACAAACGAGGAGTGACCGCGGAACTCCTTTAGAGTTTTACCTGACTTAAGTCCATGGATTCTTATGAAAAACAACAACAAACAAATAGGGATGACGTCGACATAATAATTTAAGAAGGTTTACTGAAGAGCACAGTAGTTTTAATGAAGAATGAAAGAACAGTAGTCTATTCCGCCTTGTTAAATTCCTGTGATTCTGCTGACTTCGCACTATATTTACTGATGCTGATAAAATACAGACGCTAAGATTGGATGCCACTGTTTGTGTGTTGCTGGTAAACATCTGGGACATTAATAGAAACAAAAGTACCTATGCTATTGTTTTAAATCAACACTACATTAATGTTACAGAGGACCAGAACTATTTCTTGCCCAGATCCAACATTAATGTTATCATTTATTAGTCATAGCCGGCAGTGCTACCATAATCATAATGTACGTAATTACATGGCTAATGTTAACGTGTGTGCCAGTCAGGTAAACATTCTAACTGTCTTGGAGCTAGAGCAGGGCGATATGACCAAAAATATTTATCACGATATACATTTGAAAATTTGCGATAACGATATACAGTAACTGACAATATAATTGACACTAGACAAAATACTTTACAACTCCACAACTTTATTAGTGCAAAAACCCCCATCAATGTATTTTCACTTAAACAAGCAGCTGTTTTTTTATGTGCATTAAAGTTATATAAAAATGTAACAGCGCAAATTCCTTGCTGACAGTTTGCCAAAAGGCATTTCCAGTGGGATTTTTACAAACCAATTCTGGTTCATCTGTTTCATTTAACGATCCACTTTCGCTCTTTTCATTCTGCGTCGCCGCCATGTGCGTATGTAAACATAGGCACTGCGCATGCGCGTTTTACCCATATTCTATCGCGATATGTCATTTTCCTATCGTTGCCCAAAATGACACCGGTATTACCGTGAACGGTATGATATAGCCCAGCCCTACTTGGAGCTTTATTGAGCTCTTGAAATTCCTTGTTATTACTGGTTGGTTGTTTGTTGCTACTGTTCATGTGTTCAGCTGCTAGTCGGGGGAGGGGCTTTAGTAAATCATGTTCAGAGGAGCCACCACTGCTGATTTACTGACACAAAAATGCAGCTGTTTTTGTTTTTTAATGTAAGTGTATTTAATACTTCAAGACACAATTAGTATGGTCTTTTGTTGCCAATGGTAACAGTATTGTTAGCATCTAGGCACCAGCTGTTGTTAGATAAGAGAACTTCAAACAGTAGCAGCCACTCGTACACTCACACAGAGTGTACAGCAAAGAGAGAGCCTGAGTGGAGCTAAAAACTACGGTTCTTCTTAAACAACCAAAATCATCACGATAAAAAGCCAACTGAACTTTGGGAAAAAGTGATCTTTTCACCTGCTCCCATCCACCTCCTACATGCTTGAACACAACCAGACCACACTCATGATCCCATAGCCTGCTTTGAAGTTTGGTCATCATGGACATCAGCACTAAGATCATTCACTTTGTGACAATTAAACAACCTTGCACGTCCTTAGTATGAGCTTTAGATTTTGAGAAATAATAGTGGCAGCCATAACCACTGTATTATCTTTATTTCACACCACAGTCGCAGTGAGAAACTAGAAGTGAGTGCATGATTGAGTTTGGTAAACACATTGTGCATATGGGGGAAAACACCACTAGAAAAACACCACCCTAATGGCTGCACAGCCTCCTCTGCTGCTGGTAAGGACAAACAGTCAGATAGTAGTTTACCTGATGGTCTGATCAAAGGAGGCACTGAGGAGCTGGCTGCTGTCCTTGCAGAAGCTGACACATGTTACTCCTTTGCTGTGGGCACGCTCGAACCTCCTCAAACACTGACCGCTCTGGATCTTCCAAACCTACACAGACACATACAGTTTGTTCTCGTGTTTTAGTAAAACAGAAAACACACGAGTGAAAGAAACTGAGGTTTTCAGTTTTCTGAGAGCTTTCATGTGTAATAATTAAAATGTCTTCTTGGTTTTTATAATTTTATACCAATAGATGTGGTTATATAGCTAGAAATGGGCTGCAAGTGCAGAATTGGTGAATGAAACACAGAAGGACAATGACAGAAACTGAAGTACAGCTGGTCCTCTATACCTTAACCTTCCCATCCTGGGCTCCAGTGGCCAACATCTCTGTGTCCCGACTGAAGCCCATACACAACACAGCGTCATCCATCATCATGAAGTTATCCTGAGCCTGGTATTTCAGATCCTGCAAACACAAAAGATATATAATAATTAAAAATAACTGGCATAAACAGAGTGACATTTAAGCAGAAACTAAATCTGCCTTTCTTTTCCTTTCAACCCACCTTCCTGATTTTGCCAGTTGTGAAGTTCCAGACTTCGATGAAACCGTCCACAGAGCCAGTGACCAGATACTGACCATCAGGGGAGAATCGGGAACACTCCACGTGAGATTTCTGTCCAAACTGCACAGGGAGGAAAAACAAGTCACGTCAGAACAAGTTTAAGTCATGAACTTGAAGAAATGGCAGTAAGGCCTGGTCACAGTGAAGAAGCTGACTAATACAAATTGCCATTTTGGGATAGTGTGGGTACCTTGATGTGTCTGCTGAGCTGCGTGGGAAAGCGTTCCTCTTCTACATCTTTAACGGCAGCTTTACCTCTGAACAAGTCAATGGTCATACCAGGAGGCAGGAGACCCTGATGCTGCTGCCACTTCAGAGCCTACAGAAGGAAAAAGATGACGGGGGACGACATAAGCATTTGCATTTTATCTGAACTGAGGAACAAATTTTATTTATATAGCACCAAATCACAACAAGGTGCTTTATCCGGTTGTTAAGTCTGACGTCACTAGCCGTGTCTGGGTCTAAACTCCGCTGCAGGTCCATATATCAAACGATCACTATGGCATTACTGAGAGTTGAAAAACTGTCTAAAGTCTTTCATCTTTAATAAAATGATCAGCGTTCTGCTCTACCAGGTGTAACAATTGAGTTTAACATCCAGGCATCCATGAAAACGGAATTTATGACATTTAACGGAGTTAGAAGTTAGCAGGAAGTTAGCTCGCTAGCTTCTATCTAAATACAATATATCATGTCCTGACTGCGGGGTTTTGGAAACAAATTCAAACGTACAGCTCTGTTATCACTTCCAGCATAAATGAAGACAGAAAACTAAACAGCAGTGACGTTTGTAGGGTTACTGAAGTTGGGCTAGCTGGTATATAATGATGTGCTATGTGACCGCTAGCGACACAGCTATGTTAGCATAATATGAACAAGCTAACTTTTTTTCCACTCGATAAAAGTTAACGTGAGTGTTCTCGGTGGTCAGGAACAAATGTAATCGCATGGCAGGATGCTGTAAAAGGACCAAACTTCAGCCAGGAGAATAACTGAGATAATGCAGCCACAATACGAGGTTAGTCATTCATATACTGCTGCATGGGCTGGGCTGTAGTTACATCCTAAGGTTTTAAAAACTGAGCTTAAATAAATGATTAGTGGTAATAAAAGCCGAGGGAGGTCAACAGTGATCACTGACTGTTTTAGGAGCTTTTTGAGATCAAATATAAGAAAATACATAACATTAAACATGTTAACAACACAAAAGCCATATTAAACGCAGACTACTTTAGACCCGGAAGTAGGATTCATCGCGTCATCACTGAACAACCGAATAGTGTGTAGTTAAGACAATACAATAACAAGGAGTCGATATTATGCATGCAGAATTATAATCAAGGACAACTCTGCTTGTACATTCCTATTTTTTTTTGTAAAATTAAGAGGCAAATGAGTTTCACAAACTAGTACAACACCTGCAAATTTGCAGGTCACATACCTGTCCCAGCAGAGCCATGAGACGAGAGGGAGGCACCACGCTGACCTCTCCTGCCAGCGCCTGAGCGATGGCCGCCCGACGCTTCTCCTTACTGCTGCCATCTGGGTAGGCCTGGATAGAATTTCAACAATGCGTAAGAAAGAAACATGCACATCTATTAAAAACGTACAGCACATTTTAATCTGATGTTCTTTCTGATTTAAAACCTTATTTTTCCAGATTTAAAAAGCCGAGGGAAAAAAACGAGGGAAAAAAAATAATAAACTCAGGAAAAAATGGAAAAAATAAATAAGAGTCACTTTAAGCAATTTATCTCACCTCTCTGGGATCAAAGTAGGAGCGAGCCAGCAGGTTCTCCAAGTGGATGTATCTCTCTGGCTGGGTCTGTTTCAGCATGATCATGGGGTCAGTCTGTCTGAGCAGTGAACGAGCTGCACCCAGCTCTCTCAGTTCAATCAGCTCTAACACGACCTGGTGAGGGAATCAACACAAAGGCCCAATTTAAACAAACAAAAAGATCTACTATGCTTACACTGGGAGATTTGCTATGATACAAATGCTTAGAAAAGAAAACATCTGGATTAAGATAGTATTACAAGAAACACCTGAAAAAAACCCTTTCTGACCAGAAACCATTAGAAATAAAGCTGGAGGACTTAGCCAAGCTTTGGACACCATCCAAAATGGTGTGAAAGCCCAGTTCAATGTACTATCATCATCATCATCATCATCAACATCTATCTATAACTCTCTAAATCTAATATTCACACTTTACTGTCAACACTTCTCATTGTATACAAACAAGCCCTCACCCCCCGTATAATCCCAGATGATGATAAGATGCCAGCGTCTTCTGGACCTGTCAATCAAAACTTTATCCAGACCATACCTGTTCGTAAAGGTCTATCAAGGTCTTGTCTGGCAGCTTGAGGGACTGGATGGCTTGTAGAACAGTATCCCAGTGGCCGCTGTTGATGTCTGCCACGAAGCTCTCTATACTGTCCACTGTGTTCAGAGACACTGTCGTCTCCTCCTGCAGAGTGGCTAGTGTCCGGTGCAGATTGTTCTCTTTTAAGTACTGCATAATCAGACGGACCACACTGTGAAAATAGACAAACAACGTGAGACAGAAGACGGCTCAGCTCAGGTAAAACAAGCTCAGGATTTGGTGGTCAGAAACGTTCCTGATGATACCCTACACTTTGAGGTATAGTGAGTTCAAATTCAGAATTTTCATGTCACAAGGTGGCACTCTTTTTACCTGGTTAGGTTCTCATACCAAACATATACTAGGGGTGGGGGAAAAAAAATCGATACTGTGTAGTATCGTGATATTTTGTTTGCTAATAATGTATCGACACAGGGACAGCAGAAATCGATATTTTGTTACAAAAAAAGTTTTTGTGGACTGGAACATGCTCTGACTTCAGAGCATGTTGATCCTTTTTCTCAGCAAGAATCCTGACACTGTCCAAATGTGTTTAACTTTTTTTTGGCAGCAATAAACATGACAGTTTACTTATTTTAATTTAAGACATGTTTTATTTTAATTAAGTTTAAAACTTTTTTATTTAATGTAAAATTATATTTTGTTTTAATTTACTTTCAAATTCTTCAGTTGCTGAAGGGGCTGCATAGTTTTCATAAATTGCATAGTTCAGAATAGCTATAATTGTACCAGATGGTTGCATTCAGTTAAGTTGGACTAGACCGTAATACAAACCGTTCAGTTTGTCAACAATAAAACTGACTGAAATGAGAGAAATACTGAGTGTGAGACTTTGATATTAGATAAAATGAATATTGATAACGTTTACCTTTATGTACAGAATCTGAATATCGCAAAATATTTTAAAAAATTGCAATAATATCGTATTGTGCGTTAAGTATTGTGATAATATCGTATCGTGGGATGTATGGTGATTCCCACCTCTAACATATACCATTATCTGCATTTTAGATTCACTAAGTCTTCAGTACGCTCTAAGAGTGAAATAGATTCTCTGGTGTTGGAATAAGTGTTTGTGCCTTACTAACACCACGGTGCATTAATGTGGCACATAATCACTGGGACTGAAATACATTTAGACTTTGATGCAGAAAATAAATGCTTTTATGCTTGACTCTTATCTGCTGCAATGTCTGATTATACTGACACAAATGCAGCCAATCTAAGAAGATAGATAAGAAAAACATGAGTAGGCTATTTATTGGCTATTCATCATGGAGAAGATTAAATCTGTTGAAATAATTCACTTTAATCTGGGAACAAACTAAAGTGATTTCTCTTTCATTAGTGTAGGGAAATGCCAGTACTGCATGCACTGAAAGTCCAGCACACATTTTAGAATTGAGTGAACTAATAACTTCTAAACTCAAACTATGTTCTAGATCATCATCACCATCAGCACCACCAAGGGCGTGCCAGGGGGGCAAAATCTGCTGTCCTCCCCAGAGGCCCCTTTAGCAAGACTGCCCTATGTTGGTAATACATTTTAATAAACTTTGATGGCTGGATAAAACTGTTTTGAATAAATGTGTTGCCAAGAGATTATTTTGTTTTGCACCAGTAAATAGTTGATTGTGAAACACATGGAAATATCTGTGTGGTGTTTAAAATGTCAAAAGTCTTATTTATTTATAGGTATTTGATCCATATCAGGTTGCAGAAAACCTAGTTCATCTCAGGGCCAACATAGAGACAGGCAAACAGTTCACACTCATACATGATCTAATACTCATTTGTCTTTCCTCAACAAGTTTTCTCTTAAAGTGAACTCCATTCTGGGAGAGGAATCTTAAGCTGCTCCTGCTCAGCTCTGCTGAGAAACATTAAAGAGTTGGGACGTTCCAGTTAGTCAATCAATCAATTAAAACAGGTTATTATGGAATTCAAAGTCATGTAATTCTTTTCTTTCTCAACATATTTTTCAAGTGTATATATATATATATATATATATATATATATATATATATATATATATAAAAACACCCAGCACGTCCCTGCGGGCGGTTTATCCTTCAAGCTCGGGTCCTCTACCAGAGGCCTGGGAGCTTGAGGGTCCTGCGCAGTATCTTAGCTGTTCCCAGGACTGCGCTCTTCTGGACAGAGATCTCCGATGTTGTTCCCGGGATCTGCTGGAGCCACTCGCCTAGCTTGGGAGTCACCGCACCTAGTGCTCCGATTACCACGGGGACCGCCGTTACCTTCACCCTCCACATCCTCTCGAGCTCTTCTCTGAGCCCTTGGTATTTCTCCAGCTTCTCGTGTTCCTTCTTCCTGATATTGCTGTCATTCGGAACCGCTACATCGATCACTACGGCCATCTTCTTCTGTTTGTCTACCACCACTATGTCCGGTTGGTTAGCCACCACCATTTTGTCCGTCTGTATCTGGAAGTCCCACAGGATCTTAGCTCGGTCATTCTCCACCACCCTTGGGGGCATCTCCCATTTTGACCTCGGGACTTCCAGGTTATACTCGGCACAGATGTTCCTGTACACTATGCCGGCCACTTGGTTACAGCGTTCCATGTATGCCTTGCCTGCTAGCATCTTGCACCCTGCTGTTATGTGCTGGATTGTCTCTGGGGCATCTTTACACAGTCTGCACCTGGGGTCTTGCCTGGTGTGATAGACCCCAGCCTCTATGGATCTTGTGCTCAGAGCTTGTTCTTGTGCTGCCATGATTAGTGCCTCTGTGCTGTCTTTCAGTCCAGCTTTGTCCAGCCACTGGTAGGATTTCTGGATATCAGCCACCTCCTCTATCTGCCGGTGGTACATACCGTGCAGGGGCCTGTCCTTCCATGATGGTTCCTCGTCTCCCTCCTCTTTCTTGGGTTTCTGCTGCCTGAGGTATTCACTGAGCACTCGGTCAGTTGGGGCCATCTTCCCAATGTATTCTTGGATGTTCGTTGTCTCATCCTGGACTGTGGTGCTGACACTCACCAGTCCCCGGCCCCCTTCCTTCCGCTTAGAGTACAGCCTCAGGGTGCTGGACTTGGGGTGAAACCCTCCATGCATGGTAAGGAGCTTTCTTGTCTTTATGTCAGTGGCTTCTATCTCCTCCTTTGGCCAGCCTATTACCCCAGCAGGGTACCTGATCACGGGCAGGGTGTACGTGTTGATGGCCTGGATATATATATATATATACACCCAGCACGCCCCTGCGGGCGGTTTATCCTTCAAGCTCGGGTCCTCTACCAGAGGCCTGGGAGCTTGAGGGTCCTGCGCAGTATCTTAGCTGTTCCCAGGACTGCGCTCTTCTGGACAGAGATCTCCGATGTTGTTCCCGGGATCTGCTGGAGCCACTCGCCTAGCTTGGGAGTCACCGCACCTAGTGCTCCGATTACCACGGGGGACCACCGTTACCTTCACCCTCATATATATATATATATATATATATATATATATATATATATATATATATATATATATATATGACAACAACATAATAAAACTGGAAATTCTGTTTTTGGTGTGCCACCCCTATATGGTATTTGTATAGCGCTTTACTCAGTCCCTAAGGACCCCAAAGCGCTTTACACTACATTAGGGCTGCCACAAACGATTATTTTGATAGTCGACTAGTCACCGATTATTTATGCGATTAGTCGACTAATCAGATCATCATCCACTGGACGTAAAACTACAGCTTATTGCACCAGCAGCATCTGCTCTTATATAACTATCATTAGCTTACAGCTTTAAGCTTTTAAGGTGCTAACTAAAAATAAAGACAAGATGATAGTTTATTCAATTTTAATGAAATTTGCAGATTGTTTCGGTAAAGTTTAATAAACTCCTTGCTATCTAAAATATAACAGGACACCGGAGTATATTCTCCAGCATCTCACACTTCTGATAATCAGCTGTCTGCTTGACGTTTATTCAGCTGTGTAAAAACTATAACTTTAATCTCAGCCAAACCGATTTACTCAGGAACAAATAAAATACTAAAAAAAGCCAAACAATAACATTTTTAATTTATCTAAGTGACTCATATATATTTAACCTGAGTCGCGAAAGACGGCGGTGGGTTTGAAAACAATTTGCCGGGAGTCCGGTGTTCTCACGGCGCTAGTGACCTAGCCCCCGGCTAGCTATCGAGCTAGTGGGTAACAGACGTCTCCGAAAACGTCGGAGCGCTTTTGAAAATATGTGGTGTCCTGATAAACTGAGCAGATATTTGAGGTTTACACAGCTACATTCTCGCCTGAAAATATGTTAAACGTTTATTTTGTGACCCGGAAAGAATAATAAGAGTAATATTAAAACTAACTAGCTACCGCCATTGTTGGAAACTAGGCTGGGCCGCGCTATGAATTCTGGGACACAGCTGCTTCTTCTTCTTCGGGGTTTAACGGCAGCTGGAATCCTTGTACATGCTGTGCTGCCATCTTCTGTTTCAGTCCGTTATTACACTCTTAAATCCTGCTATTATTCCTGCGTCTTTTGCGATCTTACAAAGCTTCAAACGACACGTCGACTATTAAATCAGTCGTCGACGATTTTGATAGTCGACGTAATCGTGACTAGTCGACAAATCGTGGCAGCCCTACACTACATTCAGTCATTCACCCATTCACACACACATTCACACACTGGCAATGGCAAGCTACATTGACCAGAACTCATTTGGCTCAGAGGGTAGGGCAGCTGCCGTGAGACCCGGTGGCAGAGGTTCGAATCCTACCTGTGACAGTTGCTACACATGTTCCCTGCTTGCATGCGCTCTGCAAGCTACATTGTAGCCACAGCTGCCCTGGGGCGCACTGACAGAGGCGAGGCTGCCGGACACTGGCGCCACCGGGCCCTCTGACCACCACCAGTAGGCAAACATGGGGTTAGTATCTTGCCCGAGGATATTTGGCATGCAGCCAGGAGGCAGCCCTGGATCGAACCACCGACCTTCTGATTAGTGGCTGACCTGCTCTGCCACCTGAGCTACAGCCACCCCACCTATATTATTATTGCCCTCAAATGGCCACCCCTATGAAAAAAAATCCTGAGGCATCCCTGTATGTTAAACTTGCTTTGGAGCAAATCCTTCAGTCGTGATCAATAACTTTCCCTATTTTTTTTATTGTTACTGTGTTTGCCATCAATTTTCATTTTAAGGAGTAAGAATCTGCAGACAGATGTGTGGTCATTTCTAAACACTATGCTTACTACTAATGTTTTCACTAGTATTTTTTCTTGCAAAAAGCCTCAGTTTAGATAATTCAATTATGGATTCCTGCGAGATTTTGAATATTAGCAAATTATGAGCACCGTTTTGAATCTAGTGTGAATCTAGTTTTGAATAGACCGCGAGTTTCTGACAAAAAGTGGAGTTACTGACACTAAATGAAGCAGACTTAATATGTCAAGCAATCTGGCTACTTTAGTGAGTTGTCCAGGTTGGGTTTGTTTGAATCAGTAACATTTCCAGCTCATGTCAGAATCTACGGCGACTGGGAAGCGCACATCTTAAGCTAATGCTAATTTACTCACCTCTTTCAGTTTTGTGCAGTACACAGAAGCGATTAAAATATAAATGATCAATAAACAAATATTTCATATCACATAGGTACTCTTTCAACTGGCACTAACTCCACTTTCCAGTCATACACTACATACACTTCAGCGTATGGCTGGAAGTTAGCTCGTTAGCTTAGCACAAAAACGCTAACTACCGCTACTGCAGTTTACTGCAGGATGAAGGAGGCCTCACTGCCCAAAAATGTGATCAAATATGGAGCTTTTAAAACCCAGTTTACTTTAATAATAACACTCCTTTAACAATAGTTAAGCGGAGTACTTACTCTGCAGATTCCACCTCCAGAGACATGATTATTTATGTGAAAACAGCCTCCAAGATGCACTCCTGAGTCCACAGCAGAAACAAACGCCAGGAACACACGGCTACGGCACCGGAAGAAACAGGATCAGGAGGCGTTTTTTTTTTCTCCAAAATAAAAGATTCATTTGACGCTCAAAAAACATGGAGTTATTTTTTGCTGCCGTTTTTGTTTTTGGATGACAAAAATGTTCACGTTTCGACGTCTTCATAATATTCAAACTCTTAAAACAAAAACAAATAAAGATACCAAATAACTGCACTAGTTCGCATTACTGTATTACAAAAAAAACCTGTTCTATGTCAACTGACCACCTGTTTCCTGGCAGGCCACCTCATATTATACCATACACAAACAAACAAACAAACAAACAAACAAACAAACAAACAAACAAAAATGCTTAATTTTAGCTCTCCGCTGTTATTAGTTTGGTCAGAAAAAGGTAAGAAGTATTTTTGCGATGAAGCTGAAGTTCAACATACATTTCTGAGAGCTTGAGTTTGGTTAAAAAATTGACAACAAGGCCTGAACTACCATATTTGAAGGTTTATCGAAATAATAATTTCAAAGATGGGTGTTGAAATTTGTAACACAGATGATAAGTATAAAAAATACTGCTCAAGCTTAAAATGCCCCTAACCTCATCACAAAACTCTAGAGTGTTTTATTTATTTCATTAATAACATTACAAAACTAAAATTGGAAAGTTTTAAGAACTTTTCCATCTGCCAGGATTTTTTTTTTCAGGGAAATCACATATGGTAAATGGCCTGCATTTGTATAGCGCTTTTCTAGTCCCTAAGGACCCCAAAGCGCTTCACACTACATTCAGTCATCCACCCATTCACACACACATTCACACATATGGTCAGGCTGGGAACTTGGTCAACTGATATGTTATAGAACGACCCAGATAAAATAAAAACAGGTATCTAATCCAGTGTTGTTCAGTGCACTTAAAACTTCCTTAGTTTGAAATTTTCACAATTATTTTTCTTTAAAACTGGTAAAGTTATTAAATTAGTCTTTTATTTCGTCTCATTTAAGGCACCTGTAATTTTTTTCAATGTTCCCTCCAAATATCCATGTTACTTTGGTTGAGTAGAACATAATTCAAATTCACCCACTGATTCATGATTCCGCTGCAATATTCACATTTGTTGTAGATGTTCTAATTCTGAGATCAGTTATTTTTAAACTACAGGAAAGCCATAAATCCTTGGGGTAGCCCCAAAGGACAGCAGAATTATTTTTCTGCTAGAAAAGATCAAATAAATTAAGATGGCTATTTAATTAATTAAGGTTGTTTGAGTGTGGATTTCCTCTTGCGTCCTTACATGGCATCAAAGCACCATTCCCAGCATTAAGGGATCTTTTCCTCATAAGCGTGTAGCGTGTGCACAGCCAATTCCCCTTTTTTGCTGATCAACAGGGGGTGCTATTTGCACAGTAATGGCATCGAGGCCCTCTTGACTTCCCTCTCTCTGCCCATGAAGGTCTTTCAAGGTTATAATGATAATAGTGCACAGTGCAGCAGCACTTCAGACTGCAGGCCTGGGTTTGATTGTTTTGGCCAATCATGACATAATCCCACTGTGAGCCCCATCCACATGGCAAATGAAATTGGCATTGAGAACACGGCAGATCCTGGTCGGTTTCATTTGCCTTTGCAGATGGAGAAATATATTGGGAAACGATGAGGGGAAGCAGACGTGATGGGGAGGGGAGGAGTGGTGTTTCCACACAATACCATAAGACCTCAGTCATCCCAAATATATTACCATAAAAGCACAAGAAAGATGTCAATTCAATTTTGCCATCTTCTGGCAGGACAAAGCACAGGCTGCTGTTTGGAGACTGCTTGCCGATGAGATAGACGCCACCATACTGGAAGAGTGACAGCAGCACAAAAGGCTGTAATGCAATCACTCCGTCTTCTCTGGTAAAAACAAAAGAAATTTCGTTTCTATTTATGCGAGGTGCCATTCTTGGTGTGAAAAATTGTTACCTCTTTCCAACATAATTAGAACGCATTACCACCACAAAGAAACATAACCTGTCTTTTGTGCTGTCGGGGAGGAAAAACTGAGTGAAAAAACATGTTTTTACCTGATCTGTAACTGAGTTTTGAAAGAATGTCACTGCTGGTGTAACTACACTTATCTTCTTCTTCTTTTTTTGTCATGCCAAAAAGGAACACAAGGACACAACAACCAAATGGTGACATTCATTCAAATAGCATTTATCTACCGTTCACAGCCACTACAAACAGTTCTACATATCTAGGAAAATCTTCACAAATCTTCACTGTCTATTGTTCTCATGGAAACCATTGCTGAGTCCATTCTTTAGTGCAGATATAAGTGAGAATAGGTAAACTCGAGAGGCAACAACAAGACAACTCTCAAAAAAGGAAGCAGACTGCTGCCTTCTCCTTATGCCTCCCCTAACTCATTTTCCTCTGTTTTTTGTCACTGCAGGTCAAGCTTCTCCAGGATGGCACATCCGTACAAGACATTGCAAGGTTTGCTGCATTTCCCAACACAGTCTTAAGAGTCTTAAGAGTGTGGAGAAGACATGAGGTGAGCTGGGCAGGACTGTAGAAAGGGCAATAACCCAGCAGCAGGCCCATATCTGCTTTTTTTTTTTTTTGCATGGGGGGCAGCAGGAGTGCTGCCAGAGCCTTAAAAATTAACCTACAGTGGACTACTCGTTATTCTGAGCAGTGTTTAGCAAAGTGCAAAGAAAAAAAAACAGTGAAAGATAGAGAGCAGATGATCATGAAGGGTGTAATGCTCAGAACTGAACAGTAATGGACCCAAAGCAGAAACATTCACAAACACTAAGAAAGGACTGGACTGTAAATACACTGAGGGCTGATTGTGAGTAGGAAACAGCAGAGGAATGAGACACAGGTCACAGGTGAAAACAAACAGCACAATAACAAAGTGGGATGTAAAACAAACACAAAGGAAGAAGGAAGCCCGATTCAGATCCCAGAGACGAGAAGTCTCAATATACATGAAGACAGAGAGAAATGAACTTTTGAGCACTCAGATGCATCCACATAGGAAATCAAATCAGGAATGAACAGACAGGGAACTAAACTAATATTTAGGGAACTAAACACAAACAACAAACTCAAAGCAGGAACTTCTTAGGAATAATCCTAGAACAGAAACCAGAATCTAGTCTGCATTCTGCAAAAACATGAAAGCTTAATATACTAGAATACACATTTGAAGCATGAACTGTAACACAGGACACCTCACAAGAAAATTCACTTTAGAATAATAACAAAATGAAAACAGGAACCCAACATTTCAAATGCCGGGATAATTGAACCCAAACTCAGAGATAATCAAAACCCTGTGACTGTGACAACAGCACAGCAGAAAAAGACATAATGATTAGTTTGAGGAAGGAGTGGAGAAAGAAGAGCACCCAGGTAACAATGCATGTCTGCATGTATCACTATGGTGTCGATATTACAGAGTGCTGTTAACGAGACATCAGACAGCTGCCCTACTTTCTATATTTTTACCCCGTCGTGTCGTGTGGAACTATTGGCAGTTCTTCCATAACAGCTTGTGTTGCTTTGATCGAGAATATATACAAATGAAGCCACTGCAGGTGCTGCAAGAAGAAATGATAATAATTGTCAGGTATTCTGTATGCTATCTTGGTTGTATGTATTTGTGTTCAGTGTTTTGAGACACAGGGGCACCAGCAGTCGGCCAATTACTATGAAAACCCACACAAACTTCTCTGCATGTAATAGCTGAGACTCAGTGATGTTGCTTTTAGTTGGAATAAACCCAGATACGATTAAGCTACATGAAGCAGTAAATCCTTGCAATGAATTGTCAGCAAATGATGGGAACAGATGTGTGGTTGGAGTAGGATGCACCGGGCTCTCTTTGCATGCTTTCTGCTGTTCAGTTGAACTCTGCACATTCACAAAACCGAGAAGCAGCTACAGAAGAAAAATAAACATCCAATCTCATCTTCTGTGTGAAATTGGACATTATGGAATAGATTCATCATTCACATCAGACAAGAAAAAAAAACAACCTAATGGGATTGGGTTTTTTTTTTGTTTATGCTGATTAGACACTAGAATATAAAGAACATCACGCTGATGCAATGTGATGGATTATCAGACTGTGAACAGAGTGACAGGTTATTTCTTCAATACGGCTTCAAAAAGGCAGGGAGTTTGGGTAAGCAAATACAGATAGATCAGTGATTTGTTGGACAAAGACACTATTTTTGTACTTTTGCCTCTCTACACCACAACAGCACTGTCAAGATGTGAGTGAAATACAAACTTTAATTCAACTTCAATTCCAAGGATTTTACAAAACACCTGCAGTAATTATTTATCAATTACAGCCTTTTTTAAACATCACTCCACAATTTCAGAGTCTCAAAACTAATTGGATAAACTAATATTATGTTTAATATAAAGAACGTTTTTAATACTTGCATGAAATTCCTTGCAGTCGGTGACTGCCTGAAGCCTAGAATCCACAGACATCACCAAATGCTGTTTCCTCTCTCGAGTTGCTCTGCTAGACCTTTACTGCAGCCAACTTCAGCAGTTTCTTTTTTGTGGCTCTGTTTACATTCAGTTTTGTATTTAATAAATGAAATGCTGTTCTGTTGGGTTGGCATCAGGTTATTGCCTTGGCCATTGAATTTTCCATATCACATATCTGTGCTATATCTTTGAGAAACTCTTATGTTGGTTTTGCATTTTGCTTTGAGTTATGATCCTTTTTGCATCGTGCGTCCCTGTTAAACTAATTTTGGAGCATTTGTCTGATTCTGTGCAGCGAATATAGCCCTGCACCAGTGACCCCAGGTCCATTGGCAACCATACATCCTGCCATCATAACACTGCCTTCACCATGTTTGACAGATGTCGTATATGCTTCAGATCATGAGCCGTTCCTTCCCTTCTCCATACTTTTATCTGCCTATTTGGTTCATCTTGTATCATCTGTCCAAAAGGTTTCCAGAAGTTTACAAAGCAGTGTTTTATGGCAAAATCTAATTTTCAAATCCTTTGTATTTCCATTCATGAAGGCATCTGTTGATTGTAGAGTTAACCCACCTCTTTGGGAGTGACCTTGACTTGGCTCTATGTTGTTGTGTTTCTTAACCTTGGAAATAATTCTGTCATCATGCACTTTCCTTGTTTTCTGACATCGTTCAGGCATTTCGGTGTTCCTGAGTAGGTCAGAATAGTCATCATTTTTAAGAATGGACAACACTCTTGATTTGGCCACTCCTGATGTCTCTCCAGCAGGTTTATTTTGTTTTTATATGCAATTACAGTAAAAAGCTTTGAAAGCTTCATTTTGTCAAGGGAACAAGGCTCCTGTAGCCAT
Source organism: Diplotaxodon limnothrissa (assembly GCF_057381915.1). Lineage (NCBI taxonomy): Eukaryota > Metazoa > Chordata > Actinopteri > Cichliformes > Cichlidae > Diplotaxodon > Diplotaxodon limnothrissa. The sequence continues at coordinate 9,592,981 of NC_140597.1, read as the reverse complement.
TAAACTGCAGTCATTTGTCCAATTAATTTTGATGCTCTGAAGATGAGGAACTACTTATAAAATTTTTTGTAATTCCTTAAAATTTAATGAAATGTTTTTGTCAAACACTTGAATTAAAGCTGAAAATGTGCACTCCAATCACATCTTGATTTAACATCTACTATGATGTGTACAGCAAAACTACATCAGAACGTATGTTTTATCCAACACATTAGGAACCTCACTTTACATCTACTGTGTGTTTTTCTATTGAGTGGAGGATTTAAATCTGCAGTCGACTTTCCTTACTGGTTTCAGGTAGCAGGTGGTTAACGTGAAATGAATATGAAATGGAAAATGCCTTCAAGTCTTTCCAACGTGTGAAGAAAGGATCACCCAACGGCTGAAAAAAGGTGCCCCAAATCAAGTCAATTATAATTAAATGCTGCATCCACAAGATCTTCTTTTTACCTGATGGTTTACTGGGATTGAATCTTCAATTGAAAACTGCTGGTAAGGGATTCAAATTCTAACCTCTGGTGCCAACATTTGGCCCTTTTTGTGCCTCAACAATTTAGCCCTGTCTTACTCCCCCTGCCTTTTTTGTGATCTTTTTTTGCAAAAGATTTTTATTACAGAGAAGCAACAACGCATCAAGAAGACATAAATGACAACAGACATCAAGCAAACACCCCCACAGCTGGTGGGACTCAGTCTGGTTGCTTTGACCAAATGTTCCATGAGGAATTTCCCAGAAATCATATGCTCATCATTACATGTTCTTGGCAGGCCTTTTCATCCTGATATTACCTAACTAAGCATCCCAAAAGGTCAGTAGCTATCCTCGCAGACAAAACTGTCTCGTCTTGCCAAGATTCTGAAAAAGTGCAACTCAAAGTGTCGCTTTGCATGACAGTATTCTAAATAATACACTGGAGTGCACAAAGAGCATCAGTAATGGATTACATGTATTTTAAAGATGCCTTAAAAACACAAGGCATCCCCTCAATGATGCTCTTGGAATGATAACACACTCAGCTCACTCAAACCCATCTTAAACATAGAGTGTATTTGCTCTGGCATAACATTTAAAAATATAAATATTATTTTTCTATATAAGTGTTTTCTTTCTAACACACATTTACACTCAGATAGATGCATCTGAGCTACTTGGGGTTAGAACCTTGTACACACCACCGGTCTAGATTTAGTGGAACCAGGACGCAAACATGCCCTCTTCTTCATCATATTGTATTTATAGTCCCTTTCAGTGTTTCTTTAATGTGAATTTGCATCTTCAGATCATCCAAATGTTATTTGAGTGGTCCTTCAATGCTCATTTCACAACATTTTCAGGAAACAGCTGATGAGGAGAACCTCACAAAAACCTGAATGGTTTGACTCTGGAAGAAAACAATCACATCAGATGACAAAGCCTTATTGATCTGTTTGATTTTGTTTATGTCTCTTTGAGAGCTTCACCCTTGAGTGTACCTGGCTGCCAAACACAGTCAACAAGAGTCCATTAATTTGCTGCTGAGAAGCTACTTACAGCTCCTTGCTAATGGCTGATTTTTCCACCACTCTCTCATGTCTTTCATCAGTGGTAGTGGGTGGAAGGAGTGTGTTTGTGAAGAGAGGTATTGGTGATAGGGTAGTGATGACAGAGTGGGGGTGTCCAGGCAGTAATTCTTGATTCACCTCCTGTGCTGTAACATGGGTCTGAGCTGCAGTCATATTGGCATAGCCATTATTTTCAATGCATGCATTAGAAAGAGCCAAAGTGAAAAACCTTTGATGGTTTCAGTCTTCTTGATGCACACAAACAGGACTCAGAACCAATGCCACAGCTGCAGGACAGCATTCACATTTTTGGAGAGGAGATTGGGAAACACAAAGATTCAGAATCGGGTTTGCTCATGCCGTGGCAGCTTGCAATGGAACGCGATAAATAACAGGTCATCAAGGTGATAAAGCATTGAGCTGGAAATGGGATTGTGCCTGTAAGGCAGCGGACCAGGCAGCACAAACGTGAACTGATATACATTAGCCCCCGAGCAGTCTGTACAAGAGAGATATGCTGCTGGGTACCCTTCTACCCGTGACAATGTAAATAGAGGCTATCCACTTACCGGGTGAGTGCCGCTGCCTCTCCTCAGCTGAAAGGCTTCAGGGGCTGTGTTGTATTAAAAAAAAAGAAAAGAAAAATGGAAAAAGACCCACAAAGTGCTGACACAAGTGAATGGTTTTGAGTGTGGTAAGAGTTCTCTTTTCACTTACTGGTTCTGCTTGTTCCAGTGTCTAAACTCATGTTTGTCTGCAACTGATTTTCCTTTTTTAGGTTCTTTGGGAATTCACTGGAGGCGTTTGTGGACATTGACCAAAAGCAGGAGCAGCTGAAATGAGGATATAATGGATTCTGTTTGGAAGATTGCAATGTGTATGATGAATTTAAAGTTTTTTAAAAAATGGTGAGGGAACAATAAAAGCTTGTATATTGCAAACAATGTTAATTTGAAGAAAAAGTAACATCGGGACTTAAAAGATAGAAGAAAAATCTTCAAAGGTTCGTGATGCCTTTTGAGGCTTTGAGTTTGGAAGCTGTAAAAAAAAAAAAAAAATCCCATCACTACTTTGATGATATTCTAAAGGCCTCGGCATGCTTCAAACAAACTAGGCCATGTGTTATTTGACTGTATTTATGCATGAAGGCAAAAGTCTTTATATCTGTTGCAAAGGACTCCTCTCAGTGGTGGAGGGAAAAGCTCTTACTACAGCATCCTGTCTGTGATGACAAGAAGTCTGTCCTTCTAGTCCTTCTAGATAAATAATACAAATGGGAATAATAGCGCACTTCATGAAAGCCTCTCCTTGAAAACATTTACTGTGATGTGCTTGAATGTACAGACAAAATGTGAAGTAAATGCGTGTGTTAAAGAGAAACCCTGGCAACACCCTTCCCACCAGGTCGTATATGTCAGCTATTACTGTGATGTCAGGAGTGGCTTTGGGAATAATGTGACCTCTACATACAAAATAAGGGTATTCCACCAAGGCACTGTTTCAGTTTTTAGTCTTTATTTTAGTTTAGGTCCTCTGTTTCCACCTGGAAAAATATTTGGGAGGAAAAGAGTCAGAAAGGGGAAAATAATGACTTCATTATCAGTGTTGGGGAGTAACGGAATACATAGGTTTAAAATACAAAAACGAGTAACTGTATTTAAAAAGGTAGTATTCAGAATACAGTTAGTTTGTTAAAATAAATGGATTACACAGCCATCTTTTGTTTGACATGACAGGCTATGCCATGTCTATTTTTGGTAATTCCACACTGGTGGAGACCAAAACAAAACATGCATCAAGAGCCTCTAATGCCTGTGTCTCAACCTCGAGGCCCATGTCACCCCTACTTGCAGTGGCCCGCATAATGACGTTAAGAAATATTTTAAAAAATTATTATTCAAAAAATTATTTAATATGAAGGCAAACTATAGCAGCCTTTCAACGCTTCTTTCTGTCTCTCGTTAGCAAAGTTGACCCAGACAACAAAGTAAAGCTAGTTTTTGGCTAAGAGCCCAAAACGGAACCAGACGTATTAGTCAGAGGTCCCGTTTTATATACGCATGAGGTGCAGCCTTACCTAATGTCCACCCTACTGTTACTCATTTTATATTAAGATTTAAAAATCTAGTTGGTATTGGTATGGCGAGTAACCTTCAGTAATAGTAATAAATCACACAGCAATAGTACATTCATGTAGTTGTAAATAGCATGATAATATATCAAGTAATCCAAAGTATTCAGAATACGTTACTCTCATTGAGTATATGTTACAAAATACATTTTGGGGTATGTATTCTGTAATCTGTAGTGGAATACATTTTAAAAGTAACCTTCCCAACACTGTTCATTATCAAACTAGAAGACTTCTAGTTAGCTGCTATGTAACAAGCAAAATGGTCTTTATATTTTTGGTCTACTGAAGCACAATCTCCGCAGCAGCCAAAAATTGTCAAATTGCCACTTCAGGATGTCGAGCCCCAAAAACAAATGGTAAATGGCCTGTATTTGTATAGCGCTCATTCACACACACACAGGCGATGGCAAGCTACATTGTAGCCACAGCTGCCCTTGGGCGCACTGACAGAGGCGAGGCTGCCGGACACTGGCGCCACTGGGCCCTCTGACCACCACCAGTAGGCAACGGGTGAAGTGTCTTGCCCAAGGACACTTAGCTAACCACTAGTATGTACTTTTTCCTTTAAAGGCATATTTGAATCAGGAGGTGGAGTACCAACTTATCAGCTAAGGCTACCAAGCTGCATCAATAAAGTTCATGGGAGCCATGCAAAAGGCACAGAAACCTGTAAATTAGTGCTGAGCAAAAAACAAATGAAGTACTGGAAGCACAGACTTATTGAACAGCCGTATTTTATCTGATAATTCCATTAAAAATCTAACTAAACACAACCCAGTTCCCGTGTCAACAAAGCTGTCAGTCAAAGCAATCATGCCCCTAACTTTAAGCCTGAAAAAGTCTCATCTCTAAAATCACCGATTTACATAAAAATAAAAATCACTGACTGTAGAGTTGGTATGAATGGGGAAACATTGGATCGACACTAAAACAATGCTTTGTAGCAGTCCATAGACAAGCTTTGTAATACTGTAAAACTGAACATTTTACACTGAAGTCACTGGGGACTGACTTGATTTTGGAGCTGCAGGTGCAGAAACTTCTGCATCTGTTTTCTTCCACTTGGACTTTAGTTCTGATGCGTTTGAGATAAGAACAATTGAGATTTTCTTACAACAAGTCAGAACAGTGAAAGCTTACATTAGACCTTCCCAGCTCTCCTTATAAATCTACAATATTTCACTTTTCACCTGATCTCTTCTGTTGCTGGTGGTGGAAACTGAGGAATTGCCTCTTTTACCCTAGTCTCAAGATTCAAACTAAGGACACTCTCTAACCCTTGAAGAATCATGTTCTGTCTATGATACTATAAAATCCTCCAAGGTGCAGAACCACAAAAGCCTCTGTTCATTCAATTGAGGCCTACAATTAAAGCCTAATTGTGTTCAGAAACCCAGTGAACAGAGCTCACAGTAGGCAGGTTGAAATGAGCTTATTATGCAAAACACAGAAGACAAAAGGAGGCTATTTGCAGTTAATTAATGTGGTAATTTCTTAGTAACTGTCTAATAATTTATACAGCAGTATGGAAGGAGCTGCTTTTCTTTTGTGCTTACTTTTACTGGAGGAATTGCCTTACTTGTAACTTTGCCTGACCCTTTATTTCTATGGCCCTCACACTTTTCCCACAGAGCTATTGATTCCACGTCTTGCTTATTCACATTGAGACACCATAATAAATAAATCCATCTCCTGTGAGTCCCTGCTGAAGGAAGTGCAGTCCTAAGTGGAGGGAGGCAACACATTCAGGCCCAATTTTCTTGTATTTTGTTAAGGATTACCATCATATTGTTATGTACTTTACAGCCCCTACATCTTGCCAATTCATGAAGAGCAGGGGGACTCGGACACATTTGGGATACTCGCTGGCAGAAAGAATCCAATAATAGAATATATTCATCCGTGGTGGCTTAATTAACGGGTGCTGTCCGGTTAGGGGCTCTGTTGGCTCTCCGGTGACTGTTTCCTCGCGGCTGCGTGCAGCGGGGCTAGGGGAGGGTCTGTGCTGACGGACGTGGGTTACTGACCTGGTAGCCTGGCTGCCCCTGGGTGGGTCCGGGATGGGCGTGAGGTTCTGGGGGCGCTCCGTCTCTGGGCTGGGACCCGGACCGGGCCTCGGGGGCTTGGGTCCTGGTTGGTGTGTTGCCGGGGTTGTGGGCGGGTGGGTGCATGGGGGCCCAGCCCTGGAGCAGGGTGCCGCCGGTGCGTCGAGCCACCTGGGGGGCTCTTCAACTGGTGGGGGAGATTGTCACATCTTGCAGGAGCTTTCCTCTCCTCAGGAGCTGCCTCTGCAGGAGGGGGAGATACAGGAGAGGTGGAGGAAGATCTCAGCCTGGGTGTTTATTGTCTTATGTAGTCTGGAAGATGAGTGGATGGTGGGGTGGGTGCAGTTTTCTCTGTGGTGGGGTTGGGTGGACTGTCCCGGGCTCTGTGGGGCCGGGCGGCGCTGCTGCACTGGGCCCGGTCTGGATGGGCCTGGGCCCCCTTTCCCTGGCGGGTCGCGGAGTATGGGGGTGCCTACTGGGGTCAGCGGGGGAGCTGGCCCCAGGGAGGGGTCACTTGCCCCTCCCTTCCTTCCCTCCCCATCTCCAGCTGCCTCCCTCTTCCCGCTCCACCACAACCACCCACACATGCAGGGCCTTGGAGTAGGGGTATGTCACCAGGGTGCAGAGGAGGCTACCCCCCCCCCTCTGTCCCCTTCTGGCTGCCTCTGCCTCAATTTTATCCCACAACTTAGACATTCACATTACTCACACTCTCATTACACATACATATAGGATCTTGGGGGTGGGCACGATACACGGAGTCCAAAGTACCATCAGGGTGTACACCCCACCCCTGGCATCGTTGCCCACCTCTCAATTTTAAATACACGTAGACATTGAGGGCTAGCAGGAGGGACCATGCGCTTACCTGCTGCTCTCTGGCAGGTAGCTCCAAGCCCTCCTGGGTTTTAAATGCACCTTAGAACACACATGCATCAACATTACAATGAGCGGGTGGAGAGAGGTTCGGAGTCTTCTCTCACCCCCGTTCTCTGCGACCTGCTGGAGCAGGGGGGCTAGGACTAGGAGGAGGAGTTGGCCGTCCGACTGCGGTCTGGAGTGTGGAGCCTTCCTGCTGCTGCGGAGTCGGGGCGGTCTGCCTCCCCCCACCGCAGGGAAAAGGGAAACACCACCTGGGTCTGGGTGCAGTTCCCCCCTCCAGGGGCGGGGGCACCTAGACCCGGTTTGTAGAGTACGCTTGGGGAGTGTGATCGTGTGTACAACGTCTCTTTAGGTCTGTCTCCACGTTGGTTGAGTGTGGAGTAAGTGCATATGAGAGCATGAGGGTGGGAATGGATGTTTGTATCTGTGTGTGCCTGTATGTCTGTGTCTATATGTCAGGTTGGGTGTCAGGCGCCACCTCTCTGGGGACATCTCAGGCCCTCCAAGGTTTGGAGGCCTATCTCCCCCTACCACCACTTCCCCTGCCAGTGGCGGACCCCCTCAGACATCGGTGCGTTGGTGGTTCTTTGTGTCCGGGGATGGGCGTCCAGGTACACACCGGCTCACTCCTTGGCGGCCGCTTATCGGGGCCTGGAGCCTGGGGCTCGCTCGGGCCACTTCGGAGGTGGGGTGCCCCCGGCCTCTCGGCCTGGGGCTCGGTCACTCAGGCGCAGCTGGCTGCCGGCGGAGCTCACGGGAGCGTCACTGCAACTCCCCCTGGCTTCTGCTCCGCGGCTGCTGAGTGAGCCCTCATCTGGGACTCTCCTCAGCTCTTTCCGGGACAGTGGCGCAGCTGCCCCTCTGTTGGTCTTCCTTGGTCTCTTGTGTTCTGGGGGCCTCTGGATGTCTGGAGTTTTGATCTCCTCCACACCTGCTTCACGCCCTGGAGGACGGGGCTGTGGCCCCCCCACACCCTCTAGCAGATTATTACATGAAGGAACCTTTTAAAAAAACAAAAAACAAGCGCGTCCATGCTCACAGGTGTACACACGGGTGATCACACCCACAAACTACACCCTTTTTGGCTCCTACCTCAAAGCACACTGTGTTCTGTTGATCTTATGTGCTGCACAATAATGTTTAACATTTAGTATTTACTGTCATATTCCCATATATCATTGTGATGTTGTTTATTCTATTACTCTTGTTCTCTTCTGCTTGCTTTCTTTTTTCTTTCTCAGCAGGTGATCCAGGTGATTGATATATGCATTTTTTTTTCTCTGCCCGTTCTGTTGGTTTTTGTCTTTTGCCCTTCTCCCCCGTCCCTCTTCTCAGCTGTTTCTCTTTCCCTCTTTCTTTCTCCCCTTCTTTCCCCCAGTCAAGTCTGTCCCGTATTCAGTAAGTGAAAATAAAATAAACAATAAAAGGTGAATCAAATGGACCATTACGGCAAGGCTGGGATGGTCAGTTTGGTAAAGTAAATCCGTTGGGCATCTTTCTTTGCCTTTAGACAACAATTCTGATGGCAAAAGAGCCAAACGGGACAGGCCAAAAAAAAAAAAAAAAAAAAAAAAAAAAAAAATTGAGGCCTACAATTAAAGCCTAATTGTGTTCAGAAACCCAGTGAACAGAGCTCACAGTAGGCAGGTTGAAATGAGCTTATTATGCAAAACACAGAAGACAAAAGGAGGCTATTTGCAGTTAATTAATGTGGTAATTTCTTAGTAACTGTCTAATAATTTATACAGCAGTATGGAAGGAGCTGCTTTTCTTTTGTGCTTACTTTTACTGGAGGAATTGCCTTACTTGTAACTTTGCCTGACCCTTTATTTCTATGGCCCTCACACTTTTCCCACAGAGCTATTGATTCCACGTCTTGCTTATTCACATTGAGACACCATAATAAATAAATCCATCTCCTGTGAGTCCCTGCTGAAGGAAGTGCAGTCCTAAGTGGAGGGAGGCAACACATTCAGGCCCAATTTTCTTGTATTTTGTTAAGGATTACCATCATATTGTTATGTACTTTACAGCCCCTACATCTTGCCAATTCATGAAGAGCAGGGGGACTCGGACACATTTGGGATACTCGCTGGCAGAAAGAATCCAATAATAGAATATATTCATCCGTGGTGGCTTAATTAACGGGTGCTGCTGGAGTGGAACAAAGCTAGTTGATGGGATATAAACACTCAAAAAAGGCACAAGTGCATTTCATGAGATAGAAACACCCAAGCTAATGTATAAAGAATATCATTTTGGATTCTGGCCATCTTAGACGTCCAAAGTACAGAAATACTGAGATATGCAATTAGTGTTTTCCACTTAAAATTGTACCTCAGTTTCCTAGGTCTGCTCTTAGAGTAGGCCATAGACTTTTTTTGCAACATGTTAGCATACATGTCAGCTGTCCACTTGACTTTTGACACCCAACTGGTTCTGAAAGAAAGTCTCCGACATTTCATTTTTCAGTGATTGTAGTTATTCTCGCTGCTTCACTGTAGCATATCTCAGCATGAAGCTGGTTTCAAGCTGAAATAATGGGCCAAGGAATAGCACTGTGCCTCATGTCAGCTGTCATCTTTAGAAATGGGAAGGGTGTGCACGGTTCCTTTTCAAATATTGGATCGGGCTGAAAATCACTTGTCGGTTCTTTAAGGCGGGTCGACCACAGAAAAGAAACAAGGAATCTTAAATGTCACTGCCTCTCCTCATCTGTCCAGAAGTGCTCTATATTACTTTTCTGTGGCATTTTGCCTCCCAAGAATGTGCCTGGATGTCAGCAATGAAAGAAAGTGGAGTAAGGAAGTAGCCATTTGTAAAGGGCACAGCCTAATAATCAAATCCAGATGGCCTTTTTCCCCTTACCATATCTGCATTTTGAAATGATCATTGGTCATGCATAGTAGAACAAAGAAAAAAACAAACAGGCAGTCTTGTTTTTAGTGCGGGACCATTCACACTTCCTTAACCTGAAGTTCCTCAATGACCACATGATGCACATCTGCTGTGTGCACCGGACATCATTTGCTGTGTCAAAACAGCAATTCTTCAACTTAAGTTTAGTTTGGGGGTGGAAGCTGAAGTTGCATTGTGCCAGGACACAATGGGAGTTTAAGTTAACAATCCAGCCCAGCAAATGAATTCATTCTGCACCACTGAGTTCCAACCAACCAACCAACCAACCGAACAACCAACCAACCGAACAACCTTCAGGTTTGGACATTGTTGGCTCATCCACTGAAAACTGTCATCTGGTCCTTGGATCATAAGCATCAGCAGCAGTGAGACTGCTGGACTCAGGTCTGAAAAATGAGGCCAGTATGGAAGTACCACATGGTGCAGTTCTTTTAGCGGCCACTTGAGGCAGCAGCAGGTAGCACTGTGGTGCAGTAGTTAGCGTGCTGCGGACAGCTGCTAACCGGGGCCTTTCTGTGTGTAGTCTGGTGACCGGTCCAGGATGTACCTCAACTCCTGCCCAATGACAGGTGGAACAGGCTCCAGCCGCCCTGTGACTCCAGAAGAAAACAGAGAGACGGTTTGTTAAAAATGCATGTTTACAACAGTGGGATCACATCACATTATAATAAAGATAATTTACCTATATTCTTCAATTATAAGAATTAGACAAGGTCTACTTAACAGTAAGATTTTTTAACTATAACTATATTTACTTCTATAATAATCTAACACCCCTCTGATTTGACCTACCAGAGGGGGGTCAAAGCTTCTGGTTATAAGTCAATCAATCAATAAACAAACACAAACATTAAATTCCTAATACAAGCAGCAGTTATATGAGACTGAAGATGAAGATTCAAATCTTGTTAAGCTTCTTTAATGTTTCTGTATAATATGTTTGCATGTTTGATGTGTTGGCTTCTTATATTTTGGCAAAACAATCATGCACAGGTGAGCTCCTGACTGAGTGACACATTTTTCTTTGCTGTGTTCACGAGGATGAATGCTCCCCAATATAGAGAAAACACCTGCAAACAAAAACATGGACACACACACACGTACACAGGAGGACTGGAAGCAGAAAAGCAATGTGTGAACATGTGTCAGTCTCTCCTTTCTCCATCTCGGAGCTTCAAAGGGAACGTGAGGAGAAAGCGAACACTGTTGCTGCAGCGTTGTGTGCTACTGTTTTCTACAGCAGTCTGATTCTCTCAGAGAGGCCACAGACATTAGCTGGGCGATCCTGAATTATGCTATCATATAACAGTAAATCTAATACTGTGGTTCTCTTGACATGTGACTGGAAGCAATGATTTTTACCTCTGCTTTATTCAGTATTTTGAGCTATTGTGCTATTTGGTATGTGCAGTGTGCATGGTGCTATTTGCTCTATATGAACTGTTTGATCTTTAAGGTACATCATACAGTACTTAATGTCAGAACTTTAATAAATTTGTGTAACAAAACAGTAATTTAAGCTTTCACATATGTTATGAAGCTTCAAGCTGATTCTGTGGCTCAGTCAATAATTAACTTCCACGCTGTAAAAACTCAAAACAACAGCTTTCCCACCGATTAATTAACCAGGAGCCAAATGTTTGCATCTGGGTTTTTAATGAATCTCCTTATGATGGGCTTAACCCCCACTTCACCTCCCACAGATCACAAAGTACAAGTGAGCACGCAAAACACGTATGACTTCCATTTTATCATGCTTTATCGAAATCTTTGAAGTCATGCACAGGATGACTGCACTCAATATACTTTCTCGCAGCACACTGTAACAAATAGGTGTAAAACTTCTCCCCTGGGGATCTCACGAAGCACGAGTGGAACATGCACATAATCCAGCCTTTAAGACATTTCGTTCTGATTTGTTATCCAGTAGTCAGAAAATAAGAGAGAAGACTTTCAGTGAGATGTCATCAACTCTTTTGAAATGATGAAATAATGACAGTTGATTAACTCACATTTTGAAAATCCATCTTCACTTCTATAATATTCTTCTAAAGATTTCCTTTCACAATCCACCGAGTGCCATGCCTTTATGTTCTAACCTCTCCTTGTCACGGTCTGGCTGGCAGACCGTGGGGATATGGGGAATGAGGACCCAAAACGCAGACTCTGCGTTGCAAACAGTGCTCTTTATTTACAGTGAAAGCTGTAAACACAATAAATCCCCGTTGCTCCCTTGAATCCCGTGTGTGTGCTTCCCTCCGACGTCTGTGCTCGTGCTCGTGCTCCCCGCTGTTGTGTTTCCGCAACCCCGTGCGTGCTGCCTTTCTGGTCCACTCTTCCTCCTGCAGGAAAACCACAGAAACAGCCGTCAACACTAACCCTGGCAGACATACACGAACAGCACTGTCATACGCTGACACACACTAACTTGGGATGCCAACTCAATGATCCCACACCGATGGGAGCTCCAACACTCTCCTAAGTAGCTCCCCCAATGAGCCCTGATCACCAACAGGTGTGTGGCAGGAACTTCAGGTGTGGCCAGTCCTCCTGCAGGGCCACACCCATCAGGCCTGCATGTGGCTGTTCTCCATCCTCCAGCCACACATGTACACCCCCACACACCCACACCCTGCCTCTACATGCAATGAGTGGAACACCGAACAACACAGCATAGTGCAGAAAAACACACATCCCCAAATAACAACAACAACAATACTACTACTACTAAAATGATAATGATAATAACAGTCCATCCTGCTCACGGACCCCCGAGTCCTCCAGAGCCGGGTCCGTGACACTCCTATGTTAAGACATCTTTATGAATGACAGAATGTATGCATATTTGTGCAGACTGATCAGTTACTTTTAATATTTTTGTTGCTTCATCTATAAAGCATCTATCAGGCCATGTGATATTCTCCTTGGATTTTATTTGTCCATCCAAGAAGACACACTGAATATGTAAGATATTTATAAGCGGATATGGGTTCAGTCACTAAAAGACATTAAACTGCACTACAGCTTTACTTTTAGACAAACGGGGTATAAAACCATTAACCCTAGCAGTCAATGCACTTTGCACTACTCAGAGAGCCGCACTGAATCCCTTTAGCCTGGAACTAAAAATAAAAAGCACTGCACAAGCTCTTGCTGTGAGCGACTCTGCAGTTGAGTCAATATGTATTGTTAAAATTATTGTCCATTTAATTTCCTTAATTTGGTTCTGAGTAGAGGCATGAGAAAAATGTGCTCGCGTTTCTGCTGCGCAAGGGAAAAATTATGTAACATTAAATGTCTTTTGTGGCCAAGGAGAAAAGAAGAAATGAATGATGTCAGAGAGCAGAGGTGTTTCTAAACCTCCATTCACTGACATAAAAGCTTACACAACATCAAAACCCACGCAGCCCAACACTGAAGAGCTGATAAGACTCTAAAGCAAATCCAGTACATTAGGGTGCCACTGTTGGTTTCTGGCTGCAGAGAAGACAAAGACAGAGCAAAAGGACAGACGCAAGGTTGTCACTGTGGGGTTTTTGGTTCACATCTCTAGATTGTTGCATTCATAATGACTCCAAATCAAAGGAGATAGTTGACCCACATTATACTGACTTGTTAGATTTCAAGGCCTGACTGAAAAAAGGACAAACAAAAAGATAAATGCCACTTCTTTTCCCTCTGCCTTGGAGATAAAATAATGAAATCAAAGGACTGTTCTGTTTGCAACAATGTGAGTGTTTAGAGAGCATTTTAAATTTAAGTGCAAGGATAAGTAACGCAACTGCTGTAACTGATCATGTTGTTAGCATTTAATAGTTAAATTATCAGTCACATTATACTTACTGGCATTTTCCAGTCAGATGGTCTTTACTTGTAGATGCTGATGGATGAGTTTCCCTTCCAACAGAAGTCAAAATCAATTCAGTTTTTACCTGCCATCTTTTTCCTCCCATTTTAATTGTTCAGCTGTATCCCACACAGTAACAAGCAACACGCGCCTCATATTACTGACCAACAAAATTTAATGGTCCTTAATTTACTGACAACTAAGTCTTATTAAAAAAGTCTTCAATTTCTGTCCAAGAGACTTCCTTCAGGGGCTGAAAAATGAAACCAACGTGGAAATGCTAACAGCACTTCTTTGAAAGGCCTTTAATCTTTGTAGTTCGAGCACACGTGGGAGTGTTGTGACATACAGCGTGTGCAGAAAATTCAATTTCAGAGGTGAACCGAGCAGAAAGCAACCCTGCAGTTACAAATATTGTATTCAGGAATGACTTTATGGTCCGGCTTTGTTCATGTAACCTACAACTTTAAAGACTCTTTTGAAGCTTTTATGGCTGCAACTGAAACGGCACTCTGTATCCGTGTATGTTTTTAATGAGTGCAGACCGTGTAACCAATCACAGAGCACAGGCACCCAAGCCAAACCCGAGTCTTTAATCTGAAGCTCGAGTCGTACGTCAAGTGTCCACGCTGTTCACATGAGGTGTGAACCGGATGTGCGTAAATATATTTACATTTCATGAATATTCTTCAAAGCTGTCATCAGATGTTCATCTTTCATTTCCCGTCACTCAGATCAACCTGCTGTGTGTCTGTTTATTCACGGCTTCACTCAGTAAAGAGCAGATGAAGGAACCTCTGAAAGAGACGTGTTTGTTACTCGCTCGAACAAAGAGGAAGACATTTCTGTGATACGTTACGTTGGTGGCACATTTACAGCCCGCAGCCTTTCTGTCATTCGTCATGTGAGCGTGAGACAGACGTCCTCCCGACCGGCTGACATTACTTCACGATCTCTCACACGTCGTGAGGACTGTAGTTTTACTCTCATCTCGTTGTGACAAAGCGCATGCTTCATGCTACAATCCAAACAGCTGTGCACGAGTCCTCCACGTCGTCCTTGTTAGGCACTTGTAGGTATTGACTGAATTGTCCAAGAGGCAGTGAATCATGAACACAGCAACAAAAAGCACATTCACAGAGTGATATACTTCATCTCTCCCTGATATGAGTTTGTGTTACTACAGACAATCAGAAAATGCATCTTCACACAATATTTACCCACAGTGTCCACTAGCACACAGACTGTATATAAAAGATGGAAAAACGAGATGGTCAGTAATGGTAAAGCTCACACGCGCACACAAACGCACGCACGCAAACGCACGCACACAAACGCACATGCACGCACACACACACACACGCACACAAACGCACGTGCACGCACACACACACACACGCACGCACACAAACACACACGCACGCACACACACGCGCACACACGCACGCACGCACACACACACATGCACGCACACAAACGCACGCACGCAAACGCACGCACGCACGCAAACGCACGCACACAAACGCACACACACGCACACACACGCGCGCACACAAACGCACGCGCGCACACACGTACGCCACACACACACACACACACAAAAGATGTCTGACTAATAAATTAGGGGGATTTTCTCAATGTCTTGAAGATGTTTCTCCTCTCATCAGAGAAGCTTCTCCGATGAGAGGAGATGTATTAACAGACCTCTCTGCATTGAATCATATCTGTTATTAATCTCTGTGTCTCTTCCACAGCATGTCTTCATCCTGTCTTCCTTCTCTCACCCCAACCAATCACAGCAGATGGCCCCGCCCCTCCCTGAGCCTGGTTCTGCCGAAGGTTTCTTCCTGTTAAAAGGGAGTTTTTCCTTCCCACTGTCACCAAAGTGCTGCTCATAGGGGCTCATATGATTGTTGGGTTTTTCTCTGTATTATTGTAGGGTCTATCTTACAGTATAAAGCGCCTTGAGGCGACTGTAGTTGTGATTTGGTGTATAAATAAAACTGAATCGAATCCAAGAAGCTTCTTCAGTTCTAAAACCAAACGATGGAGAGTCCCAGGTGTTTGGACTCCCACCACTATCTGCAACACAACACAAAGTAATCAGGACCCTGCAGCACCGGGCAGAAAATGTTCCCTCTAAACCTCAAGGGAAAGAAAAGAAACACATGTAAAGGAAGCTCTTAAAACATGTGGTTATCCCAACTGGGCTTTCATCAAATCAGCAGAGAGGCACAGAAAAGAAGAGCAGGCAACAACGAGAGAGGATCAGGAGGACAAACAAAACAATACTGTCATCCCTGATGCAGCAGCTTTATTAGAGAAGCTCAGGAGAGTCTTCAAGACTCGGCTGCCTAGCTGGATCTAAAGGTCGAAGGTCACTCTTTGAGGATACCAGTGGA
Organism: Diplotaxodon limnothrissa; assembly: GCF_057381915.1. Taxonomy (NCBI): domain Eukaryota; kingdom Metazoa; phylum Chordata; class Actinopteri; order Cichliformes; family Cichlidae; genus Diplotaxodon; species Diplotaxodon limnothrissa. The sequence continues at coordinate 9,577,210 of NC_140597.1, read as the reverse complement.
CAGAGAAGACATGGTTTGAAAGAAACATCTATGTCTGCTGTGAACGACCATCTTTGAACAGAGGGCGGGGCTTAAGACACCAACTGTTTGCCATCTATAATCGAGTTCCCAGACGCCTTAACGCCCACTCACATCCTGGGCCATCTGACCTCAGGAAATCACATGATAAGGTGGGGCCAGGTTTCACAATGAGCTCGCCTGAAACCCTGGCTGATTGTGACCCACACCCGCTTTCACGCTTCGACTCATGTGATTAGAGGATCATCAGGGGTCAACGTCCCTCTTAGGGACACTCCCACAGGGCTTAAATCTCTCCACCATTTGGTTTTAGACCTGAAGAAGCTTCTCAGATGAAACGTCTTCAAGAAACTTGGAGAAGTCCAGACGCTTTTCTTTCCAAGCTGCTTTGATTATGTCTTTAGTTGTTCACGTTTTCAATGTAATTTTATTTATATACCGTCAAACCACAGCAGTCACGTCAAGGTGTTTCATACTGTAAGATCAAAAGCTTTGTTTGAAACGATGATGTTCATTTAGTAAGTTATTGTTCTATTAGAAAGAAGAAGAAAAGAAAAAAAAAGAAAAAGAAAAAAAAAAAAAAAGAAAAAAAAGAAAAGAAAGGCCTTTAATCTGCCTCCTAAAGTGAGTTCGTCCCCACAGACTCTCACTTTGAAATGAAGTAAACGTGTTTACAAGCTGCCACAAAAGTGGTTTTGGCCTCTGTAGCTTATTTTCCCTTCAAGCACAACTGTAAAAGGGTTGATTTTTATTAATAACCAACCTGTTTGAAATGCATAAAGTTTAAAGTGATATGCTATCAGAGGCACGGATGCTTTGAAAGGAGGATGCTGCTGACACAGCTGTTTGTAGGTGGCTGCTGCCTGTCTGGCATCATCTCAGCTAAAGTGAGTCATTGAACAGGACTTCTGTGCTCTGGAGTAATCTAATGCAACTATTATCGTGGCTCAAGAGTTGGGAGTTCGCCTTGTAATCGGAAGGTTGCCAGTTCGAGCCCTGGCTTGGATAGTCTCGGTCGTTGTGTCCTTGGACAAGACACTTCATCCGTTGCCTACTGGTGGTGGTCAGAGGGCCCGGTGGCGCCAGTGTCCGGCAGCCTCGCCTCTGTCAGTGCGCCCCAGGGTGGCTGTGGCTACAATGTAGCTTGCCATCACCAGTGTGTGAATGTGTGTGTGAATGGGTGGATGACTGGTTGTGTAAAGTGCTTTGGGGTCCTTAGGGACTAGAAAAGCGCTATACAAATACAGGCAGGCCATTATTAACGTGGCTTGTCTTCAGTTTACCTGAAATTAAGCTGCACTAATGTTTCATCCGAGACGTATTCTGTGCCTCAGTCTCGGTCAGGAGCAGATTAGTAGGGAAGATCATGGGGTGCTGCTGCTAGTGCTTCCTTCCAAAAGAAAGATCATCTATAGCACCACCTTTGCTTGACCTCACCTTTCTCATCTGAGTGAGTTAGCAGTAAAGCAAAATGGCAACAATCCCCCAGGACTGGATTTTACCTGACCAGGTAAATGGCTTTCTCATACGTTCACTGTAAATATATTAAAACTGTGATCACTAGTGTGAGGCTCAGCTTAGCTCTTCATTCAGATGGATCATCCTCTTATAATCTGATTTACTGTGAACACAACTGACCATGTTGTGTTCATTAAAAACTGCATTAATTAAAAACTGCATATATGTGGATTATCAGCATAACAATGAAAACAAAGAGGGCTTCAGTAAAGCTGATGTTTTTAAGACGTTTCCTCAGAAATACCTTTACTTATATGGCAAATATCATCTTAAGATTGCTAGCATCAGCTGATAAAAGAATACATCACCTTAACCGTAAAAGCAAACATAGTGGGTACGTTCACCTTTTATGTGCAATCTATATCATGTGATGCTTCACAATTTCAGGTTTTAGATCTGGTGAAAAATGACTTTTCTACCTTGTTAATTAATTTCCATAACTGCATCTTGGCACTGTGGCTCATTATGTAATCATGGCTTTACACTGTTTCCATATCAGTGATCCTCACCAAATGAGTATATGTTATGTGAAGGCATAAAAACGTGCTCTACCATTTAGTGGTCTAGCTTTGAAAAACACTTGGGAAACATGGACATTTTCTGTCCAGTATGCAACCTTGTTCCCGTGGCCCTGCTGGCAGTGGCAGTGAAGACAAAAAGTCAGCGCCTCGGGGCTAAATGATGCGTTCTGTCTATGTCAGAAAAGCAAAGCTCAGCAGGAAAAAGGAAAGTCCTGCTAGAGTTACAGTATGTCTCTCTGTATCCTCATATGAACCCAGTGTGGATGACATTATATCAATAAATTCAAGCTATGAAACCACTGTAATATGCATTCTTTTTGTTTTAAAATATTTATATCCTCCTCGAATATTTTCATTCTCATTTCTGGCTATCTTTATATCTTTTCTTCGTGAGCTGACATCTCAATTATTTAAGTGAGTGTCTTCCCCCCTCGGGGATCAATAAATAAAAAGTTTAGTTTGTCTTATCTTGTTTCTCCAGGGAAAGTTGACTGAGCGTGCACTCGTTTTAGCATTAATCAGGCTCAGTCACAGTTAAATGAATTCACACCAGGATGCTACCTAATAAAACCACAGTCTGCTGAACACTGACTGAACAGCTCCATTGGACCAGTTTGGGTTTTTCTACTTTGCTCAAGGGCATTCTCGTTTTTTAATTTTGTTGCTTTTACTTTTTCATTTAACTCAACCTCAGTTAATCAGAGGTTGAGTTTTCTCTGCAGAGCTGCCGTCTGGGATTTTTATTTTAATGACCCTGAAACATTCTTTGCATTCATAGTTTCCTAAAATACTTTTAAAAATGTTCAATTCCACTGCCACCTCAATAGAATGTATACACACTATAGCTCAAGGGTCAAGTAGATAATGCTATTAATTGTCGCAGGTCATTTGCAGAGTGTTTTTGAAGAGATCTCTGTTATAGTTATACTTGTTATGTGCACTTACATATTTTAGCAAATAGCAGAAATCATTTTTTAAATTACTTTCACATTAACCCGAAGACCAAAACATCGCCCCAAAGCTTTTAAAGGCCAGCTGAAGATTCAAATTTTTTTTTTAAACTTTGTTCACGTGGTTATCTACGTGGTGTTTTAAGACTCGTAAAATCACAAAATAAGCTAAAGCATGGCTGAGACCTTTTTCCTTGGAGGTTTGATTCTGAAACTCTAAACAGTATCAGAAACATGAATTTATGAAGCCAGTGTTGAAACACGCCTAGAGAACATAACCCATTAACCTGCAGTGACGGGGTAACTTACTGTATCTGTGCTGATGACCGAAAACAAAATTTATGTAACACTAGCAACAAAATAACTAGTTGATAAAGCAGACAACATTTCATTTCAGCTTTTTATGTTTTTACTGCCTCAACACTGACTAGCTCTACTAGTCTCGCTCCTCTGCTTAAATTCGTGTGTGTGTGTTTGTGTTTGTGTGTGTGCGTGTGTGTGTCTGTGGGGTTTTTTTTTTGTGTGTGTGTGTGTCAGAGTGTAGTATTTAAAGAAATGCATACAGTTTTATTCAACTTCCTCTTGTGTGACAGTAACCACAATTAGGGGGCAGGGATAGCTCAGTAGGAAGGCGATCGGAAGGTCAGGGGTTCGATTCCCATGAACGGCTATCCATGGTGCCAGGACAACCATCTCCAGCTGAACGTTGGCAAGACCAAGGAGCTGGTGGTGGACTTCAGAAGGAGTCAGCACAGAGACTACAAGCCCATTATCATCAACGGAGCTCCAGTGGAGAGGGTGCAGTCCTGTATAACTATACATGTGATGAATAAAGAACCTTGAACCTTAAAGCTTCTTCACACACACTGGTTATTTAGTTTAGTTTGTGTAGTTATTATCCTGTTTTGTCTTCCATGTCATGCTGGAACATCAGTCTCAACAAAACTTCAGCAGAAAGGACTAATGTGCTGCCGTCCCCCATGTAGCAGGAGAACCTGTGAGAGAGTGGGGTTGGGTTGTAGTGTTGGCAAGTGGGGCTGATTTTCATGTTACTAAATCTCACTTATAGGCAAGAATGTAGTGTATCATTTAGGTATTGGAATCATGAATACATGTCCATCCACTGCTGCAATGTTGCTGCTTTAGACTGATTTATAAATACATGTATTTATTTATTTAAAATGACAAATTATTCAGTTTCTCTGGATTTTTTTCTGTGTTTTGTCTCCATGTTCATTATTAGTGAACTTTGTGTATCTTTTTATTATTGAGTGTGAGCTATTTTATCATGTTTTCTAAACGATGTAACAATCCTCAAAAATGTGCCACACAAACAAAATGCTCTATCATTACACATACCTAATCCTACATTTTAGCGTATGAAAATACAATAATTTATCATTTTAGACATGAGACTGAAAGGCAAACATGAGCTGTGTTTGTGTGAATATCACTGTCTGTTTCCTTTGATTGCACTCATTAATGATGTTACCCAGTATGCTTGTACATCGAATTTACAAATATATTTATATAATTTATAATTTTGTCTGCGGACAACAGTATTAAAATTGTGTTTTGGAGTACAAAATCAATTGGATCAAAACTTCTCCATTACGTAAGAGACTTAGTCAGATTTCAGAAAAATCAGAAAAAGGAAGCAGTGGGTGGGAATTTATAGTTAATCAATGTACAACTATCCATCCTACTTTGACTCCACTTTAAAATTGATCCACGCACTGATGCACTTTCAGACGCTGAACTTTCCATCTTTAGCAAATCTTGTAGCTGTGATCAAACCCTGATGCACTCTCCTTGGCCTCAGTCTGACTTCCACAGCATGACATTTCTCAAACTATTCAAAAGTGTTTCTCTCATTAACACCCATGACATTTAGACTCTTCTGGGTTCAGCTGCTCTTTCACAGCACAGGCTGTATAAATTATTTATGAGTGGAGTTCAAACATGCATCCGGGGTCAGATTCAGATAAATGAATTTGAGCCCTACTGTACTCTTACCATGGTAGATGCTGATATTAAAAAACATCCAAAGTTTCATCTCAAGTAATCCTTGTGAGCCACAGTGTCAGGCTCTGGCTCTACTCTTGGCTCTTTATGATGATATCGAGGTAATGTCCTCATGTGATGATTTCGTTCACATATCTGTAGCAACAGCCCCACACAGTCACCATTCAAACCTCTTCTTTTGGAGCCAGCCAATCAGAAAACAACAACAAAAACAACACACCGCTTACTGCTGGAGAGTGGATTGTAAAGCTAATTTATGCAAAGCAACTTATTTCAGAGAAACAAACATGCCTCCTATTTGAAGTATAATTCACCTGAAGTAATGCTGTACTAGTCTAGTAAAAGATACACGAGCAGCCTGCTTTGAACCAAAGATATCAATAAGCCAGGCTGAATCTTCTCTCTGCGGTGTAATGGCCCGGCATCCAGCTGAGATGCAGCACACGAGTAGACAGATGGATAATGTGTTAGGAAATATTTACACCATGTTAGTCAGTCTAAAAATGTTATCCATTTTACGTAATTTGTGTAGCTTTGAGTTGATAAAGTGAATGCTAGCAGTGTTGGTAAATTTAATGGAGTAAGACAGTCTGTTTCTAAGCTAATTCTCTCCTGGAAATGGATTCAAACTGCTTTTAAAGGAAGGAACCAAAATCCAAAATAATGAACAGATCCTTTTGTTATGTCTGCATCTTGAAATTCGGCACACCGTGCAGCCCCTATTAATGACTGATTGCTGTGGTCCAAAAGTCTCCTTCCTCTGCCTCCTGCATGTGGGCATTTGTGGCAAGCTTCACCATCACCTGTTTCCCAACTAGACTGTGTGTAAGGGGAGGTCTGTTCCTCCACTCTTTGCCAGCACTGATAAATGACTCATGTTTGGTTGTGGAACAGTGCTCTTACCTAGTGCTCTCATCTCCTTATCCATTGACCTCGGTGTGTTGATAACATTGACTCAGGTTTGGATATCTGTGATTTTGGAAACTGCTCTCACTCTGGAAGGAAAACCTTGCCTGCCATTCGCCTGTCCACTCTCTACCCTCCATACCTCTGGATCGACCTGCCTGAGTCTGTAATAAATCTGGTAAACTTGCGTACAGATCCCCATCTACACTTTGAGTCCTCAAATGTTGGTTCTTTATGACACCTGTCCTGTAGCAGAAGTGGACCGCTAACGATGAGCTCACTGTCACAGTTTTTTTTTTTTTTTTTTTTTACTTAATCACGTATAAGAACTGGAATGAAATCGCAGTTGTGAAACGATTTTTTTGGGGTATATGCGTGAAGCTGTAATTCATATAACACTTCATCTGTTTTGTGCCACTAACACCGGCAACATACAGAAAGCTGCACCAAGAGATTCAATAAAGGATTCAAAAGGATTGAGATTTGTTCGTGTTGCTGGTAAACACAGCTTTGCTCGACTGCATTATGTCAGTCAGTCCCTGCTGAGTTTGAAACATAATCTTCAGGGGAAAAAACAGTCTATTAGATGACACTTTGGAAAAAGAAAAAGGCATAAACAAAGGCTGCAGCACTGGGTGACAAATTGCCTCCTTTAGCTTTAACAGATATTATCTGAAAGGACGAGATCTCATCTTCTCGCTGCTTTTATCGACTATCAAACTCGTTCTCCTGAAGGCGGACTCTCTGCTGCTGGGCTGCAAAACATGACAAACACTATCAGAGTGACTCTGGGGAATTCCAGTGCAGATTCACTATGATATTAAAGGTCATCTCATTTCACTCTGATTAACTTACTTGCTTGTCTTTGAGACTCTTGCAAGGTAATAAATCTTTTTCCCAAGCTCCTTCACTCTTTCGCACACGCAGAGAGACACTTTTAATCACATCTTATGTCTTACGAATATAATGGCTGGGTGTATCCAAATTGCAGCGGGAACATTCAAAGATGATAGCATATCACCCCCTCCTTCCATTCCCCGTAGTGGAGAATAATTAGTTTAAGGCAAAAGAGAGGATTTGTGAAGAGGAGGTCCGTCTCACTGCTCCAGCGCAATCAGTCCTGTCTATAAGTTCACTGGCTTCACTCCATTACGTTTGATGATACATGTCTAATATCTGTCTCGTTGAAAGGCACCTCACGAGGAAAGAACGCATTTCACTGTGCAATTTATACCGAGGAGTCGATGAGACTCAAAGAGGTCCCTCAGATCAAAATCAATAGCAGTATGAGGGTTATGCTTTATGGAATTATGGGTAAGAAAATTCTTAGATGCAGTTTACAATTTCTACACTTTCTTAAAACACAAATCTCATTCTGGCAAAATTGTACATTGAAATAACAGCTTCAACAGCCCTTTGCTGAATTTTATTTTATCACTGGACATCCCGGTAGGAAGTTGTGGAAAAAAAGAAACTATGATAATAATTATTATTGGGATTTTGAGATGTGGCTTCTGTTCTAGCTCTATATCTAGCCCTTCCAGTGTTTTCTCGTGCTTCTGAGATTCCCCTTGTTTTCCTCAACAGGGTATGTAATACATAGTTTGCATTTTGGGTTCTTTTTGGCCTGGTCTTTTTTACATTTCAGTTCAGTGAGGTTTGCAGGCATTCATTTATGCACAGGTGTCTTAAATTTCATTCAGCGGTTCATTCGGGTTGAGCTTCGGACTTTGAATCAGCCATTTTAGCACCTTGACTCTTGTTCTTGTTCACATTTGCTGCTGTGCTTAAACCATGCAGAGTGGAGGCTGATTGACTCATTGTCCTGTTGAATGACCCATTTTGGGCCAAGCTTTAGCTGTCAGACAGATGACATTTGACTCTAGAATACTTCATGGTCGACTCAGAGAGCATAAGGTGCCCAGGTCCTGTGCCTGCAAAACAAGCCTAAATCATTTGTCCACCCTGTAATTAAAGTTATGCTCAAGCTCAATAAGGAAGGTCACTCATTTGCCTCCTTTCCTTAGTGTTGAGCTGTCTTTTCACCACGTTGCTATAACTTTCCCCTGCTGTCACACTCAATATTAACATCATTACACTGGCCCAATCATCTTCTTCCCTGCCATCTTTGAGGCAATCAGCCTCCAGTCTGCATGGTTTAAATCTCAGCGATCTCCGTCATTCTCCCTTTCAGAACCTCATTCATGCAACTGACCTCCTCCCCATCTCCACCTCACTCGAGTCACTCAGAGCTCCATCCAAGCTTCAGTCTTCATCGTGACCAGGACGAGCGTCGTTCCTATCCCAAAGCCCATCCCTAATGGGATTCTGTTTTGCCGCGATAGGTTGTTGGATTTAGTTGCCAAATACTTAAATTAATTTCTCTATCTCAAAGTGTCATGTTCAGTTTTTTTAAAATGACGTCTCCTTATTGAACTGAATGTTGGTAAGAGGTGTTGCTGATGTACTGTGTTTGGTTTTTGCCAAATGTGGCGCTACACATGATGGTCAAACATCTCCAATCTGGCTTCTCTGTCCAAAGGACATTGTTGTTTGTTCAGATTCAACTTCCCTACCTCCAGTAAGCTGTGCTGCCATGTACAAAGAGAGAAGCAGCTCTCAACAAGCCATACATGTTCAGTCTTTTTTTTTAAAGGTGTACAGTCATGAACTTTAACCTTTAACATAATCACGAAGACTCTACAGAGTCTGAGATAGAGCTCTTGGTTTTTTCATTTTTCTAAGCATTGCATGTTTGTTCTGCAAAGGCAAACATGTATTATCATCAAAATCTTTTCAATCTTTTAAATATTTCCTCAGACCAAGACTTAATAGTGTTCTGTATTTGCTTGAAATGGCTTTTCAGATATCTTCCTGGCGGGGAAGCTCCCTCACCATCAATCTCCTGAATTTTTTAATCTTGTATGTAATGTTTGCTCTTGGGAAGACTTCTGTGCCACGCTGCTGGGGAAAGAGATGTCAGAGAGCATCAGTCCATCTTCAGACACTCTTAATGGGAGTGTTTTTCCAGTGCTTTGGTGCATCCATTTGTCCATTAGAGGCTGCTGTATTAGTGTGTGGGTAGTTTCCCCTCGTCTCTCTCTCTGTGAGCATCTCTCTGTGTGTGTGACTATATATTAAGTATCCTGTCTCTTCCCGGAGTAGGTAAACAGCCCTTGTTACAGACAAAAGTGGTGTGGTGCTTCCTCAGTCATCAGTTTCCTCCCTGCAGCAGGTCTCTTCTTGAGGACAGCCTCACGCTCTTTTGATTTCTCCCCGGAACCACGTCCTCTCATTCCTTATGACAATAAAATAATGGCTGTTGAATAGCTCATTGATGGTGTAATCACACGCTGTCTCTGGGTGATCTGCCCATGGCTGGTCTCTGGTGGTCACATTAGAGGAGCTGATAAGTGAATGTGATCCTCTCTGAACAAAAGCCAGGATTCTGATTAGGCGAGGTGAAGTCAGGCCTTGAAATTCACCTGACATGCGAGAATCTGTTTCATAATATCAAAACCCCCCAAACAACCCTGATCTGCTGCAATTCTGCGATTTCACGGTGAGAAATTAGTTGGAATGACTTTGGAAAGGTTAATGAGTTCACAGCTGTTCTTTGGAGAGGCTGTGATTGTTTGGTTCACTTTAGTACGTGGGGTGTGTGTGTTACTTTCATGATTTCTTTTTGTACTTTTAGTACAATATATTGTCTCTGATTTTCTCAAAGCCCAATAAAAAAAGTTTTCGTGACTTTAAAATGTAATAATAATGAAGAGAAAATTCTGTATACAGTTATATAACAATATACATCAATCAATCTGATTTAGCCATTTTCCTCTTCTTGCAGCTTTGGCTTTCTTGTATAAAAATTTTCAGTCCAGCATGTTTGAAATGCTTTGTTGCTGTGACATGACATTAAAATGACAAAAAGCTATTTATGTGTTTATCCAGTCAGGCTTTCTCTCTCTTTGTGTTTTGTTGAAGTCGGGGCACATTTGTGAGTTAATTGCTGTACAGGATATGATCAGACAGATATCCATTGAATACAGAAATTGTCATATTTCAGGAATTTCTGGACAGTCCAAGTTGGTTTTAATCCTGTTTTCATACAAGTACAAATGTAAAGGCTATTTATTTCTGGACATCCCAGAGGAAAACAAAATTCTGAACTGTGGCAATATGGCATCCCTTCGTTTTTTTGAGGTCTCCGCTTGTTTTAAGCTGCCATAACTGTGTCTGTTTGCATACGTATTTGACTCTGGATGAGCTTCTGTGCAGTCTTCAAAAAACCCAACAGAAGATAGCTTGACTGTGGGTCAAATACTAATGGCGTGATAAGCGGGCGAGCCCCACCACCTGAGCTACAGCCACCCTTACAGTGGTATCATTGTTTTCAACATTTTATTTCACTTTACTTATATTAACTTATCTTCTCAGCAGCTGGCTCATGGACCAACAAAAGCGCAGCCAGAAGTGTCCTGCAGACTGGTTGTACCACACACTTTGGGCTCTCCATGTATACAGGTGATCCAAAGCCAGGAGAAGCATGCTGAGCCGCTGAGCTGTTGGCTGGTGTTTTCAGCAATGCCTTCTGCCTTGTGGTTGCACTTAGTTAAGGCTGTATAACCTGCACTGACCAGCACACTCAAAGACTTTCCTCTTGGAAGAACTGCTGTCATGCCTGTTGTTGTGTTGTCCTTTCTGACTTAAGCTTGCTTATTGTTGTTTCACCTGGTTCTTGTTGTCATAAGTGTCTGAATTTCAGTGATATAAACTGTCATTTATGGTCTCTGCTCTGTACATTTCTTCTAATGTTCTTGCACAGATGCCTCTTAACATCAAACCCCCCTTTGGAGAGGAGGTGAGACAATCTGTTAAGCGCAGGAGGTTTACAGTATATACACTACGGAGACTAATGATTAATTTGAAAGAGGTGTGGAGGATGACACAGATGAGCCTGAACTAGAGTGGTGTAGTGCTTGACACTGTCACCTTGCAGTAACAAAGTCCTGGGTTTGATTCCTGACTAGACATGTTGTCGGTTTTACTTCCAGACAAGGAAGTAAAACTGACAAGATGCCAACAATAATAAAGTAAAATAGGAAATGACTCGACAGGAACCCAGCATGTTCGTGCACTGGAGGCCACAGATACACAGATGGTGTCTTTTGCAATAATTAAACCTTGTTATACCCTCATAACAGGCATTGATTGTAGTTATGCACCTAATCACCTTTCAATGTGCAGCTAAAGTGTTTTATGTAGGGGCTCAAGTATTGTAACCTGAATATTTTACAAAACCCTTTAGTCTCTAAGGCAAATTAAGCAGTAAGTGAAACCCAGAGTAAAAAGTAATTGAAACAAAACAAATTGTTAACAATTGTTAAAAACAAAACAAACTGGAGATCCTTAAAGAATTAATCAATGAGGGGGAAAGATGTAAGTAAGCTTCTAATTTACTCCAGTGCCCCGATAAACCTTCATCACTGACCTTGTTGACTTTATTGCACTATATTTGGTTACCTAGGAGGTGCACACCTTGTTAGCCCTCATACTCGCAAATGAAGATTATTGTAATGACACAGGCTGATCACTGATTTTTGTGAACCTCTTTCAAATCAAGGCCTGATTTAGACTTTAGAATCTTTGTAGAGCCAGTGACGTAACCCATGTAAGTGGCCAACGTTGTTGCCCACATTTATGCTTGTTCTGGTGTTTCAGAGAGGTTAAATTGAATTAAATTGAAGATGCAACACAGAAATGTGCAATGCTACCACTGTTGGATGTGGTTGGTACAACCCCTCAGGCAAGGGGTAGCTTAGTCACTCTCTGATCACATGTCACTTTCAAAACATTCCTTGTTTTTCACCATGTGAATGCATATATCAGAGCTGCATTTGTGCTGAAGTAGTCAAACTGGGAAAAAAAAGGTTACCTCATGTCATCGCATAGAGGAGATGATCTTAGTCTTGAGAATCACTTTCAGTGAAAAGAATGAACTTACAATACATGACTTAGACACTTGTTGAAATATTCATGCTCTCTTTTATAAACAGCAGGAGGTCAGATTGTGGGTGTTGCTGCTTTGAATCACAGGACCAGCGGGCTGACGGGCAACAGCCTTCTTTTTTTTTTTTTTTTACTTTTTATTTTCATTTTTTAAATTGAAAATGAACAACAAACAAACAGAAACAAACAATAAAAGACATTTACAGTTATGGGACAGAGTAGGTATCATCAACTAGCCAAAGCTTGACTGGCCATTATGACCAAAAAAAAAAAAAATATTCTCAGGAACACACTCTAGTATCTTTATCTTTCAAACATAGCCTCCACCCTCTGAGGACCGAACACAAAAAATACGGGCGTATTAATAATAATAATAAAAAATAATAATTATAATAGTAACAGTATTGGTAATTACAGAAATTTAAAACAAAAAAAAAAACAAAACAAAAAAAAAAAACAAAAAAACAAAAAAACAAAGGAAACAAAAAAAAAAAAAGAAAAAAAGAAAAAAAAAAGAAAAACATATCGTGTGAACCCCTCCCACCATCCCCCCACCCCTTTACCCCTGTATGGCTCTCAACTTCATCACATTCGTGTATACAAACAGCCCATATTTACACCCGTCTATACACAAGAATCAGCACAACATTCAAGAATTCTGATCAGAAGGGCCTAACCAAGGATCAATTCAGGGTAAACCCAGAGGAATTTACATCATCTCTATATTCTGTCAAGTCCAAAGACGGTAATACTGAAAGAAATGGTCCCCAAATTTTTTTAAAGGTTCCGTATTTCCCTTTTACACTATGCGATATCTTCTCAGGTGTACAGTAGGATGCTAACTCATTAATCCAATATCTCAGTGTTGGAGAATTTTCAGATTTCCAATGTGTCAGAATACATTTTTTAACTGCAGTACTCGCAAGTAAAATAAAATATTTCTTGTGGTAATCCACATTTATAGAATCTATATCACCTAAAATCCATAGTTTTGGGTCCATTTCGACTTGGATCCCAATTACCCTTGAAATTATTTCAGTAGTCCGTCTCCAGAACTCCTCTATTACTGGGCAATTCCACAGCATATGAAGAAGATCACCATCTATCACCTTACATCTCAAACATTTGGGAGAGTAATTAATATCAATTTTATGTAATCTGTAAGGTGTATAATATGTCCTGTGGAATATATTAAATTGCATTTGTCTATGATTTGTAGAAATTAACATGGTCTGTGCCTGTTCCATTAGATGGTACCATTCTACCTCTTCATAAACATAGCCCAGATCTGCCTCCCATTTTCTTTTCAGTGACGTTTTGTTGTAGTCAGGTAATTTTTCATTAATAATAGTGTATATTGAAGATACTATTCCTTTTATTGACTTCCATGGTTTGGTGCAAAGATGCGTTTCAAAAGGACTTTCTTTAGGAATCTCAGGGAATGTTCCTTTAGTTTTTTCTTTGATCCAGTCTCTTATTTGTAGAAATTTAAAAAAATTTTGGTCTGGAAGTTTAAATTTTTCCTTTAGTTGTTGGAAGTCAATAAATGTATCATTATTATATAGATCGGCAACAGTTCGAATATTTCTATCCTTCCATCCCCGCAATATGGAGTCGGAAATATGATGGGAGAGATCAGGATTGCCCCATAGGGGTGTCCTTCTAAGAAAAGAAATATTTTTAGAAGTGAGTGGGATTCCTGCCAGGCACGGAAGGTGTTTAATATTATCGAATTATTTGTGAGCTTAGATAAACATTTTTTCGTACCTAGAAATGGGACGTCTTTTAATGATATGGGATTCACCTCATATTGTTCTATTGGAACCCATCGAACCTCACTCCTCTCTGCATATAACCAGATCAATATTGATCGATATTGGGAGGCCAAATAATAATTCCTAAAGTTTGGTAGGTTGAGTCCTCCCCTTGAATAAGGGGCCTGTAATGAGGAGAGTTTAACTCTTGGGTTTTTCTTTTGCCATATGAAGGAGGTTATAAGTTTATTTAATTCTTTGAAGAAACTTTTTGGAACATTTATAGGGAGACATTGAAATAAATAGGTAAACTTAGGCAAAATGTTCATTTTAACAACATTAATTCTCCCTATAAGGGATAATGGAAAATCCATCCATCTCTGTATATTAAGTTTAGTTTGCTCCAACAGTTTAATATAATTTAGTTTGAATATTTTATCCTCAGATTTACCAATTTGTATGCCCAAATATTTAAATCCATTGTTACACCACTGTAGTGGATCTGTAAGAGCTCTAACACGATTATCTTGTATATTTAATGACATAATCTCACTTTTAGTATAATTTAACTTGTATCCTGAAGCTGCACTATATTCTTTAAGACAATTCATTAATGAGGGAATTGACTTGAGAGGGTCCGTTATATACAGTAGGAGGTCATCTGCATATAGAGAAAGTTTATGTTCACTTGTACCGAATTTGATTCCAGATATAGCAACATTAGTACGAATGGCCACTGCTAGTGGCTCGATCGCAATCGCAAAGAGCAAGGGAGAACTTGGACAGCCTTGTCTACAGCCTCTGGTTAAGGAGAGGGTGTCAGAAAGCACATTATTTGTTATAATATTGGCTTTGGGGGCGTTAAAAAGTATCCTAACATAGCGGGTGAACTTTTCTCCGAAGCCCATGGCTTCCATTGTCTGAAATAGAAAGTTTGGTTCAATCCTGTCAAATGCTTTATTAGCGTCCATGGAAATTATTAGCAATGGTTCTTGATCTTTTTGAGCGGCATTCAATATGTGGAGCAGGCGCCGCACATTATCTGCTCCCTGTCTGTTTTTAATGAAGCCTGTTTGATCGGCATTTATTATCTTAGGCATAATGTCTTCCAATCTATGTGCAATTATTTTAGATAATATTTTATAATCTGTGTTTAAAAGGCTAAGTGGTCTATAAGAGTCACATCTCTGTTTGTCCTTGCCCGGCTTTGGCAATAATGTAATTGTTGCATTTTCCAGTGATTCCGGTAATTTCTTATTTTCTAAGGCTTCTTTAATCATATTTGTAAGTGGTGTCAATAATTTGTTAGAAAAGGCCTTATAGTAATCAGCCGAGAATCCATCTGGTCCAGGGGTCTTATTATTTTGTAAACACTTGAGGGCTCGAAGAACCTCCATCTCCGTTATATCTACATCAAGCAGTTCTTTGTCCTCATTATATAATTTAGGAAGGGTTATTCCATCTATGAATCTTTTTGCAACAGTTCCATCGACCCCTTGCTCAGATTTATACAGATCTTCATAAAACCGTTTAAACTCTGCGTTTATAAGTACTGATTCATCAAGAAGTTTATCATCTTCCGTTAGAATTGTCCGTATAAATTTCTCCGATGTTTCTTTCTTAATTTGCCAGGCCAGTAATTTACTTGTTTTGTTTCCAAATTCATAGTAGTGATATCTTGTTCTGGCCATAGCTGCTTCTGCTCTATTGGTGCATAAATTATCATACTGCAACCTTGCTTTTGTTAATGTATTAAGACATTCTTCCTTTTTGGTGGCAATATATTCCTGTTCCAAGTTTTTAATGTCGGTCTCCAATTTAGATATCTTCTCTCTGACCTTTTTAGCCTTATTAGCCCCATATGACATAACCATACCTCTCATATAAGCTTTAAGCGCTTCCCAAATATTAGCATGTGAGGAAGAATTTGAATTAGCATCTAGAAATATTTCAATATTAGTGTTCATGTATGAAATAAAATCAGAGTCTCCTAGCATATAATTCTTGAACCTCCATCTGTAGGTTATATTTTGCGATATATTGGTAGCCCAGAGAAGTTTAATGGGATTATGGTCTGAGAAAGTAGCTGCTAAGTAAGAGCAGTCTATCACTGTTGCCATCATATTTTGTGATATAAGAAACATATCAATTCTTGAGTGCGTATTATGTACTGGAGAAAAAAAAGAAAAATCCCTTTGACCTGGGTGGAGGTTTCGCCATACATCAATTGCGCCTATATCCTTCATACCTTGGTTCAATGCAGTTGCTGCTTTGGATAAAGAAACTGTTTTAGGTGAGGACCGGTCCAAGGAGGGATTTAGGACCATATTGAAATCTCCATCCACAATATACTGTCCCTCAATTGTAGCCACTTTCATTATTAAGTTATTGAAGAATAAAGGGTCATCATAGTTGGGCCCGTATATATTTACCAAAGATATCTTATTTCTATTTATTTCACCATTTACAAGTAGGAATCTGCCATTTTTATCCTTTTCAACTGAGTTTAGTTGAAAGTTCAAGTGTTTATTAATAAGCAGGGTGACTCCTCTTGCTTTGGAGGTATATGATGAATAAAAAACATTGCCTACCCAATCTCTTCGTAATTTTAAATGTTCAGCGTCTGTAAGGTGGCTTTCCTGGATAAAAGCGACATCTACATTTTGCCTCTTTAAATATGTCAACATTTTTTTTCTCTTAATAGGTGAATTGATCCCTCTAATATTCCAAGATATACAGGTTATATGACCCTTAATTTAAGTTCGGTATAGTAAAATTCTGTACATGGGTGTAATGGTAGGATATAACCTAAGCCAATGAGCTATCTGAACAATTATATAAGTATAAGAAGAATTTTTTGTAAGAGACCATACATAACCCCAAAACATTAAAATAAAAATCTGCCTCATAAAACCCCTATAACAAAACCACATAAGGTAGGTAATTCAACTAAACAATGGTGGTGGCCCAGGCAGTTGTTAAAGTTAAAGTTCTAGCCACTCTCGGTAATATATAAACAGCAAAGTATTAAATTTTAGCAGTCGGATACAGAACGTAATTGTGTAAAGGAAAAAGTAAAAATATTTAAACACAATATAATCACACTCATCCAGTAAGGGATTAATTTCTAAATCATAAATGCACACAAAGTCTATAGTTTTATAAATGTGTACTTATTTTAGCTGAGTAATAAGCAAATATTTATGTTAGCTATTAACTACTAGATTGCTATAAATCATATCTTCAATTCGTCTGACAGATGGGAGGTGGCGAGAGTCTGTATCAATGCTTAATGTTATAGTCCCTTTTTTTTTTTTTTTCTTCATTTCACCTCGATCCCCAGATTTAACAGTGGCGGACGTCTCGTCTGCGAGTACGGATGTAAATTGCTTTGTTGACATCACATTACATCACTTTAGTCTACTCACTCAGAAAATCTTTCAGATAGCGTTGCGCTTCAGCAGGAGTGGGGAAAATTTTAATCGATCCCTGATGTCTGACGCGAAGTTGCGCTGGGTACATCAGAGCATATTCAATCTCCTTTTCTCGCAGCCTTTGTTTCACGTCACGGAACTCGTCTCTTCTGCGTTGCAGGTCTATGCTGTAGTCCGGGAAAAAAGATATTTTCTTATTCTCATATGTCGTCTCTCCCTTACTTCTAGCCAGTCGAAGGACTTTCTCTTTGTCTCTGAGGTTCAGAAACTTAGCAATGAAGGGCCGTGGTCTATCAGACTTCTTCCCGACACGGTGTGCTCTTTCAAGGGTAATGTTTGATGTAAAGTTGTCATTCCCCAGGATTTGTGGTATAAATTTCTCCAAAAATCCCACAGCGTCATGGCCTTCTACTTGCTCGGGAATGTTCAGTATCCTTAGGTTGGACCTTCTGCTGCGGTTCTCCAAGTCGTCGATTTTGTCCTTGAGTTGAGTTGTCAATTTCTCCACTTTATCGGTGCGGTTATGCATTTCCTTAATGTCGTCCTCGTTTGTACTTACTCGTGCCTCCATCTCCTCAACCTGCTCGGAAAGCGTGTTAAGAGAGGATTCAATTTTCGTCAGGGTTATTTGTATATCAGCCGTTTTTTTGTCAATATGTTTTGTAAGTTCCTCTTTAGTTTCTTTGATAGCATTGAGTAATTTGCTAATTGGCAATTCCTCCTCCCCATCCGCCATATTTCTTGCTGCCAATGCGTGCTGGTATCCCGTAGTTTTTGTCGTTTTCTTTCGTTTTGAGTGTCGCAAATTATAATTTGCCATGCAGAAGTTTCTTTTGTTACTTTGCCTCTTGTTATGGTCAAAAATTATATAAGGGCAAGTAAGGATAAATGTAGATTCCTGGGCCTACCGCCGGGAGCTCACGAATGCACGTCTACTCTCGTCTGCTGTCAGCCATGATCCCCGCAACAGCCTTCTTAATGAATGCTGGTGACTTATGTATGTATGCCCAGTGAGATATGAGGAGTCGAGATGCCTCGGCCCGTTTTCCAAAGGCTTACGAGTACACTTTCATGTTCAAACTACAGAGCCGCTGAGTTTCTGCTGGTAAGGTCTTTGTCTCCGAGCAACTGTCAAGCTCACTGAGGGGAGCCAACCATGTACAGGAGAAAAAAATTAAGTCACTTGTGCCAAATTAACTAAGCTACAGATGAATTAAACATGAATATTTCTCTTTAGTTAGAAATCCACAGAGGAGCACACTTACTACTGTGATTGTGATGCTTTGGTAATGCCAAAAGAATCATTTCAATCACTGAGGGAAATCCATCTCATTATCACATCAGATTTTTTTTCTTTTTTGTTCTGTGTTATTTAATTGAACGTAATATACACACTGAAATATGTCAAATGAAGCTAAACAGAAAAAAAAACTCTAGGCTAGTGTGTCATGTGCACCTGAAAAGGAAGCATATTGCTAATTAATCCCCAGTAAAATGGATATCCTGGAAATATTACGTGTATCACTCTATGTGAGCTGCAGGATTTTCCTGGAGACACCGGACATCAGAGTCTTACTCTGGCATCCATCCTCTCACATTTCCCAGGAACTCTGTTGAGACTCCGGGCTGTCCTGCTCTAAAAACAGAAAGAGCCCCAGGGCTCCCTCACTCACGTTTTGAGCCATTTATGCACACTTGCTGTAGGTTTGCATGCTCTTAGACAAAAAAGGTAAATTTTTATCCCTATAGGTACAATGCACACAAATGTACCCCACCAAGGATTCATACTGGAAATCAAATAACTATGTATACCTTTTAGGGGACCAAATAGATATAGATAGATGTTCTTCAACAAAAAAGGTTCAAATCGATGCTGTTTTATTCCTAAATTTTAAGTTGTGATATTAGGAGGCATCTATGTTTGCAAAAAGAAATTAGGAGAAATGGTATTTCAGAGCATTACAGGCATCGCAGAGGCCTAGGTTTGAATCCACACCGAGCTAACACAGCCGTGTTATGATAAAGGCTGACCCACCAGTTCATATCCAAGCATATGAATGAATAAGGAATCACCAAGCACTCAGATAAAAAGCAAACGTCTTCATTAGCCACTCAAAACATCTCAGCTGCTCTAAACAGTTAAGTCACGAGGCTCCATTTCTCATCGTAATCTAATCTTCTGTGAAGCTTAAACACGGTAAACATTGATCAGGCCAGAGTGTTTAGGACAGCAAACATAGAAGCCTTTTATCATTTAGAGAGAAGCTACAAGTCTCTTCAACACGATGGCCTTTAATCTCTGTCATAAGCAATCAGAACCCTGCTAGTCTGACCGTGAAATCAAACTAAAATGCAAGTAAATCATCAATTTACTTGCATTTTATGAAGCTCCAGGTCAAACTGTAGAGACTGTGATGCTTGTTCGCCGTACAAGCAGCTTTTAAAAAATTGATTTTATCTGCTTTTGTAATTCAATTTTCCATTTTTACCTCCAATTATCCTGCTTGGTCACATTTAGGTTGTTTGGCTCGTGAAGCACATTTAGTAGATTGATTTGTCAATTTTAGATAAAATCATCTTGAATAACAGTGAGCTCTTAATTTGAAATAAAGATATGAAGAGCAGAGGGTCAAAATGGTCAAAACTTTAATCAGCGTTTATGAGAGCTGGCAGAGCTCTTGTATGGAGAGCCTGTTCTCTTCCTATTAACGCCATTGTATGGACATTAGTTGTAAAGCACCCAAAAGGCACTTGTATGACAGAAGCTAGACAGCTAAAATAATCATTTACACCTGTTTTTACAAAGAAAAGCCCAACTTTGGATATAGTTTTTGCAAACATAGTATTGATCACAAGTCAGAATAGAAATGTAAGAATGCTAATTTTCTTTTTTTCCTGCATGGTGATTGATCTGTTAAGGTTTTACAACAGGACATACTCCCTTGAGGGCAGCCATTTCCAAACAGTAAGTATGACAGATGATGGGAATGAAATTAAACTAAAGCACAAACTCCCATCTGCATAAGAAATAGTAGGTTGCAGAAGTTGAAAATTCTGCTGGTTTGATGTGTGAAATGAAAATGGTGAATGTTCTAAAGTGACTCAAAGTGCTGTGATACCCCTAACACTTATGAAAGGTGTTTTACTAAAGGAACTATATCTTTTGTCTCTACCCATCATAAAAATATACAATTATGATATAAAATGATATAAAATAATGAAAACTGCAAGAAGAAACAATATTACCCCAGGATCTTTATTGTTTAGAGCTGCAGCTATGCAGGGCGACTGTGACTCAGGGGGTTGGGAAGCGCATCTGTAACCGAAAGGTTGCCGGTTCGATCCCCGGGCTCTCTGTCCTGGTCGTTGTGTCCTTGGGCAAGACACTTTACCCTACTGGTGTTGGACAACTGTAGCTTGCCTCCACCAGTGTGAGAGTGAGTGAATAGTGGCATTGTAAAGTGCTTTGGGTGCCTTGAAAAGCAGTGCTATATAAATCCAATCCATTATTATTATAATACCCCATTCATTCTGGAGTTAGAGTATATGTAGATATAGATAAGCTAAATGACCCTGCATGTGCTCTGGCTATAGTGGTGGTTTTTACTTGACATCTTTATTGTTGCACACGACATAAAACTGACAATTTCTGCTGCAACAGCTAGATCATTAAGAAAAGGGCATGAAAAAGAAACTTGAATACCACAACTAAAGTGCATTTAATTGTCAAGATAGATTATGTATTATTGTACAATCATGGTCTTTTAGCTTGCTACCATTTCATTTATTTTTTTTGATCCAACCATAGAACGTCTAATTATGATGTAAATTCTTCCCATGTAACTTTTAAATATACTATAAAATTTTAAACTTTGAATCGTAGCCTGGGTTCAGCTCTACTCTGTGGAGTTTGCGTGTTCTCCCCTGTGTTTTCTCCGAGTTCTCTATCTTCCTTCCACAGTCTAAAGAAAAACATGTTAGATTGACTGGTGGCTGTAAATTGGTTGTAGTTGTGAATGTGAGCATGAATAGTTGTCTGTCTTTCTGTGTTGGCCCTGTATCAGAGTGTTGACCTTTCAATGGTGTACCCAACCTCTCCTTCCATGATGCTGTGATAGGCTTCAAACTTCCGCAACCCAGAAAGGGGATAAGTGGAAGAAAATGGATGAATGTTTTTGTTTGCTTTAAAGGTATTTCCCTTGGCTCTCTTTCTTTGGCTCTGATATCCACACCATGAAGCTTGAAGCTTTTATATCATCTTATCCAGGTAACTTCAGGGTTAATCAAGGGCTTTCTGTACTACAAAGGTGGTTCACTTCTTACCAGGTTATATCGCCATGATAACCTTATGCAGTGAAGCTATACAGCTTCACGGCAGGTTATGTTCCTGATTAGAAATCAACAGGTACAAAATTACTACCCGAAAATAGCATAATTATCGTGCAAGATCCCTCAGACCTCTAGGTACAAATTAATGAAATGATTGGTTATAACCCAGCAGATTCTCCTGTGTCTTAATGCTAAAGTTGTGATATTGATAAGTCTATAAAGGTACAGAGTTGCCATTTGTGCTGGCTTTCTTTCCCCGTTACAAATACACTAAATACACTTAGTAGCTCTTTTTCACTCTTACCAACTAGCAGCAGCCCTAATGCCATAAATGTAATTAGACTTTTATTTTGAAAACGTGGTGATTTGATTGAACAATAATTACATGAATGCATAGAACTGCTCTATTAAATCTAAACATCAAATCTAAGATGATAATTGTAAAAAAAAAATTTCTGAGCCACTCTAATAAGCCCTTTCAATCTAAAAATGAGGTCACATTCTTACTCTTAAAGAAGGAAATAAACCTGGCAGAAATTAAGTTTGCTTGGTTATCCACATTTCCACAGAAGGCCGAGAAGACGCCCGACCTGTCATATACAATTTCTGACATGTTTTACTTTATAAATATATCAGAATGGGATCAGTAAACTAAAACTAAGACACGATGCTGCAGCCGGTGGATGTGAAGGTTAGGTTCTCACCCTGGTGACAAAGACCTCAGCTCATCGTCTTGAACGACAGCTGCAGCCCCATTGAGATGGATAGATGTGCAACCTTTAGAAGAACATGGTGCAGAATGATGAATGAGAGCACAGGGAAGACTGAGTGAGTTACAGTTATCACTGCTGTCACTTCAATCTGGGGAGGAAGCCAGCTGCCATTAGTGTGTGATTTCCAGTCCCGACCACGGGAGCGCTGAGCAGTTATTTAGCCCCAAGGCAACAAGGCCACTTAAGAGGATTGGGATTATTTTCTTTAAAGTTACAAAAGCCACTCTGCCAGTTAATGCCACAATTTCTGATTTTACATGAAGCAAAATAATGACAATAGCCTCCTTGTGAGAAAAATGATTTTTTTAGTACTTTAAGTATCGTCAGTTAACAACTGTGAAACTCATTTGCAGGTGCCAGAAAATATCTGCAGATAACTAATTTTCCTTTTCTCCTCATTTAGTGTTTTTGCAAAGATTTTTTTGTAGAAAGTGGAAGAAGATCTCTTGAATCAATCTTGAGAGATGTCTCTGACTCTTGGAAAACATATTAAAAAACAGGTACAAGGACATCTGTCCACAGTCTCAGGTGGAGCTGCCTCTGCTGATCACAGACTCTGATTCTGATTACATCAATGCCAGCCTCATCAAGGGGGCGACAGAAGACCGCAAGTACATCATCTGTCAGCGGCCCAACAGCTCCACGGTGACTGATTTATGGAGGATGATCTGACTGTACAATGCCAAGGTGATAGCCGTGGCCTGCAGAAAGTTAGAGCAAAAATGAAGAGTGTGCCTCGGTCGCAGCTCATCCCAGACACATCCCAATGACAATATAGTGGCGAAAACACTGACTGTTACAAACAAGCAGGCCAGCAGATTGCAACATCTCCTATAAGACTGCTGGAGTCCTGGATCTGCTGAACAGAGCCAGAAACAACTGACTACATCCATGAATTTCTGCTTACCAAGCAGATCATGTTGGAGTTCAGCATGATGAACATCGTCCCGGAGTTTAGGAGGTAGAGCTGAAGAAACCAGAGAAGTCAAAACAGCTGCTTCACAGCACACTGTGCTCAACGAGCCCAAACACATGCTAGGTCCCACCTCTTCAGATGGAGCCACGCCCAGATCTAATGGTGCAAGCAGGATGCTGCCCGCCCCCTATTACTATGACAACAATCCCAAAGGAGTAGTGGCTGCTCCCATCTACAGCACCATTGAACCCAGAACTGAGCTGCACAGTTTGTCACACTCAGCCACTATCACCTGGTTTCAGCTGAACAACCTTCACTGGACGATAACAATTATGAGGATTTATCCTCTTCACTCTCAGATGTGATTAGCTTCTGTTTGCCTGGACTGATACCATCCAGAACTTTCCCTCCCAGTTCTTCACACATGGATGCTTTCAAAGACCTACTTGACCTCAAACTGAAATGCTCTCAGGTTTAACTATTGGGTTCAGAAGCCCAGAGGACCCAGATATCCTCTACCTGAGGGGAGTCGACTGGAGAAATTAACTGGTTGAACTTTAATTCAATTTTGTTTTATTTATATGGCTCCAAATCACAATAACAGTTGCCTTAAGACATTTTATATTGTAAAGACCCTACAATAGTAAAAAAAAAAAAAAAAAACCCCAGAGAGGACTCCAACAATTATAGGGAGTGCAGAATTATTAGGCAAGTTGTATTTTTGAGGAATAATTTTATTATTGAACAACAACCATGTTCTCAATGAACCCAAAAAACTCATTAATATCAAAGCTGAATGTTTTTGGAAGTCGTTTTTAGTTTTAGCTATTTTAGGGGGATATCTGTGTGTGCAGGTGACTATTACTGTGCATAATTATTAGGCAACTTAACAAAAAACAAATATATACCCATTTCAATTATTTATTTTTACCAGTGAAACCAATATAACATCTCCACATTCACAAATATACATTTCTGACATTCAAAAACAAAACAAAAACAAATCAGCGACCAATATAGCCACCTTTCTTTGCAAGGACACTCAAAAGCCTGCCATCCATGGATTCTGTCAGTGTTTTGATCTGTTCACCATCAACATTGCGTGCAGCAGCAACCACAGCCTCCCAGACACTGTTCAGAGAGGTGTACTGTTTCCCCTCCTTGTAAATCTCACATTTGATGATGGACCACAGGTTCTCAATGGGGTTCAGATCAGGTGAACAAGGTGGCCATGTCATTAGTTTTTCTTCTTTTATACCCTTTCTTGCCAGCCACGCTGTGGAGTACTTGGACGCGTGTGATGGAGCATTGTCCTGCATGAAAATCATGTTTTTCTTGAAGGATGCAGACTTCTTCCTGTACCACTGCTTGAAGAAGGTGTCTTCCAGGAACTGGCAGTAGGACTGGGAGTTGAGCTTGACTCCATCCTCGACCCGAAAAGGCCCCACAAGCTCATCTTTGATGATACCAGCCCAAACCAGTACTCCACCTCCACCTTGCTGGCGTCTGAGTCGGACTGGAGCTCTCTGCCCTTTACCAATCCAGCCACGGGCCCATCCATCTGGCCCATCAAGACTCACTCTCATTTCATCAGTCCATAAAACCTTAGAAAAATCAGTCTTGAGATATTTCTTGGCCCAGTCTTGACGTTTCAGCTTGTGTGTCTTGTTCAGTGGTGGTCGTCTTTCAGCCTTTCTTACTTTGGCCATGTCTCTGAGTATTGCACACCTTGTGCTTTTGGGCACTCCAGTGATGTTGCAGCTCTGAAATATGGCCAAACTGGTGGCAAGTGGCATCTTGGCAGCTGCACGCTTGACTTTTCTCAGTTTATGGGCAGTTATTTTGTGCCTTGGTTTTTCCACACGCTTCTTGCGACCCTGTTGACTATTTTGAATGAAACGCTTGATTGTTCGATGATCACGCTTCAGAAGCTTTGCAATTTTGAGACTGCTGCATCCCTCTGCAAGATATCTCACTATTTTTGACTTTTCTGAGCCTGTCAAGTCCTTCTTTTGACCCATTTTGCCAAAGGAAAGGACGTTGCCTAATAATTATGCACACCTGATATAGGGTGTTGATGTCATTAGACCACACCCCTTCTCATTACAGAGATGCACATCACCTAATATGCTTAATTGGTAGTAGGCTTTCGAGCCTATACAGCTTGGAGTAAGACAACATGCATGAAGAGGATGATGTGGACAAAATACTCATTTGCCTAATAATTCTGCACTCCCTGTATATGACCCCCTATGAGCAAGAGTGTTGGCAACAGTGGAAAGGAAAAACTCCTTTGTAACAGGAAGAGACCTCAGGATACTGAACCCTGAGCCACTAAAAGCACTTGTATAGATGACTGAGGCTTGTGATAAGAAAGTGCTTTGTGCTTCTTAAATAGAGAATAAGTATTAGTCCATTTCATTATATGCAAAGAAATAAATAATAAAAATAACCTAAACAAAACTCTGTATGCTTAAATCAAATCCTGTATGATAAACCTAAACTAGATAGCATAAAAACATAAATTCCTATATTCTCACAGAGTTCCTAATAAAATAGCAAGACAAAACCTTCATGCTGGCAAGGCCCTGATATAAATCTATTTCACTGGAGTTATGTTGTAGTGTCAGATGAGTCTTGCGCCTCTCTTGACCTGCAGTCACATCCACACATCCTGACACTGGCACCACAGCTCTGTCTCGTCTCCCTGTGCTGATGGACGGCCAGAACACAAACCCAATTCTCTCTTGTGCCCTGAATCCGCTCAGCATTCAGAGACTCTGTGTTGCAGAGACGCTGAGATCATCCCTCTTGCTGTTTGAGGATTTATGCCCAGTTTTTCTGCTTTTCAGTCGAGTTTTTTCCTTCACGTTTTGCCCGCAGAGAGTTAAGAGCAGCAGACGTATGGGCTGTCATGTTCCTGCACTGTCACAACTTGAGGTGCTATTCAAAATGCTGTCACGCACAACTGCAGTGTGAGCTTGCATCTCGTGTCAAAGAGCTCACACACCGACGCCGCTTGTCTTGGCATTTCTTAGAGTCACCACATGCCAGCTATGGAGGCGTCAAGTGGGTGGAAAATGTCAGGTTTTTGTAACCTTTATTTAAGTTGGGAAAAGGTGATGCAACAGCAATAAAATGTTGCTTCAGATTCAGACCAGGGAGATGCCAAATGAAATCTTGAAGATTGTGCATTAATAAAGAACCAATTAAAATGAGCTGAAAAGAGCTTCTGATTATTTTTCCCACACATCCACATATTTCTGGACAGTTTAGGATTTTAAAGGACTTTAAAATCACAAGCTAACATTTCTAAAATCATCTATATTGAAGCTTCAGAGTATCATTTAGCTACTCTTTTCCCCTCGGGGAGTTCAGATGTCAGGCTGAGAGGCAGTACAGCACCACTGTGGGCGAGATGTGATACATAAAGCAGCAGCACAGTAGCCAAAAGTTTCTTGTTTTGTCCTGTTTAAACATCCTACACTGCAGGTTTCCTTCAGCGGGATGTGTTAACTATAATATGGAGAAATCCACCACTGTGTGTTGTACCCATAATGCACATTTAATGTACACATTAAACAGCATGCACAATATAGGCAGAGTATAAAAAGGATGAATATGAGAACAAGATGAAACGGGTGCACTGTCATAATGTTGTATCACTGTGACAAATAATTCATAATCTTTTTGATCTTTACTTATATTCCAGTAGTCTTTAAAGTGCCACTAACCATCAGCTAAATCCTGTTACACCAATTCACAGCTCACTGATCGTAACTTTCCCCGTAAGTCAAATAATCAGGGTAAAACGTGCCAGGGTAAAAAACATTAAGGGGTCCACCACTGGCTGTAGCTCCACAAAGACTGTGGTGTGCGCCACATGATGTGATGTCAAACACCAGCATAAAAACTCCATACGTGATTCGAGCACAGTTAACTGGAGATATCATTGAGGAAGCCTGTACTAAACACATAAATCTGGGGGTTTATCAGATAACTTTGAGCCTTCTGTCAGTAACAAGCAGATTTCAATATTCTGTGTCCTGTTCATGGTTCGGCTTGGGTGCCTCAGGTTTCTGTTCTTTCGTTCTCTTGTCAACCTCTTTGCTCTTAGACTGAGGTGGAGTGCTGGGCTGGCACTGAGTCTCTGATCCACCCTTGGGTGGAGCCTTCCTGCCTTGGCCAACATTTTCCTTATGGTGAAAGCAATTGGTGGGTATTTGTTGGCTTAAAGATGCAAATCAAACACTCCTATGGAATGTGAGCTCATTCAGGCCCTTCTTCCATTCCATTTTCACCTTGATCACCTGCAAAGGGAAGGATTCCTTGCTGTCAACCTGCAAGGAATACTGTTGCAATCAAAAGCTGCAATAATAGTCCACCTACCTGATCCACAGCTAATTTTCTCCATGGGGGCACTAGGGGTGAGATTTTACTCAGTTCAGAAACAAGTCTCTAACCAGAACCACCTTTTTCAATAAACACTTTAAAACTGCTTGAGTTTTTTCCTTGAGTCCAGTTTAAACCACAGTGAAAGAAACCAGTTATAAAAAGGTTTCTCAAGAGTCTGAGTATTCTTCAGACTAACCCACAGGGAAGTCTTGAGTATGTGATGATTGCTTTGTGTGATTGGCTGCTTAGTTCTTCACCTTATTGTTACACTGGAACTCCAGTACAGGGTCCAGTTTAGTGTTCCTATTAAAATAGTGTCAGTGTGACACCTTTCTGCTGTGAAGTGGCGCTATATAAGAAAAACCCTTTCTGTATTGTATCACGGTTCGGATGACAGTTACACTTACATACTGTGTGGTGACATCAGGATCCAAAACACTGGATTGTGCACCACCGCCACAATCCAAGGTGGTGGCACCACCGCCACCTTGGATTGTGAAATCAGGGTTCTCCGTCTTTCTTGTCATGTTTAGGCAAAGGTAGAACTCTGGATTCAGATTCAGCTCACCAGGCATGGTTGAAAAAGGTTCACTGAATGGCAGAAAATGGTGAACGGCGAGTGAGCCAGGTGAAGATAAATACAAGGGCCTCTTTGAGTTGGGCTGGTAAGAAAGAGGCTTTGGAGGGGTTACCTGAGAACATGCAGGTTTCCAAGTTGCTGAGAGGAACAGCAGTGGAGAGTGGGCAGGCAGGTGAGTTACTGCATTGCCCTTCGCTTCAGAGGTTTGGGAATCCAGATTCAGAGGTGAGTGTCTACCAGTGTGTGCCAAATTCGTCAAAAGAACAGGTTCAGTGACGAACAGGATCGTTAGGTCAAACTCAAAGTTGGGGATATTTTGTGCATTAAATAAAAGAGCCCAACTGCAAGAGTTTTCTTTTGAGAGTTTTCTTCTTACAAGAAGGAATTCAGTCCACACAGAGTATACAGCAGTGTAGTGAGGAATTCACAAGAACAGAGGAAACAGACCCTGCATACACAGGGTCCCAATACATGTTTATTACCCTGTTGCCAGGCAAAAATCCAGTCACCCTACACAGATCAAACACAGGATATATGTAGCAGATAGGCTAAAGTCTTATCTGTCCACATCCACTTTTCGGAGTGGGAATGGGGTTGCTCCAGTTGATGCAGAACTGTATTTTTTAAACTGATAACCAGATATAAACATTGTAACAAATATTCTAATACTGAGCAGTGAACCTCGTCTCATTGTCAGAGCATCAAACAGCACAGTTTTGTCAAACCCTAACTAACCAATCAGCTGAGACTGAGAGTAAAAGGTGAGTGTAAAATGACAAGCAGTCACAAGACACAAGATGTCGCACATAAAAATGATAAATGTGATCTTGAGCAGACTTTGGCCCCATTAGGTCATCATCGATGCAGGTTTCACTACATTCTGACCACTATTCTAGGAGGAGTGCTGGTTAATGAAGCAGGACAAGCACCCAAATCTCTAAGTTCACGCTCATGTACCAGTGTTGCCCAGCCTTCCTACTTTTAAAACAAGTCTTAAACGCTAATTTTATCTTAATGATGGCCATTTAAATGAAATTTATAGATGAAAGTAAAGGTGTGAAAAACAGTCACTCAGAATTTCACACTGTCTGACATGGAGACACCTAATTGGGCTAAAATCAACACAAGGACTGCATTATTAGTTGGACTGTCACATTTTTCAGTGAACATTGTCTCAGTTTTGCGCACTGAAAATAATTTGACAGTTGCTATGATCACACAGATCTACTCGGGGTGGTTTCAGACTCATGTCCAGCTTACTTTCTATATCCAAGTCTTGGTGACAGCCAAGAAACTTAAGGTCCATGCTGCATCACATTTATGTCCTTATTTTGATATTGTTTCAAACCTTTTACTCTTTATATTAAACTTTTTGAAAGGCTGAGATTCTTGTTCTCTATCCTGAAAGGCATTCCCAGACTCAGCACACACTCATATTCACATACCTTATCCTGGCCATGTTTTTTTTTTTTACCATTTAACTCAGTCATACTGTGCTTCCCCTAGCTTTCATGGATATTTTCCTTTTAACATAATGACTCAGTGATTGTCAGCAGTATAAAGAGCTTGCTAATGATGAGAAATGACATGAAATGAATGACACAGCATGTCACAAATGGCTCATTCCTGCTATTGGTACAACAGCCTGTGATTTCTCTAATAGCCTGTAATTTCTCCCGCGTAGCAAGCTGGGGTCGAGAGAACAGGCAGGACCTGCGACCGGCCTATTTATAGTGCGCATGTGTGTCTGTGTTTGTATGTGTTTCTAATGAGAGCCAGTCTGTAGCCTGAGATGCTTCAGCTGGGTGGGATGACTCTCTTTCGTCATTAGTGAAAATGTCAACACTGAGGTAAAGATCATGAATAATTTACTGCTACCAGTATAGATGGAGCACTCGTCCAGTCACACCACCTCTCTGTGCCCACATTTTCACTACACTGCATGCACAATATGGTTGACAGAAAACCTCCCTTATGTTTTCTGTTCATGTTATAGACAGCTCTAAAGCTAAATTGGCTTTCAGGCTGAAGTAGAAACATGTCATTCTTCTCGGTGAGGGGTGACACATCTCATCTCTAATTAGATGTCTCGAAGAGATGAGAGCGTTACAACCTGCTGTTACTGCTGTGACCGCGGTTCATTAGAGCCTGCAGCCAATCCAAGATGGCATTCTGTTCACAGCGCAGCCTCTGGTCCTGAATCAAATTGTTTTTGGACGGTCAGTTGGGATTGTTTCTAAATTTCAGCTCTGCCATGTTTCTTGGTAGTTTCTGTTGGTTTTTGTGGCCCTTTGCGTTTCTGATTGCTCTGTTTCCCCTGCCTCCCATGTTCCTCTATCTCTGTCCTTATGTTTCTTTATTTGTTTGCTTACTTTTTACTTTGAAAGCAAGTTTCATTATGATTTTACTTCCTGTTTTATTTCCACAAACACTTCTACCACTGTTCAGCTGTTTGTTAGTATATGATATATTTATACACGTCTCTGCATTGATTTATTATTAATCTGTGGTTCTCTTCCACAGCGTGTCTTGGTCCTGTCTTCCTCCCCAACCCAGCAGCAGATGGCCGCCCCTCCACGAGCCTGGTTCTGCCAGAGGTTTCTTCCTTTTAAAAGAGAGTTTCTCCTTCCCACTGTCATCAAAGTATGTGCTCATGTGGGGTCATGTGATTGTTGGGGTTTTCTCAGTTTTTTCTGTATTAATGTAGGGTCTTTACCTTACAATATAAAGTGCTTTGAAGTACTGTTATTGTAATTTGGCTCTATATAAATTAAACTGAATTGAATTTAATCTGGATTTACCTCCTGTCTGTCCCGCATGTTAGTTCCCGTCTCCTTAACGCTAACTTCCTGTTTTATCTACGCAATGACTTTCTTTGTGTATCTACGGTATTTTTGCTTTCTTTGTTCTCCCTCCTTTGTGGTTGTCCATCTTTCCTTAATTACCATATTTTCATCTTTGACTTTTTTCATTTGTTTGTCCTCCTCTTGTTCACCATGCCCCTTCTTGTAATTTTTTTTGGTTTTACTAGTCCACTGGACTTCATGTATCTCTTTTCTTTTTTTGTTTAGCCATTTTAAATAAAATACAACAAGCCCATTCCCGATTTCAATTTAACCTTAATGAAAATGTTAAAAAACAAAGATCACTTAAAATGCACTCACTCTAATTAATATAAATACTTGTGCTCTGGTTGTGTCTCTTGGACACAAACAACAGGGACATTATGTCGAGTGTATATTCACAGCAGGGCCACAGATCATGTATGTCTGTGACTGGGAGGTGGGCAGGTTTGGGAATCATGCCAGCAAGACTACAACAAATGAGGTCTTAAAAACACTTTCTCCGTACTACATCTTTTGAGACTCACCATCCACTGAAGCAAGGACAGGACTGTGACACTGAGGCTGAACTCTCATTAGTGTGCGACCAGTAGACGTGTCTGAGATGATGAGCGCTGACATGAAAGATTCCTGGATACATTTTCAAGCTTGTTAGAGTCTTGTGACTTTGAGCCAACCATCTCAGAAGGACTTTGAATTAAACAAGACTGGGTGTTTGCCTCGAGCGTGGATCCCTGTCAGCTGCTGCCAAAAGTTTGGGTCTTCCTATATCACGGTTTGTTACTGACAACAGCGGAGTGTCCATCACACACGGGGAGCAACAGCAAAATGTGATGCATCCACTGAGGCACAGAGGCCTGCAGGCTCTGTATCATTATGACAACAAGGCTTCCTTCAAAGATAGTGTCTCCAAGTGGACCTCTTGCTAAGACGAAGAACACACTGTGTGATTGCAGTTTGTTTGAAACCACAGCAGCCACTGCCGTACGGCGCCTCGAGGAAGCTAGGCTACTGTGACAGTGAGGCTGCCTTCATAAATATAATTTCTAGTCAAGCCTCACAGGTCCCACATATAAAGACAAAAAGGCTGCATGAATCTGTGGAGCCCTCTGGATGCAAAGAGATTAGATGATGTATTGCAAAAAGTTCTGACATTTGGACTTGCAGCAGAATTAATCAGATAATGGATAATGGTGCACTGCTGCTGCTGGAATGACACTGAAGGAAACAATCAAAGGGGACAAAACCATGGAACCAAGTTCTACTCTGGAAAGAATAGAGAGATAAAAGGCAATAAACAACTCTTTCTCTCTTAGTTTGCCCTTAGAAATGACCTCTTTCATATGCACATGTAGATATGTGCCCCACTGTACCCCCACAGTCTGCTGACATGCGAGTTAAGTGAGCGTGCATCTCCTTAAAAAGTGATTTAAATTGTCAGAGCTAAATGCTTTAGAGGTCCAGGAAATGACAGGACTTCACAGCAGACTGGAGCACAGATGTTTGAATCTCAGGAGGATCGGGATTTTACGTCAGAGTGCAGCCCAGAAAACAGACTGTCCAGAGGGATGTAAAATGGAAACTAGGCGGAAAGGAAAAGAAACCACTCAGATTACAGAGACTGCAGCAGGCACCTCATATATGCTGGATATAATAGATTTATCCTGTAACTGGGTAACCTGACTCTGAGCTTAATGTTAAGACAAAAGGAGGGATTTGCACATGTTATTGGTAAAAATACAGCAAATATTTTTAGCATGTACCGTTATTATCTCATATATTAATCGAAATTCAGCCAATATTACCCACTTCTATTGTCAGCTGACATTCAAGTAGTAAAATATGATGGCCACAAAATCATGAAAATTGACCTTGATGAAAAGATGCTGCAGAGGGGACCATAAGGACAGCTGAAAAAAAGCCACTGGCTGCTCTCTTCCTTGCTTTGATATAACATTGCTAGCTTCTGATGCCTCTCGAGAGCAAAGAGGATCATCAGTGACCATTCCCATCCTGGCCATCATCTCATTAGCCTGCTGCTGGGACCAGCAGACTGAAAAACAGCTTGTTTGGGGGCATCGGGGTTACTCAGTACCCACAATAACTTTAAGCAGTCACACGCTGAACACTGATTATTCCTGTGAAATATCCACCTTAAGTGTAAAAGTGAGAAAGACCTCTTATATCCATTTATTCCACTGCTTATGCCACTGTTAGAATTATTAAGATTCTATTTTATTTATTGTTTATTTATAGAATAAAATAGGGTATACTTTTATCAGTGGAATGACTTTTGGTGTGCACCAAGTATAGCAGTGCTTCCAGTTTTGTTGTATGCTTGAGTTTTTTTTCAGCTTATTTAAAATGTTCAAAAATGAAGTGTAGGATGAACCTTCTACTATAGCAGAGCTCAAAGGATGTCAGTGTGTGTACATGTGTCTTTTTGTCTCTCTGTGTGTCACTAGTGGGCGGGTTTTTGGTGTGTGTGCATGCGTGCATGTGCGTGTCCATGCTACAGTGTCATGGTGTTTTGGAGGCTGGTGCTTGCATGTACATTTAATGGGCCCACATTTACTGACCTTTTGGTATCCACAGGAGTGCTCTGTGTCTGCAGTGATGAAGAGCAGAGAAGGAAGGAGCAAAAAAAAAAAGAAAAAGAAAAAATGAAAAAGAGACATCAGCCAGAAAATGATGGAAAGACAGGGGAAGTTGGGAAAATGGGAGAAGACACAGAAAATAACATAGGGAAGAAAATACTGTAGAAAAATGGTAAGATGGAGTTTGCAAAACTTTTTTTTAAAGAAGAAAATCTGTAAACTATTTAAAAATAATGAGGAAAGTTTCAGTGGTGGTGACTCATATCAGGAAGAGAAGTCTGCCCTCTACTTGAGCTAGTAAGCTTTAGAATATAGAGATAAAATGTGTGGCACATACCTGAGAAAAGTTATCAGTGACAGTTAATGGATGCATTTCTGAAAACCTAAGTCAGTCTGATCCGGAGAAGGTATTATTAAACCGAGTAATGGTCCTCATGTGATCTCATAGCTTGGGAGTGTTACTGACAGTATTAGTGCCAATGTGTAAAAGGTTCTGAAACTTCCTCCAGTGGAGGACATCTCATTTAGAAAGGCCCTGCCTTCAAATACTAGCAGTGTAATACAACACAGAGAGGATAGTAAATGGTGCGGTTTGGCTGTGAGCATGATTCATAGCGACATAAAATGCAATCTGCTGCAATGCTGGTTCACTCAGGAGCCAGGGATGATTTTTAAATACAGAAAGTGAGTAAAACCCCGGTGATGAAAATGATATAAGTGTCTATATAAATGTTGGAATTCTTTTGTCTTGCTACTAAATAAAAATAAAAATTCTCCTTTAACTATGAAAGTGACAAAAACTGAGTGTCATTAAGAACTACCATTTTTGTTTAATGCAGTGACACCATAAAGTTCCTCTTCCTTAATTTCCGAGGAGACGATGATGACGTAAAACTTACTGCAGTTTTACTGAAGTGAGGAAACAATAAAAATGTCTAAATATGTCAGTAAAAACATATTACCAGTTTTAAAGAAATGTTTCATACTGACTGAGAAGAAATTTTAAATAATGCACAACACACAGAAATCACCTTTATCGGCCCATTTGTACTGATGAAAGCCAAAAATTCTTCAGTGATGGAGGTAAAGGAAGGCCATAGGCTTCAATAAAAAGCCTTTTGATATGTTTTTAGCCCTCATGAACTGATGGATTAAATAATGGATTAACTGTACAGGGAATAATTTTTGAACCCCTCACATAAAGAGAAATGGCCAGTCTCTAGTTTTTATGTTAGTTTTATTTCAATGGAGAGATACAAAATATAAACCAGAAAAATACAAATTACGCAAAAGTTATAAACTGATTTGCATGTCACTGAGTGAAATAAGTATTTGATCCCCAAGCAAAACGTGACTTGGTGGAGAAAGCCTTGTTGACAAGCACAACGGTAACCATTTCTTATAGTTGGTCACCAGGTTTGCACACATCTCACACATTTTGGCCCACTCCTCTTTACAGAAAATCCTTCTGGTTTTTTGGCTGCCGCTTTAAAACTCAAACCTTAAGCTCCGTCCACAGATTTTCTATGGGACTGAGTCATGGATACAGGCTAGGCCTTAATGTGCTTCTTTAGCCATTTGCTTTGGGTCACTGTCATGTTGGAAAACACATTCGTTACCCATCTTCAATGTTCTGTCTGGAGGAAGGAAAGTTGAGCGCCTTCCGAGGTTTTACAATTCATAGCACAGCCCATTAGCCCCTCAATGTGATCAATTTGTCCTGTACCCTTGGCAGAAAAACAGTTCTGAAGCATAATGTTTCCACCTACGTGCTGGACTGAGGTTGGTGTTATTTGGGTCAAACTGAGTAGTTCTCTTCTTCCAAACACAGAAGATCAAGTTGATACCAAAAGCTCGATTTTGGTTGGACTTTCCCCCAAGCCTTCTCTGAATCATAGATGTTCACTGACAAACTTAAGACTGTATGTGTGCCTTCTCGAGGAGGGAGTCCTTGCAGGCGCTGCAAGATCAATCCATTACACTGTAGTGTGGTACCAGTTGTGTTCTTATGACTGTGGACTCAACTTCTTTCAGGTCATTAACAAGCTCGTCTTGTGTAGTTTCAGGCTGACCTACCACCTGTGATCACCCTCACCCCATGAGGGACCATCTTGCATGGACCTCGATGGTCATTTTATGTATCTTCAATTTCTGAATAACCACACCAACAGTTGCTAACTTCTCACCAAGCTCCTTGCTGGTGCATTTCAACCTTGTGCAGCTCTACAATCCTTTTCCCTGTTGTTCTTTCACAGTTCTTTGGTCTTGCCCATCATGTTGGAGAGGTTAGAATGGAAGAAATCGATTCTGAAGACAGGTGTGCTTTATACAAAAAAACGATATAAGACCAGGACTATCTGTAATTGATCAATCAATTGATTGATTCTATTCTTTCAGCCACATGTACGCATTGTATATACCAGTCAGACATTTTACTAAAAGGTGAAACGTGAAAGGCTACAGCTTTCTCCATTTAACTTGTAAATAATTAATTCAGGAAGACTTTAACATGAGTCCATCCAGGAGATCCCTTTCAGATAATTAACATCAGCTAATGTTTTGACTGGATGCAGTGGGTGGTCAATGAGATCCAGTGAGGGATAAAGGTAGTGAGGAATCCCACAGTGAGGGATAAAGGCTAGCATATGATCTTCACTCCATTAGATGACCTTTCAAACAATTGGCTTGATTAACAAAGTCACATGTTTCCAGTGGAGCTGCTCAGTAAGGCAGGAAATTACCCTCAGGGATGAAGCAGCAAGCTTCCTGAAAAACACTCAGATCATTTTAGATGACACGCTCTTACATTTTCTGCCAGTAAACAAAAAAAAGATTCTCTCATAAACACTCAGAATTTATGTGTATTTCATGAGGACAACAGCGTATGATAACATTTAAGGTCAAATTGGGTCAATTTAAGGATACAAGAATTGATTTAGCCTTGATAAGAAAAGTTTTGCATTATTACCTATCTTATTACTGGAAATCTAACAGTGCAGTATTCTCTGACTCTCTTAAATAGTTTAATATTTAACAGTAAAGAGAATAATTTACAGCTTCTTTAGCTATATAAAAAAACTTCACCCTCATTTTTTTTATTAAAACAGATTCCTGTTTGAACCATGGACATGTTCAGCAATGTCAAAATAGATTTTAAGCAAAAACAGTAACTAAGAAACTAAGTTATTTAGATTTGTGGACCGTGAAAAGAGCCTTTATAAATATTTCATCCAGCTACACAACATGGGGCCTGCAGTACATGTAGAGAGTGAGCTAAAGACCTCCCATTTGGCAGAAAACATCATATCCCCTCCAAAAATCCCTAATAGTACTATGTGTAAGCTTTTTTATTGTATGCTGCACACAAAATGTTCAATTCTGATGTTGAACTAAAAAAGGAGCCACTGACAGCTGAGTAAATCAGGTATACGATATAAAATACACAATAAAAAAAAAGTTCGCTTTTTTCCTTCCTTTGTCTTATTGGCTTGTGGATATTTAACTGATTTTGCTTCTTGATGGAAAAAAAATCTTTTAAATATGATGCACTGAGATAAATAAATAAACAATGTTTTCTCTTTCTCTCTCTCTCTCTGAGTGGCAGGCAGGTTGTGAACACAGATAGAGAAGTAAAACATGAAGCAAGCCTTTAATGATGATTTGTACTCAAAATACAAAAGTAATCCAGAGTACTAAGTGGAAACCAGGCAACTCACACACATGGAGATACAAGAATTTTGGGGAACACGCATGGACCACACAGCAAAGGGCAGGAGGGAGACTCAAACAATATATACACTTAAGGAGGCTAGGTGAAACAGGTGGGACACAGAGCAGGAAGAGATCAGGGCGTCATGTCTGTAAAGGCAGATGGCGTGTAGTGAAGTGAATATGGACCCAAATGCAGACACTGAAGCTGGATGCTAACAAAAAACTGGGAAAGCTAAACACAAAACACTACATAAAACTAGGAACCTGGAAACACGAGGAAAGAGAAGCAGACATATCAACAACAGACAGAGGAAGACAGAGGACTAAATATACAAAGGGGTCATGAGGAAATGAGAACCAGGAGGGAAACACAGCTGGGACTAATCACACACACGAGACAGGGAGGAAGAAAAACAGAATAATCTAACACAGGACACGGGACTGTCAAAGTAAAACAGGAAATACACCAACATAGAGACAAGGATGACTAGAGATAACACAACGAACAAAGGGGAGGTACAGTAACAAAACCTAAAGACTAGAAATCACCAAAATACTAAAGAATGAGTAAGGGAGCTAGAAACACAAAATGCTAAACTAAGAAAAAACACGAAATCGCAGAATATTAATAATCAAACACATAAACACTGGGCTCACCAAACCCAGGACCATGGCACAGGGATAATGAGACAATGGAAGCAGAACTCAATAAAAAACACAGGTGAGCAAAAACTACAAAAGTAAAACAGGAAATGAGTAACA
Source organism: Diplotaxodon limnothrissa (assembly GCF_057381915.1). Taxonomy (NCBI): domain Eukaryota; kingdom Metazoa; phylum Chordata; class Actinopteri; order Cichliformes; family Cichlidae; genus Diplotaxodon; species Diplotaxodon limnothrissa. Next base: position 9,539,169 of record NC_140597.1, on the reverse strand, counting down.
AAAGAACACCTTATACAAAAACGGGGACTTAATATGAGACACAAGGAAGGCAATGATGGACTGAAAGTCCAGAAACAAAACAAAAAAGATAACTACAAACCGAAACAGGAATTGAACCACCAAAAGTGAATATTCACAGACAGTTTGTGCTTTTATGCAACATTTCAGACTTTTTATGAGTTTGGAAGTTGAATTCTGGATGACAGAAATACCCTTTCAGCCTCTTATGACTGAGAGTTAAAAACTCAGGGAGCACATTCTCCAACAATTCAGCAATTTTTGAAAAAAACAAAACAAAACTCTTGATCTAAGATTTAATACGTTCTTCCTCTGCCCACGCCATCTCTCTATGAAGTTTCATTAAATTTAACTTAGTTGTTTTCTGATGAGCAGACAGACAAAAAGCCGTGATTATATTTCTTTGCCTAAAGGACGGGAAAAAGATGAAAGAGTACAAGAAGCAGAAATGAAGCTAGTCTTAGCGAGGAGTCCATTGGGACTACAAAGGAAATAAACTGACAAGGCACAAAACAAAGCATAAAAATACGTTTTAACATTATTACATGGAGTTATTATGCAGCAAGTTTTATTTTTGATAAGTTTAGAAACACAAAATTTAGATTATCCATCTGTATCACAAATTTTCTCATCAATGGATGGTCTCTTGTAGGTCCATCTTTCCGTCACTGCAGCCCTGAAGGGCTCATACTGTATTTGAACTTATATTTAACCCTCACAGTGCTGCTTGTGGACCTAAATCATCTTAATATCTCTAGGAACTAATTTCCCTCAAGTCAGGTTAAAAAAGGCAAACTGTGTTGTGATATAGTATGTCTAGGCTTTTGGGAGTAGTTTATCACCATTAGCTGAGATGCTAAAAGACGTGCTCCATCCACTTACCCACAGGAGAAACATTTTCTGTCAGCAGGAAATGATTCAGTTTCTGCCGCGTAGGCAGAAAAAGAAGTTGTTCATTCATTATATCCAATATACTTCACTTATTGGGGTACTCGGGGGTTTCAAACACAATGCAATTAGGCCGAGGAATTCCCACCTCACCTTTTCTGACAGTTTGAAGCTCTCCATTGCCTGACGTGTGACTTTTTGCATCTATCTCCACTTCCCTCTCTGTAGGTTCCTCAAAATTCAGCTACCAGGAGTTGCAAGGCTTCCCATGGTACAATGCATTATTCAGAGGCACCAGATTTATCCTTTGATCTAGTCTAAGCAGGTTTTGGCATCTGCAACGTTTTATCCAGAGGCCATTTGTCACAATACCCACAGAGCATAGGTATTGCAAGCAAAATAATGAGATAAAACTACACTTCATTTCCAGGCAATTTTAGAAGCCGGTTCTGCTGTCTGCTGTAATCACAGCATCAATCTCACATAAAGAGACCTGCTCTCACAGCTGTCACCTTAAAGGCAGACATAGGATGCACCACAGCCAAATGAGCACTTTATTTACTGACTGCCAGTCTGCCTATAGTACAAGCTTCAGGTCACACACACACACACACACATTCATGTACAGGCATTCCCACGCATAAACCTTAATGACACCCTCTTATTATGTCAATTACAAGACTTCCCTGACTAAAACTTCTTTTAGCAAGAGAGAAATTTTACTTCCACAGAGAATTTTTACTTTGATTTGCTGTGCATGTATTTAGGAAAACAAACCTTATCAATGATGTCACTGTTTTTAACTAAAACCTTTACTTCCTCCATTTTGCATTGGCTTGACATTACATTCATAGAGCTGCTTTTCTGAGTTTTAGTAGTATTAAATAATACATCATAATTGTGGTTCACAACTACCTGCTGTTTGTTGGTCTTCAGGTATGCAGACTACTAAAGAGAATAAAAAACTTGCACAGCATTTTTTTAACACTCCTTTCTAGTAATTTGCTTCTTCCATGCACTATGTAGTGCATTTATCTCTTCCCAGCAATAAAAGCTGTGATTTTTTCCAACTTCTCTGCATCTGTCAACTGTCCAAGCTGTCAGATGTAGTCATGGAATCCACAAGGAAACCCAGGGACATTTTAGGAACACTGGGTGTTAGGAATTGTGGGAACAGAAATGAACTAGGATATGGGAGGTACAGGACTACTGAATTAGTAGCAGCAGTACACAGTATCCAGAGGAGAAACAGAATGCATAGTAACAGGATGACACAACAAAGAACTTCTCTTCTTCTTCTTTCTGTTTAACGGCGGTTGGCAACCAACTTGAAGGAGCCCACAACAAAGAACTAAACTGAAACAAAGGTTATAAACTCACATAAGGCAATTAGGAAGATGGGAAACATCAGTGAACACAGCTGGAACTAATCAGGGAAACAAGACCGGGGAAAATAAAACTGAATACTAAATACACAAGACGAAGGTCATACACTGTACAAAGGAACATCAAGGAAGCAGAGAACTATCACTAAGAAAACTTAAAGACTAAACTCAGAGTAAGAGCAACAACACATGTAATGGGGGTAAATATGAGGGAAAAATGTATAAAGACATCCCTGTTACATTATGATGGGTGACTGCTATTGCTTCACTGTGTTTAGCAGAAGCTGAGCGGAGTACTCTACTGGAGGACGCTGTCGGCCTGGCCCCACTGGTGGAGTTCGGTGGGTTATCAGCCTTAAGTGTGGCAGAGACTGATTGGGAACCTTGGGGGGCTTCAGCCCATTGACTGTGGAATGGACCTTTTATTGGGTTCAGTTTTATGTTTTTAATTATTCTTTCCCCGATCAGGATACGTTCTTATGCTGTAAATAAAGTATATGTTTTATTTATTTATATATATATATATATATATATATATATATATATATATATATATATATATATATATATATAAAAAACACCCAGCACGCCCCTGCGGACGGTTTATCCTTCAAGCTCGGGTCCTCTACCAGAGGCCTGGGAGCTTGAGGGTCCTGCGCAGTATCTTAGCTGTTCCCAGGACTGCGCTCTTCTGGACAGAGATCTCCGATGTTATTCCCGGGATCTGCTGGAGCCACTCACCTAGCTTGGGAGTCACCGCACCTAGTGCTCCGATTACCACGGGGACCACCGTCACCTTCACCCTCCACATCCTCTCGAGCTCTTCTCTGAGCCCTTGGTATTTCTCCAGCTTCTCGTGTTCCTTCTTCCTGATATTGCTGTCATTCGGAACCGCTACATCAATCACTACGGCCGTCTTCTTCTGTTTGTCTACCACCACTATGTCCGGTTGGTTAGCCACCACCATTTTGTCCGTCTGTATCTGGAAGTCCCACAGGATCTTAGCTCGGTCATTCTCCACCACCCTTGGGGGCATCTCCCATTTTGACCTCGGGACTTCCAGGTTATACTCGGCACAGATGTTCCTGTACACTATGCCGCCCACTTGGTTATGGCGTTCCATGTATGCCTTGCCTGCTAGCATCTTGCACCCTGCTGTTATGTGCTGGATTGTCTCTGGGGCATGCTTACGCAGCCTGCACCTGGGGTCTTGCCTGGTGTGATAGACCCCAGCCTCTATGGATCTTGTGCTCAGAGCTTGTTCTTGTGCTGCCATGACTAGTGCCTCTGTGCTGTCTTTCAGTCCAGCTTTGTCCAGCCACTGGTAGGATTTCTGGATATCAGCCACCTCCTCTATCTGCCGGTGGTACATACCATGCAGGGGCCTGTCCTTCCATGATGGTTCCTCGTCTCCCTCCTCTTTCTTGGGTTTCTGCTGCCTGAGGTATTCACTGAGCACTCGGTCAGTTGGGGCCATCTTCCCAATGTATTCTTGGATGTTCGTTGTCTCATCCTGGACTGTGGTGCTGACACTCACCAGTCCCCGGCCCTCTTCCTTCCGCTTAGCGTACAGCCTCAGGGTGCTGGACTTGGGGTGAAACCCTCCATGCATGGTAAGGAGCTTTCTTGTCTTTATGTCAGTGGCTTCTATCTCCTCCTTTGGCCAGCCTATTACCCCAGCAGGGTACCTGATCACGGGCAGGGCGTACGTGTTGATGGCCCGGATCTTGTTCTTACCATTCAGCTGACTCCTCAGGACTTGCCTGACCCTCTGCAGGTACTTGGTGGTTGCAGCCTCTTCATGGTTCCTATTCGCCTGCGGGATCCCCAGGTACTTGTAACTGTCCTCTATGTCTGCAATGTTGCCTTGTGGTAGTTCAATCCTCTCAGTTCTGACTACCTTCCCTCTCTTTGTTACCATCCGACTACACTTCTCCAGTCCGAACGACATTCCAATGTCATTGCTGTATAGCCTGGTAGTGTGGATCAGTGAATCGATGTCTCGCTCACTATTGGCATACAGCTTGATGTCATCCATGTACAGGAGGTGGCTGACAACTGCTCCATTCCGTAGTCGGTATCCATAGCCAGTCTTGTTAATGAACTCACTGAGGGGGTTCAGGCCTATGCAGAACAGCAGTGGGGACAGAGCATCTCCTTGGTAGATCCCGCACTTGATGGTGACTTGTGCTATGGGCTTGGAGTTGGCCTCTAGTGTTGTACGCCACATCCCCATTGAGTTCCTGATGAAGGCTCTTAGGGTCCCATTGATCTTGTACAATTCTAGGCATTCCAGTATCCAGCTGTGGGGCATTGAGTCATAGGCCTTCTTGTAATCAATCCAGGCCGTGCACAGGTTGGTCAGTCTGGTCTTGCAGTCTCGGCTGACTGTTCTGCCTACCAGTAGCTGGTGTTTTGCGCCTCTGGTATTCTTGCCAATTCCTTTCTGTGTCCCGCTCATGTATTGACCCATGTGCCTGTTCATCTTAGCTGATATGATGCCTGACAGGAGCTTCCATGTAGTACTGAGGCAGGTTATTGGTCGGTAGTTGGAGGGGACTGCTCCCTTATATGTGTGTGTGTATGTGTGTGTATATATATATATATTAGGGGTGCAACGATATTCGTATCGATATTGAACTGTTCGATACAGTGCTTTTGGTTCGGTACGCATATGTATCGAACAATACAAAATTTTTAATTTATTTTGTCAACTTTCCTTCTGACGATGCTGTCTGTGTTGAGCGCTCAGTGAATCTGCGTTCGACTACTCCGCCTAGGCTCGACAGTGCAGCCTAGGCAGAGTAGTCGAACGCAGATTCACTGAGCGCTCAACACAGACAGCATCGTCAGAAGGAAGAGCGCAGGGCAAGCTAGCGAGACAGAAGTTAAGCTCTCCTTGCAACATGGACCTTCCCCACCCTCATTCAGATCTGGCGTTTGGAATTATTTTGGTTTTCATGTGACGTATGACCCTGAAGGTAAGCGAGTCATGCACTAAAGTAAAACAGTATGTTGGATGTGCCATGCAATGCTCAATTACATGGGTGGGAACTAGTGTGTTAGCGCAAGGAGAGAGACAACCATCAGACCATCATATATATATATACCGAAAAGGCCCCACAAGCTCATCTTTGATGATACCAGCCCAAACCAGTACTCCACCTCCACCTTGCTGGCGTCTGAGTCGGACTGGAGCTCTCTGCCCTTTACCAATCCAGCCACGGGCCCATCCATCTGGCCCATCAAGACTCACTCTCATTTCATCAGTCCATAAAACCTTAGAAAAATCAGTCTTGAGATATTTCTTGGCCCAGTCTTGACGTTTCAGCCTGTGTGTCTTGTTCAGTGGTGGTCGTCTTTCAGCCTTTCTTACCTTGGCCATGTCTCTGAGTATTGCACACCTTGTGCTTTTGGGCACTCCAGTGATGTTGCAGCTCTGAAATATGGCCAAACTGGTGGCAAGTGGCATCTTGGCAGCTGCAGGCTTGACTTTTCTCAGTTCATGGGCAGTTATTTTGCACCTTGGTTTTTCCACACGCTTCTTGCGACCCTGTTGACTATTTTGAATGAAACGCTTGATTGTTCGATGATCACGCTTCAGAAGCTTTGCAATTTTGAGACTGCTGCATCCCTCTGCAAGATATCTCACTATTTTTGACTTTTCTGAGCCTGTCAAGTCCTTCTTTTGACCCATTTTGCCAAAGGAAAGGACGTTGCCTAATAATTATGCACACCTGATATAGGGTGTTGATGTCCTTAGACCACACCCCTTCTCATTACAGAGATGCACATCACCTAATATGCTTAATTGGTAGTAGGCTTTCGAGCCTATACAGCTTGGAGTAAGACAACATGCATGAAGAGGATGATGTGGACAAAATACTCATTTGCCTAATAATTCTGCACTCCCTGCAGTTGAAAAAAAAAAGAAAAAAGGTCACAACATTTTTCATTGTCGAATATAGTGCTGACTCTTGTTTTGTTGCTTTTGTATGATCCAAGTAGATCACATTATATTCATACTTACTGTGCTAATTAAGAACTAATAGATTTGGGTCTGTTAAAGCAATGCAATGCCAATTTACCTTAACAGTTGAACTGCATTAAGAATGCCTTTCCACCCTTTGAGCAGAGTACCAGGCTTAGGTACTCAATGCCAAGGTGCATTGAACCTGCAGTTGCAAACACATTTTCACTGAGTTTTTCACATTTCAATGGACTGGTCCTTTAGCGAATTTTATGAAGTGCAGGAATTCATTCTTTCATTGTGAAGTCAAGAGTGGGCACTTATTCTGTCACTTGGTCTTCACTCACATATAACACACCCCAGTGTTTTCTATCTCAAACAATGTTAAGAACAGTTTTAGAAGTTTTGTCTGCCAGACCAACTGGCAGGGATCCTCACCAGGCTGTTCAACATCTACCTGACTCATGCTATGGTTCCCACCTGTCTAAAGGCTGCCACCATCATTCCCATCCTCAAAAAAGACTGGCATAAACATTCTCAATGACTACAGACCTATAGCCCTGCCCTTTGTAGTCATGAAGTATTTCTAGCAGATAGTGTCTAAGCACATCAGAGACTATCTACACCCCATGCTTGACTCCCACCAGTTTGCTTCCAGAGCATATCGGTCCATAGAGGATACCACCACGATTACCCCTCACAGAGCGCTTTTACTGCTCCTTGGTGGAGAGCGTGCTCTCATACTGCCTGGGTGTTAGGTACGCAGGGGTCACTACCAGTGTTGGGTAAGTTACTTTAAAATAGTAACTTAGTTACATTACTAGTTACTGCTATCAAAAGTAACTCAGTTACTTCAAGTTACTTGTTACTTTCAAAGTAACTAGTTACTAGGGAAAGTAACTTTGCTTTTACTCAGAATTCTCTTGTTAATGTGTTGCTTCCATAACTTTGCCAGTCTTCTAGCTTGCTTACTTGCCACAAGTGCACTGTGCCACCTACCAATAGAAAGGAAAAGATAATGTGCATATTTCCACGAGAGAAATCCCTAGCCTACGTCACAGCGTCATGTGCACTTTTTACATCCAACACGAAAACTGCAGTCATGGTGCTTTCGATTGTACTCAGAGCTCGGAAATTCTGCCTTCTGAATAGGAAGATGTAGGTAACACCAGACTGCAGATGAGCTGCATACAGGGCTGGACTGGGACAAAAATCAGCCTGGGCCTTTTGACTGACCGGTCCGCCATTATAGGAAAAATCATAAAGCCTTTGAATGAAAACAAGCGCTGTTGTGACAGTGATGTGCACTGTTTTGATGGTATATATGTATCAATCTATCAATCGTTTGTTGTAAGATTCAGATAATTACTTTTTAAAAGCTAGACATTTTAAATGAGAATAAGAAAGAAAAGTACTTCTTTGTGCCCCCCTTTCCCTGTTAATGGCCCACTGGCAACACTTTGCTAGACCCGCCCCTGCACAGTTACCAGCTGTCAGCTACCTAAAAAAGGATCCTGGTGTTGTTTGTCTCTCAGAAACAGTTCATAACTTCCCTTCAACTCATTCATGTCACCTAAAAGGTAAACCTGTTTCTCCATCACAGCTCTGATGATTCAGTAAGGACATCTCCTGGTTTCATCTTCATGTTTCCCTCTCACCACGTATCCAAACAGATATCATGACCAGCAAGTTTTACAGCTGTGGCTCCAGCAAACATCAACTGATACTAGAAAGTAATATTAAATAAATTCTAACAACAGCTGATCAGGCTTAAACGTGCAGCTGTTGTTTAGTGCTACATCCACTGGTTTCTTCTTTCTGGCGAGAAGTGGGCGATAAACAAACGAGAGAGAAAAGCCGATCAGCTGATCATTGATCAGTTTCATGATTGAAGTAGAAACGGGAGAGGGAGGGGAGACAATGAGAGAAGAAGAGGCAGCTGTGCAGCGTAAACACAGAATAACTCCAGCTTTGTGTCTTTTTCATGCTAGCTGAAGTCAGGGACAAACTGTGTTCCTTTTCACCTCAATATGAAACGAAAATATTACGAAACATGTAATATTTTCTCTGAATACGGAACGATTCCGTTTTTTACGGGATGGTTGGAAACTCTAATAATTAACCTTATGAACAAAATAAAGTTCACTATCAGTAACATCATAGCACCCACCCAGCTGTATAGAAACTCCGTCATACTAGCGAGTACGCAGTACGAGTTATTGTAACTGACTTTAAAAAGTCAGCACAACGAAAATAAACTCCACCTAAACTTGATTTATATCTGACCCAGATGGACTGCAGGTCATAACTTCTTACCTTAAGTTCAGTTCACCTGACACTCGGACCGGCGGCTGCTTCGGGTCTCTCCTCCTCCTGCGTCCCCTTTCCCTCATCCACCTGAAAGCCTCCACCACTTGCTAATGTTACTGAATCTGTGGAAGCTCCGCGACAGCCACCACACGAAGTAACGAATAACGACCCTATCTAAATCCCAGTAACGATTAACGCGTTCCTGATTTTGGCATAATAAATAGTTACCGTGCTGTAACGCGTTACTTAATAACGCGTTAGTCCCAACACTGGTCACTACTGAGAACAGAGAGGCTGCACAGAGGGCAATTAACACCATCACAAAAAATCATTGGCTGCCCTATGGCACCCTGGAGGCCATTGCCAGATCCTCCTGTCTCAAGTGAACCAGGGCCATCACAGGTGACCATTGTACCCCGCCCGCCACCCATTTGACCCCTCAGGTCAGCACCTCAGGCCAATCAGGTCCCACACCTCCATACAGTGACGCAGGTTTTCTAAGGTCTCATTCGCTTCAGTAGCACAGATACTGAAAAAGCACAATGTATAGTCCAAATTGTTTTGGCTCTGCTCCCTGCATCCTAATCTCACTGGGGGCAATTTGCCTTGTTTGTGTTTACATTAATATTTACCAGGCACCATTACATTTTTTAAGGAAGCAAGCACTAAGACAGCAACAGAGGGAGCTGCCCAAAGATCGTTTACATATTCTGTCAGTGCTTAAAGTTATTGTCATTACACAGACCAGAAAAAAAATCAATACTTCATCAGAGCTGTTTGGACCATGACTGCAAGAAGCAGCGAGCATGCAGAATGTCAACAAGATCTTTTTTTTAATTTTTTTATAAACCTGTATACCTTCCAGTCTCCCTCAGGACCAAACAGCACACGTTGATTATACAACTGTGATATTGATCATTGCCTTGGGACTCAATTTGGATATGAGTTGATATGCAGTAATAAATCTTAGTCAGTTAATAATGATTCATTATTTGTGTGTGAATAACATTTGTTTAGGTACTGCATGACTAGAACTACAAATACTCAGTTTTAAAACATACATCTCTGCTGCTTTGAAGCTTCTGCTGATTATTTTTTTCTTCATGTAAATGGTTTTCAAATTGTCTCTTTTGTCACTTAAGTTCTCTATAGAATCATTAGATTTTATGATATATATATTTATTACTGTATATATAAAACAATACATATGGGGATATATATAATATATACGGGGATGTTTCATATGAACCAAGAATATACCAAATACCATTTACAGCCTAAGCTAATTTGCAGAGCCTGTCCTGTGACAGATTTAGTTTGGAAAAGAAAAGAAACCAACAACCCCCTCCTTTGTGCTTTTCTTGCCACCCCAGGCAAGTGGAGACTGTATACCATCACTATTTTCTATCAAATACTTACTTCATTGCCCCAGTTTCCCAAAATATTATGATCTGATGTAGAGACACATGGGAGATATGTGCGCCATGTGCTGCCTTTGTTCCCTGCTCAGCACAGACACCGCAGGGAGCTTAAATCTCCCACGCAGAAATCTTCATCTCACTAGTAATCAGAGACATTACCCTGTAGATAACATATGCAGACATACAATCCATATACTCTGCCACATAGTGTACTTGAAAACTGAAGACTGGGACATCTGATTGAGAAAAGGCGATTTTCATTTTTGTGAGGGTTGCAACTGTAATGGGTCTTTGGTTAAGCTGATTCTGTTGTATTCATGTCTGAAAAACATGAAAAGCTTAAGTGGGAGAAGAAAATAGAGAAAACAAGAGCGAAAACCCACACAAACAATATTCCACTGATGCAGACGCATTGCAGATGAAATCTCAGAACTGCAGCGCTGGGGCTCCAAACCCCAAAGAATGAATCTTTTTCTGTGCATAACTTTTAAACTATTCCCTCTGACTGGTGTCGTACTACTCGCCTGCTGTGTCTCAGGGTAGTGTTTCTTTTTCTAGTGCAGGAGGTGATGATGTACTGCAGATGATCTCCTTCCACAGCGTAAAGGCTGAAGTGCTGGAAGCACCGGTTCCTTATCTGGAGGTGTTCAAGGCAGCTTCAAAGGACTCCGAATCAAAATAAGAGTTCAAGGCATGATCAGCATCGATCAGCATCACTAAACCTGTGAAACTCCCCCTTCTTTCAGTCTGAAGAAGCTTAACTACAAATTTAATCAGTGAGACATCTTAATATAAGAAAAGGTGCAATTTCAAAGGTACGTCTCACATCTCAGATTTCTTTGATAAAGAAATGCTGCTGTAGGAAATGAAAGAAATCTGTTGGCATGACTCTTTGGGCTTAAACTGTAAGAAATAAACATACTGCGGACCAGTTGTTTAAAAACAAAAGTAGAATTTTAAATAATGGTAACAAAACAGTAACTTTTTTGTCATTATTACCTAATTACGTTGGTGTAGTATGAAAGACTTGGTTATAAAAAAATTACAAGGCCAAAATTTCCTTCCAAAGTCTTCCAGTGGGTGAAATTGAAATCTCTGGCAGGCTGATTCTGGACCCCAGGCCTCATGTTTGACACGCCTGTTAATGAGTAATGAAACCAATGAGATTCACAGCTCAAGCTTGTCCAGTGTCTATTCTTCCCAAGTTAAAGTTTATTTCACAACAGAGGGCTGAAAAATGAAGCCAATGCAGAGGTGCCAAAAAGTTCCTTTTACTCTTGCGGCTGGTTTAAAAAATAAAGTGAATCCCAACAGGGTTGAATTTTCAGACTTTAAAGCACTGATTTGGATAGTTCACCCCTTCAAAACTATGGCATCTATTAAGCCTCAACCTTTAAGTTGCTAAACTGGACTTTGCCACTGTGTTAGTGGTGCTGGTGCCATTTTCAGATGAATTAACTGACAAATAGCATGACTTGCTGTGTGCTTAACTGTGCCAACATACCATCCAAGAAGTCAATGCTCCAATTTTGGTGATTGAAATCTTCAGAAATCTTACTTCGGTGTCACTTGGCACTGACTCGGATATCTGTATCTTTGCAATTCAGCCATATAGTCTATGAATACAGCCTGCCAACAAAGCAAGCTTGTATCCAAATATGCTCAGTTCTGGCTCCAAAAACCCTGCATTGCAGCAACTGGAGAGCTAGTATTGCAGTTTTAAAATGTGGAGTCCAAACCTGGTGGATGACCTAGCTACGTCTATCATTTATATAATTTACGCCCAAACCACAACTTTATCGTGCAACATTTTTAATTTTTACTGAATGTAGTCAAAATTGTTCAGTAGTCATATATCTCTCTGCCACTATAGTCGGTGTAACTCACAACTACTAAAATAATGCATACAAATCGTGGCGGACACAGAATCTAAATGGTGGGCTTTGCAGTGACAAAGGTCTGAGCTTATTTCAATCTTTAAAACTCATTAGGGATTATGATGAATGATTAGTCACATGCATTGACTCGTTTTTTGTCAAACTAATGGGAGGGAAATGGCAGTTTTGAACAGCCGGGGATTTGCTGCTTTCAGAGTGTGAAAAATAAAACATGACAATAATGGTGCAGAGAAGCAAGTAGGACCATTCAATACAGATTATGAGGAGTTGGCACTAATCACATATTATAGCTTGTGTCAAATGCTGTGCTGACCTTATTGTTGTTATGCCAATACTTTTTCGATTAATTCTTCAAACCTGAGCGAAAAGATTTATTTGCCATAAAGAAATCGAAATGAGGCTTACAGGAAGGAGGACACCACACGGTGTTTTTAAAACACACATTTTCCACAGTTAACTTTTTTTATTAGAAACTTTAGACACTAAAAATGATTGAAGGGTGATTTTTTCACATTAAACAAACATGCTCGCTTCTCAAAGTGTACAGATGGAACACTTTTGATGCTTTATGCTGTGACAAGAATATGGGCAGCTTTCTGTTTTGGGAAGTGACAGCAATCTGTCCTGGGGATTATTGGATGATTTATTCTGCACTGAAATGTGAAACTTGAAGTGCCTAAGTGGTGCCTCAGCTTGAGAGGGAAGGGGCCACCAAGAGAAGAGTGGCTGCAGCGAGTGTGATTTATTTTAAGCGTCTTTATGTTTACAGGCTGCTTCATCAGCTGCTGAGATTTATGGGTTGTTGACTCTCACTTGAGGAGAAGCCAAATAACTTGGAGATAGTTTGGAGTCAAATAAGCCCGGAAGCTTTCAACATGCAAAAGGAGATAAGAATAATAGAACATTGGATGGAAGTTCAATAGGAGCTTTTGAACGCGGTTGCTGCAAACAAGAATTTATAGCTTCTTCTGAATGTTTGTCAGGAAGAAAAAAGACGTACTCTATGAAAAACAATAGTGTATTAAGTCACTGCCCCAACTGAAATTTCCAAGGAGATGGATCTACTTATCAGCATGTAAATTGCTGGAAACTGTGGTGCAAATAATTTAAGAAGTCTCTCTACCTCGGAGCAAAGGAAGTACTGGTTAGGAATTCTTACATGAGGTCTCTCCTTTTATATTGGAAAGTTCCCAAAAGAGCCAAGCTAATTTCTTTGCTCTGCAACATGATGAGTGGAACTTATTCCTCTCTCCAGTGCACACCTCCACCTCTCCAGGCTCTCTTCCACCTACCTCTTCCATCTGCAATCATCATAGTTCACTGAGACCCCTGCCTGATCTCATCTGTCAGCCTGTCCAACACCATCACAAACAGGACAGATCCCTGATAAAATACAAAGTCCACCTTAATCTCATCTGTTGCACCTACCTGAAAACTGTATTGGTGTAATAGATGTCCTGCACCACCCTCACATACTTCTCTGCCACTCCTGACTTCCTCATGCAGTGCCACAGTTCCTCTCTTGGCACCCTGTTATCTGCTTTCTCTGATCCACAAAGACACAGTGAAACTCCAGACTGCTTCTGTACTTCTCCATAAACACAGCAAATGCCACATTTGTACCACACAACAACTCTCTCTCATATTTTCATGGATTTTCTGTCACAATACAGTATAAATAACATAATGACCAATGTGGACTTCAGTGGTCCTCAGCAAGAGCTTCTGTTAAAGTTCCATGTGCTCTGTACGCCTGATTTAAAAAGATTTTCTGCAGGGCAATGCGGCAGTTTAAATGATCTGCTATCTAATTAAACGCATGTTAAATGTGAGCCACAGTCATTACTCACACTGCAATGAAATTTCGCTTGCTTTGAAACTGTTTTGCATGTGCTAAAATTGTGTGCCGGCTTGGTGTGGAAAACTTTATCATCATGCAAAAACTGTCACAGAATTCAAAAACTGAAAGTTTTCTCTCCAAAACGCATCTAGCCATTAGGAACGAGCCAAGTGTGCAGGTGTAATAGGCAACAACAGTTTTTAAGACTATTGCCATTTTGATAGAGTGCTAATTAGAATGCAAATCAGAGGATGTACTGCCAGCAAAATGTTCTGTCACCACATCCTGCACACAAAGAATGCACTTTTTCAGTCGTTATGGCTCCAATCAGCTGCAGAGTTGATGAGTAATGAAACAACATTAGAAATGGAAAGAAGACTTTCTTTATAACAGCGTGGGTTCAGAGATGAAATGGAGTTGGATAACTCCATGGCATGAATGTCTATGAAATCTAAATAGTTATTTGTTGTTAATCGTTACTGGGATTTAGTTATTTGTGATGGTGTTATACATTGTTTAATTCTATATTTAAATCGTTTTAAAAAATTGTGTATAAAAGGCACTCTATGACACCCTCATGTACAAATATTAAATATTACAAAGTCTCTAAAATAAAGGAAGCATTAATTACTAAGGTGTAAGAAAGATGAGCTCTGGAAGTGGAAATGTTTTTCTTTCCCAGGCTACAAAAAGCGTAACATCTGGCTGAGATAATGTGCTGCCGGCTTCTTTCTCTCAACTCCAACTCTCGTTGTGAGTCATGACAAGAGGACTGATTAATAAGCAAGACGAACAATATCACACAACTGTCGCTGTGCAGTTAAAATCGCAATCACACTGTCATTTCACATTTATCCTGTTGTTCTGAAATGTAAATGTTTCGCCATCTTATCTTCTTTCCATTCATCACAAATAACTTGAACTGATCCAAACAAAACAAATCTGCCCTTCTGTAATGTAATTGAATACTCAGTAATGAAATGTAATCTAATTTTTCATTCGTATGACATGAGTCTTCCTGTTATTGTCGTAACGACAGGGCTGTAATCACCGTGAAGCATTTAATCTCATCTCATTTTGTCTTATTATAGGATTGTGTGACGTCTAGCTTTGTGCCTTTGTCATGATGACAGAGCAGCGCTCCAGTTGGACCGTGCTATGTAAGCATGGAGGTTAAAAATGACAGAATACCATTAAATTCAAAAGGTCACACATTCAAACCCTTCTATCCCAGGCAGGTGACTCTTTTTATTGCCTTTCCTTGAACGTGTGACCATTTAATTGAGTGTTTCTGTTTACAGCAAATAATGTAGGATGTGTCCGCTAGAGTTGGATTTCTCGAGACCGGTCTTGGTCTCGAGACCACTTTTACGTGGTTTTGGTCTTGTCTTGATCTCAGATCCCTCGGTCTTGTCTTGGTCTCGCTGTCTCGGTGTTGCTGTCTCTGATCGACATAGTGGTCGGGAGATTTGGAGTCAACAGTATCCATGACACACAATGTAACGTTCGATAATGTGTCATGTGCGAAAGCATCAGCTCTAAGAGCTGCGCTTTAATGGATTGCATTTATATAGCGCTTTTCAAGACCCTCAAAGCACTTTACAATTCCACTATTCATTCGGTCTCACATTCACACACTGATGGAGGCAAGCTAAAGGTGCAGCCACAACTGCCCTGGGGCAGACTGACAGAAGTGAGGCTGCCACATCGCGCCATCGGCCCCTCTGGCCAATACCAGTAGGCAGTAGGTGAAGTGTCTTGCCCAAGGACACAGCGACCAAGACAGACAGAGCAGGGGATCGAACCGATAACCTTCCGGTTACAAAATGAGCTTCCCAACCCCCAGTGCTTTGTAGTGAATCAGAAGAGTCGACTCCCATTGAGTGAGAGCCGGCTTCTCACTTAATTTCCTTTCACTGCTCAGCTCACAGTGGCTCAGCTATACTCCAATCCCTCCATATTGTGGCCAATCACATGCGAAGATATAGGATAATATCATTATGCGAAAAACAGAGAGGGTGAGAGACACGACAGTCAAGTGGAGCGTGCGTCTGTCCTCTCAGTAAGGGAGTGAGACAGTAGACAGCAGTGAGGAGGGCTGTGCGAGTGCATCGCAAAAACACATAAACACATGCCTGACACCCATAAAGCAACTGGCTGCAGTTTAAAGACTTTTTTTGTCTCGGTCTTGGTCTTGTCTCGGTCTGTCTTGGTCTTGTCTTGGTCTCAATACCCTCTGATCTTGGTCTGTCTTGGTCTTGGTTTAGGCGGTCTTGACCACAAGTCTAGAGTCTGCCAGGAAAAGCCTTTTCTGAGAAATTTTGATCTAACTGTAACAGCAGCAGTCGTGGTGAAGAGAGAGCTGAGTGTAAAAGCAAAGCTCTCAATTTACCGGTCGATCTACGAAAGAATGAGATCGCAGATACAAGCGATAATGAGCTTCCTCTGAAGGGTGGCTGGCCTCTCCCTTAGAGATGGGGTGAGAAGTCCAACCATCCGGGAGAGGCTCAGAGTAGAGCCGCTGGTCTTCCACATCAAAAGGAGCCAGCTGAGGTGGTTCAGGCATCTGACAAGGATGCCTCCTGGGTGCCTCCTGGGTGCCTCCTGTGTGAGGTGTTCCGGGCATGTCCCACCGGGATGAGGCCCCAGGGCTGGCCTGGATGGATGGATGTAACAGCAACAGCAGTTACTTTCCAGAGGTTGGGTGTCTAGCAGCAACTGGCAAATTCTCATGCAGAGCTCAGCTACCTTTGGAGGAAGCTCATTTTTGCTGCTCCTATCTGTGATCTTCTTCCTTCCATCGCTACCCAAAGCTTGTGACAATAGGCGAGGGCAGGAACACAGATCGACAGGTAAACTGCAGATCAGTACAGCATCCACATCACTGGTGACACCACACCGATCTGATGTAGTTTTAAGAGAATTATGCATTTAAAACACATAATAGTCAATGTACTGAGATGCTGTGTGACATTTTTCACATGAATGTTAAAGAGGTGTGCATTGGTCAGTATTGAGGAATGCTGACCCAATGCACACTGAACTGATGTACCATGATAACCAGGGTTAATTGGGATCATGCCTGTGTGACATCAACCTCCTTTGAAATAGGATTTTCCCTTTTACTTTTTCCCTCCTGTATGTGTTTATCAGAATGTGAACGCAGCAAATGTCTCCATTATCAGTAAACAAAAAAATGTCCATTAGCAAAACACATAACCTACCTGCTGACTCATTACAAGCTCCTCACAGAGCACTGCAGGTGATTTTAATTTTGTACCTCTGCTTTATCTCTCACAGATACTTGGCTTGTTTTGGCTATTTGCAAAGCATTTTCAGTAAATACTTTAACATAATGTTAAATTGCCCAGGAGCATTGTCATTAAGCGCTTCCATAAAAAACTAACATGTAATTTAATGACACATGTGAATGACTGAATGAAGATGGTACTAATTATGGGATTTACTCGATACAATTTCAGCAAAATATAGAGTAAGCTGTTTCTTTCATACAGAATTTATTGACCAAAGTTTCACTGTTTTCACTGACACATAAAAGCTGTGTCTCCAATCCGATACAGATCAGGTGAAATCCAGACTGTTTAGTAATTGTTTTGAACCGAAACCCATCCCAGCATGTTGTCACTTTTGCTCCCTGAGCCCCACAGAGAATTAAACAATTAGCAGGTAAATTCCTGCCATGGCCACCACTGTCATAAACAACAAATGATCACAAGGTAAGGCCATACTGGCAAGGTAAGGACGTGAAATCTCACCTTGAGCTGGAATAGTAAAAGTACTCATCATTTGTCACGATGTCTGTTCTCTGTTAGCAGCTAGCCAGTAAGTGCTGAGTCGGTATTGATCAGCAACATAATCAAGGTTTTACAGCCACACTTCCCTCATTTTCTACAACAATATGTAAAAATAAAAGGTTGACTCGTAACTTTTATGCTAAAAGAACAAAAATTAATTGAAGCAGACATGTGAAGTGTTGGATATTTTATTCTTTTGTTACCATGGCGACGTGTCCTGTTATGTAAACCACCTTAGTAATACGGGAAACCAAGGATTAAGCCTGAAGATATCAGAACCTAACCTGCCATATAGTATGGGCCTCTGGTTAGAGTCATACTGAGGTTTAGCTTGAACTTTTGGGACCCCAGGAATCTCGATTACACCAAAGCCGTCTGTCAGCAAAAGATTAGACTAAGATTACCTCCAATACCGGGAGGATACGGATTTTAATGTAACAGTGAGAACCACGAGAGTATGAATTCAGGTTGTAGATGTGGCAAAAACAAAAACAAAAGAAAAAAGGGAATGAACTGCAGTTACCACACAACCAGTGATTAAAAACAGATGACAAATACACAGAGTTAGAAGCGTATCTAAACTAGTTTGATTAAGGCAAGGCAAGGCAAGTTTATTTGTATAGCACAATTCAACAACAAGGTGATTCAAAGTGCTTTACAGAGACATTAGAAACAACAAGAACAAATAAAAAGCATGATTTAAAATTGATTAAAACAAGCAAATAAACTAACTAATTAACAAACAAACAAACAAACAACAGTATATAAAATCAAAACAGATAAAATCAGAACAGTAGATAAAATCAGTAGTTAAATGTAAGTTTTGAAATTTAAGCTTAAAGTGTGGATTTGGTGCTTTATTCAAATGCAGCTGAGAACAGGTGAGTCTTCAACCTGGATTTAAATAAACTGAGTGTTTCAGCTGATCTGAGGCTTTCTGGGAGTTTGTTCCAGATATAAGGAGCATAAAAGCTGAATGCAGCTTCTCCGTGTCTGGTTCTGACTCTGGGAACTGATAAAAGACCGGATCCAGATGACCTGAGGGATCTGGATGGTTCATACTGGGTCAGGAGGTCATTGATGTATTTTGGTCCTAAACCATTCAGAGCTTTATAGGCCAGCAGAACTTTAAAGTCTATCCTCTGACGGACAGGCAGCCAGTGTAAGGACCTCAGAGCTGGGCTGATGTGGTCCACTTTTTTGGTCTTAGTGAGGACTCGAGCAGCAGAGTTCTGAATGAGCTGTAGTTGTCTGACTGATTTTTTAGGTAGACCTGTAAAGATGCTGTTACAGCAATCAAGCCTACTAAAGATGAATGCATGGACTAGTTTTTCCAGGTCCTGTTGAGACATCAGATCTTTTATCCTTGATATATTCTTGAGGTGATAGTAAGCTGACTTTGTTATTGTCTTAATGTGTTTTTCTAAGTTTAGGTCTGCATCCATCACTACACCCAAATTTCTCGCCTGGTTTGTGGTTTTTAGATGTATAGATTGAAGTTCTCTGGTGACCTGTAATCGTTTTTCTTTGGCGCCAAAGACTATTACCTCAGTTTTGTTTTTGTTTAGCTGGAGAAAATTGTGGCACAACCAGTCATTGATTTCCTCCATGCATTTACCAAGAGCCTGTACAGGGCCTCGGTCTCCTGGTGACATTGTGATATATATTTGTGTGTCATCTGCATAGCTGTGATAGTTTATTTTGTTGTTGTTTATAATCTGTGCCAGTGGGAGCATGTAGATGTTAAACAGAAGGGGTCCCAAGATGGACCCTTGGGGAACTCCACATGTGATACTTGTCTGCTCAGATGTGAAGTTACCTATTGATACAAAGTATTTCCTGTTTTCTACGTATGTTTTGAACCAGTTTAGTACAGTTCCTGAAAGACCTGTCCAGTTCTCCAGTCGTTTGAGTAATATGTTGTGGTCAACTGTATCAAATGCTGCACTGAGATCCAGTAAAACTAGGACTGACATTTTTCCACTGTCTGTATTCAGACATATGTCATTAAACACTTTGGTCAGAGCGGTTTCAGTGCTGTGGTTCTGTCTAAAACCTGACTGGAAGGCATCGTAGCAATTATTCTGTTTTAAGAAGTAACTGAGCTGTTGAGAAACTGCTTTTTCAATGATCTTACTTAAAAACGGGAGATTTGAGATCGGCCTGTAGTTGTTCATTTGTGTCTTGTCAAGATTGTCCTTTTTCAGTATAGGTTTGATTACAGCAGTTTTTAGTGATTCTGGAAACACACCTGATAATAAAGAAAAGTTGACGATCTGTAACAGGTCTGACTCTAAAGTCTTTGAGACCTTTTTGAAAAAACTTGTTGGCAGGACATCTAAACAGCAGGAGGAGGAGTTCAGTTGACCTAAGATGTCCTCCAGGTCTTTGCTGTTAATAGTTTGAAACTGTTTCATGGTGTTTAAACAGTTTTTTGGTGGACACAGTACATATCCTGGATCTGCTGTTGATGTACCAATTGCTTGTCTAATTTTTTGGATTTTTTCAGTGAAGAATTTGGCAAAGTCATTGCAGGCCATGGTCGAATGAAGTTCAGCTGCCACTGACACAGGGGGGTTTGTTAGCCTGTCAACTGTAGAAAATAAGACCCGAGCATTATGGCTGTTTTTAGTGATGATGTCAGAGAAGTAGGACCTCCTTGCACTCCTCAGTTGTAAATTATAATTGTGAAGTTTCTCTTTATAGATGTCATAATGAACCTGGAGGTTTGTTTTTCTCCATCTGCGCTCAGCTTTCCTACACTCTCTTTTTTCATTTTTCACCAGTGTGGAGTTTCTCCATGGAGACTTTTTCCTTCCAGAGATAACCTTCACCTTACAGTTTTTCTCAAATGCTAAAACACATGTCACAAACGTTACCACCAGGTCCCCCAATGTCCAAACACAACACCCTTCTCTAAAGCTACATAAACACAACCACACCTTCCCACTGCAAAACTCAAACTCCCACACCAAGAGAGCAGCTCGAAGCTGTCAAAACTATAAACACTATACACAGCATTACACACTACAGCAAAACAATTGAAAACACAATGCTCAATTTGTGAGAAGGTTCTTTGTTTCATAACTGCCAATGCATATTTTAGAAACTATACAGTAACGGATCGTCGTAGATCCCTGCAGAGGATTAGGCATTTAGATTTGTGAGTTTCATATGAGTAGTATAAATCTATAGAAAATCCTGCATGTACGTACACTACTGTAACACAACTCAATGCAAAAACAGAATCTATTGCACACAACAGTAATCTTGAAAACATGAACAGGGTGTGAAGTTTTTTTATTTACGTTATTCACACCACACACACACCACAATCACTGTGCGGCATCATGTCGCTGAGCTGTTGCTCGCATCTCGTCCGTAATGATGGTACGAGGTTGTCTTGCTCTCCCTCCTGGACCTTCTCCTCTCCCATGTTGGCCTTCTCCTCTTCCTCGTTGGTCGCTCCTCTTCCTCCTCTCATTTGAACTCCTCTTCCTCATTGGCCTGCTCCTCTTCTTCCAGGGCCAGCTCTTCTCCCTCCTCTGCATCAAATTCCTCTTCCCCTGACTCTGCCTTCATCCATTGTGTTTGTTTGGAACCTTCAGCATACTGTGCACTCTGAACTTGCTTTTACATGTGGGTACAGCATTAGCAACAAGTGTCTTCAATTTTGAGTCATTGTGTGTAGTGAATGACGCCAGGTGTGTTCCCTGTGTTCAAAGATTGGTGACTGTGGCAAGCATTTTGCATCACATGGGCTTTCATTTGAGGATATGAGCAGAGTTGTTTTGCAACATGTGTTTTAGCAAGGAAAAATGTGTTTAGATTTATGAGTACAGAGGGTTGTGTTTTGTGAATTGTGTCTTCATGTGACATGTGTTTATGGTACTGGAATATGGTGGCTACATTTAGTAAATGTGTTTAGACTACTGGTCATTTGGGTTACAGGATTGGCTTTTGTGTTTTAACATTTGAGAAAAACTGTAATGGGAGCAATAGTGTCCATTACATTTAACATGTTAGCATTGAAGCTATTGACGAGCTCATTGACTGACCCTCTGGACAGGTCAGGTGTTAATGGGAAGACCTGGTTAAAAATTGCACTACTGTGTTCAGTTATACACCGTTTTGTGATCACTGTTGTTGATATATTTGTGTGGGCTGAGATTTTACTTTCAAAGAAAACACAGTAATGATCAGACACGCCCACATCAGACACAGTAACCTTTGAAATGCTCAGGCCTTTGGAGATCAGTAGGTCAAGAGTGTGTCCTCTATTATGTGTGGCCTCTGTTACATGCTGAGTCAGCCCAAAGTTGCCCAGAGTGTTACTCAGGTCTTTAGTCCCTTTGTCCTGAGGGTTGTCCACATGAATGTTAAAATCCCCAGCAATAATTACACAGTCAAAATCAACACAGATCACAGACAGCAGTTCACTGAGGTCATTAAAAAAGTCTGTGCAGTATTTGGGAGGCCTGTAAACATTAAGAAACACAACTTTGGATGGGGCCTTCAGCTGTAAAGCCACATATTCAAAAGACTGAAAACTTCCAGGAGATAGCTGCTTACATTGAAATGATTCATTAAATAAGACAGCAACCCCTCCTCCTCTCCTGCTCGCCCTGACCTCACTGATAAAACTGTAGTTAGGAGGGGTCGTCTCGATGAGAACAGCTCCACTGTTACTTTGGTCCAACCAAGTTTCAGTTAAAAACATAAAATCAAGGCTGTGCTCAGTGATTAAATCATTAATTAAAAATGTTTTCCCAGCTAGAGATCTAATGTTTAATAAAGCCAACTTAAGTGTTTTAGAGGTATTACTTGTCCCCTCGTGTTTGGGAGCAGTCTGTGGCACACAAGGTATGTTTACTATGTTTAAAGATCTTTTAGAGTGCAGCTCTCTGTGTTTTGACCAGGCCACATGTCTCCTGTCACCTAAAAGTACAGAAATTTTAAAACCTTCTAGTAAACAGGGTCCCAGCTTCTCCTGGGAAAAGTCATCACTGCCATAATCCTCACAGCCCGGACCCTTCACACATCACGCATCAGACTGCGGAGACAGGGCATGAAGAGGAACTAAGGGGGGCGAGGCTGGGCAATGTGACTTCGATTGCTCTGTTGAGGGTGGGGCTCGATGGCGAACCTTTGGCCGCTCTGGTGGGGGGGTTTATGGGGGACAAAAAGGGATTGGGACGGGGGGTAGATCTGAGCCCAGCATTGACCCGCTCCATCATGGGGAGGAGGGAGAAAGGGAGGGGGAGGAGGGTGATGGCCTGTCAGGGGTTTGGGGGACTGGGGAAGGTCGTGGTCCCTTGTCCTGGTCGTTGGTGTTGTTGAGAGAGTTGGAGGCAAATAGGGACCCCTCTTCTTGCCTTAGATGTCTCTCCTTTCTGAGGCTCTTCCTCAGATGCCATGGATGTCTCTCCTTTCTGAGGCTCTTCCCGGGTGGGGGCAAATGGAGCTCCTCCTCAAGGTTTCTGCTGGGCTTTGTCTGTTCTTGGAGTACTGTTTGTTCCTCTTTATGAGATAACTCCTCGTTTATCTCAGCCTTGGCACCAAGCACGGATGGATGACATATGGAATAAAACAAGTTGGAGGTGAACAGTTTCACCCCTGACTTGTTAAAATTAAATCCATTTGCTTTGAACAGATGCCTGCGTTCCCAAAAAATATTAAAGTTGTCGATAAAATGCACTGAGTGGTCAGCACATGCTGATATAAGCCATTTATTCAGTGTAAACAACCTGCTGAATCTCTCGTCTCCTCCTCTGACCGGCGGTACAGGTCCACTGATGAATACAGCTGCATTCAGAGAGTTTACAGTATTTAATAATCCAGTAAAGTCCCGTTTCAGAACCTCCGACTGTTGTTTGGACACATCGTTTGACCCTGTATGCAGAACAATGTTTGTCACAGTTGGATATTCATCTGCAATTTGAAGAATTCTCTCCTTCAGGTTGTTGACCATATCGTTAGGAAAGCAGAGGACTTTAGTGTTCTTACCGCACATCCTTTGTACATCCTTTACGGCAGAGTCACCCACAATCAGAGTTTCAGGCCTAGCCTTTAGCTTTCCCTGTGGCCTTTCACTTTTCAACAGATTTTCAGACCTTATTTCGCTGCTTTTAGATGGATGGTTGTCCGATATAGATCCAGGGTCCTTTGATAGTGGAGCAAATCTGTTCTGCAGTTTCACATTCAGTTGTTTTGGAGGTTTGTTGTTAACCTTCCTATTCACGGTTGTCCAGTCCTGTTTCCTCCCGTATACAGGGGTAGAAGAGCTTCTCTGTCTCGTAGGAAGTGAAGGCCAGTCGGTTTCAGAGATTTCAGCTCGCTGTGCCCTGCCTGTGATACGTCCTCCCCCTTCCAGGAGACATGATTTATGTCTTGGTTTTGCACCAAGACAGTCTAAGGGGGGATTATCACTTGAGGATTTATAATAATGCACAGAGTCTACTTTCTTGGTCATGTTATCTGTGCTCCTTAGCTGTGTACTAGCTTGCTCATCGCCATTGTTTTGAATCAAAGGCAAGGTTGTTTCATTTCCACACAGTCCATTTACCTCCACGTTTACTTCTAAGCGATGAATTTTTGTCTCCAGTACTGCAATCTTCTGCAGGAGGCTGTGGTAGTCATCTGTGGAGAGGGAAGGCATCTTGTTGCTAGTTAGCCTAGCAGTTAGCACCTTTCCAGGCTATTGAGGCTGCTCGGTGCCCAGACGCTGTAATCAGGCTTCAGCTGTGTCTAGGCCACAGACACACGGAGCGCTGAGGACAAGGTAACCATAAAATGTTGCTGTTTCTGTTAAGAACACTCTAGTCCTAATGATCTACAAGTGTCCAGAAGTTATCGCAGGTAAGCTCACACGGAAAAAAGGGAAAAAATCAGCATAAAAATCAATAAAAATCAATATAAGAAGCAAAGCATTCAAGAGCAAAGAGATGAAGCGTCCACACTCACAAAGGGGAGGAGCATAATTAACTTCAATCAAATCTGAGACCAGATCTTCATAGAGTGGTGCCACTGTCTTCTTTCCATCCCCACCCCATAGAGGAGATCTTTTCCTCTCAGAGGTGAAACGCTCATGACCATCAGTGGCGTGACGAGGTGTCCCTCATGGATACAGTGAGTGCTTGAATTGTAGACATGTCTGCAAAAAGGTTGCCAGGATTTATCGGACGGATAAAAACATTCTACCCAGAGTAAGATATAAGGTGTGAGGGCAACATGTGGTCAAATGCAGGCAACAAAATAGACTAACACTCTTGTAGTGCTGTATTCTAGTGACTGTGCCTATTCTGAACAAGTGTATACCATAAATACTGGCATCTTTAAATGAAATGCCTTTAGTTTTATTCTGTTCACTTAGAAATACTAAGCACATTAATGAAAAAAGCACTATGATGCATATTGCTACATTTCTGATTAAATTATATAACATACTGCAAGCCAGCACAGTGAATCCAATATGCCGATATGCTAAGTGTGTTTTTGGATGTTAGCATCATGGAAGGTTCAGGAACTGCCCAACATGAAACCGAAATCCTTTTCAGAAATGTGGAAGCCAAACCAGAATCCAAAGCAGGGATGATGAGTTAAAAAAGCACAAAACAAAAACAAAAATAAACCAGTAGATTTCTGAACATTTCTGAGGCAGCACAATAAAAAGATAACACAGACGAAGGAAAGGAAAAAAAAAAAACCCTGCAGACTAACTGAGGATTAGAAACAGGAGAGGAGGGAGACAGGTTCATCTCATCAACACAACTGATTTTTATGGTGATTGTTATTGTTATAATTGTTATGGCTGTTTTTTCTCTGTTTTACTGTTTTCTACTCACTTGATGCTTCCTGGTTTTCCATGCTTCAGACTGAACACCTGTTGTTGACTATTCTGGTGGACAGTTGCTGTTGCTTGTCTTCCTTAGGCTACAGATGTGTTTTTATGTGATCCTTAGAAACCAAACCAAGAAACTCTGCGGAAAACGTACCTGTTTGCTCCCAGCTTACCCACCTTTTTCGGCTCAAATCTCCACCAGAGGAACCTTGACCAGTTCCTTCCCCCACAGCTCTTGCCTTGAGCCTCCCAAATTAGCACCAAATCCTATTCTGATCCAAGTTTTCACTCTCCTAAACTGTCCTGGCTAATCTCCCTCTCCTATCTGGCAGACCAGACCTCCTGAGTTGTGAAGACCTCCAGTGTTTCTCTGGCTGCGAATCCCAGCTGTTTCCCTTTGAGAAAATGCCAGTAAACCTTTTTAAAACTTCAAAGCTAGAGGTCCAATTTAGACTCCTGACATTAGATTTGCCTGATTTGGCAATGAGAACAATGTTAAGAAAAATCCCCTAAGAGCAAGCACTGAACAGCATTAAAAGACAAACCCTAAAGACAGAGACAAGAAGGGACACAAACAAGAAGACAGAAACAGGGCAACAGACACTAAGACAGAACAGAGGAACTGACAAGGAAACACTGGGGAGACTAGAATAATAAAAATGAAACAGGAACCAAAGGTTCTACAAACTAAAACTCAACATCATACAAAAAAACTCAGGACCATGACAGGTGACTGTCATGGTTTGTCACAAGATGTCTGGGCAGCTTTCTTTAAAAGAAAAAAAAAAACATCAACTCTGTTATCAACAAGTTAACTTGAAATTTAGCTGAGTGACAGAAAAAATCTGAAATGTCTTCACATAGTTCTTTTTGACATGTCTTTCACTTCTGCGATGAAATGTCATCGCCAATTTTGAAAGCAAAAGAGCGGCATGTTTGAGGAGTGTCGGACCTGCCCATGGCACAGAGTTCAGCATGCTCGACTCAAAAATTTCTGAATTCTCGAACTGACAGCGCACAGCAAGTGACAAGAGTTTGCAGCCTGCTGCCATTACAGGAATACCGGTTTCCTACTTTCAACAGAATGGATGTGAAATCACCAATAACAGTACAGTTATAGGAAACGCTGTCAGTTTTGTGACTTCTATCCTACAAAATCTACAAATTAACATAGTGTATGATTGCACTCTGCTCTGGTATAAATAAGTCTACATGTGTGTCTTTAACAGCTCTGATACTTGCATTTTATTGTGCTAGATTTGAATCCACCTCAAATCCTATAGAATAAAAATAAATCCTTAGAACAGAAATCCTTGAGAGAATTCTGTAACAAAGATGGCAGACGTTGTGTTCCTCCCACCTACGAGACAAACAGGGAAACATAAGTGAAAAGTGCTGCAGCACTGATGCAAATGCACAGTTAGGGTTAGGAATAGTCTCGACTGTGTGGTCACAAACATGTGTTCTTGTTAGTGTAGGGAAGATGGAAGTGGGTGTACTTCATTTTATTCATAACGTAAATTCACATGACTTTATTTAAGAGTGTTGGTGAAGTAGGTCTGAGATGTTGACTGTAGCTGCATGAAGCAGTAATGTTCTCTAAGTTCGCACATGTGCAATATGCGCTGCAGGCTAGTCAGATTACCCATGTGTACACAGGCCCATGTGCATTGGTTCCATCCATAGGGTGAATCAGATTTTGATCCACTGAAGGAGTTGTGTTGTAGGTTTTTGCAGGTGACATCTTTTTTTGATGTTTGCTGAATGTCTAGCGTTGACGTCTGTAGGACCTCTGTGTACTGGCCATTTACAGTCAACAAAGATTCTCGAGCATATAGTCCGGTTCATACATACACATTTGCCCTTCTCGTACCTTCCGTCGCAACTTCTCTCAGAGCAGGCTACAGATCACAAACACATTGTGAACGATGCACGACAGACCTGACCATGTTTCCATGCTTTTCAGCATCTACTTTTATTTGCACGATTGCATACACATACACACTACCAACAACACAATTTCAGGACCCAGTACAGATTTTAACAGCCGGTGAGGCGTGATTACGGATGCTGTGCAGGTGCGTCCGCTTCAGTAAAACAGGATACGTGTAAAAATGAAGGCTAGGCTATGCCAACACATAAGAAATCGTGTTTGCTTATAAACAATCCATATTCATATGTTTTATGTTGAAAACAATGCTGATATTTGTAAATTAAAAAAAAAATACTACATTTATCAATGATGTAAATTTCATGCATGACATCCCTAAAATTTAACCAGTCCAAAGTTTAAATGCTGAACATCAAAGTGAGATCCAAGTTGGGTCATAATTGGAGGTGCAAAGTGTGGACCTAGTTTGAACGTTGTATAGATGTGAAATGGGAAAATGATGTAATAGGTATAATCTAGTAGTCTGTATTTTACCTGCCCTTTTCTCCTGTCCATTGCTGATGTTAGTAGTCTCTCCCAGAGTCAGCTAGTTAGTGAATATGTTACTTCCAAAATGAATGAAACAGGCATGGCAGAGGAAACTGGAAAAACTAGGGATGCCCTAGTACCCTTTCTTTCTTTCTTTCTTTCTTTCTTTCTTTCTTTCTTTCTTTCTTTCTTTCTTTCTTTTCTTTTCTTTTCTTTAACAGTCAATTCAGGATGAAATCATTCCCATTATTTTATTGAGATTTTCAGATGACATGCAAGCTAATCCAGAAGTTAGCTTTAGCAATAGCTCACAGTTGGAATGGATTAATGACCTGAAATTTTGGATGGATCCAAATGAAGGAGCTAGTGTGCCTTCACCAGTGGAGGGCCTTCGGCACCTCACAACTGAAGAACCAATATCCATGTAATAGTTCAGTTTTACTTGCATTATTATTATTATTATTATTGTTATTATTATTATTATTATTACACTTTTTCGTCAAAGAAAAAACTGTTGATTCCATTTCTAAATGGTCACCTCTTAAAGGTGCTCTTCCTGTTAAGCTTACAGAGCTATACTTCATTATGGTTTCAACACTCATACTGTGATACTGTGCTGCTGGCTAAAGGCACTGAAAGGATGGAAAGGAAGAGGGGATCACCAGGACAACAGAGAGAGAGAGAGAATGGCAGAGGAAGAAGACAACAACAGATGAGCACACATGAAAGTTTTTAGCAGTAAAAAATGTGATGAAAATTATTTGCTTTCTTTCATAAATTTAAATAAACTTGTAACAGGACTTGGCAAGACCGCTGCCAGAGTGGCAACATTTAACAAGTGACTCCATAAAATGGGTTAGAAATCTTGTATGGGACTAAATACCCATGTTGTAGTGTTAAAGCAAACTGCTTAATGCAAAGTATATTTTCCATACAAATGACCATAATATAGGGTAGCTTGTTGTGAAATGTGGAGGGTAAAGTGTAGCAAAAGCACTCTGATATAAACTTTGCTTGCAGGCAGTAGGGCGGACAAACAGTTTAATGATGACTCAGCCCTTAATGAAGCCAACTAAATCGGTCTAGCTCCCTGTTCATGGTCTGGGAACAGTTTTAAAAAAAAACTCACACCCACTGGGCCAGCCCCCTCCTAGTGGAGGTTGAGGTAACATACACACAATAAAATAAGGCAGTGTTCCTAATGAAAACCGCCACACTAATGAGAGCATACATGTCCTTCATCCTTCTTCCTTTCCAGAGTTAGATGGTACTTTAGCTGTCAAGATCTTCTGTGTGGAAAGTGGTTGCGTTCGCAGACCCCACAGAAGTACGCAGGACATCAAGGTTAATGTAGGGTGAGGATTTAATAAAGAAGCGACAAGAGGGAAACAGTCTAAAAAGAAAACCAGGAATCATGAAGAATAACTACAACACTGGGGAGAACACGGAAAGCACAGCAATGTGAGGTGACTTGACAAAGGGCAAGTGACTGAGATAATAATAACAAGAGGTATCAATATGTCTGTGAAGGTTCTCAGTCATCCAGGTCATCGTAGTCAAAGAAGCTTGCAAAGAAAAGCGTCTGGACTTCTTTAAGTTGCTTGAAGACGTTTCACCTCTCATCCGAGAAGCTTCTTCAGTTCTAAGGTCAAATGGTGGAGAGTCCCAGATATAAACCTAGTGGGAGTGACCCCCCACAGAGGGACAAAAGGACCCCCTGATAATCCTCTAATCGCCTGAGCCATTGGGACCCACCTCGCCTGAGCCATTGAGACCCACCTCGCCTGAGCTGATTGGGACCCACACCCAGCGATTAGAGGATCATCAGGGGGTCCTTTTGTCCTTCTGTGGGGGGATACTCCCACTAGGTTTATATCTGGGACTCTCCACCATTTGACCTTAGAACTGAAGAAGCTTCTCGGATGAGAGGTGAAACGTCTTCAAGCAACTTAAAGAAGTCCAGACGCTTTTCTTTGCAAGCTCCTTTGACCAAGAGGTATCAATAAACACTGAGAGAGCTCACTGTCTTTTAGGGGAATAGTATTTTTTTTTAATTTTTATTTTTACTATAAGAATCTTTCTGTTATCTGTAACTTGATGATTCAGGAATGTCTGCCAAGTCCAGGCAGGAGAGTGACTATGTGATTTTATGAAGCATGACAAATCTATACAATGAGACTCTCCTGCTGTTTGTGCACAGAGGATTCTTCCAGGAATGGTGATGCCATTTTCCAGAGAATTGATTGGTCAGTAGGTGGTGATTTCATACCCACTGATCTCTAACCAGGCTATATTAAAGTTACCACAGCCTATACCCCGGGAAGAAGTGAAGCACTTCTGAAGCACCCTGAATTACCAAGATAAAATTAAATCCTGCTTCATATTACAGGCCTGTGGTCACATATGCATACAAGCACACATGCACCGATTAAAAAGCAAAAGTTTAAACAACAGAGAGTCAGTCTTTAAAATAATAACCAAAAGACATGCACAGAAACTAGAATACTCACAGTCTGATTCAGAAAGATAAAGGGAGGGACCAAGAGGGGAACATTGAGGGAACTACAACTATTGCTATTAAAACAAGAGAAAAGACATGAACAAAGCACAGCAAAAGCAGAACCAAAGTGAAAACAGTTTACAAAGACTTAATATCGCCAAAAATAAAACTCACAATTATTTACTAAAGTAATAAATTAAAACAGGAATCCAGGAATTCAGAAACAAAAATAAGGACCAAACTCAAAGATTAGATTATTTATTGAAACCAGCAATGTCGGACTTCAGTGTCTGCTCAGCTACAAACAGTGCAAAATAAATGATGACTTCAAATCTTCATGAGATTTAAAACTCATGGTTGCCCAAACATTCAGATCAGAGGAGACACTGGTGAGTGTGCAACAGAAGATGGCAGACACTAAAAAGCTTCTAGTTTAAGACACATCAATACTGTATTGACTCTTTCCAGCATTTTTCTTTCCAGCAAAATTGAATTTGACATCTTTCGAGCTGGTTACAGTGAATCATTTGATATTACACCAATACCAAACACCAATGTTTCAGAAATTCCTAACAGATTGGAGCACATAAAAAAGCACGACTTTGCTGTACGATAGAAGGGTAATGACACTTTTTATTGTTGAGATTTATTGCGCTGGGGTAATATTCCTCAAAATGATTTGTTGTGATATAAACCAGCCCAGCACTCCAGAAAAGGAAGTGGTCTAATCGCCAAAGAAATGCCCGTCAATAAATATGTCCACAGCTTCTCATGTTTCATCTCATATGCAAACTATCTCATACGCAAAGAAAGCAACTTCATGAGGAAGAGAGATGGGTGTTACTCATTCCTCTGTCTTTGCAGTATCTCCAATGTCATAATGTGAACCTTTTAAAATGGATTTTCTTATCTCTTTAGGTGAGGTAATATGATATGTAATCATCCAAGTGTGGCTGGTGCCACATGGGGCACAGGGCTGATGGAGTTGTTGCTCATGTGCAAACATGATTCAACCTGCAGTTATCACAATGCTCCAGTCCTTCCTGTTCCTTGTTTCATTCAGAGCACATTCAGTCAACCAAAAATATATTCTGACTCTGTGTTATGTCTTTGCAGAGGCTATTTTCTATTCTTAGTTGCATAAATACAGTATCACTTTGCATAAATACACACGAATCTGAGTATTTCAGTCCAAGGATTCCAAAATATTAAAGGTGTATCTGTATTTTAACCTCCTAGGACCTGGCGTCCACATACACTCAACAAAAATATAAACGCAACACCTTTGTTACTGCTCCCATTCCCCATGGGATGGACGTAGAGACCTAAAATTCATTCCAGATACACAATATAACCATCCCTCCCAAACAGTGGTCACAAATCAGTCCAAATGTGTGGTAGTGGGCACATCTGCTATATTGAGATAATCCATCCCACCTCACAGGTGTGCCACATCAGGATGCTGATCTGACATCATGAGTAGTGCACAGGTGTACCTCAGACTGCCCACAACAAAAGGCCACCCTGGAATGTGCAGTTTTTTGCGCTATTGGGGGTCTGGGGACCCAGAACCCGTCAGTATCTGGTGTGACCACCATTTGCCTCATGCAGTGCAACACATCGTCGCATGGAGTCTATCAGATTGTCAATTGTGGCCTGTGGAATGTTGGTCCACTTCACTTCAATGGCTGTGCGAGGTTGTTGGATATTCGTGGGAACTGGTACACGCTGTCGTATACGCCGGTCAAGCACATTCCGAACATGCTCAATGGGTGACATGTCCGGTGAGTATGCTGGCCATGCAAGAACTGGGACATTCTCAGCTGCCATCTGCCCTGAACAATGTGAACCATGATTCATTCGTGAAGCGCACACCTCTCCAACGTGCCAGACGCCATCGAATGTGAGCATTTGCCCACACAAGTCTGTTACGGCGACGAGCTGGAGTCAGGTCAAGACCCCGATGAGGACGACGGGCATGCAGTTGAGCGTCCCTGAGACGGTTTCTGACAGTTTGTGCAGAAATTGTTTGGTTGTGCAAACCAATTGTTCCAGCAGCTGTCTGGGTGGCTGGTCTCAGACGATCTTGGAGGTGAACCTGCTGGATGTGGAGGTCCTGGGCTGGTGTGGTTACACGAGGTCTGCGGTTGTGAGGCCGGTTGGATGTGCTGCCATATTCTCTGAAATGCCTGTGGAGACGGCTTATGGTTGAGAAATGAACATTCAATGCACGGGCGACAGATCTGGTTGACATTCCTGCTGTCAGCATGCCAATTGCACGCTCCCTCATTGCTTGTGGCATCTGTGGCATTTTGCTGTGAGACAAAACTGCACATTCCAGGGTGGCCTTTTGTTGTGGGCAGTCTGAGGTACACCTGTGCACTACTCATGATGTCAGATCAGCATCCTGATGTGGCACACCTGTGAGGTGGGATGGATTATCTCAATATAGCAGATGTGCCCACTACCACACATTTGGACTGATTTGTGACCACTGTTTGGGATGGATGGTTATATTGTGTATCTGGAATGAATTTTAGGTCTCTACGTCCATCCCATGGGGAATGGGAGCAGTAACAAAGGTGTTGCGTTTATATTTTTGTTGAGTGTATGTGGACATCACATTTTGGGTTATTTAGACCAAAATACTGAATTTTGCCCTACAAGGGCCTGCTATCCACTTACGAGGACATTACACTGCTACTGTTCTATCGAAATTTTAAATGAATATCCTCATATGTGGCTCTCATTTTTCTTAGAAACAAAAATAAGGGGAAAAAAATCTGGTAATTCTTTGTTTTTACATTCATCAGGTCCCAATCAGCTCAAATATCAAAGAGAAATTAAAAATGCATGATGTGGAAGAGTTCAGGTCTTAGGACGTTAATGTTCTTTGAAAAAGGGGTAAATGGAATGGCACTCATATTCCACTGTTTGGTGTTATCTGTCACATCTGCCATAGCAGACTTGTGGACTGGAGAGACCCGAATGAAGACACAGACGATGATGGACTTAAAGCAAAAGTGATCCTTTATTTCGGCAGAGCAAAATGCAAAATGCATCGCGACCGTCTTCATGCATGCACCATCACCAAATCCCAAAAGATTGATTCTGAAAATGCTACGTCCAAATTAACAGAATCAACTTTTTGGTGCCAAAGGCGACCATCACTAAAGTAGCAAAACCTAAACTGGGAAAAACCTAAAAATAAACAAAAGACCTGAGAACCCGAGATGTGGAACATGGGAAATGCAGTGGGTGATACACAGATGACCAGCAGCAAACAGAGGAGGACAAAGGGCTTAAATACACAGAGGGATAACGAGGGAATAACACACATTCCCTCATAATCACACACAACGAGACCAGGAGGAAGCAAAACAGCCAACACTAACCTAGACTGTCAAAGTAAAACAGGAAAGAAGAGACATTCACAAAGACACAGACACTGAGACCTGCAGACATGACATGAAATGTGGAACACAGGAAACTATAATAACAGAAACCTAAAGAATCCTAACATACTGAGAACAATAAGAAGAACCAAACCCATGAATAACACTAATAATCAACAAACACACCAAACCCAAAACACTGGGTCACGGACCCAGTACCGTGACATTATTGATCACTCAGTCGTTTTCAATAATGATGACATCACAGTGGTTTAAAATGACAATGCACAAATCTGTGATACATAAATTTTTTCACACCTGAATTTGTTCATACTTTATGTACTGCTGCTATTACTAAAACTAGGTAATATGACTACTACTGCTCATTATACCATTATTGCAATTTTTAATATTATTTCCTTTAGTTGAGTATTTAAAGTATACAAAGACAAATGCTGAGTTAAAAGAAATAACAAAGAACTGCATGAACATTTGTAAGCTTTAATCTTCTGTTTTAAATATTTTCACATCACATCACGTCATCACTAACTGTCTAATTTCCTGGTTTTCTATTAGATGTGGGAGAATCTTGATGTTTTTTATCGCAGTGAGTGAACTGAACTTGGGCTTAAGACCGAGATGAGCACAGAAGCTCTCTGTGCTTCTTTTAAAGTTTGTAGTCTATTTAAAATGATTTTCCAAACCTCTGTTAATTCAGTCTCCCGTGGAAACAGTTTGGAAAGGTTCCACTTTTTTGAATCCCTCCTCTTACCCTGTTGTTCGAGTTTCTTTCTTTCTCACAACATTGCCTCGAGGTAAAAAGCGTTTCCATATTTTATAGATTTGGAATGATTCTGACTCACTAACATATGGTCAGGTGCTCCCGTTTCATAAACCCAATGGTAAGTTTGCATTTCTATCCACATAATGAACCTTAGTGAGGTGAGCACTTTATTGACATTAATTCTATCCAAGAGAAACACTATAAGATGTGGTAAAACAGGAGACTGACTAATCTGCAGAAATCATGAGATGCAATCATATTGCCAGGGTTCAGAATTGCAAATGAATGTTTTCATTATCTCAATGAATCCAAACACCATTTTCAGCTAATTGGAGAGCAAAGGCTGAACATTCAAAGTTTTATATGGTGCTCCTAATAAAGCGCCTACCAAGTTTATAACATTTAATGAAGTTAAACACCATCCAAATATCATTACATTAGCATGAAATTAAAACTGACCACTATTAACTTATCTTATTTCATCACTTGGCTGCTGGCTTGTACTAATTTCCCATCTCTGCCTGTATTACTGCGGCTGACCTGAGTGGATCTAATCTCTTTGACGGCTGCATTCTGCGACTTCAGTGTCGATTTTTTGGGGAGGAGAAAGAAGCTTGGGGGCCAAAGGAGATAAGGGGAATACATTCTGATTCATTTCTTCTGATGGAAGCATAATTGAGTCCATTCGAGGCTTTTAGGGGCTCAGATATAACCACAAAGCCTGCAGATGTCTATGTAATATTACATTAGCCCGAAAGAGGCACCACTGCTGCTCTTTTCTCA
Source organism: Diplotaxodon limnothrissa (assembly GCF_057381915.1). Lineage (NCBI taxonomy): Eukaryota > Metazoa > Chordata > Actinopteri > Cichliformes > Cichlidae > Diplotaxodon > Diplotaxodon limnothrissa. The sequence continues at coordinate 9,503,903 of NC_140597.1, read as the reverse complement.
GACAGGGAAAGTGAATTTGTCATGGCCTGGGTCTAGGGACCCAGGGCTCAGGCATTTTCAGTGTATGTTTATGTTTATGTTTTCCGTGTGTTGTATTGGTTTGCTCTCCATCTCTCCATGTGTCTCTGTGTGAGCTTCCGGAGGTGTGGGTTCGCTGAGGAGACTGCGAACCCGGAAGTGGTCTACTCGAGAGACGGCCGCACCTGCCGCTCGTCGTCCTCTGCCAGCTGCAGCAGATTACGCTCGTCTAGGAACGGCATTTAGGACTGCAGCTGAGCTGAGGCCGACGCTGGATCCTTGAGTCAGAACTCGTCAGTACTGCCGTGAGCTTTTACGTAACCTCCGCGGAAACAGATCCCCTGCTAACCCTCTGCCTTTTGTGTTACCAGGAATCGGGAGCGGAGTACGCCTCTAAAGTCACGGTGTGGGAATTGGAGTTTTTTGGAGTCGCCACCTTTCACTTCTCACGGACATCTGCACTGTGTGGGATTCAGGGAGAATCACCACGGGACCACAGTGCTGGGATTTTGTATATAGTTGTGTGTTTTTCACCTCCTGTAAATAAATCCACTGTCCTTCACTTAGAGTCTCGCGTTTGGGCCCTGCTTTCACTGTCACTCCACGGTCTGCCATCGCAGCCCGTGACAGAAGGATCCAGCCACTATAGACCCAGCGGACTCACCGCGGAAGCGCAGCTCCCGTTTTGACGGGACCCGACTAGTGCTTGGAGGGCCTCCGTGCTGCCGTTCCTCGCTGGCAGCCTACCCTTCGGCCCACTCGTCTGCTTCCTCTCCGCGGACGCCTCGGTCTCGCAGAGAACGCCCTAGCCGGTCCCGGGAGGATTACTATGAGCCTGACAGCAATCAGCTTACGCCCGCTCAGGCATTCTATAAGATGCTAGGGATTATTCTCGTGCCACCCGACACACCCAGCGCTCCCACATCACTGCAGGAGCAGCCACATCAAAATCCGCCCTCGTCACATTCCGCCAGCTTCATGAACACTACAGCTCGTGTTTCTCCGGTTTGGGAAAATAGAAGTTTTCGTTTTAAGAGCGATTATTCTCCCATAGGTTCAGAAGACTGTGCGCCTGACGTTCGTTCAAATCCAGGAATCAAGACTGTTTCGTCTGGAACTCTTTATTCTGGGGCTATGTTTGTTCAGTCAGCTGATCAGCAGCCACCTTCAGTTCGGTTAGCTGATCAGCAGCCATCTTCAGTTCGGTTAGCCGATCAGCGGCCACCTTCAGCTCGGTTTACAGCGCCACGTCTGGACCCAGCGGTCTCTGAGGAGAGGCTCAGGGGGGAGGGGAGGTCGCCTCATTCAGCAGTCTCCATGCCGCTGGCGGCTTCACCATCTGTGGATGTAGCGCCGTCGTCATCTCATCCGCATGTAGTCACCCCTCTGCCATCTTCTTCACCGGCTCTGCCTTCACCTTCCCCGCCTGCGTACACCGCATCACCATCTTCGCCTCCGGATCATCCATCTGTGACTGGAGCGCAGCCGGAGGTGCCCGCACGGCCAGCTGAGGAGCTCAGCATGCCCGAGCAGGAGCTCAGCGAGCGGGAGGAGCCCGCGTCGCCAGCTGTGGAGCTCAGCGAGCCGGAGGAGCTCAGCGAGCCGGAGGAGCTCAGCATGCCCGAGCCGGAGGAGCTCAGCATGCCCGAGCCCGAGCAGCTCAGCATGCCCGAGCCCGAGCAGCTCAGCATGCCCGAGCCCGAGCAGCTCAGCGAGCCCGAGCAGCTCAGCGAGCAGGAGCAGCTCAGCGAGCCGGAGGAGCTCAGCATGCCCGAGCCGGAGGAGCTCAGCGAGCCGGAGGAGCTCAGCGAGCCGGAGGAGCTCAGCGAACCACCAGCAGAGGAGCTCGGCGAGCGGAAGGAACAACCGGCGCTGCCAGCCGAGCTCAGCGAGCCGGAGGAGCTCAGCATGCCCGAGCAGGAGCAGCTCAGCGAGCCGGAGGAGCTCAGCATGCCCGAGCAGGAGCAGCTCAGCATGCCCGAGCAGGAGCAGCTCAGCATGCCCGAGCAGAAGCAGCTCAGCGAGCCGGAGGAGCTCAGCGAGCCGGAGGAGCTCAGCGAGCCGGAGGAGCTCAGCGAACCACCAGCAGAGGAGCTCGGCGAGCGGAAGGAACAACCGGCGCTGCCAGCCGAGGAGGGGCTCTCGCTGCCAGCCGAGGAGGGGCCCGCTCAGCCGGAGGTCAGCGAACCGGAGGGACCTCCACGTCTAGCGCGGCCTCCACGCCATCCACGTCCAGTGCGTCCACGTCAGCGACCGGCGCGTCATAGACCATGTGCCACGCCTCGCTGTTGCTCACTGGAGCAGCGACGTTGCCATCGGACCCGTGGCAGGCCACCAGAACCGTTCCGCCGCCACCGGACCTGTGGCAGGCCGCCGGAGGAGCAGCGCCGCCGCCACCGGACCCGTGGCAGGCCACCAGAACCGTTCCGCCGCCACCGGACCCGTGGCAGGCCACCGGAACCGTTCCGCCGCGGCTGCCGGACCCGTGGCCGCTCGCCGGAGCTGCTGCGTTTCCATCAAGGGGTTAGAGGTAGGCCACCTGAACTGTTTTGCCGCCACTGTCTAACCCGCGGCGGGTCCCGCTTGTTTTTCCATCCTGCGGGTCGGCCGCCGGAACTGTGTTTGCTGCCGCTGGACCGGGGGATTGGACTGTTGAACTGTGTTTTTCTGTTGTTGCTTTGTAGTGGCTGTTTAGCGGAGTGGTTTTGGGGCCCTCCGTCCTGGACCTCCCGCCGCCCGCCCTGGGTTGGTTGTACTGTTGTTTTTGGTTTGTGTTTTTGGGTCGTCGGGAGCCGACTGTTACGACCCGTCTAGGGCCAGGCCATAACATGAGCGAGGCACTCGCTTCCCTCCCCAAGACCCAAGCAGTCACACGCAACAAATCCGTTAGATGAGAAGTGATTTATTTACAAGGTGAATAAAGAGAACCAAAACGGGAGTGTCAACACTTCAGGGTGAGCCAAGGCCAAAACAATAAACAAAACAAACCTACACAAATCCCGCACCCCTGACCTCACCAAAATAAAGTCAAAAATAAAGACAGAGTCTGACCTCCTTAACCAACTCAAAAACAGGAGAAAACGGGTGATCAAAATAAACGGCAGCTCACCCCTACCCACTCCACTTCCACAATTTTCGCACGTATACTGCAGCCAGCGGCTACCACAGGACTACTGCTGGGTGATGAGGAGAAATGCGAGGACCTCTCCCGCTGTAGCACTCCAGCCTCCTTTTATTGGGCGGGTCCTCCAGCTGGATCCAATCACGCCGGGGCAGTAAGTCCACGCACCAATCGGAACAGGGCCCTGGCAGAGCTGAATTAACATAGACAAAAACACAGCACCTGCACAAACAAACACACGGACATACAAGTTCGTAACACCCCCTTCCATAAGAATTAAACAATCCTTCTAGTGTTTAATCCTAGACTACAAAATTGCTCTCGACAGGGCGTCCGCGATGACATTTTCCGTCCCTTTCTTATGCCTGATCTGCAGGTTGAAGTCTTGCAAGAGAAGGGACCAACGCATAAGTCTCTGATTTGAGTTCTGCATCTGGGAGAGAAAAACCAATGGGTTATGGTCAGTGAACACTTGAACAGGGATAGAGCTGGATCCGATATACACCTCGAAATGCTGTAGGGCTAACAACAAGGCAAGGGCTTCCTTTTCAATGGTACTGTAGTTCATCTGATGTTTGTTGAATTTTTTTGAGAAGTAACAAATTGGGCGATCCACGCCGCAATGGTCTTCCTGCATAAGGACAGCTCCTGCACCAACCGCACTAGCGTCAACCTCGAGCTTGAAAGGGGACATAAACTTCGGGGCCGTAAGAACAGGGGAACTGCACAGTAATGCTTTCGCAGACTCGAAAGCAGTCTGACAAACAGGCGTCCACACAAAAGGCTTCTTCGGACTGATCAAATCGGTGAGAGGAACGACGACAGTGGCAAAGTTCTTACAAAACCCTCTATAATAACCACACATTCCTAGAAATCGGCGCAGCGCCCTTCTCGTTTGTGGGACTGGAAACTCAACGATCGCCTGTATTTTCGCGGTCACCGGCAGTATCTGTCCCTGACCCACCTGTTTTCCCAGATATGTGATGGTGGCTCTGCCAAATTCACATTTGGCTAGGTTCAACGTAAGCGAGGCCTCCTGAAAACGGCTGAAAACAAGAGAGAGTGTTTGTAAGTGGTCAGACCAGGTGGATGAGTAAATGACAACATCGTCCAGGTAGGCATCGCAGTTATTCACGCCCGCCAGTACTTTGGCCATAAGGCGCTGGAAAGTAGCGGGTGCATTACGCAACCCAAACGGCATAACCGTATACTGGAGAAAATGGTCCGGTGTAACAAAAGCAGATATTTCAGAGGCTCGGGGAGTTAAAGGTACTTGCCAGTAACCTTTTAACAAATCAAGTTTGGTTACAAACGATGCCGATCCCACTCTATCAATACAATCCTCCATTCTAGGAAGAGGAAATGAATCAGGTTTGGTAACAGCGTTAACTTTCCTGTAATCATTACAAAACCGAGGAGTGTTGTCGGATTTTGGTACTAGCACACACGGCGAACTCCATGCGCTGGCGCTCGGAAAGGCTAAACCGTGTTCTAAGAGATAGTCAACTTCCTTCTGCATTATCGCCCTTTTCACTGGGTTCACTCGGTAAGCATGTTGCTTAATCGGTTTATGTCCTTCCACATCAATATCGTGGCACAGGACCGCAGTTTGACGAGGGTGATCAGAAAAAAGTGATAAGTTCTTTTCTATCAGATCAGTGATGTCAGCTCGAGCGGGTTCAGACAGGTGGACTAAATATGTGTCTAAATCATTTAAGATCTCCGAATTTTTCAACCGGCCGCTACCCAGCGCTTCACTTTTCTGGAGTAGCCCGTCATCAGAGGGTTCATAGGGAGACACAGTACTAGCGGCGCACACTGGAGACGGCGCACCCAAAGGACTCCTCGAGTGAAACGATTTTAACAGATTAATATGACAAACCCTAGACTTTCTCCGGCGGTCTGGGGTCTGGATCACATAGTTGTTGTCACTGAGTTTTTGTTCCACCACATATGGGCCAGCGAACTGAGCTGATAAGCTGGACCCTACCACAGGCAACAACACCAACACTTTCTCTCCCGGCTGAAAACTTCTGCAAACAGCTTTTTTATCATAGCGAGTTTTCATTTTAGCTTGCGTATGTGACAGATTCTCTCGAGCCAACTGACATGCAAGGTGAAGCTTTTCCCGAAGTCCGCTAACATAATCCAGAACATTATGCTGAGTTTCAGAAGTTTCTGACAACCACCTCTCCTTCAGAAGGCGGAGGGGACCGCGGACCACGTGTCCAAACACCAGATCCATCGGACTGAATCCCAAGGATTCCTGAGTGGTTTCTCTGACTGCAAACAACAATAACGGCAGACCCTCATCCCATTCTCTATCCGACCCCGCGCAGAACTTGCGCAGCATAGCTTTGAGGGTTTGATGGAATCTTTCCAGAGCACCTTGACTTTCCGGGTGGTATGGACTGGATTTTACATGTTTTATGTGCAACTCCTCCACGACCTGTGCAAACATTTTTGAGGTGAAATTCGTTCCTTGGTCTGTTTGAACAACCTTTGGAAGCCCGAAAGTAGAGAAGAATTTAAGTAGTGCTTTTAGCACCGGTTTTGCTTTCAGCGTGCGTAGTGGAATTGCCTCTGGGTACCTTGTTGCTGAACACATTATTGTAAGTATGTATTGGTGTCCGGATTTGGTTTTTGGCAGGGGACCCACACAATCCAATATTACTTTTTCAAACGGCTCACCTATTACTGGAATAGGATGTAACGGAGCAGGTGGAATGGGTCTGTTAGGTTTCCCCGCCATCTGACATGTGGTACAGGTACGGCAATATGCCACCACATCAGCTTTCAACCCTGGCCAAAAGAAGTTGCGCAACACCCGATGATATGTTTTGTTCACCCCAAGATGTCCAGCCATGCTGGCATCATGCGCTAAGCTAAGCACCTGCCCTCGATGTGGCTTCGGCACCACCACCTGCGTAGCACCAGGCAAACCACACCGGTCAGAGGACCACCTCCTCATAAGAACTCCATCTCGCAAAAAATAAGAAGTGGGTGATTCACTTCCTGCACTCTTAGCTGCAGATAGAAAACAGGGAGCCAGTGATGAGTCATTCTGCTGAGCGGTTATCAATGCATCCCTACTCAATTTCTCATCCAGCTCTGGCATCAGTTTCATCACATCGCTTTTTGTTCTGTCACTCTCACGGCTGGGAGATATTCTCTCGTCTGGCGTCGCCATAAACGTGTCAGCAACATCCATAACGTCATCAAATTTGCGTGACTGCGCACGAGTGATTGCACAAACAGGAAACACATTTAACAAAGGGGCGGCAACCTCAGTGACAGAAGAAATAGGCGTTTCCACCACTTCAGGCGGTGGGAAAACTGTCCCACCAGCCAAGTCATTTCCTAAAATAAACGAAACCCCTTTAATCGGCAACTGGGAACTCACCGCAACTTTGACATGCCCCGTTTTCACGGGCGAATGTAAATGGACTTTGTGTAACGGCGCCCGAAGAACGCTCATCTTAATTCCCCAAACCAACACATCCGAATCACAAGCAGTTTTATCTGACAATGGTAGTACACTATCCAACATAAACGACTGATGCGCACCTGTGTCCCGAAGAATAGTAACAGGCACTTTGTCCCCCTCTTCTCCCGTCACAGAAACAAAGCCTTTCGTGATGAACGGTTTAAAACGTGGCTCTATTTCTGCATCCACATGGTGCAAATCACGGGTGAGAGTGGAATGCGATTTAGGCAAAGGGACAACTTTGATGAGACCTACGCCCGCTGGATTTCTAGAGCCCTTGCGCTGCTCTTTCCTCCGGAGCGCAGGACAGACAGCGATTAGATGTCCGGGTCCGCGACAATAAAAACAGTCGCGATTAACACCATCCTCCCGTCTATCTTTCAGTCCTATCTGTGGTGACTTTATCTTCCTTTCCTGTCCCACCCTAATATTCTGTGAGACAGCGGCTGAAAATATAGTTTTGTGGGTGAGAGTAAACTCATCAGCCATCACTGCCGCTTTAGCAAGTGAGGGCACCTTTTGCTCATTCAGATAAATAACTACTTGGTCCGGCAAACATTTTTTGAATTCCTCTAACAAAAGAAGCTCTTTCAGCCCCTCGAAATCCTGTGCTTTACTGGCCTGCAACCATCGTTCAAACAGGCGACTTTTCTCACGGGCAAACTCCACAAATGTCTGATTGGCGGTTTTTTCACACTTCCTAAATTTTTGACGGTAGGCTTCTGGGACGAGCTCATATGCCTGCAACACAGTCTTCTTCATGACGTCATAATCCAGGCTATCTTCAATTGATAAACTGGTACACACCTCCTGGGCTTTGCCAACCAATTTGCATTGTAACAGCAGCGGCCAAAATTCCTTCGGCCAACTTAACGCGGCCGCTATACGCTCAAAAGCGTTAAAATAGGAATCCACTTCGGCCTCACGAAACGGGGGAACCAGTTTAACGTGTTTGGTGATGTCAAAACCTGTCGGGACCGCGGTGGACGTACTAGGATGACTAGAGGCAGATGTGGAGGGCTTTCGCTCCAGCTCCAAAGCTCTGACACGGAGGTGCATTGCTTGTACCTCAAGCTCTTTAGCACGGGCTTCCACCTCCCTAATACGGAGGGTCAAACGGAGATCTTCCGTAGACCGCCCCGCCAGGGGTTCCCCGGCCGTACCAGACTCAGCTGCTTCAGGCTTCGCCCCAGCAGCATCAGGGTCCGCCTCGGCTGTGTCAGAGCCCGCCTCAGCCGCATCAGAGTCCGCCTCGGCTGGTAGCACGTTAACAGGCCCTTTGGCATCCGACCCCGGCTCAGCCTCCGGAGCCACCTTCACACCCCCGCCATCAGGCTGCTCTACAGCTGCCTGCGGGGCAGGAAGAACGCCTCGCTCCACCAACTCTGCACACAAAGCGTCCCTAACCACCGCTTTGCGGGCACCATAGGACACTTGAACATCATAACAACTAGCAATGATAAGCAAATCCGCTCAGATATAACCACAAAGCCTGCAGATGTCTATGTAATATTACATTAGCCCGAAAGAGGCACCACTGCTGCTCTTTTCTCAGACAGGGAAAGTGAATTTGTCATGGCCTGGGTCTAGGGACCCAGGGCTCAGGCATTTTCAGTGTATATTTATGTTTATGTTTTCCGTGTGTTGTATTGGTTTGCTCTCCATCTCTCCATGTGTCTCTGTGTGAGCTTCCGGAGGTGTGGGTTCGCTGAGGAGACTGCGAACCCGGAAGTGGTCTACTCGAGAGACGGCCGCACCTGCCGCTCGTCGTCCTCTGCCAGCTGCAGCAGATTACGCTCGTCTAGGAACGGCATTTAGGACTGCAGCTGAGCTGAGGCCGACGCTGGATCCTTGAGTCAGAACTCGTCAGTACTGCCGTGAGCTTTTACGTAACCTCCGCGGAAACAGATCCCCTGCTAACCCTCTGCCTTTTGTGTTACCAGGAATCGGGAGCGGAGTACGCCTCTAAAGTCACGGTGTGGGAATTGGAGTTTTTTGGAGTCGCCACCTTTTACTTCTCACGGACATCTGCACTGTGTGGGATTCAGGGAGAATCACCACGGGACCACAGTGCTGGGATTTTGTATATAGTTGTGTGTTTTTCACCTCCTGTAAATAAATCCACTGTCCTTCACTTAGAGTCTCGCGTTTGGGCCCTGCTTTCACTGTCACTCCACGGTCTGCCATCGCAGCCCGTGACAGAATTAGCATTTGCATAATAACAATATTCACTTTTTTGACTTGCTCTGACAACTAAATGTTTCAGGTTTACCACATTAGCAAAAGCACTTTTGTTGTGCAGATTTTGAGTTGTGTTCCCAAGTGTGTTTCCAGTGGTAGGGAAAAAAATACTGTGGAAAACATTTTAATCCAACGAAAGCTGGATATTTGTCTTTGGTTTATTTTGCAGGAACATAATCAGGGATATAAATATGCAAACATAAATATTATATTTAAAATCTACCCACTCCAAAAATGTTTAAATCTTTGTGTAATCATCCACACAGTCACATAGTACCTGCAGATACCCTGCATAAAGAAAATAAATGCTCTTACCTAGATGATTTAAAACCTAACGATTGTCATTTACCAATCAAAAAACAGAATAAATAACTTTCCAGAGAGGTTTAGTTAAAAGGAAAAGAGTATAACAGGAGCATGTTAACACAAACTGAGAAGGGTGAACTCTAAAGCAGAGAATTTCAGGTCAAAGCCAGCTGGCAGATTTCTACCCGGTCACTGGCTGTCTGCCCAAAACATGTAAACCTTTTCTATGGGGATATGCTGAGGTCTAGGAACAAGCTAAGGTCAAAAAAATAGACAGCCAGGTTGTTAAGCATGCGGAGGGGAAAAAAAAGGCTGGGTCACTTGAGACAAGGCAACAAACACAAACTGACATGAGACTGGAGTAACCAGGTGGTAAACCTGCAGAGCTGGATAATGAGGGACTGGTCTGCATGGAAGAGAAGGGTCTACTGACTGGAAAAAAGTGTGAGGATGTTGAAGGACAAGGGGTGTGTGGGTGGGTGTTAAGATGGCTGTTTAACAAGCCTGTACTGCTCTGATAACACAGAAGTAACTTATATTCAAATTATATTCTGTTAAAGTCCAGGTATGATGCATGCATAGTCCATAGGTGCTACGCAGATTTGCATTTCATATTATATATCGTCTGCTGTCACCTGAGGTCAGTGTCAAAAATATGTCAAGCGTTTGATAATGTGGGCTACTCTTATTCTTTTGGCATGTATCCTCCACACAAGAGAAGACAAGAAACACATAAAAAGAGCTTTTCAGTGCATGCACATCTTGAAAAACAGTGTTTCCATATAAGCAAAGGGGATTTTGCAGTAGAAGCTGAATGTGTGTGCACCCAGTCTTTTTGTTTACACTTCTGAAATTTCTTTTCACTGAAGAAAAATCTGCTTTTGATGTGGAAATGAAAGAAGTGGTGAAATCCGAATTGGTAGCACAGCTGAATTTCCATCTTGTTAGGATGCCTATCTCATTTATAACTCTACCGCTCTCAGAGAGATCGCTGAGTAGTGTCTGCACAACCATAATTTAACATTTTCAGTCTGAGAAATATTACGTTTATTCTCTCTATAGAAAATAACCAATTCATCACTCAGAGGTTTACAAGATGATACCCACCCAAATGGTAACTCAGAATAACAAGTTTGCAAATCAGTGTCGAGGATCCAACAGGCTAAAAGATGGCAGGAACAGAAGGATGCATGTTATCATGTGTGCAAGTGTATATATACCTACAAACATTGCACAAAATATACCGGCATCAAAACTTTGTAAAGTAAAGCTGCATCTCAGTCTGGATGTTGAATGTCGCTCCCACAGGATGTGCAAGGTTTTAAGCAGGCATACAAAGCTTTTTATTACATTTTCTGAGGTTATATCAGGTATGTGGTTGTTATGTGTTGGGAAAGCAGGGAAAATGATTCCTGACAAACCAGGTAGTCAAGAAGATATTTAGATGGGTTAATAACAAATGCAAAAACAGCCTTACAGGCTTGATAAAGTGGAAATTTATTATTATAAAGAAAAACTTGGGAACTTACTGAAACCTGAACAACTTAATTTACTGAAATAAACACAGTGTTGAACAAAATAGCTCAGACAGATAAAATAGAGAAGTAAACTAAGGAATGGACTTAAAGAAAAAAATATAAAAAGTGAGCGAGGTCATTCCATAAATCAAAACTTAAAAATAATAAAATAATACAAAGGTGAATGCTTGTATTCTGGTATGGATTGGTAAATGTTTTTGTTTTTTTAATATCTGAGCTTTCTTTAGTGAATCGGATACAGATGTTTGAGAAAGTGTTTAGCTGGTAGAAAGTAAGTAAGCAACACAGAGGTTAGTCAGGATTCATTAATTATTCATAGCCATTCGCCACAGCCACCGATGACTCCGATGACCTCTGATGGAGGAAGCCAAACTGAATGTTGGATTCAAACAGCAACAGCAATGATGAATTCCCCGAGGAAGTAACATGGATGCATTCCAGCATCCAGTGGCTCAATATTCAGGCTACAAAAACTCGTTCAGTCCATCTCTACCATTGCCCAACACCTCACATTCCGCATGATGATTGCTGGAACAGCACAAAGCTCTGAAAACAAGTTGTTACCTCCTCAGATCCTCTGGGATTACAGGCTTCTGCCCAGGCAGCAGAGCTGACAGTGTAATGAGCTGGTGAAGAGTGTAATGCAAAGAAAAACCACTAACAAACTTATTAAACTTGACTTTAAGAGATGAGACTTTAGAAACAAAAAGTAACCATTACAACTTCACTCATCTTCCAATCAGAATGAGCAACAAAAATAAACTTGATCATCAGGTTATTATTAAACCACAAGTTAAACTCAACACTGAATCAGGAAAGAAAGATACATGAAAAAAAGGGCTGCACTGTGACAGTCAGAAGGAAGTGTAAAAACATGACCTCCTTATCTCTTCCTTCTAAATCATAAAATTAAAGATATGCACTTTTGTTTAGCTGCATCTGTTTCTTGAACCGTTTTAAGCCTAAACCCTGGAATAATATCCAGAAAATGTTTGGTTTTTTTGGGAATTTTTTGTTTGTTTAATTTACCCTTTAAATACAGTTTCTGACAAATTTAAAAAATAAGTGTAAATTTGCATATGAGTTTAAATTTGTATCATACCATATTTGCTACACGTGACATTTTTTTGGAATGTAACGCTTAAAATATATTGTGCAATTTATTTATTATTTAGTACAATTAGAATTAATTAATTAAGGAGTTCTGTAGTGCAGAGGAATCAAATCCAATCCTTAGGAGGACCAAGTTGGTTTTCATTCGATTCATTGACAATGAATGGACTTACCAGCATTTTTTTTTACCTTGTTTATGACTTTAAGGTATCAAAAAACATAACATGAGCAGGATCACGGGATCACTTCTTTTTTTTTAAACAATGCAATTTGGATATATTTGGTTAGATGAGAAGGTGAAGTTAAAAAGCAACTGCGTGAAAGCTAAGCTCATTATAATTCAGCAGGTTAACTAATTAATCCCCTGTATCAAATGACACATCCAATGCACAGTGTCTTAAAAAGCTTCAGTATTTGCAGCCTTTTTATGTGGCTTTGTGTGCTTTCGGGTTTGTTGTTTTATTTCATCTGGTCTCCTGCTTTTCATTTCACTGCTAATGGCATACATTAGTCGGTCTGACAAAGCAAGCTTTTCAGTTCTTTCATACTGTAAAGAACATTAAAATGCACCACAGAATGCCCTGTCACCACTCAGCACAGGTACGATTACCTTTTATCTGCTAAAAAATAATATATGAAAAACACTTCAACCAATACACTGTAAATAACTTAAAAATGAAAGAGCCTGGACAGCTCCTAACACCGATTCTGTATTAATCATGGTGAAGCAAAAGCAGATTTTCGTATCTGTCCTTGAAAGTGGTGTGACAATTAATCACTTTTCCTCAACCCGCATCTCTCTCACTTATTTCAGTGTACGCTCTGGTAATGACAGCGACCTTCGCAATGAGCCGGGAGTCACAGTGAGTGAGCTTTGCCCTCATTAGCAGCCTGTACTCGCTGTCAGTTGGCTGACTCACTGGGAAAAAATGAGCAGAGGAAGGAGGTGGCTCGGGTGAGAGTGTCCCTGTACACTTTCGCTGTCCCCAACCTTGTCCTTACTTCTGAAGCCTGAGCAGGGACAAGAATGTCACCAAAACAAGGTGCCAGACTGGCCCTCAACATCGTCATGTGTTGTGGTGCTGTTGGTGCTATTCTCTGCTCATTAGGAGATATAACAAGATTTCACCCTTCTGCCCAAATCACCTAAAGCCTGCGTGATGATGGCCTCTGTGACCTTTAGACTCCTAATAAATTTAATGAGGAAGAATATTTGCCTCCGCACATTGCAGTGCGTGCGTCAGACACTATTTGTATTGTCTCAGAATAGAGAAACATTGAAAAATACTGTGTAGTTGGGATCTTAAAGTACCAATGATTCAGACTACAAGCTCATGAAAGACGACTGCAAATCATGCAAAACAGTGAGCTGGGACACAGTTAAAGTTTTTTACTGCTTGCTAAATGTAGGTTCACAGTCAGCTGGAGTGTACCTAACATCATAGTACAGAAGGGTGCAGGCTAACACACAGGAAAAGACCATCACACACTCGCACGTCTATACTTCAAGCCAGTTCAAATCAGCAGCCAAACTAACAATTTGGACTGTGGTAGAAAACTCGAGTAAAGGCCAACCAAGGTATCTTTCCATGTTTTTATTACCGTCTAGCTTCCATGATTGTATTCTTTGTGTTTTATTTTCATTTTTTATTTTCCTAGTTTGCATGTCTTCCTTGTGAACTGTTTTCTAACCTTTTGCCTGCTCCTCACCTGATAAGTGTGCTTACTCCACCTGACAATTTAAGATTAGGATTTTGAATTTTACTCTGGCTCCAGGCATCTTCTTAGGTCATCTTTTTAGCATTTTCGAACAGAGACATCAATACAGCTGTTTAACTAACTCTTGTTCCATTTCATTGTCTTCACCGGGTAGTCTTTGGCTTTATCTAATGTTTGGAATGTTTGAAAGTTGATAACAACCATCGTGACTCTTTTTATCTCTGACTTGGGCTTTAGGTTTCGTCAAACCAGCTAAACAAAGAAAGCCTGGTTATGTTGAACCTCCTCCATATTATACTCCTCAGAAAGCTGCCACCTAAAAATGATAATTTGCTCATTTAGCTTTTGGCTTTTTTCATTGTAATTAATTATTTGGTTATAGAAAAATGAATAAATTATAATTAATCTGTGAAGTGGAAGTGGTAACCGGTGTTAAGGGCTTAAAGAACATTTTTCTTTCATATAGATGGATTTGCTTTCACTCATGTCTGAGTTAAGCTGTTTAATTTAATCACATTTTAATTTATTGGACAGTCAAATAACTGATAGTGAATATCAAATGTAACATTACATTTTGTCAAGTATACAAAACCACCTTAAAAAATACCCCAATAATGAAGGATGTGAAATTTGTCTTGGTGAAAGCCATTTCTAAGAAAGTATTTCTAAGGAAATGCTCTTTGCTGATCCTTGTCCAGTATTTTTCATATCCCCGCTTACTTTCAGCCTTGACATAAAATGATGTGCCCATTTACTGTCTGCACATTGTGTTTCTGTAACAGTCTTCCATTTTGTCCGCCTGGATGTTTTGCTCGGTGAGGTGGATCTGACAAGTGCAACAAAGAAGAATTGAAAGTCAAAGTGTACGAAATTATCACCATCCGCAAGGTGTCAAGCTTACAGGTGTTAATGCATTTGAACACCTTTGGAACATGATGCAGTGTTCGCTTCTAGTCAGTAATAATTGCATATTTCATATTTTGGGCCCGAAAAAATGATGTTGTGCATTTTGGCCTCAGATTCTTCTGACTTCAGTTTGATCGAATTAAGATTCTCATCTAACTGTTTTGGACATTTTCCCTTTAATCAAGTGGTAAATTGGACTGTGTCCTAAAACAGCAGCTTAAGGCTGTGGTTTAAATAGAACAAACAACATTTTCAACAGCATTTGATGATCTTTGAGAACTTTTCCCTCCTTCGTGATGTATTGAAATAATAAATACAGCACTTATAACTTTCTCTTGCACACCTGTGCCTCACACAAGTTCCCTGAAAACCCACACAGACCTTCATTAAATATTGATCATTTCTATTAATACCAAATGAGAGCATAGCGGGGAAAGGCAAACCTGCCATGTGTTCCACATTGATCACTTTTATTTTTGCTTGGGGGGAAAAAGTCATCATGGTGTAACTCTGTGGTAAACAGTCTTGGCTACTCTCTGTGTTGATCTTAAGCTTTTATCACAAGGCTTTTACTCCTTTATACCACACACTGGTAACTAAAATTATATATTCAAAATTAAATAATAAATAAGTTATACATTTTTACATTTTAAGTCCTCTGGTCAAACATTTTATTTTTACCACCATTGGCCCCCTATCCCACTGAGACTGACTGCAGTGCAGCAACAGCCTCTTTGCTTTCACACTGGCATGCAAGGGGAGTCGTGGAAGGTTTCCTATAATCAAGAAGTTTAAAAAAAGAAAGAAAGAGAAACTGTAGCCTCCTCGGAGCTCTGATCCAGGGTCTGGATTACATTTGAGCACTTTTATTCAGCTGCTAAAATCTACAGTCTGCTATTAGGACTCAGTTGGTAACTCATTTTCTTCTTCAGCTTCTCAGACATGTACAAACCAACACAGGATCTGTGGAAGATAATGTGGATTCATGATTGCACAGTATTGCATCTGAAACTGTGATGCCATCCTTTCGTTATATCCAGTCTGTGCTGTAAGTATTGTTTATTAGTTTGAGATCGTCTGGGAGTAAAAAAGTTAAAGATGTATGTATAGATGTATAGAGTGTGCTCATGCACATACGTTTAAATTTGGAAATCTTCCCTACAAGGTCATCTTCTTGTGCACCTCTGGACTGCTTTCATCACAGGTGCCTGTGATTCCTGTTATTCCAGCACATTAATTATTCTAACTCGTGCAATAGTAAGCACTAACAGTGCTGTCAGTTGCCTAGCAATTGGTTCAACAGATATAGTAAGACAGAAAAAAGTCAAATAGTAAGTTAAGTTAAGGTAAGTTAAATGTTAGAAGGTAAATTTTAAACTCAAGCTGCTGTGAAGTGAAAAGATCCATCAAGAGCTACATTTTTATTTTCATCTGTGATGAAACATTTGTATAGTAATGGTACCATAACTCTTCCACAGACAAATCACAGTGAATGGATGATGGAAATAAAACACTGAAGTAAGGTAGGTCGTAACAAGATATTATGTTCCCTTTAGCACACACGCAAAAACAGCTGTGGCAACCAGGGATACACAGTTCTTATTATATTATTTTCTAGTGTAGAGTTTGCTTATGCTACAGTCAGCAGGGAAAACAGTGGTTTGAAGAAGACTACGTGCAATGAACTTACAATGTAAGTCCTTTGAAATGATTGCTTCAACGATGTGTACCAGTTCTGTGACCGCTCATAGTGAGATGCTATCTTCAAAGTGACTTTGACACATTACAACAGCAAGAAGAGAGAGTCAGTCTCAGTATGTGATTGAATCGGCTCAAGTTGGTAATTACCTGCATACTCTTTGTATTTATACAATGAACACTAACGCTAGCGATTGATTGACATAAATCTTTGAAATCACAAATCTGTTGCCATTTACACACATAGAACTGAGTCTGACCAGAACCTCAAAGAAATTAAGAAATTCCTCTACAAATAGTTTCGTGATTGCTGCTGGATGGCAATTGAAATTGAAAATTATATAGGTGCTCAGCAATCTTGCCTTTAATAATGAACATAACCAATACACTAGTCAACGACCTGCTGACTAAAGTCCCCTATTGCAAAGAGAGTTGTTCTCATTGGTGCAGACTGACTGCAGTGTTTTGACAATTTGTTTGCAATTATAAATTAGACAGCGATTATTTGCCAGCCTTCAACAATCAGTCTGAGAGTGACTGCAGTCAGTCTCAGTCAGACTGAGATTATTTGGTGGTTGATGGCCTCCTACCAGCCAACCTGTGCAACTGCCTTAGAATCAAAAGTGGTCATAAGTATGTTGCCGTCTCATTTTTACTCTGGTGACTGAATCATTAGCGTGCCCGTATAGTAACAAACTGCAGTACACAAAGCTTCAGAAAGCAGAACAGTTCCCATTACGGAGCACTCTCACCCCAATTATCAAGACATCTTTTTAAAAACTTGATGTCCACACTGAAGACACAGTAAAGGTGCTCTAGCAGCCAGCGATAGCAACCCTGAATACAACACTTCATGTTGATTCCTCCCTTTATTGTATTATACTTATGGAGGAAGCTACATATAACGGTTATTGCCATGAATAAGTTTCTTCTTCAAAAAATCTTAGAATGAAACAAATGTTTGCAGAACCTTTAATAAAACTTGGTAAAGCAAACATTTCATTTCAAGCTAGTCTGAGAAATCAGACTCTTTATTTTCTTCTCTTCTGTCTGAGTGTCACTGTCACTGTAGTTCGTGCCCAGCAGAAGACGAGGTATCTGATCTATCATGATGCAGCAGCAGTGTCTTTGTGAACTTAGTCTGAACCTGTAGCTGGAAATCTTCAGCTTCATCTCAAATATGAAAAGGAGCTGGAAAGAAAGTTGAAAAATGTTCTTTTGTCTGCAATAGCAGAGACATAATCAAGTTAAAATCTGAAAAGCAAGCAGATTTCAGAGGTCAGAGACAGGCCAAAGTAAACTGTGGGTCATTAAAGTTATATAACTGCTTTAGTAAAGATTTATATTACAATCAACCAGTAATAATGAGTGCAAATGCCAAAGCTGAAGTGCCAGTTTATTGGCCTTTTCATGCAATGGCAATGGAAAATTCTCCTTCCTTCTGGTAGGCAGACAAAAGATTTTAACCCAAAAACATTTGCAAAAATGTAAAAAATAACATGAAGAATCTTGATCTCTTTGGATATGAGACACTTAAATACTGATGCTCACGTCAGCTTAATCTAGACTTTGATCAAAGCTTATTTTAGGGAATAAATAATAACAGATTTTGATCATAAGCCATCACACATTATTTTTAATGAAACACTTCCTTCTAAATCTTCAACTGCAGTTACAACAAATGTAATGCTACACAAATCATGCCACATCCCTTTTAGTTTTAGTATGGCTTGATGCCCTCTTTGGTAAATGTAAGATGTATGAAACAGGTTAAATGCTGTTAAAATATGTTTTTAATGTACATTTATTGATTTTCAACCTTTCATTTCTAGAAAAAATCCCAGTGATTGCAGTGTAGTGATTAAACGAGTTCCCGGTGTCTTTATAGTTATCAGCCATTCAGGTCTTCAAAAAACTTACAGAAGTTCAGTTGCTTTCTTTCCAAGCTCCTTGGAGTTCAAGATGAAAGCTAGAAGAGATGTTTATCTTCTTCTTTAGCTCCTCTTTAGAGGTCACCACAGTGGGTTTACCTGCTCCCACCTCACCCTATTCCTAACATCATCTTCTGTCACACCAACCCTCTGCATGTCCTTCTTCACTACATGCATGAATCTTCTCTGAGGTCTTCCTCTTTTCCTCCTGCCTGATAGTTACATCTTCAATATCCCTTGTCCAGTATATCCACTATGCCTCCTCTGCACATGTCCAAACCAAACCATTGCGGCTCTCCTTCTGTCACAAATCACCGCTGACCTTTGTCTCTACCCTGCCTGCACTCTTTTCTTCACCTCTTTTTGTGCACTGTCCATTGCTTTGGATGGTTAACCTCAGGTATTTAAACTCATCTCAAACTTCACCTTCTCTACTTCTTGCATGTTCACCTTCCCGCCTGTTTTTCTCTCATTCACACACATTATTCTGTCTTGCTTCTACTGACCTTAATTCCTCTTCTCTTCAATGGATTTCTGCACCTTTCCAGGCTCTCGTCCATCTGCTTTTCCACTCTTGACTGATTCATTAACTTTCCTCCATCTTTCCTCTTCTCTCTATCTCATTTTCTGCATTCAAAGTCAACTGGGAAAAATAAAATAAAATAAAAATCGAGAGGAAATATAATTAGTTTTAGTGTTGGTTAGTCTGGTAAATAATTTTATCAAAACATGCCTTGTGAACCTTTGACACATGAATTAATTGAAACATTGGATGTCTACAAGACAACTGCTGAGTCAACTACTTTTTAAACGCTCTGTTTTTTTGTTGTAATACCTGTACTGATTTTTTCTAAATCTTGCCTCTGATATATGCCGCCCATACAATAATAATTACTAAAGACCAAAACTAACAAAAAATAAATGAAAAAAACATTTTCAAAAAACTAAAAACTGAAATGAACAGTTTAGTTTTAGTAACTGAATTAAAACTAAAAAAGTCAAAATTAAATTAAATTAAAAACCAATTAGAAATACAAAAGTGCAATAGCTCCGATCCTTAAGTTTCTTTCACTATTTCACTATTTAGCTAACTGTTAGCTAGTCCTTCTTTTTTGTTCAGCCTGTCAACTCACTATAAGCCTTTTCCTTTGCTTCCTCTCTCCTTCTGTATGCTGTTAGTCACCCAGTATTCCTGTACACATTCATCATTTTTCATCACCATCTTGAATACTTTCCTGTACTTCCTCATTCTACCACTAAGACTCCTTGTCTTCTTACCTCTGTCGAGCGGTTGTCATTTCTGAATGACTGGATCCTACCACCCAGAGCCTGTTTCAGCCTCCTTGCTGAACTCTGTGTGACATTCTTCTTTCTTTAACTTCAACAATTTAATCTTTGGCTTGGTCATTAATTTCTGTTCTTGATTTCCAAAGTCATCCTACAGAATATCATCTGATGCTTGCTAGCTACTATCTCCCCTGACACCACCTTGCAGTGTTCTGTCTCCTTTAGATTGGACCTTCTGCTTAAGATGTAGTCCACCTGTGTGCACTTTCCTCCACTTTTCTGTGTCACTCTTTGCTCCACCCTCTTCTTGAAGTACACCACAGCCATTTCAATGCTCTTTGCAGAGCCCACTGCGACCCATCCTTTTCCATTTCTTTGCCTACACAACACCTCATCGTCATCTCTGGAATGGACCGGTACTTATATAGTGCCTTTCATAATTAGTTAATTTAAGCTCTCAAAGCACTTTCTACTAAGTTACACACATTCAGACAGTGCTTTTATGTATGCTTAAGTGCTTTTTTAGCTAACACACACACAGACACAGACACACACACACAAACCCATGCATAGATGCTTCAGGGACAACACTGGAGTTCAGTATCTGGCCCAAAGATATTCTGACACATGGACTGGAGGAGCCAGGGATCGACCAGCCTTCTGATTGGTAGACAACCTGCTCTAACACCTGAGCCACATCCTCTCCATAGAGCCACTGAAGTCTGCTCCAATCACTACTCTCTCCCCTCTGGGAACGCTCTCCATTATTTCAGCCAGCTCACTGCAGAGCTGGTCTTTCTCTTCTGACATCCAACCTGTGGGGTATGCAGACTGACAACATTCAACATCACATTTCATGATCCTGTCTGTCACTCTGTACACATCCACAACACTGTTCACATCCTCTTCCTTCAAGATTACCCCAACACACCTCCACAGTCTTGCCTTTGTTCTCTCCCCATTTATTTGGGGAGGGTTGGACCGGCATTAGGACATGCTGGCTTGTATTCATAGTGCTGGTTTTCTCCATTCTTTTGCTCCTGTTGAATTTCCCGAGGGGAAAAAAAAGTAAGAAAGTAACATTTAACCACAAATCATGTTGGAGAAATTAACTTTGATTTGGTATTTTGTTCATTACTGCCTTTCAAACCTTGCTTGCATGCTTAGTCTATATACTCTAATAGTCTATAATACTTTGGTATGGTATTTAAATAAAACCCATGGCCTTTTTAATTTTATATATAGCTTTGCCTTCTAGTATACATGTGTGAAAATGAGAAATTAACTTAATGCTTCTTTGCTCTATAAAGTCTAACAGTTCCAAAGGAGCAGACTTTGGGCCCAGGCCCCTTTTGGCAAACTAACAGAATGAGATTTATTTTCTATTTTAATCAGCTTGTGCCATTTTCTGTCATAATACAAACAAAGCTCCTATATATATATATATATATATATATATATATATATATATATATATATATATATATATATATATTGGGGTCCTTGGGGATGAACAGGCACATGGGTCAATACATGAGCGGGACACAGAAAGGGATTGGCAAGAATACCAGAGGCGCAAAACACCAGCTACTGGTAGACAGAACAGTCAGCCGAGACTGCAAGACCAGACTGACCAACCTGTGCACTGCCTGGATTGATTACAAGAAGGCCTATGACTCAATGCCCCACAGCTGGATACTGGAATGCCTAGAATTGTACAAGATCAATGGGACCCTAAGAGCCTTCATCAGGAACTCAATGGGGATGTGGCGTACAACACTAGAGGCCAACTCCAAGCCCATAGCACAAGTCACCATCAAGTGCGGGATCTACCAAGGAGATGCTCTGTCCCCACTGCTGTTCCGCATAGGCCTGAACCCCCTCAGTGAGATCATTAACAAGACTGGCTACGGATACCGACTACGGAACGAAGCAGTTGTCAGCCACCTCCTGTACATGGATGACATCAAGCTGTATGCCAAGAGTGAGCGAGACATCGATTCACTGATCCACACTACCAGGCTATACAGCAATGACATTGGAATGTCATTCGGACTGGAGAAGTGTAGTCGGATGGTAACAAAGAGAGGGAAGGTAGTCAGAACTGAGGGGATTGAACTACCAGAAGGCAACATTGCAGACATAGAGGACAGTTACAAGTACCTGGGGATCCCGCAGGCGAATGGGAACCATGAAGAGGCCGCTAGAAAAGCTGCAACCACCAAGTACCTGCAGAGGGTCAGGCAAGTCCTGAGGAGTCAGCTGAATGGTAAGAACAAGATCCGGGCCATCAACACGTACGCCCTGCCCGTGATCAGGTACCCTGCTGGGATAATAGGCTGGCCAAAGGAGGAGATAGAAGCCACTGACATAAAGACAAGAAAGCTCCTTACCATGCATGGAGGGTTTCACCCCAAGTCCAGCACCCTGAGGCTGTACGCTAAGGGGAAGGAAGGGGGCCGGGGACTGGTGAGTGTCAGCACCACAGTCCAGGATGAGACAACGAACATCCAAGAATACATTGGGAAGATGGCCCCAACTGACCGAGTGCTCAGTGAATACCTCAGGCAGCAGAAACCCAAGAAAGAGGAGGGAGACGAGGAACCATCATGGAAGGACAGGCCCCTGCACGGTATGTACCACCGGCAGATAGAGGAGGTGGCTGATATCCAGAAATCCTACCAGTGGCTGGACAAAGCTGGACTGAAAGACAGCACAGAGGCACTAATCATGGCAGCACAAGAACAAGCTCTGAGCACAAGATCCATAGAGGCTGGGGTCTATCACACCAGGCAAGACCCCAGGTGCAGGCTGTGTAAACATGCCCCAGAGACAATCCAGCACATAACAGCAGGGTGCAAGATGCTAGCAGGCAAGGCATACATGGAACGCCATAACCAAGTGGCCGGCATAGTGTACAGGAACATCTGTGCCGAGTATAATCTGGAAGTCCCGAGGTCAAAATGGGAGATGCCCCCAAAGGTGGTGGAGAATGACCGAGCTAAGATCCTGTGGGACTTCCAGATACAGACGGACAAAATGGTGGTGGCTAACCAACCGGACATAGTGGTGGTAGACAAACAGAAGAAGACGGCCGTAGTGATCGATGTAGCGGTTCCGAATGACAGCAATATCAGGAAGAAGGAACACGAGAAGCTGGAGAAATACCAAGGGCTCAGAGAAGAGCTCGAGAGGATATGGAGGGTGAAGGTAACGGTGGTCCCCGTGGTAATCGGAGCACTAGGTGCGGTGACTCCCAAGCTAGGCAAGTGGCTCCAGCAGATCCCGGGAATAACATCGGAGATCTCTGTCCAGAAGAGCGCAGTCCTGGGAACAGCTAAGATACTGCGCAGGACCCTCAAGCTCCCAGGCCTCTGGTAGAGGACCCGAGCTTGAAGGATAAACCGCCCGCAGGGGCGTGCTGGGTGTTTTTTTTTTTTATATGTATATGTAAGATTATTTGCCCTGAAGACCTCTGAGCCCTTACCTGGGACCAGTCTACCTCGAGAGAAAGATTGCAGACTGAAAATACAAAAGAGGCAATGCACATCTCGTTAGGCCTGGTAATGACTCTGGATCCACTTCAGAATGTGCAGGGCATGGTTAAGCTGAATAATATTTGCACTTTCTGGCTAAACCTTCTTCCATCATGACTCAGACCTGCATGGTGGGGTGCATTATTAACACTGAGAATTGATACTAAAGAGACTCAGTTTACCCCTCCTCTTCAGCCTTTAAGCAAACAGGGTGTGGAAACTCCCTGCAGAAATGAATCTTTTGCGGCCTACGATGACTAGTCATTGTTCTAACAAAAGAACCTATTCACAGACTCCCACAAGAGAATTAGATTTTAACCAAACTGTTGCACTTCAAGACAAAAAGCCAATTATGCATGCTTCATACACTTTGAAAAAACATTCCCCTTTTGCCACACTTCAAGGTAAAATAAATGGCTATCACATTGCTCTCATATCTGTGGATGTTTGAAGGTAAAAGGATATAGAGGGAAATGAGGAAGAAGAGGGGAGTAAGTGTATTTTTCCCAGTGGTCCAGAGAAAGATCAATATAATCATGCAACTATGATTGTGTTACCACACTTTTCTTCTTGCAGACCTGGTATCAAAATCATTTGTGAAATATGCTCAACAGAAATGAAAAAAATACTTGTTTACTTCTAATAAAGAAGTTGGAGAAGAAGAACCAGAGAGTCGTTTGAAAAACCAGAGCTGTAGAAAACATATTTCTCTCTAAAAGCTGAGGAACATGATCACAGTGGTGTGCACAGAGTTTTGGTGGGGGTGGACTACCCATGATGCTTCTCCCACTGGGTCTCCAAGTGCCCTTTTCTAACCTCTGAAACCACACAAACAGACCAGTGGAGTTTCCATCACTCCAAAGGCATGCTGTGCAGCCAAAATTGTTTAAAATCAGCAGAAGCCCAAAACTTTTCAAAAGAAAGTAGAAAATAGTTTTTCACTGGAACTTGGAAAAAATTGTATATTGAGTCTAGACATTTAATAGTCTCATGTTAAATATACTGTTACAGCTGTGGAAGAAGATTATTTCTCTTTCTTTAACAAAGGAGGAAAAAATGCTAACTAACTATTCTGTCAAGTTTTAACTGAAGTCCATTGAAAAAAAATTGAACTGACCCCTAATGTGACCACATGACTAATCGACATAAACCAAACTTCACATTCCTTTTTAAAAGTTTCATAGGTCCATTGTGTGTCCATTAAATCATACAATGGCTCAAGAGCAGGACCAAAAAAATCCCCCAAATACAGGTTTTCAGTCTTTATTCTGAACAGGGAAGTGGCAGCAGTGGGAGCATGGATCGGAACACAGTTGTTATTTTCCAGGTCTGAGGAGTTTCACTGGAAGAGAGAGGAGACAGAGGTTAATCCACATGGTCCAGATTTTTCCACAAAGGTATTTATGAGATAAATTGAGAGAAGGGAATGAGCGCACTGGTTTGTTCTTGGGGGGATGGCTGTCGCTGGAGGGTGAGCAGTCAGGTGAGAGGAGAGTATCCACAGGTGGCCTTGAGAAAACAGTCAGTTTACAGGAAAGAGTAGGTAATGGAGATGAGGCCTGGGTTCTTCAGCAAATGAGGGCTACCCATTTAGGAGGCAGACAATCTGGCGGAGACTGGATGCAAAAGATGGCCCTTACATACTGTGGCGGATGAGGATGATGATGAACAGATAGTCTGGCTGTCGAGTGGGAAACTTCAGAACTCCACTCCAAAGGGAGTTCAGGCTTAGAGGACAGAAATTCAAAACAAACCAGTGCTGACTGTGACACTTGTAGCTCTTTGCGTGGAACAGGAAGGTGTTCCCAAGGCAGCCAAGAGATATAATCTCTCAAGCATATTCTGAGTATCACCCAGCGTCTCTTCTTAGTTAGGACATGTCCAGAACACCTCACTTAGGAGGGGAGGCTGATTCCCAAACCACCTCAACTTGCTCTCTTCAGTGTGGAGGAGTAACACACACCTGGTAGCCAGCCCTCTGCCCATCCAGGCTCAGGCTGTAGATGTAGTGCTGTGGAGAACCTGGCTGACTGACCCCCAGTTGCCAAATCTGGTTACAGACACTGAGAATACACTGAGAACTAAATGAATAATCAGGTGCAACCAAAATCTGAAAGGTCAGCAAACATATAAATATAGGGAGTGCAGAATTATTAGGCAAGTTGTATTTTTGAGGAATAATTTTATTATTGAACAACAACCATGTTCTCAATGAACCCAAAAAAACTCATTAATATCAAAGCTGAATGTTTTTGGAAGTCGTTTTTAGTTTTAGCTATTTTAGGGGGATATCTGTGTGTGCAGGTGACTATTACTGTGCATAATTATTAGGCAACTTAACAAAAAACAAATATATACCCATTTCAATTATTTATTTTTACCAGTGACACCAATATAACATCTCCCCATTCACAAATATACATTTCTGACATTCAAAAACAAAACAAAAACAAATCAGCGACCAATATAGCCACCTTTCTTTGCAAGGACACTCAAAAGCCTGCCATCCATGGATTCTGTCAGTGTTTTGATCTGTTCACCATCAACATTGCGTGCAGCAGCAACCACAGCCTCCCAGACACTGTTCAGAGAGGTGTACTGTTTTCCCTCCTTGTAAATCTCACATTTGATGATGGACCACAGGTTCTCAATGGGGTTCAGATCAGGTGAACAAGGTGGCCATGTCATTAGTTTTTCTTCTTTTATACCCTTTCTTGCCAGCCACGCTGTGGAGTACTTGGACGCGTGTGATGGAGCATTGTCCTGCATGAAAATCATGTTTTTCTTGAAGGATGCAGACTTCTTCCTGTACCACTGCTTGAAGAAGGTGTCTTCCAGAAACTGGCAGTAGGACTGGGAGTTGAGCTTGACTCCATCCTCACCCCGAAAAGGCCCCACAAGCTCATCTTTGATGATACCAGCCCAAACCAGTACTCCACCTCCACCTTGCTGGCGTCTGAGTCGGACTGGAGCTCTCTGCCCTTTACCATCCAGCCACGGGCCCATCCATCTGGCCCATCAAGACTCACTCTCATTTCATCAGTCCATAAAACCTTAGAAAAATCAGTCTTGAGATATTTCTTGGCCCAGTCTTGACGTTTCAGCCTGTGTGTCTTGTTCAGTGGTGGTCGTCTTTCAGCCTTTCTTACCTTGGCCATGTCTCTGAGTATTGCACACCTTGTGCTTTTGGGCACTCCAGTGATGTTGCAGCTCTGAAATATGGCCAAACTGGTGGCAAGTGGCATCTTGGCAGCTGCACGCTTGACTTTTCTCAGTTCATGGGCAGTTATTTTGCGCCTTGGTTTTTCCACACGCTTCTTGCGACCCTGTTGACTATTTTGAATGAAACGCTTGATTGTTCGATGATCACGCTTCAGAAGCTTTGCAATTTTGAGACTGCTGCATCCCTCTGCAAGATATCTCACTATTTTTGACTTTTCTGAGCCTGTCAAGTCCTTCTTTTGACCCATTTTGCCAAAGGAAAGGACGTTGCCTAATAATTATGCACACCTGATATAGGGTGTTGATGTCATTAGACCACACCCCTTCTCATTACAGAGATGCACATCACCTAATATGCTTAATTGGTAGTAGGCTTTCGAGCCTATACAGCTTGGAGTAAGACAACATGCATGAAGAGGATGATGTGGACAAAATACTCATTTGCCTAATAATTCTGCACTTCCTGTAGGTAAGTAGCTAGTGAGGAAAAGAAGTAAAAAGAAAGAGAGAGAGAGAGAGAGAGAGAGAGAGAGAGAGAGAGAGGTAGGAAAGAATAGATGACAGGGGAAAGGACAGCACTTAGAAACACAGGGGATAAACAAAAGGAAAACTATGGGAACAGCCTGTACCAAGACAGTATTAGAGTGCTTAATTAACTTCATTGCTACATCCTCTTACCAAAACGATGCTTAATTAGAGTTTGGGAAGTACTGCTAAATCTCTGAAACAGTTATTTATTATGGCCATAAGTGATTTATAAGTGGGAAAATAGTCAATCTTCCATAGTCACTGCTCAAAATGGAGCAAATTGTACTAGCAGAACCCTGAAAGCCTGGACTCGTACATAAGTGCATTCTGAGGCTGTACCCTCTGATTTTAGCTGTCAGTTTTCCTCTCTTTAGAAATACATCACATCTGCTGTCCTTTCACATGTGAATTATAGACACCATCCAGTCGCTGAACCAATTTAGTAAGTAAGTAAGTAAGTAAAATTTATTTATATAGCACATTTCACAGATAAAAATCACAAAGTGCTTTACAGTAAGATCAGACATACAAGTTAAAATTAATTAAATTAGTTAAAAGCCCGTTTGTATAAAAATGTCTTCAGCTGCTTTTTAAAGGAGTCAGTAGAGTCTAGACAGCGTAAAGACAACGGCAGAGAGTTCCACAGCCTAGGTGCCAGTGCCTGAAAAGCCCGATCCCCACGTGTTTTAAATCTAGTACGTGGGACCACCAGTAGCCTCTGACCTGAAGACCTAAGTGCTCGGGATGAAGCATGAGGTTTCAACAGGTCAGAGATATACTGGGGAGCTTCACCATGCAGAGCTCTAAAAGTTACAACTAAAATTTTAAAATGAACCCTAAAATTTACAGGCAACCAATGAAGAGAAGCCAAAACTGGAGTAATGTGTGACCTCTTGTTTGTACCAGTTAAAAGTCTTGCCGCTGCATTCTGTACAGACTGAAGGCGATCCAGAGCTGATTTGTTAAGACACGTAAAAAGACCGTTACAATAATCCAAACGAGAAGAGATAAAAGCATGAATAATCATCTCAAGTTCTGCCTTTGACACCAGTAGCCTGAGTTTAGAAATGTTTCTTAGATGATAAAAACAGTTCCGGACAAGTTGTTTAGAGTGTTTCTCAAGAGACATCGAACTGTCAAATATAACACCTAAGTTTCTGAGACTCGACTGAAATGAAGGGTCTAAAAAACTGATATGCTGCCTAATTTCTGAGAGCATGTGATCAGGTGCAATAATCAAAGTTTCTGTTTTATCTGCATTTAACTGAAGGAAATTGTCATTTAACCATTGTTTGATTTCTGACAGACAATTATTTAAACAAGACAATTTATACAACTCAGAAGCTTTGAAAGAACAGTACAACTGAATGTCATCAGCATAGAGATGATAAGAAATATTATTGTAACGTCTGATAATGTGGCCTAGAGGGAGGATATACAGCAAAAAGAGAATAGGACCTAAAACAGATCCTTGAGGTACCCCAGAAGACAGAACTGATGTTTCCGACAGCACATGATTTATACAGACAGTAAAGGATCTCTCAGATAGATATGACATAAACCATTTTAAAACAACGCCAGTAATCCCAAACAAGTCCTTCAGCCTATTTATCATGATGCTGTGATCAACAGTATCAAAAGCAATTTAGGAGCATAACCACAATTCATTTCAGCAGCTCATTTTCTTTCACAGAACATTGTTACCCGTGATCCATTTCCTAATCATCAAGAGCTGAAATGCTGGGACCAAACAGGAAAAAAGATAATGATAGGAAAAAATGAGTAAATACATAAGTAGGCACACATCTGTCTGCAAATGATTGTCTGATACTTTAATATCCCCCGTAAAATCTGAATCAGTCTAAAAATATAATATAGATATATAATAAAAAAATATATATATGCAAGCGTAAAGAATTTGATTGATGTAAAAATAATAAAGTAGACATGAGGAGAGATGGATGTGGGTGAAAAAAGAATGTAGCAGATGATGTTGAGTAATAGGAAATTTCAGTATCACTCTGCTCCTTTGCTCAAGATGATGACCTCCTCTAACAAGGTTCAGAGGAAGATAAATTTGTTAATAAAGTATAAAAATATGCCAATTTGCACCCAAAGACTAAAGCAAAACCCTGGAAAACACTGCAGGAATATATTCCAAGATATATAATAGTCTGGGGGTTGCTGCGGTTCTGACTGAAGCATGAGTGACACATAATCCAGCCCTCTGGGTGTTTTCAATTATGTCCTTATCAGTGCATGTGGCATCTCCATAGGAATAAATGCTGAGGATTTCCTGCTTGACACCAGAGCTGAGAGGAGAGATGGAGAGAGAGATTTACTGATTAATCATCTGCACTCTGTGGTAGCTGTTAAAATATTCAGCTTTTCACTTTTTGTCAGAAAGTGAGTCTGGTACATGGACTTTGAAATCTAATGAAATTTCAAACATAGCTTCTTTTACCAAAACAGAGTTTGGCGTTTGAAGCATATCAAATTGTATACTTGTATGCTACTTTATTACATGTCTTCAACTGCTTCTTAATTCAAAAGTGTAATTAGCCAATCCCATGTTAGCGGTTCAATGCATGTAGGCATTTAGACCTAGTGAAGACAGCCTTCTCAAGCTCAAGCAGAGCAGCAGAATGGTGACGGATGGTTGTTGGTGATGGGCTGGTCTTACAAGTTCAGAACCAGCTGGGATTTTCCAACACAACCAACTCTAGGCTTTACAAAGAATATTCAGAGAAAGAGAAAATATCCAGTAAGGAGCAGTTGAAAATGCTCTGTTTATGCTGGACATCAAAGGAGAATGGCCCAGCTGCTCTGAGTTAATTGGAAATCAAAGGTAACTCAAATAATCACTTGTTACAACAAAGGTAACAATTGCCAAAGAATTCAATTCAATTCAATTTTACTGACATGGCAAAACAACACATCAAAACAACAGTTGCCTCAAGTCACTTTATATTGTAAGGCAAAGACCCTACAATAGCTAATTATGATTGTGCCTTCCAACACTGAACCTTGAAGCAGCACACCAGGTGCCACTACTGTCAACTAACAACAGGCTACAATCTGCAAAATTGGACAACAGAAGACTGGAAAAATGTTTTCCGGTCTGACAAGCCTTTGGGCATAAACAGCATGAAAGCATGTATCCATCCTGGCTTGTATCAATGATTCAGGCTGCTGTTGGTGGTGTAATGGTGGTAGCTATTTATTTTGATACACTTTCAGTTCTTTAACACCAACCAACCATCATTTCCATGCCACAGCCTACCTGAGCATCGTTGCTAACCATGCCCATTCCTTTATAACCACAGTGTACCCATCGTCTGGGGGTGGATTGCCCTGTTTGTTGAACATGACAGTTTACTGCACTCAGATGGCCTCCACAGTAATGAGATCCCAAACCCTTTGGGATTTGGAGAGCTGAGGCAACTGTGTGACTCTAGCATGTCAATATGGACCAAAATCCACGAGGAATGTTTCCAGCAACTTGCTGAATCCATGTTACAAAAACCAAAGACAATTATGAAGGCAAAAAAAATAATAATAACGTAAATATGAGTGTATAGTTTAGTTAAAAACTGAAAACACTTGTTGGTGGATAGCATACGTACCTATATGAATGTGGTACATTTTTTTACAGCTTTTACAGACACTCAACTACAAAAGAAAGAAGAAGAAAAATTACATGTGACTGCAGAAACTCTTCCTTCTTCAGAGAGCTTCCTTCATCAACGGGCTGAAGCAGAAAAATCAGGAATTTAACAGCCCATGACAAAATGCCAAGAAATCTTGATTGAAACCACTGGAAAGACAACCCTTTTATGTGCAATTGCCGCTCTGCACGATTATCCAAAATCTATGTTTCTTCTTGCACAACAACATTTTGACTAATGTTCTGTATGATATATGGATGCAATACATGCTCAGTATTGCAGGCATCTGCTATAAAGCTTTTCAGTTAACTGGATCTAATAAAACCTCAGGAAGTCATACCTCAGTCCAGGGGCTCAAGGAGGATTTGGACAGTGGAGGAACCCAAAGATCTGATGTAGCAGTGCAATGGGGACCAGAAATTACCCTCAAAACACACATTAAGGAGTTCCTTTGATATTGAGACATATAGTTCACACAGCAAGTCGAACATTTGCATTTGCATTTGCAACATTTGAAGATAAGCACTTTATTTTGATTGACATCCGCAAGCATGAATGTGTTACAGGAATGAAAATGTGTTGAATATAGGAAGCAGGATCATTACGTAACTTTAGTTTCTGATTCTTTTAAGCGAACATTTGAGTGCTTTAACCTGTATGAGACCTCGGAAAGCACCACACAAAATATGAATCACTATGCATGAAACTGGAAGTCATATTTATTTATATTTGCAATTTTCAGTTTTTAAGATCTCATGATGGAGTTTCCACTCTGTTGCCACAATTGTTCTCAAAACAATCCCACAAAAAAGTCATTTGATCCCAGTGAAATGACTGGGTGTGTATCAACTCAATGCAAAAGAGCTGTGAGTGTATTTGTCTCTGTGTCTGTGTACCTCCCTCTGGCTGTAGTGAGCTGTCAGAGGAAAGGTGATGGAGTACAAACTTCTACAGCGTAGATTCTAACTCAGATTTCAGTTGCTGTGCTTGCTGCAGTTGACTTATACACTCCCGTGTCAGGCTGGTTTACTGCTGCAGTCCTCTTGTGCATGAGCAACAAAAACGTACTCGGTGGTAAAGAAAACCAAATAATGCTGTCAGAGCAACAATAGTTTTGAAGTTTTCCATCCCCGTCTCTTTCATTTACATTCGATCAGGATATCAAAGGACCACTCGGTCGCCTAGACTGTAAATCCATTTTTTGACACTTTTTGATTTACAAGGTTTAAACCTTCATCTGCTTTTTCCTCCCCAGTCAATATCAGACTTTCATGCTACTCAAGTAAAGAGCAGAATTAATAACATCGTCCTGGATTAGTCCACTAGAATAAGGCCTTTGGGTGGTATTCAGAGGCACAGCTCAAGCATTTATTTTAGTATGAGTAAAGTGCAAAACTCCACAGTAGTACTTAATTGTGAGCAATTTAATCATGCAAGTGCAGCCACTGTGAATGCATATTAATAAAACATTAATTTCTCCAGGTCTATCAACAATAAAAAGAAACAACACCAAAGGGGAAAGACAGAGCAGGGAGTCTGCAAACTGAATATTGGCTTCGCTGACAGATTCCAACTTGCAGATATATGTAATTGAAAAGTTTTGACTTTTTGATATTTAGAAGTAGAGAAATTGAAAGAAAATTTAAAAACGGAAAATTATTTAAACTATTTGACTGAAATCTCTTCCCACACTTGCATTGTGGGGAAGCCTTGAGGGAAATTAGTGTTCTTTATTAATTTCAGGGCTAATGGATCTTTGATGCACTGCCCTGATGATCTCATCTTCATAGTTCATCCATCCATCCATCCATCCATCCATGTCAAACCAGAAAAGACTATAAAATAACCACCTTAATGTAACTACAGTCCTACAGTCCCTGTAGAAGATATAATTTCTGCATAACCACTCTACTGTGAGTAAGACTGGATGCCATTGTGGGATTATGTACAATAACAAATAGACTGTTCTCACTGTGAATTTTTTTTTTATTGTATTTATACAAATACTTTTATTTTTAATGTCACAAGTTGTAAAACACTAACAGTAAATACTGGCTGGATTTCTGCCATGATAACTGGAAAAACAACTAATTTTAAATCATTGCTGAAAATTAAGAAATCATAACTTTGTGTAACACCCACTCAAAAGTAAGCTGGTAATTCATAAACTAGCTAATTATACTGTACAACACTGATTTGTTAATTCTGACAGAGTGATAATGTGATCCCTTACTCATCACTCCAACTGATACCTGAAACAACTCACAAATAATCAAGTGTGTGCAATTTACCATAAAACACACTGATCAGCTGTATTTGGGAATTTTTTTAAAATGTGATTGTTCGAGCATGCGCAGTCACACTGTGCAGCTCGTGCTACAATAATATATAACTGCTTCATCACTCCTTTAAAGATGTAAAGATTCTTCCTTTAGTGTCAGTTATGATCTCAGCGTCAAAGGTTCCTCTAACCTTAGCAAAGTAAACATTTTAAGCCAAATCTGACGTTTCGCTAATGAGCTATCAGGCGCCATCTTATCTTATAGTACAGAATGACCCTATTAGAGCTCTTTGCTCTCAGAGTGCAGGCTTACTCGTTGCTCCTATTGTATTTAAAAGTAGAATGGGAGGGAGAGCCTTCAGCTTTCAGGCCCCTCTTCTGTGGAACCAGCTTCCAGTTTGGATTCAGGAGACAGACACTATCTCTACTTTTATTAAAACTTCTTTTTGATAAAGCATATAGTTAGGGTTGGATCAGGTGAGCCTGAATCCTCCCTTAGCTTTGTTGCAAATGGTCTAGGCTGCTGGGGGATTCCCATAATGTACTGAGTATTTCTGAGGGTTTATACACCTCTTTGAGTTTGATCATAGTTATTATTCATCTCTGTCTCTCTTCCACAGCATGTTTGTTGTCCTTCTTTCTCCTCTCAACCCCAACCGATGGCTGAGCCCTTCTTCTGAGGGTTCTTCCTGCTAAAAGGGAGGATTTTTTGCCACTGTCACCAAAAGCTTGCTCAGAGGGAGTCGTCTGATTGTTTGGGTTTTCTTTGTATTATTGTAGGATTTTTACCTTACAGCATAAAATGTCTTGAGGCACCTGTTGTTGTGATTTAGTGCCATGTAAATAAAATCAAACAGAATCAAATTGAACTGAACTAACCTAATTAAATAACTTATAAAGCAGGTTTATTTTTCAACAGTAATTTGAAAACCTTTTATGAAGGAACAGATAAATGATGTTGTTTTCCAATAAACTGTATTATTTACAGAGTATTTTGTTGTTTGATATGATATGATATAGACATAGAAAGTTTGTGTAATATATATTTTTGGTGCCAATCACTGTATTTGATGAGGCTTCTCTGTTCTGGGGAGACTTGAAAGGTCACGCCCAGTGGAGTCTGTTGGATAATGGTGACCAGTGTTTCATTTGCCTCTCAGCAGAGACATACTTATGTTGAAAGTAGCTGTAGAAGGGAGTAAATGAAACTCTGTGTGAGATTAGCACTTGGAACATGTTCATCTCTCTTGTCCTTGATATGAAGCACCTTCCATTATAAAAATGATAAAAGTTTATATTACTCACCGGCATCTCCCGAACAAGGCAAACCTGGTTTCATCATAATTTCCATAACAAGCCATGATGAATAGAACGACATGTCGACCTAAGATGATTTACACATTATAAAGCCGTTTTCAAATCAAACATGGTCTACTGTATGTTATCTTTATGAAGGATAATACTATATATGCAAGATTACATAAAACAACTAATAATCCTCATTTCAAAGCAGATTGCCTGATTTCTCTGCTTGTGAGTACATTTAATGAGGACAAACAAGAAGCAAGCTGACATTACAAGTAACAAGCGTTTGCCCTCATACTCCAGTCTACAGGTCACACAACTCGTCCTCTGGGGAAATTTGTGAGCTGAGCACATATCAGCAGCCACACAGGGGAAATAATACAATGCGTCAGTGGTGTCTTGCTGGCTTCCCATGTTGATCTGCAGGCCACCTTCTTGCTTAAATGCATAAAGTTTGGCAGGTCAGTGGGTATCCTCTGATTTCAGCCACACTTTCTGTGTGTGTGCATGTACGTGTGAGTGTGTCACTAGTAGATATACAGTGAGAGGGGAAAAGAAAGGAGGATCTAGTGTCTAAGAGTGGGCCTGAGCTGCATTAACAAGACGTCAGGGGAGTACAGCATGTGTGCAAGAGAGGAGAGTGTACATGTGAGTGTGTGTTGTGCCTTTTTGTACTCCTTGTGCACCGAGGAAAAGTGAACTTATCATGTTGTTGCTCCTTTGACAGAGTTCCCAAGGTTATTACATCAGGTTAGGTTTAAAGCACAGAGTAGAACTCGGGTCTGGAATAACAGCTAGATTTGGACTATCCGTCACTTTAATCTAATCAAACGCTCTGCAGATTTGGAAGGTATCAATGGTAAAACTCTTCTTCTCCATGGATGAAGACAGAATATTTAGTATATACTGCACAATACCTCTGACATTGAAGGGATGTCCACACAGGAAGTTGCTCATAACTGGTGATGGCTGGCTGCTAGTGGACATTCAAGGCTCTGGTTGTCTAGGTAACCTTTTAATGCATTTTCCACCCTGTCACATGTCAGTCAAAGCAATCCCTTGTTTCAGTTTCTCACTTTGAAGTTGAGAAAGGTTTAATCTCAGGACCTGCTCTTTTTAAGATAAGATAACATAAGATAACTCTTTATTGTCATTGCACGTCATACATAGTACAATAGTACAATGAAATTGGAAAACTGTCCTACGTCGGCACTACATATAACACAACACGACCCGATACGACACATCACAACGCAACGCAAACAACACAACACAGTATAATAACTTAGTAATAAAAAAGAAGAATAAGTGTATTTGTATTGCACACTGTTATTATTGCACATTAATTGTTATTGCACCTTGTTATAAATATAAATATTATTATTGTTACTGCTTTTACCCCAAAAAGTCCAGGTAGGTAGCCAGTCAGGTCAGCTATTTACATTGATCAGGGCTATTGCCCTGTTGTAAAAGCTGTCCTTGAGTCTATTTGTTCGGGACCTCAGCAGCCTGAACCTCCTGCCAGATGGCAGCAGCTTAAACACCCGGTGTCCTGGGTGAGTACAGTCCCGTAGGATGCTGCGTGCCCTCTTGAGACAGCGAGTGCTGTACAGGTCCTTCAGGGAGGGAAGAGGATGTCCAATGATTTTTTGGGCCATATTGATGACCCTCTGGAGTGCCTTTCTGTGTACTGTGGTGCAGCTGGAGAACCACACACCGATGCAATATGTCAGCACACTTTCAATGGAGCAGCAGTAGAAGACGGTCAGCAGCTCCTTCTTCAGGTCCATTTTTCTGAGGATTCTCAGAAAGTGGAGACGCTGTTGGGCCTTCTTTAAAACTCCAGAGGTGTTAGAGCTCCATTGGAGGTCTGTGTCTGTGTGCACACCCAGAAACTTGAAACTGGAGACCCTTTCCACGCACTCCCCGTTGATGCTGACAGGCTGCAGCTCAGACTTCCTCCTTCTGAAGTCAACTACCAGTTCTTTTGTCTTGGTGGTATTGAGGTCCAGGTTGTTGTCTGCACACCAATCTGACAGCCTCTGAACTTCAGCTCTGTACGCCGTCTCATCTCCCCCTGAGATAAGCCCCACCACGGTGGTATCATCTGCAAACTTGATGACTGTGTTGTCTGGGTGGGTACTAACACAGTCATGTGTGTACAGAGTGTACAGTACACAGCCTTGTGGAGAGCCGGTGTTAAGGCTGAGGGCTGGGGAAAGATGAGGCCCCACTCTAACTCTCTGTACACGGTCTGAGAGGAAGTCTCTGATCCAGTGGCAGGTGGTAGAAGGAAGTCCGATTTCCAGCAGTTTAACTATTAGTCTGTCCGGAAGTATCGTATTGAAAGCAGAGCTAAAGTCAACAAAGAGCAGCCTGGCGTAACGGCCCTGCACTTCCAGGTGAGAGATGGCGGTGTGGAGCGTTGTAGCAATGGCATCTTCAGGTGATCTGTTAGCTCTGTATGCGAACTGGAGCGGGTCGAGTGTGGGTGGCAGGCAGGACATGATATGACGTTGGACCAGTTTCTCGAAGCACTTCATTATAACTAGAGATGGCACGATACCACTTTTTTATGTCCGATACCGATACCGATATCATAAATTTGGATATCTGCCGATACCGATATGAATCCGATATAGTGTTTTTTAATCAACAAAACTGCTTTTTAAATATCTTGCTGCATTTTGTATAAGTTCATACTCAAGTTTAAAACAACAACTACACTAAAGCTATTCTGTTATACCTGTATGCAAAAAAAATTATTTCATAGTTCAGCAATACTGATCAATCTAATAAACTTAAACCTACACCATCCTCCCTATTCTGGTATTTTAAAGAGTACTTAGCATAAATATTAAGCAACCTAACTAATAGGGTTCCAACTCCCAGCAACAACAAAAATAAATAAAAAAAAAATAGGGAACCACCCCTCACGCTCCACCTCATGATGCTTAATCGACGTAATCAACCTTAATTTGATGCAGTGTGAAAAAAAATGCACAAAAATCAATTATTTTTCAAGAAATATTAAATAGATTCAACATCTTTCTTCAACAAAATTGCAGACTGCACAGATGGTACCTTCCCAAAGGAAAAAGTACTATAGCTTACTAGGGTATATATTAGACTTAATAGTTACTATATACAGTAATTGACTTCTATTCATTTTACATCAAATTAAAACTTTGGGTGTCAGATAATAATTTTAAAAGTTAGACATTTTAAATGAGAATAAGAAAGAAAAGTATGTCTTTGTGCCCCCTTTTCCCAGTTAATGCCCTATCGGCCCCCCTGGCTAAACTTTGCTAGATCCGCCCCTGCACAGTTACCAGCGTCAGCTACGTAGAAAAAGATCCTCGAGTAGAAAGTAATATTAAATACATTCTAACAACAGCTGATCAAGCTTAAACGTGCTGCTGTTGTTCAGCCGCTGGTTTCCTCTTTCTGGTGCGAAGTGGGCCAAAAGCAAACTAGAGACACGGACTCGCGACAGAAAAGCCGATCAGCTGATCGTTAAGCAGTTTCATGATTGAAGTAGCAGCAGGAGAGGCAGTCGTTTGTTAAGCTTCAGGCAGGAATGCTTTACAAACATTCAGAGATGGACTTACACACTTGCTTTACTTCTCTCGGGATAACTTTGTCGGAGATGAAATGCCAGGTTGCTAGCGAAGCTCCAAATGCTATCCAGACCACCGACAGGTCCCGCATGCCACAGCCGCTCTATCACGTGATGCATACTGCTCCGACGTGCTAACGTTCTGAGGTGAGTTACGGCGTGTTGCAAGTTTTGTGAGGTGCTTTCGTGATATTTAATGGATCGGATTACATTTTTTATGTTTTTCTCCGATATCCAATCCAGTAATTTAGGTCAGTATCGGACCGATACCAATACGTAATATCGGATCGGTCCATCTCTAATTATAACAGGTGTTAGAGCAACTGGTCGGTAGTCGTTGAGGCTGCTAATGTTAGTACGCTTTGGCAGTGGGACAATTGTGGCTGACTTTAGGCACGGCGGGATGCAGGACTGGGACAGTGAAGTGTTGAAGATCTTAGTCAAGACCCCAGCCAGCTGGTCTGCACACTCTTTTAGGACCCTTGCGGTTACCCCATCTGGTCCGGCGGCCTTCCTGGGGTTCACTGCCCTCAGTGTGCGCCTCACCTCATATTCCTGCACTATGAGGCTTGGGCTGCTGCTGCTGTCCGATGTTTTTGCTGCTGCTGCCTCTGGTCCCTTCACCTCAAAGCGTGCGAAGAAGTGGTTCAGCTCCTCCGCAAGCACCGCGTTACCCTCAGTCAATGTGGTATTTTGTGTCATCATGTCCTTGAGTTTCTACAGTTTCTAACTGTTCTGTGTGGACAGATGTGAACAGTCTATTTAACTCTGCAATTTTTAAAGGTACTCATTACTTATCTTCGTTTTCCTCCCGTCCATCATCTTTTTTTTTTTTGGCTGATCCTTTTAAGGATTGCCACACTGCATCATCCGCCTCCAGCACACCCTATCCCTAACATCCCCCTCTATCACACAAACCCTCTGCATGTCCTCCTTCACTACATCCATGAATCTTCTCACTGAGCTGTACCTGGCAGCTCATATTCCACATCTTTTGTCAAATATATCCACTATCCCTCCTTTGTCCAAATCCCCTCAGCCTTGCCTCTCTTTGTCTCCAAACTGCTCAGCCTGAGCTGTCCCTCTGAGGTACTTGTTTCTTATTCTGTCCATTCTGGTCACTCCCAATGAAAATCTTAAAATCCTCAGCTCGCCCTCCTGTCTTTTTGGCAGCACCAGTGGCTCCAAATATAAGAACACTGGTATCATCAAATGAAAAGGGTTTTAGTCAGGGTGTAAAACTTCCAAATACTTGGACTTTGAAAAATAATAAACCAAAAGGTACATACGCCCTAATAATCTGATTAATTACTTCAAGTAAAAAAAAAAAAAGTTAAAATACATATGCTGCAAAAAACAGCATTCTAGCAGTGACCATTTCAACGATTCATTAAAGTAGCTGTTTTCTAAAACACACATTATGCTTTTTCAGTTATCTTACTGTAAACAGGATAATAATTATTTGCAAAATGGACATAATGTCATAATGGCCTGTAAATGGTAAATGGCCTGTATTTATATTAGGGCTGCCACGATTTGTCGACTAGTCACGATTACGTCGACTATCAAAATCGTCGACGACTGATTTAATAGTCGACGTGTCGTTTGAAGCTTTGTAAGATCGCAAAAGACGCAGGAATAATAGCAGGATTTAAGAGTGTAATAACGGACTGAAACAGAAGATGGCAGCACAGCATGTACAAGGATGCCAGCTGCCGTTAAACCCCGAAGAAGAAGAAGCAGCTGTGTCCCAGAATTCATAGCGCGGCCCAGCTTAGTTTCCAACAATGGCGGTAGCTAGTTAGTTTTAATATTACTCTTATTATTCTTTCTGGGTCACAAAATAAACGTTTAACATATTTTCAGGCGAGAATGTAACTGTGTAAACCTCAAATATCTGCTCAGTTTATCAGGACACCACATATTTTCAAAAGCGCTCCGACGTTTTCGGAGACGTCTGTTACCCACTAGCTCGATAGCTAGCCGGGGGCTAGGTCACTAGCGCCGTGAGAACACCGGACTCCCGGCAAATTGTTTTCAAACCCACCGCCGTCTTTCGCGACTCAGGTTAAATATATATGAGTCACTTAGATAAATTAAAAATGTTATTGTTTGGCTTTCTTTAGTATTTTATTTGTTCCTGAGTAAATCAGTTTGGCTGAGATTAAAGTTATAGTTTTTACACAGCTGAATAAACGTCAAGCAGACAGCTGATTATCAGAAGTGTGAGATGCTGGAGAATATACTCCGGTGTCCTGTTATATTTTAGATAGCAAGGAGTTTATTAATCTTCACCGAAACAATCTGCAAATTTCATTAAAATTGAATAAACTATCATCTTGTCTTTATTTTTAGTTAGCACCTTAAAAGCTTAAAGCTGTAAGCTAATGATAGTTATATAAGAGCAGATGCTGCTGGTGCAATAAGCTGTAGTTTTACGTCCAGTGGATGATGATCTGATTAGTCGACTAATCGCATAAATAATCGGTGACTAGTCGACTATCAAAATAATCGTTTGTGGCAGCCCTAATTTATATAGTGCTTTTCTAGTCCCTAAGGACCCCAAAGCGCTTTACATGTCCAGTCATCCACCCATTCACACACACATTCACACACTGGTGATGGCAAGCTACATTGTAGCCACAGGCACCCTGGGGCGCACTGACAGAAGCGAGGCTGCCGGACACTGGCGCCACCACGCCCTCTGACCACCACCAGTAGGCAACAGGTGAAGTGTCTTGCCCAAGTACACAACGACCGAGACTGTCCAAGCCGGGGCTCAAACCGGCAACCTTCCAATTACAAGGCGAACTCCCAACTCTTGAGCCACGATAATAAATAATGTTTTAATAAAAAGGACTTAAAAATTGTGACTCAACCCCAAAACAGCATTCACTGGGGTCATAAATCCAATCAGCTATGAGGGCATTGTTTTTGTGCACTTATATATAATCTGACTTCTTTTTGCAACGAGAGGAGTCGCCCCCTGCTGATCTATAGAAAGAATGCAGGATTTTGGCCCGACGGCTACATCCATTTATCCATCTGTTATAGCCAACCAAAACACATTATCTACTCTCACTGGATACATTACTACTAGGTTAGAGCCCCAGAAGTGAAAACAAATGTCGGAATACCTTTAAAAATGTAAAAATATTAAATATTAAGTTTCACATTAAAAATATAAAACTTCACATGCCTTTTGATTTGACCTTAATTTTTGTTTAATAGATTGCTCAAGGATTCGGGGTCGTGTTTAGTGCCCAGATACAACAAGTGCTATGAATATTTACAGCTCTATAATTGATCAGTACAGTTGATCGAGTGGCTGAATAATGATCAAACAAATCCCCATCAGCTCTCTGTTAACAAATCCCGTCACGTGAATTATGACTGCACTGGATGGAAGGCACAGATGGAGGTTTATAGGTGGACTCATGCTTTGACTCGAAGGCATCCTAGAGGGCAGCCTGTGTCAAGTGCAGAACTCGAATTTGATAGTTACTGTATATTTTTGGTGTCTGGGTGTATTTATTTTATTTGTATCTCTTATTCACTTTATTTGTGCAACATATTTACTCTTCCAAAGATCTGTATGCCATTTTATGCCTTACAAATTCATTTTTACATCTCTTTCACTATAAATATCAATCCAAGCTTTAGTATTGCTGTGCTATGGTGGAAAGACATGTTCCCTAAAAACATATACAGAGAAACTGGATAAAAAAGAAAAAAAAAAACAGTAAATAGAAAATAGAGAGTCTGCATGAAAATAGCACTCATTGCAAAATGAAAAGGAGAGTTCACTTTGAAGTTTAAGGACTTCCAGAAATCCTGTAAGGTGACGTTAGCAATACATGCAGAATCTAGCCTTGCTATTCTCCCAGTGGCTCTTTGATGGCGTATGTCAAGAAGGAGCCAAAGGGATTAGGAAAGGTTCAGCAGTGGTGAATTATGCTCTTCCTGCAAGGAATCATTTTTTAGAAACTCTACACCTCACATTTAAGTTTAAGTTCACCTCCTGACCAAATGAGTTCAAAACTACAAAAATGTATTCATAATTTCTCTGTATATACAACACCTGTTATAAAACTAAAAGACAAGGTTTACATACTCTCTCCTTTATGCTGAAGCCTCTCCAAGGACAGCCAAATGCATCCTATGTGATGCTTTAACCCAAGGAAAAGCTTTGGACACAATATTCCTTCCAGTTTGCTGTCATATCTTTTCACTGGCAGTGACTTCTGTGAAAATCAAGCTTCATGTATATGCAGTTAAACACATAACCTAGAAAATTGGTAGAATTTTCACCCATCTGAGTACAGTATTCGTGAAAACTGAGAAAGCCTAATTACCTGAGTTTGGCAGACTGCTCAACCTTTTGTTACTGAGAATCCTCAAATAGGTGAGCAAGTAAGATAAAACGAAAACGGGGATTAAAATTCTCTACATGAAGCCTAATTCCAGGAAACATGTCAAGTCCCTGCAATACAGCTGAATGGTGAAGGGCCTCATATTGGCATGATTTTACATACAAATCATGCAAACCAAAGAGCAAGTTTGAATGCTGAATGGGATGCTAAATGAGGAACATCTGAAAGCATGTAAGACGTGGAAGTTTTAGTGTCAGAGCTTTGCATAAATTTGCAGAGCACATCATCTATCAAGATAAAATTTAATACTGTATTATGTTGGGAGATACGCCTAGCAGGTTAAACCTCCCTGAAAGCAAGATCCTGATAAGAAAAAATGTTATGAACTGGGAACAAAAAGGGCTCAAGTGGCATTATGGACTGAAGCAGGCTCAATATAAATCATATAACGTCTGCCAGGCTTCAAGCTCGCTCGGTAGACAGAGGTAGGGTTACATCTAACGTGTACTGAACACAATGTTAAAATTTCATATACAAATGTTCTAAATGTATAAAATGATACATGTGACTTCTTATTACAAGTTGGGGAAACAGGTGGATACAGATGGGCGACGAATTAAAGCGAATTGCACACATGCCGAAGACCTTCATTGAGAGAATCTGTTGGGTTTTTGTATTGATATGGGGGTATGTTGCCAGCACAGTTTTGGTACAGTCACTGCCATTACATTTCTCTAAGAGAGAAATCGTGGTCACAAATAAAATACAAGAACATAATCAGGACATAATAAAGAATAATGTGCATCTCAGGATGTCTTAAAATTATTTAAACAAAACCTCAGATGAACTACAAAATACATCATATGCGCCATGTAATTATGTTTTTGTAAAAAAATACGACAAAATGCAGAAACATTGTTTGAAAAAATCAAATACATCCTTACTGCTTCAAAACGAAAAGCATAAATAGTAGCCAGGTGCTGTTAATCAAATACACTTGATTAACTGATCATCAGTGAGTGTGAGCACCGCTATGAAAGCAGACGTTTTGCAGTTTTCTTATCTGGAGCATTCAGGTGTGTGTTAACATGATGACAGGGAGGAAAGACATCTGCAACGGGCTTAAAGAAACAATTGCTGCCGCTTGTCAGTATGAGAAGTGTTGTAAGGCCATTTCCAAATAATCTGCAGTTCATTCTTCAGCATGAAGGATCACTGACAAGTGAGAAACATTCAAGACGGCTGCCAGTCTTCTAAGGAATAGATGTCCCTGCGAATCTATCCTAAGGTCAGACTGTGCAATGCTCAGAGAAACTGCAAAAAAACAAGAGCTACATCTCAGTTCTACAGGCCTCGGTCAGCATGTCAAATGCTAAAGACACAGCAATCAATAAAAAAAATAGCTGAAGGTAGATTTCTCTCTTTAAACAGAGCTTAAACTAATTTTATGGGTGAAATTTAGGGTCTGACATGAGTTAAGAGAAGAAAAGGGAAAAAAAATTAATTGATTTGAAGAGAAAGAAAATATATGCTTGTGTCATCAGTGACTGACATTCATATTGTGAACAAAATGATGTGCAAATCAGTGGAGGCTCATTATTTTCCCATCAAACAGAGCAATAAGAAAAGCTGAATATAATTCAGTAGAATGAAGCTGAATGAAAGAGTCCCATTCACTACACAGGTGGATATATAGTTATAAAATCAAAGCAACAAAAACAATACAACAATGATCATTTAATCATCTTTATTCGCAAGACAAATACACCAGGCTTTATTAA
Source organism: Diplotaxodon limnothrissa (assembly GCF_057381915.1). Lineage (NCBI taxonomy): Eukaryota > Metazoa > Chordata > Actinopteri > Cichliformes > Cichlidae > Diplotaxodon > Diplotaxodon limnothrissa. Next base: position 9,460,225 of record NC_140597.1, on the reverse strand, counting down.
CTGGTGTATGTTTGCCTTCACACTAGAGTAGACCTTAAATCCGGTGAAGATCTGATTTTAGTTGCATCTATTTTTAAAAAAGCTTTGAGAGGTCAGAGCGGTGTGGTTGTGACTTTCTTCACATTAACACGATCCTTTTTTGAACCCCTGGTTTTATGTTGCAGGGTTCTTTCCAAAATCTTCCTGAAATGCACAACGAAACAGGCTGTAAAATACCAAAATTACTAATCAACTGATGGATGCTGAAAAACAGCTAAAGGAGAAAACAAGATAAGTCCAAGTAAAGTTCAAGCAAGGCACCCAAAATATTAGAAAACAAGGAGGTTTCAAATGAAAGAGCGGGTAAAATGCTGACCTGAAAACACACAAGAGAAACACAAACATTCAAGACACACAAAATAAAGTTTCTGGATATAAATCAGGCAAAAAATATGCAGAGCACTTCATGCAAATTAACACAGGGAAAAAGTAAACGCTAATGAACACAAGACAGGTGATTTAAAAAAATAAAAATAAAAATACCCAGCATTTTGAGTTTGTTTTGTATTTTTGATTCTTTCTTTGTATTATAATGATTATTTAAGCTCTATACAGCTTAGTCTTCAGTTTAGTTCTTTAGTTCAGTTCTTCTACTGTCCCTGAGTTTGGGGTTTTTTTTTGGGTCATATTGGGTTCCTTTTGTATCTTTGTCTCGTCCCTGTGTCTCCAGTGAGAATCTGTCATGTCCTCTGTTTTTATGTGTCTTTCCCCAGTCATGTCTCTGTTTGCCCACTCTCTCTCTCGCTGTTTATATCGCTCACCTTTCCTGTGTCTAAGTCATGCCTTTGTGTTTCGTCTCCTGACCTGTTTCCTAGTGTTTCCTCCTTGTCTCCTCAGCCTGTCATGTCTTCCACTGTTTGCTGTCCCCATCCTAGTGTCAGCTCACGTATACGTGTCACTTCCTGTTTTATTTTGACAGTACCTCATCTCATATGTGTTATATTCAGTTTTGCTCTCCCTATTTGTGTCTAATTTGTTCCAGCTTCGTTTCCCTGCTGTCTCCACTCTCCTAAACACCTGCATTGTTTGTCCCAGTCTCCCCTTGCTTTTTGTCAGATCGTCAGTTCTCCCTCCATGTTTCCCTGCCACGATCCAAGTTCTTAGTGTTAGTTTACTGTTAGTAAGGGTCTTATTCTTGCCTTCGTTTTGTATTTTTGTGCAGCCTTAATAAACGGCTAGCTTCTGCTAACTTGAGTCCAAGCATCTGCATTTGGGTCCCCGCTTCAAATACATGATCTGCATCTGCAGATCGTGACATAAAAGCTATGAAAATACCTAAAATCAGTGCACCTATCCAATAAAGCAGCACTCTCAGGGTAGAAAATAAAAATGGTCCGATTCCTTTCCTGGGTGCTCCTGGAATTTAAACCATTGGTAAATAGCAAGAGATGACTTTACAAAAAAATGTCGAAATCAAGGCTCCTGAGGCCAAGAGAGCTTGTCTATCATTTCTATGTGTAAAATTCTAATAGAACTTGGATTATTTTTCAGAAGATGAATTGCTCTCAAGCTAGAATAAGAAGAAGAGAATGGATGGATGGAACTGCTATCAAAGTCCTTAAATTCCTTACAGCATTATAAAATCTGTAAACTATGCCTCCACATATTCTCAAAGGTCCCCCAGACCTGCAGGAGACATGCATTTACTTTTCACTTGCTGTGAAAAGTAAACATCATCAAATCAGCATAGTCTTCTTCTTCCTTCTCCTCCTCCTCCGTGTAGTGGTCTCCACAACAGATGATCAGTCTCAAGGTCGCCCTGGTCATGCCATCCTCCTCTGCTGCACCAACCCTTCATCACTACATCCATAAATCTTTAAACTAATCCTATATGATTAAAGTTTCAATCAGCATTTGATTTCCAATAAAGATGAAATACAAACTTTTGTTTCCATGCAGATGAAAAAAAAAGCAAAAAAGCATCAATCTTTCTATTTAGTAGACCAGATATTGGTGAAAGTCTTTCCTGAATGACAAATTCAATATAAAACAAACTCTACAACACTGTCATGGTCTTTGTAATTATCCCTGGTAATTTTTGCTTACCTCATTCTTTGCTGAGTGTTTTCCTTTTTCGTGTTGCGTCCCCCATGTCTGTGTGTCTCTGCTCTTTTCATGACTTGGTCTTTCTTTCATTTTACTTCCCGCTTTACTTCAAAGCCTAATTCTTTGTGAGGCACTCCCTTTCTTTCCCGCCTGCACACTTATGCCTCATGTTGTTTATGTTCATTTAGTTTGTGTGTCCTCTCTGAGTCTCTTTCACGTCAGTTTTTACTCTTTTTGTTATCAATTTTATTGACGCTGTGCAACCAACACCTTCCTTTTTCATGCATGTCTGCGATTTATTTTCCTGCCAAGTACATCCCACACTTACACAAGCAAGTCAAATTAAAGGTAAGAGAAGAAAATCTCTTTGTGTGCAGGGTAGTATTACAGTGACACACACCACTCTCTTGGACATAAAGGACCTGTTTCTGTTTTGTCTTTTGTTTTTTTTTTTGCATATCCTTAAATACTGGAGCAACCCCCCCCACCCGCCGCGATCCACAACATGAATGAATGTAAAACAGCAGAGGTGCCTTCTTCCCCCTTAGGTCCGTGTCCCTTACAGAGTCTGTGCACGACACTGACGCTGTTTAAAGAGAGAAGTGGATATAATTTAAAAGGAAGGAACGAACAGTTGGATACAGAGAATTCCGACATAGTGGTAGCCAGAAATCTGGAACATGATGTGACCCCCCCCCCCCCCCCCCCCCCCCCCCCCCACACACACACACACACACATGGGGACACCTGAATCCAAACCAAATGTGGGTCACCTAAAAGAAAACGACACCTCCAAGCCAAGAAGCGAGAAATGTTGTGTCTCCTAACACCCCCAGCCTATAGCTGATATTCTGCACCACCGTTTTAAGCACACACCGAGTCCCCCTTCTCGTTTCAGAGATGGGAGGGCGGGCTGTAGGACCGAGCAGCCAGCCAGCGTCAGGGCTGAATAATTGATCTCTCTCTATCGGTCAGGGGGACGTTAGTGGGACGTTTCTCTCTCCATCCCTCCATGTGATTCATTCGCTGCTTCCCATCACAGTGTTAACGGCAGCTGCTTCACCCTCCGCAAACCGCCACCCCCTCCACTCCTCCTCCTTGTCTCTACGTGTGAGTGTGAGTGAGTGAGTGAGTGCAGGAAGACGAAGCGGCAAGCAGGAGGAAGCACCAAGGACGTCCTTTTTCCAGCCCCGGGAGACGGAGATGCAAGGAACGAGCAGTTAGATTAGCCCGTGCTGCTGTTGCCTGCTGCAGGATAAGTTCGTTCCGGAGGGTACTGCAGCTGAAGCTCTGCTCCTCGATCCGTGCTCGGTGTGTGAGTGTGCCAGGAGAATTTCATTCAGGCGCCGGACGGAGGTAAATCGACGCTTGATGCGGCTGCTTCAACACAAGCCAACGGTTTAGGGAGCTATCCACTCGCCGTGGTGCTGAAACCAGGCTCGCAGCTACTAGGAAGTGCATGTGTGCCTCTCCTTTCACACAATCCCAGCACATGCATGCATAAAAGGGGGGTCATTTTGAACATATGTTCCAACTGCAATTTCAGCTGTAGACATGCGTGCATAGCTCGATATTTCTGCTTCATTAACGTGCGAGTAGCTTTTTCTTTTTTCTAATGTTGAAGCGGGATGGCTGAGTCCACGTCCCTCCAATGGAGGATGGAAAGTTTTACCACATGATCAGGAAAAATACACAGGAGTGGTTTAGTCCGGGATTCACATGCGTGACAGCAGACCGTCCTGCCAGACTGAGGGTCTTTCACGGTGCACTTTCTCAGAAGTGCTCTGACTGCAGGAAAAGCTTAGCCGTACACGGTTTGAACGATCGTCAGCTGTCCTGGAAAATATTTTAAAGCAAAACGTTCGCAGATAAACCGCGAGCAGTAGTTTCTGAGCTGGTCAGTAGTTGTGACATGTTTGGCGCTTTTGTGTTCGAACCATTGACCTCGGTGCCCTTCAGTTGGCGCATCGAAGAAATGTGTTTTACACGCAAAAGCACCTCTTGCAAACATTTCAGAAATCACCGTTTCATATTTCAGCTTAACAAATGTAGTATGAAGAGCGTCGACTGTAGCCTAAGCTGAATACACGTCTCCGTGCTTAACGTGCTTGTCGTTTTAATTTGCAGATCTGGCAACAAAGGACTTCTCATCTTCCGCAACTATTGAATGTAACATCGCTCGGATAAGGAAGGCAGGGAATTAAAAGCCATCATCATGAATTTCGTTATGAAACAAGCGCTGGGAGGTAAGTTCTTCCCTTTTTATCCGCTGTAACGACGGATGTGATGAGTGTGAGTCCGCCGATGTTTCTGCTTCTTGTAGAGGTTTAATTACTCTCCAAAGTGATTACTTTTGTATCCAACACCCTCCTTTTCCACGCAAACATTATTGGATTGTCACATCTCAAGAATTTCTCTCTTTTTCTTTCCTGTTTTGCGCTTTGGTGCTTTTTTGCGCATTTCTTCCACATCTGCTGCTTGGTCTTTGCGCGCGTGGCGCAGTTGGCCCCTGTGGCGCATACTTCAGTGAGCTCATGATTTCTAACGCGATTAAACCAGTGCAGTCAAAGGGGCATTTTATGTTCGAAGAAGTTCAAATTTTTCACCAAGACGAGTTAAAAACGTTTTTATCGTTTTTCAGTCTTACCCATCAAAAACACAGAGATGCCTTTTGACCGGGACTCTGCAGCGACTCCTTATCACGAGATGCTGAACGCACATTTTCCACCTGAGGAAGAAAAGATAATCAAGGCACAATCTAATCTTAAATAATTTCATTCCCGCGTGCAGGCACGGGGGTGATTTTCTAATGGCTTGTGCTGCAGTGAATCCCTGAACATGTGAATACCAAAACAGAGTAATGAATTTTGAAGGGGTATGAACTTGTTATGAATATGCAGACAGTGCAGTGGAAGGTGAAATGACGGAGATGGTTTTCACAAAGCAGCGGATGGTTCGTGATGATTCGTGGGACAGTTCAAAGAATGAAAGTGGTTTACCTTCCCCCTGAACAGCAAAGGTAACAAAAGGCTGTTTGACTTTTCAAGCACATGTAAGCTGCGTTTGCGGAGGTCGCTTTGTGATCAGAGCAGTTAATCTCTCCAACTGCGTGTCTGTTTTCGACGTTACGCAAAATAAATTTAAAAAAAAAATTGTAAAACTCGATGACGATGTGAATTATTTTATCGAGGGAGGATCCAACATATTTTAATATGAATCACAGTAAATTTTTTTGAAACGTAATGTAGTACATAATGTATGGCGGGGAATGTTCTTCTGATTGTCTTTATTCATGAATATATAACAGAATGGCAACATTTTCGCTGAATGCTGGATTTAAAATGATGCTTCTGGTATCTGGTGTCATTTTGTGAACTTGTCATTTTGCCAGTTGGACATTTTTTTTAATTTAATTTAATTTTTTGTCAGTGGCTTATTAATATGATGACTATGCTACAATGGCTTCTTCTTCTTCCATGCACTCTTTAGCCTTTACATTCCTATAGGAGACAAAAACCTGCCTACTCCACTTTTCTACAAGGAGGTCTCTTCAAATATGTGCATTCATTATATAGAACATTAAAAACATTTGGATGGAAACTACTAATTAATCATTTACAGAGTAATCAAGTGAAACGCACAAATCAAGCTTTAGTTATTTATTTTAAACATCACAATTCTTTGATGAGCAGGTATTTGTTATTAAAATGTTAAATTTGGGGATTGAATTTCATTTCTTGCAAAATGTCTTTTTAAGGCCATACAGTTTTACAGCTGGATACCCCCACATGTTTGAATTGTGATTCATTTTTACACCACTGTAAGACTCAGAAATCCCACCCTGGCAACCCTCCACTGCCCACCATATGGACAGCTACACATGCATGTTTTTAACAAGTTAAAAGATTTGGAGAGCTAGTCGCTGGTCAAATGCAGTGAAACTGTGAAATGCAATGCTAGTGTATTACAGTAAGACAAAGCAAGCATGCTAATATTACTTTTCCCACAGCAAGAAGATCAGCTCATTGTCTGTCTCACAGACTTTTGTTTCATGAAGCTCTAAAAAAACAAACTAAAAGCCAGTTTGAAATTACTGTTACTGGATGTCCTGCTTGCCACCTTTTCCCCGATTCTTCTTCCGCCATGATCTCCAGATCCTTAGCTAACATCTTCTTAGAGGTAGCTGAAGATCACAGTTGGGTTGCAGTTTGACGTAGTGCCCTAAAGGCTGTTGTAACCAATCATCCCAAGTTACATCATGCAAAAACAGGAGCAGCATAATGCTCCCTGTTACTAGTCAGGGTAGCATCAAAGCAATCTGGAGGCATTTACTGAATAATCAAGTGAAATGCAAGGTGAAATGGGTGCGTAATCTTCTTTTAAACCTTGAGTGCACAGCTTTTGTCTCCCACTTCTGGCAATGATCATCATCAGAGGCACAATGACAAGTGCAGATGACAAGGACTTTTTAAAAAATATACCTTCATCGCTCCTCTGAACAGCAAATTTCTTTTAATCTCAAATACCTGAAACTTTTTTGGGGATCTTCCTACTTGCTGTCGCTTCTCTCTTCAGTGATGTAAAAGCAACCATCACTGATGTAAAACACACAGCTACCTGTGTTCCAGTCTATACGATCCTAGACAAATTCGTTAAGAAATTGTTATGATTCAGGCAAAGAAAAACCTATAGAATACTTATAATTCAATGGCACTGATGATTAATATTGCATCGAAAAGTCTACACATGTAAAATATTTATTATATGTACTTACGAAGCTTCCTGTTTTGTGTTTTTGACAGGTTCCGTAGCAATGTGTTCATCGTGTGTTCAAACATTTGGCTGTTAAGTTAGTGGGTGTCCTGGGAGCTGCAGGTGCCCACTGCCAGGCTGGTACAAAGCTCCCCATCAATAAAAACGAGTCAAATCTGCTGAACCGCACATAAAAGAAACTGCACACATGAGGAAAATCAGGCAGGCTGTGCCAAGGTCTTCACCTTGAGCAGAGTATTTCTTTCCATCTCGGGGAGCAAGTTTTTTGTTTCCTTCTTAAGAAGTAATGAGTTTTTAGTGTGCAGTGGATTAGCTGTGAGCTATTATCTCACTTCTCGTTCTCTCTGCGCGCTCTTAGGAGAAACTCACACTCCATCTGCTCCCATCTAGGCACCGATCTGTGCTCTGTCTGTTTCATACGCTGAAGAGAAAGGTCGCCTTGCAAGGTGTACTCATCTGCCATCCGCGAACCTTTCGTCCTTTGAAATGCAAGTCATAGATCAGGAGGTCTCAAAAATGTTTTCATGTCAAGGATCCATGCAGAGAAGACTTTGAAAAAGATGTTAGAACAAATACGCTGGTTTGTGTTTGTGTGTTTACTCTGTCAATCAAAGTTTGTGAGTACTGATAGAGTAATGATGCTAACCAGTGGTAACTACATACTCCATCCTCAACCCCTCATCCTCCATTTTGGTGTATTTTGACATATAACACTGTACAACACTGAGCTGTGAGGCAGGAGACACCCAGAGAGGCAAAAACAGAAGTTGTCACAAAACATCCTCACTGTTGCACCTATATCCACTTCTACCCAAGTCCCCTGCTATCATAGAGAGTATAAAAGATGTGATGTCACTCACTGGCAGTGTTGGTCAAGTTACTTGAAAAAAGTAATCAGTAACTAATTACTGATTACTTCCCCAAAAAAGTAATCCCGTTACTTTACTGATTACTTATTTTCAAAAGTAATTAATTACTTACTTAGTTACTTAGTTACTTTTTAAAAACACGATTTACAACCTGAATAGGTGATAAAGCGATAGATCTTTCAGCCCAATTCTACTTTTTCTGCATAATCCATCATACAAAATGTAATCAAATGGAAAAGTCTCTTTTTTAAACTTGTTTTATTAGTTTTAATCTTTTAACTTTATGCATCAAGCAAAAATTTAATTATATGCACCATTCTCTGACTTGAAGAAATTAGTTTAACATGTAAACCTATTTTCTGCACATCCCAGCACATAAAATAAAATATTTTTTGTGTTTACACTCACTCTTTCAAATAGATGCAAGTAAAACACAGCAGAAAATAAATAAAGTCAAAGACTCAGCGGTCCTGTTGCTCTATTTTCACCTGTAAAGCAGGAGTGGGGCAGGCGGAGGTTTACCCTGGTGCAGGTGTGCCGCGGTCAGCGGAAGAATCCGCGAGTTTCTCTGTGAGTTTCCCATTACGTCGTTTCGCACTCGGTGCTTGCTCGGAAGTTTAGGGGGGTTTTTTGCTGTAAAAAGAAGTTTTCTTCCCACGCACAACGGACACTAATGTTTTTGTCACTTTTTATGAAATCAAACTCAAAGTAAGGTCAGTACTTCCACGCTTTAAACGCTGCACGCTCATACTCTCTCCTGCACTCGATATATGATCCATTGTTGATCTGCACACAGCTGTTGTCACGAACGGCGCACTCGCTTACATCACTGTCATGAGACATTCTCGCAAAAAATCACAGTTTTAGTAACGCAGTAACGCAGCGTTACTACGGGAAAGTAACGGTAATCTAATTACTGTTTTTGCAATAGTAATCCCTTACTTTACTCGTTACTTGAAAAAAGTAATGAGATTACAGTAACGCGTTACTTGTAACACGTTACTGTAACACGTTACTGCCCATCTCTGCTCACTGGCGAGTAAAGTCCTGTTATGAAGCCTTAAGCTGTGTTTTTTCACCTTCACCATCTTGGTTGCTTGAAACTGGACACGGCAAGGGAGTGGTGGATCTGTGTCACGCACTATTGTCGGGCACAGTGCCGGTGTGTTTGTTAAAGCGGACCCAAAAGCAGACACTGGAGGCAAGGAGCTGGTTTGCAAACAGAAGGCGAGCCTTTATTTCGGCTGAAAACGTGAAACTATGAAACACCAAGCATAACTATGAAAAACTATGACAAACCTATGACTGACCATGATAACAAAAGGTTATCATGATCAGACGCCCTGACAATGAACAGTAAGAGACAAAGGACTTAAATACACACATGAGGTGATCAGGGGAAGTGGAGACACATGAGGAAACAGTTGACTAGGATGAACATAATGATGCACAGGAAATGTAAACTAAAACACAACGACATGAAAACTGGACTTTCAAAATAAACAGGAAAACATGACTAGACACAGGCATGACAGCATTAACCAGGCAGACCAGAAACATGACACATAAGACACAATAAACAACAAAGGGAAATTTAATACATGGGAAGACGACCCAAAGGAGATCTACTAAACAATGAATAATAACTACAACTAAGGAACCTAGGACCTAATGCCAAAAGGACTAACTATAAACAATGAATATCAAAATACGACCCAGGACTGTGACAATCTGACTGTGAATTTAAGAACACTGCACCCTGATTGGTTAAAGACTTGTGATTCAGAAGTTGCCGACTACCCTGGATGATCCTCCATTCTGACTGTTATACTGACTAAAACTTACAAAATGAACTTCACACTTTAATCAAAATAACCTGAAACTAACATCAGAGTCCTTAAAATCATCCAGAAAATATTTACTGAGGTCAGAGAGTGAGGGAGGTGCTCCACAACACCCTAAACCAGCGGTCCTCAAACCCCGGGCCTCGGACCGGTACCGGTCCGTGAGTCATTTGGTACCGGGCCACGAGAGTGAGACTCGGGTGTGAAATGTATGGTTTTCAGGGTTTTTATCGTTTTTTAGCGTTATTTTGTTATAGTTTTTTTTCCGTTAACTCTGTTTTCCTGGGTCTTTTCACGTGTGTTATGAATAAATCTTATTTTTTTCGGTTCCGTTACTAGTTTTATTTTGTTGTATTTATCCGCGACACCTTAAAGGCCGGTCCGTGAAAATATTGTCGGGCACAAACCGGTCCGTGGCACAAAAAAGGTTGGGGACCGCTGCCCTAAACTATTCAGATCAGTTTCCCAAATGTGAATTTAATCATTTATTATTCATTTATTTCTTGATTATTAACTGGATGGTGAAACTTAGTATGTCAGCTAGCTCGGAGAACATGACTAAATAATCCTGCCATGCCCAGTGGCTGGGTGTTAGCTTTCTGTGGTAGCGTAACAGTTCATTCCTCTGACTAGTCAATATGCCACCTAAGTGCACCATAGTGCTGCAGTGGCTCTTTCTGGTGTGGTCTATATTGAACAGATCAAGGTAGCATAATTAACTGCCTTCTGCTGTTTCTAGTCACTTTTCACAAAAATATAATTTTAAACTCACCTAAGGCAGCTAATCCAGCTATGAAATGATTAATAGTCATTCATGTGCTTTCTTTCATTTGGCCTCCTTAGGCTAGTTTCAAGATTATGCATATCAGTTTTTAAGTGTCAAAAATAATTGCTTTTGTTAATTTTGCAGGATTTGTTTTAAGTGTTGTTTTAAGTGTTTATATGAGGGATTTTACGCTTGTTAAAATATTTTAAACTAATGCTGAGAGTAACCACAATCAGATGTGTATAGCAGAACAAACAGTGTTTGCAATAACCAAAATAAATCTGCTAAAAGAGATTCTTAATTTGTGCTTCACAGACAATCTGGCAACTCACGTGATTTGTGACAAACACACTAAACATATGGATTTGTATTTTCACAGTGAAGGTCCAGTGTCATGCTAATTACAGAGAAACAGTAAAAAGGGTGAGGGCACAATGAGTGTGACGAAGAGTTTGACTGTGTGAGTGTGTACAGTCTGTGTTTGATTGACATCACATCACCCTATCATTAGCCGTCATGTACCAGTGTGGGTGAAGCAAATTCATCATTATTATTATTAAAACATGTAATCCTGAACAAAGCTGAACCCAGATTCAAACTTTTATCGAGCCAGAATAAAAACGGCGTGAGGAAGAAGTGAAAAAGAGAAAGAAGGTTATGAAAGTGAGACCTTCTTCCTAAGCATGCAATCCTTCTGTGTGTTTGGCTTTGTTTACATCAGGTTTAGCTCTCTAACCTTCACTTCTCCAAGGACATATTTCAAAACGGTTCCTGCTTCAAACAGTTATGTGTGGTGGAAATATGACACAAAATAAAAGGTTTCTTATGCACATATTACAATGTACAACTTGTATGCAGACTAAACATTTTATTGGGATAAATCCCACCCTGAACTTCCTGGATCTGTGTTTTAGAACTGCTTGATACAGCTCATTAGTGTCACATAGGGAGAAAAAAAATCAGGACAAATGAGGAATTGATTTGATGTCCATTGCTGTTAAAGCAATGTGTGCATGTTTGTGTGTGCATGTTTGTGTGTGCATGAAGAGCTCTTATTTCAAAAACGGGAATCCATGCCAGGGGGCAGAGGGAAGGATTTATTCCAAATGACATCATCAAAAGTGCTCGTAAAGAGAAGTCAGCTCTCTCACTCTCACCTCTTTCTCGCAATAAGGCTGCAGTTCCATCTCCTTCCTCCTCCCCCCTTCTCTTCTGGCCTCCTCCTGCCCTCAGCCTTGGAAGTAAATGAGGTGTAGGAGGAGATGAAAAGTGACAAATTGATCTTTAAAACTTGGTGTTTTATCATCAGCCGCTGACGGCAGATGTTGTAAAGTCACGCTGCACTGTGGACCGGCAGAAGCTGTAATCTCTCTTTAATTGGAGTTGTTTTCTGTCCTCAGCAGCCTCTGAGTCTCTCTCTCGCCTTCCAGCCTGACCTCAACACAGAAATGACAATAGCAGCTGATTTCTTTTTTTTTGAAGGAAGTTAAAATGACTGGTGCACATGCATGTGTACATAAGTGCATGAAAAATGTCTGACCTTTGTAGAAAGGCGACAGAAGTGGTGGAGAAACTCATTGCAGGAGAAAGTTTGGACCAGTCAGCCTCATATGAGAAACTATAAGCCACTGAGTTTGCAGCTATGGATGCTGTTCAAATGTGATGAGATGGATGGTTCCCCCGATCCTTTTTTATTTAAGGTGACTTTTTTCAGTTTTTCATTCACTAGCGGCTTGCTAGCTTTCAAAGCTCATCATTCTCCGATTTCTGTTTTTTTTTCCTTCTTTGCCATTGCATCATCTGATTAGCTGAAGTTGTGGTAAAAGGTCATAGAAAAATGATTTATACAATTTTATGATTTCTAAAATTTGTATTTATTGGAAGTTTCAAATCATACTTAAAGGTACATTTCGTAATTACCCTTTCACCACCAGGGGGCAGCGCTTTACCTCTGAGTGTGTTGATGTTGTTTGATGTGTGCTGCTGTTTCACTTTTGATATTTTTTGTTTTTGCCCGGCTGCCACTGAAAGTTATTCATGTGCCTGGTTAAATTAAAGTTACACCAACTCAGTGTACCATCTTGTGGTGCAGGGTGGTATTACGCCATCACTGACACAAACTGGAACAGAACGTTCACCTCCAAAGTAAAGGTTGTGGCTTATTTCTCCAACCAACATGCTTCAAAATGTGCAACTTTTACTTTGAAGGTAAACAGTCTCTGTTTTCTGTACTCTGTACTCAATTTCACCACTGCTAGCAACCAACCAAGGTTTTGGTTGCATCACTGTATCCCTCTTTGAGACCAAACCTTTACTCCACCTCGTGTCACTACCTCTCTCACTTCCACATCACCCCCTCCACCCACCCTCCCAGATCAGCTCCCTAAGCCTCTCTTATTTTACTGGATCACTAATTTTATCCCTTCTTTGCTCTCCCATCCTTCAATTTAACTTTCCATCTATTTCTTTCCTGCCGTCCTCCTTCACCGATTACAGTAAATCTGAAGGGCGAGGCAAAGAAACCTCAATCAGGCAGCCACAGGGGAAAGAAGGATATGTTTGTCTGAATATGTGTGTAGGTGTGTGTGCATGTGTGTGTTTCTTAGTGTGTTTTTTGTGCGTAGTGACAGCGGGATAGAGAGGGAGTGAGCTAGAGGGAGAGAGTGACAAAGTCTGTGACAAACAGAGAGACTAGGGTGGACCTTAGTAGTTGGCTTTAGCTGGCATTAGATGATAAGGTAGGTGTGTGTGTGTGTGTGTGTGTGTGTGTGTGTGTGTGTGTGTGTGTGTGTGTGTGTGTGTGTGTGTGTGTTTCTGGGTTTTTCTTTTGGCTTTCCAAGTAAGACTGCAACAGAAATGACAAACACACAAACAAGCACAAACAACATGAAACAGGCAAACAATAGATGCATGAACACGGACACACACAACCAAGAGAAAAACATCACATTCAAAGTTAGTGACATGATAAACAAACCGAGGATCATACAGACACACACACACACACACACACACACACACACACACACACACACACACACACACACACACACACACACACGCACTCTGGGGCCATAATCAGTGGGATGCGACGGGCCTCGTGCCCCCAGCTGTAAACCACAGGAGGGCAAACTGCACCACAACAATGCAGATACAGCAGCCTGCAGCTTCACATATCCACTTGGCAAACATGTAAACATTCTCTAGACAAACTTCTGTGTCAACAGATAATAACACTAGGGAATGCCAATACCAATATACACATTCGAGGGACGTAAAAGAACGCCCACAATACTGTCAGTTTTCAGCTCCAGCTCTTCTTTGTGACACGTTTCTTATCTCATAGGTTACTTGTGATTTACCAGCAGTATGTGATTTAAAAGAGAAAATGAATTTTACGTGTACATTTTGTGTACAATTGCTGTCAAACATAGCGACTACCTCTGAAGTGCGTATGGACTGAAGGTAGTCCTCAAGAGTAGTTCAGCTTTTTGTTAACAAAGGTCAGAGACGTGAACCAAGAGCGCACAGTATCAGGTACGGACAGGAAGAATATTCTAACATTCAGGCATCCAGTGATTTCCAAATGGGTTTCCATAAAAACTGGAAGACAAACAGCCCTATCCTAATTTTTTATCTGCTGTTAAGATCTGAGTCTCAGTGTTTATCAGAATTTCCAACTGATCATAGTTATGTCATATCTCATTGCATCCCTCTGATTCTCAGCGGTTTACCTAAAAATAATGTTTGGTACTCATAAACACATCTGTATATTTGTACTGATTACTTCACTAGGCCTACTGAGAAAAAGAGAAAAATGTGCAAATTATTCTATGGCCAAGCTAAACTTTTATGACTATGTGCAATATTACAGTCAGTATTAGCACTAAACATCTGACGAGTGGAGGGACACATAAGCCAATCTGACGGTTCCGTCATAAGCTCATCTGTAGTCGTCACACATAAAAAGCTTTGAACCACTGCTGAAAATAACAGCATCGCTACATTTAGCCGCACAAATACTCACATAAAGTGCGTATGTTAAGCTAACGTGGGTGCCATGTTTGTGTGAAAATACAGTCCACATAGAGTTGTGCAAAAAAAAAAATGCATTAATTTGAAGTGTCATGACTAATAGTGACAGTGTTACTGTGGCTGTGCGATTACATAGGTGATAAAACATAATTATCCTAAAGGATTAATTAGGATTAGCTGGAGAACCCTGGAGCATATATGTCTGTATGAAGATATATAACTCCCACATGACCTTACTCACCCGCTGATGCTGTTTGCTAGTTCAGACAGCGCCATGAGTTTCTGTATTGCACATAATTACTTTTGTGCTTTCAAATCACACTTTTCTTAGCACTAATGTGGATTTCCTTTCCCTCAAAGAATCCTCAAACAAACCTACATTTGTAAATTAATGGCTTTTCCGTGCCCTCTACTCCATGCTTTTACTCTTTGCTTGTCCTCATAGAGTTCTGCCTTTCGTCTTCCACCCCACTCATCCTCACGCTCTGTCCACTCTCACTAATGAGCCTTAGAGCTACAGGCATGACCTCCATCCTCTTACTGTCCTTAAACAGAGGAGCCTTTGCACTGATAATAGAGAGTCAGTTTTAAAACTGTAAAGGCACAATTTTCTTTTTTTTAGTTATTCTTTCATTTAAACTATTGAAAAACAGGAAACTGAAGTGCGATCGTAAAGCAGCTGAAGTCCTTGTGTTATTGCAACAAGCTATTTTGGTCCCTCAGGCCTGTAATGAAAAAAAAAATCATCCGTTTTAAAACATAACTTATTTTATTTAGAAGAGTTGACTATTAAACCACAAGCTTAGATAACACAACATGTAATTTCAACATGACACACTTCCTGCTGGATTTCATGTAAAACCTCCGTGCCCGAGTGTGCAATCTCCGTGAACAATTCAGATGAGTTTCTTCACACTTAAATGGCTTTCAGCTGACTTGGCATATAAAGAATAATGTTTTATGGTGGATATTAACCAATTTTAAGTGAATTCAAAGAAATGAGGCAAGAAGGAAGGCAATGTAATGCTGATAAATTGAGCTGCGGTAATGATATCTGCCATTTTTAGACACCTCCGCTGCAGCAGTTTTTATCATGCGTGGTGCAGAGACGTTTTTTTTAAGAGTGCACATTTCTGAATACACAATTCAGCTCCTTTGAACCACAATGTGACCAACTGCTGTATTCTGGCAGGCTTTATAAATGCATGTTTCAATTATTTATTGTTGTACATATCCCCTTGAAGATGAATTGAATAACTGGAAGAAAATGCATGGATCAGTGGATCAATCTTTACATGAGAAAAATAAATCCCAAATTGCTCACTGTGTCTGGAAACATTTTAAACTGAGTAATTCTGATATATCTTAATCAGATTCCATCAAAATTTGCTAACTTAAAAACATCAACAGTAACGTGGTTCTGAACTACATTATTGTGTAATGGGATTTAAATGTAATATACTAGAAGGCGAAAAGGATACATTACCACCTTCAAATGAAATGTAATATATTTCTATCAGGAGCTGACAGATGTTAGACAAAGGCTAGATGCTAACTGCTTATTTGTGTACTCGGCTCTAAAGTTATACTTAAGAAACACTTTCAAAATCACCATGAAAAAGGAAGAATTTCCACACAAAAGATGATTTTTTTTTTTCCCTCCACCTGGCTGAACTGAAAGGGCCAATTTAAAAAAATGCCTGCCTAAAGATGATTGATGTATGGATGGTCCAGCAAGTCACCCTGAAGGCCTTCATGTCAGACTGTGTTTTTGTCTGGGCGATGATCACAGAGCAAGTGACAGGGACTAACCTGGGGGAATTTTCTGAAACTCAAGTTACAGCCCAGTGGTTTCAAAATGGTGTGCAGAGCGACACTGGTGTTCCGTGATACAAGTCCAGGTGTGGCATGGGATTTAATGACATCAGATACACAAAAAGTGAATTTGTGTCAGCTTTGTGTGCACTTATGTCCCCTTCTGTCGGTTGTGATGAGTCACTATCTCACAAGTTATGTGAGTGAAGAAGAACAACAATCGCATTCTTCTGTAGGCAAAACCACAACTAACTAACAATTCAGATGACCACTTAAAAAACATCACAAAGGCTACCAGCCAGTGTTACAGCTGCAGCTGGACCAGAAATGTAAGCAGCCCTTTCCTGTCATCTGTCAGGGGAAGTTGGCCAAAGCACTTACTCATATGGTATGATTGTTGGCGTTTTCTCTGTTTTCTTTTTATTATTGTAGGGTCTACCTTACAATATAAAGTCCTTGAATTGAATTGAACTGAATTAAATTCTGATTTGGGCACTGGCCATTCTTTTTAACAAATCATCCATCATAGGTTTTGAAGCAAATTGAGGTGTATACACACAAGGATACTGTTATCATTTAAAAAGGAAAATTATCTTCCCTTAACCTTGAATAATTCTGAGTCTAACTGGGGCACACAAATAGTCGCGAATCAGAGAAAATGCCATATTCTCACACTGTATTACTATCTTTAAGTGAACAAAAAACAAACATCTGAGCCAAAGCAGCTTATCGTGATACATAATAAAATCTCCACTTATTGGCAAAAAGTGTTAAAAGAGAAAAGTAGCAGTTGACTTGGTGTTTAAGTCAATACAAGTTTGTGAAAATCTGACATCAGAGGCTTTCAGTGATGCAAAGACAAAAACAAGGTTTTAGTGTGAATCAAAGCACAAGTTTCTCAGGTTACGGGAGCTACAACCTACCAGATGCTCTTTGCAAAGTGTTATATAGTTATATTCCTTATATAGTAACAACAATAGACTGACATTCAGAAGTCTGTGGGGGTTTTCTGCCCTGCAACAACTTGCCGTGAGTGGGCAGCCCATCAACTGCAAAGGGAGTCCCCATGTGACCAACACATCTGTCAATCTAAACTTTTCACTTTCAGCAGGGAAATTCCCTCAGGCTTCTATTGTGAGTGAAGTCATGAAAGAAATAAGCAGAATACAGGCATAAACGCACACCTATTCTGGACACCAAAACAAACATTCTTGTTTAAATGTGGTTAAATGAGGTGAAAATGATCTACAGATCAGGAATATCAATCACATAAGAAAAGTGTTTTTGTGCTGGTTTTCTTTAGATTTTTAGACTCATTTCCCCCACATTAATACTGTAGCAGTGTATAAGCAACTTACTGTGTGTATCTGCATGTAGATCAGTGATGTTATCACACACGTAATTAGTGAAAATCTTTCTGCTCTCTTTCTAACATGTCTCATCAGCCTCAGAAACAAAGTTCACTGATAGATGAATCATTTAGTCTTTGTGCTCAGCTGAATATACATTTATCCTTGGTTTGATTATTGCCCTTCACCTTCTTGTTTGAAGAGGTGAGCAAATCCATGTCTCTCGCTAATTAACTGAGTGAATCCATATTTACTAAATAATGCAAATGGCATTACTAGGACTGCCATCGGCATGACAAATAAGCAAAAACACGCGCAGTTTCACCACGTGGCAGTTCCGCTCAGTGAGCCGTGCAGACAAATGAGCCTTTCTGAACCTAAACATACAAACACCACAGTTCTCTTGCTTCTCGGTGCTAATTACAACTCCAAATGGATATTTTTTTGTGCGTGTGTGTGTGATCTTGGCGAGGAGTTCAGGGAATCAAAACACTCCTACCTGCCTCGCCAGAGAGCTGAGAGACACTGTTCTGTGTGAGAGCCACTGATGCTTATTACTGATTCACGCTTTGACCTAGAAAGCAGTTAATAGTGTACGCCGAGCCGGCATGGCACTTAACTATACGCTAGTGAGAGGGATGATTGGATAGCACGCATTAATGTTATGGAGCTCCTACGTGATTGAGTTTGTGCGTGCAGTGTTATACAGTATATCAGCATTATCTGGTAGGAACGGTGCCAACATCTGCAGTTGACTCACCTCTTATTTTTTATGGACAGGTTTGTGGCTCTCGAGTGCTTTCAAATGTAATGTAAAATATAACTGTATAGAAATATTAATGTTGTACTTTTGACAGCTTCTGTACATGTACACAACGACTTCACTGCTTAATGTAGAATATGATATTGTTGTTGTTGGCTGATCGCTGACATTTCATACACGTTTGATATTGTTGTCAAATATTTAGTGTAACACCAGCATGGCAGGCTGGATTTGACAGAGAAGTAGTCCTGTACTTGAAAACATTTTCATAATTTTGGATATAAAATTCCATCTGTTCCAAAAACTGCTTCTGTTGTTCTTATATCTCAGAAATTAAAATGGTGAACAAAGATTAGTGTAGCTGAAATGTCAGTTATAAGATCAGTTGGTATGGTTACACCAAACTTCTTTAATTTTAACACGTGGTTTTGTGGCAAAAGTTCGAAAACTACAGTAAACATGCTCGGTAACTGCAAAACATAAATAAGACAGAAAACTTTTTACCCCATCTTCAAAATCCTTTTTTCCTATTGCTCGAGGTTCATCATCCTTTATCTAAACCATCTCAGCCTTCCTTTTTCCGATGCACTCATTTTTAATTCATCCCTCCTGGTAACTCCCATCAAAAATCTTCAATTTTTCCACCTTCAGCTTTGCCCCCTATCTTTTTGTTCCTTCAAATTTATTCAATAAATCTTAAGAAATATATTCTAAGTCAATTATAATTTCTTTAACATAATCTGCTCATTGATTTTATGCATCACCAGTCAGCGTTCCTGACATTTAATCAGACGAAAACTAATCGTGTATGATTTCCTGGCAGTAGGATGACTTTTCCCACCACAGTGGTACAGTGCACGAATGTAAAAGTGAAGCTAAAGGGCTTCCTGCTGGGGCTGCTGCTCTCACCCCAGACACACATAATGGAAGGCATCTTATATATACTATAATGCTTTGTCCATGCAGCTATAGAAGGCTGTAAAAGGCTTGCTGTATATCAAGGATAGACTTAAATGTAATGTTATGATGGCAAGCACCAAAAGAAATGAATTATGTCGCAGTTCCAATTTAGTTAATTCTAATCTATAGAGAGTATTGTAGGATAAAGACCATAAAATATCCAGTGTTACATACTGGCTGGCTGTAAAAATGAAAGTAAAAGTGCAATGTAAGGAAATGTGTTTATTAATACATTTTTAGAGATTCAAGTTATCCAAAGCCTTAAAATTTGCCATTTTAAGTCTGGTAGGTTAGTTGGGTTAATTTAGATTCTTTCTTTAGCGCTTTACTTGGTCCCTATGGACCCCAAAGCACTACACTACATTCAGTCATCAACCCATTCACACACTGGTGATGGCAAGGCTGCTGGACACTGGCGTCACCAGGCCCTCTGACCACCAGTAGTGGGCAGCAGGTGAGGTGTCTTGGCCAAGGACACAACGGCCAAGACTGTTGGAGCCTGGGCTTGAACCGGCAACCTTCCGATTACAAGACAAACTGCCAACTCTTGAGCCACGATCATCACCTTCAACCACGATCGCCACGTATTGTCAGTAATGGTCCTGCATTTGGTATTGGATCAATACCAAATTCTGCAGTATCGCACAGCAGGAAGAGGCCTCGGAGACCACGGTTAATGGGAGCTTTGTTTTTTCACTTTGCCCTCACTCACTTTTTAATTTTCCTTTGCATTTTACATTTACTCAGTTTTAACAACCAAAATGTAATTAATTAGGTTATAATGTGCAGAATTACAACATTAAGCTTGACTGTCCAAAAATAGCAGAACTACTGTCTTTAAATAAGACACCAGAGTTCCTTTACAGCTAAATGATGGACCTGTATCATTGTTGCCATAACCTAGTGCTCAACATGGCTCAGACACTTTGTTCACCAAGTGTGAGACACCAGGGGTTTTGACAAAATCAAAGTGCAATACTTGAAGCCCTGGAAATCGGAAAAGGCTGCTCTTAAATTAGCATGTAGTTTGCATTTCAGGCTTTGCACAGTGCACAGAGAGAAGAATTGGCCAGGACATCCTGTCAGAAGCCCAGCAGCATCCAGAACTTTCTGCAGGGGTCAGCAGCTGTACATTTGGCAAACACACACACACACTGGCAGTGGCAGGGCTGTCTGAACCAAGGGCAGAAGGAATCAGTGATGTGTTGTGGCCCGCTGTGCCACCCGTAGGATCCTGATGCAAAGAGACACCGCCTGCCACTGTGACACATGCACTCACCAAGGGGTGAGAAGTTATCAATGGCTGCTGCAGGAGTGTTAGATATTGCAGTTTGTTTTCCTTTGCACAAGTTGGGTTGTGAAGTGAATTTTCATGCACGTGGCCAAGAAGTGGCTGAGTCATTCTGTAACCTTATAAAAACCCCTGCAGATGTAGTGAAGCCAGTTCAATCCATCAAGTGGCAACGGCATTAAAACATACACTCATAAACATATGAATGTCTACCAAGAGTAACATATACACAAAAAAAATAAATATGCTCATGAATAAATTTGCCTATAAATGGGAGTCATGTTACTTCCACACACACAGTACAAATATACAACACTTACAAACACAAACATGCCAAACTGGGACCGATTCATGTGTGCATATTGGCATGCATGAAGGCACTAGATGAAGAAATAAACACGCTAACACTCGCATGTAACAGTGTGCAGAAACATACATCATAGCACGTTAGCCGCTCATATGCACACCACAGATGGGCTCACTCGCTACCTCGGCAGTGGTTGAATTGTGAGGACACGAGTCATCTGTTTGTCACCTACATTATGCATGGAACACTGTGCCGGCCTCCACCGTCCACTTAATGGCGGTTTAACATCAAGCAACACTGCTTTAGTTTGAGTCAGGGGACTCGGGGAGATTAAGAAGCACCTCTGCAATAACTTTGGGGAAAATTTTGAATATAAAGAGAGGAAAAAAATGTACACAGTGTAGTTAATCAGTTCTGCCGCTAAAAGGCTCTTATTCATAGCAGGAAACTCTCAGTGAATAGGCCCCATTCACAGCAGCCATTCTGACCTGTCTTAGCAGGGTAAACACAGGTGTAATTTATAACATTAATTATAGTTCCATTCTGTTTACTGTGTGTTCCAGTAAGTCAGTAGATACCCTGGCCCTGGAAGCGTATCTGTTTATCTGTCCATTTATTTTATACTGTTTATCCAGTAGACATGAGCAGGCTTTCCTGTCCCGTATCTTTATCTGAAAGATACCACGAGTTCCCAAACCAGCAGCTCTACGCTCAACTAAATGTAATGGTCATATTTATTAATTACCTGCACCTGTGTTAATCCTTGCAACAACATGTCAAAATGGCTGCTTCGTGTTGTGTGATGTTGGTCAAATGGCTTTAAACACAATACCGGCGCCGTGGAGAGGAAGACCATCAGATGTTTGAATAAAGGACACCTTGTTATTGTAAAGTACAGCACAAAGACAGCCGAGTCATCCAGAACTAGTCTGAAGTATAAAATTAAAGTGTACTATTATTAACTATTTACCCAAGCTAATAGCTACTACATCTGTAACAAAGGAGATACTTTTTAAGGCTGTTGCTTAAGGATTTTGTGGCATCCAAACGCTTAGAAGTGCACAAACTGCCAGCTTTACTTCTGGAAAAACTTCTGTTTTTGATTGAGGATCAAGTTTTGTAAGATAAGAATAAGATTAAGATACTTTGTCATTCTGGAAAGATAACATTTCCTTCAGTGACTCTTTATCAACTAATTGTAAATGGCAAAATAATAACAATAAAAAAAATAGGAATAAAAAGAGCTATACACAAAACAGGGATATATAAAAATTATTGTGTGGCTCAAGAGTTGGCAGTTCGCCTTGTAATCGGAAGGTTGCCGGTTCGAGCCCCAGCTTGGACAGTCTCGGTCGTTGTGTCCTTGGGCAAGACACTTCACCCGTTGCCTACTGGTGGTGGTCAGAGGGCCTGGTGGCGCCAGTGTCCGGCAGCCTCGCCTCTGTCAGTGCGCCCCAGGGTGGCTGTGGCTACAATGTAGCTTACCATCACCAGTGTGTGAATGTGTGTGTGAATGGGTGGATGACTGGATATGTAAAGCGCTTTGGGGTCCTTAGGGACTAGAAAAGCGCTATATAAATACAGGCCATTTACCATTTACCATAATATATGATAATTATGTATAAATATTGTTTTCTGTTTTAATGAGAATCTTCAAAGTGTTGATAGCTACAGGCTGCTTAAAGCTGCAGACTACGAAGGCAAGAACACAGTATCTTTTTTAAAAATTTTGTTTTAATGGATTACAGTGTTTAAAAAAAGCTTGTGATAAGAAGACTCTTTGAATTTAATGCAAAATCTGTGGCTGATTATGTAAAGGAAACACTGTTGCCTAAAATATCTATTGTGACGTTTCCCTACTTAGATAATCACTAATTTTCCACTTGGCTCTCTGCTGCAGCACACTGTGCAGCTCTTTCCAATGGGAACAATGTGTAATTCTCTGGCGAAGGCAAAAAGCAACAGCTGACCTTCTCTACACCTTCCTGACCAGCATCCAAAATGGCCGCCCCCTTCAATATGTCATCTTGGCATGGCATTGCTCTCCGCTCCATTGCTGAGGAACATGGGATTTGGGGTGTTTCCCCTTTACGTTGCACGGTGTATCCACAAACATATGGATACACACACATTTCTCATGGAAAACAAACAGGACCGTCAGTTGTATCTACCGCAGGCTGAGCTGCTGTGGGTCCATTAAATTGTTCAGCTGCATTTGTTCTGCTATATCATTAATCACAACACTGCTAACGCCTGCTGCAAACATTGCAGGTGTGCGTTTCTTAACCCTGCACACAGGCATTCATCCAGACATGTTTAGTGCTGTTGTTGTGAGCCCGAAGGATTCACACTGGTGATTTTGTCTGAGATGCAATGAAAGGTGGAGCTGAAAGCCAGCAGATCAAAGAGACACAGCAGAACGCCCACTGAGACTTCCGTGAAGGTTACAAGGCGATTTTCAGCCAGGAAGCAGAACAATTATGATTCTGCTCATCTCAACTCTACCGGTGGAACAAATAGTCAATACCTAGAGGACAGCCATTATCTAAAATATGTGTTCTTTCTTTTAAAGTCAGTGAACAGCAGTTACACCATCTTTAGCTTCCATCACTTGGGTTTTATTCTCTGAATCAAATGAAATAAGGCAGGGTGTACTTAAAGGAGGGAAGTAATTTAATCCTTTAGATCACTGAAGAGAGCTTTGTAAGGTATAGTGCACTTTTGGCCTCCTCCAGCATCTCCCTCATCCATACAGTATTATATCCATACAGAGCCAAGCATACAGAGAGACATGCTTCCATATATGATATGGATATATTCACATGAAGACCATGAGAGGATACGTGTGGTTTGATATGATGGATAGGGCAAGTTAGTCAACTCTAATCAAATTTAACTGCATCTGTACATCACTGAGTTCAACATGAATCATGAGGAATCTTTTACTTTTTTTGGATAAACAGATTTTTTGGGCAAATATTTATTTTATAAATACTAAAACTGGACACAGATATGCACATGCTTCAGACATTTTTGGTAAAGGTAGACCAACATAAGTCTGTAAGACTAGTGTCAGATTTGAGCACACCACAAGTCTAGCATGTCACGAAAATGTAAAAAAACATTGAACTTCACAGAATACAAACAAGTGGAGAAAAATTCTGTCTGTATTGATACTTTGTTTTTGGTCATGACAATTGTTCAGATGTTTTTACGTGATTTTAAATGGCATGTTAGATTCTTGCTATCCAAAATAAACTAAAAACAAACAAACTCATTAGTTTATCTTAATACATCTAACTCTGAATAGGCCCAACTGGCATATAAAGCAGCCATGATCATATGCACTAGTTTAGGTCTAAATACCTTAACATTGCTTTTCCTCTGTTTAATCATGGGCAGTTCTTTCCTCTGTATTTTACAGATATGACTACTGCTGGTTTTTCTTCTTAGTTAATTGGTGTTAACAGAATTCACATGGCTTCCCAGGTGTAGATTAGTCCCTGATTAGCTGGCAGGAATAAAAGCCAACAGGACTTTGGATCCAAAGGACTGCGAGCAGGAACTTTTGTTTTCATTGACAACGCTGTGAAGTCCAGTTCAAACAGAACTGAATCAGGAAGTCATGCATTAATAAAAATTCAAATTCTGCTATTTATGTCACTCTTCCAGCTTATCCCATTCATCTAGATGTTTTCTAGAAGCGTAACTATGAACCTTATCTTTTTGCAGTCTGTACAGGACAAGCTTTATAGCCTGCTGGTTGTCGTATGCCGAGTGTCCTCAACAGTCCTTGGTCTCAAGCACTGCCAAGGTTTCTGTGGTTCGAATCCTGCTGGGACAAGCCAAGCGGAAAATGTATGCACTCACGATATTGTATGGTGCTGGAGATTAATAGCTTGTGGTATTTGGCCTGGTAGCAGTGAACTTCACTCAGAAAAATAAAGGTGCCAACTGGAACCAAAAGTGGTTCTTTAGACTGATGCCATAGAAGAACCTTTTTGGTGCCACAAAGAACCTTTCAAACAATGGTTCTTTGAAGAACCATTTCTTTCAGTGGTTCATTGAAGAACCTTTAAAGGTGCCCCAAAGAACCATCAAGAAATGGTTCTTTGGGGCACCTTTAATGGTTTTTCAAAGAACCTTTTTAAAAATGGTTCTTTAAAGAACCATTTTTAAAAAGGTCCTTCAAATGGTTCTTTAAAAGAACCATTTTAAAGAACCTTTTTTGAGTGGTTCTTTAAAAAACCATTTTAAATCTTTCAAAATAAAATGCATCATAAATTGAATTTGAGTAGGGCAAAATAAATACTAGCACAGCACAGACATATATTAATGGTTTGTCATTTTGTAGTTACCAAAAGACAAAAAGGCATTTTAACCCTCAGCACAACATCACTACTAATACATGTCACATATTAAGATAAGATAACCTTTATTAGTCCCACACGTGGGAAATTTGTTTTGTCACAGCAGGAAGTGGACAGTTATGAGGCAAAAACTGAATACAGTACACAACTGTACAGAATAGAATACTATATACAGTAGAATAAAATAAAATAAATATACAATAAGATAAGAATAGAATACAAATACAAATACTATATACAACTGAGTAAAAATACAACGATGACAGATAGGATTATTGCACTTAGTATTATTGCATATGTATGGATGTGTGTGCTTGATCAGTTAAAGTCTTTATTATGGAGTCTGACAGCAGTGGGGAGGAAAGACCTGCGAAATCTCTCCGTCCCACACCGTGGGTGCCGCAGTCTCCCACTGAAGGAGCTGCTCAGTGCTGTCACAGTCTGCTGCATGGGGTGGGAGATGTTGTCCATCAGGGATGACAGCTTAGCCGCCATTCTCCTGTCACTCACCACCTCCACTGGGTCCAGAGGGCATCCTAGAACAGAGCTGGCCCTTCGGATCACCCTGTTCAGTCTCTTCCTGTCCCCAGCAGAGATGCTGCCGCCCCAGCAGACCACACCATAAAAGATAGCAGAAGCCACAACAGAGTCATAGAATTTCTTCAGGAGTGGGCCCTCCACTCCAAACGACCTGAGTCTCCGCAGCAGGTACAGCCTGCTCTGCCCTTTCCTGTAGAGGGCGTCTGAGTTATGAGTCCAGTCCAGTCTATTGTTCAGATGAACACCAAGGTACCTGTAGCTGTCCACAGCCTCAATGTCCATACCTTGGATGTTCAGTGGTTGCAGTGGAGAATGCTTGTGCCTGCGGAAGTCTACCACCAGTTCCTTGGTTTTACTAGCGTTGATCTGGAGGTAGTTCAGCTGGCACCAGTCCACAAAGTCTTGGGTCAGTTAGTGTTTTAAACAGTAATAATTAAATATATTTGCTATACTATAAATAAATATATATAAATACTATAGCTACAGATAACACAACAAATAATACATGTATTGTTTAATTAATAAAACATCAGAAAGTGATAAAACACATTAGAAATAGCAATAGCTTCATAACAGACCAATAAATCAACACATTTTCATCAGCAGATGTTTGCATGTTCAGTAAAAATATTTCAACAAGTTTATGATTAAAATGATCAATGAACTTCAGCCTTACGCTATGTAATGTACGTTTCATGTTGTACTCATGGTCCTTTGTTAGTTCAGTTTAGGATAATGTCTCTGACGTATGTATCATATCAAATATGTCATATCAAAACAAGCCCACACCTGCAGTTGTTTCAGTTTTTCACTGGTGTTTCCTGTCAGCTGGTCAACCTCACTCAGGCAGACATCCATATCAGCCAACCAAACGACAAGTTCCTCCCTTTGTGCTTCAAACCCCTCCCACTCTGAGACAAGGAGCTGAAAGAGAGAGAAAAGAGTCAATTATAAAGAAGAGAGAGAAGTGAAACCCTCCTCAGAAGGTCTGACTCGCATACCTGCAGTTGACCTGTGATGGACTCCTGTTTGGCGTTCACGTCATCCCTCGTTGTTGCCAACAGCCGAGTCTGCAGGGTGCCCTGGAAGAGCTGAGTTAATGTTCGACTCGTCCTGGTCAGGCTCTCCAGCTGGATGAGCCGAGGTCTCCCCTCTCACCGCTGCCTCTGAACACAGAAACACAAATTTCATCTGAAGCAGGAGGTGCAGATTTTTTGTGCTATTCTTTTCTAAATCCAGGCTAGATCACGTGGAGGTATTTGGAAAACTTTTTTGGCCAGTGGACGACTGTTGTCTTGCAGAAAGTCAAATCAAACATATGCGATACACAATTAATTCACAAGAACACATTATAAAAAATAAGTCCAGTTCTTGCCTGATTTCAAGTGAAATCTGCATCAAAACAGGGTGACAGAAGTAAAACGAGTGCACAAAGCCTCACTTTGTAAAAGCCTGCTATTACAGTTCTCCTCTATGCAGACGACTTTCCTGTTTTCAAGGCACAACTTGGATCTGCTGTACGAATCTTATGGATACACACTAAATGAAACAATAGTGTGCATGACTCCAGATTCTGATCCCTCATCCTAATATGGTCCCAACATAGCAACAGCAATAAAGCAAATGTTGAGGCTTCAAAATACAAAGTCCATAAACCAATGGCTGACATGGGTTTTATCATAAGGGTGATAAATATACAGATTTCAGTCTGTCTTAGAGATTTGATGTTCATTTACCTGCAGATGCACTATACATACCTGCTCCATGGTTTTTCACAACATTTTGCACATCACTATTTAATACAGGAAGTAGGTGAACTAAAACAAGTCATCTTTCTTTGTGAGAGGACCATATTAATGAAACAAACCTCATCATAGGGAGCCCTAAAGATGCTCCTGCTGCTTCTCTTCCTCCTCATCCTAAGCTTCCTTCTCCTTGTCCTCGCCTTCCATCCAATTGTAATTCAACCTAATTGTGTTTCTCCCCCTCCTCTTCCTCATTTTGTTGGAGCTGTGAACACAATTAATGTGAATCTGGATTAATTTGTGCAAACAAGAAAAATCTACAGCTTTTTGGTCAGAGGTGCTCTTGTGATTTAAGCCGGGTAGAGTAGATTTATGTGTTGATGCTACCTGCTTCAGCTCTGGCTGCTGAGTGATATTTACACCCTGGCTGGATTACAAACTTTACCCATGTGCTGAACTTTGGCCCAGCGTTGATACCTCTTGTTAGTATAACGACCTCTTCTTAGCTTGTATGTATGATTTATGATGGTGGATAAATGAAATATAAAAAAAAATTAACTATATTACAAAAGAACATCTATCTTGGAAACATCAAATGACCGGAGCATAACTTGTCAACTAGTCCGAAACTAAGTTATGCAGGAACAGTCAAAGACACCTTCTCATGTCACATTTATATTCATTTCTATATAATTTGATTAGACAATAAAGAGTTATCTAATCTAATTATTCATTCAAAACTCTTATGCATAGCTGCATTTTATACAGCTCATACAGAATTCAAAGTACAGGTTCATGTGAGTATTTAATGTACGGCTCAGATCTACAGAATTTCAGAGTTCCTAGAGCAGACACAGAGCTCACGCCACAACAGGCTTCAGGCGCCATTTTAGTGACTTTAACAATATATTAAATTTTAATTTCGGTCTAGCTGACATTAGGTTATGTACGCAGCACGCAATTGAACCACATATTTTAGAAGCCAAAGGTTCAAATTAGCTGGGAGCAGCTTCACTTAATTATAACAGTGGTTTTGTTAAGAAAACAGTTGGATACTAAATTGCGCTGACATCAACGGCTAACGTATCTAGCTAATCGCTACTGTTAGCACAACATTAACAGCAAGCTACAATGACGAGTAACAAAAACAAAACAGTAATAAGGTTTTAATGAAAATGTTTTACCTTTTCCAACAGTCCCAGAATCCACAGCTTCAAAGTCCAGCAGGTACTGAAGACTGTTATCCGTTTCGCTGTCACTGTCCGTGAGGTTTTTTTTTCCCGAAAGGTCAAGGCCCGCCGCTCGCACACTCTGTCTGCGCATGCGCATCCCAACGACGGACCCCTCCGTCCGCTCCCGGGAGGTTATAGTATGACGTGTTCTGACGTCACTCTCTCTCTCCCTGTCATTTATTTGGCTCGAAACACATATTAACAAATTGCTCAGTGATGAACAACTACTCAGATCATTTACCTAAGCAGTGCGCTTTGTCAAAACGAAGTGTGTGTTCATTACTATGGAACGCCAGGACTGCCATAATGAATTAATTAAATACACCATTAAATAATTAATTAAATGTGGCAATAATTAATTAAAATTGGAATTAATTAATTAAATAAATAGTTATGACACATGTAATTAATTAATTATTGACACATTTAATTAATTATTTATGTATTTCACATTTTAATTAATTATTGACACATTTAATTAATTAATTATTGACACATTTAATTAATTATTTATGTATTTCACATTTTAATTAATTATTGACACATTTCATTAATTATTGACACATTTAATTAATTATTTAATGATATATTTATTTATTTCATTTTGGCAGTCCTGACGCCTGGCTCTCATCATGAAATAATTTTATCTGTCAGCCTCACCCATCAAACTCAGGGGGCGGGGTTAACGCTGATCGAGTCAAAACCATTGCTTTGGCCTGGTGGCCATTGTTTCTAGCACACAACAACCGGCATGTGGAAGCTAACAGAACTGAGCTTTGAAAAACCCTGTTTGTGTGTTACCAAATACCGTTTTAATATTTTTTTAGCCGAGAATGTAGTGGTTTAATCTTCATGTGTCTGGTCGGTTTGTCAAGATACAGCCTCTTTGCAAAAGTGTTTCGATGATTTCGGAGATGTCTGCCCAGTCTCACGGCAAAGCGTGGGACAGACCCGCTCGCCTCGCAAGCAATCCCACCGACAAAGCGCAGACCCCGGTACACAGCTGTAGTAACCCCCGCTGAGTTCTTTTACTGAGGTTATATTTATCGGTGTTTTATTTCCTGATGTTCTTATGTGTCCTACGTGTTTCAGTCGCCAATTCTGAATTCTAACTAACATTAAAAACATGTTTAAGGAGGAGAGAGAGCAAATAAATCTGTTTAACATCTGATCTTTGGGTTTTTGTTCAGTAATCAGCGTGACCTGTGTATAAACACATAAAAGAGATAACGTTGGTGTTTCCGTCATGTAGTAACTGCTGGCTTTAACTGTACAAAGGTTGTTCGACACTATGAAACACATACAGACTTCATGATGTTCGGCTAATATTTTTATTGTGAATATTAATCATGCTGACCTCGCTCTGTACACCACGCAGCGAGGTCAGCATATCCACGATATCCTCAGCTCCATGAGTTAACACAAAGTTTCCCAGCTGACTATCTAACTGCCAACTATTCCAGAGACGTGAAAATATACAGCATAAAGAAAAGTGTAAGAGACTCAGCAGCAGATTAGAATAACAGTTATACATTTAATAAATCACCAAATGAATCCAAGAAACGAGCAAACCTGTTCCGACAATTTGAATTTGTATTCCCTCAGCTGCAGACTCGCTGCTGTTTAAATGTTTGAAAAGGAAGATTAGATATAAAAAACGTCAAACATAGACTCAGTCTGCCTTCACATTTGATATGAGGCCAGCACGTATAGTGGCCTCAGCAGGCTATTACTGAAATACACGTGCTATATCATAAACTATGATATAAACAGGGAGGTCCTATTAACATGTTTAGTTTTAAAGGACACCTTCCTGCCTTTAGTCTCATTCATGAGCAGTATTAGTTTTCTTCTAACATCCAGAAGTCTGCACAATGTGTTTCATAGTTTGTAACAAGCCTTTGACAGGTAAACATAACATGACCGAAAAAGAAAAAAAAAAGAAAAAAAAAAAGAGAGAGAGTGTTGACATAAGAAGAGAAAATTCTCTCAATTATGGAGACAGACAAATGGTTCATTTATGTTTGATGTGTGTTTATTCCTCCCTAAATATCGTCGGTGAAGTTCGCCATGCACGTCAGATTTTCCTGCGCATTTTTATACCTCTGCCAACAGAGAGAGAAAAAAAATCACATTCTAACAGACAGCTGGTGCTTAGAATACAGTTGAATAACTATTAAAAAACAGATGATATTTAGATGATAGTTCAGTCTAACACATGTGCCAGTGAACCATTAAACGTCTGTGAAACTATGCAGTTATGAAACGTAACTTTAACCTCAGCCAAACCGATTTGCTCAGTTGTAAATAAAACAGCGAAGTAAACGTGACCCGACAGACAGAACCTGAGTGAATGAAGTCCAGCGTTTAACCACTGAGAGCTAAAACTCAGCTGAGGTTTGAAAGCTGTGTGCCGGTGATTGGACATCAGCCGCTGATAAAGCTGGCTCGCCAATAAAGTGCTCTGTAAGGAAACGAGCTCCAGCAGCTCTGCGCTCGGGGAAAACACTATATTTACTTATCTTGTGCAGAAAAATGCGCTGACATTGCGTTATATCGAGCACCGGCTGCCCAGTTAAACTGTGACTATCACCAGGTAACTAGGCGTGTTTCTTGAATTAGCAGCAGGTGTTAAACAGCTGACAGATGAGGAGGAGGATGCATGCAGGTAAACTGAGGGTCTGTTGAGCTGATCGCTGGTTTCGTGAGAAAAATGTCAGCTCGTTCTTTATGTTACAGAAGCACAGAGACACAAGACCAGGCGGAAAGAGACGATCGTTCGGTGAAAATGAGAATCTGCGAATGCAACATGTGGAACACGGAGAGTGGAATATGTAAACAAACCGGTTAACGTAACCCCCTCGGTGCACTCTGCATGCTAACTGTTAGCAGAGCTAGTGAAATCTCTGAAAACATCTGAGCACTTTTGCAAACATGTTCTATGTTGACAACCTGACCAGACATACGTCGCGACATTCGCGGCTAAAACACTGTTAAAAGTGTAGCTGGTGACAGAAAAACGGGGTATTTTAAAACTACACCACCACCATTGCTGCTTGTGATTTGATCTGCATTCTGGGATAACTGGCTGCCCCAAGTCTACACAAGCAATCGATTTTCTAGGATCGACCTGTTTTGACTTACTTTGCACGGCAACCAATCAAATGTTAGAGAAGCTGCATGGGCAGCGTTAACCCCGCCCCCTGAGTTTGATGGGTGAGGCTGACAGATAAAATTATTTCATGACGAGAGCCAGGCGCCAGGACTGCCAAAATGAAATAAATAAATATATCATTAAATAATTAATTAAATGTGTCAATAGTTAATTAAATGTGTCAATAATTAATTAAAATGTGAAATACATAAATAATTAATTAAATGTGTCAATAATTAATTAATTACATGTGTCATAACTATTTATTTAATTAATTAATTCCAATTTTAATTAATTATTGCCACATTTAATTAATTATTTAATGGTGTATTTAATTAATTCATTATGGCAGTCCTGGCGTTCCATACATTACACTGACATTCTGTTCTGCAATTGTTATTTACTTGTATTTTATAATTTGACTTTACATACTGCTGGGTGGTTTGTAAAGTTTACAATAACTAGTATTATCATTATGCTATATTTTCAAAAATATATAATAATCTCAAAAGCAATGCCTTGGAGTAGAAAATAGTAATGCTTTATTAAAATTTAAAACTAAAGTACAGTATTTGAATGTGTGTATTGTGTCTACTGTTTGCAAATATTTCTAACTTTTATTTGAATATTCAGCTTCCTACCATCTTCTCTTAAAGGGTAATTGCCAGGTATCCCGCCCTCCCCCTTCGCACACACATGCACACAAAGAAAACACACAGTATAATTCACAGCCTCATTATAGTGAATAAATATTTATGCCATTTACACCATCAAACTTAGATTGCTAAGGATGAAGAACCTTTTGTTCTTTAAAGAACCATTTGAAATAGCTGAAGAACCATCCACAAAATAAAAAGGTTCTTTGACGTATGATGGTTCTTTAAAGAACCATGAAGACATCTGAAGAACCATTTAAGAACCATAATTTTTCTGAGTGTTGCTGGAGAACGGGACATGAAGATGAGAACAGGATGATGGCGAGCGCCCAATGCTGCCCTGACTATGCTGCCAAGCTCAGGACCACGTTAGCCTCCGTATATTTCGGGGAAGTTTGTACAGACAGAAGTGAAGCACAGGGAGGTAGAAGCACGTTACAGTAGAATTATATTTTTTCTACTTGCTCTACTGTTGTTTAAAAAAGTAGATATGATGTTTAACTAATTTTTGTTTGTCCTGTTCTGATTTTAAGGTAAGTTCATCCAGAAAGTCAGGCAAGTGTTCATTCCCGAATGTCCTTTTATTTATTTTTATATTGATTTAAAGAAGGAAATGCTGTAAAAATAGCACAGCTGATTGAGTATCATGGTTTGTCTCTTTCTGACCTGAAATCCTTCAGAGGGTGGAATCCCTTTTTTATTTATTCCTACTTGAGCACTGAGTCATAACATGATTCATGTATCCTCCAGCAAACTCCTGACCTCAGCTGATGATTGTGGGCAATAAACTCACTAGTCCTGAAGCTGATTAAGGATTTTCCGGTTTTCATACAGCTCTGCTTTGTGGACACCCCCACACACCTAGAGTTTGCCTTCAGCATTTACCTCCTGCAGAGTTTACAACATTTACTATGTGAACTTTTGTCAGTTTTCCCTATACAAGTCTTCAAATAGCAACTACTGCTTTGTAGCAGCAAGGAAGCAATTTGCTTCCTTGATTTACTTTTTGAACAGTTTCTTCATTAAAACAAAAAATCTGTGAAATGACACAAATCTAAGCTATTCTGCCAAATTAAAAGATAACATGATTTATTTTTCAATTTTGCTAAAGTTCAATATTTTACAGATATTGGTTAAAAATACTCGTCTGAGTAGATTTGTATGAGATCCCTTCATAAAAGAAACCAGTAAATCTGGATACTGCACTGTTTCAGTGCTGAATTTGTCTTCATGTAGCAGTTGAATTGTTTAAAGGGAGACCTGTGTGACAACAGAAACACTGCACAACAACAGATTTCAGAAAGAAACTTCATAATAGATTTTTAGCCATTTTGACCTTGTTTTTCATCAGTTCTTCCCCCTACAGTACTAAAGGCAAAGTGCTAAAGATTTTGCTTGGGATACCTTCATATTGTGAACATTTGTGAAGCTACATGCAATATGAGTGTGGAGAAAAAGCAGTTGGGTTACTGTGAGTGGGGGCGTTAACTTCTACTGACTGCTAAAAGGTTTTATGAAGCTACCTGGATTATTCCACCTAAAGAGCAGTAGGTGGGATTCAAGAAACTGGATCAAACCATCATTGTTGGCAGAAGGGACCTGAGATTAGCTGTTTTTAACTAGTAATGGAAAATTGTGTTTAGCAGCAAGATTGAGACCATAAGTTACTTGACACTGGTCTTTCATCCAGTCATGACCAAGAGGGTGAGAGTTCCCTTCATCAAGGTCAAGGTCAAGGTCAGATTTATTTATATAGCACATTTCCAACAGCCGATGCTGCACAAAGGTCCCTCCTTCAGCTCTGGGCTGTCTCATTGAACTAGTTCGCTGCAGGCATAACTGTTGGCTCTCGGTGTCGGCATATATGTTCAGGACCTTTAAGCTTCCAGCCAGTGCACTTGAAGCACACTATGTATGCCTCACTGACTCTCACTGACCATTGCCCACAAGGGAAGCAGCTTTTGAGTCACGTGTCTGTGCCATGGGGATGAATAAAAAGAACAAATCTCTGCAGGAACCGGAGTAAAACTTATAGGAACTACACTCTGTATTCAACTGACTATCACTCTAGTGCTTCAGGTGGCTTTTCTCCTTTACTATTTCTATCCAAAAAAAGCCCTATTTTGATATATTTGCTTTTTTATCTGCATAATCTGACATATTTGGTCTTTGCGATAGTAGCATTTTCTCAGCTAAACGGTGTCCACGTTCTGTGCAGTGTTTAACTGAAGGCTAGTTTAAAGAACTGAGCAAATACATCCTCTGTAAGATGCCAAGCCACCGAGAAGAGAGAAACTCCAGGGGAAAAAAACAGGAATAAAAAAGAAGCCAACTGCCACAATGCAGCGCTAATTAGGTTGCAGATGTGAATTGAATGGCAAGTGCCTCAATTTTGGGGACAGTTAAATGTGTCACTGGCAGGAAAAGAGAGAGGCATCAAATTAGTGTGCCTCGCTTATATCCCTCCCAGCTGAATAATGAATCACTGAGGACATCGGGAACGTATTAAGGTGCAATTTGAACATAAGCGTCACATTAACAAATACCTCCCAACAAAACTAGGACCTCAAGCCACAACAACAGATGCACTAAACTATCAGATTCTGGGTATGTGTGGTGAACATTTAAGAGATATAATGATTTGTTTAGATGGGGGAAATAATAAGCAAGTTGAAAGGCAGTTTGTTGTTTACATGATTTATTTGTGCATACCTTGATGCAAATAGTCTTAGGTGAGCCTGCCTCTCAGATTTAAGGGTCAGAAATGAGGTGAATGAAAAAGTAGCTCCTGTCAGACATTTATGAGCACGCTGCCCAAGGATGCAGACATGAATAGATTTCATAAGTCTCTAAAAGAGAAGTAGAGATGCACCTTTGCTGTGAAGGTCACTCTCTCTATAGGCATTCAGACTATCACTGACTCAAAGCTACATATATTTTTAGTGTAATCGTGTCACCTTCCTGACTACTGACTGAAAAAACAAGTAATCAACAACAGCCCGAGGGCCATGCTGCTCTTTCTATTGCCACAGTGATCGTGACAGAGAATTGACAGCTTTGTTAGTGCACAGTTTGCACGCCAATGCTGGTTTTTGTCCTCCAAGACAATAGAGAAGATATCTTCTAAATCCATATCTATAGAGCTACAAAGAGACTTGTCCCACATGCCAAACGAGCAGCATAAAAACCTTGACCTGTCAGAGCAGATAAGAAACAGGACAGCAGCTGTTCAGGAGGAAAAAAGAGTTTATGCACTCGTATGCTTCAGAGGTAACAATTTCAGGCAATAAAGTGTGTCTTCTTTAAAGTAGTGCACAAGGATAGGGCTGTTATTTTAAGAAAATATTTACAACTGCTGAGATTAAAGTCATTAAAGTCAAAATGGGTGCATAAAAAAGTATAAAAGTATTTAAAAAAAAGTATAAAGTCATACATTTGCCAGAAAAATAGTTATAAATATATAAGAAAAGCTCAGAAATTCTCCTGAACTGAAGCTACACATTCATCAGAAACGCATTAACTGGCTTTACGTGGCACATTTATCACACCACAGACGTGAAATGCCACACAGTCACTTCAGTGTGGAGGTGCATCTGTGTGGGTTATGTAACTAGCAGCATCTTTGCATCTGCCCATTGCCTTGTAGGTGTTGTTAAACAGAACCCATCAGAGCATCCAAACAAGTTTGTTCTTTTGTCCTGCGAAAGATCCAGTACACACAAATGTCTGCTCAGGGGAATTTCTGCCTTCCTGGCTTCTGAGTAGTAGGCTTTCATTTGATTCTGTCGTCTACTGCAGGCATAGCAGTAAGCTTGGTGTCTGCGCTGTGATGAGGTTGATTCAACCTTTTAAACTGAAATCTTATAGTTACTTGACAAGAAACTACATGTTTATCTCTCAAATCTATCACCAACATTCTCAGTGAACACATACTGCTTGTTATTTTGCATCCAAAATGTATGTACTCATGAAAACTTAAATACTGCATGTTGATTACCAGCTATTTGTAAAAAAAAATAATAATAATTTGTGTGAAATGCCGGTGGTGGAAAGTGATTTTTGTGTTTTTAAAATGTACTTTTTTAGCTGGTCTTTAAAATTAAACAAGAAGAAATGCTTTAAAATGTTTTAACAATAATGAATTTATGTCACAACCTCAAATCTATATTGCATCAGTTACGTTGTTTCCGATTCACATATATCTTCGCTGTCTCACAGCTATGTCACTAATGAATGACGATCTTTGATATTTGTACCTCTTAACAGTTCGCTGAGCAGCCTGTAAATGCAGCAAACTGCCATTTTACCTCCAGAGTTACAGAAGGAAAAACAGGTTTGAGATTTCAGACCTTTGAGTTTATTTCCACGTTAAAATTTAAGATACACCGGCAGGAAACAAAGAACTGGGGAGTACAATAAAGGTTTCATTAGAGCTATTCATTTACCAGCAACCACAGTCCATTAGGCTGAAAAATGTATGTGCGCTCACTCCCCATATAGGCTCACTCTGCATCAATCACATTAGTTTATATCTTTACTAAACTTTTACTTCATTTATCTTCAATGCAGATATCGTTAACATTTCCAGGGACATCAAAGACTCACAATAGGCAACATTTACAAAAAGGAAACAGAAGAAATCCTAACAGGAGGTTACACTTGAAGGCTGTTGTGTGTTCTTGTGCTTGTCAAGCTCAGCTCAAAGCTGAGAAAAACACAATGAGAGTCAGAAGACGTGATGAAGAGCATGCAAATGAGAGAGGGAGAGAGTGATTTGCAAAGCAGCACTGATGGCATGCTAATGTAAAGCTGCTAATTAATGAGGGTTCTAGCTGGTGTGAAAAATGAGATGATACTGAGTCACGTGACATAAGAAGTTTTGATTAATTAGTTTTCTTTTGTTTTCGCTGTCAGGGGGCAACACTTGAATAACGAGAGAAACGCCAAAGTGGCAATACGTCAAAGAGGCCTTATGTTTGAGTCGGCAGATTAAAAACAATACTGCCAGCATCAAGTTAACTAAAAAGCCACACCAAAGGGGCAAATCTCTGCTGTTGCAAAACACCAAGGGTCAGTTTTCCCTTCGCTATTTTGTAGTGTTGATAATATGAGTCATCTTGTTGATTTTGATTGGATTATAAGAGAAGAAATAATCCTTCTCTCACAAGATTCTTAACAAAAGCACTTTGATTGGAGCAGTGCTAGAAAAAGAAAGCTGTACTTTGAAGGTCCTTTTGCACTCAGGTTACTATAAGCTATATGCACTTACTCACAAAAGTGAGTGCATCCCTTACATTTATGGAAATATTCTATCATATATTTTCATGGGACAACATTGAAGATATGACACTTTGATGCAATGTAAAGTAGTCAGTGTACAGCTTGTATAACAGTGTAAATTTGATGTCACCTCAAAATAACTCAACATGCAGCCATCATTTGTCTAAACCACTGGCAACAAAAGTGAGTACACCCCTAAGTGAAAATGTCTGAATTGCGCCTAAAATTTCAATATTTTGTGTGGCAACCATTATTTTCCAACACTGCCTTAACTCTGTTGGGCATGGCGTTCACTAGAGGTTCACAGGTTGAATCATCTTCCACTCCTCCATGATGACATCATGGAGCAGGTGGATGTTAGACACCTTGCCTTCCTCAACCTTCCATTTGAGGATGCCCCACAGATGCTCAACAGGCTTTAAGCCTGGAGACATGATTGGCCTGTCAAGTATCTTTACCCTCAGTTTATTAAGCAAGGCACTGGTTTTTTTGGAGGTGTGTTTAGGGTCATTATCATATTGGAATACTGCCCCATGGCCCATTATCTGAAGGGAGGGGATCATGCTCTGCTTCAGTATATCACAGTACATGTTGGCATTCATGGTTCCCTCAATTAACTGTAGTTCCGCAGTGCCAGCAGCACGCATGCAGCCCCAAACCGTGACACTCTCATCACCATGCTTGACTGTAGGCAAGACACACTTGTAATTGTACTCCTCACCTGGTTGCCGCCAAACATTCTTGACACTATCTGAACCAAATAAGTTCATCTTGATCTCATCAGACCACAGGTAATCCATGTCCTGAGTCTGCTTGTCTTCAGTAAACTGTTTGCAGGCTTTCTTGTGCATTATCTTTAGAGGAGGATTCTGGGAAGACAGCTATTTGATGCAGTGTGCAGGTATGGTCTGAACACTGACAATCAATCAATCAATCAAGGCTTTATTCGCCACGTGCAGGTTGCCCTGCAGTGAAATAGGACCCCCCCCCCGACCTTACACACACAACACAGACATCACATGGGGATACAGGTCGGAGATCGGTAGCGTTACAGAAAACAAAGACTGAAATATACACTACAATGAGAAAGTACAAGAGGAAAAAAAGAGACCTCTACTCATGCTGGGCTCCTGGGAGGACAGCATGAGAACAAGAAACAAAAAAACTCCTCTGCACAAAAAAACACAAAAGTCCACAGCACAACAGTATGGAACACGTGACAAGCCACAGGGTCGGGTGGGGGTTGAGGAGTAATCCGAAGCAAACACAGCAGCCATCCTGCCCAGCGCTACCATTCCAGCGCAGGCTCAGACCTGCCGTCTTCCCAGGAGGGAACAACCATCGAAGGCGTTTGGAAAGGGAGGGGGGATGAGTGAGTGCGTATCAGTGTATGTGTATGCGTGTGCGTGTCCAGAGTTCAGCTGAGACAGTGTCCTTCGCCCTGCTAGGCTAAGTAAACAGTCTTCAAGCCAATCCAGGTGGCCTTGCATGGGAAGGAACAGACTAAACACAGTCGTTATCAGGGTGTTTTTGTTCGGCTCCAGCCTTGCGACCACAGCTGGCGCCGAAAGGGTCTCCGCATGAAGGGATGGTGCTTTTTACTTTAGTGCGAACAGCTCATACGAATTTCAAAGCTGTTCTGACAGTCCGACACTGGTCTCTCAATCTCCTGTTGGAGAGCGGTAAGCTTCTCCATGATGTTATCAACCTTGCTTCTGTGATGTTGTCATTCTTGTGCTCAAAGAGCCGATTCTGAGAACTCACGACCGCAGTGAGCCTCCCCAAGATGTGATCCAATTTGTGCTCAGAGGTCTTGTTCTGAGTATTCACGGCAGCCGTAGCCTCTCTACGATCTTATCCGTGATGACTCAATGAGCCCATTTTGAGAAACTCACGCCTCTTCCCATCATTTCAATCCCAGCGGGCAGCCTTGTGGGGGTTTGAACAGCCGGTTCCGCTTTCTTAATTCTTCGATAAGTCAGGGCCAAGCCAGCTCCGATCAGCAAGAACCCTGTGACCATGGTTCCGAATAGGTAGATATCTTCAGCACTCAGGCTAACCCAAGCCCAAACCTCCCGTTAAAGGGGTGTCAATTGCATTTAGGGACCAGTTGATAAAATCCACAATTCCTCTTTTAGGTTTTAGAGAACAGACTATGAGAGAGTGTTCCAGGGAAAAGTAATACAAAAGATAAGATAAGATAAGATAAGATAACTCTTTATTGTCATTGCACAGTCATACATAGTACAGTAGTACAATGAAATTGGAAAAACTGTCCTACGTCGGCACTACATATAACACAACACGACACGATATGACACATCACAACGTAACAAACAACACAACACAGTATATTAACTTAGTATAAAAAAGAAGAATAAGTGTATGTGTATTGCACACTGTTATTATTGCACATTAATTATTATTGCACCTTGTTATAAATATAAATATTATTGTTATCGTTTTAAACATTGTTACCTCCCCCTAAAAAGTCCAGGGAGGTATCCAGTCAGGTCAGCTATTTACATTGATCAGGGCTATTGCCCTGTTGTAAAAGCTGTCCTTGAGTCTATTTGTTCGGGACCTCAGCAGCCTGAACCTCCTGCCAGACGGCAGCAGCTTAAACACCCGGTGTCCTGGGTGTGTGCAGTCCCGTAGGATGCTGCGTGCCCTCTTGAGACAGCGAGTGCTGTACAGGTCCTTCAGGGAGGGAAGAGGATGTCCAATGATTTTTTGGGCCATGTTGATGACCCTCTGGAGTGCCTTTCTGTGTGCTGTGGTGCAGCTGGAGAACCACACACCGATGCAATATGTCAGCACACTTTCAATGGAGCAGCAGTAGAAGACGGTCAGCAGCTCCTTCTTCAGGTCCATTTTTCTGAGGATTCTCAGAAAGTGGAGACGCTGTTGGGCCTTCTTTAAGACCGCAGAGGTGTTAGAGCTCCATTGGAGGTCTGTGTCTATGTGCACACCCAGAAACTTGAAACTGGAGACCCTTTCCACGCACTCCCCGTTGATGCTGACAGGCTGCAGCTCGGACTTCCTCCTTCTGAAGTCAACTACCAGTTCTTTTGTTTTGGTGGTATTGAGGTCCAGGTTGTTGTCTGCACACCAAGACACGAGACTAGACAAGGACATAAGAGGCTAAGCAGGGAAGCTAAGGGAGAGGAGGAGAGGAGAAAAGTGCGACCGCCTTCATCAAGAGCAAGAGTAGAAAAAAAAAAAAAGGGTGACCCTCCATGCCTTCAAACTCTGCAGCAGTGTTGGCAGCACTCATACGTCTATTTTCAAAAGACAACCTCTGATTATGATGCTAAGCATGTGCACTCAATTTCTTTTGTCGACTGTGGCGAGGTTTTGTTTTTCTGAGTGGAAACCTGTCCTGTTAAACTGTGGTCTTGGCCATGCTGCAGCTCAGTTTCAGGGTATTGGCAATATTCTTATAGCCCAGGCCATCTTTATGTAGAGTAAAAATTATTTTTTACAGATCCTCAGAGAATTCTTTGCTATGATGAGCCATGTTAAA
The DNA here is from genome assembly GCF_057381915.1 of Diplotaxodon limnothrissa. Taxonomy (NCBI): domain Eukaryota; kingdom Metazoa; phylum Chordata; class Actinopteri; order Cichliformes; family Cichlidae; genus Diplotaxodon; species Diplotaxodon limnothrissa. The sequence continues at coordinate 9,418,865 of NC_140597.1, read as the reverse complement.
CTTCCAGTGACCAGTATGAGAGAGTGTGAGAGCAATAGCACCAAATTCAACACACTTTTGCCTCGTTTGCACCTGAGACCTAACGAATCACACGACACCAGGAAGGGAAAATGTCTAATTGGGGACAATTTGGACATTTTCTTTTAGGGTGTACTCACTTTTGGTACCAGTCGTTTAGACAAATGATAGCTGTATGTTGAGTTATTTTGAGGTGATATCAAATTTACACTGTTATACAAGCTGTACACTGACTACTTTACATTGTATCAAAGTGTCCATGTTGTCCTGATGGGTTCTGTTTAACATTTACAAAAATGTGAGGGTCGTACTCACTTTTGTGAGATACTGTACATATATTATAAATAGAGAGATTTCAGTCTCCAATTTTATGATGTAAGTACTCACGCTCTTATTTTGACAGTGTGGTGTTCCTGCCAAGCTTCAGGCAGCTGAGTGATCTAAGTTGGTCTGACATCAGTTTACTCCACATCTGACATCTTCCAGGTCCATTTAGCCTCCTAAAACCTGATAAACACAAGCTTCTCTTCCTGGGTTGAACATGGCCAGCCACCGCCATTCAACCCTGAGGAAAAAAGGTTAATTTTCCGACTGAGCTGCTCCTGTCACTTGCATTAACATGCTAATTCAGAAACTGTGTAGTGGCTCTGTGTTGGTATGTATACAACTCCAGGCAGAGAGTGTATCTCGTCCTGACTCGTGACCTTGTGTGACTCATTGTGACTCTTGGACATCGAGACTGTCAGAAGGTTTCAGTGAGCTCTGGCATGACTGGTACTGCTGTCCAGCTCAGACACAGGAAGAACAAAAAAAGCTGAATATGAGTGGTGAGTGGTTTCATATTGTGTGTGTGTGTGTGTGTGTGTGTGTGTGTGTGTGAGTGACACTTTGGATCAGTCCCACAAGACAGATTTCTGCTATATCTGGATAAAATTACTCACTGAAACCCGGTACTCATCATAACTGATGCTTAATACCTTCAATACCTGGAAACATCAAATCTGCTATTTAGCAACTTACACATTTTAACATTTTCTAGTAACTTAATATATTCAATACTTTGTCTATGAGTATCTACAATATATTTACCTCCCCTAAGGAGTTTGTTTTTTTGGTAGCTGTGACAGGTGAGAGGCACGACAGGACCACGGTTCTCTTGGTTTCAGCATGTTTTATTTACACACGCACACAACAACCCTCAATACAGGACCCGGTACAGCTTTTAAGCTGGTGAGGCATGATTGTAGATGCCACGCTGGTGCGTCCATCTCACCTGCAGTGGAGTCACAAACCACTTTCTGCCACAGTAGCGTTTGCATCGTGTTTGTTATTCTATCTGTAAATATGGAAGCTTGAAAAGTTTTAAATAAATTCTGATAAAAACCTTTTAGGAGTGCAGAGCGCGGTCATGTTAACAATTCATTAAAATCTTGCTTACATCCACCGAGGTCTCCAAGGGTGTAAACAAGTGTCAGGGATGATTTGTGACAGAAGGATAGCAGCGGGACTTAAAGGGGAGGTCTACAAGATGATAAACCTGCTATGAGAGGGTGGTGCTGACAAAAAGACAGCAGGTTGAGCGGAAGAGTTTTCGTTGGGAGATACCAGGATGCACAGAATTAGAAATGACTTTGTCAGAGGACAGCTGAAATTTATTGGTTTGGAAACAAAGAGAGGAAAGGCTGAGAGGGTTTGGACATGAGGATTGGATGAATTTATTGGACTAGTGATGTTGAATACGGGGCTGCCAGGCAGGAGGAAAAGAGGAAAACCTCAGAGGAGATTCATGGACGTAATGAAGGACATGCAGAGAGTTGATGTGACAGAGGAGGATGCTGGAAGTAGGATGAGGTGAAGGCAGATGAGCCACTGTATATCTATACACAACATATTATATTGTCTTATAATCATATATATGGTTAGAAACATCAAGCAGCGATCAAGCAGCTGCTCCTGTATTCTTTCTCCTTTCAGCTCTTTTTGGCTCTCCAACATCTCCTAAAGCCTCTTTAGCAGCTAAATGTTGCACTTGCTCATGTCTGTTTCCTAAATTTGCTTGCCATTTACTGGTGGGTAGTGGTGGTATTATCACTGAAAGCAGCTTGTTTGCTGGGATAGGAAGCAAGAGTTAGTCTAAGAGCTGAGGCTGAACCAAAATTAGTCAAGTTGTGGGCTGCAACACAAAAACGGTGATTTAAAAGATGCCTAAATGTTTCTTTGCTGTAGGAGGCGGAAGAATTGTGTTATACTTGTCCTTCTGTTTCAAAATCTGATTTCAGATTACACCTAGGATTACCAATACAAGGATACTAAAATTCAGTTTTACTTTGTGGTTAAAAAAAAACAAATGACCACCTCAAAAATTGCTGTGCTTTGTGGTTATGCAAGTGAATGTTATACTTTTTTCAGATTTATATAAAAGGGTAAAGGGCACGGCTTAATGTTCAGTTCATAAGATTATATACAAATGTAGTGAAAGAAAGTAACGGGGACTACTGATGCTAAAAGATGATTCCCTGCAAACAAAGATTCATGAATATTTCCTTCAGCTTCCTGTTTGCCAAATAATCTGTTGCTGCTTGAAGAATTTTGTGGCACTTTGGGTGATCTGTTTTATTGTACGTGTTTAATTCATGTTCCATGTTCTGCCGTTTAAAGCAAAGCAACACCCTGCTACAGTGATAATCCTCTGCGCCACTCGAAGGATCAGCACACATGAAAACAGAGTACTGTAAGAGTTCTTGGAAATGCTTTCGCTTCTGCTTTGAGTACTTGATATAATGCACACCTGAGGGAAGTTGTGACAGCCTGAACACAGATAAAAGAAAGATGTGCATCAGTGATGTTGCTTTAAAATATATTTTTATTCATGCTTTCTCTTTGGATTGTATGTTAAATACATTTATATATATAATAATGTGAGAACAAAAAACATGCACAAAATATATTGTACATCAGACACAGTATCTGTCAATAATGTTCAAAGAAATGGCAAGTAGCTACTCCGTTATTTACCAGCAAAGCCTACAATGATCTAATCTATTAATGATACGACACAGAGTTTGCAGGCAAAGCAAGCTGCATTGGATCATTAAGCGACAGTTAATAATGTGCTAATGTGCATATACGCCGACTGTAAGGTGGCAGAGAGTTAAAAAATGGTTGTATCCATTTACTAGCTTCATAAATATTACCCTCTTCTTTCTTAAATCCAAAGAGTTAGCAAGGTACAGGTAAGTTACCTGTGAACTGTAGTTGCTGCTGTGAGCTGCTGATAATCTAGTTTTGCTCTCTTTGATGGATCCATGAGGAAATACTAAATTTTGTCTTCCTGTTTGGAAGATTTGTGGTGACCACGCCATAGATCAACTGTTAAACACTTACGCTAAAATGATTAATATTATAATTAAAATATCATAGCGCTCTGTAATATAAGGGAAAAAAATCAAATGAAAACTCATTTGTTGATTTATTTTGTCGTCATGAACATGCAAGTCCTCCATCATTCACCAGGGGGTGATGCAGCACCCTCAGCACCCCTAATTCCTCCAACTTTGGGAGAATACTGTCTTTTTATGGTTTGTGTGCGTTCCTGTGTTGTGTGGTATCCCATGCTTATTCGAAGACATTGTAATTATCCAAAGACAGTCAAATGCATGCCCTCCATATGCACTCTCCCACTGGGACTAGACGGGCTCACTAAAGAACATAATTACCTTTTCATGTGGGAAATCCTTTTATGTAATTTTATCAATGTTTGTAATAAAGACACCATAAACTAGCACTAATGATTTTCCCTCAGAGTTCCAGTATAGAACATCCATCTCTGTTCTGCCTGTCCTCGCTGACCTTACCTCCACAGCATCCCATGATACATCAGCACACCGGCAGATCATTTATAGTCAAGCGGCTTTGAAATGTGTTTTGATACAGCTCTGTTCTTAGAGGTCAGAAAATTCTCAATAGACTCCCTGACTTCATCAGATTTAATTGAATTTGTTTGACATGATGAATCCAAAGCAATAGAAGTAAGAAGCAAAAATATATTTATTATTAAATGCTGGTTTTTCTGCCCTTCCTCCGTTCTGAGGTCACACATCAGAGAAACAGCAGCAGGTCTGCAGCTGGAGGTGATTGTGTATCTCACAGAGGAGCACTTTTATCAGGAGTGACACTCACCAACACCACTCCCTTCACACATATAATGTACCTGAAGTGTGGTCTTTTAAAGGGCTGAGTCCACCCACTGCTCAAATAATTGAACTAAATATATGATTGGTTGAAACCAAGCTATGAGACATGAAAAAGCCTGTTTTTCACTAAAATTCCCTTATGTTTAACTTGCTGTTTATTTAGCTAGCAAACAAGATTTTAGCATGTCAAAGCAGGAGTATGCTGCATTTGTTTAGTAGAGGGGACAACCGTCTCTGTACTACAGTCAGGGGTTAAAGTGTGTAGCGCTGTAGCAAGGCGAGAAGAAACACTTTGAAATAAAGTTGCCTAATAAAATGTTACAGGCTGGGATCAGCTGACCTGCACTGCTGCCCTTTGTTTAGCTAATTAAATTCAACAAGATAGATGCAAATGTATCACAATCTTTTTTTTTTTTTTTTTTTACCTTCTTGACATGATAAATAGTATAAAAGGATTCAGTGAGTGGATCTAATCAACATCATCAGCTGGAATATAAACTAATATCTGCTACCCTTGATGTAATACTTGATGTACATACATACTCAAGCTAACCGAGTCTGTCCGCACTAAATGGCGTAGTACAGTACTTTCATGCAACCTTTGAATAACAGCCAATGTGTCTGCTAGCTAAATGTTCATATTTGTTTTATTTGTTGAGATGTTCAAGAACTTGCTTTAAGTTACCACTAACAAAAAAGGTCACTCCATTTAGCACCATGACAAAAAAAAAAAACCCAAACAAAACATTTGCACCATGAACACATCACAGCAATAAGAAGGAAAGCAGGCAGTGAGATGATTTTCTTATTTTTCTTGTTACTGAGCAAGTGTCTCTATGCTGTAAGTGGATTCCCAGTTGTACCACCCAATAAATTAACTTATTAGTACAGTTAGTTCATCAACAGACCACCTAAAATAAAGCCAACTGTGGTTATGTTTGAATGTAACCAAAAACATTGTTAGAAAACTCCTCAATTGTCAGATTTGTCAGGTTTTAACATGTAAAGTATGACCCATTTCCTTCTACTCTATATCCAAGGGGAAAACATTGATATTCTGTGCTGCTCCTCTTCCTCTGCCAGCCAAGGTCACCGATATGGATGAGTCAGCATCGCAAGCCCTGTTGTCACACTCTACTTCCTTTTTCTCCCCAGGAGAAAAAGGATGTTTCTCGACCTCTTTCTTTTTCTCTTGATTTTTTTTTGGTTCCCTGGTTTCCTTTTGTCTGCTGCTCCAATCTCTCTTTGATTCTCTCCTTCTTTCACCTTCACCCTCTCCTATTACTCCATTTTCTATGACGTAGGTATTAAATTTCTTGAAAGGCAAACAGAAAAATTGAGGGTATATCAGGCCTCCGAAAGTGTGCTGACCCGAATTCTGAGTTTGATTCTTACAATTTTCTTGTCCTCTTTTTTCCTGAGAAGAACTTCAAAGAGCTGTGGGTTAGGCAGGGGACCAGTCACCCGGTGAACATCAGAGGACCTCTAGAAATACTCAAGCACCAAGAAAGCCTGAAAGCGTGCCAGAGCATGCGGCACGATTAAGATTCAGTCAAGACGAAAGGCATGATGGGATTTTTATGCTGCAGACAGTTCCACTTTTCACACCTAACTTAGTGGACGTGTCACAGCAGAGGTTGTCAAACTGAAGGTCAAGCCAGGCTTTAAGAGGGAAAAAACGTCATTTAATGGAAGTTCTTTTCCTTTATGAAAAGCCATTTGCAGCCACATGACTTTCTTAGGATTAATAGTGAAAGTGAAATAAAGTAAATGTGTGCTGTGCAGAGATAACCTTTCGGCTTGTTTTTAGTTGGATCGCTGTCAGCTACACCTACTTACCGTACCGCTCTCACAGTGGGTGACAAGTAGGAGTCGTCTATTTGGAGAAAGGTGCGAGCCAAAAACATTGTTTACATATGTGTGAGCTTTTTAAGTTATTGTTGTCCTCTGTAGCATACAAATAATAAAACTTTTCATTTTCACATTATCACCTCATCTTTTTTTTTTTTGAAAGGTGTTTTTTTTTTAAGATCCATGGGAGAAAAATCTAAATAGAGGACACATGAGGATGAATAACAACAAAAAATGCTCGACCAACTACACAAAACCCACAGATAAACAAACTAGAAATCAAAGAAACTCAAAATACAGAAAGGAGCATGAAGAAGGGAGAAGGTGATGCAAACAGGACCGACTGACGGGGAGAGGGCTGATTGAGGAACAAGACACAGCCAGTGCAGAACATCGAGAACAAAGACAGTAACACTCGTGGGGGAAAATAACCTTCAAAGAGTGCATATCTGGGAAACATGAAGCCATAAATAGGAAAACACAGAAACTAGAAAACCATTAAGTATATGTGGACCATAATAAATTTTAAGACTTGACCTAGCCTTCCCGTTGTGTTCGGGTCAAATCTTTACAACCTTAAACACTCATAAATATTGTGTTTTACATCTGAAGGCCTTGTGATATCCTCCACACTATGCACTTGAACATATAAAAGTGACGATCACCTCTTTCACTGAATTTTGAGTGTTTTAATCAACCTTGTTACACCTATTGTCATGACTGCGTGCAGGCAGGCAGGAAAATGACCCAATATGCAGACTCACGGAGGTGGAAAGTGAACTGAAAAACAGCTTTATCGCTGTACACAAACTGAACTTAACTGAGATTACAAACTAAGTATGCAGGCAGGCAGATAGACAGACAGAACACACAGCTGGTTGAGGGTGCGACGTGACAGCGAGTAGACACTAAATACAAAAGGGAAACAGGGCAAAGAGTAAACACCTTGGACACGCAGCTGACATGAACTACAATGACAAGACGGAGGACAGAAAAACAGAACCTGACGCACACAGACTGAACACTACCAAAGTAAAACAGGAAGTACACAGACTCGAGGACATGGGCTTCACACAGGGACATGACTGACTTGAACACAGATGGAACAAAAGAACGAAAGATCTAGAAATACAAAACCAAAACACAGACAGTAATAACCCCGCAAATAAACAATAAACAAATCAAAACACTGTGTGACACCTATGGTGTTCCCGGTCAAAAGTGACAGCCATAGGAAATTATTAGGAATCCACTCACTTACTTACTGAATGGCCCACTGAACGACCCCCACCGAACTGAATTCGGTGGCGAAAAATGTTTGTTGTGCTAATTTAAGAGCTGTTAAAACATACCAGTCAACTTCCACTGGGAACACGGGGCGGGAGGTGAACGCGACAGGAGGGCTAGTGTTATAGGTTAAGCACAAACGCTAAAAACAGCTCTATTGGGAGATGAGTGCCTGCCTACCAGCACATGTAAAGCTCACTAAATAAGAAGTTCTGTTGTTATTTGTTCATGAATTAGTATACTTAAAGACAGTAATGTATGCACACTGTCTAATCAAGTATAATGACAAGAGTATTTTGCAGGTAAGATAGAAATGCAAAGCGAGAAATCAAAATGGCGAGCAGCTACAGAGCAAAAGCCGAACTGAGGCTCATAATAAAGCTACTAATGCGTTTCATGAAGTGTAAAGCAATGGTATAAATCCAAATGCATCTTCTGCAAATTCACGAGTCTGATAATTAATAAGGCCACCCTTTATGATGGAATACAGGAAACATTTTATTGCATAATATCACATTACATATCATTTCAGTGGAAGATTCTATGGAGCTGAAGACAAAGAGAGGGGCCATAATTATTCAACAGGCTCTGATTCACAGTATGAATCAGCTCGGCTGTATCCCATTACCAACTGTCGCTTTACTTCCAGACAGGATGATAAGTCAGAAAAATTCAGGAGTGGAAAGTCAGAGTTTCTATTACTCTCGGTGCAAAGAGTTAAAATATAGTTTAGCATTTGTATTAATCTCTTTCTCTGGCAGTCAGACTTGTTCATTGAGGCCAGGTTGACTTCGAAATGTCACATTTTTTTTTACGTTGTTTTGCGCTCACCCAGTTCCCAAGTCTGAATATATAAAATATGAAGAGCACCTGGTCTCTCTGTAGAAGTGTAATCATAGGAAATAAATTCAAGGGAACGATATCACCCCGTTGGGATTTTAAAATTTAGAATTCACTCTTTGAACCTTCACTAATGAGAGACAGAGAGACTTTTTAATCTTCGAAACAGAAGCAGTAATTTGTGTATAAGGATGCAGATTGTTCAGGAATCTTGATGGTAATGTTACTGCAAATATTTACTGAGGTGTAATCGCTCCATCGTGTCCGGGTTCTGCCCCAAGACCTCCTTCCACACCTCACCCTAAGAGGTGCCCCAGAGGCATCCTGGTCAGATGCCTGAACCTCTTCAACCCAAGGTCATTTCCACTCGCTCTACCCATGTTCTTATTCTTTCCATCACTGCTCACAGCTCATGACCATAGGTAAGAGTAGGAATATGTAAATTGACAGCACATGTAATCCCTGAGATAGCTTAATATAAGACAAAGAAGTGCAGTTCCAGCAGTCCCAAATTTTCACGATATAGAAATGCTGCTGTAATAAATAAAATACATTTTTGAATATGGTTCTTTCAGCTTAAGTTTTAAGAAATAAATGTGTAAAATTACAGAAACAAATCTGGCATCACACTGACCACCAGAAAAAGATGTAATAAGTATTAAAAAAAACATTTAAAAGTCCAAAAATTTATGCTTTCCTTCACATTCACAAGTGATCCGGATTGAGTCCCTGGTCTTATTTTCAACACCCAGGTTTTAGGTGGTTTACGTGGACCTATTTTTTTTTTTTTTTTTTGTGGTTGTATCAACCTAAAAAACATGTTTATAAAATTTCTCTGTTATCTAAGATTTAATAATTGTCAGATATATTTTAGTATTTAGTGGTAAGTCAGAAAGCTGGTTCTCAAGTCAAAATACTTAATGAGGAGAACTATTGTTAATCAGGTTAAAGCTTCCCCATATGGAAAAGATATATATAAATCTTATAAAGTTTGTATCTGTCTTGTGTGAAACTTGTATGAAAAGCATATAAGTGTGAAAACAGATATAAGATCCCTTGAAAAAATTATATAATGAAACTTGTATGTTTTGGATACTTACTAAAACAATGTATGAAAGTAATGCGAAAGTGGCCACTTTCATGAGTAAATCATGTAAGCCTTATATGATTTACTCATGAAAGTGGCCACTTTCATGAGTAATCACATATAAGTTTTTACTATTTCTTTTCCGTATGGGTCTATGTGATGGAAAATGTGCTATAATGAGACTGATCAATGCTGGCTCCCAGTCTAAATTAGTGGCTATTGACATACTGGTGTTAGGGACAACAGGGAAATCGTGTGCACTCCAAGCCTCAGGGGGTCATGGCTGTTATGGTGGCACATAAAGGAGCAGCAGCAAAATTGTTCTGTCAGCAAAGTACAGTGTGCCTTCCTCCATTAATTAGTCTATAATAGAAATATTTAAACTACAACTACCTCAAAATGACATGAGTTGAACATTGGACTGCAGACAAGCATATAGGTCAGCAGATTAAATAAAGTAAAGTGGCAGTTGTTGTTTTTCACACTTGTAGCTGCAGATTTATAAATTGCAACCTCATCTGAGTCATGCAGAGCTCCACAGTCCAGCTCTATATGCATGCACGGTCTTCGCCCCTGCATGACCACTCATGCTGTGCGAGGGATTGGTATGAATTGCATTTTCATATTTCACACACTCAAAATGCTCCAAAGCTGCACAAATCCAAACCACGGGTGACGGCGTAGAGGTCGGCGCGATCTCATGTTTGAGTAATGGTGTTAGGTTATCATTGAAATCAGATTTCCCTCACGTGATCGATGAGTATACTCAGGGAGTGGCAGGGGAAGATGAGACTGGAGTGATAACGCATATCAGGATACCATGAATCCATCTAGCTAATTCCCAAACCGAAGCTCTCCAAAGCTGTCAGGAGGCACAGAGGATTGAATCACAGCCCCTGATATTAGAGGCAGGAGGCAAAACTGGAGCTATAAATCTAAAAGCATATTAGGGGAGGGTGAAAGGCAAGCAAAGCCTAGGGTCTTAGGGATCAATATGCATGTGCATAATACTGACAACACATACCCGAGGAGGATCTCAGTGAGCTCGGGTCCATTGGCTTTTTCATAATTCCTGTTTCAGGAGGCGACAGCAGCTTCACGGTGCTCTCTAAGGAGCTGCAGGATTTGAAAAGATGACTTTCCAAAAAGGTCATTCCACAATTTGGGATTTAGACTCTGTTTACCTTGGCTTATGTAGATTGAATTTTTGAATATCAATTTATAAAGTCAGCTTTTCATTAATGTCAATGCAGCAGAGAACTGACTCTTTGTGATGCCCCAATTCCTTATTAATAAAGTAAACAAGCTGGCTTATAAAAAAAGTTTGACCCACTTGAAGAAGTCTGTTAAACTGTAAACATCTAGCTTTTGCTCTCTTTAATCATCTTGCTGGGATTTGAATGCTGCAGGCTTAGATTCTTAATCTCACTGGTTGGTTTAAAACGTCTAGTTGTATTTATTCCTGTATTTTAAATGATCACAAGGATCTTTTACTTTAATGTTAGCCTTTAGATGTGATGGGCTGTTCAGGCAGATCGGGATGTGATTATGGCAGTGATTGGATGATTGTTTTTTAGATGACAGATGCAGAAATTGGTTAAAGTGAAAGTCATGTTGGAAAAGGCTGTTGTCCATAACATCAAAGAGTCTGTCTGCTGAATAGCTGATGGGGAATTTTATCGCAGAGCTGACGAGGGAGTTGCATTAGCATCTTTAACCATGTGGGAAATATTAATTCTAAACGTAAATGTAGGAATGCTGGATTCTCCTAAACATAGCCCCTGGCTGCCTGGTTATCGTTGATGAATATTATAAAGCACGAGAGTTTGTTCATCTGAGCTGTAATAAGAGAAAATGAAGGAATTTGTTAATCAACCTGTTAATTAGCTCTGGTATGAATTCTGATGTGTTAGAAGTCACATCTCACATATGTGGAAAAAAAATGTATAAATAGGACACGAAAATAAAGCGAATGTATTCAGGAATATGTGAGGAAGGAATAATTTACATCTACAGGTTTGTACAGCTTGTTTTTAAAACACTTTTTATGATTCAGCCCTGAAAGTGACTTATTGGTAGTTTACACTTTTACAGTTTAAGACATGAGGACATTTTAAATGTAGCAACTGCTGTAAAACCATGTTTTTAACATTAAAGTGGCTGAAATATGTAAAAATCAAATCGTAGACTCTATAGGATATTAACATTGTGCAACGCTGATTTTAGTTTATATGGACATACAGCCACAGGTCATCATGTTAATAAAATATTTGTCTACAAAAAACAAATTTCTCCGTTTACTATCTCAAAGCAAATCTCTTGCATGGCTCCCTGGGTTAACTTGTCTTTCTTTGCTGTGTTGGAGCACATCCTTGATAATATTCTTGTCAATAAGTGTCATGATCCTGGGTCCTTTTGACCCAGCATTTTGTGTTTTCTCTTCGATTTTGGTTCTGTTCTTCCTTTGTTTAGTGTTTACTCTGTTCTGCCCGTGTGTTCCTGTTTTATTGTGAAGGTCTGCGTCTTATGTGAGTGTTTTCAGTTTGCCTCCCTAGTCTCGTTATGTTAATCACTCCCAGCTGTGTTTCCCACCTGTGTGTAATCTCCCTGTGTTCTCTGAGTGTATTTAAGTTGTATTTTCTGTCTTAGTAATTGCTGGTTCGTCTGTGTTGTTTCCCCTTGGTCTCCCTGCGTCTTCCCATATGTATTTCTCCGGACCTCCCTGCATCCTCGTTCTGGTTTGTCTTATTAGTTTACCCAGTTTAGGTTTCCAGTTTCATGTTTTGTCGCCACCGCTGTTTGTACTTACCCACCCCTGTTAATAAACACTCACCTGCACCAGAGCTGCTGCCTTTTGGGTCCTTCCTACATTCCACACGGCTTGCCCCGGCAATCCGTGACAGTACGAACCAGCCACCATGGACCCAGCAGCAGTAAATCCGTCCGAGGAGCTCCAGGACGACGTTACATATAACGTGGAGATTCTCCTCGGGCTGTGGCTTGAAAACCCTCCAGAGGAGCTTCGCCGCACCGTCGAAAGCCGGCTACAACGGCTCTTTTCCGGCCTGCCATGGCTTCTGAAATCGCTTCCTCCGACCATGCAGGCTTTTCTCCAGCACACACCTCACCTTCTCTCAGCCACTCCTGCCTCGCTGCCCGACTCGCCGGATGTGATCTTCCCCGGCCCGTCGGAGCCGTCTGCGGGGAGGAAACGCCGATCGCGCCGCCGACGCGCCACCCCACAGCCGGACGTTCGGACTTCTAATTTACCGGCTGTGGTGAGTGAGGACTCTGTGTCTTTTCCAGACAACGTGACTGTTCATTCAGGGGCTGTGTTTTGTGTGGCGGATGTCAACGCGAGCTGCGTATCGCCTGTGCAGCTACTCCCAGCTCAGTTAGCTCCCTCGCAGCCACCCTCAGCTCAGTTAGCTCCCTCGCAGCCACCCTCAGCTCAGTCAGCTCCCTCGCAGCCACCCTCAGCTCAGTCAGCTCCCTCGCAGCCACCCTCAGCTCAGTCAGCTCCCTCGCAGCCACCCTCAGCTCAGTCAGCTCCCTCGCAGCCACCCTCAGCTCAGTCAGCTCCCTCGCAGCCACCCTCAGCTCAGTCAGCTCCCTCGCAGCCACCCTCAGCTCAGTCAGCTCCCTCGCAGCCACCCTCAGCTCAGTCAGCTCCCTCGCAGCCACCCTCAGCTCAGTCAGCTCCCTCGCAGCCACCCTCAGCTCAGTCAGCTCCCTCGCAGCCACCCTCAGCTCAGTCAGCTCCCTCGCAGCCACCCTCAGCTCAGTCAGCTCCCTCGCAGCCACCCTCAGCTCAGTCAGCTCCCTCGCAGCCACCCTCAGCTCAGTCAGCTCCCTCGCAGCCACCCTCAGCTCAGTCAGCTCCCTCGCAGCCACCCGTGTCCCTTTCAGCTCAGTCTCCCGAGCCACCCGTGTCCCTTTCAGCTCAGTCTCCCGAGCCACCCGTGTCCCTTTCAGCTCAGTCTCCAGAGCCACCCGTGTCCCTTTCAGCTCAGTCTCCAGAGCCACCCGTGTCCCTTTCAGCTCAGTCTCCCGAGCCACCCGTGTCCCTTCCAGCTCAGTCTCCAGAGCCACCCGTGTCCCTTCCAGCTCAGTCTCCAGAGCCACCCGTGTCCCTTCCAGCTCAGTCTCCAGAGCCACCCGTGTCCCTTCCAGTGCCGCCTGTAGCGCAGGCCCCAGTAGCTCCGGTTTCACTCATTCACTCCATGCAGGGAGAAAGTCTAATATCACCTCAAGGGGTTTTTCGTGGTTCAGCCGCCATTGGCACAGTTTGCCGCTCCAGGGCTTCCCCAGAGGCTAGGTCTCAGTCCCCATCTGATTCTGGACCCCTGAAGTCTATGCAGCCACCTGAGAACTGCACCATGTCAGCGTTGCCTGGGCAGAGCCAGTGCTCAGTGCATTGCCAGTTGCCTTCGTGTTTGCCAGAAGACTCCATGACTACTGGCTTAGTGTTGACTTCCGCTGGAGGGTCCGAGGGACCGCTCCGGCCTTCGTCTCCTGTCTCCGCTGGAGGGTCCGAGGAGCCCGTCCAGCCTCCTGCTGCAGCTTCATCATCCTCGTCTGGTCCAGCTTCATCATCCTCGTCTGGTCCAGCTTCATCATCCTCGTCTGGTCCAGCTTCATCCGAGTCTTCACCCTCGTCTGGTCCAGCTTCATCCGAGTCTTCACCCTCGTCTGGTCCAGCTTCATCCGAGTCTTCACCCTCGTCTGGTCCAGCTTCATCCGAGTCTTCACCCTCGTCTGGTCCAGCTTCATCCGAGTCTTCACCCTCGTCTGGTCCAGCTTCATCCGAGTCTTCACCCTCGTCTGGTCCAGCTTCATCCGTGTCTTCAGCCTGTGCTTCGCCTGGCCCAGCCTCCGTGTCTTCAGCCTGTGCTTCGCCTGGCCCAGCCTCCGTGTCTTCAGCCTGTGCTTCGCCTGGCCCAGCCTCCGTGTCTTCAGCCTGTGCTTCGCCTGGCCCAGCCTCCGTGTCTTCAGCCTGTGCTTCGCCTGGCCCAGCCTCCGTGTCTTCAGCCTGTGCTTCGCCTGGCCCAGCCTCCGTGTCTTCAGCCTGTGCTTCGCCTGGCCCAGCCTCCGTGTCTTCAGCCTGTGCTTCGCCTGGCCCAGCCTCCGTGTCTTCAGCCTGTGCTTCGCCTGGCCCAGCCTCCGTGTCTTCAGCCTGTGCTTCGCCTGGCCCAGCCTCCGTGTCTTCAGCCTGTGCTTCGCCTGGCCCAGCCTCCGTGTCTTCAGCCTGTGCTTCGCCTGGCCCAGCCTCCGTGTCTTCAGCCTGTGCTTCGCCTGGCCCAGCCTCCGTGTCTTCAGCCTGTGCTTCGCCTGGCCCGGATCGCCTGAGTGGCCGCCGTTGCCTTCCGCGCGGCCCGGATCGCCTGAGTGGCCGCCGTTGCCTTCCGCGCGGCCCGGATCGCCTGAGTGGCCGCCGTTGCCTTCCGCGCGGCCCGGATCGCCTGAGTGGCCGCCGTTGCCTTCCGCGCGGCCCGGATCGCCTGAGTGGCCGCCGTTGCCTTCCGCGCGGCCCGGATCGCCTGAGTGGCCGCCGTTGCCTTCCGCGCGGCCGGCCCCCGGACCGGCCGCCGTCGCCTGAGTGGCCGCCGTTGCCTTCCGCGCGGCCGGCCCCCTGGACTGTTTGGGTTCCTGTGCTGTCGGCCCCCTGGCCGGCCCCCTGGTCTTTTCTGTTTTGGACTCGGTTTTCCTGTGCTTTGGTGTGCTTTTCTTTTGGTTTTGGACTTGTGTTTTGTTTTTCTTTTTGTCTTCTGGCCTTCTGGTGCTCCTGTTTTGTTTTGCCTCGAGCCCTCCGTCCTAGACCCCCTCCGCCCGCCCTGGTCGGGTTGTTTTCTGTTTTGTTTTTTTTTTTTTTTTTTTTTTTGTTTTGTTTTTGGGCTGTCGGGAGCCAGCCCTTGAGGGGGGGGTTCTGTCATGATCCTGGGTCCTTTTGACCCAGCATTTTGTGTTTTCTCTTCGATTTTGGTTCTGTTCTTCCTTTGTTTAGTGTTTACTCTGTTCTGCCCGTGTGTTCCTGTTTTATTGTGAAGGTCTGCGTCTTATGTGAGTGTTTTCAGTTTGCCTCCCTAGTCTCGCTATGTTAATCACTCCCAGCTGTGTTTCCCACCTGTGTGTAATCTCCCTGTGTTCTCTGAGTGTATTTAAGTTGTATTTTCTGTCTTAGTAATTGCTGGTTCGTCTGTGTTGTTTCCCCTTGGTCTCCCTGCGTCTTCCCATATGTATTTCTCCGGACCTCCCTGCATCCTCGTTCTGGTTTGTCTTATTAGTTTACCCAGTTTAGGTTTCCAGTTTCATGTTTTGTCGCCACCGCTGTTTGTACTTACCCACCCCTGTTAATAAACACTCACCTGCACCAGAGCTGCTGCCTTTTGGGTCCTTCCTACATTCCACACGGCTTGCCCCGGCAATCCGTGACAATAAGAGAGCTACAGAGCTGACAGTGAATCAAATTTTTGGTTCAGAGACAATTTGGACAATCACCTGATCCATCTAAAAACATTTTAATACACTTGTATTTACATTACATTTGTAATTTGTGAGCTAACTGGTTGTTAGCTTCAGCGAAATGCCCTTAAAATGTGCTGAACTACCCCAGCATACTGAAAAAAACTATGCTTAGTACACTCCCATTGTTCATTCATAGAAAAGCAATAAAAGATTTAATCAATGAACATTTCATTTAAATGTGATTGTAGAGCTGATTACCTGCTCACTTTTCCCCCGTCACATAACAGCGTCTTCACAGAGCTAATTAGCTTGCCAGTCAACATTTGTGGAACAGTGGAAAGCTGAAGTGAAATGTGAATGTGTGGATAAGTAGTAGAGCAGTAACTAATGCTAAAATAACTTTTTTAGGCTTAAAGCTGCAGTGCTTTCTTTAATAATTCCTTAAAATGAAGACAGTAAACCAGAGGAATGTCTGAATTTTTCAGAACACGTCCTCCAGGTGAGCTCTCACACGTCACTGTGGCTTTATGTAACTAAAACTCCACCTCAGTCCTATAGCAGAGTGCAGAGTACATGTTATCTTGACGGCAAGGATCAAAAATGGATGTAAAGCCTTGCTTCATTCTCTTCCAGGTGGTCTACAGCTAGCAGCTGCTGTTTGTTTTGTGTGTGGTGCAGATGAAACAGGTGCTTTTTAATTTTCATCAGTAAATGACTGAACATGTACAATGAACAATCCAAGACTTGAAAAGCACCAAGGATAAGAAACACTCAGTAACACTCTACACATTTTAACACACAAATGTATAGATACATGCAGTCAAATGTTTCTGAGCATAAGTGCAACAAAATGAAACAGATTTGTAGAGGATACTTCTCCACAGTGTTTCTTCAGACTGATGCAAAAGGAGTTACTTCTGGGGTTATTCACCTACTGGCTTGATGCAGCCAATAGAACTGTTTAGACAGTTCAATGGGCTGAGAAGATTTGAACTGGAAGGGGAAATGACAGGTCAGTAGAGGTAGCTCCCACTTTTCATCTACTTTTTGTAACTAAAACTTAAAATCTGACCTGAAGATGACTGTAAATTTGGCCTTCAGTGTACAAAGGCTCTTTATTTTATTTAGAAAGCCAACTTTTATACTTCAACTCTCGCTGCTTTAATGAGCTGTCTTGCTGGCTGTGCTTGGATATCTTCTTTAATGTGAGCATATGCAACGTTCAGAAACTCAGACATAGCAATAAAAGAGCCGTGGTGTAAGATTATGCCTTCAAAGCACTGTCTGATACCTTATTGATCTCTCATCCCCTGTCGACAGGTCAGAGTCTGCCATAACAGATCTGTGGTTTTTAGAGCAGGGCCCTTGAAGCAGTCAAATATGCAGTCATTTGCTGAAGAACTCTTCAGCGGTGCTATGATAGAGGTTGAAACCTTGAATTGATGACTTAACCTCCACAAAGTCATGCAGTTTTATAAATTGTGGAGACTGCCCTCCCCCAGTAAATGATCCGATAGGTCATTTGTGTAAGCTGCTATTATAACCTGCACTGTAGCTATATTTTAAACAGACGCTTAAACACCTGCTTGTTTGATCACATTTTTAGATTGTTTTTCAGATGGCGTTGGAAACCTACACAGTGGGGGGTTCCAATAATAGTAAGGGCAGATACCAAACACAAGTGAACAGGAAGTGAAATCAAAACCTAAAAATTGGTCCCAGCTGAAAGTTAAATTGTCTCCCAATTGAAGCAGATGTGTTTGTAAAAGGGACACTTTTGTATTGGTTGACTGTGCAAGTTTGGGGACAGTTAATGAATAACTTTTAGAAGAAGCCAAATTTTTAATGCTTAAACAACAGATGGCATAGGAGACAATGAGGTTTTTATGATACCACACTTTTTGGATAATTTACTATGACGGAATGTTGAAATCTTTATTACCAAGGCCACCCACAGTCACCAAAAGCTTAGTGTCAAATAATGAATTCATTTCATATATTCAGTTCAATTCAATTATATTTATATAGCACCAAATCACAACAACAGTTGCCTCAAGGTGCTTTATATTGTAAGTTAGACCCAACAATAATACATACAGAGAAAAACCCAACAATCATATAACCCCCTATGAGCACCACTTTGGTGACAGTGGTAAGGAAAAACTCCCTTTTAACAGGAAGAAGCCTCCAGCAGAACCAGGTTCAGGGAGGGGCGGGGCCATCTGCTGCGACCGGTTGAGGTGAGAGAAGGAAGTTGTTGATTTAGGATGAGAAATTTCTATACATGAAATCTACATCACATGTTCATCAGCTATTCATTCTGTAAAACTAGACTTGCTGTTGTCAGTTAACTGAAGTACTCGAATACTATCATTAAATCTTATAGTAAAGGTTGCTAAATAAAAAAGAGTCCCGCAGTAAAGTTATTTTTTAAACCGGTAAACTGCCTTTTGGTCTCTTCTTTGTCCCCTTGGACAGCAAAACAACAGCTGAAACAATGTAGAAACCAAATATCTGATCAATGAAAACTAGAATCTATTTTCTATCGAGGATATTCTGATGCCAAAATGTTTGCTGTCCATCATCCTAAAGTACTCTTACATTGTTTTCAAGTTCAGTTATGTGACTTTTGAGTAAAGGTTACTGTGCAGGGCATGGCTGAGAACACCAGCACAGTGTGTGTGTGTGTGTGTGTGTGTGTGTGTGTGTTTCTTTCAACTTAATCTGTTTTTTGGGAAATTTCCCATTTAAAACTTTGATATTTGATCTTTATTTTCTCGCTGTTTTCTTGCTCCTCTTCTTCCAATGGGGGCAGCGTCTTTGGTGCTGCTGGTGGAGTTTCAGCCTGCTGCAGTGTCCCCTCCTATGACTCATTACTGCAGTGACTCCATAGTAATTGCTTATGAAGTTCTGCTATTGCTCTCAGTGATCTGTGGCACGCGACCAAACGTGACACCCTGAGCTGTGGGGGGTTGGGTGAACACGCTCTAACGCTGATAGTCCTTATTGGAAGAGGCAGAAAAGGAAATCAGACCTAGATTCCATATACAAAGCCAGTTATCATAATGAGGCCTGGATGTCATGATGAAAGTGGTATTACCCTGGAGATAACTGTGGCAGAAATGATTACATTTAGGGTTATTTGGGCTTTTTTTATGTAATCTTAGAAGGAAATGATCCCTGACTTGAGATTGTTGTTCAAGGCTTACTTGGATTTGCCTTTTTCCCCCCCAGATAGATAAAGTTCTTATAAAATGTTTGTCTTGCATAATATGATGCGATAATACAGCTGTTTTGATTTTCAATTGAACACTTTGATTTGTTTTTGTTTGTGTAACTGTGTAGGTATGTGTTCCCTATATTAGTAATGTTTGGTTTGGGTAGAGATTGAGTTAGAGTCTTTAGGAAACTGATTTAAGTTAATGTCTCCTCAAGTTTCTGATACACAACTCTGCGTGTGATGTGTGTTTAAGAGGATGGATGGATTGCCTCGTGCTTGGTGCCATCCTCAGAGGTGATGAATGTGCTCTGTCGCTGCTTGCACATCTCCAAGGCCAACCTCTGCGAGGCTGCCTTCCAATGATACTGGTTGCAAATGGGTGATAAAGCACAGGAATGATGTAGCTCAAGCCTCCTTTTCCCTTGTGCCCCAGAGATTTACTGAGGTATTCAGTGAATCTGGAAAAATGAGGCCACTTTACCCCCATCGTGCATCATCAGTTTTTACTTGCTGGAACACTGGGATGTCCACGTCATTCAATAAATATTTTTCTAATCTAGTTCTTCAAATTGGTTTTAAATAACATTCATTCCTAAAGTAAAATTAAAGAAAAATACTCAACCAAAATCCTCTAGATTGATTGTCATCATAAATCAAATGTTGTAAACAAATAGGGCAGTAAACATCGTTTTTCCTCTGAATTTGCAGATGGTGACAATATGGCCTCATTCACACTTCTTTATTTCATGTATCTTTTTCTGTATTGCATCTCTTCAGTAAATCTGAATTCATC
The DNA here is from genome assembly GCF_057381915.1 of Diplotaxodon limnothrissa. Taxonomy (NCBI): domain Eukaryota; kingdom Metazoa; phylum Chordata; class Actinopteri; order Cichliformes; family Cichlidae; genus Diplotaxodon; species Diplotaxodon limnothrissa. The sequence goes on along the minus strand of NC_140597.1, from coordinate 9,399,111 downwards.
CATCTGGGATTTCCTGAGATGGATACAAATCAGGGCCAGTTGCACTCCACTTTAGAGGGCTGTCATACTCCTGATCTTCTCAAGCAATCACTAAAAATACCACAGGAAGTTAAAAACAACACTCTCTAGTGTCACTTTAACATCACTGGAACTGCTTGGCTGTGTGTGGCTGACAGGGAAGGAGAGCAGTCTAATGTTTCCTGTTCAGATCAAAAAGTAATCCAAATTTTACTTTAGCATCCGTGTGTGTGAGTTTGCATGTTCTCCCTGTGGCTGTGCAGGTGTCCTGACTATAAATTGGTCACAGGTGTGAATGTCTTTCTGTCTGTCAGTACTGGCCCTGCAAAAGACTGCTGAGCTTACCTTTGTCATACTGCCTTTTAACCTATAACAGCAAGGACAGACTCAATTCCCAACACGTCATCGCATTGTTTCACTCTTCCAAAAATTATTTAACACAATGGGGCGGGGTTGGCTTCATGTTACTTTGGTTTTGACTTTAACTTTTCTGTCACTTTGGTTACATTTATAGAGAATAATGGCTTTAAACGCATGCTTAATGATAAACACATTGCATAGCTTTTCCTTGGTTACCACAATTAGGCATTAGGTTGGTATTACACCAGTCTTTTCTCTCAGTGTCATAGCATCTGTATTGGACTACTGTGTACACTCAAAAAATCTGGAGCTTTATGGTTTCATAGATGTGATAACTCGGAAGTCAGAATGCTCGGTGTTTCTTTTATGCCTCATTTACATAGTATTTTTATTTCTGCTAGCCATGTCCCCCATGAAGGCTACATGGTGTCTTTTATGTTATTCTTTTAAATAAAACTGATCCTTATTGGCATGTTGTAATGATATGCTATAATGCAAAGTGTTAATGAAGAAACAATGGGATCCCCATACAAACTTGTACAGTGAATCTGTTTTCTATCCACCAATATGCCATCCGTTTTTCCTTATTATTGTCGTAGCGTAATGCTTTAATTTTAGTGAGTTAATGCTTTCAATTACCTTGGTAGAAGAAAAGTGTTATACATAAGGCCACTTAAAGGACACTCTCTTATGCATAAGAATGTACAAGGAATGAAAAGGAGATGGTTCTGTCTCTCGCTCAAGGACAGAGAAGATTTAACTTGGCGCAGTTGCACTATAAAATAATCTTTCCCTGGTCAGCCTGTCACTCATAGCAATAGAGAAGTAATCTTCTGTACTGAACGGGGCTTTCTCCTTTTCTCCAACACTAAGTGTGGCTAGAGCTCTCCAAGGACAGCTGTGTTCCAAAAACCATACCAGTCTCCGAGAACGAGTCAATAGTTAGGACGGGAACAGACAGCTCAGTGTGAAAAGTGACTCAGTGCTGCTTCAACAAAAGATCTTTTCAAGGTCTGACACTGATAAAACTTTGTGTAGGAGTTGAAACACAGCCACAGATCTAAAGCATCACGATGCAACCACAACTTTTATGGCACCTCTAAAAAGTTGGCAAGAAATTTTGACACTTTATAAACACCTACGCTGACGCCCCATTGGTTCCTTGACATCAGCATGACTGTTTTAATCCAGTCAAGGAAAAATGCATGTGAGGTAATTATTGAATCCAATTAAAAAAATGGTCACCAATTTTGTCACATAGTTATTTTAGATTATTTAAATCTAAAATTGTATTTAGACTATTTTAATCTAAAATCTGGAAAAACTGGAGCATCCTTTTTAATCTATCAGTAAATGTAAAAGCTTTGTGCTTACTTTACTTTGGTTTTTGATGAGTCATGGTACATAATACCTCCTCTGATGTTCGTCATGCCCATTCATTGATCTAAATAACTCAATTTAGATTTCCAAGACATGCTTGTTAACTTAACTGGCGTGGATGTGATTGTTTCTCTCTGTGCTCGCCCTGTGATGGGCTGCTGACCTTTCCCGGATGTGCCCCACCTTTTTTTGCCCATTGTAAATTAAAACCACATTTCACCTCTTATCAGCAATATTGTGAATTTCCTCCTCTGTAACATTACACCATTCTGAGGTTTTAAAAATATATTTTATATATTATTTTATCTTGCAATTTGAGGGAACGAGTCATAGCTTCTAAAAGATGTGGGATCCCACTTGTGGAAGGCACTGAAAGAGAATGCAGCCATGCATGGTGTCTTTAGTAGTTTTCCCACTGGGATTATGGACCATCCAGGTTGGGGTGGGAGGCTGATGAAGATGGTCTGACCCACTGGAGTCAAGATGGGGGGACCTGACAGTAGGCAGCTATGGGACTGCTGAGTAGTAGTGACAGATGGGAGAGCAGGAACACAGAGTCCTTGAGCTGGTCCTGCTGTTTTCCTCTCTTATGCTATCACTTTTTTTCTGCAGCAGCAATCTCATTCTCACAGTGCATTAAATCATTTTTGAGAAATCTTTTGTCATTTAGGAATATGTTCATTATTCTTTTGTTCTCCCACCTAACTTCATTTATCATTCAGTCATCATTCTCTGTGCTTTTCCTTTGTTACCAGTCACTGCCCTGTCTTTCTGCTTATGTCTTTTCTCCTAACTGAATACACAAGTTTCTTTTCTTCTCTTGATTTCTTTTTAATTGTTGTTGTTTTGTTTTTTTTGTTTGGTTGTTGTTGTTTTTTAGCTCTTTAACTTATCTCTGATATACTGTTTTCTTCTAAATCTTCTGCACTGCCAGTTTTTATTTCAACCTCTCTAATTTTCTTGCTCACACTTTACATGTTACCTTGTTTATTTGTTTTTTTTTCTTTCCCTTTTCCCTTCTTTTGACTTTGCTCCCATTTCCCTTTCTGTCCTTCAGATGCGTTGTGCTCCACAGGGGACACATCTCGTGATCTCACCGAGTCTATCAGGATGAAACACGCTACTGTAGCTCACGCACTTACTCAGAGGAAATGCTCTTGGAGCTCAAATGCACCTGGAGGACATGCACTCAATCTTACTTTAATAGCACAATGGAGACCTGTACATTTTGTTTTCATTTTCCAGTGTTTCATCCATGCACACATGCAGAGTACCACTGATGCTTCCACATTTTTCCAAATCCAATGCCAGCTTTTATGTAACTCTGCACAGTTTAATCCGTCCCTAGACCAACCATCCACAACTTTCCAACTTCTTCCTTATCCCCTTTTAAATTTTCACCCTTATTCTCACCAAGTCTTTTCTTCCTTTATAATCAGCCCCTATGTCTCAGCTGAACTAAAAAAAAATGCCCCTAAAAGCCGTAATGAGACGACACGCATAAATACAGCTTACTCTATTTATAGAAGTGATGTGATTATTAGCATTGATGCTGTGCTTCTGGTGTATTGCAGTGACTGAAAAAAAATGGTTTTAGACACTCAAGCGTTATAATTCATGAAATGGCAACACCTGTCTGTCAGGTATTGAATGAGTTCAGCCAGTCAGTCAATTGCACTGAAATTTGGTTCTGCCTTTCATGGTACCCTGAAAGAGATTTTTGCTCACCAACCCTAAAGTTGACATTTTTTATAATTAGATGTCTCAACAAGTATTGAATGGATTGCCATGAACTTTGCTACAGAACTCAGTGGTTCTGTTGTTATATTTTCCTCCAGCAATATCAGCATTTTTATCTTTGTGGCTCAGATTGAAATGTTCAGATTGGTGGCTCAATTGCAATGTCAGATTTAGGTTTTTTTTTCACCGTGTTCAAATCTCAAGTGTTTAATCAGTCCAAAAAATTTCATTATATACTGAACTTAAAAGTATGGTTTTCTTCAGTATACGTTTTGTATGTGTTAGCATGCAGACAGACATAATTGTCTTGTTTCATGTCATGTTTCAAGCTTAGATTTAATGAGGTGTATTCGTTTTTAAAGTATTAATGGAATCATTCTGAATGAATGAAAATACATTCTGAGTTTAAGATAAAGAGGTCAACTTTTTTTAATATGTGTGGAATGATTCACAGTCTGAGGTAAAATATTGATATTTTTGTTTTTAAATAGTACAACAAATAGTCTTGAGACTTTGGAGGCTTTTTCTATCCCATGATTAAGATTATTATTGTTATTGTTCATTGTTTCCTGGCTGATTGCTGACCATGTTGTAGTTTGGATCTGGTATCCTCATACAGTCTGAGATTGCTTTGATATATATTTGATATTAGTTATTTCAACAGCGTTTTCTTACTTAACAGACATTATAAGATACCATGAAGAACCGCTCTCTTTCTCTTTGCATTAAAAAGGAGCCATGGGTATGATGAAAGGTTTATAATATAATGTTTTTTGGATACATTAACTTTCAACTTTCATCTTTGATCTTGAACATTACAGATCATATCTCCTTGCGCATGAGCTTGATTGGCTTGGTTAAATAATCTCTAAGGGCAGGTAATGTAGCAACCCACTAAAAACCTTTCATGGTCTTAACATAAAAAAAAACAAAACAACAACAACAACAAGTGATCTTATAAATCTGTAAAAGACTGATTTTGTGGTGCATTATGTCTTCTAATGGAGTACTCTAAACCATCTTATGACGTTTTTCTAACCATAACTGAGGCTCTTAGCTCTTCCTCAAGGGCTTTCTCACTGTACTACTTCAAGACTTCATAGCTGGCATCTTTTGATGATACCAAGGCTTTGGGGAACAATAAATGTCTCATAGTTTTACACAACAACTTTGTCACAATCAGATGAGCTAATTAGGCTTGAGCATTGAGATTAGTCATGCAGAGGTTTGGGAGAAGCGAGCGTAGAATAACAGCAACATGGGAACTGACAAAAAATCAGGAAGAAAAAGTTATATCAGCCACAGACGATATATCAGTCTGATGTTACAGCTTCTTTCTATTGAAAAATGCCTAAATATAACACAGCTTATTCATCTGGACAATTAGAAATATGTCAGTTAACTGGAAAAGAAGAATATGATTCACTTTGAAAACCTATTTATATGAGACAATACTGATGAGTACAATTTAATCAAACAAAAATCAAACACCCTTCAAAACCTCCTTTATATATGACTTTAATTTGGGGTAGAAATATATTTTCTGCATAGTGTGATCCAATTTTGCTAGCATAAATTTACATTTCAGTATCAGTGGAAGTGCAAATGAGATGGTGAGAATAGCTCATGATGACAGGAATGTAGGAATATATATCTAATAAAGTATAAACCCAGACAAGGTAACAGTATCTGTCGTGCTGCATTTTAATTTGTGTCTGCAGACTCTAACGTATAATAACTACTTTGAGTTTTAAAAGTTTCTCTGTTCAGCTTGGCCAAAGAAGACTGTATTAGCCCTAAGTGATTAAGGGTATCTTCTTTGTAGAGTCTACTCAGCTTCTGTGACAATTGCTGCTCATACAAGATTTGGAAAATCTCCTCAAGCAACCAACAAAGTCACAGGAAAGCAAAGTTTAATTCAGCACTTCAACCTGAGGCAAGGCACAGACAAAAAGAAATAATCTCTAGGCTACACATATTCTGTGTTATACCAAACAAGTAACCTAAAACAAATCTGAATTCTTTAGAAATGCATAGAGAATGTTTTTAATTATTAAACCCCAGAGTTCCTTGGTGCCTGCAAGGAAAACATGTGATTGCACAGAAAGCAAGAGGATCATAACAGCAGATGAAAACAGCATCGTAATCCTGATAGCATGTGTCTTTTAAAAAACACGCTTTTGCAGCTTTTTTCCTACAACATTATTTGTTAATTTTTACCTCACGTTGAGTGTGGAGATGAGATTAATCACAGGCCAACTTTGGACTGAAGTCAAAAATTCATTTGAAATTCTCTCCTTATTGTAGGCACTGTAAAGTCAATTAACTAATATTAAGAATTGGAAATAAACTATGGCATCTATAGCAAATATGAACAGATAACAGCCTCACAGAGAGACTAAACTATAATGACAGCTAGCAGCTATTTCTTTCTACCCGCAGAGACAATAAAAACTGACAACAAATACAATCTTTATTGTAAAACTTGCAGTTGTAAGTAACCAGCCATCCTCCTCCACCTCGTCCCATCTTTAGTTTTCCTACCTGCAGGTTAGGAAGGCCACTGTTGTCATGGCATCTCCAGAGATTCTCTTCTTTCTATGAATTCATGATTTCAGTTAGCAGCAGCAGAACTTTTGTTGCAAGTTGTAGGGATACTCCCACCAGAAACTGCACTTGTAGAAAGGCTACTATGCCAAGCTCCCCAAGGCTGGAGAGCACAAGAACAAGTTGCCCAAGATGGCATAGAGAGTCTGTCTGCAGTCACTGAGAGACGAGGAGGCTTACTGAAGAGGCAGCTGAATGACGCTGAGGACTATCAAAAGCAACGTGCCACCTGGTTAGCAGAGATAAAACTATCAAAATAAGACTTTACATAGACTGCCTTTAAAGGGCTCACGTTTGCTCACTGTGCAAGCAGATGTTTGACATGTATATCATAAAATCTCACAGATATCAATGATGATGCACTACCTTCTCAATATGACAGCATGCCATGTGTGAGAGACATTAAAGAGTTACCGTGAAGAAACATTAATTAGCAATCACCCTGCGCTTTATGAGTAACGACTGGGGCTTGTACTGGTATGTCAATATGGCAAGCTCAAACTACAGCCAAGAACCTTAAGGTCATCGCTGTCTCATCAATTTCACTGCCTAAACAGATGGCTCAGTCTTTGAGCGTTTCCTCCAGAGAACCAGTGAAGCTCAGCTTTACAGTCAAGCCCAGAGCGGTGGAGGAAGCAAAAGCCCTAACAGTGAAAGCAAGTACGCTGGGCCAAGGGCAGAGGGAGAACCGAGTGTATTTCAAATTTACCCATGTCCAAAGGTCCAGTTCTCATTAAAATCAATTCCCTTCTTTCAAGTTGGAAGTGAGCAGAGAGTCATGGGTTCAAGATTCGTCAGACCACTGTTAGAGTGCTGGCTTGCTTCCAGCCAGCGAGCCGGAAAGAAGAGCTAATGCCTCTGGAGTCCGCACATACAGGCTGGGCTCCGTGTTAAGCCAGTGTGCAAAAGCACCTCGGGAGCAGCTCAACATGCAGGATTAGCCTGGGTAACTTCCTGATTTGATCTTTGGCTTTTCAAGTGATTGTCACTTTAAGGATGATAGCGGAGGGTTTTTAAACCAACATTCTTGTTGCTCTGAGTGTGAATAAGACTGTGGGACACTCATCCTGAAGGACACTAAAAGGGTCGTGAACTGGTTAGCTGAATTGCTTAACATTGAAATGACCCCGGGCACCATTTCAAGCATAAAGCATCAATACCAGTGAGTGTTATGTTTTCCTGGATGGATTTGTATCTTAGGCCAGTAATCATACCTTTTAAAACACAATCAAATGGAAAACAAACAAAATATTTCCTCTCAGGGGCAAAGATCTGTGTGGAAGATATTTTTATTTGATCAATTTCCAGCGCAGTATTTGGCTTACTTTGAGCTCTGACAGCTTTGACAGTGTGGAGCTGGCATGTTTAATGCATTTTTTTTCCAAAGCCAATGTTTTAATATTCTTTCTTCCTATAAAAAGTTCACGGTTGCCGTGTGTGATTAATGTTCAGACACTTACATCCCGTGTATTTCTACAAAGGCAGGCGTGTTCCTTGGCTGAAGCTTGATGTAAATTACAGAATGATTCCAAGAGGCGCTGGGGTGGAAATAAACACACTGGCCATATAGTGACGTATGAGGAATGTCAATTGACGCCTGCAGCACACACACCAGATAATCCACTAACACACACACACACACACACACATACATACACAAAAGAAGTGGTCCAGATAGAGCAGTATGTCAGTGCCTGCTGCAGCTTTGCTAGCACCAGCAGGACTTTCGATAATCCAGCCTTCATCAAGAGAGCACCTCATTAAAAAGACTTTCTGGCATCTCTCTCTCTCTATTCTTTTTTACACTTCCCGAAATTCAGAATCAGGTGTTTCATTAATGCCACGTAAACATCGCTGACAAACATTCACATTTAAGATACAGATCAGTGATAGAATGTTTAATTTCCAAGATAAGCAGCATTTAAATTGAACAGATAAGATACACATTGGTTAAACCTTCAGCAGCCAGCTGTGAAGCACAGAAGATCTTTTTACCACATTCTCCATCCTCAGTTTTTACATATTTAATAAGTTCAGACGTCAGTAGCAGAATGAGCCCCTGTGTCTGATTGTTATTGTCCCTTCAACTGCTCCCCATGCCCTTTGTTCTCTGGTCTTAACCCATGGTCCAAGTGGGCGCTTGTATCTAAATTCCTCTTGGAGATAGTAAAGGGCCAAAATGAGCAGCACAAAGGCAATCAAGAGAATTGCTAATAATTTATTACAGTCTTTTATCTCAGCTCTCTTCGTGCTGCTCACCTCTTGTTCTCTCTATTGTCAGACCCTTTTGTCTTTGGTTCAGTCAAGTGCTGCTCTTTCACTGGCCTGAGAGAGGATTTAAATACAAAGCAGTATCTATTGAATTATCCAGATTTCAGATGTAATGCTGGGCACATCAGATGTTGAAAACCAGCCCGATAGCTGTGATCTATTATGTGCAATCACTATGAACTGCCAGTGTCACTCCATAAAAGAAATGACTGAATTTCTTTTATTTCACAATTTCTTTCTGTCTATTACCAACAACAGGGGCCACCAAAGACATGGGCAAGATGCTTGGTGGAGAGGAGGAGAAGGATCCTGATGCTCAGAAAAAAGAAGAGGAAAGACAAGAAGCGCTGAGGCAACAGGAAGAGGAGAGGAAGGCCAAATATGCAAGAATGGAGGCAGAGAGAGAAAACATCCGACAGGGCATCAGGGATAAGGTAAACTTCAATACTAATAGAGCCTCACGAGTTAATCATGCTCAAAGAGCTCTCATTGTTCTTAAACTGTTATCCAGTCCACAGACTAAACAAACTGCTGTTCAGCTGTTATACATGCTTACAAACAGGTCTGTTTAGTAGAAATATGCAATGTAAACTTGGGCAGCATGGTTACAGCCTCACAGCAAGAAGGTCGTGAGGTCGTGAGTTCAGCTCCGCCACCTGTCCGGGGCCTTTCTGTGTGGAGATTGTGTCATTTCTCCGGGTACTCCCCAGCTTTCTCTCCCAGTCCAAACACATGCAAGTAGTAGGGTTAGGTTAACTGGTGATTCTAAATTGACGTTAGCTGTGAATGTGAGTATGAACACTTGCCCGTTTGTCTGTATTAGCCCTGTGACAGACTGGCCTGTCTAGGGCATACCCCGCCTCTTGCCCTAGACAGAATAGGCTCTAGCCTCCGACTGACCCTAAATTGGACAAGGAGAGAATAGAAACAGTGTAAAAAAAAACAAATATAACTTCTGTAAAACAAAGTGGGATTGGCTTTAGTCGTAGAGAGATGCTGCTTTTGCTTCTCGTATAGTTCTGCTAACATGTCTATAAACCAAGCATCAAACTCAACATCCCAAAACCTGCATTTCCTCAGGCTTCCTTAAAAACGTGCACTTTTTGCATGTGTTTGATGACAGTTGGAGTCACTGATCTGGACCTTTCTGCTCATTTTATGCTGCTTGAGCTTTTGTAATGAAATTATTTGAGAAATATTTGTTTTTGTGATGAGGTACAGACTGTCCAGAAGTTTGTGCTTCAGTTTTGGTTTTACTATTTTGTTAACTAAAGTCGTCAGTGATATATGTGTCTGTGTTCAGCCCACACAGGGCCATGAATCCAGGCTGCAAACCAGTCTAGGTGATATTGGCTAATAACTCAACAGTTACCCTTTCTGATCCAAAAACTGCAACATCTGACTCAAAAAACAAAACAAAGAAAAAAACATAGTGATAAACATACTGAGGCTTCAAACTGCAGGGTCAGAACCAGAGGGTGAAGTCATGGTGGTTACATCCATCTTTTATACACTGGCTGCAATAAATTCAATCGGCTCTAAAAAAACATCTCTTGCATTTTGGTGACTGTTGTTCGAGACCGATTAGCTTCAGGCCCGTCATAAACAGCTCAGCTTCACTCATGGTCACAAAACAGTGCAGCGAGACCATTGCACAAATATAATCAACAGCATCAGCCTCTCTGGCATGGCTCTATTAGGATTCAACAAGTACTATAAATCAAGCTTTATACTGCAAATTGCACTTTCAAATGAATTAGCTAATGGAGAATGGAGGTTTAAAAAACTGGACTATATATTAGTCCTTCTGTTTTGATTTAAAACTCTGCACTCTTAATTTTTTTTTTTAAATTACTGGATATAGATCCTTAAACATATTCCCTTCTGGAGTTCATTTTCAAAGTTCAATGGAAATTCTTGACTTAGTGGCCCTTTTTATGTCACCAAGATAATTCTGGCTTTGATAATGTCTAAATTAATATTTGATTAAGCTGTAATAAGATATGATGATCAAAGTGTCTGCAGCTTGCCGGGAAGGGTTACCCTTGACACTGCTAATAATGCATTAGATATTTGACTTTAATGCCCTGAGAGAGACTGAAACTTTTCTATGTGTAGCTCTTATAAAACTATGTTTGGAGTTTGGGGATCAACTCTAAACTCTGCTGAGCCCCAGCACTTTTCCTTCTCGCTCTCTCAAAAAAGAGCAATATGACAGCATATCTTTGGGAAGCGTTTGATTATAGCAAGGTGAGAGGGGCTGACTAAGCATGGCTGTTCATTTCAACTGATGCAAGTCTTTGTTACTGTGGAACAAGTCTAAAAAAGAAAGAGAGACCGAGTGGAAACAGAGGGAGTTATAGAAGAGAGCTACATCAACCAATTACACCAATGTTTGTTTTATTTCTGTCGGAAATTCAGAAGAAATATTTCTTAGGTACTGAAGTAAGATACACCCCTCCAGCCAGTCAAAAAATATTTAGCTTCTCGATCTTGCTGAAGTTAAACTTTTCTTCATAGTCACATCTTTAAAATAGTCATTGTTGAAGATATGTATATGAGGATTCCCACATTTTCCAACTGCAGCAGCTGGAGTGTTAATATACTTTTGGTATTGAAAGATTTGTGACAGTTTATGAATTATTACTGGTATATAAAATGTTGTCAGTAAAGCAGTCGACATGATATCTATGCTCATATGTACTACTGAGGACACAGGAAAGCATCAGTGCTGAGAGATTACATCATTTTTTTAAATGGCAACAACATCCACCAACCACTCAACCTCTGACAGTCCGTTTGCAGCCTGGAGGGGCTGAGTGAGTCAAACGTTTGCTAGGGACTGCAGTTTGTGTCCTATATGGAAGTTTCATGTTTTTGTTTTGCTTAATTTTCACTTGGGTTTTCTTTTTTTCTTTTTGTTTTTAAGACACCTCTTAGTTTAAGACACCTAAAGCATTTGGTTAGGTTTTGGAAAAGCTGTTAACTTAACATTAACATTGCATATTACCCAGTGTATGTATGCAAGGGATTGTTTACAAGCAAATACACCCGATGAGCTGTGAGTTTGACCCACCTAAAGATACACAAACATTGTCCTTTAGCATTGATGTCGTTCCTCACCATTTGATGGTTAAGGCTGAGATGTGACAAAACATCAGTATTTGATGCTGTTTCTGAAAATCGGTGGATTTAACTGAACCGAGGAAATGAAAACCTACAATTCAACAGTTCTGAAGGATTCTTCTGTTGGCCTGATCTGAGCCAGTCTAGCCTAAAATAATATATTGTAATCAAACACAATTTAGTATGCGGTATAATTGAAAAATAATGTCTAAAATCATTGTTGGCTAATCCAAATCAGCCATAAATGTGACTTATAGTCTGTCGCTGTGCTAGTGCTGTGATAGACTGTTGGCCTGTCCAGGGTCGACTCCCACTCTTTCCTTATGATACCTGATTTAGGCCTGTCTTTTCATTTTTTAAACTGTAATTAAGTCTTTGAGCCTCAAACCTCAAAGAGAAAAAACATAAGATCTTGACAAAAGAGTGGTTTAGTCTTGAAGGCAAAAAACAAAAAATATTTAAAGCAACAGTTTTTTTTCAGCTGTTGTTCCCTCAAACAGTCGTACAGCTTCACTCCACAGACATACCCACTTATGCCCTGTGTTCCTCTCTGCAGTGGAAATGGACACTGCGACTCCTCCTCTAAGATATTTATTGCCACAGAATCACATTAGTGTGTGCCTGGCAAAGCAGTCAAGAGGTCATGGAGCAGTGCAGCTCATTTTCCCCTTCCCTGCCTCAAGATCAACTATCACTCGGCCCGCTGACCTCCCCGTGCACTGCAACCTTTTCCTTGCAGTCCTCCTGTATTGATTTTTCTCAATCTATGACCACAAATGCACAAAATACACAAAACTGGACACAGATCCTCAGGTTTAATGCAGAAATTGAGGTCAGGATCCTAGTTTCCGTATGGCAACAAATTCAATCTATCCATCTATTCTGAATTCATAAAAGCTTCAGGTTCAATTGTGGTGCTTGAACTAACGTGTTGAAATAACGATGAATTATTTCAGCCTGTCTGGACTTGTTTGTTTCATGTTTCATGTCATATTGTCACAGTGTTTGGTTAGTTATGGGCATATCACTCATAAAATACAAAATCATTTCCATACTATCTTCAATGCAGTTGTTCACAGACATTACAGTATGGCTGTGTCAGTGGACTTACTAGTGGAATGCATTTCCCAGCTGATGTCTTTAATGTTTTAACAAGCTTGTTGTTCTCCAAACATACTCTTGATTTAGTAGTAGTCTTAAAAATGGGCTTTTTAAAAGCAAACCTTGTCCAGGACACCTGCCAAGTGCCTCTGCCTCTGTAATTGCTATATAAAATATCCAGGAAGGTTAAATTAGAGCTAGCAGCAGTTCAAGCCTCCATATACACCCACAAAAACATAACCAAAAATAAAACAAGAACCTGAACTTCTTTCTGCATCTAATTGCAGAAATCAGTTGCAACAGGACCTAAAGGTTGCTGTATACATTGTGTTTAGCCTAATTTGCGTGTAGCCTCAAGCTAAACCATGCAAATTAAGAAATCTGTTACTTTATAAGAATACTTATTGCTTTAACCAGTCACCACCTCCTGGAATTGCTTGAAATATTCATGTCTTTATGTTCCTATATTTAAAAGAAACTGATATTTTAAAGTGAATCCTAGTTTTCTCTGCAAGCCTTTAAAGCAAAAAACAAAACAAACAAAAAAACAATTAACTAGCTTAAGGCCCTGTGTCTACAAATATAATAAATACGTTTTTGGACAGACACTAATTGACAGAAGGAATAGACTTTATAAAGGGTTGAGTTTAAAAAGAGGCAAATATACTGCTTAATGAAATGTAACAATGAAATTTATTACTCATTCATATTTCTATCCCTAAGTTCTTGACAAAATTAGTTGATCATAATTGGTGAAGATCTTGCTGTCATAGGTGTCTTTTGAACCCTCCATACTAATATCAGATGCTGAGTGATTTTAGAGCTCCTTCATCTGGTAACAAAGAACAGAACAAATTAGGTAAATAGGAGTTTGAGGGGGTTGTGGTAGGGAAAGGCTTAAGTTTGTCAGTCAGGACACTGTTCTGTTTAGAAATTTTGGTCATTGCTTTGTTATGTTTAGGCAACACAACTCAACAACAAAGGACACTTTGTGTATCTTGTGAGACTCAAGCGGGTTTGACACATAGTGGAAGTATGTGAATGAGAATGGGGTGTTGTTTCATGCATGAAGCATAGCCCAGGTGCAGGCTGTGTAAAGATGCCCCTGAGACAATCCAGCACATAACAGCAGGGTGCAAGATGCTAGCTGGCAGGGCATACATGGAATGCTGTAACCAAGTGGCCGGCATAGCATACAGAAACATCTGTGCCAAGTATGGCCTGGAAGTCCCGAGGTCAAAATGGGAGATACCCCTAATGGTGGTGGAGAATGACCGAGCAAGGAATCTGTAGGACTTCCAAATACAGACAGACAAAATGGTGGTGGCTAACCAACCGGGCTTGATGGTGGTAGACAAACAGAAAAAGACGGCCGTAGCGATAGATGTAACGGTTCCAAATGACAGCAATATCAGGAAGAAGGAACACGAGAAACTCGAGAAAATCCAAGGGCTCAGAGAACAGCTGGAGAAGATGTGGAGGGTGAAGGTAACAGTGGACCCAGTGGTAATCGGAGCACTAGGTGCAGTGGCTCCCAAGTTAGGCGAGTGGCTCCAGCACATCCCGGGAACAATATCGGGAGATCTCTGTCCAGAAGAGCGCAGTCCTGGGAACAGCTAAGATACTGCGCAAGACTCTCAAGCTCCCAGGCCTCTGGTAGAGGATCCAAGCTTGAAGGATAGACTTTATTCAACTGAAAGAACCATTTTCATCATTGTAACAAAACTGACTACATGAACTTAAAGGAATTATGCTAAAATTCAATTTTTTGTCAACTCATCCATCTAGCCTACCTGTACAGATTTGGTGGTTTTATGGTAACATCCTTTGCTTCTGTCTTGATTGCAACCTCTACAGGGTGTTCATTTTCTAACTATTTTTTGTTTTTACCTGTTTTCCCTTTTACCGTGCAGTATGGCATCAAGAAGAAGGAGGAGAAGGAAGCCGAGGCAGCAGCTGCTATGGAGCAGGCCTCCGAGGGCAGCCTCACCCGCCCGAAAAAAGCAGTTCCTGCTGGCTGCGGCGATGAGGAGGAAGAAGAGAGCATCGTGGATACGGTCATGAAATTCATCCCTGCACCACTCATGGATATGTTCAATAAAAAGTAACAGCGTTCTGGCAGGAAAATGGTTAACTTCTTACAATGTCCATCTAATCAATGCTGTACCACCCTGCCCCACCTCCAGCTGCAGCCACACCTTTCTTCACCTCCCTCCCACCCAGTCAACTCAACTTCTAAGTGTCCTGGAATTACACAACATGCTGTGATTTTGCCCTTAAGTTAAACTTTCTGATCTCACAGTGATTCATACTTTTTAATATCTCTGACAGAGATCTTTCTTGATAACCTGTGATTATTATCGTGTTTTAAAAAGTATGCAACACCTACACAGATCGAATGTCTTTACTTAAGGCAAACTGATGCCATGTTTTCAAAATGCCCAGCACTTAGAATACGACCAGATATCACCCATCATCCACCCTTTTTGTTTGTAAATAGCCTCGGTTATATAAAAAGAGTACTATATATCAGTGAAATATGACGTATAACAAGATAACTAAGAGTATAAGCCATATTTTTAACTTGTAAGAAATGATCCAAATCATATCAAATTTAATTGAATCGTCCTGTTATGTTCTTGCTAATATTTGATACATACAGTGTATATATATACTTGCATTTTTATTGGTTCTCCTTGGTTAGGATCATTCCCACAAACTGTCCCATATGTTCTCACTGTTTTAATGTAAATGTGTAGTACGAACACTGGCAAAGCCAATACATCTGTAAACTCAAAAGTGAAGGAATTCAGTTGAAATGAAACTTTTTTGTTTTGCTTTGTTTTGTTTACTTTTTTAAGCATGCAGTAAAGTTGTGAAGTACATATATGGATACCATTTCCTTTGTTATGATGAAGCAAAATACACTGAAAATTTGAGGCAATAACTGGTTTTCCATTTTTATTTAGTTAACGTCTCATCCACCACCGTGTACAGTAAGCGATAATTGACTTTGTGTCTAAAACGTTCTTCCATGGTGGAAATTATAAATGTTCTCCATAAAGTTTGTCTTAAAAAGAGTAAGATGAAATCCTTAAATTCTATAAAGTCACTGGCTATACATGTTTGAGGCTTAAAAAAACAAAGTTCTTTTCCTTCTGTGGTGTTGCACACTCAGCTTTTTGTAATAGGAAATGTAAACGTTTGGCCAGGCTTGTTAATTTTGAATCGTGCTAACACTTTCATCATTTTACTTTTTAAAAAGACACTTCCCAAACACAACTATGTTGTGAATACACTATATGTGAACAGACAGTGACAATAGTGCAATATATTGTTCAAAATGAAGTTGTCTCGTGTCCGTTGGTTTAACTGATGGGAGTCGAGTCCCAAATCAGCAATAACAGACAATCTTCATTGTTGTGTGTTTGAAGTTAATCCCTAATGTTAGTCGATGTTAAAGACGCGAGGGTGGCTACTTACTGTAGCGAGACTTAAGAGTTCATTGGTCAGAGGTATTTACTTAAAACAAGGAAGAGAGAAAGTGGGATGATTCGTTTAATGTTGTGAGAAGTGTTCATCCACGTGACATACGGCATCCAGGGTTTGTGTTCAGAGTTACAAACTACAGGTTTTTACAAGCAGACATTAACAAATCAAAGTCATCCTTGGCATCTTGAAAAAATAACATTGACCTGCTGTTTATAGTTTACAGTTTACTCTGCCTTGCAGGTAACTGTAATAGCACAAATTTAAAAACAAATGAGGACGGAATAAATATATCCTCCTCATGCCTTTTCTTTAAATTTCTCCATCATTCCCAGTGTCTTGTTAAACATTCCAGATATTTCAGACATTCCACCAGACTCGAGCTGGTAACACGCAAACTTAGATTTACACTACACCTCAGTAAATGCCTTTTCAGCCTACAAGTACATCACAATGAATAACTTAAATTTGATGCTGTAACCGCAAAATTTATCTAGACTGAATCTGATTAATGGCACTAAAATGTTGCTGCGGAGAGGTTATATTAGCTGCCATTTAGGAAAAGTCCCGCATGAAGTCTAGGGGAAATCATAAATGTGCTTTTTGCAGTGATCGGTTAAATTTTGTTGGAAAATACTTGTGCACAGTAGCCATAGGTAGGTGTTAAATTAGGGTTTTCAAAACCAGCTGTTTCGCCACATTATGACTGTTTTTATTAAGCTAGCTAACCATGAAATGACACTAATTCTGATCTTGTGTATTTCTGTGGCGTAGAGAAAGGGAAATTTAGCTTCTCTCTGTGTTTTGTGAGCTCTGTAATCATGGTGAATATATACATATATACCCTGAATATGTTAAAACAAAATCAAATGGCACAGTGTGGTAAGATCATCTGTAGAGCACATTTATTGAACTTCCTGTGATTTTATTGTACCTGTAAACTGCCTTTGCCAGCCTCTGTTCCTACAGTGTGTTAGCAGCTAGCTAGAAGCCAGTAGATGTTTCATGCACTCAAATCCATCATCACAGCAGTTATTCAGTCAAACCAAAGAATAGTGCTGGTAGTATTAGACCTAGTCAAGGGGTGTCATTCCCATTTAGTTCCTGCATATCTGATTTATTTTAAAATTCTCAGGTATTCTAGTAATGTTTTTCATAGACGTTAAACATATTTAGCCTTCACTTAGAGTCTCATTGGGTTCTCGGCTAAAGAATTTTATATTTTCATTGCTAGCGGATTAGCAAGCCTATAGCTACGGTCTTTCTTTATGAGTGAAATATCTCTTTTTTTGGCCCAGAAAATAATCTAGAAAGCTACAATTACTGCCCCTGCAAAGGACGACAACACCTTAGCAAACGTCGTTAGCGCGTGCATTCCTTCAGGCTATGAGTGAGTGTGCTCTGAAATCAGATCAAGCTTTGCTTCTCATCCACTGACATAATCATGGACTCATTCATCATCATCATCATCATCATCATCATCATCTTGTAAATGTCGGTTGATTGCGCTCCAAATGGCTTTTTGATCACTGCCTAAACAAACTGCCCAAGTCATGCGTAATCAATATCCTGTTGTCCAGTAGACTGTGTCAGACACCCAGTCAGTCATTTGTGCCACTCATACAGCCATTGATAGAATTTAAAAAGCTGCCTGAAAAACATGGCACAAAAAAGAAAAAAAAAATCTTTTGATGTGACTTGAATGTAACTGTCTGACGTTTCTCTCTTCTTGCATCTGTCTCTCTCTTTTCTGTACTTGTTGAGAAGATATTTAGTCTGGTGCAGTATGTTTTTCTTTCTTGTCTGTAGCCGGTCCTGTCCTCTGGTGGTTGATATTTTGAGAGAAAAAAAAAACATGTTCATTTAGTGTATTCTTTTGTACTGCAAAATCTTCTCACCCCCCTCCTCTCTCTCTCTCTCTTTCTCTGTAGCTCCCTATTTGTTGACCAACATGTATGCATGCTTATGGTGTGCGATGTAGGCAAGGTTGTTGATATAATCGTTCCGTGTCCTCTCTGTGTTTCAAAGCGCCACCTGTTAGCCTCACTGCATGCCATTTTAGACTAATATTTCGGTCTGTAACTTTCCTGCAAAAATGGAATCACCGCACACTGAGAATAAAGTGATTTCATATGATTTTTCATCGTCTTGTGTTTCTGCATTCAAACAGTACAGCAGCAAGTCTTTAGCTACCTGTGTGTACAAGAGAAAAAAAGAAAACAATATATGGAAGGAGTGGTAGAGTCATGTAGTGTGTTTCTGGGAGGCGGGATCATCCCCGCTTTGTGACTCTGAGACGTGGCCTGCCGTCATGGATCATATCCCATTGCATGGCATTCGTTGAGGAAGTATGTGCAAAAACCTTTAATGTATTTCACATGTTACTGTTTGTGTCAGTCAAACCTGTTTTTCATCTCAACATGACTGTTGTGCATTTTTTACTTTTTTTTTTCTCAGAAGGAATTTCAACATCTATTCAATAAAAGCGAAAAGGGCTGTAAACAGAATGCAGTTTGTCGTTCAAATCGTGATTGGAGGCAGACCTGACTTGTGATCGTGTCACAGTGAGTACATAGACATCAAAGAGATGCAAATGGCATATCTCTCATAGCAAACTGGTTGCCATAAGTGCGTCTGTGATAATGGGTTTACGGGTAACAGCAGACCTTTAACATCAAACAAATCCACTGAAAAGATAATAAAGGAATGCCGAGGAGGGATGGCGCCCGACTTTTGCGCTGGTTTTAATTTGGGAACAGAAAGCAGGCAGAAAGTAAAACCAAATTATTCAATTAATGTGTTTTGACATTTCTGAGTTTATTCCTTATCTCACTATTTTGGATTTCTAATGTTGCTTGCCCACAAGGTTACAAGCATCACATTTTAGCATTTACTGTTCAAGGCTTGTCATTTATGTACCTCCCACTCATGCATCAGCAAGTTCCACTTGGTAAAGGTATGCTGACATTCTTCATTCTTCTCTGCAGCGCTGCCGTGCGTTTTCAGAAATACACAGCTTTTTTACAAGAATAACAAACACGTTAATTTATCCATAAATAATAGTATTTTCACTTGTGTGATAAAGCAGGCAATTTGGATGCATTCTGTTGAACTTCAGAAACCACATGTGGTTTCCAGTGCACATGGGGAAAAATCTTTCTTACTGTCTGTTCCAACAGATGCTGAGCAATTTATGCTCTGCCGGCTCTTCACGCATAGATACTCCCATCCCTTGACAGGTTGTTATTATTAGTATTTAAAATGGCATTAACAGCAATATATTAAGATTAACAACTAAATACAACCTTCAAATTTTTGAATAAAAAATGGACTAAATGTCTTTTCTAAAGTTACCTGGAGTCATTCACAACACCAAATGAAGCAAAGATGTATTCAAAGCATTTCCTCAAGCTTAACTCAGAGAAAGCCCATATATTCTTCTATTTTCACCAGAGTCGAGGCTGCGAAATTACTAGTACGCTAACTGAGATCACTGTTAAAGAAAAGACGGGACAGATTTTCTCTTTCACTTTACATACGTTTTAAAAAGTTTTAAAAATAAATTAAAACACACCCAAAACCACCAACATCTGTCTCTGTGTGTGCCACTATATTCTCACAGTCATTTCCCCAGTGGATTTTCATAACAGCTCTGGACTCTGTTTAAATCATGATTGTAGTTGCCTCCTACGATTTCAACCTCGTCACACTTTTGAGCACACAGAAGGGTCTTGGTTCCCCCTCTGCAATAAAAGTCCACAAGTCTCCCTTGTGGAGGAAATGGAGGTATAAATCAATTCCATTAGCATTCATGCACTGAGGCAGCTTTTTCAAACCCAGCAGCCTTTGTGCTCTCTGAGCAGCACTTAGGCAGCAGGAGAGCCACGGCTCTATTGGTGTCCTATAGACATGCAACAGTCGATGTCAATTAACTGCTCTCTACTGGGCACTGACTCCTGGCTTTACAACATTCACACTGAAACTGGAATCAGTGTTTTTTTCTCTTTTATAAAAAACTTAATGGGAACATGGACAGAACTGCTGTCGCACTGTTGTGATATAATATATAACTCTATTAACAATAAATCTAAATGACAATAATAGACAGATAACCTGAGTGATAACCTGAGGCTATCCAAACCTACTTGTCTATATATGAAAAAGTAAATGTCCAACTAAAGCTAGCATGACTTGATGCTTTTTGTGGTTAACCACAGTTAATTCATGATCTAACAATCCAGGTTTGATAGCTTTTTTCGTAATCCCACAATACTGAATGAAGCAAATGAAAAATACTCGGCCATACTGCATTTAGTTCTTTGCGTAATATTTATTTACCGTATAGATGCTAAACCAAATTCTCCCTCCCCTCACTACCAGCTGGTCACAGCTGATGGCCGCCCCTCCCTGAATCTGGTTCTGTCGGACGTTTCTTCTGGTAAAAGGGAGTTTTTCCTTCACACTGTCGCCGAGTGCATGCTGACAGGCGGTGCCCGGTTTCTGGGGTTTTCTCAGTATTATTGTAAGGTCTTTACAAGTATTTTAAGGCACCTGCTGTGGTAATTTGGCGCTTAAAAATAAAATTGAATAAAGTTGAACTGAATTCAGTTTGATTCAGCTGAAATAATTTCATGGAGTGTGACTCTCCAATCTCTGTGGACATAAATCAGAGCTCCAACATTAAAGTGGATTTGTTGTTATTTTACATTTATCAGACCATTAAAAAGTCATCAACAGTTGTTACAGCTCTTGCCGATCACACATGTGAGAATAATAACTCTTCAAGATGGATCCTCAGGTCTTCACTGAATGGAAGGAGCGTTATACATGCAGTATGTGCATGTTTGCTGAAAAACTCTGTTGGCTATTGTGAATGGACAGGTCATTTTCCTGGACTGTTTATCAAGAGACTTACCAAGAGTGTTTTCAGACTTTAGTTCGTGAGGTTTTGCTTTAAGTTATTGTTTGTTTAGGTTACAGCAACAGAACTACTTCAGGTTTCTTCTGAAAAGATCTAAGTTTGGTTATATTTACCAGAGAAGAAGCTTTTTAATAACAAGGTGAGGCAACATGTGACACTAACAATATCAGTGCATATTTTATGTGCTCTTACTGACCTGCTATTCTGCGTGACGGGGGATGCAGGAGGGAATCGTTTTCTGAATCAGATGCCAAAACATATCTGACAGATGAAATGAATAGGTTTTTATTGCATAATTACACAATCTGTACAGGTACAGTCAGTTGTAATAAGCATATTGGAACAAATCATGCTGGGAATACATGAAGAGCTATCCTAAATTGCAACTTACAGGCTTAAAGGATCAGCAGCTGAAGTCCTTGTATGATATCCCAAAGGCCATCAGCTCAGAGATCCTGTAGTCGATGCTTTTGGCAGCAACCAAAATACCAGCAGAATGTTCACCGTTCTTAATTCTCTGGCTCATTGCATAATTTCAAGCCCACAATCATTTGATCAACAGCAAGTTGGTGAACCCGTTCCACACACTGACACCTTACTTTTAAAGAAGCTCTATCTCCTGTAAGTTTAAGTTTATTCTTATAGGTCTGCGAACAACAACAGTACATATGTCTGTGGTTGTGTAGTTTTACAGTGAAACATACAGTAAGACCAACAGTGTGCGTTCAGTGTGGTCATATTTCTACAGAGCAAAACCAAAACACAGAAACAGGCAATCACTCTGAAAAAGGTTTGTGTGTTTTCTCATTCAACTAAATCCAAAATGGACACACTGCTCCAAACAGATAAGCCTGCTGACTCCTCTGATTAGCATATGGTGATTATGTATATGCAAATTAACTCTTGGGAAGTAAATGTGATTCAAGTCTGTGAAAACACCTCACTCTCCATTTTCAGCCCTGTATCCACTGGACTCAGATAGGTATCAGCAGCATCCTGGGGACCCTGTGATTGACAAGTCCACTGACATAAGATTGCAGCAGCCGCCAAAGCTCAGGTGAAGCTATAATAGGTCCATTTAATGAAAAAGTAGCTCAGAGACCTTCCCCACACATATCAGCAACAGACAAGGGAGCTGCGTTTTTTTATCCACCTTGGTGACAAGAGGTCGGACGTATTATAAGGCGTTTAATTTAAGCAGAGGACTCTCAGGGAACAATCTTCCATTTCACTGTGTTAAAAGGAGCAGACAAATGGGCAGAAAAGGATTTAAAAAGTTCCGTTAAAGAGCACTGCTGACCTCAATTAACGAGCATTTCTCCTCCGAGTATGAAGTGCTACATAGCTGACATGCGATGATGATGTGCAGTCTTTGTCACTGTTCCGCGAAACCTTATGCGAGTTGACCTGCATTATATATAAAACTTCCTCCATCTAAAAACAGAAGATGGAGACTGGGAATATGAATACTGCATGAACCCCCCAATCAGGATTTGAAGGAGGTAAACAGGATGTTTTCCTCCTTCTATAAATACCACAGCGCTTCAGTAACGTCTCCTTCTGGGAATCTGTCAGTCGGAAGTGCTGCTTCTTCTGTCTCCCAAAAGAAAAATAAAATAAATCAACCAGCATTCACACTGGGATGGCAGCTGTGCTATAGATTCAGCTGATGTGGCTCAGGATTCTCAAACCTTTCTTTTTAGAGCTAAATAAATGTGGTACTACCTGACATAGTTTTTTATTAGTGTCACTGCCCTTCATGTATTCAGGTAAGATTATTCTCTTCTTTCTTAACCTGTAATTCTTTCCGTCAGTTGTCTAGAGTGTGTAACTGTTTCGCCCTGCCCTTTTTTCTAATTTTGGATCTATAAGTGAACGTGTGTATATACTCAGTAACATCCAAATTGATTCCTAGACTTTTCTCACGAAACCCAGAGTGCAGACTTCCTCAATGATCTGTACAAAAGCACGCAGCAAGTTATTTATTTTTTAAATTATTAATTCTTCATTTGTCCAGGTAAAAATCTCATTTCCAAGAGAGACCTGGCATCATGGCAGCAAAAGCCAAACGGCTTTTGAAATTTTTTTTTTTTTTTTTTTACCTTGACGATCGTGGCTCAAGAATTGGCAGTTCATCTTGTAATTGGAAGGTTGCCAGTTTGAGCCCCGGCTTGGACAGTCTCGGTCGTTGTGTCCTTGGGCAAGACACTTTACCCGTTGCCTACTGGTGGTGGTCAGAGGGCCCGGTGGCGCCAGTGTCCGGCAGCCTCGCCTCTGTCAGTGCGCCCCAGGGTGGCTGTGGCTACAATGTAGCTTGCCATCACCAGTTTGTGAATGTGTGAATGACTGAATGTGTAAAGCGCTTTGGGGTCCTTAGGGACTAAATAAAGTGCTACACAAATACAGGCCATTTACCATTCGATTATTTTTCCACCCCAATAAAAAAATGTAAGCAGCTGAGTTGTCAACTTTTTCCAACCTGTTCTTATTTTTCTAAGGTTAAGATGTCCTTAGACACTAATACATGTAACCGGTTTTGTCACATGTGTCTCACGTCCTTCACATTTTACTCCGTTATTACAGCTAAAAGTCGGAACTGAAAGAGTTGGGTTTATGTGATCTGAAGATGGTTTCTGATGAGCAGACTGGGAGGACTGCTGTTTCTAATTAAAACTGGAACTATGTTACACTGATTGAGCATGGAAATTATGGCCCATTGCCTCAGAGACATCAACAGTCTTTAGAGACTGACTGACGCCGCTTTTTAAAACACATTAGGAAAAATCATCTGTGCGGATTTCATTCATTGATTGCATTAACTTCATTTTAGGCATCTTCACTTGCCTTCTCCGTTTACATTTTTATGCTATTTCTAGTGGACAAGGGAGATCATAAATGTTCCCTTTTAAACTTAAAAAGATTCCATGCATTGTTCTCTTGGTGTCTGTTAAAAAATATGTGACACTTTTTTTTCTTTTATTTCTTAGTTATTGATCCCACACAGTACATTACATGTTATGGTCATCAAAAAGGCCTCCTTGTATCTCACAACATCAGAGTCTTGGTCTACCTTCCTCAGTGTACTCTTACTTACTTTCAAACGTGATGCATGAACTATAACAGTACATTTAGCCGAGCTCAATCTGAAGCCTTACTTCCCAGAAAGTGCTCTTTTGGAATAAGCTCTGCTGAGCTGCAAAATTGAACTGCCAGTCGTCTATGGAAATTTGATAACAGAGGGTAATGCTCTGAGCCTGATGTCTGAATTCTCACTCTGAAGTAGCTGTGGCAGAGAGCGCTGTAAGGTAAATCACTATCTATATGGCTATCAGTGGGTTGGGAATGTAGTAAAGGTGGAAAAAATAAAAAGAGGAAATCAGACTAGGAGGTAAAGGTCCCCAGTCAAAAACTGTAAATAATAAAATAAAATAATAAAATACTAATAAAATATTATTAGTATTTTATTTGTTGAACCATCTGGAACTTCTCAGTCCAAGTTCCCCCTTGTTGCATCTTTGAATCCACCCACATTGCCTCTTATCCAAGCCTTAGCTGGCACTGTGATCCATCCAGAAAACCAATTACATATAGCAGACGGCCTAATTGACTCAAATTTAATTTAAGTCGTTCATTTGTTCCACTGTCAAGAGATGGGCTGCGATTTATGCAGAAGAGATGCTGTGTTGCTTTGAACAAATGGGCAGCTTTGAAATTGAAATGCTGGCTTTTGTATAAGAGGAACCAGTGGGCAGCTTATGATCTTCAATCAGAAGCCAGTGACTTAAAGAGCAGGTCGTTTAATTTGAGATCCCTGTCAGTGCAGTGTGTTTTAGGAGATTTATGTGCTTAAAATGCAGATTCCCAATTACGTTAGGGAGCAGAACCCTGCTTTATACTGTTAATCCAAAATTTAACACTGAAATACAACATTTCATTTTAATGCTCTGTGACTGGAAGTTACCTTTGTTTAAAGAAACGCTGCCTCAGTGAAGACAATGTTTCACCTTGCTGATGGCTAGTTTAGGCCTGTTGGATCCAGGTGCAGATGGCGTCAGCTACTGCCTTCAAATACTGATTGTGGTGCCATGCATCTCTTTACTTTACCAAGGCTTGCGGTAGCAGCTCAAAACATGCTCAAGGAAACAACCTGCCTGGCACACTGGGTGTGCTAGGTGCAAGAACCCAACAATGCAAGTTAGAAGGGTTTGGCAGAACATCATACATCGACTGGATCAGAAATCTGAGTGTTGTTGGTTCCCAGGTCCAGTTCCCTGTCTAGGTAATCTTCCATGCCGATGCCTGTAAGATTTCTGACCTGATTTTTCTCATGGGCTCCTCTTTTGAAGTCTTTAAAATCAGATGTCGGATTATAAACTAGAACGGTCATCTTGCAATCACTTAAAATTTCCCATTTAGAGATGAAAATATATCACCCATATTTTTGTTTTTTATTGTGGCACATTCCTTATCTCTGTATCCATATGGATGTTCAGCTTCAGCAAGAATAAACTGAAAATGTAGTAAAGATGGTTGTGTTGATATTAGGGATAGGTGGATTTTCTGACCTAGAAATCATAGAGCTGATAAAATGGTGACAATGTGAGTCTAAAATAGTCTGTTAACAGATCTACAACACACAGCATCTAAAGGCATACTAATGTTAATGATTGTTGGGAACAAATAAATCCAAACAAAATGATTTTCTTCAATCAAAATAAGTTAGAAAAGCGACATGCCTTTTCATTAAACACATTCGACTTGCATCCAGTAATATTAGAAGCTCCAGATAAGACTGCTCATTAAGCCAGGCACAGCATGCGATTGCTTGAGTGCACCTAAAACACATGCAATTTTCTCTGTGGAGAATTCAACAGTAGAGATTTAATTGGAACTAAAAATAGAAAATGACCTTGAAGGACACCAGGTGAGCACAGTACCAAATTATTTAGTAAACCGCCATGTCTATAGTATGACGTAGGACTACTGAGAACAAACATGATCTACTTGCATGTCATTATAATTGGAAAAAAGAAGAGCATGGGTCACTCGAACACTTCGGTCCCCACAATCATTTGGGAGCATCAGCTAGCCCACATACTTCAACTCCAGGTAATAAATAGTGTTTTTAACCATTCCCTATCCAGTAGAATAGAATTCAACTTTATTGTCATTGCACATGCACAGGTACAGGGCAACGAAATGCAGTTTGCATCCATCCAGAAGTGCTTTAGTGATATAGATATATTACAATATATATTAGCAATAATATAGATATGTGAGTATATTACAGAAATGGGTCTATTATGGTATGTTATAATGTACACGGTATGAAGTATGTTGTGAATATTCTATAACTATAAGTATGTACAGGCTGTAGTGAGTACAAGCTATGTACAGGATATGAACAGGATATAAATATGAAAAACTATACAGAATATGAAATAAATAACTTTACAGAATCTGGGATATACAGCTATACAGAAATGGGAACTATGCAAGTTGTAAACAGTTGTAGGATTAAAGATTATCGAATGTACAGAATGATTATTTACACAGAGCTATACAGTAGTGCAGTTAAGATAAGTGAGGGTGTAGATAGTTTCTACAGAGGCTATATAAAGTGCTAGTGGTTGTGAGTGGTGGTTCAGTCCATGTTATTATTGTGTTTGAGGGTACAGTTGTCCATTGTGGGTGTGTGTATGTTCAGTCCATGAGTTTAACGTGGGTCAGATGTCAGGAGGCAGAGTTCAGGAGTCTGACAGCTGTGGGGAAGAAGCTGTTCCGGTACCTGGTGGTCTTAGTCCGGAGGCTCCTGTGGCGCCTCCCAGAGGGCAGGAGGGTGAAGAGTCCATGTGATGGGTGACTGGGGTCTTTGATGATTTTCCCAGCCCTTTTCAGACACCGCTTCCTGTAGATGTCTTTTATGGCAGGAAGTGGTGCTCCGGCGATGCGCTGGGCAGTTTTCACGACCCTCTGCAACGCCTTCCGGTCCGAGGCAGAGCAGTTCCCGTACCAGACTGTTATACAGTTGGTCAGGATGCTCTCGATGGTGCAGCGATAGAAGTTCACCAGGATGTCTGAGGACAGGTGGTTCTTCCTCAGAGTCCTCAAGAAGAAGAGGCGCTGGTGAGCCTTCTTGACCAGCTTGGAGCAGTTGGTCGTCCAGGTGAGATCCTCGGAGATGTGGACTCCCAGGAACTTGAAGCTGCTCACACGCTCCACAGCCGTCCCCTTAATGTGGATGGGTGGATGTGGGTCAGCATTCCTCCTGTAGTAATGTGAATGGGTAGTTCTTTTAATACCTACAATATTTCAACAAGAAATGTTCAGCTTTTTAGAGCACCAAAGCGTCAAATTGGGAATTTCATCTACTTCTACAATCACTTTGAATAAGTTTTGCCTTTCTTCACAAGTTTTAGGAGCTTCCCTCATTTCAAGTTTTATGTTTTCTTGCATTATTTAGAATTTCCTTGCATCACTTCTCTCTGATCTGTAGAAAATGGCAGCACATGTAGGTGTACCATCAACTGTAGGTGCTCAGGAGCGATCAGCTAGATGGGTAACCGCAGGAGCTAATTCACTCAGCTTTCTTATTCGTTGCTGCTGCGGTGGATTAAGACAGGATTTAGGATTCATCTGTGATTATGACCTCATGTTCTTTTTATTTAAGGTAAATCAGATACCAGCACCACAGGCCTGTGTTTCTGAGCAAGGCTTTCTCTGCTAATGTTAACATTTGGAGCAGAAGAAGTAGTTGTTTGTTGTGCTGTTTGTGCAATATGTTGTTTTGCTAGCGATCATGTAGGACATCATTATATACCAGCTAGCCCAACTTCAGTAACCCTACAAAAGTCACTGCTGTTTAGTTTCCCATCTTCATTTATGTTGGAAGTGATGTTGGAAGCTGTACGTTTAAATTTTTTCAGAAATCGCTCAGTCAGAACATGCTATATCATGTTTAGGTGGAAACTAGCGAGCTGACTTCTAACTCCGTTGAATTTAATAAATTCTTTTTTCATGGATGTCTGGATGTTAAACTCAATAGTTACACCTGGTAAAGCAGCAACGCTGATCATTTTATTAAAGATGAAAGAATTTAGACAGTTTTTAACTCCCAGTGATGCCACAGTGTTCGTCTTTGGGACCTCAAGCTGACGGAGTTTGGACCCAGATTACTCTGCAAGGCTCCTGATTACGGTAGCCGTAATGCTCCGACAATCCATCAAGCGGTGCGGCTTCATAGCTTACCAAAGTCGCACTAAAACATTTATTGACAGATTTCTGCGCACCATGTACCACATAAAATCGGTTCGAGGACAGCAAGCACAACCAGAATTCATACATAAAGCACACTGTCAATTTTTGAGAAAATTAAAGGATTTTTATCGCAATATATATCGTTACCACACATGCTTCAACTTATACTGTGATATGGATTTTAGGCCATATCGCCCAGCCCTAATTTATAATAAAGATCAAATAACATGTACAGTCAATAGAGTTTTTGAGACATAGCTCTCACACTGCTTGTATTTATTAGTGACCAGGGAGATACTTAGTTGAATCCTTTTTTAAGAAACATTAGTAGAAAGGTACACATTTTACGATCACATTAATATCTATACAGATCACAGATCACCGACTAGGCCGTTTTAGACTGTGTGTTTCGATGGGCATGATGGATGCTGAATAATTTGTGGCTGGCTGGAGCATAGCGTGGTTTCAAGGTTTAATTTCCTCTTTTCACAACATGAGCCAGTAAAAGCAGGAATGTTCTTGGTGCAAAGTTTCTCCTGTTGTTTACTTTAATTGTGGCTACTACTGCGGTCTTAACGTTTCCCTTCTGTCACCTCAAAAAAAGATGGCAAAGTGACCCCAGGAAAACAATCAGAGCAGAGAAACAAAGAGTCTTCATATCAGACAGACTCCACATTTCCCCTGAACAATAGGAAATGCTGACTTTTATAATAGCCACAGCAACCAGGCTTTATTTCCCCAGGTGTCATGGTGATTTGTTTCTCTTGTACAGAAGCTATGTAAAATAAAAGATGCCCAGTAATGTATGACTCTTTAGTTGTGGCCTTTTAATTGGATTTCTTTGAGAGATCAGATTAACCTCAAGGGGCCTCTGCCTCTGATTGTAGCCTGACACCCAGTTTCCCCCTGCCTCGCTGTGAGGCTGTTTAATTCACTTTGTGTTGGTAAGGGCTGCCATTTATCATGTCAGGACTTGCTTTTGATTGATTCTCAGTGTTTTTGTAAACAAGATCTGCTCAGGGGTCCCAGGGGATTTGTCCTAGGATAATTTATCTCTTCCTGCAATAGATATTCATGCAAAAATTACAATTTATGATTCAAAACACTGCTGTAAAGCATGAATGAAGATATGCAGTTGTGTTTTACAAAGAGTCACATCACTGAATAAAATCTGGTGATTATTTGCAAAGAATTTTCCAGGTCCAGCAGAGTTTGCAGCTTCAATTAGAAATAAAGACAAGTGTGGCACTTTTCAAAGAATCATGTGCCCTCTTAGATATTTAATTAGACCAGTCATTTAAATTTCATTTGGTACTTGCTTAACACCATTATCTTCACATGACCTATTCTTAGGCCTTATAAATATTCAGTTCATTCATAATGATCTTGATTATAACCAAGTGTTTAACAATTATGTGTAAATAAATGCAGGAAGGGTTGCAAAATCCTCTCTCTTATTCATAATGTAGTTACTGTATCCTATCAGACTCAAGAAGGGAGAGTTACAATGTAAAATGTACAGAAAATTGTTCTGATAAAAATATTCCTGTAGCTGTTAATGACAATGGGAGCTACTGATCTTCGCAATGGAGGATTTATATTTCCATTTTCAAGACAATCTTAAGGACTTTTTATTCATGTTGTTCTAAATATTGTGGTGAAATTTGATTGTTGATACTAGAAATGGTGGTAGGCAAAAATAATAATATTTCACAATCTCTAAAAAAAATTAATCTGTTGATGAGTTGAATTAACAGGTGATAGTTTGTATTTTTTAATTAGTTTTTTAATAAGGCTCATGAGGATCTGTTTAATAAAAGTCTTACTCTAGCTGTTGAACTGCGAGAGGTCGTGTTTTATTAAATAAATGTTTCTGTGTGTAAACAGTTCAGCAGAAAACATAGTCCCTGCTTCACCCCTGCTTTGGATCCATACACTGTGTTTGTTGGTGGCCTACAGCAAAAAGAGCAGTGCTCTCGTTTCTGTGGGGACCAGTGGAGTGAACAGACCCTGAAACATTGATGTGGAGGGCACACATGTACTCGTCCCCTGGCACTACACAGAGTCCCAGTCACCTCCAGGAAACACTTACATAGTAGAATCTTCTAAATAACTCAAACCACTTTCTTCACTGTCCTGTTATAGTAAAAAGGGAAGACATATGTTAGGGAATAAAATTAGAGCAGCAGCTCATTTAGCAAAGCAGTTTTGCTTGATATTTCAGAAACTAATGACAAACTGTCATCCTGTGGTGTGCTATAGTTAGCCATTAATTCAGGAATAACAAGATTTATCACCAAGGATCCCCAGTGAGGGCACTGAACCACTCCAAGTCCAGCTGTGACAACACTGCGTTGGTATACTGGGAAAATCTTATTAATTTTCTCTCACAGAACCCTGATGATGTGTGACATCTGACAAATATTTTCGCTTTTAACTTGCAGATGAAGAGTGGAGAATTTTTATTCTGTAAGAGGGAGAAAACTCACATGTTGATCCAAGTGACGACAAGTCTGTGTTACATGTCAGGTTAAGTTTCATTTTTACTGATATAAAAGCTACTTGTGGACGCTCCTTTGTCACAAGAAGTCATGACAGCAGGTAGCTCTGCATGTTTGGCAGAGTTTGGCAGTTTTTAATTTTCACACCAGATCCCCTTCACGATGCAGCCACACAATGGCATTAGTTCTTAGATATGAATCTTGCATAACAAAGTCTGCCCTCACCATTAGGGATGGGTATCTCAACAAGAACCGGTTCCCACTGTTTCAATTCCTTGGAATTGTTTGCCATTTTTGCAAACGATTCCCTTATCGATTCCAGTTGCCTCGAATGACGTCAGGTAAATGACGTCACCACATCATTTACCTGGCAGGAAACATGGCGGCTCAGACGCTCAAAATTTTGGTTATACTTTACGAGAACGGATGACAACAGGGCAACTTGCAATACTTGCAAAGTAGATATTTCATTTAAGGGAGGAAACACTACGAATATGCAAAAGCATTTGCACAAAACACGCGATGACCTTAAATGAATGTTGTGTTTTTAATTCCGCTCCAGACTCGTGAATCTCAACCCAGCAGCAGCGGTAACGTTTGCACGTCCTCTCCCGTTAATGCGGCAGGTAAATAATCAACTAACAGTGCATATTATGTTAGCGCAATCGGCCTTATTACAAAACCTGCCATTACTGTGCATTTAGGTGACCGTGATGAGACAGAGTCTGGCTCAGATGCTGCCAGTTCTCACTGCAGTCTACCGGTAGCGTCTCCTTTCAGGCCAGGATAGACGAATGTCACCGAGCAGTGACTAAGTTTGCGGTAAAAGGCTTGCACCCATTTGCCACAGCAGATGCCCTGATTTTCGGTAAGTGAATGTGTTTAATTGTAGGCAGGGACTGGATATTCTTGTGTTATTGCTACAGAAGAATATTTATTTTATTATTTTACATTTACAATTTTTTTTTCCCGAGGACCCTGTTACACCCCATTGAAGAGCTGTAGGGGGTTTGTAAGGCCATGTTACTCCTAAATTTCTATCTTGTTCAAAGAGAAGATATAAAACAAAGTTCTAAACTAATCGACCTTAGTGTTCTCCTTTTTTAAAAAGAATCGATGAGAGAATCGATAAAGACTCGAATCGTTAAACAGAATTGAAAATGAAATCGGAATCGTGAAAATCTTATCAATACCCATCCCTACTCACCATTGTTGAAATTTGGAAGTAAGTAAGGTTTATTTATTAGACAGGCAGTCACAAAGCGCTATACACAAATGTTAAAATATGGAAAATGTTAAGTAAAATAAAATAGATATAAACAATGCAAATTCAAAACAATTCAAAAACGTTGATTAAAAGAAGGCCTGTTTAAACAAAAAAGTTTTTTAACTGCTTTTTAAAGGATTCCACAGAGTCAACCAAACGTAGTTGTGGTGGTAGACTGTTCCACAGCCATGGTGCCAAAGACTGAAAGGCTCTCTCCCCTTTCGTCTTCGCCATTTAGTGCTCTATATGTTGAAACAAGAATTTGAAAACGGATTCTAAAATCTATTGGGAGCCAATGTAAAGAATATAAAATGGGAGCAATGTGAGCACGTTTACTAGAACGTGTTAGTAGCCTGGCCGCTGCATTTTGTATCGTTTGGAGGCGAGAAAGAGATGATTTGCTCAAGCTGGTAAACAGGGCATTACAATAATCTAAACGTGATGACACAAATGCATGAACATTTTTTTCTAATTCAGCTGAGGAAACCATATGTTGGAGTTTAGAGAGGTTCCTTAAATGAAAGAAACAAGGACAAAACAAAGACTTTACATGTGAGTCAAGGCCCAGAGAAGTATATATAACTCCATGATTTTGAATATTTGAGTTGTGGTTATTTTTGTGTTACCTGCAGCAAAGGGCTCTAAACTTCCTAAACCTAATAACTGGTTGGGCCACCCTTAGCAGCAACAATTGCAATCAGATATTTGTGATAACTGGCAAAGAGTCTTTTACCGCACTGTGGAGAAATTTTGGCCCACTCAACTTTGCAGACTTGTTGTAGTTCACTCTCAAGTATTCATTTTGTTTTTCTTAAGCCATTCAGAGGTGGACTTGCTGGTGTGTTTTGGATCATTGCCCTGCTGCAGACCCAAGTATGCTTCAGCTTGAGGTCATGAACAGATGGCCGGACGTTCTCCTTCAGGATGTTTTGGTAGACAGCAGAATCCTTGGTTCCATTTGCCACAGCAGGTCTTCCGGGTCCAGTTTTTCACTCAGGGCCATGTAGCTTTGGGTTTTACTTCCCCTTATTAAATAACACTTTCATTTAGAAATTGCATGTTGCGTTTACTTGTGTTATCTATATCCAATATTGACATTCGTTTGATGATCTGAAACATTGAAAGGTGAAAAACATATAAAACATTTGGAAATCAGGAAGGGGGCAAATGCTTTTTCATACCACTGTGTGCAGTAGTGATGTGTATGAGTGAAAGGGGATATTTTTAATATCCAGATATATGATTTGAGTTTTCTTGTGCCTTTGTTGCCTAAGCCACAGGGTGGACTCTCTGACTTGAAATCAGATCTCAAGTAGGAGAGTGTCACGGCCAGGCGGATCAGCTGCACGCTGATCAGCTCTCTCTCTCTCTATCGCCGGGGCTGAACTCACTGTGGGTTCATGCCCTTGGCCCACGTCCTCGACAGATGAGACACCTGGGTCTCATTAAGACGATCAGCATTTAAACCAGGAGGCGACTGCTGTTCATCGCTGGATCGTTGTCTACCACGCGTTAGTGAAGTCTCAACTGTTTCCTTCCTGGGCCACATCATCGATCATGGTAACCTCAAAACGGATCCCGCAAAAGTTCAAGCCGTTTTTGACTGGTCAACCCCTTCTAAACGTAAACGGCTCCAAAGCTTTCTGGGGTTCGCAAACTTTTATCGTCACTTTATTCTCGACTACAGTAAACTTGCCCTTCCTCTGACCCGTCTTACTTCTCCCAAGGTTCCCTTCTGCTGGGATGAGCTGGCTCTACAAGCATTTGTCCATCTGAAGGACCGCTTTGCTTCGGCGCCCATTCTCGTCCAACCCGACCTCAACCTGTAGTTCATTGTGGAGGTGGACGCCTCGGACGCTGGAGTGGGGGCGGTGCTTTCCCAGCAGCAAGGTGGTAAGCTTCATCCCTGTGCCTACTTTTCACGCCGTCTCACCTCCGCAGAGAACAACTATGATGTGGGAGATCGAGAGCTACTAGCCATCAAGCTAGCGCTGGAGGAGTGGCGCCATTGGCTGGAGGATGCTGCTCAACCATTTGTGGTATGGACCGACCACTAGAACCTGGAGTACATTCGATCGGCAAAACGCCTCAACACCAGGCAAGCCAGGTGGGCCCTGTTTTTTGCTAGATTCCAGTTTACTATCACTTACAGACCCGGTTCCCGTAACGTCAAGCCAGACGCCCTCTCACGCCAATTCACCGCCTCCGAAGACGCAACTCGGGACTCTCCCATTCTACCGCCCACCTGTGTAATTGGGGTCCTGACCTGGGAGATCGAGTCAGCCATTAGAGAGGCCCAACAGACTGAACCAGACCCTGGAACGGGACCTCCATGCCCGACCTGCGCTCGAAACAAGAGCGGCCATCAACCACCCTCGGGCCTCCTCCGACCTCTGCCGACTCCGAGCCGTCCCTGGTCACACTTCGCTATTGACTTCATCACCGGCCTGCCTGTCTCGTCAGGTAACTCTGTCATTCTCAACATTGTGGACCGTTTCTCCAAAGCTGCTCATTTTATCGCTCTCCCTAAGCTTCCCACTGCCCTAGAGACCGCCCAACTACTAACTAACCATGTTTTTCGCCTCCATGGAATCCCTTCGGATATTGTGTCAGACCGAGGACTGCAGTTTACATCACGTGTCTGGAAGGAGTTCTGCAGTGCCCTCGGAGCTCAGGTCAGTCTTTCCTCCGGTTTCCACCCACAGACCAATGGCCAAATGGAGCGTACCAACCAGGAGCTCGAGGCGGCTCTCCGGTGCCTGGTATCCACTAACCAGTCAACCTGGAGCGAGCAACTGTCGTGGATTGAATATGCTCATAACAGCCTTACCTCTTCTGCCACCGGTGTGTCCCATTTCGAGGCATCTCTGGGCTACCAACCGCCACTCTTCCCAGCCGTCGAAGGTGAGCAGTTTGTCCCCTCTGTTCAACAGCATCTCCGGAGGTGTCGGCGCGCCTGGAGAGAGAGAGTTAATTATAACAACTGCCCACCCATCAACAGTTCATAACCCCTTGCATTTCATTCATTTAAAAACCTTTTAAAAAGACGTCCTAATATCATAGCTGACACTGATAGTACACCATATTAATTTTGTATTTTTTTAACTTTACATTACAAATTGATTTGTGGCATTATAAATCTGCTACACGCCATTCTCTTAGTGTTTTGAATGATATTATAAGGGAAGAACTGCCAAAAGGATGTTAGCGGCTGTGGAACAGGTTAGGATATTAGGATAATTAGGATAACCCTGTATTATTATTTTTAAATATAAAAAAAAAAACCACACATTATGCGAGAAAAGTAAAAACAAACCACAATAATCATCTTCTTTTTCTAAATTACAAGAGCAAGGAAATTATAATTAAAGCATATTTCTGTCTTACGCTACAACAGTCACAGACTGGAGGGAGTTTCCTTGGAGATGACTACCTTCCAGTTTGTGATCATTGCTGGTTTTTACTTGATCTGGATTTTTTCTCCCCTGATCTGCCATCTGAACTGAAAATTACTGCCAGACCAGATTTTTGCTGGCTTTTGTGATCTGAGATCAAAACACAGACTGGACTTGGCATCAAAGCCACAATTGTAGAGCTGAAAGGAAGCTGGTTAATATCCAGTGCTATCAAACTGCACAGAATTACCGTGGGGAAGCAGAAGAGGGGTTTCACAACATGTTGACCTACATACACTTAAGCTACCACACAAGAGATGGCAAATAAATTATTCACTGAAGTGGTTGAAAGGACATATATGTTGTTGTCTGTCAACAAAAAAATCTATACACTGTATTATGAAATCCAAGTACCTCATGACCCTGTATTATCCACTATGTCAATATGCAGTAGGTGTGGAAAAGATTAGAAAATTCTAAATGATGGATTGGTGCAGTGCAGCTTGTGAGTCCCTCACTGACCAACGCCCACTGGTCCTCTCTTATCGATCGGCCCCTTTCAATAGCCTGTATAGCCTATGATAGCTTTTAACGCTGTTCACTGTGCTTTTACCACCTTAAGTGTGCGACATTGTTTTTGCATTACAGTGTAAATGAGATTGTTTTAAATTAGTCACATTTGTGAAGATTTTGCTCATACAAAAGGCTGCATGGTCACAAGTATGTTTTCCTCAAGGTCACTGATAAGAGTACTGCAAGATGAAATCAAGATGTACAGGTGGCTTTGTGTGTCAGCAGCACTGAGAGGTAGGGGATAATACAAATGAAAACAACAGTTCATAAAGGTTATGAAAGAACGTAGCATTGTCTTGCCAGATATATTGCACTTTAACTGCTTTAAACTGTGTTGTATCCCTGTTTTATTTTTCTTCCTGTAGGCATGTACCATGTTCCAGTTCTGCTTTTCCTTCACACTGTGCATTATTGAGTTGCCACCCCAGCCACGTGGTCCAATCAGGGTGCCCCAGCTCACTATCTCACCTACCTAAAGAAGCAGCTAAGCTGTTAGCTATGGTGGTTGTGATTTTATTTTAGCACCTTGTTGCTGCTCTCTATTTTTAATTAGAGGTCTGTACCTTGTTTTACATTTGCTGCAGTGGTATTCTTTTTTTGTGAGTCATTAACGTAGCAAACTTGTAGGTGTGGGCTGAAATCCTTGACTCCCACCTTTTATGTGCTGGTTTGCTTTACAGACTGAAAGGTTCTTTCTTGCACCTGTGAAGAGCCTCTCTGGCCAAGCCTCAAGCCTAGATTACACCTTCCACCATACCATGGATCCTGAAGGTTTGTCTAATTAGACACATTTTGGTTGTAGGAGTGCTGCCTTAAGTGCTTTTGGTTTGTCACTGTAGTTTAGGTATGTTACCTTGTTTGTTGGTTGTTATTAAATCACAGATAAAGCAGACGGAACCTGCAAAGAACTCAAAGTCAGTAAAAAAAATTTTTATTTATTTATTTAATTATTTTTTGTAAAATTTTGTTTGCATATAATACTTGTGAATAATTTGTGTGTTGGGAAGGAATTTTCTAGGGTTTTCTTAAAAGTCTTATTTCATTGTATTTACTACTAGGTAGTACTTGGCCTGCACCACTACACTAGCTCGAGTGTCTGTCCCCCTTCCTTCTTGCACATCATGGTATGTTCCTAGTCTGTCTTTGCATATCACTGGCTACATGGTGTGCTTATGAAAATGAAGTCCCGCCCTGGCTTACGTGGTTTTCCAGCAGGGCAGAAAATAGCTGTTTGCTAAAACGAATTGGCACTTAGAGCTAGCTTGTTCACAAACAACACATCACTAATTTGGTCTGGAGTTTGGACTCATTTGTTGACTGATGTTTTGGTTCCTGTCTCAGTTTCCTCATTCCAAGTATACTGTGAGTCTGTCTTGAGTTTTACTGTCACCCTGCGATGTTATTGATTGTTTACACCTGTGTCTCATTTCCCAGATGTTTTCACTTCCCTGATCAGCCATGTGTTTATAAATTGTCCTGTCTTCCCCTCATCCTTTGTCACAGAGCCTGTTATGGTTGTCTTTTGTTGGTTTCCCCATTTGTGGTCATCTGTAATAGGCAATCTTTCTTTAGGCTCATGAATGAAATTCATCTTTTTCACATTTTGTAGTTTTGTTGTGGACTCTGTTCTTCCAGTCTAACAAATGCCAAGTCTGCCTCCAGGCTTCTGCATTTGGGTCCAAACTTTGCACTTGTACGGTATGTTATGGCAGTTTCTTTTGATCAAGATTCACTTGGATCACCATCCTTGTATCATTTTGAACAGCAGTGGCAATTTATAAGAATTAGTAATGATGCAGATAAGAGGGAAAGTTCAGATCTAAGTCTCATTCTTTTCTGCTTGCTTCACCCATGACAGCCCATAATACCTAAAAATGAAGAGCTGACTCCTCACTTAGAGACATCTTTTGATTACACTGACGATATTGAATTTTCAGTTATTTATTTGAATTATAACAGCATAATGAAGAGGAGGAAAATTAATGATAAGGACCACCTTTAGCTCAGAGTATCAATTTTCTTGCATGCATAATTAAATCAATTCCCTATAGAGCATGCTCACTCTATACAGAGGCACGAAGATATGATTGAAGGGAAAATGGGAAATGAATGTAGCAAGACTCTGAAAATGCATGTTGTCACCTCAGAAGGGTCCCCAGTGGCGCTGTGTAATATTTTGTCGTCTTTAATGAAAGTCACCGCTTGCCGATGAAATGGCAGAAATGGGACAAAGTCATTGACTTTGTGAGTGATGAGTCATATATGCTAAGACTGGAGAGAATTTATTTAATTGAAGGAAATATTCAGTGAGGTCACAGTTCACAGCTGGGTTTTTTGTGTTTTGTTTTGTTAGTTGCAGATGTGTATTTGACTGTGTCAAACAGGATTTTGCTATAGGATAACTGGACAAACTTCAGTCAGTCAGATATTTTCATATTTAAATTTTTCCTTCAAATTAAGACATTTTGTGTGTCTGCAGCCACCTAGAAATCTTCTAATGTCTGGCCAATTTCATTTTCCAATTTTTTGTTTTTATTTTACAAAACCAGCCTAGATGCTGGTTAAAAATTAAATAAAAAATACTTTTGTCATCATTATATAGTTATACACAATTCCTTGATTCTCTGAAAATGATTATTTGGAATAACATACTGCGTCAAAGGTTTCTCATACTGACTGCAGTATCAAATATGTTCTGTTCTAAATGTTGAGGAATAATAATTATGCCAGCTACCCCAATAACAAGCAACTACTACTGCTACTACCACTTCTAGCGGGTTCTCTCAATATAAAATAAAAACATATTTAGATACTGAGGACTTTTGATGATGTCCTACCTAAAGGGAGAAGATGTTGGAGATTTATTTTGAGACTGTCCTTGTCATAAAATCACTGTTTCTTTAGATACTTTTAGTCTAGTTTCATTAATGTCACATGATAAAGGGAACTACATTTCAAAAAGAATATGTACACAAGATCTGATTTAAATGGAGACATACGATGAGACAGAGTGAAGAGGTGGAGGAGCCAGGAAAGTAACAGAAAGAAAACATGCCAGCTGACTGCATCAGTTAAGCTCATGTGGTCAGACATGAGCATGTAAGATGGTTCATAGCATAACGTGTAACATCTTGACTTCAATAATGAAGCAGTCTGTCTTTCCATAAATTAAATGTCCTTTCATCATCTTGTTTTTGTATTTATTTATTTTTTAATTGAGATTTTTCTTTGGACACAGTAG
Source organism: Diplotaxodon limnothrissa (assembly GCF_057381915.1). NCBI lineage: Eukaryota > Metazoa > Chordata > Actinopteri > Cichliformes > Cichlidae > Diplotaxodon > Diplotaxodon limnothrissa. The sequence continues at coordinate 9,359,864 of NC_140597.1, read as the reverse complement.
ACTACATAACTTTTTTTTTTTCATGTGAGATCCATTCAACCAGTGCTTAATCCCCCATTCCTTTCATGCATAGCGAGAAAGATCATTTGAAAAATAGCATTCAATTAACAATTAAATTCTTTGTCGAAGGGCATCCTGATGGTAGCTATTCACTGAAAATTTCTCTTTTAATTTCGACATGTCACTAGAATTTTGTTACAAGAGCCTAAAATCTCAAGGCTGTTGCTCAAAAAAAAAAGAAAAGAAAAGAGAAACTATATCAAAAAACACTGTATGGAAAAGCATGTGTGTGCCCTAAATCAGTCAGTTACCAGAACATTAATGCAGTGAACATTAATGCAGTCATCAGAGGGACAAAGAAACTCAATAATGAATATTTAAAAGCTGTGTGCAGGTGCTCTGTGGTCCAGCTTGGGGTTTGATTGGCGGGATTATTACTCAGGTGTGAGTCAGTGATACATGAAGGACAGCAAAGCCTCAGTCTTACCCTCCTTTGATGTGCACAGCAAAAGGCTCATTAACTTCAGTCACATACCGCCAAAGCTGTGATGATTAGCATCATACTATTATCCACACCTGAGGCCCAGATGGCTAAAAAGTGTCAAACTTTCTCGCTTCCAACTCTTGACCTCCTCATCAGCATTCTCAAAGCTTGCCGGTGTTCTCTCTTCCCCCGCCACTTCCTAACAGACAACCCTGGAAGGTCACCCAAGAAGTTCATGTTCATCATCTGTTGATGTGATAAAGGTTAATAAAAAAATAAAAAATAAAAATGTGCTACTACGAAGGCATTCAGGTCGAGCTGGCTCTCTTGGGGCTTCTGTTTTGTATTCCATTAAGGCACTTTAATTTTCTTTGGAATGACATTCAACTTTTGTGTTTTCACTTTCAAACTACCAATTAGTTGAGCCATGTTTGATGTAGGGAGCACGGAGGTATCTCGAAGACTAATTTATGTGCGACAGATTTGCTCTATCAGCTGACATTACTGGTCATGGATGACAACTCGAGTTAATTGAATATTTGGATGTGACAGTCAGGAAAAGAGCATGCGCGGTAAAAATGACACTGCATTTCAGACCGGACCAGAGTCTGTGTATCCTTCTTTCGCTCACTGGCAACTTCATTGGGTATACCTGTTTAACTGTTTGTTAACATATAATGAACCAATCACATTGCAGCAACCCATTTTGGCATGTAGACATGGTCACGAACTAACAGAGCATCAAAATTGGGAAGAAAGGCATGGTTGTTTGTACCAGACAGGCAGGTGTGAGTGTTTCAGAAACTGGTGACCTACTGTGATTTTCTGCACAAAATACACATTGAGCTTAATTCTTTTTGTGGAAATGCATTGTTGATGTCAGAGGTTAGAGAAGAATGCCCAGACTGCTGCGTGCTGACAAAAAGGGCAGCAGTACCGCAAAGACTATGACTTTGAATCTTGATTGTCAAGTCATCCATTTCCATCCCTTAAAGAGATGGGTCACATAGGGATGAGTCATGCACAGAAAAATGAGTTCAGTGTAGTCTAATGGCCTTCATAGTCACCAGATCTCAATCCAATGGATTCTCATGGATGTGCAACCAAAAAATCTGCAGCAACTGTTTGATGCTATTGTTTCAATGTGAACCAAAATCTCTCAGGAGCATTTTTGTTGTTTCACCTTTTTGAATTGATTCTATGAAGATGCATTTCACATGGGTTCTTCCAACCCAGGACTATCAACCTGTAATTGATGAATTGGCCAGTGAAGCTGTATCAAAAAAGATTTGCATCTGCCTAAGCTGTTGTGAAAATAGACTCTACAAATAAAGTGCATCTGGAAAGTATTCACTGCTTCACTTGTTCAAAGACAAATTTAATGCCCCAATGAGCACAGTGGCCTAAATTTTGGAACCAACAGGACTGTTCCAAGATCTGGGAGCCCAGACAATCTCAGCAATTGCATTAGAGTGGGCCTTAGTCAGGGTGGTGACCAAAAACTCGATCGTCAAAGGAGCTTGCAAAGAAAAGCGTCTGGACTTCTTTAAGTTGCTTGAAGACGTTTCACCTCTCATCCGAGAAGCTTCTTCAGTTCTAAGGTCAAATGGTGGAGAGTCCCAGATATAAACCTAGTGGGAGTAACCCCCCACAGAGGGACAAAAGGACCCCCTGATGATCCTCTAATCGCCAGAGCCAAGGTGTGAAACTGGGTGTGAGTCCCAATCAGCCAGAGTTTCGGGTGTGTTCATTGTGAAACCTGGCCCCACCTTATCATGCGAATTCCTGAGGTCAGATGGCCCAGGATGTGAGTGGGTGTTAAGGCGGTCTGGGAAGGGATCTCAAAACTGGATTATAGATGGCAGAGAGTTGGTGTCGTAAACCCCCGCCTCTGTTCAAAGATGGTCGCTCACAGTGGACATAGATGGCTTCTTTCACTCCTCTTTCAAACCATCTGTCCTCTCTGTCCAAAATGTGAACATTGGCATCCTCGAAAGAGTGTCCTTTATCCTTAAGATGCAGATGGACTGCTGAGTCTTGTCCTGTGGAGGTGGCTCTTCTGTGTTGTGCCATGCACTTGTGAAGTGGCTGTTTGGTCTCTCCAATGTAGAGGTCTGAGCATTCCTCGCTGCACTGTACAGCATACACCACATTGTTAAGTTTGTGTTTTGGCGTTTTGTCTTTCGGGTGAACCAGTTTTTGTCTGAGCGTGTTGCTGGGTCTGAAATACACTGGGACCCACACCCAGTTTCACACCTTGGCTCAGGCGATTAGAGGATCATCAGGGGGTCCTTTTGTCCCTCTGTGGGGGGTTACTCCCACTAGGTTTATATCTGGGACTCTCCACCATTTGACCTTAGAACTGAAGAAGCTTCTCGGATGAGAGGTGAAACGTCTTCAAGCAACTTAAAGAAGTCCAGACGCTTTTCTTTGCAAGCTCCTTTGACTACGATGACCTGGATGACTGAGAACCTTCACAGACAAAAACTCGATCATTCTGTCAGAGCTTCAGGACTGCTCTACGAAGAGATGAACCTCCCAGAAGGACAACCATTTGTTTCTTTTCTTCAGACTAGAGAATTTAGACGATCGAACTCTTTAGCCTTAATGCCAATTGTCATGTCTGGAGGAAACCAGGCACCTGGCCAATAACATCCATACAGTGAAACATGGTGGTGACAGCACAATCCTGTGGGATGTTTTTCAGCAGCAAATCTGGGAGACTAGTCGGGGTCAAGGAAAAGTTGAATGCAGCAACATATAGAGACATCCTTGATGATAACCTGCTCCAGAGTGATTTGGATCTCAGACTGCAGTTAAGGTTCATCTTCCTATAGGACAGCGACCCTAAGCACAGGCCAAGATAACAAAGGAGCAACTTTGGGAGCAAACTCTTAATGTCCTTAAATGGCTTAGACAGAGCCCATAGTTTGAACCCAATTGAACATCTCTGGCTGTGCATCAACACTCTCCATCCAACCTGATTGAGGTAGAGAAGTTCTGCAAAAGGAGAATCTGCTCAAAATAGGGTTTGATGGCTTCCGAGCATGGACAGCTCTCTTTAACTCACACCACAGATTTTCAATAATATTCAGGTCTGGGGACTGAGATGGCCGTTCCAGAACGTTGTACTTGTTCCTCTGCATGAATGCCTTAGTGAATTTTTGAGCAGTGTTTCGGGCCGTTGTCTTGTGGAAAGACCCAGCCCCGGCGCAGTTTCAGCTTTGTCACTGATTCCTGGACACTGGTCTCCAGAATCTGCTGATACTGAGTGGAATCCATGTGTCCCTCAACTTTGACAAGATTCCCAGTCCCTGCACTGGCCACAGCATGATGGAACCACCACCATATTTTACTGTAGGTAGCAGGTGTTCTTCTTTGAATGCTATGTTCTTTTTCCTCCATGCATAGCGCCCCTTGTTATGCCCAAATAATTCAATTTCAGTTTCATCAGTCCACAGCATCTTATTCCAGAATGAAGCTGGCTTGTCCAAATGTGCTTTAGCAAACCTCAAGCGGCTCTGTTTGTGCTGTGGGCAGAAAAAAGGCTTCCTCTGCATCACTCTCACATACAGCATCTCCTTGCGTAAAGTGTGCCGAATGGTTGAACGATGCACAGTGACTCAATCTGCTGCGAGATGCTGTTGTAGGTCTTTGGTGCTGGTCTGTGGGTTGACTCTTACTGTTCTCACCATTCGTCACTTCTGTCTATCCGAGATTTTTCTTGGTCTGCCACTTCGAGCCTTAACTTGAACTGAGCCCGTGGTCTTCCATTTTCTCAATATGTTCCGAACTGTGGAAACAGACAGCTTAAATCTCTTTCTGTATCCTTCCCCTAAACCATGATGGTGAACAATCTTTGTCTTCAGGTCATTTGAGAGTTGTTTTGAGACCCCCATGTTGCTATTCTTCAGAGAAAATTATAAGAGGAGGGAAACTTACAATTGACCCCCTTACATACTCTCTTCTCAATATTGGATTCACCTGTGTATGTAGGTCAGGGGTCACTGAGCTTACCAACAGTGTTGGGAAGGTTACTTTTAGCATGTATTCTGTAAACGTATTCCGTTACGTTACTCAATGACAGTAACGTATTCCGAATACTTTGGATTACTTAATATATTATCATGCTTTTTATAACAATGTGAATGTACTATTGCTGTGTGATTTATTACTATTACTGAAGGTCCGCGACTCCGAACTGTAGTAAAGGGACCTCTGACTAATATGGCGGGGTCCTTGTCGGCTCGTAGCCGAAAAATAGCTTTACTTTGTTGTGTGGGTCAACTTTTCTTGCGAGAGACAGAGAGAGGCGTTGAAAGACTGCTCCAACGGAACTTATTGTTTTCGGAGGAAAACACGAACACGGTGTACAGTCGAGTCTTAATAGCGTATTTAAAACTGGGCGCGTCAGGCACTCTTCTTGGCTGAAGTGGTTATTATTATATTTACATGCTTCCAGCTCCCGTTTTTGCTCGATGACAACTCGTACCTTTCCACTCCCCTTTTTCTCCCTCCTCGCGCTCACAGACACATAACGTGTATGGCAGTCCATTCTCCCTGCAACACGGACTACACTGCCCATGATGCTACATTCTTTAGAGCTATGCTTGTAGCATTTTGCCTGTTAGCTTAGCACAACAACAACAACGAAAAGGCGCTCTCTCACCCAGGAAACACACAGTCGCAGAGAGAGAGGGCGTTCCAATAATTAGTTCTACAGGTTTTGAAATCAATAAAATGACAACAGTGCCCAAATTTATGCACCTGCCTGATTTTGTTTAAACAATTATTGCACACTTTCTGTAAATCCAATAAACTTCATTTCACTTCACAAATATCACAGTGTGTCTCCTATATGATATATTTAACTGACATTTTTTATTGTAACAACCAACGATTTATACAGGAAAATGACTATTAATAAGGTTAATAACTTTTGCATCCCACTGTATTCAAAAAGACTTGAGGCTGTAATTACTGTTAAACTGTTTTGTTTTGTTTTCTTGAGAAATTTTAGTGTCCATTACAGTAACTGCACATTATGGCGCAAGTTAATATCAACAGTCTCCCTAATAATTCTGTAACACAGCCCAGACAAGTAAGAGTCTCATTTTATTATTACCTGTGATGTGAAAATATCAGATTTCCACACACATAAATAACGAGTATGCCATTGAAAAAATTCCAGTCCATCACTGAGCATCTCTCTTGCTGGGCTGCAAAAAGCACTGTTAACTGAAGAGTAAACCTCTCATGAGAACAGCCAGGGAGGTTCTGACAGCATTCTGGCTTCACTAACATTCAGCACCAGAGCTGCGAGCACTGAAGCACAAACAGGGAAGCGTCACAGTTTTGTGCACTGACGCCCTGCACTGCATTTCTATCCCCCCTTACTCTTCAAGTTACACTTTGTTTTACATCTAGGTTCTTTAAAGTCAGTTTGTCAAACTTCACAGCTGCCGTGTTGTGCTCCTGTATTAAGTGGTAAACCATTATCTCAAATCTGCAGATTGTTCTAATGCCATGTTTCAACGCTGTACAGGAAGTTGTGTCTCTACTGTTTATAATTTCCTCCATTAATGATGGAGTTACTCAAAGTATTGCATAACATTAATTTGTGCAGTACATACTTACTCACAGGATAAAGTATAGTTATTACACTACTTGTTTTATTACCTTTGCATTACTCACGTAGCATGACCTAAAATGCATTGTGACATAATTATCAGTTAACAGTTAAACTGTAGTGCTGTGCTGAAAGCTAAATGTTAATATTAATGTAAACTTTACTTAAATTAGTAAAAGGTAAGTTAAGCTGAGCCATTATAGTCAGGATCTTCAAGCATAACTGCTTTCTGTTTTTGTTTCTATTCATAGTTCTTATGGTGTCATTAAAGTATGGCTCCTTAACTGTGGCGTCTTGTTTGCTCATCAATACAATTTCTTGAACTTTGAAGATCTGGACCATCATTCATCTCAAATAGTTATATAAAGTGTATATTTTTACCCACCAGTGGTGTAAAATAATCATGAATAAAGCCGTTATAATGGATATTTAGGAGGATCTACATTTAGCAAATACAGGCATGTTTTTCTCCTAGTTATATCAATGCTAAATGTCCAAATAAAGAAAAAAGATTATTAAAAATATGATTTTAACTTCTCTCCTTTTAATTAAGCTTTCATAGCAAATGATGAATATTTGGGCAGTCACATGTTTCTGTATTTAATTTAATGCTTCGCAAGTTTTAATAGTCTAATATAAAGATGCAATGATGGTGCTGGGACACTGGACTTTGGATCAATACTCTGGTGCCAGCGGAAAACTTAATGGGGATCTCAAACTGAGGCCAGAATTTCATTTTACATCTCAGAGACTTTTCTCATGAATTTTTGCAAATATACTCATACATCAGCTTTATTTTAGTTTTGTTTTTTTCTTAAGTAGAGTTAGTGTCTCTGGTGAGGGAGACAGACAACAAATCAAAATTCCGACATTTCTATTCCACCTAAAATTCAACACTAACTGTGCCTGGCATGGTACACGCTGCTGTCAGCTTGAGCCCTGAGCTTCATGGGTAATGTGAGTGTGTGGCTCCAGGAAAGCTGGAAAGCTGCTGAGTTAGGTGGTCTTCACTCACCAAGACATTTTAGAAACGCTTCTTTGTGCCTTCACTGTTTCCTGAATCCCCACTAGTCATCGCCTCAAAGATAAGCTGGACGTTTTGGTTTTTTTCTCTATTCTTTTGGACATTTTGGTCTTCCCATCAAACTGTGATACAAAAGAAGGAAAGGAGGCATCTCTGCCTCAGGGCACAGAAGTATAAAAATGTAATGGAGGTGTGAAAACAGATAAATCAAAATTAGCTCTCCTGGGTTCTCCCTTAAAAAGGATGAATCTGATCAGCCTGCCTCAAACTTTCCCAAAGTAATGCATGAACTCATGGGCTTTCAAAGAGCCTAAGTTTTTCTGGAAGACTAGTCCAACACTGCTGTCCTCCAAATAATGCTCAAAAGTGGATTTGAACCGGGAGTTACAGCACATCAGTAGTAGAGATGGACCGATCCGATATTACGTATCGGTATCGGTCCGATACTGACCTAAATTACTGGATCGGATATCGGAGAAAAATAAAAAATGTAATCCGATCCATTAAATATCACGAAAGCACCTCACAAAACTTGCAACACGCCGTAACTCGCCTCAGAACGTCGGAGCAGTATGCATCACGTGATAGAGCAGCTGTGGCATGCGGGACCTGTCGATGGTCTGGATAGCATTTGGAGCTTCGCTAGCAACCTGGCATTTCATCTCCGACAAAGTTATCCCCGAGAGAAGTAAAGCAAGTGTGTAAGTCCATCTCTGAATGTTTGTAAAGCATTCCCACGTTAAGCTTAACGAGCGACTGCCTCTCGCTCTCCGGCTGCTACTTCAATCGTGAAACTGCTAATGATCAGCTGATCGGCTTTTCTGTCGTGAGTCTCTCTTGTTTGTTTTTGGTCCACTTTGCGCCAGAAAGAGCAAACCAGCGGCTGAACAACAGCAGCACGTTTAAGCTTGATAAGCTGTTGTTACAATTTATTTAATATTACTTTCTACACCAGGATCGTTTTCTACGTAGCTGACGGCTGGTAACTGTGCAGGGGTGGATCTAGCAAAGTTTAGCCAGGGGGGCCGATAGGGCATTAACTGGGAAAAGGGGGCACAAAGACATACTTTTCTTTCTTATTCTCATTTAAAATGTCTAGCTTTTAATAAATAATTATCTGACACCCAAAGTTTTAATTTGATGTAAAATGAATAGAAGTCAATTACTGTATATAGTGACTATTAAGTCTAATATATATACCCTAGTAAGCTATAGTACATTTTCCTTTGGGAAGGTACCATCTGTGCAGTCTGCAATTTTGTTGAAGAAAGATGTTGAATCTATTTAATATTTCTTGAAAAATAATTGATTTCTGTGCATTTTTTTTTCACACTGCATCAAATTAAGGTTGATTACGTTGATTAAGCATCATGAGGTGGAGCGTGAGGGGTGGTTCCCTATTTTTTATTTATTTATTTTTGTTGTTGCTGGGAGTTGGAACCCTATTAGTTAGGTTGCTTAATATTTACGCTAAGTACTCTTTAAAATACCAGAATAGGGAGGATGGTGTAGGTCTAAGTTTATTAGATTGATCAGTATTGCTGAACTATGAAATATTTTTTTTGTATACAGGTATAACAGAATAGCTTTAGTGTAGTTGTTGTTTTAAACTTGAGTATGAACTTGCAGACTTGCAAAATGCAGCAAGATATTTTAAAAAACAGTTTTGTTGATTAAAAAACACTATCGGATTCATATCGGTATCGGCAGATATCCAAATTTATGATATCGGTATCGGTATCGGACATAAAAAAGTGGTATCGTGCCATCTCTAATCAGTAGTCACAGTGCCTGTCAACAGCCATCACAGAGCCCGGGGGGAAAGGCAATATAAGAAGAGCTGAGTGTTGACGTATTTCGAGCCTTAATTTACACACACTGGCATGTTTATTACTGGTACTCAAAGTGTGGCTGCATTAGACACCTGGCTTCTCAATCTTTTATATTTCAGTTCTGCATTATAGACATTATAGCATATTTAGAGTACAGAAGTTGATGCAACATGCTTTAGAGACAGAAAGATTTACATTAAAAGTCTCCAAAAAACAGTTTCAAAATGTCAGCTGTAATGTGTGGAGTTGTTTGGTTTTTTTTCCTGTATTGACTAATTATTGTGGAAAGTATAAATAACAGTGATGTAGTGCTCATTAAAATGTGTTCAGGTTGTAGCTCCGGAGGTAGAGCAGATCAGCCACTAATAAGAAGGTTGGTGGTTCTGTCCCTGGCTGCTCCAGTCTGTATGCCAAATATCCTCGGCCAAGATAATAACCCCAAGTTTCTCTCCGATGCATCCATAGGAGTGTGATGCCTGTGAATGTTAAAAAGCATTTTAACATAGAAAAAAGTGCTTGTATGCTTGTGAATCAGATATGTTGGAAAAAAGTGCTTTGACTGTTCGGAGTAGAAAAGTGCTGCGTAAGATCCAGTCCATTAACCAGTCTACATAATGATGATTCATGTCATCAATCATGACACATTGCATAACCTGCCTTTAAAGGTTAAAAGGTATCAACAATACTATTTACTTAGTACAGGATTGAAACCAAAATTTGCAGAATTGCTCACCACTACCCTAAATTAATATTTGCAAACTAAGCTGAAAGCAGGACTACCTGTTTTGTTTGAGCTCTGAACATAACAACAACAACAACAACAACTGAGGAATAATGTCGATGCTGATGGAGGCAACAGTGGCGTGTCTAGAAAATTTTTGTTGGGGGGGCCAGGTAGGGGCACAGATTTGGAGAAGGGTGGCAGATTTAATTGGCAGATAATGTTTAAAAAAAAAAAAATTCTACCAACCCTTAACCATAATTCAATAATCCTATAAACCTAATAACCAAATGCACTTTTAACTCTTATTAGAATGAGATTTTAACCACTACGGTGCAAAGTTTTTAGATACTGCGTTGATAAAGTACAAGAGATACAATCAGTGCTTTGTCAGTGCTTACTCAGCATTCAAGGACATCAATATTTGCATAGTATTTTTACTGACATATAGTGCACATATGTTTTGGGCAAAAACATTTTTGAAAATTAAAATACGAACATTTGTAACAAACAATTGACAAATTAGCCAATGCCAATGCAAAACTTTATCTGCCTGTTAAAAAAAGAAGATAATCTTCTCACAAACTGGTGTTTGATTTTGAAACAGGAAAAAAGTGGGGAAACAAATGAAAAGACTAACATTTGAATGAAACCTGAAAGCAAGTAAATACTTTCTATGCTGCCTTATGGTAAACTTTGGTAATATTGATGTATGAAGAACAACACTGGCTGATGATAAAATACAGTCAGCTGGCATGGTGACACTGCCAGTATTAACCTGCAGGGCTGGACTGGGACAAAAAAATTGGGCATTTTTACTACAGACCGACCCACCAGGTATTAAAGCCATAAAGCCTTTGAATGAAAACAAATGCTGTTGTGACAGTGATGTACAGTCTTGTTGGTATATGTATGATTTCTATACATTTTACGTCAGATAAAAACTTTGGTTGTAAGATTTAGATAATTATTTAATAAAAACTAGGTATTTTAAATGAGAATAAGAAAGAAAAGTATTTCTTTGTGCCCACCTTTCCCTGTTAATGCCCTACCTGGCCCCCTGGCAAAACTTTGCTAGACCCGCCCCTGCACAGTTACCAGCTGTCAGCTACATAAAAAAGGATCCTGGTGTTATTTATCTCTCAGAAACAGTTGATAACTTCAACTCATTCATGTCACCTAAAAGGTAAACCTGTTTCTCCATCACCTGTTCAGCTCTGATGGTTCAGTAAGGACATCTCCTGGTTTCATCTTCATGTTTCCCTCTCACCACATATCTAAACAGACATCATGACCAGCAGCTTTACAGCTGTGGCTCCAGCAAACATCAGCTGATACTAGAAATTAATATTAAATACATTCTAACAACAGCTGATCAAGCTTAAACGTGCTGCTGTTGTTTAGCGCAATATCCGCTGGTTTCCTCTTTCTGGCGCAAAGTGGGCGATAAACAAACAAGAGAGAAAAGCCGATCAGCTGATCATTGATCAGTTTCATGATTGAAGTAGCAACAGGAGAGGGAGGGGGAGAGAATGAGAGAAGAAGAGGCAGCTGTGCAGCATAAAGACAGAATAAATCCAGCTTTGTGTCTTTTTTCCATTCTAGCTAAAGTCCGGGACAAACTGCGTCTCTTCTCAGCTCAATACGAAACGCGTAATATTTTCTCTGAATGAGGGACCATCCCATTTTTTTAAGGAGCCGTTGGCAACTCTACTAACCTTATGAATAAAATAAAGTTCACTATCAGTAACATCATAGCACCCACCCAGCTGTATAAAAACTCCGTCAAACTGGCTAGAACGCAGTATGAGTTATTGCAACTGACAGTAAAAAGTCAGCAACATGAAAATAAACTCCACCTAAACTTGGTTTATATCTGACCCAGATAGACTGCAGGTCATAACTTCTTACCTGAAGTTCAGTTCACCTGACACTCGGACTGGCGGCTGCTTCGGGTCTCTCCTCCTGCCTCCCCTTCCCTCATCCACCTGTTGCCTCTGTGGAAGCCCCGTCATAGCCACCACCAAACAACGGAGTTATTTCTACACATCGACCTGCATCTGGCCAATCCACCACCTCTCATTGTTCATGCCATTACAAAAAAAAATAAAAAATAAGTCACTGGGGATATGCCCGGTATGCCCGATGGCCAGTCCAGCTATGTTAACCTGCAACCAAATCTGCAGCTCCATACAGCAATGTTACGACTTAGATTATATCTTATAACTCTTATGTTAGCTGCCCTCAGTAGCATACTGTCTGAAATATTCCACAGCTGCAATAATTCTTTAAGTGTTATTTTTTTCCTTGGTATTCTAATTTCACCGAAGTTTACTAAACTCAACAAACTTGATATTACTTACCGGGACATTTATTCTGTCCTCATTTTCTTTCACCGAAAAATTGTTTCCTGCAGTGCCGTCTTTCGCGCTTGGCTCTCCTACCTTTGCTAACGTGATGCGCATAGCAGAAGCGATGCTGCATTCACTTACACTCGGATATCTGAGCGTCACCGTGAAAACATAATCGGACATTTGATATTTGATTGAATTTTATTGTTTTGCCTTTGGGGTGGCACCTGGGGTGGCCAGTCTGGTTTGGGGGGTGGCCTGTGCCCCCCCAGGCCACCCCGCTGGACACGCCATTGGGAGGCAATGGAGACAGTGTGCTGGAAGATGCACAATAAAGACACAAAACTATCATTGAAATGCCACAAACGGTGAAGAACAATGTCTCCCAGCCAACCAAAAAACTTTTTTTTTTTCCTTTAAAATATTTAATTATGATGTTAATAGCTAACACATTAGCTATTATTTTGCGTTGTGCATTTGATGGAATCACAGCAAATGAATGTGGCCAGTTTTTTACTTCACATCAATCTCTGCTCTCTGGCATTCTATCCATAGTGTTCTGTGTTCAAATCCCGCTCACAGCTCCCCCAATTATATTACTCTTCCTAAATCCCTGACTCAAAGAAACATAACATAAGATGCCACAATGCTGTTGCAGTTAAACACACTTTTAATAGTAGAAATATAATTACTACTAAAGAACAACATAAGGAAGGCAGATGGGAGCCCTAACAAAAAAATAAAAATAAGTAAAAATGAAACGGGTGAGGAAGAACTTGGACTAACCATTCAATGGCCAACAGTTTCAGACTTAGTGGTAACTCCCTGATGTTAGGATCATATATTTTTAAAAGCAGGAAGATATTTAATCAAACATAAACTAGAATTTCTTTATCAAATGGCCAGAAATTACAATAAAATGCATAGACCACTGCTAATAAAAATAAGTTTTTAACAGAGCAGGTGATTTTCAGTATAGCATTCCTAACCAAAGTAGTTTTGTTCCGTTTTCCAATATTTCCAATAATTACCAATATTATCAGCCCCCTGAAAAGCTGACATTTTTATTGAGCCATAGCACAAAAAAATAATGATGTTCTTTAACTTTAACGAACCAAAGAACAGCATCCCCCACAGTAACGGTGGTGGTGGGAGTATTATACTGTGAGGACTTCAGTAAGTCTGGAACTGGAAATCTCGTCAAGATGGGAAGAATCATGAAGGAAAGACGTGAAGATTTTGAAAGAAAACTTCAAGCAGTGAGCAGCAAAACTGGGTTAGGTGATTATGTTGTCTTCCAAAACAACGATGCCAAAAATATGTTGCTTCTGGTGAAGAACTACCTCCAAAGGTCCAAAGTGAACTTTACTGACTGGCACGCACAAAACCCTGAATTGAATCCTCTGAAAATCTGTGGGCTGAACTAAAGACCAAGGTCCATATTAGAAGACCATCAAATCTCAGAATCAGAAAGACTTTATTTATCCCCAAAGGACAATTAAGATACAGCAGAGCAGCACGACGTTGGAGATCAGGACAGGGCATAAACAGGCCTGAGACATTCCAAAAGAAAAATAGGCTGCAATTTCTAAGGAGATGTACATGACACTATTACTATCAGGGGAGCTAATATTTATGTACACAGAACACATTTTTTTCACAAAAACCCAAAAATACCAGGGTCAAAGTTAAAAAATAAATAAATTTAAAAAAAAATGTAAGCTTTGAAAATAAAAATCAAGGATGTTTAAACAGTTTGGAAAAGCTCTTAAAAATCCCAGAGGCTCTGTGTTGTAAAAAAAAAAAGAAAAAAAAAAGATTGAAAACCCTTTCAGAATGTGAAGAATTTAGTTTTTCAATTTAAAATGACTCATGGAGATTTAAATGGGGAAAATATGTATTTGACTAGATATCGTTTACCAGGTCAGGGCCTGCTACACATGAGATCTAAAGGCATGCAATTTGTCAGGTCTCATTTCTTCAAATGTGCTGTCAGCTACAGCTTGTGGAGGAATAATCATATCTCCTTAAGATGGCAAGCTGGCTCGTATCCTTGTGTGATAGGCTCATAGTGAGTTGATGTATTGGTTCTCTTCAGTTGCAGCTTGCGTCTATGTTTGTATCAATGACGCTGCTGGAATTGCTGTCTGTTTTATTGCTCTCTGACAGATGTGCTTGTGGTTGTGTTTGTATCTGTTGGCTGCTGTGGGAAAAGAAGATGAAGAAACATAGCACGTAGTTACAGAAGGTAACAACAGTACAAGATTATTCACTTCCTGTGGATGAAACTTTCACACGAGCTGGTTAATTGGATTTTTCTGTTTGTACTATAAACTCTTCAGTAGACAGGAAGATGACAAATCAAACCTATGAGATGTGTAGAAGCATCAGAAAAGACCCACAAATTGCTAATTTCCCCTTGTGTCTATAAATCTTTTTTTTTTTTTTTTAAGGTGACCTTTTTCAGGTAAATTTAGCATCAACCCAGGAACATCTGGGAGAAGGTAATGTTACATACTAACACAGTTTATCTGTCCAGGGAAAATTGCACTAAACATCTGAGATATGTGCTCCACTGCTTCAGGTCAGCAGCTTTTTTTATACCTTTGCCTGCATGCTTGGCCCTGGAGGCAAAGGCTACCTAACCTTTCCAGCATGGGACTCACATGGGATTTGTAGTCTGTTGCCCTGAGGCCTAGATACAAAGATAAGAAAATTATACTTTTCTTGACTAGGGATGCCTTGGAACACATTTTTCTTGCTTCCAGTGCATTAAATTTGTATCCTGTTTTACATCTATATGCTTATTTAGTGTAATCACAGCCTGAAGAAGAAACACCATCCACAGGGATATTTTGTTGTTTTATTGCAGTGGATAGCTCAGCATGTTCTTTCTGTTTTTGGGAGAAGGATATGACAAGAGTCAGCTACAGCTATAAGGAATGTAAAAATATTTTATTGTAGTTAGTCCTAATTGTATCTTGCTGTTGTCCCTTTTATGATCTGTGTCTCATAACAACAAACGCGTGTCATGATTGCGAGTTTTTGATTTTCCCATGCTTGGTGAATGAAGTGCCTCTGTGTACTGGGTCAGTGCAATCACAGATGACTGATGAATGAGCTGCTTTAAAAACAGTACCTGATTCTCTTGGAGATGAGACACTGGTGCTGCTGTAATGTGGTTAAACTTCCAAAATGTCTTCATCTGGATGTGGAAGCTTACTCCCTTCTTGAATATTGACTCTAAAATATTTTATTCTGTGAGAGCTTTTGTCATTTTCTTGCTCCAGACTCCAGGCTACATGAAAACTATTAAATTGTCCTCATGCCTTTGTCCTTATCCAACCAATTTAGCATTGTTACTACTGTGTGCTGTGAAAGCATTGTCTTGGGGCAAACACCCTAGTGAATTGATTTATGGGCCTCTGCTTCTCAATTCTCGTCCAGCTGTCAGGAGGAGTGAAAAATTACACCCAGTAATGGAAATTAACTTCTGGGGGAGAGAGCAAGATAAATAAAAGTTATCTTCACCAAGCAGGGGCCAAGCAGGGGCTGTAGGAGGCTCAGCCTGAGTGAATGACTTGTTAAAGCCATCAGCAACACTTTACAAGAACTATCTTAGATGAATTGGTAATTAGACTTAAGTAAAGAGTGTTCCTATACTGCGTCATATCCATGACATACAATGCTGTGCATAATTACTAAAAGCAAACAATGAATTAAGAACCTCTCCAAAAATAAAATAAATTAAGACGGTATACATTTAACAGCATGTGTGCAGTAGCCACAGCCATCTCGTCTGGGATTCATGTAGGCAAAGCAGCAGTCGATCCTGGAAATCTGAGTTGGAGTAGGGCATGAGTATGGTTAAGGAACAAATAAAAAGGTACCTCTATTGGTCCTATTTTCATCTGTTTTAAGCTCCCAGACCCAAGATTAAGTTTTCACAGGTGGTTAGGTCTGCTGTGAGCTTCTGACTGGAATCAAAAATAGGGTCTTCTCCATAAGATTAAGCATAACCCTCAACACTAAGCATCACATTGACACAGTAACATACATCAATTTCTATGGTCTAATCTGTCGGCAGGGGTCTACAATATCCAACTCAGTCTACCTTTGGAAAATCAAGACAGTCAGTCACACCACCAGTCTGCACTTAATGCCCCAGTTCAAGCAAAGAGAGTCTAGGTTCCACCTCTCACACGCCCATTTAAAGCTATTACAAATCTCAAAGCATTCTCTAATTATAGATTGTGTTGTACTCCAAATGTATTTAGAATACAATAGAAACAGTGGAGGATCTATTACCACTGACCTGTGAAAATAAGACAGAAACAAGAGCAACTCAAAAAGGAAAAAGAAAAAAAATTCTCATTTTTGGAATGGAAGGAAGATTCAACCTGCTAAAATTTACAGAAACATTTATTTCACCGCACAACAAGAATCTTCAAAACCAATTTTGATCCAATTTTATTTATTTATTTTTTTCCTGGAGATGTTATTATAGTTGCCTAATGCTGAACCACCAACAAAAAACAAAGTAAAAAGAAAGAGGTATGCTTTCCTTTCAAACTTTAATTACATGTTGAAGTGATTCATTGAATATTTTTTATTATTCATAGAATATATAAATATGTTTTCAAACCTAAGGGCAAATGAATGATTTGCTGCTACATTTGTGAATTTCTGCAGTTTCAAAGATGAAACTGCGAGGCTAAACACTTAGCTGTTACAATGAGTAGGAGAAGCTCCATATGCAAATTTATACAGTGAACAAGTGACTGGGGAGGGACCATGTTTATCAGTTTCTCACATCTACTTCCCAAGGCAATAAGTGGCGTGCCGGTGGCTTGTAAAAACATAATTACAGCCCTGATGCATGTGCTTAAATGCTCCTCCTCCTCCAACTTCACAAGTTCAGCCTTACAGGACTGCAACTAATTTGAACAGAGCCAATCATACTGGTGCAACATTCATCTCCAATAGTTTTTTTTTTTTTTCCCTGAAATGGAATTAACAGCTTTACGCAATTCCCTCCCCCTATTGCTCATGCATACAAATGAAGCACGTGCCACGGTCATTCACCAACTAAACCAACAGCACTCACTTTTCACTGCCTTTGTTGAAAGAACTGTGCATAAACATAACTTTTTTATGATCATGATGATTAAAATAATGATGTTATGGTCTCAGGGTTCTGTGGCGTGTTTGAGTTTGGATTCTTGTTTCAGCATGAGGATTAAGGCTACTCTTTTATTTTGGTCTACTTTATCAAGTCTTGATTGACACTGTCTTTGAGAATCTCATCAGGGATTTCTACAGGAATAGTCACTTAGCTCCTGACCAACTTAAAGGTCAGCTGTACTGTAAAGGTAGCATAAAAAGGGTTGTAATTGGAACCACTACGGTTTGAATCCTTGGATGAACTGATACGTGCAGAAGCTGTGAGTCACTCTCCCGAGAGAGTAAAGCTCTGGATGCTCACTAAAAGAGATGAGAAAACCAAACCTTTGTTCTGTCTCTTGTTTGTTTGAAAGCTAGTCATTTTTTTCGTGTCAGTGGGATTCCCAGTCTTGCAATTTATGACATTAAGATTCAAAGTGCTCTTTCAAGCAATTGCCATTTCAAAAGCATGTTTGCCAGACAAACTGGCAATCTAAACATGGATCTTACAAAAGACTGAACAATATACTGATGGCAGTGCCTGTGTTAAATACGTTGGTCGTCATATAAAGTAAATCTCCTGTGACACTCCTGATGCCTGGCACAGCATTCTGCTCATCACTCTTGCTCTGCAAATTTAAACAGTGTGTTTGGGTTTCGGCCGCTGTGTGATTGGCACAGTAAAAAAAGACAAATACACTCATTTACATTAGCATTCAGCTGATAAATGATTCAGTGCATTTACGTTCAGCCTTCCTGCTTAGCAAAAAAAAAACACCATCGGTGTAATGAAATGCAAAATGTGGTGCCATATGGGGACCTAATGCCATGTAAATACAAAAGAACTGACGCAAATAGGTTTGTCCAAGTAAAGAAGATACTTTGCATGCATGCTTTTGAAGTAGAGAACTGTGAGGCTTTGAATAAATGGCCTGAAGGTGCACCTATAATAAATCCACCATACATAGTAAACAGGTAAAATCTTTAAACTAAGTAATCAGAAAAATGTGAGCCAGAGGCTACAGATGGGATAGCAGAGGCAGGATACGAGTGTTCACCCTAATAATTCTACCACCAAGCTTCTAGGATAGCATTACATTTGTGCACAGAGATGCTTTTGTCTCAGCCATAATAGGTGAATATGTTGCATTTGAGGTTTGAGAGAGCATGCAATAATATTTTCTATGCTTGGGCCCTTTTTTTAGAGTCAGCACACCTGGTAGGGAACTCTCTCTGATGACGCCACAAACCTTTGAAGTCCGATATTTGATGCAACAGTAGCCCAAAGCTTAAAGAACCACAACAAGAGGTCTACTGTGCTTACCCTGAGAGCTGTATCATGGTAAACTCCATTCTGTCAGTCTAGTAAAAGACACAGACACCACAGTAATTGGGGCAAAAATAGGTTTCCCGGTATGTGCTTTACAGCTCGCTTCTCATTTCCCCATGCTGAAAAAAAAAAAAATCACGGCAGAGGCAACCAAAATAATCCAATCAAGTCGTTTCCATGGATTTAATTTGCTGTTAATTGCCTTGCTTGCGCTTAGAGGTCACTCGCCACATTGCAGAGCTGGTCAAGGTGGCTGTCGCCTACATCTCTATAATAGCCACAATTCCCTACAGGATTACCAGCGGCGGTACGGTCAGATTCTATGCACTGCTGAAGCCATTACCCTCAGTCGACCAACCGATCCCTGCAACATGTCAAATGTTATTATTGCGCTATGCTGCAGCCATTTAGCAGCACTTGTGTGTGCTATTGGTGTTTGAGCACACATCTATGTTTGCTGACTGCTGCCAAACCGTAACCTTTTTCTTTTTTTGACCCATTTTAGCCTAACAAGAGAAAGATCCATGGTTCAAGACAAATCCCCTTTGGAGTTGTCAGGAAGGCCATCAGGGCAAAAAAAACCCACTGCCAAATTAACATGTGGAGCTATCCACTGTGGAGACGCCTTGCAAACAAGGCAAAGTAGCTTATTTAAGCTTCTGATAAGCAAAGAGCTGAGACAGTTTTACATAAGCTTTTACTTTTAAGGTCTTCTGTTTGGATGCATTTAGCGGTGAAGCAATGAAAGCATTTTTAAATTTCACAATTAAAGGTTAATCAGCAGCAACAGCACTGATAGTTCCCCCTCCTAAAGAGTTGTTCCTTTTTCTTCATCATTCAACCACCTCCCTGTTTTTTCCTCAGTGTGTATGTTTTGTTTGAAGCCACAGCTGCTTTTATAGATTCTCCTCTGCAGGGGGATGAAAAAAGTGGGGCAGCAAGAAGTAGAAATTGTACTGAATGGGGTGCGCTGTCTGAGCTGTATGCAGATGAAAGTAACAGCTCAGGAGGAATATATTCATGAAGAAGTCTTGAATGAAAAACCCCTAAAAAGAAACAAGAGTGCAGAGAGAGAGCTTCAGAGCAGCAGATGGTGTACCTCCGTGTATTTACATATGAAGACCACATTCATTCCGAGACGTATTATGTTGTAAAATAGCTGAAATCCTACCTTGAACTCTCTGTTCTGTATTAAATGAGTGTTACAACATCTTATGTATTGATTTCTACATTTACCAAGCTTGAGGTTTTACTTTAACCAAAGTGTGCTATTGGATTCAGCCTGTTTTAAATGTTCATATCAAATAAGATACAAACCCTGACATTGGCTGAAAATCACTGAAATTTAAGCTTTTTTTTCTCTAGTGGGAAACCTTCACATGGAATTAAGTCTATAAATTATTTCAGGAAGGATTGTGTAGCAGACCTTTTTGTTTTCTCTAATTTTTTGTCTAAACGTTTAAAAAATGTGGGTCAGACCAGGTTTGGGAGGATGAGCATGTATGTATATTTTTGTGCTTCATGTCAATTAGAGGAGAAGGCTCCAAAGTGTAGTGATTTACACATCTGCCAAATTTGAAGAGGGAGATTTGCCAACCATCCCAAATCAAACATGCAGAGCAACCTCCTGTGGTGATGCCTTATGAAAAAAGGAGCCATCAAAAGTTACTTTATCATAGCAGACTAGATCAGCAGCAGGCGCGAACATCCCCTTTTCATGGTTTACGTTTCCACACAGCGCCTACATGCACTTTCTCCTGCAGGAAAGAGCATTCAGTGTTGTTTTACACAACAAACAAGCAGCTAGCCAAGCTCGGGATCTTCCTACAAATGGCTAAATGGGTAAAGGCTCTATCAACCCTCCTCAAAATAGCAAGTGTGTGTGTGTGTGTGTGTGTGTGAGATCTCTGAAAAGACATTTTGGTGTTGAACAGTGATATTGAAATATGCTTCCACTGCCTCGTGTGATGTATTCAGAAAAAAAAAAAAAAAGAATTGGACTATAAATATTTTATTTTCCAGTACGTACCTAAAAGCTGCTCCACTGATAGCCGAGGACCATGAAGCATAGACCCAGACACATTATGTTCTTGCCAAACAGTGTTCTGCCTTTTGGCCACCTCCATGCTGAGAGTGTTCTTCTCCGCAGAGCTGCCTGCTTCTGCCCACAACATGTAAGTGGGACAACAACCACGCTGCTAGATGATGCTGTTTTAATTTGGTGAGGATGTAAATATAGAGTTACAGAAACAAAACTGTTACACTTTTATCTGGGTATAATTAAGGCACATTAAATGACATTTTAAATTCCAAATCACTAAATCAGGGTTGTAAAGAAAGCTTTTTTTTTTTTTTTTTTTTACATGATCCTGAAACACCTACAGCACTGGACTTTAATCTAGTCTCTGTTTAGTTGCTAGTCTTATTTCTTTGAGGTAAAGGAGGGGATAACTCTTCCTAATGAATGAATAAGAAATGTAGGGAATATGTCACAAGAAACTATTTCAAACACTGTGTGATGCTTATAGTACAAATGCTCACAAATCAATAGGCATCACTGTCTGTTATTTGATGGAAATAACAGCAGATATTAATTATTAGGTAGAAAACTGCTGATGGATGAGTGACGACAAAAACAATGAGAACAAAACGGCTCATTTTCAAAGACAAAAGACCAAGAAAAATGAGACTTTGAACCAACACTGAACACACATACACAAACCACAACTTAAACAAGGCCTGGCTAGCATTGTATAGGTCACTCTGGCAAAAATACCTCCAGCACAGCAGAGGCGTGGTTAGCCGGCAGGGTCATAGGACCCCCGGGGTGTCCTCTGGTGCCTGGCAGAGTCTGTACACTCAGGGATGTGATGATTTTGGAGGCTGCGTAACGTCTTGGGCCATTTGTCATGTTCTTTGAACTAAACTTGAGCCTATTTTAATTTTCTTATGCACTGTGATGTTGTACATTGCAGAATAAACTAGCTAATCCTCTTGGTGGAGGTTGTCCGTATGTGAGGTCTGTTTGGATGAGTGGTACACATCAATCTAATACCCAGATAGATCACAGTATCAAGTGTGTTCCAGCAGAAACTTGCACCGGAATGAAGTAATCAGTGCTATTTATGTCACCCATCTGTGGTTTTATTGGTTGGTGTATTCAAATCAAAATATCCACCTGCTTTTATTTTGCACATATTGCAGTATTTCCCCACAGTCACACAAAAACGTAATTCTCAGAGGGGGAGTTGGTTCTAAGACCACGACAAGGGATCATCTGCAACCCCACAAATTTCCCAGGGGGCTTCAGCTGAATTGAAGACATGATTGATTGACTGTTTATGGTCATGAATTCACTGAGGAACAGAAATGGTATGCATGTTTGTGCTATTTATTTATGGATTTTTCCCCACTGTGACACTGGGGATATGTTTATGATGTTACCTGAACCACTGAAGCGTGAGCTGCATTACAATGATGACTTAAAGTTTTAAATTTACTACTAAATCTTTAAAAAATGTTAAGATGCTGTTTTCTGGGTAACATTTTTAAGAAATTGGTTTAAGATAAAGTCTTGTTTCATCGTAAATTGACTGAAAAAAAATTTCTGCAATTTCTTTTCAGGCTGCTTAATGAGTTCCTTGAGAGCGTCCACATGTGTGCATCTCAGTCCACTGTTTTTAGTGTAACAAAGCCATATAGCTACAAAAGATCACAGAGGAAGAGTGATGATACCAGGATGAGTTTGTGACGGCAGGTTTTTCACCTTTCCTCTGTGTGGCAATTATTAACAGGTACAAACACATTTATCTTCAGAAAGGGGAAAAACTGAAACACTTTTTCTTCCAAGATATTGACCTCCTTGGCCTCAAGGAAATATCTGAGTCAGTTCAGTTTTTCATTATTAGTAAGAGTGCTTTAAGAGTTTGGCTGACTTTCTTTCCACACCACTTGGGAAAGAAGCCAAAATCCATTTTAAGCCATTTTAAGAAAATAGGTCCAATTAGAGGGCCCCTATGAATAATTTATTAGAAGTTTTCTGCTTTTGTTTGTAATACTTAAGTTTCAAGTAATATATCTAATTGATGGGCATTTTAACCTGTCTTTTCATGTATCCCAGATGTCAATTCTCCAGCCATTTTCTTAGCACTTGGGGTCTCTAAGATGGGAGACAGGGAGAAAACATCAAAGACCACAAGCCAGGCTGCCTTTGGGGCTTTCCCAAAGAAAAGGCCCACCATCTTCAAGGAGAGAGCAGGAAGAGGGAGATGAAAGAAGTGCCGGGGTGTGCGGAGCCATTTCAACTTTTGACTTTGTAGCCAGGAGGGAGGGACATTACCTGAGAGGGGGAAGTGTTGTCACAGCGTTTTAAGTGTTTTGGTTTAGCAGAGCACACATATGTGCAGGTAAAAATAAGCAACCACCTACAGAAAAAGTACCTTAATGATGGGATGTGCCATGAACTGCTTAAGCAAAGTATCATCAGCTGTGAAGCAGCAAATCAAAAACAGAGTAAGTGCTCTGCTTCCTTTTGAACAACAGGGAGAGAGTCAATGTTGACACAGAGATTGGTACAAAGGAGCTGATTCTGAAATATTCATGTCATGTCAGATAAAAAGGTACACGTGGGAAGAATTGCCCCAGATATGATTTATCACACATTTTAGTAGATATTTTAGACGCTGCCCTAAAAACACTGATGACTGATGATCACTGTCATATCCAAATGTCAAATTTCAACATTTCATAAACCCATGTGATGTATTACTCAAAATGTATGTTAAAGTAGCTTGACATAGTTACAGCAGGAATCGGTTATGCCTCAGAGGGCAAAGACGTAATGAATTGTTCAAAATAAATAAAGGTGAGAGACAATGAGCGCTGCTATATGAGTGTGCATTTGTTAAGGTATGAAGCTTTACTCCAGGTAATAATTAAGTGGAGTTTTTTTGTTTGTTTTTTTTAATCAACAATAACGCATTTTTATTATTTTGAGTACAGGCTCAAACATCATGTCTGAGAGAACGGGGTGAGAAAAGATTTCTCATTCATTTCACTTCCTGCGTTTTAAAGAGAAATGTTTTTGTCTCTGGGAGATTTTCAGTTTGACTCTAATTTGAAGACCTCTGTCGCCTGAGACAAATTAAACGAGTGCTACTCCAAAACTGTTCCAAAGCTTCTGCAACATTTAGCCTGGATATTTCTAATGAAGCCTGTGCCACTGGTTGCTTTATCAATCCGTTCGGTGCAACTAGACTGCTCAATATTAACGATAACAGTGCAGCGTTTGAGTTATTTCACAGCCTCACTCAAATGGAACATTTAAAGAACTTGTACTGTTCCAACTCGTGGCTGATTTCAGGAAAACTGAAGGACTTATAACAAGTGCACTTCTCTCCAAGGTAACCTCTTATGCATTCGCTGTAGATAAAAGATTCTGTCAGCAGTGTTGAATACGGCTCGCTCATTCACTGAAAATTCTCGTCTCCAAAGCCTCACATGCTCTTCAAGTGGCTTTTTGGGAACGTGTTAATGGATTTGTCTTGATGTACGCTCAATCATCCAGGCAAGGAAATCCTAAAAATTAAATTCTGCTCATCTGGACGTAAAGTTTTCAGTGGAAGAAACGTTTCGTCACTCATCCAAGTGACTTCTTCAGTCTCAGTCTGATGAGTTTTTGAATTCATCAAACTAAAGAGGAGAAGCAGTATTGTGTAACAGAACCTGGGCTACATTTATAACACACATCTTCAGGTTTAAATGCAGACTGTCTCAAATCATGACTGAAGCAAGCCCTAATTTATGTCCTATTTTAGACTGAAATCTTGTTGTGTGACAGTTAGGTGACATTTTTTTCCTTGCACTATTTTTCTGTTGTTCTCTTTTTTTACCCAAGAGTTTAGTGGTGACAACAGAATGGGAAGTAAAATACTAGATATGATAAGGTGTCAGGGTTGGTTGAAGTAGGACCAAAACGCAGGACTTTCTGGATGAAGACAGTGTGTTTATTTACAAAGAAAAAAACATAAAACAGTGCCAACAATCCACAGTGTTGTGTCCTCCTCAGTGCCTGTGTACATCAGTGTTCTGCTCCGTCCACATGTTTCCACAGTCCTCTATAACACTGCCATGCAGTCTGCCGCTCCACTACTCTCTTAAATAGCTTCCTTGATTAGGCTGATCAGCAACAGGTGAGTGATTACTCCCAGGTGTGGAATGCTCAAAGGTGAGACGACTCTCCATACCTGGTGTGGCAGCAAAACTCACACACCACAGCACGCACACACACACACACACACACTCAAATGTGTACACAGGGAAACGAGAGACCAGGAGCAGATCACACCCACAAACAACAATAAACAATCAGATAGTCTAATAAGACTTATCATACTGTATTCAGTACTCCCAAAAATAACACATGAGCCCTGGGTCCACCCAGGCCCATGACAAGGAGCATTATGCTTCAGTCACACAAACTGCAAAATTCACTTCACAGGCAGTCATTTCTGTGCCTGTTGCAAATTATTTAAAGCAAAAAACATGTCATAATTTAAGTAAAAGCTTAAAAAGTTGATGAGCTTTAAACTGACAAAATTTCTCTTATTTGAAGGAGTACGTGTTTATGTGGCCTAGTAAATTTATTCGAGCTGAGAAATATTTGCTTGTTTGACTCTGCTGTCTGACAGTGCTTGAATTAAAATTGTGCTTTGATCAAATAACACTACATCCTGAAAACTTGAGTGTAATTACCCTGAATAACAGACTTTTAGTGACATGAGACAGCCAAATATTTGATCTTTGAGGGTCTGTGTTAAGTTCCAAGTCAGCTGCATTGGAGATTCCCAGTTGTGTGTATTGATGTGAGCAGTAATTGAAGATCAGAACAAAATAAATTACAGTTTTTCTCGATTGGTTTGGCTCATTTCTTGAAACCGAGATGACATTCTCAAAATAACATGGACAAATCTCCAAACCACCTTGCAATTGTTCACAACAGAATGTCATTTTTCATTGGTTTTATCAAATTGCAAATGCTTTAGTACATGTCTCAAGTGACTCTGTGCTTCTTTTCAAATGATTATGTACAAGTAGCTACAGTTAGCACAATGAGCCCACATTTAGCACATTTTCCAAATAAATAGATCTTGGCGATCTAAACTGATTAGTTGATTTTTCAGTGAAATAGTTACTCACTCCAAAACATATCAGCAGGGTTTCATTGTGTAAGTCATCATATGCACAATTGTCTGTTCAACTGTCAAAATTAGTCAAAGATATAATACCATGAAAGAATATCTTGGAACATTTGATAAAGTTATGACAGTACTTGACAATCAATCAGGTGAAATTAGAACTAACGAAGGAGCAGTTTCCCACATCTCAGATGACCAATCAAACAGGTTGTTTAGATACCTGACAGGTGTTGTCTATGATTATGACTGCTGCCAAAAGTATATAGACAGAGCTTGGCCCGGGGCCAGTTTCATTTGCAGTGTGAACATGGAAGCACCTCGCCAAGTACAACAGCAACTTCCTACTCGAGGAAGAAGAGGAAGAGGAGGAGTGAGAATGCATGAAGGAATAGGGGGAAGAGGCCGAGGAGCACGGAGGCACCATGATGTCCCAGATGAAATCCGGGCCACCCTTATTGACCACGTTATAAACCATCGCCTCACAATGGCAGAGGCAGGTCGCCGAGTGCAGCCTAATGTGCCTCGGTCTACAGTCTCCTCCAGCATCCAAACCTTTCGCAGGGAAAACAGGTACAGAACTATGCTATTGAACTATTCAGTGTTGGTGTGTGTGTAGGCCTAGAGTACTGTAATATCTTCATGTGATGTTATATGATACTATAAAAATGGAGAAAATACTGTGAATAGTATTCCAGTCACTGTGCAGTGCATCACACTTTTAGTACCATACAACAGCAGTACAATTACATTGGTAACTCATTTTGTAACAAATTTACAGTGTTGACCTTTGACTTGTATGTCTAGGATTGGACGACAGCCTCAAGTGGGTGGCAGAAGAAAACTTCTAAATGAACAACAAGAACGAGAAATATGCAACATGGTCATTGCAAATAATGCCATCACACTGAGACAGATTCGTAATGCAATCCTGCTAGACAATGTAATGTTCCAAAATATAAACTCTATCAGCATCTCCACAATAGACCGGGTATTGAAGAAACATCAGATGACCATGAAACAGATTTACAGGGTACCATTTGAGAGAAACTGACAGAGTGAAAGGGCTGCGGTACCAGTATGTGCATGTAAGTCAACTACTGGTTGTCTATCATTGTAACACTATTACAGTAAGACATGGTTACCACTGTTTTTTTGTTTTGCGTTATCCTTTTTACCTTCAGAATCCAGCTTTGTGTGACTAGAGCATTTTGCCTAGAAATTGTCTTCAGTTTTCCACTCCCTGTTTTTACAGTACTTTAGATCCTCCCTGCAGTATCTGTCTCTACTTGACTGATTAGATTTATTTCTCTTCTATTGTAGAGAATAATGACATTAGAAGGCAACGAAACCCCTCACATCCTAGTGTTCGTTGATGAAGCTGGCTTCAACCTGGCCAAAGGTCAAAGGCGTGGCCGTAACATCATTGGCCACCGAGCCACTGTGGATGTCCCAGGCCAGCGAGGAGCAAATATAACAATGTGTGCCGCTATATCAGAAAGAGGTGTGGCCACACATTCCCAGTTTAGGGCCCTACAATACACAAAAGCTCCTCAATTTTTTGGACCACCTTTATACTGATCTGATCCCAGAAAATGAGAGAGGTGAAGAAAGACCTCAGCTACCACATTATGTCATTGTGTGGGATAATGTGAACTTCCACCGCGGCCCATGCATCAGAACCTGGTTCACCACCCATCCCCGGATGCTAATGGAGTTTCTTCCACCTTACTCTCCTTTCCTAAATCCAATTGAGGAGTTTTTTTCAGCTTGGAGGTGGAGGGTGTATGAGCATCAGGCTCAAGACCAGAGGGCCCTGCTGCATGCAATGGATGCTGCATGTGAGGACATCACAGGGGATCAATGTAGGGGATGGTTGAGAGATTCACGCCGTTTCTTCCCTCGCTGCATCGCAAGAGAAAATATCCGTTGCGATGTGGATGAGAATTTATGGCCTGACAGAGAGCAGCGCGTCGATGGCCAGGGGGATGAGGATGTGGCCAGGAAAGAGAGGGTGACAATGGCGACCACTGAAAATATTACTGTACTATAGTTCTGAAACTTTATTTACAGTATGGTAGGCTAGAGTTTTTTGTTTTTTTTGTTTGTGTTTATAACTGTTCACATTTACAGAATCCTGTATATGTTTTCTTTTCACAGTATGTTCTCTAATGTTAACATTTCTTTGTACGAATAAAAATGTTTACAGTTTCCTTGAGTATGAGTGGTTTATTGGAGGCTGATTTTACTGTAAAATCTTTTAGTTTTATTCATAGTGGTATTCTGTTGCTAGACCTGTGCCTCAGTGACAAAACGTCTAAGCATTTTGACTTGCAGTGCTTAAACAATGCCAAAGGTATAATGCATTTTGGGGGCATTGACTATTTATATGAGGATATTTAGTTTTGACACATGGATAAACTCTTTTGGGAGAGATATGAGCTTTTGCAGGGGATCCATGGTGTTGTGCTAAACCATCCAGGTTATTTTGACAAAAGCACTAAATGAATGCAGATGTGCCAAGGCAATTGAGAAGGATCTGTGCTATTTTGACTGTACTGACCTTTTATATGAGAAAGGAATCTGCTTTTGAAGCATGGACGAAGAGTTTGGGGAAAGATATTTGATTTTGCTAGTGAGCTATAATGTTGGGCAGAACTGTAAGACTGTTTGGGCAAATGACCTTATGGTTTTGAGAATGTCATCTCGGTTTCAAGAAATGAGCCAAACCAATAGAGTGAAACTGTAATGAAAACAACGGAATTTGAATGAACAGAATTTGAATCAAAACAATGGAATTTGAATGAACAGAACAAAATTTGAATGAAAACAACGGGATTTGAATGAACAGAACAGAATTTGAATCAAAACAATGGAATTTGAATGAACAGAACAAAATTTGAATGAAAACAACGGAATTAGAATGTACAGAACAGAGTTTGAATGAAACCAAAGAATTAGAATGAACACAAAAGAATTTGATCAAAAACAAAATAATTTGCATGAAAACAACAGAATTAGAATGAAAACAACGGAATTTGAATGAAAACAACGGATTTAGAATGTATAGAACAGAGTTTGAATGAAAACAACGGAATTTGATCAAAAACAAAATAATTTGAATGAAAACAACGGAATTAGAATGAACAGAACAGAGTTTGAATGAAAACAACGGAATTTGAATGAAAACAATGGATTTAGAATGTACAGAACAGAGTTTGAATGAAAACAACGGAATTTGATCAAAAACAAAATAATTTGAATGAAAACAACGGAATTAGAATGAACAGAACAGAGTTTGAATGAAAACAACGGAATTAGAATGAAAACAACGGATTTAGAATGTATAGAACAGAGTTTGAATGAAAACAACGGAATTTGAATCAAAACAATGGAATTTGAATAAACAGAACAAAATTTGCATGAAAACAACGGAATTTGAATGAAAACAACAGAATTTGATCAAAAACAAAATAATTTGCATGAAAACAACAGAATTAGAATGAAAACAACGGAATTTGAATGTACAGAACAGAGTTTGAATGAAAACAACGGAATTTGAATGAAAACAACGGATTTAGAATGTACAGAACAGAATTTGAATCAAAACAATGGAATTTGAATGAACAGAACAAAATTTGAATGAAAACAACGGAATTAGAATGAAAACAACAGAATTTGATCAAAAACAAAATAATTTGCATGAAAACAACAGAATTAGAATGAAAACAACGGATTTAGAATGTACAGAACAGAGTTTGAATGAAAACAACGGATTTAGAATGTACAGAACAGAATTTGAATCAAAACAATGGAATTTGAATGAACAGAACAGAATTTGATCAAAAACAAAATAATTTGCATGAAAACAACGGAATTTGAATGAAAACAACAGAGTTAGAATGAAAGCAACAGAATTCCAAAACAAACAATAGAATTTGAATAAAAAGAGTAGAATTAGAATGAAAACAAATGCATTTGAATGAAAACAACGGAATTTCAATGAAACGAACAGAATTTGAATGAAAACAACAGAATTTGATCAAAAACCAAAGAATTTGAACGAAAACAACGGAATTAAAATGAAAACGATGGAATTTGAGAACAAACAATGGAATTAAAGTATAGATGCTGTCTGTATGTGCATGTGCATGTGCACTTGAAGAAGTCCAGACGCTTTTCTTTACAAGCTCCTTTGAGTATGTGCATGATATTGGCGAGAGATAATAAAAGCAATTACTTCAGTTAAGATAGAGTGAAGACTGATGTTTCCCTCACCACACCTCTCTGAGTAACAGCGGTATTGTGCCCAGCTGGTCCTTTCCTCCCCATCCCTAATTACATCCCTCCTCTCGTTCCATCAACCCACTCATGCAGGACCTTGGGGTGCAGGTGCATCACTGAGGTGCAGAGGAGGTCCTCCTTCTCTCTGCCCCCATGGCCGTCTGTGTCTCAATTTTACTTCACAACTTAGACACTCTTATTCATTACATTCTCAAGACACATACATATAGGGTCTTAGGGGTGGACACACTGAACGACATCCAGAGGGGGATCTATTCATTCAGCCTCACCTCTGGAGCCGGTGCGCTCTTGTCAATTTTAAATTGCATGTGGACATTTAGGGTTCTGGGCAGGGGCCATCTGCATGTCTCTCTGCTGTGTGTCTTCATGTTGGGTGTGTATGTGTGCATGAGGGTGGGAATGCATGCTTGTGACTGTGTGTGCCTGTTTGTCTATGTGTCAGGTCAAGAGTCAGACTCCCCACTGGGTGGATGCTCTGTTGTGTGCTGGCTCACTCCCAGGAGCTGCTTGGCGGGCCTCAGCCCCCTGGCTCTGTCAGATCCCTGCTGGGGGCTAAGGTGTTCCTGGGTCTTAGGTCTTTGGATGACTGTGGTCCAGGTCTCCTCCATGCCTGCTTCAGGCAGGGGCTGTGGCTCCCCACACCCACTATGAGACACTACATGGAGAAACCTTATGAACATAAGCACGCTCACACGCTCACACACACACACACACCCACACACACACACACACACAGATGTGTACACAAGTGTTCACATAGGTGTACACACAGGTACCCACAGACACACACTATCTTGGAGTGCTACTGCCTTTAAAAATATCTTGTATTGTCAATACTGTGTGATTTTTATTAACATTGTCATTGTTATTTATGCATATGTTTGCAATTGCTGTGCTGTTCTAATAAAATATATCACTATCTAGTGGAATATTATAGCGAATAATGTTTTTATCTTGCAATATAAAGAGCCTTGAGGCAACTGCTGTTGTGATTTGGTGTTTTATAACAAAAAATTAATTTAAACTGAATAGAAGTGAACGGAAACTTGTTGAAAATGCTCAGCAGAATGTCTGCAAGGATGCGGGCCCTGTGCCAAAAATTAAGACAAGGGAATGAAAAATAAACGAATGAATAAAAAAATGCAGAGAGAAAGGCTGTTTGATAGGAAAGTATTGTTGTTAGCTTAGATTTGTTTTACGACTGACTGATTTAGTGACTCATCTAAAAATTTTGATTAGTTTATTGAAGCCCTTTGTTTGATCCTTTGACTTGCCAGTTTTGCTCTTCCTTTTAAACTTAAGCTTAACACCAATCGATTTAGTGCAAGTTATGCTTTTCCACTAGACTACCAGGGTATAGATTAACCTATAACCAATCACCTGCTTTTCATTAAATTGGCTTTATTCTTGAATTAAACATTGCAGTAAGATGCTTAATTTGGGGGTAAGGTGGTGTTTTCTCCTTTTGTGCAAAGGTCTGCCAATATTGAGTTCAAAGATGTTGGTTCCAACCTGATGACCACACCATACATAAGGAACCAGCTCCCAACCAGCAACACAAGTGGTTTTCTGCAACTTCTGCTGTGAGCTTTGTGCTCAAACTTAAAGCAGGCATAGGCCTTTTTATTTTGGTAGGGTAAGGTAAGCCTTCGTGTTTTAGTTGGGTTTATCTTGTTTGGGACTTGTGGACTGATTTGTTATTCTGGCCCTAACTTACCCCAACACTAATTTAATCTCCTATGTTTGTAAAAGTGTTGATTAATAAATAAAACCTTTATTCATCATTAGTTAGCTGTTCATGAGGCTGCTCTGGGAAAATGGATGCTTTTCATTTTGCATCTCAGCCCCCTTAAACCGGGCATAATAAACCTACTGAAAATATTTTAGAGACAAAGCTGTACCAGCCACAGCAGATCTACCTACTAATCACAGTACCTTTTAGACCCTTAAAAAAAAGAAGCTCACATAAAGCAGTTATTTTCCCGTGCCACACGTAGTCCTTTCTGTGTGAGGCCCAATGCTGCCAAATCACACGCGTGACGGACATCTGCACCGTGTTTATGTAAATAACTCCTTTTGTTCTGCTGCAGGACATGCTACAGCCAGAAAATACACAAAGCCTGGCATTTCTGCTTTGTCTATGACATTTACAAAAGGACAGCTAAACACTGAGGCTGTGTAACCCATCGGAGACTCCAAAGACCGCGTGCCGATTGAACTGTCATTGTGCCACAGTAAACCCCATTTTACTTTTTTTTTTTTCCCTGTTTGATTTCCACCCCCTCACTTTGCTGCCACATTTTCTGTCGACCAGCTCATGGACAGGCCATGTGATGCGCAGCCAATGACGGGAGGTGATACCACAGCCATGATGCACCTGTGCTGCTTATAACAGGATGAAAACCCATGGATGTCACCAGCTTTTATGGTTCATTCCCTGCAAATGTGGGTTCACTCTTGGGGGGGAGAAAGACGGGTATCTTTCTTTTATCCAAAATGACTGCTGGCATGAAATATAAGGCCTATAAACAATCTCTGACTGTTTTTTTTTTTACTTTGAATTGCTGATTAAAACAAGAAGCTGTTTTTTGTTCAGCTTCATTGCTGTCACGATTAGTGGAGCGGACTCAGGCGCAGACTACAAGTTCCTTCAAATCAAAAGTGAATTTATTTACAGTGTTCTCCACAGTGAAATATATATATACACACACACACACACACACACACACACACACACACACACACACACACACACACACACACACACACACACACACACAACTGTGTCTGGGGAAAAGGGGCCGGGGTTCCAGGGTCCTGGAGTGAAAGGGGCAGGAGTCCAGGGAGGGGAGATTTCCATACAGCCCTCGCAAACACACACAGCTCCTCTTCTTTCCTCTACCACTCTTGCTCATGCTCAGTCACCGTGCACAGGGAAACGGGTCCAGGGGAAATCTATACACAGACAGAGGAAACA
Organism: Diplotaxodon limnothrissa; assembly: GCF_057381915.1. Lineage (NCBI taxonomy): Eukaryota > Metazoa > Chordata > Actinopteri > Cichliformes > Cichlidae > Diplotaxodon > Diplotaxodon limnothrissa. Next base: position 9,326,855 of record NC_140597.1, on the reverse strand, counting down.
GTTAGTCTCCTGGTTCAGACGTACTCACGAACAAACTTTGCAGAGTGCAGGACGATTGACGCTGATACCTCAACGATCCAGCGACGAGTAGAGCAGACTCGCCATCTTAAGTAGGACTCCAATTCTCGTAATCAGCGGCAGGTGTGCTGATCATCCCCAGGTGCGTGGGCCAGGAGCGGGAGCCCATACTGAGCTCCGCCCCGGCAGGAGAAAGAGAGAGTGGGAGAGGACGAGAGAGAAAGAGAGAGCAGAGGCGAGAGAGGAGAATAAACAAAACAAAGCGCCTGACTGCTGTCAGCTGGCGAGGTGCGGGGACCATGACAATTGCCTCCAGTTGTTTTGACAGAAATGTGTGTGCTTGGAAATGGTCTTCAAAACAATATTTTGTTATCATTTGTCAGGTATGCAGACACAGGAAATTTGCTTGTCTGTACAGTCAGAGGAAGGACTTTATTGGACTCCTGGCAGCCATTGTGTAGTCTTCCAGTACATTTCCTCCATTAAAGCTGCAAATTTGGCTCCAAGTTGCAACATCAAACGTTACAAAAACCTCCATCAGAGGAAAGTACAACAGCAGTCATTCCCTGTTGTAAGCAGAAAAGCATAACTAGAACCATGAATACATTTGCATAACATTTTTAAATAAATGTTGCACTAAACAATCTCTGACCTTTTTCAGCCCTATAGCTAAAACCAATTACTGCAGTTGTTTTGTGAAAAGAAAATCAGTCAGTGCATTGTGTTTATTTCCAGGTGTTCTTTTGTTTAGTAGAGGAAATGTTTTTAAGAAGAGAGCAAAAGCTGTGGAGAGAGAGCTTTAATTGGCTAACTGCAGGTCACCAAACAAACCCTTCCAACCTACAAAGCAGCACAAAATCCATGATCATCTTCATCAGTATGTTTAGAGGGTTTTTTTTTTTCTTTTAATGATTTGAAAGCCCAAGCTTAAGCATCTCCCAGTGCTCACAGATGGGAATTTACTTATTTTGATTTTCTTCATGAGTGAGGTGAGAGTGGAGCAGTCACAATCTAGTGACCAAAAGAATATACAGAAGATACAAGCAATAGGAATGAAGGTTTTTTGTAGGTTGTCTGAGCTTCTCCCAAATGAACGAGCTCCTTCTTGAGCCCAGAGTAGAGCTGCTACTCCTCCACATTGAAAGAAGGCAGTAAAGGTGGTTTAAGCGTCTGACCGGGATGCCTCCTTTTGGGGCATGTCCTAGTGGGAGGAGGCTGGAGAGGTTACATCTCTTGGCTGGTCTGAGAATTCCTCGGTGTCCCACTGGGGGAGTTGGAGGAAGTGGCCGGCAGAGGGAGGTCTGGTCATGTCTAAATGGAGACCAAGATGTGAGGTTGATATGGAAAATTCCTAGGCTCATTACATTGATGCCACTAAAGCATCTTTTTTACATCAAGAATTCACGTTTACATGCAAATGAGGCCATAACATTGGCCTGTTATTAAAGGTGCTTCCAGATTAGTTATGACTGATGTGTACTATGTGGAATCCAAGCACTACCAATACACACGTGTTCTGGTTTTGGTATGGCTACTTTTCCACCAGACCACATCTTTGTATGCCTGAGCTGGATCCAGCTCTGCCTTCATCAAACTGACTCTGGCGTAGCAAGTGTCATTAAATTCAAAATTCAATGTGATCTGCCAGACTTGGTTAGTTTTGAATAAAAGTACTTTAACTAACTTACTTCCAGGTCTCAATTTTGTGACTTTGTATAGAATTGGACTAAATGTGAATTCTGCATCATTGCATATTTAAACATCAATATCAATGAAATGTATTTCTATAGCTTTTGTATTAGAAACCAAAATATTTGTATGAATCCCAGTGCACAAAAAACTTCCTATTGAGTTTAGAAAAATGTAAATAATTATATTAATAAAGAAGCAGAGTATACTGAAAGGCTCCGTACTCATAAGATGTGTAGTAAACCGGAAGCCTTTTGTATTTTAATCAATTATAGTACCACTGGATGTGTATTAGCTCCTCTGGGTCAGTAATAATGATCTGAATCACCACACCATATGCAGACTAAGTCCACCAATGTGGTTTCGTAAATTTGTACTGGCGGACAGCTGCTTCAGGGCTTAGAAAAACTTCAATGGAAGCAGAAATGAAACCCAGCAGCAGTTCAGTGCCTCTTGTCTTATAGAAAATGACAGATACTATCAACTTGAAGCGTCACACAGAGTGTGTTTTCATCAGCATAGGCAAACCTGAGTGGGCGTGTGGCAAGCCTATTGTCAAACACTTACATCAGTGACTTTGAATGAATACGCCTGCCAAAAAAAGTATTTAACTGTCTTTACTTAGCAGGGGTTTTACTCACCCTTTGTTCCATTAAAATTTTAACTGGGAAAACATGAAACAGTGCGGCTCAAGAAAAACATCTTTCAGGTCATTTCAGAGCCAGACTAAATAATTCGTAAGAATTCTGAGGCAACAGGGCAGCTAGCTTTGTCGTCTTTTAAATCTTGGATTTCCATTCACAGTAAAACTTTGCTCATACTGTCAAAAAATGGCCTGCAACAAATTTAAAAATGTATTAATATATAATAACTGTTCAGACTGTTCTGTCAGAAGAGGTTTAATACAAGTCCTGCTCCAGAAACTTAGTACATTTGTATTTTCTTTTCAATGTGAAACTTTTAATATTTTGATAATAAGTTGAATGGTTAGATACTAATTGAGAGCAAAAATGAACTTTCACTCTGACCCTCTAGTCTTCAGAGCTGTTTAAAATTTTCAGGGAGATGCCAGAAAGCTTCCTTTGTGCCAAGATAACACCCCAGCACCACCATCAGCAGCCCAAACTGTGGGTACATAACCCTATCATGTGAATGTGGCAACAGCTCTTGTTAGATTTGTATTGTTTATTGTCATTTATGCTTAGAAATATTTAACCATATATGCTTAGAGGTGTATAATCGATTGTGTAGTGATAGGATGTGTGATCCTTAATAGTCTACAAAGGCTTTGTGTGCATTCCAGAATGTTCTGGCATTCACACCAACATTCTGGGAGCATGGGAGAGGTCATACCTTGTCTTATTGTTTTATGGTAGGATAAACGTATCTAACGTATCTATAGATACCTACTTTGTAGGTACTTTGTTCCTTGTTTTCTCTGGAATTCTCTGGAGTCTCTGCCTTCCAATTCTTAACCCTCGTTACCTTACGGTCCATTTCCTGGACTATTTGGATACTTGTTTTGCCCCTTTGGTCATGTGGAATCAATTCCTTATGGGGCCGTTTTTCCTAGTGAGTTTGTTTTATTAAGAATATATTGCATTTTGGAGTCCTGCATTAGAGTCAACACTTGTACCTTATCGTGATTTGGCTTCACCCAGCAGCAGTTCTATAGTCACCATGAAAACATTTATAGACTAACATAATATTTTCAATTTAAGCCATGAGTGTAGTCCAATCAAATTCACACATTTACTAATTTTGGGGGATGTTTTAATACAGATTATACAAAAATCATAAGCACAATGTTCATTTTGTTGAGCAAAATTAAACAGCACTTCAAATTAAGCGAACAATCACTATGTTACAACAGTTATTATGCTCAAGATTGGCTGTGTGCCACTGATGGCAGGGTATTTTCAGATGTCCTGTGGATCATTGATGAGCTCATATGACTCATAGATGAGCATCAAAACAATAGTTTGCTGATGAAGTGTTCAGGAACTGAGATTCCCTTCTAGTTACACAACAAAAGCCCAAAACCTATAAAAAGAAGTGTGTCCTCTGTCCTCTGCCTACCCCCATTTTGCTTTGTTATTTTGTGTTTTCCCCCTCCAGTGCTGGTAAGTAGGCCATGTTAATTTAAAAATACAATCTCTGAATAATAATGGTTACAGAATCAATGATCCCATCTTCCCCCAAACTCACAGCAAGTAGCCTACAGTAATGGCTATACATAGCTCATAATGAGAGCAGATCGGGATCTGATTTGTTCCCTTAAAATGTAAGTCTTTTCCTTTGGACCTGCAGTTGTGGATTAGATTACTTACACTGTACACGTTAGGCTGTAATCTGGTGTTACTGCTGTGTGTTCTACACAAAGATGTGTTCACCTCTCTGAGTAGAATCTGTTGTCAAGGGGCACAATCATCTTCTCAGGAAAACCTTCTGGTTTCCACTTGAAATCTGCTCAATACTCATATTTGCAAATTAAACAATAAGTTCCCAGAATCAAATGCAGTTCAATAGCCAGGCAAACTCATATTTTCATATACCTTCTTTCTTGAGACTTGTGCTGACAGGTGAAAATTTATCAAAGGAAACTGCCTCTTCAACCCAATTCCATTGATCCATAAGTGTCAAGCTATATAAATAAATATATAAATTGTTAATGTATAATGCCCATCACATCATTAATATTAAGATCTAAAGATCGGGCACATTTCTGAATTTACCTGAGCATATCAGTGACACACTAAGACCCAGGCTACAGTTAGCAGATCTGTTGGCTACAAGCACATAAAAGCACAGGTTGTTCCAGGTTACAGCCACATCTGGAAGGGAAGAGATTCCCCATCCCTGTGGGGAATATGCGTAGACACTCAGGCAGCCACTGATAAACATCAAAGCAAAGCCTCTCTTTAATGATTCATGCTTGTTCTGTGTGCAGTGGATCAGCACCAGCGGGACCTTCAGTGTGTCCCAAATCCCTGCAACACAAAACAATTTTGTAACATTTGGCTAAGCATCAATGCAGACAAATCTGGATGCAAATACCACATTTATAATGGTTAAAAATTCAAAAGAGGATCAGAAATTAGTATTATTTGGAGTTCTGAGTGACTTGAATGGGGGGATTTATACAAATGGCAAGTTTAAATGGTTCTGAAGTGTTACCAGGGTGCAGCACTTCTTTCTCAGAGAGCCAGAAGAAGTGCATGATTGCATTAGCATATTACATCGGGGCTTTCTGTGGGAAACTGAGGTCTCAAGGCGAGCAGATGTCTGTTTGTTTCTAAATAAAGCAACTTGCCAATGAACTCATTCTGCAAAGTGCAGGAAAAAAAAACTCAGAATACATGCCTGTTTGTTCTTTTTCACTTCAAAACCACACAAAGCCGGTGCCATTTCAAAGAAGCTCTGTTAAAATGAGGTTCTTGCATCACCACAGCTCTGCGGGACTGAACTTCAAGCTGAATTCATCTCTTTTGTTCTAACTTGTTCTAACATTTGCCTGGAAATATATAGGAAGTTTGCTGCTCAATATTTCTCAAGTTCTCATTGTAAGGCGATTTAAGTTGAGAGTAAAACATACAGAAGACGACACACTGTCTGAGCCTTTTGTACTGGGAATGTCTCACCAAGCAGCTTCTGAAAAGTAACTGCAAATATTTTGGAAAATCTCTTCCAATTGTGTTATATTTTATTAAAATCTGATGACGCAACGTGTTTATTTTACCATTTGTCACTCCTATTATTTATACAATCGCCAGTAATACTTTCTAATTACAGAGACTGCCAAAGCCTTATAACATTGTATGCACAACAGTAAATTGTTTTACCTTTTACTCACTTTCTGTGCATGTTCTTTTTGTGTCATTTTCAGTTTCAAAACATCTTTCTGAAGTTGCTCTTCAAGATACCATGAGGTTAAAAGTACATCATCCATTGTGGTTGTCATGGTCCGCGGCCCGGCGTCCGGGGTGCTGCTGGGATGTCCACGCCCACGAGCGTGGCTGCTAACCCCACACCTGCATCCCATCCCAGGCGATCATCAGGTGGACTATTTAATCCTGCCCTACCTGCTGCTCCACGCCAGTCCGTAGTCGCCTCTCAGCGGTAACGTACGCCTGCGGGAAAAGAACTCTTATGACAAACTCTCCATCGGACCTAACACTGTTTTTTCCCTGTGTACCCAGATCACAACTCGGCGTGTTTTTGTTTACGAGCCACCTGCCTGTCCACCTGTCCACCTGAGATTTGGTTCACCATCAGCTTCGCCGTCTCGACCCCTTTTGGAGCTCCACCCCCCTCTGGTTCACTCGGCCCGGCTATCACCGTGAGACGCACACTCCACCTTCCCTCGTATGCTGCCTTTTTTCCGCACCCCAGTAATCTGTCTCTCTTTTTGTTTTACAGCCTCTCACAGCCCCGCTCTCGGCGTTCCCTGCGCAGTCCCTCGGTTTCTTCTGGTTCCATACGTTGTTTTTCAGGCTACCCTCACGGGACACCTTTAGTTGCAATAAAAATTACTTTCTTTATTCGCTCCTACCCTAGTGTGTGTGTTCTGCTACTGGGTCCTGCCTGCGCTCGGAACTTCGGTTCATGACAGTGGTCATAAACTCCACGCAAAAACTGTAGCTGAAAAATGACTATTTAATTCATCTCAATGCAAATCAGTATTTATATTGTGCCAATTCACAACAAAAGTACCCTCAAGATGTTTAATTTACTCTAATATAAAGATATTACAATAGAGAATCCCCAACAATCAGGAGATCTCTTTAAAATAAAACAAAAGTAGGAAGAAAGAAGTTTTATTTGTTTGTGTGGAAAAAAATGGACTCACATTTAACCCAAGTACCAAACCCTTCTGCTGTGCTGTGGTGAATGTTGCCTTGTGTTCGTTGTTTTCTGGTAAAAGTGACTTTAAAAGTTACCTGGCAGGCAGCTGGTGCGGCAGGCAGCCGGTACGGCAGTCTGCAGCGTTGTGACAGTTCTTTGTCATTTTAATTGACTGTGAATAAGAGATAAGGTCCTAATTGAATTTGGCTGATCAGCACAGACTGCTGTTCAAACACAACCTCGACACTAAACAAGATGCATAAAGGTAACATCAGATATTTCTTCTTCGTTTTATAATGGCTCATTCTGTCAAACCACATCCAGTCCTGTAATTACGAGATTATGATGATGGTTTTACCATTGTTATTGATGCTATATACATGATTTTCCTTCAAAGATATAACAAGCAGTTTATACATTCTTAACTAATTTCCACGACTATAGAGGTTTTAGGGTCATAGACACAAACCATAATAAATACATAAATACCCATAAAGCAAATGATTACAGTGTGGAGAAAAATGAGTCACGAGTCATGAATTCAAGCTGTCAAGTAGCTTACTTAATCTTTTTGCATCCTGAATATTTATGAATCTGTCAAGTTCAACACCAAGATAAAGAATACCACTTCCTTGGAGATTTAAAAGCTGTTTAGCACATAGATGAATACTGAACCACGTTAAATGCTGACAGCAAAGGTTCTAAACATTTTTCTTTGAAACAGCCAATTTAATTATTTTTCCTGTGAGAAACTGACACCTCCTTAACCTCCAGCTAGCTTTACTTCATCTGTTAAGGTACAACCAGCTTACATGTTCTCGTAAGGTTTGACCTAACTGCCGACAGAACGCCATAGAAACAACACTGGTACCTTAAAATTTAACTGTTCAACCGGTCTCAATTCAACTTCTGCCAAACTTCTTTAAAGTCACATTTTAACCCAAAACAAGCTATATTGCTGTTCCCCCCCCCCCCCCAAATCTAACCAAATAACCAATATAAACTTCTTATTGAGGCACTGGTTGAAATAAAATACATGGGTGTGCAGGGCCTCAAATTGAAGATAGAAGCCATTAGAAGCACCAATAATATGGACCATTTCTCTCTTTGTGGGATGCAGCAGCTTGTAAAATCTAAAGACAGTGTTAGAATGTCGTTAAATACCCATGCGTGCTAGCTGTAGTAAATCACTCTCTGGAGCTAGAATTAAGCATTTCTGTTATTCTTTTATCGTGTCAGTGCATTGTGTTCTCTTTTATGTTGTCTGATTCAATTAAATGTCACTCAAAAGTCTTCTAATGGACTCCCTGAGCTCTTCTTTTCTCTTTCCTTTAGTTTTCCTGCTGAATAGTCCAAGAGAAGAGAGTTTTTTTGTACTTTAAGAAACCAAGAGAAAATCATTAACATATTATCACTAAAACAAACTACGTGTATCACAGATGATATTTTCATAGGTGTATTTAGTCAAAACTCAAATGTAAAAAAAAATAAAGTGGAAGAATCTTGTAGGTGCTCCAGTGCCAGAGGCCTAGAATTTTGTATTTTGACATCCTTTGTGACTTTCTAGAATGCCTGGATAGAAATAAGTGTTGTTAATGCGACAGTCACACTAGGACAAAAAGTGGCTGGAGACTGCGGCATAACCAAAACTGTTTCCACCGCGTGCACCGTGAACAATCATCGCTTTTGAAACATACAGGGACCAGGTCGTCGTGTTCAAAGCAACTTTGGTACGACAATACAGTGTTGGAACAGCAATGAGATGGAGTCGTCTGCTTTCAGTTGTCAGTTTGCATTTGAATGGGGGTCATGTTGGCATTTACATACAATGTGTTTGTAATAATAATAATAATAATAATAATGGATTGGATTTATATAGCACTTTTCAAGGCACCCAAAGCACTTTACAATGCCACTATTCATTCACTCTCGCATTCATACACTGGTGGAGGCAAGCTACGGCAGACTGACAGAGGCGAGGCTGCCATATCGCGCCATTGGCCCCTCTGGCCAACACCAGTAGGCGGTAGGGTAAAGTGTCTTGCCCAAGGACACAACGACCAGGACAGAGAGCCCAGGGATCGAACCAGCGACCTTCCGGTTACAGATACGCTTTCCAACCCCCTGAGCCACGGTCGCCCCAATAATACAGCAATATCTGTTGCCATTCAGATCAGATAGTTGCTGCCTGATGACGATTTAACTTCAAAATGACAGACACATGGCAACCTTGGTTTTATACAGGAATAGAACCAGTTGAGTCCCTAATCACTGCAGACTGAGTCATGCTGATTGCAGTGTCTGTCTGCATTTATTAATTAGACAGCAGTTATTTGCAAATCTTTACTTCTCTGTCTGAGAGGTGACTGCAGTCAGGTTCAATCTAACTGCAATTATTTGGAGACAAGTTACCTTCCACCAGGTGACCTCCTGACTGAAAGTGGTCGGTCAGGTAATTGAGCAACCACTGTTTTTCCTAGTTGCAAGGAGACTGCCGTCCTATTGTTATTCTAGTTTGACTAAACCATAAGCTTTCAATTTAAATTTGGAAGTTAGCGCCACAACAAGCAAAGCAACTCAAGTTATTTTGGGCCTTACAGGGATTGTTATGCAACTGAATAAAGCAGGTGCAACTATAGAGGCTGGATACAAGTAGAAATAACTGAGAAATTGCATTTTGGTATTTTTAGTAATCACGTTAGCCTGCGCATCTCTGTCTGAAAAGCCAAATTAACCAAAAATCTAGTGATCATTAAAAATGTATTTAAAAAATGAATCTTGTTCGTAAAAGTCTAAACATTTTGTATGTCCACTTATGCGGGAATAGTAAACCAAGACAGTAATAAATGATACAAGTTTTCTTTAACTATCAGAAGATTCACTTATTAACATTCTACTAGAAGGTTTTCATGTCTCCTAGCAACAGTAGTTCAGATAAAACTGTCTGTACATACCACACCCCGCCACCACCTCCTACACTATACAAACACACACACACTGAAGCATCCTGCAAAGGACTGAAGTGTCATCTCAGTGATGAGCTGCAGTCGAAGTGGTGTCACTCTGTCACGTCAGTATTTCCTTCGTGACAAAGAAAAATACTGCGGCATTTTCCTCCTCGAGGTAAACAAAAACATTTGGGAGGGCCGCCTGAGTGATGACTGATGTCTGTGAGTGACCAGGGATACAAAGAGAGGCCGGACAAAAAGATCTCTACGATCGGCTTCAGTTAAAAGGATATTTATCTGTGCATGGGGCCAGTACCTGCAGTTTAAGTGTTGTATAAAGCGCATTAATAAAAAGGCAGTAGCTCATATTTTCATTTTACTGTAAAGCATCAAGCATGTCTGATCAGGTTGCTAAACTACAACAAACCGAATTTTCTAAATCGATGTTTCCAGTTGTGAAAGGGGCAGAGAGTTCAGATAAAGATTTATGTGATCAATTTATGCAACCATCATGTTTTTTAAAGGTCGCTGCACAGAGCTGGCTGTTATTCACAGTTCAACAATTGGAGTGGTGTGGATGAAACCTGCAAGCATGATCTAAATACACAAAATAGTTCTCAGCAGACAATGATGTATTTCAGCTAACTGTCAGTCCTGGTCTTTTAAATACTGCTGCTTGTGTCTGTACCTTACTGGGTTATGGCAATATCTCTCCTGATATATGCATGTTTGTTTGTGAATGATTGGCATCATATTTAAACACAGCAGTGATTCATCAACGTGCAGTCTACACAATATTGAAGAGGAATATTTTAACCCAAACCAAAATCTTTGCAGGATTTGATAGTTTAGGTTCCCAACGTAAGTAAAATAACAGGTAATCAAGTGAAAACACGGTCTCTCTCACAACTTAAGGAGGTTAAACACAGTTAAAGTGTAGCATTGATGTCCGATCAGAGACACTGACATATCAATAAAAATAAGTGATCTGGAGGAGTCCAACAAAGTGGCATCCTTCTATTTCTAACCCTTTATATCAGTATAGATGTCCTGCCGGCTCAAAAATGACAAGAATCAAGTCACATTTTTCAGTTATTCTTGACAAAGGGTATAATGTGGAATGTAAAAGTCTTATGGCATGTGCTTTAATGTCTTACATTTGCTGGTATTTTATGTAAACTCCACTGCATTATTGTTACTGTGTTGCTTTTCACACTATGTTGGTGGCAATCAAATTTAAAATTAAATAAATTAAATAAAAATAAAAACTGCACTTCATTACACAATGATTAATGTCCAGGCATATTAATTAGTCACTACCCCGTACCTAATGAGTAACGATGTGTCGGGATCTGTTCACGGGACCCGGAGCTCGTTACTAGCTGCTACTTAATGACAAAGTCAACCTGTCACAGGGGTTCTGGACTTCACCCATGGGTGCTGTTGGCTGTGTGAAGCCAGTGAGCAGGGCCGTTCATCTTATCCTGTGCAGTGCCTGGAGGCCAATGTGGGCAGCTGGAGCCCAGATCATTGTTTCTGAATTATAACCACTAATTATGCAGCTCCGCCACATGATGGGAGCGCTATCAAATGGGCTTAATTGACATTCATGATCTTGGATGGACGCGTTGCACCATAGTGAGAGCTTAGTGTGTCTGTACCTGGTGCCAAATGAAACTGCACTTCCTTACGCGCTTATAATTACCACAAAAATCCTATTTACTTATATAACTGCTAATATAAATTGCAAAACTGTACAAAAGAATCTGGCACTTTGTATAAACAGATATTTAATGGAAGACTGACGATTCATCTGTGACCTTGGAAACAGCAGTGACAAAGCAACATGAACATGGTTCAGTTGTTTGGTTAATTGTTTCTAAATCAGTAAACCATCTGCCCCATACAACACAGGGGCATTTGGGTTGTTTAAATAAATATTTTATAGCTATTCCCTATTCCCATGGCGAACGGGAAACAGCTCCTCGGGGAATATGAAATGGCCCTAAAGGGGACACTGAGGGAATAGGGAAAGTTGGAGAAGCTAACATTTCTTTCCTTTTCAGATTTTATATCTATTTTCCTTCCTTCAGATCAAACATATTCCTGTTAACCACAAATATTAGTAATAATCTCCTAGCTTATAAACCAGTGTGCTTGCTAACTTTGTCTGCTTTGCCATGTCTATGGCAAATATAGAATTTTCCACTCTGACAGACTATGTCACGAAAAGACTAAATGATGAAGAGGCTCAGTCAGGAGGGAGGAGACTCTGTGCTGACTGTGCTGCAATTCCTGCTGTCTTTAAAACAGAGCTCTTATTTTCTGTAGTAGTATGGGGGGGCAGGGGGCGGGGGGACTGCTGTTTGGGTTGGATAGTTTTGTATTGAGTTGCCGCTCGAAACCGTTTGGGAATAAATGTACGAAGTGCATATTAAATACATTTGTTTCTTTCATGCTGGATGATCTGCATTAAACATTATTACAAATAGTTATTATTCTTTTTCCAGCCTTTAATTTTATGAGTGTAGACCCGCTGAGTGTGCTCTTCTCATCTCTTTTATAATCCTGCTGTACATCTATGTAATTAAACTCACAGGAAGCTGCCCAGAACACAACTCCCAGGTGCACCTTAATAGCTGTGGTCTTGTAGCAGAAACCAAAGAAAGTTGTTCAATTAGGTTAGTTCACAGTGTCCTGTGAAGAAGTTGCAGAACATTTTCTGGTGGCTATACAGATCACGGGTGCGGTGGATGCTTGTAACTCCTCCAAGTCAAAAGTTTATGAGACCCTACCAAACAAATATTATCTGATCCAGCTGTCTGCATTTGAGAGAAAATTTTAAAAATGGCTCTTTATGCATAGAAAAGAATTAATGGTTCGTACACTGGAGAACTCCCCTTTCCTTATTTATTGCATCTAATAAATAAGGAGTGACCAATGCTAATAATATTCAATCATCACCTCATTTTCTGTAGGATAAACAGCTGTAAAATACTTGCAAGCGATACATATTATCATAAACTAGATGCAATAAATAAGAAAATTGGAATTCTAGCTTGCACTGCCCCACATGGTGCTGAGGATATGCATGGATTTTTTTTTTCCTGTGTTATGGAGGCTATTTATACATATTTCTATTAAAGCCAAGAAATTTAACAGCTCAAAGCTCACCAGCTGTGGGGTCTCAACAAAACTGAGGAGCTTTCCGATTTGTGAAAATGTAAATATAAGATAAAGATGCATGAGAGCATAATTCACCCAGTTTATCTGGCTTGTTTCCATCTGAAAACTAAAATTTCATTTAATAAAACTCCTTAAAATTAAAATTAAGATGCAAGTCCAAACTGAACCAGAATGGCATGTGTGCATACAGTAACTGACTAATATGTGTACCAGTATTGTGGAAAAAGGAGACAAAAACCTATCACAACCCAAGGAGAGAATATAAATTAGATGCACAACACCAGCCATGTATGTAAGCTTAAAAGTGTGTGACAGAGAAAGAGGCTGCTGCTTTGACTCTGTATGTGTGAACACAACATTAGTGCCTCTTAGACGAAGTTCAGCAAAAACAGTGGTTGTTTGTAGAACCCTGGAGGCTGTTTCACTGCTGTTATTGGACGTTTTGCCACACTTTTTATTATTCCTCCATCATCATGGCTGCATGACTCTTGTAACTACTTGAAGCCACTCTGCACATATTAAATGCCAAGTCTCTATTAAAAATTAGGCTGTAAGTACGTTATGCCCATAATATTCTCATATTAATAAGAGAACTGTGACCGAAGGCACTCCCACTGATTGTGCAAACCAGGATTCACAAAAATAAATGCAAACATGGAAGTGCATTAATCATGTGCTCCCACTCTGCTGTAAAAACATGATATTGGCTTCATAATCATAATTGAATTGGCTTATTTTCACAAGATTCCTGACATGGCAATGTATCATATTTTGGGAGCTTAGTTCCACTTGAAGGGTTCACTCTCTCACTGAGCTCTTGAGAGCTGTTTTCAAACCTTCCCCGTCGGTCGCCTTTGGTATCAGGGACTCGAAGAACCACATTGTCCACACTGAGCTGCACTCCAAGCCTTTTTGGGCTCATCTTTAAATAACTAACCCAGTACACAATAATATGAACAATTAGCGCATTAACTGTTACCATCAGATAATATCAAGGACTAATGGTGATAAATCACGCTGTTTATACACGTCCGGAAAGTGCCTTGAACCAATCTGAATCCTCTCTATTATATTGCAGACAAATTTTGACTGCAAAACTCTGCCAAATGGATAAAATCTCATCCTGACACCAAACAGGGAGAATGCTCATCTTTCAGCAACCTCCTCCTAAACAAATTTCTTATCAGCTGACAGTCTGACATGTTATCCAGCTCAGAGCAATTGCTTTCTTTGTCATGTGGACAGCCCTAGAGCTATCTTTGTGTCATTTTGAACATGCAGGGAAATTTCCATAACAATTTATGCATCTATTAACTTGCTGTGTGCATGTGCACAGCACAGAAAATGCCTCTCTGAACTACATGTGCATGTGATTGATTGTCTTTGTGCTGCTCTGCACCAAGCATGCATCATCTGGAGTCAGTGACCAGCTGCTAGAGCGGCTGCGTGTTCAGGAGGTTATTAAGCGTCTAGAATGGGTAATAGGAATGCTCTTCTGTTGACCTTTTGTGTGTAGCACGGTCCAGTCAGTCACACAGCTGCACACATTTGCAGCAACATGCCCCACAGTTGAGACTTTTCTTTCACTGAAACATCATCGATGTATATGTCACTACTTTGCAAATACTGACCAAACCATGGATGTGAGGCTCAACTGTCTGTCACTCCAACAGGGTAACAAACCACCAGTCACACTCACATTAGACCTACTGTTTGGAAGTGGAAGGAGGCTGGAGTACCTGAAGAGAACCCAGGCAGGCACAAAGAGAACATACAAAATCCTCAAAGGAAGCCAGAACCAGCTGCTGGATTCAAACCCGAGACCCAAGACGATAGTCTTACTTTCCAGTGTAGTAATGCAGAGCTTTAGTTCTTCTTGTAATACTTGAGTTCTGGTTACTGTTGTAACAGTCGGGGTGTTTTTGGTTCCAGTTTGGATTACTTTACTGTTCTTGTTTTTTACTGTGCATCACTGTTTTGTCTCCACTCCTGCCTCAGTCATGTTTCGTGTTTCTTCCTTTGTTATTTCTTTTTTATTCTGGTTAATCTCAAGTGTCTTCTTTCAGTTTTGTTTGCTGTGTGTCTGAATGTCTCACTTGTGTTAAATAAGTGCACGTGTCTCATTTCCTTCCTGTTTCTAATCTAATCTCCCATCAGCCCTCTGTCTATAAACATTCCAGACTCTGTTTTTAAGATGCTCTGATCTGTTTGTTTTATGGTGGTGTCACATGCTGCTCCTCATCTCAGGACTTTTTGTCAATTTTGGACTATTTTGTCTTTCGATATTTTAACCTCAATATTTTAATTTCAGCTGGGTTTTTTGTTTTGTTTTTATTTTGTCTGCAAGTGTGATGTGTTTGGGGCCTTTTTACAACACAATGTGACAGAGAGGTTTGATTTTAAAACACTGCAATTATTGTGCAAAAATCGAAACGTGTCTGAACTGAACTACACTCACACAGTTATGATGAAGTGAAGAAGATGTGACACATCGTGCTTTACAAAAGGTTACAGTCACTCACACAGGAGCTGAAATCTAAATAAACAAAATGAGTTCAAATGGTTTCTCACTCACCTTTACTTTTTTTTTTAACGTTAACAACTCTCAAGCAGCAGTGAGAGTGTGTGAAGTGCTAAGATAAATATATGTACCAGTTAATTTTAAGTGAGCTCACGCACAGCCTGCAGCTGAAAGCCTGGGTTAACATTAGCAAAGAGACAAAAAAAGGTGGCAGCTGAAGCGTAATATGGTCCAGAGACATTAAATTGATTGCAGTGTCGCAAGGTTCGTGTTAATCTGCAACCCTCCAGTACTGAACCTTTTTACCAGAATAATCATCTTTAGTTTTTACGGTACATACCAGTCCATGCTAACCATAGCCATAGCATAACTAGATTTACCTCTCTGCAGGGTAAGAAAAGGTCTGGAATTGTGATAATCTTAAGTTTAGTTACAGTTTGGGAAACAGTCGGATGAGTCACGGACTAGTTGTCTCTAAAAGGGTGTCCACTCAGGAAGCAGTTGACTTGTACTGGTCTCTACTGGACACTTTAGGCTCCCATTCCCTGAGTGAGTTTTTTTAGCACCCAGTCACATGTCAGTAACTGGTATGTTCCACTTTCCTTGGTAGTTGATTCAATCACTTGATTTGAAATGAGAAGTTTAACTGTGTTGGCTCATCGCTGTGATTCACTTCCTGTGAGTCCTCCTTTGTATTAGGTGGATGTGGTGTGGTTTAAGTGAAATCTTAAAAAATATTCATGTTATGGGTTTAATCTTAGCCGGATTTGATTTTTTTAAACACTTGAACCCCTGACACAGTCTTAAATCAATGACGATCTCCACTGTAATTCATCCTAAAGGTGTTCTGTCATGGTTAGGGCAACCAAGTTCTTCCACATCAAACTCACTCGTCTATGCCTTTATGGACCTTGCTTTGTTCACTCATCAGTAGTCATGTTGGAACAAGGCCATCTCCAAAGTGTTCTTACGAAGTTGGGAGCATGAAATTCAAACTGTCTTGGTATGGTGGAGCGTTAAGAGTTCCTTCTACTGCAGGGGTATCGAACTCCAGGTCTCGAGGGCCGATGTCCTGCAGGTTTTAGATATCACCCTGGGTCAACACCTGGATCAAATGATTAGTTCATTACTAGGCCTCTGGAGAACTTCGAGACATGTTGAGGTGGTACTTTAGCCATTTAAATCAGCTGTGTGGGATTAAGGACACATCTAAAACCTGCAGGACACCGGCCCTCGAGGCCTGGAGTTCCACACCTGTGTTCTACTGGAATTAAGGGGCCGAGCCCAACTCCTGAAAATCATAACCAGTGTTGCCAACTCCTCAGTAAGGAAAATCGCTATTGGTTGTCCTAAAAGTCGCTAAATGACGTCATCGCCTAATTTGCATAATTGTTCATGCTAATCTAATTGTAACCTATGTTGTTGGAGAGAGAAATAACATCGTGGAAGAGACATAAAGTGAGTAAAAAATGTCCTAAATGCATTTAGAGTTTATTTAGAACTACAAATTAAATTTCTTTTAGCAATTATTGTTTTTTTTAAGTCACAATTCCAACCCTGCTCCTTTACCCAGGCTTGGACCGGCAAAAGTGACCCGAAATAGGCACTGGTGGAGTTACTTTTTGTGTGTGTGTGTGTTTATAAGTAGTTTTAAACCTTGTGATCCACAAAACAGCATTAGAGTAAAAGAGTAAAAGAAGAACTGACTGCGTTACAGCACCCGCTGCTTGTTGAGAGTAAAAGAGATACGCGCTTTCACGTCTTTCTTCAGGGGTCTGAAAAGTCGCTAAGTTGGCAACACTGATCATAACCCCCCTCCACCAACTCTACTCCATTCTCCTGACAACCAACAAACCCAGACTCAATCATCAGATCGGCAGATGGAAAAACATGACTCCAGAGAACACGGCTGCACGGCTCTAGAGTCCAGTGACGGTGTGCTTTATACCACTGCATACAAAGCTTTGCACTAACAGTTGACTGAAATATTTAGTAGCAGAGAAATTTCACAACTGGACTTATGGGCAGTGTTGGGAAGGTTACTTTTAAAATGTATTCCACTACAGATTACAGAATACATGCCCCAAAATGTATTTTGTAACGTATTCCTCTGGCTAATACGTCAGGTACCATGTCGGGCTTGTAGCCAAAAACTTTTTGGCTGCAGTGGTTATTATTATATTTACATGCTTCCATCTCCCGTTTCTAGTTGATGACAACTCCTACTTTTCGACTCTCCTTTTTCTCCCTCCTCGCGCTCAAAGATACATAACGGGCAGTCAATTCTCCCTGCAGCACGGACTACACTGCCCATGAGGCTACATTCTTTAAGGCGATGCCTGTAACACCTGCCTATTGCCTATTATGCATATTAAATCATTTTTTGAATAATAATTTTTAAAAAATATTTCTTCACATCATTGTGCGGCAGCAAGTAGAGGTGACATGGGCCGTGAGATGGAGACACAAACATTTGAGCCTCTTAATGCGTATTTTGTTTGGGTTTCCACCGGCGTGGAATTACCAAAAATAGAGAGGGCATAGCCGAACATATGAAACAGGAAAAGACCGCCGTGTAATCCCTTTATTTCAAAAAAGTAACTGTATTCTGAATACCACCTTTTTAAACGGTAATTGTAACGGAATACAGTTACTCATATTTTGTATTTTAAACTGCCGGTACATGTATTCCTTTATTCCCCAACACTGCTTACTGCATAGGTGCCACACTGGAATTCACTGAGCACCTGAGAGTGAACCATTCTTTCACAAATGTTTGTAGAAGTAGAAGTCTGCATGCGTATGTGCTTGATTTTTTATGCCTGTGGCCATGGAAGTGATTGGAACACCTAAATTCAGGATGGGTGAGTAAATACTTTTGGAAATATTCTGTCCAGTAATCTGGCTTCTTCCCACAGACCAAAGACATGCAATTAATGGGGTTAGGTTAACTGGTGATTCTAATCATAGCTGTGAATGGTTTTCTGTCTCTGTGTTATTTTGGCCACCTGTCCAGGGTGTATCCTGCCTCTGGCCCTATGGTAGCTGGGATAGGCTCCAGCCCCACTGTGACCCTGATAAGGATAAGCAGAAGAGAATGGATGGATGAAGTTCGGTGTCGGTTTGGGTCTCAGTCCTACTGTTCCCCATTAACAATATGTATGCACAATAACCGAAGCATATGGTAATTTAAGTCAAAACCTCAAATCAAGAGTGCTATCTGTAGTAAGCACAGGTGGAAGCAATACAGGATCAAAAAATATCAGAAACCTTCTGTTGTAATAAAACAACATAGGATAGATTTAGGTTTTAGGTTAACTATAAAAAGTAGCTTAGTTTCCCTAATGTAGGTTACTCAAAGAACAAAACAAAAAAAAACTACATATGCAGCTGAGAAAGACTGGGCTCTGCTAACCTGCCTGCACAGTTATTTGGGGGATTTATACGAATCTACACCAGAGCTGAGGACACAGACTACTGTCTGAGGCGACGGCGGTAGCAGTTGTACTGTCAGGTCGTATCGACCTGCAGATTTGATGTCAGCGTCACTCAAATGGAGCAGACCGAGCTCAGAGAACTTAACAGTTCGTTCAGAATAATATCAGCCTTTGGGAATAGAGTTCAGCTACCTTGCTGCATCGGTAACAAAACGCATAATTTGTTCATCTTTTTAAGTGCTGCAGTGACTTTCACAGTTTGGAAATCATCTTTAAACTCAAAATAATGAAAAACCGGACCACGTGCTTTTTTCTTTCGGTATCAAAATAGGATACATTTACTACACACCAATACATGGTGAGCAAACAATACAAACAACTGAAGAAACATGCTCAGTTCATCATGAAAGGACTGGTCTTATTAGCAGAAGGGCTCATTTGTTCCATAATCAAGACCAAATCAAAGCCACTGATGCACCTGCAAAAGAAATCTATTGTTCAGACTAAAAATATGCTTTCGTACTTGTGGATTTTTTATCTGTTGGCAAGAGGACAGAGAACAAAGAAGTCATATCTCATACCTCTCCATTAATACAATACTGTCTAAGTGCATGTCTGCTTCTATAAAACCAACTTCATAACATAAGAAGCAGCTTATAAAATGGAATAAATTAAAGACATTTTAAACAAATTTGAGTATTTTGTATCAGAAATTGCTGTATTTGTGTTTTCACTACTTTTGCAATGCATTTTACTGCATTTGCTTAATACCAAAGCGACTAAGTTTTAAAATGACAGCCATTTACTCCCGTTTTCTAACTTTTTTGTAATATACTATACTTTATATTATCACAAAGAGCAGGTTGTTAAATAATCAGAATATCAGTGATTCGATCCAGGCTCTGAGTGTTCAAATTGAGTAGAAAAGGGTACCAGTCTTTAAATTAATAACATAGACATTAATGACTTTGTTAACACAGACACAACAAGCACACAGGAAGTTATAACTTTCTTTTCACATATGATTTACAGGCTTTTTGCTTTTTTTTAAACAACGGTGGTGATGGGGACACACCCAGGAGCAGACGAGCAGAAGTGTGGAGGTCTTCAAAGCCGAGTGTAAACATGCCACAAATGGGTTGTGAGCGCAGTTGGAGAGCCGGGCTGAGCTTCTGATTGCTTCCATTATTTTGTCTCAAATCAAAATGTCAAACAGCATGAAGAATGCAGTCCCACTGTGTTTGCTGATAATTAGAGGATCAGGTTTCCTGTTTCACACCAATCCAGCTCTCTGGAGTAAAAAAACAACAAAAAAAAACTGCCTAGGCAAGAAAATTCCTGCTTGTGTTTCATTTTGTTGGCTTTTCTTAAACTGGACATCCATCTAATCATAAAGATGAATGATTAATGAAAGGCAGAAGACAATGAATCAAATTTAAAAAAAAAAAAAGAATACGTTGAATCTTGTAGCTTTGTAACCTTGAGTTTTAAAACCTGGAAATTCCGACTACAAAAGTCCATCAGTCCATCCATCCATGGTCAGCTTTCAAAATCTAAGCTTTGCCACAACAAGAACTGTAGAAGAAGATATATGTAAAAAATTATGTATTAAACTCATGTTTATCCAACCACCTTTAATGGCAAAAACTTTGCTGTTGTGATTATGATCATTTTCCAGGTTGGGTCAAGCTTTAGCTGTAAGACTGATGGCCTCACGTTTGACTCTAAAAGAGCTCATGGTTGACTCGATGACCGCAAGATGCCCAAATCATCACCCCTCCACCACAGTGCTGACATTTATTATGAGGTATTTGTGCGCTCGCTATGTGTTGCCTGTTGATTGCTGGACTGTTGAGTAACCCTCGTTAGTGAAATTCCGGATTGTATTATTCAGAGTATTCCTTCGTGTTTTCTTAGTATTAATATCTCGTCTTTGCATATAGACCCCGTCCCCTTAAGCCTGTACGTGGATTTGCCTGACTAGTGTGCATGGAGGAACATCCCCCATGAGGAGCGAATGGAACGAGTGCGAGGAGCTGTGTGCAAGAGTGGAGACCCCGTTTCACCTTCCTGTGAACCTTGGAACCCCTGGACACCCTCTCCCCCCACTTGTATATAGAGCACCTGGTGTTGTGTGAATAAAGAACTCTAATTTGTGATTCGCAGTCCGCACGTGAGTCTGTCCTGCCCCTCGTGACAGTGTTGGTTTTCTCCAAACATGGTGCTGTGCTACAGACAAACACCCCCACTTTAGTCTCGTCTGTCCAAAATGACATTGTTCCAGAGGCCATTGTTGTTTAGATGCAACTTTGGAAAGCTAATCAGTGCTGTCATGTTCGTTTTAGAGAGAGGGAGAGACTTTCTCCTTTAAAATAATCCACACTTGTTCAGTCATTTTATAATTCTACTGTCATTAACTTTAGCATTTAACATGCTAACTGGCAACTTCTGAGCATTGCACAGTCTGACCTTCAAGGGGAATTTGCTTGGTGGTCCACTCGTGGGAAAATTGCGTCATTATGTTAGCACACATCTTGATGTCTTGCCCAAGGATACTAACACAACCATGTGACACTTAGAATATGTTTTATAGAGTTTTGCACATCTACAGAGTCTGTTTTGTAATAATTACACAAGCTTTAGAGCTCTAGATGAGTGTTGTTGCTCCAGTGATTTATTTACTTGCCGGGATAAATTAGCAACACTGACTGCTGCATCCTAGCAATGAGTAACATAAATATGTTAAACTCTGAATGGAGCTCTTAAGTCAGTTTTACATATTTACACAACCAGATGAGATGGAGCACTGTTATAGCCATCTTTTCATCAGCTGAAAAAAAGAATCACTTTGTCCGTAGAGTAGTCTACAGGAGTCTTAGGATAGTTTTTAATTAGTACACCATCATTAAGTTAATATCCTGTTACATGCAGATAAATGACCTTTTTAAAAAGTAACCTGAAAAAATCATTATCACCTTTGAATCCTTGGCTGCAAGCTATCAAGGAAGTTGCTTCTACAGGCTTAAGTCACTTGAGGGTTATTGTTTAGCATTGTGCCTATCAGCACACCTTGGGGTTGAACAAAAGTCGAAGAAAGTAATCATCGTTGGTAATCATTTTTAATGCAAAGCAGCCAGCATGAAACACACAGATGTATTTAACGTGCGCCTCGTGTGCTTATTGCCTATCGCTCTCGCAAACTGTGATGTAGCTGCACAGCCAACAAATATGTGGTTGTTCTCCCTCAGGCTGCTGCTGTAAATCCAGTATGGATCTGTTTTAAGGGGCTTTGGGTGAACTATGTGCTCTATCGGACCGGCAGGGCCTACTATAGCATCATTAGTGCAGCAGAGTAGTCTCCTACACAAGCTAATTGAAGCAGAGATGCAACAGAAGGACTTAATGAAGAGGGCATTTTTCATTTTTCCTAAATGCAGGGATAGTACAACTGTTTTGTTATATCTCCTGCATACTACTGTTCTCTTGTTGTTGAGTAGATTTTTAAAACTGTATATAACTGAGTTATGAGCTTCTTATTGCAGGAAATTTCTTCTGATTTGCCAGAAACATTCCCTTGGATGCAAATTTAAAGTTATTTAGTCTTTGATAGTCAAAGCTAATCATATCCTCAATGATTTATAGTGTTTCTGACAAAGGTTAATTTATATCCTAAAGGTCTGAAATGCAATATCACAAAATTGTTTGATCTTCTGCATCTTCTGTGTTATCAGCTTAAATCTCTTTGCTTTTGTGTGAATGTGGGTTTTAGAATTTCTTTGAAAATGGTTTTTAAATCTGCAGATCTGTAAATCTTAAGGCCGCAGCAGTCACAAAGCTCAGCTAACCACACAGAAAACACATCCAGGGGAGCTCACAGTACAAGCTGGGATTTTATATAAAGAGAATTATTTCTCCCAACTGCACCACTGTACCAGGATCTCCCACCTGATTAATCCCTCTTTAACCCCAATAAGACAATCACAACATTTTGTTGTTTGTTTGTTTTTTATTCCCATATTAATTTTATTTTTATAACACTAAAGCACAACAGCAGTAGCCTCAAGGCACTTTATAATGTAAGGCAAAGACCCTGGAATAAGAGAAAACTTCAACAATCAGATAATCATGGTAAAATGGTAAATGGCCTGTATTTATATAGCACTTTACTAGTCCCTAAGGACCCTAAAGCGCTTTACATATCCACCCATTCACACACACATTCACACACTGGTGATGGCAAGCTACATTATAATCACCTATAAGCAAGTCATTGGTGGGAAGGAAAAACTTAACAGGAAAAACCTCCAGCAGAACCAGGCTCAGGGAGGGGTGGCCATCTGCCCTGACTGGTTGGGGGTGAGGGGAGGAAAACAGCACAAAGAAATACTGTGGAAGAGAGCCAGAGAAAGGAAGGTTTTAAACTTACCCTTAAAAGTAAAGACAGTGTCTGTCTCCTGAATCCTGAACTGGGAGCTGGTTCTGCAGAAGAGGGGCCTAAAAGCTGCCTCCCATTCTACTTTTCAAACCACAAGTAAACCGTCAGTCTGAGAGCAAAGAGCTCTAATGGGGTGATATAAGGGGGTATCATATGAGGTCAGAAAAGATGGGGCCTGATTATTCAAGACCTTGTATGTGATGAGAAAAATTTAAATTCAATTTTGGATTTAACAGGGAGCCAATGAAGAGAAGCCAGTATAGGGGAAATTGCTCTCTCTTTCTAGTCCCTGTCAGTATTCTTGCTGCAGCATTTTGAATCAACTGACAGTGTTTCAGGGATTTTCCAGGCCATCCTGATAATAATGAATTACAATAGTCCAGACTAGAAGAAATATGCATGAACTAGTTTTTTAGCATCCGTCTGAGACAGGATGTTTCTAGTTTTAGAGATATAGCACAAATGACAGAAGACAGACATATTTGTTTAATATGAACACAAAATGACTTCAAGATTGAGCACAGTGTTACCAGAGAGCAAGGTATTGCCATCCAGGGCAAATATCTGGTTAGACACCATGTTTCTAACATTTTTATCTTGAGAGAGACAAAACCATGATATTTGATACCTTTCTAAATAAGTTAACCTGTATTATGTTCAAATTCTCAAGGATTCTTCTAATTATTTTTGCATTATTCTGTGAAATATTTTCTATCTGTGCTCTTTTTATTACTGCATGGCTTTAAATATGTTTCTTTTAAGGAAGTTTCTCAGAACTCATTGCATAATTTTCACTGGTATGAAACTGAGCTGGTAGTCCTGGAACAAGACATTTTTGTTCCAAGAAAAAAAATTCAGATCTCTTTACCTGAATCTCAAGTGCAGGTTCATGTGAATATTTCATGCCTAGGCTTCACAGAGCTCTGGTTTTAAAAGCGTGGTACAAAACTCTAGAAAGGACTTTTCTCACAGGTGCAACAGGAAACAGCAGCTGTTATGCTGTGTTATCTAAGACACTGTGAGATGCAGCATTCAGAATTGCTCCTTTTTTGTCCTTGTGCAGAGAAAAACCAATTTGGCCCCGACTCATAAACACGGCACTAGTGGTGAGAACTTGATTATGACAGCACATTAGCACTATAGGGGCAGTGCCCAAAACTCATTATATTCAATTAAGCATTGATCAGCCGATGAAAGTGTGGTGAAGGGCGTGTTGAGGACAGATATTTGGCATAGAATGAATATTTCTGATGCTCAAAGTTATTGGTGACGCAATTTACCATCTCCCCATAAAGCTTCTTAATTCTTACACATACATTCTGAAATATTCTCTAAGATCTAATTAGACCAAAATGTTTATGTAAAAGTGAACTTCTAACATAACTTGTATAACTCGCTAACAATGTTAGAATTCTCTGGTTAATTATCCTGCTATTTTGGACTCGTCAGAGATTAAATATACTTATATAACAAGATCTGTGTTTTTTCAATTTCTAATTTTTATAGCTCTAAGGGTAAGAAAAATGCTTTTTGCATATTCTTCAGCAACTCTTCAGAGAAACAAGCCAGTATCTAAAAATCTTTATGTAATCATTTTTAAATGATCTTTCTTTATTGTTTGTCTGATTATACCAGTCCCACGTGGTGCAGTAAGTAGGACCATGAAAGAAAGGGAGAAAAAAAAAAGCTTTTATCTAGTTTATGGTAATAACTTTAGTGAAATCCAGACAAATGGCTTAAATGGATTAGAAAGATGTCTCTATTCTGTACAGTATCTCTCCTGGAGACTGAGGGATTGCTAGAGATTAAAGTTTTATTCACTTTAATTTTTAATGAAGAAAATATGGATTCAACAGTCTAATAGAACACACACTAGAATGACAACACTGCCACTTTTAGATCGATCATTTTCTTCTCAAAACTGCTGTATGTCTGGCACGATAAGGCCTCAGTCGTGCACCTAAGCAGGAAGACGATGAAGTTCTTGTTTTGCAAGGCAGGCATAGGTTAGATGATGGAACAACTGAATTCTCAGTTGTCGAAGGAGGCAGAGTGATAGAAACCTAATGCCAGTCTGTATAAACCTCAGAACGGCGTTCACTCTATCGAGAGAGCTCTGTGAATTGTGAACTTCCAAAAACAACACTTAGTTGGCATCATTTCCAGGACAAACGGGGCCACTTGTGATTATGTTAAGCACTCCGCACTTGGTGACAGAGGCAGTGGTACACTTAGTGAGACAATATACTAAATTATACTCAAGGAGTTTAAAACAGTGTGTCAAATATATTCACTACAGAAACCTATAAGTCATCCTAATGAACCATTAATTTGATAATGAAGAGGTGGAGCAATGGAGGTGTTAGGGATAGTCAGACATCTGCTGTTTGTTTTTGAAGTAATTTTTGCAGAGCTAATAATGCCTGGAGCTTTTGAAATGCAGCCATGTTCATCCTGGGTCCTGCTCTATTGGATGCTCACAGGCAATCCTGTGCTGCAAACAAGGTATCACGTTCTGCTTCCAAGGTGCCCTATACAGACATCCTGTCACCCCAGTAGAGGGGTCCTGTTTAGCCTCAACATTAAAGTGCTGCTATTAGCTTGTCAAACAACTCAACAGTGCAAAATTGTAATCAATACAAGCAACAGACCTCGCTCATCACGGTCTCATCGTGGTGCGTCACAGCACCACTTGTGCTTAATTTGGAAGCACAAACACCCGGGGAATAAAAAACAAGCCACTGAATCACATGTTGCATATTTATGTGAATATCAGCTGCAGTTGAAAATATCATGATTTATGGACATTTGTTATTCACTGGTTATTACCCAACATGTGACGGAGAGAATTGGATTGAGAGAAATGTAAGTTAAAAAATAAATAAATAAATGATATGACAAATGCTTAAATAGATATTAACTGCAGCAGACATCAGCAGTAAAAGCCTCACTATAATCAGTCTGTAACAATATGGATATTGGATATATGCTTAGAATGTAAGCATATATGTCACCACGCATCTTATAAAAGTCAGTCAATAAGATGAAGAACCAGTATTATTAGTATCTTTGTGTTGAATATCCTCATGTTTTTAATCTGCCTGTAACTTTTATAACTCCTCTTATATCTCTGTGTTCACTCCCAGCCTTCAGAGATCCACTGAGGTCTTATTCTAACTCTTCAAATCGGCTTTATGCTGAATCAAAAACCACCGGTGTGACTCAAATGAGATCTACTCTGCTGGAGGAACAAGCCTAACATCTATGACATCCAGGAGATAAGAGTGTGCGAAATCTCTGTATAGAGATCAGTGTTCCCTGTGTGGACAGAGTCAGTTGCGAAGGCTGGCTGCCTTTATTGTTGTTTTCCATGCGGGGAACCTCATGGGGTCAGACGTAATTCTCCAGCACAGCGTGAATGGAGATGAATCACTGCTATGGCAGGAATCTTAAAGCAGATGGCACCTTTTCAGCTCTATGCAGGAGTTTCAGTTCCTCCAACCTGTTGTCGGAGAGGAGCACGGTGTAGAATGCGTGATGTATTTTTGTGCTTTGCGTGCTGCACACCTTTTATTGTTTTGCTTGCTCAGCTTTTTCTGTACCTGTGGAAAAGTTCACATGCCCTTTGAAAGGATCTAAGCTGACTTCCTGTTTGCTGCTCTGCTTTTCTGCACTGAAATAATTTGCTGTCATTTTCGACTCACGAAATCTCATGGCAGCTTATTCTGTAAAAGTCATTCCTCGTTCATCACACCTCTGCTGCTCCTACTACAGCAAAGTATGCCTGCAATTCTTAGTGATTGCTCCCTTTTACATTTTAAAATAATGCGGATGACAAGCCTTGACAGAGACACAGGTGCACAGATAGCAGTCTAACTCATATATTTGCAAGGGAGTAATCAGGCCGTGGGCTCCTTGGCTGCGATTTCACACACGTTTGGCAGCAGACGTTCACTCAGTGACATAATGACTTGTTGTTTTCCAAGAGCATCCAGTCTGATTTCTGCCTGCATGTCTAGCTGTAGACTGTAGATCGCAAATTGTCTAAATGAAAGGCCATTAACATCTGTCACACGCAATTATGTTTAGCATCCTTGTCTCTAATTCCATTCTGCCCAGCAACACATTGCCAGGAGATGTTTCCCTTCATTTTTTAGACCGCCCAGCTTGCGAATCACTGCTCTTTGGACAGTTGCACTGATGATCGCTTCCGACAGAAGACTGGGAACAAAACACCAGGCGTGTAAACTGTCCACTGACAGACTCAGGGTCAAGACCCACTAAAAATAATCCAAGGAAAAAGCTTTTTTCAGTGTTGATTGCAGCATGTTAATATTAAAGTCTACAGCATGTTTGACCTAAAAAGGCAGTCTATCACCAATACTGATTTACAACAGAAAGCACACTGAGAATTTGAAGCAGTTAATCTGTTTTAATGAAAAGTTTCAACATCTACTGACCGAGCTGCCAGCTTCTGTGAATGATTTGATACAAGCAAAAAGATCCCCGTCATCCTAAAACGTTTGGACTCTGTGGCCACACTAAGGAAAAGTGGCTAGTGTCATTTTTGTGTATTAAGGATTTCTTTCGGTTTTGAGATGCGACCTATGTTCAACCTCTATATTATTGACAGTGTTCTCTTAATATTCTTACTTTGTATTTTCTTATGCTTGTGAGTTTTTGTTATCTATGCCTTTAGTTGTTTGTTTAGCTTTGGAAGACTTCAGGTTTGTTATTAGTTCCCTTATGTGTTCCTATAAAACAAATCCACTCACTAAAGCCTGTTTAAACTGAGTCCTTTGACCAGGTTACATGGAGGCAGATGGTACAAGAGTGTGTACAAACGGCAGTACCGGGGCATGTACCCATCTAACACTGAACATCATTAATGCAGGCCAAAGTTCACGACACAACATCCCTTATGGACTCCTGAGCACAAGCGGCATAGATGAGTCATTAATGGTGTTATGCACCACTGACCTGCTGACCAGCTCCAAGGATGCCAAAGATCAGTGGCTCCATGATATCCTCACAAGCTTTCAGTACAATTCATAACTTTTCATGAATCACTGTACAAATGCACATCAGATTTCCTGTAAATTTGTTAATTCCTAAAAAATCATTAGCAGTTTTTAAATAGATTACTATTGCATGCTTTTGGCCCTAGATATAAAGCAGTGAGAGCAAAAGAAGTACAAAACCTATATTTTAAGTCTTGGCTCAACTGAGACAAGCACTGAAGTTCAATAAACCTTGAAACCAGTGGAAACCTTTTTCTTATAGCTCAAAGCAATCCACAGACACATGTGGGAATTTCTGACCATGGGAACAATTGCTCTTACTTGAAGCACAATATATTTTCTCAGTTTCTTTTCTGTGGGCTTAAAAATCCCAAAGCATCAAAGAACACAGAGCCGTTTGTTGTGGGGATTTCTTCAAAAGCTCCTCACCTTTTGTACGGCAAAGAAGGTGCGACTGTGCACAGAGACTTTAAAAAAAAAAGTATGTATGCTGTTTTCAAGCTACTCACCATCTATGAAGGGTCTGACATAGTTTTTAATGTGATGTCTGGAGCAGCTGGTCACTTAAGGAGCAACTGTAAAACTGGCTCTGACAATATCACACGAGTGTGTCCATAGAGCAGATCGATTCCCTGAAGAACATCGAGATTCAAAGCCACGCAGACCTTCGGAGAGTCTCAGCTTTGGCTTTAACGCTCTCTAGAGCAGCGACATGAATCCTTAATATACAGCTGAGAAATATCTTCTAGTTTCCATAGAAACTTTTCAAGCCTTTCCTGCTCTTGCAGTATTATCAGCACCCTTTTACTGGTTTCCTGTGAAAATTTACAGCTCTCATGAAGACCTGGGAACTAAGTGGGAGTGAAACCTCACCAACACAGCAGCTCCAAATAGCCCACATCGGATTCCCGAAGGCTCCCCTGCCATCTGCAACTCCACACACCCACCAGCAGCCAATACACTTGCTAACGGTGGTGGGGGTTAATTAATGGAGCCCTTGCTCAGAAACAGCAACCGTATGCATTAATCATCTCATCTATATTTAATATTCAATGCTTTGCTAATCCTTGATGTAGTCCAACAAAATCTGGTTTTGTTTTTTAGCGAGAAATGGAGCAGAACAGAGGAGTAAACCCTGAATATTAATGATTACGTTCCTGCTGCCTCGTCAGTGAAGTCGGAGAAATGACCACATGGATACACAGATGTGTTTCGCTGCAGTGCTGCTGTGTTTAGCCAAGTTGGCAGCCAGCAAAGGCTCTCATTCCCACTTTCCTGTCAGCTCATCCCCCATCTTTCTCTCAGATTTTTTGGACGACCTGATGCAGGGACAGATGGATCAGACCAGGCACCCTTGTTCCCTTCTGGGATTCAGAACAACAAGCCAAATGCACTGCAAAGTTACTTTGAACTTGATTACAGCTCTTATTACAGGGTGCTTTGTCAGCTCACAAGCTGCTGACTCATTCATCAAGCCGTATTGTCTGCTGCAAAAAGCGTTTCACCTACTGCTGCTTGATGAGTTAAATAGCTGTTGGTGGTGATGCACAATAGTTTGGGATTTTGCAATACATTAACTGTCACTGTAGTCCTCACTGCTGTTTGTGCTGTTTGCTTCCCTTCAGAGAGATGGCCTTTAAATCTGATAGCGTGGGCAGCACAAAATGCCACAGCTGGGAAACACAGACAAAAATACTCACTGAGATGGGTGAAAGAAAATATTTTATGATAAAATAAAAATGTAAAAAAGCTTCAGTGAGGTTTAAATTACTTCACTAGTACAACACCGTATTTATAGTTGACCAGTAATATGCATATCTTATATACTGGCATATCTTAAAGCAAATTTATGGTACAGCAAACATGTCCATTTCCATAGGTATTCACCCACACAGAGGGTTTTGCCACCTGCACCAACATGCTTGTGTGCAGTCCTTGATAAAACAAAAAGCGCATAGCTCAAGGTGGATGAGGTTAAAAACTGGGACAGAACAGACAGTCGAGTTCATCATAAACA
This sequence comes from Diplotaxodon limnothrissa, assembly GCF_057381915.1. Lineage (NCBI taxonomy): Eukaryota > Metazoa > Chordata > Actinopteri > Cichliformes > Cichlidae > Diplotaxodon > Diplotaxodon limnothrissa. The sequence goes on along the minus strand of NC_140597.1, from coordinate 9,296,738 downwards.
GGAGAAGCACAAAAACCATCAAAGACCAATGGTGTGCGACACAGTCTGTGGAGTGGAAAGTGATGGACCCAAATACAGATGAACGAAACTTGGAAACGGAACTTGATTATAACAAAGTGGAGGCCGAAAAAACTAAACATGAACCAAACACAAAAAAACATAAATGAGAAATATAGACACACAAAACCCAAACTGGGAAAACTAAATATCTTTATTTTAATGTCACTAGTTTGGGCTCATTTTATAGTTTGCAGTGGAGCATATGAAAATAGATAGATGGCAAGAAACTGGGCAAAACTGTGGTTTTTGGAGTTTAACCATCACTGTGTCTTGACAATCTCTTTGTCTTCTTTACTGACAAGAGTTTAATGATTTCAGCATAACTCACTCTAACTCTGGTGATACAAAAGAATAATAATCAGTTCTTGTTTCTATTCTTGTTGTTTACAGGTGCAATGAAACAGATGAGAATTATCAACTAGATTTTCATTTTGGAGCCAAGATGCCATCGCACTCACTTGTTTATAATCTTCCCACAATGAGCTGAATGCTAAATTACAGATTCAGTTCATACAGGTGCATTGCTTTTCATAGCTAAAGGTCACAGCTGCTTCACACCAGCCTGTATTTTTCTTGTCACATTATCACCTCAATGCTTCTCATGGCAGCATTACCAGTGTTGCTCTGCTACAGAGGCTGTGAATGTGAAAATCTCTGCGTTGTGTGATTACTGAGCTTTGTCACCTCACAGATCGGTGCATGTTGAGCAAAGTAGAAAAGTATAATTGCACATGCACCTTTTCTATATGCTATGCTCTTTATCATGCTGTAATTGCTGCCTTGGCATAAAGATAGGTTGCCAAGGCGGAATAATAGTTCTCTGTAACTTTGCAGGACCAGCTGGTAAGCATTTATCTACATTGTTAAATATGCAAGACAGACAAATGTCATTGTTGAGTTCTTTTGGATGCAGCACAAACTTTAGCAAAAACCAAGAATAAAATTTAAAAACAACCTTCCTTCACACTCAACATTTTTGAGAGATGTTAGGCATTCTTACATTTTCTTCTGACTTGCTAATCCAACATATTTAATTGAAATGTAATGCAATGCCAGCCGTGACAATCCTCATTTTAAAGCACACCATGACCCATGGGACAGAAGTGATACAAAACAAACAAAACTAGAGTCTACAGCCATGTTAGCACCAGTAATTACAATTAAGTGCCAACAGTACACAATAAAAAAAAAAAAAAAAAAAGTTGACACAGATCAGGTGAAACTGGCCAATAGGGACCAATTTCTTTCTTACTTTTTATAAACATTCAAAAATTATTCATTCTACAAGTCTTTGGTGTCTCATGTGGACTTCAAATATGGAAATTACTGCAAAATGCAAACTGAAGATAGTAAATTCAGCCAATGAGAATCTTCCAATCTAATTCAGGAAGGGTAAGAAAAAGGCCAAAATTCCTCCACAGTCGTGTCAAAGGCTCATCACCACAGATTTTTTCACAACTTCTTTGGATAGTTTGGATAGATTTTCCCCCTTAACAAATGAAATCATTATTTAGGGTATTTTTTGTATAACTTGTATAATAATAAAATCAGTTTGATTATCTGAAACATTTAAATGTAACAAATATTCCCCAAAAACGAAGAAATTGGAAAAGGGACAAAGCACTCACTTTATGGATATAGTCCACCTGAAAAGTGTTCATTAGCAGTCGCTACCATGGTAAACCAGTTTTTTCAAATAACTGACACTTAAGTATTTCATGTAAATCAAGTGTTTACAAATTGAAATGTTAGCCTAATGGTGACACTGCATGCGTGGTTGTCAAACAGTGAATGGGCAACAGCGTCTTGGTTAAATATGTCTTTTGTTGGGCAAATGCACAGCTTGTTGCTCCTATCCTGCTAACACAAATTCAACTTGGTTCATTTTTATTAAAAGAAACTATCCAAAGTAGAAAAAACAAAGTTTGAGAGCCACTGTTCTAGATGAATAATGAGGGGATCATTAGTTTGTTATTTCAGTCAGGGAACATTAATACCAGCACCGAGTTTCATTAAAGTCAAACTATATTTCATGGAGATACTTTACACAGACATCAACATCATGCTAACACTTCACAATAAGTCATTAAGATCAAATAAACTAAATGCCTGAGTGCATTTAAGTCACTCATATTCAACTAATTATTGTTACATAAAATGAATTTTTAGGCACAGTGTTAGCAACACTCTAGGCTGAAATAAAGCTTCTGGCACCAAGAGATAATCTATAACAAGGCTGGATATTGATAGCGACAAAATCCCCTGAATCTCAGTCTCACCAGCAGCATCTAATAAGTTCATTTATGAGATTTTTACTGCAGGAAGGTGTTACCGGTGGTTTGGACCTCCTTGTTAATCTCTCTTGTCAAAGGAAAAACATTAAGAGGATTTAAGGATTATATCCACTACAAGTGGTGAAGCTAGTCCTTTACATTGAGACAAATGTATCACATTTCATCATAATTGCATGAAAATTCATTGCACCACATACGAGACTGTATCTGAAGAAAACGCCATTAAGTCACTCCCTCAGGATTTCCTCATGGGGAGTGGAAAAAAATGAGACAGCTGGCCGATAGGAATGTGCTCTTATATGTCCTTTGGTTCATATGTGGTACAAAAGTATAGCCATTAAGAATTCATATCTCCCCACAACACCTTATATTCACACATGAGCTGCAATGCTTTTGCTTTAAAAAAAAAAAAAAAAAAAGTCTCCTTCAACAGAATATGTGTTTGTAATAACATTTCCCTGTGCATAATTTCCCATTTTCTCCACTATAATGTTAAACTGATGACAATTTTATACTCTCTGCAATTACATGCTAAAAAAGGAAGAACATGCATTATTCAGTTTTTCTACACTGATTCTAATGTGTCGTTGTCGTCTGGTAGATGCTCCTCGGAAGTAACACGAAGGTCATGAATTCAAAACTAATACTGTGAAGGTAAGGACCAGATTAATGAGATCATTACATGCATTATGTGAGAAAATTGGACCCAAGTGTGGGAACTGTGCTTGTTCAGTGGTACGCAAGAGCCTGAAATAGCTCTTATTTTCAGAAGATAAACAAATTAGGAAACATACACAACCATCTAAATAAAATAGTATAAATTGGATGAAAATGTCCACATTCGCTGTCATTGATTTAAGGAGAGATATAACACGTTATTAGGGTTATGAAAACAAGTTAGAGTCACCAGGAAAATCCACCAATGATTACTTTGAGACAGTTAATTTATTATTTGCATATTTAAAACATGTAAACTCTGCAACAGAAGAAAGTATGTCAAATATGCACTAATAAGCATAAATGCCAATCTACTGAAGTAAAGCTAAATTAAATTTTCCTTTTACTCTGAAACAAAATTTCAAATTTGAACATGCACATTTTTCCGTGTAGTGAGTCTGATTCTCTCCATTTTATTATGTGAAATCCTGTGAGAGGATTGTTGGTACGTGGTGTTCAAAGCAAGTGAATCATCTGGCACTTTTATAGTTTTGACCCTTTTCTCTGATTTTATGTGACAATAATGTGTTGAATCATAAATGCAGCAAAATATATGAAGAGTTCAGATGCAAAAGCCTCTAAATGCCACCTCAGTAAAAAAAAAATGAGACAATGCTATCAAGTGAAAGCTCTCAGTGTGTAGTATGCCATAATCAAATGCTTTTTGTTGGAAGCCCGGCTAAATCCCACGTTGAGCCTCTTAACACTTGTTTCCTCTTAACCTCCCAATGTCAGCAGACTGTACTCTGTCATCAGCACCACCAATCAGAAGACACAAATCCGATCATGTGACAAACAGGTCAAGGTCCCAGTTATCAGTTTGTCTTCATAAGGTTTGCCAACTTTGTATCTTTACACAGGTTCATACTTTACTTTTCACTACAGTAACTAGAGAGGCATAAAGTGGATCAGCCAATGTCTGCTTTGAGATTGTTGATAGAGAAGCACAGAGAAGGTCAGAAGGAGCCTCTCTGTGTTTTTGTGAATCAGAAGTCATATAATTGGTTGCCAAGACTGAACTGTGGCATTGCATGAGGAAGTTAGGAGAGGCAAAGAAGCATGCAAGGGTGGTGCAGGACATAAGAACATACAGAGACAGTGGTCAGGTGTGTGGTAGGAGTGGAATATGGGTTCAAGGTGGGGGTGGGATACATCAGGGATCTGCAGAGTCCCTTCTTGGTTGTGATGGTGATGGACAGGCTGACGGAGTATGCAGATGACACTGTGATCTGCAGAGAGAGTAGAGAGCAGGTGTTAGAGAGCATCAAGAGGTGAAGCTGTGCTCGAGATAGAAGAGGAATGAAAGTTATTGTGAAGCTGAACGCACGGCTGATTGTTGGGAAAAGATGCAACTTCTGGTGATTTTTGAAACTGTCAAACCTGAAATCATAATATACGGAGACACATGGGATGAGGAGCAGGGAGCCGCTGAGAACACCAGATTACACAGACAAACCCACAAGAAGCAGAGGTAGACGCACACTATAAGTACAGACACAAGGTAATCAGGAAACGACACACAGGAGGAACACACAGCTGAACCTAATGGGCATAACGAGACACAGAACTTCAAAGTAAAACAGGAAATCACAAACTGTTTTACAAACAAACTCAGGAACACAAACGCCACACCGGGAAAGCACACAGGCAGGAATAACAAAACCCTAAGAACTGTTGAAGAAAATACCAAAATCAGAATAAACTAGAACACAGGATAATAATAGGAACAGTAAACACAAAACGCTGGGTCTAATGACCCAGGACCATGACAGAAACCCTGTCCAGGATGAAGATAGTACCCACTTTCCCGATATTTATTTCTGGTTATATTTCTAATTTATTTTTAAACATCATAATATTTTTCTATGAATTTAATTCACATCCGCATTGATTTTGACCACAGTGTATGGTCTAGTTATTTTGGAACCTCTTCACTTTATTCTTTAGCTATGAAGTGCGCTGTCATTTTGGTGTCATTGTAAGTGGTTGTACTGTGTAATTATTACTGATCACTTTTTTCAGTGTGTCACAGCTAATTCTGCATGTAAAGTGTCCAGTTACATCTTCGAGTCCATCTCTTTGCTTATTATGGTTGCAAAAAATCACTAAAAGTTTCTGCAAAAAGAAAAAAAAACGCAAGAGGATGTTGAAGGTTTGCAGCAAAAGATAATCAAATTTGTGACTTCAATTACATTTTTTTGAAAATAAGACATTTAATTTGTTGAATAAATTACCTTTACATTACAATTAAAGTGAACCTACTGTTAGATGGAAGTTTTTTGCACCCAACTCTTCTTATATTAAGGTTTAAGGCAAAAGTAACTAATATTTGCCAAGTGCTCTAAAAATTCTCCTTTATTTAGCAGGTTTGGCTGCAATATTAAATCATCACCTGCAGTGTGTCAATCTGATTTGATGCAGTCTGTGAGAAATATTCCAATACACTTGAAAAACTTTGGTGAAAATTACACTTTTAAAAGATAGACACTGTTATTCAAAGAAAGTGCACTAAGTGTCTCTACCCCTCGTTTTTATTTTTTTCACAGTGACCTCTTTATCAATCATTATCATCCTTTCAAAATCAGCTAAAGTCACTTTTTCACTGACAGACAACTGAATCTTTCATCTTGTCTGGGGTGATTATTCTTTATTCATTTCAAATTATAGCTTCCTGCTGCTGCGGAGTCGGGGTGGTCTGCCTCTCCCCACCGCAGGGAAAAGGGTAACACCACCTGGGTCTGGGTGCAATTCCCCCCTCCAGGGGCAAGGGTACCTAGACCCGGATTGTAGAGTACGCTTGGGGAGTGTGATTGTGTGTACAGCGTCTCTTTATGTCTGTCTCCACGTTGGTTGAGTGTGGAGTGAGTGCATATGAGAGCATGAGGGTGGGAATGGATGTTTGTGTCTGTGTGTGCCTGTATGTCTGTGTCTATATGTCAGGTTGGGTATCAGACGCCACCTCTCTGGGGACACCTCAGGTCCTCCAAGGTTTGGAGGCCTATCTCCACCCACCACCACTTCCCCTGCCGGTGGCGGACTCCCTCAGGTGTCGGTGTGTTGGTGGTTCTTTGTGTCTGGGGGTGGGCGTCCGGGTACACACCGGCTCACTCCTTGGCGGCCGCTTGTCGGGGCCTGGGGCCTGGGGCTCGCTCGGGCCCCCTTTGGAGGTGGGGTGCCCCCGGCCTCTCGGCCTAGGGCTCGGTCACTCAGGCGCAGCTGGGGGCCGGCGGAGCTCACGGGCGCGTCACTGCAACCCCCCCTGGCTTCTGCTCCGCGGCTGCTGAGTGAGCCCTCATCTGGGACTCTCCTCAGCTCTTACTGGAACAGTGGCGCGGCTGCCCCTCTGTTGGTCTTCCATGGTCTCTTGTGTTCTGGGGGCCTCTGGATGTCTGGAGTTTTGATCTCCTCCATACCCGCTTCACACCCTGGAGGACGGGGCTGAGGCCCCCCCACACTCCCTAGCAGATCATTACATGGAGAAACCTTTGGAATGCAAGCATGCTGATCCACACAGGTATGCACACATGGGTATTCACAGACGCGGACTAAAGCTTTCTTGGCTGCTGCCTCAAAGCACACTGTGCGCTGTCTATCTTGCGTGCTGCACAATATCGTTTATTACTTAGTAAATACTGATATCTATGACTAGCTAGTTTATTGTGATGGTGCTTTGTTTTCTCTATTATTATGTTGCTCTTTGTTGTTTGCTGTCTCCTCTGTTTGTTTGTTTGTTTGTTTTTTCTCCATACAGGTGACCCAGGAGTTTTTTTTGGTTTTTTTTTTGTTTTTTTTTTTTTGTTTTTTTTGTTTTTTTTGTCTCTCTTCCCCCCCCTTCTCACCGTCTCTTCTCCCCTTTGGTTTTCTTTCTTTCTCTCCCCCTCTCTCTCTCATTCATTCCCCCTGTCCTATTTATTAAAAAAAAAAAAAAAATGACAAAGGATGAACTGAAGCTCTGCCATCACGTAATGTCGCATACTGCTGTTTCTGATGTCATTTAGAAGAAAAAAAAAAAAAAAAAAAAAAAAAAATTATAGCTTCATAATGTAATGGGGTCACAGGGAGAAGCCATAGAAGGCCGATAATGTTTCCTCCACAAACCCACACTCACGATGAGGTGGTGTTTCTCATACAGAGCGCCATTCATCATTCGGCTCTCAGCTCTCCATCCAAGTATTACTCATTAAAGTAAAAGAAACTGTATTTCTTGCCTTTACAAATACCCCACAGAGGAGAGAAAGAACTTTAATTTAATTTGCCTTTGCTCCTGCTTGTCAGTGGGCAGAAGTAAAAGAAAAAGATTTAACAAGGAGTGTGGTCCTATCCTTTGTGAGCAACACGTAAGGCTATGTCCCTATGGGGTCTCAGGATCCTGTGGGAATGACTGAAACCTTTACAAAATAGGACCCCTTTGATTAAAGCTGCCAGGTATTTAAATTTCACTTCAGTTAAAGTTCCCGTGTGTCCCATAATCGCAAAACTTCATTAAAATATCATTAGGATGTTACTAGCTGAGTCGCGATAGTGTTGCCGGTGTTTCAGTCTTGCTGCAGTGCAGAAGTCCTTATGCAATTAAGGAGTTCTCAACAGTAAAGAAGGTCAAGAGGGATAAGAAGGTGTGTCTTATTCACTCAAGTGAGCCCCATTTGATTCTGACAGGAATACACCCATGGGACAGACACGGAAACCAGCGAGCATGTTGCCCTGGTCTGGCTTTAATGGTTCTCTCAGGTGTGCACAGGTGACTTACTCCTGCATGTTTTAAAAGATTAGTCTCTCTGGTGGATTAGAAGATCTGTGTGGTATTTGCACCAAAATTTTAGCAAGAGATCCTGTAAGTCCTGTAAGTTGTGCAGTGGGGCCTCCATGGCTCAGGCTTGTTTGTCCAACATATTCTACAGATGCTTGATTGGATTGAGATCTGGGGAATTTAGAGGCCAAATCAACACCTCAAATTCATTGTTGTGCTCCTCAAATCGTTCCTAGTCCATCTTTGCTTTGTGGCTGGTGCGCTAACCTGCTAAAAAAGGACACAGCCATCGGGGAATGCCATTTCCGTGGAAGGGTGTGTACATTTTCTGGAGCAATGCTTAGGTAGGCAATGTGTGTTAAAATAACATCCACATGGACAGCTGGACCCACAGTTTCCAAGAAGAACATCGCCCAAAGCGTCAAACAGCCTCCACCGATTGTCCCTCTTCACATAGAGCAACCTGGTACTGGGTGTTCCTCAGGTAAGCAATGTACATGCCACATCCATGCCATGCAAAAAAAAAAAATGTGATTGATCAAACCATTCCACCTTCAGTTTCTGATGTGCACGTCCCCATTGTTACCCCATTGTTTATACCCCCACATGGGTATAAAAATTGCATTTTAGAAATGAGTACATCACAGGGACAGCTTAGGTCAAGCAGTTTGGAGACAAAGTTAGAGAGGCAAGGCCAAGGAGATATTGTATCTGATTGGAAGTCTTTTTCCCTTATAAACAGTAACACTCCAACAGGAAGCAAGATTGTGTGCATTCAGTAAAGATTGGACTTGTAAACATCTTATATAAAAAGGCATATGCAGCTATAAAAACAATCCTGAGCAAATTCAGTTTTTTTAGATGTGTTGGTGTGTAAAAGCAGAACCAATGAAGTGTATCCCTCCATTGTTTTACACCACAGAGGTGAGCTGACCTATTGCAAGCTAATTAGAGTTTGCAAGAACAGAGATAATGAGAGAGAAGCATGGCACATGTGAAAAATACATGACTCGCCCATTTAGCTGATGATGAGCAATTCTGAACAACAACCGGTAAAAGGTCAAAAAGAGGCCACAGCTAGATTGATATCCTCAGGTTTTCAGCCAGTGCCTGCTTTCTCCTAAGATACCTAGTAATTTGCTCACCTCTGGGGCCTAATTATCCTTCAGTAAGAATGAAAGCGAGCAGGGAGGGGTGGGCACAGACCTAGATGTTTTTTTTACTCCTCCGCCACCTCCCTTGGAGTCAGATGATAACATCGTCACCAGTGACCAGCACTCATTATAGCCCAGGCTGTGCTCCAGGACAAGAGCTGTGACAGGATTCACATCCCCCCGAGTGGAGGTAGAAGAAAGAGCTTGCTGTCATTTATTCATAGCACAAAAGTCATTATCCTTGGCCTGTGTAGGTTTCCTTAGTTCCCATCTCAAGTCAGAGAGACTGGCGAGGCCGGAGCTGAAAGCAAAGATTGTTCACTTCATGTGTGAAGAGTTCATTCCCGAACAAGATATCTGCCTTTAGAAATTTCTACCTGTGAGTAGAGAAGATTTAAAAACTTGTGGAGGGACAGCTTCAAATGGATTCAAACGATTATGAGAGCTCATAGTGGAGCAATTGGAGTTGACACCAGATAAAATTAAATTTATTTTAAAAAAAAAAAACATTTAGTAATTAAAAGTCAAATTGTGGGGAGGGGGGACTATGAGAGAGAGTAGTGGATCATAGTGTGTGAACAGGTAAAACAATAGTTTGATCACCTTAAAATCAATCTTCATTTCCCCATCAATATTAATTCAAACTGTTTCTATATATTCACAGTCCTGGAGAGGTTAGAAACAAAGCCAACAAAAGCAACTGGAGGCACCTTTAAGTTCAGGTTTTTAACAGCAGCTGGGTAAGCAGTATAGAAATGTACTCCCATTTTTGTAGCCACTTTTAAGCTTTCCTTTTTATTTTTAAATGGAGGAGGAGAAGAAGTCAGAGTCAAACCCTCAGCCAGCAGGTTAGAAGTGCATCTGTACACATCTTTGTAGATTTAGTCTCAAATTCTAATCACTGGTGTTAATAAATCATGTTGGCAGTGCTGCCTCACCCATGTACCTCATGGGAAAATGAAAAAGCGCATATGCACACATCTCTACTCTCTTTTACACAACAGGTCTCAGTTCTTTGCTAATAAAGAAGAATTAGCTCCTTTAACAGCAAGTTCCATATTTGAGAGGGCATACTGGAAAAAAGGAAAGTATTTATAAGGGAAACAGGCTGTGACCCTACATCTTCAATTTTCGGTGGGCAAGGTAAAAACAGAATGTCTGGGTAAAGGTTAAATTTAAAGTGAATCGGTCTCAAGTATGTTGAGCATATGTCACCTACTTCCATCTGGATAAGTGAATAAGCAGGCCCGTTAGGTAAGAAAAAAACACTGGAGGGGAAATGCATTTGGTCAAAGTTTTACTCCTAAAAAAAGACCATCAGTGTGATTCTTGTTCACGTTGTTTAAATTCACTCTGTGAAACAACTTGTTTCTAAGCTGCAAGTCATTATAACTGTTACCATTTACAAATCTAAGAATGACACTGGGTTCCCAAATACTTAGTTAGATAGTAAATAGATATACATACAGGTATACAACAGTGAAAACACTGGTCTTAAAGGTTTTCTTAAAAAACCTGTTGGACACATTTGATGAAAACTTTGAGCACCAGTCTCAGGACCAGTATTATTTACACTAAGCTGGCTAAAACACATTTATTTCCCACTGATTAACGAAATACGACACCATCTAACAGGAAACCAGCTGTAACGCTTCCTGTGGCTTCCATTACTTTTTAATGTCAAAGTTTAAAACATCTACCTTTCGTAATTGTCTGTCCCACTCTTACTAATTTCACCTGTTTGTTCCCACCTGTGTCTCATCCACAGTATTGTACCACTCCATGTTTCTGCTACTCAGACTTCTCATGCTCCTGATTTTGATTTTTGTTTTGTTCTTCAGGTCTTTGACTTTGTGTTTTGTGTTTCTTATTCTTTTGTTTTTTGATAAATAATTCAAAACTCAACTTCAACTCAACTGTATTGTCCTCAGAACAACTGGTCAGGTTTGGTTGGTGAGGAAGATCCAGCTTTTGCTTTTGTTATTCCGAAAATTTAAAGTAAGCCATCGCTTCACAATGAAATGTCGTCCATACATTGTTTATGTGTTCTCACTGAGCTTCAGTTGACCTTAGTAGTCATTTGGGGTTGGAGGTGCTGGAGACATTCCTTAAAGATTTTGTTCCATATTGGCATGATATCATCACACAGTTGCCACTGATTTGTGTGCTTCACATCCATGATCTGAATCTCCTTGTGCACCACATCCCAAAGGTGCAGATTGAGATCTGGTGACTGTGGAGGCCGTTTGAGTACAGTGAAGTCAGCGTCATGTTCAAGAAACCAGTTTGACATAATCTGAGCTTTTTTGAAATGGTGCAGCCATCAAAGGATGGGTCCACTGTGGTCACAAAGGGATGAGGATGGTTGGTAACAATACCCAGGTAGGCTGGGGTGTTTAAATGATGCTGAGTTGGTACCAAAGGCTCCAAATTGTACCCAAAAATATTCCCCACACCATTACAGCACCAGCAGCAGCCTGAACCATTGATACAAGGCAAGATGGATCCTGATACTTTTTATGTTTACACCAAATTCTGCTGTCTAAATGCTGCAGCAGAGACTGAGATGAGGAGGAGTTCTTTCTCACAGATGTGTCATGATTTATATTACCAAAAAATACTGAGACCCTCTGTGGAGGCTCTCCAAATTTTAATCCTCATCCTTTCATACACTGATAAAAACCAGCACAGTCCCATATACAGTTTACAATAAAAGGAGCTGAGTAACCCATTTATGAAAAGCAAAGGCATTGTAGAAAAAAAAATCCTCACGATCAGCTCTCACAAGGGACCTCGATGTGGAGTGACAACTCACAAGCTGCTAATCACCCATGCCAAAGCAAAGAAAGAAACAATGCCAAGATCAAAGCTCCGCATATCAGCAGCTCTGTTACATCCTCTTCCATTCTGAAGATTACCTGAGCAGTGCAAGGTTAGCCTCCAGCCCTCCTGCTGATGAAAAAAGAGGTGCAGAAGAGGCAGAAATCCACTGATTCTCCTCGAAGGCGAACCCACACAAGAGCACCATATAAATATTCTCTTTGATCCCGCCAGCCTGGCACAGGTTGACTTGGATCCAAGTAGGCATTAGACGACAAAGGGATCTGAATGAGGACAAGCCACATGCATGCCGAGCTCTGAGGAGGCCAGCTGATTGCACCATCTGGCCTTCTTCAGCAGGTTTGAGCTCCTTAGAAAGAGACTCTACTGATCTGCAAGCGAGATGGGAAACTGCTGCATAACCAGAGATGCTTCTCAGACATGGATACTTTTAATGTGTTTTCAAAGATTAATCCAGCTGAAGATCAAAATTATAAGATGTGTTATAAGATGTGTTTTGGATACTGCTAAGAATTTAAATTTCTTTAATTAAAACTTGTGGGGATAGGTTAATTGGATAATCCAAATTGCCACTAGGTGTGAATGTGCGAGTGAATGTGAGTGCGAATGGTTGTCTGTCCCTATGTGTTAGCCCTGCGACAGACTGGCGACCTGTCCAGGGTGTACCCTGCCTCTCGCCCTATGACAGCTGGGATAGGCTCCAGCGCCCCCCGCGACCCTGAAAAGGATAAGCGGAAGCGAATGGATGAATGGATGGATTAAATTTATGTATCGCAAAACTTGTAATTCTGTTTCATCAAGTTGCAACAATTGCTAGTCTGAAAAGAAGACTGGTCAGTGGTTGAATCCTCCAAAAAGTCTGGCTTTGGCTAATTCTAATTCTTCTTCCCCCAGGCTATTCGGGCCCTGAACCAGGTGTAGGACTGGACTCTCCCACACACATCACTATAAGACTGGACTCACACGCACCATCACACATTTCCTATAATCCTATAATTTATAATCTTTATCATCTCTTTCTGCTATTTGCACATTTTTTACTGTAAATTCCTAAGTTAATTTGTAAATTTTGTAGTAACCTGTAAATTGCAAATACTGTAAAACTTTTTTTCTGTCATTTAATGGTCGGGCATTGTACAGCATTTCACCCCCATGTCATACTGTGTATGGTTGTGTGTGTGTGTGTGACAAATAAAATTTGAATTTGAATTCACACAGAGAGACCCATTCATTATTCAGTAGTCATTATAAATAGGATATTTAATCTTTTCAGTCTGAATTTTCCTTTCAGTCTGGAAAACTGTCTGAAAGACTTCCTTTTATAAAGTATGAGAAGCTATAGATTAGGCCTGCAAAAGAAGAAAACAAATACTGAACCAAGCCAAAAAAAACACTAACATGAGGCCAAGAGCCATTACAATACAAAAAAAGGATCATCTTAAATGACAGCCTTTTTTACTTGATATTCTCTTTCTTTGTGCTAAATGTAGCCTTGAGTGAAATGTCCCTCCTGGACTAGATGGCTTGCAGTACCCTTCACGTCCTTATTCCTAATTCATGTGAGCAGTAAAGCAGTGGCTGTGTCCTTCTGCATGCTGCTTTCCCTCTGTGGTTATGGTGTGACAGGTGGTTTTAATGGGCATACATGCAGCTTTTCTGGTCCAGCATCAGAGATCCACGTTGAGAGCCTGCTGTGGCAATCTGAGCTGCTGCACAGTCCATGTTATACAGTAATGTTGCTTTAAGTATTCTTGTGGCAACATATTACATATAACAAGATGATTACTCTACTATTGAAGATAATTGCTGCCAATGCTGCTCAGTTGGCTTCATTTTCCCGTTCGTCTGCTTTAGTTTATTTTTTTTACTTTTTTTAAGTGCGTTTCTTTATTTTATTTTGTGGATTGCAAATCGACCTTAGCATAGCATGTCTGTGTTAAATGCTGTGCCAGCCTTTCGTGGCGCCGAATTAAATTAAATTGCTCTCCCCCAAGAAGCATTTTGTTGCATAAAGCATCAATTATAGTCGCTTGTGCTGCTGCAGCAATCCAATCAGTGGGAAGTTGGCCCTTTAATCTTGTTTTGGGGTAGTTTTTGCACTTCTTTCTTCTTACACTTTGTCAGGAATAAGTTAATTAACTAATTAATACAAGTTTAAAAAAATAGGCAGAGGTAGAAAACTGCTCTTTAAGAAACATTTAACAAATTTCCAATTTGTAGTTTGCTATCTTGTCATTTCTCCCACAGGGAATCGGTCTTTTAAAGAGTCAGTCCAATTGAAATCTAAGCTAAAGATTTGAATTATGGGGGTCATTTGTGTAACTATACCAAAAAGCCAAAGGTTAATTGCAGACGTGGGACATTCTGAAGTTTGGAATATATGAATGTGGTTGTGTAATCCTTGGACTGAGGATTTCTGGCCAAGATGATATCATAGCTTTTCAGCCAATCTCCTATTTCAGTGGCGATATTAGTCATATATTAGTTGTTTGGATTTTCCTGAGGTAGAGTGAGGTGCAGACTTTCAGCAGGTCAATCTCATTTTAAGAGTTCAGGGTTATTGTGAAGAAGTTCACACTGTGGTTGATAGAGCTGCACTTTGATGGGGATTGATTTATAAAGCGAAACCTCACGACACCTGCTGCTGTTTTACCCTCCTAGATCCTTTCTCTGAGTTTTGTTTAGGTCATTGTGTTTCACATTATCTGAAAAGGAACATGTTATATTCTCCAAAAGGAAACGTAGTCCTCCTCTTTTATTTTATGGTTGTAAGAAAACTGTGCAGCTGACTGTAAGACAGCACATTAGTGCGCATTCCTTGTGTAGTCTTAGTTTTTCCCACATTTGCCACACTTAAATGTTTCAATAATCAAACACATTTCAATGTTAGACAAAGATAACCTGAGTAAACACAACATGCAGTTTTTAAATGATGATTAATTTCTTACGGGAAAAAAGCTATCCGAGTCTACCTCGCCCTGTGTGAGAAAGTAATTACCCTCCAAGCCTAATATTTGGTTGTGCCACCCATGGCAACAAGAACTGCAATCAAGCATTTGTGATAACTGGCAGTGAGTCTATCACATCGCTGTGGAGGATTTTGGCCCGCTCTTCTTTGCAGAATTGTTTTAACTCAGCCACATTGGAGGGTTTTTGAGCATGAACGGCCTGTTTAAGGTCACACCAAAGCATTACAATCTGAGTCCAGACATTGAAAAGGTCACTCCAAAAGCTTCATTATTTCTTTCTTTCTTGAGGCATTCAGAGGTGGACTTGCAGGTGTGCTTCCTGCTCCATAAACCAAACATGCTGGAACATCAGGGAACAGACTAATATTCTCCTGCAGGATTTTTTTGGTAGGGAGCAGAATTCATGCTTTAATCAAATACGGCAAGTTATCCAGCAAACAAGCCCCAGAACATCACACCACTGTGGTTGTTGGAATGATGTTCTTTTTATGAAATGCTGTGTTAGTTAATGAGCCTTTCCTCCTTCCCACTGAAAGTCAGATATGGAGCTGAAATTTCTTTATTCCTGGACGTAACAAAACCATCTTCAATCCATCTCCATCTGGTATTTAAACAAACATAGTGGATTAATACAGGGTTTCTGATTTTGTTACATGTTTAGGATTTTTGTTGCTTTTGTTTTCACTCGTTCAGTTTGATACATTAGCGTGTCCCGTACAGCCTAGCACCATTGCCAGATTCATAATTTTGATACACTGAAACAACCACATCAATCATGGCTGAGATGATTGATGGCTACTGATGGGACAGTTCTAAACACTGCTTTTATTAAAATTAAGGCCAGAAACAAGTCATCTTAAACTTCTTCACTAATTGGGGCAGTGTCACAACTGAAAAAACTAATGACTTTAAGACCCTTAATTAGAACAGTTAATCAGGTTTCTAGATATGCTGTTTATCTATTATGAATGTTGATACTGTTATATGATAAGTACTGGGGTACTAGGGGTATAAACACAATTACTTTTGAGAAAGAAAATGTTGAAATGACTTTAGTTTCATTTATTTATTATTTATAGCTAGTTTAAATAATGCATCACAAGGAAATTTTGGCAGACTGTGGATGTTTGAGCCCAGCTGGATCTCTGTAACGTGAACAACATATATAACATATATAACTTAAAATGCTTGTGCCACAATGATACAGAAGGGACTCTGGAATAAACTCTGTATGTTTGCCATGTAAATGGAAGTGGCAGAACATCTTTGTGAATGAACTTCGGTCGAGAAGAAAGTAGAAACTTTACAAAGAAATTCAGCTCTGATAGATCCTCCCACCTTTAATGGCATTGCTTGTTTCCCTGAGCAAGTGCAGTCCAAGGAACAGCAGTGTTATTATAGAGTTATTTTCTCCTTTTAAATGCTGCATGTGAGCCTTCCAAGTGTGGGTGTCTGCTGGAGGCGGAGTAATCTTCTCTGGTCTCACAATCCAAACAAGCCCAACATAAAAGGAAAGTGCAATTACCCAGCCTGATTCTAGATCAATTGAATGCCACCATCAATAAATGTGGAAATTTTCCTCTTTACTCTCATTTGGTTGTCTCTTCGGTGTGAAAGCTTTTGTTTGTTTCAAGGACACTGTGGGAGGAGCATGCATACATACCAGAAGTGCACTGATTTATTTGATTGGAATTTGTCTCATTCTCCCCTTAAAGCTGGACAGGTGAAGTGAGCATCACAGACATTGAAAAACAAGGTCGAATGACATCCGCATTAAATATAATGCTTCTATTCCTCTTTTTTAAAAATGCAGATACCAAATTACAGTTTAACCTGGATGGGAGACGTGCACTAACAAAATTATTGCCCAGCTTTGCCAGTCCCTCATCTATTACCAGCATTTCTGGGTCTTTCAGCTCAGTGGTTTTAGTTTTTAGGGCCCAAAGCTTTTCAGTGTTTGAGTTCACTCTCATCAGCATTGTTTCCAGCTGCCGGGAGCTGTTTTCAGCAAATGAGGTCTGTACAAATAGCAGATAGTTACAGTTAGCAACTACCCCAAGCATTTAGCTGAGAAAAAAGCTCAGTTTATTATGTATTGGTGATCCGGTTGACTTTGGCTTATTAAGTTGCCATGGGACTGCTGATGATCCAGAGATAAGCACTCTGGTGCTTATCTTTCCATTCCTTTCCCCAGTACCTCCCTTTACTACCATTACTGTGTGTAGTTGCTATTGTGGTAGATATCTGTTTTAATCTATATCTTTTTCTTCTCTTTTTTAAAAATTGTTGCATAAAAGCACACAGCCATGCACATTATACACAATGTATACTCATTTATAAAGTTGATACTAATGGTTATATTTAATACTCGTGTTTTCATGTATTAAATACAATGAAAAATGAAAAATATAAATATAATTTTCATGTATTTCATGTATTGGGGCGATTGTGGCTCAAGAGTTGGCAGTTCGTCTTGTAATCGGAAAGTTTCATTCAGCTCTTTGTAGCATTGCTCTTCTTTGGGGTTGACTAACGGACCAACAACAGAGAAAGAGCAGTCTACACACCATTTGTGGCCCTGCCCCCTGGTGGCAGGAAATAGCTACAACAAATTGGGTTCTGGGTGGGGCCAACGCAAAACCATTTACAAGCCATTAGCTGATGAGCTCGAATTAGAGCTGGTTTCTGTTCGGTGAAGTTACCAAAACAATACAATAATGCAAAAATTCTCCACCATTCACACACTTACTGAGTCCGTCTCAGTGGACATGATATAATGTGAAAGACAGTGGAAGTTGGTTTCATATAATCTCCTCTGATATTCTTTGGTTCGCAGTAGATGTTTGATTTGGCAGATTTTTGTGCCAGATGCTGTTCCTGATTTGACCCCCAAAGGATTTTTATCTCCTCCTGTGATCAAAACAGTAAGTTTTTGCCTGTTAGGTGAAGTGTAAACTAGGGCTGGGCCATATCATACCATTCACGGTAATACCGGTATAATGTTGGGCAATGATAAGAAAATGAAATATGGTGATAGAATATGGGTAAAACACGCATACGCAGTGCCTTTGTTTTCATACACACATGGTGGAAAAAGCATGGCGGCGACGGAGAATAAGAAGGGCGAAAGCGGATCGTTGAATGAAACAGATGAACCAAAATTGGTTTGTTAAAATGTTGCAACTTCAGTGGTGTGGAACTGGTTTAGCTTTCGTCCGTCAGATACACAACAAAGCACATTTTTTGGTAGCGCATGATAGCAGGCCGTCGTTATTACTGTGTTTTTTGGAAAATACGGCACACTTAAAATCAATCCTTTGATTTTTCTGAAACTCGACAGTGCCCCTTATAATCCCGTGGGCCTTATGTATGAATTCTGGTTGTGGTTACTGACCTCAAAATGATTTTATGTTGTACATAAAATCACACGACTTTGCTAAGCTACGAAGCCGCACCGCTTGATGGATTGTCGGAGCATTACAGCTATCGTAGGCAGGCGCCTCGTGGAGTGATACGTACTGTGCTTCAACATAATATTACCGTATTGTGTGTGTGTATAACCTCTTTTTAAGTTTTGTGGATATTATACATGGTTATGCTGAGGATGTTGTTAAGGTTCAAAATTGAGGAAGGAGAATACAAACCACCCATGGTCCAGGAGCTCTTGGTCAAACAATGATTTTAATGAACACACACGTGTGGGAAGACAACTCTGTATGCCGACAGCAAGTAGTCTTCAACTTAATCAAAGCATGAACAGATATTTTATAGCATCAGGGTTTGATTTACTGACGCCCCTTCATGCGTCACAGATACATTTTATACATAGATCAGATCAACACCACAATGACTTTTAACCCAGAAGATCATCTTCTATTTTCATGGCTGGTACTTTCCGTTCTTGTCTTAAAGTGAATTGTTCCTCTTTCTTACCGAGACATGACTAATCTCTCCTCTAAATAAATCTAACTCATGTGTGTGTGTATGTTGACCTCACATGCTCTTTGTGTCACCTCTTCACCTACTAACTGTCTGTGTCTCGTCCTCAAATGCTCTTTCTCAATTCACCTGTTGCACTTCTGACCTTTCACCAGACCAGAGGCTCACTGAGACTATATGTATGTCTTCTACTAAATAAATGTTTTAACCAAGAACTTCTACTAAAACCTTAATATAAAATGACCTGATATAAGTGTTTTGTAAGCATGTATTGCAATTCCTTCTATGGCTCCAAGTCACTTGCACAATAGATTGTCCGGACATCGCGCCGAACAAAGCTTCCAACCCCCAATTAATTGACCGAGCTCCAACTCTTTAATAAGCACAGATATGCATTGTGTATAAAATAGTCATAACTGCACCTGAAATACAAGGTCAACATAATAACTGTATGCATAACATCTTAAGGCCTTCTTAAAGCTATCTGTTACATTGTTAAAGCCTCGTCTTAGCCTGCTGCTCAAAATAACTTTCACTTCTGCAAAACTCTCCAAGCCTGTTTCCTGTCCTGTTACTTTTAGCCTTTCTGAAAGACACACTGTTTAAACCTCTAAACGCAATATAAACTCCAGATTATATTATTAATGCAATGGTAATGATGACAATTATTTAACAATAGCAGTAAAATAATTTCCCTGCTCCACACTCCCTCTCTCGACCTCTGGAACACCAGAGGTCGCAATACATTGTGTCCTCGCTCAGACCCTCTCTAGCCGTCCTCTGGCTCAACCAGCTCCCATTCGAGAACACTCCATGTGTAAGCTTAGGTTTTCTCGGTCCCTCTCTGGTGGTTCAGCAGGCCTCGAGATCTCCAGGATCCTCGCCCCTCCTGTGGTCGCCGAGATCGATCTTCTGCAAAGGAAACAAAACACCTTTTCCTGCATCTCCCTAACTTATCCTTTTTGGGACTCTGTAATCAAAAGCCTGATCCTAATTATGTTCTTAACTTATTGACTTATATTTATATATATTCTTCAACGTTACTCATCCCTTTAAAACTCTTTAAGCCCTGCTTTCACGTCCGGTTGCTCGCTCTATTTTCCTATCTGATCATCGACCTCCTGTACACAAACTGTCCACCTTTTTAACAAAAAATCATTAGAACCAGCCTATTCTACTAAAAGCTCCAAAAGAAAACAACCACTTTAATCAATTAAGTTTAAGCATATAAGCAATTACTCCTGTATACATTTCATCATAGCTAAATGCTGCCTTGAAACAACACCTGTGTGTTAACACTAACTTCATTTTAACCTCACATTTCCTATGTTATAACCTGTTTTTTGGTATAGCCTTTTTGTTTCATTTGCTCCTTTTAATTTAACAATACCTTCTAATTCTAATTTATCAGACTTAACCAAAATATATGCTTTCCTTCCTCTTTGGTCCTTCTTTAAGTTCAGTCAAAAAGCTAAATGAATTTGAGGCCTTTTGCCTGGAATCAATACTGTCATGTGTGTTTCTGTGTAATATCTGTCTGTGTAAGCCTACATTATAACCACTACTTCTAGAAATCAAAAGAAATCAAACCTGTTCTCCTCCTTCAACCCTCACTAATTTTCCCTCTAAGATTTATTCACAGCTTTGAAAAACCGGCATTGTATCTTCTAAACAGGATTCAGTTCTTTAATCCTTTAACCTTAACTTAAAAATAACAGTTTCAGTTTTACCATATCCAAATGATCAAAAACCCAAAAGTCCTAAAATGATCCTAAATTATTAAACAATTAAATTAATACACCCTAAACCCCCCTTTATTTTGATACATGAAATGTGTCAAAATACTATACAAAACTAAAAATGCTCAGTTTTCCCCACTCATGTTCCAATCTGTGTCATAAAAATAAACTTAAAACAGAACAATTCCCAGTCATGTGTTTCTACAATTAATGGTAACTGAGTTATATCAAAAAATATTTCCCCTTTAGCATTTGGCATTCTCCCAACAATATACTATAATCCCATAATCTAACCCCAGTCAACAAAACAGAAATTTTCTCTGGTAAAAGCAAATTGTTTGTCCACATGTATTCATCCACACCTTCATCCAGTCACACATTCACATGCAGTCACACCATATATTTGCTAATAGTGGAGCGTCCCGCGCCAGATTCTCCACCCTCAGCAAAATGAGCTCAGTCATTTTTTATTTTCCATAGGAAAATATTTCTTTATGCTTTTGGACTGGATTGACTCCTACAATCCTTTTTACAGGGACTATGAATAGTCCCTACAGGTAGCTTTCTCCTCAGCCAATTGTAATCTGGAAAGCCCCCTTATATTTGCTCTTCCCGAGAATTTTCAGCGCCGTTATTCACTGTTGCAGGCCTGCTTAAAACAGAAATGAAAAAAAAAATAGAGCTGATTATTAGCTCATAAAAACAAAATCAAAATCACCTGACAGGTTTTCTTTAAGTGCACTGTTACAAAATAATGGGCCCAATTTTAGACATGTCGATGTTTCCTAAAACTCCCTCTATTAAAAACAACAACAACCCGAACCTAACTGACAGAATCAACCCATCACCACAACAACCTCAACAACCTTAAACACACAAAAGTTTTGCCACCACATAATTTCACCTCCTCAATACACCGAAAGTCTCATTAAAACCACACAATTTACACACAAAAATCACCCCCTTATGCTCTGTAACATACTTACATTCAGCATAAGACCCCCTTACAACAACATATCACTAAACTATAAATTTCCTACCCAAATCTGCACTTCTCTTGTCTGCCATGCTTCCTCTTCTGAAAGTCACTTCCTCAGTCACACACACATACACACAGGAAGTTCCTTCGTCACCACTCACTCCAACTAATTTGCATACTGAGTCATCTCTCAATGAGTTGCTGTAACAACAGAAACATATGTTTAAACATTACCTCCTTATTAAATCATTTTATTTCTTTCTACAGTGATCACTACTTGATCACTCAGTACGAGAGAGCACTCCTAAGTCACTCTTTTAAAACTACTTTAATCACTTTTATTTTCATAACTCCCTTTGTCATATAGCTTCTTTGAGTTATTCCTCAGCTTCAAACTCAAGTGTATTTCATTAACCATTCACACCATTGTACCACTCATACAAGTAGCAAGCTGATCTTCATTGCGTATCTTTGTGTTCTAAGCCAGGTTTAATCAGTAGCTATACAAATAATCATCATGAGCTTGTCTTGTCTTTATAAGGTTAATGCATTTTCTGTTTGTGTGTGTGAATTTGCATATGTTGCTTTTGCAGTGTGTCAGACTCCTTCATAATTTTGCCTTTAAACAGTCAATTTACTCCTTCCCAAATTTACTAACCCAAATTCTGATTTCCTACCTTAAATAGCAGCATTCCTTGTCCTCAGCCAGAAGGTAGGGCTCCACTTGCCACTTACCCCCTTCGCCTTAGCCCAGCGGCTTTACCCTTGAGGTCCCGTCTTCTTCCCTTCATCTCACCCGTGAGTCTGAGCTCACCGGGACTGAGTGAGGCCGAGTAATCGTGACTGTGCCTGCCTTAGGTTGTCCCAGGGTTTCGAGGTGGGATCTTACCCGTCATGGGCTATCCAGCCTTCCATACTCGCCTGATACGGGGCCCAAGTGGGCAGGGGAGGGAACACACTGGCTCTGGAAATTAAAGGAGTGTAAGCTGCTTCCTTCATTGCATCTTATATTAAACTATCTCACTTCTGATTCCTTCCTAGAATAATTTCACATATGGCACTTTGTGTATGTGTGTTTTCTATTCATTAATGTAATTGTCAGTTATTTTCTCTCTTCAATTTTACTTTTTTATCTGTTTGTTTGTAACGTTCTACTTTAGTTCTACTAAACCTTGATGTAAAAACAATGCTCCCTTATTTCACGCACACACTCTGCATTTTGCCTACGCACACACTTCTCTCTCAGACTTCCTCTGTTCACACACCGCCTTGCACTCACTCTACTATCAACTTTCATAGTGTTATTATTATTTAGTATTTTGTACACATCACACAGAATCATTCAAATCGAGTACTCACAGCATTCACATCACAACCTTCAACTTTCACTTTCAATCCTGCAAGACGCAGAGATGGACATCTCCTTCACCTAACATAAAACTAAATTACCATATCAACATACAATTACTGAAATTCAAACTCAAATACACCGTCTGTTTTAATAAAGTAAAAGAGTAAACGGGTGTACCAAGTGTATGTACTTATGCGTTCTTGAACTGAAAGAAAAAGAAACTCAAACTCTTATAACATCACTCATGCCTCTCTCAAATTAAAAACACTTTCAAACTTTAAAACATCCTACTTGACATCACCAAAGAAATACCTCTCACCTTTATTCATCATTCAAAACCTTCTAGTCACCGCATTCACACACTTAAACTGTGACTAGAGTTGAGGAATATAACTCAAAACACACTTTCCTAAGAGTATTTTAGACATGCTTGTCATAATCAGAAAGAGCAAGTCAAAAACAAACAAACGAAAAATTGAAACCTCCATTAATTCTCACCGCACACACAAGAAATTGAAAAAATAAACCACACCAGCAACTAATGCTGGAGAAAAGTTACTACTGAAAGTAATGTGTTAGTCTTAAGTATATACAGTGCACTCAATATATTTATATATCTGCATCCAAACTCAGTCAATTACTATACATCCACTACGGCAACTCAAAACTTTATTTATAACCCTCTAGTAAACATAAATGGCATCTTAAACACACACTCTACAATGTTTGCAGCAGTATTTGTAAAACCAACTGTGGCTTAAACAGTTCACTGCTTACTAATTTGCATTTTCACACTCACACACACCGTCTAAAAATAGCAGCAGGCAGTCAGTGCATTACTGACTCGACACACAGAGATCTCTCACACCAAATTTTCTTATTCTATATTACAACGACGTCTTATATTTACAACCACTGTCAGATCTGTCAGCTTTAGCGCCTACACAATTTCGACAAATTTAAAATAACCGCCCAGCGGATAAACTCCCTGAGTTTTTTGCGACCAATTAACCAGTATCAAGACTTTAACTGTTTCTGGCCTCATCTCTAAAATCCCTAACTCAATTTAAAAGCGTCAACCAACCCAAACTTTGCCTGAAGCTCTATTTTTGGCATTACACAGCCAAGGCTTACCCCGAAGTTTTAAGTTAAAGTTACACGCCCGAAGTCCAACTTCTTCTGACCAAAAAAGCGCAGACTACCGTTCCAAACGGTAAGGAGACTCTAACTCCTAGCTTCATTCCAGGATGCCCTGTACCCCACAGTTAAGCCAAACTGAACTAACCCTGTTCGCCGACAGGTCAATGTCGCGCGTCCACGACAAGGAGGGAGCATAACCTCCGGGCTCTGCGCTTCCTAGCAGACTCGAACTGCCGTTCTAGAATAATTTATAATACTTTGAAACAACAATCAACACCCAACACAAGTGTATGACTGAGGCAGGTGCAACCTAGTGGTCAATGGAGGCTCCAACTCACAAAATGACCGCTCAGGTCCACTCTTATGACCAAATTTGGACTCTAACCAACACAATAACCAATTCCCTACCAAACTACTTGAGACTCTAACTCAATTTCTTTGGGACTTCAACCCAGTATTTAAACTTTTCTTATCAGACTCTTAACTGCTTCAACTCATGAGATTTTTCATCAAAATCAAAACAGACATCCACCAGTAACTTCAGTGAGTAGACTTAAATTTTATCATGTCCAATTTGGCACACTTTGGAAATAATTCAACAGGTAGTGCCTTACCTTTTGGATAAGCCGGCTTATGCCCACTCACTTCGACCACTGGAATTCATGTCTGCCCGTCAGACCACCTCAGACCAAATTTCTCCATCTACACCTCCAATCCTCCCTCCTCAACCACCGGACGAAGCCCCCAAATGTTAAGGTTCAAAATTGAGGAAGGAGAATACAAACCACCCATGGTCCAGGAGCTCTTGGTCAAACAATGATTTTAATGAACACACACGTGTGGGAAGACAACTCTGTATGCCGACAGCAAGTAGTCTTCAACTTAATCAAAGCATGAACAGATATTTTATAGCATCAGGGTTTGATTTACTGACGCCCCTTCATGCGTCACAGATACATTTTATACATAGATCAGATCAACACCACAATGACTTTTAACCCAGAAGATCATCTTCTATTTTCATGGCTGGTACTTTCCGTTCTTGTCTTAAAGTGAATTGTTCCTCTTTCTTACCGAGACATGACTAATCTCTCCTCTAAATAAATCTAACTCATGTGTGTGTGTATGTTGACCTCACATGCTCTTTGTGTCACCTCTTCACCTACTAACTGTCTGTGTCTCGTCCTCAAATGCTCTTTCTCAATTCACCTGTTGCACTTCTGACCTTTCACCAGACCAGAGGCTCACTGAGACTATATGTATGTCTTCTACTAAATAAATGTTTTAACCAAGAACTTCTACTAAAACCTTAATATAAAATGACCTGATATAAGTGTTTTGTAAGCATGTATTGCAATTCCTTCTATGGCTCCAAGTCACTTGCACAATAGATTGTCCGGACATCGCGCCGAACAAAGCTTCCAACCCCCAATTAATTGACCGAGCTCCAACTCTTTAATAAGCACAGATATGCATTGTGTATAAAATAGTCATAACTGCACCTGAAATACAAGGTCAACATAATAACTGTATGCATAACATCTTAAGGCCTTCTTAAAGCTATCTGTTACATTGTTAAAGCCTCGTCTTAGCCTGCTGCTCAAAATAACTTTCACTTCTGCAAAACTCTCCAAGCCTGTTTCCTGTCCTGTTACTTTTAGCCTTTCTGAAAGACACACTGTTTAAACCTCTAAACGCAATATAAACTCCAGATTATATTATTAATGCAATGGTAATGATGACAATTATTTAACAATAGCAGTAAAATAATTTCCCTGCCAGTTTCCAGTGGAAATGTCTTTTGGTTAAACTGTCAGCAAGGAATTTGCATTTGCACTGTTACATTGTTATATAACTAATGCATATAAAAATAAAAAAAAAACAGCTGCTTGTTTAAGTGAAAATACATTGATTTTTTTTTTTTTTTTGCACTAATAAAGTTGTGGAGTTATAAAGTATTTTGCCTAGTGTCAATTATATCGCCAGTTATATCGTTATCGCAAATTTTCAAATGTATATCGTGATAAATATTTTTGGTCATATCGTCCTGCTCTAGTGTAAACCACTACACTTTATTGCTTAGTCCCATTACCATTTTAAATTTAAAACCTGTCAGCTTGCCGTGACAGTGATGGCTCATTCATTCTGCGCTGTCACCTTTTTTCTAAATATAGTCCGAATCCCTGCCCCCAAAGCACCAGCCTGACAGGTGATGAAGGCACATCCTCTGCCACTCAATCAAAGAGACATCCGCTGACCGAGCGTCCTTTTATGAGACACACAATACCTGCTGTCCACTAAATTTGTATTTACTTCTTTTAAAGCTACGGAAAACAATAAGGTTGTCTATATCTGCGTGGAATTTAAACTACACCAAGGTCAGCCAGGAATTTCCATAAACAGAAAAAGTGAAGAGTTTATCAGAATTATATATTTGAGATTCGACAACAAGTGGAATCTCAAGTTTTCCACTGCAGAACAAACCCCACTCTGTATTCTTCATTTCTTGCATCTGAATCTTCAAAGACATAATTTGCCTCGATCCTGCTGAGCTGACAAATCATCTCAGTGCGTGGCTTCCTACCATCCTGAGAGACCCTCAAGGCACTGAGCTACTTTCACTCTTGTTCCAGCATCAGACTTATGCTTGAATCCATCTTACTTTTAAACAGTGCTTAAACCAACACTAAATTTGTTCTCCTCGGGGGGAACTGGGATTCAGAGACTTTGGAAAGGGGCCTCGTAATTTTACTGCTGTGGTAGACAAATGAAAATGCAGCTTTTGACAAATGTTATCACACTACAAATACTAAAAAAAAAAACAATGTATTTGATTGCAATGGCATCTGTTTCTAACTGTATATCTAATATTAAATTAGAGTAATGCACAAGGTGTCAGAAGCAGAAGAGTTGGACAGTAACCATCCAGCAGCCATTTTTGACTTTTTGAATGACTGTTTATTTCCTGCCAGCTCATTTTGGCTGATAACGTAAAGAAACGTGGAAAGATTATGACTGAAAAATGGCATCTTATACATTTCAATCTGGACTACGTCCAAGTTCAGGCACTCACGGTAGGTTTGGAAAAGTAATAATGAGCTGAAAAAATAAATGTCTGCATTGCCTGGCGATCTGCTCGTGAACTAAGGCTGGATGTTCTTAATAAGAATGTGTAACCTGGAAGCGCTTCGGTACAAAGGTGGTGTCATTCCGATTTGTTCCAGTGTAAGAATACCTGCAGATCACAGTCCCGATCACAATGTTGTCCAGAGTTCATGTGGGAAAATGGCCTGAACGCGTTACCGTTTCGACAGGTACTTGATAGTGCAGCTTTAAATATCAGTGCAAGCGTCAAGGCTTAATTTTCACCTTCACTGCCACAGCTCAAACTCATGAAGTGAAGCATCGATCAGTATAAATCATTTTATTCCCAACAGTTCAACAGCATTGGCATGAGCCATGAAAACAAATATTTTATGTATTCTTAGCCAATTTAAATATTTTAAAATATTTAATTTTTCAAAGCAATGGTGCATCATAACATGCAAGCACGCATGCAAAATTATTATGAAAGCAGAGACTTACTGTGGGAGGAGACAGGCGGAACATCAAAGACATCCATGTGCCAATCCTCCATCTTATGCTAATCATCATGCGGGGTTTTACACTTCCAGCACAAGAGCTGCACGGAAAATCAAATAATGTATAGGAGAAGATGTGAGCCGAGTCATGTAGAAGTGTGGAAGGTGCAGACAGGTTTATAGGAGGCAAAAAATGTTTTATAAAAATCAACCAACATTACAGATAAAGTGAGGAGAGACCTGGTTTATTTGAAATCTAGTGTGTTAATCTTTGATCAAAGATTAACACTCAAAGATGGTTTTCATGCAGGCGTTGGGCACACGTGGGAGGCGATGCAATGATAATGACTTATTGAAGCTGTTCTATATATTGTTATCGACTTTTTTAGAACACATGAAATCATTGCTCCCAAAGGGTTTTGTCATTTGCTCATCATGGTGAAATAGTGCTCTGTCTCCTTTGGGTAAATAGGATGGATTTGACGTTGGGCTCCATTTTTCTGGTAACTCAGATACAGCGTTCCATTTACCTCAAAAAGGAATCTGTGTTATTATGTTTTGACAGCCTTCATTTTACACATCCCTCTTGTATTTATTTTTCTGCCAACTAATGTTTTAGCGGCATGATAAGAGTAGAGTTCAAAGACAGAGTGACAACAGATGGGGGAGAAACATGAAGAGCCAAACAGCCGAATGGTTCGCATGTGTTCCAGAAGAACCATCTAAAAAATGTTAACCAGTAACCTTTCTAGCACATAGTATTCAGTTTCCACTCAACTTGTATTGTATTGGCTCAGTGCATATTGGAAAATTCTATAGAGTAATTTAGTAGAACTCCTGCTAGATGATAAGCAGGAAGTAATGTTAGTATTTCTTGTTTTATTCTCTAGGAGGTCTTGCACAATACTCCTAAGAAAAGTAAAAGGCTTTCTACTTCACACTGTCTAGGCATGCACAAACATTACTATTAGAGATGTTTTTTTTGGATTTAATATTTGCTTGTGTGAAACACGGTGAAGGATTCAAACAAGGAAAAATAATTTGAATGGTCTTTCAGGGAAAACTACACAATCACAAAAAAGCAGAAAAGCTTTTATTTTAAATCGTTCCCCTCCTCAAAACTAACTGAAAAAGACTAATGACCAACTGTGACTGTGATAAATGCATACAGCTGTGGTCAAAAGTTTCCATCCACTCTCCATGAAAGCATGAACGACATTTCTTTTTTAATGATTTCTTTAACTGTTCTTTACCAGGACAAAATGATTGTAGACCATGCATCTTTAATGACTGCTACAAAACCAACACCTTCAAGCTCGACTGAAATCCACAGCTGCTCATGGGGACGAGCCAAATGTCGTCTGGACAAAAGTTTTATGGTCAGGTGAGACAACGATTTAGCTGTTTGGCCATAATGACGCACAAAGATGAGTAAACTAAGAAGACTATGCAAACTGTCAAGCACGGTGGTAGCATCATGCTCAGGGGCTGTTTTGCTGCCAGGGGTACTGATAGATTACACAAAGTGGATGTGATAATGACAAATTCCTCAACTTCACCTCAAATCAATACGTGGATGAAACTTGGACACAGCTGGGTGTTCCCAAGACAATGATCCCAAATACAGATCAACATTAAGCTTCTGGAACAGTCTTCACAAAGCCCCGACGATTGGATAACACTATGCAAGTGACCTCACGACAGATGGTAATCACATCCATCTTTAACATACAGTCTGTGGTCAAGCCTCCAAAATCTAAGACATGCACCAAAAAGCAGAAATGAAATTAGAACACAGGTGAGAGAAAACTGAAAGCTGAACTCTTTTTGTGGTCCTGCTAACAGTTTGAATGCTTGTTGTCCATGTTGTGTTGCTGTATATCACATTCGGAGTTGGCTCTAAGTGTCACATTAGATAAATCCGAGCAGTGACCCATTCTGAGGAGACATGGATGAGATAATTACAGTTATACATTATACAAAATTGGTCAAGTGGAAAATCCTTAGTGTGTTTATGTCTACTTCGCTGCCTCAGGAGCTCAGACTCATTCAATCTGAATGCACAAGGTTTGGTGACGATGTGCCAGGATAAACCGTAGCCTACTTTTGAGGGGGGACAAGTTCACATTAACATGTCTCTGCATATTATAGCAGTTTATGTCATCAAGTTGTGATTGAGGGCAAGATGCATTTTGCATCTTGTTACGATTGCCCTGTTTGTAGTCATATATACACACGCGCGCGCGCACACACACACACACACACACACACACAGCAACACTGGTCTCTCCCTCTTCATAAAAGACAAACAGCGCTCAAAGAATCAGTAATTTACATCTCTGGGAGAATTCCCAGTAGAGTTTGTGATTTAGTTACAAGCTTTTTAAGCTAGCTGATATGTTAGCTTTCTGAGGCTAACAGAAATATCACATGGCAGCAAGTCACCGCATTTAAGCATGCTGAGGTGGTGGAGACAACTTTAAGAGACTTTGAAGAAAGCCACACAAAACATTTGAATGAGTCCCAGTAATTCAAGTCCAGTGAAGAAAACTAAACCCTTTTCCAGACCCTCAAACATTACATCATATCCTGTACATCTCTTTTCCATAGTACGCTTGTTAAAGAATGTTAAATTTAAATTTCATACAAACATCTGCTTTTATATACACTGCATGTCATTTTAAAGTATTTTAGTGTGTTTTTGTGTGCAGGTCAGAGACAGCGGGTTGTAAAATGTGAGTTAAGGGGATTTCTTTCAGAGACAAAACAAGGGACGGGATGAGTTTTGAAATGTTTAAAAAGATGGTAAATTAGTATGTCCAAGGTTGATTCAGTCAGTTGATCACATACTGGAAATTCTCAGCAGCGTGGTTGCACTATCATGTCGATTTCTAATGTTACTTCTGCTTTCCAGCCTTTAAGTGTCCAGTTTGTGGTCCTACTTTTTACTTCCTTCCATCTTAGCGCTCCGAACTCGTTACATAACGTAGACTAAAAGCTTTCCGTGTATAACCAGCGGAATTGTGGGAGTCGTGATGGCTGATTGTAGGCTCACGATGCACGGGTCAACTTGTTTTCCATTTGATTTCAAGTGGTTGCTATGCAACGACACGATTGGTGCCTGAAGACCTATAAAGTAAACAGGCTTTAGTCTGTCTTTGCGATGATAACTCTGAAATGGCATGTGGAGCCAAAAAGCCGATGAAAGCCTCATTCAATACATCAAATGCTGTGTGATCTCCACTTATTTGCTTTGGTAGTCTACAGTAAACATCTCATGATGTCAGGAGAATCAGTTCTCAGCTAAAGGCTCTGAGTCTGTTACAATGTGATGACGCTTTTGGAGTCAAATTTAACACCCACATCCCCCCTCAAAAAAAGACATCCACTAAACTAATTCCATTCAAAACTCATGAATTCATAACCACTGCTCACATCAAGGTAGAATTTGAAGCAGCACAGTTTTAGAAGGATATTCACACAATGAAAGATGACATTCACATCAGCACTTCACATATCCGAAAACTTATCTGCATATAATTACATTAAAACCCGTGCAGGAGCCGTCTTTCTGCCACTCATATAAATCAAATTGGACGTTTTAATGGAATTTCCCCTTTGAATCTCATCCATCTTTTAACTTTTCTTTTAATCCAAGTGACAAGTTGATGCATAAGCCACCACCTGGCTGCCTTTAGGCAACATTAAAAAAAATCCACAAAAATAAAAATCTACAAAGCTCTACCAACAGTATGTGTGTGGGTGTGACAAATGAAAACCAGTGACACATTGCAGGTGTTGTAATATATACAGCAGTAGCAGGTGCTGCTGAATGCGTTCCATTAATAACATCAGGCAGCTAATTCCTTTGAAGCACCACTATTCACCACCTATTTCCTGTCTGTGTTGTTTTGATGAAACAGCAGAGAGGTTGTTGGATGTGCTCTGAAGCTTTCTTTACATTAGTGATCACTGTGAGGAATGGAGGACACTTCGTTTAAAGATGACTGCTAGTGTCAAAGTTGGAGTGGACAGTAAGAGGAATAAATTGTATACATGTTTTTTGAGCTTATGCTTACTCACTTTGTGGTTTACTGTGAAATTTGGCATGCACTCCTCTTAGTCCTCCTAGTCTGGACATTGTCTTTTGCCTGTTCCTTTCCAGCACTGATCACTCGGATGACTGATCAACTCTTGATGATCTTTAGCTGAGATTAGAGATTTCCTGTGTGCTGCTGTGGTCTTTGTTACTTCTTCTCACTAAAACAACCATGAACATCCAGGTTTTGTCTCAGATGCCAGCACATTTATTTTGGGAGCACTGCAGAACCATGAAGGAATGTTTTGGATGTTCAAATTTACAGTCATTTTGTGTTTCTGTGTTTGTTTGTTGGGATACACACACAAATACAAGTTGTAGGTAGTGAACAAAATAATGAAATTGCAGAAATTAGCTTGCTTTGGGGGCTGGCTGGGCTCTCCCTTACAGGTTGGGTGATTTGCTTGGCCATTTGGAAAGGATTTACTTCTCCAGATTGACTAGGGTGACTACTGGATGCCTCTTTGGTGAGACATTTTGGGACAAATGGATGTGTGATTCTTTGGATTATGGAATGAAACCAGAATACCAAACTTAGAAAATGCAAACTCACAGGACCCCAGCTACCTGAAGGTTCAGATCCAGATCTTTGTTGTTGTGCATGTGCCCAAAAATATAATAATTGTTACTTCTTTTTCTTTTTTTTCAGTGATTTCTGGAAACAAAAGCATTTCTCAGCCCTTCTGCCAGAGGTTTCTGGATCATGCACATAGGTGTTCCTTTGATTGTTGGGGTTTTCCACCAGAATATTTTATAAATACTATCTTTACCTTACAGACCTGAATTGCACTGAAAAAGTTCATAAATATAACTCCACTGAGTGTGACAGCCACCTTTGCTGGTGCTAACGTGCATTTGACATCACAAATGGCACTGCACTAATGATCAGTTGTGTATGGAAACTCACTGATAATTCCCCTAAATGAAAGCATTTGAATTTTACGTTTTATTGGCTATGAATGACTCTTGGTTGCCAGCAACAGGACTCCACTTCTCTCTGCTGCCTCAGAGTAAGAGTATCTGCCAACTGCAAGCTATTTCCTGCCCCTGCGTTAGTACTCTGCACTCTGTCAGCTGTAGCTTCCTGCATTTATCTCACATCTATATGTGGAAAGAAAAGCTGCAGGTCTGCATGTAAATAACATTTTTTAAAAGAGAAAAGGCTTTCCAGGAGATAAGCACTGCTGGGTGATGAGACAATGATGGCACTCACTGTGAAAAAGGAGCTAAGTGAGGGAAACTGTGTGATGGCTGTGATAGCATGTCCATGTAAACTACAAATACAGTAGCTGTGCCAGAGAAATCTGCATACTGATCATCCATCATCCTTCAAGAAACTGTGACTGAACACTTCAGACTTTTAACTAACCAGTTAAAGGTCAATTGTCTTTAAAGCACAGATATCCCTTACAGCTTTGTACACTAAAAGTCAGCAAGTTATTGAACACTTAACCTCTTTGAAGGCTTTGGAAAACAGCAACAAGCTGTAGACAGATTATGAGATAAAGGGATCTGCATGGAAGAACCAGATTTATTAGAGAAAGAAGCGTTTAGGTGTAGCTGACAGGAAATTCTTAAATAATAGATGCTCCAATCTGAAGTAGCCTATATTATTGTCATATCTGAAAATTACTTTCCATAAAGGAGTGCATGATATCATTCGTAAATTCAAAATGTGCGTACACGTAAAAGAATATTTAAAAAGTGAATATTGCAGAAAGATTGCTGTTTGGGTGGTTGAATTTCATGTCTGATGATTTGGAGGAATATATTGAAATAAATGCACAGCTTTGGCTTTTAATTAACATAAAGCTCTTTCATATTAAAGACTCTCACATATACACATGCAACATCAGGATAGGTGTTTTTGGCTGATTTCCTAGAAGTATAGGGGTTTATACCAAAACCCAGTGCTTGACTATGAGGTGATTCTGGTAGGTGCCACTTAAAACATTTCTTACAGTGGGGCAAAAAAGTATTTAGTCAGCCACCGATTGTGCAAGTTCCCCCACCTAAAATGATGACAGAGGTCAGTAATTTGCACCAGAGGTACACTTCAACTGTGAGAGACAGAATGTGAAAAAAAAATCCATGAATTCACATGGTAGGATTTGTAAAGAATTTATTCGTAAATTAGGGTGGAAAATAAGTATTTGGTCACCTCAAACAAGGAAAATCTCTGGCTCTCACAGACCTGTAACGTCTTCTGTAAGAAGCTTTTCTGTCCCCCACTCGTTACCTGTATGAATGGCACCTGTTTGAACTCATCATCTGTATAAAAGACACCTGTCCACAGCCTCAAACAGTCAGACTCCAAACGCCGCCATGGCCAAGACCAAAGAGCTTTCGAAGGACACCAGGAAAAGTATTGTAGACCTGCACCAGACTGGGAAGAGTGAATCTACAATAGGCAAGCAGCTTGGTGTGAAAAAATCAACTGTGGGAGCAATCATCAGAAAATGGAAGACATACAAGACCACTGATAATCTCCCTCGATCTGGGGCTCCACGCAAGATCTCATCCCGTGGGGTCAAAATGATCATGAGAACGGTGAGCAAAGATCCCAGAACCACACGGGGGGACCTGGTGAATGACCTGCAGAGAGCTGGGACCAAAGTAACAAAGGTCACCATCAGTAACACACTACAACGGCAGGGAATCAAATCCCGCAGTGCCAGACGTGTTCCGCTGCTGAAGCCAGTGCATGTCCAGGCCCGTCTGAAGTTTGCCAGAGAGCACATGGATGATACAGCAGAGGATTGGGAGAATGTCATGTGGTCAGATGAAACCAAAGTAGAACTTTTTGGTATAAACTCAACTCGTCGTGTTTGGAGGAAGAAGAATACTGAGTTGCATCCCAAGAACACCATACCTACTGTGAAGCATGGGGGTGGAAACATCATGCTACGGGGCTGTTTTTCTGCCAAGGGGACAGGACGACTGATCCGTGTTAAGGACAGAATGAATGGGGCCATGTATCGTGAGATTTTGAGCCAAAACCTCCTTCCATCAGTGAGAACTTTGAAGATGAAACGAGGCTGGGTCTTCCAACATGACAATGATCCAAAACACACCGCCCGGGCAACAAAGGAGTGGCTCCGTGAGAAGCATTTGAAAGTCCTGGAGTGGCCTAGCCAGTCTCCAGACCTCAACCCCATAGAAAATCTGTGGCGGGAGTTGAAAGTCCGTGTTGCTCGGCGACAGCCCCAAAACATCACTGCTCTCGAGAAGATCTGCATGGAGGAATGGGCCAAAATACCAGCTACTGTGTGTGCAAACCTGGTAAAGACCTATAGTAAACGTTTGACCTCTGTTATTGCCAACAAAGGTTATGTTACAAAGTATTGAGTTGTATTTTTGTTATTGACCAAATACTTATTTTCCACCCTGATTTACGAATAAATTCTTTACAAATCCTACCATGTGGATTCATGGATTTTTTTTTTCACATTCTGTCTCTCACAGTTGAAGTGTACCTCTGGTGCAAATTACTGACCTCTGTCATCATTTTAAGTGGGGTAACTTGCACAATCGGTGGCTGACTAAATACTTTTTTGCCCCACTGTAGGTCGTCAAACACTGACACAACTTTTTGTATTATTACAGATTGATCCAATAAAAGCCAGCGTGGGGCTTGTCCTGCGCCTTAGGGGGCATATTAAGAACCACCCCTCATTTTGACAGTTTGAGAACCAGTTATTCAGTCGTGTTAACAGAAGATTGAATTATTTTAATGAGAAGAAAATCAGAAATGACTCATTGGGCTACATCTGTTACATCAGTCGCTGGTGAAATACTTGTGATATCCCTACTAGAAACACTCAGATCACTGGTTCCAACTCTGGGCTCAGCAATGCTGTGGTGAAGTGATGAGGGGTGCAGGCGCCAGCTGTTTGGAACTGGAACCAGGTGTGTTTTTAGTGCAATTACCTGGAACCAGATGGACTGCATTTGTGCAAAGGGGTTCACAAACTGCCCAAAAGCCCAGACGTTCTGTAGGTTTGTATTTCCCTCCACTGGCCCTAAACCTGAGCAGGTTTATGAGACAGGTATGTGAACTGTTGCTAGGAATAAAATTTAAAAAAAACACTGATTTTCCACCAGAATAAATCTAGTAGTGCATTCCTTACAGTTTATAAAGAACCCTTAGGATTCAACACAATTATATTTTTTACAATCAAAAGCAGGTCTTCAGTATACCGCCAAAAAGGTGTAGAAACTTCTTTAACATATTTAGGTTTAATGAACCGATAATGGATATTGTGACTTAGACAGAGCCATGCAAATATGAAAAGTATATAAGTATATTTCACTGACTGACAGTATGACGGAACAAACTGAGGCAAAGATTAGCTGTGCGTGAGTCACATTCAGAGTGTTTATCTCATACAAAAGAATTGAGCAAAAGTCAGAAAGTTTGGAGAAAAAACTCAAGCTTAAATGTCAAGCACAGACACGTTTTACACATTTATTGAGAAGATGTTTGTTTTGTCACTTCAAGAGTCCACTGACATTCATAAAAGTGTCACATATGAGAGAATATGCTTTGTGTCTGAGCAAATTCTCAGTAAGTCAGAAGATTGGTGTGGTGGTTTCTGGTTTGACTCTCATTAATCAGTGCTTTGAAAACATCGTCAACTTTTCTTTAATGTCAGGTGTGTTTCCAGAACCACTGAAAACTGCTGTAATTAAACCTATACTGAAGAAGGACAATCTTGACAAGACACAAATGAACAACTACAGGCCGATCTCAAATCTCCCATTTTTAAGTAAGATCATTGAAAAAGCAGTTTCTCAACAGCTCAATTACTTCTTAACACAGAATAACTGCTATGATGCCTTCCAGTCAGGTTTTAGACAGAACCACAGCACTGAAACTGCTCTGACCAAAGTGTTCAATGACATATGTGTGAATACAGACAGTGTTTCCACTTCCTAGCAACAGTTCACTAATGTCAGTCTTAGTTTTTACTGGATCTCAGTGCAGCATTTGATACAGTTGACCACAACATATTACTCAAACGACTAGAGAACTGGGCAGGTCTTTCAGGAACTGTACTAAACTGGTTCAAAACATACTTAGAAAACAGGAAATACTTTGTATCAATAGGTAACTTCACATCCGAGCAGACAAGTATCACATGTGGAGTTCCCCAAGGTTCCATCTTGGGACCCCTTCTGTTTAACATTTACATGCTCCCACTGGCACAGATTATAAAGAACAACAAAATAAACTATCACAGCTATGTAGATGACACACAAGTATATATCACAATGTCACCAGGAGACCGAGGCCCTGTACAGGCTCTTAGTAAATGCATTGAGGAAATTAATGACTGGTTGTGCCACAATTTTCTCCAGCTAAACAAAAACAAAACTGAGGTAATAGTCTTTGGCGCCAAAGAAAAACGATTACAGGTCACCAGAGAACTTCAATCTATACATCTAAAAACCACAAACCAGGCGAGAAATTTGGGTGTAGTGATGGACGCAGACCTAAACTTAGAAAAACACATTAAGACAATAACAAAATCAGCTTACTATCACCTCAAGAATATTTCAAGGATAAAAGATCTGATGTCTCAGCAGGACCTGGAAAAACTAGTCCATGCATTCATCTTTAGTAGGCTTGATTACTGTAACAGCATCTTTACAGGTCTACCTAAAAAATCAGTCAGACAACTACAGCTCATTCAGAACTCTGCTGCTCGAGTCCTCACTGAGACCAAAAAAAGTGGACCACATCAGCCCAGCTCTGAGGTCTTTACACTGGCTGCCTGTCCATCAGAGGATAGACTTTAAAGTTCTGATGCTGGTCTATAAAGCTCTGAAAGGTTTAGGACCAAAATACATCAGTGACCTCCTGACCCAGTATGAACCATCCAGATCCCTCAGGTCATCTGGATCCGGTCTTTTATCAGTTCCCAGAGTCAGAACCAGACACGGAGAAGCTGCATTCAGCTTTTATGCTCCTTATATCTGGAACAAACTCCCAGAAAACCTCAGATCAGCTGAAACACTCAGTTTCTTTGAATCCAGGTTGAAGACTCGCCTGTTCTCAGCTGCATTTGAATAAAACACCAAATCCACACTTTTAAGCTTACATTTCAAAACTTACATTTTAACTACTGATTTTATCTACTGTTCTCCTTTTTTTCTCTTTTTCATTTTAAATATTGCTTTTTAATTGTTTCTGTTTTTTAATGTCTCTGTAAAGCACTTTGAATCACCTTGCTGTTGAATTGTGCTATATAAATAAACTTACCTTGCCTTTCACCTGTGATCATTAGTCTCATAGACTGCACCTGGGCCCTGCCTGTCAAAGCTCTGCAGTCAGACTCTTCAGCCATGCATCTCTGACACACCACAGTGACGGTTTAAAGTTAGTCTCCAGAGCTTTGTTGTGTTGAAAAAAATAAAACATGCCTCCATGTGAGAATAAATCTGTGAAACAGCATCTGCTTCTGTGTCCAGCGGCATCTGGGCTCTCTCTGGGTTTTACTTTTATATTGTTCTGTCAAACTTTTTCACATCTGTGTCCCAATTTCCAGAGTAATCTCATGAAATTTACCCTAAATATTTGCTTGCAAGTCCAGTTGCATCAAATTCTTTAACATTGCCATACGTGCATCTGATATAAGTGGAGTTGAGAGAAATTCCTGATCGCAAAACACGAGTCAAACCTGTGAATACAAGAATCTGCAAATCTTACATAAGGCAAACAGTTATCCATAAAGGCTTTAGTGCTCTGTTTAGGATAATATCACTATGCAGTAGCTTATAGAAGAAAGAAATACATTTACAAATTGCTTGCAGCCAGCAGGACAGAAAAACAGTCATGATGTTTGTCTGGTGAGAGCATTATTGATGTTTCTAATAGTACTGAAAGGAAAGACAGAAAGTTCAGACTGAGTGACTTAGTTTCATAGAGATGTTTCAGTATTGTCAAAGAGAAATGATTGATAATACAGCAAACTAGAGATGTGGTGGAAACAATTTACTCCTGACGTTAACTGGATGAACCAGTTTCTTCATTTTATAGTGCATCTCTGATGTTTGTGACTATATTGATTTATTTGGATTAGATCTCGAGCACATGTCACTAACAGACACTATATGGAAAAAGGTTCACATCTGGGGGTGGGATAACATCAGAGATCAGCTTCGGGGTCCTCCATGTTTATAGTGGTTATGGACAGGATGACAGATGAGGTCCATAGATTATACTGTTTGCAGATGACTTTAAGATCTGTGGTGAGAGTAGAGAGTCTGGAGGGGTGGCGCTAAGGACGGGAGAGAAGAGATGACCTTGCAAGGGACTGAGGTCGTGAAGGTCAAAATACTAAATACTCAGGTAAAGCCATCCAAAGTGGACAGTGCATAATGAAACCAAAGCACTGTTTATGTCTAATATGTGTAATGAGAGTTTGGAGTTCCTTGCGCTGCATATTACCACACGCCACAGGACCACACTCTCAGCTCTCTGAGGCGCCCTGACATTTTTGTTTTTTTCTGGAGATCCCAACAGGCAGCTGCTTGACTTCACTCTGCACCTGTGTGATTAAACTGCCACTTAATGGAGCCTCATGTGACACTGATGCAGCATTTGGCTGTAGCAGACTCGTGCTCCACTCGTTTAAGCAGGGGGAACATTTCCCAGCTCAAAATCACAGCAAGAGCGAGATTTCTTTGTTTTTCCTCTCCACTTCAGATTGTTTGTGCATCTCTGTCTCTCTCAAATTGTAGTGTGGAGAAAATTACTTCAGCTGCTTTCCAAGGAAAGCATTTCATCAAAATCTTGACTCGACATGCCAAAAAGGCCATAGCAGGGAGAATAATCGACCTGCAGAAGCAGCTAGATGCATGAATCCACAAGGATTAGGTGATTTATTTATTTTTTTTGTGAAATTTTGCCATTTGGCATGCTGAGAGCAATCACTCTTTAGACACTTCATACAGCCAGCCCCCTCCTGCTGCCTGAATTACTCAAAGGAGAAGAGTGTATACAGTTTTAAGACAAATGACATGTTAGGAGAAGGAACAAAGATTCAGTCACGTTTAAGGTACAAAGCATAATGCATTTATACTCTGGCTAAAGCTCTCCAAAGGCAGCAGAGCATTGAAGTAAATGAATCCTGTGTGACAACATTTTAAGCTGGATTTTGGGAATAAAGGTGCTGAACTCAAGCTTTGTTTCAGAATTAGATTTGGCATTAAGGCCAACAAGTTGACTCAGACTTCCTGAGCTCTTGTTTGGATGAAGTCCGTGCAGTTTCCTTGGATTTACCTTGCTCCAACTGAATTCACAGCAGTAAATAAATTATGAGACATTAACAGAATTCTTGTATGTGGGGGGGAAAAAAGCTTAATTTAGTTATCTACTTGTAAAAAAGATTAAAGAAGTAGTGCTGCCTTCTTCTTCTTCTTCTTCTACGTATTATTGGCGGTTGGCAAACAACTGCATGGTGCATTACCGCCACCACTGGTATGGAGTGTGGACAGAAAGTAGTGCTGTCAAAACTGCTCCTGAGCTAAAAACTTTCAAGTTCATGGAGGCGGTGTGCTTTAATTGGTTTAACGCAGAAGTGTGTAAGAGCCAATCAGTTGAAGTCACTGAGAGGTAGGTCGATAAAGATGTTAAGATTACACAGTCAATAAAGCAGAGCCTGATTCTTTGTATTGATGTCTTTGACTTCATGTGAACAACCTGAAGAAGCAGCCTTGGAGGGGATTATGGAGCTGAAAGGTGGTGGTTGTGTTCTTTGATGGGAAATAAGAAGTCTGTCGACTCCCAAGAAAATGTACCCAAAACTCTAAGGGCAACAAAGGTGTTTGTTTTGTTTTTATTATCATCTGTCTTTTTTAGGGTTAAACCTTTAACTCATTATGATAAATTGCCCACTTCAATGCATTTTATGTAGATAAAATAATTGTCATGTAACCATAATGCGTATAATAATGCAAATCTTCATCCCTTCTCTTTTTTCTGTGAACTAAGCTTGCTGTTGACTTCATTATGTCATTTGTTGGCGTTTTTTAATTATTTTTAAATTTGCCATGACTATTACGGAGCAGAATATCTGTGTTTATATGAGCTGCAATTTTGTCAGAGCCTCTCCCGATTTAGTAAACGTGATGTGAGTCATTTGATATTCAGCCAAAAGGTTCTAAATAAACAGGAGTGCCACAGAGTAGCAATGATTACAGGAAGCAAAGTGAGCGATCAGTATTCTTCCACAAACTTCTGAAGCTTGATTGGAGTCAGTTTATATTAAACAGGTGTGTGTGTGAGAGAGATTACAGATTTTGTGTGTTCTTGCATCTTGTCGAGTCTTCATCTCTGTTGCGCACGTCCCATTTTAGTTGAGTCTCCTTTTGTTTAGTCCTGTTAGTCTTGTCTCTTGTGCTTTGCCATTAGTTTTATTTTCTGTTTTAATTAGTTTCAGCTGGTCCCGTTACGCTGGTGTTTCTCATCTTGCTGATTACTTTGTTTATTAAAAGCATCAGTTAGCCTTACTTTTTTTCTTTTTTTTTTTTAAATGCATCATTCTGGATTTTCTTGTGTGTGCTCTGTAGATCTATTTACCACAATTTTGATTTCCTGTTTGGAGGTTTATTAGCTGCCTTTTGGATTACTGGCTTTCACATCAGAAAAGGTTATTAGTTTTCCTTTTTTATGTATTTACTTTTGCCTAAATCTGTATTTGGGTATGCAGCCTGTATATTATGCTAGTCCAGTCCAAGCCATGCAACATGTAGGCACCAGATGTCTACTTTATATTTGGATTTAGGCATGGGCAGAGAGGGTTAGGGGTCTCGGGGTTTTCTGGTTTTTGTTTCTTTTTACCTATGCAGCAGATCTGACAGAATTGCCTCTCCATGCTGTCTGTGACAACTGGACTTTCTATTATACTTAAAAGGCCAGTTTTTGTTCTTTAAATGCTACCACGATTGTGTCTGTTTGTCTGCAGAAAGGGGTTTTCAATCAATGCATATGAGCTCCTATGCTAATCCACTACCACTGCTAATTTCCCATTACCCTGCAATATAGCAGCTCTGCTACCTTTTTAAGCCGGGCACTTAAGGACAAACCACATTTTGTCTTTTTAATTTGAAGCTAAACAAAAGTTAACACTCCACAACAATAACTCGTGCCCACATCAGAAGTGTATGTTTGGTACATAAGGGCCTCCTTTATTACAGAGGGGGGTTGCATCTTTCAG
Organism: Diplotaxodon limnothrissa; assembly: GCF_057381915.1. Taxonomy (NCBI): domain Eukaryota; kingdom Metazoa; phylum Chordata; class Actinopteri; order Cichliformes; family Cichlidae; genus Diplotaxodon; species Diplotaxodon limnothrissa. The sequence continues at coordinate 9,254,905 of NC_140597.1, read as the reverse complement.
CTATAAATATCAATCAGCTCTTGGATGATTAGACCCATGACATGTGCTTATTGTAAATCGATGTGTTCTGCAGGACAACAGTATGGATAAAAGCCCAAATTATGAATTTAAGACAAATGAAAATGAAATCAACATGACTGATCCTGTGTTCTTTATACATCTGAAGGCAGTTTGCTCATCAACTTGGACCATATCTGCAGATGGAAAAATTCCCAGCTGTTTTGCCTCCGGATGTTTGTGCAGTATTGGCCAGGATCCCGCACAAGTGCCCACTACCCATGTTTACCATCTGAGCCAGTTCTCACCATACACAACACAAAAAGTTTAATGTTCTGCTATAAAAAGTGTCAAGTATTAAATCTCATAGACTATGTTTTTGTTATAATTGTTGGTGGGCGGATCTGTTACCCTTTGTTCTTTCGAGATGGGATTTATTTCTACAGGTTCTCTGTATAGAAATATTAAACACTTTTATTTATTTAAATTTTTTCTATAGCCTTTGACCTTGAAAAAATGAGACTTTGGGGGTTATTTTTGGCTTTTTAAACAGAACAGGGATGTCCATCTCCTGGCCTCAAAGGCTGGTGTCCTGCAGGTTTTGGGTCAACACACCTGAATCAAATGATTAGTTCATTTCCAGACCAGAAACTTCAAGACATGTTGAGGAGGTAATTTAGCCATTTAAATCAGCTGTGTTGGATCAAGGACACATCTAAAACATCCAGGACACCGGCTTGGAGTTGGACACCCCAGTCTAGAATAAGTTGTTGTTTAATTTCTACATAAAGGACTTTTTTAAGAATATGGTTTTTATCCTCTTAATCGAGTCCTATGAATCAGTGCCTCTCTCGATACTCTCTTACAGCATGCTGTACTAGATAAGGTTACCACTAAAAGGCTCTTAACAAAAAAAACAGCATTTGACACGCTGTGAGTGAGACTGAGGCTAATGTAGATGGGATCAGAGCAGCTCCCATGACTGGCTGCAAAACAGGAAGGTTTAAGCCACTAATAACCTGCAGTGTACACATGCTGTTTTCACTGGCTTAACAAAAGTGATTGTTTTAAAACTGTGATTACATATTATTGTAATATACTACATTGTCACTGTGTTCTGCACAGGTACAGCACACTCAGTCTCACTGCATTGTGGTGAGCAGAGTTAATGAGCCCATTCGTACTAAAGAAAAGGTTTATTCAAATCTCAGGAGGCTGACGGCAGAGAAAGCTGCAGCATGTGGACTTGAGGAGCACACAGGAACGCTGCACTGCAAGTGTGTACGCCATTTAGTTTTTCCTCCTGTCTGCCTCCAGGGGCATCGATAGACTGGAGGTTACTTCGAGACACACGGCAGTTACGAAGGTTAAAGAGTGAAATCCCAGAAGAATTGGAATGAGAAATGGCCTCGCTTCAAAAACTCTCTGCTCACCATGGAGGTTCAGTTTAAGCAGAGCCAGAACTAATGCCAGGTTTGATTATATTCTGCTGGGCAGCTGGGTAGAGCCATATGTTCAAGACTAGCAGGAATACACTGTGTGGCAAGCTGCATGCCAGTATCAGTACTTAGAAAAACACATGCTGTGGGTAAGACTATAAAAGCCTTAGAAGAAATTACTTTAGAGAATGAGACGCTCTAACTTCTAGAAGTTTTGGGTTGCTCATAGATTTAGTATCGAATTGGCAAGGAAGTGTTTTTAAGTCTGTTTAAAGTGAGTCTTTCAGAGTCATTAAAGACAAATGAAGCTGGGACAAAAGCCCAAATAAATCAACAAAAAAGGCAGTCTGGGAAAAGTGAAAAGGGAATTTAGTCTGGGATTTTTCACAGTTATTAATTTCTCTTCATTTTTACAGCTCAAAATCTCAATTTTCAAACCAATGAAAACAAAGAATAAACCTCAGAATATTTAGTTGATATTTTTGAGGTTGGTGTGCAGTGGTGCAGCAGTGTATTCGTTATCAAATTGTTGTCGTTACCTGTAGTTTGCATGGAAGGTGCAAATTTGTCTGCACACTGTTGCAAATTACTTGAGGTGCAATGACTTGGAAAAACTGTGACGCAAACCAAAAACAGGCTTTTCACCTTCAGAGTAAGCTGTACTCTTTGCGCATGTGGTACCAGCTGTGAGGCACAGCTTTTACTTTGAAAGCAAATGCTGTAAAATGTTTGTGAGTAGAAGTAGTTAAACGTGCACGGAATAAAGTGCTGTAAATATTGCTTGCAGTCTGGGTACCACTAAGAGTGCTTTATTCTATGACTGACTCTGGAAGTAGTTTGAGAACAAAAACATTTAAACTAATTTAAAAGTATAAAAGCATAACAACTCTTTCCTAATATAAAGTTCTCACCATGCTGCAGTGTAAGCTAGTATCTGCAGGTGCAGCAAATTCATGCTGTGTTTCGGTCACTCTCTCCTTGCAGTGATTGCTGCCACATGTTGGCTTTAAGATGAGCAAACAGCTCTGCAGTCATGGTGCCCATAAGTAAGCACCATCTACATCAGTCTGGGGGGAGTTTGTAATGTTTACACCACAGCTTAGCTCCTGTGAACAACTCTGCGATGCTGCTAATTGGCACAGAGATGAATGCGTCCTTCCTGCTTCACGTGTGTGCATGCCTGAAATAACAGCCTTGAATGGCACTGGATTTGTGTGTAAAAATAAGTCTATATTTGGGGTGGAGGTTGACAGCTGTTGTCATGGGGACAGGGCTTTGGGAGATGCTCCTGAGTATCATTACTCCTAGTTCATTGTGCTGACACCATCTGTAGTCTTATATCCAGCCTACACTACACGGATCAGTGTGCACATTTTGGGTCTGTAATCCTTAAATCATCAGCACACACAAAGCTGTTTCTTTTTCTTTTTTGCTTCTCTGAAACAAGAATAGCTGATTTCCTGAGACAGGAGCCATATGTTGTTCCGCTAATCACTGAAATAGGCTTTTTCTCATGTAGGCATTAAAGAATGCTTAAGGTGAGGTTTACTTTGGTTGATTGCAGATTATATTTGAAAGTTTTGTTCCAGAACAAGTGGCTTTTATTATAAAAATAAAGAGGCTTGAACAGTCCTGAAAGTTACTGCAGGTTTGAGTGGAATGAATTTGCATTCCTTCAAATGAAATAAGTTCAAAGCTGCACCCATTTCCAGACTGCATGAAACAAACTTATCTAATAGGTACCAGCGTCCTCATTATGGAAGGCTTTGATTATTTACTTCAAAATAAAAGACTTTATGGATTTGTATTAAATGTGAATTGAATGACTGTTCAGAAATTTGCAGCAGAATAATTGTACAGCACATATTTTCACTTTCAACAAAAAAACAAGGATTGGATGCACAAATGTATGTATTTATTTGGGATTTATTTTTATTTATTTTGGATTTTGACTAGTTTCTGGCATAATTTTCACAGAATTACTGGAGTTCATTTTAATTAGTTGGTTTCCTGGCAAAGACCGGCTTTTAGGCAGTCCACAAATTTTCAGTAAGGTTAAGGTCGGGGTTTTGGAAAGGCTATTCCAAAAGTTTATGGTTAAGCTGCTTTATCCATTGTTTAACATTCTTTTAACTGTCTAGATGTTGATTTTAAATGAAGTTGGACAACTTTGAGGCCATCCACCATTATTCCACCTACCCCTGTGAGACATATCAGTACCAGAGCATAATGTTACCACCACCACACTTGAAAGTTAGTATGATTTTCTTAGGTTTGAAATCTTCACCTTTTACTCCTCCAAACATACCTTCTGTCCTATTTACACCTATTGTGGCCAAAAAGCTCAGTCTTTGTCTCATCTGACCATGAAACCAGAAGACATTTGGCTCGTCCATGTGGTCAGCTGCAGATCTCAGTCAAGTTTGACGGTGTTGATTTTGGATCAGGGCCTTCTTTCTTGATCGCACTGTCACAGTCTATGGTAAAGGCAGACTTGACCCTTGGTGGTTTCTTAGAAATTTCCTCTCATCTGAGGGTGACAGTTTAAGCCTCCTTCTAGACTTTGGCAAAGGGATGACAATCTGAAAAACATGTACTTATGTACAATTGTTTGAACTGTGTTGTGGAAATTTTAATTACCAAAGCCTGCAGACACGATGAGTTGTAACAACACCTTTATTTCAGCTATCTCATGCATAAGGAGGGACGTCAGTCAGGGCGCACTGAAAGTTGTCTCTGACAATGAACAATTTAAGTCCTTTTTAAACACAGTCCCAGAACAAAAGGCTTTTACAGTTGCAGTTCACACCTTGGCTCTAAACAGGAAGACTCTGTATCACCTGTGTGAATCTCCCCCACTCTGGGGTCAAGTCTTCCTGTGTGAGCTTCTGTGTCCTGGCTTCCGTCTCCTGGGAGACATTCACCAGTTTCTCACCGTCTGTTTTCCGGCGTGAATGAGGTGTGAACCAGACGTACTAAACTAAGTAACATGAAAGCATTTCATCAAGACAATACATTAAAGGACAATACATTAAAGAGAAATCCCACAACAACTGATGAAGAGAAATTGCTCCAAGAGACTTTCCCAACTTTGTAAATCTACAATTCTCCTTCTTTTATTGTATCTGGCCATTTTAACAGGTGAACGGCTCCCTTTTGGAGATGGCTCTTTGTGTTGGTTTTTGGCACTTCCATAAGTTGCCCCTTGATTGATTCTCTTTTCTTAGATTATTAAGTAGCAGATTGTTAGCATTTGAAGTTAAGTGACTTCTAGCTACTAAAATGGATCGACTGGGGGGGATAAAACTGTGTCCTAACATGCTTGATTCTTGGAAATCCTGATTGTGATTCAATCTGCTGACTCCTCGTTGAAGATTATGAAGCAGATGTGGCAGCAGTGGTACAAACACATCTAAACACTGCCAACTGTGAAAGAACTTACTGTTGGCCATCTGAGAGCACCTACTTTAAAAAACCCACAGAAATCGGGATTATTTCCAGTCCTCTAATAGATAAAGAGAATTACATATTAATAACAATAATGTGGCGGACCACCAGGTGGCTCCACTCACACCCAAGTTTAAGGGAAGTGTTGGGGTGGCGATTTTGGCGCTTTCTGTATGTGGAGTTCTGGTGAATCTGTTAATAAAGTTGGAGTGAGACACTGAGACCTCTCCTGTCGTCTTTACATACCTCCACAATAAAACACTTATTGTAGACAGCTTTGGTAGGACAATAAACCACAGTTTGTTTCTTCTGAGTTACCCAGTAAAGCAGTGATACAGCAGTAAGACCCTGCAAAGCTCCTTCCACATCGATCATCAGCAGATGATTATGCTAATTTTCCTGCTGGGATGTGCACTTTTACAGGATTTTGTTTTAAGAATCGCCCCCCAGAGGAAAGGTCTTCAACATTTCACTGAGTTATTATGGAGGTTAATTAACAGGCTGGCCACAGCAGAAAAATGAAGGTTATTTCTGGGCAGTAACTGCTCACATTTTGAGCACATTAAAGCAAGCACTGAGTCAAACTAAATAAATATTAGTGTTGCTTAGATTTTCTATTTATGAGAAATATCTCTGCAAAATGCAACATCAGTGCAACATTCAAACATCTCTTCCTCCTCGAGTTCAGATTATTTCTGCGGTGTCAATGTTGCGTATTGGTTGATGAATTATTGACCTTTGCCTTCTCCACCGGTGTCTCTGGCCGTTTCGTCACAGAGCAGTAATAACCCGAAGGAACAATATTGCCAAACCCATAAAGGGGCAGAATTGGAAGAAAATGAAAAGAAATAAATAATAGAAAATGAATTTATAAAAGATGGAAAGATAAAACTCCTATAAGCCTGAGACGTTTTTCATCTTTGAGGTGCAATCATCATATAACCCCAAAGGCTCAGTTTTGTGAGTGAAGATTACAGCGAGAAATCTGACAGCAGCCGGATGAAATTTTCAACATGGTTTTTGTAATTGCAATGACCAAACCTTGTGTGTGCATTCTTTCAAAGAAGAACTCGCACACTGGGAAAGTTGAACATTAAACAGATTCACGGTAGGTGCTGCTGCTAACAGCAGGCTGTGACTTTTTCATCGAGGCCAGAGGGATGGGAGGGCTGCTGTCAAAACTGAGGGGTTGCTTATGCTGTCATTCCAACCATGACTGCCTGGACACATCAAGAGAACTGGCTCACTGGAGCTTAAACAGCTGTGCCGGTCATCGATTCCCTCACTTGCCTCCTGCTAGCATCAAACTAGATCCTCTGAGTTGCTCCGTTTCCCTGATTTGTTGCAAACCCCACAACTTTCAGCATGTTCACAAGAAAATGGTCATTTACGGATCATACCAACAAGGATCACCCTTAAACCGCGAACATGCACGTCTGCAGCTTTATAAGAAGTCTTTCACTTTCATTATTCCACTCACTTGTACTTTGGTTTCAAATATGTACTTAAGGATGCAGTAGACCCCAGTACTGCCTTTGCATCTTTGGCAGGGGGTTCCTATGTTTACACATATGGTTCCTGCAGGAATTTAGCATAAGAAGATCATATTGAACCTCTGGAGAGAATAGAATAGAATAGAATTCAACTTTATTGTCATTGCACAGGTACAGGGCAACGAAATGCAGTTTGCATCCATCCAGAAGTGCTTTAGTGATATAGATATATTACAATAAATATAGATATGTAAATATATTACAGAAATGGGTCTATTATGGAATGTTATAATGTACATGGTATGAAGTATGTTGTGAATATTCTATAACTATAAGTATGTACAGGCTGTAGTGAGTACAAGCTATGTACAGGCTATGAACAGGATATAAATATGAAAAACTATACAGAATATGAAATAAATAACTTTACAGAATCTGAGATATACAGCTATACAGAAATGGGAACTGTGCAAGTTGTAAACAGTTGTAGGGTTAAAAATTATCGTATGTACAGAATGATTATTACAGAGCTATACAGTAGAGCAGTTAAGATAAGATAAGTGAGATACGTGGATAATTTCCACAGAGGCTATATAAAGTGCTAGTGGTTGTGAGTGGTGGTTCAGTCCATGTTATTATTGTGTGTTTGAGGGTACAGTTGTCCATTGTGGGTGTGTGTATGTTCAGTCCATGTTTTAACGTGGGTCAGATGTCAGGAGGCAGAGTTCAGGAGTCTGACAGCTGTGGGGAAGAAGCTGTTCCGGTACCTGGTGGTCTTAGTCCGGAGGCTCCTGTGGCACCTCCCAGAGGGCAGGAGGGTGAAGAGTCCATGTGATGGGTGACTGGGGTCTCTGATGATTTTCCCAGCCCTTTTCAGACACCGCTTCCTGTAGATGTCTTTTATGGCAGGAAGTGGTGCTCCGGCGATGCGCTGGGCAGTTTTCACGACCCTCTGCAACGCCTTCCGGTCCGAGGCAGAGCAGTTCCCGTACCAGACTGTTATACAGTTGGTCAGGATGCTCTCGATGGTGCAGCGGTAGAAGTTCACCAGGATGTCTGAGGACAGGTGGTTCTTCCTCAGAGTCCTCAAGAAGAAGAGGCGCTGGTGAGCCTTCTTGACCAGCTTGGAGCAGTTGGTCGTCCAGGTGAGATCCTCGGAGATGTGGACTCCCAGGAACTTGAAGCTGCTCACACGCTCCACAGCCGTCCCCTTAATGTGGATGGGTGGATGTGGGTCAGCATTCCTCCTGTAGTCCACGATGAGCTCCTTGGTCTTCTCGTGTTAAGCAGCAGGTTGTTTGTGTCGCACCACTCAGCCAGACGATCCACCTCCTCCCTGTAGGCGGCCTCATCGTTGTCACTGATGAGGCCAATCACCGTGGTGTCATCTGCAAACTTAATGATGGTGTTGGAACCATCAGCAGGTCTGCAGTCGTGGGTGAAGAGGGAGTAGAGGAAAGGGCTCATCACACAGCCTTGTGGTACACCGGTGTTCATTGTGATGGTAGATGAGCAGTGGTTATCCAGCCGGACATGTTGGGGGCGGTTGGTCAGGAAGTCCAGTAACCAATTGCAGATGGGGGAACTGAGAGGGGGTTAGCAGTAGAAAATGACCTCCCACCCACCCCACCCTTTTTCTTTTTTTTTCTAAAGACGTACGTTGGTGATAGGGTTAAATCCTTTTTTTTTTTTTTATACACATTGATGGTGTACTCAGTTTTTCATAGGGCTGCAGAGAGTCCTATGAAAACCTTGTTTTTAACATGACTGTGCACAATATTCGAGTGAAAATCCCAAAGTGGTGTGCAATCTTTTACACAAAGTGACACATCCATAAGTTGAAGCTTAAAAATATAATTAAATATTGATCTCACAGATTCAAAAAGTGCTGAAGCATGACATTGCAGACTATATAAGATATTTGGAAACGTTAGATGGTTTAGTCTGTGGAGACTGCAAGCATCAAAATAACATCTCTGATAACCCCAAATACTTCGAAGTGCATATGGTTATGTATTTAAAACAAACTGGCTTCCCTTGTTTAGTTATGCATCGCACTGCATTTGTGTTTGTAAAGTAAACTTATATGCAAATTCAAATATGCGCAGCTAAAAGTGTTTAATCTATGAAGTCATAACCTTAAAGAGTCAGGATGATGTAATGCGGTGATTTCAGACACCTTTCCGGTGGTTCGTTCTGATTAACAGCTGTGATTTTGACTCCTTTGACTCTCTGTGGTAAAACAACAACCAGCAGTGGAAAACAAAAGGCAGACCCACAGTCTCCACACCACAGAATTGGTTAATGAGTCAATAATGTGGTTTTCCTCTTCTCATTTCACACATCTGAGCACTCCGCCCACACATACCGACTGAAATAGCTGCCATCTAATGGTCCCGAGAAAACAAACAAAACAGCGCATCCTCTCGTCTTCGGAGAGCAATTTCTCTTCAAACTGCGTACAGCGACTAACATCATGCCTCTCTATTTGCACCAAATGAAGTCACATTCATCATTTCAAATGGAGAATCAGTGGCCCAGGATTGGAGACACAGCCTGAAATTTAAAAACTTATTATGAGTGAAATTTCTCCACAATTACTAAATGGATTGTTATAAAATTTGATGCAGACATTTATTCTCCCATCGGGGTAACGATGATCCTCTGACTTTCTGGCCCATATTTATTCCCAGGATGTCAAATAGTGGAGTTTTCTCAAAGCCATCGCTGTGCCAGATTTACAAACAAGGTAACTTATTTCAGTTTTATTTATATGGTGCATGAACCCTCCCTCCGCCTCCCTTTGAACAAGCACTTTGGTGACAGTGGAAAGGAAAAAATTCCCATTTAACAGAGAAACGTCGATCAGAACCAGGATCAGGGCGGAGCGGCCATCTGCTGTGACTGGTTGGGGTGAGGGGAGGAAAGCTAGTCGAAGACCTGCTGTGGAGCTCTAAGTGTATCTGCATTTAAGCACACCGGGCTCTCCATCTGAAGGGTCATGTTTTAATCCAGCACAATCTTTTCTAAACATTACTATTTTCACGTGCCCAAAAACGAGCAAAAGCAAAAACAACAAAACAAAAAGTGAGCAAACACTAAATTAATCTGCAAATAAACCAAAGCACCAAGATTCAAACCGGAGTCAAACTGTGGTCTTCTGACTGAGAAACCTGTGACTCAATCAACTCTCCTCTGTCAAGCTCCTCATGCTGACAGGACTGTTATGCGTGTTGAACCGCAGCCCCAAAGGGGATCTTGTGCATCAAATCATTGTGAAGATGAGCCTGGTATCCGCTTTAGATTGTGACACTTTGAGTGGGTGTAAAACTAATTATTTGAAGATGTTTTTTGCTACTCCACAAATAAACATATTTACCATTTGGTTCAGTAGCTAATTAGACAGAATATTCTCACAGTTTTATCTTTTGATAGTTTCTGTCGTGTTATTTCAACAAGGGCAGATAAAAAGTTGTGTATTAATGTGAGATTCTTCCCTATTTGTTGTATTTTGCAGATGGCCAATGCAAACACAGCCACCTCCAAGTCAAACGTGATGCATCTGCAGCCATCGTGGCCACCGGCTGAATGACTCTGCAGCTGCGGCGTGAGCAGACGGAAACCTGAGACTCTTCCACAGAGTGTCTGACATTTAACATCTGCCACCTTGCTGTAAGGCAGCTGTTGGCGACGACTGGCCTTTTCATTGATAGTTTTGTGGGTGTTTTTTGGTAATATTTGATTTTTGTATGTTCCACCACTGGATGAAACAGAAATTGTTTATTTTTGGTGGTACTGGCACAACACAAAGCGATATGGTGTAACAAAACAGGAAATCTTACCTAAAGAGTGCTCGCAGGCTGCTTTTTTTCTCCCCACGGCTGTCAGGAAAGAGGTTAAAGTTGTGTCTACTTCACTATAGCGTCCCCTGGTTAAACCAGTTGCTTTCTAGCTGCTGTGAAATATCTCCTCAAAGTAATAATGTGAAACAAAAAACTCTGCGGCAGCTTTTGAAGGAAACCTGAAGAATCATATAAAAACGGATGCTCCAAGCATGGATGTGAAAATCCTGAACTAAAGTACAAAGACAAAAGTTCTTGCTCTTATTTTGAATAAGAAGTTGGGGATGGTCTTCTACTCTCCCTGAGAGAGGTCTCTCTATATTTTTTTTTAATCTCTAGTTGGCAGAAGGACTAAATAACATGCAGCCACGAACACTGAGCAACGTTCACCTTCATTTAACATTGTGGCATCCTATCACGGTACCACGCTGGAATTCACTGCGCTCTAGAGAATAACCAATTCTGGAAGTGACCTGATTTCAGTGATTTAGAGGAGTGAGTAAATGCTTTTGGCCATATAATGTAGCGTTACACAGTTACCCGTTCCACCACATCCATCCATTTGAGTGCAGTAAACTCGATGGCCTTAAGGGGCCCAAAGTGTGCTAAGAAAATATCCCCACACCATGACAGCCTGAACTGTTGATACAAAGCAGGATGGTTGTTTACATTTTGACTCTACTTCCTGAATATTGCAGTAAAACTCGAGACTCGTCAAACCCGGCGGCATTTTTTGAATCTTCTGCTGTGTAATCTTGAAGAATTTACAGAAAGCCCGAACATTAAACTGCCTCCATTTACTGGTGAGTTCGAAAGCATAAATTAGGAATTCAGTGAAGGAGATATCTGGATGTTCACTTTGAAAAGTCATTTTAATATTGTTACATTTTGTTATATTTGTAACATTTGAGATGTTTTGGGTCGCTGCTGTTTTGATCAGGTCTCGCTTGTAAAAGTCATCTCAATGGACTTCCTGGTAACATAACAATAGTACAAATATGCGGCGTCTTCTGCTGCTGCATGTTCACAGATGCCTTGGTTACATTTAACTATATCTTTGAACTAATCCTTCCCTTCAGCTTGAAACATCCTCCTCTGACCTCTAACATCAACAAGGTCTGATATTTTCTTTTTCAGGCCTCTGGATATAGCAGACAGGCTGGTCTGCTGCGATTTTACTGCAGAAGCATCCCTAAGGTTTACAAAACCACTTAAAATATCTACAAGCCTAAATGCATAGCGCTCTTGCCAAGTGACTGGCTGATTAGATGTGTTTGCAGGCAGCTGAAGAGGAGTACCTTACAAAGTGGCAGGTGAGTACAGATTGATCTAATGGCCTGTGTATTCTAATGTGCATTTAAAATTTGTCTACATTAAATAAACAAAATCGATGGCAGCTTTCCAAATCCAAAGAAATCCAATCAACACGGCATCAGAAGCACTTTTAAAGGCATTTATTGATGAAATACACACTTAGGTTTTGACAAAAGCTTCTGTAGTTTTGTATGAAAGAAATTCCAGCCCCAAAACTCCTTGAATTAAATGACAGTGGAGATCAACTCATTACATGTGCAATAAATAACAATAATACAAAAGGAGGCAAGGAAAAGGACACCAGAATAAGAGTCTGTGTTGATCTGAAAGCAAACCAAAACCCAAAAAGAAAAAAACAGTCTGGGGTATTTGTGACAAGAAGAGACTAAAGTAAAATCCAGTCGTTTGAATTTTGGGTGCATTAGTGTATGTTCTGAGATTCCCTGGTCACCCTCAGGACCAGAAGGCATTTAGTGACCTGAGGACCTGACTGGAAAAAGAAAAATCATTTCAAAAAAAAAAAAAAAAAAAGGCTGGAACCATCTGGGAACTGTATATTGCACCTTTTCCTTGCCAGTACAATAACCACATTGCCACATTCATACCTTTTTTTTCTTTTCTTTTTTTTAAATAAACTTGACCTAATGAATATGACCCATGTGTTTTGTCACACACTGCGAAGACGACACTTTATTTAATACGAAAGAGGGGGAATGAGTCATTTAAGCCATTTTTCCTGTACGAGTCTGCTCAGTTTCACAAAGAAAAGGGTAAAAAAAACTGCAAAATAATGAGCAAGAGCATAAATGTCAAACACTTAAAAGCTACTGCAGAGGTCACTTTTTGAGCATAAATAAATATTTATACAAAACTGGACAGATCAGGCGATAACATCAGGGGAATGTCATTGTGAGATTTAGTAGATGACGACTGATTCGTTCTGAATTGCTAAAGCCAATAGTTTGGAGTCGTTCGCAACTGCTGCGCCTTTGCAAATGAGACTTTGTTGCCCTGATCGGCAGTGAAAAATCACCCGAAGCAGCAAAACAATCCATAATTTAAGCAGACATTTGCTCTTCAAGCTGAACCACCTGTGTGCTCGAGGGCTGCCGGCTCAAATGCTCTGAAGAGACACCCCAGCCAAACGAAACTATATTTTTTCGACCGTTTCAGTTCACGTGGCTCATGTGGTTCATACGAGTGAGGTCTCAGTCTCTGCTGCACACAAAGCCAGCCTGTGAGATTGCTGCGCCTTGCAGAGAACTCAAACAAGGGAGAAAGAGAGCTGGGTAACAAAGAAAGCTACCAGACTCCCAGAGTGGACGCTTATTACAGCAGAGTAAACACAGGAGAGCCATTTGAAGTTGCCAGAAACAATTCTGCTGCCAACAAGCCTGAAATGAAAGCTGAAATGAATGCGGCTGCCGCTGAGGAGGAAAGTTTCCGAGCTCAGAAAACTGTTCAAAGTGGCCTGAATAAACTGTTTACTCGTCTTGCCGTCATGGCGGTGGAGCAAACTTGCTCTGCTCAGACTCGACGGTCCACGTGAAGCGGCTAAACTTTGGCCGGGCTTCACCGAGATCCCAGCAGGAGCTAACAAACAGGCTGACAGGAGATCAGGGTCAAAGCAGAGATGAGCCAGAGACATTTCAGAGCAGATAGCAACACCATCTGCAGGCCTCCTGGAAGCCTCTCATCCTGCCTGTCAGCATAGCAGCACTGATGTCTCGATGTTAGTCCTAATAAAAAGGCGAACACTGATCTGTTCTGGCGCAAGATGCGGCCAGCATCATCTACACACGGGTGGCGAGAAGGTCGAACCTCCTGAGAGAAACGTGTAGACGAAAACACAACCAGCTGTACACGATTTTAAATTCATGGATGTTCTAGTCTTTCAGAGCCAATTATCTGTTAGAAATTGGAGTGAGACTCAATCGAACTCGGAGGCGCAAACATCTCACCAGTGAAGCCTGTAATAAGTGCGAGTTTCTCTTTGAGGCACGAAATTGCAGCAGGTGCACCCAATTTCTCACCACTTTTATTTGTCACAGCATCAGCCCCGTCACAGTCTATGACTTATTTAAAATTCCCTCTGTTTCCTTTCTAAAGCGAGCCTAGACAAGTAGGGAAACCCAATCTGAAAGTAGGGAGGGGATCGAGCGTCTTCTTTATCAGACGCCCAAGGACTGGAGCACGTACGGCGGCAGGAGAGCGAGAGCTTCGCGACACAGATCCTTTTTGTCTCTGAAGTTTGAAGCGAGTAGTTGTTAGCACCATAGAGAGCACCAGCAGCAGAGACGCAGCCTGACCGTCACTGCGGCGAAGACCTCGCCCTTTCCACCTTTCCATCAGGTCACAGGGCTTTTAGGAGAAAACAAGCACGAGAGGGTAAACAATTCTAATTTTGACTTAAAAGCTGCGCACCAATTTTGCTCTTTGTGTGACAGAAAACGCCTTGGAGTTGTTCTATTTGGGCTCATTAAATTTTATTTTTAGTTTTCATCGACACACAAATGCAACAGATCCAGAAGGTAAACTACTCAAGGCTTTAGAGAGGATTCAGAGTGAAACATTTGGAAAGACTTGATCGTGCCGAACGATGACCAGGATGAGAGCACTAATGATCAAAGCAGGGAAAAAGTGAACGTTTGAAGGCGGATGTGAAACACAAGGGCGTTTCCGGAGCAGTGTCCTGCATTATATCTTTTCCGTTTGTAGTCGTGAGTACAGTAGCACCTTGTCAAGTGTTTTACAGCTCAATCGCTGAATTACAGTAAAGAGATTTAATCAGTGACAACCAAACACGACGAGAACTCCAAACGAGTTGTGACAGCCGAACGGCAGAAAACACGATTACGATCTAGGACTGCAAACCAGAGGACTTAAAACACCGTCACCCGTCAGTGATAGCTCCGGGAAGCGTACTCGACACTCGTCCGAGTACTACGAAATAATCAGTATAAGCCTTTAAAACACCAAGTCTGCACTTACAAAGACATAATATCACACAGATATTACATTACGTTTGCAGGGATTAGTACATACACAACACTCTTCCACGAGCTGAGAACATGGCCAGGCTCATTGTTTTTGGTTTTTAATCACTTTCTATGCATGAAAATTTATTGTAGCAAGAGTCGGACCAAGTAAAAAAAAAAATTAAGAAGAACAAAGAGGAGGAGAGGTAATACCCGGAGAGGTATTTCTGGACAGGCCAATTCAAATTTCACCTTTTTTAAAATAATAATAATAAAATAAAATACTAATTTACATAAAAACCATAAACAATGAGCACCCTACAAAAGGTAGCTGAATTAAGGTCCTTGAAACATAAAGGTCAGCACATGAATGAAGCATGCAGAAGGAGTTTTGGTAGAGCTGGTTTTGTACAGACCTGTAGGCTATAATGCATTTAATACACACGTCATAGGTCCTAACGAGTCCCTACACATTGCTTTGTCGGCCAATTTCAAATCACTCCGCCAGACTTGTGAGATCTGAAGATGCATAGGAACCCCGCACATGAGCGTACAGACAGACTGCTTGTTGTGGGGGCGATACAACGCAAAAGCTGAACTGCCGTTTTTAATTACTGATAAGAGAAGTCAGTGAGGTAAGACTACTTGAGGTCTGACACGCTGCTCAGGGATCCAGTTGTGGTCAAAGACAGTTCGGTTCAGGATTTTTAGGGTTAAGACATTTTGCTTTTGACATAACATCAGTTTTCTGCGTCACAAAGTTGAGAACGGCATGCTCCCGCATGAGGAACAATCCTCCTCAAGGTCAGAAACACACATCTATAAGCACCAAATGACCAAACAGCAGTCATTTCATTATCAAAATGTTCAAAAAAAACCTCAGCCTCCTCGCTGAGAAACCTGAATTTGCACGATATTTCTTTCAAAAAGACTCATAAAATCGTCTTGTTAAGTCAACAATATTGAACACTGGCTACTCTGCAAAAAAGGAAGAAAAAAAAAAGGAAAATCCAAGTTTGATTTTCTTTTGTTTTGTGTGTGATTACAAGCCTAAAAATATTCACTTATCTTTCAGAAATGCTGTCGTATTGATGCATTTAAAGACTTTGCACCTTTTCTCTCCAGCTGGCAGTGAGAACTAACCAAAGTATAACCCAGAAATGGAAAATAGCGATATCGCTAACCTGCACTCATGTTTGCAGAACTGGCACATCTGTGACGTTTGAATCCATCTGAAGAGACGAGCTTGAAGTTTATAATAAATGTCACTTCCCTTCCATGTTCACCATAAAAAAGAAACTAGGATAAGACAGTCTCTGAGGCTGTTAAGATGAGGGAGTTGTCTGTATCTCTACATTTCTACCTTGCAGCTTCGGTAGCTCTGCAGTAAAAATGGAGCTGAAGGAAATGTCTGGAAGGATGGAGGGTGCCAAAAAACATCTACAGCTAGCAGCTCAAACCAAAAGCTGTAAACATGTGGGTGGTATGGGCATACACCTGCCTGGTGCTGCTGCCACTGAAAGACTGCAGAAACACAGGGACGGATATTAAAAGACTGCACGGTGGGTACCGAAAACAATGTTTAAAAAATGAAACATCTTCCGGGCATCTACGGACATGAGTGTTTTGTGTAATGTTAAAATGTGTTAATATAACTAAAATTAACAATAAATGTGTTCTACTGAAGGAAGGTGAGATGGGAAGGATGAGGTTGGGGTGAAGCTTTCTCCTCATCGGCCCCCTAAAAGTTCATCTATCGGGGCAAAGGAACACATTTAGACCCCACATACACATAAATGGCAGAGGATTTGATATAGCTGTTTTGTGTCTTTCTCAGACAACATAAAAATGCATTTATATAATTTGATACTGATAGTGAGTCTGTCTTTAAAAATCCTAATTTATCACCTCTGGACATTTATTGCCCAACATATAGATAGCACTTCTGGGATCCACTCTCTTTTAACAGTCTAAAGTCTCTCTTCAATCTCTTTCTCTCTCTGTAATGACATTTTATGTACAATATTGGTATATAGAACATAAATAACTACACAAAAAATTAACCTATTCACAATTGACAATTGAGAACCCAATAGCAAATTAGACAAAGCCAACAGAATGAAATTTAAACCAAAAAAAAAAAATAATCAGGGAAATCAGAGACTTGATAAACAGCTTAAATTTGATGCCTGTTATATAAATTTTTCCATATACTTTCTGTGCTCCCAAGACGTGTCGAGTGCGGTGTGAAAAGAACAAAACACCTTTTTATATTAAAAAAAAATAATCCTGTCCTCCGCTCAGTCATCATCTCAGGAGGATGAAGTCTGCATGGAGCTGGAAAAGACGGTCACACGATTCCCGACATCTTGTTTGCGTGTAAACAGAGCACCAGTAGTGTCTTGGTTCCGTGTGTCTCTTCTGTACAAAAGTATAAATATATGCTTTTTCTCCATATTTTTTATTTTTTCGTTCACATATGTAGGATGTAGCAGACCAGGGAAAAAAATGGTTGTTTTAGTTTCTAAAAACACACGCCAGTGTTGCAGTGTCTGTGCTGGAGAGGCGGCCAGTTTGTGTCAGTTTGTCCCACTTTCCCTCCCCGTTAGATGGACGTTTGCTGGCTTGTGTTGACTTTTACCGTCGGGCGTTTGCTTGGTGTTGGTTGATCGTCTTTGCATAAATTAAAAAGGTTTCGGCACAGTCCGCGGCCACTGGGCCAGAAAGAAAAATAAAAAACAACCACTGTGTCCGTTGTAGCTACAGCAGATCCATCTTGGGTCTGTAATGGAGCAGGAGGGGGGATTTCTGTAAGGAACAAGCAAAACACAAGCTCGAGCAAAAGGCCTTAAACCATTCACAATTAGCTTATTAACTGCACTGAAGCATGGATTGGCTTAGAAAATATGATGCTAATGTTTAAGTGCTATAGTTTAGGTTCTTCTACGAGAAATAACAGATTTATGACAGACTAAATGGGTTTCCACCTACAGCAGAGACCTAGTTGTACATTAACTGTTACAGGTGGAGACGTGATGTATCAACACATGTCTGTGTTTACGCCACTGTTAACTGGAACACAAGTCCTTGAATTTGGGGAAATCGCTTTAAGAACATAATTTGTCCTCATTTTCAAGAAGCCAGATGTTACACTCGATTAATTAAAAGAAGTCTTGAGTACAAAAAGGTGAACTTATTACTTCATTATTTTTAATTTTAAACCAGTTTTTGACAGATTTTTACAGTCTGTGTGTTTTTGTTTTTATAATAGGTGATCTAATAAACTTACATACTCTATAACTTCCAAAGAAGCTTGAAAAGCATTTGGGAAGACGTCCTTCTAGGAAGTTTTTTGTGACCTACGCTGCACAACTGAAATTTCACTGGGTACTCATGAAGGCAGGTATATGGTATAGACTCTAGACGAGAAGATTACATCAGCCAGAGAAACCAAAGGACTGCTTCACTGCTGCAGCAAACACTGTAGATATGTTGGCCAAACTCTGTGTTCAAATTCAGTTTTTCTTACAAATCTAAGCACCATCTGTGTAAATGCTATTATTGTAGGGTCTACCTTACAGTATAAAGCGCCTTGAGGTGACTGCTGTTGTAGTTTGGTGCTATATAAGTAAAACTGAATTTAATTAAATATGATATGCAGAAGGAATAACAGCAGCTTTGATAACTAGCTTTATCTAATGAGATGCTAACTGTTACTCATGTCGCTTGTGCTAGTTAACCAAATGGAGCTATGGCATGTGGTGAAAGCATGCTTGCCTGATGGCTGTTCAGTAAAAATATAACCTGGAAATGCATCAGACTATTGGAGTTTACTTCTGGGGAAAAGTCGCCAATATTAACTGATTATATCAGTACATGAACAGTCTGTAGTCAGCTGATTAGTTTTCAGTTGATAAGTGTCCACATAGCAAAAACATTTCAGTGAAATCAATTCAACTGGATATTACTGGTAATACCAGTCTCAAACTCACAACTCATTTGTCTTTTACCTTAAATCTCCATCTTGTAACAACAACAAATTTCAAAGTGTGGTCCTTCCCCAAGATTTCCTCGTTGCATAAAATGTCCAGCTGAGAAAAGAAGCACAGAAACAAATTACTGAACGATATCTGACCCGATTTGTGCAAGAGTAGTTAACAACATGACGTTAATATGAGCGGCGTATGCTGGAGGTCTCTGCTGGTTAGTGCGAGGACAAAGTGAAACTCTACTATTTTCCCCTCTTTCTTTCTATTCTAACATCAGTGTTTCCTGGAGATGTAGCTGGGTGGGTGGATGGGTGAGTGGGGGGCTCATTTTGACATCGAGTGGCCCCTGGCACCCGCACAGAGAATCCAAAAGTTCGATACTGAACACGATGCCGGCTCGCCAAATCTACCGCTCCCCCGTGAAGCCGGCATTGATATTCTTCTGAGCAGCTCCTCGCATCTGCATCTGCATCTGCCAATCAATACTGAGAGGCACGCAGGGAGGGAGAGAAAGTGAAGGCCGGGGAGGGACACTGCCACAGCGCCACCTGCTGGCTCTCAGAGAGAGCACATTTTAAGGCTGGGAGGAGTTGAAACTATCCAGGTCTGATTGGAGGATGCAATTCAGGGGCAGAATTTCATTCTCCAATCAGGTTTTCTGTCCGACAAAACAAAACCATAAATCTAAAATTGAATTGTACAGCTGAGATGCTTTTTACCCTTAAACCCTGAAGAAACTTATTAAATCATCATTATCTAAACAGAGATGCTCACAATGAAAATGAAAAAAATAAATAAAAGCAATCTAAGAAGGAAACCAGAATCTGGCACACCAAAACCAATCAAAGCATAACTGTGATCTTCTGAATTTTGTTCTATGAGATTTTAAACTAAATGAATCATTTGTAGTGATGCTGGGAAACTTGTCCATTCATTTGCTACTTAAAGGGCTGAATTGTTGTAATTCCTTATGAGGTTGCTCTAAAAGCTTCCTGACAAGCGAGGTTTCCCTGAAATGTCACAGAGTATTAACAGGAACGAGTAAGAGAGTCATCCCGTCCATATTAGTTTCTCTTCATTGCCTTCCTGTTAAAACCACAATTTAATTTAAAATTCTTGAATAATCAGTCCCATCATAACTTAAAGACCCCCAATAGAGCACTCATCCCTCTCAGAGCCCCTGGCTTGTGTTTCCCGGAGCTCCTTAAAGTAGAGCGGGAGGCAGAGCCTTCATCTTTCAGGCTCCCATGTTCCTGTGGAACCAGTTTCCCACGTTGGATTTGGGACTTTTAAAATTAAGTTTGGCTTTTCACAAAGCTTATAGTTACAGCATGGATCAGTGATTGATTGCTGCCTGGGCCTAAGCCTGGCTGGACGTCTCTTCCTGTTTAAAGGGAGTTCTTCGTCTCCACAGCTGCCAAGTGCTTGGTTCATTTTCTGTTATTAAATTTACAGTTCAAAGCATTTTGAGGCGACTGCTGTTGTGAACTAGTTTCCACAGCTATAGAACTGAGTGTGTAAAAAAAAAAAAAAAAAAGAATTAATGGATTTTTTAAACATGCATCTCCTATATGTGAAACTTTGAGATTGGAAGATTAGCTTTTTCCAAGATAGTCTTTTAAATGCCAAAAATGTGCTTATTCTTGTAGCACATTTATAATGCTTAATAATAAGAACAACATCTTTATTGTCTTTATATGGTCATCAAAGAAGACCTAAGAAAATCTATTTGATTCCAGGAATCGATCCCTGATTTTCCTCCATTTTGGGCATTCCTTTTATCCTAGTTTCATCTGACGGAAACACTTCCTGCAGAGACATTCAGATGGCTGACGTGGCCACAACGATGGGTTTACAAACATGATCAATGAGTAACTGGTGTACTGCTCCCCGACAATGCTCTGCGCTCGGCTCTGCATTGAAAGCAGAAATCGTTTCAAACAACATCTTTTGATAGTCAGTAGATAGGACAACAATGGCTGGCTGGGAGAGCATCCGCCTCGCCAAAGCTGTGTTATGGAGGCCGACGATATGATGGAGCCTTCCCACTCATCTCTGTGACAGCCAGTTTAAAAAAAAAAAAAAAAAAAAAAAAAAAAAAAGGACACGGAGAAAACAGAAAAATAGACGACAAGGAGGCGACTGATGATTCAATCGAAAAATCCATCTGTCAAATTATCGCCTACTCCCCTCCACCCTCCCATCCCCCGCTGCTTATAACAGGGTGGTAACGATAATTAATAGAAAAATTAGATCTCATATGGGCTTGTTTCCTGCTAAATATAACAAACACAAAAGGCATTGTATGAGTCAGTACAGAAGAATTACAATAAAGTGACCTTTTATGCAATTTCTTGCAATTAACTAAAACTTTCTGATACGCGGGGCCCACACGGGACAGCTGGTGCTCCGAAAACTTAAAACAAGCGCCAAGAATTAAGAGATTTGTTCCAATTTGCTACAAATCCATTTCTGGAAAAAGAAACAATGTTTTTGTAAGAACAGGAATTAAAATGACTAAAAGCAGTAATCTGCAATCTCAATGTTTAATCACAAACTACTATAGGAATTATTGTAAAACTTCCTGGAGGGAAAGCCTGTAAGTGTCGAGGTTTTGTGGAGTTTTTCAGGTTTGGATTTATAATGTTTGAAATGATGGTGTCAGGGTGCGGGTCACGCCTCTAGCTGCTGGTCAGGCTGCTTGTGATTCTCAGCTTCTAGCAGCTTTTTAGCTTTAACCCACTACTGATTCTGAACAATGTCAAAGATATTCCTAATATGACTGGGCACAGAAGCCCCACCCACTTGCTGTTCAAACTTTCTGTTTACAAGGGGCAGCTAATGACAATATAGCTGGTTTAAAGGGAGGGGAGTAGCAAAAACAGCTCCTTTCAGACCGAGAATGGCCTTAAGGGTCTCACTGAGGCTCAGCATCAGATAAAATGAGGATTAATTTAAACTCCAAGAACAAACATATGAAGCCATTTCTGTTCCTTTGTAATTAAGGCTAGTAGAAAGCTTCAAATGTACAGGTTAAGTCTAGCTTTGAGCAATAAAAGGATCAGAGTGATGCAGACTCTCAAGGTTATCAACATGGAGATAACAAGCGCTGAGGGGGGAAGTGTTTCCTCTTAAACTGCTTCCTTTACAGCTTTAATTTTACACTAAAACTACATTTAGTTCGTGACAGACTCATTTCCCTGTCATCATTGTTTCCCGGGCTGGTGGAGCGTGATATTATCTGTACCTCATTAAATGATGTCAGGTTAAGCTTTTTGGCAATGAACTTCTTGAGGTGGAGGACCGTGGCTTGTGCTGAACAGCGGATCCACTTGCGCTTCAGACCGCGAAGCTTGCTGCTGTTGCACTCCAAGCAGATGCTGACCTGTTAGGAGACAGAAGATGAGGATTTAAATCCTGCGTCCACTGAAGTGTGGGTACATGATCTTATCATTTTATAAGGCCATTAAGAACTGTTTCATGTTAAAGTGCTACATTTTTTTTTTAAATATAAGCCACGAGGGATCGCAAGGTTCCTTTTAAAGAGCAAGTAGTAGGGCAGTGCTAGAGCTAGCATCAGTGACAATGTGGAGTGTGTCCACTGCAGAGCCCTGTTCTGAATGTCAACGTAAATCTAGTGTTACATGATTGACAGAGCCTATAACTCTGCCTCAAGCTGTTTCAAATGCTGCTGTTTCACAGTCAAACTGTAGTCATGTGTGTAAAGTTAAATATAAATAAATATATAAACACTTTGGTTTAGGAAAGTTCAGAACAACTTAGACGTCTGCAGTCTTCATAAGAACCACCTTCTTACTTTGAGAAGCCCAGAAAGTTTCACCTGGCAGCACCTAAAGGTCAAAATTCCCACCTCCGCAAAGGTCAAAAACCTCATGGCAGAATTCACAAGTCCTGCAGCTGTGAACTTTTCACCCAGCAGAGCTGAATGTGAGAAAATTATCCAACTCAGCTGAAGTAGACATTAAAAAGCTTGATACAAAGCTGAGGTTTCGTTGATTGTGCTTATAAACGTATAAGGCAGGTAACCGTCCAGTGAAGACAGAGATGGCTGACAATCGCCAAACCTGATTTATACCAACATTGTGAAAACTGCTTCAATCTTCAATGCTGCTTTTAAAGAATGACAGAAATGCTTTCAGTCTGGATAACTAAACAGCCTTTAAGCCCCATTTGTCAGTTTTTGTTGTCGCTGAGGCTGTGAACAACCACAATATTTGGTTTGCCTTCCATTTATAATCCATTCAACAATTTAGTTTTGGCTGTGTAACCAGAACTGTAGCCTGCCCACATCGACAAACATATTTCCACCTTTCTACAGCATCTCTTTTGCAAAGACATGAAACCAAGAAGCCCGGCCGCAGGGATCGATTCAGCTCACACGGTATGTGTGAAGAAACCGAAGACTTGAGGTGGATTTGTAGCTCGTTTCACCCACCTTCTCATAAAAACTCAACCTGACGCTGGTGTTGATTTCCTCCTCTGCTTCCTCACAACATCTCACTGAACCTCTGCTGCTGTTTTTTGGGGGTTTTTGTTTATTGGCTTCTTTCACGCGACCGACACTTAATGCCATTGGCCCATTCATTTGTCTCCCCACCCCCCCGAGGTAACATGGTAGGTGGTTTTTGGCAGTGGATGGTAGCGGGAGTCAGAATGCATTACTGCTACTGGGCTCCAGCGGCACATATCAAGAGACAAAGGCAGAAGCGTTGGATTTATTCATTTGTGGGTGTTCCTCTTCCTCTTTTCATCTTTCTCTTTTGAGACTGAGAGAGCTAACATTACCCTGGTTTCTGTTTAAACTTGGAAATCATCTCTGCTCTCAGGTAAACACTGGCAGCGCTTCAGTGAGCAGCCTGCCCTTCAATAAGCAAAACCCAGATTCATAATATATCTGCTTTCCAGTGGTGTTGGCAATGAGGGAGGCTCATAATGTGAAATAAAACCCTTAGCAGTGATCTGGACTCCACGGCAGCTTGATAGCAGGCCGCAAGGCAGTTTCATTACATTAAAATAGATTAGTGACGTGCTCACAGAGCCGAGGACTCCCGCTTCAGCTAAACACACAGACGTGATGATGCAAGGGAGAGGCGTATCAAGAAAATATCGCACGAGCCTTCAGGAGTCATGAAGCGAAAGCTTTACACCATGTTGCCGAGTCCCGAATGCTTGCAGAGCGCTGATGCAACATTTCTATCTGCACCTTCTTCTGTGTGGAGTAAAAGTTTGTCTGTGTGGGTTTTGAATTTGGATCTCTGATAAATTACATTTGGAGACATCAATAAATAATTCAGAGCGAAGCTGCTCTTGCAAATGTCTCCAAAGTAGACTCTTTAAACCCAAAATAGCTGTAGTTTATTAAATTTACACAATCTGTTCTGACTCTATTAAAATTTGATATGAGCCTGAAGGTGACCCCATCTGGAGACTTTATACCTCGTCTAGAAACATTAACCTCAGAAACGAGCTTCATGCTTTGCTGCAAAAGTAGGCTGCTCTGATTAATTGCAGCTTTTATCAGGAATTTAGTTTCTCCCTTTTTAGATGAGCTTGTTGCAAGTTTCTTTCTCGCCTAGCAACACCCCAAGGTTATACTCTAAAAGGTCGTCCAGAAGACAGCGGGGGAGCGTTCTGGAAGTCTTCCATGCATGCTCACAACGCCTGCTGGTTGTTACATCTCAGTGATGAAGGGGCGATCAATTTCTGGGAGAAAATTGCTCTTCATCTTCATTCCCCCAACTGAAACTGCTGTTTTCACTTCCATCTGCTCAGAGATGCAACATCCCGTTTTGCAGAGCCATGCCATCAAATTACTTCAACGAGAATAATATGTATATATATGACCAAAAACCCCAATAAAGCTTCTTTTAGCTGCTCCTTTATCCCGAGGGTCTCAACCACAACAGCTAGCTCTGCATATTTGAGTTTTACTCTCTCCGTGCTGTCCAGAAAATCCAAACAAAAGGTAAAATTGTTTGCAAATACGGTACTGCACTGATTTACATCTTATACATCATCTCAGCATTTTTGGAACTTGGTTTGTCAATCAAAGTACATGATATTACACGAAGGCAGCCTAAATATGAAGTCCTGGATACAGCAGGCACCTCCACAAACATCAGCTCTATATATAGAATAAGTAGCAAACTGCAGTATTTGACAGCAGGAGTAGCCCTTTTTCACACAAAGTATAAATGACTGTAAAGGTGACTTCAGAAAAACACCACTCCAGTGATAATGTGATATGCCAGCAGCGTGTGCTTGCATTTATCCGACTGGTCAATGTATGCAGGATGACACTCTGTATTATGATTTCCTGCCACATCACATCTGTGTCAGCGGCCGTTCTCATCAATGCAGCAGCCTTCCTGAAATCAAGGTTGTATTTTTGTGTGAAAGGGCTTTTCCCCCCCTTTTCTTCTTTTCACTCCCTGGTGGTCTAAAAGCTCCCTACTTTTAAGAGTGTGCACCATCATCATCCTCTTATTTCAGCCATTTCCTTTCTGCATGTTCTGATGAGGCTCACTTTTCCATCATCTCACATTAGACTTCCCTCCGACATAAAACCCAGAGAATCGTATTTATGATCACCTCACCCCCTGCATGGTGACCTGACATCACCTCTCTCTCCTACACTTTGTCTCTTTTCCATCTCTCATCTTATTTTCCCTTCCCACCCTTCTGAGGCTGAGTTACATCTGACATCACTGCATTCAGCTCACGCAGCCCACTGTATTAGCTATTCCGAGTGCATTCTGCACTGCTGCCGCGTATCCAAAGGGCAAGATCTTCACCCTCATCAGGGCGGCCTGTTTTCCCCACATGGCAGCAAAGAAGTGGTTGTTTTGTTTTTTAAAATATAAATCCAATTCTTTAGAAAAGCAACAGCTAAAACGTGAACAAGATTAATTTTTCAGCCTGTACAACAAACGGCGAGCCATTATTTCCACATGGCGTCTGTCCGGCAACAATAGAAACTCCACTCTCGCTGCATTATTAATGACATTTTTCAGGGCTTAAGAACACACCGGAATACAAATGGAATCAAGAAAAGGCCTGTATAAAAGGCTCTGGGATTTTATGTCTATGTTCTGCAATATTGTGTGGGGTGGAGTCGTAGGAAATGACGTAGGCAGAAGTTGGGGGTATCGCGATGCTACTTGAGAAGAGGAGATTTTTTCTGTGTTAGTTCTGTTACCTCGTAAGCTGTGTTCCTGGTTGCCATCCTTCACGTGATGCTCCGAGTGTTAAGTTCATGACTGGAAGTAAGTTTCCTTAAATATGTTCATTTTCCGATTCTGATGTTGGCCGCGGCTTTAGTTACATTCTACCGCATTGTAGCACCGCATTTTTTCATCTCGTGACTCGAAGCATGTGCCGCCGGCCGCCGCCATTATGTAGTAATTTTATTCGGCCACACGATGGCGCCAAAGACCTTTGTTTACAGTTAGAGTGGATGCTTCGGCTATGTATGACATTCTCACTGTGTTTAATTGTGTCCTTTTCTGTGTTTGGAGCAAGAGATGTAAGATTGGCGTAGTTCAAATTATATATGTCCTGTTATGTGTATATTCAGATGGATGTGTTGGTTTATTTCATTTAATCCTTTATATGTATCTTAGTGAAGCTGTTGCTGTATATATTTATATACTCATGGCAACTTGTTTGTTACTACAGACTGCTGGCAACACTGAGCATCTAGGTGGCAATAAAACAGCTGGCGGTGACAATCCAGCAAAGTGGAAGCCTGTTGTCCTCCTTCCTGTATCCTGACCGATACACCATCTTGTTAGCTGCTGAACCTAAAAGAACTAGCCCTCACCACAAGTACTCCTCAACATTGGTCCTTCGAGCCGGAGAGCAGCTATCAAAATGGAGCCAGATGGAGCGACATGTCCTGATGCAAGGCCTAAACGCCATACACGTCGACCAAGCCGGTTTGAGGACTTTGATGTTAACTATACAGGCCACCTCTTTAGGGAAATGCTGCAGTGGGATACCCCACAGCCTCACACAAGAAGCGACAGAGTTCAGCCTCAGTATAGTCATACGCCACCCCTCTACAGCGACAGGGATGGGGCCTATTACAATACACCCCCTCCACTGGGAAGAAGTGAACAAGATGTGGACCTTAATAGGAGCCTCTCACCTGAATTTGCAACTTCTAATTTGCTAGGGTCTTCAATACACACATTTCATACAGAATTCAGAGCCTTGCAGGCCGAAAGAGAGCAGCTACTCCAATCACAGCAAGTTTTACAGGAGGGCCTCAGAGAACTGAAGGAAGCAAAGAGTGACCTCAGAGAGCTGATTGAAGTGGCTCACCTGCTGAGGAAGGATATGGCTCACCTGACTGCCTCACAGCCTAGCACCAATCATCCCCCCAAGCGCGGTTCAGGAGAGGTATACACCACCCCTGAGACAATGCCACAGGAGGAGGATGAGGAGGTGTGGCCTGACCCACCGCCATGGCCTGAACCGATGGAAGAGTTGCACACGGGATTCTCCCAAATGAAGGTTGACGAACAATACTCCGATGATGGTGTACAGTACCACCCTCTACCCCGCACACCATATTTCGCTGGTGAGCCTTCGCTGCCTAGTCATCGCTGCACCCTATATCAGGACCCTGTGGTTAAGGATGGAAACACGTTTCATGCCCCTCCACAACACTCTGTGCCACCCCCCTGCTGGGCACCAAGTAAGACAGGTTTGCTCCCAACCAAGCCTGTTCCAGCCAGTTCCCCCTCTCTTGTCACTGGAGTAACCAGTGGGCACGGCAGCAACCCATCTGCTCCTCTTTTGGCTGAGCTAGTGTACAGGGGGCCCAAACCAACCATTCCAAGGTTCATTCATTCTGATCCCTCTGAGTTTGCTAGGCTCCGCATGGCTTTAGAGAACCTACTCCCTCCTAATGCTACGGAGCTCTTCAAGTATCAGATACTTGTGGACCACCTCAAACTAGATGAAGCTCGACTTATTGCCGATGCTTACCTGAACTCACCCAAGCCTTATACTGACACCATGGCAGCCCTCCACGACAAATTTGGACAACCTCATCAGCTCGCCTTGAGAAAGATAGCAAGTGTCCTGGATGGTCCTGAAATAAGGCGAGGTGACACAGTAGCCTTCCAAAGGTTCTCCCTTCAGGTGCAGTCACTAGTTGGGCTGTTACAAACATTAGGACTGGAAGGAGAAGCGGAGTTGAACTGTGGGTCCCACGTTGCCCGACTAATAAGTAAGCTTCCTGCCGAACAGAGAGCTGATTTTCGTCGACACCAGTTTAAACAGCCCGGGAGCACCTACACTCTGTACGACCTATCTGCATGGCTTCGTCAGGAGTCCTGGTGTCAAGGATTTGACGGCCAAGCAGGTGTAAGAAGCAGTAGAGAAAGGACCAGTGTAAAGGCTGAGGCCCGTCCAGGCCGACAAACCGTGACAGTCCTACATAACCTAAAGGGGCCATCAGAACACACTTTTCCACCAGTGAAGGAGAGTCGAGCTAGAGGGAAGGTCAAGAACAAAGCCTACTGTGCCTACTGTGAGAGCACAGAACACTATTTCAGCCAATGTGATGATGTAGCCAAGCTCTCCAAAGAGGAAATAAAGGACTGGATACAGGTCAACAAACGATGCTGGCGCTGTGCCCGAACTCATTTAGCTGCTCAGTGCACACTAAAGAAACCCTGCAGCCGCTGCCAGGGTAAACATCTGCTGGCTCTTCACGAGGTAAATGCCAGGACAGAAGGAAACAACGCTGGCATGGCTGCAAAGGAGGAAAGCTGCCTAACCAGTTCGGCTTCGGGCTCACTCTACCTTGATCGCCATGGGGCCAGCAATCGTGTCATGCTGAAGATTGTACCTGTGCTTTTGAGCCATGGAGAGCGGACTCTAGACACCTATGCTATACTTGATGACGGTTCAGAGAGGACCATGCTGCTCCCTGCTGCTGCAAAGACTCTTGGTCTGGCAGGCAGCCCGGAGGACCTGCCATTACGAACCGTCCGGCAAGATATTCAGATGCTTCATGGACATACCGTATCCTTCCGCATCTCTGCTGCTACCAACCCTGGATCCTACTACAAGATTGATGGAGCGTTTACAGCTGATCATCTCAACTTAGCTCACCATACTTATCCTATCGACCAGCTGAGAAGGAAGTACAAATACCTGCATGGGATCCCGGTCCCTGCCCTGAAGGAAGCCAAGCCTCTGCTTCTCATTGGTTCAGACCAGCCACACCTGATCACCCCCATAGAACCAGTCTGCCTCGGCCCACCTGGAGGCCCAGCAGCAGTCCACACCCGGCTTGGCTGGACCCTTCAAGGGCCAAGTCTTTTCATGGGGCGGCAGACCCAGCCTGTCCTATCCCTGTATACATCCGCCCAATCAGACGAGTTGCTCAAACATGTGGAGCGGCTCTGGCAGGTGGACGTGGTGCCTTACCGATCCGAGAAAGAGGTCACTCGGTCGAAACAGGATCAGCAGGCTGTGGCCCTGCTCGAGGCAAGAACAACTCGCAGGATGGTCGATGGAGTCTTCAGGTATGCTACACCTCTACTCCGTCACCCACAGATGCCGCCACTGAATGCACCAAAGGAATCAGTCATGCCCATGCTTCGAAGCACAGAAAGGCGCCTGTTAAAGGATCCCAGTCGGGCTGATACCTACAGGGCAGAAACGCAGAAGCTGATCCAATCAGGAGCCGTGAAGGAAGTTACGCATGAGACTTCGCCCAAGGAGAACTGGTACATACCGCATCATCTTGTCAGTCATAACGGGAAGAATCGCCTGGTGTTTAACTGTTCCCATAAATACCTTGGACAGTCCCTGAACCAGTTCCTGTTGCCTGGCCCTACTCTTGGAGCTTCCCTGCTGGGGGTGCTGGTCAGGTTTCGTGAACACCCCATAGCTGTGAGTGGAGACATCAAGGGGATGTTCCATCAGGTACTGCTCCTCCCTGAAGACCGGCCCCTGTTGAAGTTCCTTTGGCGGGACTTAAAGGTGAATGAACCCCCTAAAATCTTCGAGTGGCAGGTCCTGCCATTTGGGACAACTTCAAGCCCCTGCTGCGCCACCTTCGCCCTGCAGCATCACGTGATGGAGCACACACAGCCTGACGACAGCCTGAGATTCTCCATCGAGAGGTGTTTCTACGTAGACAACTGCCTACAGAGTGTTGGCTCACCGGAAGAAGCGAGAGATCTGGTGGATCGGCTAAGAGAGTTGCTGAAATCAGCTGGCTTCGAGCTACGTCAGTGGGCTTGTAATGATCCAAGTGTCCTGAGCCATTTGCCTCCAGAAGCTAGATCACAGAGTCTGGATCTGTGGCTAGCCGAGGACAAATCCAACCCGCTAGAGACCACGCTCGGGCTCAGCTGGGACTGGAATACCGACTCCTTGGGTTATAAGCACAGGCCCGTGTCCTATGAGGTGCCAACCCTCAGAAACATCTATAGAGTCCTAGCCTCACAGTACGACCCTTTGGGCTATCTGTTACCCTTCACCACTCGGGCCAAGCTCCTTCTCAGGCAGTTATGGGATAAGAAGCATGGTTGGGACGACTCGAATCTTCCCTCCACCCTCCTGCAAGCTTGGTCTGACTGGGAGGTGGAGCTTCAGTTCTTACCTCACCTTACCTTCCCACGTGCCTATGTTCCTGCCAGTGCTAACTTAAGGGGGGCCATTCGTGAGGTGCACATTTTTGGGGATGCTTCTGAGAAAGCTTATGGAGCGGTGTCCTATATGAGGACTGTAGAACAGGATGGGCAAGTTCACCTCACCTTCATCCTAGCTCGCTCCCGGGTAGCCCCCAAACGAGCTCTCTCTATTCCCCGCCTCGAGCTCTGTGGAGCTTTGCTGGCAGCGCAGCTGGCCAGTACCCTGAATAAGGAACTCACCTCAGCGATTGAAAGAACAGTCCTGTGGTCTGACTCGACCACTGTTCTTACCTGGTTGAGCTCACAGTCCTGCCGCTACAAGGTTTTTGTAGGAGCCAGGGTAGCTGAGATACAGGAGTTGACGGAACACTGTACCTGGCGCTACATAGACTCAGAGAGTAACCCAGCGGATGACCTGACGAGAGGGAAGGCTCTGGCCGAGCTCAAAGTGCCTAATCGGTGGTCGAATGGACCCCCCTTTCTGCTCAACAGTCCTGACACATGGCCAGAGAATCCGAGCTCCGAGCCCAGTAATGACGAACTTGAGCTCCGGAAAACAGTCTTCTGTGGAACCTCTATCACCTCCACACCTACCTGTCAGGATGGAATGGCGTGCAAGACTTGGCAGGAGCTCTTGGATGTTACTGTTAAAGAGCTTTGTGGTCAGGCACTCTCGACTGCGCCATCTAGTGCCGAGGACTATCAGAATGCTGAACAGGCCATCCTCCGGCAGGCTCAACAGGAGTCATTTCCCGAGGAGTGCAGATTGCTTTCAGAAAGAAAACCTGTCTCATCCAGAAGCCGCTTGCTTACCCTGGCACCTGAACTGGATACCTCAGCCGGCCTCATCAGAGTAGGGGGTCGGTTGCGACGCCTAGAAGGTCTGGACGGACCTATATTGCATCCGATTGTCTTGGATCCTTCACACCCTTTCACACGCCTGCTTATCAAGAAATATGATGTTGATCTGCATCATCCAGGCCCCGAACGGGTCTTCGCGGAGCTGCGGAGGTCTTACTGGATACTGCGTGGAAGAGAGGCAATTCGCAAGCACCAGCGAACCTGTCCTGAGTGTCAGCGTTGGAGGGCACAACCCTCTGTTCCCAAGATGGCTGACCTTCCAGCTGCTCGGCTTAGACTGTACAAACCAGCCTTTTACTCAACCGGTGTTGACTGTTTCGGGCCTATGTTTGTGAAGGTAGGAAGACGTCATGAGAAACGCTGGGGAATCATTTTCAAGTGTATGACGACGAGGGCGGTACATCTTGATCTCCTAAGTAGCTTAGACGCGGATGCGTTCCTCATGGCCCTGAGGCGATTCATAGCCAGAAGAGGGACACCGGCAGAGTTATGGTCTGACTGTGGGACCAATTTCAAAGGGGGAGAACGAGAACTCAGAGAAGCCTTTGCCAACATGTCAGAGACATTGCAAGGGAGGCTCGCCCGTCAGAAGATCAGATTCCAGTTCAACCCCCCGGCAGCCCCACATTTCGGAGGTGTATGGGAGAGGGAAATCCGTTCAGTGAAGACAGCTCTGCGCACCTGTGTGGGTTCCCAACCTCTTCACGAGGAGGTACTCCGTACAGTTCTGCTTGAGGTTGAATTGATCCTTAACGCAAAGCCCTTAGGCTACGTTTCCACCGACGTAGCCGATGTGGACCCTGTGACACCCAATAGTCTCCTCATGGGGCGGCCTGATGGATCACTACCCCAGGTGGTCTACTCTGAGACAGAGAACCTCAGTCGGCGACGTTGGAGGCACTCACAGATTCTTGCTGATCAGTTCTGGGCAAGATTCATCAGGGAATACTTGCCTGGCTTACAGGCAAGGCAGAAGTGGCAGTCAACTCCTCCTGAACTTCTGGAAAAGGCAGTTATTATGGTTGCAGATCCACAGCTGCCTCAAGCCTTGTGGCCAATAGGCCATGTGATTAAGGTTCATCGTAGTGATGATGGACTTGTCCGATCTGCTGATGTGAACGTTAATGGACGTGTTTACACCAGACCAGTTGCTCGGTTGGTAGTTTTACCTGCCGTGCCATCGGAAGACAGCGATACTAAGCAGAATAGCAAGTCGCCTCCCTCAACTGATTAGGGAGCCTTTTTTCGGGGAGCAAATGTGTAACCACATTTGGGGGCGGCTGTATAAAAGGCTCTGGGATTTTATGTCTATGTTCTGCAATATTGTGTGGGGTGGAGTCGTAGGAAATGACGTAGGCAGAAGTTGGGGGTATCGCGATGCTACTTGAGAAGAGGAGATTTTTTCTGTGTTAGTTCTGTTACCTCGTAAGCTGTGTTCCTGGTTGCCATCCTTCACGTGATGCTCCGAGTGTTAAGTTCATGACTGGAAGTAAGTTTCCTTAAATATGTTCATTTTCCGATTCTGATGTTGGCCGCGGCTTTAGTTACATTCTACCGCATTGTAGCACCGCATTTTTTCATCTCGTGACTCGAAGCATGTGCCGCCGGCCGCCGCCATTATGTAGTAATTTTATTCGGCCACACGATGGCGCCAAAGACCTTTGTTTACAGTTAGAGTGGATGCTTCGGCTATGTATGACATTCTCACTGTGTTTAATTGTGTCCTTTTCTGTGTTTGGAGCAAGAGATGTAAGATTGGCGTAGTTCAAATTATATATGTCCTGTTATGTGTATATTCAGATGGATGTGTTGGTTTATTTCATTTAATCCTTTATATGTATCTTAGTGAAGCTGTTGCTGTATATATTTATATACTCATGGCAACTTGTTTGTTACTACAGACTGCTGGCAACACTGAGCATCTAGGTGGCAATAAAACAGCTGGCGGTGACAATCCAGCAAAGTGGAAGCCTGTTGTCCTCCTTCCTGTATCCTGACCGATACACCATCTTGTTAGCTGCTGAACCTAAAAGAACTAGCCCTCACCACAAGTACTCCTCAACATGGCCCATTTTCATTTTAAATATGTTCAGTGGGTAGCAGTGGTGTGTCTGTGGTGTCTGTGTGGCTCCGTGCAAATCAAACAGCCGAAAGACAAAAGAACCCAGTAATTGTGAAACAGCCTGGTAAACCACAAGGGGGCCACTTTTATAAAGGCAATAATTGATGTTCAGGCTTTTAAGGCAATTGTACAAACAATTATCACAAACAGTATTTTTATTCCTTGGTGCTTTTGTTCCTGACACAATGCTTTGTAACCCATAATTATTTTACCCGATTCACTTCCAGTATCTGCTCAAAGGAAAAAAATATATACTTCCATGCCTTGTGGACTTTTGTGCAAAATATAAAACATAATTAGACTGAAAACAACTCAAGTGCTGTGGTATCTAACAAAGCAGATATCTCCTTAGATCCGTTTCTGTACTAATAAAGCAAAGGATAGGATTATGTTTGGGTTTTCTGTTTTTCCCGGTGCCGTGGACACCATAATGTCCCCGATGGCTTGAATTATCCTCAGACTTTGCTGTCAACAGTTTTCACAAAGACTTTCTCTTCAGCAAAAAGTATCTGGAATTAAAAAACAGTTGACAGCGAGGTCCGAGGATTAAGATTGTGCCAGAACAGAGGCCGATATCTCAAAGCAAGGGGGGGGATGTGCCTTTCTGAAATGCAACAAAGTAGAAGAGAGGCTGCCACTTGAGAAGGCCCCGGAGGCAGGAAACAAGGAGCAAATGTTGTCATCCGTCAGGCTTACCTGCTCGTCACTACGGTGATAGTCGTTGTCCTCCTCTGGTTTCTCCTCTCCTGCCTCCTTATTGGCCGTGTCTTCTGATTTGGCATCACCTGTTTAAAAGACAAACAAACAAACAAGCAAAGAGTTAGAAAAAAAAAAAAAGATGCTGTTTGTAGGACTCAATCCAGATTCTCTCTTTATGTTTAGCAAGTTAAGAGATTTGAGGGTTACTGATGTCCACTGTGGCTGTGTTAAAAACAGATTTGTCAGGGAAACAGGCAGGTTTGTCTCCCTGCAGTATTTAAAACAGACTGTGCCTGTTGGAGCGTGAAAACACCTCCTGCAGAAGCCCATTTATAAACCAACTACATCTTTGAGGGTGTTAAAGCATCCTCTGTATGACTTATCATCTGTGCAGGCACGTCTCTAGCACAGGTGAACTTCTAATCAATAAAAAGCGTTCGCTTATTCTGGTCTGCATGAGGAGTGACTTCAGCTCTGAACTTAACCCTGTCTGAGTTTGCCCTTTGTTCCTTTTCTCGGATATGCTGGTTTTCAGAGAGAGCAGCACAGTCTAGTGAACATTAAGGTAAAATAGGAAGAAAAAGGCATTTCTCACAGGCTGCACTGCTGAAGGATAATGTGTTCAGAGTGTTACAAGGCAGGTAAGGTACTGTTTAATAATGCATCACACAGAGCTTTTGGTCTGGCTCTGGGAGAAGTCTGAAGACCCTGGGTCAACTATATTTGGAGTTCACACACGCACGCGCTACAGGTGAGATTTTTTTTTTTGTAACTTAATTCTAGTAGAAAACAAGGTTACCTGCATCAATATACGAATTTCACTTGCTTTACATACAGTTCGTTACCAGAAGTAGGCAGGAAGAGATCTAACAATTACTGCAAATTTCTAAAACCAAATAAGCCAGACAAGCTACAGCAAATTTCAAATGTAGCCAAATTGGACATCAAGTTGTCTTCAACCTGCCAGCTTCCTAGTGTAAACTCTGCATGATGCCCGATTGAACGCATAGTGTTCACAGCGAGCAAGTAAATGCCTCATTTCCTGCCTCCCCCGTGTTCTATGGAGACAGCACCCTCGCCTAAAGCAAACCATATTTCTGAAGGTGAGAATGCATTTGACCCAGGCTGGCTCCTGCTGTGTTCTACACATGACAAGGGGCAATTTCAGACAACATCCTGAACTGATTGCCAACGTCTGTCCTGAGATAATGTTGGCGAACTGCTTTGAAAGAATACACGCTAAACTCAAGGGATGCTTATGCTATGATGCACCATTTCTGCAGCTTTTCTGAAAACACAGGTCTGCATCACAAGTCATGTAAACGGCAGGTTTGTCATCTTATTCCAGTGTGGCAATTTTGCTTTTACATCTGGATAACATAAAATGTATGCGTGATGCACTGATCTGCACCCATTTTCATTCTGTTAAAGTTAACTACCTCCATTCACTAGTATATTAACTGAAATTTATTAAGACAAACAAATAACTCTGAACACATCTGCATTAACACATGGATTGTCATCAATCCAGCAGCCCACTGCGCTCATGATGTCAGAGCTTTGCTATTCTAACATCCATCAATCATGTGCTGCTGGGCAGCAGTTTTAAGCCCAGACGTCCCTCCCCTGGGTTACTTCCCGCAACTTATCTAAGGGAATACCAAGGAAATGGTGATATAATATCTCCAGCACATCCTGGATTTGCCCTTGACCCTCCTCCTGGTAGGACTTGCCTAGAACACCTAACCTTTACTTGTGAACATGTGTGCATCACCCTCACCCTCACCCTCAACAATCACCTCCCTTCAAAGAGTGCAAAATACACAGCAATGAAACCCAAAAACCAAACACTCAAGCAGGAACAGAGAAACAAGCAGAAACAACAACAGACGGTGTGATGGTTCACACTGTGACAACACCCAAACTCCCATCAGGGCCACCTGAATCTCCAGAGCCTGAACACCAACACACACAGTGGTTGCGAGAATCCACACGAGCCCAGAAAACTAAAGTGGTCAAGACAAATAGTGAAGACAGCAGTGTGCCGAACCAGAAACATACAGGAAGGTTACACCAGTGCTCAGAGCACCTCCCCTAGGACAAGACCAGAAGGCATCGTAGAAAGATGCCCAAACCACCTCAGCTGTTCCTTATGGTGTGAAGGAGTAATGGCTCTACTCTGACCCCCATCCAAATGACTCCGCTTCTCCACCGCTCTCTAATGGACAGTCTAGACACCCTATTTTTGGAAGGAAGCCTATTTTTGTAGTCACCAAACATTGCCTGTCGAAGCCAAGGGAACCATATCATCTGCCTAAAGCAGAGATAGGATCCTGAGATCTCGGAATCTGACGCCATTCATCCTTTGACTCCTTTAGAAATTCTGTCCATGAAAATTAAGAAAAGAAGCGCTAACAAAGGACAGCCTCGGTGGAGTCCAAAACCCGAACCCCGCTCCTGACCCTAAACCTAAGTGAATCGCCAGTGACCTGGTGGATGTTAAAAGGTTAAACATTTACAGGTGTGAGGCAGAATTATGATGTTCATTTGACTTTAGGTACATCTAAAAATGAAGTCTCATTCGAAGTATTTGATTTTCAAAAATGACATGCTGTCTCACTGTAGAGACTTTTAGATATATATCTAAATCTAACACACTTCCCGATAATTTCAAACCTCACACTGTGAAACAGATGCTCCACAGTTGTCCGGGACAGCTGAGGTTTATATATTTCTCTAGGGATTTTCTTGTTGGCTGTGATATTGTAGTAGTATTGAATTTTTAGATATGAAACTTGGTTATCAAAGTCAAAATTGCATTGCAGTGACAAAATTGCCACATGGGCAAGTATTGCTTTTCTGTAACCTTTAAAAAACAAAGAAATCCGGTCTGTTCTTCCTGGATTCAGTGGATGTAATAACGTGTGTGTGTGTGTGTGTGTGTGGACAGTTTAGTCCTACTCAGACAGTAGATGCTATTGGGAGCACCCCTCTGTGACCATTTTCTGTCTGGGCTAACTGTCACCAATTCCACCAAGTATTATTGAGCTGCTCTGGTGTCTCTGTGGTGATTGTCTCCAGAGTGTGCCTCACTGATTGCTTATCACCAGGGTCTTGCTCTTATTGTTGTGCCTCACCTTCAAACAACTCCTGAGCATCTGAGTGACTCAAACATGAAGTCCTGGCTTTTGTTCGAGGTGATGGCATCGTGTAATGGGTTGATTGCTTGGGTCTGGGGATTAGAAAGACTGAGCAGTCTGTCTCTTCCAAAATTTCTTTTTGTTTCAGAAAAATCATCTACTCTGACAGGTTTATGATTTGTGGGAACTCTTATAAACAGTCGAATCCCAAAGGCATGTACTACAACGTTTTCGAGTGATTCTGCTGTGTAATGGCAGTGAGATGCAGTAAACTGTGTGTTAGTGAGTGGGCGTTTATATTGTCATGAAGTAGAAAAGGGCACTCGACAGACTCATCATCGCCCCATGTCTCCCTATTTTCTTGTGTAAAGTGCTCAGAAAAGAAGGTCATTTAGAGAAATGAGTTTGCTGTATACTAGAGGAGGCCAGATTTTTAACAGTGTTTGGAAAAAACTCAGCTTATGCACTTAAAAGCACAGCTAACACGGCTTAGATCTACTGTGCAAAGGCTTAAATCGTGCAGTATTATAGCTTAATGGCAGTGTTATCAGTGGTTAAAATATTGGGCCTGTTGCACATGCCACGTTTGTCTTAATGTAAGTAAACCTTCAGTTGGGAATAAAACACACACAAGAAAGTCCACAGAAACATCTCTAATATTGCTTTGCATGTTTAGTATATTCCAATCAATCAGCATATTACTGACAGATAACTCTATATTGCAGTTTCTGTGAGAGACTGTGAGACTGAATGCAGAGCTTGGAGGTACTCTGTTAAGCCGCCTTGGAAAGTGTTTGGAACATATTGATAAGAGAGCTGGATTATGCACTGTCAAGGAACAAGCTGCAAATATGTCATACTTAGAGCCAACACTTAAGGAAGAAAATGGGCAAATTATGAACTGCCACTGGTCCCCTGTAATCAATAAAATGTGATTTTTGTTCTGTAATTGTTCATCTCTTTAGGGTATTAATGCACTGAGGGAGCATTTGGATTAAGGTCCCAACATGACTCACAATGTCCCTGATTCAGATCCACATGCAGGTCTGTACTACATGTGCTCTGTTTAATTAACAGACATTGCGTCATTTATTTCCTGAAAACACACTCTTTCTTCCAAATATTACAACCTCTGGTTGTGACTTCTGTGCTCATGGATTAGAAAGTGTCGATCCGTCTTCTATAAAGCGGAAGAGGTTAACTTTATTCAGCTGATTAGAAGGACCTAAAAAAAAGTTCCTAATTTTGAGATTCTGGGTAAATGAGCCTTTAATTAAGTGTAAAACTGCTCAGCTCTGGCAGGAGAAACATTTACAGAGCGCCCACTGTCACCTGTTGTTAGTGCAGTGTGATCTCTGCGATACCATCTGTTAACTTTGGTTTGCTATTCTTAGATAGGAACCTAATGAGGAGCGTCCATTTTCTCAGGTGGGAGAGAAAGATTTCAAGTAAACAAACCAGCCTGCTCGCGGTGATGCTGGATAAACAAATTCTGACTATGACTTAATATTTTTCACCGTTTTGGGAAATCTACCCAGCTTTAAGAGCTACAAAACAGAAGAAAATAGAAATACAGTAGAGCTTCTAGAGGCCAGCAGCTGCACAATTTAAAACTAGATTTGTATTGTCTATTTTAAAATAGAGTACAAAGTAGTTTTTTGTTGAGTAGTTTAAAACCAGAAAACCTCATTATTATTATTTTTCCAGTTGGGGCGAAGAATTGTTGGCATTGACCCCCGTGTCCTGGAGTGGGACGTGGGGCATGACTCAGATGAGCCATCGCTGCAACCGAACACCGCCTGCCTACATAAAATCACTGCCTACTACTTTAAAGCTTTTATACCACATGTATTCAAGTCAATGCAAACAGAATCTCTGTAACTTTAATGAAAGTCCTGACAGGTCTTCAAAGAATCTGGATGCAATGTCAAATCGCTGAGTCCAGATTAAAGATGGATGCAGATAATTTACAACCTGTAAAACAAGTCAACCACAACCAGATGACTAACACATACCCAGGATGCACTTTATCGCTTCTGAGCAATGTGCGTTTTTATTTACAGTGCCTCATACTGCATTAGCTTGTATGTATAGACAGATGATGGTAATATTACATACTCAGCCTAGTAGGATTTTTGCTGCTAAACCACCCCTTAAGCACCACTTTGTGATCAATCTAACCTATGTGTAATATTGTGACACTCCTCGGCTTTCTTGTCTCTCTCAAACATTTGCTGGCGTTGTCGAAACTTTTTTATGCAATCTAAACCATGACTGGGGAACTGTGGCTGTATTTTTAGCTCAATTTGTGGCACTTGCAAAACTATCTAACACTAATGGTGTTGTACAACCATGGTGAGTCTTTTCAAGAGTGGCTATTTGAAAAGACCACTCACCGTGGATGCATTACGGAGAACTGCACACAAGATGGTGTGCCATTAGCCGGCTACCTGACACATGGATGTTATGCACGATGCCCTTTTCTATTCAGACTTCCATTTGGCTCAACACACATGCACGAATGGATTAAATACTATAAAGTTATAACAGCTCAATAGTCTAAGATCTTTTTCTTACATTGTTGAACCAGATGGATGAAATGAAAAGAGAAATTTTGTTGTGCAGTGTGACATTTTCTTTGTTGTGTTTTCAGTGATTGTATATAGAGACGAGCTTTGAGGGAGACCAGACGGTAAACCAATTATCTGAAATTCACTGGAGTTAAAAGGAAGCTTTCAATTCCTTAAAAGGCTGGTAGCTTTAAAATCTTCAGAAACGCACGAAAGAGAGTGAATTTCTATTTCCATAACATGCATTTGGTTTTCTATAGTTTCCTCAAGTCAAGATTATTTTTATCACTGCTCAAAGCTAGAGACACATTTGTTTGTTCAATGGTGAAATGGAGCCCAGGAGTTGCTTTGTTTCTTTTTCTGTTGGCGTCTGTGCAAATGGTCCTTAAAATGTGTTTGGGTATGAACATTTAGAGGTGTGTGTGTGTATATTCTATAGCTAAACCTGACTTCCAGCGACAAAGCTCGAGAATCCAGAGAGCAGTTCCACTTCCATTTGAACCTTAATTACCAAAATCAGAGAGGGGGATTAAGCTAGCGATTAGGCCTGCCAGCATGACAGCCCTCTGGGTACACATCTACACCAACCCTTGGAAGCGAGCAGGTTTGGAAAAGCCATTGTGCACAAAGAGCAGGCCAGAGGCTCGTTATGATTGGCTAAATTGTCTTTATCTGTACTGTTTAATGGCTTCTGCTCTTACTCTTGGTTGTGCTTCTAATGTTTCTCATTACTGGCCAGAGACTTCATTCTTTACACATTATCAGCACGACATCCACACTGCAGAGGTGAAGTCTCATTTATAACAACATGACGTTAGCATAGAATAGTTTAGAATGAAACATGATAAGCAGGCTGTTCTTTAGGGATCTGTGACCGGCAGGTTTCTCAGTAAGGTTTCTACCCTTCACTTGTCACATTCATTTAAAAAAAGCAAAACAATCAAAATGCCACACTCTTAAAGACTTGGGAACAAACAAACAAACCCATCTACATCCATCACAGCTCGTCTTTTGTCCCGTCTCCATCCAGTCACTTCTAACCGGTCTACAGCAGATGTTTGCCCCTCCCTGAGCCTGATTCTTGCAGAGGTTTCTTCCTGTTAAAATTCAGTTTTTCCTTCCTACTGTTGCTGAGTTCGTGCTAATAGGGGTTCGTCTAATTGTTGGGGTTTTCTCTGCATTACTGTAGGATATTTGTCTAACAATATAAATAGTTTTGAGATGGTATGAGAAGATATGAAAAAAACATAACTGACTTGAATTGAAAATTGAATTCTACTAACATACTGAGTGCAAGTATGTAAATACAATATCTGCACGTTACCATGCATAATTTAAGTATAATATGTGAATGCATATTGTGCATGTGTCTTAGATTGTTTAGGTTGCCAACAGGTAAAATCCGCCCGGACAATCAATACAACATTATTTACACCATTTTTCAAAGAGGCTGCAGGAAATATTTGTTTTCATGCCTGCAGTACTTTTTTCAGCCAGGTTGAGCCCTGGTGCTATTTGGAGGACCTTCAACTCACAGCAGCATCACGTGACAAAGCCAAACAACATCCTCTCGTATGCTGCATTCACTGAGACTGTTATGTGCCACCGTTAAGGCTGTGTTGACTAAAGGTCAAATCCTTCACGTCAAACAAATAAGAGACCCGTCACAGGTGCATGTTAAGTGTTGGTTTAAATGCAGAGCCAGCTCCAAACTAGATGAAGCAATAAGAAAGATTTTCTGTGGTTCTGAAAACAGCGCGAGTCTGCGAGGCTAACGTACCGTTGCGTTGATCTAGATGAGTCTTCATGTTGCAAAGTT
This sequence comes from Diplotaxodon limnothrissa, assembly GCF_057381915.1. Taxonomy (NCBI): domain Eukaryota; kingdom Metazoa; phylum Chordata; class Actinopteri; order Cichliformes; family Cichlidae; genus Diplotaxodon; species Diplotaxodon limnothrissa. The sequence goes on along the minus strand of NC_140597.1, from coordinate 9,213,514 downwards.
CTCCTTTAATGTCTCCGGGCACCTCCATCCCCAACTTCTGATAGAATTCCCTTTGTTTCTTTATCTCCGCTGCACAAGAGCCAAAGGAAGAAAAAAAAGAGTTAAAAACAGAAGTCCTTTTTGCCAAGGCTGATGCTGTCATCTTTTTAACATTTAGAGAAGCATGTGTGCACTACAGGGAGCTTGTTCCTTAGGAGTTCTGAGGTTCACGTACAACAGCGAGGAAAAACAATATTAAAATGATGCATTTTTCAGTCAGTTTATCAAAGCATGCATGCAAGGGAAAGCTAAAAAGTTACGTTTTAAGGAAGGATCTCTTGTAGGTTGCATCCCAGGAAATAAATACACAATACTTACCCTCTTGTAGTCCCGGTACCAACTTATAGACAATGTCTTGCATTGTTCTGTCATGGCTATAAGGGACAAGAAAATAATTAGTTACTTTAACACGCAGTGAAAATTAACATTATAAAAAGGGAAAAGCAACTGAGTTTCAAACCCAGAGATTCAAAAACTCACAGCGAACAAGGTAAAGATGCACTTGTACAATTTCATAACACATTTGCATGTTTTTGTAACTCACAGCAGTGGATCCCTACCTTCAAGTCTGGACTGGAATCCACAAAAAAACCCCAAAAAAACTCAGTCTGAAGTCATGAGATCATCAACATGATAGGAGAGAACGTGGGAAACAATATTCTGCTGTTTCTTTTCTTATCAAAATTCCCCTTGATTTTTTTCCTTTTCTTGTATGTAATGCTGCATAATCAGTCCAGCCTCTGCACGCAGCAGTCTGAGAGGGTGGAATAACATTTGGTTGAACTATTGAGAACCTGTAGATTTTGCGCATCCTGTTATGACATGCTGCAAATGCCCCGAGGTAAAACTATAAGTTCTTGCCACCCTGCACTGTAAAACACTATCCTGTTAAATGACTGAAAATCTCAAGGTGACGTGCAAGAAAATAATCTCACAAAGCCCCAACTGACACCCTCAAAGGCTGATGTTCAGCATGCGCTCTGTCAGAGTGTTAAATGGTTAAATGGCCGCTTCCCCCGTGCTGGTGACATGGTGCACAGTGGGTACGCGTTGTGTGATGGTGTGTTTTGACACCCAGTGCTGACAGCCAGCTAACAGACAAAGTGTGCTGTTTGTTGCAAGGTTATGGAGGAGAAAAATGAATAAATAAAAATGTGACATGTTTGTCTCCCCTGCTGTCCACTGAGGAGGAGTTATATCAGGGACCGAAATTAGCCACCTAATGCTGAGGATTGATCCCCTGCAAAAAAGCAGGGAAACACTGACCCCTGCTGGACAAAACTGATTATAGCCCTGAGATCTGTTACTGGCGTTAAAAATGTCCACGTTGTGAGAAATGTAGACAAAAATCACAAATACTTTGTGTGTTTCTGTGTTTTTATTTCCTGATCCCGCCTGGAAGTTTCTGAATCATGAGACTTTAAAAGGTCAAATAAATATCCCATTAAAAAAAAAAAAAAAAAAAAAAAGGACAATGAGTGTGTTCATCATCCAGCCCTGTGCAAATCACCTGAGTTATCACTGATAAAGAAGCAAATAAGAGCATAAAGAACCCAACAATTAAAATGTGATTGTGCCAACTAAAACGACTGCAGTCTCACACACCCACATCTGCTGCTCTGATTGGGTCTTATGAGCCACTGCATGTCTTTCCCTCCCCCATGCCACCATGTCCTTATCACATGAGCTCCTTCCTGAAGAAGAGATAAGCCTTGGCTACCAGTGGCCAACTCCACATGGACACTGAGTTACAGGCATTGTTCTCCTCCTTCTATGGACTCGGTTTTAAAAGCCTATGAAAACATTAGTGACGTGCACATTAACTCTAAATAAAATGATCCAGCAGCCCTGAACTGTCTCTAAATGTTAACACACATAGAAACCAAAATGTAAATGTAACAAATATATCATTTAAAAAAAAAAGTAGTGGCATGAATCAACACCATGTTTTGAAGTAACTAAATGAGACCAAGTGGCAACAATATGTGCACATTTCCTTCCCAGAGCTATTGATTCCCAAGCTGTTTGCACGCATGTAACCGCAACAATTTAAAGTATGTGAAAACAAAATGGATTAAAACAATCAAAGAAAGCCACATTTGGCGGGCGGAGCGGCAGGATTTGTTCTGCCCAGCTGATTCTCTGAAGAGACATCTGACTGTGATTTTTAAGCCTAAATCTCAAACATCAACTTTGATCAATCTTCCCAATGAGCAGATGGGGTTTTGCTTGTCATCTGCTGGGCGTTTTGCCTTCAAATCACTTGTGATGTTTTCCATCAGCTCCAATTTCCTGCAAACAATGAAGGGAGGAAGAAAAAAAACCCAAACAGCTGCGCAGAGAGCTAATGCGTTTGAAATGGAGCATTTCCTGCAAAACAATGAGTCTGCAGAAAGCGCAGTTTACACAGTAATGACTAAATTGCTGGTGCACATTAGGTTTGTGTGCCACATTTATCAGACGTTAATGCGTGAGCGCTCAGAGGGGCAGACACCACACGATGCTTCGCAGAGCAGGATTTAACCAGCCGGAGACGGCTTCCAAAAGCAATAAGATATTTACAAAAGTCAACGCACTTATCGCTACTCAATTAACAGACTTGAAGTACAACTTTCCTTTTTCATATTTAGTTATCAAGAAACAGTGGGGAACGCCGAGCTGCGATGCCACTTTGATGCAAAATCCCAGCAGCGGTTTATGATCATAGCTGCAGGATCATCTACTGTATATCTACTTTATAGCAACTGAGCCGCGCTTTATAATGCACACAGACATGTTTGTTCTTTTGAAGAGTTTTGAGCATAAGCAAATAAAACATAAAAATAAGACAATGAGCATCTTTGGATCTCAGTGGGCTACAGCTGTTTTTTTACATTTTAAATGTGCAATGTGGATAAAGGGATCTCTTTGCTTTGGTTAAAGAGAAAAATATAATTTAGCTCGTGTATTTTACTAGTCTTTAATAAGAGTAGAGGGAAACTCCACAGATCCCAAAGTTGGGTTTTTTTTTTTAACGGGTGTTCGAAAGTATTACTGCACATCCAAAAAAGGAGAAAAACATGGGAAATAAAAATGTAACCGCCGTCCTTCCTGGTCTGATAACATTTCAGGTGAGCAATGCAGGCAAAAATAAATAAATTATTGTAAAAATCATAGTAATAATTGCATCACTAACAGTAACAACCTTCTGCACCGATGTTATCGTGTAAGGCAGACGGGGAGAGCTGTTATCGTTCCAGCCACAGATTACAGGCAAACCTAATCAATGAAATCACACCGACTTGTGTGATTAATGTGAGAAGCTGCTCACGCTCAGCCCTCCATGTTTAAATGGTCAAAGTTTAATAATACATTGATTGTACTAACTGTACAATGAGCATGTATTTTCTAGACTCTTGTGCAGAAAACAGAGCTGTGAATGGGTGTGGGCTTTAAGTGTTTTTGTGCGAGGTGCAAATCTACAAAAGAAAGCAGCCGGACCACCCCGAGAGGCTTTTTGTTTCCTGCAGAAGAGCAGAAATCAAATGGAAAAGGACCGCCGGCTCTTTGGTCCTCGGCAGTTTGTTTACTGGCAGAGCACAGCTGATGGCACTCAAAGTGTGAATGAGTGAGTGTGTGTGTGCGTTTGTGTGTGTGCACTTTGCGGTGGTTCCTCACTCACCCGATATACTGCAGTGGATGGCTCTGATGAATAACAATCCTACACGTGGGGCACGTGTTGTTTTCCTCCAGATACTTCACAAGGCAGCTTCTGCAGACTGGAGACGCACAGCAGAAATGTACGGTTACTCTTCATCGTGGGCACACACACACGCACACAGAGCATCTTTCATTCAAGGTCTTTATTTGTAGAGAAAAGAATCTGCCACACATTTTTAGATTTCCCTGCTTAATACATGAAAAGCAAACCGTTTTCCTCGGCTTTTTAACACTCGAGTTTGCATTCGTTGATCTCTGTGCAGCGCTGTTGTACTTGCTGTGTAGCTTTATTTTCTTTCTTTCTTCATGTAAATCTACGAATGACCTTAAAGTTCAAACACACTTGGCCAATTTGATCTTTTGGTCAACCATTACACCCCGCATCAGTTGGATTCTTTAAAATGCAACTAAAACTCTCACCACCAGGAGGCAGAGTTTTTACCAACGGGTGTTTTTGGATGTGTGTTAGTATTCTTAAACTTTTTAATGTCTTTTTAGTCCGATCCCCATTTCTTCAACAGGCTTTGCTTTTCCAGGCCATAAAGGAGAATAAAGCAAATAAAGGAGAATGTGTCCTTAATGGTTACACTGTACTGGTTCACCAGCCTGACCCCAGTTCAACTCCAGTTGAGAACTCTTAAACACAATATAGCAAGATTTCAAAGGTAGTACTGATTGCTAACAGCTTTAGTTTTATTTTTTGAAGGTGGTTAAAGTCAGTCTGTCTGCAAAGTTCAGGGGCAAGCTGGCAAACTTAACTAAGGTGAATTTTACCATCTCCAGCTGATATTTAATGGTCAAAGTGACATCAGCTTATGTAAGCAGGCGTTCGGTGACAAGATGATGTAGTTTAGAAATGATAAGCATCAGTGCTCTCTGCTAAAGACAGCCTCTCTCTTTAATCTCAAATATAGCATACATTTATTTTTCCCCACTGTAAAATCTCAAATCTTACGGATTTTTATGGATCTTCTCAATTTAAAAAATAATAACAACAACTTACAACTTTAAAGTCATTATAGAAGCCGATTCCCTAGCTGCACTCACTGTTGAACGATAAGAGCATTCGCTCAAACAACAACCTGCAAATGTTTCCATTAATAATCTCGTCTCCTTTTCCCAGCCAGACAGGCTGCGCCCTTATTTCCTGACCCGGCTCATTCACATTGAGTTCTTATTAAATGGTTGTAAATAAAAGCATCACCCAAGGAAACATTGAAATATTTCTGCTCATTAAAACGGTTGATTTGAGTAAAAGGTGGCTCAGGTGGCACAGCGGGTCATCTCACTAATCACAAGTGCATGTGAAAGAGTCTTAGCTCCAAAAAAAGCAAACATCACCGACTGTGTGTATAGCTGTAAATAAATACAGGCCACTTACCATTTAATACACGAGACAGTGAGATAATCAAGTAATCCAAGGATGCACTAATTTAAAAAAAAAAAAAAAAAAAAAAGACATACTGGATCACAAACTGCGTCTAATGAATCTCATACTGCCAACAATGCCTGTGCTTAAAGAAAATGACCCCTCACCTATGGATCCCTTCATGTGTACAGCACATGTTGTGTACAACCCAGCACTGTAATTTGCAGCACGTGGTTCACCACTTTACCCATCTCAGCCACACTTTTTTTTCCCCTCCCGTTTCTGTGACAATAGAGCTCGATCTGTCAGAACAGCTGCAGTGGTGACGTGATGTGAATCTCTTTGTCTCCACTCTCCAATGGTGGAGCCTTTCTCCAAGTGAGAGGGAGAGTCAAAGCGTCACGTCTGGACTCAGACGCCTTAAGTGGGCAGAGGGGCTTCCATCTGTGAGTGAAGAGCTCCCTGTGGTGGGCAAGAGAGGTACTAAAATGTCTGTGGTTATCTTAACATATATTCCAGCACATGTCTGATACAGGGTTATGTTTATTTTCACTGTTCTGCTCTAATCAGTGTCCAATTTATCAAATCATTTTTTAATCTCCCCAAATGCTGAGTGTGTTGTTCCTGAAATAAATGTGTCAAGTTCAATTAAGCTGCTCCACAGGGGGTGAGAGCGCCCCCCAGCTCAGAATGCTTGGACACTTTTTATTATCCTGCATCAGAAAATTGTGATTTCACAAAAACAGCCATCTCAATCTGCCAACACGAGCAGCTTGGTGTGGTTAGCTAGGCAATCTAAAGACTCTCATGTGAGCATTAGAGGGCACTTAAGGTTGTGGGGGGGACAGGCCAAGGCCTCGACAACTCGGAGACCCCTGCGGGGATTACGAAATGTCAAGTTCAAGGTTGAGGGGGAAAAAAGCAATAAAATGCTAAACAATGTGCAGCCATTCAGCACGTGATGACTTGATTTAAAAGTGAGACTGCAGGATAAACCAGGCCTCACTCAGTATTCAGGAAGTGTTTGGTGACATGTTGGAGGAGGTGAAGCCAGACGCCCTCAAGAGGTTTAAAACCTACTGAGAACTTTATTTTAAAAAAATAAAAATAAAACAAAATACCCCATCGGGTGCCTAGTTATTCAAACTCAACCATCTCATTTGCTGAAAATATGAAGTCTGCACTGTTTCATTCTCTTTCAGCTTTGATTGTGGAAAAACTGACATAATGGCAGTGATGCGGGTTTTACCCCGGTAAAGACGCAGACACCTGGCTTTACATGTCTGGTTTGCATTTTGTATGCTCGAGTTATCTTTGTCTAATATTAAACTTTGTGTGATCAGATCTGTGACAAATCAGCAAAAAAAAAAAAAAAAATCAAAGAAATTCAGCAGCAGAGTAAACATGATTTCTTGTAAAGTTATAAAAAACACAAAAAAAACAAAAACAACATTTCCTTCGCCTTTGAGGTTTCAGCGCCTGATGTCGTCAAGCCTTTTATTTCCTCTTTGTTCTTGGTTTTTTGTCGTTTTCATTTCTTCTGCAAAGCTCCTTCTACATTAAAAACATCAACTTCTTACTTATTGCTGCCAATACACGGAGCAACTCTCAGTTACTCGCCCACTAATCAAATCCGCGATCAAATTGGCTGCTGACCAAACTTTCAAACTCCATTAAAAAGGCCTTTAATCTGTAAATTACCTCAAATGCTCCAAATGAAAGCCATTCAGTTTCATCTTGTAAGACCAGAAAACATTTTAATTTCGGAAGCGCTGCAACTGAAGCTGCACTTTAGCTTCTCTTGGCCTTTGAGGAGTCCTGGATTACTTTGTTTGTTTACTTTTCAAAAGCACAATCAGCTCATACGCAGTAGTTATTATGAACTCTGCAGCCGTTACGATCAGACGCCGGTGAACACACAGAATCAGACTTTCTGCATGAGCGCCGTCTGGTTTCACGCACTAGAAAGCACAAACCAACAACAACCAGTGCAACGTATCTGACTCTTTTCCTCTAAAGCAGCTCTGCCAGACGTTGCTTCTGTTTTTACATGCCGATCATGCCATTTTATTAAATACACCAGCAAAATACATTAAAATAGGCTCTACCTTTATGCAACTCAGTTTTCCGTGTCTAAACAGACGACTTGAAAAGGTTTAGAAGTTCCAAGAAATTTTTAAAAAAGTTTTTGATATCAGTTTTTGAATCTGATTTAACCAAAACCATTTTCAGTTGCATTTTTCCGACACGTACCTTGCATACACATGTTCTCCAATATGAACCAGTCCTCTGCAAAGACTTCTCTTTTTGGTTCCTTCTTTTAAGAAATGGCTCTTTATGTTATGCAATGTCATGACTAAGACCCCAAGTATCTTAAGATTTGATGTATTTACCCAATAACAAAAACCTTACAGTCATCATCACAGGTGAACTCTGTTACCTGATTGATTTTTTTTTTGTGCACTAATGAAGTGGTCACTCTGTATTTCAGCAACAGACTGTCTAAAACCAATCCTATTATCACCAAAACTGTACTAACCAGCAGGTGGTGTAAGTGTGGCCCTTATATCTGGAGCTCATGTTAAAAACAAAAAAAAAACAAAATTAACATTAATTAAGGTTAAGACTTGCTAATATTAAAAAAAAAAAAAAAAGGTAAGAAAGTGTAGCCACGAGGAGCCTCTTCATGAGACAAACAAAATGTGAGCAGTCAAACTTAACGCCTTTATAATCAGTCCTTCAGACACTGGTTAAAGAGTCTTTTTAAGTCCAGGAAACTTTAGGAGTTAAAGGCAGGATCAGAATGTGTGTGTTTGGGGGGAAAAGAGGGATTAAAGTTTTGTGTTTGTGGAAAACAAGACCAATGCATGGATAAAGAACCTAAAAGTGACTTTTTGCACATTTCTATTGCACTATTGTGTTTGTGTCTGGTGTTGCAGTCTTTGTTTTTTTGGTTTGCTATTTTTTGTATTTTTTGTATATTTTTTGTATATTGCACTTTATGTAGTCCTGTGTTGATTGTCTGTTATATTGTTTGTTGTACGTCATATTTAGCACCATGGTCTTGGAGGAATACTGTCTCATTTCATTTTGCACTGTACCGCTGCACATGGTTGGAATGACAATAAAACCACTTGACTAATTTTCAGTTTCAGATAGGATGGGAAATATCCACAGTCCTCACAGTGATGAAAAAAAAAATCCTGAATGCAGATCCAGATCAAACGTCGACCCAATCATCACCTCTGGCACAATTTTCATTGTGCCAAAACTGAACTTTTTACAAAACCTCTTTGGCTGAGTTAACATCAGTGACAGCTGCACTGACTTCGCACAGCCTGCCTTCACAAACATGTAAACGCCTTTAATTACACTGTATGAGTTGAGCTTAAACCTGCGTCCCATTGCTGCATCCAGACTGGAAGCAGTGGGCTGCTCACGCATCGCTTTGAAGCTGGTGGCCGATCGCTTGCAACATTTCAGGCTCCAGCTAATTAGGCGATCCTCTAATGTATATACCACCAGGCCACATGTCGACTAATAGTGTTCTTCACTCTTATTGGTCTCTTCAGTTGCTCGCCTGGAAACTGAGAAAAGTTTCTCTCGGGCCCCGCCCACTTTCTGTCACCAGCGGTTATCACTATGGTCACTTCTGGTCGCGTCCAGTGTGGACACAGCTTTGATTAAGAGAGGGTTTTTCATCATTTTTACTGAAGACGCTGACTAAACTCTGTTTTTAAGGTTACGTCCTAAAAAAACTACTTATTTTCATAGAATTTGTAAGAGAACTCTAAAGATGCTCATGGATCCAGATGAGTCTTTGTGTCTGGGTTAAGGCATTGGATCAGACAAGATAACACCTCTACCTGCAGCATGAACCAGGTGTTATCACGGCGCTTTATTGAAAACACCCAGCTGATGCATAAGAGGTGACTTAGTTTGATATTTTTATGAGACTAATAAATGTGCAGAATATCTGGTCTGCCCTCTTGTGAGTCTTTGTACGCGCATCTACTTCATATTCAAAGCCATTTGTTGGAAAACACCAGCACAAATAAAGATTGTTTTGAGATTATGCTCTGCAGAAACAGTAAAGGAAGAAGCAACAGTCAACCTGACCAACAGAAACAGCAACAAGCGGCGCTGCACAGATATCAGAAGCATCGCTCAGCCTCCAGGATTTTTTTCCCCGAACGGCAAAGAGCCAAGAAAAATCCTGGGAGACAAAAACAGCCTGTGTGTGTGTGTGTGTGTGTGTGTGTGTGTGTGTGTGTGTGTGTGTGTGTGTGTGTGTGTGTGTGTGTGTGTGTGTGAGTGTGAGAGACACACAACAGAAAACTTAAAAACAGAAGCGAGCAGATGAGAAAGAAGAAGCGAGAGTACTTGAAATCACAGAGTGAGGGGTGGGGAGGACCTACAGGTGTGTAAGCACTCTGTGACGGTGGTGGCGTCAATCAGGTAGCCCTCACACAGACGACATGTGATGTGGGCGTTGATGTGACACAGCTTTATCTTCCTCGTCAGCATGTCGGGGTTCTGGAGGAGGAGACAAATTTAGCAGTTAGCCATCTTTCACGCTTTCGTCAGAACAGGGTTTTTAATCTTTTGATGCCTTTGAAGAAAAAGTTTTATAGCCTACTGCAGCTATTTAAGCCCTGCTGTTCCCTTCAATTTACCTCCTACCTGAGACAATCCAGGTGAATCACCAAATGCTGGCAGTAATGACTTCGAACTAACGACGAAATCGGCCGAGCCTTTAGCTGAGCATAGCGGCGCTCTCAGACAGGCTGGCAGAACAGGCTGCGGGGGGAGCTGCTCATCTGGTGATTCATGCTTTAACAGAGCTGCACGGGAGCTATGTTGAAAGCAGTGATTTGCTAAACAGAGCTGAGTTTGCGTTGAGTAACAGCATGACTAACTGTGGTTTCACTCTGCGAGGGGCATCTTTAGGGAGTCGACCGTTCTCACAGAAACTCTGCTCGGGTGTTAACGGTCAACTCACCTGTCAGACCAGAAACTTCACTTAGTGGCTGCTAAAAATGTGACTTTAAATCCTTTTAGATCTGTTTAGATTAGTACAAATAAAATTACAAACAAGACAGATCTTACTGGAAAGTTGAAAATTATGTACTAAATAACTAGAGTTTCATCTTTTTTTAATAAATGCTTAAAATTAGGCTAGAAAATCTCAACTGTTCCTACTCCAGTTTAAATGTGTGTCCTCTGTTAAACTACTGTAATCTCCTACAGTTCAGAGCTCCTACAGTCGTCACATGCATAAAGCCTCAAACAGCTGTGTGCTACATGCACACTGCCCCCGCTCTCTCACACACACACACACACACACACACACACACAGGTTCGTTTGCTTTGGGTGGAAACCTTAAGTTTACAGTTGACAGAGTGTCGCCTTGATAAACAGAACTGAGGCTCAATCAAAGATAAGGCGACAGGCAAAAATGGCTTTTATCTTTCCTTCTGATTAAATTTTTTTTTTTTTAAACTTAACTTCAGCCTATTTTGATTACATCAAGCAACACTGGTGACCCCATCTGATCAACTCCACCTGATAATCTTTTATGTAGCATTTGTGTGTCTGTCTGTAAATAGTATAGTATCACAATATTATTACTAGATATATTATATATTATTATTTTTTTTGCACTAACTTGTCTTGTAGCACCTTGGTTCCTGGAGGAACGTTGTTTCGCCTCACTGTGTATTTTTAAACTGTATATGGTTGAAGTGACAATAAAGTTGAACTTGAACTTGAACTTGAAAGGTTTAGAATGAATTCTGATTACACTTAGGTAGGTGTAGGTGTGTCGAATGGGGTCAATAAAATTTGGCTTACGTCCATTGTGGTCCTTAATGTCAACTTAATCATTTATTTATAATAAAAAAAAAGAAAAAAAAAGACAAAAAGCCTTAAACTACAAAACAAGAAGCACTCAGAGAGCTCGAATCTTTTCTAAATATTCATTTTGAGATTGAAGAGATTGAGATTTTAAGTCTTTATATGGTACTATCTATATGTTGACAAAACACCACACTTGTATAGGTCACTTTCATAGTTATAAGGCTTTTTGTGAATTTCTGATAAATAAATCATTAAGTTGACCTTGAATTTCATTTAGCTCTGTCTTGGTTTTGCTGCCTCCACGTGCAAACAATGAGCAAAAGGCATATTCAAAATCCATTTTTATAATCTGGTGGTTCCGACACTGTGTGGCCTTCCTCCACGCCCTGCTTTAGTCAGTCTCATTCAGATCGAGACGGATGTACTGACTTAGTTACAATTGAATTACAGTGGGGAAAACTACCTGGAAAACTACCTGAAAAGCTTTATTTTTGTTTTTTAAAACTTGCTCTGATCTCCACTGTCACAGATCGTTTTTAGAAGAGGATGTCTGAGTGGCATCTTTCTCTTTTATGTGACTGGATCTAGCCCTTCAGCCTTGAAGAGTCACCCTGAGGAGACCCAACACTCTATACATGTTTTTATGGTTTAGTAAATTTACCATAAGGATCAAATGTAATTAATATGCAAAAGTTGCAATATTTCCTTCCTGACAGATAAATCAGAGACATAAAGGTTGACAACAGCAGACTGACTGCTGAGGCCAAATGATCAGATGTGCAACAACCAGTAAGGATACCTCAGATAATGGCCAGCTGCACTCAGTGAAGGAGACAGTGAGACAGCCAACATTCATTATTTAGAGGCTCAAAGCTGCTCAGAAATCCTTCCTGAGTGTCAGACCGATTCAAGAGTCTCCACACCAGGATGGAAAACAATCAAAAATGTTCCTCAAAACATCAGGTTTTCACACAAGTTTAGAGACATTTAAAGAGTTCGTAATGAACAGCACTTACTAATGATAGAAGAAGTTTGTGGTAAGATAATAAATAAAATATTTTTGATCAAAGGTAAATACTGAATAAAATTTTTCTAAATTTGAAACTTTATATTTTAGCTAGCACAATATTAAACTGAACATCTGTTATTTATAATTACTTCTGGGGGGGGGGAAAATAAATAAGTAATAAACCAATTTTTCAGGCAGAAAAGCAGTTTGATGCAGAATCAAATGTTTAAGTTCATTACTAAATAATAAATATGATGTTAATTTATCCATTCAAATCTTTAGCTGCCTCCCAAAATGTGAACTTTTCAAGTAAAGCACTGAAAAAACACCACCGGAGTGAAACCTTTTCAGTTTCTTATTAGGCCGGAGGTTTCCAAATGTTGTGCAGTAGTTTGAACTACAGTTTTTCACAGGACTGGATAGTCAGATGAAGGCACATTTCTAGAGCTAACTGTAAATCTACTAAATAAACACCTGATTCAGGAGCTTGTTGAACCACTTTTAGCAGCAATACATTGAATTAATCATTTTCTTTATGATTTTATCAGTTTAACACATCACTGTGGAGGAATTTTGGCTCAATCGTTTTTCCAATGTTGCTTCATTTCAGTGAGGTTTGCATTCATGCGCAGCTCTCTGAATGTCCAACTACAGCAGCTCAGTCAGGCTGAGGTCTGTTCTGTTGTAGATCTGCTGCTGTGCTTGGGATCATTGTTCTGTTATACGACCCATTTTGGGCTAAGCCTTAGCTTTCAAGCAAATGGAAGATGAGCTCACATTTGACTCTAGAATACTTTGGTACACACAGGAGTTCAAAGTTGACTCAATAACTGCAAGGTGCCCAAATCCTCAGCCCTCTCATCGTGCAGACGACTGGTGTGTCTTTGTGCTGATATGCTGTCTTTGGTTTTGTGCATCATGGACAAACGTCTCCACTTTGGTCCAGAAGTCTTGTAGTTTGTTCAAATTCAGCTTTGCAAACCTAAGCCGTACTGTCATTTTCTTTTTAGAGAGAAGAGGCTTTCCTTTCAGACCTTCAATACTTGTTCAGACTTTTTCCAATCGTACCGTCATCTGCTTCAACCTTTAGGAGGATACCAAGGCCTGTACAGTCTGAGATGTAGCTCTCCATTTTTTTCCTAGTTTCTCTGAGCAATGCACAGTCAGACCGTGGGGGGAAATTTGCTGGGACATCCGCTCATGGGAAGAATTTTGCGAGTTAATTTAACATGTGCTTTTGTTAAAGTAAATGGTAAATGGACTGGTTCTTATATAGCTCTCTATCTGAACGCTCAAAGCGCTTTACACAACTCGTTCATTCCCATTCACACAAGCACTTTTCTGCGTTTTTAGTGCTGTCTAACTAACATTCATACACACATTCACACTCTGATGGATGCATCGGAGAGCAACCTGGGGTTAGAGGTCACACTCGCTGACGATGAGTTAATCAAACTTATGTGTCTGCTGCTTGCCTATTAGCAGTAAAGCTGTACATTTTTTTAAACCATACTGCTGTATATAGCTCAAAGAAGAAATTATGATATTTTAATCAAATGAAGGCTATTTTCTGTAAACATGTCAATAAGCGTCCCTTGAAATTTTGGCTCATTCTTCGGTCTCCCTTGGACATAAAATGTTTGAAAACCACTCAAATGCTCAACAATTATTTCACCATTGTTATGAATCATAACACCAAAACAGAACGTTTTTAGAGGACAGTTAATATCACAGGTTATACATAAACAGAAACTGAAAAGATGAAAGGAAAAGATGCTTCCTGTTATTGTGAAAACATTCTAACTTCTTCAAGCACCGATAAACCTCACAGAGCGATTCTTACCCCTAATACCGCCATGCGTCAACTGTGGGTGGTGCAGCAGCCACGTCTCTTCCTGTGGTTGTGCGGCAGTCAGTGTTAGCTGCTCATCCTGAAGAGCCTCTTATCAAAGCCTACAAACACAGAAAGAAGCAGATTTAATATTGTAAATAATAAGTAATTATAGCAACAGGGCCTTGCTTTAATATCTGTGATAGGGCTGCCACGATTTGTCGACTAGTCACGATTACGTCGACTATCAAAATCGTCGACGACTGATTTAATAGTCGACGCGTCGTTTGAAACTTTGTACGATCACAAAAGACTCAGGAATAAGTGGCAGGATTTAAGAGTGTAATAACGGACTGAAACAGAAGATGGCAGCATTGCATGTACAAGGATGTCAGCTACCGTTAAACCCCGAAGAAGAAGAAGAAGAAGAAGAAGCAGCTGTGTCCCAGAATTCATAGCGCGGCCCAGCGCAGTTTCCAACAATGGCGGCAGCTAGTTAGTTTTAATGTTACTCTTATTATTCTTTCTGGGTCACAAAATAAACGTTTAACATATTTTCAGGCGAGAATGTAGCTGTGTAAACCTCAAATATCTGCTCAGTTTATCAGGACACCACATATTTTCAAAAGCGCTCCGACGTTTTCGGAGACGTCTGTTACCCACTAGCTCGTTAGCGAGCCGGGGGCTAGGCTCACTAGCGCCGTGAGAACACCGGACTCCCCGCAAATCGTTTTCAAACCCACCGCCGTCTTTCGCTACTCAGGTTAAATATATATGAGTCACTTAGATAACTTAAAATGTTATTGTTTGGCTTTTTTTTTTTTAGTATTTTATTTGTTCCTGAGTAAATCAGTTTGGCTGAGATTAAAGTTATAGTTTTTACACAGCTGAATAAACGTCAAGCAGACAGCTGATTATCAGAAGTGTGAGATGCTCCAGAATATACTCCAGTGTCCTGTTATATTTTAGATAGCAAGGAGTTTATTAATCTTCACCGAAACAATCTGCAAATTTCATTAAAATTCAATAAACTATCATCTTGTCTTTATTTTTAGTTAGCACAGACCTTAAACACTTAAAGCTGTAAGCTAATGATAGTTATATGAGAGCAGATGCTGCTGGTGCAATAAGCTGTAGTTTTACGTCCAGTGGATGATGATCTGATTAGTCGACTAATCGCAAAAATAATCGGTGACTAGTCGACTATCAAAATAATCGTTTGTGGCAGCCCTAATCTGTGAATCAATTCACCTGATTTTGATGGTTTAAAAGATCATCAGTGTTTTATATATGAAAAAACTGTGAATAAAATATCAACCATCTACCAGCACGGCTGTGGTTCCTACAGGTCTCTAAATCTGCTGTCAGATTTTAAGCATCCATCCTTCTGTTAACTTGAGCTGCTCTGCATAATCATAGAGCCAGAGTACCAGATATTTAGCCTAATAATTATTTAGATTTTTAATTATTAAAATAACAGCTTTATATTTGGTTGTGGTTTACTGAAAAACCAAAGAAAGAAAGCCACCCACAGTCAAAACACTCTGGAAAACTACACATCTCAGTACCACCCACACGCCACAGCGACTGCTCGGCCAGAGGGAACACACACACACACACACACACACACACACACACACACACACAAACAAAGCAGGATTGACTGAAACCCCGCTTTAGTTTAACATTGCACAGCGTTCGTGAACGTCACCGTCGTCCTCCACACAGGGAAAGCAGCCATGCTGCAGTGACTGGCTCTGCCGCCGCTGTGTGATTCATCACCTAATTGTAGGAGTCCAACCACACCAGTCACGATGGGCGAACACACACCACCCCTAACACACACATACACACTCACAGCTTCAAAAGAAACTGCCTTCAACGGTGAGTCTGCCAGCCTTCCTCTGTCTGCTCATCAGACCATGAAATTAGCCCAGTTAGTCGACAGAGATGACATGCGGCGACGGTTGCTGAGGACACACACACACACACACACACACTGTATGGCGGCCTGTTACAGATCGGCAGCACGTCGATGAGATTCACACACATGTTACAGTCACATGACATCCAGCAACCTTTCTGTGATGTAATCTTTGATATTTCTTCAGACGTTGGGTTGAGTTCAGAGTTTCCAAAGCCTGAGATGACCCCCACCGGGAACACACATAAAAATAGCTTTAAAAAATAAAAAATACAAATAAAAATAGAAATGAGCTTAAAAAGGAACCAGCATGAAACATCATTTTACCCTAGCCTCATCATTTGGCACAATATGTGGATGACTGTTAAATGTAAAAATCCACCAGCGCCTTGTGTATCTACTCCTGTGGTGGATGCTCAGACTTAATAGTTAGGTCAGTAGAGGTACCGATAAACTCTGTGAGCCAAAAGCTTAAACTTAAGACTGCTGTAAACACCATGTTCATGACATTTTGTTCTTCTTCTTTGTTCGTCTATTACGTCAGAGTGAAGATATCCTTTATATGGTTTTCTCAGAAAAATTGCTGCAGCTTCAAGTTCAAGGGCAGCCAATTAGGAGAATGATGGCTTAAAGGCAGGTGTGGGTTATAGTTATATTGGGACTCAACTATACTCTGTTGCAGACCCGAGGGCCTAGTAGTCCTTCCTGTAATACTATACATGCCTATAGAGACAGGCATGCAAACATCTGACGATGAAATTTGCATCCCACAGTCCCTACTGCTCCGTGGATACGGAAATTATAATCCTGGCCTTGCCGGCACCAATTTATGAAGAGATATATATTAAGCAGAATTGAGTTCAGATTATTGGTGGAGCCCTAGTCCTAGTTTCTCATGCAGCCTCTGGGAAAATTAATTGCCCAACGCTGATTTAAAGGGATGCAGTAGGGAGCTAAAACAAATTGTTCAGCAGAAAGACTGACTGAGTGTCTCCATCATGCAACGTTATCAGATAAATGAGGCTCATTTGTCCCATTTTGAGTCCAATAATAAACACATAGGAATAAAACTCTCCTTGAGGCATGTCAGCTGCTTTGAAATACACATTTGTACACCTGAACTTTACATTTCAACATAAGAGACTCTCACTTTAATGTAATGTTATATAACATTACAGGCTTCCTGCCAGTTTTGAACCATCATGTTCCCAGAGGTGTTGGATGTAGTGTTGGTCATTTCTTCCACACAAGCCCGATAAAAACTGCTTCTTTGTAGCCGAATGCGCACTGCCGACACTTTCTAAAACTTGTCATTTCTTGCTTTACCTTAAGTGACTAATTAGGTATTTAAAACTTAACAATTATTGGCCCATAGCAGCTCTAGTATGCTGAAGCATCAAGACATAACTGATTAAAAACAGAAGAGGAAGTGTCCACAAACTTCTGGCACTGCAGCGTGCATGTGAGATTAGTTTGCAACCTCTAAACAAAACAATTACAAACCTGTAGCAAAGTCAGTCTTCCACATCGTATTGGAAGAACACGCATCTGTATTCTTTATGAACACGCTGTTCTGAGATCACGTCTTTATTTGGACAGCATAGGGGAAAAAATACCTTCAGGATGTCAGAGCTTTGCTTTGAAATCATATTTGACCATCTATGTCTGTCTGTGGGATGGAATAGAGATGAAATATACAGTATATATAAAGCGTACCACAAAACAAACCACAACTGAGCTCAGCTCAGTTCAGTGCCAACTTGAGGCCGCTGCATTCAGGGTCATTTAAGGATACCAGCTATTTAAAAGCTGCAGAAAGCAGCACAAAAGGCACAGCGCTTCTACCATTATATTAGAGACACTTCCACCATTGTCAACTATCAGATAAAAGCAGCATCCTGGAGGACAAGTGGGTAAGACACACAGCTTTTAATTGCAACTACCATTATCAAATTCATGAAAGGTCTCTGATGCATTTCAGTCTCCTCTGTGTCTCAGCTCATTTCCTGCCCGTCTCACCTGTCAGCAGCAGAGGTGGGAATCACAGTGACTTACAATCTGATACCATCATTTCACATTGCCCGCTGAATTATGCATTTATTCACCGCGTCATTGTTTCAGTGTGTGCACCAGTGGTGTTCGGTTTGAACGAAGCATCAGCTTTATTAATTAGTGCCACACTACAGGCATCTGGCAACACAGTAACAATCTGATACCAGGGGTAATTTGGTGAGCTGTAGGTCACATCGGGCGATACACATATGTTACACCCTGGACAGGTCGCCAGTCCATTTAGTACTCAGAGCAACAACTGCTCACCCCTGAAGCCAATTTAAAGTCACCAGTTAGGCTAATGTCTTGGACTTGGGAGGAGGCCAGAGTACCTGGAGAGAACCCACACAGGCACAAGGAGAATATGCAAAGAAATAGAAAGGTTCTACCCAGCCAGCAGGTATAATGTGATTCTCCTAAATTATTTGCAATATAGTTTCATTTCAGCTTTCCTGCATCTCAGTTTCACTCCAATGTGTCCTCACACATAAATCTCACGTGGAGTGAATCTGACTGGTGAAGTGAAATAATCAAAAAAATCAAGCTGACATTACCACATTAAGATTACTGCAACCACAATACAGCATTGTGCTTGCAATGCTTCCCGACAAGGGTTATGAGCAAATCTGCTGGGCTCCATGGGGTCTTAGTGACAAAAATGTTGTCATCAGGTAGTGAAAGTAGGATTCTGTGCATGCCTGCCAGGTTTTACTGACCGCTACAGCGTACCAACCATGGCAGTCCTCAAAGAAGTATAGCAGGAATAACTGGTCTGAGTCCACAACAAACTATAGGCCCTGTTTTACAACAACCCTAAAGTGAGAGCAAGAAACACCAACACAGAAAGACTCACTATGACCACAGTTTGTGTTTAAATTTAATGAATAAATAAATATACTGCAAACATACCAAGAAAAGCTGTTGGTATCAGAGGTGTGAAATGCCTCCTAATTGCCAACTCTTTGCTGTTGGCTTCCTTCATCACTATACTCCTTTTAGCTTTATTTAGGCATAAACAGGCGGATATGAGCCAAATATCTGCGGTGTATCCCTAAATGATGCTCTGAAAGCTTTTCCTGACTGCTTGACATTCAACCCTTAACCTGTATTGAAAAAGAACAAACTTCACTTAGTTTTTCTTCACCCTCATTATTCTGAAGTCATGAAGTAGTGATTCAGAGAGGTAATCTGTTCATGGTGTAGAAAGTCTGCTTCAACACATTCACAGTAGATATAAACACAAATAATAACAGCTTCCTTTTTGCCAGGAGAAAAGTAAATAACTTTTTCTGTCCGTCATATTGAAAGGCTTATGTGCACATTATATTTGCTAGAATCACAAAGAGCCATACGATATCCCACTTTTAGGTAAAACAATACAGCAACAGAGGCTAACCAGGGGGAAATTGTTCCTTTGGCAGCATTTTATCTACAAACTTCATTTCCTGAAGTCTGTAATTGTTCTTGTGATTTGCCACATCAAAGTTCCTGCTGCCTTTTCACAAAGAGATGTGAAAATAACTTCCAATATTGCACTTTTTGCTCTTACCCACTTTTATTTTCTCCTGCTGTCAGTCAAACGACCCCACATGCAATTTGCAAGAGGCTGCGGTGCACAGATGTCTCAGCCCAGCAACAAAAAGTGCTTCACCAGACAAGACTAGGTACACCGTTTAAGACTTCAAATGTTCTGGCACTTTAAATTTAACACATCAGGGCTCAAAAAGTTGTCTATTTTATAAATGTATTGGCTCATACAGCATCTCAGAATACTAAAAATGAAATCTCTTACACCAATCGCCCAATCTGGTTCTGCCTGAGGTTTCTTCCTCTCAAAAGGGAATTTTTCCTTCCCGCTATTACTAAAGTGCTTGCTCATAGGGGTCATATAATTGTTGGGTTTTTCCTCTCTATGTATTATTGTAGGGTCTACCTTACAATATAAAGAACCTTGAGGCAACTGTTTTTGTGATTTGGCGCTGTATAAATAAAACTGAATAGAATAGATCCATTAGAATTCAGTACCACGTGATGCACGCCCCATGACGTCATTTGTATGGGACACAAACAAAACACAACAATGGAGGTGGTATAGCTGCTGCTCGGTGCACGGCTTTTTGTCAGACTCGGCGACCATAATGTTGGTTTTTGTGGAACTGGCCAAATTCAAATATGACAGTATTGATTTTTCATGAAGGAGTCGCCCTTATGACTCATCAATTGGTGGCATGCAATCTGCTGGTGTCACTTTTTCAGATCACCTCAGATTGCTTGGAACCCCGTCTGAGTAGGTATTAAAAAGTACCCGGTACCAGGTGCTACCACCTGATGGAAAACCCTAAAACTAAAAGTACTCGTGGAAAAGGCCTGTTTGTCTAATTTATTTTAGAAACAGTTAAAAAACATCAATCAAAGAAACATCAAGCACATCTGAGAAAGTTCATCTTTAAAAAACAAAAAAATGACTGAAACAACTAAAATGACAGATGATAGTTAGTCTAAATCTTTCTTTATGTAGAAATCACTTCTGTTACTTAAAGAAACTCTGATACTGAGTAAGAACGTGAGATGAAAGTAAAAGTAGCAAATTATGTGGCTCCGTTCCCACTCTTATTTTCTTTTTGGAGTGATTCACGGTGAGACCATCAACATCATCACAGCCTCCCACTCAAACCTGTCCAACAGAAACTTTTTGCCACAAGAAACTCACATTCACGCCAACGGCGCTCTCCTGAAACCAGTCGCTCTGGTTTTTCATTAGCCACAGAAACGACCACATGAGGCTGATCACAGCACTGTTTCTCCCCCTTGAAAACAGACGTCAAGGCAACAGTTTTAATTTGTGCTGGCGATATTCATCTATAGCTTAAATAAAAAGGTATTGTTGCGATGAAGGCATCTTCGTATGTTCACTTCCAGTCTTTATCAGAGATCAATTTTAAATGATCTCTGATGATAAATCTCAAACATGTAAGAACATCTCCTGTGAGGAGGCGCCACAAACAAAGATTTATTCAAAGAAAGACCACACTCCCAGAGGTCTTTACACTGCAAGGTAAACCTACCCTGAGGGACAGCGAAGCTGAAGGGGAGGCAAGGAGAGCGTTATGAGACAAAGGAGAAAAATGAGGTGAAAGACTTTGAGCCTGTCTGAAAAGCATGTTTAGCTCACCACAGAGACATTACTGTCAAAATATAGTTTCATCGCCTATAATTCATGTCAAAACATATTTTTTAAAGCTCCTTAAATTAAAATTTGTTCCTCTAGGCAAAATACAGTCAATTCAAAACATTTCAGGGAGTCATTTCATATCTTTGGAGCTGTTGTGTAACAGCTTGTAAGCAAAGCCAGCTGCCTCAAAGGGGCAGAAATAGCAATGCAGGTGAAATTTCAGTGTGCCGACTTTCGGTGAAGGTCAGAGGTTTTTTTTTTTGACCCTCTTGACCCTTGAGAGAAACAAACTGAGCCGACCAAATGACATTTCACTGCAGCAGGTTACTTGTTACAGTCTGCCAAGTGCCACCTTTATGTCATGTGGTGAATGAATAATTTGAGCAGAGTCAGGAGGAAGACGACCATCATAAATGATCCAAACTAAACATGTTTTTAGAACGATTTCAAAAATATACACAGATATATGGAACGATTTTCTTGTTTGCATTCATTCACTTTAGTGATATTACTGTTGCCAGGCATTATAAATCATGTGCAACTCTTTCCTAAAAACCCAGACTCACTCACACTATTCAAAAAGATGCAAGTAGATTAAGTCAGGCTCTTAAAGGTTGCCTGGAGCTTTTGTTTCTAGATCACCTGCCTGCTTTAGCTTTTGTTTGGCTTCAGCTCTCCATCCTTCTCCCTGTGGAGAAGCACTCATGTCGCTCGGGTTGCACCATGAGACATCTCGCAGTGGACTTGTGCCCTTGTGAGATGGGTTTTGCAGTCAAAAACACCCACTAGTCAATTCCTAAGGTAATAAAAGCAAGTTCCAAGATTTTAACCTTACATCTAAACCTGAGCAGAAACCACTGCAGACGCTTAAAGGGGGGGGGGGGGGGGGGATAAGAGAAAGTTTGAGAGTTAAAAATCTTCCATTTTGGACAAATTGAAGGCGATTACTTGATGCTCTAGACAGACAAGAAAATAGTGCATTACAATAACTTAAGTGGGAAGAGATGAAGACATGATGGGCATCGCCAGTTCACTCTTTGAGACAACTGTCTGCAATTTTGCAATTGCAATTTTTATTTATTTTTTTTTTTTAAATTGTAAAAAATGAGAGCAGGTCAGATTTAATGTGAGCATCAATGATAATCAGGCACACTGCTATTTACTATCTAACCATTAACTAACCATTATCCAGTTTGGGTTTACAGAACGGTACAGCAGAATGTCGTCGACATACAGATCATAAGAAATGGTTTTAAAACTCATAGTGTGACCTACTGGGAGACTATTCAATAAAATAATAAGTAAAATTAATAAGTAACAAGGCACTTAAACCACATCTTTGTGGAAACCTGCATAGCGATACAGCCAACATCTGGCCAAAAACTACCCAAAAGCCAGGAATTAAGCGAACCACTCCAAACACACCAGAACAACAGGACAGATAGGTCGGTCAACTGGTTGCTAGGCCCATTAAGGCCTTGATGATTTCAGTGGCTGCATGAAAATAATGTGAAGAGGGGATTAGCAGTGAAAATAGAACTTTTAGCAAAGAAAGGGGTATTTCTTTCCTTTGACAGCATTATTTTGGACATTAAAATGTGTTTACTACCAGCAAATCTTCAATTCTTACTCAGTAAAAGTAACAAATCAGATCTGACCATCAAATTAAAAGAGTCAAAGGTTGAGAAATATTTTTCCTGCTACTTTTGAACAACCTCTAGACCACAGAGAAAAGCTGTGTTATGACACAGCATTTCAAATTCGAGTGGCGTTGGTTGTGACCACAATGGGTGATCCTCAGTCTACTGCTGCATCGCTGTTTCCAAAAGCTTAGTGTAATATCTGCAGAGGGTTTCAGAAACAACACACCAACTGCTCATGTGGAACCAGGTAATAAGGGGAACAATTTTCTTTCAGAATGCAAACCATGACTCTAAATACTTCGATGAATTTTCTGAGTGGGACAAAGACAATTCCCAAACACTACAGCAAATGGTCGGGGGGGAAAGATAAGCTAGGTTTTCTAAGGCAAGTAAAGAAACAAAACAAACAAAACAAAGCTCATCTAAATAAAAAAGAGAAAGAAAAAGAAAGAAAGAGAGAAAGAAAAAAGAGAGATCTAGGCACCAGTGAAGTGTGGGGCTGTCTGCATGGCAACTATTGGACAAGTTACAGAAAGCCACAGAAAGCCCAACAACCAACAGTCCCCAAGTGAA
Organism: Diplotaxodon limnothrissa; assembly: GCF_057381915.1. Lineage (NCBI taxonomy): Eukaryota > Metazoa > Chordata > Actinopteri > Cichliformes > Cichlidae > Diplotaxodon > Diplotaxodon limnothrissa. The sequence continues at coordinate 9,190,343 of NC_140597.1, read as the reverse complement.
AAACCCAAAAGACTCAGAGAGATCATGCAGCGGGCATGCAGTAAAATCTACGAAAAATCTCATGATTTTACTTCCTCCAGATATTTCTTGTCCAACAAAAGCTCTTTTTATGTCATCCTGGATTCAACTGAACTAAGCAGCAAGTTAGTTTGAGCTTCAGGGAGGTCTTCTAGGGAAAGGGGTGCACTTGATCCGAGTAGTAATAAAAAGTTAAAAGGATAATCATTTCATCCCGATTATTTTGTTTTCAAGATTACTGGAAGCGAAAAATCATAACTGAAAATAAAATCTGATTAATCACCCAGCCCAGCTGATGAGTATTAGTGGATGCAGTTTTAAAACCAGTTGCTCTGGACAGATGGGATAAACTAGTTGCTTCAATAAGGTAATTAATAATCATCGCTGCAAACTTGATGAATCTATTTGACTTTAATGGCTTTCCTTAACAAAGTCACTAGTAAAAAATGTAATTTTATCCCCTCTTTGGGATAAATCATTGTTTTCTTATCTACACACACGGATTTTTTTTTGTTGCTGTCGTTGTTGTCATTGTTTTAAATTGCAACAAGACATTTCTTCCTCCCCACAGCAGCTTTACAGCTTCCAGCGCACTCATTGATTTTGAGCCACTATTATAATGCAATTCACACTCAGCAATGCAGCCAAGACTTAAGATTAACAACGTTTGCAGTCAATCATGAGCCGAACAACTGGCTCAGTAGCTAATAAGTACACAGAGAGACACACACACTCTCTCACACACACTCTGGCATCACAAAGAGCCCCTGTTGGCCTGCCTGTGGGTATTGGAGTGTTTGGCCTCGGTATAAATTGGCCGCCAGCTGGAGCGACGGACACTGAAGGCCTGCATCAGTGGACGGAGCCAGGAGGAGAGGCCTCTGCTTGTTGTGGAAGCTCGGGCCTCATTTCAATACACACACATAGACACAAACACATACACAGAGACTAAAATCCACACAAACTACACAAAAATGGAAAAGCACTCTTGCCTGAGTATTCACACACTTGCACACACATCCACCGTCACACACACACTTATTGTCTCCTCTTAATTCTGTTTGATGGCCCTCAATCCTCCAGCCAGTACTCAGTGCCTGGGGAAATCAGTCAGACAATAGACGGGATCCAAAGAGAAGCAGACTGCAGCAGGCCAGGAGGCTGTATGGGCTGCCAGGAAGCAGCAACACTTGAATAATTGAGCTCTGAGTTGAGGTTGTGAGGGCCAGCGGTGGAGTTATTGAAGCTAATATGCAATTTGCCCCACAGGTCAGACACAAAACAGAACAGATCCTAAGAACAGAAATAGCTGGAGCTTGAGTAATCCAAAACAGTTACTGAAAGTTTTAGAAATTTTACGTTTATGCTTTTAAAGATGCGGTTGTTCTGAATTTCCTAAGCACAGAGAAGATCCTTCCTTTTTACTTCAGACTGGAAAGAGCGAGGAGTGAGATGTGGGGGGCTGAGTACACTAAGTCTTTCCCAGAGGCAACGTGGAAAAGAAACCGATATTCACATGTCTGATCGCGGTTACAGCATCCCACTTCTTTTAAGCAGGTCTGGCACAATCATTCACTTTGCCATGGAGAGAATATTTCTCACCTTGCTTTCTAAAATGTTCCTGGACACTACCTACACACCAACTTGAATTAACTTATATCTAATGAATATTGATCAAACTGGCGATTATCTCATGAGTAAAAAAAACAAAAACAAAAACAAAAAACTAACAGAAAGATACTTAGTATGGGTTTTACTGCAACATTACACATTTCTACTTTCCTTTTTAACACTGGAAAAGCTAATAGTGGAGTAACTTCAAAAGAATCTCCTTTATAAATGACATAAACAATTCACATTATTAAAAGAGCTGCAAATTATTACGCAGCCCTACTGATCCAGATCTCCTAGTTGCAGCTGTAGAAATTATTAACTACCATAACTAAAACAGCTCTGTTAGCCTTTCACATGCAGATCAGTTCTGCTCAACTGAAAACAAGTCAGCATTTTGTGAAATCTGGCAACCTTTTACCGAGATTAATTTAATGAAAACATTAAAACGAGACTAATTACTAAATTAATTGTTTTTGGGAAACAAAATTCATAACTTGTGCTAAAAAAAAAGCCCTTTTGTCGTATGGTTTACAAATTGTGTGGGGTTCTACATGAAGCCATCTTCAAAATAAACATTTCAATCTGATCTTTTTTTCTGGGCCATCTTTGACTTTGGTTAAAAACTGGTTTCTAACCAAAGTTGGGGTGTCTGTCTGGGAAACCAATGAACTGTATATAAACGATGGACTTTCCAGGTCTGAAAAACAAAACCAATTTAAAAGTATGTTAAATTTGCATGCTCTTTATTGACCAGCAGGGGGTAACTACTCGGGAAGCAAAAATAGGTCTGACAGGATTGAAGTATGTGGGAAAATCAGCTCCGTTTTCTGTGGCCTCTGTAAATACTGGTGAGTTTGTCCTAGTTTGTCGTTAGTCTTACTGAATAAACCATGTTCTTTTAAAAAAAAATAAATAAAAAAATAAAAAATTGTGATCTTCAATCGATAGCTAACCGAGACAATAGCTAGCCGAGGCGATAGCAGCAAACTCCCCGCACATCGTTTTCACCCCACCCCAACCCCCGTGGTCTTTCGCTACTCAGGTTAAACATGATATATAAGTCACTTAGATAATTTAATGTTATTGTTTGGCTTTTTTCAGTGTTTTACTTGTTCGTGAGTAAATCTGTTTGGCTGAGATTAAAGTTATAGTTTTCACACAGCCGAATAAACGCCAAACAGAGAACTGATTAAACAGAAGTGTGAGATGATCGGGAATTTATGTCCTGTTATATTTTAGATAGAAAGGAGCAGACAGCTGAGTTTATTAAACTCCACTGAGACAGCGGTGATGCAAAACTGAAGGCTAGACTGTCCAATTTCACAGCCGCTCACTTCCAGCCTACCCGACCTTTGGAGGACCTGGCCCACGTAGACCGCGAAGGCCGGGTCTTCAGGAGGATGCAGCCTATGAATTTGTACACCCCTATTCTTGTTCTTGTTAGGTTTCTGCAATGATGCAAAACATCCTTTTCTTGTTTTTTTTCTTAAAAAACAAAACAAAACAAAAACCTCCTTTGCTTGAGGAACTGTCTGAGAAGGTCAGAGTGATACAGCTATTGATCGTAGGACCTGATGCTTTCAGCTGAGAGGGCAAGCGAAACAATCGGTAAGCCAAACATAGAGCTCCTCTGTACTTACACGAAGGACCTCACATGGTTTCTGCAAAATTCAATATCAGGGAGAGACAAACCACCCAAAAATCTGTGTCAGGGCATGCTTTGGAAAAGATTTAGATGGAGTAGTTTCATGTGTGGAGATAAACAACTATTTCTTGTGTGGACTCACAGTATTTTAATGGCATGCAACAGTTATAATTGGGATCCTAGAATGAGAAATAAGTAGATTACAGTAGCAGCATTAACTGGACTGGTGGTTGGGTTTTTTTATGACTCTAGCTCCATTGGAAGAAGAAAGACCAATGACTAAGGGTTTGCACAAACCAAAGTATACTAATGCCCCTGCAGGGAGCTTCTGAAGAATGTTTAAACGATTTAACTTTGCCAACTGGGTTCATTATCTAGCTTCTTGAAGTAATCAAACACACGCGCTACTGAGGAGCATGCAGTGATCCCGCTGTGCAGACAGAGACACAGACACTGGCCTACATAAGGAGACTATTTCAAAGAGTAAACAGTCTTAATATCCAGAGGCTGAGGACACACAGCCCACCCCGGCGGCACCGAGACAAAACAGATAAGCTTCAAGTGAGGCTTTAGAAATCATGCTTTCCACTCCCTGCTTCTCTCTGTCCCATTTGCTTAGAAAAAAAATATAGTTCTTGTGTTTACATCATCTTACATCAGCTAATGTCAAGAGAATTACCTGTTCAGTTGGGTTATTTAAGATGCTGACTTTAATTATGGATGTTCCTGGCACATAATTTACTATGCGTTTAAAGAGGTGGGGGGGCGATGTGATTATCAAGTAATCTAAAAGTCAAAATGAAACAGAATTTAGTCTATAAGGACGACGTTAAACACTGTGCAAACCTAGCACCTGACCTTTAAGCGCATTCTTTAAAATCATATTTTAAATTACGCCAAAATGTGCAGCCACGCATATTTGCCGACATAATGCGCACAGCGACTAATATTAGCAGTCCTAGCAGCAGGTTCAGATCCACAGCAGTGATCTGCCAGTGCACTCTCTCAGAATCATCATGCACTCGCATGTATTTATGCTTTTTCCCCAAAAAGTCTTAAGTTTGCAAACTGTTGCTCTCTTTATCTCTCTGAGTTTCTGTACTGGATTATCATGAAATATCATTAAAATTGTCGAAAATTGTCGTGCACACGATCGTGCGTTGGTGTGATTTTGCTTATGCATCAAAAACACAGTGGTACACACTGTAGGATATGATATCCAACTCTGCGCATGGTGAGCATAAAAACACCATAAAACTCGATGTAGACTTCTGCTGGAAATCTAGATCCTAACTGGCATAGTAACTGGAAATTCATCCCTACACTGCAACCTTCCACGTCATTCGAGTTGTTGTGGTATGTGTCGACGAGATGTGTTGCTACATTACTCCAGAGGTGGAACGGATGGGTTGCTTATTTGCACGGCTGTCTCCTTCCTTGTTTGAATCTTCCTGTCAGGGGCAGCCATCGTCTTTCAGCAGCTAGCTGCTGGTCTGGTGTTACAGTGGCTTGCAAAGATTTTTCTTTGCAAGATCTTATTGGAATTCCACGTGAAAAACCAACACAAAGTGGTGTACACGTGAGAAGTGGAACGAAAATCAGACATGATTCCAAACATTTTTTACAAATAAATAACAGCAAAGTGGAGTGTGCGTAATTATTCAGCCCCCTGAGTCAATACTTTGGCAGCTGTAATTGCAGCAAAAGGTGGTTCTACAGTCTTTTAGGGTCTGTCTCTACCAGCTTTGCACATCTAGAGACTGAAATTCTTGCCCATTCTTTGCAAAACAGCTCCAGCTCAGTCAGATTAGATGGACAGCGTTTGTGAACAGCAGTTTTCAGATCTTGCCACAGATTCTCGATTGGATTTAGATCTGGACTTTGACTGGGCCAGTCTAACACATGGATATGTTTTGTTTTAAACCGTTCCATTGTTGCCCTGGCTTTATGTTTAGGGTCGTTGTCCTGCTGGAAGGTGAACCTCTGCCCCAGTCTCAAGTCTTTTGCAGACTCCAAGAGGTTTTCTTCCAAGATTGCCCTGTATTTGGCTCCATCCATCTTCCCATCAACTCTGACCAGCTTCCCTGTCCCTGCTGAAGAGAAGCACCCCCAGAGCATGATGCTGCCACCACCATATTTGACAGTGGGGATGGTGTGTTCAGAGAGATGTGCAGTGTTAGTTTTCCACCACACACAGCGTTTTGCATTTTGGCCAAAAAGTTCCATTTTGGTCTCATCTGACCAGAGCACCTTCTTCCACATGTTTGCTGTGTCCCCCACATGGCTTATGGCAAACTGTAAATGGGACTTCTTATGGTTTTCTGTTAACAATGGCTTTCTTCTTGCCACTCTTCCATAAAGGCCAACTTTGTGCAGTGCACGACTAATAGTTGTCCTATGGACAGATTCCCCCACCTGAGCTGTAGATCTCTGCAGCTCGTCCAGAGTCACCATGGGCCTCTTGGCTGCATTTCTGATCAGCGCTCTCCTTGTTCGGCCTGTGAGTTTAGGTGGACGGCCTTGTCTTGGTAGGTTTACAGTTGTGCCATACTCCTTCCATTTCTGAATGATCGCTTGAGCAGTGCTATGTGGGATGTTCAAGGCTTGGGAAATCTTTTTGTAGCCTAAGCCTGCTTTAAATGTCTCAATAACTTTATCCCTGACCTGTCTGGTGTGTTCTTTGGACTTCATGGTGTTGTTGCTCCCAATATTCTCTTAGACAACCTCTGAGGCCGTCACAGAGCAGCTGTATTTGTACTGACATTAGATTACACACAGGTGCATGCTATTTAGTCATTAGCACTCTATGGGTAACTGACTGCCACACTCTTTGTGGCTGTAATGTGACAAAATGTGGGAAAGTTCAAGAGGGCCGAATACTTTTGCAAGCCACTGTATAAACATCACAGAACCAAAGCAGCAAGAACTGATAGGGACTAGCTGACAATTATTTGTACCTTTAATATAACCAAATCTCTGGAGACCACTGATTTTAGATGCAATGCACACTTTACACACCGAATAAAGAAATATCACATGACTGAGGTTCCTTAACATGCACAGCTACAATATTGGCAAATAGTTTGTGCGCACTGTTGACACAGACCAAAGCAGATCAAAAGCATTGCAGTTACATTCATCAGATGGTCAGAAACATGACTATAAATGACTGTTTTTTTCTAGCTTAATTTCATTTCATTCATTTCATTTATTTATTCATTTTCAGGCACAACAAATACCTATATTGAACATAAAATACACAAAACAAAAAACAAAACTTGCCTGAAAAAGGAGTGGGACGAAGAAAACTTATTAAATCCCACCCCTATACTCACTCATCAACAAAAAAAAAAACAATAAACTTCCCGCAGCTACGCCCATCATTGCATACAGACCCATCAACAGCCCCGGGCAGATACAAGCATCTAAGCGGCAGCTCGCAACCAACAATTAGAGCCTTCATAACTGAATACAGAATATATAAATTATAAATTGCATTACCACAGGTAACAGGCAGTAATAACTACAAGTAACAGACACACATACATATACATACATATATATCTACACACACAAGTACATATATGTACATACATACGCACACTTTATTTTTTATTTTTTATTTTGGAATCCATACCAGCAATGGTAAGAGGACAGACATTACAGAGCACACTAAAACCCATCATTGAGTATACTGTGACCAGACCAACTGTTTGTAGAGAAATTTAAATCTATGAATATTTTTGCATTGTTTCAATTGTAAACTCAGACTGTTCCAGATTTTCACACCACATACAGACACACAAAAGCCTTTACGGGTTGTTCGAGTTCTGGGTAATTTGAATTCTCCAAAGCCTCTCACATTATAAACCTTTTCTCGAATTTCAAATCTAGTTTGTAAATTTGCCGGTAAAAGTTTAGTAAAAGCTTTATACAAAATTATGGATGTATTGTAATTAACCAGATCCTGGAATTTAAGTAACTTTGCCTGAAGAAAGAATTTGTGAGTATGATCTAGATAACCAGCCTTGTGAATAATACGCAGTGCTCGTTTCTGTACTGTGACTAATGGATTAGTTGTATTTTTATATGTATTTCCCCACACTTCCACACAATATGTAAGATATGGAAGAACCAGGGTACAGTACAGAGTACGAAGTGCATCTTTATCAAGGAATTGTTTCACTTTGTTCAAAACTGCGAGGCTTCTGGAAATTTTGGTTTTTATGTGTCTGACGTGGGGTTTCCATGAAATTTTGTTATCAATTATAACTCCCAAAAATTTGTTTTCACTCACATTATCAATTGGTACACCTTCAATGATAATTGGTAATTCTATATTATATTTTAAATTACCAAAAAACATTGCTTTAGTTTTATTTATATTTAATGATAATTTATTTATGTCCATCCATTTTTTTATTAATTTTAGCTCCCTGTTTACAGTCATTACAAGATCAGTATAATCATCGCTACTGAAAAATATGTTGGTGTCATCTGCGAACAGTATGAGTTTAAGTACTTGAGAAACATCAAAAATATCATTTATGTATACATTGAAAAGTTTTGGTCCCAACACTGACCCTTGGGGAACACCACATGTAATACCAAGTTTCTCTGAATGGTAATGCCCTATGCTAACATATTGTTCCCGACCTGTTAGGTAACTTTTTAACCAGTTACCAGCTTTCCCTCGAATACCATATCTTTCCAATTTATCCAGTAAAATTGAGTGATTGATTGTGTCGAAGGCCTTTTTGAGGTCAACAAAAATACCAACTGCATATTTATTTTTATCCAGTGTATCAGTAATTTCTTCTACTGCCTCAATTATCGCCATTGAAGTGGTTCTTTGCGTTCTGAAACCATACTGACCAACATTTATTATTTGATGTTTTTCAAGGAATTTTTCTAATCTTGAATTAAAAAGTTTTTCTAGAATTTTTGAGAATTGAGGCAGTAGAGAAATAGGCCTATAATTGGTAAAACTGTGTTTGTCATTACTTTTATATAGTGGTATTACTTTCGCAATTTTCATTTTTTTTGGAAAACAACCGGACTGAAATGATAAATTACAGATATATGTTAAGGGACTAGCAATATTCAGAATAACCTGTTTAACTACAGACATATTTATGTCATGATAATCCATTGAAGACTTACTTTTACATTTTAATGTGATATTTATTACTTCTTGCTCATTTGTAGCTGAGAGGAACAGTGAAAAGGGATTTGATAATCTAATTCATTAAAAGTCAGGCGTGCCTCGAGGCTATATCAATAAAAATATGCATTTCTTTTCATGTGCACATGTAAGATAATTAAGACTTTCTCCAGTGGTTCACAATAGCAAACTGTTGCTCATTAGACTTCACCACACTGTTAAGCCCTAGATAACAGCAGAGCTCTGCATCAACCACACCTTTTGGCTGAAACCATTCTTGGCTGCAAACACTGATAACCTCTGCTGAACTTCTGCACTGTGGTTTGAGACTGAAGACAGAGGTCTAAGTTTCTGGCTGTGAGAAACTTTTACTCCAAGAAATCCTGAAGATCAACAAAGTCATAAATACAACTAATGAGGTAAATCAAAGGACAGCAGCTAGAGCAGCTGTTTAAAAAAAAAAGTACATAAATATTTTCTATTCATATAAAGTATTCAATAAAAAGCGCTCAGTGCAGCTCAATTTTCCTCAAGTACAAGAGCATAACAGGCTTAATGAACTCAGATGTCAGATAACATTGTACTTGTCTTGTGATGAATTGTAGCAAAAATATGAAAATCCGATATGCAGCAATATCTTCCAAAAAGCCGGAAAACATCAATGACTTTAAGACAAAAATCCATAATTGTCCTCTTGACAGCCAATTGTGAGGAGTGGATTAATTAGAAAGGTTATTAGGAGAATGAGTGTGCATGAGAAATACACACTGGTATAACAGTGCGACCTTAGCTACATGCTGTGAAGTAGCTCGTCTCTCTCTCAGATACTCATCCTGAGGACTGCCAGCAGCCAACTAAACATTTTGGGGTTTGTGGGGGGTTGGCAAAAAAAATATGACCAAATATACAGCTGCAAGGATTCAGCTCTCTTGCATTTAAGATGAACATCTCTGAATTTTATGTTTCGATAAAATGTACAAAACGATTCTGTTTGCCTGTCTTCGCTTGACTTTTCTGAATAAAAATAACTTACATCCATCCATGTTCTGCATCTGGCACACTCAAACCTCCCTTGCAAATTCTTTGTTGGGATAGAGAGAGAGGTTTCCAAAGTAGCTGAGATATATAATCTTTCTAGTGTGACCCGGGGCCCCTGAAGGGCTAAACATGCCCTAATCAACTCACAAAAGAGGCATCCTATTCAAATGCCTGAACCACCTCAGTAGGTCATTCTGTTGCAGGAGAACAGCAGCTCTACTCTGAGTCATTCCTGGATGGCTGGGCACAGACACCCTTCACAGGAAGCTCGTTTCCATTGCTTGTATCCACAATTTTCTTTTTCACCTTCTGCACTGTTCCACCTGTCAATCTTCCTTGACTCATGAAAAATGAAGCGGTGCTTGAACTTTTCTACTTGACCCAAAAACTCATCCCAAACCCAGAGCAGGCAATTCAGCCTTTTCTAGCTGACAGCTATGACCTCAGAATTGGAAGTGCCAATTCTCACAGCTTTTTAACTGTAAATAATATATAATTATAAGTTACGTATGGTTATCGTACGCAAGAAAATTACGTCCACATTAAGATGCAAATTGCACACTTAACGCTGGGTGGCTTAGACTGCCTCTAATGTACGAAAAGGAGTAGGTTCTGCTAATTGCAGCAGCTCCGACTCGAGCCGTGCAGACAAAGAGAGGAAGCACTTATAGCTGGAGCCTCTTACAGACAAGTTTGAGGCAGGAGATGATCATTTTCAATGCATGACAAGAAGCTGGGAGAAGGAAAGAAGTGATATCACACACCAGTCAGTTCTGACTGCACATTTCCCATTTGTCAGTTAACTTCTGCTTCCTTTTGCTGCTTAGGAAATATGCGAAAGTCCCTTTATGAAATACGGAGGTCTTAAACCCTGACAACAACCTATCCATCACAGTTATCATATTAAAGACCTTACATGGGTTAACAGGGACCCACTACCTAATTTCAAGCTCCCCATTTTCCATTCTAGGTCTAAATAGAGCTGCTTTGTCTTATCTTATACTGTGGCTCAATACATCCACTGTCTTTAACTTTTTTCTGATTGTCTTCCCCTAAAACCAAAAGGTTTAAATACCAGGTCCACATGATCACAGCTGTGTGTCCGATATGCCCGTATTAGTTACATCCTCTCTTTTAGACATTGTACAGAGGCAATACTAGAAGAAAAACTGTCCAAAACAAAACATTTAGGGCAGGCAAAGTCTGAGCTTTTGGCTCATATGGATTACTTGTAGATAAAAGGTACATGGGCTGGTTCTTATGTGGTACTTTTCTACTCTACTTGAGCACTCAAACCATTTTAATTAACGTGTCTCATTCACAAAAACATACAAGCACTTTTTTGTCTACATTAAAGTGCTTTCTAGCCAACATTCACACTCTAATGAATCCACCGGGAGCAACTCAGCATTCAACATCTTGCCCACGATACTTTTGGCACAGAGTCTGGAGAAGCCAGGAATCGAAACTGCTTTACCGCTTGGACCACAGCCACATAATGAGCATCCACTGTAAGACTGTATATGAATAAATAACATAAAAGGTCTTCTTTAAGCTCTAAAACCTTAATTAGCTGCTACCTCTTCTAACCCCAATGAAATTACATTTGCATGCTCACAAGTCTGCATCGATTCCACGGCTTTTGTATAGTGTGGTGTAATTTTCCACTCTAAAATAATCCGGCTGTATTAGAGATGTTGACCTTTGATAAGGAGTTTTCAAACTGTAAATCTTGAACACAAATACAGACAAGGAACTACGCACAATTTGCCCCATTTAGGTTATTAAGTTATTAACATTATTTACATTCTTTACGCTGCTTATTTTTACTCTGTTCAGCCTGAACTTTTGGAATGTTTACGAGGTCTATACTAACACGAGTGGACAATTACATTTATCTTTAGTGATTTGTGTGACATATTATAACTAAGACCAAATAGGCTTAGCATTTCAACTACTGAGTGAGGGGTTTTTTAATGAGACAAAAATCAGGATCTTTCCGAGGTAGCACAGCAGAAAATAAAGTTATTAATCAGAACAATGTCATAGAACAGTTGTGCTGTTAGAAAAAGTAGAGATAAACAACCCAGTTGCTTAGTTTGATTATCACCAGCTGCTCCTGAGAGGCAGAAGAAGAAGTTGGCAGATTACAGTACAGGATCAACATGGCATCACATTAAATAAAGATTTTGTTTATGATAATGGCTGCAAAAATACCAAAACACTATTAACCCAGACTGTATTAGCAGGGTGCCTTCAGACTGCCGGTTGCTGGGTAAACATTTACTGCTACATAAACATGCTCACTTAAATTAACTGCCTGCCACAAGTTTGAGTTTTACATGGCACCCTCGTTCTGTGAGAGTCCTTGGCTCTGAGCACCCACCGCCCTCTGCCCCGCTCAAAATAATCTGTATGAAAGCACAATTAGGACCGAAACAGGCATTCGTCTGGTAGATAAGATCAAAGGATTAGCTTTCATCGCATAAAACTGAGTTCAGATGCAGTTTCAACAAAGAGCAAAAGCCACACACGTTTCACTTAAGACTGAATAATATCATAACGCTATTACACCACAGAAGTGAGTGTGATTCTTTTTGTAGCACCAAAAAGACAGCAGATGTAATTTATTAATAGCAGCAAGTGCATGGTCAGCACTAAACTGCAGCTGAATTTACTCACAGCAGGGACTGTCAATCTTTTTTCCCTCTTAAATAAATATATTTAAATCAGCTGATTTAGCTCTTTCTGCCCTCTCTACTCTGTGGTCTAGAGCCATGACCTTCCAGAAGAACTACCTGATTGCTGATGAACTTTTACTCCTGATGAGTAACCAATCAGCAAGAACAGACAGGCACATTTACACACTACTCAAATACTCAATTACCCAAAAGTAAGGCATCCGATATCACTGTGGCTGAAATAAACATCATCAACCTTTTCGCTTAAGTTATTAGCTAGCATAGTTCCAGTGCCGAATAATGTGCTTTGTTACACAGACATCATCATCATCATCATTAGGGCTGGGCCATATCATATCATTCACAGTAATACCGGTATAATGTTGGGCAACGATAAGGAAATGAAATGTCGCGATAGAATATGGGTAAACCGCGCATGCGCAGTGCCTTTGTTTTCATACGCACATGGCGGAAAAAGCATGGCGGCGGCGGAGAATGAGAAGGGCGAAAGCGGATCTTTGAATGAAACGGATGAACCAGAATTGGTTTGTAAAAATGCTGCAACTTCAGTGGTGTGGAACTGGTTTAGCTTTCGTACGTCAGATACACAACAAAGCCCTATTTTGGTAGCGCATGCTAGCGGGCCATCGTTATTACCGTGTTTTTGGAAAATACAGCACACTTAATATCAATCATTTGATTTTTCTGAAAATCGACAGTGCCCCTTATAATACCGTGTGCCTTATGTATGAATTCTGGTTGTGGTTACTGACCTCAAAACGATTTTATGTGGTACACAGCGCTCGAAAATCTGTCAAATGTTTTAGTACGACTTTGCTAAGCTACGAACCTGCACCGCTTGATGGATTGTCGGAGCATTACGGCTACTGTAGGCAGGAGCCTCGCGGAGTGATACGTACTGTGCTTCAACATAATATTACCGTACTGCGTGTGTAGAACCTCGTTTTAAGTTTTGTGGATATTATACATGGTTATGCTGAGGATGTGTCGGCCAATTTCCACTGGAAATGTCTTTTGGTTAAACTGTCAGCAAGGAATTTGCATTTGCACTGTAAAATTTTTATATAACTTTAAATCACATAAAAAAACAACTGCTTGTTAAAGTGAAAATACATCAATATTTTTGGGGGTTTTTGCACTAATAAAGTTGTGGAGTTGTAAAGTATTTTTGTCTAGTGCCGTTATCGCATATTTTCAAATGTATATCGTGCTAAATATTTTTGGTCATATGGCCCTGCTCTAATCATCATCATCATCATCATTTATTTGTATAGCACTTTAAAAACACACCAGGCAGACCAAAGTGCTGAACAACATAGATCAAAACAACTAACAAAATTAAAAATACAATAAAATTATTAATGAACAGGTTAATGAATAGGTCTGTTTTCATACATGAGGCGCACCGGATTATAAGCTGCATTAAGCGAAACAAAACAGTCAGATAAGTCAAACTTTACTCAAGTCATTCATTCTTCTTGCTTCCTCCACTTCCGTACCATTGATTCATTAATGCTGAATTCTCTTGCAGCTGCTCTATTCCCATGTTGTTCCAGTATAGTAATGACTAACGATTAATGACAGAGCTGTACATTTTAACTTTTTCAATAATCTCTCAGTCAGAACATGGTTTCATGTTTAGGTAAAAACTAGCGAGCTAACTTCCTGCTAACGTCCAACTCTGTTTAATTTAATAAATTCTGTTTTCATGGATGTCTCGATGTTAAACTTAATTGTTACACCTGGTAAAGCAGCAACGCTGATCATTTTGTTAAAGATGAAAGAATTTAGTCAGTTTTTAACTCTTAGTGATGCTGCAGTGTTCGTTTGACTTTGGGACCTGAAGCAGATGGAGTTTTGGACCCAGATTACAGATTTTTGAGCGCCATGTACCACATAAAATTTGGTTCGAGGTCTGTAAGCACAACCAGAATTCATACATAAGGCGTACTGTTGATTTTTGATCAAATTAAAGGATTTTAAAGATACCTTATAATGCGGAAAATACAGTGTATAGTGCAAAATCACAAACAACAGTTGCCTCAAGGTGCTTTATATTACAAGTTAAAGAACCTACAATAGTTTCATCTACAATCCCTGACACAGTAAGGGTTTATGTAAAAAAAGAGGAAAAAACTGATAACCACAGAAAAACAGAATACCACAACAATGCATGCATCTAAAAACAGTAAAGAAAGCACCCAAAAGCACATTTACATGGACAAATAATCCAGATTACGACAGTATGAACACATTATAAAAAAATACATTTTAGGAATTGAGTAACATCATTTGAAGCAGAGCTTTCTTCCCATAACTTGGTGTTTTAGTCAAAATTTTGACTTCAACGTTTTATTCTTTTGCTGGAAATCAGTTCCAAGTATCAGTTATGCGTCTCCTTCATTACTAATAACCACTGTTGGTCAAGTTACTTGAAAAAAGTAATCAGTAACTAATTACTGATTACTTTCCCAAAAAAGTAATCCCGTTACTTTACTGATTACTTATTTTCAAAAGTAATTAGCTACTTAATTACTTTTTAAAAACATGATTTACAACCTGAATAGGTGACAAAGCGATAGATCTTTCAGCCCAATTCTACTTTCTGCCTAATCCATCATATAAAGTGTAATCAAATAGAAAAGTCTCTTTAAAATGTGTTTTATTAGTTTTAATCTTTTAACTTTATGCATCTAGCAAAAATTAAATTATATGCAACATTGTCTGACTGGAAGACATTTGTTTAACATTTAAACCTATTTTCTGCATATTCCGGCATATAAAATAAAATGTTTTTTGTGTTTACACTCAGTCTTTCAAATAGATGCAAGTAAAACACAGCAGAAAATAAATAAAATCAAAGACTAGCGGTCCTGTTGCTCTATTTTCAACTGTATAGCACGAGTGGGGCAGGCAGATGTTTGCCCTGGTGCAGGTGTGCCGCAGCGCTCAGTGGAAGAATCCGCCAGTTTGTCTGTGAATTGCCCATTCCCTGGTAGCGCACTCGGTGCTTCCTCGGAAGTTAAGGGATTTTTTTCGCTGTAAAAAGAAGTTTTCTTCCCATGCAGTGGACAGCGGACGCAAATGTTTTTGTCACTTTTTACAGAATCAAACTCAAAGTGAGGTCAGTACTTCCATGCTTTAAACGCTGTACGCTCATACTCTCTCCCGCACTCGATATATTATCCATTCTTGATCTGCACACAGCTGTTGCCATGAACGTCGCACTCGCTTACGTCACTGTCACAAAAGAATCACGGTTTTAGTAACGCAGTAACGCAGCGTGCTTACGGGAAAGTAACGGTAATCTAATTCCCTTTTTTTGCAATAGTAATCGCCCATCTCTGCTAATAACTGGTACTGGCCATCAAAAGATAATTGATATACAGACATGATATATCTCCAAGTTTAATGCTGTGAGAATTAAACCTGTGATATATATTCTCCCAGTTAGCCAGCTTATTTGTCTTTGGATAAAATAAAACAATTAGCTCTTAAGTGTTGTAATTACCTTACACCAGTCTCTTTTCTAAAGGACTCAAGTGTCAAAATTCACTTAACTCACTCCGTCCGTCTTCAGGCCCCCATCAGAAATGCCACTGCTCTAACAAGCCGACACAGTGCAGGAGTCCTCCACCTACCACTTATCCTGACAATGCCTCAGTGATATACTGCATTTTAAACCTTTATTTACCCAGGGAGGGTTTGCTGAACATGTATTTTCTTTCTTCATAATTTTGCTTCATATTTTCAGTTACACCCAGTTAAGCCACAGTCACCTGCAATTTGCAACTTAACAGCACCAGTGGTGTGACTGGGAGTGGCCTACTTTGCTTAAGGCCACATTAACAGCAGCACTGCTTGTCCATGTCTCCGCTTCCATTCTTACACCAGGAATTATAAACGCGTCTTACAGCTTGAATCGATAACCCTGAGCACTTTAAGCCATTTCCTCTGCTTGCTGAGTTTTATGCTCTTCAAATTACGAATGCATTTCTTCCGGTAGTAAGGAAGATGGGGGCCTTCTTAATCTGCCGTTTTACAGCAGTAGAAATTGAATGTAACGGCCCCCATCATACTGAGAAACTGCAACCGTTCAATAAGACTACTGAGATGGAATAAAGTGAAATAGAGCTACAACCAAGGGTTATTTTTATTATCAATTTACCTTTTGATTATTTCTTAAGAAAGCCTAGAACCATCAATATTTAATTTGCTGTCATAAATAAAAAACTTGCATTTTATACGCCAAATAATGAGACATTGAGCTTCATACAGGTTTTCTCATCATTGACTAAAAAAAAAAAATTTGATCTTTTCGGGTCTAAACTAAACCGACTGCTGTTACGAGCTGCAAATCAAACCGTCACAGATCCAACTGCTCCAAATTATCTCCAACAAACTGCCAGTTTTGGTTGAGTTAGGCCCAAAGAAGTGGAGTGCATCTGTATGTTAAAACTGCATTTATGTAGTAAATACTAAATCAACAGTGACATGATTACAGCTGATTTCCTGTAAGCCTCTGTGTAACTTTGCACATCCGTCTGCCAGTGAAGCCTCATAACCACAACAGGACAAGGGTCACCATCAAACGCTCTGTGTAGCTGAAAAACTGGACGGTGAAACAGCCACAATAAATGTAAAACCTTGACCCAGCAAAAGAAAAGAGAAGGTACAGAAGGTGAAAGGAGAGACTGGCAGAAACTGAAAGCCCAGTCGACCGTTTACGCCATAGAGAAATAACGATTTGGGTTATTTACATTACCTTAAAGCAACAAATTTGTTTACTTACTAGTGTAATGCAACCAGGAGATGCAAACAGGTTAAAATGGAACCAATCTTTGCAACAGAGGCACAGAGGAGAGACAGGAGTCTACTGCCACTTTAAATTTTTTAAATCATTGAGGAAAATGCCCCTCAAAGTCAATCTGAGTGGTTTTGGGTTTCTTATTTAATCCAAGCAACAATCCAAAACCAATAGAAAAAGAGTCCAAAAACCAGAGTTTGCATGAAAAATGACAGAAACTATGGGGAATTTTATATACATATTAGAGATGGCACGATACCACTTTTTTATGTCCGATACCGATATCATAAATTTGGATATCTGCCGATACCGATATGAATCCGATATAGTGTTTTTTAATCAACAAAACTGTTTTTTAAAATATCTTGCTGCATTTTGCAAGTCTGCAAGTTCATACTCAAGTTTAAAACAACAACTACACTAAAGCTATTCTGTTATACCTGTATACAAAAAAAATATTTCATAGTTCAGCAATACTGATCAATCTAATAAACTTAAACCTACACCATCCTCACTATTCTGGTATTTTAAAGAGTACTTAGCGTAAATATTAAGCAACCTAACTAATAGGGTTCCAACTCCCAGCAACAACAAAAATAAATAAATAAAAAATAGGGAACCACCCCTCACGCTCCACCTCATGATGCTTAATCGACGTAATCAACCTTAATTTGATGAAGTGTGAAAAAAATGCACAGAAATCAATTATTTTTCAAGAAATATTAAATAGATTCAACATCTTTCTTCAACAAAATTGCAGACTGCACAGATGGTACCTTCCCAAAGTAAAAAGTACTATAGCTTACTAGGGTATATATATATTAGACTTAATAGTCACTATATACAGTAATTGACTTCTATTCATTTTACATCAAATTAAAACTTTGGGTGTCAGATAATTATTTATTAAAAGCTCGACATTTTAAATGAGAATAAGAAAGAAAAGTATGTCTTTGTGCCCCCTTTTCCCTGTTCATGCCCTATCGGCCCCCCTGGCTAAACTTTGCTAGATCCGCCCCTGCACAGTTACCAGCGTCAGCTACGTAGAAAAAGATCCTGGAGTAGAAAGTAATATTAAATACATTCTAACAACAGCTGATCAAGCTTAAACGTGCTGCTGTTGTTCAGCCGCTGGTTTCCTCTTTCTGGTGCAAAGTGGGCCAAAAACAAACAAGACAGACGGACTCGCGACAGAAAAGCCGATCAGCTGATCATTAAGCAGTTTCACGATTGAAGTAGCAGCAGGAGAGCGAGAGGCAGTCGCTTGTTAAGCTTAACGCAGGAATGCTTTACAAACATTCAGAGATGGACTTACACACTTGCTTTACTTCTCTCGGGGATAACTTTGTCGGAGATGAAATGCCAGGTCGCTAGCGAAGCTCCAAATGCTATCCAGACCACCGACAGGTCCCGCATGCCACAGCCGCTCTATCACGTGATGCATACTGCTCCGACGTGCTAACGTTCTGAGGCGAGTTACGGCGTGTTGCAAGTTTTGTGAGGTGCTTTCGTGATATTTAATGGATCGGATTACATTTTTTATTTTTCTCCGATATCCGATCCAGTAATTTAGGTCAGTATCGGACCGATACCGATACGTAATATCGGATCGGTCCATCTCTAATATGTATTAGAGATGGACCGATACCACTTTTTTATGTCCGATACCGATATCATAAATTTGGATATCGGCCGATACCGATATGAATCCGATATAGTGTGTTTTTTAATCAATAAAACTGTTTTTTAATATCTTGCTGCATTTTGTATAAGTTCATACTCAAGTTTAAAAACAAACAAACACTGAAGCTATTCTGTTATACCTGTATGCAAAAAATACACTGCACCCAAAATATTTCATAGTTCAGCAATACTGATCAATCTAATAAACTTAAACCTACTCCATCCTCCCTATTCTGGTATTTTAAAGAGTACTTAGCAGAAATATTAAGCAACCTAACTAATAGGGTTGCAAACTCCCAGCAAAAAAAAAAAAAAAAAAAAAAAAAAAAAAAAGTACTAGCTTACTATATTAGACTTAACAGTTACTATATACAGTAATGGACTTCTATACATTTTACATCAGATTAAAACTTTGGGTGTAAGATTCAGATAATTATTTATTAAAAGCTAGATATTTTAAATGAGAATAAGAAAGAAAAGTATGTCTTTGTGCCCCCTTTCCCCTGTTCATGCCCTATCGGCCCCCCTGGCTAAACTTTGCTAGATCCACCCCTGCACAGTTACCAGCCGTCAGCTACGCAGAAAAAGATCCTGGTGTAGAAAGTACTATTAAATAAATTCTAACAACAGCTTATCAAGCTTAAACGTGCTGCTGTTGTTCAGCCGCTGGTTTCCTCTTTCTGGCGTGAAGTGGGTGATAAACAAACAAGAGAGACGGACTCTTGACAGAAAAGCCGATCAGCTGATCATTGATCAGTTTCACGATTGAAGTAGCAGCAGGAGAGGGAGAGAGAGGCAGTCGCTCCATATATCGGTTGTTGAGCCTAACGCTGGAATGCTTTACAAACATTCAGAGATGAACTTACACAGTTGCTTTACTTCTCTCTGGGATAACTTTCTCGGAGATGAAATGGCGGTTTGGTAGCCAGGCTCCAAATACACAACCAGACCGCTGACAGGTCTCGCACGCCACAGCCACTCTATCACGTGATGCATACTGCTCCGACGTGCTACTGTTATGAGCAGAGTTACGCCAGGTCGCAAGTTTTGTGAGGTGCTTTTTTGATATTTAATGGATCGGATTACATTTTTTATTTCTCTCCGATATCCGATCCAGTAATTTAGGTCAGTATCGGACCGATACCGATATGTAATATCGGGATCGGTCCATCTCTAATACATATCTTCCTAAAGCTCTAACCTTGATGGTTTCACAGCCTATTAACCCTTATCACCAATTAACAAGACCTAAAACTGTAATTTCTGTCTTATACTTTTACACCTGAAAATAAACATCCACAACCTACTGAGAAAAAGGTCTCCAGGTCAAAGAGGTGCCTCTTCTGATGGTGTTAGGGGAAGGAGACAACCAACCTTTACTGAGACATCGGCCACTTCACTTTAAATAGTTGAAGGCAAGGTATAGGGATGGGTACTGGTGTCCGGTGCGTTCTGACATAAACGGTAGTAACCAGACCGAAAAGCAGCGCACATTTCGGTGCTTTATTTCGGTGCTTTTTTTCCTGAGCTGTGATACACTTCTAGCCAATCATTTTACGTTTCCGAGGATAGTAGGCGGGGCCAGGTACGTACGTTCTGTTAGAGCAGAGCTACAGATTAAAAATGCCCAAGGCGAAGCGGTCAAAAGTCTGGCTGTACTTCACAGCAAAATATGCAAACTCAGCAGCCTGCAACAAGTGCTTTAAGCTGATACTGTCAAAGGAGGTAACACCAAGAATCCGATTAAACAGCTGGCGACGCATAGAGTTTTTTTTTTTTAAAGCCGAGAAATGCGCCGTATTTGATAGCCTGCTGCGAGACCTCACACCGTGCACGTCGGGTGGGTTGCCAGTTATCGGACCCGGAGCAACATCCCCCAAAAACCCGAAGAATAGAGTCCTGGCCCCTAGCCCTGCCAGTGTAGCAGAAATGACGAGGATGATGATGCAGCAGCAGCCGTTCTTCTCTGCGTGAGTAGCTTAATGTTGTTAGTGTGTAATTTACGTTGAGTAGGCTAATCACGTTATTACATTAATGCAGGTAAGGTGAACTAGCAAACATCATCATAGCTACATGCGGCTGTCTTCTTGTTTGATGGCAGATACTCCCTTCACCCTGGCCAAAAAGGCTAAAATGACCAAAGAAAAAGTGGAAAACAGTTAAACATGAGAGGTTTTTGGACAAAGTTTGTGTTTTTTTCCATTGATTAAGCACTGCTTCCAGCCAAGAGTGATACCATATATGCCCCATAGCTGCAGAAAAGGCACACATTGTTATCTTTTTACAAAAAAAACCAGCTGAACATGAGAGGTTTTTGGACAAAGTTTGTGTTCTCCATTCTTTAAGCACCGGTTCGAGCACCGGTTCGAGCACCGTTTAAGCACCGGCACCGTTTCAAAAGTACCGGTTTGGCACCGGTATCGGATAAAACCTAAACGATACCCATCCCTAGCAAGGTATGAGTGGCAAAACAAAATTATTTTGAAGTCTAGAGCTTTTACAGCTGACTGACAGCAAGATAAATAAAGTCGATTCAGGAGAACTGTGTCTGAACGTTTTCTATCCAGTCATGGCTGTCGTTAGCACTTTAACCTAAAAAAGTCCAGCTGACTTAAGACTAAAAAGAGTGCTACTACTTTTAATCTCTACTTTTAATAAAGGGAATAAAGGAAAACTGAAGGACTTTAACCAAAGACTAGCATCAATGCAATAGACGTATGTTTGTGTAGTTTGACGTGATTGGTGACGGACTGTGAAGTCACAACTTCACAAAGCACAAATTTATATCTTTAAAGTCCTTACATTTGTCAAATAGTTCAAACAATACAAAGCAACAAGACGAAGCAAAATGAAAGCAACCCATGTAAGGCACAAACTATAAACTACAACGTACTTACACATAAAACCCTCCACCGACACCATTAAAGCATATTTAAACCCAAACAATATGCCCGCTTGTTGGCACGCTGCAGTCTTTACAGGAAGGATGGAGAATCACAGCTTCACACTGTTAATTTTTACACCCATATACTTAAAACTTCCTGTTTTAGTTTCATAAATTATAATATTCAAATGCACCAGTCAGTGTGTGGTGGAGAAGAAGCTTGCTGCAACAGGAAGAATGCAATGAGCCATTACGTGGGTTTGCTGGTTAACAGGCTGGCAGAATTGTAGTCCCGTCTTGCTTTTCTCAGTTTTAACCACAAACTGTGGGCTAGCGGCCGCGGGAAAAAGACAGGGCGCGTCACACACAGATCCTGAGATGAGAGTTATTATCAGAGCTCTGTACGAGCTTGGCCAAAGTACAAGGCAAGCAAGTAATTAATACCTCATTTGGCGTGTCGACGTTCACTTAGAAAAGGCTTTCTGGGCTTGTTAAAAGGACAGAGATGCTAAACAGTAATGTCACTTGTGCCACGCTTCTTTTTGGACTTCAGGGAGAAGTCAGACCTTGGCTGACCCTTGACCGCATTTTATCAAACAGCTGACAACTAAATAAAAGCTGACCTGTTAGATTGTATGTCTGCAGCTTAGTTTGAGGGGAGAAAATCAAAACAGGCAAGACAACAGTGGTGATTCGATGTGGTCACAACCTTTTTCAAACACGTCCTTGAGTAACTTTATGCATCATAACTTTATGGATCCTTCGACTGAAAGCTGGGCGGCAAGTCTAAAAAAAAACAAAACACAAAACTAACTGAAAGTTTTGTTCATTTGTTACTTTCAAACTCATGTGGTCTATGACGAGCTAACAAGTCACATGTTCAGCACTGGATTAACCGCCTTTGTCCTTAGGGCATGGCGATAGGTTGCTACATAAAAGACTGCAATACAACTGACAGCTTGGGAAGTTACATAATTGAATTTTGGTGATTTTACAGCCTTTGCAGTTAAATCACAAACTTGGCATCACTGAGAGCTGCGGGTTAATAAAATCTGCTCTCCCACAGAACACACATAAAAACAGCACATTGTTGTGAATGTGGATTCAGCTGTTTAGCAGCATTAGACTTTTTATTTTGGCTGACAGCGTATAAGAGACAATATCTTTGACTAGAAACTGCTATTAAAAATTTAAAAAACACTTGTGCTCAATTGCCAAAACGGGGATTAAGACTAGTGGTTCGGTGAAGGTCTTAATCTTTCGGTCTGGAACTGGGCTTATGCTGCATTCCAGATTACGTCAGAAGCCTGCGTGCTAATGTGGGACGCCCGTTCAGCTCGTACTACTTCGAAAGTCAGAGCAGCCCAACCAAGTTAGCAATCTAAGATGGTGGTGGTGAACATAAAGAGTAGAAAAACTGGAAAATTTTTAATCAGTGCTGTCACTGGTGTTTGCTTGAGACTTGCCAAATAAGCTACACGCAGAGCACTGACGAGACTCTTTTCATGAATGTGCTTGGATTTTGTATATTTCAGCTGCATTTTGCTCAAAATTATTGCTTTGTGGGTCCTGGTTTAGCTCAGTGGGTGAGCAGGCGACCATATGCCGAATGGCCAGAGAGCAGTCGGCCCCAATTCGAGTCTGACCCACGACCCTTTGCTGCATGTCTTCTCCTCTCTCTCCCCACTTTCCTGTCCATCTACACCAGCGGTGTAAAACTCAGTCCTCAAGGGCCACCATCCTGCTAGTTTTTGAGATAGCCCTGCCATGCCTGCTGCTGATTACCTGAATCGGGTGTGCTTTGCCAATAAGAAGCTACAAGGTCAGGTTAGTTGGAAAACAAGCAGGACAGCGGCCCTCAAGGCCTGGAGTTCGACACCTGTGATCTACACCAGCGGTCTCCAACCTTTTTTGCGCCACGGACCGGTTTATGCCCGACAATATTTTCACAGACCGGCCTTTAAGGTGTTGCGGATAAATACAACAAAATAAAACTAGTACCGGTACCGAAAAAAAGAAGATTTATTCATAACACACGTGAAAAGACCCAGGGACACCGAGTTAACGATAAAAACGATAACAAAATAACACTGAAAACCGATAAAAACCATACATTTCACACCTGAGCCTCAACTCTCGCTGCCCGGTACCAAACAACTCACGGACCGGTACCAGTCTGAGGCCCGGGGGTTGGGGTCCGCTGATCTACACCATCTCAATCCAATAAAGGCTAAAAGGCCAAAAAATAAATAAATTATAGCTTCACCTTTGAGGATGGGGAAACTTTTGAGTGCATGTAGTCAGTGTTTCTAATGTGTCTGTTAAAGAAGCTGTGGTTTTTGCAGTTAACTGTCATCCTTGTACCTTTATTTTAGCATCGCTTGATAACATCTGTAACGTTAGTGTTAGAAAGTCTCATCAAGCTTGCCGACCACACAAAACGTTACCAAGTCCCACCACTGGCCCCCAGGGCATACTTTGAGAACCTGTATTTTATCTATACAGATATCGCTGCTCTGAATATTTTGGTGTATATTAAGAAATATCTGTGTTCAAGGTTACTTGGCAAAACCACTGATTGCATTTTTCCCGATCATAACTTTATGGCATACAGCTACGAGGAGTTTAAATAATGAGCCTCTGGACTCCAGAGGATAATGACCATAATGATTTACAGCTGCACCTTTAGATAAAAGTTGGGTTTGTGAACCAGAAAGCTGCATCGCCATTAGGGCTGCCACAAACGATTATTTTGATAGTCGACTAGTCACCGATTATTTTTGCGATTAGTCGACTAATCAGATCATCATCCATTGGACGTACAGCTTATTGCACCAGCAGCATCTGGTCTTATATAACTATCATTAGCTTACAGCTTGAAGTGTTTGTGCTAACTAAAAATAAAGACAAGATGGTAGTTTATTAATTTTTAATGAAATTTGCAGATTGTTTCGGTGAAGTTTAATAAACTCCTTGCTTTCTAAAATATAACAGGACACCGGAGTATATTCTCCAGCGTCTCACACTTCTGATAATCAGCTGTCTGCTTGACAGTTTTAGCTGTGCAAAAACTATAACTTTAATCTCAGCCAAACCGATTTACTCAGGAACAAATAAAATACTAAAGAAAGCCAAACAATAACATTTTTAAGTTATCTAAGTGACTTATATATATGTTTAACCTGACTAGCGAAAGACGGCGGTGGGTTTGAAAACGATTTGCCGGGAGTCCGGTGTTCTCACGGCTCTAGTTAGCCTTGCCCCCGGCTAGCTAACGAGCTAGTGGGTAACAGACGTCTCCGAAAACGTCGGAGCGCTTTTGAAAATATGTGGTGTCCTGATAAACTGAGCAGATATTTGAGGTTTACACAGCTACATTCTCGCCTGAAAATATGTTAAACGTTTATTTTGTGACCCAGAAAGAATAATAAGAGTAATATTAAAACTAACTAGCTGCCGCCATTGTTGACAGCTGCGCTATGAATTCTGGGACACAGCTTCTTCTTCTTCGGGGTTTAACGGCAGCTGGCATCCTTGTACATGCAGTGCTGCCATCTTCTGTTTCAGTCCGTTATTACACTCTTAAATCCTACTACTCATTCCTGCGTCCTTTGTGATCTTACAAAGCTTCAAACGATGCGTCGACTATTAAATTAGTCGTCGACGATTTTAATAGTCGACATAATCGTGACTAGTCGACTAATCGTGGCAGCCCTAATCGCCATCTTTATATTTTAACAATAAAGTCCTGTTCGGTGTGTAGCAAGCATCTCAAATATTGATCTTGGTTGGATATAATGTTTAGCATTTTTTTGGCTGCCTAACCTTGCAAACCACTTGCTAGTTACTCCTAACTTTGAGCCACAAGCCCGTATCCAAAAGGAACTCGATCTCAATACAAAGTCTGCACTCTCAGAGTGCTAAAATATCATTTACAAGTGAAAACAAGTGCAGCAGATTTACCAAATATTCTGCAAATCAGTCAGCTGCAGCTGGAGAGCTGCAGTATGGCTGCCAGAGGGAAGGTGACATCAACTGAAAGCACAGAAAGAGAAACCTTTCCAGAGCAGCTCTGTGCATCCGAGCTGTTAACGTACACCGTCTTCCTGTCTTCATTAAACTGGCTGAACTAACAAGTGAGTCTGGAAGCCGCGCTGTGCTTGTTTATTACCCTGTCACTATGCTACATGCATCCTGAAATACTACAAACGACTTAACCAATTATTCTAACACAAACAAACTTGCGGTCGTGTCATCTACATTTAAGCAGATAACTAAAGACAAAAAGGAGAATGAGGACGTGAAACACAGGCGCCCCGTCTTTTGTTTGCCGTTTCATCCACCTGAATGCAGCACTTAGCATGTCAGGGAATGTTTTTAATGTCAACACAAAGGCAAAGCAAACCATTTAAATTCACACCACCTGTTGACAACCAGCTATTTGAGATGTTGACATAGAACAGATAGGATCTGCGAAAGCCTGAGCACAGCCATGAATCTTATCAGCAGAGCCAGCGCAGACCGAGCTGCTTCAAAAACATTCACTGCAAGTCTGTACCGATTTTAAGTGTCTCCTTCTGTCCTCTGGCCTTATGGCTGCTTCAGATAACCCACTGTGTTTATGCAATAAATGAAAAAGTCTGCCAGAAAGTCTGAGATTTTTTATGTGCCCTTATGTAAATAACAACACAGGAAAACAAACTACTTTCTAAATTGTGTTGCAAAATAGATAATTCCACCTGGTTCCACCCTGGGTTTGTTGGAAATGTTAAATTTTCTTCAAAGAATCTGGCTGCTGTTTGCATTAGCTAACGTTATCTATGGAGAATAACATGGGAATGTCAGACGCTGCGTCCCATTCTGTTGCTACAATAAAACTGCTTTCAGACTTGAAATCTGGACAAGGTCAGGAGAACATAGCCAGGTTATTGGTCACAGCTGACTTTCTCACTACTATAAAGCTCATTAGGTTTACTTGAGGCTTCTGCTGGGTAGAGTATCCAGGAGACAAGACATGTGGATTCAAAACTACTATTCTCATTCCTCATCATGTCCAATTTTCAGCAGGAACTGTGCATCGTACCCTGATGTGCACCTCCCAAGAAGCCCACAGCAATTATGATTGGCCTGTTCAGCACCATCAATTCCTCGTGTTGATTTCGCGTTACATTTTTGTCTCAGCTTTTTAGTTTATTAGCGAAAGAATAACAATGATCGCCTCAGTATAAGGAGTAAAAAATAAAAAAAAAATCATAGCATTAATATAAGTACTGACAAATATCAGCAGATTCCTGGCAGGAGATTGTTGATGTGTGTGATGTGTGTGCCTCCTCTTCATGTGTGAAAGCAGCTTGTAATCACTCTAAGATCTGATCACACTAGAAAAAGATGCTGTTAGTGATTAAGTAACAACAACAGCTCCTGTTGTGTGAAACGACCTATGCAAGACTTTTTAAAAAGCAATAAAAGAAGAGAAAAATAAAACCCTTAGTTGAAGAATATAAAGCAGTTGAAGCACAAACACACCCTCAACTTTCATCTTGAGTTTCGATCTCATTTGGTTTCATTTTTTGTGTCTAGACACTGGTTTTGACTTGTGGTCAAAGAAATCCTGGTTTAAAGCTAAATGTACTGTTTTTCAATATTAAACAGAAACTAGAAAACTAAATTTTCTGGAGCCATTTGCACACATGCGCTGCAGCCCTGAGTCTTTCCAGGAATTAATGACTGGAGTGGTTGTGAAAGCGCAGATGTTCGGTGCAGTCGGGTTGGACATTAGCTGGTATCTCACCTGCCAGCATCCTTCTACATAGTCCATATTGGGATGAGTCAGTGTACAAAAAGCACAGCTAATAGACCGGCACATTCACCACTAGCAAGTGGGTGAAAAGTAAGCAGTCGCCTGCATGCTCCATGCAGGCTCCTCCCCTCACCTAAACCACATGGAGCATGGCTGAAGTGGATTATTTCCTGCTGCGTACTACATGTGATACTGGGACAGCTGCACCGGAAAATGACAGTGCCACATTAATGAGCTGCCAGAAACATCCTGAGCCAACAGGTCAACCAGCTCGTTCTGCACCTTTCCCTAAAGAGCAAAATCGCCAGTTGGTACTACAATCAAGAAGACTTCAGTGTGGCTCCAATGTGCATTTAACCACAGCAGAATGTGACAAATTCATAAGGATTTCATGGACTATATCAGCGTTCTCTCAACTTAAAAATTAGGAAGTTATTTTGCAGGTTTAAATGGTGACATGACCGCGCTTTCAGGCCACATCAGACTGACAACTGCTGCATTATAAAAAGACAGCTCCCCTCCCAGCGATCATTAATTTCAATGACACCTCTTCCTTGACACAGAGGCATCCATGAAGCACACAGCTGCAGCTAAAAAGGAGGTGCTGTCCTGTAAAGAATGTAAGCCTCCCTCAACTTCTGCTACTTCAAAAATCACCAACTAATCACACAATCCTGCTTTGCACCCATCTGATACCTCTAATTTAATTTTTCCTGAAATTCCAACAGTATCACATCATCTTATCAGTATCTGTAGAACCTTGCACACACACACACACACTATTAGGACTGCTGCCGGTATATGACCTGTAAAGATGGGCAAGGACTGAACCAAAGGGGTGATACTGTGTCCATTTCCCATTACTGAATGTTCAAAGAAACCGTGTGAAGGAGGAAAAAGCGAAAGTAGCGCTGAAGCGGGTGAGATCAGCCTCGCTGAGCTGCAGCATGATTTGCAGGCGAGGGATTCTCCACGGTCGTTCAGCAGCTCATTTAGAGAGCTGCCCGAGATCATTTCCTGTCCAAGGAAAGAGACAAATGCTATATCTACCGGACCTTCACTTACTATTGAGTTTTCTCATTATCAAGAAGCGCTATGCTTTAAGAGGTCGTATACTGCTCGCCTGTCCTGCAGGGCGGACAGTTTTATCAGACTGCCCAGTGGGACCATTAACATTGTTAAAACAGTGCAGAGATGCATGTTTCGGGGTAAAGAGGTCAAGCTTCGTGTTCTTTTGGCCATTTGTATCCATTAACCACTGATGAAAATGCAGAAATTTCACTGTAACGTTAGAAAACCTCGTTAGGTGTCATTGAATCCAGGTCAGAGGTCGGCGCTAAAGAAAAGCTGCAGGTAATTTAGGGTTCCCCTGCAAAGTCAGCAGAAACCCGATATGAAAGTAGACACTAAGAGGATATGTGGAGTGCTATGAAGCAACTATACCATGTGGTAAATGCAAGCACAGTTTGAGAGGCTCAGTGAAGTTAATTTAAAGTGAATCAAAGTGTTTTACAACCTAAATTAAAAGCTGGAGCTGTGACAGACAATAGCAGCAACTCACTTTAAACTGAAGTGCAGAAGAAAACAAAAAGAGTGAGTGAAAGCCCCATCAAGGAGAACCTGGCCTTGCCAAATGCTGCATCTCTTCCCTCTGTGATGATGTAAAGCATCAGAAAGCAGCTCAGCTGTTTAAACACAAGCACACTGGCTGCAGGTTAGAAGAGACATCTCAGGCGAATCAAAGCTATCAAGACTCCGAAAAGCAGCGAAATTATTCACCCATCCAACATCAGGCAACGTTTTGAATCAAATGGCATCAGTGAGGTCAACTTTCTGTTGCTGTAAGGTGCAGCTTGAATTCATCACTGGCATGATGAGCACCCTGGTTTCCGTGCAACAAAAGTCTGCTCAGTCTGACGGCCTGTGGTTTACAGTCAGCATGAGCATTGATTTGGTAACCTGCAGATCAAAAGATGTCTAGACGTCGATGCAAGAGGGAGGCTGAATTTGTTTTTTTGGCTTTTGTTTGTTTAGCGATTTTAAAAATGTGCCGCTGTGTGTAACAGTGGTTTCTGTGATGACCTTATTCCACTGTGAGACAGCAACGTCACACTTAAACGTTAAACTACAAAACTCTCCGTCTGACTGCTGTACAGGATTGTTTACACCATTTACAGAAATGAACAAATATTCAGTCTTTCATAACTTCTGTTTTAAAAAGAAGTTAAATGACCTTCTCAGAATTTAATATAAACAATTTCTCCCATTCTAGACTTTATACACTACATTACACTTAGCCATAGGATGCATATTGGACCAAGACAGCCTTCATCTGTTCTTAAAGAGGCAAAATCCTGCTTTTCAATTCAGATTTAAAGTAAGAAAGGACAAAGTTTCCCCTCCAGCAGATGAAGACGGCAACAGGCTTGTGCACATAAAGCTCTTAGTGCGAACAGCAAGTGAGGAGTGGGTTTTTTGACAGTAGGGTGGCTCCAATGCAGACAAAACGAAGGCATGATTTCACAGACTTTTGAACCTTTTTTTTTACCCTTATCTAAACTGTGAATACTGGAATGTGCACGTGCATTTCTGCTCAAACATCCGAACCATGAGCAGATTTCTCAAAATGAATTTGCCTGTCAGTGCGCCCCAGGGTGGCTGTGGCTACAATGTAGCTTGCCATCACCAGTGTGTGAATGTGTGTGTGAATGGGTGGATGACTGGATGTGTAAAGCGCTTTGGGGTCCTTAGGGATTAGTAAGGCGCTATACAAATACAGGCCATTTACCATTCTTTTTAAATACTAACCAAACTTTTAACTGTAACTAAATATGGCATATGTATGTAAGAAAACGTGATCAGGCTTTTTGATTTTTCAACCAAATTCTGACAACAGGCATGTGCACATAAATCTCACTGCTAGCATCCAATTTAAGAGCACATTTTCTGACAATAAGATGGTTGGTTACACTTAAAAACGGCTTGATTTGACAGGTTTTGACACAAAAACTTTGTCTGTGACCGTGCATATTAATTCCTAAGAAAACTGGACCCACTTCTCACCTAGACACAACCTGCAATCACCCACAGCATGCTTCCCAGGCTGCAGATTCTCCTCGTGGTGTAAAGTTAAGGGAAACCCTCGCATCTAAACCTGGATTCAGTCCAACTGACTCCACCATACTAAAAGGCTTGTGTAAAGCTGATCCTTATCCGCATCTCCCCCTACACACACATACACATATGTACGTACAAATAAAAGCGCTGCACAGACTTGTTGGCTGCACGCCTTCCCCCTCACAATGTCACCCAGGGTTTGCTGCAGCAGGAGCAGGAGGAGCAGGGTTGTGAGGGGCGACATCCACCCAGAGGGAAAAGAAAAGGCATCAACTTTGTGTCTCCATTTAATCCGAACCTCACACACAGATCCTCCTCTGAACTTTGGACAGCAACAACAGCAGGAGGAGAAGGAGAGGGAGGAGGTGTTGGAGGTGGTGAGCCTAATGGTGGACCATGAGCTGTTTCCTTCAAGAACATTCCAGTTCACTGGGAAGCAAAAACTGGTGTTTGGTTTAGAAGAACAACAGCATTTAAACATGACGAGACAGGCAGACAGGCTGCTGCCAGAGCCTCCTCTCCGGGACGGCTAACCGTGTGCATCCCGGATAGCATTAAAGCCACCTTTACGGCAGACTTTACCTCCTCAAAAATAACCCCCATCCCCGGTCTACAACTGCAGGGCCCGGTCATACACCACCACCACCACCACTACCACACACACGCACACACAGGCACATAACACAACACGTATAGCGTGCCCCGTAGCACCAAGCGGAAAGAGACAAGCAAAAAATGTAGAGGAGGGGGTGCAAACCGGGACCGTAAACCGGCCACACACCCGCCGAGCACGGACATATGAGGAGGAGAAGTGCAGGTAGACGAACTAACCTGTTTGGGAGCAGCACGGTCCGTTGGATGTTAGGTTGAATCCGAGTTAAATCCACTATCAGTAAAACAAAGAGGCGAAAATGACCGAGCGGTCGCGGAACAGGCCGAAACTGTTCTCTCGAAGCGGCAGAACGCATGCGCAGAGCGGCCAAGCGACCGAGCCGGAGGCGGTAGAGTCGGGGGAGGGGGGGAAGAGGGGCGCGAGTTGAACGAGGGCGGCAAATTTCGGAAAATCGATCCGCTGATTCTGTTATTGATTATCGAGTTGGCACCATTTTCTTTATTATGGGTTTATAAGCTGTAAATACTTTATTTATTTGAATTCTTTCATATTAATCAATAAAAATTTATAGCAACACCAGGTTGCACTTCATAGGTGTCAAACATAAGGACCAGGGGCCAGAATCGGTCCGTGAAAGACTACAAGCGGGTCAGTGGAAGGCTTTTGAAAATGTAAAGGAGTGCATGGATTTTGGACTTCTAAGTGTATTTTCATAAGTTTTATGGCATTTATTATTATGTTTTACACTACCTGCTTTAGAAATTTCGGTTTAAAAAACAGGAACATTTCCTTTGAATTACCTAACTTCATGGTTTATAAATACAAGATAGTCTGGTCAATGAGCTACCAGAACGTTTTCTGTAACTGACACATTTATCATGTAGAAAAACTGAGACCTGCTGTTGAAACACTTCTTTTTTTCTTATCATAAGAAATCACGGGGATTAAATGTATAGTTTAATGTCTTTACATTGACAGAACGCAGAGTTTCAGTCCATTTCGCTTAAAAAATAATAAAAGTGATAAAAGATAAAAGTGGAATTAGTTTTGAATTTTGTATATGTTCACTTTGTTTTATTTATTCTTTTTAATGTTATTTTTATTTAAGAAGTCAGCAGTGCAGTAAAAACAAGTGCAAAGTCCAAGCTTTTGTTATCTGACGTGCTGAAATCCAGTGTGTGAATGTGTGTGTGAATGGGTGAATGACTGACTGTATAGTGTGAAGCGCTTTGGGGTCCTTAGGGACTAGAAAAGCACTATACAAATGCAGGCCATTTACCATTTACCATTTAATATACTTTAAATTATTTATGTTGTAGCACATACATCGCATTCACTTAATTATTTAGTAATGACTATCAAGTGACAAAAGTCTTTAGGTCACAGTTTTGGGTATTTTCTAAAACTTTCCACTCATTCAGGAAAATTATGCGTGTATTAAAAATGTTATGTATTTAAACAATTATAACCTCTTACTGTAATGTAAATAACAAATTCTAATAAAATAACATAATCGTTATCATCCTCATATAGCATTTTCTGTTGTCAGCACAAACAAGGTCAGTGAGAAAGATAAATAGCTCCATGTAGCATTATTATCATTATTATCACTTTGACCATCAAGTGAATTCTTGACCTTTAAGGAGAGGTCAGAAGTCATGTGATATTTTAAATCTTTTTATATGTATTTCTATGTATTGTTGATGCACATTGTGCTTCTAAGACTCATAGTTTATAAGTTATAAGAGGTTTTTGACCAATAAATCATTAAGTGGAATTTGAAGATTTTGTTTGCCTCCAGCTCTTTTGGAATGACACCAGGACATTAACTAAACCAGCTGAAAGACATATTCTCTCCAGCGTATCCTGGTTCTGCTTGGGGGCCTCCTCCTGCTAGGATATGCCCAAATCAGCTCACCATGTAGGCATCATCAGCAAACTGAAAAATGGTTCCTTTTGGGGCGTAGATTGTCACCTTATTGCATCAGAGGGGTTTGTGATACTTGACAGCTCCCATGAGCTGTGTTGTCAAAAGCAATTTGTCTCTGGTAGGCTCTCCTAAGGGAAACTCCACCAGGACTTCACATGGCCTTAAGTGAAGCACAGGAGCCCATCTTTATGGGGGCCCTCTTCCCACAGAAGGCTAGGTGCTATGTGGATCAGGCAGTGGCCCTTATCCTGTGTTGTCCAGGATCCAAAACTGGTTCCAGGGCAGCAAACCATCAATTTTTCCAATTGTTCTTGGTCAAATTACTTTTGAAGCTTCCTTTATTTTGGGTTCTATATAAAATAGTCTAATCAGTTCTCAGTAGAAAATCTGTTGGGGTTGTAAAATTGTGCTTTAATTTCTCTATGTAAACAAATAAACCTCCATCATATTATAATTTATTAGACAATTCTTTAAAATATTGTATGGTTTTAATTTTTTTTCTGTCTGTTGATTAATGTAGGGTCGTCTTCTTCTTGCACAGAAATGATGAAGCTGGAAGCCAAAAGGGACCCTGCACATTTCTCTAAAAAGAGGCTAATCCAGCCATGGAAATAAGCCAGTAATAAGAATAAGTTTTGGGGATGCCAAATTGTGGAAAATCCTTCTTCTTTACAGCCCTTTTGTTTTTAAATTCATAAGTGAGACCACCTGCAGTGCTCTCTTAAACACCTACCAGAAATCTGGATCAAAATCTGTTTGTCAAATCGCTTGAGATTTACAACAGCAGACTTCAACGATGATCTGTACAAGATCATAAATGGCTGTTTATTATTTATAAAAAAACACATATTATTGGTTCACCAACATTTTTAACTGCATTTCATTTTAGTCATGATAACAGCTGATCAAAACTGTCCCTGAACTTACAAATGTCTTCAGGTTAATGGATAACATAACACGTCTGCAATTTACACCAGGTGAAATAAATGAAAGCAGAACTGATCTGATTTCTCACTTTCTTTCCACGCGACTTTCCTGTGAATCAGAGCTGCAGAACTGCCACACTGAGTCACAGAGGGTTAAAGAGAGGGCGGAGCTGTGGTCATGTGCCGTCAATAAGGACAAAAGAGTGAAGAGTTCTCACTCTGCTCCTGCTAAAAGAAAAAAAGTTTGCAGTAGTGCAATGGTGAGTCATGTCGACTGATTCGCTGACGCAAAGACATTCCTGGGCACACAAACTTGTTACAGCACAGCACATTTATTTTGTGCATGCAAAAAAAACCCCGAAATTACAAATTTACCTTCATATAAAACTGCTTTACACCTTCATTTAGACACGTAAATGGCAAAGTCTCCAAGACAACCATACATTTTACAACACTTTTGATTAGTTTGATTAGTCTAATTCGCTTCATCAACATACAAAAGACAATAACTTGTATCTCAAGACTGAGTTAAATACATTATAATTTCAGTGCTATGATTTAAAAACATGTTTTCAGTGAATGGAAGTCTTTTCACTGTGTGTTGTTTGATTTTTACATCAGTTTTTTTTTTAGAATAAATAGCTAAAAAAGACAGTCTTTGTCACTTTGAATAACAAATTGGGGTACTACATTTTAGTTCTGCATTCATTCTTTTCTGTCATGTTAGTCATATTTCTGATTACTCATAAATAAAATAATAAAATAACATAATCTGCATGTCAGCGCTGCTTTTTGATGGCAAGTGTTACACATTCCGCAGGTGCAATGTGAACGACACTTGAAGCCTGAAGAAGTGACCTTTGCCAGTTTATGCTGTGGTGCAATATGTGGAATCGTTGTGTGCATGCTCATTTTTTAATCTTGTTGACACAAATTTAACTGTCACCACTTAATAGTCCCCCCCGGCTACAAACTTAGTGTGGTTCATGTAGACTGGTCACATCTGCCAAGCTGATCAAGTCCATGGGTGAGACCAGCAAAACCATTGCATGCACATGTATGCTAAAATGTATGGATTACAGAGGATGGAGAAAATCCCTCAAAACCCTCAACAGTAACGAACAACATCATTACTTCCTTATGATTCAACCTTAGATCTGGAAATATCTTAAATTTACATATATTTCAACACCGATGCAGGGTGCAGTTTAGCACTGTTTCATCACAGCAAAAACAACTTCCTGGTTTAAACCACCTGGCCATTTGGGGCCTTTCGGAGTTAGTTTGCATGCTCTCCTTGTGGCTGCACGCGTTTTCTACAGTTTCCTTATACTGTCCAAACATACATGCAGATTAACTGTCTCTAGTTGGGTTTTTGAGAGTGTATAATTATCTGTCTCTCTGTATTAGCCCTGTGATGAACTGCTTACCTGCCCAAGGTGCACCCCACCTTTTGCCCTATGTCATCTAGAACAGGCTCCTCCTGCAACCCCTAACTGCACAAGTATTTAAGAAGGGTGGGTGGATGGATGGATGTGGAATGCTTGTACACCCCACAGCAAAAGTAACACTGCATTGAGTTATTAATGACTTCTCTGCAATTTGGAAATTTTGCAAAGCCACCTGGTGAGCTGGGTTGGCCGCTTTGGCAGGCCGATCTTGGCCTTTGACACCCTTGGTTTAGTCTATTACACCAGTACACATTAACGTTTAATTTATCTGTGTTTATCCTTTATGAAATGATAAACGCAGTCCAAAGTTTTGCTTAATTGAATCTTTTAGATTTTTTCTAGACTTGAAATGTATTGAGAAAAAAACACACAGATCAGTGTTTCGGAAATTATTAGAAGTGATTTATTATTTATTTATCGTTTATGAAGGCAAGACTCATTCAGTTTGAAGAACCCTTTTTTAAGTTCTGCATGCTGACAGCGCTTTTCTTCAGGGCGGAGTGGCTCATCCTCTCAGTCGAAGATCTTTGTAGCTCCCTGATTAATGTTCAGAGGATTGCTGACTTTTTCCAGGCTTCAAACTGAGTTACCGGCTTCTGTGTGAGACACAAAATGTCCTTACAGTCTGTCGGGAGACAGCAGGATGGATTTATATCTTGTTTACTTTAGTAGACATACACCATTTCTCAGGTTTCTGGGATTTTTTGACCAAAAGCGACCGAAACTTCGGTGCTTGTTCAACTTCTGGGAGCTAAGCAGCTGTTTGGCTTAACTTGTCATAATACTAGTAATAATAATAATAATAATAATGGATAATAGCGGCGAAGTCTCCAACGACATTCGGACTGTTTACGCTGCTGTTTCCAGAGAACCAAACTCTGACCTGAAGAATGGACAGCTTTTCAAACTTTACAAGAGGAGGTGGTTTGTGCTGCTGGTGTTGTGTCTCCTAAACTGCTCCAACGCAACGGTGAGTCTGTGAAAGGTGAAACCAGGTGTGTTTATGAATACAGGTAGACACGGGACATGTGGTGTTCCCCCTATATGTTTGTTTGACTTGGTATAACTCCCCGGTGGTGATGTTAGTGTTAAGCAGGGTGTGCTGAGCTCCTCCCGCAATCGTTCTCCTGCTTCCACGGGACTCCTCTTCCCTATGGGAGCTATTGTTCCGAGGAACAGGTGTCCCCACTTCCCGTTTAAGGCCCTCAGGCCATAGAGAGTCATTCCGTGGCTGATAAATAAGGCTGATAAGCAAACAAGATGTAAATCTGTGCAACAGGGCTGACAAGTACAGTGTGCCAGAGGCGGAGCTAAAAGGGACACATGGGGTGGCGCTTACATCCTTTTGTACCCCCACCCCAACCACACGTCAATGCAACCATGGATAAAGGACTAATCAGATGCTCAAAACACTTCAACGGCTTCATTTAGTCTTGCATGGTAATTAAAGGGGAGTTTGAAAATGTTAATCATGTTTTCAGTAATTAAATGTTGCATAACGCCCTTTTTCCTTTAATTTAAGCATCCACATATCTGTGCAGAGTGTACACCTGAAACTTATGTTACAGACCCTGACCAGTGCATTTATGTGTTAGAAAAATGTTTGCTCCCATGTTTCTATTTTCATTATATCATGTTTTCCCTATATGATGACAGTGGAGATGAGAATTGATGATATGTTGTGGTATCTATAGAAAATCTGATAAAATGAAACTAGGAATCCTAATACTCCCTAACATTATTTATTTCATTTTCTTAACTTTATTAATTAATTATTGTCCCTAATAAGACAAATAATAAAGAAAAGAACAGCAACAAACTAGAGAAGGAGCCTGTGAGTCAAGGTGCAGGGTGCGATATCACAGTTTGTTTTTAAAGTAGGGAAGATGGAAAATCTGTAATTGCATTAAGAATTAATTTTACAACCTTGTCTGGTGTTTTATTCCACGACATAACAACAGCTGTGACTCAGACTACCTTAGTGGGTTTATTGTGGGAAGTGAGTTTTTACTCAGCGTGTCAGCGAAGTTTCCACAGTGACAGAAAAGTGAAAGCAGTTAGCGGTTGTTGTCTTCCTGCAGTCATTCATAAAGTGTGCACATAAGCTGTGGCTTCTCTAAAGCAGGTACTGAAAGAGAAGTGATCTGTAAGCCTGACGGAGCTGCTGTTGGAGTCTTTACAGAGTTAACAGGTGAACATTTCTGCCCACGGTGTCATGACAAAGAATAGAGTTTGTTGCTTAAGAGCTTACTAGAATGATCAAATATCAACGTGCTGGGCCTGCAAAGTAAGTCCCTCTTAAGTTAAAGTTCAAATTATATTAATAATAATACTTAGAAAACAGAAGGTCATAAACCAGTTCTTCTAATGCAGTTTATTTCTGTTTGTTAGTTTATTCTAACAGACCTTAAAAGGTGCTACAAACATGGAAAAACATAATCCCAAGTCATGAATAATCACAAATCTAAGCAATTTTATTTTATCATCTAACAGTTTTTACAAATTGCAGATAAAAAATTTGTTAACATATTTAAATTAAAACATTTTAAATATTGAAATTAAAGTTTCACTTGTGACAAGATTGCATTAACTGTAATCTCTGCAGATAATTTAGGATTTTTCACTTTTAGCGTGTTAGCATCGCATGTTGCCTAGAGGTAGGAATCACCATACATCCCACGATACGATATTATCACAATACTTAACGCACGATACGATATTATTGCAATTTTTTAAAAATATTTTGCGATATTCAGATTCTGTACATAAAGGTAAACGTTATCAATATTCATTTTATCTAATATCAAAGTCTGCACTGAGTCTTTCTCTCATTTCAGTCAGTTTTATTGTTGACAAACTGAACGGTTTGTATTACAGTCTAGTCCAACTTAACTGAATGCAACCATCTGGTACAATTATAGCTATTCTGAACTATGCAATTTATGAAAACTATGCAGCCCCTTCAGCAACTGAAGAATTTGAAAGTCAATGAAAACAAAATATAATTTTACATAAAATAAAAAAAGTTTTAAACTTAATTAAAATAAAACATGTCTTAAATTAAAATAAGTAAACTGTCATGTTTATTGCTGCCAAAAAAAAGTTAAACACATTTGGACAGTGAAGGAATGTCAGGATTCTTGCTGAGAAAAAGGATCAACATGCTCTGAAGTCAGAGCACAAAAACTTTTTTGTAACAAAATATCGATTTCTCCTGTCCCTGTATCGATACATTATTAGCAAACAAAATATCACGATACTACACAGTATCGATTTTTTTCCCCCACCCCTAATGTTGCCTACAGTTATTGTGCACGCCTTGATGCTTTTTAGGTGTCTGAGTCTGCATGAAATCTAATTTTAGCACAGTTTGAAACATGGACGCGTGTGGGATTGAGAGGAAGCGATACTCTGATCTGATACGACCTGTGAAATAACAAAACAGGGGCATGTGTGAAAACCGTTTCTAGAAGCATTCCTCCCTGCTGGGGACAAGACTAGCATTGTGTGTTCAAATCAGCTGACCAGCTCCCGCCAGCTCGGCATGAATTAGGATTTGTTCACCGTCCACACAATAGAGGACAGGACTGGTACTGCCTTTGTGGTCTCGGTGTAGAGTTTACAGGTCAAATTCATTCAGTTTGTTTGTGCATCAGGCCAAAAATACACACATACACATGTGCTGCCTGTTTCCAGGTGAATTATAGGTTATATGTGTAGTAAAAAAAAAAAAATCATGGATACGTTCCTTTTTAAACATGTTTAAATAAGCGTGACATTGGATTCTGTCTGAAAAGGTGTTACACACACGGATAATTTAAACCTTTTAAGCAATAGAAGTATAAACATGTCCTGGTTTGTCCTGAGAAGCTACAATTATTAAGTATTTTATATGTTTGTCATGAAAATAGGACTTCTTTATACAAATTCAGGTTAGATTCGAGATATTTCAGCTATTTTTAGTGCACTTTTTAGTTGCTCTACACGAAAATCATCAGTTACAGTGACAACATGGTGATGTTTATCAGGTACAATTCTTGTCATGTAACACGGTGTCTGGCAAAATCTCAGCGGGAGTGTGGGTAGCTCCTACTGCTTAGTACGTGTGCACATTAAAGTTTCAGCTTCTTCTTCTTCTGCAGATAAATTCACATTCAAGACTTTTCACAGTAAAGCCCTACTTTAAAAAAAAGTCTGGAGGAGTTTATTAGCAGAGAAATGCAATCGCAGCAGCAATTTTAAATAATCAAAGATGTCATTATTATGTGAATACATAAAGCTCCTACATTTACAATGAGTTTATTTATTACATTTATTACATTGGTTTACTATCTAGCAGGAGAGCAGCTGTTGTTTCCTTTTTGTCAGCACAGCATGTGGTTTTAGTCGTAGCTTATAACCGGCTTACACAACCGCAGCTCTTTTTTTTTTTTTTTTTTTTTTTTTTTTGAAGTATTTTTCATCCATGAGGATTTTCCCACTCATGTCTCTGCTTTTGATCGACAGCAAAACTGCAAAGACTAATATAATTTACCTACTTTGCATTCAACTAGAAGTTACAAACCTCAGGTCTTCACTCAGTTCCTTGGACTTTCCCATTGTTCTGAGTGTTGGTCAATCCCATAAGTGTTGTCAAAAAAGTAGAGAAAATAGAAACTACCAGTTGAAGTCAATTGTTAAGTTCAAGTTAAACGAAATTGTAAAACCTTCAGCACCACTTATTAAAAGATTTGAGTGAGTATAAGTGTATATGTGAGCCTGTGTAGATTAGAGAAAATCCAAAATAAATTCAAACTTGTGCACCAAGTTCATAATTTTTTAAAGCCATCAAATATGCTGTAGAATCATTTCATCCTGGAAAAAGAACAGTTCAGAGAAATCACTGACAGCCCAAAATGAACATGACATGCATGCCCATGATGGGTGCATATGTAACCTTCTCACCACAAATGTAAGTGCTTCAACATTGTTCTTGAATAAATGTTGTAGGCCTCTATTGATAAACTCACTCTTATTCATCCACAATCAAGGTGAAATATGAGAGAATTTTCACCAGCTCAGCACAGCATTGTAGCTTTGTCCAGCTTGTAGAGTATGATGAAAGTGTCCTATTATTTCCTGTCTCATGCATGCTAAGTGGTGTCATGTGAGGGCAGACACATGACACTAGGAACATAAACAACAGAAATCATCTCCTTCTCATGTGAGATGAGCATGTCTTGTCACTTCCTTTCTTTTTCTAAAGTTGTGTCCAGATCACAAGACTAAAACAGGCTCCAGGAATCTGATCACTAAAGTGCACCTGCTTTAGGAGGAGTGACCACTAAGATGATGTACTGAAATAGGGATGCTTTGTATATGTCATGTAATCGATGATGTCTAACAGAGTGGTTGTTAAATATCCACCTAAATGATTTGTACCTGACTGGCACTGTGATAAAGCACTTTAGTGTAATTATTCTCCACCTGCACAAAACTAAGCTGACAGCACTGAATGGAAAGCAGCTTCTGAAATATCCATGTTGGCACGCTGCTGAAGTAAACCTTCGGTTTTACCTTTTTTGACAGAGCTGACATTTTAAATTGCTGGCTAGAGTCACTGCAAACCTTTACACAATGCAGATTTACAAAAGGTCGTTCAGGCTTTGCCCCGTCTGCTGTGGTTTTTCTACGGTGGATCTAAACACGCAGCCTGGTCTCATATGCCATACTTATCATATATCAATATATAGAAATGCACTGATCATATTTATATCAGGAATACAGCCAGATCTATCAGGTCTAATGTATTATCAGTTATATTTACTCCTTAATTTCTTTAAGTATATATGTATTTTTATACACTTCTTTTATTTAAGTGATTTTGTATTGCTGTCCTCATATAAAAAAATAAAATTATTTGATTTCCCTGAAATGTTGCCCTGCCACATTTAGTTTGTACACTTTGTATAAACGTCAGCCATTATTGTGCATTTTTTTTGTCCTTTTAATATTTTGTACAAAATCTGAATGCATTGGACCTCCCGCACTCTCACTTCATTTATATATATATATATATATATATATATATATATATATATATATATATATATATATATATATATATATATATATATATATATATATATATATATATATATATATATATATATATATATATATATATATATATATATATATATATATATACACACACACACACATATATGTGTGTATATATATGTATATATATATATATATGTGTGTATATGTATATATATGTATATGTGTGTGTGTGTGTGTGTAGCTTTCCATACTTAAAAAAAATAAAAAATAAAAAAAAAATCTTGGTGTCTCCTCAGATATGGCTTACCTTTGCACCAGTGGCGAACCAGTCTGCCCAGTACCTGAAAGTTACTCTGGACGAGATCAACTGGCTATCACTGGTCTACATGGTGGTGGCCATACCGCTCAGCTTTGCAACCACTTGGATGCTGGATACTCTTGGACTGAGGATAACGGTACCAACTGCTTGGTTTTTTTTGTTAATATTATATGTTTTAGTATGAGATGGTAAACCTCAGAGCACAGTGTGAGGTTTATTCTAAACTCTAGAACACAAAGTTTTAAGTGAGTAGTGAATGATTTTAGAAGAGAGAAGAAACCTTCCAGGGGAGGATTTTAATGGTTTAGAGCTAGTGCTGTATGCGTGCATATAAACATAGGCTTGATGGAAATGGGTACAAGTTAAAAATGAATGAAGCCTGAGATATGGCCATTATATGCTCCTTTCATCCTGGAGTCATCTCCCAGGAAAAATGCTGTACAGGAAATTGTCCTGCAAATTTGATTTGTTTAAAGTAAACAGAAGATGAAGTGAACTGATAAACGCAGCAGTCAGACCGGATTCAGCTTCCCAATAACCAGTTCAACCAGCCATAGGAGAGGGAGAGGAGGCGGATGACCTCTGAGTCAGGAAAAATGGATCGCTACCTCCAATAAGCACGCAGGCCATTGGCAGCGGTAATGTTTGTTAGCATGTCTGATAACGAGATTATGCAGAAACTGCAGGAAACTTTGGAGATGAGGTGTTCATGAAGGAATTTATTCTTTTTCTCTGAATCTAGTGACACATAATACAGAGTAGGTGACCTGCGACTGAGCACCAGTGAGTGCAATGACTCTGACACCGGTTAGTTATAGTGGCATGATTAATAAAACTATGAGTAATTGAAAATGTTGTGGACTGCTGTTTTTAGCCCAGAAGGCATGCAAACCCCTACCATTTATATTTGTCACTTCACCCACATGACATCCTGTCCCACCTGCTTCTGACCACACCATGCAAGCTAGTTTTACTTCGTGAATCTGAGATTAATTGCACCTTTTTAAAGATGAAGACCTCCCACTGTCTTGGACTGATCTTTGAGAAGACCTTCTGAAACTGTCTGACAGTTATTTCACTCCCAGATATGAAGGGATTTTCTTGTAAACTTTCACCCTTCTGTCCTCTGACTGTCACAGCTGATCCTGGGTGCCTGGCTGAACATGCTCGGAGCCGTGCTGCGGTTCCTCGGCACGCTTCCGGGTGAGAGTTTTAAAATCCAGTACCCGATAGTGATGTTGGGACAGACCCTCGGCGCCTTGGCTCAGCCCCTCATCGTTTTCGCTCCCACCAAGCTGGCAGCCCTGTGGTTCCCCGACCATCAGCGGGCCACAGCTAACATGATCGCCTCGATGGGTGAGCGATTTTACCTTTCACACCTTCAGTACAGCATCTACAAACCTGTGCAGATGTTCTGCTGTGTGTTAGTCATGTGCATGTCAAACAACAAAGGAGCAATACTCTTTTTATTTTATTTTTATGCCAAAAAAAAAATCTGTTATGGCAGTTTTAATTAAGGAGTTCACAGAATTTGGCTTTTGAAGCATTTTTAAGTTTATACTTTCAGGCAAATTCACCAAAAAAAAAAAAAAAAAAAATTCAAATATTTTTGAATTTGATAAATAAATGTAGACTTTTTTCCAAAGTTAGTTTGAAATTCTAGAGTGTAAATAAAGCCAGTGAAAAGGAAACACAGAGATATAAGGTATAGAAATATAAAGGATAATAGTCTGTACAAAGATGGAGGTTTAATTAG
Source organism: Diplotaxodon limnothrissa (assembly GCF_057381915.1). Classification (NCBI taxonomy): domain Eukaryota; kingdom Metazoa; phylum Chordata; class Actinopteri; order Cichliformes; family Cichlidae; genus Diplotaxodon; species Diplotaxodon limnothrissa. The sequence goes on along the minus strand of NC_140597.1, from coordinate 9,146,831 downwards.
AAACCACTTTATTTTTATGTTTCTCTCCATGTTGGTTTTCTGGAATAAAAATGACCAGTTTTGATGATGGATCGGCATAAATTGAATGACTGCATCAAACTGATAAATACCTGTTAAAAATGCTGAGTAACAATCTAATCTAATCTTCTTGGATGCTTAAAATAACTACCAAAAAAACATCAATCAAAGCAGCCAAACACCAAACTTTGAGCCTTTTTGAACCAAACCCTGGCTACAGCTGTTATGAAGCTGGAAGTTATCTATGAAGGTCAGATCTTTAACACTGGAGTCTGTGGGCACTGAGTTGTGGCTCCTGATTGTGGTGGTTCTAGTGTTCTTGTGTAACATTTGGGCAAACTATGGCCCGAGGGCCAGAACCGGGCTGTGGACATCTCAGTCTGGGCTCTAATGTTCACAAAGCAAAACTAAACAACCTCAACCCTCGTGTGTTTTCTGCAATGAGATAAATGCATTTGCTCTAGTGGTAAATACATATAAATGAAACCTTCATACAGCATTTAAATGGATTGCTTTATGTTACAGCACAGCATATAGACAGAAAAAAGTCTAGATTTCCTCATAGAAAGTTCTAGGACCTGTTCTAACTTGTTGGGTGATAATTTTTCATCATTAACACTTTTACTTTTCACATGATTTATTCCTGAGGGAATATTTTTTCCAGCTTTCATGGAATTTCTTGACAGCAGGAACAACAGAGCTAATTTTTTCTTTGTTGGCCACCTGCTAACTGGGCAGTTTTAGAAATGTGAGGGCTGCTGATGGTGGGCTTTTACCCCTCACCTGTAAACGGCCGATGGGGTAATGTTGTGATGCGGGCAGGACACCCAAGTTTGTAACTGCGATAACTCAACACAACTCTTGTGAATGCATGAACTTGAGAACAAGGCTACGTAACATTCTAGCCACCACCACCATTTTTAATTTTTATTTATTTATTTATTTTTAAAATTTAACATGCGATAAATAGAAAATGCACAATTAAGGACAGGGAGACTTGAGAGCTGTGGCTTTAACCAAAAGTTGTCATGTTTCTTAATCCTTTTGGAGTTTTAATGGGTAAAACTACTGTAGTTAAAGGCTGGTTTGATCATCATGGTCATTCTTATTTTTTGCGTTATGCTTATGCTCCCTGAAGGTTTGCTTACAAAGCGCTTTCATTTTAGCATGTCAGCAAACTCCTGTGTGGACGCAGCTGTTACATTATTAAAATGACTGCTAACAAGGTCTATTGATATGTATGCCTGTTAAAGACATTAAAATGGGAAGCTGATGTTAAAGGGTGATTAAAGGTCAGATATGTTGCTCAGATGTTGTGTTGTGAATGAAACGGGGAACAGAAAGTGATCTAGGACAGCAGTAAAACTCCACTTCTCTTTTTTTGTCCTCAGCTAATCCCCTGGGAATCCTCCTCGCTAACATCATCTCTCCTGTGATGGCTGAAACATCTGCACAGATCCCAAAGCTGGTGAGTTTAACAAAGAAACCTTTGGTGTTCAGAAAGCAGAGTAGTCTGTGATGCTTATAATAAATGAGAACACCAGTAATCGGACAACCGGGTTTGGCTGGTTCATAAAAAGATTTGTGAGTGTGAAGGACATTGGTGGTTGTGGCAGATCCCCAGAATATTACAGGACAAGTGCTCCAATACACTGATTAGCCACAACATTCAAACCAACAGCACAATGTTTCGCCTGCCATAATGTTTGTGCATCAGGCCCAGATCCTACAGGACAAGACAATGCTGTGTTATGTGCATTACACAGAGAGACTCCTGTCCTCGGGGAGTGCTATTTTTTATTTTTTATTTTTTTTTTTTAAACCCAGATCTACACTGTATATTAAAGATGATGGAAGCTCCTAACATCCACTCAGACAACAGAAAGTCAATGATGGCAACTTCAAATGACGATGATTAACATAACTGCCGGCGAGTGGGCGGGTCCTGATTTACATTTTTCTCAGCTTTGAGGCGAGCAAATTGAAGTGACTACTGATATATATATATATATATATATATATATATATATATATATATATATATATATATATATATATATATATATATATATATATATATATATATATATATATATAAATAAAAGCAGGTGGCAGTTACATTAGGCAACCAGAGCGTGGATTATGCACTATAGCCAGCAGGGGGCATGTCCTCTAGTCTAGCCAGGTTATTTTATAGGTTATTATAGTTTGTAGTTACACACAGCTGCTCCTTCTGTAAATTTAAGTCAAAGCAGGCATTAAACGGGGTAGCTTTATTGTTGTGATTCATGAATCGTTACCATAGAAGCGTAAACCACTCTTCAGTTTCTCAGATCAAAACTTGGATGGCAACGGCTAAAACGCTCAGCTCGAGTCATCAAAAATGCGAAATGTCCATCATTTATATACAGTTTGTGTCCCAAGCATAAAATTGTATTAATAGAAAATGATTAATGTTATTCATTTCACCTGTCACTGCTTTTAATGTTGTGGCTTGTCAGTGTACATAAAACTGAAATATGGCTCTGGTCACCTCGGCTGCTAACGATGATAAATGGTGTTTGATTTAAGCTGCAGTCACCCATTTATCATCACAATATTTGTTTTTCCTTTTCTTTCGCTAACCCTTCTTGACTGGTAACTGTCTGGTATGGGCGAAATTATTAAAACCTTTAAAAAGCTCTTGTTTTGGATTTAGGTGATTGCTACAGAGAACTGTGTGACTGCACCTTCTCACCCTGCACTCTGCCTCTGATCTCCTCACCTTCTAATGATGATAAATTGTGTCAGATAAGGTGCAATCACCCATTATTCTTTACGTTATGTGTGTTTCTCTCCTCTTCCAGCTTCTAGCCTATGCAATACCGACATGCATCATCTGTGTCCTAGCAACAGTGGGGATACGCAGCAGTGCCCCCCCGACGCCGCCCTCAGCCAGCGCAGAGACCTCCAACTCAGAGCCGTTTGTACAAGGGATCAAGCTGGTAAGAAAACACAAAGCAGAAAAACACTTCTAAACATTTGAGTGCAAACAGAGCCTGAGGTGTGTCATCGAGCCATATTTACTGATTTCCTGGTTAACTGATATTTCAGTTATTCTAATCTCTGAAACTGAAGATTCATTTGGCTTTAGAGTGAATTTCAGTTCACAGTTCTGTTCAGTTCTGGCCCTCAACTTTACTGTTGTTTCACACTTTGGATCTGTTATTAGTGTGGTCAAAACTGGCCTAGTATCATGAATAACAAACTAAAGACCTCTGCTTCCTGTGAGCCTAACCATGGAGGGGTGTTTAAGATGTTTTTAGACATATCCTACAACTGTTAAGCTAGTCCTGCCTGTAATTATCTTACTGTTACAGTTAGTCAGTATTTAAGCAGATAAAAACAACGTGAAAAGGTTAAGAGTTGAATTAAAGATATTAAAAAAACACAATCCAGGTAAATGTTATAACTTCAGCTGCTCGGCTGATTTATTTCTGGTGAAAATGTAGCTTCATGTGAGATTTTCTTTTCTTTTTTTGCTGTAAGCGATTATGAATTTTAAAAACTCAAATGTCTAAAATATTTAATTACATAACTATATAATATTCTTTCCATACACATGTTTAGAATAGACAGCGATTATAAGTGATCATTAGCCTGTTCTGCATCTCCGTCTGATGGTTTAACCCCACCACCACTCCAGCATCCACCTGCATGCTCCTGCAGTGTAATTACTCCCCTTAATTGTCATTTTTGTACAGAGTGACGGCAAACTGGAGTTATATTATTCTTTAATCTAAAATGTCGAAACCAATCAAACAAGCTCCTAAATGACGTGACAACAAAACCTGAGGTATCTACCTCTGTCATTACTGGTACACTTCAGCAAATGTAATGATAAACTCGGATAAAGCAAATTTTGCTTTTTTGATACCTTTTTTAAAAATCTCTATTTAATTTGATTTATATAACACCAAACACAACAGCACTCACCTCAAGGAGTAGTATGTCATAAAGTAAAGAACCTTCAATAACAGCAAGAAAACCCAAACAATCAAACACCCTCCTTTGGGTGAGCTCTTGGCAACAGTGGGAAGGAAAAACTCCCTTTTAACAGGAAGAAACCTGCAGCAGAACCAGGCTCAGGGAGGGGCGGGGCCATCTGCCGTGACTGGTTGGAGGTGATAACACAAAATAAATTCATAGAAAAACTCATAATTTAGTTTATTTTCTTAATTTATGTAGCACTAATAACAGTAGCCAACAATCAGACTATTCCACATGAGCAAACACCTAGGAGCTTAGCGATAGCGGAGAGGAAGAGCCCCATTTTAACAGGAAGAGACCTTCAGCAGAAACCAGGCTTGGGGAGGGGGTTGGCATCTGCATCTAAGAGGAGCATGGAGAGACCACGAACAACAAACTCAACAAAATACAAACTGCAGGAGGGAAGACAAAAGTTAATGACCAACACTTGCGGCATCTGACATTGACATAAATAATAAATGATAATGAAAATAACGATCAATTTCAAACCCCACTGACATTTCCAGCAGCAGCAGTGATTTCGCTGACAGTGACATTTGCGAGCGCTCGTCTGGCTGCACTGATGCCGTTTCTTCCTGCAGCGACTGACATTTCCATCGGCAGCAGTGACGTCTCTAACAGAGGCGGCGATGAGTGTCTCTGAAGTGAGGATGTTCTCTCTGCATCCGTGACATTTCCCCCCCAAACGTGCCGCTCATACTTTCCCTGCACCTGCTGTGATTATCTCTCTATACAGTACGCAGCTTTTGTTATTAATGCGAGTTGCACAGTGCTGATTTTAGCATCTTATTTCCCAACAACACAGTTTGTGCGCTATGTCTGCAGGCTCTGCACAAATGTGTTTGCATTACCTGTGCCAGGTGAGCGTGGAGTCGCAGACAGAGTAAACAGCAGCCAGCACGCTGTTGTTTCACCGCTTCATTTCATTTTCTTTGCACATGTTTCCCTTGTTGATGTTGCCGCAGTGCGCTTGTTTTCCCCTGAGGCTTCTCTTACAAATCGTCCGGTCTGTTTCTTCTGTAGTTACTGACGAACAGAGCCTACCTCGTCCTGCTGCTTTGCTTCGGCTCAGGGATCGCCGTTTTCACCTGCTTCTCCACGCTGCTGGATCAGATCCTGTGTGTAAAAGGATACACCAACGTAAGTATATGCCAGGAGAAAGACTCCAAATCAATGTCATCGAAGGATAAATGGAAAAAAAAAAGCAACCCAGACGGTATATTTGAGACTAGATGGTGGTGATGTTACAGCTCTCAAACTGAATAAATTAAGAAAAAGGTTGATGAATGTGTAATTTCTTTGCACAGTAATCTAACATCTTATTGAACGAAGTGAAAGAAAGCTTTTCCCAGTCTTGCATAGATGCTATTTGCTGTAGAAAACATGACTTACAACAGTTATTTACCTACTGAACCTATCAAATCTGACCACTGCAGGACTTTGCTGGGTTGTGCGGCGCCCTCTTCATTGTGTTTGGCATCATCGGCGCCGGTATTCTGGGTCTCTATGTCGACAAAACCAAGAAGTTCATGGAAGCCACAAAGATCAACATGAGCTTCTGTGCTGTGGCGTGCATCGCCTTCTCAGTGGTGAGAACATTCATTTATTACACAAAGAAACGTAGCTGGTCCCTGACTGTTCGTCAGGCCAAGAAGAAGGCTCTGCATTAAGACTTTTGATTGTTACGTTCACTGAGGGGCAAAGGTAGAAAGTAACGAAGTACAAATACTTAGTTACTTTACTTAAATAGAATTTTCAGGTATCTGCACTTCACACGGAGAGAAACGAGAGTGAGGTAACTTAGAGATGGAAAAAGATGTAGGAGGACAGGAGAGGAAGACGAGAGGTTAGATTTAAAGGCAAGGACTGCTCAGTGGTGTTTTGATAAACTGCAGATTTAAAGCTTGCATGTGATGTCTTCATTTGAATTTTTATATAACGTGTTTTGATAAATTATCAAGTGTATTCACACTAGCCAGTGTTTCATGATCATCCCTCCTGTCTGCTTTCCCACTGACCACTGCTAATACTACCTCTGATGATCTTGGCTTAAGTATGCTTCAGTCCATCTCAGCATTCCAGCTCCACCTCAGCCTCCTTCATTTTCTCTTTCATGCACAAAGCACTCTTGCAGAGCACGATGTTCTTGTTTTTAAGCATTTTGTGGCTTTATTTGTGAAGCGGTGACATGCTGTCCTCTCACATGCTGTATAGATTTGTTAATTACTTACAGTGATTTTCATGGATACAGCTGTCATTGATTAAGAGTCCTCTTCCAGTTCACACAACTGTTCCCAGGCACAGCATATAAACTAGACTTTGGATGCTACAGATCGGCTAATGTGAGAATGACGTAATACTAGGTACTGTTTATCCTAAAAAAGTCTTGGTCCTGGATCAAATCAAGCGACTGTCAAGTTTATGAAACTATTAAGCCTTTCGTTATGATATGGAGTGTAAACTGTGACCATAAAGACGGGCGCATAGTGAGCAGGAATAATCTATGGCATAAAAACCATTGGACTGATTGATAGATCTCAAAACGGCCATTCGCCACTGAAGCTGGCTCCAAAGGTGAGTCAGTCGCCAGTCTTCTGCTGTTGTTCCGAGTTTTAGAGACTGCTGCAATGGAAATCTAGGAAATTATGGATATTTTCTTTTTCTCCTCTGATTTTGATATTTAATATGAACATTAATGCTGAACTCTTTTCAGCAGGATTGTATTCATTTCACGACAGATTGTAATGATTATTTCTTAATCTAAAGTATTTTTTGTGTGCTGACACACAAACCATGCTGTCAGAAATGTGCGGCAGATTCTTGAAGTTAATTTTTTGTCTATATTAAAACTGGTAAACGCCTCTCGCAGACTAACGTACAGTTTTTTCCAGGCAGACGTTTATATTTGCGTGAAGTGTATGTCAGACAGAAGTTGAGGGCGCTTAAAGGAAATGGAAAGAGTCAGTGTTTGATGTGCAAACACTTTGAAGAGAAGGCTTGTTTGGTCTTTTTATCAGGTTATGCTGACAGCTCTGTTATGTTAATGCAGTGTTTCAGTAAAATACAGCATAAATTAAAATTCTATATCAGGTTATTGAGAGGACATCCACTACATAAAGAAAACTGTCTTCAGACGCGGGATTTATATGCAGCAGACAGTAACTCAAATAAACACAAATAATTTACTCCATATACTTTCTTAAATGCTCAAAACCCTTCTTCTCCAGTATTATGGACAAAATAATGAACTTTTAAAATGATCGTTAACTGATATAAAAGACAAAAAACAGTGATGTGAAGGTGAAAGTCTCACACCAACTAATGTGTGTTACATAAATTGGAAAAAATAAACTTGAAAGTCAGGAAAATATTATGTTATGAATATAGTGGTCTGTTTTTGTTTTTGTTTTTTTGCCCTCCTTGGAGCTCACATTTTAAATTTTATGGAAAGGCATGTTTTCATCACAGGAAACTGAACTAACATTAGAAAAATCCACTGAGGAGCCACTTTGGTTCATCAGTAAAATGACTCTGGCATATACTCTCACACATTTGCAGGTGTGAGGAAGGGAACAACGAAATGTGTAGCTTATAAATTAAATATAAATATTTAAAAATAATAATAAATACAGCCTGTATGTAAATACATCTAAATGTACAGAGTTGGATATGCATTAAAATTTAGGCACTAGAAGACGAGCGACTGGTATGAATCAGTGACTGAATTTAATCAAAGCTCTCCTATAAACACTTGAAAACAAGCTTCGAGAATCTCAGGACTTTATTTGGGTATTTATTCTGAAGCATTAACGGTCAGTGGTCATCAAGAAGGCTGCGTGTCGTCAGTGAGAGGTGATGAAAAGTTTTAAAAAGCTTTTTCCCCTCACAGGTTTTAATTAGTCTCCCACTGACTCTCACTTCTAATGTGTCTGACTTAATAGAAAGAAATTAAAAAGCTGTGGGTGCCAGCGAGCCCCAAAATAAACAAGTCTGTAGTTTATTGATTGTAAACGCAGTTAAACAACCCCTGTTTAAATACACGAGGGTGGCAGAATATTAAGAACGCTCGAGAGTGACCAAGAGTGGCCATCCAGTATTATAGTAAACCTTCACCTGAGTGTTAAAACAAAAAGACTCAGGTGACTCTGTTGATGTACTTTAATATGTGGAAAAAACATATATTATATTGTATCAAAGCCTAAAAGACCCCCTTTCTTTCTGGTCCCGGCCTCTCAGGTGTCTCTGATGCCGCAGCAGAAAGTCGCCGTGGCCGCCGTCTGCTCTTTCTTCGGCTTTTTCGGTTTTTCCATCTACCCGGTTGCCATGGAGCTGTCGGTGGAGTGTTCGTATCCCGTTGGAGAGGCCACGTCAGCTGGACTCGTCTTTGTATCGGGGTACTAATGTCTGAGCAACACATACTTATGGTTTTATCTCATTTTTTAAAAATACTGGAGTTCTTGCAAAATTCTGCTGTAAATTATCCTGAAGATCGTAAAACCACTTCAGAGACAATATGAGGAATGTATTTATCATCTAATTGTGTCTTAAAGTCTTATTAAAGAATGGGGGGGAACTAAATTTTCACTAAATCTTCAAACGATGCACAGAGTCATCTTAGAAAATCTTTGTCTAGTTTTTTTTTTTTTTGGCTTTAATTTTGCAGGAGATTGCTTACTGTAAAAATCAGCTGCTTAGCTGACATCATAACAAATGGCTTTCATATTTGTGCTGTCACCTGCAAAATGTTTTGGGTCACTGTTGTGGGTGTTTCAGTAAAATGTAGCCTGACGTCACCTGGAGATGCACTCAAAGGCTTTCAGCTTTTCATGACCCATTTAAAAAGTTTGTGCTGATGTTGACAGATCATGTTATATCAGGTGTGCCTGTAGTCGACCATGTGCCTCAGAGATTAGATAGTAAATAGAAAAATGTGAAGTTGCATTACTGAGACTGATGTGACCGTTTTCTTCTTCCAGACAGGTTCAGTCGGTTGTCTACATCGTCCTCCTTCAAGCTCTGACCACACGGCTCGCAGACTCTCCCCTGTCCACCTGCGGGGAAGCAGCCTTGAGCTGGAAGGGTAGGTCGCATGATGTTACATCAAACCTCTGTCTGCTGCTGGTCGGTTTAAAGTTTATTGATGTGCATTAGTTTAATCTGAGGTCCGTGCTGGATAGAGTCGGTCCCAAACTCTTTCATGGCATGCATTTCTAATTTCTCTTTGCTATTTGGGCTGATTGCGACCTGATGAATGTACAAACAAAGAATTACCTGATTTTGGTTTTTTGTTTTTGGGGGGTTTTTTTGGGGTTTTTTGTTTTTTTGTTTTGTACCTGATTTTGGTTTCTGAGAAAAATGAGATCCACATATGAGGACATTCGCTTGTACACAAGAAGCCTCCATGAAAGTGGAAATGTTTTGTAATAGACGCGTAATGTCTTTGAGGAGAGCGTTTGGACTAAAACTCGACCTTCCTGTCGTCTCCTACCCTCAGTGCCCATGATGGTGATGGCAGGGCTGTGCACTCTGTTCACCTGCTGCTTCCTCGTCTTCTTCAACACCCGCTACAGGCGACTGGAGGCCGAAGAACAAGCGACTTACGGGACCAGAGAGAGCCAGCATCTATACAGGAATGAGCACCCTCCGTGGAGGCGTAAAGCTGCTGATAATACAGAGGAAACATGCCACTATGAGTGAGAGCAGAAAGGTACTCGAACAGATGATCTTTTTTTGTTTTGTTTTTGTTTTTTAAATAAAGATGTTTGTGTGTAGTTTGATTAAGTCACAAACTTTTGGTACATTGTTGGATGTAACAAGTAAATAATCCAAATTTCCAATCCTCAAAAAAAAGTTTAAATTATTATTTTCCAGCCACTTTGGCATGTAAATAATCTGTGTCAATACATTAAAATAATTTCCATCTTTTTCTTCTCATAATAATAATAATAATAATAATAATAATAATAATAATAATAATAATAATAATAATATTATTATTATTATTATTATTATTATTATTATGATGATGAGAAGAAAAAGAAGGAAACCATTTTAATACAGGACACTGCACTTTTACTCACTCAGATTTAATATAAAGGTGAAAGAAATGTTACCTCAAAATGAAGTTCGTTGTGTACACGGGTACAAAACACCCACCCACACCTGACCAGGTACAGTAGAGTAAATGGTAATGGGAGTTCGGTGCTTTGTTACAAAACCTGCTTTTATGGATTAAGTTAAATTTCACATGTAGACCACATGTGTCAGCATTCATGTATCCACTGTCCTTCAGTGCACTCCACTTTAGTCTTACAGTCTTCCTTTGAACAGCAAACATGTAAAGGTCATAAACTGTGAGTCACATGACTCAGCACACTCGTTCGTGTGCAGATTCATTTTGCCTCTCAGGGACTGACTTTGTGCCGTCAGTCAGCACTCGTGCTGCTTGAAATAACTCCTGATGCCATCCTAGTACAGTGAGAGACTTGACTTTATAGATCGTAGGAAGGAAACTTGCATACATTTTTGAAAAATCACTGTAAAAATCACAAATATTCTCCAGATATCATGTCTTACCTTTACGTGTTAAACGGGTTTTCTGCAGGTTTCTGAAAACTGTTTTTCAAACATGACTACCTGAATGTTGTTAAAAATAAACATAACATCTTTCTACCGCTGTAAACAATAAAATAAGAAAAAACTCCTAAAAAGTGTTTTAACCACTTTAATGCTTTCTTTTTGTAAATGTGTGGCCTTCTTAAGGACTGCAGATGTTTTAAAACCCTTGAATAATGTTGAAACCTCACAGGTGAGACATGTGGGCTTTGTGCAATAAAAGAAAACAGTGTTTCAGCTGTGGGGCACTTTATGACAAAAAACATGTACACAGTAAATAAGAACACTTTTCTAAATCATGTAAATCTTATTTTTTACCATTAAATTTGTTAATCTTTCCTGCTTGAGTTTGTTCATGTTACTGAGTTCAAATTTGATGCTTTCTTTGAGCTAAGAGGCAACAGGACAGGATACTGATGCTTTGCCTCATTTTGTGCAAAGGTTGACAGGACTGTGCAGTTCACACTATGTTTGAGTACCTTGCAGAATCCCATCTCTACAATAAAATTCATTTGATTCATCAAGTTTTATGGCATTAATTCATGCAGTTCTCTTAAAGTCTTACAACAGCTTCTTATTGTTTATTCAGATTCAGCTTTGCAAAACTAAACTGCACTGCCATGTTCTTTTTAGAGACAAGAGGCTGTGTCCTCAAACTCTTCCTAACACGCAATACTTGATCAGTCTTTGTCTAATTGTACTGTTATCAAATAACATGCTAACAGAGGCCTGTAGAGTCTGAGGAGTCATGAGCTTTCTTGAGTTACTGACTCAGTCTGCTTGCTCCAATCTCTGGGGTGAATTTCTGCTCCTGTGAGGATTGTGGAAATGTCTGAATACACACCCAATTGCTCCAGAGCGGCAAACTGACAAAGCTTCTGCATTTATAGAGGTGCTCAAGCTTGCTGATGATAAATGAAGTGGATTAGATTAGCAGTACCTCTTAGTTCTATGAAAGCAGTAAGGCTGTACTTATGCACTTAAGCACTAGATGTTGTGTAAATGTTTACTTGTCCTTTTTAGGCATTTATAACAATATTTCAATTTTTATTTACATTGGTATGTTCAGATAACCTCAAACTGGATGCTCCCCCCCCCCCCCCCCCATTCTGTATTTTCATGAAGACTCAATAACACAAACGAGTGGATGGATAAAGACTCTGTAGAGCTTTAATTACTTCCCAATTCCACATAAAACAAATATAAAAAAGTAGAGCACTCTCTAGATTCAGAATCAGTCAGAACCGACCTGGAACCTCCCTTCCTATGAAGATTATTTCTGTAGCTCCGTCTTCATACAGTTTTTAAAAAGATCCATTCATAACAATACGGCCAGGAGGTAAAAATAAACAAAACAGAAAACAAAGAAATACATCCAAAAGAAAAAAAAGGAGCGCTACCACAAATTAAAGATTTTCTCAACAGACATCCTCTGATGTGGCTGCACATGAGTGAAATGAATGGCACCAGACAGGAAAATAAAAATAAAACTGAAGAGGAGATTCTTGATGCAAGAGCTGGTTTTTCTAATGTGTCGCTTCATCACATCGGGTGAACACAAGTACACATTTCATCGGGATCGTGTGTCTCAAAGCTGCAGGGCGCAGAACTGCTGGTACACGGCCAGGATGTGGTGGTCGAGCTCGGCGGTGAACAGCAGGTTCTCCAGGGTTCCCATGTACTGCTGGATGGTCGCGTGGTGCTGCAGAACGAGGGGGAGACGTCACAATAGAGTTCACAGAGTGAGTTTAGGGTAAAGCTAGCCTTGGTTTCCATATTCAGATACATTAAAGGTACAGAACTTAGCAGTGTGTGGAAAGATTTTTCTCCCCCCCAAAATGTCTCTTTTGGTAGTAAAGGGTTCCAGCCCGTTCTCCTGTTGAACCAAAAGCCAACTGGAACTGAGTGAATCACATAAAGCTGGCATGTTTATATTGCCTCATGTTTACAGTGCTACTCCTAGCATCTTAAAGCCTGCACCTGAGCCTGAGGTTCTGCTGGACATCTCTTCCTGTTAAAAGAGTTGTTCCTTCCCCCACTTGCCAAGTGCTGCTAGGTCCCTCAAAATGAAGGGCCTTTAGTTTATAGCAGGGGTGGGCAACTCCAGGCCTCAAGGGCCGGTGTCCTGCAGGTTTTAGATGCGTCCTTGATCCAACACAGCTGATTTAAATGGCTAAATTACCTCCTCAGCATGTCTTGAAGATCTCTAGAGGCCTGGTAATGAACTAATCATTTGATTCAGGTGTGTAGACCCAGGGTGAGATCTAAAACCTGCAGGACACCGGCCCTCGAGGCCTGGAGTTGCCCACCCCTGGTTTATAATATAAGGAACCCCTATGTTGTTAATTAAATAAGAAAAATAAATTGGATAATAGAAGACAAAGTAGCCTTTATAAATGAGATTCCAGCCTCTCTGCTCTCAGATATTTTAGATTTTTAGAGTCAGAGTGGCTCACTTTGCATGTAAGCACTACTGGCCTGCATGCAGTGTGCTATGCATGCTTGAAATTACATAATTTTTTTTTTTTATGAAAATGTGGCAGACAACTTCGTCATTTATATTTTTCTGATTTTCCAAGTAGCTTTATGGATGCCATAAGTCCCATTGAACCTAATAATGTGTGTGAAATTTGTGTTTGTCTCAAAAGTCTTAAAACTACAAAGAAAGTAATTGCTTGTCCTTTTCCGGAGGAGTAAAGAAAGTCAAAATTTTTACTCACCCAAAGAAAACTAAAATCAGACTAAGTGGGCATTAATAAAAGAAATCTAATGATGTGTGTGAGAGTGTTTTGTGCTTTTACCATGAGGAAGATTTGCTGCAGCCGCTCGATGCCGTTTTTGTACCAGGGCGTGCTGATGTCAACGCTGCCCGTTTCACAGCGAACCAGGTGCTCCGTCAACAGCATGATGAAACGCTAAGGATGGGGAAAAGCCTCATTTAAAAATGCTTTTATGGAGCAAGCTTTTATCTTTGCATTTTAATCTCTTCAGCTCGAGAAAGAAGAAAGAGTCGGCAGTGGTGACTGTCATGACGCTGGCAACCATTTTAGCCTACACGAATCCAGGAAGTTTAACAACCTTGGAGTATTCAGTTCCAGAAAAACTGATCAGTCAGCTCTGAGTGTGTTCACTCTAAGTGATCGCATTTATCTTTTAAAACATCGTCTGTTACTGTGGTCCGATATGAGCTTTGACCTTGTCTCTCTAATGAGGAAATGAAATAAAGTGGCAGTCAGCTGCTTTGGTGACGAGAGGAGGCCAAAACCAGAAACTAAACCAGAGTTTAACTTCCATTGTTGGGGAACTGAAAACCTCAGTTTTTACTGATTCCACTTTCTTGAACACAACCCTGGTAGAAAATCAATTCTGTTCGGAGATTTTTTTTTTTTTTGGTCTAATCCCAGAATTTAATCCGTCCCCTCATTCTTCCTTCACTGACATTTGACTGAGCCGGAGGAGGCGGGTCAGATTCAAACCCAGCAGTTGTTTCATGTGTCTTCACTTGTGATGATATAGATCTAACCCTTTCTACAGTGCTGTTAGCACACAATGTTTACCTTCTAAGGAGCAATCAGCTGCAGTGATGTGGGGATCTGCTCAGATTTGACACAGGGCCACTAGAGGGCACTACAAAAGATTAAATCCCTTGTTTACTTCCACCTGCAGAAGTTGCATAAGTTGGAGAGCTGGCACCAGCAGCGCTGCAACCTTGAAACCGGTTAAGTAGTTAAGAAGATAAACTGTAGTCTTCCGTACCTGGAAGATGACAAGGAAGAGGTTTTTCTGCTCGCTCTGAGCAGACTCCACCTTCTCCTGGAGTCTCTCGATCTGCTCCTCCAGCTGACCCTCCTCATCTTCACTGTTCTTGTCCATATCCTCATCGTCCCCGCTGTCGCGCTAGTAGTGAACAAAAATTTGAATTCATTTTACACAATTTGTTCATCATTTTAAGTTTAACGTTAAAATAATGATGATTGCATATTGGGGGGAGGGTTACCCTCTTGTGCTGCTGTTTCTCCAGTTTGTCTTTGGCCTCCTCCAGCTCCTTCTGGATCTTCTGCACGTGTTTGTTCATCTTTCGGATGGTCGAGTGCAGGATCTCCCAGATGAAAAGTCTAGATGAGGCACAAAGTCTTTCAGTTTACAGAGAAGACGCTGCGCTTGCGTCATGAGAGCTAAAACCTAAACATCTGCGTGTCCCACCTGGTGAACTCGTGGGCCATGTCCTGAGAGAAGAGCCAGTTGGCGACTGCAGCACAGTCCACAACCTGCGTCCGAATCAATTTGTCCACCAACACGGCGATCATCTGCCAATCAGCAGAGTTTACATGAACCACAAAAAAAAAAAAAAAAAAAAAAAAAACTGGCTTCATTTACATGCTCGTGGGTCTGTTTGTTGTACCTGCGGGTGGTTCCTCCACACTTCATACAACACTTTGAGGAGGTGCAGCTTTCCCTCGTCACTGTTGGCCAGAGTCTTCAGGATCTCGTGAAACCTGAAAGCAATCAGACGCAGGTGAGGCCAGCAGCTCTCCAGTCACTGCATGTGCATTCAGAGCATAAAAAGCAACTAAATTAAATAATTTTCCTTTTATTTCAGCTCTTAAAAAATAATAGTTTCTGGCACTTTGTATAACAGCAGAAAAGCATCTGATACATCTCTCTGTATCATAGATGAATACAATACAACATTTTGGTGGCAACAGATGTTCCTTACTTGCCGAGCGCACTGAACGAGTGGCTGAAGGATTTGGCTGCTAGGTTGAGCAGAGTCTGCAGGAACACGTCGATCTTCAGCGGATTGAAGCTCTCGCCCTCGTCTGGAGGGACCGAGAAAGAAATGTAATCAAAGAAGGGAGAAGTGTAGGAGAAAGACAGCACTGCACAAATGAACTTTTCATGCAGGAGCAAGTAAAACGAAACAAGAAACAAACCATCATCATCTTCCTGATTGGGGTTGGGGACCTCTTTGAGGACGGTGAGGATCTCTTCGTTAGATGCTCTGTTCTTGATGGCGTTACTGACGGTGATGGACATGGGGTAACCCGGTAACGAGGCTATGAAGCAGCAGAGTCCAGTATTTAGTTATCAGTCTGCTCCTTTTTGTTTTTAAGTAACAAGAAAACAAAATGTCTGGCAGTCTTACAGGCGCTCTCGTCTGGATATTTATATGTAAAGATGGGGTCAGCAGGAATGAGGGCCGAAAAGGTTGGAGGCACGATGTCCACTATCCTCTGGTGGTATGAAAGTCTGCAATTAAAGCAGCACAACAGAGAACAGCAGAGAAATGAGCAAAAACACAGACGTTCTTTCCGCTACAATTTTCTAATCCAAAGGGCTTTTTAAATGTTTTCTTGTTATTGTACTCTCTTCCCAGCCTTACTTCTTCCCTATAGTGGCCCTGATACACCGTCACAAACACTCAAGATAAAGAAGATAAACCCTCTCTAACTATATTACTACACCTGACTTGTGTCCTGATCTCCTCTACAGGACTGGAAAACAAAGAAAGCATAAATAGTGCCCCAATACCTCATGCACTTCTCCAGAACCTCTTTGACAAACTTGGGCTTGGGTTTCTCTAGATCCACGGTCAAGCAGTCAGACCTTTAAGACAGAGCATGATTTAGGTTATAATATTAAAAAGGCAAAACATAAATACAGCCACTTTAAATGCTCCCAGTCAGTCACTCACCAGTCATCCCAGCTCCATCGGAACTGGAAGTTGCTCAAATGATGAGAAAACCAGTTGATTAGTCTGCAAAAATTAGCAGTGTGATCACATTAGAGTTAAATGAGAGTCAGGAAACCTCTTTGTACTGTTAAAGTTAAGACACAGAAACATTACCGGTCTATGCAGGTGGTGTTCATGGTGTCCAGTCTCATGTAAAGCATCTCTGTGGCTTGGGCCAACTAACGGGCAGGTGTTAAGGCTCCAATAACAACTTCTAATTGTTAAACCTTTAACAATTTCCCAACTAGAGTGTGTTTTCTACATATGTGCTCATTAAGACAAGTCAAATCTGATCTCCATTTGTGTCCTTTCACAGACACTTCTACTCATTAAGCTCCTTGTTGTGTTACAGTTAGTGAGTTCAAGTTAACTGAACTGCCCATAGGAGTGAATGTGTGTGAGTGAATGTGTGTGTGTGAATGGTTGTCTGTCTCTCTGTTGCCAGCCCTTAATCAGGCTGGCAACCTGTCCCGAGGCGTACCCCACCTCTCGCTGTATGGTAGCTGGGATAGGCTCCAGCCCCCCTGTGACCCTGACAAGGATAAGCAGATGAGAATGGATGCCCTAGAAGAATTATTCAATTTGATCGCGACATGGCAAATATGTGTTTTTGCATTATCTGGTGCATATTTTTGCTGCCTGTATTAAATTATTATGAAGAAAATGTCACAGGAACAACAGAGAGGAGAATCCAGTCACACATTTGACTCAAATGCTAACCTTTTAGCCCCACAGCCAAGGTTACCCACGATAAACTATTTCACCAAACTCTCAGCGTCTCAGTATTGAATCCTGGGGTTTGAACAATGATTACATAAGACCGACTGCTAAAATACTTAGGCCCTGTTAATCTCTAAAACTAATCTAAATTAAAGATGGCCACGGTTGCCTTTTGCAACAGTTTGGTGTATTTAATTCAAACAAGTGTTCAAATTTTTCAAAGGAGCAGCTAAAGGTTATTTTTTAAGATAAAATAATCAAGGATACGACTTGGGGCAACGATCCGGGCTGCAGTTTGCAGAGCTCGATCAGCAGTGTGGTGTACATGACATCGATGTGAGGCGGCGAGGGCAGCTGGAAAAGTTCCCCAAAGATCACCTACAAGAGAAAAAAAAAGCCATTAAGCCAGCAGATTAGACTAAAACAGCTCTGCACTGTTTCTACTTTTTGATGCCAGAAACAAGAAAGAAAATATACCTCGACGATATGATAGTTGAGTGGGATCTTATTTTTCCCTGGGTAGCTGAGGAGCTGGGCAGCGCTGAGCGTTAGGAATAGAACAACAAAAAATTAGTTTAAGCATTTTAGTAAAAGATTAATACGAGTCACTATTTATTCACACATTCAGGTGTAAACAAAAAACAAAAAGCCCTCATTGCTCACCATGTTTTCCTCTCTTTCCAGTGAGTTTTGATAATGCAGTGCAGGTTTTCCTCTATAACAAATCTCTCCACAGAATGGCTGCCGGGCATAACAGGTCCCTGAACAGAAAGAGATGAATATGTAAAAAGTTGCAGAAGAAGAGTTTGACAGACAGCGTTTTATTTGTAATGAACCTCTGGGGCGTCGGTGTAGTCAAACACGCGGAAGATGACCCGGGGCATGGGGTACTGGGCGTCGGGCATGTGGCCCGGTGGGGTGAAGGGGGGCAGGTTGTGTTGCAGGGCCTCGCAGAGCACGCTGTCAAAGGCGATGTAGGGACGAAGAATGTGACGCTCCTGCCAGCGGTCTTTCTTCAGCTTCTGAATCTGAGCCCAAAGGCAGTCCAGGTACTGGAGGAAGGAAGATACGATCCGTTTACTCAGACGAAAACAAACATTGCTGTATCCAAACAGCAAGCTCTAGTAAACATGAGGCCATAAGGAGACACTTTTACTGTTTTGACCATTGCACATATTTGCTGTTGTTTAACCGACTGCAAGACTCACCTCCTCTTGTGGATGGGGTTTATCTGCAGTCCACACCTGCAGCATGGGGACATGGGTCTTTACTCTCCTCCTGAAAAATGTGGATGTAGCCAAGAATAAAAACGAAACAACGGCAGCAAACGATGATTGCTTAATTAAAATCTAACCAAACCGGGGAACGTACTTGAGGTAGCCTTCAATCTGGCTGAGGAGCCGGTCCATCTCCACGTCCTTCTTCTCATAGAGCTCCTTCCCGACCCAGGGCAGACAGGACAGAACGACGTACACAAACCAGTCCGACCGAACCTGACAAAAAAGAGACCAATTAAAGGACTGGATCATAATCCACCACAGTGTGGACTGTGACACAGCCATGGGCTAGTGAAAAAAGATCAAAATGTGCTCCATAATGATAAAGACTCACCAAAATTAAAAGAAAGAAAGAAACAGATAAATCAAATAATTACTATTTTAATGTAAGGTCTGGCTCAAATGTGAACATTACAAATTATTTAAATTGCTTTTGGGTACCATGCAGCTTGTTTCACACCATAAACCATCTGCCTACCTGTGGCACATCTTCCTCCTGAGTAACACTGACAAAGTTTTCAAACATGGCCACCATAGAGGGAGCAGCAATCACGTGGCAGTTGACCAAATCAGACAGAAAACGCACCTAAAGAAAGAGATGTCATTATGTAAAATAAATACAAAGTGGCCATGTTAATTAGTTTAAAAGCAATCTGTAGGATTATTATAAAAGCCAGCATACCAAGTAAACAGCTTCACTGTACAAGTTGTTTTTTAACGTCTCCTTCAACTGCCTGATCATGGCCTCAACGAACTCGCCCCCAAAGTTGTAGTTCCTGGCGTTAAGGAGGCCGACTAAGGTCGTATAAACGGTCAGCTTCTCGGGCAGGAGGCGGGCACTGTCAACAAATGACAACATATAATGACTGCCGCCACACAAAACACACTTGCAAAATTTATTAGAAATCAAAGGGTGAGAGGTGTGAACGTACACAGCACATAAAATGCGCAGAATTTTGCTTTTGTAGTTTGGGAGGTCTGCCTCTAAGACGCCAGCGAGGCCCTCCAGGTTGCTCTCGAGGGATGATGTGCTCTGTAAGGAAATATTTTCGCACAAGAGCAATTTGTCACTAGAAAGCAATTTAACACAAAGCAAAGAAGACTTAAAAAGAACATTCTGGCATTTACTTTAGAAGCAAAGTTTTGCACTGAACTTGTGTGACTCATCTCTCTAGAGTGGAAAATGAAGCTACTCATCCTGAAAATAAAAATGTGTCCTTCCTGTAGAGTCTCCTTACCTTTTCCCCAACACGACATATCAGTGACTCCAGACGGTCTTCGATCTCAATCGGCTCCGATGTTCTCCTCCTCTTATGGGCTTGACCTCCTGGAAAGGTGAAAGAGTAACACAATAATCAGAGCCAGAAGAGGCTCAACCAGCTCCTGTAGGAATTATCTGTCAGTTTCTCTTAGCTAGTGCACTCTAATCTCAATGAGTCTTTTCAAAGTAAGGATGATAAATTCTCCGCTGTGTTCATCAGTTACACCGTCATTTCACGTTCAGTGGTTTTCAGACAGCACAGGACTATGAATTGAACAATGGTCTGATAAAATAAAGCTATGTGAAGTTCAGAAAAGCACACTTACACTGTCATTTAAAGAATAAGAGCATTAACAAAACATGAATCCAGCAATTGAATTGAACATTTAAAGGGGACCAAATTATTTTTACATTATTTTTTCTCTATTTTCTGTTATTTATATAAAGGTTTATTAACACTGTTAAAAGTAAGGATGTAGTCTCGAGTGGTTGTTCGTTATGTCTTATCAAACCAAACAGCACTGTATCAACAGCGTTCTCTTTCTGGGATTAATAAGTTATTTTCCTGGTGTCGCATGCAGACTGCCACACCTAACAGCAGTTCTATACTTGTCTTAAGTGCACGGCGTAGGTACTTCATACTAGCAAACTCCTTCAAAATCTGATGACTTAACCTGATGTGCACCTTCCTGGAAAAGAAACTACACATCACACTACACAACTCATTAAAGGGCTTCAGCCCTAAATATATGTCCGAGTTGTTTTATAGATACAAACCCTAAGGTTTGCAAGATCTGGTCACCTAATGCTGCTTGAATCTTAAACAAAACAGGCTAATAAAGCACTTAGCTGCTATGCTGTTAACCAGGGGTGTCAAACATAAGGGCCAGGGGCCACAATCGGCCCAGGAAATACTCCAGTCTGGCCTCCATGGGCAGCTTTCAAAAGTGTGAAGGAGGGCATTAATTCTGGCTTCTTGATTGTATTTTCATAACTTTTATAGGTTTTTATACAGATAAAGAACTCCATGGCTACTGATCCTATGCCAAAGTAATTAAGCAACAGGCGAACAATTAAATGACAGACATGTTTACGTTTACTGTACAAATGTATAATTTTTAAAAGAGAGACGTGACAAAAAAAAAAAAGACAGGGTATTTTCTGTGAATTAACAAAAACTGTTTTATAATTCAAACTGTATGTGCGGCTGTGTGTGAACCAAGACACAAAATAACTTTTGACATCTCTGCTTTTTATTACCATCATTGCTATTATTGTGGTTGCTATGAATATTACTACTATTTCTGCATTTCCCTTCTTTTCTGTTTTAATCTTAATCTTGTAAAGCATCTTGAATGACTGTAGTATTTGAAAAGTGCTATATTAAGAAACTTGATTTGCCCATGTACATATGCAAAGTTACCATAGTCCCAGATTAAGAGAAGAGATCTGATTTAATCTTTAAACAGACCAGGTCACATTTAATTTCAGGATCTTGCACTCTGCGGGAAAATATTTGATATTTTTAGGTGATTTTCCCCGCCCATAAATCCAGATCCATAGTTAAACTTTCAATCAGATGTTAACACTAAATCTCGTGCATGTTTTGAAGTGTTTGGTTACCGCCCCCATAGTCGCTGACTACTCTGATTAACGCCAGCTAATCCTGCAGCTAGCTGCACCGGTTCATTTTGCGGCTGCATGCGACTGTTTGAGTACTTTTCTCGCTTTCAGTGCGCCACAATGTAACTGAATACTGCGGTCATCACTGGTTTTGAACTTTCTGGATCTCGCCGATAAAACCCAAACATTAAACTAGTAAAATAACCCTCCCAACAGTGCGTAGGGGACGCATGAAAAGCTCGCTAACGCCAGCTAGCCACCGCTGGTTAGCCTAACGGTGTGAATAACACGCCGTTAACGTGCACCGACTCACCGTCGTTCTCATCGCTGTGCCGCCTCCTGGACATGTTTCACCCCGCTTCGATGTGAATGTAACAAAGCCAAAATATGTGTTGAACGAGAAACAAAACAATGAGTCCGTTAAACGAGTTTATCTATGGATCATTCAGCAGCCAGCCGCTCAGAGAAAAATAAAAGCGGTCTGATTCAAGTGAAGCACATCCGGCTAACCCGGAAAGTGCACCCGTCTTTGGTGTCCGGAGTCTTGTGCTGAGTTTTCCGGTGCACGTTTGGAGGATGTGTTTGTTTGTTTCCTTAAAATAATATGTTAGAATTTATCTTTAATTCTGGTGAGACGGGTTAGTCGCCAACTGTTTTAAAAGCTCTTTTAAAAACACAATGGCGGCGGATGATACACCCTGCTCAGAGTTTATAAACTGGGAGGTTGACTCTTCAATTTGTAATGGATTCAAACAGGAGAAGCAACTTTCTGCCCCACAAAGGAGATACTACAGCTTCTGCAGGAGAAAGGTGAGCATCAGGACACACTGACTGGAATCCCTGTTTTATGGTTCAATTGTTGGACATATATAACGATTATTGTGAAATTTCAAGATATTTAATTTTGTTTTTCGCACATTGAAGTCTGAGGCAATGTTTGAACATTAATATCTCAAAATCTAAGAAAGATAAAAGCCTTAAATTGTCACTGGCCTCTCTAAGCATCTAAATGAATCTGATCTGTAATCTGTATTTTCTATTTAAAATCTGAAAATACATACACATTTGAGCACACTCATGAAAAAAAACTTCAAATTGCAAAAGACAATTGGTGACAGTTTACATATTTATGAACAACAATATTAAAAAAAAAACCCCGTTATGATCTGTTTTGCATTCTGTAATTTTGTATTTTTAATCAGTGGTTTCTCAGCTGTGTGCTGGGAGTGTAGCAGAAAAAAGTAGTTCTTCTACTTAAAAAACTATATTTTCCTATTATTATCATCATCGTTGTTGTTGTTGTTGTTGTTGTATAACTTAGAGGCCAAGGAAGCCCCCCCCCCCATAGGTTTCCTCCTTGTACTTTGATATGCTCCCATGTCCTGTTTTACAGTCTGTGATGGACTGACAGATGGGGTGTGCCCCACCTACCTTCCAATGTCAGCTGGGATAGGCTCCATCTCGCCCAACCACTCTAAGTTGGATAATATAATAATAATACAATAGTAATATATTGTTAAGAAGGAAGGGTCATTATTTACCAACTTTTGAGTCATTTATTTTAGAAACGGATACAGTTTCTAAACTACTCTGGACAAATTTCAATATTATCGCATATTGGGCAACATATGCACCAAACTGTGGCATACGATCACACAGCCACTGTCTTATAATCTTAAACATCTATTTGACCATGTTAAAGATTTAACTCTTTAATTGTTTTTTATGTTATCCCCTCAGTCATTTGCTGCCTTTGTGGCATCCAAGAAGGACGGTAGTCACGAGGAAGGAAGCCCTTTGTGGTGCTGCTGCGGCCAGACGTTCATCGAGCACGCCGCCATTCACAAACACGTGGCCAGAGTGCACAATGCTGAAATACAGCAGCTCGCACAGGACGAGTATGAGCATTTGTTTAGCCAACTGGAAGAAGAGCCCGAAGCAACGCAGGTGAATGAGCACAGTGGAGAAACGGTGGACGTCTCTGTGTGGATTCCCGATATTAGCCACATCTCTGAGGAGCAACTTAAAAAGTAAAGACAATCTCAATACAGTTA
This sequence comes from Diplotaxodon limnothrissa, assembly GCF_057381915.1. Taxonomy (NCBI): domain Eukaryota; kingdom Metazoa; phylum Chordata; class Actinopteri; order Cichliformes; family Cichlidae; genus Diplotaxodon; species Diplotaxodon limnothrissa. The sequence continues at coordinate 9,123,500 of NC_140597.1, read as the reverse complement.
TTTCACTATATTCTATATTTCTAATCTATATATGTAGATTATTAATGTGTCCCGTTTTAATTTTTGAATTTGATGTTTTATTTTTGTTCTTTGTTCTCTCGTTCTCCATCAGCGGTCCAGGCAGGGTTCTGCTTTACTATCACTACTGTCGCGTCGAGGAGCCACATGTCATCTGTGCTTGGCAGAAAGCTCTGTGTGAGAAGCTCCACTTAACGGGCAAGGTGAATGAATTGTCCCATCCAGTCTTGGGTTGAGGAACACTTCTATGAAAGAGCAAAGAAAAAAGGCTTTTCTCTTAATTTCAGTGAAACCGTGCCATTAAAATATGTGTTGATCTTTTTCTTCAGGTGAGGGTGGCGACTGAAGGCATCAACGGAACAGTTGGTGGCACAAACTTGGCCACTGACATTTACATAGAAGCAATGCGTTCACATCCGCTGTTCGAGATGGATGAGGAGGATTTTAAGGTCAGAATCAGATAAAGGGAAATTTTATATACTAGTGTCTCCTCCCTCTCTTAATATTGCTTCATAGGATCGTAGGACTCTGTTATAGGCTCCATCAGGGTGTGGTTTGTCCATAATCAGACTTTAAGCAGTTATTAATTTATTTTTGTTAATCTTTGAATATTAATGGTGCTGTTTTTGTGGGTTTGTTCAGACCAGTGACGGTGGCGCAGAGTGTTTTACAGAGTTGAAGGTTGGGGTCTACAAGGAGATTGTCCCAATGGGAGTGGACCCAGATCTTATATCTTACGAGCTGGCAGGTACTATTTGTACTGACACTGTAAGCCTACAGAAATTATTAATAATGTAAGTGACACCTGTAGCTGATTTACTAATATCATTGCCTTTATTATCATAATAAGGTGCAAAATGTCTGCTTTGATTGCTGCTCTGCAGCCATAGCTGTGCTCTTGTACCAGCTGATGACAAACTCTATGCTGTGCTTGTATATAATGTCAGGTATGTGTCTGTTTTGCCTCTCAGGAGTTCATCTGGAGCCTGACGAGTTTCATAAAGAAGTGGAGGCTCTTCTGACTAAAGGAGATTCATGCAATGACACCGTCCTCCTGGACTGCCGCAACTATTATGAGAGTAAAATTGTGAGTAGTAAATTTGTTTTCTTTAGGAGATTGTTGACTTCATTCAACTGTAATCCGATCATTTTGGTGGTTTCAGGGTAATGTATGATCTTGGCATACTTGTGACATGCCCAGAGATTTATGTTGTAATTTAAGTTTTTTGTGCACCATCTACACAAGCTACCATGAGCAAATAGTAAGGATGGGCAGAACACTGATATTTGTAGCTGGAAATAATGAGTCTGTATCCAAACAGAAAAGCATGACTGGGATCAATTTCATAAGCCTCAGTATTTTGAGGTTGTGCTATTAGAGAGTAATGTGCAAAGGCTGTAACAGTTAATAATTGCTGTTTTTTTTGCCTTCAGGGGCAGTTCACTCAGTGCCTGGCGCCAAATATCCGTAAGTTCAGCTACTTCCCAGACTACGTGGACCAGAACCTTGAGCTGTTCAGAGACAAGAAGGTTCTGATGTACTGCACAGGAGGGATCCGCTGTGAGCGTGGCTCCGCCTACCTCCGCTCCAAAGTAAGCTGTTCAGTCATCAGTCTGGAAAGCTTTTAGTGGAGCTGGGTTCACTCGCTCACTTGTTGCAGGTTGCTGATTCTCCACAAGGGGGAGCCTTTTACTAGTAGTTTAGGTATTGAGAAATGCATATTTCTGAAATGTTTGCATCAAATATTTTAAGTTCTTGTTCATATTTATCTCTTAAATCTGGTACCAGGATGTGTGTAAGGAGGTTTACCAGCTGAAAGGTGGAATTCATAAGTACCTGGAGCGTTTCCCCGAGGGGTTCTATCGTGGAAAGCTTTTTGTGTTTGATGAACGCTACGCCATCTCCTCAAACAGTGACATCATCTCAGGTTAGTGTGTAAACAGAGCCCATTCTCTGCATGTTAGAAGTACCAGAAAGCATCCATAAGATCTAATATTCTCTTAATATACATGTATTTTTTTAAATAAGATAACAGACTCTGTTTAGATTGCAGGTACTGCGGCCATCCGTGGGACCAGTACAAGCTCTGCTCCACCCAGTACTGCTGCCAGCTGGTTCTGTCCTGTCCAAGCTGCAGACAGGACGGCCACACCGCTTGCTGCCCCACGTGCCAGACCAAAGGTCAGGCTCAGTCCGAGGAGACCTCACATCACAAAGAGGAGTGCGAGTGCACTGACGTACGCCCCAGAATCCCTCAGGATGTGTAAAATGATCAGATTTCAGTGCTTAAAAATAACATAAACATAGTGTAAAATGTGTGTGACAGATTTTCAAAATAGGAATTTTTATACTAATGCATGTGGGAAATTAAGTCAGATGCATTTTAACTAATGAAAATCTATTGAAGAAATTGAAGAAAATATCTGCTGAATCTGTTTTTATCATGTGAATATTGTGAACATTTTGTCACTAATGAAAGCTCAACTTCAACTTATTGTATGTATAAATGTTTCTGTTTCGTACTTTTAAACTGTGACATATATTTTGTCTCTTGTGTTTTCAAGCTGTTTAACAAACAGATGCATCATTATTTAGTGCTCTATGTATAGCCAAGATATGCATGCATTACTAGGATCCATGCACGTTTGCTTTCCAAACTCTGCAAACTCTGGCTAGTGTAGCTTACTGAGACTGCAGGTGTTGTTTAAAGAAACCACAAGCAGTAGTGCATCTGTTTGCCTCATGGCAGAATGTCCCTTTAACATATGTAATAATAGATGCATGTCAAAAACAGCGCCAAAGTATGCAGTTACATAATAGGTTTAGCAGGTCATAGCATGAAAGTTACAGCAACAGAAGCAGTAAATGAAAGCAGTAACTAAAATAAAGCTTTTAAGAAAACGTGATGTGACAGACACGAAGGAGTGGGGTACCTGCCTGTTCTGGTAGGCTAGTCAAGCTGCACAGGGCTGGGCTGTGAGGACATGTCTCATTAAAGGAGGCTGGGCCCAATTGATGCTTGGGGAATGTTTTGTTTTCTAACAATTTGGTCAGAGACATGCAAATTAATAGCCAGATGGAGGAGGCATTCTTCACCCTGTTCCTACTCAGACAAAGGAGCAGATATCGATTCTACTGGGTATATGCCTGTATGTGGACCTGTTCAACTCTCCTCTCTATAAAGGCCCAGTATCTCAAGACTGGAACAGGATGTATCTACACTCTCAAGACTGTGCAAGGAGACATAGCATGTGTGGTTACACTATCATTCCTTTCCAAAAATAAACTAAAACCATCAGCAGGATATGCAGAAACATCCACTACAGTATAAATTTCTCTCCAAAACCCCAAGCTGGAGATGATCTGAGACTATGCTTTTGTGCTGTGTAATACTAATATCTACCAGAAGGTGGTCAGGCATGTAAGAGCATGTTCTTATAATGCTATTCTGCAAAAGAAAGTCTGTTGAAGAAATGCTGAGAAACAAAGAAATTTCAAACAAGTTGACATCCAAAACATCCCAACACATCCCCTGGTGGTGAACGTGTTCAATTCTACAGTGGGAAATGAAAAAAAGTGTCTTTAATTAAGAGTCTAACTTTCAAGGTCAAAGTGTGAAGACATTTTTTAAAAGATATACAGGGGTAGTGTTGACAGACATTAAGGAAGAAGATAAGACAGTATAAAGAGATGAGAACAGTTTGGTTGCAGGTGTTGACGTGTTTCTCAAAGGGGAAGAGGAAGGACGGTCTGTGTATTCAACCTCACCTCTGGTGCCGGTGCCCATCTCTCAATTTTAAATGCATGTAGACATTGAGGGTTCTCGGGAGGGGCCGTGCTGACACCTGCTGCTCTCTGGCAGCAAGCACCATGCCCTCCCGTGTTTTAAATGCACTTTAGAACAACACGCAGCAACACTGTGCATGAGCGGGAGGTATGGGGTCTTCACACACCCCCGTTCTCTGTTAGCCATCGGGGCGGAGGGGCTGGAAGGAGGTGCTGGCTGTCCGTTTGGGGTCTGGGATGCGGAGCCTCCCTGCTGCTGCGGAGCCGGGGGCAGTCTGCTTGCCTCAACCCCCGGGGAAAGGGTAACATCTCCTGAGTCTAGGTGCGGTTTCCCTCTGGGGGCGAGGGTACCTGGACCTGGGGTATAGAGTATGTTTGGGGGGGGGGGGGGGTGATTGTGTGTGTACAGTGTCCATTTGTGTCTGTCTTTACGTTGGGTAAGTGCTGAGTATTTGTATATGCGTGCATGAGGGTGGGAATGCACGTTTGTGTCTATATTGTCAGGTCAGGTCTTAGACTCCACCTCTCTGGGAACATTTCAGGCCCTCCAAAGTGTGGAGGCCTATCTCTCCTCACCATACTCCCTGCCGGTGGTTGATGCCCTCAGGTGTCGGTGCGTTGGTAGTTTTTTTTATGTAAATGTAAGGGGCTGGGCGCTCAGGTATGTATCGGCTCACTCCCAGTGGCTGCTTGGCGGGGCCTGGCGCCCGTGGCTCGGTCGGTGTACACACGGGTGTTCACTATTAGACACAAACCACACCTTTCTTGGCTGCTACCTCAAATCACATTGTGCGCTGTCGGTCCTGCGTGCTGCACAACAACATTCAGTATTTACTTTTATTTACACTTAGCTAGATTAATGCAATGGTGTTGTGTTTATTATGCGGCTCTCTCTCTCTTTTTTTTTTTTTTTGCTTGTTCTCTCTCTTTTTTTTTCTCAACAGGTGATCCGGGAGATTTTCTTTCTGTTTAAGTGCCCTTTCTCACTGTCCCCCTTCCCCTTTATTTTTCTGTTCTTTCATCTTTTTCCCCTCCCTTTTCTATCCCCCAGCCATGTCTCTCTTGTCTGTAACAGCTGAAAAAATAAATAAATAAATTAATAATAACAACAAAGGTCGATCGAACGGACCAATACGGCAAAGCCGTGATGATCCACTTGGCAAAGTAAATCCGTTAGGTGTCTTTGTTGGTGTAGCAGCACGAGGTGAGAATAAAGTAAATACTCTTCACAGTTTAAAAGACAACGCCACCCTGGGAATTTCACCCAGATAATACTGGAAGTAACACTAATCACCAAGAAGGCAGTTAGGTTTGTTATACTCAGTATAGAGACGAGGTTCAATGATAAAACACACACTCACACTAATAAACTAAGAAAGGCAGGTGTGTACACTCAAAGGATCCCACCACCAAGGCACCCATAGTCTCCTCCACGTCGGCACTCCGCATCTGAATAAAAGAAACAAAGAAAATTTTAATATATTACAACAAAACTAATATTCACACGCTGGGGATAGCCCAACTGCAGGAACACACTGGTGATCCGCATCTAGAAAAAGGGCCTCCCACCAGTGGCGTAACAAAAACCCAAACTACAAATCAAACAACGGAAAAAAGAACAAACATACAGCCTAAATAAAACTTTAAAATATGGGGCAGACGGAATTGGTATTGCTCCAACTTGCCGTCTGCCCGACTATAAGTTAATCTTCTAATCAATATGCACGCCAGCCGACTCGCGTAGCATATGGCCGTTGTCCACGCCGAAGTCCACTTTAAAGGCTGGCAGCAGTAGGAAAAGAAACCTCGCAACAGGAACAGACAGTAAAAGCAAAGCAGCAGCACTTCACTTAGCGTAGCTTTGCGTAAAACTAAGGCCCACACTTCCTGCAAAGCATAATATGTATAAAAGAACAATAAAAGACAACAACAAAATTGAATTACCGAGTAAACCGAGTAAACCGCGTCATGAAACATGAGCAGAGTGGCTCATAGGAGGCTTCTACAGCTACGACCTAAAAACAACATCTGTTTACCACCAAGTAAGGTAAATTACACACTACAATGAGTAAACACCTACCAGCCGCGATGGAGGCTTCAGAAGGGTAACCCGCAAATGATCTCTGCAACCTGTCATGAAATCAATATCCTTAGTATCCTTATTTTCCTATTATATTGTTTTATGTACTTTAATAATGAAGGCTTGTAGAGCAAGGCCACTTTTGACTCACAAACTAAGTGCTCAGCCAGACTGAAAAACAGGGAGTTTTAGTGCACAGGCATATTAATAGATAAGACACAGAAAAGAGGAACTTTGCCATATAAGCAATGTTTGAGAAATAACACCATATAAGACATATATGGAGCTAAAAATGTTAGAGCTCTTGCAACTGGCGTTTGGGCTGTGCAGGGGTCTCTCTCTTCCGGAAGATGATTGAATAAAAAGAAATATAAATGTTTTAACACACTATGAGTCGGTTTTCTCTGTTCTATCACGGGGACAAAAGAATCGGGGTTAATAAACCCCAAGGGAAGTCAGCCAGGTGACCAAAAAGGAGATCACAGGTAAGCGATCCAGGACTGCTCAAATGGCCACTATTTACTAGCGCCCCCCTAATGCGCCAGGCCGAAAGTGGGTTGAACTGAGGAATAACATTCATCCTGCCACAATGGCATCAGACAACAGTTATGATGGCTGAAGAACCAAGTGGGACAGGCGCAACCCCCCCCCCAACAAAAACAAAAAACAAAGGGGAGGAGAAAGTACACTAGCAGAGAATAGGGAGATACTGCAGCAGCAAGACATTTTTTTTACAGATATACAGGGGTAGTGTTGACAGACGTTAAGGAAGAGAAAAACACAGAATATAGAGATGAGACCAGTCTGGTTGCAGGTGTTAACATGTTTCAGGTATTTATTTGTAAATAACTGTTGAAGGTGTATGTGAGATTACTAACATGTGTGGAGGTATCCATCAAAAAGAGAAGGAACAGCAGTCGGAAAATAGCTGTTTATACAGAAATTAAAGCATGTGTACTTTATTTGCCAAGATACTTGTAGAACAAAAGTGCACATTATAGAAAACGAAACATGCAAAATGCAACTCCACCAGAGGGAGCGAGAGGACACCATCCTGGAGGCTGCTAAGCTCCTCAACATCCCGACTGGAGGCTTCAGCTTTCAGCCGAACGGACCTGGCCAGGCTGCCCGGGTCTCTTCTGAGCAGTAGCAGCCTCTGAATCGCTTCTCTCGGGGAAGGCTGGGTCCGAGAAAGTGACGCTCATGTATATTCGGTCAGCTGTGTGTTCGCGGGCATAAGGACGGGAAGACCCAGCGATGTCTGCGCCCGGTTTCACTAACCTGAACAGCTCCGTCAGCTACAGCCAGAACTCTGCAGCGAACGGCGGAGCAGCGCCACCCTATCAGAATGGTTCGTTAGCATGCTAACACCCCATTGGCGGGCTATTTGTCGGTCCTTCGCTTTGCTTTTTGCATTTTATACACTGGAACTGTCATTTACTGTCAGTCGCGATGCTGGCATTAGCTGTAAATTATGGGCATGAATTATTAAAAGACTGATGATTTTAGCTGAAGCTAAGCACTTGCTAAAGGTAGCTAACTTAAAAGCTAACGTGGGTATTGAAAACGGATGGTAACTGTAGCTAACTGTTAGCATGAAAATAGCTGTTTGACAGATTGCGCACCACCTCTCCATAGCCTCTTGTTTTTATTAAATCTCCAATAGCTAACGACTTAATAGAAGTTGCGTTAAAACAATTTACTTTCTATTAATAGAAGGCTGCTTATTTCAACTGAGAGCTAGCCTTTCAAGGAAGGCTGCTCAAGCGTGTTTACAGTAAATGATAACCTGTGATCAGATTTTCATATTTAACATATATTCGTGCACGTGTATTAAGCTTCACAAGAATATCTAAACACATGTGAACAAACTAATTTGTGGAGGGTAAAGTAGGAAAGACAATCGTCTCTAATAAATGGTTCAGTTTTCAGGACAGAGCTTCGCAAAAATATTTATCTCAAAAGAGAAGGAATACAACCAACTAATTTCCTTCTTAAGTAAACAAATAAGAGGGGATAAAATCTTAAAATCAGGCTGCAGTTTGGCTCAAAATAAAGCGTGTTTTGTACTTTGTGGTCCATTATTTCTAATTTGTCGTAGCTATGAAGTAGACATTAGCCAATATTCATTTTGCATATTGGAAAAGTGTGTGTGTATGTCGTAGGCTTTATACTGCATTTTTAAATAGAGATAATAGAGCTTAATTCTATTTTTGCATGTGTATTTATGTATTAAAGATGGTGGGGACAATGGGCGTGTTCTTAGAGATCATTTCTATTTTTTTTAATTAATTAATTTATTTTTTTACATTTTAGTCGTCTTTAAAGTTGAATGTTCAAAAATGTGTGATAATGCATTCATTCTGTAGCTAAATATGAATGTGAGGTGCGGTTCTGGAAGCTGTCTTTCTTTCTAGAGCCCACACTTTAATTTGTTAAATTACTACAGAGGGAGATAATTCAGTAGTTTTGTGTTTCTGAGATATTCCCTATATTCGTTCAAACTGTGATTGTGGAAGTTCAGGGGTTTGGTGCCCCAAACCTTTTTAGCCATTGAAAACAAATGTCAGAGAGAAGTTAGAATCCTCGTGGTCTTGTAGTTGACTCTTCTGCCTTGTCTTTGAAATGCCAACTTTCTGGGAGGCTTAGATCTAAAATGGTGTTTTGTGACATTAAAACCACACAATCCTGTTCTAGTTGGCCCTTCAAAATAAAAGTATGATTCTGAGTCAGATGTCAATATTTTAAAAAGCGCTGCCTGGTGAGCAAATTGGAAATGTTTCACTCGGCAAGAAGAACTCTAAAACTTAAAAACTTAAATAGAGTTGTTCTTGTTTCTGTTTATTTTTACTCTGTAATTGGAGTGTAATAGTGAGAGTCGACATTTATGCTTATTAACCATGTGCTTTGCTATCCTGCCCCGCCTCCTTCCAGGTCCGGTACAGAGCTACCCTTCCATGTATCCAATTACAGGCTACTATGGAGCTCCAGCTCAACAGCAACAGAGCTACTCCACCATCCCGTCCCAAGCTACCCCAGTTTCCAGCAAAGCACCCATCACGAACAGTGCCCACAGTGCTAACTACTACCAGAACAACCATCCACAGCAGCTGCAACAGCACCACCTCCCTCAGCATCATGTAGCACCTTACAGTGCTCCACTGAGCTCTGCCCCTCCTTCTCAGCCATATGCCACACATCCTTCTTCAGCACCTCCACCGTCAAATGCCCAGTACAACCTACAGCCATTCCAGCAGCAGCAGCATCCACCCTACACCACTCCGGCATCCTACTATGGACCACAGTCATACCATGCTTCTCCAGCACAGCAGTCTCAGCAGCAGCAACAACAACCCAGTTTGGTCCCAATGGCGGCGAGTGGGCCTGGAGGTCCTCTCTACCCCATTGTTTCATACCCGTCTGCTCCAGGAAGCAGCCAGTATGGCACTCTGAGTTCCTCCCAGAGCACCACCCAGATGGGCGCACCTTTACATCAGTACGGTGCTGAGCCTCCAGCCTCCTCAGCATCAGGGCATTCTGGGTATGGCATGGCTCCTCCCAGCCAAGTGGCACCAACAGTGAATGGTCAAGGAAGCACAGGTACCCAGTGAAGTCACATTTTAATGCTGCTAGACTCTGCAATTGTGAATTCTCTGAAAATGCAGGTGGAGTTTTATAGGCTAAGAAAATCTGGTGGATGTTGGCGGAAAATGCTTTGTTTTGTTTTTTTTGTCAGTGTTTGGTGGGCAAATTAAATTTTTTCTGCAAAATTTTTTCTGCTTAGTTTTTTTTGTTGCTGTAAGTTTCCAAAATAAAGCATATTTTGACTGTTTGTGCATTGTATGCATTTTTATGTTTAAAGAAGGAAATAAATTAACATGTTTGCATTTTTGAACCCAAAGCTATCCCTCAGTATCCTTAGAAAGCACTGTCCTTGTGCTGTTTCAGTGGCTGTTTGTGTTTTCTTTTTTTTTTCTCACTGCAGCCCAAAACGCAGTCCATTCCCACTACAGCCAAACCAATCAGGCTTCTCTGAGCTACAACTCCTATGGTGGGGTCACTCAAAGCAGTGGTGGTGCTGAGGCAGACAGACCACCCTCAGGAACCCCTTCCGCTTCAGTCCATTCCTCACCGGGCCACCGTCAAGGTAAGAATGAGAGTAAATCTTCATTATGTATTGTAAACATGAAGATTTTTATGTTTGTGTACCATATTTTTCGCACTATAAGGCGCACTTAAAATCCTTTAATTTTCTCAAAAATCGACAGTGTGCCTTATAATCTGGTGTGCCTTATGTATGAAAACAGACCAGCTCATCGACAGTGCGCCTTATGTTCCGAAAAATATGTTATGTGTGGAAGCTGAAAACTGAAAATCTGTGCCTGTGCAGATAACCTGCCAAAAAATAAGATGAAAGCGTTTTGTAGTTTGAAAGTCTGCATGAAATCAGTTTCCTGTTTATTTTTTCGCTGCTCGGAGAAGAAGTACCACACTGTGTACCTTACATTAAAACTGTGTTCTTTAAAATGTTTTGGGGTTTTTTTTATGATTGGAGACCTATTTTCTCCACCTGCTGCATTCGACGTTTGAACAACATTCTTATCTTGGTTTTTTCTGTACTATAGTGACTGTTTTTGTGTCTTCTGATGCAGCTTGTTTAGACGCACACTGCACGTGAATGGGTTACAGCTGCACTTTGGGAATATAGCACACATAATTAGCTGCAAACACACACACGCTTTCCGATGTGCAGGTGTGGGTCTGTATACAAATTTGGGGGTTTCAGGTTTGCTTTTAGCAACGTGCTGCTGGTTTATTTTTCCTGTGAATGTTTTTCACTCTTAACTTTAGTGGCTGGTCAGGATAATTAGACTCTTTCCTGTAATGTTGATTTGGGTTGCAAAAATTTGACTCTTACTTCGACAGAATAAATTGATATAATTTTGATCCAAACACTTTTTCAACTGAGCCATGTTTAAAGATTTACAATGCATTTAGACCAAATACACAGCATTTCAAAGAGTTGCTTTCTAGAGTGAATATAGTCAATGGAGACATGTTTTATTTTTGGTTTTCAATCAGTTAACTGGTATTAAAACAAGTACATATTTTTGATTGCACGCTTTTGTGGTCAGTTACAACCTCTGGCAAAATTACGGCATCATCTTACCTGCTTGAGATTTTAAAATGAAAGCACACAGTTAGACCATGGAATACATTAAGGCAAAGGAAATGCTCTCCAGTTGTCGATGGATTCTATGAGAACATTGTAGCGGAAAGGCTTTAGCAATACAGCAAGCATCAAGCTAACTTTTGACGAAGGTTCAGTTGTTTTTAATTGGCTTGAATGTGCCTTTACCCCTGCAAGTTTACTTTCTGCCCTGAACTGTGACGCCTAGTTGCGTTTTTTTTTAAGTTTTAAATTTCTAGGGACTCGTTAATTTCAAAGTAGACATTCTTCCACTGAAGGAACTTTGGGCAAGCACAATGTGGTGTGAACCTTTACTGGAAGTTTCCCCTAATCATCAGCCCTTTCTCTCTGCTTCCAGTGCAGTGTAGGTGAACTCAAGATCCACAGAGAGACTTGAGCTGTTGTCACACATGAACCAAGGACAGTGTCAGGTGAAACAATTGAAGATGAAGGATGGGGGTGACCAGTCGACTAGACGTTTAAAAGACCTTTCCTTGATCATATCAGAAATATTATTCTGTTAAACAAATTATTCCTATTTTATTAAAGTACAGCATCAGACGGTAACCTGATAGTTCAAAAGGTTAATATGAGTAAATGAACGAGGTGAAAGGTAAACACTTGGTCTAAAACAGATGGTACTAAATGGAAAAATGAGCGTTTCTGCTAACTAATCAAACATTGCATTTGTGCGGTATTATACACCTCACAACCAGTCACACATTTTAACAACATTAAGTTTGATCATCAGTGAATGAATTTAACAGTTTCATATTGCTTTTAAATACACACACACACACACACACACACACACACACACACACACACACACAGAGTGTTTTGATGGCTTAGTGTTTCGTTTCAGAAAATAGTCAAAAACTGCACTCAGTTTTGACTATTTTCTGCCTTTTAGATTATTCAGACTTCTGTAATTTGGACATTGTCCAAGGTTGACCTTTCTTTCCTGCTGCTGCATGCAGCAACAGATGCATTTCTCACTATTGGGAACTGTGAATTCACCAGACAGTTCCCTGCTCTATTCCTGGATGGTCAGTCAAATATGTCCAACTGCGTAGTAGTTTCACTTATGTCTGTCTCTAATGCATCAAAACTGTTTACATTATCTAACCAAAACCCTAAAAAACTCCCCTGAAAACAGTTCGATGAGGCCATAATATTGGATGCTGGTTCCTCCGGTGGAGAAAGGCTAAATGTATATGTTAAATTCCATCTAAACAAAATTCCTTCTTTGACTTTCACCTTTGTAATCATTGGCTTAAAATTTATATCATCCTGACCTATTTTCCTGTGTGTAGTATTAATTGTTTTTCCTGACAAAATATGCGGCCAGCCATCAGCAACTCTGTTCTTTGCTTAAACCCGTATCACATGACTGGAAGCCAGCCGCCTGATTACCACAGCCCTGTCTGATGACATGCATCTCATCCTGACAGTTCTCTTATGTACCTTTCCCACTCCACCCCCTTCCAACAGGCATGCAGTATGGATATGTTGCTAATAGTGGCGCTAGCTCTTCCTCTGCCAACACCTCAGGCCCAGCAGCAGCAGCCCCCTCATCATCCAGCTCTGATGATGACGATGAGGAGGAGGAGGAGGATGAGGAAGCAGGTCTGCTCTAGCTTTTACCTCCCCCATAACCTTTTTGCTACTACCTTATCCACTCCTTATTTTTTTAGTAATCTTAAACCTAAAGTGTACACGTCTCTTTAGACACCTCTACTGTCCCGCCTATCCGGTGTCACTTCTGATAACCGCCATTTTCCTCTTCCCTGTCTGGCTACCATCTGTCACGTCTACTCTACCTGCCAACGCTTGTAATCAGTTCACTGCTCATCATCAGCACCATCTCCTTTCTAATAGGCTAATCATATTTCTCCCTGTTGGTCCTTGTCACCAGCCTTGCAGAGTTCACCCGCTGCGCGCAACATTTCCCCCCCTCGCATTCATCAGTCCTCTTTCAAAATATTGATTTCATCTCCTCAGTGTGTGTGCACACTGTTCTGTTCTTCCATCACTGAAAGCTAACATGAAATTTTTTTCCCTCAGAAAGGTGGCAGGTAAGTAGTGCTCGTTGTCATATACAGGACGACGTCCTCTTTGCCTGCTGTCTAGCTCTGAGCAGCGCTCTTGCTGTCTCTCAGTAATGTTCAGGGTGTGATCGTCCAGCTGTAGTGGACCCTCCACTTATCAGCAGTTATCCATGCTGATGGAAAAAAAAATCAATATTTTGTGTTTTTCTTTCCACTCTGTTCACGGCTCTTGATAGTAAACTGGATAGCCTCGGGAATGAGTTTGAATTAGATGTGGTCATGAGTCCTAGATGTAAGATGAGCACTTATGACATAAAAATGTATTGAGAGGAAATATTAATATAATCGAATATCTTTGGGTTTAAAAATTGGAAAAAGGTATGAAGGTTTTAAATAATCTAAGTGAATTTAAATATATTTTCTAACATAAATGTCAAGAGTTTTCTTTCATTCTCTAGTAAAGGGAAAGCATTAAGATGTAGGGGGGATTGGTTTATGTACTGCATGTTTTAGATTTGTTTTTGTATTTAATTCAGGTGAGTTTTGGGACTTTTAAATCATTTAGAAGCAAATAAGTAAAAAAAATGATTCCAGTGTACTTTGTTCATGCAAGGGGTCTGTTACGAAGTAACTTTTCAGTATTGCTGATGAACAGAAATGTGTTTCATGCGTGAGTAGATTAAACGTCAGTATAGGTTTATTTAAAAAAAATTTTTTTTTATCACATGCCTGGTAATTTTGTTTTGTTTTGCAGGGGGAAGTTTTTACAAGGAGAAAAAAGATTGGTTTATTACGGAGAAGTTAGCTGTTTGTACACTGTTTGATTTTTTTGACAAGTTTATTTGTCCATGGGGCTACTGATTGACCCTCACGCTTGAATCTTGAATCTCACTGTACTAAAAAACCTTGCATTGTATTAAAAAGGCTAAAATGCTTGGTGTAACTTTTTTTTGAAATAAATTATTTTACATTTAATAATTTAAATGTCAGGTCAGCATGATACTGATTGTTGTCATGCACCTGTGTGATGTCTCTCTCAGATGTTCTGCTTTAAAGATCCTCTGAGACGTGTGTCATCAGCCAGAGGTTAACAGATGTTTAAATATAACCACTCCCCTGCCGATAGGTCCCGCTGTCTATGCATGCGTTTGCTGACTCTCCTGCTTCTCACAAGAGAGCATTGTTAGCACTGCTACAACTCATTAGCGCACTGCCTAATAAAATGAGGAGCTTGGTTTAGCTTTCTGTTTATCCCTCGTGCTCTCATCAATTCCCCACAGTGTTGCTGTCTTACAGGTTGTCTGTTGCAGCAAAATAGCACTTGTTGATTCAAGGAAGCCACGCTTACCAGAATCATGATATTGAAAATAACAAAATGGGTTCAGAGTCACAAGTAAAGCAGAAAACAACCAGTGCATTTTAGACTTTTGTAGGACAAAGCTTGCAAGTTATTAGTTGAAAAATAGTTTAAATACATTTTAAAATGAACATTATAAGCAAACCTGATTAAACTAATTTATAACACAAATCTAACAGCAGACGTATGTTATCAGGATGAATCAATTCATCACCTGTCACATTTTGATAATACTGCCATCACCTACTATCAACAACAGCAGTCGCCAACCAAAATAACCGACTATAACACCAGCAGCAACAACCAGCCTCGCAGCTAATGGCAACCACAGCCAACAGCAACACTAATATTTCTAATAGCAGTAGTAGTTCTGAATTTTAATCTTGGATTGCCTCATATTTATTTAGTTACAGCTGTTTTATTTCAGATTTGTGTATGGCCATTCATTTTTGTTATCTGTATACACACGACAAGTTTTTCTTATTGATTATATGCCAAAATGTTTTGATCAATTTATCTTTATTTTGTAACTGTTCACATAACAAAAGTTATCCACGACTAGAGTTTAAGGCGTTACTCAGTTGGCTGTTTGTTTGTTCACTAATTAAGTCTGTCTGGAGTCAGGGACGGCGTTTTGGTTTCTTTGGTTTGTGTTGCTGTGTCATCTCTGTTGTTGTCATGGTCTTACTGCTGAGTGTGAATCAAGTATTCAAATACATGCAAGGTTTGTCCTGGTTTGAAATAGGCCTTAGTCGGCTCAGTAACCATTAAGTTACACATGTACTGGTGCAGTAATAGAATATAAATGTATGTGGAGTCCAAACTGGGCTCATATTAAAACTTTTAAGATCAACTGCAAATCAACACTGGCTACAATGAGCTCTATATAGTCTTGGTAGTATCCATTTTCTTGAAGGAGGAGGAGTAGGCTTGGCTCTCCTGGTGTCCTCATCATCCCTAGTGCTTAATCCAGTAGTCTGCTGGTCCGATTTAGTCTGAGATAATTGGATCTTGCCCTGTCCAATGAGCTCTGTCCCTGAGGCCTGTCACATCTTGGTTTGCTGCTGTTGATCCCTCCTTTTGGCACACATGGATTAGTGGATCCATTCAAATATTACTGCCCATGTAATCCTTTGGGAAAACCTATTCATTACATGACATGCAAGGAATAAACAGACAAAAACGAAAAGATCCTTTTGCTTGCTGTTGTTTTTTTATTAAGATTATTTTGTGGATATTTTACCTCATAGGCACTGAAGCAAATTAGAAAAGCGATATGATGGAGTTGGATAACATGCAACCAATGTTGGATTTGAACCGGGAGTGTTGCAGTGCACTAAATGAGTCCACACGCTATTTTGACTGCAGCATTAATTCTTGAAAGGTTATGGCAGCTTGCTGAGGGATTTGAAAAATAATTTTAAAAGCCTTCATGCTTTTTTTTTTTTTAAATAACGTAACGTGAAGCTTTCGAGTTAGAGGAGGGTAAGGCTGGCAGCTATGTCCATGAGCGGTGGATAGAGACGAAAAGAATGACATCATAAACACAAGAAATGAGTTTCCCTAGATTGGGTGAGAAGCTCGGTCATTTGGGTGGAGCTCAGAGTTGAGCCGTGACACGAGCCAGCCGAGGTGGCTCGGACCTCTGAGGAAAAATGTGTCCTGGACACTTCCTAGGTGGGGTGATTTGGGCATGCCTAGTGTTTGATCACTGAAACAGTTAAACTGAAAATGATGATGGCAGTAGTAGTAGTAGTCAAAGGAGCTTGCAAAGAAAAGCGTCTGGACTTCTTTAAGTTGCTTGAAGACGTTTCACCTCTCATCCGAGAAGCTTCTTCAGTTCTAAGGTCAAATGGTGGAGAGTCCCAGATATAAACCTAGTGGGTCCCTCTGTGGGGGGTTTCTCCCACTAGGTTTATATCTGGGACTCTCCACCATTTGACCTTAGAACTGAAGAAGCTTCTCGGATGAGAGGTGAAACGTCTTCAAGCAACTTAAAGAAGTCCAGACGCTTTTCTTTGCAAGCTCCTTTGACTACGATGACCTGGATGACTGAGAACCTTCACAGACGTAGTAGTAGTAGTAGTAGTAGTAGTAGTAGTAGTAGTAGTAGTAGTAGTGATTTTTTTTTCAGATACTTTGACATAGTCACAAAGTGCTTTAAGAGAACACAGATTAGTTTATGACAAAAAGTAGTCAGTCACAAGATAACATTTTAAAAAGGGCATAAAACTAAATGAGTACTGTACTACAAAATAAATAAAATGGGCAGTAATAAAATGAAAAGTTTAGAAAAGATATAGAAATTGTAAAAAGGAATAAAAACTTGGTTACTAGGGGGAAAAAAGCAAGTTCAGAGTTTTGATGATGGTGATAAACTTGTTCCAGGTGTTAAATATAAATGACTCGGCTATTAATTTAATGCATTTCTTTAGTTTTGCTGGCTGAACAGAGGAATCTGAGGCATGTGTTGTCTAACCCGCCTGTTTGTGAGGACACTGGGAGCCTTTTTGTCAGAAAGCTGAATTCAGATGGTAGATGTTAATATAAAAGTTCTCCAAAAAAGAATTTATTTAATTTTGGTTTTTAGATTACAAAAAAGATAAGGCTTGACTAATCCACATCTGGTAAACCACCTTTCTCTGATCAGGGCACCACCCTGTAGCTTCCAGTGGTTTGTCCTCACTAATGGCCTGTAGCTAACTGGTTTTATTGAACATGCTGAAAATGTCTTTCGTTCTGTGCCCATCGCACACACTCATATCTTCTTTCCCCCCCCTCAGTTCTCTACACATGTCCTGTCCTCAGACGTCCTTTCCCCCACACAGCAACTTGCATATACTCAAAACTTAAGTGCTTCCTTTTTATGTTTTCTTTCCATCTTTCAGTCTGCCTCTTCTCTTTCGTTTTCTTTCTGTGAGGCCAAAGGGAGTCCATGCACGACCAAACCAGAAAATCTGCTTTTATTCACTTTAATGTTGTCTTTCATTTTTATCCCAACACTCTGTCCTTCCTCCCCGTTTCACTTCATTTGTCTTTAGATTTTTTTTATTGTGCCATTATTTATTTGAACAGAGTAATATTTGCAAGCTGTCTTTTCCTTCATAATAACAGTTTTTAATGCCTTTTGAGTTTCATTTTTTCCCCTCTCTGCCTCTCGCAGGCGGTGACACATCCTCTTCTTCTACTGGCAGTGCCTCTCCGGTGCCCAACAGCTACGATTCCCTCGAAGGTGGCAGCTATCCAGGTACGTGTTCATCACAGACAGACTGCACCTCATGCACCTGAGCAACTCTCAGTAAAATCACAGCTTTGTCTAAACTGTAAATCAACTTTTCTTTGACAATATGTACAGTGCACAATATTTTTATAACTTGGCATTTGCATAAAATGAAATCTGTTATAAAACCTTAATCAATTGTTAAAGCTGAATTTTAGGGTCTTAGGTCAGTGCTGGAAAACAGATGTGAGAATGACCGGATGAAAATATTCTTGAATATAAAGAAAGTGCTGCCTCCTAAGCAGGGACTCTTAGAGGATAAAATAATTCTCCGTGAACTGAATTTAGATCCTTTTCCTTATCCCTGAGGAAGGTTCCTGCAGTGTTAACACAGCTATATTTGCTGACAGCTGATGTGGCAAAAAAGACTTGGGTCTTCTGTTATCTAGTGACAACTTTTCACAGCAGAGAGAGGAAAAACGGGCTTTAAGACAATCCACATATTCCCTTTGATGCGACCCAGCTTTTCTAAGCAGAAGACAGCAGTGTCATTCACAACGCTTTAAATGTGATTGTTGTTAGTTTGTTACTGGTACAGTGTTCCTGATGTTTATACTACCGTCTCATCTCTTATGGCTCTTTATTCATCTAATCTGATAACAATATTGTGTAGTTTGACCAAAGCTAATGGAGACAGCAAAGGGGACTGCAAATGCTACTTGAAAAGGCTTTTTTTTGTTGTTTAGGGATAATTTGGCACTTATTCTAACTTATTCTAAAATCAACATTAACACAGTGATCTTATTTTTCTGGTCATGTTAAAACACCTTAAAAATGTTCTGTCTTCTTAACATCACACTACTGTACTCCTGCACTGTCTCTCTTTCCAGAATCCATGCCACCATCCAGCAATGTGACCAACCAGGCTCAGCCCTACGGTAGTTACGGTTACCCTGGCATGCAGTCAGGTTATCGGCAGGGACCGGCGTCCCACACTGACGCCTCCCCCTCCGACGACCTGTATGGCCAGTCAAACTACCAGCAGTACTCACAGGTGAGCCTGCAACAGAAATGTTGATTAATATTTTGCACATCTATGGATTGTTTGAAAGTTTTTTTCAGGCTATTTTCTCAGATTTTATATTAAATTGTCTAATTTTTCGTGTGTAAAAAGTTTGGATAAAGGCAAACCCAACCTGCGTTTGATACCCATCACTTAGAGCGACTGTCTGTTGCCCCCACTAGATTTTAAGTAAGCATATGTAGGCTTTTAAATTTCACCTATGCTTTGACCAATTCTGGTGATAGGCTCTAGTTTTATGAGCTGGCTTATAACAGAGTCAGAGACCTGTTCAGGATTCTGACCCTGGACTTTGCCAGACTTCTAGACTTGATCATAATCCACAACTGACTGACTGGTCAGACTTAATAAATAAATGTTTAAGGTGTCACTACACAGACATTATTTTATAAAATAGCCCACCTGATGAATTTTGGCTGTAAGCTGAGCTGTTTGTTTGTTCGCGGTGTGGAAACCATCCGTCCCTCTCTGCAGCCCTTCCCTAGTCTCTCTGAGCTGTCCGCAGCCCTCGGCGGGCTGAGTGGTGTGCCAGAGCTGGAGGTCGAGGCCCTGAGGCCAATCAACCTGCTGCAGGAGAGAAACTTGCTGCCCCCCAGACCTTTGGAAGCTCCAGAACCCAACCTCAGCCCCGACCTTAAGAAAGTCAACTGCAGTCCACAGTAAGTCTGGTGTAGGGAAATTTTGAGTGGCAGCTGAGTCCTTAAATTTAGCCATTTACTTTCAGTGTATCACAGAAACTTTAGAGTAGTAAAATAAATAAATTCTTAAAATAGTACAACAGTAGTATACAATTACGGGTTGTTTTTTTTTTTTTTTTCAACTTCTAAGCTCATGGTTTTTGTTTTCTTACTGCATTATTTCAACCTTTTTTCATTTCGTATATTTTTATCTGTGAGTATATTTTGTCATTCGTTTGTCTTTTTTTTCTTCTTTTTTTTAAAATCAGGACATTCAGGTGTACTCTGACCAGCATTCCCCAGACCCAGGCTTTACTCAACAAAGCCAGACTCCCTCTGGGCCTCCTCCTCCACCCCTTCAGAGATCTACAGGTACATCAAAATTCCCCTCAAAGAACATTTTTCTCAGATTTTGGTATTATGGAGTTAAGATGTCGGCAAATGTTTAGTTCTGTTTTTAAGCAGTGTGTGGTCTTTTTTTTTTTTTCCATTGCCTTCTCAAGCACTGCATGAAGCTGTTCTGCTATTTATTTATTGAACATACAAAAGCTTTGTTTAGGGCACAAACGCTGCTGTACCTTTTAGCAGACAATAGTTTGAGTTTCTTCATCAAGAGTCATTTTATTCTGATACTTTTTTGTTAAAGCAAACAGATGTGATCAATTCATTCTGTGAAATGCAAAATATGTTGTGCAGAGCAGGGTGTTTTTTCCCTGACAGAGGTATTTCACATTAGTCGACACAGTTTTACATTAAAGAAAGGTGGAACATAGTGTTTAAATACTATCTGGGTCCTTTGTAGCTGTCTTTTTCCACTCGTGACCAGTCAGCAGGAGGAGCAGAATGACAACGATGAAGAGGTGCAGGAAAGATAAGGGAGGGTATTTATAGAGCTGTGAGGTGAAGACGTGTCAGTAGATGTGAAGTGACAAACAATAGGAAAGTGCTTGAAAGACAGGCTGGCACTGACTTCCTGGACTAACGGTTAAATAACTGAATGTTTGACAGAGCGTCAGTTGTTGGCTCGTCGTTTTTGTGAGTGTGTATTTCAAAAGGATATCTCAGAATTGCCCAGGCTGTGTTGCTTTTACAGTAGATGACTGCAGAGGTGTGGATCCTGTGGACGTGTGAAACAGACATTCATGCTCCTCTGCAGTTTCTGCCTACAGCTTTAATTTTGGCAACTCTGATAGTTTAAGGATATGTTATGAAAATGTATTTTTGGAATCATATGCTACACCTACACAGTATTTCCTGATTTTGAATGTAATTTGGTGTTTCCTCTGAGTCAGTCAAGTCTACAGTGTCTCAGTAAACAGCTGTGAGCTGTTTGGTGTAGTCTGGAGTGAGCCTGCAGTTTGGTGTCAGATACGTCAGAGCATCCTGACTGTCAACGGATAGTTTTAAAGAATTTTTCTTCTTGGAGGTGGTTTAGTGAGGCTTTATGATGCATTTAAATCTTCAGCTTGTGACATTGTTTGTGGTCTCTGAGGAGACTCTGTATTACATCGAGGTCCTCCCTTCTTATGCAGCCCAAATATGGGTGTATGCCCCATCATGAGGAACTTCATGTCCCTCGTCTTCTCTGATCTCCCAAGGATACTGTGGTATCGTCTAGTTTAATAGTCTAACCAACTAGTAGAAATTGTTCTTTCCCCAAAGGCTGTCTGCGCTCTGACATTAACATTCATTGCCTGTTTTGAAAAGCACCACCTAGACGAAGTGGGAGAAGCGGGGATGGTTTGGGCATCTCTTCTTAGACTGATGTCTCTTTGCATGGATCCAGATATGAGAAGAAAGAAAGGGAGGATGTATTTGATCATGATGGAAAATGGCACAAGAAAAATGAAGCTACATTTAAATTTTTTGCACTACAGCAGCAGCATTGGCACCCATTTACTCGAATACCCAGAGAGGTGGAAATTCTTAGTTTTTGCTTAACCTTACAGCTGAACCAGCAAACAGAGGTGATTAAGATATTTTGGTTTCACTACTGAGGCGTTTTTCTCGACATCTGTGTTTACTTCGCCTGTGAAAGTAACACATTACTGTTGCGATCCAACCCAAGTGTGAAATTCCAAGTTTTCAAAATCTTTTCTATCAGTGTCATGTTTTATTTAATTACTGCAGCTCAACTCAACTGTTTATCAACATAGATGTCAATTATTTTATAGTTATGTTAGCATTTGATCTGATAATAATTTTTAGCTGTTTTTAGTAAATTGCAGAGAAAGAAAGTAGTCCCAAAACCTCCGTTGTGGCCTTCAGGTGTACCCGAGGATAAACAGACTTTGTTCTAAGGAAAAGGTGGAGAAATTTTGGGTGACTCTGGTGCTTCAGCGGAAGTCATGACACCAAAAAAAAGAGGAGAAAAGAACTGCAGTTTTGTTTTGGTTTTTTTTTTTTTCCAACCACACTCACAGAAAAGGAAACAAAGTGCTATTCAGCCATCTGCTGAGATATAAATAGAAGATTGTTTTGAAAGGGTCATGGGATGGAGAAAGAAAGTGGAGGCCAAAAAATTGAGGCATGACAGATGAAAAGTTCATAAGCATGTCTTTTGTATTTTTTATTTTTTTATTGGAAGTTAGTCCATCTTTCTCTAAGCCTTTTTCCCCCGTTTGCCTCTCTGCAGCAGTTACCGGTGATCACATCAAACACGATCGTGCGCTGTCGCTCCTGCCGCACCTACATCAATCCGTTCGTCACCTTTCTGGACCAGCGCAGGTGGAAGTGCAACCTGTGTTACCGGGTCAATGATGGTACAAGTCCAGTCAAGCTATTTATATATTGTCCCTGCAATTTCTTTACTGCTGAATCATGTTTTGCAGCCTTAATGTTTTATGCCATTTTAATTCTTGTTCAGTACCAGATGAGTTCATGTACAATCCAGTCACAAGGTCATACGGTGAACCACACAAGAGGCCAGAGGTCCAGAATTCCACTGTGGAGTTCATCGCCTCCTCAGACTACATGGTAAACAGGCCTCTTATTCATATTACATGTACTTTGCTTCTCTGTCTACTAGAGGGCAGTGTTGTGTTTAGTAAACAGAGGGGAAAAAAAGAAGGCTCATGCATAAGAAGTGACACCTGCAAAGGTCATATAAAAACTTATTATTATTATTATTATTATTTTTTTTCAAACCTTCAGGGATCTTTGATGTTTTTGTTCCTTTTCAGTTGCGACCTCCTCAGCCGGCGGCCTACCTGTTTGTACTCGACGTGTCTCACAATGCTGTGGAAGCAGGATACCTGAAGTACTTCTGTGAATCACTTCTTGGGAACTTGGATAAGTGAGTCCTGATGTTGCTGCTTCATGAGTTTGTCAGTTAGCTATTTAATCAAGCTGATTATTAGCGTCTGTCACAGGCAGAAACCAGGCTGACACAATGTTTCCTGCTGCAGGTTGCCTGGGGACTCGCGTACCAGAGTGGGCTTCCTCACCTTTGATAGCACCATCCACTTTTACAATCTCCAGGAGGGGCTGTCCCAGCCACAGATGCTGGTGGTGTCAGACATCGATGGTAAATATAAGTTACTTCAAAATGACACATGAGAGCTGTGGCAGTGACCCACGATCAAAAGTTGTTGCCACACAGTTAAGACCAGAGGTGGTGGTCTATTAGAGTGACTAATGACCCTTTCTAGTGTATTTGATAGAAATGTGTCATCTATAGCCGCATTAATAGTCTTTCCTGCTTTCTTTGCAGATGTCTTCATACCATCTCATGACAGCTTGATGGTGAATCTAAAGGAGAGCAACGAGGTAGAGCGTGCTGCTTTGTTCCCTTGCATCTCTTCTGTCATGTTCGTGCCTGCTTTATGATGTTTCTGAAACGGTTTTCTTTTTAATTTTCTCATGTATTGTTTCTCCATCCTCCAGCTGGTGAAGGACTTGCTGAAGTCACTGCCGGCGCTGTTCAGCCAGAGCAGAGAGACCCACAGCGCCCTCGGTCCTGCCTTACAGGCCGCTTTCAAGCTCATGTCACCCACCGGAGGCCGCATCACGGTGTTCCAGACTCAGCTGCCGACGCTGGGAGCCGGGAAGCTGCAGTCGAGAGAAGACCCCAATCAGCGTTCGAGCTCAAAGGTAATTATATTTTCTTTTATTTGTGATTATAATGAGAAAAACAACTATCCAGAGAAAGTGGGAGCAAGAGCAGATGCAGGATTTTATCATATCTTCCTTATTTGGAGTTAAACAGCATCCTTTTTCTTATTTCTGTCTTTATTTGGATGTTAACAGTGAAAAGTTTGGACACAGCAAGCCGTCGAATGTTTAATGAACAGATTGTTTTAGTGTAAAGTGGGCTGCTGTGCTTCATCTGTAACAGCTAATAATCACCACCCTGAACTGCCAGATCCTTATTTAATTATATATTTATTTTATTTATTTAGATATTTATTGATAAGTAAGACATAAATAAAAACATCCTTATTTCCTACCTCTGTGCGGTATGTTCATGGTGTTTGTTTTTCATGCGTATTTTTTGAATTTGTCTCATGATCATGAAGTTGGAGTGCCTGCGGGTGCCCTGTTTTAATTTTTATATTTTTCACATCAAATGGGAGTTTTAAATCATGGCTGCATTGTGACTTGTGAAGCTTAAATTGAACCATATGACAGATGAAGTACAGCCAAAGATTAGTACTTTGTGTCCTGGCATTTTCACAGCTGAGTTGTATTTATACTTTCCTGCAACAGCTCACTTTTCTTACCTGTCCCAACGTTGTCTCACATTTCATCTCAGATTAAACACCACTGTTATTGTCATCCCAGGATTGTGATTTATTCAAGTTTAGCATCTTCTTTTTTAATTCTGAATAAACTGCCAACAAGTCATGATAAGAGTTTCCAAAAAGAAAATGACAAATAACAGATGTGCTTGTTTGCTCGGGGGAAAAAGATATTATATTGTCTTTTTTTGCTGTCAGGAAGGTCCCCATTCCCTCAGTCCTGTGATCAAAATGAGGAGTTGCTGGTAATAACTCTCATATCTTTCAGGGAGCCCACCACCTCGGTCCTGCCACTGACTTCTACAAGAAACTTGCACTGGATTGCTCAGGACAACAGATAGGAGTGGATCTCTTCCTCCTCAGCTCCCAGTACGCCGACCTCGCCTCATTAGGTGAGAGCATGATTGAGTCAGCTGTTGGCATCTTTCATGTTGTCCATGTATCCAAAGTGTCAACATTTTTGCTTATGTTATGAATGCTAATGAGCAAATCGGCTCCCAGTATTCTTTATATTCTATATTTTTTTTATTCTATTTTTTTTTAAATAATATATTTCCTTTTTTGTGCAGATTTGCAAACGTAGACTTTAAATCAGATCGCTTTAAAATAACCCTGTAGGAGCATTTTGTGGTTTGGTTTCTGAGTGTGTACTGCTGCTGCACTCAGGTTCTTCAGCTTATCATCATCAGAGCTTGTTGTTTTGCTGTTGCTGTAGTAGTAGTAGCAGCTAACATGTGATTCAGGAGACTGGAAATAATTTGCCTCGAAGAAAATGTCCTGCAGAAGCTCAGGCCTCGGCTCAAGTGATAACATCCAGAAAGTGTGTTACCAGTGTTATCAACCTTGTTTTATCTGTTAAACCACACACCAGGTCATCTGTTGACACGGATACCAAATCTCCTAACAGCTTATTTCTGGCTAATAAAGGAGAAACCTATTCTAAACTGCTTTCTCGCCATCATCGACCTATTTGCTTTCTTCATCTTTATGTCATATTTAATATTATATTATCTGTGTTTTGAATTATTTAATCTTTAATTCAGTCCAGTGTGGGATTAAGGCATTATTTACAAATCACACACATCATAATGATGTATTTGAACTCTTCTTCCCAGTCTTCACAGACTGAAGATAATCACATGTAATTCTCTTAATGTCGATCCTCTCATGTTTTTCTTAT
Source organism: Diplotaxodon limnothrissa (assembly GCF_057381915.1). NCBI lineage: Eukaryota > Metazoa > Chordata > Actinopteri > Cichliformes > Cichlidae > Diplotaxodon > Diplotaxodon limnothrissa. Next base: position 9,098,119 of record NC_140597.1, on the reverse strand, counting down.
TTCTCAGCATGTATCTCCAGGTATTCAGCAGGCAGCGTCTTTTACTATCCCTCCTTTCATTACATCCACAACCCGGCCCAGCTGGAAAAGTTCCAGAGAGACCTCGAGCGCTACCTCACCAGGAAGATCGGCTTTGAGGCGGTCATGAGAATAAGATGCACTAAAGGTAATCAGATTAGATGCAGCTTCATGCACGTTTTAATGTTTCTGTGTCAAACACAAGTTTTGTCCCTGCCTTTTTCCTCTTCAGGTTTATCCATCCACACGTTTCACGGTAACTTCTTTGTGCGCTCCACTGACCTGCTGTCCCTGGCCAATGTGAACCCAGACTCTGCCTTCGCTGTCCAGATGTCAGTCGAAGACTCTCTGGCAGACTCGTCTCTGGCCTGCTTCCAGGCTGCTCTGCTCTACACGTCGAGTAAAGGTATACACAAGAATGACTCATTTTCATGGTAACACATTTAGGTTGAAATTCTTTAAAGATCTTGAAAACGGGACTGTTATTAATTCATCTGTAGGAAAGAGACGTATCAGGGTCCACACTCTGTGTCTGCCGGTGGTCAGTCAGCTGAGTGATGTGTATGCCGGTGCTGACGTCCAAGCCATCACTTGTCTGTTAGCCAACATGGGTAAGTGTTTAGCTTAAATCCTTGGCTTTCACGCCTTTTCATGTGCAGTACTTTTAACCTAAGACTTTTTACACATTTATGACAGTTGGCCTCTAGCCTCCCCGTGGTTGACACAAATCCAATAACATGTTAAAAATATTAGAGTGATAAAGTGATATTGTCAGTGTTTTTTTTCCAGAAAAGTTGGCAGAAAAAAATGCATCAAAATGTATCGAATAAGTTTCCATCGGGTTTCATAAAACACGCAGTCAGTTGGAATTAAATACCAACCCTGGGTGGAAATGTAACGATACCTGTGTGGTGGTATATAACCCACAGAGAGCTTTTTGTAAGCCAGGTCTTTCCTGTTTCAAGAGTCACATTCGTATACATTTGCATTTTATATTAATGATTAAAAGGTTTTATTCAGTCTGTGCAGAGTGGCTTTATGGGTCATGTTGACCACCGCTGTTTCCCTAGAGGTTGTGCATTGGAGCTGAAGAGTGCAAAGTTTGCCTGTCCCACAGACACACAATGTCCACATAAATATGAAAATGTTTGCAATAGGGCTGTGCGATATGACCAAAATCTCATATCCCAATATGAGACATTTCTCATCCCGATAACGAGATATCTCGCAAAAATTTTACGTTTTCGAACTCGGGCAACTCGACTTGTGTGAAATGTTTTCAGCTTGGCGTCGTGTACCTGGAGTTGAGTGTTTTGACCCATGCATAAAACTATGTATTTTTAGATAGAAGTTGCAACAGCCGCCATTTTCTTTGAGTATTTATTACACAGCGTGCTGCGGGGAAAAGCCTGTTCTAACGTTTGAGTCTAAGGTTTATTTTGTGCACCTGTCGGCTCCGTTTTGCTTCTCATCTGCAAACTCTCTCCACACTCTTTCACGTGGTTATTGTGTAGGTGGTAGAAGAGGTTTGTTGTGTTTGAGTCTGTGGTGGGGACTGGTTTGCGCCATAATTTGCATGGTACAATTTTCTAGTCCGTGTCAGACTTTCCTTAACCAAACCATGTCCATGCTACAGAGGTAGAACCTCGTTTAGGAATAAGGTCCTGGATTTGTTTTGACTGGTCCTTCTGTTTGGAGCTACCTGGTTCTGCCTCATCTTCACTGGCAATGCTGGTATTCTCTGTGCCACAATGAAAAACAGCGTAGTTTGCGCCACCACGAAACAAACGATAGCAAATAATTTGAAACGATGTTTTCATTTTGTCATGTGATATATTTCATCATATCGCACAGCCCTAGTTTGTAAACATGTCTCATCAGGACGTACTCTGGGCTTTTGTTAACTTAACTTTGTGTTCAGAACTGATTAAAATGCTGTCTTGGAGGTAAACTAGTCTTCATTTGGTCTTTTCAATCCAGCCATCGATCGATCGATATCATCCAGCCTGTCGGACGCCCGGGACGCACTGGTGAATGCGGTGGTGGACTTGGGGAGCGCCTACAAGAGCAACGTCTCCAACCTTCAGCAGTCTGGACTTGTCCTCCCTGCAGCCATGCGTCTCTTCCCCCTCTACATCCTTGCTCTACTTAAACAGGTGCGGCTGCCTGACTGTCATCGGCACATGAACACACACGCGTCACACAGCATGACATACACTAAAAAGAAGGAGAAGAAAAGGCTGTGAATGTGTGTTTAAGCATGCAGCCCTCCACTTTTCCCTGTTAGCAGACTTCTTCTGGAAAGTTTTTATTTTTTAAATTCACTTTGAGGTAAAAGGAGAGAGTTTTGTTTTACTGACTAAACCTGCAAAACGTTATTACGCATTTTAAGATGTAGTTGAGTACAAACCCTAAAAACAAAACACCCTCTGACCAAATGTTACACAGTAGAAAAGTGTGAGCTCACAGTCACAATGCCTGGGTTAAAGACTATTAATCCACCCGGCATGTGTGCATTCATACATCCAGGGTGTGTCCATGTTCAGAAGCACATACACACCCTGTTTCTGAGACAAATCCTCCCTGTAGGTGTTTGTGGGACTCTAACAGTGTGTTCCTTTGATGAATCAGAGAATAAACTTCGGAAACATCACTGTTTAATTGAAAGAAGCACATTATGGCCTATTATTCCTGGTGATTAAAGGTTAAACTGTTACCACAATGTTTTTGTCTGAACTTGTTGCAGTTTAATTCTCCATTTTTAGCAAAAGGATTTGTTTTACTCTGCAAATGGGGCTAAAGCTTTACTCTGCATTTTTAATTTTTATAGATCTTTGAACTTATTCTTATTCTTGACGTAATAAATCAGAGAAATCAAATCCAACACTGCTGATGTGATGTGTGTTTGCTTTCAGAAAGCCCTGCGGACGGGCACCAGCACGAGGCTGGACGAGCGGGTCTTTGCCATGTGCGAATTCAAGACTCAGCCGCTGCAGCAGCTGATGCGAATGGTTCATCCTGACCTCTACCGACTGGACAACATCTCTGACCAGGTGGGATGCAGATGGCTTTTCTCATAACTCAGTGCACTAAAGAATAGTAGAGAGAGGGAAAAACAAAATGACTACTATTTAACCCATTAACATAACATCGTTAACATATATTCGCCATCTTCGGAATTAAGATGGCGCCGGTGAGGTCGGCTGCCGTCACGACTGCTCCGACCACTTTTTCTTTGTCTTTGTTTTTTAAGTTAGTTTTCAGCGTTTCTAAATCGGCAAAATCATCACCATTGGGTACATTAGGTATGACAGTGACACTCTTGTTTCTATTGGTATACAATGTACTCACAATTCGAAGTTTTTAACTCCGGATCCGAGCTGGCCGAGTGAGATCTCGAGGGAGAACAAAGGGAAGCGGCGGCGGCCTAGAGGGAAGCGAGCCGGCGTCAGGAACAGGCTGAGAGCTCGTGCACACCGCACACCTCTGCCTAGCATCCTGCTCGCCAACGTCCAGTCACTGGAGAACAAGCTTGACGACCTCAGGGCCAGGATAAAGTTCCAGAGAGACATTCGGGACTGCAATCTCCTCTGCTTCACCGAGACATGGCTGAACCCAGCGGTGCCGGACCACGCCATCCAGCCGGCCGAGTTCTTCTCGGTTCACCGCATGGACAGGACACGGGACTCGGGGAAGTCAAGGGGAGGCGGCGTGTGTTTAATGGTGAACAACAACTGGTGCAACAGTGCGAACGTTGTTCCTCTCACACGCTCCTGCACACCAAATCTGGAACTACTGTCCATCATGTGTCGTCCTTTTTATCTACCTCGGGAATTTACATCGGTCATTGTAAGTGCCGTTTATATTCCACCACAAGCGGACACGGTCACCGCCTTATGCGAGCTGCATGAGGCACTCACACAGCACCAGACACAACACCGGGACGCTGCGCTTATTGTGACGGGGGACTTTAATAGCGCCAACCTCAAACGCGCAGCGCCGAACTTTTATCAACACATCACCTGCCCCACCAGGGGTGAAAGGACACTGGACCACTGCTACACTACGGTCAAGGACGGCTACAAGGCACAATCCCGCCCCCCGTTTGGCAAATCTGATCACGCCGCCATCTTCCTCATGCCAAAATACAAACAAAGGCTGAAACAGGAAGTTCCGGTTCAGAGGAAGGTCGCGCGCTGGACGGATCAATCGGTGGCCGCGTTACAGGACGCACTCGATGACGCAGACTGGGGCATGTTCAGAAACAGCTCCGACGATGACGTCAACGTGTTTACGGAAGCGGTTGTGGGATTCATCGGGAAACTAGCGGATGATACCGTGGAGACAAAGACTATCACAACGTTTCCCAACCAGAAGCCGTGGGTGGATAAAACCATCCGCGACGCTCTGAGATCCCGCACCGCTGCCTACAACACGGGACTCATGACGGGGGACATGGACCCGTACAAAGCCGCGTCATATAACGTGCGGAGGGCGGTGAAAGAGGCGAAGCAGCGCTACGGGAGGAAACTAGAGTCACAACTCCAACAGAGTGACTCTAGGAGCCTGTGGCGGGGACTAAGGACAATAACGGACTATAAAGCACCAACAACCGGTATGACGAACGCGGCCGTGACTCTGGCAGACGAGCTGAACACTTTCTATGCTCGCTTCGAGGCTGCAGCTAAGGTCTCCAACAATGCTAGTGTTAGCGGCGCTAACGGCTGCAGACAGGAAGATACTGCCAGCACCGGAAACGTGCTCGTCATCTCCAAGCATGAAGTAAGGAGAGCCTTCAAGAGAGTGAACACCAGGAAAGCAGCAGGACCAGACGGCATCCCAGGTCGTATCCTAAGAGACTGCGCATACCAGCTAGCTCCTGTGTTCACTGAGATATTCAACATCTCTTTATCTCAGTCGGTGATCCCCACATGCTTCAAAGAGTCCATCATTGTTCCTGTCCCGAAGAAACCCCACCCTGCTTCTCTCAATGACTATCGCCCTGTAGCCCTCACCTCAGTAGTGATGAAGTGCTTTGAACGCCTGGTCAGAGACTTCATCATTTCTTCACTACCAGACACACTGGACCCACTACAGTTCGCTTACCGTCCAAATTGTTCCACAGACGATGCCATCTCTCATCTCCTCCACACATCACTCACTCACTTGGACACTAGAAGGGGGAATTATGTTAAAATGCTCTTCATAGACTACAGCTCTGCATTTAATACCATAATTCCCTCCACACTCACCACCAAGCTGGAGCATCTGGGACTCAGCTCATCTATGTGTCAGTGGATCTCCAACTTCCTAACTGGCAGACCACAGGCAGTAAGGATGGGCGGACATGTCTCAGCCTCCACCACTCTCAGCACTGGAGCCCCCCAGGGGTGTGTTCTGAGCCCCCTGCTGTACTCTTTGTACACATATGACTGTGTGGCCACTACCAGCTCCACCACCATCATCAAGTTTGCTGACGACACCGTCGTGGTGGGCCTGATCTCTGATAACAACGAGATGGCCTACCTGAAGGAGATTAGGAATCTGGAGAACTGGTGCCAGAGGAACAACCTCCTTCTAAACGTCAGTAAGACAAAGGAGCTGATAGTGGACTTCAGCACTAAGCAGGAGAGGAACTACCAGACCCCCGTCATCAACGAGTGCCCAGTGGAGAGAGTGGACAGCTTCAAATACCTCGGAGTTCACATCACGCAGGACCTGTCATGGTCCTGTCACATCAACACCGTGGTGAAAAAGGCCCGACAGCGTCTCTACCACCTCAGACGCTTGAGAGACTTCCAACTGCCCTCCAAGGTGCTCAGGAACTTTTACTCGTGCACCATAGAGAGCATCCTGGCGGGAAACATCTTAACCTGGTTCGGGAACAGCACCATGCAGGACAGACGAGCTCTACAGAGGGTTGTGCGGTCAGCTGAGCGCACCATCTGCTCCGAGCTCCCTGACCTGCACTCAATCTACAGCAGGCGGTGCTGGACCAAGGCCAGGAAGATCGTGAAGGACCTCAGCCATCCCAACAACAGACTGTTCTCTCTGTTGAGGTCAGGAAAGCGATTCTGCTCCCTGAAGACCAACACAGAGAGACTGAGGAGGAGCTTCTTCCCGCAGGCGATACGGTCTCTCAATCACACCACCACACAGTACTGACCCACACATATGGTTCTTACACACACACTGGACTTTCTGGACTTTGGTTTTGCACAACACTGGTCACTATATTCTTCATTTCCAGTTAATACTTGTACAGCTGCTGTTATTGTGTATATATTTATTTATATTTAGATTTCTTCATACATTCTTATATAGTTCTATATTGTGTATTGTGTATTTTGTTGTACAGTTATTTTATTTTCAACTTTAATTTATATATTTTATCTTATTCTTCCCAGTTAAATTTACCCTTCATTCTAATTTGTGTTGTACAGTTATTTCATTTTTAACCTTAATTTATATTTTATTCCTTCCTAGTTAAATTTACCCTTTTTAATTTTTCATATTTATTTCCTATCTTATTCATAGCCTTTTCCTTTTTTGTTTTCTTTAGGTCACGAGCAGTTGTCCAAGCATTTCACTACATATCGTACTGTGTATGACTGTGTACGTGACAAATTGAATTTGAATTTGAATTTTATATCTCTGTATGCAGTGCAACTTTATTATTAAACCTGTGCTTAATGGCTTGACTCACTCTTTTAGGTTGTTTTTTATACCTGGCGAAGTGGTTAAATGTAACAGTGAGCTGATAAGATATTTTAGATAACTTAGATGTCTTGCCTAAAAACACTGGAATCCCAGCATCTGGTAAGGTGTCACATCAAAGCCTTAATCCTGAACATTATGATGACTAAGAGCAAAGCCAGTCTGCTTTTTTTCTCTGGAAATTCACAGAAAGTTTGGTGAAAATTGGTTTGGGATCATTGGGATTGCTTTTGCTAGTTAAAACAGATGACTTGAAATGTTTATGCGGAAACTGTGTTTTTAAGCTTGTGGTATCTTTTAGAACAACAAGGATTTAACTCAATGACAGAAATGTCATAATAAACGTGATTAAAACTTTTATTTTAGTGTTTATTTTTTAGTTTGCATTATATGCATCAGCTTTTTTTTCACTGAACGTTTCTTTTAAAGTTGTATTTAAAAATGTGAAAATAGTCTCACGTGTAACATTTACTTTTAAACACTTGTAATAACAAGAATTATGAAGATTATATTATAGTGGAGACATATTTTAAATGAGGTAATATCAGACTTTAATGTTTGTATGCTCTCTGTTTGAAGCTTTGGGAGCTTTACCTGTGACACTATGTAATTATTATGTATATGTTGTCTGCACATGTATATAGTAAAGCTGTTTTTATACTCTGCTCACAAGTTGTCTGACCTGCAGGGGGCGCTTCATCTGAACGATACCGTAGTCCCTCAGCCTCATCTGCTCCACCTGTCTGCTGAGAGGCTGAGCAGAGATGGAGCTTTCCTCATGGACTGTGGCAACGTAAGCTCCGAGAAGTCTTTATTTCACCTCGTTTATATTTTTCACGTCTCTGTCTTCTCACCATCTAGTCCTTTAATAAAATGCAATAAACCTTAGGTCATAATTTAGAGCAAATCAAAGAGAAGTTGTCTTTGCCTGAAATAATATGTGATGGCTTGAGGACTGGAGTTGGGATTTATCGTCTCATTATTTGCCTCGGAGTAACATCAGCAGCAGCGCTGGAGCCCAGTTTTCATTAAGTTTAATGTCACATAATTTAATTTAAAGGGATTTTCCACTGGAGCAAATTAAATACAGAAAGAAACCGAAACACTCCAATCTTCAGACTATCACTGGAAAGTATCAGTAATAAATGGAGGGTAGTTAGATGTTTGAAGTTTAAACTTGGTACCAAATCTAATTTCTGAGTGAACTTCTCACTAGTGCAATGGCGTATTTGGTGGCAATAAAGATTTTTTTTAAAAAGGTGGGAGGGTTTTAATATTACAAAAAACAAACAAACAAGGCAAAACATAAAGCCACACATTTATTGAAAATAAAAAAACTTACAAGAAAAAACTCAAAGTTAAGAGAAAGAATTATAAATTTCTAATCTATGAGGAAAAAACATTTATGAGAAAAACAGTCAAATTTATGGGAGGATGCATACGAAGGGGGGAATTGATAAGAAATAGAAATTTATGGGAAAAACCCTAGAAAAAACTAAAAGAGAAAATTATTGTTATAATTGTTTTGTTATTATTTTTTCTTCCTCACTGTCATAGTTTAGAGTGGTGATATTAATAACATTGGCCCTGCTGGCTCTTTAGTTATGGCAGATTAAGACGCACACATGTCAGAGTGTGTAGAAAGTATACTGTGCGGTAATGCTCCTCTTCTCTTCTGCCTGTCCAGGTGTTTTATCTGTGGATTGGCAAATGCTGCAACGAAATGTTCATCCGAGATGTTTTGGGCTGCCCGAACTACGCTTCAATTCCCCCCAACATGGTCAGTAAGACTCATTTGAGTAGAAGTACACATGCAAACAGTTCAAAGAGACAATTAATCTTTTGAAGTACAATGAAGCTTTTATTTTCCCTCTACATCCAGCACATCAGGACGTTACAGAGAAGTGTGATTAGGGAAATGTCTGTACTGACACACACACACGCGTGTGCGCCGCCCAGTCGCTGGCTGAATGATGCAATGCGACATTTTGTTTCCCCTGAAAATGACTCACAGTTGAGCTCCACAGTGAAGGAGCTGTGTTTCTGTTCACTTAGTTAGAAAAAAACAACTTGTCCAGCAGAACAGACTTGCTGATGTAGCTTTTCTGCTTTTTTAACAAACTGTGCAGCCACCTAGAAAGTTCTGTCATTACCACGCCGAGGGCGTGATGGCAACACCCAGAGCAAACGGCGAGTCAGCACTTGTTTATGCTTATTTTATCTTTCTAGCAAGGGGTCAGTGCCTCATAGATCCACCTACAAGCCCACACTCCCCACCACAGGCATGTTCCCGTTAACCACATTGTATGGCTGGGGTTGACTGTGTGAATCTGCGCTATCTGAAACACTCCACTAACAACAGCGTTGTTGTTTTGTTTCCCCTCTTGTCCTCTTTGGTTCCTAGAGTCACTTTCCGGAGCTGGAGACTCCTCTCTCTGAGAGGGTGCGAGCTTTCCTCGACTGGCTCCACGACAACCGAGCGTTCAGCTCCACGATACATGTCGTCAAGTAAGCACTGCCGCACATCTGGACTCATATCTGACTGTTTGCAAACACACTGGAAACTGTGCTTCTTCTTCAGGGCAGTCACAGATATACATAGACAGCTTGTTTTGTTCTTTTTTTTTTAATTGCGTGAAATGGATCTCACATATTGCTTTAATACAAAATCTGAGGTCACTGAAGGAAAAAGTGTTGAGTTGCTCTGTCGCCAAAGACGGAACTGCAGAAAACTGAGGTTTGAAGTGTAAAGCAGGGATTGTGCTCTGTTGGGAACACAGAGAGTTGCTGACCCCAAGCGAGCAGTCATTTGTGTTTTACTTGTTTAAAGTCGCCTCAGGGCCTCACATGTCATAAAAGATTGCAGGCACACAGCCTATCGTGGCATCAACCACTGGTTTTGGACTCATTTTGAAGGTTCAGCATTAGTGTTTTGGCCACCGCCATGTTAGCCTGAACCTGTGTTTTTAAACTGTACACAAAGACACCTGGTAATGAGTGCGAACTAACAGACTGACGAAATCCTAAAACTTCACTTAAACTGGAGCACAGGCTCTGTGGATGCTGTGTCAGGACAGCTGCACAGTGAGCCGTTACTACTGGACACTGAGCTGGCTTATTACTGACAGAAAAAAGTAGGCAATAATTTTTGGAAGTAATAAACTTCAAATTAAAAAGAATCATCTCTCATTCCTGTGAACCTCCGGGTTCAGCGTTAAGTTTAATGTTCCAGTCATGTGATAGGTGCCTTTTTATATCTATCGGCTACTTGGCCAAATTAAATCTGACATTCTGTTGAGGTTCATGAGGAAATAAAGCAAATAAAGAACATTACGATTGTCTGATACTGCACATCCTCTCCGAGTTCGCCCTTCTGCTTCGTCACCTCCCTGGAATCTCGTAAATCCAGATAGTGAGCTGCTCTGATTGGCATTGAACAGAAACTAGGTGTGGACAGTTTCATATAGCAGAGATCGGCACGAGGTTGACGGAAAAGTATTTCCGAAGTGTAAACACAAAGACAAAGTGAGCATTGAGGTCACAGATTGACAGCGGCGGTAAAGTCATCCGCAGGGAACGCATTGTTTCGGTTTCCTCTCTCTCCTCCTCTTGGTGGTACGGCATTGTTGCTTAGCCACATGTTTACATGACATGTTAGTAAAAATGCACTGAGTGGTATTTGAACAGATGTTTGCGTGATGACAGGACTTAATGATCTGAAATGACAGGAACTACGAGAGAGATTTGACAAAAGAATTAAAAACGGCTCTTAAAGTGGTTTCAAGTTCTCTGTGACTTCGAACCTCTCAGTTGTTGATATGTTTGTTTGTTTTTTTAATGATATTAAAAGTGCAAGAACTTTAAAGAGTGGCTAAAATATTCAAGGAAGCAATGTTCGAATATTTGAAAAAGCAGATGGGCACCTGACAGAGAAGCCAATGGATGTGTAGTTAAAGGGATCTATTCTCCTCATTTCCACCTCCGTGTTTGGACTTGATCTCTGCTAGAGTAGCTCTGCATGAGTCATAGTTCACAATAATCCACCCTTCCTCATGAAATGATGGCTTGCAGTTCTATCAGATTGTACTTCAACATTTCAGAAGTGTCCCAGAAGCAGCTCTCAACTCGACATCATTCAGAATGATGTGGACAGGAAGTCGGACACTAGAATGGCATAAAAATACGTCACTTTTCAGATTAAAAGCCTTAAGAATTAACACCATGTTTCTGAAAGACTCCTGGTGTTATTTGATGCTCCGTGAAGGAAGGGACAAAGCATTTAAAGCCTTCATCTCATGGACATGCACCCAGTTTATTCCCAGGGGGACACAAGCTGTTTAAGGTTTTCTCCCTTTAAGCCAGTTTTTTTCTGACTGGCCAGAGCTTTGCCTGAGGTGACTGTGTTAGCCAATCCTGCTCTCTGTGAGATCATACAGAGCAAAGAGTAGAAGAAAACAGCTTTTAGGGTCGTTTGCAACCTGAACTTTTGGCTCAGAGAGATTACTACAGCATAAAAAGTACATTTAAAGCATCGACCCCTGTATTTCTGCGTATATGTACAAGTATGTCCTGGTTTGACTGAGCTCATGTTCTGCTCCGTCTGAGCCTTGTTGATGGTGTTTCCCCCTTTTTTGGTCCAGACATCAAAGCTGTGTGCCTGTTACTGCCAGAGCGCTTACGTGGCAGAATGACATTTACACGTAAGACCGTCATCTCTGTTTTTTTTAGACACACTGTAGGTATCAGTTAAACAATGAAGAGGTGCGCAATGAGCTGTTTATAAGCATAGCAACAAAGGGGCAAAAGAGGCAGACGGCTAAGCAGCAGAGAGCTACATCTTTATTGTTTATGCGGGACTTTCTAAAGCCTGTTAAATGTCAAATAAATAAAAATATCACACCACATTATCTCCAGAGCTCAAGGCGGCTCCTTAATAGCTCTTGTTTTGTCACTTTTATAACATTTCATTCTGGCAAATCTCAGTTTTGGGGGTTTTTTTGCATTGGGAATATATTTCTCAAAGTAAAGCCAAGGTCTGACTACAAGCAGTTGCGAGCTCTGAGAGAGAAACCAGACGTCAGATCAGACGTTCAGTTTCTGCTCTTGTAAGTCGGGTTAGAGAAGCCAGCAACGTCTCGCCCAGCCTGGGAACTCGTCCTTCATGGATGTCTTTTTGAAATTAAAGACAGACATTTAAAAAAAAAAAAAAAAGAGAAGATGAAAAAAACAGGCAGGGAGGGCTTTGGCTCTGACTGCTGAATAGGTGGTCCTGAGGAGGTGGCTCCGCAAACTCTTAGAGAAAAACTCTCATGCTGGTGATTTGTACGAACAGCTGTCAGTTCAGAGTCAGTGAGGTAGAAGATGCAGGAGAGTGTTGTGTTTAAGAGCTGACATGTCAGCAATGCTTCAAGTTATGTGGAATAGATTCCAACACTTCTTAGACTTACAGAGCATTAAAATGTACAAACCAGTTTCTTCTTTCCCTTTAATGCATTTTTTCCTTCTTTCCCGCAGAGATGATGCCTCTGCTAAAGCCACTTTGTTCCAGCACCTGGTGGAGGACCGGTCAGAGTGGGCTTCTTCCTATCATGAATTCCTGCAGCACATTCAGCAGCAAGTGTCCAAGTAGACTCCCATCACGCTGAGAAAAACTTTGACCACTAGATTCCTTAAACAAGAGCGTGAAAGGACTTGTAACCTGATAGAGTGAAAGCTAGTGTTAGCCAGCAATGGACACCCATCGCTGCGTCAGACCAGTTTTAGCGAGGCGAGTTTCCTCCCCTTCTTTTAAACGGTCTCATTCAAATCAAAGCTTGTTGGTCACCTGCGATTAGACCAGCAGAAGGGGAGGGAAGAGGTAGTTTTAGAAAAGAATAACGAGTTACCGAAAAGAATGAATGAACGAATGAAATTGCTAAAAAACAAACATCCTGCAGCGGCTCTTGCCGCCTCTTTAACCACTGTCAAACATTTTAACCTTCTCGTAAATCCATCGCTCCCGAGAGGAGGAGGAGAAAGTCGAGCCAAGAAGATGCCACTTCAACATCTTTTATTTCAGTTTGTTTTGTGAGCCTAAAATGTAGCTTGTGCTTTTTCTTTCTTTTTCTTTCCTTTTTTTTTTTTTAAATTTCCCGATACATTCCCTTCCCTTTGTTTCATTTCAAGACTGTTTTGAAAACACTGGAGAACAGAAACAAAAATCGGGCATGTGCTTTGAACGGCGACACGCATGCCGCCTTTTTGTCCGCTGCTAGTCTGCTGATGAGCGACGGCTGCCGGGAACGTGATGGGACACCAGTCGGATGTTTAACCCTCCCGTCGGCTCCGTCTTCTCTGCTCCGCTTTATGAACTCCCGAGTTGTTGAGATCGCTCTCCATAAACTTTCCCCCACCCGCCGGCAGTCTTCTCTTCATTTGTTTTATCTTTTTTTCTCCAGGCGCTAACTAAGTTGCTACCCACTTTGTAACTACTGAAAGAATCTTTTATGTGTGATTATTTATGAACCAGCTTATTAAATAAAGACAAAAACAGAACTCTGCTTGTTTCGTGTGACGTGATTATTGATATTACCCCATCAGCCCAATGACTAAGCACTCGGTTTCTTCAAAAAGGGGATCCTTCAACATGAATTTCATTTAAGGGAAAAGGAAGAAGTCACCCAGTGACCTGATCTTGAAATGACACAAGGAGATGACCTTGAATAAGGAAGTGGCCTAATTCAAATTGGTCACTGTTTTAAAATTTAGATTTATTTTCTTGGCAGAGTTGCAAAGCCTTTTTGGACAGCATCTCATATCATTCCAGACTGGTTGTGCTGGTGTTGCCACAGCTTTCATCTAATTTTCTCAAGAAGTTGGGTGAAGTAACCCAGACCTTGTGGTCAAATGGAAATATTACAGCAGGGTTAGCCACAGAATTAGCCAGGTGAAGACTCCAATCTGGACCCCATAAATGTTGGACTTTATGTTTTCATAAGTTTTACAACTTTTGCTAATGATAAAGACTTCCCGGGCTTTTCAAAACAGGTAATTCTTTTTTTTACTTTTTTCTTTTAAATACTAAACTAGCCTAAAAGTGGAATAAAATAAAAGCTTTCTGAGATTTTATAATTGTTGCAAAGTCTGTGAAATTAGTTACCAGACCTAATTTTACACATTAATTTACTCACACTGAAGGATTTCTTTCATTTACTCTAGCAGCATGTCTTAATCATTTATAAATACTGCGATGTGCTTTTCTCACATTAAGATGTCTCGGTTAAACGTCTTCACACTGACAGGAAGTGGAATATCTTATGCTCAAAGCAGGCTGTATAATGTAAAGCGAGTTTAACCGTCCTTTGTGAATGCAGAGGAAATAATGTTGTCCCATAAATCGTGTGAAGAACTTAGATTTGTGTTCACTGTTATGTTTTTCACCAGTGGCTCTTATTAAAGTGATCTAAATGAAGCAACACAGTAAACACACATATTTAACCAAACTGGGGTGAAATAAGATGCACCTTTTATTTCTGGGGTGAAGCTGAAGTGATTCGGAAACAAAGGAAGTAATATTTTGTCGTAGGTATCTAAAAAAAAAAAAAAAAAAAAAAAAAAAAAATGAGAGTGATAGTTATTTTCTTATGTGAACAAAATGGCCTCAATGGCCACAGACTGTTCTTTTTAGTTAATCACTTTGTGCTCGTCATGAAACAGATGATTGGTTTCAGGATCAGTGTGTTCTTGAGGCACGCTTGGTTTAGGCTGATGTGATATTTCTGAGGAAAAACTTCAGCAGGTAACCAGATAAAAGCTTTGCTTCTATGTTTTTGCTCTTACTGCATCTTCAACTTTTGAGTGTGTTAGATTTAAGCAGCAATGTTTTTGTAGGAAAAGTTATGAAAGGATTTCCTTCAGGACATTTGAACTTGTGGTTTACAGTCAATGTTTACTGTATGTGTCCAAGCTTGTATTTTAAAACAATGTTGTTTGGAGGCAGGTTTTTGTATTTACTGATTTTACTCTTTTGCTACAAACACCGAGCAGCAGGGCATTTCCTCTCGTGTAAACATAAAATTGAATCATCTCTAAAAAAGAAAGCAAAAAACAGCAAGCTCTTAATACGTTTAGAGGCTATTTGTGGAAGTTTGGGGTTGACTTTGGCGTTGTCTTTCCTTTCTCACCATTCCCAACAGGATACAAATTTCCGTTTTGTGCTCTGATATAGAAACAGCCTGTGCTACAAATACGCTTACGCTCGACTGTGTTTGCTTCCAAGTCTGTGTGATGGACATTTTAATCATTTTAATTTTGATTTCCTATAAGCTTTATTTGCAGCATCCTTCATCAAAATGCCCAGAGTGCCTAACACAGTGTAACTTTAGTTTTTATCTCTTCTCTGCATCATGCCGTGGACTCTGTTTCCTGAAACGCTGGGTGCAAAACAACAAATAAAATCAGAGAGGTGAAAAATGTGATTGCCTTTTAAATATCTGCTCAACAACGTGTTTATTTAAGAAAGAACAAGAAGATGGGTGCAAATTTATCAAAGTGTAACACTCTGTTGCAACATGAAAAACAGAGTGTTTCCCCATTCTTACTTGATGATTTCACCTGCTTCGCCGTTCCGGGCGTCCTCTCTTGGGTTTCCTCTTTGATTATGCTCCAGGTTTTTCTGGTAGGTGACGAGTCTGGAATGAAGACTGATCAGTTTAGTTCTAGATGTTCCTTTACTTTGAAGTCATGCTGTTGGAACAAGCGCACGATGCATTTTTGGCTTTGTCTTCCTGAAATAAGTAAGAAGCTGTCTGTTTGCCCAAAGCTTGTATACAACATTCAGTCTCCTTTACAGATGTGCAACCATCCAATCACAGATTGAGCATCTGTGATTTCTAGTTTTCTACTGTGTGAGTGGTTCAAGGAAGGTCGTAGAGTTTCTTGGTCTGAGTTTTGGCTCATGTGTCCAGAAACTTATCTGGAATTTCATGATCCTTTCTCTCTAATAAATCAGAATTCCGATCACACATCCAGGGTGTCGATCCTCATCTATGTGCACTTTAAGTAAACAAAAAACAGATTTTAGCTTCAGAGTGGGAGTAAAATTCATTTTTCTGCAGTTTTGAACAGAGATTTAATGTGTTTTTGAACCCTGAAAATTTCATGTGAATAGGTCTTGGACTAATAAACTAATGCTGAAGAAGAGCATTAATTTCACACCTCTGTACTCTTGAAACATAATTTTAATTATATAAATGTGAAATATTGCATTGCTTCATTAAATGTACAAAGTTATTATACATGAAGGACGTCATGCAAACAGCTGGCACTCAGTATTTCTAAATTTGACCATTTTCAGTCTTTTTGTATTTTCAGCACCAGGGTTGAAATTGGAGTAAATCCCATGAGATGTTAAAAACCTGCATTTAAATCAAGACTACGCCTGAATGGGCAAACACTGCTTTCCTTGTGCTGTTATTCTCCCGAGCTGGAAAATATCAAATCAGTTTTCACTTGTTTTTTTAGCCTTGTCAGTCCATTAAACACAGCCCCTGTGTGAGAATTTGTTTTCCGTAAGTGAGGTGCTTTTAGACGGAGCTGTGAAATGCTGGCAGCAAACACACAAACAGCCCGTGAACTGTTCTCAAACAGATCTGGCTCCCATATGGTCTGACTGCTGCTGTTCTCATGGAAAACTGGACCCGGGAAATCTCAAATATTTTAAGACCAGAAGAAGTTGAAAAAGTTGTCTTAAGTGGCCTCACATTTTTGTTTTTGACTTTTAAAAACATAGTTCAGTCTAAGATATGAGAAAGCTTGTTGGGAAGAAGAAAAAAAGGCCACACCCGGCTGGAAAGGGGCGTTGGAAAGTCATGTAGAGCACTTCAAAGCAGCCGTATTTTATATAGGTTTTTTAGTCAGTCTAAAAGCAGTTTGATTTGTGATGCCAGATGTTTGCTGTTTTGCGCCATGAACATTCAGAACTAGAGGTTTTTAAACCAGTCAACAACACAAACTGGTCCGTTTGGTGGCTGGGGGGGAAAAAGAGCCAAACAACAAGTGACTGCTGTTCTGATGCCTATATTTAAACTCCAGCTTTGACTGGTCCACCCTTTCACACGCCCACCTCCAAGTGTCCAACCCCACTCCCCTCTAAACCCCGCTTCAGCTCCATCCCACCTTTTTTACAACAGACCCTCTTTGATATATTCAAAACCATGAAGTCACAGTTTCCCCTCACAGCTGTACCTTTACTTTTGCTACAGTAGTTATTATCAGAAATGACACGTAGGGAGGTTAAAAAGCAATGACAGAATAATCCCTAACAATAATACGTTCTTTAAAAAAAAACAGGGTAAATGGACTGTTTCTTATATATGGCTTCTCTATTCTACCTGAGCACACAAAGCACATTAAACTACTCCCCTCATTCACTTTTATCTATGCTTTCTCTACATAAGTGCTTTCTGTGTAACCTTAACAGACATTCATACTCTGATCGATGCCTCGGAGAGCAACTTGGGTCTAGTATCTTGCTCAAGGATGTTCGACTTGCAGACTGGAGCAGACAGGAATTGAGCCACTAACCTTTCGATTAGTAGATGACCTGCTCTACCTCCTGAGCTACAGCCACTCTGATATCTTCAATGGTCACTTCATTAGCAACATCTTTCTGCTACTGGTTTGGTCCCCCTCCCCCACCCCCCCTTTTGCCTTCAGCGCTGCCTCAGTTCTTCATTGCAGAGATTTAACAACTTGCTGGAAACATTTCTCTGATTTTTGGACCATATTGACACGACAGCGTCTCAGACTTGCTGCACATCAATGATGGGAATCTCCCCATTTCACCAGATCTCGAAGGTGTTGAACTGAGATCTGTTGATTGTTGAGGTTGTTTGAGTACAGTGAACTCACTGTCACATTAAGGAAACATGAGGTGATTTGAGCTTTGTGACATGGATTATTCTGCTGGAAGCAGCGATCAACAGATGGGTACACTCTGATCATAAAGGGATGGAGATGGTCGGCAACATTACTCAGGTAATGCACGTTTAAACGATCCTCGGCGGTACTAAGTACGGTAGCCCAAAGTGTGCTGCCACAGCATTACACCACTGCCACCCTGAACTGTTAATACAAGGTGGGATAAATACACCCTTTCATGTTTTTATGCCAATTCTGATATATCCCATGGTTGGCTTGAAACACTTATTAAAGATTTTAGGATCTCAAATCTGTGTTAAAGATTTTTCAAGGCCCAAAGATGACCTGTTTAAGGCTCACTGTCAGAGAGAAAGTCTAACCCGCTTTAACAGACTGTATTCATTTTCTCTTCAGTCGTTGTGCATGTGGTTCAAGTTGAGGATCCGTCTAAGGAGGAATGCTCATCATAATAAACTCAGCTGAACTCCTTTTTCTTCCCCCTGACAGCTAAGAAGCCTGACAGATAGCCTGCAGAGGGCTGGCACGGTGGTGTGTCAAGCTCCCGGAAAGCTGAGCAAACAGTGAGTGTTTGTGAGTCCCAAAGCGGCGTGGCCATAAAAAGACGCGTTGAAAGCCGAAAATATTGATGATGCTTTTACAGACAGGTGTAATGATAGCAGGCTTTTGTTGGTGGTTATTGGTAATATCCTCTGGCCTTCAACTGTGAAAAATGAACTCTTCTAAATAAATCGTTGGAAAATCAAACAGATCTGCCTCAAAAAGACTCAAAGTGCAGGCATATTTGAGCAAACCTCTGTTCTTAGCAGGAGACTGAAAACAAGGCATTTGAGGTCCTTATCAGGCCTTACACTCCAATGTTTTCCCTCACAGACTACAAAAAGAACTTTTCTCTCTATTTTGACTCCTGAATGAGTCTATCTGAACTATATCCGGTACCACAATACCCCATTGTTTGCTTACAGGACAACCACAGAAACTGCTTTTGAGTGAAGCCAAGACTGCACCCCCACAGAAAAGTCCCAGAGACTGCTGAGCCGCATATCACGGGCAGATAACCTCAGAGAACACCAGACCGGAGCTGCGCATGTGTCTGACTATCTCGTTTTGATTTCAAAGGGGGGAAAGGAAGACGTGAAGGAAGGCAGGCGGTGGTGCTAATCGTCTAACGGCTGGCTCAAACCCAAACTTAATACAAAAAACTCCCCCAGAAAACAGCTGTCGTAACAGATCATAATGTTGAAAGGAGGTATTGCTGGCACTTTTATTAAAGGTCCAGTGTTGTAAAGTGAAAGTGATGATATCCTGCTGCAGCCGCTGACTCACAATCAGCGTAATTAACAGTCATTAATTTATGAGCACACAGATGTTCTTTCTCTCTCTCACTGTTTTTTAAGGCAGCTCAGTAGGGCAGTGGTTACCAATGTTGTTATCCACCAGCCAGCAGGGGACTTCATATGTTCTCCCAATGCTTGCGTGCATTTTCACTGGAAACTCTGTGAGATTAGGCTGGATGAGTCTAAACTGGCCGTAGGTGTGAATAACTGTCTGTCTCTGTTCCTTTCAGCACTGAGCAAATCTTCTGTTCCCAGAGGATTTGCACTTCCAAAACAGCCAAAATGAACAAAAAACCAGTTTAAAAGCTTTGAGTACAGTTGAGCTCTTCAATACTCAACCATAGAAAGTGGCAGTTCTTCAGTCTGCTCCTTTGGACTGTTGTATTTGGCCAAGGAAACCGGTTGGGTTTCAAACTCAACCCCTTCCCTAGAGTATTTACTTACTGAGGGCCCCCAGTGTTTGATGTAGAACATAAAAATCCACCCAGTTATGTAAGAAGCGCTTCTCTTATTCTGCCTGAAGTCCAGCTCCTCAAAGCCTTTTCCTTCCTCGGTAATGGTTGGATCTCCATTCTGCCTCAGGAAGTTGTTTCCTGCTGTCATGTCTTGGCTTCCCTTTCTGGCAGTTTGAAATGTCTTTAGCACTTCCTCTACAATGGCCCTGCACCAAACCAAAAATATCCTGATAGAAATCTCTCTGTCGCCGTCCATGTGCCTGTATGACTTCAACTTGATGCTCAACTTGGGACATGCTTCAGCAATCAAGTGCTAAAAATGTATCCACAACTTCTGTTGGAAACCAGCTCAGATAAGGAAGCAGGATCCACACAAAAACTAAAAGCTATGCGCTGAAAAAATAATCCATTTTATAAAGCCATGCTCACATCTGCAAGCAATGTTCCCTAAAATAAAACACAGCTCACATGGAAATGTGAATCAGACTTTTATCCTTTATCCTGCTTTTGACATGCTCCCATTCAGCCATAAGTGGTCAATGCAAAGCAGCTAATGAGGGTTAATGCACAGACACGAGCTTGCTGATGGCTTTCATATGCACGGGTCACAATTTCTCTTATCAGTGTAGTTTATATAGATTCCAACTTTTGTATCAGAAGAGTTTCACCCTTCTTTTAGGCGCTTGTTTTGGTTACAAACCTGTATTTAATTTAAGATTCAATTTAATATAATGTTGAAACTGGAAAATTCTGCTTTGTTTGGAAAAACATGAGTTAATTTTTGCAAATATGTTTATAGATGCCCTTCCTGTTGTCCCTACTGGGGACTGGCACTAGGCTTTTGACACCCTGAAGAAGAAGAAAGTAAAACTGCAAAAGAAATGGTTATTTCAGTCGTGGAAATCACTGTATGTGCTCAACAAAACTTACAGCACAGCTTGTTGCTACAAAACACAAATTGCAAGTTAAAATTCTCCATAGATTGCAAAATTCGATGGGATTACTACTTTCTCTGGGCCTAAGCTTTTTAAAGATAAGCTGGGTACTATATCCTCTGAGCTTTAAAGAAGAGGGACCATCCTGCTTGTTATCAGGCACTAATTCTAAAAAACATGTCCAGATTTTTTTTTAGCATGATGATCTCTTTCAGGGAAGGCCTTGTTAATCTTAGCAGGTTGATGCCGAATCACAGCTTTCCTCCTACCCAGGCCTGAAACCAGCCGCTAAAACATTTGGAGTGTTACTTTTGAAAAATGAAAAAGGAGGCCCTGAACTGTTAAACTGCTGAAATATTATGTTAAGCAACAATGGTAAACCATATCTCTTTCAACACAGAAACTGGTCTTCTCAGTTCCCTGAAGTTAGCAGAGAGCTGTTGAAAGAATAAGTGATGCAACACAGTGGCAAACGTGCCCGTGTTGCAACTTTTTATTTTTAAACATGTCCAATGGCATGAGATTCAAAACCAGCAATTTACATTCAAAAAGGTTTTTTAAAATGTGCTACTTTTAATTGAATTTAGGCTTTAGATGACTTGCAAGTAATCGCATTTTGTCTTTAATGACTATTTTAACAATCATGTTATGTTATTGATATTTGCTCTGTTGTGTCCTGAACCATCACACTGCATGTATGTCAGTGTTTTGTCAGTTGGGGTTAATGGTCTTCATAAATATTTGCTCCTCAGATAAATGTTTGTATCCCAAACTGTGCAATTTCCTGAAAATCATCAGTCAAGCCCCGTGTATCTAATGATCCATCGTCGGCACACGTGCCATGTTTCCGCCCCTCGCAGGTCAGCGTGAATTAGATTCTTTATTCCCAGATGTTTCTGTTTGATGAGGGAGCGAATGGGTGGGAGCTCAGACTTATGTAAGGGCCACGTGGCCTTACATACAAACGCTGTCTTCCAAGCATCCGTAATAACTCGCAGCCTCCCTTTAATGAAAACAACGCAGCGTGAATTACGAGGGCCAAAAGGTGAGGCTGGGACACGACATGACTGCTTAGAATACTGGCGAATCGGTTTCCCTGTTTCTCACAGGGTCCGAAGATTGATCCACGGCACATATCTGATTCTCTGTGGATTAACTGTCTTAAGATGAGGTTCCGTTTCTAAGTGTTTGTCCCTTTCCCCTTTCTTCACAGTGAACTAAACATCCTCCTTGTTGCTTAAAATTGACAGGGAAGCGAATTTAAAGTGTAAACAGTGCTACTATATGTACCCTGTTTCAGTATTCAATGAAAGAATCCATAGTTTAGATCTTCATTCAAATGTGGTTCCACAATAAAAACATTTGTTACATTTGTTGCATCTAATTAACCAGTGGTATCCACCAGTGTTAACCATATCATGATTTCAACACATTCATAAGTTTGACACTATGTGCACTTATATGATCTTAATTTCCTCCAGTCGTAATTCAATTAACACAAAGGTAATCCTTTCTTTATTGCACAGCATTTATAAAAGGTTCTATTTTTTTAAAGGTTTCATTTTCAGAATTCATCAGTATAGTCAGCACAATATATTTTTGCTGCCTTATTTGGCACACGGCCTTCTGTAACAACTCATAGACTGACACAATAAGCCTTCATCATCACTAACCTCGGTTACATCACAACAGGAAGCTTCTGGCTTTGCTGGGTTGCTCCCGATGTGTTCATCAATGTTGGTGTGTGAGTGTTGGATAGAAATCATTTAGACGTAGCAAGTTTATTTCCATAAATGATGATTATTCAACATCGGAGCTGTCACTTCCATCTAGAGCAGGTACGACAAACTCAGTTTACACGGTGGGCCACGTAGAGCCAACTTTGACCAGTGAAACTACGCTTTAAAGAACCTTAGCTACACATTGAATCCGTGAAATATTTTAATATAAGAAAAAGAAGTGCAATTTCAACAACACAGCTCAGTTTTTTCCATATGATAAAGAGATGTTCCTGTGGTAAATGAAAGATATCTGTCAGCATGACTCAGGGCTTAAATGGTTAAGAAATAAATGTATAAATAATACAGATAATCACAGTTGTTCATCTATATTCACCTTAGTGTTGTACGATGAGCAATTAATTAGAAAAATATAAAATGATAAATCAGTTTTTCAGTAGGAAAAGCCGTAAAACTTATAAAAACACATAAAAAGTCCAGAATTTATGCCCTCCTTCACATTTTCCAATGCAGTTCAGTTGACCGCATTGGAGTTTTTGGCAGGCCAATTATGGTCCCCAGGCCTTATGTTTGACACCACTGATATACTCCATTTCTCAGCTTTGAAAGTCTTTGTTTTGTTTTGCTTTATTAATTTTTTCCAATGCCCTCCATCATACTTTAATCAGTCGTCTGTCTTCTATGATGACATCATCCTGTGACTCAGCAGCAAACAGCTGTGAATATCAGTGTCTCATATCAGGGAGCTCTTTGATAAGCATTTGTTTTGGGACCTTGACACGTTTGACTCTAATTACAAGTGTCGAAGTTGTAAAAACAACACTTTACTGCATGTCTGTCTGATTCCGATGAGCCGTCTCACTGACAGAGTGGGAGGAGGTCGTCCCACATCTCGGTGC
Organism: Diplotaxodon limnothrissa; assembly: GCF_057381915.1. NCBI lineage: Eukaryota > Metazoa > Chordata > Actinopteri > Cichliformes > Cichlidae > Diplotaxodon > Diplotaxodon limnothrissa. The sequence goes on along the minus strand of NC_140597.1, from coordinate 9,075,102 downwards.
GGGAATGCCTCACCGGAGCGTCATGATTCAACTTTTGTCACGAGCACCATTACATCATGTTTGTTTTATTTTTCTAGTGCTAATCCCACTGTGAAGCAACAGGAAGCTTTAAACCCACACAAAACCAACTCCGATGTTCTTATATTGAGCTTTGTTATGCTACTCTGAAGCAGAGAAAGTTCCAGATACTAAATAACTCAGAACATTTCTTATCTGCAGGTGATGAGTGAAGCCTGGACTGTACAGAGCCTTATCTGGACAGTTAGTCAAGAAGACTTCTTTGCTCCAGCCTGCCACAGCTTTCTCAGTGCAAAGTAAACCAGCATTTGAATGTTGTTTAATTAGCTATGATTAATTTAATTCCTACCGCTACACCAGCAAACAGTCCCCGAAATGTCCATCCATTCGCTTCCGCTTATCCTTTTCAGGGTCGCGGGGGGCGCTGGAGCCTATCCCAGCTGTCATAGGGCGAGAGGCGGGGTACACCCTGGACAGGTCGCCAGTCTGTCGCAGGGCCAACACACAGGGACAGACAACCATTCACACCTAGTGGCAATTTGGATTATCCAATTAACCTATCCCCACAAGCTGCATGTCTTTGGACTGTGGGAGGAAGCCGGAGTACCCGGAGGGAACCCACGCAAACACGGGGAGAACATGCAAACTCCACACAGAAAGACCCCGGCCTGATGGTGGAATTGAACTCAGGACCTTCTTGCTGTGCGGCAACAGTGCTAACCACCGTGCCACCGTGCTGCCAAATCCCCGAAATGTTTCCACCCAATTTTTAAAAATAAACCTCCGAAACACTTCCTTAAAATTCTGTCTTTCTGTGAGTGTTTCTTTGTGAGTATATTTCACGGGATCATGTTCCTATTAGTCCTCTTTAGGGTTGTCTATGAACTCAATGATCCATTAAAGCTGTAGTTTCTCTTGGCGTCTTGATCTTATCATGTTGTCAATGACAAGTCTTCACTTTTTGACTGTTTCCAATATCTAAGCTCAGACAAATTCAGGGGTACATGATAGCAAATCTGTAAAACAGCTGACCACAGGTGTTATCCTTTTTACTATGCAAAAAGACTGAGTAAAATCTGAGTTTTAGTTTGGATATACCCTTCCTGACGCAGCCCCAAAGTGGATTTGTGTGTCTGGAATTGAACCAGCAACCTTTGGCTTGCCAAGTGAATGCATGTAATATTTTATGAAATACTCTTGATGTTTCTGCTCTTGGTTTTACAGCACCCGTTCATCCCTCATTAACAGCTACTGTCTGTCATCTGCACTGCCTCCAAATTAAAGCATGACAACCTGTGATATTTTTGCTTTGGCTGGTCTGATATCTGTTACAGACTCACAGCCACTCACTTTATCACAGTGTTGCTCTATTTTAAGCTCTTCGTAAGTCCTGTTATCCTACACCGTATTGTTTGCCCTCAGTAACTTTTTGGACATTTATTTGTAGGGGAATGAACTCCTGTGTGATCAAACAGTAACAACATAACAAAAATAATACGTTCTTTCACATTTATAGCTTTTATTAACATAGAAATATAAGTCATGATTCATGATGATGAGTATGTTCACTTTGGTGCAGTTAGAGTGGCTCAATTATTATTAATTGGCATATTACAGTTATTAACATTTGTTTGTCCAATTAACTCTTTCAAGATAATATAAGCTTGATATTATTAGATGCAGCTCTACAAAAGAAATATTTGAGTCTTTAAGTAATTTAATGCTGGATTTCCAAACAAAACTGTAATGCAGATAACATCATTAATAAAATAACTTTCAAGCCTTTCAAAATAAACATCCACAAATTCTCAGCATATTACCGCCTGATCATAAATTAACGATAAATAAACCATAAATTCACCATTAAAAAAAAAATTGTGCTAAATATTTCCAGATCTTTTAAATCTGCCCTTTTAATCAAATATATTTTAAATAGATACAGCCTGGTTCAAGTGTATTTGGACAATGATATTTTTTGTACACCATCGCTGTGGATTTTAAATCAAACAGTCAAGGTGTGTGAAGTAGAGACTTGCAGCTTTAATTCAAGGAGTTTAACAAAAGTGTTATATGTAATGTTTTGGAATTACAGACATTTTCCCCAGAGTTTTCATTTTTGCATTATTATTGAACTTTGATTTTGATATTATTTATCATTTCTAGTCTTTTGGTTTCTTTGTTAGTGTTCCTTAGTTGCTCTGTCTCTCCTGTCTGCTGTATCCCCTTGTTAAGTCCGCGTCTCTGTGTTATGTTTCCTGTTTTACTTTGAAGTCCGTGTCTCGGGTTTTTGTATCAGGTTTTGCTTCCCCTGTCTCGTTAGCCCTGATTTGCCCCAGCTGTGCTTCCCTTCTGTCTCTCATTCACTGATTGCTCCCTCTGTGTATTTAAGCCCTGTGTTTTCCATTGTCTGTGTTGTGCTCTACCGTCATCCCATGCTTTGTCATCTGTCCAGCTGCCTGCCAGTTTAGTTTCTGTATTCCCAGTATTCTGTTTTTGTCATTTAGTAATGAATCTTTGTTTTTGAGTGCACTTTCAGGTCCATCATTCCTCCTATCCTGCCTGCACACAGCCGACACACGACAAGATGTGGTTTCAAACAAGTCATAGATACTATACACACGTTGCCATGTATAATTGCTTGAATTGATCACACTGGACAAAGGTTGTTATTTATAACTATTTGTACTGCTGCAGGTTATATCACTTTCAAACACAACCGAGGCAGGTGGTCACGTTTACAGGCACTCAGAGCGAACTTTGGACCTCTCTGCTGCCATTTTCTTTTCTTATCACTGAATACAACCTTCACTATCAATAGCAGCCAATCAGCTCTGACTATATAATGTACAGTGACATTTCAACACAACTGTATACTGTTTGTCCACCATAAACCTTGCTCGCAGGTTTATCATATGCTTTACTGTCAGGCAAGGATAACAATCAAGGATCATGCATCTGCTTCTTAAAAGGAATCTGACAGTTTCCACATGTGCCTGTCTCGTGCAGGAGATACTTCAGTGCTGCTTTGTGTTTATTCTGTAATGCTTTTGTTAAGGTCTTTCATACATTTTTTTAAAATTCAAAGATCCAGTTCTCTGTTATTAGGTTGTCACTTGTATCTCACTATATGTTGTCCAGTATCAAAAGCTTTTCTTATTTTTTAGTGTTGTTTGATTTTGTTCAGCCCTATCTGCAGTTAAGTAAAGAGTAAAGTAATATCTGAGTAAAGCAAGCAAACAGGGTGGAGACAAGTATTCATGGTATGTTAAACATGTCACTGGAATCAGTGACTGCTGCTCTGATTTTCCTCTTCATAGTCAGTAAATTTATTGGAAATACTTTTTACTCTAAAATGAAACCCTCTAATATTGACGTGGTTGTGAGCAGTTAAAATTATAAGCCATTTTCAGGCACACATTTCAGCATTTAGTAACCGTCGGTTGGCAGTGTTTTCCTGACATCTAGCCATGAATCTAAATTTGAAATGTTTGGTTGAAACTGTCTTCAGTAGATAGAGAAGATCAAGAGAGGAACAACAACCTTCATAGTGTTTCACTGTTTATTTTTCTATCAGTCATGGATTGGCTTCCCCAGAGCCCATACATTACATTAGCAGGGTGGGGTCCTGCTGATAGACATTAGAAAAAAAGACAGCCAACATCCAAAGATGAGCCTTGAATGTCTTCCAAGATGCATGAAGAACTATTCCCAAAAACCAGTTAAAGAAAGCTGGTTTAAAGAATAAAGGTAGTCATGCTAAATATTGATCTTTGAGCCCGTAGAATTGTACCATATATATGTCCAATTGGAAACTGACACAAGTTTTGTTTTGTTACCTGTTTAGTGAAATATATTCCAGTTATACATATATAATGGACATGGATATAAGGTGTAGACTCTGAGCTTTCATTTGAGGGTATCCACATTCAGACTGGAAAAAAGGGTTTAGGAGTTTCAGCTTTTTAACATGCGCCACCCTCTTAAAGTAATTAGACAATTGACTCAAAGGTTATTTCATGGGCTTTGTTATGTCATTATTAATTAGGCAGATAAAAGCAGAGCATTAAAAAAGAGAAAACCCAGCATCTGCTGATGACGATGGGCTCAAGACTTCAGTTTGTCAGCAAAGGGTTTTCAGCCAAGTATTAGAAATGAACATTTTATTTTCAGTTATTTAATTTGTCCAACTAATTTTAAGTCCCTGAAATTAATCAATTGTGTTAAAAAATGCTTTAGTTCCTCATATTTTTTTTTGAACATGATTCATTGAGATACAGAATTCAGTTAAGCATTTTGGAGATTAGACTGTGGTGACCCATCATAACAGAGCAGATTCCCAGGGGTAATAGGAATTTGGAAAGTTGTGCACTGGTGGTGGTGTAGATGAAGATGGAGGTTGGATGGAGCTCTGAGTGACCAGGATAAAGCAAAGATGGGGAGGAGCTGGGTTGCATTACTGAGAATATGAAATGCAGAATGACAGATTCAAAGTACGCAGAGTGGAGGCCGATTGTCTCGGAGGACGGGGGCAACAACAAACTCGAAGTCAACACTGAGTCTGACAGCATGGGAAAGTGGAAGTGATTGAACTTGCACATAAGCTTCATTAATATTTTAGGATATAAACAGTGTGACAAATGTAAACAGTGTCAAGTAAAGCCTTGAATTCTTTGTGCATTTCCGGATATCTGTCTTTGAGCTGTTTAGTTCAAGGTGTATCCTCCTCTTTAAATACTCATTTGTGTCTTTTGATCATCTATAACTTGAGTCCCGATGATGCATCTGAAGATCAAAGTATCTCCATGCACAATGGTGTGTTTTGGTGTGAACCTGTTGTTAATGTCCAATATCTTTCATATCTTTAACCATATTTAAAGTACTGTTGGGAACCCATTAACAGAAAAAAACCATCCCATTTTCTCTGCCAGCTCTACAGCCCTCATCTTATTGAGCTCCTCAACTAAGCGCCTAATTCAACTCCTATTCAGAAAGCAAGGCGAAATACAGTTTTGTTATTGTTTGAGATCAAAATTTGTTAGATAAATAGACGTTAGAGATATATAGCTGTTGACTGAAGGGTTAGCAAGGCAATTATTTTATTGTTAAGATGCATGGATGGAACATTCTTGTCTGTTTTCAATAAATAGTGCATTTAATCCATTTTAATTGCAAGTCAGACATGGAAGATTAGTGCTAATTGTACATAATCTGTTTTGAAGGCTGTTTTGGTTTGCATTAGTGCCATCACCAAATACTTCCTCTGACTGGCATTATCTTGGCTTCCTGTAACACTGTGAGGAAACCCTGAAAGTTCCTTGACAAGCACAGCTGAAGTCAGTGCATGGACGCTCACTCCTAGACCTCATATCCTTCTTTGGAATCTGTATCTTATGGATACAAAGACAACAAAGAAACACCTTCTTTATTTCGCCTTTCTCAGCTTTTTAAGCCCAAGGGCCTGCAGGTTATCAGATATCTCCTTTGGTTTCTTCACGCAAGTTAAACATTGAACATTGGGGTCACTTCCTCTCTTTGGTTTAGATTATGTTTTCACAGTAATTTTTTTTCCCTGTAGCCTCATTTTAAGTGAATCTGAGCCTCCGTATCTCCAAGCACATTGAACATGCCTGTAGATGTCCAGAAAGCTTAAATGAATACTGGATATATGTCTGTATTAAAGGATATATATAAACTCTTAGAGTCTAATGGGATCTGCTTTGCATGATTGCATGGATTTGTGCAGGAAAGTCACCCAGCAAGCTTTTCAGTGAGAGTACCACATAATTATGGGTCTAATCAAAATCCAAAAATAGAACCGCAAGAGACTCTGCGTGCCTCGTGTTGAGGATATGGGAGCATTTATCAGGCCTGAATTTACAGTTTCTATCATCTGAAATCAGGATGTTTTTACTTTGTAGGAAGATCGTCACAATAGCTGGTTTGCTAAATGAGTCAGTGTCTGCTCATTAGAGAACAGCAGTGCAGAGAAAAACATAATAATGACGCAGAAGGAAAGTTTTTTTCTGTTAGGAGTGCCTTGGTTTTAGTCATGCTTGGACAGGTGCTTTCAAAGCAGTCAGTCACCATGTTCTGAAAAATGATAGCGGGAAAGCCTTGAGAAAATAACCATGCAGATTAAGCTGCAGTAGAGATGCAGAGGTGGGAATTATTCACTCTTTATTTTTCAGGATTTGGCATGAAAGCTCATCTTTATATTCAAAAAGTATTCATGTTGGGACACGAGCCATGTTTGCTGTGCTGTGTTAGCAGGTTTTAGTCAGCCCCCTGGTGCATTGTTTCCAGTTTTTCAAAGCTTCAATTGCATGTCAAGACTGTTAAGTGAGTGTTGAATGAAACAGCTTTTTAGTTGTCTGATTTTGGTAATCGTGTAGATATTTGAATATTATTGTGATACTACAGCGAGTTAAAAGTGAAGCAGAGGGATTTTTATAGATATATAGTGTGCTAATCCCATTCTCTCAAATGTCATTAACACAGTTGAACCCATACGCAATAATAAATATACATGTGACACAACCACTGTGATGTCCACCATGTTTCAAAAATGTACGCATTTTTGGTTGTCGCCAAAATGTTGCTCTAAAGCTCGCCTTCATGAGCGATGGGTCATCAGAACAGCTTTTATGGACGTCATAAATTAAGCAAAAAGTAGGGCCATGTTCTCATAAACTTCAACACAATCTAATTTCTTTTTGCAGCCAGAGGAAGCTCAGTAAAAGCTGACGATGCTATTGCCCTATTATTTGATATTTGATATTAGTTTTGCAACTGAAGTGAAATGTTAAATGAGTCAAGCATGAAAAACGTTTGTGAAGGGTGCAGGCTGTGCATGAATGGGTTAAAAAGAGGGCTTTCACCCAGCAGGGAGAGCTCTCCTTCAGGACTTTCTGACTTCACACGGGTAAAGCTGTGAACAAACCGTGAGCTTTTCTTATTTCTAACCAAACCTAATAATAAAGTAAGTTAAGATTTTTTAAAAAAGCTTTTGGTTTTAGAAGGGACACAAGCTCTAGTCTCCAAAATGAAAGTCATGTGTTTGTCCACCTCAGTCTGCTTCATTTCTTGCCTGAAGATGGCACAAACAAAATGGGCATTTCCCCAAAGTCCTGTAGCATTGACTGACACTGCCTGGTGAGGAAGAGTCCATAAAGTATCAGCTGCTTCTAGTTTCCAGCAATAATCACTTATCAGTTATTTTATTTTATTAACCTTTATTTAACCAGGAAGATCCCATTGAGATTAAAAACCTCTTTTTCAAGGGAGACCTGGCCAAGATAGGCAGCAGCAGATGTCTCACAGTTACAGAAATTACTCAAACACAGGCAGCAACAACACACATGCAACAATAAGTGAAAGAATACAAATAAAATAAAAAATAAAATTCAAATAAAAATAAAAAAGTCAGTTAAAATGACAATCAATCTAATTGAAACAGTTGCATGTTATGGACTTGGCCTCAAGGATTCGTAGTTTAGATTTAAAAGCACTTAATGAAATGAATTCAGTCATTTCCCATTCCTTCTGCAGTTTGTTCCAGGCCAAGGGTGCTAAATGGACAAAAGCTCTTTTACCAAGTTCAGTTCGGGCAAATGGAACAAAAAGCAACAAGTAGCCATGCGGACAAAGAGAATACCGACCAGCATGTTTCATTATAAGCAGGGAACATATATAAGAAGGCAGCAACCCAAGTATTGCCTTATATATAAAACTGTATAAATGAGAGTTCCTCCGACTTACCAAAGCAGGCCATCCTACCTGAGAGTATAACTCACAGTGGTGAGTCTGAAATTTACAGTTAGTGATGAACCTCAGAGAAGCATGATACACAGAATCAACCATTCGAAGACATTGAGCAGAAGCATTCATATATAGAATATCACCATAATCCAGCACAGGCAAGAATGTTGCAGCAACAAGCTGCTTCTTTGTATTAAAAGAGAAACACAACTTATTTTGAAAGTAAAATCTCAGTTTTAACTTCAGGTTTTTCACAAGATTCTCTACATGTGGTTTGAAGGTAAGCGAGTCATCAATTAAGATTCCCAGATATTTATAGGTGTGAACCAACTCTATTTTATTACCTTCAAGAGTGGTTACTGATGGGATTGTTTGGGCTCATCTCCTTGATTTAGAAAACAACATGAGCTTTGTTTTGTCTGCGTTGAGAACAAGTTTAAGCTGAAGTAATGAGTGCTGGACAGCAGAAAAGGCTTTCTGCAAGGAGTCAATGGCTTGGACAAGAGTTGAACCACAGCTGTAAATAACTGTATCATCAAATCAAATCAAATCAAATCAAATCACTTTTATTGTCACATCACATGTGCAGGCACACTGGCACAGCACATGCGAGTGAAATTCTTGTGTGCGAGCCCCACAAGCAACAGAGATGTGCAAACACAACAACACAAACGAGCAAAATACAAGAATGGCCAACCTGAAACTAATAAATATATGTACAATATATAATAGTGTATGCATTTCTGGATGTGTATACTAAATATTTTCCTACGTGTGTGTGTGTGTGTGTGTGTGTGTGTGTGTGTGTGTGTGTGTGTGTGTGTATGCACATTTTTACAAATTAAATAGTTAAAAAAAAAAATTTAAAAAATAAATAAATAATAATAATAATAATAATAATAATAAAATATATAAAATATACAGAGTTGAATATGTGCAAAACAAGTGGCATTTATATACAGTGTGGAGTGCATAATGTTAAAGTTCCAGTAGTGAAGCTGAGGTGTCTATGACGTGTTCAGCAGTCTGATGGCCTGATGGAAGAAGCTGTCTCTCAGTCTGCTGGTACGGGACCGGATGCTGCAGAACCTCCTTCCTGATGGAAGTAGTCTGAACAGTTTATGGCTGGGGTGACTGGAGTCCTTGATGATCCTCCCCGCTTTCCTCAGGCACCGCTTCCTGTAGATGTCTTGGAGGGAGGGAAGCTCACCTCCAATTATCCGTTCAGAGCACCGCACTACTCGCTGGAGAGCTTTGCGGTTGTAGGCGGTGCTGTTGCCATACCAGGTGGTGATGCATCCAGTGAGGATGCTCTCAATGGCACAGTGATAGAAGGTCCTGAGGATGCGGGGGCTCATGCCGAATCTTTTCAGTCTCCTGAGAAAGAAGAGGCGCTGCTGCGCCTTCTTCACTGTTTTGTTTGTGTGTACTGACCACGTAAGATCCTCAGCCAGATGTACTCCAAGGAACCGGAAGCTGCTCACTCTCTCCACAGCAGCGCCGTTGATGGTGATGGGTGTGTGTACTTCTCTGCACCTCCGGAAGTCCACTATCAACTCCTTTGTCTTTGCGACGTTGAGGGTGAGATGGTTGTCTTGACACCAGTGGGTCAGGGCGCTGACCTCCTCCCTGTAAGCTGTCTCATCACTGTTGGTGATAAGACCCACCACTGTAGTGTCGTCCGCAAACTTCACAATGATGTTGGAGCTGTTAGTGGCTGTGCAGTCGTAGGTGTAGAGTGAGTACAGGAGAGGGCTCAGTACACACCCCTGTGGAGCACCAGTGTTCAGTGTGATGGGGGATGAGGTGATGCTGCCCAGTCTGACCACCTGGCGTCTGTCAGACAGGAAGCTAAGGATCCAGCTGCAGAGGGAGCTGCTCAGTCCTAGATCCTGCAGTTTCCTGTCCAGCTTCGAGGGAACGATGGTATTGAATGCTGAGCTGTAATCTACAAACAGCATCCTCACATACGTGTCTCTCTTCTCCAGGTGTGACAGGGCAGTGTGTAGTGTCAGGGCTATGGCATCATCAGTGGACCTGTTGTGGCGGTATGCAAACTGTAGAGGGTCCAGTGAGTCGGCATAGAAGTGCAAGTTTGCATCTGGCACATGTAGACTAAGATTGTTTACGTAAATGATAAATAGAAGGGGACCTAATACAGAACCCTGTGGCACTCCGTTGTGCACTGTAACAAAGTCAGAACATAGACCGTCAGATTTAATGCACTGAGTCCTGTTACTGAGGTAGTTTGAGAACCATGCCACTGCTCTCTCACAGAGCCCTGACTGGAAGAGTCTAAGTTTTAAAATACAATGATCAACAGTGTCAAATGCTTTTGACAAATCAATAAAAAGGGATGCACAGTGTTGTTTTTTATCAAGTGCAATAGTAATATTGCATTACCACTCCAAAGCCCCAGTAATATTACCACTCTAATTGCAGCTGTGATAGTACTGTGATTCTTCCTAAAGCCTGATTGATATTCAGATAAAATGGCATTGGTGTGTAAAAACTCCTTTAACTGCTCACACACAAGAGCTTCAAGAACTTTGGCCAGCACAGATAGATTAGATATTGGTCTGTAATTAGTTAACACTGCTGGGTCGCCCCCTTTTAATAGAGGAACAACAAAAGCTGATTTCCATACTGAGGGAATTTTATTCATATCCAGTGTGAGGTTGAAAAGTGTTGTGAGAGGCTCTGCGACAAAATCAGCTGCCAGTTTCAAGAAGTAAGGATCTAGTAAGTCTGGCCCTGGAGATTTTCTAGGATCTAACAGTTTAAGAGCTTTACAGACCTCCTGCACAGAGAAAGGAACAAAGTTAAATGGCTGACCAGTGTACACCGGAAGGTTTGTGCCAGATTTTACAGAGACTGGATTCAGAGAGTCAAACAAAGAGCCAGAAGATATAAAGTGCTTGTTAAAGCAATTCATAATCTCCTTCCTATCATAAACAGGAACAGAATCCTTAAAAACATAGGTGGGTAAAGCGTGGGAGCTTTTACTCACTGAAAGAGACTTAATGATTTTCCAGAACTTCTGTGGATTATTTAGGTTCTCAGTGGTGACAGACAGATAATATTCTGTTTTAGCTTTCTTAATAGAGGAAGTACATCTGTTTCTTAGTTGTCTGAAAAGAAGCCAATCACTGGGGTAGCCAGTTTTCCTCGCTTTGGCCCAAGCCAGGTTACACTCATGAATGATATCTGCCAGCTCTTGGGAGAACCAGGGGTTTTCACAACCTTTTATCCTATATCTTCTTAATGGAGCATGTTTATTCACAATTTGCATAAACCCATCCCTAAAGAATGCCCATGCTAATTCTACATCAGGGATCAATCCTATTTTCTTCCAGTCATAGTTTGACAAATCATGATAAAATGCTTGCTCATTAAAATGTTTAACAGTTCTTTTAAAAATAATACGATGTTGTGACTTGGCCACTTTAGTATTTCTAATAGCAGCAACAACACAGTGGTCACTTAAGTCGTTACAAAGGACACCCAAAGATGAAAATTTATGAGGAACATTTGTCAAAATCAAGTCAATCAAGGTAGACTTTTCGGGGCTTTTGAGATTCGGCCGAGTGGGTAAATTGACCAGCTGGGTAAGACTGATAGAATCACAAAAAGATTTAAAATCATCTGAAACTGTTTTGAGCCAATCCCAGTTAAAGTCACCAGCTAGAACAAGCTCCCCATAATTTAGTCTGGACAGCAAAAGGTTTAAAGAACGCAGAGCTTCTGTGGAGGCAGAAGGGGGTCGATAGCAACAAGCAACTGTTATGCAAAGACCCTTTGCAACATTCACATTCAGAGCCAAAAATTCCAATTGTTTGCAAATTGATTCTGATAGAACTATTGTAGCATCAAATTTTGACTTAACATAAGCAGCAACACCACCACCTTTCTTAAGCCTATCGGTGCGATAGATATTGTAGCCAGCCATGCTAACATGTTCATCAGATATATATTTAGACAACCAAGTTTCAGAAATGAGGACAATATCTGCATCTGTTGATTGAACCCAGATCTTGATCATATCCATCTTGGGTAACAAACTGCGCACATTAAGATGAACTATCTTCAGCCCAGGTGAGGATTTAAATTCAGATGGTGTCTAGCTACATTGCAGCTCAGGGCCTGGGTTAGGTTGCACATTACCAGATAAGAGCAGTAGTAAGACGATCAGAAGTCTCTGCTTTGTACTTATTGATTTTGACGTGTGAAATGTTGACACAAAGCAGGATTTTTTTGTAACTAATTTTGTAATTGTACAAAGCAAGAAGGTTTTGAAGATGAGGTAAATCTTTCTGTAGTTCAAAATGATTAATGTCCTGTTCCAAATACATTGGAAATTGTACAGGATGTATAGCAGCAGTGACGCATGTAGATCTGGGAACCATGTCTTGCAGAATGGTGTTAAATGTTCTCATCTTAGAAAAATTGAGTGTCCAAAAGTCCCCCACGGCCAATAAGCAAAGTTATTAAAAAAGCCATTATCCAATACACTATGATTGTTGATGCTGAATTAAATAGGCTGCACAAACCATGTGGTGTAGAAGGCTTCAATCAACAGCACAGTGCCCGATGTATTGCAGATAAGCTTTTCGAGCAGCACAGGCCTTGGTGTGGTGCTGATGTCTTCCACTAGCAACACAGATGCAGTTTGTTCATTGAGGATTGATATTGAGTCAGTGAGTCTCTGTCTTTATCATATACAGGAAGTGATGATGTACTCAACGCCTTCCAGCACATACTGGTGTTGCTTCTCATCCTCTGACAAGATCTGGTTGGTTCTGGTTCTGGATAATCCCACTCATGCAGCTCAGCAGTGCAGTGGAGTCTCCATGTTCTCCCTCTGCGTGCCTGGGTTCTACCCGACAACTTTGACGTCCTCCTGCAGACCAGAGACACTCATGTTGACTTAACTGATGATGCTAAATTAGATTTGAATGTGAACATGCATGAAGGGCTGTCAGTTTCTCAGTTTTAGCCTTACAACAATGCAGTTGGGGCCAAACATCACAGATCTGACAGTCATGGCAGATACTGCTTATTGGTTGAGAATAGAATAATCCTTTAATTGTCCCACAAGGGGAAATTTGGGTGTAACAGCAGCAAGAAAGACACATATACAAACAAACAGTACACAAGACACAACAGAAACATACACAATTTTTACATATTTACATGAAGGACAATGGTTACCAAAAACTGAGTACCATACTGTTATCAAATTAAATAAAATTAAATACAGATAAGAGGCAACCCTGGTTATAGTGTGAATCGGTTGATAAAATAGTGCAAGTTACAGCGCTGATGTAAACATCTACAGGGAGTGCAGAATTATTAGGCAAATGAGTATTTTGTCCACATCATCCTCTTCATGCATGTTGTCTTACTCCAAGCTGTATAGGCTCGAAAGCCTACTACCAATTAAGCATATTAGGTGATGTGCATCTCTGTAATGAGAAGGGGTGTGGTCTAATGACATCAACACCCTATATCAGGTGTGCATAATTATTAGGCAACGTCCTTTCCTTTGGCAAAATGGGTCAAAAGAAGGACTTGACAGGCTCAGTGTCACAGTCTGGCGAGGGCAGACTGTATGAATTGAAAAAGGACCCAAAATGCAGACTCCAAGGAACAGGGAACAAAACTTGAATGTTAACAAAAAGCGAGCCGTTTAATATGGCTGGTAAAAAAGGTACAAACAAAGGGCAAGGCAAACTGAAGCAAAATTAACACAAACCTAAACTGGGAAATCTAAACAAACAATAAGAAAAACCTAGACAAGAAACTTGGAAGCATGGCATAGGAAACATGGCGTGGACAACAGACGACCTGACAATAACACACTGAAAACAGAGGACTTAAATACACAGGAGGTGATTAGGGGAAGTGGCAACACCTGGGGAAACAGCTGGCACACATGAACATAATGACGTCACAGTGGGAGAGTAAAACTGAACACGATGAACACAGAAACGCCAGACCTCTTCACAATAAAACAGGAAACAGAGTGAGATATAGACATGACAACCTGAACTTGACAACATAAGCCACAGACATGAAATACATGAAAAGCAGGGGAGACTTAACATGGTGGAAGCACGAGGGGGAAATAATAACTAGAAACACTTAAGCATGATAACAAATGAACTTAGGAACCTGAAGGGCTTACATAAACTAAAACATCAAAAATGAACTAAAACTCAAAACACTGGGTCATAAGACCCAGGATCGTGACAGAGCCCCCCCTTCAAGGGCGGATTCCAGACGCCCAAAACCACGAACAAAGAAACAAACATGAAACAAAACCAAAACAACCCACCCAGGGCGGGCGGCGGGGGTCCAGGATGGAGGGCCCGAAACCGACCAAAACCAGAGCAAAAGTCCAACAAAAAGGGTGCAAAGAGCCCATGAAAGGCACTAACGCTCCGGAGACAGTTCTCAAAACTTTCTGAGGGCCGACCTGGAGGGTGACGGCACAAAAGTCCAGAGTTAATTAGTTCAGGGGGCCGTCCTGGAGGTCGATAGCATAAAAGTTCATAGTTCAAAGGTTCAGGGGGCCGGCCACAAGTCCAACGGTGGTGACGGAGCAAATCAGGGGGCCGACCATGTGGAAGGTGGCAGTGGCGAAGCAGGTATGGCTGGCCACACTCGGGCGGTTCGGCTGGTGGCCGGCGGCGACGAGGACGAGACCTGTCGGGTGGCTTGGCTGGCGGCCGGCGGCCGGCGGCGACGAGGACGAGACCTGTCGGGTGGCTTGGCTGAACCTCCAGCTGGCGCTGCAGAATCAGGCGAGGCAGGGCCGGCAGAAGCAGTGGCATGGGCCGGACCAGACGAGGCTGAAGACCCCGAGGCCGGACCAGGCGAGGACGAAGACTCTGATGAAGCCGGACCAGGCGAGGACGAAGACTCTGGCGAAACACAGGCCGAAGCCGGACCAGGCGAACCAGAAGCAGAAGCCGAGGCTGGACCAGGTGACAGCGAAGCAGGAGCAGGACCAGGCGAAGCAGGGGCAGAGGCCGGAACAGGCGAGGCAGCGGCAGAGGCCGGACCAAGCGTAGCAGAGGCAGAACCAGGTGACAATGAGGCAGCCACAGCTGGTGGCTGGACGGGCTCCTCGGGCCCCCCAGCTGACGTGGCAGGAGGCTGTGTAAGTTGCAGCAACACACAGTCTATAGTGGGTGAAATGAGTTTGTATGAGTTCTCAGACTGAGGTGTGGCAGAACCAGGTGAGGCGTCGTCCTCAGGTTGAGGCGCAGAAGCAGCAAGCGGTAGCGCGGCAGGTGGTGGTCCTGCAGGCGGCGGCACGGGAGCCGCAGGTGGTGGCGCTGCAGGTGGCGATACGGCAGCTGCAAGTGATGAAGCAGAAGGTGGCCGGACGGGCTCCTCGGGCCCTCCAGCTGGCGTGGCGTGAGGCTGGACGGGCTCCTCGGGCCCTCCAGCTGGCGTGGCGTGAGGCTGGACGGGCTCTCCTGAACCTCCAGCAGACGAAGCGTGAGGCTGGCTGGGTTCTCCTGAACCTCCAGCAGACGAAGCGTGAGGCTGGACGGGCTCCCCGGGCCCTCCGGCTGACACTGAAATTGGCTGCACCAGCTGTACCTCCGTCTCCGGCTCCAAACCGGCCTGGATAGCAGTCCCACAACAGCTTAGCTGAGCCTGTTGGCTAGCATTTCCTGTACAAACAGTCTCTTCACAGCCGGGCTCATGACCCGGAAAGGCAGTGTCCGTTCCAATAATCTCCGGAGAAGAAACATGAGGAGCCAAGATATAGTCACTCACTTGTGTTCGTGGTGTGGAGCGTCGATGGCGCGCACGCCGCTTTTTCTTGAAAGTGGAAGACGGCGGTGCAATAGGCGGAAGTCCCTGGTAACTCCGAGGTCCCCCGAGAGCCAGTCGAGAACCCCGGAAAGAGGGCTCGTGCTCCGGAATGAGCCATGGCTTCCACCGGAGCTCCTCCTCCAATAGAGTGCAGTATATCGACTGACGCTCGTCGTAGTCCAAATCTATGGCGTCCAGTGCTTCCTCGCACTGGACCGTGGCAAGAGTATGGCGAGACTGTGATGAGGGCGTGGAAACTGGTGAGCTGAGAGGTGGTGACGCTGCGGCGAATCTCAGCGAACCGACACGAACACACTCAGGTTCCGGAGGCAGCAATGAAGACGACTGATCGTGGGGTTGTTGTGACTGGTGGGTGCTGGAAGCCATTTCCTGACTCGACAGTTCCTGGGCCTGCAGCATCTCTTTTACCCTTGTAAAAGCATCCACTATAGCAGGTGAGCCCGGGAGCTGAAGGAGGCGGGGATCCCTCTCCATAATAGCTTCCGCAACGTTGACCATCACAAGCTTGCTCTTCAACTCGGGCGCTGTAAGGACGCAGTCGAGGATCGCTTGGATGCGAGCCATCTCCTCCAGACACTCGGTGAGAGCTGAATCTGCTGGGTCCATGACTGGTCAGGTCGTTCTGTCACAGTCTGGCGAGGGCAGACTGTATGAATTGAAAAAGGACCCAAAATGCAGACTCCAAGGAACAGGGAACAAAACTTGAATGTTAACAAAAAGCGAGCAGTTTAATATGGCTGGTAAAAAAGGTACAAACAAAGGGCAAGGCAAACTGAAGCAAAATTAACACAAACCTAAACTGGGAAATCTAAACAAACAATAAGAAAAACCTAGACAAGAAACTTGGAAGCATGGCATAGGAAACATGGCGTGGACAACAGACGACCTGACAATAACACACTGAAAACAGAGGACTTAAATACACAGGAGGTGATTAGGGGAAGTGGCAACACCTGGGGAAACAGCTGGCACACATGAACATAATGACGTCACAGTGGGAGAGTAAAACTGAACACGATGAACACAGAAACGCCAGACCTCTTCACAATAAAACAGGAAACAGAGTGAGATATAGACATGACAACCTGAACTTGACAACATAAGCCACAGACATGAAATACATGAAAAGCAGGGGAGACTTAACATGGTGGAAGCACGAGGGGGAAATAATAACTAGAAACACTTAAGCATGATAACAAATTGTAAGGACAAGAAAGACATTGTGGACAAAACAAGACACCCCCCATAATCTTTAGTGACAATATTGTAGTTAGTTAAATGGTCTGATTGTTCACATCTGTATTTTCTTTGATTGTGGTAAAATAATGTGTGCCCCAGTCTCCAAAAATGACATAGTGCAGGAAGCGTAGTTATTCCTCCGTTACACCACAAGAGGGAGTATCCCCTAAAATGAGCAGCTCTAGCGGGAGTAAAGAAGCCAGCCACTACCCATAAGGCAGTGCGCCTATAAGCGTTATGTGAGACTGCAAAAGTGTGTAACGCTGTGCTATGTCCATGTATATATTTGCAGGTAAGCAGATACAAGATGGTAAATAACTTAAAATGTGTCTACAGATGAGTCCACGGGGTTGCAGAGAATGTGGGAAAGTTGGCCGTTAATCCCCACTATGTGTCATTAGTGTATAAGTTATTGGTAGCGATGTGAATTAGCTGTGATGCTAACGATTAGCAGCTAGATCTGATTCATTAGTTTGTGTGGAAACCTCGTGGCACTTTTGTGGATTTATACCTGTACCGGGCTGTAATCACAGCAGATGTAGACTGGTGGATCACACTACCTTGTGTTTATGTATATTTCATTGTTCCACTGTAAGAAATATTAGTGATTTGAGTTTAAACACTACCCATAAGGCAGTGCGCCTATAAGCGTTATGTGAGACTGCAAAAGTGTGTAACGCTGTGCTATGTCCATGTATATATTTGCAGATGCAGTAAAGGCGAACTCACAAAGCCACACTGGTTTCAATTCATTTTAATTCAAGTGTGCAACAAAATTTGGTGGCAGCGGTGGGATCAGCGGTGCTACTGAGAAGCAGTGTGAGATTACAGAATCGTCACACACAGTATGGAGTTGGAGCAACTGCAAGACCAGCTAAGTGAGAGCTTGCTGCAGTTAAGGTCAGACCAACTACAAGAAGTGTGTTTACAAGCTAAAATCTCAATTGGGAAACAGACAAAGAAGCACACGCTGATCAGAACAATAAGTGAAGCAGTTGAAACAATTATTGAAGTGGAGGAAGAGGAAGTAGCACACACATTCCTGGACAGATTAATTAAAACTGTTAAAGAACTAAAGGAAAGAGATGACCCTGCACAGGAACATGAAGAGAGTATCAGTAGGGATGCGGTTGCATTGGCCAGTCTACAAGAACAATATGCAGCATTGCAACTAAGTTTTCAAACCTCAACAAAAAGGTTAGAGGAAGAAATGGCAAGACTGACAGACAGAATGGCCTCCCAAGAAACTAGTCAGGGTCTGGCTGCACAGCTACCTACTCGTCCATCACCGTTACCTGCTTCACCAGCAACACAGCCCCCTGAAGTGACTATACGCAGGGAATTTAGAATCAGTGGCCAAATTGGGGAACGGGGTCAGAAAGACAAACTGTCATACTCCAACTTGATTCATCAAATCGAAATGGGACTTAAAAAGAATCACAGCGAAGCTGAAATTATTGAAGCTGTTGTTAGGGCCATAAGCCCAGGCCTAAGTCTCCGTGATATGTTGGAGATTAAAACAGACCTCACCCTCATGCAGCTTCGTACCATACTGAGGGGACACTACAAGGAGGATAGTTCTACTGACCTCTATCATCGTCTGATAAATATCACTCAAGGAAGTAATGAGTCCCCACAGAACTTTCTATTTAGGGCAATCGAGCTGAAAGAAAGACTCCTAGCATCATCAAGGGAGCCAGGGACAGATGAACAATACAGTGTCGAACTGATTCAGAAAAAGTTTCTGCGAGCCGTTGGCACAGGTCTGATTAGCGACAATGTGAAATACCAGATCAAACCCTACCTGGATGATCCAGCAGTCACTGACGATGTGCTGATTGCAAAGACAAATGGAGCGGCCAGCCTTGAGTGGGAGAGGCAACAAAAATTCAGAAAGACCACCCGAGAAATGAAAGTAAGAGAGATAAAAGCAGAGGCACAGTCAGTGCAAGAGGCAGCAGTTGGTGCAGTGGGTGGGCAAGACCAGCCATTCTCCACCTCGACAAAAAGTAAAGCTGCTAAAGCACCAGCAACAGTGACACGCAAGGAAACTGAGCTGTTTGATATCATCAATCAACTAAAAGGGGAAATAGCTGAAATAAAAGGAGTGATTCGTGAGTCGCACCGACCTTCTCCCTCACACCGCCCAAGCCTCAAACGTGGCTGCAGGGATTGTCAGGACAGCAATAGAGGAGAAAACTGCGACCACTGCTTCAAATGTGGACAAAGTGGGCATTTGTCTAGGGGATGCCGCACCCGGAGAAAACTTCCAGACAGGGCAGAGCAGATTGGTATGTCAGCTAGCACGGTGAACCCACGCCCGTCACCCTCTTTTCAGCTACTAAACCAAGGTGAGCAACAACAAGATGTTCACAAACTCTTGACGGACAGTATAAAACATTTGGAGACAAAAGCAGCAGCCGCCACACCAGATAAGAGGAATGAAGCGGTTTCCGTCAGCCTCCTCTCCCCAAAACGAAGAGCCCAGCTCCTCAATCTTATAGGGAGGAAGCACCTGATCACCTGCCTGCTTGAGGGAGTAAAAACCGCAGCGTTGTGGGACACGGGATCACAGGTTTGTCTCATAAATGAAAAATGGAGACAACAGAACATCCCACACCTCAAAGTTAGGAGTTTAACTGAAATCATTGGGCCTGGTATATTAGATGGGAGGGCAGTAAACCAGACACCAATCCCATTTTCCGGGTGGGTTGAAATCAAATTCAGGTTGCCCACAGAAGAGGCTGCGCAGTTAGAACTTCTCGTGCCAGTATTAGTAGCTCAGGAAGACGGGGTGGCGGAGGAGCCAATAATTGGCTTCAACGTGATTGAATACATGCTAGAGAGGGGAATAGAGCCACCTCGTGCTGTAACAGAAGCTGTTAGCACAGCATTCTCCATTGACTGTAAGAAAGCTGAGGTCTTTATAAAGGTGATGAAGAGTGGAGACGATGGGCTAGGTGAGGGCAGAGTGAAGACTGGGAGAGAATTAATGAGTATCCCACCTGGTCAGACAAGAGTGGTCAAGTGTAGTGTGAGAGCAGGCCCACTCCCAGCAGGTCAAGATGTACTGTTCGAGCCCAGCCCCTACCCTCAGATGCCAGAGGGATTGGAGGTGCAAGAGGGCGTTGTCCATTTACAGCAAGGCAGCTGGTCCCGTATGAGCCTCCCAGTCACTAATACCAAAGCTTATGAGATCATACTGCCTCCGAGAACTGTTTTGGGACAAACTCAGAGGGTTCGAACTATTTACCCAGCAAACACAGTGACAGTGGAAATAGAACAATTGGGAACAACAAGATCTACTGTAGAAGCAACAGCTACACCTCCAGCTAGCCAAATTGGGGAACAGGAAAACAGAACAAGAAGCAACAGTGAAGGTGTTTGGGACCCCCCAGTTCCCCTCGACCATCTCTCTCCGGCACAGCAGCTGAAGATCAGGCAGCTATTAAGGGAGGAGAGTAATGCCTTTGCTCGTGATGAACAGGATGTTGGCAATATCCCCTCACTGCAGCTTAAGATCCGCCTCAGCGACCCCACACCTGTTCGCCGAACATATACATCAGTGCCTAAGCCACTTCATAAAGAAGTAAAAGAATATTTGGAAGACTTGCTGAATAGAGGGTGGATAAAGAAATCAAAATCCCCCTACTCCAGCCCCATCGTATGTGTGCGAAAAAAGGATGGCGGCCTCCGCTTGTGCTGCGACTATAGGGAGCTAAATACGAAGTCAATCCCGGACCGCCATCCCATACCACGCATACAGGATATGCTCAACACATTGAAAGGAAGCTCCTGGTTCTCGGTCTTAGACCAAGGGAAGGCTTATCACCAGGGCTTCCTGGAAGAGTCAAGTCGCCCTCTCACAGCATTCATCACACCCTGGGGATTGTATGAATGGGTAAGAATTCCTTTTGGGCTGTCGTCTGCACCGGCAGAGTTTCAGAGGTCGATGGAAGAATGCCTTGCAGGGCTGCGGGATGACACATGTCTGCCTTACTTGGATGACAACCTTGTTCATTCAAAAACATTTGAGGACCACTTAAATGATCTAAAGCAGGTCCTGCAGCGTTATCAGAGCCATGGAGTGAAATTAACACCCAGGAAATGTGAACTGTTCAAAAATCAGGTGAGATTCCTGGGGAGGTTGGTAACTCAAGATGGTCACACCATGGACCCCGCTGACATTGCGCCTGTCCAAGCCTTAAAACAAAGGAACCCCACCACCATTGGGGAAGTGAGGAAGCTGTTGGGATTCATCTCATACTATCGCAACTATATTCCTAACTTTTCGCGCATTGCAAAGCCACTCTATGACCTGCTCTCCTCAGAAAAGCCAGGGGAAGGGAGAGTCAGGGCGTCAAAAGACAACAAAAAGACAAAGAATCAAGGGGGTCAGCTACCATCCTCTCACCCAGTGGTATGGTCAGCTGAGCATCATCAGGTGGTCTGTCAGCTCGTCAACTTCCTCATTCAGCCCCCCGTTTTAGGTTATCCTGACTTTGAGCAACCATTCATCTTACACTGTGATGCATCACAGGAGGGACTTGGAGCTGTGCTTTACCAAAGACAAAATGGGAAGCTAGTGGTTATAGCATATGGGTCTAGGACCCTTACTGCCCCAGAGAAGAACTACCACCTCCATTCAGGGAAGCTGGAATTTCTTGCCATGAAGTGGGCCATATGTGAGAGGTTTAGAGATTATCTCTACTATTCACCACCCTTCATTGTCTACACTGACAATAACCCCCTCACATATGTGCTGACAACGGCAAAACTGAATGCAACCACACACAGATGGGTGGCTGAACTCGCTGACTTCCAGTTCTCCATCAAGTATCGACCTGGTAGAGCTAACAGGGATGCAGATGGTCTCTCACGAATGCCCTTGGATATGGAACACTACATACAAACGTGTACAGAAGCAGTGACACCTGAGGTCCTAAACAGCGTGACTCAGGCTCTGGCTGTTCAGCTGCAGGGAAGTGAACCCTGGCTCTGCCCGTTAAACATCTCAACTGTGGTAGCAGAGCAAAGTGAGGAGGTAGGGATGTCAGGTCTGGAAATCCCTAAGGCAAACTTAAGAGATGCACAAAAAGAGGATTCTGTGATCGGGGAAGTCCTGAAGTATGTCATCTCTAATCGGTGGCCAAAAGGCAGAAAACAGGCAGGCAACAAGGAGATCGCTGCTCTGGCAAGGGAAAAACAGAAACTGCACCTTGATAATGATGGTTTACTGTACAGGAAAACACTCAGCCGAACACAGCTACTTCTGCCTAAGAAGTTCCATTCGCTCATTTATAAAGAACTACATGAAGACATGGGTCACTTGGGGGTGGAGAGAGTTTTGGCCCTCATTCGGGATCGCTTTTACTGGCCTCACATGCAGAAGGACGTGGAGCACTACATAACACAGGTGTGTAGTTGTCTAAAAAACAAGCGTCCCCACAAGCCCACCAGAGCCCCACTGATCAATATCACTACAACGTACCCGTTTGAGCTGGTCTCCATTGATTTTCTACATTTGGAGAAATGTAAGGGAGGGTATGAGTATATCCTCGTGGCCATGGACCACTTTACACGATTTGCTCAGGCTTATCCCTGCAGAGATAAAAGTGCCAAAACAGCGGCAGAGAAAATATTTGGAGACTTTGTGTTGAAGTTTGGTTTTCCCACACGGCTCCATCATGACCAGGGAAGAGAGTTCGAAAACAAACTCTTTGCCAAGCTGGAGGGATACAGTGGAGTCAAGGGGTCCAGAACCACACCATACCACCCCCAGGGAAATGGTCAGGTAGAAAGGTTCAATAGGACACTGCTGGCCATGCTTCGGAACCTCCCAGAGGGGGCAAAAGCAGACTGGAAGGCATCCCTGGCAAAGGTGGTCCATGCGTACAACTGTACGCGCAGCGAGGCTACTGGATATGCACCTTATTTCCTCTTGTTTGGGAGAAACCCCAGACTCCCCATTGATATGATTTTTGGTCTCACAGCTAATGACCAAAGCCCTTCTCATCAAGACTATGCTGAGAAGTGGAAGATTCGCATGAAGGACGCTTACAAACTGGCCTCAGCGACAGCCTGTAAGGAGAGTCGACGGGGAAAAGTGCTCTATGACAGAAAAACACATGGTGCAGAGCTGTACCCAGGGTGCAGAGTACTGGTCCGGAATTTTGGTGAGAAGGGAGGACCAGGGAAACTGAGATCCTTCTGGGAGGACCAGGTGTTTCAGGTGACACAAAGGAAACATAAGGAGAGCCCAGTATATGAGATTAAGCCAGAAAATGGCAAGGGACGTGTCAGAGTCGTCCACAGGAACCTCCTGCTGCCGTGTGACTTCTTACCAGCCGGAAAAGTCAACTCACATGCAGAACTGGGAAAGCAAAAACAGAAAAACAACAAGGACAGACATGAGCGGCATGAGCAAGAGCACAGTTCGGAGGATGAAGATGACTGGAGGGCAATCAGAGGACTGGCAACAGAACAAGGGGAACGTGGTAGACTGTCCTGGTGGACAGAAGCATCAGAGTTCAATGCAGAAAGTGGAGCAGGCAGTAGGGAGGATCTCTGTGATGACAATGACAGGGAACACCAGGAGGATTGCGAAGAAGAGAATCTGGGCGTGAATGATATAGAACACCAACGCGACCAGCATGACGAGGATACAGAGGCACAAGAGGACATTAAAGACACAGAGCAGACGCACCAGCTCGAGATGGAGTGCAGTGACCAAGAGGACACTGACCAGTCACCTGCCAGTGTGAAAAAGTATCCTTTCAGAATGAGAAAACAAAAGCTAATGTTTACTTACCACAAGTTAGGACAGCCAACGTTAGCACTTGAATAAATACCTCAGACACAGTCATATGTTACATATTGCAGTAAAGCAGTTATAACAGTTACATTTTCGGGTTTTTATTAATGCTTATTAGAAGGATAGAAATGTTAATTCTGTTTTGTTAGCTATAAAGAAGACAGTGGAATGACCTGTAATGAGAATGGCACCCATGTCATGTAGCGAGGTTATGTCCAGGTGAGAGCACCTTACTCAGTAAAGATGCAGATACCCGTGATATGGATGGAAAAGCAGTGGACTGTTATCGTGCACAATAACACCTGCTGCGACATATGACATGAAGGGGAGATACATGTCATGTGTTTCACTGTGGCTAGCAGTGATGCTGAACTCTGACTCCTAAAGGGATGTAGCCTCCTACGAGCAATGTATAGTTGCCACATAAGGACTGATATTGGTAGAATGTCGGGACGCCATTAACTTTTTGAGGGGAGAGTGTAAGGACAAGAAAGACATTGTGGACAAAACAAGACACCCCCCATAATCTTTAGTGACAATATTGTAGTTAGTTAAATGGTCTGATTGTTCACATCTGTATTTTCTTTGATTGTGGTAAAATAATGTGTGCCCCAGTCTCCAAAAATGACATAGTGCAGGAAGCGTAGTTATTCCTCCGTTACACCACAAGAGGGAGTATCCCCTAAAATGAGCAGCTCTAGCGGGAGTAAAGAAGCCAGCCACTACCCATAAGGCAGTGCGCCTATAAGCGTTATGTGAGACTGCAAAAGTGTGTAACGCTGTGCTATGTCCATGTATATATTTGCAGGTAAGCAGATACAAGATGGTAAATAACTTAAAATGTGTCTACAGATGAGTCCACGGGGTTGCAGAGAATGTGGGAAAGTTGGCCGTTAATCCCCACTATGTGTCATTAGTGTATAAGTTATTGGTAGCGATGTGAATTAGCTGTGATGCTAACGATTAGCAGCTAGATCTGATTCATTAGTTTGTGTGGAAACCTCGTGGCACTTTTGTGGATTTATACCTGTACCGGGCTGTAATCACAGCAGATGTAGACTGGTGGATCACACTACCTTGTGTTTATGTATATTTCATTGTTCCACTGTAAGAAATATTAGTGATTTGAGTTTAAACACTACCCATAAGGCAGTGCGCCTATAAGCGTTATGTGAGACTGCAAAAGTGTGTAACGCTGTGCTATGTCCATGTATATATTTGCAGATGCAGTAAAGGCGAACTCACAAAGCCACACTGGTTTCAATTCATTTTAATTCAAGTGTGCAACAAAATGAACTTAGGAACCTGAAGGGCTTACATAAACTAAAACATCAAAAATGAACTAAAACTCAAAACACTGGGTCATAAGACCCAGGATCGTGACACTCAGAAAAGTCAAAAATAGTGAGATATCTTGCAGAGGGATGCAGCAGTCTCAAAATTGCAAAGCTTCTGAAGCGTGATCATCGAACAATCAAGCGTTTCATTCAAAATAGTCAACAGGGTCGCAAGAAGTGTGTGGAAAAACCAAGGCGCAAAATAATTGCCCATGAACTGAGAAAAGTCAAGCGTGCAGCTGTCAAGATGCCACTTGCCACCAGTTTGGCCATATTTCAGAGCTGCAACATCACTGGAGTGCCCAAAAGCACAAGGTGTGCAATACTCAGAGACATGGCCAAGGTAAGAAAGGCTGAAAGACGACCACCACTGAACAAGACACACAAGCTGAAACGTCAAGACTGGGCCAAGAAATATCTCAAGACTGGTTTTTCTAAGGTTTTATGGACCGATGAAATGAGAGTGAGTCTTGATGGGCCAGATGGATGGGCCCGTGGCTGGATTGGTAAAGGGCAGAGAGCTCCAGTCCGACTCAGACGCCAGCAAGGTGGAGGTGGAGTACTGGTTTGGGCTGGTATCATCAAAGATGAGCTTGTGGGGCCTTTTCGGGTTGAGGATGGAGTCAAGCTCAACTCCCAGTCCTACTGCCAGTTTCTGGAAGACACCTTCTTCAAGCAGTGGTACAGGAAGAAGTCTGCATCCTTCAAGAAAAACATGATTTTCATGCAGGACAATGCTCCATCACACGCGTCCAAGTACTCCACAGCGTGGCTGGCAAGAAAGGGTATAAAAGAAGAAAAACTAATGACATGGCCTCCTTGTTCACCTGATCTGAACCCCATTGAGAACCTGTGGTCCATCATCAAATGTGAGATTTACAAGGAGGGAAAACAGTACACCTCTCTGAACAGTGTCTGGGAGGCTGTGATTGCTGCTGCACGCAATGTTGATGGTGAACAGATCAAAACACTGACAGAATCCATGGATGGCAGGCTTTTGAGTGTCCTTGCAAAGAAAGGTGGCTATATTGGTCGCTGATTTGTTTTTGTTTTGTTTTTGAATGTCAGAAATGTAGATTTGTGAATGTGGAGATGTTATATTGGTTTCACTGGTAAAAATAAATAATTGAAATGGGTATATATTTGTTTTTTGTTAAGTTGCCTAATAATTATGCACAGTAATAGTCACCTGCACACACAGATATCCCCCTAAAATAGCTAAAACTAAAAAAACATTCAGCTTTGATATTAATGAGTTTTTTGGGTTCATTGAGAACATGGTTGTTGTTCAATAATAAAATTATTCCTCAAAAATACAACTTGCCTAATAATTCTGCACTCCCTGTATGATTGTTGGGAGCAGTTCTGATTGTACAGTCAGACAGTTGCAGGGAGGAAGGACCTGCCGAAACGCTCCTTCATGCATCGAGGATGCAGCAGTCTGTCACTGAAGGAGCTCTGCGGTTCAGCAGCAATCACATGCATGGGGTGGGAGACTCTGTCTATCAGAGATGTTATTTTGGCCAGGGAAGAGTTATAATCCAGAACTGTGTTGTTTGCACAATATTCTGAAAAAGCTTTTTGTTTTTCCTGGTGTTGACATGTTGCAAAGCCCATTCAGTGGGCCGGTAGGCGGGTTCTAGCCCGTGGGCCTCATGTTTGACACCCCTGGTGTAACATTTGTATTTCTCCGCCTCCCTTGTTCAGGGAAGGGCTCTGCTCTGTTGACAGTTGTAAACCCAGCGCTCACATACTCACACACCCACACTGCTCACAGACTCCCGCCGAGCTGTAAGTACGCGCTGCTTCATCTCTGCGTCCTCTGCGCGCACATCTGAGCTCCAAATCAGGACCGAAGCAAGAACCCGCCGGAACCACTGGCGAGCAGGAGGAGACTGGAATATGGGTTCTAACGCAATGGACAGTATGAACCTGTCTCAGGATCAGATTGCTATCCTGGAGGAGAATTTCAACAAAGTCAGCAAGCATCCGGACGGCACGACGCTCATGCTGATCGCGGCGGAGTGCGGACTGTCAGAGGAGGAAACACAAGTGAGTAAAACCGAAAAAACTCCCGCAGCCTCTCTTTACTGTCGTTGTGAGCGGGAATGCTTTAAAACAGTGTGGAGTTCAGTTTTCCCGATGTTACTGATCTGGGAGGCTTATCGATAAGGAGCTGTTTAAACGATAGTGTTGAGCAAACATAGGACACCTTTAAGTTATTATCTCCATGGAGATCACCGTGACAGGCCTGTGGAGACTGACAGTGGTGATTATTGTTATTCACGCATTTAATAATAGTCATTATCTTATAACATAAACTGGAAACATTTTAATAGGAAAAAGTATAAAAAATACCTGCATTCCAACTTCTACTAAAAATGTACTTTTAATATTTAAATACTGTTCAAGGCTGAAAAACGCCCGTTGATAAAAAGCATTAGTCTTTTATCATAATACTTTTTCCTATAGTAGGAAGTACTTTGTTTCATTCTGAGATGTATTAAAGTCGTACTTTATTGAATGTACTTTCCGTTTGTGCGGTTTTCAGAAGTTTAACTTTACTCAGAGATGTTGAGTCTGTAAATCTGACTTCCTTTACAGCTTTAGTGTTTGAGTAAATCCTATCAGAGGCTCAGTCAGGTGACCTTTGAGGAAATAATCATGCAGTGTCTAAGAAATAAGACTTTGAATTTGTGGGGCAGCTCCGCTGACACCGAACAGAGCGCTCAGTGTTTCTGTTTACATCACAGTGTGATGAAATAATCCTCATCTGAGTGTAAACCAACAGTGACCACAGCTGATCAGCAGTGGAGCAACTCCAAGTTGTCTTTCCTGATGAAGTCACCCCAGAGTCAGGGGGGTCAGCTATTGTTAACACTCATAACACTGATTCATCTGCGCAGGGTGACTTTCAGAGGAGCCCTGGGCTCAAACAGTGAGGGCGGGACTGCTGCGTCTGTTTCAGATGATATCATTTCTGGTGATGTGGTCGCTGCTCATACCTGTGCCAGAGTAGCGTGTGTGTTCAGATGTTAGAAATGCGTCTTCTCTGGCTTACATTTCAGATATCAGCACAAAATACATTTAAAATCAATGCTTCAACGTCAATAAATGCTTTTTATAATATAAATCTTCTTTAATCATAATCAGTTAGCTTTTCAAACAAAAATGCAAACCATTTCCTGGTTTTTGCTACTTTTAATTTGTTTCTGCTGTGTAGAAAAACCCCCTGAATATCATAGTGGCTATGGGTGTTTCACAGGAATGTTTGACACCTCACTGACAAAACAAATGCGTTATTTAAGGGATAATTACTAAAGCCTGACTGATATTGAATTTTTAAGACCTATACTGATATTTTTGGTTAAAAAAACCCCCCTGATATTCTGATGTATCGCCTGATAATTTTTTCTTATAGAGACATAGAGTTATAGAGCTTTTCTTTTATTTAACTATCACTCTGCATAAATCTGTTCACTGCCCTCTGGTGAGCAAACTATGCAACATCAGCACTGATAACATGGTTGAAGGGTGTTTCTCCCGTCTGTTCTTTACTTTTTAAATGTTCATTATAAACATCAATACTAACAATAGCTAATATTGGCCCACAGTATTGGCCCATTGATAAATCAAGTTGGGCTTTAATAATGCCTAACCCATCAATTATACATTTCTTTGCAGTATAACTTACTGTCTAATATTTTTATGATCTTTTAATTTCATCTTCAGGTACCCCAAATTTGAGCTAGACCTTGTTACTTACAACATTTTTAATAATTTTGCCAATACATACCCCTCACCGGTCTATAGAGCTCAGTGTAACGGTACCAAATCTCTTATTTATAGCCAGAAAATCCAAAGTTAAAATCTACTTTTTGCTTAATTATGTTAAGAATAGAAAACACACACCGTTTTTGTTTTTCATATTCAAGCAGCTTAATAAAGAGAATATTTGAATGAATTCTTGAAAATTTCCTTTTAGTACTGCCTCCATTCGGTCTCTGTCTCTGCTCCTTTCCACATGTACGCACTCCCGCCTTGACTGTATCTGAGGAATGCCGTAGCCTACTGTAAAGTCTGAGCATCTGTCACATCTGCAGCCAGATGTGAAGCTTCAGTGCTCTGATAACAACACAAAGTGCACTAAAGTAATGCAGGCACCTCCTCTTTGCAAGCAGCACTCTGAAGCTGCTATCCATGATGATGTTTTAACTTTGCAAACGGTGGGATGTTTCCTTTTAGAACAAGTTTCTTGTTCGTGATTTGGCTGGCAAATGACCTGGCTGTTTGCTTAGCTGTACTCAGCAGGAGGCGAGGCCCAACCTGTGGCTCTGTCATCTGAGCTGATGCAGCATCAGTTTCGTTTTGTAGGCAAATTTCTGCCCGTGTTTGTGTTTGTGTTTGTCAGGAGTGATAAAGCTGAAGACATGGCATGTACATTAACAGTTCATGTATGACAGATTTGTGCATCCTGCCATTTTTTCTGCTGTAACCCAACAAACCAGTCCCAGAAGATTTTTCTGGACTGCAGTAACACAAGCGCAGCAAAAAAATGAAACAAAAACCCCCAAACTGAACTCAAGTGATTTGAAACAGCTTTTTAAACCAAGGATCATTCTCACTCCCACCTCATCACAACTCAGTTTTAGGTTTAAACACAATTTGACAAAAACAAATAGCCAAAGCAACAATCAGTGATGCCAGAAGATGCTGTCATTTAATGTCTCTGTTACTTGCTGTGCCGAAAAAAAGTAAAACAAATATGAAGAGGCAAGAAAAATAATATTAGTCAATTATTTAATCACACACAAAGAAAACATTCCCATGGGCCCTTTTTATAAAATAAACTAACTTAAAATGTTGGCACGACAATCAGTTTGGTCTTTCCTGCTTTTTAAATAATGTTGTTTATAAAGCCGTACTCATGTTGTTGCTGTGACATCAAGCAGAAACATGGAGCCATCAGGGTAGACTAATAAGCATTCATAGTCCTTTGAATCAAATGCTAAAAGCCAGTAAATATCTTTGGATAATGCACCAGGTGAGCAATCTTCATGAAAGATCTTGACAATCTCTGTTTGACTGTAAGCAGAGAAGAGTGTTATGAGTAATCAAATAGCTTGGAGGTGTGCAGGATGATTGGTAACAGTGTAGAAGCAGAAGACAATAGCCGTGTAAGTGGTTTTGTGTGTGTAATCCAGAAAAGCCAATGTGTTTTTGCCCCAGGATGGAATATAATGATCCCACCTGCGTCCTCCTGTTACATACAGGGGGTAATTTTTATTTAGCATAGGCCACATGAGGAGGTGATGATAGTGGGAAGAGTAGCGGGTTTGTCAGGAGGAGACTAGGAGGTTTTTTTCTTTTTACCTTTTTTTCACCTGCTGGTTGGATTTAGGTTCTGCAAACTACTCAGTTAGGTTAGAGCACCCTAGACTCATCAGGTAAATTTAGGAAAACATTGTGGTTTGGATTAAAATCCACCTCTTCACATCATTAATGACATGTTGGGAGAGACACACTCCACCTCCACCTTGTATGTAAATGAACCACAACAGCTTTGGAAAAAATGGCATTGACCCACATCCCCAGCCTGGAGAAACAGACACTCCAGGAATCTATGCAAGTGCAAAGGTCGAAATGTCCTCCTACCTTTTAAATCCCAGATATGAATCTTTTTTTCCGAGTATGCAGAGAAAAGGCAAACACAGGTCTTCCTTTGTAACCAACTTCCACTTTAAAGGATTAGGTTTTGCACATTTAAAGGATTATTGCTAACAGTAGTAATTCAAGGATCCAGAAGTCTGCGAGAAAGTTTATTACAAACATCAAAACTAAAGAGTAACTCGAACCATCGCTTCATCCTGCAAGATGTGGACGATTTATGGCCTACGTTTCACTTTGGCAGTAGATCCTTGTGCATCTATTAGGAGATGTCCTTTATGGAAATAAAGTGAAGGAATTATAACCAAGAAAAGGTTGAACTACAGCAAACACATGTTGCTGCCAAGGCTAATAATCAGGCTATTCTGTATTTCCATTCAGTGCACACAAAGGTGCTTGGCCAACCTGACAGGGAAGCCCAGTCCAGGCAGGGTAATGTAAAGGTCTGGCCTCTCATCAAAAAGTACTGACTCAGTCTCCAGCTGATCTTTTTTTTGTGTCTGCCTTTCTTTCTCTTCCTGTCGACCCTCCTAAGCGTTTTGTATTTGTTAACAAAGCTTTCATTGGAGAAGGTTTAACTGAATGAACTCACCCCGGCTACCACTCCCTGTTCCACATTAACCTTTACAATGTTATGGGCTCCGTGCTGCATGTTTGAGCTCCTTTCAGTGAACTCTTTCTTTGTTTTCACTGCTGCAGGGCCAAGAGTCAAGTGTGAAAGACCGTCTTACGTAATCCACTTAAAGTCAACAGGAAAAAATGACATAAGCACCATTGTGTGGTTCAGCAGGATTACAAAAAGTGACAGCTTCCATTGAAAAGTGGGTGAAGAAAATTGCATTGTAATGGACTGGCTTTACAGACGGGATAGAGCGCGTACAGCCGAGTTCAGAGAATAGTTCTTGAATTTATTTAGTCTGATCATGTTTAAGTGCAATCCCAGATGACTCCAAATGGGAATCTTGTGTGTTTTCAGTACAAAATGAGGAAACCATCCCTCTCGCCAGGCACACGGCTCAAACATCCACCCTAAGGCCCATGTTAGAGGGTCTGCATCCCTCCCCAGATTACATCAGCACTCTTGTGAATCCCAAGACAACATGAATTTTAAAACAGCAATGCAATGGGTCACGGGTGTGTGCGTGTGTGTGAAAGCACTCCGTGCAATCATCTTCTGGTCAGAGTTTTAGTGTAGCAGTTTTTGGCAGAGGGGTCAGAGAAACGGGCCATGACTACATGCTGTTAAAATTAGATGGAAACATTCGTTTTGTGCGGTTGCCCTGAAAAAACTTTGCTGTGGGGTCACTGCTCTGCCACGATGAGTCAGCGACCACATTAACATGCACTGAAAAGATGTGACTGTAGTGTGATTGTGAAGATAATGAGAGTCAGATGGAAAGGGGCTTTTGTTTAGTTCGGTGTTGGTTAATCATATTTCCATGTGGGGATTCTGTATGATGATTATGCTTTGGTCGCAAATAACAATTAATATTTACCTCTGATAATTTGAGTTAAGTTGCTTCCTGTGATGCTGTCCATAGACTGTATATAAAAGATGTCTGCAACAACCAGCTTCCTTATCATACACTTGTTAGTTATATCCTTTTTAAAGCTGTGAGTTTTGAAACTGGACATGACTGAGCAATGTCTTAATTTGACTGTGAGACCAAAGACAACATGTATATGCTGCCTAGCTTACAAATTTTAATTAAAGTCCCTTCTTTTAATTAAATAAGAGCCACAAGCTAATATTAGCACACTGAAATGATATATTTTTTATTATGCTAACTTGGAAAACGTTACCAGGTCAATGTTAGCGTGATAAAATTTTAGATGGTAAATATTATTATTATTATTATTTATTTATTTATTTTTAAATTTACTTTTGCAAATGCTGTGATGGTAAAAAAAAAAAAAAAAATAAGAATTTCGACCAGAATCGGGCTAGCCAGTTTTAGCTGAAGCGATAAATATTAAAATATTGATTTTATTACAATTTATTAAATTTATTGATTGTTAAAGATATATTAGGCTAACATTAACATGTACAAATGTTAAATATCAGCATGTTTTACTTTAGATTTTTTTTTGTCACTTAATCTTAGGCTTTATGTCTGGCTAGGCTAGCTTGAGAGTCTGATGTAATATTCTGCACCATGTGGCAACACATAAAAATGTTGGCATGCTGAAATGATGAATACTGAACATTATATTAGGCTAAATTTAATAAGTGTTATTAAAAATGTAAATAGGCTAGATAGTAAACATTGACAGTTTAAGTTTCTATGCTAAGCCAGGCTAACTATATCTTTATGGTAAGCTAGGCTAGTCACGTCCAGACTCTAATGCCTTACTAAATCCACAGATAGGAGCTCAGTAGATTTAGGTGGTAGTGTCTCATGAGAAAAAAACAATTATTCTCTAAAGATATTAAATTATGTGATCCACCACTATATTTTTAACAGTCAAGTTTAAGTTTCACATACATATCATATTTCTTTAGCTCATGTGTCTTACTTGAACACACACAATGATAATAATACACACAAACTGGGTGATTAGATTACCAGTTTAAGAGACCCATAGAGTAATGTGCTCTAGTTGGTATTAGTAGTGGTTAGGTTATTGTCTACATGTAGGCTTGTAACCAGTAGCCTCAGGCTGAAAATGCATTTAAAGAAGCCTGTATTTAATTCTTGGAAATATGAGAAGTCCAAGAGTTACATCATCAATCTTGTGTTCAGGCTTTACATTAGTGAACAAAACCCCCTGCCACCTGTTCTAACCCCACCCATGGGTGTGTTTGTCCTGTTTGTTTCTTACAGAAATGGTTCACGCTACGTAACGCACAGTGGAGGCAGTCAGAGGGTCTTCCAGCTAAACAGGGATCTGTGCTGGACTGAGATTTTCCAACCACCTCTTTGGATGCAGGGAGCTACTTCCTTCTGGACGAACTGACTTCCCCTCCTATTCCTCACGTTTCCCTCTCTGTTCGTTTTTGTATCTTTGAAGCTGTTTTATCTTACAGAATGTGAAGGTTTTTGTGTGTTGCTGCCAATATATCTGCCATGGTTACAGAAATAAACATATTATTATTGTAAGTTAAAATGACTTGGAGTGTGTTTTGCAACTATTGTACATTTGGGAGTCACATTCACTGAGGGAGCCAGGTTATATAATGGTGGGCTGTGGTTTGAAAAGGATGGGGGCATTGTTTGGTTAGTGTACATGCAATTCTGTCAGCAGGGACCGGAGCTGGACGCAGAGCTGTTTATTCGACTATAAAAGATGTAAGGAAGCGCTGGGTTTACAATAGATGCTGCTGGCATCAGCTGCCACTATCCAGGAACTTCTGTGGACAAACATGGAACATTTCCATTAGTGAAAGAGGAGAAAAGAGGAGGGGGCAGGACATGACTGAAACAAGTCACACGGTGGGCTAAACAAATGCAGGTGATGTAATTTCATTGTTCAACCTCCTCCGCATAACTAAATGCAGTAAAAAGGATGTAAACTCACCAGAAAGTTGGAGCTTTAATCCTCAAAAAGGGTCCAAGCTGCCAGTAGTATATAATTTCACTTACTGTAAACAAGTCCCATTATAAAAAAACAAATCCAGTGCGGTTGGCATCACTGCCAAAAAAAACCCCCATCAGTGTTGTTGTACTACACACTTACGTTTAATTTACCTGAAAAAATATAAATTTTTAATTTGTTCTTCTCTGTAGAGCCTGTTATACATAGATTTCACAAAGTCTTTTTGCTTTGTTTTTGTTTTGCTGAATAAATTTTTACAATTAAAATAATTATCATGATCTTTAGTCTTTATTTTTAGTGAAATCTGGTATTGCTTTTTAGAATGTTATATAAAAAAAAGGATCACCCTGCAGATTTTTAGTTTAAAAAACCTTTGAATTCAAATTCACTTCTTTTCTGTCAGTCATTTACTTTTATGGGCATCTTTTTGGTTGTTGTTCTCAGACATCATGACAGAAATAATTACGGACATTCCTAATCCTAAATATCTTACAAGACACAGGACTTAAGCTCTTTACGACTCTTGTTTACAAAATGAATGATTTTTAGGTAAAGTATCTATTCATATAAGTGAAGACAGTCATGAAGCATCGTCTCCCAGGCTCCTCCATACAACAGAAAGCAGACCTGTATTTCTGTCAGCTTTCCTCAGATTTTTTTTTGTCAGACTAAGCGACTGAGCCCGCACTCATGTCACACACAGACATACCTTGACTCCATCGCTTTGCAGGGCAAAATCTAGCCACAAGCAGTGATATGTGATATATCGCTGGCTGTTGCTCATAAATAGATCGTTTCTCTTGGAAGGGGTGGTTGGGATTTTTAAGTGCCTCTTTAGCTTGCTTGGCATAGACTCAGCAACACCCAACCTCTCCTGACTGATGATGCACTTAAGGTGAGGGAGGCTGGTGTGCCTATTGCAACTGAAAGAACTGGACAGGGAACTTTTGTGATCCTGCCTTCAGAAAGCATCTTTTTTTCTCCTTTCTTGGGTGTTGGGTCATTTGCACTGGTATTTAATTATGATTAGACAACTAATTAACCTTCTTGCTGTCAAACAGAGCCCTTGATGCTCCCTTAGTTCACATTCCATCTTATTTACCGTCATCCAGCAAACTGTGCAAACAGACTTCAGTTCCCTTTAACAGAAGGGTTTAACTTAAAGGGAATTTAATCTGTAAAGTAAGCAGCAGTAAATTAGTAAATTTTTAAGCAGTTATATAATGCATTAATATCCAAAATATCCTGTGACACACCTGGCTTTGTCTCAAGGTACACCATTTGGGGGCCACAGCTCTGCAGTAGCCTGTAGTTAAGCTTAATATAGTGATGCCATGCAACCACGTTAACCTTTTCTCGTCATCGTATGAAAGCGCGTTAAAGTTATGAGATGACGCGAGTGAAAATGCACTATGCTACTGTATGAACAAATGCTGAGGAAAAACAACAGAGAAATCTCACGTCAGCTCCTTCTACATGATCAGGAGATGAGCAACCAAAACTGGTGCCCATTAGGTCCCCGAAGGTTCTTATCTATATCAGATGCTATGATGTCATTGTGTTGCCTAGCAAGCTCCTACAAACAAGTTAAAATCGCCTGTTTGTTGCAAAAAAACCTTTTAAAGACACTATCTCTACTTTTAAGATTAGGCTTAAAACTTTCCTTTTTGCTAAAGCATATAGTTAGGGCTGGACCAGGTGACCCTGAATCCTCCCTTAGTTATGCTGCAATAGACGTAGGCTGCCGGGGGATTCCCATGATGCACTGAGTTTTTCCTTTCCAGTCACCTTTCTCACTCACTATGTATTAATAGACCTCTCTGCATTGAATCATATCTGTTATTAACCTCTGTCTCTCTTCCACAGCATGTCTTTTATCCTGTCTTCCTTCTCTCACCCCAACCGGTCGCAGCAGATGGCCGCCCCTCCCTGAGCCTGGTTCTGCCGGAGGTTTCTTCCTGTTAAAAGGGAGTTTTTCCTTCCCACTGTTGCCAAAGTGCTTGCTCATAGGGGGTCATATGATTGTTGGGTTTTTCTCTGTATCTATGAAGCGCCTTGAGGCGACTTTTGTTGTGATTTGGCGCTATATAAATAAAATTGAATTGAAAGGCATCTTATCATTTTCATCTCATGACAATAACTTCTATCAATTATATACACAAAACTTTCATTATACGTAAACTAAATTATGA
Organism: Diplotaxodon limnothrissa; assembly: GCF_057381915.1. Lineage (NCBI taxonomy): Eukaryota > Metazoa > Chordata > Actinopteri > Cichliformes > Cichlidae > Diplotaxodon > Diplotaxodon limnothrissa. The sequence continues at coordinate 9,038,686 of NC_140597.1, read as the reverse complement.
CATCATCATGTTGCCCAGCAACCACATAACAATGTAATAAAAAGCACAGGAAAAACAATACAGCAGCATGAGCATGTATTAGTACAATGACAATGAAAAAAATTAAATTTAAAGTCTACTCTGAGCATTAACTTACTTATGCTGCTGACGTTTTAGATATGAAAATGTGTTCTGAACTTATCTGAACTGAAAATTTGGTGTGAGAGAAAAGGAAAGGTCGTCTCCTGCCAAGAGGCCAGGAGCAAAAACCCTGATCGTGGGAACTTTCTGCAGAAACCAACACCGACCCAACAGGTAGTTCCACTGCTCATTAACACAGCTGCTTTTCATAGTTGATGTTTTAACTGGCACACTCGTGAATTATGACCTATTAGCGTTTACATTCACAATTATTGAGAGGCTTTAGAGGACTTGTCTAGAAATACAAAGCACACACACACACACGCACACACACACACACACAGTGGTGGTGTCTGTTTCCTGAGCCTGGGGGTGTTTTCCTCTGTTCAACCAAGCGTAAAAAGAAAGAGAAAAAAGTCACACCCACCAAAGAAAAAACAAGCGCATTTTTTATAGTCCCTGTAGAAAACACACATTGTATCACAGACCCTGCTCCTCTTCGCCTCCTCATAAATCTCCATCTTATCTCACAGTTTGGATTGCTTAAAATTGTAAATTGGTTTCAGGAGATATATGTGGTTGACTTTTCTTTTCTTTACTGCCTATAACAGTACAAAAGTTCAGCAGGTTTGTTAGAAGATTCACCAGGTTTAAAGGGTTAATATGAGTAGTTAACCATAGTTACCTCATAGGGTTTGCTCTTGAAACTAAGCTGTGTAATTGGCCTGTCTGTGTTTCAATTTAGACGTGTTTAAAGCTACACTTTATTTACACGTTGGTGGCACCATGTGAACAAGGTGTATGGTGCATGTTGTAGGATATTTTCTCCATGTTCATTTTAGCACATGTTCAGTTTCCAACATCAGTTTGTGTTCCTTTAGTCTCTAATCTTCACTCTCTTCTTGTCTTTTCTCTAAAAAAAACATTGTGATGGTTTGAAAATAGGACACTTGCACCTGTTTCTATTCACACCGTGGCTGTGCAGAACAGTCGGTTTGTGGGTGACAATACTTTAGAACAGGGGTGTCAAACTCAAATACACAGTGGGCCAAAATTCGAAATGGAACAAAGTCGCGGGCTAACATTAATATTTATTGAAAAAAAAATCTTCCTTCAGATATAAGAATGAATCTTTTCTTATGGACTCAAACAAGTTTAGCTGAAAAACTGAATATGGAACAAGCAAAGCTTAATACTAAACAATATATATATTAGCTGTATAATACCAGTAGGCCTGCTCTAATAGTAATTTGGTATGGCTTCGCGGGCCAAATGTAATTAGGCTGCGGGCCAAATTTGGCCCGCGGGCCAGAGTTTGACACCTATGCTTTAGAACTACTCAGCCAGCATGAGCAAGTGTTTGAGGTTATTCGTAACAGCAAACCAAAGATAATAAATAGACACAATCAGGCAGATCATAGACAATAATATAGTTTGTGTAGTTTTATAAAGTTGCGATTGTGAGAATCAGTTTGAGGTTTTTTCTCATACCCCATCACAGGACTCGATTTAGACATAAAGTTTTTTGGGTTCTGGGTTTCAGTTATGATGGTTGTAAGATGCTTGGGTATGTACTTGAACGTCCTCACATAGCCAAACAAGCATGCCTGTGTGTGCATGCACACAGGGTGGAGCAGGCAGCAGTCACTGTTGGTGTAACAGTGGCAATTTACAGCCATAATGTGAGAACTGCTCATCCAAATGGCTTGAAATTCATCACTATAATCACTTGTGTGACCAGTAATGCACAGGCAGACTTTATCTAAGGGAAATACCCACAGTGCATAGTGTTGTGATGTAAAACAGAGAGTTGTAGTGTGAGCTAAAAGTATCCGGTTGTTCAGTCTGACGTCACTAGCCGTGTCTGGGTCTAAACTCCGCTGCAGGTCCATATATCAAACGATCACTATGGCATTACTGAGAGTTGAAAAACTGTCTAAAGTCTTTCATCTTTAATAAAATGATCAGTGTTCTGCTCTACCAGGTGTAACAATTGAGTTTAACATCCAGGCATCCATGAAAACGGAATTTATGACATTTAACGGAGTTAGAAGTTAGCAGGGAGTTAGCTCGCTAGCTTCTATCTAAATACAATATAGCATGTCCTGACTGCGGGGTTTTGGAAACAAATTAAAACGTACAGCTCTGTTATCACTTCCAACATAAATGAAGACAGAAAACTAAACAGCAGTGACGTTTGTAGGGTTACTGAAGTTGGGCTAGCTGGTATATAATGATGTGCTACGTGATCGCTAGTGACACAGCTATGTTAGCATAATATAAACAAGCTAACTTTATTTCCACTCGATAAATGTTAACGTGAGTGTTCTCGGTCAGGAACAAATGTAATCGCATGGCAGGATGCTGTAAAAGGACCAAACTTCAACCAGGAGAACAACTGAGATAATCCATCCACAATACGAGGTTAGTCATTCATATACTGCTGCATGGGCTGGGCTGTAGTTACATCCTAAGGTTTTAAAAACTGAGCTTAAATAAATGATTAGTGGTAATAAAAGCCGAGCGAGGTCAACAGTGATCACTGACTGTTTTAGGAGCTTTTTGAGATTAAACAGAAGAAAATACATAACATTGAACATGTTAACAACACAAAAGCCATATTAAACGCCGACTACTTTAGGCCCGGAAGTAGGATTCGTCACGTCATCACTTAACGACCGGATTTGCAGATCATAATAAGGAAAGCCAAAGGAATGCTGCACATTAGATAGAAATCACTTAGGTGAAAAAAAGGCATGAGGCATGTTGTGCAAAGCGCTTTGAGTGCTCAAGTAGAGTAAAAAAGTGTTATATGAGAAGTAAGGTAAAAGGCTGGTGGATGCTCGGATCACCCATAACCAGTGTTATACCAGGGGAGTAACAGAATACATGCACCGTCATGACGTATTTAGAATACAAAATATGAGTAACTGTATTCCGTTATCGTTACCGTTTAAAAAGGTGGTATGTAGAATACAGTTACTTTGTTGAAATAAAGGGATTACACGGCGGTCTTTTCCTGTTTCATATGTTCGACTATGCCCTCTCTATTTTTGGTAATTCCATACCGGTGGAAACCCAAACAAAACACGCATTAAGAGGCTCAAATCCCTGCAATCTCGCATCTCATAATGACGTGAAGAAATATTTTTTAAATTATTTAATATGAAGGCAATAGGCAGAGTGTTACAGGCATTGCTCAAAAGAATGTAGCCTCATGGGCCTCACTTAAGTAATCCAAAGTATTCAGAATACGTTACTCTCATTGAGTAACGTAACGGAATACGTTACAAAATACATTTTGAGGCATGTATTTTGTAATCTGTAGTGGAATACATTTGAAAAGTAACCTTCCCAACAATGCCCATAGGTTCCTTGGCATTAAAATACTCACAATACTAAGAAATATGTTTTGGTGCTGTAACACCAAACATATGTTCGAACACTTCATGAAGTCTCACATTCAGGATTCACCGCTGTGTACACAGGTAAAGTAATTTAAGTGTTTGAGGGCCGAGTGCTCAGGTTTGCTGGTCTGGGCCAAACACTTGCAGAAATAAACATGAAGACTTCGGCTGATGTTGTAAAGGGTCAAAGGTCATGGAGCTGTGGAAGTGAGGCTGATGTTCTTGCTCTCATCATGTTTGGCAGAGGAAATGTTTGCGCCTGTCCTCGAGTCACTCCAGCGAAAGGATGTTCTGCCTCCCCGATGAGCGTGTGAGCAGAATTTGAATGGAGTCTGGTTTTGTGTGTTGCTAAGAGGACTCTGCAGAGCTGCGAGGAATCTGCACTGCTCAGTTTGCAACTCACTTTTTTTTGGTCCAGTAAAAGGGCAACTGTTCTGATCATTTTAACCACCAGGACAGAAAAACAAAATAGATAATCTCTTTTAGCTTCCTGAACTCTGACTGAGACTTCCTGTGTGTTTTAATCTTTCTGGTTGAGTTGTTTTCTGTATCTTAAAGGCCCAACTTGACGTTTTATTAGTTTAACAGCAGTTAGTTTTAGACTGAACTGATTTCAAATTTTACAGATAACTGAAAATTCATTTTTGGATCATTTGCATTATAAAAACTAACAAAACTGAACATCACTTGATGTTATTCAAAAGCCAAACAGAAGAAAAAACACAGGTAGCCATAATCTGTCATCAATCCAAGAATCGACACCTTGTATAAAAAGCTTTAACTGAAGATAATCATTGAAATTAAGAGTCAGCTTGGTGATCCTGTGCACACAGAAGCATGGGATACTTAGTCTCAAGCGCACACAGTGATGCTTTAAAGACCTTCAGCAGGGTGTCAGACTTAATGCATGTCATTGTTTATGTGCTATTAATAGCAAAGTTCTTTCTGAAAGAACACTCCTCATTTTCTAATAGGTCCAGCACCACTCACTTACTCAGAAATTTCACCCACATATTAAAAGTCAACACATCACAGAGAGATCAGCACTTATATTTGTAAAGATTTGTCCTTTTAAATGGCTATAAAACTAAAAAACAACAACAACACTGAGTACAGATATTTAAAATGCATTTTGCAGTGCTGACCAATGTTACATGATTGCGAAAAGACATCTACACTAACGGCAAACCACCTCTGAACTACTTGGGGATATTAACCCTTGTGTGGTGTTCGTATTTTTGTTACTCAGCCAGTGTTCATGGGTCTGGTGGACCCGCTAGAGTTTTGGCTTTCCAAATTAACACTATCAAACAATTTTATGTTAAATTACTCAACAGATGTTTACTTCATCCCAATTACAAGACATATGAACAGCAAACATGGTTAATTTTTTCCCTTTACCTTTGTTAGATCACATTTATGAATTAATGTGCTTCTCATTTTTCTTTTATATAAAATGTTATAAATAAATCAGTTATAATCAAGTGGAGTGAGTGGAAAGACACAACACATTTACACGTGAAAAAATAATTAATTGTTTAATTTTTCTTTTGAAAAAAACTGAACACGGGTCTCACAGACCCGAACACCATACAAGGGTTAAAGGAAGTACACAATCCTGTTTAGACACTTGTAGGCCCGCAGACAGACCTCTAACCCGCTTTCCAAACTAAAATTTGAACATCCTTGGACTTATGACACACTTTCAGGCACTTGGGATTTACACTCTGGCATCCTTTCCTCCTCCTGACCATTTTTCACTTATCTGTTTTGTCTGGTTCTGGAACATTTACTCAAAAGAAATAACCCAAAGTGAACTCATATAGAAGTTCTGCTTTTACCTCAACTTATATGCATATAAATGGTGGTTGATTAAAAGAGTTTGCAGACTGAAGTCCAGCAGATGTATTAGTTCAAAACCACAGAAGCAGCAGGCAGAGCTGCTGCTGTGGTTGCCAGGTTCTCACTGCTCTGGGAAATATTTACCAAAGGGATTTTGTTTGTAGAAAGTCCCTGTAACTCCACCCTGACACAGTTGTTTGCAGAGCAATGCCATGCAAACAGGAATGAAAGAGATAAATGAATTCTTAAATACTACGATTTATCTGTGGTAATTCTGAAGGATCTTCATAACCGGACTGGTAAATATTAGTTTTAAACTCGGGTCTAAAACAGGACGGTTTTATAACATGAACATTGTGCCATGAGTGACTGCATCATCACCCTAAGAACATCTCACTTTAACTGCTTCCTGTATTTAGCAGAAGGTGTGGACTAACCATACAGCAGCAAAACATCCTGTGTCAGGCTGCTGGCAAAACACACATGTGAGAGATAAAAGTGAAGTGAAACGCAAAGACAGCAAAGACACAGAAACAAAGTCCCGGCGGCAAAACAAACGTGGGCGTGGACATAAAATAAATGGACTCATCATTTTATTTAAAACGGCTCCGTTTATAAGCTGTAAAAAAAGAGGAGTAAAGAAATGCTCACACCCTTCAGGACCTGACGTGCTATCAATATTTCTTGTTTAGTCTCAAAGATTTGCATATTTACACTTGCTACTTTGAGCACACTATTGTTAACCTGGAATCACGGTACAACTCGCATGATAGTTCAACTCAGGAGAGCAAAATGTACCCGCCTCAGCCAGTTGCTGTCTTTTTACTGAAGCTTTTGCTGCTACTTTTTCAGAAAGTGTTTTTCTCTGGCTTTTGCTGTTTTATCCCACCCATTTTCAGGTCAGTCCTGGGATCCTTCAGTTGATTCATCTACTGTTCACTGAAGCCTCAGCAGAAATAGTTTCAGGGTGAGGGTTAAAGCCTGAAAGAAGACATCCTTATGGGAGGGAAACAGGGAGAAAAGGTTTTTGCCAAATTACACAAGAGCTGGAATGAAATCAGGACTCATGGAGTCCAGATTAAAAGTTTTTGATTTAAATCATCAGCAGTATTTCCTTGCACGGAGGAGGTCAGGAGGAGAGGTACAACAGTGAGTCTCTACAGCCATCTGTAAAACATGGTGGTGGCTCTATTGTGGTTTGGGCTGCATTTCAGCCAGTGGTGTTGGGATTCATGTCAAAAGCGATTGAATTGTAAATGCGGAAAATTATCACCGTGCAATATCGTCTGGAAAGCATCCGATTGACTACAGCTTCATTTTTCAGCACGATCCCAAAGACTGTCTTTGGGTGTCTAATATGACAAAATGATAAAGCAAGTCCTTTTTGTATCTGAAATGTCAAAGGTCATATCAGGACAGATGTGGATCTAAACAACAATGTAAACAGTTGCAGAGGTGGAAATTCTTATTTTTTGCTTTACTCTCATGAATAAATGTTTAAGGTAAATTAAGGGGGAACTGTTTAAAATCATGTTAAATGCAAAGCATAAATGGAGAAACTAAACGATTTTTTGACTCCTCTTGCATCTCAGTCAAATTCCCACCTCTGAGAACGTTTTCTCAGCTAACAGGATTTCTACTTTTTATTATTTGCTTTGCCTCCATCCTCGCCACCTCCTCTGCCTTCTTTACACCTCACGGTTGGATGTCGTGATTGCAGCCGGCTAATCCCTGATTAGCCTCACAGTGGGTTGTAGGTTCACTCTAGAATAATGGATGAGCAATTTTTTACAAAGCGCTTAGTTACAGCAGCCAGTGTTGTAAATAAGATAACAGCAGGATTTTCACGATGATGTCCCGGCACCCTATGTCAAAGTCATGACCTTTGACATAGGAGCAGCTTCTGAATAGCTTCTACTTTACCCTGAAAGAAAAAATCCAGAGATTTGTGACATGACTCTGAGAGTGTTTATAGATTCATACACACATGGTTGTAATAAAATGCAGAATCCTGCTCGGCTGCAAAGGCAAAAACCACGTGGATCGCAGTATCGTGCCAAGGCTCAGACAAAAGCTGCAGACTGTAGACAGAGAGAGCCACAGACATGTTTTTATTCTTAACATTACTCCCTCAATCTGCCAAGGCATCAGAGATTTAAACCAGCAATATATCATGTCAGCCATATCCAGTCCAACGCTAACTCATTTAAGATTTCATAGACATGCTGATGATGATGACGACAGAGCTACACAGAGACAGACACTCCAGTGTTTCCCTGTTGGATCTCTCTGGCTCGTCATTAATTTCACAGTAAGTCGGGGGTTCATTCTTGGTACTACTTTTTCTGTTCACAAGCTGTGATAACTCGCTCGAAATAACTGTCATAATTACCATTAAAGAGGCTGTGAATGTAAATAAAGCACAGAAACACGAATACAGGATCTGAATTTCGACCTTTAAATGTTTCTGCTTTAGTCTGGGGTGGAAAACACAAAGAGTTCAGTCTGGTGAAACACCGACTCGATGGCGACGCGCACTCAGATGGACTGGACGTTTTTCCGGCTCCACTCTGGGTCTCGTGGTGGGATGTAGTCCTTGGAAAGCTGCTTTGGTTCTGCCAGCATCTCAATGCGAGCGCTCGCTGTGGCTCTCCTCGCTGCTCTTGAAACCTTATTATTGAGATTCAAACATTAAATTCCATTAATCACAGCCACTTGGAAAAAAAGAATAAGTGAGCAATAAAAATTTAAACTCTAGTGGTAAAAGCTGGTAATTATGCTGCATTTTTATGACCTTCATCAAAACATAAAAGGCATCCTGCAAAACAACAAGTCCCAGAATTTCTCCATCGGCAGAACGACATTAAGTATTCATTTGCCTGATTATAATTATTGGAAAGTGTCACAGTTCATTAAAACAAGGTTTTTATGATGTAAAACAACTGGTTCACACAGCTGGAAAATATTTGAATTGACAGTGTGATGTTGAATACACAACCCTAACAAACAGTTTTAATTTATGCTTTGCTGAAAGACTTTTCTAGTGTTCCTTAAAAGCCGCACATTACTGGTCTTTGAGCCTCCTGATGGTATTTATTTGGCATCATAAACTTGGGGTTAGACTAATGTTGGTGTTATACTATCTGTAACAGAGTATGTGAGGGTTTGCTGGGGAAATTTCAGAGGTTGCAAAGGTGTAAAATAAGGCCACCAGCAACACCGGCTCTTTTAAGTGGCCTCCAAGAGGATGAAGAAATGATAAAATAAGAACACACTTCTTGTTCTTGGAGTCTGCATGCTAGACTAAAAGTAGTACAGTATTTAGTGACATGGGGTGATGCTGTATTAGTGAGAGCACTTACAGTCCAGATGGATTCCTCTGGACGTCCAAGTGTGCAGCAGATGTTGCTCTCCTTCAGTCTGGGCAGCGACAGCTGGACGAGTCTCTGCGAGATGCGAGCTTTTCTGGATGAGAGAGAGACGATGGAAGCAACGCTCTGCAGACGAACAGAAGGTATTAGTTTCTACTTTCACAACACATCCCTGCAGAGACAGAGGAAGGCTGATTTGTTTATAAATCTGCTCGACCACTTCACATTTAGGTGCAAAAAATTTAAGAGCCCGAGGTTTAAAACATTTAGTTTAGATCAAAGTGGCTGCTAACGATTACGTGGAAGAAAAGTTCCTAATTACCCGAACCTCAAAAGATTTTATCTTTTAAGCTACAAATATGTGGCTTTTATTTCTTTTTTTCCTATTACAGCTAATTCAATGCAGTGTAAACCCCATTAAACAAATTCTTTCACCACCAAAAAAACAACAATTTTCAAGCTGAATCTATGCCAATAAAATATTGAAAGCATATTTCACAAAAGCGTGTGTGATTAAGCCTCCCTGTGATTACACAAGAAGCCATGAGGCACCAAACTGAAAAAGAGCATGGATGTTTGCACGGATTTGTTTCTGAAATGATCTGCTCTGCTCCTCTTACCTCCCTGCTCCTCTGGAAGTCCGGATGTGCGAGTTTGGGTTTGGAAAGCTGCAGCAGTCGAGGTGTGATCACGGCACTTTTCACCCTGGGATCGGTGTGCCACACAGGACAGTTTTTTTCACACTGAGGCGTGTGAGGAGGCCTGTGGGACAAGCAGACGGCATCTTATACCGTGAGAAATAAACCCCTGATAATGCAGAGCTTCGTAATTCTCACATTCTTCTTACATTAGGCCTCGCACAATCGTGTTCCTCAAATAATCCTCAAAATCTTTATCATTCTTGTCAGTACCAGCAGCTCTCTGCCACGCAGCTTCAAAAAATATGCAAATACATGTTAAAGATAAGCTGATAAGTATTCTAAACACTATGGTATGGTGAAACTTTCATTCCCATTGAAGGCACGGATAAGGCCAAAAGCTAGAAAACAAACAGACAAAGCTAAATGAGTAAACCTTACTGGGAAAGTGACTAAGATGTGCGTCATGTAAGTACAACAAAACTCTGTCACAGCCTAATAAAGGAAAAATGTAAAAAAAAAAAGAGAATATTTACAACATTTAAGCTTTTTTGGGTAGTTTATTGCCTGATCGTGTGTCCAGTTTGCTTGTTATTATTCAGTCTTTGTGTGCTTCCATTTATGTATAATTATTGCCTCAGTAGTTCAGCTTATCTTCACTACAGGATCAGATACAGAAATGCTCCCAAATCATTTTGGCTTACTCTGCGCTTTTTTTCTTCACAATCTCCTTTTTGAGTTTGATTTTATCTGCTTTGTTTTGTCTCACTCATTTATCCGTCTGTATCTCTTAGAGCAACAAGATGAGAGTCTGGCAATTGTTACTTCTTATACAGGACATTAAAACAGCAATCACTGTGATATTTGTAGCCTAAAAAATGCAGACATCAACTTGTACTGATTTGAAACAAACAAACAAAACAAACAAAACCTGGGATGCATCTCACTCCATCCAACTACATGTTCAGCTGCTGCCGCTGGGCTCGGGATTTATAAAAAGACTTCCGCGGCAGTCTACGAGGGTCCCAGAGGTGCTGAGCCTTGGACAATAAGCTCTATTGTCTCGTCTCCTCGCTCTTCCACAGTCTGTCACTGAAATAACAGATGTACGAACGCTGGCTTCCTCACACTGCACAGTGTTGGGCCTGATCCTCTGCTCGGCCTTCTCAGATTTAACTTTATGATTTGTTACATTCTGCTGGAATTAAACTTGAGACTTTGGTTTGCATGTGAGCTCCTGCAGGGAGAATAAAGGCTTTGGAGTTTGACATGTGATGGGGGGCCGTGGAAATATCGTTTAAAACAGACAGCTCAAAGAGTTTGTCTGGCTGCTGCTTATATGCTTCTCAACGCCGAAGCAGTAACGAGCAGTTTGACATAATGGCAAATGGGGGAAATATATAAATATACCATGTAAAATTTCAAATCCACCAAACCAAACTGAGTCACATAAGCTTTTACTTAATGAAAATGCATTTATTTATAAACTTCTTACTACACAATTGATTTAGTGTTTAGTCTTAAAAAGCTCAGAGTTGCCAAAGTATTGCAACAAAATAAAAGACTCGTGATTTTATTTGCATCAATGCAGGACTAATCTACGGTAAGTAAGCTCCATGTTAAGACACCTCACATCTGGAAAACTGGTAGACGGTAGGTCCTTAATTGTGTGATATATGATAAATTGTATTACTGATCATGTTAATCTCTAAAACAGCAGCATGGCTCATATAACAGGCAAAGAAAGATTCCCTCCGCAAAAAGAAAATCTTTCAGCTTGTCTGCTGCCCCTTTGAGGCCCTCTCCTTGAGCACCTCTGGACAGCTTCCAGTGGTGACCAAGGAAAGATATTTTAACAGTGCTGTGCACAGTTACGGCCATTTTTTGTTGAATGTCTTCTCTCAGACTCGTCAGGATGTTATAGCCCAAACGATTTGGGGAGAAAAGGTTTTTTAAAATGTTTCATTTGGATGAGTCTTGGTATTTAACCTGTGGTGGGGTTATCACCTTCGAGGTGGTCCTGAGGGTCGTCATGTGCAAAGATGTCTACCTCACTAGAGGTTAAATACCTGGGAGTTGCAATCGGACATCTAGCTCTCTGTTAATCTCTGAAAAGAAAAATTATGGTGTTTGTTTCCCAGACTAGGATTAAGCCTAGTCCTAGACTAAAAAGATTATCAGTGGTGATCTTTGTGGCATTTTTCCTTATAGTCTGGGACTTAAACCATGACTGGGAAAGTTGATCATGGTCGCTCATTGTGTTTGATACAGTGGTTGATGTTTGCCCTCTGTGCTAATTTGATGTTGCAGATGACGCAAAAACACCAGGGACCTTCAAACACCTTCAAACCGTTTGAAGCACTTGAGGGGAGATCAAGAATAGAATAGCCCTTTATTGCCATTCTACATGTAACATGAAATTATGGGTGCTCCACGCCAACTGTGCAGGAGTAAAAAATTTTTTATGAATAGTAAAAACATCAGGAAAAAAATAGCAAACAGAAGAGATATATACAGTCTAGAGGAATACATATAAACTGGAGGAATATATACAAAACAATGGAAAGGCACACATTGGAGAGCAAAGTGCTTGGAGGTAGTGCAAAGAAAAGACTTGGTCTGAATGGAGTCTGTATGTGAGTGACATGAGTGATGAGATGAGTGCTGTGAGTCTGGAGGTGTGGGACCTGACTGCCCTGAGGCACTGACCAGGGTCAGTGGTGGGTGGGGTGCGAGGCGTCACCTGTGATGGACCTGGTATTCCTGAAACAGGACGATCTGGCGATAGCCTCCAAGGAGACAACCGTGAAGGAGAAGGTTTTGTGTTTTCATTTTTTATGACCAGAAACAAAAAACGTTTCCATCCCATCTTGTGTTGCATAAAAACATTTAAACCAAGCACGGGTTTGATGCTTCTTATGCCTAGACGTCAGAGGAAATAGTATCCCTTGAGTGTCACTGATTGACCTGTAGGTTACATGTAACAGCTGTTTCAGACAGATCATTTGGAAATGGTTCACATTGAAATAGAGAAGTAGAAGTAGAAGATGCTTATTGTGCAGGGCTCTCCAGCTGCAAAGATAATATGTTTGCATGTAACATGAACACACATGGATTAAGTTTAGCATGCACTGAGGCTTTTACCCTGCATCCTGGGAGCTTCGAGTCCTGGTTCTGGGTGTCGACAAACGCAGGGTGTTTTCGTACTGGGACGTCTTGGAGGAAGGTCGCTGGGTCTTCCTGAAGAGGCTCACCGTCGCCTCCTCCTCCTTCCTGCAGGAAAATGGAAGCCATTAGCGTGCCCATTATGTGCTGTGTTGTGTGTCTGGAACAAAACATTGTCTTGAGCCAGAAAGAAGAAAGTAGGAGGAGGGGATGATGATGAAGGGGCAATTCAGAACAATGGTTAAGTGTCAGTGTTCAGCTGATGACGGGGGAATGAGTGGAAAATGCAGCCGGAAAAACATTTAAATTTCATTACGCAGCCGAGACTGCGGAGTGACACTCGAGGTTAAATGCTCGCTTCGCATTGTTTTGCTCCTCGACGGTGTGTCACCGATGCAGAATCCTTCCTGATTCAAATAACGAGGAAAAAATCTGATCAAACTTTTTATATCAATAAAAAAGACGAATGGCACATAGAAAGATTAACAAATTGGTTTTGGACTTTTCATGGCATTTGTTGACACTAGCAATAAAAAATACAAAATCTTACTCTTTTGTTGTTAATGCCGTTATCTTGAACTAACGATCCACTCCTCTAATCTAAAAAAGCTGAGTAAAAAGTACAAAATTGCCACCACAAACAATTTATCCACACAACAGTTCAAATTTGAGCAATTTTCTCTTAAAAAGCAGAAATCAGAAAATATTTAATTGTTAAAGGTAACTATTGTAAATTCCTGAGCTTAAAATAGTTATAGTTGTCACTATAATGTGAAGAACCAACTGCTATGACTTCATGTCCATAGTGTCTATGTATTATGTATTATGCTGGAGAGACGTTTGCTGAAGTTGAAATGGGGCTGGACTGTATTTTTGTGCAATACCAATTTATACCACAAGATGGTGTATTTAAGTAATGTAGTCTTTTTTCAGAAAGGTATCTTAACTTAAATGGTGACCCGGAAAAGGCAAAAAACTGAGGGCGAGCAAAAAGAAGCTGCACATTTCAACACTGCCCCTTGTGGTGAAACCTTTAATTAAAGGGTAATTAAAGAACATACCTTTGATTAATGATTTTACATGTTAACATATTAATTTTCCAATACATCTGAAAAGATTTTCAGTGATTACCTATCATCTTTTTAGGCTGTTTTTCTTTACAGATGCCAAAAAAGCTTCTCAAATATATGGATTTGTTGATTTTCTTTGTTTTATATTAACACTGACATCATCTGTCTGGATTTAGGGATCATCAAGTCAAATAGTGATTATAATAATAATAAATAATAATAATTAGCTGCACACCTAATTGGCCTGAAAAATTCAAAAGTTCCAGCTGCCAAGTAAAATAATTAACGTGACACTATTGATAAAGAAACCTTGACCACAGAGCCAAATAATCAGATTAGAAATGAACAAAGCGGACTAGACATCTTGCCTGCACTCTCATTAAATTAGGCATTGAGGCTAATTATCAGATACAATAGCCCTGTAAATACATTTAACTGATGTAGCTTACAGCAAATCAGAGGCAGGGAAAAAAGGATCAGTATGTATGCAGTGAGCATCGGGAATCAAGCTCCTCTATAGCTGATGGTCTGCACCAAACCAGCAGGTGATCAGTGTCATCTTCCGTTACAGTGAATTATTACTGCAGTTCAGTGAGCTGCACTTCCTGCGCGTGGGTTTCTGATTGAGTTACACTGAACATCGTTGCTCCTCTCATCCGACAGCTGATGCAGGAGAAACAACAAACAGAAGAGCTGTGGACCTGTAGCTAGCACTAATCGAGCCTGACCGCTCTCGAGGGTGATCACCTGGCATCAGTCCCGAACATCACTTTACTCTGTGCTAAAGAGCTCTGCGAAGATTTCCACACAAATATGTTGATGCATCACAACATAAAAAGCTTGTGTACACTGCTCTGATCACAAACAGCCCTCCCTCTCATGTCTTTTTGATAGAGTCATCAATAATGTTGGAGGAACAGCCGGGCTACAGTTACCTCCGGTGGTCCTCCCTTGCTGAGAAATCTCTTTTGTGCCTGGATAGGTATTGGATTCTTGCACTTGGAGCGGCTCCGAGCGCTGAAGCGGAGATGGGCCATACAGGCCCCTGGTTGCCCCAGCTCAGCTTCTCACTGATCAATGGAAAGGTTTCCAAAAAGGAGCTGTGATGATAAGCATCTTTGTGCAGAGGCAGAATAAATATTTTCCCAAAGAAAAAAAAAAAGATCCATTCAATCAACAAACCATAAATTCTTCTCATTTCTCTATTGTTTTTCTCTTTTAAACACACATTCGGTGGGTGCCAGACATCTGTCTTTAATTATGCACTTTGGAGAAATTGCACTCAAAAGAAGGAAACACTGACCACATAGGCTCCTGAATTCTTGGGAGTCAGTTTTAAGTCAATTTTCAAATGATGTAACAGCTGGAAGAGAACTAAGTATGCTCAAAATGTTTAGGGCTTTAAAAACAGACGTGTGATGAATAGTGGCCATTGTGGCGTTACAAAAAGTCTGTGTGCAGAAAGAATTCGGTTTTAATCAAGGGGAAGATGCTCGTGTGAGTCAGCTACTCACCAAGGAGTCGTGGCCCAGACTGTTTTTGAGGTTTTGTGTTGAGCCAACTCCAAGATTCTGTCAAACGACACAGCATTCACAAAACAGCAAAAACTAACAATAAATACGAGTGTATTTCAGGGACTGTGGGCCCAAAGCGGGGCTGTGCAATCGCTCAGCGAGTTTCCCTTCTCTGTTTAGGGTTTTCCATATTTTGGCTCCCAAACAGTCTCGCTCATTTTTTTAAAATCTCTGTTTCAACTTTAAATCTTTACCACCAATCAAAAAGCAAAGACGCGAATGCCAGAGTTTGACTGTGAGTCATTCATTTTCATGACAGTGGTTTCCTATTTTGCACCACCACCTCCATTTAACCCCTTTAATATCTGCAATGTTCCAAAAATACTCCCTACTAGAGGTTACTGATTATATAAAACATGGATTTTTACAACATAGCTTTGAATTTTCAGGTGTTGGTTTTAAGCTTGCATCAGTATTAGCATCAAAAGCTTAATCTAAAACTGTAGGCAAACTATTTCCCCCATTTATTCATTATGTTGGTTTCAGCTGGTTACACTTTTAGCTCCTTTAAATGGTTTAATCCTGACTTTTAGCTTAATGTTTCTATTCTTTCTTAATGACTTTATGTTAATTAGATGGTTTTATCATGATTTTACCTAACCTGTTAAGAGTTTTGGTGTTTTAACTGTTTATTGCTGACATTTAAGTTTCAAATTTCTTTGCCAGACTTTAAGCTAAATTTTTCTTCCAGACTTTTTATTACTTTTAACTTCATTCCTGCCTTAAGCCTTTTTATTCTCAACACTGAGTTTTTTTAAAACTGTTAGCTACTATTGAGGTTTTGTACTCACATGAGCACTCGCCATGTTTAGAATAAGGCCCCAACTACACAGGCCTTGACTGGTCCACGAGTAACATTTTAGCAGTCGCCCACAGTTTGTATGGAACACACCAACTTTACCTGCAACTACTCTCAGAGTGTTAGTGATACACCCCAGAAACTGGAAACAGAGACCTTTCTACTTCATAAAAAACTTTAACTTTTATTTTGCAGTAAAGTTGCGCCACTGCTCAGTTTGCAGACAAGTTTGTATCTTCTATGAAAATTATAGGCAACTGCAGCAATCTGCAAGCAACCAATGCAATTACAAAGAGATTTTTTTTTTGGAAAAGTATCGTCTCTGCAACCGATTTCCCTTCGCCAACCTATCGGGGGATATTTTTTCCCCCTCACAACCTACATTTTGTTACACCCGATATGGTGGAAAACTCTTGAGCAAGAAAATGCTGTTTCAGCTGTTTATTCCTGAGTTTATAGTTAAATGGCCTGTATTTGTATAGCGCTTTTACTAGTCCCCCCTAGGGACCCCAAAGCGCTTTACACACCCACTCATCCACCCATTCACACACTGGTGGAGGCAAGCTACAGTTGTAGCCACAGCTGCCCTGGGGCAGACTGTTGGTAGGAATGTTGCAACGCACAATATCTCCTTATAGTGGTCAATATTTTACACAAACACACCAAATCTATTGAGAATGATTAACTTTCTGAGAAAGGCATAAAGATCAAAACCATTTCACCTCTGTGATGGACCAAATGTGGACTGAACAGCTGCAAGAATAAAAAACAAAAGCAAAAAATGAGTTAAGGCTACCCCCCAATATTTGATGACTATTTTGCATGTATAAAGTGATAAATTTACCTTGTTTTCCAGACACCATCTCCCCTTGCGGCTGCTGTGAGCTGGATGCGTCAGCTTGATGTCACATTACTCTCTCCATAGCCACAGCAGGAGTCCTTAGCAACCAGCTCCACACCTGAGGACGCCCTGAAACTGGAGTCTGTGTGGTTAACTCAACCATCCGGCCCACTCAAGACTTCAGAAGCTGAACGTTATAAGGAAAGTGGACACTTCTAGGTCAGTTGGGAGGCCTACTGTTGCTGTGGCATTCTGGAGAGCTCGATTCAAAATATAAATGTGCTCCAATGGTGTGTCAAGCTAAATGTCAAGCGCTATGTTTGTGATGAGGCTTTGTGCTCACATGAGCAACGACACAGAGCTGTGCTGTTGTAAACAAAACTATGTGAAAGGTCAGTGGTTCAAAACACTAAAGATTTAATGCAAAAGAATAATTCAGTGGAAACTGTTTATTTAAATGTGAAATAATGGCCAATAAGACATCATCAAACTGTTTACACATTACTGTAAAATGCATGTTTTGGTTTTGGAAAAATAGGAGTCACAAAAAACAAAAAGTAATGCGCCCTTTTAAATCACCAAAGTGTTACATATGAAGGTGTTTCGTTTTATTCAGTTCTTAAGATAAAAAACCAAACTCCTTTTTAAAGCATTAAGACGACACACAATGAATAAGATAACAATGAACGCGTTACATACGTGTGTTTTTAAAGCTGTAACACTCCTGAGCGATAATAAACTCAAAATAAAGCAGCAGTATTGCAGCAAAGAGCCATGTCTTTTAGTTTTTTTCCGTTATGCTTAAATGTTTCAAGATTTTGATATTAACGGCAGAACAGAGTCAAAGTTTGCACTTTAGCGGCCCCACATGGCAAAATGGTGTCACTTTCAGACATTTTAACAGTTGAACCTTTCATGAATTTTTTGTTGTTGTAATTTTGCCTTTTCCCATACACCACCACAGAGGATTTTAAATCAAACAGTCCAGATGTGTTTGAAGAACAGACTTTTATCTTAAATTTAAGGGCTTCAACAAAAAATGTCAACTGTTTAGGAATTACAGCCTTTTAATACACAGTCCAGTCTCAAAAGTAATTGGACAGTTGATGAACAATTCCCTGCTCGTTTTTCAATAGAAAGCAGATAAATGATTTGAAGTTGCTTCCAAGTGTTAAACTTGCATCTGATAGCCGTTCACTGGATTTCTCAATATGAGGTCCAAAGAAGTGTCGATTAAAGCGGAGAAGGTCTTCATTGATCTGAAAACCAAACTACACCTATCAGAGAGACAGCAAACACTTGAGGAGAGGCCAAATCAATAATGCGGTATCGGCCAGCTCAGCAAAACCTAAAGGCCTGGAAGACCGGGGAGGAAAAATCAGTGAGAATGATCCCAGAGTTCTTTCCATGGTTACGAAACAGCATTACTATCTAACCAGTCAAGACTGCTCTCAGGGAGGTGGGCAAATCACTGTTAGTGTACAATCCAGGAAAGCCCGATCATACTTTGTCAAAAATCATATAAATATATATACGTTTGAACAGATTAAACCAAGACTAACTAACAGAATAATGGGTAGAGAAATGTATGGAGAAGGAGGGGTGTGTATAAAAATGGCTGTAATTCCTCAACAGTTTATGCAGCACTTCTATTAAAACCCACGAATTAATACTGAAAGTCTGGACTTGATGTTCACTGTGGTGGTGTACAGTCCAAAAGCACAAAATTTTATGTTTTAATTTGAGATCTCAGTCAGTAAAAGTTAGTTTGGGCCACTTGTCTCAGCTGATATGACGAATTTAAGCAGCTTGAGATTTGTATGCAAGTATGAAATACGCTGACACATTTAAATCATTAAGATCGATTTGAAAACTACTGCAACTGCAGCTCCAAACAACATTAGAAGGAATTAAAAATTTAAAACACAGTAACAGTCTTGTAAATGTTAACATTTGTGGCTCCACACATCACCTGCTGGGACAAAAATAGAGATAATGGTTTTGTGTTCTCCCAGTTTGACACAAATCAATAAAAAAAAATTTAACAGGCCAACAAACAGTGAGGGTTTTTTTTCCTCCTCACAAACGTGAAATACCAACAGAAATAAATACCAGAGGTTTAGCCTACAAAACGTAGTGAAAACAGTAAAGTTAAAAAAAAAAGTGCAAAGAGCTCACTGAATGTGATTAAGTGACAGGAGTTAACAGTGCGTTTCATAAACCGTCACAAACCAACTGGGAGATCAGGGCCTGAGCGTCCTGCACGCCAGAGCTCAGCTCCGTCTCGCCCTCCTTCACGTGGGTAGCGATGAGGAACAAGCGCCGGTCGCCGAGCTCGGACAGAGACAGAGCGTCGTGGAGGTCAGTGATGCCGCAGGAACCTGGAAGGTCCTGGAGAAAGAAAAAAACATTGAGCATTAAGTAAGATAAGGATGATATACTCCTATATTATATAAAAAAAATATAAAGATGAACTTATTTGAAGGGCGTAATGTCTGAGAAATCTTTGCTGACATTTTATCCACCACCAAATTACTGCAGAATAAAATTTGCAGGGTTTGCTGCTTCAGTGATTTTAACCCAAAATATGAAAATGAGAAAAGGATGGAAGCCATCTTTCAGATTTTATTTTGTGACATCTAAATCGACATACGTGCTTTTCAGATGGACAGAAACACCTGTCTGTGAAGGTTCTCAGTCATCCAGGTCATCGTAGTGAAAGGAGCTTGCAAAGAAAAGCGTCTGGACTTCTTTAAGTTGCTTGAAGACGTTTCACCTCTCATCCGAGAAGCTTCTTCAGAGAAGGATCAAAGAAGAAGCTTCTCGGATGAGAGGTGAAATGTCTTCAAGCAACTTAAAGAAGCCCAGACGCTTTTCTTTGCAAGTGTCTGGGCAAGTTGCTCTCATGGCTAATCGGTGCATGGAGTCTGTTGACATCACATTTTCAGATCAACTTAGCTCGCTTTGAACCCTGGCCAAGGTGTTCTATCCTTTAGATCGCTATCCACAGCTCGTGCAGAGGGAAGGAGCACACATCTACCAGTAACATCACTGGTGCATGTTAAAATGTTTATGTGGCACAGACATGCCTTTTATTAAAAAGCTGAACATGTCGTACAGAGGAGCTTAGTGAGAGTGATCACAAGACTGTGATGAGGTGTGTTCATCGAAGCCTAATGCAGCCTTCTCCAAACTTCAGGCAGCTGCAGCTTAGCTTGATATCTGAAAATCTCTATTTTGTTGTTTCCTGCTGTTGACATGTTACAAGATAGGAGTTCAGGATAGAAAATAAATAAATAAATGCAATTCTTCACATTAAAAGCCAGTTCTATTTTGTGTTTACTTTAGTTGCATCAGTTGCAAGTCTGAAACAAATCAATTGAACTTGTTTCTTTCACGCCCACCTGTTTGTTGGCCAGCACCATTAAAGGCAGGCTTGGACGAGAGGCCAGCAGCTCGTGTAGGTGTTTCTTTGCCACTGGAAAGAGCTGCGGGTTGGACGAGTCGACTACAAATACCAGCAGCAGTGCTTTAGGGATATATTTCTGCCAATATGGCCGCAGATCCTCTTTACCTCCAACTGTCAAAAGAGAGAGACAACACACACTGTTCAAATACAACTCCCGTGTTTATTTCTGTTACATTTTATGCATTATACAGCAACACATATGTGATTTTCAACTGGATCATATGAGACAGAGCATACTAAAGATGGGCTCAGGCTTACTTTCCAGAAACTCGATATAGCAGTCATCTTTGTTGATGGAGACGGCGTTGAAGCCCTGTGTCGGCTGTATGTCCTGCTCCAGGCGGCCGATGGACAAAGACTGCAGCAGGCTGGTCTTTCCGGATCCATCGAGACCCAGAACCAGAACCTGTGTTCCCTTTGACTCCACAGGCTGGGACTGGAACACAGACCACACTGGATCAGAGCCTGATATTCACACCAATATTAAAAAGGATTATTTCCTCTATGATGTCATTGGTTCAGGAAATGTAAATGTAAAAATTGAGTTTTATTTAAAAAAATTATTTAAGTCAAAAAAAGATGTTTAATTATTATCTTAAGAAGAAAATCAGATGTTAGCTGACAGAACTGATATTGCAGGTTAGTAATTAAAAATAAATCTCAGGCTAGAAGTACTGTAGACAGTTTCTCAATCTCAAAGAAACGCCAAAATGTATATAATTCTTTAGAAAAATATTATTTAGGAACAGCTAATATTGATAATATATACCAAACAACTGTCTTAATGTTTCAGATTTTGTTTAGTATTTAAAAATACTGTGAATAGGTCTAATATACGACATAGTGTAGAACTGTGCAGAAATAAGCAGTTTTTCCTGTTTCTCATGTTAAATCTTGGAAGGAAGGTCCTTTTTACTCTTTATTCATAATCATGCCAAATAGTGTCTCTTAACTTGTTCCAGGCCGAGTTATCATAGTTTTGTATTTTCTTGATTAGTTTTTATATTTATTTCACTTTGACTTTTGTTTTTATTTCAGTTTAGTTTCAGTTAATTTCCAGAGTGTGATTGCTCATTTTAGTTTATTTTTATTGTCTGAAAAATTATTAGTTTTAGTTTAGTTTTTGTAAGTTTCAGGGCCAGAGTTTTAGTCTTTTAAAGTATTATTGTATTTGGGGTACATGCCAGATGCAGGATTTAGGAAATTGACTATAGATGTTACAATATAAACACAAAACTTTTTGAAAGCAGTTGATTCCAGTCTTAACCAAAATAACAAAACTTAGCACATTTAATTGGTCTTTTTTTTAAAAAATACTTAGTTTTTCAAATTTTTTTCTTATTATTTTTATATTCGTTAAATACAATTAGACAGATTTTTTTTAAGTTAACTATAATAAGCTTCCGTCCAGTAGGTCGAGCTCAGACATTATTTTAGTTTAGTTAGTAAAATGTAATATGCACTAATAATAATAATAACCTAAAAGAAAAAAAAATCTCTTTTTTGGTTTACACATCCCATATTTTATTTTAGATATTTCAAAATGTCCATTTACTCAGTGAAATTTTTTTTAACTTTTGTATTTATTTAATTATTTTATTTAATAACTTCTCTTGGGATGTAAATAAAAAAAAAAATGAATTAATATATAAAATGTGCAGATTAATCCAGCCGCTGCCTCACTAAACTGTCCCGAAAACCGCCTTTGAGTTGAATGGAACAGCCTACATTTCCCAGAACACCACGTGGGAACCCCAAAGAACGTGCCTATGCATTTGCCGCTGAAATATGTACAACTTTACGCAACATGTAAAATAAGTTATTTTACCGAAACGCTTCTTCGTCTCGTCTTAAGTGTAAAACCCGGGGGGGGGGGGGGGGCAGCTGGGGTGAAGGCACAGATGTAGTGTTTTAGGAGCAGCAGTCTGAACATTTCCACACAGGTGTGTCCGGTGAACGTTACCTGTGATGTGTTCCGAACTTCAGCAGCTGCTACAGGTTCAACCACGGCCGTTGTGGGCTCAGCACACTGTGTCTGCTGCTGCTGAGCTTTAATCACCGGAGTCTCTTCCTCTCTTATTTCATCCTTCTCTCCTTCCCGCTGCTCTCTGTCACTTTCACCGACCTCTCCCAGGCGTGTTTCGGGCTTCTCCTCCCCGGAGGAGGACGCATAGTTCCAGATAAGAAAAGCGACTCCTCCCGCCACAGCGACGGAGGCGCCGACGATACCAGCTCTGCTCAAACTCAACATGGTGCTCAACTGCCGGCTTTGCTGCTCTGTCTGGGCGCCGTTTACCCGTTTGCCTGCGACATGATTGGAGTTCTGGTGAAAATGTAAGTCCGTAAGCGCTTCCCCGCCCCTCTCCTCTGCTCAACAAGTGGATTAACAGACCGGAAGCTCCGGAGGAACTTCTCAAAACGATATTTCCGGATAAAGTGCGCGGAGGTGTTGATGCAGTTCTGAGACCGGCCGCCAGATGGCGCAAAATAATCTTGAAATGTTTTAATGCAACCATTTCTTTAACGCTGTTATTCGCACTCTGACCGCTAGGGTGTCCAACTACTGTATAATACACTTGCATTTAAAATATATAAATTACTAGTAGCCAATATAAAGTTTAAATTTTAAGAACAATTACTGCAGTAAAAAAAGAAGCGGTAACTGTTCTAATTATCCTGCTTAGTCAAAGTATAATTTTTTATTTAATTTGCGATATTTGATGGTTTTATGTATTTTTATTTTTACCCCATATTTTTTCATTGTTTTGTCATTATTCCATGTTATTTTATTGATCACTTATTTGAGCTAAGTGCTAATATTAGTTTAACTGTAATTTTACCCAATGTCACACCTTCTTTATTTTTAATGTTGGAAAAAGTAAATATTTATTTTCAAGAATAAAAAAAATTGTGAAAATGTTGAAGGAGGGATAGCAAGCTGGGGATCAAATTGGCTACAAAAGGGTTGAATCCAGACCGCTAGGTGGCTTTAACCCAAGTGTCATTAATAAAATGAACTACTATTCCTGCAGTGGAGATACCTGAACTCATACACAAGAAAAAAAAAACTGAAATTAAAATGTTTAACATTTTAATTGCTTAAATAACAGCGCATACATAAAATCCTTCCCTTCTTATTTAACATCTAAGCATTTTGTGATTTAAAGACTGGGATCCATACATTTTAATTAAATATATATTTAAAAAAAAAACACTCTTAGTCCCCCCCCCTTTCTTTTGCAAATGGATAGGGCATTAGATGCATTCTCAGAATTTATTTTATATTGTTCTTGTTATACAAATCAAAGGAGAAAACTCCAGAGGTAATTCAGACTTTATATTAAATTAAACTCAAAAAGGTTACAATGTGGTCCTTAAAAATGTAAATAAATCTCGCTTAGTAACACAAAGACAGGCTAAATCAAATAAATAAGACGAAATTTATTTCATTTTACAATTCTTATAGCCTAATTTTAACTATGATAAAAGTTTCCTCCTCATTTATTTTTTTTCCCCATTGCAAAGGTGGTACCTATTATATTATTCTTTCTTTCTATTTCCACCCGTGGTATTAAAATACACTTCTGGGTGATTTCAGAGGCTTTAAAGCATGTAAGTGATTCATTAAGGATTACAAAAGGATTCAGACCTGCAACAGTTTAACATGAAATTAACACAAAACACAGTTAACTGGTTTCTAATGTTAGATTCGAAAATGTATAGAAAAATTATTTTAGATATATTGAAGCCTTTCAAATTATGATTTTTATAACAAAAACATTTATTTATAGTTTCTTAACTTATTCCAGTTGAACAGTGACAAACATAGTAGATTAAATTATTTTAATGATCTTCTCTCCTCCTCCTTCACATCCTGTAGGGCTCCGCCTGGTTGGTCCTCCTCACTGGCACCCCGTCCTCCAGCTCAGGAGCACTCAGCAGCCAGGGTGGCAGGTTGCTGTCCTGTTGTTTCACCCCGAGGTTCTTCCAGGTCCGGGCCCGGAGAGAAGGTGGTCTTTTTTTCTGTGGGACCCGCTGGACCTGCTCAGTCCCCAAACTGGACAAGTCCGCTGGCTCACCCTGCCGGTGCCTCCTGGACTTGGGCGCCTTCTGAACATTGCTGTAGCTCTTCTGCTTGATGGAGGACAGAAGCCTCGCTCTTTTGCTGCAGGACTCCTTCTCATCTTCTTCCTCCTCTTCTTCTTCTTCCTCCTCCTCTTCATCTCTTTCCTTCTTGTCTTTGAGTAGCTGTGAGGTGAACGTTTTGTTCTGCCAGGTGATGAACTCTGACATGCAGTCTCTCAGGCGTGAGGTGAAGTCTCTGTGGGTCATTGTGATCTGGGAACCCACATCCTTGGTGGTCTCCTTCAGCTTCTCGTACAGGCCCTGGAGGTTGGCTATCTCTTCCAGGGTGTCTGCACTGATGAGCTCACGCACCGCGGTTGTCCTGCTCAGAAACTCAGGGCACACATGGTCCTTCTTTGGCTTCTGCTGCTTCTGGAAGGTCAGAAAATGCGGCATGGCCGTGTAGTGGATGGCTTTGGATGCCACAAGCTTCTTGTAGATATAAACTACATCAAGATGGCCGGATTCTACAGATTCCTTGAGAAAGGCTTGCACGTGGGTCCAGTCCTTCAGAGCGAGCCGGATCATCACAGGTGGTTCGGCGAGCTGCGTGTGGTAGAAACCAAACATCAGGTACAAGCCCCCCACTCGGATCTGGTAGCTGTATGGAGGTAGGAAGTACTTTACAGCTGTGGCCAGAGTCACCCTGCAGAACCGCTTCAGTTCACCCGCATTGATGGTGCCAATGAAGAGATCAGAGAAGCCCATCTCCCTCCAGAGGGCTGAAAAATCCTCATACCTGACCGAGTCTATCTGCTGGAAGCGCCCCAGTAGCTCCTCCACATCTTCAGTCAGAGGGCCATAGAAGAAGTCTGAGTAAACACACGGCAAACGAGGCATCGTTTCATCCAAAACCCACAGAGATTCACTCAGGCTGGCTGCTCCACAAGTGAGCTGTGGTCAAAGCAGGTGTAGTGCGTTGATGGCAAATTACCAAGCAAGAGCGCCCAGTAGTGGCAGGATGTACCAAGTAAAAACCATTTAAACCAGGTGCATCAAACATACTGGGCCCTAACTTAGCCCAGGGGATGACTTTGCACAATGAGAGGCTGGGTTTTTCTTAATAACAGCTTATTTTGACAAACTTAACATTTCCTTTTTTATGACATTTTGTAAGAGTAAAGCAGTGCTATGGCAACCTCATGCCATACAGGTAGGTAGGCAGGAATAGGACCAGCATGGAGTTGTACTGGCAAAAAGACAGGAGGGTGAGCTGGACATGGCAGAACTGAAAATAAGACTGGGAGTAACCAGGGTGGACAAGATTAGACAGAAGCTTATCAGAGGGACTGCTCAGATTTAGTGGATTTGGACCAACGTTAGAGAGGCGAGGCAGAGTCCAGGCAAGAGCATCAGGAAGTGAACCAGCTGGTTGGTAAATTGACATTTGTTGCTGTTAATCACTTAGAAATGATGCACCAGTGACCTTTAGATTATGTGCTACTACAGCAAGTGAAATCCATGTTTATTCTGTTGTTTTTTTTCAAAAATGCTGGATTAAAATATTACAAGCACACCACGGTAATCTGATTTTCAGTATAATAGAAGTTCCTCCTATAATAACAAGCAAAAAAGGGATTTTTGGAGATTTTAAATAAATGGCTACACATGTAATTTTTCTCTGTGACCACATGATGGCTTCATATCTCACAGAGCAACAGAGATTATTAAGTATGAGAAAATTTAAGGTGCAGTTTAACTTCCTTTACTTAAATTATAAAAAATGACCTGCGTTAACCATTAAAAAACCCCCCCAAATATTACATTAACAGGACATTTTAAAGCATTGCATAATTTAATTTCAGCTACATTTAGTCTTAAATGTCAAAGTTATGATCTTTTTCTTCATCATGATCTGGATCATTTGGCTCCATCTCACATTCATAGCTGTGGTCTTCCTCTTTTCCAGCACATCCACTATTCTCCATACACGTTCAGTGTATGCTCTAATGACCCCAGGAGGTATGTTGTCATGGAAAATTTGCCCCTGAAAAAAAGCCTCTAAGGTGAAATTTTTTTTCTAATGTGTGAGAGTAAGAACTTTGGAGTGATGGATAAAATTTAAACAGCAACCCATCTTTAAGAAGACCAGCAGAGAATTTTCAGTAAACATAAACAAATACATCCAGTCTCTTCTATAAACATCTCCATTCATGCACAAAGCCTCAAAATGAGCCATACTAGGAAAAAAACTCACAGCAGGAGCATCGCTGTTCAGTTTTATTTAGACTTAACAAAATGAAAACCTGTTTGGCCAAAATAGTGTCTTTCTGAACACATGCATGTGACAGAATCAAAATCCTTTTGCTTGAATTCAGACAAATAAATTCAAAAATAAATATCTGTTACTTTACTGTAGCTAACTGAAAATACATTGAAATATTAAAGAAAGGTGAAACTATCAGGTGGAGCTGGACACGCTAATACTGAAACTCAACAGGTTTAAGCACCATTACCCTAAATTCTGAACTTTGAGTTACTCTGCAAAAGCAGTTTTATAACTCCCCTAATTCTAATGAAGGATACTCGCTGTTTTAAGAGTACTTAACAATGCTTAAAATGCAATAAAGACATGACTGAGCTCCTTAATGCATACATGATTTAAACACTTAATTCATTTTTGATTGATCAGAATTTGTTTTTGCTTAAAAATAAAGAAAAATGCTAAATACAGTGCAACTGTTAAGGTGTAGAAATATGCAGCCAAGAAGACAATTCAATGGACATTTAATGAGAATATGGATATCTGTGGTGTTATTGATTCAGTGAAAACAAACGCTGGTTTTGCAGAGCAACAAAAAGTCAATTTCAGTGGAACTGTCCTTTCAATCGTCAACTCTTTTTTTTCTCCTTTACTTTGTAAAAAAAAGTCAGATTCATGGTGTCGATGAGCAGCGGGGAGGATTTTGGTTTGATCAAATGACCTGAACAGAAAAAATAAAAGAAAAAAAAAAACAAAACTGAATTTTAAAAAAACGAAGGGAAAAAAAAAAAGCTTCTAAATTCTCTGCTGCTCAGATGCCAACAGCCTTCTTCCTCACATTGCTTCCCACTGTCTACCAGCCTCCTTTGCCTCCTTTCTTCTTCTTTTGCGGTGCTTTCTTGCGAGTGGCGCCTGAGGACGACGGTTTCTGCTGTCGTGGGGGAACTACGCCGCTGGCGGGGGCAGTAGAAGAGCCGGACGCAGACCCTGGTCTCGGTGAGGTAGGGGGGCTGCTGGCAGTCTTACTGGCATCCCTGAAGAGAGAAAAGAGCCACAGTGCAGTTAGAAGGGCCGGAAAATTATAGCGCTGAGTTTGTTTATTCAGGATCTGAGTTTCCTTCTGTGACGTGGATGAGTGAAATAAACGTTTGATTAGCAACAAAGCTTTTGTTGGACAGTGTCTCCCACCACCTCCACTTTTCATGTATTTATAAATTCAGGTAGCAGCATGATGTTTGATAAGTTTATCATCCATGTTTGAATAACTGACTTTCAACAGTGACCTGCTCAGCCTGCCATTAGGGTCCAAGTCCAGCTGGTTAACGGCGACTGAACTTTCAAAATAAGAGCAATAAGTTGCA
Organism: Diplotaxodon limnothrissa; assembly: GCF_057381915.1. Lineage (NCBI taxonomy): Eukaryota > Metazoa > Chordata > Actinopteri > Cichliformes > Cichlidae > Diplotaxodon > Diplotaxodon limnothrissa. Next base: position 9,010,701 of record NC_140597.1, on the reverse strand, counting down.
TCTGCATCTTCAGACATCCTTGGGTGGTGCAACAACAGCACAAACTTTGTTAGGATTATTAATAAATAATTTTAGCTTCTGTAAAAGAGAAACTGGAGGGCATCAAAGAGTAACCTGCTCAGTTGCTAATAGGGAAACTCAAGCTCAAGGGCTGTAAGTAGCTGGTTAATAGCAATTGAAATTTCAAAGTAAAAGTGAGGGTATGTGCAGAAAAATCTGTTGTAGATGGAGTCGTTCTCTCCCCTGTTCTGTTTTGGAGCTGCGGTAGTTCAGATGAATGGTGGCAGATGGATTTCTCCTTTAGGAGAGACTGAGAATAATTTTGTTCTCAACAACAGATGAGCCCTTCCTCCCGCAAAGCAGCTGCGGCTCTGATCTGATTTCAGAGTTCATTGGCATGAAAACAAAAGAACAATCTCAGTTGCTTTTCCTCCATTAGTGCCGTTAATAACTGGGTTTACAATTACAGGAAATTGCACCCAGGCGCCTCGGCTGGTTGTGCGTGTGACTGCGGAGTTTACTCACAGCTCTGCTGAAGCTCCTGCCGTCGCTCCCTGTGTGCCTTTTCCTATTTGATCCTTCTTCTTGCCCTTCTTCTTCCCTCTGTAGTAGGAGCGCTCCTTCATAGGAAGCCACCTCTCGGGGTCAGGGGTCACTTTGGGGTCATAGTTCTTGGGCAATTTTCCTAAAAGGAAGATGGTATGGTGTGAGTACTTTATGAGCAATAACTAGACAAAATATCTTCAACAGAGAAAACAAAAAAAAATCAGAATTATTCTCTTTTCCTAACAGTGGTTTTAATGTTTTGGCCGCTCAGTGTGCATTTGAATTTCCTACATCATTAATCAAACTCTTTTTCTCTAAGGAGAACAAAAAAGATACAATTAGATGTTTTTGCTCATTTAGAAGAAATAATTTCATGGCCTTTTGTATGTGTAAATAAAAACTTCCAGAACAGATTCAATCTAAATCTTAGCAAGTGATTGAAAGACATACCTTTCTTTTTCTTCTTCTTCTTTTTGATTTCACCATGGCTTTTAAAGAAAATAAAGGAGAAAAAAAACAAAGAAACTTGTCAATGTGTCCCTCGTTCTTTTGAATGTTTTGTTTACAACCCCCCCCCCAAAAAAAACACAACAAAACACAAAAACACAAAAACAAAAAAAATAACAAAAGTAGCCACAGAAGAGAGTAACAGACATTTACCCTTGTTCTTTGGGAGGGTTTTCTCCCACGACTTTAGCGGCTTTTTTCCTGACGTATGTGGCTCCGTGGGAATTCTCCAGCTCGTCAACGTCCACGTTGAAAGACATGGTGTCTGCAGACGGTAGGTGTTTGCTGAGCCTGTAGAAAAAAGCTAAGGATGCAACAACTGCTGACATCCAGATTACATCCTGGTCTTCCTGGGTTACATTTACTTCAATAAGGTATGGATCATTTGTAAAATTAATAAACTATTTTGTCAACATAATACCAAGCTTTGTTGAAAATGAGCTAAAGAAGGTCTTTTTTATCTTTTTTGTTTTCTCTCTGACTTCCAAGCACAAAAACATTAGTTTCCCACAGAGAAAAATAACAAATCCTCAAATTGAAGGAGCTAAAATCAGAATATATTTGATATTTTTCACAAAACAAATGTTATTTGAGAATCCAAATATGTTCCAGTTAGTAAAAAAAACAAAACAAAACCGTTTAAGCGTCCATAAGTTGTATTTAATAATATGAAAGGATACGATTTGGCTTTATCCGTGTCCACTAGAGAATATGCAGAGATGAGTTGTGCCAATGTGTGGACGTCCTTGGTGTTTTGTCTGTTTTGAGAAAAGTGATTTTTATGAAAACTGTTTGATGACATTTGAGGTATATTTTATAAAGAAATAAAACCAGCATCTGTGAGATTTAAAAAGACTTGACACATGTTGAACCAGCCGAGTGTTTAGCAGGGATTTAACTCACTTCCACAGCTGCTCCAGATCACTAATGGCTTCTTTTTTCCGTCCATACTTCAGCTTGAAATTGGCAGCTTCTCTTACAAGAGCCAAATGTGTAGCAGATCCAGGCTGTGTAGGAGAAAAGACACAGTGGGAACACGTTCACACGTCTAAAATGAAAGCTAACTGAAATCAAAATGCACACTTAAAAAGTGTTTGACCTATACACAACAGAAATTAAAGTGTAAAACAGTGGTTCAGACTTGCACAACACGAACCACCATCCGTGACACACAAACCTGTTCAGACTGGTAATGCTCAATAGCTTGTTTGAAAACATCGATGGCGCTGTCGATGTCTTCTTCATGGGAGTACATTGTTACCAGAGCTGAAACCTGAAGAGACGATGACATGGTCAAAATAAATATATGAGAGAACAAAAAACATAAAAGTCAACAATTTTGACATTAACGGGGCATTTTAATTAAGAAAAACAACAATTTAAGAAGAAAAAAAAAGTCAAAGTAGCATCTTTAGTCTTACCATCCCTGGTTTGTGCTTGAACTCTTCAATGGACCTCAGGACATCACAGGCTTTTGTCACATGACCTGAAGACCAAACCATTCATTGGATTATAACACCTAATGAGGAGCATGTATCAAAATTAAACTGCTCAAAGTTTAAAGGTAAAAAACCTTTTGAAGTTGTACTCGTTTGTTTCTTTATTAATTATTGTTGTTTCAGTACTCAGGCGATAATAATCAATGTGCGTGTTTGTTTTAGGAAGCTAGAAATATGAAATACTATCACGTCCACAGAGAAAAAAAACAGTAAGACAGAGCGGGGTGTGTGTGTTCGAATGCAGATCACTACCTTGTACTAAATAGAGTTGTGCCATTGTCAGTTTGATGCCAGACGCACTCTCTGGATTCTGATCGGAGAATTGCTGCAAAATAAAAAAAAAGAAAAGAAAAAGATCAGTTAACAGAATTAATGAAACTATTAATTACTGAAGGACAAAATACGAACATTTTCATCCAAACCCAATAGTGTTGTAAGTGTTTTAGGGCATCTTTTTTTTGTATCCCTTTTTGTATTCCCGTCTTCACAGTTAAGCATCACTTTTAACTGTGAAGACATTTTTCAGTATTTTTAAAAACCACACAACCACAGTGAAAACATTTCGTAGATGAATTCTTTTAAAAAACAAACAACAAAAAAAAAAAACTGAAAAAAGCAAATCTTTCAGTACTTTTTTCTGCTTCTATACTTTTTAACATTTTCATTGAAGGATTTTTAAAGTGCGATATTAACTATATATTCAATCAGCTTTCACCACTGTGATTTTTTAGGTTAACTGGTGCATCATTTGATCATTTTCTCATAATCAGACAAAAGGAGGAGAATGTGTATCGGTTCTCATAATAAGGAGCAGTGTGCATCATTAATACCTGGAGCAGCTCTATGGCCCTGCTGTGCTGCTTCTCTCTGCACAGCTGAGCCACCTGGATAAGGACCGGCCGTGGATGTCCTGGATTTTGAGCCTGAAGACTGGATGACAGCTTCCTGCACTGGTCAGCCTGTTAACGGGCAAAAGCACCATCGGTGTGAAAATAATTACCTATTATTAATTATTTTTCATTCCTCCTCCAATCACACCCGTACCTGATTAGTGTACATGGCCAGCAAGGCTTTGTTGAAGTCAATGGCCTGCAGCTGTTTCTTTGCCAGCTTGTACTCAACACCTTCAGCATTTGTCAGCTTCACCTTTTTCTTTGAGTCAAACACGTTTTGGTCCTGAGGAAAGAGACCGAGCCTTAGCACCAGCGTCGTGGCTGAAATTTTAGTTTTATGATCCCTGTTTAGCGTCTGAAAGTGGATTTCAGGGAGGTTCAAACCCACCTTGTTTATGGTGATGATATTGTTGGCAGTCACAGCAAGCAGCCCCACGTCAGATGGCCTGAAATTAAATCAAAGAATTAGAGCAAGCTGAAAATCTATTTAACAACTTAATGCCTGCCTCTAGATGCTTCTGAACTGTCTAAATGCATCCCCATCATCTTTTTTGAGACTAAATTTGATGCGATGATGCCACAACTCACTTGAGCTTGATGACCTGGTTGTAGAGCTGCAGAGCCTCATCTGTGCGACCCTGCAACTGCATGACGTACGCCATCTGAGAATGGATGACGGCCAGCTCCGACTGGATGTCCTCCTCAGTCATATCCTGAAAGGGACAAACAAGAAATGATGGTGATTAGCTGGAAAACGGTGAAAACTAAGTGTTACAAATACAAGATAATTATGAACAAGCTTAGCATATCAATATACATATATGGCCAAAATATGATTACAGCAAGGTTATTCCCATACAATTTTTATGTAAATAATGCATAAATGTAGAATATTTTAAGACTTAAAAGTATGTTAAGAGTGGACTAAATTTCACTAGACTTGTGACATACTTCTGGACCATCGTTTAGGTGAAATTACTAGAAGTGAAATTGAAATAGGTCTCAAAAACACTTACAGAATCATCTGCCAGCGAGACTCTGCAAAGCTCTGTCAGAAGAAATGATCAGTTTATGTCTGAGGTCATTACATCATTTTAAAAATACATCAAACACCAGCTTGATAGCAGAGACTGAATATAAACTGACCTTCTGCTTGCTGTAGTTTATTGAGGGCCTCTGTAAGCTTTCCTTGGCCAATCAGAGAACAGGTAGCATTGTAGCAGAGCTCATACGTTGACTCAGGCAGACCCAGATCTTCCTGCAAAAGGAAAACATAACATGTTCAAACATGAGTTTATTCTAGTTCTACTCAAACAGTCCGACTCCAGTTCTGTGCAACAAAGTGGAGGGAGTAAGTTTTTGATTTAAAAACTCAAATGAAAAGCTGACTGATGAACTGTGCCAATGAATGCTTACCATTGGAGCCTTCTCCCACTGACTCATTGCAGCCACCACAGCGGCGAGGTTGGTCTTCCTCTCCTCTTCGTACTCGTCCTGGGAGTTCCTGATCAGATCCGTGTAGACAGACTTGCACTCATCGTAGCGCTCCAGTCTGTACAACTGCACAAAGAAAAGAGCTGGTTCAGATTAGCAGACGTCGTCACTCTTCTCACAACAAGACGAAAATAATATCCTGTTAGAAATACACAGAAATTGCCAAGCTGACCATTTATTACAAATCTCTCATTCTCACTCACCAACCAACAAAACCCAAAACACTTGTGTTCTCAAAAGAATGTCTCACTGTAATAAATAATAATAGTAAATCATACAGACTGCATAAAGATTGTAACAAGCTGATATTCACAAATATTGGGGATAGTTTTAACAACACTGAAGTTACTTTAAGACAAACATAAATAGAGCAGTGGCGTTAAGAGGTGAAAATGCTTCGCTCTACAACCCTGATGTCTCCGTTTCAGAGAAAAATTGCTCAATTACACTTTTGCTATCTGCTTTTTTACAATGTTACTTAACAACATTTAAATGTTTTTACAATCATGTTTCAAATACAGAAGCCACATATTCAAACAGCAAGCTGTTTGCATTTATTGTATACCGTTTAATTTGAATATGATTTGTTTGCAGTTCTGATGCTAGATGATCAGATTTTAAAATGCCACATATTAACAATCAGCAGCTTTAAAGGCCTCAACACTTTCTTTTCTTCTAACTTTGCTGCTCTTTTCAACAAGTAGATGACCAATGACTGACTTCTTTAGCACAAACAGTAAATATACACTAAACTGTATAAAAAAAATGTAAAATAAATAAATAAATAAATACAGTAATATAATCTACTTCTATCAACAGCTCCCTTTAGGGATCATCTGCTTCCATCTCACCATATTCCAGCATACTCTACTGTCAGATCAACCCTCTGCATGCCCTCCTTCACTACCATCCATGAAACTTCTCTGTGGTCTTTCTCTTTTCCTCCTGCCTGGCAGCTTCTTGTTCATCATTCTTTGTCCAATATATCCACTATCCCTGCTCTGCACATGTCCACACCATCTCAGCCTTGCCTCTCTAACTCCTATCTTGGTCACTCCCAATGAAAATTTTAACATCTTCGGCTCGCTCTCCGTTCTTTTGGTCAGTGTCGCCAACATCTTCAAACCATACATCATAGAAGTCCCCACCATCTTGTGAACCTTCCCCTTCCCTCTTGCTGCTATCTTTCTGTCACAAATCACTGCAAACACTAACTCCACCCTGCCTACACTCTCTTATAAAGCTCTCTGGTGTACTGTGTGTTGCTTTGGATGACTGACAAATATTTAAACTACTCAAGATACACCTCTGCTCCTTGCGTCTTCACTGTTACATCATATATTCCGTTTTGCTTCTCTGTCTTGCTGTATTTCTGTCTTACTACAAATCAGTCTTATTTGTGAACATCAGTCCACTGAGGCTCCTGCCTGACCTCATCTGTCGACCTGCAAGTCTCTATTGCCACCTCCTTACTGTCCTCATACATGTACTACACTACCCTCACATATTTCTCTGCCGCTCTTAAAGCAAAATTCTATAGTGCCTTAAGGTCTTAACCTAGCTTCATCAACTCTTTCCTACAGCTTCCATCAACTGCATGACTACAAACAGTAATAATATAATATAATATAAGCCTCACCACTTGACCGTAAAGCTCCTTCAGCTTGTCTGTCTGCTCAGGAGCACTCTCGATGGTCTTCAGGGAGCTCTCCACTCTGTTCAGCCGGTACTCGCAGTATGCCTTCTCAAACACCACCTCACTGAGTGGAAAAAAGACCCCCATCCACCCCCGAAAAAGGGTTTAAATGTGCAACACACCATAAAGAACAAACCTTACAAGACTTTTGTACGTTTTTCTTAGAGCATGGCAGAATTGCTGTGAAACTATACACCGTTAGACACTTAAATGTCAACAGTGAACTACAGGAGTAATTTATACGTCAAGCACAGGTGAGTGACAGCGTGCCGCTTACCTGCCGAGCACCTTTGAGTGGGTGTTCATCACATTTAGCGCCTCTTTGAAGCTCCCATTCTGGATATGGCAAACCACTTTACAGTGCAGTGCCGTCACATCGTCTCTGTTTTCGTGTAAAACTGCGACAGGACAGAAAGAAAACAGCAGTGAACATCACTCGCTACGAACAAAAAAAAGATTTTGCCCTGACGCTGATGTGATTGTGCAAGGACAGAGGAGTGTAAAGCAGCCGCTTAACGTTTCCAGGACAGCCGCCTGGCTAATCATGGGTTAGCTGTCGTGGTTGGCTAGGGACACGTCAGTCATGAGACAGTGGATTTAGGGGGCTAAATATTATTTAACGATGGCTCAAAGTCACACAACAAATAGCTAATTCAGCAGGTATATATATATGTTTATTACACATCGTTAATCAGAGCTTAATACACGAAGCTCCACGGGTGTATTTAACACCCTGACTGCCGTTAGCTCAGACACATGCTAACAGCTGGTACTGCTCTGCGGGAGCAGAGGGGAAAATCCGCCGCGTGTCCGCTCTCTGGTTCCGTTTTCAGAGTCAGCCTGTATACCTACTTTTAGTAAGGGCTTTGAGGGCTCTGGTGTAGTCTCCATTCTGTCCGCAGCGGTTGACTTCGGTCCAAAGAGAAGCCACAGATACTCCTCCACTCGCCATCTCCGCTGAGTGGACGCTCTCGGTGCCGGAAACAGAATGTGTTTACATCCGGGACAGCAACAAATACGTTTATTAATTTTTAAATAATTTCTGTGCGGAATAAATGAAACGTAGTCATAAATTGGGACGCTCTTCCAATGTTAATAAAAGCCTACTATTTGGGGGGCATGTAGTTTTTAATTTCAAAATGACGCATGCAACTGACGCATTCACGGCTAACCCTACTACACGTTAAATTGAAGTGCAAACATAGTACTTTATATTAAACTACATTTATTAGCCTACACATTAAGGAAATTATATTTATGAATACTTTTGGAGGAGTTTATAGAATTCTAAAACGAACAGTTCTGCGGTGTCAGTGCTTTTAATTTGGGTGCTTTTAGGATCGTAGTGGTAATTATCGGAATTCCTACATTTGTGTCAGCATATGAAAGCAGCACGGTGGGCAGGGTAGGAGCTACGGGGAGACTCGGTTGGCTTCGGTCGGACTCGGCTACCGAGCAAAGGAGGGGGGACTGTTGTCATTCGTCCGGGCTGTGTGGCGAGCTTTTGTCCAGCAGAGATGGCCGGGATTAAAGGTAAGCAGCAGGGGATTTTCATTCCCTTCAGAAAGCTTCTGAACTCAGCCTCTGTTTATATAATTTCAACAAAATGTGCACAAGGCACGTTTGTCACGCTCAGATAAGTAACGATAGAAGGAGTTAGCGCAGGGCCAGTACTGACAGACGTTAGCATTAGCTCGGTGATGAACCTGCACTGTTTCGGTAGAGGCAACCGCAACCGCAACATAACAAAAATAACCAAACCAACTTCTGCGTTTCGTAATGAAAACAATGTAGCAGTGCAGCGTGCTGCATTCTTGCGCCACAGTTAACGCCATTCTTGTTTAATACTACAACAACGCAGAAATAACCGTAACGCTAATGCTAGCTGCGCCTTAACTTCCCACAGCCGCTGACTGATTCCAGGCAGCCGCTGGGATTTTAATAGAATTTAACCAGTGGCCGCACGGACTATGGCTGTCTGGGTTTAACGTGGACCCATGTTAGCAGGGTTTATGCTGCTAACGTAGCTGTCACACACGTGAAATCAGCTGATTCATCACATGGTAGCCCCAAATCTCCAGGGGCCCTGCAGCCACCATGAGATTAGTGATTTCCTGTGGATAATACCCTGTGCTAACACTGGGGTCCCCCTATCCTCTGCTTCTCTTGCAGCTCTCATCAGCCTTTCCTTTGGAGGGGCCATCGGCCTCATGTTCCTCATGCTTGGATGTGCCCTCCCTGTGTATGAGTAAGTATAACCATCACAGACCATGTGAGCCTAGTACTTCCTGGCACCTTTGATGATCCCGTCACAGCTTCACAGCTTTAACTATAGCTGCATTCATGACCAGATTAGCGTTCTTAGAACATCTAGAGCATAAGGACACCATATAAAACCAGGGAAGTGTGACAGAACCTGACCACTTTTAGTGGAGGAAAGCAGGATTGCATTAAATTAAGCAATTATCAGAGTTACAGGCTCTTGAAGTACATAAATGTGGGCTGGAATTTGGTACTTTTAAATTTACTTTATTTTCTCATGCCTTTTTGAACAATCATAACTTTAGGTTAAATGTGACTCACATCATCTTCACGTGTCACCCCCCTCCTAAAAAACAGAATAACAAAAAAATAGAGGTAAATTCAACATACCCAGGATATCTTTACCTTTTGTGGCTTAATTCATCCTAACATTGCCAATCAGATGTAGTGGTCATATGAAGCTGTTTGATGATTAAATAATCCTGGTTTTTCAGGTCTATGAATGTACACTGGCAACAAACAGAGAAAATGATCCTAGTGGAGAAGAGTGAAGAGGTTAAACATATGATGTATGTGATAGGAAAAGTGCTGTGTTAATGTGTTCATGTGGCTTTTAGTGTAAGTGCAGTTAGTGGTTTGTTAGACTGGAGAAACTCTACACATGCAGTCTGTGTAAAGATAAGAAGGTAAACTGGAAAAAAAAAATGTTGCACAATTGTTTCGGGATGGGAAGATGTTGTAATAAAACTGTATCATTTTCATTAAATTGATGTGCTGCTTAGATGTTTCCCGATGGTGTTCAGGACAGTTTTAGTCTTATTCTTGAAGCTGGAATCTTGATGGTATTAAATGTTCGAAAGGTGCGATTTAAACCAGTAAGTAGGCTGATTTACTGATGCTTTTATAAAAGTAAGGCTGTTCAGTTTTGAAATCACATTTAGTTTGGCCATTAATGAGAAATGGTTATTTGTTAGAATTACTCACACTCTGGAAAAACAGTGGCTTTATTTAAAAGTACAAGCTTACTTTTTGCCATCAACGTTAATTATAATTCACCTTAATAAGATAAATAATTAATTAAATATATGTGAACTGAACTAAACCTGTAGAAAAAAATAAATAAGCATCTATCTCAGCTATATTGTTATAATAATCTGTGTATTATAATTTTAAGTGATGTGTAATTGCACAGCCATAGTACAAAGCCTGTTTTAGAATTATAGCACTTTATATACACTTTTAGGTTAATAGAAGTTCTTGCAGTTTGCAGGATAATTATACTCTTTACTTACAAGACAACCTGATCAGTTTTGTGTGTGTGCACACCATCACACCTCTTGGTTATTATTCTAATGAGTGCAGACAGTTTCTCGTTTGCTGTATGTGGGATGAGCAACAGCAACATATTTGGCCTTTTTTCATCTAATTTGCATTTCAGCCATTGTATTTACAGTAAATAACAGCTTCACTTCAGCATAATGCGTATTTATCAGCCTATAAGTGACAAGAAAATGCGTAATTCCTTGGATATATATATATATATAGCACAATGTTTTCCACACAGTTTTATTTTTACAGTTTTATTTTTTTTGTTCGTTTTTCATCAGTGAAATATCTCCCCAGGTACAGAGCTTTCACGCAACTGTATAATAATCTAGCTCTTTGAGATTCTTGTCAAATTACATGCTAGTGTTAAAAACAATATAGATGGATATGTTTTTTGCAGGCCTGCATCTGATCTGTATTCAAATCTAGAGGTTACAGAAACGTAGCTCCTGCCTTATGAAAGAAACCCCTTAAGTTGGCGTGTGGAGTGCTCAGCAGCGATTCCTTCTTTATCCTTCGATTCACTTCACTGCATCCTTTGTCATCATAGCATGTGGGTGTTTATGCCCCCTGTTTCTCTCGCTTTTTCGCCTCTCTGCAGCAAATACTGGCCTTTGTTCCTGCTCTTTTTCTACATCCTCTCTCCCATCCCTTACTGCATCTCGCGGAGAGTGGTCGATGACACAGACTCGGCCAGTAACGCCTGCAAAGAGCTGGCCATCTTCCTCACGACGGGCATCGTCATCTCAGCTTTCGGCCTGCCAATCGTCTTTGCAAGAGCTGAAGTAGTAAGTAACTGAAACCTGTTAATTCAGCGTGTACTGCATGGTTATTTAAGCAGTGGTTCCCAAACCAAGGGTCTGGATCCTCTGCGTTGGGCTTACTTTAAATGTTCTGACTTTTGTCTATATAAAGTACACACAACTATATAAGGGCTTAGTTTTAAGATAAGCTAAAAGCAACAGCAACCAAAACATGAAAAAAAAGTGCCTTGCTCAATAAAATAAATACAATGACATAAAACAAGATGGCTAAAAAAAGCTATACAAAAGTATCACAGAAGTATGGAAAAATGGCGAAAGCAGAAGAGCTCAGTTAATCAAAAATCTAAGTGTAAAACAATAAAGAGCTAAACTCTGACAGATAACTGCAAGTATAGTGTTGTGAGGTCATAGACTTCCTGTATCTTTCAGTATTTACGCCCAATGAAAGTGACAGTTTCATTGTGTGGTCAGCCAGCAGGGCCAATTATAAACAGATTATATTCACCACCAGCAAGTGATAAATGACTGCAAAGGTGCTGTAAACAGCATCCAGTGTTTCAAATGATTATCAGTTGTGCAGATAAATGCAGAGGTTCTGCATTTCTCTATGAGCGACATGCATGCAAGCACATCATTTCTTAGGACATTTTAGGTAGAGTGCTGGAGCTCAGTCATTAGTTTGAGGAAGTCTGATTTGACTTTCTGGTCCTTAGCAGTCTCTGTAGTTTCTCCAGCCATCCAAAAAAAAGATAGTAGACTATATTATATGCAGTTTGCTTTAAAGCATTCATGACACAGCTTGTTGCAAAGAAAGAAAAAAAGATTATAACCATTTTTGGGTTATTTTGGTTTTAAACTGGCTGAAAGCAGCCAGCAAAGGGGCCTAAATAACATAATCAGTTGAATTAATTAAAAGAACAGTAACGTATGCTATGAAATGATCAGGGTGCACAACAGCATATATAGTCTTTAATCTGATTTTTAAATATGATTTCTTAGTTAATGTTAAGGGGCGATCGTGGCTCTAAGAGTTGGCAGTTCGTCTTGTAACTGGAAGGTTGCTGGTTCGAGCCCCGACGTTGTGTCCTTGGGCAAGACACTTCACCTACCGCCTACTGGTGATGGCCAGAGGGGCCGATGGCGCGATATGGCAGCCTCACTTCTGTCAGTCTGCCCCAGGGAAGCTGTGGCTACAACCATAGCTTGCCTCCACCAGTGTGTGAATGTGAGAGTGAATGAATAGTGGAACTGTATAGCGCTTTGAGGGCCCTGAAAGCGCTATATAAATGCAATCCATTATTATTATTATTATTATTATTATTACTGCACCAACTGATAGGACAATTTAGCAACTGCTAAATACTGCTTGTCAACGAGTCACCGCCTTGTTTCGTAAAAGGTGGAAAAAAGTGCAACAAGGGTGTGTGAACGATTGTCTAACTTTTTTTTTTTTTTTTTTTTTTTTTTTTTTTTTTTTTTCTAAATGACATCAGAAACAGCAGTATGCGACATTACGTGATGGCAGAGCTTCAGTTCATCCTTTGTCATTTTTTTTTTTTTTTTTTTTTTTTTTTTAATAAATAGGACAGGGGGAATGAATGAGAGAAAGAGGGGGAGAGAAAGAAAGAAAACCAAAGGGGAGAAGAGACGGTGAGAAGGGGGGGGAAGAGAGAGAAAAAAAAAAAAGAACTCCTGGGTCACCTGTATGGAGAAAAAAAAAAAAACAAACAAAAAAAACAAACAGAGGAGACAGCAAACAACAAAGAGCAACATAATAATAGAGAAAACAAAGCACCATCACAATAAACTAGCTAGTCATAGATATCAATATTTACTAAATAATACACGATATTGTGCAGCACGCAAGATAGACAGCGCACAGTGTGCTTTGAGGCAGCAGCCAAGAAAGCTTTAGTCCGCGTCTGTGAATACCCATGTGTGCATACCTGTGTGGATCAGCATGCTTGCATTCCAAAGGTTTCTCCATGTAACTTTAACTGTCAGTTCCTTTTTGTCCAACTCTGAAAAAGTACTTTGCATGTTAATGATTTAGAGCTGAATTCTACAAAAAGCAGGTCTTTAAATCAGCAAAATAAAATGTCTCAGTTACCCAAATAAGCTCTGTAGCATTCAGCATTCACCTGAATTTCCTTTATCACTTTACAGATTGCCTGGGGAGCATGTGCGCTTGTGCTAACAGGTAACGTAGTCATCTTTGGAACGATCCTGGGCTTCTTCCTGGTCTTTGGATCCAACGATGACTTCAGTTGGCAGCAGTGGTAAAACGGCAGCTGGAGGGGACCTTAGTCTGAACTGTTTTTATTAGCGTTACAATTATTATTATTATTATTATTATTATTATTATTACTACTACTGTTATGGTATTACCGTTCTTGGTTCTTGTTGTTATTTATATGATGACCGCCCATCCATAGACTCACATCAAACCAGTGCAATACTTTTTTTTTGTTTTGTTTTTTTTACCACTCACATCATGCTGAACTGACACAAGTGAGATGGAAAATGCTGACTTTCAGTTGGATTTTTTCCCATTTTTAAGTTTCACTCTTTCTGACTTTGTGCTGTGAGTCTTTGTTTTCCATCTTTTTGTATGTGTCCACTTTTATTTAAAGGATTACAAGCTGGTGAACAACTTTTACAGTGTAGTATCTTTGAAGATGTGTTAAAAAGATTTCAAAATGAATGACCAAAAGGATACGGTCAGTAATGTCTGGCCTTCTTTTTGCAATTAAAAACACTGGAAGGAGCTTCTTCTTTGTGAAATTAATGTAAGTCAGCTGGAAATTGAGGAAAAATCTGCACAATATGAGCCAAAATTTCATCAGACACGTCTCTGTTTCATACAGGTCTTACTGGATTTGAGTGTCAACAGTTCAGCTGATATAATGCAGGCTTTTCTCAGCTTTCAGTCAGTAAAATGTGAACAACACTAAGCTTGAGTGTTCTTGTGAAAGCAGCAGGCTGTTATTGCCACCAACAGTACCTAACATGTGAACTCCATTATGTGTAAATGTGATATAAATTTTTCTCATGACACAAAGTGAGGAGGTGGTGTTCAGGAGCAGTGTGCAAGGATTCATTTTAAACTCCCTCTCTATCACACCAGAGATCAAATTAAACTGACTTAGTGATTTCCCAGGTGCAAACATGGCGGGCTGCTTATTCACCAGGTTTTTCTGCATCCAATTGGCTCGTATTCCAGTTTGTGTGAGTTAGCGTTTTTCTGTTAGGTCAAGAAAGCATGCAAAGCCAGTAGCAGCCGCCAGCTAGCATTGGATTAGCTCAAGGACAGCAGCCTTGTTGGAAACTCGGCCAAGCTACCCTAAGAGCCAGGCTACTTATAACTGAGGCCCAGTCAGTCATTTAACAGCCTTTAAGCTTTTGAACGCGACTCCCTCAAAGTGAAAGAATCCAGTGACTTTGCTCTGCATTCCAGCTCTGGCACATACTGTATTTCCTCACACCAGCAAAACAAAAAAAGAACAAAAAAACACACCGTATGATTAAAGTTTGAAAGTACTGGGTCGTGTAAAAAAAGTCTGCATGCTGGTTTATGTAATCTGCTGCAGCTTCTTGATAATCAGGGCCTGCAGTCAGTCAGGTGCAGCGCCTCAGACTGCTGTTACATTTAAACTGCATTAGTAGTGACTAAACAAAGAGTAAAGCAAATGCTACCCTGTAAAGAACTGCAGTGACTAATGGAGCTTCAGGTGTGTTTTGTTGCTTTCTTTGGGTTTTTTCTTTTTGGTTTTTTTGTTGTTTTTTTGTAGATGGCACTGTTTGAAAATCTCTGAGTTTCTCCAGCCATTACAAGAATCCAATGTTTTGTTTCCATGCAAATTTCCAGTGGACATCTTCACACGTTTTGGCCGTCAATCAGTTTAATTTCCATATTTAAATCGTATTTTTAGGGTTTTAGAAGCACACATCCAGCAAATAAAACAGAAACAGTCCTACAGGAATTGTTTAGCATTTTGGTGAACTCGCTCACATGTCTTGCATATGAAGCTAGACGTGATTGATTGCTTATCATAAGAACTTTCACAGGAGGACATCTGGGCTCTGAAAGAAAACCAAGCCTGTCAACAAGTCCAAAGTTCAACATTAATCAGAATTTACTGAATTTGTTTTAATCCATACAACTAAAGTTTAAAGCTATTTGTGATTTTAGAGTTAGTTTTTGAGCTCTAACTACTCTTTGTTAAGAAATATTGGTAATTTTGTATTTTAGTTTAATTTCCCTTTACTTACAATTTAAAAAGTAAACTTTAGGTATTTTAGCAGAGCTGTATTATAGCTGTGTACCCCTTTGTTCCAGTCTTTAATGGTCAATTAATTAGATCTGTATTTGAGCTTTGTCAAATCAGACTTCGAGTATGACTCTTACAGTATTTCCTGCATTAGTCAAAGACCATCCAAGAAAATCATTAGGAACCATTTGAGTGACCCTCTGGCTGAAATATATGGGCTGACTGACCTTTGCTGGGTTAATTTGAACTTGTGATCACAGAGCTCATATTTCCGGCCTTCGTTCAGCCCTACGAAAGATACAAATATTTTTAAAAGCAACACATTGACGGCAGATTTTTGTTTTATGTTAAAAACATGCTTTAAAATGTACTACTGACATGATTTGTGCGTATCACGATGTAATCCCATGAACGAATCCTCTGGTGGTAGTCTGTGAGCCTGTCTGTGGTTCAGACAAGCAGGGTAACTCTGCGTGGTGTTTCTGGGACGTGCGCATCTGTATGACACGTTTAGCTAAACGTGTTCTAAATGTTCTCAGATTTTCTGTTTTGTAGTCTGCCGTTAATTCTGAACTGTCAGTCTGGCGTGAAGATGTGGGATTATTCTTAGGTTTCTCTCACAGATCTTTGAAGGATGTTGTATTTATTTATTTGACTGAATGCTTTGTGTCAAGGTTCAACGCCATTTTCTATCTCAATTGTTATGTTGAAGATGAGGAAGTCAGCATGGTGGTTTCTTTTTTTTTAATAAACGCCATTTTTGAAAGTCTTCTTCATTTGAATGACTACAGATGCACTTAGCACAACTGTATCAGGTGGAGAGATGCTGATTTGTCTTCAGAGGGAATAACTGAGTGAGTTAGTGATGCTGTTAAGAGACGCTCATGAGTGTGAGAGGGAAAAAAACAGCGAAAACGTCTCATAAACCCTCTGTAGGTTGCAAGAATAGTATTCTGATATGCTTAACATTTCCATAGTTATTTTTTAAAGACACAGAAACACGGACTCCGATGTCTTCCAGTGTCTTATTTTTGTCTAACCTACTGCACAAAATCCCCCAAATATCCAGTTCACTCTTGTGTAAAATAATAAAAAGAAGAAAGGTGTCACTCCTCAGAAGTTTGGTAAATATCTCCTGCTTGCTTTAATAACTTATCAAAAAAAATCTCCCAGTTAATTTTCTAGCTCTGCAGTTATGAACACAAATTTTGATAGTGGCAGAACTTTTTGTTTCACTTTCACTTTTTATTCAGATGCATTCAGATAATCAAATCCTGATTGATGGCGATCCATGCGTGGTTATCAGTGCTCCACATTGATCACTTTGTTCTTCTCCTGCCTTTTTAGGCCTGATTGTAGATCCAAAATGGAGATCTCTGAGCCTCATAGCTATCTGCTACATTTGCTTTGGGACATGGTTCTCCATTATGGTGGAAAATGTGCAGATTGTCACCAGAAAAAGCAAACTAAATAAATAATAGTACCAGTTAATTAATTAAAATATCAACTTATTTTGATTATGTTTTTTAAAATAATTTCAATATTTTATTATTTATTATTTTCGTGTTCCTTTGCTGGGCTTGTAACAAGCTTTGCGGCTGTCTTCATTTTAAATATCCATGAATGTAAACCTAATCCAAAAAATGTCTTCGATTGTACACACAGGGGAGTGGCTCTTAGAGGCAGTGTGTCCCCCTCTGGTGGCAGAAAAACTGGACCACAGGTTCGAGAGCGAACCACAGTCCCCTCTCGAGGTGTCCAGCTCTATTATATAAAGCAGGAGAAAGGATTTAGGAAAATAAAGACAAAGCGTCTCCTTTATGAGCACCAATGCGCCGTGGCCTCACACCGCTGAAGGTAAATTTGTCCTAAAAAGTTCAAGACTTCCTGTACATGACCTCAAATAAATGGAAAAGCTGTGTATCACTTACAGAGAAGGCTTTTCCATGTTGTTTGTAAAGTAAATAACAGTCAGTGACCTGAACACGCTCACCTTCACCAAGGCTGCACAGTCCTCTGGATTTTTTTACTTGCTAGCAACAAAATACTGAAAACATAGTGAGCTCATCTCCATGGCAATATATCAAACCTAAACCAACACATAGACACTTTAACAGAATACATTTGATAAAGTTCTAGATTTTAATGCACATTCATGGGATTTTCCTTTATTAAACCTCTTATGCAGTCATATATAATAAAGCACTAACCTGAGGCTGCTGCCATAAAGACTCCTGTCTGCTAGATACAACATGCCCAACCTCTTCAGCTCAGCCACTGCCTCGGGGGAGAACTTCACAACACAATTTGCATATAAAATAAGATCAGCCTTTTACTTTGTGCATGATGCAAACTTTAGTTTTCCCTCTTTATTCAAGTAGCAGGCCAGATGGCAAGAAAATCCACAGAGAGACACCGCAGCAGCACTCGCTTCCATGTTGTGACAACAGCAGCTTGTTTTAATGCTGAAACCTGCCCCTTGTAGGTGTGCACCAGGTAGGAGTCCTCTTTAAGACCTTCAGGTAAGGTTAAATATTGCGGGAAATGTGCACGCTATGTCCTCTCAGACCATGTGGGACACACCCGCCCTGCCCCGAGGATCATGGGAAGGCGGTTTTAGGTCTTTCAGGGAGCAGATGAGACACAGATGATCATGAGGCGGTTTTTCCGAGCACACCGGGACGAGGACTTCAGTCAGATCCAGTATCTGACGGCCAAGTGCACCCGCCTAGCTCATGACAAAGGTAAGTCACAAAGGTCAAGACGGGTTCAGCTGACTGTTAATCTCTTATCTACATGAAAACTGCTAGTTTACTACAAGGGAAAAAAAACCCTCTTCTCCCTTCAGGAAGGTTATAATGTTGAGTCCACTGAGGCGTTCAGATTATAGTCAAGTAGTAGATCAGATGAGCACCACACAATGTCTATACAGCTAACAGTTTAAATAAGATGGAAATTAATATTTAAAATGTCATCAGAACTGCAGAAAGTGCTCCCATCCTTTTCTTTAGTCAAAGTATTGCTGGCTTTATTATCATGCTTTGCTACAAGTCAAAGTCCTGCACAGAAAAAGTTGCTTAGTATAATTATGTGACTGTTGAAAATGGAAGTGCTGCTGCTTACTTATAGATTCATGAGTTTTTAAAGATTGCTTTGTTTGTAAAAATAGTAAAGGTAATAAACAAATGCCCGTCACAAATGTCCATAGTTAGACTTTACTAATAAATCTGAAAAATAAAGTAATAATAATTTGAAAAATGTCTTGGAAAAAAAGAAAGAAAAACTACATGAAACATGGCAAACATGTTTCAAAATATAAATTGATTAGCTTCAGTTTAGCTTAATTTCTAAACTTAATTTAGCTCAGTTTATAAAATGTATTAATTTTATTTTACACTATGATAAAGAGCATATGCTGAATGCATATTAATACATTCTGCATTCCATGTATAGGAACAGTCTGACCTGCTGTTTCATCTATTTATATGTAAATATCTCTTTATGTGCTGTTGCATTGTGTGTGTGCATTGGAATCCACTTGACCCAGGGTCAAATTTCCTGAATGGAAAAACACGCTTGCCAAATAAACATCAAATTCAATCGAAGGTCACAGGTTTGTTAGAAGAACCACACATGTTTTGCGTGAAAAGAAATACTTTCATCTTTACGCTGTCAAGTAAAATGTGACGAACTAAAACACTGATCTTTAATGAAAACAGGCTTTATTGCAGGGTCGCTGCATTAGTTTGAGCCCGGTGTTCTTAATAAACAGAAAACAAAGTGCATGTTTCCTGCAGCAGATTACACTTTAACAGAATCAACTTTATAGTCATTGTGCAACAGTTTCCAAGTCAATGCAGTCACAGTTACAGGGTATCTGACTAGAGCAAAGTTTATTTACAGAAATTTCTGGTAGTTTTTTTTAACATGTAATATAACTACAGTTTGTATTATCTGTTTTTATTGCAATCTGGGTCAGTGTTGATCTACTTAAAGCCCATACTGAGTTACAATGCACATTTACCTCTGTAATAAGATGTAAGAGTAGCGAGTGGTGACAGTGGTGTTATCTACTTTTTTAATTCAATTAAATTCCATGTTTAATTAAAATTTTATTCCATGTTATAAAATTAAAAAATATTGTAACAGGCTAAATCCTACATTAGTACTGATGTTAGTACTTGAGAGCCTTTCTGGTTGTGTGTTTATTGTTTTGGTATCATAAGGATTTAGAGCTGTACTGACATAAAAACTTAACAATGTAACTAAGTATATTTACTCAAGTACTGTATTATAGAAAAATATACTATAGAAAAAAATCAGAATGTAAGTATTATACTCTACAAAATTGTGCTACATTACAACTTTTTACTCCTTAATTAAACATATCACACACAAAAATAAGTACAAGCAAAACTAAAACAATCAGTGGTTAAAGTTCACATCTTAACTTTGTTTTTAAATTTTATTTATTTATATTCATTTATTCTTTAAGAAAATGTTAATCCTGAATAAAAAATAATTTGTTGCAGCAAAAACAATTATTGAGCAGCTACATCAATAAAACTACAACAATTCAGAGTTTACTTACTTAATGGTTTAAATATAGAACTTTTAAATAACTGAGCTAATTAAGTATAACTGACGGAATCGGTATTTTTAAGTATCAAAAGTAGTCTATGCAGTAGATTTTCTGCTTGGTAAAACTGATGTATCAGTTTTTAAGCAGAATTTATTTATTACATTAAGTGCATTAAGTATTATAATAGACATACTGGCAACTGTTATACAAACTACAGAGAAGTTCTGATACACTGTTCATATTTTATTTTTAAAATATGATTTATTTTTTAGTTAACTTACTTTTTTATTTTTTTCCCGCACTAATCAGTTAATGAAATGAAACCATCAGTGATTAATGTCTTTGGAGTGATAAATGTCTGCAGTACAAAATTGACTGTTTAACATTAAGTATTTAAGTAAAGTCAGCCACACAGTTACATCTAATGTGCTCAGTTTAACTAACTCTTCTTGGTTTTGTGGCCTCAGCGGTGTTGGACAGAGAGTTTCTGGTGTCCCGAGAGAGGGAGAGAAGGCTGCAGAATGATCTGGAAGCTGTGACCGCCCAACTCCTCAAGCAAGACCAGCTCAATATGGACCTCAGGATGAACCAGACCCAACTCATCAGCAGGATCCAGCAGCAGCAGGTGGACCGATTATGACTTATCTTTTACATGTAGACAGAACAAGGCTGTCTGCTATAAATGTTACATTTATATATTCAACATAGATCAAATAGAGTAAGTTGCTAATAATTTACTAATAAATACACCGTAAAGTTTTACCTTCACATCTTACTTGCACAAAGCTCTGAGGTATTCGCTTTTAGTTGAATCTGTAATCACTGCCACTTCCCAATAGTTCTTGCTCATTCATACGCTACTCATTTTACAGTAGAAGTGGAAATAAATTACATTTTGCAGGATGTAAGTATTTGTTGGATTGTATTTGTTACTTGGTTGAAATTTAAACTGTCACTGAGTGTTGCTGCTGAGTGACATCTGTGTATATCTATAGATTTTCTTATTGGTTGGTTTCTGTACAGAAATCTCTCTCTTTTAAATATATTGCTTCTAGTTTAAGTCTAGTTTAAATCATTTAAACTAGACTTAAACTAGTTTAAATATTCTTAAGAAGTAGTGGATAAATACAGCTTATGAAATGAATAGGAAACTTTCCATTTATCCACATAATCTGTACCTCTGACATCAACAAATCAGCTCATCTTTGCTGTCTGTTAGTTACAGTGGAATTAAGTTTACAGTAAATGTGTTTGCACATGGAAAATGCTGATGTTTTGGCATTGGTTACTTACAAACTGCATAAGTATGAGCTACAAGAAGTAAGAGTTTTGAACCACAGAGACATTTCACTGAACTAAAGAAATCTAATGAGCATCAAAACAGCTTTCTTGTCATATTAATTTCCCTGGAACTTCTAAAATTAGGTTAAAGTTGTTTCAGCAGCTTATCAAAGTGGTCAGAAGGATTATTTTTCATGCTTTTAGAGACACAAGTCATTTTTCAGCAGGGCACAGCTCAGCATTTATCCTGTGTCCTACTTTAAGGTTGCACAGTAACAAATTATCAGGCCTCTTAGAGACATCAGTGGTATTTATTACAGTTTTGGAGAGCTTGACTCCTTCACTTTCCCCTCAAAGACAGTATCAGGTTTAGGCTTGTCCCAAACTCTTTGACCTAAAGGTGTGTCTGATATCACTTATGCAGACTGTATTGGAGCATAGCATGTCTCCAGTGAGATTTGAAAAGGATAGGAAGTGCTGAAGTGTTCACGTGAGCACATCTGCAGTATTCTCAGTATGTCCGTATCTTCCCCGCAGGACCTGGTGAACTTGCTTCGGCAGCGCGTGGTCCTGCTAGTGGAGGCGAGCTCCTGGGATGCAGAGCTACTGCGGCAGGTCGGCGCAGAGCTGCTTTGCCTGCAGAGCTCTGAGGTGAAGCTGGAGAGCCTGGTGGAGGAGCTGCAGGCTGAGGCCCAACACAGAACTGAGGTGGCAGAAAATCTCCAGACAGAGCTGTACGCTGAGGCCCAGCACAGAGCTACACTCACTGAGAGCCTCCACGCAGAGCTGCGCAGGTAAATCTTCAGTCTCTCCAGTATGACAAAACACGGAATCATGTTTTCTTTCTTTACTTTACACAGCACAATTTGGTTTACGTTTACTTAGAAAAACTTGCAGAGGTAAGCCGCAAAACACACAATGAGTTCATGTAATATAGGAATACATTTTTTTAACTTTAAGTTAATACTCTGACATGCTCCAAAACAGACGCACATTTAGACAGTGGAGGGGTTCGGAGACATGAAAGCATCTCCTTATGTTTGATGAAGACAGTAGTTTTGCATCTTTTTCACGTTGTTACATTTTCTTTGTGCCATTTTTATATTATATTAAGGTATCTTTGTATTAACTTTTAAATCTCTTTGTGGCCAGTTTGCATCTCCTGTGGTAGTTTTGCATCTCTCTGTAACTGACACCAGCTAGTTCTGAAACAATTTATACGTTTTGTGTCTCTTTGTGGTCATTTTGTTGCTCTTTGTAATTGTTTCAAAACTCTTTGTTGTTATTTTTAATAGAAATCTTGGATTACTTTTTAACTTTATTTTCTTTTTGTGGTTGTCTGGAGTCATTTTTGCCATTTTTAACATACTAACATTTGACTTTAGATGTAAGAGGCTCAGGACCTCTACTCTGGGCTTTAAAGCCGTCATTATAATGCTGTGTTCTTACTTCGTATTCTACACAAAAAAAATGGACTAATCCACTAATTACTGTGGGTGGCACAGTGGTACAGTGGTTAGCACTGTCACCTCACAGCAAGAAGAGTTTTAAACCCCGTCTGGGACCTTTCTGTGTACAGTTTCCATTTTTTAAAAATTGCATAGCTCTGGAGAAACTAAAATAGCCGCCTGTCCTCTGTATTGCTGAATTGTTAATGACTTGATTAAAACCTTATCGACATTAAAACATACACAATGAACATTAACCCAGATAAGGCTGCAGACAGAAAAAGAAAAAACATTAAAAC
The DNA here is from genome assembly GCF_057381915.1 of Diplotaxodon limnothrissa. NCBI lineage: Eukaryota > Metazoa > Chordata > Actinopteri > Cichliformes > Cichlidae > Diplotaxodon > Diplotaxodon limnothrissa. The sequence goes on along the minus strand of NC_140597.1, from coordinate 8,987,833 downwards.
GGTTGACTTTTGATTACCATCTTGTGGAAACTGAAGCCAAGTAAAGCTGTCACGGGCTGCCCGGCACAGAGAAGAAAATTGTCTCAGACTGTTGTTTCAAGGCTGAACAAAAACATCGAGTCTGGACCCGCGACTTTAAATCAGCTGAAAAGTCCTCCGAGCAGCGGCGAGCTTCAGTCTGCTGACGTTAAATCCCTGCAGAGTGTCGGCTTAGTGTCAGAGTTTGTTATCACATTATGACTCCAGAAATGCAGATGAAAGAAATTTGGGCGTTCGCAGAGAGCAAAATATTTACCCTAAAACTTTTATCAAGACCAACATGTTTCCTTATCTGATGGCTACAAAGAAATGAATAAATGGAGTGTGAAAAAACAAAATACATCTAAGCACACTACGATAAGAGTGAGTATTTTAGTTACTTTAGTAATGTAAATTTTAAGTATGAGTGTTTATCTTACAGTAAACTTTACATTGATGAAAGATCAAATAAAGATACTAAAATTAAACTGGCTACAAGCAGAGTTTAATGAGCTGACACAGGTAAATAAGACATTTTTCTAATTGTCATCAACAGTAAGACAGTGGAGCTGGAAAGGCTAGAAGAAACTAACAGGATGCTGACAGAAGAGCTGACAGATCTCCGCAGAACTTATCAGAAGGAGGTGAGAAGGAAGAGTTTAGGAGTGACGTGGGTCAAAGCTCAGAGTTTACTGCATATAAATTCGAAACAAAAGGCTGAAGGTGTAATATTTGTGGTGCAAAGACTCTGAAAAGTGTCTCTGAAAAGTCATGCAGAGACTGTATACAAAGGATGGACACAGCCACTGTGTTGTGAGGTCCTGTTTTGAACCATCGACTTTTTCAGGGTGGTCATCTTCATTCTTTGAAAGTAGATATCACAGGTGAGGGGGCAGTGAGGGGAAGCTGCACACTCATGACGTTAGTAACACTCAACAAGCTACTCATACTTTCCAAAACCTTCCATACTTTTAGTTCTCTTTATTGTGTAGCAGTTTACACATTTGCCAAATCTCTTTGGGGTTTGCGTCAGGAGGGGAATCTGCTGTAAGAAATCTGGATACAGTACGTTTTATTGAAATCGCTGGTAAATGTGCAGGTCTATATTTTGAATGTAAAACTATTTTAAAAGTAGTCGGCACCAGCCTGAGCTCCTTTGGTAATTTGTTCCACATTTGAGCAGCTTCACCATGTTTTTGATGAGTAGTTCAGGATGAGCCAAGCGGAGAGAGCTGCAGTGTTTGCACTGCGTCTGGAGATCTGATACGCGTCCTTACTGATGATTAGGATTTATGGAAAAAGCAAAAGTATTTTAAAATGATTCTCTGCTGTGATCTGAGAACTGTTAGATAAACACTGCTGAAGAAACAAACTCATATCAGGCCTCTGAAGCAATAAAGTAAATACTGCTGTCGGTAAAAGCAAACTGTCCATAGCATCATAACAAAAAGTACACAGTGCTTTATTAAACTGATTGAATTTAAATAAAATAATAAAGGAGGCAAGAAGTTTCCTGTGTGAAACTGTCCATGTGTTTGGACATTGTTGAGTGTGATCTTGCTTGGTATGCGCAAAGCCACAGGTTCAAATCGTGAATAAGCTCACTCTGATGTTATAAAGATGCTGGACCCACGCGGCAAGAATTTTAATTACGTTAACATTTATTTAACAAAGTCAAACATTTCTGGCTTAAACAAGAAACTGCAAGACAATAAAAAAAGAACGTTGAGAGGCTCATGGGTTTTGTCAGTTATGTTGATTGTTTGTTTTTAATGATCTTCAGATAGTGTGTCACTTCGACTTATGAGATAGCCTTACTGCATTTCCTTTCATAAAGGATGAGCCAGTGTGTCTTGTGGTAAAGCAGGTAATAAAGGAAGCATCAGAGCAACATTCCTTAGTATGTATATACTCTGACCAGCTCTTATTATGGCTGCTACGCAGATACTCATGGGTCACTTCATTCAATTAGGAAAATTCATAAGCAAAATTGACTATAAACTGCACATCGAGCAAGTAAAGTAATTTCCTTATTGAGGTAAGAGCAGTCAAGCATTTGTACCTGAAAGGTGCAGCATGCAGGCAAAACAAGGAGGGCTCAGGACTATCACATATAACATCAAAATCCTCTATTCTTGGACCCTGAAAAGAACCACCCTCTAAAACAACCTATTAGCTGTACATGATGGGAGAAATCTCAGCAGAAGCACCGGGGGAGACATCCCTTCATCAAGACAAATGCTGCTGGAAAAGAAAAAAAGTGTAAAATGCAAGACTTTGGCTAATGAGGAGGTTCAATAAAATCATCAGTTTAGTGATTGCAGTGCTGATTTTGTCCAGCAGATGTCAGGATCAGACACTTATTTAAACACTGCTTTGGCCTTTTTTTGGGGTTGAAACACAAATAAAACTGTTGATGAGTGACAGAGCTTTAATGAATTTGCCGTGAACGGGGATTATTTCTCTGTAGCCGGCTCCTCCAATCAGAAGTAATGGATTAACACTGTTTGTGCGGTCTCAGGTTAGTTCAGGTCAGTGTGGCAGAGTGCCAGCTGTGAATAATGATCTGCCGCTGGATTCCGAAAACCTCACGGTTCAAATTTATGTACTGTGTCCAAATTTTAAAAACTACAACCACCCAAGTGAGAGCACTAATTCAGATGTTGCATTAGGTCTGCATTGGTGTGTGTCGGTGTGTTGGGTCCAGGCATTAGCGGAACATTCCTCATTTATTTACACTCGGCTTCAAAGACTCACTCCCGCATTGGCGTCTGCTTCATCCAGTCCATCAAACAGCAAACAATCCAGGTCTACAATTATCTTTCCTTTGAGACATCTCCACAAGGCCAAGAGAAGAGAACAACAGACTGCAGAGTCAGTGAGAAACTTCATGAGAACAATTATTTGCAGGGGATAAGGCCTGTAAATTATTGTGAAAGGCCTGGGAGCAGAAGATTAAGTCTGACTCCACTGGACCCGCTCATCTTTCCACATGACATGTCGTCTTTTCCTGATTTATATTTACACGCCCACATCATAATTTTCTAATTTTGTTGTCTTGGTCACATCCTGGTTTTGGGAGAAATATATTTATTTATTTGTATTTTTTTTTTTTTTTGAGGTGAGGGAACTGCAGCAGGAAAATGAGGGAAGCCTGAGGAAACTTCAGGAGACAGCAGAGCAGTTCGAGTGGCTTTGTCAGCAACAGCGTTACTGGATGTCTTGTGTGAAGAGGTGAGTAGGGTTCTTTTTTTGTTTTGCTTTGTTTTTAAATATATCTCAGCTGTGTGTACCAAAAAACATAACAGGATCAGATTTTAAAGTCTTTATTGTCTGCACACATGCTCAAAGTTGATGTAAACGAAACCCTGAAAACCCCTTCTTAATATAAATAATGTGGTTCTGCATAGAAAATACATTTGTAAATGATTATTGGAAAGGAGACTTATCTACTTGCGTTTTTATCTAGCTGGAAGTGAGTAAAGTTCTGATTTCTTATAATATACAAAGCATCTACCAGAGTTAATGCATGTCAAATGTGATTAAAATAAACAAGCAAACTATTCCAGTTGTTTAACTGACTGTCATTTACTCAAACACAATTATTTTTTATTTGTATAGAAATACTTGATTTATTCTAAACAGTGATTAAAGGTACTATTTGCAATTACCTTCTGCAAATGTCATTAAACATTTCACCACAAGATGGCAGTGTTTTACCAGAAGGTTCTAGTGTAGTTGTCCACCTAAAACACAACAAAAGTGTGATAGTAACAAGAATTCTTTAAAATGTTGCGTGAATACTGCTGTAATGGGTGTTTTTGGACTTAAATCAGATTAGACCATAGGTGTCAAACTCTGGCCCGCGGGCCACTTTTGGCCCGCAGCCTAATGACATTTGGCCCGCGAAGCCATACCAAATTACTATTAGAGCGGCCTACTGGTATTATACAGCTAATATATATATTGTTTAGTATTAAGCTTTGCTTGTTCCATATTCAGTTTTTCAGCAAAACGTGTTTGAGTCCATAAGAAAAGATTCATTCTTATATCTGGAGGAATAAATATATTTCAATAAATATTAACGTTAGCCCGCGAATTTGTTCCAGTTTTGAATTTTGGCCCACTGTGTATTTGAGTTTGACACCCCTGGATTAGACACTCAGTGCACCATCATGTGGATCAAAGTGGTATTACAAGAGAGCACAGTCCATCCTGATTTCTTGATATCACTGCAACACAATACAAAGACATCAATAGATGTAACATCATAGCTGTTTTTGAGAGATTTGGATGAATTTAAAAAGTTTTTAAACTATTTTTTAAGCATTAACATCTTTGATCTGTCTGTTTCTTTGTGGCAGAACTACAAAGCTACCTAAAATTCCCATGGTATGATTTGGCCTTGTTATGATGTTACTGGTAGCACTGTGTTAGTATGAGCTACACATACTCACAATAAGCAGACACAGAGGGACCTAATTGACTTTGTAGTCTGCTTTCTACCCATCTTATTTACTTTAACTCCGTCTTCACCATCTTCTCTGGGGAAAAAAACTTCAAAATTCAATTCCCAACAAGCCTCTGACTGCATCTTTGTGCTGCCATGCAGGTTGGTTTGTCACAGCTGAAAACAGCTGTCTGCACCAGCTGGAAACAGCAGTGAGGGTGCACCACAGCACATAAGCTGCTACAGGTCGTAAAACTGAAACAACATGCTTAAAGGTGCTAAAATGTTACGGACAAGAGATCTGGAAAGAGTGTTGTAGCTTCCAAAAATGTCACAAAAACCTATTTTTAATACTTTTATATGTCTCTTGTAATTAAAGAAAGACCAATAAGTTGAGATAGAGGTCTGACAGCTGAGTTTGCTAGAAATTAACTAAGTACTATAGTGTATGTGGGTAGGATACCACTCATCATCATGCATTTAGGTCACAGAAGTAACCATAAGTTTCTTTAAAACTAACCAGCAATGTTTTTTCATCAGTCAGAAAGCTCTGCTAGAATCCCCGAGGCCCTTCTAACACACTGGATGATATTTTTAAAGCACCTCCCATGTTTCGCCTTTATAACTGAAACAAGAAACATTGCAGCCTTAAGGAATCACTTAAAATCTGTTTTCGTGAGTCACTAGATCAACTTTATACAAAAAAATAGAGATTGATGATTCTTGAAGAAAGTTAAGTGCTTTCAAACATCTCCCCTCTGTGACCCAAATGTTTCCTGTTAGTGTCCCAGCCTTAGGCCCCAGAATTCCTCACATTAAACTTTCCAAAAGATTAATACAGATTTCATGTTTAGGATAAGTTGGATCGTATGACAGTCTGTCAAGGACAGGGTAAGAAACTAAATTGTATTGTTCTGTTGGTCTGGTGTTTACATCAGAGGAATTTTGACTGAGAGCGTAAATGTGCATTTTCCCCCCCTATCTTTTCACTTCAAATTGATACATTGATATATTACAAGCCCCGCTCCAGAAATTTCTAATGCAATCAGTACAGGTAGTGCACATAATTCATATTCTGGGCCCTGCTTATGCACATTGCATTAGACACATTGGCAAACTCGTATCCAAAGCAGCTAAAATTTAGAAAGCACACGGGGGTTCAACATCTTGCTTTAGGACATTTTTACATGTGGATAGGAAGGTCTGGAAATCAACCCTACAATTTATAACCCCCTCCTCCAGCCAGGCTACATGCTGCTGCTGCTTCCTTTATAGATTAATTAGCAAATATTTAGAAACTCGTGAGATTATGTACGCTGTGCTCGAAGAGTTGCTGAGTTATCATATTCTACAGGTTCAAAGACTGCCTCATGGAGGAGAGAGAAGCTCTGCTGCGACAGGTCAGCAGGTTGGAAAAGAAAGCTGAGAAACTAAAGCGTTCACACGACGGCAGTCCAACACGGAGACTTGTCTGCCCCCTTCAGGACGCCGAGGGCTGTGACAGGTAGTGATAGATGAACAGATTTAATGAGGAACTAGTTCATTATTATCTGAGTGTCTTTTTCAACTTTTACTCACCTTATAACACATTTAAACTTCCTGTCTCTTAAAGCAGTATAATATCATGGGAGGCAGACACAGTGACCAACCTGGAGTCTCAGGTGGAGAAGTCAAACATGCTGTGCGAAGAGCTCCTCGACCAGGTATCACTTTAATTTTTTCTTCCTGAATGGTTTTCTTATCGAAATTTGCTGCAGAAGAAATCTTCTCACGGCAGCTTAAAGGTTACTCAAAATGTCTCCACGCCTGTTCGGTCTCGTGAAATCTCTGATGACACGTGGAAACCTTGGACGTGAAACATTAGACCTTCATTACAGTGCCAATATTCATTCGAGTATGGTTGCCAGTCCCCAGAGGAGCTGCCGTGCTGTCAGTTCTTCCAGAAATTACAAGTGTGCTTTGGATAAACGTGTCTAACATCTCTGCTGTGGATCGTCTAAAGGGCACACTTTAAGGTACCTGTGTGGCTCTGTTACTTCTCATGTGTGGAGCACGGCGGTGATTATTTTCTGTAATAATGTTATGAGAAACTGAAGTTTCGTGGCAGCTCGAAGTTTCGAATGCTTGCTGGCTCTCTTCGCGTGTCACTGCAGCCCTCAGATGAACCTTTATTTTAAGAAATCTGGTGGTGATCTCAGGACTGAAATAGAAGACATGAAAAAAGAGAGCTAACATTCATCTGGATGTGACTGCCAGTCCCTGAAGGAATTGTCAAATATCCAGGAGACTCACAGTCTAATAATTGTTTTTTTCTTTTTTACTTTTTATGGTTGAGTAGTCTTCAAGTATTCAGTGAGTAACTGCTGCGCGTTCCCCAAATAACCAAGTTTACATACATACAGTTCTAGTGTCCTCTTCATGAAGAAACTGTGACAGTTGGCATAATATGTGCATGTAAATGTGTGCTTGTATTGTCACTTTTACTGACCTTTCTAATCTAATAATACACTGTAACTCAGCGTATTTCAACCCAAAGCACCATCCTTCATTGAATCCTTGTATTGGGACCCTTGTGGGGGCAGTCAGATGTACTGCCTCCTAGGTCAACAATCTCTGCTTTAACACTTCTGTATGGAACTACAGAAAAAGGTCCAATTTAATCATATAGATGGAGTTCTTGTTGGCTGCTAAACGTAAAAGTAGGCTGTTTGAACAATCGGCTCGTGCTGTGCTTTCTTTGGGACACCTGAAACATCGGCTGTTTCCTTTGGCCTTAGAATTCACGAACCAGTCTGTAGTTCCCCCCCTTTTCCCCCCTCCAATGTCACCTCTATCTCTACAGCCATCTTTTCAGTGTTTCGAAATATTTGGATCAAAAACAAGAGCAGACTCGTGTTGAAATATTAGAAATCCAAACCATATTCATCTGGTCACAGCTGCCAGTCCGCTGTGGGCTCATTGCAGTGCCAGAGAGTTTTCCAAAAGACTCTGAACATTCATGTGCACTGAAGTATCATCAGTGTTTTTAAACATGGACACACGAGTCTGTACAGCAGACTGCATGCATATAGGAGGACTAAATAAGCCAAAAAACAGAACATTGAAAAAATAACAATCTGGGTAAAAACTGGATTTACAAATATCCACTCAGCACATAAAGTGGAACCATTCAAAGTTTTAGAAAGTCACCCTGCAGGACTGCTTCCAATAATAACTGATGACAGTCGTTGACTTTTTAGGTCTTTGGAGAATCCAATAGTGAAACACATCTGAAAAAGTTGGGGTAGCATAACCAATGTAACAGATGAAAACAGATAGAAATAAATTAGTTATGATTATAGGCGGTATCTAAAAGATGGTGTAGGCACAGTGACCTCACCCACTGACTTCTGGATTTTTCCATTTTGAACCATCAGCTTTAGTGTTTTTGGTCACTGCCATGTTGTTTTTGTTTAAATGATGTTGTTGAACCATCTAAGCTATCTCCTTGTAACTTGCTCTTAAGATGGGAACCAGGTGTGCAACCACTTGCAATCAGTTGTTATCGTCAAACCGACTTTGAATGTAAATAGTTGGCAGCAGACTGTCTCACTGGTGTTTTATCACTGTCTTAACACACCGGAGTCCAGTAAGACCTCATAGATTTTGAAACAGAAATTCCTCCACAAATAGTGACATAGTTGATGCAGAGCGGCAATTTAACTGCAACACGGCACAGGTGCTTGGTACCCTTGTATTTATACAGGAATATAACCACAAACTGGTTACCAGTTGGTAATATTGCAGACAAGTTGCATTCATTGACACAAACTCACTCAAACCTTCACCAGTCTGTCTCAGAGTGATTGTAGTCAGTCTGAGACAGACTGCAATTGCCTCCCACCAGGCAACCCATGCAGTCGCCTTGCTATCGACAATAGTCACCTAGAGTCTGAAGATGATGCATTTCAACCTCTGGGCGATCAGTTATTTGCCACATCTGCTTGAAAACTGGTCACAAAATGTGAAAAAATGCAATGCAATCACCAAACCAGTTGTTGGAAGGGAGTTCTTCTTTCCCACTACCTAATTTTTATGCACTGAAAGTTGCAGCTTAGTTTATGACATGTTCATTGCATATTGGATTTAATCAAAGTACCAGTTTAGATTGTGTTAGTAGTTTTTAATTCTTTGTATAACTGGGGCTTTTATTATTTTATTTATACACATCCATAGTATGCTACACTCAGAACTGAGTACACACAGTTTTCTGTTGTTGTTGCTGTGATGGCATTGATAGGGGCATCACATTTGCTGAATTTTCTGAAATGTCTTTGATGCAAATCGCTGAAAAGCTGAATTGAAAGAGGAAACTTGTTCAGGAGGATTCATATGTCTGACGTGTTGTGTTTGTTAAAGTTTAACATTTTGAGAGATAAGCTTAATGGGTTTATTTTCAAGGGTTAGTTGAAAGCATTGAAGCCTCTTTCTATTGAATATGAAGCTGGAGCGAGCAACTAGTTAGCTTAGCTTAGCATTCAGAACCGAAATACAAGGAAACAGTCTAGTTTTGTGCGCAGGTAGCATAATCTACCACTGGCTTTTCAGCTTACTTAGTATTGTGTTTTATATTGGTTGTTTAATCTATAAAATAAACAGTGTGAAAACAACAAATATGTCATTACTGGGATGTTTTCCATCACTCAGCAGATTCACCAGTGAGTCACTGCTCCAAGCCAAGAAAAGTCCTCTGCTTAATGCCCATAAAACCAGAACGTTATGTTTTTCCAGTTTAGTTTTTCCAGTCTTTATGCTAAGCTAAACTAACCATATTTCTCCTGAGTGTATTCATTTGAAGAGCAGTGTGCAGATAGTAGCAGCCTTGGGATTGTTTGAAAGGATTCTGTAAGAGTGACCAGTGTAATGTTTTAAAATCTTTGGATAAAAGAAGAATGCACAACTCAAGAGCAAAACAGACATTCAAAACAGCGATAGTCATGCGAGGATGGCTGCCAGTCCCCTGTGGACTTGCAGAACAGCCAGAGCATTCATATAACTGATACTTCATGGGTACCAGAGTCTAATCAGTGTTTTGTTTTTCTGTCTGCAGCATGCTTTAAAAAGTTAGAGGGCTTTGAGGAACTTGAGGTTTCAAAGCCATTTTGCAATCAAATAGGAACCCCACGATGTCTCACAAAGAAGTCCTTCAGGAAGAGCTCACAAATCCTGACAGGACCTCAAACACTTCATCCTCCTGCAGGATTTTTATAGTGGAAGGTGTCTGCCTGGCCACTTTGGGGATTTTTCAAAGCCCTCACATCTTCAGAATGACAAGTTCAGTGTTTTAAAAAATGGGGATAAGAGGAAGCCTGACAGACAGAACATAAGGCTAATAATCGTGTGCGGATGGCTGCCAGTCCCCCAGATGAGCTGCCAGGCTGCCAGAGACTTCAGAGGTGGCTGATATTTTTTGGGCTCCGGATTCACATCAGACCTTTTCACTGTCTGTCTGTCTGTCGGCTGCACATGGCTTCCTCCCAAGCCATTCGAGTCCTTTTCCAAAGCAGCAAAGAGATGACTAATAATGACTGGAGGGAGGTGATTGCCAATAGCCTCTGTGCTTCATTCCCCTCACCTCTCACAGACTCTGCAGTGCATTTCTTGGGATAATTATTCTGATTGAGTGCAGATGATGCAGAGTGGGTTTTTTTTGCAGTCCTTGCTGAGCTGAGAGAGGGAAGAAATTTAGCTGGAGGAGCAGGGAGCACCGGAGTCATAGAGGACACAGCCATGAAAAAACACATTACCAGCTCTGACATGATTTATACAAATGGGAGATTCACATTGTGTAGACATAAGTATTGTTAGATGACAGAAAGAGAAAAGGAGGACGCTTACTGTTCATTGGGCTGACATCTGCAGAGATAGAGAGATGTGCTATTTCAGACAGAGTGGTGCTGCTGAAGTACAGGTGAATAAAAAAGTCTCAAATTCTTGGCTAAATATCAGTGTGAATCTTCTTCTAGTGTTTAGATTAAGTAACTTATTGAGAGACCAATAAGTCTAACTCTGGTTCTCTGGGTAGTTTTGGAAATATAGGAGAAGATACTCTGCCTTTAAAAAAAGAAACCCTTTTAAATCAGAGTATGGCATCAACTCAGTTAAAATTCTGGGATATTGATCTGTTCAGTTGAATAACAGAGAGGATTGTTAAATAAATTCTGGTTCTTTTATGTTAATTAAATTTACAACAGGTCCACTAGATGTGGAACAATGAGACAACCCCAAAACAGGAATGGTTTTACAGGTGGAGGCCACCGACCATTTTTTCCGATTGCTCAGTATCAATACGTCAATACATGCCATTGCAAGGTTTGCTGTGTCTCCCAGCACAGTCTCAAGATCACAGAATATACCTGATACCATGTAGTCTGATTGGCATTTGCCACAGAATACCATAATTGGCAGGTCCACCACTAGTGCCCTGTGCTTTTCACAAATGAGGGCAGCTTCACCTTGAAGACATGTGACAGATTTGAAAGGACCTGGAGAAGCTGTGGAGAACGTTATGCTGCCTGTATCATCGTTCAGGGAGGGACCACGGAGGGATGCACTGACCTCTACAGACTCAGCAAGTGGCATCCTGACTGCCATTAAATATCGGGGTGAAATCCTTGGCCCCACTATCAGACCATACACTGGTGCAGTGGGCCCTGGGCTTCCTCCCGATGTATGACAAAGCCCGACCTCATGAGGCAAAACTTTACAAGCAGATCCTGGAAGATGAAGGAATTGATAACACTGACCCCCACGCACATCTGACCTAAATCTAATAGAATGCCTCTGGGACATTATGCTTGTCCATCTGACGCACCAGATTGCACCTCAGACTTTCAGGAGCTCAGTGATGCCCTGTCTAGATCTGGGAGGAGATCCCCTAGGACACCATAGGAACAAGTGCTGAGTGCCATTTTGAGTTTTGAATTAAATTACAAAGCAGACTAACCTGTTATATGTACAATTGCGTGTTTTGGAAAGCTGCAGAGAGCTTGCACTTTTTGCTATAATATATGCTGCTTGGAAGTAGATTTGCTTTTTACAATCGGTGTGGAGAATACACAGAGTTACGACAGTCACATTAACAGGAAAATACAGCTGGTTAAAATAGAAATATCCCTCAATCTCACTTGTAGCATTCATTTCCAGCCATCCTTTGACCTGTACTTACTTTCTTTGAGGTTTTTTCTCACTCTCAATTCCCTTCTTGTGCACTCTTATGTTTATTGTCTTTGGTCATCTTCACTTACATTTTATTTTTCTGCCCTCAGGCAGGGAGCCCTATCGACGGATACCAAAAACCTCCATGAGGACAGAAGCCTGGATGTCTTTGCTTTCTTTTCTCACTTTCTGCAAGCCAGGAGATGCAATGTTTTATGTGTTTGTGGTTAGCTTACCTTCCAGTCATTGTTTTGAAAAACCAAACACCCTTGGAAAAACACACCCGTGAAACCACACACGCATTGTTTTGTTTCCACTATTGTTCATCGTGATATATGACCGAATTAAAATACAATGTGCTCCTGTCCCGCTTTTGGTGTCACACATGCACATCACATGTGCCTCGACTCTGTCTGGTCACATTTTTCAGTAATTGTCCATTGTTCAAACCTTGTAATCAACACCACTAACAAGAGCACAAGCACCTGCAAATGTTCTCTTTTGTTGTTTTGCCAATGAAACGTTGCAGGACAACCAGCAGCTGGCGTGCAGAGGAAGCAACAAATGTTCTTTCAACCAAAATGAAGCAATACTGATTATCCCCCCACTGGTACTGCTTGACTCTGATGAGCAGATCGCTTCATTCATCAATTTGCATGTGGCTCAGATTAAACACGGTGACTCAGACGCTTTATCATATGTGAACCATATGATACATGCTTATTGCAAACGCAGTTTACACACGGTGAGCCAAGACATTTAAAGTATGCATTCTGTCACACCACAAACATTACACTGCAATCAACATGAGGAGCTACACGTTTATTCAGGACTACAGCAAACTTTCAACATGCATAAAAAAATCTTAACAACACTAAACCATTAATGATACAGGAAGCATCATTATATTTCATCGGCGGTGCTGGGACAACATTTTTTGTTAGCATGACAGGGGTTCGTTTGACAAACAGCGGACAAGATGTGTGATTTAAGTTTTGACTCCATGTTCAACAGGCTTTACACAAACTACACCACAGTCTCATAGCTTTAATGGCACGACCACCAAGCTCCTGCACTCAGTCCGATGATGCTGAATAGCAAACATTTGTTTGCAAATATCAAACATATAACTAAAACTTTGGGTATATTGCTACACATTTTATGTTTAAAGCTCACAACCAAAAACCTGCTGACTTCATGATGAGTGAACCATTAAAGTACTTACTGGTTTCAGGGCTTGATCCAGTATTTGAGGTAATCAATTTTTAGCCTGGAAATATCACTAATTCTCTATGTGAAATAAAAATTATATATATATATATATATATATATATATATATATATATATATATATATATATATATATATATATATATCGCCTAGCTTGGGAGTCACCACTAGGTGCGGTGACTCCCAAGCTAGGCGAGTGGCTCCAGCAGATCCCGGGAACAACATCGGAGATCTCTGTCCAGAAGAGCGCAGTCCTGGGAACAGCTAAGATACTGCGCAGGACCCTCAAGCTCCCAGGCCTCTGGTAGAGGACCCGAGCTTGAAGGATAAACCGCCCGCAGGGGCGTGCTGGGTGTGTGTATATATACACTTTATATATATATATATATATATATATATATATATATATAAAGTAGTAAACTTTGTTTTTGTGGTAGAGTTTGAACTATATCCAGAAATCCTACCAGTGGCTGGACAAAGCTGGACTGAAAGACAGCACAGAGGCACTAATCATGGCAGCACAAGAACAAGCTCTGAGCACAAGATCCATAGAGGCTGGGGTCTATCACACCAGGCAAGACCCCAGGTGCAGGCTGTGTAAAGATGCCCCAGAGACAATCCAGCACATAACAGCAGGGTGCAAGATGCTAGCAGGCAAGGCATACATGGAACGCCATAACCAAGTGGCCGGCATAGTGTACAGGAACATCTGTGCCGAGTATAACCTGGAAGTCCCGAGGTCAAAATGGGAGATGCCCCCAAGGGTGGTGGAGAATGACCGAGCTAAGATCCTGTGGGACTTCCAGATACAGACGGACAAAATGGTGGTGGCTAACCAACCGGACATAGTGGTGGTAGACAAACAGAAGAAGATGGCCGTAGTGATCGATGTAGCGGTTCCGAATGACAGCAATATCAGGAAGAAGGAACACGAGAAGCTGGAGAAATACCAAGGGCTCAGAGAAGAGCTCGAGAGGATGTGGAGGGTGAAGGTAACGGTGGTCCCCGTGGTAATCGGAGCACTAGGTGCGGTGACTCCCAAGCTAGGCGAGTGGCTCCAGCAGATCCCAGGAACAACATCGGAGATCTCTGTCCAGAAGAGCGCAGTCCTGGGAACAGCTAAGATACTGCGCAGGACCCTCAAGCTCCCAGGCCTCTGGTAGAGGACCCGAGCTTGAAGGATAAACCGCCCGCAGGGGCGTGCTGGGTGTTTTATATATTATATATATATATATATATATATATATATATATATATATATATATATATATATATATATATATATATATATATATATATATATATATATATATATATATATATGTATGTTCATAACTTACATGATTAAGTTATGATTAACTTACATGATTAAGTTATGTTGGCCCATAGCCTATCAGACCATAAATTTTACATGGTGTACTACAGAGGAGAGATAGTTGGGCATTAACCTATAAATTGTGTTATAAAAATGAAATTCTATATTTCAGAACTGGAGGACATATTCAACTAAATCACACCAGGACCACATCCATCTTGGAGCTCTGCCTTTGCTTAATTGTAAACCCACAAATTGAAAGGTTTCTTGACTCTTTTGCTTAGTTGTTATGGTAACAAACTGACAGAAAAGGAAGTGACTTATTTGGTAGTTTATGCTATTATAGAATTCTTCCTTTTGCCAAATGAACTTATGCTCTTTAAAAATGAATTTATAACAGGTTACAAGCCTGTCTGACAGCAAATAAACCTCTGAACATCCACCTCAGTACTACGAAGCAGGACTTTCTTTTGTCCAGGTAACTTTAGGGAACCCTGGGTTTTCTGGTTCACTTCTTTCCAGGGTGGTAACTTATTCTGCGACCATAACCTATTCCAAAGCAGGTTATGTATGTAGGGATGTTAAGAGGTTAAAATCTACACTGAAATGTGTGTATTCAACATAAGAGTAGAAACAATTTAAGGTTTCACGTAAACATTGCCACTAAAATTTTAGCTACTGACATAATGATATTGATAACATCAGTGTCAATTAGAAACTTACGAAAAGGTTAGCTTTATGGAAATAAATAAATCACAAATACTTTTGCTAACATTCAATTACATTTTTTTTTTTACATATTTGTGAGATATATATTATGTAATCTTTTTGGATGTACTTGTTTGAATTTGAAAGGACCAAGACACACCTGGCAGATAACTAAAGACAGTACCATATATAAGTAAGATCTATATTAATGCTTAAGGGTGTGTGTGAATAATGGATAACACTTTGTACCTTTTCAGGGGATGTAATACGATTAACCTTCGAGGCCGACCAAAACTTTTTAAGCAAATACTTTCTACTGACTCTTTATTTTTCAGTCTGAAGATTAGTTCAGCATCTTAGTCATCAACCAAAACACTGAATTTCATCACCTCTTCCTGTGTGATAATTAGACCACACACCAAAGTTAATCCTGCATATTGAGGTCGATGTACACTGAGGCTGACTTTGCATGAAGTTGAATCACAATCATTGTGTTCTTCATTTACTCTCCAACTGATGCCAGATGGGTCACACATCTATTAAGCACCCAACAGCAGGGGAATGTGAGGATTTAAAGAGGAGTTTGATGGGTCACAAAAGTGTAAATATCTTCGAAGAAGTACCTTGAAAAAAATGAAAAGCAAACCAGAGAAAAGGAAAAGAATCAACTCCTAACAAAGTGGCAGATTTTTTTGTGAAAACACATTTACACAAAGTGGAGATACTGGAGTGAATACTGACGATGGATACTCATTGCTCAGGCATTAAAGTCTTTTTGTCATTTTAAATGATGAAAGAATATTTATGAACACTTCAGCCAAGTCTGTCTTTTTTTTCTATTATCCATGTGATAATTAGGCAGATTTCCATTTGAGGATCTTATATGGTGGCATTCAAGGTCAAAGTTTCCCTTCATCCACTGGATGGCTTATAAATTTTGGACTTTTAACTGTGTACATGCAGCTATTCCTACTAATAAAAACTCCTCCGATGGCCATTAATACTACACCAAAGTAACTAAGTAATAGAAACAATAATATGAGAGAAAGGTTTGAAATTTCTACAGTAGATAGTGAAAAGTTTTTCAATTTCAGGCTGTTTTTTAAAAGGCCATTTGACTTCAGTAACACAGGTTTAGAGACAGGTCAGTCACCCTCCTACCACCAGTTGCTAGGTAAAAATGTGGATTCCCTCAATGGTTGGCCAGTGGGTGCTGACAGTCACAAGGGGAAATTAGTAGCAAAGCGATATACAGTGATTGCTTTGGTCACTAGCAGATTGCAGTGGTCACCTGCTTTTTGTTGTTTCCAAGTGTTGCAGACGAGTCAGAGTGTTAGAGGCAAACTGCAGCAATGTGCAAGTGAACTCTCACGATTTCGTGTAGGGCAGATAGTGTGGAGAGAATGAATTGGACCCAAATGCAGAAAACAGAGAGATGAAGGTGGATGTCTAACAGAAAGTGAGCCTTTATTGTTGGCTGCACAAAACACTACAAAACATAAGGCGACGGGGAACTAAGATAAACAAACAAACAAAAAAAAAACCTAAATGAGAAAAACTAAACAAGAAACCTGAGACATAGAAATAGATAGAAAAAAACCTGGAAACGCAGAGGCAACACGGAGGAAGACATGCAGATGACAAGGAACACAGGAAAAACGCACTACAGGGAGTGCAGAATTATTAGGCAAATGAGTATTTTGTCCACATCATCCTCTTCATGCATGTTGTCTTACTCCAAGCTGTATAGGCTCGAAAGCCTACTACCAATTAAGCATATTAGGTGATGTGCATCTCTGTAATGAGAAGGGGTGTGGTCTAATGACATCAACACCCTATATCAGGTGTGCATAATTATTAGGCAACGTCCTTTCCTTTGGCAAAATGGGTCAAAAGAAGGACTTGACAGGCTCAGAAAAGTCAAAAATAGTGAGATATCTTGCAGAGGGATGCAGCAGTCTCAAAATTGCAAAGCTTCTGAAGCGTGATCATCGAACAATCAAGCGTTTCATTCAAAATAGTCAACAGGGTCGCAAGAAGCGTGTGGAAAAACCAAGGCGCAAAATAACTGCCCATGAACTGAGAAAAGTCAAGCGTGCAGCTGCCAAGATGCCACTTGCCACCAGTTTGGCCATATTTCAGAGCTGCAACATCACTGGAGTGCCCAAAAGCACAAGGCGTGCAATACTCAGAGACATGGCCAAAGTAAGAAAGGCTGAAAGACGACCACCACTGAACAAGACACACAAGCTGAAAAGTCAAGACTGGGCCAAGAAATATCTCAAGACTGGTTTTTCTAAGGTTTTATGGACTGATGAAATGAGAGTGAGTCTTGATGGGCCAGATGGATGGGCCCGTGGCTGGATTGGTAAAGGGCAGAGAGCTCCAGTCCGACTCAGACGCCAGCAAGGTGGAGGTGGAGTACTGGTTTGGGCTGGTATCATCAAAGATGAGCTTGTGGGGCCTTTTCGGGTTGAGGATGGAGTCAAGCTCAACTCCCAGTCCTACTGCCAGTTTCTGGAAGACACCTTCTTCAAGCAGTGGTACAGGAAGAAGTCTGCATCCTGCAGGAAAAACATGATTGTCATGCAGGACAATGCTCCATCACACGCGTCCAAGTACTCCACAGCGTGGCTGGCAAGAAAGGGTATAAAAGAAGAAAAACTAATGACATGGCCTCCTTGTTCACCTGATCTGAACCCCATTGAGAACCTGTGGTCCATCATCAAATGTGAGATTTACAAGGAGGGAAAACAGTACACCTCTCTGAACAGTGTCTGGGAGGCTGTGATTGCTGCTGCACGCAATGTTGATGGTGAACAGATCAAAACACTGACAGAATCCATGGATGGCAGGCTTTTGAGTGTCCTTGCAAAGAAAGGTGGCTATATTGGTCACTGATTTGTTTTTGTTTTGTTTTTGCCTAATAATTCTGCACTCCCTGTATAAACGCAGAGGGCAATGGTAACAGGAGGGAGACACAGCTGAATCTAACTAGATGAGACGAGACAGGGAGGAAGCAAAACAGAATACACTGACACAGGACACGAGACTGTCAAACTAAATCAGGAAATACACGAACATCAAAACCAGGAGCACTAGACGTAACACAAGGAAAGGGAGGGAGGCACAGTGACAAAACCTAAGGGCTGGAAAATCACTAAAGTACTAAAGAATAACTAAGGAATCTAGAAGTGCAAAAGACATATTCATGAAGAATCACTAAATAACAGAACACTAAATAAACAAAACATAAACACGAGGTCACCAGACCATGACAGTGAACAAACAACCAGTCAGGGAATACAGATTTTTACCTAGCAACTGGTGGATGCTGGGGTCGTTGATTGGTCTTTGGGCTTTTGTAACTGAGATGGACATTTATTCAGTTTGTTTCTTTTTTGATTAAGAAATTGTGAATTATGAATCTTACTACAGGTTGTGATTAATTATGGCAGGTTTTTGGAAAGATCCTTTGCCATTACAGGATCTCCAACACTGGACACATTGTGCCAACTTCACAAATATTAAAATGAAATGAGAGAAATTGGAAGACATCATCTTCATTATTATCAAGAAATGAAGTAATCTTGCTCTCAACCGTCTGGTTTGTGGGAATTTTTAGCCTTGGCGGCGATATGTGGTCTTGGACTGCTCTTGTTTTACTTAAGCTTATTTATGTGTAATCATGCAACAAATTCACACATGTTCTCGTGATTGACAAAGATGCTAATGAGCATGCTCTGGCTCAAAACTGGGAAACTCCAATCTCTCTTCATCATCATGTACCTGAATGTTTTTTGCAAACTTTTTTGGCCTGTGCACCACTCAGCAGTTTTTTTTTTTTTTTACTGAAATTAATGAGTAGCCATCTTGTAACTGGAATTCAGTTCTCCCTAATACATCTATCCCAATCCATTCAGGATAGTTGCCGGCAGTATACACAGGCCAGCTCTCAAGCTTAATAAACAAACCTATTGGGTCATACATTAATAATCCAATTACATCCCTGCTGTCTGTAGGTCAGAGCCAATTGCAGGCAGCTTGTGAAACTACTGTCTGTGTGGCTCACAGCACAAACCTTCAAGCAGTCATTTATAATAAAAACATGCATAGAAAAAGACTAGTACTCTTCAGCCTGATTTTAAACACTCGATAACTTCTCCTGAAAACCAAAAATTCTTAACACATTCTTACATTTCAACTGTGTCGAGTACCAGTACAGGTGGTCCATGTGCGCCCCTGCCACTTAAACCATGTGCATGTCACTGGAAAGCAATGTGCGCACATCGGAGGGTTTTGTAATACCGAAACCTGAGGGCATAGGTAACTCCGGCGAGGTGATGCTGTTCTCAATTTATCGTACGTCTCGTCAGAAAGGTGTGGCCCCGGATTTGCGGTGGCGCCCTTTACCACGAGGGACATCAGTGGCAGCGGCAGCAGCCTGCCCTCTGACTGCAAAGCGCTAAAAGAGTCTGACCCAAATGGGCTGTGAACGGCCGAGGTGTAGCCAGAGATTAACAACGTGTGGCAGCTGGAAACGGGTCGCCTTTGCACACAGTAAATACTCTTGCACCCTTCCATGCAGAACGAGACTCAGACGTTATACGTGTTATTAATAGAACAATTATAGGTGCGGCAAGAATAGCATGTTTATGTCCGAGCGTCGTCACAGCCAGGGAAAACACATTACAGACATTTAACACCGGGATATACCCATTAAAAAGTGAGGCTTGTTAAAACGCAGAACGGGAGACTTGTATTTCCACGTGTGACTTTTGTCTGTGCACTTGCTTGTACAAACACAGATTATTGGGAACAAGCATGTGGTGTCCATAGCTTATGTGGATTATAAAGAGCACCACATGGGCTTGGAAATGGTTCGGTTATTGCAAATAGAAAAGTGTTTATTAAACATTTATGAGTGCTGGGGTCCATTTGGAGAAATGTCTCCACTCACAAAACACACAAAAGTTGTTTGCGGTTTGGAGCATAAACTAAAATACAAAGAGTTGGTTCAACACGGAGTCACGACTTTGTCGTTTCTCATGGAGATGAGACTCGAGTCCAGCGGCGTTAGAAGTTGTTTACCCCTGTATCCTCTGTGTATATAGCTGTTTGGTTTCTTCAGATTGATTACTATGGATGCTTTGGGACTCCTTTTTGGAGGAAGAGTCAAACTGCTTGGTCGCATGCTAATGCAAAACAGAGCGAGATGATTCGGCTCTCCCGCTGACACTGTTTGGACGAGTATGTAAATGTTTAATAGTGGCGTGAGTAAACGCACATGAAGGTTAGGTGTCGGGATTTGAGAAGGCCTTGTTTGGCAGCTGTTGACAACCAATGCCGAGTACTTGCGAGCAACCTCGCAGCACAAAGCGTCATGTAAACACGAAGCTATCGTTGCCTTAAAGAAACACTGATGTCACATGGAGAGGAATCCTCAAAGACCAAACAAATACCTAAGATGCAAAGCTGGCAGTGTAACAAACAGGCAGTCTTTACTTAGCAGTTTGGCAGCAAAAGAAAAGCAAACAGCACACTTTAGGCATTTATGA
This sequence comes from Diplotaxodon limnothrissa, assembly GCF_057381915.1. Taxonomy (NCBI): domain Eukaryota; kingdom Metazoa; phylum Chordata; class Actinopteri; order Cichliformes; family Cichlidae; genus Diplotaxodon; species Diplotaxodon limnothrissa. The sequence goes on along the minus strand of NC_140597.1, from coordinate 8,967,357 downwards.
CCAGTGTACTTTGTGTTTTCAAATATGGATGCAAAGAAGAGGCATAATAGAAGTTCTCTACAGACACAGACAGCCTTGACTAGATGGCAATAGTCAAGGATGTCTGTGTCTTGATTGTAGATTTAATCTTGAAATTACTTTTTTTTGGCCACCTGGGAGCAGTAGAAATCTGGCATATTTTAAACATAGACTGTAAATAAATGACTGATGTCACCTTGTGCTTTCTGGACTGGGCATCTTTAAATCTTATTGCTAACACTCTGGTTTTTTAAAGCGAGAACTGACCATAGAGCAGAACACAATGAGGAAAAACCAACAAAAATAGAGACACAGCTCACAGAGAGAGCACAGATCATTGTAATGGTCTCTACCTCACAGCAGGCTGTGTTATGTGTGATATATATTAAAGACGACCCAAAAGGCATCAACAAACAAACATGACCAAGAGGTCCAGTTCAGCAACTCCAATTAGCTAAAGTCTATTTAGTAGCTGCCTGTGTCAACATGCCTTGACGAATTCCAGATGGATGACTAATAAAACTTTAAATGTTTTATAAAATAATCATTAAAAAAGTTATACAGACCACATCTGTCTTTGTACCAGAGAATAAACATGTTTTTCATATTTATAGTCAGGTATTTTTAAAATTGAAAAATATGGGCAATGAGGAAACCCCAACTGGCCATTAAAGGAACTACACCCTACTTTTTAGAACCTCCACTTGTTTTTTCAGTCTTCGACAATGCCGCTTGATATTAAAAGTTGACGTCTAAACTTTTAGCTTTAACCTTAAACCAAGTCTATGGTTATGAGCACGTACCAGACTGTAAAGCAGGGCTTTTGGACATCTAATTCATTTCACTTTAAAATCTGAGAGTAGATTTAAATTCAGCTGATATTTCTCTGCTTACTCACCACTGTGACATTGTTCATATGAAAACAACTAGCCACTTACGTTAGGCATATACTGAAATCACATGATCCGTAAAGTCTATTCATATTTTTTATACAGTTTTTTTTATAAAACCACATTTATATTTACCACAGTGGTATATAGATACATTTTACATATAGTTTAAAATGATACAAAACCTAAAATTGTAATTTTAATCAAAAGGGGCTTGAGTTTCGTAACAGCTAGCCCTACTAAGCTTTTACTTATTTTATTATCAAATGTATACTGTTACAGTGTATATTCATTCATATTAAACACAAATAATGAGGTCAGCGTATTAGCAAGTCCCAGTAAACCAAAAACTCAACTTTAGGCGCTGTATGATATCAAGGAGAACAAATATTCGTAATATGGTCAACTGAGACACAGAAGCCCCGCCCACCAGCTATTCAAACAATCTGTTTGGGAGGGGCAGCCAATCACAAGAAAGATGACTTAAAAGGAAGGTAGTCTTACCAAAAATCACTTGTTCAACATTTTAGGCAACGTTGACTAGGGGCCTGCAGTAGGACCACTATAACTAAAAGAACATATATATTCTTTAGATTTCTTAACAGGGAAAACTGCTCTAGTAATCTCTCTCTCTCTCTACCATAGCATGTCTTTTATCCTGTCTTCCTTCTCTCACCCCAACCGGTCACGGCAGATGGCCGCCCCTCCCTGAGCCTGGTTCTGCTGGAGGTTTCTTCCTGTTGAAAGGGAGTTTTTCCTTCCCACTGTCGCCAAAGTGCTTGCTCATAGGGGGTCATTTGATTGTTGGGTTTTTCTCTGTATGTATTATTGTAGGATCTACCTTACAATATAAAGCGCCTTGAGATGACTGTTGTTGTGATTTGACCCTGTATAAATAAAACTGAATTGAATTGAATTAAATAATAGAGCTTAAGAATTTAAAAAAGACAATGATAGTCCTTTAAATTTAGCATACCTGAGATGGCAATGCTACCCTGCGAAATGTACAGGAAGACACCCTCTGCTCTTTGATAAATGAGCTGAAGATTTCTTGATGTGGTGACAGGATGGTAGAAATATGGTATGAAATATCAAAGATATCAAATGAGTGAAGTATCTGAGGTTTCTGACAAGGTAGGGGTTTCTTTAACAGGAGAAGGAAACTATCTCACTCAATGCCCCTTTGTATTGAGTCTCTGCACACGAATTATGGGTGACGTCAGGTGTAACAGTGTCTGAGTTGGTGTTTTTTTCCCCTCCTTGGTGAGGTCTTTGTGGTTCTTCAAGTAGCATTTACAGGTTTGGACTTGGGTTAGATTTAAGGTAAAAGTTGTGGTTTTGCATGTAGAGCTGGAAGGAAACTGGTTTGACGTTAGTGTAGTAATATAAGCATGTGTAGCTGCGTCTTCTTGCTTGACAGAGGCAAGACGCTGACATGCAGTTGACCCCTATCTGGCATGTGGCAGTGGCTTATTTTACACCCCGTGAACTGACTGAAAGGTGACTCTGTGTGTATGCGTGTGTGGAGGCAGCGATGAGCACCAGATGGATGGCAAAGCCACTGGGACCATCGAGTGCACAGGTGAACCACAGCGACGAGGTCGATCAGGAACAGCCTCCCTTCGCTGTCGTATGAGACTAAATATCAGTGGTCTGGAGGACAGATGTATTTTATGTTGAGAAATGTTCTTTCCACTCTATTGAGTGTTTACACTGGCAAGACTGTTTGACTGACATTATGGTGGCTGTTTCTCATTGTTATTGCTCTGTTGATATTGCCAGAGTTCTTGCTAGATTTTAATAAATGGCTTTTAGGGAGATTTTCAGGATGACCCGTTGACCAGATGGATGGAGGCTAAAGCTTTAATTTGATTTTCAGCTATTAAATCAACTTTTCATGATCTCATTCACACACAGATGATGTAGATAAAGTTTTTCTTCAGCCCCTTAGCGACATAAATTGTGAAAACAAGGGTAAAGGTTCAGCTATTGAGTCCACGTGATTATTGAATGATTCCCATTCAGCCGTTTATTTTGTTATTCTTGACATGCGACTATACAAATCTGGAGAAGTTGTGATTCTTTGTAGAGGAATAGTTTTGGGAAGTAGGCTTATCTAATTTCTTACTGAGAGTCAGATGAGAAGATTGGTCCCACTTTTACATCCGTTTCATACATTTCATCTATGCTGAAATTTAAGTGTTGTTTAACAAACTTTATGGGTGTTAGTTGACAGATTTTTCTTCTGGACTTGAGCAGCGAAAAACATGGGATTCTCTGTCAATTTGCATATCTACGTAATAATTAAAGTACGGTCATGGAAACTGAAGACAGGAAATAGTTTTCCATTTCGGTCTGCAGGGAGCACTGCCTGCTCCCCACAGTACTTACTGAGGGGCAAAAAAGAAAAATAAGTTGTCAGCAAATAATTTTCAGATTTTACATGTGGTCAGTCACATATTTCAGATCATACTCAATAAAAATTTTAATTAAGTAGTACATTTAGAATAAAATAGAATTTTATTAACCCCTTGGGGAGGTCCCCTCAGGGAAATTATGATTCCAGCTGCGTAACACCAATTCACATTACTGGTGTGAACTGGTGTTGTGCTTGGATCATTCTAAGTCTAAGAAAGTGGGATTATCCATGATATGCTAATTAGCTAACAACCTGTCGATCACCTATCAGCCAGTGTCTAAAGTGCTTGAACTGGAGGCAGCTGGACTCGTTCTGGACTCCTGAAGATGTTTTAAGTCACTGGAGAAATCTTGATGGGCAAATTCAGGTATATAACCTTAAGGAGACGAGTCATCCTGGTGGTATTTTGACATGCCATCAACTTTCAGAAATTAAGAAGCATTTCGAACAAGTGATAAAACATCTCAAGAACCTAAAAGACAATTTACCTTCAACTCAAACTACTATGACCTGGATAACTGAAAATCTATACAGACATCTTTAGCTGATGAGAGTGCAGATTATCACAGTTTGTGAGGCAAAGCATGTGGAGATGATGGAGAGTGGACCCAAACACAGACAAACGGAGGTTAAACTGTAAGTGGGTGTTTATTTACAGATACAACAAAAAACATTACAAAGCAACAACAACAACATGAGGAACTGAAAACACTAACAAAGCCTAGACTGGGAACAGCTAAACAAAGGAACAAGTGAAATGTAGAAAACATAGCAAAACCCGACAACCAGGAATGAGGAGCCTGAGACATGAAAATATCAAGGATGATTCACAAAGGTATGCAGGGGATGAATCACAGAGGCAATATGGATGAAAACACGCAGGAGAAAACACAGACGATCCAACACTAAACAAAGGAAAGCACAAACTGTATACACACCAGGTAACGAGGCAGGAATGCACAACAGGAGGGAGACACGGCTAGGATTAATCGGACATAACGAGACACAGGAAGTAAAGCAGACTACACTGACAAAGGACCAGGACTATCAAAGTAAAACAGGAAACACACAGGCTGAACTCAAGACACGTAAGATAACACAATGACCGAGGAGACACAGAGAACATAGAGACCTGAAACGTGGGACAGGAAGACAAAGAGCAAACACAACACGGAACACAGGGAAGGCACATAACAAAACCGGAAAACTAGAAATAAGGAAATACAAAAGAACTATGGAGCTAGAAATACTGAGACAGAAACTAGCAGTGGTAAATCATGAACTCAAAAACTATTTAATAAATAAAAAAATACAAAACACTGGGTTACTGACCCAGGACCGTGACACAGATTCATAGTCAGATCCTTGTTATTGTCACAACAAGATGGTGATGGTGCTCAGCCTGAAGCTTAGAGTTCATCAACCAGTGGGTGATGTCACAGTGGCTACATCTGTCTTTTGTACTACACTGTCAAGAGAACTAAATCATGAAGAGTTGTCTATAAAAACCTTTGACAGGACGTTTCCAAACTTGTCTTCCAGCACTCACCAGTGAGTTACAGTTTAGTTGCCTCATGGAGACCACGAGTGCTGCAGGAACCTGCGAACAAAGCAAATCTCGAGAAGCCTGAAGACTTGGCTCATGCAGCCGGGGAGCAATTTGAATTATCCAAGGTACAACCAGTCAGGAAACACAAACAACAAGCGCACATACTGTATCTTTATTAGCTGACTTTCCTACTGGATCTGTAGAGAAAATAATAATAACGAGCCCTCTTTAAAAGTAGAATAACAGACAAAAAACGAATAGAAAAATATCCTAATAACAAGAAACAGCGTCTTAATTCCATGAAAAAAACTGAATCTCATTGTTGTCAGTCACACTATTATTTATGTTTAACTTATTCTTATTCTCTTGTATATTATATTCTTAGTCTTTTGCCAATTTTTTCCCAATTTATTGGGGAATGAAATCCATACAGTATTTCTTGCAAAATGTTGAGTGAATTAAATACATAAATATTAAGTTACAGAAGGATAAACTACAGGACTGTATTTTTTTAAAAACATGCTTGAGGGTGACAGCCTCGCATGTAGCGCAGATCTTTGCTTGCTTGTTTAGAACATTAAGTTCTGAAAAACATGATGTTTCAATCACAGTTTAGCTTTCCTGTATTTTGCTGGAAGCAAAACGTGAAATAATAAAAATAATAAAGACATTTTATTTTTTGGCCACATTGCAGAGACCTGATTTGTACAGAGTCAGACTTGTTTCCCCGTTTCCAGTCTCTATGTGGTAAACTAACTGTCTGTTGCCCTTGGCATTGTATTTACCACAAAAAACATGAGAACGGTATCTGTCATGTCGGTGAAAAAGCAAATAAACACATGTCGAAGCAAATGTCAAACCGTTCCTTTCAGGAATGCAGAGTGTGATTTAGATCTGATGTCATGAGAAAATGACGCCATAGAGGAGAGAAATGGCCTCTGTCACGTTTTTGGACAATTGTTTGGGCCGACTTTCTCCTTCAGTGTAAAACCAGCAAGACTTTGAGTCCTGTTGCTGGCACCGACGTGCTATACAAGGTGTACCGAGGTTGTAAACATTTCCTCTTCAGGTTTTGGCTCCAACAGCTGCAATCTATTTTCCCTCAGACCTGAAATGGCTTTTGTGTGCCAGGGCAGGAGTATTTTTACTTTTCTTCCAAACTCAATCTATTTCTTCTTTTTCTCCCATTTTAACGTCACCAATTCTTGTATTTCCTTCATTTGGCACCTTAAAAGACAAGAAGTCATAGACCCTGGCAAGAAACTCAGAGCTTTGTGTCAGACATCATTAGTGAAGGAACGACGTCTTACTTCGGCCATTGTTTGTTTAGCCTTTAAAGCAACAGTTTTACTCCTGCTGGGTGTGTGTCATGTTGTCTGTGTCGGGACTCTTTTAATCAGGATGAACCTGAATACCTGATGAAACCTGTTTTAAACTTGATGTCTAAAACTGAGAAGAAAATGTTGGCGCAGCAACACAGATCCAGAATCAGCAGTTTTACACATATTTGTTTGGTCCACGTTCTGGTTCATTCCTTCAGATTACGTATTTTTCAAAACATTTTTTCAAAACTAAATCAAAAAAAGCATTTTGTACAAAAACAGATCCATTGTAACGTAATGATTGCATTTAAAGTACATCTTTTTAAACAGAAGAACTGCAAACTAAATTCACAAAGTGCTTTAGCTGTAAAAACATTCACTGAAAGGTAAAAAGTATCACATTCTGATAAATTATTAATAAACAGATCCAAACATTTTACTGAAACAATCCGAACAGTTACTGTACGTGTTCATCTGCTCGATCTTTTGTGAACTCCACTCAATCATAATTGTCATTTCTACATCGTATTTGATACTTTGACAGGCAGCAGTATATCATTTGTGAGTGCCACAGCCACTGGAGGTCTCTCTTGCACCAGGATTGCAAGACAGTGAAAGCTTATTCAGCCTGCAATGCAACATCTTTCAAATGTGTCTTCAATTAGCGATCTGCAGTCAACACCATCCTCCGACTTGGAATGTCAGCTGAGTTGGAGATAACCTCCTCGGTTTTCTTTTATCTCACCATAAAAACCCCAGCGAGGGACAGCTCAGTCATAGATGTCCTGCACACATTTGTAAAGCAGATCCAGAGTCACAGATAACAAAAAAAGCCACTTCTAAGAGCTTTTCATTTTTCACTTCAGTTTCGATGATATGACTCATGTTGGCACGATTGTGTAATCTTGCATGTGAAGTTTTCCTTTCAGTGTGTGCAGGCTGGCGGGTGCTGCAATACTTGTGCACAGGCTGCTTGGCTGTCATGTAATGAGGGAGTAAGATAAAATGATGAACTCGGTCCACAGGTGAGGATTCTTTAGCAGCAGGGAGTATGGATAAAACACATGCATGTTTTACGGTTCGACCAGCAGTGACTTTGAAGACAGTTACGGATATTAGGTCCTGATATTCAATATCCACACATTTGACAAATTAAATCCACAAATATTACAAGAATTCAGTGTTCACATTACTGTGGGAAAGCCATAGGACACAAAACCAGTCACCGAGATCCAGACCAATAAACTATTTTAGGATGAACAAAAAAGCAACTTGTTTTAAAACTAAACAAAAAATGTTTTGGGTTTTTTTTTTGAGGGGGATATAAAATATAATGGATATTGTTCTTTTTTAATTAAAAAAAAAACTTGTAGAAATTGTAGTAGTAAAAAGTGTGGTATTTTAGTGGCATTCAGCATGAGCAGTAACTTCAATAGTGTGTCCTGCAGCTGTATGGAAATGTATCCCATTAACTGTAATGTCATGTGCTAATGATGTTAGACAGAGGAGGAGAGATACACAGTGAAAAGAGCTGGACATCCCAACTGATACTAAAGATAATCCAAATGGCAAAGTTTACCTCTGGATGGTGAGATAATTAAATAAAAATGCAAAAGTAAACAACAGCACAAACACTTAGATTAGTTGGTTGAGGCCTAGCAGACATCAGTGAAGCAGCCAGGCCTCAAAGGCTTCCAGTAACCAAACGGATGAGTGGGTTACAATCAAAAAGAAATATCAATAAAAGCCAAAACCTTTTACTTAGATGAGCCAATAACATGCTTTTTGATTCAGTTTTAGTGGGTACTTTAATATTGGAGTGACACTTTTGAAGTCTGCCTCAAGTGACCAATAGAAGAACTGCAGTTACAGGTACTTCATTTGTTTTTTGTCTCCAGATGTTGCTACTTGGTTTTGCAGATCACCATTTTAAAAAGGATTTTCTAGTTTTGTCAAGGATGAAGACAGCCCTGATGAGGAAGACTACTGCATTCCAGATACCTTGGAAGTTGAAACTCAGATGTGACGTTGAGTCCGTTCTAGTAGCAAAGTTGGAAAAGCAAAGATATACAGGATTTGTTTTGCTACTTTGTCACTAACAACAGTGCAATACTTTTGTGTGTGTGCCTGGTCAATATTCTACGTATGGATTATTTAGCGATTCTCAAATACACAACAGTGGCCGAACAGATTCAAAGTTTAAGTTTTATTACTGTTTACATTCACTGCCGCCATCTCAGATTGTTAACTAGCGGTTGGCGGGGCTGCTCCGACTTTCCAAGATGAGGGGGTGTTGTAGAAAATTTGAACTGGAAACTTGAAAATTCCAGTTTGCAGCTTAATCTGGAACGCACTATATGGTAGGGTAAGTTGGGTCAGACATGTGATGCCAACCAATCAGCTAGCTTCCTGCGTTTTACCCCTACATGTAAAAATGCAGAAGCAAACAGCAGCTTCAAAATTGCAAAAAAAAAATGTGAGGCAGATTTTATCATTTCTGATATCCGCTCATTTTATCATATTAGATATTAGATGAGTAGATATCAGCTGAAACTAGCTGAATTCAGTCTGACACTGTCGTTCAATGTGAAAATGCGAACGGAGCACGTATGCACTCATTTCCTCACAAACACCCATTCCCTTAACTCTAATGTGATATTATTGCAAGGTTTCCCACCTGTCTGCAGCTGTCAGCAGGACCTTCTTGCTACAGATACAGCACAGTTAACCCGCACAGTCACACAGAGCAACAGTCATCTCCTACCCAGCCGGAGATGGACCTTGATGAGCACAAAGGCTGAGTCGCACACCGCTGGAATGCTGATGGCCTTTCTACCAAAATTAGGTATGACAACAAAAAAACTACTCAATTGAACTTTTTGTACAAACAAGCCAAAAAGAAAAAGAGAGAAGACGAAGTTATTCAAGTAGAAAACGACACCTTTGAAGCTCTTTTTCGCTCTGGGGCTTTTTCAGAGTATCGCTCCCAGGCAGCCACATCACCGCCAACAGTATGTTTTGAATAAAGTGCAAGTGTGGCGCGTGGCACACTCATGTTGTAGCAACGTGAAAAATATGATTGTGGTGAGGTAAATATTAATATGACTGGGAGTGCATGATGTTTTTTGTGTATTTGTGTAAACAGTAAGCCCGCTCATGTTCTAGTTGTGTAGGAAAGTGAGTGGAGGAGTTGATTTTCTGATTTTGCTTTCATCTGATGAAGATGAATTTTTCTTCCACTTTTTCCACAGTATCACAGTTTCTTTCAGATATTTCTCACATTTACAAAACTGTTACTAGAAAATGTATATTTTCTGCAAAATATGGAAAAATGTGAAGGTTGAACACAACACAGCAAACGTGCAGATGATCATTTAAAAAAGGTCCAACCGAAAACAGATGTGCATTGGTGTAAGTGTGTGTGCATGTACTGTTTTTTTCACTTGATGTGTGGCTTTGCTTATTATAAGGCTACATCCACCCTACAATACTCTCATTAAAAAGCAAACAATAAAAAACAGTGTTAATAACAGTTTATAACAGGTTTAGAGGTAAGGGTTACATGACCTTTCAGCTACACTGGGCATGCCCATGCTGGTGAACACACAAAGTAGAGGGTTGGGTACTTTATCAGTTAGCTGTCAGACCAAAACAGGAAGTGGCCATGAGGTTCAGAATATTTTCACCTTTAAGTTTTGAAACTGCACATTTAAACAAACAAACAAAAGTACATTTTGGGATAACCTGTGAAGCAAGTAAATGGATTTTCAGGATCAGGAATACATTTCTGGAGTCTTCAGCCACACTGTATTGATTCTGAATCTGCTGCAAATTTGGGCAAAGGTGCAGGTGTTAACTTAAAACTCCTAAAAATATGACCAGGACGATCCAGATGTTTCATTTCTAAAGCTAAAGGGATATAACAGACAAAAGTCTGGTGACTTTGACCCAAAATAAGGGTTAAAAGATCTTTTTGTCCTTGAACTCCTTTGCAGTTTCAGAGCAATTATGCATTAATTAGCATCTCAATACAGCATGCTGACACAGTCTCACTGCTCATGCTATCAGAGCATAGAACAAAGGCTTTGCTTATTCATTTAATAGATACAGATAAAATAAGGCAAGAAAAAATGTAAAATAATTGTTTCCTACATCTTTACCTCAATAACAAGAAGTGTACTCCATCTAAAATGGTGGTTGACACCTCCTGTGTAAACTGAAAGCTCTGAAAAATTTCCAGTAGCTACGAGTTTTTTTTTTCAACTGTTGGTCCATTTTGGTTTCATGGCGTAGTTGTTAACACTGATTCGAGATCAGGAGGAGACACAAACCCAGCTTCAGGCGGTCTCAAGCTAGTGTAGTCGTAGTGCCAGTCCCAAGCCGGGATAAATATTGGGGCTGTATCAGGAAGGGCATCCGATGTAAAAGCTGTGCCAAATCACACATGCTGATCCATCTGCTGTGGCAACCCCTTGGGAAACAATCAAGCAGCCGAAAGTCCCTATTTTCAAAGTCAACAACGAACCTTCAAGTTCAACAACTGAATTAATTCATCAGTATATGAGGGTTGACTGACTGCTAATAACCTTGGGAATAACAAATAAGACAAAAAATAACCAATATGAATATGAAAATGCCAAACACTCACCCAGCTCCCTAAATAATTAAAAATGACACATTTGCAGGGACTGAATATTTGGACTGCAGCTTAAAGACAGCATGATTGGTAGCATCATGGAATCATCATTTTATAACATCTTATCAACAAAACTTTTCATAAAGTTAGAAAATAGCTAGCAGTAAATGAAAACTATTCTTTTTTAGCAATCCATCTGCAAGTATTCCTTGTTTTGTTTTTTTGTCTGGCTTTTCACCTCAAGTACAGAACTGTTAGAATAAACATTTGGGACCACTCCACCAGTTTTTGTATGTTTGTGATGTCCTGCGTGGCTGTTATTGCTCTGAGTCATTTTCTTTTTCTCATTTTGATGGCTTAAACTGCAGCTCGGTTAAAGTGTCTCTGGATGAGAGCGTCAAGGAAAAGCCTCCAATGTAAATGGAAAAAATGTGTGCGAAAGCTCTCAACACATACATGCGTGACCGCGTATGCATTGAATCCTATTTGTGTGTGCATCTGTATGCATGTATATACAGTATATGTTCAGTATGTGTGAGTAAATCCTTCTCCACTTGCTCCTCGACATCTCTGCCAAGCAGACGGGGTGACATGAGAATTGAACCATCTGCTTCTCCCCCGCTGGCCCGATTGCCAAACAGCCAGTAACTCGCTCCAGCTGTCTGGGAATGGAAAAGACGATCCCGAGACGTTCCGTAGGAATGGCAACCGCGATACAAAAGAATGAAGGACGAACAAAAAAACAAGAACGACATGAGACGAGGCAGATGTAAGATGCTGCTTTCTTTAAGCTACCCATCTTAACTTCTTTTCAGTGACTCGTCTCCAGAAACTCAACCAAAAGAAAACCTCACCAGAAGCCTCTGCAGAGCAGGACAGGACTGCAGGTTTAACGCGTGTTCGCATGATGTCTCCATGTCAGTACTGTCAGAAACACAGCAGGCCTACAATAGCTGGGGAACATGAAGAGTGAAATGAGCTAAAGGCAATAAAATTGAAGTTACACATGTCACTGTCACAGCGGCTGGGCTCTATCGTTTGGCGCTGGACAGCAAGGACTTGGAAAAATTAAAAACAGTCTTTCCCTCTGCAACTGAGTACAGCAACACTTACTCATAAGACTCACAAATACTTAACATTACAGCTAACCCATATGCAAAGGATGCTTCTGTGGTTTAGCCTTAAATTTGAATCAGTTCTTGTTGTTCAAGGCATGTACTTGTTTCTCTTCATCTATGCAGCAGTGTTTTTCAGACATGGACCTTTCACTTGCCTGGGTTTTTTCATATATTTGTGTTTTTCTTTCTATGTCCATCCAAAACAACAGAGTTGATCTCAGTCTTTTCTAACCAGCTTTTCATCTAGTTTTATCTTGAGGGCAGGGACACCAAGTTGCAGTTTTAGCGATGCTGGATGTCGTTCAGCTGTCTTGAATCCAGCTACTAGACAGACACCAGCGCCACCTTTTTGAACTCCAACTGGGAACGATAGTCCTTGTTCCACTCTGGAGATCCACAGCAAGCCGGAGGGCTGCTTTAAGCAGAATCTGCAGCAGGTGGAGAACTGCTGCTGCTGTGCAGAGTGCAAAAAGGCACGTTCATATAAAGATGGCTTTATTGTTGATTACTATTCTGTTATGACATAAAGTTAAAACAAATCTCCAAAAACCCATGTAAAACTTTTATATATGCTCTGTGAACCGAATGAATGGAACTGTAATGCACATGCAATAAGACATGCAACCACACCTGATATTCTTTTAAATGTACTTCTTTACATTCAAAAACGTTGGGTGTTGTGCAGCTGTAACAGGTCTCTGCATATTGAGGCCAAATTGGGCTGCAAGAACTGGTGAAAGTATGAAAACCAAAATATTTCCAACCATGGCCTGCCTGTAGTCCGTTGAGGTGAACGTGAAATCTGCCTTATTTTCTTTTCTCCTGCACTGAACTGTAGATATCTGTGATAACTCTAAAATCATTGTTTGAACAGACTGCATTCCAGTCTTATTTGCAGTACACTAACAAGTAGGCAGATTTTGTTGCTGAATGATCTAATGGACATAAAGCCAACTGAATGGAGCTTCTGAACCCTCATAAGTCCTAGAGCGCTCTCGACTGAGTAAATGCTTACCTGATGTTCACTCAGGTTGTCCTTCTGGTTTCTATCACAAACCCTCTTCATGTTCTTTGTGTCCTCAGACTATGGGACTCTTTGTTTTGCTGAATAGAGATTTCACATTTAAAGCAGCTCTTCAAGGTATTTCAGGACATCGAGGAACTCTACCAAACAAAAACTTTATACCCTGTGGAGTGGAGTGAAAAAATGGCTTTTGAGTAATTGAGTTTAACACCTATAGTATTATTATTTAACAGACACTATGAAGTGCAATGAACATAAGTTGAAGCAAAAAACTTGTGCTGAGAGTTCAAACGTGTCATGTTTAGGGTTTCTGGAGCTGCCCGTGTGCTCTAAAATTTAAATGATAAAGATACGTGTGTGTTTGTTGTGTGATGAGCAGCACAGAGACATTAGCAAATGGCTAAAAAAGAGCTGAATGGTTGAAAAGTTTAACTGAGCTGAGCTGCTGTCAAAACAGTTGATGTAAGGCTGTCAAAACAAGCAGCTGTGAGTAAATCCTTGATTACAGAGGAAGTGATGCGTCTCTGCAGTATTGTTATGGATACAAAGACCGGCGTGCTGCTGTATGGTCGCTTTAATGGGGGGAATGGGGACTGCGCATGACGTGCGGTGGCCCGTGCATCTCCAGTGGCCCTCCATCCAACCACCCAGTCGTCGGACGAAGTGGGGAGGGATCATTGCGTTTTCTTTATTAAAAATTAAAAATTAAAGCCCAGATAGGCATTAATTAATTACTGTTATTTTATTTAGTTGATGACACACTCCAAGGCGTGATCAACCTTGGGAGGGCCTTCCTTGGAAGAGGGTGTCTAGTGATAATGGCCGAAACACCCAATGATTCCAAGGTCCACTACTGATGATGTGTCCTTAAATATTACCTTAAAAAATTAAAATACACAATAATGTCAAATTAATGAGACAATAAAAAGATAATACAATAAAATAAATAAAAAGAAAACGTAACAATAAATAATAAAGGATTGAAAAGAACATGGATTCAGACTAAGAAAAGTATTTAAACAATAGGTTAAGTGTGTAAATGAAGGGCACCATATAAATGGGGAGTGGCCAAAAGTGCTGTCTCAGGGTCTCCTGGGGGCAAGCTGGTCACTTCTCAAGGACAGAAGGAGGAGGACTGAGACGGGGAAGGGGAATGGGGACTGCGCATGACGTGCGGTGGCCCGTGCATCTCCAGTGGCCCTCCATCCAACCACCCAGTCGTCGGACGAAGTGGGGAGGGATCATTGCGTTTTCTTTCACAAACCCCTTTCACAAGTCCCCATTTAATGTATGGTCGCTAGCTCTGTGGTCGGCATGAAGCTGGACACTCTGGTGACAGTGGCAGAGAAAAGGACATTAAAGAAACTGATGGACATTATGGACAATGCCAGACATCCTCTGCACACGGCCATTAACAACCAGAAGAGTCTGTTCAGTGACAGGTTGCTTCTCCCAAAGACAAGAACTAACAGACTTAAAAACTCCTTTGTCCCACACGCCATCAGACTGTTTAACTCCTCCCTGGAGGGGAGAGGGAGGGGAAACAGGAGGACAAAGGAGGGGGGAACAACTAAGGTGTAGTGCCTCTTCACCTCACTGTGCAATACCTTTTGTGCAATACTTTTGTAATAGTCAACGGTGCAATAGACTCAATACTTGAAATGTGCAATTCACTTGTATTTTTATTTTTATTCCTATTTATTCTATTTATCCCCTTCGTATATTTTATTTATATTGTCTCTGTATTTATATATATATGTGTGTGTGTGTGTGTGTGTGTGTGTGTGTGTGTGTGTGTGTGTGTGTGTGTGTGTATTATATATATATAAAAACACCCAGCACGCCCCTGCGGGCGGTTTATCCTTCAAGCTCGGGTCCTCTACCAGAGGCCTGGGAGCTTGAGGGTCCTGCGCAGTATCTTAGCTGTTCCCAGGACTGCGCTCTTCTGGACAGAGATCTCCGATGTTATTCCCGGGATCTGCTGGAGCCACTCGCCTAGCTTGGGAGTCACCGCACCTAGTGCTCCGATTACCACGGGGACCACCGTTACCTTCACCCTCCACATCCTCTCGAGCTCTTCTCTGAGCCCTTGGTATTTCTCCAGCTTCTCGTGTTCCTTCTTCCTGATATTGCTGTCATTCGGAACCGCTACATCGATCACTACGGCCGTCTTCTTCTGTTTGTCTACCACCACTATGTCCGGTTGGTTAGCCACCACCATTTTGTCCGTCTGTATCTGGAAGTCCCACAGGATCTTAGCTCGGTCATTCTCCACCACCCTTGGGGGCATCTCCCATTTTGACCTCGGGACTTCTAGGTTATACTCGGCACAGATGTTCCTGTACACTATGCCGGCCACTTGGTTATGGCGTTCCATGTATGCCTTGCCTGCTAGCATCTTGCACCCTGCTGTTATGTGCTGGATTGTCTCTGGGGCATCTTTACACAGCCTGCACCTGGGGTCTTGCCTGGTGTGATAGACCCCAGCCTCTATGGATCTTGTACTCAGAGCTTGTTCTTGTGCTGCCATGATTAGTGCCTCTGTGCTGTCTTTCAGTCCAGCTTTGTCCAGCCACTGGTAGGATTTCTGGATATCAGCCACCTCCTCTATCTGCCGGTGGTACATACCGTGCAGGGGCCTGTCCTTCCATGATGGTTCCTCGTCTCCCTCCTCTTTCTTGGGTTTCTGCTGCCTGAGGTATTCACTGAGCACTCGGTCAGTTGGGGCCATCTTCCCAATGTATTCTTGGATGTTCCTTGTCTCATCCTGGACTGTGGTGCTGACACTCACCAGTCCCCGGCCCCCTTCCTTCCGCTTAGCGTACAGCCTCAGGGTGCTGGACTTGGGGTGAAACCCTCCATGCATGGTCAGGAGCTTTCTTGTCTTTATGTCAGTGGCTTCTATCTCCTCCTTTGGCCAGCCTATTACCCCAGCAGGGTACCTGATCACGGGCAGGGCGTATGTGTTGATGGCCCGGATCTTGTTCTTACCATTCAGCTGACTCCTCAGGACTTGCCTGACCCTCTGCAGGTACTTGGTGGTTGCAGCCTTTCTAGCGGCCTCTTCATGGTTCCCATTTGCCTGCGGGATCCCCAGGTACTTGTAACTGTCCTCTATGTCTATATATATATATATATATATATATATATATATATATATATATATATATATATATATATATATATATAATATTCTGTAACTCTGTAACTTCTGTCGGTGCTGTGCTTTTTTGGAAATCGAATTTCCCAGAGGAACCCACCCGAGGGATTAATAAAGTTCTATCTAATCTAATCTAATCTAATCTAATAGACAGTTCATGTTTAACCCTTTTGGTGATGTTTGATATACTGTTTGTGTATACGCTTAACATGATAGTGGTGTAGTGTCATTCACCAGTTTGTGACACTGAAGAATCTCATGACAGCGAATAGATGTGATTTAGTGACATATTTAGATTGTGTTTATCCATCTTCTAAAAGATGGGTTCAGATGAGTAAGAAGAGAATAAACACAAGTTTAGTTTGTCTTTCTTTTTCTACATCACTTTATGGGTGTGTCTGTGGGTGTGTTAGGTTTGTCAGTTTCATCCATGAACACAGTGTTAATCTGTAAAAAGGTAAAGCTTCAGCCTTCAGTGATTTGCTGTCCTTTATTTATGGAATTTGATTTATTTGCAGTACTGAAATCAGACATAAATTAAAGTTAGCAGTTACCTTACGTGTATTACACATGCTGCCTGAGTAAAATAAATAAAGCAGTGATTTATGCAAGGTAATGATGGCGTCTCTCTGCTACCCCGGTCACAGCAAGGTTGGTGCTGTGGATGTATATAGATGGATGGATGTAGCCACTGTGTAGCCACCAAAACCATTGGTTTTGGACTCTGCTCAAAATGACTGATTTCACCTCTGCCAGTTTGGGATTTTTTTTTGTTAATAGTAGTGGTATTGGGCGACACCTGTTAATCTTTGAATTCGGCTCTTTTTTTAGTCCTATTGGCACAAATGCATAAAACAAAACACCAGTCTGCCTTTACAAACATTTATCAGAGACTGAGTCATTCTAAAGAGCTCTCACTACTGTAAGAGGATGCCACTGTTGCAATAAGTTAGTCCATGAAATATCTTCCCTCCTTAATATTCCACAATCAACATTGGTATTACTGCAAATCGGAAGTATTTTGGAGCAACAGCAAGTAAGCCATGTAAATTTACAGAATCCCCAGGTGCTGAGGTGAATAGTTTGTAAAAGTTGCGAGTGCTCCTTGCATCCTCTGGTATTAACATCAGCACAAAACTGTGTGCCAGGAGCTTCATGGCAAGGGAGTCCCATGGCCAAGCAACTCCTGTAGGTGTAATGTTGGTTTGGCCCAGTGTTTTGGTTGACATAGGGTATATCTACAAACTATATATGTACACAGATAGCTAGTAACTACCTGTCAATTAAAGTGGGGATGAATAAGAAAAGGTCCTCGTCTGCAGAGGTGTCATGAACAGGGAAAGTATCATACTATGTCATACTATCATACTGCATAATACTAGGCATTTAAAAATTGGTTGGTTGAGCTCTGGATCTGGTAAAATCACATCTTGATGCACTCATAAGTTTGTAAGAAACAGATGAAATATTCTTGATACAGTCACCTTAAGTGCATGTAGACCTTTCTTAGATAGTCTATAAAACAGTTTTGAATATATTCATCATTTTGATATATGTATGCCCATTCTCACTACTGGTCCAAGTGCTTGGCTCCCATTTTCCACATTGCTGTGGACAAATAGGCTGCCCTGCATGCCACTGTAACAGTTAAGTTTAATGCCAGTTAAATACGTGCACCAGTCTAAAGTCTGAATTTGGTATCAAAACATAAGGAACATATTTTAATACTCTTTTCTGCACAGTGCTGCTGCTGTACATCCATTAAATTGCCTCCGAGTTGAGGTCCAAAGCACTTCAGGACCGCAAGCTCCCCAAAGAAAAACAGCACATTGGAAAAGAAGAAAGAATACCTATTCATCTGCAGACCAAGGTATTTTTCTTTGCGGCATGCTTGTGCCTTTTTTTAAATAATCCTATATGGTGAGGTTTAAATCTTGATTTGGAAAAAAAAGTCGGTTCCCCCCTCCTAGATATTTTCATTGTCAATTAACCCGTATGGATTGGTGTCAAGGGGTGGTGGTTGACTTCTGCACCCCAGACAGGTTGCAGAATGTCTGGCTGTAAAAGAGAGGAAGAGGCGTCTGGGTGTAGAGCTGGGACTTTCTGGGTTTTGAAAAGTGAGTTTACAGCTGCTTTTATACCGTCCTTCTTTTTTCAGAGGCAGTACGTTAAAGCAGCGGTCCCCAACCTTTTTTGCGCCACGGAACGGTTTATGCCCGACAATATTTTCACGGACCGGCCTTTAAGGTGTCGCGGATAAATACAACAAAATAAAACTAGTACCGGTACCGAAAAAAAGAAGATTTATTCATAACACACATGAAAAGACCCAGGAAAACCGAGTTAACGATAAAAACGATAACAAAATAACGCTGAAAACCGATAAAAACCATACATTTCATACCTGAGCCTCAACTCTCGCGGCCTGGTACCAAACGACTCACGGACCGGTACCGGTCCGAGGTCGGGGGGTTGGGGACCGCTGCTTTAAAGGTTTTTTTTTTTTAATTTTGAGGTATTTTTGCAGACCTAAAAGAAATAAACAGCAGTGTAAACTTTTATTTCAGCACAGGAAAACAAAAACAAACAAAAAATGCAGATAAAGTACATTGTTCTTTCATGGTAACCATGATAGCTCTGCTTTCATGTTCTTAGATGTGCAGGACTTTATAATCTGTGTTTCATCGTGAGATTCTGTGAGAACTGTACTGATAACATTAATATTCTCATTCTGGCAATGAACTCCAATTGTACTCCACTTGGACTCCTTCCAAAACCCTTCAAGGAGCATTTTTGCTGAAAAAACACACTGAACTGAACTCAAATCAGATTACAAAGCCATAAGCACAGAATGCAATTTCCACAATCTCTCCTACAATCTGTAATCTACAGTTGTTCATCGATCAGTGGGTTGTGTGTAGTTTATTTTAGCACACCATACATTGCTTACACAGTTGCCAAAGAAACAAGTGTTTTCAAACAACAGACCATCCCCACTAAGTTAATTAGTGAGGTAATTATTGGGGTTTGAATAAAGGCCAGCACATACTGCAGCATACTGTACACTGGTGAGAGGGAGAGGACATGCTGCTTTGATGCAACTTGGATTGGAGGGGATTTAGGCATGACAGCACTCCAAAATATGATGTGACCTCTATGACGAGCACATCTGCGTTGTTGGTTTCACAAACCTATACCATGCTAGAACAGGAATAAAAAAAACAGAAAATGTTTTGATTATAGTTGGACTACAGGAACAGAAGGCTGGTAGGACAATGTAAAGTAGCTGAAGATCATTAGTTCAAATCTAAAAGTCAGTGGGAAAAATCAAATGACACAGGAATGTTTTGGCACAAATGCTTGGAGATGATGCAGCACTCACATTTGATATCTATGTTATATTTATATTTTTGGGTCCAAATCATTCATTTGCAACTAATATCTCTCTCTGTATATGTATCTGACCAATTCTACTCCTCTGCTTTTAACAGGTCCGATGTGTCGGGAGCACGTTGAACCCAATGAACTCAATAAAGATGTTTTCAAACATGTAGAGCAGCCCTGAACTTTTCGAGACATTACCTAACAGAGCAACCTGTGAGAACGCAAATGTCCAGTGCAGTCAGATTGGACACCAGCCAGTCTTTTACCTGCTAGTGAGAAAGTCCAAACACCAAGTGATAGCTGACTGGGGTGATGTGCAAATAGCACAGTTAATATTCTGATGCATGTACTGCTAGTGAGTGGCTGTGATGTGTCCTGGCAGCTACTTCACCTGAACCACAAAGAGTATTACCAGAAGTGCTAACACGCCTAAAGAGGGCCATTTCCTGCTGTGTGCTACATGTGAGAATGAATCACTGCTGAATTTGAACAGATTCATATTTATACTCTGCAAAAGTGACACAAAGGAAAATAAAGTAAAAAAAGGAACTCTATTTAAACTAAAGTCATACAAAATAAGAGACCACAGCATTGTATTACGGAATTTTTAAAGGCTTACTATTAATTGTTCTCATGATTTTTAAAACCTTTTTACTGTGGATCCTATGCACTTACCTTTGTAGTGTGTACATTTTGACAAGTTAATAAGTTGTACACTTGCCAGATGTGATGCTAGCAGCTGCATTTTGCAAATATTTATAATTTGTTGAGTTTCTAGCAGGACAAAATACAACAGTTTTTATACAGTGAAGACAACACCTTACCACACATAAACGTCAAACCTGTATCAAAATACTCTGTTAGCTAATTAGCATCATGTGGTGCCGACAATTTACCGGCCTCCTGCCAGGTGAAAATTTGCTAACAATACCGCCTCTTCTGTGTACAGAGCTCCAATAGAGATGATGTATGAGAGCTGTTCCACTTCGCTTTAATTTCAGTGAAATTAGCTAAAATTTAACTGGTGCACAGCAGGAGTGCACTCAAGACAGTCCTCAATGAATAGGCATGAATGGCACTAAATGGTTAAAATGATTGTTTGCAACTTTTTTCCAGAGAAAAAAACCCTACATTTTTTTTGTTTTTAACAAAAAATGTTTTTAACAAATGCAGTTTTGATAATATGTCACAAGTGAGCTAAAATGGCAGGGAAAGGGTTTGTAAAAAAAAATTATATTAAAGCAGCTGGTGTTGGTAGTTGAAGACGACCGCTACAAAATAGCTGCTACTAACTTTATACTTGAAATCACAATGTGGAAGACACACCCTCTAGCAGATCATTACATGAAGGAACCTTTTAAAAAACAAAACAAAAAAAACAAACAAAAAAAAAACAAGCGCGTCCATGCTCACAGGTGTACACACGGGTGATCACACCCACAAACTACACCCTTTTTGGCTCCTACCTCAAAGCACACTGTGTTCTGTTGATCTTATGTGCTGCACAATAATGTTTAATATTTAGTATTTACTGTCATATTCCCATATATCATTGTGATGTTGTTTATTCTATTACTCTTGTTCTCTTCTGCTTGTTTTCTTTTTTCTTTCTCAGCAGGTGATCCAGGTGATTGATATATGCATTTTTTTTCTGCCCGTTCTGTTGGTTTTTGTTTTTTGCCCTTCTCCCCCGTCCCTCTTCTCAGCTGTTTCTCTTTCCCTCTTTCTTTCTCCCCTTCTTTCCCCCAGTCAAGTCTGTCCCGTATTCAGTAAGTGAAAATAAAATAAACAATAAAAGGTGAATCAAATGGACCATTACGGCAAGGCTGGGATGGTCAGTTTGGTAAAGTAAATCCGTTGGGCATCTTTCTTTGCCTTTAGACAACAATTCTGATGGCAAAAGAGCCAAACAGGACAGGCAAAAAAAAAGAAAAAAAGAAAAAAAAAAAGAGATGATGTATGAGAGCTGTTCCACTTCCCTTTAATTTCAGTGAAATTAGCTAAAATTTAGCTGGTGCACAGCAGGAGTGCACTCAAGACAGTCCTCAATGAATAGGCATGAATGGCACTAAATGGTTAAAATGATTGTTTGCAACTTTTTTCCAGAGAAAAAAACCCTACATTTTTTTTGTTTTTAACAAAAAATGTTTTTAACAAATGCAGTTTTGATAATATGTCACAAGTGAGCTAAAATGGCAGGGAAAGGGATTGTAAAAAAAAAATTATATTAAAGCAGCTGGTGTTGGTAGTTGAAGACGACCGCTACAAAATAGCTGCTACTAACTTTATGCTTGAAATCACAATGTGGAAGACATAAAGTTTCTCCTGGCGCACAAGTCCTTAATACTTACAGAAAGATATTTTACTACACCAAAAAACAATTAAAAGTCTTAAATGAAACTCTCTATTCAATTCAATTCAATTCAATTTTATTTATATAGCGCCAAATCACAACAAAAGTCGCCTCAAGGCGCTTCATGATACAGAGAAAAACCCAACAATCATATGACCCCTATGAGCAAGCACTTTGGCGACAGCGGGAAGGAAAAACTCCCTTTTAACAGGAAGAAACCTCCGGCAGAACCAGGGTCAGGGAGGGTGGAGCCATCTGCTGCAACCGGTTGGGGTGAGAGAAGGAAGACAGTGTAAGGACAAGAAAGACATTGTGGACAAAACAAGACACCCCCCATAATCTTTAGTGACAATATTGTAGTTAGTTAAATGGTCTGATTGTTCACATCTGTATTTTCTTTGATTGTGGTAAAATAATGTGTGCCCCAGTCTCCAAAAATGACATAGTGCAGGAAGCGTAGTTATTCCTCCGTTACACCACAAGAGGGAGTATCCCCTAAAATGAGCAGCTCTAGCGGGAGTAAAGAAGCCAGCCACTACCCATAAGGCAGTGCACCTATAAGCGTTATGTGAGACTGCAAAAGTGTGTAACGCTGTGCTATGTCCATGTATATATTTGCAGATGCAGTAAAGGCGAACTCACAAAGCCACACTGGTTTCAATTCATTTTAATTCAAGTGTGCAACAAAATTTGGTGGCAGCGGTGGGATCAGCGGTGCTACTGAGAAGCAGTGTGAGATTACAGAATCGTCACCCACAGTATGGAGTTGGAGCAACTGCAAGACCAGCTAAGTGAGAGCTTGCTACAGTTAAGGTCAGATCAACTACAAGAAGTGTGTTTACAAGCTAAAATCTCAATCGGAAAACAGACAAAGAAGCACACGCTGATCAGAACAATAAGTGAAGCAGTTGAAACAATTATTGAAGTGGAGGAAGAGGAAGTAGCACACACATTCCTGGACAGATTAATTAAAACTGTTAAAGAATTAAAGGAAAGAGATGACCCTACACAGGAACGTGAAGAGAGTGTCAGTAGGGATGCGGTTGCATTGGCCAGTCTACAAGAACAATATGCAGCATTGCAACTAAGTTTTCAAACCTCAACAAAAAGGTTAGAGGAAGAAATGGCAAGATTGACAGACAGAATGGCCTCCCAAGAAACTAGTCAGGGTCTGGCTGCACAGTTACCTACTCGTCCATCACCGTTACCTGCTTCACCAGCAACACAGCCCCCTGAAGTGACTATACGCAGGGAATTTAGAATCAGTGGCCAAATTGGGGAACGGGGTCAGAAAGACAAACTGTCATACTCCAACCTGATTCATCAAATCGAAATGGGACTTAAAAAGAATCACAGCGAAGCTGAAATTATTGAAGCTGTTGTTAGGGCCATAAGCCCAGGCCTAAGTCTCCGTGATATGTTGGAGATTAAAACAGACCTCACCCTCATGCAGCTTCGTACCATACTGAGGGGACACTACAAGGAGGATAGCTCTACTGACCTCTATCATCGGCTGATAAATATCACTCAAGGAAGTAATGAGTCCCCACAGAACTTTCTATTTAGGGCAATCGAGCTGAAAGAAAGACTCCTAGCATCATCAAGGGAGCCAGGGACAGATGAACAATACAGTGTCGAACTGATTCAGAAAAAGTTTCTGCGAGCCGTTGGCACAGGTCTGATTAGCGACAATGTGAAATACCAGATCAAACCCTACCTGGATGATCCAGCAGTCACTGACGATGTGCTGATTGCAAAGACAAATGAAGCGGCCAGCCTTGAGTGGGAGAGGCAACAAAAATTCAGAAAGACCACCCGAGAAATGAAAGTAAGAGAGATAAAAGCAGAGGCACAGTCAGTGCAAGAGGCAGCAGTTGGTGCAGTGGGTGGGCAAGACCAGCCATTCTCCACCTCGACAAAAGGTAAAGCTGCTAAAGCACCAGCAACAGTGACACGCAAGGAAACTGAGCTGTTTGATATCATCAATCAACTAAAAGGGGAAATAGCTGAAATAAAAGGAGTGATTCGTGAGTCGCACCGACCTTCTCCCTCACACCGCCCAAGCTTCAAACGTGGCTGCAGGGATTGTCAGGACAGCAATAGAGGAGAAAACTGCGACCACTGCTTCAAATGTGGACAAAGTGGGCATTTGTCAAGGGGATGCCGCACCCCGAGAAAACTTCCAGACAGGGCAGAGCAGATTGGTATGTCAGCTAGCACGGTGAACCCACGCCCGTCACCCTCTTTTCAGCTACTAAACCAAGGTGAGCAACAACAAGATGTTCACAAACTCTTGACGGACAGTATAAAACATTTGGAGACAAAAGCAGCAGCCGCCACACCAGATAAGAGGAATGAAGCGGTCTCCGTCAGCCTCCTCTCCCCAAAACGAAGAGCCCAGCTCCTCAATCTTATAGGGAGGAAGCACCTGATCACCTGCCTGCTTGAGGGAGTAAAAACCGCAGCGTTGTGGGACACGGGATCACAGGTTTGTCTCATAAATGAAAAATGGAGACAACAGAACATCCCACACCTCAAAGTTAGGAGTTTAACTGAAATCATTGGGCCTGGTATATTAGATGGGAGGGCAGTAAACCAGACACCAATCCCATTTTCCGGGTGGGTTGAAATCAAATTCAGGTTGCCCACAGAAGAGGCTGCGCAGTTAGAACTTCTCGTGCCAGTATTAGTAGCTCAGGAAGACGGGGTGGCGGAGGAGCCAATAATTGGCTTCAACGTGATTGAATACATGCTAGAGAGGGGAATAGAGCCACCTCGTGCTGTAACAGAAGCTGTTAGCACAGCATTCTCCATTGACTGTAAGAAAGCTGAGGTCTTTATAAAGGTGATGAAGAGTGGAGACGATGGGCTAGGTGAGGGCAGAGTGAAAACTGGGAGAGAATTAATGAGTATCCCACCTGGTCAGACAAGAGTGGTCAAGTGTAGTGTGAGAGCAGGCCCACTCCCAGCAGGTCAGGATGTACTGTTCGAGCCCAGCCCCTACCCTCAGATGCCAGAGGGATTGGAGGTGCAAGAGGGCGTTGTCCATTTACAGCAAGGCAGCTGGTCCCGTATGAGCCTCCCAGTCACTAATACCAAAGCTTATGAGATCATACTGCCTCCGAGAACTGTTTTGGGACAAACTCAGAGGGTTCGAACTATTTACCCAGCAAACACAATGACAGTGGAAATAGAACAAATGGGAACAACAAGATCTAC
The DNA here is from genome assembly GCF_057381915.1 of Diplotaxodon limnothrissa. NCBI lineage: Eukaryota > Metazoa > Chordata > Actinopteri > Cichliformes > Cichlidae > Diplotaxodon > Diplotaxodon limnothrissa. The sequence goes on along the minus strand of NC_140597.1, from coordinate 8,942,265 downwards.
TGTAGAAGCAACAGCTACACCTCCAGCTAGCCAAATTGGGGAACAGGAAAACAGAACAAGAAGCAACAGTGAAGGTGTTTGGGACCCCCCAGTTCCCCTCGACCATCTCTCTCCGGCACAGCAGCTGAAGATCAGGCAGCTATTAAGGGAGGAGAGTAATGCCTTTGCTCGTGATGAACACGATGTTGGCAATATCCCCTCACTGCAGCTTAAGATCCGCCTCAGCGACCCCACACCTGTTCGCCGAACATATACATCAGTGCCTAAGCCACTTCATAAAGAAGTAAAAGAATATTTGGAAGACTTGCTGAATAGAGGGTGGATAAAGAAATCAAAATCCCCCTACTCCAGCCCCATCGTATGTGTGCGAAAAAAGGTTGGCGGCCTCCGCTTGTGCTGCGACTATAGGGAGCTAAATACGAAGTCAATCCCGGACCGCCATCCCATACCACGCATACAGGATATGCTCAACACATTGAAAGGAAGCTCCTGGTTCTCGGTCTTAGACCAAGGGAAGGCTTATCACCAGGGCTTCCTGGAAGAGTCAAGTCGCCCTCTCACAGCATTCATCACACCCTGGGGATTGTATGAATGGGTAAGAATTCCTTTTGGGCTGTCGTCTGCACTGGCAGAGTTTCAGAGGTCGATGGAAGAATGCCTTGCAGGGCTGCGGGACGACACATGTCTGCCTTACTTGGATGACAACCTTGTTCATTCAAAAACATTTGAGGACCACTTAAATGATCTAAAGCAGGTCCTGCAGCGTTATCAGAGCCATGGAGTGAAATTAACACCCAGGAAATGTGAACTGTTCAAAAATCAGGTGAGATTCCTGGGGAGGTTGGTAACTCAAGATGGTCACACCATGGACCCCGCTGACATTGCGCCTGTCCAAGCCTTAAAACAAAGGAACCCCACCACCATTGGGGAAGTGAGGAAGCTGTTGGGATTCATCTCATACTATCGCAACTATATTCCTAACTTTTCGCGCATTGCAAAGCCACTCTATGACCTGCTCTCCTCAGAAAAGCCAGGGGAAGGGAGAGTCAGGGCGTCAAAAGACAACAAAAAGACAAAGAATCAAGGGGGTCAGCTACCATCCTCTCACCCAGTGGTATGGTCAGCTGAGCATCATCAGGTGGTCTGTCAGCTCGTCAACTTCCTCATTCAGCCCCCCGTTTTAGGTTATCCTGACTTTGAGCAACCATTCATCTTACACTGTGATGCATCACAGGAGGGACTTGGAGCTGTGCTTTACCAAAGACAAAATGGGAAGCTAGTGGTTATAGCATATGGGTCTAGGACCCTTACTGCCCCAGAGAAGAACTACCACCTCCATTCAGGGAAGCTGGAATTTCTTGCCATGAAGTGGGCCATATGTGAGAGGTTTAGAGATTATCTCTACTATTCACCACCCTTCATTGTCTACACTGACAATAACCCCCTCACATATGTGCTGACAACGGCAAAACTGAATGCAACCACACACAGATGGGTGGCTGAACTCGCTGACTTCCAGTTCTCCATCAAGTATCGACCTGGTAGAGCTAACAGGGATGCAGATGGTCTCTCACGAATGCCCTTGGATATGGAACACTACATACAAACGTGTACAGAAGCAGTGACACCTGAGGTCCTAAACAGCGTGACTCAGGCTCTGGCTGTTCAGCTGCAGGGAAGTGAACCCTGGCTCTGCCCGTTAAACATCTCAACTGTGGTAGCAGAGCAAAGTGAGGAGGTAGGGATGTCAGGTCTGGAAATCCCTAAGGCAAACTTAAGAGATGCACAAAAAGAGGATTCTGTGATCGGGGAAGTCCTGAAGTATGTCATCTCTAATCGGTGGCCAAAAGGCAGAAAACAGGCAGGCAACAAGGAGATCGCTGCTCTGGCAAGGGAAAAACAGAAACTGCACCTTGATAATGATGGTTTACTGTACAGGAAAACACTCAGCCGAACACAGCTACTTCTGCCTAAGAAGTTCCATTCGCTCATTTATAAAGAACTACATGAAGACATGGGTCACTTGGGGGTGGAGAGAGTTTTGGCCCTCATTCGGGATCGCTTTTACTGGCCTCACATGCAGAAGGACGTGGAGCACTACATAACACAGGTGTGTAGTTGTCTAAAAAACAAGCGTCCCCACAAGCCCACCAGAGCCCCACTGATCAATATCACTACAACGTACCCGTTTGAGCTGGTCTCCATTGATTTTCTACATTTGGAGAAATGTAAGGGAGGGTATGAGTATATCCTCGTGGCCATGGACCACTTTACACGATTTGCTCAGGCTTATCCCTGCAGAGATAAAAGTGCCAAAACAGCGGCAGAGAAAATATTTGGAGACTTTGTGTTGAAGTTTGGTTTTCCCACACGGCTCCATCATGACCAGGGAAGAGAGTTCGAAAACAAACTCTTTGCCAAGCTGGAGGGATACAGTGGAGTCAAGGGGTCCAGAACCACACCATACCACCCCCAGGGAAATGGTCAGGTAGAAAGGTTCAATAGGACACTGCTGGCCATGCTTCGGAACCTCCCAGAGGGGGCAAAAGCAGACTGGAAGGCATCCCTGCCAAAGGTGGTCCATGCGTACAACTGTACGCGCAGCGAGGCTACTGGATATGCACCTTATTTCCTCTTGTTTGGGAGAAACCCCAGACTCCCCATTGATATGATTTTTGGTCTCACAGCTAATGACCAAAGCCCTTCTCATCAAGACTATGCTGAGAAGTGGAAGATTCGCATGCAGGACGCTTACAAACTGGCCTCAGCGACAGCCTGTAAGGAGAGTCGACGGGGAAAAGTGCTCTATGACAGAAAAACACATGGTGCAGAGCTGTACCCAGGGTGCAGAGTACTGGTCCGGAATTTTGGTGAGAAGGGAGGACCAGGGAAACTGAGATCCTTCTGGGAGGACCAGGTGTTTCAGGTGACACAAAGGAAACATAAGGAGAGCCCAGTATATGAGATTAAGCCAGAAAATGGCAAGGGACGTGTCAGAGTCATCCACAGGAACCTCCTGCTGCCGTGTGACTTCTTACCAACCGGAAAAGTCAACTCACATGCAGAACTGGGAAAGCAAAAACAGAAAAACAACAAGGACAGACATGAGCGGCATGAGCAAGAGCACAGTTCGGAGGATGAAGATGACTGGAGGGCAATCAGAGGACTGGCAACAGAACAAGGGGAACGTGGTAGACTGTCCTGGTGGACAGAAGCATCAGCGTTCAATGCAGAAAGTGGAGCAGGCAGTAGGGAGGATCTCTGTGATGACAATGACAGGGAACACCAGGAGGATTGCGAAGAAGAGAATCTGGGCGTGAATGATATAGAACACCAACGCGACCAGCATGACGAGGATACAGAGGCACAAGAGGACATTAAAGACACAGAGCAGACGCACCAGCTCGAGATGGAGTGCAGTGACCAAGAGGACACTGACCAGTCACCTGCCAGTGTGAAAAAGTATCCTTTCAGAATGAGAAAACAAAAGCTAATGTTTACTTACCACAAGTTAGGACAGCCAACGTTAGCACTTGAATAAATACCTCAGACACAGTCATATGTTACATATTGCAGTAAAGCAGTTATAACAGTTACATTTTCGGGTTTTTATTAATGCTTATTAGAAGGATAGAAATGTTAATTCTGTTTTGTTAGCTATAAAGAAGACAGTGGAATGACCTGTAATGAGAATGGCACCCATGTCATGTAGCGAGGTTATGTCCAGGTGAGAGCACCTTACTCAGTAAAGATGCAGATACCCGTGATATGGATGGAAAAGCAGTGGACTGTTATCGTGCACAATAACACCTGCTGCGACATATGACATGAAGGGGAGATACATGTCATGTGTTTCACTGTGGCTAGCAGTGATGCTGAACTCTGACTCCTAAAGGGATGTAGCCTCCTACGAGCAATGTATAGTTGCCACATAAGGACTGATATTGGTAGAATGTCGGGACGCCATTAACTTTTTGAGGGGAGAGTGTAAGGACAAGAAAGACATTGTGGACAAAACAAGACACCCCCCATAATCTTTAGTGACAATATTGTAGTTAGTTAAATGGTCTGATTGTTCACATCTGTATTTTCTTTGATTGTGGTAAAATAATGTGTGCCCCAGTCTCCAAAAATGACATAGTGCAGGAAGCGTAGTTATTCCTCCGTTACACCACAAGAGGGAGTATCCCCTAAAATGAGCAGCTCTAGCGGGAGTAAAGAAGCCAGCCACTACCCATAAGGCAGTGCGCCTATAAGCGTTATGTGAGACTGCAAAAGTGTGTAACGCTGTGCTATGTCCATGTATATATTTGCAGATGCAGTAAAGGCGAACTCACAAAGCCACACTGGTTTCAATTCATTTTAATTCAAGTGTGCAACAACAGGATAAAAGACATGCTGTGGAAGAGAGACAGAGGTTAATAACAGATATGATTCAATGCAGAGAGGTCTATCAACACATAGTGAGTGTCTCAATCCTTTCTATCTAAAGTTGCTGGGAAAAAAATGGGTCTATAGCTTCATTCACCAGATTCATTCTATACTGCCTCATGATTCCAGAGAGTCGACTAGGTGCACATAGTGCATATTGCCTTAATTGTCAGTGGGAAGACACTTATGCATCACTTATGTAAGTATGGAAGAATATAATTTGAGACATGGTGAAAGAGGCAATGACAATGCTAACATACCAATGTTTAGCAGAAAGAAAATGATTAGATTCACTATGTTAGTTTGCCGTTTTACCACAGGTATAACAGATGCTAATTAACTTCAAGTGGAAAGTCCAGCTGAAGCTAAACCAAAGCGTTGTACAAATTAAAGTGGTGACATGACGATACCTTTAAATGAAATGAAAATATATCCTCAGGGAACATGAATTTCACAGTAATCTATTCAACAAATGACTCATCTGGACATGCCACAAGTACTATATCACAATTTGATTTGATTTTTTTTTAATTCCAAAGGGTCTGCTTTGCTTGTGCCAAATAAAAACATTGGAGGTGATAATGGAATATAAACACGAAGACAAAATGATAATATTGCATCAGATTACATTCATTTGGCAGACACGGTTGTCCAACTTAGAATGATCTATTGATTGTTTTGTTCCAAAAATGTACATCATACACCACAGGACCAGAACAAATGAAACAACTGCATTTCTGATTTTTGCAGAAAAGAACTGCAACACAAAGTTCAGGAGACTGGGCCAGACACTGAGCATGTGTGTGTGTTGTGAGTGAATATGGGAATACAGGCAGTTCAGATTTCAGGAGAAATAAGTGAATGATTGCAGATGAATGTTATATATTATGACATTTTCAAATAAATATGTAGATATATAGCTACTCTCTGATTGCTATAACACTCATTGTGACTCAAAATACAGCAAGTTCACGGGAGCTTTTTTATTGTTGCCGTTCCAAACACACAATGTTTGATTGGCTTCTCTCATGAAAAATGCACTGGCTGACAGACAGTGATGTGATTAACATTTCCAGTCTATTTGCACTGAACAGAAAAATGACCTGTGATAGTCAACGGTGCTGCCTACGGGATTTTTTACATTTCTTTTTTTTTTTTTTTTTTTATCAACATAAGGTTTTAAGACTATTGGCAGTCCTGTTTGATTGGCAGGTGCAGTGCGGAAACGTCCTGTCAACGAGTGTGGAGAAGGATGAAAAACAGTGGAAAATTTGTCCTCCACTTTCTATTGTAAGGCGAGTGATCAGATGGAATTTTAATACTCACCCCATACAATGACTTACTGACAAGGGCAGCAAAATCTCCAAATGTTCCCCTTCAAATCTGTTTTTGTTAATAGCGTTTCCTGCGCTGTTGCCTTTTCAGACTGGTTGGTATGTTTCCTGGCATGAAATCCAAACTGGTGTTGTGATATTTCTTGGGTAAACTCAGTCTGAAATTACTTCCTTGTTACTCGTTCTCTGTTAGAAGGCTTTGTTTTAACCACAGTGACACTGAGGCAGCATTAACAAGTGTTGCCGTAGTTAGCATAAGTCAAGGATAATTTATGCATTTGTGGCAGAATGTCAGCCGAATGAGAAGATGCGACTCCTTGTTTGACAGCGCAAAAAGAACAAAAGATCGTGATTTTCCATTAGGTCCTGACTAAGCCTGAATAATAGATATGAATTATTAATAAAGTTACCAACTGTTAGGCTTCGGATTCTATGGATCCAAAAATGTTGAAGGTTTTTAATAAAGTCAAACAGCTGTAGTTAAAAAATGTAAAATTTGTGAGTTTTCCATGCCAATTTTGTCCATGACAGCATCTCAATGTATTTAGGCATGAAGACATGGGAAAGATGACCTGCTGAAGTTCAAATGAAACAGGATGAGGCAGAAAGGCGATTTAAGAGATTCTGAATGTGTCATGGTTGTTGGTGTCTGAAAATTTCAGAAATTGCAAATCTACTCGGATTTTCCCACTCAGTTATCTCTAGAAAAATGTGTGAAGCTCTCAAGTGAGCGACATTGACGCCAGAGGTCAAAGGAGAATGGCCAGACTGGTTTGAGCTGTTGGGACAGCAGCAGTAACTCAAATCATTAAAGCCAAGAATTGCAGAAGAGCATCTCTGAATGCAAAGGGATTGAACTTGGAGCAGGTGGACTACAGCAGCAGCAAACCACACTGGGTGCCACTGCTGCCACCTAAGAACAGGAAACTAATGCTTTAGTGGGCACAATAGAGCACCAGTCTTTTAATTGCTACATTCCAGTTGTTTATAGAGAAGCTAAATGTAACCATTTAGCTAGCTCCACTCCCTCCCATTCATTGAATAATATTAAATAAGATTTCAGGATAACATCGATATATAAGCTCGATTGTTTCTCCAGGTACATAATGACATCTTTGCAGTTGTTAAGCAACACTTGCATGAAATGTATCTAAACTCTGACTCGCAGCTTTTTACAAAGCAAAACAGTAAGTCAGCTGTACAAGACTAAACAAAGGCAGGTATTTCTGGTAGTTTCACCACTGCAAGTTTTGTTCTTGGTGTGTGTATACACACTCTCAACAATGAAAAAAGGCTGACAGTGTTACCAAATCTGAGACGTTTGTCATATGTTAAACATTTCTGAAAAAGTCTGTAATTAAAAAAGAAAAACTCCTCTTTAGGTGATGCAATTGCAAAACCAGTTATATATAAAGGCTCCCTGGACAAAAGGCAGGAGCCCGGAAGCAATTAAATGAGCTGAACCACCAGACCATAATGAGAAAAGCAGTGCTATGCTAATCTAAAGACTAATTCAGCTGTGCTGTAAAGCAGCTAGTGAGCAGCAGTGGTGAACATGCTTCCACTGTTTTCTGAGCAAAAGTATCGACTTGTGTGCCGACCAGAGTGAGCTGAGGTGTGCAATAAGGAAGAGAGAATTCAAGAACGAGAGAATGAAATAAAGCCAGAGTGAGAATTCATCTAGGGTGGCCTTGTCCTTCTCTTTAAAAATTTTCCCCCATTAGAGACAATGTGTATGAAACCGGTATAAGATTTTCCATTTAAAGGCCCTGGAATACAAACTGGAGAGCAGATAAATTTAACCGTGATTATTGAATTAATTTTAGCTCATGTGTGGTGAACTTAAAGAAAAATGAAGTCAGATAATATCCCAACTTTCAGCAGGTCTGATGAAAAATAAAAATGCTTGAAGCTGGGAGAGATGACAGCTTATGGGTTTTCCATTTTTTAACCTTGAATTCATAACTCTATAACTCTACTTTTGTATAGTACTTGATGAATGTCGCAAATCAAATTTTGGTTTTTGGGGTTTCTGGCGCTCTCAGACATGTGTGATGTCTCTGTTATAGTTAGGAAAGAGCTCAATGGGGTGAACCTCTAAGTGAGAATAAAAACTTTTGGCTGAGGTTAACATAGAGATGTAGACACTGAAAAACATTTGAAATGCATTTTTGTTCATTTTCTGTGGCACTTGGGTTCGTCCTCCAAGAGGACAAAAGGCTGGGTCGCAATCGAATTTGTTTCCAAGTTCATGAACAAGTCTTCTTTAGCCCTTTGTTATTTGTTTCTACTGCAGCGTAAAGCCCCCAAAGATTTGTGATTGCTATTTTACAGAATTCTTGCTCACAATACCAAACAATACTAATTATTTTTAACTTGTGTGTTGTGTGTTGTGTTGTGTGACCAGTAAGTGAAGTAAGGCTCTGCTCTGAACCTTCAGAAAGGGAATTATTAATATGAAGGTAGAATAATTCCTTCTGGATCCCCATGTAAACCTTGATACCTCAAACGAGCCAGAATCCAACAGAGTTATTGGAGCACAGGGATTCGCAAAAGACGGATAGTTTTTGTAGTTGGAGAGAGAAGTTTTTTGAAAAAAAAAAATATATATATATATTATGGCTCAGTCACACTAGAGTAAAAATAGGAAGGCACTCTCCATGTGACCAGGAAAAAATCATTGGTTATCCAGTGACTGCCCGGATTTTTTGTACTGCTACCAACTGATTGCAAGTACTTGTGGTGATGATTGCCCAGAGGTTTAGCACAGGTCACCCGGTTGGAGGCAACTCGACTCCAAACAATCGCAACTCTCAGACAGATTGCAGAAAATTTGGAAATAATCACAATCTAATGTTTAAATGTAAACAGATTAGTGACATGTTGCAATCAGAGTCAGCAACACTGATCAGCTGCAAATGAATCCACAACTTAAGGGTGGTGATCATGAAACTTTGTTAATAATGAGTGCCAGCTGTTAGCAAGAATTCATGTTACAAAGTATAATTTCAATTTCAATTTTATTCATATTGTGACAAATCTCAACAGCAGTTGCCTTATGGCTCTTGTTGTAAGATAAAAACCCTACAATAATTCAGAGAAAACCCCAATAGTGAGATGACCCATCATGAGAAAGCACTTTGGCGACAGTGGGAAGGAAAAACTCCCTTTTAACAGAAAGAAACCTTCAGCAGAACCAGGGTCAGGGAGGGGCGGGAATCAACGACATCTGGTTGCCGACAAATATGAAAATATAAATATCAAATCATGGTGCATATTTGAGTTACAGATGCCTCCAAAATATTTAAGAAAAAATTATAATTTGTAATATTATATATATTTTTGCAAATTAAAGACTTTTTATGATCTAGATGAATTTGTGTAAGCAACCAAATTCTTTTACAGAAATACATTTTGATACTTTTTTCATGTACTGTTTGTAGTTTGTGCACCAGAGTAAGTACTTAACACACAAAACCCCCTCAAAACTAGCAAATATAAGAACAGATTGTCCTGTGCACTAGACAGCTCCCATGCAAGCACAAGCACAAGACTTCAGACTTTGTTTTTTCTTTTGCATGGTAGAATTTTAGAAGGATTTTCTCCATCAAGCATTTAAGTTAAGAGAAGAACCTTTCGTGTTTTGCATGTGCAATTGCTGACAAGTTCACTTAAATCTGGCCTTCAGTAGGTCTTTAGTGGAAATTCCAGGCTTGTCATATTTTAGTCAGTAATATCCGTAACTCTCACTTCAGCTCACTTCACCTGGCCAAACGCCACATTACTGCTTCAGAATACAGTAAAATCTATTTTTAGGGTATTTTTTACTATTGTGCTTAAGAAGCTATGGTTGACTGGAATCCGGTTGTTCAGTCTGACGTCACTAGCCGTGTCTGGGTCTAAACTCTGCTGCAGGTCCATATATCAAACGATCACTATGGCATTACTGAGAGTTGAAAAACTGTCTAAAGTCGTTCATCTTTAATAAAATGATCAGCGTTCTGCTCTACCAGGTGTAACAATTGAGTTTAACATCCAGGCATCCATGAAAACGGACATTTATGACATTTAACGGAGTTAGAAGTTAGCAGGAAGTTAGCTTGCTAGCTTCTATCTAAATACAATATATCATGTCCTGACTGCGGGTTTTGGAAACAAATTAAAACGTACAGCTCTGTTATCACTTCCAACATATATGAAGACAGAAAACGAAACAGCAGTGACGTTTGTAAGGTCACTGAAGTTTGGCTAGCTGGTATATAATGATGTGGTACGTGACCGCTAGCGACACAGCTATGTTAGCATAATATGAACAAGCTAACTTTTTTTCCACTCGATAAAAGTTAACATGAGTGTTTTCGGTGGTCAGGAACAAATGTAATCGCATGGCAGGATGCTGTAAAAGGACCAAACTTCAGCCAGGAGAATAACTGAGATAATGCAGCCACAATACGAGGTTAGTCATTCATATACTGCTGCATGGGCTGGGCTGTAGTTACATCCTAAGGTTTTAAAAACTGAGCTTAAATAAATGATTAGCGGTAATAAAAGCCGAGGGAGGTCAACAGTGATCACTGACTGTTTTAGGAGCTTTTTGAGATTAAATATAAGAAAATACATAACATTAAACATGTTAACAACACAAAAGCCATATTAAACGCAGACTACTTTAGACCCGGAAGTAGGATTCGTCGCGTCATCACTGAACAACCGGATTATTGCAGCCATAATGTGAGGGAGTAACATAATGTGGTACAGTGGGCAAATATTATACATCCTGCAACTGCTCTTTCTTTACTGGAAACATGTGAATGCAGACAAACAGCTGCAACCTGCTTTAGCAAGACATGTAAAAAAAATCTGCTGCTTATTTACAAACTTTAAACATCCAAACGTATTGAAACGGCTCATCGTAGAATATTTCAGTCTTTTGTGTGTATCCAGCGTTAGTGTGCTAAAAGTCAGATCCTGTATTGTTTTTGTTATAAATTAGTGCTTTTCGGGAGACAGCATTTACAGCTTTGATTAAAAAAAAAAATCTATGAACTTTCACATTTCAGCTTCCATCCAATCAACCACCCCATGTTAGTCTGTAACAAGACAGCAAATACATCATGGAAAAAGAAAAACAAGTGGTAATGAAGGAAAATATGAGCTCTTGTTTCATGCACAGGCTTTTGAGCACTGAAATCAATTTGAGTGTCCAAAAAGTCACTTCAAATGAGGCAGAACATTCATAAAAGCCGTAATACTGAACATTAACTTAAAAATGCTACAATTCTGCAGCTCTGAGGTTTCATTAATGCCTGCCAATATATACCATTTTATCCTGAAATGTCCAAGATCTAGTGAACTATTTTTACTCTCCTCTGAGAGTGGAGACCTCCAGACCAACATAATTGGGCACTTTTTTTCCTGTTGAGGATATTATTCACCCTCAGTCTTTCTGCTCTCTCTTAAAAATTGGCCTCTTTTTTGCATTTATTTAGTTATACTGACCCGTGTGGTTGTGAATCAAAGTTTTGTGATCCATTCATTTCTATCAGGACTTCCTGCAAAAATACACAGTAGGGTCTTCCTAAATATCCTCTTCTCTTTACTGAGGGAGAGTTAAGCAGAAAGCAGCCAGACTCACCGCAGCATTAACCTAAATGCATTCATAGAATTCTCTCAAATTGCACAGTGAGACAGGTTTGATGGCTGTGTGGTCTATGTCGAGCGTCTCGTCGCGACTCTTTCTGGCCCTCTGACCAGTGACGTTTGTGTATTCTGGGCCACAATGCAGTCCCGGGTCCAGCCGATGTCAAAGCTTGGCCAGACGAAGCACACAAAACTGGTTTAGGCTCCAAAGGAGAAGCACGACCAAGGTCAACAAACAGACCTAAATACACAGGAGGAAGGCAAAATAAGCAGGACACGGACCGCGCTCGCTGCCTGTCGCAGGAGGCTTGGATCAGCCTTGGAGATAATCCCGGGCTGCCGCCTAGGAAATTGATTGGCTAAGAAAAACAGGTCTGCTGCGGGTGAAGCATTTTGGTGATAGTTTATCTAAGAAGTGGCTATAAGTCAAGATTATGATAATTAGATTCGCCTGGCTTTGATTATTGCAGTGAAACGAGATACCTCGTATGAAGGCCCCACAGTCGAATCACGATGAAGCCAGATCCTTGTCTTTTTCAAACATGCGACACACAAAAGGGTCAAGTTTCTAAACCACTGCTTCCAAACCTCGGGTGGCTTTTGGCTCTTCATAGCCAAGCGAGGCCTTTCTAAGTCCAAGTGACACACTGTGCGATGTAAGCACTTCAAGAGAAAAAATATGTTCCCATTGTTTTATTTACACTCAGGATTTGAGAACAGTGACATAAATCAAGAGATTATGAGTCTCCAGAGATGGCAGTGTGGGCCAGTACTGCACTTTGGACGGGGCTGAAATATCTCAATAACTTCTCGATGGATTGCCTTTTATGACTGAATTCAGTGGATGACTCCCACTGATTTTGGTGAACCTCTGACTTTTCCTGTACTGCCACCAACAAGTTAAAGTTTGCAGATAAAAAGTGTCAGGATCTGCTATCAAAATCTTTCAACAGTGTTTGCAGGATGTTTAATATCCTCCTTGGGATGAACTGTAAAGCCCAGCTCCACGTTATGCTTTGTGCTAATTGAAAAATACTAGAATTCCCACCGTGGGCTTGTAAGCATGCTGATGTTATCACTGCAGTTCATTGCAACAGAGCTAAATAATACTGCTTGCTTTAAACCACTCCTGAGCCGACGTTAAAAATAGAGACTCATCCACTGCCACTGTGTAATTTTGAAGGTATATCATTCAGAGGAAAAAGGATGCCCAGAGGATTTAGACACAGAAACCCTTTTCGGATGCAAGTTTCATTTCTGTAAATAGTTTGTAGAGTGTGTGGTTTCAGGATCTTTATGGTGCAGGAGGCCAAGGATAACCTGCATAAAAATAAACAGCAAACAGAAGAGAGAAAAGGGCTTCTCTGTCTCTGTACTGTAAAGAAATCATGCTCTGTGGTTTTGCGAGACATACAGTAGAGCAGCAGATCGAGCGCTACCGTGGCATTTATCAAAACCGGCCAAAAAAAATGAGGTCACAATATGATTAAATATGTGGTATTTTCTACCACATACTCTTTGTCTAATTTTCTCTTCCTCTCCACCAGGATATGATGCAAAAAGAAACTGTTGCAGCTTTTGAACCAACACTTTTCCTCTCCACTGCTATGCAGCCTCTTCAGCAACAGTGACCTTTGACTGTTCCAGGAAGAGGGGCATAGTTGAGCTATGGCTCTAGTAACTTAGTAGGTCCATTTCAGTGCAGTTCAACCCTAAACAAATAACTCAAGGCGTGTATGCTTTGAACCTCACAGCTCCCCAGATTTCCAAGGTTAACACCACTCCTGCTTCGGAGAGTGATCTATAGTTACATGCTTTGTCGTTTTTATCGAGTCCTTTGCCCCTGCGGTCACGTGGGGTCATTTCAGTCAACCAGATGAAACCTTCAGCAGTAACAACAGTGTAATTCCCCTCATTGAAAGCCTAATGGTTGCGCGCACTCAATAAAAAGGATACTCAAATAGCGCTTTGGCTGGAAAGTAGGCCTGGCATAAGTATCAAGTCAAATAGGAGGTCAAGGTCTGGATTTCTTGAAAGCGATCTTTCACAATTTAGCCGTTACAAATGTTAAATAAATGGGAGTCACGGTGGCAGCTGTGACATGTCTCATAACTCTTGGAAATGTCACCGTCAATCAGCTTCAATCAGCAGGACTTTGCTTCATGGTAAATGATGAGGTTTTTGAACTCGTGTCAGTGTTACCAATCTGAAGAGCCTCCATATGTTGAATATGTTGAAGTGTAATTTGGACTCTGCCGAATTCTGGCAGGAAATATCCTCAAAAGAGCCATGAACGTGTAGATGACTTGTGAAGACGGCGTACCTGCACAGCCTGCACCGTGTCACTGCTTTCCCAAGCTCATTTATAATTTTTATTGGCTACTTCAGTACGCCGCTTTACAAATGAAAGGTTTCAATCCAAAAATACAAATCCAAAACATTTCTGCAAGTGTGTTATTAAATATCTTGTGAATGAGAAGTTTGAGGTTTTGAACCAAGAAATGAAGTTACAGAATAATTGGTTTTAGTTTCTCGCCAGCTATGATTCAATAAAAGGTGTCAGTTACTTGAAACTATGGCTGTTTCATTTTAAACCAGATTATTGTCAGTGTTTTTCTTTGGTATTTAAAGCCCATAGTCAGTCAACATAGAGCCGTCGGTTTGACCTGGCAGATAATACAGTTTCAGGTTTTTTTGGTTAAATATACTCACATCTAAAAATGGGTCTGTTGTGCCCACTGAGGTGTGTTTGCAGTTTGTGGTGCTATAACACACATGGACAGAATAAAGCCTGGGGGCTGGAGTGGTTAATGGACCGTCTTAATCTAGATCCTGATTTCCTTAAAGAAAAATGTGACAACCCACCCAAAAACCAATAAAAGCTGTAGTTGTATAAGCAGCCAGGGTATCTGGTTTGCTCAGTGTTTGTCATTCCCTCCCTCTTGCGTTGTGCTAGAATTGGGAGAGCACCTGTAGGTGTAATTACCAGGTGGCATTTCCCCAGGATATAATCAGGCATGTCTCCCTTTTGCTCATTAAATCCTTTGTCTTCTTCTGTAGCTTGGTGAAGCGCCCACTGGTGTAATTCAGCACAATTTTAGGTAGTTCAGGTCTTTTGAAATGACTTCAACTGTGGCTACTCTACTTTTGGCCATTGTTGAGGAAGCACGTTTTTCTCTGAGGTCAATGTTTGCTGCTACAGCAGCGCCTTGGTCAGCGGCTGGAGTCTCCGTGTTTATTGATGCTCTCCGGCTTGTGGTTACACCTAACCAACCCAGCTGGGCTTTGGTGATGTCCCACATTTTAACACTTTGTTATGGTTGTTATTTTTATTTTGACATGAATACTGTGTACACGTGTACCTTTCTCTCATCGCTGTAGAGTTGTAAAGTGTGTTTATTCATTACGCCTTGAATATACTTGTAGCAGTTTATCTGGAGTGTGTGATCCCTGCAGTGTTAAGCACCAGGAATCTTAGGCTGAGTTGCTATTAACCATTGAATCTAGTTAATAGTGATTTTTACTGATTGCTAATGGTATTCTTTCCTTCTCCCCACTGTGGGAAAATACAGAGGGTTTTCCCTCAAAATTCATCTTATTATACAAGACTTTGGGTGTTAAGTTTAGTGTGTAGTGTGCATTACTGTTTCTTTGTCCTCCTTCTTCTGTGAACCATACACAGCTGGTATACACCCACCTTAATCTTCTTTTTAGTCTTCATAATGCTGTTTTGTTTTAGGGCAACATTTAGGCCTGCAGACAGGTCTTATTTAAACTGTTTCTTGTTGTGTTAATATATATATAATATTTTTCAGTAAAGTTATGTTTACATTTAAAACCACATTTCTCATCTAGAACTTTTAAACCTGCGAAGCCTGCCACACTCGGGTAGGTGGAGGAATCCAGTGTAGTGAAGTTCACCAGTCTGCTCCTAAATCAATTGTGTTGTCAAAGATGGATGAATAAACTGCAAAATATACTGGAGCACTCACTGGTAATATACCTCAGCAGCCTACCCAGTTAAGTCTATGTGTGGGATACACTGGAAATAAAAACAAATATGTCCATAAATATTAAACTTTTTACTCTAAGTTTTCTAGGTGATGTAAGTCTGATGTTAAAGTTTTCTACAAAAGTGAAAATTCTTCAGTCTCATCGTGGATTTTAAAATATTTCTTCACTGTATTTTCTACATTTTCCATGGTTTTGTCTGATTGTTCAATGTGTGGCTATTTGCTTACTTTTTCTAAAGCCAGTCTAGCCTTTTGAGAAAAAAAAGTTATTATAAAAAATAAATTATATAAAAAGTTATTATGCAGCATTCAACAGAACATCCAACTTTAACAGAACGAATGGTGTTTGTCTGTTTCCAAGTGATGTTGGTTTAGCAGGAATAACTATGGTTATTACATAGATCTAATATAGATCTATATAAGTCCAGTTTTTATTTTAGTCATAATGTGACACTCTAAACTCAACCAAGTCACATTTTTTATGGATTTATGTTGACAGTCTGGTGGTTAGGTGGATAAGCTAGTAATTAGCTAGTGGAGCAGTGGTAAACAAAATTCTCTTGCAAGTGTGTTTATTTTATGGTAACAGTTATTAAAGTGTTATTTACCATCATTTTCACAGTTAAGGTGCTTAATTGCTAGATGTAGCAATTTAAGGATAATTGCATTACTTTGCTAGAACAAATGCACTGCCAGAAAGTTTTTGGTGGCACCCTAAAATTTCCTTTCCAGGACTTCAAGTATGTTGACATACACTTCACACAATAAGTGTGCTACACCAACTAAGTCTTATTCTGGCACCAGGCTGACTACAAACATTTCAGAACAGATATACCAGAATAGCTTGCCATATGTATAAAAGGTAGCATATGTAGATTAGACTAAACTATTATGTTGTTTTAAGTAAACACCCTTAAACTTACAAGTTTCTTTCACCCACTGTTTTTCAATCTTCATGTTTCTTGCACTTTTTCTATTTCTGGAGCCAGAAGTCACCATACTTAGATGAAAATGTGTATTGTAGCCGACTAATAAACTGCTAGAATTTCACTCACTAGAAGCACAAACATATGTGTCAAATCCAGCCATGTATGTTCAAAATCTCCAGATGATATCAACAAAACATGTAGAAGGTTAGTTTGGTCACTGTAATTACAAAAGTGAGGTTACGGTTCTGTAATTGGATGGTTATAGCCATACAGTTGTTAGGAGGTGAAAACTATCCATGTGCTGTGTTGTAAACATCATTTTTAATGCTGCAGGGTTGAACATTTGCCTGTTTGGACTGACCACTGGAGAGACTGTTGGCTTTATTTTCAAACCCTTGAGGTTGCCGTTTGGTTCAGCACTATTAACTGCTCCTAGAAACTGCAATTGTAAATTATGTTTGATGGATGACCTCGAGAAACACAAAACAGCTTATAGGACATCAGGTCAATCCAGTTGTCCTGTTTATAAAGTTAATATACTGATATCAAGACATTAGATTTGACCATTAATGGGTAGGAACAGATACAAATAAAGAAATGTGAGACCTTAGATGTTTAATTCACTGACTGACCTTTGTTAAAACTTGCTTTTGCCGTAAATGATAACACTCCATTACTGCAAAGAGTAAAAGACAGACTATAATATAATCATCCTGCTTCGCAATTGTATGTGTGCGTTTTTTTAAATATGCAGGCTATAAATTTTGTTCCCGGGGCCAGACATCTGAGCACTTTGCCAAGTTAGCAGTCATTTGCTGCTATGCAACAGAGAAAATATTTCTTGTTGCCTCTTAATGTACAGGGAGGGAAGACAACATTTACATTATGTAGAGATAATCAGGGCTTCATCTGTTAACAGCACAACTTATTGATGTTGGGCAGGGACATCTATGATGTGTGTGGCGGAGCAGTAGCCAGTCTAATGGAAAAGTGTGAGCCTTCACTTCATAATAAATTTATTCCCAAACCCGGGTGATACTTGAGTGTCGGCTAATAAATCTAAACAAGAGAAACCTTTTAGAGACTGATGGAGTCCCTACTTCACTGCTTTCTATCAGCACTAACATGCAACACTTGGATTGGATTACAACGACGCTAATGTATTTTGGCTCTTCTTGTAGGATATATAAGAATGGGTTGATTTTGGTGGGAAGCGAAGTGAAGTCTGGGATCTAATAAACAGCCTTCAAACTTCTAAGCTTATCAAAAATCTGAGCAGCTGTGGTCAGAAGACAGGGAAGTTGCGCTTTGGGCCCATTGATGGTCACTACAGCTTGCCAACGGTGGTTGGGAGGATGAAACGCAGCTGCTTCCTTCACATTCTGAAATGGTGAGGACTTGGTGGATGGATGTGAATTGGCTTGTGTGAGGTCCTGGGGGGGGGGGGGGGGACTCAAACCACAGCTGCAGGGCAACAAGCCATCCACCCGCGTCTCTTTACTTCCTCGCTAGCATCTACGCCCGTTTCCTGCCTAAGTAAGGGTATTGCACAGCTGATAATGACGCGTAAAATAATAGCTGCACACATGATGAAAACACTTGACCCCCGACCTAAAGGGGATTTACATCCGACCTGAGTAATGCAGAGCGAGAGTCTCCAGCCGAATCAGTGCCTTCTCTACTTTCTGTGTGGCCTCAGGAAAGTGTGAAAGGAGACTGATTTGTGCGGGCTTGACTCAGGATGGGAGTGAGGAGCTGTGGTCACAACTCAATCTGTCCCATATGGGAGAGATGGGAAGGGATGAGCTGCATGAGGGGGATCCGTTTGTGAGGGTTTGTCTCATCAAATAGGAACAGGACTGCAGCAGATCAGTCATGCTAAATACCCAAGTAAACTGAAACATGTTTATTTCTTTTTTTTAAATCAATATTCATCATATAGCAATCCCAAGGAGTTAGACTTTGTGCAAGTGTTTAGTGACCCCCGTGTAACAACAGCTTTTATTGTTGACAGTATAAATAACAGCCAATAGCTAACAAGGAATTGGAGCGGTATTGCTGTGAGTATCAGCCTCTAGAATCCAGTAGCTGCTGGAGAGCATTTATAGTTTTTTAACATTTCCCAGACTTCCTTGATTATAATTTTGAGTAATACTACATTTATAATCAACAGCAGCTACCATTTTTTTTACCTCACTGCCTAAACACAAGACATGCTCATGAACTTTTGGCTTATGAAGGTACTCACAGGTTTTCTTTGGATGCTCTTTCTTTCCAGTCCAAATCACACAACATCCATTCATTTTCTGAAGCCATTGCTCATATCCCAGCTGTCGTGGGCTGAGAGGTGGGGTACAGGTTTTGGGTGGCAAAGATTCAGCTTAATTGTGCTAAGTAAGTTAGACAGGCAGCTGTCAGTCGGGGAACATTTATTCAAATAGTAAAATGACCAGTGTGTGTTCCCATCAGCTAAATCCAAGCAGCGCAAAGATGACCATGAAGGACCTTTCCAGCTGGACACAGAGCCTGGATGAGGTGCCAGGATGAGCCTGTTTAGCTGGAAAAGCAGCTGCATGAGCTGGTTTGCATTCAACCAACGAATTAAGCTAAAAAATAAATCCTTAATGGAATAGGAGGAACTGATGATGTACCTTGTATCAGGTGAAAATAAAATAAAAATGAGTAACTTTCCAGAGAAGGAGCATACCTTAACTGCTACAGTCGGCCTAATTGGGTTAATAGTCTTGGTCAATTTGGTCAGATTTGTCTAATAAAAACGAATAAAAGCTGAAGTGAAAGTCAACATTTTTTAAAAAGCTACAACTAAATCAAGCAAACCCACTGAAACTGAGCAACATTCATAAGGCACTAGTAAAAATAAATGATAATAAAAACAATAAATCTGATTGCTCTACCCTGTGGTAGCCTTGTACAACCCTGGACTGAAAAACCCCTTGAGAAAATCATGGCTGGATCACAAATGATAGCTTTAAATAGTTAAATGTTACTGTTACGCCCTCTTTAACCCCTGCTGACTTTGCAGTGACAGTGCAAATGTCTTTTTTGGTTGCCTGGGATGATTTACTAATTCTATAGCGGCACAGGTTGGCTTCGGAAGAACGCTTCTTCTTTTTCCTCGTTTTAACTTTTAGCTGATCTTATTTAGGAATTTAAAACACAGCCCCCAAACGCTGTTATTAGTCTCCACTTCATGCTTAAGAGAAAGCTTATAACAGTTTCCTTACATTGTAATTACGGTTGATTAGTAGTTATTGGCATATTTCCTTTCATTCTGAGTAAACTCCAGAGCTCAATGCAATGTTTTAAAAACGCATTACTGGTTTGCAAAAATCTTCTCTGTTCTGTTTCTAAATGATACAAACACAATGACTAAATAGAACTTTTTTTAATGAATAACCAAAAGCAAAAAGTAATAATGCACTAAAAGTTCTTCTGTTGGAGCCCGATTTATTCTACGGTTTGTTCCACATCTTATCCATCTGCTGACATGTTCAAGTGGGTTTTAGTGAGACAAAGAAATCCTCTCTCGCTGACGTTGTAACACGTATTTATAAAATGTAAACCAAGGAGGTTGAGAAATGTGTTTACAGTAAACTTTAGAGGATGACGCTTCTTTCTGGAAAGACGCTGGCCTTTTAGATTACAGGAAGCCAACAGGATGCCCTCCTGCTTGTAGTTCCTCTATGATTTAGGCCCTATTACAATTCCCAGCAGGCACCTGCATCATGTAACTCCTCAGAGACAATATAAAGAAAAAGGGACCACAACACAGAGGGGGTTAGATAGGTTACAGCTGGGTTTATCCTTTTCGTTTTTCCCCTTCACTGAATGCAAGCCTCTGTATTTTTATGCTTTGGTGGGATGTGTTTGGAAGGGGTCCCTGTCTATCAGCTGGGTTGATGGGACATTGTTTATAGTCAAATAAGATAAGATAAGATAAGATAGAACTTTATTAATCCCTCGGGTGGGTTCCTCTGGGAAATTCGACTTCCAAAAAAAGCACAGCAACGACCGAAGTTACAGTTACAGAACTGTTATATATATATATATATATATATATATATATATATATATATATATATATATATATATATATATATATATATATATATATATATATATACACACACACACACACATATATATAAATACAGAGACAAATATAAATAAAATATACAAAGGGGATAAATAGAATAAATAGGAATAAAAAATAAAAATACAAGTGAATTGCACATTTCAAGTATTGAGTCTATTGCACTGTTGACTATTTACAAAAAGTATTGCACAAGGTATTGTACAGTGAGGTGCAGAGGCACTACAGCTTAGTTGTTCCCCCCTCCTTTGTCCTCCTGTTTCCCCTCCCTCTCCCCTCCAGAGAGGAGTTAAACAGTCTGATGGCGTGTGGGACAAAGGAGTTTTTAAGTCTGTTAGTTCTTGTCTTGGGGAGAAGCAACCTGTCACTGAACAGACTCTTCTGGTTGTTTATGGCCGTGTGCAGAGGATGCCCAGCATTGTCCATAATGTCCATCAGTTTCTTTAATGTCCTTTTCTCTGCCACTGTCACCAGAGTGTCCAGCTTCATGCCGACCACAGAGCTAGCCCTCCTGATCAGTTTCTCCAGCCTGGATGAGTCCCTCTTTGCTGTGCTGCTCCCCCAGCACACCACAGCATAGAAAAGTACTCCAGCAACCACTGAGCCGTATAGCATTATCCTCATGACAGACACTGTAATTACCTCATTCACACATGGACACCATAACATTCTGAAAAAAATCACACACACTCATGGACATCCATAAACAGTTGCTGGCTTGTGTGCATGAGGTGCAAATATGACTCACTGCATTTGAACCCAAAGACTTGCTAATGATACGATACATGCCGTTTAAACACTCCAGACATTTAACAGCACCGTTGGTCTAAGAGTATGCTGAGGGACTGGAAGAGAAAATTAATATAAGGACATGATCATCTGCTGGGTCAAAGTTCACCTTCCAGACTTGGAGAATGTTGTTCATCAGAGCACTTTGGAGACCTATTTGGATGCTGTTGCAGCTCTCAGGAAAGCAGTGGAAAAAGACCAGTAGACAGCAGCTACTCCATCTGTGAGTTTTGTTCATGATCTCCAGATGTTTGATGCTGATGACTTTGGCAAACTCGTAGCTTTAGTACAGAGATGAAATTCAAAAGGTGGGCTTCAAGTTTTTCGCCTTCCTGAACACAGTCCTTCATCTGTCCGGTCTCATATTTACTGCCTCATGTCCATTTACAGAAAATAAATACTTAAAAGAATTTAAAAGGTGCAAAAGCCCAGATTATTTTTTTGTTCAAGTATCAACTCATGAAGCGGCTGGGAGGTTTGGAAATATATGTGAATTCCACGCTTGGTTAAAGAAAGCATTGTGAAAATTTGCACATTACTGCAGGAGGCATAAACCTACCTAATCTAATTTATTTAGTTAAAACATGGTTTTCATTTCACTTGCCTTTCCTCAGAATCAGTAAAGAGCAAGATTCAGGTTTGGTGTCTAGTTTTTTGTTTCCATTTTGGTGAAAAAGCTAACATCCAGCAAGAAGCAGAAATCCCCTTTTCCAGAAATGGCTGGGGAGTATTTGAGAACTAAGGTGTAACCTCGACAAAAACACGGTCCAACTCAGTCTGTGCTTATTGCATACACCGAATCCCTTTTTAATAGGCACCCCCCAGCACGGGCTGGGCCTCATTGTACGATTACACCTAGAAAAAACCTTTTACCTTGCACCTATGGAACCAAATGCTGAAAACATGTTCGTAATAATATCCCCTTCCAGTGATGGATTGCTTGCTGAGGCTGGAGCACTGGCAAAGTGTCTGTTTGATTTGGATAGCTCCTCTAAGCATCTCTCCAGGTTTCGTTTTTCACTGTGTCCCGCCTGCTAATTTACCTCTTTGTATGTTAGTGCAGCTCTCACTCCCTCTCTCTCGCTCTCATTCTCTGCCTTTGATATTTTAATCTACAGTCAGAGATGGAAAAAACAACACAATGAGTTTAATCAAAGAGTTGTTGAAGACATATTTTTACTTTTAAGAAATAGAAAAAAGATGAACGGACTTTTAATTTATTGTTAAAGTGATTGAGAGGAAGAAAATCACTGCTGCTGTGCATCAATACAGGTAATACAATTTTTGATTTTAGTCGTTTTCGTGTTACCTACAGGTGAACCTTGGTTTAAGGCATACACAACAAAACTTGTTTTATGGTATCGGCACTGAAAGTAGACCTCCTGCTAACATAAATTCTAAAAAAAAGAAGAAAAGAAACTTCTGGGAAGACACATATCTCTAAAGTGAGCTGAATCCTGAACACTGATTATTGTAAGCCCTCTGTGGCTGCAATCACGAGTAGCTCTCCAAGTGAAAACTCAGCCATCAAATGCACATCTAGAATCCTTGAGATCAAGAACGGAAACACAGTATTTGTAGATCAGCCAGAGAGGCCAGTAAATCCCCAAACTGACAGACTACATTCAGTATTTTATCAGCTCCTAGGACAGAGTAAGGAATCCAAATGATTGTGGTTTGCCTGCCAGAGTACAAGAAAAGATTTAGCAGTGTTGGCTGTAGGTTGTTGTCAATATCAATTTTGTTTGATCAAGCTACATCCGTAGATTTCCATTTAGTTTTTAAACATACGGAGGTAATGGTAAGGATTGTCTGGAAAGATGTCAGAGAGACCCCTTTCTTGAGGCTCACAAAAATAATGTGAAAACTGTAAAAAAAAAAAAAACATTACATAAAAATAATTTCAATACACCAAAATAAAAATTGAGCAAGGAAGTGAAGCCTAAAAAGAACTGGACATAAATAAGGGACTGAAAATCAGTTGGAACAGGTCTTATGGTGGGATGAATCCATATATTTGAAATCTTTGATTACGTTTTGATCAGTATGTATGGATCTTGTCAGACAAGACGTGCAATGGTGAGTATCTACAGTCATGGTTGAGGGTCTGTAATGTCTTTGCCTGAAGCGGTGTTGGAATCTTATAAAAATGGAATTACAAACACAGAAAAGTATAATCAGATTTTGATCCACCTGGAAATCCTGATTTGCACACTGTCAGTGCAGTAACAGCATCCATAGCTGGAAAAACCTATAGTGGAAAACTCTGAGTCATGTATTGGCCTCCCCAGAGCCCAAACATTAAAATTATTGAAGCAGTGTAGGATCATCATGATAGAGAACAGAAACAAGGGCAGCCAAAACCCAAAGAAGAGCCTGAAGAACTAGTCCTGAAGACCACAAATTACAAGAGAGTTCAGGCTGTGCTGAAGAATAAACATGGGCATACCAAATATTGACTTTCAGTCTCATTAGAATTGGCTGAAGACATGTAGATCTCAGGACATTTATAGTCACATGAATCCTGCCCGCTCAGCTGCAGGAAAAATATGGATGTGATGTGATTAAAACCATGCAGATAATTGGTTTTGCTAAAATCATTAGTGTCCACATGCATTTTCATGTTGCTGTTCATGATTAAACTTTGCACCCACTGGATTTTCCAATTCCTACAGGTCCGCAGCGCTTTAATTTGAAACTCAGACATTAGATGGCTCATCACTCATGCAAACACTGTGTGCAAAGAAACAGTAGTACAAATCAGCTTATAAGTATTAGACAACTCAGATCCATATGTGAAGCATGGAAGCATGGGGGAATGCCGTCCTTGGGAAAAGGCAGTTTTCCGGCACTTCTGCGAGCCAGCATGCCCTTTATTTAGCCGCCAGAGCTAATCACACATTGAGCCAGATTTAGCAGGGTGTGTTCTGGCATTTATTTACAGTCAAGGCCACAGCCAGGACATATCATCCATGATTCAGTAATTCACAGAGCCTGCTCTCCAGCACAGGCACAGTTCCTCAACTGCCACATTCACAGCTACAATCATCCAGTTACTTGGGATTGAGCTCAAACAATGAGGTCATCCTTCATCCAGCCACCTACTGTACTTCGTGATTGTGTGGACTGGCTGGAAGCACTGATGTGAAATGACCTTGTAAAAACCACATACAGGCGCTAATTCTACTGGCGCAGAGGGACTTCACACCTGATGACCAGCTTCAACTTGTTATATTTTATTTGATACCAGCAGTAATAAAATAATTGTGTCTAACTCTACATGGGGAAAAAAAATTAAAATCCCCAATCACCATTTTCCACCATGTATCAGGTCTGGATCAAATTATACTTTTCAAAATAATGTATACAAGCCTGTTTCTTAATCTCACTAAAACAGGAGATCTGTGTACCAAACAATTCTCTCAGCGCAAGAGAGCACGTCAATCAAAGAAAAGCTTCCTTGGTTTACTTGGATTATTACCTCATTTATATACGTGTCCTGAATTTTCCCATTCACAGGTGCGGTACACGTCACAGTGGATCAAAAAATATAGCTGTTTATGCTCATAGAAATATGATCATGGCTTCCCAGTTGCGGGTAAAGTGGGTTCATCTTAGTTGGGCCAAAGGCCTCCAAGTACATAAACATAAGGCCTGGAGCAGCACCAAACTTCAGAGCCACAAAGCTCCATGTTTTGCAGCTTTGGAAAGTTTCGATTCCAAAAAGGAAACCTTGCCATTATAAGGCAAGTGGGCAATGAAAATTCAATTAAGGCCCCCACACCTTTGGTGCTACTCAGCAGTGAAGTGAAACGACACAGCTCGCCGTTGGAGGGCCTCCTTTTTCAGAATTACGGCTTTGGTTACCATTTGGATTGAAAGCCCAGTATTCCATATCCAATTATCTGAACACATCAACACAAAGCTGGAATCACAGATTTCGTCTTGCGGTTCACAAGAATGTGGCTCCATGTGAGCTCATCTGAAATATGTCATTTTTATGGTTTGTTACTCGGAGATGATAATAAATAAACAAAACCGCTGTTGGGTGAATAAATAATTATGCTAGTTGCTTTGTCAGAGTTGACAAATGTGCTATCGTGGAATGATGTCTTTTTTTTAATGACAGAAAACATTTGGCTTTGGGAGCATTACCCTTAAATATAATACAACCTTTCGGTCTCTCGGTATTGAATAATCACTGAGTCGAAGCAGACAGTGAAATTCTCTCCTGGTAGAAATACAATCCAATTGTTCGATTTAAGTAAGACTCTAAATTTGCTCAGTTGGCTGTCCGGGAAGGGAACACATGGTGTTTTACGGGATATTTTTTCTGGTATCTAAAGTGTATTTCGAGCTGTATACCCAGCTGTATTTAATCCTTCGTTTTCTTTAGTATTTGTGGGTTGCACTGAAGGCCAATAGCAGTAGAAACAGTGCTGATCTCGACTGGGTGAAACTGAAGTATACTTAAATGATATATGGAGTCCACAAAATATAATTATTAAATCCCTTTTTATGTATAGTTCATATAATTTTGGTTTTATTGTCATAAATTTGTTTCAGGAAAAGAAACTGCAAACATTGGATTTGGTGTAATTGATCTTCCCTTTTTTGTGTTGTTTTGCATTTTCTCATTTTCTTGTGTGTTTTTTGTATTTGTAACAAGTAGTGTACGTATATATTGTCATTGTTCTTCTTGTGAATATTTCTTTGGTTTTATTAGTGGTTTTTTTGAAGATTTTACTTACTACTAGAGCCCCACTAACAACAAAAACATCATTTATGAATACAAAACTGGTTATTCTGTCATTCAAATATGATCACAGGGGAAAAACTGCCAGTGAATATGAATGACGAGTCACAAGCACACACACACAGAAAGTGATTCATAAAATCCTCTAAAGGAGTTGGCTACAAATTTATGACCGCTTGTCTAAAAGAACCAATTTACTTATCAGGTAAGGTTTCCAGCCCTAAAATGTCTATCATTAAGTTTAAGTGTCGACACATCAAGCCGACATGGAGAGACATTGGTATTTATTTGGAGTCATGGTTGTGTCTACGTCATACAGCTCAGTACAATTTAGAAACTCTAAAGGGAAAATCTGGCTCTTTCTGGGCTTCCTCTATTCATTGCCTTACGTGGAACAGATTCGGTTTAAAGGGGATTTACCATAGCTTTAAATGCCTTATCACAGTTACTATCTTCTTACTAAAGGCAAGGAAACAGCAGTACTTATATACAGGAAACACAGGAAATACAGGATCTTGTCCAATGCTGACATGTTAATTCTTTACCCCTTTATGCAATATTTAACTCACAGTACACCGTTACAGTCACCATCACTTTTGAGGTCCTTCTGACTCCCCACAATACCCTTCAAGCATTACTGCTCTCTGTAACCAATTAAGAATAATTTATTCTCTGACTTGATTCAAGCCATATTGATATTTCCTCTCCCTCCACTCTGGATGGACGCAATGAGGAAAAACATGGCCTTAAAGGTTGTAAACATGAAGAGGATCTGGTTGAGAGATAATTACAGCAATTTCCATGATTCATTCATAGCAAAGCATGCCGATAACGTCCATGAACTCGGCAACATAATGACGACACTGAGGGATGCGAAGGAACGCTGAGGTTTAATGAATCACATTCAGTGCAGTGACTCCAGCGAGAAGTAAACAACACTGAAGCCATAAAAGGATAGCAGCGTCCTTGTGCTTCTCTCAGGCAGCCTTTGCCAGAAGCCAAGACCTCACTTTTTCATCACCACAGCACTTTGAAGCTCTAATCTCCAGAGTCCCATCCAGTCTCAAGCTACCGCTTCAGTTTCAATTAAAAACAAAACAAAAAAAACAGCAGTTTGTATGATGCTGCCTGACAGACTTAAAACTACGTTAATGAAGCAGCTTTATGTATCCAGAATCAGGCCTCAGCTCAGACTTTGGAAAACCTTTAATACGATCACTACTGTTCTTGCTGCAGCTAATATCCCTCCTGTCATTATTATTATGTCACTTGCTCCTTAGCTGCTATTTCAGTTCTATGGTCTCAAATGGTTGGGTCCAGGCATCAAGTGCTTGTAGTTGTTTTGAAGGAAGGCAGAGCGAGGAGCTAGTTATTATAGAGGGGGTGCACATTTTAAGTCTGTCTCTTCTGGCATATATACAAAATCCAGTCAGAGTAACGCAGGTCTGCCCACTGGCTTCCTCCCATTTAGACGCTGCTCTTTGAAAACCTCTATGGAGGCATCCTGTTGTTTCAGTCAGAAACAGAGCTCATGAAAATGGGTGAGGGGAGGGAAGTAGATCAATGCCAGATTAGAAGGACTGCTTCACAGCAGAAGGAGCAGAAACTTTAAATAATCCGCAAAAACACTGAAATTAATTGGAGTCAATCATGGCCAACTAAACTACATAAGTAGGTCAGGATATAGGCTTCTAATATAACAACAACGTTTCCCATAGTTGTGATGGTAGCTCTGCCTTTGTGATGTGTGTGCATGCAAAGAGAGACACACCCTGGCTTTCTTAAACTATCATTCAATAAATTGTGACAAATAAATGAACAGCGCATTCAGCTGCCTCTTTCTCGTCTCCTAGGCGGACTCCAATTTTACCATCAACTTTACCAGAAGCAGCTCACAGCAGATCTCAGAACAGGGACTATCATTACAAGCTCCAGTCGAACTCTGTGGACCACAAGACAGGAGACTCTCTGGAGATGCAGCTGAAGGGCAGCCACAACCGTGACCTGCTCTGCTCCCTAAAGGGCTGTGTCTAGCTAATAAAACAGCTAGTAAAAGGATTAATAGCACTTTTGGATGGAAAACCATAATAATGATTAAAAAAGGCTAAAATGAGTCGCCAAAATATACTCGGGCGGCCTGCCCAAGTAAAGTATATGTGTGAGAAACACTGAACAGTTACTGCTACTTAAAAGGATGCACACAGGCAAACATGCTGCTATAAATACATCCACAGTCTGACAAAGGCTCATATTACTTACTCATACTAATAATGTGATACCAGTAGCAATAGCAACAACTTTTAATGCTAAATCATCTGTTCCAGCTGTTAGTGCTGGCAAATATTTTAACTTCTTATGTTGACAAACGACAAGTAATTATAAACAACCTTTACAGACGAAGGACAAAGAGCTGAAAATGAAAGAACATGCAATATCTGATATTTATTTACAGCATACTCGGTCACAAAACAGGCACAGTCAGTGGGGATGGAAAGATATCAAAACAAAACCCATCACTGCAAATGTGTTGAGAAGTAATTTAGATGACACTTGAAGGCTGTTCTCATTATGTAGCTCTGTGTTTGGCTGTCCAGACCCCTGAGCTCCTCCTCCTCTGAGCCGAGTCTGCTTCCAGCTATGACGGCTTTGTTCTTCCAAGGCCTCTTTGGGGCCTGCTAATGCAATCAGTGCGAAAAAGCTCGAACATAAAATATAATAGGGGGGAAAGAAGCGGGAAGAATTATAGGGCTGGGATGAATAGTTTCCCCTTTGAGTTGGTTCCGTTTTCGTTCAATTTATTGCTCTCAGCCAACTCCTGACCAGAGAGCTCTCTCTGTTTCAGCTCCACACCGGAGTCTGCAGCTCCCTGACCTCGTCTGCGAGAGCCAAACACATGTTCTGTTCAGCAGGTTCCCCTCAATCACCCCGACGCAGCAGCAGGACTTAGTTTAATCCGTATGAATGCTAACATGTTGTATGTTGTCATGGAACGGCCTAACTGGAGATAAATGGGACTTTAAATGGCAGAGCCACGTAAAATCATCAAGATGTAGTTTGACTTTGCGTGACTGTGTGAATGGAAGTGAACTGAAGAGGCGAATGCACTTTAACCTCTTTAAAAGTACTTAAATAGATAAGTTTATACCTCTGAGTCGCCAGAGCACACCCTAAAGTAAAACAGCTATTTTTTTTAATTTTAGAGATAGAGTTTGGAGCGCATATTCTCACCTAATAAAACATAAACTTGATAACCTACACAGACATATTTTAGTCATCCAGGTCAGGGTAATCTAAGGAGCCTGGAAAGAAAGCGACTGGACTTCTTTAATTTTCATAAAGATGTTTCACCGCTCACTCAAGAGGCTTCTTCCACCATTTGGTTTTAGAACTGAAGATGCCTCTTTCGCTTTCTTTCCAAGCTCTTTATTTTACTCATTAAAAATATAACTTTTAAGAATGAAATCCAGGGAGCAGTAAACTGTGAAGGTCAGAAAGTGTCACAGAGCTTGTGACAGGAATTTCCCAAAATTGCTCTTTTTCCATTCAGGTGTGAGCAGATGCTTTCAGATCTACATCACAACATGGCAACACAAACGGATGTTTTACAAGAGGCCAAACACATCAGTGCAGTCCACTGTGAGTCAATAAACTCCCCACGAATGCTGTTCTGTTTTAAAAATGGATGCTCACACCCATGTCAAGCTGAGAGCAACATATTGATTTTATTTGATTGCTTTTAAAACCATTTAAACTTCAGCTTTTAGCATCACAGTTACCCTGTTAACAGTTAATTAGAGGTGTCTATGTGATGGAAAAACCTATTTTTCCCTCTGTTATCCTCAGGAAGCATACACATCAAGCCCAAGATGGAAAAAGTCAGAGTCAGACAAACGCTTTGTGGATTTTGATTGGAAGCAAAATTAGCTTCAAGCGTTGGCTTTTTGAGACATGTTTAGTTGTGAAAAAATGAGTCATTCCCTCATGTTTCAAAAACTGAAAAGCATCACTTCGCAACTTCTGTGTCCATGATTGCTGGTGCATTCTCACCAGCGATGGGGCTGCACGGAGTTGGCGTTTCTTGCTGAATGACCTCAACATTGCCTTTAGGAAATCAGACTCTGGTTCCAATCCCAACAAGGACATTTATGTTTTTCCTGTACAGTCATATAGACTGTTTGGAGCTCCAAAAATGGAACCACACGCATGGATGACTTTACTGATGATTTACCTTTACGGCTAACGGTTTGACTGCTGTGGCTGATTTAGCTCCAGCAGGCGACATGCTGTGAGGTGATGTATTGATCACAACAATCTGTGTCACTTTGCAGAGAACACTGCTTTGATGTAGTGATGCCAGAGGCTCAAAAGGCACTTTTTCATGTGACAGTGAAGTGGTACAGAGCACAGTGGGATATTTTTCTGGTTTCATCCTATGAATCCAATGGGGCGATCGTGGCTCAAGAGTTGGGAGTTCGCCTTGTAATCGGAAGGTTGCCGGTTCGAGCCCCGGCTTGGACAGTCTTGGTCGTTGTGTCCTTGGGCAAGACACTTCACCCGTTGCCTACTGGTGGTGGTCAGAGGGCCCGGTGGCGCCAGTGTCCGGCAGCCTCGCCTCTGTCAGTGCGCCCCAGGGTGGCTGTGGCTACATTGTAGCTTGCCATCACCAGTGTGTGAATGTGTGTGTGAATGGGTGGATGACAGGTTGTGTAAAGCGCTTTGGGGTCCTTAGGGACTAGAAAAAGCGCTATACAAATACAGGCCATTTACCAATGATCTCAGTCTGGATATTTGGAACTCATCATGTGAAAAAGGCCTCGACCCTTATTTTTTTTTCCTGGACTCATAATTTAAATTTATGGTGTAGAAAACTGCAACAGAGAAGCCCATCATTAACTAAGACGCCAAATAATGTCTGTATTTGGCCGAACAAAGTTCTGGTTTGGGTATCGCGCATCATCTGCGGACACAAAGGGACAAATAAGTCAAATAAAATCTGGCAAATGAGCAAATCTTTATTTCAGTTTTACAGATTTAAAGATTTTTTTTTCATTTATGTATTTATTCAACATATTCTTCATGTGTAGGGCTACAGTTAACAAATGGACCAACTTGATCATAATACTATTTTCAAGTGAAGACTTTTGCACATTATAGTGCAAAGGTCTTCAGCCACCTCTCGTTTCTTCATATTTTGCCAGGAAAATGGTAAATAGGTGCAGAAATACATTTAAATACAGTATATAAAAGGCAAAAACAGAGTTTGTACAAATTTAATAAGCTTAAAAGTCAATGTTTGGTATTGACACCTTTGTTCATCAAGAGAGTTCAGCTGGAACTTCTTTAAGTTGTCTTCAGGAATTCTTGATGCCTTTTGTTCTGTTCTCTGTCAAGATGACGCTACACTGCTTCAATAATATTGAAGGCCAAGGTCTGGAGAGGCCAGTCCATGACTGCTAGTGTTCCACCGTATATTTTTCCAAACTTTTACTTCACTGGTAATGCATTTGCGGTCATTGTCATGCTGATAAATGAAGCCACTGACAATCAGAAGCTTTCTAGCATTGTGCATCAAACATAGCCCCAAACACTGACTGAATTCAATTCAATTCAATTTTATTTATACAGCGCCGAATCACAACAACAGTCGCTTTATATTGTACAGTAGATCCTGCAATAATAGAAGCAGAGAAAATATGACCCCCTATGAGCAAGCACCTTGGACGACAGTGGGAAGGAAAAACTCCCTTTTAACAGGAAGAAAGCTCCGGCAGAACCAGGCTCAGGGAGGGGCGGGGCCATCTGCTGCGATCGGTTGGGGTGAGAGAAGGAAAACAGGATAAAGACATGCTGTGGAAGAGAGACAGAGATTAATAACAGGTACGATTCAATGCAGAGAGGTCTATTAACCCATAGTGTGTGAGAAAGGTAAGCGTCAACGGTGTTCTATACATGGCTGTAGAAACTCACTATTGTACCAACTCTCTCTCTCTATATATATTGATATATTGATCACGACTTAAACCACAAATTTCAAACTTGGATTCACCACTCCATAAGATTTGTTGCCATTTGATGTATGATGTATTTTTGCAGCAGGCTGCTGGTCACAAAGTGTTTAAAGAAACCATTTCAAATCCTTTCTTTGCCAAGTTGTAGACATAACACTGGTTCATCACTTGAGTTAGGAGCCTTTTCATGCTTCAGTGATTCATAGGTCAGCGTTAAGTGGCTTAAGAAAAAATAAAAACATTCATCTGAACATCACGTACAAGGATTGAGCCCCACTCTCTCTCTTAGGCTGAGTCCATTTGTGCTGCTTGCATCTCCAGTTGTGTTCTTTCCGTCATTACTAACAGCTCATAGGTGAAATAGCGATCCCTTCACAACAAAGCAATCTATATGACTACAGTTGGTATTTTTTCATTCAGTGTTATCTATTGTGATTGCAATTTATGGTATTGTGTGCAACTATTACTGCCGCTAGTGTAGGTCACTGTGCAAACATAGTCAAGTAGTCCTTTAGTGAATTGTAGTTATGAAAGTATTGTCCTTTGTTAAATGCTATATCATAAAAGGCAGGAAGAAGAAGCTAAAATGTCAGTTTACAGAGTTTCAGTCAATAATTTGTATTTAGGATTCTGATAGATATTCAGCCAACTTAAACCACTTTTATCACCATATTGTTTTTGTTGTATTGATCTTATTATTTTAATAAAGGATATGTTTGTTATATTTGGAATGTCATTCTTGAGTGTCCTGACATTGTTTAGACTGATATTTATTCTGTTTATATGCTTCTTTAAAAAGCTATTTTAGTCTTTTGTCACATAAGTACTAATGTGTGGTTTACATCCATTGGTCACGCCTTATTCGGCTTCCACTCCTTATCACAGCTATGATGTATATGCTCTTCTGTGAAATAACACAACTGCGTTGGAATTGCAGTATAAATGTGTTTGAATCCTGGTCATTATTTACTGTCTGCTCCCATCTAATTTCTCTGGTGCTACTTTTTGCAGAGTCTCCGCAGGAAAAACGCCGCTACCCCATTTGGCCATTGTTAGAAAATGATTTACGAGAGAAAACCTCACACAGAAAAGTAAGATTTGAAACTTGGAGAGAGGTTTAAATTCCTGATTGTTTCTGTAACATTTTGGTTTCAGGCATCGTTGCACGTGAAAAGTGAAGTCAGTTCAGTTTGAGCTGTAAAACCTCTGCCTTCCCTTTCTTCACTTCAGCGTAATCATGTAATATGTTTTAGGTGCTGGTCTGCTTCACCTCACAAAACCATTCAGGAACCGTTTCACTGTCTGGCTTTCATCACCGAACGCTCCGTCACTCCTCCTTGACCGCTGCATGTTGTTTAATCATCCTCACCCGAGACGTGCATCGTCGAGTCTTGGACGCTGTTGCCTCGACTGTATACGTGTCGAGGCTATTGCCTCGAGGCTTTTAATGTTCTGACATTTCCATGAACACACCAAGCAGCTCTAGCAGGGATGCTGCCATATGCTACTTCTAACACAACCATTTACACTGATTACATTTGGTATTGCCAAAGCTTGGATAGTTAAAACTAAAATTTAATGTTTCAAAGTAAAGGTTTTTGACATCTTCATATAAATAAATGCTAATTTTTGCCCAATTCTGTTGCTGATTGCTATAACATAGCAGTGATTCAATGTTTCCCATCTGTGATCTAACTTCATAAAAGCTTTTAAACTTGGCATTTTGAACACTTTGGATTTTCATGAGAAAAATCCTTTGGCTCACAGGAAGTAAAGCATTTTATGATTCCAGATTTTTTGTAATAAAAAAGGAGAATGACTGGTTTGGGGAGGTGTTCTGTACTTCAAAGACAAAATCCTCAAGCTAAACTGCACTGTACTGAATTATCAACATCACTGAGTATCACGCTATACACTAGAGCAAATCAAGTGCTCCCTAAATCAGTAAGAGAGGGCTATAGAGTGGTGTATGCAATGCAAACCAGTACAACTAATTTATATAACTGCCTGAAAAAACACCACAAACTCCAGGATAATTCATGTATTAATTATTTTTCCAAAGTGGCAAAACCTGCACTTTAGGAGTTTTCTTTTATTTGGTTTTAGGAGATGCACTTTGGTCAAGCAAATAAACATCATATGTCTGCAGTGATGTTTTAATTACCTAAAATTTAGCATCCTATAAAAGTGAGAGCAGCTCCCTTTTGATTTAATTAGTATTTCTATTTTTAAAGTTCTTCATTATTTACTAAATTTTGGTTAATAAGAAGGAGCAATGACTGTATAAAATATGGGCTACCTAATATTTCCCCCAAAATGAAGCCAAAACGTCTCTATCGCCCCCCTGGGGTCTGGCTGCAGTATAGGTCTTAAGCCTGCCTCCTCGGGTCAGACTAAAATACTAAAGTAATAGATTGATTGATTGATTGATTGATTGAATCTTTATTTTGAACATGTTGAAAAAGTACAACAAAATAGAATTAAAAGAGACAAATGAACAAAGCAAAACAAAAGGAAAACGAGCAACCACAACTCCAAATAAAGTTCATGTTCAGAAAGGAGCAGGAAGAAGCATAAGCTTATTTAATCCCACCCCTTTTCCACTATATAGTATCAATAGACTACAAAAATACCTCCTTGCAATTACATTATATGTCATGTGTAATTTTTTTTTTTTTTTTTTTAATATATACATATATGTTTCTGTCTATCCATACATACGTATATACACATACGCACATATACACATTTTCACCTCAAGGATACACAACCTACAAATATATATATATATACCCATACCAACATACCCGTGCACCCGCACACACATTAGACAAGA
Source organism: Diplotaxodon limnothrissa (assembly GCF_057381915.1). Taxonomy (NCBI): domain Eukaryota; kingdom Metazoa; phylum Chordata; class Actinopteri; order Cichliformes; family Cichlidae; genus Diplotaxodon; species Diplotaxodon limnothrissa. Next base: position 8,907,415 of record NC_140597.1, on the reverse strand, counting down.
ACACCCTATCAAATCTCTACCTTTCCCTGTACCCTGTAAAAACCATATCCTTAAACCGCTTTTTAAACTGCGCCATGCTTGGACATTGCTTCATATCTTTACTTAGTCTGTTCCACAGCTTCACTCCACACACAGAGATGCAAAAACTTTTTAATGTTGTACGGATACGAGGATGTTTTAAATTTAATTCCCCCCTCAAATTGTATCCCCGTTCCCTTTTAGAAAACATTTTTAGAATATTGTCAGGAAGCAGGTTATTTATTGCTTTATATATAATTTGTGCAGTGAGAAAATGAACCAGATCTGTGAATTTTAGAATTTTTGATTTTAAGAATAGTGGATTTGTATGATCTCTGTAACCAGTTTTATGGATTATCCTTAAGGCCCTTTTTTGTAATATAGAGATTGATGATAGCGAACATTTGTAAGTATTGCCCCAAACCTCTCCACAGTAATTCAAATACAGTGCAATCAGGGAACAATAGAGAATGTGGAGTGATTTGTGGTCCAGAATGTGTTTTACTTTACTCAAGATTGAGACACTTCTTGAAATTTTGTTATGTATATGATTTATATGAGACTTCCAGTTTAATTTATCATCTATAATCACACCAAGAAACTTATGTTCAAGTACTCTTTCAATTTCCACACCATCTATATGAATCTGCACTTGTGCATTTCTAAGGGAATTCCCAAATAAGATAATTTTAGTTTTACTTAGATTTAGCGATAGTTTGTTCCTGTTAAACCATTTTTTAATTTTGCACATTTCTGAAGTAATTGTATCCAGCAGCTCCTTTAGATTCCCCCCAGAACAAAAAATATTTGTGTCATCTGCAAATAATACTAATTTTAATATATCAGATGCTTTACAAATATCATTTATATAAATAATAAATAATTTTGGACCCAGTACAGAGCCCTGTGGAACACCACAAGCAATGTCCAAGCATGATGAGGAATGGACACCCAGCTTCACAAATTGTTTTCTGTCACTTAAATAATTTTTCACCCATTGCAGTACAACCCCCCTGATCCCGTACCGTTCCAATTTATTAATTAATATGTCATGATTGATTGTGTCGAATGCTTTCTTGAGATCCAGAAATACTCCAGCTGCATACTGTTTCTGATCTATAGCATTTGTAATCTCCTCAATTGATTCGATTAATGCCAGAGATGTTGATCTTTTTGATCTGAATCCATATTGACTGTCAGAGAGTAATTTATATTTATCTAAGAATTTGTCTAATCGTTTATTAAACGGGTTTTCTAGGATTTTGGAGAATTGTGGTAGTAAAGAAACAGGCCTGTAATTTGTGAAGTGGCGTCTATCCCCGGTTTTATACAGCGGCACAACTTTAGCTATTTTCATTTTGTTTGGCACTTTTCCCGTCTGAAATTATTAGTTGCAAATATATGTTAGAGGTCCTACAATTCCTTCAATGACCTTCTTGACGATTTTCATGTCAATATCGTTACAATCAGTAGATAAAACTTTCTCTCTCTCATCACGCTTATTTGTGTTCAAGGGGTCTCCTTTTTCACAAGTTTGATTCTAATTACTACCAAAATGCTGTTAAATTGGGCTGCAACGTCATCATAACAGCTTTGACTGGCAGCTGCAGTCCCAAAGAAACTTGCATATCTCTGGGAATGGCAGAAAGAGCAGGGACAAACGGAAAATTTTGGCTTCATTTTTGTACAATGGGAGGAAGTGCAGCGAGGTCGTCCATCTTTCATACAGTCATTGAGAAGGACCAATATGATATTGATGCAATAATTTATACATTAAAAGGAATATCGCACTATGTGGACGTGAAAGCAGTGTTATGTTTAAGTGCAATAAAAACATTCGTCACTAAAACGAGTGAATAACCTTGGTAAGTAACTTGATTTCAATATTGATCAAAATATAAATATAATCATAATATAAAATCAATTTGGCCATAATCATACAGCACTGCTTTACACCATGAACCTCTGCCTTTATTCAGGATACAAATATCCTTTTAAGATTTGTGGGTACGTTATTGACAATCCAGGAATTGTCAAATTTCTCCTCCGACAGTTAAAATATTTCTGATAAACATACATGCCTGTACTCGGACAATAAAATAATACAGTCATATTTTTCTGGATGGAGTATTTTAACTTCATTTTCATGTTAATACCTTTACAAGGAGGAGCTTTTTTGAAGGGGTACTTTTACAGCATTGCCAAAGATGGAAGTACATCTTCCAGCGCTGTATATTTAGATTTCTCTCCAGGGCCTTAAAAGTATATTTCATGTTGGTGATCAAAGTGTATGAACCTGTGGGCAATACTACACAGAAAGTCAGAGAAAATCCAAAAAAGTAGAAACTTTGTTTTCTATATCAATGATTCATTTTGAGGAGCTGGCCCTACGACTTGGTCATTTGAAGTTTTTTTTTCTGTTTACTTCTGCTTTACCCCTGAATATCTCCTCTTAACATTTGGACTGAGTGACTTACACCTTCAGTCATTTTCAGGAGTCACAATCCTCCAGATTTCTTTTGTCACTCATTATTATTTTTTCTCCTGGCAGACTGGACCCCATGTGGCAAATTCCTATAGTTCAAATGCAGACGTTAAATTCAACAAACCTCTTATGTAAATCCGTCCTTTAATACATCCATGTTAGTAATTTGCTTTTTTCTCACTTAATGTTAATGTTTCTTCAGCTGTCAAACATCAAAAATCCCTTAATCTGTTGTTATGACATTCATTTTTAACTAATACCACAAATATTATCTACAAATACTAACACACAGTATAAAAAATTATCCTTAAAATATCATCTTAATTAAAGTAGACCATGCTTTCCTCTGCTACATTCATACAACTGTATATCATCATTGAATATACAAGTCATCCCATAAGCAGCAATAATAGTCCCCATGTCCTCTTCTGAAGTGGTTTGTATAACATATGGGACACATTTGAGAGCAGCTGTGAGCGTTTTCAGTCACCATTCTTTATATTGTCATATGGCGAGGTCATTCAAACTCTATGTTCAATGAATGTTGTGTTCCTACACAGTTCGCACATTCAGTAAGAATCAGTTTGAAGATAGTTTGCCCTGCTGCTTCCTTTGACTTGTCAGAGTAATCAAGAAAGGAGTCAAATATCGAATGCGGCAATGGAAAGCTGCAGATGAAGGAAGGGAGGAAGGAAGTCAGATGCAGGAACCGCACAGATCATGGTTTTCAAAATAAACACTCTGACCAAATATGCTGCATCCAAATTGCTACTGGTGTATTTTGTTGTGGTGCAGAGGTCAGAACCAGAATGCACCACAGGCTGGTATCTCTGTGTTAAAGACAGCAATCACCACACCTCACAATCAGTGCACTGACCAATAGGGCTAATGCTCATTTCATATTATTGCATCAATATGAACTGCGTAGTGTTTACTGATGAGTCAAACACAGACTTTACTGCCTGCTTGTTTTATTAAAGGTTTCACTGGTGACGGCCCTTTCATGCATCTAGTGTAAGGCTGAAGTGTAGAAAACCATGAAGTCATCAGTAAACTGAAGATAGGCCGAAGCTCTTCATCGGTATCAACAGTGCTGTAATTGTTTATCATTGTTTGTATTGTACATCTGAATGTTGATATTGCTGATTAGCTTAAAATGAAAGTGAAGGCAATGATTTCAGTCAACAAGGCAACAGAAATTTAAACAACCTGCATAAACAGAATCTGCAAAGAGGAAATTAAATATGACAAAATAAAAATCGACCGCAACATAATTGTGACATCTTACGAAATGATCAAGCGCGAGAAATCAAAATATTGTGGCACTTTAAAAAAAAAAAAGGATAATGAGATACTACAGCTTTTGAACAGTAAGCATGACAGATCTTTCGAAATTTCTGAGTGACTCCAGGTGTTTCCAAAACAGATGGTGTGTGCAGGAAATTAACTCTTTAATTAAAATTCCCCCGGTAGTTTGACATTTAACGTCATAATTAAGAGAGCCAGGAGCCTGTGGGAGCCTGTGGGGGTCCGAATCCCCTCTCCACCATCATTGAAACTCTTAGCCGCTTAGTCATGATGCAACACTGCTGCTTTACTTCCTCAGTTCACTGCGAGGGGTAAGCATCTGTTTCCACCTCATTGTAGCCTTTAAAATGAACGTGTGCACACGAGCGACCTCTTACTGTAAATGTCCTCCAGAAAAACACAAGGGGTAGATTGGATTTTTTCCCCTTTTTAGTGCACGTGTGGGGGTCTATATACAGCCACAATGACCATATATGAAACAGAATGCCCAAACCACAGCCATGCAGCACTGAAACCCATTTAAAGAAATGAATAAGACAGACAAAAAGGTCAAGATGTGAAGGATCATGATGGAGTTTAAGGTTTGAGGAGGACGAGGTGGCGTCTGCTTTGTGTCCTGCACCTCCTGCAGCTAAAATCTGAGACTATTCTCATTCTTGGGACATGATGCTTAATTCTTATGGGGCGCCGTTTGTAAACTGAAACATGCCGAAATTAACAGCAACATTTTTCCACATTTAGCTCTAAATCTTACAAAAACATGTTTTTTCGAGTCATTTTTTACAACATTTAGTATAATATTTGTAACTTTTCATATTTAAAACAGGATTTTAAATGTTAAATCTAAATGCTAAATGTTAAATGTAAATATTATATTTAAATGTAAATGTTAAATGTTAAATGTAAATATTATATTTAAATGTAAATGTTAAATGTTAAATGTAAATATTATATATAAATCTAAATGTTAAATGTTAAATCTAAATGTTATATATAAATCTAAATGTTAAATGTTAAATCTAAATGTTAAATGTTAAATCTAAATATTATATATAAATCTAAATGTTAAATGTTAAATCTAAATGTTATATATAAATCTAAATGTTAAATGTTAAATCTAAATGTTATATATAAATCTAAATGTTAAATGTTAAATCTAAATGTTAAATGTTAAATCTAAATATTATATATAAATCTAAATGTTAAATGTTAAATCTAAATATTATATATAAATCTAAATGTTATATATAAATCTAAATGTTAAATGTTAAATCTAAATATTATATATAAATCTAAATGTTAAATGTTAAATCTAAATGTTAAATGTTAAATCTAAATATTATATATAAATCTAAATGTTAAATGTTAAATCTAAATATTATATATAAATCTAAATGTTAAATGTTAAATCTAAATATTATATATAAATCTAAATGTTATATATAAATCTAAATGTTAAATGTTAAATCTAAATATTATATATAAATCTAAATGTTAAATGTTAAATCTAAATATTATATATAAATCTAAATGTTATATATAAATCTAAATGTTAAATGTTAAATCTAAATATTATATATAAATCTAAATGTTAAATGTTAAATCTAAATATTATATATAAATCTAAATGTTATATATAAATCTAAATGTTAAATGTTAAATCTAAATATTATATATAAATCTAAATGTTAAATGTTAAATCTAAATGTTATATATAAATCTAAATGTTAAATGTTAAATCTAAATGTTAAATGTTAAATCTAAATATTATATATAAATCTAAATGTTAAATGTTAAATCTAAATATTATATATAAATCTAAATGTTATATATAAATCTAAATGTTAAATGTTAAATCTAAATATTATATATAAATCTAAATGTTAAATGTTAAATCTAAATGTTAAATGTTAAATCTAAATGTTATATATAAATCTAAATGTTAAATGTTAAATCTAAATGTTACGGGAAACTAAATATTTAGCTAATATGCAAATTTATTGTACGGGTCAACGAAAATACCAAAATAAAAGCTTCAAGAAAACCTCCCGCGCTAAAGTGTGCCGGTCGCGGTCAGGTTCTGTGTTTGCGCTCCTCTTACGGTCACTTTTGACTGCCATGAGCTGCTTCGACTATTCCCTACCAGCATGTCCAGCGATTTAGCTGAAAACATTGGAAGAGCCGTTTTGTCGGCCATCCAACGATTCAGCGGTAATGCACCCTCGACCTCACAAACGCCGCAGCACTTGGTAAGTTTATTGTATAGCATTTTGGACGGGTTGATAGCAGTGTTAGCAAAACTAGCAAAGCTAAATTACTTAGCTAGTCCTCAATTATTTCATTTGGTAGGCAGCAGACAGAGATCGAACATCATACAACTCTATTTATTTATTTGGTAGGTAGGTAACAGTCGTTCTTGATGTAAATGTTTCCTTAGGAATCCAGCAATGCACCTGGACCAAGTAGACCTGCCGTCTCCACTGGGATACCATACTGCTCGGTAGGCCTTCTTACACATATCATTTAATTCATTTATCATGAAATTTCCCCTTGTGGGACTAATAAAGGTATGTTATCTTATCTTAGCTGACTGGTTTTGATATACAGTCAGGTTCATAAGTAGTTGGATACAGACACATTTTCTAATGTTGCTTCTGTACATTACCAGAATGAATTAAAAATGAAACTACTCCAATGCAGTTGAAGTGCAGACTTTAAGTTTTAATTCAGTGGGTTGGACTAAATGAATGCATAAAAATGTGAGAGGGAAAAATTAATTTGTAAACACAATCCTATCATTTCAGAGGCTCTAAAGTAATTAGACAAATTAAATAACTGAAAATAAAATGATAATTTCTATTACTTTATTCAAAACCCTTTGTTGGCAATGACAGCCTGAAGTCTTGAAGTCATGGACACCACCAGATGCTGGCATTCCTCCTTACTAAGGCTCTGCCAGGCCTTTACTGCATTGGCTTTCAGTTGCTGTTTGTTTGTGGGCCTTTCTGTCCTAAATTTAGTCTTCAACAACTGAAATGTATGCTCAATTGGGTTAAAATCCAGTGACTGACTTGGCCATTCAAGAATATTCTATTTCTTTACTTTATTAAAGTCATGGGGTGCTTGGACTGTATGTTTTGGGTCATCTTCCATCTTTATTATTAAATGCTGCCCAATCAATGTGACTACTTTTAGCTGGACTTAAGCAGACAAGTATGTATCTGAACACATTCAGCTGCTTCAGTCCCGTGTCACATATTCAGTAAACACTACCAGTGCCACTGGCAGCCATGCACGCCCAAACCATCACACTGCCTCTGCCATGTTTTACAGATGATGTGGTATGCTTTGGATCATGAGTCGTTCCACCCTTCTCCATACTTTTTTCTTGCCATCATTCTGGTAGAGGTTGATCTTGGTTTTATCTGTCCAAAGAATGTTTTTCCAAAATTTAGCTGGCTTTTACTAGATGTTTTTTTTTTTTTTTTTTTTTTGTTAAGTCCATTCTAGCCTTTCTATTCTTGAGGCTTATGAGTGGCTTGCACCTTGCAGTGAACCCTCTGTATTAGGGCTGTTCGATATGACGATATGAAAACATCTATCATTTCATATTATACGCTATCATTTGTTCTGTGGTGTCGCAAAATAAATTTTACGTCAATATTTTTCATCGTTTTGATGGTCACTGTAGTGGCTGTATTAATTTCTTAATTTTCTTTTTTCTGTTATGTTCTCTTTGACCGCATGTTGTCTGTTCACAGTAAAATTTTCAAAATGCAAACACTACGTCTCAAATCAATTCCAGGCCTTTTATCTGCTTAATTGGTAATGACATCATCATTTTAATATGGATACCCTAAATTAAAGCTTAGTCTGCACATCATGTCCATGATATAATTTTGATTGGAATATGTTTCAGTAAACGGGCAACAAAATAAAACTTGTTAGGGTCCAAATACACACTGACCTAATTGCAGGCCTTTGCTACTCTAATTGAGTGCTCAAAGCACTTTATACAACAGATCTCATTTACCCATTCACATGCACAGATTAATACAAGCACTTTTTCTGTCCAACATTCGCACACAGTCATAGTCGGATAAACTCATTGGGAGCTCTAGATTAGAGCACCTGGGAACTGAATCACCAACTTGACCAACAATCACCAAATGCTAATCTACAAGATACAAAAGGTTCAGTTTTCTGTGTAATGGGTAGACAATAGTAAGATGGTCTGAGTCTACAGTTTGTTTGTTTGTTTTTAATGAACAGATAACAGAAACCTTACGGATGTATTGTAATGCATAGGTGTCTATCTGTATCTGTGTTTGAATTCATTTCAGGTTCCTCTTCCATCAGTTCCTCAAGCTCATGCTACGCGCTCACATTTTGTGAGAAAAAACAAGACCTGCAAACACTATACAAAAGATGTTGTGTGCTTGCCCTTGTCTTCAACATCAACGTTTCTCATACCGAGAGGAGATTCACGAGCAAAACTAGCACAAGATGGCCTTATTGGGAAGATCTCCTTTACATCTGACTGGTCTGAAGCACAACTTAGAGAAGAAATAGCAGCAATCTTCAGAAGAACATTTGCACTGTCAACTGGCCAGACATTCCCTTTTGAGTATTTGAGTACAATTAGAGGATGTAAATGACTAATGAAACCAAATGTTTCTAGCAGTTTTCTTTGGGGTGGCCAAGAAGTTGGCTCGATTTGTTCCACCACCTGCCTCTATATAATGGCAGGGATACAAAAACCTGCACAGGTAAACATTTTATATTGCAGTGCAGAAATATTTATTGTCTAAAAAGTGAGTCTGTTCCCTTAACATAATTTTATTAATTGTATTAATTAATATTGCAGTTTCAGCAGGTGTAAACAGTTTTTAGTGCAGCCATGTGCCTCTGTGTTACCAGTGATTTGGTGCAACTGTATTTGATTTTATGTAGAACATGCTTTCTTTTCCCTCAGGAGGAACCAGAAGAGCTGTCTGATAGTGACTTTGAAAGTCCAGTCTGCCGGAGAAGACGAGGTATGTGATGTGAATGAAAACCTAGTGAGGTTCTAAGCTCGATGACCAGTTAGATTTTGTTACTGCAGTGCGTAATAATTCCTGGGGGGTTTGTTTGATGAGAGCATCGTTAATTTGTCCGATTGGGGCGATCGTGGCTCAAGAGTTGGGAGTTTGCCTTGTAATCGGAAGGTTGCCGGTTCGAGCCCCGGCTCGGACAGTCTCGGTCGTTGTGTCCTTGGGCAAGACACTTCACCTACCGCCTACTGGTGTTGGCCAGAAGGGCCGATGGCGCGATATGGCAGCCTCGCCTCTGTCAGTCTGCCCCAGGGCAGCTGTGGCTACAACTGTAGCTTGCCTTCACCAGTGTGTGAATGGGTGGATGACTGGGTGTGTAAAGCGCTTTGGGGTCCTTAGGGGGGACTAGTAAAAGTGCTATACAAATACAGTCCATTTACCATTTTAATGTTTACGAATTATCACAGGTGATTACAGCCAAGGAGGAATATGTGCCCAACTTTCACTTAAACTAATATAAGGATATATAAAGGCTGTTAACATTATGAAGCAAGTCATGCTGACCTTCTTTCCTTTGTTCAGTGCATCATGCGTTGTCTACAACACCAGGTGAAAGTGAGGCCAAGCATCAGGAAACAGAGAGCTGCATTCAAGAGAGTGAAAATGAGGGACAGGCAGAGGGACAGCAGATGTTTCCATATAATGTGGCAGAATTTGTGTAAGCTGTTGTCTAGGGGTTAAAGAAATCCTTCATTTTAGATGTTGTTTAGGATATTGTTTTGATGCAAGTTTCCAATTTGCATGTTTGGGGTTTTTTTTGCTGAATGACTGCAACTTTAGGATTTACATTTAATTCTTTTTTTTTTTTTAATGATGTAGTGTGAGAAATTCTTCAAGGCTGACATGTTTTATGATTTCTAATATCTCTTATCTACTTAGCCCTATTTTTCTGGAGGAAGATGAAGCTCTTGAAGAGGCAATTCAGCGTAGCCTCCTAGAAGAGTCTGATAGACAGAGTGAAGTTCATATTTCAAGGTAAGATTTGAAAGTAACCTTTGATAATTGAATATTTTATTTGCATCTTTACTTGCATCATTTTTTTGCAGTTACACAATTACAAAGGTAATTGCTCATTTCTGACTAATTTAATATGGACTATCACAACATTATATGTTGTAACTCTGTGCACTTGAGTCAAATGTACAGCAAATTTCCATTTTTCCCCAAGATCTGTTTGTCATTGTCCCTTTTTTATATAGGTCTTTTAAGAAGCTCAGCAAAGAAGAAATTGAAGGTCTTCTTAGAGCTCATAGTGAGAAAGTCATTACACCAGGAACAAGACAACTCCATATCAGTCGAGCCAATGTGTGGTCGACTGCTTTGCGTCAGTTCAAGAGACCCAAGTTTGCAGAAAGCTGTGAAATGCTTTATGTCACATTTGCAAGCGATGAACATGATACAGAGGAAGATGCTGCTGACCTTGGGGGGCCAAGGCGGGAGTTTTTCCGTTTACTGGTGAAGGCCATCTTTCAGGACAGTGGTGCTTTTGAAGGTAATAGGATTTCACAGTCAAACTAACTAACTTACTTACTCAAGGCCTAAAGGCTTGTTGACGACACTCGTTTTTATAATGTTACAAACGCAACAACCACCTGATCTGAACATTGTTTGACAGAACATTAACAAGTTAATAAATGACTACAGATAATAAATCTGTTATGTTCTGTGTGTCTGAAACAGTAAAAAAAAAAAAAAAAAAAAAGTAATACATTTTTGTCTGTCAATCTCAAGATATCAGTTTGGGGTCTGTACAGAATATACTTTTTTGTGTGTTATTTTTCAGCTACACCAAATGGATGCACACTGAAATTTAACATCCTACACTTGCAAAATGGAGTATATCGAACCATTGGCAGGATGTTGTCCACGATAATAGTGCAAGGTGGAGAAGCACCTGCCTTTCTCTCTCCACATGTAGTAGACTACTGTCACGGCTGCCGAGGCGAGCTGTGTGGATATAGAAGGAGGACCCAAGATGCAGGCAGTGGATGAGATACCGGTGGTTTTATTTACAGAGGTGTAGTGGCAAACAAACAGTGGGGCATAACAAACAACTAAAGACACCTAAACTGGGAGAACTAAAATAACAGACCTGGGAGCATATGACAACGGATGATGAATAGCAGAGAGACGCAGACGAGGAACAGGACACCGTGGAACACAGGGTAACAGACTGACACAGAGTTACACAGACTGACACGGAGGAACACAGACGAACCGGCAACAGGCAGGAGAACACACAGGGCTTAAATACACACACCAGTAATCAGGGGATGCGAGACAGGAGGGCAACACAGCTGGGAGAAATCTGGGCTGACGGGACAGGGGAAACGTAAACTGATCACACTCACATATGACACGGACCTTCACAATAAAACAGGAAACTCAGATACATGGAACCAGACAAGACATTGAACTAAACAGACAGATTCACAAACAGATGGGGAGACACCATAGACAGACAGATACAGACGCAGACTCAGAGGCAGATCGAAAATAACACAGAACTTAAACAATCATCATCTAGAAAATGATAACAAACTAAAAGCGCTGGGTCACCGACCCAGGACCATGACAGTACCCCCCCCTCAAGGGCTGGCACCAGACAGCCCAGCAGAAACGAAAAAATGGACCAAAACAAAACAACCCGACCAGGGCGGGCGGAGGGGGCCCAGGACGGAGGGACAGAGTCCAAAAAGGCCCAGATGGTCAAGTTCAGGAAGCCGACCATGCGAATGGCAACGGGGCAGGTCCGGATGCCGGCCACGCAGTAGGCAGTGGCGTGGAAACAGTTCTGGGGGCCGACCGTGCGGACGGCAACAGCGGCATGGAAACAGTTCTGGGGGCCGACCGTGCGGACGGCAACAGCGGCGTGGAAACAGTTCTGGGGGCCGACCGTGCGGACGGCAACAGCGGCGTGGAAACAAGTCCGGAGGCCGGCCACGTGGAAGGCAGTGGCGGCGTTCAGGAGGGCGTCCACGGTGGCGGAGATGCCCAACAGGCGGCCAGGCAGATGACCGACGATGTGGAGGTGGTAGTAGGGGACCTGAAGGCTGCGTGGCCCCTGCAGCCCCAGGTGAAGCGGAGGCTGGACCAGACGAGGCGGAAGCTGAAGCGGACGCTGGACCAGACGAGGCTGAAGCAGAGGCTGGACCAGACGAGGCTGAAGCAGAGGCTGGACCAGACGAGGCTGAAGCAGAGGCTGGACCAGACGAGGCTGAAGCAGAGGCTGGACCAGACGAGGCTGAAGCAGAGGCTGGACCAGACGAGGCTGAAGCAGAGGCCGGACCAGACGAGGCTGAAGCAGAGGCCGGACCAGACGAGGCTGAAGCAGCTGATGAGGATGCTGAAGCTGGACGAGGCTGAAGCAGCTGATGAGGATGCTGAAGCTGGACGAGGCAAAGCAGCTGATGAGGATGCTGAAGCTGGACCAGGCAAAGCAGCTGATGAGGATGCTGAAGCTGGACCAGGCAAGGATGAAGCAGTGGCTGGACCAGGTGAAGCGGATGAAGCCGAAGCATGCGCTGGACCAGGCGACGCTGAGGATGCTGAATCCGGACCAGGCGACGGCGTGGAGGATGCAGCAGAGGCCGGGCCAGGCAACGGCGTGGAGGACGCAGACGGAGGCGCTGCAGCAGGTGGCGGCATGGATGAAACAGCTGCTGCAAGCGTGGATGAGGCTGCTGGTGGAGCAGCTGGTGGCTGGACGGGCTCCTCGGGCCCCCCAGCTGACGAGGAAGGAGGCTGGACGGGCTCCTCGGGCCCCCCAGCAAAAACAGTCTCAGAACCAGTGGGCACTGGAGCCCCTGGCACACACAGAACAGAACCAGCAGGTGCGGAGACCTCTGGCAGGGACGCAACAGAACCAGCAGGCACACGGGCCTCTGGCAGGAACGCAACAGGACCAGCAGGCACACGGGCCTCTGGCAGGAACGCAACAGGACCAGCAGGCACACGGGCCTCTGGCAGGGACAGAACAGGACCAGCAGGCACACGGGCCTCTGGCAGGGACAGAACAGGACCAGCAGGCACACGGGCCTCTGGCAGGGACAGAACAGGACCAGCAGGCACACGGGCCTCTGGCAAACACATAGCGGCCTGCAGCTGCGCAGAGCATTGACCCTGCTCAGGCAGCGACAGCTCTGTGCAGTCCTCAGCTGGCTTCTTAAACTCCAGGGGTCCAGAGTCTAATGGGGGCTGAAACCCAGCCTCTGGGGAGGCCCTGGAGTGCATCTCAGTCTCAGAACTGGCCAGCCTTTGAGGAATGTTGACATTGTTCTTGGGTTTGTCTCTCTGCTTAGAGTACGGAGTTGTTGAACTGTCCGTTATGGGTTGGACTGACATGGCTTGCTGTACAGGAGGAGTAGGTGAAGGTGATGGCTGAACAGGTAGTGGAGCAACTGACACAGGATGCAGGGCTGGTGACTGCTGAACTGAGGATAAAGCTAATGATTCTTCTGCTAACCGGGCTACTGACTGGGCCATGGATTGTAACAGGGTTTGTAATAAGTCTGGCTGTGACTGTAATTGAGCTATGGATTGTGAGGCTGAATGTGGCGGAGGTGGCGACTGGGCTTCTGGCCGGGCGGCTAACTGAGCTTCTGGCCGGGCGGCTAACTGAGCTTCTGGCCGGGCGGCTAACTGAGCTTCTGGCCGGGCGGCTAACTGAGCTTCTGGCCGGGCGGCTAACTGAGCTTCTGGCGATAAACAGTTTTTGTCCAGTGCCGTACAGAACATCACCCCTGAGTAAACGGTCCCACAGTTCAGACCAACAATACTGTCCTGTCCACTCACCACAGCTGGCTGCTCGGAAATCCCCAGGTCCGACTGTGGCGAGGAGCGTCGGCAGCGTGAGCGCCGTTTCCCCCTCGAAGGCTGGGTTGACGGGCCGGGCAGAACATCCTCTGTCGGACTGGGCAGTGAAGCATGAGCTGCAGGGTGGGTGGTAGCAGCCGGGGGGTGAAGACGGAGTCCATTCAGAATGAAATTCTGTGCGAGCGGGTGAAGTGAGCTGAGCAGCCAGGGGAGACCAGAAACCAAGCGCTGTAGCCGATTAGCCACGGCTTGGCTAAATTCTCTCCCCTCGTGCTCCAGCCACGCGTTGATCAATTTGTCCACGGAGTAAACAATGTCCTCCCGGAGCTCCTTGGGCGGGTTGAATGCTGCTGGGTCCATAGTGGCCGGTTCGTACTGTCACGGCTGCCGAGGCGAGCCGTGTGGATATAGAAGGAGGACCCAAGATGCAGGCAGTGGATGAGATACCGGTGGTTTTATTTACAGAGGTGTAGTGGCAAACAAACAGTGGGGCATAACAAACAACTAAAGACACCTAAACTGGGAGAACTAAAATAACAGACCTGGGAGCATATGACAACGGATGATGAATAGCAGAGAGACGCAGACGAGGAACAGGACACCGTGGAACACAGGGTAACAGACTGACACAGAGTTACACAGACTGACACGGAGGAACACAGACGAACCGGCAACAGGCAGGAGAACACACAGGGCTTAAATACACACACCAGTAATCAGGGGATGCGAGACAGGAGGGCAACACAGCTGGGAGAAATCTGGGCTGACGGGACAGGGGAAACGTAAAATGATCACACTCACATATGACACGGACCTTCACAATAAAACAGGAAACTCAGATACATGGAACCAGACAAGACATTGAACTAAACAGACAGATTCACAAACAGATGGGGAGACACCATAGACAGACAGATACAGACGCAGACTCAGAGGCAGATCGAAAATAACACAGAACTTAAACAATCATCATCTAGAAAATGATAACAAACTAAAAGCGCTGGGTCACCGACCCAGGACCATGACAACTACATTGTGTCAGGAGACATTCTTCAAGTACACCTAACACCGGATGATATAGGTGACCCTGAGTTAAGAGAGAATCTGAAAAAGGTGAATTGCAATATTATAACAAGAATATTGTAATATTTCCTATATTCACAAGTCTTCTGGTCTTCTTTTATAATATATAATAAATATACTTTTGGTTATTAGAGGCAATTTCATGTATTATATTTTCAATTTGTTTCCTTTTTGTTAAAAAAAAAATAATATTGGTGAAATACAGCCAAATAAACCAAAACAAAAACGTTTCGAGTCCAATTAAAATGAACCATCTTCAGTATTTGTGTACACTGGTAAAAAACAAACATTTAAAGTGTTTTTCTTAAATATTTAGGTTGTAAATGCAACAACTCAACATGATTTGGAGGAAGCAGTCAGCTGCTGCGACTCATGGCGATATCAAGTTGAAGGTCTTCCACTCACAGTCACCATGGCCAATAAAGATCTGTTTGTGAAAAATGCAGCTCTATACCTTGCAGTTCTGCAACGGCAAAGCTGTTTCGATCAACTAACTGATGGCTTGTCCTACTATGGAGTGAGATTTATATTTTTTCTGTATCAATTGGTCATTATTTTATAATCATTTAGAGTGAGCTACTTTTTATATTTAAAACTGGAATTTAACCATTATTTAAACTTTTCTGTCTAGATTTTATCACTCCTGAGAGAGAACCCCAGTTTGCGTGTTCTGCTTGACCTATCGGGGGAGGACAAAGATCTGACAGCCAGTTTAATTGCTGGGGTTCTCAGGCCAAGCTATTCTGTCCTTGGGAGCAACAGAAGAGTTAGAGAGGAGCTGATGGTGGTCAAATTTCGGGAATTTCTCCAGTGTGTCGAAAGTAAGCAGAAATTCACATAATGTAGTCTGGCCATGAAACAATTCGGGACACTAAAGTAAAACTTTGTCTTTTTATGTCACATGCGCGCACACAAAACAGGAATAAAGATGTATGATAGCTTACAACTGACAAGCAAGGCAAAGACAGAACCTCTGTATTTTTTATAAAAACATTAGCCATCATTTAGTTGTTAGCTCAAGCTTTAACTATTTTAGTGTCCCCAGGTTAACGGTGGTTTTTCTTTGTTTTTAGATGAAGAGCTGAGAGACTCACTTGGAGAAAGGACTCTTACCAAGGATGAAGAGGCATTTGTGAAGGCTTTGAGGCCTGGTCACATCTTGGCTTTTGCCACCGGGAGCAGCAAGGTTCCAGCCATAGGTTTTCAACCAGCTCCTAAAATAACATTCATTCACGATGAAAGCAAACATCTCCCGATTGCACACACATGTGCAAATGAGCTTCAGCTTTTTGTGAATGAAACAACAATGGCTGATGATGATGCTTTTCATTACTGCTTCTTAGTAGCACTCATGAATGGAGCTTTATTCAGCACAATCTAAACATGTTCCAAAAAAAGTGAAATTAAAATGGTGGGTTTGTTAACTCTAATCCTGTTCATTAATTGTAGTTTCAAGTAACTTTGCTTCATACAAGATAGTTGAAATAAATTCTGACTGCATTTAATGTTGAAATGTAATCATTTTCAAAGCTTCAATAGATTTATAAAAATGCTAACTCTGTATTTTCAACGACAAATCAATAAAGTCACTGGTGTAATACAATTTTATTAAGCTTTTCTTTTTTAAACAAGGACACTTCAAAACAGTTTATGCACAGAGTATACTAAACATGCTTTGTAGAACAAGCCAGGATTACTTAGACATCTAACAGCAACATTTATTAAGACTATTGCAACTTTACAATGATTAAAACAATACTGTAGATAATCTTGTGAATTGATTTAAAGACTGACTGTTCCGTGTTGATAATTTTCACTGTTATACTGTATTACAGTGTGAATTTGATCTTTACTTCAATCTGAATAACTGGTTTTACCCATAAACTAAAAGTGGTTGTAGCCTTCTGAATAGCCTATGAGCAGTGCCGTAGCTCCGCAAACGCACATAACGCACACTGCGTAGGGCACCAAATGGCCGGTAGGGCACCAAAAAAATCAGGGTCGTAAAAAAAAAAAGTAAACCATATTAATACTATAAATATCATATGCATTAATATGGTTAAACAATACAAAAGCAACATAAAACAATTTTCCCGAGAAAAGGGGTGAATCTGCTTTGTGCCCTGTCTCCAGTCTCCTCCTGGTGCCCCCCCACTCCCAGTGGTCTGTTCTATAATTGGTAAACACCTGTTTGAACATGGCCTCGAAACGGCAACAGGAGTCGGGAGCGGAGAAAAGAAAGAAGAAGAGGAAGCGTGATGAAACTCAGGCGTCGCTTGCCGGTAAGGCAATGTTTAAATAATAATAATAAAAAAAGTTCATTATTGTAGCCCTTGCTTGCACGCTCATGTCCGTCAACTCTGTGATAGCTCCTGTTAGCAGTGTTCATACTGTGTTAACAAATGTTGCAAATGATTGATGTTGGGTAGTTTGTTTACGTTGTGGATATGAATATAGAATGGACTACTAAAAGCAACTCATCATGGTCACTCAATTGACGGTTTTCAGATAACGTTAGCAATCGTGACTCACGATTGCTAACGTTATCGTGAGTCGTGAGACTAGCATTTCCCTCCTCAGGTTGCTAGCTGGCTAACGTCATGCATGCTACTGATTAACCTTAACTTTGGGATAGGTCAGTGATGCAGTCAAGTATTATTATCAGATTAGACAAGATTACTTTGTATGTTGCTGCATTTCAGGATATCTATAAAGACGCATATCTTATTTATGCCATTGACGTCTGAACACATAAATAGTTCTCGTCTTTCTTTAGGTTCATAGATCAAGGGCGACATCTGTTGGTGAAACTGTAATATGAAACCTATATCTTCCAGTAATATAGATTTCCTACTTGCGCATTTATATCAAATTATGTACAGCATGTTTATATTGCCATTTGCCATTATGAAAATCTATACATGTAAAATATAGTTAGTAATTTTTAAATGTACCAGTGACTTACTTAATTTATTAGTCTTATAATGCAATCTTTCGTAGGCCTACTGTAGATTCAAAATTGTATTTCTGTAAAATCCCTGAATATTTTCTCTTGTATGCAGGGTCAATGCTTAAATATGTTCAAGGAGGATCTCAAGGACAGGATGAACCATCCAGTAGTAGTGCCATCCCTGGACATCAACCACCAGCCATTGTAGACCCTGCAACAATCCCTAGCCAAGAAGAACAAGAACCATCAACCACCAGTTCAGGTACAGTTCCATACACAAGTACCACTGAGAGTCCTGTCACTGAGAGACTATCAGAAAGTGACACTGTGGAGACATGTGTGCCCCCTTCAACCGATCCTGCTCTTTGGCCAGCTCACATTGTAGATGCTGATCGTGTTGAAATTGTGCGGAGAGGTCCTTTTAATGTCAGCTCTGATTTTAATTTTCCAAAGGGGCCTGATGGAAGAGCATTTCACACTAGCCTTAAGTTCAAAATTCTTCCCAATGGAGAAAAGGTTCACCGGAGCTGGTTAGTGTACTCACCGCAGAACAATGCTGTGTTCTGCTTTGCATGTAAGCTTTTCAGTGTGAAGGATATAAAGCTGAGTACAGAGGGCTTCAGTGACTGGTCGAACATCAACATCCGTTTGAGGGGTCATGAGTGTAGCCAAGACCACATACAGTGCATGCTTAAGTGGAGAGAACTGGACACACGGCTAAAGAAAAGCATGGCAATAGATCAACAGGAGTTGACCTTACTAGAGGCAGAAAGGAAAAAGTGGCGAGAGATTCTCAAACGATTACTCTCAATAACTCTCTCACTGGCTTCCAGAAATTTGTCTTTTAGGGGCTCTTCTGACTGTCTTTATGAGCCGGACAATGGCAACTTCTTGAAGGAAGTAGAGCTTATGGCAACATATGACCTTGTAATGGCAAATCACTTGGCCAACATAAAAGATGAAGGTTCCCACACACATTACCTCAGCCCTGAGACACAGAACGAACTAATTCAGATTATCTCTTCAGAAACATTCCGCGCCATTGTGAAGCAAATCCAGTTGGCAAAATACTTCTCCATCATTCTTGACTGTACTCCAGATGTGAGTCACACTGAACAAATGTCAGTCATAGTACGCATTGTTTGTTTCCAAGCACAACCAGATATTAAAGAATACTTTCTTGGCTATATAAATGTGGAGCAAACAACTGGCCTTAACCTGTCCAATGTTGTCCTTGACAAGTTGAAGGAGCTTGGCATTCCATTTGAAAACTGTCGAGGACAGGCCTATGACAATGGGGCCAACATGAAGGGGAAGAAGCAAGGTGTTCAGGCCAGACTGCTACAATTAAACCCGAGAGCATTGTTTGTGCCTTGTGGAGCTCACACGATGAATCTGGTCATAGCTGATGCTGCCAAGTCCTCTCCAGATGCAACTGGCTACTTTGGGTATTTGCAGAAGTTGTTCAATTTCTTTTCCAGTGCCACCCAGCGATGGGCCATTTTAACAAAACATGTGAAATTGACACTTAAATCTTGGAGTGATGTTAGATGGGAAAGCAGGCTTCAAAGTGTAACTGCTGTCCGGAGTCAGACAAAAGAAGTGAGGGATGCTCTCCTGGAGGCCAGAGAAGCTGTAAGTGATGCAGTCGCAAAGGTGGAGGCTCAAGTGCTTGCTGAGGAAGTAGCCTCATTTCGATTTTTGATTTGCTCCATCGTGTGGTGTGAACTTCTTACAATCACAAACCAGGTGAACAAGTTACTACAGTCCAGCTCCATGCAGCTCGATGTTGCTGTCAGGCTCATTGACACTGCCAAAAGTAACCTCTCTAAATACAGACAGTCTGGGTTTGATGAGGCTGTGTCAGCTGCCAAAGAACTCTGTGAGGCCCTGAACATAGAACCACAGTTGAAGGAGAAAAGGCTCAGGAGCACAAAAAGGCAGTTTGCATATGAAGCTGTTGATGAGCCCCTCCATGATGCCCTTAAAAAGCTTGAGGTCACATTTTTCAATTGTGTTGTGGACTCTGCTTTAATCTCCCTACAGGAGAGGTTTGAGACCATGAATCAAGTGAAGGAGAAATATGGAGTGCTGCTTGATTTCAGCAAAGTGAATGGGATGTCCAAGGAGGATTTAAAAAAACACTGCACTGAAGTACAGAAGACACTGACAGATAAGGGAGTAGCTGACATTGATGGACCTGAGATGATGCAGGAAATCATCAACCTTCCTCAGCTGCCACCACAGACGTCTGCTTTGGAAATGCTGTCATTTTTACATGACAATCAGCTTCAAGAGGTATATCCCAATCTGTGGATTGCTCTGCGTATTGCACTGACCCTGCCTGTCACAGTTGCCTCTGCTGAGCGAAGCTTTTCAAAGCTCAAACTCATTAAAACGTACCTGCGTTCATCAATGGGGCAGGAACGTTTAAGTGGTCTGGCTGTTATCAGCATCAATGGTGACGTGGCTCAGAAGCTATCATATGATGACCTTATAGCTGATTTTGCAACCAGAAAATGCAGGCGTGTGCCTCTCTAGGCCCTAGAGAGGCACACCACGCCTGCATTTTCTGGTTGTCAGAGTATGCCCTAGAGTCTAGGGCATACTCTGACAACGAATTGTAAAAATGTTTAACATAGTTACTTAAGGAATGTGGCTTTTGTGTTCAAATTCTTATTTTTCTTATTTAAGTTTCTTATTTAAATTCTATTGTGAAACTATTTGTAAATATATTAATATAATACTATTATATTATATATATTATTTTTTTATAAAAAAAATTACACATTATTGCCAGGCTCTTTGTTCTTGTTCCAATGTTCAATTTTTGTTTCAGTATTTATTTGTAACAGTATTTTTAACCTCCTTTAACCTTATTTATTTGTTTAACTGTCATGTTTGTTGTTATTTAATTAAACAAATTCCACTGAGAAATTCAAAAGTATTAATGTTTTTTTTTTTTTTTTTCAGTGGCGGGGGGGGGGGGGGGGGGGGGGGGCACCATAAAGCATTTGTGCTTAGGGCACCCAAATGGCTAGCAACGGCCCTGCCTATGAGTCACTGTCAGTCATTAACTCTGAGTCCTTATGTGGCAGGAGGCATCACTGCTAGAGGGGAGGGGCTTCTGCAGTAGTACAAAAACTGCATTTGCTGTACAGCATTTAAGAATATTAAGTGTCATCACTCTTTAGAACATCACTGGTATCCTGTGGTTGAGGTCACACATTTACAAGTTTGTTAAAAATATACTGCTGTGTTCGTTGAAACAATGTTTTACCATTATTGTTGTCTTCTTCAAAAGGGTGAATGCTTGTATATAGCTCTTGTAAATCGCTGTCATTTAATGGGACAAACCTACTTTCAGAGTTTGACAAGGAGGGTATGGAGACCTCTGCTGTAGAAAGTTCTGGGTTGTGACGATGAGACACATGAGTTCCGCAGGCAAAAAGCTGGATGGGAGTTCTATTACCTTCAGTGGAAACAGAGTGATTGTTATATCCAGCTTTGAATTCCTTCAAAGTGCGGTTGATTCGTGGTAGAAACACATAATGAAGGCAAAATAGGTCTGTTGCATTTTCTAAGTCTAGGATACCAAGTGATTCCAATTCATAAAATATAGGTGCATAAATGCGGCTACAGTTGTTGTTTAAGTCTCGGTTGAAACGCTCAATCCTCTGGTTGTGCACAGAACTTCCCATTAAGACAGAGCTTTCACCCCTGCTTGCTCGCATGTCCTCCCAAATCTGAGCATTCTCTCCTCCGTGATCAGTCCTGATATGCAGGGGTCTGCCAAATTGTCCAACAGCTGCAGTAAAGAGGGCTTTCACAGTCTCAGCTCGATTATTGCTGGAGCACCGAAGAAACATCAACATCCTGCTGTATCCATCTATTGCACCATGAACAACAAACTTCCAACGAATCAGTTTGTGATTTCCATCTATGTGCCATATGAAATTTGGATGAGGCACAGAATATACTCGCCGAGCAACTGCAGTTCTTCTCCTGGATAGAACACCAGCCGAGTCCACCCTCCGCAGTGACTTTCTTACGCGCCATCTTTGAACCACTATGTTTTTGGAACGCAGATGACCCATCAGCATCACTTCTCCAACATTTGGATGTTCAGTTTTTATCTGGGACACTATCTGATCTAACTCATGGTCACTGATTACATTGAATTTTGACTCTGAGATATTATAGTCTTGCAGTAACTTATACAGAGTGGGCCTGGAGATGGAAAGGATAGATGCAGCTTCAGTAAAAGATGTTTTCAGGGAAAGAACATTTTCCAATTCCTCTTTGGAAATCTGAAGCCTTCCTTGGTAACCATCCTAGAACACGGCACAGAAAATCTCAATGAGCACAATTCTATAACAAAAGATGGGTAATTTGAGGCAATTGTACTGTGACAGATTAGCTAGAGTAATATTTTATCAATAGTTTTAAAATATGAAAGTGAGCAATCAAAAGACACTTCAGAGCAAAAACAGTAATAAAATATGACGTAAAACTTGTGAATGTTGTTGGTGGTGATGTGACACTGCTAGTGATGGACCCCTAAGAAGATGAAATGTATGTAGAATCAGAATCATTACTTTGACAGGATTTAATTTAAGGTGACATATTACACCAAAGAAAAAACAGAAATTAGTCAGCTAAATGATATGTGTAAGAAGGCCTACCGAGCAGTATGGTATCCCAGTGGAGACGGCAGGTCTACTTGGTCCAGGTGCATTGCTGGATTCCTAAGGAAACATTTACATCAAGAACGACTGTTACCTACCTACCAAATAAATAAATAGAGTTGTATGATGTTCGATCTCTGTCTGCTGCCTACCAAATGAAATAATTGAGGACTAGCTAAGTAATTTAGCTTTGCTAGTTTTGCTAACACTGCTATCAACCCATCCAAAATGCTATACAATAAACTTACCAAGTGCTGCGGCGTTTGTGAGGTCGAGGGTGCATTACCGCTGAATCGTTGGATGGCCGACAAAACGGCTCTTCCAATGTTTTCAGCTAAATCGCTGGACATGCTGGTAGGGAATAGTCGAAGCAGCTCATGGCAGTCAAAAGTGACCGTAAGAGGAGCGCAAACACAGAACCTGACCGCGACCGGCACACTTTAGCGCGGGAGGTTTTCTTGAAGCTTTTATTTTGGTATTTCCGTTGACCCGTACAATAAATTTGCATATTAGCTAAATATTTAGTTTCCCGTAACATTTAGATTTAACATTTAACATTTAGATTTATATATAACATTTAGATTTAACATTTAACATTTAGATTTAACATTTAACATTTAGATTTATATATAATATTTAGATTTAACCAGTGTTGGGACTAACGCGTTATTAAGTAACGCGTTACAGTAACTACGTTATTATTGTGGTAACGAGCACAGTAACTAGTTATTATGCCAAAACCAGGAACGCGTTACTCGTTACTGGGATTTAGATAGGCTCGTTATTCGTTACTTCGTGTGGTGGCTATCGCGGAGCTTCCACAGATTCAACAACATTAGCAAGTGGCGGAGGCCAGCAGGTGGATGAGAGGAAGGGGACGCAGGAGGAGGAGAGACCCGAAGCGGCCGCCCGTCCGAGTGTCAGGTGAACTGAACTTCAGGTAAGACGTTATGACCTGCAGTCTCTCTGGGTCAGATATAAACCAAGTTTATTTGGAGTTTATTTTCGTTATGCTGACTTTTTCGTACTGCGTGCTAGCTAGCATGACGGGGTTTCTATACAGCTGGGTGGTGCTATGTTACTGATGTTGAACTTTATTTTGTTCATATGGTTAATTATTAGAGTTTCCAACCGTCCCGTAAAAAACGGAATCGTTTCGTATTCAGAGAAATTATTACGGGTTTCGTATTGAGGTGAAAAGGAACAGTTTGTCCCGTAATTCAGCTACAATGAAAAAGACACAAAGCTGGAGTTATTCTGTGTCTTTGCTGCACAGCTGCCTCTTCTCCTCTCATTCTCCCCCCTCCCTCTCCTGTTTCTACTTCAATCATGAAACTGATCAATGATCAGCTGATCGGCTTTTCTCTCTTGTTTATTTATCGCCCACTTTGCGCCAGAAAGAGGAAACCAGCGGATGTCGCGGTAAACAACAGCTGCACGTTTAAGCCTGATCAGCTGTTGTTAGAATTTATTTAGTATTAATTTCTAGTATCAGCTGATGTTTGCTGGAGCCACAGCTGTAAACCTGCTGGTCAGGATGTCGGTTTGTATATGTGGTGAGTGGGAAACATGAAGATGAAACCAGGAGATGTCCTTACTGAATCATCAGAGCTGAACAGGTGATGGAGAAACAGGTTTACCTTTTAGGTGACATGAATGAGTTGAAGGGAAGTTATGAACTGTTTCTGAGAGACAAATAACACCAGGATCCTTTTCTATGTAGCTGACAGCTGGTAACTGTGCAGGGGCGGATCTAGCAAAGTGTTGCCAGGGGGGCAGGTAGGGCATTAACAGGGAAAGGGGGGCACAAAGAAATACTTTTCTTTCTTATTCTCATTTCAAATGTCTCGCTTTTAATAAATAATTATCTGAGTCTTACAACAAACGATTGATAGATTGATGCATATATACCATCAAGACAGTGTACATCACTGTCACAACAGTGTTTATTTGCATTCAAAGGCTTTATGATATTTGCTATAATGGTGGGCCGGTCTCTAGTCAAAATGCCCGGGCCAATTTTTTGTCCCAGTCCAGCTCTGTATGCAGCTCATCTGCAGTCTGGTGTTACCAACATCTTCCTATTCAGAAGGCAGAATTTCTGAGTTCTGAGTACAATCGAAAGCACCACGACTGCAGTTTTTGTGTTGGATGTAAAAAGCGCACATGACGCTGTGACGTAGGCTATAATCATGGCGGCGGTCAACGACGGTCCAGGCGTGGGATTTCTCTCGTGGAAATATGCACATTATCTTTTCCTTTGGTAGGTGACACAGTGCACTTGTGGCAAGTAAGCAAGCTAGAAGACTGGCACTCTTGCTGGGTATCAAGTTAGCAACACATTAACAAGAGAAGTCTGAGTAAAACCAAAGTTACTTTCCCTAGTAACTAGTTACTTTAAAAGTAACGAGTAACTTGAAGTAACTGAGTTACTTTTGATGGAAGTAACTAGTAATGTAACTAAGTTACTAATTTAAAGTAACTTACCCAACACTGGATTTAACATTTAACATTTAGATTTATATATAATATTTAGATTTAACATTTAACATTTAGATTTATATATAACATTTAGATTTAACATTTAACATTTAGATTTATATATAATATTTACATTTAACATTTAACATTTACATTTAAATATAATATTTACATTTAACATTTAACATTTACATTTAAATATAATATTTACATTTAACATTTAGCATTTAGATTTAACATTTAGCATTTAGATTTAACATTTAAAATCCTGTTTTAAATATGAAAAGTTACAAATATTTTACTAAATGTTGTAAAAAATGACTCGAAAAAACATGTTTTTGTAAGATTTAGAGCTAAATGTGGAAAAATGTTGCTGTTAATTTCGGCATGTTTCAGTTTACAAACGGCGCCCCATAAATTCTGAATCAAATTTTTGTTACATATTGTTATTATAACTCATCCTGGGCATGCATTATCAGGCAGTGGTGCTTCAAACAAACAAGAGTAACTTAACAGTAACAAGATGTCAAGCTTTGAAAGCTTTGTTTTTCTCACTTGTTTTGAGTGCCGTTTGGCAACAGAACGTGTGGTCACATTATTCGCTGATCGTCGCCGATGTGGTTGGAGATGTAATGTTTTGGGTGGAGCATAGTACTGACAAATATGGCCTGTGTGGATTAATCCATTTACTTTTGATCAATCGGGAGACTCGTTGGCCGCTCCCAGGGCAGTTTATGGCACGGCATTTTAATCAGCTCGCCTGGTTGCATTTAATCGTGGCTTTAAAGTGAGTTCAAGAAAGAGGAAGTGGTTCCTTTTAGATAAGCTTGGTTATTTGTTTCTTTTATTAATGAGGTCTTTGTTCTTCTTGCTTTAGACACACTCATTTGGCTATGCAAGATTTGCAAATTATAGTGTCTACAACTTTCAATAGTCTTCTTCAAGAAGACACACTTGGTTGTGACACTTTGTCATTAGAGCTAGGCTACACAACATGTCTGTGAAGGTTCTCAGTCATCCAGGTCATCATAGTCAAAGGAGCTTGCAAAGAAAAGCATCTGGACTTCTTTAAGTTGCTTGAAGACGTTTCACCTCTCATCCGAGAAGTTTCTTCAGTTCTAAGGTCTAATGGTGGGGAGTCCCAGATTTAAACCTAGTGGGAGTGTCCCCCCACAGAGGGACAAAAGGACCCCCTGATGATCCTCTAATCGCCTAAGCCAAGGTGTGAAACTGGGTGTGGGTCCCAATCAGCCAGAGTTTCGGGTGAGCTCATTGTGAAACCTGGCCCTACCTTATCATGCGAATTCCTGAGGTCAGACGGCCCAGGATGTCCTTTTGTCCCTCTGCGGACAAAAGGACCCCCCTCTGATGACAAGGCACAGAGACGAGACTAGGACAGACAGGACCCGAAAAGGAAACTAATATAATCAAACAAGAACCAAGGACTAGAAATATAAATGACAAATCTCAAAGGCACTAAGGAATACTAAACTCAAGACTAACTAATACAGAGCTTGAATTTAAATACTTCTTCAATCCAAAGAAGTGAATTATAAGTCTAGAACTTAAAATACTGGGTCGGACACCCAGGACCATGACATAAACACTCCAGCGTTAGTAGCTGAAAGTTGGTGGTTAAATTCATTCTGGGTAATGATCAAACATAATGAGTGTGTTTAAGTAAGTGAGGAGGGGTGATCATGTTAGCTCCTTTTACTGAGACTAGTTGGCGCTGTGATAGTTGGAAAACTAATCAGAGCTAAGTGAAAGAGTCAAAGGTTAATCAGAGCAAAGAGATTCTCTTCCAGCATCAGGTCATGGCTAAACTGAAGGTTTGTAACACGCCATATGTGGACCTAAAACACTTAATGAAAACAGAATCACTTACAAAGCATGAGCATGCACACTAAAAGTGAGCACACCATTATAAGACAGTCACAGAGACAGATAAACAACTTAATTCCAGAAATAAATAATGCAAGAGTCCATTTAGCAAATGTATAAAGAAGGCTGTCTTGAAGTGGTCCTAAGAGACTTAAAATGGCTCTAAATCTGGTCTCGGGAAAGGAAACAGTGCTAAACGCTTAAGGTGGACGGAGGCAAAAATATATGGAGTGAAATCCAATTTAAACTGTTGTTAAAAACGAGCAAAAGCTATCATGCTGACCTTTACTGTATTTCTTTAAATTCAGTTTAATACAATTATGTAGAGTGGAGTGCCAACTTTTATTTTTTGACTTCTGGAGCATGGCAGAAAAAGCCTTAACAACCACCACACTGATGCAAGAGGAAAACTCAGATCCCACTCTTCACTTAAATTGTTAAGACTTCTGCATAATTTGTAATGAATTAAAGCTAAAATTAATGCAAATTAGAGGTTTCTGGTGCTCCACAGTTCTGCTTAATGTTTTCCAGCAGATATAATTGGATGGATTATCTTCACTGCCAATGTTAACTGGTGTTGTCCAATTCACACACGGCTGTGCTGTTGTTGATGATGGGCAAAACAGGCTCTGGGGAAAAGATGATGGTTTTGGTTAAATGTTAAAATAAACATGTTTAGCGTGGTGTCACCATTAGTTCCTTCAACATTTGACCACGTGTTAACCAGCTGTCAGAATTCACTGACAGCAAACATGTTGCAGATCTTTTTGCTCAATACATGACTGACTGTATTAATAAGGTTCCTATTATATACAATATATACAATTTTCTTCTGCTGTAAATTTCTTGTAACAGATGATGCAAGCACGCTGCTTAGTTGTACTAGTATTGCTAAGCCTAACAGACACAACTGGACATAAACATCAGATTTTAAAATGAAGATTTTGCTGCAGTGACGGCAGAGCCTCCAGTGAGTCCCCATCTCCTCACAAAGCGGGTATGTCCATGTCTGTGAGCGAGCCGAGAGAGTTTAAGTCTGAAAAAAATGCATAGGACAGAGAGAAAGAGCGAGAGCGAGAGTGGCAGGGGTTGTGTGTTTGTGGATGCATTCCAGTGGGGCCACAACCTCCGGAGCAGATTTGGAGTTTGAGCCGTAATGCAGCCGAGCAGAGGGAGCCTTTGCAGAAACAGGCGGCTGATCCAATGCCAGATCGCTGAAAGATGAGGGGGGCTGAGTGGTAGCAGGCAACTGACCCCTCTAATGTTTGAAAACAACTCTGTATCCCATCCAAAATAATCCCGCTTTTGTTTAAAAAGTAAAACATGAATTATGGATGTTGTAATTCTGGTTTTGCTGCATTGTGCTTTTGTTTGTTTGTTTGTACTTGGCATTTGGCTGCCTTAAAGACAAAATCAGGCAAAGATGATGTGAAAACACCACGGCGCCATACATTCACAAAACTTCAGATATATTTGTGATTGTTCCTCAAAGACTTCCTTTGCAGTTGGGACTCCAGACAATGCCTGCAGTCTTCAGAGCAGAGTAAGTGATTATTCTGGTGGTCGTGGGCCTGCAAGCCTCAAATGTCAGAAGCCAGAGGCAGCTTTGGTGGTTACTAAATTATATGAAGTACGAGCTAAACCGGAGGCTGAGGACACACAGCTGCGGACAGGATCTGACACCGTCTCGCCCAGCCAGAGCATGAAAAAAAAAAATGCAGAAAGGAAGTGAAAAGCCCTTAAAGTTTCTGGAAGAGGCTGAGGATCTGGTTCCAGCAGGAGTCTGATTGACTGCACATTGCAGTTCCTGACAGTCTATATAAGCATTTACGATTCCAGTGCATCAGTGTCCTCGAATCCTGCTCTAAAGATCTGAATGAGGATGTCTCATGGCTCACTGGCAGGCGAGCGGCTGCTGCAGTCTGAAATGATATTCTCGGTCTGATTCTGAGCATCATGTTGACCAAACAATCCCTCTGAAACGAATGGAAAACAGATCAAGCTGAGTCCCTCGTATACAGTTGGAAGGTATTACACTGACCTTGAAACTCTTTAATAAACTTTGCACATACTGTATGTAATGGTGTGTTTGCTGCTGCTCAACCCTGTCCCTCTTCTTTGTCCATGTGGCTAATTGACATGTCCAGCAGTTTTCATGTTTGCATCTTTGCTGCTCAGATTGTACAAACAGTCTTTCTGACATTTTTCGGTTCTCGTCCACTTTCCCCCCGCTGTGCTTCCAAACGTTTCGTGAAGGAGAAAAACAGGCTACAATTTTAAAATGTTTTCAAATCTTCTCTGATTTCTCTGTCTCTGTTGCTGCCACAGACCACCCATTTCCTTAAAGTATCACACTTAAAAAAGAAGCACTTTTGATCTGATGTGACCCCGAATAGATAAAACTGTGGTCTAAATGAGCTGCTAATGGTGTGGAGTAAATGCTTTTTCTTATGTTTTCAACCCAACTGTAAAGGTCTCGGCGACGACTGAACAAGAAAGGTTTGGTGAAGCAGATAAATGGTTAAAAAACGTAAGCGGGAGAGATTAAACTGCAGCACTCGTGTTTGATGGTAATAGCTGCGGAGTTCTGTTGGGAAGCAGCCCTGAACAACTATGTGCCTCTGGACATGCGTAAGAGACATTCAGAGGGACGCTGTTTATAGCCAGACAATTTTCACGGTTGTAGTGAATCAGTGATGGCAGCAGAAAAGAAAAAAAGGCGGAATAAAAAGAGAGTGCATTTTACCCACACTGGTAAAGAAAGAAAGGACAAAACCCACACAAACAGCTTACTGTGAAGAAAAAAAAACAATAAAAAAGATTGTATTTAG
Organism: Diplotaxodon limnothrissa; assembly: GCF_057381915.1. Classification (NCBI taxonomy): domain Eukaryota; kingdom Metazoa; phylum Chordata; class Actinopteri; order Cichliformes; family Cichlidae; genus Diplotaxodon; species Diplotaxodon limnothrissa. Next base: position 8,877,779 of record NC_140597.1, on the reverse strand, counting down.
TCTGTGTTGAGGACTATCTTCAGCATTTGAATACACATCATTTTCTAACACAACTGAGAAATAGAAATATTTACTCTAAGCCAAAGACAACAACTGTTCGGTGAACAAACTAACACTGCCATCAGGACTGTAAACTTCTGAAACTGCTTTTGAAATATTTGCTTTTCCCTTCATGAGTAGAGTCACGGTTGGCACACAGCAGACCGGGGTAATATGTGAAACCAGGGGTGTTGTATTTCAGTGCTGCTGGAAAACTGAATTCTTTATCTGATCGCTTTAAAACACAACAGGCAGCATGTTCTGACTGTCATGTAAGCAGATCAGGGATATGTTTCACAAATCAACAAAAATCAGAACAATTTTCTAGTCCAGTGTTTTGGAAACAAGGAAAAAAGAAAACGGCTGTACACACATGGGTTCCTAATCACCTAAGTTTGAAGCTGTAAATGACCTGGACGTTGTCCATGATGACTACTTACAACTTACAACTTAGAACTTTTATTGTGATTGTACAGTTGCTTGCACAGCGAAATTAGGTAGCAAGATCACAAAGGTGCGGAAGTAAAGGAAGATATATATTTAAAAAATAAGAACAACAATATAAGAACACTATGTACATGATGTTTGGGTTGCAGGAAGCATTGCGGGGATGTGTGCAAGGGTAGTGTAATAAAATATAATAAATAATATATAAGGGTGGAAGGGGTGTGGTCGTTAAGGATAGGACTTCCTGACCTAGTGGACCCAGTGGATCAACATCACAAAGAAAGTGATTTGGTATTATAGTGATTCATCAGGTTTACTAAATACAGTGCATACCATAAACAGGAGCCAAAACATCAAGCAAAAGGTTCATTTGAAACCAAAGTAATGTGTTAACAGATGTAAGTCACACAGTTTTGTAAAGGAACCAACCCAGATGGCAGCAGACCAACAACTTTTGTGTTCTGTGTTGTATAAATATTTGTTTTTGTCAAAGGAGTCTGGTGACTTTATCTGCTGCCTATTGCACTTTAAAACTGATTGATTTTTTAGGTGACTACAGTATATTTCGCTGTCTGCGTCACAGTCTTGTGTGAAGAGAAAAAGGGAGAAACTGCAATGAATGTAACTGACAGCAGTGCGCAGCCTCATGGCAAGGCCATTTCAATAAATTAGATGAATTACATCAATGCATAATTTATTTTTCAACTGTATTTATTCTGGGGCTGCTTTCAAGTCATTATCTTAATAATAAATACCAAAGAAAATAAGTAAAGTTATATTCTTGGACTTTTTTTCGCTACGTTTTTATTCCAGTTTCCTTACAAATACATATAAGACTAATTCCCAGTCTCTTCCTCATAGGTTATAAATCTAACACTGGTATTGAATCCATATTTAATATTGGCAGGTACCCACACCTGGCAGGAGTGCTAAATCAAATCACAACCATTATAATTCAGTTTTTGTGCATGGTAATTACATCAGATGAAATTGTGAATATACCTACTCTCTGCACAACCCTACCACCCACCCTCTGCACGCCTGAAGCCTTGAATATCTGCTGCCGATTACAACCCGAGCTAAATAAATGTTTACAGTCTTTACTTTTCAAAGTAAAAGCAGAGCGGTGCACACTTACGACAGGCAACAATTAGCTTATGTCTGTGTCATTATACAACTTGGAAAATATTGACATTGGTCAGTTGCTGACGTCAGCCGTTGGTTCTGGTAAGACGTTGATGGGCCTCAGTGCAATATGATGACAATTATGAAGTCATTTTGGCAAATCCAAAAATGTTCTGCATGTGAAAATCTCCCCAAAAACCGGCATAATGAGAGGGGCGTACTGTAAGATCCAACAGTTCCTCATATCCCATATTTGAGTGGTGGTTTGTAAACAACGCTGAGAGCTGAAATAAATGTTTGAGCTGAGGGCTCGTGTCATGGGTGTGTTTTCGGGCTGGAAATACCACGTTCAGAATCAAAAGATCTACTGTACTTAAATCTCAGCAATTAGACTTAGACATGTTGGGTTACATGCAATCCGCACTGACTGGAAAATGGAGACTCTTTTCGATGCTGGGACAATGGAGACTTTGAAAAGAAGTTCTGTGAATCAGCATTTTTAGCTGAAAAAGTAGCACAAAATTCCCTCAGCAAACCACTTGGGAGTCACATGTTTGAGGAGAAAAATGAGAAAGGTGTTTTCTCCAACTGGCAGGTCGGGATGATTTAGTCTGACGAAAAAGGTGTCAAGCGAGCATAATCTCATCAGAGCACCTGAGTTACATTTCCTCTCATCTTGACTGGTTGGCAGTCGCACACACAGATACACAAACGCAGACGCTCTAAATCAGAGATGTGTACACTGTGAAAACCGAGCTGCAGAAACTCGCAGAGTTGGGAAGCCTTCCATCTCACTGTCTGCAGCTTCAACTCTGGACTCTATAATTAAGCTTCATTAAAGACCCCGTGACAGATGAACGGCAATAAATTTAGTGCAGGGATGTTTGTGCTCGAATGTTGTCAGAACTGTCAGCAACTTGTCAGCATTTTCATTTCCTTTAACCACCATGGGCATGAAACCCTCATTCATTTCCTCCACCAGCAGGTAAATCCCTTTTCCCACAGTGTGTGCATGTTTTAACACAAAAGGGGGGATTTTAACTTCAAATTTTTAATACTGGTGCATCAGATGTGACAGATTCTCACTTTAATGTTGTTATTCCTCCTCCTTTTTTTATTGATTGACATGCTTTCTTCAGACTTGCTTTGGAAAATATAATAAATATCTCATATAACCGGTTACTGCTAAGCCCAGAGATCATAAAATGTGTAATCTGTTTACATTTAGTTGACAAAGCCCTGTAGTGTCTATAGGTACAAGGTCTGGAGGCCTTGTTTCCGGTTTGTGTCATACTTCTTACTGAGAAGTATTTTTAAAAGTAACCTTCCCAGAGTGACCACTGTAGACTTTTCTGGAACTAATATTGCCTGCTGAGTGAGAGCAATGGCTCACCAACCAATCGGGCTCTCTAGGCCTGTAGGACTGGGGCCTAAGACAGGAAAAGCTCAGGGAATATTGTAATACAGTTAAAAACCAGTAAAAGCCAACAAAATGTCTTTCGCACTGGTTAAAATAGCCAGTGTAGAATTCATTGTGGGGGCTTAAGGTCCAGCTGGCTGGGAAACCTTTGACGTGATGATCAAAAGAGATATTTTAAGACACCTTCAGTCTTAACCAATTAAGTGCTTACATTAGAGTCTGTAAACTAGTTATTCTGGTCCTTCATTGGAGCGTTGCATGAACTTGCTGACCAAAGAGGGTTCAGAGCTGGTCGTTCATGAATTTCATTCCTGGCGGTTTCATCTCTGGTTCATGTCATGTTCTTGAGCAGAACATTAAAATCCAGTTGCTCCTCCGGCCAGGCTAGAGGCTTTGGTCTTGTTTAGTGTTTTGAATAAAATGAGGGTTATTGGCAGTTCATTGAATACTCAGAACATTTAATTTTATTTCTAATATTTCAGTGCTAACCACAAGATTTTGCCTCAACAGTTCACTTTCAGATGTTTTTCTTTTCTGATGCAGGATTTGCATGACACTAGTTCTCTCTTTGCCATCTATCTGTGCAACCTAATGGATTATTCTAGTTTGTTTAGTTATGGCTGTCTCTCTCCAACTCAAGAACTCAAGAGCCCCAGAATATTATGGGACTAACTGTTGATACCTTACAACATCCTTGCTATTTTAACCAGCGCAATGCAAATAAAAAAGGATCTGTAAGAATCACAATTCTTTATTTGTGATTGTGTCATGAATATTTCTACTTTATTAAGTACATTTAAACATGTTTCCCAGACATGAATTAAGAGTTAATGTTAAAGCAAAAATTTATAAATGATAAAATATATAAATTTGTGGTCCCTTATGTGTCAGGAGTAGCGGAACAGTTGAGACACATTTTCTATAAACGCCACGTCTTTGTGGCTTTCAACCCTAAAAAATGCTGCGCTAAAAATTGGTCCACCCCTTTTCCTTTTCACAATATTTACATGAAAACAGAAACACCATCTCTGAATTGAGGAGGGGCAATTGCCATTAATCAATAGTCATTGATCAGTGATTGTTAATCAAAGTTCATAACAATTTGCATATTATGATAAAGAAACTGACCTTGCAGCCCAATGTTTGTCAGTGGTGCTAGTTTCAGTCATTATGCAAATGAACTGGTTATAAGGTTGGGGAAACCTGCAGTCAGCTGAGACTAAAGAAGTCACATGGATGAGTTACGAAACATTTCTCCCACTGAAAACGTTACGTCAAGATGAACAGAATCAACTTTTTGGAATTTCATTACTTGGAGCATGTTGCAAGATACAGATAAGGAAGCTTGGCTGTATAAATATAATCAAACACCATTTTTTTTTGGCATGTGGCTTCTTAAATAAACTGGATGGTGGAAGAGTGGTAAACCCAAGTCCACATAAAGCTGGTTCCTGCTGTAATTGCGGCGAATAACAGCCCACCACATACCACCTGAAAATATGATGCATGTCTGCCGTTATTATGTCAATTTTATCTGACAAGTGCCAGAGAACCCTTCAACATAATATTGGAAATAGCATTTTCAAATATCAGTCCACCATGACCAGAGATGTAAGCTGCATGTTACTGTGTGGTTTATTGAACTCTTCTCATGTTCACTTTACGGCCACAGCTGACCACTCCACATCGGTCTTGGTGACCACAAATTTCCACCAGCTTCCTTTGAAAGCTAATCAGGTCTTCCTGTTGCACTTGGAATTCAAAGATAGGGCTTACCCCTGCACTGATTAGCAGCAAAAACAAAAACAAAACTTTTCCCATTTTGCTTTTTAGTCTGATTCTGGACATGACTCAGAATTTTAACCCCTCGGCTCTCCACATCTGTCGCGAAGGCAAACATCTTGCTTCCTCCACGCCCTTGCACAACTGTTTGCAGTAACAGGCACCTTAACACATGAGGGCACTTTTAGCTTTCAATATCTGGAGATACCACAAGGCTTTGAAATGGGTTAAAGAAGTTAATGATGAAACAATGGCAGCTGCAGACACACTGGTATGTTGATTTCCTTACTGCTTTTGGATTTTTCCTCCTAAAGTCAGCTTTTATATGTTTTGCTGAAAGAGCAGCTCTGTACTGTGGTTTGTTGGTGGATACTATGATGTTTTATAAACTAATGTTTGGTGCGTCATATGTGTTAGGACCACTACTTTTTATGCAGGGTGTTTTAATATTTACCTAAAGTAGTTAGGAGTAATAGCTGAAATAAGATGAAGTAAGATGAAAGTATAAAGAAGTGATGTTGTTATTTCATAGGCCAATTTAAAATTTTGGCTCAACATATTGAATAAGCTGGTGGAACTGGTCACTGTGGGCTTGAATCCACTGATTGGCCGAGGCTTTCCTTTGTGGAATTTGCATGTTTTCCCTGTGCTTGTGTGAGTTCTTTCCAGGCTCTCCAGCTTCTTCTGACAGTCCAAAGACATGCAAGCTCCAGCCCGCCTGCAAAGCTGAATGGGATAAATGGTACAAAATGCATGGATACGTAATGAAACAGATGTTATGGAGTACTGGGTAAAAGCTGTGGATAATGAGTTGAAACAGTTATCTATAATGGTAAGTTAAAAGCCATTGAGTGGTCAGTAAGACAACAAAAAACACTTTATAAATGCAGGTAATTTACACAAAAGCTGTTGCTGATGAGGGAGTTTTTTTTAGTTAATCGGACACAGCTTTTTAGTGAAAAAACTTGAAATTTTTGTATTAGGGCATTTATTCTATTCACTAATGTTCTTCTGCTTAATTAGTGGCAGCAGGCTAAGCAGGGAAGGCTGGATGTCCTTATTCTCCCGTTCTTCCTGGGGTATATTGAGGTGTTCCTCAGTCAGATTAGATATATAATCTCTCCAGTGAGTCCTGGAACAGCAGATCAACTGGAAAACCATCAAAGGGTGCCTAGGCAATACTACTGAAGTTGCTTATATCTCAGGGCCCAGCTACCCTACACAGGAAATTCATTTCAAGCAACATATCTTTGTGAACTTAGCTTTTCAGGTATGACACAGATCAGCTGACTAGAGGTGAGGGCTGGGATGAGCTGATAAATCAAAAGATTACATTTTTTGGCTCAACTCTCTCTTCATTACTACAGTGTGGTACAAAGCCCACAATATTGTGGATGCTGCAGCAATCCTGCCCATGCTCCACCTTCCCGTGACTCATCAGTAAGATCCCACGATACTTGAACAACTCCCTTGTTTGGGGCAGCCTCCCACAAACCAGGGGGAGCACTCAATTTTCCATCTGAGAAACACAGCCCCAGCCTTGGAGCTGCTGGCTTTCATCTCAGCCATTTCACAATCAGCTATAAACCACTGAAATACATGGTGAAGCTCACATGTTGAACAGAACGACATCATCTGCAAAAAGCTTGGATTCTAGTTTTCCCAAAATAGATACCTCCTTACGCAGGTAGCATTGACTAGTGATTAATAAGAGTTGTAAGGCTGAACTTTATGATAGCCATAAAATCAAAACAAGGCATAAAAAAGGCTAAAGAGCTGTGGATAAGCTGCAGAAAGTGAGTTATGTCATATTATGTTATCTATTATTATTATTATTATTATTATTATTATTATATTCTCTTATCTATTATCAGTACTAGTGGACAGATGCTGCTATTACAGCTTTATGCGGTGTTTATGCAGTTATGCATCATAAAACTTGAATAAAGGGCTCATTTGCAGTCAAAATACAGTAAATGTGAAGGCAGTGTATTTTAATTTTTCAGTTTTTATTCACCCTCGACAGCAGAAATATAGCCTTCAATCGCATAAATAGATTCTGAAAAAGTAGTTTATTCCAAACAGGCACTTTCCATCATCAGTCCACTGCCTGCTTTCCTGATCTCATAATCCAGACAGGTGGCTTGCAGCTGAAACCTTATTCTCAAAGTCTGTTCTATCGCTGCTCTGCACCTTCAGCTCAATGACCGCGTCAGGGTAAGGGCCCACTGAATTATGTCAAAGTGAATTCCCGGCGGTGGCAATGGGATACAGTAGCTGAGGCACCAAATGGACCTCTGTGCAGGAACAGTGAGTTCACGAGGCGTAGAGTTTCATATCTTGTTGACAGCTAACGGGCAGCATTACCGCATGAGCCATTTGAGTCCTCGTACGTCTGTGGGACCTTTTCTGATCCACCAGCTTATCCTTCAGAGTGAGATTGTTTTGCTTTCAGGCGTTGTGCATGTTGTGTAGCTAAAGATGGGATAAACCCACTAGGAATGTTTTTTGTGGTGCAACACAATGTTCATTTCCGGATGCTGATTGTCTCTACCGTGCATGTGGCTCCTTAAAAAGAGCATACTGTGGCATCTGGCCACAAAAAGCTTATATCAAATTTTATTTCCTCTTCCTACCCACACAGAAAAAACCCCTAAAAGTCTTGATTTCTACTCTCTCCCAGACTCACACCAGAGAGCAATCCAAAGAAGAATTTGATCTGAAGTGATCTTCTAACAAAAGACCCATCAGACTCCCTCAAACACAAATCACAAAGAAACTCACAGAACCTCTTGGTGTGATTCACGTGAGGCACGGATTCAGAGTTGTTTTGACAGACGGTGGATGTTAAAGGGAAGATTTAAGAGTACCTGCGTGCAGCCAGCAGGTACGCAGCAGTTGAGCTCAGCAGCCCACACACAAAGACTCCTAATCACTTTTTTATCCACACTGGGAGGGAAAAAACAGAGAGTCTAAAAAAAGAAAAAGTGCATTAAAAGTATAAGTACTCTGTTTTCTAGTGCTGACACAGATTGATGCATTCAGCAGGGGCAGATTAGCAGCCTTGGAGCTCACATTTAAGGTCAGCGCTGATCGAATCCCGGATAAGAACATGCAAGAACAATTTGCAGATGCCTTAAAATTTCGGAGCAGTGATGTGGTCTCGCCGAAAACCAGCAACTCGACTGTAGTGCGTTTGTGTAAGTGAGAAATGAAACTAGCTTTGAAGCAATATTTCAGGTTTCAACACTGCAACATTCTTTCTAGATAAAAAGAAAGATTTTATTATTTAAAGAACATTCTTAACACAAGGAGCATTTAGTCACTGACCTGGAATTTTCTTTCATATCACATAATCAGATAGAAATTGTTCAAACTTTTTCAAAGTTCATTATTTAACTTAGCGATCAAAAGCTAAGAAAACCATTTCACCACAAGGTCGATTGAGTAGCTATTCTGGAATTTTCCATCATGAAAAACAACTGAATCTGCCCAGTTTTATTTGAATTATAGACGTTTAAGCACTGTTAAGAAATTCATGGAAATAAGCTTGTTCATCCAGCCAAAAGGTTCATTTAGTTGATGTTTTGTGAATTTTCCACCATTGTTGTTACAAAACCTATTAAAAAGGGCAACACTGTATTACCTTTAATCACAACCTCAAGAAGAAAAAACTTCTGCATTGGCTGTTGTTTGACAAACACCTTTATTTCCCTTCATGAGAGTTAAGGAAGCCCTGAAAAGTTTCTACTTCATAATGCAGAACAAATTTATTAAAAATTCCTTCTGCTTTCTGGGTGGCTTGTGCCATAATCTCAAACATGAGGTGATGTGGATCGCGTCCAATATAAACTCACTCTCAGACAATAGCTCGCCTTGGTAGGTAATGTCCTGACTTTCTGGATTCTGCACAGTTTGCAAACACAAAGGCAGCTTTCCTGCGCAATGTAATCATTTATGAAGTATGTGAGAAAACAGCACGAGTAACCTGGCAGTAAACAACATTAAAACTGAGCTGGAAGTCAGTTCCTTGAGGTCACAACCGGGCACTGTGGGTTAGAGAGCGCTGCTTTGCAAAACACAGTTTGATGAGTTGCCATAAACAGTCTCACTATTGCGGTCAATCTGGTGAATGTACACTGTCCCATTATGTAGTTGAAATTACACTTAATTAATTTCATGGGGAGGGCAGTCAGGGTTGAGGGTAGATGGCATTCCCATGGTTCATATCAGTGTTGAAGGGTCTTTCTAATTTCACTCCCTCAGGCTGGCTCAGTGAACGGAGGGGCCTGTTTTTGAGGTGGATGTGTGGGCTTGATCTTTTGGCCATTCAGTGATGTGATGTTGGCCTCTCAGGGAACCTACATGTGAGTGCAGTGCCGAGCGCTCAGTCTTAATGCTGCCTGACAGCTCATGGCTGCAGCTCAGCTGCTGGCGTTTATGTAGGGTGGTCTCGGCTTACGGCGGAGGCTGGCTGGGCAGCCGGGGTGGAGTGCCTGAGTTCACTGAATCCTCCAACGGTAGCAGAGACGTAAAGCGGCCATGCTGCGAGTTCACTGGGTCTTTTTAGGGGCTTCAACACCCGAGGACCCCGGCCGGTTTAACATTTCACCACGTAATTAGATTACTAATGTAGTGTGAAATTAAATTGAGTGGGCGTTTCGAGTGAAAACCAGGCATTCTCTCCGAGGTCACCCGTGTTTTTTTTCTGAGGTGCCAGTAAAGTCCATGGTTGCCTTCAGCGGGCGATATCACAATGGTGTCATATGTGCAGCCTCCAAGGTCTCCTGCACTTGCCAGTAAAAACAAGTGTCTTATAATTGCTTTCTCCGGCTCTCCCCGTTCATCTCAAAGGTGCTCTCACACTCCAAGGTTGCTACAGAATAAAACAATTATACACAGAGCACACACACAAGTTGTCACTCCTTTGTGACCTTGCAAGCACTTACAATAGCTTCCAGCTGTCTCTTTGGGACTCTTAGGGAATATTTTTTTAAACCCAAGTCACTTTGGTAAGAGTCTTATACAGCTGATTTGCAAGGTCTCATTCCTAAAACAAAAGATAATTGTCCCCACCTTGAGTCTCAAATACATTCCACTATTTTGTGTTTATCCTGCACACTGGATTTGCCCAAACTTTAAAAAATAAAACCTTATTGCAGCAAATTTAAAAAAGATTATTAGTGGGACAAACTGAGCTGCACGTTGTCCAACACTGTGCTGAATTAGAAGAGGTTTTGTATGTAGAATTGGATTCCCTCACCTATGGCTGGACAGAAATCCAATTTTAACATACTGATCAATTTTATATATTATTGATCAAGCTGAACACAAACGTCCTTGCCCTTTTTTCCTGAAATTGGCAGATTAGGAGTAATTTGTAAGGTGTTGTGAACAAATACAACAAAATAAAACCAGTACCGGTTACAAAAAAAAAAAGAAGATTTATTCATAAAACATGGGAAAAGACCCAGGGAAACAGAGTTAACGATAAAAACGATAAAAAATAACGCTAAAAACTAATAAAAACCCTGAAAACCATCAATTTCACACCTGAGACTCAATTCTCGCGGCCCGGTACCAGGGTTGGGGACCGCTGCTTTATAACATCCAAAAATGATGAGTCAGGTGGCGGTTTGCAACATTTTCAGCTCGACCTTTGTTAAATATCTGAAAACAGCAACTGGGCCTTTAGTAAACTAGTATTTATCACTACTTCATGACATGTTATGGAGTAAGTTATTAATATATTGAGCCATATAAACCAATTAAATAAAGGAAATATTTTATTTTCACCTAACCCAAGCCAATACAAGTGGGTGGTATTGCAATGGCTGCAGACGATAAAGTTAAAAATGTTTGTTCCAGTAATATTAAAAGTTAAAGTTTTTTGGACTGTCATAAAATATATTTATAATGTCTGGACTGTGAAGTGTGCTGTCCTGAAAGATATATATGTTTTTGGGGTTTTTTTTTTTAACTCTGTCAACAAATTGAATTTTCTGTGTGTTGGGACCTTGGGTATGACTAAACCAGAGCCTCAACTGTGGACCCCTGTAGGTACATCTGTGGATATTTGCAGGTGGGAAGTGGCGGTTTGAATCGCACGTAATGGATTTTTCTTAGGAAAGTTTGAGTTTGAGGCTTGGAACTCATTTCCACATCATATGTCACGTCCAGAGCACCTACGAGAAACTGCATTTCACCTTTGGAGAACTCTATTTACTTCCTTCTTTTTCTTACGGAAACGCTGAACCGAAGGCTTCTAATGGCGCATACATAGACAGGAAGTGCCCTAATTTCCGCCACCATTACTGAAACATGTATTTGGTCATAATCGCTGCATTTCAGGTGCACCATCACACTCTGTGTAGTTTGCAGAAAAGACCATCTGGTGACAATCAGGGGTATCGGTCTTGACAGCGTAACTGTCAGCACGCATCTCCTGCAGCAAACCATCTACTGCCTGCTCAGTTATGTTACCCAGAGGCCTTTTCTTTGCCCACCCCCCTGCTGTGTGTGTGGTTTGCCAGGAGCTTGTTTGTACAGATGACTCTCTGATCACACTTTTCTCACAAGGGATAATAAAGCCTCGACCCTGAGAGTGCACTTGTCTGGTTATTCTGTGAGTTGTGTGTTTAAGTGTGTCAGAGTTCTGCTGGGTGTAACTGTCCACAAATGTGACCGGTTTAAAATGATCTTTGTGGGGATGCAGGAACTACAATTGGTCAGATTTATTTATTTATTTATTTTTAAAGAAGTCTGATCTACTGCTTAAGACTTTAGCTGATTTTCTATTTATTCCTTGTAAAATTAACTGAACATGAATTTCAATAAATCCTCTTTAGCATGTTTTAAATATCTTCCAAACTTTATCACCTGAGCAGTTCATGTTAGATTTACTCATAAATAACTTTATGACTAACTCGGAGTACATGGACCGGCAAAGCTATGAAAAGCGAAGAAACAGCAAATGTTAAATTGGCAGGTTACTGGTAACAATGCTAACATTTGGACTCAGAACATTACATTGCATTGTGTTTCATGGAAGGCATATTAGTACTGAATGGATAAAATGCCAGTCGGTACATTTTCTCTACATGTTGATTGTTTCTGCATAGATGTAAGGTAATCTGGCTCTGTGGTACAGATGGTCTGGATTTTACTGGGATATAGAAGCAGGTCTATAGAGAATGGGAGCTCTGTGTACTTCTAAGACATTACAAGTATCACTGTAGTTGTGTATTTTAGTATTAATCTCTGGAAAAACACATTTTAAACAGACATCTGAGCTAAAACAAATACCACGATTAACTTTAAAAAAATGGAAATTGTGTATGGACAGGAAATACTGAGTGACATTTTGGAAGATCCTGAGTAAGCATAAAAATCAACCCCCAGTTTAAATTTATTAATTGGTCACTTACACGTTAGCAGCATATTTCATCTCCATATAAAACAGTGAAAGCACTGCACCTGATTTTTAACACCCAAACTCAGGATATGAAGCTCTCCAAGGACATGGTCAGTGCTGCTTTCAGGAAAAGGCAGGTTTGTGGCCAAAAGATGTGGGTTTAAGTATTTAGAAGAGCAAATGAGTATAACTAGATGACTGATAGAGTTTAAATTGTGCTGCATGTTTAAAAAAGGGGTTTCATTTACCACACAGAGCGGTTTTGTAACTGTAAGGTCTTGGAAAGTTCAAACTTTCCTTCATTCCCCAGAAGTCCTGTGAAGACTAATGATACTTTTTCATTCACATAGGTTAAGGAAGAAACCTCATAAAGAGAACAAAGTGATGGATGAAACCTGACATCAAATTGCCTTAAATGTGAGATTTTGGGGGGATTTTTGACTGAATTTGACACTTCACAGTAAAAGTAGACAGGCAATGTGGGATCTAACAAAGGTCTAGCCAGCTGAGGACTGAGCCCATCTGGAATATGCCTCTGTCGTTTGTCCATAAGGTTGTAATATTCAAAATGTTTGGCTTTTCTTAAACTTTGGTTTCAATAAAAACAAACAAGCCTTTTTTTCAGCTGATGAAGTTTGCTGTGGAGGTGATTTGTATGGTGGTTTGCATGTGGTCCCCATTCACTGAGAATGTTGTGTAAAGCTTCTTTCTTTCTAACTGCTATTTACCAAGTGTCAAAAAACAGTCATTAGGTCATGGTTTAAACTGGTTTTTACCTTCTTCAAACTGGCGGCAACCTGTTTTAACCATGTTTCAAAGAAGGGATAAGTTGAAAGCTTAAAGTTCAACCTCATTTTGGCTTAATTGGCAAGATATGCTTGCAGTTCAGCCCAGTGGGACAGTTTCCATTACTATAAAATAACCATTGGAGGATCAGTTCATGAACCAAAGCTAACAAATCAGGATCAATCCTTCTGCCACTGAGACAAAATAATGGTTTGAATATCTCTGTAATTTAATTTACATGTTATCTTGTAATTGATTTCACTGCAATTGTTAATCTGATGAGCCTATACTACGGTTTACATGGAGTCTGTCACCATCCAACTTTGGAAAACAGTTGAGCTAATCTCAACTACTTGAAAGTGAAAACATCTAAAATTCTAAGATACTAGCTCCTGCATCATCTGAGGTCATCTTGATACAATTTGATGGTAGGAGTCGTGAGAGTAATAATGACAGACAATTACTGAGGAAGTGGTGTGCGTCTTAAGTGTCGTGACATGCAGCAAGAACTCACCAAACAACAATAGAAGGAGTCAGTATCCATCTGAAAATCCTTTGCAGTTATAAATCCCTTTGCTCCTGGAGTGATGGGCTTAGCTGTGGGTTGAAATTCCATATGCCATTCCATATGACACTGAGCAGATCACTTTGAGGGTTTGGCTTTTCCTCTAGATTCTGCTTTTTCTGTAATTTCTTTATGGCTTGCCAATTGAAAGCAGCACTGAATCCGTCTGCTCTGGCTATGCTCAGAGTGTTTACATTCTCCTCTCTACACTCTTTGATAAAATACCAGGCCTCAGTTTTTGATTTAAACAATATCCAGCTCCATTATTTAATTTACATATTCTATTTGAAAATGTGGATGTGATAGTGAAGGCAAATAAACTTTAGTCGAAAGGCCTACCTGGCACAAACAAAGTGGCTTGAAAGGTTATGGTTAGCAACGACACTGTTGGCATATCTGTGTGCGCTGCATCAGCTGTGAATGTGATTACATTTCAAGGAAGTTGCACGTCAGGTTATGGCAGAGGCTTCAGCAGGGAGAAAGAACAAGAACTCGTTGTCAGCTGTGGTCCATGGAAGTGGAATTAAAGTCCATCTTAACCATTAACACATGATCAGGAACAGTCCTAGGTAGTTGGTAATGACTGAACTTTCCAAAAAAGAATGGAAAGGGGCATTAATGCGGAACTGCATGGGAAACACTGGATATTTTCAATATGGGTGTCTTGCTCTGGTTTAGAAGGGTTGGTGGGCCTTTCTTAAGTCTCTAGTTTTAGACTCATAACTTAAAAGGGCAGAAGGAGACATGTTTAATGTTAATTTTCTCAGTTTTGTGTAAAATATATTTACCAGAAAAATGCTGCATTTCTGTAATCCATTAAGAAATGTTTAACAGAGCCAAATTCTAACTAATTGTTTCATTTTTATATAGTGAATTTATAATTTTAGAGACACATAACACTCAGAAACCTGAAACACTGGAGGCTTTGAGAAATGATGACTAAAGTACGGATATCTTGAGAGTGCTTGTATAATTGAAAAAGAAAAAAAGAGAGCCATGTGTTGGATCTCAGGGATGAAAATTATGTCTTAATATTTTTCTGAAACATCAGACTTCAAGCAGCCTAGCGTTTGCTGATGTAGCTGTTGCATCTCCTTCAGACTAATAGGATGAAATTGCCTTTGGATTCTGATCCAGGGTCTGCTTTGCAATTTCCTCTGCAATATTTTAGGTGAGGGGTTACTGCAGTAACCCCAGATTCCCAGTCAGGACTTCCAGAAAGTGAAGGACGACGTCCAGAATGTTTTATTCTCTTAACCTTTCATTCAATGCAACTGAGAATTGCAGTAATTAATCAAACTGTCATTTCACATCCAAGGTAATAGGAGAACAGAGCCAAAACATCAGAGCACTACTCAGTTCAAATATTTACCGAGGTCTCTGTAATAATGTAAGTCTTGAATTTTGCTTTGGGCCTGTTTACTGTGAAAATAAAGATGTCTTTTTGTAGTCTATTTATATTTAACAAGAGAGAATGTTGTTCCCACCCAGCAGTTTTAGTATTATCGTTACTATAACAACACGCATTAGAATAAGCATTAAAATATTAAATGCTTAGCTGATTCGATTTTATGAGTAGAAATACATCACGTTCACTTTAAGGCAGTTTTGTAGGACATTTGACAAACAAGCAAACAAAAGACTCTTAAAGATATATTTTTTAAAGTCTTTATAATTTAGCACAACTCAGACAAAAAACAATGGGCCATCGTCACAGGTTGTCTAGATTTTTTTTTTTTTTTTTGGCCAAGAAAACAAACAATATTTATTTTGTTTGGCTTTTAGTTGGGAAGATTGCTGGGTGATCGCGTTCCCCGCTGTGATAAATATTCATTCACATGTTGCACTGAAACTAGTTTTATTAGTTTTAATCTTTTAACTTTGTGCATCAGGCAAACATTAAATTATATGCAACATTCTCTGACTGGAAGAAATTTGTTTAACATTTAAACCTATTTTCTGTACATTCCAGCACATAAAATTAAATATTATTTTTGTGTTTACACTCACTCTTTCAAATGAATGCACGTAAAACACAGCAGAAAATAAATAAAATCAAAGACTCAGCGGTCCTGTTGCTCTATTTTCACCTGTATAGCAGGAGTGGGGCAGGTGGAGGTTTGCCCTGGAGCAGGTGTGTCGTAGCGGTCAGTGAAAGGATCTGGGAGTTTCACATTCCCGTGGCAGCGTACTGACTGTGCTTGCTCGGAGGTTTAGGGGGTTTTTTCGCTGTAAAAAGAAGTTTTCTTTCCACGCAGTGAACAGCGGACACTAATGTTTTTGTCACTTTTTATGGAATCAAACTCAAAATAAAAAAGTAATCGGATTACAGTAACGCGTAACGCATTACTGCCCATCTCTGGTGAGGATACAAGATGAACATAGCTACCAAGATTTTACCTACTGGTTCAAGAAGACCCATTTTTAAACCTTGAGATATGAATTTTGTTGTCCCGGTCACTGACAACAATTTGATCATTTTCCTTTCAACACTTGAAATAGAATGCCCAAAATTTCCTCTAGAGCATAGGTGTCAAACTCCAGTCCTTGAGGGTCAGTGTCCTGAAACTTTTCTGTGTCCCTGCTGCAACTCACTTAAATAAAATTAGTAGGTCATTAGCCATTTGATTCACATTACAGTAGCTCATGAGTGAATGAACATGGTGCAATAACAGTACTTTTAGAAGTTTTTCAAACACTTACATTTACTTACATTTATTTAAAGTTACTTGAGTAGGGTTAGGGGTTGCCACCTCAGTAGGCAGTTAAGTTCTATAGTCTTACTAATGAGCTAATTTTATTCAGGTGTGTTGCAGCAGGGACACCGTTTTAGGACACTGGACCTCGAGAGGATGCTCGAGAGGATGGGATATGTTTTTACGAAGGCTTTAAAAAGAAAAAAAGAGACTATACACTTTGCTTTAAAACCATTGCAATCTTTTTGGCTAACTTCCCAGTCATCGTACAAAAGGTTGCATACTATGTTGCGTACACTGGAGTGAAATTAGGTGTGAAAAGGTTGAGAGATAGTTATGTTGGATATTCCTTATAGTGGGCTGTGTCAACAGTCAACAAATCCACTTTCTGACAACATTTTATGTTATGAAAAGGTTTCACTAATAGCAACAACTCATGTTGTCTTTTGTACACAGCCATCATCCATCTGGCTTGTAGCGTTATCCACCTGCTGTAATGCTACTGTGTGGCACAGACCAAACAACAGGATTATTATAGCCTAGGTGCATATGTGTAAAATGACTAGCAGCTTTTAAATAAATAAAAATCCAGATGTCCAGTAGCAGCTGGCCAACAGGCGGAAAGCCTAGGTGCATATGTATATATGCAAAGATTACGCTACCTTAGAGATTTCTAGATACTGTGACACTGCCAAAAATGAGTCAGCTCTCCAGATAACCCAGCTGAATACTTTTGGAATATTCTGAAGCAAGGTTTCCAAGACAGTATCCCTAAAACTCAGAATCAGGAAATATCTTTTCCACCTTACTAGAACACTTCATCAGATTGTTCCTTTAATTTGTCATTCCACTGTATATGCATTTGGCTTGTGACTTTAACATACTCCACTGCATCAGTAATTCATTAATGTCGGCCTGCAGCATGGATTTAAAACTGTCCCAATGAACAAACTCATTTATCTGGATTTCAGACACGAGGAAAACTTATTTGCAGACTCACAATCTGGGAAGCATTATGTTCTGAATATTTGACTTGCAGTGAAAAGTTGAGATGCTTTCCTCTGCTTAATGACACAGCGAGACCGACCAGGGACCATCTCAGAATACCCACTTTTTAAAAAAGTAATTCCAGAGCCTACAGCTGCCACTAAGAATTTGGCAGCACTATCAGAATTATAATCACTTCTAATTGGAGACCAGGAGGGTGAGGAATTTGACTTTGTTACTGCTGACACATGAAAAGACAGTTACACTGTGCAGGACTGACTGGACACAGCAGGTAGAGGACAAAAGGTAAGTGGACCTCCCAAGTGGCATATATAAAACCATATATTTGACTTAGAAATGTGCCATATTATCTTAACAATTCTTCCACAGTACTGTTAGTTTTCATACTACCTTTTTAGGGGTTTTGAAATAAAAAAAGTTCTCTCTGCAGCCCAGAAACTTGTCAAGTAACAAAATAACCCAAACAGTGGTCTCAGTACAGTGCATTTTCGTTAAATTTATGCATACCTTTTTGACGTATTGTCTCACAATGACAGTCTCAGTGAAATACATCAATATTCAGTTCGCAGTGTGCAGAAAGAGGTGGGAAGAAGAGACTCCTTGTTCGAATTATACGCAAATGCAAATAATCTGCAAAAGCCATATGCGTGATCTGCCTTTAAATAACAAATGATGTTCCTGGTTGCATGACAGAAAAACAATAATGACACAAATGAGCTCAGATGTACTGGAACCAGCTGAACTGAGGCGCTGTAGTTTTGAATTGCAGTAGGCTGTGTGAGAATTAGTTTTCAGTGGATATTAAACTGTATTGGGAAATCTCCCATAGGCTGGATGGACAGCATGGATTTGTAGTTATTTGGACTTGCATGTCTTTTAACTTTAGTTGTAATCAATCAAAAAATGCAACCAAACGTCCAGGTCAGAAACAGATGTATAATCAGCTGGTCTATTGGCCTGTAAATGGCCTGTATTTATATAGCGCTTTACTAGTCCCTAAGGACCCCAAAGCACTTTACATATCCAGTCATCCACCCATTCATACACACATTCACACACTGGTGATGGCAAGCTACATTGTAGCCACAGCCACCCTGGGGCGCACTGACAGAGGCGAGGCTGCCGGACACTGGCGCCACCGGGCCCTCTGACCACCACCAGTAGGCAACGGGTGAAGTGTCTTGCCCAAGGACACGACCGAGACTGTCCAAGCCAGGGCTCGAACCGGCAACCTTCCGATTACAAGGCGAACTCCCAACTCTTGAGCCACGATCGCCCCCTATTGTAACAGTTGCTGTTGTAATGCAGTGTATCACCACATGGTGGCGCTTCCTGTCTCATGACTGGTGTGTCACCCCTTTTTTTTGTTCTTCTTCGCACTCTCCCTGTAATGGATGCTCCCGTGTGTACGTGGAGTAGTGTGCTCTCAAGTAATGTGTGGTAGAGGTAGCACTTTTATTTTAGATTTTTTTAATAAATGAGTACTTGTGGAAAGTCAGAAGCTGCTCATTCTTTATCCACCTGCACACCTCCATGGCTGGCTTCATCTCCACCCTATGTTACACTATACTGCAGCTCCAGCTGATATCAACATATTTTGCTTTCACACGTTTCAGATTTTGGACACTTGTCCCCTGAACTTCTGGTGTACTTTCTCAACTTTTATTCAGTTTAGTGTTATTTACACTCTCATTGGCCACAGTATTAGGTACACCTGCTCGACTGCTCACTTATGCAGTTATTTGTTCAGTCACATGACAGTAACGCGGTCTATTTAGGCTTGAAGCACGGTCAAGACAAGCTGCTGAAGTTAAAACTGAGCGTCAGAAAAAAAGGTGATTTAGGTGACTTTGATGGATGTTGCTGCCAGACAGATTGGTCTGGAAGAAACTGCTGATGTACTGGGATTTTCCCCACACAGCCATCTCGAGTTTACAGAGACTGGTCTGAAATTATCCTGTGAGCGGTAGTGCTCTGGATGATAATGATGTCAGAGGAGACTTGCCAGACAGACAGGAAAGCAAAAGTAACTAAGTAACCACTTACTATACAGAAGAGCATCTCTGAATGAACGACATGCCGAACCTCAAAGCAGATGAGTTACAGCAGCAGGAAACCAGGAGAACAGGAAACTGAGCCTATAGTTCACACGAGGTCTCCAAAGTTGCATATTAGAGGACTGGAGAAACTGTTGCAGATTGCAAAACCGCTGCCATCTACATACACATAAAGAAATTCACGTGATTTAGTTTCTGCAGGATGGCAACTTAACAACAAAATAACACAGGTATTCAGCAACCTTGCTTTTATAGAGGAATATAACTCAAGTCCTGTATTGCAAAGAGACACATTGCAGAGTTGCACTTGTCGGTGCAGACTAATTCAGATTGATTGCAATGGGTTCGCAACCTGTCGGTGTTTAAAAAAATTTAGACGACAGTTATTTGCAAACCTTCACCAACCAGTTTAAGAGTGACTGCAGTCAATCTGAGTCAGACCATGACTGCATGGAGACAGTGTCCTACTAGGCAAACTATGCAGTCAGCATGCAATCGCAAGTGGTCACCCGGAAGTTGAGTGTCCCCCTGACCAGATGACCACAGGCAACCACAAAGTTACAAGGAGGCATTTTCATTATTATAGCAAAACTGTCTCTGGCTAGTCCATGCAAATTGCAGGATGTAATTTTTTCAGTTGTGCAGTAACCAACAAAAGCTATGAAAAAGGTTACACTAGGAACTACATTAGGATTAGGATCTAGCTGGAAAAAGTAGCTCCTGAGTTTAAAGGTTGAACATTAAGTCTAATTGTCCAATCTACAATGGCATGAGGTACTACTAGCATGGTAGACCATCAGTGAAATACTAGTATTTTACTGACTTCAAGGACACATAGGAGCGTTTCTCCTCCTTCCTGACTGGATGCAAATTTCCCAGCATCCAGCAGAGCCTCACTGCACACAGGGAGCGTGAGCTTGAATGTTTATTCACTTGTCTAGATGGCATCATCGCCTGACACACCCCAAAGAATGAGGTGCGGAGTTGTGATGCCCCCCTGTTTTTACTGTGGTTGTTATCATATCCCGTGACACTTTCACCTTATGCAGCTATAAATTCATTCATGCCACCTGATTTATATTGTCTGGCTGGATTCATGCCTCACTGTTGAGATTAACATGCCTCTATACCGGCTTAATCCATGATGGATGAGGTGTGCACATACTGACTGTTTCAGGAGTGCTGGGAGGAGACAGGGCTGTAATTTTCACATGAGATGATGAACACTCGAGTTCAGTTTTGCCTCTAATTTCACCACAAACTGCGTTGGTGTCCACATGTTTACCATCACTGATCTAAACTACTGCTTTGAGTTATTTTTGATGTGGGTCTTCCTTTTAGATGGCAAAGTCCTGACTATAAAAGATCCAAACTTTTCTACAACTGAGCAAGCATTCACTAAAAATCACCCTAACCTTTATGAAGTGCTTTGCAAAAACTTTAGACTCTAAAAGTTGACTCATGATGCTTTCAGAAATAATACCAATACATCAAAAAAGAGCAGCTAATGGAACAGAAATCCCCCGTGGGGAAATTCCTCTCTGCATTTAACCCATCCTGCTCAGCAGTGGGCAGCAGTGTGTAGGGACAGTACCTTGCTCAGGGGATTTGAAACCCCCAACCTTCTGATCAGGGGCCACCACTCTACCTACTGAGCTATAGAATTGAGTTGAAAACCCATGCATCCAAAGACAAGCATGGTTCAGGCATATCAGCAATTCTTAAATGGTCAGACGTCGTCGTTGTCCATGTGAATGATGATCTGCGTTAGCTAGACCAGACTTACAACCTGTTCTGTGCATAACTCACTTTTTTGCCCTGTGGGATCTCAAATAGGCTCCGAGGGCTGGCAGGTGACCCTGAATTTAATAAGTGGGAGAAAATGGAAGGGTCGTATCTTCAGTCAGCTGTATTATGAAAAGTTATGAAAAGTTTTGATACAAGCTCATCTTCTAGCTGTGAATCCTTCAAAATGACTTTTTATTGTAATCATATTTTCATACTTAGCATAATTTGAGATTTTTTTTTAGATTTGTTTGATTTAAAAGAAAAAAAAAATAGGCATCACAGCAGGCACCCCACAATGTGCAGTGGTGCATGTATTCTTCTAACTAGTAAAGTAAAATAAAATAATATAATGCCCATGGTGTGATCATGTCAAAAAATAAATTAATTGATAAATAAATAAATAGTTAGGCTGACATATGATCTGGCTTAAAACAGAATATCTTCCTTGATTTTCATTACTCTAGCTACATAATGTTACTGATCATTGGTTTAGACTGCACTGCCACCAACCCCTACAGCTAGTGCTTCTCAATGCCTCTAAGTGAAGAGGCAAAATAACAGAGAGAAAATCACAAGCAATTATTATACACTGACCATTTAAACTCCAATTACTCTTCAGAAATGCACAGGAACCGTCAATTTCCAATGAAAACTGACTTTAAATACCAGACGTGATTGGATCAACTCCATTCTCCTGAAAATAGTTGTTTTTCAAGTAGTTGACACATAATAATCCAACGCTGCAGGGCGAGCTATGTTAGTTTGTCCCTATGGATCCTCCTCATCAGCATCAGTTTGCACTCAGGAACTCAACAGCTGAATGTTCCCATTCACTATGAAACTTAATCCTCGGATATATGCGAAGCAAAGTGGTTTCCTCCCCTTATTAACGTCCTCGTAAATCAGGCCAATTGGGTGTCCCGTCGTGAATGAGGCCTCCTCGTCTGCAGAGCCGAAGCCAGTGAAGTATTATGGGAGATAATGAGGACTGAGCTCACACTGAGGCCCTGTGTGGAGCCCATGATTTTTAGAGTATTCTTGTGATAACAATGTGCAGTAAAAACCCTGTGAAGGGATTATTTAGGATGAGTTTTGCTTTGTATCTTGTGAGGATTTAGTCAGATCATTACAGCTTTTACAAGATCCACATTACAGCCAACGTAACACTAACTTTTAATTATTTATAATTTCCCAGCAAATCTCAGAGTACTCAAATGGCATCAATCCACATTTGTATTTCATTTGTAGTTACTTCATTAGATAATTAACCTTTGGGTAGCGTTGACAACAAAACCAGAAAAACAACAAACAAAACATCCAGTTTTTAATACGATTCAAGCTTTAAACCCCTGAAGCTGTGCACACATCTAACCCCTGTCAGACTGATTATGAATGTGACTTGGACATGACAACTGGCAGAGCTGTTCCGATCAGTGTTTACAATCAGCAGATAAAGTCACTGAGTGCTTGGTGTATAAGGATTACAGCCGTAATTCTTAAGAAGAAAAGTTTATTATTTCCGACTGACACTGGTGATCGATGGTGTCGTTGTCGCCTGGAGGACAGCCAGACAGAAGTGGAGATTGTAAACACCCAGAAGAAGAAAAATTATGTGCAAGAAGGTTTATATTATGAGCCCATTTAGCAGCTAGCTTGTGGACTACAATTTCTCAAAAAAGGACTGAGACCTTTATTTATCATATTTGCAGAAGCTAACAGGCTTTCATGTGAAGCATGTTTGCATTAGATAACATCGTTTATAGCTAATTGGCTCTGCTTGTTAAGCATGAAGGGTGATCAAAAACCATTAAGGACAGAACAAATCTGAAAAAACTGCTTCCTTTGAAGCCTCAGAGTAAACCATTTTAAGATACCCATACCACAGACAGTGTATTCATTACTGTGTAATAAGAGCAGAGCAAATTGTTTACTTCTAATCATTCTCTTCATCTATAGCAGAACTTGCTTGTACAACAGATAAATGGTTATATGTGTGTGTGGTGGGGAGTCTGTGGGGGATGTTATACATTTGATTTCGTTGAAGAAGTGAAGCATTATGGGAGATGACGGGATCTGCGCCCAGATGAGAAATGCTGTCTTCCATCCATCTTTTCATGTACCTTTTCTTTATATCTTTACTCCTAATTATTTGAGAATTTGCTCATGTTACTAAAGCTAAGGGAACAAATGAAATCCACTGCAGGGGAAGATCAGATAATTGGATGCACTGATCAAACTACAGACGACTGGATCCCGTTGATAAATTGGGCCTACAAATAAGCCTTTTCTTCATGAGAAATCTGTCTCATTAATTGATAAACTGCTTACTGTTTAACTTAATAAACTATCAGAATATATTGTGATAATATGCAACTTTATGTGACATGACTATGTTGAAAACATTGACACACAGAAGCTGCAGATTATTTGTGGATGATCAAAGTGAAGCCAATAACTGATCTCTTCAAGTTTACAAAAAGAATGGAAGGAACTGAGGATGAACTATGTCGCTTCAAGAAATCTGTTTTTTCCATATTAGCTGCTAGGGTACACAGCCCATGTTACCCTGTGTACTGTTTGTGAATGAATGTCTCACTGTTTGATGAGGTACCAGCTAGAGGTGGGAATCACCATACATCCCTCGATATGATATTATCACAATACTTAACGCACGATATGATATTATTGCAATTTTTTAAAATATTTTGCAATATTCAGATTCTGTACATAAAGGTAAACGTTATCAATATTCATTTTATCTAATATCAAAGTCTCACACTCAGTCTTTCTCTCATTTCAGTCAGTTTTATTGTTGACAAACTAAACGGTTTGTATTACAGTCTAGTCCAACTTAACTGATTGCAACCATCTGGTACAATTATAGCTATTCTGAACTATGCAATTTATGAAAACTATGCAGCCCATTCAGCAACTGAAGAATTTGAAAGTCAATGAAAACAAAATATAATTTTACATAAAATAAAAAAAGTTTTAAACTTAATTAAAATAAAACATGTTTATTGCTGCCCAAAAAAAAGTTAAAGACATTTGGACAGTGAAGGAATGTCGGGATTCTTGCTCAGAAAAAGGAGCTGATCAACATGCTCTGAAGTCAGAGCATGTTCCAGTCCACAATAATATTTTTTGTAACAAAATATCGATTTCTGCTGTCCCTGTATCGATACATTATTAGCAAACAAAATATCACAATATCACTACACAGTATCGATTTTTTCCCCCACCCCTTGTACCAGCACTACAGTGACAGTAGTAATACATTTTTTGGTGATAAAACATCAGATTACAAATGTCTGAATATTAGAAAATAGTTGACCAGTCCTGTTTAGCACAGGCCCTCGCTATAATAGCTTAATATATGTACAAATATTAGGCTACTTTATTATTTCTTCTGAAAATACTGAGCAACAGCTCCACATCTGTAAAGCAAAAATGAGCAATATTGATGAGAAGCTGAACGAGGTCTTCTCAAGAAGAAACGACTTAATAGTTTAAACTTTTGAAAGGATACTCTGTGAGAATGAAGTAAGATTAAAAAAATATAAATACAGGAAAATAATAGTAAGCTCTAAAAACAACTTTTTAAAATGTGTAATGCCAATAATATAATCAACCTAAATTAATAATATTAAAGTCAACAGAAGACCATATTGTGATAGCTTACATTATTCATATGTGGTGTATTGTTATTTTCCCAGTATTTTACTAAATGTTTCACAAACTATGTCAGTGCTGCATTTAATCTGCAGAGAGCTGTGTTGAGTGTTTAGTTTGAATGCAGCATGAATGAATGACCAGTGTCACCTGTGATGTCTTCTTATGACTTTATGGGTGAAGCATTGCAGGTTGACTATAATAAGTAATAAGGCACGATCCCACTGCCAGAGTAAAAAGAGCTATGGACTACTTAGCATTCATGAAGCAGTAGAGCAACACGTATGTGTATAACTGTACAAAAATTTACATCATCTCACGTTATGCAAGCCTGCACAGAATGTTTGGGATTATATATTTTATATGATGCAAAAATCAACAAGGATTCAGTCTGCAGAACAAGAAAAACCTGAAACATCCAGCCAGAATCACGAAGAGTGATGTTCAGCCACAAGAAGAAAACAAGGTCTGATCACAAGAATATGGAGCCAAGGTGGTGTTAAACGAGAGACAGAGTGAAAGCCCAATTCAAAGAACTGTGGCGAGGTCTGCAAAATACTGGGAACAACCCATCGGCCAAGTATGCTGAAAAACTGTGCAGAGTCTTAGCTATCCCTAAATGAGACTGAAATAGCGTTACCATGTTGAGATGAGATTCTTTGTACTGTAAGCAGCCATTGGTCATTGCACAAAAGCTATCAAACATGTTTGTTTCTACTTGTCTATTGTAACACGATGGCTAAGACCATCTGTAATATAAAATTAATCTATGCAATGTATCAACTGCTGATTGGCCAATGTAAAACTAGTTTCCTGGAAAGCCTGGTCATTTCATCCCCCACGTTCCTTGGCACATGGGTAATATTCCATAATTTTTCCGCCCAGGATGACAGAATATGATACACATTCAAGAAAGTTAAAAATCTACTTTTCCAAATAATATTGCAGGAAGAATGGGAAAATCAGAAACCGTCTCTGCTAATCGCAACTGGCCAGACAGATGCTTTATAAATCAAGACTTTGGGAAATTGGGGGCAATGAAACCAGGAAAAAAATGAAATAAGAACAAAACCCCCACAGAAATATATCTGCATGTATCATAACAAATGCCCACTTCCATCCAAAGCTTTTGAACCAGGACTAAGCATCCAGCTCCCCTGAGGTTTGTGAATCATCATGCTGCCAGTCAAGAATCTCAACTTTGGCTGATCCTCCAAGACAGACACTTAGCATCCTACTGTGCCCATGTGGTGTTTTTCAAATCAACTGGGATTCCCTCTGGCGAGCAGTAAACTGAAACCATTCCTCTTGCCCTCATCAGTCAAATGTCCTGTTGTGACCTAGACATCCTATACTTGCACCGAGGGAGATAAGCTAAGGTTCAGTGAGAAGGGAAATGGTGTGAAGTACAGATTCGGCTGCAGCACTTGGACTACAACGACTTTACTGCAGCGTCTGACACCTTCACTGTTGATCGGGATGGATTACCGCTGCCAGGGTGACTACTAATGATGATGTGAGCACAAAGGGCAGTGAGGAGGCATCCATCACATCAAATGTGCTGTGAATTTTATTGATTATCCCTTTTTGTTGTAATCTTTCACACGTGTTGGGCTTGTTGCACAGGGCAGAGGATAACAGCAAGGACTGGAGCCTGGAGCACCAGTGGTAGCAGCTACTGTGACCTAATGCCTTTAACTCTTGGAGGACCTCTCCATTTCTTTGCCTGGCTGGCTCATACATCACCTTACAGGGAACTGCAGAGGGGTAGGAAACAGCTGCCCTTCTAGACAGTGGCTGCTTTATCCTCTGATGTTAAAACCAGTGGGAGAAAAGTTGGTGAAAGCTCGGCAGCTCACCGTAATAGCCCGTCTATCCTCTATTCACTACAACAGCATGCATACTGTGTGTCTCACTGTGACGCCTCAGCTTTGAGGCGCACTGCTCACAGGAAGAAACAACAAAACGTCTCGGACTAGCAGGACGTCATACACACATCTACTGTGTAAGCCAGCATTTTCACCCCCAAGGCTGAAGAATAAAACCAAGATGGATGTGTCAAAAACTGCAATTAATCAAACGGCCACTTGAGGTCAACTCCAATTATGAGTCAGTCCCTATTGACTACTGTGCTAATGCCCAACCTTAGAGCAAAAAGACATTTTTACAGCTTAGTACAAAACTGGTTTGGACTCTGTAGGTAAACTGAGCTGGACTGAATCTTTACATAACTCATGTTTAAATTGCATAAAGCTTAAAGTTACTGGGGTCAAACCCACTTTGATGGCTAGCTGGGTGGTGCTAGGTGTCTGCTGGGTCATCTTTCATGTTTAATTCTGTGCAGAATCTATGTATGTAGCCTCCACAAATGGCTGACGCCATTGCCCGCCATAATACCTGTGCAAATCCTAAAGGAAAAAATGTATATTTCCCGACTGGTTGCGAGTGATTGCTGCACATTGCCAGCAGTCTCTGTGAATCTGATTTCTAAAGCCCCACTCACACAGGACTAGAGATCAATCGCTGACCCTGTATTCCACGACTGGTTGGTGAGTTGTTGCTGGAGGTATGAATTTAATTCAAAGAGGTGCTGCAACAAAAATGTCATTGTTTTCATTGCTAGCAGGTAGCTGCAGTTGCCAGTAGTATGCATGGAAGACCCCAACATATCTGCAAACTCTAACAACCTATGTGCCGAGCTGTAATGAAACTTGAAACAGAGAGCATCTGCCGTCAGAGTGAAAGTTGCGTCGACTGCAGGCAACTTCCTGCAACTACTCACCAAATGGGAATACAGTTTTCTCTGATGACTAGAGGTCGCCAGGGGAAGTCTGACTGTGCGACTACACTAAAAAAATGAAATTGGGTGGTTGTTACGTGTACAAGATTCATGTAGCATCTGCATGAAATTCAGCAACTTAATTTGTTCTTGTTGAGATGACATGATACAATCCAGCAAGAGCGGTTAGTTGCCTGGACTCACAAAATTCACAAGATCACATTAGATGTCAAACTGCAGGAAAATCACTGGAGTTTTAAGAGGCAGACAACTACACCCACACCACGTGTATGCTATCGCTATTTATTGTAGTGTAACCTGTCAAGGATGAAAACATACAGAAAATTCTGAATCAAGCCTTGTAATCATCCTACTTTTGTTAAGCCTGGATTGACAGCTTGGTGGCGTGATGGTTAGTGCTGTTGCCTCCCAGCAAGAAGGGCCTGGGTTCAAATCCACAATCTGGCTGGCTTGCAGTGTGTAATTAGAGTTAGATTAATTGGTGATTCTAAATTACCCATGAATGCAAGAGCAAATGGTTGTTTGTCTCTATGAAATCATCAAGCCCCATATTGGTTCATTAAGCAAGACTAGCAGTAATTGCCTTGATTAACAAAGTATTTGTTCAAACAACAATATTTTGTTTTCTTAAAGTTTTTGACTTGTGTAGAATGAATTAAAACAAATTTCACTCTACGTACTTAAATAAATCACCTCAAGTCAATGCAAGTATACTACGTTGATCCAACGTAATCTGATTACATTAAACCACCAAATGCCAAATGTGTTGGTTTGACATGGTCAAAAATGGGTTATTGTACTTGGTTAAATCATGTGGAAAAAGGTGCCATGATTAAATTGTGTTCATCCAACAACAGATTTTTTTGAGCGTAAGGCCTTAGCTAACACTCCACCCTCTTACTCAAATATGAAATATTATAGCTCCAAAAATGTGAAATAATGGTGAAATAACCTTTATATATTAACTCATGAGTTTTTAACCAATGTAGTCAGTGCACAGTGTTTGTCCTGCTGAGGCTGGTGATGAGAAAAAATGAAAACTAGATGTTAGCAAATAAAATGTTAATAGCTCACTAAAATGTATATGATGTGAATATCTATACCAAATTGTTGAATAGTTGTCTAGACATTTCACACATAAGTATGACTATGAACCTTTTCATACAAGTCACGGGATCACCAAAGCCATTATGAGTCATCCTGAGGACAGAGTGAATGTGAGTTTCATGGCCATGCATCTAATAAAGCATTTTTAGAAACTGGAAATGCAACATAGCTGACCACCATTCTGCTAAAATGACGCCATTCTAACTTTCGCACATGGGTCACTTTTGCTTTAATGTTCCTCATGGTTTCCTTCAGATCCCTACGTCATTGGTGGAGAGAGCCACAGTACACATGCAATATTTGCCATACGTGCAAAAGACTTGTTGCACTTGAAACTTTCAGTGTCAGCTCTGGTGAAGTGTAACCACACTTTTAAATCTCTGCACGAGTGTTTAGTAGCCAAACCCAATGACAAAGAAGGGAAGAAAAGACTATTCTTAAAATATTCAACACTGCATGCAATTGTTAAAATTGCTCCACTTTCAAATTCCTACTCTTCAAGCAGCACAAGACATTGTGACCCAAGTTTCCAAGGAGAAAGCCTGCTAAACAAATACATATGGCTCCGTGTGGCACTGCTGTTAGACGGGGTGACTGCTCATGAACATTTACACTCAATAAGAGAATACTTAAATGCAGTTCTCCAGTGTTTTGATTGGGCACCCAGACCCTGCTTCACGGTGGTTTGTCGTCACCTACATCCAACGCCTCCCAACATCCCGTCTATAACAAAAAAGTTACAGCTTCACACCACGTTGTAAAAGTCAGATCATATCGTGAGGGCATCTCTCCATTAGGAATTTGCACCAACATCAGCTATTAGACTGTCTTAAAAACAATGATGATATTTAATGGAGTGTATGTGGATTTGATGTGCAGGCTGTATTGTGAAATGATTTGATGGGAAAACTGCAGAAAGGAAACCTCAGGACCATATGGCACCAAGAGTCCCAGCAGGCTGGCAGCTCTCATGATTCAAGATGACACTGCTTCAACTTTCCAGCACTCCCATCTCATTCTGCTATAAATTTTAATGAGCTGGGGTCACTTGATCCATTGTAGTTATTTTAATGATTTGGCTTCATCCAGTGAGGTAAACAGGAGAATTTGCCAGACAAATTTAACCCTTTAATTGTTACAGGGGAGGTAAGATTTATTAGTAGGGGGTAGTTTTTTGGGGCTGCAGCTGGTGTGACTAATCAACAAGAATTTGCACACTCACTGTTCCCTTCGGTCATAAACACATTTTAATTACGTTAAAAACTGTGTGGCTTTTGACTCCTGCATCCCAATTCTGGCTGGTACAGTGAAGCAGAGATAAATAAAGTCCAGATGTATTTAACATAAATGTTTTACAGCAGTCTATCAACTAAACTGACTAACCTGTCCTCATGTTGCATATTTCTGTAGCCATTATCATTCACCAACCATTTAAAAAGTTACAACTGACTGTAAGCAAATAGTGACTCATACTTGAAAATATGCTGAAGTGGCTGGAACAGTGTTTGCAATTTAAATATATTCTTTTACTTATGAAAGCTGTACTTTACCAGGTACCTTTGTAGTTCATTTTAGTTTTAGTGTATGCTTTTCCTCTGTTACACAAATACACTTACTGCAGCCAAAGTTACCAATATTTCTTTATGTACATATATTTGTACAAAAACATGAATTACCAACAATAAGTCACACGAATCACAGTTGGTTTATTACCTACCAACTGTTAAAGGGATGAACTTTATAACAAACTCACTCATGCCTTGGTTTTTGAATTTCACCCATCCTGTTGTAGATTTGCTGTTGTGCTTGGGGTCATTGTCCTGTTGAGTGACCCAATGGTTGATTCAATAAGTGCCAGGCGTCCAGGTCCCTTGGCTGGAAAAGAAGCTGGTATGAGGTGTTTGTGGTCATGTTTGTGGTTTGTTCAGATACAGTTCTGCAAACCTGAGCTGTGCTGCCATGTTGAATGTAGAGAGACGAGGTTTCCTCCTGGAATCCCTTCCATATAAGCTATTCTTGTTCAGTCATTTTCTAATTGAACTGTCATGAGCTTAACTTTCAACATGCTAAGTGAGGCCTGTGGAGTCTCATGTCTAGCTCTTGGGTTTCTTGTAGTTTGTCTGAGTGTTGCACAGTCTGACCTTCGGGTCAATTTCTTGGTACATCCAGTCCTGGGAATATTGGCAGCTGTCTTGAATCTTTTCCACTTTCTCACTGCAGAATGATGGGATTCAAATTGTTTGGAAATAGTGTTATAACACTTCCCAGATTTATTGTCAGCAACATTTTCGTCTTTAAGATTATTGGTGATGTCTTTCCTCCTTGGCTTCCTCTTTCCTCCTAGCTGATACTTGGCGTCTTAATTCCCAGGGAATCAGTACAGGTGTACTTAATTTTTCACAAGACTGCAGAGTCCTGGCTAAATCTGAGCTTCTTCACTCCAAACAGCTGCCTGTTTCTGAAAATCACACACACAGGATCTTTAAAGATCCTTCTTCCTACTTTTTACTCTGACTCAATAAAAGCAGCTTTGCATGGTTCACAGTTCAAAATAATCCTTACTCATCTCACACTGGGCCTTCCTCCATTAACTCGGGTAACTTTCTTCTTATTGACTGCCTCTCACAGAAGTGCTGGGCAGGGCTTTGGAATCACAGCCAGAGGTGTGTGTCTGATATGACCATATTGGGTTGTCTAGTCTCACACAGAGCCAAGAGCGGAAAAATAAAAACAGTTTGAAGTCTGAGCTTTTGGTTCACAGGAATTACTTGTACATGTACCGACTTCATTATCTGAAACTTTTAATATGATCATTCTTCATCGTAGCAGTATATATAGATGCCAGAAAATGGGGAAAAACAATGAGTTCATGTATTTATTCTCAAGTAAACTATCAGGTTTAATTTTGTTATTCATTCACTGAAATAAATAATGGGACATTTGCATTAGAGCTGGTATGAAAAACAACAAATAAATTGAAAGTGTAATAAATCACAGAATTTCTTGGTTAAGTCTTTCAGCATGCAGTCAGACAGACCAGGAAACCAAGACTGGACAGTTTGCCCTGCTAACATCTCTGCATCCTGTGTCTCTAAATGACTCCCAGGCGGCATTTCCTCCCTCGCTACCCGGAGTGGGATTTACAGCGAGATTATGGAGCTCCCCTTTGACCCCAGGGCCTATGTTCAGCAAGAGCCAGTTTTTTTCTTTTTTTAAACAGATTCGCCCTCCCTCCATCTATTCATCCACCGACTGCACTAAGAACAATGGCTTATTCTCCTGCGCCAGCGCTCCATTACAGGGCCTGTGGCTTGGCAGTGCAGCAGGCCTCAGATTTCAACCACATGTACTGCACTCAAATCAAAAGAGTCAGCCCTGGCAGTGCGGCCTCATAGCTGAGGGAGACACAGAGAAAAACTATGAGCAAGAAAGAAGTGAGAAAAGGGAAGAAAACAGGGAGGAGAACTGAGGAAAATAAAACAAGTGTGATGTAAAGAGTAAATAGTTGAGGGGATAGGGAGAGTGGAGAAACAGAGGAAATATGGAGGCAAAGAAACTTGACAGATTAGGGCTTTAGCGCCATAAGGTCAGGACACTGAGAGGTCACCTCTCGAGGGAGCCATTTTGGAAACCAGTGAGGAATAACCTCGCCTTAACCCCCAAGCAGGATGCTCTCATTGAACTCTTACTATAATTTTCAAATCCCACAGACAGTAGCATCTCAGTGGAATCTAAACACGTCAACAGCGCTCATACAATCAGGTTTGTATTTCTCGGGGCCATCCATCGTATTCTAAATGTGCTCGCAGTCAGCTGGGACCTGAAAGATTCGCTCGAAGCTCACGAAGAGGTTAAAAAGTGAGCAGAAAATGAAAACACCGGGTGTTGCCAGTGTTTTCCAAATGATTGCTCAGTCGTCTGGCACTGAAACCGGTGTCTGCTTGGGCTCCAGCCGATACATCTGTACCTCGGAAGTTCACTGTCAAAAGCAATTTGAATGTCAGAGGCGATCGTGTCATTAACGTGACAACCCAAACTTGGATGCTTTCACCTTTCTTCCCCGGTGTGAAAAAGAGGTAGAAAGAAACATCACAAACACATCGTGATGTGTTCGGACACATGTTTTTTCAATGAGATCTTCACGGCCGACAGGTCGACCCTGCCGATACTTGGATGCAGTTTTGACATTCGACATGATCCATCTCCTTTAATTTGTTAGCGTGATGCAGCTTTCATTCTTCATATTTCATGGAAGAAATACAAAAAGGGTTTATCGCCGCATGAAATACAGAGCAGGAGCTTTCCTGTGGGAAAGCAGCCTGGATTATCTGAGTACTCAATCTAACCAAATTGAACGCACAAATTGCAACGACACAGAAGTCCCGCTGACATCAGTCTCAAAAAGTGAGACCACTTCTGTGGGAAAAAGTGCATTTGGGGACAGCTAAGGTAAATGTAGGCACATTAAGTCTTGGCCTCAGCTCTAAGGTTGTTTGTGAAATTAGTGGATTGGGCGTGGAGCGAGCAAAGGGGGGATTTGAACCCACTCTATGAGGTAAACTTCAGGCCTAACAAGAGATATAGCAGCCTGACACCCCAGCAGATGTCTCATAATCTCAGGAGAACATCCTTGCTGTTTAATCTTAATTTCTTTTTCCTATATTCATAAACTGGTGGATTCCAAACCACTGTTGCTTCCTTGTTGCTCAATCTTACTACCAGCTGGGGCTGAAGGTGAAGTGCAGCAGTGCATCAATACTTAGTCAAAGAGGACAGAGTGCATTCAGTCAGTGTCCTCTATTGTGACAATTTCCTGCAAATGGCTCACATCTGCTCCAATGAAATTCCCCTGAAAGTCACGATTGTTTGATGTCAAGCTGTTTGATGTCAGTTTGGATTTATTTGGACAAAATGTGTCAGAAAAACAGATTGTGCTCAAAGTTCACGCCCTGCACGTTCTAGATTTTGCTCCATAAATCTGGTCAAAGCTCACCACAGATGCAGAAGAGCCCCATCTGTTGTGGCTGAATCTAGATCAAATGCAACTTGCAGACAAAATGATACAATATGAAGATCAGCGGGTCTTCTAGTCCTTTTGCCAAATTGTTAATCTTTATAACTATAAATAAATAATGCGGATGCTCAAAAGAGAAATAAAAAGGTTACAGAACAATTATGTTGCTAAAGTGTGAATGGTGCCAAGGAGCCATATGGAGCTGCTTCACATTTACTTAATAGTTACAGCTAGGCTAAATATAAGTAATGTAGTATAGATTTATAGCCTTCACCACACAAGCTACTTCTCATGAACGATTAGTTAGATGATGTATATCTAATAACTGGCAGATATAACAGTAGTGTACTAAACTGACAAAGTTTTTATCAGCCAGCTGTTATAGCTTATATTTTTTCTGCTTATATTGAAGTTCAAAAATTGACATTTGAAAAATATTGCCTATTAATGATTATTCCTTCAGCTGCTCCCTTTAGGTGTTGCCGCAACTGGTCTCATCCATCTCATCCCACTTCTATCTTTTTGTCACACAAGTCTTCCTTCACGGCTCCTTCAATGAACCTCCTCTGTGGTCTTCCTCTTTCCGTCCTGCCTGGGAGCTTTAGCATCCGTCTTTAGCATCCTTTGTTTAATATATGCACTATCCATCTTCCGCACACCTCAGCCTTGCCTCTATAATTTTGTCTCCAAACCACTCAACATGACCTGTCCGTCTGACACATTTCTAATCCTGCCCATCCTGGTAAGCTCTGCCACTTCCAGATCAGCCTCAGGACTTTTACCCATTGCCATCTCCAAACCATACATCATAGCAGGATTCCCTACCAGCTTGTAAACCTTCCCTTTCACTCTTGCTGCTATTCTTCTGTCATAAATCACCCCTGACATTAGTCTCCACCCACTCCACCCTGTCTCAGCGCTCTTATTCATCTCTCTTGTGCACTGTCCATTGCTTTGTATTCATTTGTTTTAAACTAATATTCCCCCCAAAGAGAGGGAGGATGCAATCAGTTCTGTTTGTCTGTCTGTTAGCAGTCTAGCATTCACAGTTTTCAAAATAGCATGTTCAGATGTTGCATGATGGTAGATACCAATAACAGTTCGAGCTAATTTAATTTAGGCCGTGGAGAGAGCTGTATAAGACGCTTTTTATTTCTTTTCAATACGACACACTACAACATCACAATAATGACATAACAGACTTACAGCCTCATCTGTGAATGCTGTTGTTTACCTTTTGATTTACCTGCTTATAGGAAATCAACAGTAATTCAAATAAATACTTCTTACAACCAAGTTATGCTGAAGAGCATCTCTGAATGCACAACCTTAAAGCAGATGGGCTACAGCAGCAGTCCCCAACCCCCGGGCCTCGGACCGGTACCGGTCCGCGAGTCCTTTGGTACCGGGCCGCGAGAGTTGAGGCTCAGGTGTGAAATGTATGGTTTTCAGGGTTTTTATCGGTTTTCAGCGTTAGTTTGTTATCGTTTTTATCGTTTACTCGGTTTTCCTGGGTCTTTTCACGTGTGTTATGAATAAATCTTCTTTTTTTCAGTACCGGTACTAGTTTTATTTTGTTGTATTTATCCGCGACACCTTAAAGGCCGGTCCGTGAAAATATTGTCGGGCATAAACCGGTCCGTGGCGCAAAAAAGGTTGGAGACCGCTGGGCTACAGCAGCAGAAGACCACACTGGTGCCACTCCTGTCAGCTAAGAGCAGGAAACGGAGGCTACTGTTCACATGGGCTCACCAAAATTAGACAATAATAGATTGGAAAAATGTTTCCTAGTCCTTGTGTTTCAGTTTCTGCCACAAGATTCAGATGATAGAATCAGAATTTGGCAAAGTGCATGCATCCATCCTGCCATGTTTCTACAGTCCAGGCCGGTGTCAGTGGTCTAATGTTCTGAGGGATATTTTCTTGGCACACTTAGGAGCGCTTTGTACCAACTGAGCATCATTTAAATACCACATCTAACCTCAGTATTGTTACTGACCATGACTGTGACCATACCATTATGACTACATTGTTATACAGTATTACTCCTGATAGCTGCTTCAAGCAGGATAAAGTGACATGTCAGGAGGATTAAATCAAATGTGATGGAACGGGAGAATTAAATGGATGTGGAGCAACTAAGTCGATATGAAACAAGCACCTTGTTGGATCTTTACCTTACATGAATAAGTAAGGCAGTTCTACGGGCAAAAGCAGGCCCAACTTGCCACTAGTAAGGTATACCTAATGATATGGCCAGTGAGTGTATTTATGTCCAAATACAAGAAAAATGGACACTCCAATGTTCTGCTAATTAAACTTTAGCATTGTAATAGTATCTACATTATTTCCAGCCTGTTTTTCTGTGTTTTTAATTAACTGTGTTTTCTGAGGCTGTCTTTTGCATAAAGACAGCCTCCAGTCTCTAGAAGTCCTTCATATAATCATGTTCACACATGTTCCTTATGTGTGAAAGGAAACATGTAAGCATTCCTGGGAAGAATAGAAGTGTTTAAAAGAGCAACAAAATCTAATTAGAAAATTAGAAGTTATGTGTAAAATCAGTAAAAACATCATCATCACATTTAACCCAGACACTGGATCCCAGTGCTCTAGGAACACTTACGTTTTGCTTTCACCATTTGATATTGTTTACATCCATTGAGATGTAAAATATATTTGGTTCCATTTTTTGCCAACAGCAGTGCACACTTTACACGCACCTACACTGCCACAAAAGGGTGGGATAGGTTTAAAACACAATTACAGGTCAAAATAAAACCTTACACAAACAGGGGAGATTGTGTTTCTTTATAACTGCATCTCATCTTTACATGGCCTCCAATTTCAGCAGATTCACAAATTATTTTACTAGTTAAGGTATTTAGTAAATTTTTCTGAAGGAAACCACTAGCATAGAATTGATAAAAACAATATATGCAATATGACAGCGAGCACAGAAGGACGAGGTCTAGTGTATTCACATTTGGTGAATTTGGGATTCATCTACACACATCCCTGAAAGACAAAAAGAAACTCGCTGATATGATACTTCCACTCAGTGAAACACAACCCACCCCAGATTTCATTAGCTAACGTGAATCTTCTTTGGGATCTCATTGCCACAACAGTTGGCCTGCCAAGGCTGTCGTTGGAGATGACAGAAAAGTCCTGGTCTGCTGTTTTTCTTCAAGAATAATGTGTTATGTCTTCAGCAAGTGGCTTCTGTAAGGCGATTTGACTGCCCACACTCCCTCTTGCCCCTTGACTTTTCCCTCATTTTTCCAAGTAGGCCACATAATTTAGGTCTGTAAAACTGGCTACAGTTAAAATGCTTGGTAAATCTCCAAGTCTGACTACTGAGCGCAGACTCCTGACAGACGCCGACCACACCTGTGCCGTTCACACAGCCGTTATTTAGTGTTCTATGGATGCTTCACACCAGTGCAAGAGATTAATAAAATCTATTTAAAACACTTCAAGCTTCAGTGCTGTACAATGTAAAACAGTATGGCTTTGTGGCAGTGTGTGAAAAAGCAAACACTAACTTGAAAATGGTTACTAGCTAAAGTTCATGTTTGGAGTCTATATTTCACCGCGTACAAAGAGTTAAATGTTTAATAGCCAGATGAGGGCACACTGACAGATTCAATTAGGAGGCTGTTTTCGACGCGTGCAATATTCACAGTGTTTCTGACAATCCCCCCACCTCCCCCGACTGAATAATCTGAATTATGTCTTTTCATTTGCCAGGACCTAATGGTGCGCTAGCACAGCTTGAATTCCTGTTAGTCCTGGCCTGAGCAAAAACTAACAGAGAGGTATTTACATTTAGGGCTCTGAGAGTACTTCTCCATGTGGCACAAAGGTCTGACGGTAAGAGAAGTGACCTTGTGGTCAAAGGGTGGCATTTTGAATAAGTGAAGCAGCTGCACTAAAAAGAAAAAAAAAAGAAAAAGAGAAAAAAAATCTCCCCGTTGCCTCGACCCTTCAAAGGCTCTTGAGCAAGGCACTAATGTTACAGCTCCAGTAGAGATGGTCGGCAGCATGAAATAAACGAGCAGCTGCTTTGCAATCTTTGCTCTCAATCTACAGATAAGTTGAAAAACATGTCATGATTTTGTAAGGTCTGTGAACTGGATCCTATAGGCTCGCGTAGTCAAGGATTCATATTCCAGCAACATTAACAAACCTGCTAAAATATTAGCACTTGATCAGAGTGCATGTTTAGCTAAATGATTATTAGTTTTATTCACATAATTTTAACAAGTCAGACAGAATGATGACTCAATAGTTGATATTTATTTGATGATATTGATATATTTGATATAACCAGGTATTTTGCTAGTACCTGTTAAATATGAAAAGAAGCTTTTTGAGTCAAGTATCTGTATTTAAACTCTAAAGCTGGTCATTCTTGGCTTTGTGGCTTGCTAGCATTGTCATTTTTAGTAGTGTTT
This sequence comes from Diplotaxodon limnothrissa, assembly GCF_057381915.1. Classification (NCBI taxonomy): domain Eukaryota; kingdom Metazoa; phylum Chordata; class Actinopteri; order Cichliformes; family Cichlidae; genus Diplotaxodon; species Diplotaxodon limnothrissa. Next base: position 8,839,599 of record NC_140597.1, on the reverse strand, counting down.
GGGTTAGGTAAGTTTGAAGTGTTTAGCTGACGTAAGCACGCTATAGAGAGATAGCATAGCAATGCTTATCAGTTTTGCCTTGTAGCAACCTGGCTATCTCACTGATGCAAGATGAATGTTATCATTTTTTTTCTGTGTGAGTAAAAATGATAATAATACTTTTGTTGTTACAATCAGACCTAGATTTATTTTAATGTCACCAAGGAAATAAAGCTGCAGTAGCAGACTAGTGTAAAGCAAACCGAGTGTTAGACTTGTAGGTAGGTTGTAGTTTAAATTTTTTTGGCTTTTCCTTTCCTTGACATTGGCAGCAGGACTCTATGTGATGACATCTCAAACACTGATTGGCTGAGGCAGATGTTATCCCATGAGAATCATGCAAATGTTGGTCTCCACAGGACAAGAAAAACCACTTGGCTAAATCGGGATGTGCACTTCTTTGAAAAAGAAAGTTAAACATGTCAAACAAAGCAGTCTCACAGCATTTTAGTTTAAATCTAATTTCATTGCATTTCTACATTAAATTTCAAGGCTTGACATCTTTCCCCCTTGTATAGAGATCTATTTCAAAACACAGGTAACAGGTGAAGTCAAGTTGAGTTGTATGGCTCCAGGTGGTTGGATGTCTGAGCTACAAAAACAACAGCCAAACCCCTGAGCAGCAGTGAAGAGTCCAGCAAGAGATTCATATGTTCTGCATTTCTGCTTTACGGTAACTAAATATGCTGTTGGAGCTCCTCTCTTTACTTAGACTGAGTGCACAGAGGCATCTACATATAAAATCTCTTTTCTCGTAGCAATAAGTGAACACTGCAAAAGAAAATGAGACTCTCCTTGTGCGGCTTCATTAATGGAACTTAGACAAAAGCACCACACACGGCAACGTGCCGACTGAGGAGGGATAACGATGGCGACTCGAGTTTCGGATTTCTGACCACTTGTCCTGAACTCCACAGCAGAAGTCTCTCATGGAGAGAGGGTGCGATGACAAAATGCCCATAAATGCAGCAGGAGGATAATGAGTGTATTTAGGTTAAATGGTCTGGAGAATCACACAGGGATACACAAACACTGCTTTAAGCTAATTACTCCCTAGATAACTTGTAAGAAATAATAACAATGATTTATTTGTACAGCAGGTTTTCAAAAACAGCTCCAAAGTGGTGCAAACACAAGACGTCATGCAACATTGATAAAACAAAAAAAGAAACTAATGGTTTGTTTGCTAGAAAAAACAAATAAAAACCTTTAATTTATGCAGAAATTTAAAAAAAAAAAGAATAATTTTCCTTCCTACGTGTGGTCACGTATTAAATTTGTTTATTTGCGGTACGCTCTGTACTGTAAATTATTACGTTATGCTCGTGGCTTGGACTAATGAATAATGGATTTCCATGACGTTTGATCAAGAGCAACAAAGCCATTAATCAACCGATGAATGGAGCTAAAGAACAGTTACAACTCAGGTAATGCAGAGCCTTAAACTGGGGCCACCAACAAGGCTTTTCAGTGGTGTTATTTTCAAATTAAGTGTGCATAGAATAAGTACAGGTTATTAAAGCTCTGGACAGCCAGTTGCAGCTTGGCAGGCTGTGGGCAGTATTAAAACAATGCACAGGGCAATTATGCTCGGCCTGGCTATTAAAAAAGCTACAGATGTGTTCATACTAATCACTGTGGTTATGTTACCCTCCATTTTCTCCTCATTTTCTTCTTCGCCACTCAGTCTTTTCATACGAACGTGGGTTGAATGCATGTAATTGTTAAAACCATTTATGTTTTAACTAAAATTGCACTTTAGTAGTATTTTCTGAGACAATTAAAGCCCGTTGTGAACTGCTCTGATAAAAAAGCTTGATATGAGTTGTGCACATTTACTATTTAACCTTTAGCAGTCAGTGCCATTTCTCTTGATTTATCTTGCTTTTGTTCTACTTCTCTTGTACAGGTTTTGATATGTGAATTTGCAAATTTATACTTCTTTTCATTTGTTTCTTTGTGAGTGCTTCTCTGGAAAAGCAATTGGCCACTTTTGGGACAAAATAAAACTGAATCTTGAAGTATAAAATATTACCAGAAACACTGTGGGATCCTCTATGATCCAAATATAAATTTAAATCAAGAGGTTTTATGTCAGCCTTTGGCGTTCTTCTCTTTCATTGTTGCATACATGCACTGAGCACATGTATTGTACTACTGTGTGACAATAACATCAATTATCCAGTAATATGACTTGTTTTGTAATATAGCTTGGCATATAAGCACACGGGGACAATGTGTTCTTCACAGAGCAATCTATCATGTTTACACCACTTTCCACCTTTCCGATAATAGACCCTTATTTAGTTAATATGCCTACAGACGTTTTCAGTGGGAAACCCCTAAATTCTGTTCTATAATCTGATGATAGGATCAGCTGATTTTCTGCAGCTCACTTGCTTTAAAAACAGTGTAAGTTCTAGGTGGATTGCTCTTGATGAAGGAAGCATGGTCTAAAAGTCATTTATTGGCTGTGAAACCTCTAAATGTGTAGATTTGTTTTTCTCAGGTCTAACGTTACATATTAAAAGGTTTGAATAAGTTCCCTGTTGATTTTCTAGTTCAGTCTAATGTGTGCTGTGTCACAGTATGAGTTTATACCGAATCCACAAGATTTTATGAAATGCTCCACAAAAACACTTAACAAACAACAGGAAAAACAACACTGAAGGTAATGAGTCTAGATTCTAGATTTCCTTTTCACTATTCATTAATGTGAAGACAAAGTTTTCAGGTTACACCCTTACTGCTTACGTAAGAATTAAGAGGGGAAGTAGCAGCCACGAGCTGTTCATCAAATGAATTTGAGTAACCTACTATTTAACATGCTAACTGAAAACTGTAAAGTTCATGATGGTACAGTTAGAAAAAGACTGAATAAGTATGGCTTGTTTGGAAAGATTGCCAAGAGAAGAACACGGTAGCACAGCTTAGGTTTGTAAAGTTGCATCAGAACAAACCCCAAGACTAGTGGAACAATGTCTTCTGGACAGACGAGACCAGTGTGAAGGTGTTTGGCCATAATGCACAGCACCATTTCTGGCAAAAACCAAACACGGCATATCAGCAGAAACGCCTCACTCCAACTGTCAGCATTGTGGTGGAGCCCATGGTGATGATTTGGGCTTTTTTTTCAGCAACTGGAACTTTGCAATCATTGAGTTGAACATGAACTCATCTGTATTTCAAAGTCTTCTAGAAGCAAAAGTGAGGCCATCTAAAACTTGGCCTTAATTAGATCATGCAAAAGGACAACGATCCCAAACACGACAGCAACTCTACAACAGAGTGACTGAAAAAGAAACGAATTAACGTGTTGCAACAGCCCAAATTAAAGTCCAAACCTCAACCTGTTTTAAATGCTGCGGTACGACCTTAAGAGAGCTGTGCATAAATGGATGGCTGCAAACCTTAATGAACTGATGCATTGTTGTTAAGAAAAGTTGGCCAAAATTCCTCCACATTGATTTGAGACGCTGATAAAGTCACACAGAAAACAATCACTTCAACTTGTTACCTCTAAAGATGGTTTTACAAGCAAAAACATTGATCCAAAAATCACCCTCAGATATATTACATTGACAGTTTTCATTGATTAAAACTTAAGAACTGAAAATTGTGTTATATCAATAACTACATATTAAATCTTGTAATGGCACAATGTAAAAGTAAGTAAAATTAAAGTGCTCAGTGATTTTTGCCAGTGACTTAATGCCTTTTAGCAGTGAAGTTCTTCACTGGCTCACTCGGTGGATTCACAGTACATTAGTTCACACAGAGATTCCATTTAAAGACACAGGTGATTAAACTTCGTGCAGCCTTTGCATTGCATATAAATATACTGTAAACTTGTATGTAATGTTACCACATGGATTAGCAACAAATGGAAAGCAAGGCTGAACTTCAGGGAGAATGAATGGTGATACATGTACAGTACTTACTGATGTTAGTTCTGTATAAATTAGGGCATTTGGGCAATGATGTAACCCACATCAATAAGGTATTGACAACAAATGACACGGTCACTGATAAATGAACCCAGCCTCCTCTGTTTAGGAATGTAGGCTACGACAGGAATGAAGCTTCTAGTTAACTGAACAGAAACAGTACATGGTTAGTATCCTAACCTATCCGCTATAAAGATGCCAAACACTGTTAAGATTCACTTTGTTACTTGCAGTAAGGGTATGTCTTACTGTCCTATGTTTCAAACAGTGGCTTAAAGAAAACCAGATCCGTTGTCTTGATCTGATTGAACGGTGGATGGAATTAGCTAGTAGCTAGATTTCTCTTAGGAGATTAATGTTTTTTTAATCCGAATACGATTTTTTTAATACATGACCCCTAACAGATAATTTTAATTAAACTACACAAAAAAAATGACAAAATACAATAAGAAATACAACAAAAAACCACATCAGTTGTGCATTTGTGTATTTGGCTAATACATGAGCAAAAATCTCAAGTTAAGAATATATATAAAGAAAGCTTCTTGCTTTGGTTTCTATCATTGACAGCAGCTGAACATGTTCAGCTTTGAGTGGCATCACAGAAGACAGAAGTTTGACGACTGTAACATCAGAAAAACTCACTTTGAAACTGTCGTCGTGACCTGCTGCAGCACAGAGTGTGAGGGACGATGGAACAAAGTCTGTTTCTAACTCCTGTGCGCTAATTATTTTCACCTACAGAGCAGTAATTTCTTCACAGGTCTGAGCAGTAAAAGCATAAGAAAGCATTTAAAGCGTTGAAGCATTGAGACTCTGCTGTAAAACCGTAAGCCAGCTGGATTCAACCGACTTTACAAGTCTGCACTGTGCCATTAAATTAAGTGTTGCGCTGTATACTCAAAAATATTTTGTTTTAAAGTAATTGACTTGGTCGGGAAAAAGCATGAATCATTGTCAGATTTGCTGAATTCTTGAGGTGACACACAGATATACAACATTAATAGCACCTAATCTGTATTATGTTTCATATGTTGCTGAAATTTCCCTCGATTCAACTCAAATTATACATTTGCCAGTAAAAAAAGCAACACAACAGATGTGAAGTAACTCTCATGATCCTTCTCAATCTTCATAAAGATTACAAATGGCTACATGATTTAAAAATTAGATAAAAAGCAGGAATCCATCTGTAAAGAGACATGACTTCATACAAACTGGAACGTAAGATCTACTCCAGTATTCCATATTTACTTCTGTTTGGTTCAAAACATTCAGGGGTTTAATTGGCCACGGCCGATACGGTTGCTGGGTTTAATTTCCACGTGTATGATGTCACACACTGGTAAGACCCGAGATGTGCCAGCAGTGACAACTCTGGATGACTAATCTTTTACGTGCCGCTGCCAGAAGCCGAGGGAAACAGCAGCAGTGTGCCTACCAACTTAAAACACTGCTTAGATTTTCTTGGAACTAGTGTGTTTTCGTTGAGGATCCCCATTGGATGCTTTAAATCAGAGAACTTGTCAGCAAACGTGTTTATGAGGCAGAGAAATGCTGAAGGTATTCCAGATTTAAGTTGTGCATTTCTTCTCATGGACGATGAAAATGGTTTTTATAAATCAAACTTTGTTGGCATTTTAGAATAAAACTTTTTAAAGTAAAACGAGTCCGCTCAGTCTGTCTCTAATTATTCGATACCTCTGGGGGATGAAAATGGTGGCTAATGACTTTAAAATATGTCAGCTGCAAAGACTAACAAGAGCTACAACACCACACTGGATAAAAATACAAAATACACAGAAAGGATTAAAAGAAGAAAAAATACAACCCTACTTTTAAAAAAGTCAGGACGCTCTGCAGAATACATATTAAAAACAGAATACAGTGACTTGTAGATCTCATAAATGTTTCACATTAGAATACACAATAGAACATAGAAAACATATAAATGTTTAAACTGAGGACATTTGAGCACATTTTGATTTTGGTGTTAGGAAGAACATTTGGCTACCACTGTGTAGCAAGTCTGGGTGTCACGGTCTGGCTGGGGCAGACCGTATGTGTTGCAGAGGAGGACTCAAACGCAGACCAAAACGTAGTGTGGATAAACAAAACAAGCCGTTTATTGAGGCTAGCAATGAGGGTAAAAATAATCGGGCATCGGTGAAAACTAAACAATAACCTAAACTGGGTGAACTAATAACAAAACATGAAAAAGCTTAACCATAGTGAACTGACATGGGTACCTGGGGATGAGACATGGATGAGCAGACGACCTGACAAAGAATGGCTGAGAGCACACAGACTAAATGGACACAGGAGGATAATGAGGGAAGTGGCAACACATGGGGAACCAGCTGACACACATGAACATAACGACGTGACAATGGGAGAGTAAAACTGAACACGATGAACACAGACACACCAGACCTCTTCACAATAAGACAGGAAACAGTGAGATATAAACATGACAACCTGGACTGACAACATACGCCACAGACATAAAATACATGAAAGCAGGGGAGACTTAACATAGTGGAAACACGAGGGGAAAATAACTAGTAACACCTAGGCATGATAATGATAAACTTAGGAAACCTGAAGGCTACATAAACTAAACACAAAACGCTGGGTCAGCAGACCCAGGATCATGACACTGGGAACTGAGGAGACCAGCGAGTGGACTTTTGGAAGAGGAATGTTGACTCATTCTTGTCTGTTACAGGATTATGTCTGCTCAGCAATCCTGATTCTTCTTTGTCGTACTTTTTTGTTTCATGATGCACCACATTTTCAATCAGTGATCGGTCTAGATTGCAGGCAGGCCAGTTCAGCACCTGGACTCTTCTAGCCTTGTTGTTGTAGTATGTGGTTTATCATTGTCTTGCTTAAATATGCAAGGCCTTTCCTGAAAAATACACCTGGATGTGAGCATATGCTTTAAAATCAACAGTGTTGGGGAGTAACGGAATACATGTACCGCCGTTACGTATTTAAAATACAAAATATGAGTAACTGTATTCCGTTACAGTTACCGTTTAAAAAGGTGGTATTCAGAATACAGTTACTTTGTTGAAATAAAGGGATTACACGGCGGTATTTTCCTGTTTGATATGTTCAGCTATGCCCTCTCTAGTTTTGGTAATTCCACGCTGGTGGAAACCCAAACAAAACACGCATTAAGAGGCTCAAATGCCCGTGTCTCAATCGCACGTCTCACAATGACCTTTTTTTTGTTGCCAACTTTCATTCTTTCATAGATGTCTAAATTAGTCATGATACCTTGTAACCAGTTTTTCCATGAGCTTCAGACGATTTCATGAGGGTAACATGAAAATTTCACATGTTGTGCAGAACAGGAAATAGTCCTCTTGAGATTCGCACTCACAGCTGACATACTGTATGTGGTTTAGGCTGCCTTGATTGAACATGAGGAAGGTAGGAAACGTAAATGTTAGCTCCTCTGTTGTCACACTGGTTTAATCTCATATTGCACAGAATTCATATTTGAATGCTGAGAGTTTAAAGATATTTTCACCTCTGTTGGGTGAGTCCTAAATTTAGGGTCGCCAGAGCATGTTAAGCAGCTGATGCGGAGAAATCAGTATCACTGGGTATCAGACCTCATTTATTTTCTGCTAAAGGCATAAAGCAACTTTGGAGTAATGATGTGGGCAAAATTTTGAATTGGACCTGAAAATCAGTCTTAATCAAATGTGGAACTCTACAGCATCGTACATTTTAAGATGCATAATAAACCCGTTCTCTGTGTTCAACACCTGCGCAGAGACAGTGATCCTTCACTCAGAGGACATCCGTACAAAGACTTCTCTCATAATTGATTTCCTAAAGGTGGGATTTCTCTGCCACGAGCTGTAAATTAGGATGCAAATTATCTGCAGCTGAGGTTACTGAGTGCAAAAACTCAGTCTACTCCTAAAGGGATTTTATTTTTCCACTTTGCAAAGATGAAAAAAACATGACTTTTTCACACTGTAATGCTGTCTTTAATTCATACATGAAGCAAGTACTGACATTTTAAGCGTCTGTTGATGAGTGCAGAACAGTTGCAGTAGCAGGTGGGAATGCTGTAGATACCTGACGCTCTGTGGAGCTGTAATAAATTCACTGAGACGAGAGTCTGAGAATCAGTGCATGTGGCCTCTTTTCATGTGTGCAGTTTGAATGGAAGTAATTCTCTGGGTCTTTTCAATACGCCAGCTTTGAAGCTGAACACAGTCATCAGTGATTATTTCACGTGTCATATTGGTGTCACTCTTGGTATGGCGATCTCAGTCCAGCTAAAATACCCTAACTGATAAAAATGACTTCAGATAGCATGGTGCGCATGGAAATGGTTACTGTCTGTGATGATCCCTGTACCTTTCATCTAACGCCAACAGCTGGTTAAAAAGAGAAGGATGTACTGTGTCATGTTTCGGCTGTGTGCAGGCAGGAATTGGACCCAAACGCAAACTCACTGGAAACAGGACTGAACTCAAAATGGCAGCTTTTATTGCTGAACACAAAAGTCTACAAAACCTAAACTAGGAAGAATCTAACAAAACACACACAGGGAGCCACAGGGAGAAACACACAACATGAGGGAGATCGCGACACAGAGACACAGAGAAACAGAGAAACACAGGGCTTAAATACACTGGGAAATAACGAGGGGAATGAGAAACAAAACCAAAATGTCCATCACAGCAAAAAATAGTCAAACACAAAATGTCCATGAAAGGCACAGGGGCCCTGGAAACCATTCAAAACAAAACAGGCGGGCCAATAACAACCTTGGGTTGCAGGGAATAGAATCCAGACACATAGTTCAGGGGGCCGACCCCGGTTCCGACAGTACAGAAGCCAAGGGGAAAACACTTCAGGGGGCCGACCATGCGGACGGCAATGGCGGCAACGTGGAAACACTTCCGGGGCTGCCCTCAATAGCGATGACGTCCGGCTAGTGGCCTGGAAAGTGGCCGGCGATTCTGAGGTGCAGAACGTGGCCCGGGCGGCAGTGTGGCAGCCACAGGACCTGACGAGGCAGGACCAGACGACGGCGTGGAAGCTGCAGGTGATGGAACAGGAGGTGGCTGGACGGCTCCTCGGGCCCTCCAGCTGACGAGGCATGCGGCTGGAGCGGTTCTCCTGAAACCCCAGCTGATGAGGAAGGTTGCTGGTGGGGCTCTCCAGAACCCCCAGCAGATGAGGCAGATGGCGGCGTGGGAGCCGCGGAATGCTGGATGGGATCACTCGAGCTTCCAGCAGGGGCAGATGCAGGGGCAGAGGGTATTGGGAACCCCCGGCTGAATGTTAAGCTGACCAGGTGGGTGAGTGTGTAGCTGACTAGGAGACTGAACCGCTATAGGGGCCTGAACAGCGGACTGAACTGAGGGTGACTGCACTAATGGTTCAGGTGCAAACAGAGCTGCTGCTGATGGAGCAAATGGCAACAGGAATGGGCTTGTGTTTTTTTTATGCCAACTTTAGGTGCTAAAGTTGCCAACAAATATTTAATACTGTGTTAAAACCAACTATATTCAAACATGAAGACTGATGAAACCCAATTATTTCCTTATTAAACAAAAGAAGACATCTTTCTGTTATTACCTTATGGTTTTAATAATAATGGATTGGATTTATATAGCGCTTTTCAAAGCACCCAAAGCGCTTTACAATACCACTATTCATTCACTCTCACATTCACACACTGGTGGAGGCAGCTACAGTTGTAGCCACAGCTGCCCTGGGGCAGACTGACAGAAGCGAGGCTGCCATATCGCGCCATCGGCCCCTCTGGCCAACACCAGTAGGCAAGTAGGGTAAAGTAGGGACACAACGACCAGGACAGAGAGCCCAGGGATCGAACCGGCGACCTTCCGGTTACAGATGCGATTCCCAACCCCCTGAGCCACGGTCGTTTTAACTTGTTTTACAGTGATACAGTCTTCAGCAGATGACATCAGCTGATTTGCTGCAGTGCATGTGAATTGCAATGAGTACAAGTCAATATATCATGTCAGGGAAAATATTCAGTGTCAGGATGTTTGTTTTAAAAGTTTTGACAGCATATTATTACTGTGGTATTAATCTTGGAACAATCTGATCTGTTTCATGAATGTATATCTGCTGTATTAAAGCTTGTGGGAACACACCGAGGATGTTGTAAATGTACAAAAAAGCATTTAAAATGGCTAGTAGTGTGGATTTTCTCTTTATACAAATACAGGACGTGACCTTTGGGGGATATTGTTGGTAGCAATTAATCACTGTCATCTTTAAGGTCGTAAAAAAGTAATTATCAGCGTGATTCTGATTTCAATTTGGCACAGATGTAGGATGGGGAGTTCCCCCATATAAGGAGTTGTCTGTGATCACCAATTGTCCCGCTCACTCTCTCGCTCACACACACACATACAGGATCAGGACACCTTGAATTCCAGTTATGTTTAACAGAGATTCTTCTGCGGTGTTTTGGTTGGACAGACGGGACTTCTCTCAGGTTTTTTTTTACATTTTTGATTGATGAACTTCTTGGGATATTGGATGTCTGGTTAATTAGAAGGCTGAAATGAGCCACTGGAAAATAGTCTGTGTTGCCTTTGGTTTCCCTCCTCTCTTCTTGTGATACGAGCGCCACACATCATTCTCTTCCCCCGCTATGACTGAGCTTTCCCAACATCCAACTTATTCAGTGTGTCAAATTAAATATCAGAAATATACCCTGAAATATTACCCTAGCACATTTCCACTGAAATGGAAATTAATAGTATGAAGAAACATTCTTTAAATACCTTTTTAGCCATAAAAATTGTTGGTGGTAACCATAAATGATACATGCATGATATATGTTAAATATCGGAATCATTTCTTTTCTATGCAGGCTCTAATTGAATAGCTTTGCTTCCCAGAGCGCAGTTGTTCATTGTTTTATTCCTGGTGGAAAACTGAAATTTCATAGTTATGGTCTAACCTGCCTTTATATTTCTAAAGTAATAACCTGAATCAAATGAGGAATGTAAGATTAACCTTGTTTGAACCTGGTCTAAGTTAAGACTTAACACTAGCAAACTTCATAATGATATTAGATATAAGTTCATTAGAGCTAAGTCATTGTCTTCTTTTTACAGCTCCATCTCACCCTTTCCTTTGCATCCTCTTCTGTCACACCAAACCACTGCATGTTCTCCTCACTCGCTCCTCCCTCTTTTCCTCTTACCTCTTGTAAAACTTCCCTTTTACACCTTTTGCCATTCTTCTGTCTCAAATCACCCTGGCAGTCGTCTTGTAATTACTGCCAAGTAACAGACTAATAAAAAAACAGTAATATTACTCCCCAAAACTAAAGCACTAACTACTTGGACAGGCTGTACCTTATAACAGGCCACATTATTTGTCAGATAATTTCATTAAAAATGCTCCAAAAGACTCTAACTCATCTACCAGCTACATGTGCCTATTTAAGCCGTGAGAAAACTTGAGAAAGCAGTAGATTTTTCTATCTATATTTCCCCTGCCCACTGCAATTAGTGCAGCTGGTTAGCTTAAACTGTCAGATACTCTTCCTTTTCCCCCATGAAACACTACAAATGCACAGCTTGGATCACATCGTCTTCCCTTTTGCTGGAATGCAAACAGAAAACAGGCTTTGAAAAGGTATGTTGTTCTCACAGGGGCTCAGTAGTGGGCGGTTAGGCTCAGGAAGTCCTCCTTCTTTCTCTGGTCCACAAGTGCCTACTGTTATTCATCTCACCTGTCAGTGGTTCTGTTGTTGTGGTAGCTGATCGTTACAGGCTAATATCTCATTTCTTATTGTTTTCTCCACAACTGCTCCCTAGAAAATAAAGGATAGAAACAACGTCACCTGTCACCATCTGGTCTATGAAATTACTGACGACAGACAGCCGTAAACCACTTGGCACCATTTTCTCTCAGCATATTATTGTATTCCCAAACCTACACCACAAGACTGAAAGATTTATGAAGTGAGACAGACTGAAAAGGATGAGTTTAGTGTTGACCTGTGCTAACATATGGAGTTTACCACAGGAGAGTTACACAACACTTTATGCATGAAGACGGGCCCAATAAAAATGCAATTTGTCACTTCAGGTTCAGCTTTATTCTAGATTTTTTATTCTGGGGAAACCTGCTGAGGTTTAACAGACTTTCGATATGAGCAGCAACGGCCGCGGCGGCTAGATGTCATTAACTCAACTACTTCCTCTGTCAGGTACATTACACTCCATTTATTTGTGTCTCATAAACGTCTAATTTGTTAACAGCCTGGCGTATTTGGTGACACCTGGACAGATACGCTTACCCAAAGAAAGCACACTTTGTCAATTAGAAGGTGCATACTGACTCTGAGCTGAAGAGAAGTCTCTCTGTTCCCTTTTTCTCACACTGGCAGAGAAAGAACAAATACCGCGGCCATGTGTTACAAATCAAATGGAAATGATGGAATTAAAATGAAATGGGGCACTGAGATAACCATTTAATTAGCGCTTGTGGTAGCGATCAGGATGAAATCCAAGAGTAAAATCGTGACTGTTGCTTGACTACTCCTTATCCAATCTGTCCTTTCAAAGGACTCATTTCACGCCTGTTATAACGCTACAGCACCTGGTGCCTTATGAGGATATGGATTTCTTATATGAAAATTTAGATTAGATTGGATTTTAGTGGTTTCCTATCCACTCAGCTTTAAGACGCCAACGCCCAAATAAAGAATGTTGACAAATTGAGAAAAATCGACTTCCTCTGACTGCACACTTCACCGGCCGGTGTTAAGTTTTTACACCCTTTGGATTTAAAGAGCCATGAAGGTATTCAGGAGTACCAGGGGACGACCTGAAGGAAAATAAAGAAATCTTTCACCTCAGCCTAAACACGGGTGCACACATAGTAGCAAAGGCACATAAACAATGTGAAATTGGACTGATCGCACAGTTTCAATCAGGCCGCGTAGCCAAAACACAAATGTAAAGCTTTCCGGGAGTCAGGGGCAGGGCCTCCTGAAGCAGCTGAAGTGCTTAGAGTCTTGTCACATTTACAGTGTATGTTTATAATCATCACCTCCCCGACTTGATGAAAGGACAATTAACAAGATGGTGACTATCACGCTCATAATTCGGCCGACGTGTTTCTCTCTCATCAATTTCCCATTTGCAGTTTGCTCAGAGAAAGTATTTGTCTGTTTGAAAACAGGAAGTGGGTTCACAGAAAAGGGCCTCCCGAGTCTGAGAGCTGCCAGACTGAAGGGTTGCAAAACTTAACCAGAACAGGATAGGAATGGATTGTATCTAACTGGATTTTATAATCTGTGACATGCCATAAACATATCACCAGTGGGGTTTTTTTTTTAATTAAAAGTGATAAGACCATTGTATTTTACTTCTGCTGAAAAGGCCCAGAGACTTTTTTAAAACTATTTTCAGTTTTTTTATGCTGCCAAGGCGAGCTTAGGCCAAGGAGGCTGTGATATGTGGCTCTGGTGTGTACTGGATAGTTGTTTTTATAGAATTAAACATTCGATGCAGGCAATAGGGGAATACTGTGAGTGAAATAAGCGCTTGTTTTCTTTATAAAACAATAAAGTGTTCCACTGAAGTGTTTAAAGTCAACGCCTACAGTCTGGTCAAAAGAAAGCTTTAGAAGTCATTGCAGTTCTGCAAAAAACTAAGTACACCCTTACTGCTTTGACAGGAATTAAGAGGGTTAGTAGTTAGCCGAGTGCTGCTAATCAAATGCTCTTGATTAAGTGATCATCAGCAAGTGTGGGCAGCCCTATAAAATCAGACATTTTGACTGGCCTGAAGCATTCAGGTGTGTGTCAACACAATGACACAATCTACCCATGAGTTGGCATCACAGCAAATTCAGATCATTTTCACAGAAACTGCAAAACAAAACAAAACAAGCTTGTTGGGATGGGTTGCCATAGCAGCAGAGCTTACTGTAGGTTTGCACAGCTGCATCTGTTCAAAGCACCAAACTTCAGGGAAAAATATCCTTTGGACAGACAAGACCAAAGTTGAGGTGTTTGGCCATAATGTAGAGCTCCACATTTGACAAAAAACAAACACAAACACCTTAAATTATTTAGTGGTGGAGGGCTGATGATTTGGGGTTGTTTTCAAGCCACAGGATCTGGTCAAGTTCACATCTGATAACTAAATGTTGACCTAAATTGGGTCATGTGACAGGACAATGAACCTAAGCACAGCAACAAACCAAAAACAGAATGGCTGAAAAAGAAAAGAATAAGGAGCTCCTTTTCCATTAGTACCTACTCGGTTCGCCACAGTTTTCAGGGTTTAGGTCATAGTACCGAGTACCAGGTACTTTTTTAGTAGCTTCTTGCCCGGGATTCCAAGCGATCTGAATGTGACTTCATCAGACTTGGCTGGTCAGTAGCATCACTCGATGAGTTCACAGGAAATGGCTACAAAAAGCAACACCGTGTTACTCGAGTTTGATGAAAAGCCACAGATCCCAAGCAGTAGGTATATTCTTGCCTCGACGTCCACCTTTTTTGTAGCATTCTTGTCGCTATTAATTGCATCGCAGGACACTCGGACGTACCATAAGAGAGTTCAGAAACCCAATGAACCAAAGTAATAATATGAAAAAGAGAGGGCCAAAATTCCTCCCCACTGAGGTGAGAGGATTAATAAAGTCACACTGCGGTGGATGTAGTGCCAAGGGTAGAGCAGTTCATTTGTTTATTTGAAAGGTTGGTGGTTCGATCCCTGCTTGTTCTAGTCTACATGCCAATGTTTCCTTGGGCAGAGATACTGAACCCCAAGTTGCTCTCAGCTGCTCTCTCATCAGAGTGTGAATGTGTGTGACTGTTAAATAGAAAGCACTTGGTTTCAAAAAGCATAAAAAAGTTCCTGTCAGAACAGGTGAACAACGGATGCTCTACAAAATGCTTTGATTGCTTTTGAGTAGAAAAGCATGGTGGAAAAAACAGGGCATTTGCCATCATACAAAAAATAATTACTTGATGTCACTACTTACTTGATGTTATCACTGTGAAAGGTGGTTCTATCAGCTATTTAATCATGGAGTGTACCGAAAGTATTTTTTATATGACTGTATTAGTGAACAAGCTTATCCTGTTAGCAAATGGACTAAGCAAATGTATTAACAAACTCAATAAATAATGTTAAATGTAATTTTGAGAGCTTTGTTCTCAAGAAGATTTATTAAATGATGTACAAAGGGATGGAAAAAGAACTGCTGTG
Organism: Diplotaxodon limnothrissa; assembly: GCF_057381915.1. Lineage (NCBI taxonomy): Eukaryota > Metazoa > Chordata > Actinopteri > Cichliformes > Cichlidae > Diplotaxodon > Diplotaxodon limnothrissa. The sequence continues at coordinate 8,824,355 of NC_140597.1, read as the reverse complement.
CCCACAATCTTAAATTAACACAGCAATGCTACTAATTGGTGTAGGTCACTGTGACCATGGAAATGTTTAAACCGCCAAGGTCAGGTCACGTGGCACATGAACACGAAAAGGATTAAATTCAAGAGGATTGGAAGTCATTTAATGTGGATTCTGGGATTCATTCTTGGGTTAGTAGTTTCTTCACCATTCAAGGTAAATATGAAAACAAAAAAGCATCTTTATAATCCAACATCTATAAAACACCTTGCACTGGATATAAGTAAAACTTCAAAAAACGCAAAACATAACTAATACACACACACACGCACTACAGCATATACTGTTTCCATCTTCAGTCCCGTCTTTTCAAGTTTTCACTGGGTCAGGTTGATTTATTGGGCCCACATTGGTCCTTAATTGGATACTTAATAAGCCATCTCTACATCTGCCAATTCTTAAATAAGGGCAGGGATGTGTTTAAGTTTCCCTGATTCTATATATCTGTAAACTCTAAAATAACCTCATCAGTCTGGCTTTCATTAGAAAGTTTAAATGTCCCACCCATGACAGTTTTAAAGCTCTTATAGAGGACAGGAATACAATCCAGTATTTCAGATTTTTTAAAAAAAAAGGAATGGAAATAGACATAGTGATATTCATGCATCTCAACCTTCAAGTTGTGTAGTGCAACACCAACTTAAGCTTTGTGTTTTACAACAGATGAAGAAATATGCATTTGTTGAGCAACTTGGTAACAACACAGTCAGGAAGTGTTCAACAATCCTGGGAAGTCAGTAACCCCAATAAATTTTCACTCTGACCTTCCTGACCACGGAAAACCTCAGAATGTCGTCCTGGGAGGCTGAATGAGAGGCACTGGTGAGTTTTTAACCACATTATATCATGTCAGTGTCACCGAAAAAAATTAGGTTCATGATTTTTTTAAAAAACTGTAAAAACAAGACATCGAATTTATTCTCTTAAGAATAATTCTGGCTTTTAGCAGTATTTCACATATTCACTGTTCATGCTCAGTGAAATATATTTGTATTTTTAACACAAATATGTTCGTAAAAGTCGCATTTCATCTGTCAGTTTGCTAGCCTTCAATAAAATGAAACATCTGTGTGATTATAACTGCTAACAAATGCACACATATTTTCCCTTAGAAATAGCAGTGCAGTATATGCTCTTTATTAAATATCTTTATGTCTTTTTTGCATTTACTTGAGCACTGACAGTAGTGAGAGGGATTTTGTAGTTAACAGCTTTTCTCCACAAGAGTTCCTCATCACAAATACATGAAGTATTTTTTGGAAAAGAGTCTATGGAGTCTGACCTTGATTAAGTTTTGGCCGTTTTATCTCCATTCCTTTATTAAGTGGATCGGGTATCAGACACAAGACTTCACATATAGGCAGTGATTTTTTTTCCTTTTTCTGTTTTTAATTGTGATCTTGTTTTTTGGATGAATTTATGTTTCTGCAGCAAGTTGCTCTCAGACCATGTCCACAGTTAACTGCAGGAATTTGGATGCAGATCTTTTCCTCAACCTTTTGGCCCTTTATCTGGACTAGAAAGGCATTTTTCTGTCATGAAAACTAAACAAACTCTACACTGTGGTGAGCTTTGTAGGATTCTGTCATAGAGAAGAAGAGGAAGGAGACAAAATGACTTCTGATTGTTCTGTGATGAAGCCACAACATAGCTGTCTGTCACTGAAATTATTGTTGTATGTTGCAATAAACAATGTTTTCTAAATGGAAGGAAGCTGAAGCAGAAAGGAAACGGTATACCATTTCTTCTCCTGCATTTCTTCAGTGGCTCATTGCCCGTGTAGATGAAGGTATTTGTAGAAATGCCCGGTGTGGATGCACGAAAAAGGCAATTCGGCTCGGTGCAATCTGCTCTATAAACTAGGATTAAACTTCCATGCCAGTGCCACAGACAGACTGTGATGTGGTACTGAGCTGAAGCATCCGAACTGCATCTCTAGTTAATAAAAATCAGACGCGCAGAAGATATTCAACAGCTAAGTCGTCAGTAATTGTTAAACTTGAACTGTTCATTCACAGAATGTCATTTTAACGTGGAAAATGTGTCAGGTTGTGGAAGGTTGTGTCATTCTTGGCTTTGTGGTGAACTTGATTCTGTCTGGCAAATATTTTGCAGAAGTATAACTCTGTTTGAAATTGCTTCCGCTGTCGAAAAGCTGTGCGCCGCGAGGCCAGCCAGGACTTTATTTCCTGCTATTGACTGCTAGCCTCTTGTTTTTACCTGCTCAAACAATAACTTGGCACAAAGCCTTTGAGCAGGAGACGTCAACATGTGCAATGGCACAAGTCTGTGTGAGATGAAGGGCCGTCAGTGCAGTTTTACCCAATACACTGAACAAGTGGATTGTAGTGAGTAGATGACTGATATCTGAAAGAGGCTGATGAGGTCAAGCCTGTGAACTTGGGCAGTATTATCCCTCATATCAGCAACAAGCAGGGATCACATGAGCAGAGCTCTTTTCACCTCATTTCTCCAATTTCTAGCAGCAGAGGAGTGTGGTTTTACTGGGCAGCGCCCAGGTGTAAATGTGTGCAACGTCTGTATGAATGTGAAGCAGGGTGTTGCTGGAAAAGAGCCGCAACACTCAGCAATCCTTTGCTGGATGAACACAGGCACAAAGCTGGAAGGCAGTCAGAAGTCAAAGAACAAACCAGAGAGCACAGAGACCTTCTCCAAAGCTGCAGCTTCCATAAAACTTTGTTTGTTTACTGTTTGTCTTCTGTGCTTGATTTTCCGATGTAAACACAGTGCTGGTTAGATAGCAACGTGGAAGGCTTGGATGCCTACCTTTTTCATCAGCACATAAATATAACACTGTGGCGAAGCAACAAACAAAAAGATAATGACCTGGAATCCCGAACAGCACCAAAAGCTAATCAAGGAAGCTGCCCACTGTACTTCAACTGAGGCTTTGACTATGAGCAAAAAGTCAGTATTGCATGCTCTTATGTGAAAATATCTCCCAGTTATTGCAAAGAGAATGACAGTTTTAGAGCAATATATATTTCAGCATCAGAAAGGTCAAATTCCTGGAAATACATCTACTATTTGTGTCTATATAAAACAGTTTTATATGCATGCTTGTCAGCTTAAATGATGCATCCTAAATGAGATTGACATCTTCTTAGAATTTATCTGGTAAAAGTGTCAGATTAGCAATTAGCAAAAGCTGGATGTGCTGTCAAGACATCAAGATATCATAACCAAGACATCATCCACGGATCTGTGAAGTCCCCTTTTAAAGCCTTGACTTACTAAAATAAGGTTTCTTGTTTGAGAAATCCAATCATAGACACTTGTCAATAATATTGTAGCCAATGTCTAAAAACATTACTAAAATGTTTACTGTGGTATTAAATCAAGTGATCATTCGCAAGAAGTAGTCACCAGCTACTGGTAACTACTGGTTGCGCCGCCTTAAAACCACCATTACAAACAAGGCAGTTTTCTGGTTGGCAGCACAGTGGTGTGCAGCAATAGGAGCCTGAGTTTGAATCCAGCTGGGGCCCTGTGTGGACTTTACATGTTGTCCCTGTGCCTGTGTGGGTTCTCTCTGGGTACCTTGGCTTCCTTAACTGGTGAATATGAGCATGAATGTCTCTGTCTCTCTCCACATCACCCTGCAACAAACTAGCAATATGTCAAAGGTGTCTTTTGTCTTGTGACAGCTGGGATAGGCTTTAGCCTTCATGCAACCCTGAACTGGATTACCAGCTAAAAAATAGATGGATGGAGTTTTAAGGTGCTTCTACATTGATTTTACCTCCATCTTTTATATTCTGTCTATAATTTGTCTCCTTGCATACACCCTGTTGTTATGCGACTAAAGCCGGGACTTATCAGCAAATGAGACTCAGTCATCCACAGTAAAATGCTGGCAGCTCTATTTTAGCCCACGCCAACAGTTTGGCCTCATTTCTCCTTAAACCGCTGCTCATGAGACCAGTGCTGGACAGCCTTCTTTTGACAGGACTTTGATTGTCTGCAAATATAATATGTGTGGTGAAGTTGCTTTTCAGTCCCCTATAGTAACACATCTTCATATATTCGTTGTCTGTTTGGAAGCAAGATAGATGTGACTGCTGTGAAAAAACATAAAATAATAATAATAATGTATATATATATATATATATATGAACCCTACTGTGAGTAAGATTTATTATCACAAAAGATGCCGTTTCAGCAAAAAGGGAGCTTAAAGAATTGCTTGACAGCTGGCAATCTGTACATTTAGCATCTATGACAAGATGTCTTCAGAAGTGAACCAGAACATAATTGAATATGTTCTTATTTTGGCATTAATCTGTGAGTTTAAACACTTTCGAAACGATTTAGTGTGTCACACTCGAGCGAAAATGTCCAATGGAGAATTAGTATGCTTCTGGAAGAGCCATAAACACTGATGCAGGTCAGAACCCTGTGAGACAAAGCTCGGTTTGCAAATCTCTCCTGCCAAATAAACACTCATCCATCAATAACAAGTTTGAGTTCAGGTTTGCAAAAGGAGCACAATTAGAATATTTACTGCTTTGATGTCACATGTGCAGAATAAACAAGAAGCAACATAAGGTAAACTACACACAGAGCAGCAATAACCTTTGCATTCAAGTTTTGGCATTCAGTCTAAGCATTAGCAGGAAGGTCCAGAAAACGTTGCCAATGCAGAGTGTAGCTGCCAGTCATGTTTCTGTTCTTAATAAATATTTTTTGCCATTTTCCTATGGGAACCATCTGCAGCTTGCATCATGTGAGTATCCAGAGTAGCAACGCTCTGGCACGGTAAGCAGGCAGCGAAGTTGCTGTGTGAGCTGTCGGCTTTAAGGATATATATCACCTCAGCATACATCAAACCACGACTCTGTTTATTTTGGCCGAGATCTCGTTCGTCTGTAGTGCTGCCACGTAATGTGGTAACACCTATGTAAAGTCGTGTGAAGTGTTCTGGGAGCCATATGTGCAATCTGCACAACATCACGCAATGATTTAATAAAAAGGTTTGACTTTCGCTAAATTAATTTTCAACAAATGTGATGAATGGCCTCATCGGCAAGTATCATTTCAGATAATAAACCGTCGCATCTGCGCGCTTGATTAGGCTGCTTTTGAATGCGGTCCATGCTTTTGCACGCAACTTTTGTGTCTAACAGGTGCTCCAGTGATGCATGCATAAAGACTGTTCAATGTATGATGTTGTTGTTAGTGCATTACCACGCTATGAGGTCAGAAGAGCAGGTTTGCATGAATAGAAGGTTAAAGTTTACGACCCAAGACCACAAAAAAAAATCTAATATGATCTTTTTATTGGAAGTGATGAAGGGGAACATAAAACAGTGGGAAATATGTGCAAAGATGTATAAATGAAGTAAACAAATACTCAGACGCAAATCAGGGAACACGTGCAGAGCGATCCGATGCTTACAGTGCTTATTCTTATTTTGATGTGTGTGATTATTGCCTTGAAAGAAATAGAACACATGTGGGCACTGACTGTCTGACCTCTGGATCTCTGTGTTCAGATTTCATCCACTCGTAAAAAAAGAAAGGAAAAAACATTCAAATTTGGCAAATTACCTTTTGAACATAGAAGAACTTGGTTCATGTCTCATTGAGATTTTTATGTTTTGCACTTTAGTTTTTGTTTCCTGATTTGCTTTACTGCCACTCATGCTTTGGTTTAAGCATTAAATTCTACTTCGTTTGGGTAAGCAGCAGTTTGTGATTTGGATGAAAACACTGAGGAGTCTTTCATTTTACATTCCCAGGGATGTGTATTTGTGAATTTACCACCCAGAGTAAGACTGTCAGAGCTGCATGCTCATAATGTTCTCGCAACATTTGATGCACATGCCATAAATTGGTTCAGGTGTTTTTACATTAAGTGCACCCTCATGCAACAGAGCACATTTGTCTCACTAAAACTTCCTCTTCTTCCTAAACAAATAAATAAATAAATACCAAACTCTTACTATTCCAAACAGCTGAAGATGAAACTAACTTAATTTAAATTTAATCTGGCACTGTTTTATCAGTGGAGTTATGAAACTTTTTTAATAAAATGTCAAACTGTATCCTGTTCGTGTGCATTCACAGACTGCACATGTTGAAGACACTGAATGTACCTTTGGAGGAATCAAGACTGCATTCACCACCATGTTTAATATACATTTGCAGCCCCTACTGCTAATTTGTTTTGCCATTTATGTCTTGGATGCAACATAAATCGAAGCCTGGAAGACGTCTCAAACAAATCTAATATTTGCAAATCCATGGAGGTTGGGTTTAGAAGGGATCGAGTGTTTTGTGGCTTAATAGCCTATTTAAAAAGTAAAGGTGTTCTATCTAAAGATTCAAGTCTGTGCTGATTTTCTGCAATAGTCAACCAAAACCTCAGTCGTTCATCAACTATAAACAGATCCTTTAGATGAAAAAAAAGAGTTTATTTAAGGCCAAGACGCAAGCAGATGAAATACGCTTGTATGAAAGTTGATGGGTTTTGAGTAAACAAACTGAAAGCAGAAAAAGTTTCATTATAATCAATCAATATGCTGATTATGAAAATATTTGTTATCTTAACAAAAGTGTTTTAAAAATTAGTTTATGGACTTTTTTATGGTGAATTTGACACACTGGTGATCTAAGAAACTCGTCAGCTGAACAGCAGCTTAAAAAATGAGGACAAATTAAAACTGGGTAACTCTACTTTCAGAATGTGCACAATAACTATTTGCCCGCATATGTCCGCTATTAACCAGCGAGATTATCAACATGTCCATCAGTCACATACAGACACCTCGAACTGTGCTGTGCTGCATCCAAATGAGCCTCTGACTGAAAGCAGCTGCTGCTGGTTAGTGATAAATGTGCAAGGTACCATCAGTGGAGCAGCAGGAGGCTGGGAGGTAGTAATTACCTGAATTTAACAACAATATACACTGGCGCTGGTTCACACTCTGTAAAATATCCTAATATTTACTCCATTATTTCCATCGTTTCTTTTGGAAATTATGACCCTCGTCTCTCTGTCTGAAACTGCTGACCTCCCGGGGGAGGCCTTGTTATTCCCGCAGCAGCTGCCTCTCTACCTTTGATTCCAAATATCACCCCTGTGCGACCCTGACCTTTGACCTCGGGTAGTAAATTCTCTGCTTGCTCAGGTACCTCGGCGCCATGCTCCCACGGGACCTGAGCAGCTGCTTTAATTGCCTATCCTCATCTCCGTACAGACGTTCGTGGCATTGCAATTGGTGCGTCGTATAAATTTGTGGGCCTGACTTCGGACTCGGAGGAGGGCCGGTGCCAATAATTATATGGGAGTCTCTGTGGCCTCCTTGTATGTCTTGGACAAGAGTACAGTCATGAAGAATAGGAGTAGTGGAGTTCAGGGCTCTGTAAAATAGGGCAGTCTCAATATTGATATTTTAGGGCTAACTATGCAATAAAACAACATTTTTCAGGAAAAGGAGCATTTTTTTGACTTTTTTTTTTTGATGGACGATTATCTTTTTCTTTCACTGTAGAGAAATGAAAATGTACAGTATAGAAATGAACAAAGTGAAGGTATCAGAACAGGCACTGAAATCTGCCAGCTTTTAATACACTTTTAAACTGCTTATTGCGTAGTTCTACTCTGTAATGCCAAGCTACTTCAGGCACTTACTGCTTGTGATTAACAGTTCATTTCAGTCTGCAAACAAATAACTGCAGAGTCAGGATTTCCAGTTTGTCCAGCACTCTGAACTGCATGTCCTTGAAAATCCCGATCCAAGCCCCAGACCGCACGCTCTTATCCTGCGAGTCCTGTTGTCAGGGTGTTGTCTAAAAATGGCAGGAGCTCTGGGGTACTTCAGTCGGCACAGCACAGCCAAGGCCTCATCAGGGACCTTATTCGCTCCTGTTCTGAGCCTCTGTCGCCAAACCCTTGGAGCCGACCTTTGCAGCCAGGCCGTCCCGTAAAAAATAAAAGCTACAAGTGGAAAACAAGAGCAGTGAAATGGCGACAACTCCATGTTTTTAATATTTCTTCTCATAAAAAGAACCCTACTCCCTTCTCCTTTTTCTCAGACACTGGGAGGATCAGAGTCTTTGCATTTTGAAAACTAGATGAGTGTATTTTCAGGTTTCCACGATCGTTCACAGTCTGAGGTTGTCTTTTTCCACATTTAGCAGGGGTTTGGTTCCATTTTGGAAAGGGCCAGTGCTGTTCCTTCTTTTTCAGCTATATCATCTTAATCTTTACCAAGGTGCCACAGGGTTAGAGGGCAGCTTAATGATTTATGCCAAGCTTAAGTGATTTAAAAGTTCTTTAAAATATTTTACTGCTGTTTCTCCAATAGGATAGAAATGCATGTACAAGAGGAGACGGCATGGGGTAAAGGCACAGCTTGCTGTTCCTACGCTGCGATACACATCATTTATTTGTTTTAGGTGAGCGGTTATGAGAAATAGATGAAGTGGGTGAGGTGGTATCTTGCTGAATGATTTAACATCGGGTCATTTAGAAATTGCAGATATGGGAATTCTAATTTTTCAAGGTCGTTTTGAAAAGCGGGACATTTTCTTGGCTCAGGGATGAAGAAATGAAAAGTGGCAGGGGAGGAAAGGTTCTGGATTTGCTAAGCTGACATTGATGAAGTTTTTCAAGTAGTCACAACCACACATGGAAAGTCCTGCCCACTTTAGCATGCTACCGCACACACGTAAACACACGGCTTGAAGCTCACACTGCGTTAGTTGGGGGTTATTTTTAGGTGGTGGCTGCAGTTCCCTTTTCCACACATCTGCATCTGAGCCCGTGTTGTTCTTTGAGATACTGTGAAGTGATACAGTGGGGCAAAAAAGTATTTAGTCAGCCACCGATTGTGCAAGTTCCCCCACTTAAAATGATGACAGAGGTCAGTAATTTGCACCAGAGGTACACTTCAACTGTGAGAGACAGAATGTGAAAAAAAAATCCATGAATCCACATGGTAGGATTTGTAAAGAATTTATAAGTAAATCAGGGTGGAAAATAAGTATTTGGTCACCTCAAACAAGGAAAATCTCTGGCTCTCACAGACCTGTAACGTCTTCTGTAAGAAGCTTTTCTGTCCCCCACTCGTTACCTGTATGAATGGCACCTGTTTGAACTCATCATCTGTATAAAAGACACCTGTCCACAGCCTCAAACAGTCAGACTCCAAACTCCGCCATGGCCAAGACCAAAGAGCTTTCGAAGGACACTAGGAAAAGTATTGTAGACCTGCACCAGACTGGGAAGAGTGAATCTACAATAGGCAAGCAGCTTGGTGTGAAAAAATCAACTGTGGGAGCAATCATCAGAAAATGGAAGACATACAAGACCACTGATAATCTCCCTCGATCTGGGGCTCCACGCAAGATCTCATCCCGTGGGGTCAAAATGATCATGAGAACGGTGAGCAAAGATCCCAGAACCACACGGGGGGACCTGGTGAATGACCTGCAGAGAGCTGGGACCAAAGTAACAAAGGTCAGCATCAGTAACACACTACAACGGCAGGGAATCAAATCCCGCAGTGCCAGACGTGTTCCGCTGCTGAAGCCAGTGCATGTCCAGGCCCGTCTGAAGTTTGCCAGAGAGCACATGGATGATACAGCAGAGGATTGGGAGAATGTCATGTGGTCAGATGAAACCAAAGTAGAACTTTTTGGTATAAACTCAACTCGTCGTGTTTGGAGGAAGAAGAATACTGAGTTGCATCCCAAGAACACCATACCTACTGTGAAGCATGGGGGTGGAAACATCATGCTATGGGGCTGTTTTTCTACCAAGGGGACAGGACGACTGATCCGTGTTAAGGACAGAATGAATGGGGCCATGTATCGTGAGATTTTGAGCCAAAACCTCCTTCCATCAGTGAGAACTTTGAAGATGAAACGAGGCTGGGTCTTCCAACATGACAATGATCCAAAACACACCACCCGGGCAACAAAGGAGTGGCTCCGTAAGAAGCATTTGAAAGTACTGGAGTGGCCTAGCCAGTCTCCAGACCTCAACCCCATAGAAAATCTGTGGCGGGAGTTGAAAGTCCGTGTTGCTCGGCGACAGCCCCAAAACATCACTGCTCTCGAGAAGATCTGCATGGAGGAATGGGCCAAAATACCAGCTACTGTGTGTGCAAACCTGGTAAAGACCTATAGTAAACGTTTGACCTCTGTTATTGCCAACAAAGGTTATGTTACAAAGTATTGAGTTGTATTTTTGTCATTGACCAAATACTTATTTTCCACCCTGATTTACGAATAAATTCTTTACAAATCCTACCATGTGGATTCATGGATTTTTTTTTCACATTCTGTCTCTCACAGTTGAAGTGTACCTCTGGTGCAAATTACTGACCTCTGTCATCATTTTAGGTGGGGGAACTTGCACAATCGCTGGCTGACTAAATACTTTTTTGCCCCACTGTACATCGCTCCCAGGAGGAAATGACGTGTGGAGCTGTCGCCAGTACTTAACACCGCAAGGACCCGCCGATAAAACATAAAACTCTATTTGGGACTATTTTAAGATTTCATCATGACGCTACTGCTCCACTGTGCGACTTCAGTGCTACCGTTCAGCAACTCACAGATAGTAAGGCCCTGCAGACTTCAATCCCATTATGGTGCGAAAGCAAAAATAAATCAGAGCGCAATGTATAACAACATAATTTAACCATGCATATACAGCCGTTTTAAGGTCAAGTACATAAAAATGCCAAATCCTGACATATGCTTACACAAAATCCAATATGTGGTGTTTACTGAGACTTGCAGCCTGTGCTATTTTCTGCGCCATATGGACGGAGGAAGGCCCCAGTAATCTTCATTGCTGTGGTCACCCACCATAGTGGAAATGTTTGTATGAATTCGAATGAAATACATCAACTTCACTACAGCTACAGAGTTGGCCTGGCAGGTTATATGTGGATGCTGTGGGAATGTAAAAACTTGCAGAAAAATAAAGGATAATAAAGACATGTCGATGGATCATTTTCACCTTTAAACTGTTTTTTTTTTTTTGTAATAGTACAGTAGAGATTACTGTATGTTTAGTGTTTACCGGGGAAGCTTTAGGCTGTCACTAGATGGCAGCAGCACACACTGATACCTCCCCTTCAACTGCATGAAAACTGAACCTTTCACGGGCATTTGCAGAAAGGAGGTAAAGCCATAAAAGCAACACTTCATTTCTTTCTGAGAACAACAGCAAAAAAGTACTGTAGCTTTTCTGCTGGGGTGTGAGAACGCAGCATGATGTTGTCATCTGTAGGTTATACCTGTCTGTCAGTGCTCGGACTGTATGTGTTTGAGTAACTTTGAGTAACACCCTGACGAAAAACAAAAGAGTGAGGTCTAGGAATCCAGTTAAAAAGGAAGGAAAGAGGGGAGGAGGAGGGAAAAATTGCAGAAATGGAGTCTTGCCCTCTATCTTTTACACACTGGAGCAATGTTTGGAGTGGAAACACCCAGGAGAGATAAGGTGGGACGTCACGTCTGGCTTTCATCATGGCACTGCCTCCTGTCTGTGTTGTTACCTCAGTGGTGCGAGAGCCGAGCGCCTGGGAGTCACTCCGGTTCAGCCAAACTCCCTGTTTTAAAAACACTGCAGGAATCTGAGGTCACTCTCCTGAAGAGTGGGGAAAAAAAAAAAAAAAAAAAAAATATATATATATATATATATATATATATATATATATATATATATATATATATATATATACCCCTGCACGGTATGTACCACCGGCAGATTGAGGAGGTGGCTGATATCCAGAAATCCTACCAGTGGCTGGACAAAGCTGGACTGAAAGACAGCACAGAGGCACTAATCATGGCAGCACAAGAACAAGCTCTGAGCACAAGATCCATAGAGGCTGGGGTCTATCACACCAGGCAAGACCCCAGGTGCAGGCTGTGTAAACATGCCCCAGAGACAATCCAGCACATAACAGCAGGGTGCAAGATGCTAGCAGGCAGGGCATACATGGAACGCCATAACCAAGTGGCCGGCATAGTGTACAGGAACATCTGTGCCGAGTATAACCTGGAAGTCCCGAGGTCAAAATGGGAGATACCCCCAAGGGTGGTGGAGAATGACCGAGCTAAGATCCTGTGGGACTTCCAGATACAGACGGACAAAATGGTGGTGGCTAACCAACCGGACATAGTGGTGGTAGACAAACAGAAGAAGACGGCCGTAGTGATCGATGTAGCGGTTCCGAATGACAGCAATATCAGGAAGAAGGAAGAGCTCGAGAGGATGTGGAGGGTGAAGGTAACGGTGGTCCCGTGGTAATCGGAGCACTAGGTGCGGTGACTCCCAAGCTAGGCGAGTGGCTCCAGCAGATCCCGGGAACAACATCGGAAATCTCTGTCCAGAAGAGCGCAGTCCTGGGAACAGCTAAGATACTGCGCAGGACCCTCAAGCTCCCAGGCCTCTGGTAGAGGACCCGAGCTTGAAGGATAAACCGCCCGCAGGGGCGTGCTGGGTGTTTTTTTTTAATTTTATTTATATCAGTTTAAAGAAGCCATCATGAATCTGCATGGGGTCTCACTAATTTATAGAGATGGTGAGAACAAACAGAGAGTGGCTATTAAGATCAGCTTCCTAACCACAATACTCAGAGATTAAAGTAGTCTTCTGAAAAGTGAGAGCGTTAGCACTTTTAAAGCGTGCTCCATAGATGGACAATCGCATGTTTGTGTACCCCGAGGGGAGGGCTGAAATTTATAACTGAATCTTTGAACTGATTCCCCAGAGACACAATTTATCCTGACCACTTTTTATGGCTTTTGATAAAACACGCTTTAAAAGCTGTTCCTTCTCTTTGTCTGATGCTCTGATTTGATCACCAGAGATGGTCAGACCGAAGGCCTTGGCCTGCTTTTGCCTTTCAAATATGATCACTTACCCTTTGGTGTTCCTCCCTCCCAGCAGTTGAATCCTTTCTTTATTAAATAACCACCTAATTTTCAGTCCTGGCAGTTTCCGTGAAATGTGTAAATAACATTTCCATGAGTCAGCCTGAGAAAGTAAATATTTTTTACTGCAGTGTCATGACTGTGGCATCAAACATGTCAAATTTATGACTGCACACTAAACTGGCCCTCCCACTCTGTGTTTTCTTTTTAAACTGAAGTAAACTGAGAGGTGGGTGCTTCGCGTCTCACGAGGTCCATCCATATTTCACGTTATAGTTGACCTTTGAACTCTGAGAGCAGGTCAGACCCCATAGTTCAAGCTGAATATTTGAGGCGAGTGCCACATGGGCTGTGAGGAGGGGGTGCTGATAGTTTGCCCATTAATCACAGCTTCAGCTTCGACAGAGTCGACCTCTGGAGTCACATTTCCAGCCCAATGAATCAAAGTTGCTCATCGTCACCTAAAGACAAATGGTTCAGATGAGCACTCGAACTAAATCAGAACATAAATGTGTTTTGTATGTTCAAATGAAACATTCAAGAGGCTTTAAAATCTTTTAGGTTTTAAAATATTTACCTGAAAAGCACAATTCACCAGGTGAAGCGATTTTAAGAGTGAGTTTGTCAGTTATTTGCGATATGGATCGCAGACTGAAAATATACAAAACACATGGGTGAAATGAAGGCTGTGGAATTGGGTGCCACCATGAACAACTTACCATTCATGACAACAGTTCAAGATCACAACATGGTAAAAACTTCTTGAGAAAGTGTTTATGTGGAGAATGTTTGGGAAAATTTCATAATAATATTTTAATTTGCTCATATACAGTTAAAGGTGATGTGTTCTGGCAGGGTTATACAGACTCTTACAATTCAGATTTCTGGTACAACCACAGTCATAAACTAGTTCAGTGAATTGGTGTAAACCGTCTAAAAGTGTCTAATTCAGCATTACACCTCATAGCTTGGTCTGCAATCATGACTGTCAATGTCCAAATGCCCTCACTTGATAAAAGCACTCTAATTTAAGAAAAAGCTTAAAAAGATTTGACTCCTACTGCAAAATATCAGGTTTACTTCACATTTTAAACTCATCACTGACCTGTGTTGTTTCACCGTTCTTGTAGACTTGCTTTTCAGTGGAGTAAATTCACTAAATTCACAAAGTTTAGAGCAAGCATCCATGGTTCACACAGGGTATACTGTACCCATTTCTTTGTCCATATCATTGATTTTTGTAGTTATAAATACAATTTCATGATAAATGTTGGATTGTTATAAGAATCGTTTGCAAGACACAGCGATTACCCAGTCAGAGAGGATTATTATGACTTTGATGAACCCTTGACAAAGTCTACTTTGTAAAACCTTTATTAACAAACATTGTCAAAAAAAAAAGAGCTTTTATTTATACTTTTTGTTTACTGCCAGCAAACAAATACTGGTATGCATAGTGATGAAGATGGTGAAAAATTATACTTTCTAAATACTCCTGTGCCAAAGCTCAGTCTCACAAAGCTGCTGAAAAATCTTAAGGCTGGAATATAGTTTTGCAAGGTTTTTGAAAATCCCTCTGCAGGGAACACACGCAGCCCAAATTGAAACTGCAGAGACAGCCAGCATGGCAAGAGTGGAGACTGTGAATGCACAACTGAACTTGTCTCTTGCATGTCATAATGCATGTGTCAAGCATTCTTGGTCATATTAGAGTCTTATTTAGGTTTTATTTTTTTTGTTCTTTGCACGCTGTAAGAAGTAAAAATCTGGAGAGAAATAAGATCCTGTAAAATCACGTTACTGTTTAGTCAGCTATAAATGAAATATATTTGTATGACAGTACAGTGCAGTCATTTCAATGCCATATAAACACTTGTCATTTCATATCAACTGTTGGACTAATATAATAAATGGGAGCTATGGTTCAGGTGTTCATGCTCATGTGTCTTACTATAGACATGTGGAAAAAAATAATCACACACACACACACACACACACACACACACCTGTCTAACCATCGTTATTTTAAGACTTCCAGCTGCACAGAGTCATCAAATACAAGGCTCTCTATAGCATGAACCTCTGTCAAAATATCAATGCCTCGTGGGCGGATGTAGCGGGGAGGTCAACTTTTCAAAGACGACGCTCGCCAACATTTTATCCTCTGTCATGTTCATTTGACACCTGTTTAATCATTGGACAACTTACAGATCCAGCACAATCTCTATGTAGTGAACGTGTTTGAACAGCTAAGCTCCAGAAGCACCGACAAATTATAGCGTCTTTGTGCTTTGAGAGTGACAATGTGATGTTTAGAAAGCATGTTCAAGAAAGACTCGCCCCAAAAGTCTGTCTTTGACTCCACAGGGGGTACGCGTTTCAAGTTCCAAGGGTGGTTGAGAAAAGATTAAAGGTTATTTCTACATGAAAAACTGTTGCTGTGGTCGGCTTAGTATCAAGCCTACAAGAGATGCATGTTCAGGATTTCCTCCAGTATATTATAGAGGAGACATCCACTTTACATGAGTGCCTAGTTTGAGCAATTTTCTAGCAAAAATACCATAATTTTCATAATTTCGGGTTTTCAAATGTGAGAATCGACTGCATTTTTGTCTTCGATTGCACAAAGTCAAATCTCTTTGGGTTTTGGATTCTTGATTGGAAGAAAAACATCTGATGAAGTTGTGTTTTGCACTGTGTCATTGCAGTGATGATTGTTGCACTGTTTTGTTTTGTTGTGTTTAATTAATGTTTTGTAGTATTTAGCTGCTAAACATTAAATTTTAACCAAAATTGGTGCAAAGATTCACACATTTACCCTAGAACAGGAGACAACATCTAACTGGATGTGTGGTTCCTGGTATTTAACCTGAGCTACTGCAATGCAGGGTTTTTTTGACACAGGAAAAGTGGAGGGAAAAGACTTTCTGTTGCTAAGCAGGCTGACTTCCTGTTCAATCAATTCGCTATTCCAGGTTTTATTGGACCAAATGCTCCAAATTCTAACACGAAGAGTCATGGCCATTGTTTTACAGCTTGGCCTTTTGCAGTGATTTTATGGGAAACAGTTTTCTGGGCCAGTTTGAGTCACATGAATCTTCAACTTCAAGTGTGACAATGGGGCCCCATTTTTATCTCAGATTTATTGCCTCTGAATGATTTTAGATGCAAGCCGGGTTGGTCGTCTTTTGACACAGAGTTTGGGGTGATTAATCGGCTAAATGATAAGTGAGCTGGCCATCAGACAGTTGGTTGGAATGTCGGAAATTTTAATCTGAAGCATTTAGTCAGCTCTTTGAGCTGTTCTGCAGGTCAGTTTCCCAACATGGCTGCTGCCAAAAGATATGTTATGTATTGCAAGCTTGTTTAAATATTTCTGATATACTGCAGTTTTGAATGAAACTGTGCTGAGATCTAAAACTTACACAGCACACAGTTCATTTTCCACATCTGCAGCTTTGTATTTCAGTTGTTTTCCGTTAACTTTTATGTCAGTGCACATGGAGTCTCCACATCACTAAAATTCGGATCTGAACAGTGTTTTGTTTCTTAAATTCTGATACTGATGCTAATTATCAATATTCAAAGACCAAGTTTGGGAGCTGATTCTTGAGCTCCAGTGATAAACAAAAGGAGACCAGTAATATGTGAAAAACTGGTTTTGTGTTAGCTGTTTTTCTAGTATTGCACTTTGTAGATGGTTCCTACACACTCATCATGATGCATCTGATGTCACCGGTTGTCACCGACTTATAACCGCTTTCAAACTTTCCAGCTCAGATAATTAATGACAGTGGTGGTGACTCATGTATGGTTAGTTGCATCGTTTGTATGTTTGGATGCTTCAATTCAGACCGATTCATAGTTGAGCAAATAGACCGAAGCCCAAAACACCCTGTCACACAGAGATCCGCTGCACACACCTGTTGAATTTGGTTGTGGATCTGCAGGTTGCATTGACAGATATGCCAGATATGTTGAAAGTGTTTAGTGTGTGGACTTTGTGTGTAGATAATCATTAGACAAACATGCAAAATGTACTCGTTCATGGATTCCAATTATTCAAAATAAAATTTGAGGGATTTGGACATTCCAGGTGTTTCCTGGAAGACCCGGTTTTAAAACACAGGAGAAACCCGGCAGTAGCAGGAATGTTGGTATCCTTGACTGAACCATCAATGCATTGCTGCAGACCAAGCACACTTGTTCTTAATGGCATCCTCTAGCAGGACAATGTGCCCCTTCAGCAAAAAGTGCTCTGAAATTTGTTAAGCGTTCTCGAGATGCACCCTAACAAGCCGGATGACCCTGGAATCCCACAGTACCCAAAATATCTGCTGCCAGCATCCAAGTACCAGACACCACAGGACCCCAGAGGTTTTGTGTCTGTGCCTCAACAGGTCAGAGCTGTTTTGGCAGCACAAGAGGCACAAACAAAACAGTACGCATATGGTTTTAATGTTGAAGCTGATTGTCAATATTACTGAGGTTTGAATGCTGGAAAAAATATCCTGGAGGTTCTTTGTAAACAGAAGAATGTAATGTGAGTTACCTTAAGTCGTGAAATTATTAAAAATGCATTGTTCTGACCAAAATTAGAAAGGTCAAAGTGGGTTATTTGCTGCTTTTGGACACTTAACTTGTATTACAGATTTGCTACGATACAGTCTGTAAAGCCATGTCAGAGAGAAGTAGCACTGTTTTCAGTGCTGAACTTTCATAGTAATAAATTCACCTAAAACTGTTTGAACAAAGTAGCCAAGTAATAATCATGCCTTTGCTTTTAATTTGATACGGCTCTTGGCTTTTATCCCTGACTTATCAACTCTATCCAGTCTTGAAGGGTTGCTGCTAATACAGAGACAGTTTATGCTGTAATTTGCCTGTTGTACAGATCATATTCTACCCACTCAATGTGAATCCTAATTGTAACAGTAGCCTGCCAGAAATGAGAAAACCAGTTGAAGTTTCGTTGGTAATCAAAGTAGGGAGTTGTGGCCATTTCAGAGCATCATGGTTGTTTTGTTGGCTTGTTTACAGGAACACCAGAATGAATTTATTCCCGTTATCTCCTTGAATGCCAAAAAGTCATGGGGTTTCACAAGGCAGCCTGAGTACTGCAGCATTTATTTATGTTTTTTGGAAGCTTCTGAAGCCATGAGGCAATCCATCATACGAGTTTTATCTGCAGACAGAAGAGTTTGAGGTAAAACGGGTTTTTGTCAGGTCTCATCTCCCTCATTCTCCCTGCTGCTGGCTTCGCACACGAGGCCTATGCAAGCCCAAGCTTGGAAAGCAGACAAAAACTCGATAATGTGGCTTGGAGCGGTTGACACCGAGTCTATGCAAAAACAATCAGAGTCATTAGTGGGAGATAGTCAAAGCCATTCAGCTGCACCCCTTCCAAACAAACCCAGAGAACCTCCTCACTGAGTTCTTTCCTTACGGTCTTGTGCTGAGAGGTCAGACTCTGGCACATCACAGGCAGAGAGGAAGCATTTGCTCCTTTGAAAAGATGCTGTAATGTTAATCAGATGTGATTCAAATCATATGTGCAAATAAAATCTAAGTGGTTTGTTTTATCCCACTTACAGAATCTGGGCGTGGGTATCCACATACAGACAACAAAACCGAGCGCCTGAAAGTGCAGATAATCACAGGAAACAGTTTGAGAGTCAATTTGGTGTACTTTTCTACAACTGACTCACCAGATATTCAAGAAAAGCAGGTATTTTGTTACCGCGCCATTATTCTGTTCAACATGTTTTCTTTGATAAGCTGGTAAGATTTAACTTAGCTAAAATTAGACACTGCCCACTTGTTCTAAGCCAATACTAAAGTAAATATTACATATTGTTGTAGAAAATGCGACGGGACAGCTTATTAATAATACACAATGCAGTTCATTATCAACAAAACATTCCACATCCCAATAAAAGCGTGTACGGATAATAAATCCAGAGGATAATAAGGAGACAGAGGGAAGGCAAATAACAGGAAAAAGCTCAAACTTTGACCCTTCCAGGGGTTTTACACTTCTATAAATCCACCTCCCTAGAAATGTGACTAAATGTTGTGTTGATGCAGTCCGAAGTGACTGATTGGCCTGTACAGTATTGTTGTTTCCTCCTACGCATTTAAGGCTGCTTCTTTTTTCTGCAGACATTTTTCGGTCATGTGGAAATGAATGGATCAGTTTGAAGAGAAAAACCTCATGCAAGCCCAAGGGCTGGCAAGGGGGTTGCCCATTTAAGTGGGCTGCATCACACTTTAACCTTACATTCATGCAGCACTTTATTCTGTACTCTTTAAGTACTCTATCTAGCTCACATTCAGGTTAACCAGTTAAGCCAACATGCATGTCTGTAGCAGCAGTACGTTTTCCCCCTTTGACTTGTCATTGCTTGTTTTACCTCAGAGTAAGCAAACGCTGCTCTTTTTACATGATCACGATGGCTAAGAAGTGTTTACAAGAACAACCCCAGGTCGTTTGATCACTCAACAGTTCGGAGAAACAACCACCCCAACAATCACGTGTTCAGTAATTGTGTCTCTTCACTGGCTAATGTTTGACTATTTACAAGTAATTTTCCATTGATTCAACATAACATTAAGACTTCAAGATAAGAAGATCAAAAGGAAGGAAAATATTCTTCCGTCCCCGCATATCTTTTTTTTTGCACACAAACATATGCAGCATACGGACCTCAGAAGTCTAAAATATCACTAAAATTAATAGCAGTATTAACCAAGGCCCTGATGTACTACTGAAGATTATCGTTATTTCAAAAATAAGGTAATTAGCTGTACCCTCAGGGTCTGATCTAATTTTATATTAACTGTTTATTATATCATCAAAAGCAGCTGCTAAACCAACACGTCTTTTTAATAACTATTTCATCCCTGCTTTGCTCTTTCTCTTTCCAAAGTAGTCCAGCACGAACAAAAATGAAAAATGAATGCTCCGTAGCTGCTTTCCCCACTTTATTTGTCCAAGTTGAGGTTGATTTTCTTGCACTGACAGGCTGGTTAGGATGCAGGTATTGGCTGACTGAACATTGTGCCGTTTTGTTGTGGGCCACGCAAGTCTCATAATGCCACATGTGCTCGCTCTGACTCGGACTTCAGATCGGGCCATGGGAAAATATGGTTCCCCAGAGCTGGTTGATCTCAGCGGCTCTGTGTGTCATGGTGGTTTTAGAGGAAGGAATGTGTGATGTGTCCTACATGCAAATATTCAAGTCCACTGACAGTTTTCCAGCCTCGGAAAGCTTCTCTGTAATCATCCTGCTCAGATTCTTCTCTCTACTTTTATATGTTAAGCGTACTAGTCATTACATTTATTATTATGATCATTCTGTATCTGTATGCTTGAACCCTAATTTACTGTTGACGCATACATAACATACAATTAAAACATACTACATATATATGTATGTATATATGTATATATATATATATATATATATATATATATATATATATATATATATATATATATAATTTTGAAAGTCATTGCCAATCAACAACAACCAGAGGCTGTGGCTCCGGAGGAAGAGCGGGTCATCTACTAATTGGAAGGTTGATCCCCAGCTCTTTCACACTGAGAATGAAACGTCAAAGTACCCTCGGGCTAGGAACCAAACCCCAAGTTGCCCTTGATGCATCCATAGCAGTGTGTGTGTGTGTGTGTGTGTGTGTGTGTGTGTGTGTGTGTGTGTGTGTGTGAATGATGGACAAGGTGCTTAGGTGTAGAAAACTACTTTAACATAACGCTAGCGGCCATGCTGAGACAGTAGGCTACTTAGCTGCTCACTAACCCTTTGAAATGCTTCTTTAAATTGCATGAATTTAATTTGTCCTCATTTTTTGAGATCACCATGACTTAAAATAACTAAGTGAACACATAAAAAAGGGGTATATCAATCACAGCTGCCTTCAAAGAGAAATAGGAGGTGGACCTAAACTGACTGGTTAAGTCAGTGTTATCATTCATCAGTGAGTCAATACGTGTGTAATGTAAGTGACAGGTTTTATTTTAAGACTACTTTTAGCTCCACAGTCAATTCCTCTGTGTATTGGACCAACAAGCAACCTGAGCACCAAAGCCTGCTGACGACGTCCCCCCCCCCCCCCACACACACACACACACACACACACACACACACACAACCAGGCCAATCAGAAGTCAGGGTACAAGGCCTCATCCTGTTACAACTCCTGCCAACAAGAGAGCCAATTCATGCTGGCACCATCAAAGAGAAGCACGGCAGCAGGTGAGAGTATTAACATTCTTCAGTTAGAACATGAGGATGTGTTTACTCTCCTCTCCATGTCTAACGACAGCATCTGGAAACCAAACATCCACTAAAACAAACTGCTCTTCCTATTTCTGTTCTCTTAATTCTCACGTAATTGAGATAGTGACATTTGACAAAGGTTTAAAAACAGGCATGTACAGTTATTTTCATTATTTCACAACTAGTCAGTGACTTTTAACAGGCATGCAACATGTTTATTTTTCAGCGTATAGCATTTTTCGTTTAACAACCTGGATTAAATTTGAGAATCACGCAGATGATTGTGTGATATTATGTTACTCAAAGAAACATGTTGGATGTTAAATGTTAAATGTACCTAAGCAATATATAAAATGTATTCTGCACACAAGAAGACAAAAGGGTAAAGATACATCTTTGCATATTTTAGGATTTAGCTTCTGTTCTGCTGTAGTCAGACTCAGTTTTGTTTAATCGCTAGCATGCTGAATAGCCTGATGCCAAGCAGCAACCCCGCTGATTCAGAAGCTGAGTCAATCACACTTGATCCCTGTGTTAAAATACCTAGTTTTACGGCAGAAATAAAGTTTAGAGCTGGTACAAAAACTTTTTTGTTTCTATGGCCAATTTCACCATTCATGGCATCTATATGGGTGTAAAAAGTTGGCTGTGAGTGACAGTGGTTGAAGAACAGCTCTGTTATAAAGTTTATGGTACCAGTAAGACAATGAAACATGATGCCAGAAATTCTGTAAGATCCATGAACTTAAACACTAAGGTGCCAAACCTTTAATAAACTAAATTTCACGGACTCTGGAAAGTTATGGTGGAAATAAAAATTTATAATATTTAGTTGTCATAATCTCCATAATCCCATGCAATCCCTCCAGCTAAGTCAGGATCTGCTCCAGGATCTCCTGAGCTGGATGTTTCTGGAAAACCTCACGAGGGATGCTGTCCAGAATCAACTATGATTAGATGCCTGAACCACCTCAACTGACTCCGTAGCATAAACAAACAGAATATAGTGGACTTATATTTCATTATATTGCACACTGTGGCAAAAAAGGGGCCAGGTCCACTTACTGCATTGGCAGTCTGGCATGTGTTTTTTAGCGCTGTGTCATTAACCGAATTGTTAGATGCGTACAAAATTTGCCAATTTGATATCATTAGCTAAACGTATACAGCACTAAAAGCTGTTGAGAAATATCACTGCTGAAACAGTGACTTGTATTTCCATCTATAGCTACATCAACAGAACTGGCCAGACGTGGGGTTAAATAATAATACCACTAAAAACATGACACGTATTAGCTTTACGCTGCACCTCCTTAAATTCTATGTGGGAACATAAATCCAACCTAAAGAGAAATACTTTTTCTTCTTGCCCATCAGCCTTGTTACTTTTTAAAGGTTCTTTGGAGAAACTGGGATTACAGCTTTGCAGGATATCAGCAGGTTGTAACCATCCAGTGTCTGTGTGCAGTATAGCTGCAACACAATGCTGTCCAACCTGTCATTGTGAGTTGTGTTTATTTGAGGGTCCTATACCACATCCGTGTCCATTCTGCTTGACCTGCACCCACTACTTACTTGACAGCTTAAATCCCTTCATAAATTGGGGTTAGGAAATTAGAGGGCAAACTTCATTGTTTGCCAATTAAACAAACAGAATTAATGAGATGCAGCAATGATTTACACAGCTGCTATGTTTTAAACGTTATTAATCCCACTTTTAGCTGCAGGAGAATTGCCTCTAATATTCCCAGCGAGAGAAGCTTGTTGACACATCAGTCTGAGGGACAGACAGCAATGTCCCTAATGTGGGATAGAGAGCTATAATGTGGGACTGACAGCATTCCAGTGTCTGCAATTAAGGCTCATCTCTTTGGCCACAAAATACAAGATGGATAAGCAACAACTGTTTCTATGCGCATGTCATGGTGTAAAGGCGAGTTTGTCAAGCACATGAAGAAGTAAAAGTTTCTGGTTCTCATGAAAAACACACTTCTTTTTATTTTTAATAACTATAGTGGGCTTGTGCATGTGAGATTACCCTGAATGGAAATGACTATGACTAATATATATATATATATATATATATATATATATATATATAAAAATCTGAGAAAAAAGTCAGAATTCTGACTTTAATCTCAGAATTCTGGAAAAGAAGAAAAAAAAAGACGCGCCCACTTTTTTTCCCCAGTGGCCCTAATCCTCTTCCGGATACGTGACATTTTTGGAGAATTAATTTCTTCAGCTTTGAAATTAATACGGCAAACTTGTTAACAAAAAGCACCCTAGTTAAAGGTCCGGCAGTTACAGAGGAACATTATTAATCACTTAGATTTGTGTTTCTGGCCATGTTTTGATTTTAATTTATAGCTTTATTTGCGCTCTCCACCCGCTCCTGTTGTAAACCTGGACAAGGCTATACTGATCACCAGCTTCATTTGATGTGGAGCATGTAATGGTTACAACATAGCAAAAATAGAATAGTATTGCAACAATGGTGAAAGAGGAAAAAAAGTAACTGGTTGCCAAGTGACTGCAGTCAATTTCTTAAAAATTATGTATTTATTAATTTATTTCCTGTTAGTGACCAATTGCAAGCAGTTATAACATCCTCATCCTCGGGGCAATCACCTTCTGGTTCTGAATTTCTGTTTCAAAGGGGTTTTTGGGGCTGTGAGATACTGAACAGCAAGTTGCTCTGTCATCAAACTGTGAATGTTATATAGAAAGCATATAGGTGTAGAAAAAAAGAGCTTTTATGAGTGAATGTTGTATAAAGTCCTTTGAGTGCTCAAGTAGAGCAGAATAGCACTATGTAAGAACCACTACCAAATCTATGAGGTTCTGGCTGGACTAGACTGGATTGTAAATTTTATTTATGTACACTGAAAAAAATGCAATAGGGTGGTTGTTGAATTTGCGTAGAATTACTTCATATATCCAGCATGACTAATTTAAATTTCACATCTAAACATATTTTTGTCTTTTAATTTTCACATATTCTTTAAGAATATTCATTCTTTTAGAACAAATCATGTTGAAGAGAAACAAGTTAGTCGTGTTTTATCCTCAAGCTCCGCCCCCTGGAAAGGAAAAATCGGCTGCACTGTCCGCCATTTTTGTCTCTCGCTTTGGAAAATCTACTACCATCTGGAGTTTTACACTTGAAGGTAAATAGGATTTTAAAGCTAACACACCAGTGAGAAAGAGTGTAGACCCTTTATATATGTGGACTTTTACTGGGGTGTTGTCATTTTACAGGTATGTGGGCTGTTTATCGAAAACCATGAAAGGCCAATGTTAGCTAGCTCCAGTTTGCTAATGGTAACCGAAATTATGCGATAAGCAAATTAGTAATTAACATATATAATGTGAGTTAATATTGTTTGTATATTCTTTCAGTCTAAATTACCAGACTATTACAAACTTGCATCGGTGTCTGTAGTAAGTGGTGGTACCTGCAGTGTCTTAACCATTAAACAAGCTAATGTAGGGCTGGGATATGACTAGTTTGTTGAAACATGTCTGCTGCCAATGTGACTGCTCACACACGGTAACATTACCAGCACATAGCCACAGCCGCTAAAAACATGCTGAAAGGTCAATCTAGCTTCTGTAGTCAGCAGCTGGAAGACTCAACACAGACCCAAGATTCAGTGTAACGGTTATCTAAATGCTGTGTGTCCTGTTTGTAAGCCCAGAAAAAGAAATTAAATAAAATGACGACCTTGAGCTTCAAGCTAATGTAAGCGTAATGCTATAGCATAAAGCAACTAATGCAATGATGACGTTGTTAAATTAGTAAAAATACAGTAAATATATCCAACATGAATCAGTTATATTTTTGGTCTAAACATAATTAAGTCTCACGCCTTTCACTTGTTTTAGAAGGATGTTCAGTCTTTTAAAACCAGTCATATCAAAATAACAGAAAATAGTTACGTTTTCTGTTGAAACTCCACCCCCCAGGGCGTGTTCTGCGAGGGAAAATTCACTGTGGCGGTCCGCCATTTTTTGTCGTTGCTTCGTTTACGTTTGGTGCTGAGCTTTACTTTGTCGAGGTAAACTGAAAACTACATGTTTGAGAGGAAACGAAGAGAACATCCATTAGATGGGGAAGTTTTTCTCATGAATTGCTGTTGAGCAACAAAATGGAAAAAACAAGTCATTCCTTAAGTTAACTAACGATAATGCTAGCTTAAGCTGCGGGACAATATTATGTGCATTAGCTTTTTTTCAGTGTGTGCCCAGTCACATCCGCTTGTTTTTTCTCAGTGAATACAGACTAACAAACTCGTGTCCATTTAGTTAACTGGTTGTACCTAAAATGTTTTAGTTAAACAGTTAAATAAGCTAGTTTGCCATGGGGTGGGCTCTGTTGGGGGGGGGGTGAAGATTTGCATATGTTATCTCACATTCTGTAAGGTAAATTTTCTGGAAAGGTCAAATTAACTAATTTAACTAAGTATTAATGAAAGACCTTGATGTGTATATGACAATAATAGATGTAGTTTCTGGGTCATTTGGCAGAACTGCAAAATGGCCAGAAGGAGGCAACTGCTGTGGTTGCAAACAGGCTTTGGGTGGTATGGAAGTAAGGGCAACTATGGAACTGCTCAGCAACATGGGACCCATAGCTAATAAATAGTAATATGACAAAAAATAACAACTTTGTGTGGATGTAACCTTGTGAGATTTGAGATTTTGACAGCATTTTTATGTGACAACTTCTCTTTTTAGATAAATGCAGAGTTTAAGCGCATTACCACCATGCCACTGCAGTCCAGATTACTCTCGCAGATAGATGTGCTATCTGACAAACTCATAAAGGTCTTCAAAAGGCGAGGAGGACAAATAGGAAGAAGACTGCAGAACATTCTGGAGCCCACGGCCCAGGTAAGAAAAAAATAATTTGTGTATACACTCTAGGGAAAATAATAATTTTAACAAAATGCTGCTTGTCACTCTATGCCAGGAGTATGTTGAAAATCACCTGGGATTTTCACAATTTACCATGGGTGCGTTTTTTTTTTTTTTTCTTCTTTTACCTGCATTAGAACTATGTGTGGAGTTCATAGTTGAACACCTCTCTATGCTCTGACAGTATTCTGCTTCTTTGCATGGAGATTTCACTTCATGCATTACCTTTTTAAGCATTCTGAGGACTCAAATCACATGCTGTAATGAATCCATTTTTGTTCACCTAATGTGTTAATGTTAACATTTTTTGGAATAGTGACACAGATTGAAAAAAGATTTGGTATAATGTTCTTTGACCAGTGTTCTGTTTAATTAAATTTTGGAATTCTGCATTTTCTAGGCCACAGATGAAGCCATTATCCAACGATCTAATAAGGAAACAACCATGGGAATTTACATCATAAAGTCAAGAGATGCCAATGGCAGCCCTGAGGACATCGGGATAGTCCTTGAAGGCCAGAGAGTCTGGCAGGATTTGGATAACTATACCCTAGCAGCTGCAATGCTGTTTGGACTAATGTACACTTTGAACCTCACCTACCCACTGGAAAAGTATACCTTCGAGGTATTATAGAAACTGGTTATGGAGCTCAAAAGGAACAGCCTTTCAAAGAAGGCCCAGGTTCTCAGGACCAGACTGTACGATTGAACAGTTTTCCAGTTATGATGTGGGAACAACATGTTTACCTCTTCGAATATATACCATCCTTTCTTTTAAGCCAGCACTGGTAAAGTTGCAGTACATAGTGAAACTTATTTTTCTGGCACTTTTCAACTTGGGGCCTTTATTACTGCAGTTTTCACTTTTCAAGCCATGGCTCTTTTAAAAAAAAATTCAAACTTTGAATGTCCATTTTTCTCAATGGAAATGGTGCCTTGCACCAATTTCACCAATTTGCAATTTTGTTCCCAAGGTGCACCACTACAAACAGATTGCATCGTCTAGTATTAGTGATTGTGATGTTTAGTGATAGAAGCAAGCCAATACTAATCAGTTTAGGTCTCTTGGTTGTGTGCCTGTGGGTTATAATGTTATTTTAAGTCTCTTCTTTGTGTCATTTTAATAATTACACCCCTGTTGCCATATTACCTTATGGCTCTTACATTTAAAAAACTATTTTTTACATAAGCGCGATGTCATAAGGCCCCACAATGTTGAATTCAGGTTCCAGCAGATAACTTTGAGGAATGTTGTGGAATGTTTTTCAAGAGATGCATTGTAGAAATATGACTCATGTATATTTTGGAAGCCTGAATTGAAAGTCCATTTTTACAACTGTGTAGTATTTTCAAAAATACAGGTCATTGTTCAAAAATGTTTTGCTTATTTCTTTGATTGAGAGAAAGTGTACAGTACATACAGTAAGATCAGCCTTAATTTAGTTTTATTTATTGAACACTCAATTATATATTAGATTATATATTATATATTAGAAATTTGTTATAAAATAAAATAAGCTTACCATAAAATTGTCTTGTCAATATAACACATAGTAGTCCAATACAATTAACACAAAAAGTTCATGTCTGATAAACAAGTGGTTTCTATAAATATTTGACCGGAATGAAAAACATAACAACAACATAAAAAAGTCATGTTCGTGTTACCAGAAAAATGTGTGCAGGTATAACATAAAAAACTAAGGTTAACCAAACATAACTTAATTTCGTGCAACCGCTTACAATAATTTTTTTATGTTTATCCCACTGATTATTTTTTTCAGTGTAGAGTGCAAAACATTTGTGATTTTTCACAGTTTTTTGACAGTTTATTTCCATATTATAACAGATTCCATGTACTTGCCAACTTGACCCCTTTCATTTGTAAACCGATGGCACACTGTGCGCATCTTATTGCTCTTTGATCGCTGTCTTAACACATCAAAGTCACTTTGAAGATGGCGACTGACTGAGTGTGGTCACAGACCTAGTCAAAGCAACCATTTCAAAGGTCACAAGTCATCACAAGTTTATTGCACAGGGTCACAATTTTATTTGCGCTGTGGTCTCCACCTGCTGTTTTGCCCCGTGTGGATTTGCATCACTCTTTCGAAGCAAAAAATAGCCCATTACATCAAAATGTTACTCTATTAGAAACAGAAAAGTTACAAATTGGATCATAGCAATAAGCTAAACTCACCAATGGCTAATTAAAAAAATAAAGTATATCAGATGCTATATTAAAGTCAGGCTTATATTCCTAAAACAGATACTTGAGTTAACAAAAACAACATCAGCTAATCCAAAAAAACAAAAAACCCAAAACAAAAGGAAATGAATTCAATTCAGTTATAGCGCTAAATCAGAACAGCAGTTGCCTCAAGGTGCTTTATATTGTAACATCTGTAACAACAATACATGAATACAAGAATAAATGACTGAAAAATACTAAACATGGCTTCAAATGTAATACCAAATGCACGTTGTACTTTCCACCCCTTATAAAAGTTGCAAATAAATACTCTCCTACCTTTAGCAGACCTCTAACCTTTATTGTCTGTCAGCAGTTGTCAGTTTCTGGCCTGCATGAAAACCATTTTGGAAACATTTTTATATGTTAAGAGTAGGTGGACAGTGGACATGAATGTTTTTTCCAGGGGAAGAAAATGTTAAGCCCCGTGTGTTGCTACTGCGTATTTGGCCAAAACATCTGTGATAGCAAGACATGTAGGCCATGGCTGCTGGGAGGCCTGCGGCCCAGAGGATGTGTGGTATTATGAGGACCTTCCATCTAAAGCAGAGTTGCGACTATTGTTGACAAGCATCATTAATGTCCCACTCGTCGTTCCCACGCAATGCTCTGCGCTGTTCCCTGCAATGTTCTTTGCAATGCATACTTCAGCCCATATAACAGAGTGCAACTCATGATGGAAATCAGCTATAAAGGCATTAAAGTTCTGGGTATTTACAATCGGTTTAATGAAAATATGCTTCAGTACAACTTCAGGGCCAGTATAAATATGACATGGGTGTATCTGAGGCTTTGTTCGGGGTTATTGTGATCAGATGTCTGTGAAAAGGACCGTTGTTCTCCATGAAAAGAAACATTTGGAAATCTTCAGGTAGCAGATGAGTGAGGGAGTGACTGGAATTTGTAGTTAATGTTGAAGATACTTGTCAGATTTGTTTAAAGACCTCATGTACAGAATCTTTTACAGAGTGAAACCCCTGGAGATGTCAGCTGTTTCTCAAAACACTGCCAAGAAAAGCTCACAATATGGAAAATTAGCTATTCTGTTATCCTGCTTTGTTTTAAGGAGAGTCATTTTTTTCATGTTTGCAGATATTTCTTATAGATAAAATTTAACACCGTACTCTGTAACATAAGTAAACTGATTTGACATCTTGAATCAACTACAGTGAAACTGAAAGAAAGTTACCAGTTAGATGGTTGGACAGGTTGTCATGAACATTTTAAGCAGCCTCTTTTGCACGTGACTCTAAATCATGCATTAAGATTTTCCTCCTCCATGTCACACTCACAGATGTATTAAAATTAAATTTTAAAGTTTGATATTCCTTCATATGAATAGTTAATTTCAATAATTTTGAGGTCTTAAGATTTTACAAAGGCAGTTATTAGGACATAAAGAATCGTGTATGTCAAGGTTCGATTTCTGTGCCGCAGCAATCATCAAAACTGTTTAAATGCACGTTTCAACCTCTTGCGTACATTTTTTTTTTAATTGTTGAGAATTACATCCTCGGTGTTGGAGTTCATCACCGCTCCATCAGACCTTCACTTTCCTTTCAGAACCATTTTAATGTCCCTTTTCCACCACCCAGTCCTGTTTAGGCTGGCACCAGACATACACCGGGACATGAATTTTTATTAGGAAATTCTGTCCAACTGAACATCAATGTGGTTTGAAGACCTATAGGCTAATTAACTGGCAGTTTTGCTTCTCTGTAATGAATTCCCTTTGGACAGCACTGTGATCTGATTTTGTTTGATAGAACTCAGCTCTACCAATTTTCATCTAAGACATGCCTGCAGAGGTCTTTCATACATATATGCTTTTATGAAGGTGATCACTAAGAACTGTGATAAATATATGTAGAATAATGCAAAAATACAACTCAATATCAGTAACAGGGAAATTCTGGAGATTGTAAATAGTGCATATAGACTTCAAGAACTAGAAGTCCTTTCCCAACCAAGAGAAAATCGCCACTCGCTAGTTTTTGAAATTAGGAATAATTGCTACAAGCTGCTTTTGTTCCTAGCGTAATCAGACTAAATAGATAGGTGGAAACTTTAAAAGTTGCTTTTTGTTGTTTTTTTTCTTGTGCTTATTTTTTTTTAATCCAAATTCCCGTAACTTCTTCCTCAGACTAAGATTTGGTTTACCGACAGTCACTTTTGTAATACTCAGTCTTGGAGTATTAAAGTAGTTAAATTCAGACAAAATAGCAAAAAGTGTACTGAATTGCTTGAGTTACCATCCAAATACACTCCCCATCCACTTATATAGTTACAACTTGCTAGCACCAGTTTGGACCCTTTTTTGTCTTCGGATCTGACTCAGTTTGTTGTGGGTTAGATTCAACGAGGTACTGAAAATACTGCTCTCAGATTTTGGTGTTGATGCAGTTTGTTGGCTGCACATCCATGATGTGAATCTCCCGTTCAACCACATTTGTATAGAGTGAAAGAAACCAGCTGAGTGACCAAAAATGGGTACCATGTGGTCATAAAGGGATGGGCATGGGCCCTAACAATAGTCGGGCATTCAAACCATACTCAGTTAATATTTAAGGGCCCCACCACCCTGAACTGTTGATGTAAGTGAGGATGGCTCCATGGTTTCAAGTTGTTTAGCCAAATTCTGATCCTACTGAAAAAAATGTTCCTGCAGAAATTGAGACTCAAAGACTAGTGACTGTTTTTCCAATCTTTCATTGTCCAGTTTTGATGAGCCTGTGCAAAATGTAGTTTGGGTTTCCTGTTGACAGCTAACAGAAGTCTCACTTGATGTGCATTCAGAGATGATCTTCTGCATACCTTGGTTGTGGTTATAGGAGGCATTTTTGCCCAGAGAGTTGTTGCTCACTGGATAGCTTCTCATTTGGGACCATTCTTTATAAATCCCTTTAATGGTTATGTGGGAAAATCCCAGTGATCAGCAGTTTCTAAAATACTGAGACCATAATTACCATTATGTCTGCATGCATAAATGCACCAAGCTGCAACCATAAGATATTTGGGTTAACAAGTACTTGGACAAATGTGCCTAATGTTGTGTCTGGTGAGTGTATAAATATTGCTGAATCACAATTTGATTCCGTGTAGTTCACCACTCCCTACCACTGCAGACACCCATATTATCAACTGTCAGTGCACATCTTGCATCGCAGCTCTATCAGTGGTGATGACTCACAGAAAGGAGAATGTCTCAGATGAAACAAAACAGCCTGCGGGAGATGATCCCATCCCCTATGAATTTGCACAAAACCTCTTAATGAGTGAATGAGTCAATTGTTCTTGACAATGACAATAAATAAATAAATACTAAATACTAAATTTGCATAATTGAAATTATGCTGCTTGCAGAGTACATACGTGGCATGAGACGTGGAGCGCAGCACTTTTGGGATGAGGTGGCAAGGAGCTCACCCCCCACATTTCATATGATTAATTTTCAGTCATGTGTTGCTGATCATCTGAATTTTTCCACAGTACTGCAAAGACGAATTGTACCATGACTCAGATCTGCATGCAGCTGCATGATCAAACACATCAAGGAGAAAAAGGGGGGAATAAATGGCAAACTTAGAGGAATAGGTGACTTTCAGGATACCCAGCAGAGAGGCTGCAGCCACAAAGAATTACAGCCAGATCCCTTCATAATGGAAATTCTAAATTTCAGAGGAGTGAAGTTTGTGTCCAGATTTCCACTGATGCAGTTGTGACCCCAAAGCATGTAATGAGTCAGGAGAGAGGCTTGCTCAGATGTGTTATGGTCTACCGGCAGCTTCCAAGGCGAAAAAGTGTAACGTGGTTTCCTGGAACACAAGCTGCACCAACAAAGGATGGGCTTAATCCAGAGGTCAGTTTGTAATTAAAGAAATAGTTTCACAGTTTGGCAATAAGCTTATTTTCTTTCAGGCTCAAAGTTGGAGGGGAGGATCAATACCAGTCTTTAGGAAGTGTTGGCTGGTTGCCTGACTTCCTCATCGAGGACAGAAATCAACAGAGTCTCTGTCCCCAGTTAAGAAATAGTTCCACATCACAATGTGCCACTGAGTTTTAAATAGAGATTGTTACCTTTGGTCAGGCTAGTTGCTTTCTTCATTTTCCAGTTTTTTTTTGCTAAGGCTTGATCATGATGATAGAAAATGACTTTTTTTTTTTTTTTTAATTTTTTAGATTATTATTGTAATGGTTATTTGTCATACATGGACTTGCACAAACATATAATTATAAATTAGAGACTTTCTGACAAGTGTATGGACACTTTGGTAATACACAGGCAGGCAGCCTGCCAGCTAAACACAAGTCAAAATATGAAATCTGCCTAAGATCTCTGACTGCCAAAAACATCTGTAGTATAAAGATGAAGGACAGATACGGTGATCATTAAACCTTCGGCCTGATGTCTGACTTGCAGGCTTTGCTGACTGTGTGTCAAGTTTTTTCTCATGCATCTCGTCTAGATTGTAACAGATTAAAACATTTCATTCTGTCTCAGCCACCATAGGATATGATAAATCACTGTTGCACTTTGATCTAAGACAAACGTGTCTAGTTGACATTGTTAAAAGGGGGAACCCTACGCATCCAGGTGCACTGCAAATGTGAAAACTACTGGATATGGGAAAAATGTGCACTGGGAACTGAAATCTGCAGATCAGCAACAATCAGATTTATTAGGCGTAAAAGAAAATGGACAAACTGGCAGTGCTCGGATAGAAATTAGACAACTTTGTCACACATCTGCATTTCCCCCATAAAGCAAGAAAGGACACCATTTCTTGTGATGGTAATGAGGGAAATCATTATTTCTGTCAAAGAATCTGCTGCAGGCCCTGAAAGCAAAAGGGTCAGAGTTACATAGAAGGCAGATTCCAAATGGTCACAACCAAAATGTGAATAAAACCTGATGCTTTGATACCGCTGAGGAAAAATTGTTGGGCTTTCTTTCCTTTTTTCTCACTGGAAAGTTTCAGCTCGCTAAGCTTAAGTGGATACTTTGAAAAGGGTAGCTTACATTATAAAAAGTTCAACTAAGCCTAAAGTTGCATATTTAATCAGAATAATGACGATGGATTTTGCTACAAATCACTTCCACTGAACATTAAAGAAAAATATCTGAAATTTAGCAGGTAAAGCCAACATGTCATGCATTCATGCTAGTACATATTAGCATAGTTCACAGCTGATAATAGGTGTGTATTTTAGACTTTGTTTGCTATTGGCCATTTTATCTCACGTGTTTTTCTGGCCTTCCTCCAAAAGAAAAGAAAAAATGGATGTTGTGTTAAAGTCCCTCTGGTTGCAAAAAGACTGTATAGAAGTATATACGGTAAGAAAGCAATCCTGCTGCTCTGACATTAGCAAAGACTGAGTTTATCATCTAATCATTATTTTTTCAATATTATTTTACACAGAATGAGCCTTTCACTGGAGCGTTTCCAAGCTCTAAGTTCCTGAAAGAGGGTTAATGCAAACTCTGAGTTAGTCAGTTAGAGGTAATAGGCGCTGTGAACCTAATCTGCTTGCTAGCAGGTTTTTTTGTACTAACTGTGTATCTCGCTGACTCCGCCCTCATACTGCTGAGCCTGTGGCAAAGTTGGACGTGTCGATTTAAAAACACAATTAATTAGCAACTCGTTACATCGTGAGAGGATTATGAGACCCCGATTAGAAGTTTTTTCATTCCCAGATGGGAACCTTATCTGGGAACATTGGTTACCGTTTCTCTTCACAACATTGTTGTTATTTCAGTTATACATTCAAGACTACCAAGACTATGTGAAGTACCCCCTGAAAGTTAACTAGACTATATGAATGCAGCATACTGGACAATCCCTACCGCGACCATCACTGAAACCAACCAGCTGATCTACACCACGGAAACAGTGACACTTGCCTACAATGAACAGCCACACGGAGTAGTACCCTACGTAAAGAAGGAGACTAGAGCCCAAGATCAAGGAGACATGGAGGGAACTGCAGAAAGATATGATGAAGAAAGGGGCACAACATCTGAGATCTCTGTCCAGCAGAACAAAGTTGTAGGAGCAGCATAGACTGTGTGAAGAACCATCAAGATCCCAGGCTTGAAGGAAAAAGATAATAAAAAGAAAGGATAAAGTGAGGAATAGTGTAAGTTTTATAATTGGGACAATTTACGACAGGTTTCTGACTTCATACCATAAACATGAACCTCTTAAGAAAACTTGACAACTTGTTGTTTAATTATACTTTTAACTTTAAAAGTGTTACACATGCAAATTTTGAGATACTGGAAATTTACACAGCTGGAAATGTGTCTGGATCTGTCTGGATACTGGAAACTTACACGTATTCATGTGGCTCTTCACTTAGCAATAGAGGGGAGTTACAACCACAGAAAAGTCTCCAACAATAACTTTTAAATCCCTGGTTTAATTACTTCTCTTTCAAATCATAGCTGAACCTCACAAAGTTATGAACCAACTTGTCAAAAATCCATGAAATTCTGTTCTTGTTTGAGCTAAACTCAAGTGCCCTCACACACACACACACACACACTCCTGTATGTAGGAGGAAGGGCTCTGAATTACCATCCAACAAAATATACAAAAATTCTGTACATTCGCGAATTGATTTCTGAAATCTTTGGGGTCTTTCAGTCAGTACATCTCTCCTCCTTAATGTAAAATTCATTTTTGGAGTGTTTCTTATGCGGCTCCTGCGATTGATAGCAGCTGTTCAGCAATTCATACCATATGTGAGGAGTTTTGTGTAAATATTGTACCACGGGAAGCCTGCTTTACATTTCAATTACTACATTTATACAGTCAGCAAACATGATACCCAGGAAAAATGGCAGAAACCTGACTCTGACTGCCATGAGCGCAATTCATCAGGAATATTTCATCAGATGTTGCCGTGTTGGAGGTCACCACAGTGCCCTGGCACACTTTCAAACAATGAATGGCTATGATTCTGCTCAATGTCCTGCTTCATGTGAGTTCCTCCGCAGACATGGGAGGCTGATGAATTAGATTATTATAGGAAAATCTAGAGGTATGTGTAGCAGAGATAAATATTTCAGTCGATGTACAAAAATGTTTATATGTACTCACTTTTGTTTAAGTCTTTGTCATGGCTAACAGAGTCAAGAAGGACTTGAATGTTATCGGATTTTGCTTCGGAATATAATTCAAGTATTTTTAATTTATCTCTCTTCATTTATATATAGCTTCTATGCACGTGAAACTCACTACTTCCCTGCAGCTTGTGCTAAAACATAACTCATGCCACATTGACTCATGCCCAGCGAATTACAAGCCAGAGTACTCTGAAACACCAGAGCACCTCGAGACATTTGGTGTTCAAATGACTGAGTTTCTTGGAGAGCATTAACTGGATCTACAGTATGCGTTGTGATTCTTGGTTTTGGCTGTTCTTTGCACAAGCTGCCATTTTAAAAACATGCTTTTGTTGTAACTTAGCCTCTTGTTTTTTTAAGAACTGTGTAGTGCTGTAAGAGCTGTGGCAGCAAAACATCAATGACATCATCCTTCAGTTGGTGATAGGTCTGGACTGCTGGCAGGCCAGTGCTGCATCCTGGAGCGTATCTGAGCTACCATAGGGCCAAAGGCAAGGCACACCCTGGACAGGTCACCAATCTGATGCAGTCCATAATCTGTAAATGAAGTTATTTGCTTTTTTTGGGTAGATTGATGAACTTCTGCCCATCTTTATTTCGGAGAAACTCTGCCTTTCAAAGATGCTCTTTTTATACCCAGTTGTGGTACTGTGCTGTGTTGCCATCAAATTAAAAACACGCTATGTCATGAAATGGTAAAATGTCTAGAATGATTTAACAATTGGTATACATGTTCTACTGTGAATAAAATCAGGTTTTATAAGATTTGCAACAGAGACCATTCAGTTTTACTTACATTGTATTCAGTGTCAACTTTTTTTTGGACTTGGGGTTGATAAAGGCGGTACTCAATGCACATTTCATGAAGTTGTGGTACTTTGGAACAAAAAAAGCAACATTTTAACTCTTTGTCCATAAATGTACATTAGATCGAGATGGAAAATTATTTTGTAATAAGATACTGGAGCTGTTAAAATAATTTGGGTGGAATATACTGTCTCCCTCTTAAAGTCTAACCAGAGCAGTGAAGGGAAGCCATGTGCACTGCAGCACGACTCTAACATAAACTCCACAGCTCATATCACTTATCAGCTCATTGGTAGGAGCATGTTCCTCCACAGGGGTTGCCCACGTTTTTGTGCAGCCCAGACAATGCTTCCTTGTTGAGCTGCTCGTGCCTGTCAAAATGACTGAAAGCTTTATGAACGCAATCATAATATTTTTAAGTTGCTTTGCAGAAATGTCGTTTTGGCCCTCTTTCAACTTGTGTGGCATAGTTGCCTTTTTTTCATTGCTGTGGAGCTGCTCACTGGTATGGGAAGCCCTTTGGTTGCCTGCGGAGAACATACTGTATCTGCCTGGGTCACAGTGAGGCTGCACTCAGGTCTGGGATATTTTCTGAGGCCACTGGTGATGCAGGGGATAAACATAAAGTTTTTCAAGGCAAAGAAATCTCAAAGCAAGGCTGAAATTTCCATAAAAGCAATAAATTGCAACAGCAAAACAGAGGAATTCCATTATTAATATGTCCACATGCTGGCTTTGGTGCCCATGTTAAATGATTTGTTGTAATGGGATAAACATGACTCGGTGCTGTTTTATGCACAAGACTTGATTCAGAAACAGTCTGTTGTCGTGAACCTCTCAGTAAAGGTTAGCCTGTCTTGCTCGCAGCTTTGACTGATACACCTGCAACTTTATGACCAGCAGACGGATACCGTTTAAAATGCGTATCACTCAGGTTTTGTGTTGTTTTTGTGTTGTTTCCTGAGAGGATTGTGTGTGTCAAAAACGTCAAGAAAAACATGTTTTCATCTCGCAGTTTTGATGGATTAGCTGCACAACGTGTTGCTCTAGTAAGCCATAAAACATACTGTAATGTATTACCACATCCAAAATAAAACACCTGCAACATCTTTTTTTCTGTACTTGCAACATTATTCATATGTGGAAAAAAAGCTCTTATCTGAAGTTGTTGTGTTTTTTAACCTCTCCCTTGAATATAAAACATCCATGGCTGATTATGTGTTGAATGTATTTCAGGGCTTTGAGGCCAGACCACCTCTGAATGATTTCAAACAGCCGGTCTTTTTTAAAATTTTATTTTTACATCCATGAAGCCATCAAGTTCTGTGAGGCTGCATGGCTTTCTCCTGTCGACAGCAAATTCATATTTTGCCTTGTGGATCCTTTGTAGCGATAACGTCAACTCCTCCATTCTGCTATGGGTTTGAGAACTTAACTAGAATCACAGAGGTTTGAAACAGATGATAAAGGGAATGAAGAACAATAAGTTTTGGATCCTTATCAGATTTGCAAGTCAGGGATAGTCCCAGTCCTTCCAAAAGGTGTGTGGGGTACTTCTGGCTCAGTTTTTATTCTAGATGCACAAAAATGTCCACTTCAATAGTCAGGATTTTTTTTTGTTCATATCTGAACTGACAGATATGAAAGTTTGAAAACAAAGTTTACTTTGTACGCTGGTGGAGATGTAGGAAAAGTCGAACACTGGACTTTCACCCAGGAGACCTGGATTGTGCCAGTGTGTATTTTTTATGTTCAATTGTCAGTGAATTAGATTCATATAATACCAGAGCAACTTGTTTACATTTAGAAAGCATCATGGAATTAACAAAAATATGGTCTTTAACATAATTTATAATATGCCAAAAAGTCTTGCTGGCAGAAAGCTCTAAAAGCATACATCCATATTCAACAAGCTTTTGTTCTTGTTGTCGAGTCCCAGGAAACAGAAACTCGTACTCTTTCTCAGTATTGCTACAATGTTGATGAGAAACCTTGGGTTGTTCATATTTTCTTTACTCAGTGATGTGATGAATAGTAAGATGGCTCAGCTTTTCTGAGCAACAGCAAACTCTTCTTCAAGGCTAAACGAAGTTAGTAATGAGTAAGATTTTCTCTCTAGGTTGCAGTTGCTTTAAGGTACACATTTGTGCGTTTTACCAGGGAGTCTTATTTGAGGCGCTCTTTTTCAGGTGAACAACAGTATCCAAAGTCATACACAATGAAAATGTAAAACTATCAACAAGACCTCTGTTCTGCACTGTGTTTGCATATGGCACTGAAGAAAATAACTGTGGAGGAATTATATGCTTAAATATAGTTACATCACTTTCAGAAAAAAACATCTACTGTAGTGAAATGTATTCCCCACTGCTGTATAATGCATTATTGAAAGTTTAGATTTTCCTGAAAATGATCAGAAAATAGTCTTTTTTTTCTGAGAATATTGCTAAATGTCCAGAGCAAGATACAGAGTGTGATTAAAGTAGTGAGTGAGCTCATTTACATTTTGAGAGAATCTAATAGATTAAATGACATGGTAAGGCCATCATTTTCAGCATCTACATGGATAAATAATAAGAGAGATACTCCAAAAAAGGGCCATGTGGATGATAGATAACAACTGATAAGGATATCTGCTTATTTTTTGTTTTTTAATATATAAAACTGGCATTTTAGTTTTCCAATTAGGGTTTACAAGGCCAAGGGTTAAACTTTCAAACACTAAATCTGTTTATCGCAAGCATGGGTCTTGTCCCTTAGCATCGACTCCTGCTCCCTGTAACAGGGTGACCTTTCACGGCTGGATTTACAGTGAGGCATACCAAGACATGTATAGTAGAACAAGAGGCATTTATTCACCAAAGCGCTTTCAGGACACGACAATCACTCACATGTCCAGCCTTCTCTCCTCACAAACAATCACTCCTTGCAGCCTTACATACTCTCAGCTGTCTCAGGCTAAACCTTTATTCCACTAACAGGTGAGTTCTCAAATCCCAAACTTCCACCACATTATACAATACATCACTTTCAATAAATAAATAAATATAGACGTACATTTTCCATTTTCATATTATTAAAT
This sequence comes from Diplotaxodon limnothrissa, assembly GCF_057381915.1. Taxonomy (NCBI): domain Eukaryota; kingdom Metazoa; phylum Chordata; class Actinopteri; order Cichliformes; family Cichlidae; genus Diplotaxodon; species Diplotaxodon limnothrissa. Next base: position 8,784,909 of record NC_140597.1, on the reverse strand, counting down.
ATTTCACACTTTTTCCTTACACCATACCTTTATTATAACACCCCCCCCCCCCCCCCCCCCCCCCCAAACTCCAAGCACGGAGATTCCCCTCTCTCCCTTAACCCATGGCCTCTCCCTGAACCTTTAAATGGTGTCTGGACTCCCATGTAAACATTTGTCCAAACACCTGGGAAAGGACACGGGAAAGACAGGTGAGCAATCACATCTCAGAGCCACGTCTTTGCACCATCTTTATTTCTAGACACACACATTTGCCCCAGCTCTCCTCAATGGTTAACCTTATTTGCTCTCACTAACAACCTTTCCTCTTCACAGACAACCACCACACTTCTTAATGAGGAGCAACTGTGCTGGACCTGGAACCAATAGGCTACCTACTGATTTTAAAATACACAATGAATATTCAATAAATAAACTCTTCTGTTCAAATGTTCTTCATGCGCAAATCTATGCTCAAGGTGTAATGCTGAATAAAGTGCTAGATAAGGTGCTTTTAATAAAGTACAATGATGCTCCTAGTGTGCTATACAAGTTATAATATAAATAATCCTTGTAAGCGAATCCTCTTCCTTACATTTTATGATGTAAAGCTCCACTTCAGTTATGTTTCCTTGTACTTGATTAACTTCTTCTTCAAATGTTTGTGTGTATCATGTTTGGGAATACACACAAACATTATAAGCATTATAATCTGCTATGCTGTTCTGAGGCATTTGGTAAAATGCCATTTGAACTGAATGCTGTCAACACAAATGTTAGTGAGTCCAATATGTTTGGATACAAGTTTCTTCCTTCATAATACGCCAATAACATGATGCGAATTCTTTTCTATATTTGTTTATGTAAAGAAGATTTTTTAAACCGCTTCATTTTTTTCCTTGATATTGTCAATTGACAGTGAACAAATTTGATGAAAACCAGATAAACTGTGGTGTAATTAAATAGCTAAAGAAGCAAATATGTTTGCTTTGTGTGATAAACTGTTGTAAGGCTGACCAGAATGGGAGCACATTTCCTCTGCTAGCCATCTCTCCTATTTTACAAAACTGTGAGCTGTCCTTACATCCCCTGTAATGAGGCCTGTTGCAAAGAGCTCTGAGACAAAAAAAAAAAAAAACTGGTGGGAAAAATTTTAAAAGTGTTATTGAAGCTAGGAATTTTCACAATACCAACCATTTATGAGATGCAAAGCAATATGTGACAGACATAAGGTAACACAAGTTTTCCTTCCCACTGTCACCAAGAACTTTGTCACAGGGGGTCCTTTGACTGTTTAACTGACTATTGTTATATGGTCTTTAACTTATAATATAAAGAGCGTTGTGGCAACTGTTGTTGTGATTTGGTGCTATATAAATAAAATTGAACTGAACTGAACAGAAAGGTTAATTTCTATTGTTTTTTTTTTTTTTGGTTTGTTTGTTTGTTTTTAGATCTGTGCTAGATGAACTGTTAACATTTGATTCGATTTTTTAAGGAGAATGGCGACTGTTTTTCATTTTTTCCAGAACTTTGGTCAACCTGTGCTACTTTTAAATGTGCTCATAAATAAATGGACTGGATTTGACTTGACTAACTATGCAGTAGCACATTGACTCACCCTAACCAAACCAACCTCCGTGAATTAGAACACTCTGAAATGCACTACTAGCCTCTGACCTGGAAAGCTGCAACAGGTTAATGCTGATTACACCACCATAAGCACTAATATTATTTACTTGCTGATTAAATATTTTGATCTGCATGAGGGTCTCTGTAGAATTTGACCTTTTGGTTGCTTTTAAAATCCCATCCAGTAATGATTGCAGCATGCAATATACTGCATTTATGTGTGGTCAAAGATGTGCACACTTAATCACAAAAACATTACTTTTGAAAAGCAGCTGTTGAGTGTTTTTCTAAGAATGTTTTTAAAAACTCAATCTGTCCCTTTCATTGATTGCATTTCCATTTACTCTATGACTACAGTTTGTGCCAATCCATCCACAACCTCTTATGTTTTAGTGCACCTCCTCTATCCTGTCTTCAACATGTGGCTGTTCTGTGTTTCTCCTATATTTCTCAATAGTGTAACCTTGAACTATGTGTTTGGACATCAATAACAATTGCATTAAAAAAACTGCCAAAATAAAAGGAGCAATTTATCGTATCCAGAGGTCCAGACAAGGTTTTGGAGGCTATGAGTCGTCCTCATGAGAGGAACTTGTAAAACCCTTCAGCCTCCCAGCAACCTCGAGGACGTCAGCTCATAGAGACAACAGCCCACTCTGCACCGACTCGTCGTAACCCAATCGCCCAACAAGGAGAAATGTTTTTGCAGGCCTGCTATCACAGTTGACATTGGCCCCGATCAAAAACCAATTGCACCATGTTACGAGGTTCAAGTAAAGGAAGTGTGTCTCTATTGAACTTGACTTAGAAAACAGGCGCGGGCTGCACAGCAGTAAGTGGGCGGCTTTTTTTTTTTTTTTTTTTAAAGAAAAGGTGTTGCTGGATCTTCCGACAGCACTTCCATCTTTCTGGTTAGGTTATAAAGTACATATGATGGATTGATCTAGCATGTGTTGCTGCCGTGATCACAAACACAGTTGCTTCGTGCGGCCGGTGAGAACCCTTCAAAATCATTTTTCCTTATCACTGTGTTTTACTTTCCCTGTGAATCCATTGGGAGCATTTGATGACAAGTGCCTGGGTTTTCTGCACACAGACTGCATGTCTTAATACAATGGTATCATGTTACAAATGTATTTATTGAAGCCATTTTCCCAAAGAAACTAGCACTGCAATCCAAAGAAAAGAGCCAAAAGCTACAAAACACATGCTGCGTCTGAACAATTGCTTCAATGTTTAAATAAGTAAAACCTCAAAAAATAAACTGGTCTCCATTAATTGTCATTTTTTTAAGTGCTAGTACAGAAATGACTGTTTTTCTCTTCCTTTACTTCCTTCCCTTCTGTGATGCAGAAAACAAGACCGCTGGGAAAGAAATATAATCGCCCACACCTTTTTGAAAGTCAGAGCTGTATATAACAACTTACAATCCCAGCAGTTTTTTTCTTTTAAATTTGCTGATTTATCCACCATGTGCACGTGCTAGTTCCTGAGACGGCTTTGCATAATATGGTATTTGACAGCCGGATGTGATATGAGGAAAAGGAAATAGGATAAAAAAAAATCCATTTCAGCACTGGACTCTGAACTTGGAGGAACTTGTAAATCTGTAATGGCTCAGGGCCTGACAGGATACGGGGAGGGATGGCAAAGTCTGCACAGCTCAAAGTGAGCTCCATTGAGTTGGAGTCCTGAAGTGACTTTTGATATGAAGAGTGTCAGTTATATCTCTCAGCTGCAGATGGATGAGGTCTGCTTTGATAGATGGGACTGCACTGAGTATCTGGACTACTTTTCCAAAAACTCAGGAGAAATAAAGCTCAGGAGTTGAGCGCTATGTGCATTAAAGTCAAAAGTTTTTACTTCTGGCGTATGTTTTAATGTCCACCTGGATTCAATGTGCACCACAGTGAAACTTTTTCACAAAGGCTGCGCTATTGAGATGGTTTAAATAATTGGAGGGGTGGAGGGGAGCTCTGTGTGCGCGTAGATTTTCCAGAACATTTACTTTGACATTCACCCATTGGAATTCTGATTTATAATCTCAAAATGTATCTCACCAAAGTCTCTTTATTGTATTCTTCATATGAAGCATAAGTATCATGACACATTTTCAATATGAGATGCAGATATTAGCAATTGTTTGTCTGTTGTGGCTGTTGAAATAGTAACTAATTTCTTCTACTACATAGAAAACTGAGCTAATTTAGTTGAGTTCACATTGCAGGGGAAAAAGAATAAGGTTTAGTAGGTTTTCGGTACGTGGCTTTAATGAAGTATTCCCAGTGAGAGCCAAAAGTATTAAGGTAAATGCAAGACATTACTTAAGGGGAATCAAACACTGATTTCAAGGTCAGATGATATGCATAATATGCATTTTTCTTAAAGAAAATCTGAGCAGTAGTCCTAATTTATGAGACATTGTGTTCCGCTGGCAGTTGTTTAATACGTAACAGCTCTGTCTCCAATAAGTCAGCTGTCTGCTTTATGACAGCCAAAGTAAAACACATCAAGCCAGTCATGCTGCAGCAGTGACACAAGTGAGTTACTGTTGGGAAACAGCAACACACTTGTAGAGGTAAAACAGAGTTTTTTAAACTCATTCTTGGAGCAAAGCCACCAAACATTTTTAGTGTTTTTATGCAGTTATGGCTCATTTGTTTTCATTTAGATAGGAATCTAGTCTTGTTATTCTAAAATACATCCCCTCACATCTGCCTGTTTTTCTGAGCTTTGTTAGTCTTTAAAACAAATAACTTTAGAGGTGGAAAAATAAAACCCTCTCACTCAGATTTTATTTGAAAGAAGCCATTTTGCTCATTAGGTGGTCCAACGCTTTTACAGATGCAGCAATCCGATTTTCTTTTTCCTTTAAAAAAAAAATCAAGTCACAACTGCAAACTCCCCTCATTGGTTGGTTCTGAAACAGCACTGGTCGCAGTAGCCATTCCTTTGAGACATTGGCATTTTCATTTATTTTAGGACAACAATGTATGTCAATTCATTCACAACCTCTTATGTTTTAGTGCAGTGTTTTCCCTACATTTCTCACTAGTGTAACCTTAAACTATTGTATGGAATTACTGTATGGTTCTGAAATACCACTGCTTTCAGACATCTAATCAGAATATCTAGACCTCTCTCTATGAGTTTTGTAATTCTCAATTGTATGAAGTCCTACACCAAAGAATGTTTTTACTATATTTTATTTAGTCCTGTCAAAAAAGTTCACCCCATGATTAAATAGCTTGTAGAACCACCTTTACCAGAAGATTCAGCAACTTGAATCTTTTGTTTTTCATCCAATCTATTGTAGATTTGAATTGTAGAGTCTTTCTTCTCTCAACCTTCCATCACAAGCATTAGTTCTTCAGTCTTTTTCTAATTATACAATCATGTACTTTAACCTCCTAAGACTCAAACTTTTCTATGGCATGCATTTTAAATTTCTCTTTGACATTTGGGCTGATTGGGACCTGATGAATGTAAAAACAAAGAATTACCTGATTTTTTTAACCTAATTTTTGTTTCTAAGAAAAATGAGAGCCACATATGAGGATATTCATTTAAAATTTCGATAGAACAGTAGCAGTATAATGTCCTCGTAAGTGGATATCAGGCCCTTGTAGAGCAAGATTGAGTATTTTGGTCTAAATAATCAAAATGTGATGTCCAAATATGTGGACACCAGGTTCTAGGAGGTTAATATTAACATGCTAACTCTCACTTCTCACCCCAACTGGTCACGGCAGATGGCTGCCCCCTCCCTGAACCTGGTTCTGCTGGAGGTTTCTTCCTGTTAAAAGGGAGTTTTTCCTTCCCACTGTCGCCAAAGTGCTTGCTCATAGAGGGTTATATGATTGTTAGGTTTTTCTCTTTGTGTATTATTTTAGGGTCTACCTTACAATATAAAGTGCTGTTGTTTTGATTTGGAACTGTATAAATAAAACTGAATCGAACTGAATTAACTGAGGCCTGTAGAGGCTGAGATGTAGCTCTTGGATTTTTTGCAATTTCTCTGCAACTACACAGTCTGACGTTGGGGTCAATTTTCTGGGACTTCCGCTCCACGTAAAAATTTTCTTATTGTGTTAACACACACACTCAAATGCTCCAAACCAGCAAACTGTCAAACTCTTACAAGCCTTTAAAGTGAGGGGTGCATGTGATTAGCAGTACCTAGCTGCTACCTACCCTCCTAATTCCCATGAAAACAGGGAGGATCTACAGTACTTAGTTTTTCACACAACTGTGCATAAACCCTGAGGGCCAAATTACATATTGTACATACACATCATGGGTAATAAATGTAAGGGCTTCTTTGAAATGGGATGTGCCCATAAAGTGAAACAGTTTTCATCAGTACTGCCAAGAAAACCATGACAATACAGCAGAATGAGCAAAACCTGCAGTCTTAAATAAGGCTAATTAAATGGAACGTAGTCATATGTTATTAAACACACGCCTTTCCTGTTTTGGTGGATGAATTAAGCTTTTCTTCTTAGAAGGTTTACATACAGTATTTAATCTGAGCACAGTTGGAATCTTTCAACCTGACCTTTGCCATGATAACATCCACACAGTAGCTGAAGATAAAATACCAAAAAAGATGGCCTTTAAATTGCTTTTTCTCCACAGCTAGAGTAATATTTCAACTCAGCACAAACATATTTTTGGTGACACAGCTGTTAATTTTTGCCATTTATACTGAAAAGGCTCATAGGAATTGCTACAGATTGCAACTTGTGCAAAAATGTCAAACATCATTGATTAATCGAACTTCTTCTATAACCCTGGACTACTAATGTCATTACCCCTATGATGAAATAATAATGGTGTTGCTATTAAGTGATCCAAGAAGCAAGGAAATCAATAGCAAAATAACTAGATTTCTTTTCCTGTTTTGGAAGCCACTTCGTAAACAAATTTCTGCAAAATGGCCCAGGTTTGTCTCCCAAGATGCAATGCTTTCAGCAATGTGTGATGGTATCATAGCCAAGCACTTTCACATGGCAGCTGCTGCAATTATTTCCAAATGGGTGTGGGGTTTTCCGGCTTTATCCCCCTTTTCCATACTTGTTTAACTGCACTTTTTTTCTAAAGGAAAACCAAACACTGATTATGAAGCCAGTTGAGGTCATTAGATAACAGGAGTTCCTCTCTTTCTAGTTTTTAATTTTACTCGGGTTGTATAGCTACACCCCTCTGCATGATCTTGCAGAGTTCAGCTGAGAAGTCAAGGCTGAGCCTGGAAGCAGAGCAGGAGTCTGGTAAAAATATCAAACAACCATTGAGCTGGAAAGAAGTGTTTTGTTCCCGACACCGGTGTGATGGTGTTTGCTTAATCTCCAATCAATGCACTACCAGAATGGACCCTTTTTATTGATGGCCAAACCCTTGTGAGGCACACGCAGGGGATCTGGCATACAGGTGACATCATCAAAGCTGTGTGTGCATTTTTGTTCCTCTCTGAAAATAAATTTAACTGCTAAAGCTGGTTATTTCACAGCTGAACAGTGGAGCTCCTGGCTGTTTTGTTTTGGGTGGTTCTCAGAATCGCCTGCCAGATGTATCCGTATGTACAACAATCCAGAGGATATGTGGCCAATTCAGGCTGCCGTAGGGCTCCCAGCGAAATAACAAGAACCAAATGTTTATGAGATATTTCTATCTTTGACAAAGTTCCACTTGAACGTGTCTCGGTGATCAATTGATCGGCCATTTGTCACAGGGCAAAGACTATGGACAAAGTAAACAGCCTTTGTTGAAAGATATGTGCTCATTGCGGAACATCTGTGAAGCATTGCACTCGTGACCATCTTAACATCCCCACATTTTAACAAACTCCTTCTGAACTGCTTCATATGTTCAAACGTTCTCTCACTTTTTGTATTGTTCAGACCATAAATATCAAATCTGTGGGTTTCTACGAAGCAATTGCGTGTTTTCAGCTCAAATTTGTAGAAAAAAAATTAGCCCAGTGCTCCGTGAGGCATCTAAAGACTTCTATCAAGTCCAGTGCCATTCAGACGAGTGGAAGGGCAGCAGCTACAGTCTGTAGTCATCGGAGCTTTCCTTGTTCGACTGAAATTACGTTTCATCTCATTTTGTTTGCTCAGAGCTGCACAGGAACAGACTTGATGGTGTGGAGGAACACTTGGGAAATGTGGGTCAGTCCAACTCACTGAACACCACCCAGACAGCCCATGAAACAAATCCAAAATGAACAGCACTTTGCATGAGGCTGAAATGGATATACACAAGGCACTACCTATACGCTTCATAAAAATTTTTAAGAAAACAGGTCTGTGACCTTTCCTGTGAAACTGAATTCCTAAATGCTAAAATCTTCAGTCAGTTAATCTTTAGCAGTCTGCTGCATTCATCAAGTTTGATTAGAAATAAAACCCTGAAACGTTTAAATCCGTCTTCAGCAGAATCTGTGTTACAACTTGTATTTCCTGAAGTGATAACTTCTGCCATTTAAACATCTCTAACTCTGAGACTAGCAATGCTTTTCTCATATGAGGTAAATAGTGTATCTTTCAAGTTAGGTAATTTTTATGGTAAAACATCTGATTGACAAAACTTCTGCAGGTGTTAATAACCCAACTGTCTTGATGTAAAATCTAGTTGCAGAAGGCTACAAGACACTGTAAATGACAGATGCTAAACAACCACTCCTGTTGGTAATTTTATTCAAATTGTTATTAAAGGTGTAGTACGTAAAACTAGTATGTTTTAACATGACAGGAAAAGTGTTGAATCCACATCTGTCAGAAAAAACACGTCCTCCATCCTGTGGAATCCAAACAGATGGAGCAGGACACCCTGGTCTTTTTGGCATTGCTTGCTGCTCCCAATGCAGTTGCCGTTTTTAACTCACTCCTGGGAAGTCCCGTTCTGACCACTTTCCCCTTCTGCTTTTGTGATGGGTACTGGATCTCCTCCAGTGTCAAAACAGCAACCCAACAATTTGATTTTCTTTTTGGGAAAGAGGACAAAGCCCCAGGAAGACAAAATTGGCAGGTGGGGTCAGCTGGGTAGGAGAAACTTGTTGTGCTGTGTGTTCTTCCTCAGACACCTCAAAACAATACAACTGGGGGACAAGCTGACAGTGCACAATACCAAATGAAAGAAAAGAAAATGTTTACGAGCTGAAAACTGCTGTCAGTGGGTTGAATCCAGCAACACAGCTCTGATGGGAATGTCTTCTACATGAACGTTGGGTCAGTTTATCACTGCCTTTTAAGAACCATGACAAAATGCATATCTTCAAGTGATCAGAACAAGACTTTCAGGTAATGATTAAAAACCTGCAGCAGTGGTGAAGCGGTTCTTTGACTTTCATCAATAGGGCTTTTAGGTATTCGCGTTAAGTCGTGGCCAGGGCTCTTGGTGAGGCTGTAAAGCTAATAGGTGAGGCCAGCACCTGCAGAGAAGGGAAACAAAGTAGAGCAAGCCTAAATATACACTGATGGGATTGGCCATTTCGTGCCTTGGCTCCCCTGTGTTACTGTCTGCTTTTCTTCAGTAACTGTGGTTTTAGCTTTCAGCTATGTGCTCTCTCACGGTACACAACTGAGAGGCAACACTTTTGGGGAGAAGCATTGCGACCACTTTTATTATAATTTAGAGGATTTAAGAGGTCTGAGACACTTTTATATTGAATTAGTGTATGAGTTATATGTCCCCATGACAAAAATTAAATGTTTCAGGGCTTTGTTAGTGTGAATAGATTGTGCAAAATGTTTTAGGGCAATTCCCTTAACCCCTTGCCTTAAGCATTTACAGCTGAACAATATTAATCACCACTTTTCCTCAGAAACTCATCAAACCTACCCAATTGGGTCGCATTAGTTTGACAGTCACTTAATCCTGTCAGCGCTCTCCAAACCTGCTATAATCCCTGTTTAATCAACTGATCTGTGCCCTTCCCCAGTCATCAGTGACAGGATTATCATTTAGGGAGACACATCTGTGGCCAATTCAACATGCTTGCTGTTATGAGAATGACCCTGTGAGATGATACAAGAGATAAAAGCCGCCGCAATGAAGTCTCCTTCGAACATAATCCTCTCAGATCGGAACCACCAAGACGTATCACATATCCGCTAATCATTTTCTTTTTTTTTTTTTTCTTTTTTTTTTTTTTTTTTGGAAGTGACATCAGAAACAGCAGCATGTGACATCACGTGATGGCGGAGCTTCAGTTCATCCTTTGTCATCCTTTTTTTTTTTTTTTTTTTTAATAGGACAGGGGGAAAGAATGAAAGAAAGAGGGGGAGAGGAAGAAAGAAAACCAAAGGGGAGAAGAGACGGTGAGAAGGGGGGGAAGAGAGAGAAAAAAAAAAAAAAACTCCTGGGTCACCTGTATGGAGAGAAAGAAAAACAAAAAAAACAGGGGAGACAGCAAACAACAAAGAGCAACATAATAATAAAAAAAAAAAAAAAAAAAAAGCACCATCACAATAAACTAGCTAGTCATAGATATCAATAGTTACTAAATAATAAACGATATTGTGCAGCACGCAAGATAGACAGCGCACAGTGTGCTTTGAGGCAGCAACCAAGAAAGCTGTAGTCCGCATCTGTGAATACCCATGTGTACACCTGTGTGCATACCTGTGTGGATCAGCATGCTTGCATTCCAAAGGTTTCTCCATGTAATGATCTGCTAGAGAGTGTGGGGAGCCACAGCCCTGTCCTCTATGGTATCAAGCAGGTATGGAGGAGATCAAAACTCCAGACATCCAGAGGCCCCCAGAACACAAGAGACCAAGGAAGACCCACAGAGGGGCAGCCGCGCCACTGTCCCAGTAAGAGCTAAGGAGAGTCCCAGATGAGAGCTCATTCAGCAGCCGCGGAGCAGAAGCCAGGGGGAGTTGCAGTGACGCGCCCGTGAGCTCCGCCGGCAGCCAGCTGTGCCTGAGTGACCGAGCCCCAGGCCGAGAGGCCGGGGGCACCCCACCTCCAAAGTGGCCCGAGCGAGCCCCAATAAGCGGCCGCCAAGGAGTGAGCCGGTGTGTACCCGGACGCCCACCCCCAGATACAAAGAACCACCAACGCACCGATACCTGAGGGAGTCCGCCACCGGCAGGGGAAGTGGTGGTGGGTGGAGATAGGCCTCCAAACCTTGGAGGGCCTGAGATGTCCCCAGAGAGGTGGCGTCTGATACCCAACCTGACATATAGACACAGACATACAGGCACACACAGACACAAACATCCATTCCCACCCTCATGCTCTCATATGTACTTCACACTCAACCGACGTGGAGACAGACATAAAGAGACGCTGTACACACAATCACACTCCCCAAGCGTACTCTACTAACCGGGTCTAGGTACCCTTGCCCCTGGAGGGGGGAACTGCACCCAGACCCAGGTGGTGTTACCCTTTTCCCTGCGGTGGGGAGAGGCAGACCGCCCCGACTCCACAGCAGCAGGGAGGCCCCAGACCGCAGTCGGACGGCCCACTCCTCCTAGCCCCCCCGCTCCAGTAGGCCGCAGAGAATGGGGGTGGGAGAAGACTCCAAACCTCCCTCCACCCGCTCATTGTAGTGTTGATGCATGTGTGTTCTAAGGTGCAATTAAAACCCAGGAGGGCATAGAGCTACCTGCTAATCATTTTCTAAATTGTTTACTGAGAATACTTCTTGTCTGGAAGACAGCAAGCCTGCAGGGAGAAGCAGCTTTCTCTGCATTACAGTCTGGGGTTGGGGTCACGCGGGGCAAGCGATTCACGCTTTAAATACTGAATGTTATACCGTGAAAGGACACAAATGTATTAGGTTATGGGGTTGTTAATGGAAAGAATTATTGCATTGACGTTTTTGGTTCACTGAGCCAATGTCGTACAGAAAACCTGCCTTTTATCAAGTGTCTGTTGAAGTGCAGCTATACTGCGGCATATTCCTGCGAGTCCAGTACATTTGACGAATAAACAAACCATGACTGGAAAGATTCAGTCATCTCGGAGACACAACAGCTAAGGCAGCGATTCATCTCCCTCAATAATATTCATTACAAATCTGCCTCTCTCAAAATGTTTTCCTGGTTTTTCGGTATTTGTCACTTAGCAGCTTTAAGTACAAACAAATGACTGCAAGTTATGTGACGATAACATTCTCCTGAACAACCTTTCAGTTGGCAACTTGTACATTCTGTAGGTTTATTTTGGGTTTTGCTCAGAACTACTACAAACTGCAGAGCAGGCTGTAGTTTAGTCAACATTGATGCCGTATATTTTACAGTGGAATAAAGAATCTGCCAACAACAGCAGCTGCACAAATGTATCTGCTAGAAATGTGACATAGCATCATTGCAATGAAGTGATTGATTTCCAGGATACAAGCAGCTTGGACCAATCCATTTTCTCCACCTCACTGAACTCATTGCAAACAGAGAGAAACAATATTTCAAAGTATAAATATCAAAAAGGTCAAAGATTGAACTCTGACAGTTATCTCTCTCTATTGGTTTTAATTTTCTGCCGTCATGCCTTAAAGCTATTACGGTTGCTCTTGCCAAAACAGACACGGGACTCGATGCATTCATGTGCTGTGCTCTCACGTCGCCCACATCACAGTATCTCAAATGGAGCACGACTCCTCTCCTGGCTTCTCCCCATCGTTTCGTACAACATCTGGCACTGTGGGCTGGCTCCAAACTCTGGTGGAGGTCTGTCACTGCATGCTGTAACACATCTCTGAGAGGACTCTCCACAAGATGAAGACTGACTGCGCTGGCAGGTCTGCATCAGAGCAGCGCGCGATGTTCGTCACGCATCAACATCTGTCCACAACTCGGCGGGATGCAAAAAGGCCCCGTTTCATTTTCTACAGCGAGGGGCTTGTGCTCTGTAGTGTTTCAGTGCATGGTGGGGAATGGGTGCACCCGTGCCTGAAGACGATGATACACTGCAGCATGGAAAGATTATGCGTCTGTGGTAACATTTTGGTATGAGAACAGTTGTGATTCATGCTTATTTTGCACACGTTTTGGCCGGACTACTGTAGCACTAAAAATTCATATTGGTTCAATCTTGTATCCTTTCCTTTCCTTCTGTGAGAAGTCTTCAGCAGTGGAAAAGTAAAGCATACAAAGTTATTCATGAGACATCACCACTGAGTGATGCAGAAGTTTCTCTCTATGCTCTCTATGTTAATTAAGTCTGCCAAAGCAGGGTATACACAATTATTTTACCACATATGATACATGTTGGGATGCGGCAGAAAAGCTACTGTAAAATAAGGGTTTCTGGACTGTCAAACATTTGCCCTAAGTAGTTTGTTGTATGATTAAGCACAATATTTCTGAGTTCACTGATGTTGTGGTGCACTATCGCATTTTTCAGTTTCAGTTACTTGTCTTACCAACTACAAGTCCAGGGTCAAAACACGTATCCATCAAACATTCTGGTCTTTAATTAATCCCTCTGTATTTATTAAAAATAACATATTTGGGTTGTTGAGGTTTTTCAGTCATTAATATTTAACCTCTGAGTGCTAGGAATTGTGAAAAGCACCGTTTTTAAAAACCTTTGTAGCAAAAGATTCAGAAAATAATCAGAGAAAAATGTCTCAGCAATTGCAGTTATACATATTTTTAAAAAGCACACTTGGTAGGAAATTCTTAACATTAGGCACCTTGTCGAAAGCAGAGAAAACCATATGGAAAAATAAAGACGGCAAACGTTATGGTTACCAAAGAAAAAAAAATCTTCTTCAAATTTGGTAAAAATCTGTGGTTTGGATAAAAATCTACATATGGAGGACTAGAGTCCCCCTTTGCAGTAAAATATTTATTTCTCCCCTGACTTGGAGTCTTGTGTTCATGACAGCAGAAAAAAGTAGTAAAGTCTGGTCTTAAGAGTCCCGTTCGCCTCATTCCAGCCCAATTTGTTCCCCTTCTAGATGTAAATCATGCAACTTAAGTGTAAATCATGTCTGCTGCCTGAAATGATGCCCGGTCTTTGATGCTGATTTCCAAAGTGCAACATCCTCAGCCACTAGGTTGCTTCTAGGCGATGAAATTAGATGAAGAACAATACAACAGCAATTTAACAATGGTGGAAACTATGCTTTCGATATATTAAAACATACAAATATTGAGCCAGATAATTGTGCTAAGAAGACATGAAAAGAAATGCTGGAGAAGTTTGTTTGAAACTTGCAAACAAGCCTGATGCTTCTTGTGCAATCAGAGACGACGTTTGGAAATTAAAATACATAAATGGGAACTTATCCATATAGTAAGAGCCACATTACTGCTTTGAGTTTGCCGGTTTTCTAAGTTAAGAGTGGATGGGTGCATGAGGGCATTTGCTGAATAGGCACTGGCATGGTAACCATCCATGTGCATTTCAGTTAAAACTGAAATAAATACCTTCACTGCTCTGTTTGAACCTTTAAAAACCTTAATCACATTCACTTTGAATAAGTTGGCATCATGCATTGCCAGACTGAACTGTGTATTTATAGCTTTGCTTCACTGGTGCATAGGAGTTCAGAAACATTAAACTTTTCAAGCTCCGACATTGTGAGAAAGTGATGATAGTTTTTCAGTATTGTAAGCAGGATATTTACAGGGTATGGTTGTCAAAAAATTGATACTCGGATACTAACTGATTCTAAAAATTACTATTGGATTAAATACTTCTTTGCTACAGTGCAGTCGTTGCTTCTTCCAGTTGACACATGGCCTCACAGCATAGCTCCAGACAGGCAGGCACACAGCCTTCACTAAAGTTCCAGAACAAAGCTGAGAAAAGTCTACGAGCAACCAGACAGAAACAGTGGCAACCCTCCATAGCCACTCAAATTAATTAAGCAACAAAGATATAGTGACAAGTTGCAAGCAGCACAGAAACAGGGCTGTAGCTGAATACATAAAACAGTAGCCTAATCTTTATTTTAAAAAATCATACTTTTTTCCCCCAGTGGCACTGAAAATGTTTTCCTGGATATTAATGTTGAAATTTTAGTATTGTGACAACCCTACGGGCAAATCAATTTTCTCTTATTGCAATATTTCAGCAATGCCACTACCAATCAAGTCAAGTGGTGAAAATATTGTGGTTTGAGGTACTTGCTTTGTAGCCTATTACTCGACATTACAGTGAAGAAAAAGTTGATCATTGCCGTGGTTATTAGCTTGCTTTTGTTGCGACTTTTGCACCAACCAACCAACACCAAAGGTCAGGCACATCCACCATTATGCACTGAAGCAACACACACATTTGAATCATTCCCAACTCTACTCAGTGTATGAAAATATTCTTTTTTTATGGATACCTGGACTCTAGCTGGACTTGTAACATCTGGGAAAGCAGCTACGAATTTTGTTTGCTTTGGGGAACTAAAGTTGCATTTGGATCTGTAAGTGGCTATTACATCAGAAAACAACCACGCTGGCCATTACTCTGATCCACGAGATCATCTTCTATCAGCACCATCCTAACCAAAGCTTTACTGAAGTCTGCTTTATCCTTTCTGACACTTACTGCCTCTCAGATATGAATTAACACCTCCATCATTTCTCTGTTTCTGGTGCAGCGGGCCTGTGAAATGCATTGTGGTTTGGGTTCTGGAGGGCTGTAATATGTCAAAACCAGGTGCTACATATCTTAATGCAAGATGGCCAATTGTAAGCATTCCATTGCAGACCATCGCTCAAAATCTCCGTCCTGGCAATGGAACTATTCAAACTGAAAGGAGTTATTTATGAAGGAGGAAAGTGACATATATTAGGCCAGACATGTCTTTATCTTTAAAATATCCTGACTGGTGAGCAGATATGGGTGCATATCGCAAGCTGTTACAGAAATTTAATACCGAATCCTGATGAATGCGTCTTTAATGTGGTTGATGGCTCCTGCAGACAAAACCAAAAGAAAGAACTTTGACTTGCATCTTTCTCCGGGTGTACGTCTGGCAGAAGGAGCAGTGAGGCAGCACTATCATGCAAGTGGAAACTTCTCCGCATGCAAAGATAAGAAAAGGAGGGGGGAGGGAGAGGAGGCATGGGGGAGAGGGGGTGGGGGGTTGCAGCTGGAAGACATTATGTGTACCAGTCATCCTCACTGGAAAAGAAATGACAAGGAAGAAAAAGAAGAAACAAGAAAATAAGAGACAACTTTCAGATATCCTCAGATGTTATTTATTAAAAAGAAGAAGCCCCCAGCCACCCCTCCCTCTCCTTGTTATTGGATGTATGCTTGCCTTGAGACTGAACTGTGCTGGATTCGGTTCTTTTTATAAGGTGCTTTGACATAATAAAGATTTGACAAATGCTTTCCGTCACAATCACCGTTTTCTTCGCATTAATTACTGCGTGTGGTACGGACGGTGAATGAACCTGCAGGATTTCAGACCCTTCAGGGAATCTTCAGTCATTCATAATAAATGATGACCCTGTGCTACAATCAGAAGCATCAGGAAAAAATGGTACTATTATACCGCCATGTAGATGAAACACATTTCAAATGTTTGCCTGTTTTCTTTGTCTTTTCATGACTACAGTTATTAGTACTCTTCGCGATTCCTTTCATCTTAGTATATATATTATACCTTAATATGTCATCTGATTAAAGGGTTACAGAACAAAGTGATGGAAGGGAAAAGACTGCAGGACCCCATTTACACCTGGCATCATGGAAGTTGGGTCTCATCCAGGGTATACATGCAAGGCATGGCAACTGGAATTTACTGTCATGGTACTTTCTAGTCTGTTCTAGTCATTCTTAGACAAAAACATAAACAACTGTGCCACAGAAGATCGAAGGTCTCCTTAGGGCCTCCATTACCCTTTAATTTCCACCAATTTGCAAAATATTTACACCAGGCCACTGTAGATGATCCAAAAATGAGTTTTGTGAAGAACTGCATGTGAAAGTAATGGTTGTAGAATATTTGACATACATGACTCTCTTATTATATTCAGATTTGTTGGTTTGCAGACAATGGTTGCAGCATATTGTGAGAAAGTGGTCATAAGTAGTGTCCTTCTGACACTGTGAATTTTTGCCACAGGCTGTTTTTGACCACCACTTCCCAAATTTGTCTTTTCCCCCTTGATCTTACTTTGTGTGGTAAATCCATGAATACACGGAATCCGGGTGCTGCAGTCTTTGCATAATTCGACATGCCCCAATCTTGACAGTTTGACATTTGTGGAGCCTAAGATTTCATTGAATTTGCATACAATAAAATTAGTCAGTGTCTCTGAGCATGTAATGCCTAAATTGACCAATGCTTTCAAGTTTAAAATGTATTTCTTTGTTTGCTGAAAAAAAACCCAAAGAAAAACACAACTCAAAAATACAAAGAGATAGAAACTTTGTCCATTCAGTCGATAGTCCAGACAGACTTTTGGCAAAGGTATTTGAGTCCCCCCATCTTGCAGCTGCTTTAGTAAAGCGAAGCATTGGCCAACAATAGAAAACTGTGGTTGTGGGTAGGTTTCCTTGCATGAAAGGATGTAATTATATGAATATGAAGTATGGACTTTGCTGAAAAAGAGGAAAAGTCTCACTTTTAGAGTAAAAGCAAAATTCAAAGAAAGGCTGTATCTGTTCATGGAGTACAAATAGAAAACTGGAAGAAAACAAACTAACCAAAATTCGCCTAGAACTGAAGTGGAATAAGATGACACTGAGGTAGTTACTCAAGATGGTAGGAAAGAAAATGCCAGAGTAAACTACAACGATGAGTCATAGACTCGTTTGTCCATTATTTCACAGCAGAAATGAACTGTCTGAATTCTTCATTTACACCCACAAAGGCTTTTTATCCCACCGCGAAAGTGCAGATTACCAACCCCAGTAACAAATCTGAACTTGTCAGCACGTCTTCCCTTCCACAGTCCTTTGGAAAGCTCAACGTTTCCACACTTCTCTCTGCATGTGAAGCTTGTACTGTACAGATGTACCCTCAGCACACCGGGAGGGGAAGTACAGCCGCGCAGCAATGGAAGCAAGTGCGGGTGTGTCTGAGGTCAGCTGTGGAAGCTCATGTGCGGTAACATTTTAGAAGTTGAAGGCTTGTTTGCGGTGTAGACACCAGCTTCATTTCCTCTCACGTTTGCCAGCACACACTTGAAATCACACTCATTAGATGTGGGAAAAGACCTCATGTGAAACCCCCACTCAGCTTTTATGCCGTGAATCTGAAATGTTTTCATTCAAAATATCGGCCAAAGTATATCTTAATACTGTTAGCACATTACATTGGTAATATTACTTTGAAACTTTTCAGTGCATTTTGATTGTAATAGACCATTTCCTTTTTACATGACTTTTCTAGTAGCTTTCAGTGGTGTTCACAAGTTCTTTACTTTGAAGGTTTGCCTTTTGTATCTGGAAAAGCGGTGAGAGTGCCTATACTAGTGCACAATTAATGTGCAGCAGGACCAAAATAACAGCTTAAAAAGGCTAAAATATGTCCATGAATCATGAGAGGAACTCCACGTTTATATAGATGTACACCTTGTCTCTATGTCTCTGTTTGGAATGAACCCCCCCATTGTTCCCCGCACATGACTTATTGAATGATATGTAAGTCCATAATTAGATGATCACATAGCAAAGAGCCAGTTTTGTCATCACCTACTTGACTGAACCAGTGGGTCTGAGTTTAGCTCCATTAGATCATCCATTGGAAGAGCGCCATCCTTTCAGTGTAGTGTCATAAATACAGAGGTGATGGTGGGAATGAGGAATTGTGGTGCAAGGGGCAGCTGCACCTCTCTATAGTATTTATGGCAGCAAACACAGAGGACACATGTAGATAAATTCAAAAACACATCATAACAATCCCGTGAAGGCTGCGGCTTATAGATCTTGGTACGTCTGCTGCCAATTTTTTTACCGCCCTGCTTCGAGGGGACCAAGAAGGGGTCAGCATTTCAAGAAGCTCTTCGAAAAGTCTGTGGGATAAGGTACATTTGGGAATCTGCTTTATGACAGTATTGTAAGCATAGTATGGGTTTTATGACAGCTGAGGTCATGTACTTCTGTTATGAGTATGAAGGCTTATTTTATGCCAGAGACCACATTCTCTCTGAACGTATAGATATGTATCATGCCAAAAAAAGGTATGATGTCCAAATAGCAGTAGGGGCAGGAGAACTCATTAGCACATCAGTCCAACTGATATCTTTCTGGACAAAACGTTTCAGCCACGCAGTTTCATCCTTTGTGCACTAAAAGAAAGAGTATTTGTGTAAGCAGGGGTTTCTTCTTTAAACTATGTTTTAGCTTGTGTTTGCTCATAAAAAAGACATTTTGTGGAGATGAAATGGTCATAGGGAATTAACAAAAAAAACAAATATATTTAATAATTAATTGTAATAATGAATCAAGTTTTTACTGGGTAAAGTGAGAATGGGAATGAAAAATTAGTGTGATTAGGCATATTCATTGTGTCTTTGGTGGTTTTTGTACCCTCCGTGGTTTAGGCTAATTTTGTTACATCTTGAAAAGGCTTCTCTGGATTGGGTATGGGGAGTCTAGCGGCCAGATCTGTGAATACAGTGGATTTTAGCATCTTTTCCTCTTATTATTTGTTTTTGTAGCCTGAAACGGCGTCAGACAGCAACCTCGTGGATGCTGTTTTCAGGTGACGGTTCTATAAACACGTTTTAAAGCAGATGCTAAGCTTCAAACAGCTACAGGCTGCTAACTGGAGTTTAAGTTGCAAGATAGCCTTTTACTGTTTATTTCTCAGAGGACTTCTAATAACATTATTCCTTGAAATTTGATGCTCCAAACATGAATTGCAGCCACAATGTGCATTATGATGTGAATGTTCATAAGTGCAAGAGTGCAAGAGTTACTCCTGCAGAGTTGTACAAATCAAACCGCATGGTGTTTGGTAACACATGCTATCTGAAATCTGTAAAGCTTCAGACCTGAAGAACCTGACACATGCTGGCTTTGTTAAGAAGCAAACAGGACAAGCTCTTGATCTAAATGCCACATATTTTGCTGTGGGTCGGCCACTGGCTTCATGCAAAATTATGTGCATTTTGCACAGCTGTCATTCAGTGAGCATATTTTATAAGCTAGTCTGACATAGCAGTTTGTAAACTCTTTGGTCTGGATCAACCCACTTCCTGTTGTTTGCCTCAGCCAGACTTGACAAATGGATCGTGCTCTAGAATTATATCGTTTTACTGTCATTATGTGTAAAATATTGGGTACAAAAGCTTGCAAATGTGCTATAGTGGGTATTTAGAGATACATCGGGCCTGCACAAAACATGTCATCTGAGTGCAGAGAGTCAACCAAGATGGTCAAATTATTGCAAGACAAGGCTAGACAGAGTTCTTTCAAAATACTGTTATAGAGGCACTCGAAATGTGAAACATCCATCCGCAGAGGAGTAATCTGACCAGCTGATGAACCACCATGCGGTTTCAGAGTTTTGGTTTTTAAACAACAGATATTCAAAGGGTTGTTATGCAATTTGGGGCACACAAAATAAATCAATCAACCATGTCATGTGAATAAAACTGACCAAATCCTTACAGTTGAGTGCCACTTTTGGGTCCTGACATTAATGTGAATGCTATTGTTACACATATAATCAGCTCATATAACTAATCAACCCTCGTCCACCCCTGGATGTCCCACAACAGAATTCACAGCCAAACGACCCAAAGGATACACCGCCATATCCAATCCCAGACACCTCAGACACATTGACTTTCTGTGTCCATGCGCTGATGAATCAGAGCTTTTTTTGTGTGTGTTGCCAACCAGTATATTTATTCAGTGTTCCCAGAATAGCTGAGTTTAGACCCATTTTGGGGGTGCTTAAAGCATATATTTTCCTAACTTCTCTACTGACAACAGTACAGGATAGAACAAAAACAGGTCCGTCATCAATAATAAGACTTTAGTTGCTGTGGCAGAAAGGAGATAAAGAGGTAATTTCATGACACAAATCAGTAATGTCGATTAAAAACACACTTCAACTTAAATACATCGAAAGTTCAAGCTTTTTTGATAATGAGGAGACATTGCTGTGACTTATTTTTATTTGTTCTGTTTGCCAGCAAAGGAGCTGATGTGCGTTATTATTTTAGTTTGTTAACAATTTTTATTCTGACTGAATTAGGTTTCAGTGTTTGTTTACAGTATACCTCCAGATCCAGCAAGTCGAAATTATGTTATCTGTCTATGTCCAGCAGCAGCCTGTATTCAGTTTGAATATTGCAATAAAACGATATGGACCAGTTTGTGTTTTTTATTCACTTCAACATTTAAATTCACCAAAAAGTTTTGGTGAATGATGCTACTTTCAGCGCTTGATGGTTTGGTGGGCTATCTCTATGTGATTAAAAGTCTGAAATAATGTTGTGAGTGTTTCTCATCTTATCTGCTTTTTCACAAATGAGCCTTTGTCTTAAAGGTGCCACCTTAAAACAGATTAGATTGAAATCTCAGATTATTCACTCTGAATTATTCTTAGACACTACTATAGGACATTCAATTAATTGGGTTGTTTTTGAAGGTAACATTGTAATGTTTATCCAGTTGAACTGAGGTTTGCAAATGTGAAAACAGTTGATGACATTTGGAAACAGCATATTCCATTAATATTGATTTCAAGGCACTGCATGCATGACATTGTGATTAGGAGCTGAGCCCGTGTAAAAGCTTGAACTTAGAATCGCCCCTGGTTCTGAGAAAAGGATTTCTTATGACTTAATGTGTTTTGTTTTTCTTTGTTTATTTTTCTCTTCTAAGTGAAGCTTTGCCACAAAATGTTGTAGACATGTTCACAACTCATGACTTTAGTTCTCCCTTAACTTTCCCCAGCATCACAGTTTTGATGCCCATTAAGTATATAATTTACTTTAGTGAAACCTTCACTCCTTTCTCGCTCCATCAGGACAACGATCTGTTCTTTGAGCAATGAAAAAATACCAACTGTATTCCCAATGATTTCTATACTTTGTGTTTGTACTTTTAGTTCTACAAGACTCAACATACAGTACCCACTAAACATCAGCGGGCCCTCTGTGGCTAAAAGTGGACTCTCAGGGCTGGCAGCATAGCTGTGGATCATTATTTTCCCATGTTCACAAGTAATGGACACATCAATTTAAAACTCAAGCTAGAGTAACTGGATCTGGTTTAGTTGCTCTCATAATAAATCCCCCATCAAAAGTTTGTCTCTGTCTGCAGCACACCCTGTGTAAGCATGTGTACCAAACAAAGAACCAAGCACAGTCCGCCTGCATTTTGTTGTGGAGGGCTCAATGACGCTCACTCATCGTGTCTATAAACCATCGTGCTTTTGTTTGACACACAGTGCTGGGAAACTCAACTTCCCAGCCCTTGAAATAGGATTGCCCAACAGGATTATTTCATCACCAATTTATTGCCATCTAATCCCAGAGATTTCTGTCTTGGCATGGTGCCTTTCTCAAACAAACAAGCAGACAGAACAGGGCGGACATGGGGTACAAGTCCTTAATCATCTGCTCCCCCGCTGAGTCATCTTGTGAAAAATGGGGGGCTTCCTCCCTTTTTTTTTCAGCACTTTTTACTTCTTTTGATTTATTTGAAGGACAATTCTGGAGCAGTGAGTCTGTAATTAGGGAATTGTCTTTGAGGTTTTGAATAGAATAGCAAAAGGATGCCGTCACAGCTTATTCAACCAGCTTCGTGTTCAAAACCATTACTAACAGCATAGAACAATGCATGTGGTTAAAAGGCCACATTTCTGAACCTCATCACAGTGTCTTCCTAAATGGACGGAGCTGCAGCTGTCAGGAGATGAATGGTGCCAGAGCATTCAGTTTAATTCTATTTAAATATCACAACTTCAAAGTAGCAGTCATCTGAAGGAGCTTCCTATGGTAAAAGATAAGGACCCAACTATGTCAGAGGTAGAACCTTAATGATCTAAAAAATACCTCACAGTATGTGTAAGGATCAAACTTTTTTCCAGCATGGCACTAATATCTTGGGTTTGGGTATCTGCTGATACCATCACCAGTGTTAAAATAATCTGTATTCCTCACTGTGGCCTAAAGACTGTAAATCATCCCTTCATTCTTCAAATATTGTTTTCCTACTTCCTACTAAGTGTTACAGCAAACATAAGAAGAGTGCAAGTGGGAGAGCATGCCACCGAGAAGATCAGCACTAGTTATAGTCTGCAAGCTTGTTAGCATCACAAGCATGAAATGCTGCCAAATTGCTGGCCCCTTGCTGTTAGCTTCCTCCATGCTACGTTAGCACTCTACCTGGTACACTGTTGTTGACTTCTGTCCTAGCAAGCAGAGAACAGTGTTGAATTTAATTAAGTGGATTGGACCCGTATATATAACCAGTATCCAATCCAGATATCAAATTAATGAAGCCCCACCTATGAGCAAAGACTTGGTGATAACTCCCATCAAATAAGAATAGTCCAACAGAACAGGCTCAATGAGGGGCAGCCATCTGCAGTGACGGACTGAGGGGGCAGGAGAAAGACATGATAAAAGAGAAGGGCATAAAGTGATGAAAAACAGGGTGTAATGCAAATTATGGGAGAGAGAGAACAGATGAAAAATAAATAAATAAGGACATACAGTAGTGAAGTTTGGGGGAGTTGAGGAGAAATGCTCTTTGTTCCCCCAGCAGACTGAGGCTAGAGCACCATCACTAATAGTTGGTTCAGGATCACCTAGATCTAAAATGGGCATTCATTACAACATTAATAACTTATAAGGGAAACAGAGTTAAATGGGCTACTATTGGCAATAGTAACACGGTTCAAATATGTGTTAATATCAAGATGCAATAAATAAAAATGTTTTGAAGTGTACTGGTGTATATAGAGTATGTTGCTGTCATGGTCCTGGGTCGTTGACCCAGCGTTTTGTGTTTCATTTTTGATTCATCTTATTTTTTGTGTTAATTCTTATTTTGTATTAGTGCTTAGGATTTGGTTCTTGTGTTTAGTGCTTTAGTGTTCTCCCTCCTGTGCTCTGTTCGTGTCCCTGAGTTTGTCTTGGTGAATTTCCTGTTTTACTTTGAAAGTCTGTGTCTGTTATTACTGTGTCAGCTTGTGTCTTCCTGTCATCTTGTGAATTAGGATCAGCTGTGCTCCCCTCCTGTGTGCCATTACCTGATTACCTTGTGTGTGTATATTTAGTGGGTGTCAGTCTGTGCTCCTTGTCAGTTCGTCTGTGTTATTCTGCTCCTCGCTGCGGCTCTCTGCCCTGCCTTCTACGTGTCATGTCTGTGTATCTCCCACTGTCCTTATGTTTCAGGTTTGTTTGTTAGTTTTTCCCAGTTTAGGTTTATGTTCAGTTCTGCCCTCACCTTAGCTATTGTTCACTGTAAATGAAACTCACTCGCACCTCCGCCGCTGTCTGTTACTTGGGTCCTCATTCACTCCACCACACGACTGCTGCCCCAGCCGTGACAGTTACATAATTCTCCCCAGTTTGTTATAAATGGGATGGCCTTTCCTTAAACTGAACAAAAGTTAGATGTTAGGGTGACCCAATAGTTCCAGTGAATGAAATTCTCTCAGCTCTCAGATCAAGCTGTAATGGAGGAAAACACCCTGGTAGTCTCATGCAGGTTTGTTTACAGAAGAAAATGCTAGGTAGAAACCTCAGTTGATTGATGACGATAACCCATATTTATAAGTGGAGTCACTCTAGGACGCTATGATTTTAAGGCTATTTTGAAGAAGAGACACAAAGTTACTTTTGCTTTATTAACAGTCAAACAATATGAAAGCTCTGTGCTGTAGTTATTATGGACAAATCCTAGTAAACAAAACTATAACAGGAGTGAGAAAGCTTTACTGGTCCCTGGTGCTGGGCACTACTTATTGCCCAGACTAATAAGCACATAAGGGTGATCCAACAAATTCAGGCTGATGAGTCCTCTGTAAATAACAACTCCAATGCCACATTTGACTTTGGGGCTAACAACTGTGTCTGACAGAATCCAGACTGAGAGGAGAAAGTTGGAATGAAGGGACTTCACGAGGAGTAGCCAGGCAATAAAATCAGAGTGTATGTATTTGTTGGCTAACCTTGATTCAGTCTCATACCCATTACATACAACAGAAGGGCTCTCCAGGGGTCAAGTCAGCAAAAGCACAGTACACAATGTTTGGTTAAAAAATACAAAATGCATAAAATCAGTTGGAAGCTGAAACAATAATTTGGGTTAATTTGACTGAAAAACCTTCTAAATTAACATGCTGGATGCCACTCAAGTAATTGCCATCCAAGCATAAGATATTTTTGGCACTTGCAGGATTCTTTAATGTGTGTTATTTGTATTTCTGTTTATTGTGTTCATGCAACTGTCCCATTAGAGACTCTAATAAATGGAACTTTGAGCTAATTTTTCCCAGTTTACTCATTACTGTGGCAACAAATACTAAAGCCAATATTTTTTAAACTAAAGGTCCATATTTCATTTTTGTTCCCAGGGGCTGCTGTGAATGATTAACAGGGTCCTTACCAAGTAAGATGTACATCATTTGCAAAGTCTGACTGTGCCCTTCAGCAAAGTTGATGATGATCATGGCTGTTTAGCTGCAATATGGCAATAGTTTGGTAAACTACTGCGCTGAGAATGAAAATACAAAGGAATCAATCCATGCTTTTTGGAGTACAAACAAAAAGATGAAAAAAGATCAGAATAAAATATTAAATGGCCTAGATTTCTGCTCACACCACTGTGAGCAGAGCTTTCTGTATCCTCTCCAATGATCACTTTTTAAATGTTTTTCCACAACATTTTCCTCATCATTTCACAGATTTTCCACCTTTATCCCTCTTTGAGGAAATAATCCGTAGGAGACGAGGAATTCCCAGACAGTAAAAGTATCCCAAGAAACATGAGACACTTAAGCTCACATCTGCATCCCCATATAACCCAGCATCCTCGAGTCCATACAGTAGCTTGTATATCATGCAGGTTTTATGGACCTGACCCCATTGTGGGTGGGTCAACGGTATCCAGTTAGGGCAGTGATAAACTTCACAGCCAAAGGCACAAAGTTTGCTGCTCAGTTTGGTGGCCTGTGAGACATGACTTATCAGTGCTCTGGTGAATAACAAACCTTGTCTTTTAATGTGGTTTGTGTGGTGATCATGCCAAGCTGCACAAAGCAGCCGTTCAACCCACAGCAAAGTGTGGTTTCAGAGGAATCCCTTTACCCCCTACCCTTAAGCCTACCCTCAAACCCCCTCCCCTCCTGGATGAGCTGCCTCACAATTTCTTGGGGTCCTGCAGATGTGGAGTTAGTAACTGGCACAAGCTACAGTATACAACTTTGCGGGCTGCGAAGCCTCACTGTGGCAATCAGGGGTACATTGGACTGGACTGCAGACTCTAAGTGGGCTGCTGCCAGTGCTTTGAACTGTGAAAATAAATACTGAATAGAGCTACGTTGTGCTAGCCAGGCCTCGAGTCCTATACTCATCTGTCTTGGTGTACACATCAGTGGGAGTGTTTGCCTTGGACTAAGGCCACCGCATGTGGTAGCTGCAAGATTTTTTTTGCCCTGGATCACACTTTAATAAA
The DNA here is from genome assembly GCF_057381915.1 of Diplotaxodon limnothrissa. NCBI lineage: Eukaryota > Metazoa > Chordata > Actinopteri > Cichliformes > Cichlidae > Diplotaxodon > Diplotaxodon limnothrissa. The sequence continues at coordinate 8,758,737 of NC_140597.1, read as the reverse complement.
ACTGGCTGCTGAATATGAGGGGCAAGAATTCAGACTCATTTTGCACATGTGATAACTTTCCCTGCTCTGTGCCCTTGTTGAGGATGATATCTGCACAAAACAGTATCTCTCGTGTCTGGTAGAGCGGTTTGTTTCAGAGCTGAAAGAGAGATCACCGGGGTGAGAGGAAGTGGGCCACTCAGAGGAAGGAGGCGAACGAAGCACCTGGGATAGGTTGCTTTGGATGTTTGGACGTTGAAGGGGAACTTGTCTGGTGGCCAACTCTGCATTTCTTTACAGAAATGGACTGACAGTCCTGTGCTGTCCCCTGCACATTAGTTTTAAAGAGTGAGAACAGGAGACTGGATGTCAGAATAAAGCATTCGCAGTGTTTCAGAAGACTTATAGGTCCCCCGCTGCTATATATTTCTTTATCTGCTGCATTGTAAAGCAGAGCCAACAATCATGCCATACTGCAAAGCAGCATGAATGAAGGGATTTAAATCTAACAAGGAGTTGTGTAGGTTTTGGGTTTAACAAGTTACAAAGAGGATTACAGGGCATGCCATGCATACTTTGCAACAAATACCCTACTCTTAGTTTTGACTGGATTTTCACTCTGCAGTCTGTTGGGTGTGTAATCAGGCAGCGGAGGCGACGTCTGGGTTCAACACTTTATTTTAGGCTTTACAGTGGAGCTCCATCTTGTTCTCGCTCTCTACTTTCTTCTTCTCCTCTTTCTCTTACCCAGCCTCATTAGCGACACCCCTGGTCTGACAGGGTAACAGCATGTACTAATTTTCTTCCCTTATTATAGAACCTTGTAAACACAACATCTCCCCCTTTTCTCAAATAATACTCTTTCCCTTGTAGCACAACCTGAAACATTCGACAGCCTTTTACTTTTGAGGGAATTAGTAACTTCAGAATAGTATTATATATATATCCTGATAAAAGAACTGTAATGGCAAAGTAAACGTGCCCCGGATCAACCCTGAATCAAAAGGAACAACCATGTGCCCTCTTCTCAGCTTATCAGAAGTCACAGCTGGAATTAAAGATAACTAATGAAACTCAAATGCACTTTCCCTTCACAGTCATTTCTCACATCTGCATATTTCTCCTTTCTTTTTACCTCTGAACTATTTCATAACAAAGTCTTTTGTCCATCTTGGTGGTTGTCTGTCCCTCTGCAGTGTGGGACGTGTAGCAGTCTGTGCTGAGCTGATGTTTTCTGTCTCTGTATCAGCTCTTTGTGTGTGTTTTGAGTTCTCTGGGACAAGTGAGAGACGTGCTGCATTCCATCTTCTCCCATCGCTGAGGATGAAAGAACTCTCACCCGTCTGCTGCTGTACCTCCAGCGGCTTGGTGTATTGTGGCTCTCCTTTTCCCACATGGAATGGCTTTCGTACTCTCACTGACGCACCCACAGTCACTTTAGTAGGTTTAGCACCTCTCTTTCTGTCTGTATAAAGTGCACTTCTTTTCTGTGTCAATGTCACTTTGGATCTGATGTGGTCATATTGTCCAGCATCCTTTGGTGGTGGCAGAATGTTGAGTTTAGCCCGCATGGCTCTTCCTCTGAGGAGCTGGAAAGGGGACTCACCGGTTGTCGCGTGGGGAGTCGCTCGATAACTTTGAAGCAGTTCTGTAACCACAGTTTTCCATGGTCGCTGAGTAGCTTGTGCTGTCTGTATGGAGTCCTTCAGTACTCTATTAAAGCGCTCCACACATCCATTTGCTTGAGGATGATAGACGCTTGTCCTGATGTGTTTTATGCCCCTTTCAGCGAGAAACTCAGCAAAGGCAGCTGAGGTGAACTGCGGACCATTATCAGTTGTAATTTCATAAGGGTTTCCTTCACGGGCGAAAATGGAAGTCAGGAATGCAATCACTGTCGCAGTTGAGGCGTTTGGTGTGAATGCGACTTCAGGGCACTTACTGAAATAGTCAACTAGTGTGATGGCAAACCTGCAGTCATAGGTTCCTTGTTCAAACGGACCAACAATGTCGACAGCAACATGTTGAAACGGACCCTCTGGGAATTTGATGGGTTGTAACGGTGCAGGTGAAACAGCTGCAGTCTTGTCACACGATTGGCAGGTTGTGCATGTGGACAATATTTCGTGGACCAGTTCATCCATGTTTGGCCACCAATATAGATCTCTCAGGCGTTGTTTGGTTCGGACCATGCCTTGATGTCCTTCATGGGCTAGGTGCACTACTTTTCCTCGCAGAGATTTAGGAACAATCAGCCGTGTTCCTCTAAATATCAGCGGTGACTCTGCTGCCAGTTCATGTCGGACCAGGAAGTAGGGTTTGACATCATCTGGTAAGGATTTTCTTACTTTCGGCCAGCCCGAAAGAACGATCTGTCTTAGTTTTGTTAATTCAGGACAGTCTTCACATTCTGCTTTGAAGTCAGCCAGTGGAAGCGCTGTTAGCTGAGGAGAAATTTCAGCAATCTCTGTAATTAAGTCCTGTTCAGAGTCTTCACTTGTGTTTGTGGTATGCAGGGGAACACGGGACATACAGTCAGCTATAACATTTTGGCTTCCTGGACGGTACTCTAAGTCATACTGGAAACACATCAGTCTGGCTGACCAACGTGCTATCCTCATGCCAGCTCTGTTCATCCCCTTAGTACTTAACAGGGTGGTGAGGGCCTGGTGATCAGTTCTCAGGGTAAATCTGCGTCCCCATATGTACGTCCTCCATCTTTCAACGGCCCATACGCAGGCGAGGGCTTCTTTTTCAATTGTTGAATATTTCCTCTCGGCTGGGGACAGGGTGCGGGAGCCAAAAGCAACAGCACGTTCCTCATTGTTTGAGTTGATCTGGGTCAGAACAGCTCCAAGACCATAATCTGACGCATCAGTGGTGATGAACGTTGGCAGATTTGGGTTGAAGATTGCCAGTGCTGGGCTTTTTAGTAGCATTTCCTTCAGTTTGTTGAAGCTTTCATTTGCTGTATCAGTCCATTGAAGTTCAGCCGTCTGGCTTGTCCGAAGTAACTCACGGAGTGGTTCAACCACAGTTGCATAGTTTGCTAGGAATTTGCTGAACCACGAAGTCAAGCCTAAGAAGGAACGAAGAGCAGCCATGTCCTGTGGTGCAGGGGCTTTGGCAATGGCAGTCAGGTGGTCTGGGCTGGGGCTCAGGCCATCCTTGGAAATGACGTGTCCCAAGAACGGAATAGATGTCTGTCCAAATGAACTTTTGTTGAAGTTGATCTGCAGACCGACATCCTTCAGGCGTTGGAGGACAGCCTGTAACCGTTCATCATGCTCTTCTCTGGAATGTCCATACACTATTATGTCATCCAAGTAGTTCTGTACTCCTGTCTGGTCTTTTAGGACTGTTTGCATCATCTTTTGGAAGGCAGAAGGGGCTGAAGCAAGTCCAAATGGAACTCGGGTAAACTGGAAGAGTCCTTCATGGGTTATGAATGCTGTGAGGCTTCGGCTATCAGGGTGAAGAGGTAGTTGGTGATAAGCTGAACTTAAATCAATCTGGCTAAATTGTGTAGCCCCAGCCAGCTGTGCGAACAAATCCTCCATGTGAGGAAGAGGGTAACAGTCCATGATCACACTCTTGTTAGGTTCACGCAGATCCACACAAAGTCTTAAGTCTCCCTTACTTTTTCTTCCAACCACCAGAGGACTCACCCATTCAGCTGCATCCACTGGTTCGATGATGCCTGCTTGGAGTAGACGTTTCAATTCAGCTGACACCTCCTCACGTATGCTGAGTGGTAGACGCCGCAGTTTTTGGCGAACCGGCTGTACTGTCTTGTTCACTCGAACTTTGTGGATAAACCCTTTAACAGCTCCGAGATGATGGGAAGAAGAGGAATCAATGTTATTCACCATGCATGTTTGTTTACTGGCTGGTGCTCCTCTTGCAGGATCCTCTCCTTTGTTGATGACTTTTCCAGCAATGATATCAATGTTAAGTGCTTTAATTAAGTCCAACCCCAGCAACGGTGATCCATCTTTAACTATGAAGAATGATCCTGGCACTTTTCTGTCATTGTTTGCAACCCTCACTGAAGCCTGTAGGCAGCCAATGACAGGCAAGTCACCTTTTGCATAAGTGACAAGCTTAACTTTCGGTTCAGTCAAAGCGCAGGGTGCAAAATGTTCTTTGTAGATGGCTTCTGGGAGGATAGATACTGAAGCTCCTGTATCCACAATTAACTCCAGAACCTGAGAGTTTCCCTGTGGTGTTTCAATGTTCATTTTGCATGTAATCTTATCACATGCTGCAGTCATCAGTTTGTGATCATCGACACATAAAACTGTAAACTCAGGAACAACTACTTCCCTGACCACTGCTACAGCTGATTTACAAACTCTGGCGAAGTGCCCTTTTTTGTTGCATTTATCACATTTTACTGTTGCTGCTGGACAGTTTTTATCATTAGCCAGGTGTTTCTCGGATCCACATCTGAAACAATGACGCTGTTGCTCTTTATCACTTGCCTTTTTGTGCCATTCTTTAGATGTAGGTCCCCGAGCTTGAGCCGGTCGCGCTCCTCTTTTTCCCCGAAGACGTGCGTCCTTCACCTCCACAGCTTGTACTGCCGCAGTCTGGGCCGTGGGCGCAGCAGAGAGGAGTGTAGCATTCTTGACCGCAGCCTCCACCTGACATGCAATAGTAACTGCCTTGTCCAATGTAAGGTCCTCCTCCAGCAGCAATTTTTCTTTAACAACACTGAGATTAGCATTAGCAACAAGTTGATCCCGAATCATTTCACCCTCCATTATTCCAAAACCACATGGCACAGCTAATGCTCTGAGGGCGGCAACATACTGGGTCACCGTTTCATCAGCCCGCTGAACTCGCTGTCTGAATGTGTGCCTGCATGCCACTACATTCACTTTAGGGACAAAGTGGTTTTCAAGCGCAGTCATGGCTTCCGCAAACGTTGTACCTTGATTCGGCAGTGTGTAGAACAGTCGTTGTCCCTCTGGTCCCAAGCAATGTAATAAGACGGCTCGTCGTCTCGCCTCCGGCCATGCATCTCCCGTAGCATTTATCACTAGCATGTAGTTCTCAAAGAATTTGCGCCACGTCATAAACGGTATTGGCGGCTCACCCGCATGTTGCAAAAAGGGCGGTGGGCTCGGCACTGAAGCGCTCATCTTCGTCGCCAATTTGTTGGGTGTGTAATCAGGCAGCGGAGGCGACGTCTGGGTTCAACACTTTATTTTAGGCTTTACAGCGGAGCTCCATCTTGTTCTCGCTCTCTACTTTCTTCTTCTCCTCTTTCTCTTACCCAGCCTCATTAGCGACACCCCTGGTCTGACAGGGTAACAGCATGTACTAATTTTCTTCCCTTATTATAGAACCTTGTGAACACAACACAGTCAAACATTAGTTTATTCTATGTGGTAGCTCTCCACAGGCTGGGGAACTCTAACATTTCATATTAAGTGCATACCCTGAGCTTCTATTAAGATTTTGATTTATGATGGTGTATCTTTGGCCACATTTCATTCATCTAAGTGAATTTACTGAGCACGCATGCACTTTTTAATTCCACTTCAATATGCTGAAAGATATGTACTGTCTTCTTTAGCTAGAACAACCACACGCTTCTGCTGCCGGCTACTAAATATCTTTGATGGAGCAATTGGAGTAATCCTCAACTCAAGTCTTCACAACTGGCTGCATTTGGGTTTGGTGCAGCTGCATATGCTGGCAGTTCATTTGGTAAAATTTCGATACTTGTGTTTGGTGTCAAATAGTAGTACTTATCGTGTGATTTTCTTTCCAACTCAGCTATTTTTTTTGCCTCATAAATCAGCTTTTTTTCCTTGTGGAAACATCGCAAAACCTTTTAACTCCTTAGCATAATGCTTTAATTGTAGAAGGAGCCATTGGGGAATTTTTTATACATCTGAACTAAAAATACTAAAAATGAAAAATGCTCTATTATCCCATTTTAGGTAGTTATTGTGGTCTAACTATAAAATCAAACTGTCACAATAGTCATCCCTACATGCATGAATGCCCCTTTCAAAGTGAGGCACAAACTTGTACCCATTTTTTTGAAGGACATGGACATTTTTAAGTCTAGTTCGGAGAATTTTTATTTTGCGTGTTTCCATTTCACAACAGATGCCATTCAAACTGCTTCTGCAAAAGCATGCTCTCAAGGAGCTCAAATGTCACAGGTGGATTCTGCCTTCACCATCGAGGTCAATCTAACACTGATAGAAAACAGATTAGATTTTAATAAGAGTTACCAGTCAAGGCCGTTGTGACAATTTTTGGTACACAGATGTTGCAGGGTGTTTTGATAAATTTCCCTCTTTTTGCATTGTTGCAGATATTACGATCCGGAATAAGATTATTGCAGTTGGCATTTGTTTTTCCACATCTGTCTGGAACCAACATTTTCCTGTCTAGAGCCATGTGCCATCTCCTGCAGCAGATGGAAACTGAAATATGTTGGATAGAAGTAGCAAAGTATGGGAAGCCACTCCATCGTTCTGAGAAACAGGTGTGGCAATAGTTTTACAAGAGTCTCTGTATATACATTTGGAGGAGGATCGTAAGTGCTTCTTGTGTCTGCTGTAAAAAGAATTCATGGCAGACCATCACAAAGAGACAAAATGCTCATATCTCTGACATGAAGGTATTATGATAGGGATAAAAGTACCAGATGTTAATAATAAATCTAGATAATGTCAACCGTGTATCAGGAGGAGGAATTCATAAGACTGGTTTTGCTGTATTCCTTAGAGGCATCCAATAAGAAAGTTACCATGTGCAAAAGACATTATTACAAATGCTAATGCTGAAGCAATCACAAAAATGGTTTATCAAGGTAACCAAACATTTTGTGCAGATGTCTGTCCAGTGTGAATATAAATACACCGTTGTCTTAGCATGAGTACCTCAAGTACCCATCCATCAATGACCTCCCCCAGCCACCATCTCCAACTTTTCCAAGGGGGACCCTGGGACATTTCCAAGTCAGCCAAGAGACATATCATCTTGTCCCGGGTCTACTCCAAGTTGGATATACTCTAAACACCTCACCTAGGAGGTGCTTTCTATAATACAGAGCATAGTGTCTCTACTATGAGCTTCTTGCTCTGTCTCCAAATTGAGGAGGAAGCCAGTTTTGAAGCTAGTACCTGAAACCTTAGTATTTCAGTCATTACCATTAGCTTAGCTTTGGAGATATAAATGTATAGATGCAGAGGTACAGCTATAATTTTAATGGATTCACAGTATGAATTTTATTGTTAGACTGACATGGAAGGTGGCTAAAGCTCAGGAGGTAGAGTAAGTCATCTACTAAGTGGAAGGTTGGTTTTTGATCCCTGGCTGCTCTAGTCTTCGTGATGCTAACTCCAAGTTCTTCTCTGATTCATCCATCAGAGTATGAATGTGTGTAAATGTTAGATAGAAAGGAACTTCAGCATGAAAAAGGTGCTTGTATGAGTCATGTTGTATAAAGCGATCCGAGTGCTCAGGTGGAGCAATAACCTCTATATACGAGTCCTTTTGTCATCTATCACAGGAAACTAGCACTTTTGAGTCATAATAACAAAGTCCTGGGTTTGATTCCAGGCTGCTGCCTTTCTGTGTGGAGTTTGCAGTCTCCCCCCATGTCAGTTGGATCCCTCTGAACACTCTGGCTTCCTTTCACAGTCTAGACTCATGCACGGGGTTAAGTTGATAGGCGACTAAATTGACTATAGGTATCATAATGAATGAATGAATGTCCATCTCTCTGTTTTAAGCCCGCAGCAGTCTGACAACTTGTTCGGGGGGGTACCCTGTCTCTCACCATATGGCATTTTGGATAATCTATAGCTCTACCAACCCTGAAACTGATGAATCAAAGTATGCCAAGAAGATTATTAAAATGTCTTTCTTCTTTGTTGCTTTTTTCCCAACCCTCAGCAAATGCAATATGGCCAATCCATATCATGGAGACAAAAAATCAATGCACAAATCAGTTTAAAAAAACGCACACGGCACATTTTCTTTCTGTGAGTGTGTAGCTAACAATACAAGAATAGGAAGACACATTCTGGCAACAGATACTTTAGTTTGAACCCTTATCAAATTGGAAAAAAAATCTTCTATGTCAGTAAACAGTAGAATTCCACAATCATGTCAGTTTATAGTGCAATCTAGAGCAGGTTTACACTTGCATGTATTGGCTGGCTCAGTGAATTGCTTTACCCTTCTTGCCACATGACTCTAGATTGTTTTCCTGCCTCTGTGTTGGCAGACATTGGACTAGCTGAAGTGAATAATATTGTTGCCATTTACTCTGTTTTACATTGTTAAAAGCTCCCATTTGAGGTCTTAAGTTCTGGTCTTCTTTATGATAAAACTTCAACCCAACTATGTTAGGTATTTCTGACATAAGAGCTCCACATATTGGTGTTTCCCTAGATTTAAACCTCATATCAGAGGATAAAAGAAGCTGCTATACTGAAGAAGAGAAGGCCATTGTGGTTTTCATACTCAGTGACTACGTACCTTTATTGGGGACACACTATGTGGTTCAGTACAAACACTGATGACTGGAGGAGGCTAGGGGCCGAGAAACCCGATTCTGGAATAACAGTAGTTTACCAAACCCTCGTGTATGTTTAGAATTGAATCAGTGAGCAGCTGTTCCCGTGTTGAGTGATTTCTCTTAAGCAGACCGTGGTTGTTTGCATGCCCAGTACAAAGTGCCAGGCAGCGTTGGCTGAACTTACTGCAGCTAACCCTCTGCCACGCACGTGTCTTTGATTCCTATGCAAGGCTTGAAGAGCAACATCTTCTTGACATTGCAGATGTTTGTCATTAATAGCACATGTTTGTCGTCTTATTTCTTTTCCATCTTGTATCCTAACAGCTCTTGAACTACCATTTTTTTAATCACTTACGTTTCCTCAGTTTCTTGGAGGAACATCTGAGAAAGATTGATGATTTACTGCCTTGTTTGAAAGAAGCTCACACGAAAAGTGGGGTATAATTTTGTCCTTGTGTGAAAGTTATGCTTCTCCCTATGATGCCTGAAGCCCATGTTACAAATTACTGTTTTTCAGCTTTTGCTTCAACAATTAATTACAATGACAAATAGTTTAGGATGTGAGGAGGCCTTTATGACACTGCCTAAACAGTTCTTGAGAGGCTCAGCTTGATTCTTTTTTTTTTTTTTTTTTTTGCCTAATTGCTTCATTTCCATGTTTGCCTTTGCTCAGCTGTAAACAGTATACCACACCAGGTAGGACTTTTCAGATGTTTATGCAAGCTTGACCTGCTGTTTTGTATTCATACAATTTGAAGTTCTCATCCTTTGGCTGAAAGATTTTTGCTATTCATAATAGAGATGGACTATATTTTTCCTATTATTATGATTCTACTGGTTGTGTTTACAGTTCGGTTTCTTTTTTTTTTGCATGATTGGGATGAGGTATGGCCACTTGAGAGAACGGCAATCTTAGAAACTCGCACACTGTCTGCTTCAGTCATTGTCGGGGAGTTGATCCACACGACTGTATTTAGTGTAATGAAAACAGTGCAAAAGTACAGCACACACATTCATTCAGGCTGAAGTTAGACATTTTCCAGAGGAAGGAAATCATACAAAAGATTCAAAACACATGCTTTCTTGAGCTGGTCTACAGAGAAAGGCTGAAACATGGGCAGTTGAAGTGGGGGGCGCGCAGAGCCATTGCAGGGGGGGCGCAGTATGAAAAGGGGAAAAAAAAGAAGAACGCTTGGACACTGCTAGCATAATGGACAGGTTTTTGACGGAGCTCCCACACAAACGCAAACCAACTTCATTCTGGTTTCACCTGCGCAAGTGCCAAGGTAGGTTTTCCCTGCATCGGGAGCACACGCTGGGCTGTTTAAATCACGGGCAAACAGTATCCCACATTCTTGATTTTTAGTTCACTAACACTTGTTGTAATAACTAACTACTCCTGACATTTTGGAGATGTACTTCTTTATACAGTAAAGTTACAACGGGATACAAATAACATCAGGCCGTTCCTGCCACGATTTGTTCCCTCGGTTCAAATCAAACAGTATCCCACCGCTGTTTATGTTTTTGAACCCATTTTGCACAGAGAGGCATTTTTTGCAAAATGTATTGATAGCAATGTTGAATATTAATATTCAGTTACACAGGAAAAAATAACTACAAGTAAAATAATTACACCGTGACGCCTCTGTCACGGACGAGAATGCGGTGGACTCAAGAGCAGACTCAATTTGCTTAGAACTGTGTATAATTTATTGAAAAGAACAAAACGTGAATGGAACTGGGTTTAACAAAAACCATACGCAGAAAACTAAAGGAAATCCGTGGGCGGAGAAACCGGCATAGAGCACGGGGAGACTTCTAACGGGAACTTCTGTAAACACAGGGGAGAAATGTTACTGAATGGGAAACAAACGAGTAAGGGACAAAGGTACGGAGTGCCAGTGAATAGTCTTGGGCTTACTTGGCGACCCTAGTCATTTAACGGGGAAAAGGCTGCCAGGGGTGTATTCCAAAGAGGGTCAAGAGTGGAGAGTCCGGTCCAGATTTCGAAGAGATGGAGAATACAGACTGAAGGGCAGGCTGAGGAGAAGTGGAGTATATAATCCTCGGGTTCCGAGCAGATGGGAGGACAGGATGGAGACCAAAAACAGCACTACTGGTGAGTGCGATGGGTGGAGAATCTGAAGAATACAGGAAACAAAAACATATTAACCCAAGGTCCAGATATACAGAGTCAGAGCTCAGAGGAGGCCGAGTTTACCACAGATGGTAGCAGGACGAACTGGCGAGGAGTGGCAGGCCGTGCTGGCTTAAAAACCCTCTAGGTGGAGCCCCGGAGATTGACAACAGGTGATGAGCTGGCCAACTCCACTCCCAGGGACAAATGACAGGAACCTGGACCACGCCCAACCAGACACTCCCACAGCATATGACAGCCTCTGCCTTTCTAAATGGAGGGACAGTAACTGCGTGTGTGTATGTAAGCGTGTAAAACCTGAAGATTGTCAGATTAATAGTATTTTGTCTCTATCTGCCATTCTGCAATTCATCTCATGTAAACAATAACGTGGCGCACAGCGTGACGTAAAAAAGGCACATACCTTTGATGTTGCGTGACGAACTCTGTATTTCTCGTCCACACGTAAACGCAAAAAAGGAGTTAAAAAAAAAAACTCTGTTTTTGGTGATTCGAAACGCCGTTTACGTGTGGATGAAAGGCCCAAACGTATAGAAACAGCTGCGTTTTCAAAAATACCCGTGTAGGTGTGGACATAGCGTAAAAGAGTTAGTAGTGTATTTTATTACTACCTGTAATTTATTGAAGATTACTTGTATTTGCTTAATTGTTTCGCAAATGTTTGAGGTGTGAAATAAACCGCAATGGAGTTTGAAAACAAAATATGGGGCAAATATTTTTCTTGTAAAACAAAGGCGGGCCCAGCAAAAAACAGTTTGGGAACCACTGCTCTAAAGCAAGCCTACATTCTTACTAAAGACATGAAGGTCAACAAAAAAGTGCACTAACTCTGGACTGTACATAGTATAACTTGGCTGATGTATAAACTGCTTTGCCAATAGTGATGTTATGAATCCCTGGGGAATAAAATCAACATCAATCCACTGAGCAGAACAGCTGATGAGAGACATTGGGCTGACAGTGATGATCAGTGGATGCAAACATCCTGCCACAGGCTGTTACTGTGCTTATTCAAGAAGTTATGCACCTTTGATAAGACAGCTTGTGGTGAATGCATTTGAATCTCACACTTCTGCACTTCAGCAAGCTCCGAAGATAATCAACTGACGTGTTCTCACTTCTCCAGTGTTTCCTATGTTGGGAGACATCACACTTATTTTAATCTGTTGTTTCAGGTCTTTACTAATTGTTTGGTAACGCTCATTATATTAAACGAGCCTCTGTCAGTTACCTTATGCTCATTTCTATTCTGGGACCTAAAGTAGCTTTGCATGAGTCACACCTCTTGTGCAAAGCTGCCTATCATGCAGACCTTCAGTTCAGCGTCTGCCTGAAACAGGAACTATTTAGTCAGAGGCACCTCAGCTGATGAACCACCATGTCCTGTCATGCCTGTTAAGGATTTTAAACAAGGTGTAACAAGTTTCTCATTCTTAATTGGAAAAGACGACTTCTTATATAAATCTGTTCATGTTGGAGCTGAAACGTGATCTGGAATATGAAGCAAAGATAAGAAGGACATCTCAGTAAATACTACGCTGTTAACGTGCTTAACCCTTTAGAGCCGATCGGAGCGGGAACGCTCTGTTATGCGTAACTATTTTTAAATCCCAGTAGCACTGCAACCACATAAGCTAGCGCAAAAATTTTTTTTGCATATGAAACCGGAGGAGTTGTACTTACATCTTATGCCATCAGCTTGTCCTAGGTCACGGTTTCCTTCCACATATAGCTTTGCAAAAACTGCATAAAAAGCGCTTGCAGGAACAAAAACATAATATTCCAGAAACACGCTTTACCGATCCGATCAGCTGTCCATAACACTTCCTACGTTGGAATAGACGTCAGCGCGAACTTTTGCATTTCCGCCATTACCTGCCCGAAACCGGAAGTGACGTCATTTTCGCGGAAACGTAGTCTTTTTTGCGATCAGGGCCTCAGGGCCTATACTGCTCTTTTTAAAAGGTATCTTTGACTTTATGACTTTCTGTGTCGTTTCTGGGATGCTTAGGACTCATATTGCACTGCTGGAAATAGTTTATTTTGATGCATATGCTGCTTTTTTGCAAATTTGCAGTATAATATTTATTTTCGTTTTTCCTGCAGTGTATAAAAATTGGTGTATTTCAAAAATAAAACTATGAAGACACTCAAAATAAATTTCCTGTGGTGGGAAACTATTTTGTGCAACTTTTTTGTATTTACAGTTTTGAGGGATAAGCCTCTTAAATTTCTCTAACTACAAATATATGTTAAAAAATCAAAAACGATTTTCAATTTTTTTGTAGTTTATTGCACTTTTTTGCAATTTATGTAATTACTATGCACTTAATGAATACATATTATTAATATCTGGGCTATAATGGTTGTATTGATGTATAGCAACTTGAAATGCTCCCAAAAATGGCTCCACAGCATGTAAAAATATAATATAAGCTCTGGCGGACTTGGTTCTATGGTAGGTCTTAAAGGGTTAACTGACTTAATCTCTAAATCACTGGATATGTAAAAACTGTCTCTCTCTGTTAGTATGTGTGAGGATTTCCTAAAAGAGGAAAATGTCAGCAGTCATCAAATACCAATGAAAACAAAGTTGTTGCTCTGTTATTCTGCTGGTGTGACCCAGTAGCTTAGTGGTTAGGGCTCATGTCTCATGGGTGCAGATGCCAGGAGTAGTGATTCCCCTATTCTGATTCCTAGCTGGCTTGAGTATTTGCTGCCACTGCCTTATTTTACTATATTTCCCATCTCGCCTCATTTAATCTCAGCCCCATTTCATATGTAATGGGGCAAAATAGGAAATATTAGACCTTCTCCTCCACCAGCTCAACAAACGTGAAGCTAACGAGAAGCTAACTTAATGCTAAAACAAAGTGGCATCAGCTGCACTGTAGCTTAGAAGCGCCACGGTTACAAACACATACATATATTCTTTATATTTATATTCATTTCTTTTTTTGTTCATGTGGTCTTGAAGAAGAAGAAGAAGAAAACTTCTATTATTTCTGCGTTTTATCTTGCCATCACATTGTTTTTCACAGTGAAAACATTAAAATCCAAGCAGCTCCTTTTCTGGGACATAACACAGCACACAACTTCACGCTTTAAAGATCTACCTCCAACAGGGGCACTACAAAGATAGCCACTGTTTGAAAGAGCCTTTCTCCTCGTTGCCAAACAAAGCAACACAGTCAATTTTCCAGCTTTGGAAAAAGGATTAAGTCTTGTTCCTTCACAAGATTCCATCTCTTGCCTTGAACTGGTAACGGTAAGAAGGGGAAAAACAGAAGAAAACTTGGCCAAACGCTGCCCCACTGTAAGGTCACATTCAGCAGCGGAACCAGAGGAGGCTGTAAATCAGTGGGTTCGTAGTAATGCTACGGCGTTTGTGACACTCCCTTTTAAAACTATATGAAGACAGTTGAGGTGTGCAGAGACTTCTCCCAGGTGCTTCAGATTTCATGACTAGACACAACATTGCACTCCTGACACTGAACTGCACCAACACAGGCAGGATATAATTGCTGTTTACATTATTGTTGCCAGCTCTCTCTACTAGAAACCAGGTCAGTGGAATTTAGGTCAATTTTGTCCTATGTGTAAGACACTTAAAGAGTAAAGTACTCAATTTCCTGTTTATACAAACTTATGCGGAGAACTTCAATCTCCCCACAAAACCTCTGTTTTCTTGGAAACCACTTTTTTTCACTTCCTGTCACTCTAAGCAGTTCGGTCCTCGGCTGCCGCCTGAGTAGCGGCAGCAGTCACCGGATTATTATCTTGTATCTCTTTCAAATTAAATTCTCTGAAAGGAACCATCTGACAAATTAAGCTGGAAGCAGCTGGCATTGTGATGAGAACACTGGCTTCCTGCCCCTGTTGGTTTGAATGGGTTTCCTCTACCAGCAGTGGGTGGGCGGTCCTGCTGCTAATAACGCAAAGAGGGGCTAGGGGTGAGAGAAGGTCAACCAGACTCTGAGGAAATGAGGCTCTCGAGAAATAACTGGAAAATACGTTTTCCAAAAGGAGGGGGAATTGAAGCCAAACTATTGTTTCATACACTGTTTGTCTCTCTTTTCTGTCCCCCCCCCTTCTGTTTTTGGATAAGGGAACCATCTCGCACTGCTCCTTTGTACCTCAGAGCTTGAATCCGCAATGCTTTTCCAAAAGCTCAGCACACTGCTGCACCTCACACTCTCAGGGATGTTAGAACAACATTTGGGGAGCCATATCTGCCGCCATGCGTGAGCCCTGTGCTGTAGGTCGCCAAAGCCTGCTGTGAATCAGAGGCTTGATCAGGTAGTTATGTTGGCTTAACTAAATTAAAAGCAAAATATACTCTTGGAGAGAGTAAATGGCTTTATCTGAAGCCAAACCAGCCGTGATCCCATGAACTCATTATTCACCAAACGCACGGCTGCCTGCATGCAATGCCACAAGGACACGCGCGCTGTGCTCTGCATGTGTGTGGCACCCTCTTTGTACAAAAATAAAGCTTCAAGCTGCTCTGTTGAATAGGAGTTGTGTGCTCATGCACACTAGAGATTTCCTGTGGTCTAGTCTAGCGATATTGTGGGTCCCGGATAAAACACGATCAGGAGGCCCTTACAATGAAACATGTGAGATCTTGGCACGCCAGCTTAGGCCCAGAGAATTGTGTCAAAAACAAAACACGGCTTCGGCAAAGGAGGCCAATAAAGACGGAGCATTACGCTAGTCAGTGGACAGTAGAGATGCATCATGTGCGATGGAAAACACCTGATGCATGCAGGCTCCCTCGAGCGGGGCTAAAGCAGAGGACGGGGCCAGGGTCAACAGGTGGATGCAAAAGCACTCTAGAACCTGCCATCGAGGCAAATGCTTTTTCTCCTCTGACTGCTTCCCATCTTGAAAGAGTCACTTCTGGTTCTCATTCCACCTGAGTAGTTTAACTCTTCCACGCGTGCCTTGGGCAAAGAGGGCCCCACACAGATTTAGTTAATGGCTCTTTTTCTAGTCCCTGTGAAATTGGTGCTTATTTGGTTTCAAAGACGCAGAATTAGTCTGCGGTTCCATGAATGAAGAAAAGAAAAGATGGAGCTTAACCCTTTCCTGTGCAGGTGTGTTACATGAAACAGAATATCTCTGGTCGTCTCACGCTGAAGGGGCAGGTTTCTGCATTATACATTTATATACAGCTGCCTATTTTTAGAGGTTTGACTGAAATGCATTTACCCTTTCTGTTGACAAACTGGTATGGTTATTCAGTGAAAGATAGCATTGGCACACAGTTTATTGACACTTAAAATAGACGGCTCTGCACCACGTCTGAGGAAATACATCACTAAAGTAACTGGCTTGCCCTGCTGCCAATATATGGACCAATTTAGAGCCTGAGTTTGTTGTAGAATATCAATCAAAACTACAAAAAACTCTGATTTATCATCATAAACGTTAGTTTAAAGTTCAAATTTATTCTTACTCAGATTTTATAAAATCTTAACAGTAAAAACTATTTGGACGACTTTCTGTGAGACTCGTATTTATTTTTGTACCACTGACTTTCTTACAAAGTTCAATGAAAACATCAATACCCTTCTCATATCTGTTTATTGAAGACTGTAAATTGAGTGTAACGGCATCTCAGAATCAGGCCAAAAGCTAACATGTCTGCCAGCACCTTGAAAGCGTACTATTACATTACTGTGTATCTTGACTGTTTAATCTCTGCAATCAGTAGAGTCTGCGGGAAGCCACTGCTTGCCTGCACAAAATAGCCGGCACATAACGCCACCTTCAAACTACAGCCAATTGCTTCTTTTAGCCTAAAAACTGGAAAAAAGTGCAAAGTTTTTAGAACAGCATTACAACTATGATGCCATGTGATCAATTTTCTATTTAGCTAGATATTTAAATAAAAAAATAAACATCAAAGCTTCTCAAACACCAAGTTAAATGACGATTAATCTAATTTGTTGTCTGTTGAAAAAAACAATGCTCATATTAATGCATTACTGCAGCCAGTATCTGACAATGACTTGCACATGCACATACAAAGAAACATGCAAAATAATGTTCCAATCCAAGTAACCAGACCCTTCAAGAAACCATACCATTTGTTTTATAATTGCGGGTTTCCCTCAGCAGTCCCATGAATACTTATCTCAGACTCTAACAGTAATGGAGAATCATGTAAGATGTGATTGATGAACAGCACAGGAGGCATCTCATACCATAGACTTCACCGACTCACCATCTTTGGATGTGGCACTGTCTCAGTGGAACCGCAAGCAAACACAACGTGTGATTTAATGTAAAAAGAGTGGAGGTCAGAGGACATGCCGCATGCATATGGGATTTTTCCTCCTCTAAGTTCAATCCCCAAAGCAATATAAAACAAACCTGCTGAAATGTTAACTGCACATGACTTCTGTACACAGAGTTGGTTGAGCAGCCACAGTATGCTACTGTTCTGCATGGCAGCATGGCCCTGTGGGAACACTGCACCGCTGGGAGTTTTTCAGATCGTCCAAACTACATTTCCTCTGTGCTGGGTCAGTCAAGCATGAGCTGATGGAGTTTTGTGGTGGGTTTTGTTATTACTACTGTTATTAATCTGGGCTTTGAAATGAAAAATGATGTTGAGGATGAAAAGGCACACGTTTACTTTGTTATGCTGCGCGTCCAACGTATCAACATTCACTGTAGATTGGGCATTTTATGGGCAACAAAGAGTTTGCTGAGTTTGCCGTTTTTGGTTCCATTTAGGCTTTTATATGAAGAGTTTGAATCAGTGCTCGATGATTCAACTGTAAAAATACAAAATGTAAAATACACTGCCCTGACCAAAAAATCCATCCAGAGTTGCATTAATTTTCCACCAGGATCTTTACTACAGTAATATTGGGAGAATGACACCACTGCATAAATTCATCCCCAGTACATTCCAGAGATTCTACGCTGGGGTTTAGTCCGTGTGTGAACCACTCTTTCGCAGTTTGAGCCAAATGACTCCTGACATTTTCATTTTGGAATATATTCCTGCCATCTTCGTCTGTGAAGGTTCTCAGTCATCCAGGTCATCGTAGTCTAAGGAGCTTGAAAAGAAAAGTGACTGGACTTCTTTAAGTTGCTTGAAGACGTTTTACCTCTCCTCACCTCCCCTATACATGCAATCATTGCAATAAACAAAAATAACTGATCGTAACTAGGTAGGTAGTTGACCTTTGGCCTCGTATGATGTTGCTGAACCTAGACCTGAGCACCACCAGATCACAACACTGCCCCCACTAGGCATGGTGAGTCTGTCGCTTCATCCTCTTGACTTCTTCACCTGATGCACCCACCATTTTGGAACAGGGTAAATCTGGGCTTGTTAGATCACATGACCTTCCTTCCCACTTTCGCCAAAGTGCTTGCTCATAGGGGGTATTATGATTGTTGAGTTTTTCTCAGTGTGTATCATTGTAGGTTCTACTTTAAATTATAAAGTGCTTTGAGGTGCCTGTTGTTGTGATTTGGCGCTGTATAAATAAAACTGAATTGAACTGAACTTCAGTCATTTTCTGGGTTTGACATAGGGTGATAATTTAACCCTTCTGAATGACCACAGGATGCACCTTCTGGCATGGTTTCGTCAGAAATGAGAAGTTACTCGCTGTATCAGGTTTAAATAACATGCTGAAACATTAATCGCTGCATTAATCAGCCGAGAGAAAACTGTTACCTATTTGCTTACTGACTTTTTTGGCAGGGCAGTGTCTAAACATGTGAGTCTGTTGATGACGTTTGTTTTATTTTCACTGGATATGTTAGGACTTCAATTATCTAAAAGCACACTGTTTGTTTCTAGAATATGATTTTTATTATAATTAAGGTGAATTAAATTACTTTCCTTTGCATTCATATTCTTTTTGTTATCTTGGTATTAGGAAAAAAAACCTCAAACTCATTTTACTGATTAATAATATTACTTATTTCATTGATACTGAACACAGCAAACAGTCAGTCATTGTTATCTGCTTTTAAATTCCATCTCTCTAATCTCTATAAATTGCTGCCTTGGCCAGGATTGTGACTAAAGCCTATATGCTGTTTTGTAAATATTTTTCCAGGCTTAGAAGCAGTTCAGCTCTGCCAAATGAGTTTCACAAATCTAGGATAGAATGAGAACTTTTCCAAGCTCCAAACAACACTACTGAGCCACAATAATGCAAAGTCAATGAATTACCTCGTATTACCCCAGATGACACCAACAGAACCCAAATGGAGGAGTTGCATGTCAGGAGCAGCTGCCGGTTTGGAGAAAGACACCTGTGTGGATTAAGCTCTGGTGTCCGGTTGAGTTTCATTCTCCCAATGGCCTCGAGCCTAGACTGATAAATGATGCCCAGCTCTCTCAGCGCATAACTTACTGACACACATCTCACAGACATGCTGCTCTGATTTCACAGTGGAAGCGGCCCGGATAAACCTGGATCCAAAATAGAACAGTTAGGTCATGTTCCACATCTACTGGGAATAAAGCAGGACTGTCGTAGTTAAGAATGGACTTGCCAAAAGTTTGGACCTTAAAAAAAAATAAAACCAATAAAGCAAATAAGGCACTATTAATCATAAAGTGTTGGCAACTGTTCTGAATGAGTTAACAAAAAGTGTGTGAAAATCTCTTGCATTTTTCAAGCCAAGCGGTCATTTTTTCCAGTTCCGCAAATGTGATCACTTACAGCTTTATTTCCGATATTAAAAACCATGTGATTCTGAATGTTCGTCTACACAAGCAGAGGAACAAAGAGTGGGCTAAAGCTAAACTTTCAGGTATAGCATGGGGCTTTTGTCCCCCCCTAACTCTTTCCAGGCCGTATCTATCATTAAAATACAACCTGATGCCATATTCAAAATGTTGCAGAACATTCAGTGGAGAGGCCACCTACAGCTCTAGTATGAAACAATGATTTCAATGATTTGTTCTGTTTTATCTCAGTTCCAATAAATGTGGTTCTATGAAAGTTGATATTTTTAAGAATAGGTTTAATAACTTCAGCTATAATTTTGTGTCTAGTTAAGTAAGAATGCTACGTTTTGCTGGAACTCCCTTGGACCTCCAAGGATAAGGAGATTTGATATTTAAAAATCAATTTTTATTTATTTATTCATTTATTTTTAATCATTTTGGCCTCATTAAATTTCACATAATACTCTAGGGCTTAAGACATTTACATGTAACAGATTAAACCATTTACAACAAAATAGATCAGGAACCTTTCAAAAAGCATCCCTAAAATTAAACAACCGTTCCAGGGATTGAACAAATCTGTCTAATGATGCTTTTTAAGTGTTATTTGTGTGTTGGGTTATTCTAATTTATTTACATTATGTGTTGTAAAAATTCTAAACTCTCTTCTAAACTCGTTTACTTGGCATTAAACTGCTGTGACTAACTCAAAAATAATGGTTAAGTTAGAGGCTAGAGCTAGTGAATTTTAGGTATTAAGAACAGAATATTATTAGATTCAAAAGAACCAAAAAGAAAAAAAAAACATCTTTTAGCAGCTCAGCATTTTTAAACCATTTTCCTTTTTAATTAAATACATGACAATGGAGAGCAACAGGAAATATGGAAACAAAGAATGGGGTTTACGTGACACTAGAGCCACTGACTAGGCTTCAAGCTAGATTGTTATGGTTCCCTGCCATGTGTTTGAAACCACTGGGCCACCAGGACTCCGCTTTTGATGGTTTTGTTTGTGGAATGAAACAATGTTTGTCTTTGATGAGTTTGTGCCGTGGCACCAATAATAAGTAATAAACCATGAGGGTGGCATCTTTACGTGATCCACCCAAGAAAAGCTGGAAAAAAAGAATAAAAACACAATACTCACACATAGTTTTGGGAGAAGTCTAAAAATAAGGTTTATGTGGCTGCTTAAACAAATCATCACATCTTATTGATTTTTTTTTAGCCTTACATGAGTGTATTAAATGTTCCAATTCAAGCCACTAATTACAACATGCCTAACTAGCTCTTTGATAAGGAAGTTCCTTACATCAACTTTACCAGTGAAATAGTCAACATTCAGTACATTTTTTACACAGAACGTTAAACACTGTCTGAGGAAAAAAAAACTGTATATGCATTTAAGACCTATTGAAAAAAATCAATCCTCAATCGTATTCTCTAACTAAATTGTATTTTAAATGTATTTAATGTATTTTAAATTGTATTTCAAACTGCTGTGGTGAAGAGAGAGCTGAGCCAATAGGTGAAGCTTTCAATTTCCAAGTCCCTCAGTTTTAGAAAAGAGATTTTAGATATTATTAGAGTCACAATTTTAAAAGGCTAAAATGAGCTTCCTCTTTAGGGTGGCTCAGACATCCAGGAGGTTCAGGCTTCTGGTTATGATGCCTTCTAGATGCCTCCCTTTGGGGATTTTCCAGGTAGACCAAACTGGGAGGATGTGGGGTAAGACTCAGAACTGGCTCGAGAAATTAAACATCTAATCTGTGTTTGGAAAGCCCGGATCCTTAAGGAGGAACTGGAAAGTGTTGCTGGGGAGAAGGATTTCTGAAATACTCCGCCTATCCTGCTGCAACTGCAGCTTGACTTCAGATAAGCAGAAGATAATGCATGGATGGACACCAGTGCCATTTTGCACGATTCATACCATTGCAACACTGAGTAACACATTGCTGAGTATCACTGATGTTAGCAGTGCTAGCACCAGCAGCCATTTTTCCTTGCAGTTAAACATGCCTGGTACAATTACTCATTGCTTGCTCAAAACATATAGGCACGGAGAAGAAACTAAACCTCCTGAATCTGCATATAGGACACAAGCAGTGAAAGAGAATTTTTTTAAATCACTATTTTCTGTTGCCTACATTGTAGAGGGTGACTTTGCCTCCACACCTAAACAGTAAAACGAGTACAGCCAAGGGTTACAGAGGGATACAGCAGGTCGGAAAACCATAAGATCTGTGCAGTGGCTCAGAGTGGGGAAAAGAGTCACAATTCACAATAACTTCTGTTGTGAGCTTCAGTAAGTTTTCTCAGTGTATAGGCTGTGATCAGCTGTGATATCAGCAGTTTCACGAGCCATCATGGCTGATGTCTATGCCCTACAGTGACACCATACTGTTTATATTGTCTTTACATCAGATAGGATAACGTTGGAACTTGAATTAACCTAAGCATCATCAGCTTAAATGCAGATATATGTCCACTACTGCTAATGCAAACTAATGCAAAACTACCCAGTATTTTCAGGCAGCATTTGAATAACACAAAGTTAGTAAAGCTTTATTTGTTTTGCAGGACATTTCACAAAATGAAAACGCATAATTTATCAAAAATAAAATCCCATGTAACCTTTAAATCTGCAGTTTATCAAGTGTCACTCTTTGCCTTTAAATCTAACCTCTCGTCTTCCTCTCTCTGTTCTCGCGCTCTTTTCTCTCCCTGTGAAATACAGCAGCTGGACCTTTACCGACAAACTGCTCAAAAACAGTTTGTGTGTTTGCTGATGTTTGTTCAGCTGATAGAAACGTTGAATTTGAAATTACCTGCCACTTAAAAAAACATCCCTTCATGCTTCCTCCCCTTCTGTAGCACTAGCTAGATTCTGAAGTAGCGCAAACATAAATTATGGACACCTGCGCTCCTTCCAGCTTAAACCCTATAAATGATACTTTAAAACCACAAGAAGTAAAAAGTAGAGATATTTTTTTTAAGGAGTAAAAGTGAAAAGTTAAAAATAAATACACAAGTAAAGTACAGATGCCTAAAAATTTTAGGTACTTCCCACCTCTGTATATGGTAGGGCTAGTGGTTGTGCAACATTAATACACTGATAATAAAACATGCATAAAACATGCATAAAATTTCAAGCACACCTTATTAGTTTTTAAACCATCAGCGTGTGACTATTTCTTAAATTAAAGAGTTGTAAGTGGTAAAACTGACACATCCCATCATCCCATCGCCACCAGCATGCCATGGCAGATTTAAAAACCTGCGACACTAATTAAGCTTGCAAAGGCTATTGGTTAAAATGATTTTTGATCCAAAATGGAGAGAGGGCTGGAGAGAGCATCAGGCACAATTTAAGGCCAAGTTTTACCACAAGGACATCCCAGTAAAGGCAGGAATGCAGCTATGAAAGAGCCAGTAATCTAGCAATATGAAGATATGCTGTTCAACCCTTTAAATAATTTTGCTGCCAACCAATAATTTACTGACCTGTCACCAAGTTATCAAGGAGATTTCACAGTGCTGACTTGCACGAACCCCCCCAAGTATTGTTGGATTTCCTCTCGAAACACACTATGCATAAGGTTTACTTTAAAGTTAACCACATTTGTCTCACTTGAGTTTGTCCCACTATTACTTTCATGTTATAAAAATGTGCTGCTGTCACAATCTGTAATCCACAAACTGTGGAAGAAAACAGTCATTGCTTTACATTTATTTTTCCACTATGCAACAACTTTCCTCCACTCTGGCCTTAAAAACGGTAAGCATGGACTTCTTTGTAGTGCTAACTGGCATTGAGGGCTCCTGCCGCAAACACAATCCAGCCAGCGACAAAGTAGTAAAGCATGAAAAAGTCAGGCGGGGTAAAAGTCTGTCACTAAGATTACCTGACTGACTGAATTAAAGTGAAGAGGGTTAAGTAAACAGTTAAAGATGACACATGGGTGCTATGTGAACAGTTCTCTCTCCTGGCTCCGTCCAGGGCTGATATACTGTAAAAGGAGAAACGTGAGACGGTGTGTGTCTGCAGCGGTAGCAAACAACACAACATAAATCAAGTCTGTGATGATGTCATTAGATTCCTGTGAGAGTAGCAACATTAAAACTTGCACAGCATGAACGCAGCCCTGAGAGTATATTCCCTGTGCAATGTCTTAATTTTATGTTTGTAATGTGAAAAGACAGAAAACCATCCTCGAGGCTTCTGGTCCGGCAGGATCCACCATTCCAGGATCCAGTGAGAGCACATCTGTTTCACATGCAGAGCTAAGACTGTGGCAAATCCTGGCTTATTTCGATTTGAAATTAAATTTATAAGCCATGTTTATATTCAAAATGTTTATGCTATGGGCTTGAATAAAACTTGAGTTCTGCAAAATCTTCAAATAAATGACTACAAAAAACAGCTGTGATGTGCCTGCCTACCTACTGTACACTGGGCTTCATTTACACATTGGGAAGATATTTTTGTAAAAAACCAACTGAATCCCTGGACTATATTTGTCCCGCAGTTTTATCTGCATTACATCAGCTACAGTAATTTCTAAAGTATGGCAGGCTATCCAAGTTTTAAAATTGGGGCATCCATTTTAAATTCAATAGAGTTTGTTATCTTGAGGCACAAACATTTCGTTGGATGTAGTCATCTTGGTTTTCAGCGAGACACACAGCTTTTATCTGCAACAAAATACAATGCATAATGATATATGTATAGTGCTCTGCACTGAACCGTGAACCATGTGGCTTGTGTGGTATGTCAGGATTATTGTCAACAAATTCCACAAAAAGCCAAAACCACGAGTGTATTCATCCAGCTGTGCATTAACATTCCCACCCTGTATGTGGAATTCAGTCCCAAAAGTAAAATGAAAAAGTTTGATGCAGTCAGACTGAACCCCTAACTCCTTCCAGCTCCATAGTGCAAAGCCGGCGTGATGACCGATTGCAACAGTTTGCAACAATGTGAGAAATGCACAGGTATAGTCTTGTGAATTCACAGCTCCATACTGTTTTTACGCTGCCTTCTTACCTAAACCAGGTCATTTCCAACAGTGAGAAAGCACATGATGTAAAATATGTCCTGCTGGATGCTGTATACCACTGAAAAAGTCACTGGGTTGAGTTTAAACAAGTTAAAAAATGAAATGAGTAAAATGAACTTGATAATCAACAGGATGTTAGCGTCTGTTTTTTCTGCATTTTCAGATTGAAATGAGTAAAAAAAAGTCTGTCTTTAACTTTACAACATTTAACTTTTTTCTAGAGGACAGTCTCCTTCCAAGAGCACTGAAAAGAATTCAAAACTGTCCACATTTGACAGACAGGCAGAGCTTCACATGTACACTCACTGACCACATCATCAGCCAGACCTCACTAGTACCGGGTTCAGAACTGGTGCAGAGATTTTTAATAAGGTCCTCACAGATTTTGGTTCATATTGACATGATAGTATCGTCAGTGTTGGGAAGGTTGCTTTTAAAATGTATTCCATTACAGAATACAGATTACATGCCCTAAAATGTATTCTGTAACGTATTCCGTTACGTTACTCAATGAGAGTAACGTATTCTGAATACTTTGGATTACTTAACATATTATCATGCATTTTACAACTACATGAATGTACTATTGCTGTGTGATTTATTACTATTACTGAAGGTCCACGGCTCCGAACCGTAGTAAAGGGACCTCTGACTAATACGGGTTCCGTGTCGGGCTCGTAGCCGAAAAATAGCTTTACTTTGTTGTGTGGATCAACTCTGCTTGCGAGAGACAGAGAGAGGTGTTGAAAGGCTGCTCCAAGGGAATTTTAGAACTTAAGTAAGTTTCGGAGGAAAGCGCGAACAAAGCGTACAGTCGAGTTTTAATAGCTTACTTACAACTTGGCTCGTCATGTACTCTTGTTGGCTGCAGTGGTTATTATTATATTTACATGCTTCCAGCTCCCATTTCTGCTCGATGATAACTCTGATACTTTTCGACTCTCCTTTTTCTCCCACCTCGTGCTCACAAACACATAACGAGTATGGCAGTCCATTCTCCCTGCAGCACGGACTACACTGCCCATGATGCTACATTCTTTAGAGCTATACCTGTAGCATTCTGCCTATTAGCTTAGCACAACAACAACAACAAAAAGGCACTCTCTCACCCAGGAAACACGCCGAGCGAGAGCGTTCACCCTGTAACCATGGCAACCGCAACGCTGCCGCCTGGAACTACAGAACGTAGCTGTCAAACAAAACCCAAACAGTCCTGACCCAACAAAGAAACTGTATTCTAAATACCACCTTTTTAAACGGTACCTGTAACGGAATACAGTTACTCATATTTTGTATTTTAAATACGTAACGGCGGTACATGTATTCCGTTACTCCCCAACACTGAGTATCATAGTCGTTGCAGATTTCCTGGCTGCACATCCTTGATGTGAATTTGAGAAGGTATAAAGTTGTACTTATTAAAGTGTAGCACATTAAAAATGTGTATTAATGAGTGTATGAAGAATGTATGAAGCTGTCCGTATTTCTGGTAACAAAGAAGCAACCCAGTGCCACTCTGGAGTTCATCCATGCTCACTTTTCAGAAAAGTCAAGTTTGAATAAGCAGGCAATAGTTTGGAGGCATTTATTGCTTGTTTTTGTGTTTTTGTGTGACTTGTTGATAATAAAAAACATGCGGACGGTCATCATATTTATTTTCAAGCTGATGTTAAAACTCAGATTTAATAGACAGGTGTTGTGGTAACCCACCAATCTAAGCAGCTTCCTCTTCCGTGCTGCAGGCTGTCTAGTGTCACAGCACAGTAACCAAGCCGCTGCATGTGAATAATTCAGATATGAGTCATCCTCTCCTTTTCTCACAATTACCAATTAGGAGAAGAAAGGGTCCTAAAACGCATCGTTTATAAGTTCCAGTAGTGCAGACATTAATTTTTGCCCAAGTAAAGCTGTCTGCTTGAGTTAGACATCAGGGTACAGTTCAGAGGATGACAGCAGCAGGAGGGCTCGCGCCACCGCAGAGCGTTGCCTTTTGAAAGGATTTGAAACAGTTCAGATGACACGGAGGGGGCAGGAAGTACAATAGTGATGGCAATGCTCTTCAACACTGTAATCCTATTGTCAAGTTCAAGGATTAAAGTCCTTTCATTGTGTTCATTATTTTTTATGTGTGTATGAGTGCATGTGGAGGGTGGTCAGAGGTGTGTGTGTATGTTGGGGGGGGTCGTCTTAACGGTTGATCCGAGAAAAAGGCCCCCAGTAATTATAGGTCAGTCCCTTTGAACCTTTGATGGCACCTGCTGCTGTATTGCAGGTTTTTATGTTGCACCAACAAAACTCTGAAAACAGAAACAGGAAAGAGCAGAGATACCCAAAATAGTTGACAAGGACCAGAATTGACCCTGCAGGAAATTCTTCATTTCCTTCCAATAGGGGGGTCCAGAGAAGGATGAGGCATTTCAAATATTTTGTTTTGTTTTCCTTTGACATAAACTCACACTTTAAAACACTTTGCAGTGCATAATTCACCCATCTACACGCACAGGTGTCTGCACAGCTTCTATGTAAGGTGCCATTAACAACTTCAGATGGATGTCTTGCTCCCAAGCCCTTGAGCCTGCGATCATGTAAAGGAAAAACAACAAGCAAGCAACCTTGGGTCTTATCAGAAGAATAATATGCACAGGCCTTTCTCAAGAGGTCAGTGAGGAGTTACCAATGACACCAATCAGCCCAAAGTAAGAAAGCAGTCAGTGAGCGTGAGCGTCAGAAAAACAGAATATCATCAGGATGACATTTTAGTTCAGGTCAAGATGTGAGAGAAAAATATATTAGTTTCTATTTTCTAAAAATAGTATATTCACCAGGTAATTGCAGAGATTTGACGAAGTGTTAGCAAAAACAGACAGACTGCCTGGACAGTCGGATAAATTCAAGTTATCTGAGACCTGAAAGTAGCCAAGAAACGTTTTACACTGATCGCATTGTTTAAACCACCGCAGGATGTTCTAAGCTCATTTTCAAACAGAGATTGAGAAGGTGTTAATGCATCCATCCCTCTTATTTACATACTTAGGAACTCAGTAATCTCTCAGTGGAAGTGGCTTCTCTAGAGTCTGTGGCAGGCGTTCACTCTGCTGTCTTATTAAAGTGACAAAATGTCTGGAGCTGCTTTTTTTCTTTTTCAGATTTATATTGTCACTTTGCCTTTATTGATGGTACAGTGCAGAGAGTGAACAGGAAACCAGAGGAAAGAGTGTCGGGGGAAATGACACTCAGGAAATTGTCTGGGGCAAAACTGAACCCAGGCCCCTGCACAAGCCTACAGCGTAAGGGTTCCCAGCACATCTTGGTGAGCTATAGGTGCGCTCTGAGTTGGTTTAGCATCAAAAGTAGTTAAAAATGGCCAATTATACCCTGGACCCCAGGGGGTTAGACTTTTTTTTTTTTTTTTTAAAGTAAACCAATAGTTACTTTTCAAGTAATTAATTTGTTTTAGAATCTTGTAACTCAGTTACGTTTTTGAAGTAGTAACTAATAACTATAATTAATTACTTTTTCAAGGTAACTTGCCCAACACTGATTATACCACATTTAGTTTTTCTCCAGATGTGACACGCTTGAAATGAATAGAGTTTAAGCAGATGCCTGTTGTAAAGTAATTTTTAGCAACTTGGATATAAAGAGTAAAACACTGAAGTAACATGGCTGCTCTGGATAACATTCCGAATTAGAGCTCCATTAGCTAAGCTATTAAAGATACAATAACCAACTATAGATGGCCATGGTTGTTATGTCCTCTTATTTGCTAAAACTCTGTTATACATTTCTGAACATGCAAGTCATCTACAGTTTTGCCAAACCAATACATTATGAGCCTCAGTGATCCAGTGGTGAATCCAGCCTGGAGCCAGTAGTGATGGGATTTCCGGCTCTTTTTAGAGATCCGGCTCTTTCGGTTCGGCTCACTAAAAAGAGCCGGCTCTTTCGGCTCCGAACCGGCTCTTCAGGTTGTTTTGTTGCTTTAATTAATTTATTATTAACAATAATATAAAATTATGCACAAAAGGAATTACTAACGTAAAAACAAGTGGTTTTATTTATATATGTTTATATATAAATATATGCGGTGGCCCCTAGAGACAAAACACGTACAAACTCCAAAACACATTTCTAGCATGAACTGAACTTCCAAAGCAGAGCTACTAGATCACTTAAATGACACAATTGAAAGCATGTGTGTATTGTTTGTGTATTTATACACAGGCACTCATATATATATTCAAATAATTTAAAAAAAAGTTCATTTACCTGTTACTACCACACACCAAATCCGGTCGTTGGTACTTGCTGGCTTGTGTAGCCACAAGATAACAAAGGCTCAACACTGCGCCCAGCATCCTGGAGCACTTCTGTTGTCTTTTGTACGTGTTTTGAGTTTTTATGTGCTTCTGAGTTTTTATATGCTTCTGAGTTTTTACGTGCTTCGGAGTTTGTACGTGTTTTTACGTGTTTTGGAGTTTGTACGTGTTTTTACGTGTTTTGGAGTTTGTACATGCTTCAGAGTTCGTACGTGATTTGAAGTTTGTATGTGCTTTGTCTCTAGGGGCCACCGTAAATATACTTTTATTTATTCACTCCACATAAAATGTAATAAATAAATCATATAATACAAAAATCAACTATTCACATTTCAAGTTTTAACTATTTAAATTTTCAGCTTTTTCCTTTCACAAATTTAAAGTGAAAAGAACACAAAACACTGCAAACCACAACACAATTAAATATAAATTATAATATGAAAACTAAAAGAACATGCATATTCTCTGTCATATGGACCTGCATAAATAAACTTTCTCAATCCTTTATCATCTGCAACCGAAAATAGTTGTGGATGATTACTATACCTTTCTAATGTTGTTGTCCCTGCCTCTCTTTCTCTCTCTCTGGCTCTGTTCCTGTGCTACTGAGTGTAACTACCGCCCCTCCCCCCTCTGCCCAGCGTAAAGCACAAGGCTCGCGTGCAGAGTGAAGCGGAAAAAAAGTGCGAGAGAGAGGCTGAGAGAAGGAAAAAAAAAAAAAAACCCCACGTGACGGCTCGCGATAAGGAGCCGGCTCGCGTCGTTCACGTCAAAGAGCCGGCTCTAAGAGCCATTTCGTTCGCGAACGACCCATCACTAGGAGCCAGTAAGATTGGAAGGCACTGCCAAAAAAGGGAAAAGAGCAGTCATTGTAAGCTGTGAGTTTAAGCAGGTGGAATAAAAACTCCTATTAATTTCAATAACTCTCTGGAACACATTAGAGTAAAGAATTTTTCTATTTCACAGAACATATTGATACTGTAATAAAAGCCATTGTTTCGGGGGCCAAGTAGCCAAAATAGCTTATTATTAAGTGATTCCACGGGACTAGGAAATGATTGCCCTCTCTGTGCTGCAGTCAACTCAGCATGATGAACATCACACAGATGAAAGAGGGGGGGAGTGTTTTGGTCCTCACATGAACAGGTGGGAACATTAACTGCAGTTGGCAGGTTGTGCTAACAAGCTGGAGGGTGTTTGGAGGCTTTTTGAGATGTGTGTGCCTGCACTGTGGCTAATTAATCACAGAGCACTGACACAGTTAAAATGAGGCAAATGGCTGTGCTTCTCCAGGAACAGAGGAATAAATGGGTGTGTGCTCTGTAATTGATTCCTCATTTTCACAGACTTCAAACGCAAACGAGAGTTTTAATCAGATTACAGTTCTGGATGATTCCAAAAGAATCGGCCAAATTAAGAAATATTAAACTTACTCCTGGAGGAGCGCGGATTCTCTTCCTGACAATGTTGGGAATATAATGACCTTATGCTAATAATGCCGGTAAAAAAAGGAGAGAGATAAAAGATCCCCCTCAGGGTTTTGAGAAGTGCTGTTTTGGGTTAGATCTTCTTTTATGTCTTTGGGTTTGTTTTACATTTATTCAAAAAGCAAGCAAACTTTTGGAAACTGGAATGCTCTCGCTGAGCTGTATAAAACTGCAAGAAGGAACGCAAAGAGAGGACGACCTCGTAGCACTTATTGAATTCCCACTTTATTACTTGGTTTACATAGTTTTAAATGTCCGCCATCGCAAACATCTGCCATCCATTCAAACTATTTAGTTAACAGTGATTTAAGGCTAAACAAAAGCAAAGGAGATTGGATGTCACAGTTAGTCTTGGATGTATGTAGTATGTCATGAGTAAGTACTTTTATTTAGATAGAAAGGATTTTGCAAAAGTGACCAGATAGTTTATGATGATATAAGATGAAGCTTGTTTGTCACAGTTACACTGTTTACATGACTTTTTAATATCCCACCAGTTTGTTTATAGTGATTGGGTTTCAATTACCCAGCTGAGTTTTTATAGAGGAACCCCTCTGCTCATGCTGGACTCCAGCGTCCACTTGTACAGTCTTTATTTTTTGGAAATCCCAGTGGGGGCTTGGCCTAGATGAATCCACATTATCATCCTTATTAAAAATAATCTTTTTGTATTTCAGTTCAAAAACTTTCCCGCTTCAAGGGTATGATTAATGATTAAGAGGAAAAACCTCTCATCTTTGAAGCTCTTAGAGGCATCAAAGCTCTTCAGCTTATTGTTAGACTAGGTTTATGTCCTAAAGCACAGCTAACACTTAACTGCATTAAAGAGAGTTTCATTGAACATGAGGCAAAGAAGAAATCTGGCAAGTGACCTGTAAGCTGTCAAGAACGTATTTCATCCACGTGTATTTATGCTATGTATGTATATTCAGTTGGGTTTAAATGGAGTGTAATATGGATGTTAGCATATAAATGTTTATAGTCAGATATACAGTTCAGTATTTCATAAGATTTTCCCTTGTGGCTGGTTAATGTTAAGACTGTTCTTAACCTAAAATACAGGCCAGGACCTGTGCATACATCATACTGTCTGTCAGATATACATTTTTTTTTTTTTAAAGTTGCAATGTTACATTTGCTAAATGTTGTACTCAATGACCTCAAAGCCAATAAACTTAAATTCGTCTGGTGCTGTATTATTTTATAAACTTGATCAAGTGTAGCGGATTAATCAATAAACAAGGATAAATATGTATCAGAAAATTAACACTACACATACACTTTTCCTGTATAAATAAAGTACTGACAGGATTCAACTACCAGAAAACCTCTCAACTTGTCAAACAGCTGGGAGGTTTTGGAAAAACACTGAGAACAGGGAACTCTGTCACACTAGTTTTGTTTTTCTGAGATATATAAATATATATATGAATATATGAATGAATATATTTTTATAAATTGACATTGATCAAACGGTCATTGGTGTGCTTCTTTTCAGTTTTCTACAATGTGGCAGGTTACTTGTATGTCACCCAAATATAATAACGCTCGTCTAAGTGTCCTTTTGTCACAGATTTTAAATCTGGCATATTATTTTTTCTTCATCTGTTTTCTTCATCCATTTTACTTATTCTACAAATAAATTACTACTAATCTCAGTTTGAAAGTTCAGTTGCTCACCCTTTCTTGTTATGTTGACCAGGATGTTGTTGTTGGGCTCAGACACCTCTTCAGAGAGGCTCTTCTCCTGCAGTCAGACAGATTGTAGCTAATGACAGAACAAGGACAGCTAAGCAGAGCATAAAGCAGGTAGAGAATACACAAACGCAATGTTTCACAACACTAACAACTTTGAGGTAAATATGCAAGAATATATGTAATACAACACTCATCTCTAGCACTGCAGCATTTTCCCCTCATGTTACAAGTGATGTGTTGTTTATGAACGAGCGGGCTTTAAATCAGATTTTTTGCTCTCATGAGCACCTCTGCTGAATATCCCCTGCTAGCAGGGGCCGGATTTTATTTTGATGGGCAAACCATGTACCCAGTTAAGTGCCAAGACAGATTAGGATCATACAATTATGCTAAACAAGGAGGGAGGGGCAGACGCTCAGAAACACTCACTGTTAACGTTCGGTTAGGACGCAACCTTGTCCGGAAAAAGTGAAGAAATGAGAGAAAACTGAAGCAGTATGAGCAACTAGCTGCATGATATCAATGACATTAGAGCCTGCAAAGCTGAGTGCAGAATGGAAAATGAAAATATCTGCCAGACCAGGGTCAACAACAGATCTTCAAAGACATCCTTGTAGATGCCAACCACTTACCCGCTTAATCTGGAACAGAGTCCAGTTTTGGGTCAAGTGCTGCAGCATCACCTGTCCTGCTGATAACTGCAGGTCAACCACGACCTTCTGATACTCAAAGGAAAAATGATGCCAGCCAAACAGTAAGAAGGATGAAAAGCTAGCTAAAATGGTAGCCATAGTGGAGGAAAAAAATGTCAAACCAGGGGTTTTACTCCATTCATGTTCACCCTACTAGTGGTAAATGCATAAAAATAAGGTTTTTATAAAACCACAAAATAAGAAAAGAAAAAACTCACCAACACAAAACTGTCATATTTGCTAAATTAGGCTAAAAGTTGGCGGCCTTATGAGAGCTGGCTCTTATGAATCCCAAAGTGCCGAATCTTTGAAAAGAAGCGGGTCTCCTGTCACTACATGTTAAAACGGTGCTCTTGAACTTGTTTTAGTTTGACGGGAGAACCTAAACGCTACAACATAGCCATGAGTGACAGTCATAAAGGTTGTTAAAACAGACATAGAGGAGAAGAGCACTTTGTGGTCATCAACCAAATAGTGCCACAGCTCAAAAGTACTTTTGTTGCTACATACTGGTATATTTACACATGCATATTCTGAATTATTTCAACTGAATATTGCAGGCATTATTCCTTTGCTTTCACAGCCACCCAGGCTCTTGGCTACAGTTTAATATAGTTAACCTGAACTCAGTTTCACTGCTGACCTTTAGCAACTGAGGCACAGCAAACCTCCTGAAAATTTAGACCACTGCATTTATTTAATCTCATACACAGCTGTTTTTATCCAAACCCACGATAAGTTAACAGCAGACTCCGTTAAGCGTTTCTCTCGTTTCCACTTGGTGCCCAGAAGCATTCACACCGACACTGGAATGTGTTTTTATTCCAAAATAAAGACTCAAACATAGGTCTCTTCCTGATAAAACTGACACTGGTAGGGAATACTTGCTGGCAGACAAACATATGGAGAACTAAGGTTCTTTAATAAAATCCCTCATCAACAAGTAGCTGTCTTTGAATAACTTAGCAAAACACTTTACTCCACAACCACAATTTAATCTCCACAATCTCTACATTCATCTCATCACCCGTATCTGTGATAAATTTTAAAAACATACCAAACTACCAAGCCCACAGCAATTTACATATTTACATACAGAATTCTTGATTTTATCAATAGTGCACATTTCTAAACAATTCTCTTGATGGAAATTGCTAAACTCAGTACTAGCACAAATTAGTACAACGTTTGTGTGTGTTTTTTAAAGGTTGCCATGGCAAAAAAAAGGCAGAGGTTTAAAAGGAGAACTGAGAAAACCAAATTTATTCACCACTGCAGATGACCCATTACCAAAATAAAACACAGTCTGTATCACAGAAGCCATTTGTCCTCATCTGGACTTGGGGTATCAACAGTCCTCAGTCCAAGTAAACTAAGTTAGGACAATATTTAACCAGGAAGCATATTGTCATAAATCTTCTGACAATACCAACTGGGGACTTGCACCCAAAGAATCTACCAGTTACACTGCCCACTCTTACGAACTGCAAAGATATTTCCGCCAAACAGACAATACATCAAAGAAAATGGTTTGGTTTTCAGCTTAACATACAATTTACATTATATGAGCAAAAACACTGGGCCATGCCATGAAGCTCCTAGAACACAGATTTTGTCCTGACGCTAATACCAAAGAAGGTTTTACGACTGAGTCAGAGTCACGGTGTTGGTGACTTTTATCCACTATCTGCCTCAGCAGTAAAGGACCAGACTTTAATGTTATGCAATCTGTGATGATCTTGGAGGTGAAGAAATTTCACAACCAAATTGCTGCAGCACTGGAATCCTGTTACAGTAGAATGTTCAAATTCACAAATGTTAATAAAGGCAGACTGGCGCTTGACTTACACCTATTGCAATGGGACTGAAAACAGAGGTGGAGTGGAATACTTACCATAACATAGTTCACTCAACCCTCTAAATACAATGATTAAACACTGCCAACAATAACAACAAATGGAAAGGTTAATCACCTTCTGAAATGGAATAACACAGCTTGAAAGGCATCTTTCTATCACTACACAAACAAATCACACACTGAACACTTTAAGTAATAACTGAGGCCTGTTACTGGCCTTAACTGGCTCCTTAAATAGGCTAAACCCCTCCTATAACAAATGATTAATGTTCAACATATAAACGAATTAAAACAGAATGAAGATGAACTCTATAAAAACCTGACAGGAGCACCCTGGCACCCCAACACTGCCGGTTACACTAACAAATCAAGCTGAAGATGTTTGTGGAAACAAACGTTTGAGAAAAGCTGTAAAAGATCACAAAATCTGACCATTTTTTGCATTGTGTAAAAGTCATAAAATGACATAACTAGGTTGTGCACATATGAATAGGTATGTTCTTACTTGTCCTTTTCTTAGCATTTGAATGGGAAAGGTTAAAAAATAAGTTGTGTATTTCTTAGACTCTAAGACAAAACAATGTTTTATTGGAAAAAGGAAACATTAAACAGGATTCAGAAAGGCAATTCAAAGGTTAAAACCATTACAATAGTGTGTGTGCATGATACTGTCTGAGAGCTGACATCAGGGATGCTTTCATCATGATTAATAAACATACAACTACACTCTACACATTTTTCCACACACAAACACATAGACTGTATATCAAGCAAAGTGATACCACCTTTGGGTCAAAGGGGTTTGATCCAATTATAGCCTAGCTTGAGATCACTTCCACATCTAACATAAAATGTGGCTGCAGCCTGGTTACGATCATATCTTACTTGTTTTCCAGCATCATGAACCAATCTAAACCAAGCTGGGGAATGTTCCCCAGGAATGACAATTAAATGAACAAAGAGCAACCTGTGCAATGAACCAAAACAAATGGGAAGAGTGAGCAGTTGCCAAAATCTATAACTGTGGAGCAGCATTTTATGTATGCATCCATGCAAAAAAAGAGAAATAAATAAAAAGAGAGATTGTGCGTTGACCTTGTATTGTGCAGTCTGAAGTGATGCGGGGGTGATTTCAAACAGATGCCGGACAGACACCTGTATCCTTCCCCAGGTCACCAAGCGATGTGACAACCCTCGTCTCGTTTTGCACCCAATATTGTTGAGTCCTTAATGAAATAATCCAAATGGGATTAGTATGGAGGTCTTTGAAGTCTCATTTTCTTTGCCTCCGGTGGAATATCGGGACACGGTGCTTCTTTTGATCAGTGCAATCAGAATCAACTTCGGAGTGGTCCCCGCTGTGTCGGATCCAGTCCAGGAACAGAAGCTTCCGCATGGCTTCATCTCTGCTGGGAGAGCCAAGGGATTCCCTTATTTGCCACAAATAACGTTATGAGCTCATAATTATAAACTGTTCAGCTGTTGTTGCAGCGTATGAGGTAATATGTCTTTTTATGAACAGATTACTTTAATTAATTTAACTGAGGTAAAACTTGTTCATGCAGCATGAGCAGTGGATGTAAAACAACAACTTGTTTCCTCATCTCCCGGGGTGCAACGGGGTGTGTATTTGCCCGGACATCTGAGCTAATTAGCGCTTTCTTCCGGGGTGGGGGGAGGCTCACATTCGCAATCTATAGCTTGATTCACAAACTTCACCTCTGGGGCTGTCGTTCGTGAGAACCGGCATTTCAAACTTGTTTTGAGGCAAGTTCAAAGTTATTGTGGGAGGATGGTCCTTTGTGTCGCCTTTAATCACTTTGCAGCGACTGAAAGGAGTGAAAAGCATCACCATGACAAACTCAGTCATCTGTGAAAATAAACGCTGGTGTGCATTCTCTATAATAAACAAGTAGCCACATGTTATGACGCAGTAAGGTGTTTGCATAGCGTGTGAGATGATTCATTTGTTACTGAACAGTGTCATTTAGAAATGAAAGAAAAGCCTTAAAAAACTGTATCACAGTATATATTTACTATTCATTTACACTTTACTTCAAATTCTAAATCTAAATAATGAAAAATATTACATGCATCATCCCAGGTTAGAAGAAAATGTCCTTAAAGATCAAACCAGTCATTTTTTCAACTTTGCAAAATGTCATCATAAATCAGATAAATATGTTTTTTGTAAAAAAAAAAATTCCATTTCAAAACAACAGATTAGAACAATCATAATAAAACTACTACAGTGATGCCAAATATTGAATCCCCCTAAATTTAAAATTCAGAAAGTTTCAGTTTCAGTGTTTGGTCTTTTGAATGCTTGTTTTTAAGTTTCCTGATGTCTTTCCTGAGATGTTTCAACCCAGAGGTCAGCATATACTCCTCAGAGACTGTGCAGAGTGTTTTATAGTCTAATATATTATACTCCCATCCAAGAGAACAATGCGGTTTTTGTCCTGGTCGCTGAACTGGACCAGCTCTTTATCCTCTTGAGGATAATGGAGGGTGTGTGGGAGTTTGCCCAATAGTCTACATGTGTTTTGTGGACTGAGAGAGCATCTGATGTGTCGCTGATGTGGGGGGTGGGGGGTGGGATTTCTGGAGTACAGGGTATGATCTGTTGTTATGGGTTATTCTGACACTGTACAGCCACAGTGAGAGCTTGGTTTGCATTGCCAGTAATAACTCAGACCCAGGATTGGACTCCATCATTGTCAGGGATTTCTGGGTTCTGTAATTTTTTCAGACATCATTTCTGGGCAGAGGAAAGGTGTGGAGGGCATAGCGTTAAGCGATTAAAAGATTCTTCTCTGCTTTTTGGATGATGTGGTTCTTTTGGCTTCGTTGATCACCTCCAGCTTGTGCTGGGAGTACATGTACAAGACTATACTTCTCAGTTGAAAAAGACTGGCATGCCCACTTTAGATTGGAAAGAGTTGCTTCCCCAAGTGGAGGAGATGCAAATACAGTGGGGCAAAAAAGTATTTAGTCAGCCACCGATTGTGCAAGTTCCCCCACCTAAAATGATGACAGAGGTCAGTAATTTGCACCAGAGGTACACTTCAACTGTGAGAGACAGAATGTGAAAAAAAATCCATGAATTCACATGGTAGGATTTGTAAAGAATTTATTCATAAATTAGGGTGGAAAATAAGTATTTGGTCACCTCAAACAAGGAAAATCTCTGGCTCTCACAGACCTGTAACGTCTTCTGTAAGAAGCTTTTCTGTCCCCCACTCGTTACCTGTATGAATGGCACCTGTTTGAACTCATCATCTGTATAAAAGACACCTGTCCACAGCCTCAAACAGTCAGACTCCAAACTCCGCCATGGCCAAGACCAAAGAGCTTTCGAAGGACACTAGGAAAAGTATTGTAGACCTGCACCAGACTGGGAAGAGTGAATCTACAATAGGCAAGCAGCTTGGTGTGAAAAAATCAACTGTGGGAGCAATCATCAGAAAATGGAAGACATACAAGACCACTGATAATCTCCCTCGATCTGGGGCTCCACGCAAGATCTCATCCCGTGGGGTCAAAATGATCATGAGAACGGTGAGCAAAGATCCCAGAACCACACGGGGGGACCTGGTGAATGACCTGCAGAGAGCTGGGACCAAAGTAACAAAGGTCACCATCAGTAACACACTACAACGGCAGGGAATCAAATCCCGCAGTGCCAGACGTGTTCCGCTGCTGAAGCCAGTGCATGTCCAGGCCCGTCTGAAGTTTGCCAGAGAGCACATGGATGATACAGCAGAGGATTGGGAGAATGTCATGTGGTCAGATGAAACCAAAGTAGAACTTTTTGGTATAAACTCAACTCGTCATGTTTGGAGGAAGACGAATACTGAGTTGCATCCCAAGAACACCATACCTACTGTGAAGCATGGGGGTGGAAACATCATGCTATGGGGCTGTTTTTCTGCCAAGGGGACAGGACGACTGATCCGTGTTAAGGACAGAATGAATGGGGCCATGTATCGTGAGATTTTGAGCCAAAACCTCCTTCCATCAGTGAGAACTTTGAAGATGAGACGAGGCTGGGTCTTCCAACATGACAATGATCCAAAACACACCGCCCGGGCAACAAAGGAGTGGCTCTGTAAGAAGCATTTGAAAGTCCTGGAGTGGCCTAGCCAGTCTCCAGACCTCAACCCCATAGAAAATCTGTGGCGGGAGTTGAAAGTCCGTGTTGCTCGGCGACAGCCCCAAAACATCACTGCTCTCGAGAAGATCTGCATGGAGGAATGGGCCAAAATACCAGCTACTGTGTGTGCAAACCTGGTAAAGACCTATAGTAAACGTTTGACCTCTGTTATTGCCAACAAAGGTTATGTTACAAAGTATTGAGTTGTATTTTTGTTATTGACCAAATACTTATTTTCCACCCTGATTTACGAATAAATTCTTTACAAATCCTACCATGTGAATTCATGGATTTTTTTTCACATTCTGTCTCTCACAGTTGAAGTGTACCTCTGGTGCAAATTACTGACCTCTGTCATCATTTTAAGTGGGGGAACTTGCACAATCGGTGGCTGACTAAATACTGTTTTGCCCCACTGTATCTCAACGACTTGTTCAAGAGTGATTGAGGGAAGAAGCGGGAGATTGCTGATGTGAATGCTGTACTGGTCTGTTGTAAAATAGGAATGAGATTGTAGATTTCCTTGTCAAACTACAGTCCCACCCCACTTAATAATAATGGATTGCATTTATATAGCACTTTCCGAGACCCTCAAAGCACTTTAGAATTCCACTATTCATTCACTCTCACATTCACACACTGGTGGAGGCAGCTACAGTTGTAGCCACAGCTGCCCTGGGGCAGACTGACAGAAGTGAGGCTGCCATATCGCGCCATCGGCCCCTCTGGCCAACACCAGTAGGAAGTCGGTGAAGTGCCTTGCCCAAGGACACAACGACGAGACTGTCCGAACCGGGATTTGAACCGGCAACCTTCTGATTACAAGGCAAACTGCCAAGTTTTGAGCCACGATCGCCCCACTTATTCCCACAAACTCTGGATAATGACTGAAAGAATGAGATTGTGGAGACAGGCAGCAAAAATGAACTTGTTTCAAAGGCTTTTTGGGCTCTCCATTAGAGATGGGGTGAGCAGCTTGGTCATTTGGGAAATCTGCTCCTCCTTCATGTCATAAAGAGCCAGCTGAGGTGTTTTGTGTTGGACACCTCCTAGGTGAGGAGTTTCAGGCATGTAGTACTGAGAGGAGAACCCAGGAAAGACCTATATGGCACAATGGTGAGATTATACGTGTCAGTTGGCTTGGTAACACCTTAGCGTCTCATCAGAAGTGATGAAGGAGGTGGCTTGGGAGGAAAAGGCCCCAGATAAGCGATGGATGGATGGATGGATGGTCTAAACAGTGAACCTTATGAAAAAAAAGACCTGATTGTTGTGGTGGTACTTAAAGTAACATTTGCATAGACATTTGTTTTCTTTATTTTTAACTTTTTAAGAGCAAAAAGTAGCCTCTAAAAAGTTGTATTGGTCTGTTTAGGACACTGCCTTTTTTGGGAATGCATTGTGTAAGCATGAATATGTTAGAGTAACCATATCCACCTTAGAGGGGTTGTGATATTTGTTTGAACCCATTTGAAACAAATGGTAATGTTGGTTAATTTCAGCTGCTTTTTTAGGTGCTAATATGCCGTCTTATTGGCAATTCAATGACAGGAAATTCAGATTAATGCCTGTACACAAAGAGTTACAAAACAGCATGAGCTCAGTCGTCATTTATACGAGCACAAGGCCAGTAATGTACGGTGTGGAGTCGGGTGTTCACACATGGTAGAATAACTGCAGTAGCTTTTGATGTCCTGAGCACCTTACAAGCTGATTAAACACAAGATTTACAAGGCCTGGCTGTGAAACACTAGAGATGTATCTGAGCAGCATGTGGTGTTGCAGTAATTAAGTTATTAAGTCCTTACTTGAATGTCCATCCTTCGTGCAAGCTGTTGTGCAAATTTATGGCTCGTGTTAGATCCACAGCCTCTCGCAGCCTCAGTGGTATGGAGATAATTTAGCACGGAGAGTAAAAAAATAATCCACCAAACTCTTCCCATCAAGAATATTTGTCCATATGGACATGTTTAAGACTGAAATGTGTTCCTTACATAAAGCGGCGCTCAAAGAGTTATGAATTAGCTTGTGACATGCAAACAGGTGCACATGGCCAGAAATATCTACCAGCTAAGCTAATGTTTATCCTGAGTGAGTCACAGCAGGCATAATGATTATCATTCCACAACCTGTCCAAGATTCCTCGCAGTGCATTAGCAACATTACCAATCACGGTGTCATGCTTTGTGTAGATATCCAATCAGCTTGTTTGAATAGTGGCAAGATGTGTGGATCCCAGATGCGAGCGAATCTCAGGAAAGTGAACTC
Organism: Diplotaxodon limnothrissa; assembly: GCF_057381915.1. NCBI lineage: Eukaryota > Metazoa > Chordata > Actinopteri > Cichliformes > Cichlidae > Diplotaxodon > Diplotaxodon limnothrissa. Next base: position 8,717,792 of record NC_140597.1, on the reverse strand, counting down.
GGAGACTACACCTGCGATTTTATCGCATCTGCAGATTCAGTCCAGTCTTTGCTGTACGTAATGTTAAGCGTCGTTTCTCATTTAACTAATTTGACCTGTTAAATTAGTACCATCCTTATGGCTTTGGAACATTAAGTTTTTATAATCAAAAACAGTAGGTTTAAGGCTAATTTAAACAGGACTTACACCAAAGCTTCATTTGTTTATGTAAAGCCCATTCTGTTATGTCTCACTATGTGTAATTTCATTTGTCAGGGTCTTTGTGCAGAATAGGAAATTTAAATGTTCACAGGCCTGTATATACATGACCGTAACCAGCTATGAGCTCACATAGGTCTTGTTTTTTTCCCTCCTCCAAAATAAGACTGTATAAATCAGCATACATAAATGTGGGATTCTCTAGATGGCTTTTACTTTGAAAAGACTCTTTGGGAATTCTATGAAGTTATGGCTTGCCCCACGGTGCCTCTGATTGGGTTGTGATTAAGGGGTTAGGCTGACACATAGTTCACGAGGAATGATTATGAGGTTTATGATGGTTGGTTTAGGCACAAGAAGTGAATCAGAAGAACTCTTTCCCACAGTCCCATTTTACTGGAAGCAAAGGAATAGCTCTGTATTTATTTTGCTTTATACACACAACACTCTGCTCTTTCATAATTCTGAATACACAGTTGCTCCTTATAAAAAGGGAGATATAGAAAATAAACTTAACTGTATCAAAACTATAGCACCTATAGTTTTTTTTTCTTGTCACTGGAGCACAGGTAGTGCACTTGAAATATGATACATAAAAACAAAAAAACAACCTAGTCTTCTAAACCCCGGTTATGGCTCTGTCTCTCCACATTTTCATGGGAAAATACATGCGGAGATTATTCTCAAGTTTAAAACCAGTACTTACTTGTTTAAGGCTGCACATGTCAAAACGTTTCTATAAAATATTTCTCAGTTTATTCTCGGTAGTAAAAAAAAATAAATAAATAAAAGAGAGAAAAAAATTAATTTCCCCATTCTGACATCTCCCTGAGCTTTCAGCATCTTTAGCAGAAGGCAGATGTCTCAGTGGTTTACACTGTTGCAAGAGGGTTTAAGTTCAAACCTGGGAGTATGCATGGTTTCTCTGGGAGCTCCGGTATGTCCCACCATTGAAAAAACATGTTAGGGAAATTTTGCCTTGGATACTCTGGAAAAGAAATTTTTAATCAACAGTTTCTTGTCCTGTCTGAATTCAGTTATAAATGAATCTTCCTGCTCTATTTTTATTGCCACCTCTAACTTCACCATTATTTTTCACTATCACCGGTATTGTCATGTTTAAAGCAACAGCAGCCACAAACTACTTGATAGAAAGCTCCAGCAAGGCTGACTTCTGCATTAGATTTACACCACAAGTCGTACCTTGGGTTTTCAGTCAAAGCCTTCTGAAACGTTATACTGTAACCTGACTTGGAACAGCCTGCCACAACTGATTGGCTGTTTCCTCCTATGCATTTCTGGATTCTACTACTGCTGAAACCTTTTAAATGGACTCAAAGGAAACAGACAAACTTGTTTTTTGGTGGTGAAACTGTGGGGCAATGGAAAAACACCACAGACTAGTATATATCTCGGCAAAGGTATTGCTCTAGGCTTTGTTGTAGATATCAAGCAGGTTTGTCACAGAAGGATAAATTAGGATAAAATGAGCAGGTGGTTTGTGAATAAAATGGTACATTTAGCCTGTTACAAAGACAGTGGACAGACAAGAGGACAGTGAATGCTGGACTTTTGGTTGTTGTTCTATGAATTGTCTATGTTAGTTTGGGAATGCGGCCTCAAATAAATACATAACAATGTTACTGGTGTAAAAAAGTGCCAGAGATTAATAGAAACTCTGATTCCGAAGATGATCTTTCGTGGCATTTCCTTCTGTCCTGCTCCGCTGACGTGTCCTGATCGATTTCATGGTGCATGAATTTTTACAAAAAGCTACTGACATTTTAATGTTATCAGAATTTCTGCTGTGTTAGGTCCTTGGTTACTATTACCATTCAGATGTGCTGACATTATCTCAGAGCGGGCTGACATGCCAGCTGAGCCGCTGCTTGGCAGGCTGACCCACAAACCCACACCCACCCTTGGCTCAGCTCAGCTACTGGTGAGATTTACCACAGACAGAAACTGTCGAGAGGTTTCAGCTTAGACAGCAGATTGCTGCTCTTTGGTAAATGCATGCTTTGAGTTTCTGCCAAAAGATAACCATCTGAAAAAGTTTGTATTTCTTGAAATCTTCTGACATGATTTGAATACACTTTTTATATCCAAAGAGCAAAGTTAAAAACTTTAGCCAGTGAAAGAAGAAGTTCACATTCCAGCAACATACAGCGGCTTGAAATATTCATCTGATAATAATAATAACGATGGATTGCATTTATATAGCGCTTTTCGGGCGCTATAAAGTGCTTTACAATACCACTATTCATTCACTCTCACATTCATACACTGGTGAAGGCAAGCTACAGTTGTAACCACAGCTGCCCTGGGGCAGACTGACAGAAGCAAGGCTGCCATATCGCGCCATCTGCCCCTCTGGCCATCGCCAGTAGGCGGTAGGTGAAGTGTCTTGCCCAAGGACACAACGACCGAGACTGTCCGAGCCGGGGCTCGAACCGGCAACCTTCTGATTACAAGACGAACACCCAACTCTTGAGCCACGATCGCCCCTGAATATAAAGAATGCCAGAAAAAGAAGTACGCAGCCTTCTCCTTGCTTCTTAACCTTATCTGTCATGCCCACATCTTAATTCTCATCAGCTGGCAGAACTGTTAGCATACAGATTCTCTCAAGAGTTAGTGTCTTCCTGTAACGTGAGAAGAACTGACTTTAGCATGTAGCCCTAATGCACAATTGCATGGTTGTCATACAACAGTTCGACAAAATATGCTCCTAAAGCAGTGGAATGGAAAAGCAGCTTTTGTACAGTGCATGTGTGAAACTCTTATGGAAAGCTAGGATAATTTGTTATCACAAATGCACAATTGAACATTATGGAAATGTGAAATTGTATGAAATGTATGAAATTGAGGAAATAAAAATGATTTATCATTGACATAAAGACTGAAGGGGAGCATTGGAGAGGAATGTGAAGGAAATACTGTGTTCGGTGTCAAAAACAAGGTCCAAGTTTGAAGCCAGAGAGTGCGCTGTAAATGATCCATTATCCCTGCTGTCGGCTTCACGGAGGGTAGGAGTTTAATCCACATGATTTACTTCTAAAGATTGCTGTCCAAAGAAGGATCTCTGCCCACACACTTTTTGACTTACAGAAAATCTGCAGCTAAAAATAAATGTTAAATGGACAAGGTGTTCCATATATTCTGCACAGAGCATATCTGACTCACATGTAATGTTATATCACATAAGGTTCTTATATTTCATAGCACATCAATAAGGGAAGTCTCTGTTTCCTCAAACTGATGACTACACATTTTTGCTGAGATACTTGGGATAGAAAATGTTCAGCTATGCGCTCCCTAGCTGACTGCCCTCTTGCCTCCTGCCTGCTCTTCTCACTAAGCTTACCCTTGACATTTAGGGGAGGTTGTGAAGTTTTTCATGGACTCCTGGGAAAGAGCCACACAGCACAAGACAGGGAGGGATGTAATGTCTTTTCCAGAAGTGATGAATTTTAAACTTTCTTTATCAGCATGCCTAAGAAGAAGTAAACTGAATGTCTACAAACATTACAGTGAGGCCAGGCAGCCAGTGGCTTCTTGTTTTTGTCATTTTGTCATCCGGTCTGTGCCATCTTTTAAATTTAACTTCACCTTGTGACTAGTTTTCTTACTTATAGTATCTTCTTTGCAACTGCAGTGACCCACTTTTCCCTCAGAGACCTTTTATGTTTTGTTGGGACTGAGTTAATCTGCAGATCTCTATAAAATAGTGCTGCATACTTAATCCTTTTAGTGTCTAAGCCCACATTCTTGTATCCAACATTTTAGGTCCACTGAGTTCTCTGCTGTAGAGTAACTGGTCCTAGGGCCCAAGCAGATTCCTCATAGTTCAGCATTAGGCTAATTTATATTTCAGGAGTATTTGCTATGAGTTATAAAAACTGGGTAAAACAGCAACCCGTCTGCCAATATCCTCTGGAAATAGTAGTGACCACAGTTTTTGGACATTCTGTAAAATCCCCACCTCATGTCTATATATTCAATAAAGTGTCCCGAGAATACAGTAACCTTATCTCAACAGAAAGACTGAAAGAAAGGAGAAAATTATAGCCTATATCTGTCCAAAGGTAACAAAATATATTTTCTAGCGCCTTATCTTCTGGAGACCACTAAGATAATTACCCTAAACCTTACCCTAAGCTTTAAAGTCAAGTAGGCTAAAAGATCTCAGAAACCAACACATCATGATATGATCTAAAGAAACAGTTGAGAAATAAAGTCAGTGACATATATCAGCCTGGAAGGGGTTACAAAGCCATTTCTCAGGCTTTGGGACGCCAGCAAACCACGGTGAGAACAATTATCCAGAAATGAAAAAAACTTGGAACAATAGTGAACTTTCCCAGGAGAGGCATTGACGACTCATCCAGGATGTCACGAAAGAACCCAGAAGAGCATCTAAAGAAATGTACAACTAAATTCACAGTTATGATTCAACAATAGGAAGGAGACTGTGGAAAAATGGCTCTGAATGGCTTAAAAAACAAAAAACAAAAAAATGAATGTAGTTATTTTTTGGGGGGGTTTGTGGCCTACTCAAAGCCCCGACCGAAATCGAATGAAATGCTTTGGCATGACCTTAAACAGGTCGTTCACGCTAGAAAACCCACCAATGTGGATGAATTAAAACAATTCTACAAAGAAGAGTGAGCCAAAATTCCTCCACAGTGATGTAAAACAGTCGTTGCCAGGTTTTGCAAACACTTGATTGCAGTTCTTGCTGCCAAGAGTGCCACAACCAGTTATTAGTTTTAGGGGGCAATTATTTTTTCACTCAGGATCAGGTAGGTAGTTTGAATACATTTTTCCCCATTAATACAGAAATTCATTTAAAAATGGTCTTTTGTATTTACTTGGGTTATCTTTGTCTAATATTAAAACAGTTTTGATAATCATGTAAGTGTGATAAATATGCAAAAACAGTTTCTCATCTCACTGTATTTATCCATTTGAATCCTATCATGGGCCAAAATGGTACTAAACCAGGGCTCAAGGAACTATGCTACATTTCTTAAAATACAGTTTAGTTGTGTGCCTAAACTTAGTGAGAATTGTTTTAAACCACTTCGGGGGCGATCGTGGCTCAAGAGTTGGCAGTTCGTCTTGTAATCGGAAGGTTGCTGGTTCGAGCCCCAGCTCCGACAGTCTCGGTCGTTGTGTCCTTGGGCAAAATACTTCACCCGTTGCCTACTGGTGGTGGTCAGAGGGCTCGGTGGCGCCAGTGTCCGGCAGCCTCGCCTCTGTCAGTGCGCCCCAGGGTGGCTGTGGCTACAATGTAGCTTGCCATCACCAGTGTGTGAATGTGTGGATGACTGAATGTGTAAAGCGCTTTGGGGTCCTTAGGGACTAGTAAAGCGCTATACAAATACAGGCCATTTACCATTGTAGTCTCAGCTGACACTGGATGAGAGGCAGTTAACACCCTGAACTGGTCACCAGCCTAATTTTGACCACCCCTTTAAATATTTCCATGCTGTAACACGACAGGAACCTTTAGTGATTGCTAGTATCTGCTCAAAACTAATTTCTTCAAGGAGGTGCACTGTGCTGAGCTGCCAAAGAGAGATGAGCTTATAAATCTTTTCAGATTTAGTAATTTAAAAGGAACTTGGCGGGGGATGTGATCTTTTTAATAACCTCAACTGTGATTTGTGCCAAATTACTCAGAATTACACTGCAGCTAGAGATAAGATTTAAGTTTATTGGATTTTTTTTTAAATTTTTTGCCAGCTTTGTAAAGCTACAAATGAAGCCAGGAAGTTGTTAATCTGCCTTAAAAAATAAATAATTTGACTTAAAAAATAAATAAATAAAACAAAACCAAAAAAAACTTTTCCATCATCCAGAAAACACATTTCAGGAGGAAACAATGAATCTCCAGAACGTCTTTAGAAAGTTTATGGGAGTAAGTGGTCAGGCTTATTCTGAAATTTGGCTCCAATTAAGCATTAGCAGGTCCAATTCAAAACCATATCCACCAGTGTCAACTTTCAAAAGTTATTTGTTGAATAACAACTCACTCTGGCCTGAGTCTACAACTTTCCTGGTTCTCCTTTCTATTCCATTATCACAGCGTGGAAGTTGGGGGGGGAAAAAAAGTAGTATGAGCCCATAAATCCTATTGGCTGGTGGCAGAAAGGCCTTGCTGACTGAGTTTTGCCACTATTTTAACTTCCATTTATAGCGTGGCAGCACTTCCTGCTATTGTGTGCCAGGAAAACCCAGGCCCTCTTGGCTGCTCTCTAATGTCCTGCCTCTCTTATCCAGCCCAAAACTCACAAGAAAAATCACACACGTACAGACCAACACTAACCACTCTCCGTCTCTCTCTCACACACACAAACGCACAGAGCTCTGTTGGTGCACTGCCTCCTACCACTGCTCAGATAAGTGTACAGGGCTCCTGCTTAGACACAGCAAACAAAGTGCTTTCTCAGGTCGATAAAAACTGATGTTGAACTACTCAAAAAAGAAAATAAAATCAAGCCAGTGGCCAGAGGTCCTCGACCAGAAAAGGTTCTGGGCTCTTTAAAGTCACTTGAGACTATAATTGGTATTGGAAAGTTTTTCATTTGGGAAAAACTCCTGGCTCTGGATATCACAAACAGCCTATGCTGTCAGAGACACTACAGAGGAAGCATTTCATTGCTGCACCTCATCAATGAGCTGCACACAGCGCGGATTACAGATTTAGACTCCAGGCTTTCACTCCTTTTCAGCTTCATTCACGTCTCATCCATCTGAACGACTGGCAGCACAGACTCCTTTTGTCTGTGACGCCAAGGCCCTGGAGTTGGGAAAACCATCAGAACGCTGTAAATCATCTCAGGGACTGAGTGTCAGCCAAAGTATCCTCAATTACTGGACCGCATCTCTGTGGATCACAGTTGTGGTCGACCTCTAACTGCACACGTCTTTTAACATCTCTCTCGTCTCTGAGTGGAAGGCTGAGCCTCTCTGCTTGATACCGTGTTTTTGGAGATGATCTAATTACTTTCGCAGACAGCTGATAGTGCCTGCGGAGTGATGAGTAAGAGCGGCTGAGATAACAGAGCAGATAGTTTGTTGTGGGTGGCAGTTGACAATTAAAGTCTAATCTAAACGGTGGGAAAGTGGAGCAAAATAAATAGTTAGCACTTAATTATCTTACGATATGAGTTATTTTAAAGGAAAGAGTTTGAAAGCATGCTTTATTCTGAAGATGATGGTGCCAAAATCCCACATATGTACTGTGATAGGTGAAGAACATCTCAGTAAAATAGCTGTCTACACAAGGCAAAAAAGCTATACAACATAGTAATATATATATATATTTTTAAAAGGCTTCAAATGCCTATGAACCTACAGTGTTACATTCCTTCTGGTCTGCACAGATACAATCTGAGGAATGGATAAGTCAGGAAAACATCTTTACTATCATGAAGCCACAAAATGCAGGAATGTGAAGTATGACAAATATGGCTTTTTTGTTTTTCTCTGCACATATTTTACTCTTTTGAATCCAGCCAGAATCCACCTCAAATGCAAACGTATGCAGAGACCCAAATGCCAAAAAGCATGTTTAAAGTCCGTTACTGCTCCTCAACTACATTTGCTGTAAATATGTATGCAAGCATTCATCAAACTCAGCAGAGAAGAGACTGTCTTGGTAATAATTAAAGTTTAAACACCAAACCATGGTAAAATATAGAGCTAGACAGCTGCAGTTACTATGTGGTTATTTCCAAAAACAAAACCCCTTCAGCCATCATAAAGTAAACTGCTATCTAAAAGTAAAAAGTAATGACTTTTTTGATTATATCAGCCATTTATAGCAAAAAACCCATGCAATTGTTTACTTATGTACAGTATGCTGAATGATGGTGATGATGGGCAGCAGATTGAACGTAAAAGTTTTAACTACCACACAGCAGTCATGCAAAGTGACACAAAACTACAGCCAATATTTCTGCCACAGAGCTGAATGGACCTGCTGTTTGTGTTAGCTTGTGTTAAAAGGCCGGCATCACTGGGAAAGGTTTTATGATGCAAGACATCCGTGTTAAAGTTTAAATCTACAGCAAAGCATCCATCACATTTGGACCAGACTCATGAAGAGCAATCAGCAATATCACCAAAGTGCAATTGCAATATCATATAACTCTAAAAGACAACACTTAAATGTGGGCTTACGCATTTTACTAAATGTGTATCTTGTAAGCATCCCAATACAGGCTGCAAGCAGCAAGGGAAATAAAATCAGCTCCATTAAATCAGTATGAAGTAACACATAATCAGGACTGCCAGACTGGATTTCTGCCCACCTGGGAAATGTTTTCCTATAAATGGGTTGGTGAAAATTAATTTGGGTGGATTGTTATCTTTGAGTTTGGGTACTTTTTGTACCATTTGGTTTCCAGCCACACACTGAGAGGCAGCCAAAGCCAGAACTCTCACCCGAAAAAACACGCATGAAGCACATCAGTTTAAATTTATTGTGACTTACACCTTCCAATTACATTTACTGTCTAAGAAATCATATGGAACTGCAGATCCCGTGGTAGATTTGCCATATTTTTAAAGTTTTATTCAGCAGAAAAATAATACACTGACAGTTGTCAGTGTATTACTTGTGGTACATAGCAAACAGGCACTGCCAGTATCTGCTTTTACCAGTTAAATCTGGCAGCTCCGCAAACAAGCAATGGCAACAGCAGGGGGCATCCATCTGACCTTAATTAAGTTTTAGTAGCATCAGTCTACAGCCTGTCACCGAACAGCAACTTCAACAACAGCACAGACCAGGCAGCTTACCTTAATGAAGTGTACCAGTAGCCTCTCAGCAGATTAGGGAAGCATATGCAGCTCAAACCTACTAACAAGTCCACCAGAAAGGCTGTTTTTTTTCCCCTAAGGGGTAGCAGGTGAGTCCACCATCAGTATAAACAGATTATTCCTCCTCAAAATGTCCAGAAGTAAACACCAAACTATGGGTTAGCTGATTACATAGCTGAGGCCGCAGGTTAGCATACTGGTGTAAGGCCAAACCAGAAGTCAGGTCACTGACAGTTTAAGTAGTCTGCATTGGAAGGGATGGAAAACTAAGGGCTGACTAAATAAAAAAAGAATGACTGTATTCATTATAGCTGAAGCAGTTCCAGCGTGGCTGACAACCCATTGTTTACTAGGACCTCTGAGGGAGGTGAACCATCTTTAAGACAATATGTGTCACCTGTGCTTCTGACATGGGCACAAGCATGGCTAATGAGAGCGGGGGGGGGATCCAAGTTTGAAATGAATAGAGTCTGACTTCTGGCTGTATAAAGCACATTCATCAAAACCTTTAACTTAATATGAAAGATAGACAGATCTGAAACCTGTATTTATTAATGCTGACCAGCAGGGGGCAACTTCCCTGGTTCCACAAAGAAGTTCCAACTTCTTACTTAATTCATTGCCTCAGTCAGCTTTTTCCTCTTGACTTTATTTCGACAATCTCTGGATATATAAGTCTTCTACATGCAGTGATGCTGATATTGTATCTTAGTGTTTAGAGTAAAATAGATATAATGCAGTCACTACCAGTGTTGGTCAAGTTACTTGAAAAAAGTAATCAGTAACTAATTACTGATTACTCCCCCAAAAAAGTAATCCCGTTACTTTACTGATTACTTATTTTCAAAAGTAATTAATTACTTAGTTACTTAGTTACTTTTTAAAAACACGATTTACAACCTGAAGAGGTGATAAAGTGATAGATCTTTCAGCCCAATTCTACTTTTTCTACATAATCCATCATACAAAATGTAATCAAATGGAAAAGTCTCTTTTTAAAACTTGTTTTATCAGTTTTAATCTTTTAACTTTATGCATCAAGCAAAACATTTAATTATATGCAACATTCTCTGACTTGAATAAATTAGTTTAACATTTAAACCTATTTTCTACACATTCCAGCACATAAAATAAAATATTTTTTGTGTTTTCACTCACTCTTTCAAACAGATGCAAGTAAAACACAGCAGAAAATAAATAAAGTCAAAGACTCAGCGGTCCTTTTGCTCTATTTTCACCTGTAAAGCAGGAGCAGGGTAGGCGGAGGGTTACCCTGGTGCAGGTGTGCTGCGGTCAGTTGAAGAATCCGCGCGAGTGTCTCTGTGAGTTTCCCATCACGTCGTAGCTACTCGGTGCTTGCTCGGAAGTTTAGGGGTTTTTTTCGCTGTAAAAAGAAGTTTTCTTCCCACGCACGATGGACGCTAATGTTTTTGTCACTTTTTATGGAATCAAACTCAAAGTAAGGTCAGTACTTCCACACTTTAAACGCTGCACGCTCATACTCTCTCCCGCACTCGATATATTATCCATTGTTGATCTGCACACAGCTGCTGTCACCAACGTCGCACTTGCTTACGTCACTGTCATGAGACATTCTCGCAAAAAAATCACGGTTTTAGTAACGCAGTAACGCAGCGTTCCTACGGGAAAGTAACGGTAATCTAATTACCGATTTTGCAATAGTAATCCCTTACTTTACTCGTTACTTGAAAAAAGTAATCAGATTACAGTAACGCGTTACAAGTAACGCGTTACTGCCCATCTCTGGTCACTACCCAAACAGTCGTGCAATTCCTCATAGCTCTATAACCAAACATGGCGGTGTCACAGTGTTAGAAATGGTTATCAAAAACACAGTGTGTGACATCACAGTGTCATACATTGGATCAATGCAAATTATGGCTACAAAACAGCTCAGTCAGTTTCTTGTTCTGCACAACTTAAACCAGTAATGCTGACACCGGCATCTGCTGTCTCCAGCTTTGATTACTTGACTATTTACATGTCTCTGATGAATTATTTTGTTTTTGCCAGCAGAAGTAGCTTTCCATACTTGTAGCCAGGAAGGACTTTGGAGTACCAGTAAACCCTTCATGATCCATTATACGTGCCCTTACTCAAGATAATGGCATGAAGCGCAGGAATTTACTGCTATCTGTTAACCTTGGAGCCTCCTCCGTTCACTAAGTAATAAAAACTTAAATGTAGAGCATCCTTACTGCTGCACAGATGTGAACTGAGGTCTGTGTAGGCTTCTACATTTACAGCATCCATCTGATCAGATGATGTGTTTGCTGACACTGTTCAGCAGCAACAGGAAGCATGTGAAGAAAATTTGGTGCCATAAGTACTTTGAACTGTCTCGTAAAAATGCCTGGACACAATCCCAGATTTACTTGTTCAAATGGTGGGTACAAAAAAAAAGAAGCATTAATAGATCCTATAATTATTGCTCTATAGACTGTATAGCTTTCTGTCTCAGTCTGCAGCATGCTGCCAAATCTCAATAAATGTTTTTTTCTCAAAAGGCCTGTCTCTTCACCTCACCTCCTCATCCCCAAAGACAGTTTTTAAGTATCAGCATGTATTTTATATCTCAAAGAGCTGAAATCAAATAAGAGGAAGATGCAGGGTCCAAAGAAAGCAGACTGTAAGAATGGAATACGAACCAGGTGCAGAGTTTGGAGGGTCTTCACAAGACGCTCACCACCAAATTTAATCGCCTGGAAATATTCAGGCAAAGCCTCCTCTTAGCTGACCTATTGAACTCTCACATTTTGCCTTTTATGCTTTGCTCACAGTGGGCTCAAGAGCCTATTTGACATATATTTTATATAGTGGGAGATAATTTCTCCGTTACTACAGCTGCGTATTTGTGTGCGTAATTTAAAATCAGTCACTGAACATATACGTTCAGCTGCTGTAAAAGAAAGAAGGTGCTGTTTGTTGCTTTTTTAGATGTAACTATTGTTGGAATTGAAAATGGAAATTACCTCTGGCTCTGCACACATGCACAGTGCATTAAGTATTCATGCCAGTGTGCAACCAACTCCAAAAGTCATTGTGTTTTTTGATTTGTTGCCATTTTGCAGCATGCCTGCCTCTGCTGGGATCATCAGAAATCCAAACTAGTAGCTAACTTAAACCTTTTCCTTTTGCTGCAGCTCAGAAGCTTTTTTTTTAGCAGCTAAAAGTTCAGGATATGGAAAATTACCTCTTGCTTGAGATAGTTACTCATATTATGTATTTATCTTATTGTTAAAAAAAAAAGAAAGTAAATATAACAAACTGGAGTATGTACACTGTAAGTCTGTTAAATTACAGTAAATTAACTAGATTTTCCAGGATTAAATTTCATTTCATTTGTGCCCACTGCAATCAGTGACATCAGTTTGTTGCTGACACAATGTCAAACAACATTTTAACATGAACGCTAGACAAACATTCCAATTCTTTACTGTAAGCAGTCAACTTTAGCACAGTTTTCAGCCACGGGTGAGCCTAAACACACTTTTACTGAAATTACACTAGTCTTTCAGCAAAAGAACAAAATACTACATTTCACTACAAATATGTACAATTCTTTACACTTTTATTTATTTTAATTCAAAGACATCAGTGTTTACAGTATTCACAAAGAACACTGAATTACTGCTGAAAATTCCCTGTAGTTTGTCACACGGTAGTTACTGCCATTTCAGTGTTGCAGTACTGTTACAGTACTCAAACTCATGGGGTTGTATTTATTTGGAGGCATCAATAATTTTCTATGCAGAAGTCAATCAATAACAATATCTGCAAACAAAAGAATCAGAACCACAAGGAGCAAAGCCAGTTTAACACTAAAAATCCTTTTGGCAGTTTTAGACCAAAGCACTGCACGTTTAGGACGTTATGTAGGATAAGAAATGCACATGCAACCAGAAGACAACAGTACAATATTGCTCTACTATTATTTTTTTGTTTGACAGCCAACTAAATAAACAAATGGTGTTCGATAGGAACATGTACTGTATATACTAATATCCACTGACTTATCAGAGTTAAAATCCACTCAGTTTCAGTCAAAATCATGTAGCGTTTACTCTTTGAATCACTTTACAGATCACAAAGATGAATATGGATTCTGGGTTTTGGAGCCGTACTGCAGATTCTATAATAAAACAGAAACCACAAAAACATAAGGATCTAAAGTCACAGGTAATTAAATGAGATAATATCACCTGAATATTGCGCTATGCCTCTTATTTCAAGAGATCCTACCATATATAAGATGTATAGAATAGAGGGCATTTTGTCATATCAAAATGAGGCGGTAAAGCCTCAAACCATACACGTGTCCTTTAACTTTAATGTCACTCTGAAGTCAAACTTTAGATTTTTCTGAACTTTTTTGCCTGCAAAGTATCTACCTGCAGCACTTAACGGAGGCTGATGGCTTCTTTCAAATTCTAAAACCCTGTATTATGGAGCCATGTACGTAGGCAGAGGGAGGGTTTTATTCTGGATGTCATTTTATAGATATTTCCAAAAGCTCTCAGAGTTTAGACGAGTGAGCTTTCCCAGCTGGGGATATAAAGGGCTCAATCCAGCAGGACCAGCAGTAATTGAGCTAAAGCTGCTGTGGCAAACTGTGTGGGCTCGAAGACGATGCTCAGCAGAGGTGAGCATATCAGCAGAAAACCTGGGTGGTACGTCGAGAGGGAAGAGGAGTGCTGGTCAAGCACGAATTCCATTAGTTATTGACTCTTCCCTCTCTTGAAGTATCACATGTAGGGTAGCATTATCATCCCATGCATAAATAAGAGACCGAGCTCAAACTCCGAAGAGGCATCTGCTTACATTGGCAGTGACTATGAGACAGAGCCGTGAGGTTCAGTGGCGGGTCAGCCACGATAGGAGCTTTGAAAAGCAGGCGGAACCTCAGCATCTGTTGGAGCAGAGAAGCTTCTCCTCTTCATGCCTGATTTCACGGCATCTGATGCGAAGGGAGAGCAGTGTTTGGTTTTCTTTGATTGATCAACACGGAGAGGTGGTCTGGTGCTTAGGCACACACACACATTTGACCTACACACAAACTCCCACTCACAATGAAAAGGGAGGCAGACAAGTACAACTTTTTTGCCATCTTTTTTCTTTTTTTAAAAAAAAAACAACTTTTTATTTTGTACTTTTTCCAAATTTATAGTACATACAAACAAAAATAAGCGAAAGGAACACAAAAGAAACAAACTAAACAGGATGAAACACACCTAATCTGTGGGGTGAAGAAAAAACTAATTATACACATATGTAAAGAGAGGGGGGACTCTATCAGCCGGGGTATGCCCAAAGTACCGTCCTATCGATCCCGTCCCAAAAACACCATCCACACCGCCCCTTACATCCACACAAAGAGAGCCAGACAGGGCCCGATGTCTGGTCCTCTCCCCGATAGGTCCAGTTCCATCCACAGTCTTAACATATTTGAACCCAGAGTGGGAAATAGCAGGGCCCCATTCTCTCAGGGCCCAGCCATTCGCCTCAAAGGGTCAAAAACCAGAAGCAGTTTGAATGAAAAAACAAACAAACATCCCAACGAAGAGGGGTCCATGCCCTATGGGGTTGAATGGGTCTTATAGGCTATCCATTTTGTCCAATGTTTTTGGTATTTGTCAGATTTCAGTCTCAATCAATCTTGCCAAAAAATTTAATCGTGCCATTTATTATGTCAGTTTTCAAAGGTGGCACAACACAAAGAAAAAGTCCATGTATTTCTTGCCTGATACTGATAATAAAGGTGGCTTGTATTAGAAAGTGCTTTGAGTGCTCAAATTGAATAGAAAGGCATTTATCAAAATTTAAAGCTTTTATTGCTGAGCAGGTGTAGTTTGGTGAGTTTATTGGGTCTTTTTTGCGGAAACCAGTCACCTGTTAAACCAAAATAATAAACTCAAAGACACTAAAATGCTCCACAGAGTTAATGGGAAGCTCAGGGATCTGTGCTTATGTGTTTTCTGAGTATAAAAATAAAACAAAATACTTTAATGTATAATACTGGTTGATTTTTTTTTTTCATTTTATCCCAGCTGCAAAACAGATGGAAGAAATGGTTTATAGACCTATGTATAGTATATGAGTTTCAGTTAAAGTCAGACAAACTGAAGAAAAAAAAGAACTTCCCTATTTTGTGTCCACTTGGGCCTGAAATGACCTCAAGACACCACTTCTTAACAAAGCCAAACTGGATAACAAAAAAAGACCCTTACTTTTATTTTCTGACCACACAACCTGCACCACCCCAAAAACAAGGGACACTTATTGGAAATCAGTGCGCTTTCCTTCCACGACTTGGATGGAAATTACAATTAAGTCACTTTTTGGCATTTTAATGGCTCAATGACATCAACGGTGACCAAGGAAAACATTCGAACTTGATGGAAGCTGAGGCTTATTATTGTAACCTTCTACGCCTGAGAATGGAAATTATAAATTGGAATTAGATGAATTGGAGTATGTAATAAAAACTGAACTAGAAACCACAAGAGAACAAAAGATGTCTTGAAGTCAAATGGCAGGCCGAGCCGCTGGCCAGACGTGTTGAAACTGTGTGGGAGAAGACAGTGGAGTATCACTGGGTGTTGAGGTTTTTAACCCCGAGGCTGCAAAGGAGAGCTAGTTTTTACATTGCATGGGAACGCCATCTTTAAACCTCATTATAATCATTTTGTACTGGTCAAAAAGACCTATTTGTGACCAGTAAAAGGCAGGTTTAATTCCCAGCAGGCCGTGCCTTAAATTCACAGAGAGATTGATTCCAACTAAGTGTCCCTTAAGGGTTAAAAGGGGAGAGGAATGGTGAGATACTGTTTCCATTTCTGGAGATCCTGGCCTATTTGACCAAAAACAATGTTTGAGGAGACGCTGGGAAAGAACTTTTATCCAACCTGATCCTCACCATCTTGTTTCTGTATTGAAAAGTGACTTCATAACCCAAACCAGACAGAGCAGACAGGCCGCCCTTTATGAGCACCATCACGCTGGGAAACAAAAACCTTTCAGGGCAACGTGTGAATCTAATTCTGGCTGCTGTGTTTCAGTACTTTCCCTCGCTCTGCTCCTAATTTTAGAAAACTCAAAATCAACTGAGCCTGAACTTATCTGACAACTACACGCAACCCACCCGCCACCTTTGATGGCTACATAACTGCTGACGTTGATGATCGTGACATCAGATGCAAACTGAAGTCATCGGTTCGATGCGTCGCAGATGCTGCATTGACAGTTTTGCGATACTAATCAAATGTTGCTGCGGTGACAGTCGGGGTCAGCTCGCTTTTTTGTGCTTCCAAATAAAAACACATGTGGGTGCTGTGCAGCGAGCAAATATTTATCCACCAGTTTTAATTAGCGCAGCAATTTCACTATGAAATTAAGCATCTCCATCATAACTCAAGCACTAACGCAGAAGCCTGCGCACACAATACACAAGCCTGAAATTTGGAAGAAGAAATGATGTAAAAATAGCAACAATGTGGAAGCAATTTATGCTAATTAGGCTTTTATTTATGGTCCAATAATTGGGTGCATTTGAATTGTTGATGATGTTTTTTCTCCTTAATTTTTCTCCCCCTGTGTTCCCCCATTGCTCTCCTTCTGAGAGAGAAGATCAAAGCGGGCGCACTTCAATAGATGTTAATGGTGCATGGCTGTCGTCTTAGTCCTGAGTGGCCGAGATCTCTCCATTGAAAGAAAAACAGCCAATTTAGGTCTACGTGGACACAATTAGCACAATTTATGTGTGCCTTTCACGACAGTACTCCCGTTTAACCCAAGAGAGGGGATCAGCATTCATGTTGTAACTATGATTTTCGTAACCTTTACCTCTCTGTGCCTTTCCGCTGCATCCGAGGACTATAGATCAAATTGCTGGCAGATGCGTTACAAGCACTTGAATTGAAAGTGAAGCTAATTCAAAAATAACCTGCATGCTTCGGTAGCACCGCCGCAGGAACATGATGAACTGTGTGATAAATGTTGGAACGGAGAACTTGTAGTTGAGAAATTACGTTTTGTCTAACACAACAGCAATCACATGCAACTCATCCTTCAAAATGTCCTGCCGGTTAGCCCACCCACAGAAGTTTCCCTCTAAAAACAGGGAAGCAAATCAATTTTTTGTGTGTGAGTGTGTGTGTGTGTGTATTTTCTTTGCGTTGCTCCGCCGTAGCCTGAGGCAGTGCTTTTACAGTCCCTCTCCCTCCTGAATTTGAATGAGCAAAAATGGTGCAGCCCGGACCGAGTGGAGGAAACAAGGTGCATTATGTAGGTGGGAGGTAACCGTGCCATTGAGAGACAATTAGCATGAAGCCCAGACCTTTGGAAATGGCGCGGAGGCTGCCGAGAGTGGGCCTGACAGAATGAAAAGATTAAGACTTGAGAAAAGATAGCAGGGCATGGGAAAATCCAAAGGGAAGCAGGCCACTAAAGTAGCCAATGAGCAAAGGAGGGACAATGAGGCAATGAGCATTTTTTTCTTTTCTGTGGAAATTTATGGGCTCCTATCAGCTGCCAAGTGTGAGCACATTCCTCCATACCTAAAAAGTGGCATTTGTTTGTACGTGACTTTTGTTTCGCTCTGCATATAGATGCCAGTCTGTCAGGAGCGTGAAAGACAGGCAAAGTGGGGGCTATTGCAAACTATTCAACTCCAAAATTCCATCAGGTGTTGGCAGAAATGGGGATCTGTTTTAGATTGCACTAACTGATGTGCCGTTAAAAGGCCCATATTGTGCTAATTGCTTTAATGAGCCGCTTGTTCACATGTTGTTCCATTTTCTGCGAGGAATTCCAAATTAGCAGGTCAGATAAATTCAATCTGTAGTTCTATCCTAATAACGTCATTCTGTCAACTCCCGATCCTCCCAACATAGTCAGTTTCAAATTTATGAAATAGATTATCTCTACTGGTGCTGTGGATTGGGACATTTAGGATTTTTTGTTTCACTTCCAGACCTCATAACTAATAATCATCCTGTGCTACAGGCTGGAAATGAGTGCAGATGAAGTAAGAGGAAGGTCAAAAAGAGCAGTTACAGCCGTCTCTGTGTAAACAGCATGAGAGCTGTTTACTGCATGTGTATTCATGCACCTGTGTGTGCGAGAGAGAGTTTACGTACGTGCTTCACACACATTCACACTCTCGCAGCAGCGTGCACGCAGAAACACTCGGCTTTCATAAACATCACAACAGCAGGCTGCAGAGAAAATGTGGTAATTGCATACAGTGCAGAGCAGCTGTTTCTGTGGTTCATAATGTGCTGTCGCTGAGAGAAGACTTCAGCTTCACATTAGTGTGGGTCGCTGAGCCCAGCCTGAGAAATAACCACGATGCGAAACTGTGTCTGGTTTAGGGGGAGAGACAATCTCAGTTTAAACAATTAAAATCAATGGGTGGCATATTTGAGAAATTTTTACTTTGGGTTCAAGCTGACTTTGTACTCATTTGATGAAGTTTTATTCTAACTTACTGTTATTATTAAATCAAAGTCAAGATTGATCCTTAATGCTTTTATGATAGTAAAAAACTAGAAAGATAAGGCTTTAGCCTAAAGCTAACACCAGCTTGACTCATTTTTATGATGTCTGCAATGTTATTGCTGGCTAATTAACATTTACCAGGGACCTGAGTGATGCACTGCATCAAAAGCAAGGGATTCACTAGAAAATAGTGGACTTATTATAGGATAATCACAGTTATGCCCTGGCTAAATTACATGACAATTTTTCAATGGATTTGATGCTTTTAGGCACGTAGACATAGTCAAGTTGAAGTTCAGACTGAGCATCAGAATGGGGAAGAAAGGTGATTTAAGTAACTCTGAATGGGGATTGATTGTTGTTCTCGAGGTTCAAGGTTCTTTTATTTGTCATTGAACAATATACGATGACTTAAAAAAAAAAACACTGCTTAAAAAAACATGGCTGGTTTCAGAGGTCGAGTGAGCAGCAGTTCTTTGGGTGAAAATGTCTTGTTGATGCTGGAGGTCAGAGGAGAATGAGCAGACTGGTTTGAGCTAATAGGAAGTCAGCAATTCGACTAAACACTTGCCACAGCAAAGAAGTTTAACATGCTGAAGGCTGGAGCAGAGGGGCAACAGCAACAGAAACATCAGGAAACAGATGAAATCTGCACGGACAGGAATTAGGAATTAAAGCAGCTCTGAAGGTAAAGAGAGCCCCAAACTGGTGCAAGCAAGATGTATCTAATAAAGTGTCTGGTGTGTGTATAAGGTTGCCATTAGAGAGAGACCTAAACATTATCTGACTTCTTATGGGCAGGACTTGGCCACAACAAAGAGAAAAAACTATGTTTAAAAGGAGGAGATATTTTTTGAAAGGACAATTTTCAGTGCTGCATCGATTCTGACTTCCCACAGGCCCCATGCAGCTCCATTTGGGAAAAAGAAAAATCATGGAATGCCTGAGGAGAAACATATCGACAGTACATAATAAGTGTTTTAGAACTGTCCAATTTTTCTCTGTGGTCACTTGGTCTCCAAACCCAATCAAAAAACCAGGAACCAAACCCACAAGCAATTGAATGAGAACATATTTACAAGGAGAAAATGCTAAATTCCAGCTCCACAAACTCATAAAAGGCTTCATTTCAATAACAACAAAACCATAGAAAGTCGCACAGAATTCACAAGCTCTTAGAGAAATAAAACAACTGAAGCACTTACCAAACTTGTTCAGTTTAATAACATAATCCACTCAATAAAAAAGTTACAAAGGTTACAGAAAATACTGGAACTCTTCAATTCAAGTTTAATTCTGTCCTAAGAAATGTATTTACACACTACTCCCAAAACCACAACCTCAAGCTTTTTGACTTTTAGCATGAAGGCCATTTAATCTGCTCTTGGAATCGGCTCTTATTATGGCAATAAATTTACTTTCCACAGGTTTTACCTGCATATAGATATATTGCCAACCACATTGCCAGAAATGAGACAATAGTATAAAGCGTAAATATAAAGTAGACTAGATGAACTCTTATGAGCAAGCACTTGGCGACAGTGGGAAGGAAAAACTCTCTTTTAACAGGAAATAAATCTCCGGCAGAATCAGGCTCAGGGAGAGGCGAACATCCGCCTGGAACGGTTGAAGATGAGAGCAGAAGAAGACGGGACAAAAGGCAAACTATGGGAGAAGAGCCAGAGTTTAATAACTTCTTAAATAAATGCAGTAGTGGCATAAAATACACAGAGAGTAAAAAGAGATGTGTGAAGGACAAACACTCAACATTGCACGGCCACAGCAGCTCAAGCTTATTGAAGCATTACTAAGGGAGAGCTTGGGGTCATCTGACTGAGCAGTAACTATAAGCTGTACCAGAAAGTAAAGTTGTAAGACTAGTTTTTAACGTAGAGAGTGTAGCTTCGCAGTTGAGCAGAAAAAGAAAACACAGTTGCTGCAAATCAGCTTAGAATTTTCAGGATTTAATAACATAAAACCTCCTTTTTAAAGGTTTCGTCAGTGCATTCAGCACGTTTGTTCTTCGTGAAGGATGGGCGCAACGTGTTTTGGTGTGAAACCCTGAACGTTGTTTGTTTACCGTGAAAACTCCGCTGGGTACCCTCAGCAAGAAACTGAAAGCTCAAAGCTGCTGCTCCTTTCTGCGCTCTGATCCTCTCGATTTCAATTCATCTTTATTGTCCCTGTGGGGAAATTTTTCCTTGTAGCCAGAAGCATAAAAGCATATAACACAAACATACAAAGCATAGCGCGAGACTCAGTAGTCATAAATCCCTGTGTTCATCATCCAGAAAGCAGCATTCACATATAAATATATTAACAATGTCCTTCTCAATTTCTCCAAGGCAGAAAAGTCTGCATGACAACTACACAGTCTTATTTACGACGTGTGCGACATGGCAGTAGAATGGTTTTTGTGTAATGTAAATCTGAGGAGAGGTATCCCTGTACTACCCTGCTACAGAAAATAAACATTTTTTTCCTCCACTCTTCTGCTGATGGTTTGTGATTGTGGTTTGGACCAAGCAGCAACAACCTCCCTCAGTTCATCACGGATGTTTGTTTTGCTGAATTAAGATCCTGGCAGCAGAAGTAGCATTGTTTTCTGTTCTCAGCAAGCTTCTCCTTTACTCAGCACAATAAAAGAAATACTACTGTCCTGACCGAATCTGCAGCGCACACACACACACACACACACACACACACACACACACACACACACACACACACACACACACACACACACACACACACACAGCTCTGAGGTAAGCTGCAGAACAAAGAGAAGCACACTCAATAACGGAGGATCTTATGGCACTAATTTTATTTGGTGTCAATAAACTTGAAACTGAAGCACTCAGTTTCATTTCCTAGTAGTTGCTGAAGTGTAATTAAATAATCCACTTCCTCAATCTAAGGCTAATCATGATTGAGATAACTGCACTGTAACCATTAAAGCTTTAGATATAATTGCTGGCCCTGAAGCTTTGAAATGAACTCTTCGACATTATATAAAAATAAAGCCTTTTTCCCTTTTATTCTGCCATTAAAGTGCAGCTGAGGTATTCAAAGTGGCTGTTATCAGTGGCTAAAAGAGAAGTAAACATTTAGATAGCCGGTCCACCCACACCAGGCATACTTGGCCACATGGAGACCTCTGTGCGTGTCGTGTTATATACCGATCCTTGAGTTTTGGCCGTGCTTGTAAGATTTGCTTGTTGACCATCATGTATGCAGTGTTTTTGTGTGTAAGCATGATTAATTCGTGGCAGACCCCTCCCATGGAGCCGGAGCTGTGGTCCAAACAAATTGAGTGTGATTAAAGCGCTGCAGCCGCAGAGTTTAAAAACTCTGAAGAAGACTATATGAGAAAATCCACCCTCGCGGACCTGGTCATACGTACTGCCATGTGTCATCGCTGCTCGCCTTTGCTGTATGAGTCAAGAAACGAAAACCTGACTGTTTCATGAGTATGATAGCAACCTTTGTTTTTCAAAACAAAAATCCCACACTGCTTTGCAGAAGAACAGAGAAAAGCCGCACAACAAAATAAATAACCCCAAATGATGATAAATTCTAAAAACCAGAGCCTGACTGTAATGCATTTATGAAATTTGTTTTAGAATATGTGGGCATTCTCAAGCTTCACTCTGTAAACAGTAGATAAACAGAAATGGTAAAGATGACAGTATGAAAACTATAAAGATGATGCAAACTGTTACTTTGCTTCAAAGCCTTCATCAATGACAAAGTAAAGCTTTATCTTTTAGTGTGCTGCTTTAAAGTTTTTCAGATCAAGTATGCCAGGGTTAATGGAGGTAACATTTATACAGAATAAGATAGAAGAAATATCAACTTTGTGCTGTAGTATAAGTCAAATGAGAAAAGGAGAGTGCCTGAGATCATTGAGATGAGAATAAACAACATACAGTGGCTTGCAAAAGTATTTGGCCCCCTTGAACACATTTTGTCACATTACAGCCACAAACATGAATCAATGTTATTGGAATTCCACGTGAAAGACCAACACAAAGTGGTGTACACGTGAGAAGTGGAACGAAAATCAGACATGATTCCAAACATTTTTTTACAAATAAATAACTGCAAAGTGGGGTGTGCGTAATTATTCAGCCCCCTTTGGTCTAAGTGCAGTCAGTTGTCCATAGACATTGCCTGATGAGTGCACCTGTGTGTAATCTAATGTCAGTACAAATACAGCTGCTCTGTGACGGCCTCAGAGGTTGTCTAAGAGAATATTGGGAGCAACAACACCATGAAGTCCAAAGAACACACCAGACAGGTCAGGGATAAAGTTATTGAGACATTTAAAGCAGGCTTAGGCTACAAAAAGATTTTCCAAGCCTTGAACGTCCCACATAGCACTGCTCAAGCGATCATTCAGAAATGGAAGGAGTATGGCACAACTGTAAACCTACCAAGACAAGGCCGTCCACCTAAACTCACAGGCCGAACAAGGAGAGCGCTGATCAGAAATGCAGCCAAGAGGCCCACGGTGACTCTGGACGAGCTGCAGAGATCTACAGCTCAGGTGGGGGAATCTGTCCATAGGACAACTATTAGTCGTGCACTGCACAAAGTTGGCCTTTATGGAAGAGTGGCAAGAAGAAAGCCATTGTTAACAGAAAACCATAAGAAGCCCCGTTTACAGTTTGCCATAAGCCAGCAAACAGCAAACATGTGGAAGAAGGTGCTCTGGTCAGATGAGACCAAAATGGAACTTTTTGGCCAAAATGCAAAACGCTATGTGTGGTGGAAAACTAACACTGCACATCACTCTGAACACACCATCCCCACTGTCAAATATGGTGGTGGCAGCATCAGGCTCTGGGGGTGCTTCTCTTCAGCAGGGACAGGGAAGCTGGTCAGAGTTGATGGGAAGATGGATGGAGCCAAATACAGGGCAATCTTGGAAGAAAACCTCTTGGAGTCTGCAAAAGACTTGAGACTGGGGCAGAGGTTCACCTTCCAGCAGGACAACGACCCTAAACATAAAGCCAGGGCAACAATGGAACGGTTTAAAACAAAACATATCCATGTGTTAGAATGGCCCAGTCAAAGTCCAGATCTAAATCCAATCGAGAATCTGTGGCAAGATCTGAAAACTGCTGTTCACAAACGCTGTCCATCTAATCTGACTGAGCTGGAGCTGTTTTGCAAAGAAGAATGGGAAAGGATTTCAGTCTCTAGATGTGCAAAGCTGGTAGAGACAGACCCTAAAAGACTGGCAGCTGTAATTGCAGCAAAAGGTGGTTCTACAAAGTATTGACTCAGGGGGCTGAATAATTACGCACACCCCACTTTGCAGTTATTTATTTGTAAAAAATGTTTGGAATCATGTCTGATTTTCGTTCCACTTCTCACGTGTCCACCACTTTGTGTTGGTCTTTCACGTGGAATTCCAATAAAATTGATTCATGTTTGTGGCTGTAATGTGACAAAATGTGGAAAAGTTCAAGGGGGCGGAATACTTTTGCAAGCCACTGTATTTGTGGAAATGGAACAAACAGTGAGGCAGAGGTGGAGGTTGGAGTTTAATGACTACATTCTGGCAGTGTGTGCAGTCCATTTAATTAATTTCATATTTACATAAATTTAAAATGACATAATTATAGTAAATTGTATTTATATAGTGCCAAACAATAGACACCTCAAGTCACTTTATATTGTAAGATAAAGACCCAACAAGAAAACAGAGAAAACTGCAGCAATCAGACGACCCCCTGTGGGCAAGCACATGGTGACAGTGGGAAAGAAAAACTCCCTTTTCACAACCGTTGGGGCAACCAACTGTTGTGACCAGTTGGGGGTGAGGGGAGGAAACAACGGCTTATGGGAAGCAGAAGTGAGTTGTGGGTAATATTTATAGGGCACATGGGGACCACAGGTGACCAGGTGAGCATTATTCTCTTGTGCCCTTGAGTGAAAGTTCTGCACTGTAACAGGAAGTATAACAAATAAATGAGAAAAAGATCAATCTGATGGGTCCCAAGATGCTGTTGATGCATTAATCAGATTATGAACATTTGTAAATGTTACATAGAAAAGCATAGGAAAAAATGTTGTGAATGAAGCTTGTAGTGTAGATCAGAGTAAAAGGGTGAATAAGACCATTACATTTAAACTCAGGTAAGAGTTGCTATAGTTTAGTTGCAGTTAGTTTGACATTATTTAACTAAATATCAGAGTCCTAACTAAATCTAAGGGTTTTAACGCACATTTGCTTCATGTGTTAAGAAAATAACTGATTTCCGCCATTGCTGAATTTTAGTTCAAGCATCAAATGTTGCTTTTAAGCCAAAATTAGTGAGGACCAAGTTGCAACCTTGTGACTCATTTCAGTGCTGGACCTCCAATTACTGCCATGATTAATTACAGATTCAGATTTTTATTTGATTCGTGTGTTTTCGTAACTGTAGCACATCTCAAGCAGCTCATCTAAACTCAAAGTCCGCTGATTGCTTATTCTGGAGCTTACAACCCCATCACATGATCCTCGTTATCAGAGTTTTCTCAGTTGCGATGAAAGTACTTTCCATTATTTGAAGGTTTTCATTTTTCCGCACTTTTTCCTACCATCATTTTCAACATTTGTATAGCAAATGAGCAAACAATTCATAATAGAGGGGAAAAATTAACTGTTACTGTTTAACAAAATTAATCAGTTTTATGATGTTTGAAAACATTTGTACTCATACTTAAGGCTGATTCGGTCTTGTGCAATAATGTTCTAAATAGTTGTGTTTTATTCCAACCAAAGTTGGTGTAAAATATACCAACATATGCTTTTTAAGAGCACAGAAACTGGTGGGAGTACAGTGTGTACTCAAACAGTGTATACAGAGTTATATGTATGACTCTGATGGTTGCCAAACATGCAGTGAGTTAACCGGCACTTAACTCAGCAGCATCTTCCTGAAATACAAAACAAAACAAAAGTCAAAAATTGCTGAAGCAGCAGAATATCACACTTGGGATCACAAGCAGATGTGCTGCTTCTGCAGAGCCTGACAGAGTGGCTCCCTGACAGTGCAGTGACACTCGAGCCAGGGGTCTCCTGGTGACAATATCGTCTGTTTAGCATCCATCACACACTTCTATAAATGTTCTCAAGCTGGTGGCAACCAGAGCCGAGTTTAATCCAGGGCCCTCGGTGCTGGAGTAAAACCGCAGGGTTTTACCGAGGAAGAAAGGAGCTTTTCCAAAGATGGGACAGTCATCATCTTCCTCACACAACCACACACAAACATCTATCTTTCCCTTTCATTTCCCAACAACTCAGACTCCTCGCAGAAGCTTTCATGTGTGTTGAAAGGCATCAGCTGGCTGCAGTACACACAGCATTAAAGAACACTTATCGAAGGCGAGCCTCGCAGCTTTGATGCAGATGTGAAATGACAAACGAGAGAGCCCCAAAGATTGGGGCATAACTTGAGGAGCATCAGTGTTGTTTCACGTGTAAGCCTTCAGAAGACGGACTGGTGATTTGTCCATCCTGCTGCAGAACAAAGACCTGACTAACAAGGGGAGATGTAGTGAGTTGTCCGATGGGTACTGAGGATACTGAACAGAGGAGGATGTGAATAATCTAACCACTAATTGTCATTCATTTCTTATATATATATTCATGCCCAGCAAAACCGCTCAATAGAACCATCAATGCACATAATAACAACCACCTTTTAGATTATTTTAAATGGCGATATTGTCAATATTAATGTAACAGATCCAGTTAATTATCAGTCAGAGCTTTACTCAGCCTGCAACACTACCTTTACAATGTGCTTTGTGACTCAGGGGGGTGATTTTGACAACAGTGAGGCTATTTAGGTGTTTCTTTAAGTAAAAATGCTTGCAAAAGTTCAGCAGTAGAAATTTCCCTTAATTAAAAACTTTGAACCTTTCAGGAAAGCGATACAGTGTCTTTAGTGAGATTTTGTCCTTTTGTGTCTGAAAAATCTGTGTAAATCACTGCAAGTCCTCTGATTAATATGTTTTTGTCCTAATTGGAGAGGTTTCATTTCACAATTTGGCTCAGGAAGGCTCAGAGAAGTGATTGATGAGTATGAAATCATGTGACAGGGTCTGCAGTCATCACATCTCAACATGAACTGAACATTTAAAGGAGATGGATTTGTTGGACGGCAGTCATCACCACCATCATGAAAGCACCAAATGTGATGCAGCATGAGAAAAGCCATCGAAAGACACGGCCTGAGAATCCCAGCTGTGCAATGACAAAATCGAGAACATCCGGCTTTTCCAAACATTTCTGATGTTTGCTATCTTAACTTCCCTGTCTCTGCATATATTTCAAAAGTACGTCAAAATCAAATGTATTGAACCATGTCTGATACTTAAACTGTAAATAAACAATGCACAAATCATCGTCCTGCTCAGCACAGCCACACACGCCTGTGGTGCAACGTGACCAGTCAGTCAGAAAAATCTGTCCCATCAGTGGTGTTTGTAACATTTCTGTATGAATGTGCTACTATTGAGTATTTGCATTTTTTCTAAAAACTAATAAATAAAAGAACTGACACAGTTACGTTAAACATAGATAAATGAAATTTGTTTTTGCATTTTAACCTAGAAGTTTTTAAATTTTAGGAAACATAGAAAAGTAAGGAGTGAAAATGTTGCATTTTGACCAGATTTGTGACCACTAAACACATTAACTTGTGCAATATTTTGGAAGTTTGACAGGGTCCAAGGACTCTGAGATATAGCTTCATTGGGTTTTTTTTAAAGTTGTTTTGATGTTGGGTTGTTCACCCTCAGCGTCTGTCCAGCACACATCCACACTCATGGTCCATTAGCATCGACTAATGAGAAAAGGAGTGACATGTGTTTTTTGATCCCGCAGTGAATGTGCTTTTAATTATCATGAGCCCTTTAATTCAAACCTTTGGAGGCACTGTTGCTGCATCAGGAGACTGAAGCTCAAACTAATCAATCTTTATAAACAAGCTTCGGGAGGATTTTGTTGTGGGGGTGAGACGCTGCTCTAAGAAAGTTACTCAGAGCTCAGTGCCATGTCCTTTTATAAACATAAGTGAAACTCTTGAGTCAACATGGAAATCATTTTAATGGGAATCATGTTTTGATGACATGTGTGAGAAAAAAAAAAGGAGGGGAGCTCCCTGGGAAATCCAACAACGCCTCCTTCACACCTTCGTTCGAGTTCATGTGAAGCTCTGCAAAATGCATTATGGCTGACTTGCACACACGTGATTTCTTTGCTGCATGTCTTTCCAAAATGAGAGTTGCAATCATGGTAGCGTATTCTATAATTGTGTCATTACTAACACAAATAGCTTAATGCTTACTGAAATAACAGGCAGGTGAGCTGACAGGAGTAACAGATGCTGTATTTTCTTAAGGGCCACGTCCTATAATGTAACATGCAGTTTTTGCACTTAAGACATATGCCACAATTAATCCTTAAACACATCATAAGCCTCTGCTGTTCACCAAAGTCAAGGAGCCATCTGGAAAACATCCAAAAACAGCAGGACACCCCTCCCAAAAAGACACGCGCACACATCACGTCACAAAACCAACCCCCAAGAAAATCAGGAAGACAGATCCATGTCAGTTTTCATGAGTGTTTTACGTCCTTGTGCACTGTAGAACAATGTTCCCTTTAGGTATACAAGCTTCTTCTGCTTACCTATAGAGAGGATGGTGGGGGGACTTTGCTCCTGAAGTTGCCTCTGCCCGATGTCTCAGAGCCCCCACCGTCACACCAGAGAAGACACTGTGAGGTTTATTTGAATTCATCTCCCACTCACTCGTCCCACTACCTAACCAACTCCTCATTATCATTGTTTTATTATCTCAGCATTGTAGTGGTAGAGCCTTTTCAAAGAGGCTTTGGTCAACAGATTTCTCTGCAAGACCGAGCCCCTCGCGGTATATTACCCAGATTCAGGCTGTCACTCTTCACGGGGTTCATGGCTCCCTGCCTTTTCTCTCGTGGCCTCTCTCCCCTCGATGATGGAGCAGATAAGCATGTTGCATGCCGAATCACTGAGCTATGACAAAAAAAAAAAAGCCTTTCTGCTCAATAAGACAGATGTAAATAATTGTTGAAAGCAATATAGGGCCCTGCGTCGTGGAGTCCGCTTGATGTTTTGTTTGGCTGCGAGTGAGGTGGCTCAGTTTCGTTCAGGTCCTGAATTGCCTTTTCAAATGTTTAGTTGAGACTCTGCACAAATGAAAAACTGCACAGACTGAGGCAAAAATACATAACTTACCACCCGAATGATTTGGGAAGGGGTGTAATCTGAGCATGAAGGTGGCTATTTTTAAAAACTGCCAACGCATACATGCATCTAAATGAAAGGAGGGGAAAAAGAGAAACAAAGCACATTTAAATAAATACTTTTTTTATTCTGTTATTGGCTTTTTACAGGTACAAAGCATACAGCATGTTATAGTTTTATCAAAAGTGGAAAATACTGATGTTACATTTGTAACAAATGTAAAAAATAAGTCTTCAATCTTACTTTCCCCGAAAGTAAGAACATACATTTCAGCATATGAAAATATTCATAAAAACACAGCTTAAGTAATTTAAGTTAATAAACAGTACAAAAATGTAGAAACCATACATGTCAAAATAATGAACAGGGACGCCAACATCAAGACAAATGACTCCATGATTGCTCATGAATTTAAAAAAAAATGTACACAAGTTCATAGTGTTTTAGTTGGGGTCATGTTTACAGGATTCATACATCATCATCATCATCATCGTTGCCTGAAAACACTTGGCTTGTCTGACAATGTGGTTTTGTGACTAACGACACCCTCACCATCATCCCTCCTGAAAAATCTCCTCTCTTCCTGAACTTGGGCCCAAAAACCAGAATAGTTCTGTCCCGTACTGAAATCCTCAAATGTCTGTAAGGCAGGGGGCTTGATTAAATCTCACTTTTGGAGCGTTTAGCCAGTCCTCTCTAAGAAAACACACCAGGGCAGGCAGACGGACAGACAGAGGGATCATAACATCGGTGGGGTCTGCAATACCGTGCGAGCAAAGCAATGTTCATACTTTTACACTGAGGGCTGTGTCCCGTCACCTACAGGTGCAGTTAGATCAAACACACATGCTTCCTTTTAAGTAAATTAGAAAAATGATCCTAAAAAGACAGAAACTGGGAGATTTCTCTTGCTCTATGGAATTCTCTTCCTGTGAGTTTTTAAATTATCTACGCTCTTATCTCTCCGCTGCGAATGTGACAGAAGGTTCAGGAAAGGAGAAGCAGTATTGGTAATAAAGAACAGAAGTGTTTAATCAAGATAATGTGAATGGAGTTTTGCAGTCACCAAATTGAATTCAGACATGGACTTCTTTCTTCAGTGTCAGTGGATATGTTGTAATGAGGCCTCAGAGAGATGAATGCACGAATGTACAGTCTGAACCTAGAAAAGACTGGTAAACCATTCCAAGGTGGCTCATGATGAAATCTGTTCTTTTACAGGTGCCATTTTTCTGCCTTACTGCATTAAAAGTCGTCTTATTATTTTGAGTTATGCAAAAAACATGAAGTCCAATGTTCTCTGGAAATGTACAGTCTTCTTCTTCTTTTTTTTTTTTAAATTGGAGAACGACACCATATTGTACAACATTGTAATAAATAGTCTCATACATATTGCTCAGCTTCTCCTTCATTAAGAATGGTCACTGAGCCATCTCCACTGTTCATTTCAATGTCTTTTGCTGCCGCATTCTCGGGAAGCAAGGCTAAGTCCTTGAACACATCTACATAATGCCCAAAGCCAGGGCCCCAGTTCAACAGATTGTCCCAGTTGAAGCCACCGGCTTGCTGACCCAGTTTGTGGGGTAGGGTGTAGTGCTGGTCAGTAGAGGGCATCTGGGCAACGCCAGGCCCTCCTTCTGCCCTCCGACTCGAGTAACGCCTCTGTTTAAGCCTCCCGCCGTAGTCCTCGTCGTCAGCGTCTGACTCGTTGACTTGCGAGAGCTTGGGGACCCGGGAGCTGTAGGACACAGGCTTCTCCCGGTCATACTCCATCTCTGAGCAGGTGAAGGAGTCATGTGAGTCACTTTCTGAAGAGGACTCTGGGGCAGGAATGCCATCAGCGGGGTTACGAACCCTTGACAGCGGCCTGCGGCAGTCCTCCTCTGAACTGGAGCGCCCGTGGTCAGCGCTACAGATGCTGGGGTTGCGTGGACGTGGAGTGTTAAGCCGCTCCACTTCCTCGATGGACAGCCCCACAGGAGGCCCCGTCTCCAACGGGATCTGCTCGATCGGCTGCTTCAGCCGACTGCCGGGCCTCGAGGTGTGGCCGTGGCCGGCCATGGTTTGTGGACTCTTGCTGCGCCTCCCCAACCGGGTGGCGTAGTTGAACATGGGTGGCGGTTGGCACATATCATTGTGCAGATCCAGCGGGCTGCCCTCACGACGAGCCAGGTTGAGTTCTCTGGTGGGAGTGTTTCGGTAGAAGGAGGAGGGCTTTGTGAACGGGGCTGGAGAGTGTCTGGAGAGAGGGTTTGGAGTAGGACAGGCTGAGTGGGAATGGCTGAGGGGGGTGGATCTCAGTGCTTGGGTGTACTGGGGCTGGTAGGTGTAGCTTGTTGCTCCGAGAGGTAAGGGAGATTGCCTGGCGAAGCCCAGCGGGCTGTGTCTCTGGATGGAAAACTTGGGCGTGTGACTGCGAAACTGCTTGTAGTGTTGGATGATGTCAGCATCCGAAGGAGCAATACTGCTGGCATTGTCTATATCATAATGTTCAATATCTGCCTCTGGGGCATTGCAGGGGGCACAGGGAGCACTGGGGACCGTCTCGTTGTTGTGAGGAATGTCTGTTTCATCATAGATCAGGTAAGGGTTTTCCCTCTCAATGATGTCTGGTTTGGGGTTCCCTTCCGGTTGCTTCCGTACAGTCATGTCATCTCCATATGGTGGGATGTTATCTGGGTCGTCGAATGCTACATTCTCGCTACCCTTCTTCTTTTTCTTCTTCTTCTTCTCCTTGGGTTTCTTTTCCTTGGGTTCCTTTGGCACTTTGGTCTTGTTGCGGTCCTTGCAATGGTTGCACAGGATCAGGCTGAGCACCACCAAGGCAAGGACAGTGGCACAGCTGCCAACAATAGCTGGCACCGCCCAGATGGGAAGGACCATTGTCTCTGATGTGGGACTGGGGCTGCAGACAAATCCACCATTATTCGCCGTGTTGCACACGGTACCCTGAGGGCACTCGACTCCCAGACAGGCCACCAGGGTCTCACAAGTCTTGCCTGTGTAGAGCTCGGAGCATACACAAGTGAAACCAGAGTGGGGGTCCGGCACGCAGCTGCCTTGGTTCTGGCAGGGATTAGAGGCACAGTCGCCAGGCGGGACACACTGGTATGTGTACCACTGGTTGACGCACATGAGGCCATCCCAGCATGGATTGCTCTCACACAGGTCGGGACCTCTGCAGCCTATTTTGACGGATGAACTGGTCTTGGTTAAAGTGACGAGGCTGTGCTCTCCCATAAATGGCAGGTTCTCTCTGTTGTACTTCACGTAGGCCAAGCAGCCGTCAAAACCTGTGGACAAAAAGAAGAAAAGAAAGGGCTCAGATAACAAGAAACAGCCAACAGCAGCTAACAGGGACATTACAGTGGCCTGAAGGGGAATTGCTTCTGACTGCCACCAGACCGAATGTTTTTTTTCAAAACGTCTGCTGAAGCTGGATTGCTTCCTCATAAATACCAGGAACTGGCAACTATAATAAGAGCTGAAGGAATTTTGTTTAGATGGGTAATTGGTTCAAGCTTAGGATAAAAGGATTTTCATCATGGAAAGCACCTCCTCCAATGAAAAAATAGAAAAATCATATTCTAAAAACTGGCAGAATAAATCACTGGTCAATTTAAGAGAAGAAATATGAAATATTTTCTAACAGAGAATCCATCGTCAGAGGCATTATAGCTTCAAGACATCCATCTGGGTTGGATGAACGTCTCTGTGTCTAATTTAATCTCTTGCTTTGTGTGTTGCCTAACAGTGCTGCCTCACCGGTGCAATTACATTTTTATTGAATTTATCCCAGTGCAGATTAAACCCATTTGTGTCTTTTCATTAGCCCTCAGAAAGCGAGTACACAGCGCTACACAAATGCTCAGATACACACTGAGTTAGGGGGTGGGTTCACAAACAGTCTGCCACAGATCTGCGTGCTGAGGATATGTTTGTTTTGAAATATGCCCCAGTCTTTGTGTAAAAGAGGTTGACAAATCATCCAAATTGCTCATTTTTACCATATTAGTCCATAGTATTAGGTTAGTTTTTCCCTCCCCTGAAACCCTGAAATTTACTGTGCTGCATTACCTCCTCCTGGAAACCCTCTCTTTCACCTTTTCCAAACTGTTCTTAACTCATGCTCGAGGACATCTGATCTGTGATTTAAATCTAAACTAAGAAAAGAGTCGATGAGGCTTCACAGACAGACGCTCCAAGGCGAAGTCAGATTAAATTATAATTAGTTATTTTGTCCATAAATGATACTCTGATAAAGAAACATTTATTTAACTACCGTAAATTCATAACTTTAAATCTTCGCAGTGTCAAATAGAAATAGATTTCAGGCCAGTTACTCAGAGTCTTGTTGGATCGCCACCAAATATGGTCAGCAATTGAAAGAGCAGACTATTAATTCATATGCAGGAGAAAAAAAAATGAGTACTGAATTCATAAAGATTCATGAGCTCACGTGTGCTGTCGCATACTTGTGCTATATGTCCATGCACACGCCTTTAGTCTGCAGAAAAGCTTTCCATAACATGTAAAAACACTGCTAGATGTGTAACTTACGCTGGGTAAAGAGTGAATGAGTTTTTCAAAATCATTAACATGTGTGTGAAACTATTGTTAATTGTATTCCACTTGGACCGTCATGTATCTAAAATTTGATTTTCTTGACTAAATGTGATGAGTTTTTTAAAAAAAAGCCTTTTTAATGAGAAGGAGGAGGAGGAGGAAGAGGAGGCACAGGAGCTGTTCTGACTAAATGCGATTTCTTTAGACACACCAACAGTCTTGTGTCAGGATCTGTAGTGGAATTAAGGAAGGGCAAACTCCCCTCTCTAACTTTTCCCATTCAAATTTGTCCTGTAATTTGGGGGTTCAACTCTGCAACACTACAGTCACAGTACATTAAAGTGAGCTCTTAGCAGCCAGTTACAAGAAAATCTGGCAAACGGATGGTGTGTTTCACCGTCCCACTCTGCCACCAGTTCTGCAGCGTCAAGTCATAGCAACAGTGTGTAGTGTAGTTTTCTGACAGTGGCAGCAGTATGTGTTGTTTAACTAGTGATTATAGGCAGCAAACCCTGTATATTGATAAATAAAACTTATATGGAAGAAAACTTATTGTATGTCTTCCATTTTTAACCTTTAACTATTTATTCTATATAGATAATATATATGTTACATATAGCCTCTCTACTTCTTAGTCCACTAACTTTGGCTAGTTAAGCTATATTGATTGTTCCAACATGTAGAGAGCAAAAAATACTATGTGTGAGTGACTACTGTTAACCAAAACCTTCTGTTACAAGGAACAACATGCTTTCTCTCGATCAACTTCTGGCAATCATCTTGGTCCTTTTCAAACCCTGGAATTCTGAAGTTATTTTAGGTGTCTGGTCGCAGACAGGGTATGTCATTGTGAAGAAAAGGTTTTATTTTGCATGGAGCTTTTTTCCAAAAGTTTCAGTTTTCCTGCCAATTCCAACTAAATTCTGGAATTAAATAGTGGAAAATCACAGCAACAGTTGTTTTGAGGCAGTTTATATTGTAAGGTAAAGACCCTACAAGAATAGAGAGAAAGCCCCTTGGCGACAGTGGGAAGGAAAAACTCCCTTTTATGAGGAAAAAACCTCAGACAAAAGCAAGCTCAGGGGTGGGTGGCCATCTGCTGAGACTTGGTTGTGGGTGAGGGGAGGGAGACAGGACAAAAAGCATACTGTGGAAAAGGGACAGAGATGAATAATAACTAATGATTAAATGCAAAGTGGTGTAAGTAAGTGAAGAAGAAATACTCAGTGCATCATGGGAAGCCCCCAGCATCCTAAGTCTATTGCAGCATAACTAAGGAACTAAGGAAGGCCTGTTCCAGCCTTAACTATAAGCTTTACCAAAAGGAAAATGTTTTAAGATTAATCTTAATCTTAGAGAGTGTCTGTCTCCCAAATCCAAACTGAAAGCTGGTAAAGATTATATGCAGGAAAATGTACACCCCAAATGCCCATATGTCCACATGTCCATCATTTTTACTCTTCCCCCCAATAAATGACAGGTAACAGCTACACTGTCCAGGCTTACCTGCTCCAGTTTTCTGCTGAGCTGGCCCCGGCCCAATCCCACCAAGCGAAAAGGTTAAAACGCTGAGACCTCCAAAATCCTGTGTGGGATGTTGGATGACCCTGGGTTGGCCGTTGTCCACCTGGAGCACAGTGGCTGAGCCGTTCTTGACCAGCTGTAGTGTGTGCCACTGGCCGTCTGAAACCACTGCGTCTACCACGGTGCGCTCCACCTTCCCCGCAACGCCAGCGTCTGAGATGTAGTGGATGTTGCCGTTCCTCAGCTAAGAGAAGCAAATTTTAGATTTTAGTTATTCGCTCACAGCTCAGAGTGATCAGAGTAAACCGGATCTAGCTGGCTTTGGTAAAAACATGCATATAAACAATATATAAAAGACATTAACAATCATGTGAATCTGCAAACTGCCATTATTTCTGATGTCAAGCATAAAATAAAAATAGTCTTTGAAGAAAGTCGAGATAAACAGTGGTTAAAACTGCAGTTTTTTAGATTAATGCAATAAGTTATCGTGTCAGTATCAATCATGACCGATGAGAGGAAGTCTTGTCTCAGTCCCCACAAAACTACCACAGCAGTGCTTTCAGACTATGGTCGGAGATCGAAAACAAAAATGCAGCTGGATGCTCATACTATAAATCTTTCTCCCACTGGGACACACTGCAGTCAATCATGTTCTCACAACTTGTGTGTGTAGCTACAGTCACTCAGCCAGAAGATGATCAGAAGCTCAAGCACGACAAATTGAGGGAAAGCGCATATATTCCAACGGCCACAAGAGAAGGCTCTTTACTGAAGAGGGACGACGATTGTGCTTTAAAAAGAAATTAATCAAGCTCGCTTTGGCACGCACAGCAAATTTGTGGCTTACACTGTGTATGGTAATCGCATGTGTTCTCCCGACTTCGATGGAAAAGTAATCCTACCCACCTCCCCCAAAATCAGCAGTGATAAGTCGCTTCCGGAAGAATTGATGTAAAAAGGGAAAAGTGGAAGTCTCCCCAGCCAAAGAATACTAAGAGCTCTCAAGCTGGAAAACCAATCAAGGAGTTTATCTATTAAACATCTTGTTTTTCATTTCTCAGTTTATATAGTTCTCTCTCAACATATGTACACCCACAGTATGTATTCCCCTACTGCTCTTTTGTTTTTAGGTTTCAAAGCACTTATAATACTTTTCTGGACTATTTAGGAAGCCGCAGTGGTGATTTGATGAGCACCAGAAGCTGTTCAGTGGCGGAAAACAAAATCATAAGAGACAAAGCCCGATGCTGAAGTGGGAACGGGTTGATGCTGCTGAGACTGCAGGGTGTCTACATGGAAACTGAAGAGGATGAATGAACGCTCAGGCCTCCTTGGGCAGCTGCCCACGGTCAGGCAAAGGGAGGAGGGTGTACTGAACAGGACGAGAAGAGAGAAAAGACAGACTGGAGTAAAAGAAAGTGGGTGAGAAAGACGGGGTAGATTTCCTAGAATGAAAGTGGAACGTAGCACACACAGAAATATATATTACCTAGACATGTTTAGGATACAAATGTTCAAGGTGTCTTAACAGTGTATCAGGAGCTGTGGCGTAAATACTGTTAGTGATGCAAGATACTGCCTGGTCTACAGCTCTGACATACCAAAAGAAGCTGGTATGTAGATGCTTAAAATATCATCTACATAGTAACTTCATAGATAATCTATGAAACATCAAAGACAGAAGCTTCATTTTACTAGACCTGAGTTGATCCAGGGCTTTAAATTTTAGTGAATAGCCTCCCTTTCTAAGCATAGCTACTTATTTACTGTTCACAAGCATGATTTGGAAAGCTTTTATTGTGAAATTTACTCTTCATTGCCAACTCATTAAACTCACACACAAGGCAACCTTCCTCACCTTAACAGTAGTGTAGTTACTGCTCTCTTGCACATGCAGCAGAGTGCCGGTCTTGCTGCGTGTCCTGAACTTGACCTTCAAGTTGCTGGGACCCATGGGGTCAGAGGTCGTTCCCTGCAGAGACCATCTCAGCAAGATGTCACGTTTTGGGCCCTGCTTCAGGGTGTAGTCCAGGCGGCCAGTACCATCCAGAGACAGAGCGGTGTCGGCTGTCATGTCTGTGTGAGAAAGACAGAAAATATCTTGTGACTTCACACGAGTTTCGCAGGCGGCTTTTAAACTTCCATTTCCACTCTGCTCCTGGCGGACGGTCAGGTGCAAATGATTTTCCTAATCCGACTGCCATAACCACGAATCGGTCCTTCCATTCTTACCAGCGATTACTGATATCTTCCCATAACATCATCGAGTCAGTTTTCAGAACAGCCCGTGTATCGCTGAGCAAGATAATGATTTCTAATAGAGATTAAGTAGGAAAATAACTGAAATGAAAACTGCAAGCCATCTCATTATTACTTAGTGGGATGGCACGTGAATTTTGTGTGCATGTTAACTATAAACCTGAGGCATTGCTAATTGCATCATTTCATTTCAAGAAGCAACAAGCCTTTTGGCATATTTCATTATTACTATAATGAATATGAGCCCTCTTGCTAATACACTATTAAAAGATTAGCATGTTATCCAGGATAAATAGCCATATGAATGTTAATAAAATACTGATGTGATTATTTCATGAAAGCAGTGTATTTATGAGGATATTTGTATATTTTGGAAAAAGGTAAAAAAGCTCAAAAGTCACTTTTAAGTTTTCTATTTAAAATGTGCTTAGAAATAAGAGCACAGATGAAAATGAAACAGAATTTTAACAAATTATAAGATTTATCAACAGTCACTGAGACTCAGAAAAATTGGTGTTGGTGAGTTTTCTTACTGTCAGAGACTGACTGCAAGTAGTTGCAGTGACCAGTTCCTGCCGAGAGATTGAGCCTGCAACACATTCAACCTCTGCACGAGCACGGCTGGACAGGTGTGGGAGGCAACCTGTGTCTAGACAACTGTAGTCTGACTTGAACTACATTCCATCTGAGACAACTGCCGTCTAATTTACTGATCCAGACAGATTCCCAACATGTTGCAATCAGTCTCAGTCAGTCTGTGCTAATGGGTGCAACTTCTCTGCGATGGGTCTCTTTGCAACAGGGGACTCAACTCGGCTGGTTGTATTCTGGTTCTATTCCCAAATAAGAGCAATGTTGCTGAGCACCTATGTCATTTTGTAGCAAAGTCACCGTTCTGCAGTAACTATCGCTATTTGTAAGATTTTGACCCTGAATGTAAGCAGTTATTGTGAAAGTAGATGGGATTTTTCTTGCTAATTTATCACAGTTAATTGGCATATTATCTCCAAAAAATTTCCACAAAGTTGCAAAATTGCATGTTCAATGCACCAAATCACAATAATTTTGGTTGTGCCGCAAACTCCAACCACTGTTTTCTCTAATAGGACTGTAGCACAAGTCTGTCGTGCCACTTATTATCTGAGGATGAATGTTTCTGTCCCACATTCACAGGGTTCAAAAATGTAAATCTTTACACAATCTGTTCTTTAAATTAAATTAACCAGGGCCCTAGAGTCTACATGACATATTTTATTCACGGCATTTCTTGTTGTTGTTTATTTTTTTTTCTTTTCTCTTTCCAGCAAACAATACATATGGCACTAAGAAAGCCTGCTCTGCTCCATGTGTGCTAGAAGAAAATGTCTCTCATCCTTTTTTTCGTGCCAGTAAGCAAACCAGCAGATTTCCCACAAAATCAAACCTGATGGCAAACAGGGAAAAGCTCGCAGTAATGATCTTGTTTGTTTCCAGTAACAATATCAAAGTCTTTGAAAAAAATCTGGTAATAATTACCGGTAACACCGCAAAACACAATGTTGCACCTTACACAGTAGCTATAAGTTTCTGTCAGTTCTCATGTGTCTCAAAGGGTTTTCTGCATTTTTTTAGGTCTCTGATGCAAGTCGAATTTATCGCCTATAAAGTACACAAATGCTTTGAAATGAAGCTCAGAACCCACCGATGTGGTCTATATTAAGCTACATGGTGCAGTATGATGACTCAGGAGGGATAATTCATAAATAATCATGGCAGAATATTCCTAAGTAAGTGCAAACTCAGCAAAAAGAGAGACTTCAAAGACATATACTTACATTTCTCACAGAATTTGCCAGTGAAGCCATCCACACACTGGCATTGTTGCCAAGACCAGTGGTCCACACAGGTGCCCCCATGTCTGCAGGAGCTGGTGGTGCAGGCTCCTTCCAGTCTCGGACATCTACGGACACAATAACACACAAACTGACAATCAGACAGTGAATTTGACAAGTCAGCCACACAGACGGGGGGTCCGCGGAAAAAGGAAACTCCAAAAACAGGAGCAGATGAGCTGTGATTTCTCTTCCCGTGCGGCAATACAAAAAACCCCATAAAGAACCTCAGAGAATTAGCATATTAAAAGATCTGTCCTCGCTTCGCTATTCACGAGGAAGACAGTGAGGAAAAAAATTCTCTGGAATTCTGCAGTTGGTTTCCCCCATCAAAAATCTTCCATTTGTACTTCAAAAAAAAAAGAAGACATCTTTTTAAAAACTCCCGAGAGGGTTTGAAAGTGTGAACAGATGTCCCACAGCGAGAGTCAAGGAGGTTAGAGAAGACGGACAGATGGGAAGAAGAAAAAGGAGATGGAGAGAGGCTGGGAGCGGGAGTAAAGGGGGCGAGGTTGGGATGCGGACCTGTCAAGGATGCCATGCGATGCCAGCGCCTGACTGGGCTCCAGCGGGCGGCCGTTGACAGCAAACTCCATGATGCAGCCGACAAAGTCGTGGGTGGCGACCTGACCGCGCCGATGAAGGATGGGTTCTATTGATCTGACGCCTCCCACAGAGAGCCTGTTGGGCTGCACATCGAGGATCCTACAAACACGCACACAGATAGATGAACAGGAGTGCACAAAGACTTAAAATGGATCACGACAGAAAGGAACATATGAGCAGAAACCCAAACGCTAAAAAATGCATTCAAGTATTCAAAGCACACACACAGACACGCACATTTTCACAAGCTTACACAGAAAAACAACGTGGGTCAGCGAGTTTCACAACAATATGGTCCCAAGACCCTTGCAAAATAAACCTTTGCTGATCTCTGTGGCCTTTCCTCATCTGCCAAATCTGTCTCTCACGCATACACACATATAAAATATGCACACACACACACAGCGAAAAACACACAGGAAAACATGCACAGTCTAAAGTTTTCGCCCCACAGGGCCTGGCTCTGTGCAGCAGCACTGGTCATCCAGTAATTTAATGACGGTTTACATCATATATCACATATTTGCAACAGATGACTTGATTCTGACTTTGAGTTATTTGTGTAGAAATATGTAAGAGAAAGGCATTTTAAGCAATTTGCATACAACGGAAGACTTAGACAGTAACACAGGAGTAAAGGTCACAATGCTTTGTCTACAGCATTAAGGAATTTTCACTATAATAAAAAGAATTAAAGGTCAACACTTTAACCAGAATAGCCATAAAAATTTAGAAAAAAATATAGAAATATTTGTTTGAACAAAAGTAAAGTTTCATTCTTTGCTCTCTACTTTAGAGATTAGCACTTAATAGAACTGGAAGCATCACTGTGAAACTAAAGGTTGAACCTCTGCAATTCATCTCTAAAGTACTGCTTAAAGAAAAACAGTTAAGGCAAGACAAAAATATAAATTGCTGCTTACTGTTATGAAGCTTCCTAACAAAGTTCACTTTGTTCTTATGAATCATCTTGTGGGTCCTTTAACTCACAAAATGTCTAAATTAAGCAAAGGGAAATAAACCATGCTAAGTTTATCCTGAGAAATGGCAGCTGAAACGTAAGCTGTTTTCTCATTTTCAGATGTAAACTTTGACAAGTGTATTGAGAATGTCAGAGGAATACAGTCGAGACCTTGGATGTTGCGTTAGATGTCTTCTCAGTCCTCGAAATACACAGTTTGGTTTACACGAGTGCCTGAGTAGAGCCTCAAGGACACACTTGGACATTAAATGGAATTTGTACTAAGGAGGTGGCAGAGTAATGAGTCTTCTAAGGTAACCTCTAGAAAAGTTGAAAAGTTCAAGGATACAGAACATCTGTGCAAGCTGCTGCACATACAGCAACATTTTAAAGCCATAAAATGTTGGAAAACACAGATCGTCATCCATTGACGAGAAGGACAATATGTGGTTAATTAAACCTCTTGATTATGAAGTGTTGATTCACTGCAGAGCGCAACGCAACAGCTGTAAAATATTAGACAAGTATGCTCACACCAGGTATACAAAACCTTTTGGTTATGTATGACTTTCCATTATTTTTACAGTTGTGAAAAATTATTCATCAAGTTTTCCAGTCCTCAGAAGTGAAACTGTCAACAGCGCTTTCCCATTCACAGTTTCTACGGATCATAGAAACAGCTGTTCAGCGTACTGGGCAATACATGCATATATGTGTTTTTGTGTGTGTGTGCTGCTTTCTTACCAGTCAGTGTGCACTGCCACGTTGCTCACAGCACAGTAGCCTGGTTCCTGGTCATCACCACACAGGTCCACGGTCAGGGATGCAGCCTGCATGATGACAAGAGCACACATACTGCTGTCACGTGTGATTCTCTTTAAGAGAAACAGCTGTGAAGCTACACTGACTCACACAATTATTGTTCAGGGAGGAAATTACATTTAAGTAAAAAAATGTTTCTGGAAGAGTGTGGTTGACATAAACACCAACAACATGTGTCACTCACTGTTATTTGTGGTGGGGGTGGGCCATAAAACACTCAGTCAATATCAGTCTATCAGTCACTTTTTCTTTGTTAAGAGTGTTTT
The DNA here is from genome assembly GCF_057381915.1 of Diplotaxodon limnothrissa. Lineage (NCBI taxonomy): Eukaryota > Metazoa > Chordata > Actinopteri > Cichliformes > Cichlidae > Diplotaxodon > Diplotaxodon limnothrissa. The sequence goes on along the minus strand of NC_140597.1, from coordinate 8,676,073 downwards.
TCCAGAATGTGGAAACCCCCCCCGCGCTTTTCATTTGGGGCTTAAACACAGGATGCATTTCAAATTGTTTTTTAGCAAATGTATCTATACTCCTTTTGTTAGTGGTCAGTTTAAAGACAGTCCCATGTAAAAAAGGGACACATGCTAAAAATATGCTCAAAATAGGGCACCAGTGCTAAACCATTTTCTTTGCAGGTTAAATAAAATATTTGAGTAACTAAACTAATTTTATGTTATTAATGGAGCAATTCAATATATTTTGGACTATATCTTCATTAAAATAAAACAAAACAAAAGTCTACAACCTGTGGAAAATTGAGCTAAATTCTTGCCTTCAGCATCCAACAACCACCGACAAGTGGTCAAGGAATACTCATATTCACCTCATAACCAGTGGTTGCCAGGTGGTTGCAGACCAGTCTTTAGGCTTCTGTCACTTGATCCTAAATTGTCGCCATGACTGGCTTCACGTGTCAGCACGACCTCTATAGCCGTAAGCTGTTTAGCTTAGCACAAAACCTGGTACAGACTTATTCTGTCAGAGGGTTATAATATCCAGCTAGCATCATCTTTGAAGTTCAGTACTCAAAAGATTTTCCATTTTGTGCTAAGCTAAGCTGTGTGCTGGTAAAATCATATCCAACTTATATATGAAAGCGGTATTAATTTTCTCTCTGTTATACCAGATGGTGAATAAGTATTTCCAAAAATGTTAAGCTTTTTCTTTCTTCTAAAGATGGCAACAGCTGTTTAATTAAACCCCATATTGTGACAGTGAACGACAGAGGGACAGAGCAACCTGATGGGTGCTATATGCTTATTGTTCAAAGTTTATTGTCACAAGAGAACAAAATCCTCAAACCAATTGTATTTCCTTCCCGATTCCCTGCCTGAAGTATTTAAAGGCAAATTTCTAAACCCTAAAACCCATCAGAATGTGTGAATATAAATAAATATTTTCTCAAGCACCGTTGGCATATCTTTTACTCATGAGTTCTGGCACCATAAGCTGAGGGTTACTTCATTCAGATGAGTTACAGTATATGTTCCTGAACATTTGTGTTCCTAAGTCTTGTTCAGTGGTTAATGTGAGCTTTGTTCACCACAAGCCATGCAGTCACATTATTTTTCTTTATTTCATGAGTGTTCAATGGGAGAGGGGCACAGAAATGCCATACATTACAGCAAGCGTTTCCCGTTTCCCGTTAATGGGACAAAAGCTTTTGGCCAGATGTGGATTATTCTCTTTTCTCCCTCTGTGCTCAGAGAAGAAACGACCCTGCTAGAAAAAAATAATAAAAATGGGCTGGTGAGGAAACTGCCCGGAAAAGTGTGTGAACGTGTTGAAAAACCAGGGCAATCACGCTCCACCTCTCGTGGAGCTTAAGTAAATACGGACCACACTGGCTTGCATCTCTGACACAAATCATCCACAACCCACCGGGCACACACACACACAGAGTTCATTTAGTACACTCGTGTCACACCCGAGTCAGACACACGAACACACATAATCAAATGAGAAAAAACTACAGAGACAAGAACGAGTCGAAGAACAACAGAACGCATTTGTGACTCCGAGGCGCCATAAAGAACATCAGAACCACATAAACATTTTATTAATGTTTTTCCTGTGATCAAAGGCACTGCAGTCATGCTTCTGCATTCACTGTCAACTGTCACGAGCTGTGCAGGAGGAATAATTTCTCAAAAGAAACCTTAGAAATGAAGAGCAAATGCATCCCCCAAAAAATGAGGAGTGTATTTTTCAGCTTGGCTAGCACTGGAGGAAATTTGAAGAAAGCACCACAGGAGATCATTGTTTTCCCCATGACTAATACAATGGGGTGGGGGGTGGGGGGTGGGGGGGGGGTGGGACCACAACCTTACTCTCTGTTGTGGTACATGAGCTGAGTAACATTTGTTTTGTGCTTGTTTCTAGGACAAATAACTCACCTAATCCAAAACTTAATGATTTGCTGCTGGTGTTAATCAGCGGCAGTCCTAAACTGTCAAACTGAATTTGAAACATCATTGTCAGAAGATTTGAGTTTGTTCTCACACGATATCACTGTAATTGGTATTAATGTATAATTTAATCCAAATAATGCTTATTATTCTTCTACTCACCACCAAAATGTGATCTAAGAGTACAGAAACACTGCATCTTTGACAAGAATGACTCATCCAAGGTTTTTCCTTTTTTGTATTCTCAAATCTCCATGGAGATTTCTGTTTATAGTTTCAACCACTACTCCTCTTTTTTTCATGCCCTCAAAGATTACTACAAACTCTGCAAAATGAAATTGATCAGCTTTTCAGACTGCAGAGCAGATGGTCCGGCACGGCAACACGAGGACAAGTATGTTGTAGTTGGAGCTGCCAGGCAGGAGGAAGGCAGAAAGACCAGAGACGTTTAATGGATGTAGAGAAGGAGGACGTGCACAAGGCTGTTGTGACACAAAGATATGCCAGGGATAGGGTGAGATGGAGGCAAATCACCCACTGTGGCGACGCCTAAAGAAGTAGTTCTCAAAAACAGCTCTAATCCAGTTGGCCTTTATTAGGTTAAAAAAATAAGCTAAATCTGACACGGATATGGTTCTGTTTGGGAGCTAATGAGTAACAGTTGAGAAATTTCACATTTTACATTAGAAATGACTTTTTCTTTTTCTTTGTTTATGGCACTTGGACCAATAGCTGCAGTGTTAACCACGAATACAGAAGCAAAGAGAAACATGTCAAACTTTATGAAATGCACTTTGATGTTGCATTCAAATGCTTTTGCTAAATACAGTTAATGGTACTGTAGATTATATATTAAAGGACGCGACATTAAGATAAACTCACTTGGAACAAGGCAATATGGCTGTTTGAATTTTGACACCGATGCTTTGGATGCTTTAAAGCTGGAAACAGTTACATCCTTCCTTAAACTCTCCACTGAGCCTTTAACTATTAACATTTTCCATTACTGTGGTTTAAAACTGACGTCTTCGTACACTGTAACTCGTTGGACTGAGACAATTTGCCTAACATTTATGGTATTTGACAATTAAAACTAATTCCTGCAGAGATGACAGTAACTGAGATGGTTGGTGTATCTGTGAACTCTCTGCTCCCTCTGATTACTTGGAGCCTTCACGGTGAAGCAGTGCATGACCGTGTCCGTGGTTTGCGTCTGCTTTCGGGATTGGCTCAGAATTTAGGTGCAGGAACGCAGAACAGACCTCAAGCCTGGCCACCGAAATGACCCGTAGCACCTTTTGCAAACACGGTGATCAGGTTCACTTTACACCGCTCAAGGGAGCTGGCACTTCAGGCGTGACACACTCACATTTCTCTCTCATTCTTCAACAGCCCCAACACGACCACCTTCGCATAATATTCACCGGGTACCATTTGCAGACAGAATCACAGCTTTCAACGTGTGCTGTATTCCTTTACACCCGTCACTCTGCACCATCTCAAAACTGACAATTTAACGATTTTACCAGCTTCCTATGAAACTCCCAGTGCACAGTGGGAAATGACAGATTTGAAGTCCAGCAGGAGAGCTACATTATAGAAGGCTTGACAGGGCCTAGCTGGATTTTTTTTCCTCCTCCTGCCTTGCCACTGCATTGCTGGCAGGGAGAAGCCTCTCATTCAGAGCACAGGAGACAGGATTTCAACCTTCATGGCCATTTTGGATCCTGGTATTGTAAATCACAACTAGCAATAAAATATAATTACAAACCATGAAAACCATAAGCTGAGCTACCCGTGGTTTGGGGAAGTTTAATTATCATCTGATGGTGCAAAAAAGAATATAAGGCCAAATTTGGAGTCAGCTTCAGCTATAAAAGCTCAGGACATAAATGCTATTGAATGTGCAGTCCCTTTGCAACTATGCAGCATTTTCTGATTTTCCTAAATGTTTTTGCTGCTAGACCCATAAAAACGAATATGCCACTTAAAGCAAGAGCGAATGATGAGAAACATTTAGAGTATGAGATATTTTCTATCGTAAAAAAACAGGAATTCTTACCATCCCAGCTCTCCTGGCAATGACTGTGTGGAACTGCCCATCCGAAACTTTTATCATGGTCATCAATTTATAAGTTCCACTTCCCAAGTTAAAAGAGAAGCGCATCTGTCCCTCGAAGATCTCCAAAGCCAGGAACTCCGCCTTGTCTCCGGTCTGGTTATCGTGGTTGTATAAAAGCAGCGCGTTGCTCTTCAGGGTAGCAAACTTGATATATATGTAGTTATTGTTGGGATCCAGAGACGGAAACTCCATGTAGGAGAGCTCCTCAAAGCCATAGCTGTTCAACTCGCAGTGCTTGCCAAAAACCCCTGAGGAAAAAAACAGATCGAAAGTGGAATCATGGAGGAAGCCAATGAATGATTCACAGTGCTGCTGTGATAAAAATATCTACAGATAAAACAGAATCTTTATCAAGCAGCATTATCTGCTTTGTATATAGAAGTAACAAAGCAGATATCGTAGCTGTGCGATCACAGTCTTGCAAAAGACTCTTCAAAAAGTTGAAAACTTTTTTTTTCTTGCATCAACTGGAGACTACTACTGAGGACAGCAATACAACACATGAAAAATGGAGACAAAAAATGAAATGACAGTTTCCACATTTGTTTAAGAAATCAAAGGTTAAGAATGAAATAGCTGCTGGGAGAGTGCACATCTGAATTTGTCCATCTTGCTTTTCAATTTAGCGGGACTCTGTAATACCCTGAAAGTTTCCTACTATTACTTACCAAATGGACAATGACAGTAATATCCATCCACTCGATTCTGACAGGACCCGCCATTAAAACATGGGTTACACTCACAGTGATTGATGATGGAATCACACGTTTTGCCTGGGTTCACAGAACAACACAAATTAAAATGGATGGGGTGGCAGACAACACAGGAAAACCCCAAAGGGAACACAGTTCACTTTCCCCACAGGCCAAGTCATGCACGCCTTTCATCGCCTCACAGCTGAGAAATGCACTGCAAAAAAAAGATCCATTTAACTACGTACTACACCTTTAAATCTCATTCAAGCTCAAACAACAATACGATAAAAGTGAAAACTGTAAGTTCACCTGTTTCAGTGCAGTTTCACAAAGCTATTTTGGAAATAGCATTGCTTGCCCAAGATGATATCATTTGACCAAAAACAACATCTTGAAACTTTTATAGGAAAAAAACGAAATGATCTCATTCAACTGGCAGATTCCTCTCACTAGGAATAATCAGATTTTCAAACTCATTGCAAATTATGTTTGGACGAGGCTGTTTTTTTTTGGTTTTGGTTTTGTTTTGTTTGTGTGGGATTTTTTTTTGCAGGGCAGAAAGGCAAATAGTTGGAATGTACACAAATGGCCACCATACATACAAACAAACATATAAATGAAGTTTAAACATCACGATAAGGAATGCGACGTTGATAATACAAATAATACACTGGCTCCGAGAGAACAAACGGTTCATGAGTGGTTAAATAGAAAAAGATTGACAATGAACTTTTGAAAATGCATTTATGCTGTAAATCTTGAGACAAGTTGCTTAATGGAGACAGATTCTGCTGCCAAACACCAGTTGTGGAAACAGGAAGTTGAGAGTTCACCAGGAGGGCATGCAAACTACTGTAAGTCAATAGGTGCCTTTCTGCAGGAGGGTCATTTATCTTGATGAAACCTAAAGAATTGTGTTCATTTTTTATCATCATAATAAAAAAGGACAGTAATGACTTGACTTGAGGCAAATTGCCTGCTACAGCCCGCTTTGAAAATGCCTTTCAGATGCTACAGTCAGAGGCTGAACAACATACAGGTCCAAATGACCTTGAATGTAATTCCACTTAAAATCCACTCCCTTTTATCAAGGGTAATAATGAAGCATATTCATTACATTTCCAAATTAAAAGGCCTGATTGGATCTGTTATAAAGCTGCTCATTTGTCATGCAGCTCAAAACCCTGCCAAATGAGAAATCCTTGATTAAGAAATTCCTGTGTATACAGTTGGATCAGAAATGTATCTGTGTGTGGCCAGAGTTGCATGCACATGAACACACACAATGAAATGCGATAGTGGTGAACTGCGTGTGGAGCCTAGACTCAAGTCCTGACTACGGTCAGCTTCGCATCATCCTCTTTATTAAAGCAAACATGGCGGGCTGATATGCATCACAGCTGATACCCCCCGCCCCCCAAACAGCAATCCAAAAATCAAACTGTTTTTGGCAGTGATGCTTGTATGCTATGGCTACAACACCTCCTGGAAACATTCAGAAGCAAATATTTTCATTGGACCTAAAGTCATCTGTGTGACTCCAGTATTGTGGGAGTTTTAATGCGCGCATGTGTGCGTGTCCCCGCGTGCTTTTTTCCAAGCCTAACACGAGTGGCTTTAAGGTCAAACATAAAATGTGACTCCTGCGTGTGTAGTACCTGCAAAGCCGGATTTACAGAGACAGTTGAAACCGCCTGGGAAATTCTGGCACAGCGCCCCGTTCTTGCAGGGATTGGAAAGGCATTCATTGACATCCCTCTCACAGGCCTTGCCGGTGAAACCTTCTGGACAGGTGCAGGAGAAATCCCCCACCAGATTATGGCAGGTGCCGCCATTGTGGCAGGGCGATGGCTGGCACTCATCGATGTCCGTCTCACACAGAGCTCCTGTGTATCCTGGCCTGCAGCTGCAGGCGTAGGGCTGCAGGGGGTGGTTGGAAACAAGGATCACTGGGACGCTTTCTTCTGTCTTAATATCAGGCCCGACACTGAGACGCCTCTTGCAGCTGCCTCCATTCTGGCACGGGTTGCGTGTGCAAGGATCATGGTCCACCGCATCTATTTGCACCCCGCTCTGTCTATATAAAATGTCTTTGATACTCTGGAAGAATGTGGCCACGCCGCTCGGGTTGACATATTGTCCGTGGCCACGTTTCACAGCTGCCATCACGAAAGTCTGATTGTTGAGCTCAAATGCTCCATAAATCAGCACCCCTGTGCCTAGTCCTGCTAGCTGAGAGTTGGCAATGCGTAGGAAGCTGAGGTAGTGGTTGGTGAGGAAGCTTTTGACTCCGTCAGAGTGGAGTCGGATGAGTATGCTGTTATCCACCGTAGCATTGTTGAAGCCCACGAAGAGGACTTTGGCTGTGTTACTAACTGAACCGTGGACACCGTCGCTGCTGCGGATGGTTAGGTCAAACGTTCCATCTGTTGAGCGAGCTTTAGAGTTGAGGTTGCACGTTCCAGTTGGGATACTAAACAGACCTGAAGATGGAGGTATAAGGGAACAGTGGAACCTGTCCTGAATATCCGGGTCTTGGGGTCTAACGTCTCCCAAAGAACCACCAGGAAACATGTTTCCAAAGTAGTGGACCAAGATTTCCATGGACCTGGGCTCTGAAGGGTTGTCATTCTGATCATTTATTTTCACGTGAACTGTTCCCGTGGAGGACATTTGCGGCACGCCAGAATCCTTGATCACAACAGAGAGGTAGAAATCACTAATCTGCTCTCTGTCAATCTCCCGACTTGTGGTTAAGACTCCAGCTGGACTAAGACTGAAGTAGCTTTTGGCAGAGCCAGAATTGAGGAGGCTATATAGAAAGGGGCCTTGGTTGGGTGGTAGATCTGGGTCAGAGGCTGTCAATGTTGTGACTGCAGTGCCAGCTCTCTGGTTCTCCATGACCTCAGCGTAGGTTTTAGTTAAAGTCGGGCCGTTATCATTGATATCTTCAAGATTCACAATCACCGTGGTGCTTCCGGTTGCGGGAGGTGTGCCAGTATCCACAGCGAGAATCGTCAGATTATACACAGGAATTGTCTCTCTGTCTAGCTCTGCAGCCACAGACACTTGGCCAGTTTTTGCGTTGATTGTAAAAATATTTTTATCAGACTCAGGAGCTATGGAGTAGGAAAATCTGCTCCAGCTTGGGACAGAGTCTGAGTCTTCAGCACTCACAAAAGTCACCAGACCACCGGGTGAGAGACCTTCACTGACCTGGACATCATAAAGTTCATTAGTAAAAACAGGCGGATCGTTTGCATCAAGAATAGTGATATTCACAAACACCTCATCAATATCTGCCCCATGGATGCTTCCTGCGTTCTTGGCTAACACCTTCAGTGAAACCTTCTCCTCTTTCTCACGATCCAGAGTACCTGTGACATAAATCTGGCCCGTCCTCTTGTTGATGCCAAAGCCCTTCTTTCTGCTCCTACCAAAAATGAGGTAGTAAACTACTCCATCTTCTCCTTGGTCTCGATCACTGGCAAATACTTCCCCTACCACTGTTCCTTTTGGAGCAGCTTCTGAGATTTCAAAGTAGTACTGTTTGGAGACAAAGCGCGGCACGTATTCGTTGGCTCCCTTTAGCTGAATGTTGACGTTGGCGAAGCTGCAGCGCTCTTCGTCTGGGACATTGAAGGCCTTGACTGTTAAATGGTAGACCTGCTTAGCCTCATAATCCAAGAAGCCCTGGGTGGTGATGATACCCGTGTTCGGGTCAATAACAAAGAGGTCACTGTCTGACGATTGAATCACATAAGCCATGACCGCGTTAGCTCCCGAATCAAGGTCTGTACCATTCAGTTTGATCACGGTGGTGCCACTGGGAACGTTCTCCTGCACAATGGGGAAGTACTCATCAGGATCAAACACAGGAGGGTTGTCGTTCACATCAGTCACGTGTACTGTGACTGAGACGTAGCTTGTTTTTGCAATCCAACCACCGTCAGTGGCTGAAACCCTAAGCTCGTGCTGTTGCTTTTCTTCAAAGTCCAGAGGGTGAGCTAAGGATAACACTCCAGTTCTACTGTTAAGTGCAAACAGACCCTTGTCGTTGCCTGAAGTAATATTGTACGTGATAAGGCCATTCATCTCTTTGTCTTTGTCTCTTGCAGACAGGGTCCTTATTGCTGTTCCCACAGCAAGGCTTTCAGGTACAGTAGCTGAGATTTGGCTTTGCGAGAACTCGGGTGTGTGGTGGTTTTCCTCCGTAACTGCTATACTCACTGTCGTCTGTGCAGACAACGGAGGATTTCCTTTGTCGCTTGCAGTGATTTTAATCTGGAAAATTTTATTCATATCTGATGTAAGCGAAGAGGCAACAGTAATCCATCCACTTGTTTTATCTAGTTTGAATTTACTAGAGCTATTTCCACCTGTCATTAGGTACTCTACCTCGGAATTAAGGCCAAAATCTTTCTTGTCCTGAGCTACAACCCTGAGCAGTCGGGTGCCAACTTTTACACTTTTAGTGACAGGTGTAAAGTAGCTGGGGGAATTAAACTCAGGGGGATTATCATTGCTGTCTACAATGTTCACAATAACTGTTGTCTCACTCATCAAAGGCTTGAGTGCTCGGTCCGAGGCTGTCACAATGAAGCTGTGGCGGTTTATATTTATACTGCTAGCACCTGTTGAGTTCTGATATTTTAACTGCTGCTTTACAAATATCTCTCCAGTGCTGGCATTAATTCTAAAATACTCTGACTGGGATCGGATGAAATAGAAAATTTTGCCATTGAAATCCTCGTCGGGATCAGTGGCGGACACCCGTGTGACCAGAGAGCCCACCTCTGTGAGCTCAGGATAGTCCAGATAGTAAGACGGTCGACTAAATCTGGGGGCATTATCATTAATATCAGTTATGAATACGGTGACATCTGTGCTTACTGTCCAGCCGCTGTCATGGGCAGACACTTTGACAATGTAGTGATTAGTGTCTTCTCTATTGAGTGGCCTGCTAATTGTTATGTCTCCTGTGTTTGGATTAATATTGAATGGAAGGCTGGTATCTGTAATTGAATATCGGCTAATGGCATTTGAACCGGCATCCTCGTCAGTGGTGGTGACTCTGGTGACAGTGTAACCCACAGGGGCATTTTCAGCCACTGTAGCACTGAAGATCTTGGAAAACCTGGGGGCATTGTCATTCACATCCAGTACGTTGATTAGTACTTTGACTATTGTGTTTTTGGGTGGCAAACCGCGGTCAGTGGCTTTGACTTTCAAAGTGTACAGAGCCACCTTCTCCCGGTCCAGTGGCCTGGTGGTTCGTATTTCACCGGTGGCTCGATTGATGCTGAAACTGTTCTCTTTGTTGCCCTCAATGATGGCATATTCCAGCTGTCCATTTGGCCCACTGTCCAGATCAACGGCAGAGACCATAAGCACCCCCTTGGGTGGAAGATTCTCCAGTATCTCAGCATGGAAGGGATCCTTATCAAATACTGGGTGATTGTCATTCACATCCAGCACAGCTATTTCCAATTTCTCATAAGAGGAGTAAGGTGGGAAGCCCTGATCTCTGGCCTCAATCCAGAGGACATACTTCTGTATGTTTTCATAATCCAGTGGATGTCTGATAGACAACTTGCCTGACAGCTGGTCGATATGAAAAGCATTATCCAGGTTCCCACTGGCAATGTAATATGACAGCGGCCCGCCTCTCATAGAAGACCCGGTCACAGTTGTAACAATGTGGTTGCTTGGCTGGCTTTCAGGGAATGTGAACGCACGTTCCCTCAACTTAATGACAGGGAAGTTTCCTCCAGTAACAAAGCGAACAGTCACGGTAGTCGTATCTGTTTTGGGATTAGCTCCGCCGTCTTTTACTCGAACTGTAAGTGTAACTTCTGAATTTCCAGTTAGCCTCTCATTGGCAGTGATGGCACCTCTGACTGGGTCGATCTTGAATTTCTCAGCATTGCGGCCCATCAGTGAGTAGTGTAGCTGGGCGTTTGAACCAGAGTCCTCATCAGTGACAGTAACGGCAAAGACCAAGGACCCTGAAGACATAAATGTGAATGAATGAGTCTTTGGCACAGTGATTTAGCAGACTAATTACTTATGTAGACATTAAAAAATAGAGTTTATTTTAGCATTTTAGTTAATTTTAGCATTTTCTGACATAGTTAAAATATTAAGCTATGCCTAATAACACAGTACAATGACAGAGCGAAAAGGTGCACACCACAACTTTTATTTAGCACCTTTTAATGCATGTGCTCACCTGCTGCAGTAGATGCGGGGATGTGGGTGACATAGGGGTGGTGGTGAAAACGTGGGGGGTTGTCATTAATGTCGGCCACTGTCACGGACACAGTAGCAGAGCTGGACAAGCCCTCGGGCTGGCCTCCATCTGTTGCCACTACCAGCAGCTGGTAATTGGCCCTGTCTTCTCGGTCCAGCAGGGAGCTGGTGATAATCTGTCCTGTAGCTGGGTTGATGGAGAACTGACCGCGTCCTCCGGTCAGGCTGTAGCTGTAGGATAAACACAGAAGGACATGTTTTAGTGAAAAACAAAAACAAAGACTGCATAGCAATTTGATGATGATAATGATGCTGTATCAGGAATTTTTGCAGTCATCTTTAATACAAATCAATATTATTCATTTGGTGTTATTGGATATCTTTTATTATTCTTTATTGAAACAGCAATTTTGAATTCATCCACACATAATTTCCTGGGCATTATTAAAGTATTCTGATTCTGACATCAAATACTTGCATATATATAGACTGTAGTTATGTAGTCTGCTACTCTGCACTGACTGAAGCACCTTGTTCAGTGCGACAAAGTTGCCTATAGAGGGCACTGTTTCAAGGTTCACATTAGCACAGTGAGGGGGGAATATGGTCAGAGATGGTCCCCACACTACACTGCGGTCACATCAAATCAGTGACATATTTAACTAAAGTGTCCATTTGCTTTCATGCTCTGTGGGGTCTAGGCTGCATTCTCCAGAATCATGCATTTGATTTATCTTCCTCATTGTTATATTTGTTATTGTGTAATCCAAAAATGACAAGAATTTTAATACTTATAAAAATACATGGTATAGAAAGCAAACAAAACATACATCGTTAGCTTCATAGCATAAGTGCCTAAGTCATTGACTTAGTCAAATGACTTAGGCACTTATGCTATGAAGCTAACGACATAATATCAAGTCAACACTCAGGGGGCTAAAATCTTTTGCTTTCAAACAAATATCAGGTTTCACCCTGTATCTCCCGAGTCTCCAGCAGGACCCAGACATAAATGTAAGCTGACACATACATGTACACACCAGTGCATATTTTGAAAAGGTTTCTTGAAAAAGCATCCCCCTCCAGAGATGGGATGACAAATTGCAGAACAATGTGTGAATGCAGTGCTGGTGCAAAGCTTATTTGGACATTGAAAACAATGTAAACTGTCCACAGATGCTTGTGGTCAGAACATAGTCCAGAGACAAGTCCAAGCTCGGGACTTACATTTAACGGGCTGTGAAAATCAAAACTAATAACTATTTGTAACCAGTTCTGGGCCCCGAACCCCTGATGGGTACATCTCGTTCTGTCATAGACAATTAACATCCTCATTACTATGTTTTGGGAAACTGGAGCAAATGTGTACCCAGTGGGGCTGCCGAAGAAAGAGAGGGGGCTGGACTTGAGTCAGTGTCCGGCCTGAGAGAGACTGGCCAGAAACTCTTACAAGCTTCCCCCTGGAGGGGCTTGTGAGTGTGAAAAAGCTTGAAAATCGCACCCCAAAACAATGACTTTGGGTTTTGACTATGATGCTACACTCCGTGACTAAATTTCTATCATCCATTGCAACATTGGTCTGGAATTTTACAGAGCTGGAAGTGAGTTAAAGAGTTTTACTGTATGGCCCCAAAAGGGTATTTTCACACCAGGGTGTAAAATCAGAGCATGAAATCAAACTGAAGCTGGCCTGACTGTGGAACTCAGTAGTTCCTGGGACCATATAGAGTGACATCTTATAAGAAGTGGCTTCAGTGACGTGTGGACACTAATGTTTTTATTTTACTCTATTTGATATTTCATGTTCTTTAGAAAAAGATCTTTGGGAAAACTCGGATTTTCCAAGTCAGTTCAGGGAATTTCAAACTTCAACTATCTGAATATGTTTGAGTGGTTTCATTTTATGAATCCTGTTCAAAAGAGCCATTTCCCACTTTGAATGATCAGAATATCTACAGCATACCAGGGGTCCCACTGACTGCAATAAGTTGGAGTCTGGTTGGAATAAACAACTGAAAATGAAAAAGAATACCTTATAACACCATTAACTCCCACGTCTGCATCAGAGCTGTTGACCAAAAGCACATCTGTCCCAGTTGGGGCATCCTCCATGATGGTGGTGTGAAAGATAGAAGAAGTGAAAACGGGGACATTATCGTTAACGTCATCCACCATAACTGTTACCGTCCCTGTCCCACTCAGTGATGGAGTGCCTGGAGATGGAAGAAAGAAAAAAAGAAACATGACTGACAGTAGCAGTTTACTTCTCCTTGAGTGATCACCTTAAAGAGAAGTGAAGGAGAAACTGACTCACTTGTTGGGACAGAAACAACTCATTAACCTTTCAGCAAACCGAATATGGAGATTATTCCAAGTGACAGAATTACAAACTCTGTTTTTGTGGGGACACGTGAGTGCCATTAAGTCCCCTTCTGACTTTGGACACATGATTTATTGTACACGACTTGTCATTTGCAGCAAGATCCACACTGAAGCAATTCACATTCCTGCAAAGGCTCGACCACACTGTTCCTGCTGCATTTAATTCAAGAAAATGTCTTTAGTCGTGGGTATGCACTTTCCACGGGTTGTACTGTCACATCAACGCACATCAGCGAAAAACACATCAAAGGGGCTCAATGTCTCTGAAACCAAATCTTTCAGGCGTCCTTCCTGGGGTCTTGGACGCTCACCGATTTAATCTCCACAGAGAGGTATCTATTTTAAGGTGCGCGGCACTGTGCGAGATATTAGAGCGAGAAGAAGTGCTATTTTCAGCAAAAATCCGACCGTTTTTTTTCCCCAGAGCAGGTGACGAAACACGGTTTGCTGCGACCCGGGGGGATGGATTTAAATCAATAGCAGATGAAAACGAGCCGCAATGCAGAAAAACCTGAACAGAAAAAAGACATTCAGGCATCTGCCTTGCTTGAGCTGCCCTTTATAATACATCCCTAAAAGGCACAGCGAACTGGCTAATCTATATTCCAAACATAAGCGCGAGTTTTCAGGCTTGTTACTGAAAGTCACAATATGGGATCTGGAGACATCCTTAAAAGCTTGATGCTATTTTGAGTTCTTAATGATTTCCATATGGTTTACAGTATGAATAATACAAGGACAGAGAGCACCTGAGGACTGAAAAAAGCTGAGATGTGAAAGCCGTAGGAGCTATTTTTCCCACCTCTTACATGTAGTTGTTCCCTCCTGTAGCTCTCTTCAGGAATCTGTGTGAATATGTCAACTATAATACAACCAAATAAAAACATACACGATCCCGATCTTGTGTCTCATGTCCCTGTGTACTCAGCTGCTCAAAACATCAGATGCTTGAACTTGTGTACCGTGGAGGCCTGGATTAATAAGAGATAATAAAAAACATTTGGATGGTGGCCACCAAGATTCTCTCTTAATGCTCTTAAATAAAGAATCAGAGAAAAGTGGGTGCCGAGGGGTGGAGGGTCAGAAAGAAAGCTAGAGGGATTCTATGGCTTTATTGCGCAGCCAGCATGGATTAGTTATAAATATGAGGAAATCAGGCCAACATGCTGTTATATTTTGCACCAGTTCTTCTCATTTGGAAGTCAGATGAAACATCTTTGCTGCTGCAGTCTCCCGAGAGTGCTGTTGACACAATGATGTTTTTCAGTCATATTTATACGCCACTAAAAGGTTGTGTCAGAGGTTTATTCCTGTTAAAAGGGAGTTTTTCCCTTCCCACTGTCACCAAAGCGATTGCTCACAGGGTGTCATCTGATTGTTGGGGTTTCTCTGTTTTCTCTGTATTATTGTGGGTTTTTTAGTTTACAATATGAAGAGCCTTGAGGCAATTGTTGTTGTGATTTCACGCTATATAAATAAAACTGAATATCAATTGCTACTACCTTATCAGTATTAAAAGCAATATAATTTAGAGACCTGTGTATTACATGCAAATCGGCGCTCCCTGCAAACTATGCTCAAACTACTTAAGAGTGTGTGTGTTTGTGTGTTTGAGCACAAAGAAAATCCTCCACAGGCTCTACAGCTGGGAATTGCTGACACTGAGTTCTGGGTCCTTGCGGGCAGAGAGCACAAAAGAGATCTTTCCCTGTGAACATCAACAAATTTGAACATTACTGTGGGGCTTGGATACCGCAGCCACTTCTTTCAGGAGGGCTGGGGATTCCTCAAAAAACGAGATTTGTGATAGTTTACCGTAACATCACTTCACTGCCTGGCTTTATGATAATAAACAGACATTTGGCCTCAGGCTTGTAATGCACCCAGGTTTTCTGGTCAGAACAGAAGTGGCTAACATTGGCATTCAGAATAAACAGAGCTGAATTCCAGAAGCAAAATAAATGACACAAAAAGAGGTGACAGTAAACACATTTCATCCCAAAAGAGACCCAGAAACCATACAACACTAATCTTTAGTGACTCATTACCAAAGCGAATCACTGAAGAGCCCTCTGCTGCTCTAGCTATACTGATTCCCGTGTTTATACCCATACATAGGCAATGTTGAATTTTGTATTTCCACCTTTACAAATATTTGTGATTATGAAAAATCCGCTTATAAACAACATTCTCTGCAGCTAGTTACACGGGACATCTGACCACAAATTTGGTGCCAAATACAAAGAATTAACAGTGGCGGAAACATAATCTGAGCATAAAATGTAAACCAATCCCCTCTATATAGCTTCATCGCAGACTTATTATGTAATAACCACAACATGTGTCAGCAAGATTATTTAATTAACATCATGCTTTACTGTAGCTTTCTAATCCGCCTATACTTGGACCCGAGGTATCGTTTGTCTCAGCAAGTTTCATTTGACATGAATCATCATTCAGGAGGTTGTTATAGCAATAGATTAGAGCAGCTTTCGCTCCTCCTCAGGTGATCCTCTTAATTGAGGAGCGATCCAAGTCAGCAAGGCGTCTGTATCACTTTAAATTAACCAGCAAGGAGCCGCAGGTGGTAAGTAAAGTGTGTTTGACAGTCAGCAACTCGCTAAGACTGCTGTTGATCAGGGCAGGGATAGCTCAGTAGGTAAAGTGGTCGCCCCATGATCGGAAGGTCGGCGGTTCGAATCCACTTAACGGCTACCCTGAGGTACCCCTGAGCAAGGTACCGTCCCTACACACTGCTCCCCGGGCGCCTGCTTAGTGGGCTGCCCACTGCTTCACTGAGTGAATGGGTCAAATGCAGAGAAAAACAAGTAATTTCCCCATGGGGATCAATAAAGTATCCATTATTATTATTATGATCAAAGATGTTCTGTACAGGCTGGAGCTGCTGATGGCTGATAAGAGGCTCTGAGAGCTAAGTGGCTTTGTCTACCAATGCAGGAATGATTTGTTTTTGAATATCAAGCGCACCGCAGTATTTTTCTGAACTTAACTGATACCGACCGAGCGCAGCAGTCGCATTTCAATAGCATTGTTCCCCTCACTAAGAGAGGAAGCCAGCCAAGCTAAAAAGCTAGCACCGACTGTGTGCATCTATGTGTATGTTGAGCACACCGCCCTCCTTTTAGGCATTTCATTTTTGCACAGGATGTGATGTCACAACCTGTTTACTGCCTGTGAACGGTCAGCCTTCTCTGTTGGGACCTTCAAAGACTCTGTCACCCAACACATCAGGGACTCTGGGGCCCAGGGCACTGTTACACCAGCTAATCCTTAGCAAGCACAGAACAGAGACACCCCACCCCCTCTAACGCTCCTCTGTCCAAAGCTGAACCTGCGTTGACCCAGCAGATGATAGGCATGGGCTCAAATTGAGGATTTTTCACATCTTTCTTGGTGTATCACTTCTCACAGCATCATGCAACTCCGTGCAGTTTCTGAACGTGCCTTCTTGGCCTCATGGGGCTAACTGATATCACATAACCCCCTGGCAGCTGTTACCCCCTCCAAGCATCCTGTTCGATGTGTAAATAGTTCAGATCTATCTTGTTACATTGCGTGGGATGACAGATTTAGTAAAGGAACACTATATCTTGGCAGGTATGCAAATGTATGTAGATGACAGTTGTTTCAAATAGTTATGGCTGGTGTGAGACATTGTTGAGATTCATATGACGGCAGACTAAATAACAGGGTCAGCGCTGCAGTCGAGTAAGTCATCATCTGTTTCCGATTCTTAAATTTCCTCTGCATCCTGTACCTGTAATAGTAAGAAATCAATCCCAGAGCATTTTTTTTTAAACGTACAAAATAATCTCCGTCCAGTTCTTCTTTCTGTGGAGGGAGTGACTCAACAGGAGAGGAATGCTCTCCAAGAGTGCTGAGAAATGCCAGCATCTCCTCCAAACAGTCTTCGCTGGAATCTGGCAAAGCACAGGGAAGAGTGTCAGGGTCAATGATTTAGATTACTGCAGACAAGGCGGGTGTCACCTCGTGCACGGCAGGGATATGGCGAGGAAATTTGCCTGGATCTGGCAGAGCACAATTTGGCCCACCGCTGGACGACAAATGACATCATTTTACCATGGAAAGAGAACTGGTGGAAACTTGCAGCGGGAAGTCAGCTGCCTACCAGTGGCAGCCATGCACTGCGGTTAGACAAATATTTTTTCCATTGGCAAGTCCTGTCCCCAGACCCTTTCTTTTATGTGAGCAGTAGTTCTTAAGGTAAATTTTTAACTTTTATAGGGCTGCATTAACCACAGACATTAAAGACATTGTAAAGGTAATCTAATGCTATTAGCCTCCATGAAACAAAAACTATCCAAGACAATATTCAACAACATATGTACCAGCATATTTAGCATATTCAAGTTGATATTAGGAAAGCGTGATCAGTTTTGTTTGCATTCATAGCACCAGTATGCCTTAAGAGCCATAAGACAGATAAGGTAATCAAGGCACTTGTAACCCAACTTGTGAATTATTATTAAGAATGACCGAACTCCCACTAGCCAGTATCAGAAGATCTAGGATCGGCAGGAGCCCAAGGTATAAACACCAATAAGAAGAGACCACACCACAATATACTGTTCACAAATTTGTTATATTTGACACACAGCAGCTGCAACAATGTAATGAAAAAACAATAAAATAAAATACAAAATATTTCCCCCAAAATAACAAACTAAATAAAAGTGCGCGCATACAGCTTTCTCTGAGTCAATTATATGAGTGGATAATGTCTGATAACTGATGGATCGTTGGGGCCCGTTCAGTTTGTTTAATGTTTGTCCTACCACACTCCGATGAAGGAAGAAAGTTCGTAGTCCTGCAGGTATCTGAAGCTTCAATGGGAACGAAACTTTGGCTTCAATAAAACCTTGGCAAATCCTTTTCAATTTCGGGTTGGCTCGCCATCCAGTTAACTGGAACTGTGGAATCACTGCTCCTCGATGGGGCTTGCTTCAGACTGGGTCCGTCTGTCGAGTCATCCTTTTACCAGATAACAAAAAAACCTGACCTATAAACAGGTCACAGGTCCATATAGTCACATTCACCGTTGTGAAACAGCCACACTTACTTAAAACATTCAAAAATGAACAATAAGTATTAGTGTAACTCTATATCTTAATTCAGCTAGCTCTGTTGTACAACAAAATTATATCACTGCAGCATCATATCCTCTTAGATGAGCTATAATTTTATCAACCTGACGGCTGACAATGTTCTCAAAAAAAAACACAGCTTCTATAGTTAACACTGTAGCTGCAGTCAGCAACTCACAGTAGCTCACCAGACTTGTGCATTATAACCAACTCAAAGAACACAACTGAAAATCTGAGAATCGGCGTACAATTGGATTAACTTGTTAAACATAAAACTGATTAGCACCATTTCTTTTGTTTTTTTTCTTAAACGTAATATGATTGCAGTCACTAGCCATTTCACACACAGAACACAGTCAAATCCTGCTAGCGTGAGCGCTAGCAGTTAGCTTAGCGGCTAGCGGACTCGCCGTCCCGTTAAGTCTGCCCTTTTTATCCTTAACAAATTAGGTTTTCCCCACTTTTCGTACTCACCGTTGACAGGGTGAAACTCTGAACAACCAAAAACAACTGCAGCAGACTTGCTTTTAACTCCTAGCGATTCGACTTCGGGAACATTAGTTTCTCTGGCACATGGCATTATATGAACAGGAACGAAATGGCAACACAGGAAATCATGTGATCAAGGTCAACAGCAAGGGTCACTGGGAGCTCATTGCTGATTGGCCAAGTTAAATGACAACAGATAATCTTATTGGTCCACATCTTCCTTTAAACATAAAAGAAAAAAGAAATGACTAAATTCTTTACATTATACATGAAAA
The DNA here is from genome assembly GCF_057381915.1 of Diplotaxodon limnothrissa. Lineage (NCBI taxonomy): Eukaryota > Metazoa > Chordata > Actinopteri > Cichliformes > Cichlidae > Diplotaxodon > Diplotaxodon limnothrissa. The sequence continues at coordinate 8,656,764 of NC_140597.1, read as the reverse complement.
AAAAAACTACTTTCCACTGCTCTTTTTTTCTAGCTGGGCTACACACTACCTTACCTCTTGCCGATGTTTGTGCCATGAGCGTAATCCTATTTCAGGGGTTAATCTCAAGTCATTTAGGAAAGCAAACCTGCCCCCCCCCCCCCCCCCCCCCCGACACTACACTTCTGGTGAGTAAAACCTCGCATTATTACGCACTGTCTCATTAAAATCTCATTCAAATGTCAAAGAAAATTGCTTTCAAAGCTACTGCCACTAGTATTATTTATTGTTGCACAGAAGGAATCGAGGTTTGAGCCGAGAGGAGTGTGCTGCCTCAATCAGTAAAGAAAATAGTGAACTCTCTGGCACCATGTTTCCATGAGGTGTTTTTGTACCAGAGCCACTAAGTTCTGATGTGATAACTCTGCCTTCTGTTCAAGGGTTTTCTCCAATGCAAGACATCAGACCGATGGTGTTCAGATAAAAGGTTTTTATCCGTGAGCAGCCATTACACTATAGCAGCGGTCCCCAACCTTTTTTGCGCCACGGACCGGTTTATGCCCGACAATATTTTCACGGACCGGCCTTTAAGGTGTCGCGGATAAATACAACAAAATAAAACTAGTACCGGTACCGAAAAAAAGAAGATTTATTCATAACACACGTGAAAAGACCCAGGAAAACCGAGTAAACGATAAAAACGATAACAAAATAACGCTGAAAACCGATAAAAACCCTGAAAACCATACATTTCACACCTGAGCCTCAACTCTCGCGGCCCGGTACCAAACGACTCACGGACCGGTCCGAGGCCCGGGGGTTGGGGACCGCTGCACTACAGGATAAAGGAAAAAGACACAGGCGTCAGTGCACACAAAGGGGCGCTCAAAGTGCTCGAGCCGATTCCTCCTTGCTTTAATTGAATCTCGATGCACCATTACCATTTAATTAAACGCAGCGCATCCCCTTCAGATCTAGGAATGACACAGCTGGATCAGTGACAACTAAAACAGAGTCCTCTGTTTGATATTTCACAATAACCCTAAAAGAACTTAAAGTGTTTGTTAAACTGGCAATGGGACTGACACTTAAACCTTCCCACTAATATTTCACTGCTGCATCTGAGATCACATCTAAGAGCTTTCTTTCAGTTCGAATCACAACTGGGGGAAACTGGAAAAGCCTAGAATAACCCCAAGGAAGGAGTGTGCAAAATAACAAGCTTTCTGACTAAAGTAGACCAACTGACCATCTGTTGTAGCCTCCTCCATCGAAGAGATCCACAGAGAGGTTTCCCCATAAGCCTCTCAAGTCAGAAAGCATTGTCTAGCAAAAACATATGGCAGGGTCTAAGCACCTTATTAGTGTACATTACCGCTGGACAAATCACATTAACCTTTAAGAAGGTGCTGTGGCCATACTTTCTGAACTAGAGGGGGTACAAATACACGTGTTAATGATGATTAAGCTACGTGTTTTCTGACCGCTGCAGCTGCTATGAGGGTGCACGGCGCTGTGAGAGCCTCACGGGGGGTTTTGAAGGAGACAGCAGCGCTCACCTCCTGGGAAAAGCTGCGAGTCACCCCGAGTTGCTCAGCTTAAGCCGTGCTAAGAAGAAGGTTTGAGTGTCATGGTCCTGGGTCATTTTGACCCAGTGTTCTTAGTTTTTCTGTAGTTTTGTATTTTGTTTCTTATGTCCATTGGATTGTTTGGTTTGGTATTTGGATTCCCCCTGTGTCCATGTTTTTATTGTGGTGTTTGCTCTGGTACCGTGTTCTGTGTTCTCCTCATCCCCTCGTATTCATCCTTCTTCTCTGCCTCTCTCTCTGCCTCTCTCTCTCCGTGCTCATCTCTGTGTACTGTGTTGTGTTTAAGGTCCACATCTTGGTGTCAGTATCGTCAGTTTCGTGTCCTCCCTGCTCGGCCATGAGTAATTGTCTTCAGCTGTGTTCCCCGTGTGTTCCCACTTCCCTCGTTACCTTCTGTGTATTTATGTCAGAGTGTCCCTTTGTTCTGTGTTGCGTCGTCCCTCTAGGTTGTGTGCATTTTCCGTGTCTTCCCAGCGCCTCAGCTTTTAGTTGCTCCCAGTATAGTTTTATATGACTTCTTATGTTCCTGTTAATAAAGACCGGCCTTTGAGTTCATCCCCGTGTGTCTAGAGCCGTGCATTTGGGTCCTCTCTTGCCTTCACACAGCCGCCGCATGACATTGAGTGTCTGTGCTGGCACAAGAGATAATCTCTTCCTTTAATATACGACTGCCTGATGTTTTATCGAAAAAAGAAATGAGGAAGGACAAAGCTGGGATGTCCAAACAGCCAGGTTCATTAAAGTGGGAAGTTGAGGACAGGTTGACTTTGGGAAGACGAATGAATGTGTAAATTTATGAGACAGCCCATCTGTAGCCTGAAGCTTAAGGCTAAACGGTTAATTACGGTTTATGGACTGCGGCTAGATTGTGCTCTTAAGGGACAGCGTAAATAAAACACATCATTACTCAGGGGGGGTGAGAATTGGCTGCCAACAAGCCAAAATTGACATTTTTCTGCCTCTGAGAACCTGTTGCTTTGCGACAAAGCTTCTTTTAATGCAACCCTGTCCGGCACCCATGAAAGACCTCGTGGAGCCGAGAGCAGGGTGCAAGCTGTCCCACTGCACAGTTTGCCAAACATAACAGAGTAAACAGAGGTTTTCTCACAGTTAACAAGCAACAGAGTGAAAGGGATATCTCAGCAGAACACTCAAAGCTGCTACCCAGCATAAAGGGAGCTAGAATATTCCTAATAATATGGCAATGTCAGTGGCATCCATCAAATTAAACCTAGAATCTTATACAGCTCCCTGGTTATTTATGGAGTGCTGCGTCTGAATGCTTTTGCATAATTTCTTCCACATATGTTACAGATACGGGTTGGCGGTTTGCAAGCATGCAAAAAAAAAAACAAAACCCTATCGACAGACACAGAGCGGAGCTTTTTTTCATAGTTTAGGGCCCGTGGTGAAATTTAATGAAGTGATTTGCCTTTTGTGTTTTTATTACTGTGGTGCTTTTATTTGCTGTGTTGAAGAATATTTGGAAATCCCAATCTAGCACTGGGTCTGTGCACCATTCAGTGACTGCTTTCCATTTTATGGTGACACAGCAATACCAGCAGATCATAACATAGTGTGAGAGGTGGAAAACTTATACTGCCAGAATAACTTGCTCATAACACAACTCTATAATGTTCATACATGGGCCACATAAAGCTGAAATATGACTTTGGAAAAGTGTTTAAGAGCGAAAGCATGCACTTATATTCACATACATATTACACAGATTTTCAGTAAGCAAAAAAAAAGTGCGTTAGCAATGGCCACATATAGTTCTGATGGGTTTATTTTTGTGAGAAAGTGATGTGGTAGCCAGGCCGAAGCACCAATCATTCAGCCCACACCACCTTTTTAATACACGCCTTCTCCCTCCTCCACAACTTACCAAAGCTATTTACACAAACATTCAGATCCTGCAAATGTTAGTGTGTACCAGAGAGTGGAAAAGAGAAAACAGGCGATAGGAAAAAACTCTGCAAGACCACATTGTTACTGCAGAGTTTTTTAAGAGCTGATCCAGAATGTTACTGCTCTGTTAAAGTTCATTTGAGGAACCTGATATTTTATTTGGCCAAGTCCTTTGTTGCCACTAGACTGCAGACTGGGTGAAACCATCAGAAATGGACCCTATTAAAGATTTTTTATGGCAAGTGTTGGACAGTGATCTAGCGATGTCTCGGCCACGTTTTAACGCCACGTTATCAGCGTACGCGCAGGACTTTGTTTGCTCCGTCCATGTTTGCCTAATATGACAAAGACTGATGGATATATGCTGGCATTAAATTTTCTCTGTTGTTTTTTGCTCAAAACCTGACGACAGGCTGGAGATTGACAGATCATTATTCAACCAAACAAGTCCAGGGGAAAGAAAACTCAAGAATACGGAAGGGTTTACACGCCAGATTCATGGGAGCCATTTAAGAGCATAAAGGATTCTGCTTTTAAATAGGCATGGTCATTAAAATTCTTTATCTGCTAAGCGGTCGTTTAGCCCCCCAAAACTCTCCCCTCACCCACCAGCCAAAAGACCATATACAAACAGCGCGGCACTATGGAGCGATGTGCTGGAGGGATGTGAAAGACATGGGATTTCTATGCGCTCGTATCCGCCATAATAGGCATGGGCCAAGGGATTTACTGTGCCTTCTCTTTAATAAATGTGGTCAAACGCTCTGCATGTCAATGCGCCCCGAGGATGCTCTCACCACCACACGCAGACTTGCACAAACTCGAAGGCAACACACAAATGCACAAAAAAACATATGTATGAACAAATAATCATTGCGTGTCTACTAATCTGCAGACACAAGCATAAGCACGCAACAAATCAGTTAATCGCTAATCTAAATCAAATTAGGTCAGTTTTTATAACTTTTATTAGTTGAAAGGGTTTCCAAAAACATTGAAAAAGAGGAAGTTCAAGTGGGAATACCTACTTTTAAAAAGATCCAAGAGATTAACAAAGCAAGGCAGACAGCAAGAAACTCCTGTATGAAAAAAGAAGCTTTTGGCTATATTACTGTCTCAAAAATTCATGGATTCAGGAAAAACAATATAAGAAAATAGATTATATTAATCAAAAGCATTAGGGTTAACTTTAAAGCTGATCAGATCACCTCAAACCCGACAAACTGCCGTGTGCATGAAAATATGTTCTCCACAACCACAGATGCCTACTTAAAGCCATAACAGCAACATTGTTTTGCAAAAGCATTTGCGACTCTGTGGGAGATCTCACTGTTGTGCATTCTTCCGAGCAGGCAAAACTTGTACATTACTAAGCAGTGGCTTGAAAATCTGACTTGCCTGCAGCTGATCCCAGATGTTGGCTGAGTAAAAACAACAGTCCGGGTCTGCGTACTCCAAACCCCAAATATCTTCATGTATCTGCACAACTAGTAAACTCAAAAATGCAGAAACAAAACAAATTCCCATAAACAAGGAAGGGAGACTTAAAAAAAGGAGAAGAAATATTCTGTGTCAGATTTCCTCTCTACATGATGCCTTGTAAAACAGCTTTACGCAGCTTGTATGGATGCCACAAGTTGTGGGGGCTGAGCACAGACTTTCAAATAATTGCAGAAGTTTACCAAATTGTGTTCTTCTCACGAGCCAGAACACATTATGAGAAGCACCCAGTGGGCGCCTTTGTTTCCAACCATTTCATGACAGATTTCGCCGTTAGCACAACAGAGGGAGAATACAGGAGTTCTCTTAATGAGTTCACATGACAAGGGACCACTAAATCAAAAATGCACAGGGACACAGCTCTAGAAATCAGTGTAGAAAAAGACTAGGATCTATTTATAGAATGTATAAAGAAAAAAGCTGAGTTAGAAAGAAAGAAGAAGTTTGGGATGTAGCAGTTTCTCTTAGTCATAATCAAGTTTTTAGGGCACAATGGCTGCAGGGAGATTTTCCCTTGGATTTTACATAACAACCATGACACCAGTTTTTCAGCAAGCAGACAATCGAGACGTTTTCTGAAAGAATAGGACGACTTTGCATAAGAAATCCTCTGGATTTATTTTTCTCTATGTTCTTTATGTTACGACAGACAAAAGCGGGCTTTAACATGTAAAGATGAATGCGTGCGGTTGCAAATGGGTCACGTTAGACGGCAGACTTGGAGACATGTCTGCCCCATCCACCTTCAAACATTTCCTGACAGATAGCGCCTGGGAGAAACATTTCCCTCCACTGACTGAGGCCTCAAAAATGTGAGAAAATGCTGCTGGGTAATTTGGACTGTACTATGATTATGGTGTTTTTGATATTTAGATATTCTACCCCAAATCCCTCTTTCTGCCTTGGCATTGTACTGAGATGTCCTGTCAAAATATTTTGGAATTGTTGTCAGGGTTTTAAATATGGACGCAGCGTGAAGGGTACAAATGAGATCAAATCTTAATTAGCATGTTCACTTTGTTAAGCAACTTTTTCCATGTGGCACAGATCTCACAACAGCTTACTTTGACAAAACAAAAAAAAAAAAAAAAAAAGATGTTTGAGCAGGGACTTGATTTTACTTGATTTATAGACAATTTTATAATAAATATTCTAATATTCCAATGATTAAATGATGAGGTAATGAATATACTGCTTAAGTGTTTTTCAAAACAAGATACTCCAGGCAACACCGAGCCAATTCTCACCAAAGTCTCTGCATAAAGTCAAAAATACACAGCATTATGAACGGTCACATGGTCAATCCAGGAATGAAACGGAACCACCCTGAGACCATGACGGCCGCACCAGAGGAGCTCAGGGAAACATATATTTAACTGGGATACCATGTGATTTGGCTGCAACGGGGATATGCATGTACTGCTTTAACTGCACATTAACTGGCCTCTATGCAATAACAAGTTAACCTTTTATCTGGCTATAACAAGCTCTACCGCAGTATCCAAATAAACAGAGGATGCTATTCAATTGAACCCGCTGAAAAGACTTCTGTGGATTAGGTCAAAAAAAAAAAAAAAAAAAAACACCCACTAGTTTGCAAGCTAAAAACTCCAGATTGTTTGGGTTATTGTGCCACACAAAAAGACCTCGGAGCAGACTATGAAATCAAAATGCTGTTTGTTGACATTGCTGTTACTTCATGACAATATTCTTTTTCAGCTGTGTTTTGCAGGCTGATTACAAAATATTGCCTGTGCTTTGCTTAAATTCAACAATGTCCATATAGGGACATATGCAATACTTAGAGCTCACTAGATAAACCAGATCATGGATGATAACTTGAACACGTTACACGTGGAATGAGTTCAGATGTAAACAATTGATTCTGGAATACTGAAACATAAGGCGGCTGAGCCTGCATAAAATAATCTTTTGCTTAAAAAGCGCCAAACATTTCAAGATGCTATCGGCTGCCTTCGCGGCTCGAAACCTTTAATGCAGTCATACCTGAGTCGGTGGCTGTGATCAGAAGGATGTATTTCTCTTGCACTTCCCGGTCAAGCGTCTCGGTCAGGCTCAGCTGACCGCTGGAGGACAGGGTGAACGCGCCTTCATCGTTCCCGCCGCTGAGCATGTAGCTTAGCTGACCATTTGCACCTTGGTCATCGTCTCTAGCAATAACCTGGAAATCATGAAAAAATATGTTTATTTACAACAAACAGAAAAAATGTAAAAAAAAAATACAAAAAGCAAAAGGTGAAAAGTACAAAATGGATCATTCTAAAGTAATTTAAGTTTGTGTTCGTTTTTTATACAAATTCCAGCCATAATTCCAATTACGGTGAGAAATCGCATGATGCTTTTTACTACATTTGTTTTTTAGATTTGATTTGCTGTTACTACTATCATGAGAACATTAGATAAAATTGAACTAAGTAAGAACTGAGACAAAACAGACATGAAATTGATAGGGTGGGTTGTGAAGTAGCTTGCAGAGACAGTGGTCTGTGGGCAGGCTGAAACATCTTAAATGTAGGATTTATATAAGATATGTAAACGTGAGGTGCAGAAGGGGAAAAAGATGAGCCATATGCTAACAGATTAGTCAGTATATGGCAGTCAATGAATTTAAAATAAGTCTGTAATTGCATTTGGATCATTAAACTTACTCTATTAGTAATGATACAACACACAGAGAGCCTCATTAGTCAGTATTTTGAACTAAACTTTACTAATAATACTCTTTTACTTCAGTAAACACACTTTTTTATTTTGTAACATTTTTATTTTAATTTGATATTTCTTCTTTTATGTAAGAAAAGATTGTAATTATTGTTAATTTTTCATTATGTGTTTAGTATGTGTTTTATTATGTGTTAACTTTTCAATTTTGCAGCTTTATGAGACGAGTTCATTTTAACCACATAATTAAATCTATTAAATAACTTCTTATTCCAGGCTTTGGGCACATTATCAGAATGCAAATGAAAGAAAAATACAACTGTAAAATATAAATACTTAAAGTAAAACAGTGTCCCTTTTAAAAGAAGATACAACACCTTCTTCTTATGAACGAAAAGCAATAAAACATGTTGACTGAGATTTATATGCAGCTAAATTAACTGAATGAGGTTAGTGATGAATAATTCCTCTCAACCTATATGTCTTGTACAGGATAATGGTAAAAGTTATCTATTTCTGTAAGTTCTGTAAAATTAGGTTCAGGTACAGGTTTTGTGTGTACGCACAGATAAAAGTTTCTTGGTCTGTATAAATAATCTTGACATTTCAGTGTGTTGAGCAAATAGACCGTTTTACATGGTTTAAAAGATCTTATATTCTTAAAATCAAAAATAAGCTGTTAACAAACTTCAATTTTCCTTTTTTTCTAATCCCAGGGAGCTTGATTTACAAAGCTGCATCAATTTAACCCTGTCTGCAAGTAACCCAGCATAACCACGGACCTCACTGAATCTCACAGTTGAGGCTTAATTACCTTCACGGTGTTCAGCAGCACCATGAAGGTAATTGCTGAGGGAAGGAAGATCATTACTTATTCACTTTGTCGAATCAGACTTTCAAAGGGAATCCACCAAGAAGAAAACCAGAGTCACACACTGTGGGCTGCTGTGGGAATTGCAGACAGACATCTATTTAATGGTTTCTAAAGTATAAAACTATTTGCCAATCGTACTTTGCTGCAACTACTCACTGGTGTGCCCAGATGCATTGTGGGCTTTCCTGTGCATGTATCAGTTAGGTATAGCTACATTTTGTGGGTAAACCCACTGCGCCTGGGCCCATAACTGTATCCTCATTTCCTCACTGGGTACACGAGTGAAAGTGCAATTTACTCTGTCACCGGAAATCTGCGTTTCCAGTCCATTTTTTATGTATGGCTCATTTAGTCATCAGGGTGGTTAGAATGTTAATCGTCTCGTCATGCAATTTAGCTGAGTTTCATATTTCGCTGAAATCCTATAAAGCCCTAATTGAGCAGAACAAATGATAGTTGTATATCATTTCTTTATCATTTCACCCAAGTATTTGCTGCAGCATTTAGCAAAATAAGATCACCAAACTTAGTGGTTTAGTGCCCTAATAGCACTCACACACCTGCACTTATTAAGTTAGTTTAACTACTACGAATTTGGTTGAGGCATTAAGCTTGTTAGAACCTTTTTTCACCCTGGAAGACCTTTCTGTGAATTTCACTTAATGTCTTGGCATATGAAAATAAATAAAGCCCAAAAACTAACCTGCAGAATGTTTTTCGGTAGGTTCTCAAGGTTCTCTTGAACATTGACAGTGTAAGGAGAGAGCTCAAAAACAGGTGAGCAGTCATTAACATCCAGTAAAACAATGTTGACTGTTGCTCGGTCCACCCTGGGGCTGCTGCTACGGTCTGCAGCTTGGACCACCAATGAATAGGATGAACGCGCCTCTCGGTCCAGCTGTTTGGCCACTGAGATCACCCCCGTGACAGAATCGATCCGGAAATCAGAGTTGGTGTTTCCCCCAGAGATAGAGAAACGGATCTGCCCATTGGTGCCTTCGTCAGCATCGCTAGCAAACACCTGGATGACATCGGTCCCCGTCAAGATGTTCTCCTCGATCTCGATGTCATAGATATTCTGCGAGAAGCTCGGGGTATTGTCGTTGACGTCCAAAACCACCATAGTCACATCCATTGTCGAAGAGAGAGGCGGTTCGCCCTTATCTGTAGCTACGACTGTGAGCGTGTAGTTGGAAAGCTCCTCTCTATCAAGTTCCCCAATCAACCGGACATCTCCGTCTATTGTACCAATGCTGAACTTGTTACCGAACGGGCCTCTGAGGGAGTACTCCACGTAGCTGTTGGGCCCACTGTCAGCATCTGTGGCTTGGGTCGTGAACACGACTGTGTCCACTGGAGTGTTCTCCTGGATGTAAGTCATCTTCTGAGAAGTGAAGGTCGGTGGGCAGTCATTGACATCCAGAAGAATGATCGACACTTGGGCAGTGCTGGTGAAGCGGGTAATGGGAGGTGGGGCTAGGTCATTTACTGTGACTACCAGGTTATAGAAAGACTGGGTTTCCCTGTCCAAAGACTTCTTAGTTTGGAGGACCCCATCTTTGGTGATGACAAAGTGGCCCTGGGGATCCCCAGATGCGATTTTGTAGAGGAGCTGTGCATTCTGGCCTGAAAAACATGGCAAGATGCAGGTCTTTAGAAGATAAAAACAATATCAGGAAGGTGAAAGTTAGATTAATCTGTTAGATTTTCTGCACCAAACCAATATGATAACTGAAAATACCTAAATATCATCTTCCATGCAGTTACTTCTTTCAAATTAAAAGACCTCATTTTACACTCTGATTTTTTAAATTGAGTTTAAATGAAATTATTTGATGTGGCCTTGAACAGAAAGGACAGCATGGTGGAGGTCAAATACTGATAACTCTGACTGACATCCATTGTTCTAGATATAACTGTTAGATATTCTCCATGTTTTTGAATTAGGCACTTATATACATTATCAACTTCCATTTCCACAAATTGTGCATGTGCAACAGCTCTGTGCTACTCTTATCATCCGAGTAGACAATCTATTCATGTAAAATGACAGATTGCTATCAGAAAGAAATACCACTGTAACCACTTCCTCAACTGATAGTTTTGGAAAATCCCTCTGAACTGAAATATTTATTTTAAGCGACATAACTACAATGTCTGTGAATGAATGGATGGATGCACTAAACTATCCAACCTTGAAATCTGGCCTAATCTGTACAACCGCCCTGGAAGTGGGGGTTAAAACAAGCTTAAATTGAGCATCTGTAATTCAACTCAACAGGGTATTCATGCGGAAAATGCCGCCACCTTCCCACACTCTTGTGTGCATTTACAGTTTACAAGTAATCTCTTATCAAAAGCTTGAGTGCTACTTCTATCTGAGTTTTGGCTACGCTGTCTAGAGCCAAAGTCTGGGGGTCAGGGGTCAGGGCTTAGGAAGCGCTAACAATGGCGGTGTTTTGTTTTGACAGTGCAGAGCGGCAGCTATATATCTGAGAGGACGACGTGGTCAGATTATGTGGACAGTGGAGAAAGAAGCCAGACTTTGGTTGAGAACTAGGCAGCATATTTCCCAGGAATGTAGGTCACAATAACCACATTAGGCCCGGGTGAAGCGATAATTACAGCAGAGGAGAGTAGCGGTGGCCGTTCAAATACCACACGCTTCTTCACAGACATGAAACCCACCACCTGAAACGCAGAAATAACTCCAGCCGCTTAATCACATGGTGAAGATGTTGTATTTCATCAAATCAATTATGTGCGACTCAAAATAAAAACGAAAAATAAAATGTAGGCTTGAGAGCTTCTGTGTAACCAGCTGTCATAACAAAGTGACAGGCCTCTGTTAAATTAATCTACTAAGGCTAGCTCACACTTGATTTATACGATGAGAGTACATTACTGCTTTAAACATGCCCACTGAGTAGCGTTTATGAGTACACTGACATCACCGGAATACTTCCAGGACTTAACTTGACGACTGTGTTTTCAAGTACAGTTAAAAAAGGCTCATCTTCAGACATATTTATCTTCAACAAGTGCCAAATAGTTCCAAATGTAGCAAAACATTTAGTGGCATATCAGTTTTAAGTCATCTGAACTGTTGCATAGAGTGAAATCAGTGCCACAGCTGCACTAGTATTTCTCATTTTGTCTGATAAGTGATGTTTAATACGAAACTAAGCTTACAAGAAATGAAAAAAAAAAAAAATAATTATAAACACTATATATCAAAGCATGGGAAAATTCCACATTGCTTATTTTAGAAGGGGACCACCACTCTACCTACTGAGGTATCCCTGCCCTTTTGTCATATTTAATATGGTTACACACAATGACGTGAGCAGCGTATGTGTTTATATATACACTCCACTATATATACAAGTATATGTAAAATTAATACTTAAATCACACCTTGATTTGACAAACGAAAGAATCTTTACTGATGTAAATCTTATCATTTTTTTCCAAATATTGAACGACATACCAACAATCAGGGGAGAAAAAAATCATCAACCCTTTGAGACCTAGACTCAAAATCACAGCCAAAGTCAAGGTTAAATATTGAAATCGCAGGTTCATCCAAGTTCTGTCATAATGTTGCTCAGTAATGTGTCCTCAGGTGCTTGTTGGATTCAGGTCTGGGGAACGTGAGGGCCAGTCACTGGGATCAATGCCTTCATCATCCTTCACCATTGCCTAGATACTCTGGCCACCAGATATTATCCTGCACCAGGAGGAACCCACTGCACCAGTATAATGTCTGACACTGGGACTTTGTCCTACTACCTAACAAAAGTCAGGGTACTGTTGGCTAGCATGTGGAGGTCTGAAGGGCACCTTCACTGACCCACTACCAAACCAGTCACGCTGGCAACATACTGCAGTGCTCATCATAACATCTCCAGACTCATTCACATTTGTGCTCATGTGAACCTGCTCAGACTGATATGCTGGTCCTGTGGTTGGATGAGCTCAAAAGTACTAGTCAGGTGTTAGCACATTACCATATCCTATGTAAATTCTTATATATACATACCATCATCAGCATCAGTGGCTCCCACGGTGATGATACTGGATCCAGGCGGCAAAATCTCAGAGACAGACGTGCTGTACGCGGTAGTGTTAAAAACAGGCGCGTTGTCATTTACATCCAACACATTGAAGTACACTCTGACTGTGCTGGCCTGCCCCCCACCATCCTGAGCCTTCGCTGTCAGAATATAGTACTGCTGAGTCTCGTAGTCTAGCAGACGTGTCACGTTGAAAAATCCCGTCACGGGGTTCAGGAGAAACGTCTCGTCCTCGTCGTCTTCCTCCAGCGAGTAGGTGACCTCTCCATTCACCCCTGAGTCAGAGTCGCTGGCCAGGATTGCTGCCACGATGGAGCCTGTGAGACACGAGTTGTAACACAGAGGCGAGAAGTTCTTTATGGCCCTTTCGAAAAAAACTAACTGCAGGGGGTTAGAGAGAGGTTTATTAATACCAGTGACTCAGTTATTGCTGCGCCAGTTGCTAAAATAACTGATGATTTTTTAATGTCTTGGCCTGTTCTGCTTTGGACTAAAAGCAGTCGCTGATGTTTTCAGCTTACAGCTGAGGCTGAGCACACAGCTAATCATTAAGTGTTTTATTAGAGCTTTACATGAAACATTTCTAAATGACACCCTCATTAATCTTTGATTACCAAAGTTATGCGTCTTTTTCTTGAGAGTTAAGTGGAGAAAGGAGTGAGGACGCGAGGCCAGAGAACTGTCAGTACTGTAGTAAATCCTGCTTGTTGCTGATAGATTTCCATATAAATCAAATATCAGTTACTGTCACTTTGACCCATTAAACTCATGATTTCCCCCTGAAGGAAGATGCACAGGAAAAAAAAATACTACAAAGAATTTACCCCCAATAATTTGTAACTGATGAGCTTAACAGAGAAGTCTAGTCTGAAGGGCTTTTGAATGAGATCAAACATTGCTTGTCTGCCTTTGCAATCTTGAATCTTTAAAGACATCTTACCGGCCACCATGTCTTCAGGGATATCAAATGAGTACGTTGCACGGGAGAACTTTGGCGTGTGGTCGTTCACGTCCTTGACGGTGATGTTCAGCGTCATGTCAGATGACTGCTTTCCATCGTCTGCACGCACCAGGAGGGAATATTTTGAACGTCTCTCCCGGTCTAGTTTCTTGGTGGCGATGAGATCTCCGGATTCAGGGTCAATACGGAAGCTGTCATCTGCCCCACTGATGATCGTGTACGTCACAAGAGCATTGGGACCCTGAGGTTAAAAAGAATGCGATAACACCAAACAACAAGTTGGGATAGAGTCATCTATTTCACTCCAATATGATTTTTCCTTGTTGGGTTCCTAGTAAACCCAAACTCATTACTTGCAAGTGAGGATTTATAAAAACAGTTTGATTTGTTGTGCTGAACCATGATTGAAATTTAAGTTCTTCAGATACAGGAGGAAGACCATCAGGCATCAAAGCAAATCTATCTACTAGGAAATTAGATTGTTTATTACATGTTAGCATGCCATGTCTCTAGGACAAAATATCTGCTTGTCTAGCATGAATGAAACCCCTAACATGGCCTTTTTCCACAGAGACAGTCCATAAAGTGGAGTCTTGTGATTTCAAAAAGGCCATGAAGAAGATCACAGATCAAGATAGTGACACCAAATAAAGCACAAGTGGGAAAACACTGAATTGAAGGGATTACATCTCACTGACCTTCACAAACAAACAAGCTTTGAGCATGCTAATGAGAAATCCACCCATCTTATCAGGACCTTAATGTTGTTGCTTTACCACTAAGATTTTATGTTAAGAGAAAATGTCTAGCAGTGTAGAGAAGGAACAGGTTTTCTCGGACGAAGGCAACATTGCTGAACAACACAGAGGACCCCTTTATAAGCATAAATGACACGGAATAATAGATTTTTGGAAAGCTGATAAACCTAAATGGCCTTTTTTACGATTAAAGGTCAAACGAGTCAGAAAAAAATACGAAGAAACACAAGAGCTGAGTGGTGATATTCACGAGAGACTTGCGCTTCCTCTTTGAACTTTTGGGGGGTATAGTGTTCGTCTATAAATGCAACTAATAGATCATCTATTACATCGGACAAGTACAAGCGCCATAACACATGCGATCACTATAGCGAGAGGCTTTGGAATCAGAGACGGGGACTGAATGCACTATGACCTGTGAATGAGGCTGACGACAGAGCTTGACGTTTACATTTGTGCTGGGGACAATAGGAGATCAGACAACTGTCTCACTCTGTGTCTTCTGCCAAAAAAGCAAAAGCAACATCAAAAAGCTACTGCTGCTCAGCGAGATGAAGCGAGGGCTCCGGTTACAGTTGGTTAAGAGCTAAGCTAAAAGAGACTCTTTCAGCTATGCCTGATGTTTGTGTGATGCTTTTTGATCCCCTTGGAACAATGGAAAGGCTTATAGGGTAGAAGTGCTGCATTAAGCTGGTTTTTATATGCGTATTGACACATTTACTGCCTAAGTGAATAAGCTGTGTTGAAATAAACTGTATGTACGCAGCGGTGCTTCATGGTAAAATCAGCTGGAGAATGATGTGTTAGTTGGCCGTTGTGGTATAAAGCTCCTCCATGTTTTACAGATTCAACCTCTCTTTGGCAGTAAAGCAGTCTTCAGACAAATATTTTTGTAAAACTAAAGAATTTCAAGTCGATCAGATCACTGTTTTGGTTTTTAACGTTTCCAAATCTATTGAACAGATAGTGAACTTGCATTTGTTAATATGAACAATATTTATTTATAACTGTTTATTTCATTAACTGGTTTCAATTACAGTATTATAATGCATATAATTGCATGTGTAAGAAAATAGCTGCTCCCTTATTTCTCAAGGGGAAACCACAGGGAATGGATCTGCATGCTTAATTTGGCACAGATTTTATGCTGGATGCACTCCCTGAGGCAACCCTCCCATTTATCCAGGGCTTGGGACTGGCACTAGGAATACATGAGTCCATCTCTCCTCCTGGAATCAAACCGGATTTGATATGTGTGTTCCCCTCTACACCACAGAGCCACATCTTATTGATTGTATCCCTCAATTGATTTAAGAATTCTGGAACTTGTTATTTACTTTTTGATGTTGAAAGACATTTGAAAGGTAATCACAGTTTAAATGGCTCACTGTTAAAATGCATGTGGGATTGAACAAACTATTTATACATATAGTACATAGTCAAATGCAAATGTAATGTTTTACTGTAGGATTCTTTAAAGTGATCCTGTCATTAAATCAGTGAACTCTGAAAGGTTAAAAACTTTAAGTGAATGTAGAGGAGATTTTACTGTTTGGCCATGTCTGACAGAAGAAAAACACAAGAAACTATAAAATATTCTCTTCCCTTGTCTAACTTTTTATTTTTTAACTGTCTGCTTTTAGGCCTTGTGCCTAAAAGCAGACATTTAACACACAGAGTAAATATAATCACAGGGCTAACTTCTCTTACTTGCTCTTATCTCTTTCCCATGGCCTGTTTTTTATGATAGATAAAAACTCTTATTGACGTCTTATTGACCTCGTCTCTCATTGCATTACCAGACTTGGTCTGAGATCCAGGCCCAATAAAAAATGGGGGCGATGAGGAGGACGGAGTGAGGTTCTGCTCATCGAAGGACCCTGCTGTCATCAATCAGTGGCTCCAGATCTGGCAACCTCATTAGCCACCTGGGCCGCAGTCCGGAACCCAACACCATGGTTTGCCAATTAATTTTCTGATAGGGTTCAAAGGCAGAGCAAGGAAGGTGGGAGAGGCCGAGATGGGGGTCCATCTAGGCTTCAGTCCGACACACACACATACCAACAAAAACTATAAACACATGCATTTAAAAATAGGTTTATTCTCTTTTAAAACTGTTTGATTCTGCTGAACAATCCCATGTCTTTCTCTTTTCGTAAAATCTTTACACGCACTCAAACACACTCACATCGACACTGTTCGCCCTCTTGACCTCCACTCAAGAGTCTGACTACTTTACGGCTCTCCAAAGACACGGAGGGTTGTTCGGAGGAAAAGGAAAAAAAAAAAAAACGAAGGCTGGCCAATTAAACAGCAGCATTCCAGGGAGCGAAGCGCACCAGGCAGGGGCAGAAGGAAACTCATTTAGTAGATGAGTGGCTTTTGGGAGCACGCAGTTCCTATGAGAAGCGAGAGGTGCGAAGCAGACAGCGCCGGTGGGGATAGCAAGCTTCCTGTATGCAACAGCACCAAGACAGCAAGCCAATCATAACATAGACTCTTGGAAAACAAGCAATGTGTTGTCACTAACAGCTACAGATACAGAGAGGTAAGGATGACCCAACAGTCTGTGCTGCTGGTGTGTAAATCCATTCTACAAGTGTGCAAAATAGCCAGAAATCTCCTTGTTGTGGGTTTTTAGGCCTCTGGAATGCATTACTGTTCACTTGGAGCCTGTGCTTCCTTGCAGGGATCTCTCCTAAAACCCCCATTGTTGCATTTTTCTTCATTAATAAAGTTTTTTTCTTTTTTTTTTTTACCTGTGACATATTTTCCACATAAGGTCAGAATTCTAATAAAATGCTCACAGTCTCTCCAAAAGCACAAATGGCTGCATATTTCTTTTAAATGAGGTGAGAAACATTCTCAGAGAGGCCTAACTTGCATTACACAAAAGAGCAGCGTTTTATATTGATTTCCTTTCAACCCCACTGCAATCCCCTCCTCCTTTTTTGGGGTGGAAATGGGCACAGTGAAAAGCGGATGGGTAGAAACAGCATTTTAATACCCTCACACATGAATCCCACATGTAGCGCTGTTAAATTGGATGGGATCATTATGATGTCTGAATTCAGCCCGTCAGCTGGCCAACAGCTTGCACTCTTGGCTACTCTGCGCTGGCTCACACATGTGGCTTTCTCAACAAGAGCTCCAATGCGTTCCGTACGCTTAGTGTCAGCGCAACTTAAGTTTCCTGCGTAAGGATGTGGGCAAAAGCTTGGCTGGCCTCATATCTGGCTCTGAGTGAGAGCTGGAATGAAGCACAGGCTTCTATTTAGCAGCCTATTCATGGCAGCGCTGAAGTTTGGAGTAAACATCACTAGAATCTGTAATTCCTAAAAAGGCTCCTCTACATTCTCTTTAAGTGCTTCTTTTTTTCATTTGAATCCCTGCTTGGAAGCGAAATGTGACTTCTCTTGAATTCAAGTTCTTTAGGTGGGTAATTCAAGCACGGCTCATATGCATATGCGTGCTTGTAAGAATGAACTCTTAATTTTCTACAAATTACCGAAAAGCCTTCGATTTCAGCCTAAGCACCACAGGTCAAGCTTCTCTTAACTTCAGATATGTGGAAAAAGTGAACAACTGCACAATTTGATTTCAATACCATATGCTAAGCCTTTCAAGATCAAAACTGTGAATAGTTTGGAACTGAAAAAAGAAAATAATCAAATAACGTCCTTAAATCCCCCTACTGAAAAGACTGACTTGCCTCCAGGTCCGAGATTTACAGTCAATATAGTATTCTGACAAAAGAGAAATGGCATAAAGTGGGACTTTGTATGACTTTTCTCACATTCAGAGCAAAGAGATGGGAGCGAGGTAACAGCTGTGCAATAAAAACGTGTGGCCTCATAAGTTAACATTAAATCTGAGTCCATATTCCTGCGTTCTAATCTCTCGCCCCTCTATGGGCCGAGTCTTTCCACTCACTTCAACTGTGTCCTTTGGCTTTGGCGAGGGACCGCAGACCTTTGAGATGCCGGCAGGGCCTGCTTTTTGCTCGCGGCAGGATTTAATGTCCGTATCCTGCCGAAAGCAGCCAAAGATGGAGCCTTTGACTAATTCAGAGTGATACTGCTGATGTAATGTGAACTACGGGGACCGCGGAGGGACTATCAGGATGACAGGACGAAGAATCAATCGATGTTTCTGCGACACCAGCGGACTCAAGACATCTCAGATAACATCAACATTTAAGGGTGAAAATGAGCAGACTCTAAATGTGCGTGTGTCTTAGGGGAAAGCACATTAATTGCTACAAAGCGGTGATTTATGCTTTTGTGGTAGTGCGTAAGAGTTGAGGCAGGCAAGGATGGTGCTTTCCCAAACTGTCTTGGCTGCTTTGTGTCACTGTGTGGAGTCGCGAGCACGTGCACATCTGACCTTGAACTCAACTAACGCTGTACTCTACAACAGGCAATTCCCTATTTTTAATGAAATTTAATCAAATAATTAGCAATATTTATAGATGATAGTAAAAATTACAATTTCCCACAGCTAAAGGCAACATCTTTAAATCACAGCAAAAACCCAGAAAATTGACAATAATGTTTTTTTAATCCTGAGGTAATATACTGCTGAGATTTTCCATATACCAGGTTATGACTTTTATTGCCAATGACAGCGACTGTAAAATTAAGAACTGCTGTAAAAATAAATACTACCCTTATCAGAATAATAATGAACTCACAATCATAATCAATCAGGGACATGCAGTCTAGACTGTTTCCATTTCTTTTTGCCTTGAATATTTGCAATTTTGGTATGAAAATGGTCAACTGACAACGATGTTAAAAAAACATTTGAATTTTTAGTGGTTTTGACACTGTAGGAACAAAAATTTAGAGCACGTTTTTAATTCAAATCGCTTCCAGGATATCTATTCCGAAAGCGGTGAAGTGGAAAACGGGCAAAGAAAAGCACAAAGACACCGAGCCATTACCTCGTCCGCATCCGTGGCTGTTAGCTGCATTATCTTGAAGCCATCTCCAACGTTTTCCTCGATGGTCACGTCAAGAATGTCATTAGGGAAAACGGGCGGGTTGTCGTTGACATCCTGCAGCGTGATCTCCACCTGTGGAGGAAGAATAAACAGCACACTTTCCATTAAAGTACTGCCAACCTGTTACAGTCTGTCTGCAACAGCTGTTGAGATCGCTGTAAAGAAAAAAACCCCGTCTGAGTCATCTCGGGTTTCAGAAGATGAAGAAGCTGCACTAGCAGGGAAATTTATCATTTTCTGGCTACACGGGGTATAGAGAGGAAAAAGTGTGAAATTATCAGCTGCGAGTCTTGCCGTGAAAGCTTGCAAACAAGAAAGCCTGAATTTTTCTCCCATCCAAAGTTCATGTATTTTTCGATCTACTAACAGAACAAGTCACATCTTAAACTGACAGAACTATATAACTGCTCGAGAGTGAATGCTCTATAAAAATGTGATGATAAATATAGTTCAAAGAAAAAGTGAATTTCTGAAAGTTGGTGCTGCTTTAGGTGCGACACCAACCCACGATAAGCTTCTGTAAACCAACATATCTAGAGAAGTGCATTGTGGGTCTATGGTAGACCTCATATACCCCACTGTCACTGGAGCTCATGGAAACTGTATCATTTACAAATTGACTTGAGGCTCTTTTCCGCAGAGACGCGCAGCAAATGTAACAGTAGAGCAAACTAACTGCAGCGCAGGGATTTTCACTTTCAAGTCTTACAAACCAAAATAAACACACATTACAGTAGACCACGGACCCCCCATGTGGAAAAACTTTGCCCCCCCACACTGAAATACTTGTTCTAATAAATTAAATCTAATACAGATGCGACAGTGGGAAGAGTGAAACCTATGATTAGATCAGTTGTTTATAGAAATTATACGATTTCAAGTGAATCAAAGCGTCCGTTGGCTTTTGCTCATTCACTCAAGACCATGTGGAGCACAAATGTTCTGTGACCACACGTGGAGAACCCTCCGCCACCATCCCGGCTTGCAGCTAATACTCCATGTGTGGACGTCCCTTTCAAGAATGTTTGTTGTTGTGCTTTTGATTGGACAAGTTGTTTGTTCATAGTAAAGGAACTCTTGAATTGATGATCTTTTATGCTCAACTTAGCCAGCACGCGCACTGATAAAGCTTAACGCAGATGATAAAGAAGCAATCGGTACTCCATCGATAATTTAGAATGCTAACCGTGAGCCAGGTCTTCTTACAAAAAAAACTGAATGAAATCCAACAAGGTAGAAGCAACAGACATGCACATTATGGATTTTCAGTGGTTTGTGCATCTAAATAAGTTTACTGCTTTGCTTTCAACCATGGGTGGCTGTAGCTCAGGTGGCAGAGCAGGTCAGCCCCTAATCAGAAGGTCGGTGGTTCGATCCCAGGCTGCATCCTGGCTGCATGCCAAATATCCTTGGGCAAGATACTAACCCCGTGTTTGCCTACTGGTGGTGGTCAGAGGGCCCGGTGGCACCTGTGTCCGGCAGCCTCGCCTCTGTCAGTGCGCCCCAGGGCAGCTGTGGCTACAATGTAGCTTGCTATCACCAGTGTGTGAATGTGTGTGTGAATGACTGAATGTAGTGTAAAGCGCTGCATTTGTATAGCGCTTTTCTATGGACTAGAAAAGCGCTATACAAATGCAGGCCATCTATGGTATAGGAGCACAGTATGAGCAGTCACATGACCCCGTTTGTCCGTCTGAGGGGGAAAGTGGAAACCCTGGAGACAGTGAGAGTGACACATTTATGGCTTCAGATGTTCTGCGTCTAGCGTGGTGATATTACATTTCCACTCGCATCCCACAACTTAAACTGCTATCCCTTCCACCTCATCTACTAACCCAAATATGCATTTCAAAGCCAGTAAACATGGCTCGCTTTTGAATCATAACAGACATTTTGCTGCGCATTCTCTGTTTATTGCTTCTATAAATATGGAAAAGCCGTGTTTAAATTCTCCAGTGATAGGATCTCCATTAATGTTGACAGTGATTATGGTAATTCTTGTGCCAGGCATCACTGTAACACACACGCGCACGCAGCGAGGCATTACTGAGATGATATAAAGAAATGGGAAAAGAACAGTTGTTAAAAGTCTACAGTGGGTGCCGCATTTTTTTTTTTTTTTGAGGTAACAAGAGTTTCCCAGTGGGCATTTATAGAGCAGACAACAGGCCTCAAGGCCGTATGACCACAGAGGTGGGGGGCTTAAACACAGCGGTCTATTCATACTGGGCTATTTACAGGAAAAGCGGCCTTCACATGTCCCACAAATCTGCTTTGCAACCAACAGAAACAGGAAGCGCTTCATAACAGCTGCCACTGACGCCTTTTGGGAAAAGTTTAATTAAAGTTGACCCAGAACAAAAAGCCTGATGGGGGATATGGCTGAAATAGTTTCACAGCCTGACTGAATAAAATACTCTTCTGCTGTTCACTAATGTGACACCGCGAGGGCAAGTCTGAGCAAGGTCACAATTAGAATGAATCCAGTCGCTTAACACTGCCTGGATGTCAGGATGCTGTCCACTTATTAAACCCACTCTGAGTTGGTGTCTGTCTGTCTGCATGAGTGGAGATAATTACAGAAGAACAAGACAGATTATGTCCCGGGCACCGGCAATACAGAAGTCTCATAAACAACCACAATGACAGCGGCTCTCGACTCAACTTGCGCCCGAGCCGAGGGACCGGGGCAAAGTCAACAAACAATGAATATTTATCTCCAACCCTGTGTGTCCCCTTGATGTGTAAATAATGCAAGGCCCACTTCTGAGGAGTGAACTAATTAGGGTAGAAGTGCAGTTTTGAGAAATAATTACGCCTTATGCTTCCAGTTTGCATTACCCGGGCTCACACGGGACAGCAACATATCAAAGCGCTCTGGTGAAAAATTCATCGGAGGAAGAGGAAGCGAGGTCAGGAGAGGGAGGCTGAGAGAGGCAGGAAGAGAGGTTTTGTTCCCTCTACCTGTCTGCTGCTCATGGCGAGCAGGCGGTTAACCCAGACGCCGTGGCCCAGGCAGGTGAAACACATTAGTTTACAAGGCAAAGATTGTGTTTCACGAACTACTGTTTCAAGTTGCAGGTGCTGCTAACTGGCCGCCAGAGTTTTATTATTTATGGAGAGGTATGAATGATTCAGGTGTCAAGCGGTTCCTGAGTGCTGTCGATTATAAGACCGTAAGTGATGGAAAGTATTTGTCCGAGAGCCTGAGACCAGAGCTCAGGAGTGATAAATTCATCTAAAATTCCCAGAGCTTGTATGATGCATGCAGAAATGACAGGTGGAAAAATTTAGATGTCTGAGCTCATGTTATGTAATCAAATCTCTTTTCTTGCGCATAAAGTTGAAATTTAAAGAGTAAGTTCACCTTAAACCACAAGAGACGTTTTTCTCACCGACCTCTGTTTTGATTGCGAGTCCAACACAGATCGAGTGAACGAACTGTCAAATTTGCTTTTCTTAGAGCTTTAAAATGATATATTTCAGTATTTCAAAAGCAATGTGTATTTCTAGTACAAATGTCCCTGTTACAATATAACATTACTCTTTCTACCAATACAGAACACTGGGGACGATTAAAGATGATGAACTGAAACTTTAAAAATCATCACAAATAAAATCTGCACAGTATTGTGCAAAAATCTTGAGCCACACCTCATTTCTTTACATTTTGCTACGAAAATGGGAAAAAGGTGCAGAGATTTATTGAAGCATGTGGGTACATACATGGAAACAGAGTTTGTACAATTCTGATGAGCTTTAAAGTCAATATTTGGAGTGACCACCTTTATTCTTCAACACAGCCTAAACTTTCTTGTAATTTCTTTAAGTAGTCCTTAAGTAGGATATTCAAAGCCTTTTTTGGGTGTTTTTTGTCCTGTTCTCTGTCAACATGATAGCACACTGCTTCAATAATGTTGAGGTCCGCACTGTGGCGAGGCAAATCCATGACTGGTAGTTTTCCACTGCAAGTGTTTTCTTTCAGAAAGTCTAGAAAACTATTGCTCATGACCACTTTACACTAAAACTAAAAACTATTGCAAAGCAATATATCAAAAATGCATAAAATCAACAACTTGGATGGCTTGTAAGTGAATCTTACCATATAGCTGCCTAATAGGTGAAGCCTAACAAACACCCAGCAGCTAAAAAGGCCCTAACTTTGGGTCTTAATAAATTCTAATCAGTCATTTATAAGAAAAAACTTCAACCCCTATACAGTTACTATAAAGAGATAAAACAGCCATAGAAACCCAAACTGCTTTTGGCATAAGGTTGTAGACATGCTTATTTCTGCTGTACATTTGGGAATTTTAACATAGTGGGGGTCGATTGACTTTTGGAGTGTGACATAAAGTGGAAATACAAGGAACTGCAGCTTCTGGCTGCAGTTCCATATTGCTTCAGTTTCTCAACACGAGAGGCTGCCTCCAGGTACCAACACTCCACATTTATCCATCTTTAGAAATACTTGCTCGTAGATTAAAAGCAATATCAAAGTAAAGGAATTCAGTTCAAGCGTAACAGCATATACCAGAACACGTCTTCGATTCCACCACATTTTATTTTCCACAATGAGAAGGAACCAGTTGTGGTTACAGCTGGAAAAAAAAATATATCTATCACCTGCGTCCTTGAATGCCATTTTCACCACATCTAAAAAGTGGAAGTTGCACAGGTTTTCATATGTTTCCCACTTAAAAAAATCTCATACTTGCTCTCTTGCCAGGTCCACTGCAGACAGTCAGACACAGGCAGGGGGGAGATTTAATGTGGAAGCAAAAGATGTATTATTTGAGTCCGGTCCCATGTACACTGCACACACATTTTGTCAGTTAGCGACTCAGTTGTTTTTAATAACTAGTAGAGAGTCTGATAATTAAGTGAGCAATGGTGTGCATTAAAAATGAGTAATGCAGTGCATGCTTGCTCCACTGAACGCCACGAACCTCTGAGTGAAAAGGGTGAACTTCACATCATTAGCACAAACGTTTCTTCCAACCTCACTGAAAAAAATGTGACCTCTGAGTGCAACTGATGCAACAGTTGGCCTGTAAATGTTGAGATCATCTGATCGTTAAAAAAAGTAGAAAAAATTGCTGGAGCTGGGTGCGCCTCCTGCTGGAAATAATCATTTCAAAATGATTAAATGTCTCATTAGATGCTGTTGACGACTTGGGGTCAAGGGTTGGGGGAAGCACCGACTTCCCGTGCTCATTATACTCGGCCTCTGAGATTGAACGATTCCACTTTGCATCATCCGCTTTTCACTGATGTGCACGAAGATCAACTTGGGCCTAATGTGTTAAAAACTGGGATCACAAAGCAATCCAAAATACTCCACTTCATCACAGAGTCTGAGCCAGAATCATACGCTGTTAAAGTTATTCAGGCTTTTTTGGCCGAGTCGAAACTGTTAAATTGGACAAAGAGATTTTTGCAAAGCCATAAAAGAGTTGACACTAAAAGCCTTTGATTATGATGACGTGTAAGAAATAAATAACCAAAATGAATTCCATCGATGTTTATCTCTTTAGAGCGACGTGATGGACGTCTAAGGTTCTGTTTATCTAACACTTCAGCTGGTATAATGCAAGGACTATAAAGAGTTGAAGGTTGGTACAGCTCGTGGCGGTTAGCTGAGTATTTCAACAGAAGCTGAAAAATACTTCAAGTGCTGCGTTTCCAAAAAGGAGCAGAAGAGTCATCAGTGAGCCTTCTCATATTCTGAGAGGTTACATCCCTTCCAACCACTAACTGGGAAACCTTTGAGGAACCACACCCAGGCAGGTCAGTAAGGACATCTGAAACAATTCCCACAACTGATTCGACAAAGCATCAAACTTCCAGGAACTTCGAACTAACTCGCAACATACTGGAAAATCATGGAGTCTCCACACTTCCTGCACTATATAAGGGGCACTGTATTGTATGAAGGAATCTGTCATCTCTGAACTGAAATGGATTACCGACCGTCTAGAAAAAGCCCAGGCCCGTGTCTGTGTTTGCCTTACTTAATCTGAAAACCGTATGGCATGATCCATGTGCATCTGATGAATTCCCTGCTATGTATAAAGAGAAACTGTAAAGAGGACCTGAATGATAGAAGGCCACATTCAACATGATACATTTCCCGCAGCTCTAGAGACACACAGACAAAGACCAGCATTATTTCACTTCATCTTCACTTCCTCCTCTAGCTCTTCTTGTGGTTATTTCAGCTGTTTAGACCGAACATCGTAGACTCTTGGCTCCAGATTTATGGAGCTAAAGAAGTCACGAGTTCTGTGGGTCAAGGATATTGGTAAAAGTGGTTCAGTCTTCTAACAACAAAAGGAAACACAACTAAATAATTAAGACAAGGTCAAATGGAGCTCTTCTGTACGGCTTCTTTAACACGTGTACAATCGCAACTGGCTCCATCTGTCAAACAAAGGCCTGCAGAGTAATTCATCTTCCAACCGCAGTCATCAGGCTCGGCAAAGTGCATGCGCGCCCTGGAGACAGGAATTTGCTGGAGATGGGAACGTGCCCGGGAAAAAGCAGACAAAGCTGGATGTCAGCCAAACCTCAACGCACAGTGTAAGGGAAAAGTCAGGATACGATCATATCCCCCTCAAGTCCCCCCTAAAATTTTCTGCAGTCCCATGAAAAAAAGAAAAAAGAACAACACTAAGGAATAAAATGAGAGACAAAACAACACAAAAAAACCCAGGAGAGTCTGCAAATGATCAGAGAGCACCTCGGCCATAAGCAACCAACAAGGGGAGAGACGATGTTGGACAAGTGGTTTTAATAAAAGGGATCACTCTGCTCTCGGTGGACCACTTCACCAACTGTTAAAAGATTGTTTGTCTACAGCAGGCCTCTTCAAGCCCCCTGCGAACTCTTGCCAAATGAGGTTCCCTCCAAGTGTTTCGAGCGGAATATACTGTATAATCCAACAGAACAAATAACCTTCCAGGTCATGTGGGCCAGCGTATTGTTTCACCCAGGCTCTGGGCCATCTTTGCACACAGCAGAGTGAAAAAAAATTGTGATGGATTGCTATTTTTAATGGTCTTGTATCCGGCTGCGAGCAGCGCATACAGGGGTTCTTCTTCACTATAAACAGCCATAACTCTTTCTCCATTATTCCTACCTGGGAGAGTTAGATGGAAAGTTTAATTAGACCTTGCGCAAGATCAGAGTAGAGACAAGATTTCGCTCTCCTTGAAGCTGGAGTACAATTCAAAGCCATCGCTGAAATTACCATAGCCTATTAACTGCATCGCGTTCTGTATCCATGGATTAAAAGGTTAGAAGAACATCAAAACAAGCATTTTCTCCTTCTGGTGAGATGAAAGTTAAAAAACAAAATAATTAGCCTATTTGTGAGAAGTATGCTTTGAAGATATAAGAGAAGAAATGTATTTTGTTTTTATCAGTTGTCTGTCTTTTTGAAGGAGTTCTTAAAAATGGAAGGAGACCATAATGGCCGCCTGTCTCGGTGTTGGTGCCACTGACTCTGCGTGAGTCTATGGCCTTATCACTCTCACTCGCTCTCGCTACAATTACTTCCAATCACGGCATTCAAGCCGTGCAGACCATGGAAAGCAGAGCAAATGAGAAACACAGCACTTTGTTACCCCTAAAATAGATCAAAAACACAACTATGTTCAGATTTTTAACCATTTCTGGGACTGATTTCTGTAAAAAAAAAAAAGCCATTAATTATTGTAGAAATGGCTCAACGTGCCTAAAGCTTAATAGAAAACGACTTGTGACCAGTGACTTTTTCATCAGCCTCAGTATCATTTCTGGATACTTTGCACTATGTTTCAGAGCAAAATAATGCATCTAGTCCTACTGTTTACTTCTTAAGGGTTAACATACTGCTTTGTTTAAAAATGCTCCTAATGACAGCACATTTTTGCAAAGGGTAAGAGATTTGAGAATATTTCCCAGCCTGTGGATGAGCTTGTAATCCATAAACTGATTTAAAATAATGGAAAAACAAAGCTTCATGTTTCATCCCGTACTGTAGCTGCAGTAAAGTCAAATGCTTTGCCACAGATTAAATTCTTTAACAGTAATGAAGACAGAGTGTGTGCCAAATGGATCACTTAGAACATCAAAAACAGGGCCTACAAACTACTACATAAACTACTTAACACACCTAATGGGAAGGTTCTTCAGTAAAGGCTCTTGTACATTTTTTACTTTAGATGAACAAACTATTATTTCAATGCGGTGCTCAAAAAAAGGACCAAGTAATATTTTTCTCTAATAATGCAAATTTGCTTCAATATGTCTGGAGCCGTTGGAAAATTGTTCCAAGTAATGCACGTAATCACAGACCTCGCAGTAGTGGGATTTTTACAGATAAATGCTCAATCTGAGTGACATACAGTAGATATCAGGCATCTTTCTCTAAAGCCAGCGTTGGTTTCCAAGACTTCTGGAAGGTCTGTGCGAGGCTTTAAAGACCATTATGGCATCAGTTTCATTGTTACTGTCACCCACTGATAAATGCATAAGATTTACAGGAGCTGAGGGAATGAAAAAACACATTAACGAAGGATCTCTGTTTGGATTTGACCTAATTATTAATAAATCAAATCTGCGATGACACTCTCCCCCTTCATCCCCAATGCAGTCTGCTACTTCTGAGGATAATTAAACAATTAGCCTATGCTAATGATGTTTAGGACTGATCAGATTATCTGTCCATTAGATCTGACTTCCATCATGGTGACGTGTTGGAAGAAGATGAAAGGAAATTTCCCTCCCAGACGTTTCATCTACCTGTTTGTTAGTAACAGAGCATGTATCCCTCCACTGACTTAGAGGGTCTATATTTAATAACTGCTTTGCAAGTAAAGTTACAAAAGATAAAAAGAAATCAACTGAACGAAACACAAAAAAGTGCATGAGTGGAAGGGTCAGGAATATAAGTACACATATGGTTTTGTGCGTGTCTATGTGAGCGGTGGTGTAGAAACCGGCTTTAATCCAAAACAGGACTTGGATTGTTGTGTGAAAAGCTGCAGGCACCCCCTGCAGCCCCTGTTTATGTGAAAAAGCCCTGAAAACATTAGTGCAGAGGAGCAGCAGAGTGGGGGTAGGTAGAGTGGATATATTTGTGTGTGTGTGTGAATGTGGGGGAGCTCTAGTAGTCAACTTGTGGCTGACCTGTGCTCCAGGAGGAAGCCTGACTGCCACCCAAGGTCCTGCTGATTAAATGAAAAATAACATGGTAGCTTAAGTGATAATTTGGAACAATGGGCGGACGTTTAGGTTTCACATTTTGATGGTCTTAGATGTTTCTATTCTTGTGTGATGCTTAAATGTAACGCCATTTAGTACGTTGAAGATAAATATGGGGAATTTTCAGTGTATAACGCTCCGGGAAATCTGATTTTCCTTCTTACCGAGCATTGGATAAGATACACACCGCTCTCACGTCTGTGTGTTATGCATGGAGCCTGAACCGGGCAGCGGTTAGCTGAGCTGACCATAAAATGGAAACACAAACTGAAATGTAAAAACGGCAATTTGTGGTTTTATGGGGAGTTACGTATTGTAACTACAAGCAAGTTTATCCATCCACCTAGGACTTCTGTTAGCTGCATAACATCTGCATTCTATCAAAAAACACCAAAAAACGGGAAACGACCTAAAAAAAAACAAACACCTTTCTTAATGTATATACGTTGATTATATCAGTGTTTCCACCTGCTCTCGGTCTTAAAGCTAAAGTACGCAAATTCCTGGAAAAGTCATCTGTATACCAAATTAAGCTAAATGTATCATGTCCTGTCGATTATTGTAAAAAAAGGCACAATTTCAACACAAAAATATCACACAGTAACTCATCCCACTTAAGCCTCAGCCTCACTGTATAATCGACTGCTAAAAGCCATAACAGTGGCCCCTTTGCCCTCTATTCTGATTCTACTGACCAGATCATGTAATAACATTAAAAAAATAGTGACCACCAGTTGCCCAGTGACCACACTAATAAAGCTCTTAAAATCACAGCTCCACGTCACATATTTGACCGTGTTATTCCTGATCCTATAAATACCTTATTCCTATTCCTGCTTCACTGCCATGAAATGTAATTTTGGTGTATTATACATCTGCCTCGGTCATTTAGGCCTCAGCAGGAAACAGCTTGGCAAGAAAACCTGATCTGAAGACATTCTGAGGGGTAAAAGGAAAAAAATTGACGGAGAAATGTTGATGAATTTAACATGAGGTGGTGTAAAAAAAGTCTTCTGCCAAATAACTTGACAATGAGGGACAGTTTCCCCTGCTGAAGTCATTCATGGAAACGGGCTGGAGGGCCTGGAGACAGCTCTGCCTCTCTTTTCTTCTTCTCACTCACAGATACAATCACGGATGAAAATGCAGACTCTGCACCGATCACACAGGAGGCCGTGACATGCTCATTCATACATGCGTGATGGCCACCCTTCCCCCCTTTATTCCGGACACATACCTCCGCTTCCACATTATAGAGGTCTTACAAGGCCTCACATGTTTAACTCCCTATTATTATGATGAAGATGGGCCTTTTAGAAATACCATCCATCTTAATTAACAAGCCATTTGTATGCGCTTCAGCCCCCACGACAAAGCAGCATGGGAAGAAATCCTGTGGCCAAAGACGAATTCTAGAGCTCTAAGACATCATTAGTGGATTAAAAAACAAAAAAAAAGAAAGCCTTTAACGGCCTTCCCATGTTGCCTGCATATTTCATTATCTCCCACTGTTTGTGGCAATTCCCAGTTTCATCCTCTGGGTTTTTGGGGCTTTTTTAACCAATGAGCTCCAAAACTTTCTCCATGCAGCGAGAGCCTTGCTTCTCATTCCTTTAAAGTTCAACATAATTTGAGGCACTCTCCTCTTGATTTACAGCCCGGCCTTAACATCACTGCCTTCGCCGTCTGTAAAGTTAAAGCAACTGACGTATAGCATGTCGCTCTGCGGCTACCGAAACGAGTGAATATAATTTCTGCCTTTAGACGTCAGGCACGAACAAACAAACGTCAGCCTCGATATGATCTGTTTTCTCTCACCAGTTCTGAAGCTACGGCTCGCAATAAGAAGAGCCGCTGAAAGATCACTATGTTAAAGTGGCGCCTTTTTAGCAGATGCCTGGCTTTCGAAATGGTCACTTTTCTGGGTGGTGTGTGCGTCTGAGTGCATGGGGTCTTCCCATAGGGCCTATGTCTGGAAAACAAAAAGGAAATGTCTCAAAAACAGCCTTATGGGTAATCTGCCTTCACAGCCATTGCTTTCTTCTTTTCTTTTTCTTTCTTTTTCTTTGTCTGGCGGCACGCTTGAACGCAGCTGAATAGCCAAGAGACAATTCGTCTCAATTCTGCTTTCAGGACGCCTACAGAGGCTATTAATTGTCAACTCATAAAGGCCCCATACACGCCCCATGTGAGAGGAAGCACCTCATACTCTGGGACTCTTTTTCTCAATCTCCTCGTCAGTTTTAGCTGTCTCTACTATTATCCATAACACCTTTAGGTTTTCTCTAGGGTTTAGAGGGTCAGAGCACGAGGTCAGGAGGTTATTATTAATTCCTCTGAGAAGTTGCATTGTGGGAGCTCTTGGTTACTCTGGGGTCAAAAGCTCAGTTTAGTACAAGGGTGTCATTTGTTAGTTGACCTTTCTTGCGGCTCTGACAAGCATTTTGTCGATCGGGGGAAAGACAAAAAGGATAGGGAGAGCGCATGACTTCTGTTGTTCATTTCTATCACTTGCTGCTTTAAATAAATCCTCCAGACTTTTACCTCAAAAAAGAGACAGACTGCCCAGACAACAGGACTTGTGGGTATTTGGGAATTTTACAGAAATAAATACTCAGACAACAAAAGAGCAATGCTGTTCTTCTCTTCTTTTTACTTGGGAAGTGAAACCAGCAATCAGCAAGCATTCAAACAAAGGACTTCATACAACGGTGAACAAGAAAAAAAACGTTGATGTTTACTAGTGGGGAAATTGTTTAGTCTAGCAAAGACAGCAACAACAAAATTCAAATGTCATTATCAATATCTGTGGCAAGCAATGTGGAGATGAAACATAACATATACAGCGTGTCCAGAACTCACTCCTCACCCAGGCAAGCACACAAACAGAGCCTGAGAAGTGGCATATTAATTCAACATTTATACAACATTTTAAACAAAGGGAAAGGCGGATTGCCCTCGGAACCATAATCTTTATGAGATATGTTTAGACTGAGTGGCTTTGGAAAACACAAATACACAGTGGGCAAGATTTGATCCTGGGCATGTACAATGTTATACATCAGATATGGGTTTTTTTTTGTTTGGGAAACTCGAACGGGATGTCACAGATGAGCCCATAACGAAGCCAGAGTTTACCCACAAACTGTCAGTACCCCTTTCATGACTTCATTGCGGATTTGGGAAAAGCGTGTGATTGGAAACTGCGCCAGTATCACTACCATGCAACAGGCGGTGCATGTCAAAAAGTCGAAATGCCGGACTGACAGTTGCACGTCATGAAACGCAGAAGGGAAAAGAGCTCCTAACGTCTAAGCCGGAGAACGTCTGGTTGTTGTCACTCAGTGCAGAGAAGAGGATTTAAGAAGGGCCGAGGCGGGGTAAAAAGGCTTACCGTGTCACATATGATCTAGTCACCGACAGTTGCAGTCACCACCTCCACCTCCACCCATCCAACCCCCTCCATAGCCGTGGCATGGCATGCATGGATGAAATCAGCCACTTGGCTTGACGGGACTGAGAGAAAAGGGGGGGCTTAGAAAGTGGAAAAAGAGAATGAGGGCAGCAATTGAGAAGGCAGAAAAAGACAAGTGAGGCCCTAAAGTCAATCGGGCCTCTTGTTTCCCCTCTCTGCGCCTTTTTTCCCTTTACGCTCCCCTCCTCTTAGCCTCTTCTTCACACACACACACATATACACACTTTATTTCAGTCTGTCTCTCAGCTGTCCTGCAGGGTTTGTTCTACAGCGTAGTGTTATACCAATAAGCTGAGGCGATGCACTAAATATCCGGATATGGGGGATGTTCTTCCTCAAAAAAAGTTGCAGACATTATTAGAGTACAAACCGTTCTGCAATAACACTGCTATGACCTTTCGGCGCCTCGAATAAAAGTAACCACTTACTCTATAGCGGTGATCTCATCCTCCACTTCTAGACATACGCTAAAACATCATAACCTCCCATTTTAGACTGTTTTGGACTCAAGATTGATCCTTCATTGTGCTATATACTGCCTGCGCATCCTGTTTGAACAGGAAAAAGACCAAATTGAGGAAGTAATACCTTCTCATGCGACCTTTAAATTGGCTAATCTTGATTATTTTGTCCATCTAATTAGGGTAGGCTCAATAACAGAAACATCCATTTGTATACAAGAGTGGGTGTATGCAAACAACAGCATTTATAAAGACATTAAGGGTAAATCAGCACCTCTAAACTATATATGCTTAATTTATTGGAGGAGTCTTTTCCTAAACAGCGTAGACTTTAAGCCAAGTTTCCCTAATAAAAGTTAATTTTTTAGTACATGTCCTGTTACAGATGTGCAAATAATTCTTAAGCTGATTATTTTGGCATTTGAAAAATAATTTAATTGTAAACTAAACCATAAATAGGATCTGACATCCAAAGTAAGGCAGAAAATCTCAGCTGTTGTAAGCTATTGTGAAAATGCCAGAAGATATATTAACCACGTCCACTATCAGTCAAACTAAGTCTTACTGTGTATCTCCAAACCATCCACTATGCTCACATGCACATCACTCTATTCTTGATTCCACTTTCTATTTTTTCACAGCACACGAGAGCTCCTCTTGCATTTGAGGTTCCTCTGACACGCAGCTAAGGTTTCAAGTAAATCCAGCTCTGAACCCCAACTGTTTATTCCTACCTGACAGAACAATAGCTCAAAAGTTGAGAACAATACTTCTAAGAATACTTCTAAGACAATAAACACTACTGTATGGCTTCACTGTGTGAAATTCAGCACACCAGACTGTCACACAGCAAGAGGTTTATTTTCTATTAGCGTGATATAATTTCCATCTGACACCAAGCTTGGTTCATCAGTGGACCATTGAATTCTCATCTTTCTACCCAGGGAGGCTTTGCTGTGCAGACGTTGAAGTACAGTCTGCTTCACGCTCATAAATCTACACACATTCAGCTGCTCAGTGCTAACACAGCCATCTACTGTTGGTACCTAGGAAGTTTTATTGAAGTTGATGTAGCTTGAATGAGTTGATTTCTCAAGGACACTTAAAGGCTTGACATTGAGCAAGTGTTTCTTATTCAAGCCTTACCATAAATGTCCTAGCTGTGGGAGGAAGTTAGAAAACCTACACAACCACAGGAAGAACATGCAAACTCTACACAGTGTTCTGTAGGCTAACATGGTTTGGTTGAACCTAAAGCTTGCTAAAAAAAAAGAAGTCTTTGTCCATAATGGTTCAACTCAAGCAATAATACTTCTAAGGTATGTTCTCATTAACTCCCTTTCTAACTAGTCCTTCTAACTCTTTAGCTACTGCTGCTCTGTATGTCTCCACGTTGTCTAGGAATGCCTTTACATAGCACTGCATCCCTTAGACTTGGTAGACCAAAAAAACCTCTCCAAGCCAGATGGTTTGGCCGGACAGTGGAGGTCTGGATTCCCACGGAGGAAACACTGAGCTTGGAGCTTTTTCAGTTACGCTTAAAGCTCCCTGCAGCACTGTGTAAAGCCATGATTCAAACTCATTGGGCTGCGTGATGTTTAATTGAACCACAAGCTGTTAATCCAAGGAAAGAAAATCAACTAATCCAGATTAAGGTCAGCCAGGCGGGGAATGGAATTGTCAAAGGCACTCCCCAGCCTGCTGAGTACCTTTAAAGATCGGGCTCATTACTTGAAAGCCAAACATGCTCACGTGAAACAAACACCAAATGGACTCAGGGTTTTGTCGCACCGTGAGAAGATTTTGACATAATCTCACACCAACAACTTACTGGTTTGTTTGTTTTCTGCTAAACTAAGGCTCCAAACCGGACAAAGATCACTGTGAGAAATGTCTGTTTGGACTGATCCAGGAATGGAAATTTAACGAGAGAATTGTTAGGTGTGAGCAGCGAGCAGACGAAGGGTTATTTGATAGCATTAGCAGATGCGAAGTGCACGCCTATCGGTTTCATAGCAAAACTGTGTCTAATTCACCCTCTACTTATCTGCTGACCGTAGACAAACAGACTTTCTCACTCAGTACGTTTCTTTTACAGACACACTTCTCCCAGTTTTATCTGCATTTCACATCCATCCCATCTTCACTCAACAGATAAATGTAAGAGCCACAACATCTCTTCGTGAGTGTACTGTTGACAGGCAAAATCCTAAATAGTTTTCTGTTACTCCAGCAACAGCACCACCTACAGAATATATTGAATGTTTTTGTCTTTTTTTCACATCAATGAAACAGCAGGAGATTCATCCACCCCTCACTGAATTCTGAATGTGTGAAAGTATAGAAGAGTGAAAGCTATAATATAGCTGGACTATTCTATACACTCAGTAGGATACCCACTCATGTGTAAAGCCAGCCTGTTCCTAACCCCAGGGCATTTGGGACTAAACAGATGCACACAAGATGTCCTTTGGTGTCAGTGACACGAAGCACTAAGTTTTTGGAGATAGTGAGATGGGTCTCGCTCCGAATATAAAGGACCCCTTTGCATTAGACTCAAAAGCACTTGCGAGCATCATTTTTCAACATGTTTATGGTGTAAGGTGTCATGATTTAACCCAGATCAGAATCTTTTTCCAAACACAACCAATGGATTGTATTGCCTTAATCTAATGAAGAACTTTTGGGTGCCTAAACCAAGCCAAGCAGCGAAAAAGTACAATGAAAAAGAAACAAAACAGCGAATGAAAACAACGTGGTGAGAAAGCTTACAAAGAAGCCACAAACCACTTTCTGCTGGTTGACAAACTTGCGACTTACTCTACCACCAGTGATGTAGCATGGTTGCTTTTAAAAGGTTGCTTCTTGCCATCCAGTATTGCAGAGGCTGGTTGTCGAGGCTGGGACCACAGTCATGGAATATCATTACATCTTCTTGCTCCACCCTTCTGGATTATTTTCTGCTTTGGTTCCTATTTTGCCCACTACACAATATTTCAGTGTGGAATGCCTGATGCCTGCCAGTGTTGATGAATAAGCATGGGTTCCAGCCTCACTGTATCACTCTGTAACTGTGGTCAGACATAACTGTGAGATTAGAGTATATCATGCACACTGCCAAGTTTATAAAGGTCTCGTGGCACTGTGAGGTGCTTGGGATTAACCTCTCAAACAATGACGAATGGCATCAAGTGCTGTGCTTTACACTCTGTGGCTATTACTGCATACCAGAGGGGACCAAGTATGTGGGAATTCAAGTACGAGGACAAAGAAACAAAGAGTCAAAGATCCCCAAATGTATGATTTTTCAACATACTTATACTTGCTATCCTGTATTTTCTCATCTTTTGTAAGTGTAGTGTTCAATAATTAAAAAAACAACAACAAAACAAGTCATTTTCTGACACATTTCTGCACATTTTCACATCTCTATTACAAAATAATTTTAGGGTTTCAGGGCATGTCAACTTCTTGATGAGTTATGGTTGAGAATGGTCAAACGGTCTTGCAGAGTCACACATGGATAATCCATCCCATACAGCGCTTGTGAGCAATTTCAGGTGTGCTGGACAGTAACATTTATAAAAACCTCTTCATTATTCTTGGGGCGTCAGCGCAAAAGGGGAAAAAACGGGCCCAAATTTGACTAGGCAGCTGTGTTTTTGAAAGGAAATGATTTATCAAAAATGGGGAGCGATATATGCTAACCCTGCATGCGTCGTCTCATTGCCGACCAATTTGATCTGCAACTGTTCTCAAAGATCCATCACAGCCTCTAAGATAGATACGCTGAGAGCTGAGGCCTCCGCAATTAGTGTATCAACAGCTGGAGAGACCATTAGACACTCCTGGGTGTTTGCTTCAATTCCTTTGTTTAGAGAAGGCTGAACAGCATGGACAAATATGGGCGACTAATGAATGGTGTCTGTCACTGAGAGTGGGAACGCCTGCTTCTTAAAGGAACTGTGAATTTCGAGGTAAAAACGGGATGAAAACGAGGTGAAGTGACGTCAAACAAACCATGGAGAACTGTTTGGAAAATCTTATTAAGATGTGTAATTTTTGCAGATGTTCATTATACTTTGGCTAGGGTTAAGAAAATAAGTGGTATACAGTTTTGCCATTTGTCTTTGGAGAATAGATCATTGGCTGGAGCCCTGACTAGGAGCCATTTGAGGCCAATGTAGCATATGCATGGGAATCAAACCCAAATGTGAACGTAATTCTTGCCTGGTGAGTGCTGCGTAATATGTGAGCTTTCTGGCTCAATCTGGAAAATTTAATTGATTGAACGGATCAAGTTGCTGTCCAAATGTTGCTGCTTTCTGAGCCCAATTATCTGCATAAATGGCAAATTCCCATTGCTCCCATTAATTTGCATTACAGGTAGGATCCAAGGCAGCGGGGACAGTGGAGCAGCGAGAGTGTGGGAGTCTGAGAACTGTCCACATTATCTTAAAGAATTAAGATAACCCAGAAGTGAATCATTCAACATGCTCTAAACTTAATCTAAGCCCCAGCTGATGTATGCCGCATTATCTCACCTACACTCACACACCAGCAGGCACGCACACACACGCATGAAAACAAACAGCGATTACAGACGTCATATATCCCCAATAAGTCAAACCAAGGCAAAAGTAAAGCGAATGCACAGAGGGTAAAACGTACCCCCAAACACTCTAAATGTGGTATCGCTGCTTTCAGGAGCAGATAAAAGCAGAGTGTTTGCAACATGCTGCCATAGCTTCCAAAAGACTGACAGTGGTTATATTTTTCCTTTCTTCTTTCTTACAACAGAGGTTGTAAATGTAATCTATCCCAAAAGGAGTGCACTCCTTTTTGCAACAGACTCCCCTCAATGTTGTTATTGGCAAATGCTCTGTAGCTGGCAATCCTATCGAGTGATGCTATTTTCTGTTAAACACTCTTTCGTTTTATTTTTATTGTGTGTGTGTGTGTGTGTGTGTGTGTGTGTGTGTGTGTGTGTGTGTTTGCTCTCTCTTCTCATCTATTCCTGAAATGCTATACAGTAAATATGTTGATTCTTTGGGCAAATGTGGGTTAGAAATCGAAGGCCTGTAATCAGTTTTCCAAACCTCCCCGCCTTCACTCGGCCAGGCTGTTTATTTCTATCTTGATGACATTGTCCAAAGTTGGTTCATGCTTAAGGATGAAACATCAAGACTCTCAAACCCATACTCTTACATTATGATTAAAAACTCTGGCAGAAAAGGCCTGTTTTTTGTTCAAATGAAATACAAAGCAGGATAAATACGGAGTAAATAATGATTAGCTTTTCTGAGGATGATCAGGCTCTATTTGGTGAGTAAGGGGGGATGTCAAATTTATGGGTACTACATCAAGATCATTTTTCATGTGTTCCACAAGAGTGACACAAATGTATATATGCTGCCCATGACATAAGACATGAGAACAAATGGAATAATTAAACCACTACTGACAGTAATTAAAGGTTCTCCAGCATCCAGATTTAGAAGATAAACAGGGCTGAGCCAGATTTAATTCAAAATGTAACCAACTGTGGCTCCTATGTCTCTTAATCAGCTTGACTACAAGTATGTGGGATTTACAACCTAGCCCACTGTATTCGCCACTGGAAGCTATATGCTCATATACGACATACTATACGTGTGAAGATTAACAGCGCAGAATAACAGCTTAAATGCTGCACTTACTTTCTAAGAAAATATTATTTGAAAGTTTTGGGACAACAGCTGGCTCAGTTATCAATCACAGGGCTGTTTATAGTAGACAGAGTAACCACTAACTCATCCATTTACTGTGATCTCAGGAGTAATTTAATCAGAGGAAATGTGACAGTTTTCAAATGGCGTCTTTATCCATTTCAGAACATGAGCTTCAAAGGCAGAAAAGCTTTTAGTGGACTACTTTTACAAATTACTTGGAGGAACACTACATGGGGGAAAAAAGTTGCCTCAAGTGAGCAAGATCTAAGATGGAAGTGAGCATATCCAAGTTAAACTCTACTTCTGCAGTTAGAATAAATACAGCATAGTAGAGGAAAACGATACCCTGACGAAGAGCAGCTGAGCCCGAAACACACAAAGCTTGCAACAAGCCAGAGTTCAGATAGTTTCTCTTTTTTGTTTTGCTTTGTTTTTTTTTTAAGCGCCATTTCTATGAAGAACAATGTATGTACACGTAAACACACTCCGTCCACTTCTTTTCCATTTTTGGTCATTGCTTCTAAATTATACTGTGACTGGACAAACAAACAGCCTCTGAGTCACAATGTGACTGAAACAATACCCAGTGCCACTGCCTAGTGTCAAACCACTCTGGGCCAGATTTGACCGAGGTGACACGAGGCTGAAGGAGGTCATAAAGTTAAGTCAGCAGCAGAAGGGAAGGAACGAAACACAAGGGTGGGGATTGTTGGAATTCTCGGAGCACTGCCAGCGCCGCTTCCTGTTATTTGTTTTGTAGTAAACGCTGACTCTCTGGGGGGATATGAGTGACCGTAATGCTGGACACAAGTCGCCGTTTGTCTTCTGACCGCCACTGTTGTCTGCATAACTCCGTGTGAGTAGACATATGGTCGTATGTATGTGAATGCACGGGTAGAATTGAATGTGCCGTGACTCGCTGTTTCTGAGTCAGCTTATTGTTTTTGCTTCACATTTTTCAATGAATGTCAACTTGCATATGCATTATTAATGACTTTTATATGGTCATTTGCTTGTATGGAATTCAGAAAATTTTAGTGAAGAGCAGTGCTGCAAATGGATGCAGATCTACCAAAAACACATGCATACAATAGAAGTAATGATGGCACAGCAGCCAGGATGAACAATAAAATCTCTCATTAATCTCTTTTTTGCCTTTCAGAAATTCAAACACTAACAAAATCCGTCGTATAATAGACATTAAAATATCCAAAAAAATTCACATTTTCTGCGGTATTGAACCCATTCTGAAGAATTTGTGGATAAGTGCAGCGCTTTGAATTTGTTTCCACTCATCTGAAGCTCCCAACATCCTTGCTTTTCTTTCTTGTTTCCTTTACACTCAGAAGTAGCAATTTATCTGTATTTATTTCTCAGTGAAAGAAATTACTTGAAACTTTGTTTAAAAATATGCAGCCAGCACTGCACAATTGCTGGTAATATATACACAGGGGTACAGAGAAGTAAACACATGCCGAGTATTTGCGGTGCAGATATGTTCTGACGTGTCTACGGTTACATGAGTCAGCATATCAATATGTTTACTTCTGAGCGATTTGACTCAAGTGATTCGACTCCATAAAAACATGAGAGGCATACAAATCTGATGCTATCCTCCATCGGAAACTAATGGGCCGGGACCCTTCCTCGCCTCATTATCTGGTTCTGCTTCTTCTCAGAAAAATAGGAGAGAACAAAGAAAAAGAATTAAAAATAGCAAAATGTAGATGGAGAGAGGAAAGAGTAAAAAAGAAAGTAGCAGAAAAACAGAACCAATCAGAGATGATAAAGGGGGTGTGAACAGTTGAGAAAACTATGAGAAAGGGTAAAAAAATAAAATGACAAAGTACTTCACAGCAAGCCATTGAGGACTGAGCAGACTCTGTGGCGTAATTTTTATTGTCTAACTACTTAATTGTAAATAACAGGCCTCGGCGATGTGAACGGCCATTCATTCGCCCAGACAGAGTGATTAATCCATGCTGGGCTTTGGGAGAGTGGGCAGTGTGTGTGAGAAAAGAGAGAGGGAGCAAAAGAGAAGGTTCTTTCTTTCTCTTTTCTTGTCTCTATCTCACTACCCTGCAGGTCCTAATTGGTTAATTTCATAAACTTCTCAAAGGGGTGCACACAGAGGCCCTAATTGAAAAAACAGGAGCCAGTTCAGCATCGCTACCTGCAGATCCTCGCGTCTTTGTGGCGGTGGGGGATGAGAGTCAGACAGCGACTGCAGGGGGTTCCTTCACAGGGAACTACAGCACGGAGATAATGGGCACATTGCGCGGACCAGACGGGGAGACCTTTGAGCCCAGAGCGAAGCTGGTCACTTCTCAGTGTTTTGTCTATGGTAAAAAGTCTATGACCTGCTCATTATTTCAACCTGGGGTGCTGTCGTGATATCATAGCTAACAAGCCGGTCAGGGAATTGAGCACATTTGGTGTCGTGCCTGGCAAGGTTTATTTGAACAGAACACTGCCTGCGTTTTGTTTTATAGGAATAGAATTTAGGAAGCCTGGTGCATTAGTGCTTCAAAACTACTTAATTAACTCAAATGTTACATTTAAATTGGTTGTAGAGAAAGTTTTTGAGATAAATTAGTCACACCCAGTACTTGTCACCTTACATAGTTAAAGAAGCTTAACTAACACGCTAATGTTAGCTTGACACATGACTGCTACAGCAAGAGAAACTTTCAAAAAGAGATGCTAATATATTTATGCTAATAAATATAGGCTAACTACTACTAGGCTCACTTAAATCTGATATTTTAGCACTACATATCTACCAAGTACAACTAAAAACTATTTCTTCTGTGTATAAAACAATCCACTGAATACACTGCCAGCTCTTTTTTTAAGTCTATTCTGAATTTTAATGGCTACATTTAAAAGCTACCTAAACTAGCCGGTAAAGCTAACTAGCACTAGTACTAAAGCTCCTTCATATCCTAAAACTTTGGACTTATAAATAAGTAGTGGAGTCCAGTCCAGGGAATTATATTCATGGCTATGTGTTCATGCACCAGTGTTGCCAGAACAAATTTCTCTTGTGCTTATTTCATTTAGTAAGTGAAGTGACTTAGATTCTAATTTTGGCCGAACTGCATTTTGTTCACACAAGAGTCATTTGGCTTTGTGCACAAGAGTGTTAATGTTTATTTGCCAACCATGGAAGTTGTTTCTTCTACATGAAGCTGAAAATAGACTGAATACGCTTGAAATAACATTCAATGAATTAACAATAATTGTGTATTACCAAAACAGCCAACTATAATCACTCAATAATAACAACACTAAATGGCCGCCTTCGAAATTGGTGCAGCCAGACATGTCTACATCAGTTACTCTGCCTGCAGCAGCTGCCGTCCCAAAGTGGTGCTCACTTGGAAGAAAGGTATTGTGGAAAACTCCCTATCAAAGCTCAGGATCACAGTTTTTAAAGTATTTTGCCCCTAAAAAAGGAAACAAACCAAGGCTCTGAGGCTGTGGACCCTCCGTAAATGTCTGGGCAGAGGAGGAGATATCATCGCACATCGAAGCCCCTTCATTATGTGAACAATAGGCATCCATCTACCTTTCCACCCACCTTGACGAATGAGCCCTTTCATTTTTTTATTCACATGATTTGCGCTGCGGTACCAAGCATTTATGAGAGGAATTCCAGCCTTTGTATGGCAGAGCACTCTTAACAGCAGATAAAAACTCAAAGTATAAACATGCTCCCATTAGGGAACTGGCGGCCAACCAACCTTTACCTCAAAGTGATCTGTGTTATCTGCAAAGCAGCCTCGGCCTGAGTCCGAGTGATTCACTGGGGACTGCCGGAGAGAACGTTGAGACGAGCCAGGTCTCAGTGCAGCCGTGGCCTAAAGGCCAATCTATCTCCATAAAATTGACTCTCAAAATGAAAGAACAAGAGATGTCCGCGTGTTTGGATCCATGTGTGTCGCCTCTCAAAGCAATCCTACACTTGCTCTGTGTGAACCTTTACAGTTCAAGTGTGCATTAAATCAACAAGTATGAGCCTCACGGACCATTAAGAATAGCAGTCTCATCTAGAACAGCCTGACGCATATCTAAAAAGGTGGGATTTTTCTTTGGAGTTTTCTACTTAAGAGTTGATAAATATTGTTCTGAATCTGTAATTGTAGGGGATTTTGCCCCTGTGGTCATGCACAACACTAAAGGCACTGTAGTACTGCTATTCATCAGCATCACCAGAGCAGTTTACAGTTCTATAAAAGTGTTACTCTGTCTTTGCCTGTCTGTAAATCAGGTGTGTAGAAACTGACATCACAAGTAACACAAGGCTAATAAACCAGAAACTAAGTCTGAGAAACTTTCATAAATTACATATATTAAGAAGGCAGGCTGGCAATAAAAATAGAGACCGGTGCTCCATGGGAATGGTGTCCTGCTGCTGAGGCAATTTCTATTCTTTGCAGTCTTATGAAAGGATATTTAAAGAAGCGCAGTTGGTGTGAGAAGAGACAAAGTTTGAGACAAAGTTGGAACATGAACTGTAAAATGAGCTACAAGAAAAAATAGTTGCAGGATGCGTTTCAGTCAGGGAGTTAAAAAAAAAGAAGAAGCAGAAACACAAACATTCACATTTGCAACTTTCTTTCATCTCGACTTTCCGTGCCGTTAGCCATGACCACTGTTCACATTTGCATTTACATATACGACTCTGCAAAAGCCATTTTATTTTTTGCTTATTGAAGCTGCTTATCAGTTGCTGTTACCAACCCGGAATAAATCCCGAGGATTAAAGGACTTCAAAAAAAAAAAACTTTTTGAGGGTGTAGAAGGGTGGGGTGGGGGTGAGGGTTTTGGGGAGGAAAAAAGCCGACAGGATGAAAAGAAGTTGGGGGCCCATAGAAATGCTAAGGAAGTGGCCCTCTTTTTTTCCCCAAGTCGCTCAGGGGTAGGAAGTTCCCAGCTCTGCCACTTCATTAATTCATGCTATTTAACAAGTGGGATTGTGGTGGGGCTTCTTCGGCCCCCTTCACACTGGAACCAACAACAGTGCCATCAGTAACTGACAACCCCCCGGGTGGAGGGGCTATGGCCTCCGGGGTCCACGCTGCAAACAGAGCCACGGGAAGCAGAACCTTGCCATTCAAGAGTTCAGCCTTTATTTGTCATCCCTGGTTTCTCCCCACCATACACATCCCCAATCATGGGCCTCCGAGGGTGGACAGCAGATTGGAGGATGAATCTCCCCTGTTTCCTATTAGGACAGAATAGAGGAAGGATGGGGGGGGCTGGGGGGGTAGTGTTGCTCATCAGCAGAATCAGTATGCTTATCCATAACTTCTTAACGTTCGCTGACCACAGGGTTTCAGAAACGCTGTGCGGTAAGAGGAGGCAAATCGAGGTAGCA
Organism: Diplotaxodon limnothrissa; assembly: GCF_057381915.1. Classification (NCBI taxonomy): domain Eukaryota; kingdom Metazoa; phylum Chordata; class Actinopteri; order Cichliformes; family Cichlidae; genus Diplotaxodon; species Diplotaxodon limnothrissa. Next base: position 8,613,150 of record NC_140597.1, on the reverse strand, counting down.
AATGCCAGAAAAAAGAATTAATAAAAACCAAAAAAGAATTGCTTACACAGAAACTTATTTAAACTTTGATGGCAAATTTAGCTTTTTTTGTCAGCAAATAATTCACAGCATCTATTCTCTTCCAGGCGCTATGATACAACCTGAGCTCTACACACAAGCTCTTTAGTTCTTCACACAGAAATGGTTGTGACTCACACGGATCCATCAGCTGAGAAATGTGCTTACTTATTATTGTTGGCCATTTTGCAATTAAAATTAAAGTCATAGTATTGATTTAGGAATATAAAACACACATATTTTATCTAGATGGACTGAAAGATAAAGGAAGGAAAGAAATTTAATACGATAAAATGCCGTAAATAATCAACTCAAAACTGTTTCCAAGCCTTAGGGTCTGGACCCGATCAGTAAATCTCAGAGCATGCAAAATGTAGAATAACTTCTCGTTAGATAAAATTATGTTTGTATTTTTTGAGTTTTTCCTTTGTTGTTTTACAAGATAACTCTTTTTCAAATACAGTACAACAATTCTGTATGAGGCAATGTATATACTGGTAAGTACTGCAGTTTATGGATTATTTATAGTTTGCCACAATTATGAAGTTGAGTCAGTAGTTTGGACAGAAAAATGCTTGAGCTTGTCTTGTAGTTTCCCTTAGATTAACAAAACCTGCAAGAAAAGACACTACCATCAAAATGAACCTAAATTTAAAAAAAAACAAAGTATGTAACAATATTTAAAGCCTCATTTCTGTGGTGGGTGGGTAACATAATGAAGTACCAAAATATTACCTACAGATGTACATCGACCCAAAAATAAACGGTAGTGACAAGCACAATTTTGGAAACTAAACCAAAGACTAAAAAATTAGCTAAATGACACAAACCAGTAAGGTAATAGTGGGGCATAAATCACTGGTCTCTCACATAAGACATATAATACAGATTTATTAGGAAACATTTGTAACATTTTAAGGCTTGCTCAAATTTTAAGTATGCACTGAATATGATAGCGCCCAGTTATGTATCTTACATGTGGGCTTCATCCAACAACAGCTCTATGCAAACATGCTATGAACCCTCAGGGGAGATTCATAAAGAGGTAAGCTGACAGATCACTGGGCTGTGAGGGGAGGTTTGCAAATCATCCCCGAGAAATGTGCACATGTGAGGTTTACTATGATTATGGAATGAAAGCTGGGTTATCCTCTTGGTGAATTAGGTAAAATTACATTACATTACATTAATGCCTGTCTAGAAGAATGCTACCCAGAATCCGTCATGAGATCCTGCCTGGGCCCCACATCACTCACCCTCCTTGAAGGTGTTGAAATCAGGGGAGAAATTCCCATATCTGTAACCTCAAACTCTAAATTTAAGTCACCCTCAGCTGCTCTACAATCTGCTCATTTATAATGTTGAGCAACCGTCGAGGGACGGCAACTGAAAATAAACACCGCATATAGTGTTATATCGTCAAGTGACATTATCTTAAGTCTGTTATCTATTATGGTGAGACCATAATGGATGAGGGTTAAAGAGTACATGGATGATGTCTTCTCACAGCCCATTAAGCCTTGCCACAGCTGACCGAGATGAGGGAAAACGGGACAATCTATAGGCTCCGAGTGCGGCTCAGCGTCCTCTCTTAATTGCTAATATAGTTATTAAGGGATGCCAGTGGGAAGACCACCGGGATAGGATTGTCCCTGAATTATCACAGTTGCCTTTCAGGCCTGTGGAAATCCTCAAAGGCCGGTGATTCAGTGCCCACAAGGCTTTTATCATTTTCCCATGGGGCCCGAGAGGATCCCCACTAAGACCCACAAAGCCCCTCGCCAATACACATTCACAAATACTTACACATTCATAGAAATTCAATTATTACCAATTAATCACCAATTTTACTGCAAAAATTCAGAATGTCTTTTACTTACAGCTTTGAAATTGTTACAGTTTATTGCTTTTCTTTATGTTAGGTGAAAATAAAGCAGATATCTTTGGATTTTTAATTTCTTCTTGTAGAGAAAATGCTTTGTAGTAGTGATGCATGACATGGCTATCTCCTTATAGACACAGAAATTATCAGATACTGTAAGAATTCATTAAATTACACACCATAATGCAACCCAGAAGAAAACGAGGATGTGATTTACTACTACAGGAAGATCTGGCCAGAACAAATCTTTGGAAATCAGGCTTTTTTGTCCTTCTTTGTCACTTTTGTTGTCCCGATAGCTCAATTAGTTTGCTTTGAAACTGCCACACACACATGTTGCATCATCAAAAATGAGTATGTATAGTGCATGCTGAAAAAAAAAGAATAGAGATATGAGATATGAGTATCATGGACATGAACCCAATGAGACATACTGAACTTTCCATTATGCCAAACTGTCAAAGCTTTATGTAAACCAAACTTCAAGACGGCTTCATTTAAGGAAGTTCACGTTTTAGCAGAATTAAAAGTACTGCTTCTTTTTCAGACATATGCAGAGTTAAATGGAAATCCTGGCAACTGACATCTAATATTTGAGTAAACTTTGTTCCATTACTGAAAGCTAAATGCATTGAGACAAATGTAGAAAATGTACCCTAACTTGACAAGCCACTTCTCTCCTTTTTTCTTAATGTCTCCATTTTTAAAACATTTCCCAAGATGTGACAAATCTTTTCTGAATGAAGTAATGAGCATTAAGGACACTCTTGCACACATCAACCTCAATTCTTCTCTATTTTTTTCCTCTCCCGATGGCTAATGACTTTTACATACATGGATGGGTAGTACGGGTGGATGCTCCTTTTTTTCCCTTAGCCAAACAAGGGGAAATGTCTGGGAATTACCTGTTGGACCCAAGCAATCCTGGCAAGTCCAATGCAAGGGTGAGAGGACTGCAGTGAAAACGTTCATTTTAACAAACAAAGACAATGGCAGCTCAGGTCTCCAGGGTAAAATTCGCTCATTAATTCCACTTAGCTCAATTTTGCACGGTCTTCACTGAGCACTGACTGACAGAGTTTGCTACAAAGACAGCATTGAGACATCTTCACTTCTGTGGGAGAGCTGTTAAAGTTCGATAAGGCTACTGTCACGCTGCTGAAGCAGAGAAACTGTGACTTTGACCACCGATTTGGCATAGAAAGTTTCCGATCCGCCCTCCCTTTAAGGCAACTTAGGCTCAAAGAAAAGATTCCTTAACACACTTTTTCCAAATTAAACGCAATATGCCGTTACATCTGATTGCTGGAGCGAGCTTTGCTCAGCTGGGTTAAGTTAACCATCAAAACGGGTCAGAGCATTTTAATTTAAATCCGTTGCCAGGAAGGACATCAGCCCTCAATTATTTGTCAAAGTGAAAAGCGGAAATCCTGCAATAAAAACTTCTAGGATAGTCAATAGACTGTATAATGGGATGGAAAAAGAAAGACTAGAAATGCTGGCTGATGAGATGTGTCACAGTTCACAACTTCTTTCCCCTGTTTTTGCCCTTTTTTGTTTTCATTTGAATCAGTGTGATAACTAACGAGGGGAAAGATTGACCAGGCGTCTCTTTGAAGGCAACAAATACCCCCTGGGTTTGTGACATCTCTGCCTGGTAACAGATAATCTCTGCGGTCCCAGGCTGTGCCACTATTAGCATGGCAGCAGTGGTGCGCGGAGAGCCGGCCGGCCTCTGTGCTTGCTCAAACCTCGGCTAAATCTGTCTGATTCTCATCAAACACAGAAAGGGGAGAGGCAGAGGGAGAAGAAAAAAAACTCAAGCCTAGACTCAATACAGACACTGCGCCACACAACTCGCCTGGCAGGCAAAGCTGTCACCATTCAGTTTACTCCGGTCCTCCAAAGAGACAAGCCAGCTACAAAAACAGTCTGGTGGTGCCTTGAATCGTGAAAAGGAGTGAGGCTACAGAGAGGGGAGAGACAAGAGTGAGGTAATGTCAAGTTAATGGAACATGATAAGGAAAATGTGTCCTTACCAAAACAAGTCACTGTGACAATAGAAAGGTTAGTTTTAATGGCATTATCTCAAATTCTTTAAGGGTGTAGGCACTGGGAGTAGCGAGTGAAAAGAATCCTTGACCTTAGTTCCTGCAAAGTTTCACTTCTTGAGTGGTATAGTTGGAACTGGGATAATTTTTCCATCTTTTACCACCTCTTTCCACCCACTATGCCCACTCCAACTCGTCTTTTGTATTCTCACCCCCAGCCCCCCTTCCACTCAAAGGGTTTAACCTCGGGTCACTGCTAACTTCTTAATCAGTTCAGCACATGACCATTCCTTTCAATCTCCACATACCAGGAGAGAAGCACTCCCTGATACAGTAAATTACGATAAAGAGCTCACGACCCAAAATCGAAGGACCATATCCCCATATGAAAGCTGGGGCCCTCATACTTCAATAGACAGATTTGGGTGTGGGGTGGCGGGGAGGGGCTTTGAAGCACTTCTCCAGAAAATCCTCACTTCAAAAGAAGCCAGTATTAGATTGAGGGGGAAAGGGAGCAGGAGGGTGTGTGGGATGTGTGGAAGATAGAGTCCCCCTACAAAGTCTACCATGCCGATCCACTGCGGTAACCAAAAGAAAGGAAAAATCTGAAGGGAGCCAAGATGTGTGTGTTCTCGAAATTCAAACGTCGGAAAGATGGTACTTACTCGCTGTCAAAGGGAGTCGGGACAATTTCCTGGGTTAGCCCAAAGGTTAGAGGTCAGAAAGTGCTCTAAAGGTTGGATGCCAAGTCGGGAAGGGTTAAAGTGCAATCGTATTTCATTTCCCTGCTCATGAAACCCTGGTAAAAGCTAGCTTCTGACCCACATCTTTTTCTGTAATCGCATAACACCTTCTGTTGAGTGTGTTCTTTTAATTGGTGTGAGAGATTACAGATTTAGCTGTGAAAAAGCATGAGATAAGTAAGCATGAGTGACAATGACGAAACCTAGGATCATATCAGACTGAAGGAAAATAAAAACTGTTTTGATTAGCTTGAGTTCTGCATCTGTAGAAACAACTCAGAGGAGCTCAAATGTGTTTTCACCCAACAACTGCGTTCTTAAGCTCCAAGTCAGGTTTAAAATTATATCTGGCAAACCTTGGTAATATATTAGCTGGGGCTTTGGAACACTTCTAAGTAAGCACTACCAGCAAATATTCCATCCTTCACACATGCTGGACGCCTGCCCAGACAAAGCCCACATACAGTATTTATCAGAAGGGAAGCAGAGCCAGGGATTACTTCAAAGAGAGGGCTCGATAAGACTGACCCGATAACCTTAAACCTAGACCAATGTACTACACTCTGATGGCTGGCCAAGGCTCTCTGGTTGACACAAACTTGTTAATACAAGAGCAAGGGCTTGAGAGCAGGATTTGAAGTGAATACAAATGACAGCAGCTGGACAACTGCTGCCAACACCCACTGACTGCATACATTATTGAGAAAAGAAATAGGTTAATGAAAGGTAAGAAGCAAGAAGGAGTGACACAAAACCTCTGCATGTATTTGTGTTCTTTGCTATATCGACAATCATTCCTCTGGTGCACCACAAACTTGGTGCAGTACTGAGGATCTGAGAAAGTGCAGTACAACATTTGAAGTAATAAGGGTGAGATATGGTCTCGTTTTTTTGGGCCTACACCTGTGACCAGTTACAGCAAAAGCCCCACTTGAGAACCCTAGTAATGCTCCTAGCACGGTCGGCAACAAATAGATCTGAAGAGTACTCTTCGTCCAATGAAGATGACAAACAACCTCTGCACCCAGAGACGATACGACTCAGAGGGAGGGTGTCAAGGGTCAGAGGATAAAACGGCAACACCTCTGCAGCCACTTGACAGGATGAAAAAAAGAGCGGGAGAAGTGGGTGGCGGGGTGTTTGAGAGAGGGTGGGAGTAGCACTTGAGGCCAGAATGGAAGACACAAGCCTCCCAGCAGCAGCAGTCAGAAGCAAGGGGACACAGGGGCTACTGTTCCCATTGAGGTCTTTGTCTCCCAGGCGTTCTCTTGTTTTTCCTCAGCAAACCGTGGGTACAATGAAGGCGGCATGCTCCCCTCCCCTCGCGCAAAGGGCTGTCAATACTGGACCTATCAGACCCTGAATGGCCGAATCAGCCTTCCCATGAAAATCAAGTCAATGACCTGCTTCCCCTTAGCTCTCCTCCTTGTGAAATGGGTGACAGCTATAATTTCAATAAGTAAAACAGAGAGCGTTTTCTCACATGTTGCTGAGGGGACTTCACCTCAGACTCGGCATCCTCATATAAAATGCATTAATTCCTTCGTTGTGAGCTCACCGTAAATGATTTGATTGTGGCCGATTCGACATAGTATTCCGAGCTTCCTCGAGCGCCATTAAAAAAGAGGAAAGAAAAAACATGACGCTGGGAATGCTAAGACAATTTTGAACCAAACATTTAACCTCAGCCTTCTGACCCAATCAAGTGGAAGAGAAGACAGGCTTTGTCTACCTTGGCCCATCCACGAAAAGTTAGAAAAGAGAGAGCGAGGGAGAGAGGGGGGAGAGAGGAGGAAAAGAAATGTAAAGATTTTGCCAAGCTTTTGTCATGCCTTAAGGACTGGCTTAGTCAATTGCTGTCAGATCAAGAAGACAGAAAGAAAAACAGCCGTGGTTGCCTTATATAAAAAGAACACTTTCTCTCACAGCCAAGTTGGGAGAGTCCCCATAGACAGAATTACACAGTTACTTTTAAAGGATTTGCATTTAAAAGATTGCGTACAGGCCTGAATGCAGGTCGTTTCCCTGTGACCATAGAAACACTAGAAAAGGTGGAAAATTCAGTCCGCTGAACTTTAAACGACTTTATTAAAGTGTCACTAATCAGACGTGAAAGACACAAGGTTTTAGTGTTTGGGCAAACTTACAGAAAAACTCAAAAAAAGCTTAATGACCTGTTAAGAGCATTACTTTGAAAAGCCTTGTTGATGTCCCATCCCATATTAAAGAAAGGACAATTCCCTAACGTCAGGAAAAAAATTAATACCCAAAATATTTCAAGAATTTGACTTCAGCATTGTGCAGAGAGGAACTTTAAAAACAACCTGACCGTTGTCCCGTTTTACAGTATTTCTGTAAGACAATATAAGGTTTCAGCTAAACTAAAAGAAAATGCTGAAATGCAAGATATCAGGATATCAGTGTAAACAAATATTTCCCCAATAAATCCAGCAGAGAACTCAGAGTTGTCTAAAATGTCACTCTTTGTGGAAATACAATTTAACAGGTTTTACAAATTGCACATGATAAATGTTTGATTTAAAAACATTCTGGCATGTATTTCCCCCTAGAAAAAGCCAAATTCCTAAGCAGAAAATTGCTACCATTACAGCATAATGGGATAACAACCCAAAGAATAATCCCTCGCTAACAATGGTGAGATTTGAAAAGACTCCTGTGAGTCCTGCTTGGTGTCTGCCAGCAGAGTGCTGCATTTTGCAGCCACCAACCAACGATGTAATCTCATCTCAATGGAGACCTGGAGAGACAGCTTGCACACTAGCTTCTCTACCCTCCACCCCCATCCATTGATCTACCCATCCCTAAAGAAATGGACAGACCTCATTTCCATCCAACACAAACAGCGCAGTGGAATTGGGACTCTTATGATCGGAAAGAATAAAACCTCAACACGACAGGAAAGGATTGCGAGAAGGAGGAGACTTGTGGGGGTTTTGGTAAATGAATTAGCATCAATGCCACAGAATAAAAAGAACCTCTGATCTTCGAGGTCGGTCCTAATCATATACATCCTAAATGAATCACCCCGGGACTGCTCCCATGTTCATTTCTGTGCAAGAATTAATTAAAACCGGAGCGAACTGATGTATGCAGAGCAGCGGAAAAATAACAATGTAAACAACACAACAATAGGGTAATCATTGTAGGGGGCTAATTTGTGTCATAATGATATGAATTTAATTTTGCGAGACGAGGAAGATTAATGAGGGAGACACAAATACTTTTTTGAAGAAGATTTTAAATGGCGCAGAAGGGATGCTGGTCCTTCTTTTGCCTTTTTTTTTAGCATAAATTTAGGATACTGAACTCAAGATTGTGCAAATTTAACGGATTTCACCACTGTGAACTCTAAAATTTATTTCATTCCGAAGATTATCCCGAGCAATGTGCAGTGAGTTTAAGGTTTAAAAAAATTAAAATGATCATGTTATCACTCTCAAATGCACCCCATACATCATTAAGGTAAGCTGGATACAATCTTAACTCTCGTGAGAAACTGACGTCGTTGTTTTGTTAATGCCAAACAGCACCATGTCCATGCATCCTCTATATGAAGTTATATGCTGGGGGAAACGCAGAGAATTTGACAGTTAGAGATTCAAACTGGTTCCATATGACCACAGCTGGCATTTCTCCAGGCCCGGGGCAACCACGGTTTCCTCACAGCCTAAGTAGAGAGCTCGTGCAACTCAGCAGCGGGGGTTATGTATGCAGCCTGTGAATAAATCTTGAGTTTCAAAGACAATTTGAAATCTGATGCCCAGCCCCTTTTACTGATTGCATTCCACGGCGAGAGTATAATTCCCAAAAGAGAATACCCTGAATTCAAGCGAGACAAAGAAAACACTGTAAAAACTATAAAGCCATTAAATATAAAAAAATGTGTCATTACAATCTTCTTTGAACATTTCTTAAGGCATGAATATGTTGTCATAAGAATAACAAGATAATCCTAGCTTCAGTGAATAAGTTGCTCTAGTTGCACTCAGCTCTTGAAGCTGTCCTCCATAGTGTATCCCTTGATATGACCACATGTAAGTCAATTTAACAATACGCCTAATTTCCACCAGTGGTGGTGCCAGCTCTACCTTAGACAAGCCCACATTTTGTCCGATTTAAGCACCTAATGTTATGTAGTGTTATATGGGAGAAATTGGAGTAGTTTTTGTGGGAATAAAGTCACAGAAGATGGATATCTGGAGTCTACATCTATGAATTACTGTTTAAATTCTTGCAGTAGCCCCTCCCAGAGCCACTAATGTAAGTGGTTACAACTTTGGGCCCAGTAATTGCCGTGGTGGCATGCCGAGTGCTAGTTTTCTGGCACTGGCACCAGTCTTTTGTTTTTTGTCAAAACCTGTGGAAAAGTTTCAAGATTGGGCACTACGCAGGTGGAAAAAAGGTAACGGAAGCCCTGAAAATTAGACTTTTCCTGTGATACTTCTCTTTCTCATTATTGATTATGGATTTATAAAACTGAGGGACATAAGTGAGGAAAAATGCAAAATCAGTTGACAGTTCTTTGTCGGGTGTCTGTTCCCTATTATAAGCAACCATTTATATTATATATTTGTTAGCAAATAGCCTTTGAAGACTGCATTGCCATTTGACTTTAGACAACACATCAACAAAATATTCAAACTTTTCATATGTGAAATGTATCTTTTTTATTATTAATGTAGAATATCTCCCAGCTATCAAATTTTAAAATACTGTCTCAAAGACATGACAAAAGCAAATAAAATTATAATTGTATCTTTTACACAACATGATGATATCACATTGAAGAGCAGTTTGGTGAACGAGGTCCCATGAGTGTATCCCTAAGTGGAAAACGCTTCATAAAACAGCCACAAAGTGCTGGCCACAGTAGGCAGTCGGTGAGGGACACAGTGAATATACCGCACTGTTTTACGGCCCGGCCTGCAGTGAGGCATGATGGGAAGTAATAACCACATCATTACCAACAGCGCCTCAGCCTTGTCAGACGTCAGAGACATAAAGAAAGCATGCAGAGTTCACGCTCAGGCTGCCAGTCTACCACGCTGCAGGACTCTGTCACATGTTAACATGCTCTCACACACATACGCACAAGTGTTTTTTCGGCCTGATGAAACACAATCGCACTTTCTATAAGAGTATATCCACTCACACAGACACTGTGACAGACACATAGCTGGCTGTTTAGCTGCCAAGAGATGTTGCTGTGCTTCCGTTCCAGTTCTGCCAAGTGGGGTCAAAGGTCACAAGAGTGACTGGGAAGGATCCTGAGAGTGTCGCATTTCATCGGATCACTGAGTCTTTATCAAATAGCTGCATCGAATGGCACGAAACCTGTGCAGGATCATGTGTAAATCTGCAGGAGGACGGATTAGCACTGAGCTAGCTGGCGCGCCTGAAGAATGCAGACATCACTTGTATATTGCATTTCAATAAACTTTAATATCTGACAAGAGACATATTTCAATAAAATGCAAACTAATGTAAGTGTCTTTAATAGTAGATATCTCTAAAAAAGCACTGCACCTTTGAACAGCTCAGTTATGTGATTTCAGAGTTCATTAAGTAAGCCGTCAGGCACACACTGGATATATTGATGCTCTCAGAAATGTCAGTTTCCTTGATTCAATTATACTTTTACATTAATTCCATCAATCTGTTTTCTTAACAGCTTATCCAACCAGGGCCCCGGAGCCAATGTCAGCTGACACTGGGTGTGAAGCAGGGTGCTGGGCAGGTCGTTGATGGTATTTCCAGGTGAGACGCTGGTACTCTAGTATGACTGATCATTAAACAAACACTCCAGGAGTCAAGTCCAAGCTTATTCATAGCCTTGATAATTTGATAATTCATCAGTTAGATGCATGAAAACGTGCGCCAAAATGCTAACGTGCAAAAAAGGTGCAGTTCTTTTTAAAGTCCTTCATCTAGTGAAACGAAACTGACAACGCAGAGAGCAAGCTGGCACTGTTTTCAGCTCACTTCAGTTGCTTCACATTTTCCTAGAATAAATATTTGTTTTGATTACCTCAGTATGGCATTTACAATGATTACAAAGAGACTCAAATATTTAAAAAAAAAAAAAAAGACTCAATGAGAAGAATAATAGATCTTTTTGGCTATTTAAGAAGAACGTGAGCAGATTTCGATTTGCTTGAATTGTAAGTGTTGAGTTGTTGCTATTTTGCTCTCATACACCCACAGGCATCTGCGCTCAGTCTGCACGCCTCACTGTAAGTGAAGCCCTCAATAGCAGAAGACCCCCGGAGCAGATAGAAACATAATGTAATATCTGATCACCCTCTATGTAATACCGTTAGATCTTAGTGTCGTGGGAGGGAAACTTCATTATGATCTGTCTGTCAACAGCCGGCCAGCCAAGTTTAGACGATGTTTCGGATGATTCATTGTTCAGTGGGCTGTTTAGTTTTTTTTTCCCATCTCAGTGAACTACATGTCAGTGCCAGAGACAGCGAGCAGGATAACTTCAGAAAAATTTGGTAAAAAGTATGCAAGAACAGTAGGTTAAAGGCATGCATACGGACGCGTGCATGTGAGCAATCAGGCACGTATCTGCACTTTAACACACATATAACTAAGAAATGTATACAAAGTCAACAACAGTGTTTGAAAGGAAAGACCATAAAGTCAACTTTGAGAGCAGCAGTTTGTTAAATTACACCTCGACACAAAAGAACCTGCTGAAATTAGGCCACTTCATCCATTTGCATAGGAAAATCACAGAGTGGGCAAAAAAAAAAAAAAAAAAAAAAAGCGAAAATAGCACAATGTCAACGAATGTAATCGAAACCAGAACCACAGCTTTTTCCCTCTCGTTTAGGAGCTGAAAACAGTCAGACTTTCCTTTAGTCTGCTGCATGAGATATCACAAACTTAAAACATAACTTTTGTCTGACAACAAAGCAAAAGGGGGGCAGCTCAGGTAAAAGCCTGAGTCACGCTGAGTCGACCCCCGCGCATCGCTACCCAGAACCCTCACCAGCTGGTTTCAATTAAACTGACCAACCAAGGAGGGGAGAGCAGGGCCGCGCTCACCAAAATGGTTAGCTATTTCAAGCCAGGAGTTCTTGCTGCTCTGTTTCTGACAGCAGATCAGTTGTTCGAAATTTGTGTAAACACTGTTTTGTTTGCTATCGAGGGCCAGCATTTGCTAGCTGCCATGCAGAGCCACACAGTATGCCGTGCAAGACGGAAACGTTTGAAGGCGAAGCGTGCACCCAGCATACTCTGTGAGATTTCACCATCAAAGATGCTTTAAGATTATTGCTTTGGAAATACAGCGCACCAGCGCCAGCACGGAGACAACTCGGATCCAAGAATCTCCTTCAATGAGATAATAATCCTACAAAGTGAAGCTCATACTCTCCAGTTATTGTCCTGGTGACCACGAGCAATTTTCCCGGGTCGTTGCACTCGACTACGTGCTCAAACAACCACAGCGTTTGAGCAAAACAACCCAGTGGAGGAGGATGTATATGGGGAATTTAAGCAGCTTGAGTTTTCTGATTGTTTGTAAGGTGGTTCAGAAGCAATCAATCTGCCCAGAAACACCCGATAAGAGGCACCTGTCAGTTAAGTAGAACCTTAAACATAAATATCTTTTTAATCTCTCTCTAGGCTTATTTTAACTTGTTCATCAAATAACGATAACATTTCTGTTTTTTAGGTGAACCAACCCTTTAAACACTCAGCCATAGGCTGTTCTTTCGGTTCCTCAGCTGAAGCTATTAAAAAAAAATACATTGTACACATTTCTATCAAATTAAGGCTGATATATTGATTTATGATGTGGTTTTAAACAATGTCTGGCTGCACAGCGTGAGTCTGTAATGACCTCAGTAGCACTCCATAATATTCACAGTACACAATTCTAAGAGGAGAAAAAGAAAGGATTAGAAAACAAAAAGAAACAAAACATTAAAATCAGCTATAATATGGGGGGAAAACCCATTAGATCACATTAGATTGGTCAGCGGATTTTCAAAGTCCAAGAAACGTCCAAAAAGCTGTCAAATGAAGAGCACGAACAGAATTACGACTAACACTCCATTGCATGATTCTAAAAATCTAACAACTTGCACAGAAATTGAGTGCCGGAAAAGTCATGCAGGGACATTTTGAGAGCTGAAATATTTCAATTCTAAAATTGAAAACAGCTGCAAATCAACCGCAGCTTGGCTTATTTTTTGAGTTAAGACCTGCACAGCAGACTGAGCAAGACAAAGCTTGCAAAGATTTTGCAAGCTTGAAAAGTAATATTATCACAACAACACAGCTACAAAACATAAAAAAATAAGTTCTGCTTAGACTCTAAATCACGGTATGGTTAACCTCTTAATAAAGTTAAAAGTGTGGCGCACGCAGAGCATGAGCTACAGTGACTCTCTTGATGGAAAACTCGTAAAATAAGATGGGAGATAACAATAACACAAGCTCTTGCTCTCTGGTGCCAGTCTATCTTTTGCTTGTCTCCTTCTCCTGACACTAAAGTCCTACTCCACTCCTCCCTCCCTTTCTCCCAGCTCCAACCTTAACTCCCCTTACCCCTCCTCCTTTCACCTCCCTCCATCTCTAGATCCTAAATTATCTGCCCAGGCTGTGGGAGATACCCCTTCCTGCCTGCGGGTCACTCATCTTACCGCAAGCAGGGGAGATGAGGGCTATGCATTTCTGCTGTGCACGTGAGAACTCTGCATGCACAGCAGAAGTCTTCTCTGTGTCCTTTTTGTTTGATGTCCCTGAAGATGTGAGGATCTGTGAGTGAGCCAAAAGCACCAAATGTCACTCAAGGGGTGCCACTGATGGACGTGAGGGAGAGGGAAGTGAGATGAGCAAAAAGAGCAGCAAGTAGCTCTTTTTTGTTTTTTCTGGGACACAAAGCAGACGAACAGGTCAACCAGGCACCACAGTCAAGTCTGAGCTCTGAAAACAATGGAAATTTGCTGTGTGTATTTCTGCATGTGGAGTGTTTGTTGATGCTAGAGAGCTCGGTAAGTCACGTGGAAGAACAAATCATTCTGTAGCTGGGATCCATTATTACCACTGAGAATATGTGCCAAAATCAACCCACCACTCTGCCTCTCTCTCTCTCTCTCTCTCTCAAACTCCATTCGTTTTACAAGTGAAAGTAGTGGAACATTTTTTTTTCAGCTGGAGAGACTTGGGTATATTTTATGGTCCCTTCACAGTCAGAGCAGAGCAGAGAGGAGTGATGAAGAAATCACAGGGATGTAGTCATACTCTCAAAGATTTATATCCTTATGTAGCACTTGCTCAGGCAAAATGTACAAACCAAATCATAGCTCTACCTGATCATTCCCACTTCAGCTACTCCCAATCTAACTTTTTTGCGGTTGAGTGACTGGAAAGGTTGGAAACTTTAGATCACAGCTTCACATCGACCTTTCTGATTGCACTTGAAGAAATCCCACCTGCTACAGTACCAAACAATAAAGGTCTCCCTTTTGATCACGCCAGATCCTGCAGACCAAAGGAGAAAGGCATTCCCAGCGGAGATTAATACTATTTCAGTCGCACATTTGGTCCGAGCATGTGTGCTTAAGACAGAGGAATGACCCCCTCCCAAATGAGGCATGACAATCAAAGTCACACAACAAGAGAAATGAATCTCTGAAGTGAAAATAAACGCAATGATGCAAAACTCTGCAGAGCATGCACAGCTCTGGCCGCATTCATTTATTATTCTAACCGAAGGTCCTGCATTGACTTTTCATGAGGCAGAGCAGGGGGAAAAACTTATTTTGTTTTGTTTTTTTAAGTTGCGGACAGTCAACTGCAGAGTTAAAGATTTTTCTTTTAATACACACGTACATTCCTTTCACGAACATAATTTAGCGGTTAGCCATTTTTACTTTTAAATAGAATATGTAAATAATTTTTGTTTTAACCTGTTTAGAGTAGAACAGGGCAGGGTTACCACACCAGCACAATTCAGTTTCCCGCAGAAGACAATACAATGAGTGTTAGAAAGTTCAGACAATGCCAGTGAAATCTTAACAGTGATGTCGTTTACTTGGATGTCAGTTTATTTTACTGGATTCGACATGTGTCCAAAGCACCATTGCAAATTCCCAAATACCAAAAGACTGAGTTGAACTGCAGGTCAGATACATAATATGACTCTGTTCCTGACTTCTTGATTGAACTTTATTTTAATTATCTGTTTTTGCACAATATTTAACATTTAAGAACTTTTATGAGCTAGGAAAAGCACTTTATATTCCAAGGAAAACCTTAAAATATTAGAGACAATCAAACATTCCCCTATGTGAAAGCACTTGGCATGGTAGGGACGAAAAACTCCCTTTTAACAGGAAGAGATCACAACCCTGTTCAGGGAGTGGCAGCCATCTCCTCTTAATGGTTGGAAGGTGAGGGGAAGGACAAAGTGAAAAAAATACAAGCGTAGAGAGACAAGGACAAAACACAACTATTAATTTTTTAAAAAAAGGTAATGACATGCAGTAGTGCAGCGGTCCCCAACCTTTTTTGCGCCACGGACCGGTTTATGCCCGACAATATTTTTACGGACTGGCCTTTAAGGTGTCGCGGAAAAATACAACAAAATAAAACTAGTGAAACTGAAAAAAAGAAGAGTTATTCATAACACACGTGAAGAGACCCAGGAAAACCGAGTTAGCGATAAAAACGATAACAAAATAACGCTGAAAACCGATAAAAACCCTGAAAACCACACATTTCACACCTGAGCCTCAACTCTCGCGGCCGGTACCAAACAACTCACAGACCGGTACCGGTCCGAGGCCCGGGGGTTGGGGACCGCTGCAGTAGTGGCATACATACACAACGTGAGTGAAAAGACAAAGTGGAGAATAAATGCTCAGTGCATCATGGGACGTCCCCCAGGAGCCTGAACCCACAGCCGCCTTTCTAATGGATGGTTCAGAGTTACCTGATCCAGCTCTAACTCTAACTATTCAACTATAACATAAAGGAAAGTTTCAAGCCTAACTGCTACACAACACATGGAGATTCATTTATGATTATACCATGATTAAAGAATCTGACTCCTTATTCATTTTAACAGGTGAAAAACTGAAAGTGAGTTGTGGGATTTACCAGTTTCTGTGCCAAAAAAAGGGTTACTTTAGCCGTTTCATTACTAATGCGATGGTTGGCTTAACTTTATAGAACATGGCACAGCAGAACAATATGATCCAGGTCTTGACCTTTCAGGCCCGAGTTTCATAAGTGTGTGTTATGAGAAAAAAGTCATATGTTGAGGAGGCCTGCTGTAGCAACTACTCTAGCGTACAAGAGCTCTTCAGAAAAAAATGTATAGCACAGTATTTTTGATCTTCATCACTAATACAAGCATCTGTAAGAACGTAAAACAAGCAAAATTTCAGCAAAGCACAAAATAAAAGGCAAACGCAAACAGACAGTTCAATACAATAAAAGGCCGACATAAGTTTGACTTTGAATCCGCAGAAAAGAGCTCTCAATGATCTTATTTGACAGTAACATAATCATACTAATTAAAATTAAACAATTATTTTGACTGTTGCTACCATTTCATATTTCTGCTCATGAGTCTGTGTGAGATTGTGTGTGTGTGTGTGTGTGTGTGTGTGTGTGTGTGTGTGTGTGTGTGTGTGTGTTTCTGGCAGCATTTGCTTGCAGGCGTCTACGCATGAGTGAATGTTTATTCAGCTTTTATAGCGATTGCGTCTCGTTAAAACGAATAGACGCTCTGAGACAACCGGCACTCCCCAACACCAGTTCACTCACAGGTTCACCCAAAACCCGAAGAGACCACCTACCAGGAGAGCTGAGCAGATGCGTCACCTCTTCGGTCACCATTTTAAATCGCTTGTCCAGCCAGATTACGGGGTGAATTACAACCCGGGTAATGGCTAGAATAGTGTATTACCACCCTCTCTCAAGCACATGTGCACAAGCAAAATATCGCAATTAAAGCATGAATTACAATACACAAGGATGCAGTTTGTTCTGCATCATTTTTCATCCAGTTCTTGTAAAATGTGCCTTCTGAGAAACATGAAATTTTCATACTAAACTTGCATATGACTCAAATCTAATGAAAGCATTTTTTCCTATTTTTTTGATGCAGGAAATTTAAATGCACAGCTGGAGTTATCGGTAATAATATTCCCTCTTTTCTGTGGAAACTGTAGTCATCAATATTTCATCCTTTATTACACTCACAAAACGACACGAATGCACAAAGAAGAACCAGCATGCATATCACATCATCATGTACGTGACCTTGTTCTCCTGCCTCGCTGACCTGGATGGCTTTACAGGTTTTGTATTTCAGGGAGGCTTTTTTTGTCTTCTCTACAACCCCAACGATGCCTCTGATCACATTTCCCTCAGAATTCACATTAGAGGAGCTTCAGCATCATGAAATATGGAGAAAGCGAAAGGACTTTGACATTTTGCTACCATTGAGATTTATGAATCTGACAGTGAGACTACAAGCAGTTTCTCAGAGACACAAAACAGGCACGCAGATACAAATGAGATGTAAAGACATGAAGATATACAGCTTTAACGAGGAGGGGATGATGAATCTACAGTAATGGAGTTCAAACTATCCATAACAATAGACCAACACTAATTTGAGCCTAGTATCTGACTGCATTCCCCGACTATGATGTCCAAAACCTGCTAGCAGACTGATCCCTCTTTCTTGAACCTGCTTGGAACATGATCCTGGACCACAACTGTGCCTCTCACTTCCCATGTCCTTGCAAGGGTCCCTGTGTCTGGCACTTCGAACACCCTCCTAATAACGCTTCCCGTCACCCCACCTCTTCCTTTATTCCCACAACTCCCAATAATACCGTCTGACATGTCCACAACCCTCCCAAAACACTCTTTTCTTTCCTCAGTTTCATGAGCCCAAACAGATTGACTGTGCGTCGCTCAGTGGTGCAGACAGGGGAGGAAAGCTGGCTGACAGGGGCATCCATACACATGCCTAAATCTGCCAAAGAAAGACGCTGGCACAGACAAAAAAATAATAAAAGCCTCTCAAATCGCGGCCGGGGCAGCGCAACACTTTATCCGCGAAAGTAAAACAAAGGAAGGCCTGTTCAACACTGCGACTGTGTTTACTTTTAAGGGGGGAACAATGCCTTTAGGAGGAGGGGGCAAGGCCTGACGTGGCACTTGAGGGTCTGTCCAAAAAACAGCACTTCATTTTGATTCACAGTGAGTTAAGAAAACAGTTGTAGCACTACATTGTATAGGGGCTGATGCATCTGAATGTGAGGAGGAGGCTGATGAAGGGAGAGTGTGCAGAGAGGATAAGAAACAGAGACCAGTAAGACCTCTGGTTTCTACAACAGCATTCACTCCTTTATGCAAAGGAATGCTCCAACCAAATATGCAACTTGAAAAAGAAGAAAAAATAGATTTTGAAAGGTGGCAATGAAAAGTCTGCAAAAACTGCCAACACAAATGGAAGCTGTGTGACATGTCTAGGATGCTTAAGTTCATTTAAAGGGTACAAAGACATATTTTACCCAGAAAGTACAATACAGACAGTGGAGATAGACAGAGTTGCTTTTGCAACTACAGTTTCATTTCTCCTCTAAGAACCAGCAAACTGTTCAGTCACTTAGCGTTTACTGATCAAAGGCTATGACTCTGAGTAATGCCGAAATATGATTTTAATATACAAGACACGGTTTCTGGGTCATTTTGATGGATGCTTTTGCCATTCTAAAGAACAATAATAAACAATAGTCTGCTGCAGCCCCACTGTCACATGGCAGGTGACATTTGCATGTAATGGCCATTTTACTTTTGGCGGTTAACATATAAACCCTAATTGCAGGTGTTTCGTCTAGCTTATAAACACCTCCTGTCATGTTGCCGATGGCCCAAAGTGGAACCAACATATTTCTTCGCCTGTAAACACGTACATTCCAGGATGTGATGAATCAAAACTTTGACTCAAATGAAAAACATCCTTCTAAACACTCAATGAATTCATCAACAATAGATAAAGCTGCCGCCAAGACATGTTTTCCCCAGCATATTTACCCAAAGTAGGAAACAGGAGAAAGAAACTCAGATCTCTGGGTAATGAAGTCATAGGAAAAACATTTCCAAATGCAAAATGACAACAGCAAAAATACGATTAACAAACTTTAAGTAGAATCGCTGTTTGGTTAAATGAAGACCTCACTGGATATTACATATGACCCAGATGTTTGCCAGAAGGCACCAACCAACAATTACTGACAAACATCCCGAGCTGTTTGAGATTGCAGCCACTGATAAAGCATGTCCAACTAGATTCTCTGTGTTTAAGTGTTTCCAAAACATCACACGTGGTGCACAGTGCAGGAGAAAATGCCAGCTTTCTCTCATGCATCCAATCAATGGGGAAAATGGGAAATGGAGAATGTGAAAGGGTCATAACCTCTTGGATGGAAATACTCCCCAAGTTGCTACCGGGTATCTGGTGTATAAACACTGCACTGGAAAAACATTAGTCTAAGTCAGAAGGTTTACATTGTTGTACCACACTGTGCATTGAGGTCCCATTGACAGAGGAGACCCAAACAGTCTGAACAGAACCTGTTCATCTGTGCTGTTAAAAAAATGTGGTCATAAAACCGACTGCTTATTGCCTTGCAGCACAAAAACCAGCCCGTGTATCCAAATGTGGACGGTCATTTGAATTCCACTACGTTATTAGATCTCACGCTTCTCAAACGGGAGAGATTGACTACTCGGCCAGGTGGTATGGTAAAGTCATCTCTCCAAGGGGTGAGAAAGTTCAAACTTAGCATGAAACCAATCTAGAGTTTAACGTTTGGGAATGAAGCAGTGAAGCACTATATTCTCTCATTAGCCCGACAGCAGAGTCTGCAGGAAAGTAGTTTGCCATCTTTGCTGCAGGCAAAGTGAGAGAACATTTGATATTCCCATTTGGCCTGGGCAAACTTTTAAGTTAACTCTGCTAACACGATTTTGCCAAGTAATCCTTGATTTCAATAATATGTGAGTTTGTCTCCAAATAACAGATTGCTGTATTGGATTTCAGTTTCAATATGCGTCTTGGTTGAAAAGGCATCAAGCTTGAACTGCTAATCCTAAACTCCTAAATCATTTTGCATCAGGCATCCTCAGAAATGCACTAACACGAAACACATTTTTTCTTTAAATATATGAGGTATGTGTGTCATCGAGTCTGTAACAACATGGTATTTTAAGCCCTGGCTAAAATTTCAAAAACATATATAGAATCACATTTGCTTTTAATTTGACTAGCGGCTAGGTATTAGTCAACCAAACTGGCCTTAGGGTTTCCACATGACACTTGAGAGAATTAACTCCATCTCCTTCAGAGAAAACCTAAAAACAGTGCATCGCATAATGCGAAGAAACTCAATGGACAGCTTAAATTTCATTCTCTCTGTCCTGATCCTTTTACAAAGTCTTAAGAGGTCAACTAATTTTAATGGTCACTTATTGCCTATGGAGCAGTTCCTGGTGGTATAAAGGCACCCAAAGACCACCCCAGTGCCAAAACAGCCTTAGGCCCTAAGGCTCAAAGTAATACCAGCGCTGATGATGCATACCTGTACTGGAACACCGTATGAATGGCTCTCCTTTTCATTTCTGCTTCACACACAAAAGAAACCATTGTGGGTCTTGAAATTGAGCAGCCTTGAATGAATTATGTCAACTGTAGGGAAATTAAAAAGTGGTCTTTCTTTGATTTGTGCAGTTCATAACCTGCTGATAAGAATATTTCAGTTCAGGAAAGCGCTAGAGGAGCTTCCGCAGAAGACATGCAATGCTCATTTCCTTTCCGAGACTCAAATATTAGAGGAGCCACACTCAAGATGAATTGTTATGCTAGAATGCTTTGGAAACGAGAACAATAAAATTATCACGCCAAAGAACAAGGTTTTCTTAGTCGTGTCCAACAAAATTATGATTTAATATAATGCAAAGTGTGTGTGTAAAAAAAAAAGAAAATGAATGCACACCCAAATGCAATTGGTGGCTCTGTTTTATGTGTGACTTGGACAGTCACCCACCCTCCAACTTTGCTTATTACATTTATTTAATCCAAATGTCTCTAACAAGTGCCAGTGGGTGAGTTCATGCCCTTTTCCTGCCAAACAGATCAAGTAGACCAATAGTGCAAAATATAAGGTGGCTTTCCAGTACCTGCAGAGAATAGAAAAGTCAGCAGTGTCCTTACCTCAGCACGCTGTGTTCTCGGCTGGCTGGCGTCTGCCTCAATGGCGTACACATCCACCAGGTAGAGGTCAGACCCCTGTTCTCGATCCAGCTCTGCAGCTGTCTGTATCACTCCTGTGTGTCGGCCGATGGTGAAAAGGCGACCCACAGCTTTTCCGCCGCTGCGCACCGCCACAATGAAATACTCCACTTTGGTTGCAGAGCCTCTAGGACTCGAGGCATCCAGGGAGATGACGTTGGTGCCCGGTGGCTGGCCCTCTTTGAGGATGGTGATGTATTTGGGCTGGGAGAAAACAGGTCCATCCACTCCTTGAAGGATGATGGTCAGCTCAGTTCTGGAGGTCTTGCGGTCAGTGCCGTGGTCCGTGGCTGACACTGTGAGGGTGTACATGAGTCGGGATGGAACCAGCTGGGACGCCAGGCGAATATCCCCACTGTACCTGTCCATGATGAAAGTGTCCGAGTCACCTTCCACAAGCTCATACTCCACCTCCCCATTCGCACCATCGTCCGGGTCAAAGGCCACCACTGTGGTCAAGATGGAGCCGATGACTATGTTAGGCTCAGCCACAAGTGCATTCTGGGACACAAAAGTGGGAACATTATCATTAATGTCCGTGACCCATATTGTTACATTTTTCAGGGCATAGCGACGAAATTCAACTGGAACTGCTTGGTCAGTGGCTTTGATTGTCAACTCAAAGAGATTTGAGAACTCTCTGTCAATTTCCTTGCTGGTGTATATAAGCCCAGTGCTTGGGTCAATGCTGAAGTGGTTTCCCCGTGGAATCTGCTGAATAATCGAGTACTGCAGCTGGCCGTTTATGTCTGCATCTGTGTCCTGAGCTGTAATGGTCATAACTGAGGCAGAGATAGGAAGATTTTCAGGGATGGATTTGAAAATGTCTCCAGCGGTAAATATGGGAGGGTTGTCATTAAAGTCCCTGACACGAATAACCACAGGAATGGATGAGGAGCGGGGAGTTCTGCCATTGTCCTTTGCAGTGATGTTGAGTTTGTAAAATGACTGCGTTTCAAAATCCAGCTTTTTAACCAAAAAAATGCTGCCAGTGTTAGGGCTGATGCTGAAAGTGCCATGGTTGTTTGTGGCTGTGATGCTGTACGTTATGTCTGCATTCTGACCCGAATCTGCATCGGTGCCGGTCACAGAGGCCACCAGTTCCCCTAGCCTCATGTTCTCCAGGACGTCAACCGACAGTGAGGATTTAGGGAAGATGGGAGAGTTATCATTTTCATCCAAGATGCTAATGCTAAGCATACAAGAGGAGGATAAGGGCACAGCCCCAGCATCAACAGCTATGATTTTTAGTGAATATGAAGATGTGGATTCATAGTCAAGTTTTCCAACCAAAGTCACCTGTCCAGAGCTACTATCGATTGTGAACTGGCCTTCCTCGTTGCCTTCAGCGATGTGATAGCGGACCAGTCCATTTTTGTTCTCATCCACATCTGAGGCAGAGACCCGTAGCAGCTGTGTCATGTTTTGAGCTGATTCAGAGATGGAGGCCTGGAATATGTCTTTGGTGAACTTGGGCGGGTTGTCGTTGATGTCTTGTATGTAAACTTGCACTTTGGCCTGGTCTCTAAGGGGTTTGGGGAGACCCTGGTCTGACGAGACAACCACAAAACTGAACACAGCGGCGCCTCTTTGTCTCATGAGTGACTCCCGGTCCAACTGCAAAGTGCTCGTCAACTCCCCTGTGATGGCATTCAGCTCAAAGTTGGGCTGTGGAGTCTCAAATGTGTATCTGACCTCACTGTTTGGGCCAAAGTCCTTATCCTCAGCAAAAACCTGCCCAACAAGCGACCCTCTCTTCTGTTCTTCCTCAAAATGAAACACATAATTGGTGCTGTTAAAGAGAGGACGATTATCATTTACGTCATCTAGAATCACTGTTACATTTACAGTGGCACTCAGCGGCTCCACAGCCCTGTCTTTGGCTGTAACCACCAAGTTATATCTGTCCTGGATTTCTCTGTCCAGCTCCGCTTTGATGTACAACTGCCCGTCTGGAAAAATGCCAAACACATCACCTGTGTTCCCACCAGCGATGTCATACATAATCTCGCCATTGAGACCGGAGTCTTTGTCAGTGGCCTCCACTTTAAAAAAACGGCTGTTGACAGGCTCAGATTCCAGGATGATGACCTCGTATGAGAGCTGGTCAAATACAGGTGAGTTGTCGTTGACGTCGTATACGCTGACGATGAGGATGAGGCTGGAGGTGTGCTGAGGGACTCCCGTGTCTGATGCAATGACTTCAATCTCATAGGAACTTGTCGTGATCTCCAGCGGCCCGGTCAGCGTGATGAGGCCATGCTTCTCATGAATATGAAACAGTCCTTTGGGGTTTTGTTTGAGGCTGTAGACCACCATGCCATTTGCACCTTCATCAGGATCTGAAGCTTTGGCCTGGAATATTACATGACCTGTGCTCCAGTTTTCCACTGCGCTCACATGCTCCACAGCGTGAATAAAATGAGGAGCATTATCATTTAAGTCCTTTACAGTTATGTTAACAAAGGCCTCTCCTGTGATCTCCCCAGCTCTGGCTACAACTTTGAGTTGATAAAAGCCCTGCTCCTCTCTGTCTATCTGGCTTGATGCTGTGATCTGACCTGCACTGTTGACAGCAAAAAGCCCTCTCTGGTCTCCTGAGGTGATCAGATATGAAATGTTTGTATTTAAATCAACTGTGGTTGCTGACACTGTCCCTATAACTGTCCCAACACCTACATTTTCAAACATGACAAAGCTGTACACTTTCTGGCTGAACACTGGTGGATTATCCTGTGTGTCTATTACAGTTACAGTCACAATGGCCGGTGTGTGTGAGCGCAGGCCACTACCATCTGCTGCTGTCACCTGCAACTGGTAAGCAGTTTTCTCCTCTCTATCCAGGGGCACCAGTGTGGTAATTTTGCCTGTATTGCTATTAATGCGGAATTTGGAAGAGTCTCCAGCTGTAATTATATATTTGACTGTGCCGTTCCTACCCAAATCGGGGTCTGTGGCTGAAACCGTGGTTACATAAGAACCAGAGGGCTCGTTCTCTTTCACATTTGCAAAATACTGTACAGGATAGAAAACTGGCCTATTGTCATTGATATCCCAAAGGGTGATATTGACTTTTCCTACAGAGTGCAAAGGGGGGCTGCCTGCATCTGCTGCCTGGATGTGGAGTAAGTAGGAGGCCTGATCCTCCCTGTCAAGCTCCACGCCTGTGCTTAATCGCCCTGACACGACATCCAGGCGAAACAGCTCCTGGACGCTGGCTGGCGTCTCTGCATCAAATGAAAACCGGATAGTTCCATTGGCCCCAAGGTCGTCATCTGAGGCAGACAGCACCACCAGTTCTGTGCCGGCCGGAGCGTGCTCCACCAGTGAAACATGATAGGTGCTCTGTGTAAATGTAGGCACTTGGTCATTCACATCTGTGATGTTGACTATCAGTTTAGTGTAAGACATTTTGGGCTGCAGCCCCTGGTCTTTGGCACTAATATTGAGCACAATTTCAGATGCTATTTCTCTATCCAGCAAAGCAGCACTGGTTACCAGACCACTGTTTTCACTGATGGAGAACCAGCCCAAAGCATTTCCAGACACAAGGGAGTAGCGCAGGTTGGCATTCTGCCCAGAGTCACCATCTGTTGCAGAAACCCCTTTAATGTAGCTGCCTTTTGGTATATCTTCACTGATATCTACTCTGTACACCGTCTCCTGAAATATGGGTGGGTGATCATTGATATCATTCACAAAAATAACCAGACTAGCAAAAGAAGACCTAGCCATCGGTTTACCGTTGTCTGACACAGACACAGTCAAGTTGTATGAGGAAATTCTCTCTCTGTCTAACACACTGGCCACTTTGATCAGACTTAAATTGGGCACAGGAGATTTGTGCACTTCAAAGTGCCTCTGCTCGTTGCCTCCTAAGATTGAAACAGATATGTTACCATTAGCTGTAGAGGAGTCTGCATCTGAAACGGTAAGCAAAGCCACAACTGTGCCAATCTGTGCGTTTTCATCTACAGAGGCAAATTTAGAAGTAGTGGGAAAATAACGGAATTTCACGACAGGGTCATTATCATTCACATCTAAAAGTTTGATAGTGGCTTCTGTTCTGCCTGACAGAGAGGGCACCCCATTATCTACAGCATGAATAGTCAGAGAATATTCTTTTTTACTCTCATAATCCAAACCTTCTTTTATTATAATAGTACCTGCTTTGGGGTCAATTTGGAAAGGTGTCCCATCATCTAAAAAGTACCTGATCTCGGCATTTGCTCCCTCATCCTGATCTGATGCTGTAATCTGCAGGATGCTTGAACCTACAGCTGCATCCTCAAAAACACTGGTTTGATACTGGTCCTGCTCAAAAATCGGGGGGTTGTCATTTATGTCTTGAATAGTGACGTTTACTTGCATGTAGCCAAACTTTTTCGGCTCTCCTTTGTCCTCGACTTCAATCAGGAGCTGGTAGAAGGGAGTAACTTCCCTGTCCAAGCCTCCGGTTGAAACAAGGTGCAAGAATGCCCCCTCTCCACTAGGATTGACTGTAATATCCAAGCGGAATTTCCTCTGCTCGTCGCCTTTCACTATTCTGTACGTGGTGTGATCGACTCCGTTACTTCCTATGTCGGAATCTGTAGCAGTGTCCAGGATCACTTGCCTGCCGCTGCTGGCGTCCTCCTTAAAAGACACGACAATTGACGCGTCTGGAAACACCGGGGAGTTATCGTTAATATCCAAAACTACTATCCTGACCTCAGTAGGGTAGGTGGGATGGCTGGACAGCACCACAACGTTGATGACATCACTTTGCAAAACCTCTCTGTCAATCACAGATGAAGTGGAAATGACTCCCGTGGTGGCGTTAATTGCAAAAAGTTTGTGATTTTCGCTGAAGCGGTACGTGAAGCTGGGCTTGGTCCCTATCGTGCCCACATAGGTGCCAATGGGCTGTTCCTCTAGGACTTGAAACTCTTGACGGACTTGGCTGGATGCTGAGTACCGCGACAGAGTCCATAACATCAGTAGAATCAAATGAAGCCGGCCTGAGCCCATACCTGTGAGCGCCATGGTCAGTTAGCCAGTCCACCTTTCTCAGACAGAGTTCATGCCTATGATGCATCAACTTTACTGAGTTTGGACGAGTCACTAAATCATTGTATTCCAGAAAATGTGCAGACAAAACTCAACGAGAAACTCTTTCCACGCTTAGTCAGTGTACCAAAGTGCTCCAGAAGTGTTATTTTATCCTGCGCACCGCGCCGTTTAATTGCAAAAAGATCCTCTAAACGGAGAGAATGATTCCTGCAGCTCAGGAAAGTCTCATTTCAACTCTTTAAATAGCATTTTCAAGAAGAAATCAGACAATCCGATGAAAGACAAAAGAAAATAAAAGTTCCCGACTCCTTGGAGATGCGTAAAAAAAAGTTTATCCAAAGTTGGAGCGCAAGTCAGCGGTGTTAAGTGTATGCAGGCGAGCGAGCCTACGCACCGTCCCGTAGAATAACGGTGCAGACGCTTCAGTCATATTGTGCTGGAGTCCCAGTAAGTTAGAACAAAGCCGGAGTTCGCCAAACTCCCTCCCATCCCCAGTCCCATTGGATAGCGGTGCTCCTGCCTGCCCGCCCACAGCCTTTCCTCCTCTATTGTGGAGTACAGCTCGCTATCCCCGCTTGTGGAAGAGGACGTCAGTCAAACACGACAGGTAAGGATGCCCCAAGAGATCTTAATTGTCAAATAATATGAGACATATTATCTTTTCTGCAGAAAAAAGGAGACAGTGATCACCACAGAAACTATTTATATAGAATATAAATGTATACAGTAAAGGCATAGTTTAACAAATTCTTTGCATAAAACGAGGTGAAATTCTTCAAAATAATCATTTTAAAACCATTCAGGGCGCTGTAAAGTCCTCTTTGACATGCCAGACCACATTTTCAGAATGTATAAACGATTTCAAATATAAAGATGGTGAACAAAACACAATAAAGTCTGCACGAACTTAAAGAAATGTCGAAATTTCACAAGCTGCTTTGGAAGTAGCTGCTTGAATTAAAATGACAATTCAGATGAATCATTATTAAATAACATATTGCGTTTGAACTGCAGAAGAACTATTAACATACAAAAAAGAATTCTTATTTATATTATATATATTAAGGCCACGTTCTTTCGAAAGATGTTATAATTAAGAGTTTATTAGAGCTTTATTAGTAAGTTTTTTTCTTCACTGAATCATACGATCAAGTAAGATATTTGCATATAATGTAAGGTACAGCGAGCGTCCAAGTCATAGGTGAGTCGCTCCATCTAGTGGCCAGATTATGGTACTTCCGAACAAACTGTAACACTATAGTGAATACGGGACAAAGCCACTCCTGAAAAATATATAAAATAAGTACACAAATTGATTTTAATATTTCAGAAAGAGGGTTGCAACACTTGAATTAATTCACTGTGGAAACCAATACATCAAAAATGCTCCAAAAATAAGAATATTAAAGCAAAATTTTCCATCTTCAATGACTCTGTTTAGAGAAATATAATTCAGATATTATAGACTGGTAATAATTATAGAATGGTTAAACAGCATTTGGATAAATTAAGGGTTATAAATAAGTAAATTAATGACAACATGAACAGCATATTATTTTACATTCATGAACCAGAACATTAATACTTATTTTGTAATTACTGGCAGATACATGACTGGAAATGTGGTCATTCAGGAGGCAGGCTGTTGCTGTTTGTATAAAAACTGCACAAATAGAGTTTTTGCTGTGTAAGTTTATGTTACATTACATTCAGTCACGCCATAATTGCTCCATCAGTCTGGTGGGTGTCAAACATACGGCCCACGGGTCAGAACCAGCTCGCCAAAGGCGCCAGTGAGCCATCCTGTCTGGCTCAGTGGTTTGCTTTTCAAAGTGTGAAAACTGCAGAGAAGGAGAGCACAATTTTTGAAGTTTTTAAGAATGAATTGTGTCATGAGAGTGGTTTTCCAAACCATTAATGTCAGCGCACAAAAGTAACATGGTTACACCAAGGAGACAAACCCTTGTGTTTTCCTGGTTAGAGGGAGCAGAGTTGACAGACTGAATGGAGAAACAGTGAGGCAAAATATTGAAATTGCATTTCTTATTTTTATTTCTTATTTTTATGGTCTATTTCCCTTCAGACCAAACTCGCATGTATGTCTCCCTGTACTGGGACTGGCTGTAGCTCAGGAGTCCAGAGCAGATCATCTATTAATTGGAAGGCTGGTGGTTTGATTCCTGGCTGCTCCAGTCTGCATTGTAAAGCATCCCTGGGGAAGATCCTGAACCCCTAGTTGTTCTCCGATGTTAGAAAGCACTTAGTGTTTGTATGACTGGATGAATGAGACATGTAATTTAAAGCCTTTTGAGTGCTCAGTTAAAGTAGAAAAGCACTATATAAAAATCAGTCAATTTATGTGGCCCGTATGCATAGTTTAAGAGAAGAAGATTGCCACCAATGTATATACACTGAGCAATCTCAACATTAAAAGCAACCATTACTGTGAACAGGTACACTAGTTGCTACCAAAATGGCTCACAAGCATGGAAACAGCACCTGTGTAAGTGGGGACTTTGCCGTGGGTTGTGGGGTGGGGCCTACGGATGGGAATCGGGAACTGATTAAGTTCTCTTGGAATAGTTAGTCTGCTTGCCTTTGCTCTGCAATCAGCTTGTCCAGTCCCTGTGCCAGAGGAGGAAATAGTGTAACAGTCTACAGCGGGGACATAGACGCTAGTGTTACTTTATTTTTATTGCACAAAAAGATGAGAGCCCGATTGTGAAGTGCAAACTGCATCCTGGATAGAAACAATTGCATTATGCTGCTAACGCAACTTCAATTCTTTGTAAGCATCTGCACCGACAGCTAGCCAAGAACCCAGAGTGATGTTGAAGCCGAGTGAATCCTTTAACATTAGTAGTAACAGTTAGCAGTTTAACAATTACTGTTATAGAAAAAGGGAGCACACACGTGTACAAAGACTATTGCTTAAGACAATCAAAAAAAGTCTAACCTCCACTAATACTAATTGCAGTTATTTAGGGAACAATTAAGAAAAAAAAATATTCTGATGGAATAAAGCATGATTGATCTGTCTAAATAGTTTGTGTGTGTTTACCTGTCATCATAAGGAATTTCCCATATTCTTCCACAAAAAGATACTCTGCTCTATATTTAGTTTGTTGGGATTTGGTCGCTCCAGCTTTGGTGGGATTGCGCTGATAAACTGTAATTAAATGATTTCCTATACTTCAGTTAGCGGTTCTAATATTGTGGCTAACTTGCATACATCACATGTGCTGTGCTGTATATAAAAGTTTTATGGTCACTTCGGATATCTATCGGTGTTCACACTGTACATTCAGTAACTGCATGACATAGATGGTAGAAAATCTCAGTTGAAATTGAAAAAAAAATCCAGCTTATTCCAGATACTTTAAAAAAAATACAAAATAATTTTTGTAACCAATCCTACAAACAAACACTGTGTTTGCAGGGATTGATGTTGTTCTATTTCCTAAATGTTTATAGCTTCTGGGAAGAGTTCAGGGTCCATGAGTTCACTGAGAATTGGAACTGCAGCAGCTGTTCAAATTTCCATGCAGATGATCTGAGAAATGAAGTTTGTTGCTGAACTCTTGCACCACACTTCATATGTCCTCTGAAATAACGTTACAGAGCATAATTACAACCCTCCTGGTTTTGAGAGACATAAATGTTTATTCAGGTTTGGTATTTGACAATTTGTGGCTTCCGTAATCAGGCCGTTGACTGCCTGGACGCTAAGTAGGACATGAGTCAACATATGTAATTGAATTACAGAGTGGGCTGGACTGGCGGTTGCTGCTCAGACTGTATAGCCTGACAGAAATTTAATGTTTCGGTAGCAGACGGGCAGCATCAAAGTAGATTACTTCCTCACGGGAGATGTTTAGCTAACCTGATTACACCAGCTAAGCCAGGAGCTTGCAGGATGCTTTTGATAGAAATATCAAGTTGTTGTTATGTTTGAGCTAATTCCCTTATACTGACTGATGGGTTTCTTATGCGCCGTCACTGATCCGAGGCCTAATTTTGACGTTAAAGTGAACCACATGCAAATACAGTAGCAAAGTGAAAGCTGAGGTGACTTCTGTAGCGGCCTGTTCAACATTCTCTAAAGCTGGCTGCTTAACTTTGTATCCTGCCATCATATCATATTAAGATTAAAAAGAAGATATGACTGGGTTCTTTTGAAGATATTCTCCGAATTTTCTTTATGCCAGCACACTCATCTGCTTATGTTATTTATCTTAAGGTTTTTGCCTTGTGGCTGTCAGCTGCTTTGGTCAAATGAAAGATCCATTTGCATGAATTTGTCAGACATGGTTAAACTGCAGTATGTATTAATATTTTAACCAAAACAAGTGAGCTAGTCTTCTCAAGTGTCAGTCTCAAGTCATCATAAATGGGGACAGTTGTGTCAGGAAGAGCATTGGGCTCTAATATGCAGATTAATCTGATGTGGTGGCGCCGTAAGGGGGAAAAAAAGGGCAGCAGAAATTAATTACATACTTTTTTTATCCAAAACCAACACATACATGTGCCTAGTTTTAATAAATCTGACCATTTTTCATCTATCCATCCATTGATCCATCCGTCCAGTTTAAAGCAAGAAAGTCCTGGGTTTGAATCCAACATCTGGGGTACGCCACCTAGGGTTTTTCCAATGCTTACAATGGGCCAACTGGAATATTAAAGGCAATGAGTATATATTACCTTATATGAGATAAATCTATCCCTCTTCCAATATTGGAATTTTTAGTCAATGATATGTGAAATGTTAATTATGCTTGAGTAAAGTAAACCATAAATAACAAAACTGGTTAGGCATAATTGATTTGAAAGGTGATGATTATTCCATATGGCTTATCCAGATTTTTTTTTCCAATTTAATGAACTCTGTGGTAAGGTCTACATGGATTAAGTAGATTTTTTCTGAATGTACTGAATCCAAAGAGAAACAATCAAGACAAAGCTGAATCAAACAATTGATCAGACTTGGAAAAATATTGGCATTCCAAAAAATAAAAATCTTCAGGATCTCCTTTAGCTCCCTCAGTCAAACAGCAAATTGTGTCTTTGTGCTCAACATTTGTACTATGGTGACATTAAAGGAAAGAAATAGACAAGACACAACACATGAATACAGGTCGCTCTTCGTCATATCTTAATGAAATCCAGCTATACTGTTTAGTAAGCAGTTCTCTCCTGAATGTTTTCCAACATAAAGTAGAGCCTTATAAACTATTTGAGGGCCAATGCTCTGCTTGGGGAAATCACCACATGCGCGGGGCAAGTTAAGCCATGCAGGGATCTAACCACCAGTTCTACTAGTTCATTAATGCAAAAATCTGGCATCTGCACTTTTGTGATCATAATTAGACATAAAATGGTGAGCGCTTATGGAGTGTTTAATTTTTTTTTCTGATGCCTTGTAGATAGCTGCATGCAAAATAAGTCTGGGAGAAAGATAAAATAAAAGTGAAATGAAATTATACTTGGCGCTGTTGTTAGCCAAACATTTAGCTCAGGCAGGCAGATGTCAGAAAAGTGAAATCCCCTCAATAAGATTACTTCAGACGTTCAAAGGCTGTTTCCTTCACTCTTAAAAAAGCTCAGTGCAACTACAGTGCCTACTCTCATAAAATCTATCAACATATTGTAAAGTCAAAGCCCGGTCATAAAGATCAAACGCAGGCATCAGTGAGAAGATGAAGGGCTGCTGTAATCCAAAGCAGCCATTCACGCACTGCGTCGTGTCTCCCTTGAAGGGTACAGAAACGGGATGTGACCTGGATGAACTGACACAAAAAGCGCAATCGAGTTTGAACATGAGTTAAATTAAAAATTAGGACAGATAATGGAATGTTAATCATCATCTTTTCATTCACCGACACTTGATTGCAGTCCTTAGGGTCAGTCGTGTCTCATCCTTGCTAAAATGTAGAGAAACCAGGTTGAAGAGGGAAGTAGAATAGTACTTTTTTTTTAAAACAAGCAAATCATTGCTTTCGGTTGCAGGCAACAGGGGCTGGAGTTGAATAGGCTTTTAAAAAGCGAGCTACAAAAAGGTTATTGTATGCCTCGGGGAAGCCAGAGCCAGCAAAACAACACTGCCTTCTTTTCTAATAACAAGTGTGTGAAACGGCCAAACATTAATGCTGACAGCCGATCTATTGCATGTCTGTAGTTGTTTAACTTGCTTCTGGGTTTTAAATTGTCGTCCCGGTTTTCTGCTAGTTTTCCCAGTAACTCCTTGTTGCTGAGTCTAATGTGAGGGCCTGCTGTTTCCTCGCATGCTCACTTCATCCCATTTTCCATCTCCCTTATTTGCTCGTCAAGAAGAAATATCAGGAAGAGGAAATAAACGGGTAGTGAGAAATGAGATGTCATTTTCACCAGCATTTGCCAAATAAACCAAAATGTCTCGTTGTGGGGTGAAGGACTGTAAACTGCAGTGTACCTCACCGATGAAGTGTGCAGGAGGTTTTTTCAATATTTTCATACCAGATTTAGTCAGATGGGGAAAGCGTGGGTTAATGATATATGCTGGAGTTTAAGAAAATTTATATTTATATTGCATGTGTGGTTTTCATCGTGCTAAATAACTATAGGAAATTTACCTAAGATAGAGTGACCAGCTGTCCTCTTTTTTGCAATTGTTGACTTGTAAAAGCCTATATGACATTTTTTATTTTGCCATTCATTATCCGCACATAGAAGGCATAATTCAAATATGTTAAAATTTTCTTTAAGCAAACAGTATTATTAAAGTTCTTCATGACTGGGCCAAGTGTTCTCTTTTTTTTAAATGAAAATATGGTCAGCCTACCTAAGAGCTAAACTTTATCACATAACATCAGTGGCAGACCTCAGTAATGCACCTTTTTGTTAGTCTTTTCATGAAACAAAAGAAGCTACCACCACTCCACTTACCTCTTGCTCTTCACTCATACTCTTAGGTTGCGCCTTATGCTGGAAACCAACTACATATCCTTATTTTGTCTTTTTAACCTATAAGAGAAAAAAAATTGCCACTTGGGGGTCATAAAAATCAAAACTGTGAACAAAACTTGGCAAACAGTAGCTTATTCATGCATCTAGTTGTTATGGAGCAATATATTGGCTCAGTTTTAGTTACGTTTCTGGCAAACTGGTGAATGCAAGTCTAACATCCACACTCTTTTAACTCTGTTTTTGCCCTCTATCAACTAGATCTTTAGCTGCTAAGATAGAACCACTTTGTCGGTACTTGACTGATGCAGATCTGATTTAGTGCTTCTTGAGGACCAATCTAATAACAGAAGTTTGGATAAGTTCTGTGGGAAGAAAACCATAGCAGACAGAATCTAATGACTGCATCTCAGGATGAAATCTGTGAATGTCATGCAGTAGCCATTGACGTCAAAGGCTGCAACCTAATTTCAAGCTGGTGCCAGGTTTTTGGGAAAGGCACCAATCTTTCTGGTGGAAATGCATGGGGGTGGTTGAAGCTCGGGTAATACTAGAAAAACAGTAGCTGGTGCCTGTGACACAATCAAAATTCATATTAATTGCTTACGTTCAGACTCCAACCAGAACCTAAATTATGTGAAACGGCAACTCTAAATGTTGTTGCTGTGGGAAAATGATTTAACTAGATTTAGGTGCTTGGCAACCTTGCTTTTGCTTTCTTTTGTATCCATCACAGTACGAGTGAATGCGAATGCTAGATGGAAAGCACCTATATATATGTATGAAGGGGTGTGAACAGATGAGTGAGGCAAGTTGTATAGAGTACTTTGAGTGGTCCGGTAGAGTAGAAAAGGGTTATATAAGAGCCAGTCCATTTACCCTTTACTTATATATAACTTGAAAATTGCCATCGCAAATACTTGCAATTGGTTGCAGAATGAAAAAAATGTCATACAATCACCAAACAACCATGATTTTTTCCTAGTTGCAAGGAGGTTGCCATCCTATTTTTACTCTAGTGGGACCCAGCCATTAGGCACGGATAAGTATATGTTTACAGCGATATGAGTTATGTAAAAATGAATAAAAATAATGAACCTATTCTAAATTCTACATCTGTATTTGAATTCTG
Organism: Diplotaxodon limnothrissa; assembly: GCF_057381915.1. Taxonomy (NCBI): domain Eukaryota; kingdom Metazoa; phylum Chordata; class Actinopteri; order Cichliformes; family Cichlidae; genus Diplotaxodon; species Diplotaxodon limnothrissa. Next base: position 8,578,937 of record NC_140597.1, on the reverse strand, counting down.
CTATAGGAATAGTAACTTTGGGCTACTACTTGGACTTCCTCTTCATATCATTAGTGTTAGACAGATGAAACATTATTGGGGTTTACATAAGCTTTTTATATAGTGTTACCTCTAGTGGATTTTAGCTTTTTACAGTGGCTTGCAAAAGTATTCGGCCCCCTTGAACTTTTCCACATTTTGTCACATTACAGCCACAAACACGAATCAATTTTATTTGAATTCCACATGAAAGACCAACACAAAGTGGTGTACACGTGAGAAGTGGAATGAAAATCATACATGATTCCAAACATTTGGCACAACTGTAAACCTACCAAGACAAGACTGCCCACCTAAACTCACAGGCCGAACAAGGAGAGCGCTGATCAGAAATGTAGCCAAGAGGCCCGTGGTGACTCTGGACGAGCTGCAGAGATCTACAGCTCAGGTGGGGGAATCTGTCCATAGGACAACTATTAGTCATGCACTGCACAAAGTTGGCCTTTATGGAAGAGTGGCAAGAAGAAAGCAATTGTTAACAGAAAACCATAAGAAGTCCTGTTTGTACTTTGCCACAAGCCACGTGGGGAACACAGCAAACATGTGGAAGAAGGTGCTCTGGTCAGATGAGACCAAAATGGAACTTTTTGGCCAAAATGCAAAACACTATGTGTGGCAGAAAACTAACACTGCACATCACTCTGAACACACCATCCCCACTGTCAAATATGGTGGTGGCAGCATCATGCTCTGGGGGTGCTTCTCTTCAGCAGGGAAGCTGGTCAGAGTTGATGGGAAGATGGATGGAGCCAAATACAGGGCAATCTTGGAAGAAAACCTTTTGGAGTCTGCAAAAGACTTGAGACTGGGGCAGAGGTTCACCTTCCAGCAGGACAACGACCCTAAACATAAAGCCAGGGCAACAATGGAACGGTTTAAAACAAAACATATCCATGTGTTAGAATGGCCCAGTCAAATTCCAGATCTGGCTGTAATGTGACAAAATGTGGAAAAGTTCAAGGGGGCCGAATACTTTTGCAAGCCACTGTATATGTAGATTTTAAATTTAGCATCTGTACACCATCACTCTTAAAGTTTTTGCATATTAGTGTAACTTTGGACCTCGTAATGAATTTTTCACTCAACAGCAGTTGGAATCCACTCCACATCTTTCATTTGTTAAATTTTTATTGAGTATGACCTCAACTGGCCAAGAAACTGCTTATTGGTCAATAGCCCAATTACATATGGGGCACTGAAAATGGGAGACTGTGTAAAAAATGGCTGCAATACCTAGACAGTTGATAGAGTACGTTTGTCTGACACCGTGAAATAAAGCTGAAAGTCTACACGCCAATCCTAACTGCCTGATTTAAAATGCACCATGGTAGCATACAGAGGCAAAAAATGTAACCAGTGTCCACAACCTCATGTCCCTAACTGTAAAATGAAAATGTCAACTGTCATTTTTTGGGCCTAATGTTTTTGTATTGGTTTGTATTTGACCACACCACAAACAAACAGGACAATGTCACTTCATTCCTTTCTCATTTAGAGATCCGCACTGCTTTAAACTATAATTACCATAATGCAAGATTGCTAGTATATGTACAATGATGCTTTTACACAATTATAGACAAATGTCCAGGATAGCACTATAAGAGTCTTTTTGCATTCTGTTTTTGATTCTTAGTAAAAACAGCAACATACAGACGTTCAGGTGACAATTAAAATCTGCCACAAATCTACACAGCCGATACCTCTCAGCCAAATAAAGCAAGACCACTTAAAGACAATAAATATTGCAGGGAATATCTGCCATTCTACATGCAATACCACAGCTGACCTACAGGGGTCAATGCTGCATCATTAAAAAGTCTTTGATCAGTACCCCCGAGCTCCAGTGAGACAGTGCAAGTTTTTAACCCCCACCCCCATCAAGAAATAAGCAGGGAAACTAAAAACTGTTTATTCCTCAGGACACAGGCCTGTTTATAGCCGAGTTATGTTAATGGTAATATGGAAAAACCAGAATATTTTTATGGGAGTCCAGAGGGGAATTGGCCAGTTCTCTGCCTTTTCATCTCACAAACCGCAAATAGGAATGCCAAAATAACACAGCACTGGCACAGAAGCCATAAATTTCATTCATTAATTGCTTCGGTTATTTGTAAGACAACAAAGGGATTGCATGTGTGTGTATAATGCAAAAATGGCAAGATAATCAGACATTTATATGCTTAATGAACTATCACGTAATTTTTGCACTAGAGGGGTCACTGATATTTGACTGGTTTTGAGAAAATGCTGAAACCAACACAAAGCTATGAGAAGTACCAATTCAAATGCATTTTAGTTGACTTCTGTAGTCTGTAGCTAAAATCTGTGTGATTTATTTAAAACTTCAAATACCTTGCCACTTTGGCTGTGCCTGTTATTATGCAGTATTTCCAGGGAGCAGATGGAGGTTACACAAAGCAACCAATTTAAATTAACTGAAGTCATTTAAATAACAATCTGACCTTTGATAGGTTCAGATGGGGATCATGCAGTGAGGTGGCTTTCCTATACAAACACTGCAAATTGCTTTGCTGTGCAGATGATCCTGAGTGGAGATAAGAAAAATGAAGACGACTGCTTCTGGATTCCTTTGAAACTGATATGAAACTGTACTCTGACTGAGGCTGCAGAGGAGTGAGGCGGACAGTGACAAATCACAGCGAGTGGAGTGTGCTGCTGTTCATTAGACCCCTTATTCCATTTCACACTAGCACTGGGCCCTGTTTTTTTGGACGTCCTTTAGAAGTGCTGGGTTAGAGATTTTGCATTTGCCCTGAACATGGTTGAAGGACAACTTTAAACATGACAAAGATTTAAATGTGCTGCTCCCTTTTTTTGGTTAAGAGTTTAAGATCTGTCCGTGTGCTTCACTTAATATTATTAAAGTGTGAAGGATTAACGATGATGCTGTATAGGATAGCTGGCACTTAAAGCACATCATTGGCAGAGTCTTACAGGTTGACTTATCCAACATACTTTACTAGGATATTAAAAAGAAGCTCCTGTCACTGGTTATGAAACACTGTTCAATGGAAAGCTACACCTCCTGGATGGGAAAACTAGCTAATGCTACTCTGCAAACAAGACCTAACCAAGATACTGACATAACTACTCAGGACTGTGGTAAATGTTGGGTGTGAAGACAGTTGATTTAATGTTTTCTGTGTGGTTTTTTTTTATATCAATGTAGATGACCCCGAATCCTCCCTCAGTTATGCTGCAATAGGTCTAGGCTGCTGGGGGATTCCCATGATGCATTGAGTATTTCGTCTTCAGTCAGTTTTCTCACTCACTATGTGTTAATAGACCTCTCTGCACTGAATCATACTTGTTATTAATCTCTGGCTTTCTTCCACAGCATGTCTTTTATTCTGTCTTCCGTGTCTCACACCAACCGGTCGCAGCAGATGGCCGCCGCTCCCTGAGCCGGGTTCTGCCGGAGGCTTCTTCCTGTTAAAAGGGAGTTTTTCCTTCCAACTGTCGCCAAAGCTATATAGATAAAATTGAATTGAACTGAATGTTGCATAAGCTATAGCTTCAACCTACACCCTTTCAGTTTGTCATTTGTCTTCTTTTTTATCATTTAATTTCTTGTAATATAAATGAACTGAACAAAGATACAGATAAAGGATAAAATTGTCATGTATACATTTAGCAAACTATGTTTTTTCCTCCATCAAAACTCTCCACTGGTATCTGTAAAACCAAACCCTGCTTTGTTTTTACTTAAAAGAAAATCATTTAAGTAGACATTTCTAATTTCTGCAGAAACAGTTTTTTCCCAGTTTGAAAGTTCCAGGATTAAAATCCTCAAATCTACAATAATGTGAAGTAATAATTAGTATCTATTTGTGCTTCTTGCTAAGATTTGAGATTTTCAATCTATAACTGCTATAAAGCTTTTTTTTTAAAAACATCTTATAGATGTTTATATGTAGAGTGTAGCTTTTCTGGTTTTCTGATGCCAACACAGTCTCATCGTTATGAGAAGTAACATTTTAATTCTTGTGTAGAAGTTTGGTCATGTTAGTGAGCAGAAGTGCTTCTTCATAGACCTGTTAAAACAGCATAAAATCTGAACATATCTTCCACGTTGAAAAAAATTTAATGAAATGTAAAATATCATAAATGTTGGTTTCAAAATCTCATTGACTAACAAAAAATGAAGATTTATGTCTATGTACACATAATTTTAAGTCACTATTTCATGAAAAGTTCAGCATAGGGTAACACTGAGCCACACGGTAAACATAGTAATCTGTTTGCCACATCAGAACATCCCATGTCCACTATTCTCATTTATCACCTCACCGTGTGTTCATCCTGTCTGAATTACCAAATATAAATACTGCCACGTTTTCCACTTCTTGCTGTTTTTAATCTTTCTTCTAATTTTCTGAGGTTTTAAAGATATACCTCACATTACAAGAAATAGCTCCCTTGTCACAATTCAAAACCTGAAATGATGGTACTATGTATGTCCTCAGCAGAGTGCCGTTTTCTAAAGCCATGGAAATATGTTAGTTGCAGGAAACCATACTTAGAAAGGTTTATGGTGTGGGCTTAATGAATGGCACAGTTGTTCACAGACTGGTGGCATCTTGGGTTAAGCACTAGTTGATAATCCTTCCAAATGTTCAGGTAATTCACTTGAGTCTGGCCCGACTGCTTTGTCAGCTGAGCTCATATTTGAATTATCCCTGCTGCTCAGCAAGAATCAATGACTAGTATGTGAGCTAGATTTCAGATTACACTGTTGCACTGGGCTTACATACTAAAAGGAGTTTTATTATGAAAGTATCCAGACTGTAAGACACAAAAGCAATTTCGCTAATTAGATTTTAACACTAGACTTGATGACTCGATTGCATCATAGAAGCTTACATGAGGATTACAGCTAAACCTTTTCCTACTGTTACATCATCAAAGACTAATTGTTACACGAGAATGTGCTGTCAGTAGTGATACTGTGCATGAGTTTAAGTCGTGTTTGGATTTTACTTTCATAATTCTGATTTGTGTTTTTAACCTTTGAAGAATAGGATCAGTACACAGAACTTAATCGTCTTTGAATGGAAAAGAAAACTGCCCGACAGCATATAAAATAATGAACATTACCTCAGTCAATGTTACAATTTTGTCTACATGTGAATAAAAATCATAATAAAACATGTTGCTGCTGGAGTTGATTACGAAGATGTTGTGGTCCATTAAAAGAAAATAATGAGGGAAAAGGATTAAATCCATAAACCAGAGGGGAACATGTTAGTTAGTAACACAGACTGTATGGATGTGGCCACTCTTTGCTTTATAGACTCATTTTGAGGCCTCAAATTTGCAAATTACCTTCTTGTTGTTTTAGCCTTTTTTAAACCAAATGCAATGACCAAGTGGGAGATCTGACTGAGAAACTGAGGACAGTGAACGCTATGATATCCCAATAGCAACAAATTACTCTTATAAAATGAGCATCATGCTGTATTAAAGACTGAAATAGCAATTGTTTTCTGAAGTCACAGATCCAGACCTTTATATGCTGCGACTTTAGTTATTTCATTATTTTTTACAACTCCTGCTTGTCATGAAAGAAAGCAAAAATGCAGGTTTAAAAATGTATTCACTGGCTTTACTTCCTAGATAATCAGATTAAGATTATCCTCTGTAACTTGGATCCATGTGTTTCTTTTCACCTGAAGACTCTAATTTCAATATGCCGAGCATAATGTCTGGATGAGCAACAAACTTCAAAAGGGGGACGTGTCGCTTGCCTCACTTTGTCTGTTTAATTAGAAAAAAAAGGTAACTGATGTGCACACTTACAATTGCATGCACACATTATGTCTACAAAACAGAGGGTATAAACTAAGATGCACAGCAGGAAACACAATGAAGGGAATTTACATTTAAAAGAGTGCTGCAAGAGAAAAGCTCATATATAATTAATACATTTTCACACTGGGTCACCAAAAAGAATACACAAAAAAAAAATCAAGGATAAAAAAACCTTCTTTAAACTATGTCAGGAACTGGCATGCATCATTACAACAATTGTTGTGGTTATGAAGAAATTAAAAAAGTTCAAACAATACATCTTAGCATGTCTTAGCACCGTATTCAAAGTGCACAAGCAGAATAATGAATTCACCACACATGGGGACAGATGAAGTTGCAACCCTGTGAGTCTGGAATTTCTCAACATGTCCATTTGTTTTGCAATTTTCCACTGAGATCATTCACAACCTGATAAACGACCTCTTTTTTAGCTCCAAAGAAATGTGTGGGGTATTTCCCAAGCTCTGGCTCGCAACTGCTTAGGAATTAAAGCCATTTTTATATAGAGGCCCCATTTTCAGAGGCTCAAAGGTAAATAGACAACTGACTAACAAGTAGTTTCTGTTAGGTATTTTAGCACTACGGTTAGCATTTACAGGATATTGTTTTATAGTGACATTATACAGGAAAACTCTGTCATTCAATAAGGCCCCTTTGTTTTAGTTATTTTTCTCTTTGACCCAAGAATTGATGTGTGAGAATCACAGGCTGGTACAAGGTTGAAATACCACAGAGATCACTCCCTCAGCTACATTAGTTTCTTAATCTTTTAGACGCCTGTTGAAGGCCAAATGGTTTGTTTCAGATTTCACTAATGTAAGAACTCTTTGTTTTGTGCCTTGAAAATATGTCGCTGAGATAATCACAATTGTAGCTGAACTGATAAACTACACAAAGGATGCTTCTTCACCCAAGGGCAGGAAGACGCTGCCTTATCTTGGTCTGTACTGGTTTAAACTGATAATCTGCTGTCTCATGAATTTTACCCTCTATATAAACTGTTATACTTGTGAATAAAGTTGAGTCAATTTGGGAAGACAATCTGAAGCAGTCTCTGTTTTCTTGTTCTCCCAAGCTGCTCCCGAGCTCGTACTAACACGCTGAATGGCATGCTTGAATATTACTTGAGAATATATTTGACTGTGTTACAGACTAAGGGACATTCTCTGCTGATAGGTGAAGGTACATTCTCTGCTGATAGACGTCCACGCCTCGAAGGAAGTCGATCCACGGATTAGGCCCTGGAAACCGTTTCCTTCAGTTTCAAATGTGTGGAACTAATTGTCACTGGAAAACTCAATATGATGTCCAAAGAGATGTTGCAAGTGGAGGAGGCCACCGTACTGTTAGGCTGAAAAACCAAAACAAACTCATCAAGATGAAGAAAAACTTTACAGCTGATAAAATCAACAATCTGGTGCATTTTGATTGGTAATGTCATAAATATCATAAAGTGGATGATCACAGATTGTTTCCTTGGTTATGAAAAACTCTTCACAACATCTAGACAAGTCAAGAAAACTCTTGAGGAGGTTTACAAATGTCATCAATGGAAATACAGAGGATTTACAAACCACTGGTTATACTCAAAAACTGGAAAGTCAGGGTTTGCCATAAAATATTTAAAAGAGCCTTAAAAACTGTTAATTTGTAACAAGGTAAAATTGTATCAAAATGATGGGAAGAGAAAAAGAGAAAACCATGATGATGAAGGAAAAAGCTCATGATCTGAAGCACATCGGTCATCTTTGGTCCAACAGTGTAGAAGCAGTGTTTATGGCACAGACGTGGAACCAGGCCAGTACTGCTGATGTGACTGCCAACAGAAGTAGCATGATTATTTCTGTGAAATACAGGATTATATAGAGACCCAGAAATAAACAGCAACTGAAGGTGGCTCCAAAAATTACCTAGCAGAACATTCCAGAGAAGAAACTGAGCTTTTGGTGATACTCATGGCTTCTCAACAGTCATTGACCACAAACGACTTTCATCCAACTATTAAAAACAATCCTTTCATTTAAAATGTCAGGTTGTCCAATTACTTTGTCTGTCTGACAATTGGTGACTTTATATAGAAAAATGACAACACAGATAACAGAAAACTTTTGTTAAACCCTCTGAATAAAACCTGTAACCTTCTTTAAAATGCTAAATCGTGAGACTTCACTTGTAAAGGTACACCAGTATACAGTGTTGGGGAGTAACGGAATACATGTACCGCCGTTATGTATTGTAACGTTCACAAGAACCAGACGGTTGGGGTCTCAGTTTGTCCGTTTATTCGGCACATAAGCCAGCGGGTTGTTAACTCAGGGGGAAGCGCTCTCGAACTACACCTCTCTTCAGCCTGGCACACACACAGAACAACCAGGTCCCCCCACCCCTTCCTGTACACCACCCTCACTCCTTCCTGCAGCCCAACCAAACATGAATCTTAAAGGAACAACAACAGTGTGCAGAGAAAACCAACATGTCACTGTCCAGTAACACTTAACCATCGTTACACTGCCCCCCCAGCAATAAGTTCCTCGTCCCCGAGGGAACGACACAGTCTCTGAGGCGGGGCGGTAGCCTACGTTCCCTCCTTGACCTCCTGAGCCCCTGAGGAGGACGCGGAGCTTCGGGGCTTTGGGGTGAAGAGTCCGAGGGGGGGGAACGCAGCCCCGGTCGGGGGCCCCTCTGAGCAGGGTCATGGACGCTCTGTACACATCCCTCTGGAAAGGAGGGGAGGGACTGTCCTCTGTAGGGGGCCATCCGGTCTCTGTGCAGCGCTACTATCCTCCCCCTAGGAGGCAACTGCACCCTGTAAACAACCTCCCCCACTCGCTCTAGGACGCTGCAAGGCCCCACCCAGCTGCTATCCAGTTTAGGACACCGTCCCTTCTTCCTCTTTGGGCTGTAGACCCACACCAGCTCCCCAGCACGGAAGTGCCTCCCTTTAGTGGTGATGTCGTAATTCCAGCTGCTCTCGGGCGTAGGAATGTGCAGAATCCAGCCGGTCCTGCAGCTTCCTTGCGTAGTCCCGGCCCGGTGGTGCCTCTGGCGCGTCCGGGGGTTTCCCAAAAGCCAACTCTGCAGGAGTTCTCAGCTCTCTCCCTAACATGAGCAGGGCAGGCGTACATTGGGTGGAGTCCTGCACTGCCGACCTGTAGGCCATGAGGGTAAGGGGAAGATGGTAATCCCAGTCCCGTTGGTGTTCTGAGGTAAGGATGGCTAGCTGCTGGGCCAGCGTCCTGTTAAACCTTTCCACCAGCCCATCGCTTTGGGGGTGAAGTGGGGTGGTGCGGGTTTTCTTAGTCCCAAGGCGTTCACACATGGCAGCAAATACCTTGGACTCAAAGTTACGCCCCTGGTCACTGTGGAGGGTCTCTGCTGTTCCAAAGCGGCTGAACATCCCCTCCACTAATACATCAGCGACCGTCTCAGCCTCCTGATCTGGGATGGCGTATGCTTCCGGCCACTTGGTAAAATAGTCCATGGCCACAAGAACATAGCGGTTTCCTCTGTCTGTGCGAGGAAATGGGCCCATGACGTCCACAGCTACTCGCTCCATTGGGGCTCCTGCTGGTTGCTGCTGAAGCTGAGCCCGGGACTGGTCTTGTGGCCCTTTGTGTGAGGAACATGCATCACAGCTGCGGCAAAAGTCCTCCACATCCCTCCGCTGTTGACCCCAGTAATAGCCCTGGCGGAGGCGGCGAAGAGTCTTGGAGACCCCAAAGTGGCCAGAGCCAGTGCTCCCATGGCAGGCTCCCAGCACAGCTGACCTCAGCGACCTTGGCACCACAACCTGCCACCTCTCCTCCCCCGTGGCAGGATCCTTCCAGGCACGCTCCAACACCCCCTCCTTCAGCCTGAGAGCTGCAAACTTGGCCCACAGCCCCCTGGTACAGATGGAAAACCCAGTGACCTCATCCCAAAGGGGTTGCTCCCCCTTCTCCAGCCACTGCAGGACCGGCAGTAGGTCTGTGTCTTGTTCCTGCCGTGCCCTCCACTCCGCTGCATCCACCACCAGAAGAACCCTGCAGGCGAGCTGTGCTGCTCCGTCTATTGTCGTGAGTTCCCGCTCTATTTCCTCTCGCTTCTCACAGTAACGGCAGCCAGCTGCAGCACATGGGCGGCGAGAGAGGGCGTCTGCGTTAGAATGGTGCGTCCCTGCTCTGTGCTCCACGGTGAAATTGAAGGCTTGGAGCTCCTCCAGCCAGCGAGCCACCTGTCCCTCTGGCTCCCTGAAAGACATCAGCCACTGAAGGGCAGCATGATCAGTTCTGACAACAAATGCTGTGCCGCACAGGTAGTATTTAAAGTGTCTCACCCCCGCCACCACAGCCAACAGCTCTCGTCGTGTGACACAGTAGCGCCGCTCGCTCCTGTTCAGGACCCGGCTGAAGTACGCCACCACCTTCTCCCCTTCCGGTCCAACCTGCGACAACACCGCTCCCAGCCCCACATTACTTGCGTCAGTGTCCAGGACAAAAGGCAGGGCGGGGTCAGGGGGGGCAAGGACTGGGGACTCTGTCAGCGATCTGCGGAGGGTGTCGAACGCCTGCTGACAGTCCTGGGTCCAGATGAAGTCACGGTCCTTCTGCAGCAGGTGGAAGAGTGGTGCGGCTATGGAGGAAAAGCCCTTCACAAACCTCCTGTAATAAGACGCCAGTCCTAGGAAGCTTTTGAGCTGTTTCTGGTCTGCTGGTGTGGGCCACTCGGTAATGGTGTGAATTTTTTCCTCCAAAGTGCTGATGCCCTCACGACCCAGCTTGTGGCCCAGAAACTCCACCTCCCTCCTCATGAAGTGGCACTTGTCGGGATGCAGCTTCAGGCCTGCAGCCGCCACCCTCTCCAACACTTGTCTCAGGGCATCCAGGGCAGCATCAAAGGAGCTCCCGTGCACTAGAAGATCATCCAGGTAAACCAGACACCGTTGCCGTGGGACGCCAGCCAGCACACTGTCCATGAGCCTCTCGAAGGTCGCAGGAGCGTTGCAAAGGCCAAAACTCAGGACTTTGAACTGCCATAGTCCCCTGTTAGTGCAGAAGGCTGTCTTCGGTCTGGATTCCGGGGACAGTGGCACCTGCCAGTAGCCACTCCGCAGGTCCAGGGTGGAAAACCAGGAGGACCCGGCTACTAAGTCGAGGGACTCATCAATCCTGGGAAGGGGGTAAGAGTCTTTCTTCGTCACTTTGTTGAGTGGTCTGTAGTCCACACAGAAACGCATCCTAGGACTTTTTTTCTTAGGCACCATCACCACCGCGGAGGCCCACGGGCTATCAGATGGTTCTATGATGCCCGCCTTCATCATTTCACACAGCTCCCTGTCTGCAGCCTCCTGATGAGCCAGGGGCAGGCGGCGGGGGCGCACTTTAATAGGCTGGGCATCCCCGGTCTCAATGACGTGCTCTACCAAGTGTGTCAAGCCAACATCACTTTCTTTCAGGGCAAAAATGTCACTAAACTCTTTTAGTACCTGCCATAGACTCTCTTGCTGCTGTGGAGTCAGCCCCTCACAGTTCTTTGACCAGATACTCCTCACTGCTGAGAGCCTCTCCTCCTCCTCCTCCTCCTCCGCTCGCTGTTCTGCTGGCGGGTCTGCAGGGGTCTCTGCGGTGGAGGTGGACGCCGCGGCAGATGCTGTGCAGACCGGGGGAGGAATAAGCGGCACCTTCTTCCCATCAGGGAGTACGAGGAGGCCTTTGCCTAAGTCCAGTACACCACCAATGGCTCGTAAAAAATCCAGCCCAAGGATGCAGGCGTCCTGCACGTCAGCCACCCAGGCAGCATAAGACACACCGAGGTCCCCCACCTTGAACTGGAACACTCCCTTCCCTCTCATTGGGGCCAGATCACCGGTCACAGTCTTAAGTTGCACGTTAGTCGGTTGTACAGCAGCTCCGGTTGGGACAATATCGGGTCGGACCAGCGTTGCATTGGATCCCGTGTCCAGCAGGGCCGTACAGGACACCCCCGCAATCGTCACTGGAACATGGCAAAAGCCGCCAACCTGGGTCCAGCCCACAGTGATGGCCGCACCGGGTGGAGGTGGCGGTGGTGTGGGGATGTCGTTCTCCCAGGCCCGTGTACTCCCGCCTACACGGGCCCGTGGGCGTTTCCCTGAACCGCTGCAAGCTTGGGGCACTGCCTGATGAGGTGTCCGACTTGTCCACATCCCCAGCAGCTCTGAGGTCGGCGGTGTGGGCCAGCCCGAGGGGAAGGCGACTGCAGCGAAGCTGTCTGCACCAAACTGCACAGGCCCGCTGGCGTCTCCATCTGTTCCACAGGTGCTGACACAGCCCTCACCACGTGTGCGTCGTCAGCGCCCCCAGAGGATCCTGCAAGCATCTCCCTCTCCAACGCTAGCTCCAGGGCTGCACTGAGTGTGGCCGGCCGAGCAAGCTGAGTTTGCATGCGGAGCTCTTTAGGGCTCAGGGCCTGCAGGAACTGGTCCCGAGCTAACTCCGCCTGCACTGATGGTGGCATGCTGTCATACGCCCTCCGGCAAAGGCACTCGACTTCATGGGCCAAAATGCGGAGGGGCTCACCTGGCAATCTGCGTCTGTTGTGGAACTCCGACCTCAGCAGCACTGGTTGGTTATACTGCCCGAAGCGCCTCTGAAGTGCTCCGACCAGAGCATTATAATCTCCCCTCTGCTCCTCGGTCAGCAGCAGCAGGCATGCAGCTGCATCCTCACACAGGCACAAAGCCAATTGGAGCGCTTTATGTTCCTCAGACCAGCCAGCTGCAACAGCTAACAGCTCGAACTGTGCGATAAACACTTCCCATGGCGTCTTGCCGCTGAACTTAGGCGTTTTTATATTCGCTGCAGCTTGCTGGGCGCCGCCATGTTTGTTTACATCACGTGACGGCGCGCCAAGCGAGGTCGACTCCTTCCCGCCGGAATCGCGGCCGCTGTGCGAACAGTTCCCGAGCCTAGTCAAACCTGGAGAAAATCCAGCCTCGGCAGACAGCCGCAGCGCCGTTTCCCTCACTCCATGGGCGGGCGAGCGCGGACGAACCTCCCTCTCCTCCGTCTCCTTCTTAATCCTGCCCGGCAACATCCTCGTCTCGTAACGGCAAGCGTCGCCGGCAACAGGGTCTCGGGCGTTCTGGGGTTCTTTTTTCTTTCTTCACTTCTGACACCAATGTAACGTTCACAAGAACCAGACGGTTGGGGTCTCAGTTTGTCCGTTTATTCGGCACATAAGCCAGCGGGTTGTTAACTCAGGGGGAAGCGCTCTCGAACTACACCTCTCTTCAGCCTGGCACACACACAGAACAACCAGGTCCCCCCACCCCTTCCTGTACACCACCCTCACTCCTTCCTGCAGCCCAACCAAACATGAATCTTAAAGGAACAACAACAGTGTGCAGAGAAAACCAACATGTCACTGTCCAGTAACACTTAACCATCGTTACAGTATTCAAAATACAAAATATGAGTAACTGTATTCCGTTACAGTTACCGTTTAAAAAGGTGGTATTCAGAATACAGTTACTTTGTTGAAATAAATGGATTACACTGCGGTACTTTCCTGTTTCATTTTGTCGCGGGTCAGGACTGTTTGGGTTTTGTTTGACAGCTACGTTCTGTTGTTCCAGGCGGCAGCGTTATGGTTGCCATGGTTACAGGGCGACGCTCTCTCTCTCTGCGACTGTGTGTTTCCTGGGTGAGAGAGCGCCTTTTCGTTGTTGTTGTTGTGCTAAGCTAACAGGCAGAATGCTACAAGCATAGCCCTAAAGCAGGGGTGCCCAATCCCAGTCCTCGAGATCTACTATCCTGCAGCTTTTAGATGCATCCCTACTCCAACACAGCTGAATCAAATGGTTTGATTACCTCTTCAGCATGCCATCAAGTTTGGCAAAGGCCTGATAACAAGCCATTCAGTTGATTCAGGTGTGTCAGAAGAAGGATGCGTCTAAAAGCTGCAGGACGGTAGCTCTCGAGGACTGGGATTGGGCACCCCTGCCCTAAAGAATGTAGCATCATGGGCAGTGTAGTCCGTGCTGCAGGGAGAATGGACTGCCATACACGTTATGGGTCTGTGAGCGCGAGGAGGGAGAAAAAGGAGAGTGGAAAGGTACGAGCTGTCATCGAGGAAAAACGGGAGCTGGAAGCATGTAAATATAATAATAACCACTGCAGCCAAGAAGAGTGCCTGATGAGCCCAGTTGTAAGTAAGCTATTAAGACTCGACTGTACGCTGTGTTGGTGTTTTCCTCCGAAACAATAAGTTCCGTTGGAGCAGCCTTTCAACGCCTCTCTCTGTCTCTCGCAAGAAAAGTTGACCCACACAACAAAGTAAAGCTATTTTTCGGCTACCAGCCGACAGGGACCCCGCCATATTAGTCAGAGGTCCCTTTACTACAGTTCGGAGTCGCGAACCTTCAGTAATAGTAATAAATCACACAGCAATAGTACATTCACGTAGTTGTAAAAAGCATGATAATATATTAAGTAATCCAAAGTATTCAGAATACGTTACTGTCATTGAGTAACGTAACGGAATACGTTACAGAATACATTTTGGGGCATGCATTCTGTATTCTGTAATGGAATACATTTTAAAAGTAACCTTCCCAACACTGCCAGTATAGCATTGTGAGCTCTACATTCTGAATGGGGAAAGTGACCTTATTCAATTAATATCAACTACTAATGCCCATTCTGCGAATACCCATCACCTTGTATCTCTGTTTTGGTCACCACCACCAACCCCTAAGGAAACACTTGGTTCTTTAATAATTAAATGCTCCAATGTCTTCACAACTACACAGTGTACAATGAGATTTTAAGATGATATGATTTTCTGCTTTTTGCAGAAAACAGATGTTTCAGGAAAGCAGCTGAGAAACCCAAATTTAGTAGATCAGTGAAAATCTCAAAAATTAAATTAAAGAGGCTAAAACTGTGCAGATGGGTGTTAATGCAATAATGTTTGTTTACAGCTTTAAGGAGGCTGAAAACACTTCTTCACCATTACATACTTTACATGGTTAGAGAGTTGCTTTAGAAATTATGCACCCATTATCTATTTATTCAGATGTGAAGCATGGATCTCTGTATAGTAAGTGTGTTATCCTTTGTGGCCATGTGGGAGCTGTGTATCACACTCACATGAAAGCCCGAGGCTGTCCCAGGAGAAGTGTGTAAATCTCTTACTGTACATTCAGCCACCTTTTTATAATGACTTCTGCAGTTCTATTATTACCAAGGCATAGATTTCATGTTTGTCAAGGCAGAAAATAATAGCTCTGAAAGTGTTACATTCCTCTATGAAAAATGTGAAAAAGAAAAGCTCAGCTAAAATGTGCTGACTGTGGGCGAGTGCACACTGTACCTCCCACGAAGAAGAGGGGATACCGTGATTTGTATGCCTCCAACCACTGATCACATATCGTGAATGGTGTCGCGATGGGGTAAAAGGGAGCAGGGGTACAGATGGATCCCTGAGGCACCTCCATTAAGCAAAGTTTAACAAGGTAAGCATTTCTTGTGTTACACTGGTGTCAAATGCACTGCTGCCTGTAAAGTGCCTAGGGATACATTTTTCAAGTGTGAACACAAAAGGTACAATAAGACTTTGGCCTTCAGCCATATGGGAAAATAGTTGAATGAGAAGAAAATCTATTTATAACATCACATTTGCCATGCTCAGTAGAAACCAAAATAAACGTCTGTGTGTATGATAAGCTAAAAACAACTTTGGAAAGAAAGGTCTATTTAGCCAGCTTGAAAAGGAAATTGGGGACTCATTAGCCATCAGGAAGCTGGTCCTGAACATTGGCAAGCTCCCGCAGAGAGTTCCACTGAGGCTAGGAGATGTTCTGTAATTTCCAACCCGGAGCTAATCTGTACAGCATGCTGTGTGGTGAGATTGCGATTTCTACTTGGGGCGGATGGCGTGGTGGCGGTGGTGTTGGTGGTGCTGGGAGGGGGGGGATGATGGATTTGTTGCATTTGAACTCCCTCATGTCTTCCTTGTCACGTCTGTAATTAAATATGTGCTCCCTGGGAGACAGAGGGGTACCGAGTAATAAAAAGCAAGCTTTGTAAGAGTCCCTCTCCCTCTCTCTCTCTCTTTTGATGTTTTAGTTTGTGTTTGTTGGCATAGTGACAACCCCCAAGACATGCCTTACATGCAGTTTTAATGCTTTTAAAAGAAAATCTCAATATCAGCCAAGAACCATATCTGCTCATACCTCGCTATGAGCTTGAAGTCAGCAAAGAATGTGGTATAATGTTAATTAAATGGCTGTAATGCACATTTCCTTTCATATAGCCTAAGAGGAAAAAATAAATGGAGGTACTTTCTGTATTTACAGCAATTTTGAAAGACTACTGTATGTCCTAATTAAATTTTTTCCACTTTTTTTCTCTTGTGGTAAATATGAGGTTTGAAACTGCAGAGCAGAGAACGCTCAGGGGTCATTAAAGCATAGTACTGAAAAACAACAACAAAAACTGGCAGTCACACTCTGTCTGTTATATTTTATAGCCACTATTTAAATTTTCTTTGTTAGTCTGTTTTGTGATTCACCATTGGATTTGTTTTTGTCCAACTGGAAGTTCAAAGGGTTCAAAATTTTGGACTTTCAACTGTCAACGGATCAATTTTTATAAAGTTGGTATTTACTTAAATTTCCTGCTCTGAATAATCAAAAAAGGTATCAGTTTTAACTGGTGTTCTTGAAATCTTATTCTGGCAAGAACATTCGGATAGAAAGAAAATGTGAATCATATCCCCAGAACACAAGCTTGATTTATTGAAAGTTATTGATCTAACTCATGGATGTTTTTTTTAGGGAGGATAATTTGTTTTAAAGGGAAGGTGTAGAGCCAAAGATGTTGTGTGAGATGAGAGGTACATGGAAAAAAGAGAAGAAAAAAGCATAGGAAGTTAGTTGTTGTTTGGTCCACTTATCAGCACAATCAGCTGTTTCAACAGCAGCTGCAACCTGTAGTACATGGAGCAATCAAGGCAGGCTAACCCCCTTAGTGCATAATTGCTGCAATTTGTGTCAGAAGTCAGACTCATAATTTAGTATCAAAAATCTGAACACATGTATGTGATACTAGCCTAGTCTAACAGCTGTTTGTGAGGTCATTACAAAAATCAGTCTACTGTTTAGTGTGGACGCGTTATCACTGCCTTTTTCATGTCACTGAGCACGAGTTATTATTAAATGTAGTTCAATAGCAAGTATATATTTCATGTCAGGAACATGTGAAATATACCATGTGTATATCACCATGACAAAAGAAAAAAAAATCTTCATGCTTCAATCATTTTAGGACAAAAAGAGGTTGGATCAAAATTATCGCAACCATGTGCAATGAACTTACAATCTCATTGGACCAAATCTGCAACCACTCACGGTTGTTGTGGTCGTTCAAAATGGTGATAAAGACAGACTCTTTAATTTGGGAAGGAGTTGAGTTGCAGAGTCATTACAATGTGTTAGCAATCACAGCATGATCACAGAAAGGATTCCCTCTGCCACAAACCCTCTAACCTCTTTTTGGCCTTTTTAAAAGTGGAAAATATGAATTTTATGAAGAATAAAGAATAAAAAAATGAATGCCATTATTTGAAAATCTCATAAACTCATATTTTAGTCACAATGGAACATAGAAAATACATTACACGTTTAAATGGAGAAATCTGTTCTAAGTGTCATATCTCAGAAAAGCTGGAACTTTTCTTTGGAAAGTTGAAAAATGTTTGCCTTGTTTATCTCTGTGTAACATCCCCACTTCTTTTAATAACATTCCTGGCAACTGAGGAGAACAGCTGCTGGACTTTTGGGAGAGAAATGTTATCCCATTTTTGTCTGATGTAGGCTTCTAGCTGCTCAGCAGTCCTGGGTCTTTGTTGTGTTTTTCATTTTCATTTCACGATGTGTCAAATGTTTCCAGCTGGTGAAAGGTCTTGACTGCAGACCTCCAAAGCTATGCTGTTCTAATTGCTGCAGGATGCAATAGTATGCAGCTTAAAATATTCAAGACTTTTCCTCAAAAAGATGTCATCGGATAGGAGCATATGTTGGAAAAGGGTAATTAGACATAGTTTAAAACAAACAAACAAACAAAAAACTTTGTTGGATACCCCAAATAAATAAATGTTCTTGGGAAGAAAAATGCAGTTTTTGCAGGACTCACTCAAGATCCAATTTTGGGGGTTTGCTCAGTATCACGGGCATTTGCTTTTAATTAGAAAAGTAATTCAATACAAAAGAGTTGTTTCTTTTTTATGTAAATAGGTTCATTTTATGGGTCATTTTGCATTAAAAGTCCCTCGGATTACCATTGTCAGTTGCACTGTAGCCGTGTAAGTAATGTGTAATTTATTATAGAGCAGCACGTTGGTCATCGTGTGTTAGTACCTCAGCAAGTTTAATAGTTTCATAACACCCCATAATAAATCCCTTCAGACCAATCTGATTCCGTTGTTTGCACTCCTTATTTGTTTTCCCAGCATACAGAACTGGCTGTTAGAGCCGGAAGAGCTGATTTATTTATTTAAATAAGGCACTGCATGAAAAGTGCACACAGCTGCCTAAGCCTGAGTACATGAACCTTACTAAAACTGTAAGTTTGAAGATTTAGATGCAATGTTGAAGCTATTTAAATAAAGTTTTTAGAGGGCAACTCCAGTACAGATTAAGTGTGTATTAGAAAATAAACATTAATCAGTGGTTGACATTACATAGGCTGCTAATGTGTGCTGGCTAGCTGGTTAAAACCGTAGTTGTTTGTACAATGCAGCATTTGCTATTTGTTCCGCATCCAAATTTCCTCACCAATTCTTTTATTCAAAGTCTCAAGTCACAAGTTATGTTTTTAGGTCCATTCTTGCCTGTGTCTAGCTGAAAGACTATAATTTTTGTGACATGAGTCTAAAAGTCCAGGACTCAACTCTGCTTAATTACTGTATTCGTTCGCTACACTGAACACAGGAAGCTGCTCGCAATGGCTCCTGAACAGTTCAGATTACAAAAATAGCTTACTGTGATAAAATCTCAAAGTTACTTGAATGTTAACAGTTTGGTTGTTTGTCCGCAAATGCGTAACAATATGTGAAATAGTGTACCTGTGATGTGTTTCGACAACAAAAGCAAATTAAGTCCCAACAATGTGGGCCCTGCACTGCCCGCCAGCATATATTACTGGCCATAAATCCAGTTTTATCGCTCCTGCATTCTTGAGGATAAATGTCCTCTCTACAAAGTGATATTAGGTATCACTGTGCAAACACAAAAGCGATGATATTTCCTCTATCTCATGCATTGCTCATACAGAATCTTTGTGATCAGGGTTGAGGGGTCGTTTAGCGCTCAGCTTTTATCTCATATTTCAACAGAACAAGGAGCCAATTTGCCTCTGTGCTTCACTGATGTATTTAGTATGTATTTAGTATTTAGTATTTATTTATTTATTGTCATTGTCAAGAACAATGAAATTGCGTTTGGGGCTTCCATACAACCCAAAAAAAAAAGAAGAAAATAATAAATACCCCTTAAAACCCAAGTGTACATATTTAACCCAGTGTGACTCCAATGCAATAAGACAATCCTTAGCAATAATGTTCGTAGAAATTCAGACAAAGACCTGAGAAACATGACAAAATACAACAATGCAACCCATTCAATATTATTGTACTGTGAGATATGATATCAGATATGATAGTTATCTATTTAAGAAAGAGGGGGGGGGGGCAGGAGGGGGAAGAGAATAAAGATATGATGCACCAATGCAGACCAGTTCATTGCTATTAAGAAGTTGGATATGGTTATTGTCCGTGAGAGGGGGGCAGAGAGTTCAGGAGCCTCACAGCCTGTGGATACAGGCTGTTGGCCAGTCTGGATGTTCTGGCCTGTATAGACCTGTACCTTCTCCCTGAGGGCAGCAGATGGAAAAGGTGGCGCGCAGGGTGATGTTGGTCCCGCAGGATACTGTGCACCCTCCTCAGACAGCGAGTGGGGAAGATATTACTGATCTCTGGCAGACTTGTTCCAATAATTCTGCCAGCTTCTTTCACCACCCGCTGGAGTGCTTGCTGATCGGCCTTGGTGCAGCTGGGGAACCACACTAGAAATCCATACGTCAGAACGCTGCTGATGGCACAGTTGTAGAAGTTCAACATCAGAGATCTGGGAATGTGTGCGCTCCGCAGTCTCCTCAGGTAGTAGAGGCGCTGTTGGGCCTTCCGTACAACTGAGGTGATATGGTTGCCCCAGGACAGGTCCTCGGTCACAGTTACCCCCAAGAATTTAAAACTGCTCACCCTCTCCACCGCCTCACTGCCAATGAAGAGAGGCAGATGGTTGTTATGACCCCTCTTCCGGAAATCTACAATGATCTCCTTGGTCTTTTTGGTGTTTAAGACCAAGTTATTGTCGTGGCACCATGACTCTAGTTGTTGCACCTCTGTCCTATAGTTTGTCTCATCATTGTTGGATATAAGTCCGAGCACTGTAGTGTCATCTGCAAACTTAACAATGAGATTGGACGCGCAGGAGGAAATACAGTCATGGGTGAAGAGAGTGTATAGCAGAGGGCTCAGAACACACCCCTGAGGGGCACCGGTGTTGACCACAAGGGTGGAAGAGGTGTTCTTACCCACTCTGACACTCTGTCTACGGTTAGTGAGGAAGTCCACAATCCAGTTGCACAGAGAGGAGTTAAGTCCCAGTTGGTGGAGTTTGGGACGGAGTTTGTATGGCCGGATGGTATTAAAAGCCGAGCTGTAGTCTACAAAGAGGAGCCGTGCATAGGTGTTCCTGTGTTCCAAGTGCTTCAGTAATGTGTGCAGCACTGTGGCGATCGCATCCTCGGTTGACCGGTTCTCCCTGTATGCAAACTGGTGCGAGTCCAGGGATGGTGGAAAAGCAGCTCTGATGTGTTTAATGACCAGTCTCTCCAGGCATTTGGCGGGAATGGGGGTGAGTGCCACAGGTCTGAAATCGTTCAGACATGTGTTTTGGGATGGGAACGATGGTTGCTGCTTTGAAACAGGATGGTACCAGTGAACAGGACAACGAGGTGTTATATATAGAGGTGAAGACGTCCGCCAGGTCCGCAGCACAGTCTTTTAGCACCCGGCCCAGCACTCCATCCGGCCCGGCCGCCTTCCTGGTGTTAATGCTCCGGAACACACGCCTCAGCTCATGAGTGCTCAGGACCGGAGCAGGGTCGGTTGAGGGGAGAGGGGACAGGACAGGGTCTGTGTTCTCCCTGTCAAAACGGGCATAAAAGAGATTTAGATCCTCAGCCAGAGTAGAACTGTCGGCTGAGGGTGATGATGTTCTTCTTTTGTAGTCCGTGATAGCCCTGATGCCCTCCCAGACCTGCCTTGGGTTTGTGTTGTTCTCAAACCTGGCCTCGATACGCCTCCTGTGCTGCTGCTTGGCAGTCTTGATGCCTCTTCTCAGGTTGGCCCTGGCAGCACTGTATGCCTCCTGGTCCCCGGATTTGAAAGCGTTGTTCCTTGTTCGAATAAGTTGTTGAACTCCGTGTGTCATCCAGGGTGGATTATTAGGGAACACACGGAATCGTTTCCAAGTTGTTACATTGTCCACACAGAAACAGATGTAGTCCAAGACAGTGGAGGTGTAACTGTCCAATGCGACACGATTGTCAGTGTCCTGCACCTTGAATACATCCCAGTCTGTGCAGTGGAAACAGTCCTGAAGCATCGGAATAGCGTCCTGCGGCCATGTTCTCACGGTTTTGGTTGTAATCCCAGTGCTCTTGATCTTTTGTGTGTATATTGGGTGTAGCAGAAGGGAGAGATGGTCTGACAGACCCAGGTGGGGATAAGCCTGGGCTCTGTACGCATTCGCCATGTTGGTGTACACCTGGTCCAACGTTCTATCTCCTCTGGTAGCACACTTCACATTACGGTGGAAATTGTCAAGTACAGATTTCAGGTCCGCGTGGTTAAAATCCCCAGCCGCAATAAAGACACTGTCCGGGTGTGCTACCAGGCTGTTATTGATGCTGCTGCTCAATTGTGCTAACGCTAGCTTAGCATTAGCATCTGGTGGAATGTAAACAGCGCAGATGTAAACGGCAGAAAATTCCCGAGGGAGATAGAATGGACGGCACTTTAACACCAACAGTTCTACCTCTGTACTGCACAGTTTTTCCGTTACCGTGACGTTCGTGCACCAAAGGTTGTTAATATAGATGCACAGCCCCCCGCCAGTCTTCTTACCCGAGTCCGCAGACCTGTCGGCTCGATAGGCGGTGCGGCCTGCTAGATCGATAGCCGCATCGGGAATGGCGCTGTCCAGCCAGGTTTCAGTGAAAATCATGCACGAACAGTTATTAAAAGTCCGTCGAGTGGCGATCTGCAGTCGTATTTCATCCAGTTTGTAACGGATTGAACGGGCGTTGGAGAGGAATATGATCGGGAGTGGTGGTTTAAACGGACTAGTCTTTAGCCGTGCCCACAGGCCTCCCCGCTTGCCTCTCTTCTGCCTCCGCTCGCAACGTCTCCTCCTGCGGCTTGCTGTTGCGGGTAGCCCCGGGGGTTGCTTAACGATCTCCGGGGGGATGAGATACTCGGATGTTAGTTGAAGATCTCCACGGCTTAGTTGTAGTAGATCATCTCTGTTGTATTGAAGTAACCCCAGACTGTGTGAAATAATACACAGTACCACCAAAAGTGCAAAAGTGTAGGAGCTCCGGGCCGCTGCGTCTGTGCGCGCCGCCATCTTAAATCTTTGTAAGGTTTATTGTGATGCAGGTTTATTGTGATTGTCTCGTCAGCAGTTTCATATAATCATAATAATTATGTGACACTTTGCATCATGAAGTGCTTTCTAGAATATACATGTTCTACACTATTGAACACGTTGAAATAAATCTTCATTTTCACCAGACTAGAAAGTCAGAGCTGGATCTGATATTGCCATTTTGACAGCCTTTCCAAGATCTATTTCAGGTCTAACATGTTCATTCCTTCTGCATATAAATGACTGTACAGTTTGTACAAGGGAGTGGAATACATTCCTCCCACAAACTGCCCATGCCTATACCCTATCTCAGCAGCCATCAGACTAGATAATGCACACCGGTTCCACTCTGCTGCTGTAGAGATTGCAGTTTCAACAAAATAAAAAATAGTCGGGAAAAAATGCAGTGTTTGTCATATCTGCCCCGATGCTCACTGTGTGAGAGCGTGGCTCCTGTGTTTCTCTGTACACAGGTTGTTGAGCAAACTTGTTATGATGGACTTGGGTTTGTGTTGTCAACTCTGCAAATGATCTGTGACTGAGGCTGTCTGCCAGCCCCGATCATGCAGATACTGCCATAAAGTCATGTTTATCAGTTTTGTTTTATATTTTGTTTGTCCTCAGACTGGGAATATTCATAATTGTATTCAGGAATATGCAGTAAATCAGAGAAATTATACTATTCCTTTCCAAGAAGAATCTTGTGTTTTTCTCAGACATAGACATAGTAGCTTTAAGTTAGCATGAGCAGCCTAGCCATGGCAGTTTTACCAATAAGTAGTAAAAAATGTTCTCTGTCAAAAGTTTTCTTCCTCTACAACAAAAAGTGGTGGATGATGTTTGAGGTTTCAGTGTCACAGACCTGCCCTGAGTTGTTTTAACGCTCTAGAAGCCCGGGATGGCTGAGCACGCATTCTCTGTCCTGAGTTTTCCTTCTCTATAGCGAGACCATCACGCTCATTAGCCACATATATAAAAAGGAGCAGCTCTTGCTCTTTGTCCTTATGTCAACTTCCTAAGTGTGGTAAAGAGGGTATAAATTTGTTGACTTTTAACTGTATTTTACAGCTTTTCCTGCTGATAAAGATGCCCCCACACAGCCATTTATACTACCATTCATCCATTCGCTTCCGTTTATCCTTTTCAGGGTCGCGGGGGGCGCTGGAGCCTATCCCAGCTGTCATAGGGCGAGAGGCGGGGTACACCCTGGAAAGGTCGCCAGTCTGTCGCAGGGCCAACACACAGGGGCAGACAACCATTCGCACTCACATTCACACCTAGTGGCAATTTGGATTATCCAATTAACCTATCCCCACAAGTTGCATGTCTTTGGACGGTGGGAGGAAGCCGGAGTACCCGGAGGGAACCCACGCAAACACGGGGAGAACATGCAAACTCCACACAGAAAGATTTCTGTAACCTGACACGCTGAGTCTGCCACACCTGGGTTAAAAACACCTGTGTGCGATTGTGTTGGTTTTTACCAATGCCATGGACTGATATTCCAGTACAGAAGCTCAGGGACATACAAATATGTCTGTCCATGGCTCAAGGAAGCATTAGCCTAGCTTGATTTTCAGTAGCAACATTGTAGCTTCCAGAGAAAACCTGTGCAAGGATGAGAACAACATACACAATCCCGAGACAAATAATGTGTCTAGGTATTTACTCAGCAAACAATTCTGTCACTTCATATGCAATTTACTTTAAATTAATCCTTTATGTGCGCCCAAAATGCTACATTTGACCTTAGTTCCTATAGAGGAAGAAAGAAATTGGAGGAGCAACTTTTAAGAAGTATGGAAATTATACTGTAATAATATTAATAATAATAATGACTTAGGTTTGTGTAGCACCTTTCAAGAAACCCATGGATGCTTTACACAAGAGTAGCTAGACGTTAAAGAGGCTAGAGGTTGAGGGTTTTGTTGAAGAGGTGAGTTTTGAGAAGTTTCTTGAAGGACTCCAGTGATGGGGCATTGCGAGTTCCAGAGGTGCCACAAAGGTATTCCCCAAAGGTATTGAGGTTGGTGCAAGGGACAGAAAGGAGACCGAGGGCTAAGGGCTTTAGCAGACTGTGTGTATGTTTGCAGCAGGTCAGAGAGATACCGAGGTGCCAGGGCATTGAGGGATTTGTAAGTAAGAAGAAGGATCTTGTAAGTAATGAAAGCCTTGACCGGGAGCCAGTGGACACTTATGAGGGCGGGGGTGATATGTTCCAAGAACCTAGTGCCTGTTATAAGCCTGGCAGCTGAGTTCTGGACATACTGGAGCCTATCCAGGGCTTTAATGGAAATCCCAAATAGGACCTCATTGCAGTAGTCCAGCTGGGTCGTGACAAAAGCATGGATGAGGGTCTCTGCTACAGAGTCAGTGAGTGGTGGCTGAAGTCGAGAGATGATCTTTAGGTGGAACAAAAGCTGTTTTGGTAACAAATTTGACATGAGTAAGGAATGAAAGAGTGAAGTCCAACATGACACCCAGATTGCAAACCTCAGAGGAAGGTAAGATGAGGCAGCCTGTGTCAATCTTCTGTAGTAGGGTTTGGGGCCACAACCAAGAGCTCTTTTTTATTACTGTTAAGCTTGAGCAGGTTGGTTGACATCCATATTTTGATTTCATTCAGGCAGTTGACAAGTGACTGTGGGGGGAGCAAGGTGGAGGGTTCGGTACTGAGATAAAGTTGTTTATTATTAGCACAAGAATGGAAGCAAGGACCATGGCGACGGATGATCTGACTAAGGGGGAGCATTATGATGGTGACCGTGGGGAACACCATGGTTAACTGGAGCAGAGGTGGATTGGGAGTGTCCCATGGTGTCAAACTATGTTCTGTTGGAGTGGTATGACTGAAACCAGGAGAGTACTGTATCGGTGAGACCAAGATAGTTGGTTAGGCTGCAGAGAAACATGGTGTGAGAAATGGTGACGAAGGCTGCAGAGAGGTCCGGGGCGATGAGGATGCAGATGTGGCCAAAGTCAGCTACTTGACCATATATATTTTAAGAAGGACAAACTATGCTCAGGCCAGGAAAAGCTATCCAATTCCAGAAACAGACCATTGACTCTTTCCAAGCATCTACAAAGGTGACAAGCTAACACAAAGCCACCAGCAAAGAACCCAGAATGATGTTAAACTAAATGTATACTAACCCCAGCCAAGCAGCCAGACCAAGCCTTCAACAGATAACAGAAGCAGTCAGACTTCTGGCATATGAACCTCCATTTCTATCCGTGACTGTTTCTACAGTAGAATTGCCACGTTGATCTCTGTGAAGTGCTCTTTGGACTGGTTTTCAGCTTTGCGCTTGGCGATGCTGTCATACTTAAACATTGAAAGAAAAATTTTGTGGGATCGTGTCAGTGTGTGGGCAAGTAACCTAAGGTTTATATCTTTAACTGCTAATTATCTGACAGTGTATTTCAGCCCATGATGTAGAAGTGATATTTATGAATTATAGAGTAGTTCATTACTTTCTGCAGGATGCAATCAAGTGATGTAATACATGTCCTTTCTTTAAAAGTAGCAAGTAATGTATTTCTTTACTTTTTGTTTGCTCTTTTCTATGACACTGTCTGATGTTGAAGTGTGCTTTACTTTGTGTATGCTATCTCAAGGCCACAGAAATGAAATAAAAATACATTTGTTCTGTTGCTTTTATTCTTAAAAAGTGCCTGCGATTACATTATTCATAGAACTTCAGGTCTGTCTCTTAAAATGTTGTAATCATTAACACATTTCTAATCTAATAAAGCTTTAATATTCCCACTCAAACAAACAATTTTGAGTTTGACAGATTCAGTAGATTCAGGTTTTCCTTTTCTTTACAGTGTAAGAGAATGCTGTTATTCTTTGAGACCAATATCACTGCCAGATTATTCCTCCATTAGTAAAACCAGTTCAGAGCGCCTTTTAATGGACATACTTGGGGCACAAGCCAAAGTAGTCATTTACAGCACTTCTGTTCTGAGAAATGACTCACAATTAGCTCCATTGAGGTAACTGTCAGCGCACTAATCTCTGGCTTTTTTCCATATAATTAAAGGAGCTGCTTTCAGGGTGTTTACACAAAAACACGATCGGATTCTTGGGAACAGTGGCCTTGTTGATGAGTGGGAGATTTTTATTGGATCTCCCTGAGGCTTCTGCATGTGGGAAGACAGGTCACCTGCATCATTCAACCAAATCCCCCCACTCCACCTCCACCTCATCTCTCCCTCAGGATAATGCGGGTGGTGGACAGATGAGTGTTGACTAAGTGATGCTGACTTGTGAGTCCTCGCCTCCCTCAGCTTGTGTGTGACTAAAAATCCTCGGGTTGTGTTCTCGTGTAAGTGCATAACTAACTCAGAATGCAGTGTTTTCACATCGTGACAGTGGTATGTTTACTGAAGTAGCCTAAAGGATTCGCCTCCACTAAGAACACCCCAAAGGACTCTGTGTATATTACACTTATTACTGGCTATTTTCTTCGGTGATGTTTCTTCTGCAACAACATCGTAAGCCACTTTATGGCATTTGTTATCTTGTCTTCACACATCAAACTAGCAGCAGCTGAAAAAGAAGCAATTTGATAATTGGTCATAATCAGGTGTGTGGCTAAACTGGGCCACATGTTCCTCCTTCAAACACACCAACCACCTGAGATTCATTACTTCAGCATGGCTAAAAATTAAATAAAAGTCATGTTTTGAAATGGGCTAGTCAAAGTCTGGACCTGTTCCTGCTCGAAAATGACCTGCCCAAAATGAGTATGTCTCTGCAATTACAAACTCTATATAAACAACCTTGGGTTTAAAATAACACTAAAACTTTTGAGACTTCGTCAATATAAATATTACTGCAATAAATGTTACGAAAGATGCTACTTTTTCAAAGTATCCGAGGATGGAACATGGAAATAAGATTTTTTTCCTTGGCTAACTTTTTTTTTTTGTATTTCATAGCATATAACCCAATGAAATTTCTTAGGTATAGAGCAGCATAAAAGATTTAATTTTATTTACATGTCTAAAAATGCTTGTTTTTGAATAGTTGTTTTGAAAAACTACCCACATGGATGCATAATGGGTCTTGTTTTTGCACAGTGAAATCAATCTCTGTGACTTTAAATTCTAAAGGGGCATTAACTTCAGCTTCTATTGGCCGATTTGCATTAATCATTTGAGCCAATAGAATCACGGTAACATGACCACGTTAACATCAGTCCCACCGATCACAAATTAAAATACACATGGCCCAAAATGCACGCTTTCTTTCCAAGCTCCTTAGACTTACACATGCTCAGACAACCTCCAATGTGGCTGAATTAAAACAATTCTACACAGAAGAGTGGGCTAAAATGAATCCACAGCAATCTGAAACACTCATTGCCAGTTATCAAAAATGACTGATTGCAGATCCTGTGACCAAGGGTGGCACAACAAAAGTTACTGGGTTTATTTACTTTTTCACATTGTAGGCTTTCATTGTTTTTTTCATGATCATTTAAAATCTGTATTTTGTATTTTCTTAGCTTACCCATGACTAATGTTATTTCTTAATGATCTACAAAAAGTGTCCGTTACCTGCAAAAATGGCAAGCACCATCCTATTTCAACTTTTTGAATTGCAGTTATGCATCAGTCTGCTCTATGCAGCGTCCTTCACTTGGAAAGCCTCACTATGAAGAGATTTCTGAAGAAATTACGTGCATGGTTTGTTGGCTTTACAGATGATGGAGCCGCCTCACTCTTGTGTGAACACATCAACCCTCAGATGACCGTCACTCACTGCATCATTCACAGTTAGAACTTACAGTCCATCATTCAGTCCACAGCATTTTCTGCTTTTCATTCTGACATTATTTCACATTAAATATTGAAGTTAAATGGCACAGCTGAGAAAGTGGTGCTAAGCAGAATGGGGATTTAATTTTAACATGCTAAACTGTTTGTATTATTATAAATGATTAATTGTCCGAAGAGGAAAATGAGAGACTGGGAATATTATGCATGTTCTTTTTATTTTTCTTAACAAAATATTATTGTAAACGCTGTGTTTGTAGTTTATAAATGGCAGCAGTACAGGCTTTCAGGTCATGGCTTTTACCCTATTTGAATTCAAGCCTCAGCAAAAAGTTATTTTGGTGAGTCAGTAGTAACACCTGTGCTTTTCCAGCTATGACAAATGATTTAGAAAATGCTATTAATACCTGCTGACCTCAAACTTTGAAAACTCAGTGAGTTTTTCTATGTTTGCAATGATAGGAAAAGAGTGAAAAACTCTTTCAAAGGGGGAGGAAGTCCAACGAAGAGATAATGAAGGTGAAGTAAGGAAGGAACAAAGATCGATGGGAGGAATGGGAGGCTGAATAGTTAAATGTCGGATAAACTTACTGCCTTCAGAATCTGTCTTTGTGAGTGCGGCTGGCTGCTGATAGCTGGTGGGTATTTGGGAAGGGTTGAGACTGGGCCTGTACCTGTGACTCACTGGCCACAGGTGTCAGTCAAACTCGACCTGGCTGCCAGAGGAATGTGGTAAACAAGCCAGTGTGGTCCCAGAGACCCGAAGCAAGGAGCATCTAACAGAGCAGCAACGTGACCGCTGAATCAGACTCTCAGCTGCTCCCTGAAGTGCAGTGAACACCTGGAGGTGAAGGAAGACAGAAAAAACACCCCTATCTCTGCCTCTACTATGACTTTTTTTTAGGAGTTGTATGCCAGGTCTTTATGCCCAGAGGCGATGTGAGCCAAGGTTATTGTTCAGCCATCTAACAGTGCACTTTTCTTCCTTCTCGGGTTCCACTCGACTTCTTTCATTTGTCAAATGTGAGAGATTCCCCCCAAGTTCACAAACTAACAGATCTAAAACATACCTGCATTAAATACAAACTTCATCTTTCATTATTTTCATCAGTAGATTTCTAATAATTACTCAGGTACTTGGGTATTTGGACGATGGTACGTTTTTTCTTTTCTTTTTTTTTTTTTTTTACTTTTAACGAAAGTATTGTATTTTCTGTTTAAGAATGCTGTTTTATATGTTGCTCCACTTTTTCAGATACCAAATAAATGAAAAATGTAACTGTAACCGTCCAAGTACTCAGGGACCCTCATTCATCTTTCTTGATCTAAAGTAATATTTCAGAAAGCGTGCTCAAAAACCTTTTCGCTGTGTCATTTCTCATTATTACACATAATTTATGGATGTCTATGGTTTAAGAATTTCATGTTAATAGCACCTTTATAAATATATTTACTTAGAAAACGGTGTTCAATACTTATTTTACCCGCTGTAAATATTTGCATGAATATAAAAGTACGTAATCAGTAGACATGCATTAATTATTATTGATTAATTATTAATTACCTTTTGGGTTGAATCATTACTGAAAAAAGCTAACAACTTAGATTAAAGTCAGCAAAATCTGTTGGCTGCATGTTGCTCTGCTCAAGATATCCTCTAATCTTATATTTTGATTACGTTTCTGTGTGCAACGTACCATATGTCCCCATAACACGTACATATACACAGTGTTATGTATGCAAATGCTTGTGCTAATCTATTTTTCGTTTATTATATTTCCAGGATAATGTGTCTTATCTTATAATGGGCAAAAAATAAAAAATAAAAAATCCAGTAAATGTGTTTAAATCAGCACCTTAGCCTTAAATAATCTAAGACAGGAAGTGCTGACATCCACTGTGTGAAACTCTCATTAACTACTGCCACACCAGTTTCCCTTTTAGTTCTGCTTTTGGAATGACTGTTTTGAGCTGT
Organism: Diplotaxodon limnothrissa; assembly: GCF_057381915.1. Taxonomy (NCBI): domain Eukaryota; kingdom Metazoa; phylum Chordata; class Actinopteri; order Cichliformes; family Cichlidae; genus Diplotaxodon; species Diplotaxodon limnothrissa. The sequence continues at coordinate 8,548,569 of NC_140597.1, read as the reverse complement.
AGCAACTATTCTAGTACAGGAAATAATGGGGAACTTTGTGTACATAGTTTAGTTTATTATATTGTTTTTACACACTTTCATGTAAATTTTTAGAATATTAGCTGCATTTTTCAGTCATGTTTGTGACACCTTAGCACAGGAATTCAATAAATCCAGGCTTAAAGGGAAAGACAAAACACGGAGACCGCACATAACAATAAATGAAGTTATCTAAGAGTCAAAAGCTAAATGTGTAACCAGTTTAAATGTCATGTGTGTAACATTTAGATGTGTGGACGTGTGCTCTTTAAGTAAATTAAAAAATTAAGTTCAGTCAAAGTGACCTGAAAAGAGAGAGGCTGACTGTTGATGCCTATATTTGTGGGTGAGCAGTCAACCCAAACTTTATTCCAAATAAAAAACTCTGATATAAAAAGGCACAAAATGTGGATCTAGAGGCCAATGGACGATCACACCTCTCCTTGAGAGCGGAGACCCACCTCATAACCCAGAACATAAAGATACAAAGCAAATCATTTTTCAATCTGAACACAGTCCAATTTTTGTAATCAACATTCTCAACCCAATATTATTTATAAATATCACATTTACATTTACAACAAATATCCTTTGTATCATAAAATACACATCCCAGTACTTCCCTACTTCCCAGTCTCAATGATCCGGCAACGTTGGATCCTGTGGATGCATTTTTTAAACCTTTATTATACTCTGTTTTGGGCATGAACAGCTGGAGACCCATTGGCTGATGTTATACTTTGAAGTGTGTTTAAAGTTTGCCAGTTAGACCAGTATTTGGTGAGAGTTCTTTGCTGACAAGTCCAGTTGGACACAAAACAACAGGCAGGTCTGCATGGACCTTCCAGTCAGCAAATGATAACAAACTTTACATCACTAAGACACCGTCGGACCCCAGTGGACTATTTGGAAAGCATAATATAGGCTTCAAAAATACAAAAAGCAGAAATATTGGAATATAATAGATGTGCAACTGTAGCTAGGCATAACTTATATACAAGGGCCACGTGTCAATGTATCTGCCACTATGTTTTTCTTTCTCTTTCTCTTAATGAGACAACCCCCAAGTTAAAGGATTGGAAGAACAAAGCCCATCTCATTAACTTCTGACTCAGATATTGAAGTAACTGAAAAACAGTTAGAGGTGTTTGACTGGAGGGTACAGTGACTGCTGTCGACAACAGTTCTTTCGCCTTTTACTGGTTATGCTTTAAAGCACAATGATTGGTCCCTACTACGTACTATGTAGTCCATCAGGGTTCAGGACAAAAGTTACCCGATTGAAACGTCGAATAAAAGGAAGTCGAAATTAAGCAAGTTCACATGAGAAAAATCAAACATGTAAACTTGATTAAACCAAATCATACATGTGACACTACAGATGAGGCTACCCAAGGTTGACAGAGTTTATCTGCACACAGCTGCATAACACAAGAAAATATTACATAAAACAGATAAAGATGTTTTTCACAGTATTGATCACATCTAAATTCTTAGTGATGTCTTGACTTCAAAAAAGGCACAATCTTACAGTATCCTTGGCTGATCATTCATAAAAATCTTTATGCAAAGCTTTTGCACGATGTTTTACATGAGCCTTTAAGAAAGATAAGATGAAAGAAATTTTTCTATCTCTAAAAAAAGAATTCCGTGTAGGGAAAAAAGGCTGGGAAGAATCATAGGCGTATTTCACATCCCTTTTCTGTTTTATTACTTTCATTTCATTTTTTACAGCTTTTCCTGGAGCCAAGCACAACCACAACTATTTTAAAAATCAATTAATCATTTAAGTTATACTTTTAAAAATGTTTCTCTTTTCGTTGCTAAGGTTTAATCTAACTTTCCCAAATGCATATGTTCTATTTTTGCTTTGTGATTTACCTGCTAAATCATATAAAGCACATTTTTAAAAATGATGGATGATTAACAACTGCTACAATAGCCGCATATTCATCCCCATCAATCACGGCTGAGTGTTTGCTGTTAAACATTAATGCTACCGGTCAGTGTATATTAGAACATGTCCTTGAGTATAAATTATAACATAAGAAAAGCTCTCCAAAAGTTGAATCTGTTCATCTGGACGTAGCGTTTCTTGTGGGAGAAACGTTTAGTCACTCATCCAAGTGACTTCTTCAATAAGAAAAGCTCTGCTTTTGATTTCTTTTTTGCAATGTTCTGCAATGATCTGACACGAGGCTATAGTTCATTGAGGCTGTTAAAATATTTCAATTTGTAGAGTAAATGATATGATTAAGAATTATGATCATGAATGATTGTAAAGCACACTCAATGGGGAACAGTTAATTTGTCAGTTTGCCAAGATCTATATGGTCTTGGCTGCCTACTCTTTCAGACTGCTGCACTGCTGCTGTTTGCAAGCATATAGGCCCCGAGCTTTTATGTGGCAGTGTTTTATGGGTGTTTTGGTACATGGTGGTGTTTTTGATTTGTTTGTAATCTAAATGCATCAACGATTTTGCTGTCTTAGCCAAAATTCTTTACAAGGAGTTTAAATATGAGTGTAGTTTGACCAGGTAAAAATTTATCGCTGAAGTAATGAATCTTTTTTTTCTTGAGTTGGTTCATAGTGCAGCATGGATTAAAGGCATGGATTTCTGATTTTGTGTTAGTTGATATATCTTGATATGTTGATGGTCCTCCAAACACCATAGAAATATCTAAACATTTATAAACAGTCATGATTTTGAACAAATTCAATTAATATTTTTGTTATTGACTACAGAATCTACAGACCGCAGTAGATGCAGAGCAGTACAACTGCCTTCATATAGCATCACTTCAAAGCAACAGTCATTACCTATGAAAATCATTTGATCACTCTCGTTGAGAGTGAAAACTTTTTCTTAACAGGAAGAAACTTCTGACAGAATCAGGCTCAGGGTAATTAATTGTTGAGTTCACAAAGGAAAGAGCCACCAAATCCAGCAGCCGGTTTTAATTGGATTTTGGAGATTGGAAATAATAGATTCTGGAAGATTAAACATAACTAATTTTGCCAACCTTCCTGTGCCTTCATTCATCTTTTAACTTCCCAGATTTGTCTTGGGATTGCATACGGGGTGGGAGCTGATGGCATATTGGGACATTTCCTCATGAGATCCATCTGGTTGTCAGATCAGTGTAGATTAATGCAAACTTGGGCAGCTTACCAAACAATTTAAAGAATGTAAATGGAATAAGAAAAATAGTTTAAAAAATAAATAAAAGCTTCTTTTATGGGATAAAACAGGAAAAAACTACATATAATCCATCTGATAATTATAAAAGAAGCATTTAAGTTATTATATGAATATTATGATTATAATATACATATAATTTTGTTATTGCAAGTGATGTATCCGCAATCTACTGAATGTACCTACAGTCCTGAAGATAACCTCAGCAAAGTATTAATTCAGCACTCAGTGCTTTTCTGCGAAGGCGTTCAATCAGTTCAGTCTGAGCCAGAGAAATACTCAGCACTCTGTTTCCTACAACAGTAAAGAGACGGAGCTAAGTGTTCCACATGGAGAGAGGGATCAATACATAAAAACAGCACAGCTGGCCTGACAGCCTGTCTTTTCCCAACAATGTCTAATGCAGCAGTGAGAAAAATCAAAACATCAGCTGCTGGGACTCCTGGCACATGTCAGCTTGACAGCCGTCTCTGTCATTTTAAAAATTTTGACAAATGGCACTTTTTATTTTTGTGGTCACGTTTCTCCAAATCTTTTTTTCTAGCAGTTTGTAACAGCTGCCACTGGAGCTGTATCTGGGCTGAAGCTGCACAAAATTTTGAGGAATGCAGATCGCCTGCAAATGGCTTGTTTTTAATGAAGCATTGACATTGTTCTCAGATTAAACTTGGGACTTGTTCAGTAAGAACTTGTGCATCAGGGTCTTTGGATGAGAAATGTGCTGTGATAATGAAAGAAATTCAAAACTCTAGGAGGTCAAAAAGCATGCAAATTAAGTCTAATTTCAAAGTATTGCTTGTGAATTTTATAAGAACACAAAGTCAAAAAAGTCACAAAGAAAAAGTTTTGTTCCTGTTTAATTACCAGTATGCATTTTAATACAAATATCTTTTTTTGCTAAAGTGCTCAAGTTGGTGTAGGAGGAAGTCACTCACTTTAGATCGATTGTAGTTAAATTTTGTGCTGGCATTTATGATCCTACATCAAAAAAAGGCTCCAGTACCACACAGTGACTATAAATAAACAATGGATGTTGTCATTGTCCTCGCTATGTGAACCTGCAATTTCTCTGTACTCTCTGCCTCGTCTCTCTCCTATCCTGCGTGTGTATATACAGTATGCTTTACGTGTGGATGATCATGCATGCGTCAGTCTTTTCTGCATTGCATTTCTCCACTTACCTTTGAAGAAACCTTATCTTTTTCTCTTTGTGCTCAGATCTTTTGGAGAAAGATTGTGTAAGTTATCAGACATACAAACATTAAGTTCAAGTTTATTGTAGTCATTTTGACACCACTGAATTTGGGATAGCAGGAAGCAGCAGAATTGGACACCATAAATCCCTCACTACCTGAGAGACCTGAGCCAGAGGAGTTCCATCTCCTTTGTTGCCAGTCTTCAGAGAGGGTCCTGCCTCCACTACAGTTGTCATCCCCCCGTCAAGCCACCAGAAGTGTCCAGTCACCTGCCCCGATGCCAGCCTTTAGCCAAACCAGAGGTGTCCTGTGGCTTTAGCCAACGTTAGCCCACTAAGAGTCAGCTTCCTTTGGAACCTCCAGAGGGTCTCATTCACTTCCATCACTCTCCTTCAAGCTTCCTAAGGTGCCCAGTCAGTCATCACTGGCTGCCTCCTTGGCCTCATGAGTGAATCCATCACTGGCCTTCAAGCTAGTCCCTTGTGAGGCTGAGCCGCTGGCTGTTCATTTTGCATCCGAGGGAGTCTCATTTCCTCAGCCATCAATTTCTTATCGGAGCTGCTGTGTCTCGATCACTGGCCACCCGGTCAGGACCCAGAGTTGCTCCATCTCTGCCATTGACCATCTGACCAGATCCAACTCTGTGTCTACTGTTGAGTTGTTTCCCCTTTGCTGCCCCCCTGAACTGCCATGTTCCCTTTCTGACCTGATGGCTGGACTCAAGAGAGGCAGGGTACACCCTCAACAGGTCACCAGTCTGACACAAGACTAAAAACAGAGAGACAGACAACCATTCAGATTCAAATCTATGGGCAATTTATAATCACTAGTTCTAACCACAACAATTGCATGTGTCTTGATTGCAGAAGGAAGCCAGAGTACACAGAGAACACGTGCAAAAACAGGGAGAACATACAAACTCCACAGCGAAGAGCCCTGGTCCCAAACTCAGGACCTTCTACAATGGCTAATTGCCGTGCCCTCTTTCTCCCACTGTTAAATGTTTCATTTTTTATATAAGTCTTAGTAAATATATCAACTGGACTTCTATTTGTGCAACTCTAACAGCTGTTTGTCAGTGGATTACTGGACAGGTGTCAAAGGCAAAATGCCTGGACTGGCCTCACTGACAGTCTTACAGTGGTCAATGGGACGCAGTCACCATTTGAATTGAAAAAGTTTAAATTTTGTATTTGTTTGTATTTTGTACAAATACAAACAAAAAGGTTCTCATGTCATCACCGCTGCTATAACTTTACAGATTTCCTAAATATAATAGAGTGTAATTTACAGAACTTGTCTTTACTGTTCCATATGATTTTTTCTTTTTTCAATTCTTTATTAACATAAAATTAACCATGATTCATCCTAAACTAAAACTGCTTGAAGGTGGAAAATAAGGACACAAAGGATCAGTCTTATATTTTGATGATAGAGACCCTGTGTAAAACTAAACTGCCTAAATCTATTTAATATTGATCCAAAAATTCAGCAACAGGAAATCTTGTTGAACCAGATCTAGAAGTGATTGAATACACTTTCAAATTCAGAGCTTACACAACTGCATCCACAGAGACTTTCACTGCATTAAAATTCATGTCCTGTTTGATGCATTTAAAAACATGCAGAGGTGGTGATGGGGGTGGATGATAGCAGAACTCGTACTGTTTCTACTATTGCAAATAAAGCTTAAATGAAAAAAGACAAACCAAAAGTTACAAAACCAATCAGAGGTCAGAAGGTTTTCTTAAAGAGGAGAAGATGGTTTCTTTCTTACCTTGTTGATCAGGCACTGGTACAGCCTGGACAGCCCAATGAATTCCAAAACCAATATGTTTCATCTGATGTGGAATCATGGAATGATCTGTCTTCACCTGCCAATTCTCACCAATGTTGCCAAAAATGTGACAGATTTAGAATGAAATTCACATTTTTCAACCTTCGCGAACAGTTAATTCCCCCAAATTCTTAACAGTATCTGCCGTGCATTTATGGAGTGCTCCTTGAGGTCCTTAGAGAAGAATAAAAAATAGAGAATGAGACAGGCAGGGAAAGCTCTTAAGACATTGTTTGACACCTTTAAACAGCGTTTGCTATGAATGGCATAACCAGATATTAGTAGTGGCTGAGTGGTGTATTGAAGGCTGTTTTTCATTCATCTGCTTTTCTGATTCTGACAAGCTGTTAGGTTAGCTTGGAGGTAGTGGTGACGGGCAGCTAAGAAACCTAAGTGAGGTGTTTACCAGAGTCAGGCTGCTGACCGTACAGACAAGCAGAATTTAGTCTGGCTGTGAACGGTGATCTCCATGGAGCAAAGCAGGCAAATCTTGCAGGTGAGTAAACAGAATCTTGCAAGTCCAGAATCAGCAGTTCCACCCATGCAAGCCACAAATACATTACAAAGATAGGATGATGTGGTAATGTAAGTGGAAAGCAACATCAGGAAGAAGGAGTAATGGAAAATAGTGCAGATGTGGAAAGTAAAGTCCAAAGTAGTCCCAGTGGTAATAGGACCATTAGGCATTAGGAGCTGTAATCCTGAAACTAGAAGAGTGACTGCAGCAGATTCCAGGCACAGCATCAGTGGTCTTTGTCCAGAACATAGACCACCCAATGTAAGGTTTGTGCTGCCACTGCTGCTGAGTACACGTAATTACAATAATATTTTTTAAAATTTCTGTAAAGGTAATCAACACTTATGCAAAGCTCTCTGACTAAAATGACATTTTTAAAATGTGAATTTATTAAAACAATGGTTTTTGATTTAATTCTGTGCTTGATAGAATTAAACTAGCACAAATTTGATTTAAAAAATGTGTTTTTAAATTTGTAAACCAACTTAACTTTTAGGTGTAATTAGCCACTGTACTAATGTTAAACTAGGAGAGGGAAAATACTATGTATATATAATAAAATATCTACTTATTACTGTAATACTAGCAAGCTAGCTAAAAAACCTAGCAAGCTAATCCAGAATTTACCATACAGTTTTCTTTGATCTCTTACTTACAAATATGTACAACTTTGCCCTGAGTTCCTGTATATATGTCTCTGTCACATAATATTGATGGGAAATGTGGACAGAATATGTGAGCAGTTTTCCATTTCTATTTATTTCTTGTTTCTCAGCACATTCACACTCTCAGTTATTTAACCTCTGTGAGAACTTAATCTGTGGGAAAAGGGAACAGAAATCACAGAAGGTGGAAGTCTGAAAACGATCAGGTCAGTCAAAGAGAAAAAAATCCCAGTCACTACTTCGTGGTATTTAACCTTAGCTATTTCTATTAAGTCTGAGTGGGAAGTACTTTGAATGTGGGAATGTAGACATCCAGTGGATTTTGCATAGTTTCGTTTTCAACCAATCAGTTTATGTCAAGTGCTTGATGATGTGGGACATCCCTTTTTCACTACAATAAATAATACTGAGTTAACATTCATTTTTTATTGGTCAGTGACAGAATCTTTTTTGAATTCACTGTTATTGTGCGTATTTAGCTAAGTGCGAGGTAAGTGCAGGTTTAAAAACTATTTAATGTTTAGATAATTGAATGTGAACTTTCTCTAGAACATTAAAAAATGTTTATGAATGTTAGTATAGTTTAGTGTAAAATCAGCACTTCTGGAAAACTTAAGGACTGTTTTTCATTTCCAAACCTACAAAGGTCTTACCTGAACAGAAAAAAATCCAGAACATTAATGGACACAATGGAAATTGATGACACCTTATTATATATGGACGGCAATCTCATCACTCAAGGTACAGTATCACCCCCAAAACCCGCAGACAGAACTAGTGGGTAGACAAAATAAAATGCAAACCTGTTTTTCAGCTTAAATTTCAAACTGAATAACGTCACACTTTTGTGTGTGTGTATTTCATTGCTTAAGACACCTTTGGTTTGCGAACACCTTATTGAATAATAAATTTCTTGTTTAATTCATAAAAGGACCAATATCATGCTGGTCTATGCTCAGTAATACATAATTACACGGTAAAGCATGTTTTAAAGATTTTTAAATGGATTCAAAAATTCTAAAACTTAAGTTAAAGTCTCTAAAGACTTTTTTAACCAGTTTTACTTGTCTAATGATATATTTGTTTGTAGTTTAATTTGAAAAATGTCTGTTTTCTTATTTACAAAACAGTGAATTTTCGCAGAAGAAACCAGATCCTCAGAGGTGTCACTGTGAGCCTCGGATTACTGTGTGCTGTCCTGTTGTGCAGTAACATAAGTCAATTTATATTCTGTAAGTTGTTTAGTTTTATTCAATAAAAATAAACCCCTTTTTTGTTGCTTTTACATCCAGTTCATGATAATCAATTGAATCCGGCAAAATATTATTTTTATTTTTTAAATTTCACAGATGAGATCATCCATCCTAAATCAGAAGACCAAACACAGCCATATCACAATACACTCACTCAAAATAAGGAGAAACTCCAAAATGATAATGACAACCTGACTGCAGAGAGGGACAGACTGGAGATCAGTTATGATGCTTTGAGTAAGGAGACTAGACAGTTAAAGATCATACTGAGCAACCTCACAAAAGACAAAGATGAGCTGCAGCACTATTACAGTTATTTGATTACTAAACGAGATGAGCTGGAGGCCAATTTCAGCAATGTGAAAAATGAGAAGGACCGGCTACAAACAAATTGCATCAACTTAAAACAAGAGAGAGATCAATTCGAGACAAACTACACTCACATGCAGAGGAAGCTTGAGGGCTTACAGACTAATCACAATAATCTGACAGCAACTGCAGAGCAGCTACAAACCAGCTACAATAACCTCCAAAGAGAAAAGGATGCATTAAGCGTTCTTTTTACTGCACTGAGAGTAAAAGAAGTCCAGCTAGAAGGTAATTACACTGTGTTAAAGAGGGAGAAAGACCAGTTACAAAGAAGCTACAATAGTCTGAATAGAAACAAACATCAAACTGACCAGAGCTATAACACCCTGCGGAAAGACAAAGAGCAACTTCAAACCAGGTATAATACTTTGAGGAAGGAAAAGGAACAATTACAAACCAACTACAGTCGCTTGACTACAGCTAGAGAAGAGTTACAATCGAAAGTCAAAAGGATGACCACTAAACTAAGCGGTATGCTTCCTATGTTACAGCTTAAATTTACTAAAATTATCTCCATTGTGGTATTCTTCATCTTTTGGATATTTTTTCCATGTGATGAATTTGCAGGCATTCCTTGTCAGGCCCACTGGAGAAGGTTTGACATAAGCTGTTATTTTGTCTCAACCTTGAAGAAAAACTGGACAGAAAGCAGAAAAGCCTGCATCGCTGAAGGTGCAGATCTACTTGTCGTAGACAGCGCTGAGGAACAGGTAATAAACAAAGGCAGAATTAGAATCGCTAAACGTTGCCAATGATTGCAAGAATTTTTTCCATCTTTGTACTGGGTTGCTAAGGTTTGCATGTACAGTTAAAGATGACTGCAGTGTTGCAAGAACTCCATTAGGTGATGGAACTAAAACAAAAAATTAAAGGATCATTAATGCTGTTATAATCCATCTTGTTGGAGACATGAGTCTCTATCCCAAAGACAAATGACTGTCATCGTGGCTCTACGGGTCATTCAAATTTTTTTTTACAAAACTGAAATGTGTAGAAATTGTCTGTACCAGTCCATTTATTATATATTCCAATTTAGATCAAGATCACCCCCTAACAGTAATGTCATCAGTCTTTTGTTTGTGCGACTCTAACAGCTTTTTGTCAACGAATTACTGGACAAGAGCGAGAGGCAAAATGCTTGGATTGGCCTCACTGACACACTTACAGAGGGGGTTTGGACCTGGGTGGATGGGACCCCTATTACCATAGAGTGAGTTTAAATACACAAACCTGAACAAAAAGGATCTAACTTTACACATTTTCTAAATGTAAGGTTCATTTATCAAACTTTTATGTACAACTTGACTGTACAAAGATCAGTCTTGTATTCTGTTGTTGAACTGAACTCTGCCAAAAACTTTAATATCTATCCAACAATTCAGCAACAGGAAATGTAAGGAAAGGATGAATGCAGAAGTGCACAGTATTATTTCTACTTTTGCAAATGAGAGTTAAATTAAAAAGACAGACTGAGGCACCAAACAATCACAATGTAGGAGTGAATTTGTTTCTTATAGCGACAAAGTGGAGAAAATGATTTCTCTCTCTTACCTTATTCATCAGATACTGGCAGCCTGGGCAGCCTAATGACTTCAAAAGCCAGGACTGTGGAGAATATGTTTCAACTGATAAAGGATCATGGAATGACGATGGCTGTTTCGCAGCACAAAATTATATTTGTGAGAAATAAGATCAACATGACTTACAGTGTTAACTAAAGGTTTGGACTGGGGTTCTTAAGTTTATTAATAGACAATATTCCAGATTTTTGGCTCTGTCATCATAAAAAACACCCACACAAGTTCATTTCAATTCAGTTTTATTTATATGGCACCAAATCACAATGACAGTAGCCTCTATGTCCTTTATTTTGTAGGGTAAAGAAAAATAGCAATAATCCAGCCTGAAAGTAACAAATCCATGGAATAGTTTTTCAGCATCACTCTGACACAAAATGCTTCTAATATTGGAGAAAATGAGCAATTAATTACCCTAAGTATTGTCTTTGAAGCCAAATCCTGATGATTTTAACTTACCATATTCATCTGTTCCAAAGAGTTTTGTTTTTGCCCAGAACTGATTAAAAAAAAAAGAGTTTTGGACTGGTTAATATGAAAAAACACATTCTTGTTTATTTTGGCTAAATACTGCATATTTTCTGTGTCACATCTTAGTCAAAATGTAATTTAAAATGTAAATTAATAGCATTTAAGATAATTGACATTTTCAGACTATTATCATTATTGTTTTAAAATTTTCAAAATGAATAAATTACAAATTAATTACAATTTAATTTACAAATGGAAGGCAAGAGTTTTGGACTTGAGGGCCACAAAAGAAGTCAGTGGTGAGAGGTATTTTTACATTTCGTCCACTGCATTTTATTTTCCATCAGCCAAATCTTCCATCTATCCACATTCATATTTGCTTTCCTGACTCTGGTCACTGGGGCCCTACAAGCTATCACAGTTGACAAGCTGGCAGAATATCATAGCGCTAACAGGGAGACAGACAACCATGTAGACTTACGGCCAATTTACAGTCATCAGTTAACTGAACTTTTAACTGTGGAAGGACACATACAGGCAATGTTTAAACTGCATGGTGCATGGCTTTTTAAGAAGTAAACTCTGATCATCAATTTCACTTCCTTTTTTATTTATCTAGAGCCAACATCACAAATAATTAGAACTGTGACATATAATAAGATAGATGATTTTAGGACTTTATCTATTTAGCGGGGAAGTAAAAATTACTTAATTTTTTTTCTTCTCTGTTTCGGCATAGCTGTTGTTCTGTGTGATTAAATTACATACAGCTGGTATTAGAATAACTTTTTTTTCTTGAATTGTTGTTAAACATTTACATATTAAGTGAACTTGGAGTTCAGGGCCAGAAAAGAAGTCATACACTATTTTACATTGTTGATTTTTTACTTAATTTACATAAAAATCATCATTAAAAGCAGACTTACATGTTGTTGCGATACATGTTATGTGTTTAATGTTATAAATAATGATTAAATGTTTTCCCATTACAGACATCACTATGTTGTATAAGAGGTAAATGACTGGCAATAAAAATGTGGAAAAAATGATTTGTTTTTGCCATCATCTATCTTTTGAATGCTTACAGTACATTCACTAACAAAATTAGTCTTCATATAACATAAGTAACAACATAAAAGAAAGTTTTTGTGTGTTGCGTAAAAAAAATACATCACTGAGGTTCAGATACAATAATTAATAAGCAGGTTAAAGATGACATGGAAATGGCTTTGCATGGTTAACTATGTGTACAATATGTCCACATTGTGAGGGAAACATTATGGTCGAAACCTAGAACCAAGAATGCTTTACATAAATTTTAGACTTATATTTCCTTGTTCAAGAACAGTCAGACCACTGAGATGATGCTTATAAACTCCAGTGAATATTTAAACTGTCAAACTGTAAAACTCCTAAAACAAATGTGGCTTTTTTGGTCTTTGTTTTGTTGTAATTTAATGGAAAAGTAGAGAACTTTGGTGGTTTGTCATTGTTTTAAATAGTTAGGTTCCATTTTTTTAAGAAATACACCCCCCACCCTACTCCATTTTCAAATGTTCAAGAAACTTCAGTTAAAAAAAAAAGACCTCACAAGACATCTGGCATAAATTTTAAATTAAACATTGTTGGGGAGAGGGAGGGTAGCACTTCATGGAACTCAAATAAATGCCTTACATTCTAAAAAGTGAAACAAAAATAAATTAGTGTAACAGAAACAAAACACTGTGGAGGAAAGGGTAGCTGTTATTGCTGTGCTGTAGCTTTTACTGTGTCCACCCCCGTATGTTGCCCTGGTATAACCTGAACAGACGACGATTCACTGACACATAATGATGCCAAATGCTGACAATGCTCTCTACAGCTACAGGCTACTTGTTGCATAACACAACATCAGAGAAAAGAGTATATTAATACGAACAGCACAATTTGCAGATATATTTAGCACGCTGAGACACCACACTTTGGCATGTGGCTCATTTTGGGTGTGGTGGTGGCTACATGTAGTGCAGCTGCTCTTGAAGGGGGCATCTCAACCATTAATTGGACTAAGCCTTTTCATTCCCCCCCAGAGATGAGTCTGATCCAAACCGTCTGTGGTGGAGTGGTGAGATCTGGCTCCCCCCCGGGATGTAGCCGAGTGGTGCGGTTACGCTTTTGGCCATGTGACTAAAAATAAAGATCAAAGAAGCCTCTTCCAGACATGTTGGTCTGGTTAAACTCACAGAAAAAAGGGCTTTTAAATAGTTAAGAGGGTGATGCGTGTGCATTAGTCTAAAGATCTAATGTATTTAGAAGGATGAGGCTACTTTTCCAAGTGCATCCGACAACATTATAAAGTGAGCCCACTTTTGTGCAGTTCATACTTTTAACCTCTAGCCTGTAAAACGGGTAACATTCTACCAAACAGGGCATACAGCCTGTATAGTGTGGTAGTGTCTGGGAAAAACTAGCAACATATTGCTGACTAAGTTGGAGACTTTCACTCTGGTGCATTATCTGCACTACTTAACACTTACCATAAAACGTCAGGTCTCTATGGCAGCAAATTAGCGAGTCATGTTAGCTACTACACCTGTTTGTATACGACTCTCCACTCTACCTCTGCTGTATAAAAAATGGATGTAGCTACTGTCATGTCACCTGTTGTTTCTTACATTTTATTTCAAAGCCTCAAGATTAGCATTTAAAAGATTTTTGTTAGGTTTATAAAAACCCTAGATGCAACATGAGGAGCGGGTCTGAGTCCGAAACTGCTTCCTCAATGACAAAGATCTAAAAATTCTTCCATTCATTCAATATGATCCAAATGAGTGACTGAGGACATAAACATGGCAGGCAAGTGGGTTAACAGAGGTCAAGACATAAAGACATTTTCCCCTGTGACTTCTATAGGACTGGAAAACTATAGGATGGAGAATGTAGGTTTAAAGAAATTCAGACTAACAACAACCTCCTTACGACTAGGAGAAATTGGTAGTTGCAGCCTCTTGCTGAGGTTTAAATTGATCACAAGAAAATTTCACAGTCCATCTGGCGGGAGGCGGCCTATCACCAGGTGCATGCTGCTTCTGTCCCCTGCTGTTGGAAAAGGCACTATTTGGCAATTGCACTTTACGAATGTATTATTTATCAGGTTGATTTGCCACAAAATTAGCCAAGCACAATAACAAAAATCGTATTAAAAATCCTTTCATATGCTGTGGAAATGTATTTTGTATGCATGCCTGAAATTAGCTAATAGCTACACTTAAGATTGTAAAATGAGGATAATGAGAGTAAGACTTTCTGTGCATAGACCATGACAAATGAATGTAATAAAACGAAACTGAACTAAACCTTTACAAGGTCAGTAAAAGATAGCAAAAACAGCAGCATTATGTATGATGCACCATGATTGTGTCAGGACACTACGATGGCCCTTAAGTACTGTAGAATGCCCAAATGCAGTGTTGGGGAGTAACGGAATACATGTACCGCCGTTACGTATTTAAAATACAAAATATGAGTAACTGTATTCCGTTACAGTTGTCATTTAAAAAGGTGGTATTTAGAATACAGTTACATTGTTGAAATAAATGGATTACACAGCTGTATTTTCCTGTTTCCTATTGTCGCGGGTCAGGACTGTTTGGGTTTTGTTTGACAGCTATTTTCTGTTGTTCCAGGCGGCAGCGTTACGGTTTCCATGGTTACAGGGTGACGCTCTCTCTCTGTGTGTTCCCTGGGTGAGAGAGCGCCTTTTTGTTGTTGTTGTGCTAAGCTAATCCGGTCGTTAAGTAATGACATGACGAATCCTACTTCCAGGCCTAAAGTAGTCTGCGTTTAATATGGTTTTTGTGGTGTTAACATGTTTAATGTTTTGTATTTTCTTCTATTTAATCTCAAAAAGCTCCTAAAACAGTCAGTGTCACTGTTAACCTCCCTCTGCTTTTATTACCGCTAATCATTTACTTAAGCTCAGTGTTTAAAACCTTAGGATCTAACTAACCTCGTATTGTGGATGGATTATCTCAGTTGTTCTCCTGGCTGAAGTTTGGTCCTTTTACAGCATCCTGCCATGCGATTGCATTTGTTCCTGACCACCGAGAACACTCACGTTAACTTTTATTGAGTGGAAATAAAGTTAGCTTGTTTATATTATGCTAACATAGCTGTGTCGCTAGCGATCACGTAGCACATCATTATATACCAGC
This sequence comes from Diplotaxodon limnothrissa, assembly GCF_057381915.1. Lineage (NCBI taxonomy): Eukaryota > Metazoa > Chordata > Actinopteri > Cichliformes > Cichlidae > Diplotaxodon > Diplotaxodon limnothrissa. Next base: position 8,533,273 of record NC_140597.1, on the reverse strand, counting down.
TAGCCAAACTTCAGTAACCCTGCAAACGTCACTGCTGTTTAGTTTTCTGTCTTCATTTATGTTGGAAGTGATAACAGAGCTGTACGTTTTAATTTGTTTCCAAAACCCCGCAGTCAGGACATGCTATATTGTATTTAGATAGCTTCCTGCTAACTTCTAACTCCGTTAAATGTCATAAATTCTGTTTTCATGGATGCCTGGATGTTAAACTCAATTGTTACACCTGATAGAGCAGAACGCTGATCATTTTATTAAAGATGAAAGACTTTAGACAGTTTTTCAACTCTCAGTAATGCCATAGTGATCGTTTGATATATGGACCTGCAGCGGAGTTTAGGCCCAGACACGGCTAGTGACGTCAGACTTAACGACTGGATAGGCAGAATGTTACAGGCAGCCCTAAAGAATGTAGCCTCATGGGCAGTGTTGTCCGTGCTGCAGGGAGAATGGATTGCGGTTTGGAGTGTTCTCTCACCCCCGTTCTCTGCGGCCTGCTGGAGCGGGGAGCTAGGAGGAGGAGTTGGCCGTCCGACTGGGGTCTGGAATGTGGGGCCTCCCTGCTGCTGCGGAGTCGGGGCGGTCTGCTTCTCCCCACCGCAGGGAAAAGGGTAACTGGGTCTGGGTGCAGTTCCCCCCTCCGGGGCAAGGGCACCTAGGCCCAGTTCGTAGAGTACGCTTGGGGAGTGTGATTGTGTGTACAGCGTCTCTTTATGTCTGTCTCCACGTTGGTTGAGTGTGGAGTAAGTGCATATGAGAGCATGAGGGTGGGAATGGATGTTTGTATCTGTGTGTGCCTGTATGTCTGTGTCTATATGTCAGGTTGGGTATCAGACGCCAACTCTCTGGGGACATCTCAGGCCCTCCAAGGTTTGGAGGCCTATCTCCCCCTACCACCACTTCCCCTGCCAGTGGCGGACTTCCTCAGACATCGGTGCGTTGGTGGTTCTTTGTGTCCGGGGATGGGTGTCCAGGTACATACCGGCTCACTCCTTGGCGGCCGCTTATCGGGGCCTGGAGCCTGGGGCTCGCTCGGGCCACTTCGGAGGTGGGGTGCCCCCGGCCTCTCGGCCTGGGGCTCGGTCACTCAGGCACAGCTGGCTGCCGGCGGAGCTCACGGGCGCGTCACTGCAACCCCCCCCCTGGCTTCTGCTCCGCGGCTGCTGAGTGACCCCTCATCTGGGACTCTCCTCAGCTCTTTCTGGGACAGTGGCGCGGCTGCCCCTCTGTTGGTCTTCCTTGGTCTCTTGTGTTCTGGGGGCCTCTGGATGTCTGGAGTTTTGATCTCCTCCATACCTGCTTCATGCCCTCTCTGCTTATTCTGTTGGTTTTTGTTTTTTGCCCTTCTCCCCCATCCCTCTTCTCAGCTGTTTTTCTTTCCCTCTTTCTTTCCCCCAGTCAAGCCTGTCCTGTATTCAGCAAGTGAAAATAAAATAGACAATAAAAGGTGAATCAAATGGACCATTACGGCAAGGCTGGGATGGTCAATTTGGTAAAGTAAATCCGTTGGGCATCTTTCTTCGCCTTTAGACAATAATTCTGATGGCAAAAGAGCCAAACGGGACAGGCAAAAAAAAAAAAAGAAAAAAAAAAAAAAGAGAATGGATTGCCATACCTGTTATGTGTCTGTGAGCGTGAGGAGGGAGAAAAAGGAGAGTGGAAAAGTATGAGTTATCATCGAGCAGAAACGGGAGCTGGAAGCATGTAAATATAATAATAACCACTGCAGCCAAGAAGAGTGCCTGACGAGCCCAGTTGTAAGTAAGCTATTAAGACTCGACTGTACACCGTGTTCGTGTTTTCCTCAGGAACAAGAAGTTCCTGTTGGAGCAGCCTTTCAAATCCTCTCTCTAAAACTTGACCCTGACAACAAAGTAAAGCTATTTTTCGGCTACGAGCCCGACACGGAACATGACATATTAGCCAGAGGTCCCTTTACTACGGTTCGGAGCCGCAGACCTTCACTAATCATAATAAATCACACAGCAATAGTACATTCATGTAGTTGTAAAAAGCATAATATATCATGTAATCCAAAGTATTCAGAATACATTACTCTCATTGAGTAACGTAACGGAATACGTTACAAAATACATTTTGGGGCATGTATTCTGTAATCTGTAGTGGAATACATTTTAAAAGTAACCTTCCCAACACTGCCCAAATGTATCAAGAGACCTGATACAGAGCCACCACTTAGAATTGCTGCTGCTCTATCTCAATGCCCTTCTTGTGATGATGCAGGGAAAAAGCATTTTTCAGTAAATGCATTAGAGGGAACTGAATACAGCACTCACATCATCTGGGTTTGCAGACCATTGCACATGTACATTTGTGTCCCTTCATGCACCTACTCATGAGTTCTCACTCTGGTTATAGGCTTTGCATCACATGCTGACACTGAAGAACTAAAACATTATTCAAATCTAGGCTCATATAAGGTTTTGCAAAGAGAAAAGCTTAGTAAAACCAAACTGCCTTTTGGGCCTGAAGCGATTTTCCTGTTGCAGATAATGCCACATCCAGCGCTCTTGATATATCCATGGATTTTTCCACTGTTAAAAAATGCCAAGGTCATTGTTTTATACTTCCACCCCAAGATCTTGAAATGTGATCTTCAACTGCCCATTAGCATTTTTGTTAGTTGAGCCTACAGACTGCATGTACAACTGAAATTCCTGCCAAAATGAACAAAGAGTGGTGCGGTGGCTTCATGTGGTAGACAAGTAATTTTGTGACCAAATTCCACCTTTAAGTCTGCTGTTTGGATTTGCTTATGTGGATGAATAACTTTATTACAGACTTTATTGAGCCAAAGGTTCTTGGCCATTAAAAACACTAATGTAGAGTGTGCCGTCAAAGCAAAAAAAAAAAGAAAGACTTTAAGACAAATTGATTTGCTAATAAAAATCCCTTAAGGTCTTTTTTCTGTTTTAGGACATCAGTTGGTGTAACAATGCTAACTTTTTGGCTTATGCCTGCAGCACCTTGGAAAATTTTTTTTATTTATCTAATAATTATAAGAAATAGCACAATAATAATAATAATAATCAATAGAGAAAGACAAAAAAAACAAAGAAACATTAGAAAATTAGAAACTACCACTATCCATAATGAATTAATTTAATAAACAGAGAAATTGCAGTACCATGGTACATGCTCATATAACGTGAGCTTTCTCAAGGTAATTACAAAACGGAGTCCAGGATTTTGAGAAAACATTTGCTGCAGATGTTTGTAGGTATCAAACTTTTTCCATTTGAATGACTGATAACATGTCATTGAGCCAGACACTGAAGGTGGGAGGAACAGCGGACTTCCATTCCTTTAGGATAAGTCTTTTCGCAATCATCATTCCGAGATCAATTGGCACCTGCACAGTCGCAGGGATAGTTCTGGAACGTACGCAGCCAAAATCTGCAATTTCTGGATTGGGTGAAATGGAGATCCAATAAGCTTTAGAGTACCAATCAAATATTTTGAACCAGAAATTGGTCAATAAGGGACAATGCCAGAAAGCATGAGCCAGTGTGCTCTCTGATATTTTATATTATTTATTTATTTTTAACTAAAGAAATGTATTCCTTTTTTATCCTTTTTGGCAAAAGACATTAAATGCTAACAGAAACTAAACCGGACCTCCTTATCAGCTTTAGGATTTAGTATTAGACTTCCATTTTTTTTGGAAACAAAAATCTGCTACCTGTTGTTTTACGGCCCTTTACAGTGCAGTTATCTCATGTTTGTGTTACATATAGCATTAACTTAAGCTGACAACATGAGTCTGCTTTAATGGCTCCTTCAAGCTATAATGGTGAGACACTTCAGATAAGAATGAATATCAACAGGTGTGATTCCATTTCCATTTTTTAAAGTTCAAATTCCTCATTTTCCCAGCGGCTTCAGGGATCCATTTCCATTAAAAGAGAAAAAAAAAGTGTGACATTTTAAACACATGAAAAAAGCAGTGCAGCAGTAAAAATCAGAGGAGCGAAAATGCCACATATCATAGCATCAAGTATAGAGTGTAATATGTGCAAGCAAAAATACAAATCCATCATCTACATGATGGCCCTAAGATGAATTTAGAGTTCGGTCATCTTGATTGTGTAAAGATTAGCTCATGTTACTAAACAGTGGTATAATCTGTAAGACTGTTATCAGTTACTGATGCTATTCATCCCGCTGTTGCTTGTTGTTAAAATGAGTGCGAAAGGGATTATAGTAAAATTACTATTGAAGATAATAATAATTGTGATTCAGCTCACAGTTATGTGCACAAATGAAGACACTGAGAAGATGATTGTTTTTTTCAGTTGATTTCAATATGTTTTTAACATTCATAAACAGTGAATAAACAGTAACATGACAAACTACGGGAGAGTTGTAATGGTGGAAACTGTGATTTTAATCACTTAGGCAGCTTTAATACTGGACACATAAAGTGTGATTAAATCCTTAATAGAGCGAAGCAGTCAAAAGATAGAAAAGGACAACAGTACTGTTAAAGGTGGGTTTTATTCTATCGAAAAAACAGTAAACTCCAGTGTCTAACTTCAACAGCAAAAACAGAAATATTTACAGCCTGCTACTAAAACCAGTTTGATGCTAAGAAGAATATCTCCTCTTCATAACAACACTGAATGTGGTGATTTTTTTTCATAACTCATCCACCTGGTGTCTGGACACAAACAGTAGTAGCCTGTCAGTGTCTGCAGGGCCTTACCTGCACTGCTGTGAATCATAACACTGGATGTCAGTTTGTTTATGCATGTTCCTTTTGGAGTATTTCTAACAGCTCATCTGACTAATACTGTGGGTTGCTGTGTAGTACAGACAATCCAAGAACTGCGTCGGCTTCAGTGAGTGAAATTCTAGTGTTTCAGTATCCATTACTTATCCATTACTAACCATAAATTAGCTGCTATGTGTCTTGTGTTGTCCCTGCAAAGCTTATGATGTAGCTCGTTGCCCAAGATAACTAGCATTAGCTAGTAAATTAGCACTCCACCCTTTCATTCATATAAGGTAATTAAAAAAGCCCCAAACTGGCAGCAGCCAACAGGCCAATGGCCAAAACTAAGCTCACCATATTCTTCTTTTATAATCTTTATAACTCGGATCTGCTTGCAGTAACTTTTTTTTTTATTTTTTATAACCATTCGTTTAATTGACTGTGTAACCTATTGCTGACAAATGCTAAAAAGGAGAAGTATTTTCATAGACTTTCTCCAAATTTTAACCACTTCTCTATTGTAAAGCCATTAACCCAGTTTGACACCACACTGCCCCCATTTCTGTTGTTTTGTTTTGTAGAGTTGTTGATGGGCTAAAACAGTGGAGTGAAAATGGAAGACTGTTTCAACTAAAGTGTTGATCATGTAATTAAAAACATAGTTATACAGATGTTATAATTATGGACAGATTTACAGATAAGTAAATATACCGTGTATAAAACAAGACTCAATAATGTGTACTATTGATGTTTCTTAGCTTAAAGTAGTAATACTAGTAGGAATAAAATGTTTCAGAGCATTAAAACAGCAATTTAATCACTTGTTTCATTGCTGATCTGATCAAAAACAGGGGACACAGCACTGCAACATGTTAAAGAGATGAGAGCCTCAACACAACAAAGCGCTGATCTGGGAATTGGTTTTATCTGAGGGTGGACACATGACTAGTTAACAAGGCATTTAACCTCCCCTACTGCCTTTTTTATTTTTATTTTTTATCTGCTTCCTTGATCTGTCATGCTCCAATATGTCTCTTGACAACTTGGAGAATCTCAGACTGTAACTGAACTCATACACTCAGGAAAGAGATCAGAATTCAACTGACAGAAAACACGGGTCTATTTTTAGCAGCTGGACTGAATTTCCTAATCTCCTCAACTCCTGAATGAATAATGAACGCTATCTTGTTAGTAATATCACAAAAATAAAAACACACTCACATGATGGAAAGTAACGGCAAATGGCATCACACCGAGAGCTGATTATGTTTTTTAATTTTTTTTAATGCAGCAAGTTGCGACCCCAGTGACCGTTATCATGCTGTCATATGCATCTCCCATCGAAACTAAAAAGAGGCTGTGAAAGAGGAGAGTGAAGCTGCTGAGTGTCTGATGGAGATAAGGGGAAATGACTGCGGCTGAGAGACGCCGTCCTTCAGCCTGTCACACCCTACACTGCCCATATTAATTAGGCTCTATAATTCATGAGCTAATGAGAAGCAGACACTTCAGAAAAGAGAGGAGAGGACTTTTTGACATCTCTTCTTCTGCTATCTGTGTACGATAACACAATGATTTGCCTCGATGATATGATGGGCTGTCGATCCTTATCTATTTGTAAAAGTTTCTTTCTTAAACTTAAACTTGAATCACATTTATCCCTTTTAACAATCAAAGGTTCTTTCTAAGTGTCTTTAAAATGTATTGCTTTTTTTTTTATAATCGCAGAAAGAAAGAACGGGGGTTTGAAAAAATCTGAAATGTCTCTTCATTTCAGTGGGTTATACAGGTGTGCCTGCCTGTCTTTGATGGACAGCAGCTGGCAGGCTGCCACAGTGCCTACACAGCAGAGAATGAGAGACAAACTGGACTCAAGTGACATTTGTATCTGTGTTTACATGCTGTTTAATGTGCTTCAGCCGAGCAACTAATTAGCTATCTAGTCTGCAAACTGTGCAGTATTCCCCAGTTAATATTTGTCTGGTTGTTCATACAACACAGTGAGGTAGGGGAACTGGGCATGAGTTCATGCTGTGAAACCTAAAAGTATTTACATTTTCATGGTTGATGATTTTTTTTTCTTAAAGATACATGGGCACAAACTTCAATCAGAGACTGAAGGGACAGCTTGATGGCCAGGGATTGGGTGGTGCTGGTGCTGCTGGAGCTGCTACTGGGGAAAAAGGGGGATGAACTAACTCTTAAAATGGACCAAAGTGTTCCTTTATTCTATCAGTATCAAGTATTTAACAGAATTTTAGATGGCGGGGCTTTGATGCTTCTTACAAGCAGATGGAGCACAACTTTTCAGTCCAATTTTGCTGTATTATGATAAAATTTAATTATTTATATAGAGCCAAATAAAACTAGAGTGATGTCAGGGCTCTTGAAAATAGTGCATTTAGAAACCACGTATGCTACAGGTCTAATTTCCCCAAAGCATAACTTGTTTTCATTTTTGCTTCTTATTTTTTTATTACTTTCAGCCATCTGCGATGCCCCTCGTGCTGTGTTGGAAGCGGCCCTTGCCTGCGCTTGCTGATAATTGCATGATATGGGAGAGATGCTGGCTGATGCCCCTCACCTGGGCTTTACAAGCTATAAACTGGTCCAGGTGTTCACTTGCTAGCTTTCTTATCTTTAATTTAAGCAAATCCCACCCATTTATTGCATACTGACTCAAGGTATGTGACAAAGAGGGAGTACACACAAGACAGTAAAGACAAACACTAAAGACAGTTGATAAAAAGTCACAAGAGTGAGTCAGATTATAGAGGTTAGAGCTATTATAGCTGATGGTGCTCCCATGCCAGCCAGTTGTCTGTAAGCATAGGCCAGGACCACCTAGAAGACAGTCGGAGGAATCTCGCTCAACTGCGCGGTGTATTCACATATTTAACTATAAATATTTTATTATACTCAGTTCTGCTGCCATCTATAATTTAATCCTTCTTTTTAAGTGAAAGTAAGGAAATGAAGGAAAAAGCTGGTGTAGTGGCCTTTAGTTTGATGTTTTATGAGAAATCCATATTAATGCAGATGATTTTGGCAAAAGGAACAGCTTTACTGTGTAGTATTGCAGGTTGATGGCTCATGACTTTTTGCGGCATAATGTCAATGCTATAAATATGATGAACTAAGATTAGCAAGATTTATACTTTTACTCATAAGAAAAGAAATGCTTCTTGGGATGAATGCAAAACGCACTGTTAAATTTTAATGATGTCAACAGCAGCCTTGAGCCCATTGATTGTGAAACATTATTCCTCTGTGACTCTCTAACATTTGCCTTTACTGAGCTGGGTAATAAATATGGAGAAGGATTTTAACTTAACTATCTCTAGTGTTTTAATGAGTTGAGTGAAGCACTTTTCATCAATAAGTGTACAGTCAGTGTACATGAACCAGCATGAATTCATTAATGAAGAACCATTTATTTTCTGCATTGATTGCTTATGAATCACCAGGAGAAAAGACAAACGAATGCACGCCTCAATGCAAAAACAAAACAGTCATCAATGTATTATGATTGCCATTATCGTGATTATGAAGTTAGTAACCATATTCATGAGTTTGTTACAGTGGTTTGTTATTTATTGTTTAGTTTTGATTCCAGTTTAGTTAACAACAGCTGCTCTTGCCGTTTCCATGACATAGCTCTGATAGTTTGCAGTGTAACACACTAATCAGCGCTTACATGATCATTATCTTTAATGAATGACAAACCTATGACTTAATGTGCCTGGGACAGGACACAGAATATTGTAAACTGTGCCTCACTGAAAGAAAGCTCACACTAATTGAGATCCAGATTTACATAGAAAAGCTTGGCTTGTTAAACCGAACCCGCGTAGCATTTATTGTGGGTAACAACAGATAAGGAGTTTTAATAACATAGAATAGTGAACATAAAAGTGTGATTTTCCAGACACAAAAAATGGATGAAAAAGTTGAAAACTTTTAGGGCAGATTGAAATTAGAGAAAGAAAGTAGCATACTAAATATACTTACTGGCCAGTTCATTAGGTATACCTGGTCAGCAACTGAGCTACTCACCTAGCTACATGTCTTTAACATCAAACAAGATTTATTTGTCACGTACACAATCACACAGAGTACAACTTGTAGTGAAATGCTTGTGTCCGAGCTGCAGACAGGCTGCAGATGTAGCCGCACCATTCCATGGCTTGGTTTTTTAGCGGGGGGGGTCTAGCCAAGACCCTTACTAGATACCAGACGGTAATTAAACTTGCAACTCCTACTCCAAAGGTGTGTAGTATTACCACTACACTATCCAGTTGCTTTAGGGATGCGGACATGGTCAAGACACCTGCTGAAGTTCAAATCAAGCATCAGACTGTCTTAATGGGCAACAAAGAGTGAGTGTTGAAGTGAGGGCTCAAAAGCAGAAAAATTAAGAGGCAGAGTTCAATCAAGCAATCAAAGCTTTATTCGCCACATGCAGGTTGCCCTGCAGTGAAATGAGACCCCCCCCCCCCCCCCAACCTTACAGACACAACACAGACATTACATGGGGATACAAGTTGGAGATCGGTAGCATTACATAAAAACACTGAAATATACACAACAATGGGAAAGTACAAGAGGAAAAAAAGAGACCTCTACTCATGCTGTGCTTCCATGGTAGGACAGCATGAGAACAGGAAACAAAAAACAGTTCAATAACAGAAGGTAAGCTATTTATGTGACTGATTAAAATCCCAAAACACAAACCCAAACCAAACACAAACCCTCCCAAAATAAAGAGTAACAAAGTCAGTAGTTCAGGAAACAAACAGAGAAAGAGTATGATGAAACAAAAAACTGCATATACAACAAGGTACCAAGTGGAGGGAGCTGGGGCAGACAAGCACAAGCATAGACAACCAATCCAATTGGTCAGGGGAGGAAGTAAAACTAACACACAGGACACAATATGAGATAACATGCAGAATTACCAAAGATAAAACAGGAAATGAGAATCAACAACTAAACAGATAAATATGAAAAAGTGATCAGTTAACAAGCTAAGAATCAAATAGAAAACATAAACCCAACTAGAAAATCGATAAATTTGGACATTACTGCTAAAGACCCAGCACTGTGACACAGAATGATGTCGTGCTGCTGGCAGCATCAACTCAAATAATCACTCGTTACAACAGAGGTATGCAGAAGAGTATCCAAACATGTTGAGCCTTGAAGCAGATGTGCAGAAGACCACACCAAATGCTAATCTGTCAGCAAAGAACAAGAAACTGAGACTACAATTAACAACAAGGTCTATTTGACTTTCTATCTACAGGTCAGGCTGGGGATGATGTAATGGTGTGGCCCATCTGTACCAACTCAGCCTTCCTTGCAAATGCTACTGACCGAATCCATTCCTTTATAACACAGTGTACACATCTTTTAATTGCTGCTTATAGCAGGACAACACACCATATCACACAGCTCGCATCATCTCAAACCTGTCCCGACATGACAGTGAGGTCACTGTACTCATATGGCCTTCACAATCACCAGATCTCAATCCAGTAGAGCATCTTTGGGACGTAGCAGAATGGGAGATTTGCAACATGGATGAGCAGCTAAAAAAATCTGCATTGTTATTGTGATGTGATCGTCTCAATATGGACCAAAATCTCAGAGGATTGTGTCCAGCATCTTGTTGAATTAAAACCACAAAGATTTCTGGCAGTTTTGAACTAAAAAGTGGGTGCAACCTGGTACCAGCAAGTGTGCCTAATAAAGTGGCCAGTGACTTATTGTGGCTTTATGTATCCGAGACAAAATTCATAAACAGAAAATCAAAACTTTTGCAAACTTTAGAAAGTTTTTAAACTTTAATATCTAAAAATCGAGACTCAAACAGCCATTCCAACGTTTGTTGGTCTTCCTGCCAGAAATGCAAAAAATAAATCGAGACTGCAACTAATTTTAATTTCTAGGTTTATAGGGGGTGTTTGGCTGTACAAATGCCAATAAATAAATCAATAAAAAAAATTTGAAATTGAAAACAGGAAAATAGGAAAGTCATTTTTTCTCCTCCGCCTGTTTGCGGATTCAGATTCGCTGCCAACATTCTGTTTCCAAAACTGCAGCAATGTTGCACATTTCATCAAAACTTGGACCAATTTAGTTTGGAGGAGTTCAGATGCCCGTTTTTTCTCGACATGTCATTTCTCGATGTGTCTGTTCTTCATATTTAATCTAAGGGACAGAGTACAGCCTTTTACTTTTCACGGTGATTAAAGTGCATCACATCTGTGTGACTAGAAATATGACAGTTTCAGTGTAGCTACAAGCATGGGTGGTTACTGAAAGAGATAATAAATAATAAAATAAAATTTTTCGCAGAGAAATAAATGGAAAAACCTGATATGGAATAAGACAAATATGTCAAATTGCTACTCTTTGGGCTGGCCACATTAGTAAGAACTCATATTATAGGTGCTCTCTAGGTATCAAGACTGCAGCAACTGTACCCAGTTTCATTACAACAACTGGATGTTAGAAGGGTTTGTGCTATATTTAAAAGAGGGAATGACCTGACTTTAGGTTGTACAGTCTTAAGTCTGAAAGGGGAAATGACACAATCACAGTGAACAAAGAAAAGGATTGCAAGATGAAGACAGAAATGAATGAAAATGGATTTTGACAGATTTTTCCAAGCATAGAAGAGGCAACCTGCAAATAAATGTTTTGCAATATCACTTTTAAAGCCAAAAGCTGTGACTGACTGCTTCAGAAAACTATTAGATTACTTCAACATGTCTGCTCTTGTGATTTGTTCCTTTTAATATTGACAAAGCGGAAAGAACGGAATAATAATAAAAATTGCATCAATTAACCTTCAGAGTTGTGATGGGTGAAACAGGTTGCTGCTGCTGCAAGAGGAAAACACACAAAGTGGTGTTAAGCCTCCATTAAAGTACCAAAGATATCAGAATTCAACATGACTAGAATTTGTGTCTGCAAAAACGTTCCGTGCATGACATTTCAGTTCCCTCCCAAAACTCATTTAAGATTTCATTTGTAGATGATGTCACATACATCAGACTACACGAGACTATTTGTGTAAATCACTTTAGCTCACAACCGAAGAAGCAAAGAACTCCCGAGCCACCCTCCCCCATAGGCACTTCCTCTGTTTTAGTTACAACCTTGAGATGAGAGCGTATGGGTCCCTGAGGAGATACTTTAGGAGGGGTCGTTATCATTTTTGGCAGTCCTCCCATGTAAACCCTCAAAGGCCCTCCTCCATATTCATCAGGGTGATTATGTGCTGACCTCCGTCTGCTGTTAATCCAGAAGTATGCCCACCAGGCAGGTATCATGGAGGAGGGTGAGCAAACCTGACACCACGACCAATTAGGTGTCTATAACAGAAAGACGAGAGAGAGAAGAGAGAGTAATAAAAGGACTGGATACGTACCGCATACCTCGTCTTTTTAATTTGGAACAATAATAATGGTGGACTGAGAATGGCTGAGAACTAAGAGACTTCTTTTTCTGTGGAAAAACAACAAATTAAAGACCCAAAGGAACGTCCATTGTGTAGAAATAAAAATGATTTTGAAAAAGTAAATGCAGTTTTCATTAACATAACAGGGAAAGTTTTTTGTCACATCTCCAAAATTGGAAAATGTTGATTTCACTGATTGCATATTTCATTCCTGGATTATTGCAATAACAAACATGATTAAACTTTCTGAATGGTTTTGTGGGACAGGCATTTCAAGCAAGAATATTAATTTCATTGGAAGTATTCAACTGTTTAACCCACTGCATCAAATGACTCTTCATGATTGTGATAAAACTCGTCCATCATTCTGAGTCTGATGGAGGAATTCAAATATATAGACAGGTGACAACAAACCAAAAATTAACACATCAAGTCCAACTCAGATGTTGGGCCAACACTTTACCCTCGAAGAATATCAATGTGTTGCCAAGCTGTCAAAATGCAGACTTAAAGCAGAGCATTAACATTTCTTTTAATTTGTCACCCATCTGCGTGAAACACACTTTCTCAACAGCTGGGATTTGGTTCATATACACTGATTATAGAGCGCACATCTGCATCATTTGAAGGAGACATTTTTAGATGCAGTGTGAATGAAGCCGCTCACAGAGTCAGACACATATAGAGCATATCGCATCTTACTCCCCAAAATAAATAAATAACAGGAAACATAGTGGGAAGTTGTCAACTGTTGACAGATGTGTCAGCTGGATCAATGCTCAGCTACACCATTGAACCATTATTAAGAACACTAACACCCCAAAGGCTTTAAGCATCCAGAGATGGAGAACCAAAGGGAATGTTGGAGAGACTGAAGGATCACTGTGCTTCAAATTAACGGCCCCATTATTCAGGTGCAATACTGCTACATTATTAAAGCCTGAGAGCACCTTGTTCATGTCAAGCTCAATTATGGGTATGTGTGTTCCTTCCAAGAGTGTAATTAGTGGTGTAACCATGGAAAGTACAGCTTAAAAATATTATCTGTACATTGTAAATATCCATTAGGCTGTCACTCAAAATACAGATGCAGGTTGGCTGACCATCAGTCATAGGAAAAACACAAATTTAAACCTACTTCAAAAGCCTTATATCAAATCATATAGCTAAAGCAGATGTAAAGCTACATCAAAGGGTGGTTGTCAGTAGGACTGAAGTGAAAAAAAAAAGCTAGCTGAATAATTTATTCATAAGCTGTCTCTGCCTCGTACTCTGTATGCTTCGTGCGTTGGTTTTACTGAACACAGGTTGTTTCGTTATGGATGTGAGGTGCTGATTTTACATGTGTGAGCTGTTTTATCTGCTCGTCTCACTCTCTTGGGACAGGAACTGATACTTACCTGAAAGAAAAAGCCTGCCATCAGGGTGAAAATGTTTTACGTTGAAGCAAAAATAGACACAGACATAATAGACAAAACTAGACATTAAGAAACAAGTGTATTTTTAATTTATTAGTTTGTCAGTATTTGTAGTTTATTATCCAAACCACACTGGAAGCCATTTGAATGCACTTCTTTCTTGGTTTGAACTTTGGCAGGCTGTCCCAACCTTGTCTGCAGGTCTAAATGCACTGAATTGCTGGCGGGTGATTGGCTGATTAGATAACCATGTTAATGAACATTACAGGTGCATCCAATAAAATGGCTTGTGAGTGTACGTCAACACTAGGAATCAGGTGCTTTTTGCTTACGTAAGAGACAGCAGTTTGAGTCCTGCAGAGCTGATACTTTTACACTTATGCCTGTGATTTTCATTTGCAGATCAGTTAGATTTATCCCATAAAATAAAATAAAATAAATTAATTAATTAATTAAAAAGAAAAAAATAGACCTCAAAATTAGACATCACAATGCGTTCACTCAGACATGCATCGTGCCAACATAAAAAAATCCTTCAGTATTTTAGATTTAGTATATTTTAGAAGCTGTTGCATATTTTGGCTGTTTTGCTGTGGATGCTGCAGATCTCACCAGCAGGGTGAGGGTGGAAGGGGTCATGTATGATGTAATTTGTATGGTCAGGCAGCACTCTTGCGCAATGTACTGCTGTGAGAAAGTGGAATCCCAATGAGGTGAGCTCTTTTCATCTGGCACAAAAAGTCCAGGTGCTGCTGACCACTCTGTCCTGGTCTTTTTCCAGTATGATGTGACTGGCACTCAGTGTCTGTTATCTGTACTCCAGTAGCTTGTGGTTACCGCTGATTATCTCCTGATGTTGATCAGTGTCACAGTTTTGCAATGCAAAACCAGCAAACAACTGTTGACGTTCAGTGTAAAATCCACGTTTTATTGACACAATCATATTCGCTTCTTAATTTTCCAAATGTGTGAAACCAGATTGTGATGCTTATCTCAGAAAATTGTCAATTAAAAGGTTATTTCAGATAGTGTTTTATGCAATAAATGGCTTTTCTGCGTGACTACCGAGAAGAAAGAAAGATTCAAAATAAGATGATGGCTTTGTGGAGCTGATTTCTCCTCAACATAAATGAGCATAAATGAGTGAGTGTTTAAACGCTTTTCTCATTCTTAAATGCAGCTCTGTCATCTCAGCACATCCCAATAATAAAGATAATAAAATGCACATTTTTCTCCATCTCTCAATGCAGAAATAATGAACTACTGAAATAACATAAGAGTCAAAAGAAAAACAAAAGTGCGACAGTCTCAAATGTGTTATTTCCCAACCTACACAGGATTATTTGTCTTGGATTGAGTTATTCATTATAAGAAAATGATGGTTTCTCTCTGATCAGACAAATTATGATATCTGAACAGAAAACACAAATAAAAAATGTATTTTCATTTTAAAACTCAACTTAAACACAAAAATCCAACAGTACAATCTACTTGGATTCCAGCCACTGATTATGTTTTTTTCTTTATTTAGAACTAATGCAGTCCATTTAAAATTCACCTTTGCTTTGGAGTACAGATTCAATAACCCTGATCTCCAGGGACTCACCAGTCTATGAATGATAATCACTTGTAATTAAAGCTCACTTGAGTTTCTCCTTTTCTGAAAGTGGAAGGTGGAATCGGCGTGCTCGGCATCCACCGAAGCCTTTGAAACCAACACCAGGATTAAATCGCTGGTCTGAAGACACTAAACAACTCAGTTAAAACTGCCCGAGTCCATTCAGTCTGCTGATTTGCAGCAGGCAGGTCCTGTCTGAGATAACTGCGCTGTGGAAAATGTATATTCTCTGCTTCATGTCTAATGCTTAAGTACCTGTCCAGTTTAATCAGTTGGTGAAGAGTGAATCATGGGAAGTGAACAAGTCTGTCTGCTGAAGCACATAGTTTTGAATTTGCTTATAATAATAAATGGATTTCAGAGATCTTGGAAGGAAAACTGTACTTTCCTACATATTCTTAACATTATTAGTTTGTTAATATTTGCTGACTGATTAACTGACAGCAAACATGTGAAGTGTTGGTTTCAAAAACGTATCTGTCATTACTAGGATAATTGGATGTTAGCTCTTTTGCTGTCTGTCACCTTCTTACACCTGAAAACACCCATTAGAACTCTTTTATCACAGATATTTGCTTGTCAGGTGGAAAAACCTCTGTGTGGTAATTAAAATTTAAAAATACTCACATCATTAATTAATTTTAATTTCTAAAGTAGTGGCTAGTGCTGGTCAGACTAAGAAAAGTTTAATAATGAAGCATGAAGTTCTAATTAAAGGTCCAGTTTTGTCTCAGAAATTTAAAAGAAGATTAATTCCACTCTCATTTCCATAAAAGATTCACCAGTACGAGCGTCTCTAATACTCAACAGACTGCATTTTGAATCTTGTTTAGTGACGCCCCTCTCTGAACTGATGATGATTGCTTTGAGCTTTTGGTAAACTCAAGCAATACATGATAATCAGTGAGCTTTGGAGATATTATTACATTTTGCTTCCCCAAAGGGGATGGGTGCTGTCATCTTTTTTTGATGCTATTTACTATCAGAATAATGTGGCAGCTGAGTTACCCCAGTTCCAATCCATGCCCCATACCATCACTCATTCTGTTTGTGTGTTCATGTGGAGGGTTCGCTACATTAAGTGCTGCTCAAAATCAAGTAGCTTTAAGTGGAAATGGGTTACAAAGCCCTCCAGCCACACTCTGTGGAGGTGGAGGCTCCTGTTTTGTGTCACTGAAAGAAAATAGTGCACACTCAAAGATATAGTGTTGTTATTCCAGAAGGACTGGCTCGGTAATATATAAAAGATAAAACAAAATTTTAAAAAAAGAAGCAATGTCTTGTGGCAATCAGTACAAATAACAGTAAATAAAAACTCTGTTTTGCCAGAGGCAGAAGACAATGTTTATTGCTACGGTGGTAATACAGATTATATCCTGTGGCTATTTCAAAGAGACTCATAAATAAAATATTGAATGTAAACACAAGTTATATAATAGCCTCAGATAAAAAGACTGTTACTTCATTCATTCAGTGTATCGTTAGGGAGGATATTAACTTTTTTTTTTTTTGGTTATTTTTCCAAATTTTCTTCAAAGTTCTTAAACAGAGTTTTATTGGAAGGTATCACAAGACTTTTTTTTAAAAAAAAAATCTTGTAACTTGTGCATGTGACTTTAAAAATGTGCCATATATGCAGGCATTTATTTATAGGAGCATTCCTTTCAGGTACTCATACTAGCACATTTGGCAAATATCACACATGAATCCAGTCCCGTTTCCTAGGCAACGGCATCATTCCCTTTGATGAAAGAGTTGTGCTCAGCATTAAACCTTGTTTGGTATCAAGATCTTCCCCTTTCTGCTGAAGTACTTGCAGGTCTGGCAGCTGGTGTAAACAGGGACAAAGAACAGTGACATTTAAACCACACAGAATCATCAGCAGAGGTGATCGTGCTGCCTGGATATGCTGAGATCCATCGAAAGTTAGGTCCAACTAAACCCCTGAACACCTGGCTCCTGTAAGTCTTTAGTAACATTTTATATTATCTTAGTGTTTATTTTAAAGAGAGGATGTGATGCTTTTCAAATTTTGAAACATCCTGCAAAACAAATTGAAGTAAATTAACTTTTCAACTATCTTTTCCCCATGGTGCACCACTACAACTCATCTTAGTTGCCTCGAGTTGCCAAATCCCACTTTAGCCCCTGACTGTACTCATTTTTCAGTTTTAGTGTGGATGCAAAGTCACACCAAATTTTGAAACTTGAAATAAAGTTTATATTCTCATCTATTAATATTAAATTAATCCACCACAAGGCCCAGTTAGCTTTGCACAAATAGCTGTTAGAAATGTCCTCCAAAGGATTACTTTGTACTTTTATACTTTCAGTCAGAACTTCTTCATTTTTACTTGAGTAAAGTAGTTGAATGAGTAAATCTTCAACTTTTACCACATTATCTCTAGAAATCTTAAACAAGCCCCCCCCCCCCCCCCCCCCCCTTTAATATTTACCACTTGTAGGCAATATAATTCAAGTGAATACATGAAAAGTTTCATGTATTCACCATTGATAGTTTTGTTGTCATAAACTGGGTATGGGAGCACTGTGTACTTTACAAATTATGAAAGACCACTAAAGTGTTAAATGCTCCAGGCCACTGATGACTAGTCAGATACTTTGAAGTCAGTGTTTATGACTAGCCTGATTTCCACTGACTGGCCTGAAGAAATTCATGTAGGTCCACCGGAAAGCCATTTTGGGATACTGACTGAATTTATGGAATACAATATTTGCTTGATAAAGGGTACGCTTTTTACATTTTTATATATAATTGTTATTGTTATTTTGCTGTTTTTATAAAAAGTAACAATAGATGACAAGGATCAAGAAAACATGAAAAAACTATTTTGTTCAAAAAAACTAAAGCTAAATTTGCTTTTGAGCAGGTAACAGACAGAACCTCGAATGATTGGAGGTTCCTGCTTTTGTCTGAAAAAAACAAGGGTGACCCTGAGCTAGCCAATATATGTTACCCTAACCTTTGGCTAAAAGTCTTTACTTTGAAAAATGAATACTTTAACACAAATAAGTTTGGTATGAAATATATTCTAATAATTAAAAATGGAGAGGTTAGTGTTTATGACCTTTACAACATCCATTCACCAACGACTGCCCTTTTAAACATGCAGCAGGAATAAAAATCATAAAGCATTTATTAACAATATTATTGGCTACTGCTTTATGTGTCATTGCAGAGTGTTGGTACAGTTCACACTGCCTGTCTGTGACACATAATGTTATTAGTTCCACCTCTGCTTTTTCTTGCTATGACAGGCCAGAGAGTCTTCCATGAAAAGGTTCATTGTGTTTGTGGTCATGCTTTGTTAAAGGATCCCTGTTTGGACAGAGAATTTAGGTTTAGACGTTTACTTCTGGCCTAACTGTCCGGGGTCCATTTAAGCTGATTTACTCTGAAGCTTTGTGTCATTAAGCATACAGAATGTGACTGACGGCTGCAGATTGCATGCCTGATGGGATGCGGTCAGTGCATGCGTGGTTGTAATTGAGTGAACTCTCACCTACCTTAGCTGAATGTGTTGCTCTGTGTGTGATTAAGATGTTGGATGTGGTATTTGGCAGTTCACACTTACTCTCCAATGCTACAGTCACACTTTGGAAAACAGTGGCTGGAAACCAAAATTATTGTGAGAGTGTGATATGAATTTCCAATCTTGTTCAGAAACGGCAAACAGGTCTGTGATGACGTGCAGTCACCTGGCATCTTCAGACAGACTTTAGTTCATCAAGATGACAATAATATGGCAAAAAGACAAGAGTGATTCTGCTATCAGTTTGCAATTTAAAACAACAATTAACTGTGATTATAAATAAATAAATCAGCAAAAATCACAAATCAGTTGTGTTTACGTACACAGAAATTCTCGTTAACTGCTTACATTCAGAGTTCAGCCAGGACCTCATAGATTTAAAACATACATTAAAAAATGAATCCACAAATCAGTGTCCTGCTGTAAGACAGTGAATGAACTACAAATTGATTTTAGAAATTTAACTAGAATAAAACCAGTCAGCAATCAGCTGATTCCCATATTGCAAAGAGCTGCATCAAAGAAAAGTTGTGCTCAGATTGACTGACACTGTGTCTGCATTTGTAAATTAGATCACAATTATTTGCAAACCTCTTCCTGTCAGAAAGTGACTGCAGTCCAACTTGGATCGCAATTGTTTGGAGACAGGTTGCCTCCCAGAAGGTGACCTATACACTTGCCTTGCTTTTGGAAATATTTGTCATGGCAACTATTTGTAATTGGTTTACACATCATGGTAATCATGATGTAACTGCATTTTTTTCTTTTCTTTTTGGATACAACAAGGTTACTGTGCTATTTTTATTCGAGTGGGACTGAAACATAAAACATCAAAACAGTTAATACACGCTCAGACAGGCTCTCTTCAAACCCCCACAAGAAAAGCTGTCCAGCATTGTGTGGGCGTGTCTCAACATACTTATTACAAATACTACTAATCAACGTCCTGACAGCAGCTGCAGCAAAAGCAAGATGAAAATAATCAGTGAGTAGGGTCAGTATTACCTAAACAAAATTTTCAGTCTTCATTAGATGTCTCACATTCTGGTAGATATATCATTATAATCCTCTCAATGGATATGGAGATTATTTTTGGTTGCTGAGGGGGTCATGTGGTCCTTTCATAAAGGAAGGAATAAAAAAATATATTAAACTCTGTGACAAACATCTGCTCGAGAAGTTTTATGTGCTACTTTTTCCACTGGCTGAGCAACCCCTTGGATATAGCTAAAACTCACCTGGGTGCATTCTGCCTTAAGCAGCAACTGTAAGGCCATTTTAGTTAGTGGGAATGAATTATTGGGCTATAATGTATCAAGGAGCAGACTCTTAAAATAGAGACATTTTAAATTTTCTTTTTCCCTTTTTTTTTAGAAGTGACTCTTAAGGTCAGCATGAATAAAGTCTTGGGTATAATTGTGAATTAAACACAGAAAATGAGAAGAGACTTATTTCCTGCAGTGAACAAAGAGTCCTCAAAAAATATGCTCTAATATAAAAGTAGGAGTTCAGCCAGAATTACCACGCTTGTGTAAATAATGGTCCGTTCTTTTGTTTTAACCTTTAATGGATGGGTGGGGCTGAGTGACCACAATGCAAAATACAAAAAGTGCCAGTGAATGGAGACAATAACAGGATAAGTGCTTGAATGTCAATTTCCCTGTGTCTGACAGCCTAGCTGATGGTATCGGATTTATGGAATAACTCCCACATGAATGAAAACACACTGTGACTTCATTTGCAGGTCAATTTAGTGGAGTTAATAACTGTTTGCACCTGCAATTAACTGCTGACCTCTCTGGCCCCCTAAATGGGTTTCACGTGTTTCACTGACAGTCTGAATAAATTTCAAAGTAGATATATATATATACACAAATTGTATTAAAAGCTCCACCATTCTTTTGACTGCTTGTTGCCCTTAAAATTACAGATGGACAGTCTGATTGGTCCAAAGTAGGGTTGAGTGCATTTCGCATTTGAATCAATACTAAAACTTTTTATGTATTTACAACATTTTCTACACCACACCAGCAGCTTTTGTCGCTGTCTGGAAAAGTCTGTGAAACTGACATTACTGTCAGTTTTGGTATACTACAGTACTAAATAGTAATGTCATTCTCGGTTATGGTTATGTATTAACATTGTGGACATATTGTCTCAAATTTCAGAGAAGCCACTGTAAAAATACGTTTAATTAATTACCTGAAGAAAACGTTGAGGAAGCTAGCAATGTTTCACTAAGGATTTTAAAAACGTAATCATCCTTTGGTCCATCCTTTGGTTCATATGCAGGTGTGCTAACTGCAGGTCTTGAGGGGAATTTGGGTTACAGCCACTCAAAAACAGTACAATCTTCAGGTCGGTAAGTGTTGTAATGAACTTTCAGATCAGATGTGTTGATGTCCCTTGTTTTCTTGCTTAAACCCCATTATGTTCTAGTACCAAAGTTTAGCAACAATAGATTTAGTGTAAATTGGTACTTAGTAGTGCAGATGTAAATCAGTCAGTACCCACTAAAAGTTCACTACCCATCCTTGGCAGGGAGTGCTTTGGGGTTGTTATGGTGGTACAGTGGTTAGCACAACAATAACAAGGTTCTAGGTTTGCACCTCTTGGGTGTAGATTGTGTGTTCTTTGTGTGTCTCCACCAAAGACACATGGAGGACCACTGTCTGAAGCATTTAGAGATAGAGGGTGGTATGAGCATGAATTCCCTTTCTCTGTATTAGCAATTTGATGATCTGGCAACCTGTTCCCAATGTCCCCGCACAACCTTGAACCTAGATATGTTTGCAGTAAAAAGGATTAATGTGGGTATATGAAGAAAAATTAGAAACAAACTAAAGGACCAGCCGACTAAATTGATGCTTTTTGCTAAATTTAACTGTAAATTGGTTCTCATGCTAAAGTGTTAGCTGTTTTCTTACAGATTAAAAACACACAGCTGATTGTTTTTTTTTTTAAAGACAAATTATACAGATCGCAGTTGCAGAAAGCCTCTTCAAATGGCTCCTGTTCAAATTGAAAGATCTGTCTCACATAAAACCTGTGATGAAATTTCACGGACTAGATTCCAAGAATTCAGAAAAATAAAATTGGCAGAATAATTTATGATAAAAGGCCGAAACATCCTGCAAAGCTGAGGCACACAACTGATGATGTGTCCTGCTGGTAAAGCTTCCAGGCTTCCTCATAGTAGCCATCCCTCAGGCTACTTATGTTTAAGCTTCAAAGTTACTGTCAAACTGACTGTGAACACTGTACTTTTAAATTCTATATAGTGATTTTAGATGCAAGTAGCTAGTAATACCAGCTCAGAAAAAGTCCTGGGTTTTGATTCAGGTTGGAGGCTTTTTGTGTGGAGTCCTGTGTCTGTATGGTAAATAGACTGGTTCTTACATAGCACTTTTTCCACTCTACCTGAGCACTCCAAGAGCTTTATACAACACGCTCATTCTCTATACTTAAATGTGTTTCTGTCTTACATTCACACAGGCTGAAGTTAGTAGCTTGCTCAGGGATCTTTGGCATGCAGAATGGAGCAGGGATCGAACCACCAACCTTCCAATTAGTAGATGACCCGCTCTAACTCTGTCCTCCAGTTTGGCAGTGCAATCAAAAGACATTCTAATTAGGTGATTCTAACTTGGCCACAGTGTGAATGGTTTGGTGACCTGTCCAGGCTCTACCCTGCCTCTCACTCTATGACAGCTGGGCTGGGCTCCAGCCTTAAGGAGTACTTTTTGAAACTATTTCAGTGCATCTATTTTCACAAAATGCTGTACTCCTGTTTAAAACCCATTTACCAGTTTTTACACAGAGCTTTCAAAGCCATGTGTTGGCAGTTCCATGTGATGACTTTGTGAGCAAAGTTTATATTGCTTGCAAGACACCATGTTATGAACTGAATCACTAAAATAATGTAAAAGCTGACAAAAGATTGATTTAGCAAAACTTCAGATAAGCAATGGAAGCAGTTTTATCCACTGCTAATACATTTACAACTTCCACCACAAACACGGCTCAGCTTTGACGGTGTAATGTGTTTATTTCTTCTGTTGTTTCTTTCAGGTATAATGCACGGTGTTAGTAACGACTCATAAACACTTTGGGTTTTATGCTTTTATGAGAAGAGATTCTTCGACAGGTAACAAGCAGCCAGGTGTTTCGAGATCTGCACAGTTGATAATGCACAGCTACTTTTATCACTTGTTACTACAACTAAACAGTACTTTGCTCTTTCACATGTGGCTCCAGACTTTCTCTCTGGGGCTGCACAATAAAGAACTGTGTCTCCTCACAGATGTAATCTCATGTGCAGGAGACAAAACAAACACACAGAGGTGAAATCCAAGTGATCCATCGTCCTCTTAAAAGAACCATCTGCTTGTGGCGTGTCACAACATTGCCTTGAATTGGTGTATGAAAAGGTGGTGCAGCGAGATTGGTTGCATGTTGCAGCAGCTCCGGTTATCTCGTGGCTGTGGGTTGTTTTTTTTTTAATCTGACTTCAAGCTTCTACGTTTGTGGCATCTATTATTTTGTCAGGCTGTTTAAAAAGAATATCTAGATGTGTGATTGTCTCTCCTCTTGTGCTATCAAACAAGTGTTTGATCGGAATGTGGAGAGGAAAAGAAAGTGTGCGTGTGATACAAAGAAAGAACACAAGGAGGGAGAAGTGTAGGAATTTGACAAAGTATGACAACCTTGATTCGCAGTCAGTGTGACAAGATATTTTAACTTTTTTAAATCAAACACAGAGAAACGCTGAAGGCCAGAAATGTTGGACATCAACTTATGAATTAAAAGAATGGCTTGTTTCAAGAGCCGTCCTCATGTCATCATTGTGTCATCTCACTTTTATATGTTGAAGGTAAAAATGCTTCTGGAAAAGATACGACCCGATTTTAAGCCTCTCCTCTCCTCTAGATGCATTTTAGGAACTGATACATTCCTCAACATGCCATACTAAAATTCATTTCCACGTCACGGGCAGGAGGACGGAGGGCAGAGGAGATGTGGAGGCATAATCAGGAAAAGGAGAAAAGCCTATGGAAGTAGCTGCCTCTGTACAGATCAGGCGAGGAGAGGCTCGCTGCCCCGGAGAGGTGAAGGTGCTAGTGTCGGAGCAACAGGGAGATAACCTCTTTGGTCGTCATCTTCTCCCAGGCACTCCAGGTCTGGCACAGAATGATTGCTAACGCTGCAAACACTGACCCAGTGCTTGCGAAAAGGCAAAAAAAAAAAACATCCAAAAACCTTGTGTATATTATGTAAGTAGTGAAACAATGGTGAAGTACACTTATTTTTCTTGTGTATGATTCTCAGAGACCAGAGATTTCTCTGGCCTCGAACCAGAGATTGTGCTATGTCTCTAAATTCGCTAGGTTTTTTCTCTCTCTACAAGCTGGCCTTAATAATTCAGGCTGAAACCAGCCCTGGCTGCACCACCATTAGTTTAGTCAGGGAAACAATTTCTGATGGATGTCCAACAGACAAATTGCTGAGCTCTACTGTATAAACTGTACTGTTTCTCTTTTTGACACAGATTTTCCATCAGAGCTGTATTTAGTATGAAGACAGAGGTCTGTTCACTCCACTGTGTGGGAGTCCATCTCCACCACATGTGCTCATATAACACTTAAAGCTGCAGAAAATGATTCCAAGGTGGTACGGCTTAAAATAATTGTGCTGCTGCATGCTGAGGAGTTAAAACTCAGACAGAGTTTCGTGCTCATATCTCTTAGTTGTTGATTACCACCTGTGGTTTTAATGTACTGCATGTTTACATTGCTTTGCATAGATCTGCGTTCAGCTGTATTCTCCATTCACTCAGGTCCTGCAGTTCAAACACAGTTTCCTGTATTCTCTTTGGGCATTCACAGTCCAAAGAGGCCTCAGAAATAGAAACAGCATAGCCTGCAATTATACTATCTAAGGCATTGAAATATGGATCACAGAGATGGGTGAGACCAATTGCAATCTGCATAAATAGACATGAAAGAGTAATGACTCACCCACACCACGCTCATTAGCCTACCAAAGCTTAGTCTTAATTCAAGAGTATTTTACTGTCTAACACCCAACTTTGGCAAAAGCCTCTTGCATGGACTGATTTTACTTGAAATGCAGCTGCTCCACAATCAGAAATAGTTGTTTATTTGGAGTAAACAGAAGAACTGACGCAGCATAGATGAGGATAAGAGTGCTTTTTTTAACATAAATATTGACATTGTATTTATTTCTTTTGTTTTTCTGCTACAACCAGCAAGTTATCCTATCCTGTCAACCTGCCTCCACTCCACTCAGCACAGTCTAAAAGCTGTGGGGTTGTTAGGACTGTCTGTACCCACATCGTCCCAGGTGATTCAAAAGGCCTTTGTCACCATCACAGTGCATTACCATGCTGCAGGGTTCACATGAGTCACAAGAAAAAGCTGTCTGTGACAAAAAAATAAAAATACTGACGTCAAGCCAAAATGATGAACTCAAAATTCTGACTCATATCAAAAATACAAAATAAAAATGGTATTTTTATTATAACCACGAGTCACACGACGGAATGGTTCTCCCACGTCGCCTAGAAAATAAGCTCTTTTTGTATTCCACACCAACGCCATCTCCTTGGTAGGTCACATAGTGGAGAAAGGACACATCACGGCAGACCCAGGAAAGATCTAGGTGGTTTTGGACTGGCCCACACCGACCTCCAGGAGGCACTTTCACCACTTCCTGGGGTTTGCCAATTTTTTGGATTCAAAGTTATGGCAAAGTTGCTCTTCCACTCATTACTTTGACTTCTTCCAAGGTACCATTCTTGTGGAACGAAGCTGCCCAGAAAGCTTTCAACACTCTTAAGGACCAGCTCACCACTGTACCAGCCTGACACTACCCAACAGTTTGTTGTGGAGGTGGATGCTTCAAATTCCAGGTTTGGGGCCCTTTCATCCCTGGTAGCATATCTCCTTGGACTTCATCACTGGCCTCCCACAGTCTGCAGATAATACCATCATTCTAACCATTGTTGACTGCTTCTCCAAAGCACCTCAATTCATGGCTCTTCCCAAGCTTCTGTCTGCCTTGGAGACAGCCCAACTCATCACTAACCAAATGTTTCGTGAGAGATGAACCAAGAGCTGTAAAGAGCTGGGCTAAATATGCTCACAATTCTCACACCTCATCAGCTACTGGTCTCTCACCTTGTGAATCATCCTTGGGATATCAGCCATGCACTAAAGAGCAGAACAAGCAGCTGGCTTAAAAGTCTCTCCAAGCTTCATTGGACCTTTTGAAATCGACTCCCTTATCAACCCGGTTTCTGTTAGAGAGTGATATTATACCCCTCTCGTCAAACTGACAGGTCATTAATTATTCATGAGCTCCGGAAGTAATTACTTCCGGAGCTCCGGAAGTAATTAAATTATTCATGAGCTCCGGAAGTAGGAAGTAATTAAGTAATAAAAATATGATATTCATAAAAATATGATATTCATAAAAATATGATATTCATAAAAATATAATTGATTATTTAGAAAGTTTCTTATATATCAAAAAATAGCATTCTTTTATTTCTTTAAGCAATTAAATTTTTATTTTTATTTTTTTATGCTCAAAAAACGCCATCTGGTGGCGGGTCAGTGTGTGTGTGTGTGCGCGCGCGCGCCCGAAGCTGTGTGTCTGGGCGCGCGGGGGCGCGCCCGTGTCTCCGGACCGTGCTCTCTCGGGCTCCGTGCTCATGTGTTTAAAAATGTATTAAACCATATTAAAATTGTTTAGTTAAACTTGTGCTTTTGTAACGTTCAGTATGGCCACAAACACATGCTGCATGCCTTGGGGGAAAACTTTATTTCGATTTATATGCATTTGTAGATTTAGAATAAAACTCATACTCAGAAAAAACTCGCGATCCCCTAACCCTAACCCTCCTTAGAAACATAAGCAGGGAAAACTCCTTAAAAAACCCTCCGCGTTTTCTCCAAAACCCTACAATAACTTGTTAGGGTACCCCCTCTATTCCAAAAACCTTATATTCGATAACAGGGGAAATCCTGAAAAAATCCTTAGTCTTTTTTCTCAAATTCAGCGCCCCGCGGCTCCCTTCATGCTCAGCCAAACAAAGCCAAAACTCCTTTAAAAAAAAAATTCTCCGCGATTTCTCCAAATCCCTAGAATAACTTGTTAGCTACCCCTCTATTCCCAAAACCTTATATTCGATAACAGGGAAAATCCTTAGTCTTTTTTCTTCAAAAACTTCCCTCTTACTAGCAACCTCTAAAATTCAACGCACACTCTAAGTTCTACCTCGCTCTTAATCTCCGATCCACAACTTCTTGCAGAGCACAATTTTTTCCTGCTTGTTCGCTCCCCGCTCTGCTCCCGAATGCGCTGCTTACCTCGTTCGAAATTTGCGCCGGAGACCAACTCCCCCCCTTACTTCGCCCCGCTGCCAATCACATAACTATTGCACCGCTCCCTTCGCACCCCGGTTAGCCAATCCGCTCCAGGTCCGATTTTTATGATCTCCCGCTCAGGTTAAGACTACCCCCGAGCTCCCACAAGACCCCTGCCTTCAGCCATATCAACAACTGGAACCGCTCAGACTGCTTGCGAGTTCGCATAGGGAGCGGCCGATTTCAACAGCAACTTGCGTCTCTTTCCTTATCCGCATATCATTCGGTAAGTGTTAATCTTCCTCTCTAACTACATTTTTGCATTTTCCTTTTTACCATTCTGTCAATCCTTTCATTTAAAAAAATAAATAAATATCACAATGGTTTGTAACAGGTACAATACACCATCCATCCATCCATTCGCCTCCACTTATCCTTTTCTCAGGCTCGCGCGGTGCGCTGGAGCCTATCCCACGTACAATACACTTTAAAATATATATAAGCTCCACTTTTAACTCCCGTAAAAGTTTATACATTACATGTCTACATCACCTATCATGGCCTCATCGGGTATCTCATATCATCTTGTTATTGTTATGTTATGCTCCTTTGATATTTTGCTAGTTTGCGTGTTTTAAAACTCTTTTTGTTTTTCTTTATATTTTTAGACCCAGATGTGTTAACCTGATCCCTGCGAAACACCAGCTCTGCGTGGATTTTGACCGCGAGTGACCGGATGTTGTTTCCGGCCTGAGGTTGCCTGAAATGCCGTGAGGCTCGTTTGAAAGATTGCGCCCGAGACCAACTCCGCCTCAAAGGCATGCCTACCTTTAGCTGCCACCAGTGAGATATCAGAGCCGGGCTCCACATATCCAATCAGGAGCACGAGCAAGACAGCTTTTGCAGACTCTCCAGAAATATACAAGTCCTTACCAACTGCTCTGCAACCCAGTGTTTCTGGTCCCCTCACTAACATCGCTTTTTGAGATATTTTTTATGAACCACCAAAAAAGCAATTTTACCCCACAGTACAGAAGACTGGGTCTGAGGGCAGCAGCGGGGACAAATGATTGTAATGAAGCGACGGACATTTCATGGCTGGTCTTGCATAATCGTGAGTTATTATGTCATATGGTGATAAGTACATAGTTTTGCAAGAGGCATACAAGCACTGTGGAAAAAGTAATCATAAAACTGTTTTTGTGAACACCCTACGTTATGCTTTAAAAAATGTGATACATGTAATGTGATCATCAAAGAACATGATTTTTTAAAAAAAAAAACTTTTATTCTTATGCTTTTAAAGTATGTCAGATTATCTTAAAACACTTATTTGTATGTTATAATGTTTTTCTTACACCATGTGTAATTTTTATAGACACCTTATTCATTGTATCAATGTGTAATTATGTATCTTTTGATAAATAAATAAAATATTTAATCTTGTATTTGTGTACTTTCTGGTGATTCAATAAAAAATTAGTCACATATCGCTCTGATAAACACAGATGGCTGAAAGAAATGTTTGATGGAACAAAGGAAACAAGTGTCTTGCTGCTAAACTTTTAAGTCACCATGGTTTAAATGAGAAAGTCTGTATGTAAAACATGAAAAACTCCATATCAGTGATATCTACAAAGGTGTACTCATTTCTTTGTAATGGTACTTTACTGTTCCAATGAAACAAAAAGAAAATCTCATTTTTAAAGTACATTTTTCGGCCATCCTGACCTATTTTCAGGGGCAAGAATGTTGATGTTAGACTGTGTTTTAAATCAGGTTGTGATCCTAAACTAACTATCACAGCACTGATTTCAGCTGTAATCTCAATTAGAATCCCAATTTGGCTTTTCTCCAGTCAGTGTTATGGTGAAATTTAACTTGTTCTTTTGTGTAATTGCACATGGCCCAGCAAAGGACCCCTTAGTAAGCTGTACAGCATAAGTTTTCAATTCACTTTTGTCAGAAAACTTCACAGTATGAGAAGTTACAGCACAGTTTCTCCAAACGTGTGGTTCTTTTTCAGCCAGCGTGCTTTTAGAGCATCTACATTAGCTCATGTAGTAAAAGTACAATCAGTAAGTGTACTTTAACATTTGAGATTCCGAGTCACTCTTGCTTAGATCATGTGAACTATATCATGAACCTTTTTTTGTATAATGCATTAAACGTGTTCAAATCAGTTTAGTTAAAATAAATTGAAAATAATCTAGAGACAAGCAACTCCTTTTTAGCTTCTGTTATGTATTTACCTCTCACACCTTAATCTAGATGTTAGTGTTCTCAGAGTTAACATGTCTCATGTTGCCATGTTGTATTTCTAATACCCAGCCTCAGTGTTCGCCCTGTTGACCCTCAAATCCAAACACCAATGATCTAGATATTCACAAAATTCATAAGGAGATTCTTAAGGTCTTAAGTTTTGTTGTTTTTATGTTTTACAAAAAAAAAAAACTTCACATTTTTTATATTTTTAAACGAAAGTGACATGCAAGGATATTTTTCTTTAGTGATGTTGCTTCAGCAATCTCAAATACTAATTATTCTGGGAATTTTTATGGTCAAACTATGTGATTTTCCAAATGTGTGTGTGTGGAGTAAAATGACCTTGTTCTTATGATGTTGTCACCGTGAATCATTTAGGATTAACAACACAAATTGTATCGATAGCAGAAACAGTCTTATAACTTATAATTCTCACACGTTACCGCTAGTTTTACAAACGCAGTCTTCTTCAGCTCTGTTTATGTAGCTTTTATGAAACTGATTTTCCATAGTACAAGTAGAATTTAATTTTTCTTTGCTCTCCAGTATAAATGCAATAATTTGCAGGCTTTTTACTGAAACTCTCACAATGCAACACTCAATGCTCAGAGCTTCATATATCAACAGCTCTGAAAATATCTTCTTTTTTAAAGTAATGTAGGACAGGATCTCTCACTCTCTGTGTCTCAAAAAAACCCAACTAAACTGGCAATCACCACTAAACAAATGAAAGTAGTTTATGGCTTTTTTATCAGCTGCATTTCTTTCATTTATGTATTGATCCCATTGTTTATTGGTAATGCTTTTAGGTCACTGTTTTAGCATGTCTGCCTCACACTCCATTTAAACAGTTTAACAGATAGTGGGGTCTGGTAAGGAAGTTGGGGGGAAGCAGACAACTCCACAGGAAGAGTCTTTTTGTCTTTTCTCCACTGTAAAAGATAGCAAGGCAGTGTGAAACTTTCTTTGCGGGAAAGACAAAACTGAGAGCCATGCTAGGCTCAGTGAGAGACTCTGCTCACCCTCTGCCCCAGCGATGGCAGTCCCTCACCAAGCTCGATTTCTGTTCTTTGTCTTGATTAAAGAATGTTAGCTACCGCTCATCGCTTGTCTGCAGGCTTTATTAAATGGAAAACTTCCACAACAACCTCTAAACAGTGGTTTATGGCTTTTTGTCACCTGCAACACCATGTAACACTTGGATGTTAGATTCTTTTACCAGTCAGTGTTGTTAGCCCCAACCCCCAGGCTCCAGCTGTCTGAGCTCTAACCCTGGCTGCCAAATGTCCCCCTGAGGCCTTTGTGCCTTTTACCACCAGACTAAGTTTGTAGTCCTATCTACTAATATTATTTTATTTTTTTATTATAGCACAAGGTTCAGTTAGGTTACTACTTTGACTTCCTCAATTTGAGCACATTTCTGACCCGATACTTTATCAAGCTTTTACTCGAGTGTTTTTGACACTAGCAGCTGTACTTCTACTTAAGTGAAAATTGCCTGCAATTTTGCCACCTCAGTTGCCACTTTTCTGGAGTTTGTACACTTTTTATATTGAAACGTTCAACGTTTTACGTGTTATCCTTGATCACAGTTCTAAACAAGTTAACTTTCTTCACTTCAAAGTAACCCAAAAAAAGAAACTATATGTCCAGTTCTCTTTACTCCAAACCTGGTTTAAGGCTATGCTGTTGCTGTGATATGGCCATACAAATAATATTAAGTTTAATTAATCTTAAAAAAAAATGGCTGCTTCATGGCTACCTGTTCAGAGAATTTGCAGACTTTTATGGAAACTGTCACAATGTAACACTCTCACTGTCAAAACATGGTTGATCCATGTTTCTATGAACACTGATTAATATATCAACAGCTCTGAAAATCCTTTTTTTTAAAGTAAAGCAGAACAGGATCTCTGTATCTCTAAAAATCCCAACAAAACTGGCAATCACCTCTAAACAAATGGAAGTAGTTTATGGATCTTTATCACCTGCAACACCATGTAACACCTAGATGTTAGACTCTTTTACCATCACATTTGCAAGGGTTTATGTGTTATCCTTGATCACAGTTCTAAATAAGTTAACTTTGCTTGACATAAAAGTAGCCCAAAGAAGACAAATATATGTCCAGTTCTTTTTTACTCCAAACCTACTGATCGGAAAACATTATGTGATGCTGGAAGTTTTCATCCTATCCATCTGCAAAACAAGTTTACCTGTAAGCCAACACATTAGACGTAAGCAAATTTGTGAAATTCCTGAACAATGTGCTTTGTGGAGTAGCAGTAGTACTAGAACTAGTACTAGTAGTCCTAGTATTCTGCAGCAACCAGGCTTCAAGAGTGATCACTCTTCTGGCTTTCAAATGGTGAAAACATGTCACAGTCTTAACCGCAAATCAGAAATGTTGGTAAATTTAAAAAGGAATTTAAACGTCAGCTTTGACATAGACACAGACTTTATTAATGCCACACTCAGGAAATTCACATGTTACACATGATTTAGCTCACCTGCTAAATCCCCAGAGCAATAACCCCATCAGCATCATTAGCCTGAGTGTTGATCCTCCAGGTGAGTGAGTGGAGTTGAGTGTGTGTGTGTGTGTGTGTGTGTGTGTGTGTGTGTGTGTGTGTGTGTGTGTGTGTGTGAGATCAGAGGTGAAGCTGCTTTCTGCAAAGTCTCATCAACAACATCTTTAGAAACAAACATCAACAACCAGGAAGAGTCTAAAAGCACTAAATATGAAACAGACCATTTACCATACCCAACACTGAGCTCCTGCACAGTCAGATGGAGTGAAACATAATGTCCCAGTGGTGTTCTGTTGGATTTAGCAGGTGAGCGTTGTTGCCAGTCAAAACCTTTTTGGAAACTCTTTACAAGAATCAATGTAATTATTTGTTTTACTTGAATCAAATGTATTGGTTTATATACCTGAAATAAAACTTTTTTTTGGAAACCCGTTACATCAAATAAAACTTTCTTGGAAAAGCATTGCAAGAATCAATCGAGTTATTTGTTTTACCCCATTCAAATCTATTGGTTTCATTACATCAAATTAAATAATTTTGGAAACCCGTTACATCAAATAAAACTTTCTTGGAAAAACTTTACAAGAATCAATGTAATTATTTGTTTTACTTGAATCAAATGTAATGGTTTATATACCTGAAATAAAACTTTTTTGGAAACCCTGTACATGAAGTAAAAGGTTTTTGATCTTGTAAGTTCTGGCTTTAATATTTTCAGCTGATAAAGTGAACTTCATACAAACTCTGTGTTAGAAAAAGGGGATAGTTTACTACATGCTATAAAAACACAATCCTTAATCTTTTATTTTGCAACTTTATCTTTCTGTTCTGGTTTTTAGAGTGATTGTTTTATTGACTCGTACTTTGGGAATCACCCTGTTGTGAGAAAAGGATAAGCTGGGAGAGAATACAGCATTATACAAGCAGAGTGTTTTAGCTGTATCCGTAGATCTAAGACATAAACCTGTTGTTAAAAAAGAATAGTTAACTGAAGTGCAGATTTAATTTTAAATTATTTCACGAACTGTCCAGGAATTACAGAGAGCTTTATACTGATATGGTAAAATTCTCTGAGTGTATTGGTTGTATATGACAAGTATTTGTAAATCATTAGTAGTTACTCTTGCATAGGTGTTTTGCTTGTTTTAAATTTGTGCACTATTTATTTTTATTTTTTGTATTTTGTAATGAATCTCTAATTCACTTTTTCTTGTTGGCCTTGTTGTGTGTACCTCACAAGTCAAATTATACATTGTGATGGAGCAGTCACAATACACCCGCACGAGACACAGTTTGATTTTTCTAACACAGAGTTTGTATGAAGTTCACTTTATCAGCTGAAAATATTAAAGCCAGAACTTACAAGATCAAAAACCTTTTACTTCATGTACAGGGTTTCCAAAAAAGTTTTATTTCAGGTATATAAACCATTACATTTGATTCAAGTAAAACAAATAATTACATTGATTCTTGTAAAGTTTTTCCAAGAAAGTTTTATTTGATGTAACGGGTTTCCAAAATTATTTAATTTGATGTAATGAAACCAATAGATTTGAATGGGGTAAAACAAATAACTCGATTGATTCTTGCAATGCTTTTCCAAGAAAGTTTTATTTGATGTAACGGGTTTCCAAAAAAAAGTTTTATTTCAGGTATATAAACCAATACATTTGATTCAAGTAAAACAAATAATTACATTGATTCTTGTAAAGAGTTTCCAAAAAGGTTTTGACTGGCAACAACGCTCACCTGCTAAATCCAACAGAACACCACTGGGACATTATGTTTCACTCCATCTGACTGTGCAGGAGCTCAGTGTTGGGTATGGTAAATGGTCTGTTTCATATTTAGTGCTTTTAGACTCTTCCTGGTTGTTGATGTTTGTTTCTAAAGATGTTGTTGATGAGACTTTGCAGAAAGCAGCTTCACCTCTGATCTCACACACACACACACACACACACACACACACACACACACACACACACACACACACACACACACACACTCAACTCCACTCACTCACCTGGAGGATCAACACTCAGGCTAATGATGCTGATGTGGTTATTGCTCTGGGGATTTAGCAGGTGAGCTAAATCATGTGTAACATGTGAATTTCCTTTGTGTGGCATTAATAAAGTCTGTGTCTATGTCAAAGCTGACGTTTAAATTCCTTTTTAAATTTACCAACATTTCTGATTTGCGGTTAAGACTGTGACATGTTTTCACCATTTGAAAGCCAGAAGAGTGATCACTCTTGAAGCCTGGTTGCTGCAGAATACTAGGACTACTAGTACTAGTTCTAGTACTACTGCTACTCCACAAAGCACATTGTTCAGGAATTTCACAAATTTGCTTACGTCTAATGTGTTGGCTTACAGGTAAACTTGTTTTGCAGATGGATAGGATGAAAACTTCCAGCATCACATAATGTTTTCCGATCAGTAGGTTTGGAGTAAAAAAGAACTGGACATATATTTGTCTTCTTTGGGCTACTTTTATGTCAAGCAAAGTTAACTTATTTAGAACTGTGATCAAGGATAACACATAAATCCTTGCAAATGTGATGGTAAAAGAGTCTAACATCTAGGTGTTACATGGTGTTGCAGGTGATAAAGATCCATAAACTACTTCCATTTGTTTAGAGGTGATTGCCAGTTTAGTTGGGTTTTTTTGAGACACAGAGAGTGAGAGATCCTGTCCTACATTACTTTAAAAAAGAAGATATTTTCAGAGCTGTTGATATATGAAGCTCTGAGCATTGAGTGTTGCATTGTGAGAGTTTCAGTAAAAAGCCTGCAAATTATTGCATTTATACTGGAGAGCAAAGAAAAATTAAATTCTACTTGTACTATGGAAAATCAGTTTCATAAAAGCTACATAAACAGAGCTGAAGAAGACTGCGTTTGTAAAACTAGCGGTAACGTGTGAGAATTATAAGTTATAAGACTGTTTCTGCTATCGATACAATTTGTGTTGTTAATCCTAAATGATTCACGGTGACAACATCATAAGAACAAGGTCATTTTACTCCACACACACACATTTGGAAAATCACATAGTTTGACCATAAAAATTCCCAGAATAATTAGTATTTGAGATTGCTGAAGCAACATCACTAAAGAAAAATATCCTTGCATGTCACTTTCGTTTAAAAATATAAAAAATGTGAAGTTTTTTTTTTTTGTAAAACATAAAAACAACAAAACTTAAGACCTTAAGAATCTCCTTATGAATTTTGTGAATATCTAGATCATTGGTGTTTGGATTTGAGGGTCAACAGGGCGAACACTGAGGCTGGGTATTAGAAATACAACATGGCAACATGAGACATGTTAACTCTGAGAACACTAACATCTAGATTAAGGTGTGAGAGGTAAATACATAACAGAAGCTAAAAAGGAGTTGCTTGTCTCTAGATTATTTTCAATTTATTTTAACTAAACTGATTTGAACACGTTTAATGCATTATACAAAAAAAGGTTCATGATATAGTTCACATGATCTAAGCAAGAGTGACTCGGAATCTCAAATGTTAAAGTACACTTACTGATTGTACTTTTACTACATGAGCTAATGTAGATGCTCTAAAAGCACGCTGGCTGAAAAAGAACCACACGTTTGGAGAAACTGTGCTGTAACTTCTCATACTGTGAAGTTTTCTGACAAAAGTGAATTGAAAACTTATGCTGTACAGCTTACTAAGGGGTCCTTTGCTGGGCCATGTGCAATTACACAAAAGAACAAGTTAAATTTCACCATAACACTGACTGGAGAAAAGCCAAATTGGGATTCTAATTGAGATTACAACTGAAATCAGTGCTGTGATAGTTAGTTTAAGATCACAACCTGATTTAAAACACAGTCTAACATCAACATTCTTGCCCCTGAAAATAGGTCAGGATGGCCGAAAAATGTACTTTAAAAATGAGATTTTCTTTTTGTTTCATTGGAACAGTAAAGTACCATTACAAAGAAATGAGTACACCTTTGTAGATATCACTGATATGGAGTTTTTCATGTTTTACATACAGACTTTCTCATTTAAACCATGGTGACTTAAAAGTTTAGCAGCAAGACACTTGTTTCCTTTGTTCCATCAAACATTTCTTTCAGCCATCTGTGTTTATCAGAGCGATATGTGACTAATTTTTTATTGAATCACCAGAAAGTACACAAATACAAGATTAAATATTTTATTTATTTATCAAAAGATACATAATTACACATTGATACAATGAATAAGGTGTCTATAAA
The DNA here is from genome assembly GCF_057381915.1 of Diplotaxodon limnothrissa. Lineage (NCBI taxonomy): Eukaryota > Metazoa > Chordata > Actinopteri > Cichliformes > Cichlidae > Diplotaxodon > Diplotaxodon limnothrissa. The sequence continues at coordinate 8,497,043 of NC_140597.1, read as the reverse complement.
AATTACACATGGTGTAAGAAAAACATTATAACATACAAATAAGTGTTTTAAGATAATCTGACATACTTTAAAAGCATAAGAATAAAAGTTTTTTTTTAAAAAAAATCATGTTCTTTGATGATCACATTACATGTATCACATTTTTTAAAGCATAACGTAGGGTGTTCACAAAAACAGTTTTATGATTACTTTTTCCACAGTGCTTGTATGCCTCTTGCAAAACTATGTACTTATCACCATATGACATAATAACTCACGATTATGCAAGACCAGCCATGAAATGTCCGTCGCTTCATTACAATCATTTGTCCCCGCTGCTGCCCTCAGACCCAGTCTTCTGTACTGTGGGGTAAAATTGCTTTTTTGGTGGTTCATAAAAAATATCTCAAAAAGCGATGTTAGTGAGGGGACCAGAAACACTGGGTTGCAGAGCAGTTGGTAAGGACTTGTATATTTCTGGAGAGTCTGCAAAAGCTGTCTTGCTCGTGCTCCTGATTGGATATGTGGAGCCCGGCTCTGATATCTCACTGGTGGCAGCTAAAGGTAGGCATGCCTTTGAGGCGGAGTTGGTCTCGGGCGCAATCTTTCAAACGAGCCTCACGGCATTTCAGGCAACCTCAGGCCGGAAACAACATCCGGTCACTCGCGGTCAAAATCCACGCAGAGCTGGTGTTTCGCAGGGATCAGGTTAACACATCTGGGTCTAAAAATATAAAGAAAAACAAAAAGAGTTTTAAAACACGCAAACTAGCAAAATATCAAAGGAGCATAACATAACAATAACAAGATGATATGAGATACCCGATGAGGCCATGATAGGTGATGTAGACATGTAATGTATAAACTTTTACGGGAGTTAAAAGTGGAGCTTATATATATTTTAAAGTGTATTGTACGTGGGATAGGCTCCAGCGCACCGCGCGAGCCTGAGAAAAGGATAAGTGGAGGCGAATGGATGGATGGATGGTGTATTGTACCTGTTACAAACCATTGTGATATTTATTTATTTTTTTAAATGAAAGGATTGACAGAATGGTAAAAAGGAAAATGCAAAAATGTAGTTAGAGAGGAAGATTAACACTTACCGAATGATATGCGGATAAGGAAAGAGACGCAAGTTGCTGTTGAAATCGGCCGCTCCCTATGCGAACTCGCAAGCAGTCTGAGCGGTTCCAGTTGTTGATATGGCTGAAGGCAGGGGTCTTGTGGGAGCTCGGGGGTAGTCTTAACCTGAGCGGGAGATCATAAAAATCGGACCTGGAGCGGATTGGCTAACCGGGGTGCGAAGGGAGCGGTGCAATAGTTATGTGATTGGCAGCGGGGCGAAGTAAGGGGGGGAGTTGGTCTCCGGCGCAAATTTCGAACGAGGTAAGCAGCGCATTCGGGAGCAGAGCGGGGAGCGAACAAGCAGGAAAAAATTGTGCTCTGCAAGAAGTTGTGGATCGGAGATTAAGAGCGAGGTAGAACTTAGAGTGTGCGTTGAATTTTAGAGGTTGCTAGTAAGAGGGAAGTTTTTGAAGAAAAAAGACTAAGGATTTTCCCTGTTATCGAATATAAGGTTTTGGGAATAGAGGGGTAGCTAACAAGTTATTCTAGGGATTTGGAGAAATCGCGGAGAATTTTTTTTTTAAAGGAGTTTTGGCTTTGTTTGGCTGAGCATGAAGGGAGCCGCGGGGCGCTGAATTTGAGAAAAAAGACTAAGGATTTTTTCAGGATTTCCCCTGTTATCGAATATAAGGTTTTGGGAATAGAGGGGGTACCCTAACAAGTTATTGTAGGGTTTTGGAGAAAACGCGGAGGGTTTTTTAAGGAGTTTTCCCTGCTTATGTTTCTAAGGAGGGTTAGGGTTAGGGGATCGCGAGTTTTTTCTGAGTATGAGTTTTATTCTAAATCTACAAATGCATATAAATCGAAATAAAGTTTTCCCCCAAGGCATGCAGCATGTGTTTGTGGCCATACTGAACGTTACAAAAGCACAAGTTTAACTAAACAATTTTAATATGGTTTAATACATTTTTAAACACATGAGCACGGAGCCCGAGAGAGCACGGTCCGGAGACACGGGCGCGCCCCCGCGCGCCCAGACACACAGCCTCGGGCGCGCGCGCGCGCGCACACACACACACTGACCCGCCACCAGATGGCGTTTTTTGAGCATAAAAAAATAAAAATTTAATTGCTTAAAGAAATAAAAGAATGCTATTTTTTGATATATAAGAAACTTTCTAAATAATCAATTATATTTTTATGAATATCATATTTTTATGAATATCATATTTTTATGAATATCATATTTTTATTACTTAATTACTTCCTACTTCCGGAGCTCATGAATAATTTAATTACTTCCGGAGCTCCGGAAGTAATTACTTCCGTACTTCCGGAGCTCATGAATAATTTAATTACTTCCGGAGCTCCGGAAGTAATTACTTCCGGAGCTCATGAATAATTAATGACCTGTCAGTTTGACGAGAGGGGTATAATATCACTCTCTTCTGTTCATCTAAAACGGTTGTGGAATATTCGCATCTATAATGTCTTCCATGTCTCCCGGCTGAAACCCTAGCCCGTTGTTCCAGCCAGCCTGAGTATTGTCTAACCGCGGCAGTCTTCACCTCGCCTCTCTGTAAGTCTGTTTCTGTTAACTCTATGAAGGTTTCTAATGTGCCTCATCCTGTGCCTAGGAAAGTGGTGTTCCGAGAAATTCTGTTCGGGAGACTTGGGAAGGATCGGGGACTTGGATTCACTGAAACTCCCTTCCATTGGATTTTGTACATAGTGCTTTCTGTCTGTATTGTGTGTTTAACCTCTTCATATTTCCTCTATAGTACAGTTTCACCTCCCATTGTAAAATTCATCTGCTCTACAGTCGATACACTTTTCCATAATTGTGACTGGTCATTGTTAGTAACAGGTTCACTAGAAGGACAAGAAAACAAAAGGACAAGAAGACAAAGTTGTGTCTCCCAGCAATCTTGAGATGATTGCACTTTCCCCAGCTATTTCCACCCTGCCCTAACTACTCTTCTATGTATCCTGTATATCACAGTCTCCCTTTGTAGTTTGTCAGGTTGTTGGTTTGTCCCTTTCTCATGTGTGTTTTGCTTCTTGGTCTTATGTTATTTATTTATGTCAGTTTTTGTATTAATATTTCTGTATGTACTGTAGAAAACCTCAAAGTCTTTGGATCTTTGCACCAAGAAACATTACTAATATGTTGCTGGAATATTTGTCTACGCAGTCTTTGATACACACAACTTGATAAGGTTTCCGAAAGAGACTCAGGCGCAGGCCAGGGTATTCCTTTAAGCGAAGAACAGTGCGTTTATTTACAGTGAACACATTCACCAAGTGGCTATATACAACGTGCAGGGGAAACGGGTCCGGGTCGCCAGGGTCCGTGGGAAACAGGGTTGGGAGAAGGGTGCTCCACACTTTCTGTACAAATGTTCCTCCTCAATCACTCCTCTCAGAATCGGGTTCCAAAAAAACGATCTAAACACAAAATATCGGGTTAGCGGGATAATTACAAAAGATTCTCAAAATACAGGTTGGCAGATACACAAGTTTAACTGACGCTGATAGCTCACGATCCAGCGAAGACTAGTGCAGACTCGCCATCTAAGTAGTGCAGTAATCAGCTGGGATCAGCGGCCGGTGCGGTGATGAGCAGGTGTGTGGGCCAGCAGCGGGAGGCCGCAATGAGCGTCGCCGCAGCGAGAGAGAGAATGAGAGAGAGCAAACAAACCACAAACATATTGCCCAATAGAGGATCGACCAGCGGGGCACAGGGACCATGACACAACTTTTGTGAAGTGTTTCTGGTATCAAATTCAAAAATAGCTTATATTAAAATTAAAAAAGAAAAGAAAAGTGTTTTTCCAAAATAAATATAGGCTGAAAATCATTTACATGTGTCCCAACTTTTTGGTAAACTGGGCTATACTTACATTGCACTCAAATTAAAAGTGCATGCAAAATCGGCATCAGTATATGAAATGTGCACACAGGCCAATTTTCTTCTCACCACTCTCTGTGTGTTAGTGGATCAAAATCATCCTCCATTTGCCATCAGCCTGCTGCCATGCTCCAATTCCACTAAAAAAGGAAATACATATGCCGAAAGGTGTATCGTGGACAAAGCAGATGAATAGTGTCTGAGGTGGAAGACAGGAAAGGAGCACATTCTGAGGAGATTTCTTGAAAGTGATGATGGTATAATAATGTTGTTGGCTAAAATTGCCAAGATGGTGAATATCATGTCCCCAGAGACCAGGCCAGAAGAGAATAACAGACCAGGAGAAAAACAAATGTAACCTACGTTAGCCCAAGATGAGAGTCACTTCAGTTGCTGAACAGACATTAAAAATTGGGATATTAAACCAGGGTTTTTTGTATGTTAAGCTTTTAGAAATTATAAGCTTTTAAGAAATGTTAATACACCATGGTTTCAACTTTCAACTGCAAATGTGTTAGTAATTTACTAATAAATTCAAATAAAGAAAGCGTTGCTGACTTCTGGAGTTTTGTTTAAAATATTTGCATAGACTTTTACAGTATAGATTTGTGAATGAGCCCCAATAATGGACAAAGAAATGATCAATACCTGCTCAGTTTGTAAAGACATAATATATATATTTACATATGTTTAAAAAAATGACAACAAAAACAGTAATCCCAATAGCTGCTTTTTATACATGCTGAGCCTCAGCACTGCACAGATTGAGGTTAAACCCTGCTGCACTGAGCAGTCAGTGAATGAAAAAGCAGCTGCTGGTGCGTCACATCAGCTTGATCTGCATGAGTTAACCCCAGTCTGCAGCCCCGTCTCTATAATGGAGGCTGTCAGCTGGCAGATCTGGCCTGTTCCTAGCAAACCACACCTTCTTTCCACACATTATTTACATCTCTATGACTGCTCCGGTAAAAAAAAAAGAAGAAATCTTTCTCCTCTACAACAGCCTTTCAAGGTTAGAGAAAAAGTCTGTGGCATTTTTGTGTAAGATTATGGTCAGATCAGATATTCCTAACATCAGATTTGAATAACTATCTATTTTTTTATCTACAAAAGAAAAAAAATAGAAGAAGATTTATGATCCTGAAGTGCAGGCAATGGTTCATTTCTATGCAAAATTGAAAAATACTGAAATGCTGTTTACGTTGTCGCTATTCAATCTGAAAAGCTATTTTTCTTTAATTTATTTTTTTAAATCACAAACAACAAAGTAATTGCTTTTTCAATCAGCTGATTGAGTCATTAGCTCAATAAATTAACCTTGCGTTGACTACTTTATTAAGTGCACCTTGATAGGACTAGGTTTGGCTCCCTTTTCCCTACAGAGATCCCGTAATTCTTCATGGCATAGATTCAACAAGGTGCTGGAAACATTCCTCAGAGATTTTAGTCTCTGATTTTAGATTATAGACATGATAGCATCACACAGCTGCTGCAGATTTGTTTGATACAAATGCAATTTACCAATGCCCTGGCCTTAAGCTGCTGTAGCCAATCTGCTTCAGTGTTAAATGTATTGTGCATTCAGAGATGCTCTCCTGCATACCTTGGTTGTAACAAGTGGTTATTTGAGTTACTGTCACCTTGAAGTAGTCTGAGGATTCTCCTCTGATTGCTGGCATCAACAAGGTATTTTCACTAAGAGAACAGCCAGTTGCTGCATACCTGGATTCCTTCCTGAAAACTGAAGTAGTTTTCAAACACTCAGAGCAACTTGTCCAGCAGACCATGCCCAATTTAGTTAAATCACCTTTCTTCCCCGACCTGATGGTTATTTCAAGTTACAGCCATGTGATTGGCTAATTAGATTTTGGATTAATGAACAATTGAGCAGGTTTACCTAATGAAGGTGTTCATGTCTTGTGTTTAGTCGCTACCCCAGTAAAGCCAGTGAGCACTAATTTATGGCCAGCAATTAACAATAATGTTCATTTGACTAAATTTAGAAATGGTTAACATCAAAATATTATATGGTTGGAGATTTTTTTAGCACTAAGACATTTATGCAAATGTTCAGGCTTTCCCACAACATTTACTTTGTGTGTTTAATGTTGTTCATTTATCATTATTATATTACTAAACCAAACATACTTGCATCATGTTTGGTTTTGTTTTTTTCTGGTACTTTTTTAACTCCACTCTCTCAGATGCTCATGGCACAGTTTCACAAACTCCTGCTGTCCTTGGACTCTTGACAACCTTTCAGAACCCACCAGATAAACTCCTAGGTTTATGGATCTAAATAAGATGTTTTTCTTCCTGAGAAGTTTCCTGAAGTTTTCACTGGCCACTGACACCATGTGTGCAGAATATCTTATTACATCAATATTGAGTGAATAAAACGTTTTAAGACAGGAAAAACAAGTTTCTTCACAAGTTTGGAAGGACAACCACCTCAGCCAACTGACAGTTTTCTTCTTTACTCTACACCAATATATATTTATATATATGTGACACACTCACACACAAAACAGACTAAGAATAGATAAAATCAGTTTTTGTCATCATGGAGAAACTCCCAGACAGCTATAGAAGATGCACTGAAGACTTGTTCTGCTGTAGCCAGGAAGTGAATGCCAAGATAAATTTGTTCCCACTTTGTGGCAGACTCGCTGTGAATCTGGTGTGCAGTCCCAGCCTAGAAAATACACATAGCTAGATACATCATTTCAGATTTTTCAGCAGCAGAACCAAAAGAATTACTTTTGGCCTATAAGTGCGTGTGTTCCAAATATCCTTTTGAAAAATGTCGTATCACTTCCCGTTGCCCTACTTATGTCGAGTGGTCCTGAAAAGCAAAGGGACAGAACACTTGTTTTCTCTCTCCAGTGTTTAGGAAAGTATGTCAGAACATAAACTGTTTTGCAGGAACTGTCTTGACCATCCTCAGCACACTTTCCTTTGTAGCATCAGCCTAGTGGGTTCATGGATTTGCAAAACAAAGATAAGCTGTAAATATAAAAGCACACAAACAGAAAGAGGAAATGAAACATAAACACAAACTTGTATCCAACAAAAAGACTCTCCCTAATCCATAATAAAACCATGCACAAAACTTTGTGCTCGATGAACCAAAGTCAAGAGAAGCAGTCCAAAAAAATCAACATGAAATATTTCTGAGGTCACTTTTCAGCAATTAATTTGTTTTTAGTTGCTATGCACAAAGCTGCTGTTTTATGTTTAGAGGATGTGAGTGCAAAGGATACTCAACTTATACTCAGGAAATGTCTTTGTACAATGGGAAATGACTGGCTAGACTTGATTTCATTTCATTTTAGGGAGGCTTAATGTCACTTTAGCAGTGGATTCAGAAAGACAATTGATTTGCAGTCTGCAGGCAACAATATCAAACTTAACACATTTTTAACTTTGCAAATAAAAAACTGAAGTGGGTGGGCCCATGGAGTTTCCAGATTGTATTTCTGCTTTATTGCTTGAGTGTCTCAAGAACATTGCAGGCCATCTGTGGAAAACTGATTGATTGATTGATTGATTGATTAGACATAACTTATGAAGACAAACACCTGTATACAATCCCCTCAACTCCACCCGCTATCCTCAAAAAGCAACAAAAACAAGTCAATCATGAAACTGTGAAAGTATAGAATCACCAGGACATTTTCTATTATGTTTTCACTTTATTTGAGGATGGAGGTTACTTTTTGTTCCGAGGTAAGGTCGGTAGTGACTCGTCTATCACACAGTGCCCTGCTTTATTGCCTCTTTTAGCCTAAATGGGACCATAATCCACAAAGAGAACATTATGCTGTATCAGTACTGTGTCAAATTAGACTTAAAACAGTTGAACCTATTAGGAAAATGTTTACTGGGGTTATTAATGAAATAAAATGTAGTTTTGTTTTCTAAAAGACTTCTATACCACTGGACAGAGGAATTGCCCCTTGCTGCCCAGCAGAAATAATGCAGATTTCAGGGACTTTACATTTGCTTCACTTTTTAGACACTGCAGGCTTTAACGCCACAACACGGCAAATCTCCGTTAACGAGCTACCGCCGATCGCTCCGTGCATGGGGCTAGACGGCCAACACGTTAACGAGCTAACTGCGCTAACACACTAGTTCCCACCCATGTAATTGAGCATTACATGGCACATCCAACATACTGTTTTACTTTAGTCCATGACTCGCTTACCTTCAGGGTCATACGTCACATGAAAACCAAAATAATTCCAAACGCCAGATCTGAATGAGGGTGGGGGAGGTGCCCTGCGCTCTTCCTTCTGACTATGCTGTCTGTGTTGAGCGCTCAGTGGATCTGCGCTCGACAGTGCAGCCTAGGCGGAGTAGTCGAACGCAGATTCACTGAGCGCTCCACACAGACAGCATCGTCAGAAGGAAAGTTGATAAAATAAATTACAAATGTTGTATTGTTCGATACATATGCGTACCGAACCGAAAGCACTGTATCGAACGGTTCAATATCGATACGAATATCGTTGCACCCCTAATATATATATATATATATATATATATATATATATATATATATATATATATATATATATATATATATACACACACACACACACACACACACATTCAGGAAGCAAAACTGATTGCTAAATTTACTTCTGATGAATAAACATAGTTTCTAGGAGACACAATAGTGCTTAAAAATTACTCAGAAGATAACTGCAGCATACTTTGGATTTAAAAACATACATACTTAGTTGACAAGGAGCAAAGGTGGTGATATCAGTCACACTGAAACTCCAGAGTATTGCATGTGGTCTGATTAGCCCTTGCAGTCCTGCATTAGGCATTTGTATTCCTTATATAACTGTATTATGTAAATAAATAGCTGTTGGTGAGATGACGTGTTTGCTCAGCGGGCTTGTATGAATGACAAGGCCTCCACACCCACACTTGTTTACTGGATGAGATGGTTTGGTGGTTATTATAACAAATCATTAATAGCTGTGGGAGTTTTGAGCATCGTTCATTTTCTCAGGCTTTCTGTCTGTTCCTCGTTGTGTTTCACGAACACAAACATGCACAAAAATGTCATTAATTGAGAAAGCTGGAGTTAGTTTGATTGGCAGTGAAAGAAAGGAAGAGTGGGAGCGAGGAAGAGAGAGTGAGACAGCAGCAGAGTATTCTCCCAGTTTGCTGCGTAAGGCCCGGGTGAAAACCTAATTACTTCTGTCTGTGGGAGATGGACGCGTTTGGCTCGTCAGCAGAGAGCAGCCGGAGATTTAGGGGCTTCGGTGGCGCTCTGCGGCATGGCCGCAGGGCATTCTGGGAAAGCTGCACCTGTCAGAGGACCACTGACAGCTTGTCCTGCTCTTGTTATACAGCCAAGCGTGATCCCTCCCATTAGCAGGCCAATGACACAGTTGACTTGATGTCTACGGGAGGGCAGGGGAGCTGAGGGGAAGGCTCTTTACCAGCCATAATGATCCTGTTTGGTGCATTAAAACTGTTGCTATGACCTGGTTTACACTGCCAGCTATCACACAGCAACAAGATCTCTTAAAGCTACAGTGATATCTTTATACAGTGGAAAATATTATTAGGTAATGTGAAGGGGGTCACTCCTTACCTCATAGTATCACCCCAACAGAGCACTTTGCTCTCAGACTACTGGTTTAATTGTTGTTCCTACAATATTTAACAGTGTACCTTTCTTGCCACTCTGCTGGAGACTTCTTCCTCTTAAAAAGGGAGTTCTTGCCTCCCACAGTCTCCAAGTGCTTTCTCGCAGAGGATCGCCTGATTGTTATCATTCTCTCCACGAAATTGTTCACCTAATCATACAAAGCACTTTGAGATAGATTTTGTTGTGAATTGGCACTATATATAAAACTGTGGCAAAATTTCAAGAGCAGAAAGATGATTTCAACAGTCTAGACGGCTGTAAAATTAGTTCGATTTGTTGTTGGTATTAGCAGTAGCAGATGGTTGTAATTAATGTATTTTTCCATTAATAAATGATTATCACGGGTCATATACATGGATATGTAGGTTTATCATCTGAACACTCAGTAGAGGTTTAAAAGCATTGGTTTGTATTCCCTGAAGAAAATCAGATCACGTAAGTCCAGCAGCCCTTGAGCAAACCATTTCCCACTAACTGCTCCAGTGAAGCAGCTCAATGTCCTGCAGCTCAGCGGGCTGTGTTTTCTATCAGCTCTCTGCCTGCCTGCAGCTACTTGGACAGGTCATTTCTATAAACAAGAATTTGTCCTTTTGTTAAGTGCACCGTTAAATACATTTTTTAGAAAAAAATATTGATTTGTGTCTCTTGCCAGCTCCTCGCTCCGCTCAGGGCAGCAGGAAGCATCTGCTTGGGTACAGAAATTGTCTGTGCATCAGGAATGTGTAAGTGTAGCACATTAATTCTGGATAGATAATATTATTCGCCATTAGAAGTTAAAAAAAATTCAAAAGAGGGTGGAGATGGTCATCTGGAAATTCCCAGCTCTCTGCATGTCTTTCCATTCAGCCTGCCGAGTTTGGGAATGACCCAATTGTACAAACAGCAGGAGACTGTTTTTACACTAAGACAGCTGATTCCAGAAACGCCTCCTGACTCCACGGGTCACCCGCTGCTCTGTTTGTTGTGACAGCAGAGAGCTCCATAAGTCATGTTTCATCGCATGTGTGCTTGTGTGTGTCTGTGTATGCCTGTGCATGTGTGTAGGTGGGTCTGATTTATAAAAAGATGGTGTTTCATGCGTTCCTTTTCCCCTTTTTGTCGCTTTACATTAGCCAGTTAAACATTCCTCAGCTGGTCTTATCTGCCAATGAGTCTGTTCTCCCACCGAAATACTTGACATTCTCAGACAGACCTTCCTTCTTCGAATTATGGAGGGTAGACTGATTAATGGCAGCCCACAGCAAACAGACTGCCATGTGAAATATGATGGTTATGTCATCCAGTGATATTTTTGGTTATTTAATGTCTCTAGAAAAAAAAAAAGAAAAAGAAAATATTTTCTATTGGTGCCATGTGGCTAAACAAATGTGCACCAAGGTTCTAAAATGTAATGAAAATTGCATATTTGTGTATTTTTTTTTTAATGTTTTCATTCTCTTATTGACATAATTTGTGCGATGTAACTGAAACTAGTTGTCAGATTCCCCTTTAAGGCTTTTACCAGCTTTGTTTTCTGCAGTTTCTCAGTCATAAAGTCATTATGTTGTTATCTTTTCCTTTTTGTTCACAGTCTGCTGAGTTACGGATTGTAGGATGGCGATTGCTCGTACTGTCACACTGACGTCTCATGCCTCTTGCGATGCAGTCATATAATAGAGGCATTATAAATCAGCCCACATACTTCACATACCACTAGGATGTGGTGGAGTGCTGGCAAAATGCTGGCTTCATTTCTTATGTATCACCATTTTAATACTTGTGACGGAGGACTCCTACATTCAGATGACCTCTCACTCTGCACTCATGTGACAAAGTGTCATCAGACAGACAAAAGCATGAATCCAAGTACGAATGCCATTCATTGGTATTATAGTTCCATTATACAATATAAAACACATTACTCGTAAGCAAATGTATTAGGATAAATTTTATTAAAATGTTACTGAAAACAGCTGTTCACATGAGTTAAGTGGTGCATTAGAGCAACAATGCAACAAGGATATTTTCATTTAATCTGTTTTGCTGATTTATTTTGAGTTGTCAATTTAATGCAAGTAATTTTAATGTGGGCTTTTGTTGATGACATTTTGAATTAAGTGACATTTCATTTTTGCAAATGAAACAAGAAATGTGAACAGACCTTTTCTAGCAGCAATATGAGCATGAATTAAAAGCCTTTTTTGTCACGGTTTCCCTTTATTTAGTTGCACTGTGATGTTATGGCAACTGTTGATTCAGAAATCTATAAATACCACGTACTTCAGTATAAAGACTCCATCAACAAGGCCAAACAAAGCTTCTCCTCTGGTATTATCAGTTCTTATGAGGGTAATGCAAGGACTCTGTTTTCAGTTCTCAACAAACTAATTCAACCCCCCAATGCTTTACCACCGCACTTCTATTCCTCTGAAACCTGCAACTCCTTGATGCTGTTCTGGACTACGAAAATCAATAACTTCCACCAGCAACTCAGATCAAATGTTGTATGTATGCCCTCTACAGAACCTTTTCTCCTTTTTGAGACGTTTTCCACTTTTCATCTTCCTGATTTATCCGATATTTCCGAGTTCATATGTAAATCAAAGCCTGCCACATGTCATCTTGACCCCATGCCCACGGGGCTTGTGAAATCCTGCCTCTCTTCTTTACTCCCACTCATCTCTGCTATCATTCACTCTTCTCTCACCACCGGTATCGTTCCCTCCTTATTCAAGACTGATCTAGTCTCTCCTATACTGAAAAAACCTTCTTTAGATCCTAACAACTTTAACAACCTCCATCCGATTTCCAATTTACCCTTCATTTCTAAGATACTCGAAAAAGTGGTTGCAGCTCAACTTCATTTACACCTGGTTAATAATAATATCTATGAGAAATTTCAATCTGGTTTTCGCTCATGTCACAGTACAGAAACTGCTTTACTTAAAGTCACTAACGATCTTCTGATCGGAGCTGACTCTGGTCTTCTCACCATTCTCGTCCTTTTAGATCTGAGTTCAGCCTTCGACACCATTTCTCACTCTGTACTTCTAAGCAGACTTTCCTTTCTCGGCATCTCTGACACACCCCTCGCCTGGTTTCAATCATATCTTCTCGACCGTTCCCAGTTTATTCAACTAAGATCATTCCGCTCTCGTCTATTCACCGTCACCTCTGGTGTACCTCAAGGCTCAGTTTTAGGCCCTCTTCTCTTCATAATATACATCCTCCCTCTAGGTACCATTTTCTGCAAATTTGATCTTCAGTTTCGCTGTTTTGCTGATGACACCCAGTTATATCTCTCTTGCAAACCTGATTCCTCCCTCCCACCTTCCTCCCTTTCAAAATGTCTATCCGAGTTAAAATCCTGGTTTACCTCTAATTTTCTAAAGCTCAATGAGGATAAAACTGAGATCCTCCTTATTGGCACCAAATCCAACCTTCTGAAGGCGAACCATTTCTTACTCGATAACTCCACAGTTTTCCCTTCTCCTCAGGTTAAGAGCCTTGGTGTCATCCTAGACAGTTCACTTTCCTATAAATCTCACATCAATAATCTCACCCGTTCTGCCTACTCCCATCTACGCAACATTAACAGATTGCTTCCTTCTCTTTCCACCCAGTCTACGTCCATTGTTGTCCACAGTCTTGTTACCTCCCGTATTGACTACTGCAATTCTCTTCTCCATGGTCTCCCCCATAAATCCCTCCATAAGCTTCAACTGGTTCAGAACTCTGCTGCTCGCATTATCACCAGAACCCCCTCCTACCAGCACATCACCCCTGTTCTTCAGGAACTTCACTGGCTCCCTGTGAAATTCCGGATAATTTTCAAACTTCTTCTGCTCACCTTCAAGGCCATTCATAACCTCGCTCCTCCTTACCTTTCTGACCTGTTAACCACTACCTGTTCTGCCCGTTCACTTCGATCTTCTTCTTCTATCCAGCTTGCTGTGCCTTCCTTCTGCCTCACCACCATGGGAAGCAGAGCTTTCAGCTGATCTGCTCCCAGGCTGTGGAACTCTCTGCCCCCAGAAATAAGAAACATTGGTTCTCTATCTTGTGCTTTTGTTTTATTGTTCTTATTCTGCCATTATTTTACTAAGTGTTTTATCCTATTGTAAAGTGTCCTTGGGTGACTTGAAAGGCGCTCATAAATAAAATGTATTATTATTATTATTATTATTATTATTATTATTATGGCAGTTTGTGTTTTCATCCAAGTTTTCCTAAAGCAAACCGATTAATTTTGATCCCTAAAACTAAGTAAAGCAAAATGAAACTAAAGGGTTGGAAACCAAGCAGCCTGGGCACCAGTACCAGCTGTGACCTATTCCTCTACCACCCCTACTGGACATAAACAAGAAACACTTCTAAATGTCAAAGAAGCTAAAGGACACTGGGTGCATATCTCAGAGGCAACAGTGACACTGACACAATGGCATGGTAATTTGATATTCTCATAATAAGTCACGTCAGGTCCAATCGTTTTTACTTATACACATTTAAAAACAACAGGGGCTGACCCAGAGCACTTTCCAAATGTATACAAAACCTAAAAAGGAAAACAGCTGAAAGGGGAAAAAAGAAAAAAAAGAAAATTGACATAAAACTGGAACAGATACGCAGTAAAAATATAATGTATTATGGCACTTGCTGTGGCAGAGCTCCTTTGCCTTTTTGTGCTTTTAACCCTGTCTGTTTTGTATGCTGATTAGTATGTTCCACATTTTGATTTCCATCATGGATCCTTCGACTTTGTTCAGCTTTCCACCATCGCAGATTGGACTGGTGTTCCAGTCAGGCTCCAGCGCTAATTACAGCAGCTGGCTTAAAAGGGCTGTGATTTAGAGAGAGCAGTCTGCCCCGTGTCTCATTCTTGTTTGTTGCTAGTAGTAGTTGTTGCTTGTTGCCTGGCGCGTTGGTTCAAATTAAATGCACCTTTGTGGGCTTTGTGCTCCACATGACACGTAACACATTTGCTTAGTTGATTTCTGGTTCTGTTTGAGAGACTGGCCTCAAAATGCAGACCTGAGTCGCATATCTTTCACATCGCACACAGATTCCACTCTGTACACAGAGATTAGGTTTAACAGTGTTATAGCCGTTGTCTTTTTGCTTTGTTAGAACACATAGTAAGGAGCACATGATTAATTATATTCTTCTGAATGGTCAACTGTTGGAGGGGACTTTATGTGGGATGGCAGACTCTTCCAGAGCCTGTGCACATTAACAGAGAAAGGTTTCTCAGTTATTGGGGGAACTGATGTGAATTATTGGGAGAATGACCTCAGTGATCTGCAGGCAAAATATCATTTATTATAGTCATGTGAAAAAGAGCTTACACATGACTCTATGTGAAAAACTAAGCACAGACCAGTAGCTTCAGTAGCTTGTAGAAGCAAATTTGGCTGCAATAACTTGAAGAAGTCATTTTTCCTATGACTTCATCAGTCTCTAATCTGATATACAAAGGCGATCATAGTCAATTCATTGACTGCAAGGCACCCAGGTCCAAATCAGCTCCCCTCCACCACCATGCTTAACAGTTAGTATGAAGTATTTGTGCTGATATGTTGAGTTTAGTTTTAACTAACCTGTTCTGTCATTAACATGGTAACATGAGAACTGAGGAGTCTGAGATGTAGGTTTGGGGTTTTTTAGTTTCTTTAAGCATTGCACATCCTTGCACAGTAAGGGGAATTTGCTGGGATGCTCACTCATGGGAAAATTGCACCATTGTGTTAACATATACCATCAAACTGCCAAAACCTCTGCTTTTATAACATATATATCAAGTGCAATTCGTTAGCAGCACCTGAGTTACATGCTTAATTCCTATGGAAGTGTGTACTTTTTTCATATAGTTTTTCATAGAACTGCATATAGTCCTGTGGAAACCTTTTTGTATCACATGAACATCGATGATAAAATTGATATGATGTGGAGTGAGTGAATGCCTGGAAGTTTAAAAACGAATATTAGTTGTTTAAAATCTACTCTATATTACACTGTTAGCTAGTAAATCTTGAGGAAAGGAGTAGAATTTAATGGCTATGTTTTGAAGTATTTGCAGTCGACAAAGAGTGCAGCAATATACAGGGAGTTGCAGTATTTCATTCAATGGCAGCAGGTTAGTTGACTTATATATGATACCAAGAGGGAACTTAGATTCACAGCCCCAAATGCCATGCCTTGATGAAATTGCGATGAAATCACTGTACATAACAGAAGAATATAAAAACTTTGATTTTGACCTTGCAGCCATTCCCAAGTATGAAGGTGTTATGTGGCAGAGAATGAGAGCTCAGTGCAGTTCCTTCAATGCATGAATCATTCTCAAATGTAGATGGTCCAAGATGGATAAAGTTTTCTTTCAGTGAAAAATTTCTTTTGTACTTACAGAATTTGATGTTCAGCTTGCTTGTGGTTTGCTTTGATTCATGGTATTTGGGCTTGCTTTGATTTACTTGTTCAATTTGTTCAAAAGATAAATAGGCCTTTATAAGGTCATATTAATCCAATCTAAAGAAGAAATTGAGGGTGTGATTTGAGGAACACCTTGTTGTTCCATTGCTCATGGAGACCTACTTTTTAGATGTGGGGGGTTTAACAGCTTCACCATCACTGCTCACATCCTCTCTCCCTCCTGCTTTCCCTGTTCTGATATAAGGTTCACAGGCCATATGTCCTGGTTTCGCTTCCTGCACAAACACACAGACTCACACTTGACATGTACGACACACACACAATTCACTCACACACTCGCACGCATGCACGCATGCATACATATCACCCACAGGTCTCCAGAATACTTCACCAGATGGTGCTGAGGAACACGATGGATTTTCACTCCGCAGACTGCTCACTCACTCTGACTTCCATGTTTTCTAGCACATTTGTGAGCTATTTCATAATAGCAGATTCAAATGAAAGGGTGAAATGGAAGAGGGAAGATTAATAACAAAGAAAACATTATGGAAATATACTTAAAATATTTATCTAAAAGTAAAATGTAAGAAATTTGCACTCAAGTTCTACAATGGCAGATTAATGGTTACTTTGGACATACAATATTTTATATGTTGTACAAAAATGCATTGTGCATTTCTTTTACACAGTGACAATAGATATAATGTAATGGCTCAATCCCACGACAATTAAAATAGGCAATCTTTTCAAGACTAGGAAGAAAGGATGGTTGCCTGGTAATTACACAAAATTCTTTGGGAACCAAATATAAATGAGGTTGAATGTGAAGGAGATAAACATCACAATAAAATTTATAAATGAATGTGTTAACTGGAAAACACACATTACTTTGTTTAGATTGTTCATCTTGGAAATGTCATTTGCATCTGCAAAGAGCGAGAAAACACCAGGAAAGAAAATTTGCACACTACTCAGAAATAATGTCACAGCGGAGTGCAGCTGCTGTTGTGTTTGTCTAATTAAATAATTTAACAGATTAAAAGAAATTCTGAACTGTTTAGATCACATTATTTGGTTGAGTATCTTCAATTTTTAGACACTTTGCTGCTTTTTATGCTGTAAGAAAACCTGCACAAGCTCAAGAAAAATTGGACGATGCATTGGATTCATATGAGCCTGTTTATATTAAGCAAAAGGTCTAAAATATCTATATATCTTCAAGAAATACATTAAAGAAAGAAAGAAAGAAAGAAAGAAAGAAAAACTTGAATATTTGTGTGATGTAAGATGGAATTCAACAAAATCATTGTGGGAATCTGCTCTTTCGCTCACTCTGCTTCCATTTACTGCTCAGGATCCATTTTTAAGCTGCCCTCTGCATTTCCAGCAATGTGTACTGTATTACTTATATCACATGTTTGTATGCATGGACAACCTCTCCGGTGTTCCTGCTACTACAGATAAGAGGGTTTTTTTAAGCATTTGAGCTGGAAATCAAAATAAAAGTGGGGAAAAGAGTGGGTTTAGCATTTTTATGTTATGCTATGTATATGAAAACATTGTATTTATAAGAACTGTGTAAAAGTACAGTATATTCACAGTAGACTGAAATGTTATATTTCCATATAAATATAGAAAGGAAAAAAATAAATAAAAAGCATTGCAGTATTGCAACACTGCTCAACGGCACCATTGGTGTCAACAAACAAAAAACTGTGCTTTAATATGCATTGATGGGCACAGGAATGAATCAGCTATCTGTTTATCATGGCCTAACACTAATTAAGTTTTTATTTTTTTTATACTTATGTAAGTTTATTAAATGTTGCCAGCTTTTGAAAGTCCAGCCTCAAATTATGTTTATTGTGCCGGTTCCTATCAAAGGATCAAATGAAAACCTGAATGTCCTTTTGAGACATTAGCGGTTTTCCTTTTGCACCGAAGATATTTAGTCTGTATTCTGGTTGAACTGATGATGAACAACATCTATCATTCAAATTCATAGCTTGCTTGGCAATTTTTCAGCACTTCCACTGCTCAACATTCACACAGGCTCTGCCATCTGGGCACTCCGTGAGCTCTCTACAATTCAGCTTGAGGGAAGCTTTTCTCTCCTCTAACAAGAAGCAGCTTTTCACAATTTAACAAGAAGCAATCTTTATATAAGTTGTGTCTCAAAGCCACTGTGTATGCACAACACAAAACGCCAGTGTCGGTGGCTGGTGCCACTGTCCAAGAGAAGATAAACATGTGATAGAAAAGCCCCTGCAGACGCTCTGCATCTCTGAACACAGCATTGTTCATTTAAACTGTATACAAAGGAAACGTATTGTAGCACAGCCAGATGGGTACATGTAAATGATGGTACTGTACGTTGGACTACAATCGTGGTACACATTCAACATGATTCTTAGGAATATATTGTACTTACTGAAGTAAAATATCACTTGCACCCTGAAAACACTTTTTCTCTTTTTTTCTGTCCTGCACGCATGGAAGTGCAAGAATCCCGAGTCTGAGATTCAGATGTGTATGAACATACACAGATGGCCTGAGGTTAAATCCCTTTTTAATACTGAATGGTAATGAAAATATGCTGTGTGTTGTAAAAGAGTTCACTTTAGGCGAGAAACCCACAAAGAATTTTCATTAACTTTCATCTCATAGTTTGTTTTGGTTTTAAGCCATAGTCACTGCAGGGGTCAGTCTCTTCGCTCAGCTTCCAGCTGCAGCATACAGCTATGTTCAGCAAACAAGCTGATTAACCCCACTGCGTGCTCAGCACTGAGCCTCAGACATGAAAAACCTGGTGACAACCTAATGAACACAGCAAAAAAAAATAGCTGCTGAAGAGCCACATTTTTTGGAAATCACAGAGTAAGAACAAAGCTCAAAGGAGATAAATACAGCTGGACACAAATACTATAGCTGACGAATGTCAATGTGCTTTGTGTCTGCTGTGTGTGTAAATAGGGTACCGTTTCCTTAAAACAAACCTATCCTGCTTTTCCTCATTCTCTGCCATATGGTGTTACAACGATGGATTCTTGTATTAAACCTTTCCTACATTTCAAATAATGAAGTCATCCAAGTAATCCCTGTTAGCCCAAAGTTCAGACTTCAGATTTCGCTAAACTTCTAGCTTGAACATTTTGTTTGCAAGAGGCAGCCAATTAGAAACCAGCTCAGAGGGAGAAGAGCTGAAATAATCTGTTTCAGTGAGTGGGTTTACTGCAAAGCTGCACTAAAGGCCAGTTTAGGATTTTTTTTTTTTTAAAGTTATTTAAAGCCAGTTCCTCAAGTTTCAGTTTTGTTGTATTTTTTGTATTTATATGTTTGTTATATTTCAGGACTGCAAGTCTGTAATCTTGTTCAGTTTTTTTCTCAAATGATGTAAGATTTTCTAAACTGTAATGATTGCGATGTTGTTTATTCTTAGAGTTCAAAGTAGGCAGTATGCAGGCACAGATGTAAAGTTTTCTCACAGAGTAGGCAGCAGACTGTAGCAGTTATAGAGGAATGTAGCAGTTATAAAGATGAAAAAATATATATCTGTGTGTCTTAAATTGCAGAGGCAAAGCAAGAGACGAGCAGGAGAGACATAGTTGTAGTAGAATAGTGAATTCACTGCACACCAGGACGGTTGATTGTGAGAGCACAGCATCCTCAGAACGTTTACATTTGTTTTGCAATTTTTAATTTGCTCAAGCTAGCTTCACAAACTGAAATAAACTCTATTTAGTTTCAAAAAAACATGAAGGGCACGTCTCAAAGTCTGGCTTACGCAAGCCCAGCTGCACAGTATCACTGTGTTTAAAATTACTTTTATGACGAATGACACAGATTTAAATGCATGTGAATTGATATTTATTGATTATTACAATGCAAAAACTTCTCTTGTATAGTGTTAATTCTCTCTACTAGTTAGTAAATTTGTTTAATTTAGTGCAGCCATTTTGCAACAAATGCAATTAAGAAAATATAATAATAAAAAATAAGAAGAAGAAGGAATAGTGATTTTTTTTGTTATAAATTAATATGGCTAGTTTTCTTATTAGAAAGTGTTATGATAAGATCAAATTCAGCTCAGCATCACAGTCAGAAAAGAAAAACGTCACTTTGGAGAGAAACTAAAGGAATGACAAATTTTCTTTTCTGAACAGAAACTTTTTGGGGTGTTACTTGGATGTAAAAAAAAAAATCTTCTCTTTGAATTAATGCTGGGTGTAGGTGGTTGTGGGCCCGTGTTGCACCAAAACAGAGTTAACAGTGAGTTTTCTGCTTCTTTCCCATTCATTATTTCCCCTGCACCGGCATTGGAGGAAGAAAGGCTATGCTCTCTTTTTGTGTTCATTTTCCTTAGGTCATCAACAATGTCAATTCACAAGCTTTTAAATCTGTGTCAATCATCATATCTGCATAGATATTATGCTGCATTTACATAAAGGGTCCATAATAGCAAGAGGAAAAAAGTTAATGTCTGACTGGATAGCATTCCTGCAAAACACTATTTCCAGCACCTGCTACAGCATAGAGCCCACTTTAGGCAATAATTGCATATTGGTTGTGAAGGGGAAGGAAGTGGCACGCTGTGAATCGTCACCTTTAAAGAGGTTGACAGAGCAATCTTCCCTGAAATGCATTGGAGGATCGCTAGAGCACGCTCAGAAAGGGAGAGAAGAGGAATACAGAGACAGAAAGAAAATAGGTGAACAGCTTGTGAATGTTGTAGATTATTTGTGTTTTTCTCAAGGCATTAGAACCCTGTTCATATTGCACTTTCAAGTTACAGTTGCTGCTAATAATTTTACTAGCACATGAAAAACAAAACAAAAAACATGATGCACACTGTATTTGTGAATTTTGGGGGAGGGTTGCTGCAAAAATGGGATATGGGATTTATCCAACTCCATCGCTCAGAATGTGAAGATGTCAGAGTTTCAAAAAGAAAGCGTGCTGTCTCCAACTGTACAAAGCAGAAAAGTTCACCTTTAGAGCAAACAGAGTTTGGAGTTTCCACAGACAGCTGATCAGAACAGAAAGCTTTAGTTTAAAGCATCACAGACTTGCTGACTTCAACATGAACTTTGAGTGCACAATGTTTTGCCAATAACTATTTTTGTTGTTTCTGGTCTGAATGAAAATGAAGATGGAACTCTCACTTTAAACCATTCAAGCAGTCATTTATGAAATTTTACCACTTGAGGATGAGATGAGCTTGCTGGACACCTTGTTTCCATGGGCCTCCTCTGAAGTCAGAGTCTATAAATTATCTTTCACTGACACTTTCTCACTTTATTAAATTGATTGGAGAAGGGCGATTTTACCAGAAACTGTATGCAAAACACAAATGTTGTCTGAAAACTGGAGCCAGTGTAGAAGTATCATGTTTAACAGCCATCAGGAGGAGACACCTCTGGCTGCAAAAAGAAGTAGATTGTATGATTGTCTATGAGATACTTCCCACTCACTAAGGTCTCGGTCAAATGTCATTTTCAAAGTAATTACTGCACCTTTAGCTTGCAGTGATGCCACTGGGAACATATGGAAATGCATTTTTTCAGGAAACAACAAATTCATTTGATGAAAAACCTTCTAAATTTGGACCACAATCTTAAACAAAGCAAATTGTTTAACAACCAGCCAGCAAGCCGTAGTCTCTTTGATTGAACACTTTTAAGTCAGTATATACTCTAAGTCCACAGACTCAGAGAAAGCTTCTTCAAAATATTCTGATACGATGCAGCATAACCTTCTAAGCAACAAAACAAATACTCAAGGTTCTTCTTCCTCATGTTATTGGTCTATTCCAGACATTACTGTTTTTTTTATGACTACTGTATATTACTTTATTGCAGCAGTGATGCTCAAACAGCTGCCATATCACTGTGTGACAAAGTGGGTGAGAAGACCATTTGTCTATATTCTTAGTTAACATTCTTGTTTTGATTTAACCATATTTTATATGTAGTCTGTAATAGGCAAACATCTACTATCCCGGGTTTGTTTATGTTTTGCACTTTTACAGATTATATAATATAGCATCTTGGTTTAAACCAATCCCTACAAGTTTGTTAAGTTAACATGTTCTTTATTTCAACTGTTAATTTGTATTGTTTAGAACTTACCTTACCGACCTGTCTCCCAGAAACAAAAGGAGGAAATGTAGTTTTACTTCCTGCTTTATAGCTTCTGGGTTCATCTGAGGTCACAGGAAGAGACCAAGTGCAGAAGGAGAAGAACTCTTATAATTTAATAAAGTTGAGTTTAGAGGGTTTATGAAGAAATAGATTTATTGTTGTAATATGTATTGATTACACCACAGAGTTTATGTTGCCAGTAAAGAGGAGTAGTAGAGGTTTGAATATAATCATGTTCATCTTACCAACCTACTGAATGAAATAGTCCAGAGGAGAAATTGTTTGGTTAAGGGGACTATTTAAGCTGAAGAACTCAGGTGTTTGAGGAAAAAAAGAGGTTCCGGTCAGTGGAGCTGTGTGCAGTTTGACTTTAATTTCCGTTGATTTAAGTTGAGTTATGTTTATTTGAACTGAGTTAATTTGGAGTTGCGTTTCTTTATTTCTTTGTAAATATTGTTTGGGTCACAAAATGGTGAATAAATCACTTGCTACACTGGACAGCATCAGTCTCCTGCACTTCTTTGACCGCTTAAGTCAAGTCCTACCACACACTGAATCTTTAAAAGCAGACGTTAGATTCTGTGGTTAGCAGGGGGTTTCAGGAAAGCTATTTTAATGAGATGTTCAGTTAATAATTTAATTTTTTACTCGATGACCTCCTGGCAACACTTTCAAAACTCCCACAGCTTGTGGGTGGGTCACGACTTGAAAGAAAAAATCCTTAGCATTAACTTCAGCTCTGCAGGAAATGAGATGGGACTAATCTCATGTCTCCAGTTTACCTTAAATTACCTCCATATGGAAAACGGTAAAAGAGATTTTGTTTTTGTTTGTCTAAATGTTTTTTTAATTTCCTAGCGTGACTTGCACTCTCTGAAAATAATTGTAGAAGGGTAATTGTACCTGTAAGGATTCAGGAACTAGTCCCTCAGGTAACCCTCTAACGTATTGTGATTGTACTGTTTAGGGAGTGAAACTTATTTGTGGTTTGTAAAAAACTTTAAGCTCTCTGGTGATAATTTTGTAATGGAAAAAAATCAATCATGTTTTTAAATGTGTAAAATGAGGTTTGCATTTGATTTATTTTGTATATTATAATCACTAGTCATTCATACGTCTCAAGGGGGACTGACATTTATATAGCATATTTATAGCCACACTGATGACTCAAAGCTTTAGCTGTTTAACATTGCCAGCAGTGCCTAACTTACCAGTTACTCTAAAATGCAAATCTTTGGACTGTTTGAAAGAGGCCCCACAAAGTTTTGACTTTTTTGCTGTGAGTTAAGCGTGCTAACTGAGTAAATCTCAAAAAAAATGGTGCTAACATGTTCCTCCTGCTGCTCGGAAACATCTTATTGTTCCTCAAGGATGTACACATAATTACTTTGAGGTTCACTCGTAAGTCCTATGCGCTACGTTCATTTGCACTGCTCTTGGAACTAAAACTGAGTTTATTGTATTGTGACTTTAAAGGTGGAATTAGCATAACAATGAACCGTTTATGATAAAGTGAGGTGTATTGCCAATAGAAAACACATTATTCACAAAAAACTGCAGGGCAACCAGGAATGATCAAAGTGTTGTGAGAAAAAGATCAGAAGAAATCGTGAAAGAGAGACAGGCCGGGGGGATTTTTTTAACAGCAACTGCATTTGTGATTGATTTTCATTTCACGTTCCATCTCACACTCTCTTCTTGCAGGACTTTTGAAAGAGATTTTGGTTTACCCACAGTTTGATGACAGTCGTCACTGTCCCTGACTGTCACAGAACCAAGACCAGCTTCCATATAAAGAAGTCCTCGTTTCACCCAAGCTTTCTTTTCTATTTTCTTTTTCAAGCGGTGAGCATTTATGATGCATTTTATGGCTTCTATACACTTATTCATTTATGAGAAGTTTTACTGCAGCACCACTTTTAGCTTTATGCAAGTCAACTCTTTCTGCAAGGCACTGGTCATTAAGTCACCAAATTAGTCCATGTGGAAGAGAGAGAAGAAAAGTTCAGAGCCTCTGCTCAGAGTGCAGTGACCTTTGAACCTTGGCCATTGCACACTTGAGTGAGTGTGACTGTGTGTGACAGCGCGGGGTTAACCAGAGAATGCATGAAGTCTGCTGGTACCTTGGATAATTGAGCCATTTGTTGCAAGGTCACTGCAGAGCATATGCCCCTCCCACCAAAAAAAACAACCATGTGTTATTTGTAGCCATGACCAAAGCAACCAAGCCAGGGTTTGATGGCATGTGTACAAAAATGATTTGTTTAAGTTATTTTTCATCTTTGACACAGAGTAAAAATTTTTTTGGAACAACACAGATGTTTTATATTTGTAGTGAAAGATTTATTGTCAACTTAGAATTATCATTTGGCCTAACATGCATACCTTTGACCGCAGGCCCAGGACCGTCTGGCTGTGAGACAACAGTGCTAACCACTGTGACACCACGAATGCTTTTCATTCAATTTTAATAAATGAGGAAACAGTAAAACCTCAAAATTCAGGAGTAAAATTCCTATTTTACCTTACTCTGTTTTGTATTTGATGACATATAGACTCTCCACTGTTTTCTGGAAGAAAACCCACTATAGCTAGATATATATTTATTATAAGAAATATATATAGGAAATGTTACTTTTACAAATACACTTACCTACAGTTTGTTGTAGAAATCAAATAATCCCTTTTAATCTTATCAAAATGGGCACATTTGTAGTCACACAACCTTAAAAATGTGTTTTGTTTTGTTTTTTAGTGTCCTGTCCTTACATTGCAGGACTGATCTCTAGGCCTCTGTGACCGACATCCTAGTCACAGTTTTCATATTCCTGTGTCACACCCCTCTCCACTTTAGATTCATCTATTTAAAGATGTGTTCTGCAGTTATGTAAAAGATCAGACAAACAGGAAAGTGTAAAGAGGAAAGCCTAGAGAAGCTTTGCTGTAATTGTCTTTATGGCGTCTGCAAACATAAACTGCATTTTGAACAACCACTGTTAGGGTCATAAAATCCCACAGCGCAGCTCCTCTCTAAATACAGAAGGAAACTCTGAGTGAAAGTCAACAAATCCAAGGCAAACTTTGTTTAATTTCTTTAATTTCACAAAATCCTTTTTAATTAAGCTTTTTTTCCCCCAATTGACAGTCACAAACAAACAAACTGCGCTGTCTGTTTGCATTTACTTACAAAGGAATACAGTTTGCGCACAGATTTGGGAGTAAAGTGCCCATTGCACAAACCTGGCTCGTGTATTTGTCCGACTCGCAACTGCTCTCCAAGACTGCACCTAATGGCATTGAAGAAAGCTGCAGGAAACACCCAACAACGCGATTTTCTGTTAAAACTGTTCAGTTTTGCTGCTGTAGAGCCTCTGTGCTTCATTAGGTTTCCCCTTTTTGTAAACATCCTCAATCGCTGGAGCGAGTATTTCTCCGATATCTGCAACGTGGAGTTCCCTCACCAGCCAATCCACAGTGCCCCGCCCGTCCCAGGACCTGTCCCGCCAATCACCATCAAGGAAGTGGAAACAGCCGTTAAAAATATGAAGAATGGCAAAGCGACCGGACCAGACGACATACCAGCCGAAGTCTGGAAGCTGCTCGGGCGCCAAGGCGCCTTAGTCCTCGCCAGCCTGTTCAATAGCATCATCAGAGACGGGACCGTCCCAGCAGCCTGGTCAACCAGCATAACGGTGCCCATCTGGAAAGGGAAAGGCGATGTGGCTGAATGCTCCAACTACCGCCCGATCCGACTCCTAAGCCATACCATGAAGGTTTTCGAACGGATCATCGACGCCAGGATGTGAGAAATCGTCAACTTAACGCCCAACCAATGTGGCTTCATCAGGGGGCGTGGCACGACGGACGCCATCCATGCTGCCCGCCTGCTTTTGGAGAAGCACCGAGAGAAGTCCAAGACCATCCACATGGCCTTCCTCGACTTGGAAAAGGCGTTTGACCGTGTCCCACACGACCTCATCTGGCACTCCCTGTGATCACATGGAGTTCCTGAAGCCTGCGTCAACTGGACAAAGCTCCTCTACCGACAAGTCACCAGCGTGGTCAGAAGCCCAGTGGGAACATCGCCGCCCTTTAACATCAATGTGGGCGTCCACCAAGGCTCGGCACTCTCCCCGCTGCTCTTCATCCTTTGCATGGACACTGCGACGGCGGATCTCCAGTCACCCCATCCCTGGACACTTCTCTACGCCGACGATGTCTTCCTGGCCGATGAATCGCGAATAGAACTGCAATACCAAACGCAGCAGTGGAAGACTCGCCTAGCTGACTTCGGCCTGAGGCTCAACACCAACAAGACCGAATACTTAGAGGCTGGCCCCCAGACCGACGGCACGATCAGCGTCGATGGAGAAGATCTGGCGAAAGTACCTCATTTCAAATACCTCGGATCGATGATCAGCAATGACGGCGATATCCTACTAGATGTACGAGCCAGGATCAACGCAGCGTGGATGAAATGGCGCCAAGTCACCGGCGTCCTGTGTGACCGAAGAATCCCCAATCGCCTCAAGTCAAAGATCTACAAGAGTGTAGTGCGCCCCGTCGCCCTCTATGGATCCGAGTGCTGGCCAGCCACCGCAAAGCACGAACAAGCCCTTCACACGATGGAAATGCGGATGCTGCGATGGTGCCTAGGCCTGACACGATGGGACCACGTCATGAACACCGACGTTAGAAAGAGGATGGGAATCGCGCCAATCACAGATTAGATGCAAGAAGCGAGGCTGTGGTGGTACGGACATGTGGTACGGAGCGATGGGAACTCAGTAGTGAGAACAGCACTGCGGCTCAGCCCCCAAGGACGTCGACCTAGAGGCAGACCAAAGCGGAGATGGATGGACCGAATCAAGGACGACGTGAAGAAGATCGAAGCCGATCTGACCGACGCCCTTGACCGACCCAAGTGGAGACGACTTTGCAGAAAAGCGGACCCTGCAACCGAGCGGGAAAAACGCTAGGAGGAAGAAAAATTAAACATGATGGTATTCTAACCACCACTGAAATAAATATCAAATATCAAAAGTAAGCGTTTGAAATTAACATTTTACATTTCCACCATTTTTTTTTACGCAGCCTCTTAATTTGAAGTCTTCTTTTGTATTTCCTGGCATGACTGCAAAAAGAGGAAACAAATAGGCATTTCATTACTCAGGGCTGCATTGGATTCAGCTACTTGTTAACATAAACACTACAGCAATGACACTTCTGAGACCACATTGCTCCGAGCTCTCCTTAAGGAATGGGTAGACACTATGGAGTTTAATTTGAATGCCTCCTGTTCCATCTGCAGGGAGAAAACTGCCATTCTAGAGGAATGCAATCTCAAGCAGCATGACTCCACTAAATATGCAGTGAAGAAACGATGGAATGACTTCAATGTCTTCAGTATATTTGAGTCATTTATTCTATTTTCTACTCATATTTTGTACATAAAAAAACATTTATTATTAAATGAATCATTTAATAACCGTCTTTAGCTCACCGAGTGCTCGGCGGTCATATTTAGAGCTAACGCCTCAGAATTCAGAACTGAGGAGGGGAAAAAAAGGATGGCTGTTGCTGTGGTGGTGGTTATGTAACAGAAGCACAACCAGATGATATTTTTAAACCCAGTCCTGTGCAGAGGTAGAGAAACAAACATCACACAGCTCACCCACCTCTATTGTCTCCTTCATCATATTTGTCATTAATGATGCACAAACTGTATGAGCTGTTTTACAGTGTTCGCAAGTCGATTTCCATGTCCCAGATTTCAGGAAATAACATGTAGGTACGTATTCCTGTTGTTTTGGAATAAATTAAGAATGAGGAGTTATGAATTTACAATGAAACGGAAACTGCAGTAATATCATCACCTCAGAGCAGCCAAGGTCCTTTTGGCAGGTTGGTGAAGACGGCGGTTAAATTAATTTATTCATTTTGATTAGCACCCTCCTTCTTTATATAATTAAATTGATTGGCTTCGTCATTTAGTTGTTTTGTTTAATTATTTGTTAGCATCATCCCAAATAGTCACAATAAGGCATAACAAACACAACATTAGAGATGACTTTATAAGGAAGCATTGCATGGTGCTCTTAGCTGCTATTATGCTAGCATGCTAACATGCTTCCAGTGGCAATGTTAAACACCTCTAATGTTTATCATGGTAATTACTCACATTTAATGTCACCACACCATTGTTTTCCATTTAAAGCTTCAAAAGGTCATGGTTTGGAATGAAATTCCCCCTTTTGAAATGTTAAACCCAGTGTTAGAAAGCTCAATTTCTTAGCTTCCATACTAACAAATTCACCAATCCATTAAAGAAATCAGATAGTTTTCAATGAATCAAAGATTTTAGCCTGCTGGCAATTAGGGGATCAACAGAGTTATTACAGCTTGTGCATTTTCTGGAAACAATAAACATCAACAGAATAATATTTGGTGCTAATGTATATTTCCAGTCTGTGTTTACTGAATCACTCGAGCTGCTAATTATAAGCATCATTCAGACCTTACAAATTGATATCCATGTTAAGCTCTTCTGTACTAACATCACCTGTCGTGTCAGATTTCTTGTCTATTGTGGGATTTTTCAGGGCCTTTAATTCTTACAAAGTGGATCTGGTAATCAGAGCCAAACTGCTTGTGTTTCTAGGTCAACTGTGAAGCATTGTTGAAGAAGCTATGTTCAGATAGCAGCCATCATTCTGGAGAATTTGATGAAAATTATATACTAATATGGAAATATCTAAAAAAAAAAAAAAAAAGTAACAAAAGAAAAAACTTCCGAATGCATTTTGTTTTTCTTATTTAAAATAACCCCTAAACTACAAACACTAAAGGTTTTTTTTGAATGCCTGTGACAAAATGGTATAAGGACTGATTTATGTACCTGACAACCTTAATAACTGTGTGAATTTGAGGTAATGCTGACAGTGACAAAGAAGGAAACAGCCTGCAGGCAAAGGGAAAAAACAAGGAAAAACCTTTTCTTTTATGCAGGGTACACAGAGCTGGGAAGTTTATTGTGCCACTTCTAAACACACACACACACAGACCCACACAGACACACACACACCCTTAGATAGTCTCTGGAGACATAAATATTTCAGAGAGTTGTTGTTAGTTTCAGTCTGCTGGGCTGGACAAGCCCGTAGCAAAGGAGCATAAACCAGAGTAGATGCACACGAGTTCATGACCCATATAGATGAAATAAAGTCAATAAAAGCAATCTGGCTTAATGGTTTTATGTTTTCTTGCATCAAAGGGAAGTCTTTTGGTGTAATGTTAAAATTTAGAAAATAAACACGAAAGCTTAATATATCAGGACAGGTTGGTTTCTTTGCGTGCCAACTTTTCCTTTTGCTATCTTCTGTGCTGAAGGTAGATTTTTCTCAGCTCTGCTTCAGTTTGACCTTTGACTCCAATTAAATCAATTAGCTTCATTAGCTTGGTGAAGATGCCAGATGTTCAGTCACAACAGCTTCAGTAATTATTCAGCTCAGTCTGTCCTTTACTTAAATACATTTTGCAGTAATTATTTTATCTTGGGGTTTTTTTCTTATAAAAGCATATCCTTCTCATTGTTGTATGGTGTGAATATAAACTGAGGTTAAAAAACTTTCCACAAAATGTCAAAAATTTAATGCGAAGAACAAGAAAGATTTTAAGATGAGCTTAATAAATGTAAGATGGATGTTTCTGCAATGCAATCTGCAAGCCCTAAAGCATTACAACTGGAAAAGATTCAAAAGATGACATTTTAATTTTGATCTCCTCTTCTTAGCAGACATACCGCAATTTCCACCTCAAAAAAATACCTAAGTATGCTACCAAGCTACTGACATATTTATCACCATATCCCTCTGATCTGAGGAACGCTGTGCTGTGAAACATAACATAATTTTCCGCTTTCAAATGTCATGCAGCTCAGTAGCCTTGAAACTGCTATGTGTGCTCTCTCGTTTTCTGAGGGGTCACTCATCTGAATCATGCAGTTTGCCTGTCAGCTGTTTGTGTATAAGCCTGAGGACAGTGAGCATGGATGACTTGTCCAATCTGACAGAGAAAAAAGAAAAACTATATTCACCCCAAAAAGCTTTGGGCTCTTCTTTTTGTAATGTACCATCTTCACCATGTTTGCAGCAACCAAAGCAAGACACAAAGAACATGTTGGATTTACTTAATTCAATAGTGGACAGTGGTGCACACAATTGTTTTGCTTTGGCAGGAAATTAATCAACTGAGTAAAATCAACACAACTTATTCATATTCAATAAACCTGTGCATTTCAATAAAACATGATTGAAACATGTTTAGATGAAGTAAGCTGAGCTCTTGGAATATTTTAGTCCTACACGAATGTGTCACTTTAGTCCAACACTATTCAATAACTTTTACCCCAAAACTACTTGGTCACTTAAATACTACATGTTGTCTACATATTACATAATGTTCAACAAGTCTAGAGTCTGGTTAACATAAAAATTGAATGGATTTACAACAACTTCCATCCTCATATTTTTATCTGGCTCGCAGGGGGGTTGGGGCATAACCAAGAAGTGATAGGGTAAGAAGCACGGTACACCCTGGACAGCTCACCAGTCTATCACATAGAGACAAACAACCATTTACACTTATGGGTAATTTAGACTCACCAATTAACCTAACTTTAATAACTGCATGACTTTTAACTGTAGAAGGAAACCAGAGTACTCAGGGGAACCCACTGCAAACTAGCCAGATTGTGGATTTGAACCCGGGACTTTGTTGCTGTGTGTGTGTAGTTGTCTGCCTCTTATAACTCCAGTGATTTTCCTACAGTTTGAAATCTCGTCTGATCGTGGGAATTTCATGAGTCCAGGCAACTAACCACTCTTACTAGATCCTATTATGTCATCTCAACAAGAACAAATTAAGTTGTTGAATTTCATACAATGTAACAACCACCCAATTTCTTTTTTTCAGTGTGAATCCATTATTTGAAAGCAAGAACGTAGTCTGATAAAAAAAAAAAAACTTTTTTTGGAGGCTAAAAGCAGCAAAACTAAAAGAAAAAAGAGTTATTACATCTTATGCATTTTCTGGAAACAACAAACATCAACAGTATCAGATTTGGTGCTAATGCATAAGCATATTTCCAGTCTGTGTTTGCTATATCACTCAAGCTGCTAATTATCAACATCATTCAGACCTTACAAACGGATATCCATGTTAAGCTCTTCTGTACTAACATTACCTGTCGGTGTCAGATTTCTTGTCTATTGTGAGATTATTCAGGGCCTTTCAGGGAAACTCACCTTTTGGATTTATTTCTTGCAAAGTGGATGTAGCAGCACACCTGTGCTGGTGGTTACTATTAATGTAATAACATTACATTTTTCAGTACTGCAGTAATGTACTGTATTAAAGTCAGTTATTTCATTACAGTCACAGTTATGCTCTTAGTTCTTACAATGGTTCTTCAGTTATCTCGACACTGTGCACATAGCTGCTTGTTTTCACTTTGTGTGCCAGGAAGAGGAAAATTGTGGCTTTGTACATCACTTCTGACGAGTGGAGATATGAACATTATTGATGGTTTTTTGTGCACAGACACACAGGAAGCCTAAATATGTTTTCCGATTCTGTTCATAATTTTTATGGATAGAATTTCTGGGCGTAGCCAAGTGACGGAGTGGAAGAGTCTAAGTATCTCTGGGTCTTGTTCATGAGTGAGGGGAGATTAGCAGATGGATTGTTGCTGCTGCTGCAGTGATGTCGGACGTTGTAACAGTCCGTTGTGGTGAAGAGAGAGCTGAGCGTAAAACCACAGCTGTCGATTCACTGGTCGATCTATGTCCCTACCCTGAGCTATTGTCATGAGTTTTCGGTAGTGAACGAAAGAACGAGATCGTACAAGCAAAAGAAACGAGCTTTCTCCGAAGGGTGGTTGGCCTTTCCCTTATAGATAAGGTGAGGAGTTGTTCCATCCAGGACCAGCTCAGAGTAGAGCTGCTACTGCTCCACATTGCCAGTTGATGAGCCAGTTGAGGTTGTTTGGGCATCTCACAAGGATGCCTGCACAGTGCCTCCTAGGTAAGGTGTCCGGGAATGTCTCACTCATGGACAATCTGGAGGAGGTGGCTGGGGAGAGGGAGGTCTGGGCTTAAGCTGCTGTCTCCATGACACAGCCCTAGATAAACGGAAGGAAAGGGATGGAACAATAACAATAATAATAATAATAATAATAATAATAATAATAATAATAATAATAATAATAATAACACCTCAATTGGCCAGGTGGATGAGTTAAACAAACATCACATTCAGAGTTGTTATGAAGAGGGAAACTGTCTATAGAGAACAACCATTTTGTCACAGGGTTTATATATACTTTTTAATTACGCAGACTTGGTATTTTAACCCTTTCATGCATGAATTATGACAACCTAAATCTGGGTTTTTTCTCAAGTGTTTTTATTCATCTTTAGCATGAAAAAAAAAACATTTGAACTTTTAAAACATGTACTTTTCAAAGAGTTTTTTTTACATGTCCACTTAGGTGGACAGCTGGCTGACCAGTGGGTGGCAGGGTATGGAGTGACACATCAGTGTCCAGTGTAGTGGTTTATGTGCAACACTGACACAAATACAAGAAAACAGCTTTTGAATAGTGTGTGAAAGGGTTGACAAGGAGTCTACGTGGACTGATTCACTTTTGGAGCCAACCCAAGTGTACAATAGAGGAACTGCAGGTATTTTCACATACGTGTCAGCTTCATTTTCCAGCTTTGAAGGATGTTCCTTGTCTTTGACCTGCAGAGGGAAGATGGTAACAGACTGATATCAAATGCTGTTTGCTAGATGCTGCATCAGGTAATTCAAGTGACTGAAGTAAACCTCTCAACCCAATTGTGATGTTGGTACAGCATTTGTAATAACATTATTTGACAAATAACACAGGTTACTGTGCAGTTTTTTATTCTGAAAGCTGCATTTTGAAGAGTATCATTTGGGTTTTTTTTAGCTTGGTGTAATATTTTGTATCTGTAGCATTTTGCTTGGCGCTAACTAGCAGTAGGGTTGCCAACTCCCTGAAAAATAAATAAGGGACACCTCGTGGCCAGGGCCGGGCAACCCAGTTGTCTTCACCCTTCCCAGTGTGGTGAATTTTCTAGCTCTTTTTTTGTGTGTGAAATTATTTTTTTTAACCATTTGACTTGAAGTTGATTTAAGTACATGCATATTCTATTCTTTGTGATATGACCATATGGGAAACAAATGATCATTTAGCCATTTATTTTTAGCTCAAAATGACAACATTAACACAATAAAACAGGTCTCTTTCTTAAACAGAAGCCTGTCATGCTTAACTTTTGAGAATATAAGTAAATCTTTCTTTAAAAGCACTCTGTCCTGCTTAACTTAAAATTATATAAATTAATAGAAAGCAATAGAACGAAAAATATTCTTGTAACAGTGCACATTTAGTGCATTTAGTACAATTGGCTTCAGTTGAGGTATTATTTCAGCTTTTCTAATGCTAATCAGCTGCTCCTGTTTGTAAACCCGCTTGTTCCCATGATTACGCATCATAACTCATCATCATTATTCATCTATGTATTACTTTTATGTATTAGTCATCTATTTGTTGTAATCATCTATCCTTGCAGTTGTTTATTACACAAAATAAATTATATTATCACACTTCTGGCCACATAGCGCTGATATTCACTGCACATGCCCATATTAACTTTTTCCAGCCAGGTGTTTTCCTTTTCCCATTCTTCCCTTTCTCTGAGGGGAACAAATATTGCTGCTCTAATGCTGGGCTTATGCTGGGCTCACACTGTGCGATTTTTGGCCCATTTTGAGCCGATTTTTGAGTGATCGGACCGATTTTGGCCTTCATCGTGCGTCGTGTAGTATACGTGGGGTAACGAGAAGTGATTAACACCTCACGACCAGCTCCCGATCATCAATCGCTCGTGAGGGTGTCACCACAGCCGCTCACACTGCTCATGCGCAAACACGTAAACGTCGGTGAAAAAGACGGCGCAGCGCGGCTGTGCAGCGTGTGATCTGGACACAAGCGATGGAGGCACAACTTGTAGAACTTTGGAAAGCTCATCCGAGCCTTTTCGATGTGGCATCACAAAATTATCACGACCACAACAACCGTGAAAATAGTTGGATTTACACTGCTGCTCATTCACAGCTGCCTGATCATGTTTTTCATTAGCAATTTAGCAAAGTTGATGGTGGTGGTGTGTCTGTGTGAGTGAAAGACTGAGAGAGCGAGCGACAGATTGTCTGTTATAACCTTCATGTTATGGAGGCACAGTGTGAGCTCTCAGGTCGCATCAGAGCATCGGGCGGTATAGTGTGAGACCTGCATCGTGACCTACCAACTTCTAACCCTGCGAGTCAATCGTGCAGTTTGAGCAGGAGCTGAATAACGTGACTGAAAAAATCGCACAGTGTCTGCCCAGCTTTAGGTGTACTGTCGTCCGAGACTTGCACCGCAGTGTCGGCGTTTGTTTCCCTGTTGGCCATGCTTCTTGTTGTGGTCATCTGTTGTCTTCCGGTATTTTCTCCGCAAGCGACCTTTCCTCGACCAATGAGATGAGCGGTAATCTGAATTGTCATACTCGAATTGTCATAAGTGTGCTGTCAGCTCATTGGTCACAAAGCAGGAGAGGGGCTGGGAATTATGTTTTCAAACAAAGCGTTAATTCCATTAAAAGTTATAGACTACTTTTGATTCTCACTGTATTACGGGACAAAGTGCGTCCCTTATTAGCTCAATACGGGACGTGTGCTTTTGTTTCGAAATACGGGACGATTCCGTATTTTAAGGGACGGTTGGCAACCCTAACTAGCAGGGACTGTCCCTGCTAGTTAGCGCTAGCGGTTTATCTGATAACTTTGGACTCCATCATCTTTTCCAAAGTTTGGTGTGTTTTGGATGAATTTTCAAGCAAATGAGTGATCTTCTCAAACTAAACAAGATATCAACAGGAATTGGCAAAACAATCCAGTGAACACATGTTGAAACAACTTTTGGATGTAACACAAACCAGATGTAACACAATGCTGGAGCTTTGTGAAAAACAGAATCCGACATGCAATAATTGCAAAATGCATTTAGAACACATTTCAGTGAATGTATGATGAATTTGTATTTCTCCTCCAAACAGCCTGCTGATCTGAGGTCAGTAAGGCAAGTCTATATTCAAAAACAATTCTAAAACCTTTTTGTACCCACAGTCTTACACTTAATAGCCCTGTTAGTGTGTATGTATCTTAACTTATTTATTTGTACAAATTAATCTTGTACTTCATATTAATTTAAGTCACATTTTTATGTTTTTATCTTTTAAGTTAAGCACATTCAGTTTACGTGAACTATAAAAATAAAATTTTTGTCAAAGTTGAGGCGAGCTGAGAATAATGCTGTTTCTTTTCTTCTTTTCACTCTTTATCGATAAGCCATTTTAGGGACTCGTATTACCAACAAAAATGGTTTAAGTTAGATTGATTTTTCCCACTGAATTTTCTTGTCTGGTGCTACACAAAGACGTATTGTATAAAAGGAAAGATGAACACTCTTTTATGAATCGAGTGTGTGCCACCACCAATCATTTAAATGAAATATTATTCTATAAATAAATGGACACACTAATTGGCTGCGAATGCTACCAAGGTACATGCCAGGTTTAATCTTTCCTCGTACAGCTTATTATCGCTCAAAGTAACAGAAATTGATCATGCATTCAAATTATTTCAGCAGTTTGTGACTCATGAGCACACACACACAAACACACACACCCCGAATACTCTTGGAGTACCAGCGTTGCCCCATCCTGTGATTGCAAATTAGCGCTTACAGGCCTGTAGCTTCGGGTTCCATGATTGCCAATTATGTTTTACTCAGCCTCTATTCAGAGACTGAGTGGAGTGCTGTTGCATGAGTTATCACGGTCAGCATCCTCATTGTTCATTATTGCCACATTATCATTCTGGGTGGTGAAGTATTGATTTTGCTTGTCATTGTGTAGAAATCATGGCCATAAATATTACACAGTATTTGTTCTGCAGGGACGTGTACGGGCATTTTGAGAGGTGGTGGCTGAAATTTTAAAAAGGGCCCCCTGCCCCAGTAGTAATTTCTATTGTCCTCATTGCGGTGTCAGTTATAAGTCAGCAAACAAAATACCCTGCCAGGGCACACACATTTATCTCTCATATGTATGCACACACACATTCGCATTTTTCTGCTGTAGTACTGATGTATTTAAATATTTTACACTGCAGACATTTTGTAATTGTGATGCTTACATTTTCAGGCACATCTGGTGGAGTTTTTCTCTCTGTTTAACATTGTTTAATATTTAAAGAATCATTAAATAGCCTTTAACCTGCCTGTTCCCTAGTATAGAATCCAATTGTGTGTATTCAGGGCTAGTGAGTGGTTAAACCAAAGAGAGCATTGCTATTTCCATTAGTGAGAACCCATTTGAATTGGATAATCTCCTGTTGTGTACCGCATATGAGAAAGGACAGGTTCTGACAATATCTAGGCCAGATTCTCCTGACATCCTCCCCCTGACACCATTTCGGTCAAACATGCAAAACACCACAATAACCAGAATTTATAGATAAGTTGTTTCTCCAGAGAGGAAAAGACACAAAAACAGAAAATCAACGGACCACTCCAACTCAATTTTCTAAAGCAAACCTAACGCTCTCTAGCCAAGCCCCAATCACCAAACATGCGTCATCGTGTTCTTAATAACAAGGTGGAGAATAATCGTGAGTATACACAAAAGTGGGAACAATTATGGCAGCTCAAGTTGGTCTGGCCTCCTGAGGACTATGACTTGGACTGGTTGATATTTAGTTGACAGAAAGACAAAAAATAGCCGTAATTATCTGAATTTGGCAGATTGGGGAATGTGGATAGGAGCACAGTGTGAAAAAAAAAACTGAATAAACGGCATGCAGCTTTGCAGTTTTCCTAAGGGGAGGAGTGAGCTTGTAACTTGGCTCCTGCTGATCCTGGAATGGCAGGCAGATTGGAGAGTACTAGTGTTTTGCACTCTTAGAACTACACACATTATCCTGACACTCACTGTGCATAAGAAAATATGTCTAAGCTACTTCAGGACTAAGGTTTACTTTGTAATATCTAAGGTGTGTAACAAATTCTAGTGCCAGGTGACAATATGCATTCCAAATTTTGACACAAACAAGTCTCTAGCTTTGAGGTACATCCTAAAGTTAGCATGCTAAAATATTCACAATGACAATGTCCTGTTGATATTTAGTGCATAATGTTAACCATTGTCACTATCTAACATGATGTTGTTGGCTTCATCATTCTGTCAAAGTATTAAAGGCGTAGATTGTGCACAATTGGCACCTATTGTACTTTTGTGTTTTTCTCAGGGCATCAAGTTGTTCATATACTTTATTCTTCCAAGCTGTGTTTTTTTTCTTTGTTTTTTCAGACTCGTAGAGGAGCCCCCTGTCCACTGTCACTCTCAAGCTGAGATGAATCAGATCTTTCAGTATGACATTACAGGAGTTGATGTGGAACACGTCCCAGTCAGCTTGGCTTTATTTGCAGCTTTATAATCTACAGGGTGTTTCACAATATCCAGTTCACCTGCTTTTGCTGTACAGTATTTTATACAAGAATCCATTTAATATATAAGTGACCTTAAAGAATATGACAAATGTTTGGTGCTTCAGTATACATAAATATAAGATATATCTTTAACCTACTTTAGTGTGTGTAATTAAACTTTTTATAATCATGCTAAACTGCTGATTATTGTCATGCAAGAGTTTTGCATGTACATTATAATGCAACCACATGCAGAGTTATTAAAACCAAAGCAGAGATTTACTGAGTGCTGAATTTCAATTCCAATGAATTTCAGGTTGAAAAAATAATTAATTGTTTCATTTTTCTTTTGAAAAAAAGTGAAAACGGGTCTCACAGACCCGAACACCATACAAGGGTTAAATGATTTTTCCTTGGAATTAACAACTTAAAAGAAGCGGTGAACAAAAAGACTTAAAAGAAAAGGATAAATGGGCCGGAGTTCAGAAAAAATACAGCTTTTCTGTTATGCAACAACAAAAAAGGTTTTTACTATGGATTATAGCCGTTGTGCTGAACAATTCTGATGAAATATTTATTTAATTACTGTGTTTGAAGTGACTACCTTTGAATTTTGGACAGTGATGAACAATTTTTTTTTTTTAAAAAGTTGTTTATAGATTAATGGAAAGCATCATTAGTTTCAGCCCTATAATCGCCCAAAGTAAGATGTAAAATGGAAAACCTGAGTCATTTATCTGCCTCCTGTCTTCTTCTTGTTTATTTGCTGAGGGGCAGCATTAGCAGACTGAGTATCATGTAAGGTAGATGAGTGTTTGTGATTACTCTGGAGGGGAGTTCAATATATGGATTTGCTTATCTCCTCTCTGCATCCAAAGGGGGCACGTCCATGTTTCCTGCTCTGGGTAGTAACACCAACAACAGGCTATCTGAAAGAACAAAAAACTGAAGCAGCTGGTAGATGTAGAGAAAGTGTTTTGTTTCTCTAAAGATGGGATATTTCCTATACTTGTTAAGTATTTTTTTCCAAAACTGCCTTTATCTGGATGGAATAATCATTTTGTGTAAGAGATAAAGCTATGACAAAGATCATTTTCCAACAATATTCCAGTGGATGCAGCTAATGTATTTGTGGAACTTTGTGCTTTGTAGTTTTAGAGAACCTTTTCAGAGTTAAGCCTATTAATGTTTTTAGTTATTCTTTAATAGTATACCTTCTAAGATGCTATCCATATGGCATCATGATCTCATCACTCTGTTTGTGTGCAATGTAGTCTGTTCAGATTAATCATTAATTCATCTGATTAATTAATTATTAGTTAATCATTCACTTTTTTGGTTTTTGTTGGGAGAAAGCACATTAAAGCCTTGAACCTGCAAAGCCCAAGCGGTGTCACTGTGAGAATAGCACAGGTATACTCAGTGGATTCACAATGTCATGCCTCCTGCATTCACTAGTGAGTACAGTATTTCCAGTAGTGACAACAGAATTATTACCTATTTTGCGCATCATTTGAAAACTGTCAAGTGTGAACAATGTCCTGACTTGATTGCCCCAACATCGTTTGGAGTTTCCCATCATACTGAGTCTACAGTTTTGACATCATCGCACGAATCATCAGTCCTCTTCTGCTTATCTGGTTCAGGGTTGCAAGGGTGCTGGAGCCTATGTTAGCTGCCACTGGGCAGCGCATAGCTTAGACAGGTCGCCCTAATTCACTAGAAGTCAGCCAAAATGCACGTCTTTGGACTGCAGGAGGAAACCAGCATTTCCGGAGAGAAACTGCACAGGAAGAACATGCTAACTCCACACAGGCAGATGGACTTAAACCCAGGAACTTCTGGGTTACACTGGGTTACCTAGAACCAGGTAACACTGGTGACCACCAAACCACTGTGCTGCTGTGCCACCCACATCATCACACTTTGCTTAATTTAATTATATAAGGTTTGGGACAGTTTAGAGGTTACACCTTTCAAACTTTTTCTATTATTGCGTATCCTCAGACTTTTTTTTAATTTTTACTTGTTTTGTGTCTGAATCTATATCATGCCTTGTTTTGCTTTATTTTAACCACCAATCCTAGCTCCTGTCTTTTTCTTCCTGTCTGTCTTGAACCCAGCCTTGAGCCTATCCCCAAGCAATCATTTCTGTAATACCTTACCATGAAGAAAAAGGCTGTTATGCGAGTATAGAAAATTAGATCTGAAGTGGAACTTCACTTTAGCACAAGACTGAATTATCTTCATTTGAGCACAGTCAGCTTCAGCCGGCAACACACTGTCAGCTATTACAACCTACTGCAGCTACACCTCACAGTAAAAGTCCCTGAAGTTATTCTTCAGGGAGTGATAAATAAGTTGTGAGATCAGCAGCCTCCAGTTAGATGAAAAAGTATCAGCGTGAAAGCCCCCGTGTGCATCTCTTAGGTCGTATCCTAAGAGACTGCGCATACCAGCTAGCTCCTGTGTTCACTGAGATATTCAACATCTCTTTATCTCAGTCGGTGATCCCCACATGCTTCAAAGAGTCCATCATTGTTCCTGTCCCGAAGAAACCCCACCCTGCTTCTCTCAATGACTATCGCCCTGTAGCCCTCACCTCAGTAGTGATGAAGTGCTTTGAACGCCTGGTCAGAGACTTCATCATTTCTTCACTACCAGACACACTGGACCCACTACAGTTCGCTTACCGTCCAAATCGTTCCACAGACGATGCCATCTCTCATCTCCTCCACACATCACTCACTCACTTGGACACTAGAAGGGGGAATTATGTTAAAATGCTCTTCATAGACTACAGCTCTGCATTTAACACCATAATTCCCTCCACACTCACCACCAAGCTGGAGCATCTGGGACTCAGCTCATCTATGTGTCAGTGGATCTCCAACTTCCTAACTGGCAGACCACAGGCAGTAAGGATGGGCGGACATGTCTCAGCCTCCACCACTCTCAGCACTGGAGCCCCCCAGGGGTGTGTTCTGAGCCCCCTGCTGTACTCTTTGTACACATATGACTGTGTGGCCACTACCAGCTCCACCACCATCATCAAGTTTGCTGACGACACCGTCGTGGTGGGCCTGATCTCTGATAACAACGAGACGGCCTACCTGAAGGAGATTAGGAATCTGGAGAACTGGTGCCAGAGGAACAACCTCCTTCTAAACGTCAGTAAGACAAAGGAGCTGATAGTGGACTTCAGCACTAAGCAGGAGAGGAACTACCAGACCCCCGTCATCAACGAGTGCCCAGTGGAGAGAGTGGACAGCTTCAAATACCTCGGAGTTCACATCACGCAGGACCTGTCATGGTCCTGTCACATCAACACCGTGGTGAAAAAGGCCCGACAGCGTCTCTACCACCTCAGACGCTTGAGAGACTTCCAACTGCCCTCCAAGGTGCTCAGGAACTTTTACTCGTGCACCATAGAGAGCATCCTGGCGGGAAACATCTTAACCTGGTTCGGGAACAGCACCATGCAGGACAGACGAGCTCTACAGAGGGTTGTGCGGTCAGCTGAGCGCACCATCCGCTCCGAGCTCCCTGACCTGCACTCAATCTACAGCAGGCGGTGCTGGACCAAGGCCAGGAAGATCGTGAAGGACCTCAGCCATCCCAACAACAGACTGTTCTCTCTGCTGAGGTCAGGAAAGCGATTCCGCTCCCTGAAGACCAACACAGAGAGACTGAGGAGGAGCTTCTTCCCGCAGGCGATACGGTCTCTCAATCACACCACCACACAGTACTGACCCACACATACAGTTCTTACACACACACTGGACTTTCTGGACTTTGGTTTTGCACAACACTGGTCACTATATTCTTCATTTCCGTCACTATATTCTTCATTTCCGGTTAATACTTGTACAGCTGCTGTTATTGTGTATATATTTATTTATATTTAGATTTCTTCATACATTCTTATATAGTTCTATATTGTGTATTGTGTATTTTGTTGTACAGTTATTTTATTTTCAACTTTAATTTATATATTTATCTTTATCTTATTCTTCCCAGTTAAATTTACCCTTCATTCTAATTTGTGTTGTACAATTATTTCATTTTTAACCTTAATTTATATTTTATTCCTTCCTAGTTAAATTTACCCTTTTTAATTTTTCATATTTATTTCCTTTCTTATTCATAGCCTTTTCCTTTTTTGTTTTCTTTAGGTCACGAGCAGTTGTCCAAGCATTTCACTACATATCGTACTGTGTATGACTGTGTACGTGACAAATAAAAATTTGAATTTGAATTTGAATTCCCTGCTGGAAGGAAGAAAAAAAACTTTTGGGAAACTCATTTCTGCTGCATCTTGATCGCTTACGGATTTCATTTCTAAAGTGGCTTATGTAACAAACAGAATTTCTTTGTGCAGCTTTGGTCGAAACACACACAAATCAGCTGGTGTTGCTCATCAGTGAATTTCTCATGAATTATAAAACACATGCAGCCATTTAGTTGGTTTGTTCACAAATCAAAAACAATCACTCAGAGACTAAAATGGGGAAGGTCTGCACACAGGTGAACTACAATTTAATCATCGGAGAATTCAGTCATTAAATTGTTTATTGTGTAGCCCTTTTCCATTTTGTCACATGCAGTGACTGAATATTTTGTCTTTGGTGTGAGCACACTCAGTCTTTTTTCCTGTCATTACTCTGGTGCTGCCAAATTTAGATGCCTCATCAGAGTCAAAAGGAAGACCTAATTCTAAAGCACGCACCTGCCTTCTGCTCTCTAACAATGACAGCATCTGGTGTGTCAGCCATGAAGCAGGAAGTACATCACAGTTAATAGCTTTCTAATGAAAGGAAAAACCTGAGATTGATTATATATAGACGGTATAATGTAATTATAAAGACATTCTCATATACTCCCCAGATAAAGACCTTGGAGCCATAATTCAGCCAGGTATAAGGCATCGTTGATTTACTGTGAGTTCACAGCTAATCTTCTGCTCAACATCAGTGGCTGCACTTCATTCATAAAAAGTATGCAAATGTTGCAGTGTCCTTAATTAAAAAGCCTTAGGCAGAATCAAAGCAGGGCCATTTTTCTCATGTTCAAGTAATGAAATATTTTCAGACATCATCATGTGCATGTACAACTTTGCTGCTATCGGTTGCAATGGCGATAGTGTGAGTGAAAAGCAAACTATAAATCTTAGTCAATGTTATGTCATTCATGATTGACAGTTCCTCCATCCCATGCATCTATCTATCTATCTATCTATCTATCTATCTATCTATCTATGTACAAACAAAATTCAGTTATTCATTT
The DNA here is from genome assembly GCF_057381915.1 of Diplotaxodon limnothrissa. NCBI lineage: Eukaryota > Metazoa > Chordata > Actinopteri > Cichliformes > Cichlidae > Diplotaxodon > Diplotaxodon limnothrissa. The sequence goes on along the minus strand of NC_140597.1, from coordinate 8,453,952 downwards.
TTTTCAAGTAAGGTGCATATTTTATCTCTTTATAATTAAAACAACTTGGTGATCAACACAGTTAAATAAAAGTACCACAGGCACTCGGTGAGGGCCTTATACAATGTGAGAGATTTTTTTTATATTTAAAACAATGATTAAAAACAAATAAAAGTAAACACTAAAGTTAGTTAAAAACAGTAAATGTAAGATTGACATTGTGTAAGAGAAGAGATAAGTGGAGATTGAATGAACAAATAAGATATAAACTATAAATCAAAGAAAAACATTGGGATCTTAACCTGACAGGTGTGCTCACCTGTCATAAAATGAAAGTGTTCATACCTGTCTAGTATAATTAGCATCTCCACAACAGGAAGTACATTATATTGAAAAACTGGATTGGATATGAGCAGAACCAGTCTTTGTAATGACATTATTGTACCGGTTTGTACCGTTCGTTTTGGCCCCCGGGCCACATGTTTGACACCCTGGCTTTAAAGCGAAATAACTGTTCCATGAGAAAATAATTCATCTGCAGTTGTTATTCCGCTTTTATATTGAACCACCTGTTTGTACACAATGAAGAGCGACCAAAGGTTGAAAACTACAAATCCCAAAAAGCTTTGCGCCACTCATTAGCGTGTGTTCTGCATGCAGTGGGGAGAAATGTAGAGTGTTAGGAGGCGGAGAGTCAGTCTGCTCACTGTGGAGCTGTGTAGGGGCAGCAGGAGGAGCCGACACCGACAGAAAGGAGCGATTCAAAGAAAGACGTGAACGTTGCTCAAATGCACAAAATTGGGCTTTGAATTACGCCGGGAGCAACGGTCGTGTGGTTTATTCGGAGCCTTTGGTTTGGACAGAAAGGGTGTAGACTACGGACACGGCAATCCCCTTTACCCCCCCTAAAACAGCGAGAGGAATCGGAAAGAGGTGAGAGGAAAACCGTTTGGGACTGTGAGACATTTAAAACTAGCGAAGACAGAGAAACGCTCCACAATTGGCTCAATTGAAGTTGAAGGAACAGTTCTGGTGGGCTGTAGGAACATGACCGTCTTCAGTTAGCCTTTATATGATTTTTTCCTTCTTAATAAATGCAGTTGTTCGCCGGTCTAGTCATTTTTTAAAAGCCCCCATAGGTGTAAATTGTATCCCATTAGAAATGGGTGAGGTTTGTCTGCTATACAAAAGACTTGCGCTTCCTTTCCAGTCAGCTGAAGTGAATTTATGTCGTTTTCTCTGATGGATGTATTTTTTTGTTTGTTTTTTTGGTCGCCTTCCGTCTTAAGACAGCTAAGGTTTGATTTATTGAACACTTATTTGGAAGGCTTTGTGTTGACGGCGGGGAGCGCCTTAGAAAAACAGAAATGTGGAAATGCATAGCAGCCCGTGTAAACCCTTGTTATTTGGCAGTGTTACAAAGTAACCAGCAAGACTACGTGTGTGCGCGCGCACGTGTGCGTGTAAGCCTCTGGGTGTGTGTAAGCGTGTGATTTCTTGGCTGGGGAGACTGGGGAATATTTGCATTTGGTCCAGTATAGAAACAACAGCGATGATGAACAACTAAATAGGAAGATGGTTAAAGTGCAGCTGACCACCAAAGTGCCAGAATCTTCTCGGTGAGAGCTTCAATGGGCCTTTTTGCCCTCTAAAGTTTAATCATTGCTGCAAAACCTTAGAAAAAAGCGGTTATGTTACATTTACGCCCATGTTAACGACCTTTGTACGTGCAGGAAAGGGGGTCCTGTTACTTGGACTTTATTCCCCCTCACAGTTCAGGACGGATGTGGACTGTTTGGGATTTAAAGCCACATAGGAAGGAAGAGGGGATCAGTGGATAGACTAGAGAAACTGGACGAACCCCTGCCAAGAATTTAGTTGCAGGGCAGGCAGGCAGTGATGTGGGATGTGGAGGATGAAAGCACCGAAAAACCAGCTTGCCCACCTCTTGTAGCTCACTAAATAGAGTTCACTCTTCTTTGTAGGCTGGAAAATATCTGTAAAAGTACTGTGCATGATGATAAATGGTGTCAAACTGCTTCAGCTTATATGGAGACTCTTTAGGGCAGTAGATGTGTAAATAAATTACGCACTTGTGTTTTCCACTGCCTGCTTCTAGGAGAGTAAACTATGTCTCATCAACTGCTTACTTGACCAATTAGGACATATTGATGATTTTTTTTAAATTTGTGTCTTCTCATTTTGTTTCTGTTTTCCAGGGAAGGAGGCAGGCTTAGTGTGTTATTGGAGAAAGCCATTCAGCACTGGCAGTCTATTCCATGTTAATGTAATGGAAACACCCTTTTGGTCGGTGGCATCTGAAATGCATCAGTGGAAATATATCAGTAACTTCCATGGCTAATTCTATCAAGCAGCGGTGGCTTGAGTTTGCCAGTGGATGCACTCAAGAGCCGAGTGCCCTGCCATGCCCAGCGCCATGCTAAGGCAACACATTCATAATAACAAGGAGCACTTAGTTCAACCAGTGGGGAAGCTATGGAAAAAGTTGGTGGAAAATCTATGGTTTAAACCTCAATTTTAAACTTCCTTTTTTCAGTTTGACCTACATTTTCTCTAACGCTTCATAGCTCAGTTGCTTTTCCTGCCATCCACAGCGACTCTGCTTTTTTCTCTACTTTTCACCCAGCTTGCCTTCACTCTCGCTGCTTCTTAAAACCAAGGACATCTAAAGTGCATCCTTCTTTTGCACCTGACAAAATGGATGTTCGAATTTAAAGCCAGCCTTTGTTGGAGATGAAAATGTGAAGGGGCGTAATGAAGGGAACCTGAAGAGGAGGAATAGGTGGAACAGCAGCACTAGATCAAAATGGCCCAAACCAGTTTGCTGAAAGGGAAGCGCTTTTACTGCCGGGAGTGGGTATTCCATAAGATCCAGCATTGCCTCCAGGAGAAAACCAACAACCTCAGTGGAGTAATCAGCACTCCCAGTAAACAGCCCCCGTTGGCACCTGGTGGTAGTGCGTCCAACCCTGGCACCCTCACAGCAGGATCTGCAAAGTCGGGTAGCTCCTGGGGTGTGTTGCTGGTGGGAGGGCCAGGGAGTGGGAAAACTGCACTGTGTACAGAGCTGTTATGGCCCACATCAGCCCAGGGAACCCACCGCGGTCTACACCAGCAAAGCCTGGCTTTCCACTTCTGCCGGGCAGATGACTCGGACACGCTGTGCGTCGGCGGTTTCATCCGAGGTCTGGTGGCTCAGATTTGCCGCAGTGGGCTACTGCCAGGATATGAGGAAAAGGTGCGCGATCCGGCTGTGCAGAACACTTTGCAGCCTGGAGAGTGCGAGAGGAACCCCACAGAGGCTTTCAAGAGGTAAAGACACACACACTCACACAGTTAAAGTATGACTGCAAGCAGATGATTTCACAGATTAGCACCTCTTTATAGTGAGACGGATAACTAATCCATGTCGACAGGACCTCATTCTTTGCTTAATCAATTAGTCAACATTGATAATAAAAGCAAATTTTGCAGCTTGCCCAATGTGACTATTATCTGTTTTTGTCAGCTTTTATCTCATTGTTAAATACTGGATGATTAGACATGTACACCACCATCCTGTTTTTCAGTCTCTATCAGTTTTTTCCTGTTGATTCATTAAAAAAAATAAACTGATGCAGTTATATATTTTACTGAAACAGCTACCTATTGCAGCACTGCACAAAATTACCTGAATTATGATTCCTTTTTGGAAAATATAAATCTGCCTATTAAGTGTTTCTTCATATCTTCTTGCAACTTTAAGTTTAAAAAAAAAAAGAAATGGTTAAAAAAACGGTGTTTCAGGTAGTAACGGAAATCTAGGAATTTGGTTTGACTAGAAATGTAAAGTGCAGTCAGCCCATCCCCCCCCAAACCTACCCTCTCCACCTCCTGACCCTGATGCACCTCCCCCCGTTTATTTTTTTTTTTCCCTGCACACACTCATGACATAGCTCCGCCCCAGTAGCCTCTCCAGTTATTTCTTGTCATGGTTTTGTCTGTCCCCCCCGTGCGACATGCTGGGTGGGACTGTCCCTGCTTGGCTTCGGATTCAGGAAAGGTCAGATATTTTTAAGTTGTAGCTTAGCTCACGAGGTGAGAGACTCATGAGAAAGAAGCTTTGAAGTAGCACTGACTCACTGACCTGGGTGAACTGAACTGTGATTGTTAGGTTCACCTGGGTCAGTCCAACACTGTGCAAGATGATGAAGTGCACATGTAAGGCTGAAGTACAGTAGGCTTGTGGGATTCGAGCACCCTGCCCGGACATGTAATACGATCAAGATGGACTGTTATTGCAGACGGGGGCTTTAAACGGAGCTGCGTGTGTGCGTTACTTGCACGACTTGTCTACACAGTATAGGTCAGGCCGTCTATGCAACACAGGCTGGAATGCAGCACTGTACACACACGCTCACGTTTCTCATCTGGCCATCTGGTGATGCTTATTGTACCATCTCAGCATCACACACAGGAAGAAAAGTAGGCCAAATGTTCAGTAAGGTAAATAATTTTTCAATTACTCACCAGAGTCAACCTAACCCACTTTTTTTTTTTTTTTTTTTTAAACCCACTCATTCCTAAGGGAATGCTTGTCTTGTCATCGTCTTGTAATCACAAGGCTTCCACCAATGATTCAGACTTCAGTTTGCCCCTCTGAGGTAAAACACAGGTTATCATAGAAACATTGAAAAATAGACTGAACCCAACAGGGACAGATTTTTCACTTCAGCTCTGCTCTGTGTCACTCTGAATGTTGAGGGCCTTTTGCGGACACTTCACTGAACCCAGCCTCGTTAAGCAAATATTCTGTAACACTCGAGACCTCAGGCTTTAAATCTGCAGACAACAAAGGCACAAGGCTTATTATCTCTGACTGTTGTGTTCGTCAGCCACATAAACAGTTGAGTAAATGCCTTATCGCCATCTCAGGTGTAAAAGCATCCCAGGCGCTGTTGTACACAAAAATCTGAACAGATCCCCTGCTGATCGAGATGCTATCTGGATTCAGGAAGTCAAGATTGCATCTGGCAGTGGCATTTAGAAAAGTACAAAACAAAGAAGGACGTGGAACAGTGTTATTCTATGAGTAGTAATTTACATCAGGACTAACGTTTACACAGGGATTCACATCTTGTTTTGATTCAACTACCTTTGGGTTCACATTTATTGCAATAAAAGTCACACAAGTTTCATTTAGTTAAGGGTCTTGTTTAACACGTTTTTTTTTTTGTTTTTTTTTTTTTTGAGGAGCTGTTGACCCCCTCCTCCTCCTCCCCTGCCTTCCAGCTGTGATTTTAAACATTACCTAGTGAGTGAGTGCAAGAGGCCCTGCAAAATTCTTTGGCCTAGTCAAAGACAAACAAGTCAGTTTTGGTAGTAATCACCAGCACTGTGTTAATACAATGGGTTTACATGGGTTTACGTCCACTTACTTCCACTCCGATACCACAACTAACCAAAATTTGGACATTTTAATAAATCCCTGCACATTTTTATGTTGTAATCCTTAATTTCAGTGTTTTATTGCTGACAGGTTACAAACAGATGTAGCATGAGCAGTGACTTTAATAATAAGAAGCAAATGTACTATTTAAATGAAGAATATCTTCAAAGTAGAGTTAATTTTTAAGTATCACTAGAACAATCTTGCATTTTAAGATGGGTCCTGTGGACATGATGATTAAATTAACAATAAATGGCAATCAAGTGAATAAACAGAATTAAAGCAAGTTCTTAAAATTTACCTGATTATCTACTCATTGATTCATTGATTGGATACTTATCTGTCGGTCCAGTATCTCTGTTAAAGGACAGATCAGTTCAGTTTTGATGTTAGTTCATGTTTACTAGATCAGATGTCAGCAGTGCATCCGTAAACCTGCGTGTGGAGCACGGAGAGTGCTAATGACGAAAGGTCAGGACTTTGGAGGCATTTCACGCTGGCACACAACAAGTTTTGTTCATTTCTTTGCAGTTGTTTGTAACTTTACCGATTCAACAGCAAACGGTGATTCGACGATGACGGAAAAGAGCAGTCGATGGAGGTTTTCCTTGTTTCCCCCGCTCTTAAGTCCAATTTGCTCAATCGGATGAATTTCCATCTTAACTCATTCACTGCCATTGACGTCTATAGACGTCAATTACGTTTTTCAATGGGAGGGGCTAGAATACGTATGTACATTTTATTTTTTCATATATTTGTAAATAAATTGTTTTGATAAAACATAACCTTTCTCAGTGTTATTTCTGTTTTATAGAAGTGAAAAACTATTTTATATGTTAGAGGTGTCACAAAGCAAGAAATATTAGTGTCAAAGGCACTTTTCTGCTTGAAATGTATTTTTCACAAAAAGCACGTTTTCTCCCTTTTTTTGGTCAAAACAGGCATTTTTGGTGGAACCCACCTCTCTTCTACAGCTGATTACTAAAGAATGGAAAATGGTAGAAACAAGCTTTTTTTTTTTTTTTGGATGAAAGAAGAGAGTCTGTTCTTCATTTTGGTAGGTTCAGCGTTTATATGATCATAACACACAGTTTTCTGTGGCTCTTCAAAAATGAGTAAAAATGCTCAAAAACCCTGGCAGTGGGGAGTTACCTGATTTGAAAATGGCTGGCAGTGAATGAGTTAACCTGTCTGTCAACTGCTCTGTAAAGTTTGCAAAGGAGCAAGTGGTGAAACAGAGAGCAGTGGAGGCAATACAGGAAAGAGGCACAGAAAAGCAATAATTCAGAAATCTACATGGGAATTTATGCTTTCAAGTTTCTCAAATCCTGTTTTTTTTATTTTTAATTTTTTGTATGTTGGATAGACAAAAACATCTGAAATGCTTTTTTGGCCTAAAATAATAGAAAGGAAATAATCCGAAGGTCAGTAAAAAAAAGAAAAATCTGTGGCCTTAATCGTAACATTAACAAAAAAATCCTTTAATAGATTATTATCATGACTTTAGTTCTTTTAGCCAGACTTTCTATAAAGTCTTTTTTAATTCATGCCTGCATCAAAAGGCAGTTTCACCTTTTAATTTGCCCTTTGTGTGCTTCAAGTCTGCCAGTGCCAGCGTGTGTCTTGTTCAGACAATAAACTTCATAAAATAAACTTTGGTACATTCACTGCTTGCCGTCAGAGCTATCTAAAGGCTTTGACACTTGAGTTGCAGTGTATCATCAAAGATTCGACTTCCAGACAAAGCCAAAGCACATTCCTCTGTCTTTATCGCTTCTTCTGTAGTCTGTGTCTTAGCGCTATCAAAGGCCACTGCCATGTTTTGACTGGAGTCCTCCCATTTGAATCAGTTTGTGATTTTTTTAAACAACCAGTCAGCCTCCTGTCATCCAACATGCGTCACTTTCTCCCTTCAGGACAAAAGAGCTGGCTTCGAATAGGTGGAATTAACTCAGTCGCGTTGGTCAAATGACAGGCAACAGTTGCTTTTTTTTTTTTTTTTTTTTTTTTCCCTGATGGGACAAAGCAGGCTTTTAGTGTAGGTGTGACTTATATGTGGATCTGTTGTAAGGCTATTATCCAGTAAGCAGGAGTTAAGTTTGAATTGCAGCTGGATGAGTTTTTATTTTTATAGAAAGGGCACAGACTTCAGAAATGATGAATGACTGTGGCTTTAACTGGTGAAAAAGATTTGAACTTTCTTGGCAATGTTTTATTCCCTGAAGAATTGTCTGTGGAAGAAATTGATGATGCAGTTTTGAGATTTTCCTAAAAGATGGTTAGAAATGTTGATTTTCTGGCAGCTTCATCAGACGGTTCTTTGTAAAAGATTTTGCTTGTTGCTTTGTTCCAAACAACTGTTGATACTCTGGAAAAATAGTCACATCAGTCAAAGCTAAAGAAAAATTAGATCAGCTGTTCTTGCCTCCGGTGAGATCATGAATATTGTTAAACCTTTTTTTTCCCTAGTCATTTTTTTAGACAGTATTGCAACAATGGGATTTCCTTTTTAAGCATCTTGACATGTGACCGATTATGCCAGAGAGATAAATGTAGTGACGTTTGCGAAGGCCTCTGATCTGATTGTTACCTAAACAAGAGAAAGCTTTAAATAATATAAAATTAACGTAAAACTGTGACCTCACCCATATTGGCTGCCCGAGTCTGAAGTAAAACTAACCAAGCGGGAGCTCTGCGGTGTTTTTTTCTCTTTGTGTTGACTTTTTGACTGTTACACGTTGGGCGGCCGTGCTTATTGGGGTTAAGGGACCTTAAATGAAAGCAGCTCGCTGGCTTTCATGTGGTGCACGGCTGTGGAAAACTCGCTGCAGATTAGGCCCACATTTTAGAAACCAAAAAAAGACTCCCAGTGTGACGCATCAGCTCCAGTAGAGCAGATGAGGAGAAATGGCAGCACTGGTGTGGCTGCACCGATGACTCAGCAATCTAATGCCAACGTCTGTCTCCACACCACCGGCTATGTGTGTACTTTTTGTTAGAGCTTATTTGTTTGTGGATATGTCTGCCTACATGCTGCATGTGGATATACAAAACTGATTCATGTAATTGTTACCCTCACACACTCACAGTCAGCATTGCTGCAAGTTTATACTCATTCATGAAGTGGAGCTCCTTTCTGATTGTTCATTTAGTCTACAGAATATTGGATAATTGTGGAAAATGTAAATCATGTTTGTAGAACCCAAGATTAAATCTCCATATGATCTCACAGTCTAAATAAAAGTCTCTAATTTATTAGGGCTTGGAACAGAGGAAAACAGCAAATCCTAGCTTTTTTCAAAGCTAGACTTGCTGAATGTTTGCCTGACATATTACTTAAATGGTTAAAGCCCCTGAAAACTTGATGAAAACTTGATGAGTCAGTTACAATTTGAAACTTTCAAATTAAATACAAGCAAACTTCTAAGACTTTCTAGTGTTTGAATGGTTTAAAGAAAAGGGTTAAAAACAAACTGGACAAGTCTTCTGTGGCTCATCCGGATTGTGTGGGTGTGTTTTAAACCCGTTTGATTGATAATGGTCTGGAAACCTAAGCAAACAATCCCACAACTGTCATCGCATTTTGCTGCAGAACCCTGATTGGTAGAGATGAATATGAGATCACCTTTTTCCACCAGAGTTCCACCCACTTGAATTCTAAGGAGCTTGGAAGAAAAGTGTCTGGACTTCTTTAAGTCTCCTTGAAGATGTTTCACCTCTCATCCGAGAAGCTTCTTCAGTTCTAAGAGCAGTTGGTGGAGAGTCCCAGTTTTTAAGCCCTACCACATGTGGGACCACCACATGTCCCAGTGGATACTGGACTACCTCACAGAACGTCCACAGTATGTGAGGACACAGGGCTGTGTCTCTGACATGCTGGTCTGCAGTACTGGGGCCCCACAGGGAACTGTGCTGGCACCGTTCCTGTTCACCCTCTACACTGCACACTTCTCCATCAACTCCCCACGCTGCCACCTACAGAAGTTCTCTGACGACTCTGCCATAGTCTGCCTCATCACAGGTGAGGACGACTCAGAGTACAGACAGTGGACTCTGGACTTTGTTGACTGGTATCAGCAGAACCACCTGCTGATCAACGCCGGGAAAACCAAGGAGTTGGTGGTGGACCTCTGGAGACGCAGACCCACCACACTGACACTGGTGAACATCCAGGGAGTGGACATTGAGATAGTGGACTCTTATAGGTACCTGGGTGTTCACCTGAATAATAAACTGGACTGGAGCCACAACACTGATGCTCTTTACAGGAAGGGTCAGAGCAGACTCCACATGCTGAGGCGGCTCAGGTCATTTGGAGTACAGGGAGCGCTTTTAAAGACCTTCTATGACTCTGTGGTGGCATCTGTCATTTTTTTACAGTGTTGTATGTTGGAGCAGCGGTTTATCGGCAGCTGAGAGGAAGAGGTTGGATAAACTCATCAGGAAGGCCAGCTCTGTTCTGGGATGCACCCTGGACCCAGTGCAGGTGGTGGGAGACAGATGGACTCTGGCCAAAATAACATCTCTGATGGACAGAGTCTCCCACCCCATGCATGTAAATGTTGCTGAACCGCAGAGCTGCTTCAGTGACAGACTGCTGCATCCTCGATGCATGAAGGAGTGTTTCCGCAGGTCCTTCCTCCCTGCAGCTGTCAGACTGTACAATCAGAACTGCTCCCAACAAACATAGATGTTTACATCTGTGCTGAAACTGCAATAAGTTAATTAACCGATTCGGACTACAACCTGGTTTACCTCTTATCTGTAGTTATCTTTATTTAATTTAATAACTGTACAGTACTCTCTGTATATAGTAACCATTGTCCTTAATGTAAATATGTAAGAAAAATTGTGTATCTTTCTGTTCTGTGTCCTGTGTACTGTTTGTTTGTATATGTGTCTTTTTGGCTGCTGTTACAACCAAATTTCCCCTTGTGGGACAATTAAAGGATTATTCTATTCTATTGAAGTGTATTCGAGAAACTTAAAGAAGTCCAGATGCTTGTCTTTCCAAGCTCCTTAGCTTACGATGACCTTGACGGACACCCACTTTCAACCCATCGAAACAACTAAGGACCAAAAACAAAGACAAATTTTGCTCATTGGAGCACTTCTCGGGGGCTTTAATCGAATATTGAGATTATTTTTAGAAAGCAGAAAGCTTCAGCATCACTCTGCTGCCCTTTGTTACCAGAAATCTGTGAATCCAGGTAAAACCTCTGCTTGAAGGTTTACCTGTCAGTGCTGAAATCCTTCCCATTGTGTGTATTTGTGTGCTTAAGCTGCATGGACCCAGCTGTGGGTCTGTGTACATCTGTGTGTGAAGAGAGCAGGAGCACAGCAGAGTACTGGATGAGGACAAGAGGGAGGGGAGGGGGGCCCAAAAAGGATAAAATTTCAGATTCCTTTGACGGTATTGGATAGCTGGCCAGGAATGCACACCTCGTCTGGGTTGGGAAGAGCTCGGGGGGATTTGGAATAGTTATGGTATGAGGAGGTATGCATGGTGGCAATGAAAGAAGTGTGTTTACACTTTGTCAAATCATTAAAGAGCATCATTATATAGATGCATAACGTTGAATGAGGAGATCCCGTTTTATTATAATTTACCAAGAAATTGGTCCATTTTGAACAACTACAATTGGAATTACTTTGGGTAATAAGTTGACTATAATACTCTCACACAGTGAACAGTGTAGTCATTGTGTGTGATCAGTCTCGTGAGATGCTTTCAAATAAAAAAATAAAAGTCATAAGACTCACATTTTAGTTAATCTAATCTTTATCACTTTAGCAATGGTCTATTAAGAAGATTCTTTTCGGACTTGCCTTTGAAAGCTGTAGCTGTTTTTGCATGAAAGCAACTTGGATCTCTTTTCATATGCTTCTCACTTCCCCCTGACCAAGCAGTCTCCAACACACCATTTCTCGGTCAAGCAGGAGGCATTTGTCTGCTGAGGGATTCAGCGCAGAATTGATCGTGCAAATCCATTAAGAAGAGATCAGATTCTTGCATTGTCCAGCAGGTTTAAAGAACCGCTGAAGAGAACACTTTTCAAATACTTACAGGGCTTTTCTAAAATGATTTTTGTTTTGTTACTTTTGTGTTATGTCAGATAATCTGCCTTCAAGGTTTATACACCTGTTTTGATGCCACAGGCTAAAGCGTGGCCTGAAGTGGAGCATGGCTGAGATGTCGGAGCCCTTTTCCCAAATCCTCGGATACTTAAGACGTCAATATAGTAATTCATTTTTTTACCAATGGCACAAGTAGGTGCAGCTTTTCATGCTGTATGCCCACATTATAGCCTGACATAAACCCCCACCTATTGCAAATGTGGTGAACACTATACAATGTTCAAAAAATAATGCTGTCTCAAATTACTCTAAATAAAAGAAGAAATACACCAGATCAGCTACGGTCTTAGAGTTGTCATTAAGCTGTCAAAAATGATACTCACATATTTTGTCATACTTTTTCTGTTATTGTTTTATGGTTGTCCATAAACTGCCTTTAAAAAATCTTTTTTTATAGGGAATCTTTTAAAAAATATATAATTCAATTGAAAAATTAATAAATTAAGATGTAAAGGGTGGTGGTGGACACAAGTTCATCAAGAAGAGGAGTTGGGCCCTAACTAGGCTTTGTTTTGACTCTAAAGTCTGCCTCGCAAGGGCAGCCGCCGGTCGTTGGCAGTCTGCTTCCACCTGGGAATGTCTGCGGGGGCAGATGAGGCGAAGAGAGAGCCCCAGGAGGCAGTGGACTCAGATGCCTGCTTGAGACATGCTCAGCAGCCAGTGGGTGAATATTAGAGAGCTGGTGCAGACATCTGAAAGTTGGATTGGGTAAGAGACCCTGAACAGTTTGGAGACACTAAGGAACCAATAACCCACCTACAGCTTTAACTGTGAAACTTTGAGAGATTTACGTCCTGTAGATGCGTCTTGTTGACCGAAGGCTTTCCGTCATCCTGGCTGAAGCTGCTCTAAGCAGCAAGTGAGTTTAGTGTGGGTTTGAATTTCTCTGCTGTAAAGGAAAGGTGTGCGCTTGATTTGCTGCAAGTGCTTCATAGCAAAATTTAATGCAAGACAGTAATAATTTTCGCATTATTCCCACTTCCATAATCATTCAAAGCAGAACTGATACTTAAATTATTTGGTCACCCAGCCCCAGGTCTACCTGCAGTTCTGGCAGTAGTCATATGTCTGTCTGGTTGTGGATGGAAATATTTGTCAGAAGTTGATCCCTTTTAGTTGTGATGGTTGGAGCCTTTGTGGATTGGGGTTTTCAGTTAAGATGCTAGTTACCCTTAGATTTAGACAAGGTCACACTTCCACAGTTAGCTCATTCCTCCACCTGACAAAAATAATGTCTCTCTTCTGAAAGGCTGTTGAACTCTCACCTTTTTCCTTCTGAAAGTAACACTGGAAATTGAATGCTCACTAAGAATTTGTTGGGATGAGTGAATTCACATGAATGCCAAGGTTTTCTAGCTGAATACTGGATTGTGAGGCGATAAGGTTGTTTGCTTTTCTTGACAGTGGTTTATTTGCTGTGGCTGATGAGTGTAAAATTTCAGTTTCTGTTATTTGATGTGGTATTTTTTTCTATTTTAGATAAATTAGTCCTGAACACATTGATATTTTGTAAGAAATCTGTTTAATATATTTACAGGATGTAAACACAATCTTAGAGGCTTTACAGTTGGGTATCTCTATTTAGATTACACGTTTACTGTTTTTTCTAAGAGACAACTCGAATGTCTTTTTGCTGATTAGGCAGCACTAAATGTACCATACTGGTGCACTTAGTGCAACATACTGGTGGCTTTGTCAGGCTAGACATGAACAGAGTGGTGCGTTTTAAGCAAAATGTTTGTGTGGGTGTGCTAATGTGGTTCACGATGACATTATTTGAAAAGTCAAAGGATCACCGAAGTTAATAGCAGCCATCTTAGTTGGCTTTTTACTCCAAACGGGAAATGTCAACCTCAAAGTGGTGTTGGAATAAAAGTGAAGGGATCACCGAAGTCAACAGACTGTGTCCTTTGGGGACCTGGAATGGCAATCCATCAAGAAGTAATTTAAATACCCAAGTCAGGAGTAAAGTGGTGGGATAAATAATAAATTGTCATAATTTTTTTTTTTTAAATCGAAATTATAAATCTATTATAATTCAGCCCTGTCCATGAAACAACATACAGTCCTGCAGAGTCTTGTGAAAACTAAATATATCCTTACTCTCTTAATTCCTATAGAATCAGTAAGTAGTAGCCATGTGCTGATAATCAAATGGACTTGATTACTTGATCATCAGCGTGTGTGATATTGTGCCATTTACAGGTCAGGAGAGTTCAGATGTGTCTTAACACAATTCCACAATCTTCCCAAGAGGGGATGTCCCCAACAGATTTATCTAAAGGTTGGACTATGCAGTCCAAACTTTAGGTAAACCCCAAAAGCATCGGGTCTCACAGACTACAGGCCTCAATTGGCATATTAAAAGTTGATCACGGCACAATTTAAAAATTGAGTCAACAAGGATGGCTTGCTTGTAAAGGTTGTCAAGCGAAGGCCTCTTTTCTCAAAAAACAGCATAGCAGCACATTTTAAGGCTTGCCAACCTGGATCTGAATAAACTAATAGACCGCTGTGTCCTTTGGAGAGATGAGACCAAAGTGGAGATGTCTGAATTTAAGGCAAAGCACCACTTTGGCAAAAACCAAACGCTTACTGTCATCTCGGTTGTTGGCAACTGCAACTGACAAAGGCTACCTCATGTCCTCATTATTGGCTTAAACTTCTCATACCACCTGTCAAGCAAGGTGGCCGAGGGGCAGCGAAATTGGTGATGGGCTTTTTTGCGGAGTTGATCATGAATTGTCTCGTAGCTAAAAAGAACTATGATTAAATGCCTGTGAACCTCAACGGACAGAAGTAATGTTGAAATGAAGAGAATTCATCCACCACGACATAAGAGACTGATAAGTCATTCAGAAAATGAGGAGAATAAGTTATTGATGCGAAATGAGGTTCTGCAAGCTATTGAATCATGGGCCATACTTGCTTCTTACAAGCTCACATAGAGAACGAGAAGTGTGTGCAGAGTAGCTTTATGTCAGGGGGGATGTTAATAAAATGGTGCCGTTAATCAGAAAAATGTCATGACATGTTTTAAGCTCATATTCCACTCCAACAAAATACAGTTGTTTGAGTTTAATAGGGATTTTTTTTTTAACATCACCTAATTCTCCGCTCAGTCATTTTGAACAAATGATTATCATGCCCATTTCAGTATTTTTGAAAAGCAACTAGTTTTCTGCTGCAAGGTTGACATCCTCAGAGGATTATCTGTCTAATAACTCAACTCAAATTAATGTAAATATGCCAGTCCAAAGCTTACATAAGTGCTGTTCTGCTCCTGTGTAACCACTCTGGATCAGACCACATTTTTTTTGTTTTTGTTAAAGCTTAAAAGTCCAGCTTTTTTCAGTGCATAAATGTTTTCCCCAAGTCTGTAATAAACCCATAGAATTGCAATTTATGTCCAATCAGATGAAACTGGAGTTGGATGATAACAGATTGAGCAGGAAACAAGACCATATGGTCGATCCCAACATAATGGGAAGAATACAGTTAAAGTGTGTGAGCCTCTTTGTTCAGAACATTTTGCCCACAGCACCAGTCACTCTTATTGTTCTTGTCAGTGTGATTACTTTCGACGGGATGATTGCAGTAATATAATTCATAATGTACGAATCGCAAAGGAAACTGTGAGCAAACAATCTGCAAGATAGTCGTCCCTTTCAGTTTGGATGAGCCGGTGTATGAGTCAGCTGATGTCATTGAGCTCTGTGGTATTAAATTGTCTTGACTTTGCAAAGATGCTAAGCAGGCTTCCTCCAAATTGACTCAATACTAAATGAAGAGAGAGAGGGGGGTTTTTTTTGCTTTGTTTTTTAAAAGCAAAGGCCTCGCTTCAACTTTTGTCTTTTTAAGCCATTATGGAGGAAAGCTTTGTCGGTATCTCTCTGTGTTGTGATCTGTCTGAAGCTAAGAGCTAAACTCCGCTGCTGGTTATTCTTCAATTAACAGAGCAGTGTCAAGGCCATGCATGGATCTTATTTTCTAATCATAGTTTTGGTGTGCATACAGTGTGTGGGTATGGGCTAGCTCTCTAAAATGAGCTGCGTAAATTTACAAGGCACTGGCTCGGTGCCCAGCGCTGCCTTGTCGCCCCAGACATCTTCACTGGAAGCTTCGCTTTGACCATTGTGGTGGGAGTGACGGCTGCTGCAGTCGCGAATACAACATGACAGATGGTGACTGTGTTAGGTGCATTTCACATCCCCCTCTTCTACTTTTTCTTTTCCTTTTTGCTCTAGACTTAAATGGCAATTGGCATTGGGTTGGGCATATGTTAAGGATTTGAACAAGAACTAAAAGGTTGGTAAAAAAGTCAGAGACCACCATGTGAAGCTTAAATACTTTTGGTTTTCTGGTCCAGGTATGCTGCAGGTTTGTCTGGCAAACTAAATCAGCTTTTCCTAAGCTCATTTTCTCTCCATGTCCCACATCCCGCTAAGTTTCCTTTGTCTGCAGTCCTTGTCTTTTGACTCTTTGACAGCCCGAAAGTAGCTGAATAGTGAGAGAAGAATGGCTCTTTGTTTCGACCGCTTGCTGTCGCTGTGGATTTGATTGTCTCAGTAGGCAACATGGCCTCAAACATGACTATTCACACACTGACACACACAGTCACCCCTGTGGATGGACATTCCTTTTGGCAGGGCTCCCAGATGGCACTGCAGGTTCTGTGCGGGCTGCGACCATAAGAAGGAGTGATTGACTGTGTTTCTCAAAGGCTGAGCAGCATCACACTGGAGTGTGAAGGTTATAAAACCATAACTCTGTTTTGTTTTGTGTTTTTGTTTTTTTTTTTGTCGTTTTTTGTTTTTTTGCTGTTGAGAGTTCAGATTTCTCTGTAAAGTCTTCAACAAAAGTTGAAGATTCACAGAAACATGTATAACTATTGATTGTTGACTTTGGACGGATTTCATCTGGTACTGAAATGACCAATTAAAAGAGAACAAACTTTTAATTCCAGCTTTTTAATTATGATTGATTGCTACTTTTCCAATTATAACATCAGTAATTTGGAGGTTATGTCTGTTTAGAAAAAAGAACATATTTTGAAGAGATTGCCTTGGGCTATCGAAACAACAATAGAATAGAATAGACATTGGATTTGCTTTTAATTTCCTGAATACTAGAAGTTAGGGTGTTATACGAGTCCCATATTGTCAGATTTCTGTATAACATAAAAGTACCGTAATTGTCGGGCTATAAGCCGCTACTTTTTGCACAAGCTTTGAACCCTGCGGCTTTTAGTCAGGTGCGGCTTTTCTATGGATTTTCCATGATTTTTGTGATATCGTAAGACGATTTGTTTTGTTTGTTCCGCTGTTGTACGGCACTACGTTGCCTGGCGGAAGGATCGTGGTTCAAGAGTGGTATGTTAGTCACATGTCCGTCCGCCAGGCAACGTAGTGCCGTACGAAGTAGCACGAAAAACAAACTTCAAAGTAGCGCTACGCATTCAGCGGGAGGCGTGGATGACGAGCGGCGATAAACTTGCGAAAAGCAAGTTATGCCCAACTCCACCGGTGGATTCTGACAGTGTGGAAAAGTGCGAAAACATCCACGATCACCAACGGATTTTGAAGGGCTGGACTGCTGCATGATGGAGAGGAGGACACCGCCACGGCCCTTCTGAGGGTGTTCGACTCTGACGCTGACAACGAGGATTTCTTTGGTTTTGAAAGTGACAACGAAGGAGAGAAGCGGAGAGTGGATGACGAAGCCATCCTGAGCCAGTTCGTTTCCGACATTGGAGAAGAGGACTTTGGTGGTTTTAGAGCGCAGGAAGAAGAGAAAGATGGTGAATGACTGACTTTTCTTCTTGTTAAAGCCGTGTCACTGCACCTGAGCCTAAAAGGTAGTCCGAATCTATTTTTCTGGTGTGCTGTAGGTTACTGTTATGTACTACATGTGCAAATATGTACCCATAACTTGTTTTTCAAAATATTAATAAAAGGGGTGTGTCTCCAAACAGCCATCTCTTTCCTGACAATTCCCTTTGTGCATATTCTCTTACATATGATAAGTCAACATTGAAACACCTGCGGCTTTTAGTCAGGTGCGGCTAATGTATGTACAAAACAGGATTTTCCCCTGATTTTAGCTTGTGCGGCTAATATTCAGGTGCGCTTTGTAGTCCGGGAAATACGGTATTTATTTTATTCTATCAGAGTTTTGGGGATTTTTTTTTTTTAGTCGAAGTTCTTTTAGTATTCAAGAAGAATTAATTGTAGAAGTGGCGTCTTTTGTATTTTAGACTGAAATTGCATCCCAAATAACATGGCTTTTCCTGCACTCATGTTCATTACGGACAATAAATTGAAGTAAAATTTAGGTCTTGAATGGTAGAACCTCAAAAAGGGAATGTCTTTGCAGCCGCAGGGTTAGTAACAGGCTGTTGAACATCCAAAAAACATCTTGTTAAAATTGCGTCTTGGTGTTTTATGACAACGCTTACAAGCAATGTCAGTTCCATTAAAGAAGAGTGGTAGTTAAAGAGACCATCCCATCATCCGGAAGGTGACTGATTTTTATCTGCGCGGCAGCTACCCTAAAAGATCCTCAAATGCCCCGCAGCCACGTCTACTCTTGAGTCAAGTTTTTATGTTGAGTAATCAATTTGTTCAACCTCCTTTAAATGTTTAATTAACCTAGACCCAGAGTAAAATGTCACTAATATGAAATCCTCAGATCCTTTATCACAGCCAGCTGAGCTGGAAGCAATTTTGTGAGTATTAGGAGATGACATTTTCCCCAGGCAGACATCTTATGGGGGATTCAAACTAGTTGCAGTCACAGTGGAACAGAAGTCCTGCGAACAAAAATTAGTTCAGTGTACATTTACGTGTGATCTGCATATTAGCCTTGAAGCAGAATCATGCCTCACTTACATTTGGACTTTCATAAACGGTTAATGTGGCATATGCTTAAAATACACATTTGCTTTCTTACTGAATGCTACAGTTTTTTTTTTTTTTTTAATGGATGTTAATGTTCAGGCATCAATTTTAATGTTATTGGGAGATCAGTTGAGATTCGACTTGAAGAAAATATCCATGTTTAGTTGTGGTTAAAGTTGCAAAACACTTTTCTCCTTCCGCATCTTTGGCATAATCTCAAAGCTGAAAATCTAGTTGTCGGGCAAAGTTTTTTCACTGGGGGGGGGGGTGGTAGGCGGACGAATTATAGTGATTGTATCATCTGTAAATCTCTCTTTGAGCGCAGATCATCGGTAGCAGGCCTGTTAATGGATCCAATTTGAGCTGGATGGAGATGTACTTAAACACCTTTGCTCTCCCTATTTAAACAGTTTAACTGAAATTGGTTGTGTTGTGACTCTTGTGTCCTTGTAAAGCCACTGTTTCACTGTATTAGACCAACTGTTTGTATTCATCTTGAAGCGAAGCACTTGCTGTGCAGAGAATGTCAATAGTATGTTTATTACTATTACTAACAGTTTTTATTTCATAAGCATGAATATCTGAGCTCATTAGAAGGGGAAATAAAAACATGCATCACTTTCTGGGTAAATAAGAGTGAATATAGAATTTAGCTAGCTAAACCAACATAAAAAAATAAAAGTGACAATGCACTGACCTATCAAGGTTTAGGTAGTTTTTTTTTTTTTGTTTTTTTTTGGTTTTTTTTTACTCTTTATGTCAAGATAGGTTGACAGATGATGTCAGGACAGAGTCTACATGGATTAGGATGTTTGTAGATGACCCTGATCTGCAGTCAGAGTAGGGAGCAGGTGGAAGATGGTCTGGAGTGTTGGAGGTATGCTCTAGTGAGAAGTGGAATGAAAGCCGGTGGAGGCAAGACAGAATATGTGTGTGTGAATGAGAGGGAGACAGTTGTAACAGGGAAGATGCAAAGAGTGGAGGTACATGACTTTAAATACATGCTACAAAAAGACAGGAGGCCGAACTGGAGGTGGCAGAACTGAAGATTTTAAGATTTTTACTGGGAGTGGCCAACAACATTACATTAGTGTACATTGGAGGGACACCACAGGTGGAGCTGGTAAAGACGCAAGCTTAACATGGTTTGGACATATGTAGAGTACCAAGGCTGTTTGATATGAAGCTGCTAGGCAGGAGAAGAAGCAGAAAATTAGAAGATTCATGGAAGTAGTGAAAGGGAACATGCAGATGAGTATGCTAGAGACCAGAATCTGCAGTGGCAACCCCTGAAAGAAGATGATTTATGTCATCAATTGAACAAAATCAAAAAGATGAAAACATTGTAACAGATTTTTTTTTTCTTTCTCCTTCCATGTCTCATCCTTTTTCATCAGGTGTGTACTCCTGCCTCTCTTGAGTGTGAAGCCTCCTCAGCAGGCACTCTTCCTGCTTGTGGACTCCATTGATGAAGGCAGTCAGCTGGGTGAGGGGGAACAGAGGTCCTCCCCAGGTTCTCCCAGGACCATTGCAGAGCTCCTGGCCAGTCACCATGAGTTTCTGCCTCCTTGGCTGCTGCTCATCTGCTCCGCACGACGACAGAACAAAGCCATTACCAAACTGTTCACAGGTAAATGGTTCAACTTTTCTCGTTGCTCAGTTAAGATAACTGTTCTCCAAGTGTAGAGGCAATTTTCCAAAAGCTTTAGGGTGTTACATGTAGTTTTTTAAAAATCAATACATCATTGTCAAAATCACTATGATACCATTATTACAACTGAGCTGAGCTGTTGAAAAGAGACAGTTTGATGTATGAGAAAGTACTTGCAATTGTCAGTACTGCTGTATGCTTGTTCCGCTTGATGGCAACCATTTTTCAGATTTAATAATACACATTTTGACAAAAAAAATACAGCAGTTACAAACAAAGCCTGCAGCATCATTCTTTTTTTTTTTTCTTTTTTTTTGTCACTGCTTCGAATGCTTTCTGACATTATGACATGCCTGAAGGGATTAGTCACCACTGCAGACTTCTGTAAGAGATGCAGCTTTTCCTTGTCTTGTGACACTGTACCATACCCACTGCTATTATCTCCTTGTCAGGCCAGCAGCCTACTCTGTGGCGATGAGCTGGCATAACATTAATCAAAAACCTAACTGTGTGGGAGGAAGTTGCCTCTGCAGACTCACATTGCTGCGTGTCCCCCGTCTACCTTTCCAAAGCCATTGAATGTGGGAGCTTCTAGTGCCCTCACTTTACCTTTTTTACTGTTACACAACATCCCAGCAGTCTGAATAGTTGTGCTGCTCCCTCCTCAGGAGGTGCTTGCGGTCAGATTTGGGGATGAACAAGCTACATGCGTTCTTCCTTTTGTTCCTGCATAAATTATGAAATGCCTATGTTTGTATGATCAAATTCTCCAAAAGCAGTTCTATTTGTAGTGCTGATATTTCTATTGATTTTATATTGGATCGGGTATGATCGCGATTAGGTCTCTGTGCATAGTATGTACAGAAATGCATGGTAACAATATAATGTGCGCCTAAAATCCTATAAAATTAATAGGACAGGTAACAAGCATCCTTCTTTAATATCTAGTCCCAGCAGCAAATTAATTTGCTTGGCAGTCTGTTCATGTTCTGGCTTGTCTTCAGTGGATTATGTTGCTTGCCTCTTATCATTTTAGATAATACAAATAGTATTCCTGTATATATTCCAAATTAAATGCAACAGTGTAATTAGAATTAAGAGGTCACGCTCAAAGTTGTTTTCAGGACTCTTAAAATATGCTTTTCATATATACAGCAGGTAAAGTAAATCATGAACGCGTCACCAGTTTTCTTAGTAACTATATTTCTAAAGGTGCTATTGACATGAAATTTTCACCAGATGTTGGTAACCCCTCAATCCAATTCACACATGCAAAGTAATCAAACTATAACTGTCCATATTTTAAGTTGTTTGCAATAATGAGACATGACACAGGGAAAAGCTGTTGAACACATGAAGAAATGGAGGTGCAAAAAGACCTAGAAAGTCATGACAGCAGCTGAAATCTATCAGTAATTGGAAAGCAATCCTGCCACTTAATGCTAATGAATAACAGCTGGTTCAGTCCCTATAAAAAGGTATCTCATTACCAAAGATATACAACCCATGATGGGTAAAACCAGTGAGCTCTTGCAAGACCTTGCAACCTTAGTTTTGCAACAGATACTGATGGCATTGGTTGCAGAAGAATTTCAAAACCACTTGAAGATTCCAGTGAGCGCTGCTGGAGCCATAATCCAGGAGTGGAAAGAATATCATTTCACCATAAACTGGCCATGACCAGGTTCTCCCAGCATGATTTCAGACAGAGGAGTGAAAAGAATTATCAGATGAGCTTTCCAGGAGCCAAGGACCACTTGTGGAGAGCTACACAAAGAGTTGGAATCAGCAGGAACAATTGTTTTAAAGAAAACAATAAGAAATGCAGTCAACCACCATGGCCTGTATGCACGCTCGCTACACAAGACTGTTGCTAAAGAAAAAGCATGTTGGAGCAAGTTTAAAGTTTGCTGAGAAGCTCAAAAGGCACTGCATAACATCCCAAAAGTAAATAAGTTTGGAGGTGGGACCATCATGGTGTGGGGCTGTTTTCCAGCATACGACAATGGCACGCGTCATATAATTAAAGGAAGGATAAATAGAAAACATATACAGAGACATTCCTAATAGGAAACTGCTGTCGTCAGGAGGGTGAAGACTAAACGAGGATGGATGTTTCACCAAAACAATGATCCCAAACACAGCTGAGGAAACTGTGTTGGTTTCAGAGAAAGACAATAAAGCTGCTAGAATGGCCGAGTCAAACACCTGCTCTCA
This sequence comes from Diplotaxodon limnothrissa, assembly GCF_057381915.1. Taxonomy (NCBI): domain Eukaryota; kingdom Metazoa; phylum Chordata; class Actinopteri; order Cichliformes; family Cichlidae; genus Diplotaxodon; species Diplotaxodon limnothrissa. Next base: position 8,431,619 of record NC_140597.1, on the reverse strand, counting down.
ATCCAATTGAAAATCTATGGAAAGAACAAAAGTTCATAGAAGGGGTCAAGGAAACCTTCAGGTATGTGTGTAAGAATGGGCCAAAATCACCCCTGAGCAATGCATGAGAAGAATTTCTCTATACAGGAGGCATCACCAAAGGCTTCTGTACAAAGTATTAAATACATTTCAGTAAGTGTGTTCAATACTGTGTCATTTCTCATTATTACACTTAATTTTATGGACATCTATGGTTTGATTTCTTTGCTTGTGGGGCTTGGATGGGACATCTGGTGAGAATTTCATCTCAATAGCACATTTTGTATTAACTTAGAAAACTGGTAACACATTTAGTACTTATTTAACCCGCTGTAGGTCTCCTGCAAGAAAATGAATTGTCAGCTATTTTGATCATTATTTCCGTGCAAAAGTTCCAACCACTCCATGGGTCTAGTTTCTCCATTGTGAGTTTGTTTCTTAGTCATTGTTTGTATAAGAGTGGAAACAGGAATTCAGGACACTAGAGTCTCACTTTGAGTCGTTCGTGGGCATCGTGCATGTAATTCAACAAACCAACCGTGATGCAGGCTGCCCACTTCATAATTTCAAAGACACGCCCACCCACGCTTTCCTCTAACTTAAAAGGTTCTGTGTAGGAACCCGTGTGGATTGGTATCAGTTTAGTTTAAAGCGTTTTCCAAAACTTTGTGTCCACAGACAACACAGATGGAAGAAGTTTTATATTTGATTTTCTTTCGGCAGCAGTTTGTGTCTGGCCCAAATCATTAATTTCAATAGTGAGATTTTATCTGGTGTGCACTTCATGTTCAGAGCGGACTCAGCAGGGGAACATAGTCTTAAAAAACATTTTCGTCTTTGGTATATGTTTTTTTTGTTTTGTTTTGTTTTTGTTTTGTTTTTTACTTGTTAGTTCTATTTCTGCTTGTTGCACCTCTTTTGTTTGTACTTGTCTGTTGTTTTTGGTTTTTGGTTTTGTTTTTTTTTTTAATATATGGTTTGAGGTGAGTTTCATCGTGGAACAATCTGATAAGTGGCAGTTATCTTCTTTTTCTCCATTTTTGAAGCTCATTCTCTCTTTACTGCCTCTTTGATGATGGCCAAGCTTTTGTTGAGCTCTTACTCCAATTGCCAAGCAATTGGTTCAAAAAGATTAATCTACTTTTGAAAAGAGTGCCAACCTCACATATGAGATGTGATGTCCCTGCTTGAAGGGAGTGAAGGACATATTTGGTTTTGTTTTTCCTTTCCGTTTAGACTTGCTGATGTCTTTTTATTTCTATGAACATATTCCACAGTTAAAGAACTGAAATAAAAGGTATTATCTAGTCTATGCACTGAAATCCTCCTGCAGAACTACAGTAAGCCTTGATCTAATGCTTTTAGCAGTGTCTTTGTTTTGTCTGGATCCAGTCTTCCGCTTTTAGTCCAGTGCTGGAAATTCTTCTACAAGACTGACTTTTTCTTTTTTTCCCATCACACTTAGACGGATGTGGACTTGCACACACACACTCACTCACAGTGTATTCTATTGCCTTTTGTACCTTATTATTAATATGGCACTATGAATGCTCCTTATTCATGCAGCAGTGGACTGAAAATAGACCAAAGAACTTTAGAGTATCAGACTGAGGCCAAGTGTCCCCTAAAAATATCTTGCATATTGTTTACAATTTAGAGATGGCAGTGACCTGCCAAAAGCGTCCACTTTCATGCTTGCTGCAAAGCAAACTACTATTTTATATGAGCGTCCGTTTTAGTCGCAGTGGAGGTTGTCAGTTTCCCAGTATACTCTGGTTTGTGGTAATGCGAACTTTGTGGTTTTGTAAATACAGTGCTGATAAAGTTTGAGGAATGACCTTTAACCACAAGGTTTTGAAGGGAGCTCACTGGACCTGAATTTTGGTCCTGTATTTCTAAAATGACTAAAAGAATTCAGACTCCTTTTATGTGAGTAACTCAAAGCTTTCTGTTACCTTTGATTTTTGCAAAATTTGCTTCAGTCTGACTCACAGCAAGTGCATTCAGCTGGAATTTCTCATTTAATTTTTTTTAAGGAGATGACTTTATTCCCCAGGAGCAAAACTCAGAGTTCCTTGTCTCTTGCTCAACTGTTATTCCTTGTGTCTATCTCTGAGTGGAATGTGCTTTGGGAAGTTTTCAGCACCTCAGAGACCGAACAGGAAGGAGGCATACTGACTTCTGCTGCAGAATGCCTCACTCACATCCGCTTGGCTAATGCCTCACAAACAAAGAGTGGTCAGTTTGTGAGGAGTACAAGAATTTTGCACAGTATCCCTCTGGCAGACCCGTGTTATGTGATCATTCCGATTCGAATAAGCGTCGGACTTGTTACCTTTGACTTGGACTAAAATTTCACTCTTGAGATGCAAATTGTAGCGAAAAAAAATCCTGCTTTTTCTGACTTTACCTTCTCTTTGAGCTGTGCTACTGTAAGGGCATTGTAGCGGTAGTGCAGTGGAAACACTTAGGCAGCGATTTTGGTTGGGAGCCGGGTAGAATCTGTGCCAATTTATCAAGGCCTCCAGCAGAAGGTGGAGCAGGGACAGAGAAAAGAGGGCTGTATGAAGGTGCAAGGTGGGGGTTGGCTGTTTAAATACCCCCCCCCCCCCCCCCCCGTTGTGTGTGTGTGTATTTATTTTTTTCAGCTCAAACCTCAATCTCTTGCCATCTTTTTTCTTCCTACTTTGCTATTGGTCTCATCGAAATACTTACAGCCCATTTTTAAATCATAGTTCCAACTAGAGCTGGGCGATATGAGATTTTTTCATATCACGATATGTTTTTTTCATTTCAGGCGATAACGATATCTATCACGATATAAGCCAAATAACTATATTTGTAAGATTTAAATGTGCCGTTGCTCACAAGTAAAATGTGAAATAATCAGCAGCTTGTTTTTATTTAAATATTTATTTCCCATAATAAGTTCAACAGGGTAGATGTACTTAAGGAACATGAGACTTTTTCAGATAGATAAAGGCAAATATTGCAAACTACACAAAAGGCAGCCGCTAAAGCGTCTAAGTTTCAAAATAGAACAAACGAAACAGACTAAATTGTCAATTCCACTTAGAAACAAAATATTAATTCTAAAAATAAATCTTAGTTTGTTTTACAGAAGAACAGACAAAACTGACTAACTTTTGTCAATATCCAATAAACTGAGAACTAAAAGGAAATTCTCAATCTCTCCTTGTTGTATAGCTTAGCTTTTCAAACAGTTTTAACAGTTACTTTAGTCTGACAAAAGCCGAATGACGAATTAGCGCTTCCAGTCAGAGACTGAGGCTACGTCCACACGTACACGGGTATTTTTGAAAACGGAGATTTTCCGTTTTCGTTTTAAAAAATAATCCCGTCCACACATAAAGGCAGAAATGAAGGAAAACGCTGCTATGAACATGCCAAAGCAGCAGGTGGCGCTAGATTCCTAACCGTGCAGAAATGTTGGCCAATCAGAAGTCTAGAAGCCTCGGTGGGAAAAAGTAAACAAAGCTGGGGCATAGAAGCAGAACCGAATCGTATGTGTGGACGGACAGTAACTGTGTGTATATGTAAGCATTTAAACACTGCAGAGAGTAGAATTAACAGTAACAGTATTGTAGAAGTTAATTTCACCGAAACAATAACGTGGCGCACAGTGTGACGCATGCACCAGTTTATTGTATTTCCAGACTTGCTTTCGGCACAATTTACAGTGCACGCTACTCTGTTTTTTGTCAGACTTTAAATAGCCGAAATACCTTCACACTACAGAACTTCTATGGCTCTTCCGTTCGACAATCTCTCCGGCGTTGGAACCATCATCTGTTTTCTCTTCGGTCACGCTCGGTTGATTTTTCTAGTCGGCACACTCATTTCCTCCATTAGGCGCTGGCTCCATTACCCGCTGGCTGCTTCCCAAACAAACACACGTGCGGCTTGGCACTTGTGCTGTACGTAACAAGTCACGCGACGTGACGCTGCGGCTGTGATTGGTTCGGCTCTGCGCTACTTAATTTGGATTGGCTGACCTTTTTTTTTTTTTAAGAGGACAAGAGCGGCGAGGTCTATCGCGATAGCTTAATTTCTCTATCGAGTAAAAGTTATATCGCGATACATATCGTTATCGTTCTATCGCCCAGCTCTAGTTCCAACATAGCATTTGAATCAGACTCATGTGATTTTTTTTTTTTTTTTTTTTTTTTTTTTTTTTTCCCCCGTCTGTCACATGAAAGCATCACTGGACTGTAAGGGCTCCTATCCGAACAATACTGTTTGATTCATACTTGTTAAAGTCACTGTTTCTCAACAGGCATGTATGTGTGGGGGCTCGAGAGAGTACTGCACGGACTACATGAAGGTGTCTGATCAGCTGATGAATATTTTTTTTTTTTTTTTTTTTTTATTAGGGAATGGCTCATATTGACATTTACTTCTGGAAAAGCAAGGCTTCATTTTTCATTTCTTTAAGTAAAAATCCCTTCTTCTTCCCAGTCAGAAAGTGTGACATCCAGCCAACAAGTCATTTAAGGTCACAGTTGTAGCACGGTGACGACATTCCTGACAGTGACACAAAAATGCAGACAGGGTTGACTCATCAGATCAAAGTGTAAATCCAGTCTGGTGCTATAAATAGAAAAAATATATACAACTGGACTAAGGTAATAATCACTGCCATCTCTTACTTGTAAACGATATGGGGGGGTATTTTTAGCAGACACTTTGCCTCAGTCTGATAATCTAAAGTCTTGGTTTGTTCTCTAGGTACAAAGTGCTTAAAATTATGTTTTATAATTTATCAGAAATGAACTGCATCATTAACTTTTTGCTAATAACTTTAAAAAAATTTAGATAAAACATTTTTGGTTAAGAACCAAACAAAAATTTTTAAGATTAACAGGCCACAGCGTCTCAGATACATGTGTATCTGGGTCCTGTATACTGTCACTTAAATTCACTCTGTTTACCTTTCTTTTGCCAACCTTGGCACAAACATATATGGGCAGTACTTGTGGATGGAAGTCTTGCTGTCCTGCAAGACTCCCACTGGAACAGTGAGGCAAACCTCTCCACCAATTAGCATCCAGAAAGGGCTGTGCAATGTTCGAGCTGTACGCTGAATATTTCATTTGCTGATGATTACTGCTGAAGCTTCTGCACTCAAAAATCATAACTCCTACCTAATGTCCATATTTTAGCTTATTTTTTTTATTTAATTCAAGTATTACCGGCTAACAGCCAACCTTATGGAGAGCTCAAGGCATGTGTTTTTAAGATCTGAGATAATCAGAGTGAGGAGAGAATTGCTACCGAAATCTTTTCTTCTGTCTGCAAGCATCTTCTGAATAATCCTCGAGTACAGAAGGAGGAAGGTAACTGTGATAGAGCCTGTTTTAAAGGAAACGCAAAACAAAACCTCGTGCAAGCTGTATTTAGGATTTTGAGTGAAAAGCCAACATGAGCGAGGGATGAGGAAGGATGGAGAAGGCATGGAGTGCCAGTAGTTATAATAATATAGTATCAGTGTGCTCCTGAAGCTGTGAAACATAATGACTCCCCTTAAACAAGCACATTCCTGCTCAGGAGTGTTACAGCAACTTCAATTAGATTGATTTCCACTGTAATAAAATACATAATTATTTTAACTCCTTTCCCGATTTTACTTCTTCAAGTGGGTGAAAAGGAGCAACGTTGCCAGCGTTAAGGGGGGCCTACCAGTCAAAACTTGGAAAGTAGCCACCACAAAACCTCACATAAAAGCTTGTCTTGGTTATGAATCACAGCTTTAATTAATACGGTTATACCCCAGCTTAGTCTTAGGAATGTTACAGGAGTGTGTGGCTGCTTTAAAAAGACACTCATCCTTTGAGACATTTTGATGGTGGGTTTACTCATTTCCTTCCCAACGTGACACATTTGCTCATGCTCGTGAGGATTTTTGTTTTAAAAAAACCAAGAGTAATTTGCAGGACTGCTTGCATATAGATAAGTCATTAGATTTCACAGCTATTGTGTAGTAAAAGCTACACTTTCAGGAAATTGTGCTACTCTGGGGTGGGACTGTGTTTCTGTTTCCTGTATTTGTGTCTTTTTCGGGTGAGGGTAGACCACCCTAGCAAGGGCTTGAACCACATCTTCCACCTTCGTTCTGTCCACCATGAATGGAGCTTTCTTAACCCAACATGCCAAGAAGCTGAACTAATTTACCACTAGTGACCACAAAAGAAAAGAGCAGCTCTGTTTTAAAGTGCATGCACTTCTTCAAGAAGCCCTTTGTCTGGAGGCCTATGGTTGAATCCCTTCACAGAAAGGTCAGCAAAACTCTTAACATCGCACTAGATGTGTTTTTTTTGGTAAGGTTTCTTTTTGGTCAAATGTAAGACCTCTCTGGAGGGACCGCAAGATCTTACTGGCCAACTGACAAGACAAACACAGTCATAAAGCAGCGAGGACAGTTTATTTCTTTTCTGCTGTGGAATGCTCCCCGAAGAGAGGCAAAAACGGCTTTGCTTACTGACTCCACAGTAAAATGCCATTTTGTGGCACAGTTTGGACAACTGGATATATGGTTGCACAAACAACAGATGAATTTGGAGCTTAACAATGCCAAGACTTTTCAGCAGTGAAAGAAGAAGCACTTCCACAGTTAATAGTCAAAAGAATTTAATAATTGATTCCAACATATTTTGGTCATGCTGCGGCCTTCACCAGAGACTAAATTGCTCAACACTAAACCAAAATCACGTTCAGCAAATGCCTCCTACTATTAAAACACAAAGTTCACTCTGTTCTCTTTTTAGTTTTCGTTATAGATTCTCTGTCACCATGGCTAACAAAAGCAAGCAAGATGCTATTAATAAGCTTACCCCTCTTTTTTTTTTTTCTTCTTCTTCTTTAGTTGGCTTACACGGACAAACTGATTTATGTCCGTATTCATGTATAAGTTGTCGTCTGTGAGGCTGCATGTTGAGCCTCACTTTGGATGAGCTGGAGACCATAATCCCTGTTGAATACTGTAATTTTACCACCATGCCGTCTGTCAGCCGGGCAAATTACAGGTCTACCATGTCTGTATCTATAACACCTTGGGTGCTGCAGTGCAGTCACATGACTGTGAGCACGGCGAACAAAACTGGCTGGCCTCTTCCTACCTGAGGTGATGCCCTTTGGTATGTGGCATGCCTCTGCCAGATTTTAATGAACCTGTGATTTTATTTCATTTTTTCACATTTCTTTTGGTGGCACAGAGCAAGACTTGTTGGTTTTTGATTTAATTGAAGGGTTTTTACATTAAGCCTTAATTAAAATACCCTTCAAGAATTCCTGGGATGGTTTTCAGTGTGTTGCTGCAACTAAAGACATATTTTATCTTTTAAATATACCACACTGTCTCTTCACTTGTGTGCCAAGAATGACTTTGCAAGTGCCTGATTCCGCAGCAAGCCGTCAAAGCTTTCCTCATGCTGAATCTGTAATCTGTACATGCGAAGTCTTCCCAAAATGCTTCCAGGCCTACCTGGCAACACTTGTTGATCTTAGATAATGGATTATTTGACTTGATTGCTGTCAAGCTAGTCTGAGCAGTTTTTATGCAGGTGAATGGAAACATGTGGCGGTAGAGCCAAATGAGGTTACTCATAGGTCAACCCGTGTAATGATGAACAAAAACATGGTCAGAAGGTCAGTTGCAGAAGCTTACCATTATTGCAAAGCTACAACGTTGCATCTTCAGAAAGAATCAGTTCTATTTGATGATTCAGTGACAGTTAGTCTGGAACAGATTCCATGGGAATTCCATATCCACTTCCAAACAGCCCTTATTTAGGTTGGGGGCCAAGGTATATTCATAACCGCCAATGTATACTTGGCAACTTATTTTAAAATTTTTAAATATTTGAGAGAATTGTATGACATCCAAAACTAGTAAAGAATTCCCACAGTTAGTTTACACCTCGCTCATATTGTCTGATGTGCTCCGATCATCACCCTATTCCCTAAAACTCGAAAACACTAGCATTTGACTCACAGTGGACACTGTGACAGTCTGAACGTTTAATGGAGTAATGGATAAATGTGCACTTGGAACAAATGTCATGCTACTTTTTATGATTTATGTCTGTTGTTTGGGGTTTCTGTTAGAATCTTTGGCATGAATGAAATTTGCAGCCATCTGTGCAGCTGCAAGAAGCTAGCTGTAATAGCAGTGACAAGTCTCTTAGAGTAGATATCTCATATGGGGTAGACAGGTGCTCTGCTTTGAGTCAGCCTCTTGTCACCATCTTAATGAGCTTCTGCCATTCAAAATAATAACTAAGCTCTTTGTGGGTTAGTGGAAAAAAACCTAGTATTTCTACTGTGTTTTGCATAGATTTTTATATGATTGATGTAGTATTCTTTGCACAGGTGGCCTTGTTGTGAATATGTTCCTGTTAACCCAACCCCCAACACATCAGCCCTCTTCAGCTGCCCTACAACAGGTTTGACTGGAACTCTTTCACATCCCGTTTGAAAGTCAGCAGAGGCATGTTCGGGCGGGAGTGTTTTCATGTGCCTCGCCTCAAGCAAACCTAAATTAATTGTTAAGTGTAATCATTTCTGCGTCTCGCCTGGTGGTCGCGTAGCATGGCAACTGTTTGCATCTTTGCGCTGTTAAATCAGCTCCAGATTTGAGCCGAAACCTCTCAGATCTCAGCTCCTCAGTCTGTTCTCACTTGTGAATAAGCCACATTTATCCAAAATAAAACAGAAAGAGTTGTTGCCTTTTGACTGTTAAACTCCAAATTGGAGTCTGTAAACAATCAAACAAAGAATTCAGCAGTATTTTTCAAAGATTGAAGAGTAGCACACTTGCATAGGACTCGAGTTTGCAGACCATTGGAGCTCACTCTCTTCCACATACTTGTGTTTAGGAGGTTGGCTCTCTCGTGTTTTTTGGAGCTGGGAACGCTGCAGCTGTTGAACAGACGTTTGGTTGAGCGCGGGTTTACTGGAGAGCCTGAGGAGAGGGCAGTGAGGCTTAGATTTCTGTTTTCTTTATGGATCCAGTGACTTAAGATGGGGTCTCGCGAAAGATCGTGCTGAATCTGAGAAGCTGCCGTTCCACAGTCCCAGTTGATGAGCTTAGACCTCAAGTTTTTTTGACAGACATGCACGCACACACGCTGGCTCATTCGTCATTTGAAAAATTAATCTAGAAAGCAAACAGTCACTCTTTTGTACGCGAGACCCTGTCTCTTGTGGCTGGTATCCAGCTCTGTAACGAGCAGCAGCTGGCTCAGAGGCCTGCACTCAGGAGCTGCATCCCTCACCCTGATGAATGTGTCATTTGTTGCTTGTTTAGCAGTCGCTTTTGTTCTGGGTCTGAACCATCCACAGAGACACACACACACACACACACACACACACACACACACACACACACACACACACACACACACACACACACACAGTGAACACACACACACAATGCTCAGCTACAGTTTGTGTAACCTACTTAAAATGGTGCAAAATCTAGGCCTTCATGACTGCTGGGTTTTGGAAAGAAAGAAAATGGTTCTTGGAAGGCGTCTGGGTATTTGTAGCCAATGAGAGTTCATGCATTCTTGTGTAGTACTTAATAGTAGTTCCTGTTACACCGCAGTCATCAAATGCAGGTTGGATGACATTCCCCCTGCGGTTGTTTTATTGCTTTATCGGCAGGAGTAGGGCAATAATATTGCCATGACTTCACAGTTGAAGTGATGTCTGCTGATGACTTAAGTAGAAGCTGTAGGCTATCTTTCAGTATGTGACTGAAGGGAGATGTAATTTTGGTGAGCAAAGGCACTTAAGTAGGTCTATTGTTTTATTTCTTGTTGTAGGTTTTTTTGTCTTATCTGAGCAAGTGCTTTATTTCATGGTGGCTGCAGTCAAATTTCGATCTCTTCCCTCCTCCAGCTTTCCTATTCACTGTATCTTCATAATTGGTGTGTCAGCGACCGTGGAATGTAGAAGAAACGGTTTATCATAAACTACGGCACAGAAGCATTTTTCTTCTGTTCCCCAGAGAAAATATTCATGATAGAGCAGCATCTCCAGAATTGGGCTGTAATGCATACTGAATGTTTTTCTTAGTCCCACTGTGAATAGAAGAAATCATCACGGGGAGGAGAGAGATAGATAGATAGATAGATAGATAGATAGATAATAGATATATCTCTATCTATCTATAGATAGAGATATATCTCTATATCTATTATCTATCTATAGATATAGAGATATATTGATGGATATAAAAAAACAAATGCATTTTGAGGTCTCTTAAAGCATGAAGCATTTTTTGTCTTATTTTTCCCTTTCATGGCCTCTTTCCCCCTTCCAAGCTAGTGGGTTTCCTGTTCCAGCTGGAGCAAACCCAGAATGCCCAAAGAAGGATTTGGTCCAGAAGAAGTAGGAGGACCCATCACTGACATCCGAGCATCAGAAAGTCGCAAGACATAAGCTCTCTGTCGTTAGCGAGAGAGACTGTAAATGTAAATTTGAAACTGTGTGCTTGTGTCAAGTGGAGCACTTGTGATTGTGCACTGGCCTGCAAAGCAGAACAGTAGAAGAGAAAGGAAGCATGTACACCAGTTAGATTAGCTTTCAAGCTGAGGGAAAAAGAAAACAAACCCCCCACACACTGGACACCTGACATGAAACAAGAGGCTAGACAAAATGAGATATAAGGATGAGTGAGAGATCCTCTGATGATAACATGATGGGCTGAAATTTGATCTTTACTGCTTGAAGTTTCAGCCAGGGGAGTTGTGAGCACACAGAGAGACCAGGAATGCGAATTAGGATCGTGTGGTGCCTTCAGTCAAGTCTGTATCTTTTTGATATAAACCCTGAAGTAACCCCAGAGTCATGATAACAAAGGCCTTTTTAAATGAGTACTTAGCCAAGGTTTGTAAACAAAGAATGAAATAAAGACATCACAACTGCTCTAAGTACTCAGAAACAGAAGTGATTTTTACATGGCTACATCACATGCTTGCCATGAATTTGGCTCTTGTAATGTCAGTGACTCCTCCAGGACTGAAGTAGTGGGAGTTGATACGGGAGGTCATGGAGCTGGAGAGAAGAGGCTGAAGGGAGTGTGGAAAATGTGCACAGTTACTGAAAACAGTGGCATACTAGAAGTGGGTTAGGGCCTTTCAGTGGCTGTAATGATGGGGAATATTACTTTAAAGCTTGTTAAAGTGTAAAGAATTCCCATAACCGCCCCATACATAAACCTGTGTTTACATGTTCATATTTAATATTTTCATAATATTTATTATTTTTTTATATGGGAGTTTGGTTTTTTCCTTACTCAGGTTTTCATTCTGTCCCAGATTGTAGACTTAATACTACATAATGCTGTATGCAGACAGATGTGGGGAGTGTGTGATTGGCTGTTGAGTCTCTTAGATGTATATATTTTTTTTTTTGTTGTTGTAGTTAAGAAGCATTCTTAGTCTCCTCTTTTTCATTTAGATCTACCACAGGCCACCACATCACTAAAGAAATAAAACGATACAGACAAATGTAAAGAACAATGGAACGTGATTTTTTTTGTATAATAGATCTCTGGGTGAAATCTTACATGAATCCTATTTCATCCTGTCCTGTCTTAATCCCAGTAACTGTTCACTCCTTAGCATCTCAGTCATAAGATGTTTCATGACACTTAAGTAGTGCCTTTTAAAAAGTAAATACAAAGTAAATATTTGTCTTGTATCACAGATTAAATTCTTTCATTCAGTTTTATTTATACAGTACTGATTAAAACACTCTTCTCAGTGGGCTTTAGGTTGTACAGTAAAGACCTTACAATAAAGTGTAACCATTATCCGAAGTGTGAGTGTTTTAATTTCACCAAGTAACCAGTTTTTCACAGGCTGAAATGTGACGAAGGGCCTCAAGGACAGAGTAAAAGGGAATTATTGTGAGATACTGTTTGAAGGAACCTGCTTATCTTAAACCAACACAGAAGCCAGCGATAAAGGGAACCTGTTGCTCCTTCTGTTTACCAGGATCTGTTCAAACTATCAGTGCCTGCTTGGGAATTCTTGTTAAAGTCATTAGGTTTGCTATTTGGCCTGGAAGTGTGTGGTTACCGTTGGGCCTATGTGGAATAAGATTTCACTGTCTTTTCTACCCACACAATAGCAGTCGGATGAAGAGAGGACTGCTCCAGGCCTGGTGACAGAATCTGATTCATACTGAGGAGAGATGTTATATAACCAAAGCAATCACATTTCACTATGGAGAATAAAAGTTTTGAACTTGTTAGTAAACCTTTCTAAATGCTCTCTTCTTTTAAGCTGTTTTATCTGAAGATAAAATATCTTTATTTTAATGAATTGATGCTCAGGCTGGCAAAGAAGCACATCAGTTTAGGGAGCGAAAGTGCCAGATAGTTGTTCCCATAGTAGGAGGCTTGTTAGATGTTGGGGAAAAAACAGTATGTCAACAACACTGAGACAGACCCTGGTGACTTTCTTTCCTGTCCTAGTAACCCTGAGAAGCATGGGAACTGTAAATAAAAGTATGCAAAAATGCTCCTACTGCCCTCAAGGCTGCAGACTACACAGACCATGAACAGATTGTTTAAGCATGAAGGAAAGTTCACTTTATGCCCATTAGCAGAGGCCATTATGGAGCCATTTTTCCACATCTCAGAGAGGATTTCCCATTAAAGATCATTCATTAAGTGATTGTGATTATTTTTCCCCCCAGTAGGATTTCTAAAGGTCAATGTGGGAGCATGTTGCATGATAAGTAAGGCATTGGAGAAATGTTTTACAGACCATTGATGTGTTACAGTCATGCAAATAACGTGTCCCTTGCTCTCTTCCATTTTACAGCAGATATGCTTTAGCTGATTAGTCTCTGCAATTAATGAATGGGCTGAATCACCAATGTAGTGGATTCCAGTGTTGAAATAAATTGTTTTCTCTCAGGATGTGAGATTTGTTTCTTAAATGGTTATCTGCATTGTTACTTCAAGGTTTTCTAGCTTGTTTTTTTTATTATTATTATTATTACGCTGTATTCATTGTTTCAGCCATGTTTATACTTAAATTATTATACATTTTTCCCTAATGCTGGCACTCTCTATCTAAGCTGAAATAGCTGTTTTAGCCAATACACTAAAGCCACTAATTGACATGATTTTGTTTTTGTTGGTATTTCATGGGCTAAGCTGAGAGTGGACACTCACTGATTGTCTCCGTTTCCAGCAGTTAGAGGGGTTATGCTCTCAATTCCTCTGAAAGGATTTTCTTTAACAACCTGGCTTTACTATTAATTATCTTAAGAACCTTGGGAAATAAGATTGACTTAACCTAATTATCCAAAGGTACATGATCAGTGACTAAGTACAGGGCAGGATCTCAAGGTCAGACATGACCAGTGTGGGGAGAATAACTCTACTCATCATTAGCAAATAATGCAGCAAAGGTCATTCTTGAATTAATCTTTTGGATCTTTTAATATACTGAGTAAGTTATTAGCTCAATTTGCCATCAGTCTCATCTTATGTCCTTCCCTTCTGTTTCAGGATTCCGCAAAATCAGCCTTGATGATCTGCGTAAGGCCTACATCGTCAAGGACGTGCAACAGTACATCCTTCACAGGCTGGATCAGGAGGAGGCCCTGAGGCAGCATCTAACCAAGGAGACAGCTGAGATGCTTAACCAACTTCACATCAAGAGCAGTGGTTGTTTCCTTTACCTGGAACGTGTCCTGGATGGTGTGGTGGAAAACTTTATCATGCTTCGTGAGATCCGCGACATCCCGGGCACTCTTAATGGCCTCTACCTGTGGCTCTGCCAGAGACTGTTTGTCAGAAAACAGTTTGCCAAAGTACAACCAATTCTTAATGTAATCCTTGCAACTTGTAGGCCACTCACAGTCAAAGAACTGTACCATGCAGTCTGGACCAAAAACATGACACTGACCATGGAAGAGTTTCAGAAAAAGATGGACATTCTCTCCAAATTATTGGTCGATGGCCTTGGGAGCACTAAAATCCTCTTTCACTACAGTTTTGCAGAGTGGCTACTAGATGTTAAGCACTGCACCCAAAAGTACTTGTGCAATGCAGCAGAGGGACATAGGATGTTGGCAATGAGTTATACTTGCCGGGCAAAGCAGCTCAAGCCGCTTGAGGTGCAGGAATTTGCATTGCATCTTGTGAACTCCAATCTACAGATTGAAGCATTTAATCTGGCTCTTTGGATGGTTTGGAATGGAACTCCTGCTAAAGACTCTTTGAGCACCTCCATACCAAAGGAACAGGAGGTTCTGCAGCTACTGGTCAAAGCTGGTGCACACGTAAACAATGAGGATGATCATGCTTCATGTATTGTACAACAGGCCCTAGAAAGAGAGGATTCGATAAGGACACTACTTGACAATGGGGCATCTGTAAACCAGTGTGACTCCGGTGGAAAAACTCTGCTGAGTAATGCTGCATACAGCGGAAACCTTGATGTTGTCAACTTGCTTATATCTAGAGGGGCAAACATGGAGCTAGAAGATAACAATGGACAGACGGCACTTACCCTTGCTGCAAGGCAGGGCCATACTAAAGTGGTCAACTGCCTTATTGGCTGTGAGGCCAACATAAACCATACAGATCACGATGGGTGGACTGCTCTCCGTTCAGCAGCATGGGGTGGACATTCAGAAGTTGTGTCTGCTCTGCTTTATGCTGGTGCCAAAGTGGACTGTGCTGATGCCGATGGCAGAACTGCTTTAAGAGCTGCTGCTTGGGGAGGTCATGAAGACATTGTGTTGAACCTTCTTCAACATGGCGCTGAGGTCAACAAAGCAGACAATGAAGGAAGAACAGCTCTTATTGCTGCAGCCTATATGGGACACAGAGAAATTGTTGAGCACCTGTTGGACCATGGAGCCGAAGTTAATCATGAAGACGTTGATGGAAGGACTGCCCTTTCAGTCGCTGCTCTCTGTGTTCCTGCAAGTAAAGGCCATGCATCTGTTGTGAGCCTTTTGATCGACAGGGGTGCAGAGGTCGACCACTGTGACAAAGACTGCATGACTCCTCTCCTCGTGGCTGGCTATGAAGGACATGTAGATGTAGTTGACTTGCTTTTAGAAGGCGGGGCTGATGTGGATCATACAGACAACAATGGCCGCACCCCTCTTCTGGCTGCTGCATCAATGGGCCATGCATCTGTAGTCAACACACTACTTTTTTGGGGGGCTGCTGTTGATAGTATTGACAGTGAGGGAAGGACTGTGCTGAGCATTGCATCTGCTCAGGGTAATGTGGAGGTGGTCAGAACTCTGCTGGACAGAGGTCTTGATGAGAATCACAGGGATGATGCAGGCTGGACCCCGCTTCACATGGCTTCATTTGAGGGCCACCGGCAAGTTTGCGATGCCCTTATTGAACAAGGTGCTCGTTGCACAGAGGTAGATAATGATGGTCGAATACCGCTGATATTAGCTGCACAAGAGGGACATTATGACTGTGTGCAAATTCTTCTGGAACACAAGTCATGCAGTGACCAGAGGGGATATGATGGGAGGAATGCTCTCAGGGTAGCTGCATTAGAAGGTCACAGGGAGATTGTTGAACTGCTGCTGAGCCACGGTGCTGATATCGATTACAAAGATGCAGACGGACGCCCGACGCTTTACATACTAGCACTTGAAAATCAGCTGGCCATGACAGAATATTTCCTTGAAAATGGCGCAAATGTGGAAGCTTGTGACACTGAGGGCAGAACGGCCCTGCATGTATCCTGCTGGCAAGGGCATATTGAAATGGTGAGGCTGCTGATTAACTACCATGCTGATGTGAATGCCTGTGACAATGAAAAAAGATCTGCCCTCCAGTCTGCTGCATGGCAAGGCCATACAAAAGTCGTGCAGTTTTTGATAGAGAATGGCACACATGTAGATCACACATGCAATCAGGGAGCAACGGCACTAGGCATAGCTGCCCAGGAGGGTCACATCGATGTTGTACAAATACTTCTTGAAAACGGTGCTGACCCCAACCACGCTGATCAGTTTGGAAGAACGGCAATGAGAGTAGCAGCAAAAGGTGGCCATTCAATGATTATAAAACTTCTAGAAAAATATGGAGCTACAACTCTAAATGGCTGCAACCCCTCCCCAGTGCATACCATGGAAGAAAAAACACCATTGGCAGTGACTGGTAAAATGCAGTCCCTCACCATCAAATCAAGTAGTTCTGGCAGCACTGGGGCAGGAGATGTGCAGTCATCTGGACGAGGTCTACAGAACGGGCCTGTTCATGCCTTCAGTTCACCGTCAGAGTCTCCTGATTCCACTGTAGATAGACAGAAATCCTCCCTGTCAAATAATTCTCTCAAGAGTTCAAAAAACTCCTCTTTGAGAACCACATCATCTACAGCCACAGCACAGACAGTGCCCATTGACAGTTTTCACGGACTGACATTTACAGAACAGATTCAGCAGCACTCACTGCCCCGCAGCCGGAGCAGACAGTCTATTGTATCTCCGTCCTCTACGACAAAGTCCATTAGTCAGCAGCCATCATCCCCATCCAGTGACTTTGACTGGTCTCAGCTGAAATCCGGTCTTAAATCAACAAAGGGAACTAAAACTGGAAATAGCACAGCAAACAGCAAAACAACACTGGGAGACAAGAAGAAAATCAAGAACAGTGGCTCAACCCAAGGTCAGGTTCTGGAGTATGAGATGACCCAGTTTGACAAGAGAATTGCCATTAATAAATCGGTAGCTAACATCGCAGTGAAAGATCCTCATTGTAAGATCATGATTGGTGGTTCAGTTCAACAGGAAAGGGGACAGTGCCAGGATCAGTTTTTCATACAGCAGCAAAGCTGTTCTGAGAAGAAGAGGAATGGGATAATGACAAACCCCAACTATCATCTACAGGGTAATCAGGTTTTCTTGGGTAGGGTATCAGTTCCACGGACTGTTCAAAACAGGGGCCACCAGGATGTTCTAGAGAACTATCCCATAGGGGAAACGGAGCTAAGCCTTAAACAAGCCCTGAAACTGCAGATTGAAGGATCAGACCATGGGTTTAACTACAAAAAGGAGACTCCATTATAGCTGGTAAGAGAGAGTTTGTTTTTGTTTTGTTTTTTTAATATTCCAGCATGTGATTTTAATGTAATACAGCAACCATGTGTTTATATGTTGAAATCAAGAAAAGGTGAGGGCACATAGCAAACAACACATGCTTTTGGCTTGTCTAAGGACTAATAAAGGAGCAAAAAATGGGCACATAGATGATACCGGAATGCACTGAATAGAACCACCATTAGTTTTATTTAATCAGACTTGCGTGAAGAAAGCCTCCCAAGCAAAACATTAACCCAAATCATTCCTGTGCCATTTCAGATGTCTTGAATGCCATTCGTCATGCAGACGGCGGAGGGAATGTGCCAAAGCAACTGTTTTCATCTGCATTTAAAAAAAACAAAAAAAAACAAAACACTTTTTTTTTTAAACTTTTCATCAGTGGGAGACCTCAAAATGTTACCTAGGGAAGATTGTTTTCTGCCTAAGGCTTATGTGAACTGATACTTCAATGTGCCTACATCTGTTACAGCCTTCTCCATGTATCCATGCAAACTATCATCTTAATTTAATGTAATGCTATTTAATAAACAGTGTATGCACTTTTAAGAGTAAAATGACAGACATGCATTTGTTCTAGTCACTCGTATCCCATCCATGTTTTATCTAAGTAACTGTTTGAGAAAACGTACCAATGCTTTTTCCTGTTATTTTATATTAATGTTTGTTCTACTTTTTAAACACTGACAACAATGTACTGCGAGTACAATGTAACAAACCAGAGGACATAACAGTAACTGATGCCATGGTATGAAGTAAGCGCATTGATAGTCTGCCTTTCTAGAGACCCCAAATAATCTGTGTTAACTTTGAGCAGCGTGTTAAACTTACTTTGTGTGTGATGTGTCAATAGCTATTTTCATCACAAGTATATAAAAGTGTATTTATTTTTGGGGGAAAAAAAGCCACTTTTTGGTTTTGCATTACATTCTATCATGGTGCTGTGTTTTCAGATGTTGCCTGCAGTCATTTTGAACTCCCAATTTGTTGGCTATGTAAGTTTGTGCATTATTAAAATATCTAAGAAAGAGGGAGGTTCATCGAAAATGTAAACAAAAATAATAATAATTTTGTCCCTATGGGATTTTTTTTTTTTTTTTTTTTGGTTGTTGTTGTTGTGAGTCCTGTTTTGTGTGCATTAAAAAAATATTTAAATAATCCATTTTGGTGCTAAAAGCAGCAATGTCAAGTGATTAAAAATACATTTGTCAGCACAGTTACATGTATAACCTACTGCATCGCAAGAAACAAAATCCAAGCTTTGTTTCCGTATCGTCATGTGGTTCATTTTCAGTTAATTCCTGGCTGGATTTTTCAGGGGCATGACACAGACTCAGAAAGGCTTCAGCCATTAAGACAACTACTAGCTGTTAGTGACATTGTCTGTAATGCAAAGTTGTAAAGCCAAAGTTGAATGGGTATATTCTAACCCGCCTCCTCCCTGTGAGACACTGAGGATCAGTTGGACACGACTTACCCCTGTGGGAGACTGAGGGGAGGAGGTGCTCAGCTGTGACACTGAGGGAACTGAAACATCTGTTTCTTATGAATTCTATAGAGCTGCGTTAGTGTTTACAGGCTGTGTCATATTTTTTTGCAGGCTTTTCATAATGTTAACGGTGAGATATATTGCCAAGAACTGGGATCGAGGAGTAGAAGCCTATCGCATGCACGAACACTTATAAGCCCTAGTGAAAGCTCTCAGCTCTTCAGTACTACAGTAGCTCAAATGTATGCCATGAAGGGACGGTAGAAGGATTCTAAGCAGGACCGGGTTTAGAAACAGTGTTGGAAAAACATACTGTATAGTCTTATTAAGCAGTTATCTTGTTTGTCTTGACTGTGTTTTGTCTGCCATCTTTGATTTGACTGTCAGTGATTGGATTGTAAATAGCTTCCAATGTACATTCAACTTTCATTTAAAAAGAATTCCTGTATTCTATGAAGTGGAATTTTCTGATGTATATTAAAGTGCTTAATAAACATATTTGCTTTACTGCTGAAACAGACATTTTTGCTTATTTCATTTCGCATCCTTTTATAGTAACAGTGCCAGATAGTTGAGGCCAGTATGCTGACAGAAATGATTGTGTTGGCCGTTAATGGTCCAAAACAAGATGGATAATAAAAAAGCCACCAAAGGAAAGAGATTTGATTTATGGGGATGTACCAAAACCTGAAAAATCTGCACCATGCGTATATTTTTGTACTTGTATTCTTTTGACAGCTTTTTCTCCTCTCCCTTTCTCTCTCTCTCTTGTATTGGAGCTGTGAAACTACAGCATGTGCTGTTAATACCTACTTCACTGTTGGTCATTTGATATAGAGGGCCAAACCAGGACACTGCAGGCATCGCAACACATGGATCACGCTGAAGTGGAGCAGACAAGTGTGCCAAGTGCTATCGCGGCCTCCCCCTCTCCTGCATTTCACTCTGTTCATTTGAGTTAAAAGCAAACTGAAAGAGAGCTCTAACAGAAGTAGCTGAAAGATTTGATTTAATAGCATTTTTATTTAATCTTACGCAGTTTCACAATAAAGAAACTGGGTGCTTTTACTGGATTTTGGCTGTGATTGTGAATTATCTCCTATTCAAATTCCAAATCGATGCAAAGTATACAGTGAAAACATTCAGCTGTGTTTCAAAAAGACTTAACTTTGAACCAAAGAGTTAAATCTGAACAAAGTGGTTCTATTGAATAATTAGGTTTAACTGCCACCACCCAAAATGTCATGAAAAAATGCACCAAATAGCCGTTCAAGTGCCATTTAGACTTTTGGACCTTCAGCACAGGCTTCTCTGTATGTTTTGAGAGGGTGGGTGTTAATGAATGAACCATCTGGTACTGATGTCATGCAGTGTGCACTGTCCAAGCTTGGAGGATCTCCTCATGAACCGTCTGCCAGTGGCCACATCTGGTTGCTCTCCACCCATGCCCTTGTTTTGGATACAGCGCTAACAAGTTCCCTCACAATATACACAACATGGAGACAGTTGTGGCTGGCTTGTTCCAGAGGTATTTTAAACCCAATGGCCTTCAACTAGTGCATGCCTTTGAGAGCCACGTGTGTGCTGAATTCACATTTAAGTAAATGTGATCTCTGTTTAGCACTTTAGCTACAAGCTTTCTTGTTTGGCTTCACAGAAACCTGCGTGTACTTCGATCTAAGCTGGCTCAAGGTGACTGTCGAATCACAAAATGCTGTTAATTCTCGTGTCCTTGTGGGGAACATATTTCCCAGCTTGTCTTGAGATCAGCAATCCTCACAAGAATGCAAACACTGAAAAGATTTCTTTTTGGCAGGTGTGTGTGTGTGTGTGTGTGTGTGTGTGCGGCTGGTGTCTTACTTCCAAGTTTCTTTGTGATCACATATGTTGAGCTTTAATCTGTGTATTTTCCAACTTCTGCATACAATTTTCAAAAATATACACTTTGAAGAGGGTTTTCAAGATAAAGCCTTTTCAGTTGATCGAAGCTTAGTGAGACAAAACAAATAAAGGCTGCATTTTCAGATGTATTCTCGATTATGAGACTTTAGCCAGAGCAAAGCTTTGTTGGAAAAGAAAATACTGTATGCATTCAACAAATCCTCTTTTTGTGCAGAGATGAATGAGTATGTGCCAGATTTTGCTTCGTGGATTACATTACTAATTACATGCTAAATTACAATTTGTAAACATCACCAAACAGTCATTCTTACTAATCAATTAACTTGAGTAAACACATCGAAGAATTTGCGTTGACTCTTGGACAGAATGTGTAAGTTCAAATCTATAGCTGAACAATTTAAATCAGACTTCAAGCACGACTCTACATCATGTCAGACCAGTTTTATTCTCCAAATGTTAACTGTTGTTCTGGGAAACTGGCATCTGTACAAGTATAAATAGTCAGCATCTTGGGATGAGTGCCAGAAATGATTTGGTGAAGAAGCAGCCAAGTGGCAGACTTGTGGAGAAATTTTACAATGGGGTATTTAAATATGTCCCTCCAGTTTTATAATGACACGAGTGCAGCCATGCAGAGCCATTCATCTCAGTGGCGTTCAAATTAGATTGACTGGAACTACTAGCCTTTGGAACTTTGGAAAGCAGATTCTTCTTGATTTAATATTTGAACTCAAACAAGCTTAATACTTCTTTGTGGGTCAGAGCCAGTCTGCAGAGGTGAAATTATCCCAATTCTCAACTTGTATACATTGCATATTATAAAAATGCCATATTACTACTGTGCTACAAACACCTAAAACACATCCGAACCCATCCTTTAATGTCTAGTTGCTGGCAGCCATGTATGCAATGGAAACTCAACAACAGGCTGTGTAAGCCCATTTCACACTCCTCTTTCCTACAAACATCACGTGATCAGCCATAATTCATAGAAGCACACTTAAATTTGCAAGATTTTTAGCTCCAACAACCCCACAAGTGGGTTTGAAAGACAGACATCTCTAAACCCCGGAAAGTAGTATTTGAGCCAGAGATATGGATCTAAAATCCCATCATCCTCCTGCACGTACATTATGATCATACTGTGCACTACTATGTTAGTATAATATCTCACTCATACTCCCACAAAGCTAACAAACAGTAATCGCAAAGCCGGTTTCGGACGCTGTTGTGACAAGGAAGCCTGCTGAATTTCATACTGTTTACTGGCAACAGTTCATTCATGAAGAGTTTCAGTTAAAAAAAAGACCATTCCAGTTTGGATTTGTGTCAGTACAGTCCAGCAGCAGGTGGGCAACGAATACATTCATCAAGCTTTCACAACTGAGGCATTTAAAACATGCATACAGTATACTGCTCTCAGATCCAGCAAAGCACTAAATGCATTTTTTATGAATGCACGTCTTATACAAGGTACAATTTCAAAATGGGTTTATTTGAAAAAAATAAGTGTGCTCCTTTATGTGTCACAGCGCAGTATCAACCGAAAAGTCGAATTCATATTTTAGATAAAAGCCTGTGCTTAAAAACAGGCAGCTTTCAAAGCAGCCTCCGCTCAACAACAATGCACCAACTCATGGCCAACAAAGCTGCAGAATGAGAGATTACTGACATACTGTATTCCTCTTTGTTGCCTGTTTACATAATCCCCACAGTCTCTCATCAAGGATCGTGGATGAAAAGCTTTCATCAACTCTCGCCGGAAAACCTGTTTTCTTCTTTGAAACTCAACCCACTGGTCCAGCGTGAACACAGGTGTTCCACTTTCACTAAACTCTGAACAGGATAAGTAACACACCTGATGGTACAATCTAAAGTTGAAATGTCTGGCTGTGAGGACAAAAAAACCCTAAAGAACCTGTCTTTTGAGCTTGGGTGAGTTTACAATAGTGCACCACCATACTAAGCATCATTAATCATTATGGTTGAAGCCAAGGACAATAAATGGACCCAAGCTCTACATAATAAAAAGACTATAGCTTCACAGACTGAGATACTCAGGTATGAGACAAAAGCAGCTGTCTGTTAAGCAGAGAACTCACGATTTCACAGCTCTGTGGTCTCTTTCCATCATAGTCACTTTCAGATGCAAACCGTGTATCTCCAAAATGTCAGCTTTTGAGGAAGTAGGAAAAATGACATTGTTTACATCATGAAGACGAGACATTTTTGAGAACAGTTGGTGCTTTTGTGAGGGTTTCATAAACCCAGGAGGTCGGTGAACTTTCCCAGGCCACGCGGGGCATGTAATGTTACAATTCATCCCTATTGGAGTTAAGAGGTTTGCATCAGGCAGTGGTGATATGTGGGAACGTGGAATCTGTAAGAAACAGCTGGGAATTGTAAGACCAAAATATCTACCCTGTGACACAGTGAAACAATATATGAAACAATATTTAGTAAAACAAGGCGTCGTTATGAGAGCTACAAAAAAATTTACAAAGTAAATAGTGAATACAGTATAAATGTTAAACAATCAAAAGGAAAAGTTGAAACTAAAGTAGGGATTTAAACATGTATTCAGCCACATTTAGCTTGTGGCTGTGTTTCATTAGTCAAAGACAAACTGTGAGAAACCAAGTTTGCCAAGTTCAACAGGTTGCAGATTGTTATTTCATTTCTAAGAGACAAAGTAACTAAAGGCTTATTTTCCGAGTGCAGAGTGTGCAGTGCTAAGCAGAATCACATTTGATTTTTAGAACAAAGTACAGTAAATAGGTTTTTCTTAGGAATATTTATAAAGATTGCAGCAAGAAATATGATTTTTTTTTTTTACATATGTTAACAGCAAGATTTTCTATAAAAGGCAGTGCCAATGAGCTGATGCATCTTCGTTGTCTACAATTGTTTCAAATTTTCCACAGTTTATAGTACCCATTTGATGAACCCTAACAACTCTGGTGATCCTCTTACTTTTTTTCCCTATTTCTTTAGGAAATGAACATTTCTGCTGTTACGTTAGTTACACTAGAGAAAACAGGGTTTGGAGGCTGCAGCATGAACAAAACTTTTTGCAACCCTCTTCTTGTTGTGTCTGTCAGTTGCTGTCTTCAATGCAACTTTGGTATTTCAAGATGCAATAAAATGGGATTCAGTCTGCTACCAGTTTGCATTTGAATGGGGTCAAGTTGATATTTACATGCAATCTGATTATAATGCGATGATGGTAATCAGGGCTGGACTATTAATCTGGCATACTGGGCATTTCCCAGGTGGGCTGACACACTTTTGGGCTGATGGGTCAATAGAAGGGCCGCTGTGCACGGCCCATTTTCATTACATCTACTATTGCCCAATCAAATCTCTTTAACACAACAGGTCTTCCCCTATGTTTGCTGTGCACTCATGCACCTCGTAGAACAGAGTTTAGTGTGGAAGAAGTGGTGAAAAGGTGAAGCTGCAAAGCTGAGACAGAAAAAGAAATAAATGCAGCAGATGTGTCAAATTAACTGACATGTTAGCTGTTGGGACTGCTGCTGCACCGTCACCTGCAGTATCAGCAACAACTAGTAACAAGCCCTCTGAGTCACAGGAGGCTGCTGGTAGCGCCAGCCGTGGAGAAGCGCAGGAGGAAGGACCGCAGTCCCAACAAGAGAGCGAGGAAGAGACACCGGAAGGTGAAATTACCATGGTAAGAAAAAACAGGGACAAAATTAGGAAGCGAGAGAGTCAATGATTAAAGTAAAATAAATGACTGCTTTGATCACGGGTCACTCCTAACAGCTAAAGTGTAATTTGTTACACGCTGTAGTGCAGTGCAACTAAGAACTAACCTTACAACAACTGTACCAACCTGATTAAAAAGAAAAACTGTTTCAATATCAATAATCAAACAAAATGAAACATATACATAATGCATGTATGCATGATATTGGCCAGGGTTGTTTTGTTGTCCCAGTCCAGTCCTGATGGTGATGACTACTTGCATTCACTCCAGAACCTCATACATTAGAAAATAAATTCTCTCCAAATAATGAGGTAGATGCTACAGGATAGAAATGTATCTGTAAAAATGTAACCAGAGTACAAGCCTTTGGCGACTAATTGACTTGAGTCCGCTATTGCAAAGAGAAGAACAGAGCTCATCAGCGCAGACTGACTCGGATCGAATGTGTCAACAATCTGTCTGCTTATAAATTTATATAAAGTTTATAAATTAGATGAGAATTCTTTGTAGACCTTTTACGATATATCTGAAAGTATTTGCAGTCATTCCCAGTCAGACTGTGATTGTTTGGAGATATGATGCCTCCCACCAGAAGTTGAGAGCATTGCGCACTGAACCTCTGTGCAACCACGTAGTCTCTACAACCACTGACTCCAAATAAATTCAGCGCAGTCACCAAGCAAACTCGGATTTTTCCCAGTTACAAGCAGGATCCGGTTCTACTTTTACTCTAAGCCTCTACTGAGCCTGCAGCTGTTGGACGAATTGTTCAGAAAAAACTTGATGTCTTGATAACTTTTTATCTCCTGCCACCAGTAAGTCAAAATTTCTATTTCCATTAAGCATGAACTAGATGCAGTGTCACAATACTGTGCACATACATCAGTGCTTTCCAATCAGTTCACTGCTGTCTTAATGTTACTGGTGATTGTCTGCCTCATTTAGGCTAACCACAAAGTAAAACTATTTATAGATTTAATGTCTCAACAATTATGGGAAAACACTGAAAATTAGTACACGTTCATGCTGATCTCAAAAATGATTACTATCATTTCATCGGACTCCATCATTAGCTAATAGCTATGGTTTGTTTCCCAATTATGTTAGCTTGCTAGCATGCTAAACTAACATGGAAAACTATTATACTTGCCAAACATTAGCATGTCACTGTATGCATGTCTAGCTGTCCCCTCCCCTTACAACAGAAGTGAAATCTTTAAGAATCTCAAAAAGGTGTTTTATCCAGTTCATATACAGAAAGATTACCATACATGAAAAAACAAAAATGAGCATCCATAAATGATAATGCTAATGGAATAAAAGTAGGAGATTTAGAGTTGCTGACATTAAAAAGTACCACATAAATTTATGTTAAAAGTCCATTCTAACCAGCAGTGTCCTACCTATTTCAAGCACGCAGGCCAATAAACGCAGCACGACAATGTAATCTTTATCTACTCTACAAAAATCACTGACACCATGTGACCCTAAACTAAAGCGCCTTTTTCTTCAGTTTTACAGCAGCTGAACATTACGAGCATAGCACGAATAGAACAATGAGAAGCAGATTTGCTTGAAACACAGCATTTGTCCGTCAAGCTGAGAAAAGTGAGCACCACCTGGGTGTTTTATTGGTACTGAGCTGCTAAATCAGCTTATTATGCAGAGCTATTATCGCCAGGAGTTGAGGAAATTTCACAGTTGGCAAGGGTTCTCTCTTTCTCTCCCTCTGGGTACCTGGCTCTCTCTCTCTTCTTTGGCTCTGTTTCCTTCATTTTATTAAATTTTTTATATTTATTTTGTAGCTGTTTTTGATGCCTTGCTCACTTGCTTTCGGTTTGAATTTTCTTCTGCCATTCTCTCCCAGACCATTGTATTTCCCCTACCCCCATCCTTTTGTTTAGCTTTATCTTTCTTAGTCTTGGCCATTCTCCTTTGAGATTTTTCATGTCTTTGCTTGCAACATCCCCTTTCTCTTGCCTGTCCCTATCTGTATTTTCTTCTTCCTCCTGTCTTTGCCCCATTGCTTTTTCTCATTTTCCTGTCTTGTTTTTGTGCCTACATACAATTTTTCCATTGTTCTTCTTTTTCGTGGCTCATTCTCTCCCCTCGTGTCACTCACTCACGTGCTGTTTATTCTGTTTTTGGTTTTTCTGTCTTTGGCTCTCGTAGACTTTTCTTCTCTCTCTTATTTGTCATGTCCGCCTTCTGTGTCACTCTTCTTTTCTTTCAGGCAGATTTTTACCCTCCCCTGTCTTTTGCTCTCCCTCCCTCTGTCTCTTCCCTCCGTCCCTCCCTCTCTCTGTTTCTTCCCTCCGTCAGCAGCAGCAGCCCTCACCACGGCTGCTGCAGAGTTCAACTCAGGACAAAAACCCTGCTCTGCTGCTGCTGCTGCACATACACACCGTTTGTCGACTGAATCAAAGTCTTGGGTGTAACGGGGCCCGGGGACAGATGGAGAACGGTGACGGTAAAACAAAGACATTCTCTGGGTTTCACTAGCGTATAGGAGAGAAATATTGAAATGACAACATGGGCTAAGACTCTAATGGCACATGATTTCAAAAATGGTTCCTGCTCAACAATGTTTTGCACATGAACACATGAAAAAAAACTGGCACAGCCGTGGACTCATGGCTTCAATTTTACGATCAGTTTGCTCCCTCTCGCTTTTGCCAGGATTCACATTTGTTTTGTGAAGAGTGCTAGGGAGATTTGACCTGATTTGACTTTTGCTGCAGATGTTAATCAGCTGTCTCAAGACTTTGATGGATAGTGTTTTTTGCGGTGTACACAGCAAAACAAAGATGAAAAATTAGGAAAGTGATTTTCTTGTTGGCATCTTTGGGACAAACACGTCAATGGTGTATTTCTGTCATGGCAATAATGCAATAAAATGAATAGAAGTCACTCCGTAGTGGGGATATCTGTTTCTAGAATGGCTATTGTTCTTTGGTTCCAAATGGTAACACCAGTGATTAGCTATACCAGATCTGTTTCTCTTGGGACAGTAATGGGAGCCAATTTATCGTTTTCCCCAAATTATGATGGGAGTACCTCAATGTCTAGGGATGCATTTAGATGAAATATACTGGAGTAAAGTAGTGAACAATGAATGTCAAGGATTTTGTTACTAATGATCCACCTATGCAATCTCCCCTCAGACTTGATAGGGGTCAAAATAGAGGTAAGAAGAAGAAGGTTCATTAGACTTAATGGACCCAGTGTTCATATGAGAAGTGTTGGTTTCCAATGCATTTTAAACATCATTTTTGTTTACACTCCAAACACATTGTTTATGTATGTGTCTAAAGGCTTATTAGTCGATAGCACTGCGACTTTGAATAGATTCAAAATGGAAACCAGAAAGCTTTGGGTACCAAAGCTGTTGTCCACTGCCTAAACATTCTTCACAAAAATCTCCATAGATTAAAAAAAAAAAAAAGTACAAAAAGAAAGATTATTGCAAGTCTCCTTTAATGCAATATTTAAACTGGCTATCTTAGCACTGACACTACTGTCTAAACTTGCCTAATGTTTTGTGGCTAGCTCAAGTTACCAGCTGTTTACTGTGACAGTGAGATTAAAAACGTCATCCAACAGTTACAGTATTACAGGAAAGTACGTCTTGCATCAATAAGCAGTATCAGTACTGACACAATACACATCCCTGGTGAAAAGGATCCAGTAATAGCAACATGTTGTCAAGATGCACACACAAACTCTGCATTTTTGTTGCAGAAGCGCATCTGTAACCGGAAGGTCGCCGGTTCGATCCCCGGCCGATGGCACGATATGGCAGCCTCGCTTATGTCAGTCTGCCCCAGGGCAGCTGTGGCAACCGTAGCTTGCCTCCACCAGTGTGTGAATGCGAGAGTGAATGAATAGTGGCATTGTAAAGCACTTTGGGTGCCTTGAAAAGCGCTATATAAATCCAATCCATTATTATTATTATTACTGTAATACCTGCACTACAAGAGCACCAGCTGTTTCCTCCAATCAGACTTGAACATAATATAATAAAAACTACTTCTTCTTGGTGTTCACAGCAGCCTGTGTGTGCATTACAGTCCAAGCTTTAGTTGTGGTAGCTGCTAGGGTTCTTCCCCTTAGACATTCACTTACCGCCTTCAAATCACTGGCCAAGCTTTTGTGTGTGACACCAGACCTTGAAAGCAACTTCTATTCAGCACAACCAGTGCATGACATTTCAAATCAGGACTGACCTGGCAACCCTGAACTTCTCTGCCGCTCTCTCCCTCTCCTCATTAGCACGAACCCTATTCAAGGTCATTACCTATGGCACAGAAAGCACACCGTGTCAGATATACATAGTTACATAAATTCTTTATCCCAGGGTTTCTCTGCCACAAAACAAAAACACACACAAAAGGCTTTCTACTTGCTTTCTCTCCCACACACCCTCACATAATGGCACACATATTGCAGATCAGGGCAGATGAGCAGGCAGGAGTCTGACCTCATTAGGAACCATGGCGGTTCGCCAAGAGAGAGTCTGTCGATGAATGACCAAGAAGAACTGGTGCGAGTGCAGGATGGACTCATTTATAGAGCAACAGGAAGAGATCTAAGAGTTTCTCCAGTAAAGCTAATGATAATCCCATATTTCTAAGAATTCTTTCCATTCCCTTTTTCATTTGTACTGCACATATGCCATTTATGTATTCCTTAAAACATATGCAATTTACCAAAAGCTGATGATGTGATGCATGTTAAAGTGATGAAATGCATGATCCAGTAAAACATCTCAGCTAAAGGATCAGTTTAGTGCAAATGTTCCTAGAAGAGTTTTTAAAAAGGCATTCAAGAGTCACTGACTTTTTATCAAGTATGTCAAAATTTCTGTTTGTCTTGTGAAATTTCATCATCTACTATAGATGATTAAATTTAAGTCAGCCAGTGACTTCCATCAGATGGTAAGATAATTATACTAAAAAAGCTTAATTTTTATAGGCTCAGGTATAACTGGAAAAACTACCATAATTTTAAACACCTGAATAAAAATCCTTTGCAGTCATTGACTGCCCGAAGTCTAAAACCCATGGACATCATGATATACTATGTTTTCTCCCTCAAGATGCTCTGCTAGGGCTTTACTGCAGTCACCTTCACTTGCTTCTTGGTTGTGGGTCTCAACATTCAGATTTATATTTAATAACTTAAAAGCCTTCTGTTGGATTGAGATCATATGACTGCCATCGCCATTGAAGAATATCCCATTTCTCTGACATGGGAAGCTCTTGGGTTGCTTTTGCAGTATATTTTGGATCATTTGCACTGTGATGTGCAGTCCAGTAAGTTTTGCAGCATTTGGTTGAATCTAAGTAGAGTACAGCACTGTACATTTTGTCCTGCTACTTCTAGCAGCAGTCACAAAATCACAAAACATCAGTGATTTGGTACTATTGCCTGCACCACAACACTGTCTCCAGATGACAGATGTGTCATGTGTAAATGTGTACTTTTCTCTTCTGATCATTTTAGTACATGTTCACCTTTCACTTGAGTGTAGCCAATGGTTTGCACTTTGTTGGAAATCTTCTCTATTTCCTTTAAAAATGTGTCTCTAGGCTTTTGACAATAATACATCTCCCAAAAAGTGATACTGACTTTGTTAGAAGTTGTGAAGTTGTTTTTCTTAACCATGAAAATAATTCTGCGATCATGCACGTTAGGACTTTGGTGTTGCTGAATTAGCCATTCAATTCATTCTTATCAGACTGTTTATTTGGCCACCCCTAAAGTTTGTTTTTTTAGCCAAAAAAATGGTCTTCTTTAATTGCATAAACCCTTCTGTGTGTCTCATATTTAAAATTACAGTGAAAAACTACAAAATACAGATTTAAAACTTTAAAATTACTTTAGACTTTGGGTTTGCCTCATTTGTCAAGAAATCACAAGGGAACAGGCCTCACCTGGCCTAACTGCTAATGTGTCGATTTTCTTTTTTGTTAATTCATTGTTAATTTTGAGCTTCGATTTATAAAAATGGCTAATGGCTTAAAGATAAAAGTCTGAACTTACTCAAAGTTATGGATCTAACTGTATGTATCAATGCAATGCATCAAAGAGTTCAGCGACTAAAAAGTAAAACCATATTTCAATTAATTTAGCCATTCAAAGTATTCATATTTATAACAATAAATATACTTCTCCCAGCACTAATCAACTAGATTGTTACCTAGAAGGACTGTTATGTAGGTTTATCAAGCATTACCTTTGATGTACAGCAATACTGCAAAATCCTAACACGTTAAAATCATAATGCTACAGTGTCCACCATAAATTATGTCACACGTCAGACAGATTCTACCTTGTGTTCCAGATGAGACTTTCTTTTTTATTTTTTTTTTAATATGCAACCTTTTCAAAGAGTGACCAGCTCAATCCAAAGCCTTTATTTTTCCCATCAGACAATAGCGTCCATCCATCATATGACTACTTCCATGACTTTCAACAGGCATGTGTTTGCATTAGTGGCTATGAAAAATTGTTCCTCCGTTCCTGCCTACAGTTGGCACTTATGGTTTTCAATGGGAATGAATGGAAAGAAAGTGTTGTGAATTAAACATAGTCAAACTCTTACTTTTTCTTTTGGATTTATGACACAAGGTAACCTCAGCTTCCCTTACTATTCAATATTCAACTAACAATTTATTGCTAGTGGAACAGTTATGGAGAGTGGAAGGCGGACATGCAGCCAAACCTCACAAATGATAGATTGCTTCTGCACTACAAGGATGTATAGGCTTTCCACTGCTGTCAGAATATGTCCAGCTGAATACATTACCAAACGTTATGCTGGAATCACTCAAATCCCAACCAAGGTCCACAGATAGATTAACATATAAATGAAACTACAGGCAAGATCCTGCCCTTCATTTTCTATCTGTTTATGGGAATGATGTGCAGCAAAAGAGTCTTGGAGCAGGCAAGTCAGGTGGATGTCAAACCTCTGTATCATTAATAGTAGAAAACATTGCCCTAAAACCAGGGAATCCGATAAATAGATGCCCTGAAATGTTTCCACTTGTAAACTCATGATAGTTGAAATTGCAAAGCACATCAGTAACACAAATAATTCTGTTCCTCACTCATTACTTCTTGTTTTTTCTCTAAGTCCAGAAGAA
Source organism: Diplotaxodon limnothrissa (assembly GCF_057381915.1). Taxonomy (NCBI): domain Eukaryota; kingdom Metazoa; phylum Chordata; class Actinopteri; order Cichliformes; family Cichlidae; genus Diplotaxodon; species Diplotaxodon limnothrissa. The sequence goes on along the minus strand of NC_140597.1, from coordinate 8,400,208 downwards.
GAAGAGGAACAATCTCTTTCGCTGCTTTTGCCAAATTATTAAACAGTACCTCTGAGCTTTTCTTGAGAGAGAAAAAATACCTAGGATTAATACTGTGCATGGCTTCCCCAAATAGCTTGAGGAATAATTTCTCAATATACTCTACAAGCTGACACTGTTGGCGGTATTTACTTTATTAAATTCAGTTTTGGCATTCGAGATATTACGCAAGACAAGGAGATAAATTTGCACTGTCTCAAAAAAGTGTCCCATCCACAAAGTTATTTAATAAGTTATTAAATATTCAAATCTATATCTCCTCTTTATGGAAAAAAATGTCTTCTTTCCAAATTGATTTTCTCAGGGCCCAGAAATAGACAGAAAAAAAAGAGAAAAAAAAATGGATGATTGGTATATTGCTCATTTTAAAAAACATTTTCAACAACGTTTAGATTAAATAAGGGACTGACACTTAACAATGCAAATCAACCCTGATGTGTTTTCCTAGCAGCTTTCAGACTAATAAACCTTTATTCTTCTACAAAAAGCGAATCTTTAACTGGTTTGCTGCAAAGCCTTGCCAAGCCCTCCGTTTGTTGTAGCCTTCAAACATGCAGTGCAGTAAACAACCAGCATATCCAACAAAATCTCTGTATAATTGCATGTTACACTAAAAGAGCTGTTGCTATTTTCATCAGTATACTTGTGTAAGTAAACAGTGTTTAGCAGATCTGCACAGCGCAACAGTGTTGTGTTATGTGTTAAGTAAAATACGGGGTATTCAGCTGATTCTATTCTAATCCACAATCAGGATCACATTATTTACAAAATGTAATAAATGCACACTTGTCGGTCTTGTTTGCCTTGCTGCAGACACTGATCAGCATAAGTGATGGTGACAGAAAAAGCACTCAACTGAGTTGAAGGACAGTGTGACCTCACATAAAGGCAGGACAATGAAACACACAAGACAGACAATGTAATATAAAATGTGCATTCTAGCAAGTATGCACAAAGTTGCAAGTGCAGACAGCTTAAGCTACTTAAAATGTCTTAAAACGTCAAATTTGTGCACATAAGAGAGTTTCTATTGGGCTGCAAATTAAGTACTTAAAGCAGCTTGAATATGACTTCACAACGAGGTGTGTGTCTGTTATTCCGTTACAACTTAAATCACAGGAATGTGCCTTTTAAGGCAGTTACACCATCAGTTAAACTGAGCAGCCAGGAAAGGTCAAAGCAGTGACGTATAATCACTGAAAACAACTGTGATGTTTTGTTAAAACCTTGTTGACTGTTGAAATGTCAGTTTACACAAGTGCTGAAACAAGACGAAAAGTCAGTTGATAAGTAAGCGCCGAAGCAGCTGTTTGGAGCGGTGGTATGGGCTGTGTTTATGCCTCCTGACAAGAAACCTCTTGTGGCCATGTGAATAATGACAGCACTCTGGATTTGGAAACAGCACGAGGATTGTCACATAGTTTGAGTTTGAGAGGAGGTTGAGGTGACTGGATAAATGTGTCATTTTTGATACTGACGACCACATTTTGTGTCCTGTCTTCTATCAACAGTCAGCGTGGATTTTTTTTTTCTAACCACGGAGGTTTCTTGATTCTACCCATGACTATTGCACTTCACTAACCATATTCATGTAACTCACTAGGTGCTTCACTAAGTGCCATGCTTTTTTTTAAAACCAAAAGTGTTGGCTTAGGTTTGTCTTACCTCCCACAAACACAAATGTGGAAATACCAAACGGTCATGTGACTTGAACCATGTAAGCATTTCAAATTTGCCTGCGGCACAAAGACACCTGCCTTTGGACAAAGAGTCTTGTCTGGAAGTATTTTTACATTTTTACTAGATTTTTCTTCTTCCCTTTTCACTCAGTGGTTGGTTAGGTTTAGGCGCCAAAACCACTTGATTACCGTTAAAATGGACCCTTTTACAAAGTTAACCATAGGTTATAAAGCTTAATTTTCTTGGTTCCCAGCATGCCAAGTTCACCCCAGTCTGAAGGTGACAACACCAGCAAACATTTTATGTGCATTTATTTGTATTGTTTTGTGGTCAAGGACAGCCTCAGGAATACTAACACAATTTACTTCACCTTCCGCAAATCCATGATTTGGTCCTGTTATAGCCTCAAGTTTAGTATGATGGCCATCGTAATCTTAACTTTTGTAGCCCAGAAGTCACAATATTTGAATTGAAGGAGTGAGTACCAACTTAACTTACAAGTTGCATTGATACGGAGCTGTGAAAAAAGTCTTTTTTACTGATTTGCATATTTCAGATAATCAATCAAAGTTTAATACTAGACAGGTAACCTGAGTAAATACAAAATGCAGTTTGTTAATTAATGGTAGCCCTCCCACACACACACACACACACACACACACACAACACAAGTACAGCTGACAGATAATACTTTTATTTTTACAGTTGTAGTTATAGACACACTGGCTACAACAGACGGTGAGTAAATAAAACACCTTCACCCTCCCGGGCTTCTAGAGAAGTGCGCTTATATTAAATGTCGATAACCACTAAGAAAACCACGTCTTACAGATTTAAAAATCAGGTATAATGCTTCTCCAAACAGTACAAGACCATTTATGGATAAAAGCAATCCTGGCTGGTTAATGAGGACTTTTCAGGTCATGATAATCGGTACAGAAAGGACACTGAAAGCCCATTTTGGAATTGTACAGCATGTTTCAATGCCATGCAAATCAAGCAAAGAGCAGAATGACTGAACTGAATGACTCATTACAGCAAGGTAAGGGGCTGCAGAAGGCCCTCAGAGCGCAGACCACCCACTCATATCACCCATAAAGATAGCCAGCTCTTCTTGCACATTAACACCCCTGCAGAAATTTACTGCTTGGCCTGCACTGAGGGTGAAAAATGGTGAAAGACGAGGATTTTTAATGAGACATGGGTCAATGAAATGTCAGAACTGGACAAAGCACTGAGAAAATGCTTTAGAATGCAACCAAAAATTCAGGCTTTACAACTTCAAAGGGAAATTGTGAACTTGAAATGATAACAAAAAAAAAGACAACTTTTGTCTTATTGGTAATACTATAACGACTCTCTGGCACCTAAAGAAACGACAGATAGATAAATTATCTAGTATTTCAACTGCTAAACAAGTGTACTTCAAAAACAGAAAAATGGTACAAAAAAGCAGTTCATCTGCATGAAGGATGTAAGAAACTTTTAGCTGTCCACAGAAAACCCACTGGACCAGGATTGCTCATTCACTCATCTCATTTATTCAACCCAGGGAACTGTGCAGGAGCTTCATGTCTGCCACACAATGTGTCCTTGTGTGATTCATTGCACCTGTACCGCCGAATGTCCTCCTGCCATGAGGGAACTCGGCAGTAGCCTGTGCGAGAGAATATGGGTCACATTGTACACAGAGATGAGTAGGTTATACTACATTCTTTGACACAACAAAGACATCCAGCAGGCCTTGTGATGCCACAGGAAGTCTTTACTGGACACCCCTGTCCTCAGTGTAGGAGCATCATGCGGTCATACAACATGACTTGTGTGTGCTACTGTTGTTTTTCTTGTGTTCGAATTTTTTTTTTTTTAAAAAAAGGAGAAATACACTCACTTACATGCTAACTGAAGTAGTTGTGCACAAGTTATTAGAGGAGCTTCAGTTGTTTAATTTCATTTTGTTTACTTGCCTTTAGCTTGTTTTGCAAAATGGAATTCAAAGTTCTTCACGACTGATTAACAAATCAGAAATTACTGCAGACTAATAGTAAAAGTAAAGTAAAATTTTATTTATATAGCACATTTCTAGATAAAAAAAAAATCACAAAGTGCTTCATAAGGTATAAAATAAAAACAGACAAAAGTTAACAAGTTAACTAATGACATGGGAGTAACGTAAAATGACAAAAGGATAAAAAAATCAGCCCAAAAATTAAATAAAAACTGGTGAAATAACCTCAAAATGACCTTTAAAACAACAACAAACCCAAAACTATCCATCCGTCCACGTTTATCAGGATCCTGCTTGCAGGGGCAGCTGCCACCTCTAGCTCTCCCAGAGAGATACTGAGACATTTCCAAATCAGCTGAGAGACATAATCTCTCCAGCGTATCCTAAGTCTGCCTCTGGCATCTTCTCCCAATTTGAAATGCCTGAATTCGCTCACCTAGGAGGCATCCAGCAATCACCATAGACAGATAACTGAACCGCCTCAACTGGCTATTTTGTTATGAAGGAGCAGTGACACCTTCCAAATGAGTCCTGAGCTTCTCACCTTATCTTTAAAGTGCTTCATGAGTCTTAAAATACTAACCATTTTTGTAATTGGGTTGCATCACACACTGAGGAGAATTCTCCATTTTTCTTGCAGATCTCAAACATGCATATAGTAAAAGCTTAAAAAACGACAACATAACACACTAAATATTATCATCAAGGTCATCATCACAGATGGAGAAAAGCACCTCCTTGCATATTATCATAGAGGTGAAGATGTTTAAAATTAAAAGTGCAGTGAAACAAATTTCCTTAATGTTAGCGATACCTGCAAAAAAAAAAAGCAGTTGACATCCACTGTCTATTTTTTGGTGAGAACTATAGGTAAGATTTTAATTGTTAGTAATATCTGTTAAACATCTGTTCACCATTTCTTAGCAACATGATTATCTGATGACACCTTTGCAAATTTGATCGTCAAACTGCCACCTAGGCTGTCCCGGTACCAAGTGCACTTTTGAACACATAAATGTCCATGGGAAAACTGTAGTGGGCACAGAAGTCCAATAATGGAACGCAACTCCGGTTGAGACTCTGGGGACTCCAGCAAGGCCAGGTACTCTAGATTGACGTTCAGTGCAAAAGTACAAGTGATGGTCAGGATTGCTTCCTGAACTAAAGGTACTCAGATACCAACTTTTCATCCACTGGGGAAAACCCCAAGATTCAGGCAGTGGGCCAGGGAGACAAAAGTAAACCTACCCCTTCCTGCTGCCTCTGACTGAAGGCAACTCCAGAGTGGAATAGAGTCTGGTTGCAGAACCTGAGCTGTGCTTTGAGGTGAGCCTGACTACATTTAACTAGTACCTCTCAACTTCATGCATTAGAGAGATTGCTCTTCTCTCACCTCTCTGGTGGGGAAGGACACTGTCCCTCCTGTGGGTGGTAGTCCATGTCTCCATGGCCTAAACGGGCTAAGGCTCAGCCACCAGGTGCTCGCCCTTGAGCCTCTCTCTCAGTCTTGGCTCCAGGGTGGGGCCCCCTTGCTTTTGTAATCTTTATAGCAGTGTCCAGAATTGTTCTTAGTCTGGCCCTGCATCCAGGACCTATTTGCCTTGGGGAACCATGAGCAAACATAGCCCCTGGTATCAGTCAGGCACACAAGCCCCTCTGACATTATAAAATGGCAATACAACATGTACAATGATTAAAAAAATGACAAAAAAGACCTAAAGGTCAACTTTTAAGCCAGTAATTGGAAGTGTTTGCTCCATTGCTCTGAAGCTAGACATATAAAAACAAAGGAGGTAACGATTTAAATAATATGCAAGTATTCATTTTTCTTCAGCTCATAGATATTACACCACATAATAACTGCAGGCCACATGTACTTCCTGATGAAACTTTGAAGGAAACTGATGTCTAATAACTTCAAAACATTTGTCATCAAAAAGTCACGATTTGTATGCAGGCATCAAACTTCTAATAAGTTTTACTTCACAGCTGAGGAATTGAAATGAGAGGAATGGATGCACTTGGTGATGGCCTCTAATCTCCAGAATACTAATAAACAAAAAACAGAGCAATCTGAAGCCTGTGATCAGTTTGCAATCAGGCGGGACTATGAAGTGTGCAAGAACATCTGAAAGCCTCACTCAGAAAATCAGGGGATCAGTTTGCTCTCCGCACAACCAACTGGTACAATGTAACAGATGGTTCAACAGGGAGTTGGAATTGGGACTTACATATTGATTGATGCTGTAATGGATTAACTAGGCACGATCCCAGATGAGTCAAAACCCATATTTTTATTTCATATTTTTTTAAGAAGGGTACTATAGTGGATTCAAAAATCTTTGCCAGTCTTTTACTAAAAGTAACATAAAAAAGTTGTTGACTAGTGTGACAAGATTTCTAATAACACATGTTTACACTTCTTGTGCACACAAATTAGCAATCTGTACCATCTGACTACTTATTTAATTGTGTTTATTAAATAATTCCTACACACCATTCACAGAGCAGAACAAAACAGTCTGTTAGCCAAGCATCTACATGTGTGTGAGTATAAGTGTCTGTGATGTGAGGATGCTGTTGTTTCCCGTCTGGAGTCTTCATCCCACCTTGAAGTGGAGTTCTCAAGTTTCTTCAGTTCCCTGCTCTTCGGGTGCATTCGTCATCTAACTCTGTACCTTGCTGGATTTCGTTGTTTACTGTGTTTCGGGATTCCGTTTCCCCCTCACCGAAGCCATTCCTAGTGAAGTAGGACACTGTGAGGAGTTTCTTCTGCAATGTTCGCTAATTTTCGGCCATTCTGTACGTTCCTTCCCCAATGATGCCTTCTAAGCTCTCTGTTATGGTGAGTTTACTGAGGGGAAGAGTACTGGCATGGGCAAAGGCTTTTTAAAAATTTTGACCTTTTGCAGCCTGCCCATATGATGCATTTGTGGCAGAGCTGAAAAAGACATTCGCTCACCAAGTGTCTAAAGGGGTAGCAGGAACTTCCGGTGCCCTCGGCCTAACACCATCTTGAAAGTTGACAGCAGATTTGGACCCAGACTAGGTAAGCCCAGCTCAAGAAAGCCGATCAAAATAAAAGGTATGTCGATCATCATCGTCTTCCTGCACCCAATTACTCACCTGGACAAAAGGTGTGGTTGGCTGCAAAGGACATTCCCTTAAAGTCCGTGAAACTTGCACCTTGCTACATTGGACCTTATAAATTAGATACTGTGCTCAGTCATAGAGCAGTCAGGTTCAAACTGCCTCCCTCTCTGCACAACATTCCATGTTTCCCAGATTAGGCCTGTGCACTCAAGACTGTTGTTTTTCTGCATGAATATGAGAAATGAGAAGATGCAATGTTGAAAGTTTTGTTTTTGACTGGTCAAGAAATATTTTGACAGGTCATTTAAGGAATGGAAATGTTCCAGGATGACTACAGAGCAGATTCATGGATGTAGTGAAGGAGGACATGCAAAGAATTGGCATGACAGAGCAGGATCCTGGGGACAGAATGAAATGGGGGCAGTATGACAACCCCAAAGGGAGCACTTGAAAGAAGCTGCATAGCAAGAGAGGAATACTTATGATTTATTTTGCTTATCCATTAAATATATAAAAATAAAAACACTACTTTTAGGCACTGCAAAGCTCCATACTTACTGAAAATTACACTGAAAAGACAAATATGTCACTGGAAACTGACTGGGATGGACAAGACAGCGCTCACATCCAACAAAAATAAAGAATAAACAAAATAACAGCTCAATCTGAATGTGATGATTTTAATGATAAAACACTATATTATGATTAATACCAATGGGCTACTGACACAGATATCCCATAAGGTACACTTTATAAACCACTGATCTAAGGAGCTTTTTATTTGTTTGTTCTTTTTTTTCTAACAAAAGAATTGGATGAAGAGCAATCCTGTATTTCTCCATATTTTTTCTTTTTGATAAATGTTGAGACATTAAGAATTGTTAGGACTGTTATTTACGCTGGTGATTAATTATGCATGAACCTTTAAAATAAAGTCCTGTGGTACAGCAACAGCTTCTTTTGAGTCCTGGGGGTTTAATCATTGCCAAACCAATCAATATCCACTCAGCAGCTATCCAAACAGGTTTTACTGGTTTCCTTTGTAATCACCCCCATCATCCCCCACATCCCCACATAAAAAAACCTTTCAATGTGAAATGGAAATTGTGTAGTTCTATTGAATTTGCTCTTTAAAGAAAAGGAACAAGGAAATACTACCTTTCATACCGAACAGTGCTAAAAAATATATATATATATATATATATATATATATATATATATATATATATATATATATATATATATATATATATATATATATATATATATATATATATATCAGATCATACTGAGAGGTTTTGATTTACAGAAATGGAAGACTGTGAATATGAACAGGTCACAATCTGACCTACAAAATGTATTATTGACATTACCAGCTATCTTAAGGTCCAAATTTGGAACAGTAGTGTGGGCATGACCTGTATTTTTGAGAGTAATGGCTAAAAAGACACACAGTGTGAGTGCAGCACACACACGGCAGGTTAAAGCTGTGTTTGTCATTTAGAATGAAAAAAGAAACATATGACAACAATAACTTCAGTAAAGTGACAGATATGAATATTTGATGATTCTGAGGCAGTGTGTTATTTGCAGCTGTAGTGCCTTTTAGTTTTTTGTTTGTTCTTTTGTTTCTTTATTCTTTTGGATGAGCACTATTTTCTCTACTGGCCTTGCAAATTGAATTTCCCTCAGGATGATATCTGGCATTGCATCATGCGCTGAGGCCGACTCTGAAAGGAGGAACTGATATGCACACTCCACTGATTATTGATTTCTGTTCTGCTGAGTCTTTCCTCAATAGTCCAAGACTTTAGTGTTTTTGCACAGGGAGATTGTCTCCTTCGTTTAGCAGAAGGACAGTGAAATAATCTATAACTTTACACTGAAATGTCAATACTACATGTCACTGTGCCCAAACGTATGGATGTATTGTTAAAAGGTAGACATTTAGCACTCAAGTTTATTAGGCTCTAAATCCTTTATTGCTTTATCTGTATTTTTAATGATGCTGCAAATTTTTCGGTTAATCTCTAGCTTTAATTGCTTTGTCCAAGAACTGCCAACAGTAAGAAATTTCTCTAGGGTGAAAAATGTAATCTAATGGCTTACATGTTTGTGAGAAGAAACTGCTCCATATGACTCTTTCCCAGTGTCATTTCCTCTCAGAGTGTGACTGAGGCTGCTGATAACAGGTTCTCTAAAAGGGAACAGCAATCCATTCAGGAAGAAAAGTGTTGCTACAGAGGTAGACCGACAGTTTAATTTTTGCAGTATTGATTGTGTTGTCATGCACATGATAGTATACTTAATATTTACTCTCCTGCAAATATTTGCTAAAGTGCAGCCTGACTACATGAAAGAAGCCCAAGAGTACGCTAATGACAAAATGCTAACACTGACAGCAAATTACTCTGGCTGTGACTGAGCTTCTAGGTGCGCCTCGCTCAATTCATCTTTCCCTGTCTATCATTGTCTCGAACTGAAATTCATTAAAAATGGGGGTGGGGATGATGCAACACAAGGTGGGGGTGAGGATAGGGGACTGGGAACTGAGTGGGGGTTGGGTTCACAGGTGCAGCCAAATTGGGAGGTGCCATTGATAATGCCGTCCTCACATCAATTATGGCCCAGCTGAGTCATGGTGTCCATACATATTTCATGACTATCAGCGGATGCAAGTCAGGCTGCTTAAATCTCTCAACTTCCACCCTTCCATGCGTCTTTCCCCCACCAATCTCCTCCCCCAGGGCTCAGATAAAAGGAAGGCTTGACTTGTTAGCACCCTGCACCAGTTATTTCTGGACATGAAGGTGGGGTGCCACAGCAGGGGGGGCAGACCAGCTTCACCCTGTACTGCAGGAAGCTCCTACCTCTATTTGTCTTTGTCTGCCAGCCAGTCCCCTGTCTGCAGGGGGATGGAATATGTTAAGATCCGTCTATGAGAAGATCTACCTGTAATCGGCTCAGCCTTTTGTCTATTTTGCCATATATGTGAATACAGTTTTGATTTTTAAAATTCACCTGCCGTTTTTTGCTTTTACCCCATCTCACAGTGATAACTGTTGTTTCTATTTCTTTTCCTTTCTTCCTAATTATTTCCATGCTAATACAACTGAAACCCTCTCATCCACAGCACTGCTGTGGATGGAAGCCATTTTGGTTGAAGGGTGCAAGGACCCTGCAATTATGGTAGTGGGGGTTGGGGGAGTGGAGTGGGTGCTAGAGGCTGTTGGCTAGGAGCCGAATGGTAACGCTTTGTAGTCTGTTTTCAACCAACCATGTGCTGTTCCAGAGAGATTCTACCTACTGAGGTGAACAGTAGACACAGCAAAAAAATATGTCAAGGAAAATAAACTATTTTTAATCATATTTAATGCTCTAACCATGAGTATCTATTGTAAAAAAGCAACTGCTCTCTTCATGAAATTTTCACTGCAGCAGTTTAACAGACTGGGTTGCATTTCAGTCGTCAACCCTAATGGCCAGATGTTTCTCCGATTCTATAACAAAGCACAGATTAAATTGCATGTGGCAGTGCTGGACACACTGGAGTTGTCATTATTTTAGAAAAGAAAAGTGTTGATGATATTTAACGTGGCTTGAAGCATATACTTGCAACACCACTCATTATAGTTTGTAACAGATTTCAGTTGGTGCACACGCAAAAGGATCTCTTGCCTTTAAAATGCTAAGCTCAGAGTGTGTCCTGATCAAACAGATCAAAGACTCTTCTCAACCTGTAAGGAGACTTTTTAAAGCCCCATAAATCCTTTTTCTGGTCTTGATAAAGTTTAATGCAAGAAGATAAATAAATTCTTAAGCTTGAAATGTCACCCTGAGAGGCGAGAAAGGAGGCAGTGATGTTGGGACCAAGGATGATACTTTTTTCAGCCATGTTGAAAAGAAGAAGTGAACTTGACTTCTGTAGTTTTCTTTTTCTTTGATTTGAAAAAAGTGGTAGGGTTTAAAGTGAGTTTTTTGGGAGAATGAAGAGATTTGTTAACTGTCAACCACCCAGACAGAAGATTTGTTCTTTAAAATTGGTTAAAATAAGCAGTAATTTATAAGTCATTTGTCTAGTTATGAAATCGTTCTTTTATTTGTTTTATTTTATTGTTACAAGAAGTGATGGCATGAAAGATTGGTTTTGGTTTATACATCTCCTGCTGTCCCTAGAAGGAGCTTTTATTTTGAAGATCTACAGGAAGTTGTGCATTTACGGTAAGCTAACATATTGCACTTATGTTAATTTTCTTCATGATTTACAGATAATTACTTTTGATGATGCCATTTCATAAATATTATTTTACTATTATGTCTGTCATATCTAAGTCATTAGAGTATTTTGTCATTTTTCATGTTAAGTGGCTGAGAGGAAACTTGTAAGCTGTCACGCTCATATTTTAATTTGTCCAATAATTGTATAAATGTGTGTGTATTGCAATGATGTTAGTTAGGCTGAAGAAATTCTAACATCAGTTACAATTTAATGGGTTAGCTGAAGAATACCACACATTTTCAGGATGTTAAATAGTTGCAACAATGATTCTTTAATTGTTGAATTTATAATTCACTTGAATGTTGTACAAGAGAATGTAAAATAAACTGTAAGACTGTAAACCTGCTTGTAAATACAGGTCAGGTCTTTTATCAAGCTATGAGTACCGTGAAGAAATTCCAGTGATTCCACTAGATGGCGAGCCTTCCAGTGTGAACTCCATGATCCAGATCTGCTCAACCAGTCTGACCATGAGTGATTTATCTGGCTTCTGGTAGGATTCCATCAGTTGTCCCGACTGGTAACAGTGAACAGACAAAAAGAGTGCACTCCAAACTTTGACTACACAAGGCGTGAAACTACTGTAGACTGCAAACTCTATAGACTTGTAAATTTGCAGACTTTACTTTTTTATTTTTTGCAGCCCCTTCGTTGCCTGACCGACAGATTGTTCCCTCATCCCGTCTGTTCTCTCACTTAACTGACCATCGACTCTATACAAGTCTGAAAAAAGATAGACCCCTGATGGATAAGGTTGTAACCTAACCAAACTGACTCTTGGCTGGGGGTTTGAATGACCCTGCATTCACTTTTGAGTTTTGGTGTTATTTGCTGGTTTAGGCAACAAAACTACTATGTTAGGATTAAGAAAACTTGGTTTGGATTTAAATATATTTTTTCACAGTTTACAAATATTTAAAAACATAATTTTCTAGGTTTTCAGGTAGACAGACTTTACCCAATTAAAAGGCAATGACACTGGGCCTTTGTCCCTAGCACAACTGCACTAACATTTTGACTCTAGGTGGTCCATTGCTGGTAGTTGGTGTATTTTGATTAGCAGTTGCTTTGTAGTGTTACGAGGTGGTGACCCCTTCTTTTGTATTGGGTTGAGCTACAGTTGAGAGTTTTACTCAGACACTGAGGAAGACTTTCAACAGGCCTGGCAGGGTTGATGTAAAGTGCTGTAGAAAATAGTACTAGTTTGGAAGTCTCCATTACAATGTCTGACAAATTTATCAGCAAACAAGCTATCCAGGTTCTCCAACGAGTTAAACTGGGTGTGTTTCTAGTTTTATTTGTTTGTTTTTAATCAGTAGAGGGTTTGCAGTGTACAGAGCAGTATAATCCTTTTAATGTAAAATCTAACATTCACATTCAAGTTATTTTGGTTCTATGCTCCACTGTGTGTTCTAAAACAGCTGATTATTGCACTAGGAAATGCAATTCTTGAGCAAGCTTTAGTTGTGGACAAAAAAGGAAAAAGAGATTTTTACACCGGATACCCCTCCTGACACAACCCCAAAGGGATTTGTGTCTCCTCCTGGGGATCTTATACTTTTTTTAAGGGAATGTGAAAAACACTACTCTATGGAGCCTCTTATGAATATAAATACAAATGTTGAGTGCAGCTGTAACTGTACTTTCACCAGGGATGTTTGTTCAAGAGCACTCACATGCTGAAACACGTCATTTTGACTCCTGGGTCTGATGGCTTATTGGATTTGTATGCAGAGGTTGTCTGAAAAACTAATTCCAGTCCATTAGAATATAACAAATTTTCTAAATTACTTTTTGATAAGATAGGATACAAATACAGGCACATTATTAATGTTTTACATCCAGTCATAAAACAGGCTTCTGTGTTAAAACAGCAGAATATGACTTAATAGGGCTGTTTAAAATGTATTTACTGGTTCTGACGGAGGGAAAGTTCACAACATTATTAGCTCCTCGCTAAAGAAAGCTTCTTAAACAGAATGCTGTGTCCTCTGTAACCTCTGATTGCTGCTCCCCCATCTGTTAGAGCTCAGAGGACTCACCCTCCACACAATGTTTAGCTGTGTCTGATGCTTTGTTACTAACATTGTGGTGAAAAGCAACCCATCGCTAAGACATGAATCACTACAAAAAGCTGCCCACAGTGAAGCGTCTTCCAAATGTCAAAAATTCCTGAGATAGCTTTCTTTTGATTTGTCAATATAAAGTTGGACACAAGGCCACACACACACACATCAAATGTATCAAGAGCGAGACATGGAAATGGCGTTACATTGTGATATGTGTACTGGCATGTTTGAACTTCACTTGCTAGGGGGAAAAAAAATCCCTTTTATGCTACCCTGAAATCTGCTGAAAGAGAAATTTGTGGTTTTGGCCTGTAAAGGTTAGAAAAATTGATTGTATTACTTCTCTTGAAAAGTTGTCATATTTTGAACTGAAAATCAAACCTTCTCACCCAGAAATTCTGTTTATAGATTTCAAAATGTACTTTTGTGGCCACGTTGTTTCTGGATTTATTCATTTCTTTTCCAAGGCAACGTTTTTTTGGGGGGTGGGGGTTCCAAGCATAAAATTACATGACTGTGACACATAATCATAGATGATTAAGTTTAGGCAACAAAAGCACTTCTGCTAAAGAAAGGAAAAGATGGTAGTTTTGGGTAAATGTAAATAAACAGTGTGTCTAAAGTATGTGTAAATTTCTTCCTGTTAAAAGTCTCTTTTTAAACAATATTACAGTGTTATCAGAATGACAATTTTTGAAATACTCAGACAAGCCCACTAAGAAACAAGTTCAATTCAAAGTCACCTTAATCGACCGTTTTGTCATTCTGATGCTCAGTTTTAACTTCATCTTGACTATGTGTCTTGACTATGTCTAAAGACACTTGGCTACTGGCATGTAATTGGCTAATTAGCTATTTGTATCAAAAAGAAGTCTAGCAATTTGTTGTCAGGTTGGTACTATGAGTGTACTGTGTCACTCTGTTTTGTCATTCTATTCCACATTGTTCTAATCGGCTAAAGATGTAGGTGGTGGCTATGTTCATCTGTTACTGTCAGTCAGGCCTGTAACAATGTCCATAGTAGAGGAAATGTTGTCCATTTCTGGATCTGTGTACAAAAACCATCAAGATGGTTAAATATGTTTTTTTGTTATTTGACTTAAATTCTTTAAGTACTTTAATTCCACAAGAAAGGTAATATGTATTTTAACACATACTTTTACTGTATATAAACTGACTGGGAATGTTGTAGAGCAGGGGTGGGGAACTCCAGGGCTCAAGGGCCGGTGTCCTGCAGGTTTTAGATCTCACCCTGGGTCAACACACCTGAATCAAATGATTAGTTCATTGTCAGGCCTCTGGAGAACTTCAAGACATGTTGAGGAGGTAATTTAGCCATTTAAATCAGCTGTGCACGACACCCACCCCTGTTGTAGAGTATGGTAAAAGCCTTGTACCAAATTATGTTTTGTGAACAGAAGCAGTGTGTGGTGTTCAATCAAAAGTTTAAAATAAATCCCAATTGGACAGGTTTTCCAATTTGATCCTGGCACTGCATATTTACCCAAAACCAGAAGATGAAGTTGTACAGGAATTCAGGTTTATTATTACAGCTATACTGAAATCAAGAAGTTAATTGTTTTGTTTATTTGTTTAACCTACTAGTAAAAGAAACAGAAAAAAATATGTTTGGTAAAAGTTGCTGGGTGTAAACCTGCAACCACCAAAATAAAACATGAGTGAATACATTCTGTAAAACGTCTTTGAATGGAAAAGTGGAATTTCAGGAGTTTATCCAAAGCATTTTTCACCCACTTGGCAGATGTGATCCCATCAAGAGGCTGTGAGTTTCACATGTTGTTTATTTGTTTGTGTTAAGCTCTGCGTTCACAAATGTTGCTTTCCAAAGACATTACACACGACACAACTACTGTGATTTTTTACTTTATTTACATCTACAAATAGGCTTTGTGAAGACATATTTGATGATTTTATGTGTTCCGCATAGATAAACGTAAGATAAAATTGTTTACTGCAAGAATTCATATCTGATTTTTGCATTAAGATGACTTTTAATAGCTAAGCAATAAAATTACTAATTTACAGGATTAACAAGTTAAAACAGTGTAAAGAAATAAAATTAAAGGAGTCTATAGTTATGTTTACTGGTATAGTAACTCCTTTTGCCTTTAGTATTATGTTCCTAAGAGGAATTTAATCAGCATATTGCATATAAAGATAACTACTAAGTGGGCATATGTACAACTGTTACTTAGCACTTGTGTGTGTGTATGGGTGAGCAAAGAGTGAGGTTGATACATGTGGGCGATCTAGTTTTATGCTGGCAAGGCCAAGAAAAGGGTTCATGGGAAAAGGCTATGTTTATTCTGATTTGGACACAAAAAATAAACGTGCCAACAGATGTCACGTTGGGAATTCTCCATGGAGCACAGATGTAGTGTACAACAGATTGTGTACGCACATATGTTTCTTACACAGCTTCTGTCATAGCCGTTTGCTGTTAGGCTTCAGCTGAGTCCAGTAATAAATCCACCAAATTCCATTTAACTAATGAAATTATTCAGAAAGTAAATGAAGAAACACTTAACAGTATAAGGAGACTTTTAAATATTAGGGAACACAGTGCAGTTTGGATTGTTTGCAGTAAATGCTGTTACCACTGATCAATGAGGAGAAAGAAAATTATCATATAATTGTTCAAATGTCTTGTCTTTGCCCCATTATCATCTACCTCATATCTTTCAGAGCGTACTTCCTTAAGCACATAAGCTCACCAGGCAAATCTTTTTGCCAAAGGAAATAACTTAGCTCAGTGTGAGTAAAAACAGGAACCATTATGACTTTCAACATTATCCATAAAAATAACAGCTGGTGCTGCATTAGTAGCCATAACAGTCCTGTGTGTGTTTCCTGTAAAGGGTCAAAAGGTATGTTGGAATGAGCTCCCTAGAAGCTGGCATATAATTTATGGATATGAGAGCTGCAGTTTTTTCCGATCGTATCAACCGTTGGAGGTAGGTGTACCTTTTTGTTAACAGAGCT
Source organism: Diplotaxodon limnothrissa (assembly GCF_057381915.1). Lineage (NCBI taxonomy): Eukaryota > Metazoa > Chordata > Actinopteri > Cichliformes > Cichlidae > Diplotaxodon > Diplotaxodon limnothrissa. Next base: position 8,384,037 of record NC_140597.1, on the reverse strand, counting down.
TACTATCAAATGCCTAATGTCAGAAAAAATAATGAGTGCAAAAGTAATAAGACAAAGTTTGCATAATTCCAGAAAACTGTCAAAAGAAAATACAGTTTTGTGGTCATAATCCACCCAATACAGCTTCAAATGTTAGATGCTGCACAAATTGAAATGAACAGTTAGCACTCAATGCCAATTCAGAAACTGATACCGAGGAGGCTGCAGCAAGATGATGAGATTATACCAGGGCTGAGACTCAAAAAATAGAACGTCTTATGGAAAACATGACATAAATATGATAATTAGGTTTAGTACACACACTAGCTCAGGGGATGTCCCACTCTCCTCATCAGGGAGCACAGATGTCATGTATTGTCTAATGTAATGTTCTATTTATGCTGCAGTCACGCAGGGATGGTGTATTACACAGGTTTATTACCTCATTGGTTGGTGAATGCTGGCAGCCACAGTGAAATTAACTGCTAAGGCGCTGGTAATGGAGGCAACCACAGGTCGCTAGGTAAAATCAGTTACAAAGACTAAAAACCACCTTGTGATTCCTTTGGTCTCTTGGTAGATTGCTGCAGCTTTTTATAGTTTGCATGGAAGCTGGTGACTTGGCTGCAATAATTTCACAGGGACAGCCAGCAACCTCCAGCAATTACTTTCCAATGTGAACGCAGTGTTTTTTTTCTCACTCTTAACTAACTGAAGCCTGTCATTGAACTACCAAATAAACAAATTGGTACTCTGTTTTTGGCCAGACAAGTGGCAGCACTTCTGCTATAATTTTGTTCGTATTTAACAAAATAAAAATGCAGACGTAAGTGTATACATTAGTTTTTGACTGGTAGTGAAAATTGTTTTCTTTACAAATAACTCTCTCACTGAACTAACACAGCCAATCCATCAACATGTTTGCTCTCTCTGCTCATATTGCCTTCATATTAAATCATTTTTTGCTTTTTAAAAAGCTTATTTTAACATTGCACTCAACAGCAAACAAATCCTCCCTAACAAAAAAAGTAACTTCAAGAGTCAAATTGCGTCATATTTCTTCACGTCGGGCCACAAGTAGGGGTGACGTAGGCTGCAAGTGGCCCCTGGGCCGTGAGTTTGACACCATTGCTCTAAGGTAGCTCAGAATGAATTGCAAAAATATCCTCCAGTTCTGTTCACACAGGCAGAAATTATGGCCAAAGCTATTTGTTATTGCAGTAAGTGGGCACAGTCTTCTTCTTTATGTTAAGCAAAAAAGTAACGTACCATCTGCATTTAATGACTTAGGAAGATAGTAGATAACTGTAGATAAATTTTCAGTGTGTCATGCCTAAATATATTCAATTTCTTATGTCATTTCATAGCATTAAATTTCTAGCCTTGCATGGCATGGAAGGACTAAGGTTTAAGAATATGTATTCTGATCACTAAAATCCCTCACTCTTACAACTAATGACACGATAATGACAAGGTTTTCAGCAGGGTTATAAGGTCTCCAGGGTGGCAGAATATAGTGTTTCCATTAAGCTTGCTCTCTTGGCCTCTTTTCTTTTCCCCCCACTTTCAGTCTCTTAAGGGAGGCACTCCAGAAGTTCCCAAGTGGCTTATTTACTTTTCAGATGGTCCAGTATCCCCTCAGCAGCCCTCCACAGCCAACATTGGATTGGCTTGTGGCACTGCATTCAAGTCCTCTTACTGTGCTTAAGTAGAGCTGCTTTCTAAGACCTAAGATACATTCTCTTGAGCCGGAGGAAGATGGTGAGATGAAAGGAATTGTGAAATACACACACAAAAAAATAATTCCCTGAAGAAGAAGGCAGGTGGAAAAGTCAAAAGGGAAAAAGTTCAAATGGATGAAGAAAGAAACCTTTGCAAATAGTACAATGTTTGTTTATTAGGAGAAAACTTCCTTTTAAAGACTTGAAGGGCAGTAACAAGGTAACGTAACACTGTGTAATAATTTAGATTTATCCAATTGTTTTTGTGCCAAGACAAATGAGGATGAGTACATGTGTTTGTACTGTATCTTTTGGTCAGAACCCTTAGTGCAGCATGTAAATCATCTTTGGTTCTAGAGTCCTCTGTGGTTCTACCGTCAATACTGTGAATGGGAACCAAAGTGCCCTGACTGTAGATAAACAGGAGAATGCTATCCTGGAGTGGATCGCCAAAGTGCCACATCTGTCATTAGCTAAAAGAAGATGGTAGTACAGAAAACGGAGGGACAATGTGATTTTGTCACATGCATAGCCCTTTATCTGTTTCTTAATTAGTTTGTCTCCTATGGCTATGCTGAGCCACTGTACAGAACAGGTGGTGCATAAGTCCTCTTCTAAAGAACTACAAAGGATTTTGTCTCAGTAATAATTAATATTTTCTCCCACAAACCACATTTTACCAAAATATTCAAATCCTTAACTTCACTGCACCCACAAAACTTGCACCCAGCTGAGTGACAATCCCATATGGAAAAGAATTAGAAAAAACTTATAAAAGACTTGCCTCAGCTTTAGCTTGCTCCATATAGTGAATCATATAAGGCTTATATGATTGTTTTTAATCTGGATTCTTCAGCTGTCTTTTGTTAGTGTTCCTACCACCTTCTGTTTACACTAGAAATTTGCTTTGTTAAAATTTTTTTGAAGGAAAAAATGAACAAAAAAACAACAACACACATTTCTCCATTGCAGGTAATCAGAGGTGATCGTAACAATATAATGTGCTGTTTTGACCGAGTGACAACTTAATAGCCGTTTGTTCTTCCAAATAAAGCTACTAAATCAGCTCTGGTTCTGACAACATGATGCATGCACTTTCATACTGGTTCAATTAAGTATTGTACCTGTGGGGGAATATTGGCTGAGAGGGGGGGAAAAAATGAGACCATCAGAACAACGCTGTTTTGAATTGAACAACATTGATATTGGTGGACACTGATGACAATAACCTGTTTACTCTCAGGCTCAGTTGTGAAGATTTACTAACAGTGTAATGGAAAACGTAAGAAAAGCAAGTACATATAAAACCAAAGAAATAGTGACACACTTTAGACATAACATAATCATACTGGATACAAGTTTGTTTGAGTAGAAATATCTATAGATATCTATATATATCTATATATATGCCGAGTATAACCTGGAAGTCCCAAGGTCAAAATGGGAGATGCCCCCAAGGGTGGTGGAGAATGACCGAGCTAAGATCCTGTGGGACTTCCAGATACAGACGGACAAAATGGTGGTGGCTAACCAACCGGACATAGTGGTGGTAGACAAACAGAAGAAGACGGCCGTAGTGATCGATGTAGCGGTTCCGAATGACAGCAATATCAGGAAGAAGGAACACGAGAAGCTGGAGAAATACCAAGGGCTCAGAGAAGAGCTCGAGAGGATGTGGAGGGTGAAGGTGACGGTGGTCCCCGTGGTAATCGGAGCACTAGGTGCGGTGACTCCCAAGCTAGGCGAGTGGCTCCAGCAGATCCCGGGAATAACATCGGAGATCTCTGTCCAGAAGAGCGCAGTCCTGGGAACAGCTAAGATACTGCGCAGGACCCTCAAGCTCCCAGGCCTCTGGTAGAGGACCCGAGCTTGAAGGATAAACCGCCCGCAGGGGCGTGCTGGGTGTTTTGTCTATATCTATATATATACAGACGGCAATTGTGGTATTACCACAAACCATTAGGTCATCTTGTCACTTGACAGGCAAGCCATACTATGCATTTATTTCCCAGGAGTCACTGGATTGACATTCATACTAGACATCCACAAGGGGAAGCAGTCAATGATGTCACCACCTCATAAATGGCAGCCCAGCGGCAAGCAGTATGACGGCTGCAGGACAACAAAGGGATCAGTGGCATTTATACTTTTTTTCATTATACAGCTGCCATTACTTTAAATGACATTGATAAAAGCTATTGTGATTTTAAATATAATATAAACATATAATGTATATAATATAAATAACAAAAAAGTGATAAAAAGAGAAATATATCATGAATTAGAAACAGGATGTACAGCTGACTATAATTATAAATAAATAGCAGATTTTCAGAGCAAACTCCACTTTTCAAACATTTCAAGAATCTGGATGAATCTCTGTGCACGAGGGACAATATACTGCATCTATTACAGTCCAGGTGCTGAACAGCTGAGCAGCTAGAATCCCATGTCAGACTAGAATGAAACCCCATTCCTCTCCCAAAATTTCAACATGTGGTCCTACCATCACATTAAAAATGACCTTTTTTTCTCCCCTTAAAATGGTATATATATGGTTTAAACATGTGACATGTTTTTATGTGCTACTATAAAATATGGGCTCATGATATTTCTAAATCGTTGCATTCTTTTACTATTTACATTTTACATAGTCCCAACTTTGATGGAACTGGGCTATAAAACAAACAATCTGTGTGTGAGTTATTTTGCATCAATTGTTTAGCAATTACAACCTGAGGCTCAAACTTAAATAGACAATTGGCTGACAGTTTCATGGTCAGGGGAGGTCTGTTCCCTACAGAAGAGAGCCACCAGGAATAAAAGCAGGCACATTTTTTTTTCTTTTCCAGAATTCTGAAATTAAAGTCAGAATTCTGACTTTTTTGTCAGCCAGTTGTCTGTCTAATTTTGAGGCTTTTCTTTTCTGTGGCCCTAATCCTCTTCCCTAGTCCCCTCATTATTTCATTACAAATGAAATTATTCCTTGGACTCCCTAGCTGAGACTAGGAATTATCTCAAAATATCTTTTATTTGCTTAATATGTCATAAAATAAGGGAAATGAGGGGAAAAGCCTCAACTGACCACGAACCAGTAAATTCATTCATTGCTTTTAAGCCTCTCAACATGGGAAACCTTGTATAAACATGGCTGTAAATCCTAAACTGGTAATTCAGTACCTTTTGTTAAATTGAATTGTTAAAGCTGCACTTTAGTCAGTAGATGGTTTGATTTAAAATCTACTGTGGTAGTATGCAGAGGGAAAATCACACAAAAAATGTCATTGTCCAAATACTTGTGGGCCTGACTGTAAGTTCTCCTCTTGGGCAGTATTATGTCAAAGTTTTATAAAGGTTGATGATAGGTAGTCTTACACAATAGCATAATGTTCATTTAATGCACCAAAATCAATAAAAGCCTGACAGCTCAGCCTGATTCAATCCCAAATGTACTTTTCTCTTTCTTCCTGTGTTGCATTTTCATGGTTCAGACATCAATTGTGTCGAATCCCCAGAGACAGTTGTGCGTCTCTCCTTTTCTGAGCTGGCAGCAGTTTTTTGACTTAAAAAAGACAAAGGAGAAAAGAAAGAGTCCACTAAAGGTTTAAAAATTTTCCCTTTATACATTTTGACTTTAACAAGCACACCTCAGTAGAGGTTCCAAAGCCATATTAACCTCTGCTATTCACAGCCTTTTAAATCAGCCGTCGATTAGATATTAAATATTTATTCCTCAAAATAAAAATCGAAAGCCTTGCTTTCATCTGCTAAAATGTCAAACAAGAGCTGAAATGAGCAACAAAGGTTTGATTGAAATTAAATTTAAAGTAGATCTTTATGATCCCAAGTAGGTACATTGTACTTGGCTGATGCTCTGACATTTGAACTACTGCCAAACACATCAAACCTACTGAATGAAAAGATGTCAGTTGTTTTCCTGCCAGAGGTGGGACCAAGTCATTGTTTTGCAAGTCTCAAGTAAGTCTCAAGTCTTTATCCTCAAGTCTCAAGTCAAGTCTCAAGTAATGTCAGGCAAGTCAGAGTCGAGTCTCAAGTCACTGGTGTAAAAGTCCGAGTCAAGTCACAAGTCTGAAATTTTGAATTTCAAGTCCTTTCGAGTCTTTAAAAAAAACGAAAAAAAGCATGTTGCAGTTATGCTAAATGTAAATATTAGACCATGTAATTTTTAAATCTGTGTTTTTCTCAACACATGACAAAATAGTGAACTTAGAAAATATACACAAATTGTGAAATTGCACCTCTTTAGAATGCAGCTCAATTAAACCTAGCTCCAAGAATAATTTTCACCGACAGTTCTGAGATAAGCTGCATGTTATTCTTGGATGCGGTTGTAGGACCGGCTTTAAAATCGCATGACAAAAATATCATACACATTAAAAAAAAACTGTATCACCAACGTAGCCTGGAAAACATTTGCTAGTTAGATGAAGTCAGCTATCTCATCGTAGCATATTTATATGCATATTTATAAGCATACGGTTCTTGGAGTGAGTGCATACACTCATGAAGTTTAGTAACTTCCGGTCACTGCAACAAGCCCAGGTACAGTTTACCGCCGGATGGGTACAGGACCTTGAAACGCACCGTGTAGAACGAAAGACCATCGTACGTATCATAAGTTTACCAGTCTCACAAATCGTCGTCATAAATACACATTCCTTAACCGTTTATTAATAGGACCTTTGAGCTCAACGGTAATTAATTAGTAGTGGAAATAATTTCTGGTAGCATCACAGAAATGTAGCAGTGACAATAATACTGTATGCTGTAATCGTACTGGGCAATTAGTGATACAAAAAACCTGTTTTATCCTGTGAATAAAAGTATATGTTTTTGTCAATGTACCATAATAACAGAAGCGAAACGCAATATTGTGTCAGGACAATTCACTATTTATGCACAATAAACAAAGGAGCATAGCGCGACAATTTCTGTTCAGCGTCAGACTTGCTTGTAACCTATATCACCAATTATGTTATGAAAATGACGTATTAACTACAACAGCAGACTGACCTTTGTGGAAATGCTTGGAGCAGACTAACCTGTGAGCTGGAGTGTTCTGGGACGTTATATTTGATCTTTGAATGGCTGCAATCCAGGCCATCCGTCGCCTGTTTGTTACTTCGGAAACATGGCTGAACAATTTCTCTTAAACGTCGTAATCCGATAACAACCGATCTCTTTACCCGTCGGCTTCCCGTGGCTGTCATGCGACCGGCTATTGCAGTTAATAATACAACAGCTTCTTGACATTTTTGTGTTTCTTTTTATCGCTGTGTAACTGATTTTAATTGAAAGCCTGCGTGCGCTAGTACTTCTTGCCACGAGTTCCCAGAATCCTTTGCGGTTCTACCCGTGAATGACGTCACATTTTCAATCTCTATATAATATGCGTGTTAAATTTTATATTTGGGGTGAAATATCAAGTCTTTTCAAGTAAACCGGTTCAAGTCCAATTCAAGTCCCAAGTCATTGGTGTAAAAGTCCAAGTCAAGTCACAAGTCTTAGAACATTTTTTCAAGTCAAGTCTAAAGTCATAAAATTAATGACTCGAGTCTGACTCGAGTCCAAGTCATGTGACTCGAGTCCACACCTCTGTTTCCTGCTTTCACTAACCTGCAAAACATCGTCCTAATATGTAACTGGACCCTCTTTGAGAATCAAACCTTTAGACCAATTTTCACTTTGACCTAAATTTTGAAATGTCAAAATCTGTCCACAAAACGAAAAATAAGTGGCATTTTTCATCCTCCATGAACATGATTTTCTTTTTTGTAGTACTGCCCTGGCAAGAGTCTGGGAACAGCAAAGCTCTCTATCAATTTTTCACCCATAAAAGCAATTTTATTTTGAACCATGGCCCAAAGCTTCACCAGAAAAGGCAGATTGCCTGTGATCCAAAAATGCACTAAGCCATTTTACATTAAAAGCATTGAGAAAATATATTTCAAAAGGCCTGATTATTTTTAAAAAGTGCAGTACTGTGCAAAAGTTTTTAGTCACCCTTCAGTTCTTTGTATTTTGCAAGGAAAAAGAGAAGTAGATTTACTGAAACATCTCCAAATATACATAATATTATAGTATATAAGACAAAAACAGAGTTTTCGGTGAGCTTGAACCCACCTTTATTTTTCAACACAACTTGAACTCTCTTAGGTAGGTTTCTAGTAACTTCTTAAAGAATAGTTTTCTAGGCTTCTACAAGCACATTCAGATCTATGTTTTTGGATGTTGGCTGCCTTTTATTCCATTTTATGTCAGAATTGCTTAAATAATAATCTTGTAGTTATTTTTGTGTGTTTAAAATTACATACATTTTAACAAGATCTCAAATCATTCATTCTTGTACCGCTCTCCTGACCACCTTCATGGATTCTGGTAATGATTTGAACCAAAACAATTCAGATTTGGTGCATCAGTTGCCACTAATTTTCAGTAGAGTTCTTGTGTAATCTGACAGTCTTTTCTAACCATTTCTATTTCTTAGAATGTCTTGTTGACAGCCACCCTTCCACTGAGACCATTTCTGATGGGTTTGGTGAACAGCAGATGGACCCACATAGAACCCTCATGTTCTGTGTCATATGTCTGCTGGATTTTTTCTTATTTCTGAATGACATGACTTTAAGACACTGTTCATTTGTTGTAGATAATTGTTGACACGGGTCTCCACTTGCCCAGTTTCCTTGTTTGTTTAAGGACACACTGCACAGCATCCTGCAAACAGCAAATTATGTGTTTTTGCAACAGGCTGCCAGTAAAAAGTGCCTAAAGATACAATTTAAAATTCTTTGGTAAGCCTTTTAATCCATCCCAGAACAGAAGTCCTATTTTTATGTTTGAATAATGCATATGTCACTTTTAACTAAAAAAGATCAGATATAAAGACTGGAATGAAAAAGAACCTACCTCCAAAAAGCCTGTAAAGAGCATTTTACAAAAAACTACAAGAACGTCTGGCTCATTGAAAGCATAATGCAAATAAATTATGGGTGACTCAAGACTTTTGTGCAATACTGCATGGCAAGAAAGGGTAAAACAGCTTAAACAAGAAAGAAAGAAAGAAACCCTCTAATTTATGTCCATTTACACTGTAGTTTATGAGGTAAAGATTTCCATATTAACACTGTGGCTAGAGAGGGAGCAGCATTAGCAACAGTGCAGTGAAAGTGGAATGCTTGTGCAACATATTTGGCCCCGCCACAATACAGCAGGGAAGTGATTATCACAGTTCAAGGTTGTGTTGAAATAGCACAGATGGATTGAATTTCATATTTCTAGAGAGTGATGTGATGTCTGATGACACCGGGGAGGAGAAAAGGAGGTGGTGGGACATGGAAGACAAGTGAACTGAGGCAAGTGTGTCGGAGGTGATACACCCAAATGGGGAGTGTAAAGACGGGGTAATTGCAGGATAGGATGTGAGAAAAAATGTAATTTAATTAAATACATTTTGTAAAATTTCCATCTGACATTATTACATAAGAACAATTAAAAATGTTACATTTAATGCAATCTAGTCAAATAAAGTAGACGATTTAAATGAATCTGATCAAATGAAATTCACTTGATTGGTATACATTCAATTTATACCAAGCGTCCTTGGTGATTAATTATTTCACTTGCACTCTACTCAAAATTATTGCTTCATGCTTCTTGAAGGTAAAGAATCCTTTTTTGAGTGCATAAGAAATAGATTAAAGTTATATGAGAATCTCTTCTTTTCATTATTAATTTTATACATCCCACTAAAACTCTGCCAGGACTCAAGCATAGGGACTGATTTCTGTCATAATTTACATTAGCATTTTGATGATACTATAACATAAAAGATGAATTAAGGTTTTTCTGAAAGAAAACACAACTCCAACTCTATTCTTTTAAGGACCACTGAAGTACATATAGTACATCTTACTAAATCTCTTAACTTGCCCTTTTTTTTCGCTTTTTTAATGACATTACTTTGTTTTTTATACAAGAATTTGTAGTTTAAAAAAAAAAAAAGAACATGTAGCCGCTGGTTTGCAGTTTTTCACAGGCATGGATATGTGTTCAGTGTGTTTGGTGACACTTGTGCCCCTGAAATCTATTAAAACCCAATACGTGGGTTTTCAATTTTTATTTCTGAGAAACAAGCTAGATACTTTTTCCTTCTTTTCACCTGAAAGGGATGGTATGTTGTGTCTTTGCCTTGCTGCTTTAATCATTTCGACTTGGGTTCTTACTCTTCATTCGCCCTGTCCTTGTGATGTGATGAAAAGCCCAAGGGAGGGAAGCAGACATAGTCTAGTGAACCTCGCTTTGATCAAACTCCCAGCTCAAAAGCTTGATACACTCATTAAATGGCCAATGATTTCTTGTTTAGACCAGCATTTAGCCAATGGCGTTTCCAGATGTTTTCTGGGTGTGACACAGAGCGAGTAAGGCAATGTGACCCCGGGGGAACCTGTAAATCCAAGCGAACGATGATTACATGAATTGCAGAATGTGAATTGACCGTGTAGGCTGTCGCCTTCCTTACACAAAGTTCCACTCATGTAGAAATTATCAAAGCTGAATTTTCCTGTGGCCGTGTATTTATATGGTGAATCGTAGCTTTGTTGATGAAGGTTTATCATGTGGAAAGATCACAATATCACATCTGTGTGAACTGACCAGGAGCTTTTCACTAAAACTGACTTAACAAGGAAAGAGAAACATTTCCAAGACTTTTGAAGTGGTGCAGGAGGGCAAGGAGACAACGATGATATAAAAAATCCTATTAAGTTGAATGTGATAAGATATTGAGAAAGTGACAAAGTCTGGAAGAAGAAGTAAAATATTCAAAGGGGGATTTGAAAGGCCTTTGATGATACAGTCTACACAAGCCAAACAGTAATTATCTTGGATAGGACATATGAATATACTGTATCTCTGTTTTAAATGGAAGTGATGAAAGAGATACGAGACACTATGAATGTGCCTGAGTAAAACAAATTGATGACATGCTGAAACAATGACAGTGTCATCGGGGGATAACCCAGTGTTTTTACTGTGGAGAAAGCCTGATGTGAATCTTTCATTGCAAACTTGGAAAACTGTGCCAGCAAGAGAAGTATAACCATCACTATTGGATTCACGCTGTTAATTTTAATGTGAGACAATGCTATTGTTGAACTTGGGGTGGGGAAGATGGACATGACCAAAGTTGCCTCCTGATGCCTCAACCTTAGCTTTATGGTTCTTGACATGTTGGTTTCTGGAGCCAGAACTGACCTTAGTTAGATGATATGGTGGAGTATTATTGCACAAGAACATTTACTGATCAGTGCTAAATAAGGCCTTAGTCACAGAGCTAGAAACTAGTCAGCAAACACCTGGTACCCAGTACTTGGGGGAAAAAAGTGTATTCCCTGACTAGTTGCGATTTGTTACTGGAGATTGCTGGCAGTCACTGTACTCAGGCCTAGAGACTGGTCAGTGACTGGTGTGATGAACTATTATAAAAGAGAAAATTTCCAAATGCACAGTTCTTTTAATGTGGGAAATCACCTATAGAAACCAAAACTGTTTGTTTGTTTTTTGCAGTCACTCTATTCACTCTTGCACTATAACTCTTTCGAAGCTTGGTTGCTGAAGGTGACCATTCAAGGATTTGCAATTTTTCTGTTGGTTTCATTTTCCAGTTTCAGAGGCTGACACTTAGCTTCTGGTCAAGACAAGGCACGAAACTGCACTTCAAATGTATTCCGGTTGTTTTCACAAGTGATGACGGCACATGAGACATGTGGGCTTATGCAAGACAATGTAACGGACAAGGGAGCAAAGCCTGAAGTTAAAGTTCTAGACTAACTGGTCTTTCTGTCTTGCACCCCATGGTCATGAACTGTGCCATTATGAAAATGATGAGATATTGCATATTTTAAAAAAAAATAGGGATTAAAATATTAGCAAATATTGCATCCTATTTGTCCTGGTGGTTGTTATTTAGGTAAGCCTCCATCACAGGGTAATATTGACCACAGAAAAAAACTACTGATCAGGATGCCTCCTGGCATTTCTGTCATGCCCTACAGTGAGAAGACTCACTGCAGCATATCCAAAATACACTACAGGGATTTCTGATCCGATCTGGCTTAGGGACAAATAGGATCCCTCAACAAGATCTGGAAAATGTCGTTACAGACCAGAGCTTTCTTTCCTAGCCACCTGGAAAAATTAACCATTAATATGAGTGTAGTCAGTGTCCTAGAGCAAGCATTAAGAAAATTCTAAGCTAATATTACTATATGGCGTATTTTTAGTCAATTTTTTGGAAAGCCTAATATAAAAAGTGTTATATAGAAGGTCCCATTAGCACATGTGTAATCTCCCAGCCTCCTCATTCATCACTGTGGCATTTGGACTGAACCCATCTGAGTGACGGTTGCTCATTATCCCAGTATGCAACATGCCATTTAAAGATAAGAGACAATTATGCAGCATGAACAACAGGTTATTGACAATCTTCCTACCAGTTGACTGCTGTTTTTGTCTAATCACTGCTCCTTTTGACCTGCTATTAATATCTCATCACCTGCTAAATGATATGTTTACATTAATTAACGGCATTATTAATACCAGGAAAGTACCACAGCAGGTGGATTTGTTGTCAGCTTCGGTGTTATCTTAGTGTTGTCTCCTTCTCATGACAGGCCCAGATGGCGAGGTCTGTTAAAGACAGCATTGCTTTTCACTATTTATCTCACCCTCACTAAGCCTGGGGAGTGCTGCTGTCTCTCTCAAACCCTCACAGCACAAAGTCTTCACTTCACACCTTTTGTGAGACAAGCCACCCTCAGCGCCTTTGGCTAAAGGAACTGTTCATTTCAGAGGAGTGAGACTGCATGGCGAGAGAGCTCACAACCTGGTTGACACATTTCTCTGCGGGTGTAATTGTATTTCCCGTTTCCCCTTTGTTTCATTTCGGAATAACGCCAAACCTCTTCCAATTAAACTGAAAGCGCTTTCGCCCTCTCTCCTCTCTTTCTAGTTTTCCACTCACCCTTTACCTCGTCTGTTGGCTCAAGCTGGTCAGTAGTGCGTGGACAAGAGGGATCCAGACAAATTCCGTTACAGCTCCGTGGATTCAAAAGCCGCCTGTACTCAGAATTTTTTCCAAGGCGTTGTTGTGTGTTAATAAAGTATTTGTCTCCAAATTCTGCTCTATAATACCCACAAATCCCAACACACATAAAAGAAAAGCATATTTTGTGGTTTGTCTTTTTTCAAAACATTTCCCAGATACTTGTGATTGCAGCCTCTACACGGCCCCTACCTGAATCAGATTCAGTGTATAGGATGCACAATTAATTGTTATTCTGTTGATTTTCTGATAGCAATATGTTCCTTCAGGGTTTGGGAGCTGAGTGAGCAAACATTAGATTAAATTTTAATGAGTTTCTCAAGATTTAATATTTGAATGGAATGAATGCATTGTCCATATGGGCAGTCTTCCATAGATTTTAGCTCTACACAGCTTTCCAGTACTTAAATACATGTGTGCAGCAAATGGTCAGAGAAGGATCATCTTCCTTTGGAAAATATAATTGATTATATTGAAATATCAGTAATTAAGTCTGCTACATACTTGCAGCATATAACAATGCAACCATTAATCAACATCATCCCAAATAACTATTATGCTTCATATATCTGTTACAACAGTTATTTACAGATTGGCAAGAAGTTTAATTGGCTACTTCTACTTGAAGTGGCTATATTTACATCATATTGCATATTACAACTCTCAATTTTCAGATATACTCTGAGGAATTGTATAAAGCAACAGTCTCTCTCACTTGGTATGTTAACGTTCAGAAAAGTCATACAAACTCATAAAAAGCACAGCAATGCCACCATCACTAGTGGCTTTGTAAGGAAAAAACATAACAGTTACACTATTACACTACAACACCATGGTTGTTATTTTTAGAGAGCTCCCTGAAAGGTCTCTCCTGACCACTTGCATGAGCACTCTGATTTCACCACAGACCTCAAACTTGAGCACTAAGCACAAACATCACTTTCTGTGTCAAACTGACCCAGCTTTCTCTTCGAGGATCATCTCTGCTGATGAGAGCTGGATCTCAGGCTTTATCTTCAAGCGAGAGCTTTTAGAGTCGCAAAGGTTTATACAGGAGGAGAATGCCTGCTGTTTTTTAAACTTTCAAGGGCTTTTGTGCTTTGAATTCATCCCAAATGTGAGACTATCAATGCGGAGTTCTACTCTAATGTCTTGAAGTGTCTGAGGGAGAATGCTCAGTAAAACAACTCAAACTTTGGTACTCGCCAGTCTTTGTGTGCAGACGCCCAAGACTCAAAATCCAGGAATTTTTGGCACATCAAAACAGTCTTCAATCATCACTTGCCCCACTTGCCTAAACTGGCTCCTTGTGATGTCTTCCATTTTCCTAAAAACTGAAGTTAAATGTAACAGTCAGTATTTTGGCACACTGAAAGAGATCTAGCATGCACTGCAAACATGCAAGTGTTCAGGTCAGACTGAGACCAACAGCTGTGCTGCAGGCAGTGAACATCACATTTCCGAAGTTAACAATGAAAAAAATGTAGGCTTAAGTCTTTTTTCCCCTCAGTGTAACTCCTAGTCTACAGAGATCTTTTGTCTTAGCATGATGCATCCATGTTCAGAATGTATAGTAAGTCCTTCCATTAATTCCTTCCAAGCAATAATATAAAATGCATTTATTTTTATTTGCAAAATGAAATCTTTATATAAAACTGTTACTGATACAATTGTGAGACAATTACAGTGTAAATATCCTGAAAAGTACTTGACAAATTTGGCTCTGAGATAGCGGCCCTGTGCCAGACCTTCAACTTTTTTCAGTGTTGCGTGCCATGAGGGGAGGTGATTCTGCATAGATCAACTGAGCACATAGGCATGCTGGACCAAGCTGCTTCTAATTAGTGAGCACAAAGACACCCGCCACCAGGGCACATCTATTCCAAGGAAGGTTTGGCAAGTGGAAGTCATGTTGAAAAGCATTGCATTACTAACAGTGTGCAGCTCTGGATAAGAACGGCCTGGAAATTACTGAGCAGAAGAGAATAAAGCATGAGGTTGCATTGCTGTCAAATGTTCTGCTGTGTTTATTCATGTATCAGCTGTGTGTTTATGTATATGAAAAATATATATGGGGGTGGTGACCACGATGCATCACTCTAAATTTTCTCAAGGCCACAATATGCTTCTACTACATTAGTACCTTAAAACAAGGTACATTAAATGCTTTTTATGCTACAGAGACATGGGTGCTGGCAGGACCTGGATTCAAGACAATAAGAATAAATCAATAATACAACTCCATGGGGGCAGGCAGGCTGCCACACATCTGCCATTAATGATTGACACATTATTGGAGATTAAGTATTGGAAATTCAGGAGCGGGACCACACCTCCGAACTCGCTCCTTCCTGTCGTCATCTATATAGGTTCCCCCAGTTCTACAAGCTGTACATTCTCGTTTATGTGCCCCATCCTCTCTCCCCTTTTCAGTTCTTTAACTTCTTCCCTTCTATTTAGTACACGGTACAAACAACAGATAAAGGGGATGATAACATATTACATCATCATAATTCAAGCCAAGATGGTACTGTTGCAGAAACACTTTAAACAAATAGATAAATGGCCATTATATGCTCCTACTCCTACATGAGTTATTGTGCATTCCGTAATCAAAGTAGAAGTAAAAGAGGAAGAAGTAGAACGAGAATAGTGCACTCTCAGTTACTAACATTATTACACAGTCATCCACTGGCAGGGATTTATGATGGATTTAGGGGATCCATGTTTAACTATAATTTATTCACAAGTTGTGGATATTGAATAGGAAATTGGTTTGTCTTAAATGAATCAGAACTGCAGTTACAGAACTGTACAAGGATGGCGTTCACACTGACTTTGTCAAGATGCCTTTAAAAAAAAAAACCTTTCACATCATTTTTCACTGCATAGGAAAGCCTCAATTCATACTTATTAGCCGAAACCAGTGACTAAGTCTATAAAGTTATCAGGAAAGTGTGTACTGAGGTCGGTGCTTGGGACGATTTATTCCATGGACTTCTAGAGCTCTGGAAGTGTTAAAACCACTGGTCTCGTTCTCTGGTAGCCATGCATGTTTAAGCCCACTGTGTTATCTTCACTTATAGACACGAAAGCTGGGTGTATTTGTAAAGTGACCATGGTTCAGGTAGTATGTTGACCAAGACATTGAAAACAACATCGCAGTCAGCTGAAATGATTAAGGCTAAATTGTTTTCAGACGTAAACAAATAGCTCAAGAATGGAAAATTTCCTAACTCACAACACACACAAAAAAACAGCAGTTTGCTTCACTTCAAAAGATCACAACCAAGTAAAAGTAAGAAATGATTCATAATTTTCACAATACTGTTTATTTACATCCAGTCCCTAGTTTTCTTTTTTATTTAACATATTGAGAGCCGTTTACATTGAGTGTTACTAACAGGCCTAACCAATGTTTCCTTGCAGTAAAACAGCATTCTATTTTTTTTCCATCTGGGAAGTCTTTGTGAGGTAGGTTACCACCCTGTTGGAACTACAAAAGAAAAAATATATATACTCATCATAATTGGAAGTAACTGCTACAATGTCATGCCCTTGAGAGACAGCAATGATTACTGCATGTGGCCCCCACATCATTGACAGGCGTTTGCTGACAATAGCAGGAACAAAGACCTTGCAGATGGCCAGAGTGGTCTTTTACTCTCCTTTTCCATTACCACATGGCAGCAGTCCAATCCCACAAGGCAGCATAAGGCCATCCAAAAAGGCAAGATTCTGTTTACAACGCAGGGATATGCAGCACAGGAGGATGTCTACAGTAGTTGTGGGAAGCAATTATAACCGATAGCTTGTGTGTGATTACATCTTGATGTTTTGTCAAAGTGCAGAAAACTGTGGGAGTGTATCATGGTGCTCCATTTGGTGCAATCACACAAGGAGCCAGACCTTCCACACAACAAAGCGATGCCTTTCAACAGAAAAAAGTAGCAAGGTCCCACAAAGACTGACACTCAGGCACTAAACTGGATTATGGATAATATGCTGTATTAGATGTGGTACATTTCTGAGTTGCAGTCATGTCACTGGGGTTTCACAGTATGCAGTGTGAGCCAGTATATTATAAATATTGACAGAGGCCACAAAGAGTGAAATAATCCTACTGACAGGGTGGCCTGGTTTGAGAGAGTACACATCTCAGAGGATTTAAAGATGCTGAACTCTTCTTGACTGTTAATGTACCAAATGACTTTTGAAAATTTAAGATGCTTCTGCCGGAAGAAATACAACTTTTCAATTTTTAAGTTAAACCTCAGGCAGTCTGCCCCACTCTCTTAATTGACTATCCAAGAGGCCCTTTATCCTGAACACACGAGTCCAGTTCACAAAATATTCATTGTATTACAAAGTGATATAAAACATTCATAAACAGTCCCCAACTGAACTTGGTGTCTTTGCCTGGAAAGGCTGCTGAGCAGTAGTTTATAATGCATACAGATGGATTTAGGTTCTTCTGTCTTTGAACTCTCCCAGCAAATCTCCCTGAGCATACTAATACAGCTCATTAACATATTTGGTTATGGGGCGCGCATAAAACATGGCAAGACAGCGATAGCTGTCAGTGCTCCCAGTGTCTAGGAGATTTAGTATGTCACTGGTATATGAGCAGGTATTACCTCCCAGTGAAAAGGGTTTCTGTTTCTGCCACTTTGTGACCGGAGGTTAAACAAAAACAACTAACCACAATGAGATAACGACCTCCTTATACTATCATCATTTATCAAAACAAACCCTGGAACCAAGGTATGAACTCTTCTGCTACATTCACACTTATGAAGCAGTCTTTGGAGACTTCAGCATGACCAGAATTATCGTGACCATATGCACTTAATTTGTTTTCACTCCCTTTAAAATGGTTGCTTTGAAGACTGAATGAGTGTGCAACTCAACTCGATTTCAGTTGTTTTCTGTTACAATTGAGTACCACTTTATGTGCATGTTATAACAATGCAGCCAAAAGTCCCGTGACATCATCTGTTTGCGCCACAAACCCAACTAAACAATGAAGAACATCGAGGCAATGGTATACCTGCTGCTCAGTGTAAGGCTTTTTGTCAGACGGGGACCTTGGTGTTGTTTTTTGTGTAGCCATTTCCCTCGTTGTTGGGTTTCAAAAGCGGCAGTTTGCATGGCAGGAGATGATCTCATTGCTCTCATGACGCCACTGACTAGCCAATCGGTGGCATGTAGTCTTTTGACATCAGATTTTCAGATCACCCCAGATTGCTTGGAACCCCAGCCAGTGGTAGTACCTGTTGAATCTCAACAGATTCTGACTTTTTTTTCTCAGAATTCTGACTTCAATCTCAGAATTCTGACTTTTCTCACAATCCTTTTCTCAGAACTCTGAATTTGTTTTCTTCTGAATTCTGATTTTTTATCTCAGAATTCTTTTTCTCAGAATTCTGACTTTTTTCTCAGAATTCTGACTCTTTTCTCAGAATTCTTACTTTAATCTTAGGATTCTGACTTTTCTCAGAATCTTTTTCTCAGAATTCTGACTTTTTTCTCAGAATTCTGACTCTTTTCTCAGAATTCTTACTTTAATCTTAGGATTCTGACTTCTCAGAATCTTTTTCTCAGAATTCTGACTTTTTTCTCAGAATTCTGACTCTTTTCTCAGAATTCTGACTCTTTTCTCAGAATTCTTACTTTAATCTTAGGATTCTGACTTTTCTCAGAATCTTTTTCTCAGAATTCTGACTTTTTTCTCCGAATTCTGACTCTTTTCTCAGAATTCTTACTTTAATCTTAGGATTCTGACTTCTCAGAATCTTTTTCTAAGAATTCTGACTTTTTTCTCAGAATTCTGACTCTTTTCTCAGAATTCTTACTTTAATCTTAGGATTCTGACTTTTCTCAGAATCTTTTTCTCCGAATTCTGACAGGGTTCTTTTTTTTTCAGAATTCTTTTTTCTCCGAATTCTGACTTTTTTCTCAGAGTTCTAGAAAAGAAAAAAAAGACGTGCCCACTTTTCTTTTTTTTTTGGCCCTAATCCTCTTTCGTACAAAAGCCTTTTAATTGCACATTCATGTATTTTGTTCACATAAGTAAAGAGTGATTGAATAGTCACAACGTGTCACTCATATAGGACTGACCATCAAAGTCATGATACATAAGTGAAATAAATGATCTATTGCGAAATAATTGACTATTTTTGTGTAGAAGCTCACAAAATTAATAATAATTGATATAATCTAAACAACAACCAATCTTGAGTTTGTCATTACACCCACGTCTGTTACATGGTTGGAAAGCAAAACATAATATCTGAATTCTAGCTACTGAAAGGACTGCAGTAGTGTACAGGGTTTCCAAGACACTGCAGTAGAACAAGCCTGAGCTTCGCTGATAAAGCAAACTGTCAGAAGGTACAGCACTCTGTTAAATACAGGCTGCAGTACCTTGTGTAGCCCCAGATAGGCCAAGACAAGCCCTCTACTCCTGTCTGAGGGCCTAGCTAACTCGGGCCAACATGGCACTACAGCAGCCAGAGAGCCTTAACTTCAGCTGCTGACACAAGCTGGAGAGCTGCCATTATGCCTCAGGGGGGAGAAATCCTCCCTCCCCCACTGATGGAGAGCTCCCTCAGAGAGGATGGAGGGGACATTAGCAAGTGTCAAGATGGAGAGCTGATCCAGGCACAGTGGCAAATGGAGTGAGAGGAAAGTGATTCAGGCAGACATGTGATGATGTGCCTGGCAAAATGTCTCTTTCTTTGAAATTGATATAAAGACCTCTGTCAAAGTTGCTAGTGTCACTTTCTTTGGTCAAAGATCAGTCTGGCTAAATGTGGTAGATATGAATGCCTCTAATGTCATATCCAATCTATGCCAGGGGAGTTCTCTGATTTGTTCTAAACCAATAAACATCAATAACAGAAACTGGTATAAACGCAAGCTGGGTTTATTTGATGCTAAGTGCATTAATTCTGTATTCTGGGCTGAACACCAGTCAAACCATTACAGCTGAATAAGTCGGTTTAGATATTACTCTGTACCTCCTCCTCAGAAATATACCAGTACCAAGTGCACAGTCAAGGCTTTGTCATCCTTCTCGGATGTGCATTAACATAATTAAAATAACTGAAGTAGTGAGCTCACCAGACCCATTATTTCCTGAGTCAGGGAGCTGCCTTCAATCTCAACAATGGAATTCTCTTGAATATGGAAATAAATCTATTTCTTGTCTAATTAATAACCGCAAATATGAGCATGTTTCATAGGCTATGTCTAATATTCATCAGGTAGATGATAGAAATATCTGCATTTAGACTTACTGATCATTATGCTTTCAATAGTGAGAGTAAATTAGTTGATACAAAAGTATCTTTATCAGCTAGATTATGTTGGAATATTTTTCACTACAGCCAGCACCAAATGGCTGTAGTGTAAATGAACATTTTCCCTTGAATATTCCCTGACTTTCACACAAGAAAGTCAGGGAATGTTAGTAGTTTAGAGTAACCATGGTTCGGCTCAACCAGTCTGCAACATTTTCTAGTGATAAATGCAAACACCCCAACATTACATCCATGAGTTATTACTACACGTCCTATCCCAAGAAGATGACCATTATCCTGCTGCAACAGCCTCCACTTTGTTTATCAGAGAGGTTCAGCACCAATGTTGGATAATAAGGTCTGTTTCCCAGGCAGCCTTTCAGTTCATCCCCAAAGGTCAAGCCTCTCTGATCAGCAGAGAAAAAAAAAGATTTCAGCGCAAACCTCACAGTGTTAATGTTAATGTTTTTTTCTTTATTTTCACGACTGTTTACATTGTCGATTCTCACTGAAGGCATCAAAACTATGAATGAACACCTATGGAATTGTGTAGTAAACAAAAAAGTGCGAAATAACTCAAAACATGTTTTATATTTTAGATCCTCTCCTTTGATTACTGCTTTGCACACTCTTGGCATTCTCTCCATGAGCTTCATGAGGTCCTCCAGACCTACTGAAATACCTGTTGATTTCAGAAGGGTGAAACAAGCCTTTTCATAAATCATAGGAGAAAATTTGTGCCATGTAAACAACTCGGCTCTATCCAAAAATGAAAAACGTATTAGGAATTCACTTCCACACTTCTTTTATTTTTTTATGTACACAGATTTGTACATTTTACCTTTTACTAAAGAAAATGATATTTGCCAGTGAAGGTGTTCAATTTGTGTAGTGATAATTGAAAAAGAATCTGAAAAACACACACCACTTTACACTGCTGTTATCTTTGCAGTAATAAAATAGTCGCTTACTTGGCATTCGAAGAGCAGATATTGTATGATTTGTATTTTAACACTGCTCATTTCAGCACCTTTCATTAAACTGAGTTGTCTTCATATTGCTGAGTTGTGATCATCTTACATCAAACACTTGTACAGCAGCAAGCTTTATTCACAATTCCACTGCCCTTGAAAATTCTATTATAGAAATCCATTTGGTGGACTGAAATGACTTATTCCCCGAAGCCTTTGAACCTCTGCAGAGCTGGTCAGCCTGCAGACGTGTGGCAGGTTCCCACTCAGACATAATGACAAGCGCGTGGTGCAAAGTGACAGGTCGACACCTCGCCTCCCTGTAGAGAGGTCACACGGAAGGTGGTGACACTTATCATCTCTTCAGATGTTGTCAAATGCCCGCCGTGGAAAGACATGCAATCAATACAGCTTGACAGATGATGGAAGTGTAAGGAGTGGGCTGAAAGACATGGTGGCTCTATGATAACCCGGGCTGAGGCCATTTTTTTAAGAAAGTGTGATGTCTTGTATCATTAACTCTCGGCACATCCGTTCAGTATAAAAATATAGCTTCAAATTACACATTTTCCATTCAAGTCTTTCCTTTGGGGTTTTTCTTTATTAGAGGGGGCAGCAATATCAACCAAAGACCTTCAGGACTGGAGTTGGAAGACATCACTACAGTGATCCTGAATCTGTGCACCTCCCCATGTGCAGCTGTCCAGATGCTGGCCTGTAAACAGCCACGAAGACTGAAGATTAATGTATGGTCTGACACACAGAAATTAATCAGGGGCAGCAGCACAGTGATCACAATATCTGTTTCCAATCATAAAGTGTTTTCCTGCCATAACTGAAGATGGAAAGTATTTGGTGACCTCACTCCAGTCGGCAGGGAAAGAACGTAACACTGAGCTTAATTTTTGTTTGTCTTTCCTTTTTATCCCCATTTCACCTGTTTTATTTCTGTGATTTATAGCTTACTTTAGGTTTAATTTTGTTTTATTATTTTTTGACTGCACTCTGTGTTAAAAGATCAAAAGACAGTGAGATTATTACTATACTGCAAGATAACCTATCAATGAAACCTGGGCCCTGAAGCTGGTTTTCTCTGATTGCCAAGTTATAATCCAGCTCTAAGGAAACAACAGTTTCCTGCACTGGAGAGACCACTTGTTGTCATTTTGACATTTTAAAACACTCTGTGGTCTGTGTAGTGAAACGCACATATGCTTATCCCTTAGCTGGATATTAATAAAATAAATACACAGATGTACGTCTTGATGGATGCATTGATGGATTAGTGGATGGTAATAATGATTATGCAGGAAAAATAAACTGAATAAGTTCTTCTGGAACTTATGGAAAAATAATGAGCTGTAATCTTCACAGTGAGGAAGAAACTGAAAATCCTTCTTTTATCTTTAAGACAACATCAAGGTAATGTAACATGAGATAAAATGTTGAAAAAAAATTGATATAAGAATATATGTTTTAATGAATCCTTAATCATCTGTAAAATAAAACATGAAAAACGGCTAAATAAAATGAATACAGTCAAATATATGCTCAGTGTAACAGTTCTTAGACTACTGCACCACGCTGTGTTGACATTATGTTGTTAGCTCACTCCTACAACTGTTCCTCTTTCCCACCTCCATGCTTCCAGCTGTTACCCAATGTAAGGCTGCTGATGCGTGGTGTAGTAAACACCATCAAAAATAAAATTAATGGATGAACCAACTTTTTTGAGGCAGGATCACACCCGTCTTAGTGTATCGCTGTTTAGAACACTGCTATTTAAGTTAAGTTCATTCCAAATTCCTCATTATTGACCTCAGACTTAAGCAGAGAGCAAACATGAAATTCAACTTTAATGTTAACGGCCATCACTGGTGATAAGATTTAGGTCTGTGGAATCAAAGAATCAAAGACCAAACAATAGTTTTCAGTGGAGGAGTTTGCGCCAGGTCTCCAAGGCTGAAGGTACTGCATCAGGTCAGGAGCATGCATGTTGTTTGTTCGTGGCGTGGTGCCGTGTGAATTTGTGAATTATATCTCATAATAATCAGAAAGCTAGAGAAAAGCAAATGAATAAGCATGTTCAGAGAAAAGCAAACCTTTGGAAGAACATCCTTTATCCAACCCAAAGAGTGTCATTAGACATCAGCTGGATTTAAGTAGCAACTGATGTTATAAACATGCCGAAAATATCCCTTAGACCCAATGTGCCCACTACATACATGCACCTGGAGTCCTGATGCATGTATGCAGTGGACAGCAATGTTAACATAATTCAGGAAAATATTCGATTATGTTTTTTTATGGCTTAAAATGCATAAAAAATCTATAGAAAACAACAGTGCTGGCACAAGTATATGTAATATTTAGAGATCTAATGCTCACTATCGGCTGTTCCTCTTTGGCCTCTATAGTTTGTTTATATATTTAACTTTTTTTACAACGTAATTTTTATATAGAGTTAATTTATCTCTGAAGATGAGCAGATATGTTTGGGAGTTTTATCCCCTGAACATGTGTTTCTTTTCATTCACTTTGATATTAGACTACATTTGAGAAGCATAGCTGCACCCAGATTCATTATTAGTCCATGGAACATAAAAATATTGACTTTTGAGATCCATGGCCCAACAATACTGAGATTGGTACTGAGGTTGGATTGGAGTTTTGCTCAGTGGCATTGGCCTTCCTTTATTATTTTTTCTTATGCTGCTCCATTTCGCCCAGTGTTCCAGGCAGGAAACCAATGGTTTACTCCTCTTTTACTATTCCTTTTCCCCTTACATAAATCCTTTTGTCATTCTCCACAGTTGGTGCAAGGCTTAATGTTAACACCCTGAAACTAGCAATGATTGCATCAGCTGAGACTTGTAACATTTACAAGAGATGAGAAAAGCCATGATACTTAATACACTGGAGAAAAAAACACAACGTGAACAATGGTTGGATAAGCTGATTAACAAACCGAGTAGCGCGGGCTTCTTTATCACCAATATGATTACTGCCAACAGGTTTCTATACAGAGCAGCCGTGACCTTGTATTAACGAATTTCAGCCTGCTTACAATTATCATCTTACAGAGGCCATATTTAAGGCACCACTGATTGTGCCGAGGCACTAAGTACAGATTTAAAGGGAAACTATTTCATTCAGTCTTTGAGAACACTTATTAGTTAACTAGGAGAGCAGTAGCGCTGTGAGTCAGCCTTATTTTCCTTCTCCGTGCCTGTGAAATGGAATCAAACTGGGGTGAGATAATGCCTGAGTTGGCAGTCAGGCACTGTGCCCACATCCTTTATCCAGGAAGTCGGCTCCAACAAGAGCAGTGCACTCCTGCCACCTGCTGGGCTGATGTGAATGTGCAGCTCACAGAACAGACACATGGCAGACTGACAGGTCCTGACCACTTGGCTGTGCTCAAAATGTTAGAAAAGGTCAGGACATTCTCTTGGCTCGGCTGTCAGATTTGCTGCAGTTACTCTCCAAAGGATTTCTCTCTCTCTTTCTCTCTCACACACACACACACACGCACGCACACACAACACACACAAATCCACCTGCTTTGATCAACCACTACGTTGTACAGCCAAAGGTTAAATGCCTTTCTCAAGGGGACATTGGCAATATTTCTTGTATACTGTTGTGACTGATCCCACTGCAGTTCAGTGAATACAAACAGCAAGTCTATTTTCTACCTCTATGGCTCCTTACACAGATCATTACTGCTCCTGCACATTTAACATGTAAGACAGTGTATGGCATTTTTCTTCATTACAAATTCAGTGGCTCATGAATTAGCATTTTCATAAAGCAGTTATTCTTGGCCATTTAGCAATACTGAAACTAGACAATGAGTGCTAAGCAGTTTGAAACTGAAGAAATTAATTGGAATGGAAGTTACTGGCAACTATTTCAGGCACATCATGTAAAGTAACATGAGGGACAGGAAGTAGTACCGTCCAAAAAGAGTATTTTTCTGTTAAAATTGACATTAAAAATCTATGAATCTTAATTATGTTGAATGGCTGGCAGTCAACAAATGAAACAGTAATTAACAAAGGCAAAAGGTTCTGGCAACCCAATGAGGCTGCCAGCTAGGATTTGTATTTAGCCTAGCATCTTGTTTAGTACATGCCCAACATCAGGGGATGAATCTAGATTACAACATGTTGTAATTTGTATTGCTGAATGTTGTGCCAGCAGACCCAATGTTTTCATTTAACAGTTAATGTTTAATACCCCCAGTAATAAAATATAGCACAACTGATGTCAAATTTACATGACTGAAGGCATAAAATCCTGATCTGAGAGAGTTGTTCTTCATTATCAGTATGGAATAACATGTAAATTCTGCAGGTTAGTATTTGATTATAAGATGAGATGCTTTCTGTGTCACAAGTTGCTGTTATCATTTCATTGTTGAACTTGATTTTTTCATTGCCTATGATCATCAAATTATAGTAACTACTCAAGACAACATCTTGTTCTTGTTCAATGTCACAGTCACACAGTCATACTGTGCTTTCTGTATCATGTTGGAAGAGATGTGTGAAGAAGAAGTGTTGTTTGACACAATCACTTCTGAGAATCTGAGCATCATGACTTAAACATTAATGATAAAACTGGGCATCACTTAAAGTGTGTGCTGCATTAAAACCAACCAAACAGCACCTTTTGGCTCTTATAAATGACTTTTAAGTTGACTCACCCTGGATGTTAAATGTCAGATCAACAGACCTAAAACAATTATTATGCAGAGGGTTCCTCACTGCCAAAGATTGCCAGAGTACTTGTTTTCTATATGAAAACTTGGACAAATGAAAAAGAAGAAAGAATAAGTGGAAAGAAATGTGCAGAATCCCAGTGAGCAGCTTAGACATCAGTCTGATGTTTGTTATACAGCAAAGAAATTCTAAATTCATTTTAAGCACCGGGTGATCAGAAGAGGGCGCTGTTTCCTTTCTTCATACAGAACCTAAATTTGGAAGAGTTCCTGAGGAAAGATGAAATACGTGTTGTCTATTTAAGTATTGAAAATGATGAAAACTTTACAGTAAATGATTCAAAAAGTCAAAAATGACCCCAAAGATATTCAGTTAGTTTTTACCTGAAATGAAAAAAATAATCAAACACTCACATTTAATCGCTTAATACTTTAAAATAATTAATTTCAATTCATTTTAAATACTCTTTAATACTTTTGTGAGTGTAAAATGTGAACACTACAGTCAGACTATCTTTAAGCAACAAGAATGGAATCTAGCCTCAGTTGGACTCACTCCTTGCTCTCACACTATACACACAGCAGAGAGGTCACACATGGGAGTCTGGTCTCATTCTGTAGTTGAGACAGTTATTTCCTCCTGTCATTCTCCCGGGAGCAGCAAGGTCTGAAGCGCTGTGGGAGTGCTCTACAGTGCTGGGGGCACATCAGCGGGGTTTGAAGCTGGCTCCAGCAGCCCCCCAGGGGAACAGCTTGATTAATTGAGCTGGCAGATTTATGATGGGCCTAGCAGCTACTCGAGGTGTGTGTGCTCTTGTGTGGGTGTGTACCTGTGAGTGTGTGTGTAAATTACCATGTATGTTTGAGCTGTATGTATCCGTTATCCGTGCACAATGCCGGTGTGTATGCACAATTACTGCCTGTGTTTAGACATGTCTGTGTGTTTTCAGAGCTATTTGTGTATTTGTGTATGTGTGCACGTGTGCGTTGGTCTTTACAAGCCTGATTGTGTGTTTCTGTCTCTCTAAATGAGAGACATGAGTGTCTCTGTTTACACATTTGTCTCTGTTCATTTATATCAGTTCCTGTGTCTGTATGTGTGTGTGCCAGGGTGTGTGTCTGTCTACGTAAGTGTTTGCAAAGAAGCTCTCTCCCTCGACATAATTACAGCTTCCAGGCCTCGGACCGGCATGGGGTAGCCTGGATGTCAGGACTGGCCAGACCCTCAGCATTCCCACCGGGGTGAGTCTGGGGTCTCCCGTCCAGTCAAAACTCTGCAAAGCCGCCCTAAGGATTGATGTGCAGTAAGTTGGATAGTCTGCAGCCAAAACATCATCAGGACCTCTCTTTGACTTCACATTCTTCACATGGCAGACAGTAGGTTGGGTTTTTTTTTTTGTTGTTTTTGTCAAACAAACTTGAGTTAAAAACTTTATAAAAGCAAAGTCTGATGCACCAAGCAGAATATTTATGTGATATTAATTTCAAAAGACTACATTTTATCATCTATCTATAGGTTACTCTATTTTTTAACATACTGAAATTTGTTTATTAAAAATAGACTTTTTCATAAAAATTATAATATTATGTAGTCCAATATAAAGCCACAATCTTCTCAAAGATCAGCATTTTATTAATGCAGAAAAAACGTTGGACAGCTTTAAGACAGACATACGACTCAGATGTTATTAGTCCAATGAATGCTTGTTATTACTTGTTATTAGTGCCATACATCCACCTACAAGCTGAGTAAAACAACAAAACAAAAAAACATATCTTAAGAGGAATAAATGGAAACAAATTGGAAACAATAGCATTTTATGTTTTGAGTATTTTCTATGTTTCATTGTTTTTAAAACATTTTTAAATATGAATTTAAGAGCCCTGTGCTTTTGTTTTGCCACTTTGCCATCATTAAATAGATTTACCTACTCTGTAAATGGAGGAGGTTGAGGTACTGTGCAGTGGAGTTATTGCACAAACACACACCTCCACACACACAAATAAGCAGAGCCCCTGGAGAAATTCCTCAAATTTTTACTGGGGTTTTTTTGAGTGATAACTACTACTAGAGAGTGCAGATGAACTGTGCAGTGCACACAAGAATGTTATACTCTGCAGCTTAAACATTAACTGAATTACAGAACCTGAGGTCTGGAATCTAAAACTTCTGTTTTGCATGCTCTTACTGTCTGTATAAAACATAATTATCTCAGCTATGTCTGCAATGCTGCTGATACAAAAAAGGGATCACTATTGCAAAAACGGTAATTAGATTACCGTTACTTTCCCGTAGGAACGCTGCGTTACTGTGTTACTAAAACCGTGATTTTTTTGCGGGAATGTCTCATGACAATGACGTAAGTGAGTGCAACGTTCATGACAACAGCTGTGTGCAGATCAACAGTGGATAATATATCGAGTGCGGGAGAGAGTATGAGCGTGCAGCGTTTAAAGCGTGGAAGTACTGACCTTACTTTGAGTTTGATTCCATAAAAAGTGACAAAAACATTAGTGTCCGTTGTGCGTGGGAAGAAAAATTATTTTTACAGCGAAAAAAAACCCTAAACAAGCACCGAGTGCGCAACTATGTAATGGGAAATTCACAGAGAAACTCGCGGATTCTTCCACTGACCACTGTGGCACACCTGCACCAGAGCACACCTCCGCCCACCCCACTCCTGCTTTACAGGTGAAAATAGAGCAACAGGACCGCTAGTCTTTGACTTTATTTATTTTCTGCTGTGTTTTACTTGCATCTATTTGAAAGAGTGAGTGTAAACACAACAAATATTTTATTTTATTTACTGGAATGTGCAGAAAATAGGTTTAAAATGTTAAACTAATTTCTTCAAGTGAGAGAATGGTGCATGTAATTTAATTTTTACTTGATGCATAAAGTTAAAAGATTAAAACTGATAAAACAAGTTTAAAAAAAAGAGACTTTTCCATTTGATTACATTTTGTATGATGGATTATGCAGAAAAAGTAGAATTGGGCTGAAAGATCTATCGCTTTATCACCTATTCAGGTTGTAAATCGTGTTTTTAAAAAGTAACTAAGTAACTAAGTAATTAATTACTTTTGAAAATAAGTAATCAGTAAAGTAACGGGATTACTTTTTTGGGGGACGTAATCAGTAATTAGTTACTGATTACTTTTTTCAAGTAACTTGACCAACACTGGTTAGGAATAAGCCCTATAAGGTCCCAGGGCTTTGAGACAATACCAAAATGAAACTAAAATGTACTTTAAGTTGTTTCAGACTTAAAGAGACTGACCCAACACTGCCTCTTAACTATGTTTTCATAACATCAGCAACATTACATTTTTCATCAGCAATGAAAAGATTAATCACACTGTGAAACATGATAACTATTATGAGTTTATACAGAGTTGTATTTCATAAGAAGCACAACCATCCGTCAGCAAAAATATTGTGTTCTCTGCTAAAAACCAAACAAAAAAACGTAATTAGCTCTCCAGTCCAAGCAGTATCAGGGGTGTCAAACACAGCGACCCGGGGACAGAATCAGACTAGAAAATACTGCAGAGTTTTTATTGAATGTTCATAAGTTTTGCAGCTTATACCACAGTAATGAAGTAATATATAAACAACTGAATGACTGACACAGTCCTGTTTTTACTGTTTATGTTGTTTACAATGGATCCACCATAATCTTCTTGGATTTATATACTACAGCATCATTTCTTCATCATGTAGAAAAACTCCAGAATAATGTTGAAATTTCACTTCCTTTTCTTATATTAAGATATCTGAGGGATTCAGTGTTAGACTTGTTCACACTAACAGAAAGTAGAGTTTTGCCAGGAAATGAGTTTGACATTCCTGGTATACAGGACATAGTGTACCTACCATCTGATATGAGTAATTAGTTTTACGATGTAGCATTGTAAAGGTTTGGTAAGAATTAGGCACAGAAACACCTTGGGAACATTTTTGGGATTACCGTTGTAGGCAAATTAAGTTTGTGAAAAACCATCAACGCTGATCGATTAGACTGAAAATCAAAAAACAGTCCTCTGTTTTAAAGTCAACTGTTTTCATCCCACCACCCTGACCTCATCTCTGCACAGTCTTTGTGCAGAGATGAGGTCTCTTTTGACCCTCTTTTAAATACCACTGCCACTGGATGGTTTTGTCTCGTGGCCATTCTGCATGTCATTTTAAGGAATTTGATTGATGCCATCTCAGATGATCAGCAGAGATCACTTAATAATACAACATAATCTCTGAATCATAGAAACTCCTCGACAAATGATCTATGAGTTGGACCTGTGGAGCTCCAGGGTCTGGGCATAACACTGCTCACACTGAAAGCCAAGAGCAGGAATAATTTCATTCTGATATTCCAAAACATGCTCTTTTATACTCTTAACAATACTTTCTAAAAACTCGTTCATTAAGTAGAAAATTCATTGCCTTTACTTTTCTGTACTGCATGTGCAAACTCAGCTAGGACCAGCAGAGGCCAGTATGGTGACAGCAAACACAAGCCCAGGGTCACTTTGCACGTGCTCAGTGATACACGTGGTCAGCACTTGTATCACACATTGTATTGTACAGTAGGAGTAAACACTACTCCAACTGAGCTTCAGGGGGGAAAGCAACATATTTTAGGACAATAGCTTCCTTTTAGGGAGTAAGTTACCATGTTTACTTTGTGAATTATGTTGGTATTTATCTGTCTCATTTGTTTGGAAATGAAGAAGGTACATGAAGAACCATGTCTAATTTGCTGTAATGAAATAAATATGCATCATCAGCTTCTGAGTAAAGTCTTCACTGACCCCTGTTGGCAAGGTTTTAACCATTCTGTTTGACACATGTGGAGAAATCTGGGATTGTAACAGCGAAAAGGCCCCTGTACCTTCGAGCATTGTTCTTTTCAGCCTTGACATCAAAGCGCAGCGCTTCGACAGGAGATGCGTTTTCCTTCCTTCAGCTGTGTTATCGTTTATGATCGATATCAAACAGACACTGTGCATAAATCAAACACGAGCTAGCCAAAACCTCTTTCAAGTTCCAACAATCTCCACCGTTCTAAAACAATACACAAACTGTGGCTGTCTGTCTGTTTGCCAAGAGCAAGGAAGTCAGGAAGTATTGGCCAAACATACCAGTTCTGTAAATAGATAGGGCTTAATGCCCGACACACACACACATACACATAATACAGACACAAAACACAACCAGCTGCACACACACACAGATGGAGTCACTTGTGTCCACATGCACAGGCAGGCAGCACATTTCCCCCCCAGAAAGACTCACACAAACACAAATGAGCTCGTTCCTGCACGCAAATGTGTGGCTATTCGCTCAGATTCACGCAGAAACTGAAAAAACATTTGAGGTAAACAAGTACACTTGACACACTGTCGCTGTGTTTATTGTCATTAAGTAAGTACACACTTACTCAATGACTCTGAAGAGCCCTCTAATGGTGCTTCAAATAAACTGCAAGCAAGAAGGAAGAAGCGGGGTATAGAGGAGGTTTATGAGGTGTCGGCAGTCTGCCTGTCAATATGCTTTTAGAGACAGAACTGTTATGGGATTGACATTGCAATTTGTAGACTTTTACAGGATTATATATTGTATTATATAGTTTTATATTCAAATACCATCAGATCTATTTAAAAAAAAAGGAAAACTAAAATAGAAGCTATTCCATTCACCACAAAATTTTCCTAACGTTATCAAATCCATAAATTATTAGGACACTTATTACTCTATGACCATATCTACTATAAGACTTCTCAACTGGCATGAAGAGGCAACAACGATGCCAATACATTATTTTCTACTAGAACATTAAAATAACATTTTGCTTAAAACTGTGAGTAATTACATGGCGTGGAAACAGAACTATTAATCAGCCATCATTAATGTTAACTATCCCGTCAAAGTTATCTGAGAACTTCATGTGAGATAGCAAGAGCCAGATTTGGCAGCAACAGCCTTCAAGTTTACTGTTTATCACAGTTAAGAAGGCCTTTGGGGGAAAATTTCTCAGATGACTTACAAAGTTTTGTCTGATTGTTTGTTAGCAGGACACATTAAAAAGTAATGGAAGGATTTGCAGTTTAAGAGATGTGGAGTTTGGCCCACCTTCTGGATTGGATCTGGAATTTAATCTGCTCCAACAGTTTACCATTGTAAGATAAAAATTGAATATTTCTGCTGCATTTCTTGAAAAATACATATCAAGCTGACATAAAAAAAAGATGCATTGAACTGTCTTAATGTCTCCTCAGCTTTGGCAAACATTCATTGTGTATGAAACCTTTTGAAGTTTAACAGTAAAAGTGGTTGCACAACTTTACACTGGTGGAAAATCATGTTTAAGGCACAACCATTGTTAAAAATGTCACAGTAGCTATCTGAAGCCTTTTAAGGCTTAGATTAGCTTCAGATAGTAGGCTATTTGAAGCTTTTGTGTAAATGAGTTAAAGTGCCCAGAATGTGAAGGTGTGATGGACTCTAGCGGCCTATATTACAAAGTAAAACTTAATCGGAAGTGAGAGACTTGCATGCAAAATCATAAAAATTAAAAGTACATGTATATTTGGTAAAAGGAAAACAGTGATCCC
The DNA here is from genome assembly GCF_057381915.1 of Diplotaxodon limnothrissa. Classification (NCBI taxonomy): domain Eukaryota; kingdom Metazoa; phylum Chordata; class Actinopteri; order Cichliformes; family Cichlidae; genus Diplotaxodon; species Diplotaxodon limnothrissa. The sequence continues at coordinate 8,351,596 of NC_140597.1, read as the reverse complement.
CTGAAGCCTATAGATAATTTTTTTTAAATCAACTTAATCCAGACTACATCTCAAAGATTTCCCCACACTCTCTTTTGGGACACAATATGCCCTCGTCTGTCTTTTGTGTGCTCTTTCCTTGTATTGTAAACTCCCACTTTAGCAACCTACTGATAGAACGCTCCCAGGCTGTTCCCAGAAAAAAGGAAATAGCATTTCCTCAGGACATCTCTCCGGATCTTTTCGTGGACACGACAGTAGAGCAGATTGTTTTGTTTTACCGAGTTCTCGGAGATGACTGAAAATTGTCTGTTTTGTTTATCTCCACTTCCCCACTCTGTTTGGTCACAAAGCCCCTCGACACACTGCCCTCAAGCAACCGCCATCCCCTGCCGCTGGGACTGTTTGTTTGTTGAACTTCTATCTTTTGTTAATTGTAGATTTTGTTTTTCAGAAAGTGCTCAGAGGGGAAATTTGTTCAGTTTGTATGTACAAAAGTGCGTTTAAGAGAGTCGCCCCTTATCTCGAGTTCCCCCGAGGCCAGGAAGTGACTGGCTGAGAGGAAAAGCTAATGTAATCTAATAGACATCCAAAGAGTGCAGGAGGTTATGAATTCGTCAGAAGAGATGGGATCAGGATGAAGTGCAGTTTAACCCTTAAATGTATCGGGAGGGTAGACAAAATTAGCAACACGTCAAAACAAGTATTTGAGATGCAGGAAATTAAAAACAAATTCCTCTCATGTGCTCTTGCATCTTTTACACAGCACTCAATGCGTGGCATTTCAGTGCTCGCAAGCTTTTTACATCTGGTTTCTGCTGCAGGCCTTTATATGATCATGTAAATACCTTCTATGGTGCATTTAGGGGGTGTGACTAAAACACTCGACAGCTATAATACAATATAGTTAACAAATTCACATCCAGGTTTGTGTTTGACATACTGGGATTTCTCAATCCTTGTGTACCATTAGTCACACACGTACAATTATAAAGTAACCGCTGAGTTAATGTTATCTTATCTGGCATTATGATAAAAATCTGTTTTAGTAGATCTAAAGGAGGGCATCAAAAAGACTTTTATATAAATGTTGACACAGCTGAAATGAATACCAACTTTAACATAAAGGGTGGAATAATACAAAGAGTTATATTTTATCATTACTTTAAATTTAGCTGCCTGTAGCTGAATGAGAGGTTTTGTTCGCAACTTGAATCTAAATCTCAGTTGTTGTTTGCATAATTTCCAACATGCAATTAAACAGTGAAAATACCAGTTCACCAGTCTCTAAGTGCAACAATTTGCATTCAGACCAAACAGCAACCTCTGGAGCAGAAAACGCCAATGCAGAAGAGCAAAAAGTGCAGTTCCTTAATTGCCACTTGAAGCTGCGTCCAAAGAGAGTCGTTTCCCTTCGACTCCTATGTCAAAATGCCCAACTTTACAGTATTAAAAAGCATATTTAAAGTAATTCCCCCCTCATAACAACTCTGAGTGGGGTGATTTTTTTCTTATAACTCATCCACCTGGATAAATTTACTTTTAGAGCTTTTTTGGGGATTACTAATAGGATTATTAATATTGTGTTAGGATTAGTAATGTTGCGGTTTGGTGGTTCAGATTAGCTCAGTGAAATTCTGCTTTTTTATTATTCCCCTCTGTCTGTGTGCTGCATCTGCATGGTTTATGAGTGCAGCTTACTGATAAAGCTTTCTGTTTAGCTAATAAATTAACTTTCTCTTTAAAAGGTGATAAAATAAGTCTCATTAATATCATAACTTTATGTGTGGCATTACATTTCTTCAGTATTTATTTCTAAATTTTACTGACAGTTAAAAGCTGTACCAAATGATTTCTACTGCAGCCCACCTGAGGAAAGATAAATGGACTGCAACCTAAACTATGACATCCTCTTTAGAAGTTTTAGAAGCCAAACAGAAGAGTCTTCAGGAAACTTTGCATTTTAGCAATAATCATAATCTATTGTCAGTTCCTTTTAATCCACTCCATCTGCATCTGCCTTTAAACTGCAATCCCTTGATAATCCCAAAATTTGCAACCTCATTGATCATCCAGTCATTGTTTTTCTCACTCAACCATCTTCTTCATTTTCTGTTTTTCTTGTCGAACCACTCACCTAATAACTAAATTCTGTTGTGTACATGTTCGTATTTAATACAAGCAGAAAATATTTCAGTCTGAAGCTGGAAATAATTTGTTAGAGGCCAAAGAGTTGCAAGAGCAAATTCCTCTGTTGCTGTGTCGCTTTTCAAAGAATAAAATGAGCACAGATTCACTGTAAGAAAGTCATAACAATATCACTGAAGTTCTCTGCCACTCTGCTTTTGCATTTCATGTGATTTCGTTATACTGCTATATCTGTTTTTAGCATCAGTTATACAGCACATATAGGTGGTAAAAAGAATCCATCACAGATATGAAAACAAAAGTAAATTGCTTCAAAAGAGTACCACAAAGACAAGTGTTTGTTTGAGAAGCAGTATTAGGGAATTGTACTGGCAGAGAAAAAGTTGTTTGCCCAACCACAACTTCTATTCAACCACAATGGCAATTACGCCAATTTGTTATATGTCTTGAAGCAGCAGTGCGGGGAATTTCCTACCTCTCTGCTAACAAATGATTACACTATGACTCACTACAATACAGTATATTTAAACAGAGCTGAGTGTTTAGAGCTGCTGGTGTGGAATTGAATGCCGATGAGCATTCCTGTTGTGTAATTTAGTTTAATTTTTCTTTTACCTCTTTGTTTCCCTTTTTCCTTGCGACTTCATTAAATGTGAATCTGATTTGAAATTTTACATCAATTTTCTATCATCTTGAATGAAATGACTATTCGTAATACGCAAAGAGCGGCTTTAGTAACAAACCCACAAAGGATAATTATCAAACTTGGCAGCTCCAAATTCCACATTCCCTATTATTTAGATTTATTCTCACCACTCTCATTAACTTGTTTCCCAGTTGCAGCAACCAACTGTTTGCAGTAAATCACTTCTGATAAACCCACTGGATGCTAACAGCTCAGCGTCAGCAAGTTGAAATATTTTTTCTACTCTTTGCAGTTGGGTAAGTTATTGCTTACTTGGCATTGTCATGTAAAGTATAGTTTAGTATATATTACTATATATTACTTTCAATGTAATCTAAGTATAGCCAAGTGATGCAAATTATGATAAAAAGATGATAGAATAATGGTGGTCATTAGCTTTAATCATTATGAGCACTGCAACTAATTTTAACTAAATGAATTAGGTGAATCCTTAAAGGTCAAAGTAGGCATTTCTATATTATGATTATTAAATAAGTACCATTAGACCCTTGAGAAATATTTACCAAAATGTGCTGAGATTTTTTTCTTTAAACTGTTACAGGTGAAAAGCTGTTCTATGTGGAAAAAAAAAATATTTTGGCAGCTTTCTGGTAACATATTTGGTCATAAAAAAGGAGCATCTGGGAAATCGCAAACCCATATGAGATCACTGAGCTCTCCCCATATCTTTGACACGCTTCCAGCATTCAGCATATGGCTTTTGTAAGCTCACTTACAGAGGTCTTTGCCAAAGTAAAACTAAATTGTGCAGACATTCCCATATGTAGGATAGGTCCTTAATAGGTTTGTTTCATTTAATCTTTATTTGACCGGGAATGTTGCCCATGAACAGTTTTTTTATATGACCTGTCTGACTCTCTACAACAGTGTAATTAATCGAGTAACGTTGCATATTAGAATTGCAAATAAATAATATCCTCTGTGTTATTTAACACAGAAACACTGGATTCTCTACCACTGGAAACGCTTTTCTTATCGCTACCAGTTTTAATAGTTTGCGTCTTCTTTAAAAAATGAAAAACAAAAAACAAAAACACGTTTGTACTACAAATACTACAATACCCATAAGCCACAGGAGCTGTCTCTATGGAGTAAAATCTAGTCAGGGGCACAAATCAGCTGACAGAAAGCTGATGTTCTCTCTGAAATGCATAATGCAACTTGAAGGTAACTTAAATTTTTAATTCAATTGTTCCAGGCTGATCCATGCTAGAAGTCCTTCAGTGCCATACTCAGTTCATAGTTTATGTGGAAAAGTATAAAAATATGATTCTTTTCTTTTCATTTCTTTCCTGAAACATCACCCTGAGAGCAATAAAGCTATCAAAAATACACACAGTAGTTAACATTAATGTCATAGATACATATGATGGCTAGTCATGTTGGTAACCAGAGATGGGCAGTAACGCGTTACTTGTAACGCGTTACTGTAATCTGATTACTTTTTTCAAGTAACGAGTAAAGTAAGGGATTACTATTGCAAAATCGGTAATTAGATTACCGTTACTTTCCCGTAGGAACGCTGCGTTACTGCGTTACTAAAACCGTGATTTTTTTTGCGAGAATGTCTCATGACAGTGACGTAAGCAAGTGCGACGTTGGTGACAGCAGCTGTGTGCAGATCAACAATGGATAATATATCGAGTGCGGGAGAGAGTATGAGCGTGCAGCGTTTAAAGCGTGGAAGTACTGACCTTACTTTGAGTTTGATTCCATAAAAAGTGACAAAAACATTTGCGTCCATCGTGCGTGGGAAGAAAACTTCTTTTTACAGCGAAAAAACCCCTAAACTTCCGAGCAAGCACCGAGTAGCTACGACGTGATGGGAAACTCACAGAGACACTCGCGCGGATTCTTCAACTGACCGCAGCACACCTGCACCAGGGTAACCCTCCGCCTACCCTGCTCCTGCTTTACAGGTGAAAATAGAGCAAAAGGACCGCTGAGTCTTTGACTTTATTTATTTTCTGCTGTGTTTTACTTGCATCTGTTTGAAAGAGTGAGTGAAAACACAAAAAATATTTTATTTTATGTGCTGGAATGTGTAGAAAATAGGTTTAAATGTTAAACTAATTTATTCAAGTCAGAGAATGTTGCATATAATTAAATGTTTTGCTTGATGCATAAAGTTAAAAGATTAAAACTAATAAAACAAGTTTTAAAAAGAGACTTTTCCATTTGATTACATTTTGTATGATGATTATGTAGAAAAAGTAGAATTGGGCTGAAAGATCTATCACTTTATCACCTCTTCAGGTTGTAAATCGTGTTTTTAAAAAGTAACTAAGTAACTAAGTAACTAAGTAATTAATTACTTTTGAAAATAAGTAATCAGTAAAGTAACGGGATTACTTTTTTGGGGGAGTAATCAGTAATTAGTTACTGATTACTTTTTTCAAGTAACTTGACCAACACTGTTGGTAACAAACATTTTTAACCCAATAGTAAAGTAATATTTCCTGAACAGTTTTGTTATTGATTCTCCTCCTATTTAATTTGTCGGGAGTGTAACGGGAGAAGAACAATAAACCATTTGACTTAAGACTCTAAGTACTCGTACTACAAAAGATATCATCTGAAGCATGTTTTCTTGACTCATGGCATCCTTTAAAACTGACCCCTCTGAGTTCAGTGGGTAAACTTCCATGGAGTGCTATGTATACAGTATACAACTGTATACAGTATACAACTTTATACAGTTGACCAAGCAGTTTTAGTAGGCAGTGGATTCACAGTTCATAACACTCCATGGAAGTTTACCCACTGAACTCAATTCAACAGGCTGTGGTTTGTATTAATAATGATAGGAAATAATCTATATAACTATAATATTATAAAAGCCTCTATGCCCATACAAAAGTCAATTGAGTTCATAATTATGCCACCTCAGGGCCAATAATACCATGTTAGTCATTTGACAAAGCTTTTTTTTTTTTTTTGCATAAACTTAACCACTAGGTTGTAATACCAATACTAACCAACTTTTAGTCACTAAACATAATCTAAGAACATATTACATTAAAAAATGTAATATCAAAAACAGAGGTAAGATGAAAAAGTTTTTTAAAAGAAAATTGTCACCAAAGGGTATCCCTGTGAATGAGAGAATAATGCTGAGTATTAAAAAAAAATCACAGGAAGGAACTATTGACTAAGCATGAGAACGTGAGGAGGTTGGAGCAAAGATGTGTTGGCATGAGTTGGAGCTGAGATGTGCTGAAGAACACGTTACTGGAATTGCTTCAATGCAGACAAGATGCTGGAACCAACTGAGACTATACGTGCATTGGCAGAGCTACAGACACAAGAAAACGGCACTTGGCTATAAAGCCATAATACCTTAATGGCACAATTATAGCCTATTACAGTCCTTAATACATTTTGTTTCCCAGAAGTATCATCTTTTATTTGCTGAGTGACACTGCTTATTGCTAATAAGCAGACAAATTACAGCTATACCAACAACATGTGGTAACATCTTTATCGTATGCATGGTCAGACTACAGGATGGCTATGTTGTGCTTATGCCATAGGTATGGTGTAGAATCAACGTCAACTATAAATCAAGCTTAAAGCATGTGAATTGGCTGTTTTGCTTTGATTTCATGAAATAATCAAGATCTTTTGCTACTGATGAATCATAAAGCAGGTGTGAGGTCTCTGCCCATCTCTGAATGTCACAAACGGATAATCAAGTAGAGGGTGAATTAACTTTATTGTCTGCTCGTTAGAAGGACAAGACTTTGTACAGCCAAAAGCCTCTTGGCCTTGCGTATCATGGCCCAAAGGATGAAGAATCCTGGGAGTTCCGCTACGATCAGGAATTTATTGTCACAGTTCAAAGCAGGTGCCGAAGCCAAACCTTAAACAAGGACTTAAAAGGACAGCAGGGGGTGAGTCTGTTGGGCGGCCGTCATGGTCATTATCCTGGTGGCTCTAACCCCCGGCCCTCCTCCCCAAAGCACACACATGAACTAACCCTTCAAACACATACACACATCTGCAGCTAGCCCACCCAGTGCTCCTCATGCTTTCAGCTTTTTGAAGCTGAATTTCCCCAGTACACACAAATGTGTGTGTCATGCCAAGTTTGTAGCTCAGAGGGATCTATTTGTGGATGAAATGAAGAAAGTGGCAAGAGATGGCAAGAGCAAGGTGCTGGATTAAAAGGTGAGGGAGAAAAGCGCAGAGGCTCTTTAATTCAAGAAATCCTTGATCCCACCCCACCCCACTCTGCCACCTCCCTCCCTGCCGAGAGTGATACTTCATGAAACACACAGACAATGGCTCAGTGGAAGAAGTCACCCTTAATTCTCCTTTTGATCACCCAGAAGTCTTTGTGTCCCTAGGCTCTTTACACATTCTTTCCTTTTTGTGCCAATGCTCCAAGTTGGGAATGATTAAGTGTCTGTGGATAAATCCCCTTATTTCATTCTCCTTCTTCAGGGATGCTGCTTCTTGGGCAGTCAGCTTACCATAATACCAAGCTGCCTCACAATACATCCAAGTTATTTTTGGTGGTGCATGCTCATAGCTTTGCGCCTTTTATCAGTCAGTGATCATTTGTCAGTGCACTTAATCTAATTACTTGAACTTGAGGGGAATTTCAGTGAATAGAAAAGATTATTTCAAAAAATTTACAAGATAGATGGTGTCATTTGCCATGTAAAATGTTTATGTCTCCCATTTTCTCCCATTCTGATTTTCACCAGTCACACAGCAACCAAAGGTGGTAAATGTGTTGTTACATTAGAAAAAAAATTAGACGCAAGGCAACGGTCTTCTTATTGAGTTCATGATTTATTTCAATTATAAGTAGAGCAATACAGATTGAAATATATTTTTATGAAAAGCGCATTCCTTTTATTGTTTATTACCATGTTAAAAAACATGAAATGAATTAACACCTACATTCCTACATTTGAGGAATTAAAATGGTTTAAAATGACTTTATTTGACAGCTTCCGACTTGCTGGTTTATTATAGACCTTTAAAGTTTATTTAAACTGATTATAATTCATGGCCATATAGAAAACATAGTCTGTCTATAAGAATCTATCATTTTAAGATTAAAAGGGTTAGTAACACCAGGCTAAAAATGAACTTTAAATTTAAACTGACCTCTGACTGTGTTATAAAAAGCAAGGCACACCACACTCGTGACATTTTAAAAGAAAATTCGGACTTGTGTTTGCATATGCATTTTTTAATAATTTATAATTATTATTTTTGCTTTCTTTTTCTGTCAATAAAGCAGAGTTGGTAAACTTGGCTCTTTATCTGCATTAAAATGTCTACGATCACATTATTCTAAACTAAACATTAAGCAAGTTTCCGATCACACAGTTACTTTTTACTTAATTTGTTTTAAATAAATTACATTATTAAAGCTTTGATACATCTTAATTTTCCCTTTCAAAATGTTCCCTTTAAGTGTTTGTGGCCTTAGAAATCCTGTAGGTATTGTTATTGTCTGTGAATCCTGGGAAGATGATACACATCCACCGTATCTATCTCCTCTCAGCAGATTATGTGGGCGGAAGCAGGTGGCAGTTGTGAGCACAAGGAAATCAGGCTGCAGATCTTTGGATGCACGAAACTGAGCAGCAAATCAGCATATTGTTCACTATCACTGTGTTGGCCCCTATGCGCTAAAGATAGACGTGTGTGTGTGTGTGTGTGTGTGTGTGTGCGTGTGTGCGTGTGCATGCATGTGTACATGTCTTTACATGCACATACTAGTCTACGGGTGCACCTCTGCCCTCCTGTAACGTTGCGCGGTGGATTCCGAGGATTAACGCAGTCTCCTCAGACCACTTTAACCACTTCCTCCTTTATCTATGACAGCTCCTCTGTGAGTTTGAGATAACAGCCCAGCTCTGATGTTTTTGAAGCTTTTTCCCTTCTGACAGCACTAAGCAACGGGGAAACCCACATGTTGTGCCCCTGAGCCTTCCGTCTTCAAACTTATCTTCAGCCGTGTGATGTGGGACCATCCTACTGAGATCAAATCGTTAATTAATCCTTTTGTTCACAGTGTATGACAGGAGCTTTAACACTCTGTGATTTGTTAAAGAGAGATACATCAATAGTGTTGATAAGAATTTGGCAATTATGCACTGGTTAAGCACAAATATTCATAGTGATTTCAGGGTGAAACGGTGGCACGTATTATCCTTTACTTTGCCAGGATCTCATCACTTGGCTCTTGCACAATGCACATTGAAAGTTCATGGGGACAGTATACATGCCAAAGCATGTCGAGGCCTGCAGGGTGTTACTATGAGTGCTATCAAATACACGAAAACACTTAAAGAAATACTCTCTATAAGGCCTTGAATTGAAAATGTGAGGTAACCTGTCCTATAATTAAAGGATGAGAAAACATCAAAGCAAAGGTTTAACATCCAAAAACAATTATATTCATTAACAGAAGGGCATAATACTCCACTCTGGTAATCATTAAAAATGCAACCCTGTTTCCAAAAACGAAAAAATAAATTAGATGCTGTGTAAAATGTCAATTATTAAAACTTTTGAAAGTTGGAAATGAGAATTTACAAAAAAAATGCTCATTTCAAATTTGATGCCTTGGCATGAATATGAAAGAATTTGTCTAGCAATAATCCTGCAGAAAAATGCATATCATATGACATGAGTGGCAGAATATTATTCTTTCCCATGCACTGTGAACTCCAGCCCCTGTTTTTCTCAGACAATGTAAGGGTGTCTTAGAAACGTATTAACAGTCTGGTGTGTATATGCCTGGAGCTACATTCTGTTGATATTCAATATGGATGCTCTTCAATATTTATAACAAAATTAAAAACAAAAAAATTGGCAGGTCTTCAGTGAACTCCAGAAAATCATGTGGAATCACTTAAATGATTGTCAGAATTAAAATAGGTTTACGTTTTACCCTTTTTATTTAGGGTTCAGAATTATTACTTTTCAAATATCTTGCAATTCCGAAGAAAGCATTTTGAATGCTTTCTTCGGAAGGCTTTGAAAGCTGCAAGCCTTTTACTTCTTGTTGGCATGATTTGAAATTGACACTTTTTCTGTCATTGGTAATCTCAAACTACTACATAAGACATCAGTTCCATTTCACTGAACAGCATATGTTTTGCACAATTATTGCACTTATTGTGCCAGTTTGGGTTACAGTAAGGATAGTAGTCTTCATAAACTCATGTCAGTCAAATCCTGTGTGCAGTATGTTGCTATATGGAGAGATTCACAGACAGAAGCATTGTGTGATGTAAAATAAACAGTTCAAACTGGAGAGAGAAGGATATTCAGGGTGAGGGCAGCTGGGAGGCTGGGTGGGACAGCTGTGTTCTTCCGGAATGTTCTGTTATTTCCAGATCAGGGGTCCGTTCTTCGTACCTCGCTAAGTAAGTTAGCTGGATTTGATTGTTGACGATTTTGCGTGATCTTGGATCGTTCGGTTCTCCAAAGCTCATCCGGGACTTGCTGTCATAGCAACAGATCCGTAAGCGTAAACCTGCTCGGGAGCAGGCTTACTTTATGTAAACAGGATTAGATCGCGGCCACTCAGGTATGTCCGCTTCACTTATAAGAAAGCAACAGCGATATTTTACCACTGTTTTACCATAAATAAATATTATCAATGTAACTAAAGTTAATGCAGTATTTGATCCTTTTATTGATTTCATACAGATACATACAGGTCATTTCCTAAAAAAAGGGAAATGTAGGGGAGACCGGGGATAGTTGTAACATTTTTGACATTTCTGTCTGTAAATTGGAGCTCGTTTAAGGTAGTGGATTCAAAATGTAATGCAAAGTATTTACATGTCTCTGCTATTAAATAGTGCAGCTATTTTCTCTGCAGCACAATTACCCATTGCATGGTATGGCCTCAAACACAAAGAGTGAAATGTTACAATTAACCCCATAGTCTGGGTTAGTTGTAACATATCCTGGGGTGAAATGTAACACAATGAAATAAGGGTACTGACAAAATATTAACATGTAATCTTTGTTTATTCAACACATGAATGCACTTAGAGCCATTTATGTAGCTGTGTGTGTGTGACAGAATGCAGACATCTAGCTTTTGAACATATTCCAGCCCCCCAAAAAAGACAAATTATGGAATTTTCTGCAACTGAATATTTCATTCATTTTGGTTGGTCTTCCTTGAGTTTGGCCTCATTGGCTCAGTGGGCATTATAACCTACAGCTCTTGCACCAATTTTGAACATAACAATGAAGCTGAAAAAATGTAGTTGTTCACCAGCATCGCAATTCCATTACTTTTTATCATGGCTTACCTTGGTGTGGTTTGCAAAGTGCTTCAGAAAGATGAGGAAATCTGTTTCTTGCACCCATCCTGATTTATTTCCACTACCAGTACTTCCTACTGGTCCATCTCTGACACAGTGGTCTGCATAATGTATGTGTGGGGAACACAAACAGTGAAGTAATTGTGTTGCCAATGGCATTAACCGCATATACAAAAGCGACCAGTGAACCTCTCTCTGCTGATGTCGTTGCCCCAACTTGTTTAATATAAGTTAAAGTAATAGTGTGGTAAGTTGCAACATCTGCATTATTGTTACAACTAACCCAGACTGTTGCTGTTACAACTGACCCAGACTCCTATAGCCATGAACTAGCTAATATTACAGCCAACGGCTAAAGCATTAGCACTAAAGACCTGCGCAGAATATATCCCCATAGACATACAAATAACATAATTTAAATTTGATGGGTTTAACTGCAAAGCAGATAATGCTATTAAACATTGAAATAAAGTAGAAAAACTTACTTTTTGGCATACAAATTACTTTTTTTCATGTTAAATTGTCTGTGTTTGACAAAATGTGCTGATTTTTCACATGTGATAGCAGAACTGAATTGGGCATGCACAGGATGAGTCACATCATTTGAAACTTAGCCCTGATTGGAGAAATTGGAAGTGTTACAACTGACCCACGTTACAACTATCCCCGGTCTCCCCTACTATTAATCATTCTATTTCATGTATTTGATTATTTCAGATGTAATTCATATTTTAGAGTAGTAATTGTAAATTACTTCGTGTATTCAAGATGAGAGACCACGGCTATAAAAGCGAAGGTGGATTTGGGAAGTCTGTCGCAGCCATGTCCTGTCCGTATACGCGAGCCACCCATTGCGGAAGGTGCAAGATTGATAAGGAGAGTTTTCAGAATTCAGCGTATATTGCGGGATAGACAGGATCCTTTAGCTCAGCGCGACAGTGTGCTCATAGAGAGATATCGATTTTCCCGTGAGGGTATTATTTACTTAACCAACTTGTTGACGAGGGGGTGCAGGACCACCACCTGTCTTTGTTTGCTCTGCCCTTTTCTTGGTTGCTGTTATAAACAAACAGATTATTTCAGGGTCTCTTTCCAAGAGACTAAAAGCAATATAAGTGATAAATATTACCATTCTGTAGAATATTCTTATATTTCACTTTTACTTGTTCCCATGTTCTAGTGGGTCCTGTCGTGGCTCTAATGTGAAAGAGGATATAATATAATATAATATAATATAATATAATATAATATAGTGTAATATAATAAATTTACCCTACTGCCTACTGGTGTTGGCCAGAGGGGCCGATGGCGCGATATGGCAGCCTCGCTTCTGTCAGTCTGCCGCAGGGCAGCTGTGGCTACAACCGTAGCTGCCTCCACCAGTGTATGAATGTGAGAGTGAATGAATAGTGGTATTGTAAAGCGCTTTGGGTGCCTTGAAAAGCGCTATATAAATCCAATCCATTATTATTATTATTATTAAATTACTTACGAGTTTAATTTGTCAGCAACTTTCTGCCAGCCCTCTCTCCTTGCTTTTGCAGCCTTTGCAGTGTTCCCTTGCGTTTTAATTAAACTCTGAAACTCCTGAAATCCCTCAATCAAGAGTTCTTGCTCTGCTGCCAAAAAATACAGAGCGCGCTCCTTCGACATTTTCGCCGACCAATCAAAGGGTTGCCGATCAATGTTTCTACTATCGATGCGTAGCCCCTGTTAAGCCACCCAGTTATCTCACATTACTTCATCCAGCTATACTAATCGTCAACAACAGGTGTGTTCGGAGAACCGGAATAGCGAGCTCAAAGTTAGCGCGATGATTTGATCTTGGATGTGTCATTTGATCTTGGATGTAGTAAGCGAGGTACGAAGAACGGACCCCAGGAGTTCTCTTTTGACCTAAACCAAACTCTGTGCTTTAGCTGAGAGCTGCCTAGAGGCTCTTCTACCTCCACAGCAGCCTTTTGTGTGTGCCTGCAGTCCCCTGACCCCTTTATAGTCTTGCAATATTGGTTTAGGAACAAAAGAGGCTGGTTAATTCAATAAAGCACCTTTCCCAATAAACTGGCTGGGTGCTCTTGCTGTGTGTGGCAGGCTGCACCGCATGTAGCTGTTTTCATTGTGTCACCACCGCTAAAGATAAATGAGAAGTTCCCAGATGGAGAAAGAAGCAGACTGCATGTGAATGTGGAAAATATTATACTCAGAGGGAAGCAAAGAGGACTTCAGCAACTGGAAGTGTCTGACAAATAATGTTTACTCTGGAATTATATCGCAACTGGAATATTGTTAAATATGATTGGAGGCCTTTTAGTGTGCAGTTAAATGGAAGTATCCAAATTGGGACAGCTAAATCTGAAGCTACAGAACACAGTTTAAAATCATATTTCAGGTGATTTTCATTTCTTTACTTTGAAATGTTAAGGCTTTGATGGTAGTTAATGCCCTGGAAGAACTATAGAAGAGAGTGTGCACATCCAGGCCAAAATTAAATCTATTGAGATGCAAAAAAGGAGATGAGTTTGCAAGCTTCTAGCAATTAAGGCACTGTTTAAATTCATAGGCTCTTCTTGAGAAAGAGTCACAGGATTAGCCTGTGATACCTGAATACCCGGTGTGTTGCTTAGCTGGAATTGTTTTTACCTTGTAAGTCTCTATGTGTGTGTGTGTGTGTGCACATGTGCGTTCATGTCACAGAGACACCAAGTGAGAGCTGGTTTTGAATCTGCCTGCGGACAGATTTTGTCAACACAATAGCGGCACCACCATGCATGATGCAGTTACAAACTTTGCAGGTGTGTTGGCTAGTTGATATCAAAACAAAGGTTCAGTTTAATGATGGTTGCGGTTTGTTTTACTTTGGATTGTCTGCATTAATGTTACCCAGTCATCAACATTCAGCGCTAGCTAAAAATGATAAACCTGAGAAAATTGTCTAAATCTCGCTACAGTGCTCTTTAAAAGAGCTGGAAAAAACAAATATTGGTGAAAAGTTTACAAGAATTGAGCTGAACAAAAAGAACAAAGAATATATCTTATTAATAGAATTTGTCACTTTGTTTATGCCCATGGAAATTGTGTTTATTCAATATGTAGGAGCAGCGTGTGTTTGCATAGTTGGTGTGTGTACGACTTGGTGTCACTGAGGTCATCAGCTCTGTGACAGTATTGGGACACTGATGACAGGCTTTTGAAAGCTGCTCCTCTGTGTCTCACCGAACTGTCAACAGCATTTAGTTTCTGGAGCTGTTGATCTGCTCTTTTCACTCTTCATCATAAACCAAATGTACAGATGCAGTTTCAGCCCTTCACCGTCATGTTGATGGTTTCATGCATGCAAAGTTCATGCTCAAACTAATTTGTAGAGTGATGAGTGAACAAATAACCACAGCTGTAAAGATGTCTCCCTCTATTGTCTATATAAAATGACAACAAATTAATAAACAATTAACAACAATGTCAACTGGTTGCTTTCAAGTGAGTAGTACCATAAGCACTTCTACTACAAACGCAGTTAAATCATAAGGATAATGTATTATGTATGTAATGTAATATGTCGGTGCTTTACGAGTACACACTCATGGATATGCTCTGCATTCACCTAGACCTGGAAACCACCACTCACTAGAGAAAAATGAGCATTCCTGACTGGTTCAAGTAAGTGGTTAAGGCCGCTTTCTTGCTGTTGCTAAAAACTGTTAAAACTGATTTCAAAGAGTTATAAGGTGCTGCAACAAAAACCTTTTTTGATTGCTTTGGTTACTAGCAGACAGACACTGTTGCTGGTAGTTTGTATGGAAGATGCTGACTTGTCTGTAAACATTTGCCAAGTACTCACTGAGTGGTAGTGAAGGGTCTGATGCAAACTGATAGAGAGAACATTGCCCTTAAAAGAAAAAGTTTTGTCTTTTGAGACCTGAAGGTTTCAGGTAAGACAACTTTTATTTTGAAGCAGAATGGATCTGCTATGCAACCTTCGAGTGACTGCAGAAATGTGCTAGCAACACAATCACAAAGAAGCTTTTGGTGCTGCACCTTATTTACAACAGATTTCACCCAGTGACAGCCAGCAACCAGCAGCCACTGCCAGCGACCAGTTGGCAACCAGCCGGGTAATTGCACATTTTCTTTCTTGGTGACCAGTGGTTACCAGGAGATCACCAACTGTGTGA
Source organism: Diplotaxodon limnothrissa (assembly GCF_057381915.1). Lineage (NCBI taxonomy): Eukaryota > Metazoa > Chordata > Actinopteri > Cichliformes > Cichlidae > Diplotaxodon > Diplotaxodon limnothrissa. The sequence continues at coordinate 8,336,282 of NC_140597.1, read as the reverse complement.
CTAAGGCCTGAAATTTAAAGAGATATATATATATATATATATATATATATATATATATATATATATATATATATATATATATATATATATATATATATATATATATATAAATTAAAACGAATGACACTATAGATCTAGAATGTGAGTATTTTTTTAATGTACTTTGAGTGAGTATTTTTTTAATGTACTTTTTAAATAAAGTGGTAGTGTAGGGTGGAGATGTGAATCAAATGTGCACCAGAAGAGTACTTCAGCCAATGAGAGTGAAATTGTTGCAAGTCTTTAATGGTTTTGGAAAGGGGAAATTTTGGTATTTAAGCAAAACAGGAAACTCTTAACATGTTTAACTCAATCTGTTTAACTCATGCTGAACACTTGCTTATGTGTGTGAGAACATAACAGCTATCTCTCTTCAGCCCTTCACTTCCCTTCTTACATTGCTCCAAGGTAAAACATGTCATCTGTGGGAGCCAGTTTGATGGGTGCTTTGAGGATCAAGACAACAGTTTCCCAGTGTGAGTTTCTTACTGGCATAAGGAGTGAAAACATGAAAAAAAGAAAGAAAAAAAGATCTGCTGGCTGTCAGAGACTGTAAATGGTGATTTTGTTTCACTTCTCTACGTGTTTTCCCCTTTTTTCTTTCTTTTTTTTTTTTTTGCAGAATCAAAGACTTATTGAATCCTGTCCAAAACCAGCATGTTTGGCCCTGTCATGAGAAATGACAGCCATGTTATGTATTTCTTAGCTACAGGTTTTACTTAGGGAGGTGTTGATGGTGCTTCACATGCCACATTGTGTGTTTTCTGGCTCCACTGTTGTGCACTGCAATCGGCCTCTGTTGCGGGCAGGGTTAATTAATGCAGTTGGAATGTAACGAGTGTTGCTTGTCAGCCAAGTGCATGCCCGCTGGCATTTTATCAGCTTGTCACATTAATGAAATACGGTGCATGTCGAGATTGCTCAATTTCCATTTCAACTTTTAAACTTTGCCTGGCTCCAGCTAATGATGTAAGAGTTAAATCGAGCATTAAAGTCATTGAGAGGCAGCAACAACCCCCCAACACACGCTAATACAGTTTTGGAGCTTCTTGAATGCATGCACATATAAGGGTAAGAACAGCCTTTACTTGCAAAGCAGGGCTTAACACTACATTTGTCTCAGAAAATCTTACATCCTGTTGGGAATAAAGTACTCTGCTTTCACTGTAAATACTAATTTGCTATCATTCTTTGGAAACTGTGATGAAGTCTTATTCAGTGAGGTCAAATGTTCCATTTAGTGTCATATGACATGAAGAATACAGTCATGAGGGTAGTCTTTGTAGTGATGTTACAAAGTAGGGTTGTGTTAGATAAAGTTTACAGGTTCTGTATGAAAAAAGAAAAAAAAAATTCCCATTTTGCCCCTGTGGAGAGTTGTTATCCTCTGGTCCTCTACCAGCTCAGGTCCTTTATCGGAGGCCTGAGGGCTTGAGGGTCCAGGGAGGTATCTTTGCTCTTCCTTGGGATGCGCTCTTCTCGACAGAAATCTCAGTTATTGTTCCTGGGATCTGCCAGAGCCACACGACTAGCTTGGGGGTCACTGCACCAAGTGCTCCGATTACCACTGGGACCACTGTTACCTTCACCCTCCACATCTTCTCAAGTTCTTGTCTCAGCCATTGTTACTTCTCCAGGTCCTTCTTCCTGGTGTGGCTATCACTTGGTATAGCTACATCTATCACCACGGCCGCCTTCTTCTGCTTGTCCACCACTACTATGTCGAGTTGGTTAGCCATCACCAGTTTGTCTATCTGCATGTGGAAGTCCCACAGGATCTTAGCTCAGTCATTCTTAACCACTCTAGGGGCAAATCCTGTTTTGACCTCGGGATTTCCAGGCCATGGTTGGCACAGACGGTCCTATATACTATACCAGCCACGTGGTTATGGTGTTCTATATATATCCGGACTTCTAGCCTCTTGCCTAAGGTCTTGCCAGGTGTAGTAGCCTCTATGGATTTTGTACCTGGAGTTTGTTCCTGTGATGCCATGATTAGTGCCTCTGTGCTGTCTTTCAGTCCAGCTGGTAGGATTTATGGATTTTAGCCAATTCCTTTATCTGCTGGTGCTGCACACCGTGCAGGCCCCTGTCCTTCCATGATGGTTCCTCATCTTGCTTCTCTTCATTCTCGGATTTCTGCTGCCTGGATATTCACTAAGCATGTGATCAGTTGAGGCCATCTTCCTGATGTTCTTATGAATGTTTGTGGTCTCATTCTGAACAGCTATTCTAACACTCACCAGTGTTCAGCCTCGGGTGTTGGATTTTTGGTGAAGCCCTCCATGCATGGTCAGGAGCTTTCTTGTCTTGATGTGAGGTGGCTTCTACCTCCTCCTGGCCAACTTACTGTCCCAGCAGGGCGTAGATGTTGATTGTATGGATCTTATTCTTTACATTCAGCTGACTCCTCAGGACTTGCCTTACTCTCTGCAGATATTTGCTGGTCCTTGTGGCCTCTTTGTGGTTCCCATTTGCCTGTGGGATTCCAAAGTACTTGTAGCTGTCGTCAATGTCTACAATGTTGCCATCTGGAAGTTCGATCCCCTCAGTTCTGACTATCTTCTCGCTCTTTGTTACCTTCTGACTACACTTCTCCGGTCCAAATGGTATTCCGATGTCGTTACTGTGGTGTAGATCAGTGACTGATGCTTTGTTCACTCTTGACAAGCTTGATGCCATCATGTACAGGAGGAGGCGAATGATTGTTCAATTCCATAGTCGGTATCTGTAGCCAGTCTTGACAATGACTTCACTAAGGAGGTTTAGGCCCGTGCAAAACAAAGGTGGGGAAAGGGCATCTCCTTGGTAAATCTCTCACTTCGTGATGACTTGTGCAACTGGCTTGAAGTTAACCTCTAGTGTAGTTTGCCCCATCCCTATTGAGTTCCTGATGAAGGCTAAGGGTCTCACTGATGTTGTATATTTCTGTGCATTCCAGGTTCCTTGCCAACTGCTTCCAGTGTGGATGTAGCTTTAGATACAGCCACTACAACCCTAGTGAGCCCTCATCTGGGACTCTCCTCAGCTCTTTCTGGGACAGTGGCGCGGCTGCCCCTCTGTTGGTCTTCTTTGGTCTCTTGTGTTCTGGGGGCCTCTGGATGTCTGGAGTTTTGATCTCCTCCATACCTGCTTCATGCCCTGGAGGACGGTGCTGTGGCCCCCCCACACCCTCTAGCAGATCATTACATGAAGGAACCTTTTAAAAAACAAAAAACAAACGCGTCCATGCTCACAGGTGTACACACGGGTGATCACACCCACAAACTACACCCTTTTTGGCTCCTACCTCAAAGCACACTGTGTTCTGTTGATCTTATGTGCTTATTCTGCCCTCCCTGTACGTTGATGCCCAGTTTGGCAGATAGATAAACAGTTCTTCAAAAGGAGAGGCAAAGGCTTCCAGTTCTCATTGCAGGGTTTATTCGTCTCCCTAATGAAGGCACTGTAAAACTACAAACATAAGAAAAGCATATTAAAACATACATCTGGAACATAATATATTTCTCACATTACAAAGTACAGACTGAAGACTTAGCAACTTGAACTATAGCTGGTATAACCAAGAAAAATAAATGAAAACATGTTAACTCCAAATCCCGCTAGCTTGATGCTAACACACAATGGAATTTCCTATTGACATGCTAACACAATTAGCATCGGCAATGCAGCTAACATGCCGGCTTCAAATATGAGAGTCAACAACCCATTTTACATCACATGCTTAACATGAACACAGAATATAATCGTACTTACAAGCATATATTTCTCATGCTCCAGTACAGCCAACTTCAGAGCTAATATTTTGTGTGCTGGTATCAACTTGGCCAGACTCCATGAACTTTTCCTATATTTACTAGAGAAACTTGAGTACACAAACCCGCTTCCTCCCCCTAGTGGGGTGGTGGAGCTACTGCACCCAGCAGTGGCAGCACACTCCCCGCCTGGTATAATGAATTATACCACTACCCATTCCCTGGATGTAGTAGTAAAACAACCTCCGACACTGGCCGCAAATACACTTTAGGAGTGCCATTCTTGACTACCTTCACTTCCACCTTACGTACTCTATGATCTTGGCTAGGAAAGGCTTTAATCACAAGTCCAACAGGCCACTCAGTCCTTTTTACTTGCGAATCCTTCATCAGTACAACATCTCCCACTTGAAGGTTTGGCTTCTCTGTTGTCCACTTTCTCTGTGTTTGAAGCGTGGTCAGATACTCCGTTTTCCACCTCTTCCAAAATGCATCAGCAAGTGCTTGGACCCTTTTCCAGTGTTTGTTGGACAGATCATTAACATCAAAATCCCCAGAGGGAGCAGTCAACGTATCTCGTTTCTGTGTCAACAACATTGATGGGGTGAGAACTGCCGGTGCTTCTGGGTCAGAAGACACTGAGACCAATGGTCTTGAATTTATAATGGCGGTAACCTCTGCCATCAGGGTGACAAGTGTCTCATGTGTGAGGTACGATGGATTCAGCCTCAGAAGAAGAGCATCTAAGATTCGCCGAGCGATACCAATCATCCTCTCCCACACCCCACCCATGTGGGAAGAGTGGGGAGGATTGAATATCCAAGTACACTTGTTGCTTTTAAGGTAATTCCTCACCTCAGAATCTGCTGTGTCAAGTCTGAGTTCTTTACAGGCTCCAGTGAAATTTGTTCCCCGGTCTGATCTGATTGTTTTGATCGGCCCTCTTATGGCAATGAAACGTCTGAGCCCATTGATGAAGCTTGTAGTGGTCATAGTCTCTATAACCTCAATGTGCACAGCTCTGGTAGTCAAACAAGTGAACATTACTGCCCATCGTTTACTTTCCGCATGCCCTCCTCTTGTTCTTCGGGCAGTCACCATCCAAGGTCCAAAAACATCCAACCCTACATGAGTAAATGATGGATCTGGTGAAAGTCTTTCAGATGGTAAGTCTGACATCTTCTGGTCCTCCATTTTACCTCTCAGCCTTTTGCAAGTTACACATTTGTGTATCACACTAGATACAAGCCTTTTCCCCCCAATCAGCCAAAGTCCTGCCAACCTAATAGCTCCCTCCGTGAAATGGCGTCCTTGGTGCGCAGCCTGTTCGTGATATCTTCTGACCAATAATGTAGCAATGTGCGTCTTGGGAATGACCAGAGGATGTTTATCATCAAAAGACATAACGGCTGAGGACATACGGCCGCCAACTCTTAATAGCCCATCTTTGTCCAGAAATGGTGTCAGCTTTCGCAGTGGACTTTGTCTTGGGATTCGGTCCCCTTTGGCTAGACACTGCAACACCCTTGCAAAGGCATCTTGTTGTGCAGTTTTAATGATCACTTTTACTGCTTGTTCTTCTTCATCCCCAGTGTTGCCACCATGTGTATCTGCAACACTCCTTGCCTTTTTGATTAGTGTGGAGACTGCACGAGTCAAAGCTCTCCAAGTGGAAAATGTAAGAAACCTTTGAGCTCCAAGCGAGCTTTCTTTAACCATTGAGCTGAAGGTCGTTACTTCAGAGCGAACTTCTGGATCCACCTCCGGATGTATCAGCTCAAAGTCATCACTCTGGGGAAGGAGTCGTTTTGAAGGGCCCAATAGAAATGATGGTCCAGTGAACCAATTGGTGCCTTTGAGAGCTGCAGCAGTTGTTGGCCGAGTTCCATGGTCTGCTGGGTTTTCTTCAGTGGTGATGTAATGCCACTGATCTGGACGAGACGACTTTCTGATCTGTGCTATCCTGTTTGACACATAGACATAAAACCTGCGTGAGGTGTTATATATGTAGCCCAGTACTATCTTGCTGTCAGTATAGTACTTCACAGAATGAATGTCAATATCCATTTCATCTTGGATGAAGACTGCCATTTCAGTTGCCAAAACCGCAGCACAAAGCTCAAGACGGGGCACGGTGTGCGCTGGGTGTGGGGCCAGCTTTGCCTTTGCCATAACAAATCCCACGTGGATATCTCCTGTTGCAGAAATTGTTTTCAAGTAAGCCACAGCAGCTATAGCCATGACTGATGCATCTGAAAACACGCACAACTCTCTGTGCTGAGTCTGTGTAGACAAAGACACTGGAACATATAGTCTTGGGATCTGGAGCTGATCTAAGTCTTTCATAGAGTCTTTCCAGAGTTTCCAGTGTTCTTGTTTTGAAGCTGGCAATGGTGTGTCCCAGTCATACTGTTCAATGGAGAGGTTTCTCACTAAATGTCTTCCTCCCACTGTGACTGGCACTACAAATCCCAAAGGGTCAAATAAACTGTTCACTGCAGACAAAATCCCTCTTTTTGTCAAGGGTTTCTCCTCCTTCGACACACAGAAGGTGAAGTTGTCTGTTTCCAGATTCCAAATTAGACCTAGACTCCTCTGAAGAGGTAGTGACTCCACTCCTAAGTCTAGATCTTTCAAATCCTTGGCCAAGTCTTCTGGTGGGAATGCTTGCATAACACTGCTGCTGTTCGATGCAATCTTGTGTAGCTTAATGTTTGATTTAGCTAGCATCGCTTGGGCAGTGCGCAGGACACCAGTGGCTTCTGCTTCATTAGAAAAAGATGCAAGTCCATCATCCACATAAAAATTGCGTGTGATGAACTCCCTTGCACTGGTAGTGGAGTCATCTGCTTGCTTAGCAGCTCGTCTGAGGCAGTAAATGGCAACTGCTGGTGATGGACTGTTGCCAAATACATGTACTGTCATTCGAAACTCTTTCACTGCTTTCTGGAGATCATTGTTTTCATACCATAAGAACCTCAGAAAGTTGCGATGTTCCTCGCACACCTTGAAGCAGTAGAACATCTGCTGCACATCCGCTGTAACTGCTATAGGTTCTCTGCGGAAGCGGATCAGAACCCCAAGGAGAGTGTTGTTCAAGTCGGGTCCACTCAGGAGCACATCATTGAGGGAAACCCCTTCATGTTTGGCACTTGAATCGAACACTACCCTTATCTGGTCAGGTTTTTGTGGGTGGTAAACCCCAAATATTGGTAGATACCACCTTTCCTCACCTTCTTTTAATGGAGGGGCCGGCTCTGCTTGCTTTTCAACAAACATTCTTTGCATGAAATCGATGAAGTGTTTCCTCATTTGTGGTTTTTTCTCCAGAGTTCTCCGAAGAGATGCAAGACGCTTTAAAGCTTGAGGTCTGTTATTGGGAAGGTGGTTTCGTGGTGACCGAAAGGGTAATGGGGAAACCCAAGTATTGTAACTGTCTTTATAGACTTGTTCATCTAATGTCTTCAAGAAACTCTCGTCATCGATTGACATTGCCGGGACGTCATCATGTTGTGTCCTTTGAAACACCTGACTGGCAAACTCACTTTCCTTACTTTTCAAGTGTTGTGCAGAGCTTTGAAGACTTAGGTTCGAGGTGTGACAACCAAGCTTTTCTTTGACTAGCATATTGTTTGGACATGCACTCAAGAGTGAAGCTCGTCCATTTGGTAGAATGTTGGTCTTGTATACACAGATGTTGGATGTCTTATGCACTTCTCCCAGACACACTTCCCCTACGATCACCCAACCAAGGTCGAGTCGTTGAGCATATGGTTCATTATGGAGACCATTATGTTGTTCTCTGACTTTGTGCACACGCAGAATGTCTCTGCCAAGGAGAAGGAGGATGTCAGCTTCTGGATCAATTTCTGGGATTTTTCCCTTGATTGCCTTCAGATGTGGGTAGAAATGAGTGACTTCTGGGGATGGGATTTCCGTCCTATCATCAGGTATCATATCACACTCAATAAGAGTAGGCAGGGGAAGCTGTGTGGTGCCATCAAGGGACTCCAAAATGAAGTCACGGGCTCGTCTCCCTGCTATCTCCACAACACCTGAGCATGTTTTCAGTGTATACGGCTCAAGCTGTCCTTCAATGTTGAAGATGTCAAAAAAGTATGTTTTAGCCAAGGAGCGATTGCTTTGTTCGTCTAGAACAGCATACATCTTGACAGCTTTCTCTGGTTGTCCAGCAGGATACACTCTGACCAAACATATCTTAGAGCATGACCTTGAACCAACTGAGTCTCCGCATACTTCTGTGCTTTTTGATGTCACGTCAGCCACACTTGCTTCTCCTTCTCTTTCTTCCCCGCCATACCCTTCACTAGCCACCAGGCTCTCTGCATTTTGAGGACGAGGATTGGGGTGTAGTGCGGTGATATGTCTTTCACTACCACAATCTGTGCACTGCACTGATTTAGGACAATCTTTGGCCATGTGCTGCACAGAAGAACAACACTTGAAACAAATGTTCTTGTCCTTTAAGTATGCCTTTCTTTCTTCCAGGGTCTTACTTTTGAAAAGACGGCATTTTCTGAGAGGGTGAGGCTTGCAGTGTAATGGACACTGTTTATCGAGGTCCAAGTTGTTCTTGCCTGTAGGAACGTTTGGGCTGGCTGCCAGATTACTTGCTATCTCCGTCCTCTTAGCAGAGACATGTGAACGATACTTCTGTTGTGTCATTGTCTCGATTCTAGGATTGTTGGCGTTGGCACCGGTTACACACGAAAAACTCGGGTCATTACGAATTTTAGCTTCTTCGTTCACAAGTTTCACAAAAAAGGAAAATGGAGGATAAGACACTGCATTCTCTCTCTTGAACCTCGAGGCAGCTGCAACCCACTTCTCCTGAAGGTTGTATGGGAGTTTTTCCAGAATCGGATTCACCCCGTGGGCTGTATCGAGGTGTGAAAGGCCTGGGAGATGACCGCTTGTCTTTGCAGCATGAAGTTCTAGCAGAAGATCCCCCAACTCTCTCAAACGCTGGTTGTCTCTGTTCGTCAGCTTCGGTAAATCCTGGATTTTCTTTAAAAGTGCATGTTCAATGACTTCTGGTGCGCCAAAACACTCTTCGAGTCTCTGCCACACCATCTGAAGACCTGCAGTGGGATTGTTTATGTACGCAGCCCTGACTCGCTTGGCTTGTGCTGCTGATTGTGGCCCGAGCCATTTGGATAGCAGGTCTAGCTCTTCTTGAGGTGTTACACCCAGATCTTGAATTGAACTTAGAAAGGAAGCCTTCCAAGCCCAGTAATTTTCTGGTCGATCATCAAACCTCAGCAGGCCTGAGCTGATCATCTCTTTCCGTATCAGGTATCTCGTTAGATCAGACGTGTCAGCATGACTACTCCTTACAGGTGTGGGTGTCCATACCTTAGACTGAGGATGGTGATATCGATCATAGTTTGCTGGCTCGCCTCCATAGCTCCAGTTGCAAGATTCTCTCTTTGGGCTCAAAGCACCGAAGACTGGCAAAGGTGTGAATTCTTGGTTGTTGCTCCTACTGGGCTGATGGATACTTGGTTCCTTGTGAGCTTTTGGTGTTGCATCGATGGCCGTGGCTGGCTGTGGCACCAGAGAAGATAGGAGTTCTGGATGATTACCTTGTGGAGTCTGCAGATCGTCGCCGAGTTCTGACTGTTGCTGCACATACTCTTGGACTCGTTCTAATGGGCTGATTTGCTGCATGCCGTCCAGCTGGGGCTGTTGTGGGTGCTCACTCTCTTGCGCAGATGCTTCCCAAGCTTGAGCCTCAGCTAGGGCTGCTGCAGCTGCCTTCTGCGATTTGAGTACGTGTAGCTCTGCATCCAGATCTGCTTTCTTTTTAAGCTGCTCGGCCTGTTGTTTTAGGATGCTGGCTTCCTGCTTAGCAAAGGAGAGCTGAGCACGGGCAGCTTCTGCTTTTGCTCGTGCTCTGGCGGCAGCAGTAGATGATGATGTAAGCTGGCTGGAACGTAAAGAACTGGACACTTTTGACCTTGTTTCCAGCGTCTCATCCATCCTTTCTTTTAGAGAACTATCTGGCTGATGAGAATGATGCTTTTTTACTATTCTGCCCTCCCTGTACGTTGATGCCCAGTTTGGCAGATAGATAAACAGTTCTTCAAAAGGAGAGGCAAAGGCTTCCAGTTCTCATTGCAGGGTTTATTCGTCTCCCTAATGAAGGCACTGTAAAACTACAAACATAAGAAAAGCATATTAAAACATACATCTGGAACATAATATATTTCTCACATTACAAAGTACAGACTGAAGACTTAGCAACTTGAACTATAGCTGGTATAACCAAGAAAAATAAATGAAAACATGTTAACTCCAAATCCCGCTAGCTTGATGCTAACACACAATGGAATTTCCTATTGACATGCTAACACAATTAGCATCGGCAATGCAGCTAACATGCCGGCTTCAAATATGAGAGTCAACAACCCATTTTACATCACATGCTTAACATGAACACAGAATATAATCGTACTTACAAGCATATATTTCTCATGCTCCAGTACAGCCAACTTCAGAGCTAATATTTTGTGTGCTGGTATCAACTTGGCCAGACTCCATGAACTTTTCCTATATTTACTAGAGAAACTTGAGTACACAAACCCGCTTCCTCCCCCTAGTGGGGTGGTGGAGCTACTGCACCCAGCAGTGGCAGCACAGTGCTGCACAATAATGTTTAATATTTAGTATTTACTGTCATATTCCCATATATCATTGTGATGTTGTTCTATTACTCTTGTTCTCTTCTGCTTGTTTTCTTTTTTCTTTCTCAGCAGGTGACCCAGGTGATTGATATATGCATTTTTTTTCTTCTTTTTTTTCTTTTTCTGCTCATTCTGTTGGTTTTTGGTTTTTGCCCTTCTCCCCCGTCCCTCTTCTCAGCTGTTTCTCTTTCCCTCTTTCTTTCTCCCCTTCTTTCCCCCAGTCAAGTCTGTCCCATGTTCAGTAAGTGAAAATAAAATAAACAATAAAAGGTGAATCAAATGGACCATTATGGCAAGGCTGGGATGGTCAATTTGGTAAAGTAAATCCGTTGGGCATCTTTCTTTGCCTTTAGACAACAATTCTGATGGCAAAAGAGCCAAACGGGACAGGCAACAAAAAAAAAAAAAAAAAAAAAAAAAAAGATACAGCCATGACAAGGTATATCCAGAATGCAACAGGCCCAATGAACAAGCCTTATAAAAATAATGTTACATAAAAAAAAGAATTCTTGTCATATTTTGCTTCTCCAAAACGTGACAATAATTTAATGTGATCACTTCGAGAATCAAATTATGCAAAAAATATTTGAATGAAGACACAAGTGAAGATTACAAACACTACCAAGTTTAGGTGTGTACTTGCAGGTTCTGGCATCTGTGCTAATTTTCTGCTTGAAAAAGCCATCATGTACAGTTCAGTTCTATATTTCTTAAGCAGTCTGTCATGTTATCCCTCATAACTTTATTTGAACCAGTTAAAATAATAATAATAAAAAGCAGTGTTAACTAATCAATAAAAGCTGATAATTGACCAAATTCCAGGAAACTGCAAAGAAAACTTAAACTAGAAAAGAAGCACGACTAATTGTATGCATGTCAAGTGCTTTTTTTGTTTGTTTTTAGTTGTCTGCTCTGCAAAAATAAAACTGCTGTGTTCAAAGTATTATTATATTAACTATTATAATTAGAATTATACCTGTTTAGCTTTTTTTTAACAGAATTACAAAGTATAACAGTGTTTAATCTGTTGTTTCTTCTCTGACCTGTGAAGTTTGATCCAAACTAAAGCCTGTGGTTATCTGCTTGTCTTCTCTTTTTCTCAGCTCTGAACATTTACAAGTCACATCATGCCACCAGACCAATTATTTCTAACTTACTAAATAAAGAGCCCTATCACGAATTGCTTCTGTGCAACTACTCCCTTTTATGTGTCTTTCTCTCTGCCCCTTTGGTTTCAAAAACACTTCCCATTTTGCAGAGAGCAACTCGCTTTACAGAGGAAACAAAAAGAGAATGCCCCTAACCATAACAATAACAACATGTCTCATCACTTTCATCTGTTCTCATTGCCATGGGAAGACAAAGCAGAAATTTTCCATAAACACAGAATGAATAAAAGATCCACACATAAAGTGTGTGATTGTACTTTTTCTTAAAATGATTGGATGTTCATTAATATTGAAGTCAACACAAAAGCACAGCACCTATATACCCTGTCAGACTATATTGTGAGTTATTAATACCTTAAAAAAAATCGTGCACAAATATAAGACACACCCACAGATACATTATGTTAAACTTGCAAGGAAACAGATGGCATTAACACAGCACTGAACAGGCATTACCTGTTGTATCTTTTTCACAAATCTGCAATACAATATTCCACAATTTCACCTTTTATTTTCAGATTTAATTCTTGGGTCGCTTTGTTCAGACAACTTTAACTCATGGAAAATTTTGTTCACCATTCATGAATAGATTCTTTTGAAGATGGCAATATCTTTGTTACGCACAGAGCATTTGAATTGTGTTCCAAGACAAACATATTATCCATTGTTTTACACATAAACAAATATTTTGTATTATTATGAAAAAAGTTAAGTCATTTTCTGATGTATGCATTTGGGAAGACACGCAGAGGGTTAGTGTTACGGAAAGGGTAGAGCTGACAGGGTGAGAACTTAAACTCCTATGAGAGAAAAGAAGCGACCATAGAAGAAACCATAAGAAAGAGTTGTTGACACTGAAATATACAGGGTGGGCCATTTATATAGATACACCGTAATAAAATGGGAATGGTTGGTGATATTAAAGTCCTGTTTGTGGCACATTACTATATGTGAGGGGGCAAACTCCTCAAGATGGGTGGTGACCATGGTGGCCATTTAGAAGTCGGCCATCTTGGATACAACTTTTGTTTTTTTCAATAGGAAGAGGGCCATGTGACACATCAAACTTATTGGTAATGTCACATGAAAAACAATGGTGTGCTTGGTTTCAACGTAACTTTATTTTTTCATGAGTCATTTATAAGTTTCTCTTTGTTCACAGCCATTGACATGTCGAAGAGGTTAACACGTGAGGAGCGGATCGAAATTGTGTTGATATCTGGTGAACGCAGTAACCGGGTCATTGCAGCAGATTTCAATGCAAGACACCCTGCGAGACCACCCATCTCCCATGCTACAGTCAGCAAACTGCTTGCTAAGTTTCGTGAAACTGGTTCAGCGTTGGATTTGCCAAAATGTGGATGCAAGAAAACTCACTAATGAAGAAACATCAGTGGCTGTCCTAGCTTCATTCAGCTAGAGCCTGTAGCACTCGTCACATGTCACTGGAGAGTGGCATTAGTCGAACATCCCTTCGGCGGATATTAGCTACTCACAAATGGCACCCTTACAAACTCCAGCTACTGCAGCATCTCAACGAGGATGACCCAGATCGGCGCACAGAATATGCAGAATGGGCAAAACAAAAATTGGAACAGGACCCTCAGTTCATGCAGAAGATTTTGTTCAGTGATGAGGCAAACTTTTATGTGAATGGTGAAGTTAAGAAACAAAACCACCGCTATTGGTCTGACACTAACCCACATTGGATTGATCCCTCCAAGACTGTTGGAACAACAAAAGTGATGGTTTGGTGTGGTATATGGGGTACAACGATAGTGGGTCCATTCTTCATCAATGGAAACCTCAAGGCCACTGGATATTTGAAATTGCTACATGATGTGTTTCCCTCTTTGTGCACTGAAGCTGGCACGTTCCCTGAGTTTTTCCAGCAAGATGGTGCACCACCACATTATGGGTGCCAGGTCCGAGCATTCCTAGATGAACAGTTTCCTGGAAAGTGGATTGGTCGTCGTGGGCCAGTTGAATGGCCCCCAAGGTCTCCCGATCTGACCCCCTTAGACTTTTATCTTTGGGGGTCATCTGAAGGCAATTGTCTATGGTGTGAAGATACGAGATATGCAGCACCTGAAACTACGGATACTGGATGCCTGTGCTGGCATTTCTCCTGCGGTGTTGCTATCAGTGTGTGAAGAGTGGGAGAAGAGGGTTGCATTGACAATCCAACACAATGGGCACCACCATTTTAGAAGTGGTCAGAAACTTGTAAATAACTCATGAAAGAATAAAGTTACGTTGAAACCAAGCACACCATTTTTTTTCTTGTGACATTACAAATAAGTTTGATGTGTCACATGGCCCTCTTCCTATTGAAAAAAAACAAAAGTTGTATCCAAGATGGCCGACTTCTAAATGGCCACCATGGTCACCACCCATCTTGAGGAGTTTGCCCCCTCACATATAGTAATGTGCCACAAACAGGACTTTAATATCACCAGCCATTCCCATTTTATTACGGTGTATCCATATGAATGGCCCACCCTGTAGAATAATACAGTAAAAGCTTTATATAATGTCAAATATTCTTTTTTTTAACCTATCAGCTCAACAGTTCAGTGTCTAATAGCATGAGACATCTGTGTTTACCAGATATGCAGAAAGGACTTAATTATTTTAGATTATACTTCATATTCCAAGAACATTAATCGTAGAAAAATGCCTATTAGAGTCATCGCTAGGGATGGGTATCGAAAACCACTGTTTCAATTCCTTGGAATTGTTGGCCATTTTTGCAAACGATTCCCTTATCGATTCCAGTCGCCCCGAATGACGTCACCACGTTGCGGAGCGTCATTTACCTGGCAGGAAACACGGCGCGTAAGCGGCTCAAACACTCAAAAGTTTGGTTATACTTTACGAGAACGGATGACAACAGGGCAACTTGCAATACTTGCAAAGTAGATATTTCATTTAAGGGAGGAAACACTACGAATATGCAAAAGCATTTGCTCACAAAACACGTGATGACCTTAAATGAATGTCATGTTTTTAATTCCGCTCCGGACTCGTGAATCTCAACCCAGCAGCAGCGGTAACGTTTGCACGTCCTCTCCCGTTAATGCAGCAGGTAAATAATCAACTAACAGTGTATATTATGTTAGCACGATCTGCCTTATTACAAAACCTGCCATTACTGTGCATTTAGGGGACCATGATGAGAGAGACAGAAAGAGTCTGGCTGGCTCAGATGCTGGCAGTTCTCGCTGCAGTCCGGTAGCGTCTCCTTTCAGGCCAGGATAGACGAATGTCACCAAGCAGTGACTAAGTTTGTGGTAAAAGGCTTGCACCCATTTGCCACAGCAGATGCCCCCAATTTTCGGTAAGTGAATGTGTTTAATTGTAGGCAGGGACATTACTGGATATTCTTGTGTAATTGCTACTGAATAATTTATGTTATACTTTGTTATTGCTACAGAAGAATATTTATTTTATTATTTTACATTTACAATTTTTTTTCCTGGGGACCCTGTGACACCCATTGAAGAGCCTTAGGCCGTGGATCTCTTAAGATCTCACTGTTGGGTTTGTAAGAAATTTAGGAGTAACATGGCCTATCTTGTTCAAAGAGAAGATATAAAACAAAGTTCTAAGCTAATCAAACTTAGTGTTCTCCTTTTTTAAAAAGAATCGATAAGAGAATCGATAAAGAATCGAATCGTTAAACAGAATCGAAAATGGAATCGGAATCATGAAAATCTTATCAATACCCATCCCTAGTCATCGCATTCATGTTTTTAAAAATGTATATTATTATATAGCATATAACAAGGTCAAAATTGAATTACACCCTTCTTTATTTCAACACCACCAGATCAGCAAAATGTAGACTCTGTATTTTGAAAAATAAATAAATAACAATTTCTATTCTAGTTCTGTTTTTGAAGCCTCAAGCTGAGTATTATCAATGTTGCCATTTTAACTTTTTTTAAACCAAATGTCATGACTATATCTGACTTTGAATTTGAAGAACATCGCATGCTAACTTGTCAGTGACAAAGTAAGTGTGCCTTTATACAAGCCCTGATTTAGGGCAGGTTATCATCATTCTAGACACTAATGGGAATCATAATTAACAAAATAAACATATCATATTCAGCAAGACTTTAAAGTAGCAATGAATTCATCAGGAAAGAGTTTACTGAGGTTAAAGTTTAATAGAGCGGAGGGCTGTTTTCTGACTGATTTCTAATACAACCTTCGTTTTGCAACAACAGGAGTTTCTCAAAATGCATTTTGAAGACACTTAACTTCTTGATGCATGTTAAATCGTACAGGTAAGTTGATTTGTTCATCTGAATGTAGCTGTTTCAAAAAACACTAGGTCCAGATGAAAAGGATCAGCATTCTAGGATTTATTTTTGACTCTGGATCTCTAGAAATCTGATAACATATATTCCCATTTAAACATTTCTTCCCTTCCCGATAAGCTGATTTTTTAGCAGAAGTCACATTGCCAAAGTTATGTCAATCAGAGCCAGTGCCACAAGTGCACTTGCAGCTCCCATGATGCCTCTGGCTTTTCTCTGGCTCTTGTCCACAGCAGAGAGTCAATGGCTGGATGAAGGCAGAGAGGTTGAGGGCTGAGGCCACAATGGGGCTCTGACAGGCTCCTTTTCTGATGGCCTCATGTGCCTTGTCGGTTGTGATAAGTTGCTTGAATAAAGAAAAACAGAGGCACAGCTGAGCATGCTAATAGAGTAATTGTGGCAGGATTTCAGGCGGGGGCCGGAAACCCGCCAGCTTTTTCAGAACAGTCTGCAACCCCCAACTCACGCCATACCCACTTCTTCACCCCTTCACACCACCCAACCAACAGCCTTCCCTCTTGGCTTTGCCAAGGACTTGCAAAGTTATTTTAACCAATTGATTTCCCAATAGAACAACCACCACTCCCCCTTTTTGCTTAATAACCCCACACCGATATGGACTAGAAGAAAAAAACGTTTGTATTAACAAGTCCAAAAGTGAAGACAAAACATGTCTGTGAACACAGTGCAGCTTTCACACATTAAGAAATCTGTCCTCGGTCCGGAGGCATTTGATAGTTTCATTTCGGCATGGATCCCAGAGGGGCCCGAGTGCAGCTGCTTCCATTCTCCTCGTCTATTTTAGAGCAAAAAAGGAAGACAGGCCTGTCATGACAGCCATATGAAGTATGTTGCTTAAAAAACAAGCCCAGATTTAAAAGATGTCTTCAGAGCAATCACCATGAGCAGCGTGGACCTGTCAAGCTTTCCTTGATAGGAATTTTGACCATTTTATACATTTGCATATTCACAGTAACTCCCTACACTTGTGATAAGCACTGCTCTCTTTATACAACTTCCACTTGTATATTCTGTAACTATGAAAAGTATGTAAATCCTACTGACGGACATATTACATTATGTTTCAACAGGATAATGACTTTGAAGTGGTAGCCATATTTTCACATAATTCAAAACTGCTGAACAAATATGGTCTAATAGTGTTTTAAAGGGTGAAGATCTGCAGGAGACACCCCAAAGTTTCCTGGTGGTTTTGAAAAAAATGGAAGAAATTAAAACCACATTTTTCATTTTCCAGCTATCAGTATGCTGTACAATCCAGTTACTGTTACACGATGTATAATGGAGCTTCACCAAAACAGTATAAGTAAGAGAGAATGCTGCACAAATACACACACATTACTGTTTAAATCTTGGCATCTGATAAGCAGTTATAAGAATTATAACAAATTGCCTGGTGTTTAAAATGCACAATAGTTGCTTTTATCAGAGCTGCTGATAAACCTGTTAAATAGCACCAGCCCCTCCAAGCTTTTCCCATTACCAGTCTGAATCCCATTACCAGCTTCAGCTGCACAACAGGCAGTACATCAAATTTTCTTTTGCACCCTGGTCCCGCTGACCACAACTAACATCCGCTCTCTTGTTTTACTTTCTTGCTCAGCTTCATTATTGATCCATATCAACGCCACCATTTAAAGTCAGTAGACATTTTTAGAAAACGCTTGCTTCAGACAGTTTTTAATCCATGGCAAACGACAGGATTACTAGGAAGATAAACATTGCTTCTGGGGCTCATTTCCCTGTACATGCTATATGTCGTGCCTCACGGTGAACATGCATTTTACATTTATGTTTATAATAGGCTCACATGTCAACACATCAGTTTGTTTACTTAAACAATGATATACGACATATTTGAAGGAAACAGTGAGAGGTATTAAAAGGGGCCCATGTCTCATGTTTGCTCCAGGGACGTTCTTAGTTGTCAAAATATGGAGTTAGATAAATATACAACATAAATATGATTTACTATTAACTATCAAAGAATTGGAGAAAATGGGGGTAAAATCTTGTGCTCAAAGAATTATGTTGATGTTGTTATGTGCAGTTCATGCATTCCCATACTGTCTGCAATAGGACAAAGTGATGTTCTTTACATTAGTCTGACATTTCTTTAACTAACCAAACAAACCATCTAATTTGTAGATTGCGGGGGGACGGGAAGTCATGTGTGAAACCTCTGTCCCAAGTTGTTGACACAATCTGCACTCTGTGCCACCTAATTCCCGGATGTCGGATCATCCTGTCCTCCAAATCTCTCCAAATCCCATGGACAGTGGTCCCTGAGAGGCCCTGTTTACCCTGGGCCTGCCAGCCACGGCAGCCTCAGAGTCTCTCCCCGTTTTGTCCCGCATGAAACAGTCACGCACTCATCAGTTAATGCTGAACATCTGGAGGGATTAGCAATGTCAGACCAATCAGAGTTGAGCTGACAGATCCCAATGAAATGCCATTCTGCAGCTGCGCTCGGCATTCATGCGCTTTCGGATTCCCATTTCGCCTCTCTGTTTTCTCTCCTGTCCTTTCTCTTTCCATTGCAATCAATTTGTTTGCCTTTTATCGTGAGGGAAAACAAAATTATTCTTACTCAAAAAGTAAAGAAAAAGAAGCTGTTAACTTATGTAAAATAGCACTGTGAATATAAGTTGCCAATCGAGATGAAAAGCGGGTGTAGGGATTTGATAACATTACTTTGCATTTGCACGTTATCTTTCATTTTGTCTGTTTATGGTTGAAAAAGTTGAAAGGCACCCAATTTATAAGATGGGAGGACACGTGAAAAAGGGAAACAGGCAGAAATAGAGAGAAGGGTTAAGTAAAGTGGGGTCAAGGCACCACCTGCTCCAAATGTTTGCAGCTATAAATCATTTGTGCTCTGGTTGTACTGTGTATGCTGCTACAAAGACAGATGAGGATAAAGTTAAACATGTGCTCGCTACCCAAAATGCTAATTTTTTATGGATTTCACTCGAGTTAAGGGCTGATTTGCATTTGTTGCTTATACTTTTATTGATGACAGACACAGTTGTGCGGTTCAAAAATCAAAAGCATGCTGGCAGAACTACATGACTTAGATAAGTAACTAAGGTAAATAAAAATAAATAAAATTATATTATGGTATTTAAAAATTTGACATGTGCAAGATAGGTGAATTATGTTGTTAAGTTTTTGTATTTTAAGGTCTGTTAATCTCATTCCATCCCTTCTCCTTATAGAAAAACTTTGATAATAATTATATTAATCTTGATGATTTATAGTGTTTAAAAAAACACTTAAAAATACAGCTATTAAACATTTTTCTTTTAGTGGTCAGAGGTTTATTTTACTTCCCCACACACAGAAGCTGTTTGTTTGTTTGTGATATTTTTATGTGTAAAAAGAAAGAGAGGGTAAGTAGCAGCCAGGAGTAGCTAATCAAAGGCATTTATTAATTGCTTCTGCAAAAACACACAGGGGAGTTTGATGGTCTGGATAATTCGGGTGAGTTTTAGTACAGTTCCCTATTCCCTCTAGTATTGGGCATCCCAGCAAATGTGCAGTGCTTGGAGAAATTGCAGAAAATCCAAGAGCTACATCTGAGCCTCTACAGGCCTCTGTCGGCATCTTAAATGCTAAAGTTCATGATAGCACAAGTATGGTTTGTTTGTAACGGGTGTCAGGAGAAAGCCTCTTCTCTCTGAATGTTGTTCTCTGTCTTAGGTCTGCAAAGGTTCATCTGAATAAACCACAAGATTTCTGGAATAACGTGCTTTGGACAGACAAGGCCATAATGCACAGTAGTACATTTGGCGATAACCAAACACAGCATATCAGCACAAACACCTCATACCAACTGTCAAGCACAATGGTTATGGAGGGTTGGTGATTTGGCTTGTTTCGCAGCCTGGGAACCTTGCAGCTATTGACTCAACCACAAACTGTTATGCATACTAAAGTATCTGAGAGTCAAATGTGAGGCCATCTGTCTGACAGCTAAAGTTTGGCCAAAAGCAGGTTGGAACAATGGAACAATGACCCCAAACACAGCAGCGAATGCCCAAAAAATAAAAAACTCAAGGGAACTGCTCCCTCAATCTCAATGAACTGAAACAATTTTGCAAAGAAGAGTTCCTCCACTCTTTTCATATGACTGTATTTACTGTCTCTAGTCACTTACTGTATGACATTACCTACTGCAGTGCACTAAGTCTTTTCAAATCTCATTACGTCTACAGTAGGGAAAGTCACTTTCAATAGCAGCCTATTCGAGCTCTAAAGTTAAGGCAAATGCTACCACGGATAAACAATTATATTTTTCCAGATGAGCCCATCTACCACCGCTGGTGATGAAATTGCATGAGATCAAGTTGCTGGAATGCACCAGTGGTCTTGGTTCTACTGGGACTAATCGGAGGGGTTTGCTGAGCCTCGCATGGACACACAGGGCTCGCATCTGATCCCAAACAGCTGCTTAGCAGACAGGGCCTGCAACTGAGAATGCCTAATCCGAAACCTTGCTACAGTCCAGGCAGGCACTTTTGAAAAACATTGCTGTGACCCTTAAAAGGTCTTGACCCCGCAGTAAAGGCACTTTGGCGTATTTTGTTAGGGAAAGCACCTGTCTTCTCATGGAGTGATTTTGAAGTGAGTTATTTTCAGCAAACAAACATTCCTTTGTGCTTGCAGCACACTAATGCTGAGTTTACTGATAACTGTTAAAGGAAAAATTGTCATTTTTTTTAAACTTTTACAAACATTGAACTCAGTGGTTGATATTTTTAGCAGATTTTGTTTTTCTTGTGTTGTATAATTGAAATGTAGTAGCTCCGAGTATATGGGCACTGTATAGGAAAATGAAGAAACTCTTTCCTGCCATTTTTCATTAAACTCTAGCAGTAGTACTATATTTATGGATTTGAACAAAGAATAAAATGAGGTAACGGTGTAAACGAAATCCACTTATGGGGCATGCAGGGTGGGTGGGTTGATCGACATTATACCGGTTGTTAACATGGTTCACCAATTTATTTCCTGTTACACAATGATTATCAGCATTTTCTCTTAACTACAGCCTGTTAGGAAAATTTGCTAGGGCGTTTATCAAGCAAGAAGTTCTTAAACCAAACACAGCACTTTTTTACCCCTGACCATGACTTTCGTGACTTTTTCCTTAACCTTACAAAATTGGTTTTGTGCCTACGATTAACTAAGCCTTGACAGCAATCTGCATAAATGATTTCGAAGTATATATCTGTGACACGTATCCTGCTCCTGATATGATGCAATGGATCATATCAGAGTTCTGGGACTACCAGTCGCCTGTATATGGTCATTTATCTCAGAGTATTTGTTAAACCAAACTGCAATTACACACAAGACTGTGTTCTGATTTGGGGTATTTTCAAGGTTGTGAAATGGTATTGTAAGTGATAATGTTATCGAGTGAGTGTGATTTCCTGTTGTTGTCATCTGGCAACCATTTCACATGAAGATAATTAGAGAAATTAGCCACCATGTGGAATGCTTTCTCTTGACAGAGTGAGAGAGAAGCCTTCCAGTAGTGCCCCGAGATCTTGATTCATAGTTCCTGATTTGGACTGTCAACACACACCAAAACACATACACTTTATCTCTCAGTTTTACAACTGCTATCTTTCCCTCTTTCTCTTTTTTCTCCCTTCTAGATCACACACCATGTCTGCACACACACACACAAAACGGAGCTCCCTCCGATCTGAAACAGATGTTTTACAGCAAGTCTCTCCTATGAAAGCTTCCACTGAAGAATACAGTCCGTCTCGTTACTCTCAAACTATTTAACTTTATTTCTCTTTCGTTCATATTTTCTATGTTGAATTCAAGTGTGTGATCTTGTTTTTACACTGTTTAGTACAATGTAGACACTAATACTTGTTCAACTTAAAACATCAGCTTTTGGATCTTCACTCTCCAGCTTGAAGGGGGATTAGCTCTGTCCTCTGAATTCTGTCACTCATGTCTCGGGAAACAGCATGTAGCCTAAGACTGACATCTCAGTCTAAAGTGAGAAAAGGGATGTCAAAGTTTGCGCTCACTGGGATTTGTTTCTCTTTGTGTCACTCCTTCGATTTTCTTTTCTCACCTTTGACTTTTTACAATCTCCCTTGCTGTGCATCTCCTTGATAGCAACACCCCCACCAACAGCTACCCATGTCTACGTCAAATATGCTAAATATCAGTGTTTTGTCCTTTTCTTACCCATGACAATGGTGACATGAAGATGGGTTTGTCACTGTTATGATAAACTAAAACAGAAAACAAAGCAAACTGTACCCTTCTGTAAAAGACTCTCGATTAACCGCCCAGTTGAGTAGCTTCATAATCGTGAGTTTTGTTTCAATACCTAACTGAAAGAAAAATCAGGAGCTAATGGGAGCTTCATTGTTATCTGATCCATCTTCTTTGTGTTTCTAAGTCCCTAAATTACATTCTTGACAACACCTCTTCTGTACACGTAAGTGTCCATACTGTCAAACCAGATGTTTTGGGTTAAAACACAAGAAGATCCTGGGGTTGAATCCACTTGCCACTTGGGGCCTTTCTGTGTAGAGTATGCCTGTCCAAGTGTGGTTTGTCTCTTGGTACTCTGACTCAGGCTACGTCCACACTAGCCCGGATAAATTTGAAAATTGCGTTTTTGTGTGAAAACTCTCCGTGTTGACACTGTCGTTTTTAGTTGTTTTCACAGAGTTGAGCGTCCACATTGAAACGGCCGAAAACGCTTATGTTCCAGTGCTGCGCATGTGTGAAGATTCGACCTGCCGCTTATTTACTTTTCGGCTCTTTGAAACGTTGCGGCAAAATGTTGAGGAAAAGCACCGAGTTTTTTAAATGGCCTAACAATGAGGTGGAGTTGTTGCTGCGAGTAACACAAAAGTACAAAGTTGCAAAAGCGAGTGAGAGAATTTGAAGAAAAGCTATCTGGAGCATGTACTGCCTGATTAATCTTTAACAGGGCTGTCAAAATTCAGAGCAAACAAAACAACTGCTGTATAATGCCCTCCACTATCTTAGTTTAATTGGTCACATGACTGCATCACATGACTAAAATGTGTCATCGTTTTGAAAAAAGTCTCAGTTTTTGCTGTCCACACTGTGACGCGAAATCTGCATTTTCAAATCTCCTTGAGAGAAAACGCCGTCTCAGTGTGGACAGGAGGCCAAAACGGAGAGAAAACGATCCGTTTTCAAACGAAAACATATTAGTGTGGACGTAGCCTTAGACTCCCAACCTCTCCAGGGTCTACCCCACCTTTCGCCCTGTGACAGCTAGTGAAAATGGCCAGATAAGTGAAAGAAAATGGCTGTATAAATGGTTGAATATTTACAGGTTAGGTTAAGGTGAAAAAATGTTATATGTCACTGGCAAACAACCAATGGTATCTATTCAAGGTCCTAAGAAACAGCCAGCAATAATGACAAAGGAAGTGCTTCTCAAGTAGTGCCCTCATTTCTCACAACCTTTAACCTCCCCTTTCCTCTTTGAGACACAAACACCCCATCTGACCCTCCATGACTACCATTCCTCTACTCCCACTTCCTGACAGTGAAAGGCAGGTTGTTCTGACACGCTACCCTGTATATCCAGTTTCATCTCATCCCATCCCACCCAGCATACCTTTCATTTCTGCCTTTTGACAGAGCTTTATTTCAAATACTAATAGGAATCCTGTTGCAGGAATCCTGCTGATTGATGTTTGCTGGCGGGGCTTGGGAAGCATGTATAAAGAGGCTCCAAGGTGAAGCACAGTGGCACGATCCTCATATCTTTTGTCCTGACCCCTTTGCTGCAAATCTAAAAATTCTTGAAGTTCTTATTTTGAAGTCAAGGGATTCACAGGAATATGTTTTAATTTACTGTTAAGCATTTTGCCCATTGTTTGAACCATCACAAAGCCTAATGCAAGTGCTGTACACAGTCAGCTATATCATGCTTTAAAGTAAGCCTACCAGCACTCAGCTTTTGCTAAACAGCTCAGATTGTTGCCGCTGTTATCTAAGACAAGAAATGTTGTAGGGTATAATGTGTAAAAGTCTTACCTAGACAAACGTAAACAATGCTGGTCTTAGGTAACTAGACACTAAGGTGTGGGTTAATGTGAGTCAGAATATGGTTATGGTTAGAAACAGAAGAAGAGTATTTTATGAGGCTTTCAGCCACTGAATGAGACAGCAATATCACTTTTGCTCTGAAGACAAATTTCCCTGAAAATATGGGGCCCATAAAGGCAGTCAACCCTCAGTGAATGTGTGGCAAAGCATGAAAACGTGCCATAAAAGGAAACCTAAAAGAAAGGAAGAAAAAAAGCTTAGAAAAATTGGTTGATGTCTGGTTATGTGTGCCATGTGTCACTAAGATGAAGAAAGAGAGGGGGAGGTTTGCACCACATGTGCATATATATTACATATATTAGAGTTTTACAGGTCTCAGTGGCAGCGGTTCACCTTCAGCTGACAGACAATTAAATAGCTGGCTGCTGTTATGGAAAATAATAGAAGTTGTTTTTTTCTTACATCAATTTACACTTTGATTCATCTTTTTTGCTATGTTTTATGAAGCATGGCCACTTAAAACAAAATTCTTTCAAGTACAATGTGTCTGCTGCCAAGACTTCCTTTCTTCATTGTGAAAAATGCAATTTTGTGGATACACTTGGTAACGGAGCCATGCTCCATAGATTTTTAATAACATTGATGCCTCAGCCATATAGAAGGACCATTCCCATGTAATACTGCAGGTGTTCTCTTTCACCTAATCACCACAAAGTACAAATGTGAAGCCACCCATGATAAAGTGACCCTTCACAGTCGCGCCCCTTTTAAGAAACTGCTGTCCCACAGGTGCATCTGAGGACTAAAGCTAGTTTCACATCATGTAGACTTAAATAGTTCTATGAAAGCATGTAGTATGTATTGTGATAGGTCATTTTTTTATATTTAATCCACCACTAAATATGATATTTTCCTACACGTACTGACTCGCTTTCCTCATGACCAAATCCTCCATTTTGTGTTTGAAGATTTTTTGTTTATGTAGTTTCTTAAGTGACTTGAGGTCAGCAAGACGCCACACAGATAGTTGGAAGTGCTTCACAAAGCGAAAAGACAGTTTAAGGCACTGTCTGTCTGATAGCTGAAGTTCTTATCTGAGATGTCCCCTAAACTTTTCAAACAAAAATAAACAGATAGGAAACTTTCACATCCTGAATTCTCACAAATCTATGCTGAATTTCTTTTTGCTAAAAACATATATATAGATGCCATTTTCTAAATATGTTTATGAAGTTTGCACTGACACCTATCTGACCCTGAAAGTCTTTACAATGGGTGTGTTTGGTGGGTCAATGGATTAGTGAGCTCTAAGCAGGGGAAGGTGCATGGAGGCGACGTGAATGTGAAGCTCAAAAATTCTGTCGAAGCAGGCCGGTGTTGAGTTTCTCATCGGCCGTGCTAGCTCGTGTAAGCCTCTCGCGTTCCAGTTCAAGGGTCAGAGTTCATGCAACAGGCTTGGGGCCTCTGAAATGTGCTTGTTGGAGAGAAGTGAACACAAGGTGCATGAAAAGGTCACAGAGAATATAGATGGCAATAATTTATCTTTTCAGATGTATTTATTTTTTTCTTGGTAGTTGATTTGGATCATTACTTGACAGAAAATGAATCACAAGGGTTTGATGGGTTATCACCAAAACAGGAAATGTTTCGCACACACATGCACACACATATGCATAATGAGTCTCAATTCTTCAATCTAAAAGTGAGGATTAAATCATGCTTCATCATTAAAAGTAGATGTAACTTCTAAATGTTCCCAATTTGTTCTTTCTTGGAAATTTTCAAGAAAGAATGAATACCAAACTATACAAGATAAAAACCATGGCTGTCCTGATACCAGCCATTTGGATGACTTAAGGGCAACGTCATATGGGTATGTAACCTCTTGTGAAGAGGTTAACAAGGCATTATGGTCATTACTGCTGAAGAAGGAGCAGTAGTCCCCCTTCTTGAAATCTACCTTTAAATTATAGAGCTGGTGCATATCATTTTTCAGGGCTACGCTAAGTACTACCTTTAGGCAAGCTAATCTTTTGTGCTGGGAGATTGAATGTGGGCTTAAGATTTCAGTTATGTTCACTCTGAGATAAGGAGACACATTTTCCTTTAATGTGATGAATTTGCGAATCAAAAGTGTTCACTGCAGACAATGGTAGTGACTGCAGAAAAACAAAAAAGAAATAAGTTATAGTCCATACATATTTAGGAAGTTATACCTTAAAAAACATTAATTTTTAATATTTTTGACTTTTAGTCATATTAAGGCACATGCAGTGGTTGACAGAGTGAGCTGGTACATAGCTAAAGTGTATTTGAGGTGACAATGTCAATGAAGAATAGGAATAAACAGAAAGACTGCCAAAGCTGTCTTCAGCAGTTACTGCTTATAATGACTATGAAAACCACATGAAATTAAAGGACAAGAGGAAAAAGATGCCACTGCTTCAACTGAGACTTAAAGAAAGATAATTATAATATATTATAATTTTATATTCCTTAAACTTTGTTACCGTTTACGAGTCTTTTGCCTTCCATAAGCTGGAAGAGGGTTAAGAAAAGTACTTCTTGGCATACACTTTGTACATGTGCTGTAAATAAAAACTGCTTGGTATTTTAACTGTCAGGAGTCGTGGTGTGGAGCGAAGGAAAAGAGGACTCAGACGCAGGACTCATTGATGGGTGACAAACTGAAGGCCGTGTTTATTATAGAGAGTGGATGAACAGAACATGAAATGGAGGGCTGGCTGGCTGAATGACTGACTAGCACAGGAATGACGTCAAGACAACATCAATGACACGACACCGAACTGAGGTAAACTGAGGTAAACTGAGGACTTAAATACGCAGACTGATGAGGAGGATAATGAGAGACCGGTGAGTACACAGCTGAACATAATCTGGCTAACGACACAAGAGACGAACTGACACAGAAAAACAGGAAGTGAGAACAACATTGAAGTGGCATAATAAACTAAATGTGACAAAACTGAAAACACTGGGTCAACGACCCAGGAACCCTGACAGTAACGTGGCATTTTCAAGGTTTGAAAAGTGCTTAAGTTGTGGATAAAGTGCTTGAAACTGCTCTTCAGCACATAAAAAGAAGACAACTCTGGTTCTAAATCTGCGTGTGATAGTTTGATCGGCCAATCGTTTTGACGTGCAGATGGAAAAATTAGTCAGGCTGTTGTCACGAATGAAATGCCATTTGTAGAGCGCTCGTCTGGTCTTACTAACCACTCAAAGTGATTTACACAACAATGCACATGTGTGGCCTATTCCTACGCAGCAAATACACATATGGGCAAATAGTGCACTGATTAACCAAACATACAATTCTTTGGACTGTGGGAGGAAACTGGAGGCCCCAGAGGAAACCCTTGCAGACGCAGCGAAAATATGTTAATTCTTGCTGCAATGTGACAGTGCTAAGCACTCTTAAAAGTGAACTTAAAAGTGACAAGAACAAATCACGTTTACAAAAGACTAAATCCCAAATTGGCTAGATCATTTTTCAGTTGTTTTTTAGCACAGTGACATCTGATGTGATAACATTTCACGTGATGAAAAAGCAGGAATGTCAGTTTGAAGTATATAGATACAGTATATGAAATCACCACTGCAGTACAGTTGTGAAAAATCATGAAAATGGCTTAAATATGCTTGAATTTTGCACTCTATGTTAATCAACTGTTTAAATGCAACTTTTCCTACAAATCTTTCATTTACATTTACAGAGTCACTGTCTTCTCACCCCTCCCGATATTTTAACAGCAGCTGAGATGGGGTCTTCTCCTGTGTAAGTACAAATTTGCATTTTAACAAGTCCTTTAATCTTTTATGTTCTCTTTTATGTTCTCTCTTCTTTTTCATCTTTTAAAAGTCTTTCAAAGAATCTGGAATTCATTATTTTCATTTGCGTTAAATGAGTTTGATCTTTCCACTTATCTAAGAATAATGCCACTTGGCGTCATCATTTACAGTATTTGCTGCAATCATCCCTACATGCTGTAAATGAAAACAGTATGTCAGAGGATATAAAGAGTTTTCTAAACCAGAAACTTGAAGATGGTTTGAAGTCAGAATATTTCTATGTAAAATGATCAAAATGCTGCATAAAAGTATTAAGACTTTGCAGAACTGGGAGTCTGGTTTGTATTTAGCAAAGATTGTCCTAGAGCTTTCCCCTCATTTGCTTAGAGTGTATGGGGCTCTTCCTCCTTCCGCAGTCTCGATCCATCCACTTTCATTCACAACACCCCCGGCTCCTATCAACAAACCCCCTGAGCAAAGGGGAATGGGTCATATAAAGGAAACTGGGAGTCTTTTTATATCCGTTTACTGTTAGTGTTAGCAGTCATTTATGACTCCACTGGCTCCAGTGACGCGGGATACAGGGCAAAGGGAGAGCAAGCCGTCTCCTCCAAAGCTATTCAGCGTCTCGTAACCCTGAAGCCTTTTCCTTTTTACTGCCATTAAACGATGTCTGGGAGTAAACCCCCCGTGTGGGCCTTGGCAGTAATGAGGCTCCTTCTCCACGACTTCAAATGATCCAGGGTGTCAGAGTGAGCTTTTTTGGAAAAACTTCTAACGTACTTCCTGGCTGGTTCATTTAGCTGATGGCGAAGCTTTGTGTTGACTGTGCTGGTAATTATGTCACTGGAGAATTTGTGAAGTTGCTTAATTCTGAATGCAGATGCTTAAAAAAAATACACATAAGACTGTGTTTTCCCGAGTATAGAAAAAATTCCATCTCAATATTATGATAACACACAGAACTGACAATATCCATATTTTACTGATGATACTGTATTTTTAAGCTTTTATCCAGGGTAGTATTATTATCTACTAGAGCAGCTAAAAACAGGAATGATACCTTGCAAATAAAAAGGATAAATAATGATCTCTCTGATTTTTAATTAAATGATCCAGTAATATCTGGGTGATTTGTGGTTATATGTCCCCACTTTGTTGCTGGTCATATGTTCTCACTTTAATTCATCCTTTATTGTGTGTATGTCTGGTTTGGTCTAATAAAGTAACCAAAAATACCAGATCACAGTCTAAGAACAACTATGATGTTAAAATGTGCCTATGAAGTAGGTGGACATAATAACAGTCAGTGTTTACAGCTCAGCTTCTTTTAAACTGTGAGACATTCATGAAGTTTGACATGTTCAAAGATGCATTGCAGTGATTCACCAGTGATCCAATCTACATGTACCTCAGTTAACTATGTTCTTGACGTTCACCTGACAGATCCTGGATAAAACTCTTGCTTGAGATCATTTATTTCTTGGCATACAGTCATTAATATGTAGTTAATGAATGTGCAGAGGGAATGTTTATGCAGATCGTAGGTAGGATGGCACTCTGAGACAAAGTTAGAGTAGACCTGCTTGTTTTCTGGGGCATTTGTATGACTTATTCAGTCCTTGACTGATTATTTGTGCTGTAGCCCCATTACCTATCGTCTTTGAAAGACTGAAAATTCAGCTTAACTTTGTTCATTGAGTCTTACTTGGTTTCCAAGTTGTATTTATACAGAAGGTTAATTTTAGTTTTTGGTTATTAGAAGCAGGTAACTTAATTTTTTACGTGGGAATCATAGAAATATTCTAATCTGTGTTCCCTGTTGTCGTGTGTTTAACCAGGACATCTGGCCAATAGTGAAAGCTGCCCTCCCTGCTTAAAAGTAATTTTTATTTCTTTATTTTTAAAAAAAACTATTAAGACATATTCAAATTTTGTTTAACATACAACTGTATTCTGACCACATGTGTAAACACAAGCATCAAAATAACTTCCTAAGGTAAAATCAAAATGGGGATTAAAGGTGATTTAAGCGACCTGGAACGTGGCATGGTTGTTGATGCCAGGCAAGCTGATCTGAGTACTGCAGAAACTGCTGATCTACTCAGAAAACCCAAGTTCTCTGGGCGAAAATAGACTGTTGTTGACAGAGTTCAGAGGAGAATGGCCAGACTGCTTCAAGCTGATAGGAGGGCAACACTAACTCATACGACCACTTGTTACAACCAAGCTAAACAGAAAGGTATCTCTCCAGATACACAGATACAAATCTGTGATACTATCATGTCAATATGGACCAAAATCTCTGATGAATGTTTCCAGCACTGTGTTGGACATATGCCATTAAGGCAGCTTTGAAGACCAAAGGGCATATAACATAATATTAGCAACATATACCTAAAAAAAGTGGATGGCGAGTGTAATCGCCACAAAAATCCCCTGACTGGTAATCTGCTCCAGCACTGACTTTTAAATCTATACGTCTTTGTGAGGTTTTCATTCTTCACCACCACCCTCTCATCCTTTTTCCACTGTCAGTGTGGGCTTAGATGGATGTGCAACTCCTTATACTGCCCTCTCCACATCACCACAACCATTTCTCTTAGCTAAATAATGTTTAGACCCTGACACTTCTCCTCTTTTATGTCTAGGAAGCTTTACACCATTACCTCTTAAGTCAAAGGGAAAGGCCGGGGAAAAGGGAGACATCCATTAAACAGATGAGCAACAGAGGATCAAATGTATTTTTACAAGAACACATCTTACCCCTCTTCTAAGAATCAATAAATACAGCCGAAGCACACAAGAAGCAAAAGTGGAAACCAAAATCAAAACTACAACATTCACTTTGAGGAAGAAACACTCATTAAAGGCTGTGTACTTTAGAGGACCTATAAATTCAAAATCTTGTCTCAGAAAGTGACGTTAAATTAAAGAATTAGACAGCTTGAGTGCACTCTAAATGCTTAATCCCTAAAGCTAAATTTCCATCTCTTGATTTTTTTTTTAATCTTGATCACTCTAACTCAAACTTTTCCATCATGCATCTTTTTAATGGTCTCTAATTCAGCTTTTGTGGTCATTGCTTCCCTGCACTCTGGCAGGCATGAGTGTAAAATGCACTACTTTATGTAAACACACCTCTGAGTAAAAATAATTCTGACCATGACCAAATATATCAAAATATAATGAACAGTTTTTGCAATAGCAGAAATTCTGTTGCAGATGTTACATTTTAACCTTTGCTTCTTTCTTTTTTAAATTCCTGGCAGGACTCGCCGTTTTCAACATGAGTGCAGAGCACAGACAATCTGAGCAAGCTGTACTGAGTTCCTGTGTGCTGACTTGCCCAGCTGCTGCGCACAACTACCTTAAAACTGTACTATCACAGGAGTAATGTTTAACCACTGTGTGGCAATTTTGCACTAACAACGAGGTCAGATACAAAGTTGTTCATTAAAAGAACCAAATTGATTATTTCCTTCCTGTTGTTTACTTGTCACACAGGGCTTTCGGGTTTACTTCCGAACCTGAGCTAGCACAATGACCTTATCTTGCAAGGGAGCTGATTGTGTAACCATTGCCCTCCAGTTATCGCTGTACCATGGCCAAAGTTAATAGCCGCTTCCCTTTTTTCCCCCTGGAATCGACACTAGCTGCAGGCCATTTGTCAGGCAGTATTTAAACCAGCAGTCTGTTTATGAAATTAGATACTGATTCAAATGAATAGGTATACCTCTGAGAAAGCAATGGCAGAAGTAACTCTGAATTGCTTGTTTGGACATGATTGCACACTGAGCATGCTAGATGTTAGTGTTAATTCCATAAAAAGGAAACTCGTGGAAATTCTGCAGTAAACACAGTTTAAATGATCCACAAACTGTGAACTGCAGCAGTATACAGTGGGGCAAAAAAGTATTTAGTCAGCCACCGATTGTGCAAGTTCCCCCACTTAAAATGATGACAGAGGTCAGTAATTTGCACCAGAGGTACACTTCAACTGTGAGAGACAGAATGTGAAAAAAAAATCCATGAATTCACATGGTAGGATTTGTAAAGAATTTATTCGTAAATCAGGGTGGAAAATAAGTATTTGGTCACCTCAAACAAGGAAAACCTCTGGCTCTCACAGACCTGTAATGTCTTCTGTAAGAAGCTTTTCTGTCCCCCACTCGTTACCTGTATGAATGGCACCAGTTTGAACTCATCATCTGTATAAAAGACACCTGTCCACAGCCTCAAACAGTCAGACTCCAAACTCCGCCATGGCCAAGACCAAAGAGCTTTCGAAGGACACCAGGAAAAGTATTGTAGACCTGCACCAGACTGGGAAGAGTGAATCTACAATAGGCAAGCAGCTTGGTGTGAAAAAATCAACTGTGGGAGCAATCATCAGAAAATGGAAGACATACAAGACCACTGATAATCTCCCTCGATCTGGGGCTCCACGCAAGATCTCATCCCGTGGGGTCAAAATGATCATGAGAACGGTGAGCAAAGATCCCAGAACCACACGGGGGGACCTGGTGAATGACCTGCAGAGAGCTGGGACCAAAGTAACAAAGGTCACCATCAGTAACACACTACAACGGCAGGGAATCAAATCCCGCAGTGCCAGACGTGTTCCGCTGCTGAAGCCAGTGCATGTCCAGGCCCGTCTGAAGTTTGCCAGAGAGCACATGGATGATACAGCAGAGGATTGGGAGAATGTCATGTGGTCAGATGAAACCAAAGTAGAACTTTTTGGTATAAACTCAACTCGTCGTGTTTGGAGGAAGAAGAATACTGAGTTGCATCCCAAGGTATGGACCTACTGTGAAGCATGGGGGTGGAAACATCATGCTATGGGGCTGTTTTTCTGCCAAGGGGACAGGACGACTGATCCGTGTTAAGGACAGAATGAATGGGGCCATGTATCGAGAGATTTTGAGCCAAAACCTCCTTCCATCAGTGAGAACTTTGAAGATGAAACGAGGCTGGGTCTTCCAACATGACAATGATCCAAAACACACCGCCCGGGCAACAAAGGAGTGGCTCCGTAAGAAGCATTTGAAAGTCCTGGAGTGGCCTAGCCAGTCTCCAGACCTCAACCCCATAGAAAATCTGTGGCGGGAGTTGAAAGTCCGTGTTGCTCGGCGACAGCCCCAAAACATCACTGCTCTCGAGAAGATCTGCATGGAGGAATGGGCCAAAATACCAGCTACTGTGTGTGCAAACCTGGTAAAGACCTATAGTAAACGTTTGACCTCTGTTATTGCCAACAAAGGTTATGTTACAAAGTATTGAGTTGTATTTTTGTTATTGACCAAATACTTATTTTCCACCCTGATTTACGAATAAATTCTTTACAAATCCTACCATGTGGATTCATGGATTTTTTTTTTCACATTCTGTCTCTCACAGTTGAAGTGTACCTCTGGTGCAAATTACTGACCTCTGTCATCATTTTAGGTGGGGGAACTTGCACAATCGGTGGCTGACTAAATACTTTTTTGCCCCACTGTATATTTCCTATGTGTGATGCCCATGTATAAGTGGAGAGAGCTGTATTGTGTAGTTCACCATCCATATTCTTTGTAGTGCAAACAACCACACCTTTTTGTGCAGGTCATTTAGTGTTAATCATACCTGGAGCATACTCACAAATAACTTCTTTCTGCTCCAGTGATTTGTGTGCGGTTTTCCGTGTGTGTGCGTGCGTGCGTGCGTGCGTGCGTGCGTGCGTGCGTGTGTGTGTGTGTGTGTGTGTGTGTGTGGGTGGGGGTCCTCTCATGGTCCTCTCCTACGTTTGTACAACAGACTAAATTCTTGTTTGTCGTCTATAACACATCTTCAGAGTGCCTTCAGGAGAGGTGAAATCATCCCTAGGAGGTATTTTGTAATATTTCATAAGTCCAGGGATAATAAATATCTGTCACATTGTTAGGTTTCACAGACGCCTGTGTGAGTGTGTGTGCACCTGAAATTTAATCCTGCAAAAAACAGGGTCCAAATATGTAAGAACAAGGCTAGAAAAGGAGAGCTATGAAAAGGTAAGTGCTAACATAGTGAAATATTCACAATGAATCCAAACCAAATTTTAGATGTAGTAAAATGTGACAAACATAGACCTGATGCAAACAGAAACAAATGAGTCCAGGGCAGCATTAATTTATACAATAAATGAAAAGAAATTTGCAAACTACACAACTCAATGTCCTTGTGCACATCTGGACTGTGAGTGCATTACATAACCTTAAAGGGAAGCTTGGCCAAGTTGTTTTTTTCCCATGTTTTGTGGACAGAGGCCAAAAACTTTGCAATTAAATCATGTATAAACTGACCCTGCATTATTACAAATGTATTTACACTTAAACACATGATAGGTTTTGTTACATCTAAACATGCATTTAAAAACGGTTTGCTTAATAAGGTTTTTGAAATCCCTGATCACTTTTTTCTCAGCTTGGTTGCTGAATTATAGAACTGATCCCTTGTTATGATGTCTTTGCAGTTTGCCAGATTACTCCAAACTGACTAAGCAAGCTATGACTTAGTGAAGTTGGAACACCAACCATATTCATATGTATTTTATTTGGCAATGTCTTCCTTATATCTAAGAATTAAATCAAGTGCAAGTGTTTGTACTACTCACATATCCAGAGTGTGCTGTTGTGGTTAGTTCATGACTCATCGGAATTTATTTGACCATGGGATGATAAAAAGAAACACGTTAAAGGTTTTGTAAAATAAAAAATGTTTTAAAAAAGGAGAAAAAAACACTTCACACAA
Organism: Diplotaxodon limnothrissa; assembly: GCF_057381915.1. Lineage (NCBI taxonomy): Eukaryota > Metazoa > Chordata > Actinopteri > Cichliformes > Cichlidae > Diplotaxodon > Diplotaxodon limnothrissa. Next base: position 8,301,606 of record NC_140597.1, on the reverse strand, counting down.
ACTTTCAAACAGTCATTTCCAAGAGTTTTGGTGAGCAACAACAGTGTCAAGCAGTGCTGAGTCAACCTCCTTGGCAACATACACGAGACCCAAAAATGAGCATGTGTAAAAGGATTCGGGTGTTTACATGACTGTTCTTTCACTCATGAGAAATCCGGACCGTAAGTTCCATGACATGCAAATGTTTTATATATGACTCAGAGAATATGCTGAGCTGGTTCATTTGACCATCACAGCTGTATTCTTAACAAAGTGTTCTGTGTGCCATTTCCCATGATTTTCTGTTTTTGTTTAATGTTTTGGGTTTTTTTCAATCAGAATATTTTGTTAATCCCAGAAGGGGGATTCTTTTCCTGCTGTTGTTTGTGTTGCAGATGCTCTCTTAAAATGTGAATATGAAGGAAAGAAACTCTAAATAAGAAATGTCAAGCAAAGCTGACATTCCAAGTAAATAATATTATTTGAAGTATAGACATGATATTACATGTGAAAATATTCCACGTGTCATAACGAAAAGTCATAAAATCTGATGGCCATAGGAATGATCTCCTGTGGAGTTCTGTGGTGTGAGTGGTTTTGTAATATTCGTGATGATTTCCAGGATACTATGTGTTATATGTTACATGTATTTCAGAGGCACTTTAACCCTTTAGATTACTCTTCTTACAAATCATTTGAAAAGTTGTAGGCTGTGCTGTCACTTTTAAAGAGCTGTAAATGTCATAGACATGATGCATATGCCATCTGCAGTATATAGAAGATCAGTGATCATGGCCACGTTATTGATAGGAGATTTGTTTATGTGCCAAATGCTGACTAATCCCGAGTGTAATGCATTCACTACAAATGAGCACCTCATTAATATTTGTCACATGTGTCTCAAAGAAACTGTGTCAGCACATCTTGAGTGCAAATGCATGGCAGCTTGTAAATCTCATGCCTTTAGAGACTAATAATAACAAATTTATCTCTGGCGATTGCTTTTCATGGCCCTGTGTGATGTAAACCACACCAAAAGCTGTCATTAATGGCATTTTTTTTTCATGGCAGAGCCAAAGTGGGGAACTTGAAAGCGCCTCATTATTCAATATTTACACATGGCTCTTTGTATTGCACTCCACAGAAGCTTTCCATTTAAGCTTGAAATTCATCTGAAAGTTAGCCCGTGCCTCTCATCTTGTGGGAACCGCCGTAATAATGAATCTTGCGCTATTGGTAATCGCTTTTTGTAGTGACTGGTAGTTTCTTTTGAAATTCTGGGCGGGATGAAGCCCTCTTAGTGATTAACACATTTCAAAGTCTGCATACCAAATCTACAAATAGATTTCTGGTTTCAAAAGAAATTATGGAGAATTCAAACAATTCATTGCAGAATAGGACCTCCAGGGGCATGAACGATGTGGAATAAGTCATCGCATTAACCTAAAATGTGACTGACACCAGCATCAGGGCTCGAGGGAAGGCAATGTCCACACTTTGATCTCAAAAATGACTGCATTCATTTCTGCTTCTTAAACGGATGATGCCTATTTAGCTTAATTAAATAGAGACTGATGTCAAATACTGCATGGCACTGGTGCCCTGATGCAATAGTCTCTTTCAAATGATAGTTTTGGTGCCTATTCAAACTCAAAGCTCCCAAACATGACATAAACTGTGGTGTCCTGGTTGACAGCCTTGCAAGTTATGCCATGGCTGTGCTAATATTACCTCATTGCTTCAATGAATCAATGCACCAGAACCAAATGACACATTTTCAGTATCTCTGGAATAATAACAGCTTTGATATTTAACATTATAAAAAAACATTATAACAACCTGATTAATTCCAAATTAATTGAACACAATAATCATGTTAAATAGCAAAGACTATCTGCTAAACATGTTCAGTTCTTCATTATGCACATTTGGATTTTCTGCCCTTTGTGCATTTGAACACACATAGAAAAGTCAAAGGTCATACCCTAAGTAACATGTACAAAACATTAAATCAATTTACAAAATACTGTAACACTCACAAAACTTAGTACGTGTGTTCCTGTCTATAAACCTATTTTTCTGCCTGACCTGTCCCAAATGATAAAAAATAATGAGTCCTTCCAATCCTGTAAATGTGCTCAAAATATTTTGCATGCTGAGAGCACATCCTGTGAAAAAGAATATTATGTCTGGTGCTAAATTTTCATTAGCACAATAGTAACGGGCAGCACAGCACCAATATAATAACACAGTAAGGGGGGGATATAAACCTGTCACACCACCTAAAATGGATGGGCCCAGGCCAGAGGGGGCTAAACTGAACCTAAATCAATTTGAGTGAGGACACTAGAGGAGTGGAGGAAAGCTTGCAGGGGGTTGTACAAGTGTATACCCTCGGACTTGGGTAAGGAGTGTTGTCTGTTGAAGTTCCCGATGCGAGGGTGTCAGTGAGGCCCGAGAAAGGCTCCAGGCTCAATCTCTCTCCCTCCCGCCCCTTTACAGATCCTCTTCTGGCTCCAGTCGGACTCTGGCTCTGATTAATAGCCACCGGAGGTGTCCAGAGATGGCTGATAAGGGACCCCTATCCTCCCTCCCTCCTCTGGAACAGAAGGGCTCGTAACAAGCTAGCTCCCTCTCTTTCCTTTCCTTGGGCACTCAGGGAAGCCAATTAACCAAGTCTTAAAACTCAGGAGCGGTGACAACCAGTCTGGGCCTCTGGCAGAGGGCCACAGTGTGACAGTGGTGTTCACTCAGGGGACACTGCATCCAAAGCATTGGGTCAAAGGGTAGTATGTCTCTCTCAGGGACACAGCACTGCATTTCTAAGCTAATTAGTTAATCAATTTGTTTACACGATAAGCAATCCTCATTAATGCAGCCAAAGCATAATCATTTCCCAAACAATTTAACAACCGCAACTAACCCCTCCAACCCCCCACCCCCACCTTGCAGAGATTCTGTTCCCAGGCCCATCGAGAGAACAGAAACAAGAAAAAAGGGAATTGCTAAAAGGGGGGTGGTGGGGTGGTGGTGGTGGGGGGGGGGGGGGGGGTCCTCTGTTCCAGACAAGAACACAAGCTTATCCCAGCAGCCCGTTTCTCTATTTTTTAACTTGATGGCCAACCTTACAGGTGATCAAAGGACTGGACCCTAGGAAGGGGCTTAGGGCACAGCAGTGCAGTGAAAGGGATTGCTTCCCAGTGATTTGTAAGTAGGAAAAGACTTTTGACATGAAAGACAGCTTAAACAGCAGAGGAATAATAATAAACCAGCTGTAAAATGCTTCTTGTTGCAGCTGAATTGATGCAGAGGGTGGCTCCCACAACTATTTTTCTTTTGCTTTTTTTTGTGGGTGTCTGGCATTTCCTACCAAGCTATTTCTACAGTCACATGCACACAACAAAAGGCTACATCTGAAGGGGTGGGGTGCCTGGGGTCTTAGGGGTAAAAAGATGCTTTGTGCTGGGGATATTGTGAAATCAGACGAGTCACATTTCTTTTCGCTCAGGCTATGTTTGAATTTTGGCTGTAGTCTTTGCCCTTACTTTAGTGCACTTTGTTGAAAGATTAGTCCGAAAATTTACTTTTAATGTATCAGTTGATTGTAAGTGAAAGAGAGACTCTTTAAATGTAACAGATGTTACCCACATGTGCACACTCTTTTATCACGCTTGAAAATATCAAGGGTTGTTGCTATTTAGCTCCGTCCCCTGTGTCATCATTACTTCATGTCTTCATAAATGGAATAGTCTAAACACTACCGAAAATCCAACACTTTCTTTGCTTGTGGGCTCAGCTTTACGATTTAAAATGAGTCGATTATACAGTCGTGAAAAAGAAAATTTTCACAGGATTCAGTAGAATATGAAAACCTAAGTACACACTTCGTGCTTCCGTAGGAATTTGGTGCCGCTAATTAAATGGATTGATAAATTGATCATCCACAAGTGGAATCACCTCTATCAAAGCAGATGCTTTAGTAGTTGGCTGGTTTGGAGCATTCAGCTATATGTTAACACAATGTTAGCACAATGCCACAGTCTTTGCAGAAGTGGAGGTCCCAGAAATGTACCCCAAGGTCGGACTGTGCAACACTCTGAGAAAAAAACCCACAAAACATCATCTCAGACTTTACAGGCCTCAGTTTGCATTTTAAATGATAAAGTTCATGACAGAAAAAGACTGAACGAGTATGGCTTGTTTGGAAAGGTTCTCTCTAATAAAAACCTGGCAGCACAGCTTAGGCTTGCAAAGTTTAATCTGAAAAAAAAATCACAAGACTTCAGGAATAATGTCCTTTGAATGAACAAGACCAAAGTGGAGATGTTTGGCCATGATGCACAACGATATATGGTCATAGAAAATATCTCATACCAACTGGTTGTACAGTAGTGGAGGGCTGTCTGATATCTACAGCTTGGCCCAAACTGGATCATCTAACAGGACAGTGAGAGTGAGCACAGCAACACTCCCACAACAGGATGGTTGAAAAATCAAGGTGATGTAGAGACTCCAAAATCCAGACCTGACCCTGATGCAATTCTGTGGTGGGATCTTAAGACGCCTGTACAAAAACACAATCTACACAGATGTCTTAATGAAAAATAGAGTCTGTTTGTTTTCTTAGAAAGAGCAGGATTAAGCCTATAGGTTGCTACTAACTTTGAGAACTTTGTGAGTCACTTTTGTTTGTTTCTGAAGATTAGTCAGAAAGATAAAAAATTTATCTCTACCTTTATGCCACATGAATGCTTTAGGAAGTCAAAACATCATACACTGTTTGCATTGTTGGCTTTAAAAAAGAACGGCTGAAATCAAATAGCTCTGATATCTGGTGGAACAGAGCTGGAAGGACTTTACCTCCTCTGTGACAGGCCCTGAAAAGTTCCTGTTAGTCCTGGAAAGCCTCACAGCAGACTGCAGTGGCACATGTGACATGTTAGTGTATTTCATGACAGAGATTTAGGCTGATGCCTTAGTCACTGGCTATGTTCAAAAGCAATGCAGGACAGCAAGGAGTGAAAAAAAAGAAAGGAGCAAGGATAAACTTCCTGTGGGAGGAATGTAGCTGCTACCCATCACAGTCGGAATCTGTGGGGTCACATACCAGGAGAATGGTAAATATTTAACATTTAATTTCCTTGCTGTAAGGTAGACTGGACACAGAGCACAGCCAAAGGTCCATATTACAGAAGGCCTGAAACACGTAGGTGAAGCTCATGGGGGAAAAGTGGTATATATTGAAGAGAGGTTGTTAAAATATTTAGGCAACATTCCCAGCTTCTCTCGACTATAAGCCTACAGTGTCAATATTGATCTTATTTTTAATAATACATGTTGAGAAAAGGCTCTCTGCTATGTAAAGGGATATTGTTTTTTAATATAGCGAATGTAAATACTGAAAAACTGTGGTAATTTTTAGTGCTGAAGTTCCCATTTAACAGCCTTCCCAACATACTTTGCACTGATTTTATTGCTCAACCTTAAAATTAATCTTACTGTAAAGTGAATTTTAAAATTAACAGAGCGAAAAGAAAAACAAACTGGGCTCTTATCCAGCCTTTCCAAGGATTCCAAGATGGCTCCCATGCATATGTTCTCTCCAGCTTTACTACCCGCCTTGCCTTACTTTATGAAGAGCCTATTGTGCTCTAACCTAGTTTCCTAACAGATGATTCATAGTGTGTCAGGGCTTCATCTGAAGTGTACACAGCAGAGAGAGACGGTCAAATGACAGACTTGTCCGTATCCTCGTTGAGACAAAAGGAAAGCTAAGAACCCTGGCCTGAAGGCAGAGAAGAGTGAGATCAGTTTTTTTCCCTAGTCATCTGGCAGGAATTCTTTTAATATCAGGTGCTGCAATGATATCAATATCAGCAAGGCAGGCTTCAAAGCTTGCATTTAGCTTTGTTTATACTCACTTTAACCCATTCCGCTGAGGTATGTGTATGTTTAGTCTGCGCATTTTTGGAAAGGATCTTCCTGTATGTTGTCAAAGACTTAAAGTTTTTATGGGAAGTACAATAAGCACAGTGACAGAAGTTGAACTGGGGAGATTAAAAAAACCCACCTTTTTCTAGACTTTTTTGCTCTTCTTGAGTATCAGCAATTACTTACAGCTATCTACTGCCAGAAGTGCAAAGTCAGGAAAGCCCCTTACAGAGATGGACACATTGCTGGTGTTTCAGTGATTCACAAAGATGGCACAACAATATTCCCAAAACAGTCCACAAAATTGAGGATTAGGATAGGCCTCAGTTACACAGGCCTACAGACTGCTCAGCAACCAATTCAATTCATTTTTATTTATACAGCACCAAATCACAACAATACTTCCCTCAAGGTGCTTTATAATGTAAGTCCCTACAATAATAAAAAGAAAACAGAGAAAACCCAACAATCACATGACCCCCTATGAGCAACCACTTTGGCGATAGTGGGAAGGAAAAAATCCCTTTTAACAGGAAGAAAACCTCCAGCAAAACCAGGGTCAGTAAAGGGGGGGCCATCTGCCATGACCGGTTGGGGTGAGAGGAGAAAGACAGGATCTCCCAGCAGCCTACACCTATTGCAGCATCCAGGTGGATCAGGTGACAGGAAAGTTTTTTCATCTTAAAATTGGAGAGGTGTCTGTTTCCTGAATCCAACTTGAAAACTGGCAAAGAGGTGGCAAAGTTTTATTCATTTACTGAGTCAGTTCCGACAATTGTTTATTTTACTAAAATGTTTGGGAGTTATCCTGCAACATAACACCATACTGGAACAGACCAGAAAGGATGTTCCGCTCTGGACCCAGTGTGCTGCCAGTGAGCAAACTGAACAGTCATGGAAGTGAGAGGAAGAAGGAATGACTGTGTCTGGACTCTCTCAAAGATATCCCTCCAGACTGTTTAGTTGACTCACTGGATGATGCAGGCTACAACATAGTTTTGTTTTACTTCCAGGAAGTGGAGCACTGGGGTTGCCTTGAAATTACTAAGAGAACCATCATCGTACTCCTGTCATGGAAATGGTGAAAACACACGCTGACTCCTCACAGCCGTCTGCATCGTGCACCAAAAACGTGAAACATCTGGACCTTATTTTCGAATGGGGCTTATTTAGAAAATGTAGTCGGTTACTTTGGCACAGTGACTTTCTATAAATATTTAGCTGTTATGAGCATTCGGGGAAAAAAAACTTTTTAATAGAGTAGGGATTCTGAATGTGCCAACATTGCAGGTGCTTGGGAGCAATTTCCAAAGCGTAGTAGTAGCCAATAGGCCGTAGGAGGGCTCCAAATTTAGCTAAAAGCACTGAAACATTCCAAGATAAATATCTTAATTGACAAGACTTTAATCATGAAAACAAAATGCCCTCTAGCTATTGGAAAATAGTAGTAGATTTCAATTTCTTCAGTTCTGATGGGAACAATGGAATTGTGAGTGAGCGCTCCCTCCTAGAGCGAGTGTAAAGTTTCTTGAATGCATTTTGTTTTAGTTTCCCTCCTTTTAGCGCATAATGAGACACAGTCTGTTCTGCATCTTGTCCATCCAGCTCCACACGCCAAACTGTGTCAAGTTTGTGAAAAAGGCACAAGAGGTCTGTGAAGAATAAAAAAGCTGCAGGACTATTTTGTTTTCATTTATTTATTTAAACCACATAGCCATGCGTACAGTACTACTTTTGTTTTATTTGTATTCACCATCATTACTTCTATATACATATTTTATTCCATTTCATTAACTCAGTTTTCCCACCTTTTTACGCTTTCTTTTCGCAAAGGTTATTGTACTAACATTCAGACTGTATTCAACCTTATATTCTGAATTATTATTTTTGTTTAGTTTCTCATCTAATCAGTTATATTACAATTATTTTCCCTTTAAATCCCTTTTAGCTACATTTGTGTTACATATGTATAAATGAAAGCAACTTAATGACTTAGCATTGCTCCCGGGATGGCAACTTGGGATGTTTCCTGCACACATTTGTGGTATCCCAATGTTATCAGCTTGTCTATCATCACATTAAATCACTTGAAAGTATGGAAAGTCACTGACAAATAAAGTACCCTGTGAAGCACTGTTAGCATGCTGAAATTAGCTGTTAGTTCAAAGCAGCACCGTACGGAGAGCTAATTACAACCTCATAGAGTTGCTAGCCTCACTGTAGGCTTAAGCAGAATTCGCAGTATTATATTTGTGCATGTATGGGTACGTCTTGGCTTTTTTGTTTTATTTGGGATGTTTTGGCTGAATGACTGAAAACTTGTTCAAATGTTTAACACTGAGGTCTTTTTCAATATATTCAAAGCAAAAAAATACAAGAGGCAAAGAAAGAAGAACTGGGAAGTTTCAGGCAGATGCAGCCTCAAACTCATTTATGAAAAACAATTTGTGCTGAACTGGGATTGGTCACCCACACTTGTGCAATTGTACATCAGAGGCATCCTGTTTATGTGACCATGGTTGCTCTGTCGGGATTGGATCAGGCTGCATCTCAGTGCTGCAGCCTAACAGCTGGGAATGGCCTCTCAGTCTGACAAGACATGCCGTTCCTATGACAAATACCCGTAGAGCAACAGTAACATGTGTCTCCCACTCCTGCAAGTCAAACCCCCATCATCCCATCTTAGACACCCCCCTCCAACACACACACAAAGCTACACAGCGCAGTGTACTTAATGAATAGCACGCTTGGGGCTGCAGGGGTTTTTGCCGGAACAGCGAGAGAGAAAAAAAATAGCCCCCAGTGACCTCCGAGGGCCATCTGAGATAATAAATCCATGACCCTGAGTTCCGGAGTGCTTTGGGCAAGGTTGGGGTGGCAAATTTCCCACTTCCACAATATCATATGTTAACGGTAATTCCTTTTAACCAATGTGTAATGGCACAGGAATGTCTTCTCCCCAGCCTCATCTAGGCCTGGTGGAATCTGTTGAAAATGTGTGACAGCTGTGAAAGTTGGCTAGCTCCAGCCTGTGAATGTATAAGATTTGGATGCGATTCAGGACCGAGGGGTGCAGGGTGAGGTGCGCTGAGGGAAGGAGGTAAGTGACGGTGGAGAGACTTGTGTTGTTATGGTGAAGTTCACTTGCCTGCCTACCGTCTCTCTGTGTTTTGCTCCTCCTTTTCTTTGACTTTTCTTTGCTCCAGTGTAACCTTGTTCTTTTTTTTCATCCATGACTTTGAAGAGAACCAACTAAAAAGGGAGACAGAGTGGATAGATGCCACGACAATATTTAATAAAGCAGGATGTCATCACTTTAATCTAAATATACTGTGTTGCCAAACAACACAATTCTATGTATCTGTTCTTGCTTTTGCAACAACAGCTATATAGGGGTCAGATAAAAATTGAGGGGCATGTTCTGGGGGCCTCTGGATGTCTGGAGTTTTGATCTCCTCCATACCTGCTTCATGCCCTGGAGGACGGTGCTGTGGCCCCCCCCACACCCTCTAGCAGATCATTACATGAAGGAACCTTTTAAAAAACAAAAAACAAACGCGTCCATGCTCACAGGTGTACACACGGGTGATCACACCCACAAACTACACCCTTTTTGGCTCCTACCTCAAAGCACACTGTGTTCTGTTGATCTTATGTGCTGCACAATAATGTTTAATATTTAGTATTTACTGTCATATTCCCATATATCATTGTGATGTTGTTTATTCTATTACTCTTGTTCTCTTCTGCTTGTTTTCTTTTTTCTTTCTCAGCAGGTGACCCAGGTGATTTTTCTTCTTCTTTTTTCTTTTTCTGCTCATTCTGTTGGTTTTTGGTTTTTGCCCTTCTCCCCCGTCCCTCTTCTCAGCTGTTTCTCTTTCCCTCTTTCTTTCTCCCCTTCTTTCCCCCAGTCAAGTCTGTCCCATATTCAGTAAGTGAAAATAAAATAAACAATAAAAGGTGAATCAAATGGACCATTACGGCAAGGCTGGGATGGTCAATTTGGTAAAGTAAATCCGTTGGGCATCTTTCTTTGCCTTTAGACAACAATTCTGATGGCAAAAGAGCCAAACGGGACAGGCAAAAAAAAAAAAAAAAAAAAATTGAGGGGCAGATGGCAGTGAAGTGGTGACTGGGGCCACTGCACCAGCCCCGCCCACTACCCTCTGGGTAATGCACCTGCCTCCCAAGGCCCTGTGTGTGTGGTGATATGTTGTGAACTGTAATGACTAGGGTGTTATTATAAAGGAGGGTCGGTGCATGAAGTACAGCCAACAAAGCCACATGAATGGCCTTAGGCACTGTGACCTACGCAACAAATGTTGCAGACAGCGTTGCTTCAGCCTGCTACCACTGCCATTGGCTTGTGTGTTTGTTGCTCCTCAGCATGTTGCAGGAGTGCTGTCACACGTTGTCACTCTCATCCAACCCAGATGTACTTTGGCACCATAAGTTGGCACCAAATATTTTACTGTGAATGGGCACTCAGTAGGACGGTCAGTATCCTACAAAGTATCAAGTATTAAAAAGTATCAGGTTAAAGGTCCTTTTTATAGCTGAAATATATTTCCTGTTGGTTTAAGTGGGGTAATTTAAATAAAGAGGGGATATAAAATGTATTCATTACAATTTTATGCATATACTCCACTATGCCAATTGTTCATTTTGTTATTGGATAACACTTCAATCAAAGGTTTCAAATACAGTTTGTCAAATGTTTGGGTGGATGTGTAAAATGTGTTACTGAATCTGCATGTGTATATAAAGCCTAGTGGATTAAGAAGGCAGTGCACACAATAGATCAACTGCCATAGGTACAGAGTTTAGCTACCTAACAGGGTGTCTTTGAAAAAAGCATTACCTTAGTTTTCAGTTGCTTTCTAAAAGACCACAAAACACATAACTTCCAAGATTTTTCACAGTTTCGCACACTGGTTCACAAGCAGTTTAAATAATGATGACAGAAACTAACTGTTCCAATGGACAAGGTTGTTGAGACAAGTTCTTCATCATCATTCTAGAAGGAATCCTGAAAATATGCTAACATGCTCAGAGGCTTAATTTGAAAATAATATCAAAATGTTTTAGTTTGGAATTTAGTTTAGACTTTGTATATCCTTAAGCAAAATCCCATAAATTGATTGCAATGGGAGGGTCTGGAAGGCATTTCATAGGTCACCTTTGATAGCAGAAATTTAAATGCTTTTCCAGTTGTTGCAAATTCTCAGGCTTGTCAACAGACAGCTGTTACCATCTGCACATTTGGAAAGAGGAAAAGCTCTGGGAGGAAAGAGGCGGGGGAGGGAGGGGGAAGTGTTGCTGGATCTTTGCAGATTCCACAGTGATTAGGAGCAACTTCTCGTAATGTCTTTGAAAGCGTTCTTGAGGATTACTAATTGGATTAAATAGAGCCAATGACATATATTGCACGTTTCAGCACTGTTACCATGTAATCTGACTGTTTATGGACCTCATTTTTTTAGGATTTTGAAACACCATGTTACAGTCAACACCAATAACTTATAGCTGTCAGATGAAGTTTGGGAGGCAGTAGGTACAAAGTGCCGTTGTGATTTTGTCGTGTTGTTTTTTCATAGGTTGTCTGTCACCCAAACAACATTGGTCATGGTCATTTACAAACTTTTTCTGTGGTTTTGTTCATCAAGATTTAGGTATCTTTAGTGTACTGGAAGTAAATCAGAATATATACAGAATATAGACGTGCAAATGATATACAGGCTGAGATGCACTGGATAATTACAAGTTCATTGTTCTTGCATAGACACTAAGAATTTACAATAGCTAGTTTTTTTCCTGTTTGTTCACCACATGTAAATGGAAGAAACCAACTGCAACAATTGTCAATGGATCTCTGGGATGTGGCACTGGTGAGGCGCTCTGCCACCCCTGCCCTACTGTCGTAATCAGCCCAAGAGGCAGGATTTGGGGGCTGTAGCATCAGATAGTATTTCTCCTGGGCCAAAAGGCAAGGCCAAGACAGAGAAGTCTTTGTTGCACCCCTCTAAGAACAGCTTTCACTTTGCAATTGTGAAAGTAATTCCCAAGCTGTGCCTCATGAGCCCCCAACCCCACTCTGCTAAAATTGCAACCTGGAATCGGAAAGACCTTTCAGCCATGGTTGCCTGGTTGTCAGTTCTCAGTGAGTGCACAGTGCAGAGATAGTGTTGCATTACTAGAGAAGCTGAAGTTTCAATGCAGGGAAACTGTGGAAAAAGTTGTTAAATGGAGGTTCGGTTGCCAGATTAAACACCAAACACCTGTTTGATTACTCAAGTGAAGATTAGATAAAACACAGACTTATAAATCCTATGTGAAGTCTGGGAAAACTATTAAAAACACGCTGAGGCTCCTCTGCAGGAAAACACAAGCATCAAGCACTTTAAAATGAAATGATCAACACATTGTCGTTTTCAGCAAGAAGAATACTTTTGTCTGAGAAGAATCTCAGATAAAGGTAAAAAAAAAAAAAAAACAACAACATTTGACTATTTCATGAAAAATCTTAGCTCATTTTGACCTTGGTGGTAGGAACGCATTTCAAAAAAGTTGGAACAGGGGCAACAAAAGACTGGAAAACTAAGTGGTATTGAACAGAAACAGGTGGAGGAACATTTTGCAACTGATTAGGTTATTTGGCGCCAGTAACATGTTTTGGTATAAAAAGACCATGTTGGAGTGGAAGAGTTTCTCTGAAGTGCAGATAGGCAGAGGCTCAGCAACCTGCAAAACATGTGTTTACAAATTGTGGAAAAATTTTAGAATAATGTAAAATTGTGAAGAATTGGAATATGTCATCATCTACAGTACATATTATCATTATACATAAAGATATGTTTAAAGATTTGCTCACAGAGTTTTCTCAAGATTCTCTAAATCTTGTATCATGGAAATAAACTGCATGTGTTCAGAAAACAACTGCAACATAATCAAACAAAAATACCACAAAGAACATCCAGGACAGGAGCTAGTTTAGTTAGCTCCGTGGGTGAGTGGGAGGCAATACACCACACGGCCAGAATGCAGTCTGACCTGTGGTCCTTTGCTGTGTGGCTTCCAATTCTCTCTCTGCCCAATTTCCTGTCTGTCTTCACTGCTCTGATATCAAATAATAATAGGATAAAATGCCCAAAAAACTACTTTAAAACAGGAAGACCCAGGACTGTTGAGTAGCCAGAATCCTCAATCAAACAAGAATGGGAGAAAGTTCTTCTTCTTAATCTTTAAATGTGCTAAATATGCTATACTTTATACAACTCCAATGATTGTACTGCTGTCTTTCTTGGCCTGGACGCTCTTCTAATTGAGATTTTAACAAGCAGATTATACAGCCCTACATATACAATGACTTTATGAATTAACTACTCCTTTTAGTCAGTTGTATATTATTATGTAATATGTTCCAGACAGTACAGGACTGTGTGCAATCTTAAAACGTGTTTAGGACAAGGTGTAACCAGCTGACCAGCACTCATTCAGTGTTCCATATATAATCATGACAAGAACCATGTGTACCAGTTTATCATGAAAGAGGTGTCGTATATCTTTCCACAGTTTACAAGAACAGCAGAAACTGGTTTTTGCAATCATCTTCCACCGTTAATCAAGCTAGTCATTAGTGTGATTCACACACATGGGTAGAACAATGAAAACTCTTCTGGCTCTGGTTTTGAAATCTTTTCAGCAGAACAAGCAGATTATCACACAATAGTCAAGATGTGAACAGTAAAATTTCAACAATAACAGAAGTGGGAATGTATACCAAGCATTTTTTTAAAATATCAGTTCAATTCAGTTTTATTTATATAGCGCCAAATCACAATAACAGTCGTCTCAAGGTGCTTAATATTGTAAGATAAGGACCCTACAATAATACAGAGAAACATCAACAATAAGAAAAAACCCCATGAGCTAGCACATTGGCAAAAGTAGGAAAGACAAACTCCCTTTTAACAAGAAGAAACCTCCGGTAGAACCAGGCTTAGGGAGGGGCATCCATCTGCCATGACCGGTTGGGGGTAAGAGGTCGGGAAAATGACAATAGACATGCTGTGGAAGAGGGCTGGAGATTAATAATAACTAATGATTAAATGCAAAGTGGTGTTTAAACACACAGTGAGTTAAAAAGGGTGAGAGAAGGAAAAACACTCAATGCATCATGGGAAGCAGCCCAAGTCTGCTGAAGTATAACTACGAGTGGATTCAGGGTCACCTGATCCACTCCTAACTATAAGCCTAAGACTATAAGGAAAGTCTTAAGCCTAATCTTAAAAGTAGACAGGTTGTCTGTCTCCCGAATCCAAGCTAGGAGCTGGTTCCACAGCAGAGGGGCCTGAAAGCTGAAGGCCCCTCTGCCCTGTAGCATCTCAGAGAACATTAAATCAATATGGCGGCAATTTGTAGAAACCATCGTACAGTATTGATAGGTTTTGATGTTCAGAACTCCATTGGTATACTTTACATCCACCGAACTCTTTCATACATCTCTTGCATTGTGTTCCAGGTGTACTGCCATGCATTCACCTGCCTCCTCTTAATTTCAAGCAATATTAGTTTTTGCAAATTTTATAATACTGGTTTTTTTTTTTGTTTTTGTTTTTTTTTTTTTCTCTTCTAAATGACATCAGAAACAGCAGTATGCGACATTACGTGATGGCAGAGCTTCTGTTCATCCTTTGTCATTTTTTTTTTTTTTTTTTAATAAATAGGACAGGGGGAATGAATGAGAGAAAGAGGGGGAGAGAAAGAAAGAAAACCAAAGGGGAGAAGAGACGGTGAGAAGGGGGGGGAAGAGAGAGAAAAAAAATGTATGGAGAAAAAAAAAAAAACAAACAAAAAAAACAAACAGAGGAGACAGCAAACAACAAAGAGCAACATAATAATAGAGAAAACAAAGCACCATCACAATAAACTAGCTAGTCATAGATATCAATATTTACTAAATAATAAACGATATTGTGCAGCACGCAAGATAGACAGCGCACAGTGTGCTTTGAGGCAGCAGCCAAGAAAGCTTTAGTCCGCGTCTGTGAATACCCATGTGTGCATACCTGTGTGGATCAGCATGCTTGCATTCCAAAGGTTTCTCCATGTAATGATCTGCTAGGGAGTGTGGGGGGGCCACAGCCCCGTCCTCCAGGGTGTGAAGCGGGTATGGAGGAGATCAAAACTCCAGACATCCAGAGGCCCCCAGAACACAAGAGACCATGGAAGACCAACAGAGGGGCAGCCGCGCCACTGTTCCAGTAAGAGCTGAGGAGAGTCCCAGATGAGGGCTCGCCCAGCAGCCGCGGAGCAGAAGTCAGGGGGAGTTGCAGTGACGCGCCCGTGAGCTCCGCCGGCCCCCAGCTGTGCCTGAGTGACCGAGCCCCAGGCCGAGAGGCCGGGGGCACCCCACCTCCAAAGGGGCCCGAGCGAGCCCCAGGTCCCAGGCCCCGACAAGCGGCCGCCAAGGAGTGAGCCGGTGTGTACCCGGGCGCCCACCCCCAGACACAAAGAACCACCAACACACCGACACCTGAGGGAGTCCGCCACCGGCAGGGGAAGTGGTGGTGGGTGGAGATAGGCCTCCAAACCTTGGAGGGCCTGAGGTGTTCCCAGAGAGGTGGCGTCTGATACCCAACCTGACATATAGACACAGACATACAGGCACACACAGACACAAACATCCATTCCCACCCTCATGCTCTCATATGCACTCACTCCACACTCAACCAACGTGGAGACAGACATAAAGAGACGCTGTACACACAATCACACTCCCCAAGCGTACTCTACAAACCGGGTCTAGGTACCCTTGCCCCTGGAGGGGGGAATTGCACCCAGACCCAGGTGGTGTTACCCTTTTCCCTGCGGTGGGGAGAGGCAGACCACCCCGACTCCGCAGCAGCAGGGAGGCCCCACACCCCAGACCGCAGTCGGACGGCCAACTCCTCCTACTAGCCCTCCCGCTCCAGCAGGCCGCAGAGAATGGGGGTGGGAGAAGACTCCAAACCTCCCTCCACCCGCTCATTGTAGTGTTGATGCATATGTGTTCTAAGGTGCAATTAAAACCCAGGAGGGCATGGAGCTACCTGCCAAGGAGCAGCAGGTAAGCGCATAGTCCCTCCTGCTAGCCCTCAATGACTAAGTGTATTTAAAATTGAGAGGTGGGCAACGACGTCAGGGGTGAGGTATACACCCTGATGGTAATTTGGACTCCGTGATTGTGCCCACCCCCAAGATCCTATATGTATGTGTAATGAGAGTGTGAATAATGTGAATGTCTAAGTTGTGGGATAAAATTGAGGCAGAGGCAGCCAGAAGGGGACAGGGGGGGGTAGCCTCCTCTGCACCCTGGTGACATACCCCCACTCCAAGGCCCTGCATGTGTGGGTGGTTGTGGAGGAGCGGGAAGAGGGAGGCAGCTGGAGATGGGGAGGGAAGGAAGGGAGGGGCAGGTAACCCCTCCCTGGGGCCAGCTCCCCCGCTGACCCCAGTAGGCACCCCCACCCTTCGCGACCCGCCAGGGAAGGGGGGCCCAGGCCCATCAGACCGGGGCCCAGTGCAGTAGCGCCCTCCGGCTCCACAGAGCCCTGGACAGTCCACCCAACCCCACCACAGAGAAAACTGCACCCACCCCACCATCCACACATCTTCCAGACTACATAAGACGGTAAACGCCCAGGCTGAGATCTTCCTCCACCTCTCCTGTATCTCCCCCTCCTGCAGAGAGTTCCTGAAGAGAAGAAAGCTCCTGCAAGATGTGACCATCCCCCCCACCAGTTGAGGAGCCCCCCAGGCGGCTCGACGCACCGGCGGCACCCTGCTCCAGGGCCGGGCCCCCATGCACCCACCCGCCCACAACCCCGGCAACACACCAACCAGGACCCAAGCCCCCGAGGCCCGGCCCGGGCCCCAGCCCAGAGACGGAGCGCCCCCAGAACCTCACGCCCATCCCGGACCCACCCAGGGGCAGCCAGGTTGCCCGGTCAGTAACCCACGTCCGTCAGCACAGACCCTCCCCTAGCCCCGCTGCACGCAGCCGCGAGGAAACAGTCACCTGAGAGCCAACAGAGCCCCCAACCGGACGTGACCGCTACCCCGGGTTGAGCCCCCCAAGGAAGATGCCTCCGGGGAACCCCCCGACGCCCTAAGCCTGTCCCTACCCCCTCACCAATCACAACAGTGAAGGCGGGACCAAACTATGACCCCCCACCCCCACTAGGTGATGGAGCTGATAAAAGGGGCCCAGAGCAATTGATCTAATGTGGTGGCAGAGGCTGTGTCAAGACTAATGTAATCTAATAGATAATTTCTATATTGGTTCGAATTAAGATTATTTTTATTTTTCCAGTTCATGAGGACTGTTTTCTTGGCTATGCATAGGGCAGTGAAGATCATATGGGCTATATTCTTTTCTGAAGTGACATTATCTAAGCTGCCCAGTAGACACACTAAGGGGGAAGTTGGAATGTTACATTTCAGACACTTTGATAAGTCTTCACATATCTCGCGCCAAAACTTTTGCACTGGTGGACAGAACCAAAGAGCGTGGATGTAATTGTCTGGTGTATTGCCTTGACAGTGTGAGCAGTTGTTGGAAGATGTAAAGCCCATCTTGAACATCCGATGACCTGTATAGTGCACTCTATGAAGTATTTTGTATTGTATTAATTGCAGACTGGGATTTTTAATTAATTTAAAAGTTTTTAAGCAAATCTGAGACCAGAAGTTTTGGTCTAGGTTGACTGATAAATCTGCTTCCCACTTTGCAGTAGGAAGGGATATTGATTCATCTAATTTAGAAAGTGTTCTGTATATTTTAGATAATAATTTGGGGGATTTAAGAGTAAGAAAATGTGCCGCACTTAGTGGTGTTTGTAATTCAACTTGACTGAGGTTAAATTTCTTTTTTACTATGGATTTAATTTGTTGATATTCTAAGAACCTTGTCTTGTTGATCCCATATTGTTCAACTAGTCTGTCAAATGGAATAAATTCTGTTCCCTCTAATATATGTTCTAAGTATTTAATTCCTTTACAACTCCATTCTGGGAAATTAATCATATTATTGTTTTGTAATATGTCAGGGTTATTCCAGATAGGTGTACGTTTGCATGGGATTAATGAAGACTCCGTTATTTTTAGAAACTCCCACCATGCTGTTAGAGAAAAGCTGATGTTGATACTTTTAAAGCATTCATGTCTTTTGATGTTTGAGCTAATAAATGGTAGGTCTGAAATCTCTAGATCCTTGCATAGTGCCTGTTCAACATCTAGCCAGGGCTCAACTAAGAAGGTATGTTTTAACCATTCTGAGATGAACTGAAGCCTGTTGGCTAAGAAGTATTGGTGAAAATTAGGCAGATCTAATCCTCCTCTATCCTTGGTTCTTTGTAGCGTTTTTAAGCTAATACGCGGGGGTTTATCTTTCCAAAGGAATTTGGAAATATATGAATCCAGAGATCTGAACCAATCTTGTGATGGTTTGTTAGGGATCATCAAAAATAAGTAATTTATTTTTGGCAAGATCATCATTTTTATAGTGGCGACCCTTCCCATGAGTGATATGGGTAAAGATTTCCATCTAGTCAGATCGCCTTCTACTTTCTTTAGAAGTGGGATGTGGTTTAGTTTAGTTAAGTCTGAAAGCTTAGGAGAGACATTAATACCTAAATATTTAATATTTCCGGATTGCAGTGGGGCAGAGGAAGAATTATGGAAGGAGCAGTTAATGGGGAGAACTGTAGATTTTGGCCAGTTAATTGAATAATCTGAAACTCTTGAAAACCAGTTTATTAAAGTAATTACCTCAGAGAGGTTGGTTTGTGTGTTTTGCAGAAAAAGCAACACATCATCCGCATAGAGACTGATTTTATGTTCTATGTTCTTACATTTTATGCCCTTAATTGTTGTAGCCTGTCTAAATGCTGCTGCTAGAGGTTCGATAAAAATTGCAAAAAGTGAAGGGGAGAGTGGGCATCCCTGTCTGGTGCCCCTCAGGAGACAGAAGCTGGAGGATGTCTGGTCATTTGTTCTGATACGAGCCGTTGGGGAATTGTATAATATTCTTATCCAGTTTATGAAAGAGTTTCCAAAACCAAATTTGTGTAAAGTTGCGAATAAAAATTTCCAATTAACTCTGTCAAATGCTTTTTCTGCATCTAGAGATAATATTATGGTTTCGATGTTTTTATCGTATGAGTAGTCTATTAAATTAAGTAATCTACGAGTGTTTGTTGAGGAGTGCCGACCTTTTATGAAACCAGTTTGGTCAGGATGAATTAAGAGGGGGGTCATTTTCTCTAATCTCTTTGAGAGAGCTTTGCAGATTATTTTAAGGTCTACATTTAAAAGAGAAATTGGACGATAGCTTGAGGGAAATAAAGGGTCTTTGCCTGGTTTTAGCAGGAGACTAATGTTGGCAGAATTCATATTTGGTGGTAGTCTGCCCTTTTCCTCGATTTCCTGCAACATGCTGTGGAATACTGGTGCCAAAATTGTCCAGAATTCTTTGTAGAATTCTGCAGGGAAGCCGTCTGGACCTGGAGCCTTATTATTGGGCATACTTATCAGGGCTTCCTGGAGTTCACTTGGCGTCAGTGGCGAATCCAGTTCCATTGCTTGACTGTCTAGTAATTTTGGAAGAGTTACGTTGTCAAGAAACAGATCAATTTCATTTTTAGATGGGTTTATTTGTGGTGAGTATAATGTTTCATAGAAATCCCTAAAAATGTTGTTTATTCTTCCAGGATCATATGTTGTGTTCCCCGATAAATCTTTAGCAGCACATATAGTTATTTTTTCTTTATTTATTTTTAGCTGGTTAGCTAGAAATCGACCTGATTTGTTACTGTGTTCAAAATTCTGCAAGCGAAGTCTTTGTATAAGGAATTGTGTTTTTTTATTAATAGTTTCATTTAATTCTAGTTTTGTTTTGCATATTTTGTTCAATGTTTCCTGATCTTGGTGGGACGCGTAGGCTTCTTCTAGTGATTTGATGTTTTTTTCTAATTCCTGAATATTTTTGTTTTCTTCTTTCTTTTTGTGTGATGAGAAAGAAATTATTTTACCTCTCATCACAGCTTTCCCTGCTTCCCATAGAACAGAAGCAGATATTCCGGGAGTGTCATTAAAGTCTAAATATGAAGTCCATTCCTTTTTAAAGTATTTAATAAAGTCTTCATCTTTAAGTAGTGATATATTAAATCTCCAGTTTTTACTTGGCGTAGTATTATTCTTGTGCATTAGTGTTAAAGATACAGGAGCATGATCGCTGACAGCTATAGGATGAATCTCAGTGTCTGAAATGTCACACAGCAGTGAGCTGCTGACCAAAAAATAATCCAGACGAGAGTAAGAGTGATGAACATGCGAGAAAAAAGTATATTCCTTACTGGTGGGGTGAAGAGAGCGCCATGCATCGCAAAGACCAAAGTCGTTCATATACTGTTTGATTATATTTGTGGACTGCCAATTACGCTGAGTTCCTGTTGTGTTGAGCCTATCCATTTCTTCATTTAGTCCAAGGTTGAGGTCACCGCCAAGAATGAGTGTGCAATCAAGGTGTTCAGAGAGTGCACTAAAAAAACCGTGGAAGAATGAGGGTTCATCAACATTTGGACCATATATACTAACAATACATAGTTTTTTGTTCAATATTGATAGTTTAATAATTAGAAATCTACCCTCTGGATCTATAACTGTATCGAGTACTGTAAAATTAACATTTTTATGTATTAAAATTGCTACTCCCCGTTGTCTAGAATTATAACCGGCTGCAAACACGTTAGGAAACTCAGGTGTTTTAAGTTCATTTAAACCTGTGACAGGTTTGTGAGTTTCTTGTAATAAAACAACATCTGCCTGTAGTTTTTTAAGCTGGTTAAATATTTTTAACCTCTTTCCTCTGGTGCCAGCTCCATTTACATTCCATGTGACAAACCTCAGCATGCCCTTAATTGTGCGTGTATGTCTAATGATGTATGCTGGGTGTTTCGTTTAGACAGGTGGAGAGAATATGGAAACATCCCTTGTTTGTAAATAGAAAGAGAAAAAGAAGTGTGGTGAGAGACTCCATAAGTCTGACTATGTGTGTGAATATTCACTAATATGAACAAGCGTGGCTTGCTTATGTGTCCTGCAAGTCTGTGCGTGCTGTGAGGTTGTTGTGAATGTGCTGCCGTTGAGCTGATGTGTTTGCGTGATCGTGTTGTGAAAATATGGAGAAATAGAGGGTGTTGTTTGTAGGTGAGTGGGGAAGTAGGTGACCACAGCAGTGAAAGACAAGAGAAAGAAAGAAACCACATGAACTGTGAGCGACAACAAAAAAAAAAGAAACGAAACGGAAACATTCCAATTAAAGCAATGACGGAGGGTGACGGTGTTATATCTGCTATGACATCATATTGATATTACTAGCTTAAACTCATGTTAAAGGAGAAAGTGTGAATGAATAAGAAAAGAGTGTAGCGGGTTCTTATCTGGAGTGCAGTTAATATAACCACGGTGTGGTGCCGAGGTCGCGGTAAAGCTGTCCGTCCACGTAGAGCCGGTCCACGGCGATGACAGCACGGGAGCCTTTCTGGATGAAGCTACGTCGAACTGGGAACAGGACCTTGCGTCGTTCCAGGATCTCTTTGGGGAACTGGTCGTTCACGCTGAAGTCCGTTCCTTTCAGCTCTCTGCCGCGACTCTTCACTTGTTCCTTCTGTTTGAATTGACTAAATTTGGCCACAATAGGCCGTGGTCTCCCGGTCCGCGACCGCGCGCCCCCCAAGCGATGTACTCTATCGAAGTCGATGTTCTTTACGGTGTCCTCCGGCAGCTTCAGGTGGATTTTAATGAAGTTTTTCACCGTTGCCTCTGCGTCCTCTCCGGCAGTTTCTGGAATACCAGAAAACACAAGATTATCTCTCATGCTACGGGCTTGTAGATCGATAACGGACTCTTTTATTTTTTTATTTTCAATGTTTAGCTGGGTCACGTTATCGGTGAGAGATTTAACCGACTCCCGTAGCGTGGCATTTTCAGCGGCAAGCGTTTCCACCTGCCGCTGGCTGAATTCCAGGGATTCTCTCAGAGATTTAAATTCCCGGTGTAAAATCTCCACCAGGGACAGCCTCGCATCGAAACTGGACAATCGCTTGTCGATTGACTCCAGGATTTCTGCGATGTTGTACCGGGGGAGTCTGCCTGGCGACTTCTCTTCGATGACGGCGTCTCGATTTTGGCCGGGGAAGATGCACTCTGGGCCTTATGCATTACTAAATCTTGAAAACAGCGGTCGATGTAATCTTGGAGAGCGTCTAAACTCTCCCCGTTGTCCTCCAGGGTGTTAGAGATGATAAAACAGATGTTGTTAGTTATATGACAATTGATTAGTATATTTGGTAATACTGAAGCTTGGAAAACCTTTGTTAAACTCTATGCTACCATTTGCTTTTTCTCCGCCAAAATCTCCGGCGTCTGACGTCACCTACAACATCACTTCCTAACCCTAACCCTTTTATAATACTGTTAATAAATGCCATTCATCGCTACACTTACATGTAACCCTAACAGAGGTTGTAACAGGTTACTATATTTTGGGCCTAATTTGTTATGTGAGAATGCTACATGGTGCAGCTTTAAAAGCAAAGTCTGTGTGGTTCGCATTTTTCAGAAGCCTCAGTCAAACTGACGAGAGGGCAAACCTGAAGACAAAGTTTCTGTATTTGTCAATTTAATGTGACCCACCAAGAAGTCTTATCATTCAGCACTAATCCATCCACAGTGTATTCCCCCACTTCCTACACAGGATGCATTCCTGGCTCACCACACCCAAGATCATTGAAATGAAAATTCCTGTGTCTACGCCAAAAGGATCCAGTTGCCACAGATCCTTTTATGGCACATCACCTGATTCCATGGCCAACGGAGGTTAGAATGCAGCTTTGCCAATGCTTAGAAGTGTATGAAACATGGATGCAGTATGTGGGGCAATAGTGGTTCAAACCCCATCTGTTGAACACATGATACCCTGACCCCTTTATTCAGATGTAAAAGGTACAGAGCTCCCCATTTCAAAGTATTCTGTGTGCTTCTGTCTACATTCCTGTATGATTTGTCTGACTACTGAAGAAAGAGAAAAAGTCTCATCATAAAAACAAGTTGTTTAGGACATACCAAACATTTGTGCCCTAGGGTCTATAACTTGATGATCGGGGCATGCGTAAAATGCAAAACCCTTACTCGATTAAAATTTTGTGGATCTCATGTTCATGTTCAATGTCTCCTGCACCTCTGGACAATTTTCAACACAGTGACTATTTTTAACTCTCTCAGTGAAGTCCCGTTGCCTTGAACTTTTACATCTGCACTGGATACTATCCAGTATGTCAGAAAGGCGTTCCTTCAACATTTTAATCTCCAGGAAGTGTAAGAAACTGCTGAGAGAAAACTTTGGCAAGTGGCCTGTTTGGTGAGTGAAGATCATTTGCGCAGCCAAAAAACTCGCTGCACTCTGTGCAGGCATGAGACGGAAAGCTGACATGCAACAGTTTTCTCTGAATGCTCTGCCTCAGATACCTCAGGCCCATCTAATGGAACTTGGCACTGACATTGTCAATCTAGGGGATTAATTCACTATGCATGACCCAGTAAATGTTGACAGAAAATGCTCTTTGACTCCCTCTTAACTCACTGCTGCGAGGCGTGGAAACTGTGGGTTTTTCACCTGAAGACTGAAAAAAGCCAATGATCCTCCATAAAAATGCATTGTAGTCAGTTTGAAACAGCAGATGATCTTTGCTTTCTATGCAAGTGTCAGATATGTGCTGAGAGAACTGTGCAAGTGGTTCGAATCACTTCCAGAAAAAGCAGCTGCACTGAAAGCTGTCTGGACATGACTGAGAAGATGACCTTGAATGGGAGACTGGCCAAATTTAAATCACGTAAGGCTGTAAACCCATGCTCTGCATCATCAGTTTTCAATGCACACTCCACCAAAAACCTCACTGACAGGTTAAGTGTGACCTGGATTTTTAGAGTAAAAAATATCAAAATTACAGCCAACTCTACAGAGTCACACTTGAGACAAGAAAACATCTGGGTATTTTCCACAATAAGCAAAGCTAGAACAAACAGCATTACAATTAAATCATTTTGTCTTTCTGGCAAAGTATGAGTTACATTTGATTTTTATCACAGACTGTGAAGGAAAGGTGTGGTCCATGTCCTTTTAGATCCAGCTCACTTAGAAAGAAGAAAGGCTGTATGTTTTGTGCATCTTCAGCACCACACGGCTCTATTAAAGATGTCTTTCTGATCTGGAATCTGATTTGGCCCTGCAGACACAACAATAAAGCAAGTCGACTGGTGCAAGGATCAGTTTGAAAGGGGAAATGGGATGACACACTGTTGCTTTCCCCCTTTTTAAACCTTCATTTGGACCTTTACTTGTTCTCTTCCATTTTTCACATAAGCTTCATATATTTTTTGATAGGCTTTACTTGTGGCCGTTAGAATAATCAAAGGTATGTTCGTTGTAGTGGTTAATAAACTAGACATTTGTCACTTGTTTCACTTTTCATGTTTCTGTTTTCGAAGACAAGCCTAGCTAATGTTTATAAACAAAATTTTGCATATGAATATACAGAAGAAGATGAGGAAAAAGATTTTTGGTTTCTATTTGTAGCCTCTATTTGATGGTCTTTTGGCCCCATCCACGTAAAGAGTGCATGTAGACGGGGAAAGAACACACTGGCTAAAATGCAGTCTTGAAACCACTACTATCATCTGACAATGATTTAACTTTTTATTAGTTTCTTTTGATATATCTGCCTTTACAGTCAGGCTGTAAACAGTGAGTTGTACATGAAACAGGAAGTCTTGGCTCAGATATCAGTTATCAGTTATACAGATATGTCCGGCCAAAACAGGAGTTATTGACTGTTGTCCCCACAAGTGTAACTATCAGAGAAAAGCTGATTGTGTGATTGTTCTTGTATCAACTAACATGTGTCCAAACAGCTGAAAGTTTGGACACGTTCTTATTTAATGGTTTTTCTTTATTATTTTATGATATTTCTTTACATTGTAGATTGTCATGGAAGGCATTAAAACTACGACTGAACACATATGGAATTATGTAGTAAACAAAAAAGTGTGAAAAAACTTAAAACATGTTTTATGTTTTAGATTCTTCAAAATAGCCACCCTTTGCTTTGATTACTGCTTGTACACTCTTGGCATTCTCTCGATGAGCTTCATCAGCTCGTCAGCTGAAATGGCTTTTCAACAAGGAGTTCCCAGAGATGCTGGGCACTTGTTGGCTCTTTTGCTCCCACTCTGCGGTCCATCTCTTCCCAAACCATCTCGACTGGGTTTAGGTCAGCTGCACTTGGGGACACATTAAAAGTTTCAGCAGTTTTCCAGACTGACTGACCTTCAGTTCTTAAAGTAATGATGGACTGTCATTTCTCTTCACTTAGCTGACTGGTTCTTGCCTTAATATGAATTATAATAGTTGTCAAATAGGGCTGTCCACTTTGTACCAACCTGACTTCAGCCCAACACAACTGATGGTCCCAAACCCATTAAGACGGCAAGAAATTACACAAATGAACCCTGACAACAAGCACTGTCAACAAAGCAAAGGGTACTTTCAGGAATCTAAAATATAAAATATATTGAGAGTTACTTATAATTTTTTTCTTTGCTACATAATTCCATATATCTTGCTTCATATATTTGTAGAAAGTAAAAATAAAGGAAAACCATTAAATGAGAAGATGTGTCTGAACTGTTTACTGGTAGTGTAGTGTATATAAGGCTGCACCTCCAAACAAGCCATACTTGTTCGTTTTTTTCTAATTGTACTGTTACAAACTGTACATTTAACATGCTAACTGAGGCTTGTAGAGATATTTAGGTCTTTGGGTTTTTGCAAATACTCTGAGCATAGCATGGTATGACTTTGCAGGTTGAGACATCCACTCCTGGGAAGCTTCTGGCATTGTGCTAACACAGAGTACACCCGAATCCTTCAGAGCAATATTGTGCCATCTTATAAAGGGGGCCACATGGATTCTTCATTAAGTGGTGACTTGCTGCCAATCAATTGCATCCAAACAGCATCACTGATTACTACTTATCCTCTTAATTCCTACAGAACCAGTAAGGGTGTACTTTCACAGGGTTGGATAATGTCAAGTGACTTTTTATAGGACTGTTGAACTTATTTGTCAGTCTATCAGTTTTCCTTGGCAGAGTCTGTCTCACTCACTGTTCCTGCTGAGCAGAGTTCTTGCTAAAACAATTGAGACTATGAAATGGAAGATTATGAAATGGTGCAACCACTCTATTAATACATTTTAATGAGGGTTTTTTTTTCAGTCAAGAAATCAAAAGTTTGGGCACCCTAGATAATTTTCATGATTTTCTTTCATAAATCATTGGTTGTTTGGATCAGCAATCAGCAGATGAACACAATGATATTTGAGAAGTGAAATGAAGTTTATAGGATTTGCAGAAAGTGTGCAATAGTTGCTTAAACTAAATTAGGCAGGTGCATAAATTTGGGCTGCCCAACAGAAAAATTACATCAACATTTAGTAGCTCCTCCTTTTGCAGAAATAACAGCCTTCAAACACTTCCTATAGCTTCCAATGAGAGTCTGGATTCTGGTTGAAGGTATTTACTTTACAAATAAGTAAATACAAAACATCTCCAGTTCAGTCAGGTTTGATGGTTTCTGAGCATGGACAGCCCGCTTTAAGTTAGATTTTCAATAATATTCAGGCCTGGGGACTGAGACGGCCATTCCAGAACGTTGTACTTGTTCCTTTGCATGAATGCCTTAGTAGATTTTGAGCAGTGTTTAGGGTCGTTGTCTTGTTGAAATATGCAGCCCTGGTGCAACTTCAACTTTGTGACTGATTCTTGAGCATTGTTCTCAAGAATCTGCTGATACTGACTGGAATCCATGCGACCCTCAACTTTAACAAGATTCCCAGTACCTGCACTGGCCACACAGCCCCACAGCATGATGGAACCGCTACCACATTTTTCCGTGGTTAGTAAGTGTTTCTCTTGGAATGCTGTGTTCTGTTTTCACCATGCATACCGCCTCTTGTTATGTCTAAATAACTCAATTTTAGTTTCATCTGTCCACAGCACCTTATTCCAAAATTAAGCTTGTTTATCCAAATGTGCTTTAGCATACCTCAAACAACTCTGTTTGTGGCATGTGCAGAGAAAAGGCTCCGTCTGCATTACTGTCCCATACAGCATCTTCTTGTGCAAAGTGCGCTTAATAGTTTAACGATGCACAGTGACACCATCTGCAGCAAGATGATGTTGCAGGTCTTTGGAGCTTGTCTATGGGTTGACTATGACTGTTCTCACCATCCTTTGCCTCTGCTTATCTAAGATTTTCCTTGGCCTGTCACTTCCGGCCTTAACTAGAACTGTCCCTGTGGTCTTCCATTTCCTCAATATGTTCCTCACAGTGGAAACTGAGAGCTGAAATCTCTGAGATAGTTTTTTGTATACTTCCCCTAAACCATGATGTTGAACAATCTTTGTTTTCAGGTCATTTGAAATTGCTGATCCAAACAACCAATGATTTATGAAGGAAAATCATGAAAATTATCAGGGGTGCCTAAACCTTTGCATACCACTGTATTAGACATTAATGATAAATATCACCTTTGGTGTCAGTGATAATGAATCAAAAGGGCAGCTCTCCCGAAAACACTGGTTTTACAAGGAGATAAGAAAAAGAGAAAATTCCTCCTCTTCACAGTAGCTTCAACAGAGAGACTGCAGTCACAATAAAAGTTGTGATTAAGCTGTGAGTAACTTGTATTTTCTAACCCACAGCTGGATACAGCGAGTTCAGACTTGCTCTCAGAGAGAATTCAAGGCCACTCTCGGAAATGTGGGAGTAGATTATATCTGTATATAAAGTGTATCTATAGAAAAATAAGGGGTGGGGTAAAATTGCCATAGATATTGGCTAAATAAACACACAATGTTTAAGTTTATTTTTCTTCCAGGTCTATCTTTCCCAGGATGTACCACCATATATGTTTTTCATCCTCTTTCTTCCTCTTGTTTCTGAGGGTTAAATAAAAGATGCTTTCATCTCCCCCGTCATCGTATGGCAATGAATGCTCTTGCATGGAAATGCATCGTATCTGATTTCAGCTTACAGATCCTGATGAGCAAAAAAGCATGTTCCAAATCTTGATTTAAAACAAGTGCGCTGCTAAAAGCATGGAGGAAATCACTAATGAAAACTTGGCATAAGGTAACCACCAATATATCACCCTCTCATAAATGTTACATGAGCTTTTAATTTACAACATTAAAACATGCTACGACTGCATTACTATTTACCTTTCCATATCCGATAGCCCCGGACGGTTGCCATGGGGTTTCAGTCATATCCAATCCCGGCCCCTTTGGCACACACTCTTATCTCTGTTTAAATATCCGGTTACTTCCCCCTCTGGTCCAGACACACAGAGACATGTCATTAAGAGCAGTATCTCTCCCCAGCCCAGGCTTCCTTCCTGTGCATGTGGTGACGGATTGATTTTCTCCGGTAGGGATCCACTGCAAGAAGTATTCATCTAAACAGGTTATTTAATCCATCACTGAGTATTCAAATGGCAGCCAACAGGAAATAGGAATGATTTCACTTTCTATAATTGTTTCCAGAGAGTATTTCAGCCAAGTGACATCACTTTGAAATAAATGGAGTAATCACCCTTTTTAGCATTTTTTCCAGTAATTTAGTGTTACTTTAATAAACTCGGTTGTTTTGGAAATTGTGTGATTTAATGATTCCATTTTATTGTGGAATTAAGTCATACTTAACTTATTTAAGCTCCAATAGTCAATGTGAAATTGCAAAACTAATTTAAAAGTTTGATATTGTAGCGTCCTGTAGTTTCTCTCAAACCATCTGGAGTGTAGCAAAACATTAAAACACACTCTGGTCTTCTGACTTTTCAGTCACTGGCTGCTGTATATCAGTGAAACTTAATTGCAGCTTTTTAGAAGGCTGTCATCTTAACTCATCCCAATCTAATGCCCAGAGCATCAAATATGGTCATTTTGTCAAAGTCATAGTTGTCTGTGCAGTTATACACCAGGTAATGACAATAGTGAGACTGCACTCACTCCCTGCTTGTCAGATATGGACACTTGGAAGGACTCCTATGAGTCAGCTCTAAATTATTTAAGTAAGGTTCAGTTTTCAGTCTAAAGGGTTGAGGAATATATTTTATTTATTTATTTTTTGCCCAAGCATATCAATGGGAGGAAGTACATGCAAAAGTAAGAAGTAAGTAAAAACAACCCAAATCAAAGTGACATCTTTGCTAGTTTAAAGAGCGTACTGTGCAACACCAGTAGCATCTGATAGAACAGCTGTATTTGGTGCTACTAAGTACCGAAGTGACAATTTTGTTAGTTTAAGCATTCCGAAGATTCAAAGTGCGTTTGGTGCTTAGAAATAAAACATTTCAAACTGATGGGACAAAATATGCCATGTGTTATGAGTGAAAGTTTTCAACAACCACCAGACTGGATTTTGGTCCTTGCGTGCTTCGAGTATTAATTGTAGGTGTACTCAGGTCATGAACAAAACATTCTTAAACTGAACTGTGTCAGCAGTGTCCCCTCCTTCTTATTTCCAGTGACTGAAATAGGATAGAAGTCAGTGCAGTGTTTTTTTATCTGAAAGAAAAGTCACTTCAGAAACTACAGTTTTTTTCTACATGGCCAGTGCCTATGTTTATCCTCACTGCTTTTATTTTATTTTACAGGATTGGATTAAAGTGAAAGTCTCACTCATTGCACATTTAGGGCTAAAAAAAAAGATTTAAGATGCATTTTTTACAGTGGAGTCTCGGGTCTGTGGCTTGGCGTCTGCTCTCTGCAGCAGCCCTTGGTACCCACAGGGGTCAAATCTCCCTCCTCTGTTTCTGAAAGAATAGAAGCTCCTAAGAGAAGCCAACACTCAAGTATCTCCACAAATCAATGGAAACACTTCCTCTGTCCTTGTCCTCCACAAGCACTAAGGACATATTGAATGCAGTATTTTATGTAATACATTCCTGCGTGTCCAGTCTGCTTGTAAATTTCGCATCCAGTGTTAAGGGTTGATGTGTTATTTATATGGGTCAAAACCTTGAAAGAGCTTGTCATACAGCATTTTTAATGCTTTACCAAACCCCCCAGTCATGCCTATGGAACTGTCTTGAGTCTATGGGGACAAAGGGTTGCCCTTACAGCTATCCACTGTACAGCTGTGGGGAGCGAACACACCAAAGACCACATTCATCTAGAGGTATAAAATTTTCTTTCAGCACCCCTGCTCTCCCAGAGGTTTTGTCACGATCGTGTTACATGTCCAAGCCATAGGAGCTTTGGAAGGGGGGGGCAACTTTTGCACATCTTTATCATAAAAAAATGTTCGCCCGTTGTACAGATGCCCTGGAGCTGAACTCTTAGGGAGAGTAAATAGAGGGGGGACGTCTATGCAGGCCTTTCCTTCTCTTTCAGCTGCACTAATGATGTTGTGCCGGGCCACAGCTGTTTCTTCATGGCAGGTGTGCAAGTAGGAGCCACAGCAGACTACACTCGGCCCGGATCGGAGGAATGCCAAAAACAAGACGGAAGGAGAGGAGACAGGGTGCATAGTGAGGCGGTGAAACGAATATCCACACAAGATCCAGCTCCCCAAGCGCCCACAAAGCTGGATACAATATTCAATTGAAAATTTCCCCTCAACACCTGGCTACCAGCATAAGTAGGATATTGATGTGGGTCCCGCGCCAGAGCCCCACAGCTTGACTCATTTGAAATCCTCTGGCGATTTAATGCGGTATTTAGGCGAAATGCTTGGACAAGAAATCATCTGGAGTTCTTTCCTGAGACAGGGGACATAGCCAGTATGCCTCGAGTATGTGCTCCGCTGATCTCAGCTATGAGGATAGAAACGGCCCCAAGATCATTTCCTGTTTGGAACTCTATTGGATCAGCAGCGCAGAGGGGAAAATATGAACAGAAAATTTGCTGTGTGGCTTGGAAATCATGGTCGACATTACCACAAGGCTATTGTTAGACACAGAAATTCAAGTTGATGGAGTGAAAGCAGGAATTATATATAATATATTACTTTAATAAACACAAAAACTACCATACATGCAATGAAAAACTTGCCATTTTGCAATATTTGCCAAAAGGGATCCATGGATTTGACTACAGCAAAAAACAAAAACAAAACATGCATATCATTCTGACCTGTAATATTTATTATCTCTTCTCCTTTCCAGTCTGATATGTTCTACTCAGTCATGTCAAATAAAGCAGTAAAGGCTTAAAAAAATAAATCTTTAGAAATTGCTTTTGGGTAGAAAGGGAGACCAGAGTGAAGCCTCTGTTCTCCCTTGACTAGCGCCTCTAGCTAATATTAAAGCCGAGGCCATACGTGGTAAATATTAGCTTTTCTCTCCCGTGTTGACAGTGTGTGCTTTTCCACACACACGGAACAAAGGTCTGCCATATTGCACACCCACCTGGGAAGTCAGATGGGACAGAGTGGAGGTAGGTGTTCACTGCTTAACAGTGGTGGCTTTTCATTGTGTGACTTATGATTATGCAGCTGAAAGGCCCCCGCAGACCGGATACGTAATGCTGATAATTGGAACAGGAGGCTCATTCTATTGCTGCTGGGTGCAGAGTAAACTGTGAGGGTCACAAGTAAAAATATTCTTTATAAAAAATATAACTCAGGATGCATACAGCCCCATAGACAGATAAAATAGTTTTCTCTGCCCACTCAGATGTTTTATTTACCTACCTGAAACACTTTGCTTGAAAAAGAGGCTAAAACTAAGAAGAAGAAAAAGGACTTTTCTCAACCATAAGAGTTTTAAATGTGAACTTAAATGCACATATATATGTATATTTATATATATATGAAGGGAAAGCATTCATCGTTCAGGTGTAAGCAAACAAACTGTCCCAGCATGCTTCTTGGCTCAGAGCACAGGAAAGGTCAAAAGTCAGTTCCTGAAAAGCCAAATACCAACAGCAGAGGTCCTATCAAAGTGGCAGTCCCTCTCCAATTCTCTTCCTCCTCCAGCCACCTTCCCTAACCTCCCCACCTCATCCTCCCACTTCCTCCCCACCTTCTTCTCTACCCTCTTTGGCCTGCCAGTGTGGTTTGCCTTGGCTGACTGATAATAAGAGACACAAAAATCCTCTTATCCCCCCCTTTTCTCTCCACTGAAATGAGTCACTTCCTTGCCAGGGCCTCGATAGCTGGATCACTGCCAGGAGATACCCTGCTATTTATTGCCACATTTCCACCCCAGAAGAGGGGAGCCTGGGAAGGCGTTTTCAGAGGCGTCCACACACACACACACACACACAAACACTGAAACTTGTGTGCATCCACACAAATAAAAGTCCACAAGCACATCCACAAAGAGACACACATGCTCACACACACAGAAAAGCCAAGCACGCGCACACACACACGCTCACATACACACATAAACTTCCTGGCCCGGTTTAAGCATCCGACAGGACCCAGAACACGTTCTCCTTGGATTCCACGATTGATGTTTGCGTTCCTCCCCCGAGCAGCTAGCCTGCCTGCCTGCCTTTAAGGTCTCAGTTTTCCATGACGTCCCACCGGGTTCCAGAGAGATTTATGACCCGTCCCCGGCATTTTTCAGAAGGAAATGGCCCTGCTTTTTCTGACCACACGTACGATGTAACAAACACAGTCTTGTAAGGAGGCACACAAACAGTCTCTCATTATAAAAACAGCTACAACTAGATCTATAGCTTGACTATAGTCTGCTGAAAGTATGCATAATCTTTTTACACAGATGTTTTGCAGACAAATACCATCTTTCACCTCTATATCGTGTAAACACAGAGCGGGAAATCATGGCAGAAGACGCCTGCAAAGGTTTAACCGACTATGCAAAGTTTCATGTCGAATTCCTTCGCATACGTGGAACATAATAACCAGGGGTCAGTTCGTATAGTCATATAGTGCTTTACGGCACAATAATACACACACAGTCACACACAACCACACACACAGGATCCTTGTGAATCCAAAACATTCCTTTCAGCTCAAGTTCAGGCACATCCCCTAATAGAGGGGTTTGCATTTTATTCATAGGCCCTTCTTTGGAATATGGCTGCTTTATATCTATCAGCCTAGTACTTGTTGAGCCTCTTTCTTCACTACACTACATTGTCCTTCCACCATTGCTTTGGAACGCAGAGGATTGTGATTTAAATGGCTTTTGAGTACTCCTAATCCACCGGAGGCACATAAGTCACACAAAGGTAGCTCCAAAAGGCCGGGTGAATTCCACTGAGCAAAGAGGAAGTCTTAAATCCCAAGCTTCATTTAAATACCACTGAGGTGACTTATGAATGGAATGATTTTGACTTGTGTGTATAGATGGCCCTTGATTCAGTGTGATGGCCTCAGGTGGCTGGAAATAACACTAATACAGTGTGACAAAGGATGTGGACAAATAGAAATTCTTTGCTTCTCTTTGCTATTATCCAGAGTGAAAGAGGAGGAAAGGTGTTGCCAGTATAAAGTATAAAGTGCCACTTTGGGAAAGACAAAGACACGGAGACATGTGTATACAGATTCAGCCCCTAATGCACTGACAAGCACGTAGATATCAAAGATTTATTTCACATTTGTTTGTATCCATTTTAAAGACATAGTTACCAGACGTTTCCAAGCTATAGGTCCACCATTAAAGGATTTGGAAGTCAACTTTCAAATTTCTTTAGCAGATTTACAGAAATGATGTTAATATGGAAAAAGAATGTAAAGTTTCTAATGAAATGCTCCATAAATTGATGTAGCCCAGGTGGTGCAGGGGACCAAAAGAATGACCGACCATGCTTTAAAACCATTGTGCAAAATGTGATGTTGCGTCCTGAGTTCCTTTTGTGCTTCACTGCACAGACCTGTTTCAGAAAGCATGCACAAAACCTTATTCTGCAGCTCATTTAAGCCTCCTCTGGTTCCCAAAGGGTGGGGTTCTACCACAATCAACAGGACAATGTTCTCACTATGAGGAGGTTTTCATAATAAAATCAAAGCATTTGAAATGTAATAACGAAATGTCGTGATTGACAGCTTAGCTGACAATATCCCAACTGTCTTATATAAACTCCACCCACAAGAAGTGGTGGCTTGGTGATGTGATGCAAAACCAGCATCTAAATTTAGCAACACTAAGAATCACAATTTTTCTCCTCCCTCCACCTGTCCTCCTGGGAGCACCAATGAATATAATATTTTGGTTGTATGTCTAAAGAAAAAGCACTGTGGCAGCTTTCATCAAACAATGATATCACTATGATAATTAACTATGCCTGTCTCTCAAACCTATCTAACACTGCAGTGACGAGCCTGGTGAAGATGCAGTGTACAAACCGGGCTGATTATCATCTGATTTGGTAGGTTTAATGCATCTTGACAGCTAGGACAAATGATCAAACACTGGCCTTAAGCATTTAACCCATAGATTTTTAAACATACCATGAAGGATGTATTAACAGGGCTGTATTTTTTCTAAGAACGATTTGAAATAGAATCACTTGATCTTTTTCTTTTCTTTTACATTACTTTCTTCTGTTTCTTCTGATGATCTTGGTAAATCAGCGGATACCTGATTTATTCAAGGAGACAAACATTTCCATGAAAGATTTTCAGTTCCATCAGCTTTGCTAATTCAAATACCAGACATACCAGATATAATCATACATTTCTCCATACAATGCAATGTGTGAGAACAGAATCACAAGTAGGAAACGCAAAGTAAATAAAGACATGGAAAAGGTAAGATAAAGAAGAAAAACAGGACAAGTAGGGCAGGAGTCGATTGTAGAAACCCAAAAGGTGGAGGGTGGCAGCAGGTATGGAGGAGGTTGGCGGTTAAATAGAAAAAACTTGAAATTTATTGTGCGCTTTCTTCGGTTATGGGAGCCATCAAGGTCAATTTCTTTCTCTATGAGATAAGATCAGTAAAATGAAAGCTCCTAGTGTGACTGGAGGGGGTTAACATATTTACTGGACAGAGATCAGCAGGGGTTTTTTTCTTCTTCTTTTTTTTGTCTTTACCTTGTTCTGGGGCAAAAACAGGAGACCTGCTGCTGTAACGGGCAGAGAAAAACTCCATGCTGAGGGAGGTGTTAGTGTAGCTAAAAGTTTTTTAGCTATTTTTTTCATGGCTGACCAACAAAAAAAATAAGTGCTTTTTTCATCGCAAGTAACAAATTGCAAATAATGAAAATGTCAACATAGTGTGTCTTCCGTTCGAAGCAGCCTTTGGTTTTGAACTCATGATAAGGTTAAGCTATAAACAGGCTCAGGTTATGTAACCATAAACCATAGGAACAGTAAATTACATTAGCTGTACGCTAATGAGGTGCAGGTATTTCAAATCAATTTGCAAGCTAAAACCTGCAATCAAACAGTAATGGTCTCGAGTTATGATTGTGTACATAAGTGCCATTTTATATAGTGTAATAATCTGTGCCACTATAGTGATGCTTTTTTAATTTTATCATTTTCATAGGAGATCATTTAACTCCACGTTGTCTTACTTTAACGGTGCTTTGCTCTTTTGAATCTCCGGGATTCACTTTTAACTGTGAGTTGAAATTTTATATAAATTCAATGTGTGTTACATTTAAATTACATTTTATAATTTGTATGTTGGGTTGGTCCAAATTGACTATAAAGTTTAACTGAAAGGATATTAGTTCATTATGCAAAGACCCTAATTCATCTGATTGCATAACAGTCGATATAATTAATATAATTTCAGCCCCGAAGGTGACAAAAGAAAAAGTCCCGTCTATAAATCACATTACTACAGGCCTAAACTGCATTCTAATGAATGTTTTGGGAAATCGGTTGGAATAGATTTTCTCCTAGATGAGATTTGTTTTCTTGGCATGTGTCACAAAAACATTTTTAATGAGTATATTTTTTTCTTGTTTTGCAACTGTAGCTCATTTGTAGGCAACAAATCAATAAATAAACAAATCAGTTGAATAAATCATCACTGAGCCCTGCATGTTCTACAAGTGCCGGATCACTAGCTAAATAGTTTTGGTGTCTAAACTTAACCACATACTGGCTGGGGAAAAAATTAACAAATGTCTTTAAACAATTACCCCACACTGAGCTGAACCCCACATCCTCTGAGTGACAGTCAAGCTTTTACCTCATGTCTCCAAAAGCCCCCACCAACAATGCGCTTTTATTTTGGTAAAAACAAAATTAATCACATTCTTTATCATCAGGTAATTTTTTGCAAAAGTTGCACTTCATGCAGTTTTAAGTGATTATGGTAATATTTACTGACAGCATGTTGTTTACAAAGGCAGCTCACTAATAATCAGGGTCTCGTAAACTAATGTGCTTTATCATTTTGTGCAGGATTTTCCAAAGAGGTCAGTTATTTGCTGGGATCTCAAAGAGCACTTAAAGTATAGGCGCCCACTGTGATGTTTTCTAAGTGCTTAACAGCTCAATCTCTCTTAAAATAATTACTCCTGAAAGGCAGAGATCCATCACAACTGCTCCAGTCTGAAAATTGCCCTCAGATGGGCACACACATACGCACGCACACAAACATAAACTTACACAGAGTGAACATTTGTAAGCCATTATATGACTTACTTCCTTACTTCCCTTCCTATTTTGCATCCTTTTCTTTTTAAAAAAAACCTATAGTCTGTAAATGGTTATGAAGGATGTGGTTGTAAACTGAGTAGGGTCTGAGTATATCTGTGTGCATCTTTGTGCTTTTTGCACCGTGTACGTAATTCAGTTGCATTGGCGTTATAAATGTTGCATTCACTAGCAAAGTGGGGCGTTCCAGAAGAAAGGTTCTGTTCATTTAGCACGATAAGTTACTGACAGTTCCAAACTTAAGATTGGAAAAGTTAACAGCTAATGTTTAATACACACTCTTCTGCCCTAAAAATTATAATCTTTAACTGTAAGTAAAAATTGGAAATTCTGTGAAGCTATTTATTAATTATTTTATTTTACAGCCTCTTTTCTGTCCTCAAACTGGGGTCCCAGGACCCACGGGGGTCCGCAAGCCATAGATTGGGGGTCCTCGAAAATGTATACATGTGAACATCCAGGGTTGAGCTAATTAGCAAAATGGACATATATTCAGGTCAGTCCACTTCATCAAATAATGCAAAAGCTAAACCAACTAAAGTGAGAAAGAATGACAACAGCTACCTCGAGTTTGGCTTTTGGCAAAATATGCTACTGTCAAATGTGAGCTAAAGCTAGGCCCAAATTGGGTGATGCAACAGGACAACGATTCCAAGCACAGCAGCAAATCTACAACTGAAAAAAAGGATCAAGGTGCTGCAATGATCCAGTCAAACTCCTGACCTCAACCCAGCTGAATGTCTGCAGCAGGAACATGAGAGATTTACATAAATGAATTCCTGCAAACTAATCCTAATGTATTTTAGATAGCATCTTTTCATTGTTTTTTATACTTGGTTGCTAGCTAAAGATTAATTTCTCTAGCTATCTTCAGCATAGCAACTGTGGACTTTTTTGAACAGCCACCATACCCAACCAACAAAAAACACTGACTTATTAATAGCAACTTGGCATAATATTATTAATAGCTGTATTAAATATAATAACAGTGTATCCAGGAGACTTCTGTGTTAAAGAATAACACTGATTTTAAATAACTTAAATGGTAATGTACAGAACGGGGAAAAAAACCTTCCAGAAACAGCTGCAATGCAGTTTTTTCAACAAGATTTTAATGTATGGTGTCCTTAAACCAAAAGAGCTGTAATCTGAGTTTTTTGTGGGCTAAACCTCCAGTACTGTCAAACTATCCTCCACTGGGAGATTAAATTAATACTTTACTAAACTGCTGTGCTCAATATACCACTGTGGTGGTAACTGTTCCAGTAAAAGTGAACCCTTTCAAATATATACTCAAGGCTTAAGCATTAGAGTCCAAGCGGCTGTTGTTGTGAAGGACTGCGATACAGAGCTAGTTAATGTTTACCCAGAAAATATGTAATTGCAGACTTCCCCCTAATAAACTGTTCCAGAATGCAGACCACAATCCTCCTCCTGTAACATTATTATTATCTACAGCCCTCGCGAACCACTATCCCTCTCCCTCACTTGCACAAATACGAACACGCGCACATCTTCAAATATACAGCGTTGAAATATATTTTACATTGTGACCGGCCAATGCACACAGAACCACACTTGAAAGAAAGAAGCAGAAGGAGCTAGTGTTTGCATATTTCAGAAAGTTGCATGATTTAACAAAGTGTAAAGTGTCAAACATTACACAATTCTTTTAAGTCATTCACTTTCTGCACTTTGAGTTTTGTTTCAGTGAAAGCTGCCAACTAACAAATAACTGAAATCTAATCTGTAGCTAATTATACATGACTAAAGTATTTAGGCCATAGTAGTTATGCTCTTTGAACTCTACATGATGAAATGTGTTACAGCAGCAAAGGACAGACAGCAGTGCAAAATCCATTTCTTTGGATTCCTTTATAAAGATAGACACAAAGTAAAATACAACACACATCCTTCTAGTTATTTTTTATAGTGTTATATATGCAATAATTGCTATGATATCACAGGAAGAACTTAGTGACTAATAGAGCTATTTGTTAGACTCCTACAGTCACAGTAGGGAAAACAGTGATTAGAGACCATGGCAGAGCCAAACGTATTGCAAGCATTTGCACTTGTGATACTGTTGCCTTTGAAATGGTCGATCAAGATGATGATAAAATGGCAATAAGAAGGAGTTAGTCTGCTATCAGTTTGAGATTGAACTGGGTCAAGTTGAAAATTATATGCAATCTGTAAAAACACAGAGACTGACTGTGATGAATCACCGAAAATAACACATCTGTTGCCATCTACACACAAATAGACACCAGGGTCTTATATTCAGATTTGAGTCACAGACCTTAAACATACATTGAGAGATTCCTCCACAAATAGTGATGTTGCACCTGTTTGATGGTGATTTGAGTGCAAAATGACATTGCACTTGGTAACCTTGCTTTTATATAGAAATATAACCAGTTGGCAACCAGCTGAGTGGAGTCTCCTGTTGCAAAGAGACAGGACAGATGAGTTGCACTCATTCCTGCAATCTAGCTCAGAATGATTGCAACATCTGTCTATGTTTAGAAATTAGACAGCCATTATTTGCAAACCTTCCAATCCATCTGCCAGCAATGTCAGTCAGTCCAAGTCAGACTGTGGTTGTTTGGAGACAGGTTTCCTCCCACCAGGCAACCTGTGCAACTGCCTTGCAATTGAAAGTAGATGCCTTTTAAACTCTTTGGTGGGTTTTTGGTCCAAGCCACAGTAGGTAACTGTGGTCACTTGATGATGGCTGACGTAGTTTGGGGTGTGTTGGAGTTTAATACCTTTTGTGTTTGTGCTGCCTCAAGAAAATCTAACTGCGAAGCAGAGTAAACACACTTTTTCTTGTTTGTGTTCTAAGAAATATACATTTTGCAGATATATGGGCTTGTCACAGAGTCGGTGATATTCGTGAAATGCAGTCTTAGGGTTTCGTCTGGCAGTTGTGGAAGAATGTTAATATATAGGTCAGATAAAAAATAAAACTGTGTGTTTCCGGCCACGACTGTAATTTTTAGACCACAAAGTAACACCGAAGATCCCAGCTGAGGCTGAGGTTGGCTGACGTCACTTACATTTAAGATTACTGTCGATACTATGTCTTTAAAAGACTATTTGGAGTGGAATTATTTTATTTTTACATTCAAGTTGAGCTTTTTGTCATGTTGAACTGCAGCTGGCTCCTTCATTTTCTCTTTTCCCATCCCAGACTTAAAGTTTCTGTTCTGGTTTCAATATAATAAGAATAGGCATCTGCCTCTAAGTCTGCTCAATTTAACATATAGAGACAAATTGCATTACCTCAGTCTGGGAACCACATAAACAACCAACGGCCGCCATATCATTAGTAGGACTTTCCATTGTAAAGTTACCCAGCTTTTGTCAATCATCAAAAGTATAAAAGCCTCCAAAACACCTATGATCAGAAAAATAGGAATGCTTCTTTCACTCACACAGTAAAATGCATCTAGAGAAAAAAAAACCCTCTACTGTGCAGGCTGGTCACTTTACTTATAGTCGATGTTAAAACACACACACAAAGATGTGCACACACACTGTTTATACAAATGTGAATAACAGTAAACACTCTTGGACTGTTTCCTTAAAGCTTCATAGTGTTTTTGGAATTTGTACAAGCAAATTAAATAAAGTAATTGTGTTCAAATGACAGGAAGTTCAAAATCTCCACACATGTGACCAGTGGCTACATGAAGTAAACATCCGTGGTAGACTGCAGTTCGTGGAGCGTTTCATATTGAGACACAATACTGGAAGGATGCCCTACATGTGATTTTTATTTGCTGCTTGATGACTCAGCAAGCACTTGGATCACATAAATTTCATCTTAATCCATCAGATTGCTGTTGTTATACAGTATTTTATTCAGGAACAAACTGATCAGCTAACTATTATGGCTAACAGGGAGGAGAGACGGCAAACTGACTTGAACCTACCAAATGTGGTATTCCATCAATAATTCTTCCAAGATTATGAAAATCTGCAAAAGCAAAATAATGATTATGTTGTATGTCTGTGGTGGTTGTAGAGTTGTAGAGGCCTCAGTTTCATTATATTTAAATATGTGCTATGCAGTTGTGACATAGTCTTGAAAGCTAAGGTATGTAATACCTATACGATGGCTTCAGAAAGTATTGTTTACATGTGTTTTTATCACATTAATCTACACCCATTACCCTATAATGACATATGAGAGAATTTTAGGATTTTTTAGTGAAAAAACTGAAACATCACATTTATGAGAAGTCTCTATGCCTTGATTGAAATCTAGTAGTGACAAAAGTAGTAATTTAATTGACTGGACATGACTTAGAAAGACAAAGACCTCTCGATAAAAGGCCTCACAGCAGGTAATGGACATCAGAAAAAAAAACAAGCAATGAGGTCATGTAAACTGCTCCAGAGCTCAGTGACAGGATTGGGAAAAATCACTATAATGACCAGGAACCCAATTAACCAAAATGAGCTTGAGAAATCCTGTTTGAAGATGAGACTAAGTTTCAGAAAGTCAGTCACTGCAACCCTCAACCAATCTGGGCAGTTTTAAATGTTATGTCTGAAAGAACCCAGGGACCGCCTATTAACTGCCCATAGCATTATAACAGTGAAACATGGTGGTGGCAGCATCATGCTGTGAGGGTTTTTTTCAGCAGCAGGAACTGGGAAACTGGTGAGGGCTGAAGGGAAACTGAATAGAGCAAAGTAAAGAGATGTCTTCAATGAACAACTGTTTCACAGTGCTCAGGACCTCAGACTGGGTCAGACTGAATGATGACCCTAAGCACACAGCGAAGCAAACACAGAAGTGGACTAGGGACAACTCTGTGAGTGCCCTAGTATGGCCCAGCCAGAGCCCTGACTTCTAGAGAGATCTCTAGAAATGTCCATGATCTTCAGGCATTCAATAAAGAAAGAAACTCATATATTTCTGTCATGAAATCACCCTTTACCCCCATTCAGAAACCACTTTCTGCAAAAACAGTTCCCAGTGCCATCCACAAATCCAGAGTAAAGCTCTACCTGCAAAAAAGAAGCTATATATGAACATGATCCAGAAATGCTGCCATCTTCTTTGGGTCTTCAAGTCTCATTTAA
Organism: Diplotaxodon limnothrissa; assembly: GCF_057381915.1. Lineage (NCBI taxonomy): Eukaryota > Metazoa > Chordata > Actinopteri > Cichliformes > Cichlidae > Diplotaxodon > Diplotaxodon limnothrissa. The sequence goes on along the minus strand of NC_140597.1, from coordinate 8,259,842 downwards.
AACAGATTGAGGCAAAGTGGAAAACTGTTCTGTGGTCAGAAAAATCAATGTTTGAAATTCTTTATTGGAAAATACTGACACCATATTCTCTGGACTGAAGAAAATAGGGCCCATCCAGCTTATCAGTCCTCAATTAAATGCTTGCATCTCCGATGATACAGGGGCTCATTAGTATCTTTGAATAGAATAGAATAGAATAGAATAGAATAGAATAGAATAGAATAGCCCTTTATTGTCACTGTACATGTACATTGTACAGTTTGCATCTCTGCTTAGGCACCATCAGTGCTGAAAAGTATAGACAGGTTTAGGTCTTGGGTGTTTAGGTTTTAGATAACATATGCTCCCATCCACACGATGTGTTTTCTCAGGAAAGGGCATGCATATTTTAGACACATGCTGAAACTATTCCCACAGTATGGCTTCAAAGTAGAAGAGGGAACATGCAGCAATTGAAAACATTTGGAGCATCATGAAACAGAAAATACAACAAAGAAGACCCAAGACTGTTGAGACGCTAGGATCTTTTAGCAGATTAAAAAGATGTGACTATAACCTGCTCCCAAAAGGTGTTCTCCTCAATTCCCAGGCCTTTAGTGGCTGTTGTTAAAAGAAGAAAAAAAAATTAAGATGTTTTCTATTTTCTGTTGTGAATAAAATATGGGTTTATGAGATCTGTAAGTCATTGCATTTTGCTTTTATTTACATTTGACACAATCACCTTATTTTTCATTTTAATTTTTTTGGGAATTTGGTTTATAAAAAAATTTAGTCTTGACCATAAATTATTTTGTTAATAACAACTTTAACTCATCCAAAGTAAATTCTAAATTCTAGTTGTAAACTAGCCAACAGTATAATCAATTATCTAAACCACCTTTATAAATGTTAAGCCAAATGTGGCCACACCTGAGAGATTAAATGTGAAAATCTTAATCGGTGGTACAATTTCATCCAAAAGGAATCACAGCCAAAACTACAAATGTACAATAAAATAAAATCAAATCAAATCACTTTTTATTGTCACATCACATGTGCAGGCACACTGGCACAGCACATGCGAGTGAAATTCTTGTGTGCGAGCCCCACAAGCAACAGAGATGTGCAAACACAACAACACAAACGAGCAAAATACAAGAATGGCCAACCTGAAACTAATAAATATATGTACAATATATAATAGTGTATGCATTTCTGGATGTGTATACTAAATATTTTCCTACGTGTGTGTGTGTGTGTGTGTGTGTGTGTATACACATTTTTACAAATTAAATAGTAAAAAAATAAAATAAAATAATAATAATAATAATAATAATAATAAAATATATAAAATATACAGAGTTGAATATGTGCAAAACAAGTGGCATTTATATACAGTGTGGAGTGCATAATGTTGAAGTTCCAGTAGTGAAGCTGAGGTGTCTATGACGTGTTCAGCAGTCTGATGGCCTGATGGAAAAAGCTGTCTCTCAGTCTGCTGGTACGGGACCGGATGCTGCAGAACCTCCTTCCTGATGGAAGCAGTCTGAACAGTTTATGGCTGGGGTGACTGGAGTCCTTGATGATCCTCCCCGCTTTCCTCAGGCACCGCTTCCTGTAGATGTCTTGGAGGGAGGGAAGCTCACCTCCAATTATCCGTTCAGAGCACCGCACTACTCGCTGGAGAGCTTTACAGTTGTAGGCGGTGCTGTTGCCATACCAGGTGGTGATGCATCCAGTGAGGATGCTCTCAATGGCACAGCGATAGAAGGTCCTGAGGATGCGGGGGCTCATGCCGAATCTTTTCAGTCTCCTGAGAAAGAAGAGGCGCTGCTGCGCCTTCTTCACTGTTTTGTTTGTGTGTACTGACAACGTAAGATCCTCAGCCAGGTGTACGCCAAGGAACCGGAAGCTGCTCACTCTCTCCACAGCAGCGCCGTTGATGGTGATGGGGGTGTGTACTTCTCTGCACCTCCGGAAGTCCACTATCAACTCCTTTGTCTTTGCGACGTTGAGGGTGAGATGGTTGTCTTGACACCAGTGGGTCAGGGCGCTGACCTCCTCCCTGTAAGCCGTCTCATCACCGTTGGTGATAAGACCCACCACTGTAGTGTCGTCCGCAAACTTCACAATGATGTTGGAGCTGTTAGTGGCTGTGCAGTCGTAGGTGTAGAGTGAGTACAGGAGAGGGCTCAGTACACACCCCTGTGGAGCACCAGTGTTCAGTGTGATGGGGGATGAGGTGATGCTGCCCAGTCTGACCACCTGGCGCCTGTCAGACAGGAAGCTAAGGATCCAGCTGCAGAGGGAGCTGCTCAGTCCTAGATCCTGCAGTTTCCTGTCCAGCTTCGAGGGAACGATGGTATTGAATGCTGAGCTGTAATCTACAAACAGCATCCTCACATACGTGTCTCTCTTCTCCAGGTGTGACAGGGCAGTGTGTAGTGTCAGGGCTATGGCATCATCAGTGGACCTGTTGTGGCGGTATGCGAACTGTAGAGGGTCCAGTGAGTCGGGTAGTGCAGAGCAGATAATAAATAATAAACTAGAAGAATTAATTCAAAGAAAGCAAAAGACATAATACAAGGAGAAGGTCAAATATGAAGCAATAAGGCAGAACAGGTGAGGATAACAATAAAATACAACAACCGCATGGCTTCTGATGCCAAAGTCAAATACAGAGAAGGGAGGTGAGGTCTGTGAGGAGCAGTGTTTTTCCTCCTCTCTCCCTGTGGGAAAAACGGGGCTCGGGACATGATGGCATCCCACTAAACACTGAAAAGGGGCGGGTGGTAGTGGAGTTGGTAGTGGGGTGCATTTTCTTTCTTTCCCCCGCCTTTCCTTTAACTCCACACTGCCTCACTGCCCTCAAGTCCACCCCTTCCTTGAGCCAGGAGGTGCTTGTGAAGTGTGTGTGTGTGTGTGTGGAAAGTGTTGGGAGGGGGCTTTTATTGAAACCGAACAGAGTGGAACCTTTCGCATTGTCTTTCCTCCTGCACCCCACCCCCTCGCTGCCTCACTCGCTGTCTCCCTCCTTCTTTCTCCACGGACAAAGAATGCCCTGAATGCCTGGCGTCTCCTGCAGTGTCAGATAACTAAAGGATAGGTGGAGTGGTGCAAGGGCCATGGAATGAAGAAGGAGAGGTAGAAGAACAAGTTGGATCAGAAGAATAGTTCACTCGATTATTTGTTAATCTTATATTTCTAAATAATCTTTCTATTCTTCATATGTTGCCAAGTCCTCATAGCTAAATGATGAAATTCATCACTGTACAGTAAACAAAACAAGGTAGCTATACCACCTGCTCAGACAACCAAACTAGTTTACCTTAGTTTGGTCAAACATGGCTAGAGACGGGTTAGCGACCCCTGAAAATGAGTTTTTCCTCAGTGGCAAGTGATTACTTGGAATGGCTGACTGTTACTCTGTGAAACTGTTTGCAAAGAGGACACTTCATCAAAAAGTTCCTTGTGATTGCTTTGGTCACAAGAAAATGGGTGTGGTCATCTTTGGTTTGCATGGAAGACACAGACTTGTCTACAAACACTTACTAACTGACCATCAAGCGAAAGTGAAATTTAAAAAGTGCAACACAAACCATAAATTTATGCACCCTATACCGCTTAGCAACCAATTTCCCCAACCTCAAGCAACCACTCAAATATGTCTGGAGAATACAACTTTATTCCTAACAACCAGTGGTTATCAAGGCATCACTGAATGGTTTCTAGGTCCGCATGACTGGGCCTTTAACAGTGTCCTGGAATCACTCGCAACTATTCACGGAATATTAATTTTTCCATAATGACGGATGATTGCCAGGCAGTTGCTAACCAGTCTCTAGGCTTGTGTGACTAGCGCCTTAATTATAGTTGGGGGAAAGATGAGCATCCTGGTGGAAAAATATCACAAGCTTGACTGACATGACACATGAAAAGAGTAGGTAAGACTGTCAGACACATCTTATTCAACAGAATGCCTCAAATAGTAGGGTGTGAATAAATGATCAAAGAAGCATTCAGCAGAAATTGAAATCTGAACAACATGTCAAATTGCCTTGCAGTTTTATGTGTGTTTTGCCACATCGTGAAATGGTTTAATGCATACTTCTCTTAAAAATCCCTCCATTTTTTAATTAACCAGTCTGGGCTTTTGAGAATACCAACAGCAGTATATTATATTGGTGCTTCAGTGTAAATAACAACACCTGACAGGATTCTTTCACCAGTGTGTGAATGTGTGTGTGAATGGGTGGATGACAGGTTGTGTAAAGCGCTTTGGGGTCCTTAGGGACTAGAAAAGCGCTATACAAATACAGGCCATTTACCATTTACCATTTAGTGTTGATGTTGTCAAAGCTGCACCTGATATTTCAGGGATACACACAAGGTATTTCTTTGGCATTGGTGCCCTGACACAAAACTATCAAGAAATGTCACTTGTGCACATGCAGGGTTAATGTATGGGGTCAAAAAACACATATTAGGCTTTTCCTAAACTTAAACCTGTGTGTTTAGTTAGTAAAAAATAACCAAACAGCAACAGAATGGAAAAGTAAAAGGAAAGAGAAAATAAAACTAATCAGCTAATGAAAGAAAAGTGAAACAAAAGCTTCCAAGTATGATTCTAACTGCAGTTGTTTTAGTCAGCATGCTTACAGTAACATTCCAATCCAACTAATTAGGCACAATGCTTTCCAGGCTTGCCATTTTAGCTTAGCTTATCAACATGGCAACGTGATAATCAACTCAAAGTTATGAGCTACTGTTTATATTCTAAAAACCTAAAGTCATTAGGAGTCACCATCTTAGCACCATTAATGCTGTACCAAGTTTTCTTTTTCAGTTTTTCCTTAAACCAAGCTATCCTTTATTTTGATATTTTTTAGAATAAGTGTCAGAATTGACTTGCTGATCTTGCAAGAAAAACTCAGGCAATTACCAAATCAAATTCTGGGGTCCTCATATTCTCATTAATGGACTTTGGAGACCATCTGTATATCATCCAGTATTTTTCCCATAGAGTGTTGGACCCACAAGATAGATCAGCAGGGCCTGAAGTCATGAGGCTAGTATAGTCTAGACAAGTGGCAGAACCCCGATATACTGAAGGACAAAGTATTAGGCTTGGTATGGGTCACACATTTATGCACAGATGGTCCTTGAGATCCTCTCCCAACTTGAAACAACATTTATGTCACATCACCATTCATATCAGATGCTTTCTAAAAGCTTCCCTGTAAGTCTTTGCTTTCTTTCTGAATAAAATAATCCTTGCCATTTCACTGGCAGCAACAACTTTTTTTGTTTTTTGGCAATGTGTGTCCCTCATGGTGATGACATAATTTTTTTGAAAGAGCTGAATTGGACTAATCCTCTTTTGCTTTGATTAATTGTGGGAGTAGATACTTGCGATCCTTAATTTCATGCACCAAAATGAAATCCAATAACTCATTGGGTTCTCTGTCGTTTCCCCCACTGAACAGCTCCGAATTGTTTACTGGCAATGCTTAAGCACATATTTCACTTGTCATTTATAACATTTGCCAAAGTACACTTGTGAAACTACAAGTGCGGTTTTAAAATTATGTCCTGTGAGGTTTGACATTCACGTCTAGAAACACTCACATACTCTTTTTCACATGCACACACCCACTTAGACACTCTGCAGCCCTATCATATAGTGAATGTAATGGGTGACTGTACTAATTGCTGCAGCACTCCAAAGCAACAATAACAACATGGCCTCACAACCACATGAAATCATCTTATTCCACAACCAGTGTGTACAGAAAATACCATCCATCAAGCTGTCAAACTAACCTCATGCACTTTTCTAAAGGTGGAAGGAGAAATTCTCCGTCGCACACTGAATTATGACTTAACCTTCACAAGACACCATCCATTACAGGCTGCAGTTAGGAAGACACAAAGTCAAGCTTGACTTGAATAATTAATTTTGATTCAGTGTATTTGGAGCAGAGGATGGGAGGGTCTTATGATAACTAGAATTGGTCCAAATGTGCTTTTAGCACCAGAAGAGTCCAGTGATTTTATGTTCAGATTATTTTAGATTATTAGTAATGATTGTACATACCAGACCAGTAAGAAAAAAATAAGAAAAAATAGGATTTGGATTTGGATAATTGTAATAAGAACTACAGCACCAGTGCCCCATGGATAAGTGCTGCATTCGTGCACATTAATGGGGTGGATTAAACATGGGAACACCTCAACTACACAATAGTAAACATAGATCAGCAAAAACTTAATTAAAAAAACTTTTAATTTATTGCAGAGCTATTGTTTTACATTAGGGGCACATTTTACAGGTGTACTTAATAAATAGGCAGATATGTGTATGATTAAAAAATATACTTATTTATAATAACTGTATTTTTATCATAATCAACAGAAAGAAAACTTTTTAAACATGTCAGAAGGTTCCCAGGATTTTTTTTTTTTGTCTTCAGTAGAAACTGCTTTTGAAAACTATTCATTATAGGTGAATGGGTGTTGATGATGACACAGTTCTGGCCAAATCCTAAAACCAGTCAAGGACCACCAGGTGGCGTTGTGCAGACTCCATTGCTTTGGTGCCATTTGGCAGGATACCACCAACAGTGGCTTACCAGCAGAGACAGGAAGAAAGTTTGGCTTAGTGTTGATCGCTTGCGAGATACATAGCTGCTTTGCAAATGGCCCGTTCCACAGAGGAAAACTACTATGCTGGAGCATTAAGCTTTTTTTTATAAGTAAATCCGAATTTCTTTCATCTGTTGATCAAAACCATGGTGGGCTTGTGATACGAAGAGTCTGTGTAAAAAGAGTCGGGTTGGATTCAAGGGGTTCTGTGGATAAGTTTGGACTTTTCTGCAAAGACATTATCTATCTGTAGCTAAAAGTGGGAGTAGCATTTAAAGAAAAATTATAAATAAAACAAAGTGTCTTTTAAAAATTACCTTGTTGTTGTTGCAGTGCAAAAACAACGTTTGTGAAAAGCAAGATTTATTTTTATTTTCACGATTAGTAAAGGGAAACTTTGTGAGTTACATGACGACAGCCGTATGGATGCAGCAGACACACAGTGCTTGTATTGAGAAATAATCAGGCTGCACTTTTTCTGTTTTTGCTGACATGAGATATGATCTGCAGGATGGAGAGGGAAATCAGAGGGAATGGTTGAGAGCCAGAAATTAAATGTGCATGTGCATGAGAGTGTGTGTGTGTGTGTGTGTGTGTGTGTGTGTGTGTGTGTGTGTGTACACAAACACTATCACATTTTACAATGCTTTGTGTCCCATTCCCCCCTCCACCAGACTGGACTCTTAAAAAAGGACTGAAAATCAGAGAGTGTAACCTCAGGTCATGTGCCTCACTGCCGGCCTATCAAATACACAGTAGTTAAATCAAATGACTAGAAAGTGCACTTTGAACTCAGCCCCTGGCTGAGGTCTCATTCAAGCAGAAATGTAAAAGTTCCTGTCCTTGGTGGGGCCCCCTGTTCAGAGGTGTCCCCATAAAAGACTTATAGCTGGTTACAGCGGCTTGGAAAGAAGCCCATAGATGGCCCAACAAGCCTCGACCAGCATTATTTCCTACCGGTCTCTTTGTCTGGTGAAGCCTTTTTTTGGCAGGGTTCCTATTGCAGCGCTCGACTTCCCATTGAGAAAACAAGGCCCCCCCGCCACACCCCACTCGTCCCCAAACCACCCCTCCACCCACCTCCCGTGCATGGCACTTGCTATTCCACTTTGAGCTGCAAAAACCTGCATTTCAGCCCTTCTATTTTTTAAAACAAATTTCTTAAAGCTTATTTTTCATGTGATATTTTTCTTTATTTTTAAGTATTACAAAATGCATATTTAGCACTTATGCTTTCCTCCTCCCCTTCAGAATTGCCCGTGTAAAATGAAATAGCGCCTCCCGGTTATTGTTTTCACTGCTTTTTTATGAATGGCCCATGCAATCAAAGTTCACTATTGTTTTATTGTGGAGGTAATTTATCAGTGTTCCAAGAGTTAATGGTTTCCTTGCCTGTCTCAACAGCTTGTAAAGACCTGAAGCTCTTAATTAAGTTTGAGCACAATTTATACTCAACTGATAATATAGAGTTACCCTCTATTACCATACAAATTACCTTTAAAAAAAAGTTCTGTAAACAATTACAGCCACTTAACTTTATTCATCCCTTATGAACATTTTTGAGCAGAAATGACTCTTGGATGGTGCGCTGAGTCATTTAAAGTAAATGATCCGCGGGTTTAAAACAGGCTGGCATGGTTTGGCATGTCAGTCACAGTCCACAAGCAGAGCACAGTAGCACCTTTCCATGTTGCTCAGCTGCCTGTCAGCAGCTACATTAAGCCATTACACAAGTGTGGAAACCGCCCTCGTGGTTGGCCCACACCGGCACACATCCGCTCAGGGATACATGCCATAATTATCCCCCCACTTCATACTCATCTCCCCTGGCAACTGCAATCATACAGACCAAATAGCTTGGGCTAATTCATTACTTTGGTGGAGGGAAGTTGGCTGCCTGTAATGACACCAATTGCCCTGACCTAAACGCTGTAATAGGACCTTTCGGTACACTGGCGAGGAAATGGCTGCAATTGAGGCTCTTCCACTTCCTAGCAACCAAAGCTTGGGCCTACAATTTGAAGGGGGAAATGCTTCACATTACCTGTGCCCCGCAGCTTGAAATGCAACCTAATGAAGGCGAAATTGTACGAATTAAGCAGACTTCAGGGGGAGGCAACAAACGGAAAAGTGGAAGCATGTGTGTCAAATGGGTTTTGTAGTTAATGCAGTGGCTGTCTAACAGCGAGATTAGAGCCAACCGGAATTTGCCTGGTCGCGTAATCAGGAAAGACCAGAGGGGAAACAAACACAAGCAGTCTGTTTGGTCCCCACTGAACACAGAGGTAGGAGGAGGAGGACAAGAAAGGTAATGGCGGTAGTACAGAGGAGGGAGGGAGGTTCTCACTGCAGTTCCAAAGAGTAGAGTCCAATACTTTACAGCAAACTGCAATGGTTAGTGTTTCGCAAGAGTGACCTGGGTGAAATATTATTAGCAAATACTTTTTATGATGTTTTATACTGCTTGGGTGCCAGATGGAGAGGCTGCACAATACTGGACAAAGCAAGGGGGGGAAGAACATTCAAACAAGCAAGACAAAGTGGATCTTTCTCAAACTCTCAAGATACAACACACTATCAAAAGCAAAGCTCAGAAGAAGAGACTAGAAAACCAGCTAAAATCACCAATGTTGCTAATACAAAATCAGACGTGCTTTTTAATAATGATCTGCGTGTTTTGAGCGGTTGCTTACACGTAATTACAGGAAATTCTTTGGATTCAGCTGCTGATTTTGGGACCTAACCCAAAAAAAGCTAATGTAATAATGAAATTATAGTATCTTTTGATCTGTAATTCAAACGCAGCTTAGATTAGGTAATAGAACCTACATAAGCAGATATTTCAAAGCAGATACAGCTCTGTAAACAAATTCAGAACAGCACTGGTATAATCAAAATGCACAGCACTGAAAAGAAAACTGAGCTGTATGCACACTGACATGCTATCCTCACACAGCATTACCTCAGCAAACACCACAAAACACAGGTTGGCCCGGTTTTAATGCTGGATCACATCTCGACTCTCCTATTGGTTGGCTCTTAATAAAAGCAGTGCTCTTTCTACAGGCTCATCTGTTGGAAAGCCTACCTGTGGGATGAGGTAGGGATCCAGGCATCTGATTGGTCAGGAGATAACATTATCTGGCTGATCTTCAGTCAGGCAGGATGAGGCCAAGCGCTGATGGAGCCAAAAGAACATTCCCAAGGTGGATTGGTGAGCAGATGGAAACCAGGAGAGTTCATCCTCTTGTCACAGTCCAGGTGAAGGCCTAGGTGAACTTCCTCACCCCTGTAAACATACAATATTTGCATGTCTTCTGTTAAACAGTAACAAAAGTTTGTATTGGTTTGTTTGTTGTTGTACACGACTGAGTGCAACTTTCTTAAACGTCTTGCAGTATCGCAGGTGCAGTCATTCTTCAAGCTGTCTCTGAGATCTTGAAAGCTGGAAATAACTGGAAAGATTAACTATCTGGAGTCAATTTCTTTTCCATTTTGAAATCATCAACAGGTGAAACTGTTACAGGCTTAAAGACATCACTGGGAAAACAAAGAATCCCAATGAGGTTGGCTGTTGATAGATAAAAACCACTACTCCCAGTGAAATAACCTTGTGAAGCAATTTCAGGTTAATGTCCTTCATCACTAATCTCCACAGGAAACAAGTGGTCTTTCAGTCACTTTAGAAACTGATTGTAGAATAAAATGTTTGTGCTTCCTGTTTTCAAATACACACGATGCTGTTTTTGATCTATGTAAACCAATGGAGCGTCACTTTTTGAAGAAGAAGCTATTCGATTTGGTAAAAGGTGCAAAGGGCCTGACTGTGCTGTGTTTTGGACGAATTGATCAGGGAGTAGAGAAGTTCAAGTAATGCATATGAATACAAAATATTAACCAAAACAAGAAAAGTTTGAACCTTTTTAGATGATAGGTTTGACTTTTCATATTTCTCAAATGAAAGAAAACGATTTCATTCAAATCCTGGTTTAAAAAATTATAATAATAACTGGACTTGTAGTGGTGGTCTTCATGCTGCCAATGGCCTACTTAGTAAAACAGCTGGGGTCATTAGTGGGTCAAGCAATGCTGCAAAATTTAGTTCCAAAGTTTAAAACATTTCAGAAGGCATATGCTTTGAATTTGAGATTTCATATTTTAGTCTTACTGGCTTTTACAGGATTTTTTTTCTTCATTATTTCTTTATAGGACACACACAATTCTCATTATTCTCATGCAACGCACTGTGAGGCCAAACTGTACATACACATTCACCTGTGCAATCAGAAGTACTTCTACATTCTGTTGGGTCAACTCAGTGAGGTAGGTTTACCAAGGGGAAAATAAAAGACTTTTTGCAGCATTTGAAAAAATAAAAACATGAAACTCCTTTTTTGTATTTTCCATCTGCAGGCTGAGTGTTTAGAGCCACTACGAAGTGGGCCAGAGCAGCAGAGGAGCCCACCATCAGTCACTTTTGGCTGCTTCAAGTCACATCACATAAACAATGGCATTTCATGGGTAGAGACTCATCTTCCTTCCTGCCTGGCTTCCTGTCGATCGTTCTGCCTGACTGGGCAAACTCAATGTGTCTTGCCCCCCTTGTCTTCCTCCTCCTTCACGCCACCGTTCCAGTCACCCAGTCCTATACCAGCAGACCTCCCTCCCTTTCTTTCTCCTGAATCAGACTGTAAAGTTGATCAAAACAGAGGAAGGGAAGTCAAAATGGGGGAAAAGAAGGAATGATACATTACCAAAACACTACAAGAGGCTTATGTGGAAGTGGAACATAACATGTCAACAAGCAGGCTCTATTGACATGCAGATACTAGGCTGAATGCACTGTTTGACACCTACAGTGCAGTAAATTTTAACCCCGCCCACGACCTCTAGCTCCTTTCTCATGCAAGCCCTTCAGACCAGATTGATGATAGTGGTGCACTTCCTCTGCAGGGAGCGTGACCTTTGTTTGAATAATTAGCTGACCATTGATTAGCCGGTCTCATTAACATCCAAGTCCAGTTGTCAACTGTGCTTCCCGTCTGGAAAATAGTGAACTGCTAAATAAGTTAAACTAACATGAAATAAGTACTTATATATAAATCATGATCGTTGAGAAAAAACAAACAAATTCTGAATTTAACATGTGATCATAGCTCCAAAAACAAGTTATGTTTTATTATATTCTTTACATTTTAATTTTACTCTGTATTCCTGTTGTTGATTAAGGATTACAAACTGCAAAAGTACCAAACCAGAAAAAATCGTGGGGGTCTTTTAAGATACATTCATCTGAACTTACTCCTAATATCTTCTGGAAAAACACTAACAGAAGTAAATCATTCTGTCAGCATAATATTGATATTTATAATCACAGGTGTCAAGGCAAAATTGGCTTTCATTTCATGACTTCTGCAATGTTACTCACTTTTAGGACCTGTAAAGTCTTATAGCTTTGGTAAGGTGTACTTCCTGAGGATGCAAGATAACTTATCTGGTTTATAGACCTATTTGGGTCAATACCAGGTCGACATGTCTGGTACAGAGTCAGAGAAAAGCAGAAACCTTTAGCATTCGAGCTCAATTTCATCTAGTCAGGAAAATTTACTTGCCACTTTAATGGCAACATAACAACTTTGTTATCTGCAGCTTGGATCGTGGATTGCAGATGGAGTCATAAAGTCCAAAGAATAACTTAGAGCAGCATGACTGACATCATCAACCAGCACGTCCACAGATCTGAGGAAAGCGTGATGAAGAGCACTTGTAGAAGACCGTTTTTTGTGTCTCTGTTTAGTGTTCAGCTCTTGAATGTCTACTTGTGGGTCAAGTTCAGTCCTGCACAATATTTTGGGGAAATAAAATGTTCTTTCTGCATCTTTTTTTCTGATTTTCAATTTTCCTACAGCAATACAGCTCAGTGTCCAAGAGTTATATAAAATAACTAAAAATAACAAAATAACTGCAAACCAGCATTTTTTTATTGTCAGCTATCATTTCAGAGTTATTTCTTTATATTCCTTTATAATATTTATCCTTTGTCTTAAGGTTATGGAAAGCATTTTATTGCATCTGATGCCAGGTTAATACGAATCTGACTTTTGCATTCCTTAATATCTGTTGCATGTCAACTCAAATTAACTACTGTCCGGGAATGCATATGTCAGACTCATATTAACCTGGCATCAGATGCAACAAAAATATTTCCTTGACATAAAAGTGATCCCATAAAGAGAAAAGTGAGGGGAAAAAACATAAAGAGGAGACATAGAAGCATTTATTTTTTTTTAACTGCAGGCATCCAGCCTTCCTTTAGTGTGAGCTCGTTTAAAGTTGCACCTGTATAGCACGGTGGGGGTACGTCTGGAGGCTTGATGTGGGCGCAGTATTTTCTCGACCCCCTCGGGAAGGGAAAGAATTAGAGGGAGCCTTTGTTGTCTACACTAGCTACACCTCATATACCTATATATATTTTTTAAAGACACAAATACAAGCGAGCTGTCTGACTCAGGCCCCTGACTCCCCTCAAAAATCAACCTTGGCTGAACATCTCTGATATTCCTGTAAAAGCTAATTGAGCATTTGATTGTGCCTAAACTTGAACGTGGTTGTGAGCGTTGTGCTGTCGTAATGATGAGGCACTTCCAGACAGCTGGTTTCACTTTTTCGTTCACTCTCTTCCTCTCTCGCTTTCCCTTTATTTGACCAAAGTGTTCTTCTTTTGATTCATCCTGAGTGATGGTGCGAGATTCGCAGGGCAACTGAAGTTTCCTTTCAACTTCTCACACAGCCTCCACAGTTGGCCATCTCCTGAGCAGGACCCTGGAACAGATGCAGATGAAGAAGAAAGAGCACTATAGGCCCCTGCGGAACAAGCTTTCCATCTGCTTTTCACTGATTCCCAAGGGAACAAAAAGTATAAGTAGGGCTTAGGATTATTATAAATCCAAGATTTTAAAGACATTTGTGGAACTCAATCCTTGTGACACCAATCACTGGTTTGTTGAGTACAATTTTCACGTTTTTTTGGAGTCAGCAGTGACAATATTTCAAGGTCATCTTTAGAATGTATGAGTGCATCACACAGAAGCTGCTACCTGTGTAATTAGCTGCTGATGCACGGTCTTCTTGGACAGTCGATCATACAACAATCCATAAAATTTGTCAGACTTGTGTATTAAAACTGCTACACCAAAAATATTGTTAATAAGTCCAGTTCAGTGGCATTAATTAGCCTCAGAGGTGATGCCTGGAAGGTAGCTAGCAACTTTTGCAGCACACAAAGTGACCTGGTCCCTAATAACGATAGCCTAAAGCCTCAGTACAACTGATGATATCTATAGAAACCAAAGTAATTTCTGGTAACAGGATGTAAACATGTTATTTCCACTGCTAGACTGAGCATTTTAACATGGATGCAACTTCCATTGGTGAATGAAATTCTAGTACTTTAGTAGTCTTACACTTAGCACTAACTAGCTGATGCCTTGCTCTGTGCATTGTACATGCACACTTGCAGCTTACCATCCAACTTTGCTAATGTTAGCTAATAACTTGTTTCTTCACTTATGGCCCCAGAAAATAAATATGATGCTTGATGTTGAGGCTTCATAATGAGGAGTCCAAAATTCACAGTTAGCATCACAGTAGCTAGGTCCATTCAAGGAAATTCAATTTCTGGCACTTGGCTTTGGTTACATTTTCAGCCATCTGCTTCCATATCATTACAGTTTGTACGTGAATCCTGCGATCTGATAGCTTATCAAGTAGTGCCAAATTTGGCTAAAGTCTGTCTTGGTTAGAAAAAAGCAATGTTATTACCTGTGAGAATGGTTTTGCTAGGTGTCTTTGTCTGTTTTGTTTTTGATCCATGAACTGTAAATGTTAGAAACCAGAAATCAGTTTTCATACATCTATGATAAAAGAAAGATACCACAACACATCTGCATAACACAGTCTTCCAAAAATATGCTGTGCTTTTCTAGCTGATAGTGCAGGCCACAACATGACATATGGCAAATAGGGAAATTAGCATGAGTCCTAAAATACTCTGGAAAGAAAAGTTTAGTATGAAATGTTAAAACTGCCTTTTTTTTATCGGGCCAAACATTCCCGAGGCCCTGTGCTGCCAGGACAGCCAACTGAAACATATTATCTGCTGCTGATTTACTCCCCTAAAACCTGGAACGACCAGACCGGCCTGCACAGTAGTCTACAACAACAATTTTAAGTTGCAAGGAAAATTACTTTGGAAATTTGGGTCCAATAAGAGAGTTTGGAACCCACTGAGGTGTTTTATCTGTTCCACAGGATGGTGTGCAGTACTGCATATCTGCATACTGTGGTTCTGAATATATAATGGTCAACATCCCGTCTTGCTTTGCTACACTGAAACTGCTTTGTGTAGAAAATAGCCAACTTCGCCCATCTGCAACTTAACACTTGCACATACAACAATCTGGCTGGGCAGCGAGGTGGAAAAGAATTTCTCCTGGTGGTACAACAGCATTTCTGTATATTCCCACAGAGCCTGTATATGTTCTGCTAGGTGCCAATCATGCAATAGTTAACCATTTCAGAGCCTTGCAAGGATTGTGACTGACAGGTCTGCTTCTCTAAAGGGGTGTGGTCTCGGAGAGTCAAGCTGGGTTGTATTATGGAGAGACATACTTAATAAGATCTACAGCAGAGAAAGTGGCTGGCCTGCAGGTCCAATTTCCCCTTTGGCATAATAGTGCCATTGAAACACATGGAGATAGAATCACACCTCTTGCTGGGTTTGAAATTGAAATGTTAAAGACTGGACAGAATGGGAGTTGAAATTATTGATGTCTACTGGTTTTTTAATACATACAAGAATGCAAACCTGTAAGATAGAATCAGATAAAACAAAATTTTGGTTATCAGTGTGGAAACTTTGTGCTTTTGCCATGTTTGTTGACCCTTTTTTTTTCTCACCTGCACTTATTTGTTGCTTGAAAGCAACCCTCACCACTCTGCATGAACACCCCCCACATTCACAGAGATCTGGAAAAAGAAATTGCCTTGATGAAAGTGGGAGCTTCAGTGGTCCAGCTCTGTAAATCCTTGACACATTTCTAGAACCCAGTGCTTTATCCTAAGCTTAAAATCAACAACAGATAAGCCATTTCTGTGTGATTCCTCTTTGATCTAGAGGCCCTTTTCCCCCACCCCTTCAAGGAGGGGAGGGTTCGTCAGCTTCCTGTTAAGACCCCCAACCCCCACTCTGGATTTGGGGTTTAGAGACCCTGGAGGCAGATGAGGGAGGAGTGCAGGACCCCTGCCAAACAGATGCCCTCAATCTTTCCATTGGGCTTGATTCGATCACTGTAATAGGCTGACTGTAAACAGTCAGTAATGCAATTATTTGAAGTATTTCAAAGGAACTTAATGCAAATCTTCTATCATCTATTTTGACGAGCAACTATTGATTTAAACAGTGGTGTGGGAATCTGTTCTGCTGTGATTGCACCTCTAGAAAGGTTAGATGCAGCACTACTGTCTGTCACATATCACTTTTTAAGGGTTTGAATATGCTGTTCATAAAAACAAGGGGAGGGATTTGACTCATTTTAGTTCAATATCAAGTTTTCTGCACATATTGTACACCTTAGAATTTCAGCTTTGAGATAAATGGTTCAGTTGTAAAGTATTTTTTGCAAGAGACAGGGAGGACAGGGTAGAAGAGAGAGGAACGTGAGGTCAGCTCCTTTATAGAGGTAATCAGAGTTGTCTTCCTGTCTATTCTTCTTCTATTCACAGCCTGGCTTTGGTTCACAAAATGAAACTGGACACCGAGGTTTTTGTTATGGGTTTACAGCTCAAGAGCACAAGAAACAAACAAGCCAGCAGAGAGAGAGAGAAAAGGGCTGCTTTTTACCTGAAGTTGTGGCATGACTATAAAACTGCCACTAAAATTAGAAAAGGAGTTTACAAAAAAAACACAAGTTGATTTTTTTCTCAGATTTGTTCCTTTAAAAAACATAATAACCAAGTGGTTTAGGCTTGTGTTGAAACGAATTAAACTACTTTGTGAGGTTAAACAATTGAAGAGCACAACCACAGTGGAAAAAGAGCCAGCGTTGTGGGTACATGTTGTGTCTCATATTGGGAAACTACCTAAATTGTACTCAGGGGGTTGAGGGGTGGGAGGGATTTGTAGTGTTTGATAAGGTTTCCACACTTTTAAATAATGTCACTGAAATATCAAAAAAAAAAAATTTAAGCAAAGGAAACAGCCTGACAAAATATAACTTACTGTAAACCACTCAGGGCTCTATGAGTGTAAACCCATCAGCACCTGTTTATTTCCTAAATTTCCCTAAGACCTGCTCAAACAATCGTTTCAAACATCAAAATGTTGTGTCTGCATCAAATATTTATAATACTATTAGTGGATGTTATTGCAGATGTAAAGCAAATATGAGAGAACAGTCTTTGCTCATTACCTATCCTTCTTGAACTTGAGCGCAGGGGGAGCTGGGCAGTCCTAGGAGGAAGAGGCTGTCTGTTAATCCCTGTGTTTTAACATTCACTTTTATTTGCTGTGTCAGAGTGTAAACCACTGATTACTGCTTGCTTTAGTAGATTTTCATCTCCTTCAGACTGGAACTGGATATTTCTAAGAAACGGGATCAAAACCTGCCTGATCCCAAGTTCCACAAAGATCAAAACATCTCAGCAAGCCCACCTGTTGGTCGACCACACAGCAGCCTCAAAGGTCCACTGATAGTGTAGGAGATTAAAGCCTATCTCTGGAGTGGTTCATTTCCATTGGGAAAGGAAGAAGGAAGAGGCTTTTTAAGGGTCAAAGGGTGAACATCCGGCAACTGGGAGGTTAACCATCGTATTGCTGATGGAATGGAAGCTTTAGGGGGGAGGGGGGAGGGACAAGGGGGCTGCAACTTCCACTCAGTGACTGGTTGACTGATGAAAAAAAAAATGAAAGTCCCTCATGACCCCCACCCTATTGCCCCCCCCAGCCGAGTAGAGCCGGACGGGACTAAAGCCCCCCATTGTTGTGCCCTCATACAGGATCACCAAGGTCCTGGCAGTATGAGAGGCATGGGGGGTTGGGTAAAGGATGGGGCTGTGGGAGGGGATGAATGGTGTGTGTGTGGGGTGTGGGGGTTGTCCCGCCAGCTCAAATACAATCGTGTGATAGGACTTGGCCCTATCTAATCAAGGGCAGAAGGTCACTTCCGAACAACTGGGCAATAAAAGATTATTTCCAGCCACATAACAGAGGAGCCGTTGAGGAGGGGGGGACAGAGGGGGGAAGAGAGGCTGTCTGTGACGAGAGGAAGTGAATTGAAAAAAGCCAGCAGACGGGAACCATCTGTCTGGATGCAGTCTAATCTTGAAAAAAAGGGAGAGAAAGAAGGGGGGAGGGAAGGGGGGGGGGGGGGGGTAAAGAAAGAGCAAGCTTCCTCTTCTTCCTTGCAGAAAAATACACACAAATCTATTTATCTTTCAAACTATGTACTTGATGTTCATGTGTGATGCTTTTTGTTGGCCTTCTTTTGAGCTATCAAAAGGGAAAAACAGAACAAACGTGCTTGTAGGGGGCCTGGAATGCAACACACAAGATTGTCCCCTGGGGCTGTAAAAAGAGAAACAAGGGTGTGATCTTTTATTTGTGGGGGTGATTTTTATGTAAGGCAGGTTCTGATCTTCATCATTCTTGTCTGTTGCTGTCATTTTCACATATCCCTGGCTATAAACTACAGTCTTTTGATTATCTCTTGAATCGCTGTGAGCACATTTGGGGATCAGATCTAATGACTGTTGACAACTGCTGTTTCTAACAACAGTCTCCAATAAGAGCAACAGTGAGACAAACACCCTGCTGATTTAATTAGTGAGCGGAATACAAAATCACAAGTGAGTCTATTGGGGCCTGTGAGAACTGGCCCCAATAGACAGGCTTTTGCGCTAACTTTGCAAACACTTGGAATACTGATGAGTCAATAGGAACCATTGATCAAGAGCAAGTCTGTAGCAAAAATTATGCCAACCATTAATTTCAAAAGGAGCTCACCGAAAGATTGCCAAGCGCATTACACTGTATTGATCCATCAGCCTCCTCCTTCATGATAGACATCACTGTCTCCAGCTGGTCTTTGTCCATAAAATCGTAGACAAAGACAAGAGACAGGAAGGAGGCTCGGTTAAGAATGAGGCATCAGATGGCTTGTGATGCTGCACGGACACGTACTAAGTTAAAGGGGTGGGGGTTACATTAAGTTCCTGTGGGTGTGTGTATACCCAGAAGCAAGTGCTTAAAAGGGCTCAAACCCCAATGAAACACATCCGTCTTCAATAGTCCAACACCTGATAAAACACTGGGTTGTACCTACAGGCCCTTTATAGCTCCCAATGAGGGAAGAGCCCGCTAAATAGGTGCTGCACTGGTCATCTGACCAACAGGAAACAGCATCTAAATGTAGTTTTACGTAGTGCCACACAATACAAAAGAGTCTTTCTTGCTAATTGGATTATTTTGGTTTAACTTTCCCAGAATTTAATACAGTTGTCACTGTGACTTATGATTTAATTTGAAACAGGGAATTAACATTTAAGTGTGCTGCTCAAAACAGGAAACTGTTTAGGGGACTATTTGTTTGGACAAAGTGGTCCCATGTTAAAATGTTAACGTGTATTTTTAAAGTAGTAGCCACAATCAAACAAAAGCCTATTTACTCTCGTTGCTTTGTGAATTTCAAATCTCCCAGGTGGATGTGTCATTTGGAAAATAAATGACAAAGCGCAACAAAGGGGTAAATGAGAAAATGTCGTATTGTCTAATCTTTCTGGACATAGAGGTCAAGCAGGGTAACTGCAGTTATTTTTTTTTAAGTAGAAGTCTCTTTTTCTGGCTTTTTAATATCTATCTGTTGGCTGAAAGGTTCACATCTTCAGCTTGGGGAATTTTAGGTTAAATTAAAGAACCACAAGTTTTTGTGTGAGAAATTACTTCTTCCAAATCTTTTTTTTTTTTTTTTATCACGTCAGCACTACATGGCAGTCAAAGCAAAAACATTGCTGCGCACTAAAATGTTTATATTTTGGAAAGGTTTTCATCTGACTGCAACAATATACTGTATTTTCCCCGTGTTTGGATACAGTAAACTCTAGTAATTCTGACTTTATCGGGACCTGCACTGAAATCTTTTATGGATACCTAATATCGTTCTTTTGTCATTTTAATCCTGCGGCGGCTGAGTGTGGATGTTGGAGCAGTTTCTAAACACTTCAACCCTCTCACATGTCGATCCAGGACTCTGAGATCAACAAAAACCAAATATCTGAGGAGATAACTTCCATAAACTTTGGTCGTCATGCTGAAGTCCAAAAAACCTGCCTTCCCCTCCAACATCCACCACCCCCATATTTCCCTTGATTGCTAATTTATATTTATATGCCATGAGGGGAAATAATGAAAACCAGATGAGCAGGCAGAGGAAAGCTGAAGCAAGCCTTTTGGTGATGAATGCTGTGGAGGAGGATGACTGTTTATAGAGTATATCCTGCTCCACTGTGACCATGCCGGCAGCAGTGCCCCGGCTAAGAAAAGGACTGTCCCAGTAGGATGTGTGGGTTGGAGCTTCCATCGTGACTCACTTGGTAGTCATGCATGTTTGCACTTGTATGGCCCCCAAAAAAACCCAAAGCTGCAGCTTGGGACCCGCCAAGCCTGACAACTCCAAATAGCATTACGTGGGTGTGTGGAGCAGCTAAATTTACTCTAAAACAAGTGCAAAGAAGGGGAGGAGGAGGAGGGGTGGTGGTTGTTACCATTTTTGCCATTGAATTACTTAATACTGACTCAGAATTCATATCTTTTTTTTCTCGATGGAGTGCTAGTCGTGTGACGAGTAAAATGTGACGCAGTTACGGAGCAGTTCACGTGGCAGGATGACTGAAAAGTGAAAGAAGCCATTCATGGGCCTTGAATGTTATTTTAGACACCTCAGCTGATTAGATCAGAGATTTAAGAGACGTGTTGCGGACTTAACAGGGCCAAGTTCTGAAAATGGTGGGAGTAGGATCTGTTGCCTTATTTGGCTTAGGCTGGAAAATATCAAGTAAACACTGTCTTCCTGTTCACCGCCTTCTGAATACAGTGTAGATCTTTTCCATCCCCCTCATCCATAGTGAGGAACGATAATGAAACCTGAAAAAAAAAGAGGCCTCCTATTGTATGCTATCATCTAAGGGCCAGGAGCAAACAGGGCTCAAATTGCAGCTGTGAAAGGTAACAGGAAATTGACAAATCGCTAATCCTAACTACTCAGAGCAACAAAAGGTACATTCCACCAAGAAAAGCCCGGTGAGTACTCACCACCAACTTGAAGGGATGTTTTGTGTTTTGTTTTTTCATGTAAACTTATGATTAAAATAAGACTGTATGCTAGTGAGTTTACTATTACTTTTCTCGTCTTTAAAGCGCTTAAATAATTATTCCTTAAAAGTGCCAGAGCTTTAACAGTGGGTTCTAGTTTACTTTAGCTGAAGACGTTTTAAATAATCCAAAGATCCGAGGCCTGCTGCAAACAGCAACCAAGGCCACTGCGATCACTTGTAGCTGATAATAGACACGGTTGTGTTGTTTTGTCGCCAGCGCTGCAGCTCTCCAAATTTAAACTGCTGTATATTTTTTCCTTTGTCCAAGAGAATTTCCTGTTCACCTTTTGTGTTTCCCCAGCTGCTGGTATTTGTGGCTGACCAACCAACTCTCAAAGTGATGATCTCATCTCTTGGGGGCCCGGAGGTGGAGAAGTGCGCGGGTGTCAGTGGTGGGGGTGGAGGGGTTCAGTGGACTTCCCACGTGATAAATTCACTGACAAAAAGAGCTGGCCAAATGGGGGACTGCGGGTCACAGTGGGGGCTGGATTGGCCCCTGTCATTGCCTTTAGTGCAGGAACCATGCCATAAAAGCCCAGCATTGATAGCCCCGGTTTATTATCTTTGAACAGGTGGCCCCGGCTACTCGTAATGACCGCTCTCATATCTGATGGCACACACTCTTGGGTTTGCAGCGCGGAGACCATTTGGGAGTTTGGGAACATCCCGATCTGGCTGCGTTAAAGCCCAGGGAATAAACTACAGTACATAGTTTGTGGTGACTTGTTGGCGGGTGAGACGAGAGGGGGGTTTAGAGGGAGAGCTACTTCCTGTGAGCATAACTCACTCTGAAAACGTGGAGACTCTGTTGATGCTAGCAGCTTCGGGGCTAATCATGTCAATGACCTGTATTGTTTAGCTTTCAAGGTTACCGAGGAGAATCGCAGCAAAGAAGCCCTCCAAGAATGTAAACAGTCACATTTTGAGCTACAAGCTGTTTCTACTTGTAGCTTTAAAGAAAAAAAACAGGAATTCCACACCCAGCGTGAACACACACACACACACATGCATACACACATGGAACAGTGATTTGCTGTTCACCACTGAACTCCCAACTTAAGAAACAGACCCACATTCCCTTAAAAATCAGCCAGCGGCCATCCATCAGATTTAGTTACTGCTTCTCAGCAGGGCAATCAAGACACCAGACAGTGCTATTTTTTCATTAATTAATATATTTTCTGCGTTAAAGTTAACATAGTTTTCTTTTGTGCCACCCTTTAATTTTTCAGTAAGTATTTGATATTTTGTTATATTCAGACATGAGTAAATTTAAGACTGTCTCTTGCAATAAATATCATAAAATAATAGAGCTTCACATAATAAATATTTTTTTTAACAAAAAAAATGTTTAACAGACATTTTTTTCTTTTAAAAAATAGCCAGAATTCCTCTTATGGATTTTTGAACATACAATTTACACAAGATAAAAGGAAAACAAAAAACATCGGAGAATATGCCACAGAATGTGTATGAAAGGTTCAGATGGGTGGAAGGAGAGAAACATATCCAAGTGGAGAATACTATGAGATGGATGTGCTTTCGTTAATGCAAAATGAGCATAGAAACCACGGTTTTAGTGTGGTAGCAACCAATAAACTCAAACATACCTGCTTGCTATGAATACCAGGTAACAGCTACATAATTGCCCTATAGTAGATCGTCCTTCACAGATTTGGTGAGAGGCAGATCCCACCGGGCACACAGACCCGGAGGAAAGTGCCTACCTAAAACGGAAGAAAAACTTTTCATATATATATAAAAAATAGTGTTAATGAGGAGCTGAGGATAGACATAGAAACAGTTAAGGCAAACACTGGTCTGTAAAAACATGGTCCTGATCCAGAGAAAATAAAACTAAAAATAATCGAGTGGTTTTCGTTACTCCTTTGCTTAGCTCCTTAGGGTTCTGCAGCGAGGAGGGGAGGTGGGTGGGAGGTGCTCAGAATGTCTGATAAACATTAATTTGTGACTATCATTATCATTGTCATCATAAGATCCGTTTCTAGAGTCTCCTGTGCACAGGCAATCACTGAGACCTTGGGAAGCGATCAGGAAGGCTTTTCCTGGGTCTGTGGGGCCCAGCTCTCCAGTTTACAATACACAGTGTTGGAGTTCTTGCAGCGACAGCCAGGTCTCTTAACCCGGTCATAGCAACCCTGGCATGCCTTCAGACACCCCTTGACAGGTGGGTAGCATAGCAGACAGGGGAAGAGTACCGACATTAATCCCATGCACAGGAAGCGAGAGCAGCAGTGGGAACGTGACAGTGAACAGGGGTGGTCAGCACATGAATCCCCCTCATCGTCATTGGAGCAGTGGTAGAAGATGCCCTTAACAAGGCACATACACGTGCCGTGCTCCAGTGCACTCTCAGCAGAGCAGAGGCACTGGCCATTACACGCCAGACATGAAGGCAGGCTCCTGGGTGCTGTGCAGTCGGTGCACTTGCACTTCCCACAGCGCTCGCAGATGAACTGGTGCCCAGCAGCAGCCACCACCTCGTTGCCAGAGCCAGAAAAGTCTGATTTCCCTTTGCCCTGGGGCTTGAGTGGAGCCTCTAGTGGAGGCTGGTAAAATTGAGGTCCCTGCTGGGGCTGTAAAAGGGCCTTGGGCTTCGGCTGAGTCCGAACAGGCCGATCCACTCGGTGGTGATGCTGTAAGCTAATGCCAGGTCTGGTGGGGGGTGAGCGTGCCAAGAGTCCCTGCTCAGAGGAGGCACTGCTGTTGCTCCCTGAGCTGGCGGCGCTTCCTGTGCTAGTAGAGCGGCTGAGCCCTGGTGCCCGAGGCCCACCATACTGCTGTCCCCCAACCAACACACTGCCCCCAGCATGATGGTGGTGACCTGATGACCGGTGCTCATAATTGTTGTTCACATTGACGAGGATGACCTCGTGAGTCCTCTCCTGCTTTTCATGGGGTCTGGAGACCATCCGGGGTGCAGGGGGCCTCCGAACCACTGAGGGTCCCTCAGTGTACTCGTTGCTAGAGCGGATGGCCTTGATTTGTTCCAGAGAGAAAATGCCGGCATGCTGGAACTCCCGCTCGTAATCCGACCTCTGCCGACTCTCTAGGGAAGGCTGTTGGATCACCACTAATGAACCGCCAGGGCCATGTTGACTTTGGAGCTCCATCTGGGGGAATCACCACTTCCGACATTCACCGTGGACATGCATCGGAAAACCTGCCGGGGGGGGGGAGAGACAAGGAAGAGGCAGGAGATATGATCAGAAACAGTCAAGCAAAAAATAAAAATCCTTGTTCTAGGAAACACAGTCCTGATGGAAGAGGGGTTAACACAATCCCAAGTGTTTTTGGATTCAGAAATAATACTAATAAAAATCTAATACTAATATATCATTACAATCATTCTTGACGCATACCATAGCAGTTATTGCACAGCTATAACATAAGATGCTGAACAGTGTTTATAAATAAATGACAAATAAATAAGTCTTTATAGTTAATCCAGACCAACTGTCTTCACCCTGTCAACATGACAATATGTCACTTTTGAGCCCGTTAAGTGAGGCAACCCGGGAAAAAGTTGACTATTAACAAGACTTTTTGTACCTTCCTCCCCAACAGGCACACATCTAAACTTCAGCAGGCCCTACAAATACTTCCCCTGCTCATTTACATTTGTATGACTAGTTAACATTTAAATGCACCGCGGCGACGAAACGAGGACACTATCCAAGGGAACTAAATGAGCTGCCTCACTTAGTATTCTATTACTACATCAAAAAGGATTTCAGGGAAACGGGGACAAAAGTAGAGCTAAAAAACTAAGGTCAGATCAAGTTCCGACAAAATATAGACGGCAGTTAAAAAACGCTCGAAAATCGTCAGATTAAAACCTTATTTCAGTTCCGAGAAGCCCCCAATTTTTGAAGTCAATATGAACACACACACACACACACATTTTATATATATATATATATATATATATATATATATATATATATATATATATATATATATATATATATATATATATATATATATATATATATATCGTATTTGTATTTATAGGAATACGATTAGGAATTTGAACTTGAGTCTTTGGGGATGTTATTAAGCACAGCCGACCTGCAGGAGGCCGAAACTTACAGTTTACAAAAACATAAAGCCTAGGTGTCCCGTGAAGGGCTCCTTAAAACTATTAACGATTAAATAAAAATAAAAACTACTACAATCAAAGCAGAAAGATCGATTTTGCGGCTTTGCACATAAACAAACTCACGTTTCAACTACATTAAAAATATTTATCTATACATTTAATAGTCTATCCGTCAAATGGCGCACTTTAAATAGGATCATATGCACAGAACGCGCTCACATGAGAAGGCGTTGTTTGCAGTAATAAAAACAGGATCTTATAAAAACCAGAGCCGGAGATCAAGAGACATTACAGGACGCGTAAGACGGGCAAAACTTATGAATGAAAACAACCGCCATGGGGGAGGGGTGTTTGTTACAGCACAGCCTCGGAACAACACTGGCGTGGAAATCCATCAACTTCACCAAGTAGTCGCGATCAGTTCAACCCACAGCGGATTCTTTATTTCATGGCGAACACATGGAAAATAAGACGAAAAGTCTTTGCGCACAGCAAAACATTTGGACTTTATTGCTGCAGCGGCGCTTTCTAGGTAGCTACGTGCCCTACTATCGGGCAACAAATGCCCTAAAACCAAAGCAAAATGCGCAAAATAAGCGTAAAATCACTAAGAAAATGCATACCTATATGCAAGCATCCATAGCGTCGAATCCATCAACCAAATAATCTACCAAAACTCCATCCAAACGGAAGGGGCAATGTCCAGCTGTAGATTATGAGGTCTAATGCATAACATTCAGTCTGTTAATCCAAGTGCGAATGTATCCCTTTGCGTTATTCCCTTTTTATTTATTTTTTTCGGTTAAGTCGTACTGAAAAGTTCAGCGTGTGTTACGCGTGCATCTGTCCCAAGATAAAGTAAATCCACGGCGGAGCTCTGATGAAGAAGGCTGAGAGGAAAAAATAAATAAATAAACACGCGCGAGCTTATATCCAAAAGTTGCTCCTCCTCGCGTATCTGCTGAGAATTGTATTTGAGTTCTGGCTGTTAGTTATTGTTGCGGGATATCTGCGCTCTTGTGCAAAAGCGTCGTTATGTTGCAGACAGCGGTGCGCTCTCTTCTGCTCTGCGGGCCTGTTCAGCACTGATGAATGGGGGCTCAGGGCTTAGTGTTTGCTCGACAATCCAACTCCCATTGGCCAGCCACTCCGCTGAAAAAGGATACATCGCATCCGTTCCTGATTCATTGGGCAGATGTGGAAGGCCGGGCGATAGAGATGTGTGCACTGGTTAAGGTGGAACGGCTTTTTAAAAACGCAAACGTTGACTCAACGAGGGGGTTAGGGGAAGGAAAAAAAATACTAGTTTCCGTTCTTGTGGGTTATGATTAATGGTGTGAATGAGGGTGATGTGACTAATAGTGACGTATTAAACGCCGTATTTATTTATAACATTGCTGAGTTGTCATTATTGGTACCATACACACGCATCAAAAAAAAGGAAAGAAAACCACTTTACGTAGATTCAGAATTTCTGATTTATTTATTTATTTTTTGTCCATGTTTCGAAAAATGTGCACCCAAATACCACGATGGTCCTTATAAGCTGAAAAATAAACCGCATATTGTTTCAAAAGGGGCATTTGATATATTTGTACTGGGCACAAAAAATATTTTTATAGGATTTTAGAGGAAAATATGAGTAAGATTAACGACAACAACATCAAAGGTAATTATTATAGGGTTTGGATGAGAAATATAAGTTTAATAAATATGGTTATATTAGGTTAAATCTTGCCATGTCAAGGAACCTCATACGAATAGAGAAAAGTTTGTTATAGAAATAAGAAAGAATCATATATTGAGTAAAGTAGCTCCTAAACTGCAGTTTCATCGTGTCTGTGCTCTGTAGCTACCTGTTCACTGCTGTGAAATAGGGATCCATACACATCTAACTCATTAGTCTCTGTGAATTAAATACAGACTCGAGCCCAACCAGTTTCTGCCCACACAGCTGTGTCATTGTACAGACAACTCACAGAGGAAGCATCAACAGGATGTCCTCTGTCCTCTGTGGAATGTTCCCATTACGCACTAACTCGTGTCATCAGAGGAAACACAACGTGTGGCAATGAATGTTCAGTTTGTACGATTCTCTGATATGAAATCACTATCAGAGGAGTTCTGTGTTGATTTCTGTTTGGGCAGCGGTGGGGTGGGGATTTGCGGGGCAGTGTGCGCTGTAGCTTCAGACCACCTTAAGAAAAAAGCTGCCCTGCAGCCAGGGGGAAAGGCTCCCCTCCTCACTCCTGCCACCCCCCTCTTCTCTGTTCCTGACTGTCTGGTTTGATTGGTGTCGCGGATGCGCTACATCCGGATCCATGAGAAAAGGAAGTTCAATACAAAGTCAATTTATCCTATTCAAATGGAAAAATCAATAGATGAATGACCCCCAGTGCCATTTCGGGTCAGCAAATGTTTAAAAAAAAGAATCGAACAAAAAGACCTGCGGAGTGTAAAAGTGACTCCGCGGTGCAATAATAACTTAGAGGTTGTTTGTTTTTTTCAGGCCCGATGTAAAAATGTAGCTTCTTGATGATAAAGAAAGCCCTGGTAGACCGACAGATGGCCGCCTGGATCCCTGCTCTCAGTGGTCTGAAGTGCGGACGGAAATCTCACGATTACAGCAATTAGTTGATTTTCCATGGGTAGATGTGATGAATATACCAGCCCGGCTGTTTTTTCTCCCCGTGGATGCGGAGCAGCGGTTCACCAAACTCGGGGTTTAGGAACCATCAGGGGTCCTTGTCTAATGCTGCTATTTAATTCCATAGATGTCCATGTGCCTGTGGAATATTCTGATTAGAGGGCTCACACTGCCCACCAACTGTATAATCAGTTAGACAACGTTTTTACCAATTTAGATTTTATTGCAGCTTTACCCAACATGTCCTGAAAACGCAGAAAAACCTGTGATTTGACTGGAGGAGTTATTCAAAATCCAGAAGAGCCACAACTCATAAATTACACAAAGTGGGACTGGAAACATGTAGGACGGGCAGATTTATAGGTGAATGTTAAGCTACAACAAACCAGAGCATAGGAGGTATTTAAATCCAATCAGATCTATAAGACTGCACTGCTTTAACGTGATTTGGGACGTGTTAGTTTACGGGTTTTCTCAGCACGCTGATACTGCTGTAAATTCACGGCTGGATGTCTTTAACAGTGCAAACTACCACACTGGCTCACCACTGTTATATGGGATTAAAATAAGGCAACCAAAGACAATAAGTGGATCGATGACAGTATGAATACATTATCATTTTTATTTGATCAAACATGACAGCACACCATATCCTTCAAAGTCAAAAAATAAAGCAATAGTGTCAATGCTGCAATAAAAACAGAGTCTTATTTTAAAGTCAGCGATTTACAACTGATGAGATTCTTTGGCCTAACGTTGTGGTTTGAAAACATTTAACACTGTGTAATGAAGCAGACTGGTACAGTTAACACATATACACAACTCCAAACTAATAAAAAGAAGAAAATCCTAATTTTGACTTTTTCCATAGCTGTGTGGTCAGAAGAAACACAGGCCACTGTGTTGCTGCTGATAGCTGATATACGACTGGATGACAGAGTCAGGGATTCGGGGCTTCACAGTGTTCAGGGCACTTTCAAAGTGTCTGGCTTCGATGTGCCGAGCTTTGATGTCCTCTTGCAGGGCCAGGAGGGCAGCCTCTCTACATACTGCAGTTATCTGGGACAGGAAACAGACACAGTTACAGTCAGCAGTCAGGCAAAGCACTCCATCCACTGAGCACTACTGAATCATATGAGGGGGCACATTTAGATGCTGATCGATGTCATGATAGACTAGTCATGTAGGTTGATGTGCTTCAGTAACAGAGCAGTAATTTAGTAAGAAAATCATACCTCATATCTTTTATGACATATAAAAGAAGAATCTGAGAGAGTGTTTAAGAAGAGTTTGAACAAAAACAAGATGAACACACTGTTTTTTGTTTCAAGTTTAGAGTTAATTTGCAAAACAACAATGAACCATGGTGAGTTAATTTCATAAAATGTGCTTCACTGCAGTTCCCTGGTGTAGTTTTCCTTCTCAGTGCTTGTCCAACTTTTCTGATCTGCCATGTCTAAAATATAAATACAGGCATTCTCCTGCAGCCTTGTTGCTACAGTACTGATGGAATTATGCAATGGCATGGAGGAGTGCTGCAGTCAGCGCAGGTGACCTTTGAGAGAGATTCTGCACACGCCAGAGGAGTGACTCACTTCCGAATTGGTGGCGATGGCTGATGAAGGCCAGGCACCTTTCCCAGCAGTGCCAGCCTCCTCCCTTTTGTTGAAGCATAGCTCTGTTCTCAGCCAGTGTAGCTTACACAACTCCCTCCAACTAGAAAAGCCTCGCAGGAAACTATTGCTGTACAACCACTGATAAGGTCTGGTGGGAGGTTAGTGGGACAGGTAGTCATGTGATCCTGGAGAGCTGTCTAATAATGAATGGTAAAACAAGGCATGTGTCCAGGGAAGAGACTGGCCACCCCCCTACAAGTACAGTATGATGCATGCTGGGTGGTATGCAAGTTGATTTTCTTTTTTTGTTTTTTAAACAATGAGCATTACTCAAAAATGGATAAAGGCATCGACTGACAGAGAAAATGCACTTACATGTAAAGATAAGGATACATTAAATCAGCTGATATCACCATGATGCATTTAGGACATCATCCTAGTAAGGTAGGCTTCAATATTTAGCAGAAAATACATTTTGAAACACATTTTTCAAAATGACAGTCATGGCGTTTTGCAAGGCATGAGAGTAAAATGAGGGGAGATAGCTGTCTGAATGTGCTCTGGCCCTGCTAGCATGCATGGCTCAGGACAGGTGCTTTGCAGATGTCAGGATGTGAGGCCCATTTCCCCCCACATTCTGTTTCAACCCAATGAGCAACATGATTTAGGCAGAGTAAACACATGGGGCTGGGTTAATTTTGTATGAGGGCTTCCCATCATTCAAGTCGTTTAGGCCTGTCAGTAATAATGATGCAAAACAATGAGGCCATGTATCCCAGTTGCATGTTTACAAACGCACAGCGGCTGAGCGAGCGAGCAGGGAAGAGGGCAAAAGAGAGAGTGTGAGAAGATGCCACATGTTGAACAATGTGATTTAGTATTGTTTCTAAGCAACATCCATAAACAGGAACAGACAAACATGGCTGGACAATCAAACTGTAATTTCTTATTTACAGTGAAACTTGACTTTAAGGACATGTTAGCTTTCCTCTTCCTCAATCGCATGATTCAATGCTTAATAATTATTTGCTTGTTTACTTCCATAACACTCCTTAGGTTGATTAGGAAAAAAAAGAAGAAGAAGGGGGAGGAGGAAATATCGCTCCTCTGAAGTACACAACCGATACATGCACGCGCGTGCGCACACACACAGGCCCCTTACATTCATACTGGCTGGGTTTATGAGCTGTTCTGTGAAGGCGATCAACAAGCCAGTGTTTCCTGCTGTGTGTTTGCCTGTACAGGCCTTGAAAAAAAATTAAAGCCACAAAGGCAAACAGGGTGAGCGAAAGAGCCAGTTTGTTTGTAAACGTGAAGGCATTTCCAGGCCGGAGCCAAAAGTCCTGCGCCGACTCCCCTCCAGGACTACCTTGATACCCCTAAACACCCCCAAAAAGCAACCTACCACCCCCTAAAGATGGGCCCCCTGTGCTACTGAGAGGGAAAAGAGGAGGGAGGCGAAATCTGCAAATGCACAGAAATGAGATGTGCGTAGGGGGTTTGGTGGCGAAGAGTGCTGACTTGTGGCAGGCCAAATAAATTATAGATCTCTCTTTTTTAATGTTATTGCAATGCAGACTTTATTTTTCATTCCCTTCATAAATAATGTCAGCAATCACTTAAATATATGGAAAGGACTAAGCTGATGCATTGCAGTGGCTGCTCTCTGGTGATGTCTTCATGGTGGTGGCGTGTCGCCAGTCATAAAGGCAAAGCAAGCGAGAAAAAAAAAAGTAATCATCAAGGACCTCTCAGTTTGAAGACGTGGTAAAACTTGCTGACTCAAAATGACCCAAAAAGTCTGAGTCAAAGAGGTTTGATGACGAAGCAAAAACTGTGTAAAGTAACAATTTGTACAGTAAGGTCCTTCATCTGCCTGCTGGGTTCAGGTTAAAGGCAGCAGAAAAGTGTACTGTAACGAAGACCATAGTAGACAGTATCCATCTATATTCATGTATTCATACATGAATTATTGGCAATTGAAGAAGAATCAACTCAGGACAATCGCCAAAGTTGGCCTGTTTTTCAGATCTGGCAATTTAGGACAGGAACCAGCAACTCTTGAGCTACAAGTGGCTCTTTTTCCTCATTCTTTATTGGCTCCCTCTGAGTTTGCCAAAAACTGATCATGAATACAAAAATGAACAACGGTTATTTTTAAAGATTTGCTCGTTTTCAGCAGCAAGGCTTGATCAGTGGCTTGACTCTAGTCAGAATTAAAGTGAAACTTTATTATCAAAGTAAGCTACTTTCAGTTAGATTCATTTGTACTGCCAAAGACAGTCAGAATGTATTAAATGTAACAAAAACAGAGCAATAATGCAATAAAAATAACCAGTTAAATATCAAATACTCACATAGCCCACTGCAGAACAGTCACATCGGGTAAAAGATTTTAAATCACACATATTAATAATGTTGATAGACTAATCTATACTTTGTAGTCACATTCATTAGCAGCTCCCTACAGATTTCCTGGAGCACAAATTACTCAAAAATGACTCTTCTGGTGGTAAACATTTCCTGAATTTTCCAGAGAATTACTTTCACTGTTCTTGCAAGAGGCTAATCTGGTATCACATGAACTTACTATGTAGGTGCCTGCAGGGTAGGGTAATAGCGAGTGTTTAACATCTGAGCAAAATATGCTGTCCATTTGTATTCCTACATCCAGCCCCACCAACCAGGGTCAAGGAAAGTACCAGACACGTTACCTACGTGAAAGCCGTTTTGAAACCAAGCTTTATGAATCTGTTCAAGAGTGTTAGGCTGCTATGCACAAACAAGAGGAAATTAAATTTGCACAAAACGGAGTAAGGATGAAAGAACATGGAAAAATGGACAATAAAAATAAAATGTAAAAAAAAAAAATTAGTATAATTGAAGGTGGACACGTTAGACTTTAGCCAAGCTGGAAAACCTATGCTTGAAATCCCATCTGTATCCGTGTCGCCACCATCGAAAATGTGCCGAATCCTTAAAACAGTCATTCCGCCTTAATAAAATGTCAGCTGTGCCTCTTTGACTGTAGAGCTTTAACATGGGTCGCTGGAAAAGTGATAGTCAATTGCAGCTCCTGCCACATCCTTGTTTCCACATATTCCTCTAATGACAAGTTTCCTCTCGTGGTTCTAAGACCTCTTTAAAAACCCAAAGGTCACATGCTTCAACCTACAAACATTTATTTCTCAACACTACAATGTATGCAAGGACTTATAGTAGGTTTACTGAAAAGATGAGAGAATTTATCGTGATTTCTCAGAACTACTGTAAATTGCATGGCAAATTCAGTGATGAGAGTAGCGAGACAGAGAGGGTCAGGCTCCCATAATGACATGCTTTGTGGAGGCTGGCAGGCACATTTACTTCCACAGGCCTGTCGGTCATCTGATGCTGACAGGAAAAGTAATTTAGATCTTCTTTTGATCTTTAATTGAACATTTACATCTTCAAAGAAAGAAAGAAAGTCAAAATGTGATTCTTGGTCAAAAACACTTAAAGTTTGATTTAATGTGGAACGTGAAAAATGTTCAAAACTTACACTCAGAAATTTATTACAAACATCATCTTAGAGGGGGCACATATCTGCAGACTGGAAAAATTATTCTTGAAAGAGCAGAAATAAACACATAGTTTGTTTTTCTTACTAAAAGTTCAAAAATGACATACTGCACTTAAAAATGTAAGAAAGATGAACACTATTGTCCACAGTACTGAAAGGTGGCCTATAATGCTCATTTCTAGCTCTCTCTATATTTTTTCATTTTTGGTCTCTAGTAGAATTATTTTTCATTATTCATGTTGGCCATGCTGAATATGAGGATCCATGACTAACTATAAGGGAAAGCACAACAGTTCTACTTTACATATACAAATAGAAAAAAGTGGGAGTAAGTACATTTGCAAGACAACTTATGTGAAACCACCCACTCTCCTTCGCTAATGATTCAGATTTTTCTTATAGCTGTGAGAGCTTTGTGGCTGATAGAAAATGAAAAGCCTATTTATTAGTTATTCATTTACATATTTTATACATGTTTCTTTATTATTAGTTAATATCTTTATGTTTCAAAATAGAGAGTATAGGAAAAAATTACTACAGGAAGAAATTGTAATAAATTTTGATTCAGTCTTGCGTTGTAACAGATAAAGCCAGAGGATTTTAGCCAGTGAAGCCATCTTAATGGGGTTACCAAATGAGGATGGGCACTTCCAGGGCTTACTTTTGCTCAAGGCTGCTAGCCACCTCTGGCCTTGTGCGCTCAGTCATTAGGGTACCACAACATGAAACCCTGGATACAACAGCAGCCTTTATGCCCCACTGGTCACTGTACTGCACCTCCATTCCAAGCCACAACTACACCCTATATCATGCCGTTTCAGTGCACACTTTTAAAACATTGGATATATATATTGTATGTGGAGTGATATACTACGGCACATCCAGCACTGTATGTGAGGTCTTGTTGTCCTTGTAAGACAACGCAAAACTTTATTGACTTGCGAGAGGAAATTAAGCCGTTATAGCGGCAAATGGTAACAAGATACAGCAAAGAATAACAGAGTATAAATAAGAACACGGCAAAGCTCAGGTTAAACAAACACACCCGACACTTTTTAGCACTAGAACATGGCAGGAAACGCATATAAGTGGAATAAAAAAGTTATGTGAATATCAACATTTCCATGGAGATGGAAAACAGTAATCGTAATAATCAAAGCATACTGTGGTCATGGAAGAACTGGAAGTGAGACAGCACACAGATGGACGATACCGAAAAATTGAAGCGGTAAAATAAAGTTAAAGCTTACACTGTTTAGACACTGTGGAAAAAGTGACTGCATGTCTATTGACACCTACGTGTCTAAGGAGCGCTATGAGCAGTGTATAGTGACTACACTGTACAGGTGCAATGTAAAGAAGAATACAAACCTCGTACAAAAAGTATAAAAAGATGTAAATTTGAATCTGAATGCTTAACATTTGAGTATGCGCACACCACAAATGCACTGTACACATACACATCCAAACATGCAAACGCCTACAAAACCACCAAAGCACACTGTGACATATATTCTACACGTACACAGCCAAAAAAAAAAAAAAAAAATCGGTAGTTTTCTCTGCAGTATTTCCCTGGTGGGGGTAAGAGGGGGGCGCGTGCCATGAGACAACCTGTTCAGCACGACAAAAATAAACCCTTCTCGAGGTGGAGGAGAGGGGGGAAAAAAGCTTGTGACTGCTGGCAGCACATACCAGCGTTCTCAGGTCAAATCTGTCTGGTGTACTTTTCGCTTCCTACTTCAACAAAAGCGCTCAGTGAGTGTATCAGACGGCCTTAATGAAGGGCTTGTTAGCCGGGCTACCGGCAGCAGATCCACTAGACCCGGAGTGTGTGTTTACTATCAATCGCCTTGTGTCTACAGCGGGCTACATCCAGTCCCCCCCCCCCTCCTCTCTCCTGCCTCACCCGCCCGCCCTCCCTCAAACACAAACGGCCACATTTACAGGAGCGAGCCCCGACAACTCCCCCTCCACCCCGCCTGCCACAAAACCTCTCCTCCATCACTCCACAAGTCCTGCACACATACACTGCAGTGCAGAGAGGCGCGGGCACACACCCTCTCTGAACACATTGCACTTTCCTGCACTGTGCAGGCATGTGAGCACACATATGCAACACACAGATAAGGTTTATGAGGTCAATATCGAAAAACGTACCCCAAAAAAAGAAAAGCTACACATGCGTCCTCACATGCATGTTTAGACAGAAATGCATGTGCACATACACATACATGTATCCAGTACATATACATATAGGTATTAACTTCATGCAAAGACCTACATTCTTGGTTACATAGTGTTTCGTAGAGCAAACATTTGCATGTTTGCTTAACAAACTGTTAAACGCTCATTTAACCTTCAGAAGTTGCAGCTAGAAGAAGCAGCTTATTCTTTTATCTTCATGACTTACTTATAGGTCATAACTGTAAAACAAGAATGCAGAACAGGCCACAAGTGCAAATTCTTAATAATCAATCCTATCCATAGGTTTGACTAATATTAGGACTGATGCAGAGCTGTCATACCTGATCAACATTTTATATATTTTTTTCTAAGTGAATACAAACAAATAGGGGGCAGTGATTATAATGAATGTATCTTTAGTTTTCTGCATTAATCAATTGCTCAATAAGATATCAGAAAAATAACGGCATTTGTTCATAAAAATTTCCCATGTTGATGTTTTTAGGCCCAAGTTGACATCCTGCGATATCAGTGTTGACTGCAGATTTTTGTGCTGTAACACAAGACAAAGGGAGTGGGGAGTAACTTACCTTGAAAATATATCCAATCTATAATTAAATATGAACAAAAAAGGAAGAAAAAAAATGTATAACTGGAGTTTAACTGAACTCATAAAACTTTGTTCACTCAGGAAGAAAACTAAATTAAACTTAGGCTCAAAGAGGAGCTCTTATTCAAAATAATCACCCCTAGCCCCACCACAGTATCATCCCCAACCCCTTTACTGGAAAAAAAAAAGGGGGGGGGGGGTTTCTGCATCCAATTTTCTTGGAGGAAATTAAATAATACATAAATCAAACGACGTTGGGGGTGCAGAGCCCAAACTCTTAACCAGAAATAAAACATTGCATCCTCCAAAGAAGCAAAGAGGAAGTGTCTGCAGTGACATGCTTCTGCCAAGAGAAACAAGGCCTGACCACAACTCCATGTGAAACCTATTTAAGATTACAAGGCGAGAGTGAGAGAGGAGGTTAAAGAGAGGGAGGTGAGGTTAAGCATGGAAGGAGGAGAGTCACGTGGGGAAAAGGGAGGGGGTGGGGGGCGGTGGGGGGATGGAAACATGGCACATGATCATAAATAACAGAGCGGAGGTGTGTGAGCTGTGGATGAACGTGCACATGCTTGTGCTCTCAGCAGAGGAATTTAGATTCCATAGAAAACTCCGATGATGAAATTGAACTCGTGCGGGCTTTCCTCGCCATATGTTACGGCTGAGACAACAGACATCAAGGAAGATATTACATATGTATTCCAGCAGGCAATCAACTCCAATTTTATGCTTTAAAATATTGGTGTTTGTAAAGTATTAACATTTTTAGCCTAAAATCTGAATAATGCCACGATGTTCACACTGTGTGGAAGACACAGTGGAACGTGGGACACTGTACTTCAGACTCTGGGTGGCACTTTTCAAATGTAGAGCCATCATTGTTTCCCTCTAGAGAAAGTCTGCAAAGTGTGTGCTTAATTCATTTTTTAAAAGTTGTATTTTATTGCATATATTTTATTTGATTTTATTGCATCACTGCCTTCATTTCACTCCCTGTTCCTGTGTAGCCAGTCAAGACAATTCTAAATGTCTGATTTCTGACATGGTCAGACTTCTCCCCAGTATTGAACTTTACGTTATAGCTTATACTCCTTGGACCTGTAAGTGTAAGCCAACTAACCGCCACGGTGACAGGTTATGACCATTAAAGAGAAAGTAATGTAGTGTAAATAAAAGTAGAGCAAATAAATTGAACAGATCAGTGGGGAAAAGTAGTTGCAACATGCCTTTCTTTCCTTCTTTTTATAAATTGTTGATTGCTGTAGTGTATATAACACAGCCTGTAACATAGCCTTGAAATTAAAGAAGGATTAAATATATACCAGTACTCAAACTGATATTATGTTATTATTTATATGACAAATGAGATATTTTTTTTCTTGCTCTTTTGTACAGATTACAGATTAGTCCCGCTACCTCTGCTTGTTATCATATAGTGAAAATCAGATAGAGTGAAAGCTCTAATAGTCACTCTGTATTCACTATGCAAATAAAGAAACATTTTCTGAACACGTAGGAAATGTTTGTCATGAAAGTGGTGGTTTTTCCTCTGTTAGATGACTCACTGATAATATTAAGAAACCTCCTACAAATACCAAATAACTTGCAGCTCAGGCGTTTCAGTGTTATCATATTAAGCCATTGTCCACTCTATGTTTTGGAACGACCCATGTGGGATAGCACCTGTGTTGGGGCTACACCCTGTTAAGGTGTTGTACGTGTGTGTGTGTGTGTGTGTGTGTGTGTGTGTGTGTGTGTGTGTGTGTGTGTGTGTGTGTGTGTGTGTGTAGGGTAGCATTGCTGGGCCTCGCCTTTAAGGGCACATTTGTCCTCACCCCTTAATCAGATGAATGAAAGCTTCGCATTCTCTGTTGACTTGGGAAGGCAAGGATGGCATATTTACCAAACACGCCCACAGTGAAGTGACCTGGAGACAGCTGTGATTGGGTACGTCTGTGCATGTGTGCGTGTGCATGTGTGGTGTGTATGCATTTTGTAATGCCAAGGCAGGTGAAACTCCAGATGTGTCATATGAACATTTGTCTTTCCTGTTTGCTTCATCTTTCACGAGATGCATACTACCTGCATATACACAGTGAATGTTCATGTTATAATAATTTGTTATAATATACAAATTTTCCACATGTGGGACTAATAAAGGTTATCTTATCTTATCTTATTAGTGGTATTACAACACTATACACATACATTATATACAAGTTCTAAATTTTAAGGCTTCTGAATGTGCTATTTAATATAACTAAATTTGCAAATCA
This sequence comes from Diplotaxodon limnothrissa, assembly GCF_057381915.1. Taxonomy (NCBI): domain Eukaryota; kingdom Metazoa; phylum Chordata; class Actinopteri; order Cichliformes; family Cichlidae; genus Diplotaxodon; species Diplotaxodon limnothrissa. Next base: position 8,221,770 of record NC_140597.1, on the reverse strand, counting down.
TTAAAATAAGTTAGACTGCAATTATTTAATTTCCAATAAATCTAGTTTTTAATTAAGGGACAGACTAAATAGGCTCTATAAGGGAGAGTTACCTGAGAAGCATAATATCCTGTCTCATGTTCATATACTAAATATGAAGTTACCGTGAGCAGCTGGCTAATTTAGTCTAGCATAGTGGGAGAAACCGCTAGCCTGGCTGTGTCCAAAGGCAACAAAATCTACCCACCACTGTAAAAATGACAAATACCTGTTTTACACAGGGTTAAGAGGCAGATTATTTCTTGGTCCTGATAATTTGCCAGACAACTGGACTCCAAAGAAAGAGAGTCTCCAGGAATTGAAACTGAATTAATGGTGTGTTCTTGTCACTGTCCATTTCCTTTTTGGCGTCCTCCTCTAGTTTTATTAGCTACTTTCAGGTAGGTAAGTGCACCCCTCTCCTCTCTTCTGTTTCTCCACAATTTACCATCTTCCTCTTCACGTGTCTCCTCTCTGTCCCTTTCTATGTTCCTACTCTCTTGCTCAGTTTCTTTCTTTTTTGGCTTTTGCTACCCACGTTCTGTCTTCTTTCCTAGCCAAGGGAAACAGCATGTTGGGTACGCTTAAGGGCTTATATTTCCCAGAAAAATTCAATTGGTGCTCACCATGTACTCAGACATAAACCACAGTGAAGGCTTTATATATAAAATGTAAAATCAGGGGCCAATTGGAGCCATTTCTCTCGCTGTGACATCTGGCCTTTTGCAGGCCACAGAAGCTGGCTGGCAGTAGCAGCGAGGGAAATGTTTTCTTTTTTAACCTTTCTAAAAACAACATGTTCACAATGTCAAGAGGTAACAGGCTTGCTGGGAAGGAAGTGAAGTGAGGTGTTTCACAGTCATGGAATTGCAGGGGTGTGAATGGCTTTTTCCTCGCAGCATTTGTTAAGCGCTTTCCATATCAACAAAGACTGCGTCTGAGTGACAGCGTGACTGTGTCGGCGGTCGGTCAGTCACACAGAAAATAAAACGCAGACACATGAATGCAGTCAAGACAAGAAGTTAGAGCATATTTCGGCAAATACCTGCCAACTTCAGACCAAGTCAGATGCACTTTCCACAAAAGCTGACAAGTTTATTTGATGATTGAAGATCTTTTTTCTTTTTTTTCCATGGCTAATATCTGATTCATACATTGTGTAATGTCACTGTTATTCAAACAGCAACACGTTTTTGTTGATGCATTTTTTTTGCGCCTGTGTCCTTGGTGATAAAAATCTTTGCAACAACAAATACCAGGCCATAAATCAGACAGACAACACAGAGCCAGAGGAGGAACAGCCACAACCACAACAGGTGTTAAGAGGAAACCATTTGTCTTCCTGTGAGGGTGGTTTTACTATGTGTGTGTGCGTGTGTGTGTCTGTCACAATACAACAAGGCTGTACTTACAATCAATTTCTTTTTTTTTTTGCTTTTAATAGTCGCATTGCAGCTACTGCAGATACTGCTCGCCTGCTCAGGTTTCTATTTTTAATGAATAATTTAAAAAAATCAAAACTACTTTTATATATTACAGAAAAAACAAATCACTGCTTCATCAAACTACATCATAATACACTCTGACTCAGTTGACTGGGGTGTGCAAATGTGCTTAGCTATCTTGTAAAGGGGAGTATTAAGCTTTGCAGGCTGCCGTTGATCTGCCTTATTTGTATGTCCCGCATTGGAACAGACTTGCTCTTGCCAGTGTGGAAGAAGAAAAAAAAAACATTAAGAAAACAATTGCGCCAGTGAGTTTGAATGGATGTCAGCCAAGCGTCCCAGACACCTGGGCTTGGACCAAACAGCTCTCCCCCTGTTGGAGCGAAAAGACCCACCGCTATGGAGGTCGCAGCCGGTCAAAGGCATCTGTGGCTGAACACAAAGATATTCTGATACGGCTGAGCGCTGCAGCTTGAAGTTTTATTAAAATGCCTGAACAACCGTCCCCCAACACACCCCCTTTTTTGGACATGAATGTTACAGGGCTGTGAGATCAGCAGGAGGGCACCCAGCAGGGTTGGTGCTGCCTATCACTTGTTGCCACCTCTACGTGATCTGCATCTAAATACTTTGAGCTGTGTCCTTACTGTGATCATGCTGAGAAGTCTTGATATTTAGCTTTTTCTCAGCAACTTGTCAACATCTGCCAAATGCTCATTACTGCGGTGTTTTTATATTCCACTTCACGGAGGTCACTTTTCAATCAAGCACCACGGGGAGGTCTGTGACATCCAATGTTAATAGAGTACGAGCTGCGCACTCAGGGACTGTCATTACTCCTTTTAATGACTCAGTTCATTTCCTGTTTATTCAAAACACGTTGGAGAGAGAAAAACTTCAATACTGAGCATCTGTGGATTTTTCCAAGGAAAGAAGCCCTAAAAGCAAACTGAAATTTCCTATTTGCTCGGTTATTAGCAAAAAAAAACATGTATTTTCAAATAAATTTAGTCAAAGGCTGCTCATGTTTTAGGTCCGTGGCCCTTTCTGCCTTCACTTGTCTGACGATGCAAAACAGTGACAATCTGCACTGAAGCTTCAGGGAGCCAAAGCTCTGTCATGGAACCCGTTTTTCTCGTCTGGTAATCACAATAGTTCAAGAGTTCATTGTGTTATCCATTTTCAGTTAAGGTGAGGGTTACTTAGCCCTAATCAATCATTCACTCAAGTCATGTATCAGACACATTTATGCAATTTGTTTTTTTTAGCAGAAGCAGTTAAAACCAGCTTATTCCTACAACTAGCTGTGCAAAACACTGAATCCCCTTATCCCCTCCTTCCAAGCCATGATTAGCTAGATTGTCATTTCTACCGAGGAAACAGGCTGGGGAAACATACCTATAACTGAAAAAAGTTCCTGTGGGGTTATGTTAGGTGTTACCCTAAATACCACTTACACATCAAGACTAATATGACATCTTCCTAAAAGACGGAGGAGAAAATGTTGATTTAATAAAGAACATTCAGAGCTTTGAATGCCTTTCAGACCCCACGCTACTTTTATAATGCTGAGGTCCAGGCTCTGGGGCCAATCGATAAATTATAGCGTTTGATTGTTTTTTTTTAGTTTTCTGTCCAAGTTTTACTGCATTGTCCATCTGTTTGGGATCATAGTCATGCTGAAAAAAAGTTATTGCCATTCAGATGCCTAATGGTTTTGCATGGTGGATCAAAAGCTGAAAGTACTTTTCTGGGTACCATATTTTTCGGACCATAAGGTACCGGATTATAGGCACACTGTCAATGAACATGTCTGTTTTCATACATAAGGCGCACCGGATTATAAGGCGCATTAAGCGAAACAAAACCGTCAGATAAGTCAATCTTTACTCAACTCGTTCTTCTTGCTTCCTGCACTTCCGTACCATTGATTTATTAACGCTGCATTCTCTGGCAGCTGCTCTATTCCTGCGTTGTTGCAGTATATTAATGACTAACCTCGTATTGTGGATGGATTATCTCAGTTGTTCTCCTGACTGAAGTTTGGTCTGTTTACAGCATCCTGCCATGTGACTGCATTTGTCCCTAACCATCGGGAGCCCTCACATTAACTTTTATTGAGTGAAAAAAAAAAAATAGCATTCATCCTCCAGCTTCACTGTGTTTATGTTACAATCAAGTAGCAAACATATACCAGCTAGTGGAACTTCGGTAACCCTACAAAAGTCAGCTGTTTAGTTTTCTGTTTTCATTTATGTTGGAAGTGATAGGTATATCATGTTTAGGTGGAAACCAGCTAGCTAACTTCCTCTCAGTGATGCCGCAGTGTTTGTTTGACTTTGGGACCTGAACCAGACGGAGTTTTGGACCCAGATCACTCCGCGAGGCTCCTGACTATGGTAGCCATAATGCTACGACAATCCATCAAGCGGTGCAGCTTCGTAGCTTACCAAAGTTGTAATAAAACATTTTTTGACAGATTTTTTCATCATTTCGAGGTCAGTAAGCACAACCAGAATTCATACATAAGGTGCACCGGATTATAAGCCGCACTGTCGATTTTTGGGAAAATTAAAGGATTTTAAGTGCGCCCTATAGTGCGGAAAATATGATAAATCCATCAATTCTGGCAATCTCTCCAACACCACTGTCCGAAACCGCAAACCATGACAGAGACTCCACCATGTTCTACAGACAGCTTTTTAAATGCTTGAATGATTCATATGTCAGCGTTAAGTGGTTGATCGGGGGAAAAAATCATAAAACAAAAAAACAAGAAAAAAACCTGAAATTTTTACTGTTTTTAAACAAATGCAAAGAAAGAAAAACAAAACAACTTTTGCCCTGATGGCAAACACTCATTCTGGAACGAACATTAAAGGAAGACGAAAAACAGCTGTGAAATTTGATATGGCTTCTTTTTCTTCTTCTTTTAAATTAAGGTACAAACAAGGCCTGGAACTGACTTGGTACATCTGACAGGGTGCAATAAATCCCCGGGGTCTTTTCCTGTCAGGACTTGATCAGAAAAGGAAAAAAAAAAAATAGCATCACACTGTTTTTCAGAAGCAAGTTAAGCCCTTCTTCTCCTTCACGACAACACTCCGATTACAGTATCAAATGCTGCTTCTGTTTGGAGGAGCGATGGCAGAGGTGAGGAGGGAAAGCCAGAAGCAATTTTCTAGGATGAGTGTGAGTTAAAAGTGTGTTGAGGGGTGTTGAGGGTGGAAAGTTTAGTGGGAAGCTGAGGGTTGTGAAACCAGATGTCACTCCAGGCAGGTAGGAAGACAGGTGATTTTAACAAGCTTCTACGGCTGAGCAGACAACTACTGTGACCTCTTGAGTGACCTCCACACCTCCTCCTCTCGAGATCCTGCCTCCTCCTCCTCTCAGACAAGTTTGAAATCCCAAGAATGTAATTAAAGTCAAAGCTTCAAGTCGTCATACTGCCATCCCTGAGGACTGAATTGTACTGAATTCATCCATTTGTGCATTATTTCAAGTTCTATGTGAACCATATTTGATACGATAATATATATAGTAAAATATTCACTATAAAATTCCAGTTTTAGTGGCTTAATGACTGAAGAAATTGGACAACAATCAGGTGACCTGTGAACTCTGAACCAGATGGATAAATCTGGGGTGAACATATACAAGAGTTCACCAGTCTGAAACATACTGGATACTTAAACATGTGGTTTTTTCCCCCTTTTAGTTAAATAAACCCCATCAACACCAACATTTATTTAACGAATTACATTTTACTGATAGAAAATGTCTCAGCATGTCATCCATTCTTTTGAATGAAACTGAACTTTGCAAGGCCAGTGCTGCTGAAGAGTGAACCATTTTGGACTAGCATTCAGCCGTAACCAAAGCGCCATGATGACACCTCTATACGACCAGTAGACAGAGGGAGTGTGAGCTGAGCATGCACTCTAAGGAAGTGCGAACAGTCAGAAGGGAGAAAAAGCAGCGACAGTGTGTATGGAAACTAAAAGTGGACTCTGCTTAGTTGCCTCTAGCTTCAGTAATTATCTTGCTGTTGATTTATGAGGTTCCAATTTGTCCATTTTGGTCCCTGCCAGCATGAGCTCGATGCATTGCTGACCAGTGCTGTGGTTCACCAGGCTGCTTGCAGCATTGCCAGCAAGCATACCAGTCATTCAGTCACATGGAGATGGAAAGGTATTGCTACCCATAGAGTTGTAAAAGTTTGACCGGACTAGATGTGTGGTAGATTATTACAATGCTGGCTGAAAAACATACAAAAATATGTTTTCCATATTTCCACTGATTTAATTTAATGTTTGAAAGCAACACAAACATATCTGCTGCTTTGTCATTGCTTTGTCTGAAAGTAAGAGTGTTTGGACGTGCCCGAAAACCATTAAATAGTTCAGTAAGTTTTATGTTAAGCATGCGTTCAAGACATTTGTTCAAAAAAAAGTCAATTCTAATAATGTTTCTAACCATGTGCAAAAATGTCCTGCCTCATATAAACAAAAGTTTTTTTTTTTAATGTTTATTTAAAGTTGGTTTTCTGTCAGGGGGAGGTTTATTCTTGTATGTTGAACAAATTGGATAAAAATAAAAAAAAGTTAATAAATTGTAAACAAGAAGTGGTTGTGAGCGCTTGTGTCCTGGTTGATTACTCTCCCCACTTCTTTTTGACAGCAAAGGTCCTTGAGCTATCAACAACGCAGACGGATCGAGTTTACTGTAAACTGTGGTGGATGTTGCCATTCTGAAGCATTTTAGGATTTATGGAAGAATAGTATGCAGGTGAAAAATCTTTTTTTAAGAGTCCTTCAGCATAAAGGCTGTGTGACCTTTTTGCACAAATGTTTTATTAATGTTCCTGTTCATTTGGGGAGCTAGTCACGTTGTCAGCAATCGACATATGTGTATATATCATTTACCTTTAGACGTGCTGTATTTCTTCACTGAAGCTTTGAAGCTTTTTCTTTCTAAACACACATCTTCAGTGCTGTGATGTGTTATCTGTATCCTGTTTCCTCACAAACTTCCCCTCAGTGATCAGGGGAGTCTAAAGTTTCATTTAATTTAATATGATCTATAGGACAGGTACGTAAAATAAAATGCAATGGTACAACAATGGTGAGACTTGGTTTTTTCCACCTATGAACTCTTATCAGCTTGACTGTGGCATGCCTTTGAATTTTTGTGTGGTTTCAAGAGCTCAGTGGCAAGTGACTGCAAACCTCCATTCCACAGATGAGACACTATACCAGAAACCCCGGTGTTAAACACAACACCTGATAGTAAGGGATTGGTTTCCTAACTGCATACCTCCTCCAGGTGTACGCCTGCTTTAGGCTGATTTTTAGGGTGGGGGCTGACAAGTTGGGAAGGAGGGTAGATGAGGAGTCTCTACTATAACCTCCTACTGCATATAGGGATGTCAAAAGTAAAAGACAGTTGAAAGAATAGTAAGGAAAGAGTGGGGTGAAAACAAAACAAAAAGGGCCGACTTGAACCCAGGCCCTAGCAACAGCCTTCAGCATATGGACCACCTGCTTAACCAGGTGAGGTGCACTGACTGCGTATTTGCGTGCTTGGTTAGTGAAATCATCTCAAGTCATATAAACGTTTTATCCTAAAAAAATTAAGAAATGTTCTTTGTCCTGTGTAGGTGTGGTCAGCGGAGTTTTGATTGGCAGAATGAACCCAAGCAATCGGCGCAAATGTATATTTGTTTTAAACTTCAGAGCGAAGTAAAAAATGGCCTCTTCAGCCAACTGTCTAAAAACAAAAGATAATCAGCATACATCAATTAAACAATGAGAAAAACAGCAGGCCTCACATCTGATAGGAGATGAAAACGTTTGGTCGTTTTTGCTTGTGAAATGACTCACTTCATAATATTTATCACTGCTCTACAATCCAGATCAAGGGTTGGGCAAAGCCTGAGGAGTCTTGGTTCATATGACATGTTGTGCAAGCGTAGTGGAAATCAAATGTTGTTTGCAAATGCTCCACATAGCGAAACTGACAGGCCGAATGAGATAATTGTTTAAATGTGGGAATAATAGAATCCATCCATCCGTTTTCTGCTTCTTATCAAAGTCCAGGTCACTGGGGCAACAGTCCCCGGACCTCCCTCTTCACAGCCACTTTGTCAGACAAGAGATGTGCTTTCTCCACCGTGTCCTGGGTCTGCTACAGGGTGTCCTCCCAGTCGGACATAACTGAAACACCTTACCTAGGAAATGCCAGAACCATGTTTGATGTGGAGAAGCAGAACCCCGAGAACAAGAAAGGATGAAGCCCTTGGTCAAAGGCTGAGTTGAGACACCCAAATTTCTGCTACCCGTGTCTGTGATCTCAATCTTTTGGTCACTACCCACAGCTTGTGGCTTTAGATGAAGATGGGAACAATGATCGGATAGTAAACTGACTGCTTCACTTTTTAAAAAGCGCTTTATGAATATTTAATTGGGTGCTTGAATTAGAAAGTACTGAAACTGAGTAGAAAGAGTATAAGCATAGCTCCATTCACTTCAACAGACTGGTAAAACATCCAGATTACTGCAGACACTGCACCAATTCATCTGTCAATTTTCTACTTTTTCTTCGACCAGAGACTTGAACTCCACTTCACTTCCAGTTACTCATTCCCATCCCGTTGTAGACACACCACCCTTTTCCATCAGAGAACCATGGCCTCAGGATTGAAGAGCTATTTCTTGTCCCAGCCATTTCACACTTCACTGCAAACCACCTGATTGTAAGCTAGAGGTTGTTGCTCAATTAAGGCAACAGAAGCACATGATCCACAAAAGTCTGACACGAAATCCTCAGTCCACGAGACACATAATAAACTTATGAACAGAACTGGTGGCAAGGGGCAGCCCTGGCTGTGTTTAACACCCACTGGGAATGATAACCATGCTCTTACAGTGGCTGGAAAGTGATGACCAAACAATCCCAACTCCAATCACCATTCTGCTAAAGCAGGGATAACCGAGCACCTTTTAAGACAGTTTCTCCTGAAAGGCTTGTTTGCTCTTGTGCGTGGTTGTTAATGTGTACTAGCAGTTTATGGAGTGAAGTGGGTGTTGTTTGAGCCATACACTGAAACCCTGAAGTTCTTAGACATTACCTGACTGAGATGCATTCAGAAAGAATGTCTGACTCAGTTGGTTTTGACATTAGCTGGTCTTTAATCTACCAGCTTTTTTGTGATGTTAGATTGTTTATGGCAAAGATGATTACACAGTGGATTTGTCCGGCCTTTGACATGCACTTTCCAAAGTGCACAGTGGGTAACTGCGACGTCTAGACCTGATTCTCCTCATATTGTCTTGACTTCATGTGTTAAATGAGCTTTAGCATACTGGAAACTTCATTTGCATGCATCTCAAATTATAGCTAAAGAAAAATTGCACGTAATAACACACAGTGGTATTAAGTGACAAACATTTTATTTCCTATCACGTCTATAACTTTTCAAGCTGAATTAAAGCAAAGTTTTACAATTAAGATTAAGATCTATAAACAGTATAAATTTGAAGGTCAAGAAAAAACAGGGATTTTTAAAAAAAATATCAAAAACTAAATCTTACATAGGAAACAGTTTATTTTGGCCAAATTGTGATGCACTGGTTTCACAATTTCTCAGAACTTGTGAGTTACTTGTGCCATGGAGAACAGCAGCAATTTCTCTGCTCGAGACAATGTGAATCACGCGGGAGACAAATGCAGGGAGACAAATCTGTTACACAAAGAACTGTTTGTACGATTTCTCCCGGTCTGCTGTGAGATCACGAGGGTGCTCTGTGACACAGTACAGACACGATGCAGACATCACAGAAAAGCACAGTAACATCTTTCTGCAATTCTGGCTACACTCACAATTTCTTATTACGTGCCAGAAGTAGTAAGAATGGTGTTGCAAAACAGCAATAAAGCATCGATTTCTAAGTCAAAGTTATTCTTTTAGTGGATTGAGTCTGACATGTGGTAGAGAGATGCAGATATCCAAACAATACAACCTGCTGGGTAACTGCATAATTTTTTTTTGTGTCCCAATTGTCAATTTTGGTAACTGGTAATTTCAAGAATTTTTGTGTGTTTGCAAAAGACATATTGTCCCCAACCAAAGAAGACCATAGTTGTGATTTTATGTGCATGCAAAAGATATTCCTAAAGCTCACCTCAGCTCCGGAATAATTGTTGGTCCGAGTCACCAGGTGGTCAAGAGACACATTTTCAGCAACAGGCATATTACGAAACTGCAGAGAAAATATTTCCTTTCGAGTACGCGCATCTGGAAGCGGCACGTAGACGATTCGGTCGAGGCGACCTGGACGCATCAGAGCCTGTGGGACAGAAAAAAGACAGACAGCATCTGTTTTAAGGTCATATTTCAAAAATTGCGACACATAAAGGGTTTTAAAAATGTTTTCAGCATTATTGCTTTATTTCAACAGTGTTTCCTTTGTACATTCCCATTCTTATGTCACAAAAATACTGTCATGACACTATGTTTCTGACCTTTGACCTTATTGCTGGTTGCTTGTTAAGCTGTGAAAAAATAGTTCAGTCCACTCCTGAAATAATTGTACACCTATTTAAACAGGACTATAAAGCAAATGCCTGATATACAAACTGTGAAATTTGAGATTTCCACTTCTGGCGTCAGCGTGGAGACAATCTCCCCGTTATCTGATAAACCTTCCACTTCCTACAGATCACATCTCTGTGACCCCAAAACAGTCCTTGAGTACCCAAAGCTGCCGCTGTCCCGCTTGTCAGACGTCATTAAGTGGCAGGCGCCTCTCAAACTCAGACAAGCAGACAGACTGACAAATATGTCCTGCCTCCATCTGCTGTCCTCAGCCAGGCCGTGACAAGCTGCAGTGTGGTAACCCATTTGACAAGCCAACTAGCTGAGGAGCAGTGGGTTTGGGAAAATAAATGAGCACAGTGTGAACTGGCATTTATTGGTAGCAATGGAATGAACTATAAACAGAAAACGAACATCAACTGAAACTCAAAGTTTCTTTGTTGCTATTCTCCTAAGAGTCAGTAAGTCCTGAAGGCCCTGGCTCTGAGCCAGACAGGCCACAGCGGGGCCAGACTCTGGCCTGTGGAGCCGAGACAGGAGATACTCACAGATGCAAGCCATACAGGAGGCCATGTCAGGAGTGATCAGTGAAGGTTGGAGGGACTGGACAAGCAGCCTTTGAACTGTTAGATACTGCGCTTCTACCTCTGCAACTCTCCTCTTTTACTTGCAAAGAATATGAGCATCTACTGTACGTCATGTCATCCTGTATGTTTGAGTAGGAGAACAGAACAATCAGCACATGCTACGAGTTCAGCTAACTAGTGCATAAGCACTCTGTGAATCTGGGTTTTAATAAGGTTGATATTTAACTCACTTAACAAGCAGAAATGCCAAACATCTGCAAAACCTATATTCCATAATTTAAAAAAAAGGGAACTCTAGGTGCATAGAATTTTCCAGCTTAAAAAAATGTAAGCAAAAAAAAATCTTTTCTGCGTTTCATTTGAAGACCACCTGCTCGATAAGTGTCTTGGAGGAAATTTCAGGTTTGGAGTTTTGTTTTACGGTTTGCTATATTTCCCCTCTGGATAGCAAATTCCAGTTTACTGGGGTGATGGATAGTATCCCAGCCTTTTATCTACTGGTTTTCCTGTACATGTGTATGGAACATGAGAGGACAGAAACCGGAGACGAATGTTAGTAGCTACCTTTACGTATCCACAACAGAGTAATGGGTGACAAAGGAGCCGTGGCTCATGACAGCAAACGTTCTTGCTTTTCAGGTCTCTCGACTCTTACGCTTGATTACAGAAAGGTGGGTGGCTATCTGTGACGGTAGTGTAACAAAATGGATAGAGAGGAATAACACCACCCTCAATCGAAGCAGGAAAGGGGTGGCTGCTGCGGTGACATGCTGGGAGATAGATGGACGGGTGGCTGGAGGGCTGCAGTATTAAATCAAAGATGTAAGGGCTTAAGGCCTAATAAGGTGCATCTGGCAAAGCAATTATAAAACAACACCTGTGGGATCAGGTTTGTTATTATGTTTCTTCCTGTGGGTTAACATATATTGTTGGTACAAAACTGTGCTCGAGGCGTGAGGTGATTGTAGTGGGAACTTTAATCTGTGATTGTTTGTCACAGCAAGTCAAGCCCGTTGCAGCACAGTATATTGCATTATGCAGAGGACGTGCCAGGGACACTTCCTGAGTTGCTCTCCCTGGAAGTATCGGGCGGCTGCATGCCAACACAAACCTGCTGACCCCGGACTAAATAACTCAGTCACTCCCACACACGCTGACAAACACATTCGCATATGCAAGCGTGCATGTAAGCACACATATATTCCAATAAACTCTCCTTGGACGGATCGTTTTAATTTCCGATCCATTTTCCTAGTGCAAAAACACCACTTTGCACTTTATCAGCTATTAATTCTCTCCGCACACATAATGGAGAAGTGCCTGTAGCTTCCAGGCACTCGGGCTCCGAGCGTTCCAAGACGCTCCCGAAAAAGCAGAGCCGACCCTCAGCTTTGAGACTGCTAAACTCATCTGACTGCCCTGGAGGGAAAGAAAGGCTTTTTTTCTTTCCTCCCAGCAAGAGCAGGGGGCCCATCCATCACTTAACAAGATATACTTCCTGTTCTCAAGGATCCGGGGGAGGTGGTGGTGGTGTGGAGGGAATAAGAGGAGGAGGAGGTAAGGAGGGGGGACCCCAAAAGACAAATACTTGGCTTGGCATGTCGGGCAAGCGTTGACGGGCTCTTTTCGTAACGGCATCATTCCACCTGAAGTCTTGGCTCCGTTGGCAGAAGGCAAGAAAAAAAGGAGTCAGGCGAGGAGATGAGAGAGGAGAGGACAAAACCAGCCAGACCAGGGCACTCAGACAACCCACTTGAAAGGACAGCAGGACCAAAGCCCTGCAAACAAACACAGATAAGTGGTGTGGGAGACAGCAAACCACCACAGACAAAACCCAGTTGTATAAATTCTCTGCTGTTCTAACATGAGTCTGCATGACGGATTGCATCCACCTTGTTGCACCACTGACATGATAGGCATCATTACACACGAGCCATTAGTAATTAGAAATGCCCCTAGGTAAAAAATACCAACCACCTTTAAGTCAACACAGAACCATTTATATACCACTGAATCTAGCAGAGTGTGCACTGTGGACTTAACCTCAGCAAAATGTATGTTGCAACGCTGAGAAAGTTTGGAAAAACATGTGGATCAGTCAAGCTGATTAAAAAGCAAACCAAAAAAAGACAGAGAGAGACAAGAGAGAGAAAAAACTCATCCATGCTTTCTGCGCCAAGTTTCACTGCCGATAACAACAGTAATCATTCCAAGGCATTGCAATCCTCCACATGAAGTGATTACCCCCTAATGACAGACAACTTCCTATCTGCGAAGGCCGGTACCTCTCCTTAACCAATGAGGAATGCTGGGAATCTTTTCCTTAGAGCGTTGTTCCTAAGCACATTCTTGGCCAGCTTCAATCTGACCCGCTCTGAGCTACGTCTACAAACTGTTTACAAACGGACGCCCCCGCAATTCAGGTGTCTTATTCTTAGATAGAAACTTAGACTTGGTGTGACTAAATCAAGATCAAGATCTGCTTTGTTACTCACGACGCCTTCAGATCAAATGAAAAACGAAATGAAACACTGGGTTTGTGAAACTGAACATGATGACTAAGTTCTTCCCTGCACATCTGGTGCTATCTCTGTTTTTCCAATAAGCTGTTTTCAGTGGCACTTTTTAAAATGTACAGCATGATAGCAGGCTGTCTGCATGAATGAGAGGTTTGCCTGAGGAGACATGAGTTGACTTTGTTGCCTGCCAGAAGGCATTTGCTGTATGTGGCTTCCTAACCTGTCAGTCTGCAATCCTTAGAGGCCTTGGTGAGTCATACCGACTCGGAGATGGGCCACCCTGGATTTATTCCAAGCACACACAAAACAGAAAATGCAGAAAGCACGATGGGAACACAGAGCTCACAGAAAGGTCAGCATTCAGACGCAGTAATCTTAGATACAATGCACTAGCCGAATACCAGTAAATGTTACAGACTGTCAGGTGTCACTGGTATTCTTAACGTCAAGATTGCTGTTATATCTGTGAAAGTAACACAAAATTGGGAAGATGAAGATTTTTTGCAACAGCTGTGATTCAGTGGATGTCCTCTTTCAGAAAAATCTGGTTTACAAAGTCCCAGCTCAGGAGCAATTTCCACAAAAACACAAATCCAGAGCCAGTTTGTTTCTTTCACAGTTTTCAAGGGAGCTTCCTTTTACAGATGAGAGACCTACTGAGCCTCACATCGATTGTGCAACATGCATGAGTGGAAGACTGCGTGGCATCTGTGGCACTTCCGTGAAATGTGTTATGTTCTGATCCTTCCACAACATGCCAATCATTAATCAAAGTGCCTTACCTTTCACTTGCTAAAGTGCAAAAAGGGAAGGAATTCAGTCAGTCATACCTGGGTGTGTGGCATGTCACATGCAGCAGCAAGTCATTAAAAACACTGCACCAGTGTTTTGTGGACTGTACTATGTGCAAAAATCAGGCACCTATAACCTTAACGTACTGCAATGATTGCTAGAAGAGTTATAGTTATTTTATGGATATACATTTCCGTTGTTCAATTTATGGGAGAAGGAACGACTTCCTCTCATATTTCTACCACAAAGTGAACCTGACTTGGATTTTTTTTAACCACCTGGATTCAACATATTCCTTGTTGTTCCCACTAAACTCTTGCAGAGAGTGGCCTCATTGTATAAAAACCTCTCCAAGTATGTGAAAATACCCTTGAGCTTTATTTCGTCACTCTGATTTATGTCAGAGTACAAAACAAGCTATCAGCCGGTTCTGTTTTTCAAATCCTTCAAATCACGCAAATCCGATTTGCATCTACAGAACATTTTGCCCAAGCTTCCTTTCACAAAGGTGACATAATTCTGATCGAGGCCACGCTGTCTTCAGAGAGACACTGGACCTTCTTTATGTCAGTCTTGATTTCGACGTGAGAGAGGATCAGAGAGAACTGGAGCGGAGGGAAAGAGAGAGTAAATCAAGGAGAGAGGGGAGGGGACAGCAGAGCAGAGAGGGATGAGAATGACAGAGGAAGAAAGTAAGTATGCGGTGAGAGGTGGAGAGAGAGAGAGAGCGAAAGAGAGGAGTTGGCAACCGCTCAAAAACATGAGAGGCTTTCACTCTGGATTTTGCCCTTGAGTCAAACTTGCATCCGGCAGGCGAGGCCACCGTGTCCAAGAACCAAATAACTCTGCCGCTGTTAACCCCCGCTGTCTCACATACTCGTGCACAGCCAAGAGGAAGTAAAGATTTAGAGTTTTAAAATAAAGTATAAACCATTTGAGCAAGTAATATTTTCTTTTAGAGAATAAAAAAAATCATTTTTTATCACGGAAAAAGAAAGCCGTTCGGGACAAAAGACACTTTTTTGAAATATTTAAAGCATTTGACTCCAAAATACTGTATGAACTATAAACTTTTACTCTTAGGGCCGCACAGCATAATAAATCAAGACATTTTCATCAAAGATAACATTTATGACTTTTTATGCCACCAAATGGAAGTCATTACTTCCGTTTCTATAGCAGAAACTCATCTAATTTTACAATATTTGTATATAAAATCAGTGGTGATTGCACCTTACCTGTTGACAGAAATAACACCCTGTGCCTACAAGTGTGTAAATGGTGTATAGAATGTGTTCCTTCACAAAAGATCGTGGGTTGGGTTCCAATAACACTCACTAATCTGGGGTTTTGTTAAAAGCCTCAATGACTGTTTGAATGCTTGCATTTCTTGTCCTAAAGCACAGCTTTTTTAGAAATGCCCCAGAGCGCCCAGATTTCAGGAAATTAAATTAGTTTGCTGTTATTATCATAAAAAATGACCCAAATTTTCCTTAACACACAGGCAGATGGTGTTTTTTCTAGAGTGTTGTGATTTTAGATTTTTATTTTCTTTTTTAAATTTGTAAACCAAGCAGGAGGCTCAAAACCTAGAAACAGTACAGTCATGTGCATGCACAGTGTAACTGGGCAAATAATTATTACAGAATTAGATATCCCACCTCTTTTACCTTTTATGTGCGTTGTGTAAGCAGGTAAAAGGGCCACGATCAGGGAAGGAAGGGGGTAAAGAAGTAGCAGCAGCTGTGTTGTTGCTTCCTTTGGGTTTAGAGGGTGGGGATGGGGGGTGGTGTCAGCCTTACACCCCTACAGCTGTCCTGGAGGTCCACGATTGTGTTGAAACTACACAAAATGGCCAGCCCTCACACCTCAATGAAAATAACACTCTTTTTGGAAGGAGTAGGTAGGCAAAGTAAGTGCATGTATGTGTGTGCGTCTGTGTGAATGAGTGGAGGAATTGTCAAGCAGAAAAAAAAGTGAAGAAAAGCAGAGGAAATAAGACCATGACCATGTTGAAAAGTCGGCTCATTGGAGCCCAAAATAAAAACGCAGTAAAGCGCCTGCCATAAAACACATGTATGTTTGCTTTACAAAGAGGCGTTTCCTGTGAGCTGTCCACAGTTCACAGTTCAGTTCTATGCAGCCTTGCCTTTGGTGTAAACTCATCAGGGTCTGGTTTCCATAATGTGTGAGCACCCTCCAAACTCCCTGGTCCAGTAGCTGCCTCAAACAAATCAGCAGCCACAGCCAATGAGCAATGTTTCCCTACAGACACTTTTTCTGGCGTAATCCATTTGTCTCAATCGTGGCTTTGAGCTTGCAAGTGCTACTGTCACCCTCTGGTAGACTGCTGGTATTCTTGTAGAACACATGCTTGTGTGTCCATGTGCGTATGGAGAAGGGCCATCCAACAGACACAGCCAACAACAACAACTTAAACCTGCTGATTGCAGCACCACTATAAAATCTGAAACTGTGCCATCGCCCCAAGTTAGCCATATATAAAAAGGTAAATCACTGAAAAGCAAATACAACACATTCAGTAAAGAATTTGTGCAGTCTTCATAGTAAGACTGAAGTGATTATTTGATGGAGACATTTATCCACTCATCGTGCAAATAAAGACTCACTTTAATGTCATAGATTAAGAAGATTTTCTTTCTCACATTTCACATCCACTCACTGTGTGTTTATACATCACTCTGCATTTAATTACGAATTACTATTCATCTCTGGCTCTCTTTCACAGCATATCTTTTGTCCCGTCTCCCTCCCTTCACCCTCAACTGGTCACTGCATGCCTGCCTCTCCATCAGCCTGGATCTGCCTGAGGTTTCTTCCTGTTAAAAGGGAGTTTTTCCTTCCCACTATCGCCAAAGTGCTTGCTCAGAAGGGGGTCATCTGATTGATGAGATTTCTCTATAATATTGCAGGTGCAGGGTGTTTACCTAACAATATCAAGTGCCCTGAGGCGACTGTTGTTGTGATTTGGTGCTATATAAATAAAACTGAACTGAATTAAAATTAAAGGCAGTCAAGAACGGCAGATGCAAAGATGTTTCACAGAATTTCCCATTAAAACTAAAACATATCTATAAAGAATTTCATGAGCTGCTTAAATATCCTCTACAGAGGTTAAGTACAGTGGGGCAAAAAAGTATTTAGTCAGCCACCGATTGTGCAAGTTCCCCCACTTAAAATGATGACAGAGGTCAGTAATTTGCACCAGAGGTACACTTCAACTGTGAGAGACAGAATGTGAAAAAAAAATCCATGAATTCACATGGTAGGATTTGTAAAGAATTTATTCGTAAATTAGAGTGGAAAATAAGTATTTGGTCACCTCAAACAAGGAAAATCTCTGGCTCTCACAGACCTGTAACGTCTTCTGTAAGACGCTTTTCTGTCCCCCACTCGTTACCTGTATGAATGGCACCTGTTTGAACTCATCATCTGTATAAAAGACACCTGTCCACAGCCTCAAACAGTCAGACTCCAAACTCCGCCATGGCCAAGACCAAAGAGCTTTCGAAGGACACCAGGAAAAGTATTGTAGACCTGCACCAGACTGGGAAGAGTGAATCTACAATAGGCAAGCAGCTTGGTGTGAAAAAATCAACTGTGGGAGCAATCATCAGAAAATGGAAGACATACAAGACCACTGATAATCTCCCTCGATCTGGGGCTCCACGCAAGATCTCATCCCGTGGGGTCAAAATGATCATGAGAACGGTGAGCAAAGATCCCAGAACCACACGGGGGGACCTGGTGAATGACCTGCAGAGAGCTGGGACCAAAGTAACAAAGGTCACCATCAGTAACACACTACAACGGCAGGGAATCAAATCCCGCAGTGCCAGACGTGTTCCGCTGCTGAAGCCAGTGCATGTCCAGGCCCGTCTGAAGTTTGCCAGAGAGCACATGGATGATACAGCAGAGGATTGGGAGAATGTCATGTGGTCAGATGAAACCAAAGTAGAACTTTTTGGTATAAACTCAACTCGTTGTGTTTGGAGGAAGAAGAATACTGAGTTGCATCCCAAGAACACCATACCTACTGTGAAGCATGGGGGTGGAAACATCATGCTATGGGGCTGTTTTTCTGCCAAGGGGACAGGACGACTGATCCGTGTTAAGGACAGAATGAATGGGGCCATGTATCGTGAGATTTTGAGCCAAAACCTCCTTCCATCAGTGAGAACTTTGAAGATGAAACGAGGCTGGGTCTTCCAACATGACAATGATCCAAAACACACCGCCCGGGCAACAAAGGAGTGGCTCCGTAAGAAGCATTTGAAAGTCCTGGAGTGGCCTAGCCAGTCTCCAGACCTCAACCCCATAGAAAATCTGTGGCGGGAGTTGAAAGTCCGTGTTGCTCGGCGACAGCCCCAAAACATCACTGCTCTCGAGAAGATCTGCATGGAGGAATGGGCCAAAATACCAGCTACTGTGTGTGCAAACCTGGTAAAGACCTATAGTAAACGTTTGACCTCTGTTATTGCCAACAAAGGTTATGTTACAAAGTATTGAGTTGTATTTTTGTTATTGACCAAATACTTATTTTCCACCCTGATTTACGAATAAATTCTTTACAAATCCTACCATGTGGATTCATGGATTTTTTTTTCACATTCTGTCTCTCACAGTTGAAGTGTACCTCTGGTGCAAATTACTGACCTCTGTCATCATTTTAGGTGGGGGAACTTGCACAATCGGTGGCTGACTAAATACTTTTTTGCCCCACTGTATGTGGCTGAGGATAAAAACATCTTATTGCACCCCCTACCTAAATACACGCATGTAGAAACATGCATCTGTAGAAAAACTCCATCTGCAGCATGCAGCAACACTTACACACCTCACACATCCCCATCCTGCACACATACACGGAGGCCCCACTTGCGCGGAGAGACAGACTGCAGGTGCCAGGCCCACCTCAGGGTCCCTGCCGGGCTCTCGTTAGGCCTGGTGCCATTCAGGCGGCTCCTAACACGCAACCCTGAGTGCTTTGTGTTTCTCTGACAGCCCCTGTCGTCCTCTGGATGTAGTGGTGAAAAAAAAGGAAAAGAGGAAAACTTCAGAGATTAGTGCTTTGAAGAACTTGACAGAGAGTCACTGTATGGCCTTGTACAGTTTTAAAGGAGTATGACAGTTTTGTTTGACTCATTTGCAACAAAAAATATCATAGTCTCTAACATTACTGTTATTTACACATTTTTTTCAAAGAATGGCATATATATCACTCCCAAAAGAATTAACATTTACTTGTCGGGGTATAAAGTTGCTTTAGATAAGAAAGAAAATGACCACTGATATTCCATCGTGTCTTTTTAATGCTTAACATTCACACAGTTGCATGCAACCTTCTTTGGAGCCCTTTTAGGAATTTTACATTGGTTACGCTGCCGATTTTTCACAGCAAAAAGGGGCTTACCGGTAATAGAAAAAAAGCAACAAAACAAAGAATATCTGTAACACCAAATTGTATTTATTATTAGAAATGTAAACTCTTCTGGTGTTAAAAACAGTCCCTCTTTATTATCAAGTTAAACCAAACCAGAACCCTAATCCTAAATGGGTCATTGGTACATGATAGGAATTCAAGGCTTTTCAAATAAGATTATAAATGATCCAAAAGAAGACTTAGACAAAAAAAAACTTTGAAGAAAGAAATCATGTTTTCATAAACATCAGTACCAGCATCACCAGCTTCACACTTAATACCACGATCATAGTTATTTCCACCTCCATCATCTCTATCGCCCCAATCATCCACAACCTCATGAGTCCCTGCAACGGAAGAGATAGCTTCTCCCACAACGACCTGTTTGCAACTGCACTCTATGCTTAAAAACAAAAGGCTTTATACTCCTTTATAAGTGTGCACGCACGAGTTCACAAAAACTCACACACAGAGAATTGAATGCTCACATATGCTGCCACTTGCAGATACTTAAAGAGAAAAACATAAACAGGCACGTTGCTGAGTGACAGACTCGACTCAGCCAGATCAGTTTCCACTTCCGTGAAATCTAAACATTAGCTTGTTTACCCTGATCCTGAGCTGAGGCTGGGCCTGGGTGAGAGAGCCGAGTGTGTGTCTCTACCTCTTAGTGTGTGAGCGTAGGTCCACAGAAGACAAGAAACAGGGGGACATGCTATCAGAGACAATACCTCAAAGGTGGAGGAAGACGGAGAATAAAACAAAACAAAAGAACAAAAACAGTATACAGCTATTCCCTCTAATATTATGTAACCCATGATGTCTATTACATAGCTGTCAGGGGAGAGCAAACTGTAGAGTAAAAGCTGTGCTTATAGGGTTGGTTAGAAACTTTATTAGGTATGCTTTGCTATTACTGGACTGCACCTCCTTTTGCCATCACAACTGCCTTAAGTCTTCATGGAAAACAACGAGGTGCCGGAAACGTTCCTCAGAGATTTAGGTCCATATCGAAATGAGAGCATCACAGAGTTGCTGCAGATTTGTTGGCTGCACATGCACAATGATCTCCCGTTCCACCGCAACCCAAAAATGCTCTATTGGATCGCGATCTGGTGACTGTGGAGGGGATTTGAGTGCAATTAACTCATAGTCACGCTGAAGAAACATGTTTAACAAGTTTAACACGTTTTGGCTTTGTGACATGCTGTGATGTGCTGCTGGAAGCAGCCATCAGAGGATGGATACACTGTGGTCATACAGAAAGGGAAATAGCCAGCAACAACACTTAGGTAGGCTGTGGAATTTACACGATGCTCAGTTGCACCACCAATAGCAGCCTGAACCACTGATACAAGGCAGGATGGATGGATGGATGGATGTTTGCCATGGCAAGGTCCCTACAATACAAATGTTACAGCAGAAATCAAGACTCATCAGACCAGGAAACTGTTCTAATCTTTACCACTTTTGGCAAGTCTATGTAGCAGTCTGGGCATTCTCCTCTGACCTCAGCAAGGCATCTTCGTCCATATAACTCAATGGATATTTACTCTTTTTTGGACCATTTAGAATTTAGAGAGTCAAAGTCAACCCCTCAAACTCATTGTAGTACTCCTCACATCAATCCAGAACATTTCTTGCTTTGCGGTAGAGTGCATTATCCTGCAGAAAGAGGCCACAGCCATCAGGGAATATCATTTTCATGAGAGGGTGTACATGGTCCAGAGTAATGCTTAAGTAGGTGGTTCACGTCAAAGTAACATCCACATGGATGGGAGCACCCAAGGTTTCCCAGCAGAACATTGCCCAAAGCATTACACTGCCTCCAGTGGCTTCTCTTTGTCCCATAGTGCAACCTGGTCCCAGGTGTTCCCCAAGTAAGTGACCAACACATACCCTGCCAGCCACGTGACGTAAAAGAAAACGTGATTCGTCAGACCAAGCCAACTTCTTCTGTTGCTCCGTTGTCCAGTTCTGATGATCACAGGCCCATTTTGGCAGACCACACTTCACTCCCCACATACATCAGTGAGCCTTAGACGCCCATGACCCGTCGCTGGTTTCTCATTGTTTCTTCACTTTTAATAGATACTGACCATTGCAAACTGGGAACACGGCTGCAGGAGATGCTCTAACCCAGTTTTCAAGGTATCACAACTGAACCCTTGTCAAACTCGCTCAAATCCTTATGTTTGCCTATTTTTTCTGCTTGTAACACATAAACTTTGAGGACAAAAAGTTTACTTGCTCCCACTGAATCCCACTCGCTAACAGGCGAGTGGTAAAGAGATAATCAGTGTTATTCACCTCACCTGTCAGTGGCCATAACGTTATGCCTGATTTGTGTAGTATAGATATATTACAACGAAAGAAATATCCTCTGACAAGCATATTAGAAGCTCTTGCACAAAACTTCTTTACAAAGTGTTAATCTGGGCTGATCTACAGAAGTAACTTGCTGGTTTTCAAGCAAAGTCAACAGTTAGTTGATTCATTATAGGTGACCTGAGATGATGGGCCTTCTAAGCCTAGGCAACTATGAAGAGGTTAATATTATAACAAAGTTTAGATCCAACTCGTAACCTAAAACTCACGCAAGAGTTTTATTATGAATTTATATTATATTATTATTATGCGCAATTTTATTACTTAAACTGCATGTTTAATAGTTTTAGCTATAGAAAACCCAATTTTGCTGAGTTTCTGTTTATCACTACATTTCCTACAAAGTACAGTAAACAAACAAACCAAAAAATATAATGACTACAAAATGCTTAATGCTGTTTCCTTCAAAAAAGTACCAGTTCCTTTATAACATATTTGTGTAGTGTTTTTCAGGGTACTCTTGCTTGTTCCAAGCATGAACTTTACTACAGCGTCTTACTTTTATCAGATTAAGATGAAGGCCTTTCTTGTGGGCATCAGTTCTTCTTGTTGCTCAGCAAGCGCCTCTCTGAATAACACCAGGAGCTTCCCTGATGACACCGTATGGAGGATAATCTAAATATTCAACGTGCCTGAAACCTGTGCACAGTACAGTAAATTATTTATTTAAGGTAACACTTGAATAGACCACCTTGATGGCACCAGTATGAGAACTTATTATCCAACTGCAAACCTTCCATATACATAACTTCATATGTATGAAGGTAATAATAATAAAAACAAGAAGAAAAAGAATCCTTTATTGCCTTTATGTGTTCACATATAACGAAATTTTGTTTGATATCTATATAAATGCATACATACATACACACAACCAACACTATAAAACATTTGAATGCACACTATTCACATGTGCAGGTGTGCAGAATAAAAATGTGCAGAAAGTTACAGATAGAATTTAGATGGATTTCATAGCTCTGGGGAAGAAGCTGCCTCTCAGTCTGGTGGTGCGTGTTTGTATGTTCCTGTACAGCTTTGGAGAAGGAAGCGGTATATGCAGTCCATTGCCAGGGGAGGTGGGGTCGGCAGCGATACGTCTAGTCTTCTTCTGGATCCATCCAGTGTGTAAGGAGTCCAGATGTGGGAGTGGACTTCCCACAATCCCCTGTGCTGTTTTCAGAAAGTTCTCCCAGCCAAGTTCTTTCTGTCTTGTGGTGTGCAGCTGCCGTCATACTAAGACAGAGGATGCTTTCCATTGTGGCTCGGAAGAAATTCACAACCAGCAAAACAGAGTCTGGTCGGTTTTAGCTTCCTGTGGAAAAATAGCTTTTGTTGGGCTTTTTTCACCAGGTGCAATGTGTTGAGCAACCAGGTCAGGTCAGATGTTATGTGGAGACCCAAGAACTTGATGCTGTCCAGATGCTCTACTGCCTCCCTGTGTATGAGGACAGGAGCGTTTCCTTTCTTCCTGGATGTCCTGCTATCCACAATGAGCTCCTTGGTCTTGTTGGTGTTCAGGATGCACCACTGTGTCAGGTGTTGGATCTCCTCTCTATAATGAGTCTCATCATTGTCTGATATGAGACCCACCATGGTGGTATCATCCACAAACTCCACAACTGTTAATGAAGTGAGTGGCAGAACAATCATGAGTAAAGAGAGTAAATAGGGTCGGGCTGAGCACACAGCCCTGTGGAGTGCCTGTGTTCAGGATCAGTGTGGAAGATGTCCAGCTCCCCACTCGCACCACCCAAGGCCTGTCGGAGAGGAAATCCCTGATCCGGTGGTAAAGTGATGTCGACAGGCCCAGGTTATTAAGCTTCAGAGCCAGCTTATCCGGGATCACTGTGTTGAAATCCAAGCTGAAGTCAACAAATAGCATCCTAAGATAAGAGTTTGGATGTTTGAGGTTGGTCAGGGCTGACTGCAGTGCTGTTGAGACAGCATCTTCTGTTGAACAGTTCCACCTGCATGCAAACTGATGGCTGTCCAGACCAACAGGGATGATGTTGTTGATGTGCTTCAGAACGTGCTTCATAATTACTGTTGTCAGGGCGATGGGGTGATAATCGTTGAGGCAAGAGAGAGCTGATCTTTTTGGTACAAGCTCAATGATAGAGGATGTTAGGGAGACGCACGATAATGTTTGCAGCTGTGCAGCAGGACTTGTTTATGTATAGCGCTAAATCTCCGCCTTTGCATTTAGCTAAAGCTGCAGTCCCATCTGCTCAAACAGAGAGTACCTGTCTCCTCCACCGGGATGTTGTTATCCCGCCAGGTCTCTGCAACAATCGCCACACAGCTGTCCATCCTGCATGAGATGATCCTTAGCCGAAACTTGTCTGTTTTCTTGGCGAATGACTGAGCATTAGCGAGGAAGAGACTGGGAAAAGCCGGTCTATGTGGGTTAGCATGTGGCTGAATGCGCAGGCTGCTCCTCTTACTCCATTTTTGTTTGTGATGTCTCCTCCGTCTCTTAGGCCCCAAATGGGGGATTGCCGGTACATTTTCCCAGTGTCCCACAATTCAGGCCTTCCATACTGTATTAATGCTGTCTACAACACCACATAAAATCCATGATTTTCTGTCATAACTTATTTGCATCACTAAGCAACATACTGGCATACGGTCTTCTAATTTGGCATGTCTTTAAAGGAAAAAAAAAAGTTTGTGGATGAATTTTTTTTTGTTTTTTTCTTCTTAGAGAGGCTCACCTCTACTCATAGAATTACAGTTGGTTACCAATACTTAATTTTACGTCGAGCCTGGCAACCAATCAATCTGTTTCAGAAGGGCAGACAAGAGTAAAACTAGGGTGTTATTTACAGATGGCAGAAAGAGGTGGTGTAGTAACGTATAATATGAAAAAAATATTTTAAACATAAAAGCCTGTTAACATAATTTAATAGACCCTTAAAACAAATACGTGTATGAGTTTAATTTGGTCACTTTGATGTTATATTTATATCATTTTCTGCTAGATTTGGATTCTTTGCAGTGACAAATAGCTATATATTTGCCTTAAATATATAATCTTAAAAATCTCATTAAGTTAGCCAATTCCCCTGAAAATGATGTGGCTTTCCTAAAGTTATTTATAGCATTTGAGTACAGTTGAACCACATCCTGCTTTTATGTACTACTGCAATATGCACAATAAGAGCTGTGCGCTAAATCTAATCTACAACATCAGGGCAATTAGCCACCTACTGCAGGAGATAACAAGACAGGGAAAGGGGGAGGGAGGGAGAAAAAAATCCCCCACCCAGCATGTGAAAACCTGTGTCAGATTTCACCACAGACAAGGTCACCCGCTCTTGGTCTTGCCTCAATGCCCTGGCTTGGTAACCAGATCCCATGCAGGATGGCGACAAACCTGTTTCTGTTATAGGAGAGGTGCCCACTTGGCTGATTATGTTTGCAAAAACTTTACACTTTTATTTTTTTCCGCCTTGTTTTTCTTTACACCCAACCTTCAATTTACCTGTACAGGGATCTGAGGAGTTGAGCATAACTTTGTACAGCTGTGAACACCCTGGGAACACTTTACACACACTTGTGGATACAAACACCAAAAAGAAGAGAAAGAAAGAAAAATCTTGTTTTAATTCTAGAGCCAAAGCATCATCATCGGTGTTATGCTACACAGCCAAGTTAACACTTGGTATGTTTGTAATTGTGCTGCCTATGAAACTGCACTGTAATCCCTTCCAGCTGCCTCCCTCACTCACCCATCCACCTTCCTCTTCCCCTCCTCTTCCCTTTCAGAGAAACTGTAGCTGAGTATGTTTTCCATGGGCCCTGGTGGATTCATCCTGTTGACAGCGCCAAGCCTTTTATGCATCGAAAACACAGTATTCCCTTTCAGGTGAAGAGACGATGGAAGGGAGAAGGGGAGCTGGGTTGTGGGAGGTAGTGGTGGTGGGGGGAAGCCAAGGACGGTCCCTACAACAGACCTCAAACTTCAAAATCTTGGTCCTCATCTCTTCACAAAAAGAGAGTGAGAGACAGACAGTGAGAAGGGAGGGGGGTGAGGGATCAAGACAAGAAGAAGGGGAGGCAGGAGAGGAGGAGGGAGGGTAGAAAAAAAAAACAACGGCACAAAGGAGTGCGTAATTAAGACAGGAAATGGGAGAAGAGAGGAGGGCTCTGGGGGCTTTCAGAAAGAGGCTGGCTGGGGTCGCTTTTCCAGAGAACGGAGGAGTGGGGCTGATACCCGAGCTGTCTGAATGGAAATCAGATAATCTGTTAACACAAGGCATGGCCCAGATCCTGCCTGCAGACTGACATGGATAGGCCAGTTCCTGTTCCAATCCGCTGCTGTGGCACAAAGTGTTGCCAAGGCAACCAGCTGTTCCAGCCAAACTTTGCTTTCTCTCCGAGCCGGCGGCAAAAACGACAGGTGGGGCTACAAGGCTAGTAGAAGCAGCTCTGAGGTGCTTGTGAAAACATAAAGCTGGTTCAGTGGTGAGAAGACACGGTGGTAGGAATTTAACACCGGTCACCATGCACAAGAAATTCTGCTGCAGTGACCCACCCCTCCAAAAAAAAAAAAGAGAGAAAAAAATAATTTGACGGACATGCGTTGGGCAGGTGAAGCATCGGGCAAAATAAAGATATTACATTTCTTGCCCGGCTGGTGGAATTTCACTTTGTACCACAGAAAAGAAGGAGAAAAAGAAAAAAGCACCAGAAATAAAATTCTAATTTGCCTTATTGTATTCTGATATTTTTCTACTTATTGTGTGGATGTGGTATTGACCATAATCTGACTGATCTGTGTAAATTCATTACAGGTTATGCATCATAAAAATGAATTGTTTCTGCTCCCAGTTTCATTTATTCATTTGAGACATAATGCCAACTCGATTTTTGGTGCCAAAGAATACTAAATCTCATATTACTCCACATAATGGGTAACACAGAGCAAAGTTTTTTATGGAATCGTCAGATGGGTGCTCAGTACGAGTAACTGCATTGAGCTGAGATTTGAAAATTATTACTAGGACAGAAAAAACCTCTGACCATTCAAACCTACTGAAAAAGCACGTTGACTTAATGCTGCTCTGATCAGTGCAGGCTGCTATCGCTGTCAACTAGCCAAATTGTCCCATCTGGTTAAAAGATTACATTTTGAGCATGTCTTTTGCTCCTAATTCAAACACATTCTACATTTACACAGTCCGAAACACTACAGACAACTCCTCAGCCAAATTCAACAGTCTCCCTTTTCCACACTTTCCTAAATAGAAAAGTTTACAACTTCATGCTCATTTACATTTTTGTGTGCTTTGTCACAGTATCCTTTGCTGCTGCTCTGAAAAAGGGCCAAAACCAACTGATCTACCAAACAGTGGTGTTGGTCCCAATGAGGTGTTAGGATCAGACTCTCCCAGCAGCACTATAAAAGTGTTATTTACAATGATTTGTACAACTTTATAGATTCCCCCGAAGGTGAATAGGAGGCCAAGGCTCTAAATCAAAGCCGGATAAAGATAGCTATTTCAACCTTTTTTCAATCTGAACCAAGCTCATATTTTAGTGTGGCGACTTAACAACAAGAAGGAACAAATCTCAGGCAATAAAGCCCTACCGCTAGACTTGCGTTGTTTCCCCAGACTTCTCTTTGATTATCAAATATCTGAGCAGAAGGAGATGAAGGGGGGAAAAAAACGAAGAAAATACACCTCCTACAGGACCTCCACCTCTGCCCCCACTTCAAGAGCAAGGCGGTGCGACATGCAGTGGCGTACCACAGCTCAAACTTCCCCTTCCTCTTGAGGGGAAGCCATTTTATTGTGTTCCACTG
Organism: Diplotaxodon limnothrissa; assembly: GCF_057381915.1. Taxonomy (NCBI): domain Eukaryota; kingdom Metazoa; phylum Chordata; class Actinopteri; order Cichliformes; family Cichlidae; genus Diplotaxodon; species Diplotaxodon limnothrissa. Next base: position 8,194,173 of record NC_140597.1, on the reverse strand, counting down.
AGATAATTGCCAATCCCTTAAATGAAAGGGTTTTCTCAGTCCTCTGGTAATTACTAGATACGCAGCAAGGGTCTGGTGAAGGAGGGGGGAGGTAGAAAAAAAGAGAGAGAAGAAAACATGACAGGCAGGTATTAAAATTCAATGGGTGGGGCAGGAAGGAAGTCGAGAGAGGGATGTGTTGAAACAGAGAGAATGAGGGAGGGCTAGAGGGAGGGAGGCTTGTTGTGCTGCTGTAGCCTCCGTTTTGGGGTTGAGGAAGGACATGTTTATGGTCTGAGGGTTGGGCCTATTTTTTTGATCCGGCAGTGCAATCCTGTGCCAAGTGCCAAAGACACATCTGCTTCTGGGCAATCTCTTGCCATAGTAAGGTGATTTATGTGGTGATCGCTGACCTCTTTTCCTAAATCACTGATCTTTTTTTTTTTTTTTCAGAGCTTCTCATCAAATTCAGAGCAGCTGAGTTGAGCTGAATAACTCTTTCAGACAGCACAAATTACACACTGCACTTCCTCTTCAGTGTGTTGAGGAATGTCTCTTAGCGATGATGGAGAGATTGAAAACCAAAGCAAAGCGTAACTGCACATGTAGTCGTACACCTCAAAGGTTTCTGGATATACTGGCAACGAACGGAGATGTGAATCACGCCAGCTAAACACACAGGGCATCTGAATAATTGTGGGGTGCAGTCATTGGAATTACACAGTTATTAATTATTGCTCTTATACCGTACGTTGGAAAATAGAGCCAAACTTTGGTTTCTCCTTAGTGCAGAGCAACAACAAAGACACAAATGTTGATTGTAGGGTAAACTTAAAATAGAAAACAGCTTTGTGATAAATTACTTCATTCATTGGCATGCTAGCATGTTTTTTTTTTGTAAAAGTCAGTTTTCCAACATCAAAAAAGGTCTTTATAAAATGTTATAAAGATGTAGTTTAATTGTCCATGCATATATTTGGCAAAACAAAAGTTCTAAAAATGCGAAAATCGCATTTGCAATTTAAGAATCACTTTGAGTAGAACAATGGTATAGACGACTTGCTGTCAAAAGCAGTCAGTTGCTCCGCAGCTCTACTCCAATGCATGTTCTACAAATTTAGGAACTTACAGCATTACATTAGCATGCATTATAGCCTAAGTTTATAGTCACATCTTGCAGACAGAGACAATCTGCTAAGTGCACATGAGCCATTGTGCAATTCCTAAAATCCTGTGGTGAAGTTGTCCTGTAGTGCAGACAGGTATGCCTACTTATCAAATGATCTATTTACATGCCAGCCGGTATCATTTACACACTTTTCCCCTATGGTCCTGACTCTAGAGAATGAACGTTCAGAAGCCCGGAGAGGCCCCAGGCTTGTCAAAGACTCTCCTGTTGAGGTTCTGCTGGCCTGGTGGAAAAAGGTGTGCTCTTAGCTTGTTATGCGACACGGAGGGGAGACAGGCCAAAGGAAGGTGAGGAGGTATAGGGTGGGGGGTCAAGGCGTACAACAATGACCCCTCTCAAGGCAGGAGGGCCCATCAGTTAAGTGTGTTTTTCTGCAATTTGAGAAAGTGGAATCTGGTCAAATTGGTGTCCTCTTGAGTTCCGACTGCTTAAGTTATGTGAGTGGGGGATGGGGGCTGACAGGATAGGGATAAGCCAAGGTCGCGTATGAGAAGGATGGTAGTGCCTTAATTGATAGTTTTAGCCCTTCCAAATGCAGAGAGAAAGCCACAGTAGAGCTAAAGAGTGTCATACAAGGTCTAACTGGCCATCTCTATGGCAATGACTGGGTGGGGAGTGGGGTGAGATCTTCCATTTATGGATGAGATTGGATGTTGGAAATGGATACTGGAGGGACAGGTTAGCACCGTGAGCTAAATAACACACTGATGACACAAGCTCACCAGGCTGAGGCAGCTTAAGCATCTTTCAGTGGAGCAAAGCGATTTGATAGGGGGGGTTTATGCAGAGGGTCAAGGGACATCAGGGCATCACAACCATAAATATACCCCTAAATGAAAACCAAGATGGTGGTGACTTATAGCCAATTAGTCTAAATTAGTTCTACAGAAGCTCTTTGCACCTGTGAAAAGATCTTTTTCCTAATATATATTTTCACTTACATTTCCTTTCTTTCTTATATCCTTTGAAAATAATTAATAGAAGACAGTTTGATAAGATACAGTGGAGGGCAATGTTATGGAGTTTCACTTGAGTTGACTTGATAAAGATTAAAAGCAACAGTAATCCAGAGGGATAACAAATATGGTTACATCGTTCCCTTGACTCACTGAGTAAAGACAGAATCTCCACCCAGTTACATGTTACATTTATGCAAAATAATTGCCACAGTTCAAATAAAAGTATCAGATCTAATACTGCCTGTTGAATGGTAGAATATGCTTTTCAAGCCTCATAAAATAATTAAAAAGGCTTCAAAGGGCACCATAAAAAGGTTGAGAGCTGTTATAATGAAAGGAAAATTAGATCAAGAGATAAATACAGCTTTTGTATCAGGCTTTAAATATCTTAATATTACATCACAAAAGTTGAGAATATTAGCTTGGGAGTTTATGGGGATTGACTTGCTTCTTTTTTATGATACTGTAAACAGAAAAATGTGTATGATATCCAGCCCTAGTACTGTGCTTGTACTGTCATAAGGACAAGGGCTTAAGTGTAGCCAGTCCTAATATACTCTAGGAGACAAAAATATTTACTTTGTGTACTACTAGCAACTCTTGAGAAATACCGCAGCATGATGTATAACTGTCTTTCTAGGTTTAAGTGGGTCGGTCACCTGATGATGAAAACAATCAATCACATAAAGTTGCCCCATCGACACGAGGCATTTAGATATCTCAAAGCAATAACTGCATTATGTACAGTCCTTTTTTTTTATTTAGCCAACTTAGCAACACCCTGTTTGCAGAGACATACATCCTTCCTTTTACAAGGGGATATAATTTTACAATCTCCTGACCTTGGGTACACGGAGTGAAACACAACACCGCCCACCGGTCTATTTCTGTATTTGTCTTACAGTAAGCTGCCTGTAATTGAATCATGCTCTCCAGGACTATGAAACATGAATGGTGCTGTAGACACATTAAGACTTAGCTACAGTGGTTAAGAATAAGGTATAATCTTATGCTACCATGTGACTTGACATGTTTGCTTTCTCTTCACTTTGTTTTCATACCTTCAAATAAAAGGGTTTATGTGCAAAATTAGGTTCTTTAGCACTGGAAAGCAACTGATCCATAATGAGATGATGCCTTGAGATATTCTTTTCACCCATTTCACAAATAGGCTCTTGGAAGTTGGCTTTTTATTCTCTTAATCCTAAAAGATACCTATATGGAAATCTCTAATAGCAAAACAAGCACACTGCATGGTTAACATCATCATGGTATATTTCTCATGACTCATATCTGTATGCCCTGTTTTTTGACAGATTATACCCAAGGGGTATTCATTGGAAGAAAAGAGACACACAAAATGTGAGGACACAAATATCAGTAGAGGTCAGCTGTGTTTCTAACTGATGTGAAAGAATGTGAATGTGAATAAAGGGAAGAAAAAAAACTTCCCAACCGATTCCTGTCAATCTGTTCGTAAGAAATCTGTAAATTAACCACACCTTTAGTTGTGTAACAACTCCGGATCTGGGTGATTCCCTTTGGCAAGAAAAAACAACCCTCAGTTTCTAAAGATAGATAAACTGGTCTATTCGCATCCTGTCAGCTGCTTAATCTCCACACAAATAAACCACAAACTGAAAGTCACTGGCCTTCCAGTAACGAATCTCTGTTCCTACTAATTTGTCATAAGTGTGAATTACTATTTCCAGGCATTATTCCTAACTTAGTTATCACTTTCATTTCAAATGTCTTATCACAAAGTGGGAATGATAATAGGTTAACGGCAAATAAATGTAAACTAACAGTCCGTGTGTTATGTTATTATTCGTCATGTGTTAATAGAATTTCTCAAGAATCTATGAAGGTTACTGGGGAACTGGGACATTCATCCAGTTTGTTCATTAGTGAACAATTCGTTGTGGAATCAAGGTGAATATCATAGTATAGTCAACAGACGTCAGAAACTTCCCCAGCAAGCTGGCCTCCGGGTACTATGTGGGTGGCTGTAGCTCAGGTGGCAGAGCAGGTCAGCCACTAATCAGAAGGTCGGTGGTTCGATCCCAGGCTGCATCCTGGCTGCATGTCAAATATCCTTGGGCAAGATACTAACCCCGTGTTTGCCTACTGGTGGTGGTCAGAGGGCCCGGTGGCGCCTGTGTCCGGCAGCCTCGCCTCTGTCAGTGCGCCCCAGGGCAGCTGTGGCTACAATGTAGCTTGCTATCGCCAGTGTGTGAATGTGTGTGTGAATGGGTGGATGACTGAATGTAGTGTAAAGCGCTTTGGGGTCCTATGGACTAGAAAAGCGCTATACAAATGCAGGCCATTACCATTACTATTTTGGAGACCTTTAAAAAACCCCACACTGGAAAATTCACTTCCCTGTTACTGCAACTATCGTGCATGAGTGCTACAAGACTGCACAAAGGCTGGTGAGAACAGAGGGACAGTGCATCAATTACTATAAAATTAGAAGTTATTTGGTGCCTGCCATCTGTTTGCAATTTTAAGTAAAATCTATTCTAGGGGGCAAAAGTCCTCTGAGATAAGCATCTTTGGGGAAAAACTCTCTCAGATGAGGGTCCCCAGTCTAATTTGTATCCATTAGCTATATTTATGTCTTCTGCAGTGTAGTTAAGTGTTTGTGTAAAACCTGTTGGTAATAGCATTTACAGTAATGCATATATCTTGAACCGAGTTAACTTGGGGGGTCTTGAGGATTTGAAGGACTGAAAAACAGTTCTATCGCATATTCGTTGTGCATTCAGGTTTAGCAGGCTGTTGCAGTCCGGGTTGTGATTAGGGCTTTGATAAGTCATTGTTGATGGACTGTGGAAAAGCGTTTTATCACTGGAGCATAATAGCGTGCATAAAAGGCATGAACCTGTGCTGAATAAATAAGAGGCAGCACACACCCACAGAAAGACAAATGTGTGTACCCGCAAGCACATGCACGCACATATACACCTCATCTTTGCAGCGCCTTTCCTGCAGATTATCTCTGTGAAAGAATGGCGGGATCTATGGGTCTTTCCCTACTCCCTGCCTACCCCCCCCCCCCCCAACACACACACATACACACACACACACTACTGCTAACTCAGTTTTTCTCTCTTCTTCCCTCCTTTCCAGTCTCATGTTTTCTTTTGCCATATTCCTTCTTGTGCATCTCTCCGTTTCACTCTCCATGCCTGAGTGCAAGGTGAGAATCACAAAAGGAACACCTGGCAAACACGGATGTGGTCCTCCTCATCTCATTGTCACACCACTCACTCCAACCCCCCCCCCCCCCCCCCCCGTTGACTCCCTTTTCAAAGAGGCACTCGCAAGAATGGCAAACAAGGCTTTCAGCAGCAGGAGGAAGGAGGAAGAGGAGGAGGAGGTATACCCCACTACCTTCACCACCACTCACTCCCTTCATCCCTCTCCTCCCTCCCCAGCTCGCCTTTCACACGCCAGGAAGTGCTATTCAGACCAGGAGCTGCATGTACATGTTCCTCTCAACCAGTAACACCTCACTTCTTTCTCTTTCTCTGTGAGTGCACACACGTGTGTGTGTGTGTGTGTGTGTGTGTGTGTGTGTGTGTGTGTGTGTGTGTGTGTGTGTGTACAAGTATGTTTCTATGCCTTAGAACAAGAGAAGAATGAGAGAAATAGATAAGACAAAGGAAAAAAGGAGAAATGTAGAAGCAACTACCAGTCAATCAAATTTTTGTACAGATTTAAGTGTCTTGTTGTGAGAGTTCAGATTATGTTTCAAAACCTATATGATCCATGTAAAAACTTCCAAATGTTCAACTTACAAAGAATATACATCTTGTCCTCATCTTGATCAACACAAGCAGAGGCAAGAAAACTTTCCATTGAGATAAATTCAATTTAAAAGCAACACAAAGGACTGAATTATGAGGCTTTCACGTCTATCTTTGCTGCAGCCTGACACTTTAATGGCTCAACAAACACTACTATCAGTCTGGGAGAGTGCCTTTATATATATCTTAATACGATGGCCATGCACACTTTTTACATTTTTAAAACACTGCTTTGTATTTAACTTTAGTTTGACACTTAAGGATTAACCACATGCTCTTCAGGGTCATGCAAATATTATATTAAACTCATGCTAAACACCAGCTCTTGCTTATATTTTGGGTTGGACCTGATGTTTTAGTTTTTTCAATCACAGAAAACCTTATTGGTTTCGGTGTTTGAGTGATATGTTGTTATGGTTTTCAGCCAACGTGGTGATAAAACATGAGAGGCCCTTTGGCCTGCATACAAAGCCCTCATTGTAAAAAAACGAACATGCTGAAGCTAATATGAGTTTTTACATAACAGTGATAATGACGAGCAATGTAACATGACATTTGCCCATCTGCTAAAGGTTTCACATAAAAGATATTTTGTCTAACATAAAAACAAAAAAACCCCACATGCACACATGTTAAAACAGTGCACGAACCAATTTGTATTTATCATATCTCAAATACATCACCTTATGACCCATGCAGGACAAAGAAAACTAATAGCTGAAATTTTAAAATCCACGGGATAATTTCGCTTTTGATCAACTGAATATTTCTGCAGTATAAACTTGCCATCAGTGGGAAATCAGAGCCTGGGCTACAAAAGATGTCAAAGTTGTCTTTACATTCATTTGCCTCTGTAGACAACAAGCTATTGACCAGATGTGGTCACCGTTTTAAAAATGGCAACACATGGCTTACAACAGAGTGTAAACACACAGCTATCGTCAGAATACACTTGGCGAACCTTAAAAGATAATTCACACAGGAACTCATGAGGATGTGGCAGGAAAATTTGTTATCATAGAAAGTTTTCAAAACCAGGATATTAGATCACAGTGTTGTACAGCTCACTAGGCTCAATCAATTGGTTTTACATATGAAAACAAGTCAAATTAGTTACACCAAATTTCACTGGTTTGACAAATCTTGCCTACTTTCTCACCTTTTTACACCGGGTCAGTTACTTTTCAAAGTGGTGCTTGACCATTTTGTAAAATTGGAAAATAAATGTCTAGATATCAGGGTGTGATGATTTCAGCAATCCAGCACCGCCTGTTTGAAGAATAATAGGCGCTTAAGGCCTTGGATTTTTGGCCTCCTGTTTGGACAAAACACGTTTTTGCTTCCGTGAAGGATGATGGATACTATGAACACATTGCAACAATTTCTGTTGTAATGTGTTAAATCTTGTAATGACATGCCAGTGAAATCTGGCACACAAAGGTTTTTACCTTTAGTGCATGTGTTCTTTAAACTATACATTTTTTGTGGGGTGTGAAAGGCCCCATTATTAAAATTAGCCATTCAGTCCTGCATGACAAGTTCTCCCTGCTGAATGTGCCTGCTCTCACCTGCACCTGGATCACTGACTTCCTGTCTGACAGGAGTCAGCATGTGAGACTGGGCACGTATGTCTCACACTTTCAGTCCATCAGCACAAGTTCTCCTCAAGGCTATGTACTCTCTCTCGCTTTTCTCCATGTATACTAACGGCTGCACCTTAAGTCACCAAACGTGGCACAATTAACACTGCACAATGGATTCATCATTCAAGGATTTTTTTCCCCCCCAATTTTTGTACCAGTGTTTGCACCATGACACAAAGACAAATTCTTTGTTTGTGTAAAAACTGTGCAATAAATGCAATTCTGAGTAGGCTACTAACATTTTCAATAAAGACTGAAAAGATTCGGCATGAGCCCCCGCATCCTCAGGACCTTCTATCACTGTGCCATTGAGAGCATCCTCACTGGATGCATCACCACCTGGTATGGCAACAGCACCGCCTACAACTGCAAAGCTCTCCAGCGAGTAGTGCGGTGCTCTGAACGGATAATTGGAGGTGAGCTTCCCTCCCTCCAAGACATCTACAGGAAGCGCTGCCTGAGGAAAGCGGGGAGGATCATCAAGGACTCCAGTCACCCCAGCCATAAACTGTTCAGACTGCTTCCATCAGGAAGGAGGTTCTGCAGCATCCGGTCCCGTACCAGCAGACTGAGAGACAGCTTTTTCCATCAGGCCATCAGACTGCTGAACACGTCATAGACACCTCAGCTTCACTACTGGAACTTCAACATTATGCACTCCACACTGTATATAAATGCCACTTGTTTTGCACATATTCAACTCTGTATATTTTATATATTTTATTATTATTATTATTATTTTTTTTTTTTTATTTTTTTTTTTTTTTTTTACTATTTAATTTGTAAAAATGTGTATACACACACACACACACACACACACACACACACACACACACACACACACACACACACACACACGTAGGAAAATATTTAGTATACACATCCAGAAATGCATACACTATTATATATTGTACATATATTTATTAGTTTCAGGTTGGCCATTCTTGTATTTTGCTCGTTTGTGTTGTTGTGTTTGCACATCTCTGTTGCTTGTGGGGCTCGCACACAAGAATTTCACTCGCATGTGCTGTGCCAGTGTGCCTGCACATGTGATGTGACAATAAAAGTGATTTGATTTGATTTGATTTGATTTAAAGTCACAAGAAACCACAAAAAATATGACTCCTTTCATGGTAACGTCACAGAGCTCCCAAAAGAATGACACAAAACTGTCAGGAAGGCGAGCCCTCAGCCTTTTCTCCTGTCCTACCATCTTTTATAAAATCATGATAAAAGGAAAGAAGAGGGAGAAAATAAAGCTGGGAAGAGAAAAAAGCCTTTGTTCATGTTGTTTGTAAAGGAAAGAATTAGAGGTTAAACATCAGTAGGCAAGTGAGCCGTTCTTAATGAGCTCCTTTCACGTTTTAGTGCAGGTACCAGTATGTTATAGCTTTTAGTTTTAAAAAAATGGAAAAGAAAAAGTTGTTTTCACACATTTCCCGCTCCCTGTTCTTAACAGTCAGGGGGAAATGTGTGGGAAGTCTTTGTTAGGGTCAGGATGTTGTTATGAATCAATCACCCACCTTACCCCCTTCTCCAACTACAGATATTAGAGCTATCACAGTGAACCATCAGCAGCAGACAGCCTGCATATATTTGGGTAGAGGGGCATGCAGGTGAGGGAGTGTGGTCTGTGTATTATATTGGATGGTGGGGGTATGCAAGCCTTTTCATAACTGAACAAGTCAAAGCAATCGGCTAATTAAATCTACTACAAACTAGAAGAACTACGTAAAGAAATAGTCATGTGAAAAAGAACTTTTTCACAGGGCTCTGTGGGTTCCTGTGAAAAACTTGCCTATTTATTGCTTTTATTGGAATTAAAAGGGTATGTAATAGCCAGGCGCTGCTAATCAAATACAGCAGATTAACCGATAATCAGCAAATACAACCATCGCTATTAAAATTATAACTTTTGGCACTTTCTGCTCAGGCTCTACTTTTAGAGTCCTCTTATCTCCCCAGCCACTTTTAATAAACTGAATTTAGAGAAAATCTGTTCAAATGTAGCAACTATATATCGAAAGTACTTGGCCACCCCTGTAACCTTCTTCAGTGACATGCAAATCAAGAAATCTTCATCATAACTTTTCTTTTGTGAGGCTAGCTTCACATCACCAGAAATTATTAGAAAATACTTGAGAGCTATGTGTTTCACTTACACGAGTGCAAGCTTGCTTCAGGAAGATTGTGACAGCTTTACTACACTGTCAAGTATTTATAACCTACAACCTTTTTAAAGCCCCTAACCCAGGGCCCAGTCTGCCTCTCTCTGTCTGAGGCCCTCACCAGAGCAGGCCCCTACTGTACTGTAACTCTACAGTAATTCGGGCTCTGTAAATCTCTCAGTGACTACAATCTTTGTGTGTATAAGGCTCCAACTGCTGCTATGACAACAGATGACCCATCACAGTCTTAAGAGCGGCTGTTTGCCTGTCAAATTTAATCCTGGCTCAAAGTTCGACTAGAGGTGGTTTTTTACTGTCACAGAAAAAGAACAGAAAAAAAAAAAGAACGGTCATTTCAGGGATGGAAAGTGGTGCATACCATAAATAGCTTGACTTTCACAGCTAGAAATCCCATTTTCAGTGGGAGGCATGTCTTTTTTTCTTTTTTGGTCTGTGTGCGGAAATGACTATTTATGTACCAAACACTGTGATGTGTAATTTGGGAGATCTTGTTTCAAGCCTTGTGTCTTGCAATTTAGATAATATACTACTTACGGTCTTATATCCTGTGGGTTGTTTGGTTTTATTGACACCCCCAAACACACCATTTTTCTTTTTAAACCCTCCTTAGTTCATTCTCTGAAAACCACAAGTCTCTGGTATCTCCATCTAACAAATCTCTGGTGTTCATGACAGGATAGTGAAGATTTATATGCAGTATCTTCACTTTTGTTCAATTTTAGCATCTCCGTTTACACTGACCATGCACAAGAAACTGTTTCTTCAGCAGCATATCTTCTGTATGATTACTTAATTCAATGTGCTGCTATGTGCTGTTTAAGACATTTTCTCCTTTATCTGTGCAGCAGATTTCAAGTTAAGTTTTTTCAGCCACCTACATCCACACAAAGGTCTCAGAGCAAAATAACGTATTACTTTTTTTTATGTTGTTTTACGACAGAAACTCTTCAGTCAAAGGTGTGCACTGTGTAAAAAGTAGCATGCAAACAGTTTTTCCAGTTATCTTCTCCAGCTATCATCTCTATGCTTCTCAGCGGGACTGCTAACAATAATTTATGCACACTGACAGCCATATGGTATACTGCTCTAAACCTCCCCAACACAGAGCCACCAACCAAGGGAGAATAAGAAAAAAGGAAAGACAGGGCCTCCTTCCTGCTATCTCAATGAGAATTCAAACATTTCAGACACGCTGGCAATCGCTCCCATATCAGTATTAAATCCCTGATTGAAATGTTTCCCTTGAAAACTGAAAGTGGTCTCTGCATCTATAATTTGACCATACATCTATAATTTGTCCATATCGAGTAACATTTGTTTATCCAGCCATGGACCAACTGTGTTTGGGCACATACGGACAGTAATTGCACTGTTGGTTATGTGACTGATTCGGGGATATGAAGCAGCATGTGCTGCCACAGATGGAGGTGGAATGAAGGGTACATATTTGCCACTTGAAATAACTATAATATAGCAAGTGGGGGGTTATGTGGTGAAAAGAAAAACTGTACTATATGATTCTGGATGGCTTGTGTAGATCTGACCACATTTCAAAGTGAGACTATTACATATACAGAGCTTTAGCCTCAACTTAAATCTCCTAAAACCCATAAGAGTAACCTGCCAAGGATCTATCTGATTTTGTTATCCTGACAGACTTTTTGCAGCACACAGCTTTGTGTGTGCTGCAAGAAATCTCCTTATTAAGTCACTTCTTTTCTATACTGAAGAGATGTTAGAAGAGATGATAGCAATATCTCAATGCACTTAGGCATGTAGACATGGTCAACATGATTTGCTAAGATCTCAAGTAGCCAGTTCTCTTGTTGAAAATACATTATTAATGTAAAAGTTCAGAAGAACTGGCCAGACTGCTTTGAGCTGATATGAAGGCCACTCAAAAAACTGTTTGTTACAACCAAGGTACGCAAAGAGCATCTCTGAATGCACAGCACACCGATCCTTGACGCATATGGGCTACATATGAAGACCACACCAGGTGCCACTCATGCCAACTAAGAACAGGAACCCGGGGCTACAATTCACAGGCTCACCGAATGTGGACAGTACACGTACCCCTGGTCTGATAATTCTCAATTTCTGCTTCAGAATTTGAAGTAAACATCACAATAGTATAAATCAATCTCTCCTTGAAATAATAGTTTAGGCTCTTGGTGTTAGTGTAATAGGATGGGGGATATTTTTTTGGCACACTCTGTTCCACTTAGAACCAACTAAGCACAGAGATTTCTTAGCAAAACAGGTTCTCAAAGTAGTTTCCTCATTCCATTGAGGGCTTAATTATTGGTAAACCCAGACTAGTTCAAATTGTTTCTTGTAAATACCACTGGTGTTACTTTGTGCTATCAAATAAACAGACCATCAAGACATCATGGATCAAACAGAAATTCCAATACGCTATGATGTATCAGACCATGGAAATAAAGGTTGTCGGATAGCTAGGTATCTGAAAGACCAGTCTTGATTTACAAAAAAAATAATAGGAAAGAATTGTTGGCAGCTTACTTGCTTTACTGAAAGCAACAGTGGAGAACACACAATGGGTGGCCTGTCTTTGGGTGCTAGCAAGCGAAGCCTTCAAACCAGACAGACGACACAACACCTCCAGCATGCGTGCAAAGATTTCAGCTGCTAAAAACTATAGTGACAGAAGGTTTGATAACCCCTGGTGAAGAATCCTAAAGACAGAAAACATTGATGACTTAGTTTCAATCAAGGCTGTATTTACTTGTGTGTCATGTACTACCATTTAATGAGTCCTGCACACTTAGGTTAGTTACAGTGTCACAGTGTTTAAGCTCATTTAATCAAATCTTGCACTCTTACTCTACATGAGAGTTTTTCATATTGGGGCGACCTGTGCTACCAGTTGAGTTTTCACATTCAGATTCAAGCAGATTCAATGACTGCAAGCTTGGGGTCACAGGAGTGCCATATGTCAAACTAAGTGCTTCCTGAGGTTAGCCAGGTGCATACACAAAGTCAGTGTCAACTTTAAATCATGTTACTAAATGCCATAATGCATTCCATTTGAATGTAAGAAGAGAAAGAGTGACTATAAACTCAAAGAAATTAGCACCACATAGATTATTCAAGTCATTTACTTAATTCTCTTAACCAGTCGAGTAACATAGCCCGAAAACATGCAATTCAATTGAATCCCTTGTTTGTTATTTTTCCATCTTGTTGATGACATTATACTTAAGTGGCAAACACCAAAAGCAGCTTGAAACACAAATATATTTCACAACTATTTGGTGAAAGCAAGCATTACAGGAAAAACCTATCAGGAATTTAATATTGGTATATGCGGTTTGGTTTGATCTTTACATGCCTAATTGGAAGTGTTATTTACAAATCAAGATTCCCTGTCCCGAGGCTACAGTGGAGGCAGTTTGCACAAGTCAATCAGCAGATTGCTTAAACAGCATACTGCGCCACTTGAGGCAAATATACCAAGAACAGCTTGCTCAAAATGGAATACATAATTTATAACACATGTGTTATAAATTTTATGTTTTCCATGTAAATTTTAACAGATACTATCCAACTTATCTACTCTGCTTTATCTTAAACATTGTCTAAATCCACATTATTACAGCTTACCATATATGGTCCTACAGTATTCATGGAACTGCATATAAAAGATTAACATAAACAGAGCACTCTGGCCATCGCCAGTCTGGTTTCTTGAAACTGCTAAACATGCTAAATGCCACTATGAAACATGAGTTTGCACACATATGGTAATCACAAAGACTCCCCCAGAGCATATTTTGCTTTATGTTCTACTTAACTATCAATGTGACTATAATTTACCAAATAAACAGCATGCCGCATTAAATATGACTTTAAACTAGTGACTGAGTTCATAAATATATTAGAGAACTATTACCAATCTTCATGAATTTAGTTAGCAGTAGGAGAACTTTTCTATGTAATTCTATATAGTCACTCTTCCATTAAATAGTATTGCCCAGTTTATTTGTAGAAAGAAATAGAAGTGAGTTTCACAGCCAAAGTGCAAAGTGCATCATAATTTTTTATCTTGCCAGGGAATTTTAATAATTCACATCTTCCTCTCGCACCCCCTCCCCTCTAATCTCATCTATCCAATTCCCATCCTCTTTGATGGTAGTACACTGGCATAGACACAGGGGGTGGGAGTTGCTGTGCAGTTGGAGGGCCTGGTCTTGGAGCCCATAGAGACCTAATTGGTGCCCCCACCCACCGTCACCACCAATACTACTAACCCCCAGAAAACCCCATCCCCTCCTCCCCATCTCTTCTATGGTGTTTATCCACTAATTGGGCCACTTCCTGAGACAGAGGCCAAACAGGGAAGAGAGGAATGCATGGCAAAAGGCCACTCAGACAAGCTAGCGTCAGGGTTGGGGGGGTGGGGGTGGGATGGAGTGAAGAGGGGAGAGTACGGAGATATATAGGCGCAAAAGACAGCCTAAAACGGACTCTCTCTCTCTTTTCTTTTACTTGGAGGAGGGTGGAAGCACACACCCCTGTTTATGACATAACATTTCATACTCCACATGAGCACTTCCTGGCACAACAGCTCAGTAGCTAACAGTTAATAGTGAGTGCTGGCTGCATGCAAGCCTTTGTATTGCGACTTCCACCCTGCACTCTCACTACTGAACAGTGGGACTGATGGGGGGGAGAAGCACATAAGTCACTAGACTGACAAATGGGATGGTTCATGCTTGTTTTTATCCAGGTTGACCATCTATGTGCTTGGTTCTGTTTGATGTACGAGCCCTTTGAAGTTGGCCTGCAGAGTCTATTGGTGTTTTCCTGGGGTTAGAAGTTGAGCCCCTGCAGCATTTAGGTCTTTTCAGCCCAGTTAAGGGATGCCAGATGAGTATCCCCCCCCCCCCCCAGTCCCATGACACCGTTTTCTGTATGCTATATGTGAAGGGTTACCCGGGCCACCAGGGTGTTCTCCATTTATCAGAAAACGTGGAAGAAAACCAGAAAGGCTGCATTTCCTCAAAAAGTGGAGAAGGCCGTCTGCTTCAAACGCAGGTGGCCTGAAAACAGGTTTTAATTCTTTACAAAGTCTCCCTCCGATACGTTACCATCAGCTCTTCTGGAGTTACCAAGTTATACTAATTATACCAAAATAAGCAACGACCTAGTCTTTATGAAAATCACTAATGTAGTTTGAACCTCGTTTCAAATATTCTGTAATTCAACAACAGGCTGAGCATGAATATGCATCTCCGTGTCTGAAGATTGGGACAGTCAAAGGTATCTTTCTGACTCGTGCTGTCACAGCATGCTGTTTTATGTCACAAAACCATGAAACCACCAAGCCACAGTAAAATGTTACATTTGTTCTTTGCATAAAAAAAGTACAATGTCGTCATCTAATGCCATCGATACTTGCAATCAGATAGTTCTGAGAAGAGTGATCAGAGTGAATTTAAAGACCTGGTGATAGCACATAGGCAAAAAAAGGTCATATGGTGGCCATTTAAACAGGGAAGACTGAAATGCAGCTGGACTGGTGAGAATGACTCTGAATAAACACTCCAGACTCATCAAGAGGAGGGGAGGAGGTGGAGGTAGGGAGGGAGGCAGGGGGCCAGACACAAACCTCTTCCTGTTGTCCTAAATAGCTACAATCAAGGGAGTGTTATCTCCCCCCAAACTTCCTGCCCTATCAGCTCATGGGGACTCTGAGAACAGGGAGAGCCAGCTGGTCATAGAGCAAACATGGTGTTACATCACTGGAGGCCACTGACAAGAGACTGAATAGTGATGAAAGATGCATATTTCGGTTGCAGGCTTATCAGACATTTCTAATGACATTTTCCTAAGGCCAGAGGATCTTTAAATTCCAAGAGGATTTCAACAAATACCGTACAGTTCTCGGAGTAGAAGGAAAAAGCAGCATTAACTACATAAAAACATTCATTTGAGCATGGATTTCTATTAAATTAAACACGTTTACCAGTGAAAATTAGAGACATAAAGTAGAGTTGCTTGTGTCACTACAACATAGACCAATTTGTTTAAAAAGTACATTCATATTCTGTACAGGGATATCAAACATTTTAAAAAAGTCAGAGTGGGAGGTAGAAAAAGAGAAGCCATTATGAGCACAACTGCAGGAGGTGTGTGACATTTGGCTGCTATCCTTAGTCTATTGGCAGATGTGATCCAGTCTGCAGGTGGCGTGCAACAGCCCCGGTATTGGCCAATGGCACTCCAAAACAGGATGTCTGAAACTCCCCAGGCTTGGGACTTCCTCTCCCGGAGCGCCACGGCCTAGAGTTCAGCCAGCTCCCAGCTCAGAGGAACGCATTACAGATCTGGCACGTGAAACAGTCTGCTGCTCACAACTCAACTCAACCCCACCCCCCTCCCTTTCTCTGGCCCAATCCCCTCTCTAACAATTTTAAACTACAGAAATAGTCCCCCTGGTGCTTTTCCAGAGGAAAGAGCTCTTTTTCTATTTGCTCAGTTTGCGTCAGTGAGGGCATCAAGAGTGCACCCTTTACCCTGTTAATGAAACTAGGCCTCGGCAGCCAACGTACCAAATTAAACTCAGTGGGCCTTTCCAAAACAGCAGAAAAAACAGAGACCTTGACGTGAACCTTGATAGCCCTGACATAGACCACAAAAGACTATATTGTTCACTTGTGGATATACACATCATTTATGACTATAAAGAACACGCAGGACTCCCAAAAGAAACTTTTTAATGATCCATATTTGTGTGCATCACAAAGTGTTCTGGATCACAAACACTGGATTTTATTTATATTACCATGCGGCCACAACTTCCTGTTTGTTAAAAGATAATATGTTGCTTGCAATATCGCTGGGCTTGTAAACTGTCAATTTCTGGCAAAGGTTTGAAAGACATAAATACCACCCCCCCGTACTAGTACTTCTCTGCTGCAACTGCGCATTACTGGATAACACTAAAGGGGGAACGTTAGCTTAAAAGAGCAACTACTACTGGGGAAAAAAGGCCAATCTGAGAAGTTAGCAACATCCTCTGTCCCTTTACATAAAGGCATGATTTCTTCAGTATCTCCCTATGTGCCACCTACCCATTTGGATCCCAGTGACTTCATTAAGATGGCACGTTGATTGCCAATGTGGTTTCAATCTCACCAAAACAGTACATAAACCCCGCAGGAAATGCAGCTGGGTGACAGACTGTCCTAAAATAAAGAGAGTTAGAGAAACAAGGAGTCCGGGTGTGTATGTGGGGCTGAGGAAAATAAAACAGATGTGAGGCGACGCAAAAGAGGTGGGGGCATGATTAACGATGCCGACACTTTGAAGACAGGAATACACCTGGCGACCATCTTGTCTCCGTGGGCCCTGGACAGACGGGAATGCTTTAGTGTGTAGGAATTAGGTCCTACTCATCTCCCAGCTTTAGCACGGAACCACCGGCCAGATGGGGACTAAGCCAGGGGGATTGCAAAGGACTCAACGAATGAGACCCAACTGCTGGCTCAACCAACTGCTCTGCTGATTTGGCAGCTTACTTACAGAATGATGGATAGTATGCTAGTCTGTCAGCTAGTTCACTTCCCTTATTGACTATGATTGTGTTAAATCCAACCATACGACTGCACTAGGGAAGACTAATGAAGTGTCTTGTGTATTTTCCAGAAAGGATACTGTACACTTCCTGGCTTTGCAGATCCACAAACACCCATTGTTTTATAGTACCTTGCAAACAATAAATATCAGGCACCTGAAGGCGCTCCTGTCTGCATAATCCTAAATATACAAGCGTAAAAGCCTCGACAGGAGGATCACACACACACACACACACACACATTCTTCCCAAAGCCATTTTCTATACCTAAGCACCTTGTCCAACTTTTGCACGCACCATCAAGCTGGCTCTGATGGATGACTCAGAGTTCAAAATCTTACCCACAGACTGGAGTAGTCAGGGACTGAACCATCAACCTTCCAATTGGTAAACGACCTACTCTAACTTGTGAAACTATAGCTCATGAGGTAAAGGCTTGTAAGGTGTGACAGGGAAAGTGTCAACACAAAGCTACATTTGAAGCTAAAAATGGCCTGCGGCACTATTAAACCTAATGAGTGGGTGGACGTGAAGAAGATGGGACTGTTATTGTGGCACGAACATCGTGTCTCCTCCTTAGGTTGTCTTTGTAAATAATTAGTCTGGTAGTCAAGCAACTCCACAGCAGACCCTGAGGGCTAAACAGCTAGCAGTGTTGTCATTACTATGTTCTCTTTGAAGACACCAAAGATGGAGTCTGACCATTCGCTATGCTTTTCATGCCATATCTGAAGACGCCCAGGATTGCTTCTGGTGACAAAGCACTAATAATGAATACTTTGGTGTGCTTGATGAATGCCTGGGGAGCCGAACTTTGACATGAGGCAGTTTTCGACAGGATATATGCTTCCATTCTTTGACCTGATTGAAACACAGAGATCTTATTTCACTTGGAACATATCTTGTATGTGCAATACTAGAAACACAAATACAAAGCAGACAAACTCTAAAAAAGAAACAAAGAAAGAAAGAAAGAGAGAAAAAAAGAAAGAGTGCATAAAAACAATGGCTCAAAAAACTAAAAAAGCACATACATACATATAAAGAGTAAACGAGAACTAGAAAAGTCAACAGAAAAAGATTTTTTTTTATAATATTCCAGTTTTCAGTTTTTTAAATGACACCTCAGCATTAAAAGCAATTTGCTACATGAATGAATAAAGCCTTTATCACATTAAATAATGTACTGCATTCTATAGAGTTTCTGTGCACTTTCCCTAGGCAAAAAAACCCCAAAAACTTCTCTTTGCATGAATTTGAACAAGTTTATACAGGTATCCTGACAAATTTAGTTAAATTGATGTTCAACATCCTGAAAATGAATTAAGCTACATTAAAATGTCCACACTGACACTTACAAAAACATTCAGTAATGGCAGCTGGCTGAAGAAAGAACATAGGAGAGAACAAGTAGTCCATGTACATGTGTCATGACCCGGTCTCTATAAATATACAGACGGTGGGCCAATACCCACAAAACATGCCACAAGAAAGAATGGTCCTTTGCAGCGGGTGCAGTGGAGAAGGCAGCAGCGAGAGCTGTGCTCCAAGCAGGTTCCAAATCAGCACTTGGGGAGAGCAAAACACATGTTAGCTATGTTATGGTTAGAATTAGCATCCCTGGTTTTCAGCGGATGTGGGTTTGATCCCTTTGGCCTCCAGGCTCAATCAAGTCAATCTAAAATTAGTGGGCTGCCTCTTTTTTCCGGAAGACAGATAATTCCCCGTTGATTGTGGAGAAGGAAAAACATTGAGAAAAGCAAACATGGTAAGAAATGTGGAGAGTGGGCGACTTCACAGCATGAACGCAGCACAGTTACGGTGTCTCTAAAATAGTGACAGGTGCAGTGACCAGCTGTTGCCAATAAACATATTCATACTAAAACAGGAACGGGAAAGCTTTGTGTAAACGTTTAAAGCACCAAGTATTTATCGGTGTGGGCATAATGTCTGTAATATCAGGGAAATGAATGCTAAAACTAGTTTATACGACTCAGTCACTTTGTAAATGGTAAAAATGGAGGGGTGCTGCAAGGGCAATTCCAAATGGTGCTGTAGGGTGGAAACTGCCAAGAATTTATCTGGAACTGGGCAACTCATCAATGGGCTACTGTGACTATGACCAAGGAAAAAGGACACAGTCAACTGTGTTTATATCCTTCAGCAGTGCCCCTACTCTGAACAATGTGGCAAAGCCCATACTGGCGTGAAAGGCAAATAAGGCCTTCTGGCCACTAATTACAGAGGGGCGCTGGGACCGTTAGCTCCAACTGTTTCAACATGCAAATCACATCCAACTTGGGGGCAGTTGGCTTCTTAGAACACAACTGTAAAACAAGGCCTGTTTACTTGCTTCTGATTTGCTTGAGCCCTTGCTTTTTGTGGAAATGGTACAGGGGTCAGTACTCAACAAACGTCATAAACGTAAAAAGTGAGACGTAAATGTAAGCTCTTATTTTGTAATCTGCAGGTTAAAGGTTTTGGCCAAATTAAAAGAAAAAAAAAAGCTGCCTTCTGCGTATCTGCCTGGCTGTATTTCAACATATTTGAAAGTGAAAAACACTAAATGATACAGCCCCAAAGTAAGCATTAGTTATCACTGGACTATGAAGAGCTACACTCGCATCTCATTAGTATGCATAAAATAATACATGGGAAAAGAAAAAAGGAAAAACAGCAGCCTTGGCTGCTGATGTCATTGGATTCTCAAGTGTTTTTCTGTCTCTCAAAAAGAGGAAAACTGACACAAGAAATATGTTGTGCTGTGCTATCCTGTTTTGTACATTTCCTGAAATCCAAGGTGTAGGGTACAGGAAAAATCCAGTTCGAGAGAGAAGGTCAGCCTTCAGCATTTGAGGTCTGGAAAAACCATTAGTTGGAATGGAAGGAAAAAGATGAGGTCTAAGTTATTTCCTCTCTTTTTCCCTTTTCTCTCCATCATTTGAGAAAAAAATGGGGTGGGAGGGGTGCCTTACTCCCCTTTGAGTGTCATCGTGTTGAGAAGGAAGCCACGATAAGAGGATTCAGGACAAACTTGTATATTGTGACAGAACGGGGCAACTGAATGCTTGATATATAGGTTCTTGCTTTGCTGTCTTAGACATCACAAAAAATGCCTAGTATCCTGAACATGTGAATGAATACCTAAGTAAAGGCTCATGTACGCTGGTTGTATAACAGCTTAAGGTGGAAAGTTCCCATGAGGTGTTAAATAATCACCTGTAAAACAATGAGAAGAATTGGAAACAGGAAGCTAAGCTTTATATAAATCTGGAGAAGGCACTGCATCACTTTGCCTTTTCAGTCAATAATAATGAAATATTTCAGGCTTTTCATGAGATTGCCAGGGAAATATATGAATGGATTTATTTGTATTATATTTTATTTGACACACTTGTCAAGTTTACGTGCAAAAGAACAAGACATATCTGCGTATCCTCATTTTACACACAAAAAAAGCACAATGACAAGTGCTCTCAGTCACTGCCAAACGAACACCATTATTCTGGAAGCATTTTGCAAATACTGGCCGCTGCCTTTTGTGGGCCCACTGTTCAGAACAACCCTGTGGCTTTCCTCAGGTGCTCAACATTTCCCTGCAGCTTTCCAAAGCAAGCGTATTGGTTAACCACCCAAACCACTCGAGCATAATGCAATCTCCAATTCACAACACACAAAATGTATTGGCAGCATTCCACTGAACCTAATCCAGGAAGTGGAAACATTTCTCCAAACAGACTCTTGTTGAAAACTTCTAATGAATGGTTTCTCATCTATTCTGAATGATGTAGAGTCTTAAAGATTTTTCCAAATTTCCTCAGTTTCTCTCTCTCGTTCTTTTTTTGTTTTTGTTTTCCTCATTCCAACCTACCAACAAGAGAGAGGGGAAGACGGACAGAGCTGCCTCTGTGCACAAGGACTTTCCAAACACAGAAGGCAGCTGTGCTGGAATGTGCAAGCTCTGAAATTATGGCCCTGGCCATTGCTAAAGAAAATAAAATTGATGCAACCTGTAGAGCATGCAGCTTTTAATTAGTGGCTTCCGTCTCCTAATTGGTTGCTCTCCGTTTCCCTCCGCCTTAATTCGGGATCGGACCAATTGACCATGCTGCATTTAGTTTGCTGTGTTTGTCTTGAGAGAAACCACACACTGTAATCAAGACACAAAATGAGCATTTTCAAGGGCAGCACAAGCAAGTGGGTGCAGAAAACGGTCAACCCCATTCCTTTTCAGTTTTCCCCGTCTTTAAAGAAATACGTTTGTATGGATTGTGAGACCAACTGGAGGAAAAGCCTCTGGATTATGTTGCGAATGTTAAGTCGTGCAAAAGGAAAAGGAAGAAAAAGCCCCAAACTACACTTAAATTCTTAGAGATCATAAAAAAGAAGAAAGATATTTTTATATTTTAAAACACCAACATGTAAAATGTCATTTGGAATCTTTATATACTTCTGTTTCATTATTATACAACTCCGTAAACTGTATGCAGCACATGCATGTACCCCACTGATGCTCCATTCATGTGGAAGCTGAGTCCTTATAATGGTTTCTGGAAAGTACATTAACTGAATGCAAAAGTTTACCCATTACCTAACAACTGAGTCATGTTTATTGCATGCAACAAAAGCTAACTGTGAGTAAAAACACACAGATCACAAAGCCAAAGCTTACTGTGGTATGTTTATTGCGGGGTATGTGGTCTTTAAATGGTTTTTGTATCAAAGCGTAGACGAGTAAACGCTCCCCATGTAGCTTTCCATTCAAGGTGTGTGGGTGAGTAATGAGACTCAAGTAAGCCAGAGCTGGACATCTTACTTTTGTCATATGTTGATTTGCTTGGCACGTCCGAGGTGGTAAAAATGGCTTAAAAGCATCATCGGCTAACACAGAAATGAGGCTATGGATGGCTGACTCCAAAATATTTTTGATTTGATAACACAAATGAAATCTTTTCCAAAACAACTACTGCTGGACTTTGAGTATACTGGAGAGATAAGCGTGGGACACAACCAGAAAAAAAAATAAAATAAATGAGGACACAGGAAAAGGAGATAAAAGCTGGGAAAAGAGCAACCGTTTGGCTGCTGACGGCTTACAGCCGAGCTTCAGGGAGCAATCATTTGAGGGTCAGGGACAGGTCTGGTTGCCTGGCACTAGTGGATTCACACTCGCGCACACACACACACACACACTCCCTGTGTCATCCTCTCTCATCTTTACCATTTCCGCTAGCCAACAAACACATTTCCTTTTTACAGGGGAAACTTCAGGAAATTCAACTCTGCACAGAAAAGCTGTTTTCCACACAACAGTAATGAGAGCAGATTTGAAAAAATTTTTAAACTGAAAAATGAGTAAATGACATCAGAATTATTTAAATTACTTCTGTCACTTCTGGCATTTCCAGGCATTTATTACTTAACTGAGCGTATCTGGTATGATTGTTTGCATGTATTTCCCCATGAGCTGGAATAGCTGCAAATTGCAACAAACACATAATTCTATTTCTGCAAAGCAAAGAAGCAAAGAGCTCTGTTAAACATCTGAGGGCAAAGATAATTCCAACATCTAGCGGTGAAATAAGACACTGACAGATGTAAGCAGTGCCTAATTTATGAGGGGCAAAAAATAAAGGAGGTTAAGGGAGGTGAATGGGGAGGGGGGTACACAACTGGATATGTAATAAAGGTGATAGCGATATGTGACACAAAGACGAAAGATATGGTGCTAAAGAATTCAAAGAAAGAGTTGAAGCTTCCTCCATTCTACTTTCTTTTTGTGACCAGTAGGTTTAATGGTCAAACATCCTTCTCTCTCTCTCTCTCTCCTGTCTGTTTACAATTACCGTACCGCGAATGAATCTTCCACGAATGACTGCTCAACTGGCAGCCCTTACTAGCCAGGAACAAGGGAGCTATTAGCAGAGGAACTGAGGAAGGAAGGAAGAGAGGAAAGCCAAAGGGAAGGCAGTCCAGCGCAGAGGCCCAGGGAGGGAGAGGATGAGAAGGGAAGGAGGGAGGCAGGGAGAGAACAAGGGGTAAGGCTTAAAGGACAGAGGGAGGGAGATGGGGAAGCAGTGCAGAGGGATCGGTGGTCTTTAACAGCAAAGAGGGGAAGGGCAATGGTGAAGGAGGGCTCATCTCCCTGAGGCTGTTCAACAGACGTAAAGATCCAAAACAAAGAGAAAGACGACGAGGAGGTGGAAGGGACTGCTGCATCCCTCTCATCCTAACCAACCCATCTTCCCCCCACCAGCAAGAAAAGGAGATGAAAGAGATTAGTTCTGGGGTCTGCCCTGAAGGGACAGTGGACAACCTCTGAAATCATTTCATTTCTCAGGCAACAGGATTTAGAATGGGACCTCCCCATGGCCCTTTGACACGAGAAATACATGAGAGCATTTTGTGGGTGGGACATTCTCTCAACCTGCTCCACCCGCAGTTCGACCCAAGTCAAGGGTTTTTTGGGCCTAACAGTGCTTCTGGGGACATCCTGACAGTCATAATTTACTTTGACTTCAGAAATGACAAGGTGGGAAAAGAAAGCACTGTTACCCTTTTTTGGAACACCTTCTGTCTCCCCCCTCTCGTCCCCTCTCTCACACACGCACACACACAACAAGGTGCAATCCCAAACCTAAGATACAGCCAGCCTTTCACACGGTCATTCATCAAACAGAGCTGGTGAAAGAGGAAATGAGGTGACACCCTGCCATCATCCTCTTTCCGATGCATCTGCCAAGTCCTTGCAGCAGGAACACAAGGCCTCAAAGCCCTCAGACATTTTTTGTCTCACTTTATTACTGTGTCTCTGTACCTGACGTCATGGACCAGACATATTGCAGCAATTATAAAACAGAAAAAAAAACTATACTTACAATTAGAAACGGATTTATTTCCAGTTTGCAAAAGACACAGGCCACTCTTCTCCTCACTTAATGTTACATATTGAAAAGCACAATGCAAAGACAATAGATAAAAGTCACAAGCCACAGAGATAAGTGGTTTAAATCTTTCAAAACAAAAAAAGGATACTGTTGCAACACTGCTTATGTTTAAGTCAACTGGTGTTCAAAGTAATAATAATGGATTGCATTTATATAGCGCTTTTTGGGGCCCTCAAAGCGCTGTGCAATTCCACTATTCATTCACTCTTACATTCATACACTGGTGGAGGCAGCTACAGTTGTAGCCACAGCTGCCCTGGGGCAGAGTGACAGAAGCGAGGCTGCCATATCGCGCCATCGGCCCCTCTGACACTTCACCAATCGCCTACTGGTGATGGGTAGGTGAAGTGTCTTGCCCAAGGACACAACGACCGAGACGGGGCTCGAACCGGCAACCTTCCGGTTACAAGACGAACCGCCAACTCTTTGAGCCACGATCGGCCTGACCAATGAAAGCTCAATCAGCACCTATAGAGCCAAACAAAACATAATGTTGTAATCCTAATATTAGCTAATTATGTCCAACACGAAAAAGAGAAGCTGTTGAGACCGTAAACCATCAAAAAGCAACCGCAAGCTAGACTAATACTAATATATTGTGGCTGCAGTATAAGGAAACACAACTCCTGCTCTGACAGCCAAATGGTCATCCTCACAGAAAGGTCTGATGGGACTGATTCCATTTCATCTACAATGGGTAACCTAATCCCGATGAAGATGACTGAACCCGACAGAGGATATACATTGGGATACCATTACTCCGTTGGCCTCTCCAGTGCGCCTCTGAAATGACTGCACTAAATAATAGTCCGTTTGTTTAGCCATTCTCCTAAACAAGGCATTGGACCTGTTGAGGTGAAAGGGAAAAGAAAAGAGAGCACAAATCTGCTTTTTATCACAGGAAACCCAGGGTAGCTCCCTTAACCAAACCCCCACCTCCTCCAATCTTACACCTTATCCACTTGTAAGCGTCTCTTAATGTGGTGTTGGGATCCCCGGAGCAGAGAGCCAGGCTCAGGGGGCTTCAGCAGGGGATATTTGAAACATACAAAGAGGGTATTATTTGTTGCAACCCCCTGTTGGCCCCCTACCAGCTCCTATTTTGTATGTGGGTCTGACTGTATCCTGATGGTGGTGAATGATGACTCCTTCTTACTCCATGTTTCTTACACACGCTAGAACAAGATCAAGTAGGCTCGCCAACTTTCCAGATGGATCTATATATATCTATATATCTACATATATATTGGTCTCTATATACTTTATACTTTTTTTAAATGAGATGCTTTTTACATTTAATTTTAATGCCTAAACAATGACTGTGGTGTATCTATGTGTCCATAAGATTAAATCATACTGTTGTCAGCATATTCCATTTCATGTTTCCCCAAAAAACTTCCCATAAACTTCAGTGTTTTCCTGCTGAATATTTTATTGGTGTGTGGGTGCGAGTGCCTTCTTGCAGGCAGCCTTGAAAAATGATAAACGATCCAGGAAGGCTTCCTCGAATATACATTACGCCTACTATGGTTATCAGATGCCAAAAAAGTAAGATTTTACAATTCTCTAAAGCCTTCACAGTGACAGTCGTCCTGTTTTTTGTTACAGGCAACACAGGATGCGCTTCATATCGCTGTAAGCTACCAAGCCCTGTGTGATAGCATGCATTTGCTCTGTCATGGCGAATGACACTGCATTTTTAGTCAAAGCTCTCACTGTTGGCATACCACGCTGTGCCAAGAAACTGGCCCCATTCGAAGGGACTATTTTAGATTAGTTTATTTGTCACTCAGAATTTAGCCTGGAAACACAACATAGCTTATCTTATTGCATTTAAACTAAGCTAACGTAATATGAACCTATGCATTTGGATTAGTCGGCATAACAAAAACTCAAGTAAATTTGAATCCTTGCTGAAATCACGTAGATGATGTTAGTTTGATATCTTTAAAAACATAAACAAACAAATAAATAATAAATTAATGTTAGGATGGAGCCAGATTCAATAAATGAGTGATTCTCATTCGTTTTGTTCCTTGTAGCTGACACTTGTCCAACCAGCTTGACAGAAAAATGTAGGCAGAGATTCCTTCAAAACAAATTTACTGGACAAAAAGTCTTGCGAACAAGATTCTTTCATGGTGAGTGTCCCCTTTAAATGTTGCATAAAAATTGTGAGTTTGTTTTTTCTTTTCTTAGTTTTCTTTAAGCCATCCAATCGAAGGAATTTTTTGTAATTAAAGCTGAACCACTTGTTGGTTAAAACACCAACATTCCATGGTTCCAGTTTAAATTTTCATTTTTCATAAACTACTCCTTTTATGTGGGTGCTGCAGCCTGCTGGGAACATCGACTCTTTCACTCTCATCAGAGCTGTAAAGTCACTCATCAGAGGTTTTTAAAACTTATACAGCCGACTCATTGGCAGGAATGCAATTACAAAAAAACAAAGCACCTTAGCTAAGTTCTCAACTGAAAGATTTACCTGTTGCCTGATAGCAAAACAACAAGTCACAGCTGCACTGCAAGACAATCAGCCACAACAAAAAAGAGCATCCCTCTGACTGATCCAACCTTGCACACCGACAACTGGTTTCATAAATGTTTGCGATGTTTATCAGACACAAATAGCAGAACCTGAAAACAAACATTTACACAAGGACACGCTAGTTACTGACGGACTTGAAAGTGGCCCTTAATTGTGCGCTTATAAAGCTCACGGGTGAAGAAGAACACGGATAAACCCTTCTCTCGTGGTGTAAATTCTACAGGAAAAACAGAAAACGAACAAATGAATTACTGCACAAGACAGAAATACTAAACTGCGAAAGAGGAAAAAAAATATGCAAGCTCTTCAGCAGTGCAGCAGGAGAGGGGTTAGGAGTAGCGTTTATGAGAATAAACGAGATTTCCTGAACTGAGAGCATTCCAAGGGCGCCGGTGGTCTCGGCTTGCCAAAAGGCAAGACGACACATGCTGGAGATGTCTGCCAGGTAGCAGAGCACAAAGAGCCCTC
This sequence comes from Diplotaxodon limnothrissa, assembly GCF_057381915.1. Classification (NCBI taxonomy): domain Eukaryota; kingdom Metazoa; phylum Chordata; class Actinopteri; order Cichliformes; family Cichlidae; genus Diplotaxodon; species Diplotaxodon limnothrissa. Next base: position 8,166,836 of record NC_140597.1, on the reverse strand, counting down.
ATTTCCTCCCTACCCCTCCCTTACTCCCTCCTTTCCACCCCACGCACACCTCCCTCTCCCATCCTCATGTCTCTTTTGCTTTTGCTCAATGCTAACTGCAGGAAGAATATTTAAAAACACACACAAACCGAGATGTGTTGGATAAAAGCAATACCACAAAAAACAAGCAATGTCTCACTAAATATTTGAATTTTATGTTTGTAAGTGTGTGAATATGAGAAATATGTTGCCTTTTACCAGAAAATAAATTTTCTTTGCAGAAAACTTGCGTCTAGGCTTGGATAACCAAATTGTGGCCCTGCAGGATTTTTTCTATGTCTGGTTGGACTGGAGGCTTTTTTGTGATGATATTCTTGGATGTACACATGTGTAAGCTGACACTAATACAGCCCTTGAAGTTTGATACTTGCCTGGGGATCCTGCTCCCCCAGTGCCCAAACACACAAACACACACACACGCAGCTTCCCAGAGCTCATCCATGCCTCGGTGGTATCTCATTTCTTGTTTGCAAAGACATACTCGCACACTTTATTTTGCAGGTTAGCAGTTTTACTAACCTGCAGGTCAAAACTCTCACTCTGCATTCTCATTACCAAATCTTGGAAACGTTACCGGGACAGGAAAGAGCGATTCTCAAACAGCGAATCATACCAAAAAATAGAATAAGTGGTAAATGCAACAAAAAAACCCTTATCTCTACATGAAAACAGCATTTTGAAGCACAGCTATCAACAGCTCAGCTCGGCTTCAGTAGGACACTGAACTGTGGCAGCAGGGCTCTATTCAGAACTGTGCAGTCAGGAAAAAACAGTGAATAAGCTCTAATCCTTTAAGACAGCACCAATAGAGATTCCATCATGCTTGGCTCGTCACGAGAGGAGAGCAAAGCTTGGGAGATGATAACGTCAGGCCAACACAAAATAAAATATGGCCTGTTTTGACTGCCTGGCTTATAGTCGGTCTTTTAGCTAAGGGTAGTTTCCTGTTGAGTGGAGGCATGGCTCAGGTGGAGGTTTCTACTAAAGAAAAGGCAAAACAAAAGGTATTCACAGAGAGAAACTGAGGATCCTCCGATGCCCTGTTGTGAGGCCACATAACAAAGACTGAAATGTTTTGAGTGTTCAAGAGAGGCTTTCGATACTTAAGTGAAGAAAGCCTTAATGTACAGTCTTTATGGAAGAAGGAATTAAGAGGTATTCATAAGAGCCAACACAGAGAAGCAAAAGCACAGCATGGTTCAGACGTATGCATTTCAAAAGCTTTTCATTAGGTTACTTCACCTTTGAGTCAGATTAGCCATGAAAAAATCAAAAATAACCAGTTAAATAATTCATTTGACTGAGAGAAAAATATAATAATTCACAACAATTTGGATTTCAGATGCTGCTGATATGTTTTAAGGTAAAAAAGTTCCCTTAAAAAGGAAAACGGGCTAACAACAGAGCAAAATTGGCCTAAGGAAGCCTGTGATACCTTTAGAATCTCTGGTAAAAGAAGACATTTTCAACTGCTTCCTTATTTCCCAAAAGGTCGCCATAACGGACGGATCTGCATATTTGATTTGGCACAAATTTTATACCAGATGCCTTCCTGATGATTTCTCTGGGCTTGGAAACCACACTGAGCGCAGTGACCCCCTGAGCCTGGGTTTTGTGTCTCCTTCCTGAATTGAAACCAGGACTCTTTTATGTGCAAGGCAACCATTCAAAAGCTCCAGTATAGTTACTAAATGTACCTTGAGGTGGGTTTCCATGATTAATATGGAATTTGGCCATTCACACTTAACTGGCAGTCTAAAAATGATCAAGGGAAATATAAACATTTACGGTTTCTAGATTCGCAGAGACGATGATTTGCAGTCGGCATATCTACCACTGTCACGAATGCAGATTGCAGTTATTATTAGATAACTTATTTGATGCTTTTTCATTTCATGAGGTGGGAGATTCTACCATTTTGGTTCGCTAAACAGGTGATAACAAAAGCATAAACCAGCACAATGACCTGCACAGATGAATGGAAAGCCACAACAGACACAGAAGCACTGAATGCAGCAGAGAGGAGGAGAGGGGAGGAAAAAAAAAATCAAAGCTACACTTAACTAATGCCTGAATATTTAACAAGTGGCCCACTAATTACAGTCTGGTGGAATTCATCTGTGATTACAATTAGCAACATCCAGACTGGCTGGGAAAACACTGGCAGATGTTCAGGCTGCTCGAACTGGCGTGATGTCAAGTGTTTACTTTGTATGACTCCTGCTAAAGCCCGGTAGGCCACAGAACGGCTTAATGAATGGACTTTGATCAACATGCTCCATATACTTGGTCAAACCTAGGGCCAGGTGCACTGATATACACATGAAATGAGAATATACTTTTTCTTTTGATCTGATTACAAAATACAAATGTTTAACTTTGTGGATCTTGGATTAGAAAGGACCACAGATTCTACAAAAACATAGCTACAATTATGAATGAATAAAAAGTTACACATTTATAAGGTCAGTTACGGTACTACAAGAGCACAGAGATTCATGTGTCCTCATGTTTCCAGTGCCAGACATCATGTGGTATGACTTTTTGGACCAAATCAAAAAACTCTAGGCATAGCAGTTACATTAATTTATAGAGACAACAGTGCACAAAGCATCATCATTACATGCTTTTAAATAATATAACAAGTACACTACTCCTTCCACCCTAAGCTCATTTTTATGTGCCAAAATGTATTCTGTGTCACATAAAACATGTGACTGTTACCAGCCACAGAAGGAATTTACTTTATAACATTAAAGGCTTCTTACACGATCCTTTAAGCACCAAAGGCGTTTTAACACTTTTGAACATTTTCATTTCTTTACTTTAAAGTAGGATCGACAAGTTTTGAAAAGAATTGTCAAGAATCTTGGCCCGTGTCAGTTTTGGCCCCATCTCCTGTTCAGAAGCTACACTACAGCACAGAAGACTTTGAGAAGGAGGAGTCCGTAAACATGAGAGGGCAGAAAATCGAATACATAACGGTTAGTGACTAAAACACACTGTGATCTGGTGGGAAACAGGTTTCAAACGCTGGAAAATGTCAACAACAAAAAAGCTCGATGACAAATGGATGCCACTGGGACGCTGTGTACTCTACTTGTGACTCAACGGATCATTTTTGAGTCATAAATAATCTTTGGGTTTTTGTAAAATAGAAAGAGGAATCTGGTGTAGGTGGAAATTTGTAAGTTGCTGGGTGCACCAACACAATACTTATAAAATATAAATATTAAAAACACTCTCATGTCTAATAATAGCAGAAAGTGTTGACTTGTTGAAGGATAAACTCACCCACTGTAATTTCCCCTACAGTACTGAACAGCAACGTAGACATGCTGCCCTTTCAATTCTAATTCTGCTGCCTCTGTTTTGTTGTGGCCCCTTGTTCAGATAAGAGCCCAGTTGGTAACTTCTGGTCACAAACAAAGACCCATCTGCTAGCAATCTTCTCCACTGTAAGTAGCCCTGCCTCCTGATAGCATGGATAAAGCCTAGCACACATTAGGGCAAACAAATGGGCTTTTCAGTGAAACAACAGACCAACACTATCTTTCTGAGACAAAAGTAACCCATGGGTTCACAGCAAAGACAAACTGTAACGGGGAAAAAAAACTATCAAAGCATCATTTTACCGACTAGAAAAGGGGCTTCTGGTTTGTGAGTGTGTGTTTGTGTGTACAATAAACAAGATGGACAGCTGCTCGACAAACAGAGTGACAGGGGGTTCTTCCTACTAGATCAGCCTGGATAAATATTCCTGGTGGTGCTAATCAATCACCACAGCTCAGTCATAGTGGGTCAGAGGTGGGCCTGGGTGATTGGCGCAATACAAAGGAAAGAGGAAGTGGGAGAGTTTTTTTTTCTTCTTAAGCTGGAGGGGGCAACGGGGGTAGGATGGTGGTGTTTGGTGACACGTCATCATGACTGCTTTATGACATTTCTTACACAGACCCTTTTCGTGCATGTTTGGGACAAGAACAGGCTGTCCCCGTTTGTATGTTTTTTTGACAAGGTAATAATGCACATTCACTTTATTCATGCTGGGTGCTTGGGGGCATGTGGTTAGATATCTACGGAGTTAAGCATCAGGTTACGGTATAAGATTTCTGAAGGGTTTATGATTGCAGTGTACCTATGGCACATATTTAACACAGAAACATAAATCCACTGTTAGGCTTGAGAATCAAATCAACTGCAGGCATCTACAGTTTAACTCCTAATAGTGTGTAAGAAACTGTATGCAAATATTAAGATAATCTGTTGTTTTATGATGAAGAAATGCAACACATACATGACAGTTTACTGAAAGAAAACAATGGAAAATCTAAATCTAAATATAGTAATCAATAAATTGGTCTTTGGTTAGGTAATTTCATAAGTAGCAGTAAGTAAGGCTGATTTAAACGTGTTAATGTCAACATATTTCTATACTAACCTCCTAGGACCTGGCATCCACATATGTGGACATCACATTTTGGGTTATTTAGACCAAAATACTCAAACACCCACTTACCAGGACATTATACTGCTTCTGTTCTATCTAAATTTAAACAAATGTTCTCATATGTGGAGCTCATTTTTCTTAGAAACAAAAATTAGGTAAAAAAAAATAAAAAAATAAAAATCTGGTAATTCTTTGTTTTTCATTCTTCAGGTCAAATATCCCAATCAGCTCAAATATCAAAGAGAAATAAAAAATGCATGCCGTGGAAGAGTTCGGGTCTTAGGAGGTTAATTTAAGTGAAATCATAAATCGTGGATCATTACAATCAGGTGTAAACTTACATTTTGTTTGACAACATGCTTTGATTATGCCATCATGACATGATATGCTAGAATCCTGCGTCCCATTTGCCTCGGAGCTCGGAGGGACATCACTCCCAAGTAAGGAAAAAGCAAAGAAAATCAGGATTTATTTTACTCCTTAGCAAAGTAAATCCATCCATTTGTGCATCTCAGAGCATCACTCTAAGAGCATTTTTAAGGAAAGAAATGACAATTTCATTTTTCCCAAAAGAGCTGATAAGAACCATGTGGGAATCTATATTTAAATGATTATATTTTTGCTAAACTGCCTCCTCAATATACACTTACCAAAGATGTGTTGCAGGTCTTTAACTGACTAAATGAAAAACATTATTTACACAGACATTAAATGGAGAGCACTAAAACAACCGGATAAAAAAACTAAAACCTAAAATGTTGTGTAGGAGCTGTTGAGAGATGGACAACAGCCCTGCTCCTTTCGAGCTAAAATAAACACCACTTTCCCCACTCTCTTTCTCTCGCCATCCCACTCAATCTGTCCGTCAAACAGCTGAGGCCCCCAGGAGGCCTCCACTGCACCTCTAACAGCCCACAATAACTTCATTGACACCAAGGCGTCCCATTAATCTTCATTTGTCCTATCATATCCTGCCATTGGCATGGAAATGTCTGCCCATCTCCAGCTTGAAGTGACAGACAGCGCCGGTGGTGGCGAATGAGCGGTAAAGAAGGGTAGGGTGTTAAAAAAGTAAGGGGTGAATGTGGGGTGCCTGTCTGTCCATTTGGCAGCTTCCGTTCCTCATTCAGATGACTTGAACCTATGAAAACACACACGTTACACATGCAAGCACGCACACACACTGTGTCGGGGGATACTGCCAGCAGGAGGTAATCTGATTTCTCAGCTGCACGGGGGACCACTTCCTGAGAGGGAGGCCAGCTTGTACAAGGACGCCTGGGGTTTCCCATCTGTGCACCCAGGGGCTTGATTCCCCCCCCTTTTTTAAATCTTTCTTTCTTTTAGACACACACATACACACTCTCACAGTTCTATGCTTAGTATGTTTCTTTAGCAGTGATACCACTAAAAAGCGTCTGAATTGAGACTGCAATCAGTTGTTGCTGAAATTTATTTTGGTTTTACCATCACCATAGTGATGGATCAATTTTCCACAAGTGGGCTGTTTGAGCAGCATGTTATCAAAAAGTCCTTACCAGTTTATAACAACTAATCAATATATAAAAAAGTGTATTGATCTGTTGATCCGTTGCTGGTTGGAGGAACAACAGCTTTATGTAATTTTCTTCCTGTTTACTTAATTCAGCAATATTTTAATGCTTGCCATGTTAAATTAGGACGTGATACCGTCTTTTAAAATGTGTAACATCAAAGTATTTTTTAAACTCAATATCGGAGGACACCCTACCGCAAAAAAAGCAGAAGAAAAACTGAGAAAGGGCTGCCTGTGCAGAAGCTTACAGAGCACGGCGACATTCTCCTTTCCTGTGTCCTTCTTGACAAGGCACAGGCTCAGTCTTTGATCAGCACTCAGGAAATTTCATTAAAACAGAGATGGGTGGATACCAAACACAGGTTTTGTGGAGAAAAGAGAAAGGAGGAGATAAAAACAGAGGGAGGCTAAGGGAGAAAAGACGGGAGTATGATCTTCAAATTGTCAAGGAGAGGAAGTAGAAATGACAATGAGACAAATGTTTGACCTTTACTGAGTTTTAAATTAAGCAAATTAAACGTAAAGGTAAAGTGGTTGTAGATGTTTAGCGGCTTGGCTTGAGCTCCCAATCACTAATGCTCCCAATCCCCGGAGGCTAAAATGAAACGAAGAATTTATTATATTTGATGACCTCATCATATTACAGCCTAATTTCTAATCAGATATGTGAATTGGTTTGGGTCAGAAAGAGGACAAAAAAAAATGCTTTGGCAGCAGTTATTCCACTAAAGTAAACTAAAAGGGTAGAAGCATGAAGGTAGATTGAGTTACTTAGAACAATTTATTATGGATGCAACTGAAACCATATAAAGTGCACCACGACGTACTAATGGCATCAGCATCCGAAGAGCAAGTCACAGAAGACGGAGCGGGGCAAGCGGCCTTTAACCTTATCAATCACGTACAACAAAGTAAGGGAGGGAGAGGAGTAGACAAGGGAGACAAACTAAACATCTCCTCAAGCTTATCAATCATGGACCAAAGAGGAGGATGGAGAGATGAAGACAGAGAGCCGGCGTCTGTTTACCTTATCGATCATGTCAGGCCGGTTGGTGGCAGCCAGAACGGTGACGTCTCTGAGCTGCTCGATGCCATCCATCTCTGTCAGGAGCTGAGCCAGGACCCGGTCCCCCACACCACTGGAACCAGAGGAGCTGAAGGCATGGAGAAGCACAGAAGATAGATGAGCGAAAGAAGATGGAAAAGAGAGAAGAAAGCGATGTGTGGCTGGATGATTAAATGGATAACGGAGACAGGAAAGGACGTATATAAATTACCTCGAATCGGGTGAAAAACTTAATTATTGAATTACTGAGTGTTAAGTGAAGTACAGCTAAATGATGGATGGGAAGGGAGGAAGAACACCATGACCTGTAAAGGTATGAACGTGGAAAGGAGGAAATGCACAGAAAAGAAATACTCGGAGCAATGAGAGTAAAGGATAAGGGATAATGAAGTTACATGCGTGATGGATGAATGGGAAGATAAATGATCCAGATATGTAGAAGAATTCATCCTTTTTCTCTCAGGAGTGCGGTACAACACATGCTGAAAAACTTTATCATCCATCACAATATTTACAATTCTACATAATCAGGAAAATTTGCCAGTTCTTGAGTACTTGAAGGGAACATTTGACATTCGGCAAGCAGACACTTTCATTAGCACAATACTTCTTTCAAAAAAACTGGCAGCAAAAGCGAGCTCTCTTGCCAATGACGTATTAAACTGAACTCAAAACAAGGCAGCAGAAAACAGGCAATCCCTCTATAATAAAGCAGCTCTTCTTTGGTTGTTAAATACGTCCCTTTGTTTGGACTTGTGAATATCTTGCCTCACCTGAAGTCAATGTGATGAAGAAGCGAAAGCAGATCTATGCAAATATTTCATGTAATTCAAAGGTAAACCAAAGTATTGAGATGCTCTACTGAAAATGAGTCAGAGAAGGGTAAAAGAAGGAAAGACAGGCTGTTCCCTTTCACCTAAATGGAGCAAAATTTAAAGATTGAGCAGCTTCCAAATGTTAAAGGGGTCAGTGAATGAGTAAGGTCAGCCATCTGAGGCTACCTGAACATCCAGGAACAGTTTTTACCAAACAAAACTTTATACATTGCAGTGACGGACCACTTCGTCCATTGCAACAGTGGGACAGAAGAACTGCATAATAGCAAATCGACAGCTGTATCGTAAAAAACAAAAAAAGCTCATCGTTGCATTAGTCACTGCATAACAAGGTGGTTATTTTCCATAACACAGTGCAGACAGCTATCCCTCCAAGCTCAAACACACACACACAGTCTCTGTTGACAGGGCCAGCGGAAGTGCCAGACGTCATTAGCACAGACAAGGCTGCAGAGGAACACAAAAGAGCTCTGTCACTGAGATATGAAGGGAGACAGAAAAGGGGGTGGGGGGAAGGGGGAGAGACAAAGTTTGGGCGAGGGGAGATGCCAAGGAAGCTGCAATGAATTGGGATGGCAGCTTGAAGAGAAAAGTAGCAAAGGCGCAAGATGAGAAAAGTTATCATGGGAAAATAAACAGAAAAAAGTCATGAGGAGGAGAAAAAGAGAAACTGAACAAAAAACAAGCTGAGGATGGGACGATAAAAACAAAACAGAGAAAAAAAAAGGAAAACAGAAATAAAAAGGAAAGCATTAAAAGGTGCTATTATGTGGAAAAAAACTTATCAGAAGTAAAACCAATCACTCTCTGCTTCTCAAATTTGGCCTCTGTTTCCGTCTTTCTTCAATTTTCTTCATTTCATTTCACCAGTTTAGACTCGTGGCAGGTAGGCTGACAGATTTACAGGTGTTTGTCCTGCCTCGAAAAGAAAAACGCAATCTCTCACACACGCACGGGCTCACAATCCGGCAGAGACTGTCTGGTTGTGTCAACAGTTTTAAATTCTTGCCGGCATGCGCGAGGCACTTCATTGATTAAACATGGCAGGAAGTGAACACCAATAAATAACCTTTACAGATCAGCGCTAAGTGCATTTTTAAAACAGTGAGTGGGCTCAAGGCACACATCCAGGCAAACGTCGATCGTTGCCACCTCACAGTTGGTTCTCGTTGAGATCAATCACAAAATTGGACATGGAGATAATGAGAAAGCCAGGCTCAATCATATCGTAAGAGCCAAAATGCTCGTCAGTCCCGCTGGCAAATGGATGAATCAAAGTTGCAATAGTATATCCTGTATGCTGATTGCAGCGCAAGAGCCAAGACTGCATTATAAGTCACAAGCTCTAAAGCTCAGCCTAGTGAAAGGCCTAGCTTATCAAGTCTAAGACTAAGGTCAAGGGAATATAAGATGTTAAAAATTCAACATCTCATGAGCGGAAGCCCGTTAACAAAAGTACAGTTATCAAAATATGTTTTGTCTTAGAAGCAGAATGTGATGCTTTGACAAAGGGCCCACTCACAAAGGTTACAAAGACTGCCCATTGGCCTTTCTCTGCTCCTTCCTACAACTTAGTTTCATCGGTTGGTTTAACCAGGAAGCTTGCTGCATATTTGGCCTTCCCCATCTGCTGTGGAAGGGCACAATGAAGTGTTTGTGCGCCTCCGGCCTGTGTCCTCTGTCCGCCCCCCCTCCCTCCCCCTCGTCCTCTTTCCTTTAAGCCACAGATGTTCCCAGTGCCATCCCACTAAAGCTCCTCCAGACAAGACTGTGTTCTGTGTTCACCGGGAGTGAAAAGCCGCAGAAGTTTGAGGAGACACGACGAGAACTGAGTGGCTGGCTTGGATAGTGCAGTCATGCAGACTTCCTGGGATGTTTGCGCTAACCCTCATATGAATTAACTGTGAGATCTGCGGGGGGTCAAAGATTAAGGCTGGTGAACTAAAGCCGACCACAGTGATGATTGTGCATCATCATGACTGGACAAGGAATGAACAGAGCAGAGGAGGAAAGGGGGGGGGGGATTATTATGTACGAAGACTATGAAAAGAACATACTGTACCTTCCTCTTTCACTTGCGAGAGCATCAATCTCGTCAAAGAAGACGATGGAGGGAGCGACGGCCCTCGCCTTCCGAAACACCTGCGAGCAGCGTCAGCAACAATAGAAAAGAGGAAAACAGGACAAATGTTTAACCGGACTTGTGAATCACTCCCAACCAGAAGTGCGCACAAACATACAGAGGAAATACAACACTCATTAATGCCATGAATTACATCTCAGGTCATCCTTTCATTGCGTAAACAACCAAAAATATCCAGAGCATGGACGGAGGAAATAAAGAGGCCAGGAAATCAACTCAGTTTGCATAACTTTCTGCTTACACAACTTATATATATACGTATATGTAAATGATAAAAAACAAGGATGTTAAATGCACATACCTCTCTCACAGCTCGTTCAGACTCCCCAACATATTTACTCAGTAATTCTGGGCCCTGAAAGAAAAGTTTAAAGCGATTTAAAGTTATTCAAGCTAGTCTAAAACGTGACATATTTACAACCTGAAATGCTAAATTATATTAACTAATACTCAAAACACTTTGATGTGGGTTTTATTCTGTCCAGAAAGAATTCATTTGCCTTAATTACTAGCACCTTTATGACTAATCACTCCTTTTTTATCCTGAAGCTTCATCTGGAGGCAGTCCTGTTAGCATAGCTGTTTAAACTGTGACCACACAGCAGCTGCTTCTTTGTCACATCTTTTGCAGGCTACAAAGAGCCCGGTGAAAAACAAACAATGATAATACAGCGTAAGAATGTTACAGATTACAGCAGTGCGTGCACGTTTGTGTGAGTGCGTACCTCCACAGTACTCTTTCGATGTTTACTGGACACTGTGTACTGCTTTATGCAACACCTGTGGTTCACTTGGCAAATAAACAGTACTGTTTGCTGCTGCGGCCTCCCTTGTTACTGTTAGTACAATAGTGCTACCAGTACCTACTATGAACGCCACGATAACTGTAGCTGGCATCACAACCTACCAAATTAAATCTCGGGCTCATTCTCACAGATAAAATTTAAGGTTTGTAACCAAAACCAAACACTGCATTGGCTCAGCCAGATCAAAACTGTGTGCAGGACAGCAGCCAAATTTGTCAAGGTTTTTACCCAGCCTTGCTGACAGTGATAAATGAGCATTTTATTTCCATTTAGTTGCAGTTTCTTCCAACTGGAAGACACTAATTCCTCCAGATACCACTGCTACTAAGACCACATCCACACTCTGCCGGTTATGTTTGAGAGGATACTTTTTTCCCCTCTTCATTTTTGGCCTCCTGTCCGCCTAAAACCAGAGATGTTTGAAAATGGTTTCTTGAGTTTTCCCTCACAGCTTGGACAGTTACATCTGGGTTTTTACAAGAAGCATGGAATATACTTAAGATATGTTTAAATGCTCTGCAGCAGCAAATCAACTAATACTGTACTAGGAAAGCATCTCACTGACGCGTTCAATGTCAGTATGCTATTGAAGAGCATCGATCAGAGAGACGTTTGGCATAACAAACAACCTGCTTGTTCAAATAGATAATTACTGGAAAGCATACGCTTGTTATTTCCTGACAAAATAGGAGGCGATTAAGCCATTTCCGGCATTTCATTGTGGATGAGGGAATTGTGGACGCTAAAAAATGTACTCACTTCATTTAATTCTACTTAAACTGCTATTATGACTAATTTTACTCAAATTACTACAAAATAAACCTCCAGTTCTCTCTCTTCTTCTTAACTTCCTAGTCCTTTTCTCCCTCATATCTCCCTTGCTCAGAGCAGATAAACATCCACTCAAACCTCAGAAGAACTTCCTCCACTGCAATCCACCCTTTCAACGCCTCTGGGCTCACCGAGGAGACGACACTTAACTCCCAGCCCCTTTGTCTCCTGCAGTAAGTGAGGAGGTTGACTCATTAATCCCTGGTTCCTCACTCTCTGTTGTAGAGCCAAAGGGTGGACATGGTGAGTTTAAAACCATTGACAATGTAGAGATATGAGCAGTCTCCGTATGTGTGTGTTAGTGTGCACGTATGCATCTGTGGATTTGAGTGTATTTGAGTGGCTGCAGCGAGAGGAAACTAAAATTGACAAGATGATAATAGGGCTTTTCACAAAGAGGAAACAGACTGAGCCTTAAAGTATCCACATTTAAATCTGGATAAAGTATCTATGTCAAAGCAACCGCTACTCTGGAAAAACCTGATAGTGTTATTTCAGATGGTGAGAGTGGCTTTCAGCAGGAGGGACAGGATGTTTTTACCCTTCTCACTGATTCTTTTTGTGACGACTTGAAACTTGCAGCACAAGATTATAATAAAACTCTTTAAAAAAAAAAAAAAAAAGCAGTAACTTTGTATCAAATGCTAGAAATAGTCACCAGGACTAATGTGCGTGCACAGACATTAAACAACTCGTATTCCTCTGGATTATATTTGCTCCATTAAAATGCTATTGCACATTGAACCTGATTATTGTAATTAGGAAACAGCACGTTTTGTAATTTTCAGGGGAATATTTGTTTTTAGAGTAAGTGTAACAACATTTTTGGTTTCTACAGTGCTACCCTTTGTTTTTCACCAACTGCCATAAACGTTGTATCCTCGACCCCAACATCATGCCAAAAGGAGCACTGCCTTCCGTCGATCCCAGAGGTTTGCGACAGGATTTGATTCGGGTAAAGACGTTGCAGTTCACATCTAGATTTGCTCCTGGCTTAATGGTGCCACTTGAGAGCTTCTGTCTTGGCTTCTTGTCTTCATGGCAACATTCTTTAAAAATATTCACTGATAACAATTCAGCAAGCTGATCAATCAATCTCTGTCAACCGTGCTTGGAGGGCAGCGAGGCTAACGTGGCAGAGAAGATGGAGTGATGAATGAAAGAGGATAAACACGGGGTCAAAGGGCAAGCAAGGAAGCTCTGTGCAGAGGAAGCTGGCCCGCCAATCTGCCTTCAGGTCATTAGGGAAACATCACCACTGCTACTTCAACACAAATGATATCTCAGTGTTCATTTAACTCTTACATCTCACTGACAGACTAGAGATAAATGTCAGTTAAGTGGAGTTCCCATCTGCGTTTGTGGTTTCCTTTTAATGCAATTATCTGACAAATCATATGGCCCCGTGTGTGTTTAATGGTACTAAGAGCCCATTTTACTAGTTTGTGCTCATTGTTTTGGTGATTGAAATTTTAGTATTTGCTTCTTGCATGTCACTTATTAGCTGGTATCTGTGTCTATGCAACGCACCAGTACAGTCTTTGGATGAAGGAGTGATCTACACATTAGCTAATAACTTAGCACTAACCTTCTTGTCTAAATAGGGCAACATCTACCTCCAAAAAACAAATATGATACGACTGATTGATTTCATTGTAGTAATTTCTTTTTTTTTGTATACAATCTATGCTAAAAACGTGGAGTTGTGAAGCAGGTAACTTGGTGCAAACATCTTTAAATTTCAGTGAAGATGTGAAACACAACTGTTCAACACATGCACGTTAAAGGGAGGTAATTTCACTAAGTTCTTCCAGTTGGTTTCTGAGGGAATGACAATGCAACGTACATAAACACTGCTGTTACTGAGGTTCCGCTAAAAAGGCTTGGACTGGGAGTTGAGATTTACTCAACAAATCACCCATCATCTAACTAATGGCTGAGTCATATGCAGTGTTTTGGCAGAGCACTCAACCAAGAATATGATATGAACAGGCACATCTGTAAAACATTATTTGTTCATATTTATGTATGAAAGTTTGGAAAAAACAGCAAGCTTTGGCCCAGTGCCTTTTTTGATTTCAACTCATCATCCATTGCATAACAGAAAAGCAAAATTCTCTATTAAATCTCATCTAAAGAAAGATAGCAAAGGATTATTCTTAAGATTTCATGGAGGAAACTCACTTTAATAGCCAGAAAGTTGAGCCCACTTTCATTAGCCAGAGCCTTGGCAATCATGGTCTTCGAGCAGCCCGGAGGCCCATAGAGAAGAACGCCTTTAGGTGGCTGGATCCCCATGCGGGTGAAGGCCTCTGGGTGCTTCAGGGGCCACTCCACTGCCTGCTTCAGTTTTAGCTTCACTTCTTCCATCCCACCCACATCTGACCAGCGGACCTGGAACGAGGGAATGAAGTAATACAATGTTTTTTGTTTTTTGGGGGGGAGGGGGTAAATAGTTACAAATGTAGTTTAATAATGCAGCTCTCTAACAAGTTACCGAAACCAAGGCATGTTCTCTTTATCCCAAATGACTTTCAAAATAAAATACCTCACACACTAATAACAAACCTTTTGTTATAAATGTTCAAGGAATGAAAAATAAATTCCATCCATCCATCCATTCGCTTCCACTTATCCTTTTCAGGGTCGCGGGGGGCACTGGAGCCTATCCCAGCTGTTATAGGGCGAGAGGCGGGGTACAGGGATAGGTTAATTGATTAATCCAAATTGCCACATAGGTGTGAATGCGGGAGTGAATGTGAGCGTGAATGGTTGTGTTAGCCCTGCGACAGACTGGCGACCTGTCCAGGGTGTACCCCGCCTCTCGCCCTACGACAGCTGGGATAGGCTGAAAAATAAATTCTTTAGTATAGGTAATACAACAAATATTTAGTGTTTCATCTTTAGACTGTTTTAAGCTTTCAGCTGTTATCATGTTGTGAAAGTACTCTTCTATCCCCTTGCATTTACGTCTCAATGATGGAATTGACAATGAGTCAAAATGACGATCTTTCAAGTTGAATTTTATTTTGGGAAAGAGGACCAAGTTGCAGGGAGGAGAAAAATTTGGTGAGTAAGGTACAGTAAGAGAAGATTCTATTGATGTGGCCAAAAAAACAACAACTTGTGTTTTCAATTTGTTGTACATGACAGCATGATGGCTTGCTTCTGTTCTGCTGAGTGTCCTCCCTCAGATACCCAGGATTGGGTAATGTGTTAGGAACAAAAAGATGTCATTTCGTGGACATACAAACATGTGTTTGTCTGCATGGCTCCTGGAAAGGCTAAAGTCCAACCTGGTGGCATCAGTTAGGCTGAAGCATAATGCCCCAGAGGTTTTCCATTGGCAAGCATGGTGGCAATTCTTTCATTCTCCAGGAACTGCCTGCATACTTTCACCACATGAGGTCAGGCATTGCCATGCACCAGTGCACCAGGAGGAACCCAGGACCCAGTGTACTAGTGTATCTGAAAATGGGCCCAAGGATTTCATGCGTTGTCTAGACTGTACAGCTCCGTGCGTTCCTCCATGGATATGCCTTCCCAGACCATCACTGACCCACCACCAAACTGGTCATGCTGATCAAGGCTACAGGCGGTACAATGTTCTCCACAGCCTCTCCAGACCCTTTTACGCCTGTCACATGTGCTCAAGGTGAAGGTGATCTGTGAAAAGCACGGGGCACTAGCGGTACACGCACCTATTCTGGTATTTTATGGCAAATGCCATTTGCCACGATGCCAGGCTGTGAGCACAGCACCCTCTTGAGGACGTCAGGCTCTCAGGCCATCCTCACAAAGTTTGTTTCTGTTTCTTTTGTCTGTCATATTCACACCAGTGGGATCCAGGTATCCCCTCATGCTACCTCATAATACCATTGACTATTATATTGACTATATTAAAAAAAAAAAAAAAAAAAAAAAGCTTTCAGAAAAGATGAGCAGGGAGAAAATATCAGTGGCCTCCAACTGTAAAACCATTCCTGTTGCGGAGACTGTCTCACTGTTGCCCCTCTAGTGCACCTGTTGCTAATTTCATTAACACCAAAGCAGCTGAAAGTGATTATAAACCCCCTTTGACACTGACCAGATCAACATCCAGAGGTTTAATTGACCTGATGCTAGACTCTGCATATAACACTTATCAGTGAACAGGCAATCGAAGAGAAGTTAAAGAAGAAAAAGAGGCAATCTTAGTATTAGCTGAAGCAGATTTAGAAGAGTCTGGAATCCAATCAAAATGTTGACTAAAACACCTCTGGTTCAATGCAATCAATCACCCAAACAATAACATGCAATCAAGCAAACTATATATGTATCTCACTGGCAGAGGACGAGAGTGCCCAAACTCTAATAAATGCTCACCATTAGTCCTTTATTCCAATATAAAGCTCAGACTCACATAATACACTCAAATACAAACACATCGCCAACAATAAGTGCAACAGACCAAATAAACTCTGATTGCACACTGATGTCACTGATGTTCTCATGTAACCCACAGGAAGACCTTTTTAACTTTCTGACCACACGAGTAAATCGCAAAGAATGTCAAGTTCTTCCAAACTGTTGACAGGGGTCGGGTGGAGAGGAGAGAAATATAAAAGCATATTTGGAAAGAGATGGAGGAACTGAGGGCTTGGATTGGGGAGACTCTGGACAGAGTGAACAACAACAGAGCGAGTCTGCCAACAGCTGTCTGTCTGACAGATGGAAGGAGGGAGGAAGGGAGGGAGAGGGTCCGGCAGTGAACAACCGGAGGAGATAAAGCAGATAAGGAGACAGCCTCATCCAAAAGCCTCTAAAGCCTTCCTGTCTCTTTCTTCGTTACCAATTCTTTCTTCCTTATGTTTCACCTCTTATGCTTCTTTCGGTCTGCATCTCCTCTCATTCTTTTTTTCCCCCCATCTCCTTTTAGATCCACTTTCCCCCACTCATTCCTTCCTGTTTTACTTCTGTCTTTATCTATCGCACTGCTTTTCTGTCCTCCCACATTTGGATTTGTCTTATTACATTCACATGAACGAAAGAGAGAAACCTGTTTTTTTAGGAAGTCAAACAATGTGTCCATATGCAATGTAGTACAGCTGGATACTGTAAAATCTACACACAGTAGTTCAGAAATAGCTCCTCTGCTTCTAAGCTTATTTTGTGTACTGGTGACATAAGATGCTGTCACCAGCAGGGGCACCTTCAGATTGTTTTTCATAAGGGTGGCCATATGAGGATCACTAAAAATATTGGGGTGGCACACGCTGTGCCACCAACCTTCTGTCTGTGTGTGTAAAAAAAAAAAATAACAAGTTAACCCTTTAAGACCTACCATAGAACCAAGTCCGCCAGAGCTTATATTATATTTTTACATGCTGTAGTGCCATTTCTGGGAGCATTTCAAGTTGCTATACATCAATACAACTGTTATAGCCCATATTTTAATAATATGTATGCATTAAGTCCATAGTAACTACATTAATTGCAAAACAGTGCAATAAACTACAAAAAAAATGAAAATCGTTTTTGGTTTTTTTGCATATATTTCTACCTGGAGAAATTTAGGAGGTTTATCCCTCAAAACTTAAAATACAAAAAAGTTGCAAAAAATAGTTTACAACAACAGGGAATTTATTTTGAGTGTCTTCATAGTTTTATTTTTAAGATACACCAATTTCTATATACTGCAGGAAAAACGAAAAACAATCCTATGATGCAAATTTGCAAAGAAAACAGCATGTGCATCAAAATAAACTATTTCCAGCAGTGCAATTCGAGTTCTAAGCATCCCAGCAACTATTCAGAAAAGCATAAAGTCAAACATGACTTTATGCTTTATATACGTTTTTGTTCCTGCAAGCGCCTTTTATGCAATTTTTGCAAAGCTTTATGTGGAAGGAAACTGTGACCTAGGACAAGCTGATGGCATAAGATGTAAGTACAACTCCTCCAGTTTCATATGCAAAAAAAAATAATTGCGCTAGCTTACGCAGTTCCGGTTCTACAGGGATTTAAAAATAGTTACGCAAAACAGAGCGTGCCCGCTCCGACCGGTTTTAAAGGGTTAATGTTTCAACTCATTGTAGGATGCCTTCTTCTCTTGTGCTCATGTTTATTAAAAATATTACCAACATAGGACAGTCTTGCCAGGAGGGGCCAGTGCCCCCCCGGCCCCTCCTTGGTGGCACCTCTGGCCCTACCAAACTTGTTTCTACATGTATTTTTCATTTGTACCTTTAGACTGACTGTTAAAATAAACAGACAGGCTCTAGTTAAACAGTTTTCAGTTCAAGTGCCACAGGTCTGAATTTCACAAATAATCTAAATGCAGAAAACACTCTGAATACTGAAAACTTTTAATTCTTTGAACTCAACAATGCGATGTGACATGTGAGAGTAAAATTCAACTGAAAGCCAGTGCAAAGTGCATTCAAAATGTTCCTTGATCCTGCACATAGAAATAAAAAGCCATAAAAGATTTAAACATGATCAAGCTCCTCCTCAAAGTTATTTTCTTCTGCATCTCTGGAGAGCTTCCATCACTACTAAACCACAAATTTGGGCAGGACCAGGGCAACTGTTGCTCATCACCAGCACTACTTGCCAGATTTAGTTCCCCAGAACTTCATCCACTTTCCCAAAATGAAATTCAAATTGAAGGGTCGAGGTTTGATACAGCGAAGGAGATCCAGTGCGTACTGCAGAGGCACAAATGTGAGTGGTTAGGATGGGGCTTACAGGGAGCAATCTTAAAGTAACAGCTGTGCTGGAAGTGCCGCGGTGCCACGCACGGAAACAAATTCCAACCAGATATGGCTTTTTATTCACATTAGGAGGCAGAAAACTCTATCCTCTCACCCCGTGATGTAGATATTGTTCGTCTCCACAACAAAACAAGGTTCCACTGAACTCTTCATTACTAAACACCAGTCATTCAAGCACCACCTGTTGAGCACCAGTCAAATTTTCTAAAAAAGAAGGTAACCTTGTTACTGTCAACAAGTGCAAAAGCTATTTACATCTACCTTCCTACCTTCTCTTCCCAGAGCTTTCTATTTTTTATATCTCTCCACTCATTCCTTTTTCCTCACTTGACCTTCTCACTATCACCCTCTCTCACTCTGCCTTAAATACATGCTCAAATCTCTTTCCCTTCCCCTCTTTTTTTCCTTTTTACTTCCTATTCTCTCCTCACAAGCTTGTCCCCCCTCACCCTCCCTACTGCCCTCCATCCAAAGGTAACACATCCCAGGCCACCGGCGCCGTCTCCGGGGAACAGAGCACCTAATGGAAACCTGGCGTCTGGCCACATACTGTAAATACCGAACAATTTATGGACAGCGCTAAGCGAGCGAGAGAGAGAGGGTAACGGATGGTTGGAGGGGAGGGAGGCGAGGAAAGGAAAAAGAGAGAAAACAGTGCTGCAGAGATGAGAAGATAAGCCGAAAGTAGGTAAGCAAAGCAAAATGCCCATTTGAAGCCCCAGAGAGTAATGAAATGAAATAAAAAGTGAGATAAGGTCATCTGTAAAACACGGGAGATTGAGGGAACAGGTGAGCATGATTAGAAAAAAAATGGAGGGAGACAAAAAAAAAAGGAGGTTTTTGTGACATACATTACACAACATTTATAAAAGAAATAATTAGAAGGCAAAAAATGATAACTGAGCAGCTTTGTGCTGATACCGATGATATTTAAAGCGAATGACGTGAATTCTCCAACTACGTGCCTCGGCTTTTACTTTTTGCCAAGTTTTGCAGTGTTTATGCAGTCATTCAAACTGAAATAGTATCATTACTTTGTGATGTTTTGCAACTCCGAGAAATTATATTAGACAATAAGGGAACAATAAATCAGCTGGATATTACTTTTGGTGAAAAAAGGCAAAAAATTGCAGGGATGGTCCAAACATTTTTCCTGGCCTCATTGGCTGCATTTATTATTTACATGTATGAGTGCAGCATCGGGTCACAAGAGAAGAATGTTTTCTAGAACTTTGCAGTTTTCCTGGAAGTTTAGGTCCCTGAGAGTTTTCGATGATTACGCTGATGACACAGGTAGACACATATTAAAATTGGCTGGAGGTACAATGATTGAACATTTCCTTTTCAACTGCAAACAACGAACAGCTGCTAGGGTCAAATGCAGAGAAAAAGCATGTAAGCCTCCAAATTAGCAGCCACATCCACAGGCGTTTAATTACAAATCAATTATTCCCATGTTTCTATCAAAGAAGCAGATGTGCAACACAACTTTATGCACTCATCTTCCCCCCGTTTTTTGTTTTTTTTAAGTTGCCTCTGCAGACTCAATGGAGTCATTGTAAGAAATAACAATAAAAAGTCACATTAAGTGTAAGCTGCCTTTTGTCACGAATGAAGTGTTTGTGGAATTAGAAGGCAATGTTTTGACTCACACCTCGCTCTGCTGTGTTTCTCCCCCTTCTTCCCTCTCTTCCTTTTTGTACGAGACCCAGTTATTATCTTTTACTGTTGTTTTCTGAACTTTACAAGGGGCCTTCTCAAGCTCGGGTCCTTTGATGAGGCTGTGAGGAGGGGTGTGGGGGACTTCACAGACAAAAAAAAGTCAAGAGAGACAAGGAGTATGTTTAAAAGGAAGAATAATAGGCTTGTTATACAGCTGCCAAATAAAAATATTAAAGCCAGGCTATAAAGTGGAAGATGTTCATTAAAAAAAAAACTGGGTAAACTGAGATAGTTTGAAGAATTTCTCATCACAGAGCAAACAAAGGATTAAATCAAACTTCTGATGTATTTAATCATAAATAAATGGTAAATTGAGAGGCATATTCTGTAAAATCTCTAGATCTGTGATCTGAGAAGGTTTCGGAGGAACTCGAGGCATGTACTTATCCGGCACCACTGGAAGTTTCTTATATAAAATGGATTAGAAACAAATGTTTGCACTCATGTGGATATAATCAAGTCCGGGGCTCTGCGGCTGCCCTTTCAGCTGAGCTGTGCAAGGAGAGGAGAAAAAAAAAATCCAAACTCAAACTCACTCCTCTCTTGTTTCCAGGAACCGGCCACAAGGACTGAATGTCTCTGGGCGAGCTCAGTGCAGAGTGCTGCAGAGAAAAGGGGAGGCGGGTGGAGGTGAAGGGATAGGAAGGACGTTTCTTCTTCTTTTCGCTTTCTCTTTTTTTGGTTGCTGGCAGGAACCGTTAGCGACCCGATCTGCTTTCAATTACCGGTGGAGGATGATGTTAGCCCTCTTCCTGTCCGTTATGTCTTGCACATGCAAACTCCAAAACATCCTGGAGTCTCACCACTGTCCTCTCATCTCTCCTTCCCCTCTGTCCCTCCCCTCCTTTGCTCCATTTTTCTCCCTTCATCCACTAAGAACAAGTGATTCATCTTCATTGTAGCGGAGGGTAAAATGGCCACGGGGTCATTTCCACTCTTCCTCAGCCTGACCCTCATCTGCTGGTAATTCAGTGGTCAGAGAGTAGTTAAGGGATTGTTTCATGTGCATTTAAAAGGGACAATAAAATACACAGGAAGACCGCTGCTGCTGCTGCTCTCTTTGAGCTTTTCTCGCGATTCTGTTTAGTTTAGAGATTTTCATTCTCCTTTCGATGAAACAAAGATCGAATGAAACAAACCAGACTACTTCCTCTCATCATCTCATCCAGACTGTGTCATTATGAATGATGCCATAAATAAGTCAAGTATGTGAAGAGAAGGTCTCTTAATTTTTCCCAGACTACTCTTTGACATCCAGCTCCAGTTGAAAATGA
Source organism: Diplotaxodon limnothrissa (assembly GCF_057381915.1). NCBI lineage: Eukaryota > Metazoa > Chordata > Actinopteri > Cichliformes > Cichlidae > Diplotaxodon > Diplotaxodon limnothrissa. Next base: position 8,145,362 of record NC_140597.1, on the reverse strand, counting down.
ACAAACAAAAGTCTTCATGCGTTTCTATGTCCACATGTGAGTACAAGCCCAGCCTCAGAGCTCTGTCCCTTTAGATTTAACCTGGCACTAACTGACACTTTCATAATAACAATCTGTTAAATGTCATGAAGTTGACATAGTGAGAATTTCAAAGGCATTGCTCATGACTTGAACGGAAGCGTGGCCCAACCGGAGGTTTAAGCTGATCGATCCCCAGAAACTCTTAAGATATGAAATTAATAAGTTTATATTCAGGAGCAATACATTAAAAACAAATTACTGACCACCTTTCAGAGCATTTCAAATCCTGCTATGTGGTACAGATCATCCTAGAAGTTTGTGCTCCGGTTTTTGTGAGTGAAATTCTTGTGTTAGGGTAGTTATTTGATTAGCACTAATTAGCAAGTATAGTGTCTATACGTCTATGGTTCAGCTGGCTGACTAAGCTTGCTAGCCTTAACTGATAACTGATAACAGCACTCCAGTCTCTCTTCTCATAAGGCGAGAAAGACCTAGAGTGCAGCTGCTCAAATGTTGAGGTTTTGAAATGCAGAGTTGGAAATCAATGTGTGACGTCACCACGATTACGTCTGTTATACAGTTTGTGGACAAGGAATAATCACGTCAGTGAGAGTGGTGATCATAGTGGAACATTTAGCAACTCAAGAACCAGATTTCTTTATGGCGTCAGCAGAGATATCTGTTTAATTTAGTTTTTACGGTGCCTGTGCTTCCTGTCTGTTGCATAGCAGACGTTGCACTCTCTGACGTTAGCTCGCTTTTTTTCCTTATTTCCTTCTTTTGGCTCTATAACTGGAAGAAAAACACTCAGAAGCTGTCACTATAACTGCAGCTTAACTTTCACTCCCATTAACAGTTGTTAGCCTATTTCCAAAGGTTAGGAACCATTTCAGGAACTAATGAACCCAGGAGTTAAATTTAGTCACTATGACATCATTTGATGTTCCTACTCTAACAATTTTACATCATGGACCTACGAGAATGATTAAGGGTGTTTTGACACCTGTAGGTCGTTTACTCCTGTCTGAATCAGTTGATGAGTTTGTAAACTTGTAGCTTTTCCTCATGATTTGGTTTCTTTCTGCACAGAAAAAAATCCAAAAGAACTCTGAGCAAACCAAAACGCGTCACTACAAACCATGTGAGCAGGTTCAGTCGGCTCATTGGCCAGATGTGTCTGGAGCGGAAGCAACAAAAGTAAATACAGGAAGAAAGTGCTGTGTTCTAGACTATTGGAGATCACAGAGGTTTTATATTCACAGCTAGTTGCTAGCCTGTACAGATTTTTGCACATCTATAGTACCTTTCCACATTCAGGATACAAAGCAAACGTGGCTACAGGAAGTTTTTTAGCTTAAACTTGTAATATATACCTGGTAGTTGGGTCGGACCGAGACTCTTTTGGAAGAGTTGATTACTGTGTTCACACCTGCACAAACGAACCAGCCCAAGGGAGAAAATGAACCAGATTTCAACTGAAATGGACTAAACCCTGCATGTGCGAAAACACCCTACCTTTGGAGTTTATGCCAAATGGCCAAATAAAAATTCCTGCTAGAACAGGAGCTTAGCTTTATAGTGCAATCTGGAAGCATCAGCTTCTACTAACTCCAAGATCAATATGAGGGTCATTTCTTATAGATGAGTGAATTTTTAAAAAGATATGTTTTTCACCTTTAAGAAGACAGACAGATGAGTCTAAATGAGCTTAAGTCATGAGAGAATGAATGGAAAAAACAAACAAACAGACTAGTTGTGTCAGTTAATGTACCTTGGGGACATCAATAGCAACCTCCCTCATGGCACTGGGCTTCACTACAGACATGGCCCACTGGAGGTCCTGCAGAGTGACTGTCACTGTCCCCATTAGCTGCTGGTCAGACGGTGGTTGATGGGAACCTCCCAGTGCTCGCCTCAGTGCGTGCAAACCTGCACAGAGAAGGTTTACATCAGCTACTGTAAATCTGTCACCGAATCAGAAGTGGAAAACAACTTCATGCTGAATAAAGAAAAAAAAAAAAAAAAAAAGAACTGACTTGACACAGGTTTGACCTGAAGGGAAGCCTTTTTGTTTGACGTATAACAACTTTAAAAACAAAACGAAAAAAGAAGCTTTCCCTGAAAACATTCAGGCTGACATATTATAGAAAAGATGGATCATTTCAAATTCAAAAAGAGTTCTGGATCCACTGCCTAAAAAAGAAATGCTTGTGCCATTTTTCTTCAGTTTCATTCCAAACCCATATGCACCAAGTCCGTTTTTTTAACTCAAAACGTTCAGGCTTGTACTTGCTGTGATGATACACACCTAGTGAATGCAAATCTTAAAATGAACGCTAATTCCCCTTTTGACGGTGAAAATAATTGGGCCTGCAGAGAAAAGTAAGCAGGCAGAAGGGAAGGAGAGTGTAATTGAAGAGCTTAAGGTTTGAATGCCTTTAGTCTGCAACTGAATAAAAAGAAGATAAGAAAACAAACACTGATGTGTCAGTATCAAAAAATGAGCCTTTGTTTCGCTCTGCAAAAACAGTCAATGCAGAGTGATCTCACGAGGAAAACAGTCTGGGCCGAGTTAGCTTTTAAAAATTGTGAGGTGATGACTGACATAGAGCACATACTTCTGAAGAAAAGGTTAGAAAAAATTATTTATTTACTGGAAAGGTCATTAAACATGCCTGCTAACCATAGAAAGCCGCTCTGTCTTCTATTGTTGGATGCCGAGCAGCTGCGGTCAAGTGCCTTATTTAGAGGAGGCTAAGCAGCACTTGTAAAGGGAACTTAGTTTTCTTTTTCCTGCTTTTCCACAATCAGTTAACAACCACAGTTGTTATCTGTGTCACGGGGGAAATGAAGATTGATTAAGGATCTTGTTCTGAAGCACGTTCTCAACAAAGGATGTTCTTACACTTTTTGTTTAAACAGAATCTGTTGTTTACTTCAAAGGAGCCTGATGTACTGTACAGGTGAAATTAGAACTGTGCAAACATCGGCAGTGTTACTGCATGAATCGGATCAGTGCACAAGGATTCCAATTGGTCATGTACAGTTTTAAAAACCTTCCAATTTACTTAAAGTGTAAAAGATTTGCAAGTAGGTCTAGGGTCAATGCTGCTTGCCATCACTGCTAAAAATGTAAGGAGAAATGCAAAGAGTAAAGCAATGACAGCATGCGAAACGCCATGTGTGGATCAGCTTGCATCCAGCTGTGGAGATTTAACCCCTACAGGTGGGAGGACAGGTCTTCTCTGAGTTAATTACATGCTAAATGTGGCCAATGATTAGTAGTTACAAAACCAGCCCACAACCACGTTTCCAACCCCAGTGTTGGGTAACAGTATATTAAACACACAACCGTTCTCAATGCACATGTGCACATATCACACAAACACACTCTTGGCTTCCTCTTCTGAGCAACAGGGTTGGGGTGGAGGGGGTCTGGATAGGAGACGGAGTGGAGAGGGCTGTAGGGGAACGGACGTGGTCCAGGGCTTGGGGCCAGAGAGCAGACGAGAGGGGATTTACGATCAGACAAGAGTGCATCCTGTTTATATTTTCCAGGACCCGTCTGACTAGGCAAGGGACAGACAGACAGACAGACAGCGAGGGAGCGAGGGGAAGTAGAAGAAGAAGGAGAAATTCAATTATTGGAAACGCATTTGTCTTCGGCCGAGCTCAATGTGTTCCCCAGTCCCGGCTCCCTGGTGTATGATGCATTTTTCACGCCCCTTCAATCTTTATCCCCAAACACCCACCCTACTTCTTACTCTCAATCCCCAGAGCTCTAAACATCCCATCATTCCACCTGGCTGCTGCTTCAGCTCTTCATCTGCGATAATGCTTCGTCCCGGCGCTGCTTAGACTGCAGAAAAACATCTGGTTTGAGTGGAACAGACGAGGCAAGACAGGATAGGATGTGGAAGGAAGCTGGGGCGAGGAGGGAGATGAGGAGCACCAGCCACAACACCATATGCACTAACCCCAAACCAAAGCTGCCTGCCCTGCAAAGGCAGTGGGGCCTCAGCCTCTATAAATGCTGAGAAGGTGATGGAAGAGGGCCAAAAACAGGATTAACTGCTGGGTTCAGATCTTCTTTGAGCTTAGAATGACCACGGAGATAGAATGATTTTGGACTTATAACTCTATAAAAAGTTGATTATTCGTATTTTACACAGATCAGAATAAATAAACCTATATATAATGGGTAAATATAATAAGCCGCTTCTTCAGTGCATCTCTCATTCTGAAGATGAACTCCAACTCCACCAACTTGGACTGCTGCTGCTGATCACAGTCTTTGCTCTGCTCTGCAGCCTTGTGGCACATTAACCAGCTCCCTGGTTGGGGTGGCTCTCAAGCTCAGAGTTAATCTGTGAAGTTGGAACATGTACAGCTCCAGGATGAGAGACTCAATCAGGAAGAAGCCAACTGTCAACAAGGACCACCACAATAGCAACCTGGCCAGTGATACAGCCAGAAGGTAAAACACAAGACGGAAAAAGCCAAGGGTGGTTGGCTAGGAGCAAATGAAGTTTGAAAATAAGAGTCAGGAGACTGTTCAGATGTTCTCTCAGATGGATTAAAAATAAAATAAATAAGGAATCACCAAATATACTTGGACAGCCTCTTAAATATACCCGGGCAGCTTGCCCGAGCACAGAAAATGTGTCAGAAGCAATGTAAAGTAACATAAAAAAATAATACACTTATGTTAAAACAAAGGCAAAAAGCAACAACTATGCAAAATCACATTAAAAATACTTGAAGAAATGCCTTCATACTTCACTTTCTGCAAGGTCATTAACATCAGATTTTTCTGCACATTTCTGTGAAGCTTTTGTCACCACGTTTCAATCCTCTGTCCAGCAGCTAAAGTGAAACGCTCATCATCTGCAATAAGCTTTGACAGACAGCTAATGTTAAAGCTTCCAGTTAGTGGTGTGGCTGCATACAAGCACTGAAAAGAAAAGAAAAAAAATAACATAGCTGACATATGTTTAATAAATGTTTCATCAAAAATCATTCGAAACTGTCTGGATTAAATGTAACACTCTGCCAGAGGCAACGAAAGGCTTTGCAGAGAATCGTCTGGCCGAAGGGAAAACAGAGTTCAGAAGGCGCAGAGCTTCAAATGCAGCCTGGAAGCCCAGAGGGCGGCGGAAACTTGATTCAACAATTTGACTTTAACATTTTGCTTTAGGGATTCTCTTGGCTGACTTCAAGCACACATTTGGTTTAGTTATGAAAACATCCGATGGGAGGAGAAGAGGGGAAAAAAAGAAGAAGCAACACAACACAATTTAATCTGAACCTTCTGTGGACTCATTTCCCTATTCCTTTCTTTCCTTTTTTTCCTTGCACTCCTGTTTTCCAGAATGCTTCACATTCACTAAGGGTCCACAGGGAATTGAAAGAAAAGGGGGCCTCCTAAATGTACAAGAATGCACATTTGCAAAACATCACACCAGGGCCTAAAGTAGGTATGGAAGTGAGAGAAGACCTCATTTCCCAGAGCTGGCATTGGAAAAAAAACAGAGGAGAGCGATTATTTGGGTTTTTTCCCCTTCCCAGGGGCACAATCTTAATTGCATCCGTCCAAAACAGACCTTGCCCCAAATCAAGGCCTTCTTTTCAGGGGTCACATCCTTTGATGCTCACACCAAACTGATCTGTCAACAACAGAATCAAACATCTGAATACCAAACATTACTTGGAGACACTTTAACATGTGAAGTGGCCAGAAAAAACATCAAGATAAGATATGCATTAGATTATTTTGGAGCTAACACTAAGTTACAACAGCCAACAAGTAATAAAAAAAATCAAAAACTTCTATTAAACAGTAGGATGCAGAGAATGTAGTGAAGTTAAGCAGTTTATGTGCGTCTATATATTGAGACAACCAGAAATCTGAAACACTGTCCTAATACTATAATAGTATTTCCAATCGCAAAGGGTGAAAGAGCAGCTAGTTTATGACGAATCTGTTTCTGCAAAATTGAAGGCAATTAAAGTATCATAAAGATTTATGCCATCCCATGAATATTGCAAAGGTCATTTTAATGATAGCTCAATTCTACTAGCAGAAAAGCAGGCAAAGCCACTTTATGGGTCACCTTTGAGGGACAGAGTCTTTGACTGTGCAGAGTCGAGGACTATGGGTAGCCAGGACTACGTAGTCAATACAGACACGTCAGCATGCAGTCTTAAAAAAACAGCAGTAAAAGAGATGACGTTAAGCATAGTTAGACTACTTCTTAAGTGAAAAGTTGGCTTGACGAAGACAGAAAGTGTCAGCCGAGTTCAACACAAAGACGTGTGAAAAAAAAAACTCATCGGAAGCTTAGAAGCACAGAGAGCAGCTACGGTGGAAAGTTTACACTGCTTTTAACACTCGAGGGGAGTGTTTAAAACAAGCACAAGGATAAATAAAAGTAGCAATGCTAATTGTTCCACATATTTTTGATACTGCCACCTGGTGATCGTGCACAGCCACAGCATGTAAATGACTGTCTGCAAAGACTTGTGCAGCACCCTTGATGTTCATGAACAACCTCTGTCAACTTCTAAAAACCTTGAAAACCCCAAAGTTTCTACTTTGAACATTTGAGCAGGTTTTCAGCACAAGCTTTTTGTTCATGCAACTACAAGTCCACTCAATACAACGTTCGAAACTTTCCCTCGACATTCAGAGAGGAAGAAACACAAGAGTTATGTGGGTAGAGGTTAAACATTCCAGCATGGAAGATTAAAAAAGGGAAACCTGACACAGAGAGAGCATCAGGGAGAGCAGATCATCACCAACAACAGAAGTGTACTCGCATATCAACACTGCATTCGACATTTCAACACAGAATAATCAGAGCTATGTTTTTGTGTTACGGTGCATTGTGTGCTGCTGCACTGAAAACCAATGAGGTTGAGCTGAAGCTCACCAGCAAGGCCGGCCTCGAATGATTGCAAAATACTTTGAGCATTACACCATCACAAAAAACCACAGGAACGTTTTCATTACTCGCCGGGGCTTCCGGAGCACTCTATGCACCTGTATTTACAATACCCAACATCTGTTCCCGGAACTGAAACACAGCAATAATATGTGCTCTTGAAGTACACACACAAACACACAGACACACACACACACACATCACTGTCACTGGGAAAAGGTACGTGTCGGGTTTTAGGAGCACAAGCAGCACATTTCCGGATTTTATAAACAGGGGCCTCAAATAAACCTCCCATGCTGATCCGACTGATATTTATGTGACCTGTACTGAAATCCCTGAAGTGTCTTTAAAAGGACAGATGACTTGGGAAAGGCACTTTATAAGGCAATGCTGCCGCTGTAAACATCAGTGAGCATTTAGCACTGTTTGGCCCATTTAGTCTTCCACGGCAAAATTTATGTCAAACACACAAAACTCTGCTGGTTTTTGCTGCCGTTTTTCTTCCTCGTTTCTACAGAGCGGAGTAACCTCTAGTCCCCATTTCCTGTGTCTCATGGCCAGGAAGATCAATGGTTTGGGTTTAAAAACGCTCAAGTGCTGAATATTTAGGTTTAGGGGATTTTCACTAAGCGTGTTGGCCAAATCACTTTGCACATTTCCCGTGTAAATCATTTAGGCCATTTAGTTGCTAAAGTTTGAGTTGTTAAATATCGAGCCTGATCTTTGCCGTCAAATAGCAGGCTAACCAAAAAGCTTTCAGCTGACACAGTGGTGCATTTTGTGTTTATTATTCCATATAATCAATTTTACTGGCCCTTTTTGCTCCAGCAGGCTTCCCCTGTTTAGAGAGGCTTGTAAACAGTGGGTCCGGATGTGGCACAAACCAAACAAGCATGCACCGGCATACACACGTTCAAATAGACGTGCACACTCACACACGCAATTTGCACTGTTTAGACTGTGGAAATGAGTCATCTGTCAGCACCGGGATCAGTTGAACACCAACAGGACGACAGAGAGACGCCCGGAGTCTGTGAGGCTCCGCGAGACCACATGGCAGCTTCCAATACCACGCAGAACACCTAGGGGGATTCATTATGAAAAAGCTGTTTTGCATAATCTCTGGTGGGCTGGAAACACGGTCAAAGTAACATTTAGGGAAATATGAACACTAGAACTCAGCGCATTTGTGGTTATACTTTTGTCAGGGATCTTGTAACAAAACATAAGAAAGCATCCTACACTGTAAAGACACGCAACCCTATTTGACCGTTGCTCCTTCTTTTATTCTATATACAATTTATGCATATTGCTAATTAATTAAATGTGCAGGTTCTGCCAGCTAAGGTTTATTCTTACATAAATTTATAAAAATTTTATAATTTTGGCCTAAAACCTGCAATTCCTTGAGGCTAACCAGGAAAGCAAGTCAGTCCCCATGCACTCCCATATTTATATGCTCAAATTTAAAACTGAAATAAAAGATGTTTACAATCTGGTACAATACCCTTTTGTTTTTTTCCTCTAAAACTACTTTCTCCCTTCATAATAACTGAAATACGACTGATGGATACTGACAATCAGCAGTTTTTTGGCACATTTTTCAGAGGAACTATCTGAGAAAATATGACTTGCAGCCAAGTTAAACGTAAAACAAGTAAAAAAAAGCATTTTCAATCCAATTGTGTTTGTATGGCACCAAACCACAACAACAGCCGCCTGAAGGAACTTAGTACTGTGAGGTAAAGACTCTACAATAACAGAGACAAAATCCTAAAAATCAAGACAACCTCCCCACAAGTGAGCACTTGGCAACAGTGGGAAGGAAAAACTCTTTTAACAGGAAGAATCCCCCAGCAGAACCAGGATCAGGAAGGGGCAGCCATCTGCAGCGACCAGGTGGGGCTGAGGGGAGGGAGACGGGGCAGGATATGCACTCTTACATTTGGTGAGTAAAAGTTTTACTTTATTGTGTCTATTAAGGTCTAGCAGGCTACCAAACTTGCTAGCTACAAAATGAGGCTCCAAAAAGAGAATTCACAAACTAGTGCACAATCTCAGATGGGCTGCACTGAGCTTTTATACAGAGAGGACATATTTAATGTGATAAACTAGGAAACATGAGCCATCAAATTTATCTTGGACATAGGAGACCTACACCCAGATCCCTTTTTTTCTCCAATTTTAACATTTATTTTAATTCAATTTGATCTATTGTGAAATAGAAATATAAAAAGTGAATCTGTCTGTACAAGCAACCAGTCAAAATGTTGACTCATCAGCTCTTAATAGTTAATTTTGGGTGTGTCACATGCTCTATTATAATACATTTGGATAATGGAAGCTTCATTTAAATGTCTTTAAAAATGCATATTAGTTGTGAAAATGGATGTTTTGCATGTGTTTTAAAGCAAATCTTTTCTATTATAGAACTTCAACTACACTCAGCTCAAACATGGAACTGCTCCTGCAGCTAACAAGAAACAAATCTGGGACTTGTGTAATGTCTCCATCTAAGTTAACCTGTCCTGCAAGAATGTGCATGCTGACACATGTCTGACATGAAGTCACAGTCAGAATGATGTGATGAGGAGCGACAGATGCAACAGAAAAGCTGTCAGAAAAATGCTCATACACAGAGTTATAGGCGTGCAGCATGGACATTTTTCTGCTGTGACTAACTCAGTCCAGCAGATCTTCTTAATGTGTACATGAATCTGTCAACATCAATGAAACTATGATGAAGGCCACGTTGTCAACAGGGAGAGAACCGCGGACAGAAAAAAGTTTGATTCAGAAATCCCAAATTTAAAAGAGGAGGGAAAGGAGATAATTAGTTTAAAGGATTGCGAGTCGTTTGGCTAATGAACTTGCAAATTCTAACTCGGGGATTCTCACTTCGGAAGATTAGAGAAAAAAATATATCCTCAGATGTAAATTTGGACAAGAACTCAACAAAACATTTAAGAAGGAACCATTCAGCTATTTTCACCCTGCAGATAAAAATCAGATCTTTGTATCTAAACAGAGCTCAGTCTGGTTACGCTCCATGCTGACTCCACATGAACTGGCAGCTACGCTTGACTGTACCTGCACAGCTATACAGCATTTGACCATGAGAGGTCCTCATTCACAGTTGCTACAGTTAAGAGGTTTCATTTAGGGTTTTCAAGGGGTTTGATATTTTTTGTTACTGGCAATGAGAGGATGGTGAAATGTAATCAAGTACTTAGTTTTGAAATGTTCAGCTTTAATTCTACTTCTTCTGACTTTCACTTTTTTAGAGGGACTTCTGTCCTCCTAAACAGTGTGCAAACAGTACATGAATGTCAAATTCTATTACTGTAAAGGGAGCATGAATTCTAACTGTAGAAAATGAAGACTATTTTAACAATAATGCATGTCAGTCTTAGCCCACGTGAACACTTCACGAGGCTTTCAGTCAGGCAATAGCTTGCTTAGACATTCATTTATTTTTCACCCATTTGTGTCTTAAATGACAGACAACCGATGATGAATGATGACAACCTCTTACCTTAATTTAAAGTTTGTGCAAAGTAAAATCAGAGATTGGCTTCTTAGCACATTATACATTCAGTAAAGAAGAGCTCCAAACTGACAACTCCCTGAAAACAGCATGAAACTGATAAAAAAAAATATTGCATATCTATAGAGTTAATTAAACAGGATGCCATCCAGATTGCCTGTTTAGTGCATGTAGGCTGATGTAAGAACAATCAGAAACAGGAGAAATTCTTTCCCCAACAAGTTACATTTTATGTACTTTTACTTCAGCGGCATCTTTCTGCGATGTTTTAAACTTTTTTATTACCCAGAGTTGAACTGTTTTAAATCAGACCTTTCTCAAAAATAGTTCAGTATTTTCTTTTGCAATTAAAGAATAAATATGTGTGTACAGCAGTCAGAGAAGCATCATGATGCCTTCTCAATACTTTGATGCATTCTTGTTTTTTCACCCCCAGGTTTAAAAATGCTTCTTTCATTAAGTTTAACCTGAATTCCATTGGTCAGTGCCCGTGATGTAAAGCACAGTTTTTCTTCATAATTTGTGCATTCGGTGGAAGCTTAAAAAGGGATTTCAGGTGACCTAAGTGAATCGCACTTTAATACATCTGGCATGAGCGTGCTCATGCATTACAATGCTTTAAAAACTGGCAGATCCGTGATCGACTGTAATTAAGTGCTCATTATATAACACATCTGTCGTCAAGAAGTTTCTGGGGCTCAGTATAATTCAGAGTGGACAAACAACAATTTCCCTAATGACATCAAGATTTCCATGCATTCTTATCCACACACAAAAGAATCAAACACACACACACAAACCCTTTGACTTTCCTAACATATGAACAGCTCATGTAAATAGTCTTTCATTAAAGAGACTGGAATTATTTAAAAGGCAGGATAATGTGCATGTGTTTGTGACTGCATCCATTATAGAAGCCACAAGTCCGTACGCGTGGATGCTTTAATGCAGCTGTGCAAGGTGGATCTTTCGCGTGACCAGAGTATATTGGGCTCGCCATGATATATGTTCCCTCAATTTTATTTTTCAGGAAGCGGTACATCAGAGTGTATGCTTCCTCAGCAGCTCATTGTTACCTGAGCAGCACGAGGAAACAACTGCAGTTCCGATTTGATGTGTTTTTATGCCTCTTTTGTTCCTTTCGGTACAAAGCAAAATAGGAAAAAACAGATATCAGCTTGCGAGTTCATGTGTCTATGTTTTCTATGGCTTTATGTGTCTATTTATATGTATCCAAGCAATTTATAGGGATAACGGTAATGTGGTTTGGATTTTTACTGAAAATAATCTGCAACTTGCAAATAAACTGTACAACTGATTAATGTATAAATACTTGTAAATTTGAAATAAAATTTTTAGATGGGGGCAATCACAAAACAAGATTGCGGTGCATACAGCAGACAGTTTTGCCTTCATTTATACATATGAAATAGGAATCTGGGCATTATCACATAAAAAAGGTATATGCAACTCTGTTCAAAGAAAAGCGAAACTATCTTAGATCTGGTCACCTTTTTTTGCTCATTAAAAGTCCTGTTCTGACATTCTGTGATTCAACTCACAGTGAAGTCACTTGGTAGTTAAATTTGATGAATGGGGTGTGTGTAAGATTTCAGTGGTGTGAACTGGCATAAAATGCCACGCTGGCACCAGCCACAGTGGAGGTCAGTTGCACCAAATAATCCCCCCACAGAGATCTCAGGATGTTACAGTAGAAGTCATGTTCCAGTAAACGTCTGCTTGTCTGCCTTCCGCCTTGTCAGATCAGTTACCTTCTGGCTTGGCCACTGATTTTCCATTAAAGTGCTGTTTTGTAGATGGAGATACAGCTCTCATCAGCAGTGATTAATCTGCACGTAAAGCTTCAGTTAGTTTGACACATAAATCTCAAAGTTAAATTTGCAAGTGGACAGAATAGTTAACACGCAGAGGAATCTAAAAATAGAAATTGCACTGAAAGCAGTCCAGAGATGCACAAGGAGACAACCTTAAAAGGGAGTAGGGCTGCCATGATTAGTCGACTAGTCACGATTACGTTGCCTATTAAAATTGTCGACGACTAATTTAATAGTCGACGCCTCGTTTGAAGCTTTGTAAGATCCCAAAAGACGCAGGAATAAGTAGTAGGATTTAAGAGTGTAATAACGGACTGAAACAGAAGATGGCAGCACTGCATGTACAAGGATGCCAGCTGCCGTTAAACCCCGAAGAAGAAGAAGCAGCGTCCGGTATCGTAGCTGTGTCCAAATTCAGGAACCGTGCGGTCCTGCTCAGTTTCCAACAATGGGGCAGCTAGTTAGTTTTCATGTTACTCTTATTATTCTTTCTGGGTCACAAAATAAACGTTTAACATATTTTCAGGTGAGAATGTAACTGTGTAAACTTCAAATATCTGCTTGGTTTATCAAGACACCACATATTTTCAAAAGCGCTCCGACTAGAGTTGCCAACTCCCTGAAAAATAAATAAGGGACAACTCGTGGCCAGGGCCGGGCGACCCAGTTGTCTTCACCCTTCCCAGTGTGGTGAATTTTCTAGCTCTTTTTTTGTGTGTGAAATTATTTTTTTTAACCCTTTGACTTGAATTTGATTTAAGTAGATGTGTATTCTTTGTGATATGAACACATGTGAAACAAATGATCATTTAGCCATTTATTTTTAGCTCAAAATGACAACATTAACACATAAAACAGGTCTCTTTCTTAAACAGAAGCCTGTCATGCTTAACTTTTGAGAATATAAGTAAATCTTTCTTTAAAAGAACTCTGTCCTGCTTAACTTAAAATAATAGAAAACAATAGAAAGAAAAATATTCTTGTAACAGTGCACATTTAGTGCATTTAGTACAATTGGCTTCAGCTGAGGTATTATTTCAGCTTTTCTAATGCTAATCAGCTGCTCCCGTTTGAAAACCCGCTTGTTCCCATGATTACGCATCTTAACTCATCATCATTATTCATCTATGTATTACTTTTATGTATTAGTCATCTATTTGTTGTAATCATCTATCCTTGCAGTCGTTTATTACACAAAATAAATTATATTATCACACTTCTGGCCACATAGCGCTGATATTCACTGCACATGCCCATATTAACTTTTTCCAGCCAGGTGTTTTCCTTTTCCCATTCTTCCCTTTCTCTGAGGGGAACAAACATTGCTGCTCTAACGCTGGGCTCACACTGTGCGGTTTTAGGCCCATTTTGAGCCGATTTTTGAGTGATCGGACCGATTTTGGCCTTCATCGTGCGTCGTGTAGTATACGTGGGGTAACGAGAAGTGATTAACACCTCACGACCAGCTCCCGATCATCAATCGCTCGTGAGCCGCTCACACTGCTCGCGCGCAAACACGTAAACGCCGTGAAAAAGATGGAGCAGCACGGCTGTGCAGCGTGTGATCTGGACACAAGCGATGGAGGCACAACTTGTAGAACTTTGAAAAGCTCATCCGAGCCTTTTCGATGTGGCCTCACAAAATTATCACGACCACAACAACCGTGAAAATAGTTGGATCTACATCGCTGCTAAATCACAGCTGCCTGATCATGTTTTTCATTAGCAATTTAGCAAAGTTGATGGTGGTGGTGTGTCTGTGTGAGTGAAAGACTGAGAGAGCGAGCGACAGATTGTCTGTTATAACCTTCATGTTATGGAGGCACAGTGTGAGCACTCAGGTCGCATCAGAGCATCGGGCGGTATAGTGTGAGACCTGCATCGTGACCTACCAACTTCTAACCCCTGCGAGTCAATCGTGCAGTTTGAGCAGGAGCTGAATAACGCGACTGAAAAAAATCGCACAGTGTCTGCCCAGCTTTAGGTGTACTGTCGTCCGAGACTTGCACCGCAGTGACGGCGTTTGTTTCCCTGTTGGCCATGCTTCTTGTTGTGGTCATCTGTTGTCTTCCGGTATTTTCTCCGTAAGCGACCTTTCCTCGACCAATGAGATGAGCGGTAATCTGAATTGTCATACTCGAATTGTCATAAGTGTGCTGTCAGCTCATTGGTCACAAAGCAGGAGAGGGGCTGGGAATTATGTTTTCAAACAAAGCGTTAATTCCATAAACATTTATAGACTACTTTTGATTCTCACTGTATTACGGGACAAAGTGCGTCCCTTATTAGCTCAATACGGGACGTGTACTTTTGTTTCTAAATACGGGACGATTCCGTATTTTAAGGGACGGTTGGCAACCCTAACTCCGACGTTTTCAGAGACGTCTGTTACCCACTAGCTCGATAGCTAGCCGGGGTTCAAGGCTCAGTAGAGCCGGTGAGAACACCGGACTCCTGGCAAATCGTTTTCAAACCCACCACAGTCTTTCGCTACTCAGGTTAAACATGATATATAAGTCACTTACATAACTTAAAATGTTATTGTTTGGCTTTTTTCAGTATTTTATTTGTTCCTGATTAAATTGGTTTGGCTGAGATTAAAGTTATAGTTTTTACACAGCTGGATAAATGTCAAGCAGACAGCTGATTATCAGAAGTGTGAGATACTCTATACTCCTGTCCTGTTATATTTTAGATAGCAAGGAGCAGACGGCTGCGCTTATTAAACTCCACCAAGACAATCTGCTAATTTCATTACAATTTAATAAACTATCATCTTGTCTTTATTTTTAGTTAGCACATACCTTAAACAGTTAAAGCTGTAAGCTAATGATAGTTATATAAGAGCAGATGCATGCTGGTGCAATAAGCTGTAGGTTTTACATCCAATGGACGCATGATCTGATTAGTCGACTCATGGAAAAAATAATCGGTGACTAGTTGACTATCAAAATAATCGTTTGTGGCAGCCCTAAAGGGGAGATTAGCCAAACTTAAATCGGGTAAGGTTCTTGCTCTTTTTCATGACTACAGTAAGGTGATTGTTTTTTAGTGCACCATAGAGCACTTTGGATTTTACTAGATAAACTGCCACTACTTCCTTTCAGTTACAGTTGCATTACAATCCCGGAAAACGTGTTATACAGTAAAATCCTCCCCTAACAGAAAGGTGTATCATGGGAAATTATATTGGAGTTATCACACAAAATGGGAAAGGACCACTGTGACCAAATCACATGCTGGAGTCATGCCATGCTCCTATTTGCTGCATTGACAGCCAGTTAAAAGATGGCATGAATGAGATAAATCTATGATGGTGTTAAATCTAGACTGATATTTATCAGTTTGAACTTTAGACTCAGCCCCAAATTTCCGGTGAATGTCTGAGAGCGCTTTAGCTATAGATGCCTCGTACTCTAACCAAGCATCTGTAACTGAATTTATATTTTATCTCAAGCGGTAAAATGAAAGAAAGAAGTCATGAGTGCATTAAGAGTTCTCCTGTGGCTTTTTTGTTGCAAGGGCTTTTATCGGTCTTGTGATTTTGGTTTGGAGATTTTGGGGAAACTAGCGGTGTCGAGCGGGGTTGGGGAGGTTGTTGTCTCCCTCGGGGGCATGTGGGGGTTTCTCAGAAAACGCTGCCAGTCACGTCTGGCCCTCTGCGGACAGTAAATTACGCTCATTGCCGGAATGCTTCCACACAGCAGCCCAACTCCCGTAGCTGGAAAGGCAATACGCCACATACCCCGGCGGTGGGACCACCCAGGAGGCATATGGGGTCACATACACACACTTCCACAGAAAAACAAATAAGCATGTGCTCAAACAATCACATATACCCCCACAATCAAGGACATGCAGGGCAGATACACATGTATATAAGCCAGTGTGTTTGTCCTCAGGGATATGAGGTGGGATGGTTTGTGGTGCTAGGGGTGAGGGGGCACAGGAATTTCACAACAAGTGGTGGTTTTTGTGGTATTTGGATCCCAGTGAGAGAAACCGCTGAAACTCCCAACTTCCTCTCTGGCAAATATCAAAGGATGCTTGACCTGTGTGTTCAAAGGAGCTGTGGGCATGTCAGGCACTCCAAGAAAATGTCTCAAAAATTGGTAAAAATAATTTAGATGGAAATAATTCACAAGTTATTGTGGTCTGGGCGACATTTTACAAGGAAAACAAAGGTCAAGCGAGAGAGGGAAAAACAACATGAGGCCTAGAATGCACCTAGAGCTCAATAACAAACTGTCAATCACTATTGTTTGTTGGTCAGATACCTCAGCCCACGGGGCAAACTAAACTACAAAAAGATGGAGAGCAATTCTGGGCCGGTTGCCATATGCAACTGTGTTTTGTTTTCCTAAATTATGTTGTTTTCATGAAGTGCAAAGAGGAAATCAATGCAAAGAGAAGCACTGGTGTTTCTTAACAGCTGCTTTGAGTGGCCATAGATGTCCTTGGTTTCCGTGACATTATGAGCAACAGTTTACATGACTATCAAAAGCTACAGCTACAAATCTGGGAATGATATTTCAAATCAGAGTCTAACGCTTGAAAATATCCAGCTTTTTTTTGGCCTGACAGATATCAGTAGATATGTAAATAAAGGCGTAGCCACACCAATAATCCAAAATGTTTTTGCGTGCTATTAGGTTCTTACAACTTGGAAACAAACATTTCAACTCTCTAAAAGAGAGCAAAGCAGTGTTTACTTGCCCGCTTCTTTGCCAACAGCTGCGAGATCTGCTCCTACGTAACCGTGAGCGGCGTCTGCCAGCTGCGTCAGCTCCTCCTCGGTGGCGCTGCACGGCACGCATTTCAGCTGCTTCTGCAAAATATCTGCCCGCTCTGCAGCACCAGGAACTCCGACCTGCCGTCACGAAATCAACACAGAACAGCGATTTGTATACCACATTTTTTGTACTCTGTCCACGTACTCAGAGCCTCAGAAGAAAGTTGCGCAATTAAGTAGCAATTCTTCACAAACAGCGCGACGTTGATTGGAAACACACTGCAGTCTCTCTGATAGTATGTACCTCCAGCTCTTTGTCAAAGCGTCCCGGCCTGCGCAGAGCAGGATCAATGGCTTGGGGTCGGTTTGTGGCCCCAAGGACCAGCAGCTGACCTGAGTGACCCTCCTACAAAGAGAAGAAAGTTGGATCAGCTAATTCTGAGATAACAACATAGTAATTTCATAGTAAGACCTGCTCAGCAAATGTTAATTGATGAACTAAAAGTCATTTAAAGCTTGACTCACACAGTTGGTATGTATATTCTGTTGTTCAAGTGATCTGGTTAATTAACACTGTGATGTGTTTGACAATCAATTTTTTGTGTGTTTTTTATATTCTGTATGAGAAGAGATGGCAATTTAAAGTAGCCCTTTTGCATTTCTCATTTTATGTCGTATATAAACTATTACAATTCTGAATGTTCACACCAAACATGACTAAAGTTTCAAATCATAAAGTCAGCCTATGTAAAAATAACCATTATAAACCAAAAAGGCCAGAGTGATCTAAATGCCTCAGTTTCAGAGTATTTTGTTTATTTACTACTGAGCTCCAATATCTTTCATTATTGAGACCAGGCCATGATGGCACCCACACTAACAGTAAATCAGATCACATAAACCTGTTGAGATATCTCAGGCAACCAGCTCTAGCTGTGAGCACAGAGACTCCACCCACCTGTTGTTCAAATCTCCCATTGATGCACTCAAACAGAAGAAAGTTACCTTAAAAGGAGCAAGAAGGAAGCTAAAACTGATCCCTTTCATACAGTGGATGAACTCTGGGGCCACAACAAGGTACAGAATAAGAAAAAAAGTTTTTTAAAAAAACCTCGAATCATACAGAGCAACTGTAGGAGACTCACAATTTAAAATTATAGCGCATGGAATATAAATAATGCAAATAAAATGTTTCTGTTAAATACATTCACACAAAGGGGTAGTTTTCAATAATGCAGTAAAGTTTCGTTGTTTAATCTGCCCAGGTGCACGGCAGCTTGTGGCACCCACACTCTTAGATTAGGTCAAATTTAGTGGTCATCAGTTCAAGTTTAAGTCCACTTGTCAAACTCAGCCCGCTGGCTTTTAGTATTTCATATGTCGAGGACATTTTTCAAAGCTTGAGAGATTTTCTGACCCCAGCCTGATGCTAAACCTGGCTCACTTCTGCGTTTCCTGGGGTGGTTTGCCTGCAAGATGGGAAAAACTTTTTCCACCTTTTAACACTGGAGACAGAGTTGAAACACAAATAAATTACAGTGCAAGGAAGAATGCCGTGGAGCAGGAAGTGCTTTCTCCACATTCCACAAACCAATCAGCAATGATGACCTTGGTTTGGAAAACAGACAGGAGCTGGGAGCAAGAAGGGAGTTGGTGTATCTGTGCAGTATCACCAATCCACACCGCGGCCTTCTCTGCCTGGGGACGGGAAGATTTAGTTTGCTGATAAAGTTACGGCAAATTGTCAGCTCATGGCAGCCTTGGGTGATTTCTTTCCCAGACTCCCACTGGGGGTGTGTGGGGGAATCATCCTTTTTCTCATCAGGCACTAACACAGAGCTCAGAGGACAAATGGCACCCGAGAGATGCAACCCATAGTGTCTGAAGGGCGTCCAGCACGCAGAGATGGTTTCTGCATGACAATCTGTATTTGCAATGAGGGCATATTAGGATGGAGCCACGTTTGGCTGCGGAAAGACAAAGTATAAAGACATGTGTCTACTGAACAAGCAGTTACTGCTCAGTTTAATCCCAGCCTTCTAGCAATAATCATGCTAATGTAAAACAGACTGTTGTATTCATGTATAAAGAGAAGAAATGTGAGCATCCTTTATGTGCTGCAGGCTGGCAAAATTCAGAGAAGATGACTCAGTGAGGTTCCAAAAAACTCAAACTTAAAAAAAACCTTAACAGCATATAAGGTTATGCTCAAAAGAGCTGCCTTTAGTTTAATGCGGAAAACATTATTGCCATAGTAGAGTACAATTACTCGGATACTTACTGAACCAATCCCATCCATCAGAGTCAGAAGAGAGGCAACAACTCGTTTCTCCACCTCATTCTGAGCTCCCTCTCGCTTTGGGCACAAAGCATCCAGCTCGTCAATGAAGATGATCGCAGGCTGCCTATCAAACCAAGTCAAATGTGAGAAGCACATTGATTTATTGAAACATGTGAAAACGTAAATGGAAATACTGCGCAGAGGGCAAAATATTGACTCTTTAGGCAATTTTTTGACATAGAAGTCATTATTTGATGTGTCCATCTTTATTCTTCATCATGGTCAAGCTTTCTCGTATTTTCTTTAATGTGTCTTTAGAAATGGTTCTGCAGGCTACCTGAAGAAACTTCAAAGCTCTTCTTTGGATGTCGCTTCCTTTTTCATCCAATCTGTATCAAGATGATCCCACACTGCTTCAGTGATATTTAGGTGCATATTTAGTCCATGACTGTTCCACTGTGTTTTTTCTATCCAGGTAAGTTTTTACAGCATAGGCAGTGTGTTTGGGATCACTGTCGTATTCAAAAATGAAGCTAATGCTAATCAGAAGCTTCTCAGATGGTGTTGTACAGTGGCTCAAAATCTGACAGTACTTTTCTGTTTTCATAATTCCATCAATTTTGACAGGATCTCCAACATCACTGGCTGAACTGCAGCTCTGAACCATGACAGAATCTGCACCACGTTTTACACATGACCATACTTCTCTCCTAACCTCGTCTCTACACACTGACAATGACTTGAACCAAAACTGTGAAATTTGGATTTATCACTCCATAAGACCTGGTGCCAATCTTGTGCAGTTAGGCACACTTCGGTCTTTATTTCATGTTTCCCTTCCTCTTTTTAAAACAGACAGGAAGATGGCGACATCATCCCACTGAGACCATTTCTGATGAAGCCTTGCAGACTAGAAGGTGGATCAAATGAAGGATTAGATGTCCTTTGTGAGGTCTTTGCTGGATTTTGCTTTTCATTTTTAACCTATGTCCCAGTATGAATGATAAATATGATAGTTCCACATCAACTGTGAGAGACCTCTGCACGTTTATGAATATAATAATGGAATTTAACATAAAAAAGAGAATTTAGAGATTTGCATACACAGAACTAAAAGTGACATACTATCTTTATGAGTATAGGCAGCTCAGCGAAAACTTACCTCTGAGACGCTTCTGTGAATATTTGTCTCAGTCTTGCTTCTGTTTCACCGTAAAATCTGCAAAGAAATGAGACAACACGCTTCTTTAATTCAGTGAATAAACTTTCCTCATTTAATCTGTGGCTTTGGATCATGTGTAAGGTGGTGAGTAAAATCTTGCTGTCATGGAAACAAAGTAAATTTTCCCCAAAATAATCTGCTGGGATAGAAATATGGTGCCATGAAGTTTTCAGGCTATATGACCATACTTGCTCATGATTTCTGGGCCATTTATCACCGTCATGTGGGCTCCAACTTCACTGGCTATGGCTCGTCCAATCATAGTTTTTCCTGTCCCCGGGGGACCATACAGAAGAACTCCTCTTGGAGGTGGGATCCCTGTGGTAGACAACCGCTTAAAATTAGAGATCTGACATTTAATGAGAGTCAGTAAATCTAACTGTAACACCTCACATCATAATGACATCACTGGGGGTTAGTTTACAGCATGGTATAATCTAACATACCATATTTGGAAAACAGCTCAGGATGTTTCAGTGGAAGTTCGATGGTCTCTTTGATGACATCCAGCTGACTACTGAGTCCACCAATCATGCTATACGTGACCTTTGACCCCTTAGCTTCTGCATCTGGATCTGTTTGGCCTACTCTGCTTTTAAATCTAACTTTAGTGGAGCATGACAGGCAGTAGAAGGTGTCAGTACTCAAAGCACCAGCAGGAGGTGCTGATGAGCTTTTCTCTGCCTGCTCTAAGATGAGTGAGCTCTCCGGACTCACAGCAGTGTCTACTAAACCTGCTGAAGGATTCAGGGAGTTGTGGGAAGGAGCTACAGGCTGCGAGGAAAGGGAAAGAGGCTGGGCTTGTCGGCATGGAGTGCTGGCTGCAGGACCGAGCTCTCTAGGTGTGTCTGTTGTTGCATCGTGGTTGTCATCAACAGACAGCATGCTGAGCTGCAGGGAGAGTTCAGCTGATGTGGAGTCCAGCACAGAATTCATCACAGAGGACTCTTCAGTTTCAGGACTCGCTCCCAGGAGAGGAGCTGGTCTCTGGAGGGTGACGCCGTCCTCCCCTTTTATGGTTTCAACCCGAAGGCTGCAAGAGCGGCCAAAATAACTCAAGGAAACGACGTTCCCAGGCAGAACAATGTTCCCAGCTGATATAAGAGAGACAAATACATAGTAGTTATTCTAATAAAGGAAATCATCTGCTTGATTATATTAAATTAAAGTACAAGCCATAGAATCTAAAGTGCATGGATATTTTATTTTATTTTACTGTACAGCAGAGAGGGAAACGAGGCTTGTGCATTTTCTGCAAAATATTAATAGCTTATAGTATAGTAGCTTATCCCCATTACACATAATACTCTTTTTAGTGTATATACTATACAGTAAAAAGACAGAAAAATGCAAAGTCAGGTGTGTAAGAAGTACACACTTTCTACTGAAAGGTCTCAAATATTTCAGATACAAGATGAGGTGATGAAGATGAGGCAAAAGGACATACCCAGAGATCTCAGGAAGAAATCCTTGAATTCATCTGTTTCTAGTGTTTCATCTTTTGACCTGAAAAAAAGTTTCAGGTGGTTGATAACTAACTGGAAACATTTTTCTCTCAACTTCTCAGTGATTACTGACATTTGAACTGCAGTTGCATCTTGTTTCCAACAGATGGGGGCCTCGGCCTTCTGCTGGAAAGAAGGCCGAGGCTTCTATCTATCTATCTATCTATCTATCTATCTATCTATCTATCTATCTATATCTATATATATATATATATATGTATTCACCACAGTAGAATTAAAAGAACAACAACAAAAATAAACATAACTTTCATTAATGTACAATATATTGTAGGACTCATTAGACTGGATTTATGTTGCTGGATGTACTTAAACTGGCAGCTGTGTGTACAGTTACTGTAGTTTAGCAACATTTTGAGTATAGAGCAAACTGGAATGATAAATATATGTATACAGACTTTTTCCTTTTTTTTTTTTTAAATAAAAGCAAGGTAAACCTTACCTGTTAGAGAGAACCACCTCTTCAGCCTGAAGCAAGGGACCTGTTATTGGGTGAAGCATCAACTCATCCCCTGTCTTTACTCTCAGGTTGTTCTGAGCACACTTCTGCAGGCCAACTTTTCCACCTGGAAAGGAGGCGACTGGCCAGGCCAAGCATACCTGAAAGTATCACAAAGGGTGTCAGAGGAGAGGAGAGAAGAGAAGAGAAGAGAAGAGAAGAGAAGAGAAGAGAAGAGAAGAGAAGAGAAGAGAAGAGAAGAGAAGAACCTCCTGTTGTCCTGTGGTACTCGTCAGCAGCACGGGCCTCCCGATGCATGCGCTGGCTGATTTCATTGAGTTGAGGCTGAGTTGGGCTAAAGTTGATCTGCAGCTTTTGGGTGTTTTGTCATCAGCTGTGAAGCAAATTAAATAAAAATAAAAATAAAAATAAATAATTCAAGAAAAGCTTTTAGAAATGATGGAACTGCTGCATATGTTCCCAAAGCAAAAAATAATAGCATTACGTTTCAACTCATGGTTCTTACATAACTTGAATGTACTAAACTTCTTTTTGTGTTCAGCAGGAATTTTTTTCATGAGCCTAAACAAGACAAACCACTTTCCCAAATTTCATACATGAACTAGATTACCTCAGTGAAAGGTAACTAAATAAAAAGCATTTGATTGCTGGGTGGTGCTGACACTGTATTAAAGTGGGTTTGACCTGAAACACTGTTTACCTGATTTGACGATGCACTAGTTTGTTACTGGTAGGGATTTTTGGTAACAGTGTTTTCATAATTTCATGATGACTTTCAGCTCTAAAAGACAGATTTGTACTTTCCAGGTTGTTTCTCCTCGCTAATAGCCAAGCTTAAGGTTTTTTTCATGGCTTAATTTTTTGTGCAGATGAAAGATTCAGAGTAAAAACCAGATGTTACAACAGTGTTTTAGTTTAGATTCAAAAACATGTCAACAAATAAATGAAAAACAGAGAACTAAAAAAAAAAGAGAGATAAGATCATGGCAAGTTTCTCCTACATCTGTAAACCCACCCACTCACTCAAAAAGCACAATGCATGCATAAAGTGCACTGTCTGGTGCTACCTGCATTTAGCAGTGCAATGACTGCAGAGCAGATGTGTAAAGTTTTGTTTCTCTACGTAATCAATGCTGGCAAAAGTATTTTGTTATGTAACACAGATATGAGGAGTTGAACTGATATAAGCCTACAAGCCCACCTGACACGTTGATTAGAGAATAAAAATGTGTTAGTAGCACAAAGCACGAGGTGCTCTGTATTATAATATAAACTCTGAGGGAGTCAACCATCTGCCATGATCGATTGGGAGATGAGAAGAAAGACATGACAAAACAGAAGATTATAGGCACAGTCAACAAACAAAAATAAAAGTAAATGGCATAAAACAGTGCCATAAAAATACATAAAGGGGGAAAAAGTGAGAGATAGATGGGAGTGGAGGAGTTCTCAGTGTATCTGTCCTACAGTAGACTGAGTCTATAGCAGTATAACTAAGGGATTGTTATGAGTCATCAAATACAGCGCTCATTATAAGCTTTATCAAATCTTCAAAATAGAAAGAGCCCAGTAATAATTATAGTGTGTTAGACTTAAGAACAAGTTCCAAGCTACCAGGGTTTCTGTGAAAAAGTTTTAGCAGCTATACCCCAAAAAGTTGACTCTGTTTATCTGGGCGTAGCGTTTTCAGTGGGAGAAGCGTTCAGAAAAACAGTGCATACTGGAGGTCATGCCCCAAAGAACCAACAGAACCACATCATCCGCTAAAAACAGAAGTGCTGTTCTGAGTTTCCCAAAGTGGATGCCCTCCTCAGCCTAGCCATGCCTTAAATTCCTGTCCATGAAAACAGGATTGGAGACACGTGGCAAACCAGGCAGAGTCACACCCACTGAAAATGTGCTTGAGTTTGTGTCAAGGATAAGGACACGCCTCTCATTTTGGTTACAGAAGGACCCAATTGCCCATAACAGAAGGTCTTGGACCCCATCCTCCTGCAGTACATCAGGTGCCTCTAGGCACCTAATGTACATAAGCCTTCTCTAAGTCTAGAAAGTGCACACAGAGTGCTGGTCAAGGCATTGCTCCTCCTGAATTTGAGGTTCAGCAATTTGCTGGAGCCTCCTTTCCCGCTGACTGGAATAAACTTCCCAGCAGCAGAGAAATTTCAGCACACTCTTACCTCACGCAGAAAGAAGGAAGAGACAAAACGAGGTAAGTGATTAGAAAAATGCAGGAATTGGGATAAGAGGTTAAGTAAGAACTATGTTTTTATTAGATTTGTTAAAGCAGCTGGACTGTTCTGGAGGGTGTTGGGAAATGGATGACCAGTGAATATAAAGAAAAAGAGAGAGAAAAAGAGCCACAAATGCAAATCTAAACAATGCAAACAAGTTCACAAACAAATGCTGCAAACAAATGAAAAGAATAAAGGCACAAAGCTCAGAAAACGACTCTGGAGAAAAACAAATGGACCAGCAGCATCAGTGAGTACTGGTCCTGTGAGTGCAGCAAGCGCCATGCTGGGACTTCCATCTTCATAGTACAGGTAGCTTCGTTTGCATGGGGGTTATACCTGATTTATATAATACAGCCTGTTAAATGTTTAGACTCATGTCTCGTCTTCTTACCTTTTTCAATGAAGTCGATGACAGTGAAAGAGTTGCAGTTCAAACTTTTGCAGCTTCCTCCGTCGGTGCGAGATGTTTGCAGGCTTGAAGAGTCATTTAGGCCCTCTTTCAATGAGAAGGAGCTATCTCCTTCACTCGCTTTTTTTGTTTTGCTTTTATTTTTCTTTGAAGACATGATAATTGCAAAAAGCTTCTCCACGTGAAAGCAGAAACATGTGTAAACATCAAGCGGTGTCGTAAACTTCCTGGTTAGCGTTTAGTCCCGCCTTCATTTACCGTAAATCCACATATATACGAGCGCTTCCTGGCAGGTGGCAGCAGCACTTTGTATTTGTTTAATTCTAAAACACTTGTGTGTGGTATTTAAAATATATATGTATATAACATATTACAAAAATAAAAATAATACCTGAAAAATATTAACCTCTCGTAGAAAACGTTTCTATAAGATTGTAGAGGTCGAGAGAATGCAATGCGAAATTTCGCTGGAAAATTCTTTACTTTTACGTATTTGATTTTACAAGCTAGTAGAATCACAAAATGAAAGAAATAAAATTATTGCTCTTACTGCTTGGGTGCATTCTTAAATTCGGCATAGCTCTACTAAACAGCCAAGAAGCTCCGGATTTTTTGATAGCTAATGAACAGCAGATGGCACGTTAGAGAATGCAAAACAAGAGCTAACAATAGTTAACAATAGCTTGTAGCCAAAAAAGCCGATCACTTACAGAATTACATGGGTTAATTGGCAGATTCTTTGGCCAATTTTAACGCAATACCCATGCGTTCCAAGCTAAAGTAATCTAAAAGAATTGCGAAAGGAGTTTGGTTCACGTGTCAGGGCTGTTTTAGTGGTTCATTACGGTATTTATGCAATTTCCTGCACGGACGTTTACGCAACTGTACTAGACAGCTCGTTTACCGGCTGTCAGCTGAATATATTCTGCTTTTATTCGGTTACTTATCGTGTTACGGTAATATGGCTGGCTGTACCTTTGTTGCCAGACTTTTGCCGTTGGCGAGAGGCCGCTTTTGTAATAACATGTCTCTTCCCGTACGCACAGCTACCCGTGCCTTTTCCTGCACTTTAACTTGTTCACAGCTTCAGCAAGTCCACGGGGTCAGCGCTTTAACGGGGAAAGTGGACCGATTCGGTGGAGTGACAGTGAACCTGGCTGAGGTCGGACTGCCGGGTGACATCAGCGAGAGCTCATTCAGCGGTTTACTGCAAGGTTTGTCGCCCTGAACTCTGGCTGCTGTGTAGGAGGAGAGGGAAGGCAATGCGCGCATCCTGTTTACCCCAAAAGCTCTTAAATCATCAACCTGTCTTAACTAGTGGTCTGACAGTTATCTATAATAGGCCGGTACTGTTTGTACATAAGGTATTATATATTTAATGTTAAATTGCTCATAGCATCTAAGCCAAGGGAGCATGTCTGGGGTATAAAATGTTTTTAAAATATGTTCTGTGTTGTTTCTCCGAGCAAAAGCAATATTACTTTTAAAACATTGATACTATTGTTATTACATTGCAATTACTGAAAGTTCATCTTCGGGGGTTTACATGTTTTCATATGGTTCGTCTTTATTTTTTCAGCTCTCCCTTTCATTGAGCCAGCACTCGCTATCTTACTTAAATGTAAAATGAAAACTCTCAATGAGCAATTAAAAATGTCCCTTATCTATTTTTGTGGCTGCTTTAATCCAGTTAGCTGTTTTTCAGTTGTCCATCTTTAAACTCTACTCACATGAAAACTACTTCCACCAGAAACGTGTCTGCTGTTTGTCATTCTCTCTTTATCTTTTCACATCTCTCTCTTGAGATTGTCTTCACAATTCAATTAGGTGCAAATGCCTTTTAAAAGCTTTTCACTTTTTATTATGTCACTTCTGCAACATATTAACTGTTTCTTTATGTACTTTATAGTTTATGGGAGATACAAAATTAAACTGTATCTGAACTCTGCAGATTCTTTAGCTCAGTGGAAAGCAGAGGGGAAGGCAGCAGTGTGGCTTCGAGTACCCATCTCGCTGAGTCGATGTGCTGCCGCCGCCTCGGCTCACGGCTTCACCTTCCATCATGCCAGAAACGACTACGCCATGCTGGCTCTTTGGCTGGGAGAGGGGGAGAGCAGACTTCCAGGTTTTGCAACTCACCAAATTGGAGTGGCAGGTAGAGATTTCTGCCCTGAAAGTTAGGGGGGGGAAACTCCTCTTGACTCTGGAAGCAGTTTTTACAGGAAAAGTCTCACCTGAGGTCCTTTTATTACCATTACAGTAAACTACAGTGGCTACAGCACATGTCTCAAAAATGCAAAGTGATTCAGTGGGCCAGAACCCACTGGAAACCATAAGACTGAGTTATAAGAGAGTTACGAAGTGGACCTTTGGTTAAGATTATCCAATCAAACCAGTGGGTTCAAAGAGTAATAATATATATGCTAAAATACAGATAAAGTGTGGGTAATAATTATTTGACCCCTGCTGAATTTGTAAGTATGCTCAGTTACAAAGAAATGAACATTCTCTCAGTTTTATGGTAGTTTCATTTTAATGGAGAGAGACAGAAAATCAGCCAGAAATAATGAAAAAACACAAATTACATAAAAAATGTAAACAGATTTTTATGTCACAGAGTAAAATAAGTATTTGATCTCCAAGCAAAATATGACTTAGGGCTTTGTGGAGAAATCCTTGTTGCCAAGCACAATGGTAAGACGTTTGTTTGTTGGTCACAAGGCTTCCACCCATCTCAGGAGGGATGTTGGCCCACTACACCTTTAAAGTGCTGTGAAAAAGGTTTTTTTTTTCTTTAAAAACATATTTTACACACTTACATGTTTCATACTGTGAAACAAATTATAATGATAGACAAAGATAACTCGAGTAAAGTGATGATTTAATTTATTAAGAGACAAAAGCTATCCAAACATACGTGGCGCTATGTGAAAAAGTAAAGCTAAAAACTGGTTGCGTCACCCTCGACAACAAGAACTGCAATCAAGCATTTGCGAGAAGTCTTTCTTTCACAATGAGTCTTTCACATCGCTGTGGATTTCAATCTAATGAAATCATCAATTAAAAACTATTTTGTATTTATTCAAAATGCCCTTTTTTTCTTTGTCTAACATTACATTTTTTTGATGATTTGAAACATGTAAGTGTGACAAAAATGCAAAAAAATAAGATCTCAGGAAGGTGGCTGACATTTTTTCACATCACTGCATTTACGGCCACTCTGTGGAAGTTCTCTTTCAAACATTCGTTTCGGTTTCTCATTATGGGGAAAACTCTCTCAGCGTTGTCCTCAGAAGCCTCTATGGCATTACTCCAGCCAGCATTGGCTGGCACTTGTGACGCTTGCGCCAGGGAGGTGCCACCCTCCCCCCTATAAAAGGGTGTGACGCAGCGTCACCCGTCATTCAATTTCCTCTTCTCGCTTCTTAGAAACCTCATTTCTCCTGACTGTCAGCGTTAGTGCCTGCTTAACTTTCCACTCGAGCAAGCTAACACCTTGGTCACCAGGTGCTAGTACGGCTCGCTTTTCCGGTTGCCTGTTCTTCACTACAGAGCCAGATTGGAGAGTGTGTTAGCTGCCATCACACACCTAGCACAACAGTTAGCTGACCAAGCTAACTGTCCTTGCTACACATGGTCACCAAGCCAAGTACCACAAGAGCTAGCCACCACACTAGCCAGGTCATACTAGCTCACCATAGCTACCCGACCGATTTAAAAAAAAAAAAAAAAAAAAAAAGATCAGCGTTAGCTGTCCAGCCATTCCAAGCTACACCAAGGTTCCTTAATATGGCAGACTGTAAACCGCTGCCCAGAATTTGTCCCTGCAGATGCGCAATCTCAGGTTCAGATACACATGAGGCTTGTGTGATGTGCCTCGGGCTGCAAAGCGCCCACACTGGGTTCAGGCAAACTCTGCGCTTGCCTTTGTCGAAGGCTAGCCCACCAGGCTAGCCTGTCGAAGAAGGACCCAATGCTGTCTCCAATTGGCGCACCGATGGAGCACACTGAGTCAGCCACACCAGGTACCAGCTGGGGCAACGAGATGGATATCATCCTCCAGCTGGTGGACAGTGCTAAGGTCAGCTGTGAAGCTATGCTGTCTGATTCCCTGAAGGATAATGACGAGCTACTCATAGAATCCTCTGAGGGAGCATCGTAACATCTTGTTCAGACGAGGATGACAACGTTTTCTTTGCCCCTTCTGGTCAGAATACTGCGACACAAGGTCTGATTGTGATAACCCCGGCACACAGTCACACAGGTATGGAGCTATTTGCAAAACAGGCAGCTGAAAAGTTGGCAGTCCCATGGCCCACAGTGACAACGGAGACCTCCACCTCAAGGTACAAGGTTAAAAGGCTCCCTAAAGCAAAGCGCACTACTAAGCAGGTACTGCCACTTATCCCCGAATGCATGGACAAGGTCATACGCTGCTGGGCAAAGCCATTTTTGTCACCCAACCCCGTGCAGGGAGTAGTGGCATTTGACTGCGCTGGAACGAAGGAGAAGGGCATCTACCAAATTCCCATAGTGGAGAATCTGGTGGCTTCTCATCTCCACCGAACTTCTACAATCCTCCCTGGTTGACAAGGCGTATAAATCAGTTGCCACCACCGTGAGGGCATTGAACACCTCATCACTCCTGCTAGCCTACTCGGCAGAGCTCCAGGACCAGACTGCTGTGAACCCCGATGCTAGCAAGCTGTGGGAAGAGCTGGGCGTCATTACAGACCAGTGTCTCCACCTTACTAGAGCAGCAGTACAAGCGGCGGGCAGAGCGCTCAGCTCTCAAGATAGCTGAACTTGTTGGGACTTTCGGACAGAGAAAAACGTGACATTCTGGATGAAAGCATCAACCCCACTGGGCTTTTTAGGGACCACCGTTGCTACCATGCAAAGATTGTGTGAGGAAAAAAAGAAAGAGGGAAGGGCCCTGCAGCTGTGTCTCCCTAGGAAGACCCAGGCTGCACCTCCGTCTACGATCGCTCAGGTCACCAGCTGTCCAGCCGGCGTGCCGACATTTAAAATCCCTTGCCGCCCAGCTCCACAGGTTGCGGCCCAGTGTCCCCTAGGATCGCAGAACCCTAAGACCTACTGGCCTAGGAAACACGTCCCACCTGGTGCCGCTCAGGGTGCCCCACCACCAGCCAAGCAGTCAGACCACAAGAAGAAGCAAACTGCCTAACATCTCCCCACAGGGAGATCGGAGCCGGACCAGCCCGGGCTCCAAGTTCACTTCAGGACTCAGTATGGAGAAGTGTGTTCTGCCTCCGTCTTCCAGCGCCTGGGACTCGATTTGGATCCCGCAGAGCACATTCCAACAAAGAGACGAGACACTGTTCAGCTGAGTCAAGCGTGTCACAGTCTCACAAAAGCACACTGTTTATTAAAAACTCACCCCCTGCATCCAGGCATGTTGCCAAGGGCACAGGAAAAATGTGTGAAAAACACAGAAAATATGTTGAAAAACATAATGCCTTCACACCCCCAGGCACCACCAGGGTCGATTTCCTAAGTGGTGTCCGGTCCCATGAACGCTGGTCAAGCACGGGCCACCTGTGCATGCACTTTCGGGTCTGGGCTACAGGACCAGTTTCTGCCACAAGAGGGAGCCAAAGTCCCATGTACTGTGGAGTGCCTGACTTTGGGGCCCCTGTCAGCAAGAATAGAGAGATGGCGAGCTCTTGCTGTGTCAGAGTGGGTTGTGAGAACATTAGAGCGAGGCTACCATTTGTAATTCCCAACCACCCCTCCCAGATTTCACAGAGTGATTTTCTCTCTTGCAAAAGGCGAATCAGCCAGGATTCTGCAAGAAGAAATAACTACCTTGCTATCAAAGGGTGCAGTACAAGAAATACCCGAGGACCAGAGGTAATGAAGCTTTTACTCAAAGCATTTTCTCGTGCCCAAGAATGGAGGGGGACTACATCCGATACTGGACCTATCAGCATCTGAGGTCATACAAATTCAGGATGTTGACAACCACCACTCTGCCGCATGTAGTGCACCCAGGCGATTGGTTTACATCAATAAACCTGAAGGACGCATATTTTCACATCCCTATTTACCCGCCTCACAGAAAATTCCTGAGATTTGCGTTTCAGGGCAGAATGTATGAGTACCAGGTTGTGCCATTTGGTCTCCCATAATGGGAAGAGAGCGTACCAGGTTGACAGTGGATCACCTGATGGCTCTGGGTTTCACCATAAACTATGAAAAGAGTGTCCCGCAGCCAGCTCAGGCCATCTCTTTCATAGGAATAGCTCTAAACTCCTTGTACAGAGTGTGTCTCTCTGTGGACAGAGTAAAAAGTGAGCGACAACTGGGACTCACGACAGAGGGCTGCTCATATAAACTGGTTAGAATTGATAGCAGCGTTTCTAGCACTGAGACACTTTCTTTAATTTCTCACACTCTAACCAGAGTGAAAGAGAGAGGGCTAACAATGATATTGATTGCCCCAAGGTGGACGAGGTCCCATTGGTTAGCGGAGATTATGCCCCTTTTGTGGAGCAAACTCTTTCCTCTCCATCTCCGACGAGTCCTAGTCTCCCAAGCCAGGGGGGAGAGTTTTCACCCTCACCCCGAGCACCTCGCTCTGTGGCTTGGCCTGTGAGAGGTTGAATCTGAGGATGGCAGGACTCCCCCCAGGGTGTTATAACCACTATTCACAGTGCTAGAGGCCCCTCCACAAGATCATTGTATGAGAACAAGTGGAGGGTATTTGAGGAGTGGTGTGGAAAGTCTCACACTCTCTCCTTTCAGTGCTCTGTGACAACAATTCTCTCCTTTCTCCAGGAATTGTTAGATACTTTTCCACAATTAAAGTATATCTAGCTGCCATTTCAGCCTGTCATGTGGGCTTCGTGGATGGCCCAGTGAGCCATCACCAACTAGTCTACCGTTTTATGAAAGGGGAACAACGGCTCCACCCGGTGTCTAAATCTCTTGTCCCCACATGTGCTGGGGGCCTTTGTGCCCAAAAATCCTCATCTCCAATCCACCCCATTGGAGCTGGAAGCTTTTTGCCCTCCTGGGTTTTAAATGCACCTTAGAACACACATGCATCAACACTAAAATGAGTGGGTGGAGGGAGGTTTGGAGTCTTCTCTCACCCCCGTTCTCTGCGGCCTGCTGGAGCGGGGGGGCTAGGAGGAGGAGTTGGCCGTCGGACTGGGGTCTGGAATGTGGGGCCTCCCTGCTGCTGCGGAGTCGGGGCGGTCTGCTTCTCCCCACCGCAGGGAAAAGGGTAACACCACCTGGGTCTGGGTGCATTTCCCCCCTCCAGGGGCAAGGGTACCTAGACCCGGTTCGTAGAGTAAGCTTGGGGAGTGTGATCGTGTGTACAGCGTCTCTTTATGTCTGTCTCCACGTTGGTTGAGTGTGGAGTAAGTGCATATGAGAGCATGAGGGTGGGAATGGATGTTTGTATCTGTGTGTGCCTGTATGTCTGTGTCTATATGTCAGGTTGGGTATCAGACGCCACCTCTCTGGGGACATCTCAGGCCCTCCAAGGTTTGGAGGCCTATCTCCCCCCACCACCACTTCCCCTGCCGGTGGCGGACCCCCTCAGACATCGGTGCGTTGGTGGTTCTTTGTGTCCGGGGGTGGGCGTCCAGGTACACACCGGCTCACTCCTTGGCGGCCGCTTATCGGGGCCTGGAGCCTGGGGCTCGCTCGGGCCACTTCGGAGGTGGGGTGCCCCCGGCCTCTCGGCCTGGGGCTCGGTCACTCAGGCACAGCTGGCTGCTGGCGGAGCCCCTCTGTTGGTCTTCCTTGGTCTCTTGTGTTCTGAGGGCCTCTGGATGTCTGGAGTTTTGATCTCCTCCATACCTGCTTCATGCCCTGGAGGACGGGGCTGTGGCTCCTACCTCAAAGCACACTGTGCGCTGTCGATCTTACGTGCTGCACAATAATGTTTAATATTTAGTATTTACTGTCATATTCCCATATATCATCGTGATGTTGTTTATTCTATTACTCTCGTTTTCTTCTGCTTGTTTTCTTTTTTCTTTCTCAGGGGTGATCCAGGTGATCGATATATGCATTTTTTTTTCTCTGCTTATTCTGTTGGTTTTTGTTTTTTGCCCTTCTCCCCCGTCCCCCTTTTCAGCTGTTTCTCTTTCCCTCTTTCTTTCTCCCCTTCTTTCCCCCAGTCAAGTCTGTCCTGTATTCAGCAAGTGAAAATAAAATAAACAATAAAAGGTGAATCAAATGGACCATTACGGCAAGGCTGGGATGGTCAATTTGGTAAAGTAAATCCGTTGGGCATCTTTCTTCGCCTTTAGACAATAATTCTGATGGCAAAAGAGCCAAACAGGACAGGCAAAAAAATAAAAATAAAATAAGAAGCTTTTTGCCTCCTCCTGTCTCCTCCCCTGAACAGGAGCACCTACATGCTCTCTGTCCAGTTAGGGCTTTGTGTACCTATATAGAGAGAACAAAGGCTTTCAGGAGGTCGGATCAGCTGTTTGTTTCCTGGCCTAAACCACATGTTGGGAAGCCCATTAGCAAACAATGCATTTCCCACTGGATTTTTGAGGCAATCCAATTGGCTTATTCCAGCACGGGTCTGTCACTGCACCATCTCTAGCCCACATTGTGTGGGTCCCCACGAGACCTCCTAAGGTGGCGGTCAGTTGTTCAGATGGGCTTATCTGGCAATACGGAAGTCTGCATATCCCCATAGTGAGACACCGAAACAAATGTTTGAAAGAGAACTTGAGGTTACTCTATTCCGTAACCCCCATTCTCTGATAACATGTGTGAGGTGTCTCACAAGGTCACCCTCCTTGCACGAAGTGAGGAAGAGGTGAATTTATCTTGAATGACGGGTGATGCTGCATCACACCCTTTTATAGGGAGGAGGGTGGACCCTCCCTGATGCAAGTGTCATGACTGCTAGCCAATGAGAACGGGGGTTACGGAATAGAGTAACCTCAAGTTTTGTTCTGTCTACTTGAACGTTTGCGTCCACAGTGTGTACTGTATCTTCTCCAGTATGAATTTCCCTGAATTGCCTTTTAGGGAAAAGGACAAGTTGCAGTGAGTCAAACTGGGCAAGTAGAACAGGTGTTTGTTGCCAAAAAAAACCCCTTGTTTTCATTGTTATATGCCAGTGCTGGATTGCACAATGAAATTCAGCAAAGTTCTGGTTATTTCTGTCAAATGTTCTCCTTCAGGCAGAACTCCATCGGGACATCTGACCCTGTGGAATGAATTCAGAATGCATAACCCTTGATTCTCTCTGTACAAGTCTGAGGTCCGTGGCAGATGTCCAAGAACAAGTGATCTGGATGATACTTGCGAGGGTCATTAAACAAAATAGCCGTAGAGCTGGAACCAATCCAGAAGTGTACACATTTAAATAAATAAAAATTTTTAGGTTTTCTGAGTAAAGCTGCTGAACTATTTGATCATATCTTGTCGCCTCCTGGTAGTTTTTACATCAACCTCTCAGTGGAAAGAGTTTGTGCTGTGAAAGAGAGAATCTCATCTGTGGATGATTGAGCCGAGCACATTAGACCAAATGACAATTGTTATGGACACAAAGTCTATGTAAACCCATCAGCGATGACAACTGCCCTCCGCATTTGTTTCCTAATATGATGAGTGCCTTGCGTGTTGCGAGTGGTTGTGTGACAGAATCTGTCAGATGTGACAAAAGATGTAAAAGTGTTGAAAAATCAAACTGTATTCTGCTGTCACTTTTAAATCACTTTTAAATAGCTAAAGCTGGAGTAAACTGTGACCTACATTTGGTGCTAACACAAAACACCAGTAGTTTGTTATCATCTTTAAATGGATAAAAGCTTGTTTGTCATTTGGGATTTGCATTTTTTAACTCTGGCTCATTTCACTTACGCAAATGGAAATTCACTCAGGACTGACAGTGAAGAGACGATCAACAGGAAAAGGAGTTGCTCAGCCCAAGTGCTAACTTTGTGATTGTCCAGCAGAGGGCAGAGTGCCATTCATACCTTTACCAAAGAGTAGATGCACTTAAAGCATGTCAGAACATGTCCAGAGCATCTTTCTGAGGAATGGGGACCAGAAACTCCCTTTTTTAGATGCCAGATTTGTTTGATGATGAAACTGGGTTCAGGAATCTGAAATACACAGCTGTTTAGATTCCAGTTTCCTTATGTGTGTGCTGACTGTGGCTCTTGATTATTTTCACAAAGATACAGCAATAGGGCCAAAAGTATAACTCGTGATTGGAAAGCAGTCATCCATTAAATCCTCTGTCATCCATACGCCTGATGTCCTGCCAGACTCAGATTTTACCCAATAAGAGAGTAAAAAGGTTATTTTTCACAACTGGTTCTTATCGTAGTTTTGGCCAGTACCCCAAAACAGTACTCACTAATAACACTGTCAATTAATGTCAGAAGTTATTTGAAAGTCATAATGGCCTTGGCTTTGACCCCTAACAAAAAACAAAAGAGTGAAAGTTACTGGGAAAAACACAACTGTTTTTCACATTGCAGAGCCTTTGATTAAATCTCTAAGATAACTACAAAGGTGGGCAGGGACACTTTAGTGTCTCCTCTAAACCTGTAGTAGTCTCTTCATTTTGTAGCTTGTTATTTAGGCAGAGGTTTCAGTTCCTTTTTATTTAAGCTAGGAAATTCACTTTGTTCAGCACACTTAGCAGAGCCTTTTTTCAGTGGTCCAGGTAAACTAATTTCCATGTCTCTGTGATGCAGTGGAAAAACACTTATAGGGCTCAAATTAACTGCCACTCTTCAATATATGTTTTTATTTCATATTTGTAAGTATTTTTTTAATTTCCATTGGGAAGGGAATTTGATTCTCCCTAATCAATCGCTACAGCGGCACCAACCTGAATCAAGCATTATTTTACATTAACATTGATGCCAAGTTTTATCTGTAGAAGAGGTAATCACAAGTAAACAACAATGCTGGGTGATTGTCTTGTTACTCTTTCCTTCTTCCTCTTCTTAGTTATTTCTCCTGCTTTTTCCTCCTTGGTTCCAGGATACAGTTTGAAGACGCTTGCCAACTGTTTTATATTTAAAACTTAGTGGGCTTGAAGCTCAGATTCATAATGACCTCATAATGTAAAGATAAGAGCATGAACCTGTAATTGTTTGCGATACCAAAGAGTAGTAGACAGTAGACAAAAATGTGTGAAATATGAAGTAAGTGGCTCAAAGTTTAACTATACAATTAAGTGATAAACAGTTTTTTCTATTGAATCCACAGGGTTTTTTTTGTCTCGTACTGTAATTCTTGCTCCCCGCTCCTCATGACCATTTTATTTCTTGGACTGAGGGCTAAATAATGATAGCCTCCTTTAGCAGAAACCAGGCCTCCTCCTGCGCCATATGGCACAGGGACTGGGGATGACATCAATTTCCACTTGGAAGTCCAAGTCAAGCCTTTAGCAAGACACATCCCTCTTTACGCATCTGTGACATTCATTTGAGGAGGCTTGTCTTGGTCGGTCAGACAGAGCAACCGGAAAAGAAAGTGGCTCATTTTTCCTCCTCCTCCTCAACTGTCAGCAGCGCATAACTGCCTTGCTTAGTCACTAGCTGCTGAGAAACATCAGAGAAAAACTGTAAATGTTGAAGTCGGATGTCCACAAATTTCTCAGCTGAGTCACTCAGACTTTGTAACTGTAGAAAGTAAAGCAATTTGCTGTTCCACAGAAACAATTTTTAGTTAACCTTGTGTTTTTGGAAATTGTCTGAGTCTTGGTCTTGTTCATTTAGAAGATTTGCAGTTCATTAAAATTTGTTGTTTTCAGGAGATATTCTATATGTATGGCTAGTATTACTTTAAATTTAGTGCCGATGAGTAATCAGCTGATGTCAAGATTTTATACATTATCAATAGATCGCATCAATCCTTGTGTCTGACAGGTGTTCCTCATAAGGCTTTCTGCCCTGTAAATTTGCTGTATTTGGTACTGTCATCATTTTTTGAAAAAAAAAGTGTTATTCAGAGTTGTTGGTTGTTTTGTTTTTCTTTAACTGGCCACTAAACCAGCAGCTACACTGTAGACTAACCATTCAAAAAATTACATCATAATTTGGTAATTTAATAAAATTACCAACTGGTTACATTGTGACAAATCTAAAGCTCTAAAGTTGCAAAGTAACCACTTTTTGGGCGACGTTATATTGATCTTTTATAGCTAATGACGTAAACACAACGTAAATATATCAAAATAATGCTATTGCAGTTTTTTGTCAAACACAGTTTACATTTTTTATACTGTAAATAGAACATGTTACAGTTTATTTTTATTATTCTTTTTTATTGTTTTTTAAATTGCTGCTAAACTAGACACAAGAGATGACTAGCATGTTATTACTGTCTTGCCCCGAACAATTGTTCTCTGCAGCAAAGCTTGTGATATGTTTCTTTATCTTGTCACTACATTACTGGATGTAATTCAGTATAATTGTGGGTCCTGATCTGTGGCTATAGACTGATTCAGATGTTTGCAGTGTGGGACCTCAATAATGTCAGTGCATACTGTAAATTCCTTTAGGATAATTACCTTTACAGTTTGCCATCCATCCATTTTTTTCCACTTATTCAATTCAAGTTTACAGGAGCGCCTCAAGCCTAATGTAGATGTTACAGGTGGAGCGGCAGGGTACACTGTAGACAAGTTGCCAATCTATCACAGGGCTAACACATAGTGACAGACAAGCAGATCGCATACAGTCAGTGTTAAGAGTCACAAATTAATCTAGCCCCACGCATGTCCTTGAACTGTGGCATGTTGGAGTACACTGAAGGAACACATGGCAGAACATGCAAACACACAGAAAGGCCCTGGACTGGATTTAATCCCAGAACCTCCTTGCTTTGAGCCAACAGTGCCAACCACCTCAAGTCATTACAGTTTTAGTTCACCAAATTACTCAAATCTTCAAGCTTGTCCAGCTCAGCAGCCCAGACTGTTACCATCTTGATGTATTTGTAGGTCAGAGATTTGAAGCAAAACAGAAAACGAACAAATCAGTCGTCATCTTCTGAAACCTGACAGCGGCCTTCTTCACCACATGATGCATGTGTTATGTGTCCAACCAAATGATTGGTTTTGTGCCAGTCTACCACCACATTTTGCTTAAAATTATTACGATTTATATGCAAAATGTGAACCAGCATATAGGGACACAGGTGCTTGAATAATATATAAAATTAATGTCTGACTGATTGTTTTGTCCAGGTGCAGTTGTTGATGAGTCCAGTGGAAAGGTCCTTGTTGTCCAAGACAGAAATAAGGTATCTGTTTGACTTTATTATTTAAATGCGCTATACACCTTATATCTACACATCTTATATCCTCCTAAAAGCTGATCTGTCCAATATCAGTCACACAAATGAACCACTGATGGATCAGTCATGCTGCTGTTAAAATGTGGATGATTAGTATTTGTTTATTTAGTAACTTGGGCCTCTGTTGACTCAAACCTTGGCTGGAAATCCATTCACACTTAACATAGCTCAACACAAAATTAGCTGACCTCAAGCAAACATGATGTTTACATGAGTTGAATGCACTCAAACAGTTCTGTGTGCGTCTGTAAGCTCTCACAGAGCCCTGCTGTAGTGCTCATGGTGTTTTGAAGTTAACTTACAACAGGCCTCTTTTGAATCCTCTTCGACACAGCTTTGTTTGCATTTTCGGTCAGCCCAAACAAGATTGCTGGCAATTTTGAAAAGTGATTGTGTAATGTTGATGTCATTTGGGAACTGTTACTCTCATAAGATGTCCTTTATAAGATGTTAAGACCTTTTCAAATAAGCAGCCTAAACTAGTGGAAAATCTGATGTCAGGTAGTTTTGATCTTGAGCATACTATGTAACCATCATGGTCAGTTAAAAAGAAACCAAAATGAAATGCAGGACAGCAACAGCCAACTTCCTGAACTTAAGGTTTCAAACCAAAGTCTGACATTATGGTGGCTGTGTACATCTTTTATTACAGTATGTGGTATTTTTCTTGTAATTAATAGAGACAGGTTCATACATTAAGATTGTCAAATATAAGGTCCTGGGCCCAAAAGCGGCCCAGCAAAGACTCCTATTCAGGCCACTGGATGGCATTGGAAAAAGTCGATGGCATACATTTTTGCCAATTTAGAGTTTTCTGGTAGCATCTTATTACAGCTCAGTGGTAACAGTAGGGTAACAAGGCAGAAACGAGAATGTATATAGAGAGTTTAAACTGTAATAATCTCATCGTAAAAATGTAATATTGACTGATGTTTAGGCATATTTGGATAGTATTACTATATTATAATGCTTGAATTAATCCTACATTAGGTTCCGAACATTCTAATTTGTTTAAAAGCAATACTGTAAATATTATATGTAATGTCTGGATTATTAAATGGAAACATCTGTAGTAGTTTCTCTGTAATGAGCAGAAAACGGCTGCAAAATGCAAAGCCGCCTGTTTCTATTTGATAACATATCATATTATATGTTAGACAGATAAAAAGTGCTATCAGTTTTCCTCCTGATGAAGTCCTCTGTGAAGTAATTAAGTAATACAGAAACAATTAGGTGACATTAGAGTTTCTGTTTTTTCACTACTATCTACTATATATTTTGACATTTTCAGCAGCTTTGCAGATAATGTCAGTATTACCTGTGCTGGCATGCCACAAAACCAGCACATGAGCATGTTTGTTCCACAAACATTAACTGCAACACATGTACCATTGTTCACTGTCAAAGCAAAGTGGCAAAAGGCTGGACCTCTACATGCAAAAAACATCTCTCAAATGTCTGCTAGAAATAAAAGAAGTGATCAGTGCCAAACCCAACAGAAACTATTGCAGTCCTGATCCAAGAGGTTTGACCTATGTATGCAAGATCCAGATTTATTAACCCAGTTATTATACTGAGGTATAGGTACAAATATTATATTTAAAACATTTCTTTTAAGTTAAGAAACAGATCTTAACATATCCATATGTTGCATTATAAATGACAGATTTTGCTTACATCTAACATGTGCACCAGTCTACAGTCATGGGAGCATGTAATGTATTTTGTCCCAAAGCAGAGACGAGCAGTTAGTGGCCTGGAAGTGTAGAGAGTCTTCTATCTCCTCTTCCCCTGCTCCTCCTCCTTCTTTCCTCCTCCCTATCGAGCTGTTTACTGGAAACGAGCTTTATAACAGTCTGGCCCTTTGGCAGTAGAAAGTTCCTTACAGGCCGAGTCTGTTCAGAGCATGCTAAGGGTTATGAACTTCCTGAAAAGAAACCAAACTTTATCACTCTTGGAGGACAACTTACATATTCCCAGTGGGCTCAAGGTAATTATATCCATCAGGGAGCTGAATGAGGTAATGGTAAGAGTGTTTAACCATCATGCAATGACATTTACGCAGCATTTCTCGGTAGATTTAGTGTGAACAGATTGCGTACGGTCAGCATTCTTACAGCACTTCTTTGGAATGATTTTACATTCCGCTGCATGTCCTTCTGTGGGGAAGAGAGAGACGCTCGACTTTTTAAGAACCTCAACAATTATTGTTACACAAAGTCTCTTTATTTCTTTCTACCAGCACACTTTAGAAACCGTTCCAAAAATATAGCATTTGGTTTACAATACATGAAAATAAATGCCGTAGTGCATTTGTGTTCCTCACAAAGAGAGGATCTGCAAGGGAAAAAAAGCGCAGCACATTCTTTAAGTAACTACAAAAATATATATACACAGACATCATAATTTAACCAGCAGCATACTGTCATTAAATATCAAAGGTAAGTGGTGAAACAGTTGTGGAAGACATACTTCACCACAGCAAATGTAAAAGTCTCCAGAGTGAGGAAATAAATCTAAAACATAACATGAAAGGATGCTCAGACTGGAGCATTTCTCATCTCATTATTACAGCTTGATCCATGGTCATTTTCTAACAGAGGAAACAAAATGTGGCATTATTAAGTGACTTTAGACTAAGACTGAAATAGACCTTGTTGCAGTGTACATGTTGATAATTATCTAAGATACATTTACAGCAGTGCCATATATCACAATTGAAGTTAAATTTGAACTTTGCTCTGGAATTTCAGACAAAGAATGCTTGGAAGTTTCCCGGTGGTTTGTCTGATCCAGGAGAAAATATTGGTGAGTGTCACGCTCAACAGAGCAAAAGAACTAATACAGTACATGTAGCTAAATTCTTTGGAGTGTAACATTATACTTAAAGATGATACATATACATTCATTTGAACTATACAAAATAAGGCACATGATATATATGCAAATTCTTCAAATTCACCTTTTCTTTTAAAAAGCAGCTTTAAAATTATGTACATGACCCAACCCGAAAAGCAGCATCAAATGTTCAAAAATATATGTGTATTTTCCTTTTTCCCTTCTTAACGCCATCTGCAAGGTAATACTGACAGTGGAATTGGATCATCGTTCCTAGATCAAAGTCTTTTAAATGCCTCCATGTATAAATGTTAAATAAATCTTTCTCAGGTACGACTGCTGTTCGTGAAGTGTTTGAGGAAACTGGTGTTCGCTCCGAGTTCAGATCTCTGCTAAGTATCCGGCAGCAGCACAACCACCCCGGTGCCTTCGGCATGTCTGACATGTACATCATCTGCCGGCTGAGCCCGCTAACCTACGAGATCAACTTCTGCACTCAGGAGTGTCTACGCTGCGAGTGGCTGGACATCAGCGAGCTGGCCAAAACCAGCGAGACCACGCCCATCACCTCTCGCTTAGCCAGTCTTCTGCTTCATGGCCTGGAGCACGGCTTTGATAAGATTGACCTCAACATGGAGGAGCTTCCTGCTGTTTACTCTGGGAGGTTTTACCAGTTATATTACAGACAGCTTCCCATACTGAAATTATAGGAGCTCCACAGATCACCTCATTGTAGCCAGATATGGTGAAGCACGGTTGTCACCATTAGTCAAATATTAAAAATGTATTTATAGCTGGACTGTTACTTTTGAAGAATTACAGTGTAACCGGTTGGATTAAAAACACACTGCAAATTTTAGGATGCTTTTTGCATCTGCATTGCTGCAGTTTTAAATGTTTTATTTAACACGTCTTGGTGGCCATGTTCAAAACCCAAAGTTGGCGGTCTTGTAATATGTATTAATCAATGATAAAAAATGACATCACTGTCAGAGATAAGTGGTGACTTTAGCTAATTTTATCTTGGTTCCAGTTTCATTTCAGAAATGGGAGGGGGTATATGGAGGAAAAAACTGCCAACTTTGTAAGTCAAAAATGAATTCTTTACCACCCAAACAACTGCCAGCAATGAATATAGGTTTTCCTCTCCATGTTGGTCATTTACATCAGCGGTCTCCAACCCCCGAGTCGTAGGGTACCGGGCCGCGAGAGTTCAGGCTCGGGTGTGAAATTTATGGTTTTCAGGGGTTTTATCGGTTTTTATAGTTTTTTTTTATTTTTATTGTTTTTAGCGTTAACTCTGTTTCTCTGGGTCTTTTACCATGTGTTATGAATACATTTTTTTTGGTACCGGTACTGGTTTTATTTTGTTGTATTTATCCGCGACGCCTTAAAGGCCGGTCTGTGAAAATATTGTCAGACATAAACCGGTCCGTGGCGCAAAAAAGGTTGGGGACTGCTGATTGACTTTTTCACAGTCAGTAATATGGTGATGACAAGGCAAAGCAATGTCTTTAAAATGTTGTGCTGGGATTTAAAGGTTGTGTTTCTTGCCGAACAAGCACAATCAACAGCCAATAATACAACAATTCACCAAGTCAACACTTATCTATTTAACAGTCCAAGTCCTACGTGTTCAAAAGGAGAAGAAATGCTTGGGTTTTGCTTTTAGTGTTTCTTCTTCTTTTAATTCAAATTTTATATTTTTCAGACTTCTATAATACAGTTAGATTATTGTCGGATTTAAACGTGTTTTCTTATTTATGAAAACACTCAAATATGCAGTATATTACCAACACCCTGCACTTAAACCCAGACTCCAACTTAGACTTTCATTAGGTTAAGGTTGAGCAGATAGCTGTTTTGAATCCTTATGGAGAGAGTTATGTTAATTATTATTTTTTTTAAAAACCCACTGTGTTGTACTGCTGTTTAACTGAGATGCACTAGGCAGCTGGCTCCAGTTGGTTGGTCTACAGTAAAATTCTGGTTAATAATAATAGTAATAATAATATTATAATATAATAAAAGGTATGACTATATGGTGCTAATTTTAAAGTGAAGCTGAATAATTTCAGACATGTTTATGATAAAATAATAACTGTTAGGATCTAACAGTAAAGCTTCACAGCTATTTTGGGCAATGCTGATGGCTTGCTTCATTGCCGTCACATCTTTTCATTCAGACATCAGTATCTCTCACTCTGAGCCCAGATTAGCATTTAGCAGACATTGGGAGAAAGAGAATTGCCTTTTGACCCGGTCCAGTTTTGCTTCCAGACTTGTACTGGCCAGTCCGCTTCAGCGCCACGTACATGTTTGGGTACTTCCTGGAGCGGTAGGTGTTGTAGTTGTTGCTCTCGAGCCGCTCTAAGAAGTAGCACTCATCTGTTGCTCTTCTCTGTAGAGAAAGACACAGAAGAATAATGCAAATAAAATATAACTGTTATGCTGTCTGCAGTGGATTTAACTGTGCCGCTTAGGTATAATTTCAGGGGCTGCAGATTAGAAAGCTACTGGGACACAGTGCCACCTAGTAAACTTAGATCAACTCACGAGCTAAGAACCTAAGAAGACTGTGACACTAGTTTGTAATATAGTTTAAGATACTCTGTTTGCTGAGTAGCCTTATCAGTATCCTCTGCTTAAACAGGATTTCTGTATAAAAATCAATCTAAGGGGCATCTTGTTACTTACAGTGGCATTTCATCACATCCTTTATTTTGTATATACATACATATATATAGGAATTTTGAGTGAAAATGTTTACTTTAATATAATTGATTTAATGAAATATGATTGTTTAATATATTCTGTAATTAAGTTTCCACCTAAAATAACTTTGTAACTAAATGCAACCTTTATTTTGACTGTTGTTTATTTACTCTGTGATTTGTGGTAATAAACCCACTTATTTAATAAAGACAGTCATACCTTTCCATGAATATAAGGACAATGTGTGCCGTAGTTGAACCTCACTAAAAATAAACAAGTCACGATGTCAGTCAAAGAGAAACTTGAAATTAACAGGACTCTTATAGGAATCTTATTGGAGAATGCTAAAGATGACAATCTTTAAAGTAAATGGTATGATTCTTGTGTTGCCACGTTGTTGTCCATCTATTTTTACCCAAGATTCTTTCTTAGATTTGTCCTTTGTAGAAAACGTCTGGCCAAAATCATGCTGGGCATTGACTCCCTATGCTCGGTCCAACTAAACCCTTTTGTTTAGTTTCTGTTTTTATTTGACTGTGACTGTGCTGCTATTAGTCAGAAGACATTTTCTGGAACAACAACTCAGTCTACCTGGTTTAATTCACTGTGCAAACCTCCCAATAATAAAATGACTTTGGTCCTAAAAATGTGTTCGTGGAAATGTTTGTAGATCAAAGAATATTAAAACAAGGCACATTCGTAGCTGACAAAAGTGACACCTGTGTGGTCGTTCAGAGATGCTCTTCTGCATA
The DNA here is from genome assembly GCF_057381915.1 of Diplotaxodon limnothrissa. NCBI lineage: Eukaryota > Metazoa > Chordata > Actinopteri > Cichliformes > Cichlidae > Diplotaxodon > Diplotaxodon limnothrissa. The sequence continues at coordinate 8,100,520 of NC_140597.1, read as the reverse complement.
CCTTTGTTATAACAAGTGGTTATTTGAATCGTTGTTGCTTTCCCATCAGCTGAAAGCTGTCTGGCCATCTTCCTGTGATCTCTGGCATCAACGAGGCATTTTTGAAGCAGCAAACTGCTGCTACTGGATATTTTGTCACCTTTTTAAACCCTCAATGTGGTAAATATTCAGACCAGCCTGTCTGGCACAAACAATAACGCAGCCTTCAAAGTCACTTAAATTACCTTTCTATTCCAATCTGATGGTCAGTTTGAACTTCAGCAGGTCATCTAACCATGTCTATGTGCCTAAATGCACTGATTTGCTGCTGGATGATTAGTTATACGCATTAATGAGCAGTGGAACAGATGCACCTACAGAATTAACCAGTCAGGGCATATATCTATTAATGTATATATTTGTGCAATAGGCAGTATTTGTTGATCATATGATTCAAAACAAATCTATCAAGATCCCCTCTCTTTCTAGATGACCCAACTCCAAAGCTAGATTTGGCACTTTCCAGACAAAGTGTTACATCAGCGTCAGTGAATTCTAATTTGCTTGACAACGACTGCTTTCACAATCTCTTGGAAGCAAACGGTAGTGCAGAGACCATCACGTGGGTCTTTTATTGAGCAGAGCGATGCCTTGGGTGGCATTCTGCTGCTGTAGCTTCTCATTAGGAGGAGATGCCTTTTGCAAATGACATGGATTTTATACGAGCCTTCACAACCACCAAACCACATCAGTCACCAACAGTTCACACTTCCACAATAAACAGCAACAACTGTGGCAACAGACCAGCATTGGCATGAAACTGGAGTGGTTTACTCACAGCAACGCTGAAACTATAATAGCTTAGTAACAGGGAAAAGTGCAGTTAGGAATCATTCCAAGACTAAATACAAGTAATGCAAGGCAGCATATCTTTAATTAGATTAAATTATCATTATTTATTTATTTATTTTAATATGCATCAACAGTCAACAAAGTAAAATCACTGGTTCTCATTTGTTCTAAAAAAAAACTTCTGCAATTTTTTGTTGCTTTTATTATGTATTTCCAATATTATTATTATTATTATTATTATTATTATTATTATTATTATTAATAATAATAATAATAATAATAATAATAATAATAATAATAATGTCTTTTTTTATTAAAAAATAAGTACTGTTCAATTTTCAGTCTTTCAGACCCAAAATGCTTAATAATTTAAGTATTTTTAATAAAAGCCTGCAGTTATAATAATTCCCAATTATTAATAATAATTATTAACTACTCACATGCAGGTATCCACACTGCTGGATAAATACTCAGTATATTAGTGCATCACTAAAACTATTTGTATGGGTTTTTTTTGTTTTTTTGTTACAAAAAAGGAAACTTTCATATATTGTTTTGGAAGATTTGGCAGAGATGACTTATTTAAATGTGTGCAGTTTATGTCTTTTGCTTATTGATTGCATTGATTGATGCATCTTGTCAGTTGTGCGTAACTGTGGTCTGTCATTGTCCCGGCTTTGTGACCCAGTAGTTTGTGCTTGCCTTGAATTGTTGTTTAATATTATGTCTTTTCTCCTTATATTTCTGAGTTCTCTGTCCCTTAATTTTGTTTAATTTAGTTCCATTTCATGTTTAGTCTGTCTTAGTCTTCCCTCTGTGTTCCACGTCCTCTAGTATCTAGTTTCTTGTGTTAGTTATTTGTGTCTCCCTGGGAAGTCTGTTTTGCCTCCATGTTCATTTGCCTGTTTTCCCAGTCGTGTGTCTATCTGGTTCCTGTGTTCTCTGCTATCTCGCCCTCGTTCTGTGTCTTCCTTGTCTGGTCTCTTATGTTCAGCTTTGCTTCCTCTCTCTCATTATGTCTAGTTTGTTCCAGCTGCGTTTCCACCTGTCACCCATCCTCTCATTATCTTGTGTATTATCATCCCCTCCTTGTGTGTACGCGTCCTGTTTACTTAGTCATGTAAGTTCTAAAGTTCAGTTTAGACGAGTTTTCTGTTGTTTGTGTTTAGTTTCCCGAACTCCAGCAATAAAGCTGTGTGAGTTCTGAATTTATCTCTGAGTCTGCAATTTGGGTCCGCTAACTGCCAGCCACACACACACACACACACACACACACACACACACACACACACACACACACACACACACACACACACACACACACACGACAGTGGTCTACTATTATAATTTGAATGTTTTTAGAATGGGAGGATTTCTTGTCACAGTACTGGAAAATATTTGGTTTCCAAAACACTGCAACCTTAATGCTTCTTGTCACAGAGCTGTGAGTTTAATCAAGTCTGTTTCATACAGATTAGCAAGATCCTTTATGGAACAGAAACAGCACAAGCTTTGTTGATGGAAAGACCGATCCAAGTCACTCACCGCTCCAAACAGTCGTCCGTCTCTGTTCATTGCCAGATATCGGTTTGCACAAATCCCTTTGATGACCACTTCTCCCACTGAGGTTGCCTGGAGTTGAAGCTTTACTGAAGATGAATTAGCAGAGACAGAGAGCAAGTTGTTGTTTAATGATGGGACGTTTAATCAAAGTGTAAAAGTGACTGCTGACTTTAAAAAAAAATGAATTTCTTCATTAAATCACAGCAAGTGTAACAGTGAGCTGTTAGAGAAACAGCTGCAGGTGCATTTCAACATTTGAACTGCAACGAGCAAAAACAGAGGAACGAAAATGCTGTTAAATTAACAAACAATTAAGAAAAAGGAAACCTTGATTAAAGGTTTCCTTTTTCTCATAAACAAGCCCACACACCATTTGAACCATGTGACAAGGTTATGTTTAAAGTCAATGAGCTTTAAGTTGCAAGATTTTCCTGACAAAATATCTGACTCTTATACTAGTAGACATTTTAACTTTCTTACTTTCCTTTCCTTAAGGGAGCCAAAACAGGGACATGCCACTGGGAAAATCACCGCTGAGAGAACTAAGAGTCAGGCAAGTATGCCAAATACCTGGCATGCTCTCATATTTGGGTTTTGTTTCTTTGCCTCTGGACCATACAGGCAAGCGGTACAAAATCAAACCACCACAAAATCAAACAATTCCTGTGACATAACTTATGAATCCTGTAAAAACAGACAGTTACTTTAAAACAATGCATAAAGTCATATTTTGTATGCCAGTTTTCTCTATCAAATACTAAAGTTTTGGGCCAGTGAAGTCTCTGTCTTACTTAAAAGCGCAAGCCTTAAACTCAAATGTAGTTTTTTTTAAACTCATAACATTTTTTACCTGATAAATTCAGTAATATGTATATATTCTTTTCCCCATTTTTTATTTGCATTTTAAATGAAGACAATGAGTCTAATTATGCTGCGTTTAACATCTTTCAAGCATTACATCCAAACATCAGGTCCTGCTTCCTCAGTTGCTGGCAAATGATTTGTTGCTGTGGTTTCCTCTGTATTCATGGCACTGACTGATGCATGTGCCATGAATGAATGAAACATTATTATTAGCACAAATAGTTAAGTTTAATTACCAAAAAACACAGAATGGCATTACATAGTACCTGCAGGCTGTAAGATTGCTTATTCATGATCTTAAATGATTTATTTTTTTATTTCCCTTTTTAAAAAAGAGACATTGTTTTTCTTCATCCAATATATGCTCAGCAATCAAAAAGAATCCAGGGGCCCCTTGAGGTGAATAGGGGATCTCTTTAGAATGAGTCCCCATTAAGGGTAGACACACATCTGTCTATCATTAAGCTAGCTGTTTGGGTGATTCATGTTACAGATCAAAGAGGCAAAAAAAATAAATAGCAATTGGTCTGAATGTACTGTGGTGTGTTCGATGTTCCTTGGATAGATTATGTGCTGAAATTTTTGTGAATGGCGGGAACCTGATCCCCGCTTCTGTAAAGTGTGCTCTGGGGTCTCCTGTTGTGTCCAGTTTGTATCAGAATTGACCCCAAGGTTCTTGGATCAAAAGTCTCTTACACAAAACACAAACGGATGGAGAAGAGTCCCATCTACATTAGCATGGAAATTCTACTCGAGGACCCTAGGATATATTAGGCAACATTTTTCATAACATTTCCTATTCTTACTGGCAGGTTTGTCTGTAGAAGCTGGCAACTCTATCCGACCCTTAACAAAAGGGCCATTGAGGAAGCACAGCTCAAGTCATAATAACTCTTAAGAACTATTTTGGTAAAAAGCTAAACGATTAATACTAATGGCCGTTGTATGACGAAGTGTGAATATATTCCTTCCTTAAACTTTCTCATGTCGTCTACAAGATGAATCTCTCCGGATATTTCATAAACACTTATAATGAAGTATAATTAAACGCAATTGAATTACCGGTATCCTATAAATAGCCTCTCACTCCTTGAACTGGCATCAGGCATTTGTTTGAAATGTCACACTGTACCTTGTGCAATACACTTCCAAGCATCCAAGCATGTGTTTTCCAAGGAAAAATCCAAATTTCATGTTCCTCTCCTCCCCTCCTATTTACAAAAGCTTAGGGCACATTTAATCAGTGACAGTGACGCACTGAGGAATGCTACAGTTGTCCATTAACGTAATCACGTTAATGTTTACCCTTTCTTAAAAAAGGGGGCGCTCAGAATAAATATTAATTCAATGTCGGCACAGATGACTGGTCTGAGGGTAAGATAATTTTTTAACAGGTTTTTATAATAACTTCATCAGCCTCAAAGACGCAGGAACTCTCAGATTTGCTGTCTTTTGTGACGTAAAATATACAGTTAACAGTGTGACTCAGCATGGTGATCTTCATTTGGAGCACTAAAAACATTAAGCATGTTCCATCAGAAGTCCCACTGATGAATAAAAACTGAGGCGTGACTCTTTAGTACTGAGGTTATTATACTTTCCAGAAGGTGACCTACACACATTTGGTTCTTAGTGTTCGCAAGTGGAGAATAATCATAATTCAAATGGAAAATTCACATAATCCCCCTATTATTTATCCACGATATTTAATTTTTTGCTTTGCTCTTTCTTCTCTGTTGCATGTTAAAAACAGAAAATCAAGAAGTGCTGTGTACTGTGTAAAGTGAAAAGAAGGAGACTGGAAGAACTTACTGTGGGGGTCGTTTTTCTCTCGTATTCCATCCACTCCTCCATCAGATTTTATCCTCAAGAAGAAGCCACCATTTTTACAGTACAGCCTTTTAGGGTCCTTGAAGTTCCCAGGAGGAAAACCGCTGCTGCCGCCGTCTTCAGGTGTAGCGGGAAGTGTTGTGATTCCTCCCGTGGCCATCAGGGTTAGGGACGTCGTCTCCTTCTTGAGAAGTGCAGCAGTTCACCGTGGCCTCTCACCTCCTGCTAACTGCTGCCTGTACCCTCTTACCCTCCTCCACACAAACTGATTCTGCTTAACCTCAGAGGTCAGCTTGCTTGAAAGGCCCCCCTCTCAGGGCAGCAAGTGCCCTTTGAGTCCTGAGAATTTGAAGCAGTAACACTTCTACGGACTCCTATGCAAGATCGAAATCTACAATTTGTAGACGCTTGTCTGCCGTTTGTAGAGCTGGCAGCTGCTTTGCCAGTGTACTTTGAGCACACTGGTAGGGGGGATGCATGCAGGTCGCTTCTTTCTTCTACTCTTCTTGCAATGGAGTGTTTAGAGCAGGGCAGCTGGCTTAGATCTGTGTGGAAGGCTTTCCCCTTTGGGCCTCAGTTCGCATGCGCCCTAGGAGCACCAGCACACACACACACACATGCTCACGCCCACTAATGCTCACTGATTTAACCAACCCAGCAGAAGTCGGGAAAGGAGAGGAGGGCAAAGAAGGGGGACGTGCAATTTGGACTCTGAGACCCTTCGGAGAGCCAAGAACCACAGCAACCATGTGAACAGAACCAGTGTTTTCATTCATCCAGTCTGTTCAAGAGCAGGAAAAGAGGGACATAATAAGAAAGCCAACAGAGGCATCTTGGTAGTGATTCAGTAAGTGCTATTCATAAGTGAAAAAAATAACAATGTAAAGTAGAAATGCCAGTAGATGAAAAAGAAACCGTCACGAGCCAGTTATTTTAATTGCTATTCTCAATTTTCTCCAAACCAGCTGCCTGGATGATGAGTGATGAAAGTTATTTATCCAGGAGGAGGTCATGCATTTGTCAAAATAGGCACTTACTGTTCTGGGCTTCTGGGCAAACGTTACCACATCTGAAGCTTGTGTGGGACCAGTAGAAAGTCAGCTGTGCTCCTGGTTGACATCATGCTAACAAAAAGTTTTTGTTCGACAGTATCGGCTAAATGCACATATTATATACACATGCAGTGAAAAAAATATCTACCAAATATTATTAGTGATACACATTTATACCTGTATAGTACTGTACAGATAAAGTAATGACATAACAGTTATAACATTGACCTCACCTTACCTCAAGTATAAGCTCAGTCTTCAGGCTTTACACTTTTACATTTCTACATACACAGCACAGCCAGGGGACTAGTAAGGATGTAAATTGACTAGTACTTATATAATGCCTTATCTATACCTGTGTGTTTTCTAACATTCACACACACACAGATGCAAGTCGGGTTTTATCATCTTGCCCTTGGATGCTTTGGCATCAGGGATCCATGTCAGGGATCCACCAACCTTCTACCTTAACTATTGCTGCCCATATAGGAATTTTCAAATCAGCATTTGTCACAATCCTGAATACTTATTTAAATATCTTTTCACTGGGAAAAGGTAAATATATGAGAGGTACAATGATGACATATGGATACACTGATCAGTCATAAAATAAAAACCAGCCAGATATCACGTTGGCACAAAACAGCTCCCATCCATCATAGCAAGGACACAGTACCACTGCGGTGTCTTGTAGTATCTGGCATATAATCCATGGTTTGGCACAGGACACTGGCTACAGTTCTTTCAGGATTGTGGGTTATGGCATGGGGCCTCCATGAATCAGGCTTTTCCAGTTTATTCTATGGAAGCTTTATTAGATGGGATCTGCAGCGCCTATAGGCAGGATTAGCATGTTGGGCTATTTTTTTATGTTTCAAACTGCTCTTGAACAATTTTGTGGTGTGGCAGAGTTCAGTATCCTACTATATCCTGCTGGGAGTCTGCTGCTGTCAGGGGGTGTCATTGCCACTGAGGGTGAGGGAAGCTCTGATATATGATATGAGAATATGATATATGCCAGAGAATATCCACATGAATGCTCAGAGCGAAGGTTTGTAGCAAGATGATCAACATTCAGCTTCAGTTCATTTACTTCAGTGGCATAAAGAATTGCTCATTTGGCACGCTTGTTGCGAGGCTGTAATCAGCAGCTTACAATAGGATGGCCGAACTCCTCACCCTATCTCTAAGAGAAATGCCAGCCACTCTTCTGAGAAAACTTGTGACACACTTTTTAAAAAAATGTTCAACTATATTTAAAAAATGCCTCAGCTGGCCTTTCTCCTCATAATTTTATATTTAAAGTTTTTTCATTTCCTACTTGTCATTGCCCAGAATAAATACTCCATCTATCTGAATCATCTCTCAGAGAGCCCTTTAAGTTTTACGTTATATAAATTTGTTAAGTGATTCGTGCAGACAGAAAGGAGGTGGACTCACCCTGAACTCTCGGATGTGTCACCAGTTTTGGCGTTCCAACCTTCCTCCCCAGTGTTGTGTGTGTTACGTTATGTCATGCCCTCCCCTCTCAATGCTGCAACAACACTGAATGATGTCTGAGTCAAGACTATTCCGTCTCCACTGTAAAACCTTTGTAACACTTTTATTTCACTGAACTATTTTTAGGGTGTAATGAGCTTTGCTCTCTGTGACCTCAGAGGAAATGGAAGACCACGCAAGTCATTGAAACCGTCACCTCTAAAACACAACATGCAAAAAAGGGAAATTTTTCAAGACACCAACCAAATTGAACAGTGCATTGGGAGCAGTTCTTGAATTTTCCAAGTCGTAATCATTTTTACTTATCTTAATATAGGTATTGTATAAATAGCCTATTACAAATTTCTATATATGTATAAGTACTCTAAAAGCTGCCCAAACTGCAGACTTTCAAAATATTTATGTGACCTTTAGGTGATTATGTAGGATGGAAAGTGTTAATGAAAGATTTCCAGGATTCGAATAACTGACATCACCTCTGAAAATGTATTTTAAAGCACAGACACTAGTAAGACTTAACCCAAAACATTTACTCTGTCTGGAGGTGTTCCTTCTGCATCAACCATGCCAGTTATGACACAGAAAGTCATAAAAGAGCCGCACCTGGCACAGAAGCAGTGTCAGCATTCAATGTGAGCAGTACTAGCCAAACTGGAGACACTTAATGAAGCTTAGGCAAATATCATTAAGCAAGTGTTCGAAGACAAAGAAGCACAACAAAATTCAGCCCTCGAGCAGGAAATCTAATTGTGGGTTTGGATATGTAGCAGTATTTTTCCCGGCCTGAAATGTGTGCGAAGTCAACATGTGTTCAAGGATATGTATAACCTAGATCAGGTTAGTCATGATTGTTTTATTATAAAATAAAAGTAATGTTTAAGGGAATTTCCAGGGAGAATAGAGAATCATAATGACAGAGGACACAAGGCCAAGTTAATTAAAAATAAGAAAAACTACATTTCTTGGTTATTCAACATAACTTTATTATTTATTATTTTTTTAATATAAGTTTTAGAAAGAATTCTGAAGACATTCAGAAAGAGGATGTCTCCCCCTTGTGGCAGAAAATAGGTAATAACATTTTTCAAAAGCCCTTCACTGTATTATTTACAGCATATTTTACAAATCACTTTGTTTAGGAAGAAAAAAACAGTTTGTCTTGTAGAGTGAAATCTTTTGCCTGAATATTCTACATGAACATCACAACAGCAAGAGACTGTTCTCGGCAATCTCAGTTTTTTGGTCTACGCCTGTGATAATCTCTGCATCCGTCTGTAAAACCAAGAAAACAAGATCTAAGGCTTTCCTCCATGCTTCCTGTTTCACGCTCAGATTATCATAGATTTCCACTGCTCGTGCTTCATTGGGTTTTGGTGCTGTGAAGACTTCATTATCCTGATTTTCACTGTTTAAGAAAAGTTGTGGGGACTTTGCAGCATTGCCTAGATAGTCCTGCAGTTGTTGGCACACCTCAGTCCTAGCTTTGACTTTTGAAATTCTTCCAGTGTTAACCATTACAGTGGATATGTAATCTATTAAACCATCTGCCATGAGGTCCAACACTACACGCCTGTAGTGGTTGGTTCCTCTCTCACCGTTCTTTTCTCTGTGACACATGACATGATACTCCACTCGCTTTTGTAGGTGATGAATGCAAAGCATTTCTGTCCCACACGCCCCTGGTAGAAGAGCTCTGTCTTTTAGTGCATAGTGTAAGCGATAAGCACAGGCCCAAAACTGGTCCTCCAGGGCCTGAAGCTTTCCATGTATAGAGCTTGTAAGGATTACTGTAACTAGCCCGCTGTTGCTGCCAGTTGAGATATTCACAGCCAGGGAGTACTTCTCGTGGCTACTGAGGTCTTTCCATATTGCAACCTTTGCCCCAGTGCCAACATTTTGCTTGCTCAGTTGCGCAGCAAAGGTTACCGGAACAACTCCAGACAAGCTGGCAAATGTCTTCAAAACAGAAGCCTTCACATTTTCCACTACAAGTATACGATGCCTAAAACAGTGCTGAATCACTTTTTCACAAGCGTGCCCATGGATTAGTATCAGGTTCACTTCCAGGTTCAACAGATGTGTCACAGTCCGTTCCACCCATTCGCCCTCTTTGCTTGAACTCGAAAAATCTATATGATCCCTCACACGGTGCATACCTGTCGGCCTGTTAAAGCCAAGATGGCGGTAAGTATGTGATAAATCTCCATTTATGAGAACAACCTTCAGTTGTTGTTCTTTTAAGTGATGAGCGACTGTAGCCTGTTCAGCAGATAAAAGAACAACACAGCCAAATACAACGCACCCCTGATCCTCTGGTAAACCAGGGAGCATACAAGTCACCACTTTAGTAATGTCAAACATGGGATAGCTCACATCTTCTTCATTAGTTTTTGACTGCATCTGAATAACTTCGACTACAAGTTTCATTGCATCATCACAACCATGACTCAGTCCCTCAGCAATGTGTACAATGTCAGGAAGCTTAGGCTGAGGAGACTGTAGCAATACTTTGGAGAAATCTTCAGACTTCATCTCACAAAAATGTCTGCTGAGTTTTATTTTTCTCTGTTCACCGACGGTCAGAGTCTTGACGTCAAACTTTATTGTTCCCTGCATGCTGCACAATGCAGGCGATGAATATTTGATGGGTTTCTTGGACACTTTCACAGCACAACTCTCTAACGATGTCACGCCCAGACCATCAATTGAAACGGCACATTTCCTGCAAGCATCCAGACATACATCCATCCCTTCAGACATTGCTGAGATTATGTTCCCTACTGAAATTCCTCTCTGAAGACAGTCCAGGGCAACACGGCTCCAGGCCCCCGCTAGGAACAGCAGGCATCCCGACCCTGTATGGTAGACCTTCTGGTGGGCTTGAATAGTCTCATAAACAAGCTGACCCACTGCACAGGTCAGCTCCATGGTCTCAATAATGCGAAAACACGAGCACACAAGAGCAGACTCCCCACTCTTGTCATCTTGGATAAACTTGTACTTTATACAAGGGCCCAAAGAGGAATGTGAAATTCCTGCCAGCGCCAACAGTTTCTGCAGTCCAATATGTTGTCGATGGTTTATGATTGTACTTCCCAACATCATTCGAGGACTGTGAACTGTAAAAGAAAATTTTTAAGTTTGGTCATTTCTAAACAAAAAAAAAGTCCTCACAAACATTTGCTTTAGTTCGGAAACATGATTTGTGTTTTTAAAGTAATAAGTCACAAGGCACAGTAACTAAGTATAGGCCCTCAGATTTCCTTTTCTATCCATCCATTCTCTTCTGCTTAACCTTATTTGAGTCACGAGAGGGCAAGAGCTGATCCCAGCTACCATAGGGTGAGAGGTGAGGTACACCCTGAAGAGGTCACCAATCTGACACAGAGCACACCTCCTGGAAATTCAAATTTATTATAAAGTATGGTACTGTAATCCTCAAATGATAAAAGATTTGTAAGAAACTAAAAGGACGCGGGGGAGGGGGGATTGCGGGAATAGCTTTTTTTAATGGCCCTATTTGTTTTTATGCTGTTTCTTTTTTTTTTATGATAGACCATCTTCTACTGCTTCTTTTGCCTGCTCCCTTCAGGGGTCGCCATAGCACATAACCTGGCTCCATCTCTACCTATCCCTACCTCTGTCACACCAACCCACTGCATCTCCTCCTTCACTACATCCATGAACCTATATGTTGTCTTCCTCTTTTCCTGCCTGACCTAATCTATCAACCTGTTCATCACCACTGTGAACAAGAATGGGCTCAGAGCAGATCCCTGATGTAATCCCACCCCCACTGTAAACCCATCTGTCACTCCTACTTCAAACTTCATCACTATCCTCATAAATGTCCTACACCAGCCTCAGATACTTCTCTAACACTACTCACTCCCTCATGCAGTACCACAATTCCTCTCATGGCAGCCTATTGTATGCTTTCTCTGGAGCTACAAAGACAGCCTGAAACTGTTTTGACCTTCTCCACATGTCTCCATCAACATGTTCAACGTGAACATCACATCTGTAATTCTCTTTCTCGGCTTGGAGCCGTACTATTGCTTACTGATTGTAAACTCTCTGGTTAACCTAGCCGGAACAACTGTTTTCCTTAGTTTAATGGCATGACGTCTCAACTTTACAGATATTGTAGAAAGTTCTAATCTAGTTAATTAAGGGTTTCAATCATTTTTATGCAGAGAAGCCTTAACCTAAGTCATCACTGTCAACTGAGCTGTTTTCACTGTCAGTGTGGGCTTTTTTTTTTTAAACAAAAAACAAAACAAAAACAAAACTCGTTTTACTCTGATAACAGCAATTAAAATAGCAGCTTGGCAAGTTTGATATTTTGTTTTTTTCCTTTTTTGTCCAGGGAAACCAAACGGTTCATAGGCCTTTCACCCCCTCATCACGTGTCTTTTAAGATTTAAGCAGTTAACAGCCAAGCACTACGAAATGGAAAATCGTATTTGCAGACAGATGGCAATCAGCATATTGACATTTGACAGATATAATGGGTGCAACCCACATATTTTTTAGAGGTAAAACATTGCTACTCATGAAAAACTGACGGGTATTAATTATTCCTCCAACACTAGCAGCGAGTTTTGTCAATGCCTGCACTTCACTCAGCATCTTACAAGTCAGCTTACAAGCTAAGCTAACAAACCAGAGACAAGTTTACTTCAACACTGCCCGTGTCTGTACCTTAATCCAAGAGCAGAACCCCCCCCCGAAATGACTCTGCAAAATGACGCTGTAATACAAACTTTTTACTATCCTCAATGAGTATACTTTTACCTTATTTCAATAGTGTACGAGGCATTTATATTACGCCTGGTCCAGCTCAACCGATTAAACACTGCGCATGCGTTTTGTTTCCTAGTTGCTGGGCGACAACAAACTGTCCGTATGATTGGCTGAAACTGTTTTAACCCGCCTACTATTTTTTGTGATTGGTTAATCAGGTTTCGTCAGCGTGCTTTCATCATTTGTATTGGCTCTCTCGGATGTCTGTTCACAGAAAAACTACACAGTCGTTGCTACCTGATTTGTTGACATCAGACCATCAAACAAAACAGAGGTTTCCCCGTCGGGATCATTTATTCAAATGGTGTGCATTTATTTAATTATGTAAAGTAGCTTTATAAACGAATGTTTAATGAACATTTTAAGAAGCTGTGAGATTTGCCATAAAAAGCCGTTAGTTTTAACTTGATTCTCTTCGGTCTCCCGGAACAGCATTTAAGCTAGTTAGCACAATAATGACCTAAAATAAGATATGTACCGCGAGTCTCGTTGCTGTTAACTTAGTAACTTAATAGGTAGCTTTTGTGATGTATTAATATTGTATTTCATAGGCTTCAAGTTACCGGAAACCAACTTCCTCGGCTAGCCAAAGGAAAAAGACGGATTTAAAACACGACCTGACTGAGGAGCAAAAGCAAGAAATTAAAGAGGCTTTCGATCTCTTTGACACAGATGGAACTGGAACAATAGACGTGAAGGAGCTCAAGGTTGGCTTTCTAGTTAAATGTATAGTGATAAAAGTTAAGTAAGGAAAACATACCGCGGTCACAACACCGCAGCAGCTTCAGTTTTCTTTACTGTTATCTGTGTCACAGGTTGCCATGAGAGCTCTGGGGTTTGAACCAAAGAAAGAAGAGATCAAGAAAATGATTGCAGACATTGATAAAGAGGGTTCTGGGACGATTGACTTTGGTGACTTTCTCAGTATTATGACACTGAAAATGGTGAGTGTTTTACCGAAAGGAACAAGAAAACTTCTCTGCAGTTAAGTTGGAAGTTTTACTGTCTGAAAATAGCACTGTCCTTAAAACTGTTGGGGCTAAATCAAGCATTTGTGTGTTGTTTCGACAGCTGTTGTTTTGGAGCAATTCTAAACATTGCAAGAATTTGCTAGATATAGTATCTCTCTCTCTCTCTCTCTCTCTCTCTCTCTCCCCCTCCCTGTCTCACACACAGACACATTTGTAAGGCTAGTGTATTTATGGGTTGACCCATGAAAAACTTGCCAAATCATCTCTGCCAGTGCTTGTTCTGCTTTTGACTCTTGTTGGAGCTTCTGGTACCTCAGATGTTGACAATCAGGTGCCTGATTGGCATCTGATTAGCATGGGTCCTGCTACAGTGAGCAAATACATCATGGCACCGTACATGCAAAGTCACCAACACCTTTATGGCTTTCCTGTGTCCTAAACAAATAGCACAGTAACAGTAGATCATAGAAAAAGGTTTTCTTCAGACTGAAAAAACTATAGATAACATTTAGTGTGGCCACCTGTTCTTTACATTACAAAACATATTTCCATTCAAGAGTTATAAAATATACTGCATGCACACTCTTTATGTCTGTGCTTTGTAAAATGTGCTTCACTTCATTTCCTACACACATTCTGCAAATTATGTTCATATTGGACTGCATTTGGAGCAAAATTTAAAAAAGAACATTTTGCATGTTTTTAATTTGTAATATATATATATATATATGTGTATTCATTTTTGATGAGAACAGAGTGAAAAAGACACAAAAGAAGAAATACTGAAGGCTTTCCGACTCTTTGATGATGACTGCACGGGAAAAATCTCATTCAAAAATCTCAAGAGAGTTGCCAAGGAGCTGGGTGAAAACCTCACAGATGCAGAGCTGCAGGTATAGAGATTCTTCATTACTTTGGAGTACTTACAGTTTTGCCCCTACCTGCCCCTGTGTGAAGAAGTAATCCCCCCTCCCCTTTTTAAATCATGAATTGATGACTCATCCAGAAGGTCACAAAGAACCGAGAACAACATCTAAAGAAAGTTCCAAGAGTGAGTTCTAACCAAAAAGAACATAAAGGTTATTCTCACAATTGCCAAAAATGTCTTGTTGATCTCCAAGACCTTGACGACACAAAAAGTTGAACTTTTTGGGAAGGCTTGAATCTCGCTACATCTACAATAAAACAAACAGCATTTTATAAAAAGTACATCGTAGCAACATCTGGGCCTGCTTTGGTCAACTTGACTTAATTGACGGAACTTTGAGTTCTGCTCTCTACCTGAAAATCCTAAAGGAGAATGCCTGACCATCAGTTCATGCCAGGAACGTATGCACACTCAAGTTATTCAGCAGGACAATGATCTGAAACACACCAGCAAGTTCACCTCTGATTGGCTTAAAAAACAACAACAAAGAAAACACAAGTCACGACTGATTAAGGTGCTTTGGCATGACCTTAAACAGGCTGTTCATATGGCTGAATTAAAACAGTTTTGCAAAGAACGGTAGGACAGACTTCCTCCACAGTGATGTGAAAGGCTGATTGTCTAGTTATTTCGAATGCTTGATTGCAATTTCTACTGCCAAGGGTGGTAGGACCAGTTAATTTAGATAGCTTTTTTCCCTTAATTAAATTAAAAACATATAATCATTTAAAAATTGCATTTTGTATTATCAGGTTATTGAAAATGATTCCTGAGGTAATGATGTTCAAAAAGTTGGGTTTTGAGAAAAAAACCCCCATCTTGAACAAAAACAAGATTTTGAATTTAGATTGTGATATTTGTAGTGGGTGTAAACTGATTAAATTTTTAACGGAGCGTTTTTCAGTTCTGAAAAATACAATATGGTTTTCTCCTTTACATAAAAACTGATAAGGGCTCAGTAATGCTGGGAAAAATGAAATGAATTAATAAGAACAAAGCTTTTCGTACTGCTTTGCTGCTCAGTACTTTGAGAGCCTGCAAGTCACTCTGCAGTAACTATTCATAGTGTAAAGATTAACATTTTTATATGTAAATGAACCGGTGCATCGCTTTTCTACTCTACTTTATATGCCTCATTCAAACACACACTCATACAAGCTCTTTTTTCCTACACACAAGTCCTTTCTGTCTAACATTCACATACAGTCGTACTCCAATGAGCACATCAGAGAGCAACTTGTTGTTCATTATCTTGCACAAGGATACTTTGGCCTGCAGACTAAACCACCAACCTTCCAGTTAGTGGATGACCTGCTGCACCTCCTGAGCTACAGCCACCCCAGCTGGCTTTGTTAAATATACTAAAGTACAAAAAAGTTGCTCATTCTGAAGGGGTCAGGTGGGATCCTTTTGCTGGTTTGACTGATTTTAAATTTGCTACCTCATATTTAAAATATTGTAGTACCTCTACTACAGTAAATTGTATAAGTGGTACAAACCGTAAAGTAATACCACATGTCCAGAAGCCAAGAATTTTTTATTTAAAGAACAATACATACTTAGAGGAACCACTATAAATACATTTCTATATAAGTACCAAACGTATTGTCTCTCTTCTCATATCTCCCAGTTCCTCTAATGTTGGTATGTTCTTACATGTCACAGTAAAATAGTAGTAACTGTATTATTTTAGGTGGGGTTTTCCTGGGTAACCTTTGCAGTCAAATGCCATGCATGAAACACAAAGTTACCTGAAGTCAGTGTGAGAATTGTTCCAGTTTGATGCTCTCACTTCCTTCCCTTTGCTACATCACATTTATTATCCTTTCAGGAAATGATTGACGAGGCAGACCGAGACGGGGACGGTGAGGTCAACGAGCAGGAGTTCCTGCGGATAATGAAGAAGACCAATCTTTATTAAACCTCAGTGTCTTAGAACCTTTGTATTGTAACTTTTTTTGGAACATTAGTTTTGTTTGTATGGAAATATTTTAATATGTTGTATCTTTGCACACGCTTTTATAAAATTGCAAAACCAATAAATCTATTTCATCAGAGATGATTTGTCTGTTACATTGTCATTATGAAAGCCTTTATTTAAACATAAGACTCATTGAGTTGTCTTTTTCTACAAAAACATAGAGTTATACAAAAATATGAATTATACAAATCATGTGCAAGTGTGATTTAGGATACACCTAGTACAGGTTAAAGAATCAGAATATTGTGAAAAAGGTTGTTTTGTTTTTTTGTGGAAATTGTGTTCTAAAAGATGAACATAATTTTATTATGTGTAGGTGAAATACACTTAGCAGTTAACTGGGACTTCTTTACATTGAGTTCCTGCATCAGTGCAGTGAGGCATGGAGGCAACCAATCCAAGCTGCTTTGATAAAGCAGCTCTCATTTTTGGATCAGGCATTTATCTATCCAAATGGAATGGATAACACAGGTTTACTGGCCAATCAGATACAATACTAACATGGTCAGCAACCATTTGCTGGTAATTGTGGCCTTGTGGGCAGGTCCTACTACAAAAGGAAGTCTGTGTTCCCTTAAAGCTAATTGGGAAATGGAAGCATCTTTAAAATCTCCTGGAAGATTTAAGACCTGGTAAATGGTAAATGGCCTGTATTTGTATAGCGCTTTACTTAGTCTCTAAGGACCCCAAAGCGCTTTACACGTTCAGTAATCCACCCATTCACACACACATTCACATACTGGTGATGGCGAGCTACATTGTAGCCACAGCCACCCTGCGCACTGACAGAGGCGAGGCTGCCGGACACTGGCGCCACCGGGCCCTCTGACCACCACCAATAGGCAACGACAATGTGGTTTCTGTCCCTCTCCAGTCATCTTTGACACTCTGGCTTCCAAATGCAAAAATTGACGTGAAAAGGGGACTTTGGACCACTGAGCAACAGCCCAGTTCTCTCTCTCCTCAGCACAAGTATTACAGTTCTGCTGCTGGTTCAGGAGTGGCTGTGATATCAGGACTGCAGCCCCTTTGCTCAAAATATTTGTGCATCGTGCTTGTTGATGTACTGACACCAGCTTCAGTCCGCTCCTTGCGAAGCGCTTCCAAGTTTTTTAATCAGCGTTTAATAACAGTCCTGCAAAGACTGCAGGCATTCTTGTTGTTTGTGCACTTTTTATTACCACACTTTTCCATTCCAGCCAACTTTCCATTAATGTGTTTCAACAGCACTCTGCAAACTGCAATGGCATTTTCTTGCTTACCGTCTTTGTGGAAGGTGATGATGACAACTGGACAAATGCCAAATTAGCAATCTTCCACATATTTTTGCATGTACTGAATTTGATTTGTAGAAATTTACTCAACCGTTTTTTTGAGCAACATGTCATGTCTGTCAATATTACAACAGAAAAATAGTCTAGAGTCTAAAATATGTAAAGATTTTTTAACTTCCATAAATATCTGATGGAAAATATTGAGTTTTTTCGCAGTTTTCTAATTTTTTGAGATGCATGTACAATGCATCTCCTGGTTATAGTTATGTTTTCAGACTCAAGGCTGCTAATCTGCAGAAATAGAAGAGCGATGGTTTTGAAAATCTCACTGAAGGTGATTTCGATACAGTGCAGTAATAAGCTGCAGTGCATCCTGCAAAGCACAACATGCCAATAATGTTTCAGACAGTGAAAGTCATATGACTAAGTTGATGTTGACTAACCTGAATTATTTTACTGTAGACAGAAATGACAAGCGTGAACTTGAGATGAGTAACTCAGTAAAAGTCACTCTCACTTCTTGCTTCGAGTTACAGAATAAAGTTAATTTGTAGAAAACATGCAGCAGAGTGCTGTCCTGCCTACAGATTTGATCATCTTATAGGAAAGATTCTCCCCCTGATTAATTGTCATATACGGCGGAAGTCTGGTTTTGGCCAAAACACCGAACCTTGTTAAAATAAACAGGATACTGTAGTGACGTATTTTTCCGAACCATCAGACGGCTGTGTATTATTTTGAGGATGCTTGCCAGTGATTGTGAAAGTTGTGATAACCTGTTCTAGACGGCGAAGGAACATCGGGGTGGAAAATATGAAAAGGTTTCTCCCAAGATGAGATATCCATTTTTTGAAAAATATTCCACGCAATAAGAGTTTTCAATGCACAAAAAGCGAAAACACATACGAAGAACTTTTGAGAGCTACATTCTGAAGATTTAAACAGTTATTAACATTAACCCCCTAGGACCTGGCGTCCACATATGTGGACATCACATATATGGACCAAAATACTCAATTTTGCCCTACATAGCCTGATATCCACTTACGAGGACATTATACTGCTACTGTTCTATCAAAATTTTAAATGAGTATCCTCATACGTGGCTCTCATTCTTCTTAAAAACAAAAATAAGGTAAAAAAAAAAAATCTGGTAATTCTTTGTTTTTACATTCATCAGGCCCCAATATGCCCAAATGTCAAAGAGAAATTAAAAATGCATACTGTGGAAGCGTTCGGGTCTTAGGAGGTTAAGATGCATGTTAAAAAAGAACTTCTATTGAGATACATTTACAAGCAAGTCCGATGTTTAACAGAGATATTTTTATATTTGTTTTGGAGCAGCTTAAAATGCCAGAATATGGGATTTTTTTATGGATTTCTTTCATTTTGTTTAGGTCTTGATGTGAAACTTGGAATTGATACAGATGAGCCAAATCAAAAGGCCAGTATTTCAAAGGCTCATTATATGTAACCCTCTCTGACTCAAATCCATCCACCTTCTTGGAGTTCAAAGCACACCACACACCAGGTGAGAGCTGAAAACAGTACCAGAACTCGCTTTGTGTTTACACAAACAGTTACTGCATGTATGGCCCAAATAAATTACATCCACAGTAGAAGACTGCTCTTTGGTTCCATGATTAGTGGACTGGCATTCACATGTTTTCTAGTCTTAATGACGATTTAAAGCAATTGAAAGTAAAAACAGCACTTAACCATACATTTATACAGCGCTTCATCTGCCTAACACCTACACATGATTTAGGGTCACCAGTTACCCTAGCACGCATGATATTGGACTTGGGGATAAAATCTGTGCATTCACAAACTCCAGACAGAAAGGCCCAAGACAACAAGGAGATTGAGACCAGGAATCCTTAAAGGCTACAGAGTACCTTCCTCTTTATACAATGCAATAACATTAAGAGTTTAGAAAGCTTTACAAAGGCAGAATTTACAATGGCTGTCAAGTCAATTCAGTTTTAATTTTAAAGTGTCAAATCACAAGAACAGTGATTTGATTTCAAAGAGCTTTCAATTGTAAGGCAAAGACCCTACAATAATATAGAGAAACTCCACCAATCACATGACTCCCAAGGAAAAACTCCCTTTTAACAGGAAGAAGCCTCGGGCAGAACCAGGCTCAGGGAGGGGCGGCCATGACCAGTTGGGGTGAGAGAAGGAAGAGATGACAAAAGACTTGAAATTAAATCTATCTGTTTAGTTGTGGAGTAACTTGCTATGAAATCTGTGCAAATGAAGACTTGACCACCTGAAAAACAACATGAGCTGTCTTTACTCCAGCAGACAACCTCTATTCTCCCTCCTTGAAGAATATAATAATTTGAAAGCTGTTTTTCAGGAAAAGAAAGGAAAAACGGATATCCAAAAGGATAACGTGGCCTCAAACACCCTCGTCTTGCTTTGTTTGCTCAACAGTTTTATTAGGAAACTACAAGTGAACACCAAACGTCATTCTGGGGGCACGTCTCGTCACCTGGTAGCCATTTTCATACGTGTCCAGGCACAAGTATCGACATTTAGGCTGCTGTTTTGAAGCATTCTCTAAATGTATATGGGAGGTGGGGTGTCTACTTTTATAACACCGTATACTGCTCTCCGCCAGCATAAAAGGTTTTTGTGTCATATTTAGAGTTGAGTTTAAAGGTTATTTTAAATTTCTTCCAGCAGTTAGACTCATCACTTTAATAACGGCATAAAAGAAAGAGGGTACTTTACCTGCAGGGAGCAACCTAGTTTGGAAGTGTAGGTGTTCAGACAGTGGATGTTTGATTTTAGAACAAAACTTTCCAATTGGAGTTTGATGTTTTGCAACAGTGTCAGTTTCAAGGCCTTAATATCTTCACGGCCCCTCAGCTGAGTGTTATTCCCCTACTGTTGTGGTTAAACAGTATTCACAGCTCATGGCCTGTTCTGTACTCCCACTGCTCCGCTTGTTGTTTTTCTCTTCCCTTCAAATGATCAATTTCCAAAACAGCTAAACCTTTTAAGTCTGGTCGTTGCTGGTAAAAGTCAATCGCATTAACTCTTAAAGGTCAAGAATGTGTCACCATTATGTAGGAAAGCTGTCTCGCAAGCCCCCTTTGAGTAAGATAAACTCAAGACAAAGTAATAACTGTCATTGTGCTTAGAAGAACTGACGGGTGACTGCAGCAGTGGTATGTTGGCTTTTTAAAGCTTCAGCTATTTATCTAAAGATATGTTTAGTTTTTGCAATATTAGACATTCTATTATTTACAATCTACTGCTATGGTGATGTGGTATTAGTTATAAAATTACCCTTAAAAAGAGCAATGTCAGTTTTCAGTTTATCAGTATTTTGTACAGTGGAGACACATTGTAGTTCTTGTATTATTTAAGGTACTATTTAGTCCTATTTGTATTTAGTCAAGTACAGTTAAGAAGAAAACTTGCATAGAAATCAATGTAAAGGCTATGATGACCTTCAAGATGTTGCAACAGAGAAAACCTATAGTTCAGATCTTAAGATTGCACACCTGACTCCCACACATGCCCTGCATTTTAATGCTCGGGGTTTGTGTGGAGATGCGTTGCCACCCCTTAACCACTTACCTTTGAACATATGAGTAGGTCAGGTGTGTTCTACTGTAGAAGAGAAAACCTTGGTTGACAAATGGCACGCACAAGCAGGTTTGGTAAACGGCATTGTCTTGCATCCCCACTGTGCCAGCAGCAAAGAACATGGTTTCAGAATTTAGTTCTAGTTCTTTGGTTAAATACTGCTTCTTTCCACAAAATAACAAAAAAATAGGTCACGTTGGCTCCTTTTCATTAGTTTTCCTATATGTCTTTTGTTAGATCAGTCACGGTGACCCGATTTATGCAGGTTTGTGAAAACAAAACATTTTGAATAACCCACTTTCCATCCTTTTCTGAGTAAATGACTGTGCAGAATTGTTTATTTTCATAAAATAATAAGCAGGGTTGGGCCAACCATTGGGATGACTTTGCAAAGTGTGAAAATTGCAGATTTCACACAGAAAACATTAATATTTTTATTTTTTTTAATTAAAAAATTGGTACACGGGAGTGGAAATGCAAGGAAAATATTTCTAAAGTTGAACTGTTTGAATCATAAAGATGTCAAATACTTTAGTTCTAAAATGCTCGATGAACATGTGAATATTTTGTGTCTCCAACGATGCTGTCACAATTTTTAGCATTTAATGTGCACTTTCAGCTTGTTTATACCTGTTTATTGTGTGTTCTTAACTAGTATTTACCATCAGGCAAGTTATTCCTAGGCTATTTCAAGCTGATAAAGTGTGGGAACCTACTTTGCAGCTGCTGACCAAACTCCTACAAAATTAGCCGGCTATGCGTGAGAGACTCTCTTTATGTGTAGGCCAAAGAAACCAAAGTTAAACTCTTCATTCTGGTTCTGATAACAGAAACTGCTGTCACAAGATAATTAAAAAACAGCTCGTTATGCAGTTTTTTATTTTAAAGCTTTTATGAGATTATCAGATAAGTCACTGTATTGAGCACTTTTTGTGCGATCTGGTCACACTCAGAAGGAAAAAAGAAAAATAGTTTAGCTTTCCTGTCTACTGGAATCAATATATGAAATTCCTCACATTTTATACGAGAAAACTTCCAATCAACTTTGTGGGTTACCATACTGAACTCTAATGCGCTGCAGGCTAATTTCATCAGCATCTTGCCGATGGTAAATTCCGGCTTGCTGATTTACCACTGGCCTTGTAAGCTTGTTTCGTTATGCTTCATTTATCAAACTTCATCTGTGATTGCTTATTTACCCGATGACAGTGTCAACAGGAGCCGAAATCTACATTTTGATATTACAAATAGCAGCTGGTATCATCTTTGAATGCACTAATGATGACTCTGAACAATAAACAATATAAACAAGCCTTGTAAACAAGCTGTGTCATCCCTTTTGTCATAGCAATGAACAAGACCAGAAGAGGCAATCCCCCACCCACGGCAGCTTTGTATCTTCCTGTACACTTACGGTAATGAGCATGCTCACATTTCATAATCATTGATAATCTCCTTCATTTGTCCTTGCATCTAAAACAAAAAAAGTCATCGTGTTTCTCTCAGTCAGCATTTTAATTAAAAAACATACACACTTACTTAAAAAATGCCAAGATGTGTGTGTTTCATGCAAACTTTCAACCTCGCGCCTACTCTCTCCGCACCACGGCAATGCAAACTGTTCACAAAGGGGAGACCACAGTGTAGGAAATCATACTACTGCAAGTGGGAGTAGGAAGTCAACTACATTATCAAGAAGAAGTAAATAAATCTGCCTCACAGTGTCAAATGCTTGAAGTGCAAACACATGGTGAATTCATGAAGATCCTTTTAACTTTCATTTAAACTCCCTGAAGAGACAAAGAACACATCTTACATTTTGTTTTTAGGCCATGCCACCCATACTGAAACCATAATTAGATGAATTCACATTAGAAGAGCACGTATTAGACACGTATTTTATTTATTGTATGCATAAGAAGAGGTACACGTGCAATAAACAAAAACAAAACAAAGCTGTCATTTACGGTTTGAGCAAGCAATATCAAGTCAAAACAAAAACAAATTATGATACTGATGAGCAACAACTGTGGCCGAGCTACGTAATAATGAAATACAGTAGCAGAAAAATAGACAAATCATTTGTTGACAAAAAAAATCAAACATTTACTTTTGATTGACATCTGGTTTTAAGTCACCTCACACTGATAACTCGTGGCAAAAATGGTGTTTAGAAAAATGAACGGGGGTCTACTCTTAACCAACTTCAATAAACTGTAAAAGAAAAAAATACAACAAATGTTATTTATTCTTTATTTTCAGTGTAAAGTAAGAAAAAGGCACATAAGCATAACTTGTACACACATCTAATGCATTGCAGATACAACTGTTAAATCAGTCTCCTAATATGATGTCATTTAAGTAACACAGATTAAAATATTTATTCATTCTGTGACATCTCAAGCTCTCAATGTCAGTTTACACTAAAGTGACGTTAATCCAGCTTACCTATCGATACCAAGACATTCTAACTATTGTTATATTAATAACAATAAACTAATGTAATTTTAAGAGTTTTGTATCCATTAGTGAGATGTCATTACTGCACCAAGGTAAATACGTATGCTGCTCTGTATGCTCTTGTAGACATTCGGCTACGTCGTTGAAGACAAAGCGCGACTTGAAACAAGCCGCACTTTTTTGTCACTGTGTTTAACACTCTGGCTGACCACAAAGAACATTTCTCAGTGTGGCATGTCACGTCTGACCAAGACTGTTAGTCATCATTGAAAAAACATGTGTCAGTAGAGCATTGTTTTGCAAAGTTCCCTGGAAAAAGCTTGAGATGTTAGTTCTAGATATCTGACGATAACATTTCACTTTCAACTAGTTTTAAAAAGTTTTAATTGATGGCCTTTTTTCATAGTCGCATAGATCAATTAATGTTAGTTTTATGTCAGTTTGAATGAGTAACTACAGTACAACTAATCCAACTAACTCTTGTGATGCTTTGAAATTAAGTGCAGTGCCTCTGCTGTATTGGTGAGGTGCCTCAGAAGACAAAGTAGAATTTCAAAGTTTCCCTCACACATACAATTTTGTGAGAATCTGGTCAGGTTGAAAGCTAGATGTCTATTGTTATGCATCAACTTTTGCCAATTGCTTGCTCATAGTGTGTTGTCTTAATGTTGTTGTTTTTTTCCTGTATTACTGTAGCGTCCTTATCTTACAATATAAAGTTGCTATTGTGACTTGGTGCTATATAAATAAAATTACATTTAATCGATGACCATTAACTAGCTGTAAATTCCCCAGACTATTCCCTACGCTACTCTTTTATTGGTTCAAGTGGGCATAACAAGTACGTTGTACCAGGAAACAAGTTGTCTTAATTTCATTATCAATCGATACACAAATGCCAATATTTTTGTCATCCAAGGTTTTGTGGTGTACTTGTAGTGTGAGATCAAATGGCCATGTAGGTAATAGATGCATGTGGGAACCAAAAAAAGGAACAATAATTTGAAACCACTGGCTGTAGTCTGACTAGTTTTCTATTAGCTTTTAACCAGTATGCAGAAAGGAAGTGTTGAACAGGATATCTGTTGCATGGATATCCTGGTTAAACTGAAAAAAACTGGCTTCTAGCCCAGCAGACTTAACTGCCAGAATAACCGTTTAAAGTGAGCTTGCAGGGGGATAGTCAGTCTCAAACTGGGACCTTCATTTTTGTTAGACGACATCACCACATTTACCATTTTACATGCATTAGATACAAAAATAATAGAATTGCACTGGGTAATTTCTTCTGTTCGTCTTTAATTTACTCATATTTGTAATGAATAATATGTAACAGCTTTTTTCTCCCTGGCTGTCCGTTTAATCAGAATGACTAAACACAACTTTTAATTTTTAGAGGTATTTTTTTAAGATTATTGTTTCTGATTGGAATTGAAAACTGGTGAATCAATTAATACGTATGACATTAATCCAGATAAAGTATTAATGTAAAAATGTAAAGTAAAAATGAGGTAGATTTTCACTTCTTGAGAGGATTTTCCTATTACTGGTTTATTATTTAATCATTAATAAACATTTTGGAGTTTTTTTTACAACTTAAATAAGCTATTTGACAAAAAAATGGGGAAAATGATGCACAAAGACCGTTGTTGGACCTGCAACTGGAAAAAGAAGCTAAGAGCTATGAAATGTAAATGATACATCCTTATGCTTATGTAACACCTTGAACAATCTTGCACCTTTATTTCCACTGCATTTCTTTAATGATAAGGGCATTGTCCCTTATCTCCTCCACTAATCTCTATAATGGGGGAGGAAAGGTTTTATGAATTCCTCATGTCAACAACGCTGCTTTGTAAGACTTTTAGACGTAAAAACACAAACCAGCACACCACAGGTGGGTTAGGAGGGATTCTCTGGTGGTGGCCAGATGAGGAAATTCTTTTGAATTTTGAATCTACCTGAGGACACTTTTTCCTTTCTGTGTGCGCATTACAGAAGGTACTCCTGATAAGACGCTGAGGGTGATGCACCTCTTAGACCAGTCGGAGCCCCCACCCACCTGTTCCCTTACGCTGACGAAGAGAGAAAACAGACGAGAGGGGTTTTCTCTTTCACTCTCACTTCCTCTCTTCTGGTTGCCGTAGATTGTTGTAAAGATTGTGTGTATGGAGAGAACTTGTGCACTACCACTGACGGGGCAGAAAGACTGAGGTAGCATGAACATGGACATACTGACTAACCTATGATACAATCTGAAATTCCAAAATGTGTAAGTTGTGAAGTGGAGTAGATGACCATCATTAAATATGCAGTGATATTTCCATAAAAGGTTTCCTATGGCTAAAATATAACTGTGATTAAAGATTGGTTGTCATAATAATAATAATAAACAACAACAACAATCTATTGTAATAAAAATTGAGCTCATCGACTATGTCTTTGTCTTTTAAACACAATGACCTCAGAAGCGGATTTTAGTCATTATCTTTTAAAACTGCCCAATGAAAAGTCCCATTTCAGTGAAAGCATAAAGGAGACTTTATTTACATTTGGCATTGACATTCAATTGAACTCACAGACAATGAGATATAATATGGGATATAATTCAGATTGTCAAAATTTCACATCTCCTCATCCTCATCCTTTCTCATTAAAAACAGTGTGTCAGGAGTCAAAAAAGGAAAACTCTTTGTCTTGACCAAATTATTTAGAAAGTTAAAAATATGAAGGAGAATTCATGAGGACAGTGCCATGAAAATCCAATAGCATGGGTGCTTAATTATGCAATATTAATAGAAAGTTGCATGTTGTTTCATGCAGCCAACATGGTGACAATGTTACCTTAATACCAAGTTTGTGACTGTGATGGACAAAACAATGTAGTCAAAGTGGCAACAGAGCATGAAATGATACAGAGGCAAAGGTGTGTAAAGCTTTTATTTTTTAAACTGCATCCCAGTGATGATGATTGACATGTCTAACATCATGTCAGCACAACACAAACACAACCATACAAACAATGCAATCAATGATAATTCCTGACAAACAGTCAACAGTCAAGTCAAGCAAAGCTGAGCACGGGCTTTGTCGATCTTTCTGAAGTAGAAGGTTATACAGACCTATGCAACTTCTACAAATAAAAGTGAGAAATATGACTGCTGTTTTCTCTCACTGTGGTGAACCAATGCATCAGATGACTGACATAATGTGTTTGACATAAGCAAAACATACAAAAATTCCCAATATACAGAAGTGCTTTCGTGCCAGTGCGAGTTAAACTACAGACAATAAACCTGAAAGTGAAAGAAAATAGTAATTTTAACCCTTAATTCGGCATTCATAAACATCTTGTTTAAGTTAACCAGAATCGAGTGTTTATTCAATCACTTTTACAAGCTATTCAGTTTTTACACATGTGACAATAAAAAACTAAATATAAGTAATATGTGGTGTTGCTTATCCTTGGAGAATCTTCATTTTTCATTGCAATTTTCTTACATGTGTATTTTTAGTACAAAAAAAATATATTAATTTGAACTAACAAAAACACAAAAGAAAAGACAGGCAATCCAATAGCAATTACCTATACTCCTCATAGCTGTTGTAATATTTTTTTTTAATATATGCATTTTACTATATATACACATATGGATAAAACTGAACTGTTGATCTGTTGCTCACCAAAAGTGGCAGCAACTAAGCTGTTGAGTTATTTGAAGAAAGAACAGACACAATCTTTTCAACCAGTTTTGGATGTGCCTTGAGAGTTACTGATAATAATGAACACCTAGGAACGACCAGATGCCTAACCGCCTCACCTACAAAAATAGTTGATTATCAAATAATTACAATGTAATTACAACATAATGACAACATTTCTTTAGAAAACCTCTTTTTTTCCCCCTGCAGACCATCATTAATCTGTGAGTCTGTAACAGCATGTGTCATCCTTTTGAAATGACGTGACGCTGTCAGCCCGCTCCATAATGACACATGCAACTGTTTCAAGGCATTTCATAAGCAGACCCTCTTAAGCCGCTGTACGTTTCCTTGATCTTGCAAGTGGACAAAGAAATGTGTAAGAGACAAAAGAGTGAAATAGCAGCATAAAGAACTACTCCGCAAATGTTACTCCAATATTAGCTTACTTCCTTATGCACTATGAAAATACAACATATATATATATATATATATATATATATATATATATATATATATATATATATATACACACACACACATATATATGCACGCGTGTGTGTGTGTGTGTGTATATATGTGTGTGTGTGTGTGTGTGTGTGTGTGTGTGTGTGTGTATGTATACACACACACACACACACACACACACATATACACACACACACACACACACACACACAGATGTTTTTTTGTTTTTTTTTTCATGTCTCTTTGGTAAAACATTAACTCTTACAAAGGGTTTCCTGTTGTTGCCGAAGATATTTGTCCGTGTAGGTGGCCACAATGCAGTGAATGCATTCAGGTTGTCAATACCACACCTACAAAGAATACCTATGACACGGTACAAGCTTTGGCTCCACTGATTCAAAGTGAAAATGGGAAGTGTCGTCGCCGTTCCTCTAGTTTCCGGGTGAGTCGGGTGCACTCAAACGAGTTTACATTCACACACTAGTATCTATAGGCCCCACGCACGCGCGGCTTGACACCAGTTTCGGATCACGTAGTGGTGACTGCCAGTGGAAAAGAAAATTTCATTACTCACACACTAGTTTCTGCAGTTTTCCAACTCTGTAAAAGTGGTTTTCCTGTGTCCTCAGGGATAAGTATAAAAAGGTAAGCGACACAAGTATCTGCATTTCCAGTAAAACTTGGGTAAAGCGTCTTTTGGTGAATCGGTGCCTGCTGCTGACACTTAACAATATGAAGCTGATTGTTTTTTGCCTTTTCACAATCTACTGTTGCTCTTTGGTCAAAGCATCTCCCATGGAGCGCAAAAAACTACAAGAAGTCCTTAGAGAGCTGAAAATGCTCAAACGCGACTTTCCGGTTAGTTCATCTACATCAACTTTTTAACTGCTTTAACTGCATTTCACAACTTGCTTTCTAGCAAACTAACTTTCATTACCTAATGCAATCTTTTTTGACTTCCTTTTGCAGAACACAGAACTCATGATGAATACTCCACCAAAGGATATTGAGGTAAGCAAAACTACTTTAATCTAAAATAATGCAGACCGTATGGTCACCACTACGATAAATATTGGTGGTTGCTTACTCATTGTTGTTATGCTCCCACTTACTGTAGTTAGTTTGTCAGGCGCCGGGTACTGTAGGAGTACATCAAATGATGTGTGAAATACCAAAATGTGCAGGGTGATAAGCAGCTGTAAAACTCGAAACTTAAAGGATAAAGGTCCAGATTTAAATTTCGCATCTACTCTTTGATCACAATACTTAAAAATAAATGACTGTCATATTAAGGAGCAGAGGAACTGTCATAAAACGTTTACAAAGTAAAATGTAAGCATTTAAAATTTAATTTAGCAAAAATAAAATCCACATAATTAAGTGTTAGACAGGATTAAAACTACATTATACATTTCTTAGTTTAATTAGAAACAAAAATACGACTATTATACAGAATATTTATTAAAACCTTGCACTATGAAACCATGCATTTTTGTTTTTCTGAGTTGATTTGACTAAGGTGAAATCCTCAAAAAGGCCATATATATTTCAATATTTATAAATAGAAATGACAATATTTACTTTAAAGGCTCTATAGCACATCTTAGCAATGAAACCTAAAAACATTTTGTAAAGTTTTGCAATGCTCTTGTGGTCAAATCCTACATAGTCTCATTATGTACCCTTTATATAACTAGACTTGTAAATGTTTATTAAGATGCACTGCATTACTAGTAAATTCTAATCAGCCTTCTTTCTTGTCAGGCTTATTCATTTTCATTCAGTGAGTCAACTCAAGAGTGTGCTCAGTGGATTTTTTTCATTTTCTCACAGCTTCCTTTGAGTGAAATGTGATGAGTAATCAAGCAGAGAGCAGACAAAACCATTACACTTCCTCACGCCACCTCTCAAACTGAGCATTTGACAGAATGCTAGAAAACTTTTGAGTCAATATTCTGTTTAACATCTTGCAAATTACAGTTTATCTCACACCGCGAATGATGAGGATTGCCAAGCATCTGATCTTGCTTTGCAAAACAAAGATTATGGTTTCAAAATGAGATCACAACACTAAACCGTAGCAATAATGATAAGATTTAACAATAACTGTAGCAGAATTTCTGATTTTTAAATGCAGCAAAACAAATTACGGCTAATTCGCTAGGCAGATATAAAATACTCAAAAAAACTTTGACCCAAGCTGGCTGAGTTCACGGGTGTCACACCACACTGGAAAATGAGTATCTAAACAGAAACAAGTGTTTCACATGGGAAAAATTGCATTGTACCATCAGCATTTTCATCCAGATTTTTGGAGGGAAACAATTCATACAAAAAAAAAAAAAAAACCCTCTTTCACTTAACAGAAAGTTATCATTGAAATAGTGGAAACTCTGTTTGGTTCAGTTTCATTTTGTATAAAAATGTTTTTGTGTGCATCAGATTGGAAAGTCAACTACAATGAAGTCATGAAATGAAACTACAAACAATAGCTTTCTTGGAACAATATTTTTCCTTACATTGAAACAAAGAAAACTCATTTTCATAGCCAACTGTAAATGAAGTAGAACTGTGCATCAAGCTGTTGTGTTCCCTTTGTATGGTGCTCCGTGTGATATATCTCATTTAAAAAAGCAAATGTATTTAAAAAGACCAACCGGAACCCTGACATATATATATATGTGTGTGTGTAAGCTGGGATAATCATGATGTCATATTCACCATCATTTCTTTTTCTTTTCGTAACAGGACTGCTGTTGTCTGACAGCCTTAACTTGCTTTCGGGAGACTCTGCTTCAACATTTTGGCATAAGTGGAAAATATCAGAAAAAACTTTACAAGAGTCTTAATCATACCCTTACTGTAAGTACATTGTTTGGGGTGGGACTCACATAATAATATACCTTAAGTCCTATTCTAAAGACTAATGTCAACATTTTAGTACACTGCATTTCTAAAACTGGCATATTTCTTTCAATCATTGCAGATCAGTGGACTGAACTTTTGTAACACAGAAACTTCTACGGTAAGTAAAAATTAGTCAGCATTGCTTTTTTTTCTTGATTGTGACTATTGTTTTTTCAGTTTGTACACAGACTCTTGTAGTAAACGACCATTTAAGTAAACTCCTTTCTTCTTTGTTTCTTTTTAGACCAACTGCTCAACCTGCCACTCACATCCTAAGGAAAAAGCATCAGAGTTTTTCAACAGACTGGAGTCTCTGGTTCAAAGGGTAAGGCTATTTCAGATATATTTCAGAAAGCTATACATAAAATACTAGACCATTTTGTTTTTACAGTAAGCTTAAAATAAAAAGGCTATGCTCTTTAATATGATCATAAATGTATTGATGCTTGTACAGCAAATTAAATATTTATTTTCATCCATTTTTAGGGTCTAAGCAGAATCAACTGAGATGAGCTGAAGATCCATTAGCAACTTTAGAGAAGACACTACTTTGTAAAGGGCCAAGCACGTCGAAGATTGCGTCTTACAGCCTGATAAATATTTAACTTATTTATTATTTATTTATATTGAAGTGGTTAACTCACTCAAGCTATCAGGAAAGCTGCTCTGCTGCCACCTTGTGGACTTCGTACCCTCAGTCAGTGAGAGGGAAAATTAATTTATTCATTCATTTTGTAGTTCTCAAAGAATAGTTTAATAATGACATTTATACTGTGTATGAATTTCCTTAGTACATAAATTATTTTGTAAAACAACTGTACCATCTGAAAATATCAAATTAATTACCATATATTATTTGATGTGCCTAGTTTATATGAAGGACAGATTCTCTGCTTGTAGCAGGAACTGAAAGACAAGTGTTCTATTTTTTTTTATTTTTTAGCAAATGGGCATTTTTTTCATTCTGGCAGTAGTCCATTGTATAGTTAACAAGTCGTAACTTTCTCTTGTCAACTTCATATAAAAGGCAGGTTGATATTAATAAAGACAGTGTCTAACTGTGCTATCAAACTGTATTTATGATATAGTTTATATGTTTAGATATTTATTGTTTAAATGTTTGATACCAATTACAAGTTTTTAGAATTACTTTTTTATACGTGCTGGACTAACTGAGAAAAATAAATATAAATGAAATTCACAGAAAGTGAAGAGAAATTGTGTTGATGTTATCCATGTTTTTTGGTTGTTTTTTGTGCTCGTATGACGGGATGTGAATGGGTTAACGAGGCATGTTGTTCAAAGTGCTTTGAGTGCTCGAGTAGAGTAGAAAATCACAAATAAAAGAACCAGTCCGTTTACTATGTTTTGACCTGACATGGTTCTGGAGGCACTTCCTGAAATGTAAAGATACATTTTCCAGGAGCTTAAGTTTAATCCAAGCGTTGCATTTGCATTCAGAAGCTGTAAAACAACAACATGTGATCAAACAAGCTTTGACACACTTGCAGCTATATCCAAAAAGACAGCTGGAACACTAGGAGTAGCTAAATCAATATATCTCTGAAGAAGAGAGAATTGGTAAAATGAATAGGTTGTCCTGGGTGTTCATGGAAGACAACAGTGATGGATGATCACAAAATCTTTCCATGATAAAGAACGACACCTTCTGGACAAGACTGTGTACAAGAGAGCAGAGGCTTGCACAGGCTTCTTCAAGGTTCAAACCATACTAGTTTCATAAAACTCTGAGCAATACTCTAGGAGTGGAAGCAAATCTTGTGAAAATGAAAAAGTGCCCATGACAACACAAGAACCATGGCTCTGAGACCCATTAGGTGACCACTGAGCACCTTTGGCCAGACAAGCTGAACAGAAAAAGCTAAAAATAAAAGGTGTGTAGACATGAAACTAAGATCAGCAGGAAGATAAAAGAGTAGTGCTCATGATCCAAATTACATTACGTAACCTGTAAAGCACAATGAAGGCAATGCCATGTGTAGGCATGCATAGCTTCTAGTGGCACAGTGTGACTAATGTTTTCTAAGGAGCTTGGAAAGAAAAGCATCTGGACTTCTTTAAGTTGCTTGAAGATGTTTCACCTCTCATCCGAGAAGCTTCTTCAGTTCTAAGGTCACATGGTGGAGAGTCCCAGATTTAAACCCAGTGGGAGTTTCCCCCCAACAGAGGGACAAAAGGACCCCCTGATGATCCTGTACCTAATCACATGAGCCAAGGTGTGAAAACAGGTGTGGGTCACAATCAGCCAGGATTTCGGTTGAGCTCATTGTGAAACCTGGCCCCACCCTATCATGTGATTTCCTTGAGGTCAAATGGCAGAGGTGTGAGTGGGCATTAAGGTGTCTGGGAAGGGATCTCAAAACTGGGTTATAGATGTGACTAATGTTTGCTGAAGATACAGTTAGGGCCATATCTATTTGGACACTGACACAAGTTCAGTTATTTTTACCTGTTTACTGAAACATATTCCAATTATAGTTACATAATGGACATGGACATACTCTGTAGACTCTCAGCTTTTGTTTCAGGGTATCCACATTCAAATTGGATGAAGGGTTTAGGAGTTCCAGATCCTTAATATGTAGCCATCCCCTTTTTAAAATGTCCAAAAATAAATGTAGAGTTGACGCAAAGGCTATTTCATGGGCAGGTGGGGGCAATTTTTTTGTTATGTCATTATTAATTAAGCAGATATAAAGCCTGGAGTTGATTTGAGGCGTATTTGGAAGATTTTGCTGTAAAAAGACAACATGTGGTCAAAGGAGCTCTCTGTGCAGGTGAAACAAGTCATCCTTAAGCTGTGAAAAAAGACAAAAAGCTATCTGAGAAATTGCTACAATACTGGGAGTGGCAAAATCTACCGTTTGGTAAATTCTGAGAAAGAAAGAAAGCATCGGTGAACGCACCAACGGAAAAAGACCTGAAAGTCTATGGAAGACAACAGTGGTGGATGATCACAGAATAATTTCCATGGTGAGGAGAAACCCCTTCACAACAGCCAACCAAGCAAACAACCCTCTCCAGGAGGTATGAGTATCGATATCCTCATAAAGAGAAGGCTACATGAATGTAAATACAGAGGGTTCACTTCAAGGTGCAAGCCACTCATAAGCCTCAAGAATAGAAAGGCTAGAGTGAAGCTTGCTTAAAAAGAAAAAAAGAAGAAGAGAGCATTAAAAAAGAAAAAACAAAACAGCATCTGGTGATGTCCATGAGTTCATTACTTCAGGCTGTCATTGAGTGAGCAAAGTGTTTTCAACCAAGTGTTAGAAATGAACATTTTATTTTCAGTTATCTAATTTTTCCAATTTTCTTGAACCTCTGAAATAAAGGGGCAATCTCTTTGTTGTTGTGTAACTGTAAATGTATATGTAAAAGTATGTTACATGTGAAGTCATCAAAGTGTGATAAGTAAACCAGGCAAGATTGTGGACCTAAACCAATGACCCTCTTGCCGTAAGGCAACAGTGCTAACCACTGTAACCAGTAACCGTAAAACTATAGTAAAAAATAACCAGATATTACTATAATCAAAAATACCAGCACTGATTCTAAGGAATAATTGTCTAATAATTGTCTTATGGCATGTGTAATCAAATATTGCTTGGATGGAGAATCAGTCGTTCCCATTAAAACTTTAATGTTAAGTTATGAAATGAAACAGCCTTTTACCATTAATAGGTCGCTGAAATAGCAGTTCCGACTAGGATATACAAAAACACAGGTGTCGAAGTCCAGGCTTTGAGGGCTGGTGTTCTGCAGGCTTTAGATGTGCTTTGATCCAACACAGCTGATTTAAAGGGCTGAATTGCCTCCTCAACATGTCTTGAAGTTGTCCAGAAGCCTGTTAATGAACTAATCATTTGATTCAGGTGTGTTGACCCAGGATGAGATCCTAAAATCTGCAGGACACCAGGCATTGAGGCCTGGAGTTCGACACCCCTGTACTAATGGTAGGGTAGGATTGTAATTCTTGAGGAGCAAAGATGAAGAACCTACCCACCACCAGAGGGCAGTATATTGGCAAGTGTTAAATATATATTAAAGTGTATTAAGACTTTCAAAAAGACATGAACACATAAAAATCCAGTGTTTGCTGTTCAAACCTAATGAAATCTTTTAGAGAATATCATAAATGTACAGATTTATGCTCATATAGTGTTTAACATAACATCAAACTTACGCAGCTTTAAAAAGGGTGAATTTTTACAAGTAAAATCCAAGTAATACATGCGAGTAACCTTGTTCTTTCTGAATTTTTCACCAATGTTTTTGAATGTTATGAACAGGTGGATTTACAGAGTTTGCAAATGTGGTAAAACCATGTGTGAAAACATATATGAGAAGAATACCACAGACTTCAAAGATCATGCAGCAACCTGGCAGGCCACTAAAAACTCTCACAATGACATAAGTGAACATGTTTTTTTTAAAACAGGTGTCCCCGCTACAAACATGGACTTCCCAGATGATAAAGGGGGATTTCAGCAAAACAAACTCACTCACTCATCTGTTTTAACCAAGATGAACTTCACACCTGTGAAAAAAAGTCCTGCAGACCCTGTGGGTTCAACCACTAGAAAAAGCTTTGGTCAAGCACAAAAACAAAAACAAGAAAAACAAAAAACAGAACCACTCAAGATGAGTCATAACTACTGAATTGCGCTTTATTCTTATTCATTCAATATGATCAGCATACTTTAAAATATACTGATAATAAATGCTTTCTTGGATAAAAAAAATTGGGGTTTTCTGAACCGTAAACAAAGCTTACGACAGGTGCCAACATCGCCTATAAGTGTCTTTCCAGGCAAAGAAGAAAAATATGTTTTGTGTAAAAGGTCAGATCAGCAACTCCCACAAATGGAATCAATTTTATGTTTCAAAGATGGTGAAATTTCCCTTTCTGGGTACAACACCAATTGTGATACTCTAGATGAGTGACAAATGGAGGGATTTTTCCTTTCATAAAAAACAAACAGCGCCACACCAGACCCGGTAAGGAGACTGACCACCAAGAGAAAAGATCTAGTGTTCACAGTCATATTGGGATCATATAAGAGCTGTACTACAAAGCATGCTCAAGTTATCCAGGTGTGGTGACCATAAAGGCAGACTTTTTAAGTGTTACACGATTTGTTCTCTTTTAATCTTTTAACATGGTGCACACCCCATGTGCTTCTGGGGAGATTATATCTGTCACATTTACTGTAATTATTTCGCTATGCTATTAGCAATACAGAGTGCAAAGTCTGAGAAGGTTTATAAAGTACTGATGCAGTATTGATATTGTTTTCCCAACACTGAAGACTAATGTAGCAAGTATCCATGATCACAGCTAACAGTATACCTACTATGTATGTATTTAGAACATTCATATTAAAATGAGGCTTACTCACTTAATCCACGATTCCAGTCAAAACCTCCGCTGACATATACATGCAAATTGGGCAAGTAGGAAAGTAGTTAAATATTAACTGCTACAACCCACACTGAAACATGGAGTTTTCAGTGTGCTCAGTCATAGGGGAAGTATTTGGAAAAAGAATCAAATCAACAAAAAACTACTAAAATAATTATCTCTTGTCTCCTGTGGGGAAGGAGGAAAGGATTTAAGGAAGGAAGAAACTGACTTATATAGAAGTCTACTTGTGCAGTAAGTCTTCCTCACTAACAAGAGGGGAGCATGATGAGAAAATGGAGCGAATACTTTGAGGAGGTGATGAATGAAGAAATGAGAGAGTAAACAGATGGAGGACAGTTAGTGAACTATGACGATGATGAAGATTGGAAAGATGGTCGTTCGAGCTGACATACCTGTAGAAATATGGAGATGTCTAGGAGAGAGGGCAGTGGTCTTTTGAACAAGATGGTTTAACAGAATCTGGTAGAGTGAGAAGATGCCTAAGAAATAAAGAAGAAATTTACTGGTACCGACTTTCAAGAACAAGGGTGATATGCTATACCTGTTGCACTGTTCCTTTGTTGTTTTAGACAAAGTAAATGATAAGGTACCACGAGTGGAACTGTGATACCACATGAAGAAGCCAGGAGTGGCAGAGAAGTATGCAAGAGTATGAGTGTGTGACAGTATTGAGATGTGCAGCAGGAGTGACAGGTGGGTTCAAGGTGGTAGTGGGATTACATCATGGATCCACTCCTTTGCAGTCTGAGTCTCCATGGACTATGATGTTTTTGCACACATCACTGGAATCTGTAATGAGAGTAGTGAGCAGACGGAAGAGAGCCTGGAGAGGTGGACAGAATGAGAGAGATCAGCATAGCAAGCTGCAAAGAAGGTAGATGAGTTGTGTGTAGATGAGTCTGCAAAGAGAGGTGAGGAAGAGAGTTCAAGCAGGGTGGATTTGGTGTAGATGAACATTGGCAGATTTGTGACAGAAGGATAGCAGAAGAGTGAAAGGGAAGGTCTAAAAGATGGTAGGGAGACCTGCTATGATGTACGGTTCAGAGATGGTGGCACCAACAAAAAGACCAGAGGCCGAGCTGGAACTGGTGGACCTGAAGATGTTAAGAGTTTTATTAGGACCAAACAGACAAGATTAGAAATTAGTATATCAAAAAGGACAAGTCAGGTTAAGAGGCTTGGAGAGAAAGATACAGAGCCAAAGCTTAGATGGTTTGGACATGTGCAGAGGGTAGTGGACATACTGGACAAAGCATGTCGAAGACAGAGCTGCCAGGCAGGAGGAAAAGAGAGAAACCACAAACAAGGTTTATGGATATCCTGAAGGAGGACATGAGGGTTGCTGTCATAGAGGCGGATGCTAGGGATATGGTGAGATTGAGTGGAAGAAGAAAGACTGTTGGAATAGATGGATGGATTTAGAGGTGTAAACAAAAAAAACAAAAACAAAAAAGCCGCACCATCCATCCATGAATCATCTAGGTCAAATGGCAGCAATATAAGCAGAGGCCAGGCCAGCCAGGCCTCCCTATCCAGATGCCCAAACCTCCTCAACTGGCTGTTCGGTGCAGAGGAGTAGCAGCTCTACTCTGAGCCTTTCCTGAATTACTGAGCTCCTAACTTTTATCTCTAACCACATAATTCCTGAAGCATTTAAATGCCATTACCAGATGTCGTCTGACTTTTACTTTCGATCCCTCTCATAGTCTGTGGTGTTTTTTTGTTTCTCTTTCCCCTCATCCTCCAACCAGTCATGGTAGATGGATGTCCCTCTATGAGCCCAGTTCTCCCAAAGATCTCTTCCTGTTGGAAGAAAGATTTTCCTTCCCAGTGCTGCAAATGTATGTGGATAGGGGATTATCTGATTGTTGAGGTTTACCAGATGACAGATAACATTAAGCACCACGAAGCAACTGCTATGCAGATAAAACTACATAGCAGTTGTGATTTTTTTTTTTTTTTTTAACGTGCCAAAAATCTTGTTTTTCCTCACAAATTTTTTTAAAAACAGACCATAAAGTGGGCTTATGCACTTTGACAGATATTATTTGAACTTCTGAATGTTACCATTTTGATTATACATATAACCATTATATACACAGCTGTTCACTGGGTGGTTTTATGGTGCACATTTTGCTGATACATAAAAATCAGCAATCAATAAGAACTATTTTTGAAACCACATTGTGCACTTTACCTGCCATCATTAAAACAGGTAATCTGTAATAAAGGTTGGCTAAGTTCACTGTTCAAGAAAGCCTGGAGGATACTGATTCAGCACCAAACTGGTTTCGCTTTGATCTTTTAAGAAAACACCCCAGCGTTGCCAAGCTAAAGCAAACTTTTGCACTGCAATAGGGAATTGCCTTTTTTTAAACAGCTGAAACCACATTGTGCAGACTGCAAACAACCCAAGCAGCTGTACTGCAGAAAACATATGCATACATTAAAAAAAAAACATGGTGTGTGCCTGGTGAATGCTTTTATGAGACCATCTCTATTGTGAGTGTCTTGATGTGGGAAAGTGCACAACAGGTTGAGGGTTTTTCCTACTGTGTCTGTAAAAAAAAAAAAAAAAAAAAAAAGTACAATATGAATTTGTGAAATGCAAAAGGCTTACAATGGCTCATGTCTCCTTCAGATTTAGGAAATGCTAAATGATTAATTAATTATTTCCTTACAACAGTGGACAAACAGATGGCTGAGCAGACACACAACCTGAACCGCATGTGGCCACACTTGCAAACTAAAATATAAATGTTTTAAAAGTAAATTATACGGCAACAAAAATATAAATTATTTTACATCTAGAACATGAAAACAAACTTCTGTTTTCTAAGTATTAGAAAAGGTTTGCTTGAGGCTTGGAACCACAGCCGCTCTTTTTCTGTAAACTTGGAGATTACTGTTTAAACTTTTTAAAATTGTGAATCAAGACTTTTCTGTCTTTGTCAAGACTAGGGATGGGTACCGGTATCCGTTGCCATTATGGCACCGGTTCTGACATAAATGGTAGTAACCAGACCGAAAAGCAGCGCACATTTCGGTGCTTTATTTCGGTGCTTTTTTTCCTGAGATGTCATACACTTTGGATTCTAGCCAATCATTTTACCTTTGCAAGCATAGTAGGCGGGCCCAGGTACGTACGTTCTTTTAGAGCAGAGCTACAGATTAAAAATGCCCAAGGCGAAGCGGTTAAATTCTGGCTGTACTTCACAGCAAAAGATGCAAACTCAGCAGCCTGCAACAAGTGCTTTAAGGTGATACTGTGCAAAGGAGGTAACTCCTAGAATCTGTTGAAACACCTGGCGACGTATAGCATTTTGTTAAAAGCCGAGAAATGCGCCGTATTTGATAGCTTGCTGCAAGACCTCACACCGTGCACATCTACTGCGGGTGGGTTGCCTGTTATCGGACCCGGAGTTAGCAACATCCCCCAAAACCCGAAGAGTAGAGTCCTGGCCCCTAGCCCTGCCAGTGTAGCAGAAATGATGACGGATGATGATGCAGCAGCAGCCGTTCTTCTCTGCCTGAGTAGCTTAATGTTGTTCGTGTGTAATTTACGTTGAGTACGCTAACCACGTTCTTAAATTAATGCATGTAAGGTGAACTAGCAAACACCGTCGTAGTTAAATGAGGCTGTCTTCTTGTTTGATGGCAGCTACTCCCTTCACCCTGGCCAAAAAGGTTAAAATGACCAAAGAAAAAGTGAAAAACAGTTAAACATGAGAGGTTTTTGGATAAAGTTTGTGTTTTTTTCCATTGTTTAAGCACTGCTTCCAGCCAAGAGTGATGCCATAAATCCCCTATAGCTGCAGAAAGGCTAACATTGTTATCTTTTTACAAAAAAACCCCCAGCTGAACATGAGAGGTTTTTGGACCAATTTTGTGTTCTCCATTCTTTAAGCACTGGTTCGAGCACCGTTTAAGCACCGGCACCATTTCAAAAGTACCAGTTTGGTACTGGTATCGGATAAAACCTAAACGATACCCATCCCTAACCAAGACACGAGACCAGATTCTTCATGCGTTCCCAAGTACTTTCTCCATTAACATGTGTTCTCCACATTTTAGCTCTACATGTTTCACAGAATAACAAAAATAGATGCATATCAAAAGCTCATAAAGTGTTGCAATATGCATATTGCAACACTTTATCTACTAAAATGTAGATTTCACAAGACAGAGGCTCAAAGTCTTTTTGACAAGTGCACAAGCTTAGTTTTTTTCTCAAATAGGCATATTTGGTATTCAATGCTAACTTCTCATTAATACACCAATGAAAGAAAGCATTTAAGTTGTTTAATGGTATGATTGTACAAATGACGGTTGACCAAAATGCAAAATTCATACCTTTCCCCTCAATGAAATGATTACCTATGTAGTTCACGTTGTTCATAATAACTACTTAGGTTTAATACCCAACCCTCACATTGAGGGTCTTGGTGTAAGCTAGCTGGAACTTTTGTCATCACTTTCGGGGAATAATTTTGGTTTAATTTCTGACACTTAGTGCATATCACTAAGATAATCACAGATTCATTGATTACAGGTCCATGCTAAAAGAAAATGTTCCATACGCAACACATTCTTTTCAAGTTTCAGTTCTCTGAACCCGTCACCTTGAGATTACTGATGCCTATGAAGCTCAAGAAACGCCCAAACATAATGACTGTTCTCACTAATGAAAAAATGGTAACAATTACAGTATCTCACAAAAGTGAGTGCACCCCTCACATTTTTAAAAATATTTTATATCTGCTTAAGGCATAACACTTAGATACAATGTAAAGTAATCAGTGTACAACCTGTATAACATAATTTAGCTGTCCCCTCAAAATAATTCAGTACACAACAATGAATGTCTAAACTGCTGGCAAAGTGAGTACACAACTAATTGAAAATGTCCAAATTGTGCCCAAACTGTCAATATTCTGGTGGCCACCATTATTTTCCAGCAATGCCTCAACTCTCTTGGGCATGGAGTTCCACTGGAATCCTCTTCCACTCCTTGATGACGACATCACGGAGCTGATGGAAGATGTTAGAGACCTTGCGCTCCTCCACTTTCAGTTTGAGGATGCCCCACAGATGCTAAATAGGATTTAGGTCTGGAGACATGCTCGGCCAGTCCAGCACCTTTACCCTCAGTTTCTTTAACAAGGCAGTGGTCATCTTGGAGGTGCGTTTGGGGTTGTTATTGTTGGAATACTGTCCTGTGGCCCAGTTTCTGAAGGGAAGGAATCTCTGCTTCAGTATATCACAGTAAATGTTGGCATTCATGGTTCCCTCAATAAACTGTAGTTCCCCAGTGCAGGCAGTACTGATGCAGCCCCAAACCATGACACTCTCACCACCATGCTTGACTGTAGGCAAGACACATCTGTCTTTGTAGTCCTCACCTGGTTGCTGCCACATACGCTTGACACCATCTGAACCAAATAAGTTTATCGTGGTCTCATCAGACCACAGTACGTGGTTCCAGTAATCTCTGTCCTTAGTCTGCTTGTCTTCAGCAAACTGTTTGCAGGCTTTCTTGTGCACCATCTTCAGAAGATGGGGCGACAGCCACGCAGACCAATTTGATGCAGT
Organism: Diplotaxodon limnothrissa; assembly: GCF_057381915.1. Taxonomy (NCBI): domain Eukaryota; kingdom Metazoa; phylum Chordata; class Actinopteri; order Cichliformes; family Cichlidae; genus Diplotaxodon; species Diplotaxodon limnothrissa. The sequence goes on along the minus strand of NC_140597.1, from coordinate 8,058,739 downwards.
GTGCGACGTAATCAGGGTGCTGCCAGGCTGACCCATCGCTCCAGCAATGCTAGTAGCACTCATGCATGGAGATGACGCTGAGCATGTGCAATCAACTTCTTTGGTCGACCATGGTGAGGTTCGTTTCTGTGTGAAACCTGTCCTGTTAAACCACTATATGGTATTGGCCACTGTGCTGCAGCTCATTTTCAGGGTGTTGGCAATAGTCTTATAGCCTAGGCCAGTGGTTCCCAAACTTTTTTTGCTGCCCCCCCCCCCCCCTTTTTTTTTTTTTTTTAATACAAGAAAAATGTTCGTGCCCCCCTGCGCGCAAACACATCTTCCAACCACACACACCTATATTTTGTTTTCAAACTCCATTGCGGTTTATTTCACACCTCAAACATTTAGTAAACAATTAAGCAAATACAAGTAAACTGCAATAAATTACATGTGGTAATAAAATACACTACTAACTCTTTTACGCTACGTCCACACCTACACAGGTGTTTTTGAAAACGCAGTGGTTTCTATGTGTTTGGACCTTTCGTCCACATGTAAACGGTGTTTCAAATCACCGAAAAAGGAGATTGTTTAAAACTCCTTTTTTGCGTTTACGTGTGGACGAGGAATACAGAGTTCGTCACGCAACGTCAAAGGTATGTGCCTTTTTCACGTCACGCATGAGATGTTTACATGAGATGAATTGCAGAATGGCAGATAGAGACAAAATACTGTTAATCTTACTATCTTCAGGTTTTACACGCTTACATACACACACGCAGTTACTGTCCCTCCATTTAGAAAGGCAGAGGCGTCACGGTGTAATTATTTTACGTGTAGTTGTTTTTTTCCTGTGTAACAATATTCAACATTGCTATCAATGCATTTTTCAAAAAATGCCTCTATGTGCAAAATGGGTTCAAAAACATAAACAGCTGTGGGATACTGTTTGATTTGAACCACGTGAACAAATCGTGGCAGGAACGGCTTGATGTTATTTGTGTCCCACTGTAACTTTACAGTATAAACAGCTAACATCTCCGAAATGACAGGAGTAGTTAGTCATTACAACAAGAGTTTGTGAACTAAAAATCAAGAATGTGGGATAGAGCCCAGCGCTGCTCCCAACAAAGGGAAAACCAATTCTGCAGGGGAGACCTACCTTGGCACTTGTCCAGGTGAAGCCAAAGGGAAGATTTGTTCACCATATTTTCTAGTCTTTGGCTTAGAATGAAGTTGGTTTGGAAACATATTCAGCTATGCTTCATCTCCTGCTTTGCGTTTGTGTGGGCGCCTCGCCAAAAACCTGTCCATTATGGTAGCAGTGTCCAAGCGGTCTTTTTTTTTTTCCTTTTCATACTGCGCCCCCCCACCCCCCCACCCCCCAGGGGACGGGCCCCACACTTTGGGAAGCTCTAGCCTAGGCCATCTTTATGTATAGCGATAATTCTTTTTTTCAGATCCCCAGAGAGCTCCTTGCCATGTTGAACTTCTAGTGACCAGTATGACCAGAGTGTGAGCGATAACATCAAATTTAACGTAACTACTCCCGATTCACACCTGAGACCTTGTAACACTAACGAGTCACATGACAACTGGGAAGAAAAATGGCTAACTGGGCACAATTTGGACATTTTCTTTTAGGGTGTACTCACTTTAGTTGCCAGTGGTTCAGACATTAATGGCTTTGTGTTAAGTTATTTTGAGGGGAAAGCAAATTTATACTCTTATACAAGCTGTACACTGATTAAATGACATGTTTTAAAGTGTCATATCTTCAATGTTGTCTCATGAAACGATGTAATGAAATATTTACAAAAAAAGGGAGGCGTGTACTGTACTCACTTTAGTGAGATAGTGTATGTTTTATCCTCTAAATACCCAGCTAATAAGACACTGAGAAATACAGAAAATAAACACTTCCATGTAAATGTGTGTCTCAATTATTTCTGCAACAAATTTTATTGAAAAGGCAAAGAAGCAGAGCATTAAGGTGTTGCCTGAAATATATCGGAAATTTTGCAGAGCTGAAAATGAAAATATACTCGCAAACACCAGTGCTACCCCTCAATGTCCTACGAGATGCACATAGGGTATCAATTTGATGATCTTACGTAGCCTTGTTCTCGACTTATCACATTCAAAAGATTTTCAGAAAAAAAATTTAAAAATTCAAAAAAAAAGAATTAAAAAAAAAAAAAAAAATTCAAATTCACAGAGATTTATACTTGTCTAATTTTTAGTAGATGCACCTATGGTGTAAATTTGAAAATCATACCTTGCCTCATTCTCAAGTTATGACATTCACAAACTTGGATGTCCACCCCACCCTCCCATCAGGGTGACAATACCCTGTAAACCTTTTACAGGAGTAAAAAAAACCCTTCATGATAGTGTAAGGGAAAAGAAAAAAAAAAATCCCTTTTTGGACAGGTGGTGGCGTGGGGGAGAACCACAACAATGCTTCGTCCCCTTTAGTGACGCAAGCTTGTGGGCAACATATAGTAAAAACAATGGACTAATGTCAAATTTGTAACAGATACCTGACTCAAATCAGGGAAAAGTCAGCAAAGCCACTATCTGACTCTATGCTGCGGTGGCCTGTGGTAACAACTTAAACAAATGTCTCCAGTGACATCAATACAATCACGGAAACCAAAATTTTTTATTTCCTTTTCATTCTTTCTGTGTGGTGAGATATTGTGCAACTTCGGTCAGTATGCAATTTTAACAACTTTATCCCACAGTGTCACGGGAAGTGAAACATGGACTCTTGCAAAAAGGCACCAGAGGTACATTTGATCCAAGTTTTGTTACAACTAAATGACATTAAAAATATTTAAAGTGACTAATAGTGACAGTTTTTTTTTTGCTAACAGGAAGCAGCAATCTGTGCAAAATGTCACTTATTCGTAAAAATGATCCTATTCTATATCGTATATTCAGGTAAAGAAATGCATAATAATTATTAGAAAAGCGCAAGAAGATGTTTCCTAATACGGATAAGATGCATTACAGGGCAATGCAGAATCCTAGTGGGACAGATGCACACAGTAATTGTGATTTGTGTGTACTTTATTTTCTGTACCCCTTATCTTCTAACAACACTAACAATAAAAAAAACCCCAAAAAACGTCTAAGAAGTCCGGAAATCATGTGGGCAATATTGGTTAAAAATCATGCCTTAAAAATCTTCAAGATATATGGCTAAAACTGTTAAAGTCACAAAAAAGAAGATTTAAATCAGAGAAAGCTGTTATTGGACTGGAAAGTGTCCACTTTAAAAATATAATATGCATCGAAGTAAATAATAAAGTATTACTATATACTACATTGTTAGTACCAGGTTCAAATTCATTTTGCAATCATGGGTCAAAATCACAGTTAGCAATGCATGCAACTACACTCTCCATATTAAAGCAGTCATTTACCAACTAAGGTTTTAGTAAAAAGTATTTAAAAAAAAGTGTGTGTGTGTGTGTGTGTGTGTGTGTGTGTGTGTGTGTGTGTGTGTGTGTGTGTGTGTGTGTGAGAGAGAGAGAGAGATTGAGTGAGTGAGTGAGTGAGTGAGTATGTGTGTGTGAGAACAGAAAAGCAAATGAAAATGAGCAAAATGTACTTCAACTCATGGAAACTGCAGGGATGCCCCAAAATGCTATTAATTTTATGGATAGAAAATTTCCCCACCCTCTTCAAGCACATCAAAATCTTGTCCCATTCACCGTTTTTGTCTAATTCCTGAAGATCTCTCAAAACTGAAACCTAACTAAAAAAGTGTTATAGAGTGAGCAACAGTAATATGCCATGACACACTAAGCAGAGGGTGTCGACAACCTCTGTTGTCTGGGATTCCTAAGGGGAATCCCCAACAGTAGGTGAGCGTACGTGTAGGTGTCAACCATTCATCTGGCTTTATGAATTTTGATGTAAAAATCAAAGTTCTTTCCTTACCCGATACAACCTCAATATACCAATCTTTCTCTCTTTTATATTTTAATTTTGCATGTTGATATCAGAGCATCAGATCCTTTTAGATGAAGACCTTTGTCATCAAAGGATGTAACTGTTCAAACATGAGTGCAGCTTTTTAGTGCTCAGAGTCATTCTGCACCGCATGTGTATAACTGTTTTTTAAAATTTAAATATGTTCAACAGTTTAAAAAGGAACAGCTGCTCTGGCTAAAAGATGAAACCCAGTGTTAAAAGTTATAAATGTTGTAAATGTGCAGTCTTAAAGGTTGTGGCTCTTCATAGTGATGATTTTTAAAAAAAAAGAAAAGAAAAAAAGGCCACCTAAATTCTCTGAAGGGAGGAAACCAAACCCCAACATCATTCACTTTGAACTCATTTTTTTTTCTTTTACCAAGTCTGTACAGCGCTAGTAAACTAAACACTGCTGACGTGAGAAAGGGGAATATATATATATATATATATATATATATATATAAACTGTTAACTATGATAATGACCAAATAAGAAAGACGAATAAACTATTGAAAAACTACCATAACTCTGTGCCCACCTAGCCCCAACTCTGGGTTTTTACCATGCAGCTGACAGGGGAAAAAAAGCAGCATGATTAATAGGAAAAGTTACCTGAACCTACCCACTCACTTTAAGCAGCATAAATTAACCAGCAGTAGAGGGATGTCATCACAAGCCACTGGTAAAGCGACATTGCACATCTTCACAGCAAACGTCGATCCAGCTTTTTACAAGTCTATTATGGAGCACTACTTTAGAACTGCACTCTGGATGCTTTTTCTCATTGGGTGTTTTCAAGCAGCACCCACCTCCAATATCATGGACGAGATCAACTTTGGAGGACTACGTAAGAATGTCAAATTTGAGGTAAGTTAAAATTGGAAAGTGTTTGTTACATAAGCTATGTGCAAAAGGGAACCAGGACAAAATGCTGTTTTTTTAATATTAATGACTTTCAAAGTAATATTCTCTTTTTTTCCTTTTTTGTAGGGAAATATGACTTTCAAGTTTCCCAAAGATGTGTCGGTAAGGGATCATTTCAGCTTTGGTTCTTTTTTTTTTTTTTTTTTTAATTCATGTTAATGCAGCTTTTATGAACTGTAGCAACACGTCTTTTGCTTAAGACCTTGAGAAATCATTCTTCGTCTGGAAGACTGTCCTCTCATTTTCACCCTTTATTCTCAGACCTATAGGCAGCTATTGGGGGTAGACGCTTGTCTTGAAATGGCTAAAATTAAAATTTGATTCTTGAGCAATATTAATCTGTGATGGATTTTCAGTTACACTAGGACTGGTAAATGACAAGAGCTTATATCCAGCTATCCACGATCCTAACAACTGCTCTGTCTTCATCAGGATCCCTGCCTTGGTGAAGCTGTAAGCACCATCATGAAAAAACTGGAGCTTGCGAGAGAGCATGCCACCAGTGGGATATGGGAATTAAACATGACCCTCAACACTTTGGACCATGCCAATACTACCTTACCACATGTAAGTATTAAAAGTTTTGACTTATCAACTTACGTTATTAGATTTAAGTAACTTAAAAACAATGTTAATCTGTGCTTCTCTCCTCACATACAGAATAATTCTTCAGACTGTAAGACGCAAGAAGAGAGATCTCTTAACTTTGCAGACTTTCTAGAAGAACTTAAAACCATCATTGCCCGCATCAACTCCAAATGAGCACAGAACCTACAGAGTTCCTGTAGATGTGCTTTATCTTTATTATTTAAAAAATGCTCTGCACTAAAATGTGATGTAGTCTCAAACAATTCAAAGACACTGTAAGAGGTTCCTAAAAACTGTAATATTTATTCTATTTATATAATGCAACTATTTATTCTACAAATGTCCTGTACTTGTACTTTATCCTTATTATTTAAAAATGTGCTGCACTAAAATGTGATGTAGTCTCAAACAATTCAAAAACACTGTAAGAAGTTCTCAAATTTTTTAAATATTTATTCTATTTATATAATGCAACTATTTATCTATTTTGTGTGATATACTGGGATATTTATAATTAGAGCTATTTGTATCTATTAGATCTGTTTTGTTTTATTTTATAACTTTGATATATTGTATTATTAATTTAGATTAGTTGGTTACTGTTCTTGGTGTCTTTGAGCAACTGTGACCATGTAATTTCCTGAGGGATTAATAAAGTATTCTGATTCTCTGATATTTATGATATTTTATTTTCTAACAAAATAACAGTGACATAACAATGTGATGAATGCCATGCAAAATGACAGACATACAAGGCTTTGATAGAGGACGTGACAGCTAGACCACTGTCATTTACTGGAACTTTCACCAGTGTGCCCCATTTAGAATGCCAGCATCAGAAAGATTGGGAAGCAAAACCGTTCCCATCCAAGTAACCATATCAGGGGTGTAAGTGAACAGTCCACATAGCTTCGATTTGCTGGAGTTATTGTGAGTGCCAAACCCAGTGGTGAGCAGAGCACATGCAGTGTTCCTATCTGAACATCTATGTAAAATGGACAAAAAAAACCTGTTTTTATCTGAGAGGGTCCAGCCCTGCTGAGATATCTAATAAGAAGAGACATAAAAGCCACTGTAAAACAAAGTACTATTACTTTGACACTATTAAAGATATTAAATGTTATGATATTTCCGCTCAGCATTCAATACCATCATCCCCCAACAGCTGACCAGCGAGCTGGACCTGCTCGGACTCAACACCTCCACCTGCAACTGGATTCAGGACCTCCTCACTGAAAGACCCCAGACAGTACAGGTTGGAAAATCAAAGATCCAGCATCATCACACTGAGCACAGGTGACCCCCCTCGGGGATGTGTGCCGAGTCCGCTACTGACCCACGACTACACCTCCAGCTCCAACACAAACCACATTTTCAAGTTAGCAGATGCCACCACAGTAGAAAGAGTGAAAGGCACAGATTCCTCTTGTTCACATGACAGAGGACCTGTCCTGGACCAGTAACAACCTCAGCAGTGCATACACTTCCTGAGACAACTAATAAAGAACGTGCGCCTCCCCAAACCCATCCTTAACACCTTTTACAGAGGCACCTTAGAAAGCGTCGTAACCAGCTGTATCACAGTCTGGTATGGAAACTGCCACGCATCAGACCCCAGAGCCCTCCAGAGGACTGTGCCGATCGCTGAGCGGATCATTAGCACCTCTCTACCCAGACTACAGGACATTTACAACTCATGCTGCATTTGTAAAGCCACCAGTATCAAGGCTGAACCGCATCACCCCTCCCACCAACTGTCTACTCCTCTACCATTTGGAAGACAACTCTGCAGCATCAGGAGCAAGTAAGCGAGATTGTGCAACAGTTTTTGCCTCCAAGCAATCCTGAACACCATGCTGCCCTCTTCAACACTGGACTCACTTCTCAACACACTTCTTTGGACTACATAACACTCTCCTCTCACTTACAATACTTGCACTATTACGTATTGCACTGTTGCACTCTGTGTACTAGGGCTGGGCGATATATCGAGTTTTTAAATATATCGATATATTTTTATACGAGATATGAGATGTGACAATATCGTTTACATCGATATAGTCTATGTTACGTTATAATTATACTTGTGGAGCCACAAGTTTACCTCTCTTTCGCCCACTTTTGCCTCGCCTCTCTCCTTCACTGAACACTACTCCCCCTCCCCCATCACTTCACCTGCAGGCAACGACAAGATGGACCCGGCAGCTATCAAAGAGGAGCTGGTCGGTAAAAAGAAAACATTTGGGGATTATTATTTTAGTGTTAGTGCGGTTAGCTCGTTAACGCGTTGATACTGTCCAGCCCCACGAATGGGACAATCCGCGGTAACTCGTTAACGGAGATTTGCCGCGTTAATGCAGCTATGGCATTAACGTCATTTTAATGAGATTAATGCTGACAGCACTAACTATTATTACTATTATTTGGAGTGTCAGATGAGCAACAGAATAATGTATTCTGTAGAGAATCTCGACTAAAGGTTGGCGCATTAGTAGTATTTTCCCCATTTACAACAGCGCCATGAAGTGCAAAATGAAGAGTGTGTGAAACTTTGGGCTGTATCCCAGACCGCGAAGTCTCCCAGCCTCCTGCCCCGAAACAAGCCACCTTACAAAACTCATATGCCGTATCTTTCAGACTGCAAGCTTACACTAAAATCCTTTCATTTTCTCAAAAATTGACAGTGCGCCTTATGTTTGAATTCTGGTTGTGCTTACTGACCGCAAACCGATTTCATGTGATACACACGGCGCTCAGCAATCTGTCAAAAAATGTTTTAGTACGACTTTGGTAAGCTCCGAAGCCGCACCGCTTGATGGATTGTTGGAGCATTACGGCTACCGTAGTCAGGAGCCTCACGGAGTAATGCATACTGTGCTTCAACGTAATATTACCGTATTGTGTGTGTATAAGGACCACAAATGGCACCTGTAAGAGACATGGTTACGGAGCGGATTTCAAACTCCAGGCTGTTAGTCACACAGAACTTGGGAACAGAGCAGCTGCAAAATCTGTGTCGTTGTTATTATGCTCAGCGTCTTTATATTTTACATTTTGACTGTGAGCTTTTTGTTATGCACAAAACCAACATTGTTTTGTTTTATTTATGGAGCATTATTATTTAATAAATGCTGATAATTTATTTCTGAGTAATTTTTTCATGTATATCTATGTTAATAACAGTGCCTGTGTGAGATTTGGGACACAGCTTTGACTAAGAACTCTCTTTTTGTTCTTACTTTATGGCTTTAAAAAAATATCGAGATATATATCGTATATCGCCATCCAGCTAAAGAATATCGAGATATGAATTTTGGGCCATATCGCCCAGCCCTACAGTTTACTACTGTATTTATTTCGTGTACTATTCTATTTATTCTTTTTCTTTTCTATGTTTATTTATTCAATACAATGCTATTGTACTTCTTCGTTTATTAGTTTTTATATATCTATATTTTAGTTTGTTTTGTTGTTGTTTTTTTTAACAGTTTGCACCTTTGATCCAGGAGGACGATATTTTGAGCCACTGCATACTTGAGTGTATATTGTTGGGCTGACAATAAAACTCCACTTGACTTGAGCGACTAAAATACCTTTATACAAAAGGGGCACCTGTTATTAACACTGCAAGCATCGGACAGCTTCTGCTTATCCACTTTGAGGTCACGGAGGAACTGCAACCTATACCAGCTGTCACAAAGTGAGGGATGGGGTACAATATAGACAGGTTTATCACAAGGCTAACAGAGAGAGAGACAACTACACACCAAAAGGGTATTTAGAACAATTATCCCAAGCAGGAGTACCTAGAGAGAACCCATACAGTCACAGGAAGAACACCTGAACTCCACACAGAAAGGCCCCAGCCAGCTCATAGATTCATAGATTCAAACCCAGGACCTTGTCGCTGTGAGGCAATAATGTCAACCGAAGCACCCCCAAAAGCACACCCAAGCTTTACTGATCTCCAAACATTTGTCACATTTAAGTCAGTTTCAAGGCTGTTATGCTATAATTAAAATGTTTTCTACATCAGTTGTGTCACTTGTATCATGGCTCATTCTTCTGTCAGGAGTATAAACAAAGAACTTTAGTATCATCATAAAAGTATAAAACAATAAATAATCTACTCCTAGGTCCACTTAATAAAATTAAACATTTACCAAAGAGTTAGCCCTTCACGGATTCCCTGTTACGTTTTTCCACTTTCGTTGTCTTTATTCTGTTGTTGTTCAGGAAAAACACTTTACACAAAACGCTGCTAAAATATTATCTCGCACGTCACTACTAGGTGCAATATGACAGCAAAAACTGAACTGTAGATAGACAGATGTTGAAAGATAATTTAGGCATTAAATGACTGTGAACATGATGTCCACTCCATGTGAACAAACTTGTATTAGCAGACACTGTTTTTCAACATATTAACATATTTACATTCATCTACATGTAAACTGTCTTATTTGTTCCATGGTGAGCATGTCCAACTGTCACAACTATGGCCTCTATGCCCCCTGATATCATTCTATCAGGGGTAATTCAGCTGCTGATTGTGTAATCAGTTTCCTAAATATGATTAGAAATGATCCCCAGGGTGATAGAGTTATTCTGATGTTCAACCTCCTCTTCATCCTGAGGATATTTTCTCTCTATCATTTTGTTATGATAAAAGGATAACATGAAAAAATGCCTGATTACAAACTTTCTTTTTGTTGAAGGTCAAATGAAGACATCCAGGCGACTTTCTAGAAGTCGAGTCAACGGTGAATTTACATCTCAATATTAGCACAGCTTTGATAATGGAACCTATTTTTTGCGCCAGGGACACTTTTCTACTAACTAAAAAGACCCCCGCCCCAAAGATTCAAATTACAATCAAAAAAGACTGAACTGATATGCTCTGGATTGTTTTTTTTCCAAAGGGCAACTAAAAGGAACAATCAATTTAAAATATCAGTAAGATAAACTTAATGCGTGTGGTCTGCGTCTGGCACACTTGTGACGTATACTTTTTAATTTCCTAGAGTTCAAACCACAGTAAATCTACAAATTCTGCAGGCGGCGGTGGCGGCGTGGGGGGGAGGGGTGGATGATCCAGTACCACAAGGCCGTATGAGTTCACACTTTTTACTCAAAAGAAAAGTGTGAGTCATCGCAGGATTTTAAGGAGATATTAACTTCACATGGTGCTGGTGGACCTTTAAGTCATTATGGTGATAAACCCCACAAACACACTTTTATCTGATTTTTAAAGACTGAACAATCAAAAAAGGACCACTTAAGCAGTCTCCCATTTTTAGGTAACAAATGAGCATATTTGGATGTCTTCTACAACACTAGAGTAGGTTTGAAACGACCCCATAACACCTCTCAAACAAAGCGGAGTACATTTAAAGTTATTACATAGAGTTTTGTGACCTGCGTTAATGTAAGTAACAGTAACAGCATAAATAAGCACAAGTCACAGCTGGTAGGAATTTATGCAAACATTAACAGACTTAATTAATGAATAACAAGATACATACACCTGCTAAAGCACGAAAAATATCCGCAGACTATGGATCACGAAAGGATATCTGCCTTTGTTTGTGTTATTTCCTTATGAACACTAAATGATTTTTTTCTTATTATTTTAATTGAATATGCAGTTTTACAAAGACGCAAAGCTAAATGTCAAGTTTCCCCCTATCTCACGGTGGAAAAGAATTCTTCCAAACATCAAAAATGCTTGGCTCCAAATGTAGGACGCACTGATCAATCCTGCACACAAATACACAAAATTGACTAAACCCAAAACCACTGTGACAAATCAACCTAACAGTGATGACCATATGATTGCCTCATGAAATAAAAAATAGGTAAAAATTAAATATCTGAAAGTCCCCTGCACCTCTGATTATTTAACTATGCACTTGTACCACGTCTAAAATACAAACACAGAGCACTTAGCTGCTCAACGAGCTTTCAGTATTAACATTGGCAGTACATGATTGTGCCACATATGTGTGTGAATTTTTATTGTAAACTTGCATTTATATGAACTGTTTTATTAACAATATGCCGCATACAAATATCTTTACTTGTCCCACTCAAAATGATCTAATGAGTACTAATAAGTTTTTACACCTCCACAATGAGGCGATTCCTGTTTATCATGATAAATAATCAGCAGTTGGTGGTTCACAAAATGGATCCGCTTTCACAGCCAAAGCCTTATTTATTTTTGTTTTGTTTTCTAAAACATGAAAACCCAGTTAAAATGTCAGGGCTGTGTTTATGATAGAAAATATGTCAAGTTTATAGCAAGGATTCATTAAACAGAGTTCACAAAGCAAACAGAAAGCAAGAAACCCTATGAACCACAAAATAGACAGCCAACCCTAGTTTCACAAGAGCTTTACCATAGGCCACTGAGGGATTTTACCACGGTGCTAGTAGAATGGTGAAGAAAAAAAAATTCCAAGAGTCATCTAAAGGAAAAAAAGTGCTGTGTGCATTAGGCGATATAGAACTAATTCAGCCCACCCTTTCCACCCTAGCACTATATAACAGCTCAGAGGTAAGTAAACCAACACAAAACCTTCTCTAAACAACTTGCTCTTCACACTGACAAAACTTCAAGCTGAATATGAAGCACTTTATTAGGATTGCCTTTTGGATTGTTACTATTGCTGTTTTTTGCTTGAACACTCAAGGGAAACCTCTATCCAAACGCTCAATAGCAGTGGACGACTGGAAGCCGAACCTTTTTAAGAGCGTCAGCTGTGTAAGTGTCAAGATGATTTTTTTAAGGGGTTTGTAAAGTATCTGCTATGTGCTAATAAATACAATGTTTTCTTCTATATTTACAGATTGACGGTTCCGAATTCTATGCTCCTGTAAATATAGAGGTAAGACTATATTTGAAAACTTGCATTTACATTTTTTGAAAATTGTAGTGCTGCCAGAGCCTTCTGTCCGTCACAAATAAAAATAAGCTGTATAGCCACTGTACCAAACAGAAGATGATGATGATAGGCTGATCAGGGAGTAAGAAGTCAGAACAGAAGGTGTCATGTTGGGTAGTCCCCATATGCTAGTTAAGCTTTTATAAACCACATGTAAAGGTTCTCTAGTACAGGAAATGAGCTTGCCAGGTGTCGATATTTCACACAGCTGAGGCTGCCTCTATTTGCAGCCACAAGGCTGTCTCAGAGCAGTAACAGAAAAATCTTTCTCTGTCACACACAGAAAGAATGCTCCCTTGAGGCACTGAAGTGCGTTATCACAGAACTTCACAAAGTGGCAAACGAGGAATGTTTAGACCCACACAAACGCATTCCCCAGGGTCTCGATACACTGGATAAGATCGCTAGCCAACTGAACTCAAAGAACTTGGTAAGTATTGCCCTATATTATACCAACGTATTAATAGCCTGTGAAAAAAGCTGACAAGATGAAAATTTAAACAAGTAGACTTAACTGACTTTTCTTCTTCCTAGACACAGCACAACTCCAGCAAATGTAGATGTGAGCTGTGGCCTGAAAAGAATTTTACTAGTTTTGTGGATGACATCTTGACTTTGCTTCACACAATAAACGCGGAAATTCCAAATTAGCTGTTAAGCAGCAAATAATGGACAGCAACACCTCATCTCGTATAAGATTACGTGACCAACCAATACTGTATAAAGAACTGTCACTCTATGTGATTAGCCACATTTATGCATGTCGAATGGAGCGATCTCAGGTCTATAGCTGTTTAAATGATGTAGACATTCTGAACACTGCTAGAATATATTTATATCTAACTTCTACAATACAATACTGCAAAGTTCTCAGTCAGTAATATTAAGACTGTTTTATCTAGACTGTAAAATTTCTTTATTTTCTATTTATATATTTATTATTTATGTTATTTATGCTGTATGGATGAATTATGTATGTTGGTGCTCTAAATAAAATGTAATAAATGTATTAACAACAATCTATTGGCATTATTTGAACATATTACATGTTATATTAGTGAGGGTAGATGTTTGAAATGGAAACTTCCGAAAGAAGAGCTCTGATGTATTTTCTTCATCAAATTTGAATGCATATTTGCAAGAATTTTAAGACATGATACAAAGTTTGTTATAGAGTCACATTTCTCCCCTTAATGTGGGAATGGAATAAGTGTTTCTGGCCTGTGTGGGAGTCTTCATTTCCTCATTGGTAAGGGCAACTAAACTAAGTCAGGCTGTCCACAAGAAGTTTAGGGATGGAAAATCTAGTCACATTGAGGTCATTGAGTAATTTTTGGAACAAATACTGTACATTCCCACTTTGCTTAACTATTTGTACTTAAAGCCCTTACTACTTGCCTAAATGGGTACAAAAATAAATAAGGAGTACGATGAAAGAAGCAGGAGACATCAGCTTAAAAACTCTTTAAACTATATTTAAATATGATTAGTTAAGGATTAGGATTCAACTTTATTGTCATTACACATGTATTCTAATAGCACTTAAGGTACTGGGAACTGTGTCCTATTTTGGAACTATGGACATAAAGATTCTAGTCATCTCGATAACTTTTGATAATGAAGATCTGAATTTGATTAATTAAAGCAAAACAAATATTTTTGGCCTGACATACTCAAACCATTTTCATGTCTTATGGATGTGGGAATATTGCCATCCTGGACCACTTAAACACTGTAGTTATAGGATGATGTGAGTACCCACAGCACTGTTATGTTGTTTTACAGTTGCCGTTCCCTCTAAAGTGGGCAACCAAACCAGTGAAATGTCTTTAATAGATTGGCAGCCGTTTCAGCTTACGATAAGGATTAAGGGTTCAGGCTTGAGCCACTCTACGTTATGCATGCACTTGGCCACATGATGACTCATCTGACCTATGCTCCATATTTAGATGTAGAGCTCTGTATAGGGGTTTTTGCTCTACTGAACTTTGAAGGCTTACTTATCTATCTAATAAAGGATTTAGTCACTTCAATCCTATCCAGTGCAGTTTGATGTATTTTCTGATAGACTCCTCCAGCTGACATAATCTGATCGTGTGCTGCATTTATATTACTGATTGGTCGATTATTGGGACTGAAAGTAAGCATTTCCGCAATTATTGGTATTGTTATCCTTTTGAACCACTTTCCAGCAACAGATTTGTTAATTTCAAATACTGAACTTGCATTGCCTCACTGTTCACCAAATCAACAATCTGATACATTCTTTTAAAAAAGGAATGCACTACCAAGCTCAGTAACACGAAAAGCCCTGAAAGACCACAGAAGACAACTCAAGTGAATTCTTTCCTTCACTGATCCAAGCATTTTACACCAACTGTCAAATATGGTGGTGGCAACATTATGGCATAGGCATGTATGGCTGCCAATGCAACTCCATCACTACCATTTACTGATGATGTCACTACTGCTAGAAGCAGCACGGTGAATTCTAAAGTGTACAGATCAATGCTCTTTGCTCTCACTCACTCAAATGCTAGAAAACTGATTAGACAGTGCTTTGCAGTGCAGATGGATAAAAACATGACAAATAACAAGCTGCAAAACAACCCAAGAGTTTCTCATGGAAAACAAATGTGGTATTCTTCTATAGCCAAGTCAATCACCTGACTCACCCCAAAAAAGTCATTTTTTTAGATCCTGAGGATGAGCTTGAAGGGTCTTACAAATAAGCAGCAACTGAAGACAGTTGAGTTAAGGCCTGACAGAGCATGTGAATGGATAAAACACAGCACTTAGTGATTTCTATGCATTCTAGACTCCAGGCAGTCCTTGAATGAAAACTATTTTCTTTTCAAGTATTAAAAATGATACTTATTTAACAGGTCAAATAGGAAATTAGTTGTATCTTGTCAAATACATTTTCAATCTTTGTTTCAAATCCATTTCTCAGCACAGCATTTCTATCTCTTAGAAAACCCAAACAATTTCCATGAGAAGTTTTCAGTTCCGGTTGATTGCTGTGAGTCAATGAGAGAATTAGTAATTTGCTAACTGAATACAAACTCATTTGAACCCATCAAAATTGGTTCGGTTTATTGCATTCTCAAACCAGTGGTGTCAGAATAGAAAAAAAAATATAAGAGCTTTTGCTGCAGCCTTGCATGTCTCTGAGAGCATCATCTCTGATGTGACTATTCTTCTTGGAAATCTGACTAGAACAAGATATCGAGATGAGGTGCCCTCGACTTGTATTTGTCTCATCCTTGTGACAGCACTCAGCCCTGTGGCAGAACAATCATTGCCCCTGCACAACCACAGTCGCGCAAGGTTCTAGGGAAACATATTAGACTGTATTATTCCCGATGTGGCTTCTGCTGAGTATGCCTGTAATGCACTGAGTGGACATGTATATCAGAGGCAGTCACAACCAATGACCATCAGTGCATGATGCATTCATCCAGGACAGGAATGGAGAGCAATTCCTCAACAACAAATCCAGACATAGTCCAGTCTATGGGTAACGTTTGATAGTTGAATAAACACAATACGATATCAAGCACACAAAAGGCATGCACGCATAGACATTTGATGACAACTAATTATAATGACAATTGTAGCATCCATGTGCACATCAAGATATGTGAAAATAATTAGGAATGAAGTATCAGTTTTTAATTATGTATTTCCAGCCACATCGTGTTCATATAAATGACTCCAACACAGTTTTAACTTTGATAAATTTTCGCTCTATATCATCCTAGAAAATTCCATGTCAGTCATGGTCTAATTGGCATTCTCAGTTGCCTTACAGCGGGGGGGGGGGGGCAACTCCAGGCCTTGAGGGCCGATGTCCTGCAGGTTTTAGATATCACCCTGGGTGAACACAACTGAATAAAATGATTAGTTCATTTCCAGGCCTTTGGAGCACTTCAAGACATGTTAAGGAGGTCATTCAGCCATTCAAATCACCTGTGTGGGATCAAGGACACATCTAAAACCTGCAGGACACCGGCCCTCGAGACCTGGAATTGCCCATCTCTGCCTTAAAAGAAAGTTGCTTTTGTTTCTTACACTTGTCAATTACTTATGTCTTACCATACCCTGAAGTACAGGTGTAAATTTCATCTACTGAAAAACAAACCACTTGAGCAATTTTTTTAACTGCAGCTTGGGCTTCAGTGCCCCAGCAATGAACCTCTTTCAAAGGACTTCCTTTTCTTATCATCGCATTGATATAAAATTCCAATAAACTGGGACTGCTTGTTTTTTTTCTACCTATAATGGGTAAGTGGATGTTCCAACCAGATCCGCAGTGTGGATGGCACTTAATATAAAAACGAGCTAAATTGAAAGATCAGCGAAAATCTGAGGGAAAACACTTGCTTTTCTTTTACATGGTATTGTTCCATGTTCCAAAGTGTTTCACCCATTTCACGGAAGAAGCTATTTGTGCACTATTACGTCACTTTCTCATACTCATGGCTGTATTGCTGATATTTGCTGAACCTAATATTATATCAAGTTAATCAAGATTTTTAGCAGAAAACAATTTTAAAACATGCAATATGGTGCCTGCTTACTTCTTCACCCAGCTACTATTTTTAAAAATGCAGAATGTATTACTTTTCCTTGTGCAAAGCACCTCGGTTATGGGTGTTGCAGCTTCTAAGAGTTTAGGTCTTAAATGTTTTCACTGTGTGTAACCACATCAAGAGAGTTGCATATCCTGTTTATCTCTAAACCTACTACTATTACCTTAGTGACTGACTGAAGACAAAAAAAAAAGAAAAAGAAAAGAAAGAAAAACAGAAGGCTTACATTGTGTAAATCTGCTTCTGTTTGGGAGGTCTTCAGGTTTCTCTGGCATACTCTGTAGAGCGTAATAACATTAGGCCCTGATACACTTATGCGAAGTTAACTACCTTAAAAAAAAAAAAAAATGACTACCAGCGTGTGGACCTCCATGTATTTGGAAAAAAAAACCCCAACAGTGTACAGAATACTGCCTGACGTGGACGCGCATTAAGCATAGCTGTCATGAAATCTGAATTAAAATAAAATTAGTAAGGAGGATTTCTTCTTATTTACATAGGACATGACAATTACTTCATTTGATAATCTACAATTTGCCTATTTACTAAATAAAATATATGTCGATACATGTGCAAAATATCCTTGGCAGAGCAAGAAGGAGAATCATTTACATGCAGGTAAATGCATGACTTTAAAGTGCATTGACACAATATTCGATAAGCATTTTCCCTCATTATGTTTTCAAGCAAGTTTGGAGAGCAGTCTTACTGCTTCCTTAACTAAATCAAAAGCAAAAGTGTCAACCAAACTCACTGGAAGCTGCAAATGTGAAGTGAAGAATTTCCTCACCAGAACAATAAAATTGCAATTTACTGCAACTCTGTCAAATTACAATTAAAAGCAATGCAAGTTACAATCAGGGTTTGGTGCACTAAATTAAAAATGTTAGATCTCACACTGCTGTGCATATGATACAAAACTAGTAGCATAAAAAAGAAGACATACGTAGGAAACCTGGTGCTGTACATACAACTGCATAGCTTGATCCTGGTGCAAACATTCCCTGCATGCAGGCAATTCCTTCTGTTGGCTAACCAATGGCTAACACACCACTTCATTCACAAGGCTGCTGAACAGTTAGGAGTAAATGATCTGCTGCATCGCATGCACAGGAAACCAAAGCATTTCCTGTATGTGTGTATATATACACCATATAGAGAGGTAAATCAACAGTTTATCAACATAGAGGGTCAGCTTACCAGAATCTGGTAACAAACAACCTCAGTCTGCACAAGACAGTTTTTTATACAGTGCTTTAAATGCAATCTCATTTTAAACCTGTTCAAATAAACCAGCCACTTGCAGGAGCTTGCTATTTAAAATTGTAACACAAAATCAGTCATGCCTTTCTTGATGAAGCAAACTAGGAAGATGGCACTTTATTTTAAGAAATATGAATGGTGCAGGATGTTGGACCAGTCATTTGCTCTTTTAAAATCTAGGGAATGCACTACTTTATAAGAATTATGAGAAAACGTTATAGGAAATGCACAAACCACCTATTCGTACGTGGTGAATGTGTAATTTTTAATGCACAACTCTCTGAAGCAGGTAGTCATTTACTGCTGTTATAATAACATATAGGGTTTGAGGTTTTGCCCATAAATGTTCCTTTTAACAAATGCTATGTGCACACAAAGTTGCTGCAGGCTTGTCAGCTGGACATTTTGGTAGAATCTCCCATTCTACCAAAACAGTGCTCTTCTGGATTGAGATCTAGTATGTGTAGATGATTTTTAAGTATGATGAACTCATTGTCCTGTTCAAAAAATCAGTTTGAGATGCTGTAACCCCTAATTTCCCTCGGGATGAATAAAGTATTCTGATTCTGATTCTGATCTGTGCTTTGTGCTATGGTGCATTATTCCTGCTGCCAGTAGACACCGTGTACTTTAAATTAGAGATGGCACGATACCACTTTTTTATGTCCGATACCGATATCATAAATTTGGATATCTGCCGATACCGATATGAATCCGATATAGTGTTTTTTAATCAACAAAACTGTTTTTTAAATATCTTGCTGCATTTTGTATAAGTTCATACTCAAGTTTAAAACAACAACTACACTAAAGCTATTCTGTTATACCTGTATGCAAAAAAAAATATTTCATAGTTCAGCAATACTGATCAATCTAATAAACTTAAACCTACACCATCCTCCCTATTCTGGTATTTTAAAGAGTACTTAGCATAAATATTAAGCAACCTAACTAATAGGGTTCCAACTCCCAGCAACAACAAAAATAAATAAATAAAAAATAGGGAACCACCCCTCACGCTCCACCTCATGATGCTTAATCGACGTAATCAACCTTAATTTGATGCAGTGTGAAAAAAAATGCACAGAAATCAATTATTTTTCAAGAAATATTAAATAGATTCAACATCTTTCTTCAACAAAATTGCAGACTGCACAGATGGTACCTTCCCAAAGGAAAAAGTACTATAGCTTACTAGGGTATATATATTAGACTTAATAGTTACTATATACAGTAATTGACTTCTATTCATTTTACATCAAATTAAAACTTTGGGTGTCAGATAATTATTTATTAAAAGCTAGACATTTTAAATGAGAATAAGAAAGAAAAGTATGTCTTTGTGCCCCCTTTTCCCTGTTAATGCCCTATCGGCCCCCCTGGCTAAACTTTGCTAGATCCGCCCCTGCACAGTTACCAGCCGTCAGCTACGTAGAAAAAGATCCTCGAGTAGAAAGTAATATTAAATACATTCTAACAACAGCTGATCAAGCTTAAACGTGCTGCTGTTGTTCAGCCGCTGGTTTCCTCTTTCTGGTGCAAAGTGGGCCAAAAGCAAACTAGAGACACGGACTCGCGACAGAAAAGCCGATCAGCTGATCGTTAAGCAGTTTCATGATTGAAGTAGCAGCAGGAGAGGCAGTCGCTTGTTAAGCTTAACGCAGGAATGCTTTACAAACATTCAGAGATGGACTTACACACTTGCTTTACTTCTCTCGGGATAACTTTGTCGGAGATGAAATGCCGGGTTGCTAGCGAAGCTCCAAATGCTATCCAGACCACCACAGGTCCCGCATGCCACAGCCGCTCTATCACGTGATGCATACTGCTCCGACGTGCTAACGTTCTGAGGTGAGTTACGGCGTGTTGCAAGTTTTGTGAGGTGCTTTCGTGATATTTAATGGATCGGATTACATTTTTTATTTTTCTCCGATATCCGATCCAGTAATTTAGGTCAGTATCGGACCGATACCGATACGTAATATCGGATCGGTCCATCTCTACTTTAAATATCTGCAAAGTGAGGATTAGCCTAATATGTGGAGGCAAATTGTTCCATAGATTAGGTTATATTTTACTAGCTCGCCCCTGTTCTTAAGTCTGGTCTTTGGAACATGGAGAAGTACCTGATCACCAGACAAATCTCAACAAATTTAGAAACATTAAAGCCGTTCAGCCTTTAATGTCATCAAAATACAAAAGACTTAATGAGTTGCTATCATTTCCTTTCAGGGGCAAATAGATTTGGGAACCATCAGCGTAGAAGTGGATGAGATGCCATATCTTTTTGGGACTGATCCTACAAGAACTAAATATAAAACGAAATGAATCGGACTCAGAATAGAACCTTGTGGTACTCCACTTGGGAGCAGTGCAGACGGAGCAGTTGAGCCACCAAAACTGACCCCAAAAAAACCTCTCTGACAAGTATGATCTACTTGAAAAGCTGTACTCAATGAGTTTATATATCTAATTATCAACATTTGTCTAAGTGGCCAATATTTGCCCATTATATTGCTATGTGTTGCTACATATCCACAACCTTATAGATTTAATATTCAGTTATGACAACAAATCACTTACTAGGTTTATCTTGAACTTTGCTCTAAAGTCTTAGTGAAAGCTTGGTGATTTTTTATAAATAATTAAATAAAGAGCTATCCAACATGCACCTCAGCAATGATTTAGAATTTCAACAATTATGAAAAAAAAGAAGCTGAAAATTACTTTTACTTTGAGTGCTCGAGTAAGAAAGCACTATATAAAAACCAGCCCATTTACTATTATGTTATTGAATCAAATGTAGATCTTTCCTTTAAAGCGGCTTGATTGCTTAGCACAAAAACATGAGAGCCAAGCAATCTGAGGTTTTGGTCATATATCAGAACTAGCAAAACCACGCATGTCTGGTGCCATGTGCACCCATGATGTCCCACAGTAAGGGTAGACATAGAAGCTGGTGGTTGCCCTTACAAAACTGGCTTTGTGGTCAGTAACACCTTCTGTTTAGCTATTCCGTGCCTAATTCACAACCAGAAATTTAAAAAAAAAAAAAAAGAAAAGAAAGAAAGAAAGAAAGAAAGAAAGAAAGAAAGAAAATGTTGGGTCTGCGCTTCCACAGGCCCCGCTGGTTTAGAAACTCATTCCCGTTAACAACAAGGAAGCAAGACGAACATCTTTAACCGTTTTTTACTTGCTAGCAAGTAAGATAAGGCACCATGTGTGTGTATGTGTGCACGTGTAGCCACGTGTGTGTATATACAGTGGGGCAAAAAAGTATTTAGTCAGCCACCGATTGTGCAAGTTCCCCCACCTAAAATGATGACAGAGGTCAGTAATTTGCACCAGAGGTACACTTCAACTGTGAGAGACAGAATGTGAAAAAAAAATCCATGAATCCACATGGTAGGATTTGTAAAGAATTTATTCGTAAATCAGGGTGGAAAATAAGTATTTGGTCAATAACAAAAATACAACTCAATACTTTGTAACATAACCTTTGTTGGCAATAACAGAGGTCAAACGTTTACTATAGGTCTTTACCAGGTTTGCACACACAGTAGCTGGTATTTTGGCCCATTCCTCCATGCAGATCTTCTTGAGAGCAGTGATGTTTTGGGGCTGTCGCCGAGCAACACGGACTTTCAACTCCCGCCACAGATTTTCTATGGGGTTGAGGTCTGGAGACTGGCTAGGCCACTCCAGTACTTTCAAATGCTTCTTACGGAGCCACTCCTTTGTTGCCCGGGCGGTGTGTTTTGGATCATTGTCATGTTGGGAGACCCAGCCTCGTTTCATCTTCAAAGTTCTCACTGATGGAAGGAGGTTTTGGCTCAAAATCTCACGATACATGGCCCCATTCATTCTGTCCTTAACACGGATCAGTCGTCCTGTCCCCTTGGCAGAAAAACAGCCCCATAGCATGATGTTTCCACCCCCATGCTTCACAGTAGGTATGGTGTTCTTGGGATGCAACTCAGTATTCTTCTTCCTCCAAACACGACGAGTTGAGTTTATACCAAAAAGTTCTACTTTGGTTTCATCTGACCACATGACATTCTCCCAATCCTCTGCTGTATCATCCATGTGCTCTCTGGCAAACTTCAGACGGGCCTGGACATGCACTGGCTTCAGCAGCGGAACACGTCTGGCACTGCGGGATTTGATTCCCTGCCGTTGTAGTGTGTTACTGATGGTGACCTTTGTTACTTTGGTCCCAGCTCTCTGCAGGTCATTCACCAGGTCCCCCCGTGTGGTTCTGGGATCTTTGCTCACCGTTCTCATGATCATTTTGACCCCACGGGATGAGATCTTGCGTGGAGCCCCAGATCGAGGGAGATTATCAGTGGTCTTGTATGTCTTCCATTTTCTGATGATTGCTCCCACAGTTGATTTTTTCACACCAAGCTGCTTGCCTATTGTAGATTCACTCTTCCCAGTCTGGTGCAGGTCTACAATACTTTTCCTGGTGTCCTTCGAAAGCTCTTTGGTCTTGGCCATGGCGGAGTTTGGAGTCTGACTGTTTGAGGCTGTGGACAGGTGTCTTTTATACAGATGATGAGTTCAAAAAGGTGCCATTCATACAGGTAACGAGTGGGGGACAGAAAAGCTTCTTACAGAAGACGTTACAGGTCTGTGAGAGCCAGAGGTTTTCCTTGTTTGAGGTGACCAAATACTTATTTTCCACCCTAATTTACGAATAAATTCTTTACAAATCCTACCATGTGGATTCATGGATTTTTTTTTCCACATTCTGTCTCTCACAGTTGAAGTGTACCTCTGGTGCAAATCCCTGACCTCTGTCATTTTAAGTGGGGGAACTTGCACAATCGGTGGCTGACTAAATACTTTTTTGCCCCACTGTATGTGTGTATGCATGTGTGAGAATGTGCATGTCTGTATGCATGTGAGTGCGTTTGTGTGAACTCCTGCCGACAAAAGGGTCCTAAAAGCAGGAAGCTTACTAAACAAGAAAAGAGAACCTTCACATAGGATGTCCCATAATAAAACACTACAGCCTCCCCCACCGTTCAACAGTCTGGGGAGGGGGTGAGAAACAAAGGAATGTCTTTGATCATGCTGCTTGAACTAAGACTTACAAATGTAAGTAACAATTTGACTCCAACAGAAAATTCACCATAAAAAATACAAGTGGCAAAAAAAATAGATATGAGCTTTGGCTGACATACTTTTATTTTTTTCTGTCCTAAGCTCTATGGCCATTTCCATCACAAAAGATACAGTATATGAACCAGTGAAAATGTTAATAAAGAAAGAATGTACTTAATATACAGTACATGTATTAACTGAAAGAAGCAAAACTAAAGACCAGTTGTGGTGCAATATTCTATGTTGGGTGCTTTCAAATTATTTTCTACAAATCTTTAAACGTATTTTGAAAAAACAAATT
Source organism: Diplotaxodon limnothrissa (assembly GCF_057381915.1). Lineage (NCBI taxonomy): Eukaryota > Metazoa > Chordata > Actinopteri > Cichliformes > Cichlidae > Diplotaxodon > Diplotaxodon limnothrissa. The sequence continues at coordinate 8,035,046 of NC_140597.1, read as the reverse complement.
CTGAAACCAACATGCAGCAAGTGGTGCAAATGAAAAGTAGGCTGAACGTTTTGAACACAACTGATTATTGATCAACATTCTTCTTTAATGTTGTAACATTATTCACATGCTGAAGTTATCACTAACCAAAACCTTGTCTTGCCAGGAACCAAAGCCCTTCTGCAACAGGTACGCCCGCAGCACATTCTTGGCTTCCTGGTATGGCTTTGCCATCATCTTCAGTGACCCAAAAAATATATAGTATGAATAACAGCTTGGGGTTCTTTTTAAAACAACAACTCAGCAAGTCAGGAAACGGTCATTTAAAAAAGCAGAAAATACAATAAGCTTGTGTGGTGGTTATTTTAACGTGTTTAACAGCATTTGCTTTCTATTGGATCAGTGTACAGCAGTTTACATTGCTAAAATAAAGTTTCAGATTACACAGAAGAAGGTGCTGAGTTTACCTTGGCTTCTCTGTAGGTACTTGTGGCCAGCAGGTCCGTCCTCTGAGCCTCTTTGGCCACCAACCTGAAGCGGTGCATCATCGCTGCTTTGCACAGACGGCTTGCTAGGGCAGATCCACTCTTAAAGGGAGAGCTAAACACCAAATAAATAAATGAGTCTGAAACTCTAGTTATGATGTTCTAATACAGCCCGAGTTGAGTCAAAAAAGGATACTGCCTATAGTTCTCAATATATCTGGTAACATGTTAATTACATTTCCAAGTGGTCTAGTAAAAACCTTACAATAATCTGATCTTTCAATTAGTCATTTCTCGTATATTATTTAGGGTATACACCACCAGTCAAAGGTTTGGACACACATTCTCATTTAATGGTTTTTCTTTATTTTCATGACTATTTACATTGTAGATTCTCACTGAAGGCATTAAAACTACATATGAACACATGGAATTATGTAAAACAAAAAAAGCATAAAATAACTCAAAACATCCATCCATCCATTTTCTTCTGCTTATCCGGGGCCGGGTCTCAGGGGCAGCAGGCCAAGCAGAGAAGCCCAGACCTCCCTCTCCCCAGCCACCTCCTCCAGCTTATCTGGGGGAACACCAAAGTGTTCCCAGGCCAGCCGAGAGATATAATCTCTCCGGCGTGTCCTGGGTCTGCCCTGGGGCCTCCTCCCGGTGGGACATGCCCAGAAAACCTCGCCCAGGGGGCATCCTTGTCAGATGCCCAAACCACCTCAACTGGCTCCTTTCGATGTGGCGGAGCAATGGCTTTACTCTGAGCCCCTCCCAAATGGCCGAATCACCCTCTCTCTCTTTTTTTTCCCCTTCTGAATTGTACTGATTTTATTGAACAATTAAAAACACAACATTGCAGCTTCAAAAAACTAGGACATTAAATCATAGACATTAATTAAAAGATGTGTATATGTGTGGTGTATTTTATCTATGCACATGAATGTTTCTACGTTAATTATACACAATTATAATACACTTCTCCCCTCATGCTTATTTAGTAATTGTGTTTGCATTCATACTGTTTCCAAGCACAATAGATGGTGTTTTCTGGGATTTTTGCCTCTCCTGCAGTAAAGCCACAGTTCCCAGAGGGGTATCGCTGCTGCTCATCTTCTTCAGCAACGCCTCTACCTCCAGCTTTTTCATCCTCCTCTCGGTCTTCATTTTTCCAGACCCCTTTCCGTTGAATAGATGGAGAGCTGCCTAAAAGCTTCTTTTGGAGTGAGTTTCCGCCCAGACTCCTCCACGTACTCAATCTTGACGTCAGGCTTGCAGCCATCCTCCTTGAAGTCTTGCATGAAACCTCTGTATTCTTCTCTGCGGCTGTACTTGTCATCAAAGCCCATCTTGTCCTCAATGCACTAGTCACCATTGGGCAGGGCACCCTTTGGTGCTTTGACACGTGCTACTTTCTGCACTTGAGTGTCCAACAAACCCTTATTTTTGCACAGCAACAGTGCAGCAACGAGGCCAGAGTTGACGATGGGCTCCTCGTCCAAAATGGTGGCACAGGCTGTGGCAAAATCTGGTTGATTTTGCTCGTGATCCAGGTTAACTCCATCCAACATTCTCATCCATATCAAGAGTCTTAACCTCCAGCATCATCTTTTTCCTCCTCCTGTTCAAAGTCCATAATGTCTTCCTGGTCCTCTGTTGCCTGACAGTCCGCATGTTGGGATATCACCCAGGATTCTGCAAAACTCTGAGGTAACATTAAAAAAAAAAAAAAGTTGTTCCTCTTGTCAGGATGGTCTTCGTTGTCATTTTTAACAAGGTTCTTAACCTGCTCTGCCACTTTCTCCCCAGAGTCTTTCAGGAGCTGCATTTGCTTCAGCTTCCTCTGCTTCTGCAGTTCCTGCTCTGCCTCATCCTCCTCAATTACAGCATGCTCAGGAGGGGTAAATTCCTCATTGTCGCTTATGTCCATTTCTGTCATCCTGATGTCGCCAGACAGCAGGTGGATTTCATGCGTCACCACCTTCTCCTCCTTCTTTACTTCTTGGTCTTCATCATTCTCCTGTTTGAGGCCTCGGCCACGTGTCCTGGAGCCAAAGTCAGAGCTGCAGGTGTCATTGAGGTGAAAGTCATCTGCAATGGATTTCTTCTCCTTCTTCCAGGTCTTCTTCACTCTATGATTTGTCTTTTTAAAGCCCACCATTTCCTGTGGTGTGTAGTACTCCGAGGTGATAGAAAGTGCAGGCATTTCCAAGGACTGGGTTCTCACCCTATCTCTAAGGGAGAGGCCAGCCATCCTTGGGAGGAAACACATTTCCGCCGCTTGTAGTCGCGATGTCGTTCTTTCGGTCACTACCCACAGCTCGTGACCATAGGTGAGGGTAGAGGCGTAGATCGACCGGTAAATTGAGAGCTTTGCTTTTACGCTCAGCTCTCTCTTCACCACAACAGACCGGTATAGCGCCGCATCAATGCAGCCACTGCACCAATCCATCTGTCGATCTCCCGCTCCCTTTTCCCATCACTCGTGAACAAGACCCCGAGGTACTTAAACTCCTCCATTTGGGGCAGTCTCGTCCCTGACCCGGAGTGGGCACTCCACCTTTTTCCGGCTGAGGACCGTGGCCTCAGATTTGGAGGTGGTGATTCTCATTCCCACTGCTTCACACTCGGCTGCGAAGCGTTCCAAGGCGAACTGGAGGCCATCACCTGATGAAGCCAACAGGACCACATCATCTGTGAAAAGCAGAGATGAGATCCTGAGACCACCAAAGTGAAAGCCTTCCGCCACTTGGCTACGCCTAGAAATTCTGTCCATAAAAATTATGAACAGAATCATTGACAAAGGGCAGCCCTGGCGGAGCCCATCACCCACCAGGAATGAGTCCAACTTATTGCCGGCTATGCAGAACAAGCTCTTGTAATGGTCGTATAAGGACTGAATGGCCCGTAGCAATGACACCCCATACTCCCGGAGCACCCCCCACAGGACCACCTGAGGGACACTGTCGAATGCCTTCTCCAAGTCCACAAAACACATGTAGACTCAAAACATGTTTTATATTTTAGATTCTTCAAAATAGCCATCCTTTGCTTTGATTACTGCTTTGCACACTCTTGGCATTCTCTTGATGAGCTTCATGAGGTAGTCAACTAAAATGGCTTTTCAATAGTCTTGAAGGAGTTCCCAGAGGTCACAAGAACTTGTTGGGCATTTTTGCCTTCACTCTGTGGTCCATCTGATGCCAAACCATCTCGATTGAGTTTAGGTCAGGTGACTATGGAGGCCAGGCCATCTGGTGCAGCACTCCATCACTCTCCTTCTTGGTCAAATAGCTCTTACACAGCCTGGTGGTGTGTTTGGAGTCATTTTCCTGTTGAAAAATAAATTATGGTACAACTAGTGTGACTTCAATTTTGAATAAATCCCCAACAGTGTCACTAGCAAAGCACCCCCACACATTGACACCTGTTCCAGCATGCTCCGCAGTGGGAACCATGCATTTGGAAACCATCCGTTCACCTTTTCTGCGTCGCACAAAGACACAGCGGTTGGACCCAAAGATCTCAAATTTGGGCTCATCAGACCAAAGCACAGATTTCACTGGTCCATGCGTTTCTTGGCCCAAACATATCTGTTATTACTTTTTCTTAGTAATGGTTTCTTAGCAGCATTTTTACTACAAAGACCTGATTCGTGCAGTCTCCTCTGAACAGTTGATGTAGAGATGTGTCTGCTACTGGCATTTATCTGGGCTCTCATCTGAGGTGCTGTGGTTTCTGAGGCTGGTGACGCGGATGAATTTATCCACAGCAGCAGAGGTGACTCTTGGTCTTCCTTTCCTGGGACAGTCCTCATGTTAGCTAGTTTCATCATAGCACTTGATGGTTTTTGCAGCTGCACTTGGGGACACATTCAAAGTTTTTGCAATTTTCCAGACTGACTAACCTTCAGTTCTTAAAGTAATGATGGATTGTATGGGCTCAAATTGTGGTCATAAATATGTTGTACCTGTAAATCAAATGCGTATTTAGCTGATTGGTTCTTGCCATAATATGAAATTATAACAGTTATCAAATAGGGCTGTTCACTTTGTACCAACCTGACTTCTGCCCAACACAACTGATGGTCCCAAACCCATTAAGACGGCAAGAAATTACACAAATTAATCCTGGCAAGGAAAACTTCTGAAGCGAAAACTATTTCAGGTGACCACATCATGAAGCTCACTAACAGGCCAAGGGTTTGCAGCACTGTCAACAAAGCAAAGGGTGGCTACTTTCAGTAATCTAAAATATCACATATACTCAGAGTTATTCATGATTTCTTTCTTTGCTACACAATTCCATATATCTTGTTTTATATATTTGATGTCTATATCTACAATCTAGAAAGTAGCATAAATAGAGAAAAACCATTAAATGAGAAGGTGTGTCCAAACTTTTCACTGGTAGCGTATTATTTTAAGATGCTTCATTTTAAAAGTATAACTAAAATAAAGCATATAAAAATAAGTATCAAACCCCAAAACCCCTCAATTCTCCCAACTTCCTATACAGTGATTCTTACTCCTCTATGGTCTTGCCCTCCAGACCATCCACAACCTCCAGGGAGCTGTCTCCCTCGCTCCAGTTGATACCGTAGGTCAGCTGGTTACCGCCTGCATGACTGGAAGCCGCAGATGGCACCAGGCTAATGTGAGGCCTCATCATGCAATAGAACATGGGCAGCTTGGAGGTGATGCCCTCTACACGCTGGCTGACAGACATCTCCATGCCACGAATTTCACTACAGTCAGAGTCACCTGCAAGGTTGATTTAAAGTTACAAGACACAGAATCATATGTAGTTTCATTCAGTTAGTGGTATCATTTTTTTATGACTAATCTTGCTGCAATCTGCAATTGTGAAGGTGTTTGACTTTGTTTGCTGCAAATATAGAGTATAACTCATTTTGGAGTTTCCCCATCCCTTACAGACTGAATCAATGTGGTCAAAGTCATTATGATTATGAAAAAGGAGAGGAAGGAAGAAAATTATTACTTTACCTTTGTAAAAATAACTTGGAAACTTGAGGATACACTACTGTGACATAGTGATACATTGTCAAAAGGACAACTTGGGGAATTTGTCAACTGTTTTTCACCTGCCTAAAAGCAGGTGCATACATTGATCTTATGTAGGGTTACACAAAGTTACAGAAGGAATTGTATGAGTATGAAATGTAGAGCCATCAGTTTGTTTCTTTGCCACATACAGTGGAACCCCGACTTACGAATACCCGGTTTCACGAAAAATTCAAGCTACGAAGGCACTGAATGGCAATATTTCTGCCTGTGTTACGGCAAAATGCCAGAGTAACGAAATCCGCTGGCTCTGATTGGCTGAGCCTACAATGCCCACAATGCCTTCTGAATCGTGTGACAACCCCTTGGCTTCTGTACTTGAGCTTCGCTGTTCCACTTGAACGACGTATTGTTGTTCTAGTTAGCAATTAGCCTATCGTTCAGCATCGCCTCACTCAAAACGCGCAATGGGTGCTTCGACTTAGGAAAATTTTCGACTTACGAAAGACCCTCAGGAACGAATTAATTTCGTAAGTCGGGGTTCCACTGTACTTTTAAATGACAGCAGGTACTACACTAAGATCTGTCTTGGAAAAACAATTTGTCCTATCTTTTTATGATGTGAAGTACACCCTAATAGAGTCCTCCCAGCCCTGAAATGAAATGAATCTTTAAGATGCTTGCTCTATTCCATTTTAAATTGGGACTGTGTGAGAGACTAGTGCTTTGTAAAAACTTTGTGAAATGACAAAAGCACAAGAACTGTGTTCATATCACTATTAACGGCACAAATGAAGACGTCTAGCATTCACCCACACTGTCTAACCCAGTGCCAACGTGGAGTGATTCTACTGGTGTATTTGGACTTGGTGGTGATGCACTTTTGCATAATGATAAAAAATAAATAAATAAAAATAAGAAAAAACAAAACAAAAAAAAAAACAGGGTCTCTCATTTGCTACCTCCTCATATTTTGGAAAAGGTAACAAATACAGGGTGATTCCCAACTACCCTTAAGGAGCATGACTGATTTTATTACTTGCCTATGAGGATGCTGTGGACATAGATGGGCTCGATAAAGTGGCTAAGCAAGGCTCCCTGGTATCCAAGGACCTGCCACTGAGTGATCTTGTCTGTTGTGGACATGCTGACAACTTTGGAGTTAGATTGATCAAGGAGTGATGAGAAAACCGAGAACACCTTTAAAAGAAAGTATACCTTTATACTTATGCATCAACACAGGTACAGGTGAATCATTTAGGTGTTCAGCAGATAAAAGAAATTAAACAACACCTTGCCCTCCACAGACAGGTGTAGGCTGATCTCGTTGTTAACTTGCCATGCTGACATGGAGAGTGGGTTCAGGCGCCTGCAAATTAAGCAGAAAGGTGAGAAAAATATTTCTGACCTTGAATAATATCTTTAGAGATATTATTTAGAGATATATCTTTCAAGATGTTATTCAAACTTCTATAACCCGAACTGTTTAAACTGAAGTTCTAATTAATTTAACTCTTAACCAACATCACTCACAGATAGCTGACATCAGGTTCTTCATGGACCACGTTTCAGCCGCATTCCAAAAACCAATGCAAGCTGCACTCACACACTCTGGTATTATCTTGGGTGCCTTTTGTTATGCTAACCTATGCTTCCTAGTGTCCTCTCTTGTGACTTAATGACATCCGTTTATCTCACAAGTAACTAATATCCAGTCTTTAAGTCTGACGTCATTAGCCCTGTGTGGGCCCAAACTTCGCTGCAGGTCCCTAAGTCACACGATCACTGCGGCATCACAGAGTTAAAAACTGTCTAAATCCTTTCATCTGTAATAAAATGATCAGCGTTGCTGCTCTACCAGGTGTAACAATTACATTTAACATCCAGGCATCCATGAAAACCAAATTTATGAAATTTAACGGAGTTAGAAGTTAGCAGGACGTTAGCTTGCTAGATTCCATCTAAATATAATATACCATGTTCTCACTGAGGGATTTCCGAATCAAATTAAGATGTACAGCTCTGCTATCATTTCCGACATAAATGAAGACAGGAAAGTAGACAGCAGTGACGTTTGTAGGGTTATATAATGATGTGCTACGTGATCGCTAGCGACACAGCTATGTTAGCATAATATAAACAGTGAAGCTGAAGGATGAATGCCAAATTTTTTCCACTCCATAAAAGTTAACGTGATGGTTGCTGAAGGTTCGGGACAAATGCAGTCACATGGCAGGATGCTGACCACACCGAACAGACCGAACTTCAGTCGGGAGAACAACTGAGATAATCCATCCATAATACAAGGTTAGTTATTAATATACTGCTGCATGGGCTGGTCTGTAGTTACATCGTAAGGTTTTAAAAAGTGAGCTTTAAAATGATTAGCGGTAATAAAAACAGAGAGGCCGACAGTGATCGGTGACTGTTTTTAGGGGCTTGTTGAGATCAAAAAGAACAAGATACAAAGCATGAAAACGTAAAAAACACAAAAGCCTTATTAAACGTGGAGTAGTTTGGGCACGGAAGCAGGATTCATCACGTCATCACTTAAAGACTGGATTGTTTAAAACTGATTTATCAGTATATGGTATGATATCAAGGTATGTCAGCTTCACATTTCTCTCTTTTATAATTTTGCCAGTGTAAACTAAGAAGCAAGAATTAGAGTGAGTGAGGAAAGTGAGCAGACATGTTACCATAATGAAAAGCACCCCCGAAATTTGCTTTGCTCATCTTTGTTTTGCGTTTTGGTGGGTGGAGAGGCATAAATATGTGGGAGGTTCAATCAAATGTGGTAACACGAAGTGAGTTTCAGGTATTTTAGTGGAAAATGTGTGTTAGACTTTGAGCTAAGCATACATGTCTCAGAGCTGTACTGCTTTTGCTGCATCAATCTGCTGCCAACTGCACTGTCAATAGCACAAATTGATAAAAAAACTGGGATTTGATCATCATCCAACCTCATACAGATACATGTTAATGTGCTTTAACTAGAAACACTCAGTCAACTATTAAAGTTCATGCCTTTTTTTTTTTAGCATTTTCTGCTCAGCACTGTTGAAGAAATAGATCCAAGTCTTGTTTTCTGACAGTTTACCGGGATGGTGCATGTGCATAAAGATTCTGGTATTCGGGGAGTTTAACAACCCAGAACCACATACATTTATGAAAAAGCACAATAGGATAGTAGGGGAGTACAATCAGTGGGGATATGTTAACAGCGAGCGCACTACCCACTAACATTTGTCTCCATTCATCCACATTAAACAAAAACAAATAGTAATACATCAAGAAGCAATAAATGTGGGGTGACAAGAGCAAAAACTTGATTGATGTGACGTGATTGGTTTTTTTTTTTTTACCTCTTAAAATAATTTTCACCTGTGGACTGATCAAAATGTATTATTACTCTATAACCATTTAAGACAGAGGTGTCCAACTCTAGGCCTCAAGAGAGGGTGTCCTGGAGTTTTTAAAATGTGTCCTTGATCCAACACAGCTGATTTAAATGGCTAAATTACCTCCTCAACATGTCTTGAAGTTCTCCAGGGGCCTGGTAATGAAATAATCATTGATTCAGGTGTGTTGACCCAGCATAATATCTAAAATCCGCAGAACACCAGTCCCTAAGGCCTGGAGTTGGACACTTCTGATTTAAGATTTATGAAAATAAGTTCTTGCCTGTGAGTTTTCAGAAATGGTTCATGTGAACAGATTCTTATCTACATCATCAAAATAATGTTATATATAATAAACTTTATTTTTTTAGTCACGTTTCAAAACTAAACTCTGCCTCCTAAGTATAACAAATCTTTTAGTATGAGATTTCCATACAGCCATTAGACTTGGGCCGTATATGTTCCTCTTTCAGTTCATTAAATCACTGCTATTATCAGGACCAGGTCAAATATGACATAACTGCAGCCTCTGGCTGGAAAAGCACTGCACCTGACACAGTGTTAATTATGTATTGGTATTTTTCCTATATTAAACTGAGTATGAGTAAACTGCTAAACTGAGTGAGATGAGTAAGCCAATATTAAAAAGGTCATTATTATGCCAGAGCCTGTGTAAACCATTTCAGGTTCATGCTGTGTTTTTCAGTCATTACTACAAAGATGGGTAAGAAGCAAAAAAAATCTGCTAAAATGTAGGTAACATATTTTTGTTCACCTGTTTTCAAAAGCGAGAGAGAAGAGGCGTTAAAGGAAATGAACTTCTGTGGGGTTAAGCTGATAAGCACTTACAGTTTGGAAGGGATCTGCGCAGCACCCTTTGGCAGTTGGTTGACATAGAGGTGAAGAGTTATACCACTCTTCAGGCTGAGGAAGCTGCTGCTGCTGCTTTGCTGGAAGATTGACTTCTGAGTGAGATTTGCATTTTTGCTGAAAAACATCAGCAGGTGCCGGTACAGGAACCTGCCAACAAGGAGATATTACTTATTCTGTGCAAAGTGGCCATAGATCTATGTAGTAACATTTTTTAAAAGTGAAAATCTGCAATATCACTAAATCTTGAAGTTAAAGCTACTATACTGACCCATTTGAGCATAATGTGAGGTTTGCTGCAGTTAGCTTACTTTAAGGTCTCCAAAAGACAAAGAAATACACAAGCAACATGTTTGCCCGCAGACCTCAAAACATTGCTTTCAGAGATCTCTTAACATTTAAACAGGAAATAAAGCCAGCCATTGTCAGACACATTTGCACATAAGCTCTTTATACATGATAGTCATTAATCTCTATATATTCAGACATGATAACGATTTCAAATTAAAAGTCTGCTAGAATTTTAGTGGACAAAACATATTAACTGAAAACATTTGCAATCAGCCTATACCAAAGTAGGTCAGGACACACAAATGAAACCTTAAAAAAGGGAATGATTATATTTGATTGTATTAATGAACATGATTAACCCTTTAAGACCTACCATAGAACCAAGTCTGCCAGAGCTTATCGTTATATTTTACATGCTGCAGTCCCATTTCTGGGAGCATTTCAATTGCTATACATCAATACAACCATTATAGCCCACATTTTAATAATATGTATGCATTAAGTCCATAGCAACTACATAAATTACAAAAAAGTGCAATACACTACAAAAAAATCGAAAATTGTTTTGTTTTTTTGTGTCTTTTTACATATATTTCTAGTTAGAGAAATTTAAGATTTATCCCTCAAAACTGTAAGCACAAAATAGTTTCCAACAAGAGGAAATTTATTTTGAGTGTCTTCATAGTTTTATTTTTGAGATACACCGATTTTTTATATACTGCAGGAAAAACGAAAATAAATATTATAATGCAAATTTGCAAAAAAAAAAAAAAAAAAAAAAAAAACCCAGCATGTGCACCAAAATAAACTATTTCCAGCAGTGCAATTTGAGTTCTAAGCATCACAGAAACTATTCAGAAAAGCATGAAGTCAAACATGACTTATAAAAACACCAGTATAGGCTTATAAGGCCCCGAAGGTAAAAAATAAAATTTTCTGCGAAAATGACGTCACTTCCGGTTTCGGGCAAGTAGTGGCGGCCATGTGATAGTTCGCCCTGACGTCTATTCCAACATAGGAAGTGTTATGAACAGCTGATCGGATCGGCAAAGCCTGTTTCTGGAGCTTGTTGCTGCAAGTGCTTTTTATGCAATTTTTGCAAAGCTGCATGTGGAAGGAAACCGTGACTTAGGACAAGCTGATGGCATAAGATGTAAGTACAACTCCTCCGGTTTCATATGCAAAAAAAATTATTGTGCTAGCTTACGTGGTTCCGGTTCTATAGTGCTTTAAAACTAGCTACGCAAAACAGAGCGTGCCCACTCCGACCGGCTTTAAAGGGTTAATGACCTTCCATGAATCGCTACTTTATCGTGGTGGAGCAAAGTCCCAGGGATCCCAGGGGCTATGTTATCTTACCTATCAGCGGGTCTCCCATGGCAAATCCTGGGTGAGGGATTAGACAAAGAGTGATTCAAAAAACCCCAGGAGGAGAAGACCCAGGGAAGAGTTCACTCAGGGTTACAGATCTGGGGAGGGTGCCAGAGGGTGAGCGACTGGTGGCCGGGCCTTAGACCATGGGGCCGGGTCGGGTGCAGCCTGAAAAAGGGACATGGGCCCCCCTCCTGTAGGCCCACCACTTGCAGGAGGCGCTGTAGGGGTGGATGTCCAAAACTAGCGACCAGGACATGGAAATTAGCGTTCTCCGAAGGGTGACTGGCCTCTCCCTTAGAGAGAGGAGTTCAGCCATCCAGGAGGGGCTCAGAGTAGAGCCGCTACTCCTCCACATCAAAAGGAGCCAGTTGAAGAAGTTAAATTGGCTCCAAGGAATGCTTGGTGTTACCCCAGACAAGAATGAGGAGGTGGGTGTGGAGGAGGAGGTCTGGGCTTCTCTGCTTAGGCTGCAGCCCGTGACCTGGCTTCAGCTAATTAGAAGAAGACTGATGTATGGATGGATGTATTAACGAACATCATCTACAATCTACACGCACATTGTAAGTTGGGGACCAAAAGTATACTCTGGATTTGCTGGTTGAACAGTATAAGCTAGTGTAAAGCACACTTTTGGGCTTTTTATTTTTTTTAATAAAGTTAGTTTTTTATTAAACAGCAAAAAAGTGGTAAAGACAAGTGAAGTGAGCTAAGAGATTAGCTCTGGTATTATTGACTTGCATCTGTGTCTAAATAACCATCATTGATAAATAGGAAAATGGTAAATGGACTGGTTCTTATATAGCGCTTTTCTACTCTGAGCCCTCAAAGTGCTTTATACATTACGACATTTTAAGAACACGAGAGTTAAGTGTACATGTATCCACTTAAACTGCTGTGTTGTACTGAGGTTAGAATGAATCATCTTTGGTTTAGTATGTTCCATTAGACAAACAATTACCGTTAGAGGTCTATTTATAGCTACAAAAACCACAAGGTAAATGAAAAATATTTTTAACCAGAGTCTATAGCTGTAAAATATTAGATTTAGATAAACAGTGTGCAAAATATTTATTGGAGTAAAACAATCGATTACCACTGTTGAGAAAATGTTACAAATTATGATATTGATATTGTTGACATCACTCAGCCACGACATAATATCACAAGTAATTAGTGATTATATTATATTTTATTACATTGCAATGCATATAATATAACATTACAACATATAACTAATGGGTATTTTAAAAATCAGGTTTCAAATTTGCATGGGAAAAAAAATACTGCTTTCATTTTTCCATCATGGTATAAAGTGGAGAAAACCATTTGCTATAACGTGACATGACACATAAAAAAATATGGGTCATGGTTGCAACAAACCTCATAAGAGATCTTCTTGCTGTGACAACTGCGTGTGAATCATGCACAATCCTCCCGTTCGATGAGATACTCTCTTTTGTATTAAAATTACCAGTCCCAAGAGCAACCACTTCATATCCATTGGCTAGAGAAAGACAAAAGTGTGAGGAGAGGTAAATACAACATATTTACCTGATAGCCACTCAACATATCATTCTATAACATTTATATAACTCATGTCTGTTTCAGTTTCCTTAACAAAAGTATTGTTGTTCTATCTATAGCTACAGTTTTTTATCCATGAGAGAATTTTGTGCGACTCACCATTAAATAAGGAATTAAATTTTTAAAAAAGTACTCCAGGCCTGCCAAAAACAGCTCACTGAGCAGGTTTTTCCTTTCCTATTGATTGTTAAAGTTCAGCTGGATTTTGAGGTATGCTTTGGGTTACTGCTGTGTTATAAAAACAGTCATTGGCTGTCACACAGCACTAAGGCATAACATGACATGACCAGACCTATACCAATCAGCTGAAAATTCCAGTTTGGTGGGGAGAGTAAAGACAGCAGCATTAATTGAAGCAAACACTGCATTTTTTTTTCTTCACGCATACAGCTGTTATTTTCTGTGTATCTTATCTGCATATAGTACCTGTTTCCAAAGGACTCTGACAGAAGATGTCTCTTTGCTTACTTTACACACTGGAATTCTTTCAAAATATATTTTGGCTTTTACTCTGTCATCTTAAAGAAGAAATTCCAAGCTGGATGATTTTGATAACTTCCGTGCTCTTAAAGACCTCGGTCTGAGGAGCTTGAGATAATTAAGAATTTATCAGTACCTGATAAATGCTACCAGCTGACAGCTGTTCAAAAGTTAAATGAACAATATTTGTCTTCCCACTAAAGAAAAAAAAACAAACAAAACATTTCCGTACAATAAACTACATGCTTTATCTCCCATCCCTGTACAGATTCTTCAGTCAATACAGTTTTTGTCTAACCTGTCAAGTTCTTTTTTCTCTAGGACGATGTCAGGAAGTGTCTTTGGCTCTAACATTTGTACGCTATACAGTAAATCAAAGCTATTGTATTTCAATGAATTGTTTTTGTGCAAAATCCAGCACTTAAAACTACACTATACTAAAAGTAATGTTGTACAATAATCTTAGAAATTAGATAACAGCAGTTGCTTATAGGACTAATTTACACTGCAAGGAATTAAAAACAAAACTGTTGTCACTATATTCAAGATGAAGATTTAAATCAAGCATTCTAAAATCTTTTTTCCACTAACAGACTGGTTACCATCTATCGTTCTTACTTTGAGGTCTCACTTACAAGTCTGAAGAATGAATGCTGCTGTGGTGACTGCACATCCGGAGAACTCTGGGTGACTATTCATCAGTTTCGTGAGCTGATCCCTGACAGCATGTGGAATCTGCAGATTGACAAATGGCTTCCTTTCTGTACAACAGGTGAGATAAAGAAAACGACAGGTTTTCAACTTATTCATTTGTCAGTTCATTGTCTTTCCACGTGTCAGTGCAAACAACAGCCATCTCAAGGCTCTTCACATTTTAACATATACAGTGGGGCAAAAAAGTATTTAGTCAGCCACCGATTGTGCAAGTTCCCCCACCTAAAATGATGACAGAGGTCAGTAATTTGCACCACAGGTACACTTCAACTGTGAGAGACAGAATGTGAAAAAAAAAAAAAATCCATGAATCCACATGGTAGGATTTGTAAAGAATTTATTCGTAAATCAGGGTGGAAAATAAGTATTTGGTCAATAACAAAAATACAACTCAATACTTTGTAACATAACCTTTGTTGGCAATAACAGAGGTCAAACGTTTACTATAGGTCTTTACCAGGTTTGCACACACAGTAGCTGGTATTTTGGCCCATTCCTCCATGCAGATCTTCTCGAGAGCAGTGATGTTTTGGGGCTGTCGCCGAGCAACACGGACTTTCAACTCCCGCCACAGATTTTCTATGGGGTTGAGGTCTGGAGACTGGCTAGGCCACTCCAGGACTTTCAAATGCTTCTTACGGAGCCACTCCTTTGTTGCCCGGGCGGTGTGTTTTGGATCATTGTCATGTTGGGAGACCCAGCCTCGTTTCATCTTCAAAGTTCTCACTGATGGAAGGAGGTTTTGGCTCAAAATCTCACGATACATGGCCCCATTCATTCTGTCCTTAACACGGATCAGTCGTCCTGTCCCCTTGGCAGAAAAACAGCCCCATAGCATGATGTTTCCACCCCCATGCTTCACAGTAGGTATGGTGTTCTTGGGATGCAACTCAGTATTCTTCTTCCTCCAAACACGACGAGTTGAGTTTATACCAAAAAGTTCTACTTTGGTTTCATCTGACCACATGATCATGTATCATCCATGTGCTCTCTGGCAAACTTCAGACGGGCCTGGACATGCACTGGCTTCAGCAGCGGAACACGTCTGGCACTGCGGGATTTGATTCCCTGCCGTTGTAGTGTGTTACTGATGGTGACCTTTGTTACTTTGGTCCCAGCTCTCTGCAGGTCATTCACCAGGTCCCCCCGTGTGGTTCTGGGATCTTTGCTCACCGTTCTCATGATCATTTTGACCCCACGGGATGAGATCTTGCGTGGAGCCCCAGATCGAGGGAGATTATCAGTGGTCTTGTATGTCTTCCATTTTCTGATGATTGCTCCCACAGTTGAACTTTTCACACCAAGCTGCTTGCCTATTGTAGATTCACTCTTCCCAGTCTGGTGCAGGGCTACAATACTTTTCCTGGTGTCCTTCGAAAGCTCTTTGGTCTTGGCCATGGCGGAGTTTGGAGTCTGAGGCTGTGGACAGGTGTCTTTTATACAGATGATGAGTTCAAAAAGGTGCCATTCATACAGGTAACGAGTGGGGGACAGAAAAGCTTCTTACAGAAGACGTTACAGGTCTGTGAGAGCCAGAGATTTTCCTTGTTTGAGGTGACCAAATACTTATTTTCCACCCTAATTTACGAATAAATTCTTTACAAATCCTACCATGTGAATTCATGGATTTTTTTTCACATTCTGTCTCTCACAGTTGAAGTGTACCTCTGGTGCAAATTACTGACCTCTGTCATCATTTTAAGTGGGGGAACTTGCACAATCGGTGGCTGACTAAATACTTTTTTGCCCCACTGTAAGCTCTAAAATGTTAGATACTGCCCGAGCAACCACTTGATAACAAAGGGAAGAAAGAATTCCCTTTTAACCGGAAGAGACCTCTAACAGGACACGGCTCAGTAAAGAGCATAAAGTGGCTAAAAATAATAAACAGGACAAAACACAAACTATGAGAGAAAGAAAAAAAGTGCATCACAGGAGGTCCACCAGCAGCCTGAACTTGTAGCAGCTTAATGAATACAAACACAGCATTTTCGAGCCATCATCATATCAGTGAGAGGTTCTCTAACTATAAGATGGACTAGCTTGGTAAGCTGCTTAAAACCCAGAGGGAATAAGTACTTGATGCCTCCTATGGAGATGTAGAGGAACTTTCACTAACATCTGTTTCAGCTCAGCTAAAACAAGGACAGACATAGGAAATCTTCAATAACGCCTGTACTCATTTGTTAGATTTTTACTTAAGTTCATTATTGTATCCAGATTTGTATTCATAAAAACTCTTTTAAAGATACCTTTTCCATTTTTATTTAAATGTACTCAAATTTGTGTGTACATTGTGACTTGTTGAGCTATTTTGCCTTTTCATTTAGTATTTTCTTTGTTGACCTATGATATTTTGTCATTGGTTGTATTTACTACTTTGACACACTAATTTCCCTACTTTGGTAGTTAATTAAAAAGTACAGCTTATCCAATCTCATCTTATGCAAGGCTAGCTCATGGTTGTGTGCCCCTGAGCTAGCCTGACTATTAGCCTCTTCTTTTTCCTGTAGCTTTCTTAAGCTTCTTCTTCTATTTTCAATTTAAATGTACTCCTTTTGTATAATATTTAACTCACTCAGCTATTTGTCTTGTCATATTGCATTCTCTTTATTGACCTACGATATTTTATTTAAGCTATCTTGTCACATGTTGTGTTTACATTTATGGCTGTTGTCAAAGTAATTTCCCTACTTCGTTGATAAATAAGATAGAGGTTATCTAATCAGATCTTGAGGGATTGTTCAGGGACAGACGTTCCAGTAGTGAGTAGTGTTATCAAAAGGGAAACATGAAGTAATTGTGAAAGTAGACAGTGTGTTTGTCCCCCAAATTGAAACCAAGGACTTGTTCAAAAGGACCTGCTCTCATTACAAAGTATTTAAATAACCAAGATATGACTAGATAAGTAAAATGAATCATATGACTAAATTTGTCTCTGACCTTCAAATTAAACATTGCTGTTGTATTTTAGCAGACAAAATCTATAAGGCAGGAATGATATCGCATAAATGACATGCATGCATCAGCAGTGTACACCCAATCCAGCTCGCCAGTCTATTGCAGGGCTCACACAGAGGCAGAAAACCATACACAAACACAATCACACCCTAAGGCCAATTAAGAATTGCCAGTTAAACTAAGACACACGTCTTTGGACAGTGGGAAGAATCAGGGCACCCAGAGAGAACACCCAAGCATGGGGAGAACATGTAAACTCTACATACAAAGGCCCCAGCTGGCCGGACGACTGCCCTGACTATATCTATACCTATCCTAAGTCATAATGTATATCCCTAACTCTATCCAACATAATCATCCTTAACACTTAGCCAGACCAATGTGATGGCAATGCCAAAGACAAAAGAAAGGTTATTGCACTTTTAAAAAATAAAATGTCAGTGGTCTCAAATCAAATTATGCAACAATAAAATATGGTCTGTGTGCTACGTATACAGATGTGTTCAAAATATTACTGCTAGTGTCATTTACTACAAAATATGCAAACAGAGAGGTAACAAGTCAGTCAAAGAATATAAAATCCAGAATTACCGAGCATGGCTCTATGAGCATGGCTATCAGAAATGGCGGGCTCCTCTTTTACTGGCAAAGGTGCAGGGACATCCAAGGCTAAAGCAGGCAAAGAAGTGAATGAAATGTAAAATGTTTAAATGTGCATTTTTAATGTTGCCAAATTAATTGTCAAAAATCGGTGGTAAGACTGGCTCGAAGAACATTTACAGCCTTACATTTACTTAATGTACAATAAAAATAAATAAATAAATGTAGCAAAAAGCTGTGTTAAATGGTGTATCCAATATTAACAACAACCGCAACAACCAACATCATAAATACTGTAAAAAAGTAACATGTGCATCTCAGAGTCTGCAGAACAAACACTTTATTTTCATCAAATACTAACATGATGCTTCAGGAAGTGCAGATTTCAGACTCTCCAGGGTGGGCTGGAGATCCTGAAAAGCAAGCTCCGCTGCATTCAGACGAGCCTCCTTCTTTGTTACTCCTATACCAGTCTTGTACTGTACTCCATCGATCACAGCGCAAAAGGCAAAATAAAGCCCTGTTGTACTGGCTAATAAAGAAAAAACAGGAAAAAGTCATGAATTTTACTACAATCATACCCCAACATCTGGCTGACATCTTCTCTGTCAGCCACTGTGCATAACAAGAAGTCACAATTTGTGAAGATCCTTCAGTTTGTATCCAGTCTGAAATGACATCAGCCTCTAATGACTTAGCCTCTGGCACAATACCTTAATTTCTTGAACAACAGTTTTTTTCTCTTTCTTTGTATAAAGGGGTAAATAACAAAAGGAAAAAAAATCTAGCATAGACCTGATCTTGTGATTGCATTATAAATAAAAAAATAAACTGCATTATTCTAATGTATTTCCAAGTTCACTTCTTACTTGAAAGACCTTAAAACATTGCTGCTTTTACCTCAAAGATAAAAACAGTAATATATAATGATAGAATACAGCTATGTATTCTATCATTATAAACAACGCCATGTGGCATTGTAAAGCTGTCTGAATAGATTATGTGAAGACGTCTTCATAGATGTTGTTAAAGATTTTAGATCTGTATTTGAATGGCACCAGCATGCTCGGAAGATTTACCTGGGGCTACTGTCTCCTTCATTTCCAGATGGAACTGCAAAGTCTGGGCAAGCTGATGGAGCAAAGATATAGCATTTGTCTCTCCATTCCTGTATCTGGCAATCAGTGTTTTAGGAGAGACTTTTGGTCTTCCATCATGACCTTAGTAGGGAAAACACGAAAAAGCAGATTCAAATTTTAAACCCATATAGATTCTATTTGGAAGCCTGCAACAGAAACCACAACTTAAAGGGGCTGAAACATTGATTATCTGGAGCACTGTGGGAGCTGTATCTGGAGTAGATTAACTTCTCAAACCTACCAGGTTTAAAAGTGCTTTTCACTTGCTGATCAAAACCTATATTCATGTTAGATGGTGATCGGGTTGGTCCTGATGTCGTTGGCAAATTCTTCTTGAGAATTTGGTCAATACAAGTTCCTCTGGAACCCCCAAATGATCCACCAGTTCGATACATCCTGCCAAATTTCACCAGTTCTGAAAAGAGGAGAACAGCACTGTTTGACTTAAAGCCATGTCTTATCAACCACATTTATCTGAATAAATAAAGTTTAAAGGGTTCCCTTATAGCAGGGGTCTCAAACTCCAGTCCTCGAGGGCTGGTGTCCTGAAACTTTTCCATGTGTCCCTGTTGCAACACACCTGAATAGAATTAGTAGGTCACTAGCAAGACTCTATAGAACTTGACTGCATGCTGAGGTGGTAATTCAGCCACTTGATTCATGTTACAGCATCTCATGAGTGAATGAACATGGTGGAATAAAAATACTTTTAGAAGTACATTTTTCCAAACACTTACATTTACTTAAATTTACTTGAGTAGGGTTTGAGGTTGCCAGATAAGCATGAAGTAAAGTTCTATACCCTTGCTAATGACCTACTAATTTTATTCAGGTGTGTTGTGGTGTTCAGGACACGGGTCCTTGAGGACTGGAGTTTGAGACACCTGCTTTAATTAAAGGTTTGAAATGCAGAAAGTTCCCAGTTTTTAGGCACTTTGCTACCAGCAGCCTGTTACAAAAGCTCACGGTTTGTTTCTTTTTGTTTTGGTTGAAACTATGGACAATTTCAAAGAGCTGACAACAGTTTGACAAACATACAATAGTTTTACACCTACAAGGTGATTTTCAAAGAGCTATTAACTGAAAACTTGGAATGGCAAACTTGACATCTTTTGGCATGAAATGTACTTTCTTCTAGGGAAGAAAAAAAAATGCCCAAAGTACACAAGTGGAGGCCAAAAGTGAACTACAGCAGATGTACAGTATCTGAAAGTCATGTCCCCCCCCCAAAAAAAGAGAGGAAAAAGTCCAGCAAAAACCTGATACCGACTGGAACTGTCAGTAACACAAAACACATCTTATGAAGTGATGAATTCAAATGTAAAATTTTTGGTTCAAATTGTGATTGATCTGATAAAACGTGTTGGAGGCTCTGTCATGGTTTGAGACTGCATCTAAGTCAGTGATGTTGGTGATCTTTTCAAAATGATCAGAATTATGAATGCAGATCAGTTTTTTTAGATTTGGATACACAATCACCAAAGCATCTGATTCACAACGGCTATATTTTTCAGCAAGACAATGATCCCAAACACACTACAAGTACAGCAAAATGATACCTGGATAGGGAAAAAAAAAAAAAAAAAAAACACAATAGAACACCCAGAGACATGGATTGGCCTCCCCAGAACCCACGCTTCAACATTACTAAAGCAGTGTGGGAGAGCACAAGAAAGGGCAGCGAACTGACATGACATGAATGACATTTAAGAAACCTGGAGATCTATTTCTTTAGACTACCGAAATTTTTTTTATTTATATATATATATATATATATATATATATATATATATATGAGAAAGCTTACCAAATACAGTTCAGACTGTCCTGATTTTCAGAATGGTGGTACAAACTATTTGTTGCCTTAAACACTCTAAAGAGATATGTTTGCACATATTTCACTTTAAAAAAAAATATAGGGCTTTTTAACTTTATGTATTATGTGTTTTAATTTTTGCTCTTTTGTTTTATCTATTGTTCTTAACTTATTTACTGCACAGCACTTTGGTCCTGTGCTGGCTATTTTAAAGTGCTTTATAAATAAAGTTGGATTGGAAATTTCAATAAATCGCTCCATTCTTTCTCCTTGCAAAATATAACTCAAGTATTTATAGATAGGCCAAGCGTGGGCTAACTGCTAAAATGCAATTTTGCTAATTGCTAACATTATTTTTTTTTCTTTAGAAAATAATTTTAGCGCTTTATCTTTAACAATAGATACAGAAAATTCTTTACGTTCAAAAAGAAAATAGCTTAACGGTTAAGGCCCTTAACTTGAGGGTCACTGTCGCTTTAACATTTGAGATTTAACTAGCTAGCTAGCGTGCTTTAGGTCAGAGTTCTGAACAAAGTCGCTAATCTTTACATCTTCGCTTTAAAACAAACCTAGCCAAGAAAACTCGCTAGGCCCGCTACATTTACCCACCTGATATACTGTGTACATTAAGCTTTGAGTTTTGAATTATATATGTAAATGTGACTACAAAAAGGGGCAAACACGTTTTACCTGTGCTGACAACTTTGGACGTAGTGGTCGCCGTCAACGTGTGAACGTTCTTGCTTGAACGTGGGCGTTGACGGTTGATCAGGTGACACACGCTGTTTGGAAAATGAATGATGACGTTAGCTGTAAGTTTAGGTGCTACGTTTTTGGGAGGTTTAATACACATTGTAACTTAAGATCGATGTTTGAGGTAAAAAAGTGGCACATTATTTATTTAATTTGGAAAATAATTTTACTTTTGTACCCTTTGTACTGGACAGCAAGTGTCCATATTTCAGGAAGCAGAGGGAAGGGGGTTAAGCAGTAAAACTGTGAAAGGTGGAGTCAAACCTGGAGCTGTCAGGAGATGAGGTGGACAAAGGTCAGACATTAGAAACAGGAACTTTCACCTCCCTTTCACCCATAGGGAAATAACTCACTTCCCTATGGGCCTCATCCAACCCATCACCTGACAACACTAAGTATGACTTAGTAAAATCCTGAAATCCTGTCTGTTTCACTGAGCCCTCTGACATATCATCAGTGGTCATGGTTAGTGCCATGGGTGATGTGACCTAACAACACAGGATCAGTTGGCTGTTAGTTGTAATCAGTGGTGCATCACAGACAGACTTAACTATGAGAAGTTATTTGCTAAAATGATGTTTCAGTGTTGTTTAGTGTTGTCCATTTAACTCTTTTATTATTCATGACATAAAAACTATATACATATATGTAAACCATTTAAATATATATATATATATATATATATATATATATATATATATATATATATATATATATATATGTATATGTGTATATATATATATATATGTATATATGTATATATATATATATATATATGTATATATATATATATATATATATATATGAATATATACGTGTTAATCAAAAAGGGGCTTCTCCCTCACCTCCCACTGGCCTCCGACATGTTGACAGTTGTGGTATATTTGTATACAGCAGCAGTTTCCTTCTTCCCCCTTTCAGATGCACACTTGCTGATAACAGAGATCACACACCTACTCTCGCTGCCTGCAAACCTTCAAGTATCCTTATTGCGTAAAGACAAAATCACCTTGCGTGTGTCTTGTTGATGATTAAATTAGCGGCATAGGAATTTCCTTACATGTAGCTCACTCAAAATAGTTGCTTTGTTTTATCACCTCACACTGATAATTATAGGTTTTTGTACTGTCTCTTAATTGTTTATCTAAAGAAAAAGCATGGTGTCATACAATGACAAGAAGACACATCAGAGCATTTGGCCTCATCTTCAACAAAAGGAAGTGTATTCAGCAACTGTTGATTAGATTTTAATTTGCTTGTACATTAGTTAAAGTTTAATATCCTTGATTAACAGCCTGCAAGTCAGTAATGGAAATAAGAAAAGTGTTGTCCTGACCTAGTGCCCTGAAGTTCATATCTGAAATAACTATTTCCTATCTACATTTGATTTGAGCCTTTTCTGTGCTATTATATTTTGTTTGAGTCATTCCTATTAGTACTAAAGAATTAAATCGCTACCTCAGGTATGACAAAATTACAGTATATTTATAAATAAGTCGCAATTCGTACAGACGAAAGTATGTACACAGTGTCATTTCCCTTTTTGTTCAGCAGAGTACACTAATACAAGTAGAACAGAGTTTGCTTTCTTTTTCCTTGTAGGGTCAAGGTGATATATATATCCTGAGCATAACATGCTGTGGTTCTGTTAGGGACTACAGCTTATAGCTAAAGGGAAACTGAACTGCTTATCTTAAACAGATGTAGTTTGACATTTATGCTTGCTTGCTTCATTGATTGATATGTATTTCATGTAGGTTCGTATCAATCCACAACTAGCTTCCAGTAAGAACAGCTTACCTGGAAACAGGGCAGGTACATACATTGCTCCATAGTAAGGTGACAAAACCTGCCTGCCAATGTTTCAGTAAACACTGAGCTGCTTCTTCTAATTATAACATCTATAGCATGTATCAGGGCTGCTGCATATCCATTTGCATATCTTTCTTTGCCCACTTGGTGATCACACCTCAGTGGCAAAGTATAGTAAGTGCAGTGGGTGTAGATGCCTATGGTTGACATTCCTTGTTTGCAGGTAACAGAAATGAAACTTTTGGTATGATAAGGGTCAGTATTAAAGGCTTCTGATGTCAGTATTTTCACTTTTCCCTTTGATGTATAAAGTACCCTCAACAGGGACATTGATTAGCAATTCCGAGAGCATAAAAGTAAAATGGAACAAGCAGCCTACAGGCAACAAGCAGTGAAGGTCACCACAGGAACAAATATGGTTTGCCACCCCCGCAGACTGTAGGGACAATCTTAAAATTACTTCTCTAATCAGTCACACTTGAAAAGAGAAAGGGTGCAGTCTGAAATGAGTTTGCATGCTCCATCCCCCTGTTCCCATAAGCAACTAAGATAAAGGAAAAAGATGAGTCACTCAGGCCTTAACCACAGGTTTTCCTATTAATGAAGCTGGGAGAGCGGTTGTTTTTGCTTTGTTTTTCTTTGTCTTTTGTCTTTTGGAGACAGATTTCTTCCGATTTACACACATGTTGAAAAGTGCGTATTTAGAAGACAATCACTTTATAGCATCTGCCGTTTCCTAATTCAGTTTAAATACTAAACCTATTTCTAGATTTGTAACAAAGCAACGGGAAGATATTTAAATAAGTAGGTTGAATGGGTCAGGAAATAGTAACAGCATAAGCTTTTCATGTTTCCCCTGCACTATCCTTGTGCAGTAGAGAAACATGTAAATGATAGAAACAAAAATAGTGGGAGAAAAGGTTAAAAAGTAAATGTATCTATTGCGGGACTGTTTGTTGAGTGCGGAAAAATCACTACAGCTTCGATCGGAAATGAAACCATCAACAGTGGAAATATTTGGTGTTATTAATAACTTCATGCACGTCTGCACCCTCTTACCAGTTTGGAAAAGCTAAACCCCAACAGAAAGCCAATAAAGGTGGTGGAATTTCCCCCGCTATGTGAGATTTTCAGGACACCACTACTGCTATCAAGTCTTTATCTTTTTTACATTCAACTTTTGCAAAAGACATAAAAAATAAATAAACACCAGATTACAGTAGGGCATTGCGCAAGAAGTCATGACAAACATGATCTGATGTAATTTGTAGGTAGACCACAAACACTTGCACATGCAGGGGGAATATGCAAATCAATCTTCCATCATTGGTCTTATTTTTGCTTCCACCCACATGCAGCGATGATCAGTATCACCAGTAGTTCTTCTAAACTGACCTTTAACACTGTTTGACTGTCTTAGGTCACTATATATATATATATATATATATATATATATATATATATATATATATATATATATATATATATATATATATATATATATAAACTAAACACACACACACACATACACACACACACACACACACATATATATATATATATATATATATATATATATATATATATATATATATATATATATATATATATATATATATATATATATAAACTAAACACACTCACACACATACACACATATATATATATATATACATATACATATATATACACACATACACATACATATATATATATATATATATATATATATATATATATATATATATATATATATATATATATATATATATATATATATATATATATATATATATATATATGTTTTCGTCTCTTGCCCACCGATGCCTTCTTGTTCCAGTAGCCCACTTTTTTCGTGGAGAAGACGGCCGTAGTGATCGATGTAGTGGTTCCGAATGACAGCAATATCAGGAAGAAGGAACACGAGAAGCTGGAGAAATACCAAGGGCTCAGAGAAGAGCTCGAGAGGATGTGGAGGGTGAAGGTAACGGTGGTCCCCGTGGTAATCGGAGCACTAGGTGCGGTGACTCCCAAGCTAGGCGAGTGGCTCCTGCAGATCCCGGGAATAACATCAGAGATCTCTGTCCAGAAGAGCGCAGTCCTGGGAACAGCTAAGATACTGCGCAGGACCCTCAAGCTCCCAGGCCTCTGGTAGAGGACCCGAGCTTGAAGGATAAACCGCCCGCAGGGCGTGCTGGGTGTTTATATATATATATATATATATATATATATATATATATATATATATATATATATATATATATATATGCTATGTAGTACAATGTGTCAAATACAGATCTCTGTGTTTAGATTCTGAAAGCAGCCTATCTGCATAGTTCATAGTAAAAACTAGCATTTAACAGTAGAGGGCAGTGTAAGAACGGAGATAAAAACAAAGCATATGTGGCAAGCTGAAGGTTACACAGAAATCATGCTTTCTTGTCCAAAAAGACTTTGTAGTTTAATTTTAGATAAGATAATCATCAATCATTTATCATCCGCTGGGTTTTGGAAAAAAATATCTAGTTATTAGTTAGACAGTAGCAGATGATTCAGGTTTAAACTAGCTCGAGGAGATGATACAAGTTTCTGTTCATTATTGCTTCATTGCAGATAATTAAAGGCAAACTCTGGTAAAATGCGGGAAAAAAACCCATACATTTAGTTAGGGTAGGAGAAAATCAATTGTATTGTGCCCCCCCAAAAATTGAGAAAATATAGTACAGTATGCTTTTTTTAACTTTCAAAAGTGTGTCCGTTATCTATAAGATGTAAATAAATCAATTTAAACATTTATTGCCATTTTCAATGTTAGTTTCGATAACATTATTATATAGACTTGGAAGGTCATACTTTATAAAGAGAAATTGGTAAAAATTTCCAGCACTCAGGTCTTAAATATATGACATAAACACAGGTTCATATCTTTATGTGTATGACATACACATAATGGGTCACAGAGAGCTAAACTAACTGCTTTACTAGACAGAGTGTCCTCAGACCATCAGAAACCAGAGCCTAGTGCCCCATGGCTAACGCATGTTTGCTCTGACAGCACCCTACCATTGATAAATAACAGCAGCTCTTCTTTAGCCTGCTGGTGTAGTCGCATTCAGCTGGAGCTCTCCAATGCGTCTCCACAGCCAAGATTGAATCTTCCCCATTCATTAGACTAAGTGGATGAGGCTCTCTAATAGGGGCTCCCTTCCCCTCAATAATTGCCGTTGATTGGCGTAAATTAGACCCTAGTTGCCAGACGAGTGATTCTCGACGACGATAATCCGATTCCCAACTCAAACTAATAGGATTTTAACTCTGGCTTTGGCCTAATGTCCGTCTGCAAACCCTGGCTATGGCCCTATGCCCCATCTAGTCGACGTCCTCTGGATCATATCTGGACCAGGCCAAGCTGAGCTGTAGTGGTGTATGGATTCTGCGGGTTGGGTTGGGGGTCGGGTCATTCGTGTTCGCTGCGCCATGCTCTCAGTTACTCATTCCCTGCATGACATTCTTGGCATCAATTGGTCATTCATGTGTGTCACTTACATCATCTAGGGAACATGCGTGTGAATGAGAGTGGAGTCTGCTGAAGAAGAAGGCGGATGTTGAGTGTCTTGAGCTGGTTATACCTCTAGTGCAGGCCTGGATTCTGTATGACGAAACCAGTGAACTCTAATTTTTGCGAGACAGCATGAATAGAATTCACAGCATAGACTTCACTGCCAGGCGCCTATGTTTTATTTAAAATGCAGTGATCTGCCAATGCTGGATATGTGGTAGATATAGATGACTGGTACTATTTGGCTCCACACTGGTTCATCACAATAAAAAAAGCTACTCTACAATAAATTACCAACAATAAAATGTTACAACATCTTCAGGAAACACAGTAAATTAAATATTTATGTTCAAAACCACTTACATGATTCATACAAGTCAGAAGAATAGGCTACAGTATGCGAAGACATTTTCTGAATTGCGAGTTACCAGTGCTGATACCACTTTACTGAACAAAGAGATATTCACCATTTAAGAACTGTGAATAGAAACTAATGTGCTCCTTTCCATCTTCAATGCTTTCAGTGCTCTGTTATGGAATTAAAAAGATGTAGAAACACCACCCAATCTTTATATCTAGCTTCAATTACCAGTCTGGCACCTTTTTATGCGCCTTGTGTACAGCATGAAGTCTATAAGTGGAACACACTGAATTTTCTTTTGTCATTCAGTTGATAAGGGGACGGTGCTACTACTAAGGCCTGAGGTCTAATGAATCTCCACTCCATTACCGCTGAATCGGACAGATTGCTCTCCCGGAGAAATGAATTGAGTTTTTTGTATTTGTGAGATCATTCTCCCTCCATTAACTGCTCTTTATCCCGTCTCTTCATCACAGGCAAATCAGGTTAGGCAGCCATGATTAGCTGGGGTGGCCTCCCTTTTTAAAAGGTAATTGGGTTTGGCGGCTCAGCTGATAGTGCCATTAGGACCAATAAAGGCTGGGCTTGGCTCATCGAGTGAAACAGATTCTTCAGCAGCAGATGGCAGACGGAGGGAGAGGGCTCTGATGCATTGAGCCCGAAAACAAAGTTTGTGTAACCAAAGGAGTTTGGGGGCATCCTCCCTGTGCATATACCCCCACCACTCCCCCACCCTCCGCTCCCCCAGCCAGTTTAATATTTTTTGTCTTTTTTTGTAGTGTCAATAAGATATCTTGAAAGTGGGCAAGTAATAGTTTTTAATGTGCTTAACACTGATTACAAAATGATATGGCCATTAGACTGTGATTTTCTAAAATTGAGATAATTAATCACTCGTGCAGAAATGTTTTAATGGACGACTCAGGGCTATGATGCCACCAAGGACTGAAGAATGCTTCTGGGAAATCAGCTTCCCTCGCAACAGCGTTGCTTAATACCTTGTTGTTGTTAAAGTCTGTAGACCGTGGATTTTCAGTTCTATTCCACCTTTTATTCTCAGAGTTTGCACCTGAACTTGTTGATATGTGATAATATTAATCAGCAGCTGGAGAATGAAGACACACAATGCAACGAACAATCGATCTCCTTCAGCTGTATCACCTCCTGTCATCTGGACTAAAGGAAAGGTGAACTTGCCAATTCCGAGAAGTCCCGCAAAGCCCCAGATAACCTTACTGCATCTGGGGCTTTGTCCTATAGGAAAAGGTGCATTAGTGGTGACAGGAAAGCCGATGGGGACTGGTGCTGATGGGAGATTTAGACGGCTGGAGGTGGGCTTGTGTATTATGTGGCCAGGCATTGCTGTGACTGTCTCCCTCTTATCTCTTCCACAGAGGAGGTCCGATCCCCACAGCTCCTCTTATCTGTGAGTGAGGGTTTTGTTTTTTTCCCCCTTTCCTTCCCGTAATTTCCCCAAGTTAGTGAACTGTTGCGCTGGTAATATGAAAGGTGACTCTTTAACCTTTTTTTTTTTCATGTCAACCAATTGGAAAGTTCATGTAAAGAAAGACTAGGAGCAGGAGTAGTATCGTCTTAAAATTATTTGTGGGAATTGACTTCAAGACGTACTGCATTCATAATGTGATAAACCAAATTTTGTATTTTTTTTTTTTAACGCCAAATCAAATAAACCCGGTCAGTGATGAGACATTGCTTATTTTACTTTGTTAATATGTTTTCAGAACCCTTTGTCAGTAAAACCTTTTGACTGTACAGAGAAAAGAAAACTGTAGAAAGGAAGTGGAAATGCTGTGATGCATTTTGCTTCTGTAAAGCCTGCATACATACAGTGATGTCTTGCTGAAGTATAACCAGAGGGCTGTGGTACATTTTCACCTGTTTGACAGAAAGCTCTTTTGACTACAGAGAAGAGTAAAATGAGCAAATATATTGGAAATGGAACGACCCATTTGTTTTCTGTAAATCTGCTTCTGTGCCTGCATACACTTAGTGATGTATTGCTGAAGTATAACCAGAGGGTTGTGGTACATTTTCACCTGAGAGCTGCACATTTCCAGGCCTCCTAAATAAAACATTGTGTCACCAGGCGCCGGTAAGTGTCCCTCAAAGAGCAGAGGGAGGAAGGGCAGGGTAAAAAGCGTCCAGGTTAAGTTGTTTGAAAGGCCCCGGGTATTAAGAGGCATTTTACACTTAAGAAGTTGGTTTCGCTGGGTTTTCTGTTTCCCCTCTTATTGATTGATGCTCAACTATCAATGCATAATAGAAAAGCACTCAGAGCAAATGCAGGGTTATGGCCTTGGGAAGGAGTCGGCAGACGAGACTGCAGCACCCCCCACACTCCAATGCCATTATTGGCCCATAAAGGATCCCTCGGGAAGGCCACGGTGTTCAGATCAGCACACACCAAATACCCAATTAAAAAAGGCTTTAAATTCCCTCCTCTTTCCTGGGCAAAAATCAATCTGAATTCAATCTATTCGGCTAGGATTCCGACAGAGCAGGTAATTGCCCATAATCGGTCAGCTAGGTGACAACAGCTTAAAGGAGAGACACTAATACAATCAGGTATTTGCTTTCAACGCCCGTCCTGGGCCCAGCCTTTGCCTGTCGAAAAACAGGTAGAGTGCAGTCTATGTAGCCGTCAGACAAAGGCGTATATAAAATTACACAAGTCTTCTATTGTCGGGTGCTCGACAGCTGATAAAGAGATCCTGTAAAGTACTAGAGGAATGATACTTACTAAATGACCCATCATAAAGCTGCAACAAATGTATTCAGCCATCATCTTCAAAAATAGCTTGTCAAGGAACTTGAATGAAGCAGTGCTCATATTCTTCTATAAAAGGTTCGCGTTGTCAACATATATTATTAGCATAATTTTACACACAATACTCGCAATCATGTCAGGGTAACTTCAGTGAAATCCTACACTCCTTGTAAAGACCTGGCTTACTTAATGGTAGCATTAGATCAGTAGGATACTTAATGGTAGTATATTACTGTACACAACCCCACCCCACTGGCTGGATGTTTTTCCATCGCCTAATGCATACGCTCTTGTGCTGCTCTAATGTTTTTTTTTTTTTTTGCTCTAAAGCTGCTCTCTGGAAAAAAGATTTGCCATCTTTTAGTTGGCCAACACCTTCTGTATGTTAATTAATTACACATAAGACAACTCAAAGTTGCTCCTGAGCAGAAGTGAGAAACATTTTAATGTTTTTTTTAATCATGTTGCCATTTAACACATTATCAAGGCCAAGTATCAGCATTAGAAAGCGCTGCTGTGAGAATTGGGACAAAATAGTGAGCTGAAAACTGGTATTTGTTTTTTTAAAGAAAGATATGTCTGGCCTGCTGGCTTTAACTCTAGTTTGCTCGACTGGTAATATGATGTCCAGGGGTCAGCGGGGGTCAACGGGTCAGCAGCAGAAGGCTACAATTAATGGATCTCTCAATAAAACGGGAGCTAATATTACCAACCCTCTCTCCCACAGCCTGATTCAGCAAAGTGAAGAGGGAATTCCTCGTAGCAGAGAGCGCAGGGCAAACAGCTTGGCTCTTGAAATTACTTTCTGTAATGGGTCCAGTCTTTGAAAGTGGAAGCGCACTTTTAATTGACCAATCAAAAGGAAACAAAGCAGCCAATCTTCAGACATGAAGCAGAAAGCCAATCGAATTTGTTTCATTTCCTGCTAGATCCATCGCAGTTTAAGACTGTTAGGCAGTACATCAGTGCAGTTGATTATGAATATATCAAATAGCCAGCTGCATTGAGAGCTTTTGACTTTCTGCATTAATAGGCACGCTGAAAAATCAATTTCTTCTCCTAAAGTATGGTATTATCCCACTGTTAAGGAATGAAAAATAGGGAACTGAATTATTAAAACCTAATTTAGTGATGCCTCTGGTCTTGTGTTTCATTTTGATTTGGAAATGCAGTTTCCAGCTTCTCCAAAATAAGATCACACTTAATCATAATAGTGACATTTTTACTGTTAAGGTATGAAAAACGCTGCATGGTTATTTGTTAGTTTTATAAATGCACAGATAATGTGTGACAAACCTTTTTTAAAGTAAGGCGCAATGTTTGTTAGACGAGTAAAAAGTAAAAAGAACAAAAAAGAAACATAGAATATAGTATGAGAAAAAAAAACAAGTAAGTATCTGTCTTCATGATCCTATACAGCTGTTCTCAGTGCCTTAAATATGAGTGACTCTGAATGGCATCGCTGAATGTGCTCAGCATGATTCGTCCATTAGGTGGCGTGTGATGCTCTCAGTTGCCATCCACACTGACATCCTGTTTCAGACAGAGAGTGCAAAGATCCCACTCAACATGAATGGCACGTACCTTATATTATGTCACAAAAAATTGCATTTTGTGAATGGGACATTTCAGATAGCCTCTGACTGACATTTAATTATTTCACCAAAGTAAAATAATTAAAAAAAAACCCCAACCCTATCCATTTACATTTTTACTATAAAGTTGCTCAAGTATTATCAGCAGGTATTAGAAACAAAAGTTTTCATTAATATTAAAGCATTATTTCAATGTTGCAGGAGACTGTGGTTACACTGTTAAATATAGTAGTTCAGAAACTTCTTGAAGAGCCTAATAACATTTCTGTGTTAAATTTGTCATATTAGTCCATTTCAAATGGCCAATGCAGTGGCGAAACATTTCTTGGGCAACATTACTCACAATCTCAGCGTGCACAACGTGTCAAAAAAAAAAATGCTACGATTAAAAATAAATTAGTAAAATAAACAAAAAAACAAACTAAAATTATCCTTCAAATTACATAAGCAAAAGCATTTCTCTTTAAGACATTATTCCTTTACACAGTGCAGTGAAAAGGAATTTTTCCAAGTGAAATACATGTAAAAGATGTAAGACTGGAAGAATGTAATACAAGAGCTTAGCTACCTTCGATCTCTATAAAGGAATTTGCAAAATGAGGAATTGCATGTATTGTTTGTTAGTATTGAAGGCAAATCCCTGAGGTAGAGAATGTTGCCATCAGGTACCAGTTCAATGCAGAGCCTAGCTGTGAAACCCAATGTTGCTTCATATGGTAATTGGAGGTTTTAATGCATTTCTCCGCAGTCGAATCCAAATCTGATTCAACTCACGACAGGAGTAGAACTTTTAAGGTTTGTTGCATGTTTAATACATTAGTAGTAAACATAATAGCTGTAAGCAAACAACAACATCATGCACATTTCCACACTGTATCAGAGCAACTTTGAAGCTCACAATGTGTTGCTTTCACACACTCAGGCGCTGCGAGCTCAGCTTGTATTTGATTTCACAGAGAGGTGGTAAACATGCCGGCCTTTTCCACATCTCTGTTGTTCTGACACGCTCAGCTGAGACAGAGGAGCTCTAAAGTGTCAGCTTGAGGATGTGGGCACTGCAGGTCAGCTTTCACACACACAAACTTACACTTCTCACATTTCAGCCCACAGTATGGGTGGATGTGACGCCAAGTGTCCCATTGCCTGCTGCCAAAAGACAGGATGACATACTGTATGGGAATGGTTTCTCAAAAAAGTGATACTTTTAGGAAATGTACTGTGATTGTACTGTACTATATGTATTATGTCTAAATGATTAGTGTAATTAGGTTCTAGAAAAAGCATGGCTGCAATACAATTTCCCATCCCATAAAAAAAAATTTTTTCACCACACCTATGTTCTCGAAGCACATTTCTGCCTAGAAACCCTATTTTGAATCCAGCATACCTTCCAAAATATGTGATTTAAGTATGAAAAGAGAAATTGATAGGACAATAACCGTACACTCTCTTAGGGCTTATCATTCAAAAACATGTTTTCTTTGTCTGGTGAAATAATATATGGCTATTAGAACTGATGAATCCCAGGAGATGGCTTTTATTAACTCCATGTCATGTTGAAAGGTGTGATGGCACCAGCATTTTCCGAGCGGGACGCTGCAGCTGCTGAGGCACCGGGGTTTTTCATGTCCTCACCCTGGGAGCTAAACTAGGCCCTGAGGATGTGAACGGGACAGAGTTCCCATTTCCCCCACCCTCCCTGTCGCTGCCTTTCTTCTATACAGCCCTGTCAAGCCTGAAGGCCACCCTGTTGTCACAAAGTAAATCAATGCTCCCGCCCTGCAGTCTGATGCCTCCTCACCGCTTGCCCATCAAGAGAAGTTGTCCACACATTGATATTCCCCCTCCTCGTCTTCTCCCGGTCTTTATTATTTTAATTAATCAGGATCGCTGCACCTGTCTGTCAATGCTGCGGGTCGCCATATCATGCAAAAAGGAAAAGTAATTAAAGTGGCTGGCAAGGCATGCTGGGGGTTTGGTTTGGGGCAGAGATGGTGGTGCAACATTGACAAGATGAATCGGATACAGATGCCAGAGCTTTCATTAAATCTGCTCTCCTCCTTTCTCTCTCTCAACACCTGAAGCCCTCTTTGTACTCGCTAGGCAGTGGCCAGGTAGGGAAAGAGTTAATAAAGCAGCGGCTGTGTTGTTTCTAATTGTGTGGATGAATAAATGATTGCTTGAGGACAACGTGAATACTCATGTGAAAGAGGCCCCGATAATTGTATCCACACAAATATCTGATATCTTTCAGATATGTAATACCTACCAGAAGCACAGGCTTTTGACACTTCAGAACTGTATGTTACATACCGTTGTCAGTGTCATATTTTCATGTTAAATCTGCTTTGATTTAACATGAAGAATTATATTACCTGTGCTGCAAGAAAACCTTATTTTACAAAGAAATGAAAGGAAGTAAAGGGCATTTAGACAAGTCGCAATGGTGATCAAACTCCTGATTCAAATTTCACCGCATGTGACTCCTTTAATTTGTGGATTCTGTGTGCATTACAGCAAAATCCTACCAGTTATGAAACACTACAGCCCGAGAACATTTAGCCTCTGGGTACACTTAAATGATTGTGGGCAACTTGGAATAAAAATACATATTTTTTCCCAAGATACAGGTTACTTTTGTCAGGAGCTTGGCTACAGATGAGAATAAAAAAGCCATCCAACCCGCAATCAATATCCTGGTAGATTTTTGCCAGCACATTGGCCATTTTTCAACAGAATTTCTACTGACTTTTTGCAGTCATTTCCATCAACTCCAATATATCTATAATCTATATTGTTAGTATCATTTATGGGCACTTCTGTTATACATGAAGAATGTGAAGCATAATTAAAAAACCAAAAGCCAAAAAACCCAACTGTATAAAGACCTGTAAAAAAATTGATACAGTAAATTCATATTAACTTATATTTTTTATTATTACTACTATTTCATTAGTAGTAGTATTGATATTAGTCATTTTTGTTAGTAGTTAGTGTGGAGGGCAAATTTTAGTTACAATAAATAACATTTTAGGAAATGGCAAATGTTTTCAATGTTACACTACAAAATTTAAAGAAAAGGATGTAGTGATCTGAAAAATAGCTTTTATGACACTTGCGAGAACCACTTGCTGTAACAAATCTGTGAATATCACATCAGAGAGTTACAGATGTGATGAACTGTAGCTGTTATTGTAGCAGCTAGAACTAAAGGTATTAAAAAAATGTGTAAATTGTGGTTTAAAGACTGAGTCCAGCATGAAGAGAAGGCTGTTTTGAGGACCTTGTGTCAGATCATTGACTGGTGCCTTAATAACTGCCCTATTAATGTCATTCTTACTGCCTTCATCAATCTGAAGCCTCATAAGGCCTTTGCCTCCCTTCTTGCTTCACAGCTCCTTGTTCTCCTTTTGAAATCATTGTCTATGACTTGATTGCGCTCATGCATCGGTCACCTGGTGCAATCACATCTTAAGTCATATTTGTGTTAGCTTTATGGCTCCGTGTTTCAATAACCTCCTGCTTGTAAGCACCTTCAGCATGACACAGAGGAAAAGAAACGCCTTTGTCGTGCGTATTAACATCGCCTTGTGGGGGCAACTTAGTGTCAATAAAGCCTGCTGCTGGCAAGGCGACGGCGGGCAGGAATGGACAATCAGAGTGTCTGCAGGAGATCTGCAGGGATACATAACACGGCGGGGGCTCAGGGAGGCACCGAATCTAAGTGGGGACTTGGGGTCTTCCACAGCATTCCGGATAATGATCTGCATTATGAAGCATCAGAGCACTTTACGAGAGTCCCTGAGAGGGTAGTGGTGGGCGCTGTTCTTGAGCTCAGTCAAAACGAGACGTGACGCCACATAACCTGCAGAAGGAGGACCCAGCTGAAACGTTCCATTTGGAACCGTAAGCCAAAGCCTACCGCAGCCTCCCCTCCACTTCCCTCCCTTTGCTCACCCCTAGTTAGTGTCATCTTCACTGAAACAGGAGCAAAGTGCATTAAAAGGGGAGATGGGAATAGACCAGGGGGAGGGTTTCGGGGGAAATGTGATTATCATCAGAAAAATGCAATGAGACCAAGAGTGTTTAATGCACAAATGCACAAAAAGTGATATTTTATTACAGCTTGAAGGCTTTCAAAAATTACTGGAAAAGGCAGGAAAATGTGTCTGAGATGGAAACTCTGAAATGCCTGTTTAACAGGACGTAATCGGTTTAACCCTGGAGTGTCCTGTCCTTTTCACGTGAAGATATGTTTCTCTGACCCCTGATTTGATTAAGTAAAACTTCATTTTGGGGGGAAAAACCACTTTGTTGCTATTATGGGTGCATTTTCAAGATGGATGAGCACAAAAAAAGTCGACTGCAGAAGACATCATTTTTTGATGTCCCTCTCAGCTGGTTTACTTGACTGACGCTCTATATGTGTGTGTGTGTGTGTGTGTGCATGTCTCGCACACAGGAGGGAGTCTCAGTTTCCCATTATACATAAAACTGCAATATGAGATAAAAGTGTTTAGGATGACCACGAGTTACATTGACCTAAACTGTAGAACATTTCCTGATTTCATTTTACTCTCACCCACTTCAGAAATTATGGATAAAATAACACCTCTTATGCCCTTCTTTCCAAATGCCATTAATAACTAAAATCTTTATTCAGCTTTTATGCCTTTGTTTTATTGCAATTTATTATATTATGTTCTTAAGAACCAAAACACACCCCGATTGACGAAAATTAATGAGTTCTGTGATATATGGTGCCAATATCTCTGAAATATGCTGGTACTAAAACTATTGTTTTTTATGTCTTATTACTTTTTATAAGCTTAAATGACAAACACAAATAGAGAAATACTTTTCATATATTAGTTTACATGCATTTTAAAAGAATATATAGTTCTTAATAAAAACAAATTTAATTTCTTACATTTGATTTTTTTCCCAGCATTAAATTAACTTTAAAAAGCACAAGAGTCTTTGTTGTTTTGTATTGCTCTCTTTAAGTACATTATGGAAGTACAGAAATTGCACATCTTCCCAGCTTTATGTAAGCCATATACATTTATTAGACAAGAGAAGAAAAAAGATTAAAAAAAACAATTTAGAAATTATGGAACAGTTTAAAATAAGGGATCACTTAAAATCCCAGCAACTGAGAATGCTTGTACACAAACCTAAAAACATGCCAGTTTTCTTTGAGTAGAATTTTGGTGATATGTGATTTTTCAGTTAGGCAGCAGGATCAATCATGGATCATTAAAAAGTTAATATAAAAGTATCAGCTCTTTCGTATATACTTCATTGATTTTATTTACAGAATAATGAAAAAATGATTGTTTGGCGCCTGCTTTTCATACTTAAAGTGACAGTAATACATGTGTATTAAGTACCTAAAAGCCTATAACAAAATCGTGGGTCAGCTTCAAGCGTTAAAGAAAAACAAAAATCTGTGCGTGACAATCATGTTCATAATATAGACCAATGACATCCCAATGACATTTGGTCCAAAAAAGTCCAAATGAGTGCTACTGAAAACCAATATTATCTTATCAAATATTTTGCTTTTTCCCAATCAAACCAGTCCATGCAGTGTTTTTGATTCAGTGCACAGTTTTATTGATTCGAGATTCAGATTATAAACTGAATCCTACAAAATTAAAAATCCCTCTGACAAAGTTAATTGTATAGTTAATGGTGTTTGTTCTGAGGCCTTCCCATACAAACAACAATATGTCAGAATATGTAATCAAATTGTAATTTGAAAAGCTCCTTGAACCCCATTGAACATCACTTTCACTCCAAAATGGATCCATCTCATTTCTCTCTGAAATGCTTCACACTCTGATCCATCTGACAAATCTCCATCTCCCCTTTCCCTTTTGTAGCCCTAATAGGTAACATTATCCCATATTAATGGTGCCAGCAGCTATATGCTGCTACTAGCCAAGCAAACGGATGACTACAGATCAGCGGGGTGAGGCGAGCAGATCATTAACCATAATTACCTCCAGCTAATCCACTTCCAAGCGGTACAAAATAAACAGCCAGGCCCATTAGAGGAGATGACTGTCAGCCTGCAAGTGGCCTGTGGCTCCTTTGGCAATGATCTGAACACACTGGGGGATAAGAGAAGGGGGGGGGGGGGCGCTGCATGAGTGATGGTGAGTCCAACAACCCCTCTTTCACCTGACTGGGAGGGAGGGGGGGTGGGGGGTTGCAACATGGAAGGTGGCGGTAGTATGGTGTTGCTGGTTACATGCTGGCAGCGCTGGTGCATTTGTTTTGTTTCACCCCACCACCTCCCTTACCCACCTCCCTTTCATGTACCCAGATGGTGTTCATTTTGACCTGCTCTGTGTTTGCCCCCCTCGTTTCCACGTCCCATTCATTTGGTGCCTGCAGGCGTTTTCCCACTCTCTTTCTCTTCAGTCTCTCCCTCTCTCAAACACACACACACACACACACACACACACACACACACACACACACACACACACACACACACTCGGTGTTCAACCATATAATTGTGTCATGGCACATAATTATGATTGTATCAGCTCTTTCACTTTTGTGTGCGGATGATTCATTAGCATAGCCATTATTATCTTCTCTGAGCATCAAAAGCACACTTTGTATTGTTTGTGTTAAAAATAAAATAAGATATTCAACAGTTGCTCCAGCCTTCATATTCAAAATTCTAATTATGCCTTTTGTTTTATGTAATTAAAGCCTTAACCAGTCAGGTTAATTAAAGGCAAGTTGGAGGTAAAAGACTAAATGAAATCCAAAAAAGAAAAAAATGATAGCATATTATCTACAACAGATTAAAAAAAATAAGTGCCAGCAGTTTTCTTTTTAAATTTCCTCTAATGAACTACAAATTTTCATTTTAGTTTTGTAAACAACAGTTTGGTGGATCCTTTTTTGACATTTTGCTTTTATCTGACATTCATTATACAGGCATATGATAACATATCTACTGTTATGACTCAAAGTTTTGCATTTATTGTTTCCGGTATTTCTGGGGAAAACCCGAGCAGGAAATGACACAGTATGATTTTTTTCAAAGTAATGACTTTAGTATTACGCTATGATCTAAACAGAGATGCTCAGGAGCTTCACCAACATCTTCAAAAAAAGAAAAAAAGAACGCTTTTATAGTTTGGATTTTTCTCAAATGACTCAAGTGAATGCAGGCAGGTTCATTGTAAGCAATGGGACAGTTGCACTGGAAGACATCCAGGTCTATTTGTTTTCACTCCTGGCTCTCTTTCAGGTGCTTATTGCGGTTTTCCTTCATGCTCTTGATGTCTGTTCAACTGATGAAATGGGGGCACTCATCCAAAGAGCAGCGTTCAGGCAGATAGATGAGGGTACACGTCTCAGCGTCTCTTTGATGTCTGTGAACCTGCAGCAGCTGTCACTGTTCACCAAGTAACTGCTCGGAAGCTAAAGAATGACACATTAAGCTTCTGTTTGATATGAGCTGATTATATTATTCCTGTTGTGGTTTTGGTTAACATGAGATTATTGCCTTTTAAAGGGATGCAAAGCGTCAAGCTGAAACAAACCTCACCACATCATCATCAGCAGGCGAGTAACTCATAGAAAGAGAAAGCAATGGAAATTTAATTTCCTCGCAATTAGAACCTCTCCCTCATAATGAAATCTGAAAGGGGATTCTTCGGGCGTTGTTCATTATTTTCTTTAAAATCACAGGCTTTTGACACAGGAAATTCAATTCATCAGGCGCTGGGTAGACTTCATTTTGAAACAACGGGAAGTGAGAACAGCCCTGCCAAAGGCTTTTTAATTCAGTGGGAGCTTGCGGCTGACACAGTCGAAAGGAAAAAAACAAAACTGAGATGGAAAAATTGCTAACCAGTGGGCTAAACTAAAATCTTACTGTTCAGAAAAGCATAGCAGGTCGTGGAAATCCTTCTTATCTTTTTTCTTTGTATACTTCATTGTATACTTCCACAAAGAAAGCCTTGACACCATTACTCATTTTATAAATGCATTAAAAAGGCTTTTGTGAATCAAAATGAATCAGCTTTTCATAGTTTCTCTTCACACAGTATGTGTTGCATCCCATACACAAAGGAGTTGTTTTGACATGTTCTGACAATTCTTTCTTGGCATCCATAAGTTTTGTCAACATACCTCAGGATAAACAGAAAATCAGCACTTCATGTTTGTTGGTATACTTTGTACAAGAGATGGTTGAGACAGTGTTTGCCATGAAAGTGAAGATAATTCTAGGAATTATCTTCACTTTCTTCCTTCCACTTTCATCTTTATCTATCTATCTATCTATCTATCTATCTATCTATCTATCTATCTATCTATCTATCTATCTATCTATCTATCTATCTATCTATCTATCTATCTATCTATCTATCTATCTATCTATCTATCTATCTATCTATCTATCCATCCATCCATCCATCCATCCATCCATCCATCCAGATACACACACAAAAATTAAACAGCAACATGCGTATATAGTTTTTAGTTTGGATTTGTTTGCAAGTATTATAACCTATCCTTGTCTAAATCATGTTCAAAAAAAATGATAATAGTCTGTCATGTCTTCCTTCAGGGTACAAAACTCTGTAAGCAGTGTTTACCTAAAATAAACATTGCAGAGATGAAGAGGAAAATATTTATTTTCAGCACTTCTTCAGTCCTGTGAAAAATCCAAGAAGGAAGTCTGGCACCCTGCATATGAAGAAATAGTAAATTAAAAAATAGTAAAACAAAATATTTAATAGATTTGGAGAAATTTATTTTAATGTCAAAAACAAACAAATAAAAAACAAAACAAAAAAACAAAGAAGTTATATAGCTGGAAGCAACAATGAGGCAGCTAAATAGTGCAACAGGTTGCAGGCCCAATAGATTTCTGATAATATTAAAAAAGTGTGGTAGTAAGTTAGATGGACAAAAAATATTTTCTTCATTTCCTCATTTGTCCTCTAGAGTTAAGTATGATGTTAGTAGATCAAACATTTGCTGAGCTATAGCCTTGCTTTTTGTTTGGTGGTTCTCTGCATCATTTTAATAGGCTCTAATAAAGAAAAATCTCTACACAGCTGGATAGTGTAGTGCAGTACTACCTTTGGAATGATAGTTGCGAGTTTGATTCCCACCTGGTATCCAGTAAGGGTCCTGGCTAGACCCCCCATGCTAAAACCAAGCCCTGGAATGGTGCGGCTATGTTTAAATTGAGCTGATAAGCTTTGTGGCGCTTGCTCTGCAAGTCAGCCAAATGGTGAAGATTCAAAGAAATGTGAGTGAAGTTTCAAACCTTTCAATAAAATCCAATATCGTACTCTCATCATTCAAAATGGCAAGCTGACATGTCATTCCACACTATTAGCCAACGCAAAAGTGTTTAACATTTTTTCTTTATGTTTAGCATAAATATAATTTACCTTACTGAGACATCCTCCTGGGAGACGAATAGACTAATTTTTTGCACTGCATTAGAATCGTTTCCTGAGACCATGTATCAAGATTAGGATTTGCTGTGACAGATGAAAGCCTTTGAATAGCAGAAATCCATAAAACAGCTTTTGTGAAGCTTGGTCTCAAGATCACTTGTGCCAATTTTGGCAAATGTTAAAAAACTGAAACTTGGTGAAAGCAATTAGGGAGCTGTTACCAATCACTGTGCCAAATTTTAAATCTGTTGACCATGTGGTTCTAGGGGGTACAACAGACTGCAACAGCAGAAGAAGAAAGGGAAAGAGGATGATGGTGAAAAGAAACACTATGGGTGACTTGGCTGCTTGGCCTCAGTTATTTGCTAGTATTCTCTGGCCATTGAGTCATTAATATCCGGCTTAAGAAAAGAAAGGCTAGTCTAGCCAAAGTTAGCAATCAATCCCTGCAAATAAATCAACTGACAAGAGTTTAGAAGACCTCCAAATCAGCGATCAGGTTCACTTGACCTAAAACAAAGGAAAGTTACAGGGTTTCAACAACAGGTGCATTTGACTCCAGTTTTCAAAGTGTCTCCTTTTCAGTTTTAACAGCACCTGCTCTTGCTTTTGAAAACTTTTCTTTTTTTTTTCCAGATCAAGTGATCCTGTTTCCAGCAGTTACCCAGAGCAACACTAAAAGCCACCCAACCCAAGAACAACCGGGAAACATTAACTGGCCGCTCCGCTACCCACTAATGGATCGGACCCATTTCATCAGCAATCTGACATTTAATGAATATATATTTTATCTTCCCGTGCCAGTTATCGGAATGTCCTCCCCGTTCCGAGAAATGGTCGTCCTGGGACTCTTTTGAACGGACCTTTTTTCCTTCGACTGGCACCTGTACGCCAATCACACTCACTGCAACTGGCCACAATCTTCCCTTGTTTTTTCCTCTTCTCTCTCTGTCTTCAATATGGTTCATGGATTAATAATTCATGGCCAGTTATTAGGGCCAGTTCAATAGGAGATCTGCTGATGGAGGGTCGGCGCTCTGCGAGCGTGCCCGGAGGGATGCTGCGTGTTGTTGTGTCAGCCCCCATCTGCCAGAATGCAATAAGGCAAACAATGGAGGCCTTGATTTCCACCAGCAGGCCCATAATCTTTAAATGGCTATTAGCTGAAGAGTGCAACCAGTCAATAACCGACAAAATCCTTTTAAAAGCTCTCTCCCTCTTTCCTCTCTCTTTCTGTCTTTCTCCACTCCTTTTAAGCTCCTTATTTCTCCATCTCTCAATCTTTTTATTCTCTTCTGTTTCTGGTCAAATTAGGACACAGTACATAGTATAAAACTCCCATAGTGATGGTTTTTATGTATTGCCAGCAGTGTCAGGTGGAGCCAGTACCAATAGTAGTGGCAAAATGAGGATAAGTGAGGTCAAACTCCATTTTTAAAGGTGCTACATACACATTGGAGCATCAGCACCTCAATCCAAAACAAATTGGTTCCACTTCCCCCTTACCCTCATGTTAAATTTAAAAGGTAAGGCAGCCACTATCACCTACCCATTGTAGCACTGTAAAATACTTTGAATTGCATGGATATTTAAGTCATTAGATGCTTAGACTACCATGTGCAGATGTTATGTTGCCTCTGCTCTCTGTTTCACCATGCATGATTGTGTGGGTCTGCTTCATGGAGCAGAGGAGAGATAAACATGATGAAACTGAGAGCAGAGGAGAGCAGCAAAACAACAGCAGCAGCTTCCAGCTGAGCTAAAATCCAGCTATTGTATGTGAATGAAATAAATAACATGAAGTAAACATGTATTGGGAGAACTAGCGCAGTGCTCCAGAACATTGAATTGCTTTTAGTTTAACTTTAATATCTTTCTAAACGGCACGATGGCCATTAGTTTTAAAAGAACTGACTCACACATAATAACAGACACATGCAGCCTGATCATCTATTAAACAGAGAGGCTCGGATTACAATACACAGAGAAGTATGACTTCATTTCCTGCTAAGAAAGCACTCTATATTTAGTGTAGCAAATACTTGTTTCCTGCTACAGTAATCATTAAAATCTCCTATGAAGAACTTTTAAATCATCTGAGGAATTATTATACTCTATCAATCTTGCTCTTGGTGTGTGATTTGCTTTGACATGTAATTTTTCCCTTAAGCTGATATCTTTGACCTCTAGCTCTCTTTCAGAACATGAATCCTAATCCCGTCCAACAGAGTTTCACTTGTCAAAAGAATCGCCTTAAATCAAGAGGCAATGTCTTGATATAAGGCAGTTGTCTCCAAGTGACATCGTATGGATGATATACTTCTGCTTTGCCATCAATCACAAGCGATGCAGCTTGAAAGGGATTGAATTACTGTTTACAAGGATGAGATTAAATTGTTTTTAATATACAATGTTATGAAAGCAATAACCTTTTTGATGGCTGCAATCATATCCTAATAAAACTGATATTCATTAGTGTCAGAGAATATTCC
This sequence comes from Diplotaxodon limnothrissa, assembly GCF_057381915.1. Lineage (NCBI taxonomy): Eukaryota > Metazoa > Chordata > Actinopteri > Cichliformes > Cichlidae > Diplotaxodon > Diplotaxodon limnothrissa. The sequence continues at coordinate 7,991,519 of NC_140597.1, read as the reverse complement.
CTGCTTCCAATCTCCTCTAATCTCCTCGTTACCTGAATCGCCGCGGCTGGTACACAAACAAATCCTGTTGCTCTTCACTGCTGACAAGGTAAACATCACATGTGCTAGGTGAAAAGACAGATCAATTACGCTTTCGTGAAAAGGGAGACGTCAAGGTTTTGGGGGAAAAAAGTTTATATTTTCTTCTGCTCCAAAGAAAAATGTTCAAAAATATATTTTCAAGACATATATATGGAATTTTAATACTTAATGATTGATGATGGATTTTGCTATTCATTCTGCAGAGGTAGAGAAGGAAAACTCACAAAGGTTATTGAAATAACTTAAACTTGTAACACCAAATGAACAAAGTATTCACTTCAAGTTGCCTTAAAAAAACAAACTAAAAAATGTAATTGTGATACCTTTCTATCAGAACCAGCATTAACTTTTTCAGCAATCTGAGCGACAGAAGGTTGTTTATTGGGTCTGACCACATAGGCCTGCCTTCACACCCCGCGTGCATCAATGAGCCTTGGCCAACTGTTGCTGATGCATCATTATTCATTCCTTGGATTACTTTTGTTAGTTACTCCAGTTTTGGAGACCCAACTGTCAAAGTTGCTCAAAATATTTTTCTCGCTTCTAAAACATAAACTTTGAGGACAAAAAATGTCCACTCCCTAATATATCCCATCCACTAACATGCACCACGATAAAGAGATGATCAATATTATTCACTTCACCTGTCAATGTTATGCCTAATCAATATATCTAGATAGGCTGCAATACAGCTTATATTCTTTATAAAGCATGTTTTTTGTATATATTTACTTCATATCATTGTAGCTCTCTATTTTACTATAGCTCTCATTCTTATGGCAGGACCAGGGGCGCCTCCAGAATTGTTTTCATAGGGGTGGGCATATAGGGGCCAAAATATTGGGGTGCTACACCAAAAACAGAAAAGTGGAGGGGTGCAGCAGAACCAAAAATTATATGCGCAGGAATAGCAAATCAATGTTTCAACTCATTCTAGGGTGTCTTTCTCTCTCTTGTGCTCACATTTATTGAAATTATAACCAACACATAACTGTCTTGCCAGAGGGAACCAATCAGAGGGCCAGTAACTTTTTCGGGGTTGGCCACTGCTGCACCCCCGCCTCCAACTAACCCCCCCCACACACACCCTCCATTGGTTGCACCACTGGGCAAAAAAAGTACAGCAAACATGTTTTTTTTTGCACTAACATTGACCTTTCACAATGTGAGCCTATGAGGAATGATACATAAGTGGAGTCACCACCAAGCGGCCATTAGTAACTGCAGTTTTTGGCAATTTGGATTCATATTTTTGCCCCAGAAGTTGGGCTACATCATCTAATTTTAGCCACAGCATTAAAAATTGGCATTTTTTAGAAGACACTGTCCAACAAACATCGGTCACAGTAAGATGGCAAAAACTGCACCAAAGCAAAAAAATTTTTCGCTACTTTGCCAGACAATAGTGTTTCTGTCAGTTGAACCTCTGCAATCCAAGAAATAATTCACCATGCATTTTATTTGTTACGTGGGGAACTTTTTGGTCACGGCCATCATGCTCCCTCTAACATCAGCATTGTGAGCTTGTTGTTCAGGTTACCTACAGTGGATCAGTTCCATTGAACTCATTGGATGAGAGGCCACTTTAAATATCCCTTGATGGATTCATTCCATGACTTTGAAATCTTTTTTTTTTCTAATCAAATGTGATCAAACCCCTTAGTATGTCCTGAAAACTCAAAAACTCATATATCAACACAATATGATAAAGTATGGTCCTTGAAAACACGGCACATTTAGTCCAATAAAGTAAGGAAAATAAGTAATAACTATATGAAAATACTATCCGAGAGCTTCATAAATCACATCAAAAACAAAATTTTGCAATATGAAAGTGTCAGAACCACTGTTCTTCAGCTGAATTATGCATTTCCATGTTCATCATAACAACAAAGAAGAACACATCCTCGGACTTCATAACAGGCTCACACATTCACTCCTTCTCAGTCTGATTGAGGCACAGTAAGAGCCATGGAAGAGTGAAGTGAGTCAAAAACATCACTTCAAACAGATAGCCATGTTGGTTACCACATTGTCACTCATCAGCACTGGTGTTTTGACAAGCCAGCGTGACCCCTGTGTTGCACAATCACATGATCACAACTGGTCATGTCAAAGGTCAACGCTAATGGATGGTGCAGTAAGGGAAGCCGCTTTATGTCAGGGTGTGAGCATCTGTATATGAGTGAGTGTTTGTGTCTTGCAGTTTTAAGGCCATACTCTCATAAAGACTGTGGGAGTTATCCCATTATTTTGCACTTAGTTTGACATGTAGCATTAATAATGGGCTTTTAAAAGGGTATTTTGAGAGGTGAACTTAGATTTTTACATATATTCCTCATTTAGGTTTAGCCACATATACAAAAAATAGACTACATTATCAATACATTTTTAGCCCAGGTTACATTTTTGACACATGTAATGTCACAGAAAACTATCATGTACATATGTATAGCTTGTATTTGCATTGTGAAAGCACACTTAAGAGCACAGTTGTTTAATTCGCAATGGAAATAACTGAAAAAATGCCATTTGTTCATACTGAACCCAATCAAATATAACACTAGTATGGTTAATTGTGATCTTTTACATGTCAAGTATAACACTGGTGAAAAATCATATATGCTAATGGCATTTTTCACACGTGAGAAGCTGACAAAATTTAGATATCACTTAAATAAAGCGTGCAAGATTTACAAGATTTACAATAGGTATCCTTTCTTTAAATGAAAAACTGCTGACAGTTAATGTTTTGGTACTTGGAGACTATCAAAATAAAAGTCCCTATTCTTTGGCTTGGTCCAAGGCCAAAGCGCCCACACAGGAAACACAACATATTGATGGCTCAGTCCACATAGGAAACGCCTCAAAATGAGCCTCAACCTCCTCCAACTTTTTATCTCCTGTCTCTCACCCTACCTTTTTCCCTTGCTCTTTTTCCCCTCTGCCATTTGTCTTTCCATTCCCCCTCTCTGTCTGTCTTCATCTTTTCCTCCTCCTCCTCCTCCTCTGCTTCTCTGTTTTTTGCATTCCTTCTCCATCTTGCCCTCCTCTCCCTTCCTTTCCCAATCCTCCTCTGAATCCCTGAGTATCCACCCGACAGAGAGTCATCCATCTTCATTGGGGAGACATATGTGCTGTTTTGACAGCAAGTGCTCTGATGGAGCAAGAGGAAGGAAAGCAGCAACCCCACGACAGCAAAGACACATTATCAGTGGGAAAACACATCCGACCATCAATTACTAAAACCCATCCAATTCTACCAACACTTTGGGTATTAGGTGTTGCCACTGGCGTCTGGTTCAATAATCCGCAATGACTGCAGAGGTGTTAAATCTCGCTACTGTGTTAATTTTCTATGAGATAATCCTATGTTTTTAATATTTGGAGGGGGGGAAAACACAGATCCAAAAATGTTTATAATTTTATTTTTAAATTTAACTGTACAGTACCTTCTCAGATTTGCATCTTGTGCTTAAAAGTGTTTAATTTGACATGTTTAATGTATGGATTTTTTTTTAGTGCTACAGCTAAGTATCTATCTCAGCTTTTGAATAACTCACTCAAATGCGAAACAAACATCACATCACTGAGTGAAAACACCAGTCAATGGACAAAAATGAAATTACCATTTGTTTTTAAAATTGGGAATTATTACTTCACTGACTGACCATCCATCATATCTATGTCTTCTTTCCAAGTGACAGTTTGATTGATAAGGGACAGTCAATCTGATATGGAAGACATTAGCGATGTAACTGATGTGAAGCTGGATTTGTTTGTAATTGTTGTCAGAGGTGATCTCAGTCAGTGCCATCCCATTTGGAACGGTATTACTTTGACCTAAAGATGACAGTTCAATAAATACAGTGTCTTCAGGCTGAGAGGATGTGACAAGCATGTCCATGATACTTGCCACGAGGGCATTAATGACACCCCTGCCAGTCAAACTGTCACTAGTCTCCCTGTTGTTGCAAAAACAAAAAACCCAACAAAGAAATCCTTGCAGGTGAGTCAATAATCCAATACTCCTAAAGTCACATTTATGACTTTAATAAACAAGGGAAATTGTGATCTAGCTACAGTTAAGAATTAGGCTTGATTCTACAAGAATGACTATCAGATCAAAGAGAACTGTCAAATTTAAAGGGGTACATCACCAATTTTTGCAGAGACTTCCATTTTGTCATTTTTTTAAACTCACACAGAGACACTGGCCACTAGTATTAAACCTGTTTTATATAATCTCTGTGTGTTTTTGTTTTGTTTTTTGTTTTGCGTCACCATTGTAAACCTGCTATCTAGTGTTACTAAGTTCGCCTAGTCAAAGAAGAGCTTGGCCCCTGGGTGAAAGGTCACGAGTTTAAGTATCCCTAAAAGTGGATCATCATTCCAGAATTTTTTATTCGTTTTTATTCTTTTATTCTTTTCTTTCTCAAATAAGAAAGATTTGTTTATTTTGTGACAAAGCTACTTTTATCTGCTCCTTTGTCACAAGGGCACACCACAGTGGGTAACTCAGCATTGGGTTTGATCTGGCAGAGTTTTACACCGGACGCCCTTCCTGATGTAACACCAAAGGGATTTGTGTCCCTGGGTGGAATTTAAGCAATGGAAAATGGATTCCCAAGCAATGTTCTAGAGTCATGTCCAGCACAAAGTGATGGTGCTTTGTGAGAGGTATCCTTTCACAAAGCATACTTAATACAATCACCACAGCCATACATCAAATAAGGAGCAGCTGGTCCCACCTCAAAGTGTTACAAAAGAGATTATTTGTTGCATTTTTATGTAGAAGAGATACTTTTTAAAACAAATGCAGAAAATTACTATTTTAAAAAATGTCCTTTCAGTAGCTTAAGATTGGTTTAACAGAATTAACGTTGAATGTTGAAAAGTGATCTTTAAAGGTAGTGTGCTAAATCCCTAAAGGTTGATTTTGTTCATCTGGATGTAGCATTTTCCCACTGAAAATACTACATCCAGGGATTTACTTATCTGGATGATTGAGCATGCATCAAGCGTGGTAAGTGTTGTATTAAATGGTCCACACCAAATATCTCAGGATTGCTGAAAACACCGCAAAAAGGCACAAACCCCACACATTAGATAGTGTCACACTTTAAGATGCCAGCTGCTCTGCGAGAATGGTAGCATTTGGTGCCATGTGAATGAGGACAAGGTTGTTTTGGATGTTTGAACCCATTGGCGAGAAATCGTATCAACTCAATCACCATTTTGCAAACTTTATTGCTATTTTTTAATCTAAAACCATAATTTCCTTTCCTTTTTATTTAGTATGAAAATCTATTGTGGAGCTATTATAGCTTGTTTGTCTTGTTCATAAGATAAGATAAGATAAGATAAGATAAGATAAGATAACCTTTATTAGTCCCACACGTGGGAAATTTGTTTTGTCACAGCAGGAAGTGGACAGTGCAAAAGTTATGAGGCAAAAATTAGAATACAATAAGAATAAATACAGTACACAACTGTACAGAATAGAATAAAATAAAATACTATATACAGTAGAATAAAATAAAATAAATATACAATAAGATAAAAATAGAATACAAATACAAATACTATATACAACTGAGTAAAAATACAACGATGACAGAAAGGATTATTGCACTTGGTATTATTGCATATGTATGGATGTGTGTGCTTGATCATTGTATTACGGTTAACATCAGGTCTGCTTTAATTGAGATGATGCAGTGCAGATGTTTCAAATCAAATCCATCTACTCTTAAAGTGCATTATGACTCAATGATAATGCATCATTGACAGAATGAAAGGGGACTTGATGTTGACTGTAAAAGATTATGAAACTCAAGCAAGTTTTATGAATGTAATGACAAACCATGATATAGTACTCTATAACAGAAGTTAATGAAAGTCAGTCGCTGCTGGAAATAATCAAAAGATACTCATATAGAACAGCAGAAACTGCTATCTAAGAAGCTAAAACTCAAGAATGTTAAATATCCTTCATAATAAATTACTTTTAATTACAAATCACTATAGTTCAATCATTACATTTAAGTTCATTTTCTTTGTCACGGCTTATCTCCTCAGATGGAGTTGCAAATTTCTAAAATAAGAAGCTTCACAAAAGTACCATGCTTGGTCTGAATCGTCTCTAAAATTAGAGCGTAACAAACAGACACACTCTGTGTGAAAAGCCAAACTGAGCTTATAACATAAATGTAATGATGCATGAAGCTTCTCTTGCTGAATAGATTGTTTGTCTTTTGTAAATCTCCTCAATATGAAGGTATGCTGACGGAAATACGTGAGTTCACACTGGTTTAAAACGGCACTGCACTTTGATGGGATCATATGTCTGAGGTCTAACTTCTATGTTATGCATTCAGTGCACTTACACTGCTTTAAAGCTGAAAATCAGCAATTAAACCGCATATTTGCCCTTTCAGTGTAAATGTAATGCACTGCAGAGTCAAAACAAGGATGCAGCAGTCTGTGTAAAGATGTTACATAGGATGACACTTTCTGTACCTTTATTTTAGACATTTTATTTTTGCAGATTGCTATTATGACGCTACATAGTAAATAAAGGTCCCATAGATTGTATAAATTTAAAACAAGCCCCAGCAAGTGACGTACTCAATGATGAATCAAAACTAGCATTTCAGTATTATTATGCACATGACTCCAGAAGTAATCGTTCTCCATTGCGAGGGCTTACTAACTAGGTAATTGCATTTTGTAAAATTCTGTACTTTAAGTCAATTTTCATGTTAATACTTTTATAGTTTTGCTTAGTTGTAAAACCCAATTAGTACCTTCAAATTGATATTGTTCACTTAAGAAAAGTTCTAAATACTTCATCCAAAACTAACCAAGCAATTATTGAATACAAAACAATTTTCAGACTCCTTGCAGTGCCATTTTTCATGTAATATCGTCTCTGTAGGGCATGGGGCAATAGCCTCAAAATTACGTTCAGTGTTTTGTAAGCCAATTTTCAATTTGATTTCCCAGGCCCATCAACCCTGGAAGGATAGACACTGTACTTTTTGTACATATCTGAAAGCATGAATCCATTCATTGACAGTTTTATATGAAAATATAACCCTTGGAAAACAACACACAAGCACAGTGAATGACTACCGAAGAAAAATGCCCTGCAACATTTGAATTGGTATGAAAAGTGTTGGTGATGCACCCACATGTTCTGGTAATAAATTTAAAACAAACTTCATCCCAGTAAAGCCTTACATCATTACTAGAACTAAATGTGTTCCGCAAAATGCTTCCTTCCCATCTTGACATCATGTCGATCACAGTAATAAGTATTTGATTTACAACCAAAATAATCCTGAGTGATTTTATTTGTGCCTAATGTTGTTTTTAAAGTTGTCACATAAATCAAGTCGAATCAAGAGGAGGAAGAGGTGATTCTCCCTTCCTCCCCCGTGCATTAGCTCATCCTCTTCTTGCAGACACTCTCCCCGCCTGGTGCTCACTTCCCGTCTGTAGGCGCTCATACCGGGACTGCATTCGCTCAGCGCTTCCTCTTGACGACCCTCTGAGGTACATTTGATGTCAGCGTGAACAGCTTGTTTTCCTTTCCTCCCTCGGATTCCCTCTCTTGCTCCCTCTTCCTCTCATGCTCCTTATTTCTTCTTTAGTCTGAAGTGCTGTCGCGTTATTGGACTCAGGTTTGAGTGGCCGTGGTACCAGATTGATGGCCGCCGGGGAGCGTGTCCGTGACATGCCGGGCCTGAAGAAACATAGAAAGAGCTTGTTTTTGCCCCCATCAATCATCCCAAAGCCATAATCACCCGGTGATGGAGAACGTACAGGATGGAAGAAGAGAGAGTTGTGGATGACAGGCATGTTTGTCTTGTACAACAAAAGCAGTTCAGATTGCTTCTGTGAGTCACCTTCTTCTCAAGTTTCATTCAACCAGCGAAGGTGGTTTTTGGGGCAAAGACCTATCTCAGTATCACTGGCCATATACTTACTGTAGAAGTACGAAATCCTCTCAGCATTCTTCAATACAATTGTTTATAAGATTATAAGTGACTTCTCTTGCCTGTCTTTAGGTATTAAGATATCAGCCTTACGGGAAGAAAAGTACAGGAAGTGGTACAGTCAAAAACTAGCCCAATCACACTGCTCTGGAATAATTACCTATGTATGAACATATCTGAAACAGTCTCCATCACTCCACACAAACAAAATGGAAGAAAAGCAAATCCTAGCAACACCTGATTTTGCAGCAAACAAGTCAAGTTAACATAAGTTTAAAAAAGTGGAGTCAACAGTGCAGAAAAGAACAGCCTGAAGAAACATCTAGTTTGCTGGATAAATATTCCCGTGTACTTTTCTGCATGTATCCCTGTCTGCTTTATGTTCATTGTTGTATTATTTTTGGTTTCTCTGTGCAGTTCAGGTCTTCACTTTCCCCTAACCCAAACCAGTATGGGTAGATGGCCGGCTTCTGTGTGACTTTAGTTCTGCCTAAAGGTTTCCTCAGTTTCAGAGTTTTGGCAAGTCAGGTTTGCCAAGTGGAGGTTTAGGTCATTATCTGTTTCCCACAACATTCATTGCCTTGAGATGACTATTGTGAATTTATGCTCTATATCAATAACATTCAGTATGATTGAATACTGAACATACAATTGAAAATGTCTTTGTTGCACCTTTATTAAATGTCACTGCCAATTATGCAGCAAAGGAAACTTTGCTGAGTATATTGTTTATAATTCAAAAATCTCAAATGCAGATATTTGTCTTCTATTTCGCACAGTAGACTATACTTTTATTTACTACCACATAAGCCACTTGCTTTGTTACTAAGGAGTGTGTTTGCTCACTCACTAAAATAACTAGCTGTGACTTATCAATGGCTGGCTCAACCTAGGTTACATTTGTAAACCTTGAAAACTGTCAGTCATTTCTATATCATTAATGTAGTGACTTTCTGCGGAACTGCAGTGATCTAACATTGTGTGAAACTGTTAAACCTAAAGCTTGAACAATATCCCCTGCTTATCAGCGTCTCAAAGAGAAAGCAGAGCAATCCTTTGGAAAGTGCGTCACTGCTGACTGTCACCAGAATCATCCCCCAAGAAATGAAGAATCAGCTGAGCCTAAGTAAACTTTACCAGTTTATCACTTTCAAATTTAAAATTAAAAACATAATTTTCAAAGAGAGAAATAGTAAGTGTTCATCAGGACTAACTTTTACATTTAACACATTATAAATTTAACTAAAAAAAGTGCATAAGAGATAACCATAGCATGTTAACGCACTGTCCTTTTGAGCTTTGTACAATCAAACTAACACATGGCTTTAAAATACTAGACAAAATTAGCTGGAATTCACAGTATAGCTGACTTGCTCTTTAAATCAAAAATATTTTGCCAGTCTACATAAGCTCCTTTTCCATTGGTAGCTACTCGGGTCAGCTTAACTCCATTTCCATTACAATTGCTTCCTACTTAATATGCATGGTTGTTTTAATAGCGACGCCTGCGACGCAATTAATATGCGACACGAACGCTACAAAAAAAAATGGACGTCGATGCAAGAATATACCAATAGAGGGTTTTCACCTACGTCACGTTCTGGGCGGTAACCTGCATGTGCGGCCATATTGGAGGCACACGAAGGTAAACACTGCATGGATCAATGTCTGAAACCACAGAAAAGCTCCTCAAAATGCGTTATAGATGCAGAAGGCATACAGTGAAGGACTTGGTCTGCAGGAAAGAGCACAATATTTGGAAAAGTTAAGGTTTATTGGTGGTGCAGATCCAAACGAGTTGTCTTGTCTGGTTTTCTCGCCAAGCCCATACACAGCAGAACACCTTAAATCTTAGAAAAGTTTGGCGGCCTATAACCAGATGGTGTGTGGATGGGAGATGCAGTATCAAGTCATCAGCGACAGATGTGTTGTGAATGCCAAAGTAAGTAATGCAATAACATCTTTAATCAACCAAACCTTCATCATCCCTTACCAAAAAGTAGCATACGAGTATATTTTATTAAGTATGCTTAACTATAGAAAAGAAATGAGCAGAACAAATTCGGATGTTGTCCAGATTTTTGCCTTGTTGATCCTGGTTTAGCTTCGCTAACCACAACCGCCTCCTTTCCTCTGATAACTTTCGGCATTGTCCTCCCTGATTTGTAATAACTTTTGGCAGTCTATAAAACTGCAAATGTTTTTCACGGTCTGACCGATTGGTACAGCCAAAAACACGGCAATAATTCACCATTTCCTTTCATTTGACGTTTGGAATCTGTTTGAGTGCGCGTGCTTTGTTTACCTCCAGTATCTCCAACATGGCGACTTCCGGTTTGATGACGCACCATGAAAACCCACTGTACTCAGTCTGTGGCTTTTCATTACACTTGGGGAACACAGCGTTGTTTTTTCTAGCCATTTCGTGCGTTGCCGGGTTTTTCATGAACTCTCATGACTCATCGAGTAACGCTGCTGACAAACCAATTGGTGGCATGCAGTCTGACGACGTCACATTTTAGTACCTGCTCGGGTTGATTGGAACCCCAGGTGAGCAGGTACTAAAGAAGTAACTGGTACCAGGTGCTATGACCTAATGGAAAACCCTGAAAACCGTTCACGAAAAGTAATTAATGGAGATGGAGCTTACGAGAGCAGATCTCAACTTCTTGTATTAAAAATGCATAACCTGTCTATGCTTTCGCCTCATGGTAGGCGATAACAATGAAAAGAAGCTTCACCTGTGAATTTGCTGTTCAGTATACTCTGTTCCTAGGCTATACTAAACTGAAGGAGTAGGAGTAGTTAGTGAGTTTGCACAGAACAAACAAAACAATACACACACTCAAAGTCTTTAAAAAAGTTTAGTGCCTCATCAGCAATTAGGCTGTTGAGAACTTTTATCTACAGAACATCAATCAAATGCAAGTGTCGTCCCACGTATCACCTTTATTTTCTTAATTGTCACAGAAGTGATTAATAGTCACTTAGTATATTATTCCACAGCATGCTGCTGCAGCTCCTGCAATTACACAATACTTAGCTTCTCAGCTGTCAGTGATTCATTGGAAGAGGATACTTTAGGTTCACGAGGCAGAGGTTATTACACTGAAAGAGAGCATGTGTCAGTGTCAGCCCATCTGTTTTTCTGACTTACTCTTGAAGTTTGTCATCTACTCCAAATATTAGCCCCAAATGCTAAAAATGCACAGTCATGGAACTGCATATTACTGACAATGATAAATGAACCTTAATAACCAAAAATTTAATTGTTATTGATTTATGTGCTGTTGAAAGCAACACAAATGTCAGCTGTCAAATAAATAATAAATGGGAAATTCTCTTCAAGCATTTATCAAAGGAACTGGCAGTCTTTCTTTCAGTTTTGAATGCATAAATGCAGTGACTAAAGTTATTACTATATTTACCACATTCATAATCTGTCAACAAACTAGTATTCTAACTTTATTTGGAGACTGTGGATTTTAGCTTTATACATACTCAAACATGAGCACAAACCTTGTTGTTGTCTAGTATTGTTTTGCGTATCTATGGAAAATAAATGAAAAATGCTCCATAGTGAATAGAAACGATAGCATGACCTCATTTAGTCTGGTCCTAACCACTGATGTAATACAAACACTGTTATTCCAGGTACTACTGAGCCTCATTTATCAGCGTCAGATGAAAGGTTTTGGAAGACAAAGATCCATTAAGTGCTTAGACTAAGTGTTTCTTCATTCAGATTATTAGATGATAGTCATTTGTTTCCACTGTCACACAAAGTAAAGACATTATTGATTCTAATGTAACAGAGCAAAAGAATTATTTTTAGTATAAAAACTTGGTATTAGCTGAAGGAATTTCTTTCTGCAGTTACACACAGTCTCAAAATGTTTCCAATATATTGACTGGGACTGGTACTTTGCGTCATATTACTCTCGGAAAAGGAAAAAGGTGCTGTTTTGTAGCCAGGTTGTGAATGCTCTTGGTCGATACTGACCTCAGTTAGTTCACTGACAGGAATACATTACTCTAACCACGTCACGAGAACTGTCGCTGCCTGTTTTGCTACTTGTTGTTTGAATATGAAGCTGCAGCGGAGCAAAAATATTTGACTCATTTTACAGGCATAAAGCCGTTAAGAGGTTCTAGGCAAATTACACAAAACAACAAACCACAATATAAAATTGCATGTACGGTCACTTCTTTCCTGCAAATCCAGAATTTGAAGGCATAAGAAATTCAAATCCTGCGTAACTGGGATGAAGAAATTGCTGGCTCATCTACTGACAACTGATAAAGTCAATACCAGGAAGGTTTTATTTTCACTGCTGTGTGGGTGCTCACAAGATTATACAAAACCTAGTCAGCTGATTTTCCTATAAGTGGAAATCAAACAAACTGTATCTGTCCCTCAAACACTTGCTAAAGGTCAGACATATTTTTGTGTGTTTACCAAAATCTTGCAAAAATTGTACTCCTGAATACCTTCGATAAAGCCAAATTCATATTATATATATTATATATTATACATATTATTATGATGCCAGTTTCTACAGTGTTGGATTGTTCCAGGTTTTACCAAAACTAGTAAACTGACCTTTCCACCATTCTGATTTTCTTTTTAAATCTATTTGTGTGTGTTCATCAAAGATGAAGTGAGATTCTGTTTCAGGGATACTTTAAACTATCATGACCAAACTTTGACTCCAGTATTTTGAAGAAGCAGAATTTGTGTTAAATGACCTTTTGGTCATTCATGATGGCCAAGGTTTGTGCTCTGTGTATGTCAAAAATAGAACATAAACAATATTTTTTCATTAACTAAAATTTGTTATAACTTTTAATCATAGCTTTAATTCATACACCTGCACGAGATGCTTGACTTTTAATTGTTACAGCTACCTTTAAAAAAAAAGAAAGGTACACGTCTCTTATGGGATGAGTTCAAAGATTGATGTCTCCTGTCATTTTCTGTTTACTTAATAAATTGTGTTTGTTCTTCTGCCTGTCTGTAGCCATTCAACAGAGAGAAATAAATAAAACCCATTTCACCAACGACTCCTACCTGAGAAATGTGTTTCATATGAAATTCCTCTGTGTTTGTATTGGCCTGAAGAACTAAGAGAACAATATGGAAATTCCCATTTTAAGATTTCAGGTTTCCTCCACCCTCTCTGTTGGCATCGCCCATTAAAGTGCTCATGCTGTTCACTTTATCATTCTTATGACCCCCGTCTTCAGCATCGGCATGAAGGCTTACCTCCCCCTCTTTCTCTAATTCATCATCCTTTATAGAGACTAATAGGCTAGGTGACACCAGGGAGAACCACCGATGACTCCTGGCTGCTCAGATCCACTCATAGTGAAGGGTTTTCATTTGCCTCCAAGACACGGTGGTATTCATTTGTTGCAATGGCACCCAATTTTCTCCTCGCTTGGAGCACAAAGTCTGTGAATCTTTACGAGGCCTCTTAAATGGAGATGTACAGCCAGAGTGTAAAGATGCTATTTTCATCTTGGGCACCTCTTCCTGTTAATATTACCAGTTTTATATTACCATTTGTTAAATAGCATGTATTTTATTTGTTAGCTGTAAGTTACACTTAAAAAAATGGACATCTCACTGTTGTTCATAGTAAATTTACTGAACAAATTATTAGGATTATTATTTTTGTTCTTTGATTTTTTTGCACATTTTTTGTTTTGTTGTTTTTTAATGAAATACCAAGATGTAAATGACTTCTTTATGAGGCAGTGTGGCATTGTGGGAGCACGATGCTTGAAATTAAAAAGGTGTCCTTTGAGAGGTGATGTGATTGTATATAAATTTGTATACAATAAAACTGTATATAAATTAAATGCAAAGAAAAGAGTTACTGTTTTAAAACTTGCTTACGCCCACATTAAAACCCCTCTGCTTCAACATTCTGTAAAAGTTGAGTACAATAAAACATGAGCAAATTATATTGTTCTGCACACATAGGTTCTTACGTTCTCTTAAATAGTACAAGTCCTAAGTAAGCAGGTGAGTTGGACAGCTGCTAAAACTGCCTAAAACTGCATTTGCTTGACAGTTTGTGCTCAGCAAACACCGGAGGACATACAGATGCCTGCAGGTAACTCTTGACTCCTTTGTTTGCATGACCCACTCTGACATTTGACAGCTTAGAGGCATGTACCAAAGAAGGTCATGGCCCTGTTATGATGTTTACTTTCAAAATAATCACAAGAACACCGTCTCCATGATTGACAGCTTCAGTTATTTCTTTTCCACTGAATTGCAATTTGGCAGCAGCATGCTTACCATGCTTAATATATTTGTTTATATTCCAAATCCTTTGTGCTGGAGACCACTGGAACCAGTGTCAGCAAGTGCATATGTCATGCATGATCTGTTTGTTAGCCTAACCAAGATCTTTTAAGTGCTGAAGTCTAACCAAGTTGTTTGTAAGGCCTAAACTAAAACAAGTGATCATTTGTCATTAACAATGTGTTTAAAATATAAAAAATGATGTGTGAAAATCTGTGTATGACCAGAACTTGGTCTTGTGTTTGTATTGAAAATTCATGCACAAAAAAATGAATTGATAATTTGAAAGTTGTGACTATTTGATGAAAAGGTTGGGATGTTTTACTATGTTTCCTTTCAAAACATCTCTAAGATCCTGTACATACAGTATAAAGACCTGCTAACAGATCATAAAACAAGAAAACAAGAGCTAAAGTCAACAATCCACCAGGTTCACACTTATTAATATGAACCAGATCACACTGTGTGCTAGCAGTTAGTGTGAATCACTAATGCACCATAGGTACATAAGCACAGGTTGTGGGAGACTGGGCGTGCTTATTCTGTCTAATTTAGTCAATGTGATGCAAATTTAACCCATCTTCCACTGTTGTTACACACTCATGGACTTATGTGCAACACATCTGTCATCTTTAATTTCTGTGAATGTATTCTTACAGTGCAAACAACAGACTGGTAGGATTCACTGAATATGCAGTGGAGCAAATCCAAGCCTTTTGTACATGCAAAGTGTTTAGTTTGGTAACGCTGGAAAAAGATAAATTCTCTAACTAGTTCAATAAGAAAAGAGCTAAAGGCAAAAGCACAAAATCAAATTTGTTATGTATAGATTTGCTTATTATCCTAGATATGTAGAAGATACATAAGATTTTAAAGAGCTCATGGAAGGTGTTAAATCCACAGGTAAACAATTATCAGGGTGAGCTGAGTTATAGCTCTCATCATCTAAATAAATGAGAAATTATTAGGTGAATTAACAAGGCAATGATAACATCATTTCACCCATCCCAATTTTAGACAACGTGGGAAGAAGATGCTAAATGACTCTGCTCAGAAACCACTCATCTGTTAATAGTATTTCCAATAAAGGGTAATAACGTTTGATTAACCAGGACATTCTTCCTTTGGGGAGAAAAATATTAGGTTGAGAAATAGTTTATTTTTAAACTGAATAACAAGTGATATTTATCTAAGCAGGAAAGCATGAGAAAAAAGGCAGTTTATCACTATTTCTTTGCACGAGTACTAACTCATTGCTTATAACAGAAGAGTTAATAGAAGGAAAATGTGTACATTTGAACAAATAATATGATGTTTAAAAGGCATCATATTCAAATTTTAAATAACTCAGTGACTCTACATACTCAAATAATATAGAATGCACTACTAAAAATTACTCTTCTATGATGTCCCCTCAGTTAGTTGCCACCTCAACATGGTGGAGGGGTTTATGTGTCCCAGTGATACGTGGTGCTATAGTGGCAGTAACTTTTGCCCCTGGTAGGATCTCCCATGAAAATGATCCTGGGTGAGGATCTAGATGAAAAACCTTTCCTAAAACCTCTATGAAGACACAGCGAAATGAACAGTGTAACCAGCATGGGACAAGGTTACTGCCTCACTTCGAAGCCAGGCCTAGGGAGGAAACTTGAGGGGGCATTTCTGGTGATTGGCCTTGGCCTGTTGGGTCTTTTGGATGAAATACAAGGAGCCAACAAAGCACCATCATCAGCAGTAAGTGTAATAGGACTCGGCTGCCATGTCTGTTGGGTGGCATTCAAGGGCAGAAGCCCTGGTAGTTCAATCCTTGTCTGCTGAAACAAGTTCTTGGAATGTGGATTGTCACCTTTCTAGTGGGGAAGGAGTTTAGAAATACCTGCTATAGCTGAGTTTGAATGGGTAGGAATGAGAATAAGCATTTTCAGGTCTAAGGCCATGGTTCTCAACTGGGAAAGGGTGGCGTGCACACTCAAGTTTAACAAGTTTATTCATCATTGGGTTTTGTTCATGAGTGGGGGGAGTGGAAGATTGACAGATGGATTGGGGCCATGCCTTGAGTGTAATGTAATGGTCCATCGTGGTGAAGAGAGAGCTGAGAATGAAAGTGAAGCTATCAATTTATCAGTCAATCTACATTCCTTGTCTCATCTGCGGTCATAAGCCCTTGGCAAGGAACGAAAGAATGAGATCAAAGATACAAGCCGTGGGAATGATCTTAATCTGAACAGTAGCTGGGCTTTCCCTTAATGATAGGATGAGGAGTTAAATCATTGGGGAGGGACAAGAGTAGAGCCCCTACTCTTCCATACTGAAAGGAACCATTTGAGGTGGTTTCAGCATCTGACTAAAATCTGTCCTGGGCGAGATGTTCTTAGGATATAGGAGGTCCTGAAATAAACCTGGGACCCGTCCCCCCACGTGACCTGGAAGAAATGGCCGGGGAGGTGTACTTCTCTGCTTAGACTGCTGGATAAGCGGCAGAAGATGGATGGATTGATGGAATCGATTTCTTCTCTGTGAGCTTTCAGTAAAACTGAAGTCTGCAGCGATGCTTCCAAGAGATTTATTGTTTGCTGTCACCTGTCTTTAAAAAAGGTCTGCGTCACAGTAAGTCTATTTAAACTAGACATGACAGCAAGAGGAAGAGAACATTTTTCATGGGAAATGTACACTCACTCACTTTATTAGGTACAGATTTCTAGTACCTTGTTAGATCCCCCTTCTTTCTTAAGAACTGCCTTAATTCTTTATGGCATAAATTCAAAAAGGTGCTGGAAACATTCCTCAGAGATTTGAGTCCATATTGACAGGACAGCATCACACAATTGCCAAAGGATGAATGCTACAGCAGACACTGAGAAACATCTGACCAAGAAACATTTTTCAATCTTCTATTGTCCAGTGTTGGTCAACTTGTAGCCTCAGTTTCCCGTTTTTCTAGCTGACAGGTTTGATCTGTTTTTTGTTCTAAGATGCTCTGCATACCTTTGATTGTGATAAATGGTTGTTTGAGTCACTGTTGCTTTCCTATCAGCTTGATGCAGTCTGGCCATTGTCCTCTGATGTCTGGCATCATGAAGGGATTTTTAATGAGACTTTTTAATAGAAATGTGTATTTAAGAACCAGTCAATCTATCATGTACCTTAGTCAGGGATTTCCAAGCAAACTGGGTGATGGAATTTCTCCTGGTTCTTTCATGGGTTACTTCCCTGTAAGACATTTACAAAACACCTCCTCAACTTGTGAGGCACCCAAGTGGCATCTTAGCCAGTTACCTAAATTATGTCCAAGGACTCCTTTTTAGGAGTGCAAAGCTATTAGCAACAACACAGACACACATATTTATTATTTATTTACACATGTAATTGCTGTTCCACTGAACAGAATTAAAGCATTCTTTACAACCAATGAGCCAAGTGTATTCAATTAATTAGTAGCCAAGAGGACGTTTTGTTGTTGGTTGTAATGAATATCTTCTGGTGCCCCTTTTCAGTAGAGAACTGTCTCAGTTTTTTGACATCTCAGAGCTTATACTGCTGACCCAGTTACTTCAGACATGAAAACATGCAGAGAAGCTGTGACCCCTGTGAAAGGGTGGGGTGGGATCTCAACTCTCATATAGATGATCTCTAAGCAAAACTTCCCATCTGCTCTGCCATGCTGTCTTGCAATCCCAAGAGAGTGCTTAAACAGACTGTCCAGAAATTAAGAGTGCAACCAAAACTCTCTTGATGGACGACACAAAGTTAAAAGTCAAATGGTCATTTCAAATTTTAATTCCACGGCAAGAAATATCGAGTATTCTAAATTAAAATAGGTTTTTGTCATTATGGTTTGGTTAAATAACTCTTATTAAGCAAAAAACAAGAAACATAACTACTCCTCCAGCAGTCAACTAGGTGCTTTAAGAAATGAGAGTTAACAAAGAACAAGTTGGAAAATAACAATCGATGCTGTGTAAAGTTAGTATCAGTGATTATCATAGCAAAGTAAGGACAGACTGGGCAGTGGTGCCTCATTGCTTTTGTGGGTTCTGTCTGGGTGCTCCCACAATCTAAGACACACATGTTGGATTAATTGGTGATTGTAAAATTTCCATTAGGGGTGTATGCAATCTGCCGGTGATCTGTTTAGGTACTCACCTGTTGGGCAGTGTTAGCTGGCAGAGGGTCCTTATTTGCTGGAAGCATTCGTTTCCATTGCTGCTAGATGCAACAGTTTTACTAAAAACCTTGTGCAATGTTCAAAATACAGATAAACTTAGCATCGGTGACACATATTATTTTGTTTTATGCTTCCTAGCTACCCAGCTTCTTTTGATACCATATTTCCTGCAATCCGCAGTTCTTCCTAAAGTCTATCTTATCATTATCCTCTGGTGTCACTCCATTTCGAAAGTTCGGATCATTGATTGGTAACTTTGACACCTGGCCTCTGGCCCCCAGCCAAAAATGATAACTGTTCATATGGGACAATGAAGCTAAGTGCTAAATCAATGGGGCCAGCCTCTCTGATGCGGATATAGCGTTACCAAGAAGGCCAATGGCAAGAGGTGGGGAAGATGTTTCCCTGGGGAAGACTTTTGGAGACACACCACCACTGCCAGGCAAAACTCCAGTCTGGGGATTCATCATTCACGTGATCGATTACACCACCTTAGTGCTCATTTCGCAGGAGTCACAGTTTGTTTATCATTATTGTCTCGTGGTTTAAAGTGTTCTGCTCCCAGTCGACAATGAAGTTTGAAGATGTGGTTGTGTACATGAATGAGAATGAAAGTCAGCCAAAGAGAAAAGAAAGAAATTCTGCAAAACTGTAGCTTTAAGGAGTCCCATTAATCTTCAAACACTTTGCCATCCACATATTTTCTGTCATACTGAAGCACTGGATCAAGCAAAGGTCATTTTTCAAAGCCCGAGCTTTAGTTTAAAATGAATCCTTGCTTGCTTTGCGACTGGACCAGAGCTTGATTGTGATAGGGGGCGATTTCGGCGGCTTGGCGATCGTTTGGGCCGTGCGATGTTGTTCTTGGGCCTGGTAAATTAGCTTGCCCGTCCCAAATGGACATTACGCATGCACACAACTGCAAACCTCGCTGTTGGGGAGGAGTCTGGGCAATGTTGCTGCCACATTAAGTTGTTTCCATCATTAGGCTCGCTGTTGCTTATTTCCCTTGTGAGTCGTGTGTTTTTGTTTTGAGCAATGTGTCTATCAAGGTTGGATGTGAGGCTCAACTGTACTGTTGAATAGTCGTGTCAATGATTATGTGTCCCACTATATGTCTTTTTTTTGTTTTCTTTTGTCTCTTTAAATTAAAAACAAATCCCTTGAAACACATAGATGAAAATGAGAATTTAGGTAACAGACAACATAAGCATTTGCCAAATGAGCAATTTCTCAAATAACACCACAGTATCTGTAATCAGCCATGCTGCCAGGGTCTCAGGCTCTCACTGTGATAATGGTAGTTGATAAGCTGGGTTCAAATTAGCCATTGCTTCTATTATTCCTATTGTCTTCAATGTGACTGTGTCTGAAATTGGATGTCAGCATGGGACATAGTGCAGGTTTGGTTAATAGACTGAGCAGTGTCAAAAGTTGAGAATTCTTTAAAATGTATCAGTTACAGAAATCTTTTGAAGAAAAATATATTTTAATGATGTAGGAGGTAAGAAATAATATGATTTAGCAGGTAGAGTTTGAAATATACAAATTTCCAAGGCACCAAATTTCTAAAGACAAGTTGCTAGAGTGCAGACTGAGCAGTTGTGCATGGAAACCTGATAGAGCGCCCCTCACCCAAAACTTAAAATACCAGCAGGGATCAATAGCTGCAGCATGTTATCTATTGTTCAGCGGAGTGTATTGCACATCCCAGTGTTCCAGCTAGATAGATACCCATGCAACATTTCTGCACTCACTCTCTGACACTAATGAAATGTATCCCAAAGTAAGAAGGATTCTGATGATTTTAAAGTGTGAAAATAAAGACAATGGATATGTTTAACGTTTATTTTTGTAAGGTTACTTTGGTTCAATTGTTAATTCAGCTCAGGTTTAACTTAAAAGGTCTGTTAACTGTAAACTCAAATCCTGCATACCTGTTCCAACAGATGACACCAGCAAGTGTAAAAGGCTCTTAAAGGAATGATTATGCTAACTGGATTACAATTTCTATAATGATTTCATTCTAAATGACAAATCACAGAACACTAAATTTGGACTCAATACTCTTAGTACTCTGCACATGTGCCAAACTACATGCAAATGATCTGCTTTACACCTAATTTCGCAGTTTAATGACATAGCACAGTCTGGCAAATTTCCTTCCCATTTTGACTCATGCAAATATACTACCAAAGCTTGAGTACTAAAAATAGGATACAGGTAAACATTTTGTTCAGCCAAGACTGAAGGCCAATATTGGACAGAGCGTAAGGGGAGTGAGAGCTAGAGGAGGACGTGGAGGAAAAGGAGGAACAAGAGGTGAAGTAAGATGGGAGAGGGAAGAAGAAGGGGAGTCAGAAACATAATAACTTGTGAAATCAGAGAGACTGTGGTTGACCTTGTTGGGATGAGCAAGAGGAAGGCTGGGCAAGTAGTTTGTCCAAATCTGAGCCACTATATTGTTACTGCAATCACACAGGTATTTCAAAATAAGAACTAAATAACTACAAGTCAGTTTCCACTTGGTTCACAGATCATCTGCTTTTGATTGCACTCCCTATTAAACTATATTCTCTGTCCTTGAACTTGATTTGGGAATTCTTGGTGCTGTGTTGGCTGTTTTCATGCAAAAATGTGAATTTTGCAACGATTTTTTTAGTTTCTCAAGGTTTTGTGGTTAGTGCGCAGTGAGAAAAGATATATAATGTGAATGTCGACAGGCAACATCACCATATCGCCCAATTTCACGCATCTGTGGAGATAAATGTGTAATATTTAAAAATTGCCTCTGTCGCTTTGCAAATGCTTATCTTTTTGTCACTAGAAACTTTAAAGCATTTCAAACTTTATTTAAACCCCATCAAAGGCGATAGGTATTAAAAAAAATATCTTGTCTGAAATCTTAACCCTCATTTTTCATCAACAGAAGTAATAAAAAGAACTGTGTATTAATATTTATACAAAGCTGCTGCCCCACAGATCCCTCACAGCAATGCAAATATTTGTACATTTAATGAGTATCCTGTCATCGGCGCCTTTTCTAAAACAATATTGAAGATGTGATGAATTATATTTTCTGTTTCAAATAAAGAAAAATAAAACAAACCCTTGTATAATTAAAAGCTGGTCTGGAGCCTCTGGGCGTCACTGATATAGGCTCAAACTGTGAGAAAAGATGAAAAACAGATCCTGCATAATCAACAACGCCTTCTGCAAGTCAGTGAAAGTGCACCTTACTCAGACGCCTGTGTGGAATGCATTCTGGAAGCATGCTGTCTAGCCCTCATGGTCGTCATTTTAAATAGCAGCAAAGACAGAACACTTGTGGACCTTTCTGGCAGATTTATGGGCTGTTAATGTCTTCCCCCTTCACCTTCTATATTCTTTCTGCTTTTGTTTTGACGTTGGTGAATGCAGGTTGGGAGTCTCAAGACTGAGATGTGATAAATCACCAAATCCTTGAAATATCAAGTTGACTCATGCCCAGACCTCTATTTTCTAGATGGTCCAGCGAGCTGAATCTAGCAACAGAGGTTAGTCAAACCCTCGGGGCGGTGGGGTCAAGTTTAGGGAGACTTTTTTGGCAGATGGTGTTGAGAGTTCAGTCTGTCACTCAGGAAGAACAGCGAAAGAAGAGAAAAGACACTTTACAGCATTAATTGACTTTTGCGTGTCTCAATATTGACCCGGTTTACCCTAAAAATCATTTTCCCTCTCATCTTGGTAAAGAGGCACTTAAGGTAAAAACGTCACCAAAACAGTCCTTAAATACCACTTATTCACCCTTCACTTAAATATTGATGATAATGTGAGTAGCTTGGCAATACTCTCAGTCAATTGGAAATCAATTCTTTTGGCGTCATTGTCACAAAGAACAGTAAAGACGGTTTCTCGTTAATTCTGTAAGTTGCTATTGTTGCATGTGGCAGGATTTTGAGCTGCATCTGGAATCCAAAAATACTCAGAGGATAAAGCTATTGCTGAATGTATCAGGAGTGGAGAAGAGCAGGGATACAGGAACCTTGTGGAGGCCTTCAGGGACTGGAGCACTAGGATTTGCGTCCAGCTCAACACCAAGGATTTCACAAGATCTAGGGCTCCTCATCAATTTAGCAAATATCCAAGTTTTTCAGAAGTCGGGAGCAAAGCTGAAACAGACGTGGGCATCTTGCATGTCCTGACTTACTGCATTCAGCCACAGGCAATGCTGGTCTAAAAAAAGAAAGTGAAGGGAGGAGCACAGAAACACAGCAAAGTTATTAAAGTTATTGTGTACATTCACATTAAATAATCCTCTGCTTTCCTAATCGCTACTTAATTTTTTTTAGTCTCAATCAATCACCTGTTTTGCTGTTGGGGGAGCCATCTTTGCATCCTGATGTTAATCAAATAAACAGCACGTGTTTTACACGGGTTTACCATCCCACACTCATTGGTGCTTGCTTGTATTGTTACCGTGTAATTATTCTAATGTTGATTAACCCACTTGGGTAATTTGCATTTTTGATTGCGACTGCATCCGCAGGTGAATTGAAGGGAGGGAAAGATAAAGAGACAGCCAAATGACATTTAGAGATGTTGAAGATGCTTGTGGTAACTGAGGATTGACGAGAGCATGTTGGCAAACTTGATCTCCACTTCAAATAAAATTTTGTTGCTAATTTAATATCTGATGTTAAAATGTCAACGAGAGCAAGTTTTAGCACTGCAGCAGGATGCAGTGCTCAAATGAGATTAGATTCCTAAAGGGAGATATCTCTGTGGACTGAACCGTGACTTAAGGCACCCCTCTTAGTGTACTTTTTTCTTGCTTTGGGAAAACATGTCTGTTGAAACAGTCAACAGAGTGCACCAACGCACGATGGCCTTAGCCTGCATTTACTCAGGTTACCCCATATGGACGCCTTGCCACATGCTCCCTTCGGCCCTTAAGCACGAACCACAGCTCCGTGCCCTTGAGAGGGACAGAGGATATCTTGAGAAGATGCTGTGTGTGTGTTTGTGTCTGTATATATATGAAGCTTTAGATTTAGCTTGTTATGTGTGTGTTTGTTCATCTCTCTATCACAGTTTAAGCGATCACGCTGAATTATTTGTGACTATCTGTAACTTGCTGGATATAAACAAGACAAAGGTCATTGCATCAGACATGAAAAGCTTTAGAAGTGGGCATGGTCTGGAATCTCTGCAGCATACAAAATGCACATTTTGGAAAAACGGCTTTCACCATGTGTTTTTAGGCACACATAAAAACTCCCAGGAATCAACCAGTGGGCCTGTAAATGCTCAGAGAAAATATATATACACATTTTTTTCCAGGGATAATAATTGATCTTTAGGCTTGGAATTGGTTAAACATCTATCAGCTCTGCCACTGGCGACTAGGGACATAACAGTAAACTGTGTATACGCTCACCGGTCTAGTGGCAAAATTCATAAATAGTCACAAAAGTTCATTTGTTTGTTTGTGTATGTTTCCAAAAATCACATGTCATTTTTTAATAATGTCCAATGTTACTTTTGAACAAATATATGTCAGTTGAAAGTCCCTAGAACACAACCCTTTTCAAGACTCATCTTATGGGAGTATTGGCATGATAATAATTAAAACCAATATATGGTAAACACCACATTTAAACAACATTTTCTTTTCCTTAAAGTACCCAAATAGTAGTGGTGCCTACCTGATAAAACGTCAGCTGAAAATGAAACAAAACCACAGGTTAAAACACAGATCAACTTTATACTTTTATCCAAAAGCATCACCCCCGCCTTCATCACCCATAGATGCATTTTTATTTTGACTGTTCCACACACAGTGACTGCACTGCAAACACTCACAACAAATGTTTCTTGGTAAGACTTCTCAACATCTCCTTACTCATCGGGCGTGGTGCAACCTTTGGATCTATTTGGATTTCTGGTAAGCCAATATTTTTTCTCTGTTTGGTTCCTACATTGTATGAACTACACCATTGTTAATCGGCAGTTAGGTGTTAGGAGAGTGACATACAGATGTCTTGATCAGTGAGCTGCCTCTAACTGAACTTGAATTTCTCAGTATTTTGTCTGTTTTTTGTGTTATTTTGCTTGAAAATAAATGAAATTAAACTACACTGAAAAATTAAATGTTTATATCTTATAGTTTATTGTAGACCTACATAATTAGACAAATAAAAGTGAACAAGAGCAAAATTAGCCAGTTTTGAAGCTCTGACTGAGCTGAAGCATAAAGTTCAATGTGTAATTAAAAAAAATGCTCTGAAAAAATCTAATTAAAAATTCACTTTCAGCCGTCCCAGTTATGCTGTGTTTACATATTAGCTCATTAACTGGTGGTCACTTACCTGAAACACTTTAGGAGCTTCTCTTTTTCTCTACCTTTAACATGAATAATGATAATAATAAATACTTATTTTTGAGCTTTGAAATACATTAATTATTTAAAAAAACAATTTAAATTCATGTTACCATATTACCTGTTTTTCTTTATTTGCTTGATTAATAATATCACATTTGGCTAGATCTCTTGACATCGAGTAATATTTTAGGTCATAGAGATCGCTTTTTTTAATGAAATTGTGCCACTATATATCCTTTATGCAACTGCGCGGTAAAATCAAAACAGTCAGCAAGACATTATTTATGTGAAAAAAAAAGTATTTTGACATGAAATTAGTATATTCTGAAGCCTTGCAGGAATCATGAATTTATTTGAGCTTTTGAATAACACACAAAACGTAATAAAACACATTCTGGGACAGCAGAGGCAGAGCTGAAGGGTCCTGTATGCAGGGGCTGGTGATGATGATGGTGGGGGCATGATGAGCTGTAGTGCTCATCCATCAAGACCACTTACACGCCATAGGATCTGTGCTATAGCTGAGGGGGGAAATTAAGTTATAGACCCACATCTGCTGATACCCGCTGGTTCATTAGAGGATCTGCTTGCTTAGGCAGCAACTGTACAACAACGAAAACGCTGCTAAAAATGTCAGGTATGCTGTAAATACGGAGCCTGTCCATTGTGGAAAAATACCTGAGGTTAGGTATTTTATTTTCAGTGTGAAAATAAAAGCTCTGCAGCTGAAAAGGTGTCACTTATTTACCTTGTGTTCTCTAAAAAAGAAACCCCCAGCTTGAACCATTTGATACTGATTGACTTCGTGTTAGATTTGTTGCAGAACGTTCTTTGACAGTAAGACAGTTCTCCAGTGCAGTTTGCTTTCTATTCATCATGTTTAAACATTAATAATCTTGCAAGAAGGAAAACAAAAGAGCACCAGTTGTTGAATCAAGCATTTCTTGCAGTACAGGTTTTATGTAGCACAGCTCTTTGTTCAAGGGTAGAAGAGAGAGTATGATGCAAGGGCAGAGATTCACTTTTCATTTAAGCAAGAGGCCACTATCAGCATGAGCCCACCACCACAGCACAGTGCAAATTAAACTGATTGGATGCTATTGGTTTGGTGCTCATATTGCTGACATTGACAAAAAAGTTAGTTATCTTTTGTTTTAATTAGTGCCACACTGAGCATGGATGCAACTGTGGAGGAGAAGGTTGCTTTTACTTATCTTGTTATGAGAATTTGGGTACGGAAGCTGATCATGTATCACTCATGTTTGGGAACTCGATATTCCTACCAGGCAAATGAACAAATGAACAGTTGTTTTTAGAGTGACAGTCTTGGATATTTTAAAATTACGAATTCTTATATTATACTATTGTGTCTTTTATTTGTTTTTACCTTTGCATTCTTTGAATGACACCATCTGTCTTTACACTGGTCCAAATTATTGTAGTCAACTAAAAACTAACTAAACACTTCCTAAATCCTAAATTTAATAAAACATTTTAGTCTATGGAAGTAAATTTAAAAACCAGGCATTTCAAACATACGGAAAATATTTTTAGATTTAGTCTTTACCAGTTTTGTCAAATTTCTCAACAGAACCATCATAACAATCCTTTGTACAGATGGTTATTAAGTCTTGGATGCTTACGTGAGAGTGTAGTCTCATACAATTTTTTAACTAAATAAAAAACTAATGCAAAACGGCCATAAGTCCTCCTATCACTGTGCAGTTCTGTCTGAATCCTTTCTAAAGAAGCAGTGAAGCATCTCTGACTCAAATCATTTACGAACAATGTCATTTCCTGCTCTGCTTTTTGGACAAAAGTAGAAACTCCAGGGAGCTTTTAGTGTAGTTAGATGCTGAACTTGGTGGTCATGTCTATTCACTGTACACTTTCGGTGTTTGGAAAACTACTTTAGCAACATACATCATTCATTCTGGTTTCAGTTGCTCATAGCTTAATAAATAATTGTTTGAAAAAGAAGGTTTGGAAAATTAAGTGCACTGTATGATTCGATAGCTTGGAGAACCACTTTTAGCAGCTTTATTAGTCTCTCACATTGTATGGAAGAATTCTGGACTACTTTTCTTTACAAATTTAGTTCAGTACATTGAGTTTTGTGGGTATTTGTTCATGCACAGCATGCTTTCCTCTCTCTGAGCCAATTTTAGCCAAGTTTCATCTGTTTCACATTTGTCTCCATAATGCTTAAAGTTTAGTTTGTGGTCAACTGTGACTGCAAGCTGTCCAGGTCCTATGGCAGAAAAAGAAGCCTGAATTATTCCCCCTCTGCCATTGTGCTTGCTGGTTGGTATGGTTCATAGGTCTAAGCTGCTGGGGGATTCCCATGATGGATTGAGTGTTTCTTCTTAGGTCACCTCTCTGCATTTGGTTATTAATTATTATTAATCTCTGGGTCTCTTCCACAGCGTGTCTTTGTCCTGTCTTCCTCCCCTCATCACAACAGGTCGCGGCAGATGGCTGCCCCTTCCTGATCCTGGTTCTGTTGGTGGTTTCTACCTGTTTAAAGGGAGTTTTTCCTTCCCACTGTTGCCAAACTGCTTGCTCACAGGGGGCCATGTAATTGTTGGGGTTTCCTCTGTTTTCTTTCCATTATTGTAGGGTCTTTACCGTATAATATAAAGCACCTAGAGGCAACTGCTGTTGTGGTTTGGTGGTATATAAATAAAATTGAATAACTGAATTGAATTGACATGTTTGTGCTGATATGCTGTGTTTGTTCTTTGCTATATGTGGTGCCGCTCCTTATCACCAAACATCTACTCTTTGGTTTCGTCTGTTCAAAGGACGTATTTAGGCTTTTTGTTGTGAATAACAGGAAATTATAACCCAAGATTATTGAGGTCCACATTCAGACAGCCACATTATTAAAAAAGCAGACTTTCAGAGATTACAGTTAAAAACTTTGGAAATTTGATTGGCGTTATTGGTTTCTTTGATAAAAACAAAACAACAAAACCTTATCTTGATTGGCGTTGGCCAACTTCTTTGAATTGGTTCTCAGCACTTTCAGGTGAATCTGAAAGTCAAGCTGTGCTTCTAATACTATGTTGTTGTTATTGTTTGTCTTTTTAATACATTTTTTTTACTGCCCGTGGTGCTGAGAAATAACAAAAGTTATTTATTCAGTCAACTAGTGGGATCAACTCTGTAATTGAAGCTACATGTTTTTACAGCAGCAGCCAAGATATATAAAATACGATATGAGGAATATGGATGAACAAAATCCCATTTGCTTTCCTTTTATTTAGCTTTCATTTATTCAGGGACGTTTCGCTGACTGTGCATTCTTACATTTTGGCAACACTCACATCACATCAATCAACACCATGAGGGACCTAGTCCATTTTTTTTAACAGTTCACCATTCAGCCACTGAACTAGAATGCCTTTTGATAATCTTGGGAAAAAAAGAAAGAAAGAAAGTTGGTTGCTTCACCCATGAAATCCTTTTTAATCAGCTGCAGGTATTCACACCAACAACCTTCCTGTCAGGTACTGTTTACCTTTACAAACCCTTTTCAAATTAGACTGAAAATGTTTGAAGCGCCCCGTGAATCACTGTCCATCCTCATGTTGCTCCAGACTGTGGAGCATTTTTCAATTATGCATTTCAATTCTGACAGCTGACACGAAACCACCGAAGCTTAAAATGTATGAATGATGGCACTTAGTGAGAAACTATACTGTCCACACTCCATTAACCGACATCGTTCATGCATTCGGTTGCAAGATTATGAGTCATAAGTCAAATGCTCAATTCAACATGCCTTCCTCTGGCCCCTATCATGCTGGAGACGAGAGAGCTGAAGTATGCAGGCTGCTAGGTGTGATTGTCACATAGGGGTACTTCCTCCCTTTCCCCATATCTAGATTCTCCAGATTAAGCAGCGAGGATGTAAACAAGCGTTAAGTGGGTATAGTAACATCAAACTAAACTGAGCTGTGTGAATTTACTTAAACTATCCATTATTTTATTTTACAAAGGACTTGCAAATCTATATAAACTTTAAACTAACTTGCAATATCATAAAAGAATCCATCCAAAAAAGGTAAAACTTGAAGTTTTGGAAACTTTTTTTTAAAGGCAGATAAAATTGAAAAAACACCTGAGATGCAATGCATGAGAACATTCTTAAAAGTCTTATTTCTCCCAACTAGTTCTGAATATTGACGTGATTTGTTCATCTATTAAAAACACTGTCAGCTCAAAGTTTTTCTCAATTAAAAAAGTGCTTTGGTCACATTCAGTGTTGGGAAGGTTACTTTTAAAATGTATTCCATTACAGAATACAGATTACATGCCCCAAAATGTATTCTGTAACTTATTCCGTTACGTTACTCAATGACAGTAACGTATTCTGAATACTTTGGATTACTTAATATATTATCATGCTTTTTACAATAACGTGAATGTACTATTGCTGTGTGATTTATTACTATTACTGAAGGTCCGCGACTCCGAACTGTAGTAAAGGGACCTCTGACTAATACGGCGGGGTCCCTGTCGGCTCGTAGCCGAAAACTAGCTTTACTTTGTTGTGTGGGTCAACTTTTCTTGCGAGAGCCAGAGAGAGGCGTTGAAAGGCTGCTCCAACGGAACTTATTGTTTCGGAGGAAAACACGAACACGGTGTACAGTCGAGTCTTAATAGCTTACTTACAACTGGGCTCGTCAGGCGCTCTTCTTGGCTGCAGTGGTTATTATTATATTTACATGCTTCCAGCTCCCGTTTTTCCTCGATGACAACTCGTACCTTTCCACTCGCCTTTTTCTCCCTCCTCGCTCACAGACCCATAACGTGTATGGCAGTCCATTCTCCCTGCAACACGGACTACACTGCCCATGATGCTACATTCTTTAGAGCTATGCTTATAGCATTCTGCCTGTTAGCTTAGTACAACAACAACGAAAAGGCGCTCTCTCACCCAGGAAACACACAGTCGCAGAGAGAGAGCGAGCATCGCCCTGTAACCATGGCAACCATAACGCTGCCGCCTGGAACAACAGAACGTAGCTGTCAAACAAAACCCAAACAGTCCTGACCCGCGACAAAATGAAACAGGAAAGTACCGCCGTGTAATCCATTTATTTCAACAAAGTAACTGTATTCTGAATACCACCTTTTTAAACGGTAACTGTAACGGAATACAGTTACTCATATTTTGTATTTTAAATACGTAACGGCGGTACATGTATTCCGTTACTCCCCAACACTGGTCACATTACATTTTAGTATCCATCCTGCCAATTATGAATGTAACAATAATTGTTACAAATAACTGTTTGTGAAAACTACAATGTCAGTTTCCAGAGTTGGCTTGTGGCATTTCAGATTGAACCTGTATAGCCTGAGTTTAATATTACTTTGCTTGTCCTTCTCAGTCACAAGACATTATAAGAAAGATATTTAGCAATCAAAAACCCCTCATTAGAAATCTACAGGCTGGTTCTGTAATGGCAAAGACAGTGGTTTCCTACCTCTGCTTCCAAACAGCTAATCAATAGCTGATATGAGCCAGTCAATTTGTTGCACTGATGCATGATCACTATCAAGCTGGACCACAGTTTTAACTGCTTGATGGAAGACAAAGATCTAAATAAGCATAATCATTTTTTCCAGAGTTACTGTATCCAGCTAGATGTTGATCATGTTGCCACTTTATTTACGAGAAATGAAGCTGTAATGTTTCATGGCTTTGCACATGCATAGCAGACCCAGCAATATATTTTTGTCCAATGTGGGGGTCATGAGTCTGAGCCCTATATATCAAACACCCTTTACAAGATTTATTTGATTCCTTCTGTACTTGCTAAGAGAACATCCTGAGGGATTTAAAAAAAAAATACATCTATTGTTAAAATTCATATTGAGTCTTCAGTGTACACGTCTTAAATTTGGTTTGGCTTGATTTCAAAAATATGAAATTTTTTTTTTTACCTGTTTTTAAACAAAACTTTCATTCAGTGTCCTTTGTAGTGGAAGGCAGACGGCTGAAAGAGGCAGAGAGGATGTTATTCAGAATTGTGGAAGGGGAGCCAGACTAAGAGCTTTCAGGAGATTTAGTGGAGGAAGTCCAAACAGCAGAGCAGGTGGTGACAACTTGGAAGAGGAGATACCAGCCTTTAAATAGAATGAGGAGGGAGAAAATAATGGCACTCACCCTCCATTATGAATAAGGAATACTGTGTAAGTTAGGGCTCTGAAGTTGTGGAGTTTGGTTCCAGGCCACCGGCCTGTGGAAGGGATCAGCAAATTGAGGCAGCACTGCTGCAAATTTCACTAAACCCTACCCCTCTTGTCTTTATCAGTTTAATTTCCACCACATTAAATTGGTTGAAAAAGGTTTTAACTTGCAACATGAAAAAAGGACAACACTGCCCACAATCATTATCGTTGTTGTTATTTGTTAATGTGATGATATTGCTCATTAAAGCAGTCTGTGAAGTTTATGAAGTATTTAACACAGACATTTGCATCATAGAATGTATATAGGCATTTTTAGCCTATGTACCTGGACCGAAGGAAAAAAAAAGTCTGGAAAGTAGTCTTTCCATCATGTGACGATTTCATTGTTATGCGCTAGTCTCTCATATTCTTGGAAAAACCAAATGATTTTCTTCATAATTTAACACAGTTAACTGTAAATGACAAAGAACCGGAGCAACAGTCGTGCCTTATCAGGAAACATCAAAGGCTTTATCACTAATGGCCATTAACTTGATCTCTTCTCAGCATCCGTCAAGGTGAGGGTAATGCAACTCAAGCAGAAGATCAGAGATAGGTTGATGAATGAATGAATCTGGGTCGTCTTTATTGAGACTAAAGCCATGATGGTAGCGTTTGTGTTTCTCCAAACACTCTCAGCTTTGTCCTCAGGTTATTATGGCACAGCATCAATGGTTTGAACCTCATACATCACCTGTTCAGAGATGGTGGCTGAGGGCGTTCTCACACACTGTGAAGGAAACATCTTTTGGAAAACTAAGAGATATGTCTGAAGCCTCTAGGAAAGTTGCAAAACTGCAGCGGGTCAAACTTATTTCCCAATTGATTGAAGCAATTGTTAATGATTGCAAATCTCGTCTTATTCATGATGTGTGGAATATAATCTTATGAGATTCTTGAATTCATATTTGACCCCTGTAGGTTTACATGCTGTGTGATGATCTTGAGAGAGCTTAAACAGATGTTTTATGTAGTTGTTTTGTGTCTCATTATTATTCTTTTATATGTTGTGTTTTCACTGAGGAACCATGGCAAAGACAATTTACTGTCACCTGCAGAGAGACAGACATTAAATTTTTGCTTATTCTATTTCTAATTATTCCTACTTGGAACATTTAGAATAAGACTGCCGTGTAATGCAGTTTCTTCATTACTAAAGTTTTGCACCAAGGTAAATTTCGCTGCTGTAGTACTTTAACTAGGCAATATTTTTTCTGTAAAATTACACCCAGCTGGGTGTCATGCTTGGTCGGCCTTATCATGACAGCACTGCCTTCACGTCAGCCTGAATCACAAAGTGGGGCTACAACAGAGAAATGTGCCCCATTCTACTTTAATTGAAATACTGTAGACCCTATTGCCCAAATGTAATTATAGCATCAAGGATGGGCACAAGAGAAAACAGCAAGAACCAAATTGAAATTTAAGAGTGGAATACAAACTGTCTCCAGCAGTGAGTAAGTGCTCATAATGCCCGCAAGACCTGGAAAAGCTGGTATAGATGAAATAACAGTGAGACACGGTCCAACTAATTGGTGGAAATGCTGTTACAAAGACGCTTCAGATACCTAATTAAATAATTAGCAATAATTGCATACACCCATACGATGTAAAAATGCATCATAATCGTTTTGTAGACGATTGTGTCCAAAGCATAAAAGGCCCTAAAAAAACTACAAGAGGGGGAAGAGGTCATTAAATTTAAATTGTGAGCCACACTTTTTGACTACATGGAATTCAAAGTAGGAAAAGGTGAAGTTATTAATAAAAGGAAACATTAACAGCTAAGATTACCGTGTTTTGCTTGCTTAAGTCTATGTGACAATGCCAAACACAGATTTTTTTAAATTCATTCATTAGTCTATTAATTCTCTTATTGTAAGTGATAATTGTCATAAGTGGTTTTAATGATACATACAAAATATTTGTACATTTGTAAGGATTATTTGTGGTACAAAAACGCAGGATGAGTACTTAGCCAGAAATAAGAGGAAGCTATTTCTGTCAGTCAGTGCACAGGGTGTTAGTTCTTACTAGAAATTGCTGCTCTTTTCAGATTGATTGATAAGTCTCATGATGTTTTACCAAAATGCACTGATGGTTTTTTCAAAGCACTGCATCAGTGTAGTGACGACTAAATATGGTATATAGGCTGTTTTTAAAACACTTATCCCCCAGCTGCTGGTGTTGTGACTCCCCTCACGTTCAGAAGCTGTCAGCAGGTCGGCCGTAGGGAGCTCAGAGTGGAGATGACAGGTGGAAGAGCAGAGCGGCTGCACTGGAATGAAAATGGCACAGGCTGGACAGCATGGCGACAAAACGTTTTAAGAGGCTGAATAGTTCAGAGGATTCAGTCAAGAGATGCTATCCAGATGCCTCTTTTCGGCTTTACCATGAGTCAGCGTGTCGATCACTGTTTGGAAGTGAGGTGGAGGGAGGGAGAAGGTGGGGTTTTTTTCTTTTGTTTTTTTTTCCAGGTCGTGTTCTTCAGACTTCATCGTTTGCGTGCTTCAATATTAGTAAGACCTGCAGGCTTGGACAGGCCAAGTTCATCAGTGTCAGCTCCTTCTCTGACTCTGCTCCTGTCTAATGTTTGTGTATGGGTTACTTATCTGAACCTCTTAAGTAACTCTTTAAGCAGTGAAAACTTGTGTATGCACGTTGGTGTTTTCTTATCTTTCTAAAGATCATCACAGTTGGTGCCAATAAGAGATCATTACTACTCTTCTCCATGTTAACTTTACAAGCCGCAAATAATCTTTGAAAATTAAAGCATTTACAATCTGGCACAACCTTGAGACAGAGCCAGTTGTTGTTGTGAGGTTAAACCCCACAGCACCTGCTTCATGATTAACATAAGAAACGGCAACAGGCTCATTTTAAGCTCTGACATAAATTAACTTGTGTCCTTCTTTATAAAAGAAGCATATCTGGTTTCCGGAGGACTACAATCCATTGGGACTAATGCATTTTCCTCCTGCTAGAAGGCCGCACCGTCGACAACACAGACGTTTCACACAAGCTGGTGAAAACTGCAGCCACTTCACTCATGCTTAATCCAGATATTTCAATCTTGACACTTTTATGGGTGGACAGTCAAAGGGGAGTAGAAGCTGCACTGCTGTGGAAAAAAAAATCCCCTTAGTTACAGTAGCCAGGAATTTGGCCATGGTGGAAAGACGCAGATGTGGAGGATCATGTTTCAGATGAAGGTTGATACACCAATAGCTCCAACAAGCCTCTGCAACAGCTCTGCACAAAGGTATGTGCCCCACTCTCCATGGTTGATGACGTTTTTGATGACACATGACCAATTTTTTGTCTTCTTTTTAGACCCCATGTGAAAAGCCTCACAGCTTTGTGTTTCTCTGGGAAAGAGAGCTGAAATCTCAAAGTGCCAGACATGTCTGCTGTGTCTTTTCATATACCTGTGGCGCCCCAAACACAAAAATCTAGTCACCACAAGTGGATTGACCTTGCTTTGTAACCAGAGACGTAGTTGTTCTCTGGAATTCACAAACTTTCATTGCCGCAGTCAAAACCTTTCATTGCAATTGGTTCAGCGTCTTGATCTGCCGTCAGTTATCTGCCAAGAAAAGTAAATATGAAACAAAAAGGCCCGCACTTTTAGAAATATAGAGTAACTGAGACCATGAAAAACATTTTAATTATGGGCAACTTGTGAATGCTTAAAGTGTTCAAGCGATTTACAGCTCGCGAGCCTGCGAGCAGACGACAAGTTGAAGAAGTCCTCCGATTCTTAAACATTATAAACGCAGCATTTAAAGGTTCAAAATTTTTTAATGTACATCCTAAAAAATATTTTGTCATGGC
Source organism: Diplotaxodon limnothrissa (assembly GCF_057381915.1). Lineage (NCBI taxonomy): Eukaryota > Metazoa > Chordata > Actinopteri > Cichliformes > Cichlidae > Diplotaxodon > Diplotaxodon limnothrissa. Next base: position 7,956,510 of record NC_140597.1, on the reverse strand, counting down.
ATGCTTGAAAACAAAATTTTTTTTGCATGGACAATCAAGTAAAGTTCAATCCTGTAGGTGATGCAATCCTCCAAAACATTCCATCAGGCTGCATTGGAAAAAAAAGAAAACATTCATTGTGCACCTTCAAAGTTTGCAAGATCACATTATGATTCATTAGCAAATATGATTTCACTGAAAGCTGATAGTGACAGCATTAAATGATGCCTCAGCTGAGAGACAACCTCCATATCTGAAAAACTGTACTACCAAATATCAAAATACTAAAAATCTCTACAACTTTAAGGTAGAGATAAAATTGTTTGCAGGAAGACAGAAAAAGCTGCTTTGAGTACTATAGCTATTTTTTGACTGAACTACAACTGACGTAAGTTCTTTTGGGGCACTGCTGGTTTTCGTTACTTCTTCTTCTTTTGGCTGCTCCCTTTAGCAATCCCTACAGTGGATCATCTGCTTGCATCTCACCCTATCCCTGCTGTTCTTCACTACATCCACAAATCTTTTCTGTGGTCTTCCTGTTTTCCTCCTGATTGGCAGCTCAATATTCAACATTTTCTGTCCAGTATAGCCACTATTCCTTCTCTGCATGTCTAAATAATCTTAGCCTTGCCTCTCTAACTTTGTCTTCAACCTGTTTGATTAGGCAAATATTTTAAGCTAGAGGCTGCAAACCTCCCCATTTATCTAGGCTTGGGACATGCGCAAGGAGTGCATTGGTTTGGTTGAATGAAAGTTGGCTAATGGCAAATGGTGGAAAAATTCTGGTTGGAATCAGTAGCACAAGAAGCTGTGACGCCCCTGCAGGCTAATGGTCAGAAATACTGTTTTACCACATAGCGAAACTCAAATTGGTCATTATATTCTGCCTGCTTGGCAAGTCCTCTTGCTTTTCAGACCCTTCTTTCACTTCAAATAAAAAAAAAGCGCAGGAGAGATTACTTATTTTCCAGGCTTGACAAAACTTCTCCAGCTCCGATTACAGAACAGGAATTACTGGTTGAGACACACTTGTTTGATATCATTGGAGGCCCCGTTTAAACAAAGATGCACACCTAAAGGAAGTCAAATCATGTCTTCTAGGTGACTCCTAACTATCTTGTGTAACATCTGGATGTGTACCAGTCCTCATTTATTTTTGACTAATTTCAACCATAAGCAAAGCTAGTTTGGCCTGCTGCATACATGGAACTCAGTGCCATAAGACTCCTTCTCTTCCCTCTTGCTGTAAAAGAGCAATCATTTCTTCATTAGCCTTTTATTTGTTTCTAACTGTTCCACTTCAGGGGTAACACACACAGTTTATTTGGGTACTCTTAATTACAAAAGGGAGATCGTGTGCCCTCTTCACCAAAATGAATGTCTCTCTCAGCCTCCCAAAGGGCAACAGCAGCTTAGAGTTGGACTGTATCTGATTGCATTTTCCAGGATTGATGACGTTATTGAAATACTGACCAGACTGACTTAGAACTTATCTCACTTGTATAGGGCCGTGAAGTCCTTAACCTATGTCTTTCACCCTTGAGGTGAAGAGGATTAAGAGGAGAAAATGCCTTTATTTCCTATTTGTTCGATTTTTACATTTTTTTCCTTTAGAAGAAGCCCGAGGGCTGTGAGCTCAGTCACGATAAATTACATTGCTGTGCTGTTTCTCTCTCCAGATAGCCGTTCAGGAGGTATAGCTACCTTCAGGAGCTTTTCATTTTTCGTGCCGTTATTAAACCTAGTGATAAAATCGCCTTCCCCTAGTTGATTCAGAAATGCCAGGGTTGACAACAGAAGGAGAAATGTGGATTGCTGTTTGCACTTTACTGTCACCCTCAACATCAAATCAGTGGCGAAAAACACACACACAAGGAAAAGCTATGTCATGCAGCCACACAAAAATACAGTGACCTAGAATGTAATTCATGAAGTTGATCTGATATATGCTTACTTCAACATTTGCAGTCTGAATAGGAAATAAAATGTGGAGGAAAAACAGGGATGCAGCTCTGTTTTTTTCAATTTTTAACTATGACCTTACCGTCTTCTTGATATGAGCGGTTTAGTTGCCTTTTGAAAACAGGTGTCATGGTCCTGGGCCATGTGGGCCCAGTATTCTTAGTTTTCATGTATTTTTGTATTTTGTTCTTTATTTAGGCCATGCTTCCTGGGTTGATCTGTTACGTTGTTCCTTATGTGTTTTCCCTTCGTGACTCTTACCCCCTGTGTGCCCCTCTGTGTATTTATGAGCCCTCGTCTCTCTTTGTGCTTTATTCTATGTTTTCCCCAGCCCGTTATGTCTGCGTTCTCCCCGTGCTCTCTCTCCTCCTGTTTGAACCTCTGTGTACTTCCTGCTTTACTTTGCCCATCTCCCATCAGTGTTACGTTCACTCCTGCCGTGTCTTGTTATGATTATCAGTGTCACCTGTGTTCCCCGTGTGCATCCACTTCCCCTGATCATCCCTCATGTGTATTTAGTCTCTGTGTTTCGTACAGTCTGTGTCGCGTCGTCTGTGTTCTCACCTCCATGTTTTCACGGTCAGTCCTTGCAGTGATCATCATAGTCTGAGTTTTCTTAGTTTGTCGCAGTATTAGTTTTCCCAGTTTAGTTATAGTCTAGTCACGCCATCCCTGCTTTGTTTGTGCACTTTGTCTTCAGCCATAATAAAGGCTCGCTTTCTGTTAAGTCCACTTCCGTCTACTCACTTGTGTATGCACCTGGGTCCATCACACACACCACCGCACGGCCTGTCTCTGCAGACCGTGACAACAACACTGTGGTTCCACTGATGAGCATCTTATTAAAACCTTTAAACATCTACAAAGAAATCTTTAAAAAAAATTTGTAACCTAAAACAACCTAAACAACCAAAAATAAAAATTGAAAGAATAACTTGAGATTTCTGTTACTCTTGTACAGAGCCACGTCTTTTTTTATTCAGTCCTTATATTGACTAAGCTAACCAGTTTCTAGCCCCAGCGAAGTTTTTGTGTGCTCTTGGTAAGAGTTTGCAAGTGAGCAAACACATCTCCTTACCAGGGGTTAAACGAAAAGATCAATCCCTATATTTGCTTCCTTTACTGTGGAATTTTGATTGTTACACAATCCTACTCCTAATATTGATAGAGAGTAGCAAAATATGTTGTTATTTCGAGCCACTAGGAAGAAGAACAGAACTCTGACACATAATATGATTGCCTACTGCTAATGTGACCAACATGTTAACCAAATGAAATCATATTTAATTTGCACATTTAGCACAGTTTGCCATGTGTTTATCACTGGTGTTAAATGTTGTATGGATAAAACATGATCAGAGTGATCAGCAAAAGCTCGCTAAAGAAGATCATATTTCACTTTTTTGTAAATGCAATGTAAATTAGCACAGTGATACTATGAAGAAGACACCCAGCTCTACTGAGTGGATGACTACAATATGTTTTTTCTCTCTCTGGAAACAGCTGCCTGCTGCTGCTTTCAAACCAGGTTAATGAGAGCCTTGAGACTGAACCATACAGTGAATGTGGTGTAAAATACAAACATGAGCTAAAAATGGCTACAGACATTCATTCAGACGTTCATTGATGTTTCTCTGTGGGTTTTTAAACTGAAATCTGTATAATATTAATTAGTGATGTTTAAACATTTAAAAAGCTTAATTGTGCTTTAGTTGCCTCGGTCAATGTGAAAGCAAATAAAATAACATTTTGACAAGCTTCATTTACTAAAGAAAAGCTTTCTGCAGCCATGCATAGAGCTAATAAATAAAGCATCCTGCAACCTGTATGTTTTGTTAACCAAAATAGTATGCAAATACGGATGATTTTCCTCCAAAGTGACCGACGGAATGAGTCTGGTGGAAAACATTCATCTATGACGATTCAGTATGAGAATCGCTGTTGCTCGGTACATATAAACACCTATAGTTATTTCCTGGGAAGCTTAATTCTTGCTATCCATCCAAAATCTAGGAGGGTGAGGCTAAAAGGCCTTGAATCTCATCCACAATTGATTGTGGGCATCGAACTCAGCGTACATTAATTCAGTTTATGGCCATTAAAAGAAGAAGAATGCTTGGGCTTGCAAATGGCAAACTACGACTGTCAACAGCATGATGTATGGTAGCTTATTATATTCCCCTCATTATGATTAATAACATAGGAAGGTATCCTCCATTCTTGTCGAGATGGAAAATGTAATTAGCTGCCTTGGCTGGCGTTGCAGCCAGGCCTCCTCTGGCTGCTTGCTTCCCAAAGATAAAACACCCAGTTTACAGCAGGAGACTCGGGATCGAGTCGGCGATAACCTAAAGCCGGTTATGCATCATGCTAAACGTTACTTTTTTCTCCCCAACATCCTGTCATACCACAAGTATCAAATGTGCTCGTACTTTCTGCCTGATAAGACTCTGCATGAAATACAGTAAATTCTTTCGGTTTCTCTTTCTGAGTGATAAAAAGCACCACAAGGCTGATGATTTATATCCTGAAACAATTATTTTCTTTTAAATTTAAGCCTTTTCTGTTGATTTCACGGGTGTCTTAGGGGTGGTCGGTTAGTTAGTTGGAGGGATTGTGGAAGAGAGTAAGGAGGGGGGGTCCTAGTCCACCTTCACGTAGACTCACAGAAGCAGCCTCCTGATTTCTGCGATGGCTGTGAGGAACCAAGTGACACTGATTGAAGATGTTTCAGTGAAGGGCTTTAATCACAGTGCATTTAATTCTGACCTTATCTGGACTGCCCTACAAATGCTATGATGACAGATTTCAGTTTCTACATCGAGGGGAGAGGAACAAGGAAATCCCTTCTCTGATGTGTGACAATGTCATGATATTTAAACGTTACGCAGTAAACAAAACACATTTGATTTCTTTAAAAAATTCTTTATTTTTATAAATAGGTAATACTGGTGAATGTAAGAAAAAAAATATGATACAGAAGACGTAAATAACCTGATAATTAACGTGACATTAGAAAGACATGGAGAGACACCACTACAACTTATTAATGGCAAACTAACTACACTAATGTACAGACATGATTTTCTTTTATTGTTAAGAACTCACTTTTAGCCATTTAATACACAGCAAAAAAGCATTGCATGCATTTTTGTAATTACTTTCACACTGAGGCGTCTTTGAAGTCAATGGAAAACATGTTTAATCTGATTAAACATTTGAGTTGGTGAAAACAAATGGTATAAACAGATTATATAAAAGGGGGTAACAACACAGATTTATCTCATCATCAGCCCAGAAGAGGAGACACTGTCTGAGTACTTTTTGGGCTCCTCCTTCCAGTTTCCTCACCTAATTAGAAAATACTATATATTCTTTTGGCTCATTTTGACGAATAAATATAGGGAAACCAGATGATTCTGTTCATTTTTCTCCAGCGCTACCTCGTCTGATGTCAAACAGATGGCATGTCCTTAATATGGTCAGAAGTCACACCCACATGCTGTTCAAACCGTATGTTTGCAACCTGCAGAAGAAAGTTGGCTTTATGGGACAGGGAGGGACCTAAAATGCCTCGTTTCTGTCAGTGTGCAAATATAAGGGGTGCACAAACGTTTGGTGTAACTTAAATAAGGATTACAAATAATGTAACTTATTGCTATAGCTGGGAATGTGGTGTGTGGCATGTACTACATGAAAACCAGGTGCCCTCTCTACTTGCACATCACTCTGACCTCTGCCCTAAAACCCTTTTGCTATTACTTCCTTGGTTGGTTGTTGGCATTTAGGTGCATATTGTGAAAAACAATAAATTACATGTTCTATTTTTACAGTAAAGAGTTGTAGTTTTTGTTGAGTCAGTGCATCAACTTGTCTTTGGACCTTTCTCTGCATTCTGCTTGAGAAGCGATTTGACTAAATTGAGGCTTTTTTGCCCTTGTCTTGGATACTGCTGCTGAAAATGTTTAGCTCCTTAGGTTAGACAGAAATGTTGTGCTCTTTAGTTGGTATGAAAAGGAAAAAAGCTGAGTCATCAGCTGACTTCGCTCAAGAATCAGTTTGAAACATTATAGTTGATCTGATTTATGGCACACACCAGTAGATAGTCTGCTTCAGACAAATTCTGAACACCAGAAAGATTTTCTTTTCTTTGTCAGTGGGCCATCCGATTAGTTGTGCAGGAGGCACAAACGTTGCACCAGAAAAGCAGCACAGTAAATACAGTTTAGTGTTCAATCAGACCAAGCATTTCATAAGGCAGGATCTAAAAACATTCAGGGCTGCATGTGTGAAAACAATTATCCTTAAGAGGGATCTACGGTTAATAAATTAAGCAGCACTTCTACTGAACGTTAGCATCCCGAACAATGACACACAAAGATGCAAAGAAAGCTAAACAGCTTTAGCAGTTAGCTTTACTTCATACCCTTGTCAACAGAGATTGGAAGCAGAATTCGACCGCGTCCAGAAATATATGTAAACTGTCAAAAAAAGCATAAAATCAAACTAAAATCTTACACAGGCATCATTTAGAAACACGAGAAGAAGTCCTGGAGTGTCAACATAACTGCAGTTAACACCTTACTCCTTCTGCAATTACATCTGCCCAAGTTCAACTCCCATTAGCCCGCTTTGCACCGTCTCTCCCTCTCTGTCTTCCTACAGCCTCAATAAAGAGAATATAAGGTGTATGTGTGCAGACTGGCTAACTTTCCTATTAGAAGAGAGGAGGAAAAAAAAAGTCACCAATAGCAATCGACTAAGAGCAACTTGAGATGGTGGGCTCTCATCCATCACTCTGCATGTTCACGGATGCCATATGAAAACACAAACAAGCAATCAATTGTTTTCTGCACAGCTTGGGGCCTCCTAATAGAGAACATTTATCTGACGCCATGGTGGTAGCCCCAGCAATACTTTAATTTGTGAGACATTATGTTGAGTTAATGCCTACCAGGTTGCCGTTCAACCAGGGGGACTTGGCACATTTGGCGGCATTGTTAAAGCCGGCATCATGCTGTATTGTACTGGGACACTGTGATGTAAATGATCTCACCCGCTGTATCTTTAATGGGTTGTGAAATGAATTTATGTGAGAATATTTGGAGAGGAATATTGCATTGTATCATGGTTTAATTAGAGAACAGGAACTGCGCTGCCCTGTACGGAAGCTTCCGCACGATGGCCGTTCTGTTTGTCCTTCGACCACCCCTGCGATTGGATGCATTGGGTCTGGTAGAGTTAAGAAGAGGCAGAGAGTAAGAGCGAGCGAGAGAGAGGTGGAGATGGAAATGGAGAGAAAGGGAGCGAAGCCAGGCTCTCTAATAATGATGTGCCCCCAGGCCTAATGTGCCATCTCTCTCTCTCTCTCTCTCTCTCCCTCGCTGCTGGTCTAGTAAACAAACACACACAGCTCGGTACATGGTTCATTCTTCCCCAGACTTGTTTAATACCAATAAAGAGTTAATTTATAAAAGCTTCTTATTTTTTTTCTTCTTGCAAACAAATTTAACCTTTTAAATTCATTATTTAATTTCTAAAACATAAACAAGAATCAACCCTATAAAGATTTTTTCTTTCTTTCTTTTTTTTTTTTCCCAAATGAGAAATTAAATGACCTTTAAAGACAGGTCTGAGTTTTAAATGCGTAGCAGAGCCTTTTATTCCCTTCATACTGTGCTCAATTAAATTTGAATTTGTCCTAAAAACACCACCAAATGTCTCCAATGTGAAATCAGCAACTTCAGCCCGCTGTGTGGTCTAAATTTAATTCTTGTATATTATTATCATTATTTATTGATATATTTATTTTTTTTACAAAGTGTAAGTAGTGCTTCCTCTTTTCCAGACTTGAACCTGGCACGGTTGCTTTTAATTTTACTTTGCTCCTCTTTCACATAAGAGCGTCAATGTGCTTTTGCCCCTTTGCTTTCTTTCTTCGTCCTAGTTTTTTGTACAAAGTCTGTGATGATAACGGAAAGGGTGGTAATGCTGATCGTCATCAGAAAAAGAAATCCATCAGTTGTAATATCCTGATCTTATTCTTCCCTTTTCTGTTATACTGTCTCGGATTCTAGGTTAGGTAGGTTTAGGTTAATTTTTCACGTTAACTCAAATTATTTTGTGGCGAGGGGAAAAAAACAAGACGTGAGTGAGCTTACATTTAAATTAAACAATAAAAAACAAGTGACGGATAAAATTAAAAATCTTTAAATAATCTGTAAATAATCTGTAAATAATCTAAAGGCGATGAAAGCGAATTAGTATATCTTATGTTGCTATAATGTTAATATAAAATAATCCATTGATAAGAAGATATGTGCAACTGGAAGCTAACGGGTAAACAAAGAAAATGTACATTCATCAAAAGCAAAACACTCTTGGTCACCACTTGGTCACAGCAGTATAAATATTTTTAAGCCATAATGACATGTCCATCCTCCATTGCATCCCAGCATATCATTCATATTGACTTTTATTGTGAGGCAGATGTCGCCCTCCTCACCCTCCGCCCCTCCTCTTTCTCCCTTACTCTCTCTCCAGAATCGCCCCGGGCCTTTCGCCTACCCGCTGCCCGGGGATGGGGAGGCTGTGCTCGGCCCTGACAGGCGGCTGGTGGCTCTTCAATGCGGCGGCGGAAATTAAATTACCGCTCCTGTTGCCCGCTTTGTAAACAAGACAAAAGCCAATGATACGGCCAATTACACTTAAATACGACGCATGTGTACAACAGGCTCTCCGAGCAGTCGGGATTTGGACTGTAGACTCAGGGAATGAAGGGGACGACAAACAACCTCTGTCCAGTTTGTTTATCACGTTTGATCCTGGTTGTCCTGCAGAGATTCGTCACGTTTTTGTGGCCAAATATTATCTTTTATTTATATATCTCTCTGTGTGTGTGTGTGTGTGTGTGTGTGTGTGTGTGTGTGTGTGTGTGTGTGTGTGTGTGTGTGTGTGTGTGTGTGTGTGTGTGTGTGTGTGTGTGTTTGTTTGTGCTAACTGCAAAATTAGCATTCAGGGAAAACACGTATTTCTATCCTCCCATTAAAAAAGAATCTAAAGTGTAAAATGTAAATCTTAATTTTTCCCCACAGTACCTGCATTATTATTAATCCATCTAATCAAATATAATTTCAAATAATTTATTTAAGGGGGAAAAAAACATAATTAGTCAATTAAAAAGATGCTCCGTTTTATATAGGTTCACTGGAGAAGTGGAAAGAAGTCTTCTCGTACATCTTGTAGCAGCTCACGTGGAAATTGCAGATTTCTGTTACTCCTGCACACAAAAAATAAAATTAAAAAAATAATAATAACAAAAACTTTATCGGTTTTACTGAGTGAATATGATCACATTTACAAAAAATTACAGGTAGGTAATAATAATTTTATAAATATGTAATCTTGCGGCTTTGTTCTTCTTTTTTTTCTGTTCTTCTGCTTAAACCTGTAAATATCGAATCCTAATTCAAAATCCTAATTTTCTTTCCTCCCGAAAAAACCTCCACCAACTCTGCCCTCACAGTCTCACAATAAAGCTTCGATGAAAATGGCGATCAGAGTAAATAAAATAGATGGTCTTTATCAAAGTAAATTAGATTCACCTAAATAGTTCACCGGAGGGGCAGAGCAGTTCCTGTAATTCACTTTAAGGTTCACCAACTTACTCAATAAAACCCTGGCTAGGAATCTAACTGATGTCTAATCGATAGGTTTATCTGAGGCAAACAGCTGAGAAGGGCAAAATGAATCGGTTTGCATTTAAAAGGAAAGGAGAAAAAGATAAACTCAAGAAATCTGACGTCCAGTAATGAAATGATCGCTTCTATTTTACCTTTTTAGGGGTCGATTTTTTTTTCATAAAAACTTAGAGATTAAATACAGTTTAGCCTTTTAAAATAAATACATGTATCACAACAATAAAAACAACGACAACAACAACAACAACAACAACAACAACAACAACAACAACAACAACAATAATAATAATAATAATAATAATAATTACCCGATTCTTTTTTTAGGCCTAGTGCAGAAACATGACATCCCTCCATCCTCCCAGTCCCATGCCTGTATTTCAGCGGTTTCTCATCTCTTTTTTCACTGGTTTTACTCCCCTCTTCCTCCCCTCCTCCTCTCCATTCAGTCCAGTTGAGTCGTCTGATAGGGGCATGAGGCGCCAGGTTTTCCCCTGAGGGAGGCGAAGAGTCAAGGACTGAACCCTCCAAATGCAGAATAATGTAATCCTACACTCTCAACAAAAAGGGTTCCACGTACATGACGGTTCTTTATGGGTTCTGTGATTTGTAGCAGAACACTGGTGGCGCTGCACTCTACATGCTGATGTTGTTTCTTGAGTCGCTGAGTCTTGTTTGTCTACACTCGATAAAAGGCTCAACACCATGAAGGTTGATGGCTACAGCAACACGAGGAGGGTCACTAGTGATTATAGGTGTCGTTCCTATGGCAGAAAATGGGATTTTGAATTTTTGAAAACTGGGGATGTGGCGAAATCAGTGCTCAGCAAAAAAACCCAACACAACCTGCAGATTGCAAACATAACTTAACGATATTACCAAAACAGAAAATGAAAGTGATTTTCGTGTGAGTAAACAACCCTGGCTGCCAAAAGTAAAACCTGTCACTGTCTGGAACCAGTGAAAAGTTTGAACAATCTAATACTGTAGAGGTTCAATTTTACTAAGTAGAATGATTGTTTTATATTTCTAAAAAACAACAACAACAACAACAACAACAACAACAACAACAACAACAACAACAACAACTTTATAGCTCTTAGCTTTAATAGAGACATATTTAATCCAGTTAGATATCCTGGAAAATAAATTTAAGAAAATATAAGCAGTTGCATTCATCTACTTTGATTAATACTTCTGTCACAGCTCATGGAGCCAAGAGGACTTCTCAGTTCATGCATTTTATATAAAAAAATACCTTAATATGTACCATCTTTTAGACAGTAAAGTCAATACGTTATAATTCTCCATGTATCAAGTGGGCATGAGTGCAAAAACAAGTCCACAGAAAACCTGAAATATTTTTCTATGAAATTCTTCTGCTTCTCTGTTTCTATGAGGCTCCTGTAAGTGTTTGGAAAAAAGCACAAGTACATTACCCTCTTCAAGCCTGAATTCTACACCTTCAGTACCGTCTGCGGATCACAGCATAGTTATTGCACCACAGTTTTGTAACTGGAGAGTGACATGATTCAGGGTTCTATGGGTATATCCTATTCTTGTGGCTTTTTGCTTCTTCTTTTATGTCCAAAGACTTTGACTCAAGACACCAGGGTTTGTGCCCCACGTGGAACCAATATTTTTACACTTTGTTTCCTAAGATTTAACAACTTATTTTTACTTTTCAGTTTTTGGCTGCATTAAGGCACTATAATTAATAGCTATATTTTGAAAAAAAAAATCTTAGACTTACTTACAGACATTTTTACATAATTCCACATTTTTGGAAACCTTTATTTTCAAGGTTACCAGTGTGACGAGCTCGAAATTGGTGCAGACATGCAAGATTTCAACAAGTTCCATTAGCGTATTTCCATACTTCCCATCCACTGTCTATTTAGTCATGCAAGGCAATGCTTTCAGAGAGACTGATTATTAAGTTAGCTGATACTTAATTCCATACAGTCAAAGTCAAGCCTGAGGTCAAGGATAAGTGGTGTCAGGTCAGATTTGCTACCCTTTGGAAACTCACACAAAACTGTCAAACGAACTATTTTTGATCTAAAATGAAAAGAGATGGAACAGCACAAGGCTAACCTCTTGTTTCTTGTCTTCAGAAACCCATTTCTTTAAACTATTTCTAGATAGGAAGTTGTCATATCAAAGAAGGTTTTCAAATATCCGACCATGTTGGTGTGGTTTAAAATTTGTGGGCACACAGCAGCCAAGTGTTAGCAGGCATTTGTCCAAGAATGTACCTACGCACAAGTAACTTTTACTTTGAATGTACTCTGGGCTGAAAAAGATCAATTTCTGTCCATGTATACACAAATTTGTATACTTTGAATTGCAATAAAACAAGGCTCCTGGCAGCACAAAATACTCTAGCTGTTATATATTTCTAGATACTTTCAGAGATCATTAAGGTGCTAGCATTGAGGCCAAATATGATTTTTGTGCAGGTGTCCATTTATTTATCTCGCTACCTGGAGAAAAGACTCTGGGAACTAAACCCACTCAAAGGCTACCAAGACACCCTTGCCTGTAGTCTTGCTATGAATCAGAAATCTGTAAATGTGCCTAAGCTGATCACTGATATGGCTTGAACTGTAAAGGTAAGGGCAACAGCAGAATTCACCACCAAACGTAAAGCAAATACAGACAAATCAGACAAATATACTTGTATTAAGTAACTGTGAAAAGGCTTTTGTAGAAGAACTCATGTTCTTCTCACAGACAACAAAACGTGCCGTGGTAATGCTATGTGTTTCCAATAAACATGTGGTATTGAACTTTTGAGTTTATTAAAATTCATGGGTATTTTATAATGATATTTTTAGGTCTTTGGAACAGTGCATTTTAATTTTTAACTTGATGCATGGATGAGTCCTTTAACAGTTGGACTTTGTTATTTTTTCTAGGTGTGTCTCCTCTGAATTTCAACCTAATAGCAACAGAGAACCAAACAAAACTGGGAAGAGAAGAGCATATAACTTGGCAGGTAGACATCCATTATGAGATGCCTGTGTTTGTCCTTAGTGAATTTTTCCTGTGTTAACTGCAGGTTTTGTGTGTGTGGTGTCAACTAGGCAGGAAGATGTTCACAATTATCAACGTGCTCTCAAATTTTTCTTAGTTTTGTTGTTTTTTGTTGTTTTATGGAAAAATGAAGCCAACTTTAAGTGAATGGAGGGGTGTGGGTGGGGTTCTTTTGTACAAAAAAATCCATGGACAGTAAAAAAATTCATAGCACAATCTAAAGATACAAAGCCAGTGATATTTGCTGAAAGTTTTGTTGATGATTCACTGGGTAAAATTATACTTTTTTTTTTTTTATTTAAGTAACATTGTGTCTAGTATTTAACCTTAAGCTTTTTCTGTTTGGTGACTTTTATTTTGTCTTGTATTCCTTTCTTATCAACGTTCTGTTAATAAAACCCCTCAAGGATTACATATAAATAATAACTTAGAATAGGCCTGAACTGTGATCCCCTCAGTGCTGGAGAATTAGGCCAAATCCAGATTTATGACCGGCTGAAATGTATTGGAAAACGTTGAACACTTGCAGCACGGAAAGCTGGTTCGCATGAATCTTAGAGCATTATGTGAAAGATTACCTGTAACTAAAGTATACCGCTAGTTGTATATTATTATGAATTTGTAAGCCCAGAAGGAGATCTATACGGTCCTCTCCCAAAGCCCGAGCATCCTTTGGCTCTTTGCTTATACGTAACTTTGCCATTTGCGTCTTTTTTATCATCCTCTTCTGTTCATTTTAATTTGGTGTGCAGCTCCCTCAGTCCCCCAAATGAGAGCTAAATCGGCCTATAGGTCACTAATATATCGGGGAGGCAACTGTGACAAATTCCTTTTGTCTCCGCTTTGCTGGTACTTTATTACCCAGACGAGCAACATGGCCTGGAGATAACGATTCATCACGCACAGCCGGCAACCATAGACAACGCCTTTGGGCAAAGTCAGCAAGGGGCTTTCATATTAAGAGAGAGTAGAGAGCATGCGTGCATGCGCACATGTGTTTGTGTGTGTTGGGATGTGCGTGTGTGTGTGTGTGTGTGTGTGTGTGTGTGTGTGTGTGTGTGTGTGTGTGTGTGCGCGCGATGGGGGGGGGGGGGGGGGTATCTTAATTGGCTATGGGGTTTTATTGCATTAGTAAAACTGCTGATTGCAAACCTGCACAGCATCATGTTGAGTTTACGTTTAAAACCTATAGATAAACCTCCTATGGGCCTATTATAGATTTTTATAATGACAAAACAAGTTCAGGGATCTTTATTCAAAAATCTACAATAATTTAAGACGTTCTGCAGGTGTAGCACATTGGAAGAAAAAACAGTCTCTTTTGGAAAACTGGGTAATTGCCACCGCAGATTCGCAGACTGGGAGATATATATAAGTGGGAAGTGTGGCCAGAGGAAGATATTTTAACTCGCACTTGAAGCTAGAGAGAATATGGAGTCCACAGAGAACAGTCCCAACAGTGTTTCACAATGCGCTATGTCATGCGTCTATAAGATTTAGCAAGATATGGCTCAAAACCTGGTGCTTTGGATGTCAAAAGAAAATAAAATCCAGAGAATTAAAACAAATCAAAAAACCATTTAAAGGATTGAAAATAATAAAAAAAAAAGTATACAAGTAGAAGGAAACCCTGCTACAGGTCACAGGATAAGAAGTTGCTCGATCCATCTAAAGAGTCCCAAACTACACATTAGACATCAGATAAGTTTTAAAACCCCATCTTAACTCCCTGGTGTCTCATTATAATACGTTCATTTTACACGAGAGCTAATCATGGTGTGCAGTCTAAATTGTTGAGAATAATGAAACAAGACGCTTGGTGTCCTATTGAGCAGGCTCAGGTTGTCAAGCTCAATAAAGAGATCTCAGATATTACACCTACATTAGAGGTTTACACTTTAACTCTTTTGTTTAACATGATTATGTCTCTTAAAATCCTTCGGAAATGAGATGTCAAATAATCAATATAAATGTAAATGCTACTAATACTACTACTAATTACTATTATTATTATGATCTAATCGGAATATGCGATCTAACAGCTTCCCTCAGATCCCTCAAATTCCAAATGTTTTAGATTATAATCACTCAGAATTTGTGATAGGACGCATTCATCTAACGCTGACCCCACACACAAGTTGATCATCCTTTTAAAAGTCTGAATCTACATTACAGTGTTGCGCAACAATAGAGCAGTCGGCAATTTTAGATACAGTTCTGTAAATCGAGCATCAGTACATCAGATTTTCTATTTACTGGACATGGAAAAAATGGGATTCCCTGCATGCTCTGTATCCAAAAAGAAAAGAAATGTCACTTAAGGTGACGCCCAATCAGACATCACATCACAGCTGCTGACATCACCAACAGGGAGAGATGTGTTACCCCAAAGTGGCTTGCAAACATTATTTTCCGCCTTCCTGCCCATAGATCTTCCTGGTTTTGCATAAACGGCCAATTACCTTGTCAGTAAGCTGATCCGAGTCTCAGTGCATCCTCCCGTCCCTATTCATTTTATTGTAACGCACAAATATAAACAGGCCTAATAGCAGCTACACTCGCACCGGTCTCGTCCCGCACCGTTATTGATATGGCCTCGAATTCACACAATTGATTTTTATGCTTCCCTCTAGCCACCTTGTGCAGTTGAGAGATATCTTTATTCGCACAGAAAGTGAAATAAGTGCGTAATAAAACGGTGATATATTAAATTCGTTTTTCCCCGTGTCGCGCTTTTATTATGAGCCATTTTTCATTTTTATTGAATTGAGACCCGACTGATCCACGTCGTCGCTCCGGGCGGGGAAAGGTTAAATAATTTGTGCAAATCAGAAACGCCGCTTTTCACATTTGGCTTCTTGATATCTGTCCATCTGCTATTTATTTGTTTAATTCTATCTATCTATCTATCTATCTATCTATCTATCTATCTATCTATCTATCTATCTATCTATCTATCTATCTATCTATCTATCTATCTATCTATCTATCTATCTATCTATCTATCTATCTATCTATCTATCTATCTTTGTGATCGTGTGTATTGGAATGAGACGATCAGCGCCTACAGTGATCACATCAAAATCTGAGATTTATGACTTCATTGTGCGCAAACGCGCAACAAGCACCTTTACACTTGCTCACAGTTTGTTGTTTCATTTAGGATAAATTGTACTGCTATCAGCTGCCATCAAATCAGCGGAGATACCACACAGCTCGCTGTCACTTCTTTTGATCTTCTGTCCGTTTCTACTGGTTAGAATATTGGTGAATAATGGATAAATGATGGTACCAACAAACTCTGGCGGAATATGTGTCACTGTGTATGCAGTTTAAGTGGCTTCGTGGATTACACATAAAGTAGGATTAATTGAAGAGTAAACTGTTGTTTTCCTTAAAGCGTCCCCTTGCTATTAAGTTCTGTTCCAAATCATGTCCAGCAGCAGGTTTCCTTGGGGAAAGAATAAAATCCTAACAGAGAGCACTGATTTGAAAACCTTGGTCATAACATAAAGATAATGATTATCAGACCATTTGCTGTCATAAACTCACCAAAGCTCATAATGTTATTGTGGGAAATGTTTACATAAATCTTTAGTTTATGTTCACAGACAGCAATGTTCATTTTTTTTGTCCTGTGATTTTGTCCCCCACTGTTGTTCAATTTTGATTTTTGTTAAATAATTTACTTTCTTAAAACTGAAAAAATATTATCATTCCTGAAGACCTAGCATAGTTCTCAAATCTCTGATACGTAGAGGAGCATTAAGGTGAAAGTAGCCACTTGACGCGGGCCTCAGTTCCACTAAATGCACGAAACCTTGCATTTGAAACCAGAAGAGCTGAATAAAAAATAAAAAGCTGCGGTTTCTTTAAGACATCCGAGCAAAACAACTGTCCTACCGAGGAGGAGGGAGGGAAGAAGAGAGGGAGGGAAGGAGGGTTGGCTGGAGGACCGAATGGCAGCTTTTACGCAGAGGGTAGTCTCACCTGCTGAAACGCAGCACTACAGAGCACTCTTCCGCGCTCCCCTCCAATTAATAAACACGCCTGCGAGGTCAGCGCTTCGTTTCGCTTCTTCGGGGTTGTTTTGTTTTGTCTTCAGCTCCATTTTGATGCGACGAGCTTTGGTTATCCTATCGTGACCCCAGCGTATGGATCGTCTTTGCCCGAGTAGGCGAACAAAGCGCATCAAGTCTCTCCAGAGAGGTGCCTCCCCCCAAAATCTCGGATTTTTCTCAGTAAGTAGGCTACTCGGGATAGCCATTTGGCATTTATCGGCTGTTTTTCTTGTTGTAAAGCTGCCTTGTATCTAATTCACTTGGAAAGAACTCGCTATTAAAGATGGATACGGTATTTCTTAGTCCGACGGATAGGCATTTAATTTAGGGAACACCCGATCCCACTGTTGGACAAAAAATAATGGGAAGATTTTGGATAGCGCTGGACACCTTATTGGTTTCCTGGGAGTAGAACAGGCCCGTGTCGATGCTCGAAAGCAAAAAAAAAAAAAAAAAAAAAAAAAGCTCACCACTGCAGACTACATCCAAATACTTCATTTCCAAAGGCGTGAATTGCTATATGTCAAAAACACATCCGTGCGCTGATAAAATATACTGACAAGCACATTAAGAACAAAAACTATGGAGCACACTGGGATCGAGGAGGTGAACCAGACGCACCAGCAGCAGCATGAACCCATCAGCTTCGGCATCGACCAGATCCTCAACAGCTCGGACCAGTCCAGCGGCTGCATGCTTCCTAACCGGACCGGTGACCCGGATTACGCGCTGGCCTCTAATGTCTACAGCAATGGGTACAACAGCGTCTACAACCCGGCCTGCTCCATGGCAGCAGCGGCGGGTTTAGCCGGCTCCTATAATGTCAACATGAACATGAACGTCAGTATGAACATGAACGTTAACGTGAACTCTGGAGGTGCAGGTGGGGTAATTCGGGTGCCGGCGCACAGGCCCATGCCGCCTCCGCCACCCGCCGCTGCTGCTCCTCATCCACCCCCATCGACGCATCCACCGGGCATCGGACCCGGCATCCCCTCGATGCCGGGGATGGGAATGGGGAATGCAGCAAACTTCACATTTCCGTGGATGGAAAGCAGCAGAAGATTCGCCAAGGACAGATTAACAGGTAAAGAATAAATCTTATCCTGGTCCCACAACACTTGTAGTTTAATGTTTTTCATGAACACAGACATAGTAGGTCAGAAAGCAAGACCTCGTTATTTACCACCAAAAAAGTGAATATTTTCCTCACAGCCACTAAAGAGGAAATTATGAATTTACTAACACTTGTGTTGAAAACAACCCCCGACCGACGAAGCGTGAAGTGGGCCTATAATGGCTCAACAAAGTGGCGCTGATGATTTCATCTTTAGGTTGTAATCTATAACGAATCATATATGCGCACACAGTCAGTTTTATTATGCTGGAAGGGCAGCCTGATAAACGAGTGGAGAAATTGACTCGGACATGCTGATGAATCAGTATTGGACCATCACTCTCCATTTACAGCGGATGACGGATAACGACGTCCCCCGTTTTTTCATGAGGATGAATGATTTTTTCCCCCCTCTCCCGGAGAGCCAATTGAGAAAGCAAGAAGATGAGTCACCGTAGTAACAATATATGACATGTTAAATTCTAAACAAGAATGTATTATTATTATTATTATTATTATTATTATTATTATTTGAACTGAGTAAATTAGGCTATAATTGGACAACAGCTACAATATTGCTTGCAGACTTACTCTAGCAGACTATATGTAGACTTCAGTGGGGTTTTTTTTTTAATTTGTAGTTTTTATTTCCAATTTTACTTCTTTCAGAACCAGCTGCTTTTATTTTTTTCCTTAAAAATGAAATTCACCGAAGTCGATTTTTGTGCCATTTGGGCTTTTAATACCCACGATGAGTTACATAATTCCTGCCTATGTTTTTTATTCAGGTGTCTGCAAACACATGCAGCCATTTTTGTTCCCAAAACCCCACACGCCCTTCAACACTATCAGAATCACATGCTACTTAAAGGCTGACATCGTTTTTTTATTTGTTTCCTTCTCAATCCAAAATGAGATATTTGCTTTACTTAATTAAATATTATATGTATGCTTATTTAAATAATGAAATGTAATGCAATTGAAGATAAGTTCTTTTCTAGTATAACGACTATATATTGTTTATAATAAATTATATGAAAAACATACGAAAGATAATTCTCAGTGAGAAAATGGTAAAAAAAAAACCGATTGCCAATAAAATTTTAATGGAATATGCTGAGATAGGTAAACGTATTTCATAAAAACGATTTCTGCGTTCTCTGTTTTCTTTTTTTGGGTGGGGGAGGGGTGGTTCAGCTTATATTTTTCTCATGACCTCATTGCTATAAAGGAAGAACATCATGGATTTGCGCGCGCACGCCCCCTCCTCTCCATGCATTAAATATTTACTCTTCAGTTCTTTCTACCTGATTAATTATTAAATACCGGGGGACGATATGTCATCTGCAAAAAGATACAGTGTAAATAGGCTTATCAATTTTACTCATAGTCACCGAGGGCCCCTCGTTTAATTTCTCTCAGCTTTGTGTCGCTGTAATTATTTCGAAGCTTATATCTTTCCTCTGTATTGATCAGCCAAAGATCACCAGCAGCAGGAACAGCTACAGCAGCAGCTACAGTAGCACTATCCACACATACACACACACGCGCGCGCGCGCGCAGACACACACACACATTCAGATATACACACACAAACACTCCAGATTTAGCCTGCTCTGTTTCCTATAAAAGGCCGTAAATCAAATGGACTATCATCTATCCTGATGGGTAGAGCACCGTTTTAAATGTTTCTCCTTGTTTCTTGTTTTTCCTTTTCGCCTTCCAAGTTGAAACCGGAGGAGAAAAACGGTCCCGTGCAGATTTAAACAGCTAAACATGTTGCCAAATGCTTCCAGCTCTGGCATTCATGGCAGGATTTCTTTCTTTTTTTTCTTGCAGAGATGTAAACGAAACCTGTTAACTTCGACAATAGATTCTCATTTTTCACGCCGGGATGCCTCCCACATGGCACAAACTCGTGTTATTAATCACAGTAAGCTGAATTGGACTGTCGCAAAAGATTTACGGGTTATAGGGGCATCATTTATCCATCTGTAAAGATACACTTCATGTAGCCTACTGATGTATCCTTGGTGGTCACCCACTCCTCTGTGTATTCACTCAGCGCTTACAGGCCTAAAATGTTGTGCGTCAGGCTATTTTATTGCAACTAATTTATGTGTTATTTTATTTTTATTTATTTCTGAAGGACGAGTGAAGAATTAAAATAAGTTCACCAGGGTTAGCTAGCTGCTATTTTCCATCTGCTGTTCCTGAACATGTAGGCAAAAATCAACCAGAGAAGAATAAAATCATACATAAAGCCGCACCGTGCGTAAAAGTACACACGCACAACTATAGCAGCAACAGCATCAGTAGTAGTCGGAGGCTAACAGTAGCCACCTTTATTTTTCAATGTACTCTGCTCAAAAAAATAAACAAACCCGTCTATATACGGGTTCAAGATTTATTTGTAATGTTATTTTTTTCACATTATTATTTTTTTTACGTCAGAAACGAATTAAAAAATAATACATTAATAACATAAAACATAGCACAATAATATGTAATGAAAATTAAGACTAGTTAGTAACTGAAGAAAAATATAATGGATAGTGAAATGAAAATTGGGCTTTACAGCACAAAATGTCAAGTAAAATATGTACTAATTTTAAGAAACCAAGCCTTTTACCACTAGTGATTACTACTACTACTACTACTAATAATAATCTAACAGAAATTTGTCATCTTTGATGAAGGATCAAAGTACATAATAATATGTTCTTTGAATTGTTTGGACATTTTGACAATAAACAGAGCAATAATACAGCGTCTTTCACTGTAGACCACCTAACAGAAATAAAAGAAATATAATTAAAGCGCCTTTTCTCTCCTGTATATCTGTGTCTGGGTGTAAATGGCAGCAGTGCCGAAAAAAATATGATTTTATTTCAGAGCTGAACCCGCTCCTGCCCTTTTGCTTCCACGCTGGCCTGATTTTCCGTGTGACAAAAGACAGTATCCCTGCTTTTTGTTGCGTATAGTGTAATAAATAGCAATATATGTTCATGTTATATTTCAATATCCCCTTTAGAATCCTTCACGGATATATTTATTAGATTGCTACAAAGGTAATATCCGCCGTGGGGACGGGAGGCGCTGTCACCGGGAAGTGTTATTAAGTATAAGTGGTTTTATTATGGCAAACATATTCTCCACGGTAGCATTTTATTTTTTGATATGCTTATGCTAAATTGTGTTATCCAGGCAACAGATTTAGCATTCGCACCCATTTTCTTTTCCATTTGATGAAGAGGGGGAACAAAATGTGCAATGTGTTTTGCAGCATTTATTTTTGGTTGCTGGTGATTCTTTTCATTTTCTTTGTTTCATGGGAACACTTACATGATCGCTTTTTTGTTGGGGATAATGGCCACATACAGACTGCTTAACTGTTTTCCGAGCTATAGGAAAACAATTAATTATTAGAAAAATAATTATGTTTTACAGCTTTATTTAATAACTCATTTCCTAATTGTGGAAGCTCTAAGCTCGTGGGACTTATTATACCCTTACATTTGGAATCTGTACAGGAGTGGTATTCTTCTCCAGATACAAATTACTGCCATCAGTATTTCTGATATATTTCAGATTTATAAAATTTTGACTAGTATATTTGTTATTCCATATGGCTTTAATTTTTGGTACTATTATTTGTAACATATTACTTATAATCCAGTTACATCCAGCTAGTTTACACTGACTGTCTCTAAACTAACCGACTCACTGATGCAATTGAGCAAGGGCATTCTTAATTGGTTTGGCTTAAAATCCAGCACATTGCATAATTCATTTTGATTCTATACTGCAGTTCACAGTCTCGATAATTATAGTAATGAATAAACCTGAAGGCATATGGAGTAAAACCAAAGAAAAAAAAAGCATTAAACATGTCTGGTGGGGTATCACACCACTGGATCATATATTTATCAGGATTTTGCACACTGTAAAGCAAAGCCTTGCTGTACTTGTCAGGTCTAAAGGGTGCTGCTGCATGTTAGGTTGCCTCTGAACGTGCTTGTATGTGCCTGGCCCATTACTTAGCCCACAGATGGCCTGAAATAGCCATCTAATGCTGTATTAGTTAGCCAGACCTGCCGCTGGGAGCAACAACAGGCACGCTTGCTTTCTCTGTGGGACCCATAAAGCTCCAAATAGATTTGGGCAATGACACAAAAAGCAAAAATGATATGTTGCTTAACATATGTGCTGTACATTTAAGACTCCACTTTAAAGTTACTGTAAGAATGTGGCTTTACAGGAGATTTAGAAACACACTATGAAGTCCAATAAGGGCCGTATAATTCAGTATTAAGGACTGTGGAGGTGCTCCAGTCCATTGTGAGCACCTATAGTAGTGTTATAGAAATATCTTGGGGATTTTGTCATTAGAAACTCGTGATTAAATACTACAGATGCCGGTCTAAGTCCCAAAAGGAATATTGGAGGGGTACAATTACCATTTTTTATTATTATTGAGCATCAGAGCAGCACATAACGTGAAATTGTTATAAGAATATTAACATAGAAGATTAAAAATAATAATGAGAGGGAACGAAGAGGTCATGGTCACTATAAATCCATGCGAAAGCCAATAACTGTAGCACATTTTCACTTCAGACACTAAATCTGTGCTACTAATTTGCACTTACGTGATGTTAACTTTATGTGACCTACCGTAACAGTGCATAGTAGCTATTCATCTTTACTTTACAAATCATTTGTTTGTGTACGCTTCAATTTGCCACTCATGTTCAGCACCATCAGGGGACGTTGGCGGCTCCCTTGAAATGACTGCCAAGTGCGTAATAACTTCATGTTCTATTTTACATCCAAATTGTCATCGTCTGTATAGCAAATGAATTTTCAAGTCGCTGAAAACTCTGAGAACAGCAGCAGCAGGAGGAGCAGCAGCAGGAGCAGCACGTAACCCTGAGGGGACACCTATGCAGATGTTTTCATATTCATTTTGGCTCCTGGTGAGCTTTTCTGACAAAACAAAAACAAATAAACACCCTGTAAGACAGCAGGCAAAACAGCTTGCTGGGGACGGATGACATAGAGATAGAGAGAGAAGGAGAGAAGACAGAAAGTATTTTTTTTTCTCTTTTCTTCTGCTGATTTCCATTCAGAATGAGAATGTGGCCTGGGAGTGGATCTATGGCCAACGATCTCATTACATTTATCGATCTTCTGTTTACCCATGGCTGACAAAATAGACAGGATTCATAGATATTTTATGATGCAAGAAGATAACTTGTTATTAATACCCGGCAGTTGAAAAAGAACCACGAGGCACTGAGGCAGAGAGTGAAGAAAAACACAATGTACACCCTTACAGTGCAAAACTGCAGTTTATATTTTTGAGAAGGAACAGTGACTAAGCGACAAGAGACAAAGTAAGACAATACAACAATACTTTGAAATAGCATTTATTATAAAGTGTCTATATTCTAAATAGTAATGCGTGTAAAGTTTATGACAGCCTATTCTGCAAAAAATGATGTCACTGTGCAAGAAGTTACACAATTGCAAATTGAGGTTATTGCTTGAGTTGTAATGACACACGCTTCATGTTTGTGCTCCAAGACATTTTGCAAATATCAAATATTTTTTAAATGCAATTATTGTGATGAAAAAAGACCCACCAAAATCTACTTTCCTTCAGAAATTGTGTTTTGTTAGGCTTACAATTATATTATGTAGGTCTGTGAATAGTACTTATGGAGCTTCATCACATTGTCAGAGGATGACCTTGGCTGTAGGTTTTTGATTGGTCAGCCAGGGCTTGATTTATCTGTGTAATCCTGCTAGATGTCACTTATTTTTTTTCTGAATGGCATATATCTCATTTCTTAGCTAAAGATCTCCAAATGCTAACTTAAGAGACTAGAAGCAAATGGCATTAAAGTAGACTCTGTTCATCATTTAGGCCCCTTCATGTGATTAGCTGCTATGCGTCGGTGCCCGCCCGGCGGCAGCTGCTGCTGTGCTCCAGATGCGGGACCTCACTGTGTCTCCCTTTCCTTTAGGGGAGCAGGCAGAGGAGAGCCGAGCTGGAGAGGCCACAGGGGGGCCGGGGGCCACCGGATCCCTCTGTCCTCTCCCCAAGGGAGACATCGGCAGGGTCCCTGTCTGGAGCACGGTGGAGACATTAGCCAAATGTTATTACCCCGAGCTTGCCCACCTGCGAGACGGCAATGGCCTTCTAGCAGACTATCCTTTTCCAAAGGGTGCTTGCCCAGGTGAGTCACCCCCTCTCCCCCACCAAAAAACCTCACCTGTAGCTAATTGTTAAGAGCCACCATTGTGTGCCACCAGAAAGTATAAACTGGATTTAAAACAGCATTTGAAATCTTAATATGCGTCAGTATTTTTCACGTCTTTATCCTCTAGCACTTTAAATTTTGAAGTGATAATTCACATACCATTTTTCTACTTCTGCCTCAATTACTTTTTCCTTGGATTTTCTGTTTGCACATCTCAGCGTGCTCTTCAGAAATGGAAAATGTGGCAGTGACGTTATCTTCTTCAGTTGGCAGCTTCTAGGCCATCTCTTAAGACTCCCCAAACATCATAGCTTTTTTTTTTCAGTTAGCAGCAAATGAACAATAATTTTTATCTTACCAAGGAATGGAAAGCTAGCTAGGTTTATGAGTCTATAGAAATAAATCCTCAGGGGAAATGCATTTATAATTCAGAAGAACAGGTCACTCCAGCTTAGAAATGGAAATAAGTAACCAATCAAGCATTCATGTTAAATCTCTAGAATTTTACAAATTTAAAACACTCATCAGACAAATTAATCCTCTTTTTCCTCCCTCTTTCAGCTGCCCTCTCGCCCTTTTCTGTGACCCGTCGAATCGGCCACCCGTACCAGAACCGGACGCCACCTAAGAGGAAAAAGCCTCGCACCTCCTTCAGCCGGGTGCAGATCTGTGAGCTTGAGAAACGTTTTCACCGACAGAAGTACCTGGCATCGGCCGAGCGTGCCACCCTGGCTAAGGCGCTGAAGATGACGGATGCACAAGTTAAGACCTGGTTTCAAAACAGGCGGACAAAATGGCGGTAAGATTGCAGCAGGGTGTTATTGGATGCTAAAGTAACATAGTTCTCCGTTCTACGTGTCACGTCTTGCTCTTTTTTTTGCATCCCACTATATACTTAAGCAAAACAAACAGGCCTTGATGGTTTTTGACTTCATTAGGACAGGATGTTTGCGCAGAATTACAAATCTTCTTGTCCCACAAACTGACATTACAGAATGTGTCTCTGTTTTACACTTGCGTCCAAAAATGTTTACTGGTGTCTTACTTTGAAGACAAGTAAAATGGCCCACATTGCATTGAAGGAGTTGTACAACACTTATTTTGCTTAGCTTAGCTGCCAGTTGAGGCCAGTTCACTTGACCAAGCACAATTACTCCTGAGCCTCCTGAAAGGCCTTTTAGAAACCTGCTGTCCAAAGCAATACTGAAACACTCACAGGAGGAATTGACTGCCGAGTCCATGAAAAAAACACACACTCATTCACTTCATTCTAACTGTTGTTTATAGCCATTTGAAAGTAAATGAGTAGGAAATCAAATTATGATGCCCTGCCCCTTGTTAAAGGAGCAGGATACATATTTCAAACGCATATTACACACAGCTAAATTACCTTAAGTCATTACCCTAAGGGTTTTTATGTGTAAATGGCTTTAAAGCATTTTCGAATGATTTTCTATTTAAAAGTTAAAGAAAACAGTTAAAAATCACTGCCTTCTTTGTTGTAAATTAAAGTATAATATAGAATTTTGGTTTAAGGATGTTCATTTACATTTTCTTAAAAAAATGCATTTATAGAAGAAAAAAAACCTGCAGCAATCATGTCCTTAAGCCATAAAATGCTAATGCACAGTTTCCACTACAAAGTGCAGTAAAAATGAATTTGCTTAAAATAAACAGCAGACTGAACGGCATGTCACGAGTAACAAGGGAATTGGCTTAACTCGCTTTTCTGATTTCCTACTTTTGCTGAGATTTATGCCATTTCCCTGTAGTGTGCACCTGATAGGATGAGCATGAGGGATGTCTTTGTGTGACGACTACGCGAGTAACAAGAGGATGATCAAATCAACAGCCAGGGAATTAGATTATGATAATGCTGTTAACAATAATGTGTGGCTAATGGATGGAGGTTGGCGTGCTTGAAAGAGTGTTTTTAGAGGTGTGCTTATGCTGGTGATTTCTAGCTGCCATTTGTATTTTGCTTTATATTTTTAAGAGAATTGAACATTTATTACATGTTGTTTAACATATCATTTCCAAATGTCCGTAAATAAATCACCATGAATTATTCTGTTATGGTAATAAGAAATTTTCAAGACCGATAGAGTAAAATGTTCCACTGTTTATAGATATGCTTGCCTTTGTAAAGTAATTCAAGTAAATTGCCAAAAGTATTTACATTCACTATTTAAATTGAAATAGAAGTGTAATTTTTGTTGAGTACTAAAACACCAGTTCACTCTGGAGGTTTTCCAACATAAACGTTACAAAACAGGCTGTTTTTTTTAGGAAGATGCATGACTTTTCAATGCAGCAAATGTTGATATCAGCACAGCGCATATACAGGATGTGCGGAGTCGTTTCTTTGAAAAGAAAAGAAACAGATGCAACTTTTCACCTTGAGGCAGGAAGTGCTTTGTATGTCTTCCCCCTCTATTAGTCACGTTCCTTCAGCAACACCTGTCACTCATCTTGATCAGCTGTCGTGTAGCCAAAAGCAGAAGGAGTATCTGGCACAGGTGTAGTACAAAGACAGAAGAAAAAACAGGCAATTTGCAAATCCACATGATTTATTATGAAATTTGCAATCTCATCTGATCGCTAAAAGCTTTTTTTCCCCTTGATTCCTTTGACTTCTTTGATCAGTGGCTTTTTACTATATATATATGTCTCTATATATATTTTTTTCTTGTTATTTTCAGGCATTGCAGCATATGATTGAAATTCTTCACCACCAGTACCAAAGACTGCCAGCTTTTTCTTGGTTTTGTCAATTAGAAATGACAATAAATGAGCCCTGGATATGCTAACTTATCCAGGAAAATTTTAACAGAAGCACCTAATACAGAATTGCAGATCTATTCTACATATGGTGTCTGTTTAAAAAGTAAAGAAAGAAGGAGGGAGAGAATCCCACTGTTTCTTTATTAAAGCATAGCACACTGCTAAAACGCTCTGGCACGTGGTACAAGTCGATACTGTGTACAATCGCCATAAAAAGAAACATTATATTGGTCTTAAATCCTCCTTTGCTCTCCTTTGTCTCCTCCTTTCACCCAGGAGACAGACTGCAGAGGAGAGGGAGGCTGAGAGGCAGCAGGCCAACCGGCTGATGCTGCAACTTCAGCAGGAAGCTTTCCAGAAGACGTTGAGCCAGCCACTGCAGCCGGACCCACTCTGCCTGCACAACTCCTCCCTCTACGCCCTGCAGAACCTGCAGCCCTGGGCAGAAGACAATAAGGTGACCTCCGTCACCTCTGTAGCATCTGTAGTGTGAGCGTGTGTGAGTGTGTGTGTGTTTAGAAGAGAAAGGGAGGGAAGGGGAGAAAACAGAATGTCTTGATCAAAGTGTCGTGAGTGTGAATGGACACAAGAGAGGAATTTCTTCCAAGACTGACATTCAAAAACTCAGAACCATTTTGGGATATCATAGATGCAGGATGCTTACTTTGGAAAAAAAAATCAAATCAAATAATGGACAATGTGCTTATTCACTCATTGATCGTTACCAGCAACATGGTGGGGAAGAGTCTGTAGAGAGAAAGACACAGCTATCGGTTACTGACCAGACCTGCAAAACACTGTTTGTGGACTTCACAGCACAGGAGCCGCACTTACATTGATGTTTGTCAAAACTAAGCAAGTCTAAAACTGTTATCTTAAATATCTAAAGCATGTTGAGTAATTTCCTGCCTTACACCAAGTTTCCGCTCTCCCTTCAGCTGTCGGTCTAAAAGAGAAGAGGGCACTTTATCCCTAAGTGCCAGGAAACAAATGGACACCTCTGTACATGCCCAACTGTCAAGACTGTACCCTCTTTTGCCTCTGGATCCCTCACAAGGTGGCAGAGAGACTCTTTGCCAATAATGGCAAAAAGAGACCTCGTGTTTTCGCTTTTGACTTTGTAACAATGTAGTAAATGCATGTTTCAACCCTTTTCTGTGTGCACTCGGATGTACCATTGAAGTCAGCGGCTGCCAAGGTGGATCTCCTCCCCAACTGCAGTGTTCAAATGGTAGTGGATTGGTGAAAGCCCTGATCACGGATTCCTCATTATGTCGAATTTAAAGGTGTTTTATATTAAAAAATATTGTGACTTTTTGAAAAGATGACAAACCTCTCCGTTTTTCTTGCCTCTTATTGTCTTGTTGGGTTCCCTCACTCACTTCCTGTTGTTGTTTGTCACCATTATGAAAACTGTGCAATAATACTTTATGATTTTAGGGATGTAGTTAGCCTCATGGGAATTGGCTATGATTACACATTAAAGTTTCAAACCACCCAAAGGTAAGATACCATCAAACTGTATGAGTAGGACAGAGCAATACCTTTTTTTATCCATAAAAACTGATGACTACAGCTCCCATGTGTGAACGTGAAGCAGGGCGTTGCCGAAAAAACAGCAAGCGTGCTCGGCAAAAGCCTCCCTGGATAAATAAAAGGTTTGAAAACCGATGCCAGCTCAAATTAGAATGAGAGTACATGAGAAAGTACGAGCTGTGCCTGTGCCAAATGAACATCTGAAATGCGGCAGCCTGATTTTGTTTGTATTTTTGTTTTACTCCACTGAACTGCGAGGACTTAATGAAGCAGTTGTCCAGTGATTGGTGCAGGAAACCAAGCAACAAATGAAAGGCTAACAAGTTTAGCCTTTTTCTGTGGGTCACTGATTGAGATAGCGTCTCAACAGCAGGGATAGCAGGGAACGGCTGAAACTATCGGGGGCCAGATATCTTGTTTAATAATGTCATTCCTTCCTTCATCCCAGCACAAAAAAAAACATATTTCATAACCGAGTGAGATCAACAGTTACCTTAAACAAGAATTTTGATGCTTGATTTGATCAGAGTTCGTTTGCCTTTTACTGTAATCCAGCAGGAATGCAAATCTCAACCCTAAATAATCTCCCAAATACCTGTTGCCTTTTTTATGGTTAATGTATCTTTACGTTTCGAAAGAGTTTCTTTTTTGGCCAAAAAGAATGCGATTAAACTTAAACTTACGCTAAATGTACAAGCGGAATGCCAAAAGACAGCACTATTATTTAGTATTTAGTATTTATTTATTTATTGTCATTGTCAAGAACAATGAAATTGCGTTTGGGGCTTCCATACAACCCAAAAAAAAGAAGAAAATAATAAATACCCCTTAAAACCCAAGTGTACATATTTAACCCAGTGTGACTCCAATGCAATAAGACAATCCTTAGCAATAATGTTCGTAGAAATTCAGACAAAGACCTGAGAAACATGACAAAATACAACAATGCAACCCATTCAATATTATTGTACTGTGAGATATGATATCAGATATGATAGTTATCTATTTAAGAAAGGGGGGGGGGGGGGGGCAGGAGGGGGAAGAGAATAAAGATATGATGCACCAATGCAGACCAGTTCATTGCTATTAAGAAGTTGGATATGGTTATTGTCCGTGAGAGGGGGGCAGAGAGTTCAGGAGCCTCACAGCCTGTGGATACAGGCTGTTGGCCAGTCTGGATGTTCTGGCCTGTATAGACCTGTACCTTCTCCCTGAGGGCAGCAGATGGAAAAGGTGGCGCGCAGGGTGATGTTGGTCCCGCAGGATACTGTGCACCCTCCTCAGACAGCGAGTGGGGAAGATATTACTGATCTCTGGCAGACTTGTTCCAATAATTAGAATAGAAAACGAAAACAAAACATCCTCTATTGGAGAGTAGCCATTTTTGGTGTTTGCCTCCATTGTTGTCTGGGCGAATCGTGGCCACCTGCGCACCAGACAGTCGTAAACATTTGTTATCAACACATCCAGCCTATCGTGCTTATCGCCCAAGTCAAAACAAAAACGACCCAGGCAGACCTAGGCACAGTAAACACATCATTCAGGTTCCCTGCTTGTAAATGAGCCTTCAACACAAAGAACGTCACAGGAAATGGGCCTTGTTGTGCTCTATCTTCTTTCCTTAACAGTGAGCTACTCAGTTCCTTTGGACTGTAAAGCATAACATCAACCTCCTGTTAATCTTGGCTGTACCTGCCACTGAAAAATACCTATCAGAAGGCCTGTCCCTTTCCTTCTTTTTTGAGATTTGCCTGTTTGAGCCTTGCCTTTCTCTTAGAGCAGCTTGATGATGTGGTTCGAAACAGCTGTCTGCAGCTGCAGCCACCCTCAACAACCCTCTGTTTTCTCAGAGGCATAGTGCCAATGTTTAGTCAGTTTCCAGAGCGTCTTGCCTGGTTGAGATCGTGTCAATATCAGCCAGCTCTCCAGGTGAATCCTCCTCAACCCCCACTTCCTCTGCTCCCTGCTGCTTTCATCTCTCTATCTCGAATGCCTTGAAGACGTGACTTGGCCCATTTTAGAAAAATTCCTTCCTTTTACCGTTTTCAAAACTGCTCATTGTGTTTTGCTACAGGTGCTTAAAGATTTTTTTTCCTCCTCTCCTATCGTGGCACTGAATTTTTTTTCTCCCACCCCCCTCTCTGTTGCCACTGAGGAGCCCTGTCCTTATCCAATAAAATGTCACCACACAAGATGAACAAGAACAAAGAGGCTCAAGGTATATCAGACTTCCTATCAAGCATTTTGTTTTGAACAGGAGCACCATAAACGAAAAAAGTACTCACCACGTTGTGCTGTCTCCTCCAATCAGCTGTTTCCATTCTTGAGAAGTGCAGTAAACATTTAAGCCGTTATCAGGCAGTTGTTGACGCTTCGGTGGGTTTAGCTCTTCGAGCATTGAAAGTTCGACTTCTATAGTATGATTATCAAGTCAGATCTGCTCTTGTGCAATAAATATTTCCTACTTGTTATCACCCTGCATATCTTAGTGTCGATATATACATCTATCTATCCATCTATCGACATATATATATATAAGTAAAATGCCTGTGACCTGCACATTTGGTACAAAAAGCATAATTTTACGGCCTCATCTGGACAATAAATATACTAAATTCCATTTAATCCAGTGACATATTTGTCATTCTTTACAAAACCAGGCATTTGATAAGTTTTATTTCCAGACTGGCTTGATGCCATGACACCAATGTTCAGATGCCAAACATCTCATGGCATATCTACGGCATAAATAAACAGGATATAAAATCTTTGAGATTCTTTTTTTCTAGATGTAATGTCATCACTCAGCAGTTATAACAACTTTTCCGTCTGTGGCAGCTGCAATATTTCAGAGGAAGGCAAACACAGTCTGACACTGCCAAACTGCTAATGTGTTGACACGCGAGGCTTTGTTGACAAAAGGTCGTCTATGGTTCTTGGCTCTAAAGTAGCACTGTGATCCTTTTGTGTAGCAGAAAATGCTCAATGAAGAAGAACTCTACTGAAGATTAACAATATACTTGGTAGCTGTTTGCACTAAATCCGCAAAACACTCCAAAGGTGATCTGTGCAGTTTACCTCTAATGCTTTGTCAAGTGTGACAGATTCTTGAAAAAGGTGCATATAAGCAGGTTATTACATGTGGGCAAATTAGGCTTGTCAGCAAGTTTAGCTCTGTTTGATAAAACACCCAAATAAGGTTAAACAAATTTATTTTTTACGTTTGATGAAAAGTTTGAACCACAAACAATAGATTTTCTTAGAGAAATGTTATTTTGAACACCGGTATCAGTTCAGACTCAGAACCATAATCCTCTGCTGATGAATGTAATGGTAATACTACTTAGATTTTGTAGTTTGTATTCAGAAATGCCATTCTTTATTATTCCCTTCATCTTCTTTTATTTTGAATAGGGTAGATATATACGTGTTCAAATGATGCTAACTGGTTTAAATGGACATATTAATGTTTTCCAGTACTAAACACATCCATGGACGGGATTCGGCCTGAAGTGGCAAGTAAAACCCTAACATTTACAAAGTCATACAGAATATTTAACAAAAAGTGCACATGATTTTATGGCAGAGAAGTAGAAGGCAAGACGGTTGAAAATATTGGTTTAATATGATCATTTTAAAAAAACAAAAAACAAGGAAATTCCATAAGGATCAAGTCAGAAGTCAAAGTGATGAATGAGGAACTCTTTCTGCTGTTTGATGCCACGACATGAATAAACTCTGTCTGTTGACTTGATATGCTCTCATGTCTCTCTTTGATGTACACACATATACAATTGAACCCTAAGTGTGTGCAAACAGTTACACTTTTGCATATTTACACATAAGAATGCATACAAGGAAAAGAGAACAAGGAAATGTGAGCATTTCCCTGTTAAGGTTAGGAGGAAGGAAGATTTATACAGTAGTGGGAATATGTAGATGGGAACATTTCATTGTATGTTCTTTTTATCTCATATGGTAAAATTATTCTAGCATAACTGTAATCTCAAAGAAGTACTTAAATTTTTTATTAAGCAGTATAAGCTAATTGGTGATAGAAAATGACCAGTCACCAGCAACTTCATACATTCATACAGTCTTACAGCATTACTATCTGTGCTAAAGTGCAAAACTAGTTTTGAGTAATGCCCATGCACATCAAAGTCACATCATTCATGAGAACGGATCTGCAGACGTGTCCCAACAGTACATGACACATTAAAGCTTTCTCAAGCTTCCAGGCATGCATGAAGAGGACTTATTCTTGTTGAGTAATACAGGTTGAGTAATACCTCAGCTGTCGTTTTCCTATTACACTTTACACATTTGTTTGTGTGCCCTGGAAATGGTTAAAGGCAAGTAAAATAGCCATGTGAATGGCAGATTTTTGCTGGCATGGGCTGGGTTCACTTGTCCTCTAAGAAGGAAAGGTTACTCCGTGTCAGTGAAAGTGATAACCTTTATCATGCAAAGAAACATTTCTGACCTTAACACAACAAATACTTTACTGCAGCTTTTCTTTTCTTTTTATGGAAGAATCCGATTTGAATGCTCCTTTCAGTTCGGATTTATTTTCATATAGCACCAGTTCTCAACAACAGTCGTCACAAGGTGGTTACAATAAAAGAATGCTAACAAAATGTTATAACCATGCAGGACAGAGGCAGTTATCTGATTTATTCTATCCCCTGCCTTGTAATTAAAAAGAACAATGCGGTCATTCACTTGATCACCAAACCAAAAAGGGTAATGTTTTTATACATTTAAAGTGACCATCACAAAAACAATGAGTTTAAGAAGATCGATCTGTTTCAGTCTGGAACGTCATAATGGTTAATTTCTCCTGTAATATGCAAGGCTGCAATGATTCTTCACTGTATTATGAATATTTTTAACAACCGCAGAGGACTCTTCCATTCTGCAACTGCCCCCTGGGCTGGACTTTTAATATTACTGACCAAAGGCCTCTTTTATTTAGTCCAAACAGCACATTAGACAATGGACATAAGGGAAAAGATCACAATCTAAATATAAACCCTGCTATCTATCTATCTATCTATCTATCTATCTATCTATCTATCTATCTATCTATCTATCTATCTATCTATCTATCTATCTATCTATCTATCTATCTAGATACACACACAAAAATTAAACAACAACATGCGTATAGACTTCAAGCTTTACTATAGCTTTTAATTTGGATTTGTTTGCCAAGTATTATAACCTATGCTTGTCTCAATCATGTTCAAAAAAACGATAATAGTCTGTCATGTCTTCCTTCCTTTAGTTAGTATTATGTATGTATACTTTATATATTAAGGTTTATTAAAGATAAAACTACCAAATATTCATTCAACGGCGCCATCTCGTGTTCATCCAGATGACCGCTCACCTTGAGTTTTCTCTCCGCTCTAATTTCTATTGGCTCCAGATCACTTGTCCCTAAGTGACGTTTCACCGTCCTAGTGGCTCTTTGATGTGTCCGTCATACGAGTTTACGGAACTGTATCCACCCACTACAAAGATGGAGGACGATATCTCAGATATGAGCAGACCACAAATGTACTTATTTGGTGAGCTCGCTAATTCTGACAAACCCGATTTTTTTGTTTGCACAATCAGTTTTAACGTCATGTTGTCATGCACAAATAGCCACTGGAGATTTTTAATCGGAAGATAGCTAAACAGCTGGCTAGCCTGCTTACCCCCTCCCACTCGCGCCAATTCAGCTCTTTTGTTAGCTAGCAGAGCATGGCGTGGAGCCACGTAAAGAAGCAAAATGTATATACACCTCTTTATCTGATAAAATGATATGCATGTGCGTATGTTTATTTAAGACGAGCGCAACCCACGGTTGGTTACACGTATTGTTTCCCCCTCAGGTTGCACCTTGAAATCGGAGAAACGGGAATTCAAAGTTGACCTAGACGGCGATGAAACGGAGCAGCAGCTGTCACTGAAAGCAGTAAGAATCAGACTTTAGATCGAGTTTGCCTGGTCTTGAAAAAATTAATTCTTTGACTAATACGGCTATTAACTACGGAAGCCGATATCGACATTGAGCGCTGTTATTCTTTAATGCTATACTCTCGCGATAAATTGTTATGTGTCTTGTAAATTCGTAATAACATAGTTTGTTTTATCGCGATAAGATATTAATTATCCAGAAATTGGGAAATGCCTTTGTTATGGCACGTGAAGATAAAGGTGTAGGCAATAAACAGAGAGAATAATATTACATATAGTATGTATATATAATTTAAAATATATCTACCCCTAAAAGACATCCACCCCTCAAATTTTCTATAATTCGCTTCCTAAGAGCCTATTATAAATTGGTCTTGAGCAATATTTCCTCAGGATTTCTGGAGGTCTTTCAAAGCTTTTCTTTGGAAATTTGGTGCTTTCTCACTCATTTGCTGTTCTTTTCTGAAAATCGACTACTTGCAATCTGTAGCAAAAACAAATAATCTGTTACGAAAAATGGCAAACATAAGAGAATTTGACAGCCATGTAGTAGGATTTTTTGGTTTTTTTGGTTTTTGCATTGACAAAGTGATTCCCGAAGGGCTATCGGCCAAAGTCTTGGCTTATGTTGACATGGTGTATACTGTTTCCTTAAAAACAATTGAGGAAACAGGACATGTGGAGGACCAAAAAAAAAGAAGTGGCAGTATGAAAAAACTATTTACAGTCATATCCTTAAGAAACAGGAAATAAATCCAGCAAAGACTTGAAACAGGACCTGAGACATCAGATCTTTCTTCCATGTACTAGTTACTAAAATCTTATCAGAAATTGTGTAAGTGGAAGGGTGGCTGTCGAAAAGCCATTTTAAAGGAAAGGAAATGGGGAGAAAAGTCTGTGTTATGCCAAAATACACAAGAACTGGACAGAAAGTGACTAGTAACAGGTCTCATGGAGAAATGAATCCAGATTTAACATTTTTGGTTCAAATTGCCTTAAGTACGGATGAGGTCAGGCGAAAGGGTGAGTGTCGCTATTTCTGAAAAACAGAATGTAGAAAAAAACCTGTCAGATTTGTTAATGGCTTCATTTTTCATCCTGACAATAATCCAGAATACACCTAGTGCAATAAAAGCATATCTCAATTTAAAAAAACACAATGAAAGATTCCAGTCAGTCGTGGTTTGACCTCCCCAGAGCCCAGACCTGAACCTTATTGAAGCAGTGTGGGATCATCTTGACAGAACTGAATAAAAGGCAGCTGACATCCAAAGAAGAGCTTTGAAAGAAAATAAATTGCATGTATGGCAAATATGGACTAAACAGACTTAAACTGGGTGTTTAGCGTAATCAGATGCATGAGGGAAGGCTGCTGGTTGAAGGATCAAAAAATCCCACATTGAAAAAAAACCCCACTCCTTGCACCCTAGCAATTGTTTATTAGAAGTTCCTTACCAGTAGTTTGTGAGCTAGTGAGCAGCGGATTGGAGTTTCGGCTCTATTTTATATTCTCCTGAGAACACGATTTCTGAAATGTTAACATATTGGATTTTTGGTATTAATTTATATTTATTTATTAATTTATTGTCATGGAGCATTCACAGCGTTAGTCTACTAACCTTACTGATGCAGTAGGCTATTTATAGATGATAAAACAGGAGTTTAATCAGATTAACAGTAACATTAACAAGAACAGTTTATGTTTGCACCAAAAAAAAAAAAAAAGAGAGACATTTTGCCAGTACATGGAGGTAGTGTTATATAGCACACTGTTATTTTGTTCCAGGTGTGTCTGGGAGCTGAGGCTGAAGATAAGTTCCACATGGTGGAAGTTGAAGGCCTCACTTACGACGGGAAGACGACAAAAGTGCCGCTAGCTGTCCTTAAACCTTCCGTCCTGCCCTCTGTGAGTCAGCACCAACACTGACAGAAGTATTTAAGAGGCTTCTGGTTTAAATTAACTTGTTTTTACGGTCTTCATGCCTAATAAAAAAGAGAACTAAAAAGAAAAGGCATTTTCTCAGAACCATAAATACAAACATTACACTGTTCTGATAAATATAAATAATTCATAAATCGTTGACAAAATACTTATAATGTCATCTTCCTTCCTGCTATGTTTTTCTCCAGATGAGTTTAGGTGGATTTGAGATTACACCTCCAGTTACCTTCCGTCTCCAGTCTGGTTCTGGACCAGTTTACATAAGCGGGCAACATTTTATTAGTGAGTATTAAGGTTAAGACTCAGGTAACTATTTGCCTCATTGTTAAAATAAAGTAGGCATACCTACTGAAGACCTTGTCAGTGGAAAAATAGCAAGTTGTAAGTCTGACCTTCATGCTCGGTAAAACAATACAGGGTCAAATTTTCCAGCCCGAAAAAAGTCCACATATGACTTTACACTTAATTTTTTGAGTAAGTTTTTCTTCTAAAACAATGTTTTGGGGTAAAATAACATAAAGAAAAGTTGTATGATTGTTTGACAATATGTGACCAGTGTGTTCGCTCTGTCAGGTGTGAAGGAGTCTGATGACGAAGAGGAGGAGAACAATTCGTCGCCAGTAAAGCGGCCTGCAAATCTGCTGGCAGGGAAGAAACCCCCAATGGTAGTTATTGACATTGTCGTATTACATTGCTTTAAATGTTTTATATTTGCACTTATAGCAAAACTAATCATTGTTTACAGAAATTGTTCTCCTGCCGAGGTGGTGGCTTACTGCATAGCCTTCTGTTTAATGGTTGTCACGTTTAGTAATCGGTGATAAGATGCTATCGCGGGACGTCAGCATTAAAGTGCACTGTTACTTATTCTGACACCCCAAATAAGCCTCAAATGTTGTTTTTGACAAAAAGACGATTCATATTTCTTGTAGAAAAAGCTGAAGATGGATTCTGATGATGGTGACGATGATGATGATGATGAAGAAGACAGTGATGAAGATGATGATGAGTATGTTTTTATTTTATTCATTTATTTGTTTATTTAATTGGCTTAGTTTTCTAAATAATTTTGCATTCTAAAAGATAACATCTTTGTGAACTCATAGTATAAAATCTATTATTTTGTGTGTGTGTTTTTTTGTAAATTTTGGGCACAAACATCGAGCAGTGTAGCTTTTAACCAGCTTACTTGCTTCTTGTAGCGATGATGACAGTGATGAAAATGATGTGAAGCCACAGAAGAATGTGGGAAAAGTGCTTACAAAGGTAAGCTTCATCCGTTTTGTTTTATTACAAATAACAATCAACCTTAAGGTTCTCCATGTTAAAAAATATGAGAGTAGGTTTGAGGTACAATCAAATATGGAGGAAATATGGTCAAATAAAAACATTTGTGTATCATGGAGTTTGTGATAAATGCAGTTTGGATTTGTAATCTTGGAAAGAAAGTGACTGGAAGTTTCTTGAAGACATCCGAGGAGCTTCTTGAAAAGTGAATAAGCTTGCTTTCTTTCCAAGCTGCTTGGACTAACTTGACCTGGATGACTGAGAACTAGGGCTGAACGATATATCGCATTTGCGATAATATCGCGACATGATCAAGTGCAATTTTCTAACCGCAAAGGCTGCGATTATACTCTGGACATGTCCAAATTCATGGGCTGCATCCTCCTGAGGCCGCATTTGTAGACCGATTACGTCACAGCGACGCGCCGAAGGCTGTCCAAATTACTACCATATCCCAGAATTCATAGCGCGGCCCAGCCAAACTCCAGTTTCCAGCAATGGCGGCCGCTACTGAGTTTTAAAATTACTCATACTAATCTTTCAGGGTCACAAAATAAACTTTTAACATATTTTCAGGCGAGAAAGTAGTTGTGTAAACATCAAATATCTGCTCGGTTTATCAAGATATCCCATATTTGCAAAAGTGCTTCGACGTTTTCAGAGGCGTCTGCTACCCACCAGCTCGACAGCTAGCCGGGAGCTCGAGGGTTACTGATGCGGCCGAGAACGGCACAACTCCCGGCACATCATTTTCAGATCACCGCGGAGTTTCGCTGCTCGGGTTAAACGTAATATATAAGTCACTTAGACAACCTAAAAATGTTATTGTTGGGCTTTTTTCAGTGTTTTGTTTGTTCGTGAGTAAATCGGTTTGGCTGAGATTAAAGTTATTAGATTAGATAAAATAAAACTTTATTAATCCCCCGGGTGGGTTCCTCCTTGGTTTTCACACAGCTGACTAAACGTCAAACAGAAAACTTATTAAACAGAAGTATGAGACAGTCGAGAATTTACGCCAGTGTCTGGTTATATTTTAGATAGCAAGAAGCAGACGGCCGAGTTTATTAAACTCCACCGAGACAGCTGTGACGCTAATCAGAACTAGACCGTCCAATTTCACGCCTTTAAATTTTAAAGGCGTGTTTGTGTGTGTGTTTATACAATTGCTATTATGTTTGCACTTTATGTGTAATGTTACTGACTGCAGAGATCAGTAAGATGTGTGTATTTTTTATTTATTAGTTTTATTTATTTAATATTATTTTTTAATTTAATGACTGTCTAGTAGTTCACAGATGTCGAAAAACTGAGTGTGGTAAAGCCACTGATTTTGTTTATGTATATTTCTGCAATCTGCACATTGTACTGACTTTCATTTTAATGTTTACACCAGGGTTCCTTGTCAGCACTTTATGCTCAGATGTTTGTAAGCTAAAAATAAACTATTGTGTATGTTCAAATATACTGTTGTGATTGAAGAAGTTAAATAAAAATGTCAGTCATCAATTCATGCATCACCTCATGTCATCATAACAGAGGTCTGTCTTCCAGGAAAGAACAGTTTAAAATTAATGTAATATAGTATTGGCCATACTATATGATGTATTGCTTGTCTTTGTTTAATAATACAGAAGACAAAGACCTTAAAAAATAATCGCATATCGCATCGCAATCGCAATATTGGGGCAAAAAATCGCAATTAGATTATTTTCCATAATCGTTCAGCCCTACTGAGAACCTACACAGACATATCATGTGCCTGCTTTCTGCATCTTTGATTTAGGCAGCACCCTTTGCTAAATTAAACAGAATATTTCCAGTAGTGAGTGTGTCAAAAGTGGGCAGTGTCTTG
The DNA here is from genome assembly GCF_057381915.1 of Diplotaxodon limnothrissa. NCBI lineage: Eukaryota > Metazoa > Chordata > Actinopteri > Cichliformes > Cichlidae > Diplotaxodon > Diplotaxodon limnothrissa. The sequence continues at coordinate 7,917,015 of NC_140597.1, read as the reverse complement.
CGTTGTGCTATATGTGAGAAAGGATAATCTGACCTGATTCTCACCATATTTTTTAAAGTTTGTGCGTTAAACAACTTTAGAAAAGCAGAAATCACCTATTTGCTTCATCAAACTCGTCTGACTTGACGTTTATAAACCTTCATTTGTTTATAAAAATGCTGCACACCAACTGGCCCACTGAAAGAGTGTTATTGGAACGTGGCACCAGATAAAGCCTGGATTATACTTAGGTTGTGGACACAGACAGCTGGAGACTCAGTGGCCAAGTACTGATTCCTGTGATGCTTCTTTGAAGTCTGCCGCCTCGAGCGTCACCAGGACCCAAGTGGACTTGTACATGCCGAAAGTATCATTTCTGTTTAACCCCAGTCATACAGCTTGAAGGAGAGAAACATACGATTCTGTCCTTGCTCATTTAAGTATTAACGTTAGTGTCATTGTAAATAAATAAAGAGGACTGTTTACATTTCATAACCATTTCTGGAAGTATGTTTGGGAAACGTTGCTACAAAATTAATATGAACCAGTGCTCATCAGAATTTAGTTGTTTTTTTTAACCCTAAGAACATAATGAGCAGTTAAATTGGAATATCTCTGAATATTAATAAAAATTGTTTAACTTTTTAGAGCTTCTGTCCAGAAAAAACTTTTTATTTACAACTTTTTAGTTAAAGAAAACAACAATAAAAAGCTAACAAAGAGATGCCATCACCATCAGTGTCTCGAATTTTGCTATTTAAATCATATTGAACCAAACATTTATCATGTAATGTACTGTGATGACCGTTGCCCTTTAAGCTTGGTAAAAAACACAAGCAGATCATTGCGGATCTTTGTAGTTTTCAGTACCTGAGAGGAAACTGCCATGATCAAACTACTTTTCCATACACAGCGTTTTCATTGCTTTGTTGCGGTCATAGTTACAGAGAAGAAGGGCAAGTACATTTTGTTTATTTCCACTCACAGTGAATTGAGTTGTTTATTGCTTTCTTGCTTTCTTTTCTATGAGCTTTTTAAGGCACTTGATAGATTAGTAGAGCTAGAGCAATTCTCAGGGTGCTGTTACCCCCATTTGAGAAGCTACTATCTGATAGGCTCGGATAATTTGTATTTGACAAAATTCATTAGATGCAAGGACACATTTTTCCAGCCTGTCTTTGAGAGCTGTGGATATTTCCACATCTTAGTTTCACTTTTAGTATTATTGCATAAACATTTATTGATCTTTTGTTTATTGACTCATTTGTTCTGTCATTTTAGTTCAAACAAAGTTTCTTGCGGTTCAGTAACTCTGATTTTTACAGTGGAATGTATTTGTGTTTCTGAGCCTTTGTTGTCCACTAGATGTCAGGGCAGCCATTAGCGTCCCCTTAGTGTTTGTTTGTGTGTGCGTGTGTGTCTAGAAAGAATTTCTCTAACCCTTTTTTTTAACCACATCATTTAAACTTCCACTCACTGTATGCTACAGTAGCATTTCATTTTAGCAAGCCCTCCCCATTCGTGCACTCGCTGACCGTCCACCTCTTTGTATGAGACAAAACATGGAACTTTTTCATCCTGTTCGCTCAAGTACCCACCTGTTTTCCTAGAGTAAAACACAGGGTCTGTGTGGTGTAATGATCGGATTTCTTCTCTGTAATCTGCTTGAATTCTCACCGTCTCACCAGCAAGACAACAGTATGTTATGCTGTGCGTAAGCAGACACACACACACACACACACACACACACACACACACACACACACACACACACACACACACACAGGGATAAATACACTTTAGTAGACATGCACATTTGAACATATAAGTACATATAACCTCTAGCGTAAATGCACAAAGTCTGCAAACAAATGCACTTCATTCTGGTAGCGCATAAGCAGAGAACTGCACTCTACATACTGTTTCTCACCCATGCGTGCTCACACGCACATGCACTTCAGTTATGGGAAACATCTTCAACCATTTTTCTGAAACACTGCATATCTTTGTCCCTCTGTCATCCCACTGTTAATATGATTGCTCCTTTTTATCGTTTCTCATGCCATTTCAGCTTTGCACCTGGGTTTTGCCTTTGAACACTTGTTTTGCATGTTACCACAATCGCTTGCAAGTGTGTGGGTGCGTGTGTGTGTATCTGCCTCATTTTTACGTCGGTGTCTGTTTGTGATTTCGTTCTTCTATTTTTTTAAAAGCACGCTATCCAAGTGCAAACTCTGCCAGGCAAAAGATCAAAGCAGGGCAGATGCGCATACCTGCGACGTGAGCGCCGATCCTTCCCTCAGGGTCAGATGACAGCTGAGCATTTCTGTCACCTGTTGATTTATTCTGTTGTCTTCTCTTCCAATTCCTCCTGCACCCCACACCCCATTCCTTCCATGACCTTAATCCTTTTTTTCACCCTTCGTCTCTTTAGCTCAATAGCTACCCTGTCTCATTCTTTAATAATGAAAGCACAAAGCTTTGGGGAAGTAGGGCTGGGAACAATTATTATCCCTTTTTTTTTACTGCTAATTCAGCTGTGTTTCAAGCTATATTTTGCTTTCTTTTTCTTGTCAAACCTCCATACTGTACTGAATAGGACCCAAAACATCTCAGACATATTCAGTATCAAAATTGAATCAAATCCTTTTTCATATGAATCTACATTTCTTGTTATTATTTGATCATGTATTTTTGATGAACAGGTAATCAGGATATTAAGCTGTTCTTGTGTAGATTAGTATTGTCACGGAATCTCACGTGTTTTAAATAATTACACACTACTTTTGTGTTTCTTGCAACAGATTTGTACAGGGTTTATAAATGTTCTTTACTCAAATTTACTGGACAGCAAATTGCCTATTGATTGGAAGATTTCGTGCTCTCTCTAAACACTTAATATCATTATTAATGGACTGTAATAACTGTTGAGCCTGTTGAAAGACTGGAAAATGTTCTTTACTACAAGCTGACACGCGTGTCACTCATCTCATCATCCTTCAAGAGTTGGTCTTTGGTTTCCTCTTTCTGTGAATGGGTCTTAGTGCTTTGTAGCAACATGAGCGCTCTAAAGTCGCACCCAGAATACCTTCATAACTCCTGAGTTGGAAAGAGATGGTAGAAAGGTGTGAAGAAAACAAAAAAACAATGGAAAAACAAGAGTTTCCGAGGTCATCCACCTGCTGACATATTACAGAATCTCTGTGTTTGGGTAGATGTGGTAGATATTTTTTAATTAAACTTTAAAAATTACAAGAGTTGCAGGTTTGCATTGGTCGTAAAGCCCTTTTTGACTGGGTACCTACATAACCCTAACCCTTGGTATAATCGTTGTGCTCATCCTAATCTCATTCAAATTTCTCCACAATTTGTCTGAAATACCCCCAACATTTTTGGGGGTATTTTAGAGGTCAGGAAATTCAGATGGTTGGTTTAATATAACCATATAAAACAGAAAAATGAGATACAAATGTTGATGTACAGATTCTATTTGGTAGACTCAGATGCATCCATGATGATGTTTAGTTTCTCTTGATTGAATTTTGTCCTTCAGGAATTAAGGCTTTGAAACCTCACTGTTACTTCCAGCATCTTATATTGCAGGCGTTGCTGTAGGATATTACATGTGTGATTGCATTGTAGCATTTGTGTCAACACAGGCAATTACACTTCTAGTCCATTCCAAGGTGAATACCAGTGATTGCAAGAAAGGATTTGCTGCTTAGGATATTCAGGTACTTGCCAGCTTTTCCAAGGTAATTACATATGTGACTGAGAGCAATCAAAACCTGACGGGAAGGAATCCAGTGCAACAATTACAGGTTGTCTGGGTACTAAGTACCTGATCAATGAGAAATCACTAATTAAGTGTAGTCCTTAATTAATGATTAGCACTATTAAAGGTATGCTTTTAACATACAAAGGAAGGCAATTGTTTTGCTGTCATATCTAATTAGCTGCATAACCTTATAACTGATGCTATTTCTTTTCTCTTTTTTGGTTTAGGTTTTACTTTTCTTGGCCTTTTTCTTGTGCTTTTTTATGCACACATGAAGCAGTAACACCTTATAGGAGTGGGAGAAAATATTGTGACAAGTCATGGCAAAACAAGAAATGGAGTTACTGCAAATGAGGATAATGTTTTGTCACTTGCCATTTATTATTTATCGGCTATAAAAGGGGGGCATTGCGTTTAGCAAGAACATCAGTGGGATACAGATTTTTAGAGGGTTAGGAAATTGTAAATGGCCAGCAGTCTAAACTGAGCCACATGTGTTGCATTGAATATTTAGTTAGTTGAGTTGGTCAGAACACGAGGGCAGGCTTCATTGAGTTGTCAGCAATGAACAACAGCAGTTAAGTAACTTCAGTCTGTCACTTTTGGTTTTGTTTAGCGTGATTAACTGCCACTAGCTGTTCTCACACATAAATTCTAAAAATGATCCAAACTTGAATTTTCTCATTTACAGCACACAGCAGAAATAGACAGATTCAGAGATGCATGTGTGTAAGATGCATGATGCCCCCTCAGTCGCTCTGAATTTACTAGACAATTACCAGCGCTAAATCCGTGTGGACATAGTCTTTGTACAAAGGAGCTGATAGGTTAAAAAGTTTTACATGTTCCAAACAATATCTCTGTCAGATAGTATGAAGGAAAGCTCAGGGCTGTAGTGCATGCATTAAGAAAGCATTAACATCTTTATGAATTTCAGGAACCCGGTGTGGTGAATTGAGCTGTTTAAAGTACACACATTTCTATGGAGCTCTGAGATATCTTACTGGGAATGTTGTTCATTTCCTCAGATCCCGGAGTCCTCACCTAAGAAGCCCAACAAGACTCCAGTAAAACAAAATGGCCCTGCAGGAAACGCCTCAGGATCAGCTGTCAAACCACAGATTAAGGTATGCCCAAAAGATTTCCGAAGTAAATCTTTGTTTACCTGCGGTTGGCTTGTGGGTATTTAAAATACCCAGTTGTTAACCGTTGTACTCCAGATCAAAAGTGTTTAAGAAAATGTGTAACATTGCAATTTTTATGGGAATTTTTTTATTATGTCACTAGTTACAGCAGGGTAAAGTCAAAGCCAGTAGTTGTATTTCTGAAGAAATGTGTCGTGTTAGGCATAGAAACAAGTATACAAACAATAGATGATGAAAAGTTTTACAGAAGAGTGGATAAAAAAGTACACAATTACATAATGTTTTACAGAAGGTGAGGGAACTTTGCTAAATTGGTTGTTTGCATTTACTGCCATTATCAATTGAAAAAATGCAGGCTCACCAAATGGAGGGGAAAAGACACACAAAAAACTTGGAGAGCCTTCCCATTCCAAAGCCAAGGAATGTGATAAATGCACGGTGCAATTAGTTCAACCTGATAGTTAATTTCTTCGATGGAATGTCTTGGACAGCCACTTCTGAAAACCTAAAGCTTGAACTCTGCCTGTCTTTAAGCAAACACACCTGACCTCTAAACGGGTTTCCTGGGGCAAGGTTTAAACCTGCGACCTTTTAGCTTGACCTCGCCATCTTAAGTTGCAGCCACCTTTGATGCCCCTCACCCCTCTGTAGCTCGCGCACACTTTAAGAAAAACAAATTGTCAAGCTTCTCTGCAGGTTTACATACTTCTCAAAGCATGTTACTGTGAAAGAAAATACTTGGACAGAAACTCGGCTCAGATAAGGTGTTACGTGTTGGCATGCGAATGTTGTCTGTTTGTATGATAGAAACATGACTTGCGCTCACTTACGCAGACAGGGCGCGTGAGAAGATTATCGTTTCTCGTCTGACATCTTGATGGAAAGCTTTGTGATTTTTTTTTTTGTCATGTTAAACACTAAGCCACAGGATTACCGAACCCCTGAAGGTGTAGTGCCCTGAAGGGCATGCTGTATGGGTGAGCGCAGTTTATAATGCAGTAGTTGTTGTCCAGACATAACACAGCGACTCTTGAAATGCTCTTGGGGATTAGCCAATGGGCAACTAAATCGCCCCAAACCAACCTGCTGGTTTAACTTTCTTGCCTGTGGTGCTTTGAATGCTTCCATCCCCTCTCAGCTTCTTCACAACTGTTCTCTCTCCACCACCTCTTCACACCCCTCACTTCCTGGACACACCTTCTCCCAATTGCTCTCATTACCAGTGTTTGATGTCTGGTGCAGCTTGCGCTTCCAGATGCCCCTGAGGAGCGAGGAAGCGGGTGTGGGTGTCTGTTTTTTTCGTTCCTAAATGCAGGTGACTGGTCATTAGATTGGCTTGTCAGATCTGTTGCCAGTACCACGGTTCTCACCTCTCACGGCCCAGCGTGTAGCTGCACCTTCTTGTATAACAGGCTCGACGTGAGAACCAGCTAACTCGAGTTGCGCTGATCTGAAGTAACTTTATCTTGCAGCTGGTGTCGGTTGATTGATGGGTTTGGCGAAGCCGATGCCTTCGAGCACACGTCAGAGTCGTAAAGTTGTTAACTACTTCACTCAGCCTTATCCCACAAGGGTTTGAGTCATTGTTTTAGCGACTGATTGGCATGTGTTACAGCAGGTGCATATCTTGTAAGTGCTTTAATATCTTTTGTCAATCTGTCATTTTACCATTTGGACTCAAAGATAGACCAAAAGATCAACTCATTAAAGTACCTGTAGATACAGAGGCTTTATAGGATGAGAGTCACTTTTTTTCCGTGTGACCTGACATTTTCCCCCTACTTGTGCCTCCAAGGTTTTCATTCCAGCAAAATGACAATTACTATCCCTGAACAGCCCTGATGAGCAAAAATGTCACAACCATGTATTTGCACTGGATTGAAGATGAGAGATTACATCAAATGATAGCGTGCTTGTGATTAAGTTCCATGTCTCATGGCATCTGTAATCAGTGTCTGGGCCAGATGAAAAAGCTTGTTGGCTTTGTGTGTTTATCAGCTGTTTCAGGTCCACAGCTGTCCCTTGGAAGTGGAGAGCTGCCTGTAAATAATAAACGTGTAGTGCATTTGTCTGGCTAGGAGCCAGAAAAAAGGCCATTTTCTTAGTGTGGTATGTGTGTGCCAAGGTTTTGTTCATTTTATACCTTTTAATCTCTGCTATTAAAAGAGAACCTGATCTCTCAGAGGCAGGGACAGGGCATTGTGGCTACACGTGTACGACTAATTACAAAATTTTGGGTCTGGTATTTGGAAGATGAGAGCTTCTCCTGGAAGGCCTGTTAAACTTAGGTTATGCATGGCAAGACATTACATATATTATGTTATGCAGTTATTGTTCTTTTTTTTGCAATCAGCACATTTTGACTCAGTATCTAAAATTAAAGATACATATAATGACCTCTAGTTCCAGTAGGAATGACACTACAAACATAGTGATTTCTATGTCCTTGTTAACTAGTGAGCTGCTAGATGTCACCATGAAATAGTATAGTGTCGTAATGCAGGCACACAGACATACAGTTGGTTGACTATAGAGTGGGTATAGAGTTTCTCTGTACATCTATACACTGTCATCTTTCCGATGTGTCTCTGGCTATCAATGAAACCCTGCAATTTCGCTGAATTCCACACTCCGCTTTGCATGTAGGGGCAAGCTCCATGGCTTGCATAACATGCAGTAACAGAGTATGGCGTATGTGTGTTTTTGTTGTGTCACATTCAGACACTTGCTAATTGAGGACCTGAGTCGTTGGCTGCCCAGGTCTGGACACACCTATTGGCCTACTAGTTCAGTGCTCGCACTTCTCTTCCTCAGAAACACAGCAAAGTCTTTGTGTTTTGAAACATTTACTGTTGCAAATCTGGTGATAGTATTGTTTTTTTTAATCCTGACCATTGGTAGTAAATACAGTACTGTGCAAAATTCTTGAGCTACACATAATTTCTTTATATTTTGATCGGCAGAAAGCAAACTCTGTTTTTACCTGATATACTGTATTTCCATTTATGTTTACATGTTTCAATAAATCACTGCACCTGTTTTCCATTTTCCAATGAAAATATACAGAAATGAGTGGCTGCTTTTTGCCCAGACAGTACTGTCTGTTGAAAAGAAAATCTGTTGCTTTATTTGTGCAAATCAATAATTTGATATTCAGTAGAAATCTTTTACTGACAGCAGCCATAAAAGCTAAAGTTGCACTTTTTTTCTTTCGAATTCAGTGTTTGAGAAACTTTTCTTCAATGGAAAACACTTGACAAACAACCTGAATTGCTCACTGGAGAGTCAGGGCTTGCCCTCTCCTGCTTGCAGACAATAAAAACATAATTTGTACCTGATGTATTTGTTAAAAAAAGGATGATGGTGTAATTAGGCTAGAATTTGTTGTCCTCTCCAATTCTTTTATCCCCTTCCAGCTGGTTGCCCACGCCAAGGCTTTAAACACAGACCAAGGCTAAGTGGGTCACAACAGGGCTTTTGCCCAGACTGGCCTGTTGGTCAACAGATTAATTAATCAGCAGCATGCTAAATTTAGCAACTGTGTGTTTGGTTCATTTTAGCAAAATAATACTGATGGCAAGAACTGAGCTTGTGTTAACGATGAAATGCTGTGGCATAATCTGAAGCCATCATTTTATCTATAGCTCTGTAAATTTCTAGTGTCTTATCTAGTTGATGTACTTTTCCAGACACCTGCCCTGGGAAAAGACAAACAACAGCCCGGCCCATCTAAATCTCTGCCTGAGATTAAGAGCAAGTTGTCAACTGCAGCCAAGGAGGTAAGGCTGCTGTTTTTTTATTTGTTTTTAAATGATCCTTCATAATTTAATGACAGTTAAGATTATGATGATTTAATTGTCCTTTTCTTCAGGGAAAGCCACTTCCAAAGACAGAGCCGAAGTTTGAGAATTACTTGAGAAGTGCTTTTAAAATCTCAGACAAACAAGTAAGTAATCTTTGTTCAGTGTTGTGAGAGCTTTTTGCTTATGTAAATTATTAAAGCGGACCTGTTGTGCTTATTTCCAACTTCATGTATATCTTTTTGGGCCCTTCTAGAATAGTTTTTCATTCCTCACAGTTCAAAATAATCTTTATCCAATATGTTGGAGCAGCCCCTTTAGCTTCCATTTAAGCCAGCGTTTGTCCGATTGGCTGTCCCTTGTAAATAAAAGCTTTGAATAGCAGGTGAGAGAGGCCTGTGCTCACACCAGAAATATGCCTGAGATGAGCATAATAAGGGATGTGTATATGTGCTCCCTTTAAGTTTGTACATTTTTATCCCATGTGCAGTTCTCATCAATTTTCTGCTGTTCTGCAGTCTGTGTAATCGGTCTCGTAAACGCTCACCCGAGAGTGGCTGTTTTCCGCCAGGTTTCTAGGAATACTCCTTCAGATGTAGAGTGTTAGCAGTCGCATTTATGCCCAAACTCATTTTATCTGTAAGAGCTCATTGCCATGATGTATAACCGGGCATACGTTATTCTTCCTCTCACTCTCCTCATACCTTATTCTGTTCAGTTTGCCTCAAATGTTTCTCCAGCACAGTGTGTACTCTTTGAATTATATTCACACTGTTTCGGTGGGCTCTTGCGAGATGGATTTGGGAGTACACCTGCCAAGGCAAACTCTTTCACGGTGATTTAATGGAAGTGTGTCTTTTGTAGCCCTAATGAAGCGACTGGTGGTATGTGCGTGGTACCAGCCTTTTTCGCTTTCAAGGCCTTTGACCAAATGCAAGCCTTAAATCTTTTCTAATGCAGCTTCTGTCGTTTCAGAAGAAAAACAACATCCCCTGCACATTATTTTGCAAAGCATGAATTAATCACCCTTAAACCCTTAGATGATCACTGTAGACTTAATGATTCTGGGCAGTGTGTCAGATAGTGAAGTTGTGTTTTCTGTATTAAGGCATCTGTTAGATGGCGATCACTTGAACCGAGCTATTTGAACATTCATATGTGATTGCTTTGCAGTGTTTAAATAATAACTGTACAGTTATGCGAGCAGGTGAAAGCTCTTTAGAGCGGCACATGGGTTGGGTGGACAAGGGAAAGAGTGGGGGTGGAGTTGGGTCAGGGAGAGCTTGTTGATCCCACTGTGTAGAAACATCTGTGGAAGTGCTTTGGTTTCATCAGCCAAGGCTGAGATCTGTCAGACCTGGAGCACCTAGTCATATACTCTGGTATGTAATGCTGCCCCCACCCAGCCCCTCGTCGTTCCCCCAACAGCCCCATCCAAATTCAGTGTTCCCACAGCCGAGACGCACAAAAGCATGTTGTAGTAAAAGTGAGTCATGTGTCTCATGCTGTATAGCACTTCATTTAGATAATTTGTAATTTTTCTCTTTCTTTCCTTGTTTCTTATTTTGGTGTTATCCCTCTTTTCTCTCTCCTTCCACAGGTGGTCAAGGGTCTTTGGAGTTTTGTGCAAACACTGAAGACTGAGAAGAAGTAACATACACATACATTAAAGCATTTGTACATTTGCATCCTATAAGGCATTTAAAGGCACAGTCGGCTAGATTTCCTAATCGGTCTCCTTCTTTCAGCCCTGTGAAGGACTATGATCAGATGAAAATGGACTGAGTGCTGAAATATGGTAGAGCCATCAATGCATAGATTTAGGTGTCAATGTTTTTCTTCTTCGTTTTTTCCTAGACTGAAAGGACCAACTATTGAGTTGGTTCTTTCACAGACTCGATTCATGTTTAGCAGACTGTAGATTTGCTGCAAGGGGAAGCTGCGTGCATCACAATGGGCGGGGTCTGTGTTGCTACTACAGGAAAGGAAAAGTTTCTAAAATTTATACTACCTGCAGATTTATGTAGCTCCTGTGTATCACTGAATATGATCATTATTAGTTAACAATAAATCTTGTACTTGAAGTATTCAAAACCAAAACCAGGCCAAACTTAGAACCTAACCTAGTTAGTAGTTGCTAGTTCTTTCGTACGCCCTGTTGGCAAAACAGTATTATTTTTATACCAGCAGAAGGACTCACTAACACAAATGTGCTTGACAAAAAGTAAACAAAATTTTGAAACTGTTGAAACGCTGCCTGCAGGTGGTGTAAGTGTTACAATACAGAAGCTATTCCTTTCCTTGCCTGTAGGTGGTGATATCCTCATTGAACGTCCCACTTTCTTCAAATACTGAAGAAGATGCAGGTCACATTGAAACAGCATCTGGGTGGAAATATATGAAATTGGTTGATTAGCATCTGTTTATCATATTCAGTCATTATTGCAAGAGGAGGTTATGCAGAATGTGCCTTTAAATACAGTCCTGATCAAATGTTTAAGACCACCTGAAAAATGGCCAAAAATCATACTTTGCCTGGTTGGATCTTAACAAGGTTCCAAGTTAGGGATGGGTATCGAAAACTGGTTCTTGTTGAGAACCGGTTTTCGATATCCATCCCTAACTTGCAACCTTGTTAGGATTCAACCATGTAAAATCTGATTTTTTTTTGTTGTTGCCATTTTTCAAGTGGTCTTAACCTTTTGACTGGGGAATGTATCTCTACTGTAAACTGAGATAAACCCATTTTGTGTGAATTTGAGCAGCGCATATGTAAATGGTGAAGACAGCTAATAAAAGAGGACCGTTTGACAGCTAGAAAATTTAATCAGTCAGTGACAATAAAAGTTGTTTGTTATTTCAGCTTTGAGGAGTTAAAAAGCATTTCCGCTTACAGATGTCACAAAAATAAATGCATTAAAAAAACAATTTTTGCAGAGTAAATCACCTTAAAAAAACATATAAGAACTCATATCTGTAATTGTTTGCAGTCATATATCAGTCCTCTGATGACAACAAACTTTCGTTCATGCTGAGCTTATGATGTGTTTCTATTCTCATTTAATATCAAAATGTTCCACATCTTAAACCAATTAAATTGATATGCTCAAACTCTACATTATCAAGCGTTTTTGCTATAAAATGTATTACTTCAATTTTAATAACGGAAGTTGGCCCTGTAATTTACCCAAATGTAATTAATAATTGTTAGTGATGTCTTCTTTACACTGAGGTTTCAGTAGCAGCAGGTTGCCAGGCCCAGTCTTTTGTCCTTTTGCTTTGCACGTGTTTGAGTGATTTTTTTAAAAAATACTTTTGTCATATCAGTCCTAATGAACGTTGTGTTGTGTAAACATATTTCTTGCTTTTATTTACAAGACCGGCAGCTGGACAATTGCAGTTTAGGTTTTATCCTGCCCTTTCTAATCGTTTCTTTTACTGCTTTGAGCTGTTTTCTTAGTCTTTGTTTCACATATTGTGTTCTAGTAAAAAAAAATCCCTTATTAAAATGTCTGGAATATTGTTCTGATTGTTGTTGATCTTTCGTTTTACACACGATGTGTGTAAGTTTGTCATATTTTGGGCAACGGTGAAGCCAGGACCTTAAACAAGTCCAAGTGCAAAAAAAGTGATTGTTATTTGTTGAAAGCTGACGCATGTTTAAGGCTCATTATTTTTAAATAATATTTGTAATCACAAACATCTGGTTTAATTTGGCTGTAAAAAATGTAAGGGATAATAGGAGCAGACTCTTTGTAACGGAGCTGTTTCTCATTTTTTGGCAGTACATGATGAGCAGGTGATGCATGTATCGCTTTACTGAGCGAGCTTTGTCCCAAACCATGTAATGGCACTTCACTGAATTTAGTTACTTCATCCAAATGGTTGTCTTTTTTTTCCTGTAACATAAAATACAAACTGTAAGCTAGTACCCATCTTCAGTTTGACTGGATGTCAAAACAAAGCCACATGAAATTTTAATTTACTGTGTGATGTAGTCAAGTATAAATTGTAATTAGGTAGCTTTGCTGACCCATTGTGTGTTAAAATAAAATGCATTGTGTCCATTTACTACATCAGACTTAGTTTATTGTTAATGGTTTGTTGAGAGGAACATGTGCGTCCTTTTTTGTACTTATCTGTAACATTTACCTGAATAAAATAAATTCTAGTAAGTCTTTGACTTACATTCTACCCTCTTTACTGTAGACAACACCATTTGACAGTATCATTATAGTCACATTTGTAACTATGTGACTGACGTGACGACTTTCAGCTGTAATTAAGTGGGTTTAATAAAAAAAAAAAATCATGCACCAGCAGTTTCGGAATTACAGACATTTTTATACAGGAGCTCAAAATTAATTTGACTGTTGAATAATGAGCAGTTTGATGGGCAGGTGAAGCCTGTTCCATTGTTATTTCATGACAAATGAAGCAGACAATATCTTGAGATGATTTCAGATTTAAGACCGCACAAATACAATTGAAATCTGAATTTATATTATACAGCTTTTGACTATAATTTTAAAATACAAGCTTCAAAGAGATTGCAACTTTAGGTAGGCTACCGTTAACCGAGCTGAAAACCATTTCAAAACGTTAGGCATTTCATTGTCCATGTTGAATGTCATAAAATGCCATCATGAGTAGAAAAATACAGAGTTAAACCAGTGGTTTACATAAGGTGCAAAGTGCAAACCACTGGTTACACTCAAGAATTGAAAGGCCGGATTAGATTTTGCTAGAAAGAAAATCTAAAAGGAAAAAATGAGATGAAACCAACAAACCAATGCAGGGCCCAGGTATTGCATCATAATACCATGTCGAGCAAAATACAAAACTACTGAAAAAACAAGAAAGCGCTGTCATTGGCCTCCGCCTGGAAAACCAATCCTGTTTTGGGGGTTGTCTCATTGTTGCCTCTCTAGTGGGAGAATTGTTGGCAATTTCATCAACACCGAATCACTTAAAATGATTAATAACGTCCTCTGCTTCTTTACCCACCAGATCAATATCCCAGAAGTTTAATTGACTTGATGCTGCGCTTTGATTAAAATGTCCCTCTATGTTTTTGTAAACAATATTCAGGAATGATCTTTTTCCAACAAATTCTGGACCTAACTGCAAAAAATGACTGTTGGACCATATATATTGTATATAAGATGACTGAGGTATAAGTGTATTTTTATTATCACGAATCGAAAATATGCTGCGTTCACATGGAACTTATTATGCCCATAAATTCGCTTTGTCACACGATTAAGGTTGATGGGAAGAAACCACCCCCATTAAACCTCATGTACTGGAAACTAAGCATAAACACCAGTGACTGTCAGATGTTAAGCATGTTAAGTTGTTCATCACTACATGAACTTTTACACTACATTTATCATTAACCTTTTACATTTGTTTGCAATTTATCCATGTTATTGTTAGTTTCCTTTGTTGATAACATGGCTGTGAAATTTCAGCATAAAGAAACAATTATGAAGCATATGGGCTACATTACCTTTCAAAATTCGCCAGATTTGGTCTTTTTGTCACAGACTAAATGAAAACTCTGTGATTATATATCTCCTGATGCTTCCAAATACCAGAGTTCCACAACCTTTATATTTTGAGTCAGTCCTTTGTAAAGTTCCTTAACATTGCCAAAGAGCTGAGGTTAGGGAACGCTTTGTTTCTTTTAAAATATTTGCAAGAATCTGTTCTGACTACATTCACAGAATTATCAACACACATCTGGCTGTTAAAAGAAATTTAAGTCCAAGGTGACGAACCATCCACCTTTGTAGTCTCCACTGGGTGGCACTGAAGTCCAGGCATTAACTTCAAAGCCAGACTCATAATGATATAAATTGATTAAGCTTTTACCTGAAGTGTGAGTCAAGCATTACTTCACTGCCAGCTGAAGAGTTTTTGCCCCCTAGCCACGAGGAAGTGAGGCGCACTAGCAGATGCAGCCACGGGATGACGCACAATTTTATGTTCCAAACAAGACGATTGCGAAGCACGTGGAAATCCCCCTATTGTAGTTCACTTGAATTCCAGTCCAGGGTTTGACTGAACCAGCCTGGAGGTATTGACACACTCTTGCACATTGAAATCCCACTGAAAACACGTTCAAATATAGGTGCTATAGAAGTAGGCTTACAACTTTCTCTAAGTGTGGCAAGAAAATAGGAGTATTGACTTGCAGTATTTAATTCCACTTCAGTTACCGGCATCCATTACCAGTAAATTAGGCATCAGACAGGTAGATACCAAGAAAGAAGGGCACTAAAAGCAAAGATCATCTTTAGAAACCGGTTTGAAAAGGTAAAAACTAAATGGTACAAATCAACAAAAGGATGCAAGGACAAGAAACACGAACACTTCCCAGTTCTAGTGATCTTCATAACTCTTAAAATTGCAGGAAGCAGAAATGTATAAAAGGGAATAAACACCCATCCTGCAGCTCTCCCTTCCTCTACAGTCCAAGTCACTTCCACGAAATATGCTTGACAACAGCTAGAAAGAAGTCTATGAACCGAGTCTTTCTGTTTAACAGAAGATTTAAACCGTACTCACTCAGGTGAATGACCTTTGCTAAACACATTAAAGAGACCCGTGTTTGACCAAGGCCTCTGCCCAAAAAGCCCAGAGGGAAGCAGGTGTCTAGTTCCTCATTGAGCGTACTCACTAGGTGATCCATATCGTGCCAGTTGAGCAAACCATGCCTATGAAAAGATGGGCTTGGGTGTGGTGTAATTGTAGTTTGATCAACTACAGCTGCCTCTATAAAAGTTGCTTTGTTAAGTAATTAGCAACTACGTGAGGGTTCAAAGTGTCACCACTGCGGTTAAGTGAGAAAAAACGAAAAAGTTAAACCCTGAATCTCTTTTCAAAAGCCCACGTGTTTGTGCATAAAAGGGAAACGGCAAAGAAAAGAGAGGATCTGAGATGCTGAGACAAAGAGACACCTACTCAGGCCCGCATCTTCACTGTAATGGGAGTGGGGAGGGTGGGCAGCCATGCCTAGTGTTTTTGGATGTTTGTGCTCAGCTACACCGAAAAGCTCTTCCCTACTCCAGTGCAGGTGATCACAACTTCACGTTCAATATCCTCAACTCTGCAAGTGGGGCTATTTTTTTTTCCCTAAAATGGCATCATTGCTTTAGAATAAGGCAGAAATAAGAAACTGGCTTCTCAAAGCTTTCACATATAAACACCCTGCGAACTTTAATGGCACCAGGGTGAGTGGAAATATGTTTTACTTATCTAATTTGAATGAAATGACCCTTTAATCCTTCATTAGTCAGTCAGTGCCTTACGATAAGAGTTAAACCACACAGACGCACAGCAGGTGGGCTGTACACATGTGAGACTGCAGGTATCCATACCCAGCATGTGCCAGCCAACCACAACATTCAGCCATTAGGGAAATATTGCCCTTCTCTTTAATCCAGGTGTCACGCGATATGGGACAGAATTCAGTCTGCTGTGAGGACTGCATCCTGCCTTTGTGTGTGTGTGTTCGTGTTTGCGCTCTGAGGAGAACAGGTGTGTTTTGTTTGAGTGCATTTGTACCCCCATTGAAGAGAGTGTAAGCGGTACACAGCATAGGCTGTTTGTGCTGGGTACTGTACCACCATCTGCCTTATTAACAATCTTATAGTGTGTGTGTGAAGAAATGTATGGGGCTAAGAAATCTGCAGTAAATAACTTCCAGTATTTGTACTCTTCAGAGGACTTGAAGCTAAAACATATACACAAATATATTTTTTAAAATACTACTTAAAGCTACAGAGAATGTGTTCATTGCAAATCGTAAAGACACGAACAGCTGCATGTCAGACACCACTGTACACAAATAACTGTTTTCACAACACATGAAATGGAAGTGGGGAAGAGGAGGAACTGTAGATAGCATCTAATAGGCACAAGCTGTTCTTCTACATTCAAACAATCTGCTGTAAAACCTTGAAAAAAAAAACAGAGGGACCTTAAATAGTTCAAAACGTCTTTTGAGGAAACTGAATACTTTTGTAACACAAACCAGGATGTCGTGTTATACAGTTGACCAGTAACAGAGTTTAACCCCAAATACACGTAGTTTAACAGAACTAGGCTGAACAAAACTTCAGAGCAAAATTATATTAGAAATAATGCGAACTACCAAAGAACGAAATCGCGGATACAAGCGGCTGAAATGAGCTTCCTCCGAAGGGTGGCTGGCCTCTCCCTTAGAGATAGGGTGAGAAGTTCGGCCATCCGGGAGGGGCTCAGAGTAGAGCCGCTGCTGCTCCACATCGAAAGGAGCCAGCTGAGGTGGTTCGGACATCTGACAAGGATGCCCCCTGGGCGCCTCCTGGGCGAGGTGTTCCAGGCATGTCCCACCGGGAGGAGGCCCCGGGGCAGACCCAGGACACGCTGGAGAGATTATATCTCTCAGCTGGCCTGGGAACGCCTTGGTGTTCCCCCGGATAAACTGGAGGAGGTGGCTGAGGAGATGGAGGTCTGGGCCTCTTTGCTTAGGCTGCTGCCCCCGCGACCCGGCCTCGGATAAAGCGGATGAGAATGGATGGATGCAAACTAAAGTGGATAATCATTTTTCCTGGTTCAGGATATTAACCATTTTATTTTCAGCACGTTTCTCCATCTATTTCTGTCATTTCTTACATTTTCCACTTTTTTTCTTTTGCTTTCCTTTATATTATTGTATTATTGAAAGAAGAATTAGCATTCTGCAGCTTTCACCTGGATTTACTTGATCGCTAAACCATGGCAGAACTGAATATTTCTGGCAGATACAATGCAATATATATCTAGACAAGCCAGAGGCTTATCGGATCCTTACGATAGTTTGGCAGCTTCTGCTTGAGCTCCAGCAGTTATATTTTAAAAGACCCTCTTTGCTTTACCATACTTTCTCTTGTATATATACAATTACAATAGTGGATTAAACATGACCAAAGTTTGAAATAATAAGTTTTGCATATGTGCGAGTACTCCATAGCCAAAAGCTCAGATTCAAGACTTCATGAAACTCTCTATTTCAGACAGTATTTCTACTCTTGGCTCTGTGTGATGCCATTGAGCGGCGTTAACCCAAATCTGGTCATCTCAGAGACACAGTGCACTCACCTGCTGTTCTGTTTCTGGGGTGCAGTCAGCCAGATGAGAGCTGACTTACAGGGAGAAAATGAAAGGAGGGACTGCGCTATGAGATACACAATAATTATTTTGAGAGTTCAGTAATAAAAATAAGAAGGTGGAAATGAGCACAACGTGTAATATTTAAACCTTATGCAACATAAATTGTGATTGTCTGTGTTTGCCAGTTTGCGGGTGCCTTTTATTCAAGCTTTGTAAGCACATTTCACATTTGCATGCCTTCTGCATGCAGGTCTAAAGTCTTCTACTGTTTGAATTTTTTATGAGAAGACCAAAAACGAAAAAGTCTGTTAAATCTATTCAAAAATGTATCACAATGCAAACTTTCATATCCATTTTTTTAAAATTCATACATGCCTTGTCACTCCCTCATCACTTTCTCTGTTATTACGGCTTGTAGCAACTAGTATCAATTAAGCTACAAATTTCCATTTCATACAATCACCTGCGTTTCTGCCAAGAGCATTACTCCACATGCTTCTCTAAAGACAACTTGGAAGTGTCAGTATCTTTCTCAGAGATCAGGCTCTCTTTTCCATGAGACTGAAGGATGGATTATGCAATCTCATTCTACACTGTTCTTTAAACTGCCTTCAGGGAATGCTAGCACTACTGTCAGATTGACTATATCACTCTACTCACAACGGCCAAGTCTGTACTTCTACAGCTTCAGTTTTGATAGCTAGAAGCAGTGATGGCAAGCACAACCACTTTATTTATTTAGTTTCTTTAGAAATGTCTACTTTGATTGTTCTTGCAATTTTTAATTTTTTTTTAATTTATTTCTTTTAGAATGACTGCCAATATTTAGTAGCGCATTGCTGACACGAGAAGTTCAGCGAGACTTTGTGAGTCCAGTCAAATCAGGCTTCATCAGTCAGATTGTGTTTTACCTGGGGTTTACCTGCAGGACATCTAACCGAGGACAATATTTTCATGCACTGTCTCTGGTGGAAAGAAATGTAAGGTCATGTCTCTGCAGGCATGTACATTTCCGCCCTCTTTTTTCTTATGACCCAAAGGGATGTGTGATTTTAGAGACATCTGTGTGTTGAGTTTTTTTTCTAAACCCTTTCCAGCAGATGTTATTATGTTCTAACCCTATGTAACGTTTTTGTAGATAACACATGTGGTCAGTATTATAACTTGTAATTTCTGTTGTTGTTAGGTTAGAGAGACATTGGAAATGTATTTGTCCTTCGAAAATAGGACATGCAGTAATGAAACATTTCTTAACCAACACATCTACACTTTGGCGGCCCCAAGTGGCAGGGAAATATAACGTTCTTTTTTGGTCTTTTAGCTTTTTCAGTCATGTAATATGATGTGACATGATTTGGGACAGGAAAAAAAGGTCTGTTTTTGTTTTAGGTTTTGATTAGCATGTTATTATCCACGATCAAACCAGCTCAACTTCACGTAATATCCAAAATAGAACAACAGCCTAGACCTTTTAGACGTTTCATTTAGACGGATTCAAAATTTTTTGTTTTCACACATAAATTTTAGATCTCTTGCTTCTGCAAATAGGTCGTTTATTTGTTACAGAAAGGTTTGAGAGAGACTCTTTCTGCAGTTGGTTTGAACTTAATTTATCAAACTAAAACTCGTGAGTGTGATCTATAACCCCCCCACGCACATGCACACGCACACACACACCCATCCCGTGACGATTGTTTTGACCTTTGCTCTGAGGAAATAAGGCTGTGTGTGCTTGATGTGACAGGTTGGCACATCACCTGGCTACAAGCAAATAAAGAGCAGAGGGAAAAAATATCAAGGCAGCGTTTCAAGCATTCACAGAGAGCTTTCAAAATGGAACAATGACTTTGCCCTAGGGGGAAAAAGTGATCATGCTGGTATGTTTATATTAGACAGAAAGGAAGCCATCATTGTCATCACCGGTGATTTTCTCTTTCACAGCACGATTCTGACAGTTGACTGTATCTTAATAACAATTCCTTCTATGTATAAGTCAATTGTCAAGGGTGATGCTCTTATATAAACATTTTTTTCAACCCCCCCCCCCCCCCCCCCCCCCCCCCCCCCCCCAAAAAAAAAAGGAGCAGTCAGCTCTTTTCCTGTCAAGATTTGTGAACTCACTGGCAGCATAATTTAATACTCTGAAAGGTAAACAGATCTATTTTTAACTATTTTTGTTGTGCACAAAATGTCCTCGTACTCAGTCATAAATGCAATACTCTTGCTGATCCTCTTTACACCACGTGTATTTTTTTTCTTTGCTAAAGTATGCTCCTGACATTTATAATATGTGGGGGATGACATAGTGGGGGTTGTATGGGTGTTTTTAATTCATGGACGGGGAATACTTCAGTGAAACAGACTTTGGGGGAAGTTATTGTGTAAATTAAAGGAAGAGGTGTGGGGCGTTCATCATCTTGTCTTCCCATAAGCAAACCCAGGCCTAGTAAAACAGAGCCCAGTTGATACAGCAATAGGACATGCGGTTATTAATACAGAAGAGGGAGGTGCACTCTCCTCGACAAGCGCCAACACGCGAGCACATTACCTTTACGGCTGCTATGGCAAAGATGCGAGCTGCATTCCTCTGCCCACAAACTGGGAGCTTTTTTCCGCTAATGCAGTCGAGAGACTTCTTACAGTGACTCTGCCGGAGGAATTTGAGGGCTGGGGCTGTGAAAGAGAAGCCACATAAACCTTTATATCCCACGTATTCATGTGTCTATCTTCTTGATTGATTTATTTGTTTATTTGGCCATAAATACATTTTGAGAAGACAACAAATCTAAATAGACCTACAGTACTGCGCTACACTTTGATATACAGTATACCTCACTAGTACATTACAATTTGAAGTATGTCAGTCTTTATGCAAGATTAATGGTTATTGTTTTTTGGAAGATAAAAATATGACGCAGTTTTATGTTTGCTTTTGAGAAGTCTGGGCATGTTTTCCCACTATGAAGCTCATCACATCAGCACAAGAAGTTGGTGAGATTGCAGCGCAATTAAGTTTATATTTGGAAGAAACTGAAAGAAACTGCAGCCAACTTAATCACATGTAAGAAACGTCATCACATGTAAGAGTGTAACATCTCAGCCTGGCTTCAATTAGATGTTTGTAGCCAATCTAGTTAAACAAAATCGACTGCATCCTATATGTAAATCCAGCCGCTACCCTGTTGGAAGACTGGAAGATTCTCATTAGTTTCTGGTTGGAAAACTGATTATGGCAAACCTTGGTTATATTGTCTGGTCTTAAGTTTGATGTCACTCGGGATGATTCGGTTATAAGGATCCTCTTCGCACTGAGCAGCCTACAAGACGTCTTCTTGCACTCTCAGTTTGCATTTCCTGTTATATTCTCAAGGAAGTTATAAAGCTATTGCCTTCAGCTTGCTCTTAAATTATTAACATTTCTATTATTTCTGGTTATGCCCCAACCTGTTTTGTCAAAGCTATTATTAGGTCTGCCTTTGAAAACTTTGACCCCTTTGCTTTAAGCATCTAGTAAAAGCCACGAATAAATCTGTGGTGAAGCAGAGTGATTAGACTGACAGCTGGAAAGCCCGGGGTAGGCAGTGGGTAGATACGTATGGGAATGCACTTAGTTTGTTTCTCGAAATGATTTCATCCTTAATGTCTTCTGCTTGTGAAAGACTGCAGTTCCTGGGTATGGCTTGGTTTTAAATATGCGCTATTTTCATTGTATACATTATATACATGTATACATTGTGTGTGTGTGTGTATATATATATATATATATATGCAGCTGGATAGCGTAGTGGTTAGACTACACGCCTTTGGAACCCAGGATCGCAAGTTCGATTCCTGCCTGGGGCGTCTGTATCCAGTAAGGGTCCTAAGGCTAGACCCCCTATGCTAAGCGAGCCTACCGCAGACATGAGCGAGACAGATAAATATGAAGGCATGCCGGCTCGGACGTCGCCCGGATCAACAAGGTCCGCGTCAGGTGTTGAGGAACCAGGGCACCCTGACGAAAAGTGGGCTACTGGAACAAGAAGGCATCGGTGGGCAAGAGATGAAAACAGGGCGTTGTTGGAATGCTACTACGCAAGTAACCCCGGCGGAAGGGGCTACATGAATAGGATGACGGACCTATGGATTCTTCGATACCCAACATCCACAATGACGGCGAAACAACTAGTAGCTCAGTGTTCCAACATTCGAAAGAAGGGACTGCTCTCACAGCTAGAGATTGACGAGGTACAACACAAATGCCACGGCAAGGAGGAGTCAGGACACCAGGTCAGGGGGGAGATATCATCACCCCCACCCGAGATTGGGTACATAGCCCCAAGTGCGATAGGAGAAGGATCGTTGAGTGCGAGAGGAACTGACCTGAAAAATAGGATAATGGCCAAGCTTGAAACCTGGATCTCCCGTAGCCGGTTACCAAGATTACGTGAAGTACCCTCAGAAGGTCTGCTAGATGATGTTAATGCAGCATTACGGACAATACCTACAACCACTATTACCGACACTAACAGGCTGATCTACAATACGGCAGCAGTGATCAGTGAGATGCTTGGCTACAAGTTGAACAGCCACAAGGGGCAGTACCCTCCATGGAGAAGAAGGCTAGAGGGCAAGATCAAAGTAGCACGGAGGGAGGTTAGCCAACTAACGGAGTTGCAGAAAGGTGCGACAAATAAGGTGCATAAGAAATACAGCAAGCTGTCCATACCTGAGGCCTTGGAAACTGCCAAGCAAAGACTCACAGCCTTGGCCAGCCGCTTGAGGAGATACACCAGAGAGATAGAAGGCAGGAAAATAAACCAGCTGTTCTCCACAGAACCAGCAAAGGTGTACTCTCAGTGGCAAGGGAACAATAATAAGAGAACAGCACCACCAAGGCTGGAGACGGAGCAATACTGGAAGAGCATATGGGAGAAGGACGCAACCCATAATGGCAATGCTCAGTGGCTAGTGGATCTGAGGGCAGACCACAGCGACCTCCCTGAACAGGGTCCAGTAACCATCACAGTGGCAGATATCCAAGAAAGGGTCTCCAGTATGAAGAGTTGGACAGCACCAGGGCCCGACATGGTTCACGCCTACTGGCTAAAGAAGCTGACTGCACTCCACGAGCGTCTGGCAGCACAAATGAACCAGCTGCTAGTTAACGAGAGACACCCGGAATGGCTAACCGAAGGTCGGACGGTCCTGGACCCCAAGAAGGGACCGGTCCCCTCCAACTACCGACCAATAACCTGCCTCAGTACTACATGGAAGCTCCTGTCAGGCATCATATCGGCTAAGATGAACAGGCACATGGGTCAATACATGAGTGGGACACAGAAAGGAATTGGCAAGAATACCAGAGGTGCAAAACACCAGCTACTGGAAGACAGAACAGTCAGCCGAGACTGCAAGACCAGACTGACCAACCTGTGCACTGCCTGGATTGATTACAAGAAGGCCTATGACTCAATGCCCCACAGCTGGATACTGGAATGCCTAGAATTGTACAAGATCAATGGGACCCTAAGAGCCTTCATCAGGAACTCAATGGGGATGTGGCGTACAACACTAGAGGCCAACTCCAAGCCCATAACACAAGTCACCATCAAGTGCGGGATCTACCAAGGAGATGCTCTGTCCCCACTGCTGTTCTGCATAGGCCTGAACCCCCTCAGTGAGATCATTAACAAGACTGGCTACGGATACCGACTACGGAACGGAGCAGTTGTCAGCCACCTCCTCTACATGGATGACATCAAGCTGTATGCCAAGAGTGAACGAGACATCGATTCACTGATCCACACTACCAGGCTATACAGCAATGACATTGGAATGTCGTTCGGACTGGAGAAGTGTAGTCGGATGGTAACAAAGAGAGGGAAGGTAGTCAGAACTGAGGGGATTGAACTACCAGAAGGCAACATTGCAGACATAGAGGACAGTTACAAGTACCTGGGGATCCCGCAGGCAAATGGGAACCATGAAGAGGCCGCTAGAAAGGCTGCAACCACCAAGTACCTGCAGAGGGTCAGGCAAGTCCTGAGGAGTCAGCTGAATGGTAAGAACAAGATCCGGGCCATCAACACGTACGCCCTGCCCGTGATCAGGTACCCTGCTGGGGTAATAGGCTGGCCAAAGGAGGAGATAGAAGCCACTGACATAAAGACAAGAAAGCTCCTTACCATGCATGGAGGGTTTCACCCCAAGTCCAGCACCCTGAGGCTGTACGCTAAGCGGAAGGAAGGGGGCCGGGGACTGGTGAGTGTCAGCACCACAGTCCAGGATGAGACAACGAACATCCAAGAATACATTGGGAAGATGGCCCCAACTGACCGAGTGCTCAGTGAATACCTCAGGCAGCAGAAACCCAAGAAAGAGGAGGGAGACGAGGAACCATCATGGAAGGACAGGCCCCTGCACGGTATGTACCACCGGCAGATAGAGGAGGTGGCTGATATCCAGAAATCCTACCAGTGGCTGGACAAAGCTGGACTGAAAGACAGCACAGAGGCACTAATCATGGCAGCACAAGAACAAGCTCTGAGTACAAGATCCATAGAGGCTGGGGTCTATCACACCAGGCAAGACCCCAGGTGCAGGCTGTGTAAAGATGCCCCAGAGACAATCCAGCACATAACAGCAGGGTGCAAGATGCTAGCAGGCAAGGCATACATGGAACGCCATAACCAAGTGGCCGGCATAGTGTACAGGAACATCTGTGCCGAGTATAACCTGGAAGTCCCGAGGTCAAAGTGGGAGATGCCCCCAAGGGTGGTGGAGAATGACCGAGCTAAGATCCTGTGGGACTTCCAGATACAGACGGACAAAATGGTGGTGGCTAACCAACCGGACATAGTGGTGGTAGACAAACAGAAGAAGACGGCCGTAGTGATCGATGTAGCGGTTCCGAATGACAGCAATATCAGGAAGAAGGAACACGAGAAGCTGGAGAAATACCAAGGGCTCAGAGAAGAGCTCGAGAGGATGTGGAGGGTGAAGGTAATGGTGGTCCCCGTGGTAATCGGAGCACTAGGTGCGGTGACTCCCAAGCTAGGCGAGTGGCTCCAGCAGATCCCGGGAATAACATCGGAGATCTCTGTCCAGAAGAGCGCAGTCCTGGGAACAGCTAAGATACTGCGCAGGACCCTCAAGCTCCCAGGCCTCTGGTAGAGGACCCGAGCTTGAAGGATAAACCGCCCGCAGGGGCGTGCTGGGTGTTTTTTTTATATATATATATATATATATATAATATTCTGTAACTCTGTAACTTCTGTCGGTGCTGTGCTTTTTTGGAAATCGAATTTCCCAGAGGAACCCACCCGAGGGATTAATAAAGTTCTATCTAATCTAATCTAATCTAATCTAATCTACTCCGTGACCCTGGAGGCCGTGTGGTAAGGGGCAACATTATATTGGCCTCAGGTATAGACAGATCAGAAAACACGGACACCTAAAATACCCCCAACACTCAGAGTGAGACACAGATCAACCAGAAACCATGGAAATATAAACATATGAAATGTGTTTTGCATCTTCATCTGAGTATCGTGCAAATAGTTAACTTCACCTTGTGTCATTTTGCATCTCTTTAAGGTCATTATGAATCATGTTTTGTTTATTTTATCTGTCATGTTGGTAATGTTGCTTCACGTTGTACAGTCGGAGTCTTTTTGAGTTCAGTTGGTATCTTTACGCTTGTGTTTTTCCCCATTTGGTTTATTGTGATCATTTCCAGCTTCTTAATACAAGTGGATCCCTGACTCTTTAGAGCCTTCAGCCTGGGTCTAGTAGGACTATTCACTAATCCTTCAGTTCTGAAGACTACCTTAGTAAAGGATACAAAGATGCGTACTGGTCTAAATCTCAAGGGACCAGCATGGGTGTGCGTTTGCTCTGTGCAGAAGCTATTGGCAGTTTTTGCAGATCATCATCTGCATTACTGTCACCAGTGGGTAGAGCCAGAAAAATGACGAACAACCAGTTTGTGGGCTACTTTCCCTTTATGCCGTTGTTTGTCCTTCAGAAGGCTATGGAGAAGAGTGAGGTAACATGCAAATAGCTGAACAGAAACGTAGTGTTACGATATAAACTGTTCCCTGCAGCCACTTTTTGATCTTTGATGGGGTTTTTTTTGTTGTTTTTGCGCTGCTCCCATTGGTGGTGAACTCCACTGTCACATCCTTTCCTGTCCAGGCCCACCTTTCAACTTGTCAGCATCCCACCCGTGCATGGTGGCATCCAGCTCCCCA
Source organism: Diplotaxodon limnothrissa (assembly GCF_057381915.1). NCBI lineage: Eukaryota > Metazoa > Chordata > Actinopteri > Cichliformes > Cichlidae > Diplotaxodon > Diplotaxodon limnothrissa. The sequence goes on along the minus strand of NC_140597.1, from coordinate 7,890,938 downwards.
CTTTAGAAAGCTCTCAACTGCAGATGTCCTGCAGAAGTTTGGTTGATCAGAGTTATGTCAAGAGGCCCCTATAACTGTCACAGCCTGATAACCCTGATATCCTGAATCCTAGAGTGAACACTTTTTGAACCTAAATAAAGAGAAGGAACAAAACTAGATATCTCAGAAGTCTTGGATGTCTGTCGGATAAGGGTTATAATATGGCAAGGATGTGGTTCATATTTCTTTCCACTGTTGTGTTAAAATTAAGACAGACTTAGCTGATACTAAGTATGGTTAATGAAATAAACAGTACTGTATACCTATCTCAGGCACATTTCTATTACTGTATACTATTCTGTGTATTTAAAGGGAGATTTACCTGAGTAGAGTGTGCAGGAAGTGGGACATTTAATGCCAAGAGTACTCCAGAATATTAATTGGTCCACTGGCACTATCCGATACCAAACAGACTTTGTACTAGAGAGTTGGCAAGTTAAAGACTGGCTAATGTGCGATCTGGCTGTGACAGACATTTTTGTTCTCACATGTGCCTTTGTTGAGTAAGTCCTAGAAGAGTTCAGGGCTGGAGTTCACGTATGAAAAAAGCTTAAGATAAGACATGGAAAGTAAATGAACGGACTCTCACATCTCTATTTTCATTAAATAAATATGTTAGTTCAAGATAAGAGTAAGATATGTGTCTGAAAAACTGAAAAACATAACTGAGGTTTAGTGTTTCTCTGCAGTCTGCCTGAGTGTCAGCCACTAAAGAACTCCACTCAGTGTTACTGCATCCCAGTAAACCAATACTGTGTAAAAATGCTTAGTAACAAGTTACAGTATTCAGTGTGAATGATGGCTTAATACATGAAAATGTTGCTGAAGGACAAACATTATTAGTATTATGAGTCTTTGTAAACTGAAATCAGCTGTTTTACATAACTTTAATGTTAATTTATCACCACATCACAGGTTCACTCTACTGAATTTACATTTATCTGTTTCACATGCACTTATCTGTCCAGGATCAGTCCAACAGCAGCCTCGGGCAGCCTTTTATCAGATATTTGACAGACAAGCCTCATTCAGACTAATAAAGTTCAACAAGGTAATTTGTCAGTCCCCAAACTTCAAAAAGCTGATAACGGTAATGACTTTAGCCCCCAAGCTCTGTGAGGCCATTACACACCTTGCACGTTGTCTCATCTGACATCTTTCACAGCTCCTTAGTGTATTCATTTTAACAAAGTGAAGGCTTCTATTTTGTATGTAAAGCAAGATGCGACTCTTTGTAATGACTGATTGTTTTAGCTACTGTTCCAGCTCTCTGGTTGTCCAACGACAGCAAATAACCATAGACGTTAACATGAAGTCGACTGTAATTTGCATGAAGTAAAAGTCAACACATACAATGAGATAATGTTCTTTTTTTATTGCTGTTACTTTATTTCATACATTAATTAAGAGCAACAAAAGTAACAGAGAAAAGAATATTTACTACAGATTAAAGTGTTTATCACATTAGCAGGAATGCAGAGACACTGCACTAAAAGTTGCTAAAAGTGCCTCTGAAATCTGGAACACACAACAAACCTTCAAACCCACGCACTCACTCAACAGTGTGGCCTCCTATACACAGGTGAGAGTAGCTTCAAAGCTATAAGCGATTATAATTTGAAAAGTGGTTTCACAAGAGAAGTTCAGAGGAAGGAGGACTTGTAAGTGGCGATACTAAATCCCCCCATTCTTTATTCGGTTTAAGCTAATGCATTTCTTGACCTACGACACACTTTTACCAGCACTAACTTGATTTACTGGTTTAACTTCTTTTTTTTCTTTTTTACTTTACTAATGTATTTATTTGTCTTGCATGACACAAAGACAAATTATGAACATAATAAAAACCGAGTACCAACCCGAAACCTAAATGCTTTTACTCTCGTGTATCTTGTTTAGTTTATTTTAATGCCATCGTTTAAACAGTATTAGTGTATACAAATTTGCATGTTCAAGTTTAACAGTCATTTTGCAGCTTGCATGCAGTCACAATGCTGCAGAACACTATGTTAATAGTACAACAGTAGCTATAAATTGGATCATCAACTTATGTAATATATAAGGAACAACAATGCATGTTTGCACGTTTTATATTTGTTACCTTTGGACTAAACAAGACAAGCAAACCGGAGCAATTAGGAACTAACGTCTTATGATTTAATTATACTTTTACCTGCATAATTGATGTAGAAAGGATCCATCTGAAGTACTTCAAGGAATGGTTCAGCGATATCTCAGCATGCGTTGACAGTGAAACTGCATCAGTCATATTTTATCTTTCATTTCAGTGCAAGATGATGTAACACATCACATATTTGCTTGAAGGAAATGGCGTAGGCAAGAACACAGACTTTAGCCATATCAAAAATGGTTGGGTGTGGATGAGTCCAGCCTTTTTCTCTGTGGGTGGAGGTACCAGCCTGCCTTCCTTTTGTACATTTTACATCTGGAATGGGTACCCCCCGCTCCCCTTTTCAAATAACATCTGCAGCTAAAAAAGCCAGACAGAGTTGATTGGTCATGGATGGATTTTCTCTCACTCTTTCTGCTCTCTCCTTGCCTGTTTTTTTCCCTATTCTAAGAAGCCCAGAGGCTAGTATTTCACTGATTACAGAGTTGCCCTATTTGAATGGTCGTTTGTGCATTGTCAGAACAAAGGGGCAAGCGGCCTCTGAAGAGGTGCTAGACAAGGGAATGGATTGGGCTCAGCGGTTAGGATGAGTGGAACTGCAGGTTCAGGCTAGCTTAGCACCGCAGAGACGGCACAAGAAGAGACTCCACTTCAGCTCCTGAAGATTCTTTCATGACTGGGAACAGAGGACTGTTCCCAGTGAAGCTCACATTTGAAAACAGACCAGCTTTAAAATGTCAAAGACGTTTATTTTTAAAGTTGATTCACCAATGACACAACAGTAACGCTTTACCTCCAAGCTACAAAGCGAAACTATCAGCAATCCTGTGTGCTAGAAACTGGAAAACATGTTTTCTTAATATTATTATTTTTAAACAAATCATGTATTCTCCTAATATTTTGAGGGAAAGCATGATATATTTCCTCCATTATATTCTCAGTTGTAGAAACTTGCATTATACAAGTAGAACGTTGTAGGTGGTCTGGGTGGATTCTGGAAACTGATCTATTTCAGGTTTTATCCCTCTTGTCAGTTGTGAAAAGTTGCTCCATGATACTGTTTTTCGATGGAGTCCAGCTTTAAAAACAGGTTTCCTTTTTAAGTATGTAAAAAAAAAATTCTAACTGTAAAAAAAAAGATATAATATTATTATTATTTAAAAATTATGTTTATTTCTACAAGGCCTTGAACCTTATAGGACCGCATAAGACCAGAGCGGACCAGCTACACCCAAGCAAGTCCTTTTTTTTCTTTTTTACACTACACAGTAATCAGATAAATGTTAGTCTGACAGGTTTCAGGAGTACATCTCCTAACCCTCCCAGCTTGAAGGTAATGAGGTAAAACCAAAGTCCTCATCAAAATATAAAGGCGAGTTTAGGTCACACTCTTGGTGGGCTTCCATTTGATTAGAAAGTATCACCTTTTCAAAGCTGTTCTAAAGTAGATTTTTAATTTACTTAGAGCCTTTGTCTCTTTAATGGCATCTATAAATTGTGATCCATCAAGGGTTCAGGATTCGTTTAAACACGGCAGGGGGCCTAAGTGTTTTTAGTAGCTGTCAAATAACCACACATTTTGTGTGAATGAGTCAAACCTGGCCAGTTTGCGAGTCTCTAAGCAATTTTATGCCACATTACAAACAAAGCAGCCCCTTAATTCGGTAATTGTGGCCATCCAAGAAAACAATTTTGAGGCTGTTCAATTCAGGGAGGAAAAAAAAATTAAAGAGCTGACAAGAAACACTTACATCATTTAACTTCCCAAACTTTCACCACTAGTCCACCCAGCTCTGAAGGCTTATTATGTCATTAAAGCACTCATATTGTTCAACAAAAGTCTGCGAACAGAAACACGACTTTTTGATTACCTTTGCTTGTCCAAGGGAGTTGACATTTATCTGTCAAATGCGGGCCAAAAACTTAGAACACATGAATTCTGCCGGCTGATTGTTATTCAACTGTAGGATTGTGACACATTTTGGCAGTTTGTCTTTGCTAGGCAATAGCCAAAGAATTAATCCAGGCATGAATAGTCTAGTGAGGTCTTCAAAATGCATGTAGTCACAAAAGGTTATAGCATATGTTAGCAACTAGCAACAAAAAAGCCCAAACTTGTGTTTATGTTTTTGGACAACTTTAGACTCCCCGCTGGATCGCTTTGGAGCAAATCATCATTAATGTCAAACAGACGACCAAAGCTAATGGAAAAGATAATATGTTCGACGTGTAATGTAGTGCGTGGAGATAATTTGTTGAAGAGCGATGCTTTCATTTTTAACCCTTACCTCCCACGGCCTGCACCCAAATTTTTGGGCAGCTTCTCTTCAAGGCAAAACCTAAATGGTCCTTAATGAGTCCGTGCAAACAACGTGTGACGGGGGACAAATTACCAAAGCAGTCCCTCCCCCCCTCTCCTTCTTCCTCAGGTGATACTTGAAAGGTCTCAGAGGTAGAGCTCTCTGAACCCTCCCTCCTCTGGCTCCTTTCTCTGTCACCCTCCACAATGTCAAGGTGTCGCGACCCCTTTATGACCTGGAGCCACGTTAGCAATTGGACTTTTGGTAACCAGCAGCGGGGCATGATCACCAGTGTGAAAAAGGATGTTTGTGTGTGTGCGCGTGGGTGTGTGCAGAGGCGGGGGTAGGGTCAGCATACACTAATGGGGTGAGGCTGAGTTTTAGGGAGATGAGAGGAAAGGGGCCGTCCCATTTAGGTCTCACATGCTTGTCGGCCTGTGACTTCTAGTTTAAAAAAGGCTTCTGGGTGGCTTATATGAGTCAGTGGTCACCCCTCGGCATCAATCGCTTCACCTTGGGCACTGAATGGGACACATGCACCCCCTCGACACACACCACAACTACTGACCCCTCCTTCGTGTCCCGGGCACCCCTCCTTTCCTTTAAGTCAATATGTCCGTGTCAGAGATGAAAGTGCAAAGTGGGAGGGACGCGGAGGGGGTCCTGACACTAATGTAGTACATTGGGCTTCACTTACTGATCTGCCAAGTTCTTTTATCAAGCCTTAAATGGCTGCTAGGTTCCTTTGAACTGCTGAGCGCTCGCCCGCCCTCAGATGCCTCCTCCTTCAGCTTCAATGAGATATCCTCGGTGACATTCCCACAGTCTCGTTGCTGCAGACAGACACGCATAACTGCACGGAAGCGGCGAGGTTCAAATTCAAAGGCTTGGGAGGACTCTGGGAGTCGTCTAAGTAACATCATCGCCACTTTGTAGCCCCTGGCTAAAACAGTTCTCTTCATTTTCATAAAAATTGAAATATCATTGACAAATTTGGCTGCAGTGGATTCATTCATTCATTTCAGGCACCAGGCTTGAAAGCACTTTCATTGGTTGCCAAGCACAGCAAGGCAGGTAAACTAAGACCTTTACCTTGCTTGCTTGTTTTTTCTCACTCCCTCTCTCTTTTCAGCTAATCTGTGTGGGTAACCTTATCCCAACTCTTGAGTGGTTGCCCCCCCCCCACTCATCCCTCTTCCAAACCTCGTGAACTAGACGGAAACTTTTCTCCTCATTCACAAAGCTCTCTCTTGTTACACTTTTCCAGCGTCAACCTGCGTTGATTGATTTTCATGGTTTCATCAGGATTTTTTTCTCTTTTCTGTTTTTCCTACTTTTTCACATCAGCACACGTTTTTGTTTTGTTTTTAGGTACACCAACTCTTCTAACTGACTTTTTTGGTTCAGGGTAAATTCACACATGGATCCAGTGATTAAAAAAAAACCTTCCTGATGTTGTGTACGCTTTTCCTTGTTCCACCAAAGCAGCTCTGATCTGTTGGAGCATTGACATAACCTCTACGGTTGCCGTTAAGCGTCTGTCTCTGGGACACTGACAGTGGATCCTTCAGGTCGTACGGGTTTCGTAGTGGGGCCTCCGTGGCTCTGGTTAGTTTGTCTCATCGAGCAGATGTTCAGTCAGATTGGGGAAGTGTGAAATTTAGAGGTTAGGTCAACATCTTAGTGTCTTTGTCACGTTTCTCGGGCTGTTCCTGAGCGGTTATTGCAGTAAGGTGACCTGCATTGTCCTGCTGGGGGAGGCCACTGCCATGAGAGACTGCTATTACCATGAAGGGGGTTTCTTAATATGCAACAACTTTTAGTTGGCTCCTGTGTTAAAGTTACATCCCCATGAATAATAGAGATAATGTTATAAATTACACATGTCAGTAGTTTTATCAGTGATCAATGTATTTTCCCACTTGCTTCAATTGGTACCTTTCTTAGAATTGCAATTTTTTTTTATTTTGTACAAAAAAAGTAGATAAAAAAAAATTGTTAATCTAAATTGTAAAAAAAATACAGAATGTGATAGCAAACATTTTAATTTCAACTACTGCTAATACTGTGTAGGAAATGTATTTATTTATTATTATTATTATGTATTTTTAAGACTGCATCGCATTTAGCACAATATGTTCTTGTTCTGTGTCTGCATCCTTTAGCACCATTTCACTTCAATCTCCTTGTGCAAAAGTTGCATAAAACCACAGGTGGAAATAGATAAAAGTGTTGATAAGGTAATTGTGTGTTGAAATGAGGCATCGCAAGACCAGTGGAGTCAAATCATGGAACTTCAATAAATAAAAAATTCCACTTCGTAAGTACAACTTTTGGCAGAATTGGAAAACAAAATATTTATTTGGGTTTACTTGAACTTTTTTGTTCTATATATTAGTTTAAGTTTCTAGAATTACCTGCTGACTCCTGCAATTGGTCAGCTGCCAAAGTGACTACTAGACCAGACAAGTGCATTGCAGAACCATCACACAGTTGGCTTGTGGCCATTGCTTATTCCCATACTTGTAACACTGATGAAATGATAAAAGTCCCCTAAAAAAGGGGGCCTTCCCTTTTTCCAAGAGCCAGGAAAGGTTTTCTCCTTCTTGTGCTTCACAGGTGGCCACATCCAAGCCTCTTGCTCCCACCCCTTAGTTGTGGAGTTACAGTCATGCTCCGAGAGGTTTGTCGCAAACATGTGCTTAAGAGGCGATGAGTGATTCCACAATGCTGGCTGTATCACATTCAGTGTGATAATTGCTGTTTATCATCCTGCCTTTAAATCAATTGTCAGGTGCATTTACATTTGACCTTCAGAGAAATCAATGAGCAGCAGCTATTGTTTGCTCACACAATCTGAAAGCCCTTCATTTCTAAGGAAGTAATCAAATTATCTTTTAGGATAATTACTATTTGCTCATTTTTTGGTGATTTCCCTCCCTAAGGCAGACAAGACTAAATTAGTCATGCTTTAAATTACATTGTACATCAGGTGTGTTAAAGGGATTTGTACAGTGCACTGAGGTTGACAGGATCAAGGAGTCTTGTTAGGCAGAGAGCCATAAATCACTGGATAAACCCACATTATCCATGCACTTGCAGGAAAGATACAGGCTTTTAAAAACTCATAAACACAATATATTTTAAATTAAAGTGATAGATACTTTCCTGACTTTTTTCTGCTAGCAGAAATTATAAGCTCGAGTTCTTAGTTAAACACTCATTTTCAATTCCCACTGAACTAGCTGCAGGGAACCCTTTGAAATTCCCAGCATGGGGAGTTATGTATGTGATCATTTAGAATCATTTTGAATATCAATGGGAGAAGAATCCCGAGGACCCAGTTTTAATGGGACAATAAGGGCCAGCCACAAAGGTTTTCTCTTTTTTTTAAGGCAGCATGCAGAGATGGACTCACTTTACTGCTACCAGCTCTGAAGTAAGCTACTCCCAACCACATTCACACCTCTCTCTCATTTAAATTCAGGGTAAGTTATAGCACATTACTGAAAAAATTCGAGACAACCTGCATTTGAATGCTGTCTGGGAGAGCCAGGCCAATACACAAACCATTCGCTGTTTAAAACGCACAAATAACTTTAGGGACAAATAGTTTCTGTAACACTTAGAACGCCTAATTTCAGCTAACAACAATTATAATAATAATAATAATAAATACAAAACCACTGAATCGACTTGTTTTTTTTTTCAATTAAATACATAGAGTGCATATTAGATTGTCGGATTGGGTTATCTTTGTTTATGTGAGAATACACATTCAGTCCTAAAAGTTCTAAAAAACAAAATTAATTAATAAAAAAAAAGTCCAAATCTAAACTAAATTTAAAAAAAAAAAAGCACCTAATCTCTGTGTTCAAGTTCTTTGCGCAACGCTTCGCCCACCAAGCAAAAAAACCCCTCTCCAAGATGATGGTCTCTCCAAGATTACCCTATCAGGTGCTAACCGCTGACATGTTTCCACCCACCAACAACAAAAAAGCCTCTCTGTGCCCAAATCTCAAGCCGCAGACGCACAAACACCACTGACAGGCACTGCTGCGCCATCCTCAGCTCCCGAACCTCTCCAGGGATCCGCTCCTGTTGCTACCGCTGCGATTGCTCAGCACTTCTTTTTTTTTAAAAATATAAATTGAGCTCGGGAAAGTTTGTCCTCCCATATTAAACAACTTCGTTTTGGTGGACTGCTCTTTTATTTATCGCCACTTTCTTTTTTTACTCTTGCACTTGGTAGCGTAAAATGATCCATGCAAGGTGTAGAAATCCAGCACAGGTACGGACGGAGATGAGAAGCATGTGATCTCTGGAGCAACAACCTTCGGTTTGTGGGGTAACTTAGCTGTTGGTGCGCAAAACTGAAGGATACTTTTTAGAGAGGTTTTGGAGAGGTCGAATACTGACTTCCATTCTTGACACAGACTTGCGGAGACGGGTTTTTTTTTTCGGGAAGTGAAGGAGACTGAGCAGAGAAGAAATAATCTTCTGGATAATTTCATCCAACAAGGAAGCACCCAATGTTGCACTCCGTAACTCTGCCGCTGGTGTCCCGTCATCTGCCCTTACACTGGGATCCAGTCTCCTACTTACCCCCGGAGCTGTGTGCGTAAAATACGCACAGGGGAGCGAAACGGAGCGAGAGAGGGGGGCGATTTCGCCAACCTTTCCTGGGGCTAAATCAGTGGAAGCAGGTGTATTTCAGCTGTATTTCTGCAAGTCAAGATGTCTCTCCTGCCTTCGAGGTTCATATACCTGTAAGTCTTCCACCTCTCCGTTTGCTTTTGCACACAAACTCATGCATTCTTACCAATAGAAGTCGCCAAACGCTTCATATTTTTGGATTGCTGTCATCCAGGTAGGCAGCGTTTATTTTTCACGTAATTGCCTGTGTGATTAACTCCCGTCTTCCCTTCTCTCTCCTCTCCACTTAGGTGTTTACATTTTCTGGTGTTCTATTTCCAACTGCAGGTATGTTTTATTACTTTTTGTGTGTATGTGTTTGTATGTCCCTGTGCAGCTTTTTGATGTAACTGTTGATTATATCACGGTTATAGTTTAATTTCACGACGGTCTTTGCCACGCAGGACAGGAAATTCATGTGCTTTAATTCTGTTCATTTCAATACTAATTGGTTAGAATGATGAGGAAAAAAGTGACAAATTTTGGGTCTACTGCGTGCCACAGTAAAAAAAAAACAAAAAACAACAACAACAACAACACCAAAAAAATAAACAAAAACTTAGTCGCACAGTAAACCACAAAAACCCCGTGAAATATCATTTATGTGATTTAAATACTTGTCACGAGTATTACAGTAATGCATAATTAATGTATATTCAAAATGTTCATTATTCATTCAAATCAGTACAATTATCCGGGCTACACCTTAATTAAAACCCGATGTTTGCAATTTGACATTCAAGTAGCAGTTTCGATATTTTACAGCAGAATTGTGTAAAAAAATATTGCGATCCCTGGGGTTAACAGTTGTTCTTTGAACAGATGGCTCTTTTGGCGCTCAGCTTTTATTAGTTGCGCGTCTCACTTTGAACAGTAATGATTTGCAGGCACCCACTCAGCTAATTGATTGCGCGCCGTGATTCACATAGGATGCAGTCAGCACACTCCTTCTCTCATAAAACTATCTGATGGGTTTGTTGGTATGACGTGTCCGACCATAATATTGCACACACAGTTGTTTCATATTAATTTCTCGGTGTTATTGTGATCTACGACATTTAATAAAAACAGGATACCCTGCCTTAAAAGGTACCGGTATCTCATCCGTTTTTTAACAAACAGCTCTTAAAAAGTTGGCAACGTTTTAGTGTTTATGTAATTACATCTTTTAAAAGTTACTACATTTCTTTCTTTCTTTTAATTGAAAAATAAAAACTATACCAAGAATAAGGAATAAAAGGAGTGTTTGTTTGTAAACTATAAACAATATATTTTATTGGTTACAGTTACTGCTGCTAGGATCACATTGTCCCAACCTGAAAACCATCAGCTTTTAGAGTAATAGGTAAATTTCCTAGGGACAAAATGTAAACCAACCTGAAATTAGAAATTGCAATCTTAAAACTGTGTAATCAGATTATTTCAACAGAAATGGCACAAACACAGTTGATGAAAAAAGTTGACCCCTCTTCACTTGACCCAACATTTTTGGTTATTATTTTTTTAATGTGAACTTCATGCTTGTTGTGATTTAAAGTTCGTCAGATGATAGCTACAGGTAAACAGAGGATGTTCATGGCTTCAGTGGTTTCAGCCTAATCATTTATCTTAGAAAAATGCAGGGACATGCCTTTATCCTCCACTCCTTCTCAATGCTCCTCGGTATGGCTTAATGGCTCTTGCATGTCATGCTGTGGTTGTGACTTTATGAGGTAAAACAAAAGAAGCAACCGCACTTGGAAGTTAACTTTGAATACACTGCCAATGTCTGTCGGAATGTTTTTCTGTATGTGAGTGTGTGTGACCCCATCTGTATGTATGTATGAATGTGTGTGTGTGTGTGTGGGGGGGGGGGAGCAGATAGCAAGGTGTATCTTAGATGACTGCGACAACTTCACTTCCTCAGTGGAACTGAGTGCCAGACTTTTGAAGTTTCAACCATATCCGTTTTCGTGTTGTCTTTGAAGAAAGGAGACAGAGTGATTTAAAAAAAAAAAAAAAAAAAAAGCTGTTGTCGCTAGCGTTCACCTCAGCCATGTGCTTAGGCTTGCCTTTCCCTTGACATGAAATGCAACTGTCTACCAAACACACCTTTATGTTTGTTTAGAGATGGGGAGATTTGGGATAAATCCCTCAGCAGCCCAGTTAGGCTATGTTTTGTTGTGCGTTCATTTTTTTTTCTTGTTCTTCAGCTTTGAGTTTCATATTAAGAAAGAACATTGACAACAGATGATGTTAATGTTCAGCTTTTAAACACTGTTGTACTTATTCTACGATAAGCAAGTTTGCTGGAACCATTGGACACATGCTTACTTTTACACTGTTATGCATTAGTCACTGGTAATCCAGCCCCTAAGACTCTATTTAACTAACTTCTTCACCTGAAATGGTGACACTTTTCTCCCCGTCAGTTTCTTTAACTGCTGTATCTGAAATACCCACTCAACTGTTGATATTTATCATTTTTTTAAGACACATACTGTGTAGAACAACAGACACTGAAACTTTCACGACTCACAAATGTAAAATGACAACTCTTTCTCTAGAATTTCCATTTGTTTGGTCAGTTTTAATGTGCAAATATAAAAGGATATTTCCAGCCAGTAAGCAGACTCCTCTCTTACATCTTTGTAAGATCAACAAAGGCTTCAATCAGTGCCTTAATCAGCTTACAAAGATAAGCAGTTTCATCTCTGATAATCTATATCTCTTGTCAAGGAACGGCAAAGGGTTTTTCTGGAATACTCTTACCCTCCTAAGAGACCCTCTCTAAATCCACCCATCTCCATGGGACCTTCGACAAAGTCTGACACTGACAGTATTTTTCACAAGAACTGATTAGCCAGAAACAAGTCTTTTTGTTTGGATTAGTATGTTAAGTAAAACATAAGCTGTGATGGAGGTTAAGAGTTCGAGATGTGTTAGCATGGTGTGGTATCCTAGTACGAAGATAACAACCACTGCAGCTCTGAAGAATCACGGTTAAACCTGAATTGACCCCAACAAACCCCAAATCTGCTTTGCAGTACAAGCCTCTGGTGGTCCAGGTTGGGTTTAGGATTGTGAGTATTGAAGACCAGGGAATGTTTAGTTTTCAGAGTTTTCCAGAGGGTTCTTCTTGTGATTTATTTTGATTTCATATTGTGTTATGTGCAGAAAAATCGAAATATATTCTAGGGCAGTGTGTAACATCATTGTTCTGTATTGTATCATGAAGGTTGTGTACTTCTTTGAAGTAATTGGGGAAAAGATACTATAGAATATTCTTATAGGGGGATAGTCAATCTGTGACTAGAGACAAAAAAGCCATCACATGCCAAATTTGAGTAAGCGAGTACATTTGATTTGATTATCTTCAGCGTCTTATTTTCCACACTGTCTGATGCCAAAAATAATATCATTCGTGTTTCCTAAATGTCAACAGACACAGAGGATATGTCACCGTTGTAGACCAAATATGCCATAACAAGCAAGCATATCTTTCATATTTCAAAGGCTCTTTGAAACATGACCAAGAAGTGCTACTTAATCTGCACCTCATGACCTTTTTGGCAATTTAAAATGTTTACAGATGAGTTGGTGCTCAAACGTGTCTTTTAGTTTGGTTTATTGAGGTTAAACTGTAAAGCCGGGCTTCTTCAGTAGAACCCATGTTCGTGGACAACATCCGTGGTGCACGACTCATACGACATGTTTCAGCAGAGCGTTGTCGGAAGCCTCTTCAGAATTGCACCCAGTTTTGCGAAATTGTTTACTTTTTCCTCTCTGATTTTAAGGATTTGTTCGGTAGAGGCCATAATTTCCAATCAAGTTTGCTACATGTCAGTCATTTTACTAGAATAACAAGGACTTGGGGTATGTAATGTGTATATAATTAGCCACCTGAGAACAGCCACATAAAAAGCCATTACTGTGCAATTACGACACCATACAGCTGGGGAAATGGGATTTTGGCGTGAACTTAGATTCCAGGGCTTCTGAAAGTATACGTTTCCTCTTCCACGTGTTGAGTCACAGTCGTTTTACTGAGCTGCCACTGAATTCTGCAATTTCCTCTATTTTCATGTCAAGTCTAAATTTATTCCTAAACAGCTGACCAGTGAGTTTTGAGAAGCAGGTTTCAATGCGATTTTTACAAAAATTCCTCCCACAAGAGAACTTTTATGGTTTGAGGTGCCTCTTTCCATCTTGTCCTCCGCCTGCTGCATTTCCTAATTTATGGACTTTACTTTGCCTGCAGGCAGATATTTGTTTGATGATAGTGCAACAGGTCTGGATGCTTCAGGTGTATAATTGCTAGTGGCTTGCTTGCTTGTGGAAATGGAATACAGGTTTCTCAGTATTGCCCAGGGCACAGAATATATACTCTGTCAATATAAACCAACACTCAGTTTTCACTGTATGGTTTGCTCTTGCTCTGTGCAATTTTTACTCAAACCGTGACTTCATTAACATGTCTCGTAACATAGTTAGCAGCTTGTAAATGCATTGCATATAAAATGTGTCAGTTAAAAGCAAGGAGCAAAACACTAAAAAGCCACAGCACAATTTCCAGGTTGTTATATGAGTTTTTAAAACCCTGGGGCAATTTTTTTTTTTTTCTTTTTACACCAGGCCCATAAAATGAGCAGTGCACATTACTATCAATACCTGTGCTACGATGATCTCTCACCATCTGTCTCTCCTCCTCTCTGTTTCTTCATCTACTGTCCCTCTCTCTGTTTCCTCCTGTCTCACATCTGTGCAGGAATCGCAGCAGCGCTCTGCTGATTTCAGGTTTTACATCGAAAACCACACCAGAAACCCAGATGACCTGAGCCGGAAGCAAGTCCGGATCTATCAACTCTACAGCAGAACCACTGGCAAACACGTCCAGATCTTGGGAAAGAAAGTCAACGCCAATGGAGATGATGGGGGCAAGTATGGTATGGGAGAACTCCTGTGCATCTCACTTGACATTTAGCTAGGCTGTTATAATAGGATGAGAAATTACCTGCCAGCCAGAGCTTTTCTATCTCCACCAGCCACTTTGGCTGTTTACTACTCATTGTTTGTCGGTGGTTTTCCGTGCTCTGTGTTTGGCTGGCTCAAGAGAGGATGGTGACTTTTCAAAGCCACCAACTACAGGTTGGGGTGGATGAATACATACTGAAATTGCTGACTTTGCTGTTGATGTTTACTGCAGGATTTGGGTATCTGGGGCAAGTCTGTTTTTATCCTGTTGGAGTCATATGTCAGCAGTGTTATGCTTTTTGGGGGGGTCTAATACAGACCAAGACTTGTTGGTATCTGATGGTAAAAATATTGTTTTCTTTTGGTTTCTGAGTTGTAAAATATAGTTTTTTGCCCTCTAAGGATTCAGTCTCAACTTGGTTACTGTGAACTTCCATCATGCAAACTGGGGAAATCTCACATTTGCATTACAAGAAATCAAATTTATATACACGGTTTCGGAAAGCCAGGAGAGTTTTGTTCAGCCAAGCAGTGTAAAAGTGCTCACCTGAAAATGTTAAGCATTAAGTCTGAAGATGTCAAAATACGTTTGGCAGATTGACCCAGTAATTATCATTGTTGTTATGTAATTAGTAGTATTTCAGATAAATCTTAGGCTTTTATCATCTTTTTAAAGTGTTCTCTGTCTTTTCTTTCTTTCTTTTTTCTTTTTTTTTCACGTGCACTTTGCTATTTTGGTTTAAAACGAGTATGGCGAATGACTAAATCGATGGTCAGTATAGCACCCTTTTGAAGTAGTAGTCCAAACGCAAAGCAGTGGGGCTTATGTTGTGCTTCCCTGCAGATATTTTGCTCATAACAGCTGACTCACGGCTCTAAAATTGCTGGTCTTGAATGCCTTTGAGTGAGTGTGTTCAGTCACAGATGCGCCGAGGCGAAGTTTCCTCACTGCTTGTTAGAGCTTGAGTGGAAGCAGATCCAATTTTTCCCATGAGGCTTTGCCAATTCCACCCTCCACCCCTCCTCCCATCCCCCCCACCTCCTCCTCCCCATCCAGCTGCAGTACCTGGCACCTGTGAACTCCTTTGCAGCAATAATGCTCAGTGAGATAACTCTCCTTACTCTAATTCATGCATAGTGTCTGCAGCTTCACATACAGGGACCAAAATACGCTGCTGAAGAAATATAATATATTGCTAATATACTCCTAAGTAGGTATCTCTCCAGTTAACATCACTGGTATTATAAATCTTCTTAGGTATTAATGTAGCGTATTCATTACTTTTAGGAGACCAGACCAGTCATTTTCCAGAACAGTCCATTGTAAGTGATGTCTGCCAAGAGTGATGGCGGGTCATTGCAAAGGCTTTTAAATTGATAAAAGCTGCAATCTTTGATTAATGCTGACTTTTGCAGCTTTTTGAACAGGTGGCCTTTTGCTGAGGTCAAAATATGGCAGCAACCTGTATTATTTATATGGAAGCAAGGCAGAAAAAGTGCAGCATACCTCAGAAGCGAAGGGGTTCATGGCTCACAGTTCTGCCTGTGTGTCTCTTTAACTTTAGAAAGTAGACGTTTGGCAAGTTTGTCTGTAACTTTTGTCATATTTTTTCATTTTCTTTTGATCTTCTGACTTCTGCTCCGTTAAATAAAATACACCCTTTTCATGTTTTAGACCTTTTTTTGTTTATCCATAAAAAACTGGGAAGCATTGAGGAGTCCTACACTCACAAGGCTGCTGTGAGATTATTGAAGCACCCGGTTCATACATTCAGCAATTTTTAAGGTTGTGGATTATGGAGATTAGGGGTATTCAAGTGCTTACAGTGTAAATAAAAGCACCACATTCCCTCCTTTGTCAACTCAGTGCCACTTGTTAGAGGTATTGACAACAGTGAGATTCCTCCAAGTGTTTGCATTTCACTGTAACTATGACTCAAGGATCTAATTACGTTTATTGATGCCTTAAGCTGCCAAACTCTTCTTTTATAAAGATCAAACCATTAGTGTTTTCCCAGAAAAACTCAAGATAGGGGTTGGAACTGGGTCACAGACAAAGAACAACTTACAGTAAGGAGGGAAATATTGTTTTATCTGATGTTCTCAGTCTCCAGCATAACTGAGGTTGAATTTTTGGGTCTTTTTGTAAAAGTAGCTCACAATGAAAAGGCCAAGGTGTGGTTAAAGATTTCCTAAATTTGCATTCATGGCAGTAGTTTCTTTCAGAATATTATTTTATTTGTGTGAAAACCAATGTTGTTGGGCTGTCTTTTCTTTTTTAAGGATGTCCCTGCATATCTATTCGACGATAAAACCAAGTCCGATGTGCTATTCTTTAGATCCCAAGTAAGACGTACAAACAAATCTTTTGCAAATGAAGAATGAATAACTATTTCTTCCCTCACCTTTAAGACAGATTACCTACCACTTTTCTCCCAAGGTTGGATTTAGGGGGGGTGGAGAGTTATTTCTGCCCCCGAGCCTATCCCGTCCCCTTCGACTATTCTTTCTCTCCTCCCTTGAGTGCTACTGAATGGCTCTGTGTGTTAAACAAATGGATCATCTTAACTTTTTGATTGAGTGAGCACAGACTAAAGGGAACTTGAAACCTAATCTGGAGGGGCACATAACCGCTCCACAAATGTTTGGCAGATCTCTTTACTGGTCAGAGGGTGAGCAGAGACAAAGGTGACCTCGCAGGGGTTAACACTGGGGTGGCGGAGTGGGCACGGAAAACTAAAAAGGCTACCGAGATAGGTTTTTAAAGTGGACTACTGAAGTGACAGTGGCATTGTTTTTCTGATGTGTATCATACAAGGAATTTTTAAATAATGTTCTACTTGAATTGAAATATTTTAACTGCATTTAGTCAAGAAAATCATCATTTAGCTAATGATCACAATACTGTGTCCTTTTGTTTGTGTTTCTTTAACTAAAAAATAACAAAAGAAGTTAACCATGATTAAAACTTGTATTCTTACAGAATCAACTAAATGTGTTTGACTCCTTAAGGTATGTGTGCTACAAGACATATACATGGCATTAATTGGATGTGTTTTTCTTTTCTTTTCATTTGCAGCTCTCCTTATTGTTGAGACAGAAACCTTTGGGAGCCACGTCCGAATAAAAGGAAAAGAGAGCGAACATTACATTTGCATGAATGAGAAGGGCAAAATAGTTGGAATGGTGAGTACATTTTGATTTTCACTATGGTAATATTCAATGAATACTGATATTTTAAAGCGTGCACTTAATCCATGCTGAATCAAACGCAGCCTAGGATCTGCTTTCTCCTGCTGTTTTTCTACACCCTAACAAAACCTCTTTGATAACTCACAGCCATTCTTCCATTACGTAATCGGCCTACTCCTTTGACACTCGATCAGTCAATTACAGTCTGCAATCACCAAAATGCATTGAGAGACTAATAGTCACTTAGGAGGAATACCATTGCAATTATATCACTTAGTCGCACCAGGTGGCCACAAGTGCAGGATGACTGCATGTGGCTCGGCAGATGACCATTTCAGTGTGAAAAAAGCTAACATTTGAAACTGTAACATTTTTTAGAGCGCATGTGCTGTTTCTCTAATAAATCATGTTCTTAGCATTGGTGCGACTGGATTATTTCACTCAAGTTTTCCCTCGCTGCGGTCGTCTGCTAGAACTAAATTATGTTCCCATCAAGATTTCTAAACTGTCTTTAACCCAAATGCCAGAATTTGCCATGTTAGTGTTCATTTTCCTGGCCTCTGATTTGTCTGAAACCCAGTGATATATTGATTTTGTGTCTGTCAATATTTTACTATTTTTAACTCTAAACCTATCAAGAAAGTGTTAATGAGTTGAGCCAAGAGCCATTTCCTGTAGACTTCTATGAGAATTCTATGAGAATCAGAGAGGTGCAACCAGAGGAGTGCCCCCTCCTGGCCTACAGAGATTATGCAGGTTGAAGGCACTTCGGCTGACTTTAATTTTAAGACCATCTTTTATGAACGTTATATGGTGTGAGAGCTTCCTGTGTGTCATCCTATACATAGCCATATGTAGTGTACTTGTATACCTATGCTATAGAGCTGGGAGATAGCTAGCTTAACTTTGCATAAAAGCTAGATGCAACGGGATATAGCTAGCATAACTGAATTACAAGCTAAGAAATCCATCCAACTGCAAGACGTCACTGCTCTAAAAAGTTGTCCGTCCCATAATATTCTGTAAAGCCAGATATTTAATTTTATCTGCCACTGCACCACTTTGTTTTGTTTTGTATAGATTAACTAAATGTGAGCTTTAGAGAAACTGTTAGGTTTTTTTTCCGTATTATCTTTGGAATTTATATAGAACCTTTCTAAGCAGCAAGGAAGCTCAAATAAAAAGATTTTCTACAATTATTTAAAGAGTTCAATTTTCTCAACTAGCGAGAGTGCATTAGTGGTAAAAATGGGAATGAGTCAAGTAACAGTTAATATGTTTACGCTTACCTAACATTAACTCTCACATCACAGGGAGAACTTTTTTTTTACCTCACAAAAAGTTGATTCTGTTAAACGTAACCTTTTCAGTGGGTGAAACTCATCCAAACTCATTCAAGTGACTTCTTCACTCTCAGTTGACTGCAGGTTTCCCCGACCCTATAAACAGTACATTTGCATAATGACTGAAACTAGCACCGCTGATTAACAATTGTATTTTCAGCTGTGACTGAAACCCTTTTTGATCTGTGAGTACGTTATAACCATGTGACGGGAAAACTTAGATTGCAACACAAAATCACTCCAAACTGAAAAAGAGGAGAAAATGAGGTAGACTATTCAAAGGCCACACTACTATATTAATAATTAGTGTCAGATGATAACTTCCTCTGCATTCTTGTTCTTTTTTCTTTCAGCCTGATGGAAGGAAGCAGGAGTGTGTCTTTATCGAGGAATTCCTGGAGAACAACTACACGGCTCTCGTCTCTGCCAAGTACAAAGGATGGTACCTCGGATTCAATCGGAAAGGGCGGCCTAAGAAAGGCTCGCGGACCACGCAACGACAACAGGAAGTCCACTTTATGAAACGCCAGCCGAAGGGCAAGGTGAACCCAGTGCAGGAGTTTCGCTTCACCACAGTAACTAAGCGGACACGAAGGGCTCGGCGGTTAAAATCCAACGCAAAGAGGAACTGACAGGACTAATGGGACAGCTCTAGTTTTCCTCGTGGAGGAAAAAAACTGTACCTGAAAATCTCAAGATTCTTAAAAGAAGACTTCTTTTCTGTAAAAGAAAGACTGACTAAAAGAACAAAAAATAAAGATTTTTTTATTTTTGTATTTCAGGATGACTGAATATTTCCTAACTGTCGGATTCTTCTGGGTTGATGCCATTGAGCTAATGTTTCTGTCATGTTATTTATACTGGATAAACTAAAGGACCTCTGAGCGAATTCCTGTGATCGTGGCCCTCAGCTACATATGAACTGCAAGCTGAAGGCATGCTTTCTTTTTGACAAAAGCAGGAGCTGATGCAATGTTATAAAAATCAGCCAACTAGAGATTTATTGGAATACCTGTCGGTTTTTGTTTGTGTTGCCCCTGACAATGCGGATCCCATACTTTCCACTGGAATTAGAAACCATGGAGATGAAACGGAGAGAGGTGGCAGTTGCAGGTGACACTGTGCTGCCAGAATAACTGTGTAGCTTCGAGTGCAATATTTTACAGGTCTCTCTCTTTCTCGTCTTCTTTCTTTCCATGTGTGGCTCAGCTCCTAGAATGCGCGGAAGCCTCCAAGTACTGTGTGAGATTTCCATACAGCCTGAGATTCAGCTGAAACCCAACATGCTTTGACTAGTCAAGCGCCAAACGTGGCTTTTGTTCTGTTTAAAGACTGAAAAACCAACACAAAAATACAACAGCTGATGTGATACATAAATTCACACTGTCTTCCAACTTCATTGCATTTGAGTAGGGATCTTAATCCCTTTCATCTCCCCTCAGATTGCATCTTTTACAGCTCTTCTTTGCATGGGTTAGAGCTGTTCCACAACAAAAAGCTGCCTTAATTCTTTGAGTCGGAGCTACTGTCTGGGGGCTGATGATGACTTCCTCTACCTCCTTAATCTTTTGTTTATCTTCACCTACACGGTCTGCATTCGGTTGATTTCAGGAACCTTTCTGTTGACTCATTTTCTTTCTCTCTCTGTCTCTCCTTAATTCTCTCGCTGTTACAAAATCATCTTTTGACTGTGAGCTCATCTTCGCTCCTTTCACTCTCACTGGAAGACAGTCTCAAAGATGCTTTTGGGAAGGCTTAGCTTTATGCAGATTAGTCATCCATGGGTAGGAATACTGTACATAATACACTCCACATCACCTCATGAACTCATATTTAACAATTAAACAATTTCCTCAAAAATCCAGATGACCAATACGTCAAGGATCCAGGGAATACTTTCAGCAGCATGGTAGTTTTATTTTGTTTTCAAATCTGAATCCTAAAGGGAAAAGTCTGCTTTTATAATTATTTTTTTCTCACTGACAACAAACTCCAGCCTCTTATCACCCGTAGTATGTATTTACCTGCTGTCAGGCAGGTCTTTTGTATGAGTTGCTACTAACAACATGACACGTTTATGATTTTTTTTTTAAAAACAAATGTAAGCAAAAAATAATTTTATGACTATTATTAAGATATTTATTGCCTCTCTTTGTAAATAAAATGTGAGTTTTATTTGGCCTCTGTTAATAAAATGAGGAGTATATTTTAAAACAGACTTATTTTATGTCTTTATTGAACTCTGAAAACAGGTATAAATGTCTTTATAGCCTAATTTGAGACAGATTTTTGAGATGTGCATACTGACTATAACACTCCCTGAAAGTGAAATCACTCCAGGTAGGGTTTGGATGAATAGAGTACATTCCCTTCTCTGCATACTGCCAAGTTATGCATTTTTATATACAAACCCAAAGCGTGAGGACTGCTTTTAAGTGCAGTGATTTGAGAAAGGCCACTGAAATATTTCTGAAGTTTTCTTTATATCATTGTGTGTGGCAACTGGAGTTCAAGCACCTGGTGCTTTAAAAAACAGATTTTCTTTTTAACATTTAGGAAATGGTGGAATAAAGTTTCCCCACCAAGTTATTAAGGTTATAAATCAAGATTTGATGAATTTTTCAATCATAGCTAAAGTGAGTGGTGAGACAATTATAAATATTTTTGTCACAAGACTAAAGAACTTGATCAGGTATGAGACCCCAAACAATCTTTGAGTACTTGCAGTGCAGCCTACTTTGATTTAAATGCTTCGTCCTCCAAAGAGTAAGCATGAAGAGGTAAAAGATGGACAACTTTGCATCTGTTAAAAGCACTGAAAGAATGTGGGGAAAGCATGTCTTATAATGCTGTGTGCAGGAATGATGTTTACAGTAACCGTCAGACTGAAAGATGGCGGCTTTGAGGGGGAAAAAAATACTTTTGTTTAAATTCCTTGCAACGCTATCGGCCCCCCTCCTTTTCACTCCACTCTGGTAGTTGCCTCCAACACATCCAGAAGTTCCCCCATTCCGTCATGGGATTTTGAATGTCTGGCCTGCTGCTTTTAAAGGTGGAAACATAGTGCTTGAAGTGTGACCCTGTTATGTTCCATTAACATAATGGATCAGCACTGAAGATGGTGCTTGTCTTTGGGGGGATGGAAGGAGGTATCTGTAGGATTTTGAAGAATGTTTTATGCCCTTTATCTTGTCTTCATCTTCTTTAACTGTGTATTGTCACTTCTGTAGAGGAATGATGACTTTACTGAAAGGAATAGAAACATGCAGCCAGAGTACATACATTGTACAATGAAAAATTTCACGTGCCATAAATAAAAACATTTAATTCACTGCTTCCTGTTTAAATCGCCAAAGTTCTGTCCTGCCAGTCACTTACTGCAAAGATTTGTTACTCTAGAGGACTGGGAGTTAAAATCAGCCTGGTAGATGTTTGAGGAATTTAACCCATACGGTAAAAAAATATATTTTAAAATACATTTTGAAATATATTTCAAAATATACAAAAAATGGCCAAAAAATATATGTGCTAAAATACATTTTAAAATATATTTATATATTTAAAATGTATTTTAGCACATATATTTTTTGGCCATTTTTTGTATATTTTGAAATGTATTTCAAAATGTATTTTAAAATACATTTTGAAATATGTTTATGTATTTTGAAATGTTTTTTAGCACATATATTTTTTGGCCATTTTTTGTATATTTTGAAATATATTAATAAAATATATTTCAAAATACAATTTAAATTTATTTAAAATCATTCAAAAAAATATAAATTTAACCCTTCATATATTTCTAAGAAAACACATTCACATGTAACATCTGAAAGAAATCTTTATTTGATGTTTAAAACATACATATAGCATATCAATCAAGCAAGGAATATTCATTTTATAAGTTTATTCTCATTACATACTCAAACATTCTAAAAGAAACACACACACATATACATATATGTGTGTGTGTGTATATATATATATATATATATATATATATATATATATATATATATATATATATATATATATACACACACACACATATGTGTGTGTATGTGTATATGTGTGTGTGATTGTATGAACATAAGTCAGCATACTTAAAATGTAATTTCTTTTCCTTTTCCAGCAGTCTCAGTTCCCCCAGCTTTCACGGCAATCCTCAAAGCCCTTCTGGACACGCTGGGAAACCCCTTCCTTACCGCCACTGTAACAAACAAAAGTCACAGTTCTATTACTTTTATCAGAGTTAAAATAAAAATGTGATTTATGTTAGCTGGCTTCATTTAGCAAACAGATATTTCTGTTTATATAGATACAAATATTAATACAGATATATTTTACGCATAATTTTACCTCTTTTTTTTCCTAGATGGGAAGTCTATCCAGTTCACATTACAGTAATGCTAACACCCCTTTTGGTCGTCTCTCCTTACCTTCCAGCATTCATAAATCTGTTGACCTTCTTTGTCTGAGACCAACCACTACAATGCATTATCACCTATTTGTATTGGTAACTTACTTTACAACCTATTTTAATGGTTGCAAAGTAAGTTACTTGTGCTGTATGCAATTTTAGATACACAGAAAGTCTTCACTTACTATATATGGCTGTCATAGTGTCCTTATCAAGGGCAGTTCTTCACTCTGCGCCGATGTCCGTTTTGCTCTGTCCTCCTATAAAAAGCATGAACATTTGAGTGTTTGACTAGTTTTAGATTTCCAAAAATTTGATATTTGTACAACTAAACATTTGAACTACAATATATGCTATTGAGCGATACTTTTATGGGTAATTTTTGGTAAAGAAACTGGTGACAGAGTTGTAGGCTTTTTAAAGTACTATTAGCTAACCATTTGAACTGACTTTCAAAGCTGATTACCTTTTAAATTGCTGTGGATCAAAACCTCCAGTGGGAAGGCGGCCATTAGAAGAACACGCACCATTGAACCTGAAAATAACAAAAACAAACAAAAAACAGAACAATATATAAGAGTCCGGTAGGGTAATAAATCTCTTCTGAAGCAATATAGTTCATTTTGGGTGAAAAACAAAACATTCCTCTAAAATATATATACTGACATCAGCAATCAACATCATGATTGTAATTATTTCCTTTTTAGTACATCTACTGCTGTTTGCATGTGTCAAGCACTACGACTGTATCTATGCATATAAATTCACCATATATATCCAGCAAAAATGTTTTGTTATAGTCAAAAGGAAAACAAACAAAGGCATTCAATCAGAGGTGAGAAATTAATTGGGAATATGAATTATAGGTGAACTATTCTTTACCTACTAGCAATCAAGCTTCTTTAACCAAGAAGCTTGAAATATTTGAATGTAAAATAAAATAAATAAATAAATAATAATAAAAATAACATGATGTAATTAAAATGCACAACTTACATTAAGGAAATCTGCATTTGTATCCACAGGCTAAAAGTAAAACAGTAAATGTGTTAGTGATAGTACAGGTATTTGTAAAAAAAAAAAAAAAAAAGAGGCAGTAACTGTGACGCTTCTAGTGGGATGCTAAATGCAGAGATTTATATTTACAGTATAATACTGCATGTACGGGTAACTGTGTTGTGAACTGTAACTGAATATTAGAGAATCTCAGAGAAATTAAATGTATTTATTTTTTGAATTTATCAATCATAAAACCGTCTGTTTTGAAGGCCTGTTACGATAGCGACTTTTTGTTGGTCGGTATATTGCCCCATAAACAATTGCGACAAGTTATGTCATTGTCATTTTAAGACCATTTTATGTCTTTGAATGTATAATCATAATATAACACCATAATAATGCAAGATCTACACACTTTCAATTGACAAACCAACATCTAATTCTTAAAGTATTTAGATCATTGAAATTAGGAATCAAAATATTAGATACCTTAAAAACTTGAATAAATAGTAAGTTTTCTAACAAATAGAAAACAATGTTATTTAATGTTATTGTTTTGTTATCATTATATTTTATTTTTGTAAATATAATGGCGGATAAATTACATCATCAACAATTATTGAGGTCATGTACATGTATTGTGTGTTAAGTCGATATATCGATTATTGTGATAGGCCTACTGTTTTGGTATCATAACGAGCTTGTCAAACATGCATGACCACTAAACAATGTCTAAGCAGTAGTATTGGTCTGAATGACAACAAACATAACTAGTGTTTTGGAAAATCTGTTAGAAAACAGTTATTTCAATAATTATGATTAGCATGTGACACAGACACCGCATAAAAAACTACAACAACAAATACTTACTTTAGGAGGATGGGGGAGGGCAGCATGAGGTTGAGACTTTGACATCTGTAAAAAACAAATTCATGTATTACAAACAAGTCACTTAAAAATACATTAATGTGGCAGACTGTTCCCTGTTCAGATGCAGTGTATAAGTACAATCAGGGCTGTCACAACAATGGGGTGGGGCCAAGTGGCTGCAACCCTAGGTACAATGTGCAGGTATATATAATTACATATAATATATGTGAATAAAGCAAGAATCTGTTTAGGTTAGTCACTGTGCTGACTGATGCTTGCTAGGTTTATATGATTGCAAACTGCACAAAAACAACAACAGCAACAACATTAATGACAATGACAAACAAAATTACTTACATTTATGTAAATCTCACATTAGGAAGATCTGCATTCGATTTCATGGGCTGAAATAAATAGGCAGAAACATTACTGCTAAAAAAATAAAAAACAAAAACTCTAAAAAGCCTAAAAATGACTTAAAAAGCAAGGAAATGTGGAACATTGTAATTAGCGAACATTAATAAAGCATAACTGTTCTTTGTTTCTAACCTTGGTAAGTACTCTGTAGCCAGAAGGAGAGGTAGGATTTCTGTGAAAGCCAAATTAAATGTGAATAGGCTTTGATAGTTATTGAGAAGGCAGAATAATAAGAAAAGGCAAAAGTACGTCACAATATAATTAATTAAGTTACATATTTTGATTACCAAATTATGGAAGCGTGGAGCTGCCACCCAGGCAAAAGAAAAATAGAGCTGTATCACGTTATGACGTGAAATGTTTATTGTTCTAACATTATGCTTTTCATGTTTGTATAATATAATATCACGTTATTATAATATACATAATTGTCACGTTCGCACAATATTGTACGGACGTGATAATTATGTACATTTTTCGTACAATGTTGTTCAAACATGTTGTTCAAACATGATAGTATATTGTTAGAACGATAAACTTTTCACGTTATAACGTGATATACTTATATTTCTCTTTTGCCTGGGTGGCAGCTCTACGCTTCCGTTCCAAATACACGAGAATAAAGTAATATTATATGGGAAAAGGCACCTGCTAGCTTGATGATGGAGGCTTCTTAGACTGGCCACCCGCCTTGGCTTCTTGTCGCCACTCCACGAAATAAAGGTCCGTTTCCTCCATGCCGGCTAATTATTCATCCTCATTAAAATCTCGTATATGTTCAGTTGGCAGAATTGAGAATTTTACATCTTCCAACCACTTAATTAACGCGAACATAATCGGCTTGTTTCTTCCCGTCTCCTGTATCCGGCCGTTCCTCTCGCTGTCAGATTTCGCGCCTCAGAGACGTCGTTATTTTTCAAAAAAAAAAAAAAAGAAAGAAAGAAACAGCAACAACTACTAAAGAGAGTTTTTGCACGTTCATTGCACATTTGTGGGAATGTTTAAATATTTAATTTTTATTAATTACTTTTCATTAGATCTTTATTTTTTAAACCACCGTGGCAATGCGCATGCGCATACACTCCTGCACGCAAAGGGCTTTGGAGTTGACGTAATGTCGCAATGCATTGTGGGAGCGCAGCACCATCTTGGCAGGTCACGAATCAAAACAAGATTGCTACGAACCATTCTGAAACGTAGCTCAAAAGAAAATGACGGTATAGAGACAGATTCTGTCCAGATGCAAAGAGACGGTACTTGATTGTTGAAATGTGGACCCGTATGAAATATAGCCGTGGAGTAGAAACCCTGAAGACCAAACCGCTATTGACTTAGCATGATCTACTCTCATACCTTGTCTGTGGAGTCAGAGCATACACGGCGCACCAATTTCGCAATTATAAATCTCTGGAGGCGCACATCCAATTCACCAAGGACTGGGTACAAGATTTGGCTATTTTTAAGCCTCCACGTTGTGAGTACGCCGTCATTCAAGCAAAGGTAAGTCAGCTTGAGTACTGCGAGTAAAATGCGTTTGATTCCCCCCAGCATTCAAATTAGTGCTAGCAAAAATTCATTCGTGAGGGGGAAATTACAGTGAGAACATGTAGAGGCTCTGTTAGAGGGATAACATAGTGAGTTCAGTGCATTGATGTGACATTGTCCTGAAGGATTTAGTTATTCTTTATGGTTAAAGAAATTGCCCTAATTAATTCATATTTATTATAAATAATCCTAATTATACATCTTGCTTCCTTGTTTGTGTCCTGTGTCACTAAAAATACATTCTGTTTTAGTTTTATACATTGATTAATGACCTGCAGAATCTGCTTGTCATATTAGGTGTCCATAGTTGTCACTTAAAGTCGAACTTTATGTTTTCTCCCTCTTGAAAGTGATTACATCCTTGCATTACATACTTTAGGTTCATTTTTTGCTGATAGGTTTCTAAAAAGAAACATGCAGATTTAGAATATAACATGCAGCGTTCTATAGATGGATACATAAAAACACTTTATTTGTTACATTTATGATAAATGGATTTGAAAGTAAATAAAACACATTTGTGTCGGACTTGGCTTATTAAAGTTCTTGTCTTTAAATGAACTTTGTCTGTGTGTGTTTTAGGTCCTGCACTCTTAAAGACTGAATTGCAGCATTGCAGCCACAGGTCATTGTGAGCATCACAGGGAAGGTTGAAGCCGCCCACTGCAGCTGTATGGCTAGAGTCGTGGAGACTTGCAGCCATGTCACTGCTCTTCTGTTTAATGTAGAAGCAACAGTGAGGATCTGTGGCACAAGGACTGTTACAGATGAACCTGCATACTGGGTTTTGCTGGGTAATATGACCAAGATACAGCCAGAGGTTGGCCATAAGATAGACTTCTCCTCTTCAGCTGCCCAAAAAAAAGGTTCTTGATCAAAACATAAACAGACCATTCGTTGTGACAGGTAAAAGAAGCCATCCTCAAAAAAGAAAAGTTCCACCTGCTACTGTGGAGGAGTTGGATCAACTGATGGGACAATATTTTTCCAAGCATAGTTCTGTTCTGAATAACCCATAATGTTTTAATTTAGGGGGCCATGTAAATACTTTGCATTTACTGAATATGTACTTACTAAATACCACTGTTCAAAAGTTGAATAAAGAAACAAAGAAATGTTTGCCTATTTTTAATTAAAAGCACTTTGTCGAACATCACATCAGTTACAATGTAGAAAAAATGTTATGTATAGTTTACAAATGACAAAATGTTCACATAAAATCATGACAGCATTTGTATAATATCACCCACTACTAGCATTCTGTAATTTACTGTCTCTTTTGAAAACTTATCACTACATAAACAGCACAAGACTTAAAAGTATTTAACAAGAGCATTTTTCCCTGGTTTTACTACCACACTGGGGCACATGTTCACCAAAACGCAGCAAACCTTTGCCATCTTATCCAGGAAGGTCACCTTTTTACCCTCACATGGAAGAAGTAATCTGATTGGCATGGTGGTATGTAGCATGTAGTTTGAAGCAGGGATTTCGTAGTGCCCCATGTGTAGTGTTGGAACCCAGTCAGGATTTGTTTCATTCATTTCATAGGCTGGTTTGTTGCAATAATGCCAAATAATTAGCAACTCTATAAATAGAAGGTAGTTCTGCATGTTTGTTCTAAGTTTGTGCTATTGAAAATAAAATTAACAGGCTATAAATAATAATATGAACTTATTTAGAACTTACCTGAATGAAAATACTGGAGCACACCAACAGATATCTGTGGCTGGTAGAGAACTGAATATCAGCTCGTCTCGCAGCTGCTATCCAGGCTAGACGCCTTCTTTTGGTAACATCCAACACATAAGCTCCCTCATGATGTTTCCAGGTGAGGAAACAATGAAAAGAGAGCCTGTTTTCAAGCTTATTCCTTTGTCGGTAGTGCAATCTAACATTACAACCGACCACACAGCAAGCATTTGTTTGGCCTGCTAATATGGCGCCTTGACCAAAAATCCTGGCTACGCCCCATCCCGTAAGATCACGCTCCAGAGCCCTATTAACGTACGGATCTAGAAAGAAGACGCTGCATTTTTAACTCTGAGGGAGATGGAGAATGAGCCTATTTCCAAAACAGTGGAGTGTGTTCCTTTAAGTACTAAATTGTATATATTGTCAAAAACTAAAGTGTACATAGCAGTTGTTGTATCTTGTTTACTGTATCACTGACAGATAATTTCAAAGTCAATGAACGCTACATTATAGTGAGATATTGTGTAATGTGAAATACTGTAAGCAAATGAATAAACAACCTAATTCGTGATAGACCTTTGACTCTGTTTTGTTTGAATCCAACTGTTTTTTGCAGATGTGCATAAAACATGTTACTTTTAGTATTGTTATCATTATCATCATTATTGCACTAAATATATTTTAAATAAAGGATACTTTGATATACATTCTACTGTAAGGTTGGAAATGTATTTTCTTCACCCTAAAATATGTTTTGAAATGTATTTTGGTTTGAAAGAAATATATTTTCAATTTCAAAAATATATTTTTTTGGAGCATCACAAATACAAAATATATTTACCATATATTTGAAATATATTTTGGCCAGGAAAAATGTATTTTTTTACCGTATGGGAATCAATGCAACTTTTGAAACCCTGCAAATTCTATTCATACAAGCAACAAGTTTTTCTTTTTTTTTTCCATTCTGCATACTTCAAACTTGACCAAGCACAGCCAAAGTGCATCTGGGTATATTGACATTTAAACGAGAGCCGATGGTTTCCAACATGGCAGCCCATTCGCAATAACGAGATGACATTTTTGCATAAGCCTCCCGCTAGGCTTTTCTCTGACTCAACCTTTGATCGTTGGAGGCTAGATGGTCTTGGAACTGGACCAATAACTTCAAAATGAAACATAGAATTCCCTTTTGCAAAGCCCAGCCCCTTTTCAAAGGAGGTGGAATCTTTAAATGCAGTCCTCCTTGCCAAGTAGTTTATATTCTATTATTAGAAAATCTCAGCACACTGAAAATGTGCACAATGGATACAGTATGACCAGAAAGCAGAGTCAACGTAGAGAAAAAACTTTGTGGTTCTGAATAAATTATACAAATTTTAGTGGAACAACCAAAAGTGGTCCGTTGGCCTTGAGATCAGCAACCACACACTTAACAATTAGCCCTGTCAACAGAAATTTTCTTCTATTTGAGACATGAAACATGTTTTTTCTCGATGAATATTACTGAAATTGTCCCTCAAGGTCAGTGAAAAACAAAACTCTGAAGCCAAATAAAACAGTATTCAACCTATAATATACCTTGTGTCATTAAATGTAGTTTGACATCACGTCATTTACTGTCAAAACAGGACTGTTGCTACCGCCCATCTAACTCATGCTAAGCGCTAACCACACTTGACTGGACTGCCTTTGTGACTGTGAAATCCACAGGGGAAACCCTCTCTGTGATTCTCAAAGTATTTTTGAATACATGGCTGAGTTGTGTTTTTACAGGATTACAAATGTGCTTACTGTACATACAGTTTCTGGAAAGCCAGACCTCTTCTCTGTTCTCCTCATAACAACATGTGGCCAGCATGTTTTGAATAAGAAGGGTCAAAAATAAAGGTTAGTATGTATACTGTGTCAGCCTTATTATATTTTATTTCAAGTTCACATGAGGTGATTTTTAAAGTTAGCACAGTGGTTAAAGTCTCTATCCACATTTGTGGGAAATACACTAACCAACTTAAGTGAAAATTCTGTGTTTTTTTAATATTGTGTGAAAACCAAATTGTGAAATATCAAAGCTTACCTGGCAGTTTTAATCCTACTGCATGTAATTGAGGGTTACGACATTATGTCACCAGTCACAGCATTTTAAAACTGCTAGCAGCATACTTGCATCTGGAACAGAATGTATTTCATTCCATCAAATGCATATGTACCTATACTTTGATTTTCTTTCTGATGTTTTCATAACTACAGTAGCAACTGATGGAATTACTGCTACAGGCGGCTCTGTCAGGCGATCTGTCCAGGGCGCACCCTGCCTCTTGCCCTGTGGTAGCTGGAATAAGCTCCAGCTCCCCCCGTGACCCTTACAAGGATAGGCAGAAGAGGATGGATGGATGTATAGAATACTCTCAGCTTTTGATCCACCATGCAATGCCATTTGGAAAGCATGTGATTGGGAACAGCTTTGTTTTTTTGTTTTTATTCTTCAAACCTTAACAGACCTGACTAGACAATGACAGTCACAGTGGCTGAACACCTAAAGGGGGAGAAACAGCAACACTGACAAAGCTTCACATTGCATACATAATAATAGAGTAATAGAAAGTTTAAATTTATTATATCGCTGCGCTACATTTTTCTATCTTTTGGGCAATGTTGCAGAAAAATGAACTTAAAGTGACGAACTGTGAAAACACATTTGAACATACATAATATGTTTTCTCCTCTCACATGGCCACAGACAGACTATACTAGTCAGTCCTTGTCCCTACATCAGCAGATGCCAGGTGACACAGCTCATTAACTTCTCCTTTCCCCTATTATTTTGGCTCCTCATTGTCTTGAGATATGAGATGAGCCTTTGTTGAGAGTTTTGCCCCCTTTTCTCTCAACCAGGCAGGGCCCGTAATTAGTGCTTTGCGCTGGGCGTACTTTCTCACAGGGCTACGACACAATTAATCAGCACTTTCCCACCAATGGGCAGAAAATGCTTGGTTCTATCAAGGCCAAATTTTTAAGTTGTGATGCCTGTTTCCGGCAATGGAAATGTCAGGATGCAACAATGATTTTCAAAATATATGACGCAATCGGCAAGGGGTCACCCAATACGCCAGGTCAAATAAAAATGGATGCATTGTGCCTTTAGGTATAATCAAATACGTTTTTTAATTTAAATTTGATGTTTTTTATGTCTGCATATGTGCCAACTTTTGGAATTAGTTTTGTAAAACAAAGCAGTGAGCACCCACCATTGATGGGTTTTTAAAATTCACCAGCGGTGATTGCCTGACATCTCAGAAGTCTACTTATATCGTCGATCTATTGTGCCACTGTTACTCCTGTATGAAACAATGTTGTCTTGTCTTATCTACTCTCACACGATCTTTTTCCTATATTTTCCTTATGATCTTTGGTTATTTTTTAACCACTGAGCTGTCTCAGGCATTTATGTGAATGGTTTGTTTGCAAAATAGCAGTCAACACCAACAACCTAGTGCAGTGATTTGGGTGGGTGCATCTGAATCAGTGCTATACAGACAAAGGGAGAGATGGGTGAGAAGAATGTGGTTCCGGTTTGTTACACAGTACATGAAAACAAGCCCTCCAACCAAAATGATTATATTATTAGGTTGTCTGTCCTAGATATGATCCACAGCCAGTAGCAAGAGGTATACATCAGATAAAATACTGAAAATCATCGTTGAAAAAACCCCCCAAAAAACAAAAAGAACTGTATGATGAGATTATTTTATGGTATAATTTAGTTATATAGGCATTAGCACAAACACTTAGAATTGAGTTAGACACCCATCTTTTTTTGACTGCTTTGGGTTTAGGCACTAAAAACTAACTGGTTAGGATAAATCTTTCTAGAAGCAAGTCTACAAACTTGAAAGTCATATTGGCAACAGTTCTGGGCTGTAACAACATGAAGCACCAATCTAAATAAATAAGGTAAAAAATATCACTTTTATTTGATAAGTGACTCCTTCCAAAAACAAGATTGAAAAAGCTTTTTTTTTCCGTCAACATCTTCATGTCTTTGACTCATGCACCAGAGCACTGAACAAAACACCATGCACCATTTATGTACAGTAAAACAAGATGGCACAGTTACCTACATTTTTAGTGTAACCATAAATAGATATCCTTGCCACCTTACAGTTTAAACTATGCAGTGTACACAACACAGTTTCCCAGGCTCAGTGGCTGATGTTAGTTGGCTTTTTTCGTAGAATTCTCGCATATGTTTCTGTTCAGGATACTTCAGTATTATGTCGCTGCCTGATATTGTGGGTAGAGTTAGGAAAAGACAGTGATTTGGCTTCAAAGACATCTTTTCGAGATTTTTACTACAAATCAGAATGCTTAGTTGTCTAGTGTTACTAGGGTCTCCACTCGAAATTTTACACACACTTATTTACATGAAGGTGTTCTCAGACACGATCTGGGTTGCTTTCTCTTATATCAGTGATTAAAAAGGATGATAGTGCACCTTTTGGACTACCTGTAGATACACGAGGGTGCCTACTGGCCATATCTGTGTGTGTGATTACAACTGATAAGGGACATTCATTGTGATGATAACAGTCAAAGCGGGTAGTTTCTCTGAGGCTTTCAGCAGAAAGTCTCATCTTTTTCAATTGTTGTAGTAATCTCCCTCCACGAGTTCTGTTTAATCTGGGAATCCTTATGCTCCCGCATTGAGTGATTGAAGAGATGCCTGCAGAGGGTGGCCTGCTCGCAGACTTGTCACTCTAGCTTGTTTATTTTTTTATATACAACAGCCCTACAGTGCACGCCATGGTCGAAAAACTGGGCCATGCATGAAGCACCTGAACACCTGAAGTAGCACTAAAGCACACAGCAAGCATAAGCTAAGCTTTAAAGGAACAGTTAATTTATTTTTAAGTTTATTTATTAGAAAACAAATGTGATACTCAGAAATACACATTGATTAATGAATGTGTAATTACATCTTCCAAAAACTAATGTGGGTAGAATTAATTGAATAAAAATACAGCAGGTTATTGGTTTGTGGAAGTAGCCATGTTGCCCCAGCAACTTGAATACAGTGGCCAATATGAAGTTATTGTCACATTGTTATTCCCCCAGTCACGTTTTTGTATGCGACTAAAGACTCCATATGTAGGTAAAAGGTAAAGTTTTAGGTAAAAGATAAGAGAACTTGTAGGTGTTCGTGTGTTACTGCAAATTTTAATTAGTAGCTGCACCTTCAGACTCACGAAGGATTAAGGATTAAGGATCATAGGATCGATCTGAGAAGAAGTCCCTTTCATCAAAGAAGCAAAAATGTGTATGCATATTTATTTCTGATATTGTTGTAATTACGTATTCTCAGCAGATTAGACATGCAATACAGCAACAAGCTGTCTAAACAACAGCTGATTATAGGTGAAAAGCTAACGTTATGACACAGTTTCCTTCTGATAAACGGTTTGATCAAATTCTAACATAACATCATATCAATTTATTCACTGAGTGTCAAAGAACAATAATGTTTGATCCGCTTCAAAGACAGTTTCACTAATGCCGGCTAACAGCAGCTAACAGCGGAAACTACAGCAGTTCTTACCGCAAGAAAAGTTCCGGACATCCTCAACATTTCACCTCAGCATTGCTGTCATCAGATAGAAGTGAGCTTTACAGACTCACTGACTCATATTGGGCTTCACTGACAAAGTTTTACAGCTTCCTCTAGAGAAAATACACATGGACACCTGAGATATTGACAGCTGAGGTAAACATCGGACTGACAGCCTACAAAGAACTCAGTTGACTGCAATCTTTAATCTACTGACATCTAGTGGTGAGAATTCACAAACTGTAACTTTATCATTGGAAAGATTCTAAAATCCAAACTTCTGTTTATCCAGCAGTCCACCCCAACTTCTACCGATGCATTTATGGAAATTCTGATAAGGACAGTTTATTTTAGAGAATTAGTATTGAGAAACTAGTAGCAAGAAGATGACAAGAAGAGACAACTCCAATTCCTAGCCAGATTAAAAGGAATATCAAGAATAATTGGTGGCCAGTATCTATTCTTAGATTAATGATAATGGTAATGGAGAAAAAAAGGAAAAGGAAAAGAAAAGACTTGCGCTTTGACCTTTCACCTGAGGTCGAAACACAAGTCCTCTGCTGCTAATCTAACATATGTTTTCATGAGCCAAGACAAGCAACCCTGCCATGGTGGCCGCTCTCCAAAACTAATGATGTCAAGTGATTCCCTCTAAAAAAAATCCCTTTTAAAACAGAATGAAAGAGGCAGAGAGGGGAGGAAGTGCAGGGGCTCTGGGGGTCCAGCAAGGGGATAGAGTTGAAGCTGAGTGACAGGTTAGAGCAAAGAAAAAGACTGAAAAGACCCCTTCTCATTATCAAAAAACTCAACTTGTTTTGGCTAAAAGACCCTAGCAGCTACTTTCTCTGCCAGATCTTGCCCCTCGCCACTATCATATCACTGTACACAGAGAAAAGGGCTCACTTTTTATTTACGCCATCTTTATTGTCAGAATATTGCTTTTAATTGCTGTCCTGGATTCCCTGCTGCGGTATAGGACGAGTCTGAGACGATTACTCAAAGTAATGGAGCATAATGATGTCTCGGAGTGGCCCCTAAAGCTCAGGTCAGGGGTTAGACAATGTGAACATTCAGCTACTTAGCTTCCTTTGCAACTTTGTGACAAAATCTGTTTGCCCAACACCAATTAAGATGCCTCTCCGTGTGCTCTGGTCAATGGGTTTGACGGAGGGGGTCGTCCAACGAGTTGACATGTCCCTGAGCACGAACAAGCTGGCCAGTGTCCTCGCCTCAATAATTGGTGTCCCTTGCAACATGCCGCTTCCCAGGGCTGTCCTTTGTGTCCCCATGGCAGTCCTAAATGAAGGGAGTCAGGGCTTTAATGGGATTCCTGTTAGTTTTAAACAAACACAGGGCGACCCCCTACTGTTCAGCATGTTGCATAGAACAGCTGGGAGTCTACAGTGCTCTCACTTGGGAGCCTGCAACCCCCACGGGGGACCAAGAGGCCACTGCCCACTTGCCATTGTATCTCGAATGACGTCCTCTCAGGAGCTTGACAGTACTTCTGTGTTCACACTGCTAGCAGCTATGTTGGTGTTCTACTTTTCAGTGGCCTGAGTGCAAGGTGTGGTGCCAGCAGAGCCACACAGAGAGGCAGAGCATCATGCAAAGCAGGTCCATAATTGGCTGCTTGAAGGGAATGTCTACCAAAGGTTTACTGTCAGACAAGAAAGAAAAGTGCCTGTAGTCAGTATGAGCATGGGCTCCAAATGCAATTGTGGGATTAATTTTTTATTTGTTTAGTAACATATGCACAAAATTTTAAATAGCACACTTCACAGTAAGAGAAGAAGAAGAGTAGAAGTAACAGCTAAAGAAGTGCGAAGCAAACAGGAAATGAACAGGGTTCACCTTCAGAGTAAAAGTTGTTCCTTGCTGCTGAAACATGCATGTGTCAAAAGTCACAGCTTTACCTTTGAAGGCACTCTATGTTTCTGTTTTTTTCATTTTTGAGTTTCACTGCCACTTTGTAGGTAGTTGGTGAATGTTTCCAGACAAGTCGGCATCTTCCGTGTAAACACTGGGTAACTGCATCGGTCTGCTACCAAACAAAAGAAATCATAAGGAAGTTTTGATGCAATACTGTATACCAAATTCACCCAGCAACTTTCAAGGACCTTCAAAGTTGGGTCCTTGAAAGTTGGGTCCCAATATAAAATGAAGCCCAATATACTGATGGCTACCTGGGATCACTGAATTGTCTCGGGCCTGCGTGACTAGAGTTTTAGCAATCAATTCCACAGCAACTGTCAGCAACTGCCTGCAACCACAAGCAACCGCTCAGGGAATATTTATTTTTGCATATTGACTTGAAGTTGCCAGGAAGTTGCCAACTGCTGTCTAGGTATCTCAGTCAAGTTCATGCTCCAACAGCTGGATGATGCCTTGACATCTTGTTTCATCATTCAATGATGTGTACAATCATGCCATTATGAGAAACCAGATGTAACAACATAATACTTATAATTATAAATGGAAAGAAAGTCCCTTCATTGCTTAAAGCCTATTGTACTTCTAAGCTTCATCATTGTGTCTTGCTCCTAAAAATCAGGCTCATTCACAAAGTAAGCCCATATGTCAAAAACAAAGACCAACTCATATCACATGTGTCTTATTCAGTTGTTATTTTAAGATAAAACTTTGCACAATGCAGTTTAATCATTCTTCACAGTATCTTGCATTTCAAAATTTGAGCTCCTTGTTTTGCTGGGAAAGGAACATCGTGACTCCCAGTCTGAATTTCATTGAGAAAGCGAGGAGGATTTGTCAATGGGGCTCTTGAGTGCTGTGTTGATGTTGTGTGGCTAATGTGTTTGCACTGGCTGTGATAGAGGGGATTAACTCCTTTGTGGTGGTCTGCTGGGACTGCAGACTACTGGACTTTGAAAGCATACTTGCCAACTTACTCACAGGCAAATCAAAGCTTGAGAAAAATCATTCCCTCAGCACCTAGTTGACTGGTTGACCTCTGTATCAGAAAAGGTACAAGTGTAAACACACACACACACACACACACACACACACACACACACACACACACACACACACACACACACACACACACACACACTTCACAGCCTGTACCATACAGGCCACAGTCAATGTTTGTAGAATGACTAGGGGTCAAGGTAACAAATACCAATCCCTGCTAACTGGTCAGCCAACAATTAACCTACTTCCTCCAACTTACGTCTTGGGTATGCTTTAGAGCTCTGTTAGAGCAGCATATTTGCACATTTCCTCTATCATTTTAGTACTACAACACAATCAAAATGATGTTTTAACTGCTGCTTTTTCACAGCATTTCCAAATCATCATCATATGAACCCTAGCACAAACAGTATGAACAGAAACAAGAAAACTGGATTCAAAAAAATTATAGATGCTTATTCATTATTTGACCCCAGTTAAAAAAAAGAATGATTCATTAATTCTCTATGTAAAATTACAGCTTATCCTACCCAGTGTGAGCTGGGGTAGACTTCTTCACTCTTCAGCTATATAAAAATCAGTGTATAAAAATCAATCTCACCTGCCTACTTCAAAAACAGTCCAGAACCTCCAACTTAACTCTATGGAAGCCCCGTGACAAAAAACCCCACACTCACACACAAACACTCACATGTGACCTCTGTGACACCCTTGCCAGTGTGTTTACAGTAAACCAAACCAGTCCTAAGTGTACCCCACAAAGGACCCTGCCGTCTTTGTTTTCCAGCATGCTCTTAGGAGACTATGAGGATGAAACACAGATATGAGGAGATAGAGTTACCGCTTAATAAAACATATCAACACCACCAATCACAGCAATGCAGAATGCCAATAACACTTTGCCATGGTTGGATGAACTCTGGGAGCTTGAATAAAGAAACTCATTCATCTACAATAACTAGTCCTCTGTGAAAGTGTGTTTAGGATAATATACATTTTATGTGTCACTGTCTACATATTGAAGTTAAGAATATTTAATAAAGGCAACAGCTGAAAACATAAAAGCAAGAAGTAAAGAAAGGCCTCACATCCAGTGATGTAATTTGGTGTAAGTTTGGTCTCCAGCAGCAGGGATGTATTGTAACTTTTCTTTGGTGTATTTTACTGTATTTCTCATTTTCATTATAAGGCTTTAATTATTTTATATAGGAATCAAATGACTAAAAACAAGTAAAACATTTAGCAACTAAAAACCCAAACATTCTCCCTTTTAGAAGTATTTGGAGAGTAACAAAAGTAAATACGTATCCATGAGGAAGAGAGAATGCCAAGCACAGTAGCCTTTTCTGATCTGATGCCTTCATGTAAAGCCATTTTTTGGGTTGACCAACTGATTTAGGCATATGTATCCCTTCAACGCAACCTACTTCCCAGGTAGACTGGGTTACTTTATACTAATTGTTTTCGAATCTTTTCTGACATGTCTTCATTTAGAATCCAAAACGAAGGGGAAAAATAGGATCAAGTGGAGCTTGAGTAAAATGATAGCATCAGCAAACTCTTTTTCTTTGAAACATCTTGAAACATTTTTTTTGTCTCCATTTATTTATTCATGCTATTTGTATTTTTATATGTTTATACATATTAACCAGCATCTGTGTGTGGACAGCAGAGAAAGAATATCATTGTACAGAGAAATTTCTTGGTACACATGACAATAAACATTTAGAATCTTTGAATCTTGAATCTTGTTCATACAATTTATTTTCACTCCATGTTTTACCTCAACCATGCGTAACTCAGGGATTTACCCTGCAATGGCTTTATGCCTCACCAGAGTTTGCGAACCAGTGCTTTATAAAAAAGATTTGAGAAGATGATATTTTCAGAGATATTTTTGAAATGATTGATTCTTTTGTTTTGTTTGCTTTTTGCTGGAAGGAATTAATAAATGATTGTTGCTCCAGGTCTGTTAGCTCACAAGTTTAGCTCAATAACTTTATGATGTTAGATGAAAATCTTTCTTGCCAAAATCTTTTTTTGGAATCCCCTAAAGTGGGAAAAAATAAATAAATCAGAATTCTGCTTTGATAAAGCACAGCCTAATCCATCACTCTCCATGTTTTTTCACACTGTGAGAAAGGTATTTTTATATTCTGCTTTAGGGTACTTTTCCTGTCTTACTTTCTCTTTTTTTAGGATTTAGGAATCCTACAAGAACAACCTAGACTTACCAGCTGGTAAGTCTCTCACACAGAATACACTACTCATCAACTAGTGCTTGTACATATTATTATCAATTTGCATACTGCCAGTCTAGCAGGTAGTTTAGTATTCATTCAAATAGAAAGAATTTTTACATGGACACTGCAAAACTGCTAACTCAAGAATGTCTCAAACATGAGCAAAGTAGAGCAAAGAGTCTATATTGGTAAATAATTCAAAAGACAACATTATTTATTAAAATTGTTTGTGACAACATCAGCACAAGAAAGCACATCAGCACATTTTTATACAGAAAAAAAAGAGGGACATGGAAAAGATGACAGCAGATACTGTAACAAAAATAAACATTAGTTAAGAAAAAAATACAAACGTCACACAATAAAAATGAACAATGAAAAATTAGTGAACAAAGCATCTGGATCGTATGGAATAAACAATCAAGAACTAGAGCAAGTTAAGTTTAGAATTCACATTCATCAGTCGAACAAAATGGAATTTTTATAGAATAGAATAGAATAGAATTCAACTTTATTGTCATTGCACATGCACAGGTACAGGGCAACGAAATGCAGTTTGCATCCATCCAGAAGTGCTTTAGTGATATAGATATATTACAATATATATTAGCAATAATATAGATATGTGAGTATATTACAGAAATGGGTCTATTATGGTATGTTATAATGTACACGGTATGAAGTATGTTGTGAATATTCTATAACTATAAGTATGTACAGGCTGTAGTGAGTACAAGCTATGTACAGGATATGAACAGGATATAAATATGAAAAACTATACAGAATATGAAATAAATAACTTTACAGAATCTGGGATATACAGCTATACAGATATGTGAACTATGCAAGTTGTAAACAGTTGTAGGATTAAAGATTATCGAATGTACAGAATGATTATTTACACAGAGCTATACAGTAGTGCAGTTAAGATAAGTGAGGGTGTAGATAGTTTCTACAGAGGCTATATAAAGTGCTAGTGGTTGTGAGTGGTGGTTCAGTCCATGTTATTATTGTGTTTGAGGGTACAGTTGTCCATTGTGGGTGTGTGTATGTTCAGTCCATGAGTTTAACGTGGGTCAGATGTCAGGAGGCAGAGTTCAGGAGTCTGACAGCTGTGGGGAAGAAGCTGTTCCGGTACCTGGTGGTCTTAGTCCGGAGGCTCCTGTGGCGCCTCCCAGAGGGCAGGAGGGTGAAGAGTCCATGTGATGGGTGACTGGGGTCTTTGATGATTTTCCCAGCCCTTTTCAGACACCGCTTCCTGTAGATGTCTTTTATGGCAGGAAGTGGTGCTCCGGCGATGCGCTGGGCAGTTTTCACGACCCTCTGCAACGCCTTCCGGTCCGAGGCAGTGCAGTTCCCGTACCAGACTGTTATACAGTTGGTCAGGATGCTCTCGATGGTGCAGCGATAGAAGTTCACCAGGATGTCTGAGGACAGGTGGTTCTTCCTCAGAGTCCTCAAGAAGAAGAGGCGCTGGTGAGCCTTCTTGACCAGCTTGGAGCAGTTGGTCGTCCAGGTGAGATCCTCGGAGATGTGGACTCCCAGGAACTTGAAGCTGCTCACACGCTCCACAGCCGTCCCCTTAATGTGGATGGGTGGATGTGGGTCAGCATTCCTCCTGTAGTCCACGATGAGCTCCTTGGTCTTCTCGGTGTTAAGCAGCAGGTTGTTTCTGTCGCACCACTCAGCCAGACGATCCACCTCCTCCCTGTAGGCGGCCTCATCGTTGTCACTGATGAGGCCAATCACCGTGGTGTCATCTGCAAACTTAATGATGGTGTTGGAACCATCAGCAGGTCTGCAGTCGTGGGTGAAGAGGGAGTAGAGGAAAGGGCTCATCACACAGCCTTGTGGTACACCGGTGTTCATTGTGATGGTAGATGAGCAGCGGTTATCCAGCCGGACATGTTGGGGGCGGTTGGTCAGGAAGTCCAGTAACCATTTGCAGATGAGGGAACTGATGCCCAGGTCTGTCAGTTTCCTGATGAGTTGTGAGGGGTGGATTGTATTGAATGCTGAACTGAAGTCTATAAACAGCATTCTGGCGTAGGTATTGTTGTTGTCCAGGTGTGAGAGGACAGAGTGCATTGCGATGGAGACTGCATCCTCTGCGCTCCTGTTCCGGCGGTATGCGAATTGGTGGGGGTCCAGGGTGGGGGGGAGACAGGATTTGAAGTGTGCTAGGACCAGTCGCTCTAAGCACTTAGTGATGATGGGGGTGAGTGCTACTGGGCGGTAATCATTGAGGCAAGATGGGTTGGAGTTTTTGGGTATCGGGACGATGGAGGTGGATTTGAAGCAGGCCGGTACCACAGCGTGGGCCAAGGACAGATTGAATATGTCTGTGAGCACTCCTGCAAGCTCCCCAGAACACGCTCTGAGAACACGCCCGGGGATGCCATCAGGGCCTGCAGCCTTGTGGACATTGATCCTGCTCAGCACCGCTCCTACATCGGTGGGGGAGAGAGTCATAGGTTGGTGGTCTGGCGTCATGTCTGCTTTGGTTGTGGTTGTGGGGTTCCCTCGCTCAAAACGAGCATAAAAGTTGTTGAGCTCGTTGAGGAAGGAGACATCAGAGGATGCGGGGGAGGGTTTGGTGGTCCTGTAGTCTGTGATGGTCTGGAGTCCTTGCCACATGCGTCGGGGGTTGGAGTTGGAGAAGTGTTCTTCTACCTTCTTTTTGTAATGGTGTTTGGCTTTTTTGATACCCTTCTTCAGATTAGCCCTGGCTGTACTGTAGGCGTGTGCATCTCCTGACCTAAAGGCAGTGTTGCGGGCCTTCAGGAGGAGACGAACATCCCGGTTCATCCAAGGCTTCTGGTTGGGGTACATGGTGATCCGTTTCTGGGTGGTGACACTGTCTGCGGTTTTGGAGATGTAATCCAGTACAGATGAGGCGTACTGGTCCAGGTCTGTGTGGGTGAACATATTCCAGTCTGTGTTTTTAAATCTGTCCTGGAGCACTGCGTCTGTCCCCTCTGGCCACACTTTAATTGTCCTCACAGCAGGTTTCACACGTTGGATGAGTGGTGAATACCTAGGTGTGAGGAACAGGGAGAGATGGTCCGATTGTCCAATGTGGGGGAGGGGTGTGGCTTTGTAGGCTCCAGCCAGGTTGGAATACACATGGTCTAAAGTCTTGTCTCCTCTGGTGTGGCAGGAGACATGTTGGTGGAATCTGGGGAGGACTGTCTTTAAGTTGGTGTGGTTGAAGTCGCCAGCAACAATAAAAGCAGCCTCGGGGTGTTTATTCTGGTGTTTGTTAATGGCTGCAGAAAGTTCTTTCATGGCCAACCTAGCATTAGCGTCGGGGGGTATATACACGGCAGTGAGTATGATCGAAGTGAATTCTCTGGGGAGATAATAAGGTCTGCATTTGACCATTAAAAACTCCGCATTAGGTGAGCAGTGACTCTCAGTAGTAGTGGAGTTCATGCACCAAGCATTGTTAATATAAATGCACAAACCTCCACCTCTGGTCTTGCCGGAGTCATCTGCTAGCCTGTCGGCTCGGTGTGTGTGGCGTCCTGCTAACTCGATAGCATTGTCCGGGCAGCTGTTGTTCAGCCATGTTTCGGTGAAAAACATGACATTTGAGTCCATAATCCGTCTGTTGTTAGTGATGGAGAGCCGTATCTCATCCATTTTGTTTGCCAGAGAACGGACATTGGCGAGAAAAATACTGGGTAAAGGCAGCCGGTGTGGTGTTAGCTTTAGCTTAGCCCGTAGCCCTCCGCGCCTACCTCGCCTTTGTTTACGATCTCGGCGCCGTCTGCGTGCACTTCCGCCCAGCCGGGGAGAGTGGGCAGCCTCCGGTGTTCTGGAGATCTCTGGGATGAGTCGGAGATCGGCGATAAAACTGTTGGAGTTGTGAGTCCAGATGTCCAGAAGCTCTTGTCTGCTGTAGGTCAGCAACGCACAGCAATTCTGGACGAATAATCCGGTTAAAAGTAGATAAAAAACCGCTAAATAGCAGATTCTGGAGAGACACTGAGCCTCGCGTTGTTCACGCGCCGCCATCTTGGAAAGTAATCCTCTTTCTTACAAAATGTATGTGCACAAAAAAGAACCAACCCAACCGGTAGGAGAGTCAATAAGCATAAAGAGTGAGCCACTTAACATACAAAGGACAGTGATCTGCATGGCTCCCACAGCAAGTAATAAGATGTAAAGCACAATAATATTCCCTTCAGGTCTGATTAGCTTACTGCTATGTCTGATTTTCTCTGTTTTAGTTTGCTTGTCCTGTGGGTTTTCTGTTTTCCATTTGGGCCATTCCATCCCAAGTATTTGATTTGTAAAAATACGTTTTATGGTACATTTTTGAATATATATAATTCTTGCTCTGAAATGTTAGTTTAATATACATGAATATCTCAAAGACTCTTAAAGATAAAACATTTTCACTTTTTTTTTACCATGAAAATGAATCAGAATTTGTAATTTGTGACAGATATTTTTTTTTAATTTAAATATCAGTTTAGTTATTGGCTAATGAAAATATTTGTAAAAGGTTTAGCACTGGACACTCTTATGTTCGAACAGGGTGTTCGTTATGGCCAAACTGTGATTAGCACAGAAGTCCAATAACAGAGCACCGCTCGGGTTCAGATCAGGGAGGCCGTTCCTCCCAATCACGCCCCTCCAGGTCTCGCTGTCGTTACCCACGTGAGCATTGAAGTCTCCCAGCAGGACAACAGAGTCTCCAGGTGGAGCACCCTCCAGCACCCCCCCCAGGGACTCTAAGAAGGCTGGGTACTCTGAACTGCCACTCGGCGCATAAGCGCAGATGACAGTCCGGACCCGTTCCCCGACCCTAAGGCGCAGGGAACAAACCCTCTCGTCCACCGGGAAAAACCCCAACGTACCGGCAGCAAGCCGAGTGCACGTGGCACCAGGATGCTCTAGGCCGTAGGTCGATGATCGATTTTGTAATCGTATCAGCAGACCTGCGACCATATGTTCTGGACACTCGGGTAAAGAGAGGGGCTGAGCTGTCAACTGATCACCACCTGGTGGTGAGTTGGATCAGGTGGACGCTGGACAGACCTGGTGCACCTAAACGCGTAGTGAGGGTGTGCTGGGAACGTCTAGCAGAGGCCCCAGTCCGCGAGATCTTCAACGCACACCTCCGGCAGAGCTTCAACAGCATTCCGAGGGAGACTGGGGACATTGAGTCCGAATGGACCATGTTCAGCGTCTCCATTGCCGAAGCTGCTGCATTGAGCTGCGGCCGCAAGGTGGTTGGTGCCTGCCGTGGTGGTAATCCCCGAACCAAATGGTGGACACCAGAGGTGAAGGGAGCCACCAGGCTGAAGAAGGAGTCCTATCGGGCTTGGTTAGCCTGTGGGACTCCGGAGGCAGCCGACAGGTATCGACAGGCCAAGCGGAATGCGGCTCGGGCAGTGGCTGAAGCAAAAACTCGGGTGTGGGAGGAGTTCGGAGAGGCCATGGAAAAAGACTTTCGGGCTGCCTCGAAGAGATTCTGGCAAACCGTCAGACGTCTCAGGAGGGGAAAGCGGTGCTCTACCTGCACTGTGTATAGTGCTGGCGGAGCGCTGCTGACGTCGA
The DNA here is from genome assembly GCF_057381915.1 of Diplotaxodon limnothrissa. Classification (NCBI taxonomy): domain Eukaryota; kingdom Metazoa; phylum Chordata; class Actinopteri; order Cichliformes; family Cichlidae; genus Diplotaxodon; species Diplotaxodon limnothrissa. The sequence continues at coordinate 7,845,986 of NC_140597.1, read as the reverse complement.
CTGAGAAAATTGTCAGGCGGTGGAAGGAATACTTCGAGGACCTCCTTAATCCCACTGACACGTCTTCCGAGGAGGAAGCAGAGTCTGGGGATGAGGGGAATGACCCGCCAATTTCCGGGGGCGAGGTCACTGAGGCAGTTAAACAACTCCTTGGTGGCAGAGCCCCTGGTGTTGATGAGGTCCGCCCCGAGTTCCTGAAGGCTCTGGACGTTGTAGGGCTGTCCTGGTTGACACGCCTCTGCAATGTTGCGTGGAGATCAGGGGCAGTACCTGTGGACTGGCAGACCGGGGTGGTGGTCCCCATCTTCAAGAAAGGGGACCGGAGGGTGTGTTCCAACTACAGGGGGATCACACTCCTCAGCCTCCCTGGGAAAGTCTATGCCAGGGTGCTGGAAAGGAGAGTTCGTCCGTTAGTCGAACCTCGGATACAGGAGGAACAATGCGGTTTTCGTCCTGGTCGCGGAACACTGGACCAGCTCTTTATCCTCTCCAGGATACTTGAGGGTGCATGGGAGTTTGCCCAACCAGTCTACATGTGTTTTGTGGACTTGGAGAAGGCATTCGACCGTGTCCCTCGGGGTGTCCTGTGGGAGGTGTTGCGGGAATATGGGGTGTCTGGCCCATTGCTACGGGCCATTCGATCCCTATACAACCGTTGCAAGAGCTTGGTTCGCATTGCCGGCAATAAGTCGGACTCGTTCCCGGTGGGTGATGGGCTCCGCCAGGGCTGCCCTTTGTCTCCGGTTCTGTTCATAATTTTTATGGACAGGATTTCTAGGCGCAGCCAAGTGGCGGAGGGCTTTCGCTTTGGTGGCCTCAGAATCTCATCTCTGATTTTTGCAGATGATGTGGTTCTGTTGGCTTCATCGGGTGAGGGCCTCCAGCTCGCACTGGAGCGGTTCGCAGCCGAGTGTGAAGCAGCGGGAATGAGGATCAGCACCTCCAAATCTGAGGCCATGGTTCTCAGCCGGAAAAGGGTGGAGTGCCCACTCCGGGTCGGGGATGAGTTCCTGCCCCAAGTGGAGGAGTTCAAGTATCTCGGGGTCTTGTTCGCGAGTGATGGGAGAAGGGAGCCGGAGATCGACAGACGGATTGGGGCTGCAGCTGCAGTAATGCGGACGCTGCACCGGTCCGTCGTGGTGAAGAGGGAACTGAGTGTAAAAGCGAAGCTCTCAATTTACCGGTCGATCTACGTCCCTACCCTCACCTATGGCCACGAGCTGTGGGTAGTGACCGAAAGAACGAGATCGCGGATACAAGCGGCAGAAATGAGCTTCCTCCGAAGGGTGGCTGGCCTCTCCCTTAGAGATAGGGTGAGAAGTTCGGCCATCCGGGAGGGGCTCAGAGTAGAGCAGCTGCTGCTCCACATCGAAAGGAGCCAGCTGAGGTGGTTCGGGCATCTGACAAGGATGCCCCCTGGGCGCCTCCTGGGTGAGGTGTTCCAGGCATGTCCCACCGGGAGGAGGCCCCGGGGCAGACCCAGGACACGCTGGAGAGATTATATCTCTCGGCTGGCCTGGGAGCGCCTTGGTATTCCCCCGGATAAGCTGGAGGAGGTGGCTGGGGAGAGGGAGGTCTGGGCCTCTTTGCTTAGGCTGCTGCCCCCGCGACCCGGCCCCGGACAAAGCGGATGAAAATGGATGGATGGATGGATGGATGGGTTTAGCACTGCTGCAAAGTCCCATATTAAATAAAAAAAAAAAACCCTTTATATTGCAAAAGATAACTAGTGACAATTTCTGAATGTTATATAGTTGAATTTCAGATATAGTAAAATAAAGCATGTATTTAACATGAAATCCTAGTCACAAAAAATGAAGAGAAAATACAATGTTCATTTCTTTCTTTCTTTCTTTTTTTCTTTCATTTCGAACAAATAAAAATTCAACAAAAGAAACACAGGAAATAGAAAACAAAATAAAAAATTTCCAACAAAATGACCTTTGAAGCAAAAACGTAAAATGTACATATTAATATTTTTATGTTGGATTGAGCAAATATGACAAGTTGTACCACAAAAATAGAATTATCAGATTTCACTGTACAAACAGATTAAAATTGTGTCGTTTCCAGATGGAACTCTAAGTTTAACTCGGAAATTAATTTAGTAAAAAATTTGCATATTTTTCCATTTTCTGCTCTAGCAATCTATCATTTTTGAAAACTAGCCTAGACCATTCCCATGGTTGTATGTATAATGTGAGCAATGTTACCATTAGCTTTCTTCTTATGCTCACAGGTCAGAGATATATATAATCTGTAAAGGTGATAGAAAATCATAAATTTTAATATTTAAGATTTGAGACCAATAAGAAAATACCATGTGCTTATTCATTTGTATAGGGACAATAGTGTGAGCAGTGCCACACACACCTAGAAATAGCCCCTATATGTGGGTTACTGTGTTTCACTTTTTATGCTCCTGTAGATTCTAAAATCATGTATTTTTTCCTTAGCATTTTCTGATATGAAAAATAAACACAATGGTAACAATTCTGTAAAATGGTAACACTATTGCATGAATACTCCAATGCCACAATTTTTGCAAGAGTCCCGTCTTCTTCTGGAGATAGTTCTGGTTAGATTATATGGCTGAACTTTTGTTTTAAGTTAATAGATCTTCGAGGGCTTTGGCTTTGTTGTTTTTTTGGGGTTTTTTTTGCAAATGTACTGTTTATAAGGTTGGGGAAACCTTATAAACAGTACATTTGCAAAACGTTTCTCCCACTGAAAACACTACATCCAGATGAACACAATCAACTTTTTGGGATACCTTTGTTTTGGCAGGCATCTTTATGAGAAAAAAGCTAAACCATGTCATAGACACAGGGTGAAAAGAGGAGCAGCTATCTGGTCTTTACGTGATGACGTGATGAACCCTGCTTCCAGGTCCAAACTAGTCTGCATTTATTAAGCTGTTGTGTTTTTAACATGTTTTAATGCTTTGTATCGTGTTCTATTTAATGAACAAGCCCCTAAAAAGTGTCGGCCTCTCTCAGTTTTTGTTACCACTATTCATTTTAAAGCTCAGTTTTTAAAACCTAGCCCATGTAGCAGTATATTAATGACTAACCTCGTATTGTGGATGGACTATCTCAGTTGTTCTCCTGACTTAAGTTTAGTCTGTTTACAGCATCTTGCCATGAAATTGCATTTGTCCCTAACCATCAGGAAGCCTCGCATAAACTTTTATCGAATGGAAAAAAGTAAGTGTTCATCTTCCAGCTTCAGTGTGCTAATGTGTTTATATTATGCTAACCATACAGTGGGGCAAAAAAGTATTTAGTCAGCCACCGATTGTGCAAGTTCCCCCACTTAAAATGATGACAGAGGTCAGTAATTTGCACCAGAGGTACACTTCAACTGTGAGAGACAGAATGTGAAAAAAAAATCCATGAATCCACATGGTAGGATTTGTAAAGAATTTATTCGTAAATCAGGGTGGAAAATAAGTATTTGGTCAATAACAAAAATACAACTCAATACTTTGTAACATAACCTTTGTTGGCAATAACAGAGGTCAAACGTTTACTATAGGTCTTTACCAGGTTCGCACACACAGTAGCTGGTATTTTGGCCCATTCCTCCATGCAGATCTTCTCGAGAGCAGTGATGTTTTGGGGCTGTCGCCGAGCAACATGGACTTTCAACTCCCGCCACAGATTTTCTATGGGGTTGAGGTCTGGAGACTGGCTAGGCCACTCCAGGACTTTCAAATGCTTCTTACGGAGCCACTCCTTTGTTGCCCGGGCGGTGTGTTTTGGATCATTGTCATGTTGGAAGACCCAGCCTCGTTTCATCTTCAAAGTTCTCACTGATGGAAGGAGGTTTTGGCTCAAAATCTCACGATACATGGCCCCATTCATTCTGTCCTTAACACGGATCAGTCGTCCTGTCCCCTTGGCAGAAAAACAGCCCCATAGCATGATGTTTCCACCCCCATGCTTCACAGTAGGTATGGTGTTCTTGGGATGCAACTCAGTATTCTTCTTCCTCCAAACACGACGAGTTGAGTTTATACCAAAAAGTTCTACTTTGGTTTCATCTGACCACATGACATTCTCCCAATCCTCTGCTGTATCATCCATGTGCTCTCTGGCAAACTTCAGACGGGCCTGGACATGCACTGGCTTCAGCAGCGGAACACGTCTGGCACTGCGGGATTTGATTCCCTGCCGTTGTAGTGTGTTACTGATGGTGACCTTTGTTACTTTGGTCCCAGCTCTCTGCAGGTCATTCACCAGGTCCCCCCGTGTGGTTCTGGGATCTTTGCTCACCGTTCTCATGATCATTTTGACCCCACGGGATGAGATCTTGCGTGGAGCCCCAGATCGAGGGAGATTATCAGTGGTCTTGTATGTCTTCCATTTTCTGATGATTGCTCACACAGTTGGTTTTTTCACACCAAGCTGCTTGCCTATTGTAGATTCACTCTTCCCAGTCTGGTGCAGGTCTACAATACTTTTCCTGGTGTCCTTCGAAAGCTCTTTGGTCTTGGCCATGGCGGAGTTTGGAGTCTGACTGTTTGAGGCTGTGGACAGGTGTCTTTTATACAGATGATGAGTTCAAACAGGTGCCATTCATACAGGTAACGAGTGGGGGACAGAAAAGCTTCTTACAGAAGACGTTACAGGTCTGTGAGAGCCAGAGATCTTCCTTGTTTGAGGTGACCAAATACTTATTTTCCACCCTGATTTACGAATAAATTCTTTACAAATCCTATCATGTGAATTCATGGATTTTTTTTTCACATTCTGTCTCTCACAGTTGAAGTGTACCTCTGGTGCAAATTACTGACCTCTGTCATCATTTTAAGTGGGGGAACTTGCACAATCGGTGGCTGACTAAATACTTTTTTGCCCCACTGTACCTTTGTAGCTAGCCAGCACATCATTATATACCAGCTATCCCAACTTCAGTAACCTTACAAAAGTCACTGCTGTTTAGTTTTCTGTTTTCATTTATATCAGAAGCGATAGCAGAGCTATACTTTTTAAAAATTTTTCAGAAATCCCTCAGTCAGAGCATGCTATATTATGTTTGAGTGGAAACTAGTGAGCTAACTCCTGCTAACTTCTAACAGCATTAAATTCAATACATTCTGCTTTTGTGGATGCCTGGATGTTAAACTTGATTGTTACACCTAGTAGAGCAGCCACACTGATCATTTATTAAAGATGAAAAAATTTAGACAGTTTTTAACTCTCAGTGATACCACAGTGTTCGTTTGACTTTGGAAGTGAAGCAGAGTTTGGACCCAGAAACGACTAATGATGTCAGACATAAAAGAACGGATAATAAAAAATGACATTACAAGCATAACATAACCATTTTAACAGAGTTACGTATTTATATATTCATCTTTTGATATGGTGACCAATATTTTATTAAGATACTGAGCAGTCTACACAAGCATCAGAGCAACAACACGTTGATGAGTGTTGTGCATAGCTGGACTGGCCATCGGGCATACCGGGCATTTGCCCGGTGGGCCGCTGGCGATTTTTTGTTTTTATGGGCCGATGGATTTTTTTTTTTTTTTTTTTTAGGAAGGGTATATATAATGAAAGGTGTTGGATTGGCCAATTGGTCATGATCGACTCTGGGCTGGACCAATTACAGCCGAGGAGGCCGAATGCACCCGCCCCCTTGTTTAGCAATCACGTGATTTTCGCGCATTGCATGCCGGGAACTCGTGGCAAAACAATCCAAGTACCGCATCAAATGCAAGCATTTGCAGCACCGCAAAACGTTCATTCTCCGGTTCCAATACCTTCTTGTTTTTTCTTTGCCGCACAAAAAAGGAATGTACAAAACAAAAGGAGAACAATGCCGGTCCGTACAAAGACAGACTCGACGAAAAGACAAAGAAAAGATACGAGGAAAAAATCAAAGGTGTGAAAGGGTTAGACCCTTACAAGCACACAGAGGGACAAAAGACGTTAGCGTGCTGCCCAACTTTCACCACGCTCATATTTATAATTACACGGTTCTTGGAGTGAGTGCATACACTCATGAAGTTTAGTAACTTCAGGTCACTGCAACAAGCCCAGGTACAGTTTACCGACGGATGGGTACAGGACCTTAAAACGCACCGTGTAGAACGAAAGACCATCGTACGAACAAAGGTAAGTTTACCAGTCTCACAAATCGTCGTCATAAATACACATTCGTTAACCGTTTATTAATATAACCTTTGAGCTCAACGGTAATTAATTAGTAGTGGAAATAATTTCTGGTTCATTACAGAAATGTAGCAGTGACAATAATATTGTATGCTGTAATCGCACTGGACAATTAGTGATACAAAACAACTGTTTTATCCTGTGAATAAAAGTATATGTTTTTGACAATGTACCATGGTAATAACAGAAGTGAAACACAATATTGTGTCAGGACAATTTACTATTTATGCACAATAAACAAAGGAGCATAGCGCGACAATTTCTGTTCAGCGCCAGACTTGCTTGTAACCTATATCACCAATTATGTTAAGAAAAATGACGTATTAACGACTAAAAAACTCTGACCTTTGTGGGAATGCTTGGAGCAGACTAACATGTGAGCTGAAGTGTTCTGGGACGTTATATTTGGTATATCCAGACCATCCGTCGGCTCTTACTTCGGAAACATGGCTTAAAACATTTCTCTTCAAGGACGTAATCCGATTAAAAAAAAAACGATCGGCTTCCCGTGGCTGTCATGCGACCGGCTGTTGCAGTTAATAATACAACACCTACAAACAACACCCTCTATTTCTCCATATTTTCACACCACGATCACGCAAACACATCAGCTCAACGGCAGCACATTCACAACAGCCTCACAGCACGCACAGACTTGCAGGACACATAAGCAAGCCACACTTGTTCATATTAGTGAATATCCACACACATAGTCTGACTTATGGAGCCTCTCACCACACTTCTTTTTCTCTTTCTATTTACAAACAAGGGATGTTTCCACACTCTCTCCACCTGTCTAAATGAAACACCCAGCATACTTCATTAGACATACACACACAATTATGGGCATGCTGAGGTTTGTCACATGGAATGTAAATGGAGCTGGCTCCAGAGGAAAGAGGTTAAAGATATTTAACCAGCTTAAAAAACTACAGGCAGATGTTGTTTTATTACAAGAAACTCACAGACCTGTCACAGGTTTAAACGAACTTAAAACACCTGAGTTTCCTAACGTGTTTGCAGCCTGTTATAATTCTAGACAACGGGGAGTAGCAATTTTAATACATAAAAATGTTAATTTTACAGTACTCGATACAGTTATAGGTCCAGAGGGTAGATTTCTAATTATTAAACTATCAATATTGAACAAAAAACTATGTATTGTAAGTATATACGGTCCAAATGTTGATGAACCCTCATTCTTCCACGGATTTTTTAGTGCACTCTCTGAACACCTTGATTGCACACTCATTCTTGGCGGTGACCTCAACCTTGGACTAAATGAAGACATGGATAGGCTCAACACAACAGGAACTCAGCGCAATTGGCAGTCCACAAATATAATCAAACAGTATATGAGCGACTTTGGTCTTTGCGATGCATGGCGCTCTCTTCACCCCACCAGTAAGGAATATACTTTTTTCTCGCATGTTCACTCTTACTCTCGTCTGGATTATTTTTTGGTCAACAGCTCACTGCTATGTGACATTTCAGACACTGAGATTCATCCTATAGCTGTCAGCGATCATGCTCCTGTATCTTTAACACTAATGCACAAGAATAACACTACGCCAAGAAAAAACTGGAGATTTAATATATCACTACTTAAAGATGAAGACTTTATTAAATATTTTAAAAAGGAATGGACTTCATATTTAGACTTTAATGACACTCCCGGAATATCTGCTTCTGTTCTATGGGAAGCAGGGAAAGCTGTGATGAGAGGTAAAATAATTTCTTTCTCATCACACAAAAAGAAAGAAGAAAACAAAAATATTCAGGAATTAGAAAAAAACATCAAATCACTAGAAGAAGCCTACGCGTGCGACCAAGATCAGGAAACATTGAACAAAATATGCAAAACAAAACTAGAATTAAATGAAATTATTAATAAAAAAACACAATTCCTTATACAAAAACTTCGCTTGCAGAATTTTGAACACAGTAACAAATCAGGTCGATTTCTAGCTAACCAGCTAAAAATAAATAAAGAAAAAACAACTATATGTGCTGCTAAAGATTTATCGGGGAACACAATATATGATCCTGGAAGAATAAACAACATTTTTAGGGATTTCTATGAAACTTTATACTCACCACAAATAAACCCATCTAAAAATGAAATTGATCTGTTTCTTGACAACGTAACTCTTCCAAAATTACTAGATAGTCAAGCAATGGAACTGGACTCGCCACTGACGCCAAGTGAACTCCAGGAAGCCCTGATAAGTATGCCCAATAATAAGGCTCCAGGTCCAGACGGCTTCCCTGCAGAATTCTACAAAGAATTCTGGATAATTTTGGCACCAGTATTCCACGGCATGTTGCAGGAAATCGAGGAAAATGGCAGACTACCACCAAATATGAATTCTGCCAACATTAGTCTCCTGCTAAAACCAGGCAAAGACCCTCTATTTCCCTCAAGCTATCGTCCAATTTCTCTTTTAAATGTAGACCTTAAAATAATCTGCAAAGCTCTCTCAAAGAGATTAGAGAAAATGACCCCCCTCTTAATTCATCCTGACCAAACTGGTTTCATAAAAGGTCGGCACTCCTCAACAAACACTCGTAGATTACTTAATTCAATAGACTACTCATACGATAAAAACATCGAAACCATAATATTATCTCTAGATGCAGAAAAAGCATTTGACAGAGTTAACTGGAAATTTTTATTCGCAACTTTACACAAATTTGGTTTTGGAAACTCTTTCATAAACTGGATAAGAATATTATACAATTCCCCAACAGCTCGTATCAGAACAAATGACCAGACATCCTCCAGCTTCTATCTCCTGAGGGGCACCAGACAGGGATGCCCACTCTCCCCTTCACTTTTTGCAATTTTTATCGAACCTCTAGCAGCAGCATTTAGACAGGCTACAACAATTAAGGGCATAAAATGTAAGAACATAGAACATAAAATCAGTCTCTATGCGGATGATGTGTTGCTTTTTCTGCAAAACACACAAACCAACCTCTCTGAGGTAATTACTTTAATAAACTGGTTTTCAAGAGTTTCAGATTATTCAATTAACTGGCCAAAATCTACAGTTCTCCCCATTAACTGCTCCTTCCATAATTCTTCCTCTGCCCCACTGCAATCCGGAAATATTAAATATTTAGGCATTAATGTCTCTCCTAAGCTTTCAGACTTAACTAAATTAAACCACATCCCACTTCTAAAGAAAGTAGAAGGCGATCTGACTAGATGGAAATCTTTACCCATATCACTCATGGGAAGGGTCGCCACTATAAAAATGATGATCTTGCCAAAAATAAATTACTTATTTTTGATGATCCCTAACAAACCATCACAAGATTGGTTCAGATCTCTGGATTCATATATTTCCAAATTCCTTTGGAAAGATAAACCCCCGCGTATCAGCTTAAAAACGCTACAAAGAACCAAGGATAGAGGAGGATTAGCTCTGCCTAATTTTCACCAATACTTCTTAGCCAACAGGCTTCAGTTTATCTCAGAATGGTTAAAACATACCTTCTTAGTTGAGCCCTGGCTAGATGTTGAACAGACACTATGCAAGGATCTAGAGATTTCAGACCTACCATTTATTAGCTCAAACATCAAAAGACATGAATGCTTTAAAAGTATCAACATCAGCTTTTCTCTGACAGCATGGTGGGAGTTTCTAAAAATAACGGAGTCTTCATTAATCCCATGCAAACGTACACCTATCTGGAATAACCCTGACATATTACAAAACAATAATATGATTAATTTCCCAGAATGGAGTTGTAAAGGAATTAAATACTTAGAACATATATTAGAGGGAACAGAATTTATTCCATTTGACAGACTAGTTGCACAATATGGGATCAACAAGTCAAGATTTTTAGAATATCAACAAATTAAATCCATAGTAAAAAAGAAATTTAACCTCAGTCAAGTTGAATTACAAACACCACTAAGTGCGGCACATTTTCTTACTCTTAAATCCCCCAAATTATTATCTAAAATATACAGAACACTTTCTAAATTAGATGAATCAATATCCCTTCCTATTGCAAAGTGGGAAGCAGATTTATCAGTCAGCTTAGACCAAAACTTCTGGTCTCAGATTTGCTTAAAAACCTTTAAATTAATTAAAAATCCCAGTCTGCAATTAATACAATACAAAATACTACATAGAGTGCACTATACAGGTCATCGGATGTTCAAGATGGGCTTTACATCTTCCAACAACTGCTCACACTGTCAAGGCAATACACCAGACAATTACATCCACGCTCTTTGGTTCTGTCCACCAGTGCAAAAGTTTTGGCGCGAGATATGTGAAGACTTATCAAAGTGTCTGAAATGTAACATTCCAACCTCCCCCTTAGTGTGTTTACTGGGAAGCTTAGATAATGTCACTTCAGAAAAGAATATAGCCCATATGATTTTCACTGCCCTATGCATAGCCAAGAAAACAGTCCTCATGAACTGGAAAAATAAAAATAATCTTAATTCTAACCAATATAGAAATTATCTATTAGATTACATTAGTCTTGATACAGCCTCTGCCACCACATCAGATCAATTGCTCTGGACTCCTTTTATCAGCTCCATCACCTAGTGGGGGTGGGGGGTCATAGTTTGGTCCCACCTTCACTGTTGTGATTGGTGTGGGGGTAGGGACAGGCTTAGGGCGTCGGGGAGTTCCCCGGAGGCATCTTCCTTGGGGGGCTCAACCCGGGGTAGCGGTCATGTCCGGTTGGGGGCTCTGTTGGCTCTCAGGTGACTGTTTCCTCGCGGCTGCGTGCAGCGGGGCTAGGGGAGGGTCTGTGCTGACGGACGTGGGTTACTGACCTGGTAGCCTGGCTGGCCCTGGGTGGGTCCGGGATGGGCGTGAGGTTCTGGGGGCGCTCCGTCTCTGGGCTGGGGCCCGGGCCGGGCCTCGGGGGCTTGGATCCTGGTTGGTGTGTTGCCGGGGTTGTGGGCGGGTGGGTGCATGGGGGCCCGGCCCTGGAGCAGGGTGCCGCCGGTGCGTCGAACCACCTGGGGGGCTCTTCAACTGGTGGGGGAGATGGTCACATCTTGCAGGAGCTTTCCTCTCTTCAGGAACTCTCTCTGCAGGAGGGGGAGATACAGGAGAGGTGGAGGAAGATCTCAGCCTGGGCGTTTACTGTCTTATGTAGTCTGGAAGATGAGTGGATGGTGGGGTGGGTGCAGTTTTCTCTGTGGTGGGGTTGGGTGGACTGTCCCGGGCTCTGTGGGGCCGGGAGGCGCTGCTGCACTGGGCCCCAGTCTGGATGGGCCTGGGCCCCCTTTCCCTGGCGGGTCGCGGAGTGTGGGAGTGCCTACTGGGGTCAGCGGGGGAGCTGGCCCCAGGGAGGGGTTACCTGCCCCTCCCTTCCTTCCCTCCCCATCTCCAGCTGCCTCCCTCTTCCCGCTCCACCACAACCACCCACACATGCAGGGCCTTGGAGTAGGGGTATGTCACCAGGGTGCAGAGGAGGCTACCCCCCCCCCCCCTGTCCCCTTCTGGCTGCCTCTGCCTCAATTTTATCCCACAACTTAGACATTCACATTATTCACACTCTCATTACACATACATATAGGATCTTGGGGGTGGGCACAATCACGGAGTCCAAATTACCATCAGGGTGTACACCTCACCCCTGGCGTCGTTGCCCACCTCTCAATTTTAAATACACTTAGACATTGAGGGCTATCAGGAGGGACTATGCGCTAGGGCTGCTCGATTATGGCAAAAATGATAATCACGATTATTTTCACTGAAATTGAGATCACGATTATTTGACGATATTTATTTAACCCTTTAAGACCTACTATAGAACCAAGTCCACCAGAGCTTATATTATTTTTTTACATGCTGTAGTGCCATTTGTGGGAGCATTTCAAGTTGCTATACATCAATACAACTGTTATAGCCCATATTTTAATAATATGTATGCATTAAGTCCATGGTAATTACATAAATTGCAAAAAAGTGCAATAAACTACAAAAAAAATTGAAAATCGCTTTTGTTTTGTTTACATATATTTCTACTTGGAGAAATTTAAGAGGTTTATCCCTCAAAACTTTAAATACAATAAAGTTGCAAAAAATAGTTTCCCACCACAGGAAATTTATTTTGAGTGTCTTCATAGTTTTATTTTGGAGATACAGCAATTTTTATATACTGCAGGAAAAACAAAAAACAATCCTATGATGCAAATTTGCAAAGAAAACAGCATGTGCATCATTTCACTTTGGGAAGTGTTACGAACAGCTGATAGGAACGGCAAAGCGTGTTTCTGGAATATTATGTTTTTGTTCCTGCAAGCGCTTTTTATGCAATTTTTGCAAAGCTATATGTGGAACGAAACCGTGACCGAGGACAAGCTGATGGCATCAGATGTAAGTACAACTCCTCCGGTTTCATATGCAAAACAAATTATTGCGCTAGCTTACACGGTTCAGGTTCTACAGGGATTTAACAGTAGTTACGCAAAACGGAGCATGCTGCTCTGACCGGCTTTAAAGGGTTAACAATGACTTTAAAAAAATAATATAAAATAGTGTGCAACACCACTGAAGTTTTTTTCTTTTAAACTCTCTTTTCAACCAACGGCAGTCACTCTCCAAATAACTTCTGCTTAGCTTTCCGAGCTTCCCTCGGGTCCTCTTAATCAGCGGTCTCCAACCTTTTTTGCGCCACGGACCGGTTTATGCCCGACAATATTTTCACGGACCGGCCTTTAAGGTGTCGCAGATAAATGAGGGAGGGGCTAATAATCGGCTCAGTCATTTTTAATGATCGTTGAAAGCCCAGATCGTAATCGTGATTAAAATTCGATTAATTGAGCAGCCCTACTATGCGCTTACCTGCTGCTCCTTGGCAGGTAGCTCCATGCCCTCCTGGGTTTTAATTGCACCTTAGAACACACATGCATCAACACTACAATGAGCGGGTGGAGGGAGGTTTGGAGTCTTCTCCCACCCCCGTTCTCTGCGGCCTGCTGGAGCGGGAGGGCTAGGTGGAGTTGGCCGTCCGACTGCGGTCTGGAGTGTGGGGCCTCCCTGCTGCTACGGAGTCGGGGTGGTCTGCCTCTCCCCACCGCAGGGAAAAGGGTAACACCACCTGGGTCTGGGTGCAGTTCCCCCCTCCAGGGGCAAGGGTACCTAGACCCGGTTTGTAGAGTACGCTTGGGGAGTGTGATCGTGTGTACAGCGTCTCTTTATGTTTGTCTCCACGTTGGTTGAGTGTGGAGTGAGTGCATATGAGAGCATGAGGGGGGGAATGGATGTTTGTGTCTGTGTGTGCCTGTATGTCTGTATCTATATGTCAGGCTGGGTACCAGACGCCACCTCTCTGGGGACACCTCAGGCCCTCCAAGGTTTGGAGGCCTATCTCCACCTACCACCACTTCCCCTGCCGGTGGCGGACTCCCTCAGGTGTCGGTGCGTTGGTGGTTCTTTGTGTCTGGGGGTGGGCGTCCAGGTACACACCGGCTCACTCCTTGGCGGCCGCTTATCGGGGCCTGGAGCCTGGGGCTCGCTCGGGCCCCTTCGGGGGTGGGGTGCCCCCGGCCTCTCGGCCTGGGGCTCGGTCACTCAGGCACAGCTGGCGGCCGGCGGAGCTCACGGGCGCGTCACTGCAACTCCCCCTGGCTTCTGCTCCGCGGCTGCTGAGTGAGCCCTCATCTGGGACTCTCCTCAGCTCTTACTGGAACAGTGGCGCGGCTGCCCCTCTGTTGGTCTTCCATGGTCTCTTGTCTTCTGGGGGCCTCTGGATGTCTGAAGTTTTGATCTCCTCCATACCTGCTTCACACCCTGGAGGACGGGGCTGTGGCCCCCCCACACTCCCTAGCAGATCGTTACATGGAGAAACCTTTGGAATACAAGCGCGCTGATCCACACAGGTATGCACACGGGTGTTCACTGCTCGTAGACCCAAATTACACCTTTCTTGGCTGCTACTTCGAAGCACATCTGTCCTGCGTGCTGCACAACAACATTGAATATTTAGTATTTACTGCTGTTTACACTTAGCTAGATTAATGCGATGGTGTTGTGTTTAGTATGTTGCTTTGTTTTTGTTTTTTTTGTCTTTTTTTGCTTGTTTTCTATTCTTCTCTTAACAGGTGATCCAGGAGATTTTTATTTTTTTTTCTCCCCCCCTTTCTCACTGTCCCTCTCCCCTTCTGTTTTTCCTTTCCTTCCTCTTTCTTTCTCCCTTTCCTATCTCTCACTCATGTCTGTCCCGTCGGTAACATCTGAAAATAAAATATAATAAATAATAAAAACAAAGATCGACCAAATGGACCAATACGGCAATGCCACGATGATCCATTTGGCAAAGTAAATCCATTGGGCATCCTTGTTGGTCTTCAGACAACAATTCTGATGGCTAAAGAACCAAATGGGACAGGCGGGAAAAAAAAAAAAAAAAAAAAAAGATAGTTAAACACAGTGATAGTCACATATCATATCACTTCAAACAGAGGTGATCCAGTAATGCTGCACTGATGAATTAGACTAACTATTCACTTTAGCTAAAGTTATTAAGTTAGCTAAAGAGTTGGGATGCTGTGCAAGACATAAATAAAGCTAAAATACAAAAAAAAAAAAAAAAAAAATACAACAGCTTCTTGCCATTTTTTGTGTTTCTTTTTATCGCTGTGTAACTGAGTTCAATTGAAAGCCTGAGTGCGCTAGTACCTCTTGCCACAAGTTCCCAGAATCCTTTGCGGTTTTACCCCTGAATGACGTCACATTTTCAATCTTTATCCTGGTGGGCCGGTCTCTAGTCAAAATGCCCGGGCCGATTTTTTGTCCCAGTCCAGCCTTGGTGTTGTGGCTGGTGTGATCCCATTTCATCATGTTCTCAAGTCTTGTACATAATAATATTTTTCGCAAGTAGTAAAAAACACCTTGCTCATTTTGGCAGCCTGTGGGTAACTCTAGATATTGAGATAAAGTAAGGAATGTCAATGTTTATTATTTTAGCAGCTAATTCATCTGAAAAACTGTCTCTACCTATTCTGTAGCCAAAGTCTTTGTGTGGTTTTAATACAATTATGCAATATTAGGCTTCTTTGGGGGAATTTCCCAAACAATGCTAAAATCACATAGTGTGTTGTAATGGGACAAAAGTTATTACAGCTATGTTGCAGCTGTGGGACAAAACCACAGAGGAAAGCATGAAAAGAATGTCTGTCTTCTTTTTGACAGGCAGCAGTTTTGAAATAAACACATCACCATTTTAGGAGCCAGGAGGCCAGATTATCACAAAAATAACTACTGAAATGCAGCACTCTATGAAAACTATGTTGTTTCTCTGGTGACGTATTTAACAAAATCTTCAATTTCAAAGGAATTTAAAAATGCTTCCATGTTTGGATAATGCCAGTGCAGTGGAGACAGCAGAGTTTCATGAAAAGAATCACTGTTAAATAAATGTTAGATGTTTTCTGGTTTGCAATAACTGACTTGATATTTTGAGTGTAACTCAGTGTTACGGCACCACCCTGACTTCTTTAAAGCTGTCGTGCAGCTTTTAAACTTTGTCATTTTGCCATACATCTGTTGGGTTGGTTATTTTAATATGCTTTTTGTTATAGGGAGCTCATCGGTTACATGTTGTCCAGACATGATTTCATTAAATGAAAAATCATTCTCACAAACTGGTCGTTGTTCTGAAGAATGTGTGTGCACACAGCACAGTCTAAAACTGGACAGTAAACCTGGAACAGATCACAGAAATCCATCTGTCTATCCATTTTCTTTGCTGCTTATTCAGGTTAGGGATATGGCAGGGTGGAGCCCATTTCAGTCATTGGACATAAGGGAGGGTACACCAGTTTATCAAAGGGCTTGCAGAAAACCTATAATGTGATCTTTCATACTTCTTGTAAAACATAGATTTAGCTATGAAATAATCTGTAAACAAACAAACTGCAAAAGCAAAAACAACGACATTATATTACCAGCTATTTCAAATCAATTTTGGTCACTTGATGTAACTCTACAAAGTCGTATGCATGGAAGACAAGCTAGTAGGAGGAACACTACATGATGGGTAATGCCATTAAAAACAAAACAATAAGCAAAAACCAACCAACGATGAAACAAAAATTAGATCAAGAGTTGGCACTGAGATGATTTACTGCTTTTTCCATCCTATATTAAAAAATGGAGGTCAGACTACTACTTTGTCAGTGGGTCTCAACAGTTACATTAATTAACCCAAACCCTTGACTCACATGCCTGTTTTGACTTCATTTTTCTTGTGTGGATACTTCATGGTCATTTCACATTGTTGTACATGGTTTCTGCTGCTATGATGGCAGTATTGTCAGCTTCCCCTAATAGTTCCACCTCGGTGGTTGAAGCACAGAAATTGTAATAATGATTTCTTGCCATTTATCTTCCTCCTCCATGGTGTGTTCCATGTCCTTCCATTACATGTCATTTCTGTACACATACACATCCTTAGACATTGTGATGCATTTTTACATGTGTGTGAACACACATTGCATTGACCATCGTATGCATCTGTTAAACTTCTCATCTGGACAGAAATGTATGTCATTTGTTAAAAGGGAATCTACATCATTACTGGAGCAGTAGACTCCTGGGGATTAAAAACAGAATCCACCCCTGAAAAAGAAAACCTAATCTCCAGGTGTTTCTTATTATGATACAACCATAATGCAGCTGGGGGTGTTTTCACAAGAGGTGTCATACATATATAGTCTTTTTACCTTGTAGCCATTTGTTACCGTAGCAACCAGTTCATTTTTTTTGATAAAACACATCCAGTGCATTGTGCGAATTATAGGCACGCCTGGAATGCATCGTTGACCAATTACTTGTGCTGGATGTTGTATAAAAAGCTGCGTTCTCTGTGTGGTCTGACTGAGCATATTAGGCTTCGTAAGGGAGGAAAATGGCTCTGAAAGTATGACAGGTATGATAAACCTTTCTCTAAACCTTTGGAATGCATGCCTAAATAAAACACAGACGAACATGTTGCTACAGGTGACAAATAAAATAAACTGGTGAGAGTTTAACAGGTTAAAGAGGTTGTTTTCAAACAGCTCTGTATGAAGTCATGGTTACTATCATAGGCGCCGACACTAGAAATACCAGCGACTTTTCATAGTTGAAGATGATGATTTCATATTTTGCTGCTGTAACTCTTCAACTGTGAAATATTTAGTGGGCCTTAAAGCTCATCTCTCTGTGTGGTGATACTTTGAAGCAACACAGGGACTTGAACATTCCCTTTGACATTCTCAGAAGGCCTCATCACTACAACTTCCAGTATAACTACATCACCTCTACTGCTACCACTGGTGGTGCTGATATCATGCTACTGCTGCCATTACAACTGTTACTTTGATCCCCAAACTTTTCAGCATTAATGACTAGCTCAAGTGCTAGTAAGTCACTGCTAGTTTTGAGGACTAACAGTACTATTACTAGTACTATTATACATGTTAAAGTAGACCTATTCCACCCACTATTACCACCAAAACAATAACCTTAGTGCTTCTGCTACTACACATCAACAGGTCGTTCAGGTTTTCTAACAAATTAAATGAGTAAAATCTACACTGCTTCTACTGCCATCTATCTGTATTTGTAAATCCAATCACAGTCATTTGCAAACCTTCACCACTCTGTCTCAGGGGGGATTGTAGTCAGTGTGAATCAGACTGTGATTGTTTGGCAACAGATGCCTTACAGTAGGAAACCTGTGCAGTCGCCTTCCGATTAAAAGTGGTTGACCAGATATTCAGGGTGTTGCACGCTTAACTTTAGGGCAACAAGTTGGGCACCTATAACTATTTGATTTTTTTCTATTTGCAAGGAATTTGGGATAATTTTTACTCTATTGTGACTAAGCTTACTATTGTAACCCAAAACACTAGCGTTTTAAGCCAATTGCTAAAATATTCAAAATTGCTCCTGTAGAACAAAACAAATTCAGAGAATTTTAAATATTCTGGTGAGTAAGGGATCTAGAAAAAGTTGGCAGGTAATTTACTAGGTGAAGCCTCACTGACAATAATACAAACGACAGGTTCTGACTAGTAACTTTGATTAAGAGCTCAGATAGGCAGTGTATTTGCACTGCATGTATATTTTCTAGGGTACTGATGAAAGGAGAAATCCCATTCATGACACATTCTTGAAAAACTATCCTATTCGTGTTTATTATATGCAACATAAAAAGTGTTATAGCCTGCATCAGATTCAAATTGTCTTACAATATTTTGTTTTTAAAAGCTGAAAAGTGGTTTTCTTAGTCTTGTTACAATTAATACTGCCCATACTGGAGGATATCTCTTCTAGACTGTTCATACGCTAGGATTTCTACATGCTTCATACTTCTTTGTTATCTTAAATACATCAAACACACGACAACCTTTCTCCATATTGAGTGCATGGTAATCTCTTGATTGACAGTAAACCTGACTAATCCTTTATTCTTATTTATGGTACATTAACCGTCCCAATGTTGTTGTAAAACTGAAAGTGTCAATACATACAGTAGATGACAAATTGAGCATTCTGTTGTTACTGTAGAGGCAGTAAAAAGACAGCAGCAAGCTGTAAAGTAAATTTTAAGGTTCACATAAGGGGAACAGCCTGATTGCATATCATCCATCCAGCCTGTGTTCAACGCCAGGACACACATGAAGAGGCTTTTCTTCACCGCTCCACCGCTAAACAGAAATCTTCAAACCTGTCTGTGTGGGGCTTTCCACCGTGACTATAGCTACAGTCATTAATCAGCCCCCAAAAGCAATGTCAAACTATATTTGTCACATTTTTATGATTCATTGCTCTTAGAGAGGAGGAGAAAATGCTCCCCTGAAGCTGGGATTTCACCCACAACAAGCAATTCAAAGGCAATTTGTTGCTTTCTCGTGTATAGGTTGAACAGAGAGTGACAGATTGCCCGTCAAGAGTTTTTGTTTGCACAGAGGTCACTGCTGTGCGAGGATTCAGACAAGTTCAAACTGTTGTCATATAGTAGTGATCTATGATCCACAGATTATCCCCAGATTATCTATGATCAGATTACAGCTGCTCCTGCTGCTCTATCAGCTGTTACAGATGGGAGACTAGGCAGCCTCTGAACATATGATCTGACCAAACTGTGGGGTGAATGAGGAATGACTAAAGTTGAAATAGGATAGCAATGACTAGGATCCTTACTAAGATAGTTCCTTAGTGCGCAGTGAAAATTCCACATTTGATTTTTATAAAATTGCTGTTTTATTTATTTTTTATCTAAATGTCTTCAACTCAGAGTTAAATTCTTAGCTGTCTACCAAGACGCCTCTTAGGAACAATATATAAAGGCCTTTCTTAATCACCTTGAATATTTAATGGGATTTGGCCACTATCCCTTTCAAAGTTGTCTTGTGAAGCGCAGGGAGTATTGAAGCTCTCTTGCTCCATTAAAGCCACTCCTTAGAAATCCCATTCTGATCATTTGAATGTGTGCATTTTGGATTTGACTGTGGACCCCGAATTTGCTGTGAAAGGATACATCAAATACTGTGCTAAATTTGTGCAGAGTATCATGACTGATGATGAAAACTGGGTCTATGAAGGTGGCACAATGAGCAGCATGCATGTTGTTGTTGTTTCTTTTCTAATGTTCACGGGGTTGTGCTTAGTAAATTCGCACCATAGGATCACATTGTTAATGCATACTTTAACTCTGACATCCTAAGGTGTGTCTGGGAGAACTTTTGCTTGCTCGCTCAACATGAAAAAAGGGCTACATACAGAATCTAGTTTAATAATTAGTTCTGCTTGCCAGATTTAGCTCCATGCTCTCACTCAAAACTAAATACCAGTTGCAGGGTCTCATTTCTTTAAACCATCTCATTCACATTCCTAGGGTGTCAAATTATGATAATGCGTTGTTTTTGACACAATACAGAAGATCCAGTGCACACTGCATAAAGATCAGATTCAAGGCAATTCAGGAATTCATTCATTTCACAGAAAGATGAACATGATAGCAACTTTTTTGCAACATATGAATCACAGCTTATAGGAGTTGATAGGTTCTTTAGTTTTCTTTTAATGAAACCTGATCAAACAAAGTTATAGTGAAGAGGAACAACAGATGATTATTTTTGTGGACAACAGCCTAATTGGTCATCTTCTCACGATAATGTATTTTAAGATATTTTCTCACATATCCTTTGGTATAAATAAAAGCATAGCCATAACACTGTTTTAAGAAAGTA
Organism: Diplotaxodon limnothrissa; assembly: GCF_057381915.1. Classification (NCBI taxonomy): domain Eukaryota; kingdom Metazoa; phylum Chordata; class Actinopteri; order Cichliformes; family Cichlidae; genus Diplotaxodon; species Diplotaxodon limnothrissa. The sequence goes on along the minus strand of NC_140597.1, from coordinate 7,825,571 downwards.
TCGCATGACAGTGTAAAAAAACAAAACATCACAGATGCGTGCCTGTGTTAACTCCTTCTGTCTGGGAGGGGAACATATTATAGAAATGCCTTCACAGATTTATGACCTTTTGTTTTGAAACTTGTCTTCTGCTGTGTCTTGTCTTTCCCCACATATCTTCTTAAACCAATAAACACCTGGTTTATAATAAAGAGAGCCCTTCAAGGAAGAACTGAGCAATGTGAGACTTAAAACAGAAAAATAAATATTAGCAGATGCTTAAAAACTGTTTAAGTCTGGTTGTTTTATCAGATTTTATGGATGAGGGGAAGACAGATAAAATAAGTGGAATGTTTTAAAAGTGCCAAGAGGTAATAAAAGAAAATGTCTTGGTCTGAAATAGAAACTATCCTGCTGATGTTACTAATATTTGTCTGTCCTTAAACTTAGTATAGTTCTGGTGCTGAATTTCTCTTAGCGTTAATTCAATATATTAAATACATAAGAGGGCAGCTCAGGGGTTTATTAATACCTATTAATATAAAGAATATGTAATAACAAGTGAAAAAAAATAAAAACAGTTTTAGAAACAGCCATTAAGTGGTGGAGTGTTTTTTTATTCCACTTGGGAATTTAGTGACGATCACATTTAGTGAGTCTCCATTTACTAATAATGACATAGGTGACATAAATTCAGTCCCAGTTGTCCAAAGTCTGTTTTTGTTATTCAGCAAAAGCTTGCACACTTTTAAAGCTTTCATGCATCGTTGTAACAAAAACTGATCCAGTAGAATTTACCCTTTGTGTTCAGTCAAAGAACCAGAGGCAATATAGGGAACGAGCAACAAAGCTTTGATAACTTGTGGACAATTGCCAGTTACAGCTTATAGGGTAGGTGATGTAATGTTTATACAATATAGGAATATTTCAGTTCCCTGTCAGAGCAGTAGCTCACCTGCGTTTATTCAATCCCCAAAGAATCCTTGGCTGCAGTGGTTGAGAGACAATGATTGGTCTGTCACCAAGTGGTGTGGTATGCGGGGAAGTCAGCTGAGCTGAGGCCCTGGTTGGAGATGACATTGCTCTTCAGTCTCTGACGATCGGGTTACAAGAGTGGATGGGAACTGAGTGTTTCTTCCAAATAGTCCAGTCTATCCAAATCATTAGCATTCATCCTTATGAATTCATTATACTAGTGAATGAAATCACACATTTACATGCATTCTCTGATGGGCAGTCTACATGGGATGCAAACTGGGCAGAGCACCTGATCCAGTTTGTCTAATCCATCATATATTTTGTGTTTATATTTTAAGTATCTTTATAAAAACAATGTTAATAATGATTAATGCTGTGATTTTTTTCTGACAGGTACACATCGCAAAAACAAATGTTAAACTCACACCAGGAGAACTTTTGTACACCTGCACTACATTCGAGCCTTTTCTGTTCTACTTTTTTCCCACAAAGAATCAATGAGAAATAAACAAGAAATCAGCAGTAACAAATCAGAACTACATGGAAAATTTATCAAATCTGGTATCAATAAGTGTGTAAGTGTAAGCTAATCACTTGCATTTCTTCTCTTTTAGGATCAAATGACCCCATTTCACTCATTGTGCTTCCTGGTACCCACTGTTTTGGAAATGCTCTAACCGATTAGGCCTGCCATCATAATTTGGCCCTGTGTGTCTAAAGGCTGACACACTGTTAGGTCTGCAGACTGCCTTGCTTTTCAGTTTTGCTTGTGGCTCTTTTATGTCTGTTCTGTACTGAATATTGCACATGTTTAGAGTGGTACTTACAAGTGTATGGTTGACTACTGACAGAATTAACTTTCTATAATGCTTTTACCTGGGGCTATGCTCCACCTAAAATATGCAAAGAGGGCAGACAAGCTTGCCATTACTCTTAACAATAACAGAAGCAGTGACAGCAGTGATATTTTCATATGATATGATCCAAGCAGAAAGGCCTTTGATGTGTGATTAAATAAGTGACAGGACTTTTTGTGATAGGATGTAAGCTGGAGAGTGAGACACAAAACAAATAGGAGGTGGATATGATTGTGTTATGGTACAAGGTGTACCGGCTGGACTTGCAAAGCTGCAAGTCTTAGCAGGCATGAGAGCGAGAGGAAGCCAGATGCAGAAACAACAAGAGTTGTGGTTATCATATTGAACAAGAACCACTACACTTATAGTAACATTACATCTGCAGCTATGAGGCTACATTTGCAGTCACCTTCTTTAACTGTTGCAATTACTAGTACTCTTAAAACTACTACCACTAATTTACCTTTTAAAGATTCCTGCATTACTAGTACTATTTTAACAGTTTTGGCCATTACTTTCAGGGCTACTTTTTACTACTGGTATTAGTCTCGCTGATAGTACCAAAGATCTTGTTTTATTTTTCCGCACAATGTTGCAAAGAGCATTACATCCAAAACCAGTGACACACAATAAGCTGTTTAGGAGGAGAAAAGGAAGGACAGAAGGGAGGAGAAGACTAAAAACTGAAAAACAGAGAGAATGAGACACAGAGGTGGTGACAGGATGATGTGGGGTACAAGTGTAAAAGGGGTCATGGGTTTTGCATTGCTCAGTCATGTTCTCATAGAGCGTTGTCACAGGCGCACTATGCCAAGTCCAGGCTCACGCTTTATGTAATGCCGACGAGGTGGAGTACTGAGTTCTGCTCAGAGTCAAACCCTCCTTTGTTTAACAAAACACCAACTAATCTGGAACAGTGGAATATTTCAGACCTATATTTTGATGGAATCGAACACTGTCAGGTAAACTTGATGCACCCAAAATGTTTTGACAGATTCCAAGGTTACTGAGATATTTTGATGAAAACAAAGCAAAATATTTTCTTAAACAGAATGGTGTGATCCAAAATTAAAGGCATATTGTTGAGTTATGAGAATTTCTTTTGTTTGTTGGCTCACTTTATAGAGGTCATGGTTAAACTGCAGTGTTAGATTCACACCCATTCGACTGACACAATCATTGCATGTAAAGTCATGGTAAAAAGAAAGTACACACTCATTCATTTCTAAGGTTTCACATATCATATCATAATAAAAAAAATCACCTGGTCCTTCCCAGGTTCAACATTTGGAAAGACAGCCTTCGGATATCTGGGTTTAGGACCCGGTGTTTACTTTCAGTATTTCCTGGTTTCCTTGTATATTGATATTCTAAGGTTTAGTTTCACATCTAGTTCTGTTTTGGGTTAAAGTTTATTTTGTATTCCTTGAGTCAATTATGCTCCCATGTCTGGTCTAGTCCTGTCTGTGTTTTCCTCTTTTATCCTCTTGTGTCAAGTCAGTTGTAATTCCTCAGTGCTTAGCTCTTTGCTCTGGCTCTCCTCAGTCTTCTCTCTGTGTTAGAGTTATCCAGTTTCTGTTCCAGTTTATGAGGGTGAATTCTATTCTATTCACCTCTGTCAGTGCGCCCCAGGGTGGCTGTGGCTACAATGTAGCTTGCCATCACCAGTGTGTGAATGTGTGTGTGAATGGGTGGATGACTGGTTGTGTAAAGCGCTTTGGGGTCCTTAGGGACTAGTAAAAGCGCTATACAAATACAGACCATTTACCATTTATTACCTGCTTTGGTTAGCATGTTTCACCTGTGTTCCCCATCCTTTATTAAGCTTACATGTCTTTAAGATTCTTTTTTTGTTACTTCCTGTTGTGTTTTTATATCTAGCTTAAGTTTTGTTGTGTCGTAATTCCTGATTTGTTCCTATCTGAGTTTCTTGAACCTGTGTTAATGAAAACTTTTATATGTAATGTATATACACACTGAAAGATTTGCAATTTTGCAACAATAAACACTATTTAAAAAAGTATAGTCGACATTAAGTGATGATGAGGTGGTCCTGATGTTTCAAAACAAGAAAAGTGATAAGTATGACAGATTAGTCCAGTGGGGAAAAAAAGATCTTTGAGCTGAGTGCTGAAAGGCACAGGCCATCCCACTACTCACATTTTTTATTATAGTAATAAAACCCAGGCGAGTTTTAATGTTAGGTTATTTTCTGTGTAACTGTGACATTTCTTTCTTTTTGGGGGGTGTTTGACCAGTCACTCTGAATAAATTAGAAATATGAGACTGCCATGGCAGAGAAAGAAAGACAAATTCTCTTTGTCTAGTTACTAACGTGACTTAATATTGAAGCCATCCCCATTTTTTAAACATGTATTTAGAGGATTGTGGGATTAGCATTACGACTGGAAAACATAACTGAAGCAATCGGGTAGCTTGGCAGCAACTATCTATTAAGAGGAATCTGTGTGGTCTCATCCTGAGAATGTGACCAAGCATATTAGGCTTCATTAAGTCGGTAAATAGCTCTGCAGGTATGACAGGTATGATACATTTTTCTCAAAAAGTGGTTTAGTTGGAATGTGTGTCTAAATAAAGCCGGAGGAAATAGTTGCTCCTTCTTCTTCTTCTTTTGGCTACTTCCTTCGGTAGCTGCCATAGCAGATCATCTGCCTCCATCTCACCCTAGCATCCTCTTCAGTTAAATTAACCATATCCAAGTTCAGTACATCCATTAACCTCCACTGAGGTTGTTTTATTTCCCCAGCCTTGCAGTTCAATAGCCTTCCTCGGCACACCCAAACCTTCTTAACCTTGCCTCTAACTTTGTCTCCAAACTATTCAACCTGACCTGTCCCTTATACAGTATACTTATTTCTACTCCTGTTTATTCAGATCACTCCCAATTAAAGTCTTAGCATCTTCCACACTACCACCTGTAACTTGGTCTCCTGTCTTTTTGTAAGTGCTACAGTCTCCAAACTATGCACCATAGCAGGTCTTCCTACCATTTTATAAGCCTTCTCTTTCTCTCTTGCTGCCATCACAAATCACCTGTAACACTCTTGACCAGCTACTTCACCCTGCCCACATACAGTGGGGCAAAAAAGTATTTAGTCAGCCATCGATTGTGCAAGTTCCCCCACTTAAAACGATGACAGAGGTCAGTAATTTGCACCAGAGGTACACTTCAACTGTGAGAGACAGAATGTGAAAAAAAATCCATGAATCCACATGGTAGGATTTGTAAAGAATTTATTCGTAAATCAGGGTGGAAAATAAGTATTTGGTCAATAACAAAAATACAACTCAATACTTTGTAACATAACCTTTGTTGGCAATAACAGAGGTCAAACGTTTACTATAGGTCTTTACCAGGTTTGCACACACAGTAGCTGGTATTTTGGCCCATTCCTCCATGCAGATCTTCTCGAGAGCAGTGATGTTTTGGGGCTGTCGCCGAGCAACACGGACTTTCAACTCCCGCCACAGATTTTCTATGGGGTTGAGGTCTGGAGACTGGCTAGGCCACTCCAGGACTTTCAAATGCTTCTTACGGAGCCACTCCTTTGTTGCCCGGGCGGTGTGTTTTGGATCATTGTCATGTTGGAAGACCCAGCCTCGTTTCATCTTCAAAGTTCTCACTGATGGAAGGAGGTTTTGGCTCAAAATCTCACAATACATGGCCCCATTCATTCTGTCCTTAACACGGATCAGTCGTCCTGTCCCCTTGGCAGAAAAACAGCCCCATAGCATGATGTTTCCACCCCCATGCTTCACAGTAGGTATGGTGTTCTTGGGATGCAACTCAGTATTCTTCTTCCTCCAAACACGACGAGTTGAGTTTATACCAAAAAGTTCTACTTTGGTTTCATCTGACCACATGACATTCTCCCAATCCTCTGCTGTATCATCCATGTGCTCTCTGGCAAACTTCAGACGGGCCTGGACATGCACTGGCTTCAGCAGCGGAACACGTCTGGCACTGCGGGATTTGATTCCCTGCCGTTGTAGTGTGTTACTGATGGTGACCTTTGTTACTTTGGTCCCAGCTCTCTGCAGGTCATTCACCAGGTCCCCCCGTGTGGTTCTGGGATCTTTGCTCACCGTTCTCATGATCATTTTGACCCCACGGGATGAGATCTTGTGTGGAGCCCCAGATCGAGGGAGATTATCAGTGGTCTTGTATGTCTTCCATTTTCTGATGATTGCTCCCACAGTTGATTTTTTCACACCAAGCTGCTTGCCTATTGTAGATTCACTCTTCCCAGTCTGGTGCAGGTCTACAATACTTTTCCTGGTGTCCTTCGAAAGCTCTTTGGTCTTGGCCATGGCGGAGTTTGGAGTCTGACTGTTTGAGGCTGTGGACAGGTGTCTTTTATACAGATGATGAGTTCAAACAGGTGCCATTCATACAGGTAACGAGTGGGGGACAGAAAAGCTTCTTACAGAAGACGTTACAGGTCTGTGAGAGCCAGAGATTTTCCTTGTTTGAGGTGACCAAATACTTATTTTCCACCCTAATTTACGAATAAATTCTTTACAAATCCTACCATGTGAATTCATGGATTTTTTTTTCACATTCTGTCTCTCACAGTTGAAGTGTACCTCTGGTGCAAATTACTGACCTCTGTCATCATTTTAAGTGGGGGAACTTGCACAATCGGTGGCTGACTAAATACTTTTTTGCCCCACTGTACACTCTCTTGTTCACCTCTCTATTCACCGTCCATTCCTTTGGATGGTTGACCAAATAATCTGCATTCTCCTTCTGTCCAGGTGAGACACTTTTCACCTGTCTCCCTCCAGTTTACACACATGGATCTGGGCGTGTTTCAAATAGTTTTATTCTTCATCTCCCCTGTGCATACCTCCACTTCTCCAGACTTTCCACTCTTATTTGCTTTCCTCATTTCCCTGACTAAAACACTTTTTCTTTGCTAACCTCTTCATTCTGCCAGAGGACACACCAAATACTTTCTTGGCAGTTTCCCAAAGCACTACAGCTGTGCTTCTTCAGTCACTTGTTAGCTCCTTCCTACAAGCCAGAGTCTGCATCAAGTCCGTCCCGAGATCTGTGCAACATTTTTCTTTCTTCAACTTCCATCACTTAATTCTTGTCTCTGCCTTCACTTACTTCCTCTTCTCGATGTCCACAATCATCCGACAGACTACAGCCTTTTCCATTCCTTTTGATAAAATGCACTACTGTCTTTCCTTCTGTTTTTTTTCTTCTTAACATCATACCTACACAACACCTCCTTGTCACCTTTCCCTTCACCTACATTTCCTTTAAAGTCTGCTCCAAATACTAATCTCTACATGCTAGGGACAGTCGCTACCAGTTTAATCTAGGTTATTAGATCTGCAATTTTCAATATAATATAGAATACAATCTTCACGGCCACAAACATATTCACTTACTCTTCCTTCAAGATTACCACTACTCTACTTCTGGCAGAAGAGTTTCAATCCACCTCTAGTGCTCCTGCCATTGCTTCCTTTATCCATAATCTCCTGCACACACTATATTTGCCGTCTTTTCATCATGTCACGCAACTCTTTCTTTTTACCAGTCATAATTAGGTTCAATTTTAATTCATTTATATAGCACCAAATCACAACAACAGTGTCCTCAAGGGTGCTTTAAATTGTAAGACCCACCAATAACAGAGAGGAAACCCAAACATTCAAATGACCCCTTTTGTGCAACACTTGGCAACAGTGAGAAGGAAAAACTCAGTTTTAACAGGAAGAAACGTCTGGCAGAACTGAGCTCTGGGATGAGCAGTCAACTGGTGCCACATAGTGGAAGAGAGCTAGAGATTAATGATTGATTGAATAATGATTAACTTATGATTAAATGCAGTAAAGGAGGATTTGTTTGTCACAGTCCATACCTGGCTCTGGGTCATGTTATAGCGGTCTTCACGTTGAAATATGTGTGCTGGAGTAATGGTTTTACATTCATTTCTATGGGGTTCAAATGACGTTCTTGGCAGTTCTGGGCACAGGTGGTCAGAATTTTCCTTTTTTTTGATCCCACACACAACAAAATTCAGTGTTTGATGAATAACCTTGTTTTAGGGAAAGTTGAGAAATGTGAGATGGTGGGTTTTTAATATAACAGAGTCACAGGATTTTTAAAATGACATAGGGTCAAAATGACCCCATGGTGGTTCTAACATTAAAGACCTGGGGTATGTAGCCCATTAATAGAGGTAGATTGCTTAGGAAGTGATTGTTGAAGTGAATGCAGAAAGACTCATGGGAGAGGAAAACTCTAAACAAATACCATTAGTATCGAAAGTAGTTGTATGTAATGATACATCTGTGAGATAGTTAGAAATACTTTTTTCTCATGCTTAATTTTTTTTGTGAAGAAATTCATGAAGTAATTTCTGGTTAAGGTTAAAACTGCTGAAGCTGAATATGGGATGGTTCTTATTTTGGATAGCTTTATGGGGGTCTTTTTTTATTTAGGTCCTGCCTAAATGAAGACATTCTAAATTAGTGGGATGCTATTACCTCATACCTTATGAGTCATCTGCTTTAAGATACACATTTGTGAGTTGTACTAGGGAGTTCAGTACTTCTGATTTGAGACTTTCTTTTTCAGACAAACAACAGTACCCAGAGTCTCGTGCAGTGAGGGTGTAACACTTTTAATCAGATAATCAACTTCTGTTCAAGTAGAGTTCAGGCAGCTGCTCTGCACTGTGTTGGCAGATGGTACTGAAGAAGGCAACAGTGAAGGAATTATATCCTTAAATTACTTCCAGCAGCTACAGAAAGACATTATTATAATGAAATGTTTTTATAGTTAGGAGCATCATTAAGAATACTTTCTGAAAATTCAGCAACTTCAACACTGATATTAGTTGTCTAATTCTACTGATACTCATGATGTAGTTCATCTTTTATTGCTCAGTAAAGTGCATGCATTCTAACAGAGTTAGATAAATCTTATATAGCGTAATCATACCTAATATCTAAACCCAAAATACAACTGCACATATTATCAATCATCAAACTTTGTTCACAGAAAATAATCTTTGGCTGATGGTTTGATTATTATTTCTAAGTGCTTCGTTTTTCCTCAGAGTGAAACATTCATAAAAGGCACAAATCTACAGAGTAGTCTCCTTCCAGTGAAGATAAATGTTATTCACGAGTCCTGTGTGAAATTTCTCTAGAGAAGATGTGTTCCCAGGATAAACACTGGGTGATAAAAAAAAAAGAGCAGCCTGCAAGAATTATGCTCCTCTAAAAGCAGCATAAAGCACTCAGGATTTATCATGGATTGCGTGTGGTTCTCAAAAGTCACATAGAGAACTTGAGGAAAGAAATCTGGGCTGAGCTGATTACAATTGCTCATCTGGTAAGACACTATTTACTGTTCAGAATGTTTATTTAAGACTTTTCATTCAGTGTGTAAAGAAATGTCATTTTAACAAATATAGATGCAGATTTCTACAAAAACCATATTGTGGGGTAAGACTGTTATTCACTAATAACAATAACAATCATGATAATATTAATAATAAACAATAGAAAATTCATCTATACTTATAAATGGGACTGTTTATATTGCATTTGCATGATGATGAAGTAAATAGAACATCAAGAATAATGTTTTCTTTTATTTTCCCCCTGTTTTAATTTTCCTTTTTCCGTCTTTCATAATTTTGTTTCTCTTCATTGGCATCAGTTCTTTTTCAAAAAGATTAATTTAAAAAATTTTCAGATCATCACTACTTTCCAAAATAGTTCATATGCCGTTGAAAAGGATTTGTACTTGTAAAAACACTCAGCTTATGTGAAAACAATAATTTTGCAAATATTCTGAATGGGCCTGTCTACTCTGTCGAGTCTAGTCTGAATGAGAGATGCGTAACTGGAGCAAGATCCTCAGTTAAGATTGTCTTGTCAGTTTGTCACTCACTTCACTCTTATTCACAACTTTTTTACTATTCAGTTTTCAGTCTTATTTTTTTATGTCAAATAACTTATTCGCCGGTTTTCTGAGACATACCTTGCATTTTTTTTTTTTTTTTTTTGGACTGGTTATATTCTTATATGGGTGCTTTCAATTTGGAGCACTTTTGGGGCTTTTTTCTCATTGAGGTAACTGGTTGAAGTCGCTTTTGTGTTCACTGTGCTGGATCACTGAGCATGGAGAGGGAGGTAGAAAGTGTATTCTCTCCTCTCCCCAGTCTGTCTTTTTAGCCTGTGTGGCATTCTCCTCGCTACCTCATGTATGGAATCTTTTCAGAGACGAGGCTCCCCTTTCTTTGGGAAAGACACAGAGTTGTTTTGCATATTGGTCTGCTTTTTCCAGACTCAAATTCTTTTCTGTCTCCTTGTGCTTTATGTTGTTTGGAGGGCACTGAATGTTTAGATTTACAAAAAAAAAGCTTCAATCTTAATTCACCTTCAAAATCATCACAGTGAAGATAAAACTTTTTTGTTTGTTTGTTTTCTCAGAACTACAAGATCCCTTTATTTATTTATTTTTTTTATGCTCGTAAAATAAATAATTTTAACAGTTCAGTAAGTTATTGAGTATTCTGAACTAAAAACGTCCACTGATGAAAGATAACACAAATTCCCAGAAATCAACTGCTATATTTGCAAGCATATGAATAATTACAACCAAAGTGTTTCATATTTGCATAAAAGTTCTTTAGAAAAAGTTTCTCACATATTTCATGTCGATCCTCAGTTTAAGTTGCTCAGGTGAGGTACAAATGTAAGGAAAAAAAATCAATTATAATTAATAATACAAAGAATTAATGCGTGCAAATGTGTTACTGTTCTTACTTTTTGTAACTATCCCAAGAGTCATAAGCCAAGGGACAGCTAGGATAGGGTGTTATTCTCAAAGAAAAAAAACACCCACGGCCTAAAAATTCAAATTCTTTTAACACTTCTTTTTTGTTGAGTGTATGTTTTAAGAAATTAATTACATCTGCGTGATAAATTTTCTTAGGACAAGACAAGGAGCATCATCTGGTATAAGTTTTATGCCAAGCACAGACTGTCTTTTCTATTGGTACTGTAGCTGCAAGGCTTCGGTCTGCTCATCAGGAACATTAGCGGTACCTCAAAGACACTCTGTCCTAGGCTGAAGATCAAACCACAAATCTTGCAATTGCAGCACAGTTAACTAAGATGGATGTTTCATTTTAGGGTAAAGGTTATGAAATTTGAGTGTCTCTCTGTGTCCACAGCTCCAAATAATTCTTCCAGTGACCTGTATGCTGAGTGGAGACCTTCTAATCTTGTTAGTCATGGATTATAAAAGGCTTCAGATTCTTGATTCCAGCTTTACTTAATTTGGTGACCTTGTCACTGCATGCTGTTATTCAGTGGACACTGTGTCTCCAGGCAGGGCAGTTCCTGATTAGTTGAGAATGTGTGGAAGACAGAGGGGAACGCCCTCTTGTTTTGTCACACAACGTCATCCACCTCCCTTTTTAATTTGGGCTGAACTTGTTCTGATGGAAAGTAGTGCATGTGCCTGTCGTCAGAAGATCCACATGTGCAATGTCAATGTCAGTGAGTCAGGCACTGCCCAGGACCTCAAAATTCAGCCATAAACAAATACACTAAGAAAGAATGAAGACTTTTAAAAACAAAACAAGTCCTCAAAAACTTGTCATGTAATTGTCTGTTCAGCATATAATTAAGTAATATTATATTTTGTATGCCTGTAACTGCTTTAAGATGCAGTTTAAGCAGAGGTTAACACAGTTCAGAAAGAAATCTAGAACAAGGTGACCAACATTAAATACTGCTTTAAAATATAAGAGGGTTATGTGCACCCCCAGTTATCTTTTTACATGCAAAATGCCTTTGCATAAATATCAAAATTGTTTTCTTGTTTGTTTGTTTTTATGAAGTAAATTAAACACTTAAAACATATTCTAGTGCAAGTAAAAATACAGCAAGGTTTCTTTAGTTGTCTACCCAATAATAACAATGTCGAGCTGGAAAAGACCTAGCTATAGAATTCGTTTGACATATACACAGTTTTACAGTTTAAAAAAGTGCAAAACCACAATTACTTGGAAATGTGTAAATTTACTGCAAAGACAAACCAATATATGTATAAATATTAGCTGGGTTTAGTAATGATGAAGAGCAGAAGAGGAAAAAACATGACAGCACTGCATTGCTATGTGCTTTATTAAACATGGGGAAAACATTAGGTTATGTTTATTACTATTCTTTTTTTAGATATCTTTATCAGTATGCTGCAAAATATCAACAGGTCTCACTGTTTGAGATGGTTTGTGCATGACTCAATCTCACCTTTACATCACAGAGATGACTCAGTTTGCTAGTGAGAGCAGAAAGTTCATGTATTACCAAATAAAATGTTGGAATGATTCACTCCTGTGTGGCTGCTTTTATGGTTACAGAAATACATTTTTTATTTTTTTATTTTTTTCTTTAACCATTACCGACATAGGGAAAGGCAGTGTAAACCTTGAACGGAAACAGCTCACTGGTTAATCAGAAACCTAACAGATTCAGACAGATAGACTTTTGGGTTCGCTTCATTGTCTCATTGAGAATCACTAGCGAACCTAACATACCTTTCACTGGAGATGCAGAGAAAACCAAGCAGGTACAGGAAGAACATGAACAAAAAAAAAACCCCAAAACTGACCAGCAGGTTTACAGCCATAACTTTTGTTGATCTTGCTAACAACCGTACCATTTACTTTTTAAAGTAGCCAGACCAATAGTGAGCTAAATCCCAAACCTTGGCAGTGTTATGCTCTATTCATGATCCTGGGTTGTGGACCTAGAGTTTTGAGTCTTGGACTAAATTCTTGTACATTATTTGGTGTTATGTTTTATTCATAGTTTGTTTTTTTGGTTATATTTGGTTTTCTCATTCTTTAGGATCTATTACATTCTGTTTTATTTTGTTATATGTTTGTCTTCTGGGTCTTCACCTGTTTCATATAAACCAGTTGTTTCCACTCTCCTCATTACCCCTCAGTGTTTGTAGTATAAAAAGCCATGTTCTTGATTGATTGATTGATTGATTGATTGATTGATTGATGCATTTTACTCTGTTCTGCCCACTTGCTTACCTTTTGTGTTTTCTTGTGTGTTTCTTGGATTTGATTTCTTATAGACTTTTATGAGAATTTTGTGGGCGTTCTCTTGTTGGAATTTGTGATACAAAGTCCTAAAAATGAACAACTCACCTTTTTGCTATTTTAATTCTACATCTCAGCTTTTTTTTTGCAGTCGGGTGCTCATCCCTCCACAACATGTCAGCTCCCCCTCAGGGAGTCCTACATGACATACAGCTTGAGAAAACTTCTCATGGTTTGGGGCTCTACTGTAGATCTGATTTGGTTATCTGTTGAAAAAGAGAGGAAAAAATGCATACTCAGCTTCTTGGGCTGGCCTTGGACAGAATTTAGTTTGGACAACAGTAAGAATAGATGGCTGATATTTGAAGGAAGAAAAACATAATTTTAGATTTGTTTATTACCTGGCCTCACGATGTTCCTGTATGTTTAATACAAATGTAAAAATGCACAGGAACACATACCTTATACACACAATAACAACCGAATATGCAAGGTCTGGTAGCCTCTTCTCTTCATAAACAACTCTGATTGATTGTTGGGAAATAGTGGTAATGTTGCTGCATTGGAATGCCCATTACAACAAGATTCTCACACCCCTACGAAATTCCACCACACCGGTGAGTCGGGGTGTCTCAGATGGACTTAAAATACGTCTGGAATCTACATTAATTCATGTGTAAAAGCACAGGGAGGACTTGTTGTTCACTGTTTAGAGAAAGCTCTTCCACGAATCAGTTACATCTGTTTTTCCCCATTTCTTTCTCCTTCTTTCTTCAGCTCTCCAATTCTCTTTGGTGAGCAATTTAAAGGCAGCAAAGCAAACATTGTCTCTTTTATGTACAAGCTTTTAAGCCGCTGCCCTGGGCCTCTCAATCTCATAAACTTTGATGACACATTAAAGTGGACCTATTATGCTAATTTCCAACTTTATTTTTTTTTCTTTGGGCTTCACTTGAGTGCCTTGCTTGATTTGCAATTTAAAATAATTAATTTTTATCTTATATTGGACCTTTAGTGCAGAACCTAGTTTGGCTATTTTACTTTGTGAAACAAGTTATTTTTGCTACTCCCCCTTTAAGGCCATCCTGCCTTTAAACAAATTTTGCTGTGATTCGTTGTCTTTTGTAAACAAAAGGTTTTATTTGTGCCTGAGAGGATCATATTAAAGATATCCCCTCTCTTTGGCCTCATACAGAGCAATCATATAAAGCAGGAAGAACTGTCTGAGTAGTCTGCAGCCTAAGCTTTTGGTGCAAGTAATACTCACAAGTATTACATGCACATACTGTTTATTATTTCAAAATATTCACCATTTTTAACATGAGCGTACACCACTGTGATAGTATTGATATAGTATTGTTTTTTTTTTGCAGCTGACTATATCAAGCATAAAGAAGGCACCTAACTCAAAGACAAAAGACAAAACAGACAAAGAACCAGCAACCTAAAGAATGCATTTTAAATTGTATCCTTAGGACTTTGTTACTTGTCTGTCACAAAAGCATTTAAATTGTTGAAATTTCTTCAAAGATTACAAAGATAATATTGTTTGATAGGTATAAAGCGGTCGATTTTGCACAAACAAAATGCTTTCAAAAGAGCTATTCACTGAAAATTGGGTCTATTTTAGATTGGTGTGTGCTGTGCTCTGAAAAATTGAAGAAACTGAAAAAGTGGAGGACAAAAGAAGCAGTGGCAGGCCTAAAAAAACTATCTACAGCACACGAACAGTATCTGAAAGTCAAGACATTAAGAAATAGGAAAAATCCACCAAAGACCTGACTCAGGACCTAAGAGATGCATCTGGCCCTGCAGTTGATCCATCTACTGTTTGCCAAAGCCTCATCAGAAATGACCTTAGTGGATGGGGGACTGTCGAGAAGCCATTTCTAAGGAAGAGAAACACGGACAAAAGGCTGAGGTGTGCCAAATTACACAAGAACTGGACAGAGAATAGGCCATAGAGTGAAGAATGTTGATTATTTTATTTTAATTTAAATAGCCATATGTGCAGCAAAGGTTAAGAGAAATGCGAGTGTCAGTTACAATCAGTAAAACATGGTGGAGGCTCTGTCATTGCTTGGGGCAGCATTTCAGCCAGGGCCATTAGGGATCCTGTCAAAATTAATAACATTATAATGCAAAAAGGTATTGTTATATTTTGATCTGCTATACAATACCATCAGAAAAGCATTACTGGAAATGGCTTAACTGGTCCCCAAAATCCTGCCATTGCAATAAAAGCTTATCTGAATAGAAAAATGGAAGTGGAACCGTTCAGACTCTGGCCTCACCAGAGTCTCAACATTTTGAAGCGGTGTGGAATCATCTTTATAGAGAGCAAAACAAAAGGCAGCAAGTACCCAAAGATACATCTTTGGATGTCCTTGAAATACCAGGAAAACTATACCTGACAAATACTTAAAGATTTTACAACAAGATGCCTAAGAGAGTTCGGGCTTTGTTGAAGAATGGGGTGACCATGCTAAATATTGATTTTCAAGCTTGTCAGAGTTATAAAAACTCTGTTTTTGCCTTATATACTATATTTCTATTATATATTATACTTTCCTGGTAAAATATGAAGAAATGAGTGGAAGCTCAAGATTTTTGCACAATACTTTATAAGTATTAAAAACAAAATATAGATAAGCATAATAGGTCCACTTTAAGGAGTGCTAAGTCACATGGGAAACATTGTAGCGCTGCAGTCTAATCAGCAGCGGTGTAGCAGACGACAAAGTTTGCCTACCATTATATTTGTTAATTTATATATCCCTTGGGTTTTCTTTCCTCTAATCTACACAATCTGTTATTATTCTCTCGTCTACATCTGCAAATAAACAAACTAAGCTGCTCAGTGATGAATGGTAATGCCCTGAGCTTTGTCCATAATTCCTCTGTCTGGTGTTAATTAGCACTCCGGGGCTGAGGTTGACCATGACATAATGCTGTGTCTGATGTCATGGAGTCCAGCGACCTCGCAGGTCAGCCGCCACATTGCACTCAGCTTCTTTGATGCTCAGAAATACTGAGTCATTTGTTACGGTCTTTGGATGGCATTGGATATCATCTTCCTCAGTGTCCTGCGAGTGCTTGTTCTCTGGAACAGCAATAAATATCTGACCATTACCCTTCATTATTCTCTGCTAGGTTGCAGGAGTCTGATCCTCCCCAAAACAGACAACTGATTTTTTCCCATATGAGTGAAGAGCAACAGGATAGCCGTAGTCACAACAGAGCTGGGAAACAATTGTTCAGTGTCTGTTATTTCAAACAACAGTGGCATTGAAAGGATTTTCTTTATCTATACACCTAAAACATTCAACAGAAAGTAGAAAGCTTAATTAAAAATCCTGAGTAAATCCAGTGAGGCATTAACCTACCACACAAGAGACTTCATATCCGAGATCTCAGACTCATTAAGTGATATACAACTTCCTAGAAATTATTCTAAAAAGGATCTTAGGCCATTTCATGTAAACAGTATAAGTAATTAAATATGCTAGTCCTAAGCTTTAAAAAAATCTGACTCCATAGTGTAGCGGTTTACGTATTTGCCTAACAAGTGAAAGAGCTCTAGTTCAGTTCAAGGAATAGACATGAATTCTTGAGGGTTGTATCAGGAAGGGCATCCAGCATAAAAAAAGCTGCGAAAGCAGTCACATGGAGCTACCTGGTGGAAACTCCAAGGGAGCAACCAAAAGTGGCTTTGCTTTCCAAAAATGTTAAGCACTGAGAATAAGCATGGGAATTAAGTATTAGAAAAAACATGTATAGCTCTTTGTAAGACAAATCAACTGCCTGTCTCACAAAGAGACAGATCTCAGCAAAAAATACTTAACGCAGGTCAAATGTTTCCTTATTACAAGAAGAATTATGGTTTGTGGCACCCTATTTGAATAAATTAGAACCTTTTTAACATAATCTTTTTTTTTTGTCTCTCCTGGCTTCAATCCCTGGTAATGACTTCAAACCCAAGGGCATATCCAACCCTGATTTGGGCACCATTGCGCCTATAATTGGCATCAAGCTAGATTCTAAACATTTTTGGAAAGTAGGGACACCTGTTACAGAGCTCTTTTAATAATTAAAACAGCATAGTCGTGACAGAGAAAACATTGTCTCTTGTGCACTGGCAGCCAGTGCTGTAATTAATCAGTAAAGTGATCAAACAGAATGCTGACATGGCACTAAAGACAGAGCTTGAGTAATTAACTTGCGCAGCCAGCCCAAACAGTAACTATACAGATTAATAGTTTGCGTAACTCCAATTAAAGGAATTCTGAGAGACAGAACCAAATATTTTTGCCCATCTTACATGCACTTACATTTCTGATCATATGCACTGAAAGACTGGGATGATAAAAGTGGTTGATAAGTAATGCACATAGATTTTTTTTCCCTCATTTCACCTGTACCTTTATGGGACATGCAAATGAGCCTAAATTACATCCATGAAATGCCAAAAACAATGTTTGTTTATCAAAATGAGCATCTACATAAACAAAATTATTAAACTTTGTTTAATAATTGTCTGGTGTGTCTTAAATGCAAATGCATCTAAGACACATCAGAGGTTGTAATTGTAATTTGCATCTGAACATAAATATGCAAAGACAACTGCATTTGCAATTGCATTTGCATTTTTCTTCTTGTATTTGTGTATCACATCCCCCCCCACCCCCCTGACAGCACCACTGGCAAACAACAAGGCTTCAACATGTGTCAGGGAGCAAGCACAAGCATGTGGGAGGCACCTGATCAGCGTACCAGTCAACCGATGTGTCATTTGCATAGAAAAGGATAAAAACAATTTGAATGAACACAAAAGTGGTGTCAGCTTGCAAAGTAGGACTAAGTTTACCTGTTGGGACCACATGACTGACTGAAACATGGCATATCCATTTGACTATGACAAGCCATTTGGACATTTGAATTGTTTGAGGCAGAAACCGTTTGTTCTGACAACGCACCAACAGGAAACTTATTCAGAGTTGTCAAGCCTTTGCCAGCTTATGTTTTAAGCCAGGTTTGTTTCACCAAGCAAAGGTGCTTGTAAAAACAAAGTGAGTAACAGAAGACTTCTCCTCCTCCTCGCCTTCTCCTTTGCTCTAACAAGGTGCAATGTTTTCTGAAAAATGAAGTCAGTGTTGAGATGCCATAAAGTTCCTTTCCATAAGTAGCCAGGCTGGTAAAGCCAAAAACCTGTTTTGCTCTCTATGGGTAATTTTCTTAAGGTTATGCATTTTCAGTTTTGGCTGCTTTGAACGACATGTGAATGTTTACACAAGTGTCTCAAACTTTATACTAGTCTTCACCTCAACTACTTGAACACTAACACTACTTCAACAATAAAGCACTTACCATGTGGCACTGGTGACTTTGGTTGTATTTTTAGCAGCATTAACTGATACTGAATAATACTGGTTCTTTGAAGATGAGGAAAAAAGACAATGATATTCTCAAATACCCACACTAGACCCATGCTCATTGCTCTAGAAGTTACTTTACAAAGTGTTTATTGCATGGCTGCATGGTTTATTGGTGTTTATTTTCAGAATTATACCAAAATTAATTTAATGTGCATCTTCAAACTAATTCTAGTTAAAAAAAAAAAACCCTCTGTGCTCATTATCACTGAATAATTTATGTGTCTTTAAATACAGTAATGTAAATGTATTCTTGAATGGATAATGCCTATTGTAATTATCCTTTGTATTCTTAGTTGTATAACTTAGAAAACAGAATATGTGAACTTGAAACACCAAGAATTGCTATGCTATGTTGCCAAATCACTTGGACTGACTATCTGCCTATGACATCTATGATCAATATCACCAATTAGGATTACCATATAACCCAACACCATGCATGACTTTGGACTGTCAGAGGAAGCCATTTTCCCCTTTCAAGCATGGAGAGAACATGCAAACCGCACAGAAAGGCCAGACTCGGGAAGTGGAATTGAATCCAGGACCTTTTTGCTGTGAGGCAACAGTGCTTACAGTCTGTCTAATTACTTAAAATACTATGGGCATTAAAAAGGTCTACAAAATAAGTGACTTCATTTGTCTCTTTTTATTACTTATTCAAACACATTCACTAGATTTAAACTTATTATAACAGCTCCAAAACCAATGAAAACCACATCTTCTGTCTTGTTCTTTCAGATCACTTCAGTCTGGAGCATTTAACCCTGTTTGTCTGCAGGTACAGTATGGGTTACATTAGCCGTTTCTGCAAGTGAATACAAACTTTGGACATCAAAGAGCATTGCTAGGACAACGTCATCTAAACAAATGATGAGAGTTTCTATTTTTTCATTGATGAGCGTGGAAGCCTGCACAAGATCACTACAAAAATATGTTAATATTTTCCTTAGCGGAGGTCCAGTATTTGATCTATTCCCACCCAATTTTGATGTGACAATTAACATTTTCAGTTTTGACACTGAAGATAACTGAAAGCATATTATGTTTGACAGGCTTGTACATTGTGGGTCAAATTATGTCAAGAGAACATTCTTGACACTGCGATGCTGCGATGCTGTAAGATATGAACAATAGAGCAGCAATGAGGAAAGCAAAAATATTTTGAATGTCAAAGCTGTTTTATCAGCTCTAGATGCTGCCTTGCAAAATTGAATGAACGATTCTGAGCTGAGGATATAGAGTTCACAAAATACATTGTGCTGAAGAACAAAAGGAACCAGATGAAGTTAGGAAAAAGACAATGATCTGAAGAGGTGGACAGCTGCCAGGACGAAACACTAGTACTAATGCAGTTCTGTGAAAAACTAAGTACACCCTTATTGCTTCCACAGGAATCAGGAAGTGAGAAGGAGCCAGGTCCTGCTAATCAAATACACTTGATTGCCTGATTATGAGAAAGTGTGTGCATGTATATAAAAGCAGAGGTTTTGAAAGTTTGGATGCATTTCAGGTCATTCATCTGAAGAAACCACAAGACTAGCAAAAGGGGCGGTATTTGGCCATAATGCACAGCACCACATTTGGCAAGAAATAAAAACAAAAAAACAAACACAGCATATCACCACAAAAATCTCATGTCAAATGTCAGAAAGGTGGAAAGGTGGGGATTTGGACTGGTTTTTCAGCCATGGGATCTGGGTATCTTAGAGCCAACGAGTTGAGTTGGATCCAACTTGACGTAGTTAGTCCAACAACTAAAGCTTGGCCCAAGTGTGTCATGCTACAGGGCAATGATCCCAAGCACACCAGTAAATCTACAACAGAATGGGTGAAAAAAGAAATCAAGGCATGGCAGTCAAAGGCCAGACCTCAACCAGATTGAAATGCTGAGGTAGGACCTTAACAGAGCTATGCATCAATAAAACTTAATGAAATAACAGATCACTGTAGAGACTAATGGGCTAAAACTTCACCACAACAATATGAGAGATTGGCAAAGTCATACAGAAAGCGATAACCTCAAGTTAATGATGCTAAATTTGATTTTACAAGGTACTGAATTATAAGGTGTACTTTTATTTGAATTTCTTTTCACAAACTTCTTCTTCTAAATAATGAAATTAACTGGTCTATTGTGCATCATTTGAACTGCTTTACAGACTTTTAGAATTTAATAAGCACCAATAGATTTTTCTTTACTATATCCTGATAAATAAAACCTGACAATGCCTACATTTATTTTTACAATGGCTATATAAATGAGAGGGAGACAAGGGTAACACTGAACATGCAAGGAGCAGTCATAGTGAAGGTAGTTAAGTTTAAGTACGCGGGGTCAGTCATTCAAAGCAATGGAAGGTGCACAGTGCAGGTAAAGAATGTTCAGGCAGGATGAAATGGATGGACACAAGTACCAGGGGTGATTTATGACAGAGGGATAAAAGGAAGAGTAAAGGGGGAAGTTTACAAGATGGTAGTGAGTTTTGCTATGATGTATGATTTGGAAACAGTGGCATTGACAATGAGACAGGAGGCCAAGCTGGAGGTGGCAGAGTTGAAGATGCTAAGGTTTCCATTGGGAGAACCAGAATGGACAAGATTAGAAATGAATACATCAGAGGGACAGCTCAGGTTGAACAGTTTTGAGATAAGGCTGAGAAATGTGGAGAGAAGGGATATTAAATATATTGGACAGACAATGGTAAAGATAGAACTGAAAGAAGACAAAAAAGTTGTCCACCAAGTTGATCCACTGTGGCAAACCCCAAAGGTATCAGCTAAAGAAGATGAAGAAGAAAGATGACTGTATGGCATTTCTGAATCTGATAAGCCGTTAAATGTAAAATCTGTTGCATCAGCTGGACTTCCTTGCTCGCAATTTATTGTCAACATGTTTCTGTACAGCCTCCTGTAGAGTACAGCCTCGTGCTTTAATGCAAGGTCTAAATCCCTACATAAAGTCTTTGCTGGCAAGAATCTAATGCAAATCTTTTACTGATAGAGAGCTTCAATAGTCAGTATGGTGCAATATGGTGTAGAAAGTAGATAGGATTATCCATGATGGATAACAGTTTGTTGCGCGTCTCCTCTCCACCACAGCTTCAAAAGTGTCAAAATCTGCGCTCACCACAAATGAGTGATAGAAAATCTCTCCATTTTGCTGCCACACACTGAATGATGTCAGCTTCTTTCCTTCTGTCAGAAAATAAATGTTGCTCATCCCCTTTTTTCCTCTGTCTTCCAATTCAGCCTGTTGTCGATGTGTGGACGCCCGGGTACTTGTGTTCCTCCACCGCATCAATGCAGAGACAGGACAAAGAGCTTTCCTCTTGCTTCTGGGGTTGATCACCATTTCTCTGGTCTTATTTACATTCAGAAGTAGATTTTTCTGCTCTGACCACTTCAGAAAATCATCCACTAGTACTCTGTACTCCTCCTGCCCATCACTAATATATCCAACCACTGCATGCCACGTCAGAGTATTTCTGGATGTGGCATGACCGGGAGTTGAATTAAAACTCTGCAGTGTACAAAGTGAACAGTAATTGAGACAATGTAGTCCCCTGTGGAACTCCTGTACTGAACTACAACATCATATTGGTGATCCAATGGATGTGTTTAGTAGCATTTCCTTTAGCTTCTCTCTCAGTAGCAGCAGCTGAATCGTGTTGGACTTGAGAAATCAAAGAAGGGAAGAAGGTGATCCTCACCATGCAGCCATTACTATCTAGATGGGAGTAAGCTCTCTGCAGCATGTAGATGATTTCATCATCCACTCCCACTTGGTCTGTATGGAAACTGCAGAGGGTCAAGGGTGTGTTTAACTCGTGGTCTTAGGTGAGTAGTCTATCCACTACCTTCATCAATGGCTGACAGTTGATAAACTCTCACTGTGTTGACGACATAGGCGAGAGGTGGGGCATACCCTAGACAGCTCACCAGTCTATTACAGGGATAACTGAGACAGACAACCATTTATTCTAACTACAACCAATATAAAATTGCCAGTTAAACTGATGAGCATATATTTGGCATTGCATGTGCAACTTTTTTTTTTTCATTATTTTATATTATAAGTTCTTTACCCATTTCATCTGGATGTTTCAAAATGAAACCTAACAAGTGGTGCTGATCTGAGAACTGTTTTGATCTCCTATGCAATTATTGTAACTACTATTATATAAAGACATAGAATTTTTAATCTAGGAGGGTCAGTTGTTGTTTGGCAGTAACATATGGAATCCAGTCATTTTCCCAGATATGCTAGAAAATCCTGGCTTGCTGAGGGTACCAGGCCCTCAGTCCTCGGCATAGTTTGAGGCCTTGGGGACGGGACATAAGCAGTATGAGAGGAAGAATAATGGTTGCTAGGCCAAAAAGAAACTCTAGCCAGTTGACTCTACCCTTAATTCTGCCGTTCAATGACTGCTTTCAAACAGCTTCAGCCATAACTGGGGTTTTTTTTTTGTTTGTTTGTTTTGTTTTTAGTTAACTGCCTGTCCTTCATCAGCATTGAGAAAAATGCAACCTCTGGGCCCTATTTCTACTTCCTCCCATATTGGAGTTAGGGTAGATTGTACACTACAGTGACTCACTATCTCATCTTGACGTACAACATTGTATCTTGTGAGGGTATAGGGGCTGGTGCTAGCTAGTTAGCATGCAAACATCACTAGATGTCTCTGGAGTAAAATAGGCACAACTACTTATCCTTTCATAGTCATTATTTTATTGCACGTTCTCCTTTTAAATAGTCATAAATGTTTGCTTACACTGGATTTAAAAAGTACATTAACCTGGTAACCATTATCATTATTTGAAAAATAATGTACTAACATCACCAAAAAGAGCAAACTGAGAGGAAAAACAAAACAAAACAAAGTTACAAGCCAAGCGAATAAAACCATATAACATATCTGAAATCAAGAAATATTGAAACAAATCATATAACAATCTCTATCCCATCTTGTTTGAACTAACAGGTGCTATAACTGCTGATTTAAAAGCCTTGTCTGTTGCTGGACCAATTAGTGGTGTGCATTTACATGTGTCTGGGGCTCATGGTCACTCGTAGATCATACTGACTCAAGTGGGAGCCGTTTGGCCTAGAGCAGCATGAATGAATTATAACAGTTTCCAGCTTTTGGAGGGCCCCCGTGTTCTGGGGATGAATCAAGGTCCTACACTGCCAAAGTGTCCATCTTAAGAAATCACCTTGCACTCAGCCCAGATCCAATATATTTCTGCAAACAAGGAGTGAGCAAGATTCAAGATACCCAAGAAATGAGTGGGATGATACCTTTGATACTTTGCGTGTCGGTGCTCATAAAGCAAAGATTGGAAAAATGTAACAAACAGTCTGATCAAGGAGCTTGATGAAAAGTCATGTCATTGTGTTTGTTGTAGTTTGTTTACAACAAACATGTTGTAAACTGTATGCTGTTTCCAACCAATAAATTAAAATAAATGCTCAATGGGGACAAACTGTGACTACTGATAGAGAAAGGGACCCCAAAGCCATCAGTAGTCATCCAATGGGGACTGCAAATATCTATACTTAATATGGTTTAAACTAACCAGATAGACCAACTTTGCCATTTCTAGAACCACTTCTAATAAACACTTGGTACTACAGTTGTCCTGTATCTGACCTTCAAGATGCCAGGTGTATGCTGTCTTTTAAAAGAGACTGTCTGTGTGTGTTTATGTGTGTATCTGTGTTTCTCTATTAAAGAGAAATGTGACTCTCCTAATTGGATGTAAAATGTCTGCAGCATGTTTTCCTCAAGTGCCCCATATCGAAGGAAAACAACTAAAAGGAAAGGTGATTCAGCCTTTGTGAGACTGAAAATAGCTAATAACTTAAATACGGTACTTTAAAAAGTTTTGCTTTCATGTCTAAAAATACATTCCTAAAGGGACTGTTCTTTTAAATTCTTTTTGAAATAAGTCTGTGCATTTGTCATTTACTCAGACTGACTTCTTGTAAGAAATGTCAAATCATGGACTTCACATTAAGTAAGCGCTCTCGTGTTCAGACTTCAAGCGCAAGATTTAGAAACCAGAATTCACTAATCAAAAGGTGATGTTGAGAAGAAGCCTCAAGACATGATGGTAGATGAAGGGGGGGGGTAGAAAAACACAGCAATCCTCTCTGGACTAAACATCCTGCTCTTCATAAACCAAGTGGTCCTTTTTTTCTTCTCCACACTATTTGCTAATGAGGGTGAGTGTAATTGTTGCAGGAAACACCGCACTGATCAGAGGTGCAATTTGAGGGAAAATGAGGTTCTGTCGGATGACCTCATCTCTTTGGTCGCATAGGCCGAGCCCTGAGGCTTTTCTGATTTGTCTTCTTTGGTCAGCAGCAATACAAATGTGGGCTGTGTATACCTAGGTGTGTGTGTGTGTGTGTGTGTGTGTGTGTGTGTGTGTGTGTGTGTGTGTGTGTGTGTCACTGAGTCAAGTGAAGTCACAAGGGGGAAAAAGTTAGTGAGGATGAGTCCTGATGGGGAGCTTAGATGATTAGACCACCTACACGTAATTCAGCACCAAGTTTAAGAGAGTTGATTTTCAACAGTCTCGCTTCTCTGTCTTATCAAAGTGGAGAAGCACTGATTAGAAATCTTTGATTAAACGAGAATGTAGCTCAATTTTTAGTTTAGTTGATTAAGGATGAGCTAATGTAGACATCATTCTTACTGTCTGTAAAGACCACGGGTCATATCCACAAAGGGTCTTATCTTACCACTGGTAGTCTCTCTGTATGGCAGTTTTCTTTTTAAAACCTTTTCGCAAACTTGATGCAGGATGTATGGAATCAGCAGACCTGTTACCAGCTTTGAGTGGTAACTGCCGATATTTGAGCCCCTGAAAGCTGAAATATTGTGTATACAGATTCCTGTAATTAGTTAATCAATCAATATTGGTTAACCTTTTTAAAAAAAGTAAAGCATGTGTTTTGATCGCATATCAGTTGCTATTATGGAGGTTTATAAATCTAAACAATACTGTTACTGTCGAGAAATTTCTGTAACTGCATCAAGGTAAAGTCAAAGAGGGTTGAGAAAACCACCATCCCCTGTGTGAGAACAGTGTTTTAATTTGTCATGATCTGTCACTATATTCTTACTGCAAAGGTGCAACTTTTCATCATCATTTTACCAACCAAACAATATGTGTGCAGGGGTGCAGATGATCAGCAGCAGCTACATCTGATTGTGAGCAGATCTTAGTGACACCTGAGTCCTCTGGACTACTGCTAACCTCAGTCAGACTAATGAGCTATTTAATGCTTTATGAATCACTTAGTAGTAACACTCAGAGTTACACACCCATTATATTTTCTTCTACCTAAGCAAGTTATGAGCTACTTTTAGCCTTAGGTTATTTTGTGAATACAACTCCAGGTATTTGGAATATGATAGATGGCTATACCGAGCTTTTAATCAGACCAGAGCGACTCTTCATCAAAGCATGATACAAGGGAACTGTGTAACTGACTTACACCCATGATATCATAAAATCTGAATGTGCTTGAGCTTGCCAAGATGATTTAAAGCAGGGGTGTCAAACTCAAATACACAGTGGGCCAAAATTCAAAACTGGAACAAAGTCGCGGGCTAACATTAATATTTATTGAAAAAAAAATCTTCCTCCAGATATAAGAATGAATATTTTCTTATGGACTCAAATAAGTTTTGCTGGAAAACTGAATATGGAACTAGCAAAGCTTAATACTAAACAATATATATATTAGCTGTATAATACCAGTAGGCCAGCTCTAATAGTAATTTGTTATGGCTTCGCGGGCCAAATGTAATTAGGCTGCGGGCCAAATTTGGCCCGCGGGCCAGAGTTTGACACCTATGATTTAAAGTGTAAGGAAGAGGCACAAAATCTAAATTAGATTTTTCTTTTCAGTCTGAGAATTCTGAACTGGATGTCTAGTAATATGTTTAAAGCTATAAACATTAAGCAGAAGGCTGAGGAGATGTAAATGAATAATGTATTAATTAAAGTAAGCACAAATTATGCTCACCTCCTTGTTTTATTTTATATGTTACAAAGAAAAAAATAGTAACAGAAGCTTCTGAAAAAGTCCATTGTTCATTTATTTCTCAGGGAACCACATGTTTTAGTTCTCCTTTAATCATATCATATCTTTGATCCACCCACCTTAAAGCCTCTTACTCACAATCTCCATTAGTTGGGAAATGTGTGCACTAGACTGGTTGTCCTTTTCAGACCTCCATATCCTTCACATTGAGTAACTGTGATGAAGCCTCACAGGAGAGGGATATGATCAGATCAGACAATAGGTGTATCCGGTCTGAGTGCAGGGAAGAGGCTGAGTTAAAAATCAGATATCCCTGATCTTTGTGTCTTCCTGCCACAAACACAAAACTGTGTTTGTGGCAGGAAGAAATGGTTTGAAGGGGCATTTAAAGAGACAGATTACAGAGACAAGGGCTAAATCAAGCATGTTGTGATTATATGATTACATTTCTGTCAACAGAGCCAATCGCATTCAAGTTAAGATCGTTGTTATATTTCTGAGATAGGAATGAAATGTAAGAAAAATCCTCAGAGCCATTGTAAGATAATGAATGGAGAAGAAAAAAATACATACATACATACATACATACATACATACATACATACATACATACATACATACATACATACATACATTCATGCATGTTTTTCAAGACAATCTATAATTTTGGTTAAGCAGTTTCAGTTGCCAAAGATATAAAACCAGAGATGAAGCAATGGCTGGGGACCACTCATCTGGAGTGTGCTATTATTACTAATTATTACTTATTATGACTTATTTGTTTGATGGAAAATTTAATTTTCCACATAGCTGCTTGATTTTGCTAGTGCAAACTAATTTCTGTAGAAAGATCTATATAAAAAAATAAAAATCTGTAGGCAAGGAATGACCCCCACACATGGAAAACAGGAACTCTTGGCCCATATATCCGCTTTAAAACATTGGATGACATTCCCAGAGGCTAAGTCATCAGACGATAGGTGTTGCTTTCCCAGATTGCCCTTAGGCCTATGCACAGATTAACTTTAATTCAGACACTGAGATTTTGAATTAGTTTCATAGTGAACCACAGAAAATATAAAAGTCCTTTTCAGCAGGTTAATTTTTATGTTTTGCCAGTTTTTCATGGGAACATAGCACAGATTTAAAGAGATGTTTAAAGGCCTTTAATCCTCAGTGAAAATCAACCGATAAAGCTTAAAATTAGAAAGAAGACATCTTAAGAAGACTTAATCTGAATATTCATGCAGCCACATAGACAAACATGAAATGACTGCAGCCAATTCATTGCTAAGGACATGTAAGTTTCCACATGTCAATGCTAAGCAAACATGCAAAACCTGCAAGCCGCCAAAACTTTATCCCCAGTAATCTCTGACCCTACATCACAGACCATGAAACAACAGACAACCCCCAACCCAAAGCCGAGGACAAGCGAGACAGCACACCTTTGACTGCAGAGAGTAAACAGGGGAGAGGGGAAATCTATATTTCACAAAGTGGCCCCGGCACTCAGGGCTTGGCAAAAGTAAACAACAGCACTAGCAGGCCCATAATTGATGACACCGTTCCTTTTAATACAGTAAATAGATGTCAAACAGTGGTGGAACACAGCAACCAGATTACAAAAGATTTGCAACACCCCAGGATTACAGAAGAATGCCTTCCTTTGATCTTGCACCACTTACTCTTTGATTCCCTGTAATTACTCCAAGCAGCCGCTGTCTTTGACATGACCTAAAAAATGATGCATGGCCTTTAACAATTTCTTAATTTTATGAGGTCTGGGCTCTCTGAGGTGGGGGGGTTATACAGATTGGTAACCAGTAACTAGGGAGACATTTAACCAAAACATTTTATTTTCCTTGATTTTAAGTTTCTTTATAGAGAGACTGAAACGTGTCCATTGTTTGAGGGATTGCTATGGATTCCCAAAGGATAGATTCTAATGGTGAAATGTGACTTTTTCTCTATTGCAACTAGTCCCTCAATATCTATCAGATGGATTAACACCAGATTTTGTACAGACATTCATTGCTCTCTGGAGATTAAAATTTAAAAATGGCTAAAGCACCTTTTATATGATCCTTAGGGAAATCTTTTGATACATTTATTCATCTGATTGTTAAGTGTAAAAAAGATCAACACTACAAATATATAAAATGACTGAACTAAACCAGAAATTAAGACAGAACATAAACCAGAAAATGCTGATTTTCTTTCATGTGTATTAAATACAGCGTAGGCTTAAAACTTCTGGAAAAATGCAATAAAATATATCTCAAAGTCATATATACAGTAATTAAATGCTACGGACCAACTGTGACTAAGATTTCTATAAACACGTCAAAATATTATGGCTTTATATTGGAAATGTCCAGTACTTTTTGTTTTAAAATCTGTTGTATGTCCAAAAAAATCCCATCTAAGTATGTAGTGGCTGCTCTCTTTTCACTTATGAGTACCTTTGAATGATATCATATACATGTAATGTGTTTTGTAAACACAACACTCATAATCTCATCCTGTATGTGTTAGTGAGAGTGAGCAGTGAGCGTCATTAAGACGGCCCTTGTAGATAGAGTGCTTCCTCCTGCAGCGAGAAGTGGTGGTGGAGCGGGTTGACGATCTCAGAAGTTGCATGCTACGGAAGGAGATGGTAAAGATAGATGAAAGACTGCCTGCATGTATGACTGGAAGAGAAGAAGATTAGACGAGGGTAAAGTCTCCAAAACAGTTCCATTATTGACACAGTAAGTGCAGGCAATAAGGGTCTTCTCTTCTGGGTCCTCATCAAAGTTCTTTACAGGAGGCCAAAAGGGAAATAATGCACCAGAAAGCTTCAACCAAATCACTCTTGGGGATCAAAGGATTGCCATTATCTCACACAAATTCACATGCACGCACACACAAATATTCTCAAAGGCATCTTGGAGCAGAGTAATGCTTTGATGTTCATCTATCTGAATGTTACAAGCTGGTGTTAGAAGACCACCGTGGTTTAGGAAATTTAGGAAATTGAACTACAGTTGGTTGAAAATGATGCTTGCTGAAAATTTGCATAGATGGCATAAGGTAAAGGTAAGACTTACAGATTTCAAAGGCTGTTATTCTTGGTCGTGAAACCAAGAACTTTTTTTGTATTGCCTTTGCATTGTTTCATCATTGTATTAGCACTGCTAAGGTTGTGGGTCTGAAAAGTGAAACCAACACAGTAGTGAGTCAATGTCCATACGCTCCCATGGTAAAATGTCCGACATTTCAGCATAAATATAAATGCTGTTACAATGATTTTGGGCTAGATAGCTAATTTATTCTCTGATGACAACTGTTTAAATTCATCTATTTAAGTCAGCAGTCCCCAACCCCCAGGCCACGGACCGTGAGTCGTTTGGTACCGGGCCACAAGAGTTGAGGCTCAGGTGTGAAATTGATGGTTCTCAGGGTTTTTATCATTTTTTAACGTTATTTTTTATCGTTTTTATCGTTAACTCGGTTTCCCTGGGTCTTTTCCCGTGTGTTATGAATAAATCTTCTTTTCTTGGTACCGGTACTGGTTTTGTTTTGTTGTATTTATTCGCGACACCTTAAATGCCTGTCCGTGAAAATATTGTCGGACATAAACCGGTCCGTGGCACAAAAAAGGTAAAAAAAAAAGGGAATCGCTGATTTAAGTTGTATGACAGCTTAAAGTTGTGCATGATAAAGGTCATGGCCCCTTTGAATGAGTGGAAGATGCTGTTTCATCTTGTTCAAAGTGAAAGACACTCAAAGGAGCTAGCTATCAATTTTTCAGTTTCTCAAACTTTGCTTTGTGTTGACCAAAACTGGTATTCCATGCACAATTTGGTGATCTGGATCACTTAATTACCAAATTTGGAGTCGAAATATTAAAAAGGGAATATAGGCTATCAGTCAACAATGTCAAACAAAAGACTGTCACTTTGAAAGTGCTCTACTCACCCTCCTCTCAAGTCATATTTATTGACAATAATCACAAGTGATATTGTTGTATGAAAATAACTGTACATTTGTGCAAGATAAACACAATTTGTAAAGGTCTGCTTCTGCCACAAAGAATTATGGGATTGTTTCCTTTTATATTGTCATAGGCCCAGAAGATCATATGATAAAGGAAGAAAGACAGGAAGTATTGAAGCAGCTTTTCTCAGCATTTAAAGAACTTGACCAGCTTTTGTCCTTGCTTCCAATTACCATTGCTTGTCTGGGTCATCTTTTTTTTATTTAGCACACTTTTTTCATATCAGCCTTTAGTATTTTTTGTGGCCTTTTGTAGTCAGTATAACCTTTTGCAGGATTTTGTTTTATGACCTCGGTGCTGAGCACAGTAGTGTAGTGGTTTGCATTGTCCAAATGCACGCATGTCATGTTAGCTGGTGATTATAAATTGCCCATATGTGTGAATGTGAGTGTGAATGGTTGTCTGTCTCTTTGTGTAGCCCTGCAACAAACTGTTCAGGCTGCAGGGTGTGCCCCCCTCTCACCCTGTGTCACCCCATCAACCCTGTGTCAAATAAGCCATTCTTTATTTATTTTTTTTAATGGATGGATGAACGTCTGTGCTTGTGTAATTACATGTGCATACTTATTCAAGAAGCGCAAATGATACAAGCAAAATACTATATGACTGGCAAACATCTAAAACTTAACAAAACAGTAACACCTAAGATATCGCTCTAGTCTGCTGTAGACTGACTCTAAGGGTGGCACTTGGCTAGCCTGCATCCTTCATTGGGATTTAGATGACGCTTCCTTTCTGCAGCGCATGTTATTCCTTTACCCTTATTCTCTTAAATGTCCGTGAAGATAAGATGCCTATGATAAGTAAGCATGTACCTGGACAGAGGAGATACAGTAGAAAACAACAGGAGGAAGTGTGCCTTAGCCATTTGTGGGGCTTAAATTTCAAAAGGAGAACAGAGTGGGCAGAGGAAGCTGGCAATCGTACACGAATGACTCAGCATGCCGTCAAACATTTCCGTAACATCACGTGAGATATAACAATGTTGAGAAGTAGATGGTTGATTGGAATTTATATTTTCACAAAAGCATCTGAAATTTGGTGTTATGCAACATACCCATATCCATAAATAACAAGATTTGCTCCTTGTTATGAGTGTGTGGATTATGAACACAAGTAACAAATCACCTTATCTTAACATGAGTGTGTGTGTGTGTGTGTGTGTGTGTGTGTGTGTGTGTGTGTGTGTGTGTGTGTGTGTGTGTGTGTGTATCAGAGAGTGAGAGATAAAGACAGAACAGTATTTTATCCTTTTTACTTTTAAGGAGGTGGAAAGAATTACCCAATCTTAGAATTTGGACCAGACTGGTATCATGTAATAGCATTTAAATAACACATCACGTATTTTCACGTTATCTTAACACTTTCTTTTCACTCCACAAACTGCCTTCTAACCCTGACCCTAACTGCGGATTTCTATGCTTGACAGTGTGAGTCCTTAGGGTTTCATAGTATTCAATTAAATTCCAGTGACACAGAAAACCTTATCTATTTATGTTTTCAGTGAATTTTACAATATATTTGTAAGATTTTACAAGTACATGTGGAGAAAAGTCAGACTCATTATATAATCCTAAAATAACTAAGATAAGTGAAAGCCGTGTAACCATGGCTGCGTGAGTTTTTGTGTGCTCTTGATGAGCACAGGCTAAAGCACACACGCATAATTTGAAAAGCTGCACACACAAACACACACACACACGAGTAATGAAAATTCGATAGATGACAGACAGAGCTCTATTGTGCCACATTAATAAGATTTAATACGGGGCTTTCTTTTCTTCCGACACTGGCAGGATAACTTGTTCTTATTGGCAAACTAATCTTATCTCAGTATCTTCCAATAATGTCATTCATTAGTTTGCCTCTAGCTTATTTATACTGTGGACTACAGTTTTCAAAGCACCATTACACACTTGGTAAAATGTAGAAGCTCTATTTTTTTCTCTTCTATCTTATCACAGCAAAGTAACTACAACAGCACAAAAAGAGGAATGATAAAAGCGTTTGTGTGCATGGGCTGTTACAGACATCATCAACAACAGCTGATGTCAAAGAATGTATCTTGAAAGTTTGCAATAATTCCGCAATTACCGGCATGACAGTTAGATATAACACATGCATCCACCAGCTTCTGATAGATAACCATACAGAGATAGAGTAACTTCACTTGGCTCGGGTAAAATCTGCAGGACATTTAAAACAATATGGGATGTGAACATGTTTTGCACTGCTTTGTCACACACCGTGAAGATGTGGTGTATTCTCGAAACTTAGCTTGTCAGCACCTCTTAACTCAGTGTATTTTTTTGGTATGTCGTCCTCTCTGCTTACATTCTGAGTTTTGTTTTGTTTTTACTGCCTTTACTCTCTCTACATTTGTTTCTTTACATGTCAGTTAAGTGCTTCTTGTTTACTTTGGATCATTCCAGACTGCTTTTGTCAAATTATTGTTCTTATATCTTCTGTAACACATACACAATATATAAAAAAAAAAAAGATTCCCCACTCGCCCCTGCGGGCGGTTAATCCTTCAAGCTCAGGTCCTCTACCAGAGGCCTGGGAGCTTGAGGTTCCTGCGCAGTATCTTAGCTGTTCCCAGGACTGCGCTCTTCTGGACAGAGATCTCCGCTGTTGTTCCCGGGATCTGCTGGAGCCACTCGCCTAGCTTGGGAGTCACCGCACCTAGTGCTCCGATTACCACGGGGACCACCGTCACCTTCACCCTCCACATCCTCTCGAGCTCTTCTCTGAGCCCTTGGTATTTCTCAAGCTTCTTGTGTTCCTTCTTCCTGATGTTGCTGTCATTCGGAACCGCTACATCGATCACTACGGCCGTCTTCTTCTGTTTGTCTACCACCACTATGTCCGGTTGGTTAGCCACCACCATTTTGTCCGTCTGTATCTGGAAGTCCCACAGGATCTTAGCTCAGTCATTCTCCACCACCCTTGGGGGCGTCTCCCATTTTGACCTAGGAACTTCCAGGCCATATTCGGCACAGATGTTCCTGTACACTATGCCAGCCACTTGGTTATGGCGTTCCATGTATGCCTTGCCTGCTAGCATCTTGCACCCTGCTGTTATGTGCTGGATTGTCTCTGGAGCATCTTTACACAGCCTGCACCTGGGGTCTTGCCTGGTGTGATAGACCCCAGCCTCTATGGATCTTGTGCTTGTTCCTGTGCTGCCATGATTAGTGCTTCCGTGCTGTCTTTCAGTCCAGCTTTGTCCAGCCACTGGTAGGATTTCCGGATATCAGCCACCACCTCTATCTGCCGGTGGTACATGCCGTGCAGGGGCCTGTCCTTCCATATATATATAAAAAACACCCAGCACGCCCCTGCGGGCGGTTTATCCTTCAAGCTCGGGTCCTCTACCAGAGGCCTGGGAGCTTGAGGGTCCTGCGCAGTATCTTAGCTGTTCCCAGGACTGCGCTCTTCTGGACAGAGATCTCCGATGTTATTCCCGGGATCTGCTGGAGCCACTCGCCTAGCTTGGGAGTCACCGCACCTAGTGCTCCGATTACCACGGGGACCACCATTACCTTCACCCTCCACATCCTCTCGAGCTCTTCTCTGAGCCCTTGGTATTTCTCCAGCTTCTCGTGTTCCTTCTTCCTGATATTGCTGTCATTCGGAACCGCTACATCGATCACTACGGCCGTCTTCTTCTGTTTGTCTACCACCACTATGTCCGGTTGGTTAGCCACCACCATTTTGTCCGTCTGTATCTGGAAGTCCCACAGGATCTTAGCTCGGTCATTCTCCACCACCCTTGGGGGCATCTCCCACTTTGACCTCGGGACTTCCAGGTTATACTCGGCACAGATGTTCCTGTACACTATGCCGGCCACTTGGTTATGGCGTTCCATGTATGCCTTGCCTGCTAGCATCTTGCACCCTGCTGTTATGTGCTGGATTGTCTCTGGGGCATCTTTACACAGCCTGCACCTGGGGTCTTGCCTGGTGTGATAGCCTCTATGGATCTTGTACTCAGAGCTTGTTCTTGTGCTGCCATGATTAGTGCCTCTGTGCTGTCTTTCAGTCCAGCTTTGTCCAGCCACTGGTAGGATTTCTGGATATCAGCCACCTCCTCTATCTGCCGGTGGTACATACCGTGCAGGGGCCAGTCCTTCCATGATGGTTCCTCGTCTTCCTCCTCTTTCTTGGGTTTCTGCTGCCTGAGGTATTCACTGAGCACTCGGTCAGTTGGGGCCATCTTCCCAATGTATTCTTGGATGTTCGTTGTCTCATCCTGGACTGTGGTGCTGACACTCACCAGTCCCCGGCCCCCTTCCTTCTGCTTAGCGTACAGCCTCAGGGTGCTGGACTTGGGGTGAAACCCTCCATGCATGGTAAGGAGCTTTCTTGTCTTTATGTCAGTGGCTTCTATCTCCTCCTTTGGCCAGCCTATTACCCCAGCAGGGTACCTGATCACGGGCAGGGCGTACGTGTTGATGGCCCGGATCTTGTTCTTACCATTCAGCTGACTCCTCAGGACTTGCCTGACCCTCTGCAGGTACTTGGTGGTTGCAGCCTTTCTAGCGGCCTCTTCATGGTTCCCATTTGCCTGCGGGATCCCCAGGTACTTGTAACTGTCCTCTATGTCTGCAATGTTGCCTTCTGGTAGTTCAATCCCCTCAGTTCTGACTACCTTCCCTCTCTTTGTTACCATCCGACTACACTTCTCCAGTCCGAACGACATTCCAATGTCATTGCTGTATAGCCTGGTAGTGTGGATCAGTGAATCGATGTCTCGTTCACTCTTGGCATACAGCTTGATGTCATCCATGTACAGGAGGTGGCTGACAACTGCTCCGTTCCGTAGTCGGTATCCGTAGCCAGTCTTGTTAATGATCTCACTGAGGGGGTTCAGGCCTATGCAGAACAGCAGTGGGGACAGAGCATCTCCTTGGTAGATCCCGCACTTGATGGTGACTTGTGTTATGGGCTTGGAGTTGGCCTCTAGTGTTGTACGCCACATCCCCATTGAGTTCCTGATGAAGGCTCTTAGGGTCCCATTGATCTTGTACAATTCTAGGCATTCCAGTATCCAGCTGTGGGGCATTGAGTCATAGGCCTTCTTGTAATCAATCCAGGCAGTGCACAGGTTGGTCAGTCTGGTCTTGCAGTCTCGGCTGACTGTTCTGTCTACCAGTAGCTGGTGTTTTGCACCTCTGGTATTCTTGCCAATTCCTTTCTGTGTCCCACTCATGTATTGACCCATGTGCCTGTTCATCTTAGCCGATATGATGCCTGACAGGAGCTTCCATGTAGTACTGAGGCAGGTTATTGGTCGGTAGTTGGAGGGGACCGGTCCCTTCTTGGGGTCCTTGGGGATCAGGACCGTCCGACCTTCGGTTAGCCATTCCGGGTGTCTCTCGTTAACTAGCAGCTGGTTCATTTGTGCTGCCAGACGCTCGTGGAGTGCAGTCAGCTTCTTTAGCCAGTAGGCGTGAACCATGTCGGGCCCTGGTGCTGTCCAACTCTTCATACTGGAGACCCTTTCTTGGATATCTGCCACTGTGATGGTTACTGGACCCTGTTCAGGGAGGTCGCTGTGGTCTGCCCTCAGATCCACTAGCCACTGAGCATTGCCATTATGGGTTGCGTCCTTCTCCCATATGCTCTTCCAGTATTGCTCCGTCTCCAGCCTTGGTGGTGCTGTTCTCTTATTATTGTTCCCTTGCCACTGAGAGTACACCACTGTGTATATATATATATATATATTAGGGGTGCAACGATACACAAAATTCACGGTTCGCTTCGGTTCGATACTTTGGTGTCACGGTTCGATATTTTTTCGATACAAAAAAATGTTCATGCCTTTTTAATTTGTCATTTATTAAAATTATAAATATATATTTTAACTCAAAAGTACAGTTTTTAAATTTAATGTTGCTGAAACAACAAAGTAATAAAAAATAAATTTATCTGATCGAGAAATCACTCATCTTTGGAAAAGAGAGTTTATTACAGAGAAATGGCTCTTTCCAAAATAAAAGCTATACTATACGCTTCTTCTGGGCTATATTCTCAGCAGCATATTAAACATATCAGGTCCCCATAAGGAGAATCATGTGCTAACGGCTGTCTAAATGACTCGGGTAAAGTTTGTAGCATGCGTGCTTGTTGTTTTTGTCTGCTTCCACTTGTCTTTGCACTACGATGATGTCGGTGTAAATGTGCAGTCATATTCGTTGTGTTCCCACTAGTGCTGTCAGCGTTAATCTCGTTGAAATGACGTTAATGCCACAACACGGCAAATCTCCGTTAACGAGCTACCGCGGATCGCCCCGTGCGTGGGGCTGGACGGCCAACACATTAACGAGCTAACTGCGCTAACGCACTAGTTCCCACCAATGTAATTGAGCATTGCGTGGCACATCCGACATGCTGTTTTACTTTTGTTACCTTCAGGGTCATACTTCACATGAAAACCAAAATAGTTCCAAACGCCAGATCTGAATGAGGGTGGGGGAGGTTCAATTTGCCATGTTGCAAGGAGAGTTTAACTTCTGTGTCGCTAGCTTGCCCTGCGCTCAGTGAATCTGCGTTCGACTACTCCGCCTAGGCTGCACTGTCGAGCGCAGATCCACTGAGCGCTCAACACAGACAGCATCGACAGAAGGAAAGTTGATCAAATAAATTAAAATTTTGTATTGTTCGATACATATGCGTACCGAACCGAAAGCACTGTATCGAACGGTTCAATATCGACACGAGTATTGTTGCACCCCTAATATATATATATATATATATATATATATATATATATATATATATATATATATATATATATATATATATATATATAGATAGATAGATAGATAGATAGATAGATAGATAGATATAATCTAAAGATCATTTTCCTTGCTTTATGAATTGCATGTTTATTATATCTTTTACCTTCATTTTTTTCTATCTAATTCCCTTTTATGCTGTTTTACATGCTTGGTTAAGGCCTGTTTCGGTTTTTATCTTAGACAGATCTTAGAGTTAGATAAACTGACTGTAGAGGGAGACAACTATAAATACAATTTATGAAAAGTATCCACAACTTAGATGAAATCAAATAATTTTACAATCAAATGCACAAACATACTTTAGGCCACAGTGCCTGCTGCACATTTCTGTGACATCATAACATTTTTTCACACTGAGCCACATTCCTGTGCATGTATTTCTTTTTTCTTTTTTTTCAGTGTTTAAAATGATTAAAATTGTGATATTGTAGGTTTTGTGCCAGGGGGAGGCCTAAGGGCTTGCCCTACATCATTCATTATGCCCTCGCCCATCAAGCAGCACAAGCAGTATTCTCTGGAGTAATTCCAAAAGGGCTCTCATCATTAGCTTGCCACTTGGTGGCCAATTGCTAGAGCAAAGGAGACAAAAGCTGAAGTCCACCCCTGCATGCTCTGATTGCTCTGAGGGAGAGAGAGGGGGGGAGACAGAGAAAACGAGGGGTAGAGGAAAGATGGGGGCCTCCTTTTTGGCCTGGTAGAACACAGATTCCTACTGCAGAGTAGTTTTAGCACAGGGTGTCCTGAACAGAGGTAAACAGAATCTCAAGCTTCTCTGTGGGTTTTCATTTGATTTAGAGCTCTGTGGTTTAAAGGAGTATCCTCAAGGATGATTGAATTAGGAGGAG
Organism: Diplotaxodon limnothrissa; assembly: GCF_057381915.1. NCBI lineage: Eukaryota > Metazoa > Chordata > Actinopteri > Cichliformes > Cichlidae > Diplotaxodon > Diplotaxodon limnothrissa. The sequence continues at coordinate 7,787,450 of NC_140597.1, read as the reverse complement.
TGACAGTTAACATCAGACTCAAGGACAGACAAAGAGGTTTCCTGTTATCTGTCTGATTTATTTAATTGCAAATAATCCTCAAATTCTTCATAATAGCAGCGCCTTTGTATTCTTGGCAGGTGTTTGATCCCTCAGATAAACTAATCATTTCCAACACAAGTGAAGGACTATTGAAATAACTGTCAGATTATGGACACACCGTGAAAAAGGGGGATTCATTTTCCATGATTCTGACATCTTGATCCTCTTCCTCCTTGTTGGCTTTTTTGCCTCTTCTCTGACTTGCTTTCACTCTTCCGACTAGTAGATTTGGCCATGCTGTGATCTTACTGTGCCTCCAGGCCCTCAGGTTATTTGGATATTGTGTGGAGTCAGAGCTTTGTCAATCAGATAAGCAGTGACCTTGCAGACCTAGCAGATAAGACGTTACATGGCAAGAGGAAATGGCAGCCAGCATGGGACACAAGGCTCGACTATGAATGCTCAGTGAAGCGACACTGATCACAGCTGTTCTGTACAAGAATGAAAATATATTACTTGTGCCTTTTGTAATTTCCAATTTATAGTGACTGATCTGATTTGGACCTTGCTGACAAGTGCTTGTCTTATTATCTGTTGAATAAAATCCCTGCAAGGTATTACAAGTTTGACTAAGAAAACAATGACTGGAAAAGGAAACAGCCTTGTAGAATTTTATATTAAAGGCCAATATTATGGGATTGTGATCATTAGCCATTAAATTTTTGTACCATCTTTTAAAATACCAAAATTTAAAATGGGTTACATCAAATCCGAGTATTTTTAAACAGCTACAAAAAACACAGTCCCGATAGTCACAATAAATGACTTGCACATAGCCATTTCAACTGCCATGGAGTCACTGAGTTTGTAAGGAATAACACAAACTTGCCACTCATTCCATTGCACTGAGAAATTACAAAAGGATGAATGAGGGGCAGGTCTTTGTCTAGGACCGCAGCTTTGGGTGGTCCACAGGTTGGAAGCCCTCTGGGAGGGATCAGGCAGACCTCCACGTATAATGCCAAGAAGACGACTGTTATTTTTAAAGGGTACACACTAATTTAAAGGCATCTTTGCCACAGCCCAGAGTTCATTTTTGTTTGAAAATTATTTTTTCCACAAAGCTATTACTTTGCTTTTAACCATAAGAAAATAATTGTAAGTGATTTTTGGAAAAATAATCTGGTTTTAGCCAATGTCTGACTAACAAAACCTCAGCTTCATTACATATATAAAAGCATGCAATGTCTCTCCACTGTGAAACCCAAGAGAAATACCAAAAATACACCATAACACAATATAATCTATTGATTTAAATAACAAATACATAAGCCACACGATAATCTTTGAAAATGTTTGCTGAGCCTATACTCATTCATTTCAACACTATGCTTCATATTCACACACATTTAGGTCTGGGAGCTGCCCAGGGCAACCACAGTTCTCTGCTGCTGGGGCACTGAGCTGATGGTTCACTTCTTTTCTCAAGAGACCCTTGATGGATGTTGTTCAGCAAGGGAAGAGAAATACCCATTCAGCCCTCTAACTGTCTAGGAGTTCAAGCACTTCACTCACAAGCTCTCCCAAATAAAAGGGTTACCACTAGAAATATCAGACAAGTAAAGCCAATTACACTCACTTTAGCTGTTGTGTAAGTTCATGGCATAAAGGTTTCCAAACTAATTTCCTCAGTGAGCATTAAGTACAAATTTTTGTCTGCAGTGGTGGTATCAGCCCACCCTCCACGATGCCTGAGTACTGCAGTCAGAGGATTCAGGTTACAAGACCTACCGTGTTCTGCATGTAGCTGTTGATTGTGGTTTAACACATGAGACTGTGGTGTTTTCCCCACACTTCAACTTTTCTCCAGGGACGCCTTAAGGTATTGTACCACCATACCAAACTTTCCCCCATGTCAATCCAAAGGCAGGCTTGAAATGTCCCAACTACTAACTACATACGATACATGGCTGCATAAAAAACTGCAGTCTTCATGAGTCTGTTATCAAGTACATTCCCGTGTCCAATCAATAAAACACTAACTCAGAAAACTCAGTAATTTAATGTACTAACTTGACTAAATTACCAAGGCTGTTTGTGTCAATACTTTATATAGACCAACTCAAGAGTCAGGACCCCCTAAGTCAATTTGCCAGATACAAAGACATCTTTTCAGAAGCTTCAATAACTCTGAATGTATAAATGACATTTACATATGTGATGTTAAATAGACAGAGATCTATTTAATCAGCAGCAAATCAGAAGACCTGAAAGCCTGCAGACAACTAAATCAATTGTGTGACTGCAGCACCCTCTATTGCCAAAAGTGGAGACTAACTTATGAATGAATGCTTCCTAGACTGAGCTCGAAGACTATCCCTGGACAGTCTGTCACAGGGCTAACACAGAAAGACAGACAAACATTCACACTGTCATTCACACTTATTGACAATTTAGAATCATCCGTTAACCTAATCCCCACATGTCTTTGGACTGTGGGAAGAAGCCTGAGTACCCTGAGACAACCCATACAGACATACAGGAGAGTACATGCAAACTCCACACAGAAAGGCTTCAGCTAATTGGTGGATCCAAACCCAGAGAATCTTTTTGCTGTGAGGCAACAGTGCAAAATAAGCTGAGTTGAGGGTAATTACTCTTCCATTTCTATCTTTCTATAAGTATCCTTACTGGCCAAACCCAAGAATATCTAGAACCGCTTTGGTTAACAGCAGCTCCCTTTGTAACAGATCTTAGTTGGTGGAAATTTTTAAGCTGTTAATACACTTTTAATGTTAAAGAATTTAGGATTCTAGTGACAACTGATCAGAATCTTTAAGTAAAAATCTGACTTAGCCATACACACATTTTAAATCACCAGAGAGATTAGTGGCATTTTAAAGACGGTTTTTGGTGTACTGTGTTTGACCATTAAGTCAAACACAATACATACAGGAGAGTTTTACTTTAACTACTCTTTATATGCTTTATTTAATGCTTGCTTATGGCAGTTTCCCTCAATTAAGGGAGGTCTGCCGAGTTTTGAGCCACTCTGTCTGGGAAGCAAGAGCCTTCAAGCACCTCTACAGTTAGTGGAAAAAGATCCTCGCTACAGGTGGGTTGGACTTAAAATGATCTGTGAGGATTTTAACATGAACGTCCATTTCTGTTATCTCAGTGACAAAGTTTACTAAACATTACACTCCTACTACCATTTGGAGACAGATCCTGGATGTTCTAGACATGTATCGCTTATGTTTAGCTAAAAATGTTACTAGCCTCTTTTTCCATTACCATGTGTCCATTGCTTGACTATTTCAACTCATTTTAATTAATCATAATTACAACCATTTTCTGTAACCTTTAACTTCATAATAACACAAATACTCACTGGTCACTTCATTAGGTACACAAATCTAATCAGCCAACTGGTTAGATATTTGAATGTCAATGAATTTCAATGCATTTAGAGATGTAGAGATGGTCAAGCTCACCTACATTAGTTCAAACAGAACGTAAGAAAGGGGAAGAAAGATTATTTAAATTTGACAGTCTAATGTGAGTATTTCAGAAGCTGCCAGTCAACTGAGATTTTCTTACACAACCATCTCTAGGGTTTATAGAGAATGGCCAAAAAAAGAAAAAGAAAAAAAGTCTGTAGCCCTGCGACAGACTGGCGACCTGTCCAGGGTGTACCCCGCCTCTCGCCCTATGACAGCTGGGATAGGCTCCAGCGCCCCCCGCAACCCTGAAAAGGATAAGTGGAAGCGAATGGATGGATGGTCTAAAAAAGAGAAAATATCCAGTGAGTGGGAATTCTCTGGGTGAAAATGTCAGAGGCCAAAGGAGAATGCTGAGTTGATGGGAAGGAAACAGTGACTCAAATAACCATTTGCTACAACAAAGGTATGTATCTCTGAATGCACAGCACATCAAAACTTAAAGCAGTTAGGCTACAGCAGCAGAACACCACACCAGGTGTCACCCCTGTTAGCTAAGAACAGGAAACTGAGGCTACGATATGCATGGACTCACCAAAACTGGACAACAGAATAATGGAATGGAATAATGTTGCCTGGCCTGATGAGGTGAATTGAACTCAACTGAGAAATTAAGTCTCAATTGAGATGGTAGAGTCAGAATTTGGCATAAACAACATGAAAGCATTGATCTGCCATTGTATCAATGGTTCAGGCTGGTAGTAGTGGTGTAATGCTGTGAGGGATATTTTCTAGGCAAACCTTAACCTCCTTAATACCAATTAAACACAATATAAATGTCCCAGCCTTCCTGAATACTGTTGATGTAACTGTACCCATATGGACTCCACTATTACTAAATCTTAATCCAAAAGCACTAATAAAATTAGGTGGAATGGGAGAGTAACACTAAGAATGTGCAGCTCACAAATCTGCGGCAACTCTCAGATGTTATTATGTCAGTATGTACAACAGTCTCTAAGATCTCTAATTTCTAATGTTTCCAGTATCATATTGACTCAGACAAAAAGAGTTAAGGCCGTTCCGAAGGTTAAAGGGAGTCCAATTTGGTACTAAAAAGTGTACTTAATAAAGTTGCCAGTGAGCGTACACGTCTTTCTGACAGTTTAGCTAACAGATGACTAATTTAGTTTCAGCCACGTATTTCACCATTTTATTATCTATTTAGTATTATCTTTAGTTTTTAAGCCTTTTCCCACACTCTCACGCCCTTATTTAAATAATATTTTTTTCATAACAATTGTGGGTTTTTTTATGTTTCCATTGGGGAAAAAATCGGCGTTTGCTCCCACTCGTTCTTTAAGTCATTATTCTTTTATTGTCCTTATTTAAAATTCGTTTTTCTCCTATTTCATTTCGCAGCTCCCCGCCTCAACTTAACACCACCACAGCCACTTCCGGTTTACCCGGAACTTAGCATAAGTCCCAAAGATGGCGGAGCAAGGTCCGATGGCCATAGCGATGCGGCTACGAAATCAGCTACAGTCCGTTTACAAACTGGACCCACTGCGAAACGAGGTGAGTATTGGTGTTACTTGAGCTCGTCCTCACAGAGGGGGGAAGGTACCGAGCGTCGAAGTGTAGCAAGGGGGACTTAATCCCACGTATTAGCGGCAGATCGTTGTCGCCTCCGCGGCGCTGATGGAGAGAGAGGAGAGCGATGCTGCTGAAGCGCTGCGAGGAGAGACGTGCTTGAGCATGCGTAGAGGGCATGAGTGCGATCGTGTTGTTTTGTAGAGCAGCGTGCTGAAACCTTTTCAACTAACTGTTATTTTGCTTTTTCCAGAGCACACATTTAGCACTTATTCTCAGTTCAAGTTTGGTTTTTTTGTTTATTTACATTTAATTCAAGCCTTGTGTGAGTGAAGTGGGGCGGTAACGATCGTTGCACTCCGTGGGTTCTTTCTCGTTGTGTAATGAAGTAACGGCTCTCGTTTCGAACTGCTGTTGGTTTGTGGTTGATTTGATCGTACGCAGTTGTTAGTAAGAGAACGCTTCGTTGCTTTTACTCGATTTTCAATGTTTCATCGCGATGCTGCCCGTAGTTTCCACCAAATCTGTGCAAAAACGTGACAAACATCATTCCACTTTTCTATTAAAATGTCCCCCTTTGTTTCAGTTTAACCCATGTTTTGTATCAATATTCACCGGCGCCACTAGTAGGAAAACTTTCTTTTGTTTTTGTTCGGTTCGTGGGTCTTTCCCACAGAGGTCAAAGGTCAGGGTCAGCTTAGCGCAGCACCTCTCTGAGCTGGACAAACCCGTTTTCATGTTTGACTACTTGAGCAAAACACAGACACTTGTCTACAGGGATGAGTTATAAAAAAGTTCTTGTTAAATTCAGCTTTAAACTCCGAGTTTTCATACATTTAAAAAAAATGGCACCCACTAAAGAGCCTTTTCCATTCCAAAGAAAATCTTCAGTACTGCACCTTTCTAAGTTTTTTAAATATTAAATTTTCTGAAACTTTAAAAAAAATGTCTGCTAAAAATATAGCAAAACCCACAAAAACTGTATGTAGATCAACTGGGCTTAAGTGCAGAATCACCATTCAAAGGCCCATTGTGCGCATGGATATAAAAACAGTACAAGTCAGAATGCTCGACCTTTGCAGTGACCGCATACTATGACTCCACAGGAATTGTGCTGTAGGGGACATTTTAATTTGGTCTCTGTTGTTCCTTTAGAAAGAGGGGAATACACTGCACTACAAAGTTGTCCTTAATAGTCTGTTACCTTTATCTTGTGAAAATCCCAGCTCATTCAGATTTTTAAGTAAGCTTTCTAGTTTGATAGTGCCTTCATCCATAGCTCTTGTTATTTAAATGCAGAGTTTCTTTTTATGGCCTTTTGCTTGCTTTTGCCAGCAGTCCTTCTCTCATCTCATCAAGGCTTATAAGCTGTTCCCTATTTTTCCATGTTCTTAGTTTAAATCCAGAGGCAATCATAATTTTGATTTTTGTACATGTAGTGCCTAAACTATGGAACAGCCTTCATCAGACCAACAACTCAAATGAATCAGTGGTTTATTTGTTTTGTTAAACACTGGCCATGTGCCCTTTGACTTTGGCTATATTTCACAGCAGTGTTTTCACTGGAATTATACCCTTACTGTTTTGTAAGTATAATTCTACTACGGGTATCACAATAACCATTACATTCAAAGAAATTAGACATCAATGTTGTGACATAAATGCATAAAAGCAGTGTTTTTGTAAGAATCTTTACAGTTTTATGTACTTTTATTTTGACTTTAAATATTTCCCATAAATGACACAATTCATACATACATAATAGAGCTGGGCGATAGAACGATAACGATATGTATCGCGATATAACTTTTACTCGATAGAGAAATTAAGCTATCGCGATAGACCTCGCCGCTCTTGTACTCTTAAAAAAAAAGGTCAGCCAATCCAAATTAAGTAGCGCAGAGCCGAACCAATCACAGCCGCAGCGTCACGTCGCTTGACTTGTTACGTACAGCACAAGTGCCAAGCCGCACGTGTGTTTGTTTGGGAAGCAGCCAGCGGGTAATGGAGCCAGCGCGTAATGGAGGAAATGAGTGTGCCGACTAGAAAAATCAACCGAGCGTGACCGAAGAGAAAACAGATGATGGTTCCAATGCCGGAGAGATTGTCGAACGGAAGAGCCATAGAAGTTCCGTAGTGGGAAGGTATTTCGGCTATTTCAAGTCTGACAAAAACAGAGTAGCGTGCACTGTAAATTGTGCCGAAAACAAGTCTGGAAATACAATAAACTGGTGCATGCGTCACACTGTGCGCCACGTTATTGTTTCGGTGAAATGAATTTCTACAATACTGTTACTGTTAATTCTACTCTCTGCAGTGTTTAAATGCTTACATATACACACAGTTACTGTCCCTCCGCACATACGACTCGGTTCTGCTTCTATGCCCCAGCTTTGTTTACTTTTTCCCACCGAGGCTTCTAGACTTCTGATTGGCCAGCATATCGGCACGGTTAGGAATCTAGCGCCACCTGCTGCTTTGGCATGTTCATAGCAGCGTTTTCCTTCATTTCTCCCTTTATGTGTGGACGGGATTATTTTTTAAAACGAAAACGGAAAATCTCAGTTTTCAAAAATACCCGTGTACGTGTGGACATGGCCTCAGTCTCTGAATGGAAGCGCTAATTCGTCATTCGGCTTTTGTCAGACTAAAGTAACTGTTAAAACTGTTTGAAAAGATAAGCTATACAACAAGGAGAGATTGAGAATTTCCTTTTAGTTCTCAGTTTATTTGATATTGACAAAAGTTAGTCAGTTTTGTCTGTTCTTCTGTAAAACAAACTAAGATTTATTTTTAGAATTAATATTTTGTTTCTAAGTGGAATTGACAATTTAGTAGTCTGTTTCGTTTGTTCTATTTTGAAACTTAAACGCTTTAGCGGCTGCCTTTTGTGTAGTTTGCAATATTTGCCTTTATTTATCTGAAAAAGTCTCATGTTCCTTAAGTACATCTACCCTGTTGAACTTATTATGAGAAATAAATATTTAAATCAAAACAAGCTGCTGATTATTTCACATTTTACTTGTGAGCAACGGCACATTTAAATCTTACAAATATAGTTATTTGGCTTATATCGTGATAGATATCGTTATCGCCTGAAATGAAAAAAACATATCGTGATATGAAAAAATCTCATATCGCCCAGCTCTAATACATAATAAGCAAAGATTTGTACTTTGTGACATAGGGCCTTTTCCTACTGGACCACATCCAGCCTAAACCATTGATACAAGGCAGGATGGATCCATGCTTTTGTGTTAGTTACACAATGTCCAGTTTTATATCCTGCTCTTAGCTGAAAATAGTGGCACCAGTGTGGCCATCTGTTGGTGTAGCCCATCTGCTTCAAGGTTTGACATGTTCAGAGATGCTCTTCTGCATACCTTGGTTTCATGAGTGATTCGTTGTCAAAGCAGTCTGAGGCATTTTCTCTTTTTGGGAACATTGTCTATAAACCCTAGAGATGTTTGTGTGTGAAAATCCCAATAGAGTAGCAAAATACTCAGTCCAGTCCTTTTGGCAACAAGAACCATGCCATATTGAAAATCACTTCAAGTCATTTTTCCCCTCCATTCTGATACTGGGGTTTAAATTTAGCAGGCTCTGTTGACCATGTCTGCATGCCTAAATTTCGTGTTGCTGCCATATGACCTGCTAGATATTTGTGTAAACAAGCAGTTCCACCTAACAAAGTAGCCAGCTTGTCAAAACACTTTGTTTTTGTCTCCACAGGAGGAAGTGAAGTTGAAGATCAAGGACCTGAACGAACACATTGTCTGCTACCTTTGTGCAGGCTACTTCATAGATGCCACAACAATAACAGAGTGTTTACACACCTGTGAGTGTTAACAGAGCCAAATGATCATTTATTCTAATATCATTTGCTGCCAACAGCCTTAATGCCATTTCACAGGCACTATTAAACTGTCTGTTATCAGCATAATGTGAAGAAAATATCTCTGTTTCTTTTTTTCCTCTACAGTCTGTAAAAGTTGTATCGTAAAGTATTTGCAAACAAGCAAATATTGTCCAATGTGCAACATCAAAATTCATGAAACGCAGCCGTTACTCAACCTCAAATTGGATCGAGTGATGCAAGACATTGTCTACAAACTGGTGCCTGGATTACAAGAAAGTATGTAAACAAAACTGCTCTCTACTATTTGCTAGTTATAGTTGGAGTCGGTTAGTTTTTCAAGGCACGTGTGCTTGTTTTGCACCTGCCAAGCAAGTGAATGCTGGAGTAATAACCAAATGAAAGCATCCTTTAACAGAATGAAGTTTTTAAGTGATGTAGGCTGTTCTTATGAGTTGCTGCCTTTCACATTTGAATGATTTTCTTAGTAAAATCCTTTGTTGTGTTTGCTTAGGTGAAGACAAAAGAATAAAGGAATTTTATCAGTCACGTGGATTAGAGAGAGTCATTCAACCTGCTGGAGATGGTAAGTCTTCATTTTATTCTTGCATCTGTCAGCATTATACAAAAAGACACTATCTGGAATCCAGTGCATTAATTGGTTGAATGCAAATCATGCCATATTGACCAAGCTGTTATCAAATAATGCAGTGGTTTTGAATTAGTTAATGAGTGACTATGAGACTGATGTTTATCTTAATAACACAAATCTTACCTTTTGGCTGATATACTGGACAGAATTATGCCACACTGGCCACAGCTGCAAATTCTTTTTCAAGGTTATCATCAAATTTCAAGCATTTATGCTTTTTTGCAAGTCCTGAGCACCATAGTCAGTTAGTGACAGAGGTGGTGATTGTCTGCCCTGAGTCAAACTGCACACAGCAAAAAGACCAGTGTTAAATGAACTCCCACAGAGTCATTTTCAACACTTTTTCAGGGTTTATATAGCTCCACACTCTTTAGAGTTAAATCAACATTTTTGAAATAGTTAAAATATTTAACACTGTGCCAGAGTTCATGTTTTAACTCTCAAAACAGAGTTAAAGTAACACTTTAGAGACTGAATAAGTGACTCTGCTGAGATAGTTTTTAACCTTCTGGTTAGTGTTGGCTTCACTCCCTATAGTATCAGGCTTTCTACACTGGAAAGTGTTAAAATTAAATTCTGAGAAAGAATTATATTGCACACAATAAATTTTCCCAAAAAGGACATTTATTTTGTCATCTAAAAATTGTTAAGAGGGTACAATGTAGACTGTCTAATCTGAAACATTGTATGACCTTTGCATATCGAAAGGTTTATAAAACTTTATTTTTGACATTTTCACTATGCATCTCTCCTCAGTATGTACAACTCTGAATGCATATAGATGGTTATCAAAACACTCTGTAAACAACATGTTTCCCATAAAAAGATGACATCTCAACCAAAAGTAAATCACTTGTTTGGCAAAAGACAGGCAGGTCTTCTTCAACTGCACTGGAAATAACAAGTCCAGCTTTATATTTTCTTGGGACAAATTAAACACAAAGTGTGCTTTGAAAAGTTCATCAAATGCTCCAAGTGAGTGGCTGCCTGGCATGGAATGTGAGATGCTTATCCATTGTGATGTAGAAGGTGTCAGTCTTGCTCTTCTGATGCCTGACAGCGAGGAGGTATGGTTGCCAACCATACCTCCTCTGGAAGAGCATCAATTGCAGAGATGCTCTTCCAGACTGCAGCATGACTGGGGTTGACATAAGGAAACTGAAAATTATTCACAGAAATGATGTCCAAATACAGAAATAAATAAATAAATATAGAAGAGATTGCTCAAAGACATATTATTGAAATTTCATGATATAATTACCTTATGAAAGACTACAAGTCTCTGACTTGCATCACTTGTGCTGATTTTTGGACCTTTGTCCTCCTGGTGGTGGTGGAAGGAGATGTAACAACAACAACAGCGATGACATTTCTTGTTTAAAGGCTGAAGATGAAAAGACACAAAATTAATACAATTTCATCAAATGTACTGATCTGTTTTACAATGAAAACAGGGAAAGTTAAAGTTGAAAGTTGTAAAAAGTAGATCAATTTTTAGAGATACACAAGAAATTTTAAAGTTTTTTAAATTTAGTCAGTTAGTATGCATTTATTTGGCACAACTATAAAGAACACAACATACACTGAATACATACCCATGACTATCAGTCATGTGAGCCACAAGTATGTTAACCATTTGTCATCTTGTGGCATCCTTCGTGGTGTTTGTTGCTTGGTATTCCTGTATTTACTTGGTCACCACCAAACTTACTTCCTAAGACAGTTTCAATTAACTATTAAAAATGAAAAAACAAACAAAAAGAGAAAAATGAACATTGAGGAAAAACCTGGCAATAAGGAATCTTTCTAGGAACTTGAGAGGAAAAAACAAAGCACAAGTGTCAAGCTTTGTAGCAACCTGTTTAGCAAATACTGCAGCAGTATTGTTAACTCTGCATCTCTTGCATGGGACCTCATCTACGATTATAGTTGAGGCACGTGAGCTGAAGCTTGAGTTGGAGTCAGGCAACTCAGAAGCAGAAGACAGGTCAGGAAACACTAAAGAAAAGGAAAATGTCAAATAATTTGTTCAATTGAATATAAAGTGCTTGATTATACTTTTTAGTGTATCTCACCATGATCGGTGAATACTGTTAACAGCACGTTGCCTTTATTTTTTTTGCAGTTCTTTTGATGTCAAACTGCATGTCAAATTCCACAAAACATCGAACAATAGAGGGGCATTAATGCCAGCCTGAACAGTTTACTTTGGTTTTTTTCATCACTAACAGCTTGAATGTGATCTGTAACATAGATAGATAGTTAGAGGCTGTTAACAGTTTGCGTTAACTCTTTATTGCCAGCGCCAATAGCTAGCATATTTTCTTTGTTTAAATCTTTTAAATGCACAAAATACATTTTATAGCACCAGTTTCTAACTATCTTTGTAAGTTCTACTTACCCTGTAGAACTGCATGCAGGTGCAAAATCAGTACTGTTCTTCCATGAGGCTCCAACTGATGAAGAAAAATGTCCGCACTGGGGGTGTCTGGGAGGGCTGGGCTTAACTTGAGTTCAAAATGAACTCTATACAGAGTTAAAGCTATTAAGTTAACTGATGACAGAGTTAACATTTTTAACCAACCTCTGTGCAGAGTTTCAGAATTTGGAATTTTCTCTTTTAAGAGTTAAATCAACAATGATGGGATACATTTTGTCAAATAACTCCAACATTGAGTACAATTTAAGTCAGAAAGTGTTTAAATCACACTTTGAGGCTTAAAATCAACTCTGAGACATTTACTGCAGCACATTTCAACACTCCAATTTTTGCTGTGATTGTCTTTTTTATGTCTAGATGGTGTACCAGATGCTACAGTACCTTACACAAGCTTTGACCACTCAAAAGCTCACTTCTACAGATACGACGAGCAGGTTTCACTGTGTTTAGAAAGGTTAAGGTAGGCTGTACTTTTGCCTGTAATGGATTATCTTAAAGTGATCTGTGTGTACTTTAATAAAATATTTATTTGAGATAAGGCTGATAGAATGTAAATATGAAGGTGATTATATTAGTCTGCATGTTGTAAGCTATGAGGTTCAAGATAAACCTGTTTTAACAAAGCATGCATGTTTCAAAGCTCTTTATTTCTTGTGTTTCAGTTCATCACTAGCTGAAAAAAAAGATAAAACAAAGCTTACTCTTCAGGTAAGTCACTAATAAGCCCTGATAGAGTACCATAAACGTACATCAGCAAGTCTTTTTACTTTGTGAGATTGTTAAGTGTTTATTATTGCTTTTAAAGTGGCCTCTTTCAAACATGTCTCCGGGGCACATTTTTTTGAAGCTTTTACAAGTTATTTCCACACTTAACTGTACAGCAAATACATGGCACAGTGACAAGTGCGGACATAGAAGGTCTGGTTTGTCTGGCTGTTGATGAAACATCACACTCACAGAGAGACAGGGATAAGTGGGAGAAATACACCAGTGAGGCATATAATCATTCTTTATTTCCCAACCAAACTGCTTCTTTCTCAATAACTGGATTTTCGTAGTATCTTTGGCCCACGTATTGAAAGCGGAGGCTTAAGCTGTTGGGTAATGTTAGCAGTGGTTAGTGTTGAGGTCCTTATGTCAAACAAGCTGTGTTAGATCAAACATCACAAAGAAGTGTATCATTAAATAGTTGGAACTAATACATTGTTTTAAATTGCTTTGGGGACCAGATCTATTAATGTATACTTGTCAAGTTTTTGCTCTCTAAGTGCACAACCGCTTACTCGTTGTTATGTCATCTATTCTTTGGGCCAAACCGTTTGGATTCATGGAAAATGAAGGCTGCTACTAGAATGGCTTCAATGGATCTTTGCTCTATATATATTTCGGACAGTGTTTCTCAAACCTGGAATGCTCAACTTTACAAGCAAAAAACTATTATTTTATGCAGTAAATTGAAACCCACACTTACAGAAATGGTGAAATGTTCTTATTTCGTTTCAGGGGATTTCCTTTTGCTGGAAAGCCAAAACTTGTACTCAGCGTACTGTATATAGACAGGTCCATATATATTTGGACAGACAGTTTTTTTTTCTACTTTTGCTTCTGTACATTACAACAACAAATTTTAAATATATACATATATATTTAAATTTATACATACATAATTGTTATGTTTGTTGTTGTTTTTGGTTGTGTACAATGTCCTTGAGTGTTTTGAAAGGCACTTTCTTAAATAAAATGTATTATTATTATTATACATATATAAATACAGAATATATAAGTAAGCAATGAAATATACTCATTAACGAAATGTAGCAGCCAAATGTCTATTGCACAGTATTTTGACAATATGAAACATGGAAAAAAGAAAAATATATTGGTGGAAATGTTGCCTACTAAACATTTCCATATTTTGGTTTAATGGGTTAATTTTGATTGACAAATTTATTGAAGGACAGATAAGTACAAAGTAAAATGGAACTTATTGTCCAGTTCAGGTTGGGTATAAGGATTATTAGGGGATCCATTTAATCCAAACATGCTGTACATCATCGGTCCCCAACCTTTTTTGTGCCACGGATCGGTTTATGTGACGGGCCGGCCTTTCAGGTGTCGCAGATAAATATAACAAAATAAAACCAGTACTGGTACAAAAAAAAAAGATTTATTCATAACACACAGGAAAAGACCCGGGTAAACCGAGTTAACGATAAAAAATGATGACAAAACCCATAAATTTCACAGCCAAGCCTCAACTCTCGTGGCCCCGGGGTTGGGGACCGCTGCTGTAAATCATCAAAAGTGCAATGACTTGTTTCTCCAGCAGAGGGCACCATTGTTTCACAGACGTTCATGTGATTCCAAAGCCATGCCCATTTCCTAAACTCTTCCACTTAAGAGGAGTTTGATTGGGAGAGTTAATTTTGATTTTGCATGGGTTCAATTTCATAATAAGGCAGATTTGGGCTTTGAGAGTTGTACTTCACCCTGACCACTTTCTCACTACTCTGCATTTGCAGTCGTAGTCTGCGTTGTTTTTGTTTTTTTTTACTGAGACGTGAAATAATTAAAGCAAATTTCTGAGTTCTACAAAAAGAACAGTAAAACTCACCCTGCTTTCGTGGGGATAAGTAAGTTTAGCACCGTGGCTTAAGAGTGTCGAATAAGTCAGTCGGGACTGGAAAATGTCGAGCAGGAAGCAGAATTTTTCTTCACTGTAAATCTAATTGTAACACGAATAAGCCACACCCTGGTGTTTCACTCCCATCTAATTTATCTTAGTTTATATTTCCTTAATACTTGAAATGTGCTTTTGTAACAAAACACGGTTAGAGTGGGTGAGACTGTACAAATGTTGATATTATAAACATTTTATTATTTTAAGGACAAAATTTAAGACCACTGTTAAGACAGAGGCGTGCTTTTCTAGCTTTACAGACAAATCTATAAATACTTTTTATAACTATTGGTATAAAACTTTGACTCAACCCTGCAACAGTTCCTCCATCAATACAAAGTGTGAGTGTTAAAGTCCAGAAGTTTAACTGAGCCCAGTTTATCAGTTTTACAGTTGTTTTTTTTTAAGAAAAAGGTATAAATTTGACATATTTACCTTCAGAATAAACAAGAACAGTCCCTGAACATCTCCCCTGGGGTTATAGGAGGCTATGCAGTAAAATAAATGTGCAGCTGGCCATAATTTATTTGAATTATTTTCAGTTTGAACATGTTAATGACTCATTATATTGCTTGTCTGAAGTTTTACAGTGCACTGTTTGACTTTATCTCTGCAGCAGAAGTTTGTTCGCTGTTCTGTTCGAGCAGAAGTGAGGCACCTACGGAAAGTGCTTTGTCATCGATTAAACGTAGAAAAACACCAGGTAAGTCAGCCATACTCTTTTATCTCATCAAACTGTAACATTACAATATTATTTCCCAGCATTTTTGTTCTTCCCTGATATAAAAAGTTATTTGTTTTAATTACTGTGTAAAATAATTGATCTGTCTAACCAACCCCACTCTTGATCCCTCATGCTTATTTTTTACAGGTTCAACTTATCCTGGCCCTTAATTACAATTAATTTTTAATCTTTATTAGACATGTTTGTCGATTTCAGACCAAAAAATCCAGTGAATTTCTCTAATAATAGCTAGAATTTCACCCCAGGACTACATACCTTAAAGGGCTTTTTTCCTGTTTGCATTTGCGCTACTAATAATTAACGACATACCACATGTTTCAGTTTAAATGTGTTAAACTGTGTCACATCTTGGTAAACCCAACAGACACAATAAAGCTGCATCCTTGTTTAAGAAGTAAAGAACTTACTGTTTACCTTTATTTGTGTCAAAATGGTTAAGTCGGACTTAATTTAATTTCCATTAAGATCATTTTATCTTTACATTATAAATCACAACTCTACCTATTAATGTTTCTGCTCGTCCTTACTTGAATGTTTTGTTTGCGGGTGTCATTGTGGCGCATTCATAACATAAGCCATTTCTGTGTTTATCTTTGTCTGTTCTTTCTTGCCCATTTTGTTTTCTTGTGTTTCACTGAGATAGGTTTTAGATTCTCAGACAGAAAAAAAAAAGCTAATTAAAATGTTGGTTAATCTTCCAAAGAGGGCTGTATTATATGCAGTAATAATAACATTAGTATAGTGTTTTACTGTTAGGACCTTAGCTGACTTGCTCTGTCAGTTCCAGCTCTCAGGCTGTATTTTCCTCATGTGTGCTACAAAAGGATCAAAATAGATTTGTATTCTTTCCATCACATATAGACTTAATAAAGCCTGGACACACTGGTCAAACAAATGTGCTATTATGTTTTTGGGTTGTTTTTGTTTTCATTAAGGTCTCTCAGGGACAAATTCCATTTAAAAAATTCAGAATAAAGTAGTTTAGTCCATGACAGTAGCAGTGTCATTAACGCAAGCTGCCCAGTCATGTTTTCAGTGAAGAAAGAAGTAATAGAAGTCTATATCAAGTTTTTCTTCACATCTGTTTGTATGGCCTCCCTACAGGTCCAGATGCTGTTCAATAACGAGTTTCTGCCAGATCACATGACCATGAAGCGGTTATGGCTCTCACACTGGTTTGGCAAGGTACAGTGCACCCACTGTCAGCTAGCACAGATAAATGCCACACATTTCTTTACACCTGAACAATTCCTTTGTACTAGAATTCAGTTGGTAAATAAGGAGAAAGTTTTAAGATGTATAATAAAAAATTCCAGTCATAGCTTGAAAAATAACTGTTAAAACAATCTGTTTCAATTGAATAAAACACAGTCTGGAAGTAGTGGGATAGGTTTTGCGTTATCTGTGCAAGATGTGTATGGTTATGTATATCTCACTTTAAATACTGCAATATCTTTTCCCTTTAGGCCCAGCCATTAGTTCTTCACTACACCATCAAGGACAAAAGGAACAGATAGGACTTGTTTTTCAGTTGGACAAAAGCTGTACATATTTTGTACAATACATATTCTATTTTAATAGTGTTTGTGTACATATACTTATTTTCCTTGTTTTGTATTTTTGAAAATAAAATTTTAAATGGAAAAAATGAGCTTGTGTTAATGACTGGGTAGATGTTTCCATCAGCATAAGGCCTGCATACGCAAAAGGTTCTCGGTGTCTAATTCATTATTTATTGTACACATCACCTGACAGGCTGAATGGAGGGTTGTGGACAGAATACAAAGAGATTGGTGCTCATTGCAGTTTGATTTAATATCTTGATAAAAGCTGCAATAAGTTATTCAGTACGTGTGAGTTATGATCCAGTTGGCAATGAAGAAAATCCACTCAGCAGTGGATTTTCTTTTCCCTGCGTACAAATCCATAATCATTAGTGAGGTTACGGCTGCAGTTGTGAAACCATATTATTTATGGGGGGGTTGGGTTTTTTTGGAGGGGGGGTTGTGTGCCTTATTATTAAAACTTGTCAACAAATAGCTTAACTGCAGCCATGTGTTGGCACTGTGAGTGCAGTGTTTCGTTTAATTTCAAAATTGAACACAAATTATTTTCCTATGTTTACATTAAAAATATATAATCATTACTTGTTTTGCCATGAAGTTATTGGATGTTTTTCATGATTTCTTTTTTTTTTTAGTTTAAGTTTTAAACTTTAAATGACTACTAGCAAAATAAATGATGTGCAGAAGATATAAAGATCAAATGTGAAAAACAAAATCAGATTCCTTAGCTTTTTTCCCCACTTTCATGATTAAAGTAAAATCTGTTTTGGCTGCAGATACAGCCCCGAATACGTCTGCCATGCTTTACACATCTGGACTATTTCCCCATCTTCCATGAGAAAACTGTTCATGCTTCTGCAGGTAGTTTATCTCTGAAATAAAACATCTTCTAAGTTTGTTTGCAGAGCGCAGCACATTTCACACTGGTTTTTGCATTTTCAGTTTTTCTGGGGCCTCTCACAGAAAAGTTGGGTGTATGATTGTTTCAAAGATCGTGGTTTTAATAGTCGCCCACGCCCCACAGCAGTAGTTTTTTTGTCCAGTCAGAAACCTGTGACTCCTAATATTAGGAAGTGTGAATATGCGTCTCCTATCTCAGCCATGTAGCTGCTTCTGTGTTGACACAGACCACTTGGTTTCCTCTCTCACAGGCCTGCTCAGGCTAGATTTACAGCCATGCCATGTCTTTTCCATTTTTATAATTGACCTTACTGTAATCTGAGCGATATTCAGCGCCTTGGAAACAACTACTATCCCTCCCCTGCATGGTAGTTCTCTGTAAACATGTCAGTGTGTAGATTACTCAGCATTATCCCTACATGCACATTTAAGCTCACTGCTTATGCAACTGTGTGTGTGTGTGTGTGTGTGTGTGTGTGTGTGTGTGTGTGTGTGTGTGTGTGTGTGTTTTCCAGTCATCCACATGAATTGTTTGCTTTTATTTACAAAGCAGGTCAGGAAAATTGCGAAGTAATTCAGTAATATAAAAAGTCTGAACCTTAAAGTGTTTGTCCTCAAAGTCACTTAGTTACAACTTTTTGTTGTTGTTGTTGTTTTTTCTTAGCAGTTAAACATTTCAACTCATAAGTTAGGATTCCTGCAATATACAGATTTTTAAAAATCACGAAATTTGTGGCGACGCATCCTGAGATTATATGGTCTCAAACAATCCCTGAAACCAGCAAAAGTTTTCATTAGGTCCTGCATACCTGATAAATGCCCCTATCTATGAAGCACCATGCTCCCACACTCTGTTACAAATCTGTGGTTCACATCCCAAACTGGAGATAAGTGCTTTAGAAAGCTCCCCCGTTTCAACCGAACTGCTGTTTTCAGAGTCACTGCAGCGCTTCTTATGGTGACCTTCATATTGTTCAGTGAGTCCAGTGAATTTTCTCTTTGGAATAACAGAATGTAAAACCACCTCCTTTCCTCCCCCCCCCTTCTTTCTATAACACATGGATATTTTTCCACATGGCTTTTGGGGAAAACTGAGGGAGTTTTATCTTTGCACTGAGTTTTATCTCTGTCACATTCTGTGGCTGTTTTGCCCTTCTTGCAAAGCGAATCCTCCCAGATGGGCACTAGATGGCACACTTGGTGCTTTTCAGTTATCGGACTAGCTTTGATGTGTGCGATCTTGTCCTGAGTGAAAGCAAAGTCTCTGATAACCTGACATGATCTGATAATACATACAAGCCTTCTGTCTCTACTCTTTCTAAGTACGCTGTGGTGTTGCTGCCAAACCATTTAAGCAACAGTTTGCTGGGCTGCTCGATGGGTTTCTTAAAGATCTTTTTTGGACATTTATATTAAGAAAAAAAATAACAGTAAATGTTTAACAGTTGTGTAATATTGCATAGATAACATCTAGGATATTTTTGTTCTGTGCTAGATGTGGACAGACATCAGTGTTCATGTGTCTTAAAGGGCAAAGGTTAGAAATAACTTTAGAGTTCATATTGAAGAAATCCTCGTCTTCATCAAGGGGAAAACAATTTTCCAAGTGTGGAGGTCAGTAAGCTGTAGTAAGGCAGCTGTTGAGTAAAGAATCACTGGAATTTCTCATGGTGGAGCTTGAGGGAAAAAAGTATTTACCATGTTTTTTACATTAAGCTTGATAACATCTAAACGTTACTATAAAAAAAAAAAAAAATCCCCCCCTCCCCAACAAACACACACGTGATTTTCCACCCTTGAGGATGTCTCTTCAGGGTACTCTTATGTTGCAAACAAAACGATAATCTTCTAAAGCTGTGACCTTCACGCCAAAATATATGTTTCCAGTTCTCTGTTGGAGCTTTTAACCACATTACAGGTTGTCTCTGGGTTTTTTGGTCCTCTTTATACTAAATTATAAATGTGCATCTAAACGTGACCCAGTGACTTTGAAAGCCAAGTGCCTGCTGTCTCTTGATGCACAGGACCATCTGTGTTTTAAAGTCAATTTGAAGAAAAGAGTCAAATAGATGGTACACGTTACCATACAAAGAAAAACAGCTATTCATACAGCAATTCAATTAAACATGTTAATTATTATTTCTAAACCAAGTTTTAATTAATGAAATTGATACTTTGTAACAAAAAAAATAAAGGATTGTAGAGATTTATCTGATTAATAATTAAAGCGGTTGTTATAAGCTCAGTAAAAATCACAATGAATTGAAGTGTTATTTATAAAGAGAATGTTGTAGCTTTATCAGGAGGTTAATCCTATTGGGAGCTTTATCCATTTTACACTGACTTTTATTTAAGGCTCCATCCCCTGCGTTGTTCCTGCTGCCAGAGTGTCTTTATAATAAAAGGCCTACTTGACTTTTCAACCTCCACGATTCCAGCCGATTACTTCTATTGTGTTTGCCAGTCTGCTGTGTTTATCTGCCCGCCCAAAAGAAGAGAAGAAAAAACTCGGTCCTAACAAGCCCTTTAGTTTTCCCTCAGTTTCACCTTCTTTTTTTTTTGATTGAAGTGAGTTTTTCTAATAACGGACAATTAAAAATAAAAGACAATTGTCTCAAATAAGAAAACATTTTTCAGTCTGTTCTTCTTAGCAATAAAATAAATAAATAAACGATGTGATACCTTTTGCGTTTATTTTGTAAAATGTTTTATTCTTTCTAATTTAATTTGAAATGTTGTTAAATTCATTTTTATTTTCCTTATTTCATGGTCGACAAACTGAATGCGAATTATCCGATTTTTCTTCTGAAATATTAAGAGCATTTTAAATTAATTTCGGTTAAAAATCATACATTTGAATACGCTTATCTGATTAGGTTTCTAAATTGAAAAAAAAAATAACTCGAAAATATTTTAAAGGGAAGCGCGGAAAAGCAATTTTAAAAATCCTGCAGGACGGTTTTTATGTTGAACATAAGCTTAAGGGAAACTCAGTTTAAGATAAATTACGTTCTGTCATTATATAAACTACAACAGCAGCCACCTCCCCTCCCTCACTAACGCACATTCACCAAACTTTTGGTGTGGCTACAAAACTGTTGCAAATGGTCGGCTGGCAGCAGCAGCAGCACGTCGCATTTCCACTGCCTCCCATTGAGGTTTATTCATTAGGATCCTCACACTAACCCATTTGCCATTCATTGGTGCCTTCTTCTCCTTTTTTCCAAACAAACCCGAGTCAAGAGTGGCAGATGCGTGCCATTATTGCCCACGGCTCGGTGGAAGCTGTTTTATGCAAGGCAAAGGCGGGTTAACCTAATCAATCATGTCCACTAGTTGTGTTAAAGACGATTCATAGAAGGAGGAAGAAAACATATGGCGCAGGGGTGGAGGCAAGCTTTTCTTAACACCGCAGCCAGACCGGGACCTTCTTGCGACAAGATGTATTCAAAGCCGGTGGAGAGAATGGGAATAAAGGCGGTGGACGGCTGCTAATTGAAGTCATGGCACTTCAGGCTTGAAAGCAGAGGTCAATTATTCAGAAAGTCCCGTTTTTACCAAGCGAAGCAAATTTTAGGGTGAATGTTTTATGTGTCTTCTTAAACTCTCAAAGCAAATCCAGAGGTCGTTTGAATTCTATTTAGTGCGTCTTTATGATAGAAGTTTTTTTTATAGAAAACAGGGATTATGGCCCATTTTCCTCCCTCTAAAATGTAAAATCAAACCCCGTTTATTTCAGTTAACTCTCTGGTTTATTTTTTAAATTTGGGCTCATGTGCACAATCACACATCCAACAGCGCCGAAAGCTTCTTGAAATACCATATAACCTTTATTTACATAGATGCTGATTAAATAGAATGTTACAATAAAATTATCGCATAGGATGTTTGATCTATATACAGAATTCAGAGCGTGTAAAAGTTTGCAGTCGATAGCGATGGACGCCTTCTTTGCGCTGCGAATAGGCCTCCAAGCTTGCAGACACATCTTTCTCTCAGGACAAAAAAATAAGTCTACTCTTAAGGTAGGATGAACCTACAAGTTGGGGTTTATTTGCTTAAAAAATCATAGGGGGTGTGATTTAAATATTTGTCACGTCCGATTAATTTTATTAAAAAAGGCGAATAAATGGCAAAAATAATTGCACAACTTTTCCACCCCCTTGAATCACGAAATAATAAAATGTATACTTAAATGTTTAGTCTATACAATTATCAGTCTTCCTGTACCATAACAATTTGGTCTGTCTGAAAGAATAGCAGGGATTCCTCAGATTTTTTTGTGGTGAAACTTAAATGACAGACCCGGAAGGCTTTACAAGTTCCAATAATAAATTAACATGAAGACGAAAAGAAAAATGGGGGAGGAAAAACTTTCCCGAAATGTTTATATATGTGTGTATTCTCCTCTTGTCTATCATCCGTGCAAAAGTTTGGCAAGAAAAATGTCCCCTTTTGATATTTTGTTGTTGTTGCTGCTTATGAATCACAGACCCCCCTGACTGTCAATCGTCCACCTCGATTTCCTCGTCATCCTCCGAGAATTCATCCGTGGTTTGGTCTCTTGACGAGGAGGGGGACTGTGGGAAGGCCCGTTGTCCTTGAGAAGTCGGGGAGCAACTGGGCGATCTGGCCCCGGGGCCCCCACTCTGGGGGTCCTCAATGTTGTCCATGGTGACAAGCTTCTGCAGGGTCTGTGGGGTGATTTTCTTGAGCGACTCGACATCTGCTTTCATCTCCTCCAGATCCCTCTTGAGTTTAGCTCTGCGATTCTGAAACCAGGTGATGACCTGCGCGTTGGAGAGTCCCAACTGCTGCGCGATTTGGTCACGGTCGGCCGGAGAAAGGTACTTCTGGTACAAAAACCTCTTCTCCAATTCATAAATCTGGTGGTTCGTGAAGGCTGTCCGCGACTTTCTCCTCTTCTTAGACGTCTGCCTCTGTCCAAAAGCATTTACATGCTCACGACCTTGGATGAGTGGGAGAAGAAAAACAAGAGGGATGAAATAGCCGCAAGAGTCACTTACCCTCAAACTCCAACAGCAACAGAGGGCAGTGCAGAACAGGCCTGACCACGCTCTGCGGGCTTGCTTTTGACATTTTCCTTGTAGCAAACTATTTATCACACTTAATTTCTAATGACGACATTTAAATTTTACCCTGCAGAGTCAAGGTAACCACTGCTGCGATCATTTTGGAGTGGTTTAAATACTGTGTAAAAAAAAAAAGAAAGAAGTAAATTTGCACTGGAAATTAACCTTTCAATTCCCACCATATCATTAGCCAAGCAAAAAATAAGGGAGTTGACTAAGAATAGCTATGCTTACATATTTCTGCTGCAGGCCTACATCAGGAATCAGGATGTAAAATAGCGTCAGTTGTAAAAAGAAAAAAAAATCTGTTTATTTAATCCAACGCAGCGCTGCATGCAGCAGGCCATAGTGGCTATTTGATGTTTTGACAACAGACACGAGCATATTCAAAAGATTACCCACTTACATCAGTTTATGTATGATATGCACGCATATTTGCATGCGTAAATGTTCCGTGTCCTTTTCCTTATCTTGAATTCTACACGCATTCCCATGCAGCTGTCCTAGCATGTCTGTATTAAAAAGTCAAAACAAACCCAGCTAGCAGTGACCTTAGTTCTGAATCCCGCATTTACTGTACTTGTTCCCCTTAAAAACTAGTTTGAATGCTTATCCTGCCTTCCCGAAAATTCAAAATTGGGTCAAGAAAGTTTTTACCTTCCGCTGCCTGGATAACGCTGACTTCCAGACCCTTAAACGTTTTGCTGGCCAGCTCCTCCAGCGCGCACAGCGGCGAGGACGGAGTGGTGATCCCGTTCCTCGCTGAGTTGGAGCCCGTCACTTTCTCAAGCACTCTGGGCGGACAGATACTTGCGACCGACTTCTTCACGGAGGGTTTGTTAAGGATATCCTCAATACTGAAAGGCGTTAACGGTTTGTTGGAGTTGGCCGGCGGCGGCAGCTGGTCCAAGGGAGCCCGCCTCCTCTCCTCGCCGCCGGACTGCAACACAGAACCTGCTTTCATGTCTTTACTGGAGGTCATCGCAGTCCCGAAGAAGTGCTGCTTTCAGGAAAGTTGATTATTTCATTCAAATGGCAGATTTAAGCGTCCACAAGTTTAACTCTGGTGCTCTCGTAGACCTCCACAATATTTTGAAACGAATGCTGCAACTTAGCTCGTGTAAGAGCCTTCCTCCAAAATAACCATGCTTCGGGCGTAGTTGTAAAGGCAGCCGGACTATATTCCCTTCAGAGTCCCAGTTCCTCTGCCAAGTTCCATGTAGATCTTTTGGAAGTAACCGGCTGGAGGGGGTGAAACCCTGCAAGGCAAGAAAGCTTTCACAGGCAGAGAGAAAAAGAAAGCGACTGCTAACGAGTTATTGTTGATTGGGCGAAGTTCAATTAGAGAAACACTACACTACTTGCTGACCCGCTGCTGCGTCTTAAAGGGCCGGACCATAATAACTAATTGGACGTGGGGAATAGGAGGAGTCTGTTGCTGCCGAGGAGAAAGATGCCCTGAAATGTTTATGCATCTGTTTCCCTCTGCTGGAGTATTCTCCTAAAAAAGGGAGAGTTAATAGCCATTAGAATAGAGCCACCAACATTTCTGCATTATTGAAAAGTCTGGAGGAAGAAAGAACCAGCAACAATCTCTTGCCGTCATGTGAATTTAGTCGTTCTGTCACTTTTGTACGTAATTACGCATATAACGTTTTGCGTAATGTGTTATACAGACGCCTTGTTGGACTGAAATTTGAGTTAAAAATAGACACAATGAGCACATTGAGGGACTCGGTTATGGGATATATTAAAATGCAACAGAACCACGATAGAATATTTTTTGGATTTTTATTTTATTCATTATTTTTAACGACAGGAAATAAGGAATCTGAGAGTAAATATTGTCATTATATTTTAAAAATAAATTTAAAAATAGTAATGTGCTGAAGTCTCTGGGGAAAACACGTCTGCTACAAAATCTTTTCATTTTGTGGACAGATTCGAGGATGAAAGAACAGAGAAAGTCAGCTTCATCTCTGGACTCAGTTGTTTATTCGGTTTTGTCGATTAAGTTCTTTTGTTTCTCTTTGGTAATGCCACACGTGCTCCGGTATTTCCCTGCAGGTAAAACCCCGAGTTCCAGTGTAATTTAATGCTGTACCGTGAAACAAGCGAATAATAAAGGTGACGCCGTGCTGTGGCTCAGAGTCTGAGGACGGAGAATGTGAATTTCACTGAAGGAGGCTTAGGATGTAAAGAGAGAAAAGAGAGAGAAAGGAGGACGCGTGGGACGCGTGGGACGCATGGGAGAGCAGCAGGTACGTCTGATCAGAGGGACACACCTTGTTTTATTTAAGGTTCGGTGGTCTTTGTCACGATTTGGATGATATATTCGTTTAGATGAATTACATGAGACTTGTCGGCTGAATTAAATTAGCATTTTTCAGATATTAAGATACAGAATTATGTATCTTACATACGCCACCTTGAATCAAGCGCAACTTTAATGGGCATTTCTTTATGCAAAACGCAACAAAAGCTTCTCATGATAAATAAACAATGCAGACCATATTTTAGCAGTTGTATTAGAATTCGAGTACCACCTGCTGAAAGCGGCCGGGGGCTGAATATTACAAACGCTGGAGAAACATTTTTACAATACAGTCATATTTTTTGTGACCCCACTGGGTAAAGCCTGCCGCCCAGGAAGCCACTGCGGAGAATCTTGTGCCAACAGGAGCATATGGTGACATTGGTTTAGGGACAGAGCTATAAAACAGCAGGAAATTCTATTATCTGCCTTGGAGGTCCACCCTTTGTGACTGCTTTGAATACATATTTCTCCATAACGAGCAGGAGTTGGTGGGGATAAATTCAGTTAGGGAATTTGGACAGAAATGTGCACGGTTTTGGAGAAAGTGCTGGTACCTGAAAATATATTAATATCACAAAGAAGGCGATTTAACCTGACACTTCAGACTTGAATTCAAAATTAGGTTGAAATTTAAGGAAGTTAGAAGCTAATCTTGTTTTATTTTGCTGTGCAAAAAAGAAAAAGAAAAAAGGTTTGATTTTATAGACATGGGCGAGTACTTTTAAATATATATTTTGTCTTAGCAAAACTCTCTTTACATTTTTAATATTCAAAATCATTTAAAAACATCTGGGCATTGTATCATATTTATTAGTCATATCATCTATCAAACATAGTTATAAAAGGGGCAAAAAATCCTCTACTTGAGGTGTAGTTATATGCTCTTCACAAAGATGGACCTCCTCTGAGCTCCGCTCAGATCCGGACTTCTGTACATGATTAACCTTAAATTGGGTTTAAGCCTAAATAACCCTGAGACCTTTCTACTATTGGTTCAGTTGGCTTTCAGTTCTCAAGTGAAGTTGGTCCGAAACATATTCCCCTCCTCTGGCTTAATTTAAACGTTAATTAGAAGCAGAACAGCTGACACCATCAATCATCAGCTCTTGAGGGATTTAATTGGATGATTCGCTTCGATTTTTGCCTCCTAGGTTATCGCTCTCCAAAATATTGCGCGTTAAATGCTTTAAAAAATCATTTAAGAAGCTTCTTTTTGTGAGGAGCTGTGTATTGAATGGTAGTACTGCGTCACATTTCGTTTTTTCTTCTTATCTTTAGGAATCACAGATCTACTATCAGAAGGGCCAAGCGTGTTTGTGTCACCCATTAACTCGATAAATTCAAAGCAGTGTGAGAACTCCCTCCCGATAAAGGCCAACCTTTCTGTCATTAATCACCAAATTAATTCACTGCGGTCCAGGGCGAATATCAGGGGATGCAATTCAGGCTCCACTGGAGACTCAAAGAAGGCGATGACAAATGCAACAACTGCAAAAAATAATAGCGACAATGTAATTTGTTACAGTGCTGTAACGCGTTACCGACAGTCTTTTCTCCCCTTGCAAGAGGCCGTGCATCTTCACCGCTGCAACTCAGGTGTTTCACAAAAGGAATAAAAAAAAAAGTCTCGAAGCAAAGGATAAATATGAATGCACTTCTTTCGATTTCGACAACGCTGTTAATTATGGAGTAAAGCACATTTTGCTCATTCTAGAATTAAATAATAAACATTTACAGGAAAAACTAATTTTGAAGTAGATATTCACGTTTAACATGCACAGGTTCCATAGACACGTTTGTTTCTTTATTGCATTCTAATTAAAATATTTTAAAAATAAAAAATTATTATCGTTAAGTTAATTTTGTTAACTATCAAACTAATAATTTTAAAACGATTTATGCCCACCCCACTAATCCACAGAAATGTTTATAAAATATATTTTTATTGTTGATAAAAATAACAACTTAGTTTAATGTCACTATAAACACTATAAACACAGAACCAAACAGGCACTTTAAACCCATTCTGATGTTTTCAAGGTCACTGTCGATAACTGAGGTAAATCTGTCCCTTGAAGAAATTAAAATACTAATAATTTCTATTTGCAAAGGCCGTGGAGGCTTTAATGTTGTCGTAAAGAGGCAGCTCTTACAGCGCAGCATGTCGTCCTGTACAAAACAGCTGTAAACGCCTCTCAGTATAACATGATACAGGAGAAGGCTGCTCGGGGCGCTGTGGGTGTGTTTGTTTCCATTCTTAACTGGACTGTTTCCACTGTAAAACACACTGTGCGGCTGACTGAAAAGCCTGATGAAGGCGCGTGTTGATGAGGCTCCACGTTACGTCGGTGTGATACCAAATTAAGTGGATCATGTGTGGCACCTTTTATAGATTCAGTTTTCTGCCACCCACAGCCATACTAATAGCTTCTGGTCAGAAAGGAAAATATCTTCGTTGGCTGTTTTAAACGATGCGTGGGCAGAATGCAAAATAATAAAAACACGAATGCAGATGGATAATAATGAATTATTATTTGGGGACCATAAATTTGACCATAAAGGGTTAGAATTTATTTTTTGTTTTTTTAATTATTAGTTTTTACTTATTTTTATTTGCGTAGTGGCGATGGTGTCGTGCACCTGCCTCGCTCTCGCCCAAAACATCAAGTATCAGGCCAACTCGTGGGTGACGGTGTTGTTATGGTGTCAGTGCAGGAGTGTCTTCTTTCTAAGCTGTCCTTGAACGCACCGTTACGGTCTGACAACTCAATCGGCAGCGGAGACGCACAGGTGTTCACCTTCACAGCAGCTTCACTCTGTTTGGAAGTGACGCGTCCTTTTCCGCTGTGACGTTGTCAGTTCTCATTGGTCAGCAGTCTCAATCCAACACCATACATTAAAGCTTTTATCCTAAGGGTTGTGTCTTAATATATTATTTTGAAAGCTGTTGGTTGTATTTCTGAAGAGAGACACTGGAACAATAACTGGTGACAGAGCAGTTTTGACTCTTATGATTAGAATCAGTCTGCAGGTAACAGTTTGTACACAATGAAGCACCTACTGCTGGTAGATTTTAGATCATTGTATTGGTTTCATGACTTCTTTGCTAGCTTTAAACATTTTCAACAGTAATTTTGCTTCAAACTTTTGATATTATTGCCTTAAACTTCTCCTACTTATGCCACCTGGCAAAGATGATGAAAATAATTACTGTTTTCATCATCATTTATTCAATTTTCTTTTTTTCATGATTTGCTTTTGAAATGTCACAAACATAATTTAATATTAATATTTAATGGTAAATGGTAAATGGCCTGCATTTGTATAGCGCTTTTCTAGTCCTTAAGGACCCCAAAGCGCTTTACACTACATTCAGTCATTCACCCATTCACACACACATTCACACACTGGTGATGGCAAGCTACATTGTAGCCACAGCTGCTTTAATAACTATAATGTTATTATAATTCTTATTTTGACCAGAACATACCTATCCAAGTAGAAAATGTTTGCCCCTTTTTCTTCAAAAGTAGTTGAAGTATGCAATAAATGCGATTAATTATAGTGGGAACAACTTCTGAATTGTCAGGTGGCCCAGACATCAAGCTCAGGTAGAATAAAATTAGAACATCCTTTTAAATTAAACATAATACATTCCAGTAATCTCTAACTGGTAACATTAATGGGTAATAACTGAGTCACAGACAGCATGAACAAGATACTGCTGTTATTGCAATGATTGATGAAGAGATCACAGTCCTCACATCATGAACATAAAATACCTGCTTCCATCATAGATGGATTGAGTGATTGAAGTGAGCATGTTGTGTTGATCTACCATCAACAAGTCACCTCCTGTGACTGTTATGCATTATATGGTAGCATCACTGACATTCCCTGCAAGGCTGCTGAGATTTTCAAATAAACATAAGCATTTCCAAGCTCTCCAACACATTTAAACACAAAGCTACTTCATTGCCTGAGCCCGCCGCCCCCCTCTCCACCCCCAACTCTCTCATGGGAGTTGACTGTGGTCGTCCTAGTTGCCCTCTAATGGCCCACTGGGGCCCATTTAAGATCATAAAGAAGGATGACAAGAAGGTTCAGGCAGGATTACAGCATTACGGGTGAATGTTTGTCCTGTTTGACTAGCTTCATTACTGTGTAATTAGCCTGCTGACTGGAAGTACAGAGCATGCAATCTGATATGAAACATGAGATTTACATTGTTGATGTTTTGATATGTCGCCCACGGATGAGCACTTAGAACTGCCAGTGATACAAACTATATTACTATTATTATTATAATTATGATTATTGCAGTTTTAATAGTGTCAAATGTGGGTTTACATTTATATATGAAAGCTGCTTATTCTCATTAATTGTTCATGTTTATTGCAGAATTTTTAAATCACACTTATACAAATATACAAATATTACTTTTACAGTTTTGTTCAGGAAATCTTGCATTTAAGCATATTATAACCAGCAATCTATTTTTAATGTAATCTGAAAATGTTTTCCAGGAAATTATCAGATAAAAGTTACTGGATATGTTGTAGAGTAATTCAGTATTTTGTCAACACACATACAGACACTCACATAGTTCACGTGGCCAGATCTATTTATAGACGGTGATGGGATTCTGCCACTCAGTTGCTCTGTGATCAGGAGCGACCACAGCATGAACGCTAAACAAGCCAAGAGGATAGCAGAGTTAAGACCTTCATAACCTTTGGTATACAGGACAGTTTAAACTGCAGCTTGGCACCATGCAAAAAAAGGGAAAATCACATACGTTCTTAACAAAATCAGCTCAGAATTGCATCAGTCATTGAACTTGCTGTCATTAAAACCTCTTCATGTTTGCTATAAATTTTCCTCATGATGATTTATGACCTCCTGAAAAGTAAGGTAGCTCTCTCCTGGGAAGCTGGGTAAGATGACTCTAATTTGACAATTGCTTCATTGCAACCTACAACATTTTATTTGAGAGTAACAGTGTAATATTCTTTGTTTATTTTAAATTATGCATACATTTTGCAAAAGTAAGACTAACAGCATCTTTCAGTTAATGTGAGAATTTAAAATAATTTTTTTTAAATTTTTTTTAATTTGTTTTCAAAATTAAGAGTAGCTCATTAAAACAAGATTAAAACACACACAAACAGAAAAGAACTGTGAATCCAGAACTGCCAGAATTCCAGTATTGATTACTGACAAAGTGCTATCGGACCCTGATTTAAAACCAATAACACATAAACTCTTGTACTTTCCATGCCATTGCAGAATACACAGAGTAACCATTCACAGTGCAGGCTACAAAAAAATAAGTGAACTCTTAAATGCTGTAACTTTAGCAGTAACAACCTACATAAGGCATTTCCTTTAGCTGTTCAAAATACTTTCCTAACACCGAGGGAACGTTGCAGGATCATTTGTTCAGCAGACATTTTTCAGTATTATCAATATTTGTGGGATGTCTTGATTAAACAGCC
Source organism: Diplotaxodon limnothrissa (assembly GCF_057381915.1). Lineage (NCBI taxonomy): Eukaryota > Metazoa > Chordata > Actinopteri > Cichliformes > Cichlidae > Diplotaxodon > Diplotaxodon limnothrissa. The sequence continues at coordinate 7,756,650 of NC_140597.1, read as the reverse complement.
CTCTTGAGGTCATCCCGCAGCATCGGGCTAAGGTCAGGACTGACTGGGACATATCTAAAGCACGTTTTTGTGTGTGTGTTTTCAGCAACTCTGTTCTTGATTTACTTGGTTATTCTCATGATGCATCAGCCAGCCAGGGCTGCCATGATGTTTTTAATTCATCGTTCACTGCCGCAAAGTGTCAAGACCTCAATGTATCAGAGCAAGTGCTCACATTTATTATACTTCACAGCTGAAATGTGACTTTGGGATAGGTGTGCAGTGTTTATTTATGTATTTATTTTTATTTTCCTGCAAACATAATGTCATGTATTTTTACATACTTTCTCTCTCGCTGTCTGTGTTTGTGTGTTTGAACAGGTTTCTTTCCAATACCACCATTTTTATTCAGGGTTTTCCTTAGTGGACATACAATATGGATAGTTTAATAAATTGCAGAGCTATCTGTAGATGTCTTCTTGTTACACTTTGGGGTTTTTTTAAACCCTATTTAGAATTGTGTTTGGTATATTCTTTGAAGATTGGCCTCTCTTAGGGAGAGTAGCAATCTCGAATTTTCGTAAATTTCTAGACAATGTGTCCTTTTGTGGTTAGCACATCGAGATCTTCAGAAGTGCATCTGTAGTCTTTTCCAGATTTCTGCATGTCTACAATGCCTCTATAAAGGTTGTGTGAATGTTGTTTTGATCAAAGCATTCTGAATTTTATTTATGTAATGCCAAATCACAACAACAGTCACCTCAAGGCACTTTACACTGTAAGGTAATTTCCCTAAAACAATACAGTGAAAACCCAACTATCAAAGAGACCCTTTGAGCAAGCACTTGGTGACAGTGCAAGGAACAACTCCACTTTAGCAGGAAAAAACCTCCAGCAGAACGAGGCTGAGGGAGAAGCAGAAATGTGCCGCAATTGGTTGGAGGTCAGGACATGGCATGGGTCACATTATCCATGCTGTCTTCAGAAGAGCAGACTTTTTATGTCTTTGTATGGATGGGCAGTATACAATCCACACTTCTAATCTCATCTTCTTAATTGGACATAGTTTCAGAAGAGGGGTTTGTTTTTTTTTAGAATAAAACTGTATGTATGCTGTTAATTAATTCAGAATGTCGTTGTCTATAATTGTCACTCAGATGAAGGTCAGACCACATTTCCAAGGTAATCAAAGCAGAAATCCAAGTATTGTCCTAAGCCTCTTCCTGTAACTGACATTCAGTAGCAACAAGAATAACAGACATGCATACATGTTCATGTTTTTCTCAGTATTTTGTATCTGTAGGTTTTGTAATTACCTGTTCAATTACAGAAGTGAAATATGGCACTGACATTTCATTTGCATCTGCACAGGCCACAAAACAAAATGTGTGTTTTAGCATAATGACACTCATTATTAGTCCATTAGTTCCATCGTTTTAGCTGTTAAATGGACCAAGAAAATGGTTTGTTTTTCTGTAGCTCATGAACACGACTGACAGTTAAGCAATGAACAAGCAACAAATGATCATACAGTGTGTGCCTGTGTTTTTTTTCCTTTCCTTTTTCCTTTTTTTTTTTTGGCCTTGAACTTTTGTATTCCATTATGAAAGAAAAAAACCCCAAAACAAAACATGGCATCCAGGACTCTGAAGGCCTATCTTCTCATGTCACTGTACATATCTTGGCAAATGAAGACAAATACTTGTGTGAGTACACCAAGTTCCAGGGGAACCTTCGGCAAATTAATCACTTGCAATTCTATCCATGTCCACTTGGGCGCCTGGCGGGTCCCTGATGCAGCGCCCAGTCTGTAATGAGGGGCACATCGTCCAGTGCTCTTTACAAGCCAGAGTTGCTCCTCAAAACAAGAAAAAAATAAATGAATAAGTGACGCCACCTCTCTGGAGGGGCGTCATTTTCTCAAGATGGCGTGGCGCCTCGACCTCCAAGATCACCCCTTTACCCCACCACAAGTCTTCCTCTCCCTCCTCACATGAGGATTTCATTAAGTGGTGAGCTACACCAACCCCCCCCCATACACTTCACTCCATCACCACTGCCACCCCTTCTCCCCCTCCTTTGCTCTCTCCAGCGCCACTTTGCTCCCAAACCAAATGAGGAAATAGCTCGTCTGGTCGCTGACAGACCTCGAGTTTGGCCGTAAAGATAAATGACCCAAAGTATTAAAGTTTAACACGTTGACAAAACCCACCTGATCTGTGGGATTAATGCAACAAAAAATCCAACTGTGGAAAAAAGAGGAGGGGATGGAAGGGGCTGGGAGGGGTGACGAGGACTCACAAGAGAGTAATAGCTGGGCACTGGGAAGGTCAAACAATATTTAGGATAAGTACATATCCAGTGCTGAGAGGGAAACTTTGTAGAGACATGCGCTGTGTCTCAAGTTTCTGTGCATTAGGTTTTGGGAAGTAAAGTAAAAAATGTGCACATCGGGTACAACGTGCACATTTAAGACTTATGATACTTAATTGGATTGCATGAAAAACACAGTGAGTGCTTTCACTTAAAACCACATTAATAATCTGACGCCAGACTGTTGTATCTGAACCTAAAAAAAATGCAGGGGTTAGAAGAAAGTTGAATATGCTTGCTGAAAAAAAAGTTATCAGTCAGAACTCTGATCTGATATTCTATAAGTATTATTTGTACAATTGTTTTCACATATTTCAATGTTGAAGGTCTTTTCTTGAACATACCTGCAAAAACAAAAACGTGTTTTTCTGGATCCTCCTGTGTCATGTCAAATACTGTACATGTGAGTAGTTGTTACTTCCATTGATTTTCTACTTTAATGAGAATAAACACTTTGAATGTGAAATGGATCCAAAGATAGTAAATATACTGGTGGCAAAAAACACTGGATAAAGGGAGCTATAATCCAAAACCATCAATTAGTATTGGCCTACAAAACCACAGTATCTGGGATTTACCAGTGATTCTTGAAGTCACTGTTGTATCAGTTTACAGATGAAGGCTTTCAAACTTCCAGAGTACCTGATTGTCCAGCTATTTGGATATCTATCTATCTATCTATCTATCTATATAATCTAATTTGGCTTCTAATCAGAATGTGAGATCATTTCCAGTGTATGTATGAATGCGGTCCCAGCCACATCATCAATCGTCTCATTAGACTGAGTTTGTGTTATCCTATGTTTAAAATTAAGGTTAAAGGTGAAACAGCTTATTTACACATACAGTATCAATATTCAGATGTCAGGGATATGATGGGAAGTGTTCAGAAATTAAACATTTCTGGTATTAAAATAGTGTTGGTGGGCATTCTCAAATAAAATACAGGTGGAGTGTATTTGAAGTAAATTAAATTCGTCTCTACATCAAATTATATTCGTATCTACATCAAAAACACCCAATTGTGTTAATAGCAGCATGCTTTTACCTTTCAACATTACCTCATTGCATGAATAAGGCAAAGTCCAGTACTTTTTCCTCACTGGTTTTCTTTTGCACACTTTGTTGTACTATGTACTTAAATAAAGCTTTGGCATGTTGTGTTGTCATTGATGGTCTGAGAAAAATATATAAATATATAAATGTAGAACAAAAAGTCAGTGCAACCTTTGTTTGCTGATTCACTTCTTATATCATACATTTCCCTACTTGTAAAATCATATCCTATACAATATGATGCATTTGAAGTGCAGTTGCAGTGATTTAAAAAGCACACAAAACCAGGTTGTAATTCATTTTCTGATCTCAGATTAGACTTACACGAGAAGGCAACATGTGTAAAGGATGTTCTTTTTTCTTACATTTCATGTTTGCTTTACCTACCTGGAGAACCACGAGGATTAAGATACTGCCAAAGGGTAATCTGACTGCCAGAAACTTTAGTCCTTTAATAGAAGAATGTATAGCCTCAGTTCCTGTGATTAAGACCTAATGTGAAATATGAATTGTCTTGATGCAAAAACTACCTCTCACACCACAACATAAAACAAACTCTGAGAATTATTAGCAAGCACATTGTTGTCTGGCTCAATTGTGATGCGCTTCATAGAATCATGAATGTGTTCAGATAAGTGAATTATAAGCTATTAAAATGCACTGAGGAGCACCACTGGAACATGCCTGGATGTTTCCAGCCAGCTGTTAAATCATTATTATTGCTTCCTATTTTTTATAGAAGATTTAAATTGAAGCTGCTTCTCTTGGAAGACATTCCTTTTATTCCCCGAGATATTTAAATCATGATAATGTATAAGAAGTTGAAAAGCAAACCCAACGACTAAGTGATAAAACCTGTCTTTAGTTAGAGCTATGCTGACATCAGCCACTCTGGGGAAAGCCTCAGCTCTACAGCTCACTGGAGCTCCTGTACTGATAATGACTAATTACTATGGTTAATGGAAAAATGCAGCACAGTAACAAAAGTAAATAAATATGTAAAAAAAAACAAATAAAAAAAAACTGTTGGATATTATAATTATTTGAGAGAAAAGTTGATCCCTTTTAGATCTTTTTATGAATATTAAACAAAAATAAGCTTCACAACAAATCATACATAAGCAGAGTTTATCTCTTTATAAGCTTATTGGTGTGGTTCTCCACAACGGTCCCAGATTCTCATGTGGCCACTTGGGAAAATTAATTGTCCATTGCTGTTGAAGTCTAAAAACACTGATTTTAAACACTTTAGTGCTTTTCCATAATTTTTGTTTCATAGAACTCTTTGGCTTACGTTATTCCTGAAGCTGAGGTATTGTAATGGACAGGAAAACAGGAAAAATAGCAATAGGAAAAAAAATGTTGGGAAGGATAAATATTAAGGGAGTGAAAACTCTAAGCGAGGTCTTGGCCCAATCTGTGCCCATAATTTACTCTGTCAGAGATGTTCATAAATATTAAGAAAAGGGCTCACAGTCACTTGCAAACTATGAGAAACTAATACATGGAAAGGAAAAAGAACTGTCTCACATCTGTGCTCCAGTTCTCTTTTCAAAAGCACAACCAAGAGGGGTTTAACTCTGAAAAGCTAAACCATTGTCTGGTATATTTTAGGCAATGAGCGTGTGGACCACAATCTCACGCCCAACATGAACAGCTGAAGTGAAAGTTTAGTTTGACTTTTAAATAACAATTTACAATAAAAAACAATACATTTTCACATAGAGTTTCAGGCTTGAAGTCTTAAGTGTTTTCAGCATGACCTTCAGCCAAAAGTTCACTCACCTCCTCATTCCCCCAACACTGTCTGTCTGAACGAATACAAATTGTAGGTAGACAGAAATGCATGCATTCACCCTCCCACTCACACCCACTCATTTCCTCTATGATTTTATTTCCTGCAGTAGAGCCATTTTAATAAATTTCTCTGCTTTATTTTATGTCTGTTATTAAAATCTTACCACATTTTCCATGTTGTCACTGTCGTCACCTTGAGTCTTATGCCCGGCTACAGGATAACTGATTCCATTAGCTTTGTGGTTGTTGCAGGCTCTTTTTGACTCACTACATAAAATGATTTGGTTTTGGGCCGTTTTTTTCTGATTAGCAATTCCCAATTACTGTACAGTTAACCAACTAAAAACTAATTAAACATCTCTCACATACACCTGATATCTATGGTAAACATTTCCAAATACAATTTCTTCCTTTTTTCAAATATTTTTAGTACAACAGATTAAATATTTCTTGTGAGGAAGAGGAGGATGAGCAGCTCCAAGATCAGCAAAAGAAACGCAACTTTATTATGAATCTGAATCCAGTAGAGAAGCCAGGTGGAAAGAAGAGTAAGCTCTGAAGTTGTTATCAGCCCTTATCCTCTTGTTAAAAAGGGGTCAGACCGCCACTACCTGCCTTTGGAATGACACTGCCCTTAAACAATGAGTAGATAATTAAAAATAAAGGTTTATTCTATTGGTATTTTGCTTTTTATATGTTAATGAGTAAAGTGCTAAGAAATCTCAGTAATTACTATGCTTACACAAAGGTGTCCAGATGTAGATGCATGTGTCTCAAATGAAAACCTGTGATGGGATTTGGCTTCTAAACTTTTGTTTGACCTGTGATTTATGGCCGGTGTGTTCTGCCTTAGAATGTCTCACCTCTAAGAGATGTTTATAAGCCACATGTGGGCTGCGTATTACCGATAACTTTTTGCCTCTTAAATGCGCTATATCACAATACAAATTGCAATCATGATGAAGTCATCAAACCTTACTTCAGTTTTAAACTTTTTAAATTTTAAACAGTAGTTTAGGCAGTATTTTTCTGTTCAAATTTGCAAATGTAAAATACTGCCTGTAAACATTTACTTATATAAAATTCATAAATCAGTTTTCTACATGTTATAGAGTCAAGGCAAATATATTTAAGAGATGGAAATATGTATCCTCAAATTTCGTTTTGCAAATGATGCTTTTAAATACATGTGATTGGATCTCTGTGTTTAAGGGAGATATTTCATTGCTCATTTTCAACCTCCAAAAAAGCCTTATCTTGTAATTTCCTTGGGTGTATTTAGACCTGTACTTACAGGCTGCACATTTATGATTAGTTCGCCTTAAAAATGTTAGTGTCAATCATGAATAGGACCTTAGAAAGGTTTGTAGACGCCCAAATTTTAATCTGCATTTTCCATATAATCTCTTTGCCTTAAAAAAATAAAAGGAAAGAACAACGACAAAAAACCCACCAAAACACTTTAACACATCAGTCAACTTGGTGTCCCATTTTTGCTTCCAGAGAATCGACAGTCTGTGTGCAGCAGCCATGACACACCCCTCAGTGACCACATCCGCCATAAGCAGCCAGAAATGAAGCGATATGGAGATTATCGGGACAAAAAGCCTCCCAGCTTGTCATGGGATGCAGAGCGTATTGTACATCCACATGTATTGAACACAAACCTGTCACTGTCTGTGACAGCCCCATTCATCACACACAAAGCCAATCCTGTCAGCAGCACAATGCCTGCTATCTGTCCCTCCTCCCTTCTAAGTGACAGCATTGAAATGAACATTAGGACACCCGGGTATATATTGAAATGATTTGTTTTCCCACCTCCCACTGAAGCCAATTTCCAGAGAATAAACCTGGGAATTATTTTATCTCAGAGAAAGCATTTTTCTTTTTTCCTCTCTGAAACATTATGAGATCCATGGGTGGCTGTCAGCGAAGATGAACAGTCTGTTATCTTAAATTTGCCCAATAGTTAGTATTTCTAGCATATTGAGCAGGCAAGGACTTAAACTAAATGTTATCTGAGTTACTGTAAAAGCTAATAGGCAGATTCAAAGAAAGGGGTTACTACTCACATGAACCCAAAGCAAAAGGCAATAAGAAATACTGAAGAACAATTATACTTTTATGAGGATACTTTGGCTCCTCAAAGATGATTTCACATGTAAATAATATATATATATTATACATTTAATGGAAAAAAGCAGCACTGGCTGGCTGGATAACAAAATAGGTTGACACTATTTATCTTTCCCCCTTTTTTATATATAATACGAATATCTTCAGCGAGTCAAACTCACTCTGGGAAACAAAAGGAGACTTTTTTCTTATACAGTGTGTAACACTGAAAAGTCTTACAGTAATTCCTGCTGCTCAAGCTACAAATGAGCCTCAGCTCAAATGCATTTTTTTTTTATGATCACTGGCACAGTTTTACCAACCAAGAGCAAGTATCACGTACATAAAAGTTCAGCAGCATTAACTATAAAATCCAAAGCTGTTGTTTAAGCAGCCAGACAAAACTTATGAGTGAGGTGTTTTCAACTGTTATACATCTGAAATTAAAGATCGTTTCAACAGATTCAAACACTCAAATCACATACCTACATGTGGCTAGTGGTTATTCTTATCACATTTCAAGTTTCAGTGTGTAAGTTAGTGCTTCAGAATACTAAACTTGCAACAGAGGACGAATATAAAAGTGCACAAAAGTATACATTAGGATGGAAGAGTGGGAGGCAGTGGCATAAATTACGGTGCTTTCACCCTAGTACATGTGTTCAGGTACTTAAAGACTATTATTTTTGCTCCTTTTTTAAAGAAGATCTAGAAGCCCCTCTTCCAGAGACGATACAAACATTTCAGTTGCTGCAAAGGATTCACTTGCAGGACTATAATGATTAAGTGACACTAAAGGGGTACCTGCTCTAGTAAAATGTGACACCGTGTGGTTATGATCAAGTATCCACAAAGTTTTTTTCTATCCACCAAGATGAATTCTGCCCTGCTCTAAGAAATCTTGGTTGAGCTGAAACTCCCATCTCCAGTCTGTGCAGGAGCAACGCAATCAATCTATAATAAGTCTTTGAAATTTAACACGAGCTCGTCTGTGTGCCTGTACCGATACACGAGCTGTTTTCTCGTGTGTAGGGCTCATATAGGTTTGTGTGTCTCCTGAGTCAGCAGAGTTTCCGTAATTACCCATGATCCAAAGGCAGAGGGGTTTTGCTGTCCTGACAGAAGGAGCATCATTTCCCGAGTGTTCCCATAGACTGCAGACTGCAATAACACCACTCAACAGCCCTATCAAGATGATCCACATCACATTTTCACACAATTGCGCACCTAACCTATTTATGCTGTAAACAACAGCAGAAAGCTAATAAAACAACTCATTGCTGTGTGTGGATGTAATCTAATGAAGCGCCTTCTTAAATAATCTCTCTTGTACTGTACGCAATATTGGGTAAAGAAACATTGGTCCCAATATATCTGTGATGAACATAATGAGACTTTTCAATAACAAATTCATAAAGAATGTATGAATTCAGGCAGAACTTGGGCCATTGCAGTCGACACGGCCTGCCAGAGTGTTCAGTTCACTTTGTGTCACTGTCCTCTGAAGCTGAAATTGTCCAGAATTTCTTAACACCAGCCTTATCGATGGTGACTCCCAAACCGCATCAGATCGACTGATTTGACATCTTACTGACATTTGAACATCAGCCATTATTTGTCTTGAAGCTGTCACACCCACTGGGAACTGACAGATACTGAAGGCATCTTTGCTGAGTGGCATTTCATGGGATAATGTCTGACCATAGATTGTTATTGCTTATATTCTGGTATGTGTAGATATCAAAATAACCTTGTTTTCATCTATTTCTTATATGGTTTAGGTTTTGAACTGCTTACAAAAGCTCATCACATTTTGGTCATATACTGGGGACACTTACTCTTGAGTAAAATAAAAGTACAGACAATATGGCATTAGTTTTTGTGCAACCTATACTACAGTAGAGGTATGGACTGCTCTGTTTTATTCTCATCTGAGCTCAACCACAATATCATTAATTTCAAAGGTTTACAGCCAGTATTTCATTAAGAAAGTGAATAAAACCATAAGTTAGAAAATATTTTAGGAAATTGGAAGAATATGGAAGTTGAAAATGAGCAAGAAGCTTATTATTTCTGGTTTTACATTTTTTTTTAATGAATTTGTGAGTAATTGCTAGTTATAATTGGCAGCAGGATGATAGCAGGCTGACTGTTTTTTTTTATCACTATTTTATCCATATCTTGACAGTGGTTGGAGATGTTTGAAACAATCGCTTCAAAGTCAACAAGATTTCACGTTCATCACCAGAGTAGTGATATATTGCACATCATTTGTTACTTTTATTAATGAAAAGTATGAAAAGTAATTTGTTACGCTAATCATTACATTACTTTCTTGTTACTCAGTAGAAAGGCCAGAAATGCATGTGTCATAATTACCGGGTGACAATATACACACATTAACAGAAATCTCTTTCCTAATGAGGACAAACATGCAAGCCAACAACACAAAGCCAAGATAAAAACCAGCCCAAAGTGACTTCAAAGTGACTCCCACAATGATCTCTGGCTGCTGGGTTGACCGGATTCAAATCGAATCGATTCGGGACCTTGTGAATCGGAATCGATTCTAGAAATCAGTGATGATACCCAGCCCTAGTTGGAATCAGCATGCACTTGACTTTAACGCCATTCTGGACTCTTGGCTAGCTGTACGTTAGCATGCTATCAGTCTAGATGCCTGCAAAGAGCTGAAATTGTGTTAGCAGTATGAAGCAGTTGTTTCTGTCCTGGGGAAGTTTGCAGTTTGCCATTGTGTTCTTGTCCTTTTGAGCAATAAAAATAAATGTCATGTCTATATCTAAGCTGTAGACCGATCCACCCTTTGCCTCCTCCTGAACACGAACTGAAATTTACTGGTTGTAGCGCAAGTGTGCAGGAAAAAAAGGGATCTTTTTTCATATTTTTTTCTTTCTATTCACCTGGCATGCAGATAGCTGAAGTGCCACTGTAAACCAGGTAATAACACAATTGTAACTGTAACATAAATACTGAATGTAGTACAATATTTTCTTATGTTACTGAAAAATGTAACGTTATTACAGTAACTAGGGTCTGACTATATAAAATTAAGGTATATGAAAATGACCAACTCCATAGGGCCTCATGTATTAGCTATCAAATGAGTTTTTACTATGAGTGTTTCTTTTCATACCCACCTCATGCTCCCCATGTGCATCAATTATATACAGTATATGTTTTAACAACCTTTTCTAAGGGAACAAAATAATTTCTGATATCTATTAATATTGCACAGACCTCAGACTGACTTTCAGTATGCTCACTTTCTGCTTTATCTCCAAACTAAGTGATTTGCATAATTTAATTTTGCTTAGCTCCTGTCTTGCTTTCCATCTGTCTCGTGACCTGACTGCTCAAACAGTAAGTCTTCATGTTCACAGATCTTAATACCATGATAAGAAATAGTTTTGATAGGTGATTAAAATGTTGGCTGAAACTATAAAAGCTGTAAAAAAAGAAGTTTTTTCTAAAAAACCTGAATAATTATGGCTGTGTATTATCAAATGTCCTATTGTCAGTTATTGTTGATCTACATGTGTAATATCCATACTGTATTTCTTCCAATATGTCCATTATACCATAACAATGTGCTTAAAAAAGTTCAACTTCACACAGGATGGCTGAGGTTGGTCAGTGTTTGGAGACACCAGGTGGCCTGCGCAATCGTTTTGTGATCAAACATGGTGAACCAGGTATTTCATGGTTCGGGTATGGAAATTCCAGGAGTAAAGGAAAAAAACAATTGTTGTGATAACACACTAAATGAGTGAAATGAACCTTTCCTTGTACTATGTCTTGTAATATTTCATTCCATGATATTTCCATGAGGCTTATTTGCTCTAGATCACCTTTATCTGTTGTTCACGACTAAAAGGTAAAAGTTTAATGTTGTCCACCTGGGCTCACCTGGTTGGTGTGCTTGATAGAGAAAAAAGAAAAAGTAGCTACTCCTTATAGTTTATTGCATGCTGAACACAGACATCCATATTGGAGTAAGCTTATTTGGAAGTCAGTTACTTTCCCCTGGTGAATACACCCTCTGCCCTTCCCCCTTGTGCTTTTATTTTTAATTAACCTCTCAAAGATACTCTGTTGTTGCTTCCTGTGTCTGTGCCAGAGAGGTTAATGATTTCACCAGTCCAGGGAGACGCTGCAGAGGACAGATCAATGCACCTCAATTCCCTGCGCCTCGTGTTCAGTCTCACTTGCCGGACCACAGTGAAAAGGAGCAGGGGCCGATACTGATTGTGTAGCAGCGGACACCTTTCCTCTGACACGTTTGAGGCACTCTGCATGCCAACAAATAGGAACGCACACAAACATGTCCGTGAGTAAATCAAGACACGCACACACAAAAACAGACATTTAAAATGCATTAAATACCTTCAGAGGCACAGAGAAACACACATTCTGCATCTGTATATAAGCAACAAAATGCAATGGCTTAGAAGGAAAACATGTAATCTTATTTTTAATCAAAAAAAGAAAAGCAGACAAATTAACATAACACTTCCCCGCAAGCAAATGATTACCTAATGATAATGCTAAAGGTAAATAACATATGTTTGACAAGCATAAAGATATAGTAAACTTATCAAATAAAATATTAATATTTATTGCAAAATACATCAAAATAAGAGTACAAAACACTGTGACTGTAGCTCATATGTGCTATGTATGTGAGAGATGCGATGCAGAGACAATGTTAGCAATAGCTGTTTGGAACGAGCTCTCTATCATAAGGCACAACAACTCGTGTTACTACAGCAAACTAACAGAAATGATAACCAGCTAAGAGAACGTCAGGAGCACTTTTGAGTTTTAAATATGCACCACTTTAAATTCTTTGTTTTCCTTTAATGTAGAGAAAACAGAAAACACGCTCTAATTAATTGTGAATCTGTCAGTACTGAGTTGAAAAGTGCGACGTTGTGTTTACTCATTTACAGATTCAGTGAAGGAACATTGACTTTGTGTCAACATAGATGTTTATTTTTAAATGATATTGATCCAGAGGTAATAATGTCCACCTCTGGGAAACAAGCCATTAAAAAGTCACATTGATGAGGAGTTGTGCTGCTTTTTCTGTACACACACACACACACACACACACACACACACACACACACACACACACACACACACACACACACACACACACACACACACAGATAGAGCCATTAAAGCACCAGAGCTAACTTGGCATGCTGACAGGAGGACGGGGGCTCCCCGTTGTGTTCATCTCAGCACATCTCTGTGAGTATCTATGAAACACTTACTCTTCGACTCACAGTAACCCCTTCCATCTCCCTCCTTCCTTCCTTTCCCTTGATATGTAACAGAACTCAGAGGGAAGATGGAGTACTCGTACCTAATCAGAGCCGGACCGTTCCCCCCGTGGCGTCTCTATCACACTAGAGAGAAAGACCGTTACCACCGATCTCTGCTTGTGAACGTTTTTGAAACATCAAAACTGACTGTAGAGAGCCGCAGCATTAAAAACAGCACATTCACAATACAGTAGGTATGCGACATCTTGGCCCGATCTCTGAACTGACCCCATGCTGTGCTTTGTTCACATTTGGATGTCTCTATCTCTGGAAAATTCACCCCTTTTCCACCTCAGCCGCCTATCACCGCTCCCCTGCCTCCAACTAGTACGGAGCTGGCAGCCAGGATGCATCAATCACCGCACGCCAGGGGGATGACATCATTGTGAATTGGCAAGGCTATCTAAGCAGGGACAGGGAGTTTTTTGGAGAGTTAACAGAGATAAATAGAACTCCTTTGGTTCCATCCTTTCCTGTAAGAAGATGATATTTTTCAGGGTTTGAGGATGAGGAGCCCAAATCAGATCCTCAACGTCTGGCTTAGTTGTTGCCCTATCTTCCCCATATTTGGCGTGCTATCATTTACTATCATTAATGGTAAATCTGAAATTTCACTTGTCCCACAGCTTATGATTGTGCCATGAGTCTCTATGAAGTTAATGCAAATGTGACTAATTTCTGGTGATTTTCTGGTGAAGCGACTATTAATCAAAGAGCAAGTGTACGTATGAAAGCAAACAAAATATTCTCAGCTGTTTAGGTAAATAGGAAATCATCTTGCCATGTACATACAAACCACACCAGCTGTGATGCATCGCCCTGAAAGCGCACCTGCACTAACTGTCACTTCTGTCAACATTAAAATGAATTCCAGACGTATAAGATGTTTTTAGAGAAATAATAGAATGCAATGTGTTAAATTATTAAAGTAATTTTTATAGTTATATTACCTATTACATTTTTAACAGTGCAACCTATAGTAATCTTTGACATTTCAGCCAACCCAACTCTCATTATGGACATTATTTAACATGTCTTTATTTTGCTAGCAGTCTACAATAGCATGCAGAAGAACTCATTAAAATGTAGTTAATCAGACGCAATAATATAGCTCACCTCTTTTCCTGAGCTCTCTGAGCATGACTGACACAGGAGAAACTGATACAGGAGAGAAAATCTGGTTTTGCTTTCAGCCCTCATCTCTCTGCTGGGCCGCGAGAGCCAATAAATCCCATATTCAGAGCTATTAGATTGACAGAGCTGAGCACCGTTTGATGTTCAAATGTCTTAGAATGGCCTCCGCACATTCCAGGGGCTAAATGCAGCTTGGCTGTCATCAGTACGCCTACATTTGGACATTGTGGCATGCATGTCAATTATCCATGCCTTATCCATGACAATTATATGTCCAAGATAATGCTTATCGTTTCACCTTTTCACCTGTGCTAAGACACTGCAAGGCTTTACTATAAACATGGTGAAGATACCACACAGGATACCTCATTCTTGCACTTAGTCACACCACTTGTTGGAATGGCATTTATGAGATAATACTTTAAGAAAAACAGAACCGTGCTTCCTCATGTTACAATGAAAAAAAAAGCAAACTGAAGTTCAACAAATCTTGAGACACTGTTGAATGAAAGAACAACAATGCATTTTGGCAGAAAGGCTCTTTAACAAAAAGATTTATTTAAAACGTAGTGAAGTCTCCTTACGTCAAGACAAATAATCAAGGAAAGACAAATCCTTGTGCGATAACCTAAAAGGGCAGCATCAGGTTAAATTAAATGGAGACAGCCAGAATGAATCTTTAGTCACCTAACTATAATTCATGCTCAGTATGTTTAAAAAACTCTGGGCTGGTAAAAAAGAGATAAAAGTCAACATGTCCTCAGAAGCGGGAAGTTCAACTTCTCTTCCAAGCTCGACAGCGCTCGGAACAATAAATTACCCTCTCAAGTACACCGCTGAGGTTTTAAGCGCATGGATGAGGCCAAGGGAAAAGGGAAAATTGCATGACCCAATGACCTACAAACTCTTAACCCCTGGCCTGAGTCCTGGACTCCTCCCCGTGAGTGCTCAAAAAAAGCCTGAGTCAAACATTACGTTTGGACTTTGTCTCTGTGACCCTTACACGTGTTGTCACTCCAGGTGCTAGCTGTTACCCTTCATTTCAATACACCTAAGGGAGTGAGGGAAGGACAGTGGGGGAGAGATGAGAGCTACTGAGGATGGATAGTCTTGTTGATTAAAATTAAACACACCCCCTAGGAATTTTTTTGCTGATTCTCATTATTTCTTCTTCTTTTTTCTTTTTTTTTACCCCATTCCTCCAATCCTTCCTGTATATGCTGACGAAGGGAGAGGTGGTGAACGAGTGAGAGACATGTTGACAAGAGGGTGCTAAGTGGATTTGAGTTATGGGCAGTTGGGCGATGTGTTTGTTTAACCATCTGGTAGCAACTCCCTCTCTTTTGTGATGGAGTGCCTGAGGAAGGAAAGAGTCCAGTCCTAATATGGGTGCATACATAAGGCATACAGTGTTGATTTGACAAGGTCAAGCTAAAGGAGAATAGCTTACCTGAGAGATCCATCGTACTTGAGATTAGCTCATCCTAAGTACAACATTTGGGCAATTGTTCACTGGAAATCACATCCAGCTGTTACATTGTTGCTCATTGTGTTGTGATAATGAAGCTGATATTGTTTCATCTTATCAGTCTGTGAAATATTATCTTGAAGACAACTAGCAAAGCAGGACCCACCACAAAACTACCAGTGACTAATTTTTGCAAGTGTGTATTTTAAATCAACATAAAGACAGAGTTTGAGTTTTAAGTATTGTGTACTCCTGCAACGGTGTAATAATGATTACTAAGTACAGGTTAACAGTTACCTCAAATGTTATTCATCATTCAGTATACTCCAAAACAGAACTGTTCTGTATTAGAATCCAATATATTTTGTTTACAGTGTGGGATTTTAGGTTAATGGATACATCATATTAAGGGGAAGAGCAAATAAAGTGCATATGTCAATACAATGAGATGATAGCTCCTCAAGAAAGACATCAGTGCAAGAGACAACCTTTAATATGGTCATGTTTTAAGAACAGACTCAGACTAGCACAGTAATGCACACATACACCCAATAGGAAGCTTTTGTCTCTTCTCTTGTCTCTTTACACTGCGTGATGAGTGAGTTGTGTCTTTTGCACACGCTAACGAGAGTACTTTTCTGAAGACACTTGAGCCTAAAGGTTCCACTCAAGAGAGCATTGCCTGGTCATCTCTTTAAAAAATGTCAAACAATTTAGTAATAAAGGCTGGTAACACGAACTAGAGATACAAATTGACTTTCTGCGTCTGAAAAATTGCACAAGTACAGAAATGCACTGATTCTTTCTAATAGCCAGCAGTTAGAGACTCCTGTGGTTTAAAAAAAAAATCAGGCTGCGTGGAAGTCTGTGGAAAAAGTGGCCCTCCTTTTCCTTTCCTTTGAGCAACATGGGGTTTATTTTGTAAATTATGGTCCCCATTAGTCAAAAAGGAGGATAAAGCAGGGTATTCTATACTGTATACTTTACAAGTATATATGCAGTGAGCATGTAAAGTCCCTTGGTTTCTGATTCACATTGTTACCTTGCTCATCACCTCTGGTTGCAAACTATGAGGATGGCAAAAATACTCAGCTCATGGCTTCATAATATCACTTAACTGTCATGGTGGTCAGAGCAGAAAAATGTTCATCAAACTCATATATCATTTTGTTATTGTTTTTTATTCTAATAAACAATTGAATCTACAAAATTAATTTTAGTTGACTCCAAACGCTTTTCTAGATATCCAGGAATCACTGAGTCAAGCAACTGCTAACATCACATCAACAAAAATTCAACTGGCTGCACCAAAGCTACGTCCACACTAATGCGTTTTCATTTGAAAACGCATCATTTTCTCTCCGTTTTGGCCTCCCGTCCACACTGAGACTGCGTTTTTGCGCTCTGGAAAATGCATACATTTGAAAACGGTGCTTTCGCGTCGCAGTGTGGACAGCATAAATGCAGACTTTCTAAAACCATGATGCATGTTAGTCATATGATGCAGTCATGTGACCAATTAAACATTATACAGCAGTTATTTTAATTGTTTGTTTTGACAGCCCTATTAAAGATTAGTCTGTAGATGCTCCAGATAGCTTTTCTTCAAATTCTTTAACTCTTACTCACTTTTGCAACTTTGTACTTTTGTGTTACTCGCAACAACAACTTCACCTCATTGTTAGTCCATTTAAAAAACTCGGCGCCTTTCCTCAACATTTTGCCGCAACGTTTTAAAGAGCCGCAAAGTAAATAAGTTGCAGACAGAAATGAGGCAGGTTGAATCTTCTTGGGTTTCACGCATGTGCAGCACTGGAACGTAAGCGTTTTCGGCCGTTTCAATGTGGACGCACAATTCTGTGCAAACGACTGAAAACGATAGTGTGGAGGCGGAGCGTTTTCAGACGAAAACACCATTTTCAAATCTATCCGGGCTAGTGTGGACGTAGCCCAAAAATGGTCAGGCATCTTGAGATCAAAGGTAACAATTTAGTCTAGTGTTCAGAATAGAAATCATTAAAAAATTTCAACTGTCAAAGGATATATAAGGTATGTGTTCAGCTAAAATTTATGCTGAATTACGATACTCATTTGCAGGAAAATATCGAGCCATTTTTGTCTCCTCCAGCTGACAAACAATTTCACATAGCTCCTTCCTTTACTAACAGCTTAAGGAGTTATTGTTTATAACAGCCTTTTTTGCGCCACGGACCGGTTTATGCCCGACAATATTTTCACAGACCAGCCTTTAAGGTGTCGCGGATAAATACAACAAAATAAAACTAGTACCGGTACCGAAAAAAAGAAGATTTATTCATAACACACATGAAAAGACCCAGGAAAACCGATTTAACAATTAAAACGATAACAAAATAATGCAGAAAACCGATAAAACCCCCGAAAACCATACATTTCACACCTGAGCCTCAACTCTCGCGGCCCGGTACCAAACGACTCACGGACCGGTACCAGTCCAAGGCCCGGGGTTTGGGGACCGCTGGTTTATAACACTGAACAACACTTTAGGGGAAATTCAGATTACATTAAAGATCCCGTTTTAATTACAGTTTCGTATTAAGCAGTTATCATAAATGTTAACCTGTCCTCCACACACATTAGCAATAGCCATTTAGCTATTAGCAGTTAAAATAGCTTTTTTCACAATTTTAGGTAGCTGCTGAGGTTGACACTCAAAAAAATAAGGGAGCTGCCTTTTTTCTAGAATAGAGCCACAGCCCCTTAGATTATGTATGCATGACATTTCCAGCGAAAGCACCAGATCCTAGGTTTCTTCTTATTGAGTCCATTGCACTTATGGACTGCATGCATTTGTAACTCTCTTTTTGTAGTGGCCATTGCTCATCTTCAGTTGAGGTGTAGGTAACCAAATTAGGCACCACTTACTGAAGCGGTGACATGGAGCTCTGAGGTAATTACTCTGCCTTTTAATAACGCGCCCAGGAAACTCGCTTTTCTAATCTCAGCATCTTGAATTATTAAGCAGCTGTTTCCCCCTTGTTGTTGCTAGATCACTTTCTCTCATGAGCAGACTGTCCAGTGCTACTAGACAGGCACAAGGAGTTCTGTAAGACATTTCACACATAAATGGGCGACCGTGGCTCAGGGGGTTGGGAATCGCATCTGTAACCGGAAGGTCGCCGGTTCGATCCCTGGGCTCTCTGTCCTGGTTGTTGTGTCCCTGGGCAAGACACTTTACCCTACTTGCCTACTGGTGTTGGCCAGAGGGGCCGATGGCGCAATATGGCAGCCTCGCTTCTGTCAGTCTGCCCCAGGGCAGCTGTGGCTACAACTGTAGCTTCCCTCCACCAGTGTATGAATATGAGAGTGAATGAATAGTGGTATTGTAAAGTGCTTTGGGTGCCTTGAAAAGCGCTATATAAATCCAATCCATTATTATTATAAATGCTGACAAAAATAACATGAATATTTAAAAAAAAGTTATTTTAAAATGAGCACAGATTGAACTATTACTAAACCTGTTTCCACCACTTTCCAAGACTGAGCAGTTAAATTTGATTTTATATCCAACTGACCCATTTTTCATTTATTTATTGAGCTATTATTATGCTTTCTGTTAGAAACATATTTGTATGGGGTCACAAATTAGTGTTTTAATTGCTATTAAGAATCACATTTTACAAAAAAAGTGCATGCCCATGCTACAGTATTGTTTGGCCTCGGTCGTGCTCTTGACAAACTGATGTACTTAGTATTAAAAATGTTCTAAAATGTCACAATGTAAAAATGCTAACATATTCTAAAATTGGATCATTTTGTCCACTTCTAGTTGCTTGCTATGCACAATTAAACTAGGTTTTGTGGATATAAATGTGGTTTTATTGTTGTGAAATTAAAATGATTTGATTCTTTCATAAGTTTTGTAAGTGCATTAAGGCTACAACCACATAATTTTAGCCTGTTAGCCAGATGCCAAGGAATGTGATGGTACTATAATGTCTTGTGCATAATTCAACTTTTGTGGATATAAATGAGATGCTATTGTTGTGAAACAGAAATGATAAGATGCTTTTATTAGGTGTTGCAACAGGTCATTTTAGCCTGTTGCTAGGTGGTTGCTAGAAAACATGATGACATCATAATATCCAGTATAGATAAAAGCCTTCAGGGGCCTCAAATGTACCAGTCTGCCAAGCTTTGTTGCGTAGCTCCTGATGGTCTAGGAGGAATTTTTGGAAAGAAACAAACACAAGGATTTTGTGTATTACCATAAGAGAAATAAATAAATATGTGTATCTTCACAGTTTGATGAATACGTTTGAGCTGATCATAACGGCAGTATAATGTAGAAATATGTACAATAATATGGCGTATTTTCAGGCAGCTGCAGAAGTGTTCCTGCAAAAATGAGCCTGCAAAAGTGTTGAAAGGCAAATTATGCATTTTTTTATTAGCTAGATGGTAATAGCTAGCTGGATGGTTTTAGCTACTGGAAGCAGCTAGATGGTCTTTTGGTGGAAGCAATCAAAGCAGTAAAATTACAGGTGACATACATTTTACTCAATTCATCTGCGATCTTTAAAGATAAGCTTGCAAGCCAACCAAAGTTTACCTTTAGACTTTAGCTTTTTAGTCAACATACTGTAGAATACAGGCAACTACTTTTTTATACAATTTATGAAAATATATATATTATCCTAACCAACACCAGCTATGTGCTACATAATATGAGCATCAATAAGAAGTTAAGAAATGAACTGATGTGGTATGTTCAGATGGTTTTGTTAGCATGTTTTTCTATTAAACCTGCTCTGCAGTGATGTCAAAGTCCGGCAGTGTGGACTCAAGAAAACCACCGCCGGTTAAAAGTTTGCTATTTTGTTCCAAAAGGAAAACAGCCCAGTGGGCAAGACCTTTTTCTCCTCTTTTCACTTTCCACTAACACTAGTGACACAAAAGCTAATAAAAACTGTATCATGTCTACAGAGAGAGCAGCGGCAAGTTAGTTAGTGTTGGCAATCACAAAGCATCGACCCTCTGCGAAGTCCAAGAGTTTGGATCGATGAAAGTCATTCTCTAACGGGGAAAGCTGGAAGTTTAAAATCCTGATTTCTGCTTTAGCACCTCATTCTGTTTTTCACCTCCTCCATCTTTGAGAAATGTCAAGAGAACAATAACTGTATAAAAGGTCAGCGGCGTACTAACAGACCCTTCCAAGCTTTCATTACATTTGCTGTTGGCTATAGCAGAGGCGCTTGGGCAACAGTGCTGACATTTGGTTTGTTTTTACACCATGTTGAGTCTCACACAGTTGTAGCTCCTAATAATGTCAGAGGGAAAGATCTTGGGGCAGCTTGGTTGTGTTTACGGCTACTGTGCAGGGATAGAAATAGCATTATAATTCATATCGCAAGGCTCGCATTGACAACACAATCAATATTCAAGGGATTGCTTTTAAAGTCAGAGGAAATACCTTTTCTAGATTACATTTTTGCCTTTCTTTCTCTTGCATGAAGATTGCTGCATGATTATTAAAATACATGTTTTATCTGGAAGACTGAGCTGTAAAGGATCACTATATATTTCAACATTCCAGTTTTTTGGTGGTCTTCTTTTCTTTGTGTTGGTCTACTGGTGAAAAGTTGGTACTGTTCAACCTTTATTTTGCAATTACTGTGATAAAAGTGATATATAATGATTTGTGGTAGCCAACTTCTGAAGCAGGAAACATATTCAAAAATCAGATGCATACCTAAGCATGAAGATATCCATGTGGTGAACAGAAAATAGGGGGCCTTCTGTAATTTATCACCTACTGTGACCATATGAAGACATCAAACCCTAGTGAGGCCGAAACCATCACAAAAGGGTCAGCGGCTAGGTGAAGCTCAAAAAGAAAGAAAGACGAGATGAGATTATCTCCATGTCCATCCATCTCTGTTTGAGATTGTCACACTCTATAAATTAAGCTCAAGTTATGTTTTCATACTCGGTCCTTCCAGTCACCCGCTGTTTGCCTTTCGTCTCTTTCCACATTACCCACAATGCCAAAAGAAGAAAACAGGCACAAACATTTCTTCCCTTGAACACGTAATTCAGCACTGAGATGATCTTTGCGCCTCAGCTGATCAAGTGACTGCGTCAAATCACAGCACAAGTTAATAAAGTTTAGGCTGCTGCGTGTAAATTGTCAATTTGCCTTGGCTGGGTGCTCAGAGGTTATGGGGGGAAAAAAACACAGGCGGGTGACTTAGTTGACACTCCTTTCAGGTCAGAGGTTAATGAATGATTATTTCTCTTTCCCAGCAGGCGTTACCCACTCTCCTGTGGCCAGGAGGGTGAAAGGAACTCAATTTAGGCAAGGTAAATCTTGGGAGGGAGATAATGTGCTGTGATTTAATCAGGACTGAACTAATTGCTGTAGACAAGGAAAACATAACCAAGAGGAATTGGTTTATTGATCCCTGTTTAAAAAAGAAAGAAAAATCACTGACCCGCAGAGGATTCAGTGGGTGCTGATCCATTTAAGGGCTTTAATGGCCAGTGATTACAGGCCATTATCAGTGAAAGTCAAACCTTTGTAACTGTAAATAATTCACAAGATGGACTGACAAAATGCTTCATTAACAGGACTGAAAGTAACTGTTCAGAACGGGGACGTTTTTGAAAAATAAAAACCTTTTTAATATTTTATTTTTCCTTTTACCCCACTGATGTAACAGCTTTGAAACACATTATTGTGTGAAACTGTCCGTGTGTTTGACCTGAGCTCAAATCACTCCTCACAACTCCTGACCCAGAACCCTGCTCACGGAAAACTGCCGAAGCAAAATGAGAGGAGAGACAGAGTTCAAGCTAGATTTGATTTCACTTCTGGGCCAGGTGTGGGCTTTGTACTTGCCACGAACCATACCAGGGCTCTAACCTTCACATGTAGCGCTCTATTATTTATACCCACCTCTAGAGGCTGCATGAAAATATAACTGCTAATGCCTAACTCAGAAATCGAAGAGATCTCCAGCTCTTTCTCCACATCTGCTGTCTAAATGTCAAAAGTATCCGGATGCTTATCAGTGTTGGTATAACATTAGAGGTACTGCAAGGTGTGGAACAATTTTTTGACCCTTTTGTAGAAAATTAATGAGATAGTACAAAACAAATCACAGTTACAGATACAGGATGCATTTTGAAATCCCGTTATTTGCATTCCAACATTTCCAAAACTTGTTTCTTAATTTGTTCACAGTTGAAACCCAAGACGCACAAGTTAACTAAGTCTGTGGGACAGTGCTTCAAAAAAATAGCCGGATGCTGTGTAGGCGATTGTGTCACCGCCAAAATGAGAGCAGCTTTGATGAACTGACAGCAGAACATGAACCTCTGATTTTCAATGAAATGCGGTAACAAAATTCATAAACTTTTTGTTAACACCCCTCTTATCCTTTAACATTTTTTTAGTGCTCACTCAGTAATTTTTTTTTAATGGAAGTGCACTGGAGCTTACTCTGTGCCACCAGGCTTACCACTGGTAAGCCTGTTTATTAATATGAACCTGCTGTTTCACCAGATGGTTTGTATCTGTTTTATCTGGTTAGGTGTCATTTAGTAGTGTGAAGAGTGGTTCCAGAAGCATCAAGCCCAGGCAGAGTCCCAAGTAAATGGTTACAACATTCAGATAAGCTATCCCGAACTTCAATGTTTGTTATAAATATGACTTTGGACCAGATTCAGTTGGAATGATTTTTTTTTTTTACATATTTAGCTGTAAAATTCAATTCATGTGTAAATGTGTCTTGGATTAGATTTACAGGTACAAAAAGCAAGACGTGGAATTTATCTCCATAAATATAATCTGCATCTGCTTATTGAATCATTGATGAGCTCAGAAAATTTGCAGAAAACATAAGCATATCCACTCCACTGGCCTCACTTTAAAATTTCAGCAGCAGCTCAAACTTTTGTCTGAAGTGGAGCAGAGGAGCTTCATTTCTCACATTGGCTGTGGACAGTTGTCCTTTGGGTTAATGGCTCACTGAAGGCCTGAATCAAACCCAGATGAAAGCAACCTAAAGGGCCCTCATTTTTCCCCATTAATCTTCCTTGTTTTCTTTAAGGTGATCTTTTCACCCTGTTTTTAAGTACCTGTCTGTTTTGCAGAAGGGGGCTCGTCCAGGGTCTAAGGGGCCAACTGGAGGCCTGTCCGATCCCCATCCCCTACTCTCGAAGCAGTCCCAGGAGCTCAGAATCAGGCCCCCAGGTTTAATGGCTTTTGTAATGGCAAATTATAAGCCGCTACAAGGGTAAGATTAATTGAAGGGTGGTCTCAGGCCATTGCTTGGCTCGGGCTACAGTGTAACCTGAGACGTTAGCGTCGCACAAAAAAATGCAGGCGGCTGTCCTGTTGGCCAAAGGCATCGCATACTCGTGAACTCTCATGACATGACGTTTTACCGGCGTCTATATTTTGATTGCCCAGCGGGGCCAAAAAAAAAAAATCATTATCATTTGTAAAATTAAGCAATTGTTTTGTCAGGTTTTTCAGCACCACAATCATTCCTTTGCTAATAGACTTGCTGTGAGTCAGTAACCACTTACTTCACTCCCAGGATATGCGGTTACAATACTCAGTGTTACAATTTGGTCCCGGAAAGCACAAAACTAAAGATCCAAATCATCTCTATTACAGTAAGAGTTGTGATTTAGATTGCAATATATGAGGGAGTAAAAGGGAAAAACAACTACAGGATCAATTTGTCAGAATAACCACAACGGGTCCCGAGACTGTTCTCATTAGTCTCAAAGGGATATGAAACACAGCTCATGCTTTGAGTAAAGCAACAAAGAGACCAAGGCCGGAGCATTAAGTAGATAATGATTCCCAACACAACAGTCAGAGCACACAAGGACTCTTATTTTCCCTCTTTTTTATCCTCATGTTTTTCTTGGACAATAGTTCATGACCACAACTAAATGAGTTTATGATTATCTATAATAAAACACTAACTAAGGAAATAAAATGTCAAGGTAATTACAGTTGCAGTGTTTGGTAAAGAATACTGCAAACCAGAATATTATCATGCGCTGGATACTGCAGAATAAGCTTTGCACAGTAAAAGCTACTGAGTTCTAAGATTATTTCTCTTAGGAGTGATTTCAGCAGGATTACAGGCCTGCCAGAACACATTATGTTAGCTTAAGACTACTGTTGAGATATTTATCATTTCACTAGATGTGACTTTGTTTTACTGCATGGTTTTGAACATTTCCTGTAGCTAACATGTATGATATTTTCTAATTAACTGGAATGTGTACTTTATTGCTTTTTCTGTTATATCTACAAGTAGAGTTTCAAGTTCAAATAATGTATAATTTTCGACTTATAGTCCTTTAACAAAGGGAAATCTGAAAAAATGTTCTTTGGACTGATTTTCCAGGTTTGTCAATCTTTTGGTTAGTCAAGCTAATGAATTGCCCCGTGGTGGACATGAAGAAAAACATCTCTGCATGATAGCCACTAAAACAGTGTGAATTTCACCTCTTTCACACCTCTACACCACACTCACATCCTTAAGCAGGGTGCAAAGAAATGCAACTAGCTCAAAATGGACCAACAGTTCAAACATGTCAATGCTTATGCACTCCGCCTGTCCACGTGGATAAAATTTTTGTTTTGCTTTTAGGTAAAAACGACATGGATTCTTGGCAGCGTAGTGCTCCGAACAGCATTTGACCTCTTTCAAGAATGCAATGGAACAGGAGGAAGAAAAAGAGAGAGAGAGAAATGCAAACGAAATGGGAGGCCCAAGCGCCCTGCTCATATCTCATCTCTATTAACGGGTTTACGGGTGACCCCAGGGATCCTCGTAAAAGTTTACGTGGAGGTTTCAGTTAGAGTTCCCTTTAAAAGAATGAAAGAAATTGGTTAGTTTATGGTTAGCCTTCAGAATTTTATGGCATGTTTTACTTAAGTTCCCATTTTTAAAGGTCCTGGTTCCAATTAGCGAAGCAGAAGTGCAGAAGGCTAAACTGAGCTCCTCTCTTCTCCCAGGGTAAAAGTGAAAAAAAAGGAAAAGAAAAAAAAATTAAGAAAAATTTAAAGGTGTGTTGAACTGACAGTAGATCATAGAGGACACATTCAGGTTAAGGGCAGGAGGGTGACGATGGGGTTTGAAGATCAATGTTATCTAGTTTTTGCCAAAATAGAAACACTTTTCTAACACATGAGAAGATGCGTAGATCCTGCAGCATCCTGAAGACGGTCTCGGGGTGAAAAGCTTTAACTTTAAACTAGTCATCTTGTTAATAATGTTAGTTTTATTATCCTACAACACATACATGTTTCATTAAAAATGCTTGCATCTGAATTTCCCAAAATCCTTTGAACTAACATGAAAACTGTCACAATTTCATCACCAGACAGGGTGAATCATACAAAACCTTTCCCATAAACAACCCGTGTCTGTCAACCAGTAACTTAAGGAAATGGGTGGATTGTGTTTATGGGCAAAGAGAAAAACAGCAAAGAGAAAAAGTAATACATGCAGATGAATGATGGAACATGACACAATAATCAGTCATTGATCCAGCAGAGGGCTTTCCAGGTAACATGCGTCCAGTCAAAAGGTCACTCTGTACTCTAGTATCCTCTCTTAACCACCAGCACACCACTTCCATCATCACTGCTGCCACCAGAGTGTGTTTATAACTCCACAAACAAACTGTCACACAATGGTGGTGGTAGCATAAAAAGGCTGTTTAACAGGTCAAACACACCATCTCTCCTTCTTGTTGCAGGCCTTCCTCTCTTTAACGTTGTCTCCCTTCTTCGGAAGCATTTTTGAACTCTTTGATGAACAGTAGCCAGATCATAGGCTGCATATGAGACAACAAGGCTGAATAACTGTTGTTTGGTGTTGAGGCCATAAGGCTGAGGCATGTCAACTTTCATGTCACCTTAATTATTCTGACTGCCATATTTATATTTTGTTAAAAAACTTAATTTTCTCATAATCTCTATCCTTACAAAATTTTACTTCAACAATCATCAGTCAAAATGATCATTTTCAAATACTGAATATAATAGGGGCAGGGTGTGTGTAAAATACTAAACATCATTAAATATTTCAGAAGCATTTGAACATGCATTTTAGAATAAGGTTCCCTGAAATATAATCCCAAAGACAAAACAGGTAAGTACAAGCTAACAGATTCAAAAGCAATCAGTTGTAAATTAGTGTATATGCAACGATAATGGCAAAAAATACACACGCATGCACATACATCCTGCAGGTCTCCTGTGTGCGTTTCGGCAATGTTTTAGGAAGGAACTATACCCATAACACAGTGGCTGTTTCCTGCCTACAGAAGCCCTAATATGCTACAGGGCAGCTAAGTCACCAAGCAAGCAGCGGATGTCTTTACAAGACAAGACACTTGAATAATTAAATTGTTTAAACATTAAAGCTTATTAAAGCAAGACATTTGTGTGCGTTTGTTTACACAGAGATTTGGACCCAGCAAAAGTCAAACGCCAAAGAATAATGTCGAGAGAAGTCCAAATACCAAACGATTAAACAACATAACACATAGCAAGCCAGCTAAGCCAGCTTGTACCCAATGCCTATGATGTTTACAATGATTTTTTTTTTTTTTACTTGAAGACCCATAGTTGGTATTTTGTGATACAGCACTTCAAAGCAGTATCCACCACTTGGGAGTTGTTATTGCTCAATCCAAGTTAAAAAGTGCTGTAAGAGGCACTTAGAACAACGATGACAATCCAATTTTCTCTAACACACACAGGTATAGCATAGGAATAATCTTTAAGCTGTAATCTTTAAGCTGTAATCTTTAAGCGGTAAATTAGCTACATTATGCATTTTTAGGATATTGAGATATTTAAGATATTACTGAATGAAGATCATAAGGAAATAAATATCCAAATTATTAATCAATTTATGTCTCTTATAGAGAAAGCAAAATTCAATGAAAATTCTTTTTAAGTTCAGGCTCATGTGGTAATAACAATCACAGGAACAATGTGTTGACTACAACTTCATCAGTGTTTACAAATGCTGATTTTTAGTGTTCATGCATATTGTAATACAGAGATCCTCCAACAGCACACTGTTTTGATACCTTAACTTGTTTCGATATTTTTAACATTCAAGCAATGCAGTTGTTGTCTTTCTTTGTCTGCATGAGACATATCTCAGCTTGATTTCTGGGTTTTAGGTGATGATTATATTCCTGTCTACCACAACCCAGATGGGAAGCAACAGTTCTGGATGAGCCATAGGCTTGCAGTCCAAGTGCTGCCTGGCCAGAACAGTTACCACTAAATCCAAACTGGAACCCAGAGAGAAATGCAATTCAAGCTGTATGGCCAGACACAGAGGACAGCTGGCTGCTAGTCCGGTGCATTTGTCCCTCTCACCAAAGAGCCTGTTGACGCAAACCTCATTCACACTACAAAAAAATCACTTGGATGCGGTCAGCGATGATTGTCGTTGATTTATTTCATGTGTGACACTGTCATGTCTGGAGTTTGTAACGTAAAAAATTGCACTGTAATTTACATCCTGTATTTAATGATCACATTGAGGCACAACAGTGATCCTGTAAGAACAGGCTGGAGAAAATGACAAGTTTTCAGAACATATTTTTCCCTACACATTCTTTCTGAAAAAATCACAGCAGTGGGATAATAAATCTTACTATAATAACTTTATAATAACTAAAATTTGCGATACCTGAAAAACTGTTGATTTGTAATGGCTATAGTAAGCACTTGCAAATTTATTGCAAATGAATTTTTTGAAACATAGAGGTAAATGTGAAACTGTATTAACAAGATTGCAGTGTATTTCTTTTCAGTCAACTCTAAACTAAATTTGTACATAAATACAATACACACAATAGCAAAATATTTAGTAACATCCAAAGTTTGAAAAATAGAATTTGAGCTACCTTATCTAACATGGTTTAATGATGTGTGTTTTGGGTAAGACTCCTGCCATGGAAAATTGAAGCTCACTGCAGTGCCAGAAGGTATACTAGGTTTTCTGGACATTAAATAAATAAAGAACCAAAACTGAAGAGGCATTTTTGTTCAGGGGCAGACATGTTCATGGCTGTGAGGGATTTAAAGAAAAAAACCCTAGAAAGATTCACAGTAAGAGGTGGAAAACAATAGGCACATCAATAGAAATCAAAAGATAGCAAGTGAAAGAGAAACTATAGTGGAAAAAAAGATGTCGAGGAGGGAAAAAAAAGTCAAAAGAAAGGAAGCGAGGCCTGGCTTTATTATATCCTAATATGCCTTCCATACTCAGCCAGTGAGCAGAAGAGTGCCGAGACATAATTATATCCCCTCCCCAGGCCGTCTCCCTGTATTAGCGTCTCCTCTAGTTCACTGGCTACGACAGAGACAAATGAGAGAGTTTTTCCAGTAGATCATTCTCATCCGTTACTGCCAGTTCCGTGTGATAGATTGTCGGAGCTAAAGCGGGGCAATAGATCAAGGCGTAAAAGAGACTCGCTAGCGTACCCCAGTGGAGCGCAGCTTTACAGATCATCGCCCGTCTAATGCACACTTGGGTTAAGAGTCAGATCCCGTTAGATGTAGCAGCCTCTTTCCCAGCCTTCCTGCACTTCCCTTGTACCATTATATGCTACCACCTTTTCTCCTCATTAATCTAGAATAAACGGCTGCAAATGTTCCATCCCACCCCAGTATGTCACAGATACCAGTGGCAATATGATGTTAAAGTGCACTGCTTAGGTGAAATTACCAGAAGCTTTCCTGATATTCAAATCCTAAACTGGGGTTTGAGAAATGATTGTTTTACAAGTTTTTTTTCTGTATGTTTTTGATCAAAGCAGTCACACTTGATTTGTTTGTATGACTAAAAATGCCAAGTTTTAAGTTCTGTTATAGGCATGGATTGGTTCTTATGTGCCACCTCCATTGTAGACATTGTAGACTATTCTGATCAGGAAGCCCTTTTTTCAGTCATCTTTCTGACATTCACTGATGAGTGTAGGAGGTAGATGCTGGTAGATGATACAACCACATGACCTCAAACCAGAAGACAAGAATCTGTATCCTGGCTGGGAAAGCATGTATTTATTGATTTATTTTAACATCCATGCTACTGTTTTTGTATTTTTCTTTGCATTTTGACTATTTCTGACAAAACTTTGTTAGGTTTAGACACCAAAACTATTTGGGTGAGTTTAGGATAAAACCTTTTGTACAAACTATTCTCATCTGCAAATAACTGGCCACCATGGTTACACATCCTTGGTTACCGTGGTAATGTGAAACACTGACAACACCCAACACGTCTGACCTCAGATGCATTGCATCTATTGCAAACGTTTAGTAAATGATAATGAACTCTATTTGGATGCCCTGCACAGTAAAAAGGTATAATAACGATGCACTGAGGTTTCCACTGATGGATTTTTGCTAATGAGTTAGCAAAAATATTTTATTTGCTTACTATTTATTTACATACATGAAAGTAGCTTAAATAAACAGGAGAAATAAAGAACCAGGAAAATGTTATGACTTAATAAATCCTTGTAATTTGAGCTGATGAATGATTCATTGCTGTATGTGGTTACTGATCTATGCTGGAAGTAAGAAATGAAATCCTCGTCTCATTTGTCTGCCTTCTATGTGCAGAGCCGTGAATATGCATGTCTGTGCTATTGGGTTTAGCAGTGTTGTGGTGAAAGCACTACTTGAAAGCAGAGCAATAGTAAATTGAAACAAACAGCCATTTGTTACAAGGACCAGAATTCACATCATGAAAGGCCATAACTGCTCTTGGGCACAACAGGCAGCTGTCAATTAAACCAGTTGGTAATTCACATCTGCCCTGTGCATGTCAAAGCATTCAGCCTAAGCCTAACAGAAAGTAACAGTGCTCCGTGTGCATCTGTCACTGACACTGATGCTGGATTTTAACCAAAGAATTTAACAAGGAATCAGTTTTTAGTCTGAAATGCATTTAAAAGAACCTGTCTGAAATTAAATAGAAAAAAACATTTTTACACACATATAGCAGGCAGGCTAAAAGAGAGGCTATTGCTTTGAACCTATGAATGCAGCCAATTCACAGCCCTGAAAGAAAAACATTGGTTTATTTTTATTATACATGATTTATGAGGTTTTTCTGTCTAATGCAAGTAAAATATTAGTATCAATGCTGATAATATTAATCCATTCTCAAAGACCGAGTCGACAGTTTCAGATAACACACCCAGTGTATATTATGTACATCTCACTTATCACGAGAAAACTGGAAAGTTCTAGATCCTTATAGATCTTGAAACACTATAGTCCGAGTATCACCACTTAAAACTGTGTTTATGCTGTATGAAGGGATACAGGCATAGTAACTGAATAGAGTACTGAGTTAAACATGTAGTATATACTCACATTTTATAGAAATTTTGTGGTAATTATAATTACAGACATTACAAAACAAGCAGCTATCACAGCTACAGTATTCGGCTCATGTCTCAATCAGTGGTAGTGAAAAGACATCCCTAAATAGCACAATGCTTCTTTATATGCTGCAAGTAACACAGCAAATTAGCAGGGCTGCACAACATTACAGATTTCAATTAATTCTGATCAGCACAGATGTTGCATCACTCTCACACAAGGCAGGCTCATTTTTATGTAAATTGAAGCTGTTAGACCAAGGGATAGTTGGAAACTGTGAAATGGACAAAACAATGCCAATAGAAGCTTGCAGGTAATTTACAATATGATACTCAAGCCTTTGTTAAATGCTTTTAATTGTGTGTTTAGTAAACTACCACTGAAAATGTATACAGGACAACTTATCAACAAGATGGTTAATTAGAAGAGAAGTATTCAATTAGGCTCTATGCAGTATTTCACTGTTTTGTTCCTATGCATACTAATAGGGACACTTAAAAGACAAGCCTTCCCATTCAGACTAAAAATAAGACAAGTGTTACGGTAATTCAAGACAGGGATGTCCACTGATGCCATTCAGTTCCTGACAGAAGCATAGACAGGAACCCTGAGAGCTCATAAAGGTCAAAGTGTGTCTGACTTTCCTCACCCAAACAGGATGTGTTTAAAGAAGGATGAGGACTTCTATAAACTTGAGCCGCTTTTTCTGTAAAATGTGTCAAAGGACTCATTTTTCTTGTCTTCATGGAGGTGTGGGAACCAAGGCTGCTATGATGACAGCCAAAGTGGCATGGGTTGACTGGCTGAAGTCACACCATTGTTCACTTTGATAAATCATTTAGTTGGTTATGACCTCTCCAGACTACCCTTCCGTCTATGACTTTGATGTATGAAAGTGTGAATAACAGACGGAGGATAGCTCTTTGTTTTCTTTTGACAGTTTCCTTGTCAGACATTGAAAATTGAATTTGAATACCCCTGAGATTGAAAAGCCTTAAAAAATAAAGCTGATTAAAAGATGCAAATGTGGCACGTTGGCATTATGAACCTCACCAAACCTTCCTAGACAAAGCTTAATGTTTTTATTTATTTATTTAACTTGACTTAGAAGCCATATTAAAGCAACAACAGGTTGAGACAAAACGTAATGTTTATAATTTTTTGGACTTGCTCCTATGGCCTGATTCAGAACAGAGGTTATCAAAAAAGAAGACAAAATCAGTTTTAATTGAACAAAATTGGATAAATTAAGTATATTTTGATAATTGTGCTATCAATTTAACCCAAACAATTAGACACAGCTGCCAAAAATGGCAGGCTCCAGACACATAATTTATTCATGTAACTTGCATCACTCCTACACATAGCAAAGGACAGTAGCCTCTTGCTGTGTTGTCTTTGTGTCCCATCTTTTTCTACTATCTTGACTAGCAGTGAGATTCACCACAACAGGTGTAGAGGGCAAAGGGGGTCATAGCTTTCACATTTGGCTTGCTAAAGACTGGCGACACAAAACCTGTAGTAAGAAAAGAATCCAAGACACTAAAGCGTGTGATTTATCACCTCTGCCAGAGTCCTGCCAAGACTGCATGAAAAACGGCCAGTAAGGTTAAAAAACACAGTCTGCTGTCAATATTTTAATCTCACTGTGTCCACAGTGTGTCATGCTGAGCTTTGCACAAGAAATCCAGAAATGCCAGCTATGGCCATAAATATTAACTTTTGCTCTGTATATAGTTACTGTGTGGATGGAAATTCTGCAACATATTTAACAGAAAAGATGGACAGTATTACGTAAGTATTAAAACGGGTATTAACATTATTAGTAAGTGAACAACTAAGCTTACTGATAGATTTACAGTGTAATAGGGGAAAAAGAAAAAGCGGTACATTCTGTGGATATAAATGACACAAAAAAGATGGAAAATACTGAGAAAAATAAATTACCTGAGAGAAAGATTGTCTAAAATGTTGGCTTGAATTGATTTATTTTTGTTCTTTTTATATATTTTTATATTATGTATAGCTTATATTATTAAAGTTAGATGATTTAACCTCAGTAGAGAAGTAAAATAGGTAGTAGCCCCTAAATCAAACATCGGTCAAGGTTCTGGTCTGCACTTAAGCGGTAGTGGTGGGCAGATTGATCCAAGTATCGATAATATCCATACCAACGTTTGTATTGATATTGAACAATACGAGTGTAAGAA
The DNA here is from genome assembly GCF_057381915.1 of Diplotaxodon limnothrissa. NCBI lineage: Eukaryota > Metazoa > Chordata > Actinopteri > Cichliformes > Cichlidae > Diplotaxodon > Diplotaxodon limnothrissa. The sequence goes on along the minus strand of NC_140597.1, from coordinate 7,723,725 downwards.
GATCAATACTTTAGTTTCTGTTTCTCTCCTCTATCATCAAAGAGGCAACCTAGTGCCGCTGCTTTCATAGCACAGAGCAGCCACAGTTCGGTCCTCCCTCCTTTTGGTGTGTTTTGATGTTTTACTGTCAAAAAGTCTAAATTATGCTAAGATCTTATAATATGTTTATCTTACTGAAACATTATTTAAATGAAAATATTTACTGGAATTGAAACAAATATACTGAATATAATATAGCTCATATTTGTTTGAATATAATTATTCTTTTGTAATAACTGTGAAAGTGATATTGTATGATTACTAAATTTAAACTACAAGTAGATGTGCTATAGACTTAAAGATTTTAGTATTTCTGTCCTTGGTTTAACTAATTAATAATCCAAAGGGAAAATCCCCTAAACACTTAAAGGTCATGAAAATTAATTCAGATTTAGCAATTTGATGCATCCACATTGATTATTAAAAAGTATTGGTATCGGTATCAGTATCAGCAATAGTGGCCCTGCATTTACTTGGTATCGGATCAATACCAAATCTTGCAGTATTATACACCACTATTAGGGGGGTAAAGTAAGGAAAATCTCTTCTTTAACCACATTGAATTGCACAGATTGCAACTTAACCGCAACTGACACACTGAACTGGAAGAAAACCTCTTTAACCTTATGTATAATAATTAGTACTGATGTACAGATTGATGCAGCTTGTAGACCCCCCCCCCCCACTGGACATTAGCCCACATAGAATACAGACATGCACGTGTTCACATTGGCAAGTGAATTATCTTGGCTGCTAAAATGATGAACCTTCAACCACAAAATGACACTGAAAGATTCATTTGCACACTGTCTGCCAACTGAACACACACACACACATAAGTCTGGACCTCTTCAACATCCCCTGCAGCTATTGAACGTCAACTATTCTCCCATCAGTTGTGGTTGGAAGTGGTGGTTGTCTTAGTATTTATGTATTATTACTGTGGGGGGTGGTAAGTGTACAAGAAGGCACAGCCCACCAAATAACTTCAGGCTGCCCCCATGGAATAACACACCCCTCACTACCCACACACGCGCGCACATGCATAAATATACACATCCCAATGCTGCCACCCTTGCCCCCATCCCCAAAACGGTGGCATACGGCTGTCATCGCCCAAAACAAGATGTCGTGTCAAGGCAGGAAAATTACACAATAACGAGCCCCACTTGAGATTAGGCTAATGAGAAAATCAAAACACAATTTAATTCTTGTCAGCGTCTTCAAATTACCTCTCATAGTAGCATGCTGATTAAGAGAAGTCTGCCACTCAGCCTGCTGCCCACTATAAATAACCCCAGGGCTTTTTGGACCATGTTCGGCTTTCTTCAGTGCAGGAAATATTAAATGCAGACACACACAAACATCTCCTGGGCTCCACATATAACAATCACGGCTCTGTGCTATTTCTGAGTTACTTTAATTAATATTTTCAGCATTAACAAGAGCAGCTTTGATAAAGTAGGATATCAGTGGAGTATGTTTACACTATTCATAGTTTCACTTACAGAACACTTTATAGAACTGTAGCAGAAGCCAGGTGTAGCTGACGCTGAAATGTTTGTGTGGGTTGCCATGACAACACCAAAGTGAATCTGAGATCGTTATTGTTTTCTATTTGTTTTCTTTATTTGCTTCTCATGCTTGTGTACATTTGCAGTAGGAAAGGTAATCTATGAATCCAGTGATATATCCTGCTTATAAGAAATGTTTCTGTTAAAATATTATTGTGAAGTAGTCACTTCCTGTGAGTTGCGGGAACCGGAAGTTGTGCGCGGGAGAGACAAGACAGAACGGTAACACGGCGGACTTTTCGGAATATACAACTTTTCTACTGCTGGTTTTACAAGGCGTACACGGTAAAAAATCATTATGCTGTTATTTGTTTAACACTTGTGCACCTTGTGAAAGGAAATAAGTGGCTGAGATGAATATCATATGTGCTATCGATATTATTTTACTTGTTTCTAGTTTTCACGGTGCTCCATGATTGTGAGAGGAATAAAAGAATTGTGGACATCAGTACGAAGCGTGGATTCTTTCGACCAGAGTAGAAACAGTGAAAACGTGTCCCAATCCATCTGGAGGCTTCGGTGTGCAAAGCTCTTCTCATCCTGCAGCAAGCTACAGGTCTCGGTTTGCAAACGCGCTTCCCCTCCTGCAGCAAGCTACAGGCTTCGGTGTGCAAAGCTCTTCTCATCCTGCAGCAAGCTACAGGTCTCGGTTGCTTCTCATCCTGCAGCGAGCTACAGGCTTCAGTGGACACGTTGCTTTGCATTTTGTGACAACCAATCGGGAGCTGCAGATTCAGCGGACACTCCAAGAAGCGGTTTCAGGCTAAAGCGTGAGTCCTCAGGCTATATTGCGCAGTTATTATGCCTCATGAGTTGATGGATAGAACATGAGCTACAAATTTGCTGTAATGGACAAGGAATTAATAGTGTTCAAATTTCGGATTGTGTAAAAACAAACAAACAAACAAAAAAAGAAAAAAAAAAAAAAAAGGACAATCTGTTGAAGTTCTGGAAATTATTGTTGTTTTCTTACCTGTTGCTTGCAAGCTTCATGAAGGCTGAAACTGAAAATTTATTTGCTGTCATACGTAAGAATCTAAGCTAAGGTTCCTTTGTGTTAATTTTAATAATTCTCCGCCTATTACATCCATTCTTGTAATTACCTTAGTTATCTTGTCCTCTTCATAAGATACCCCCTTTAAAGTCTGAAAATGTCTAAAGATGGTCATAGTCACCCTGATGTTATGTCAGAAGTACAAGATGCAGGGGATTTGGAAGAGGAAAAAAGTGTAGTGTCTGAGAAATCTGAGACAAAAACAAGAAAATCCTCTCGTGAAAGGCGATTAACGCCAAAAATGCAGGAACTGAAAGATCAAGAGTTAACTCAAAAGGAGAAGAGGTTCAAAGCAACATACGAGAAATGGAAAAGCAACGTAAGAGACATTCGCACAAAGTTAAAGCAAGTATGCTCTGAGAGTGACATGTATGATATGATGGATGAGGCTGAGAAGCTTGAGTCTGAATTAAAGGAACAGTATGACAGAATTCGACTCCAAACCTCACCAAGTCAAGAATTTCGAAGAAAGATCGATGCATGCTCAGCCGTGACGGCCGACTTGCTGCAGCTGATGAGAGTACGTCTGACTGAAGATGAAGGTGAGTTTGACACGGTGGCGGAAAGATCAAGGTTACGCATGCTACTTGATAATGAATATGCTAGGTCCATATATGGATCCACAGCCTCCAGAGTTACTGCACCCAGCTGTCACAATTCTAACCATCTCTCAGAGTCACCTAGCATTCCAGCTATGAGAGCGGAAGTGGCTGCTCAGCTGGCTGCAAAGAAAGCCGAAATTGATATGGAAGCTGCCATCGAAGCTCAACGTCAGCAGTTGAGAAAACTTGAAAATCAGAGGGACATTGATGTAATTCAGGCAAAGCTAAATGTCTACACTGAAGAAGAGGGAAGGGATGGGACACGCAGTCCTCCATTCAGCAAAGTGAGTGATGCACACCCCTTCGCTCACCACATCCCAGATCAAGAACGGCAGGTTGTGCAAAACGAGACATCATTGGTCCAATCGCTACAAGAGTCATTAGCTCTTACTCGCTTGCCAACTCCAGAACCTTCTGTATTCTCGGGCGATCCTCTGAAGTTTACAGAATGGAGCATAAGCTTCAAAGCCCTCATAGAGAGACGATGCTCTGACCCTGCAGACAGGCTATTCTACCTGCAAAAGTACATAGCAGGTGAGGCAAAATCCTCTCTTGAAGGCAGCTTCTACAGAAAAGATGAAGAAGCCTATCAACAAGCATGGGATAGGTTAAATGCTAGATATGGCCATTCCTTTGTAGTGCAGCGGGCTTTCAGAGATAAGCTAAATGGGTGGCCGAAGATTGGTGGAAAGGAATATCTCAAGTTAAGAGATTTCAGTGATTTCCTCCAAACATGTAGTAATGCCATGCCTCACGTAAAGGGCTTACAGGTTCTTAACGACTGTGAGGAGAATCAGAAAATACTAGTCAAGCTTCCTGATTGGGTGACATCTAGATGGAACCGTTATGTCACAGAGCAGCTAGATCGGGGCAACGACTATCCAAGCTTTCATGAGTTTGCTTCCTTTATCTCTAAGGAGTCACGCATCGCATGCAATCCAGTGTCATCCTTACATGCCTTAAGGCACTCTGCAGAGGCACCAGCAAGAGAGATGAAGCGTTCAAAAGCAAACACATTTGCCACAAATGTGAAACCCCCGATTCCATCAAGCTCCACCGCCAAATCTGACCCTGGTGAAATCAAGTTGGGAGATGCAGGGAAACCAAAGAAATGGACCACACCAACACAAAATTCCAATAATGGCCAGTGTATTTGCTGTAGTGAGAACCATTCCATACATAAATGCAAGAGGCTTATGGACATGTCTGTAGAGGATAAGAAAAAATGCATACTTGAAAATAAGTTGTGTTTTGCATGTCTAAGAAAGGGTCACAATTCTAAAGACTGTAGGAACAGGGCCATGTGTGGCATATGCAGAAAGAGTCACCCAACGCCATTGCATGAAGATCGTTCTACAGCAGCATCAACACAAGGCGCAGTTGAAGAAAGTACGTTGTCATTATCATGTTGTGTGAGTGGAGGTGAAGGTGGGAGTACATCAATGATAGTCCCAGTGTGGATCTCAACACTTAGTGCTCCGGACACTGAAACCCTAGTGTATGCACTATTGGACACTCAAAGCAGTCACACATTTGTTGATCAGGAGGTGTGCGAAAAGCTACAAGCAACAATGGAACCAGTGAAACTTAAACTTTCCACCATGATGGGGAGAGACTCAGTCGTGAAGAGTCAAAGAGTATGCAAGCTCAAAGTTAGAGGATTTTCCTCTAATGTTTCCATCAGTTTGCCTCCAGCCTACACAAGGGACTTCATTCCCCTTGACCGCACACATATTCCCACTTGCCAGACAGCCAACAAATGGAAACACCTTGTAAGCATGGCCCAGGAGATACCCCCGTTGATGGACTGTGGTGTTGGATTGTTGATTGGATACGACTGCTCCAGAGCGTTAATTCCAAGAAGGGTCGTCACTGGGGGTGACTATGAGCCTTATGCTATTGAGACGGATCTTGGTTGGAGCATTGTGGGAAGCGCACCACAGCGTGTGCAGGCTAAAGATGTGACTGGTTTTTGTCATCGAGTGTCTGTCAGAGAGGTGCCACCCATAACACCATTTGCTGTCATCAAGGCCCTGGAGTCTGATTTTGCAGACACAAAACCTGGTGACAGAAGCATATCTCAAGAAGATATTTGCTTCCTGCAGATCTTGAAAGACAGAATCCAACAAAATAAGGATGGTCACCTGGAGATGCCTCTCCCTTTCAAAGCACGTCCGCATCTCCCAGACAACAAAGGGCTGGCGTTAGTACGGCTGAAGCATCTAAAGAGGAAGCTGGACAGAGATCCCAAATTCAAAATAGACTACGTGAGATTTATGGAAGGTGTCTTCAAGGATGGAGATGCAGAGAAAGTGGAAAACCAAGCAGAGCTGGGGAAAGTCTGGTATATCCCACACCAAGGAGTTTACCACCCCAGAAAACCAGGAAAAATCAGAGTGGTTTTCGACTGCTCTGCAAGGTATGAAGGCACCTCCTTAAACGACCATCTGCTAACAGGACCTGACCTCACAAATAGCCTAACAGCCGTGCTGTGCCGCTTCCGTAAACATCCCATCGCAGTCATGTGTGATGTGGAGAAAATGTTCCACAGGTTTCATGTGAGCGAGGATGATAGAGACTACCTGCGGTTTCTCTGGTGGGAAAATGGAGACACAAACTCTGAACCCAGAGAGTACCGCATGAAGGTTCACCTGTTTGGAGCATCATCATCCCCTGGATGCGCCAATTATGGCATGAAGCACCTTGCCAGCCAATGTGAGAAAGAGTACCCCTCCGCAGCTAACTTCATCCAGAAACATTTCTATGTCGACGATGGTCTCATAAGTGTAGAGTCGGTGGGTAAGGCAATTGAACTGGTCAAAGAAGCCCAAGCCGTGTGTGCCAAAGGAAAGCTGCACCTTCACAAATTTCTCTCCAACAGCCGAGAGGTCCTTGACTCTGTCGATGTTGCAGAGCGTGCTACGGAGGTAAAGAATGTTGATCTTAATCACGAGGATTTACCAGTTCAAAGAGTGCTAGGTATAAGGTGGAATGTTGAAAATGATAGCTTCTCCTTCAAGGTGTCACTTGAGGAGAAACCAGCAACGCGCCGAGGGATTCTTTCAATTGTGGCCTCCTTGTATGACCCTTTGGGGTTTCTAGCCCCAGTCATTCTTGAAGGGAAAAGAGTGCTGCAGGAGATGTGTCAGAGAGGCACAGGGTGGGATGAGCCACTACCCAAAGGCTTGAAGTTAAGGTGGGAGACTTGGATGAAGGATCTGGAGAACCTGGAAAGAATTGAAATTCAAAGATGCTTCATACCTGACAGCCTTGGCGAGATTCAAAGAGTCGAGCTTCATCATTTCTCTGATGCAAGCAGTCAAGGGTATGGCCAGTGCTCTTACATCAGAGTGGTAAGCAGAGAAAGGGTATGCTGCTCCTTGGTCATGGGCAAGGCGAGGGTTGCACCAACCAAAATAGTTACCATACCGAGACTTGAGTTAACTGCAGCAGTAACCTCGGCATCTGTGAGCAGCATGTTAAGAGAGGAGCTAGAACTCAAGGTTGATGACGAATATTTTTGGACAGACTCAAAGGTCGTGCTTGGTTACATCAATAATGAAGCAAGAAGGTTCCATGTGTTCGTGGCAAACCGCGTGCAGAGAATTCGAGAAACCACCGATGCACGGAAATGGTACTATGTTGACACAGGAGAAAACCCTGCTGATCATGCCTCGAGAGGCCTCAAAGTAGCTGACCTCATCAAGTCAAATTGGTTCTCTGGTCCCAGCTTTCTATGGGAAAGAGAGATAGCCACAAAACAGGCTACTTCAGATTTGCTGGTGGGAGACCCAGAGGTGAGGACTACTCAGGTGTTGAAGGTTGATGTAGCAAGGCAGTTTGACATCCAGAAGCATCTGCTGCAGTTCTCAAGATGGACTACAGCTGTCAACGTCATTGCTCGTATCCAGCGGCTGGCAAAGAGGATCAGGACCGCTGAGCCTTTAAGCGTGGAAGAGAGAAAGCAAGCTGCACAGACTCTCGTCAAGCTTGCACAACAAGATGCCTTTCAAGAGGAGTTAAACACACTCAGCCAGAAACTAGGAAGGCTGCCTTGCAACCACCAACTCTTTCAGCTTGACCCATTTCTCCAAGATGGCATAATGAGAGTAGGAGGAAGACTGAGGAAGGCATCTGTGCCTCTTGAGTTAAGACACCCAGTGATCCTTCCTAAAGATGGTGCTGTTACAAACCTCATCATTGCACACCATCATACCAAGATACAACACCAAGGCAGAGGACAAACCCTCAATGCCCTGAGAGCCAATGGTTACTGGATCACTGGTGGAAGTAAGGCTGTAGCCCAATACATCAGGCAGTGCGTACAGTGCAGGAGAGCCCGCGCGCCACCAGAGGAGCAACGGATGGCAGATCTACCTAGTGACCGTGTTGATCCCACACCACCATTCACTTATTGTGGTATGGACTGCTTTGGTCCTTTTCACACCAAACAAGGTCGCAAAGATCAAAAACGGTACGGCCTCCTCTTCACATGTTTTTGCTCAAGGGCAGTGCATATAGAGATGTTGGAGGATTTGACGACTGACGCATTCATCAATGCCTTGCGCTGCTTCATTGCCCTTCGTGGAGCTGTTAGGCACATTAGGTCCGATCAGGGAACTAACTTTATGGGGGCAAGAAACGAGATGGCAAAGGCTCTGAAAGAACTTGATAAGGAAAGAGTGACTGCATACCTAGCAGAAAATCAGTGCGACTTCCAGATGAATACGCCCCACTCTAGTCATGCTGGAGGCGCATGGGAGCGTCAAATCCGGACAGTGAGAAGCGTACTGAGCACAGTCCTTGCCTGCAGTGTGGGAAGGTTGGATGATGCTTCATTGAGGACATTCCTTTATGAAGCTATGTGCATCGTGAATAACCGCCCACTCACTGTTGATAACATCAATGACCCCAAAAGCTTGGAGCCACTCACACCGAACCACTTGATCACCATGAAATCCTCAGTCCCACTTCCACCTCCAGGTAAATTCGTCAAGGAGGACCTGTATGCTAAGAAACGGTGGAGAAGGGTACAGTATTTGACTGAGCAATTTTGGCACAGATGGAGAAAAGAATACCTGGCCAATTTTGCTCTGAGACAGCGATGGCATACACCAAGACGTAATGTGGAGGTGGGTGACATTGTGATTCTCAAAGAGGAAGATGTTCCTCGCAATGAATGGAAACTTGCTAGGGTTGTGGAAGCACATGAGGATGATGATGGACTTGTACGGAAGGTGACAATCCAGACTGGTGATCGGAAGTTAGGAAAGGGAGGCGAACGCCTCGTCCAACCCTCAATCATTCAGAGACCCATTCAGAAATTAGTGGTCCTGGTGAAAAACAGCTAAATGGGAAAAATGTCATTCATTGATTAGATTTCCCTTCTAAAATAGAAGTTGTCATTATGCTGTACTTCATGCACATGTTATGGAGATGTAAAATCTACTGTTCATATTGTTGAATTCATTTGTTGAGAAAAGAATATTGTTTATGTCAATGCAAGAATGTTTAAAACAACAACATGGTGCTTGGGAATTACCATTGATATAATGAGAAATGCAAGTGTATTTACGTTCTCAATTGTAATAATCAAAGGTAATTGGTGGGAGTGTAGCTGACGCTGAAATGTTTGTGTGGGTTGCCATGACAACACCAAAGTGAATCTGAGATCGTTATTGTTTTCTATTTGTTTTCTTTATTTGCTTCTCATGCTTGTGTACATTTGCAGTAGGAAAGGTAATCTATGAATCCAGTGATATATCCTGCTTATAAGAAATGTTTCTGTTAAAATATTATTGTGAAGTAGTCACTTCCTGTGAGTTGCGGGAACCGGAAGTTGTGCGCGGGAGAGACAAGACAGAACGGTAACACGGCGGACTTTTCGGAATATACAACTTTTCTACTGCTGGTTTTACAAGGCGTACACGGTAAAAAATCATTATGCTGTTATTTGTTTAACACTTGTGCACCTTGTGAAAGGAAATAAGTGGCTGAGATGAATATCATATGTGCTATCGATATTATTTTACTTGTTTCTAGTTTTCACGGTGCTCCATGATTGTGAGAGGAATAAAAGAATTGTGGACATCAGTACGAAGCGTGGATTCTTTCGACCAGAGTAGAAACACCAGGTAATCTGTTTCAAGCCATACATAAATATTTATAATACCATACCCCAATTTCATAAAATGAAACAGAAAGCTATGCAAACTGCAGGTTTATATAATAAACCGTCTTTAGTACTTCAGTGACTAAAACAGGTAAAGTCTCAGCCAGACCTCTAGTTTAGTTACAAATATCTTTCCTCTTAGGCTGATGTGAGAATAAAGTGTGCTTGCAAGCAGTGCTATGACAGCAGGTCAGCCACCTGTCAAGAATGATTAAGGTTTAACTCTATTTTGCTTTGCTTTGTCTTCCTTAACCTGCTACTGCTGGTGTAGGAGAAAGAAAATGCTGAAGTGGTCAACAACTTTTAAGCAATGGGACTTTTATTTTTATTGCACAAAAGGACATGAGTGCAATGGTGAAATGCAAACCATGTCAGAAACAACTGAAACAAAACTTCAGCTCTTTGCATGCTTCTGCACAGAGAGCATGCTAATGCAAAGGTAGCGAAAAACCAAGAGTGATGCCAAAGCTGAGTGTTTGCAGACCATGGCCCAGCAGCAGTACTTGATCTTCAGCAGTTTTAACAAAGGCAACACTGTAGCTTTTATTTTTAGCTGTACAACTTCCTACAGTAGAATCATTGTAGCGAATACTTTGAATTCTGGTTTTGTTTTGTGTTGTATTATTAGTTTTTGCCTTCATATGTAAACACTAAAGGGATGATCATATGTGTGGCCTCATTAGGATAAGGATTTGTGCTGTGCTTGGACCTGTAGCCTCAGGTTTATATTTTTCATAATTATGGCAATTGGTATGATATGGTAATATGGTATGGTAATATATGCTAATTATGCGATTGTGTTTCCAGTTATTTTATAGAGTAACGTGAACGTAATGTGCTGTAACAAATTACTTTCTTAAGTAATTAAATCACAACCAGCTGGTTGAAATGGCAGGAAGCTTTCTGTAGCTAGCAACAAAAATTTTAATTTTCTCATTCAACTGCCTAGAATGCTAGTTAGCCATTAGCTGCAGAGTGTCTTTCTTACCATCGATTTTAATGCAAATGATCGAGTTGACTAATAAACATGAACTTCACAAACTTTTATGAAGTTTGTGAACTAGACAACTTTTTGTACAAGTCAGTCAAGTCACCTTTGATAATGAACACTCAATTTTTTAATGATCTTCCCCTGAAGCCTTCCTCTCTCCCTCCCTCCCTCCCTCCCTCCCAGAGAGCTTTTTACCAACACTGCATCTGCAGTTTGCTTTCTGTTCCGATGTCATGATGGTAATTAACTGGCAAAATGTAAGCTACAGCATGTCAAGATATGGCCATATCACTATTCCCAAACAACCTGCAAGCATATGGCACCAAATGTTACATTTCCCTAATAGCCCCTGAGAGTAGCAGCGCTGCCATCATAAAGAAAAAGGAAGGTTGTTGTGGGATGGCAGCAGTGTCAAGGGCTCATGAGTCGAGCTGAAAGCTGTCAATTCATTCTGCCAATGTTATGAGGTTATAGGACTCAAAGCTTGAAGCTATTCAGCTTTCACAAATTAGAGACAGTTTAAATCACACTACACTGTATAATTAATTACGATATTCTTCATTAGCAGCACAAGTGTCTACTTCAGTGTGCTGGAGCACTGCCTTCAGGCTTGTAGCACAGATTTCTGGGCTCCATACATTAGCAATCTCTGTGGGTCTGCTTCTATTCTTGAGCCTTGTTTATCACACATTTTTACAAAATACTTGAGCCAATAACTGCACCCATAAATGACAGTGTTATTAAGGTAGAGACTAAATAAACGGTTTATCCTACATTTACACAAAAACAAAAAAATAAAATAAAATAAATCATGTGCTAAAGTCTAGATACTTTGTAATTTCACCTTCCTTTTTGAAACAGTATAGTGGGTATGGGCACAATACCCATAGGTATACCCATAGGTAATGTGCTAAAGAAAATGTTACTGTCCAGATGTTGATTGTTTCCACTGTACACACTGAAAACTGAAGGAACATTTATATATGGCTTTGAAAAAATGTTGCCTGCATTGGCCAAAAATTTAAATACAGCCTATTGGTAAGGCTATATGTAACAGAATTTAACAAAGTAAGAGTGAAAAATACAACCACTAGCTTTTTACCCTCTAAATTATTATTATTAGAGATTGTTATGGGTTCAGGTTTGTCTTTTGTTTTTTTGTTTTTTCTTGTGTTTGTTTTTGTCTTTTGTATGGAAGCCCATTACTGCCACAAAAAAATAAAATAAAATAAAGTATCCGTAGCTCGAAATTTCGAGTTATTTTCTCAAAATTTTGACTTCTTAACCCAAAATTTCGAGAAAAGCAGCTTGAAATTCTGACTTACTGTTCACAAAATTTTGAGTTAATAACTCGAAATTTCTAGTTAGCACTGCCAATCAGGAATCTGGGTGAATGACGTAATTTCCCAGTTACCCGGAAGTAGTAAATGCACAAATTGCTGATTATTTTCAGCGTGGCTTCACAAATGATGAAATCCTTGTGTTATTAGCTGAATCACATCAGCATAACGTACTCTCGAAAGCGCCAATTTGTTGCGATCCGGTTTTGAGTGTGCATTCTGAGCTAATAAGTTGAAATTTCAAGAAAATAACTCAAAATTTTGAGTTATGGATACTTTTTTCTTTTTTTAAGTGGCAGAAATGGGCTTCCATACATTTGAGATTGCTGTGAACTTGTTAATACCAAGCATGTCATGTTAGCTTAGGGCTACAGTTACTTCAATGTCAATGTTTTGTTTCTAATAACTTTTGGTAATCATTTCTTGAGCTCTCTTTGTGTTAAATCCTCATTAACAGGTGATGGACCTGCCCCTTCTGTGGTTGCTGATTAGATATAAAAACATAAAAAACAAAATTAACTTTTCATTTTTCTAGTCAGGCAATGCTGTTGCCAATTCCACCTTTCGCATGTTCACCCAAACCAACACATGGTTGTTAGCCATCGTTTGGCTAATTCATTATCTTATCATGTATTGAACGTGGTCAAAATGTATTTTATAGGAATCTAGGAAGTCAATGCTAATGTCATGGAAAATTATGAATTATTTACAAAATGTTTTCTAAGTGTACTTAATAACAAACAGATTTTTTGTGTCAAATTTAATACATAAAACTAAAGGTATTTTAGTTGAAAGTATGTTTTGTACACAGTGGTTTAAGAGTACTTATTACCCAGCCCAACTGCAAATCATGCTATGAAATGTGTGGTAAATCCTTTTGAACCCAAACCATTAATGTTTCACAAATTTAATGAAGCATCATTAAAAATTAACAGTGAGTGAGGAGAAAAAGCCTAAATCAGTGTTATGTAGCTACTTAACATCACTGCATTTTTAAAACTGTCTTAAGGCAGTTTTGACGATTTAGCAAACTGTCTTAACACTATTTTGGCTCTGCTTTTATTCCCCCTATTTTCATGGGAAAATACAACACAAAAAATGATTCGATTATGTTGCTTTAATTACTGTTGATGCAAATCTATGAAATTTCAATTTTTTTTTCTACAGGGAGAAAAAAACAATAACAGCAGCGCAGGAGTAAATGGCTTGCTTAGATAGCTGTTTATCTGACCTTCTTATGGAATTTAGGATAAAAGTCTGTATGCTTAACAGATCAAACTGTTTCACCATCAGGACAGACCTGTCACACTGCCAAATAGAGTGACCGGGCTCATGATTCTCTCTTCTGCTTACATCTTTCACTGGTTCACCAAGACTTTGATTGCCAACATTGAGCAGCCAAGCGGCTAACGGCATTTCCACCTCTTTACGTGCTCCGCTGCTCTTCTCGTTGCTGTTCTTGCAGAGCCATATGGCTTGCGGACACGCTCCCCATTTTTCAGATAATTTCTCAAGCGAGAGGACAGGACCCAAACACAAGAAAGATGTACACCCAGCACAATCTCACTCCCCCCAATTCCTATTGCACATGGTCTGGAGAACGGAGCAGTCACTATTGGCTTGTCAGTGTGTCTATGGAGTGATTTTTAACTGATATTGAATTTGAAAGTAACTCACAGTAGTTTTCAAAGAACTTAAATTTCAACAGATAGGAAAATAATAAACCAGAATTTATTCAGATGAAAGTATTATGTAGCTTTTATAAAATAAACTTATTGTAGTATTTTTTTATGGCTAGTATCATAGTTTTTGGCCAAAAAATTACACTTTTAACCACTTCTACTGAAATCGTACACTTAGCATAACATAGATATTTGTGTTCTAGCTGCCATTACCAAAATCTTAATCGGGCTGTCTGTGCTGCTGGAAAATTAATTACACTGAGAAAAGTTGAAAAAAATGTGGCTTAGGTTTGTATGCTAAAAATTTATGGTCCATTTTAGCTCATTGCTATGGGATTGCTGGTTGCATGAATAATTTATGCTTTTATAGACATATATGCAATCTAATGGTTGTGAAATAAAAATTATGCCATGCTTTTGTAAAATGTTTTATGTGCATAAATGTGAAAAAAAGAAATGTTTATTTTAGCCTGTTGCTAGGTGATTGGTTAACAATGGGATAATGTCATAGCATCTGTGTCTTATGATCTTGGAGGAGTTTGTGGGCAAAGAAGCAAACAAACAAACAAACACACATTAATTCTGTATATTCTAGTCAAATATTTTAGCTAATATCCATTAAATAAGTTTTTCAGATGTTTATCAATTCATGCTGGCTATCCGCTATACTAATTTATAATAGTAAGATTAGCATTTAGAATTTTTGATCACTTTTATTACTGTTACTGTTTATGCTTTTTTTCTGCCACTTTCAGATATAAATGGTAAATGGTAAAATGTTTAGCAATGTGTAATTCATTTTGGTTTACCATTTAAATAAAGTATATGTTTAGGCTATTTTTTTTTTATTAGTTTCTGCTTTCTTGTTTAGTTGCTAACTAGTCTGTTGTTCCACCTAGCATGTAGTGGGATATTGTTCTTTTCAGATTGTAACTTGTGGTTTTAGCCTGGTTACACAACACTTTTTATGTATCCACAAAATCCCTATAATATTTTTTTTGTTGCAAGTGCCGACTTACATGGTGGAAGAAGACTCCTGTGAGATGTGAGATTTTTTTTCAAGAAGTGCTAAAACTTGAAATAAATTTTATCACAGTGTATTTGTGTATTTCCAGTGTAAATACACTTTTTCAATCATTTATAACCAGTAAATATAAGTTTTATAATAAGCTTTTTAAAAACCCAAGTTGATCTATTAGTACTAGTACTAGATCGCTGTAATATCTTTATTATGATGTCTGCTTTGGAGCACGTTCATTGAAATACAAGCGTAGAAAAACTGTTAGCATCGGTAATACTCCAAATTATCCACGCTTCCTATGTTTCATTTTCTTCATCCATCCTTTCTGCTGCACATTCCTTAAATAGCTCAATCCTCTCCAACCCTCAAAGAGCTTTGCTGCTGAAAGAGTTAAGACTTCCTCTCCTGGCGTCCTGATGTTGGCAATGCATGACAGCGCCAGTTGACAACTCCGGCTATGGATGACAGATGACAGCAGAGAAGGGAGTGGTCTGGTGTGTGTGGCGGTGGGGTGATTATGAAGATAAGGTGTCCATGGGAGATCTGTGAACACCACACTACACACACACCAACACATCGCCACAACCGAGACATTAGCTCAAACACATGCAGACATGCTGGTGCATTCAGTCTTGTACGCGCACACACAAACATACATGCATGCACAGTCACACATATGCACGTTCCTCCCAGGCACCATCCCATCTATTTGACACAGTAATTACAGCACACACTGATTCCAATGATGGATGAACTCCCAGTCTGGGATGAGCAGCTTCTCCTTTCTCCCGATCTTGCCTCTGTTTCTCCCCCACGTTCTTCTCCCTCTGTCTCACCACAACCCCCAGCCGTGTTCAACACACAGCTTTAATACCTTTAATGTTGCCGTAGGAGGCTGTGAAAGATAGTACATGAAAACATATAAGAGCATCTTTGCTCTTATGAAGAGCTTAGTAAAATCAATAATTGTCACTGTCAGTGCATCATTTAACTAGGATGCTTTATAGGAAGCATTAATTCTTATTTAGAGTTAACTTTTTTCTCTGCCATGACCACACTTTAATGTGATGCTAAACATGAAATTGTTCTATTTTAGTTTTATTCTGTTTTTAAACGTTTCGTTACTTTGTCTTATGGAAAACATTTAGAAATGTCTCCTTATGTCTGCTTTTGCAATGCATATCACATCCTGAATATAAATGAGAACCTCAGTGAGAAGGATTAGTCTACAAGTACATTAGCCTAGTTTCTCTTTCTTGCTGCCCCACCCCTTCGTTATAGTGTAAAAAATGAGAGCCCGATAGAGTCTGTATGGTATTCATGCCAGACTGGCATAGCAGCAGATGCTTGCTGGCATTTAATTGAGTTGTTAATGCAGCACACAAAAGGAAAGACAGTGATTCAATTTGGCTCTTTGCTTTTCAACCGACTGTCCTTTTTGTTTCATTAAGGGGGCAGAGGACCAACTGGGCAGGGGCCCAGGGAGCCTTACTAAGAGAGAAAGGTGATGCCTGTCCAACACTGGACATTACAATGACAAATATAGCTCTGAGTTGTGTCCCAGATCTTTTAACATTCAGGCTCTATCAGAAAGGGATATCCTGGTCTTTTTAAAATCTGGGATGGAGACAACTGAGCATTATGTTGATTTAAAATTAGCACAGCAACTTTTACATCTGTAAAAGCAAAATTGCTAAAAAAGACATTGAAACATAAGAAAAGGTTTATTTGTGTGCATAAAGTATACATCAAACCTTACTCATGTCTGACGCTTGTTAATTTCACAAGATAATCTTGGTGAGAGGATCATTTCATACATGCTGGGAATAAACTGTCTAAACTGAATAAATAATAAAGAAAGTACCAGCAACCAAATCTGGCTCTTATTCTGTTCAAGCTAGTAAATGTCTGTTACCTTCTTATGTTCATTAAGTACGAAGTAAACAACAATGTAGAAAGTTTCTTACCATCTTTACCTGATCCCAGAGGTTTTACTGATTACCGATGACCCCCCTTTATTTGTTATTGTACTATCTTATCTCACATTTAATTATTCTGGTCTTTTAAGCACTGGGTAGATAAGGTTATTATTGCTATTATTGTAATTGAGCAGCAATGGTGCAGGAAGGGAGGGGAGCAGGTTGAAAGTGGGTAGGTTGGAGAAAAGGAGGGTTGTCGCCTCAGGCTGAGACAGAAGCGACGCTATAAGAAAGGTTCGTCCTGCCCATCCACATAGCACGGCCAGGGAACCAGCCACCCCTGATGCATCAAAACCTGTCAGAGAGAGAACAGACACAGCGAGGTCAAAACAAACGGGATGGGCGACCTTCTCAATGCCTGCTGATGTCTTTTTCATTAATCGCCGAGGGGAGCATTGAGGGAGGGATGGGGGTTGCCGATCCGGTTGACTGGCCCAGCGAATTGGCCTGAAATGCAAGGCAATTGAGGATAATGTCATTGCCCACACAAATTAATGCAAGTGCCATAATATAGTAAATGTTGTTATTAATATGGAAGAGGTTCTGGGAGGAATTAGCTAATCTCCTCATGCATTTTATGATCTATGTAAATGTAGCAAGAGGTTGTAACTAAAAGGATGATTAAACTGTCAAATGTTGGATATGAAATTAGGGCCTGTGCTGGAATCCTCAGTCTAACTGTAAGCCTGAGCTCTTTTATCAACTACTGATGACTGTAAGAGTTGTAATATTTGAATTGTACAAAATGATTTAGCAGAGTGTGAACTCTTGTATATCCTCTTTGTAATATTTTTAACATAATTTACACACAAATACAAATAAATGAGGACAATAGCAAGATTAACCCTTTTTATTTATTGAAATATTTGCTTTTTCTTACAAGGTAGCGACTATTTTGGCTAACTGTAGGCTAATAATTGATATCTGATAATTCACCAATCAACAGCAGCCTTGCATTAGTAGCAACAGTTTTTACATTCCATTGTTTTTCGATTTCCATAACGAGAAATCCATTTGCACAGCACCACAGAGTTGAAGGTAATTAGACTAACAATCTTTTTTAAAAACATGAATAAAGATGTCCTTATTTACAATATGCACCAACGTTTTCCTGTAAATTTTTAACTATTTCTCCTTGTTAACTCCCTCATTTCCACCCCAGAATGAAGCCAAATCATCTACTGGTCATTTATCGGAATCTTTTGGGAATAACTTGGCATCGCCTGCAGCCATAACTGTTTAACTGTTCATACAGCTTCGCATGAATCACTGCCACACAATGGTCTGCCGACCCTCATATAACTGAAGCCTTTTCCGCCCAGAAATATTGCAAATGACTGGGGAAAGGCAAAGCTTCCAGAGAGGATGTGAACATGGGCCGTGGGCACATTGTTGGCCTTGAGTCTCACCACGCTACAGTCTTCCAGGGCTTTTAGAGTAAAGGGGGCCAGTAGTCTACTTCTGCAGTTTCCTGTTCGCATGGCTTTTAGACCTACAAGACATCAGGGAACTGGCCACTGTGAAAGAATATTCACGGGAGGCGAGTAAATCCCTTCTTGACGTCAGGGATGTGTTTGGTTTGCGTGACGTGTTGAGGGCTGAGAAATAGGCAGAAATGAATTGGTTACTCTTCCGTCAGTATGACTCAGCGGCGTCTTTTTACTGTTAGGGAGCCTGTTAGTCACTTGTTTCCTTTCGACCACAAGGCCAAATAAATAATGTGCCATATTGCAAAAGCAACAACAATAATAAAACCGATAACTTTCATTAGTTGTGCAGAAGTGGAATTCTTAAATGCTTTGTAACATATGAGTTTTGTCTATAGTAATACCATGAAATAAAGAAATAAAGGATAACCCAGGAGGCCTCACATAAAAAAAGTGAGAAACTCAAACTTAATCTAAGACAGTCTGAGTTTTGTTTTTTGTTTTGTTTTTTTAAGTTATGTTATGAAAAAAAATCTTATAAGAGCAGAGAATAAAAATATACTAAATATAAGGATTTTTTCCTCTTTTACATTTGAACTAAAAAGAGCAGCTTTTCTTGATATCCAGGGTCTCCCTTACTTATGCCAGCATTGCATAAATCTCGGAACAATCGTGATCACATCAGGAAAGGAAGACATTTTCTTGCACTGCATCCTTGTCATGTTTGCACATTGGCATGACCCGCTATTGTTGTAATGGGGCAGAATGGAGCTCTTTGATGCGATAAGTGATTTACTGACCAGGACGACATAAACAAATGGTTCATTGAGGACTTTGGGCAGGAAGTGCCCTCCAACTTCAAACAGGGGCTCCACAAAACAATAGCCTAAGGTCAATTTCTCGCTTACCACATTATTTTCTGTCGCTGAGCTAGGTGGCACAAATGACTGGATTGGACTCTTAGTAAAACAACTACAGTTTTCACAATGTGTTTGTGCCTATTTTAAGAATCCATTATCTGTATTACTACTGTTTCTTAAGTCTTCATTTGAATTAACAGGGCTGCTTTTTTAATGTTAACTGAATTTAAACAAAAATGTGTTGTTTAAACAGAGCTTGAATGACCTGGTGACATAAGGTTTATTCTATCATCATCAACTATAAATGTAATTATTTGTAACTGTAAGTTATGGCCTAAAAAAATCATACTACTATTATTATATGGTCTTTCGACTACTATTCAACTGTCAACTATTGAAAATGTATTCATCTTACTGCTGTAAAGAGGACACTGATGACTGTAATTTAAAGATAACACAGAGACAAAAGAGCAGAACTTATCAACTAAGAATACTTCTTTTTCCACTTATCTGAAAATCCTGTATGCATGGAATTCACTCTTAAAATCTAGAGCTTGTATGGCACAGTCATTCTAATGGTGCTGGAAGGTAATTGAGTTACTTTATGGGTACAGTACAAGTCACTGGCTGATATCCTGTAAGCCAATGGCACGTAAAAAGGAAGCACACACTTTTTTAATAACAAAGTGATACTGCTGATACTTTGGAGTTCACATTAATGAGAAAAAATAATAATAAAGCAATTAAATCAAACACACCTGACTTTTATTCATTGCTGAAGATTTTTGCTAAGATGATCTTAAGATACTTCCCTGAAACCCTTGACATTTCACGTGTAAACTAATGCTCATAAATCAAACTGTATCACTAATGTCTGTTTTATCTGGGGTCTGTACCTCTCACACAGACGTATGCCACTGATGGTGCTCACAGTGGAGGGTTGGACACTGGGGGTTGCACTTTAAATCAGCATCCCATTGGATTGTGAGATCCCATTGGAAGTG
The DNA here is from genome assembly GCF_057381915.1 of Diplotaxodon limnothrissa. Taxonomy (NCBI): domain Eukaryota; kingdom Metazoa; phylum Chordata; class Actinopteri; order Cichliformes; family Cichlidae; genus Diplotaxodon; species Diplotaxodon limnothrissa. The sequence continues at coordinate 7,703,980 of NC_140597.1, read as the reverse complement.
AGGAGTAATCATTCATTAACTCCTCTGACCCCCCTCCATCCCCCAATGGTTGGGCAAGGGGTGTAGATCAACCCCACTTTCTGTAATCCTCTCTACAGCTGGGTCAAGCCAATTGACAATGCACATAATGACCTTAAATGGATTAGCTGGCCAAACACGCCCTAGAGTTCCTTTTCAATTATGAAGTGAAGCAGTTTATAATATAGGGCCCAGTGTGAATAACAGAGTCCAGAAGACCCCTGGGGATTACGTGTGTGTGTGTGTGTGTGTGTGTGTGTGTGTGTGTGTGTGTGTGTGTGTGTGTGTGTGTGTGTGTGTGTGTGTGTGCGTGCGTGTGTGTAAAAGAGACAGAGAGGAGCAGGCCTTCTTGATTGCAACCTTCGGGACAGGCAGGGACTCACTTGGAAACGTGTTTTATAATGGGAGAGTACAGATGAAGGCTGAGCGAGAGGGAGCTGGTGTGTCAGCATGTGTGTGTGTGTGTGTGTGTGTGTGTGTGTGTGTGTGTGTGTGTGTGTGTGTGTGTGTGTGTGTGTGTGTGTGCCTGGGGGTCTCAGACGTGTCATCTCTCAATAAGCTCCCTGAGGTATAGACTTTATTGTCACATTGAAGAGCCTGACAGACAAGTTAATCAATCTAGCAGTTTGTTGTTGCACATCTCCCTTGTTGCCCCACTTGACACACATACACACACACATATGGTGTGTTCTAGCTTCAGTTGTTAAACAGCAGGTGGAAATTATCTTCTTGTTATCTCAGCCTTTTTTCACAAATCTGAAAACAACAGTCTGGACAAAAAAATAAAAAATGAAGAAAAGAGCCTCTCTCCTCTTCTCACAGGAAGGAGTGGGAAGTAGTTTAGGACAGAAATTATGGAAAGCAAGAGCTCACAGGTTTGTAGCACATTAAAAATTTTTGTAGTATCCATTTGTCGGCACAGAAGAGGAGCACTGGACAAAGGAGAACCATGCAGACAAGCCTGGATGACTGGTCAGTTGGGCTATAGCTGGGGTTTTGACAAACAAAAAAATACATAATACTTCAGCCATGAAAGCAGTCATTCAGTGAGTTTTTCCTCATTATATAAAAACCTTAAAATAAAGTTAATTATTTTTCATTAAGGATCCATTAAATCAATTTGGGATGGATGGATGTTAGTGTTGCTGTTGTTGATGTTTACTTAATATAATGCAAAAGCAAATTTTTTCAATTTAAAGAAGAGATACTCATAATTTTTAAATAATACTTTAAACTTAAGTAATCCGCTTAATCTTTTTCTTAATGTGTGACTTGCTATGAGGGCATTGGGTAAATCAGCAGGTATTTTCTGATTTATAAGTGTGAGTAAGAGTTTAGAGTTTATAATCATACAGTGTCTTCAGTGTTGTTAGCTTGTGATAGTACTTTTGGATGAACTACTGTCAAGTTTGACATTGTCCACAAAGTGATTGAAAAAATTGGTGAATCATTTAAAGCATGCTAATCAAAAACACTTCCTTGTATTTTCAAATGCTCATAAAGGAGCACATATCAAACAGTATTTGGCTATATGGAGAAAGCAAAAAAAAGAGAGGGGAGTATATTGTTTTTCAACTTTTAAATAATATCACTCAATATTTTCATGCTATTTGCAGCTGAATCAGAAATTGAAAAATCAGACTAGGCTGCAGTGCTTTGGCTCTCTACAAAAGTCCATAAAATTCATTCATTTCTTTCTGGTTCTTAAGCACATCTGTGTGTGTACTGTCATGAGTGTGCGTGTGCGTGCATGCATTGTACGTCTGCACATCTCCTTTGCTGCACGTTCAAGTGTTACATGATCTAAGTGGTTTATGAAGCACAGTGTAGCGTTGACCGCAGCACTGTGCTGCATTGTGACAGCTTTGATTAATTTGATAATGATGACCTATTGTGGCACTTTATGCTAAGGTAAGCACAGCTGTCTGCCCGGGTCAAGAGGAGTAGGAAGAGGTCAGGGTGTAAGAGAGTTAACTTTGTTAATGGAGACATAGCCGAAGAGGAGACAGACCAAGGACAGGGATCAATGAAATAGTCTTTTAATGAAAGGGACAGTAACCTTTAAAGGGAGGTCATCATAAGTCATCACACCAGCACTGTCAATGATTCCAGTTTGTCTTTCATTCAGCTAAAATTTTCCTTCTTTTTTCAAGTGTGCTATTCTGTACGTTTATTCTTTTATTCCTTTCTTGGATCTGTCTGCGTTTTTCTTCTTAATAAATTGGCAGTTTTTATATTCGATAAATTAGGAAACAAAATGCACAACTTTAAATAAGAAAATCTACAAGTTTATTTCAAAACAAGAAAAATAAAAAGTTATGTGTTTCTTTTATTATTAATGTAATTGTTTATTTACTTATTTTGTGTAGACACAGTTCCTGAGCTTGAGTGGAAAGTTACCATTTCCCGTTGAACTGTAGCTCAAGCTGTGAGGCTTTTTTGCTCTTCCTCACTTTCTTGACTGGAAGGAGACGAGACACCGGATAGCTATCCGGGCCGGACAGTGAGTCACCCTTTTCCAGCTTCAACTGGAACTTGAACCTTTAATCCAGAGGATCTCAGAATCCGGAGAGTTGCAGATTCCTTATCATTTACATTAATCTCAGGAATTTGCACCATGCTATGAAGACACAGGCTCCACTTACTTAACTGACACAAAATAGGGCAACAGCTATGATGATACTTGACTGGTTTTAGCTTCACAACCGTATCATGCACTTGGTTGTAAATAATAATGTAATAAGATTGACAGGGGAAACACATGTCAGCCATAATGACATTTAATTTGTCAACATATAATTAATATAATTTTAGGCTCAGTTTGTTTGTTTTTGTTTTTTTCATCAGATTTAGACCCAAAAATATAATCAATACAAATATATATATATATATATATATATATATATATATATATATAAATAATTGCCTTTTACATTATTTGTGAAACAATAGTGTGGATGTCATTTGAGTTTATACATAATCCAACCTCGATTCAAGTAACAAAGCTACTCAAGGTTAGGGCTTTACAGTATAATGACCTCTATACTAAAGATCTGCAGCTATCACCTTCAACTAAAAGTTCAACCTCATCTCTTGCCAAGTCCTTTGAAGTGATACTTACAAAATAAAAAACTCCAACTTGGACATAAACCATGCCAGGCCCAGTACCAATGCTGAAATTAATACCTGTTCCAAAGCTAACCCCTGAAAAGACTATTGCTCGTGCTTAAACCCTGAACACCGCTTACTGAACTCTGTAGGGTTCACCGTGAAAGAAATCGGCTATCAGAAAGACTAATTGTAAATAAATCTTTTGCCTGCATTTGTGGAAAAATCTGGATAAAAACGACAGTGAAGGAAATCCAATCTGTCCGTTGGAAACGCTGCATCAAGGTAATTCAAGACAACACAGCAGCTGTAAGGATGACATAGATCGTTTCAAAATACCTTTTTCCACATCTCGATATCAGACTGCTGCGGCTGCGGGAGATTTCTTTACCAGGAACCAAAGAAAGGGGGAGCTTCTTTTCTGAAACTCTGTTCTTTTGATCACAACCATATTGAGTGGAGCAGAAGTCGTTTGTGGGATTTATCTCTGAGTTACTGCATTACTTCAGACTTCACTGTCTAGCACAAATCACTTTGTAACATGGATTATTGTAACAAAACCAAACCACTGTGTAACAGCAAGAAAAATCAACGTATCTTTTAGAAACTAATCCTGAGTGCATCTGTTATTCTAGACGTAAAAGTGACATTCAAACTTTGTTCATCCACAAGTGTTAATTGCTATATTAAGACTACAGACTGTAGACCGTTTTATGACCTGATTACATGTTCTTCTCTGTGACACAACACACTCAGCCAGGAATGTTAAGTCAGTCTCAGTTTGTGAAGGGAAAAGGGCGGTCAGGAGGTTAAGGTTTCCCAGAATAGTGGAGCTTTGTAAACGGCATGTACCAGCTCCAGCGGGTTAAGTGTTTGCTAATGGCGGGGATGATCCTTTCCTTGCAGCAGGTATTACCTGTCATTACAAACATGCATGCCTGTTACATGTGAAATATTTGCTTGCTGTTTGCAGACTCTGTGTTGTTACTATTACATAAACAGTATCAGGTGCTTTATCGGACATGCTAGTATTTTAAATAACTGAAATTACAAATCACAATTCCATTTTTGCTTTGCTTTATTTATTAATATATAATGGAAATGGGGCCATGGATTAATTGGTAAAACCAGTAATAGTTCTGATGGTAGTTGTAAAACTACTTATTTACAATTATTTTGCAGTTATCCAAATCAGAAGTGATCTTTAATAATAATATAGAATACAATAGTATATTTTCAATCTGGCGAGGCTTAATATTAAAAATGACAGATGCATATGTTTACATATCTAAGTGTGAATATTTTCAGTTCTTTTGATGTTATGAACTGTGGGTGAGAAACAGAGGATGTTTTTTTCTCAAATGTAGGAAGACGGGCAGTGCACTGCTTCTATTATTGTCTTTTAAAATAAATTTGGTCAGAGTCCCCTGACTCATCAGAAACGAGTACAAATACAGCTATGGGGTAAGTAAATTGGCATCCCGTATCTTACCCATTTCTGGTCTGGTCCATATGCTTAACCTACTACATCAAGAAAATGCTGTAAAAAATACAAGCAGTTTTATATAGTAACAAACTATTCTTTGTACACAGCTATATACTGTAAATGCTAATGTGTCTAAGGACAGAACATTGACAGCTACAGTCATAATAATATATAATGCAGTATTGTGCTTCTGTTTACTGCAAAGAGTAAAGTTTAAAAAATGCATTTAGAACAATGTTAAACATAGTTTTTAGTCATTGCATAGGATCCCCACAGAACAATGCCATAGTTCTTTACATTTATTGTCATGGTTGGCTGTGTGGCAGGCGGGCAAGCAGGAGTGGTGGATCCAAAATGCAGGACTCAGACACAGAAATTCAACTTAAAGCGCAGCTTTAATGCTGGAAAACCTCTTACTAACTAAACTCACCAAAAGACAAACAAAAACGCTGGTGGACTAAAACACTGAAGCACAAAACACTGGACTGGAAACAAAACACTGGCAACACAGAGGCAAAACACACACAGCTTGTTGAGGGTACGACGCAACACTGACTCAGAGAAACACAGGGACTAAATACACTGGGAAGTAACGAGGAGAATGAGACACAGAAGGAGAGCACAGCTGGGGGAAATTAGAACTGACGAGACAAGCAAAGCAGGACACATTCACATAAGACACGGACCTTCAAAGTAAAACAGGAAGGATCACACAGAGACGCGAACTTGACACAGTGGAGACAGCAACTAAGAAACACAGAGACATAAACCATAAGGCAGAGGACTCTAAGAACCGAGAGACACAGAGGGGAAATCAAACATGCAGACACAGACTTACACAGAACAGAGGGGACAGAGAAACATGAAGGGCAAGGGATCGAAACTAGAAACTCACACCAAGTACAATAATACAAAAATCACAAAGAACTAAAACGCTGGGTCAGGAGACCCAGGACCCTGACATTTATACTGTGTGCTGGTGGGTATGCATTCCTTTGCAGTCATGAGTAAGCAAGCTGGCTATTAGCTATACTGCTTATTACATTTTGTTTATGTTTTGTTTGACAAAAATATTATCCAAACAATATATTGTTTTTACACAGCTGATCTACATCTCATGTGCTATAGTGTAGGCTAAGGCAGAGGTATACATGCAGTACTATATATTAACCTTTAAGGTTTAGCAACAGGCCATCATGATCAAAGCTTCAGAAACACTTACCTTCCAGTTATTGTTCACCTTCAGGTGATGCTAATGTTGAATGAAACAAGATTTTTCTAATGGCAACAGAGATCAGATTAGAGATTGCTCAATGAAATTCACTAGCTAGCAATGATGATCAAAAAAAAAAAAAGAAGTCAGGCATAGTAGGCAGGTTAAACTTTACTTTACTGAATTAACCATTATCAGTGAGAGGGAAGAATACCATTGGTTGGCAAAACGATTACCTAGGCAACTGGATCTTGAAACATCCACTTGCAACTAACCATCAGCTACAAAGTGATCCAATTTTATGTGGGTGCCCTTTAAATGTATAGTACAGAGGGTAGAGAAGGAAAAGCTCATGTCAACGTGTCAGCTCAAGTATGAAAAAAAGCTAAATTAAGCTTTTTTGCTGAGGATGTGTGTACTAAGTTCACAAGTTGTGTTTTTATGCATCTACAGTATTGCATTCTGCTATAATAAAGTTGGTTTGTGGATAATACAATAGGGAAACAAAAATAGTATATTGACAGTTAAAAGGCTGAGAGTATTATACTTTGCTCTTTTTCTTTACAGCAACAGGCTGTCTTATAGATTAGTTTAGGGATACTGTAAGTTAATAGTTTTGCAATGCTTGCAAATCTCTTTGCAATTTTATTGTAATTTAATCAAGAAATTCTTGAAAGTGCAGGACTAATTAACTAAGAATTTCTTTTGCTGTTAGGTCAGTGGACTTATGGAACAATCTGTATTGTCAACAAAAAATCAAAATGCTTACAACTCATGAAAGCCTTTTGATTATAAAAAGACAGACTGTTAGGGACACAATAAGGGCAAAAATAAGTTTTTAAAAAAATGTTATTATTAATGATATTGGGAAAAAAAAGTTGAAATTTAGCAAAGAAAAGTTGAATTTTGATCTAGAGACTTTATTGTTATTGCTAATTTAGAGAATCAAGTCATAAAAAGTCATAAAAATGTCAAAATAGTATGTCAAATTTAATTTCAAAATTGTGATATAAGATTTATTTAATTTTTTGATAATTCTCAAAAAGAACAACAAACAGAAAAGGATCCTTCTAATATTTTTTTCCTTAATGTGGTCCTAATGCTCGGCTGTACAAGACCATTATCAGTAATCGCTTTTACTGGCTGTGAGCCTGCGCCTTGTTTTGTGTCTGTTCCATTAACTTTTCCGTTCCCAGACATATTGTTGTTACTGAAATATTTACTGGGGGTTGCCATTGTGCTCTAAATGATATACAGTTCATGAATACAGGTAAAAATAAATATTTGCAGTTTAATAAACATGTGATTTAGGTAGTAGTTAATGTGTGTAATTGTATTTATTTGATTTAGTATATCCACTAAAATGGATCAAGTCAAAGCAGAGATAGACATTGGGAACATCAGGCTCGTTTGGTAGATTTCAACTGTCACATGTTTTTATTTAGCAGCAGTAGGGGTGATTCTGTGGAAGCAATCTAAGTTTAGAAACAAACTGTGTCACCAGGCACGGACCAAATCACTTAACATTTATCATTTGGGTTACAGTCTCATTTATCCTCAGCCTCTGAGACCACAAATGGAGATTCCTAAATTATACCAGAACCAAGGAACCTCCTGAAAGTTATGACGGTCATTGAGAAAGCAGGTTAAATCCAAGATAGAGGGCCAACCTTAAATACAAAGCAGCAGGAGATGGAAGAGTTGGCTTTCAAAGGGAGATATATGGCCAGTACAAGGCCAGGATCAGTTGCTTTGGGAACTTAAAACCTCGGATGACAGTGAGAGCCATTTATAATATTAAGATGAATAGTCTCATCCTGGCACCAGCCAGAGTGGTTGGAGTGTGTCTCATTTGATGCAAATGAACCAAATCGCTGTGTGTTTAGGGGCTATTTAAAAGCAAATCACAGGTTTAAAGTAAGGGGGCTGAAGAATACGTCAGAGAAAAGAAAGGAAGGCATAACCTAAGTTGAGTTTGATGTCCAGTCTTATCAGTGTTTCTTGGTAGTTATCCATGTTGTTGATTTTAGCTTACAGGCTTAATCCTTTACTATTGAAGAGGTATGACAGTGTCTGCCTCACCTCATTTTAGGAGTATACCACTGTGGCAGGTAAAACCTCCCAAATCAATAGCACATATGGTCCACATTACAGTGGGAAAGGCCTCCAAAAAACCTTTTTCTCTCAGAGTGGCTCACAACGATGACAGACGTGTTCTGATTCCACATATGTTGAAATGTAGAAAGCGTTACATGGCCTCTTTGATACAGGATGATTTATAGGGCCTTGACACAGTTGCAAATGTCTTTGGAGAGGGCACGAGGAGGCCTGCTCTGCAAGTGGATAGTGTCGATCAAATCACATTCGAGACTAGAAAAAAATGGTTTGCAGTTCCATTAAAAGTTGTTTTTTGTCTCTTGTTAGTTCACTGTCATCAAATGCAGAGTTCTTCCCTTTTTAGATTAAAAAAATTAGGAGGAAAGAGAGCCTATAACACAGCCACCTTATGGATATTCAATGCCTTCAAACTGACAATGCCATCTGGAGGAAATAAGGATTTTAATTGAACTTCTCTCAGTATTCTTGTTGTGCACAGATTTCATGCTCCAATTAGAGAGGGTTGAGGCAGATACAGTCAGAGGAAAAAGAAACCCAGCAGACAAAGCTCAGTGAAATCTGCCCAGTATGCATCAACAGCCCAGCCAAAGTGCTCTGCATTACAAAATGAGGTTGGCTGGGGTCACTGTCTTGTGAGGTATAATTATATCGTAAAACTAAGCCTTCTTGCTTCAACATAATGGTAGATAAACAGAGTCTGATTTGTGACACTTCTCAAGTTCGAATCCCAACTGATGCAGCTAACTCAATTAGCAAATGGGGGATCAGGCAGCCCCTTAATACAATCCGTATTAAGGGGCTGCCTGATCCCCCATTTGCTAATTGAGTTAGCTGCATCGGTGGGGATGAGCGAACGTGTTCCCAAAAATTAATTACCTATCAAATTTCTTGTGGTCATCAAAGTACCCTAGGCTAATGGCACAGCTAAATCCACATTCAACAAAGCACTCGTGTTCCATTAGAAATGTCAGTCATTTGCTTGACAGAGTAGTACAGTAATCTTTGCTGTTGACTCACGCCCTTCAAAAAGGCCCTAGCATGCAAATTAGGTCTTTAGCTTTGTCTTTGGGAAGCAATAATTTGGTTTAGAAGGCATACATAAATATTTGAGTGCAAACTCTTGGTCATTCAGAACACCTTCAAACAAAACAGGAGGGCAATTAATTATGTACAGTTAGACCTGACAAGCCGCCAACTCCCAGAAGGACATAAGTGACAGCATGCAAGCAGAAGCTTAATGTCATTTTGCATCTCCATTACGCTGTGCTTTATTTAATAATACCTCAAACTTGTGCACCACTGACAATCAGCTGCATTGAAGTTATTGCATGCCACACCCACTGATTACTTTACTGGCTTTATTTGACATGTTGTTCAAAAGTCAGCAAAGAGGTTTTACAAGGTTAAATGTACTGCTAAACAGAAGTTTCCTTTATTAGCTGGTAGCCACATTTAAATGATTGTTTTTAACTCTTGTTGCTAAGTGTCTCCTTCTAAAGAAATGTGAAATCTGCATTATCTACCTGTAATTAACATATAATTAACATAAAACATGTGATTATAAGTCCTAAAACCCTCATACTGTTAGCATCTCTTTAGTGTGCCATCTGTGACTTCAGCACTCCAAACGTTACAGTGTGATCCACTGCAAAAATTCTAATCAAAAATGAAATTATTTATATAGCACACATGCTCTGGAAACAGTGGATTTAAGAAAACAGTCAGCAGAAAAGGGTGTGGGTGTGGGGATAAGCAGTTATTTTCTTTTTATATCTTTACAGATCCATTGCCAAGACGATGACGAGTTCACAGTGCAAATGTCCTACTTAAAAAATCCAAATATATGGATCATTCTCACGTGAGAAGAGATGCTGTAGTTTAAAAAAGCAAAACAAAAACATCAATGCTCTTTGAAAGAACCTGCTTTCTTATCACACTATTTAAATTATTATACCTTTATGTAACAATTGCTGTTTAAGTTACAGCTCCAGTCTGAGGAGAAAAAGGCTAAAGGTCACATACAACTGCTTTTCAGTCAAGGGTGCAGTACACAGGTATGGTATGGCAATCGTGTGATAGTAACATGAGCCTTAAGACTAAATTTGCCATGAAGGCTGAAGAATGTGAGTCCGGGCACTGCACTGCGCTGAACTGAGTTTTCAATCAGCGGGTGCATTCATGGATCCCATCAGAGTCCAGCTGATGGATAAAATCATGATAAAGGCATTTTTTTTAATAGTCTCCAATTATTACCGGTTCATTGTGATCTCAACATTCATTTCTTTAACTAACAAAAACTGTTTAGTTTTTGAACTTTTTGCATTTTCTCATCTACTGTAGCAACTTGCAGTTAATTCATTTAACATACAAAAACATACAAATCCATAAAAATGGAGGATTACACAAAGATAATACCATGTATATGTAATATAACAGTTAAACATAAGAAAACTGAAGCAAATTCACCGGGATAGAGATCATAGAACAGTAAGAACATTTAACCCTCATACAAGTCACAGTTTACTGTAACCTTCTTTTATTGGATCTCTAAACTCGACTGGCCTTTGAGCCACAAGCACTTTGGTCAACATCGGAATTCATATCAACATCAGACAAGTGAAGGGGACAAAACTAAAGCCTAGAGCTGTGAACACAATACAGTGCTCACGCTGGCAGGTTGTTTGTTTACATGTGGCCTGAGATAATTAGCTCAGAAGTAATGACTCCTCTCTGATGACAGCCGCTGAAACCTGATCCCCCTGTGCGACATGCTCTCCCCGTCACTCTCCCCTGCCCAACAACTGCAGTGGGGTTATTTTTTGCCTTGGCTGCTAGCTCTGCTAGCCTGGCGCCAGCTCCTGGGATCCAGTGAGCTAAGGGGGTTGACAGGGCCACCGCTGCCATTCGCCCCTTAACCTCCCATGCTTTGCCAATGCCAAACAGCACCCGGAATCCAACATGGAAATCACTATCATTGCATTCCCCGTGCACAAAAATGAATGACTGTTGTGCGAATTCCCCAACATTTATGGTTTCAGTGAACAAAGCAAAGAGCTTTATGAGATGTACACACATTTCAGACAATTTTTTGGATGGTGATATGACTTATTTCTGTCTTATTTGTCAGAAACTATATTTATATTATTTTAGTATATTTTTGCCTATGATTTACAGTCCCTTTATTTGTCTTCTCAGTGCTGCACAGTGTTTAATGCACATCTCTGTGTTCTATTTGTAGACTATAAAAGATGGAACATATGATATCAGCTATCTACCATCTTGGGGTGGCTGTAGCTCAGGAGAGAGAGCAGGTAATCTACTGATTGGAAGGTCCCTGGCTCCTCCAGTCTGCATGCCAAGTATCCTTGGACAAGATACTAACCCCAAGTCTCCGGTGGAGAGTATGACTGGAGCTAGGAAGCATTAAAAAAAGCTTAGAAGAAAGTGCATGTGCTAATGTGGCATGTTGTATAGAGAGCTTTGAGTACACTGGGAGAGTAGAAAAGCACTTTAGAAGAATAAGTCAATTTGGTGTTTTGAACCTGGATGTGATGAGCAAGGGCTGCGTGTAGCTCTGAAACTGATGACACCTCACGCTCAATGAAAAACAACTTGCGATGAACAAATCATTAACTAGTGACCATACTCTGGATAATCAGCCTTTTTAACCCTAATAAATCCCATAATTGATAGTTGTTTTTATTAAATATCACCTGAAACTCACATAAAAAAAAAACTATGAGATCCTATGAGATCAGCAGAATCTGATGACAATAAATGTAAAGACAACAAAGAAAACTTTAACATGCATGACAGAAAAGAACGCAGTTAGTGATAGTATTTTGTTTGTTTTACAGTGCTTACAGGACTGTTAAGAAACATTGTCAAAAAAAAAACAGTTGTAGAAAACAGTAAAAATCAGATAAGACAAAATATGCCACAAAATCCCAATTGATAACAAATATTATTGACAATTATTGACATCAGTGTGTTCAATACAATACATTTCATTCTCAAAATCACAAACTTAACCATATAATATATCACCAATATATCACCAATCCTAAGCAGTAAAGTACATAACTAAAACAATGAAACTTTAGAGTGCCCCAAAACATAGAAAACACAAGTTTTTTTAGCCTCTTAGTCAGGTTGCAGGTTGAAATTTCATGGCAGTTTAACTGTTCTTAATTTAAGCTTTTTGGAATGATCGCTTGTTTCAGAGCTTTTGTTGCAATGACAAAACCACATAGAAATCGCTCATATTCCAGAGGGCAGCACACTGGGACAGGGCTTAACGAAGGCCACGTGGCTTGAGCTTCCTTTAATCTAAAGCAAACAAGCACAACATGGCAGCCGTGCCACCCTGTCGTACTGCAGCTTTAGAGAAAAAACAATGATTTTCCCTGAGCAGCTTCAGAGCTTTGCTGCCAGGCAAGTGCAAAGGCTCCACAATCCACTGCACTTGTAGAGGGTGAGGAACCTGGCCAGCTCCAAGTCACTGAGTCAACAAGCAGGAGACACATTTAGGGACCCTGCAGTCTTCATGTTTCCTTTTCAAAACCTCTAACTGCTTAAAGCAGGGCTTCCCAACAAATTTGAAACTTTGAAACTTCCACTGTAATCTAAATTTGGAAACTGTTACACGAGGAGTTTAGATGACTCAAACAACAAGGAATGGCATTGCTCAAGCAGTTAAAAAGCAGCATGCCGCAGACATATGTCTTTCTTTTGAAGATGATCCCATGTCTCTGGTTGTCAGTTGTTTTTTGGTTCCTTGAAAATATGTTCTTCACACAAGTTAAATAGAAGGGCACAGCAACCAAAAATACATGAATCAACTTTCTAGTGTTGAAATGAAGAGGTGAAATGCAGTGCAGGTGTATTTCAGGAGCGTTTTTCAAACAATGTATAATCCACTTGAACATTAGGAAAATAGATACAGATATTTGTACCATGTGTCTCTTTAGAGTGCAACCCATGCCCTCTATCTTTAAAGTAACTCACTGATATATTTTTATATTTCCTGTCACATGATCATATATGGGGTTCTAAATGTCTAACTTTTATTTGTGGTCACAACATGACTACAAAATAATTTATGCCAGATGATTTATGTGGTTAATCACCCCAAGTCATAATCTACTGTAGAAACTGGCACATGGCAGGGATGTTCAGCAAGTATCTCTTTTCCTCTCAAAGGTTTAGACGTTACATCCTTACTCTTGAAAGGCAGACACTAACATTTAAAAGGCCTAAAGGACTGAAGGGTTGCCACTTGTGACCTCCAAATGGTATTCATTCCTTGTCGGTCTTGTGTGTGAAACATTTCTGTTGACACCCTGCAATGTGGCGTTGATGAGTTAATCTAGCAGCTGAGTGTGTCCTTTAACTACACCCGGCCCCCTGTAGATTTTCAGAAGAAAAACACCCCTTATCTCTACGGGAGAGGGGGAAAACAAAGGTCCCGGTGGCCGTAAATTCACAGGATACCAGTGTAAGTACGACAGCGTAGCCTTCTTTGTATAAGAAGAACCTTATCATGATTCTAAATTGAAATAGTCTCTGACCCTACTCAAGGAGAATAAGCACTATAAAAATCATGTGCAGCTTTAATAATTAAAAGACATCCGCTCTGCAAGCAAGAGTACAAATGCAAGTAAAAGCTATACTAAAAATCTCATGTTTTAGATTAACAAACATGGTTTTCAAAAATTCACAATTGGAATTTCTCTGTCACTCTTGAACCACATCCCCTCAGCCTGTAGGTCCCAGTGGATTCAACAGGTCTGGGTAGCTTTACTTTAACCATTCTGGATGTGGTCCAAGGTTGCCTGAGATCAGGACAACAAAAATAGGCTTAGAGTATGCTCAGCCCTGAGTCTGAAATCCACACTAAGGCTCACTGCCTTATTGTATCTGTGGGCCGCTCTGCGGATATCGCTTACTTCTCCGAAGCATCTTGTAACCTGTGCTTATTAGACAGCCTTAATAAGGACATCTGACAGCTGAGGCAAGTTCTTCTCGAACCATACCAATGTAAGTTCTAACATAGTGTCAAGGAGGCTGCTTTGACATCATTGATTGCATGACTGAAGATCTTTCCATTGGCAGAAGTATTATCACCAAAACAGGTTTAATAATGTTGTTCTTGGTTAAAATAAGAATGTAAAATCCTAATGCCATTACAAAACAAATCAAAGCTTAAATTTAAACTGTTATTCCCACAGTCCAAATCCTGAGTCTAAACAGAGGAATATGTTGAATCTCATTATAATCCACAACACTTTTCCATTAAAACAAAGTTACATCTACATGAAGAGCCATAATTATATGAAGTTAAAGTAAAACTTGTGGGAAAGTCCAGTTCATCCTCAGCAGGGCTACTGCTCCCAAGGGAGGGAGAGGTTGCAAGCAAGCTGGATCTAAAGGTGGTAATGACCAGTGTATTCTTTCACAGTGACAGCTCCTCTGACATTTTGGAATTTATCTTTTGCAGCAGATTTTCATGGGCTTAAGACAGCAACCTGTTTTCCTTATGGTATATCTTATTTATTTGTATGGGCAGAAACAGCTGTAAATGGAGACCCAAGTGGGGGAAAAGCAGCACATTTGTTTGTGCTTTGACACATCACAGCTACAAGAATGTGCAGCATCCTCCCAAGGTCCTCTGCAACTGCCACTGTTTTTCTTTACAAGGAAATTGATTTGTTTATGTCAAGCCAAAGATGCTGTAAACTCCTGAAGCCTGCAGGGTTTCTTACTGACAGTTTGACACCTCCAAGGCAAAGGTGAATGGCAACTGTGGCGCTATCAACAGCCCTAGCTTATTAGCTCGTTGCTTTGACACTAGACCCTGAAGGCTTATTATAAGGGATGAGTAATGTGAGCCAGAATAAATCAATCCAGCGCTGTCTTATAAAATTCTGTTAAATCAGTGTGATGTCTTAAAATGCAAATTATGCACACAATGCAAGACAACTGAAAGAAAACCAGGAGAGGCAAGTGGGGAATATTAATGTTGAATCCAGGATGGCTTAATATAGAAAATAGCAACACAAAGGAACTAGGCTGACTAAACACCAATACAAACAAAACAAAAAAAGCATAAATGCACATTTTAGATAAAAAGATAAAAAGAACATTATACTTTTTATTGCGAGATTTACCACTACATTTTGTTATGAAGCATAACGTACAATTAGGTTACTTTATCGTTGCAGCTGTACTGAATGTTATAAGTGATAATTTACATTTTAAGAGTTTACTCAGTTAAAAAGTAATTTTATTAATATTGTGATATTTTTCATGTTCTGTATTAGCACTTATTAATCTTCTTGGTTCCATGTATTTCAGGTTTTGTAGCAATGATGGCCAAATGCCAGAAAGTAAAGACGGCTTATTTCTGTTGCAGCCCAGTTGTTCTTGTCTTTAACACACAGACACTCAAGACACAACTTGAGCCCATTTGTTATCTGTTGCCGCCGCACAAGTTATTTAGCCTGTCAGCAGAATGATAAACTCTCCCTCTGCCATGGGTGTCACTTTGACAGCTAGCTCTTGCATTAGCCAATAAACCTATAAGGTGGATGGGAATGAAGAGTTTCATCTCCAAAATAAGACTTCAGCCCCTCTGACAAGTGACAGCTGCACTCACAGAATGATCAATAAGAGAAAATGAAAAGTAATTATTGTAGTTTTTGGAGACTACAAGGTTATCTAAGCCCTAGGATTTGAATAAATGTTATCAGTTTACAGACTGGAGCTGACTCAGTAACCATCAACATAGATATACTGCAGTAAGTCTCTTTAAATATTTCTATAAATTCTTTGGATTACTGTGAAATGCAGTGAGCTGTGTTCAAGTTCTGGGTTTTGTACACAGAGAAGACTTTGTGCCTGGTACTGCCATTAATCACAGTTAACTTGACATTATAGGACTTCTTTATTGGAGGTTAGAGTTGGACGTGGGGTCAGAGGAAGGTCAAGGCAACAAGTTGTGTCTTTACTTGTGCATATTTAAAAAAAAAGTTAACTAAAACTCTCCATTTATTTTAAATTGCCTGTACAATCGAGTAGATTGTAAGGTGAAAATATAATGATGTTTATTAGACTTGTGTTTGTGTTTTGGCATGCAGCTATAGCACCAAAATTCCTAGTTACAAGACAGGGTTGTCAGTGTCCTCATCACTCAATAAAACTATAATGGGATGTTTTGACAGTGACCAATTACTTAGATGTCCCACTCTTTCATGACCCTGTCTTGATGAGGTGATTTTTGGGATCCTGGGGCCATGCTTTTAGCCCAGGGAGTAAGTGGTGCGTTACTCTTCATGGTAGCTGAGTGTGGAAATTGCCACCTCTGATTGATTAGCTTCCTGTCACCAAGAGGTTATGAATGAACTGGCCTTCTTCAAGCTCCTCGGGATGTCCTCACAAGCAAGAAACTAAAGTTACTACAGTTTAGCTCTCTCTGATTTCTCACAGTGGGAATCTATAGAGAACTGGCAGGCCAGGAAGTGACAGCAGGAGTAGGTAGAATGAGAACTATTTTAAATTTCAGTTATCCTTAGATTTAAAGCAATTTAGTCTAGATTATTCTAAAATTAAATCTCCTCTATAAGTTATGTGTCTTCTGCCTGGTCCTTTATTTATTTATTAGTAGTAGTAGTAAATAATGTTAAACATGTAAATTATTTTATATCAACCAGGAAAATCAACATTTATTTTTTGGGGGAGGATTTCCCTCCATAATTTTAAAACAACAAGCCAGCACAGAAGACTAACTACCTCACATGTGGTACAAAGTTGTCTAATAAAGTTTGAGGAATGACTTATGACTGTGCCATGTTCAGCTGTTGCTTTGCTTTAAAAATGTGTAGAATGCCCTCTCTGTTCCTGTAGGCACTTTGAATAAAAGTGTCCATCAGATGGCTAACACTCTAAGGAATAGTTAAGCTCACATATGTGGAAACGAGTTGGACCGAGTTGTCTCTACTTGGCAAGATGTCACAGTCCTGCGCTGTACATTTGCTGTGACCCCAATTCTGGCTGCTGCTTTGCTTTCCATGCATTCTGTGGTGCTGCTGCTGCTGTTGCTGCTGCTTTCCCCCAGCTGGCAGCTCAGGCTGGGACAGACACCAAGCTGAGGTCTGACCCCTGCTGACAGAAATGAGGTTTGTATTTAAGACCTGTTGCTGGGGTATTGCATTTAACATTAGCTTCTGGTCTAACTCCAGCCGGTTAGACACAGTTTGCCTGATCCAGCATGAAGTGCTAAATTGGTTATTGCTTTGAAAAATGTTGACACGAGGTGAGGAATTAAAAAAAAGAAGAAGGCATGCAGGAGCTAATGCAAGCACATCACAGCTCTGAGCATATGTGTATTTGAGAGATGGAGGTCAAGTTTTAAGCCTTGTGCACATGGGCAAGCTATACTAATGTCTACATATTCACCCTTTGTGCATACGTGTTATGCTGTGAGTGTATGTGTTCACATTTGTTTGTTTGTGCACAAGCATGCATTTGAATATGTTGCTATGGTGTCAAAACAGTAAGAGAAGTTGTTGCCGACTGATCAGCCACCTGCTGGAGACATTGGAGGCCCCATAGGGACAAGAAGAGGGAACAAGACTTGGAACAGAGGAAAATGAGGAGATACGGAGACAAAAGAGAAAAGAATACTAATCCACAAGCTGAGGAACACATCTCCTTTATAATCACTCAGTTAAATGTCACATTATGGCAGTAAGCTAATGCAATGGGGTGAATACAAAATTGGACTACTAGTGTAGCTGACATTTTCCCCCCAGCTGCTACATTCAAGCATCAAACACACTCTGTAATGTGCCTGCCAAGTGTTAAAGATTGTTTGGTTTTTTTATGCCATGTCTCTGCCAAATGCAGCACGCGTCATCATTGTGTTACTGGAAATCATCTAATTTACAAGTCAAAAATTATATGTGGAATAAAATTTTCAAGATTTACACTTTAGGGAAAAGCTATACATCTCAAATTTTCACGATAGTCAAAATTTAAAGGAATCGGGAGTATTTATGGTAAGATGCATACAACACTATTGTTCTATACCATGTTCAAAATCACAAAGCTGTCAGAGACATTTTATAGTTCCATTAAAGCGTAAATGTAACCACCAAATCATAACAATGGTCACCTGAAGTTATGTTTGCATTGTAAATATCCTACAGTAATAGAAAGAATACCCCATCAATCAGACCCAAACCCTTTTTGAGCAAGCACTTGGCAACAGTGGTAAGGAAAAACTCCCTGTTAACAGGAAGAAACCTCCGGCAGAACCAGGCTCAGGGAAGGGCAGCGATTTACTGTGGCCACTTGAGGGTGATATCTGGTCCTGCACAGAGGACCAGTTCAGCTTGGAGGGTGCGATAAGGAAAAGAGTGCATCCCCACACATATATGGCAAGTAGAAATGGAGAGCATGCATAACATAACATAATCATGTTAAACTAAACACTGAACCAGTCAAACATTTTAAAGGTTTAAAGCATCCTAAATTAATTTTGTGCGTTTTTTCCTGATACAAGTTTTATGTATTTTAATTGTTTTGGGGTTGGTTTTTTTTTTTTTGTTTTTTTTGCTTTTTCTCTAGTATCACCAGCAGGTTTTATTTTTCCTCACAAAATATAAAATACACAATCTGGAGATAATATAAAAGAATATTCCTCATTTACTAAAGCTATAAGTGCTATGGTCATCTGTAAGCAAATGCAGGAAATCTATATGACTGGATATTCTTAACTGCCATTAAAATGACCAAAATAAATCTGCTAAAATCATCAGAGCATTTTAAATGGCTTTATGGGGAAAATTCAGGTCGATATTTACTTTAGTTCTTACATGAGGACAGTATTTCTGTTTTGCACCTGTGCACCTGAAAGAATGAAAGCATGTCGCACTTGTCTTTACAAATAGACATGAGCTTCAGCTGAAGAATGATTTGTCCTTTCAAGCCATGCCAGTGTATGTGCTATTAAATACATGTCCTTTATATTCGTCTCAAACTATGACATGAATTACAACCATGTTCCCAACAACTACACAACAAGCTTAGTAAAAAGCTCTTGTCACATTTCACAATGTGCCACTAGTATGTTGTACTGCAAGGTGGAATCAATTATACAACCACAATAGAAATGTTTCTTATCTTAAAGAATTTTTTAATTAATGCTACACAGTATTTAATGTAACATGTATATGTCATATATTGAGTCTTGTGTATTTACCTCAGTGTGCTTTAAAGACTGTTTAAGATTACAGTTTCATTTAAGCAATTAGGTTTAGCAGCCTGAAAACTTGTGATTCAAATGTGTTTGTGCAGAAGCAGTAGGGTTATTAAAGTAAAACATGCTCATCTACTGTCAGATTTTTAAAAACAGCTGTTGTTTCCCTTTACCAGGTCACATTCATGACTTCTGCTTCAGATTTCTGTGAACAGATCTTCTCATCATATTTATGAAAATACTAGTAATGTAAAAGCACAGTGCTGAATCCGGCCATGTGTGGGAGAAGAGTTCTTTAATGGTGTGATTCAGTTATGGTTTGATCCTATGCCATCTGGTGACAGCCTACTGAGCTTTCAGCAGCATTTGGCCTAAGTCCACATCCTTACTTCCATCGTACCGATAATGCTCACTGTCTATTTATACAGTGCGAGCAAATGGCCATAGCAGGTTTCGGCACATGGCATTAACAAGCAAAGATGTCTGAACAATGGAACCCAAGGATATGAAGTGCTATGTGGTGGTGAAAGGCAGCTCAGGGGGATGTTTGAGATAACTCAGTGTTATAAAGTATGCACTTCCTCACTATTGAGTGGGGGATGATTTTCATGTGTGTCTGTTCCTAATTTACCCCAGAGACTGGGCATAACTGGGGCAGTGTGCATAGTACCCCCCGATTTTTTGCCCACCTGGGGTTTGAACACAAGCCAGACCACCTTCGGTCTTCGACACGCATTGTTCACTGCTGTATTGCGACAGACCCTGTTTTACTACGGCTGGACTGGGACATCTGGTCTTACAGCGGCTGCCACCTGTTTCTGAGGAAGGATCGTTCACAAAACTGGGATCCATGATATGCCCATTTGTTGGCTGCATTAGTTGCAGCACATCATGTGATGTGACAGACTAAGCTCTGTACTCAGTGCTATCTCAGATTTCCCATTAAAGATGAACAGAAAGAATGAGTGAGGGGGTGAGGGGCAGTTAGGTTTTTCCGTTTCATATAATACGTCACACTGTACTCACATGGGACCTGATATGGAAACATAACAGAGATTGCTCTGTCTGCTTTTTTAATTGTAATACTGCAAATGTGAGGTCAGGCCAAATCAGCTCAGCTTGAGCCAATGTGTGCACCAAGTAAAAACTCTGTGTCTTTTTCTGAAAGAATGGAGACTGTTCTTTCTATAGTACAGATAAATAGAAGATAAATAGTGTTGCTGGACACCTGCTGTTATAAAGCTCAATCTGTTTGAAAATGTGTCTGTGTGCAACCCTGCTGCATTTTGAAGCCTTTATTGATAAGACCTTGTTTAACAACCAAACTCACTTAAACCTGGATAAAACCATTGGAGTGCAAACATTACGTAGTTCCATGCAATCATTTAGGATTATGCCACACATGTAAGTTGCAGGAAAATAGTTAAAATTTACAAAATCAATGTAAGCCAGTCATTAACAGGACCTACAAACATCCTGACTAATTAAATGTATTATAATAACTAAGTCAAAATGACAATTTTTTTAATTACTAGAGTTAAAATATAAACATTATATTTAAAATACAAAAGTTATGGCCACATGTCCATTGTACCTACTGTATTAAAAAGTGCAAAGACCCAGGCCCACATGCACTTTTACTCAGGGCAAAGCAGATGCAGTCCCAGATATTGGCAGGCACATGAACGTCTGCACCAAATTCTTCCAGGGAAACAGTGAGGCTTTCTCAACTCGGTGAAGAGATGTAGTTTGTTCAGCATGGGTCTGCCACTGGGCCTCCTACTGGTAGGACATGCCTGATTACTGTTCCTGTATTCCTTGTAACTTATGTGCAGTTTTTGTGTGTAAGCAAAAGTGTGTGTGTTTTCTCATTGTGAGACTCCTCACTGGTAAAGTGAGTTTGATGGGAGCTGTAGGGGGTAAGTAAAGGAAAACACATCTAACTTCCTCCCTGTAAGTAAAAGGCACACTCTCAGGGAAAACGACAGACTCAGAGTGTGTTTCCCATCGGGGGGTAAAAACAATGAAGAGCAAGAGTTTCTTCACACCCGTGTTGTTAATTAGCTTCCCAATGGTGCTCGGAAACTTTTCGCCTCACCTCACTCAGCAGGGAGGAGAAGGGGAAATGTCTTTCAATTCACAGGAAGGTCTGAACTTCAAAAGTTATTGCAAATCAGTCAAGTGTCAGCTCTCGCACTCTGTTGTTGGTCAAGAGCTGGAACAAAGTAAACTTATAAAAAAGAAAATCAGTGGCCACGTCAATCACTGAATCAGGACACTGACATGACAGTGAATGTAAATGTTTGATACACATTACACTTTAAAAGGGTAAAAATAAAAACAAAAGACAAGCATTTTCCATTTGTCAATTAAGGGAAGCCACATATTAAATTTTATAAAGCACATAATTTGGTTTATTGTTGTGCGTTTCATGTGTAATTCTATGCTTTATGCAGGTAGCCATGCACTCATGTCCAAACGTTGATTTGCTTCACCATTAGCCTAACTATACTCTCATTCAAGTACTGTATGAATTCATAACAAGGTCCATTTTTCCTCATTGTCTCCCTCCCCATTGACTAGGCCTTTTGAAACTCTCTGGAGTGTCCCAGCATGTTTGTGATTGCTCACAATCCCTCTGCTCATTGTTTTTGGCAGAGGAACTGCTCTGAGATTCAGATATCATCATTCAGGCAGGCAGATAGGACATCAAGACACTTCCTCCCAGGCAGGCCCGGCCCTAACCAATCTGGCGCCCTAGGCAAGATTTTAGGTGGCGCCCCCCTACATCGGCAGTGTAGTGTATGTACTCACAAGAAACCGAATAGCTTTGTCTTTGACCTTTTTTTTTTACTTAAAGAAAGCAAATTCACAATCAGAATAAGTAACAAGATAAAAAAATATATGAATAAATAAATGAATACAAAAAATAAAAAATGAATATATGAAATACAATCAATTTTACATACATAAACACAATAAAACGTGTCAACAAGTTGGATAAAATGAATTAAAAATACAATATAAATAAGGCAACAGGAAGACCGCTTGATGCTGCTGCATCATGGCTGGGTTGTGCTGCTGAAGTGGAGGCAGCAGCGGTAGATGTGGTAGATGGCCCAGGGGTGGGATTTAGAAACTTCAACAGTGCATCTGAAGAGAGGAGTATGTGACACCACTGAGTATTAAAGTCTAATAATAAAAACATATGATTCCAGGAATAAAATGAAATTATATAATATAAATGAAAAACCAAAGAGATATATGTATGATGTTAACTGATATGCAAATTAGATTAGATTCAATTTATTGTCATCATTACAGTGAAATGCTGAATAGCAGAATGCAAAGTAACAGTATAATATCATATGAGAATGTTATGTTATGATTATCTTTGACCGAATCACAGCAGTGCTCATATTAAAAAACAGCATTCCCTCTCATGTGATATTGCTTAATTAACATTAATGATGTGCACTTTAACAACTAGGCTTACAACTATAATATATACAGGGGTGGAAATGTGACTATTACCTGCAGGGTAAACGTTAGCTAACCAGAAGGCAATAACAATGTAAACAAAAAACACCTGCTTAAAAGATGAATACAAATGAGGAATGGTGGGAAAGGTGGGAATACTGTAATTAATTACCTAACGTTACATTATTATTTTCCATAACAATTTAGCCCCCTCCACAATATTAACTGATGTAAAACAGTTAACTAGCTATTTATTGATTAGCAATTAGCGAATCATGTAACATTAGCTTAATGCTAAAAATTTAGGTTACTATCACATTCAAATAATTTCATGTAGGCTAACGTTACCTACCTCTGTCTTTTTCTCGTTTCTCCTCCTCTTCTTTTCTCTTTTTTCTTCCCTGGGCACCTGACAGTTTTGGCCGTTTTGACATCTTGTGTTGATTTTTTGATGTGGTGACGTCCAAAAGGAACCATGATACGGGAAGGGAGGGGGCGCACCGTGCGGGGAGGGGGGGGGCGTAATGTTGTAACAAATAATATTTCTATTAAATAAGCTTTACTTTGCATTTTAATTAACGTGGGATTATTTTTTGTATTTAGAAATAATAGTACCAACTTTTTTTTTTTTTTTTCAACATTTGTGGCACTGGCGTGGCGCCCCCTGATGGACGGCGCCCTTAGCATTTGCCTATACGGCCTATGCCACGGGCCGGCCCTGCTCCCAGGAGTCTGGAGAGCACAGTGAAGAAGAATGTGAGCTGTGTTTGTCGGACAAAATTTGATAAAGAGTCTGTGTGTCAGTGATAGCAAAATGCCTTCCAAGTGAATCCGCTTGCTACATTTACCGACTCTGCAGCCTGCTCCCTGTGATTTGTTTGAAATCTTGGTCTGATATAGTCACACAGCACAAAACTATATAAAATTAAATTTATGTTGAATAAATATGAAAATATGTATTTAATTATCTTCTGATTTTCTTTTTACTGTGTATATTCACATTTCCATATTTGCCTTTGTAATATTGTGTCAAAAAAGAAACAATAGAACATATCAGACATCCAAAAGTTTCTTAGCATTCCATGCATATATAAATACTTAGCAGGCTACAGAGAACCAAAGTTCAGGGCTTAAACACATACTTTGAACTGAAACTTGTCCTATGTTTGATTTTTGAATACTTGTTTTGATGTCACTGTCTGGTAATGCTGAGCCCTTCATGTATTATGTGAGTTCTGGTTCCTGTT
Source organism: Diplotaxodon limnothrissa (assembly GCF_057381915.1). Taxonomy (NCBI): domain Eukaryota; kingdom Metazoa; phylum Chordata; class Actinopteri; order Cichliformes; family Cichlidae; genus Diplotaxodon; species Diplotaxodon limnothrissa. The sequence continues at coordinate 7,680,050 of NC_140597.1, read as the reverse complement.
TAATTTTAATGGAGTTTTTATGTCTGTTTGGATTACTTTACTGTTCTAGTGTTTTTACTGAGCTTCAGTTCCTACTTAGAATCGATCATGTATTCTTGTGCTTTGAGTTTCAGGAGTGTTTCCTATCTTTGTCCCATCTGCCTCACCTGTGTGCTTGCTGCCTTTCGGTTACATCACTGGAGTTAGTTGTCTTTTATTCCTGTTTTATATTCAAGGTTAGTTTTCTTTTATTTCTGATGATGGTTTTTCTTCCTTATTTGTGATTCTTTGCCCTCCCCTAATTAATTTCACATGCTGTTGATTGGTCTCGCTTGTCCTCTGCTCCCAGCTGTGCCTCATCTTCTTATAATGACTTCCCAGTCTATTTCTTGTCTCACCTTCCTATTTGTCTAGACCCTGTCTAGACAGGAAATTTAGAGTTTATAAACCCTGCGATGAGGAAAACTTAGGGGTTTCTGTTAGTTTGCAGGAGTTTACATCTTTATGACCAAACTACCAGTTAGACATTAACTAGACCACTTTTATAATTAACAAGTTATCAGTGCAAGACAGCAATTATATCATGTAGATATCAGCTCAGAATCAAGCTCTGAAAAGTACTTGCACAGTACATTATTGTAGCAATAACCATTTAAAAAAAGAGAAATAAGACACTGATGATTAGTCATTTGTTGCAAAGTAATCAATTACTGATGGATTGTGAACGTCTTTCAGATTCAACTTTCTTTTCTTTTTAATTTTTTTTTTTACAAACTAAAATTAGTTTAAAGTGAGGTTTTGAATACAGGCTTCAGACAATCTGTGTACTGTTCATACTCTGAAACATCTAAACATGAACATTTTTAAACAGATGTGTAAAAAAAGTCTGACATAATTTCGAGTGGAATTCAGTTTTACTCCGTCTCACCAAAACACTTCTGTTATTAAACCGTCTTATCTGTTTGATTTATATTTTAATCCACAGTTGCTGTAGTTTGTCCCTGTCAAGTTACAGCTGGAAAACTGCATTTCAGATATTTGATATTAAATATCAAATAATTTTCTTACCTTGATATATATTGATGAAAATTAAAGTTAGGCAAATAATGAAAAAAGTGGACAATACTGAATAAGGATTTATTTTAAGACCATTTTGGTTTTAAAATACATATGGTACACCCTGACTCATTTATATTCTTTTGGGCTTGATCAGAGCTTTTTTTTCCCTTTTCCCCCCTTTCTTTCTTCCCCCCACTGCTCATGCATGCATTTAACTCATGGATAAACTCAGTGAATGAATTAACTCTGATTAGCCTTTCTGGAAGTAAAAACTCAGAGCTCCTCATTTCAAAGTTTCTTGAACCTGTTTTCTGGAACAGGGCCCTGTTTTTTTTTTTTTGTCTTTGTGTTCCTTTTCTGTTAGTTTGTTAGATGTATTGAGTTTATTTAAATGTTCTTTTTTGGTATTGGATTATCCTGTCAGTTTTGTGCAGCACCTTTTTAAAATGTATTTATTTATTTTAAATAAAGCTCCTTTGTTTTTTGTTTTTTTGGCAATTAGGTCCTCCTTCCAGAACACCATGACCAAAAACATGCAAAAACAGGAAAAAGTCACAGAAATGAGGAATTGGTGGAAGTCTTCAGTACTAAGACACTTTGTTAGGAAATAAAATGGAAATTGAGAGTATGTGGACAGGTGAATAATGTACAGGAATGTACTCACATTCTCTAAGACTCAGGGTTTATTAAGTCACATTTTAATTATGCACTCATGCAACACTTTTATTTCTAAGCACATTATCTACTACACATCCATGGCCAGTTAACCTCCTATGCATGTCTTTGGACTGCAAGCAAAGGTCATGCAAACTCCATTCAGAATGGTCCCAGCAAGAGACTGAACCAGGAAACATCTTGCTGTGAAGAAACAGTTCTAACAGAGAGCACACCATGCAACCTTTAACAAGCTTATCAACAACCGGTGTGGAAGAAAACTAGTAGCAAACAGATGAAAGGGTGGAAATGGAACTAGATAATGTTCAAAGCAAACAGGGATTACAAAATAAAACAGGGAACGCCCAACAAACCAAAACATGACAGCAGTAACTGTGGTACCATCTTGTGAGTGAACACCCTAGTAACCTTTCTCTCAGTCTCACAGTAGCAAGCTTACTGGGTCTCCAAAACTTTGAACATGGCACAAGTCTGAAGAGCGCAGTATCAAATTAATGAGTAGTCCCAATATTCCCACTGCACATGGATGTCATGCAAGTTGCTTAGCTCAATTAAAAACATGACTTTTGAAGAAAATTTTAGATAACAACAACAACATACTTACATTTTAGCCTGTTTCTCATTTGCAAGAACAGTAAAGGATTTGTCTGTCTCTATATCCCTCAGTGCAACACACAAGTACTGACAGACTCAAGTTCCACAGTGACAAAAACTAAACATTCAGAGCTTGCAGTAATGAAGTACAGCAAGGATAACACTCATTGCTCAGTACTTTGGGACATACTGTACCTCTATTCATCACTCTTGTTATGTTGGGCTTATATGTAAGAGAACATGTGCTGAATGAGTATTTGTACATGCACGAGCCTGCAATTACAGATGCATGTGTATGAATATTAGTTTGAAGCAATTCAGGCAGCTGCAGTACATCTGTATTGCTTGCTCAAGTTCAATCAAATCATCCAATAGTAGTTTTACATTTTTTTCTTTAAAACTGCAGCTAAATTGGATCAACTGTCCCTTTAAATCAGACAGTTCACATTCATTTTTCTGCACGTTCTATATTGATCAAAGGCTTGTCTGGAACTTTATTGCATCTCTGCTTATTGCATTTCTTCATTTTATTTCGTTCCATGTCAACATTTGGCCCAATGTACAGAGGGACTGTTTCGTGGAAGGATTCATCAGATGGGAATCCAAATCAATTTGTCAGGTCATGTTTGACCGACTCATTACTGGCGGTTCGATTAAAAAGCGGAGTGAGCTCAGGTGACTGACAAGGCAGCTGAAGCCATTATGCAGAGATTTGGGATCACGTCCCAGCGTTAGATTGCTATTCCTATCCAGAGGCCTCCTAAAGTCATCCATCATAAGGAATTTCATTTTGTTTCTTAATGTGGGCTACGTGTTGTTTTGCAAGCCACAGAAATGATCAGAATTTGGCCAGAACAGACTGTAGAGAGAGCGTGCTCAGTTATTGTTATCATCAACAATTATTGTCTTTCATTGATTTGGCAGGAAGAGAGTGACTGGCTGTGTTTAAAATGGAGGCGTGTTTCCCGCAACGGTGCCAACACTGGGCAAGATCAAATACTCAAGTCTGTTTCTTTTGCCAAGGACTGCAATTAAAGCACATTCCACTCCAGGTTTTAAATGTCTCCAATATTTCCTTTTAAACAATTGTGGAAACAGTTTGGATTATTAACATGTGTGTCCACTCAGTCTAGCTTATAAAAAAACTGTTCAGCTTTGATGAGTGGTCTAATACATTATCGTATTTGTCTAGAAACACATTCCTTTGAAAATTAGTATTTTGTTTCATTTTTGGTCAAAGATCCAGATGCAAAAAGATTTCAAACTCACTATTTTACATTCTAAAGTTCATACAAAGAAGAAAGTAATAGATTTTTTTTTTTGTAATGTAGCTTTCTGATATTTCATTTCTAATCACTTATTTAAAAGCTTCTTACAAAGCTGGCCCATTCTTCACCCTCTCTTATTTGATATAAAAAGTCCACAACTCCACACCTGTTAGTATTTATTCGCAACAGAAATTTTATACAACTAAGTGGTGCTATGTATATACACAGTGAAGCAAAGGAGGAAATAAAGTCCCGGGTCTGAGATTATCTTCTCTGTGAAATATTAGCAGGAAACCCCCAGGATTAATAATTGCCCAAATGATTAATTGCACTCACTGATGGCTGCTTACAAAAACACATATGTTAATTTCCAATGGGCCATATCATTGGACTGACTCTAATGCCTGCCATGCGTGGAGCAGTCCTCTGTCAACATGTTTTAGGATGTCTGAATGTGGATGATATTCCACTGGATTCAAATTTGTAGTCACTGTTAAAAAAGAATGATAATAAGTGACACTTCCATTTGGATATACTGCGTGTTTTTGAGTGTTTGAAATCTGATTGTGTGTTTCTTTCATAAAAATTTTATACACCCCCCTTATAAACTCTATATTTAAATTAAATTGGTTTTCTGCTGCATATTTGGTGATTTTACACTTGTGATATGAACTGTAGTCAGACCCCAGGTTTGGCATATTTAAGCTCAATAAAATAATAGTCACCTGCACCAAATGAACTGGAGTTGACCAAATTTGACGTCTGATTACGAGCCAGTCCATTTCACGCAATATCAAGGACACATATAGAGGGTATTCAAAACCAAAGGTCTTCACTGTGAGTGAAGATAAAATTTGCCAAAGTAACCCACAGAGAAATCAGAATGAAAGTGTTTGAATTTTGGACATGAATGCAAAAGGGAAAGGTTGATATTGTGTTGCCTGGTGGATTTATTAACATACTGGAAAAAGGATCTGACATTTGTTTTGTTACACAAGTGTTTTGCACCTGCTGTGTAAGGTAAAATATGTCAGGTAACGGTGGGTGTACAGCAACTTATTTTTAGTTAATTATATGGAACTCTTTCCAGTAGCAGAAAACTCAATTTTATGATGTTTATTTGAGAGAAAATCATTATATCATCATATCATATAATCATCTTAATGCAGTTTAAGGGAAAATGTAAAACATGAATTAAAATTGCAAAGAAAATCAATGATTCACCAAACTAAGATGCACCAGTCAGCCTGACACACTAGTGGTGTATCAGGTGTGAATACATGTAGAACTTTAGTTGTACAATGTGTGGCTTTTTCTCATTTAGACAGTATAGTTAAATGTTCGCGATCACATTAGTGTTAAAATGTGATTATTGTGACTTTATAGGCTGACCTTCTCTTGAGCTTCACTTCATGGCTTTAAGACGTGTTTATTAAGATGACGAATGGCTCACAGCCAAACCAGCTGTAATTATCACCATTACTATGTTTATATTTCTACCAGAATCCTGGGCTCCGACTAAGATCTTGGTCACAGGCTCTTAAGTATTTGATACCCAACATCATGGTGTGTTTATGATACCGCCACAGCCTTTATTACTGTCTCAGCTATCATAACAGTTGGGAGACTTGCTGGGGGCAGAAAATGGAAGGCAAGGCTTTTAGATTGGAGCACATATGCGTGGTGATAGATGTAATCCTTCTCTCCCGCACTTACCCTCTGTTTGCTATCCCCCCACATAGCCCTTAATAGCGACGAATCCCCTTCAAGGCTGTGAACCCAAGAGGCGCTCCAGTCTGCCTTCATGCTTGTTGACTTCAGAAGGTTCTGATGTCATAATGAAGGGGGCTGGTGCTTTGATATGGTTCCTTGGGAATTTCATGCTCCCTGTGTTTCGAACGGACTTAGATGCTCAGCTGGCAGGTACAGTAGAAATAGGAGTTTTATTGCCTCTCCCTGAGGGGATTACCAGCTACCCCTAAGGCAAGGATGGAGCCGGCAGCATCAAGCGCCTTCTCTCTCTCCAGCCTTCAAGCTGCATTTCTCACGCCATCTAATCTGAAAGTGCAGCTCAAATCCTACTAATCTCCTCCAAATACAATGGAATCCAGGGTGGTATACCATTTACTACCCTAGAGGTCTGTTCAAATACTTAATTGATTCATTGTGCCATAGGGAGATGAAATATTTTGGAACTGAAAAACAGTCAGAAGTGTTTCTTGAGGCAAAACGATACACTATTTTCCAATTATGAAACATTCTAGAGTGTCCTCTATGTAGCGGTACAATCAAAGAGAGGCAAACGAGAAAATTACACAAAAAGACTGTGTTTTGCTAAATGCAATAGCAGGCTAGTGCACAATGGGATATGATGTCTGCACTTGCCAGAAACCATTTGCAAGATGTTGAGGGTTTAGAAGAAAACGGGGTGAAACAGGGAGAGGATGAATATGTATTTGTTTTTAGCAGAGAGACACATGTTCAGTGTCTGTCTCTCAGCATAGATCTTTATTACATCAAACAGGCTGTTGGTTGTCAGAACAATAGCAGGAACAAAGCCTAAGTTATTTCCTCCAATACCTTTAATGATGTAATGTATTTTGCCATCAGCTAGTGGGGAGTAGCAATCAGTTGGGATATATGGCATTCCTGCATGATTCCTGGAGCAAATCGTCAGTGCACAGCCGCACTTGACAGGGGTACAAATTTATCATTTGCTTTACGATATCCCCCAAATCAGTTCAGAATGCCTTTAAAGGGGGCCGCAGGGAAGCAGTGTAAAGACACATGTGAGTCGTCTGTTCACCAGCAGGCTCCCCGTGGAATATAAATCCTGGGCTTCCACAGCGGAACAGGCCTGAAGTGGAAGCAGACTTACTTATACTTATAAAGAGTAGTTTTCCATCTTTGGTAATGGCAACTTTTGCTAAAGCGCAAAACTGGAAGTAATAAGCAGAACTTTTCAAACAGAAGAAAATACCTTCTTTGTACTGTATTATCATAATACTCAAACCTACTGTTTAAATTTGTTTACTTAGCTTTTCAGAAAAAATCTGGGAAACAGGAAGTCAAGCATTTTATGTTCCTGGCTGCATGATCTGCAGTCTGTTTGAAATAAACTCTAGAATAGCTGGCTGCTTGAACAGTGATAGTCATAATTTCTGAAAGAAAAGAAAGAATGAAGTTTACAGCTGAATAAGGTGAACTGAGCCTTACTGGCATTTGTGAGGATTAAGGGGCACTACAAAGTGTATATACAAAGTTGTATACTTTACATGCAGTAGTCAAATGCTAGAGGCAGTTCTGACAAAGCAGCTATTAACAGCATTGGTGAAAACAGTTATGCTCAGAGGAGTTTTAGGAACAAATCAGTGCTAATTCTAACAGAAATATTTTTTTTGAATTGGTCATTAAGTAAAAAAGTCCAAACCTCCACCCATGGGCAAGAAATCGTAGGTGCTTCGAGCCAGTCCTGGAAAATATCTGAATGACTGATGATAACAAGAAATCATTACCAAAGGCTAAGACCTTGAGCCAACAGCTGCAAAAGTTCCTATAGAGCTGAATTACATTTGTAAGCTATTTTGAGTTGTCATGCTTCATGAGTGGTAAGTGCTAAAACACATACTTGCATTGTTTTATCTTGGCTTTTGAAAGTAGTCGTCTGTGATTCTTAGCAGTAGAGGCAAAATAGTGAAATGATTATGGGCTTAAAGAATATAGATTAAGGTTATGCTGAAAAAGAATAGCTTTGAGCAGCTCATTTAAAAAGAAAAAACTGGAAAGTAGATCATTTTTAAAACTGTGCAGTTAAAATTAAAGTTCTTATTAGTGAGCTATGAACACAAGCTATTAAAAGATATGCGTAAACTTAATTTTGAGGTCTTGCAAAGTGTGAACTTCCACAGCAGTGCATATTATATAGGCAAGTGGTGTAATATCAGCTACATCCTTGTTTGTGAACAATTACGATAATAAGATCGACAACACAGGATCCATTTGGGAATATAAGCAAATTTCTTTTTAATCTCTCTTTTATTAAACAACAAATCAGTGCTGTGTTATGCTTATTTACCTCCCAAAGACTCAACCACAACTGGCAAGGGACATTTGCATGCTTGCTGTGATATTTTTTAAAGGGGGAAAAAAATCACAATATAGCTAAATGCATTTCTCATCTTTCAGAGCAATAACAAGATTATGTGATGGATAGGTCTCTTGGGAAACCATTTCAATGCAGGCAATTACAAATAGTCGCTTCCCCGCATGCTGCTCAGACAACACAGTGTCAGATGACAATTTCATTAGCTAAGATTAGAGGAGGATTGTAGAAGTTACAGGGCATTATTGCACTTTTCTGCCTGAAAGATCTGTCGTATAGTGTTTGACAAGCTTTGGCAGATGTATGAAGAGAGTTGGGGAGTTGGAAGAAATCCTAAAAGATGACAGATTGTGTCCTGAACTAAGCATTATAGTCATCTTACTAGCCTAATGAGGTTCTTATGGTCATGGGAATGATGGAAAAAGTTGCAGACTTTAAACATTAGCGAATTTAAAATAACCTGTTTACTTTTAGAAATTCACTCCAGCTAACATTTAACATGATTATAGTGTTTTTGTGTCCTTGCACTACTTTAGAAAAAAGTGCAATGAGCTAGTGTTTCTTTTCAGTAACATGTAATGACAAAGACAATGACAAAGACCATTCTCATATGATTACATTACCGCATTTTCGAATGGTTTCTATTAGTCTACAATCTCCCCGTCCTTCTTTCTCTCTGGTCTCTTGTCAAAGACAGGATGGTGCAAAATTAAATGTCATCAGAGGATCAGCGCACTGTTTGATCTGCTCGGCATGGCACAGCTAAGTAATTGATGAAAGCTTGATTGGGGTGATAACTACCCTTGGCAGCAGTCTTAAGAATCAGCATACTTTTTAGTGTTCTGCAGCACTGATGAGCTTGTAAGAAAGGACTGTCCTGAATTTAAAAGTAAAGGAAGGTCTATTGAACAAAAATAAAACAAATACCAAACAAATGTTCTATGAAACTAAACAACCAAAGCTTTTTTGAATTCATTATTTATTTATTTGCTTTGCCCTAAATGCCAAAATATAGGTTTCACTGAGCTGTCATCAAGCTTGGAACTGCTGATAGGGGACTGACTGTATTTACATTGTGTTTATTCAGTCTAAGGCATCTTAAAAGGGTTTATTGCAGGGGTCTGAAATACAAAAAACTTACATCCAAAATGAAGGGTTTTAGTTGTGGTGTCAGTGATTGGTCCTTCATGCTGGGAAAGGGCACAAATGATCTAGAACTGAAACTCAATAGCCTCTAATCAGTGAAAGCAATTCATCAAGAGTGCAGAAGAACACATGAAGAACAGAAGAACAAGGTCTATGATATGGCAAGATGAAAAAGTAGTTTTCCATCTTTGTTTTCAGCGCTCAATTCAGAAAAAAAGGATATATATGTAAAAAATAAAGTGTTGTTATGTTGCACATATGTTAAATAGCGTGGCGCTCGTGACTCAAGAGTTGGCAGTTCGTCTTGTAATCGGAAGGTTGTCGGTTCGAGCCCCGGCTCGGACAGTCTCGGTCGTTGTGTCCTTGGGCAAGACACTACACTACACCTACTGGTGTTGGCCAGAGGAGCCGCTTCTGTCAGTCTGCCCCAGTGCAGCTGTGGCTACAACTGTACCTTGCCTCCACCAGTGTGTGAATGAATAGTGGAATTGTAAAGCGCTTTGGGGGCCCTGAAAAGCACTATATAAATGCAATCCATTATTATTAAATAGCTGTAGAAAAAGAAATGTAATTTCTAGAAAATAAACTCTCAAAAGTCTCAACTTTTAACCAGAACTTGTATACTGAAATGCAAAGTGAACCTACTACTCTATTTTCGAGCTCTCAATTTAATATTCTTTAACTCTGCTGAAGTAGCGTTGAATGATTCCAAGTTTAAAATAATGAATGAATGAAAGTGGTAAATAATATAAAAGTTAGATTTGATGCAACTTGACTGTTGAGTCATGTCATGACTATATAAGAATGTCCCATCCCTCTGATGCCCTAGGATTTAACTACAGAGATCAATAGGCCATACAATGGCCTCATTATTTCATTATTTTTTGCCATGTTTAAAAAGAACATCTTCCACCGTAACATTATTTGACTGAAAATAAGGTGAAAAAAAAACTCTTGGGGGTGCAATGTAAAGGGTAAAGTGGAATAATAAGAGAAAACATTTCAGAATACTGCATGAAAGGTCACTGAAAGGTTTGATGTGCAGTGAAATAAAGATAATAAGCTTTCATGGCCTATATTTCACCTATGAGAGGTTTTAGAATGACATATTAGTCCTCTCTAACAAAAGAGGAAGTCGTGTTGTATTTTAAAGTCATTTTCAAGATATTTTTACTTGAGTTTTGTCCATGGAAGTGGTCATGCATCGTCCATCTTTACAGTCTATAGTTACAAACATTCAAACTGAAATCAGCCAGCGCACATAACTTTTTCCTCCAAAGCATTTTATATCCGACTGATCCCGGGTCAAATATGAAGTTCCTGATTGTGAAGCCCAGAAACAACTGGCATTCATTAATATAGCCGAGAGCAAACTGTCCCTGGAAAGATAAATGAGCAACTGAGTGCTTTGCTTGGGATCAAGTGAAGTTTGAGCGTGAGATGCGTCTTTCAGCACAGGCTCTGGCTCGTTGCTTGGACACCTTGTTGGGACTGCATGCCGTCGGATGGATGCTGCAGCCGCAAACTCAAAAAAAACAATGAACAGCAGACCAAATGATGACAGAGTGTTTGTCTTTGATCTGACGATACAAGTTTTCTCTGCTGCCTGTCTCTAATGGTAGATGAAGTTTAATTTTAAACCAGTGAAACTTACTCAAGCAGAAGTTGATACTGAGTGATTATCCAAATATCAGGACAGAATTTACTGACCGGTTTGCAAACATTTTTTGCAGATTTTTTTTGTCTGTTCCTAATCAAAGTTGACCCCCTTAGCTCAAAATTGAAGTTGTTCTACTTTGTTTAAGCAAAGACAAAAAATGAGTAGTGCATTTAACATTGGCTACATGGGAAGACCTGAGTGCAAAATGGCAACTCCCACAGGTTAAAGAACGAAAGTGAAACAAGTAATTCCTCTGAAGCCCCATATGCACTCTTAACTGCTCTTAAATGAATGCCTGCTTGTGAACATTTCAGTTCACCAAGTTTAAAATTTGCTGATTCAACAGTAATTCAGGAAGGCCTGAAATGCTGACATGCCCGAAAATGGTTAAGTGGCCCTTCAGACTGTGTCATTTCTAAATGCTTTAATGGTGAGCACACAATAACAACAGTAACACTGTCACAGACACTCACCTCTTTTATAGAGCTCACTTTGGCCCCTGGAAGGATTGATGTGTTACCATAGCAACACTGACCCTTAAAGTCTCATTGCAACCGGACCCCAATGCCAGATTTATGAGTGTTTTCAGCTTGTTACAGCAGATTTATCTTCTCAATAAAAAAGAACAACAATCTGCAGAAATCATTAAGAGGAGTCTGTTGGAAACTCTGGCTTAAAGGCAAAGGTGCGCTAGAAGAGGCTGAATAATAATGTTGATTTGATAAATTACAAACACTTTAAACACTTGACAAGTTTAGGAAAAAAAACTCTTAACATGCATTTTGTTTTTGTGAATGTATGAAAACCAACAAATGGTGCAAATGGGAAGAGTTTAAGAAAACCACAGTTGTTTCTGTCTTGGATGCAGTCTTCACTTTTTTTAAATTCAAAATTGTCTCTGTTTTCTCTCTGTCCATTGTGCAGACAATGGAACAACCTTTACAACACAAGTAACAACATAACTGTAATGTGAACTTAGTACAGCATTACTACGTTACCAAATGATGTCATGTGATTATATTAATGTTACTTTGTAGCAGGTTACACACAGTGCTAATCAAAATGGACGAAATCTGATAATATCCCTAAAAACATTAACTTGTATAAACCTTGTGTATAAAAATAGAACTTTCATTGATGGTTTCAATTCTGTGAGACTGACCAATAGCAGCCAGATATCCAGCCAGTCAGATTTTTTTATTTCATACTGCTCAGGAAAGAATGTTGCTCGTGTAGCTGTGAAGTGAAATATTACACACACTTCTTTATTGGGAAGCAATGGGTGTTCTATTGTCTCTCTTATTTTGAAAAGGCAAGATTTTATCATTCTATAATTGCCCAAGGTTACATCTTTGCCAGTTTTTCCTTATTTGATCTATGGATGGTCACAATGACCATTGTAACAAAAATATTAACTGAATCTGGCTTTAAAACTAAGAATGGGTTACTATGAGTGACCTCCTGAAACAATTAACCTCACCTGACCAGCATTCAACTTCAGGTTAGGACTTAAAATGTTACCTCCAGGAAGATTTTCAAAAAATACTAAAATAGAAGAATTATATAAAAAAATAGCTGACAGGTTCTCATAGCTCATGGAAGACGAAACAACATTAAAACAAGTGTTATTATGGATTACATAAGTACTGTACACTTTAAGATAATAATCCAGTACTGACTAACCCAAATCTCATTTTACTGTAAGTTAACAGGGACATTTGTTTCGTCATCGTGTAGACTTTGAAGAGATTAATGTTCTCATTTTCCTTTCCTGAAATAGTCTTGCCTTGGTCACATATGTGATAAGGCAGAAATTCCCGTGATGCCCTTTGGTCCCTCGAATGTTACTCAAGACTCCTCAAAGAATTTGAATGGAAGTCAGTGAGGAATGATATGTAGTCATGGATGAGGTCATTAGCTGATAAAGACAGATGACACAAGGAAAGTGGTGATGAGGACCTGGAAGGGCAGCAAGCAGTCAGGAGCAAACTGAGTGAGGATGACTAGACTTTGGTATTTTAAGCGGGATGTCTTCATTCCTTTCTGCCAATGTGAGTGATCTTCTTTCATTCAGTAAGAAGCTGCATGACCCTGTAGAGGCAGTGCAGCTGACTGGCCTTTCTTCAGGGCAGCCAGCAGTGCATCCCTTAAGCAGGCTTGACCGACCTACAGTCACATACTCTGTGGTCAAGCCCTGGGCACGGGGATTTGAGATGTGACAGCATAATCAATTTCCATGATTCATGATCATCTTGAAAAGAGGGTGCACTGAGCGACTGGGCAGCTGAAAGAGGAGAGCAGAAGGGGAATGCTGACAACAGAGCCAGTTCACTGACATGTACAGCAGTAGAGAGAATCTCTGCTTCTGGCTGTGCTGGTTGTTAGCTAGAGATATTCTCTTCCCACTGAATGTTCTCTAAAATTGAGACCTTAAGGTGAACTATAGAAAAGACGAGCACTCTTGAACTTACAGTAATTCAGATCCAGAGTCATGAACATGTCTCTGTGATTGTGTTACTTGAGCTAACTGCAAAAACATTTTTTTTTAACAAATAATGCATAAAATTGAACATAGTGTCTGAAAAATTAAGACAGGATCGACTCCTTTGGCTTCAAGACAAAGTCTGCTTGTATGGAACTCTGTGAAAAAATAAACTTACTGACCTGATTCGCTTCTCTGATGAGTTTATGGTCTCAGTATATGTGTATATAAAGTGGGAATGTGTTGTCTTGTGGCTAGAAAGTGTGATACACTTGTTAATACTTTTACGTACAGTATTTTCAGGTACAAATTGGACAAGAATGAGACAGAAAACGGGCTTTCCCTTGTCTGATGTGAGAGATGTGAGTCCTCTCCTCTGCAGCAGTAAGGGCTGTACATCTGTAAAGGCAAGTCAGGTCCTTAGTTTTAAAAAAAAATATTTCATATTTATAGTTATGAACCATGCTATCCCTATAAAACCATGGCTTTAAAACCATGGAAGTTGTTCTGTCAGGACAACTGAATTATTTAAACAGGAAGGAAAAGTCTGTTTAACAGATATATTAATCCATCAGTTCCAAAAGGCAAGAAACGTTTGAGCTTTACAAACACTGCCCTTTCTTAGCTCCTGACATATCATTAATTAATTCAATGACTTTTTAAAATTCTAGTTGCAGCGAATAAGTTATCCACGTTAAATGTCTAAAATTAAATATGTCAGTTTTTTGTATTACATTTTTTGGCCTTGCACTATTTTCCATTCGCCCTCTACAGTTCACTGATAACTCAAGGTCAACACCCCCAGTCTCTGTGAATGACTCTAACAGCTGAAAAGCTGTGCAGATGTGAGGTTTCGTCGCTGTGGATAATGTCACAGACTCGTAAACGCCATCTTCAGATGAAATAAAAAAGAATCTATCGTCACTCCCTTGCACTCTCAACGAGATTCATCTTTGACCTTCTCGGCTCTAAGAAATGCCTCAAATTGAAATACAGACAAGGACAAAAATCACGCTCTCCTCATAATGCCAGAAATTCTATTTTCTTCTCATAAAATGTAGTGTTGTTGAAATCAAATTTTGACAAAAAACTCTTTGGAAAGTATTGTATTTTAAATAAATATTTTTACCTCTCTTTGATGTACCTCATTTGACCTTAAAATAATGTTTGTTCCAATAGAAATCACTGCTGTAATCTTAGTCTGACACATGATCGGACACTAATGTGAAAATTGCAATCTTGAAAAAAGTCAAAAAGTAAAAATAAAGCCGTAAATAAGAAGCTGGTTAGTCACCTTCGGTCTTGTGTCAAGCTCCCTGCTCATTTGTTTGTCAAGCTCTCAAGGTCACAGACCCTGGCCCGTTAGCAGACCATGGCTGCCCGTGCACTATACATGGAAAGGGCTGATGGCAGTGTGTAGGAAGAGGGTGTGCAGAGAGAGCTCACAACTCAAGAATTGATATGTCTGACTCTCAAAGGCCAGCAGGAGATTGGCCTCCTGTGCCCAGACAACCGCTGACCCCTGTGGAGACAGCCCCGCGTCAAGTTGCTGCCGGGTCCCTTTGAAAACACCTCGGCCCTGCTTGAGTGATTGGCCAGATGGGCTACAGTGCCATCCAGCAACCCCCCACCGTGCCAGGCATGGGGTGCGAGAGGCATGAGTGGGTAGCATGGCAGCCTCCCCCAACTTCCATATTCTAGTCATCTTGTCTGCAGTATCACCACCTTATGCCTTAAAACAACAAGAGGCTGTAATTTACAGAATACCAAAGATCGGTCTTTCCCTTCACATTACTCATATTCACACATATTTGCTTTCTGACACACTTTAAAAAAAACCCACACAACTATGAAGATTGCCCCATTATACACCCTTTGTAAGATTGAGAAAAATCAGGAAATTAGCTAATAAGCAATTATGCTTTTGAACCTGTTTGATGTTTCAATGCATACTTTTCAATGCATATTAACTAGGTATAATTTCTGTAAGTATGAGTATAATGGAGTGGACCTTAAAATGAATACAGTATATGGAAAGGAAGGAACAGGCAGTTTATATTTCTTTCTCAGAACTACGCATGTGTTTAACACTAGTAAATGCAGCCAACACAGCTAAAGTAAAAAGTGGAGACAGATGTAATGGATAAGGCATGTGTTACGTTCGATGTTGGACATATACAAACATACACCATATGAAATCATATTTGCTGGCAGACATGTACACAGAAGGGTATATTCACAAGATGCATATGTTTCCTACATGCTTCAGTCTCACATCAAGTGGTAGTTCCATTAATTTTTAAGTTCTTAGATCAAGTAAAGTTTATCAAATGTAAATGCACTAGTTTACACCAATTATTATCTCAAAGTTCTTTTAGCTTCCTTTTTGATGTATGATTAATCTCCTCGGTTATCTGGGGGATTTTTTTTAAACACTAGAAAAAAAATCATCAAGACAGTACAACAGGTGGACACAATAAAGTGTCTGTGCATGTTTCATAAGATATGGTGTGTTAAAGTTGAGTAACATACCACAACAATTTCACAATATAAAAAACTGTCAAAATATTTTGCAAACCTTTTTATTTTTTCCTGCTTTTGTTTATTCAGCATTCCACCTCAATTTTACTGGGTTATCTAATAAACATGTTTAACAGTGTTGCTTAATTTGGTTTTCAGATTAAAAAATGCTAACTGAAGAAAAATTGAGCAACACCACTCACAATCTGCTATTACCACAGGGTGCAGTGGAGTTTTTCAGCCATTTCACACCACATGTTTATGCGCTTCAAACATCAAAACCCCACACCTGCAGCAAATCAACCTGCATATCTATACAAATTGAAGCATCATGACTTTTAAAGTATAAAACTCCAGGCGGGCCAAATGGCCTGAAGTTATCAATAACAGCTGAATAAATGAAATATGCTACCTTCCCTTAAGTGGGATTTTTATTGATTTATTTAGACCTGATAACAAGAGTCGTAAAGCCATTTTGAGGCACCCTCCCCTCCGTGCGGCCCTGCCACCCTTCCTGCGCTGTCAGACCACAGGTTCAAAACACTTACTGCTGCTGCTTCTGCTCAAGCAGCAGTGGAACGTTTTTGCCAGGGTTGTAAATCTCCGTGCCAGATATTTTCTTTGATTCTTTTTTTTTGTAGCCCCCCCCCCCTTCCTCTACCTCTCTCTTCATATACATCACTGCATTTCTGTTGCACACGACTGTGCAAAGCCTCAGAGGCTTATTTGGCTGCAGCAAAAAGAGTGGAGCGGGGGTAGGGGTGGGTTAAAATGAGGAAAAGTAATTTTATATTATGGATACAAATTTGCTCACATTTTGTCTCCATTTAATGTTTTGGCTGCACACTTGCCTCAGTGAAAGCCAGAGCAATCCCCTTAGAATTTGACATTTCCAGTCCATATGCTTTGTTTCACATGGCCTTTTTTATTGTTATTAATTAGGCCATCTGGTCTTGGTCTAAGTCAGTTTCAGGTCAAACACAACTTTCACTTAACATCAACAGAAAGGGATTTCTTTTCTTACTGCATATTGTTCAGGGAACATGTAAAAATATAAAGGTGTGATAATAAATATGCAAAACTAATAATCCCATATATTATCATGTCTACAACTGGGATAAGCCTGTTTTTAATCTTTTAAATAATTATTATATTTCTTCGTGGCCATAGTCACAGTAATTAGTTTAAATGTGTATTTAAAAATGTCATAGTTTTGGGGTAAAGTGAGAAAACCCAAATTCCCACTTGTCACAGTTGTGACATACAGTAGTGATTCTTTTCCTGGACCACAGACTGTTTATATGTCCTCAGACTGGGCTTGCCTTGCCTTGCCTTGCCTTGCCTTGCCTTGCCTAGTTTTAAGTCTTCTTGGTGTTTTGAAACTGCATGTGACACTGGTCAAATTAATTTCTATCTAATGGATAGGATTTTCATATTTTTGCACTTTTCAGACAAACAAAACTGCTTGATTAGGTTAAGGGTAAGATCAGGGGTTTGGTAAAGTACACTCTTTCATAAGTGGAACCACATGTTAGAAGACCAGCTTCTCTTATCTGCTATAAGAGATGACACCAGTAGAGAACGTTTAGCTATGGTCTCGCGAGAGGCGTCAACTAAAGTATACTGGACTGTATGTGAAAAACACCCTAATTGTCATCCTGTGCATTGAAATGTGATGTTAGGGTATCCACGCCTTAAAATGCTAGTCATATTATTCACTTTGTTCTGGTTTTGTATGTTTTAAACTAGTAATATAACTTAAACCCTTAACAACAGCTGTACTGGTGCTGCTCTTGCATGTAGCTTTTTTTTTATTATTATTATTTTATTATTTACTATTTGATTCTGAATTTTTTCACCAGATGGAAAGTGTTCCAGGCAAAGGAAAAAAGTCCACAAGACACCAAAATCACATGCAACCCTTGTTTGCTCAGCCAGCTGCACCTCTATGAAGGCAACAGAAATGTGAAACAGTTAACAACAGCTTGACAAAGGTCATAAATGAAGTCAAGGTGTTAAGCAGGTGCAGGGAAAAGAGAGTGGGTGGAATAAAAAGTAAGTGATGGGAAGGTCTGAGAAAAAACAGGGGATGAAGAGATGTTTCACCGGACAAACTTCGACCTCTTACTCCTTTCTGGACGGTCTTGTAATAAATTGCAGATCATTAAGAGTTTGGACACCTCTTGGCCCTCACTTCAAAAGAGCTCAGACGTTCTGCCTGTTAGTTTCAGATTTGGCATGAAGGATGGGCAGGTTATGATGCAGTTGCCTCTCCATAGCTCCACATCTGGTTGGCAGCACCTTGGCTGAAATTGAGACTTTGTCTCCTAAGGTTTTCTCATGACATCTTTATGATCACTTGCTGTTACCCATTGCAACACCCACTGGTGCTCTGGCCATACCTTTCACAATAAACCTCACAACCCAAACCCCCAACCGTCTCCCACTCATCCATGGTTCCCAACTCCAGAGGTCTAGTGAGTTCTAACATTAATGAAAACCATTTGTAGCATCTTCTGATTCCAGGTCTCTGCAAAAGATGCTGTTAAGTAGAACCTTGCAGACTTGCTTGGTATAGAGTTGTGAGCAGCAGAAAAGCTAACCTGCGCACCTTGTCTACATTACTACAATGGAGGCCTTTTATGTTGCTTTCCGATCAATGAATCTATCTCGCCTATACTGATTTACTGGTTGGCCTGGAAGTGCCCCCTAAAACCTTCCACCCCCTTTGGTTCTCAATTTCTTGCACAAGTCGAAAAGAGCATAAAATAAGAGAATGGTGTGCAGTTTTTTGTTGTTTGAGGGGTTGCTCTGACCTGTGCACCTGCCCCCACTGTCACCTTCTCTCCAAAGAACCCTTGGCATGGACACAGATCTTGTTGTTGGCTTTGAACAGGTGCAGAGTGGAAACTGTGAGGCAAAGAAGGTACATTAATTACACGGCAGGCCGAATCACACGGCTTTGTTGCTGTGTTAATCTGCCAAGAACTTTGAAGGCTAGGACAAGTGAATTCACCCTGGGAATGAAAGTTTTCATCCTGCACTCAACTGCCATCATCAAAGGTTGATTACACTGAACACACACACTCACATAATCATTACCATGAACTGGTCTCTTAAAGACCTTTAAGTGAGCTATCGGACAGCTTTTGTGTGTATTTTATGTATACATATTTTTAAACACAAAGATGCGCACACAGACAAATAAATGCATTTTCATTCCAGTTTAACAAGAAAAATTAGACAATTAAAACATGTCACTTGGTCATTGTCTACTGTCTGGACATCTTCACTGTTTTGCATTTCTTCCTGGCTGAAGAATTGTCAATTCAGTTTTATTTCATTGGTAGAGAGGGAAATCAGTCAAAACTCAAAGTTTTTATATTTTATGGTAAAGATCCTACAATAATACAGAGAAAACCCTAACAATCAGACAAACCCCTATGAACAATCACTTGGAGAAAGTTGGAAGGAAAATCGCCCATTCAACAGGAAGAAACCTCTGGCAAAACCAGGTTCAGTGCGGGGCAGACCATCTGCTGTAATTGAGGCATCATGGAAACCCCCATAGGCCCATTGTAGTGTAACTAAGGAAGGATTCAGGATCACCTGATATCTGTTTAATCAGAAAGGAAAGTTTCAAGCCTAATCTTAAATGTAGACAGGCTGTCTGTCTTCCAAAACCAAACTGGAAGCTGGTTCCACAGAGGACAGTACTAAAAGCTGAAGGCTCTTCTTCCCATTCTGTATCCTAGGAACAACAAGTAAGAACCGTTTGAGAGAGAAGTGCTCTAAAAGTGTGCTATGGTACTGTGAAGTTTTGAAGATGAGACCAGGTCTAATTATCCAAGAATACGACTTGGTATTTAAGAAAGTGTATTACATATATTCATAAGGTACAGCACTGTGTGACTGGTTAACTGTGGATATCGACACGCAGAGTAAAAACATTAAGAAAAGGTTGTGTATTAGTAAGACAGCTGGTTAAATTTAGTAACCTTTCTCAGAGATACTAATCAGAAAAATGCTGGTGCAGTCTGCACCTGTTCAGCTTGCTTATCAAGGTATTATCTTTCCTGTCAAAGTAATCCCACTATAAGGGGATTCTTTGCTAAATAAATTATTAATTACTTCACACGCACATCACAGAAATTCTCTAAATTATTCATGCTGGCAAGGTATGTAACAGGAAATCTTGTTACACTGATAAATCACTGAAGCTTGTTTACTTGCTAATGCTAGCTCTATTTCCACAGGTGGCAGACAGTAACTGAATAGTAACTCAGAGCAGTTAAAATAGAGCTAGCAGCCGCTTGTCTAACATGCTGGTCTCCCATGAGTTTCTCATCAAAGACTAGAGGTTTATCCACAATACACAACGCACAACAACAGCTGCTGGCCTCTCAGTTTGACAAGCTCAAGCCACTGTTAACAGACATGGACACATAAATGAAATTGAGACATGTTACAGATTATAGTGATACTGAAGCTACCAGCAGAGTTATGCCTGCTTCCAGAGACAATAGTCAGCAATTAAAGATCTTTAAGTTTTAAGAAGACTTTTCACCACATAGCCAACTACACAACGCAAAAATGAAAACTACTACAAAGGGACTGTAAAGTAATCGTTACACTCGCTAAGACTGCAGCCTGACTGCTCATCTATTTGTTACCTGTTTAAGTTCAGGGTTTGTCTGCTGACCTGGGGTCAGCACTCTCTCAGCTTTAACGTCACTCTGGCTAGATTATTGTTAGCCTGCTGTCTGTGCAGATACTTGCAAAAAGCTGAAGCTTTATTAGCAGCAAAATGCAGTTCTTTCTTTTTTTGCAAGTGAAACCTCTAAGTGTAATCAATAGGCATGCAGACTAACAATTCCAAGGAACTGAACAACTTAATTCCCATCCTTACATACAGTACATACACAGTCAGTGGCATTCTGTCAAAAATGTGCTTCAGTGATTAAGCATCTTAACAGATCTAGCATCTATGAGAAACTCTGAATGTTATAGGTTTAATCAGCTCTTTTGCCAACACTCACACTTAATTTTACATTCATGTTTTAATTCTCCCAGTACACATTGACAGTTTACCATGTCATACTCTGGTAAGACTTGTCAGACTGCATGCCAAATATTGGCTGGTCCGTAGCAGTACTCAACCGCTATTTTTGAATAGATACAGGGGAAACGGCTACAAAAAACAATGTTCCAGAGTCTGACAAAAAGCCACAGACTGAGTGGCAGGTATATTCTTGCCTCGACATCAACCTTTGTTGTAATGTTCACGTCGCATTTTAATTATGCTGCGAAACACTCGGACGTGTTGCCATGCTAAGGACCATGTACATCAGGAGGTACTAAATTGTAATGGAAAGCCAGTCGATCCGAGTTGAGTCGCAGTGAGCCGATTCGAGTTGGTACTAATGGAAAAGGGCCTAGAGTCTGTGTTTCTGAGCCCATGCCCAACTGATTTTTTTTTTTTTCCAGAGTTCCTCACAGGACAGCCACAGCAAACATGCTTTATAGCCTGTGATGCTGGATATTAAATAGTATATAAGAATTTAAATTACCTCACTTTTAAACAGATGCAGCAATGAAATCAATCCATTTAACAATCATAGGGAACATTTCTTTTTGCAGATTTTAGCAATAACTGGTTGCACTTAGAAGAATTATGCAAAACTAAATAAATAATTAAACATTTGGCTTTCTGCATCAAAGTGTGGGGGATTCAAGACAATTCAAGATCCCTTTATATTGTGCAAATAACATGATAAAATCTTTTGATCTGTCTTCTGTCAACCAAAACATTGGTGCTAGCTTCCACAGTGAAACTGGTTTGATGGAGGAGTATTTTAGGTCCAAATTCTTGCAGAGTGACTTCATTCAAAAGTCTTTCTATTTCTTGTTTTTTGTCGTTAGGATTTCCAAAACTGAATTCAGAAAATAATCAGAAAAATCTGCAGAACTTCCTTCTATTTTTTGTCCCAATACCAGAACAGAAAATGTCAGAAACATAAGGGAGTTGGGTGGTCACTGCTTTGTGGGTTAGGTTAGCCAGGGGGAAATGACATGTGACAGACAGATTCATTGTGGTGAACTAGGCCTAGCTGAACTCCTGGTGGCATCCACTCAGGGCAATGTCCACACAAGGTCTGTCACTGGGGGACAATGAAATAGGCCCTGTTGCAAGACAGATCCTTTTCCAGCAGTCCCTGCGAGTCCTTGGGGCATGGTGCCATCGCCCGGGGCACAGAGCATCTGACTGTCAAGCACATGGCTGTGTTGATAGGTTGTCGAGGCCAGAGAGCTGCATGCATTCAGGCGTACTGGAGCATTTACAAGCACAGAGAAATGCAAGCGCACATATATATGCACATATAAATTCCAATTTTATTTCAGTTAAACCAGAAAGAGAACACTGAAGAGAAGAGGAAAAAGGAGGGAGGGAAACAAATGCTGAGGGGGGACTGGGGGCACCCCCTTTTGCTCTGACAGGAGAAATAAATCATTGCAATTATGGGCCGGCCCAAGTAAATGGGGACAGGTCAGCCTTATCATTCCCAAGTTCAAGGTGTTTCCTGCTCATCTGAGCCAGCCAGGCCTTGATGCCAACAGATCCATGGCTAATGACAAAGATCTAAATGTGCCATCAATGCTTGTGAAATACTTGGAACAGGAAGAGAGCTCTTTTTCACATCCTGACAGGCATTTTAATGTCGACTAGATGTTGATGCAGCAATTCTGTAGAAGCAGAGCAACAGTATGAACATTTAGATATTAATTTTACACGATTGAAATAAATTAACAAACAACAAAAAAAACAACAAACGACAAAAAAAGAATTCAAAGGTTTTTTTAAGCTGCTGTAGTTTATGAAAAAATGGTTACATTCTAAAATTTAAATGGATCCAAGGATGATCTGCAAGTGTTAAGATTCACGGTTAAATTACACAGTTTGGGTTTACAGTTCCATACAGTTTGTGCATGCACATATTTTGTTTCTTGAAAAAAATGAAGAAAAAAAAAGAATGGGGAGAAAAAGATACAGATTGTGGGAGGTGAACTGGTGCCTCGCCAGTCCCTGTAACTATACTTCAGCAGTCAACACAGACTAAAATTTAAACAGACGACACCCTGCTCTAAAACAAATCAGACCTCTCTTTTGACTCCTCAGTGCCAGAGTGTGTGTGCGACCTGGGTAACATCACTAATGTGCAGCCATCTCTTTAATCCTTTGTTTCTTCACCTCTTTCAGTCTTTCAACACCACCATCTGACTATTTTGCTTGTATCCCTTTTCATTCTTGTTTTCCCCCGTTTTTTCTCTCTTGTGGGTGAAAGTATAGGAGAGCACAGGACAGGGGGAAATTGGTGTAATGAATTTAGGGCGCTCATGCTTGCTGAGGCGAGCCTCCCTTGGCTGCTCGTAGCCATTAATCTTCCGCACTCTGTCAGAGCAAAATGTGCCCACAATAGGCAAAGGGGGAGCTCAAATTGACTACCAATTACGCGGCTGTGAATAAAGGATATGGAGAGAGGAGGGAGGGTACAATATGGTTCAGCGGTAACGTTTATTTTAACCCTGCAAGCGTCACAAGACCATAAAGGCCTTGAGATAGTGTGTCTTTGTGTGTATCTCTGTGTGTGTGTCTGCACAAGAGTAAAGACGCTTTCTGAGGACCTTGCTCAACGATCTCAAAACCTTGGGTCTGAGTTGTGTAACTGTTGGCAGGGATTTATTTTTTTTTGCACTCATATTACATAGAACACTGTGTTTTTAATTAGTATTAGTATTGTTTGGTATTGTTTAGCCAAATATCTCAGAAAGAGGTCAAAATGTTTTATGGTAGCAAAGAAAATACCTATATAAATCTATATAAAACCTATAAATCCAGCACTGTCCCATCAATACCTGATTTATTAAACAACGAGCTTGTGCTCTCTCCTGGTGACAAGGAGTTATCAAAGTAAATGATTCATAGTAAATGGATTGGTTCTTATATAGCGCTTTTCTACTTAACACGAGCATTTAGGGCGTTTAATATATAAAGTCTTTTTTATGTATTGGAAAAGGCTATTTTGCTTTGCTTTGTTTTGATCGGAGTTAATACAAAAAAGGATGCCTGATGTAAATGATGTGAGTCACTCCTTATGTCATTTCACTACATTTCAACTACAAATCAATTTTCTTGATTTTTGTCTCACGTGATATCAGAAACTGGCTTCACACTCAAAGTGTACTTGATGGCATTTTCTTTGTGTGAGGGGTCATAAATTTTAAGCAAATTACAATCGCTTAAAAAGAAGATAAAGCAATGTAGTTTTCCAGTTGCATCAAAAAGCATTTCTGCAGTACTCCAAGGTACCCGTAGGAGGTGCTGCATTATATCATAAAATGTTTTGTTTTATGATTATATATACAAAAATTCTGAGCTCCACTGATTTAGCTTTCTTTTGCACTGTAATAAAATGAACACACTTGATCAAGTAATGTACAGAAATAAAAAAGATTTACAATATATACTATTAATGATTCTAGATACATGATATATATTATTACAACTAATCATATCATGTAGCTGTAATAAAATACGCTAAAAGATTACAATTTTACTCTTGTTGTTTATAAAATAGTGCTACTTTTAGAAAAGAGCCCATATAATTCAAAACCATGCATTTTAACTTAAGGACTCTTTTAGCAATGCAATCCAGCTTAAAAACGCATTACTCAGTTGATTTCATTAAAGCTTACAGTGTCAATGACACATATTATTTGGTGTTTTGCTCATATTTTGACAGTGTGTGTATATGGATAAAAATGCCATTTGTGCAGGGCCTATGAAAATGTTTTGGGGGGGTTTCAGTCTTGAAGTCTTGCTTAACACCTTTAAAACTCACACTTATTGTTTTAAAGACACCTATAATAACACTAAGTCCAGCTGAGGTAAGGCAGTGTAATTTAGATATACTTGTTCAGGGAAATTCAGTTGTTAGTATGATTGCAGCACTGCTGGTTGTGATTATTTGAGGACCATGTTTATTGTATTACCCACAAGAACATGACAAGAACTAATAAGTTCCTTAATCATATCTGATGTCATTCAAGCCTAATTTCACTATTGGAGACAAGGGCCAGTTTGCTTGGAAACCACCTCCCTCTTAATAAGACCATTACACGAAGGGTGTGCTTAGCATGTGGCTGGGAAGAAAAAAAAAAACTTGACTGAACACTGAAAGATAAATCAAATGCTTTAATGAAGTTTGACTTTCATGATTAGGGAATTTAGGCCCAAGTTGCTCTGAAGTTATGCAAAGTTTATAATTCCAAGAAAAACTTTCACAGCTAAAATAATACATTTCAAAGCTGATTGCTGTTGGAGTTTCACTCTCCTGTGTTTTGTGAATTTTAACAGGACATGTGTTGAAAGGGAGGAAGGAATGAAACGTAGAGTCTGCAAAGCACGATTGGAATGCATTATTCCTGATGAATATATACACAGCATTATCACCCAGTTGTGCAAGAAAGTTGTTTCTTTAATATAATAAATCCATTGCGGGCTGCTGAGTTAGTCATTGTGTCACTGTTGTTACTTTAACTTCTTTTGAAGCAGATGGTCTAAACATTTTCTCAGCATACTGATTTGTTTCTGCTATTGATGCCAGTCAGTTGAAACATCTCAACACATGAAAAACAGTCCAAACTGTTACTGAAATACCTCTACCTGCACATTAAAAAGATGTGAAAAAAAATGTGAAAACGTAAACAGACTGTCATCACATGTCAGACGCAGTCCAGGAACTGATCATTTAGACTTGGCATGTATTCGTTTAAGGCCAAAGCTCATTTGTGTTGTCTTTTCTCTTTTACCTTCTTTCCACTCGTCAGTGAATTTGCGCCAAAAACCTTGTAGACATGTAAACTTCAGTACATGTCTCTGCGGACGCACTGCAGAATGCGTCCTGGCCTGTCAGGGGGGCAGATGGACGATGTTGTTCTGGGTGGGATGAAAGAGGCGTGAAGGAGTTTCAGTCAGCCAACTGCTCAGGGTCATGTAAGGGTTGTGCGCTCTGCTTGAAAGAGAGAGGCAGGGTGACTTAAGACATCAACAACAGAATCTTAACAACCCTCCATCAAACACACACGTCCATGTGTGCACTAACACAAACATTATCAACAAAACAAACACACTGATTGACGGAACAAGTAAAGTGTCACTGGGAAAATGTCCTTGCTGGGTATCTTGGGTTTTTTTCTTCTTTTTTTTGCTATTGGGTCTGTTTAGTACAGCAGATATCACTTGTCAGTCAAACTATTGACAGGTCTGTGGTATCATTTCAATCATTCCTGAAACACAAATATATTAAAGAAGCTACAGCAAATGCCATTTCTATGATTCTGGAATTGTAGAATGAGATGTGAGGTCTTGATCTGTGTAGCAACTTGATGTGAATCAAACAAAAAACAGCCTATAAAACACCTTTAAAGTATCAGTAACAATCAAAAAATTGAGCTACTGGAATGCCACATTATTCCTGCACCTCTGTAGTGCCAGTGTATAATACTGTGCAATGCTGCTATCTTCTTATTTATTGGTGTTCTGAAAGGTATTTGATACATACCAAAACAGATGAACATCAGTTATGCTCAGTAAGTAAACCAAAAATCTAAATAATATATTTTTTGACAGACTTAACAGGAAAATGACCTTTGGGTAGATAGTTGTGCAATTAGCTACAATAGAACAATAGGAAATTCCTGTTTGTCCAAAAACTATGTCTATATCAGTGGAGTCGTATTTTCCAGATTTTTACAGTGCACTTGGGGGTTGCAAAGGTATTATGAATCTGTTATTATGGCTACAATAACAAGAATAATATCCATACTGAAAAATCCTGTATTCTTTTTAAATGAAATTACTGCCCCCATGTTCTCTTGTTAAACAATAGCAGCACATAAAAGAAAAAAAAGCAAAGGCCAATGAACTTTTCCACTTGTTATCTGTGTAAGAATAACAACACGAAAGTTTTCTTCCACTCTTTGTATGATGGAGATTATACACGTCTGAAGGATATTTTTTAACCCTTATTTAACCAGGAAGTAAAACTTTTAAGCTAGCATGTTTTTCTATAGTTGGAGAAACTGGACCTCCCAAAGAAAACCAGTGCAATCAGAAGAGTAGGGAAGTAGTAAGGGGTTTACCTGGGTTTAAGCCTAGGCTCAAACTCTACCCACTGCAAATTTGCTCCTGTTAAGTCTTCTAAAATCGAAACTTCACGTTGCCTGAACGTGGATGACACTGTGTCAGTTAAATGCTGATTAGTTTTTTATTCATTTTTAGCCGAAACACAATAGGTGGGGACAGTGGAGTTCACCAGGAATGGAAGAATCATAAAAGATCAAAAAGTACAGTATGAAAAGTACAGACACTGGCTGCAGTTGGTGTTTTTTTGTTTTAGTTTCATGTTAGCTCTTTCTGTCTTGTAACTTTGCTCTCCTCTGTGGCCAGCTGATGAACCAACAACAAAACAGGCATGCGCTGAACAATACACCAATTATGCCACATATTTGGGATACTGCCCCCATCTGACAACAGACAATCCATGCAGGTAGGCGGGTGAAGCTACCTACAGACTGCCAATACACTACTGTACCACTGATGAACTATAATTTCCCCATGAGACTAAACCCCCATAATCGCATGTATATATCAAAGTGAATGTTGGAGTTAATGCTGTAGTATAAATGCTTATATTTCACAGACATTACACCTGAGATTTTATGTATAGGAGCAGACTGCATTTTTATTCCTCAGGACTATGCTGAGAAAGTGTAAACTTCTTCTTCTAAATATAATGACTAAAGTTTAATAATAGTCATATATATTTTCATGGAAGCAATTTAAGTATCTACTTATTGAACAATTTACTGTTTTGTTTGGTATCCCTCAAATGAACAATATTTATTCAGTACATTTTAGAACTGCATTATAGATAAATGCCATTTCAAGAAAACAGGTTTGGTAGTTTTCATGGTTTATTTTACATTTTCAGCACCACCTGCAAGACATTCACTCACTTAAACCCCTGGCAGATGCCTGGTGTGACCACAACTTTCTCTTGTTGCCTATTTTACTACAAAGCTACTCAAAACTACAACTCATAACCTTTCAGACTGACATTTTATCTGCCTTCTGAAACCTGCACTCCTGCAGTTCATATGGGGAACACAATATGAAGGCTGCAAGGAGAAAGTCTCACTGCTGTGTTGCTACACCCTCTCACCCTGACACAGAGTGGGAGATATCAATCTTTCACTAATTCCTTCAAGTGTGAAAGGGTCCTTGTGGTGTCAGCCAAAGGGGGAAGATGGTCCTGGCCAGAGGGATTGAATGAGGGGAGGGCAAAGAGGAGGATGGGAGGAGAAGGGCCCCCTCACCACAGAGACCCTTCTTTTGGGGTCCCCACCTCAACCCTGCGGCTGACACCCTTGGACGGCTGACCAGATGGCGGCAGCATTAACCCAACAAAGGCGATCTAATTAGGGGTACAATAGAGAGAAAGAGAGGGGGTGGCAGTGTCCTGATGGACGGCACGCCACAGGAACAGCCAGGCAAGCCGCCTGAGACCAAAGCAAGTCAATACCATACCTACAACCCCCAACCCTACGCACACACTCACCATTAACACACACTTGCTTACACCCCCCTGGCAGTAATATAGGAGCCTATGACTTTATTACCCCTCATTAACACAAATTAGACCACTTGAGCCTCCCTGAATGGCGATGACAAATTGAATTAAGCGTTTGGAAACAAGTCAATCCCCACCCCTGGCCAGGCTGTGACCATATTGCATTAACATTCATTGAAGGGTGTGTGTGTGTGTGTGTGTGTGTGTGTGTGTGTGTGTGTGTGGCTATAAAAAAGTGCTATTATTTAGAGGTAGGTGGAGTTTTAGAGGCTGTGAATGGTTAAATTCCTTTGGAAATGATATGGATCCTCTTGGCTGTGGTTTGTTAAGTCAGGCAAGTTAAGGGGAGAATAAAAAAGAAGGAAACAGATGGTTTGAATAGAGAATTCAGCCAGCAAGCTAGACACGTTTTATTTGGGAATTACAGCTATTTATTTAAACGAGAAGGCCAGAAAATACTAAACTTTTGAGGCAAAAGACTTATGTTGCTTTCTTTGTTTTTCTTTTTTGTGTTGACTAATTTTCATTCTGCACTATCATGTACTGGCCATTTTCATTTGACATATTGTAGCTACATCTGTTGATAACAGAAATCTTACCAGCATTTTGTCAAGAAAAGTCTAGTTTACCACTGATATTCATGTTATATGTAGCATGCAGATACAATCTTTCAAAGATATAATATCCAGCAGTAAAATCAAATTACTACATACATTGTCTTTGGTTATTGTTATTTTGACATCAATATGTGCAAATGTGCAGATCATATTTAGATGTAAGGACATAAACATGAACAATAATTTCTTAAGTGGTTGAGTTGATTATATTACAAAATCTCTTTTTATTGAATATTTAAACCAAACTTTCATTGTGTTTAGAAAGCAGATAATATATTTAACCCATAACTTCTTAAATATGTAAAGCTTTAAAGTGAAATGTTAAAGAAAAATAATGAGAAAAAAAAACAGGTCATGCATTTTTCGTTGATCATTACATTTTCTAAAAAAAACCAGGCAGCAATCTTATAATCATCTCAGTAATCAATCCTCATTAAGGAGAAAACAACAGTTCTGTGTGCAAAGGTGAACTCAAAATTCATTTAAAGATTTCACATTTTTATTCATAATGAATATAAATTATACCTTTATAGTGTGGCAAAAATGGACAAAAACAATAACAGTAGATGTTTCTTAAAAGTGGTGTTACATTGTTTGCTATGATGTTTTTGGGTTTTTTTTGTTTTTGTTGTTTTTTTTTAATCAAACTCATTTGTATTGTTGAGTCTTCTAAATATGCAGTATTAAGCTGTGATTGTTAGACAGATGACTGTGAGTGTTTTTGTGACCTTACTTGTGTGAATGAGCAATTCTTCACTGCTCCTGTTGTTTTATTACAATTAGCTACTCGTGTTCGTTGTCATTTCAGCAATCATTTCATTTTCCCTGCAAACATTTGTCTCCCCTAAGATTTTGCTGACACCTTGTGGCAAACACACAGATCACAGTTTTCTGTGACAGCGTCAGACTGAGAAGTCTAAATGACTTTAAAACATGGAGTGTAGTTGTGCTAATTGAGTAATAACAGGTAAATCACACAAATTTACAACTCAAGTACTTTTTCACTCATCAGTATGATTTAATTTATTGAGTTTTAGTTATTTAAGTTGGTATTTAGTAACAACAATAAAAGATATTTTAAACATATCTCTTGATACTCAACAAGTGACATGTCTGTAGATGACTACTGCTTTGTAATTTGAAATGTTTTCCAAAGTACGCAGTATACACTGAGCTCCTCTCTCTCACACACTCTGTGGTCCAACTTTGCTTGGTGCTCTCAGATGTCAGGATTTGGCAGGAGAACAAAATGATTCAAATCCTGGTTTATATTACAGACAGCTGTTATATTTAAAACAATCACTGATATAGATTTTAATGAGCTGCTTCTCGAACCACTGTGAGCTGTCTCTAAAAACATCACTCTTTGCCATTTCTAAGTATTTTTCCTGTTAATTCCATTAGCCTTCTATATTGTTATATTACTGTGAATTCAGACTAGATACCAAAGTAGAGATCAAGACTATTTTGTTTTCTTGGGCTTTCATTACTACTAATTTCACTTCTGCTTAACTTAAAGAATACAGACAAACATCTAGGAATACTCAGTGGTGTCAAGAATCTGGAATAATTAAAACTCGTCCTCAGGTGGCTAGGAGTTTGACAGGGACAGTATATGAAAAAGGGTCCCAACAATGAAGACAAATACACATACCTAATATACAGTATTATAACACAAAATAAAATATGTCCTATGAAATGTAGTTGCTCTAATTGTGCCCCAAATACTGCATTAGTCCAACAGTTGTACACGGTGCTCTTTGTCTTTTTCTTTTTTTCCCGTAGACAGTAAGTTCCATTTAATTTCAATATGATCCAACACCAGATGGAGCCAGAGGTTTAGAATACAACTTGGACTTGACCTGAAAGGCCAGTAACCATCTAATAAACAAACACACCTGGATCACACAGTTATAATTCTCTGATGACATAATCACATTGAAATGATGCTTTTATGCTATGATCTTGTGTTTTCATACAAAAACAGCTGTTTTCAAGATTCATCAGAGAGATATTGTAAAGCTTTGTTTCGAACAGTTTTATTATGCACCAAGCAGCCTGCTCAAACTCAAAAAGACAAAACCATATCAAGCCAGTCTTTGTTGATTGACCTGTAAAACTCAATGCAGCTTGTGAATCTGGTGAAAGCAGTGTTACTGTAAAAAAAACACCACCTCATGATAATATTTAACAATTGAACTAAATATTTCAACAAACAAGCTTTATTCATCTCATACACAATCATACAGAGTACAACATGCAGTGAAATGTTTTGTGTCCGAGCCACAGACGTACCCGGGGCTTGGGTTGTTTTGGGTTTTTTTCTAGCATGGGGGGTCTAGCCAGGACCCTTACTGGCTATTGGGTGGGAATTGAACTTACGACCCCCACCCCAAAGGTGTCTCTTACTCTTACTATCCAGCAGCTATTTAGGATTGTGTTATACATAGAAAACTCTTGAGCAAAATATTAAATGAAGACAGCCATATGAATATCTAGACGTAGATGGAAAATGTTTGGCTGTGATCTGCAGCTGAATAGCTAAATTTAAACACCTAAATTGCAATGGTACAGATGGCACATTGTGACTGGCTATTATTACCAACCAAAACTCCCCTGTGTGATTAAAATAAATGAACTAAGAATAACAATGTTGCAATGGTTTGTTTTGTTTTCTGTATACTGAAGCTGGGTGGAGAATGCAGCTATTAACAGTGCCATGGTCTGACATTTGTTTCCCTCTGGGAAAATACTTATACTGGAAATAATTAAGCTAATATATTATCTTCATAATGAATAATAACAGAACTGTACTTCATTTCTCAAAAACAAAATAATTTTGAGCACATTGAAATGCTTAGTAGGTCAAGTTACAGTTTGTATCCATGGCTCAATCCATTATTGTTTGGAAACTGTACACTACCACACTTTTTTATATAAATAATCCAAGAGGATGAAAAATAATTTTACAAAATAACATATTTTTAAAATATAAGTGTTGTTTTTAATACTTGGGATGAAAATTATTTGTATTCAGTGACTGCCTGAAGTCTGGAACCCAAATACTGCATTTACCCAGTCAAGGTGCTTTGTCACACTTTTCCTGCAGCAG
This sequence comes from Diplotaxodon limnothrissa, assembly GCF_057381915.1. Classification (NCBI taxonomy): domain Eukaryota; kingdom Metazoa; phylum Chordata; class Actinopteri; order Cichliformes; family Cichlidae; genus Diplotaxodon; species Diplotaxodon limnothrissa. The sequence continues at coordinate 7,648,144 of NC_140597.1, read as the reverse complement.
GTTCCCTGGTTTGTTTGTTTACGCTTTGCCTGCAGTTTTGTATTTAGTAAAGGAATAGAAACTATACTGTTTTGGCTGAGATCATGTGATTTACCTGGTCACTGAAAACATCCAATTTCTTTACTCTTGGGATGCGTTTGCAGTGTGCTTTGGATCTTTATCATCTTTACCATTAATTGCTGTCCAGTTAGTTTTGTAGCATTCAGCTGGATGATCTGAGGAGAGAGCATGGCCCTGCACACTTAGAATCCCTCCTTCTACTTCTATCAGCAGTTACATCATCAATAAACACTAGTGACTCAGTTCCACTGGCAGCTATACACGTCGATGCCATAACACATGGCCTCAGCGTGTTTGACAAATGATGTGGTATACTTATTTGGACATATGAAATTTGGATTATCTTGTGCCAGATAAATTAAATTTTGTTTTTACAGAATGTACTAGATTGTTGAATTTGACCACTCTTGAAGTTTTTGCTATCTCACTGACATGTTAATTTTAGTTTTGCAGCCTGGTCATAACCTCCTTCGCCTGTATCAGCATCTCTTTGTCCTCATATTGAGTTCCAGCTGACCTTTGACCCTTTGGTTATAAAATATCATCACTTCATTATTTTATTTACTTAGACAACTGTGTGAAATTGAGTCATGAATAGAATGACTTATTTCTTATGTTGTTGTCAAAAACATGTTGGGTTAGTGTACAGAATGTTTTGACATTTAATGTTTCATTACTAAAATGCATCTTTAATTCCAAGGAGGGTTTGTGCTAAATTTGAAGTAATGCTATTAATGACTACTAGTGTTTTGCATAATGATTTTTACTGTCACACGACAAGCATATTATATGTTACTTTACATGTACAGCAAATTTTTCTGTCAAACAATATTCTCAGATTATTCTTTTATTTACATTGTTCACATATTGTCAGTAAGTTAAGATATGTACAGTAATGTAACAGAGAGAGTGTTCATGACTTTATGCTGTGATGTCTGTGGTGCTCTAACTTAGAAATCTTTATTTCCACCAAATGAGGTAGTGCATTCTTAGAATGTGATCCACAAATCTCTGCAAAAAATGAATATTATGATTATCTGCATGTGTGGCATTGATCAGCTCATGGTTGAAAATATTCACCAGCCATTTCTCCTGTGACTTAGTAATATCACAATGAAAATAGTTAAGGTTTGTGTGTGTGTGTGTGTGTGGGGGGGGGGGGGGGGGGGGTTAGTGAGCAATATCTCTCCTACTGAAAACTGATGCTGTCCTTCATAATCACCTGTAGTGAAGTAAGAAAAACATGGTACTGTTTTATTATGTGGAGGACGTAAAAAGTCAATTTCTCAGAGACTTATAAATAACCCCTAACCCCACCAAACTTGTAATTTCCCTGTAAAATCCACATTAAGTTCTTTCAAAATAACTTCCAGATTTATCTTTGATCCTAAAACATTCAGAACGTTTCCCTAAACCCAGCTGCTCTAAAGGAGAACATCAAGCCACATGTGTATGTCTTCAATAACTTTATCTAAAGAAGCTGTAGCACACAATGTTTGCTTTCAGGGATCTCACGAGGCTTGAGCTTCACAAATGCACCACCCCTTCCAGCCTTCAGGTTGTGTTGTTTCTTCAACATCCAGCTCTCTGGCTGAATTGTAGAGGTCTTGTTTGACTTTATATTTGCCTGGTATCCACCTGGAAGTGGTACAAAAGCACAGTTGTGCAGGAAGCTTCTGCAATTTCCTCCCTCTTGCGTCACAAACGCATTACTGTGCCTCTCACCCAAACCACAACCACATGGGACGCAGTGCAGCACTGGAATTTTCCCACTGACAAAAACACATTAACTGTGTAGGGCCATGAGCTGACTGTGCCAAATGGTTGCTGTGATCACTTCAATGAATTAGGCCCTTTTTGTTTATTACTGTCACTTTATTACCTATATTTAATTCGGATTATCTCCAGAGGTATTTATGTTTTTTATATTTTTGTTGGTTTTCCTTGTTATCATCTATTTGGAAATTTGGAAATTTGGAGTCAGAATCTGATAATGATTCTGTACACTGATTTGTTGCAAAATCCATGATTTGGACTTTTTAAATATGTAGATAAGGTCCATAATAGATCATCCATCCAAAAAAATAATCTTTTAATTCTGTGCATTTACCCATTACCCCGCAGCTTTCTCACTGACTCACAGCTGGGTCATCTTTGGTTTCAGGTATCTACAGTGCATACTGCATCATGTGACTTCCCAGCAAAGCTGAAACTTCAGAGAAATACAGCACCCATTTTCCCAGGATACAGATTTACATTTTGATCAAACCTCAAGTAACTTCAGTTCAGTTCAGGTTTATTAGTCTCAAATCACAACAGCTGTCACCTGAAGGCGCTTTATGCTGCAAGGTTAAGACCCTACTGTAATTTGAAGAAGACGATCCCTTGTGAGTAAACGCTTTGTGCTGGCGGGACAGGGAAAGAAGTGGAAGGGGAGAGAAAAAAGAAAGGGGAGAGCGTACGAAGACATAACAAAATACAACCCAGGGAAGAGACAAAATGTAAGGATATGTTGCATCAGTATGGTAAAAGGACTGGTTCTTATATAGCGCTTCTACTCTGAGCACTCTTGTTTCATTCACCCATTTACACAAGCACTTCTTTCTATGCAAGTGCTTTCTATATAACATTCACACACATATTCATACACATTTATACTCCGATGGATGCATTGGAGAGCAACTTGGCGTTAATATCTTACCCAAGGATATTTGGCATGGAGACAGATGGGGATCAAACCACCAACCTTGCGATTAGTAGTTGAGCTGTGCTACTTCCTGAACTACAGCCAGTATAGAAACAGATGGGGTGTAAAAAGGGTGAGTAGAAAATAAGTGTTCAGTGTGTCAAAAGGTATAACAGGAAGTTCCGCAGCAATCTGACAGTGAAGGTTATTGCATAGGGTTCAGAGGGCTTTGCAGTTGTCTTGTAGGTTTCAAAGTAGATTTCCTGTTCAGGTATAAATTGAGGAAAAGGGAAAGTTTACAGTCACCTGATCCAGTCTGAACTATAAACTTTATCAAAAAGAAGAGCTTTGAGTCTAAACTAGAGAGAGCATCTGTCTCCTGAATCCAAACTGGGAGCAGGAGAGGGACCTGACAGCGAAAGGCTCTGCCTCCCATTCTACTTTAAGAAATTCTATGAACCACAAGTAAGCCGTCAGTTTGAAAGTTAAGTGCTCTGTCAGAGTGATGGTATTATAGGGCCTGATTATTCAAGACTTTATATTTGAGGAGAAGGAGTTCAATTCTAGATGTAGAGGCTGAGTCTACGCTTGAAGCCACTGAGGTGTTTGTTAACGGGGGTGACGCAATGTCACTGGTATGCATGAATTAATTAAACAGTCCAATAACTCCAATAGTACTTATCTTGTTTGGTCTTTATTCCAATTTTTAACATAACAGCGCAGCGGTCACAAACTGTTTGCCTTCTTGCGATTAATAACACACCTGATGCTGATTATGTGCGTCTACCATAAATACCCCATACGAAAACAGAAAAAGGTGACCTCTGGCAGCAACATAAGGTATTAACCCAAAAATGGCTCCTACATTTAACAGGGAACCAGTGAAGAGAAGCCATTTTAAGAAATATAGGACCTCTCTTACTCATCTCTGTTAAAATTCTCACTGCAGCACTTTGGATTAACTGAACTTTTTTTTCCAGATAGCTGTTGTTTGGTTCCACCTACAGAGAAATTAATCTTGCAAGTTTCCCTAAAACCTATAGCAGCCTTTTCATCACTTTCAACCAGAAACAATATGAAATGAGTGGAAAACAGACCGCCCTCTGGCAGTTTTAATTCACTGCATTATTACCGGTAAATAAAAGAAGATAGAAAACAGATCAATTTACCACTTGGACGGTGATCAATGCAGCAACACAATCGCATAAAAACAACCCTGGGCCATTTTTAATGATCATTTTGTCAACGCAAATTAAACAGATATGAATGAAGACAAATTGCATTGCATAAAAGAACCTTTTTTCTTTCTCGAACTTCACTTTGAGCACTTGAGCACTAGCCAAACTGTGCAATATCTGCAAATAGTATGTACAGTAGGATTTTTATGATGCAGAAATCGACAGTTTTTTTAAAGTAAAGACAGCTATTGAGTGCTTTCATGTGACTTACAACAGTCATAATGGTATCATATGTTATCACTTGTTTTCAGATAAGTCTAGTAAATAGTATTAATTTTCCATTAAGGTATATCTACATTGAAAGGCAGTCAACTTCTTGAAAAGTACTTTGAAACTGTCCTTAACTTCTATTTTACACTAAAATAAAGAAGCATGTGATAGATACACGCATTCATTAAACATTTACGTTACACTTGGCCAGCAAAAACTCCAGTTTATCTGTGACACATCACCCCATGTCTCTGAAGTATTAAAGCTGACAAGTTTTGGAGTACTAGCATTTCCAATGGCATGTCAGAGTGCAAACAGTAGAAAGCATATTAATGAATCGTTGTCCCTGGCCAGTTTGAGTATCATATTCTATTTTTAGCAGATTTTAAAGCACGTTTTTTCATTTAGGCAATGCACCAAATTAAACACTGACAAATGCACTTTAGTGATTTGCAGTGCTTCAGCAAACAGATTTTGAAAGCATTGTAATCATATATTTGGTATTTACAGCAAGGTTCTAATCCACTGACAACAATTATAGTGCAAAAAGAGATAAAGCATATGACCGAAGACTGAAATCGTCGCACCTTGCACTCACCAGGTTAGTTTTATATATATTGAAGGAATCCATTTCCTTTATTTTATTTTTGAGGTTTATTTTTATTTTTAGGTTCATTTGGTAATTCTTTCTGGTTTCATTTAGATCTGTCTCTAAATGCAATTTTCAATCTTTTGATTATAATATTTAACATTAAAGGGCACCAAATATCCAATAGGCAATAATATGAAGGATAAAGATGGTATCCTCTTTTACCTCACTCTATGGAATGACTTTCACGCTTGGCTGCTGTCCAATTTTATCTCCAGGAGTTGCTAGGCGACAGGATCATCCTCATTGCAAGGGTATTCTGGAAAATGATGGAACCAATAAATGAATTATCTGTAACTTATTATCTGCCTTCAACATTGCTATCACATGGGTCAGCGACATCAAAACATGCTATGTAAATGGACAATTTTAGTATAGCAACGTTAGTGCACAGTAAGTCTGTTTAATCAGAAAGTTGTCTGTGCAGCCACCTTGATGTTGTGTTGTCTGAATTAACACATTGTTTAAGTCACATTAAGACCAACTGAAGAGTATTAGCTTAGTTTATATCAGCTGCTAAAATGTTATAACTTGGTGACAAGTACTCCGAGATACCACCAGAGTCATAACCAGAGATGGGCAGTAACGCGTTACTTGTTACTTGTAACGCGTTACTGTAATCCGATTACTTTTTTCAAGTAACGCGTAAAGTAAGGGATTACTATTGCAAAAACGGTAATTAGATTACCGTTACTTTCCCGTAGGAACGCTGCGTTACTGCGTTACTAAAACCGTGATTTTTTTGCGAGAATGTCTCATGACAGTGACATAAGCAAGTGCAACATTCCTGGCAACAGATCAACAATGGATAATATATGGAGTGCGGGAGAGAGTATGAGCGCGCAGCGTTTAAAGCTTGGAAGTACTGACCTTATTTTGAGTTTGATTCCATAAAAAGTGACAAAAACATTAGCATCCGTTGTGCGTGGGAAGAAAACTTTTTACAGCGAAAAAAACCCCTAAACTTCCAAGCAAGCACCGAGTGCATTACGACGTAATGGGAAATTCACAGAGAAACTCGCGGATTCTTCCACTGACCGCTGCGGCACACCTGCACCAGGGCAAACCTCCGCCTACGCCACTCCTGCTTTACAGGTGAAAATAGAGCAACAGGACCGCTAGTCTGTGACTTTATTTATTTTCTGCTGTGTTTTACTTGCATCTATTTGAAAGAGTGAGTGTAAACACACACAAAAAAATATTTTAGTGCTGGAATGTGCAGAAAATAAGTTTAAATGTTAAACTAATTTATTCAAGTCAGAGAATGTTGCATATAATTAAAATTTTGCTTGATGCATAAAGTTAAAAGATTAAAACTAACAAAACAAGTTTTAAAAAGGATCTTTTCCATTTGATTACATTTTGTATGATGGATTATGCAGAAAAAGTAGAATTGGGCTGAAAGATCTATCGCTTTATCACCTATTCAGGTTGTAAATCGTGATTTTAAAAAGTAACAAAGTAACTAAGTAACTAAGTAATTACGTTTGAAAATAAGTAATCAGTAAAGTAACGGGATTACTTTTTTTGGGGAAGAAATCAGTAATTAGTTACTGATTACTTTTTTCAAGTAACGACCAACACTGGTCATAACGCTTCCTTGTTTCTTTATTCAGTCAAGTCCTTCCCTAAAAGATCTTTAATGTCCTTAATCTCATCAGAAACCTAATTTGTCTTTCATTGGTTTGCTTACTAACATTTTTTATTGTGTATTTAGTGCTGACTGCAAATGCAATTTGGTCAAATTTTACTTCATTTATCAGATTATTTAATTTTATAGAGAAAGTAGTTATTGATGAGAAGAGGAGAATTTCTGCAGTCCGGTGTTAAACAGGCAGCCTAACTAAACTCAAACACAAATGTGCCATGTATGTGACTTGAACAACTACAGACCACTTCAAAGACATTTAATTGGCCATACAAACTTCCCACTGAAACCTGCTGACCTGAATTCAATGATTCAGAAGTGGTATAATGACAGCACTGAGGCAGCACTACACCAGAGAACAAATAACAAAACACTATTAAGCCACTGCAGTTAAGCTGCCCATGAAATCTAGATAAATCCAACCAAAAGAAAATAATAAAAAAATGAATGCTCTGGTAGGAGAAAAACATGACTATTGTTTGAATCTTTTGAAAAGGTTTTTCTCAGATACTTAATTGATAAGGTATGGCAGCATGTTTGCTCCTTCTGACACATCAAGTAGCTTTGATTATCTCCTCTGATAGAGGGCTTAGTGGGATGCATTTAATATTGGAACAGTTTAAAAGATACTCCTACACCGCTGCAGTCTATAACTGCAATGTGAGGAGTGAATGGTAGCAGATATTATTTGAAGTCTGGATGTCATTTATTAGTCAGTCAGCACAAAAGCAAATATCTAAATACCACCATTTCAATCATAAGCAGACAGGAAAATACTTGTTTCAAAAGCCAACCATTTTTTAAATACAGCACACTCTTAAAAAATGCACATTGCCTGAATAAATACTAGTATTATTTATTGTTCTTTTGTTCTGCAGATCCATGCACCAGAGACTTAGAGGATTATTTCAACTGACAGTACATCTGCACCCGTGAAACAGCCACTGAGCTGTAAGCTGATCATGCTGAGAAAGAAACTTAATAACCTGTCCACCTCACTTAAACAGCAATGAGTTTTGATTTTAGATAAATCCTTTGTGAAATTTTAATTACAGCATCAAAGCTGTAATCTGCCCTTCAGTGGGACAGAGCTGGAATGAAGTCCAGTGAATAGCCACTGTCGAGATGTTGACAGAGAGTTCACCAACACCATGCATGCCATTATGATTTTTCCACATCAGCAGCTTTAAAGAACACAGAATATAGAAAGTGTCACAAAAAATGTATGAATATTTTTATAATACCCTTTATCACCACATGAGGTGGCAATCTGTTTAAAAAAATACACAATTTACAATTTATTTTAAGGATCTTGTTTCCAGTTTTAAAATCAAAGCCGCATCAAATCACTAATAAACCATTAAATATAAAGGCTAAAGGTGTTTTCTTTACCTCAATGTATGGAATGACTTTCATGCTCAACTGCTGTTCAATTTTATCTCCATGAGTTGCTAGGCAACAGGAGCATCCTTGTTGCCTTGTACCCATAAACGGATTCTGTAGATCTGTAACTTATTATTCCACATTGTTGTGATATGGGTCAACGAAAGAGAAGACTGCTATGCAAATGGGCCATCAGGCCATTTAGCCGTGACATCTGAGTGTTTGCTTTGTCCTGCCTGGAGAAGCACATATGCTGCCTTGCCCCTGTATAAATTAGTGAGTGGGTACGCAAGCAAAGGTCTTACATTATAATGCCATTTTTTCAGTTGATCTTATTAGAAAATAAAACATCAAATAAAATTTTAAGAGAATTCTTAAGATTCTAATTTCTAAACAATAAATAAATAAAAAATACACTAATTTACAATGGCAAAATGAATTCATTTTACAATTTACTTATTTACTCTTCATTTAATTTATTATATACTTCTGAGTAATTGAAATTCTGTTAAAATGGATCACTGTTTTGCCCTGCAATACACTAGCAATCTGTCCAGAGAGTAAATTGTCTTTTGCCCAGTAAAAACTGGATATGGTTCATGACATGTCACATGTCATCATGACATGTTCGGGACTTACAATCGCCTAGAGTGCATGAGAAAATCTAATATTTGACACTTCAAGTCAAAACAAAACCACATCTATCTAGATCAGGCTCCAAGCAGGGTCAGTTGTGCCATACATAAATAATTTTCATTAAAAACTGAAAATTGTCATTTTCATAATATACAAAATCTATATATCAGTGCTCATTATTAAAATGTTATCTGCATCATTAACACGAAGGCAGCTGCAGATAAGAAATAAAAATGGCACAAACCTAAACACTGATAATACTAGATAAAGTCACTTCTGTCTTAGTAGGTGCAACTACTGGATTGGCTACAGACATTTTTTTCGTGCACTGAATGCTGAAGGTTGCATCTCATCCCATCTAAGAGGACTTAGATGGTACATCAGACTAAGAAGTGTTGGGAACCACTAATCTCCTGTAACTACATCTCTTTAAACAGGAGACCTTCTATGTAGCGACCATGATGAGAAGCAATGTGAGTTAATGACTCTTCTAAATCACATTAACAGCAAAGACAAACTGCTGCTGCAGAGCATTAGCTAAATCTTCATCACATGCCAGATCCAGTCGCCTCATTCTCAGTGAATGGTACTCTAAGTCAACACCTGCAAAATATGTTTGCCTTTTAATTAAAACATTTCTCTCACTCATCTTTCATATTTAAACAAAGAATATGTAGTCACTGGCCAGATGTTGCTGTTTCACATCTGATCGCTATATTCCATAACCCACCCCACCAAAAAAAAACAGCCAACTAAGGCGAATTATATGATCATGAAAGATACATATCTCATAAATGGTGGAACTAACTAGATTATATGGGCCCTCTCTGCAGAGCAGCTAATGGAAGCTGCAGTGTAGTGGAAATAAGACCTGTTATCTTACTGTGTTTGCCTGAAATGCTAGCCCACCAGGCTTTTTCACCACTGTTCTCACTGAGATAAATCCCTGTTGCACTTAGTAGTCATCCATTTTTAATGCCACAGCCTCAGCTGGAGATACATAAAGACAGAGGAGGAGAAGACAGAGGAGGGAAAGCAGGGACGGGGGGAGGGAGGAACTGCCAAGAAGTGGCTGACACCAGACGAATGCTTCAGGCTAATATATGTTTGTATGCTTAGCATCAGCAGCAATTAAGAGTGTCTAAGGTTGTTTGCCTGGTGAGACAGACAAAAGACAGTAGGGCGATTCATGAAGTCATCATGATTTTAGTACATTTCCATCATTTATAGAACATCTGTAACAAACCAAGCTGCTGGAGTAAATCAGAAGCACTCACAGCTGCACAACTGTGTACAGCCATGATTTCTTTTCCAACAAACAAGAAGCAAGGCAGCAAGGCTTCCTGCCTGTTTTTGAGCCACATAATATGTCTGCAGCAGCCATTCCACAGATGGCAAGCAGAGAAGGCTGGGAGGGCCAGCTATTCAATCCACTTCAGCACAAACATGATCTGTTTGAATGGTGAGGCATAAGCCAAGACATTCTTGTGTGGGAAGACCTCCCTAAACAACTGTGAGCAACCCATGGCAGTGTGTTTGCCTTTCAGAAACAAATCTTTAAGATATGAGAGCAACAGATCGGTCTGAATTCATCCAAAAAGCAAAGGTTAAGTGTGGTAAAATGCAAAGTAGTAAATGTAACCTAAGCAGGGCATATGTGATCCACACACAGGCTCTGTGTTAACTCATGAGTGAGACAGTCAGCTAGCTGGCCAATTAGGCCAAGCAAAGCCATTTCTTTGTTTCTAGTCGACCCCCTCCACCCCCCACCCCCCGCTTGGTTTAATGTAGTTTAGGAATCACTAAATCAGTAATCTGAAACTTAAACAAAAACCTTTGTGTTTAGAAAAGGGTAAACCAATTAGAGAACACAACCACATAGGTCCAAATATTTCATACGTTTTTATTTCTCTAGTGTATTTATATGTTGTTATTCTGCACAGCAGCATACAGGAAATTGTGGTAAAATATAAATAACAAAGTTCAACAGTGTTTCTTTTTCTCTTATTCATTTAATCCAAAAAACCTCTGTTAAAAGTGGCAAATTTTGTCAGCTTTTTTTCAATATCCGCTCTCTTGCACACTCTCAAGAATGCAACATTGAACAACTAAATTTTAAAAAGTATGGGTATATCACTATTTACAGACAGTCTCACCTTTTGGTGAGCAATGCTATAGCTTTTTGGAAACTTACTTCCATTATGTTAAATGCAACAAAATGAAAATACAATTATGTTATACAAAGATCAAAAATACCTATCAAAACCCTTATTATAAATGGCAGCACTATATCAATAAACTGCTGTTGACATTTTTACGTGTAAGTACAAAATCCTGTTGAGGTAGTGCCCTCTGAAGTCACTTGTAATGTTAAAATACTGAATAAACATCACTTTATACACAATACAGCAAATCTTTCTCTTTTTTTTCTTCAATTCAATTGTATTCCTTTGGTAAACAAAACTGTCAGAAATGTGCAGTCCTGCAAGTGACACTTTCAATCATACATTCACAACATTTTTGCATCTTTTTTGGGATTCTTCAGAAATGTAATAATGGGATAACATGTTGTTTGCGAACATTCATTTGCCATTTTCTTCACCCCGACACAGAATGAAAGGTAAATGGGACTTACTTAGTTTCATAATGCAAAGCAGACATGCTTATGAGACTCTGTGGTGAATACATTGTGAGGGCAAACCAAACCATAAACACCATAAAGAACGAGAGAACTGACAGAGAAAAGAAATCCAGTGTGTCACCCTTATTTGGGAATGTAAACATAAAACATATTGAATAATATTTCTCATTAAATGTAAAATCGGGTAACTGTCTCATCACACATGATTAGAACAGAGGTTTGGCTTTACAACGACTGATCAGAACGTTCCCCAGAGAATATGAGCCCTAAACAGAGGCCACATTGTCTTTTTTTTTCTTCTTTTTCTTCCTGCCTTGCAGATTGAATGTCAACTTTTACAGCAAGTTGGAAAATATGTTGTGGAGTTTTTAGGCAGGCAGATGGGATCAAAGAGTTCCTCCTCCAGTCAGACTCACACAAGTATTCACTAATGACACATTCTTGAGCTTCTTTAATGGCAAACATAACTTTGGTTTCTAAGACGTGAAAGAAAATCGAGGCAAGCTTAGCTCACCATACAAAAATACTTGGTAGAAAAAGGCTATGACATTCATCCCCTTTGCCAATGTCAGTGTGTTCCCTACATGACCAAAATACTTTTTATTTATTTTTTTTGTATTTATTCACACTTTGTGATTATTGATACATATGTGTATGTATACCCACACTCAAAATAACTACAGACTATAAAGAAAAATAAATCCGATGTATAAAGCATAAAATTATTCTATGTGGATAAAGGAACTATAAAAATATAAGAGATCTTAAGAGAAACAAAAAAGATAAAATCAATATGTTTATGAAACTGGGATAAAGGCTAGAGCCGAAATCAAAACAGTCATCTGGAAATTGTTCAGTGCAATTTATTTTACTTTATAGTCTTGTTTGTTTAAAATATTTTCATCCTCTTACCACCCACAGCCCTCCCACCCTTTAATGGTCGCTGGGATGGCTGGTCTTTTGACAGTGGACAATATTTTATCGTATGAGCATTGTCCCCGTTGGCACTGCAAAGGGGGCAGGTATAAGCCCTCAGAATCGGGCACACAACCCTGCCGTCCGGAGTCTTCAGGACGTGGGAGCCGTACACCTCCTCGGGCGCTCCGTTATTTCGGCAGAAGACGCAGATTTTCGGCTCCTGTTTGGTTCTGGAAGCGGGTTTGCGCATCTTCTTCTCCATGCCGAACATATCGAACCCAGTGAAGTTCCCACCAAAACCCACCTCCCGCTCCGGCAGCTGGACGCCGAGCTGATTTTGGAAGGGGCTCAGTATCGAGAAACGCTCTTTCAAGTCCAGGATGGAAGCTGGTGGGGGGCTCCCGGACGGGCAGCAACAATCCAGGTGCCCGCTTTCTCCAACGGCACCCGCGATTATGCACGGACACGCCGGGGAATCGTCCAAGCCCAGAGTCGCTTTCAGGGACTCGGTGATGGAGTTGGGATTTTGGGGCATGCTGAGCTTGTTATTCTTCGTAACCAAAGTCGTCAGCCCAAGATAGTCGTTCCAGAAATTAAAAGTATAGTCATATGGGCTGCGCGCATTCAGATAGTTCTGATTGAGAAAATCCATGGCCACTTCTGCTCCTTCGCTTGCCGTAAAAAGGCGAAACAGACAGAGTAATCCGTAGAGTCTTTATAGCCAGAGTTCTCTTCCAGGTATGGCTCATGTGCAGCGATGTGGTCTCCAGTGTTCCTGTTATGTTTGAGCGTCCTGCAAACAGGCTTTCTTGTTATAAGTACCAAGAGGGCGGGGCGCTCTCCCTTGAAAACCAAGTTCCTGATCAGGTCGAAAGCAGGCTCGCTGTTTTCAAAGCTACAGTTAGACAGATTTGTTTTCTTGCAGGCTGGCGCTTTCTCTTCTATCAATCATTATTCTGCAATTAAGGCATACGGCGACTTTCATTAAAAATAGCTTGTTAATACTTAATGATTTGAACAAGTGCGCAAAGAAAATATTTCGTGCAAAAGCCTTACTGTAGGTAATTACATCATTTCAGCGCCAGTACTAATCAATTACGACTCGGAGTTTCGTTCCCCTTCGTACTAAACATTACAATCCCGCGTGTTTTGTTGATCAGTATCGTTAATCAGTTTGTATGAATACCATCAACGCCAACTCGGCTTTTCACACAACTTAACCCATTGTGAGCCAAGAGCATGGGCCCTTTGTTTCTTGCAGAAGCCATCCTCCTACAGTCCATGGGAGAAATAGCCTAGGCTGATGCGTGCTGTTATGTTAAAACTGAATCCCATGTTTCCACATTGTCAGGTTTTACAGTTCCAGGACAAACTCACATGCAGTGGTTGATTTAAAATCATTTGATGAGTGGTTCATAATAATCCTATATTTTGTGTTTTTCGTCACTAAAGTATTTTCTACTTGCTCACAACCCTTTCTATCTGATAACATGGTTTGGCAGAGGGAGAATGTATTGTCAGTTTGTATGTTGTATAAATAGAAAATAAGTTCTGCAGAAAATGTCTAACCTCCAGATCAAAACCCGTTTACTTGCAAGATTTTAAAATGAAAGAAAATGTTTAGTAGATTAAAAAGAATCTTTTGTTGCTCGAAAACAACACATCATTTCACAGTCATGCTGTAAACACAACATGCAGACCAGTTTATCAACAGGGGGCAGCAACATGCAATTGCAGGTCAGTTCATATGAACCAAAAGACCTTTTGCTCCCTACTTCTCTCCCCAGTATGAATGACAGTACCAAACAAATACTATAATGATGGCTACTGGCTGGAAGATGACAGTCACCAATTATATTTCACTAAATCCAGATGCATTCATGTAGTCTGAATCCAGTGAGGCAGCTATGGTTAAGTTCAGAGAGCAACTAAACAATTGCACAACTAAACAATTTGGTCAGTTTGGGGGATTTTTCTACATTTATTTTTTTCATTTAGCCAAATAAAGCACATTACTTAGATGTTGGCTTATGAATGACCTGTGGAACAACTGTGACAATATAAATGGCAAATGTTATTATGAAAATGTTATTTATGTTGTATCATTTTGTATTAATTTACCAAAGTTGTCATTGTTATTATTGGTAGTAGTAGTGTTGTTATGTTTAAAGGTAGTTTAATTAAGCCATTTATTCAAGCTTTCAATTGGCCAATGCTGTGTAGAATTCATCTTGGAAATAACAATGAACTTTGAAGAAGGCAATTGTCTGAGTGGTACATAAAATACAGACATCAACATTATAACAGCGGTATTACTTTCCAAGAGAACAGTGGTTCCCAAAAGCATTTCCTTATGCTTTTTTTCTGCTTGTTTTACTTTAACCACAAAAATATCTGCATCGCCTGCAGAGAGGTAAAGACAGAAGTATATGAATGACCAAACCAATGGGTAACCATGAGGTAACTCACTGATGCGTGAACCCCCATTTTGAAGCTTTGACGTTAACATTTCAGCCATTACCACCATCATGGATTTTTGAAGCCTCAAGTGACCAAGTGAGGGTCGAATGCTAAGTTGTGTGTATGAATACTGCATGGGTGCATCATCCATACAGAGATATCTGCCACAGTAGTTGTAACATCTATTGTAACATATGAAAGTAAATAATGCAGAACTCCTTTCACAAATACTGGAGCGCAGTTTTTGGATAGGCTCTTACTACAGTTTACCAAACAGCAGTTCATATTGTTTGTTAGATAATTACATTAAAATGCTCCACAAGGCACACATGGCAACAGAGTAAAAGGTTTGATTCAGTGATTTGAAGTGTACAGGGTGAAGTGTAAAGAACATCTATTGGTCTAGTCTGGACATATCTGTCACTCAAACCAGGCATGCTCCTAATAATGCAAAATTTGAGCCCAAAAAATAACACCAGAAATCAATTCTTGTTCCAGTCTGTGTTGATGTTTTCTATAAAGTTGGGAATATAGAACATGGGATTCTGTGGGGACTGATTCATTTTGTGAGCCAACTTCAATGAGCCATTTGAGAAACATCTGGGTCAGTGTGCACTGGCTTAATTTTTCAGCCCTGGACCTTTGAAGTTAAGTTTGTTTTGTTTTTCTGAGCATTGCTGGTTCTGTGTTTTCATGTTTATTCAAGTCATATTGAGTTTTATCTTGAGGTATATGATCATTTTAGCTGTAATATCAAAAACCTCAGTTATTACAAATCTATAGACCTCTAACAATGCTGCAAGTATGTTTTGCAAAACACAAACACACTTTAAAAGGTGTGACACAGCACCAGTAGTTTCTTATCATACTATTTGTGTGTATTTGGAAAGCTCACCGCATGTGTAAGCTGGTAGTTGGAGTTTTTCTTGCTATTTATGTTGTGAGAGACTTGCTATGACTCTGTAGGAATTCTGCCAAATAGCAGCACATTATGTTTCCTTTCCATCAGTAACATAAATTATCTAGATCTTACTCTTGAGGTAAAATCCAGAGTAAATATGAGGCAGCTGTCCTAAACAGTCCACTCACTGCAGGCCTCTGATCCTGTGATGAAGTGGGCAGCTCAGGAATGTGGAAGCAGCCCTCTTGAAACAACGATAACACGAATGACTGGTGTTCTAATTAAAACTTCCAGGGGGAGGCTACAGGAACTCACTGACTTGGAAGGTTCACATCTATTTTTAAGGGATATAATAAGAATGCACTACCTAAGGAGACAGGCATGTTAGGAGCAGAAAAAAGGCACAGTTCAATGAGCTGCAGTATTTTAGAGGCCATTTTTTCACTGTTCTATGTGTTCAGCAACTTCAGTTGAAATAGTATCGACTCCTCATTGAATTTTCAGTCCCGAGCTCCCATTCAGCTGGAGCTGGATATGAATTTTATCATGAAGCATTAATAATGTATTTAATTGCCAATTCTTTTTTTACAAGTCGGGGCAGACTGTGTAAGCAGATTCCTGTGTTGCTGCAGTGTAACTGAAATATTCATGGGCGCATTATTCCTTAATTTTGTTGTGACTAAGAGGGATTAATACTCATCCATTAAATAAAGCTAATTCTATGGGTGCCTCAAGGTTGCTTGAGTGTATTGGAGAAGCAAGTGAGATTAGCAGTGGAATGATGCATCACTTCAGCAGGGTGGCTACGGCTGTAAATTGATTTAGGAATCACACTGACTAAGTGATTGTTGTGTAAGAGTTTTTTCACTTGACAGGGAGAAACACATGGATCATCAGGAAAAGCGGGGGCTGTCTGAGGAAGACACTTTGTTTTAATGATCAGATCATATTTCCTGCACAGGCTCATTAGCAATATGAGGCTCAGTCTGTCAGTTTTTTTACTTTTTCATTTATTTTTACTGTGTGTGTGTGTGTGTTCACTTTGAGTATGTAATCCAGCTCAAACAAGCATTTTGCTGAATTTGGGGAATATGATCATGTCTGATTCATAGGACATTAAAGTGCATATCTTCCACCGATGATTAATGCTTCATAATTATAATCCTCAACATTCTGTGCTATAATCCAGCCTTTTATTTTAGCAAACAGAACAAGATTGGTCACATTTGGAGCGCAGTTCATATTTGCCACGATGAATGAATGATTGATGACATTGTGGAATGCCTTAAAAAAATAAAACTCTCGCCTTTTTTCCCCTGTTGCATCTGCTCATACAGCCAGTAATAATTTAAATGTGTCACTGGGGCGTATTTTGAATCTGATACGATGTCTAAAACATTGTAAGATAAATCACAGAACACATATTTCTGTGAACTGTGGCTGTCTGTTAATGCGTTGTTGTCTGATGTTTGGTGTTGTTTTGTTTTTGGTTTTGGTTTTTTTGAAGAAAGTTTCTGCAGTGGCCTTGAAAAGTGAATATGGAGGGGGAGGATTACATGAAGCATTCACACGAGGAAAGCTTTCGGCATATTCCTACTCCACTGCTAGGAGCAGCTGCTGCTATAGATAAATCATTGCAATGCCTTGCTCAAAGATACTTAAGACGCAGATATTCCCTCCAGCTCTATTTAAAGTGATAATCCAGGTCTCTGCACAACCAAAAAGTCCCAGTAATACTCTTGTAAAAATGTTCGTCTAGTCTTCATGTTTAGAGAGCAAGATATTGATCACTGAAACAATACATAATAGGTTTGCAGGAATTGCTGAAAAATCCAGTTTGCCATATTGATTGCTGTAATGAAGATAAATGCTGAATCACTCAGTATGAAAATGGCTTGTGCACTTGCAACATGCATTCTTTTTGTTGTTGTTGTACCAAAAACACCCTGTTTGCCTTAGACCCACAGATTACCATGTGTTTTCATTCATAGCCATTAGAGGTTTGTTTGTGATTATGCAAATGAGAAAACATGCAGGAAATTTAATCAGTGCGCAAATTTGATTTCATATGAAAGATTGCTGGAGGGTAGGGGGCTCGATCGTATAATACTGAGCAGCAAAATTATGCTCAATATTTGTTTTCACAGTGGGCCTCCACTCGGACACGCCATACCTTTATAGGCTTAAGGTTTGTCTTGGTTCAGAGGCTTGAAGTTAACAGCCCTGTGTAAGGTTTGATTATCCTTTGTTCTCCCCAGAGATGCTGAATGAAAACTGCAGTTAATGGGAAGCATTTCCATATCGGCAAAGCACAGCAGCTTGTGTTTTTGCATTTTTATTATTGTTGCGTCTCCTGAACCAAATATCTAAGTGCTCGGGTTTCTTTTGTTCCCCTGCTGAACAGCAAGAAAATGGGCTTCTTATAATTGCACATAAACTCAGAGGATGCCATTGTGTTTTTGTGTGTGCCACTGTAGATAACTGGTGATTAAACTAAATGTTACTCCAGAAGCATGAAAGAATTGAAACTAATAAAGCATGTCAGTCAATAATGGAGGTCGGTCTGTTTATAAAGCTCTGAGATGTAAAACAAACAAATGGCATTCAGCTTTTGAAAGAGGCTGGCTTGATTTAGTAATTTTATGACCTTCAGTTTCAAGGTAATTACATGGATGTTATTAAATGTCATTCAAAACCATCTCTAAAAACTCCCAGAACTACTTGGCAGTTTTACATGGACACAGTGTGACCTTGTACCGATCCAGATGTATATAAGAGACTTTTGGGTAACACATGAGGTCTCCTGCAATAACTATTCCAACAAATATAATTCAGAATATGCACCTCAAAGCCAAATCTATCCAGGATTCCCCTGGAGATATGAAGCCAATTGCACAACTTTTTAGCAGATAAATTGTGTGCCTTTCAGTGTGCAGGGCAATAGCTCAAAATACAGGTTTGTGAGGCGTATGGTCTCAGGAGACAGTCCTTCCCAAGAAAACCCAAACATCATGTTTTGTACAAGCTGTTATTGTGGAAAAAAGAAAAAAGAAAAAAGGAGCCAGCGTTTCATAGTTGATGTGTAACACAATAAAATTCTCTATTTCCTCTCAAAGCTTAATGTCTTTACCTAAACATAGTTTTGCACCAACTTCAGTTTCTAGGTCAAATGTCAGGCGTGTTTATACCCTCTCTTGTTTCTGGAGACATTTCATGAATTGTTTTTGGAACACTCACATGGGAGTGTGACTGCTTGCAAACACATACACAAGCAGCTAAGGTAACCATGGAAAGCAACTGTTTTTATTATACTATTTCCTTGTCTACTTGGAGGATGGATGTAGGTGTAGCGTAGCACCTGCACAGACAAGCCTGTTGTTCACCCTTTGATGGAATTTATGTCATTGGACACAAGTGAACCGTACTGTCAGGATGGAGTGTTTAGCCCACATGGATTTGGGACCTTCCGAACATAGACCCAGTGCTATATTAATCAACAGGGAATGAAGAGCCACCCCAGGATGGTCCTGAGAAGGACTGCACTGGATCTGGTCGAATTGCAAGCATTGTCTTTATAAGAGTGATCAGTTGGTGCCTGAACATGACATAACCATGCCCACTGTTTTTCAGGAGTAACACTGGCATGATAACATGGGAATAAAAGATATATAATTAGTTAGAGGACTTACTAGGTCTAAAAAGTCTTAGGGACTAGTTCTTCTTCTAATACATAATTCTAATAACATATTACATAATTGCATTGCCCAAAATGTTAGATCCAGTGTTTTGGAAACTGATCCAATGACATTAAGCACACTAAGGAATAAAGGTAAAATTAAATTAGATGGCCAGACAGTTCCATTGCTTTAATTGCTTTATTTTCTTAATGCCACTCTGGTTGTTTTCTTTTCTTATCTAAACCTCATATAACTATGGATTTTTGTTACCTGTAAAGTATGCACATCACTGTTTTTGCGACACACAATAACAATCTTGTCTGCACAATTGTCAGATATTATAAAAACCTCCACAAAAAGCTAGTATGTCCAAATATCCATCCCTATTATGTCACTGCTTTACTGACTTGATTTTTTTCCTACTAAAAACACATACAGTAATACATGTAATAGCAAAATGGTAATGATAAGGTAATAAGGAATAATAAAATAGTTAATATAACATGTTGAGAGTAGGGCAAGTGTTAAATGGTTCTCTGTATCAAACAGCATTATAAATAAGCATTCTGCAGCAATAGACTTTAGTTCTATGTGAGATCCTGGAAAGCTGCGAATTACAGCAAAGGTTGCAGACAGAAAAAAATAAAAGAGCTACTGATCTAAATTTCAGATTCTCCTACATTTCTCCTACATTTCAGGTAAACAGCACAAGCCTCAGTGTTCTGAGTCTAAGGTGCTGAGCTGTATTTGTACTTGCTTAATAAAAACCTTCTGTAAAATGGTTCAAAAATGACAAGGTTTTTCCTTATATCAGAATTTACTTATATGGGCAGTAATGACCCTGAATGTCTGGTTTGGTTGAGTGTACAATCATATCCCAGTGCGAATACTCTTCATCCAAAGCTGGGTATTTTGACTTGTCAAGGAAATTGACGTACTGTAATCCTAAACTCTTTAAAAAGAAGCTGAAAGATCTATAGACGAATTGGATAATAAATGAACTGCAACTACTTCAAATTCAAATTCAAATTCAAATTTTATTTGTCACGTACACAGTCATACACAGTACGATATGTAGTGAAATGCTTGGACAACTACTCGTGACCTAAAGAAAACAAAAAAAAGGAAAGGCTATGAATAAGATAGGAAATAAATATGAAAAAATAAAAAGGGTAAATTTAACTAGGAAGGAATAAAATATAAATTAAGGTTAAAAATGAAATAACTGTACAACACAAATTAGAATGAAGGGTACATTTAACTGGGAAGAATAAGATAAAATATATAAATTAAAGTTGAAAATAAAATAACTGTACAACAAAATACACAATACACAATATAGAACTATATAAGAATGTATGAAGAAATCTAAATATAAATAAATATATACACAATAACAGCAGCTGTACAAGTATTAACTGGAAATGAAGAATATAGTGACCAGTGTTGTGCAAAAACAAAGTCCAGAAAGTCCAGTGTGTGTGTAAGAACCATATGTGTGGGTCAGTACTGTGTGGTGGTGTGATTGAGAGACCGTATCGCCTGCGGGAAGAAGCTCCTCCTCAGTCTCTCTGTGTTGGTCTTCAGGGAGCGGAATCGCTTTCCTGACCTCAACAGAGAGAACAGTCTGTTGTTGGGATGGCTGAGGTCCTTCACGATCTTCCTGGCCTTGGTCCAGCACCGCCTGCTGTAGATTGAGTGCAGGTCAGGGAGCTCGGAGCGGATGGTGCGCTCAGCTGACCGCACAACCCTCTGTAGAGCTCGTCTGTCCTGCATGGTGCTGTTCCCGAACCAGGTTAAGATGTTTCCCGCCAGGATGCTCTCTATGGTGCAGGAGTAAAAGTTCCTGAGCACCTTGGAGGGCAGTTGGAAGTCTCTCAAGCGTCTGAGGTGGTAGAGACGCTGTCGGGCCTTTTTCACCACGGTGTTGATGTGACAGGACCATGACAGGTCCTGCGTGATGTGAACTCCGAGGTATTTGAAGCTGTCCACTCTCTCCACTGGGCACTCGTTGATGACGGGGGTCTGGTAGTTCCTCTCCTGCTTAGTGCTGAAGTCCACTATCAGCTCCTTTGTCTTACTGACGTTTAGAAGGAGGTTGTTCCTCTGGCACCAGTTCTCCAGATTCCTAATCTCCTTCAGGTAGGCCGTCTCGTTGTTATCAGAGATCAGGCCCACCACGACGGTGTCGTCAGCAAACTTGATGATGGTGGTGGAGCTGGTAGTGGCCACACAGTCATATGTGTACAAAGAGTACAGCAGGGGGCTCAGAACACACCCCTGGGGGGCTCCAGTGCTGAGAGTGGTGGAGGCTGAGACATGTCCGCCCATCCTTACTGCCTGTGGTCTGCCAGTTAGGAAGTTGGAGATCCACTGACACATAGATGAGCTGAGTCCCAGATGCTCCAGCTTGGTGGTGAGTGTGGAGGGAATTATGGTATTAAATGCAGAGCTGTAGTCTATGAAGAGCATTTTAACATAATTCCCCCTTCTAGTGTCCAAGTGAGTGAGTGATGTGTGGAGGAGATGAGAGATGGCATCGTCTGTGGAACGATTTGGACGGTAAGCGAACTGTAGTGGGTCCAGTGTGTCTGGTAGTGAAGAAATGATGAAGTCTCTGACCAGGCGTTCAAAGCACTTCATCACTACTGAGGTGAGGGCTACAGGGCGATAGTCATTGAGAGAAGCAGGGTGGG
This sequence comes from Diplotaxodon limnothrissa, assembly GCF_057381915.1. NCBI lineage: Eukaryota > Metazoa > Chordata > Actinopteri > Cichliformes > Cichlidae > Diplotaxodon > Diplotaxodon limnothrissa. The sequence goes on along the minus strand of NC_140597.1, from coordinate 7,626,341 downwards.
GTTTCTTCGGGACAGGAACAATGATGGACTCTTTGAAGCATGTGGGGATCACCGACTGAGATAAAGAGATGTTGAATATCTCAGTGAACACAGGAGCTAGCTGGTATGCGCAGTCTCTTAGGATACGACCTGGGATGCCGTCTGGTCCTGCTGCTTTCCTGGTGTTCACTCTCTTGAAGGCTCTCCTTACTTCATGCTCGGAGATGACGAGCACGTTTCCGGTGCTGGCAGTATCTTCCTGTCTGCAGCCGTTAGCGCCGCTAACACTAGCATTGTTGGAGACCTTAGCTGCAGCCTCGAAGCGAGCATAGAAAGTGTTCAGCTCGTCTGCCAGAGTCACGGCCGCGTTCGTCATACCGGTTGTTGGTGCTTTATAGTCCGTTATTGTCCTTAGTCCCCGCCACAGGCTCCTAGAGTCACTCTGTTGGAGTTGTGACTCTAGTTTCCTCCCGTAGCGCTGCTTCGCCTCTTTCACCGCCCTCCGCACGTTATATGACACGGCTTTGTACGGGTCCATGTCCCCCGTCATGAGTACTTCTTTCATTCTAACATCACCTTTTCAAATGCCAAGTTGAAAACCCACTGACCTATGTAAAACTGAGGCTGTTAAGTGTGATGCGATGACTCACTTAAAGCTCTCCACAGGAGTTGTACCCAGCTTAGTATTTAGTACCTGTTTTATTCAGAAGTATATATTTTCATAGTATTAAACAGCTTTTTTTTCCATTGCCGTGATTTCACATCTGAAGGAAGAATGCGAAATATAACCTGATGATGTTTAGTGGTGATACTAAAACATTTTTTAAGTACATTAAAGGTTGTACTGTTAGAAAAACAGATGGCATCACTCCTTTATGCTTAATGTTGATACAATCTAATATGCAGATATGATAGAGAAAAGAAAAATCTCCACAAATCATCTATTTGTTTTGCAAAATCTCAACATGATCTGATATCACAGGGATCCCAACTGTTCTTCAATCACAAGATCATATTTTACGGTGGCCCTGAGAGGCCAAACGGAGTGCAACTTAAGAAAACACCAGCAATAAGAAAAACACTGCAAAAGCACACAAAAGACAACAGAAATAGGGAAAACGACAACTGAAATAGGAAAAAACTGATTTCCAAAAGCACAAGGGAAGTGTTTCTGGAGAGACAATAACCCGACAGAGCAGTTGCAAGAACCCAAAAAATGGTAGGTGTGTTATCATGATTCACATAATACTGATGACAGATTTTTAGGCTAATAGTTAGGCTAAAACACTTACCTCTCATCTTTTCTTTTCTCACAAAACCGATAGATCCTCCACTTCTTTTAAGTCTCTCCCAGTGCAATTCTTAGCATATTTTGGTTCCTGCAACTGGTCCGTCGGGTTATTGTCTCCCCAGAAACACTTCCCTTGTGCTTTTCGTAATCGTTTTTTTTTTTTTCCGATTTCCGTTGTCGTTTTTCCTATCTCTGTTTTGTTTTTTCCTATTTCCGCTGTCGGTTTTCCTATTTCCGATGTGTTTTGTGTGCTTTTGTAGCGTTTTTCTTATTGCTGGTGTTTTCTTAAGTTGCAGTGTGTTTGGCCTCTCAGGGCCACTGTAATATGTGCATTCTTTTTGAGAAAAAGACCCCACCACACAGACACAAACATCAGCTTGATGCACATCTACATTAGATAATTAAAGAAATAAGATGGAATACAATTAAAACCCTCTGTGAATTAATCAGTGTTTTAACTATTTATAATTTGTTGTTGAAAATACATTTTAAAAGCAAGGTCTTTTGCATAAACTGCAGGATATGTATTGCAACAAGGATGTAAATTTTTTAATAGAAATGTTGCCGATAAACTAAAATGATGTAATCTTACATATCTTAACATTTCTGCTCTTTATGAGGATGAGCTTTAGTTCTCTTGTGTTGTACAAGGATAAGCATTGTACAATCTCACAGAAATGCACGGGTAACAGGTTCAAACTGACACCCTGTGAATTTCAAGAGCACATCATACACCTCTAAAGATTGCTGTGGTGAGGCAGCAAAACAACAGCCGAATAGAGAGCACAGAGCCATAATGGAATCCATTCCAAAGTCTTAGTGACAAAAATATGTGAAGCATATTTCAAACGAAATAAAAGTAGTTGGAATCTTGGAACATAAACATGAAATTTAGTAAGGAACAACTTAGTAAAAATAAACTTCATTCATCCACATCTTAACTGTCAATCCAATTCAGGGTCTCAAGTAGAGGGATACTAGAGTATATTCAACTATTTATTCACACATTCACAGCTGTGGTCAATTTAGAATCACTAGTTAACCTAACATCGAATTATTGCTAAAAAGGTGTTGTTCAAAGAGATAGGTGTAACGAGAACATTGGAGCTGAACCATGTTGGCACACAGAATATCAACAACACACTAGTGGGAAATAGTTTGACAGACTTGCCATGTTAACGAGTACAACCTCAAAAAAGTTCTCATTGCATGTTATAGGAGCAAAAGTGGGTGTGAACAGCTGCTACAGAGTCAGGACACTCACTGAACACCAGACTGTGGCTGTGCTGAGAATTTCTATTTAATGCAGCACTTCAGGAGATGATGTCATTCCTATTATCATGTTGTTTTTTAGACTTTAAAATACAAATACTGTAGTTTTATATAAAAAACAGTGAATATTGGGCAACAATGCTATCTGCCTTTCACCTTTGAGCAATGGCTGATTTGTTTGTAGGTTATGAATACATGTGTATTTGTCAAATGTATTTGTTTACTGTCTTGAAGTAATATTAGGACTTTAGACATCTTAACGGAGGTCGAAATAGGACTGCTGTTTCTTTACGTTGGAAAGGAGTATGTTGAGGTGGCTTAGACATCTGATTAAGATGCCTTCTGGGTGGCTTCCACTGGACATTTTCTGGCCAAGTCCAGCTGGTAGTAAACCCCCTGGGTAGACCCAGAACATGTTGGAGAGATAATATATCTCATCTGACCTGGCGATCCCCCAGAAGGAGCTCAGGAGAGGGATGTCTGGACTTAGTTTCTTAGCCTCCTGCCACAATGCGCCAGCCTCAGAGAAAAAAAACAATGAATAAATAAACATTGTTTTTTTTCTCTTGCATTTTGAATTACTGGCACACTGGAAAAGTTTTCTTCTATGACAATAAACCAAATTAAGTTAAGTAAGCTGAAAACATTTTTAGCCACTGCCATATTCTAAGAAAAGAAACTGGTTTAATTTTCTTGGCTAAAAAGCTCCACAAAAGCTTATTTGATTAGCAGACTAGTAATGCAGCCAAAAGTACAACAGACTGACTTCAATTTAGTATCATTTTGAGAATATTGCTATTTTGGAGCAGATGGTGTTACCAGTTTGAATCTTTAGTTGTGTGAGCTGAAGGAAACATAAACACGCCATAATTGCAGTTTTCAGCTTAGAATTTATTAATTCAGCAAATATCTTTGAAAGTTTTATTGATGCAGTGATCCTTGACAGAAGCTCATCATTATGTTGCCTCATTCCCACATGTCACTTTGTCTTTTTGTTTATGCTCTTGCAGCTTCTCTGTAATAACAAAGACTTTATCAGGATTCACTGTGAGACCGCAAACGGAGCATGATACTAATTGACTGCCTGCCATCATATCCCATCTGCAGGAATAGAAAGTCATATTTAATGCCTTGATTAAAATCTAATCCCTCCATGTGAGTCGGAGATGAAAGTAATTTTCATGTAATGGAGACTATTAATATTTAGATATAGAAAGGAAACCAGATCTCAGATTTGCAATCAGCTGGAGGATGCTAAATTATATTTGAGGCTACCAGTGAGCTGGAAACCAAAGCCTGCGATGCAAATAAGTCTGATTCCATTCCAATTAACATTTTATTTTCTTCCTCTACTCATAAATATATGCTTTTCATACATATCTCTGTCTGTGCCTACATATATTTCAAACATATAAGTATCAGCTATCTTAAAATTGAATTTATCTGCAGGATGATAGTAAAACATGAGCTCTTCTTATCACAATAGGTTATTAGACTTCCATGCCATCATCCTCTCTCTGCCTCTGACTGACTCTTGTCTGCTTTAAGCCAAGGATTGTTTTAATGCTGTAAGCCCTTACTTCTAAGCCCTTACTTCTAACGACTGAAGACCTTCATTTTACAGTAAAAGTTTTAGTAGCATGCTTCCAGTCATACGAGAACTTCACTGGCCTTTACAGAGCATCAGTGTTGGAGCAAATCCCTGCAGCCAACATCCAACATTTAGTGGAAAGTCTGAAACTAGAAGAATGGAGCCTGTTAAAGCAGATTATGTGCATGGCTTTTGAATAAAATAGCCAAAAATCACATATGCAGCTATTGCTTGACTTTGGAACATGTGCTTTGGTGTGAAGTACCATGGCACGAGTTTGGAACATTTGTAGCTCAGTTTAAATGAATCTTATTTTATAGACTTCAGTTGATAGTTAGTGCTTAGTGTTGGCTTACCCCCATTGGTTACAATCTAACTGCTTCTTAGCTCAGGTTTCCTATTAAACAGAGATGCATTGAGGTACTACTAAACAAATTAGATTATCTTGAAAAAATGAAAAAATAAACAACAGAACTGTGAGCTGATGCAATATTTAGCAAAGATGGTATCTGAAAATGTGGCTCAAGTTATAGGGGACATATTTAATCTTTGTGAGATGCTGGGTTTACCTTTTGAGATGTTTTGCATTTGGCATTTTAGGCTTGAAACAGGCAGTGCTCCACATCAGTTCACATAAAAAACAGGTTAATCTATGACTCATTCTCTGACATGATGGCTTGTTACAGGGGCACTGGTGTGATATCGCCACGTCTGGCATCGTTAGTTGCCTTCACGAGCGTGTCCCCTTTCTCATTAACGTCAACAGAATCATTAGTGCACTTGCAATCCAAGTGATTGATTTGTCTTTGTGTTAGCATGTTGTGCCTGGGATGTGCTGGTACATGAACTGTTGGCAGGCCTTTTTTGTGCGCATGGTGAGCAGATAATATCTGTGTTCACTGATCTGTGTGAAACTTAGAGGTCACTTGACTCTGTCTGGCATTTCCCCAGGAAGATACCTCACTTCCATGTATTCTCCACTCACCTGTCAAAGTCATGAAGGAGTGAATGCCAGATAACTGGACAGTTCACTCAAAAGAGCAGCCCAAGAAAGGTTTCTACAGGCAGCTTGGATCATTAAAGCTCATGCACAGCACTGACAGAGAAGAGAAAAATGCAGCAAAGTGCTCATGGTGAGATTTAAAGATTTGAAAAAAATTGAAAAAAACATGTTAGCTATACAGTTTATTTTTTTATATCATAACATAGACTTCTTTAACCATTGTCGCCATGGTTGATTTCAGTGGCGTTCTCGTGTTTTGGGGTGGCTTTGTTTGATGATTTAGACATGAATGACAATCGAAATAATAATTATCCATTTATTTAACGAGTTGTTTATTTAACATTTTACAGACCATTCCCAATCATTCTGAATGTCAAAACTACATTCCCACATCTTTGGTTCTTTCCATCCTTGTGTAGAGCACTGAACCACGTTTGTCCAAATGGCTGGTAACAAACTGCCAGCTTTGTGTGCTTGTATGAACAAGAGAGAACAGATTCTTTCTTAGAAGTAAAATTCTTTTTTTGGTTCTTGCTCTGTTCCACCAAGTTCACAGTAAGCCATGACAACATGCACAATACAAAACCCTGGAACTTTTTATATGTTATATATATTATATATATATATACCAAGTTTTTGCAGAATGTCACATCTGGTGAAAGCTGCTGGCGCACAAGGTGTCCTCTGGCATTAGTGTTGTAGTCATGACCACTGTGACAGGTTTGGATTTTGGTTATGTTTATCTTTCTAGTCAGTTGTCTATTTTATTTTGCTTTTATTGTTCTCCGTGCACTCCTGTTGGTTTCACTTCCAACCTTTCCAAGTTTCCCCTCCATATTTTTTCTGCCACACATGTTCCCAATCAGTTTTTCATTCTCTCTAGTATATACAATCATGTTTCCAGGCAGTTTGCCTTGGGTTTTTTTGTTTTGTTTTTAGTAGTTATGCTTCTCAGACATTTTATTTTATTTTTATTATTTAAGTTCTCTTTCCTAGTTCATATTCGTTTTTTGTTTTTTTAAAATCTGTTTTTATTTAAGTTTCAGTCTTCCCACTCTTAATTAAAATATCTTCTCTAACAGACCATTTTGTTTTTTAAAAAGACATACTTTTAGGCTGTATCCCAATTCAGGGTCTGCAGCCTTAAAGTACACAGCCTCAACGATCCTCAAGGGCCGCGTACTTAAAGACCGCTAAGGCCGGAAGTGCGAGGCTTGTGAAACGGGACGGTCTAGCCTCCGTTGCGCTGCCCAAGTTGCCTAGCAACCATGATACTAACAGCTGGAAACGTTACATACAGCATTGTTTGACAGAAATGAAGGAGAAAATCAAATAAAATCAAAGAAATGTTTGTTTGTTTCTACATGAGCTTCTCTGTAAGATTAAGGTCAGCTATTGAACGGCGTATATTTTAAAGTAAAGGCTTTAAAACCAAGTTTGTACAAACGTCACTAATGTCACATAACTTTGCCGACATGTGGCCAACAGTAATGTTTTAATGATCTTCGTTATTAAACATTTGCACATAAATAAGTGACATAATATTCAGTACTTACTTAAAGTTTACTCTTCGGGCGACCCTCGTCCGCCGTTTTTTTCGGCAAAATTATCCACACCCATTGCCGCGCTATGCATTCTGGGATATGTTGGGTCACGAAGTCTACACCGCCACGTCCTTAAAATTCAGGGAAATGAAGGACGCATTTGAGGGCCGCATTTCGAGCAGCCTTCGAATTGGGACAGCCTTCGTCGCGTCGCTGTGACGTAATCGGCCTTAAAATGCGGCCTTTAAGGCTGCAGACCCTGAATTGGGATACAGCCTTAGTCTTACTTAGAGTAAGACACAATTGGTCAAGCCACTCCATGATCTTTCCCAATGCAGTTAATTTTTTTTCCCTGCAAGCTCTACAGTTGTTGCATGTCTATATATGTTATCTGCATGTATATCACTTCAGTTGTACTTTACTTCACTTGTCTTGTTTCTGATTAGTTTCAGCTGTGTTACCCTTGTGTTTCCTCCCTGATTGTCCTCTGTGTCTGTGTGTATTAAAACCCTCAGTGTGTGTCTCTTTGTTGTTGCATTGTACTGTGAAGTCAGACTGCTTGCTTCCAGCTTGTTCCTAGTGTTTTCCAAGTATTCCAGGTGTTCTATTTATGATGTTTTCTGTTCTGTTTAGTTTAGCCTAAATGAATGGTTTGCTTTTTTTGGTTCAAAAAGCAAGCCGTCTGTGCATTTGGGTCTTCACTGCATCCCACTCAATCTTAACAACTTTTCTTTTGCCTGCTATTAGCCTCCCTCTTATGCCTCACTGATTGACCTTCTTTGCATGACCTCAAGCCACATATTAAAGTTTTTGGATCTTGGACTTACTACATCTGCCTCATTTCTCTATTATGATTTTTTTATTTCTGAAACCATTGCAATGATAGTAAGATTAACTTGTCACAACTTGTCAAAGTTGAGTGTCTGATTAACACATCTTCATGTCTCATTTGAACATACTGGGTAATATTTTCTGGTAATATCATGAAAGGTAATTTTCAAATAAAAGCCACTATCTTTTCTGAAACCTAACTTGGGAGGCAGTGAGAGTAAATTCAAGCAGCAAGTGATAACACAAAGCACATGAAACTCACTACTTCATTGTCTTTCTCAATGTCTGCTTCAAAGGGAATTATTGTCTGTTGAACTGTAACTGAAATGTAAACAAACGGGCTTATCAAAATCAATGCCACCTTTCAGGTAATTTCATCATCTGAGTATTTAAACAAACAAAAAAAAAATGACACGTCAGATAAAATGTTGCCTTCTAAAAGACACACAGGATAATTTAATTGAAACTGCCCGACCAATCCATAAACACAGAAACCGATTTAATTAAGTTTGAAGAAGCTTTCAACACATATTCAGCAAAAAAGATTTTAAGACTCAACTGAATGACCTGATCATTATTTGCAGTAGGACCCTCTTGTCATCTCCAATGCAGCCATATTTTCCAGTTGAGAAGATTTCAAAGGGTCTGTACCAAGCTCCTGCCTCTCCAGTGGAACCACCTGTCCACCAAAACCAAATAAACCTCAAAGTTCACTGTTGGGGGTTTCATCAACCCAGCAAGCCATTTCACATTCTATTGGCTCCACTGATGTTGATAAAGCCGCAGAGATGACAGACTTGTTAAGTACAATTCAGTCATAGCAGCCTTAAATGGGTTTTAATAGAAATTGCATAAGAATGTGGTCAGAAGACTAAAACCTCAAGCATGAGGTTTCATAGGAATCGCAGTGATCTTTAATAGCCATGTCAGAAAGCCGATAATATTAACAGCCTCTGTGGTTCGCTGACAAGGTAGGGGGATGAGAGAAGTTGAGCTGATATGAGGACTTATCCTACACACATAAATTCATAGGCATTTATTAGAAGATTGATACTGAAATCAGGACTAAAACTATACATTCATAAAGAATTATGCACCAAATTAAAGTGGTTTTAAATTAATGGGCTCAGTACTTACACAGTAGTCACAAACAACCCAAGAAACAGATTGTTGCTGTAATTATAGTAACAAATTCTTTGTCCTCTGAAGACACCTTGTCTTGAGATCTAGCATCTTTAGAGAAGCCACTAGAATAAAATAATAGCACTTAATTTTCCACAAGATATGTAAAAATAGATACGTGCAAGCTTACTGTTGAGCTGTGATTACATTTTATATTAACACTTGTAGATGTGTGTAAAAAACAGTGTGCCATTTTTAACACATTTTGAGCATTTTTTGTTGTTCTACTTAAAAAAAAAAAAAAAAAAAAAAAAAAAAAAAAAAATATATATATATATATATATATATATATATATATATATATATATATATATATATATATATATATGCGTGACTAAGATGGTGAGCAATGTGCCACCAGTTTTACTATGATAGGTCTGATACCTGTGCAAGCTTTAAAAATGCAATCTGCAAGTTTGTCCATGAGCAAATAGAGAGGTGGCAGATCTACAGACGGGACTGGGAAGATGATTACCAATGGCTACTGCCTAAAGAATGTAAAAACATAACTGAATGGGATGAAGGAGAGCAGTCCAGCCACTTGCAACCCTCCAAAGAATAAGAGGTTTGTGAATAAAAGCTAATGGGTGGACACCTTGCATAGAATTGTTTGCACTAGGGCAAACCCCTTTTGACTGTTTAAAAGCTGCCAAGGGGACTGTTGAAAATTTTGGCGAGAAGAATATTTTAATAAATTATATGAGATAAAAAATGCTATGATCTGCAGTATTCAATAATTGCTAATTGTGCAATTATTTCATTAAAAATTAATTAACTAAAAAAACTGTTCAGTTGTGTTTCATGTTTTGTTGTTTGTAGGCATGTAGCTGATACTGTCAAAGCTTTTGGCCCTTTTCTTTCCCCATTCATGGCTAAGTTGTTGTAGAGAGTATTTAAATCTGTGTCTGGAGACTAAAGAGACTGCTCCACAATGAAAACTGGAGAGAGCATAAACCTAATGTGTGCCTTTATTCAGTAGTCTGCACCTCTAAGTCTGAGGCCACAGTTCTCAGTACACTAGTGGGAGAATTTAAGAGAAGGAGTTGGAAAAGCTTAGGTACATTGGTGTGATGTTAACATTTTATGGATTTCATCACACTTGACATATGCAATCAATTTAAATTAAGTATGAATTGATTCAATCTTGAGGGTCAAAGGTCAAAGGTTTGTCTGTCCCTTTCTTGTGAGGATAATTTATTTGAAACACAGAGAATTTCATGATATCTGGCATAAACGGTCACTTTTATTCGCATATGACTGATAAAAGAAAGTTATTTAAGTATCAAAGCAAGTATCTCACAAGAAAGAAAACAAAATTATGGCCAAGAGGGGAGTGCACTTAAATTCTCACAAGTTTCTCACCTCAACAACACTCTTTAATAAAATTAGAGATTTACACCTTTCAAATCTCCTAGGTTATGATTGAAGTAAAAACATTTTTTTTTCTAACTATTGTCTAATGATGTGTGTGAACCGTGATTATGAGCATGGACAGATACAATAGCAAGATGCAGCTTGACAAGCAGGCATACTGAAATAATACATTTAGACGACCAAGTTCGATTGAAGCGTGTGCTGGTTTTTCAGCAGTTAAAATAAACAGTTAAGGTTTGCAGTCCAGTGTCTTTGCAAGAAACCCAGCAGTCGATGAAAAAATACAAATCCTCACATATATTAGCTGTTGCTGTTTAGGTTTTTTTTTTTGTTTGTTTTTTTAACTCAGTACTTACTCATTAAACTGTCAGAACCTCACTGTTTTCTGTTAACGTCTGAGATTCTGTCAGTGGTTCTTTTTTCTGTTTGTGCAGTCTCCCTCATTGTTGCTGTTTATTAGTTGCTCAGCAGTACCTCAGGGCTTCCTGTGTTTATTGATTGCTTTATTGCTTTGTTTACGTTTAAACACTTTCTTTTTTCCCATGCAAGCTGCTCAGGGAAATCACAGTATGCACAGTTCAGCTGTACAGAACCCTGCGGAAGGGAAATACAATGTGCACTCGTGCACCAGGTGGAGATGTCAAAATCAATATAGTTTCATTCGCTCCAATCATTCACCCCCTACCCCCATCTTTTCCGCTACATCACCTAGCATTTTAGTTATGGCAAGAAATATTAAATGCATCTCAAAAGACATTTTCCCATTTAAAAAAAATAAATAAAAATGAACAGCTAGAATAAAGGCTTTTTATAAACTGGATATGAGATGAATTATGAGGCTGTATTAGTGACACAGAACAAGAAGGTTATTTGTTTATTAATTTATTTAATTTTATACCACAGTGTACAGTTTCAGCCATCCTCTGGAATATTTCATGATTATTCTGTCTGTGCAGTCCTGCAGAAAAGGTCATCTGACACACGGGAATCCAGTGTATCACAGGTCTACCATGTTTACCTCACCACGTTTTACCTACAGTCCCTCTCTTTTGGTCCCTTGGATACTAAAGACACATCCTAGTAGCACAGAGTGTGGGTGTTATGAGTTTGCTTAGCTGTCCTGTCTATAGGCTTAACTTACCCTGAGTTTCCTCTTTGTCATTTGGCTGGTCTTTCATTTGTTGTGCCACCAGTTCTCCCTTCTGTGAAGTGATTATTGTTGAACAAGTCTTTCAAAGTCAAGAAAGAGAATCTGAAAATGGCTGGGCATGCCTGAATGGTTGATTCCCACTAATCCCTTGACTGAACTGCCCCTTCCTATGCACTTGTTGTATAGTTGTGCATGCACAGATTCGGCACCATAAGGTCGCATTTGTTTGGCTGGCTGGATCACCACAGAGAACTAATCCTGTGGAATTAGTCCATTCTGCGACCACCTCTTGACCAGGAGGCATTGGCCATTAAAATGGTTAGAAAAGGAATGTCTGAGTACTTTACAAAGATTTTTTTCCCCAATAAGGTAAAGGTAGCCCACAGAGTGAGTTACAGTTCCTACAACTCAGCTTGAAGCCCCATGTGGCAGACTCCATTCTCCACATTGATTGTGCCTATTAAACATTTAGCGAGCCTAATTACTGCATGTGCAGACTACATCCGCAAAGCTGTGATAAGATTTTCTTTTTCCCCAAAACGGTGCAGCTGGGCCAGATTTGCTTTTATTTTGTCCATCGGAATTCTCATTACCTACAGAGATAATCATGCTTTGTGATCAAGAACATTAAAACTACCACGTGTAGTTCAACAGCCATAAATTCAGTACATTAAAAGCTTGTCTACATTTAGCACAAGGAAATACAAATCCCAAAGCCCTACAGCATCAGCACATATCCTTCCTTTCTTTTTCATGATAAATGTTATCCAGATGCCGCATTAGATTACTCCTCTTTTTCAAATTGAGACCCATTTCAACCAAACGTTATCTCAGCTAGTTGAGTGATCTTGACAGAAGCAATTTCCTAGTTCTAATCGAAAGATTTCTTCACTGGTACAATTTGCTAAATAACAGGCAGAGCACACTGCGGCACCAGATGTGTCCTAGAGTTTGTATTCGAAGACAACTCAGAAGCTTGGCAAATAGGTGGTGAATTTTTAATTGTATCTGCAGGTAGCAATGTAACAAATGTGTAGATCAACGATTCATGAACTAAAAAACAAGTAACAATAACAAGTAAACCTTCATTGGAATGACAAGACCTGTTTGTAAGTATTCCGTGCCATCTAAACTATTTAACAGCATAATGTGGTTTAGTACTGTTTCATAATATAATATGAAGCACGATATCTCCACCAAGAACACTGTGGGAAAATTTTAAATTGTAGCTCTAAAAATATTGAAAATTAACTACTCTGTAGTTTTGTCTGGTGTTCCCCTGGATAATTTTCTTCTTCTTCCAAAACTTTCTTAATTTTTGCATGCTGCATCCTATTACAGAACTGGTCTGTTGCTTTTGCCCTTTTTGGCAGGGTGACACTGTTTGTCACCCTGCCAGAAAGCAGAGCCCTTTTTGGCAAAGGGACGGGACAACTCTGTATCTTCGCCAGAAGTACTCTAATGTTTACAATGTCATAATTTTTACAACCACAAGAGATTCTCATCAAATTAACATGAATTCAATGTGTCAAAGGCAAGTTTTTGCAAAATTCATGTTTCATTAATTCAGTAAAACGCATATCCCACATATCCTGCAATTCATGGATATCCCAAATATTAAAAATGTGCTTATAAAAAGAATATAGAGGAAAACTAGGACAGAATTTAAACCTAATTCTCATGCCAAACCAGACCAGCGTGTGTTATTTGAGCTGCTACTCCATCAAAAAATTAAAACTTACAATTTAAATGTTTGGTATTTCCCCTATAAAAAACCTGAATAGGGAATATTCATCTACACAGTCACTCGTGTGGCTGTCATATGTGGTTACAAAATATTGCAACTGCAGTTAACTTTTAAACTTTTCGCCCCCATGTGAATGTCACACTGTAAAATGTTTTGGAATATAGTAAAGAACCCTTCACTTAAGGAAACATTCAACTCTATCCCTGCTTTGCATCGTCATAATGGTGTTGCAGTCTGTTTGGCCCATCTGTTGTTTCTGCTTGCAATGAAAGGCAGGTGGTCAGCTGCTAATGTGCCCCAGCTTTGGACCACCATTCATTTCAGCCCACTCAATCTCTACACGGTGATCAAAAGAAACTTGGCTGCTAAATATACAAGCTCATACATATGCATGGAATGGCTAAACAGTCTCCGCTGGCACCCATTAGTTGTACAGTCACACTGAGGGGGTCAATTTGGAAAATTTGCATGTGTACATAAGCAGATTAATCACGAGTGACAGTGGAGGGAAGGCTGTGGTCAAAAAAACCACATGGGAGCCAAGATGGTCTGTGACCTATATGTACCTGGTAGATTGCTGGCCTGGTTACATTATGAGATTCAAATGATTAAAATGACCCAGTTTCCTCCCGGCTGTGTGCCATGAACAAAAAAAGTATTTTCTCAGAAAAAGAAAATTGGCATTTTAGACTCCAAAGTGTGAAAAAACTGAGAAAGGTACCACTTTGTGTCAGGCATGAATATTTTACATCATGCAGAAAAGACTTTTGTGCTATTTCTGAGAACAAAACAATCAATAAGAAACATTTTCAAAAATCCTTGTGATTGATTGTTTACTTCATTGCAGAAACTTAAAGCTCAAAGGCTTCATTGACCATGCTGTATTTTTCTTTCAATAAAATTATCTATTGAGCAAGTGTCATCTATTGATGCTGTGACCAGTTTTTTCATGCATTTAACATTAGAAAGAATATAAATCAAGGTTTTATTTCATTTCTTTGTGAACTGAACACTTCTGGTGGAAGAAATAACCTTAATGCCAAAGCTATCTGGAGGACATTTGAGCCAAATAACAATTTCATGATTGAAATTTTGGTGCACTTGCAGATTTGCCTGGTAATAGTTGATGTTACTCATGTGGACAATTTGTGCCACCAGCTGTTTATCTTGATAAAGCAACTCCTCGTATGCAAATAGTGATAGTGGACACAACCTTTTATTCACAGAACAGAACCCAAGGCATCCAAATACCACATAGAAAAACTAGTTTGAGATGATATTTTTAAAGGCTTTTCTACAAATGTTAAACATGCAGAAGTGTGCATATGAGTACAGGCACTCACTACAGCAACATAAATACATCAGTCTCATAGATCGTTTGTGCCATTTTGCAAGCAGCACATGCTTCATCATTCATATCTATGGCTGTCATGGAAAAAAAAATTATCAGTGCCTATTTACAGTCTAGTACAGATGGACTCTGGCTTGGATGTCCAATTTACCTGTAGCTGTGAGAGTCCCCAAGTGAGCAAGACTAAAATTAGAAACAGCATATCACCAAGCACCACAGGTATCAATCACACATCTGTCACGGACAGAAAGAGTTGAGGCGGAGGAAAAAACAGGGGAGAAAATGAGAGCGTGAGGGTGACAGAGCGATGAGGGCTGTCCATCTCCTTTAATGTTGAGTCCTGGTGCCTGATACTGTATGCTGACACAGTGCTGCAAAAGCCTGTTGTTGTATTAGGCAGGTATACGGCATAATTTTAATTTTAAGGTCAGATCATGGTATTTTATTAAAAAGTTAAATGGGTATGTGCACTGATGAGCAAATATTAATCTAATAATGGTTGCTGTTAAACAAAAAATCATTTTATTTTAACATTTATTAAATTTCCCCAAAGGTAATATTTTTATGATGCTAAAATTTAGATTTTATCTGAAATATTTTGATCCCTTGAAATCCAGCTTTTCACCTTTTTTCGTTCCTAAAAGCACAGTGTGTGACGTTATTGTTGTGTATATTTTGCTCTTTATTGGCACAATGTGAAGTGATTGTAACCTTTCTCTTTCTCTATTTGAAGTTTATGTTCACTTTGGTTGCCTTGCTTGAGTGGCCCTTTCTGTGACTCCTCCGCAGCTTGAACTGAGTACAGCATAATTCCATTACCTTAGAAATTATGTTTGCTAGTATGTAATAATGACTGGCTCTCATCACAAAATTACACCATGCACTGCACGAAAACACAAAAACAAAAACTGATCTGGTTTAAGATTTATATTTTCCTAGTGACAAAGTGAGAACGCAAGTTAAGACAGCACTGGCAAAAGGTAAACTAGCCAATTAAGACCTCAGTCACACAGGCCTAAAGCTTGGTTGGCAAGCACTCAGCACCCTCAACTCAACAGGGAAAAATATGTATTATGACTATGCAGTTGGCTAGTGGTTGCTGGGGATTGCTTGCAATCACTAGGTGAAATAGTTTGCATGGAAAACACCGATTTGTCTCCAAACTCTTGCTAACCACAAGCGGAAAGTAAAACCTGAAAACATTTTTACACGATTCAAACATTCTCCTTTTTTTCAATGGATGGATGGAAGAAAAGAAGAATGTTTGTCTTTAAAGTTAAAGTTGCACCTTTTGACATTTGTTCCCTTGTTGTTCCCTTATTCCACTTCAAGAGTAATTGGCAAGTGTTTGCAGACATGCATATTTCATGCAAACAATGTGCAACCATGGCAATATTATCATAATCATAACAAGTTTTCTGGTGCAGCACCATACAACTCTTTGCAAACAATTTAATCTTGTAACTGACAGCAACTTGCAGCAATCACTTGCAGCACAGATTAATAAATATTTTTCCCAGTGACCTGTAGTTGCTATCGAGGTGACTCAGAATTTTGCAATGGATTTCATAGTGATTGCCAGCATCCTCCAACAACAACTCATCAACAGGTCAGAGAATAAACAGTTTTCCTTAGTAACTGGTTATTGTGAGGGGTCACCAACCAGTCTCTAGGCCTGTGTAGCTGGAGCTTAACATGAGGGAATATAAATATATAAAGAAACACTTCCATTACCCACTATTGGGAAACACAGTGCATCTGCAAATGCTAAAACATTATTTCTTTATACACTTAAGATGTGTGACATGACTGAATTTACAATTACACACATGAAAACTTTTTTACTGTATTACTTTTGATTTCATGAATATTTTTATGAACAACAGGCGAATAATTTCATATGACCAATAACACCAATTCCTGGTAAAGACATAGGAACACAATGAATGTATGGGTAATGCTGGAAGAATAGTAGCACTAGAAGAAAATCACAATGGGCTGATGTCAAGGCTGAAAAGTCAGAGTTAAAGATATGTCAGCCTAATCAAACAAAGGCCCTTTATTTCTTTTGTTACTTGAACTGCACAGGCATAGACACTGGGAAGTGCATACTAGACAAGTAAAAACCTGTGAGAAATATTTTAATACATGATTGCCTCGGGTTGAATTTCTCCTGGAAAAGAAGCATTTCATTGCCTTGCCTAGAGTTGGTGATTAGGAAAAGACCCTGATAATGTATGAAATGCAGGTGTGTTTCTTTGACACAAGTAATCCCGAGTTTTATTGGTCCTGCAGTCCCCCTCAAAGGCCCATGGCCACTTGAAATTCTTTACTGCAAAAACTCTACAGCTTTTGAAGCCTCTTTAGCAGGGCGGAGGAGGAGCCGGACCTCTATTTAGCCTGATTTCCTGTCTTTAAAAAGGATGAATGACCAGCTTTAGGCCATTGAGAGTGCCCTCACCTATAGCACTCTGTTTGATCTCAGCATCATGGCTGCAAACAGGTTGAAAAAGAGAGGGCCCTTAATGTCAAGGCCATTCTTAATGAGTCTCAGTGGACAGGACCAACCGCAGCCCCCCTACAAAAATGTAATCCGTCTTTAGACCAATGACTTCCTGAATGTACCCATGTCTGCTTTCTTATCAGTCACTACTACAGTACCTGACTGCAGAAATATCAATCACTTGAAATAGAATATAAAATATTCAAGACATATCTTTTATGTTGTTAGTTAATTCCATATTATGACAGAGTTTCATTTTCAATAATCTGGTTAATTTTACTAGCAAATCTTTATAACCTTAACGCTCTCATTGTTATTGTTATGGATAGTGTAAAGTCATCTTATGGTGTTAATGCTATCTGCTGCTGGAGCTTCAGTGAGAAATCGAATCAAGGCTTTATCAGTTTAAAGTCAGCCACAGCAGCTTGACTGACAAAATGCACAGCGATAAGCAGAGGATGGATTGAAACGACTTTGGATTGACTCCTTCTATGCACTGCATGGAAAATCACAGAAAAAGTGTGCAATTTCACTAATCATATCTCTAAAGTTGTCATTTGCATATGTTAATAAAGCAATTCCAAAGCCTGGAGAAGAGAAAGACTAGGAATTAATTTTAAATCTTGAGCTCTCGTGCACAGCGGCACACTGCAGATTTCAGCAGTGAGCATTAGGAACCGGCGTTGCTAATGACAGCAACAACAAGGACTATTTACGCCGACTTCACTGTTTAGTGGCAGCTCGGCTTTGTTTGAGTCTCTCCTGAAATCTTCCACAGTGCAAGGTAGCCCCTTTGTGTCACCGTATTCCCTAAGCTCCGTTCCACCCCTTTGTTTGCTTTGGTGCAGTTTCCGTGGAGACTGAGCCCATGGCCCCCAGTAAGAGGCCCACACTACTGACAGGCAAGAGTGGGAGGTTGGGTTGAGTGAGGGTGTTGTGGGTGGAAGCAGAGAGAGACACCACTAGTGAGACATGCTTAACACACAATGATGTACAAGCACACGTGTGTGAATACATATAAAAACTCTCTATCATTACATATGCAGGCACACAGACGCATGCAGGCCATCAGTTATCAAATGGTAATGGCATTTTTTCAGCCTGATTACTATGAATTCTGTGAGTGTGGATGTGTAGGTGACAAAATGCCTTTGTGATATCACTGTGAGCTTTTTCTGTACCTTAACACAGCATGTGACAGCTCCTTCCAGCTTCATTCTTCTCTGCATCACCACAACACTACCTTCCATTCAGGTCAAGTTAAAAAAATATCATAGGAATTCACAGTGCTTACACTTTGAAATGTTAACTACCACCTGCCATTGCTGCAGGCACTCCACACCTCAGACATGTTTTACTTAGACATGTTTACTCATTTCATACATGCCTGATTTAACCTCTTATTCAAGCGCTTGAGGCAGAAAACCCCCTAATACCATTTAATCACTGATGTTGTCCAGCAAAAATGCTCCTCTTTTTCTGGAGGAGTAAATTTACACCCTGGACATCAAAGAGATGTTGAAAGTTGATCGTGTTGTGCAACATCACTCTATTATGCCTCCCATCCCCCTTCTTATTCCCCCTCCTATTTATCCTCCTCTCCATTACCTGGTCTCTGGGCAAGGTTCTTATATTGCACCCTGCTGATTGACTTGCAGCCATGTTGTCACATCTCCTAACCCTTTGTCAGACTTTAATCATCTGCTCCAGGCTGCCCCCACCCAAACACACACACACACACACACACACACACACACACACACACACACACGCACGCACAACTGCTGCTAAAGGCAAGAAATTGCTGTAGGTGCAGCTTGTTGGAGAGGTTGCCATTTATTTCAATGAAGGTTTATGAAACGCGCTGTGTGGCCAATTGTGTGTGCACATATGTGTCTGTCTCTGCATGTATTGGTAGGCTGTGTGTTTGGTAGTCCACAGCTTGCTAGCATGCTCTTTATGTTGTGCAGCAGGTGACCAGAATACTGATTGCCTCTGGGTCTCCCTGCACCACCAACATGTCCTTTTTCGTGCCGCTCAGAAGAAACACGGATTTTATTTAATATAAGAAAATACCAAGTGAATGACATCAAAAGAAATTATTCCATGAAATTAGTTTCAGTTTTAATGAATAAAAACTTTAGAGGGTTACAGTATATGTTAGCTCAAAATTTAAAACAAATGTTTAAAAAGGCTTACTTCCACAGAATAACATCTGAAAAGAACCAGTCTGAGTGTTTAAGACAATATTTTGCCAATGTCTGTGTCACCGGAGCTGAGATTGATCTCAGTGAGGTCCCAGCCATTTCCATCACATACTAATTGGTGGCACAAATCAAATAAAAGGCCTGGATGTGACTATAATACATGAGAGCAGGAGAAGAATCCTAAATGATAAATCAAGAAGAAACTGGGGCCCATGAAATCACTGCCTGCTTTGCATATTGACCACCCAGGTGAAACTTTTATACTAGATGAAATCACCATTATATAATTATATAATCTTGCTTTTTTCAGTGTTGATTATGTTAAATGACCAATTTGGAATGGGCAGAAGTATCAGAAAATCACAGAAGCTGTGCTATGGGTAATTTGAATTGATATGCAGGACTTTATCCACTGTAGCGCAAGTTGATTTGATATCAACAGATATCAACTTAGATTTAAAATCCTTGCTAATCCTTCATATAGTATTTCAAGTCTAGATCATTGAAAGAGTGTAGCTCATGTTTTGTTTGTTTTATTTGTTTTCATTCATTTAATTTGGTACCAATTAATTTCAGAGACAGGTTTCCCGACTTATATTTTTGCTTTGAAAAGGAATAATGGCTTATGACTGCAAATCATCTGTGGTGTGATTGAAATGAAAACGCTGCTGCAGTCAGCCTAAAGCACTGGCAACAAAGACCCTATAAAATATTTGTTTTTTCCTTCTCAGTTCTATTTATTTCTAGTCTAACAGGAGAACAAAACAAACGGTTGTTGCTAGTCTTTTCTTATTTTAAAGGATAAAAGACAAACTAATGCTAATTCAGAACGTAACTACTGATTATTCACACTATTTATTTGGTTCCTGTTTTCAATTCCCACACGTCCTGTATTCAGAAGGGTTATCTAAATGCTAATGTCTCAATGAATCAAAATAAAGGCACAGTTGGCTTCACAAACGAGAACACCTTCTTTGTTATCACAGAGATGGTGGTCGGGGTGGGGAGGATGTGAGAGTTTTATTGAAGGATTTGGAACATAAAATGGATGTCTTCTACAATCCCATGTGCAATTTCCTTACTGTACGCAGGAACTGGCACAAAAGGCATGTCATTTAGATTTCTGATAGGGTAAGTAGAGTCCTTGCACTCCTGGACACCATGTTGAAATGTTCAATTTGTGTCATGAGCCCTCTAGTATCCCCATGTTGCTGTGGATTAGGCATCAGAGATAGCATTGTATCATGTGTCACAAGGACAGAAGAGATGCTGGATATAGAATGTGAGTGTATTTGAGGTCGGGCTGAGAGAGCATGATTGAGTTAAATGACATTCAGGTTTATTGCACATATACTTCATGAAAATGTGGATTCCCCTTTCATTTGCACCATTTTTATCTTCCATTTCTTCCTCCGGTACCTCAACCTGACAATGAAAATCACTCTTTCTTCCTTTTTATTGCAGTCTTTGTTCAGAGTATCATCACAGCGCAGATAAACTGCTTTCTACTGCTCTTTCCCCTTCTCCTCTACCTGTTCTTCCACTCACTTCTCAATATGTGGTTGATCAGGCCTGGAAATCACCTTGCTACAAATAAATACCCCTGAGGAATTTGTGGTTCTTCTGAAGTCAGCAAGACAAGCGAGTGAAAGCCCTCCTCTGTGCCCTCCCACCCACTCCGGGTTGTATAACACTTTTCTGCTGGAATCTGACCTTCAGTGCATTCCAGTTTTTGTCAAGTGTTAGCAACAGCAGCTTTGGACCCTTTAACCTATTTTTCCAGACTAATTACTGTACAGTTGCAAGCTCCCAGCTCCCACTTACAGTAAAGGTAAGTGTGATCATACAGAACCAAAAGCCATGGTTACATAATGGAAAACAGTCCCATCACAACTGCAAGATATGGAGACACCATCAATATTGAAGAAATGAGTAAACAACCTGCAGCCTGTGCAATGGAAAGTTAAACATGCCCAGGATATCTTTTCTGGTCTGGCTTCACTTACCATAGCATCAGCAACCCAAGCGGACCTGCTAAGGTGCTTAATATCTTGAAAAGTCAGACCAATGTTTCTTCGTCTCGCTATGGGTACATTAACACAAACAAGGTGGCAGTGGTGAGTGATAAGCTGCAAACATTGGCAGGTCTACTTTTTTTATCAGCAAAAGTGCAAACTATAACATTAGAAAAACACATTATACAGGCTATAAGCAGTACATTTACTGAAGCCCACAGCAGTAGTGGATGAATATATATGCAGCGCCTTTGTGGGTGCCAACTGCCCCAAAAAACCAAAATGGCACCAGCCCTATTTTTAAGAGCAAGTTCAAGAGCAGTCCTTGTCTGCTCTGCCGCACTGTGCATCTCCCAGTAAAAACAAACATACTCTCACGGAACTGCAGTCTAACTATCTCTGTCTACAGCCCGGTGATTCAAAAGCCCTCTGTCCTGTGCAAAAACTGCCCTTTGACAGCACCTAACTTTGATAGCTTAGCCACTAACTGGCTTGCAGGGCAGAGATTTAATGGCTAGTCTGAGCTACACTAGCCGACCTCTCTATTTGCACAGTTCTTTCATGTGTGGGATGGATTATCCATGCAGTCCCTAATAAATGTCCCGGTAGATGCGAGGCTGCTTGGCATGTCGAACCACACATTCTATTCTTCATCCAGCATTTGTTGCAAGTCAGCCAATGTCTACATGATGTGCCATCCCCTAAACTCCACAGAAGGAGGGTGTTTCTACTTGTTGGTTTTATTTTAGCTTTTTTAACTCAAAGTAACTGCATTTACAGATACATTATTTTATGTATTTTCCTCAACTTTTTGTTCCACTATTCATCAGAGAAAGTCTGAAGACATATGGTGGACAATTTTACATACTGAAAGAATTGGTAGAACTTTAAAGAACTTCAAAAAATAAAAATAAAATGCCAGGAAATATTATGAGTCATCTGGTTTTTCCCTGTCTGTCCAAAAAGAAAGAAAGAAAAAGAAACATAATTAAAACCATTCCGCCAGCTTGACTACAAATCTTATACCATGTCAAGAAGTAGAATCCACAAAGCTTATGTGTCCTATATTAGATTGTTTTGGACGAAACGAGGAGAGTACAGGCTACCCAGAAGATCATTGTTTGTGTCCTATTTTGCACTTCTGCTCACTCACTAAATTGTTTCTTTTGCACCCTTTTTTTTTTTTAACTTTTGCTTTCAGTCACTGATTAGATTAAGACATTAAAAAGTACTTGGTTAGGTTTAGTAGATCATTTAGGTTGAAATGTAAGCCTTCATCATTCTTCAAGCTGACAAACCACACATTCAAAATGTGACTCCAAGGGATTTTTTTAATGTCTCTACGTGTGGTGAACTATGAACACCAATGTGTGCCTGTGCATTTCTGTGAGATGCCAGTTGCTTTGTTAGAACAGCACTATATAACACCCCTGAAATGACAATGGGCTGTTATATGAAAATTATCAAAACACCAAATTTGGAAATGGATTTTAAAGAATTTTTCTCATCCTTCCAAAAGAGAATTCAAAGAATGCTTGAACAACACTGTAATAAATCCCAAGTTCTATTGTTTATGCACCAATCTGTATACATAACTTAAATGTATTTTGATGGTTTTTTTTTTTGTTTGTTTGTTTTTTTGCCTGTCCCGTTTGGCTCTTTTGCCATCAGAATTGTTGTCTAAAGGCAAAGAAAGATGCCCAACGGATTTACTTTACCAAATTGACCATCCCAGCCTTGCCGTAATGGTCCATTTGATTCACCTTTTATTGTTTATTTTATTTTCATTTACTGAATACGGGACAGACTTGACTGGGGGAAAGTAGGGGAGAAAGAAAGAGGGAAAGAGAAACAGCTGAGAAGAGGGACGGGGGAGAAGGGCAAAAAACAAAAACCAACAGAATGAGCAGAAAAAAAAGAAAAGAAAAAAAAAAAGAAATAAAAAATGCATATATCGATCACCTGGGTCACCTGCTGAGAAAGAAAAAAGAAAACAAGCAGAAGAGAACAAGAGTAATAGAATAAACAACATCACAATGATATATGGGAATATGACAGTAAATACTAAATATTAAACATTATTGTGCAGCACATAAGATCAACAGAACACAGTGTGCTTTGAGGTAGGAGCCAAAAAGGGTGTAGTTTGTGGGTGTGATCACCCGTGTGTACACCTGTGAGCATGGACGCGTTTGTTTTTTGTTTTTAAAAGGTTCCTTCATGTAATAATCTGCTAGAGGGTGTGGGGGGGCCACAGCCCCGTCCTCCAGGGCATGAAGCAGGTATGGAGGAGATCAAAACTCCAGACATCCAGAGGCCCCCAGAACACAATGTATTTTGATGTTAATGTACACTAGTGAACTGTGTTTTGGTTCCAGTGTAATGGGATCATGATAAATGCAATACATCTAAAAGTTAGACCACTAAAACGTTTGAGCTCATTTATTGTTACTGCAAGGGACTGAACAAATATACATACTCGGAAAGAAACTGTAACATACAAAATGTATGAGGTTTCTGCAGTAGTTTTTTATGTCCCTTTACTGTTGTGCTGCAATGCAAAGGTGTTGTTAGATTGTACTTTACAACCATGAGGCAGCACAATATGGTCACAACACACTGATACAATGCTGCATTGATGCATGCCTCTCGCACTGCTGAAACTGCAGGTTTTACTGAGAAAAGAATTCCTGCAGTGTGGGCATATTTTATCCCCCAGAATGTTTAAGTCATGAGACAGATCCTCAGTACAGACGAGTTGTGCAGGCGTCTTTTTCTCTTTGTGTCTCTCTCTGTCCCTCCCCTGTTTCTTTCTTTTTTTCCCTCACACTGCATTCTTTCTTTGTCTCAGACCTCTCCCGCCTACACCTATCAGCTGAGGGTATCAAAACATTCCATAAACAATTCAGTTTTAATGTATTACAAAACATTAGCAGAGGGATAACTCCAGTTATATAAGCGCTTAGACAATCATGGGAAAAAGCAGTGTCTCGGCCAAATGCATATTCGGTGAGGTCCAGGTTTAGTAACATTTCTCAGATGCTCAAGCAGAAATAATTACATTTGCTGATTTATTTTAGGGGCTAGAACAAGGGAGCTTTTAGCATGGGTAAGTTTTGAATTGCAGCTCTGTGGAAAATGCAATAAAAGAATAAGGCATGACAATGAGATGTAGCATTTCATTGTCATAAAAATGCAGAGGATTTGTAAGTGCATGTAATCAAAGCTGTTGTTTTTAGATGGAGATGAATTAAAAAGTAGAGACACTCCATTGCCAATCAGAGTGTCAAATGACATAACACGAATAAGAGTTTTCATAGAGGGCATAAACAATGGTGCTGGCCAATCCAATTTGATCAACTCTGTCCTGAAGTTGGGATATTTTTGCAAGATCTCTGGTGGTCTGTTAGTTAGACAGTACACCACTATGGCTCGACATCTCTTGTATACAGCCATTCCAGGAAAGATCTACTTTTAAATATTACATATACTACCTGGTCACCTCTTTCCTAATTGTACTGCACAATACCCATCTTCCTGAAGGCTGAGATACCTCTGCTGCTTAATGGAGCAGAGAGAGGCACCCATGAATAAAACACAGCCAGGCGGAAGGAATCGTTCTTTCTAGAAGGTGTTCACACGGATCGTGCACAGGAATGCGGCACATAATGATGAATCGGAAGCTCCAGAGCAAGGCTTTTTTGTTAACTTCACTTACTGTAATGTAAAAGCTTTTCATCTCACAATAATCAGTGGGAGGAAGAGTTTCTGCTTTACGAACAAGGAGGAGCTGTGTTTGTTTGTTTGTTTTTTCAGTTAAAGTTGCACTTTGTTCCACTGCAGAGTATCGGGAGTTTAGGAGAAGCAACAGTCATGCTTAAGTACACAACCTTCTAGTGCTGCTTGGCTTAACATTCCACATTTTGTGTACCTAGTGTACATTGTTATTCTATTTTGTTTGTATAGTATTATTGTTATTAAGTCATACATTATCTATTTATTCCTGTCTTGTCTTTGATAATTTTTACTGAATTATTACATTTTACTTCATAAATAGGTTAAACAAAAAAAAAATGTAACTACCATATCAAAATCATGACAAAGAAAACAAATGAAATAGAAGATTAAAACATAAAAATGTTTGTCAATATTTGCTTGGGCATCATTTAGACAAAATGATGGCTGTAATATTACAAGAAACTGTGGTATTTGTGGTTGCTATAGCAACATGGTGTACAAATGTCAAACTTAAACCCAGATTTAACTTAAGACATGACTAAATTAACCCTCTACTGCATGACTTTTTAATTTTTGGGGAAAAAATATTTCTCCCTATTTTGGGGGACCTTTAGGGTCCCTAATAATATATCAATCATAAAATTTGACCCCCCCCCAACAGATATTGGTTTGTTGCTTCACTGTGCAACAAGGGTAGTAAAATGCCAAGTTATTCTTTAATAAGTTGTATTAGTACAACAAGGATGAACAAATAAATAAACAACAAATAAACAATGTAAACATTTCACAAAACAATAAAACACCAAAATACGTCCAACATTTGAACACACACACACACACACACACACACACACACACACACACACACACATATTGTGTTTCCATCACTTTTGGGGACATTACATTAACTTACATGAATTTCCTGGAGACTTATCCTGACTCTACCCATCACAAGTCCCTGCCTGAACCTTACCCTAACCCTGACTCAAGCCTTCACCCTAAAATTGAATGATTTATCATGCAATTTGTCCCCATAAAGTAGGCGAGACCTCACAATGTGAGTGTGTAAACAAATTTGTGTCCCCACAACAATAATACATGACCACACACACTGACACCCACATAGCAATATTGGTATGGCAGGGATCAGGCCCACACAATATGCTTACACATGACCCACATACCGCAAAGAATGACGGCCCTTTCATGGCCTAGACCTGGTTTGCCAGAGGTGACCCACACATGGGCCAGCACAAGGCCAGTTTCAGACACCCTGGTTGTCCTGTGCTGGCCAATGTGTGGATTACCTCTGGCAAACCTGATCTGGGCCACCAAAGGGCCGTTATTCATTGCGGTATGTGGGCCATCTGTAGGTGGTGTGCAGCCACGGGCCAGTTGTAGACACACTGCTGGCCCTGTGCTGGCCCAGAACAGTTTCAGCTCTGGCCCCAGATGTCAGCATAATGTGTACCTTAATCAAGCCATGCAATAACAACATGTGCCGGAACATGCAAAACAGTGCAAAAGTAACATGCCGAAACTGTGTTCAGACAGTGAATGGACTGATTTTTATATAGCGCTTTTCTACTCTCCCAGATTACTCAAAGTGCCGGCTTGATACCAGATCCTGGCCAGACCTGCTTGCTATGTGGGCACTAACACACACAAAGACACAGTTACTTTACCAACTGACCCCTGAGCTCCTAAGTGTCCCTCAAGGGCGATCGTGGCTCAAGAGTTGGGAGTTCGCCTTGTAATCGGAAGGTTGCCGGTTCGAGCCCCGACTTGGACAGTCTCGGTCGTTGTGTCCTTGGGCAAGACACTTCACCCATTGCCTACTGGTGGTGGTCAGAGGGCCCGGTGGCGCCAGTGTCCGGCAGCCTCGCCTCTGTCAGTGCGCCCCAGGGTGGCTGTGGCTACAATGTAGCTTGCCATCACCAGTGTGTGAATGGGTGGATGACTGGATATGTAAAGCGCTTTGGGGTCCTTAGGGACTAGTAAAGCGCTATATAAATACAGGCCATTTCAAACCTCATTCAGGGATCCACTCCTCTACTTCACTGTCACTCCCTGAAAGCTCACTGTCCTTACTTTCTGAGGACAGAAAGTGCACATTCCCTTGGTTTCCTTGCATAAAAGGTTTTTACATCCATGTCCTGTAATTATGAGTAGATTGTAAAGTAAAAAACATTGACTATGATCATATAAATGCACACAAACACATCTCTACACACATATGCAAATGCATTATATTGCCTGAAAAAATTGGGCTAACTGCGCAGTGTTGCCTTTAACAGTTTTTTAACAGTTTTACTCTATAAATAAATTTTAAAAAGTAGAACAAACAATCAAATATGCTTCTTAACATATTCATGCACATACAGGCATTTTTAATATACATTTATTTCACTATAAACATGTAAAATAGTGATCTTTATCTTGCCTCCTAATGGAGATGTCTCTCATGTAGTGCAGCTTGCAGAAAGGGGTCCTGCCCCCCCCCCAAATGAAAGTCACACTACCTTCAACTCATCATTTTACTGGAAAGAAATGTGCCTGGTAGCATTATTTGAAAAAAATAAGTTTGTTTTTTTTGAAGGGCCAGTGTAAGGCATGAAAATGTGGTTTGTTGCCTCAGCGCAACGCTATGCAGTAGAGGGTTAAACCCAGCTGGAATTTACAAGTCTTTTTGTAGTTTAGAAATCCTAACACATACTAACCACCATAATTGTATTAAATGATTGTTAACAGGTTATAACTGTATTAATCACCTAACCAACTAGTTTACCAACCTAAATAACACAACTAACCTAATTTAATATGTTAATATTTAATGACTTGTTCAGAGAAGGTATAGGTTGCATTGGCACTGTATTTGTGGGGAACTTTTTATCAGTGGCGTTCAAATGTATTACTTAAAATTAGAGTCATATGCATTCATCATTTATATGAGCTTTGTTTAAAAGTTTCTTTATTCAAACAGTCAGTTTTTCACTACTTTAATGAGCATTACAGCCTCTCACATTCCACTTGAGTGATTATGCACTCAGCTCAGCCTTGCTTGGTTCATACTAATCGAATGGAGGTACTCGAGCAAAAATATTTAAATTTGCCATTGGTATGATTATAACATACAAATGAAAGACTGCAGCATTAGAGCAAGTTATTTCTTAAGAGTTTATTTCTTCCTTTTCTTGTTACTCCTTCTTAGGTGGCCAGCGATCCACCACTTACCCCCTGGACAACTGCTGAGCCGCAGATATTTAATTAGAGCTCATTAAAAGTCTGTCATGAAAGAAATGTGGCTCCTTGCCACTGCCTCTTAGATCCAGGGAGTCTATTTGGCTGAACTCTACAACAGGTCTTCATTTCTCTGCTTAATCCAGTACATCTATACCACTGACAGCTGCTCTTTGTTCAGCTTTCATTCAGGTTTGGTTTCAAACTCTAGAAGAAGGGAAGGAGGAGGGCTCTTATGGGAAATGTGGGGTTGCAACAATACTGCTGCTTTTCCTGAACCTGAATGTTTGCTTTTCTGAAGTGTCCACTGGATAAGAGGGTGGTCTCCTTAAAAAAAAAAAAAAAGAAAAACATAAAAGGGATGATTCTTGAGTTCAGCAGACATGCACAATGATTTGGTTTCCAGGATTGACTAGTCCTTATCTCCTGTCCACAGGAAGAAGTAGACAATAGAAAGTGCCTGATACACAAATTGGCATCTAGATCTGTGTACTCATGACAAATTACCATCCCTACTTTTAATCGGTATAATTTTTGATCGAAACTGCTTATCGTATTCAGCAGACTGGTTCATTTTACAGTGTAAGACAGAGAGTCAACACACTGCACAACGTCCCCCACCCTGTTATTTCACAGCCCTTGCCACCCACAACCCCTCTGCGTGCTCAACAGGCCATGACAGTGCTCACAGAGCCAATCCAGGCGTGACACTATTGTAGCTGAATGTGTCCGGATGAGTTTGTCCGGGCATGTATGCCGGGCATAAATGGTGTGTGTGCATTAGTAGCCCAGGAGTTAGGCTCATCCTGGAAACAGGATCATGACAGGGCCCATATGTCGATGTCAGGGAAAGGTGGAGTTACACTCATTTCTATTGTTCAGATAGAGTGACACAATAACTATGCTGCTGCTGGTAGGAGATTAAAAAGAGAAACCCTCATACAATGTGTTTTTAATGTATTGGAGAGCTATGTGTTCTTGAAGAATTGGACAGAACCAAGGGACAGATAGGAAACTGGAAAAAACAATTTTCATTTGTTCTAAACTGAATGATGGTTGAAAATAAATGATATAATAAAGGTCTTATGAAACAGAGGATGACAAAAGATTTTGTTGGAAATGGTTGCTATTTTTAACATTTTTTTTGCCAGTTTTGAGGATTTCCTCCTGAGCATTTACCCCTAACTTATTTTGCTATCGCCTTCATTAAGGTATACAGTATATAGCTGCAGGTTATAACCTAACCACTAAATTGCTGTTCATAACTGAACTGACTGATTGGTCACAACGCATCAACCCCATATGACTCTTTGTTTGTGCCCTGTAAGTATTCAATCTACCTCTATAATTAATTTTAAAAAAGAAAAAAATATTTAGGTATTTCTTTTTCCTTCTTTATAGTTTAAGGGCAGAGAGAAAATTGTATTTTGAAGGTCAGCCCACAGTTTTCACTGTTTTTGGTCCAAAGCTGCATGATTAATTGGATTTTTAATTATGTTCCCATTTCAGTGATTGTTGTCAATGCAATGATTGGCTGGAAAAGGCAGCATACCTACTGTTTTGTTAGCAGTGACGGAATTGTCGAGCCCCACAAGATTTTTCTGCTGGCAGAAATAATGACATTTGTTTGAGAGATTAAAGGGGATCAAGAACACCAAGTGACCAAGCTCTCAAGGTAATTATTCACCTTTTCACAAAATATATAAACACTACTTCAGTTTTTTTTATTTATGAATATTTATGTCCATCTGGTGGTTTGCTGCATTTGAAATTATACAGACAAAACACCCCAACAAGATTAAAACGTCTTCTAAATTAACAGGATGGTGCATTACTTATGGTCTCTTTATAGTTAATGCACCAGATGGACAACTCTGACCCATAACAAACTTGTACATTTGATTTTGCATCTGCTGTATGCACAGTAGGCTTTAAAAGACACAAGTTCCTCAGTTTGTATGGAAAAAATATTGTAGCTTTCGCAGAAAGGTACAATATTTTTCTTTTTTTACTTTTCCCACAATGCAATCACAATTAACAAGCAGAGAGGGGATGAGTTTATTTTCACGAATACTGCCAAACTAAACTTTCAATGTCTTAATAAATCTAGAGTTTTCATATATAAAGTAATAACCATTTCTCCTCTTTCAGTCGCCAAACAGGAAAAGCGATCTTTCCTGCTTCATGACTGGGGAGTGACAGCGTACTCTTTCCATAATTTGTCTCACTTGGTCGGCTTTGGAAGGCACCTCTTGTGGTGGCCAAGACTGAATGTCAGCAGGTGTTTACTTTAGTCCCCGTTTATTGCTGACTCTCTCGACTTAGTGCCAAACGGTGGCCCTTTGCTACATCACTTGCCTGCTGTCTTTGCATAACATATTTCACACATTGGTGTTCCCATTATGATCTGCCAAAGCCCCACTGTTGTCCCATTGAAGAGTTTAAACACACAGACCATTAGGCTTGTCTGTATTTACACAAGCACATTTTGCACATCTACTCACAAACCTTCTGGCCTTGTGTGAGAGAGCAGTCCAGCAACAGAAAGATTGCATATTTGATCTCTGTGACAAGTTCTTATAATTCCACCAAATTCTGTCTTGAGTCAACATTAAAAAAAATAAATAAATGAAAGAAGGCAAAGCTTGATTTACCCGTTGGTCTTTCCTAACACGTGATATTGGGTTAACTGTTTAATGATTTATTTATTTTATTTTTAGATTTAGGTTTCATTTTCATTACTCACAGGATCTAGAATGAGTGGTAATGGTAATGAGTGTAATAATTAATAATGATTTAATTGTTTATTTAATAAATGGCCTAACATTGGAAAACATACCTTGTAACATGCAACTTGTGCCATGTTTCCTTTTTTTCTTTTCCAACCAGCTTTCTAAAATCCAAATATGTTCAATCTTCACAGCACAATACAAAAAAAATGGAGCTTTAAAGGACAAACTAGAGTAAGATTTGTTGCTGTTGTTTGAGAATATTAATATTAATATTGATACTAATGTAAAGATTTAAACATTCAGTTGGGTTTGGTAAATATCAAAAGATATTCCTAAATAAGAAATGTTTTTAAACATGCAAGCATACAACATATTTACATTTCAAAAGTGACACGCAGGCACCCAGTGCCCAACAATGCTGTTCAGTACAACAAAGACAAATAATGTATGCTAAAAAAGTTTATTGCAGTCTGGCATCTAATCATGTGATAAATGGTCAAATTCAATGACTGTGAGAACAGCCTGTGAGCACTGTAAAGCTCTGTCCCACAAATCAATTCCAGAATATATAATGTTATACTTCAAAAGTTACTTCCTTCTATAGACTTTATATTGAAGCAGGATTTAGCAACTGCAACATCGTCAGTTGATTTGCGATGAATTGTTTTAAAGCCTTGAGTTCAGCATTTGGCACAGCACTAACTTTCAATACAGACTTCACAAATAAAGACTGCATGTGACTCAGAAATTGAGACCTTTCATTAAGTTGTGATTTGTTACTTAAAAGGTAGCAAAGTTGCCCTAAAATATTTGTTACAGAGCA
This sequence comes from Diplotaxodon limnothrissa, assembly GCF_057381915.1. Lineage (NCBI taxonomy): Eukaryota > Metazoa > Chordata > Actinopteri > Cichliformes > Cichlidae > Diplotaxodon > Diplotaxodon limnothrissa. The sequence continues at coordinate 7,594,768 of NC_140597.1, read as the reverse complement.
TAATGCTCACAAACCTACTGTCAATTAAAAAATACCTAAAATTAGCAACAGGACCATAAACTACGGTGGCCCTGAGAGGCCAAACGGACTGCAACTTGGGAAAACACCAGCAATTAGAAAAACACTGCAAAAGCACACAAAACACAACGGAAATAGCTGGAGCCTATCCCAGCTGTCACAGGGCGAAAGACGGGGTACACCCTGGACAGGTCACCAGTCTGTCGCAGGGCCAACACACAGGGACAGACAACCATTCACACTCACATTCACACCTAGTGGCAATTTGGATTATCCAATTAACCTATCCCCACAAGCTGCATGTCTTTGGACTGTGGGAGGAAGCCGGAGTACCCGGAGGGAACCCACGCAAACACGGGGAGAACATGCAAACTCCACACAGAAAGACCCCGGCCTGATGGTGGAATTGAACTCAGGACCTTCTTGCTGTGCGGCAACAGTGCTAACCACCGTGCCACCGTGCTGCCACAACGGAAATAGGAAAAAAAACCAGGAACCAAAATATGCTAAGAATTGCACTGGGAGAGACTTAAAAGAAGTGGAGGATCTATCGGTTTTGTGAGGAAAGAAAAGATGAGAGGTAAGTGTGTTAGCCTAACTATTAGCCTAAAAATCAGTTTTAAAATTAATCATGATAAAACACACCTACTATGTTTTGGGTTCTTGCAACTGGTCCGTCGGGTTATTGTCTCCCCAGAAACACTTCCCTTGTGCTTTTGGAAATATGTTTCTTCCTATTTCCGTTGTCGTTTTTCCTATTTCCATTGTGTTTTGTGTGCTTTTGCAGCGTTTTTCTTATTGCTGGTGTTTTCTTAAGTTGCAGTCCGTTTGGCCTCTCAGGGCCACCGTAATAAATCAATAAGAAAACGGTTATTGAGGGAATAAATGAAGGGAGATTTTTATATAAACCTTTACATAAGCCTGCAATTAGAGCCATCACCCCCTGCTGGCCATCAGAAAAGCTGCTGACTTTTGGTCATTACAAGTCAGAGGGCTTGACTAAACTTGAGCTTAATTTAAAAGTAGGCTGAGGCTTAAATGCTTAAGAAGAAAATTAATTTCATTTAGTATAGATATACTTTTACTAAAGTTTTATTCAGTCTTACCAGTTAAGTGTTATTAATTTGCGAAAACCAGTGTTCCTTAAAGAAAATATTTGTGCTTTGTCAAATGTAAGTAATTGTTAAATAAAAGATTATTGAACTTACAATTGCCTCTTTCTCAATGAAAACTTCAGAAGGTGTAGAGAAAGTCTATTTGTTTTTCAAGTTAAGATAAAGGTTGCCATTTGGGTTTAAAAGAGGTTTTGCTGTATACGCTTGTTTTTCAGATAGGATCAGTGCTGATTAACATAATCATTTTCAGCTCTTTGGTAAAGCGCTTTGATGCTTCATGATTGAAGAGTTCAATTTCAAGTAGGCTTTGTTGTTGCGCAAGAGAGCTGCGCTATCTTTCATTGAGATGGAGGCTTGTCTTGAACATTAAGAGCAATAATCCATCCTGTTTTGATGCTTTTTGGTCTAAAATGGTTGTTTTTCATAACTCACAACAATTAAATCTACAACAAACCTAATAAAGCTTTTAGATACTGTTTTAAACAGTTTAGCACAGAATCTCTGAAGGAAAACTTATTAAAAAAACAAGTTTGAGTAAATTCAAGAAGGTTTTGCATAGAAAATTGGCACCAAATCCCCAAATTTGGTGCAGCGCATGATGTGTAAAAGCCAAATTGTGATATATTGTGAGCAAAGTTCATTCTCCATCTGCCGATTTACAGATCACATTTTACCAGACTCATAATGTGAAGATATTAAGCATTAAAATAGATGTATGTGCGGTTCAAATGTGCCCAAAAATTAAGGTTAATAGGTTACGATCTGCGCACATTGCATTCACTGTGCTTGTTGCTTGCTAAAGGTTGCCTAAAATACCTAACAGAATGACAAGTCCCATGTTGATGCTGTATCTGAATGCCACTCAAGCAAGTGGAGTAGTTTCCCTGCTTAGCTTCAGCCTCATATCTTTAAAATAAAATATGCATTCACAAGTTATTTCATTAGGTTCACCTGCTTGATAATGCAAATATTGAATTAGCCAGCCAGTCAGTGTGATATAAGAACATGGCAAAGGATCAGTCTGTTCGTGTCAGACAGAAACTATTGATCTACTGGGATTTTTACGGCACAGCCATCACTAGGGTTTACAGAGAATGGTAGCAGTTCTCTGCCTGAAAATGCTTTGCTGATGCCAAAGGTCAGAGAAGAATTGTCAGACTACTGTGAGCTGATAGTAAGCTGATATTAAGGCAAGAGTAGCTCACATAACCACTCATGACAAATCTTCAAGTAAATGGTCTACAGTGACAGAAGCAGGGTGCCATTCCTGTCAGTTAAAAATAGTAAACTGAGATATGTGGAGAAGTTGTCATTTACTGAAGTATGATGTAATACTGCTTTTATCTCTGTTTGGGTTTTTCTCTCTTTCTTTCTTTAAAGCCACCTACTATCTGTATCAAGCCAAAAAGAACTGCGCACAATGCAGCCCCCCCTTTTATTTATGTATTTATTTTATTCTATTTTTGTTTGTTTGTTTTTTTTGGGTGGGTTTTGTTTTTTGGTTTGTTTTTTTTTTCTTTTTGTTTGTTTGTTGTTGTTTTTTTTGCCTTGTTCACATGATAGTACTTTTTTGTATGTGCCCATAGATTACACGTTTTCCTGCATGCCAAGTTTCACAATGGCAGTGTTTGTAATCGCAATTCGAGTTATATTTTTCTGTACTTTTGTCATATTGGAAAATTATAAATAAAGTTGTCAAAAAAAAATAGTGAACTGAGGCTCGAATTTGTGCATGCTCACCAAAATTGGACATTAGAAAACTGGAAAACATTGCCTGAGTCTTAATTTATGCTGCAACATAAAGCGTCCTGGATCCATTCTGCTTTGTATCAACTGTTCAGGCTGGGGATGGTAGCGATGCAATGGTGTGGAGTGTGTTGTGGTCTGAATGTGAACCAAAATCTACGAAGAATGTTTCCAGTACCTTGAGGAATCTATACTATAGAGAGTTAGGGCAGTTCTCAAGGCAAAAGACAATCAAAGTTGGTTAAACAAAGGTGTAACTAATGAGGTGGTTGATAAGTTTACGTTAGATCCATCCATTTTTGTCTGCTTATCGAATTCAGGGTCATGGGGTGGCTTAAGCCTATCCCACCTGTCAAAGGGCAAGCCACCAATTTGTTGCACAAAGAGACAGACAACCATCATTCTGTGGTCGATTTAAAATCACCAGTTAATGTAATGGCGTCGTTGGACTGGAAGGTGTTGCCAGAGAGAGCCCACACAGACACTGGGAGATCATGCAAACTCCACTGTAAAGGGACCCAGATGGAAAGGTCTTGCTCTGAGGTGACAGTGCTAACCATCACACCACCATGCCAGCTCCATGTTAGATCAAAATGTCAAAATTTATGTGGAATGTCAGAATTAAATTAAAGTTCAGAACGATTTGTTGTAGCAAAAACTAAGATGACTAAGATGTTGCTACAGTGGGGCAAAAAAGTATTTAGTCAGCCACCGATTGTGCAAGTTCCCCCACCTAAAATGATGACAGAGGTCAGTAATTTGCACCAGAGGTACACTTCAACTGTGAGAGACAGAATGTGAAAAAAAAAAAAATCCATGAATCCACATGGTAGGATTTGTAAAGAATTTATTCATAAATCAGGGTGGAAAATAAGTATTTGGTCAATAACAAAAATACAACTCAATACTTTGTAACATAACCTTTGTTGGCAATAACAGAGGTCAAACGTTTACTATAGGTCTTTACCAGGTTTGCACACACAGTAGCTGGTATTTTGGCCCATTCCTCCATGCAGATCTTCTCGAGAGCAGTGATGTTTTGGGGCTGTCGCCGAGCAACACGGACTTTCAACTCCCGCCACAGATTTTCTATGGGGTTGAGGTCTGGAGACTGGCTAGGCCACTCCAGGACTTTCAAATGCTTCTTACGGAGCCACTCCTTTGTTGCCCGGGCGGTGTGTTTTGGATCATTGTCATGTTGGAAGACCCAGCCTCGTTTCATCTTCAAAGTTCTCACTGATGGAAGGAGGTTTTGGCTCAAAATCTCACGATACATGGCCCCATTCATTCTGTCCTTAACACGGATCAGTCGTCCTGTCCCCTTGGCAGAAAAACAGCCCCATAGCATGATGTTTCCACCCCCATGCTTCACAGTAGGTATGGTGTTCTTGGGATGCAACTCAGTATTCTTCGTCCTCCAAACACGACGAGTTGAGTTTATACCAAAAAGTTCTACTTTGGTTTCATCTGACCACATGACATTCTCCCAATCCTCTGCTGTATCATCCATGTGCTCTCTGGCAAACTTCAGACGGGGCTGGACATGCACTGGCTTCAGCAGCGGAACACGTCTGGCACTGCGGGATTTGATTCCCTGCCGTTGTAGTGTGTTACTGATGGTGACCTTTGTTACTTTGGTCCCAGCTCTCTGCAGGTCATTCACCAGGTCCCCCCGTGTGGTTCTGGGATCTTTGCTCACCGTTCTCATGATCATTTTGACCCCACGGGATGAGATCTTGCGTGGAGCCCCAGATCGTGGGAGATTATCAGTGGTCTTGTATGTCTTCCATTTTCTGATGATTGCTCCCACAGTTGATTTTTTCACACCAAGCTGCTTGCCTATTGTAGATTCACTCTTCCCAGTCTGGTGCAGGTCTACAATACTTTTCCTGGTGTCCTTCGAAAGCTCTTTGGTCTTGGCCACGGCAGAGTTTGGAATCTGACTGTTTGAGGCTGTGGACAGGTGTATTTTATACAGATGATGAGTTCAAACAGGTGCCATTCATACAGGTAACGAGTGGGGGATAGAAAAGCGTCTTACAGAAGACGTTACAGGTCTGTGAGAGCCAGAGATTTTCCATGTTTGAGGTGACCAAATACTTATTTTCCACCCTGATTTACAGATAAATTCTTTACAAATCCTACCATGTGAATTCATGGACTTTTTTTTTCACATTCTGTCTCTCACAGTTGAAGTGTACCTCTGGTGCAAATTACTGACCTCTGTCATCATTTTAAGTGGGGGAACTTGCACAATCGGTGGCTGACTAAATACTTTTTTGCCCCACTGTACTTGTTTTGTAAGAGCATGTCCACGATGTCACCTGGATATTACAAATTTGAAATAATACATGCATGATGTCACTGATCTGGATCTGTCTTTACATGACCATCAGTTAATAAGTATTTTTTTAAAAGATTGCTATTTGAATTCTTGTTTTGCAAGATTGAGAATGAGAGTCATGTGAGTTTTCTTTCTTTAGCCTCCTAATCAAATGCAAATTCCCAAATGGCTGAAATTGAAAAAAAGAATTAGAAGTTTAATAGAAGTTTATGAAAAGACTCCAAAACAATAATTACATGGGTCTGAACTTTTCAGTTTATTCTGATATGTGATTATGTTGTTATCAGAACTGTAGCACCAGAAAAAAAGTCAGGCAAATAAAGAGGAAAGTGAAGAGGAGGCGAGTGCTCTAAATGTGAGAGGTACTTCAAAGTTTTCTGGTTTCCTGGAGTTGAGCAAGTTTGCCTCATAATACAGTCACGAGGGAAGGGGTGAGGATTGTAGTGCTCTTTTTTTTTCTGTTTTAGAGAGCTGTAATTTGTTTGAAATACCACATAAACACTTGAACAACTGGAAATTTAATATGAGCAGTGATCACTATCATGTCTCAACAGATAAAGAGAAGCGTCTTCAACAGAAAAATAAATATATAAAGAGAGAGGACAGCACTCCAGTGCTGGACTCGCTGTCTGACTGAAAGGGAATCTCCGGGAAGTACAGAATAAAAAGAAAACAGCATGACCAATAAATGATGAGGCCAAAAGGGGAAAAAAAAATATTTGTGAATTTTAAAGTGAACCGAGGTCAAACCTTCAAACTACAATACAGTGCTGAGGTTAATCCCTAAGGGGGAATAAAGTCTTACGGAGTCCATGTAAATTTTACCATTTTAAATTGCCTCCTGTTGATTTGATCCAGACTCCCTCTGTGCTCTTCTGCTGTTGTCTCCCCCTTCACTGAATAACTCGCATTCCCCAGTCGCTGCATTTCCTCGTATTATGTAGCATGAGCACAAGCGAAGGCCTGGCAGTGCATGAATAGGGTCAGTTAGATTTCAAACCTCTCCCGATGAAAAGAGCCTTGGCTGAGGTTGGAGACACTGGAGCTGCTCCCGGCAGCTCCACAAAGACTAGCTTTCAAAAAAGAAATGAGATGAGGGAAGGGTTAGAGGGCTTTTTTTTTTCTTTTTACCTCATCTTCCATACAACCAAAATGAAGGCTTGTTGGAGAGTAAGAGAAAGAGTGGTGAGCAGACATGAAGTGTTAGTGCCAGAAAGAGGCACAAAGAGGAAGAGAAGATGGGTATATTGCTGTAAGAGGAAAGAAAGTAAAGAAAGGTAATCACAGGAAAGAAAGTGTAGAGCCAGTAATAACTTTTTTTAAAAAGATGTTTTAAAGAGATACATAGGTACATATTTGTCTTTTTACCGTATGAGTATGAATATTGAGACTGATGTCTGAGCAGTCACAACCACCAAAGCAATGCTGGTACCATTTTATTTATGAATGTTTTTCCAAATGTGAAAATCTCTACTATAATCACAAACTCAAGGTACCCTGGTTTTCTCAAACCACAGTAGAGCCCGACGGCTGCAGATCCTCACCAACCTCTCTCTGTGGTTATTTCTGCTTACCTGTTATTAACTGTAGATTCAGGACAGGAGCTAGACTAAAAATATCCAAAACTTCCAACAACAGTACAAATGCTTTGAATGAATTGTTAATATATATTATTAGTGCACATATGCACAGACATATGCTTCATTTGTTTTAATCGAGTCTTGCATAACTATGAAGAAGATATGAAAATAGTTGGCTAAGGTTAGGGAAACATGACCTTTGGTATAATACAGTATAAAAGATTTAAAACATCTAACCACACACCACACAGCATCAGAGTTCTAAAGAAATAGAAGTAAAAAAAAATAAATCAAAGTGTCCACTTTGATCAGGGGCTATGTTTTATTATTTGTGGAAGCACATGGATCAATCTTAATCCTAAAAGAGATTCTTAGCCAAGCTTTTTTTTCCCCCTCAATTAAGACTTTAATGTTTCAACAATGCCAAACAAAGGTATAGGTTTTCAGGCTTGTCATGGAAGAATTCCACTGGCCCACACAAAACCCTGACCTCAACCACATCTAACAACTTGGGATGAACTGGAATACCGACTGCATGCAAGGCCTTATCTCCTGTCATCAGACGCCAGCTTCACCAGTGCGCTTGTGGTCAAATGGGAGAAAATCCCTGCAAACAGTTCCCAAAATCTGACAGAAAGCCGTTCCAAGCCGAGAGGCTCTTAATGCTGAATATTACTGTAATGACCATCATTTTGGAATTGGATGGCAAGTAAGTACTTTTAGGCTCATTGTGTGAATGAAAAGCAGTTGAAGACATATTACTTTTAAAGAGAAACCAAGAATAGCAAAGACATGAAGGGGAAGGAAGAAAAAGACAGGCAGTCACAAAGAAGTGAGATGATGAGAGTGCCAAAGTGAGTCCAAAAGATGGGAAAGGGTATTACAAGAAAAAAAGATGGGGAAGATTCAAAGAGAAAGGGGAAAAAAAGTCTACTGACATGGGAGATGAGAAGAGGGAAACAGACAGAGAAAGTGAGTGGTGTATTGAGAAGGAAAAAGGGGATTTAAAAGAGATGGAGAGATGGGATGGAAAAAAGGTGATGTGGTAAATGGAGCAGGAGACATAGAAGTGTGGAGAGAGAGAGACTTGACAATAGCAAGTAAAAGGAAGGGAACAGAGTATGAAGGGGGAGAAGGGCTGACGACATGTAAAAGGAAAGTAGAGAGAGAGAAAGAGAGAGAGCGGTCGGTACGAACTAAATAACAGGGCTGAGTGAGCGAGTGAGAGGAGAGGCTTCGCTGCGTGTCTGAGAAACCCTGCTGTAAAATGCCAGCTCACACAAAAGAACAGGTGTTTGGCGGTTTAAGGTTTCAGGCAGAGGGAACTGATGGGATAACAGGGATGTTGACATTCACAGACGACAAAAGAGGCCCTGTTCATGGACGTTATGTTGTTTTAAGGGGGGAAAAAATGCATAAAAGATTAAGGCATTATGAGCCATATGATGATGACAGCTATGAAATGTTATTCACTGGGTATCTTGCGGTAGATCTTTATTACAATCTGACAAATCCTGACATACAGGGATCTTATATAAGCATGCAGGAAGCACAAAAAGACTAATTTGTGTCATGTGTAGGAACTGTGACTTAATAAATTTGCTTTTGCCGGCTCAAGTTCAAAACTGTAGTTTCTGGATTGACATTAAGCTGTCTTTAAAAGGTATTGCTTTCTTTCTAGGTGATAGCTGAATAATCTCAGGTCTAAAGGGAAATTCAATACCTTGAATGTACAACCCCCGAGAGGGACAAATTACTATTTTAAGTGTCACATGTTGACAGGTAAGGGGCCCAGCCTTCACAGCTCATTTATTGCAGCTCTTTGTCAAATGTTATTGTCCATTTGCAAGCCAAGGCCACTGCATGCTCTTGCATCTGCTACTGATGTGCATGGTAATGGCTGTTTGTAGACTTCTTTCTTTATAATTATGATAATACTGGTACAGTATAATAAATCAGAGGGTGGAGTTAAGTGCTTCACATGATGCGACAATGGCATTGATTTGAAGCGTTCAACACTATTAGTCATGAGCTCACATTCTGCTTTTACCTTTTGCAAACTCACCACAGCTTCCATTACAGAGTTGAATGTCAACCTCATCAATAATAAAATATACATCCATATATACATCCATCCATTAATGAAGAGGATGGACCAGAGCGTGATTTTTCTCAATAATGTCAAGTTCGGATTTGATCTTTACCTTCATAGCTTTATGTTTGTCTCCATCTGTTCGCAGTGGCCTGAAACGGAGCTTAATGTCAGGAAGCTAAGATATTTCATTGAAAGATCCTTCATGTCTTTGCAGGTAATGAAATATATCGTGGCATAGCCATGCCAATTTTAAAGTTAAGATTGCTTGATAAATGAGAGTAAATTCCATAGTTCTTTTTCAAAGTAAAAAAGCATAATTTTATGTAAAAATCGATGACTGTATATGGCATTTGATTGGTTAGTCATGCACTTGTCTTATTTTTCTCTCATATGTAGGATTTTGGAAAAACCCCAGATTATCGATTGCTCACCCAACAACCACAGTCTGGTTCCAGTTTCACCAAAGATATTTGGACTGGTTATTTTCCAGTATTCTATCAGATTGTAAAAAGAGAAGATACCCTAAGTCCACCTATTGAATAGAATTGAATAGCTGTTATCAGCCCCGTACATATGGTGAGTAGGCATCCTCCTCCATCTATTATAAACACTTATGAGGCTTTTATCACCTCATTCTGTGGTGACTCGGCTTTCCTGAATGGAAATAATGGGTGGAGCTTTTCCTTTAAAACAGCATCAAAAGTCTGCACGAGGAGGGTGCAAGGATGGAAGTGGGCTAAGTCATGTGACTGGTGAAACACGAGTGGATTTAAAAAAAAAAAAAAAAAGGTTTGCAGTTTGACTTGGTTTAAAAACTAAGTCTACTTGGTTAGGTTTATGAAAAGATCATACTTTGGGTTTAAATACACTTTTTTATATGTATGTATGTATGTATGTTACACTGTTCATTTAAATTTTGCCAGTAATTCTGCTTCTTCACTAAACAGCCTGCTTTCATGATCATGAAGCAGATCATGACATCCTACTGAGCCTCCTGGTGTGTTGTGCAGACTACATACTTGCCAAATCTGATGGACTGATTATACCCGATGATGGCCATTGTCAGCATCAATAGGCTAAAAAAACATCCAAATAAGTTGTTAAGCATGTAAAGAATGCCACTCAATACTGTATTAACTTCAAAATTAAGAAAAATGCTGAATGCCCTTCAAATATCTGGCCTTAAAGATGCTTTAATTTGGTCTTATTAGAGAAGGCCATGACTTTAGTCCTACTTTTGTGAAAGTAGGCACAGCCTGTTTACTACATAGGCAGTTCTAACTTCTAACTACCAAATCTTTTGGCCTGTCCTAGATACACATGAAATGTAACAGCCTGGGGCTTTTATTTTATACCATTCTCTCCCTAACCATATTTCAGGCTTATTCTCACAAGGGCTAGATATGTCCCTCCTAGGCACAAAGCAGCAAAGTGGTGTAGACGGAGGGTACCCAGCAGAGTCGACTGTCAGGTGCGACAAATTAATGGCAAATCTAACCCGGCACTGCTGCCAGGCAGACAGGGGTGGCAGCTGTTCGACGAGAGACTTGCTCTCGCTGCTGCGGACATTAATGTGGCATGGAAACTTGTTTCAGGCATCACTGAGACAATGTTTACGAGCTTTGATTTCTCCTGAAAGGTGAAGCATGGATAGAGGCGGGAGCAAAGACCAGCTGTCAGTGAAGCCCGGTGGATTTGACTCAGCAAAGAGGCTCTGTTGTTAATGATTGCGCTAAACAATGGGTTTCACACCAGAGAATGTGAAAATCCATGGTTGTAACATGTAGTCTACAGTCAAAAATACCTTTGTTGAGAGCTTGTTTTAGAAGGACAATCATTGTACCTGTTTTCCGAGGTGAAGATCTCAACTACACATGTTCAAGCATTCAGGCTTATCAGACTTTCATTAGTATAAAACACCTTTGTTCTGTTAGGGTTTTCCCCTAATTCTGCTAGTCTTGTCCCAGTGCTCTCAGATGTTCATTAAACCCACCTCAGTTTACAGAGACAAACCGCTGAAACAGTGAGCGCTGTCATCATAAGTTCACTGAGTTTGAAATCGTACCCAGGGCGCCCACCCCTTTTCTCTGTCTCTGCGCCACTGCCACTGAAATGTGTTTGTCTGATTGCTTCTGAAAGCCTGCACTGACCTGAAAAAAACTTACAAAATTATAAATAACCCCTCTACCCCTCCTTTAATCCAACAGATCTATGATGGGAAAGTGGCCCCTTCGTTCACACATCCAATCAAAGTCTTTAGAAAGATCAAAGGTGTCTCTGGACACTAATGCAAATCTCTAAAGATTAACACCGGATGAAACCACTGTGGAATTTTCACAGTGGTTTCAACTCCGATTTAAACCCTAAAAACCACTGACAAGAAAAAGAGAAGTCAATAGCAGCAACAGAGCTTGACTTGAAATGATCAGCCTATCCAGCACTAAACTAAACAGCCACAACCCCTTTACTTAATGTTGTTTCATGTATCAAAGGCACTCGGCTACGCTTTCATTCTCCGTTTCCATTCACTTTCTCATCATCTGTATTCCAGCAACAAATAGACCACTTTACAAGTATAACCTGGCTTACTGTAGGTTTTTTCCCTCTTTACTTCAGTCAGTTCAGTGCTGCTAGTGTCAATTCAATACTTTTCCATGAATAATTAAGAGCAAAACCACTGAACATAATGAGGTGCACCTGGTCAACACTGATTTCCAGAGAACAATAACTGATTGCAAATGATATTTTCATTTCTCTAATATTGCAGCAGTAACATTTTAAAGACATAATTTTATAGTTTCACAGTTATCTCTGCTCTTTCTCACAGATATTCAGATCATGTACTTATAACAAACATAGTTCTGGTGAGCAGTTAGCATAGCTTTCTGTGAGAGTATATATCAAAGTATAAAAACACCAAAAATTATATATTCATGTGTATTGTGTGCCGATTTTTTATCAAAGAAGAGAGTTCCAGCTCACAGGCAAGAAGCAGTCCACCACGCCACACCAAAAAAAACCCCATGAATGTTGTTTACACTGACGTTTTTGTACAGATTCAGGAAGAAAAAGAAAAGATTGACCTGTTATGGCAGGAGACTGGCTGGACAGCCAGGCTAGATGTTTCCCACCATGTTGGCCTGTAGATGTAGATGTAAGATCTGGATAAATCTTGTCATCTGCCTGTGGGAAAGCAAAAGTATTTACCAAAATGTACTCTTGCAGGTGAAAGTTCTTACTACTCTTTCCTCATTTTTTTGATCTAGTTTTTGCATCTTTTTCTTTGTCCTCCTTTTTACAGGTGAATTTCAATCCATTCAAACGAAAGCAGGATGTGACCTAGCTATATTTGGAAACACAAATCCTCCACAAATGGATTTCCGTATTGCAGGATTTTACTTTCAACAAGTTATAGCTGTTATGTAGCACTCTGCGCGCTGCTGATTGATTTCTTTTAAGCATCCTTTCAGACAACATAAAATATTGGATCTTTACACTGCAGAGGTGTAAGTGCATTTGTTTGTACACGTGAAGCTTGGTAAATGCAGCAGTGATTCCCCTGCAGTGTCCTGACCAGTGCAGTTTCCAAAGGACTTGGACAAGAGAGCTGTGCACTCACTCATCCGTTAAGTGAACACCCAATCGCAGGTCTGAACTGGTCCACCAGCTACACTGTAAAAAAAAATCTGTCAAATTTACGGTAAAATACCGGCAGCTGTGGTTGCCAGGAATATACCGTGTAAAAAATGTGGAATCTGTAAAAGACAATACGGTATACTGGTTTTGTAACCCTAATTTTTAAGGTAGACAACGTATTATTTTACCAAAATCATGATAGAAAAAAACAAATATATTTGTCAATTATACAGCAATTTAATGTAAAAAATGCAACTTTCCATAGCTTTTTACGGATATTTGCAGTAAAAAAAAAAGTTATAATATAATAATATTTACAGTAATTTGTTGTTAATTTAACAGTAATAGGATAGACCCTATTATTGTAAATAACTGTAAAAATAACAGAAATATGTTAAACCTTATTAAAACCTTTGACAGTAAAAAACACAGTGAAATTGTATAACAAATTACAGCATTTTATTTTGACCAGATACATTTTACGGTAAATTCCTGGCAACCACAGCTGCCGGTATTTTACCGCTAAAAATACAGTACAATATGAGGAACATAAATGGTTTACCGTACATTTTACATTTGCAACCGCTAAATATAGAAAAATCTAAAGATGCTCATATACAACCAAGGTAGAGAATATTACTGATAAACAATGAGAAAATTTGACATACCATTTGAAAACAGACTAAACATATTAGGGCTGAACGATATATCGCATTTGCGATAATATCGCAACATGATCAAGTGCAATTTTCTAACCGCAAAGGCTGCGATTATACTCTGGACATGTCCAAATTCATGGGCTGCATCCTCCTGAGGCCGCATTTGTAGACCGATTACGTCACAGCGACGCGCCGAAGGCTGTCCAAATTACTACCATATCCCAGAATTCATAGCGCGGCCCAGCCAAACTCCAGTTTCCAACAATGGCGGCCGCTACTAAGTTTTAAAATTACTCATACTAATCTTTCTGGGTCACAAAATAAACTTTTAACATATTTTCAGGCGAGAAAGTAGTTGTGTAAACATCAAATATCTGCTCGGTTTATCAAGATATCCCATATTTGCAAAAGTGCTTCGACGTTTTCAGAGGCGTCTGCTACCCACCAGCTCGACAGCTAGCCGGGAGCTCGAGGGTTACTGATGCGGCCGAGAACGGCACAACTCCCGGCACATCATTTTCAGATCACCGCGGAGTTTCGCTGCTCGGGTTAAACGTGATATATAAGTCACTTAGACAACCTAAAAATGTTATTGTTGGGCTTTTTTCAGTGTTTTGTTTGTTCGTGAGTAAATCGGTTTGGCTGAGATTAAAGTTATTAGATTAGATAAAATAAAACTTTATTAATCCCCCGGGTGGGTTCCTCCTTGGTTTTCACACAGCTGACTAAACGTCAAACAGAAAACTTATTAAACAGAAGTATGAGACAGTCGAGAATTTACGCCAGTGTCTGGTTATATTTTAGATAGCAAGAAGCAGACGGCCGAGTTTATTAAACTCCACCGAGACAGCGGTGACGCTAATCAGAACTAGCCTTCTGATTCAGAAGGCTAGACCGTCCAATTTCACGCCTTTAAATTTTAAAGGCGTGTTTGTGTGTGTGTTTATACAATTGCTATTATGTTTGCACTTTATGTGTAATGTTACTGACTGCAGAGATCAGTAAGATGTGTGTATTTTTTATTTATTAGTTTTATTTATTTAATATTATTTTTTAATTTAATGACTGTCTAGTAGTTCACAGATGTCGAAAAACTGAGTGTGGTAAAGCCACTGATTTTTTTTATGTATATTTCTGCAATCTGCACATTGTACTGACTTTCATTTTAATGTTTACACCAGGGTTCCTTGTCAGCACTTTATGCTCAGATGTTTGTAAGCTAAAAATAAACTATTGTGTATGTTCAAATATACTGTTGTGATTGAAGAAGTTAAATAAAAATGTCAGTCATCAATTCATGCATCACCTCATGTCATCATAACAGAGGTCTGTCTTCCAGGAAAGAACAGTTTAAAATTAATGTAATATAGTATTGGCCATACTATATGATGTATTGCTTGTCTTTGTTTAATAATACAGAAGACAAAGACCTTAAAAAATAATCGCATATCGCATCGCAATCGCAATATTGGGGCAAAAAAAAAAAATCGCAATTAGATTATTTTCCATAATCGTTCAGCCCTAAAACATATCATTTTCTCTATTCCTACAAAACAGCATAGATCTTGAGAATACAGCATGTGTCCATATATATGGCTGGTAATCCATGGAGGAATGAATAAACATGAAACAAAATATTACCTGCCCCTGACCTATCAACAGTAATGAGTCACTGGGTCCTGCCTTGGTGAAGGAAAGGACTCGGTGGAGTTTCTAATGCGCATGGTGTTGAAGATACAAGCTCTGCAGGAGTACTTCAATGTCCATCAGGAGTTCACTTTGGAGTGGCAGGAACCCCTCTGCAGCAAAAAAAATGGACAAAGTTTGATCAGTGCTTGAGCAAAATGCACAGAAATGAACAAAACGTGCTGCCAAAAACAGATCTAATGATAAATGATTTCTTAAGTGTAAAATATACAGTTCTTAAAGGATAGCTATTGTCAAAATGCAACCTGGGCTGTTTTTTTTGTTGTTGTTTTTTACTGTAAACGAGACAAACATATATCTAAAAGCATAATTACGACAAACGAGCCGTTTTTGAGATTGACCGTGATTTTATTTTGTGGTCAATAGCCAGTGAATGGGAATACTAGGGGGCCGGGGCATAAATTTGAGCACATCAAAATCGATACAGTAAAAAAAAAAAAAAAACAACAAAAAAAAAAAAAAAAAAAAAAAACAGCCCAGGTTGCGTTTTGGCAATAGTTATACTTTAAATCTTGAAGTTAATGGCTGAATGCATGGTGATGAGACCTATCATTCAATCTACATTTTATAGCGTATGAAACTGCTCACCTGGACATGAACCTGAGCTCGGCTGATTAAGATTAGTGTCTCCTGTCCATCTTTCTTTAGCAAAACTTGAATAATACCACTGCTTACCTCTCATTGAATCTTTGGGTGCAGACTTAATTGAAGAGCCTCGTATAAACAGGCAGGGTGTGATGTTTAGGGAAACCAAAGAATACAGCCGCCATCATTTCTGCCAGAAGACTCATGGGGTGCAACGAAGCTTTCATTGTGGACTGGCTAGATACCTTCTGCATTCAGAAAGAAAACAAGAAGGGCATACACCATAAACAATAATAACTGACAAAAATAATGAGACAAGAAATTAAAGTAACAAAATAAGTGCAAATCAAGTTTCCCTGTGTTGCAGTGTAGCTGAATGTTTTTCAACAATTTGATTTACGGTAAAACACATACCAAATATTTCCAGCCAAGGTTTGTTTCAATCTTCAGCATGTTTTTCCTGCCATTGTCTTGAAACTGTTTCATCTGTCCCTCTCATTTGATGCCGTTTACAAAAACAAAACAGCAATATTGTAAAGGGAAAAAGGAAAATTAATTTAATGGGGAAAAAAAAGATTATGACCTGAAATCTCACCATTTCCTGAGAGTCACAGGTCCTTTGAGTATCCTTATGGTTTCTGCTCAAATTCAGTGTCTGAAAAGGGCAGGAACAAAACAAACCTTTTTAATCATAATAAAGACAAAATAAGATTTAGAGACAGACGACAAAGAAATGTGTAAAATATCTTCTTGAATCTGTTTACTTTACTAACCTTGAAAGAGACTCTTGGGTCTTAGCTGTGCCACCACCCTTAAACCTTAAAACAGATGGAGACGATATGCTGGCCTGGCTTGAAATTTCCATATTTGGTGCTGTAAAACAATATCACAAACAATAGATTAATTGTACTTTTTGGACCTTGGCCAAAGCATAATCGAAAAAACAGAAAGCCCTTCATGGCTATTGTGCAATGAAATCATAATACTTACTGGTTTGTTTCTCAGATGTCTCCACTCCTAATGATTGTAGTGCCTCCAGTACAATTTCAAGGATTGAGGCAGACAGGTCCGGCAGCACCTTAGTAATGGAACTCCTTATGCTGTCCCCCATTTCCAAGATGTCTGATAAAAGAATGTGAATAAAGGTCAATTTACACCAAGTGGTACCTTTGGTCTTAAAATATGAAGCTGATCTTGCTTGATACTACACTTTTATACAGTGTTTCGTAAGTACCAAACTAACAGCACCATTATTGTGACAGCACACTGTGTTTCAATGGAACCATTTGGTACCCATACTTCATGTAAGATGTTAATGGATAGAAATCAATTAAGTCAGTGGGTTTTGACCAAAAAAATCATTTTATTTAAAACAGCTTACTATCACTTATGTCACACAGAACATCAGCAGGAGGCTCAGTAGAGGGCTCTTCTGATTTCTGCCACAGATCAGACTCTAGCAGACATCTCAAAGTCTCTCTTAAAGGCACATAATAGGCAAACCTATCTTTTCTGTTTTCATCTCTCCCTAAAAATATTTTCTTTGGTTCCACATAGTTGAAGGCTTTTTTAAAGATCTGAGCTCTGGAGTGCACTGTCCTCAATGGCCCGGTATGACATGCAGAAAAAAGATCATAGCTTTTGACAGACTCGCAGACTTTATTGATGTCCTCCTCTGATAATGATGTGTCATCTTTTAACAGTGATGCAAGTTTACCCAAACTGTATGTCTGTCCCAACTCATGCATGTTCTGCATTTCCTCTACAATGTTCTGTATGGTTGAAGCAGGCAGTAGAAACTGACCCTGCAATTTTAAGTAGAATAGTGAAACGTTTCTCAGAAAAAGATCACAGAATTCAGGGGGCATTTCCATGTTATCTTCATCTGTAATAGACTGTGCAGCAGGCTCGGAAATCAAGGGTACAAAGTCATCTGATGTGGTTGGAACAGATGATGATTGACATGCAGACTCTCTATATAAATCACCAATGCTGCTGTCTGAAAACTCTGTGTTTACGTGACATGTGAGCAGCAAAAGATGATTTAACTCTAAAGGTATTTGTGCATCCTCTTACTGGACAAGTGACCACGTGTCCTTCCACAATATGGCTCTTCAGATGAGCTATTAACTCTTTAGAGTTCTGACACTGACGTTCACACATCGCCATTGCACATGTAAACGAAGAAACCACCACCACACCAGTGACATGGGTGGGGGCAGAGTGTCTTCGGTAAAAATGAGCCTTAAACGCGCCATACCTGGTGTATGTCTGCTTGCAGCCTGCTTCAATACACCGAAAGAAACAACGTGGCTCATTCCGATGCAGTTTACAATGAAGCACGCAGCCCCTTGATGACTGAACTACCTTACCACAGAAATTACACGTTAACATAACTCCATGTACTTTGGTAATTCCTCCCTAGCGAATTAAGCACGCCATATACAGAAACTAATCCAGAGCAATGCTTCCCTCGCAACAGTAATGCTAACTCAACTCACAAATGCTAACTAAATTCACAACCTCACTCATAAAAAACGAACTGCTAAAATTATCTATAAACGCTGGGCTGGTGGATTTTTATAACAGAGATAACTTGAAGTTGCATGTACTCACCTCACCTCGAACTAATTGTAAGCTGCCAGGATGTCTACAAATTCCGAAGATGCTGTGGTCCAAGCAGCAATAAATGGCGCTAATATACGAGTTCAAAACTGTGTCCGTTAGCGAAGCCAACTTGAGTCTCCTGCATGAAAAAAAGAGCGGTTGGCACACAGCTCAGCAGCGCGCCACGCTATTGGTCATTTTCAGGTGACGTCATCCCGCAATGTAACGTCGCTCTTTGTTTCTTTAGGAGGTTCGAATTTGATCAGAAGTCACGTCTGCAGACCGCTGCAGCCACGTCTTGCCTTGCTTCCCCCTTTTTTGGTGAAATGGTTCGCTCATACTGCACAATGTTGCTACCAGATTTTTTTTCTCTGCAATTCGAACGTAAAACGTCTGTACACACAGTTTACCAGCAGTTTAGCTACCAATCAACAGCGATCACACAAATTCAAAATTTAAGGCCGACCCACTTAAGGTGGTCTGATAATATGGCGTGAAACACAACAACATAAAGTTGTTTTAAAATAATGATTAAAAAAGATTATTGAAATCAATTTAATTCACAACCATAAACTTTATTTTTAACATCTTCTTTTGCTGTTGATTTTTTTATCAGAAGGTTAACAATGATATACTGCAGGCCTAACTTTTAATCTGTATATCAGTATCTGAATTTAAAAAAAAATAAAAATACTATCAGTTTTATTGTCTTTCACTGCTGATATTTGCTTTTTTTTAATGGTATGTACTGGTTGTATTATTACGGTGGACCCTATTTTTTAACATCTTGTTTCTGTAAAAATGAATGTTTTTGTTTGCTTAAAAATCTACAGCTTTATACTGTGAATTCCAATGTGCACAACCCCAAAAGATGTAGTTTTACTCAAATAATACCGTAAAATCTAAGTTTTTCAGACATTTTCAACATTACAATATGTAATTGTAAAATGTATGCATATTTATTTGTTTTCACAGAAAATATTTATAATTTCAACATTTTATTACAGTAAAAAACAAAGTTTTATCCAGTCTCACAATTAATGGTTGTTCAATCTATTTAATACAGTAAAAGGAAGTTTTTGGTTTTATGCTCCATTACCGTTGGAATTTGACAGTGTTTTGCTGTATATTTTACTGACTTTTTTTACAGTGTAAGTTACAAGTTGTGACAAGCTCAGATGCTCCCTGACTCTCAGGCCACGGTATTTATTAAAGTCTATTCAGCTCTGTGTCTTGCAAAAATAAACAGAGTGCCAGGCTGCTGGAGAAAGTGCTGACAGTGAGCATACTTTATCCAGGTTGGAACAGAATGGGGCTCAGCCTTATAGCCCCTAGGATACTGACCCTGCGGGGGGGAAAGTGAAGCACTACTGACTCTGCAGACTGAGCCTTGCAATCCAACTACGTGAGCAGACCTTCTCCTTTCCACTTGACTTCAGGTGCAGTCATTTGCAGAATAAAATGGCTATGCTGCTGAGGAGAGAGTGTGCAAGAGGGAATGTGGGGGGGTGGAAGAGGGAGTGAAAGGGAGAAAGATTATGTGGTAGAAACGGAGAACAAGTTGAAGAGCACTGTGCTCTCCTGCCAAAGAGAGTAATGAGAAGAGGAGCTGTTACTGAGCAGTTCAATGACATGCTAAATGTCAAAGGTGAAGTAAAAATCTCTTGTTAAGCTTGTGGCTCGCCTTTTTAAGCGCAGCAGTGTAATGATGTGAACTCTTGCATCAAACCTCACTGCTACTGCTTGTACACTCCCATGCCTCATATAAATCCAAGAGGGAATATTGACTGCCAAGAAGAGAGCCTGATCTCTTTGAAAACAAACAGCAAGTCCCTTTAGCTTTAAAGTTCAAGTTGAAAGAGCTTCAAGACAGCAACAGCAGCGGATATTTACAAGATTAAACCAAACCAAGGTGTTCTCTGGCCCTTCACACCACGCTACCTAAATCGATTCCTTGGCAAAAGATCAAAAAAACAAGGTACAGTGTTAAAAGGTCATAGTTTTTGCTTTCACCACGCAGACATTTTCGACATGTCTAAGCTCACATGCTTGTGTATAACCCATAAAACTGCTTTAAGTATCTCAAAGCATCATAACGATTGAAGTACAAGCATTAAATGCATTTTTTACAACCAACCCATTCATGTATTGTATGTATATTTTTACATTTACCAGTCATACTGAGATGTTAACCTCACTTACTTGGAGTTATTCCTTAAGCTTTATGCAGCGTTTCAGTCTTTCACAGTTGCGTGCTTTTGGTTGTATAACCAACAACTTTCAATCTGTGTTTCCAACCACAGTAGACAGTTGTTTCCAGAGAAACTGCTCTGAAAAGCTCATTGCATGCTACCTATACTGCATAAAACAGCAGACTGACATTAGCAACTAGCACTCAGCATTAAAGGACCAGTTTATAGCAATACAAGAGTTTATACTATTGTACTGTAATATCAATGTGAGCAACAGTTTCAGTCAAGTTACTTGAAAAAAGTAATTAGTTACTAATTACTGATTACTTCTCCAGAAATGTAATCCTTTTACCGATTACTTATTTTTAAAAGGAATTAGTTACTTAGTTAGTTACTTTTTAAAAACATGATACACAACCTGAATACGTAATAAATCAACCCCTCAGATTTTAAGTTAAATTTTTTGGTGTAGAAAGAAGTTTTCTTCCCAGGCAGAGTGTACAGCAGACGCTAATGTTTTTGCCACTTTTTATGAACTAAACTTCCAAGCTTTAAATACTGCATGGTCGTACTCTCTCCCAGACTCCAGATTATCTATTGTTGATCTACACATGTTGCTGCCACGCACGTCGCACGTGCTTACGTCATTGTCATGAGACACTCTCACAAACAAAATCAAGACGGTTTAGTAACGCAGTAGAGCAACATACTTACGGGAAAGTAACAGTAATCTAATTACTTTTTTTTACAATAGCAATTCTTTACATTACTCTTTATTTGAAAAAAGTAATCAGATTACAGTAACGCGTTGGTGCCCATCTCTGGTGAGCAACCATGTGAAAATTCCATAAGGATTAATAAAGTACGCTGATGATTCTGAAAATATACATTTTATAAATTCTAATAGATATGCCAATGATTATCTGGTAAAATATAATTTTAGGTTAGAGAAAAATCACAGTATTTATTTAAGTAGTCTTACCATGTATACATTCTCAAGTCTGCAGATAGTCATTCCATAACCATACACTCTGTAAGTTACCAAGCAGAGCAAATATTGAAGCAAATATTGAGAATGCATGGTTAATTATGACTTTCAACACTAGTTACAAAGTTTGCATTACACAGTATGTAAAATGCACATTTTACAAGACTTAACGAGCTTGCCAAAGCCATTAAATATTAACACTTTTTTCTTATCGTTCTTTAAAAAAAATGACTGCTCTTTTAAAACAAACAAATAATAGCACTATGGATATAGTTTTCAATGAGAATGTTTTTTTGCTGGTTATAACTGACACATTTAATGTTGCCTTCTTTTTCTTTACCCGTCAAAAACCGTGTGAAAGTCCATCTTTCTCTGTCCACTGAAAATTTCTAGTATAGGTCAAAGTATGCCTGCGGCTGCTGCTTGAAGCAGCCACTTCTGCTACATCTGCTTTGTTGTGTTCATTGTGACATGTGGTACTTCATGCTTGGCATCCGGTGTTTGGGTCTGTGGCGAACACCAAACTGATGTACGCATTTCTTTACTCGCTTCACTGGCTGTTTTCCCTCGTTTGGCAGCTTTACCCAGAAAACATCTGCCTACCACCCCCACCCCCCCGGAAAAAAAACAAAACAAAAAAAACAGAACGGCAGCCAGCACATGTGCAACTTTGTTTTCACAAGTACCTTAAGATTCACTGTTGCTGGTTCAGAAAAACAAAACAAAACAAAAAGCTGGGATCTAAATTAGCAGTCGGCTGTTGGTGCCATTTTGGAAAATATTCTAATTATTTTAAATTAAACTGCCTAAATTAAATTGATACTGAGATACTGTACAAAACTCATTAATTTCACCAGAAATATTGTCCTGTTAATGTTATTTGTTTTGCAGCAAGGCTAGATACTGCATCTAGTGAGGATTATAGGCTGAGAACAATCATTTATATTAGGGCTTAATCAAGGAATTTGGATGTTAGAACAGTAACTATCACATTTCAGCAAACAAAAAAAAACAAACATCCAATTTAGCTGGATTGAGCCGGGGGAGCTGCAGAGTAAGTCTTATTGCACAGTGTGTGGGTGGGAGGCCCGAAAGGAAGAGGATTTACACGATGGAAACAGAATCATCGGAATTCAATTTCAAGATCAGGAGGTTATGACCCCACTTTTAGGCAGAGCCTCAGGAGAAGGGGTTAGAAATTGGCTGCCCACACCTGACTCCCACCAGTTCTCTTCCAGATGCACATGCACATCCACACTCACTAACACATGTGTGTGTACACAACATCCTGTGCTATCTGAGGAGTGTTAATCACTTCCTGAGACCTTGGGCTGAGGGCCTGTCAGGGCCAGGATACTGTTCAAGAATTCAAACCACATCTCAGTTTCTTCAGTGTCCATTTGTATTTGTTTTGGGTCTTAAAAGAGAGAAAGAATAGCGGACATTATGTGTCAAGCCTTGACTCCCTTTTCTGTGTTTAATACAACAAGCTCTCTTTCACATTTAATGTTTTGTTTTCAAAGGCACCTGGAAACAGCCAGAAGATAACAGCGGTGACAGAATGAGGAAAGTACAGATACGGAGTTAAATGACCCAACTAGGCTCAATGTCTCACTGTATTTCTGTACTGTGTTGTCTTCTTTTTCACTCTCACTTTCATCCTCTCCCCAGTGGCCTCCTCCACTCAATGTGAATACTGATTCAGGCTGTGTGGGCATGATGGGAAATGTCAATTGCAGAAAACTGGAGAGTCTCCTTGTGGAAGCTGAGGCCAACCTTCTGCAGAGTTCACTATGTGCACTGCCCTCAAGAGGTTCAGGGTGACTCTGCAAAGCATTAGTAGCCACAATAGCAAAGGTTACGAAGGTTATAGTGGTTAAAAAAAGTAATATTAAGGTATGTTAATTATTCAATAAAGTGGGACCAATTTTATTTTCACACAAAAGTTAAAAAAAAAAAGTTTTTAGAATTTTTATTGTTTTATTGATTCAGCTGTTGTTGGCTAAACTAGGCAGGTGTGGCCCACAAGTTCAGGTCATCCACTATCGTAGGTTTTGCAGTTTTATCACCAGCTTCTGCTGGTCAGCATATCCTGGGACAAAGCAATTTGTATTCATATATATAAAAAGCTCCATAGATGCAGCTATTAAAAATTTAAGGTACAAAGTAAAGCTGATGTGAATCCTGCAGGATTGATCAATAAATGTGGTATGGTTTTGTATATGTGAATACACTGATAAATTCTATGAACTCATCTGTTTATTTCAAAAACAAAACACAACATCAATCATTGGCTGAAATAATGATAAATGCCATAAAGACTGACATGCATACAAAGATCATTACTATTTCCCAGCTGATTCATTTGCCCATCGCTATCAAACCCAACTCTTTGCGCGTTTAAATCTAACAAAACATTAACCAAAGTGGCAGATGAAATTTAGTTACAATTTCAGATGACATTGACAGAAAATGCCATCTTTAGCTGTAAGGCAGTAGATCCAAGAACAACAGTCTGTGATATAATTTTGATGCTGTCAGTTGCTTGAATGGCATTCATCAGTCTTCTACCTTATAGCTGGTGCAGTGAATTGTTACTGGGATCAGTGATAAACAGATTAATAAAAGATTATGTAGGATACATCTAGCAGGTAACAAAGTGCATGTAAAACCTCGGGTGGTATATGTAGTAGTAAGCAAGCAAAACTAAGCTTTTTTTACCAGTGTAGAAAACAAATGTGAGTTTAAATTATTAAAATCAAAAACATGTAATTGATTTGGTTGTGTGGAGACACAGCTGGGGGGAGTGAAATGAAATGAAGCACGGGTGAAATTAATTAAGGGGGGAAAGTAAAACTAAAAGCAAAATACAGAAGACAAATGTTTGTCAAAATAAAACAGGAAATAATAAACAATTATGGAAACGCGGGAAAGCAGACACAAGTAAATAACACTGATGGATCACACGGACGGAACATTAAAGGAACTCTAACTGCTAACAAAGAATATGCCCAGAATAGAAATGGAAGAGGAAAAAAATATTAATGAAAAAACATAAAATCAGACTTACAAAAAAACCCAGAGTAGTCATGTCAAGCCAAGCCAAGTTTCTAAAGAGGCTTTAGAAACTAAAAATCCAGACAACAAATACAACTAAATTTGAAAAACTAATAGAACTGCAGGTCCAAAGTTCAGCATCATGACATTTAGCTCAGTAGGCTAAGTAATGTAGTCCAGGCTTGGGGAGTCTGGGGCTTTGTAGAAGTTTATTACCATTACCAGAATTGATAATGTTTTGTTCTATTTTGTTCTATTTCTTAAAATGATAAACCAATAATATAAAACACATTGGTTTGCAGTCCCAGGCAAAAGTGAAGAAGAAAGTCCAGCAAATCGAGAGGTTGCATCTCCAGTGTCAGCACAGCTTTCATTTTAGAACCATTTTACTGTTCTGATGTCAAGACAAGCTGGTCAGCTGACTGTGATTCAAATTTTTTCTGAGTACTTTTAGGCAGAAGACACCATCCACTGGTGATATGTAGAAAACTGATAACTGATAGCAGGCATGGAATGGAAAGACTGTCAAAAAACAACATAAAGAAGTGACAGAGGACCTTTAAAGTAGGACTTTCTTTATCCATTTCAAATGCAAGTTTTTATATACAGTGGAGTAAACAATAAAAATCAGACCACAGTATGACCAAATTTAGAGTAACTGAAAAAGAGGAAGCAAATCAGTCACGCTATCCTTTATCAACCAGTAACATAAAGTGCTTTAGATAAACCGCAAGCAAAAAGATTTCAAAAAGAGAGCAAATTGATTTCATTGGGAAATTCCAAACATGAGCATGTCACTGGCTGTATAGACTCTGGAGAAACTGAGGCTTATTCATTCATAAATCTTGAAAGGAAAGCATGCACACACACAGCATATGGAAGTGTTTTTCCTGCACCAGGTCCATGTGGTAGCATTAGTATCCACAGCAGCATGACATACTTAGAACAGGGAGAAGCATTAGGTTCCAGGTCTCTGTGCTCAACAGAAATGATTTTTTTGACAGTGGTATCTGATGGAGGGGAAAGAAACCCTACGCCACAGTTATCTCAAGAGCCCCTCCACATATGGAGGCAATTACATCAAATGGTGTTCTCCGGCAATTCCCCCAGTCAAAAAGGAATCACTGAAATTCTTATCCATGTCTCTTTCTTTCATCTGTTCTTCTGCTATTAGCTGAAGCATGCAGCAGTGCACCATCCTCATGTCTCATCTCGATCATTATTTCTCTCTCTGCAGCAGTACCCAGGTCATGATTAGATACTGTCAAAGTCTTATTTCAGATTTCAAGACAAAAATGCCCATGTGGTGAAGTTTATCTGGCAGGCATTGACTTTCATATACCTTTCTCTGCCACTGCAGAATTAATTATCATGCCCTGTCTATTTAAAAGTTTATTATTCGTATCTAGCCTTGATTTTTTTGTTGGTTTGATTTATTTCAATTTTCATTAAACTGATAAGACTTGACGTTTTATCAGTTGTTCATTGTTCAATGTGGCAACATCCATGGTGCTGAATGTTTATTTCTATGGTGTCTTTCTATGATTTTTAATCAAAAGATCACATGCCAGTCACACAGGCAGGATGATACATGTGTAAATTATCTTTTCTTCTTCGACATATAATTCAGAAAGTCTGATATTAATCCACTGAAAAAAGACAAATCACTTCCTCCAGTTTTTGCCTACAAAAAAATGTTAGACATCAAGTATAACCAGTGGCAGATCCAGATCCATTAATACTAAATACATTGATCCTTTACTAGAATAAGCTAGTAAAGGAGAATAACTAGAATTCATTGTTTAATATGGGATGTCTCCTCCTACTATTTACAAAAAAGCAGATAAATGCGGAGTCCAAAATTCCAAGTTCAACAAAAAGCTGAAAATACAAACAGATAAACAAATGCTGGAATACTACAAAAGAAGGCTCAAAGACTTATGGACTAAGGTGATATGGGAGAATCATCAGTACAGGTGGTGCAAGTGGATGCAAGTAAATAGAGAAGAGAGGAAGGTTATGTTACTAAACTGTGATTAGAAAACAGCAGTTGAGAGTGGAGGGGTCCTAAAAGACAAGACAGTTAACAAGTTAACAAACAGGAACACAACACATGCCAACCGGAAAGACTTAATTTAGGAATGATATAAAGGTAAAACTGTGACAATAACCCTGCTAAAACTTATCAGAATTAATCAGAATAAAGACCAAACAGAGACCCAACAAGAAAAAGAGGCAGGGAGTTAACAGTAACAGTAAAACCTGTCACAGTAGCCTAGTAGCATGCATTCAGCATCACTGTGAGGAGTAACTGCTGTCACGCACCTTGCCTCTCCAAAACATGAAATGGACATGCAGAAGTTGCGATAGAGGATTATTATATTTAAAGCCACGAAGTCAGTAGTAAGCACAAAACGTATGAAAGGTTAATATGTATATATATATATATGTAAACAGTGTTGGGAAGGTTACTTTTAAAATGTATTCCACTACAGATTACAGAATACATGCCCCAAAATGTATTTTGTAACGTATTCCGTTACGTTACTCAATGACAATAACGTATTCTGAATACTTTGGATTACTTAATACATTATCATGCTTTTTACAACTGCATGAATGTACTATTGCTGTGTGATTTATTACGATTACTGAAGGTCCGCGGCTCTGAACTGTAGTAAAGGGACCTCTGGTTAATATATCGGGTTCCTTGTCGGGCTCGTAGCCGAAAAATAGCTTTACTTTGTTGTCTGGGTCACGTTTTAGACAGAGAGAGGCGTTGAAAGGCTGCCCCAACGGAACTTATTGCTTCGGAGGAAAATACGAACACGGTGTACAGTCGAGTCTTAATAGCTTACTTACAACTGGGCTGGTCAGGCACTCTTCTTGGCTGCAGTGATTATTATTATATTTACATGCTTTCAGCTCCCGTTTCTGCTCGGTGACAACTCGTACTTTTCCACTCTCCTTTTTCTCCCTCCTTGCGCTCACAGACACATTACGGCAGTCCATTCTCCCTGCAGCACGGACTACACTGCCTATGAGGCTACATTCTTTAGGGCTATGCCTGTAACACTCTGCCTATTAGCTTAGCACAACAACACAACAAAAAGGCGCTCTCTCACCCAGGAAACACACAGTCGCAGAGAGAGCGTGTCACCCTGTAACCATGGCAACCGTAACGCTGCCGCCTGGAACAACAGAACAAACAAAACCCAAACAGTCCTGACCCGCGACAAAATAATCCATTTATTTCAACAAAGTAACTTTTTAAACGGTAACTGTAACGGAATACAGTTCCTCATATTTTGTATTTTAAATACGTAACGGCGGTACATGCATTCCGTTACTCCCCAACACTGCATGTAAATGTGTTAATAATGTTTGTTAAAATGCTTTCCCATTAAACTGTCATGGTCTCCGTGCCTGCCCGGTCGGCCCCACAAGGCTACAATTGCTGTTGCTGTTTTCTCCCTCTCTGCCTGGGCGGA
Source organism: Diplotaxodon limnothrissa (assembly GCF_057381915.1). Taxonomy (NCBI): domain Eukaryota; kingdom Metazoa; phylum Chordata; class Actinopteri; order Cichliformes; family Cichlidae; genus Diplotaxodon; species Diplotaxodon limnothrissa. Next base: position 7,566,948 of record NC_140597.1, on the reverse strand, counting down.
GCTCACTGTGGGCTCCCGCCCTTGGCCCACACACACACCTGACAACACTCACCCATCATCACCGGGAGCACTATTTGAGGCTGGAACACAGATCCTCTCGTCGCTGGATGATTGTACCCCTAACGTTAGTGTTCTCACAGCTCTTGTGCTTCTTATCCGTGACTTGTGATTAGTTGGTGACCTGCCTTCTCGTCTGCTTCAGATCTCCCCCCCCCCCCCCCCCCCGGACCTGCGACCTCCCTGCTGCGGGAAAGTGTGTGAGTGTGAGAGAAGAAGACGTGAGCGAGTTACCCTGTGATTTCCCCCCGGAGTTTTGGATCCCTTCACTGTACATATATTGCACTGCACTGTAAATAAACCACACCTTGGAGATACCTTACCGCTCTGCGCTTGAATCCCTGTACCAGATCGTGACAGAATCATCCAGCCACGGAAATGGATTCAGCAGACCCAGCGGTCTCGACTCCCACCCTCACCACTTTGGCCGCGATGCTGGCACGCCACGAGCAGATGTTCATTCACCTTCGAGCAGAGCTCGCGAACCTCACACAGGCCGTGGCTCGGCTAACACCGCTACCGGCCGCTCCTCTGGTCGCCGCTCCTCCGTTGGAGGCGCCAGTTCCAGCTGTAAGTGTCGCGCCACCTGTTCACGTTGACAGATTCCTCCCTACTCCCAGGGCTTTCACGGGAGAGATTGATAAATGTGCTGGTTTTCTCACTCAGTGTGCCCTTCAGTTTCGCCAGCAACCGCAAGCCTTTTCTACTGATGGTGCGAAAATCGCTTATATCGTCCAGTTACTCCAGGACCGTGCTCTAACCTGGGCTCAAGCTGCGCTTCAGGCGGAGCCGGACATCACCTTTTCTGACTTTCTTACTAAGTTTAAAGGTGTGTTTGACAGGAAAGCCACAACTGCCACCGCCGGCCAGCGCTTGCTTGCGCTTAAACAAGGTAAACGCAGCATGGCTGATTTTTCTATTGACTTTTCTACCTTGGCTGAACAGGCGAAATGGGGGGAAGAGGCCCTTAAAAGTGCATTGCTCACTAATATTAATGAGGAAATAAAGAATGAACTAATGCTCCGTGAACTGCCTTCCTCCCTGGATGCGCTTCTGGTTTTGTGTATGCGGGTGGATGATCAGGTGCGCGCACATCGGAGCGCACGCGCGCGTTCGGGGCATGCCCCGCTGGACTTTTGTGGGACCCCTACTGCAGCCCATGGGTCGTGTGACGCCGACACCGGGGATGGGGAAGAGCCCATGCAGCTTGGGCGCTCACGGCTGTCGCCCGCGGAGCGCCAGCGCCGTCTTGCCTCCGGTGAGTGCGTTTATTGCAGCCGTAAAGGCCACTCTGTCTCCTCCTGCCCAACGCTGGCAAAAGGGCGCGCTCACCAGTGATCGTGAGGGTGCTGGTGGGCGATCTGTCGAGTGAAAGCCCTCTCCCCAGGCTTCTTTTGCCGGCTACTCTGCGTGTTCGGACTGTTTCTCATTCTCTCTCCGTTCTCATTGACTCTGGGGCTGAGCAGAACTTTATTGACACCTCACTCGCCGCCAAACTGAACATCGCCTTGGAGCCTCTGTCACGCCCCCTCCGCGTTCACGCACTGTCGGGCCAGCGCCTGCCTGACATCACTCATGTTTCTGAATTCCTTTCATTATCTCTCTCTGGCAATCACGCAGAAAGGATTTGTTTTTTTTCGTTTAAGGCTCCTCTCACTCCGCTGGTTCTGGGTCACCCCTGGCTTGTCCTCCACAACCCGCATATCGACTGGGAGAAGGGTGCCGTACTAGGTTGGAGTGTGGCCTGCCATATGAACTGCCTCCGGGCTGCGGCTTCCCCCGTTTCGCTCCCACCCACGGCCTCGCCGTCGGACGCCCCGGACCTCTCGATGGTTCCGCGGGTTTATCATGATCTGCGGGATGTTTTTTGTAAGGATCGGGCGCGGTCCCTTCCCCCGCACCGCCCGTACGATTGTGCCGTCGATCTTCTTCCTGGAGCTCCGCTGCCGTCTAGCCGCCTGTACAGCCTCTCCCGGCCTGAGAGGGATGCTATGGAGCGTTACATCTCGGAGTCGCTGGCGGCAGGGTTGATTCGCCCCTCCTCTTCCCCTGTCGCGGCTGGGTTTTTTTTCGTGGATAAGAAGGATGGTTCGCTGCGGCCGTGTATTGACTTTCGGGGCCTTAATCAGATCACTGTTAAGAACAAATACCCTTTGCCGTTGCTTTCCTCCGCCTTTGAACTGCTTCAAGGCATGACCGTCTTTACCAAGCTGGATCTGCGCAACGCTTACCACCTGGTGCGCATCAGGGAGGGGGATGAGTGGAAGACCGCGTTCAATACGCATCGGGGCCACTTTGAGTATCTCGTGATGCCGTTTGGGCTGACTAACGCCCCCGCAGTGTTTCAGGCGATGGTTAATGATGTCCTTCGTGATTTTGTTAACCGTTGTGTATTTGTGTACTTGGATGACATCTTGATCTTTTCTAAGACACTCGAGGAGCACAAGGTCCATGTCCGGCAGGTCCTGCTACGCCTTCTGGAGAACTGGCTCTTTGTGAAGGGGGAGAAGTGCGATTTCCACGTGGCGTCAGTGAGTTTTCTGGGCCACATTATCGAGAAGGGGGACTTGCGGACTGATCCGGAGAAAGTGCGGGCTGTGGTGGAATGGCCTACTCCTCCTGATCGCCGCCAAGTGCAACGTTTTTTGGGATTCGCCAACTTTTACAGACGGTTCATTCGTGATTTCAGCAGAATCGCTCTCCCTCTCACTAAACTCACCTCTCCCAAGGTTCCCTTCCAGTGGGATTCTGCCGCTCAGCGAGCCTTCGCCCTGCTCAAGGACAGGTTCACCACCGCTCCCATACTCCGGCAACCGGACCTTACACGGCAGTTCGTTGTGGAAGTGGACGCGTCAGACTCCGGGGTTGGGGCAGTTCTGTCTCAACAGATGGACGGTAAGCTGCACCCGTGTGCCTTTTATTCTCGCCGTCTCTCCCCAGCAGAGTGTAACTATGACATCGGGGACCGGGAGCTTCTGGCCGTCAAGCTGGCCCTGGAGGAGTGGAGACATTGGTTGGAGGGAGCAGCACAACCATTCATCGTCTGGACGGATCACAAGAATCTGGAGTACCTGCGCTCGGCTAGACGTCTCAATTCCCGGCAAGCCAGGTGGGCACTGTTTTTCGCTCGTTTTGACTTTACTATCACCTACAGGCCAGGAACACGGAACGTAAAGCCAGACGCCCTGTCCAGGCAATTCTCCATCACTGGGGAGGACTCAGACCCTGAGCCTGTCCTCCCGGCCGCCTGCGTAATTGGAGCCATCTCCTGGGAGATCGAGGGGCTCATCCAAGAGGCGCAGGAGACCGAACCAGATCCTGGCACTGGTCCACCTGGTCGCCTCTTCGTTCCTTCAGCCGTCCGCTCTCAGGTTCTCCAGTGGGCTCACACCGCCCGCTTTTCATGCCATCCTGGGGTCCTCCGCACCTGCTCGTTCCTCCGACGTTACTTCTGGTGGCCTGCTATGACTAGGGATGCCAAGGAGTATGTAGCCGCCTGTTCGACCTGCGCCCGGAATAAGCTTTCGAACCGCCCTCCACCGGGTCTTCTGCAGCCTCTCCCTACACCAGCTCGACCATGGTCCCATGTTTCTTTGGACTTTGTCACGGGCCTGCCGCCCTCCGCTGGTAACACCGCCATACTTACCATTATCGATCGTTTCTCCAAAGCTGCACACTTCGTCGCCCTCCCGAAGCTCCCCTCGGCCTTGGAGACGGCCCGGCTCCTCACCTCCCATGTGTTCCGTCTTCACGGGATCCCCAAGGACATCGTCTCGGATAGGGGGCCGCAATTCACGTCCCGTGTTTGGAGGGAGTTCTGCTCCGCACTGGGGGCCAAGGTCAGTCTGTCTTCCGGTTTCCATCCACAGAGTAACGGGCAATCGGAGCGGGCCAACCAGGAGCTGGAAGCTGCCCTCCGCTGTGTCACTTCGCACAACCAATCGACCTGGAGTGAACAGCTTCCATGGATCGAATACGCCCACAACAGCCACACATCCTCCGCCACGGGCAAGTCTCCCTTCGAAGCGTCCCTGGGCTATCAACCACCTTTGCTCCCGGCCATCGAAGGTGAGCACTCCGTTCCTTCTGTACAGGCTCACCTCCGCGGGTGCCGTCGTGCCTGGCGGGCGACTCAGGCTGCCCTGCTCCGTACTAAGGAGCGGAACAAGACACTCGCTGACCGTCACCGGACACCGGCCCCCGTGTACACCATCGGTCAGCAAGTATGGCTGGCTACCCGTTTTGTGCCGCTACGGACTGAGTCGAAGAAGCTGTCTCCTCAGTTTATTGGCCCTTTTCCCGTTGAGGCCATTGTGAACCCTGTGTCTGTCCGCCTCAAGCTGCTGCGCAACATGCGCATTCACAATGTCTTTCATGTGTCTCAGGTCAAGCCGGTGCTCTCCAGCCCGTTGTGCCCTCCCTCCAGGGCCCCGCCGCCCCCCCGGCTCGTGGATGGTCAGCTGGTCTACAATATCACCCGCATCATGGACTCCCGGCGCCGGGGTCGGGGTTTTCAGTACCTGGTTGACTGGGAGGGCTACGGGATAGAGGAACGCTCCTGGGTGCCTCGAGCTGCTGTCCTGGATGGTGCCATGCTCCGGGACTTCCACCGCAGGCATCCAGGTAAGCCTGGTGGGTCACCGGGAGGCTCCCGTTGAGGGGGGGGTACTGTCATGGTCTCCGTGCCTGCCCGGTCGGCCCCACAAGGCTACAATTGCTGTTGCTGTTTTCTCCCTCTCTGCCTGGGCGGAGCTCACTGTGGGCTCCCGCCCTTGGCCCACACACACACCTGACAACACTCACCCATCATCACCGGGAGCACTATTTGAGGCTGGAACACAGATCCTCTCGTCGCTGGATGATTGTACCCCTAACGTTAGTGTTCTCACAGCTCTTGTGCTTCTTATCCGTGACTTGTGATTAGTTGGTGACCTGCCTTCTCGTCTGCTTCAGATCTCCCCCCCGGACCTGCGACCTCCCTGCTGCGGGAAAGTGTGTGAGTGTGAGAGAAGAAGACGTGAGCGAGTTACCCTGTGATTTCCCCCCGGAGTTTTGGATCCCTTCACTGTACATATATTGCACTGCACTGTAAATAAACCACACCTTGGAGATACCTTACCGCTCTGCGCTTGAATCCCTGTACCAGATCGTGACATAAACAAAAAACAAGGATGCAGAGTTCACCAACAGGGAACACTGGTGCTCAGAAAACAGCTCAAAACAAACCAAAACAAGTCCATCAAAGTTTCAGGAACCAAGGAAACAGTTCTGAAAAGGTTCAGGGGGTCGGCCTGAAGGTCGACAGGCCAAGAGTCCAGAATATAGTTAAGAATATAGAAGCTAGCGATTGCGCCGGAACAGGTCCGTAGGTGGGCCGCACGCAAGGCAGCGACGGCGACTGAGGTCGGCTGCGTGGAAGATCTGGGTTAGGCTTGTATTAATTAGGTTGGGTTTAATTTAGGTCTCCAGGACATGTGCTCTGAAGTGAAGGAAACACAACTACGTTTACATGTCTCCTAATATAGCTCTATTCAGACATACATAGCCATTTATTAATATTTATTTTGTACTGTATATAATACTTGTTGTAATTAACTTGTGCATGCATCTCCAAGTTAAAGGTGTTTTCCAGCACAATTCAATTTTCTATTCCTTATCTGTCCTCACCTGTGCATTTATGCATGCAATGATGTGATTAATAATATAATCTTAGTGAATGAAAGAAAAACTATCACTCATTTCAAGAAGGCTGTGCTCTAAAATGAAAGCTGTGTTTCAGAGCCACCACTGTCGTTATCATCAGAAGAAAATTCTGATGGGATTGAAAATAAAATGGATTCATGAGTTCATCCTCGCTGCAGGGTGACCTTGTGACTTCCTTGAAAAGTGATTGAGAAAGAACATAATACATGTGATTGAAATAACAGAGGTGCAAGAGTCACATTCAGGGATCCAGCAGTAAGTCTTTACTTTCATCACTTTGCTCGTGCTGTATATAAAGATGAAGAAACCATCTTAGTCACACACAGGTTAGCAGATAATTTAACTGCATTTCACAGCAGCTTAGCGGAGTCAACTTTGAATACTAAAACACCTCAAATGGTTTATGGCGAACATTTTCAAATTGTATCTTTTTTAAAAGTATTAACAAAATGAAATTCATGGGTTATAAAAAGCAACAATGCTGAATGAATGTTAAAATTAACAAAATGTAAAAAAAGTGGTCAATTTGTAGTCTGCAGCTTGAAATTTCATCATTTCTTATTGTACTTTTTTAATTTTTTATGTTTTCTTTAGTTGTGATTATTGTTAGTATTAAACAATTATGCATATTTAATTTGAAAAACACTTGTTTAATATGAATTTTCTTAAATATTATTCTCACAAATCCTGCTCAGCGACACAAGTTTATGTTAGAAACGGGTTGGAGAAGAAAGTACAGAAAAATAAATTAACCGTATGGACAATACTTTCTTTCTAAAGGTACAGATGAACTGCTCCTGTCTTCTGAGTTCTCCATGTTGGCCTTGTCTCGGTTTGTGTTTGTGTGTGTGGCTGATGAAGCTCTTTACCTCCTGCCCTTTCAGCTCCTCTGCAATCAATGAGCACACCTCTGGCTCATCATTATATTAACATGCTGTGTATCTACCCAGATCCTCCAGTCATTTTTTGACATGCCTACCAAACCCAGGATACAGGTAAAGCAGGAAAACAGCGATTGTGAGTTTTATGTGATTATGTGTAGAATATATTAGTGTATTACACAATATGTAAGCAGTAATTCATTTTTTTTCTAGCTGTGTTAGAGCTTTCCAATGCAATATATAGTACAGTATTTCTCGGTTCAATGTAGTAGAGTGGGGATATTAAATAGTAAAAAGTATACATAATAGTATTTTATTCAATTTTCCACCACTTGTAGCAAGGACAAGTTACTATCATGCATTGTATTGCTTTACACTGTGTGCTTATAGTACAAAACCTTTAAAGTTGAGTAAACTGCAAACAATGAATTTAGATGTCACACAAGGACATGTGGAAATCTACAGCAGTTGAATTTAACTTCACTGCTCCTGCCTTCCTGATGTTACTAAAGCCTTACTAAAAGCTGATTTTGCCAAGAACATTTTCAGTTCAATGCAATGAAGCAAATCTGACCTCAGGTACGGCAGGGAGTGATTTTAAGATTAATTTTAAGGTTATTTTTGGTCCTGATTTGAAAAATACAACCTGTGTAGCCTCTCTCCATGCTGGCGTGACCATTTTGAGCCACACAAAGCCTGACAACCGCAGTTCCTCTGGACATTAATATTCACTGGTATCTGCCTCAAAGAAAATCCCTTTACAAATCCAGGAATGCATCTCCTGTGGATTTCAGGCTTTTACATTTCACCAGTGTGGATGTCCTCCTGGCTTAACGGCTTGAAAAGTGCATCTTCAGCGCTACATAGTATGTATTATTCTCCCTTATTTTCCATGCGAAGTCTGTATAGGTTATATATAATTTATTTTTGTTCCCTAGCTGAGGCAAGGTCAGATCAGTTTGGACAGCATTTTAACAGCAAGTAATATAAATATGTATTATTAAGGCAAGCATCTGAGAACTTCTGGCTTTTACTGTAAGTATGTGTCAGTCATGATGGCAGCAGAAAGTGTTCTGTAAGCAAAGAGAGTGTAATGATAAGTGTATATCACATCATAAGTTGAGCTGTATGGTCCTTGAGTTGTGTTTTATTATGCATCAGTGGATGTGCTTCTATTTGAGTGTCACTGATGGTTACTTTATATAAATAAATTGATTCCGACTGTGAATTGTTGAAGTAACCTCTTACCCCTACTGCAAATTAGATACTGCAGCCAAGGATGAATAACGGTTGGGGATTTGGTTACTATGTGATTAAAATTAAGAAATAATTGGATGCATGTTGACTCTTAGGTTAAGCCATTTACAACAGTGAGGGGGGATATTTACATTTGGTCTCCGACTCTCTGAAATCAAACACTCACCCAAAAACAATCAGCTTAAATCTTTGATGTATAACTCTTTCCTGTTTCAGTAGAAAAAAAAGGCAATGAAAGAAATCCCCCCTTCCATTATTATACTTCCTCCATTAAAAAATAATAAATAAATAAATAAAAACTGTAAGATTGTGCCCCACTTTGGCTACCCTGCAGGCTACTATCACAAAAAAGAAAAAAAAATCTCCCATCGATCATTGGGCACACATGTCAAGACTGCCCTAATAAAAATGAGGTGTAAATAATGTAGGGGGCAGATATGGCGAGCAGCACCATTTGCTGTGTGGAGATATAGGCTATAAAAACAGCAGCACTGTTTGTCTCAATCTCAGCTGTTTCAGTTTTCTGTTTATCTCCACTCTACCATTTCAGCAAAGTGCCATACTGTAAGGATGATTTTCCAATGTGTTTAGACAAGATGCGGATTTTGGCAAAGCAGTTTCAATTATGTGATGTGCTTTTTGGCCAGTGTTACCATATTTGGGTATGGTTGCAATAATCGAAATCATACCCCTAGGAACAGGACATAATAAACTGGATATATTAAAAAAATGGACATCTCCACCATCATGTCACCAATGAGCTGGTGAGCATTTTGAAACCGGAAGTTTAACATTGTCACCATCTTGCTTTTTGTTGTAAAAGTTTATTTGGAAAGTGTACTTGGAAAATACACTGTATGTAACACAAGGAGCAGCATTCTATCTAAAAGTCACCAGGTGGCGATAGCTGTGGATGCACTTCTGTCCCATCCTTTATACTGTCTGTAGTTCTTAAATAGGCTTTTATTTGCACAACAAGATGTAATATTTGTGAAAACTGCACAAAAATGCTTTTTAAATATGATTTAGTAGTCCATTTAAGTGACTACTTTTGTCATTAAAATGCCCAAACTCCGATAATAATAATATTTGTTTCATTTTAATCACACTTTGATTCGTTTTCCAGCTTGCTGCACATCGTTTATGTAAATGTGAACGACGTAATCACACTCTGATGCGGATCAAAAAAACAAGATCCTTTGGAGGACGTGATTTGTGATTCCAGATCAACTCCAGAGTGGTATGGTTAGCACGAGAACATGATTCAACCCAGTTACTAGGTGTACACTGCATGTTTCAGCTAAATGCCTTCCATATTGCCAATAAGAAGACTGAATGTTGTTTTGTAATGACATATTTGAGTTTTCTCTGTGTGAAAATTAAAAGCTACAGATTTACAGACTCGACTAATTCAGACCAAAAAAAAAAGCAAAAAAAAGAAACACTAAGTATTTATAATTTCAATATGAGTTATTAAAAACAACCTTCACCTTCCTTCACTGCAGAAGTTTATATAGTTTATATAGTTTAAATAGTTGCCTGTTGAAATACTAAAAGATATATTTTTCATTACATTCTTTTGATGTTTTTTTAATCTCTCGGTTTTATAGTTCCTGCAAATGTAAGCATTCATTATATTATATTTTTCCAACCATTTCAGAAAGGTAGGTATTTTCAGTAGGAGCTAAAGTCAGTCCTGTTTTGCACCATTTTTTGCTATAATTTCAACAACGATAATGAGCACTCGTGTACCTGAGATATTAAGGCCACTGCAACCTTATCAGGTTATGTACCGTCTGACCTTTTCAGTTTAAGAAAAACACACATTCTCAGAAGCCAGCTATTAAGTGTCACATTGTTTCTAACCAGTGAACCTGGTGATTTGGACGTTGTGATATGCAGAGTTGGTGCTTTGATATATGTCCCACTGTCAAAATTCATATGCTTTAGAAACCTGTCTGCACTGCTCTGAGTGTTTTCTCCCAGTACAATAGAGATGTCACACAGAGACATGAGGAAAGCCCCATTCTTTAACCCTGGAGCCCCTGAAAACCACAGAAGGAAGCCCTCATTGATAAAAAGAAAGTGGGTGGGGCAATACCTCCCCTTACTGCAGCTACTGTGAAGTGCACTCTTGCGGGTACATATCCTACTGCATGTGACGATAATGAGAGCAGGAAGGAAGGCAATGACTTTGTAAGTGCCGAGGACCTGATGTACGAGGGCCCGGTTAATTGGTGCCTGTTATGAGGTGATGCATATCTTGCTGCCCTGTTACAGGACATCTGGCTGAGCTCCAGTCGTCTCTGTTCACATGATGCATTTATGACTCACAGCAATTTTCACAATGAAATATTTATGATTGTAACTTGGCTTCCTAAGTTCATGTACACAGGGGTCTGGGCTGTCCAGATTGTTATGTTTTATGTTACAGGAGTTAGGCCAGCATGACATGGTAGCAATCATTAATCACAATTTCTCTATTCAGATGAGTTAAGTTAACTTGTAGTCATGACAACAAAACAAAACAGTTAAATAATCCAGGAAAAAAAACATCTTATTAAAAATCAGCTATTTGAAAGGTTACTGTAGGTCATTTTTGTTTAATAAGATTATATTGCACTTAATAAATAATATTAATTTTAATTTTTCCATGTGCAAGGACATTTTTATATCTCAGTAACAGTTGTACAGTGAATGCAATATTTTTGGTATTACAAGCAAATAATAGCCTACAGAAATTATGCTATGAAATTTTAAATTTCTTGGATTATTATTATAATTATTTTAAAAAACATTACAAAACTATTTTCACATGTCTAAACTGCTTATTACAAACAAAAGTTAAATTTCATAGGGCAGTGCTCTTGAGTCACATTGTCAGTTATGAAATAAGATGACAAAGTAGACTCGCTTTATCAACATGGCTTCATTTTCTATCTTAAATCAAAAGTCAATTTAAACGAGTGCTTTTTCATAATTCTAAACAGAACTTTTCTATTTTTAAGGATCTACTATTCTCTCAAATGACTTACTAACCAGGCAAAGTTTGATGTGGTGCCAAAAACAAGGCAACTCAAATTGGAGTTACCAACAACCTCAAGTTCTTTTCATTAAAAATTGTTGGAACTTTACACAACAACATTGTAAAAGCACTAAATGAGGGTCCTGATCTGAAACACTCAAAAATTCTTAAAAGTTTCGAGAATTTTAAAGGTGTAGATTTAAGATCTAACAAAATATGTTTCACAGGAAAACTTCAGGCATTTGAGAAATGTGGAGAATGGTAGAAGAATAAAGTGTTTTGGTTATAAATCGTTAAAGATCTTCCCCATTTCATTTTTATTTGTTTTTAAACAGGACAAAGATGCAGCATGTGAGAATAAAGTCAGATAAGGGGAATGGTACAGTTCTTACTTTAGAGGTTGTGATTTGTTTAGTATGCTTAAAATAATTATTCCCTGTCATTCTTCATCTACTCTACAGTGACATGACAGGTCACCAGCAGTACGCACACCAAAGGGCAGCAAGTCTAATCAATAAAAAACAAATTAAAAATGAGTGACACTGTTTTCAGACTTCTTGCCAAGAATCGCACAACAAACTGAAAAGACTCAACCAAACAACCCTGTCATGCTCTGGGGTTTTTTTTGGTTTTTTTCAAAAATTTCCAAGCATCACCAGAGGAGCTGCTCTCTATCATCGTTTGGGGTAAAGCGACAGGGTGAAGAGGCCAAAGAAAATTCCCCGGTAACAGCCAGAGGATTGTATGTTCACCTGGCTTAGGATATAACATGTACATTCATAAAGCTAAACTGCTCATGCCTGACTGCCAAGACAAGGTGTGCTTTCACACTCACCAGAAAACTCCCTCTGGTGGGTTTCTTTGATGTCATTTAAGGTCATTTTCAAGAAGAGCATAAAAAGTCAGTTTTCATTTAGAACTTTTTGCTAGTCTTCTAATTGTTTTTGAATGAAAAGCACCTTCCTGTACACCTTGCTTTTCTTTAGTTTGTTGTCATGTGTCAATGCCATGTGTGTTGTGGGCCTGATTCACAGCCTTGGCTTCTCTGTGTATGGACATCCAGCAGCAACCTGCTTCCTAAAACGATTGACCTTGAATTTTGAGTGAAATAAATTAATTGCGACTGGTTAAGAAGTCAAAACTGATTTTGGCACCCATCCCCTTTAAAAGTTATTGGCTTGTAAAATTCTGTAATGATTCCAGAGCTCCTGCTGTTTGAATCTGTCCCTGGAAGTTCTGCTCTGACCACTTGATCAAGTCTGTCAGCAGTTTCACCACATGCCTCAAACTTGTACAAGGACAAGGTAAAAAATGTCTCTGTTATGGATCATCACTGGTGATGAGGCTGAAACCCAAAAACTATACAGCTGCAGTTTGTTATGTTTCTTTTTGGTGGGAAGGGATGTAATTCAATTTCTTTACTGCCAGTTCCCAGCAATAGTCAAGGTGCTTTATGATATGAGCTAAAGATCCTCCAATGTTACAGAAATAACAAAATTGCTCTATATGAGCAAGCACTCAAAGTACCTTTTGAAAGGAAGAGACCTCTGCCAGAAATAGGTTCATGCATTGACAGCCATGTGTCATGACCAGCTGGGCAGTGAAAGGAAAGAATATTCACAGGCTTGTGAATTTATCCCCCAAGGCCAAACCTTCAATTCAGTGTTCTACTATAAAGCCCTGCAGTGGCTGAAGGAGATTTGCCACAAACTGTGCCATATGTGACGGACTGGCGACCTATCCAGTATGCACCCTCACTTTCTCTCTTTGCCAGCTGGGATAGGCTTCAGCTGCCCCCTGCGACACTTAGTTGGGTAACTGAAAGAAAATGGCCACCAAGCCATGGTGCGTCCACTGACAGACAGGAGTCATTGAGTGCTCACACCTTCGCAATTCACAGTTGGCTCTTTGTAACTATCCCCTATAAAATAAATTCTGATTTAGGTATTGTCATTTTGACACAAGGGACGAGATGCTTGCATCTCAGTGACAAGTTCAAGTGATTAGAAGAGAGCACGATAACAACACCAGCAGTGCTAGAAGCCACCAAATCATGAAACTGAATTCAACTAAATTTAATTCAAGTATATTTTTTATGGGATAGACAAAGAACTTTTTTTTCCATTTTCTTTTGTACTGAAGTATATATATAAATATGCCCAGAATGACCAATTTGCCTATTGATTCAGAGAACTCCTTTCATCTAGGAGGAAAAGAGGCACATTAGTGCTCAATATCTGATTGTGGTCTCATTATGTCCTGATTTGGGTTCTCATTAATTAGTTGGTGAACTATAGTATCTGACTGTGAAGGTTCTCAGTCATCCAGGTCATCGTAGTCAAATGAGCAGTCCATCTGCATCTTAAGGATAAAGGACACTCTTTCGAGGATGCCAATGTTCACATTTTGGACAGAGAGGACAGATGGTTTGAAAGAGGAGTGAAAGAAGCCATCTATGTCCACTGTGAGCGACCATCTTTGAACAGAGGCGGGGGTTTACGACACCAACTCTCTGCCATCTATAATCCAGTTTTGAGATCCCTTCCCAGACGCCTTAACGCCCACTCACATCCTGGGCCATCTGACCTCAGGAATTCGCATGATAAGGTGGGGCCAGGTTTCACAATGAACACACCCGAAACTCTGGCTGATTGGGACCCACGCCCAGTTTCCCACCTTGGCTCAGACGATTAGAGGATCATCAGGGGGTCCTTTTGTCCCTCTGTGGGGGGTCACTCCCACTAGGTTTATATCTGGGACTCTCCACCATTTGACCTTAGAACTGAAGAAGCTTCTCGGATGAGAGGTGAAACATCTTCAAGCAACTTAAAGAAGTCCAGACGCTTTTCTTTGCAAGCTCCTTTGACTATAGTATCTGACTATTTACCTGCCCTGCAATAGACTGGTGACTTGTCCATGGTGTCCTCCGCCTCTTGCTCAATGACAGCTGGAATAGGCTCCAGCAACCCTGAATTGGATGAGGGAATTTGATGGATGGATGGACGGACGGACGGATAGATGAGTCATTTAGCCGCTAAATGAGCTCCTGTCTTCACATGGTTGCTGGAAACATTACCTGTGTGCCATCACCTGTAGTGCTTGGCAGATGCTATGATTTGTGTTAATGAAGCTAATGAAAGCAAGAGAGTTTGCTAGAAAAGCAAGGTTGCAGGCTATAGGACCAAAAAGACTTAAAAAGATACTGAAACACCATCTCTGCAGATTCGAGCTAGGGGCTTGTCACTGTTGTTGGGCATTTCACAGTATACACAAAATGGATCAACTATATAACAAACAAAAAGAATTCAGAGTAGCAGCTGTTCTTATTTCGGTTCAACAAATAAATTAGCAGACAAAAAGTAAGCTTAGTGCTGTTTACTTTTCTCCCCTGATCAACCCCATGTGAAATCAATGGTATATCATTAAAAATGAATTAGTTGCATTTTTCTAAATGAATATAACAAGTCATTTGGAGAAACCTCACAAACTCACAGTGACTCATGTGACAGTGCCCGTGGTGATTTTTGTATAGAGCTCTGGGTTCAGAAGAGCAGCTGCTGGGAGAAACAAATTCTATAAACATTTCCTTGGCAACCTTGGAGCACTTGAAGGTTTACCCAATATGACTGTGAATATTTTAAGAATCACTGCTGCTGAAAAATAACACGGGGACATAAAGATGTCTCTTTCAGAATGTTATTTTGCTGCATGCTGGGAAATATGTAAAGTTGGTCCACAGGGTGCCAGAAAGAGAAAATCTCACAGAAGCAGCTAATCACAAATATGTGTACAAAACTTTGTGTGTCGATCATTTTAGTGTAACAGCTAGTATAAACAAACTCTATGCAAATAACACCACATTTGGCGTCATACACAAATTACCATGTGAAACTAAACACAGCCTTTCAGGTTTTCAGTTACAATGCACCATAAGACGGCTTTGTGCATGTAAAATATGTGACCTTTGCTGAATGAGATGTGACACAACAGCGCCGTCAATCTCAAGGCACAGTATTTGACTGCAATCCACTGGTGGTCTTTGCCCCTTCATAGCAAGAGGGCTCCGGGGTAAGCAGTGGGGGTAATCGGCCCCTGCGTGGACACCAAAGACGTTTGTTTTAAGCAGGCGCCAGCTGGTCTTGACTACTGTAATCTCTGCAATTGATTAAATGGGTTCCCAAGCCTTAGCGGGTACCAGCCTCCTCACAGAGCCGGACCACAGTGAAGGGACCTTGCAAATAAACGAACACACCCTGGGTCGCTGTCTTTTAGTTTGATGAGGTGTTGCTATGAAAGACATTGTAGCTGGCAGCCCCAGAGAGATATTACCTGCTGTGTCTGTCTATAGGACAGGAGGGGAGACACTGGCGAAATGAGTAGTGTGAAAGATGTTTTGAAAGACGTTTGGCGATATTCAGGGAGAGTAAGAATGAGTAGAGAGGGACTGCTGGGTTCAGCTCTCTACAGAGCCATCAAGGAATATTTTGAATACCTTGGAATAACATCATGGCATTGACAGTTAAACAAGAAAATGAAGGGAAGTGCACAAGCTTTAAATGCACATCAGTGCAAACACAAAATGACACAAATATCTTCCTCAGTATTGGTAGATAGTCAGCTTCAGAGCTTTGAATAGATCAAATTTGTTAAAAGTATAATAAGCTTAACTTGTTTATTAAATTGCTGGCGGTGGTGAATGTAGCTCTGTTTCTAACCTTGACTCCAAGAAATTAGCTTTAAAAATACTACAAGTGTGGAACAGCAAGGTATTAAGCTAAAATATGCCACCCACATTACTTTGTCCGCATTACCTGTTTGTCACCTGCTTAGAATTTTATCAGCACCTTTGCTCGCATTGACATACACTGTGCATAAAAGATGTACACCTTGTAACCTCAGCCTCTGGTTTGTGAACCACATTTTTCTAGCCTAAACTTAAGCATTGTGGTTGTTACAGCCTAGTTTTTGTAGGTAAATGTGACCATATTTAGTTGAGAGGGTGGGCGATGAGTTATCAGCTGACGCCAGGTCCTGCTGCGTCCTGTAATTACTGCTATCATGCAAACTCCAGTCATATCTACTGGTGGAAGCATACCATAGACATCTAAATCACACATACTGTAAAAAAAAATGGTCCCACCAAAAATAATCCTGACCGCAAAAACATTTCTACCTAAAACTACAGAAATATAGTCGGAGTTTAGAAAGTGCTTTTCTAAGAGCCACTGTTGCTTCATCTTAGCCTGGTAATGTAAGGGGTTTTAACATTGAATCTGTTTGAAACTTGATGTGATGGAGGTGATTTACACACATAACACAAGTAATCAGAATGTCTGAAATCCACGTAACAACCAGCAGCTAAATCTATGAACAGTAACACAAATTAACTTAGAAACAATTGGAAAGGACTAAGCTAATTATAACTGAAAGCCAACATAAATAAATGGTAGAAAGGTACCATAACACCAAAGTAGAGAAATAAAATCTTTTGCTGCAGTGTAGCAAAATTGTGTGCTTACTGCACCCTAAATATAACCCCATTTTCTACAGTATCGTTTGATATCCTAATTTACATAGCTATGACTATGAATTGCCATACAATTTCTCCTGGAGAGCACACAGGTGAGAGCCAATACATCACACAAGCACTTGAAACTCGAGCGATGGCGAGAGCTGATGTGCTCTGGGAGCAGTTTTCCTCAGGGCTTACCTGAGTCGTCAGAGGCAGGGGAGATGACAGGCTTCTCCATCTAACAGCCTCTCGCTCTAATAACTGCAAGTCCCATTTCAGAGAAACCCGCCGCGTGACTGATCAATGTCGACAGGTAGTTTCAAGGCCGCTGCTCATATTGCCCAGAACAGGGAACAGCACATTTTCCTGAGGGCTCAGCTGTATCTGCCTGTTAAATTATATAACAAACTTTATTTGTGTAGCACTCTACAGTGCTTTCAAAACAATAAATCCAGGAAGGTATTCAATAAAACTCCAGATGTATGCATTTTTGGGGGGATATTTTAATACAGATCCAATTTTGTAACGCTACCACAGCAATTTCAAAATCATAAATCCAAACATTTCAGCTGCATTTTCAGTTACTGTTATTATTAATTTAAACATAGCAGTGGGTGTACTTGGTGTTTAAACAAACTAAAACAGGACAGCACAACCATAAAGCAAACATCTTGAGCCTGCACATGATGAGCAAAAATTTCCACTCATGCAGTTTCCTTTGCTATAAAAATTATGGGTAGATACTACATTTGCCAACTTCAATACCCATCTCCAACAGCAGCACGTCATACTTTTAGACAGAAAACACCCACTATTGGCCAGCCAGTTTCCATGGAGACCGCAGTCTCCCTTCCCTCCTAGGAAAGTGTAAACAGTGAGTGAACATGAGACGATTCATATAAATTGTTTCCTAATCTTGTTATTTCTCATTTCCATGCTGAAATGGATGTTGGATTATAAGTGTGCGGGAGTGCAGAGAGCAAAGGTCGCAAAAAAAAAGAAAGAAAAATGAAAACGGACATTTTACGGAAGTGCAAGGCATGATATATTACGGTCTGCCATCTACTGCTGCCTTTCTGTGAAATTCTCAGTGAAAAATCATATTTAGTAACTCTGTGAGGCTTATACTACAAATAGACCACATGGTTACATTAAGATGTAATCCCAGGAGTACAATGCAATTTGTACAGATATATTAAGTGCAATACAAATTCTTAGCAGTTGCCAACTTGGCCAAGTGTTGACAAGGCAGACAGTCATGCCCTGTTGCTAGCTCGCTAAAAACTAGCTAGCTTGCAAACAGTGGCTGAATTTGCTTTTTAATGTTGAGTGTTAATTTTCCTGTAGAAGAATTTACTGTTATGTATGCATTATGTGAAAATCTTAAAAAGCTGTAAATGTGACAGCTAGTGCAACAATCACTGCTAGAGACCAGTCAGTGGTCGTCTGGCAACTATCAGTATCCTGTGACTATTTGGTGAATGTTTGCTGGAGGTTACTGGAAACCACTAGGGTGAAATTGGTCACAAAGAGGTATATGGTGCTTTGGTCATTAGGTTGCATGCGATGCTGCAGTTGCCCAAAACTAGTGTGGCTATAGTAGCAAACTACTTGCCAAGTGATCTTAAAACTGAGAAAAGTGACACAAACAGAAGTGTCGCCTTTACAGTAAAAGCTCTTTGACGATCCTTTAAATTTTTTTTATATGTTTTTTGCATGGTAATGTACAATTGTCACTCTAAAGACAGATATTCTCTTTTTCCAAGATGCATGCAAATGCTGGGAGATCACAGTGACCAAAGAGTGACCAAAGAAAAGGCAAAGAGGTTTTTCGTTTTGACCAATTTCACCCAGGAACAGCTAGCACCTTCCAGCAATCACTCGTCAGCTAGAAGAGGAATGCATATTTTTCCCTAGTAACCAGTTGTTGCCAGATTGTTGCTGACGTGTTTGACTGAGAGCTTAATTTTAAACAAGAAGATAACTTGCTGTGTTCAATTTGGGACACCAATACCGTAAGTATGTAGTACTTGCATTGTACAAATAATGGAACTGTAACAATAGAGGAATCCAAACTCAGACACACTGTCAGAGACTACAGTCGTGCTAATAAAATATCATAATCACTCTAATTTTATTTTATTTATATGTAATCCTAATGTACAGCAATCATGCACAGCATTTTATACTGTAACCACACCCCAAATGGGGTAGCACGTGACAGCAATTGCTTTTTAAGATAAGTTTTTTCTTTATATCATGATTGTCCTTACCAGTCAATGGTTTTTCATAAAATGGGGTTTTATTGCATTTCACTCCAACCACAAATCCCAACCTATTGTTGGTCCTAGTGGAACAATCAGCATTGTTGCTAAAATAAGGGATCTTCATCCTGTGGGAACCACGTCTGTACCATACTCGTTCCATAACAATCTATCCAGTTGCCACTGAGTTGTTTTCCCTTCAGTGGACTCATTTCTTGTGCTGCAGGCTCTGTGTAATGTCAAATAAATCACCTTGGGGGTTGAGATATGGATTCCTAACACTCCCATTTTTGTCAGGCAAGCTCGACCTATTTGGACCTCGGTAATCTCTGACTCCTTTGTGTCTCTCCGGATGACACTTTACCTACGGCCTCCTTCTTTGTGAACTGAAACACAAGACAGAGGGGTTAGCCGCTTCACGGCTCCTGCATTTGCTGGTCTGCTGGATTTCAAAAAGAAGAGCTATCTTTGCTCCTCATAAGTGTAATGTCCCCAGGTCAAGGCTTTATATCATGTCCAGATATGAAAAGACTGTCAGTGGGGCAGGGGCCCATGAAATAAACACCTCTTGACTACCACCACTACCACCATACAATAACAATTAATAAATTATACTGGAGTTGCAGCCTCTGAACACTAAAGCTCATTTTCAGAGTGAGGGGCTAAGCTTCTTTTCCGATTATGCAAGTAGTGAAATGATGCCATTTAAAGACTACAGTACCATTTACCATGTTTTGCACTGGTGTTTTCCACACTGGCATTTAGCAGAGTACTCTTCCTGGTGGGAGAAAGCAGAGGGTACACTGGGGGTTCATGATGTGCATTCATGTAATACCAAGAGCCACTACAGTTCAGTGAGCTAGAAACTATATTACCGCTCCCACTACACGTTCACATTTCCATCTGTTGCCCGATTTGCTGGTGTGGATTAAGCTGCACGTTATGACTGTATTAATCCTCTGCCTCACATTATCTTGTTTGTGTGGAGAGTAATGCATCTGACTTGATGAAGTGAATCCAATCTTTTGTGCTTCCCTAGAATAAAAACAGCAGTGATGGATTTTACAAATCCAGTTAGTATTTTCTGCCTGGCCCCTTCTGCTGATTGTGTGAGTTTAATATCGCATATTAATGGCTCAAGTAATTAGCAAAGTGAGGGCAGTCCATTATAATCATTATTGTTCTAATCTAATCAGGGATATATATTACTTACAGAGGAAACAGGCTAACTGCTTCTCAAGGACACATATGCATCATTAATAAAATCAGGGAGAGATCAGATTGTCCTTTTTGACTTCAATTGGACTTTCATCAAAGTTCAAGAGGTTACATAATTATAATCACACTGCAGCTGCATAACTATGTTACTTTTTTTTTTTCTTTTCTGGAAGTAACTATGTTACTAACACATTTGCAGAAAAATGCCTTTGTATGGGTTGGCTGCCTTTTAGGGGCATGTCTTGATATAGGATTTAGCACTAACATCAGTTTTGCACAGCTGACCGGGGCATGTCATACTCTATCTATACTAAGAACACCATGGAAACCATTGGTTATAAATCCCACAATGTAAACTTCATAATGGAAAAAATAAATGAATAAAGCTGTCTTCTGATGTCTTCATTGGAAGGCAGCTGAGGAAAAAGCACAAAAAGCAGACAGTCACTGTGAAGAATTTACCCATATGGAAAAGAAATAGTAAAAACTTATATGATTTACTCATGAAAGTGGCCACTTTCATGAGTAAATCATATAAGGCTTACATGATTTCCAAAACATACAAGTTTCATTATATAATTTTTCAAGGGATCTTATATCTGTTTTCACTCTTGTATGCTTTTCATACAAGTTTCACACAAGACAGATACAAACTTTATAAGATTTATATATATCTTTTCCATATGGGTAAAGTTAGGAAATTTAAAGATGATGTTTGGGTTAAAATAAACTTGCTCTTTACACCAATTGTGTTGAAAAATGACAAGTTGGGTGATACAGTTAGAGGTTAAAGTTGGCCCAAAAAAATCCAGAGCTGTAATCCAGTACCATCAGTTAATGAGTAGTGAAATCTTATAGGCAGTTTAATGGAAAATTACTGTCAAACAAGTACATTTGTCATGTGCTATTGCCTGGCAGTCCTACTAGATGATGCCTCAGAGACTGTAAAATCAATGCATGGTCCCACATGCACATGTCCCTTTTTCCTTCTCACCCCTGTCATACCATGCACGCCGATGTCAATAAAATTGTGGCCATGGTATTTCTCGCTAGCTCTACTAAAGAGGACCAAGCATAAACAGGGTAACTTTTTTGTAACATGTAATTTCAAATTCCGTTTTCAAACAGCACAACAAATATACACCCTCAACAAATGTACACCCACACAAGTTGTTCATGTGCAGTTAGGCACACAGTGTGTATTGCTAGTACAGCTGCTGTATTTTCAAAGGGGAAAAACAGTTAATCAGAAGCAAGATGTAAGAAATAGAAGACAGGGGATTACATTTTCTTAAATAAGAATTTAAAACAAATATGTAATCTTCAAATTAAAGCTACGTTTTTTAATCAGACAGTGACTCTGCACATGATGTGTTGGGGAAGATGGTTATTTCATATTGAGAAATGCCTACAAATTAAATGACAATTGCATGTTATTCAAAGTTCATACAGGGCAGTAAGTGCAGGCTAAACTGCAGTATGTGGTGCAGTTTACAGTAATGGACTTGCACTGGCTCAGAAAAGAAATGAAATTTTGTGGCTTTTTTCTAAGTGACTCATTTCCCCAGCACACTGCTATATCAGTGTGGGTTCCCCAGCCTGCCAAATCCCACTTGGCAGGCTGGGGAAATACCACTGCATCACACATCACCACCAAAGGACTCATTATATGTAACTGAGACACACCAGTAGCTTATTTTACTCTTGTGAATAAGAAGGAAATTAAACAACTGCTTCACTGGAGAGTAAAAGGTGATGTCTCTGTTGTGTTCGTGACTTTTTACTTTCCTCAAGTGACCAAAAACTCAGTTATTGTTGGTTCAATACTGTAATAACGGAAAGATTTAGGTTCGGTGAAACAACAATTTTACCCCCCGTGCCAGAAAGGTTAGGTTAAAAAAAAGTATGTTCCTAAACTGCACTTGTAGAGTTTCATATTGTGCTCTAAATCAAAACATCCTTTACTATACTGTGCAACAGTGGAATAAAAAAATTACCAAACAGATAAGCAGGACAAATATAGGCAACTGAACTGCACCAGGCTGCCACACAATTGCACCTTTTTTTGTCTACAGATTTTTCAGCCCCACTCTACCCTTTCACAGCGAATTCCCTCTGCTCGTCTCATTGATTTAGAGTTATTACCTTAGGCTGTAGAGTGGGAGCAGTCTGGGATAAACAAGGCCAGTGATAAGAGTGCATGAGAAACCTGCGTGTCTGTATTTAATAGCTTCTGCGATGGGGTGCCACTGTTTGTGGAGCCCTTGGGATTTCATTACACAAAGACAAATGGATGATCCAGGCACAGCTGAATTTTGGGAAGGTGGAAGGCAATTTAGGGTGGGGGTGGGGAAGGGCTGGGTATGGGTGGGGTGTGTGAAGGAGGGACAAGCAATTAGCCTAATCAGTAGCAGCATGTCTCAAGTGGCTTGAAAGCTTAGAGTGAGGTGACTTCGTGAGAGGTGATGCTCACAAAGAGAATGTCCATTTCTTGTCTAGAAAGTGCACAATAAATCAAAGGACCAAAAAAAGGACATTTTTCATTTATTAAGGCTTTGAGATGGATTGAGAGACTGACTTTATTCACAACCATATATGATTTTATAAGAACGCATGGAAAAACAATTCGGCTTAGGGCTGGTTTCGTACACAATAAGCTGTTTTTGCCAGCAGTAACGCAAATATATCATTACTAGGTGCACATCAAACGCTCGTCACTGATACATTAGGAGTAGAAGAGATTTCATTATGTCTCTGGGCGGTTTCCAAAATGGATACCAAATGGATAAGCATGACACATACAGGCAACCTTAAAATAATAACCATTCAAACAGCACCATCCTAGAGCTTCATAGGGGAAGTATAAGCTCTTTAAGTGGTTAGGTAAATGGGAAATATTCCTACTCCTCAACTTGAAGCATCTGGCTGATAGTCAGCTACACACATAAAAAGGATATAAACAAAGACATTTAAATTTAACAATCACAACTATAATGTTTTTATCCCTTATAACTAAACTAAAACTGCATTTTATCAGTGTAAAATGCAGTTTTGCATCTCATAATAAATGCAGAATTAGCATTTATGAGCACTTAGGAAAGGAGGAAAAAAGTATGTTCTCATGGCTTTAGGAATGAAAAACATTTACTGGCTCATAAAAATTCACAGCCCTTTGTTAGATGAAATTACATGTCACCCATAAGTTTAGGAATAGTCTGTTAAGGAATATGTGAGTAAATCAAATGCACATATAACTGCTCAGAGACCTGTTTTCTTCCTTTGCATGCACTTCTCAGAATTTGTTTATCCCAGCTGTTGAATCTTTTTACAAAGAAAATGCGGATTTTTCTCTCTTTTATTTCTTAAGAATAGTGAAGAAAAGGAAATCTCTATTTCATGAATGAGCCTTGACTGAAACACATTTCTCTGTAGTATTTTTGAGCTGAGCCTTTGAAGTCACAAGTCTCCTAATGCTTCCTCTTGGACTGGAGCTTCAAGAGCTTGTTTTAATTGCTCCCAGAGAAAGAGGTGAATGGTTAAGGGCTAACAGATTCTATGTAAGGAGGATTACTGTAATCTGAATACTAAAATATAAGCAGGTGCAATCTGTTGTTGACTGTAAGAAAATCTGCTGTTTGAAGCCCACATCCTTTGGAATCTGCAGGGCAAGAATTTAATGAAAAGTAATCAGATTATATTACATAGTTTGCTTTCAGCATCTCATCAGATATCTAATTTTAGACATATGGAAGAATGTGTGTGTTTGGAACCAGTGTG
Organism: Diplotaxodon limnothrissa; assembly: GCF_057381915.1. Lineage (NCBI taxonomy): Eukaryota > Metazoa > Chordata > Actinopteri > Cichliformes > Cichlidae > Diplotaxodon > Diplotaxodon limnothrissa. The sequence continues at coordinate 7,543,254 of NC_140597.1, read as the reverse complement.
AAGGACCACAGGAGCTAAAGAAATCGAATGAAAACAGGGTTTATGCTGAGACTGCACCGACTTCATATTTCTAAGTGTACATGAACATAAAATAAAACTTAGACCACATAAATCAAAACACTGAAAATGCACAAAACTCTCTCTGGAATTAATCATAGTTAAAGCTTTTGTATATCAGTGACAATATGGTATGAATATTGCTCATCAGTTGTAATTTGTCTGCCATTTGTCTGCTTATCAAACATTTATATCAAATCAATATGATAATCAAAACATCAGCAGCATTAAAAGCTTTTACAGAAATACTTAGCAAGCCAGCATAAAATCAATAAGTGCATACAGACACTCGCCACAGGGAGTCATTAGAAACGTCTAAAGCAAATTCCCTCACATACATCAAGCGTGGTGAAACACAATAGACTTTAAATCCTGTTGTTCAGTGACTGACTTGACATAGCGTGGCTTATTGCCATCGTGTTGACACAAATTCACTTCAACAAGAGAGGTCCTCTCCTAATCATTAATTATCCGACGAGCTTAATGACCTGTGTAACGTGACATTACAACCATGAATAGTGACGACGAGGAGTACTCTTAATCTCATTTTTTTTAGTTCGATAGATGCACAGACGCCAGTAGGCTGCAGCTGGTAATGAGGTAGTGTGATGATACCCCTTGCCATTTTCCTGCATGCATCAACTGTTCTTTTTGTTAATTAGATAGAAATATGCTTTTGATGGAGTAAAGTTTACATTAGAGAAGACAGCTATCTTCAGTAGATGGACTTGTGATTCCCCTTCCAAATTAGACAAGCATTTGGTTATAGCCCTTAGAAATATCCATGTTTTTATGTTCTGTTAACCAAGTCACATATAATAACAGCCATACTGGTCTCACAGACAAATTTGTATTATATGGTGGTTGTTCATAATATATTAAAATTATGTGCCCGAAACATCGAGTGTGACTACTGTCTTGGAGAATCCTAAACAAACATTAACCTACCACAATAAAAAGGACAGACTTACTTAGACAACAAGAGGTGCCCTACTGCCCCCGAGCATGATCTTTTCCCAAACATAATCAGTTCTTTTGGTGCCTGCTGTTAACCAGCAATGAGTGAAAACAAAAGTGTGTTGATAATACAGACACTGAATGTGTAAACAAATAAACAAGATGGATGTGAACTCTTGGGATTAATTGCTTCACTACCACCATCAAAATCTCATTTTAGTGCAGATTTTATGTTATTACCTCATATTAGCTAAGGAATTTGTATAACCACTACAACAAAGCTCTTCACTGGCTTTCCATTTTCACATAATTTGCTGTTAAGCAGCAGCTACTGAAACCTTGAAATTGTCAGTGAATCTCTTACACTAAAGTAATAATAAAAATTAAATCATGAAAAATACTGAATGTCCTTAGCATGCCAAGAGTACTTTTTTTGGTGACTTGGAATGGCATAATGTGCATAGAAAGTGTAACCAAACGGTTTCATCTTGTTATTGCCGCTCCAAACATGTGAAGTTCCCTACTGTGCCAGATGTTAATTGGATAATCAATCTCTACTAAAATGTACTGGTCTAAGACCTTAGTGCTTTATCAATGTCACTATGTCAGCAGCTTCCCTGTCCTCATTTCCTCCATTCGGTAAGCTGCAAAGTCCAGGGAGTTACAGTGGAGGATTTATCTGTGTGAATCTCTCAGGCTTGCAAAAGGAAAGTTAAAAAAAAAAAAAAAACTAAATGCTGAGACACGGACAGATATAAATGGGCAGCAGGAGCTTTCCAGGTGATTTATATATCTTTCCTGGACTGGCAGAATGCATCGCATCTGATGCTACCTACCTCTGACCCTCAGCCAAGCTTTTACAAGTTATCTTGTCAGGAACCCTGGCAGACTTTAATCCCACCCTCTGCAGCCTAAACTCTAATAGCAGATGTTTATGGAAGGGGGCTGCCTTTTCCCCATTTAGCTGGCTTGATGGAATTCAGGTGGCAGGAGCTAACAACATTTGGAAAGCCCATTAGAGACTGCATTAGAAATGACCTTTTAAGCTCTGTGCCTGTGCTATATTTCATCATTTTGGACATTACCTGCACTAAGGCATTAGACTCGGTTTGAGTCTGAAGGGTAATAAGGTACTAAGGAGAGGATTAGGATGTCTATTGATATCTGAATTTGTAGTGAAACTCAGAGAACTGTTCTGCTTGGTCCTAAAAAAAGACAAAAACAAAAGAACCTGTAACTATGTTGCATATGATGTGTTTTTTAAGTTAGCTAAGGTTGGAGGAAGGCTGAAGGAATCACATTTACTTTACTTTAGTTTTGTGAATACTAACTTCTTTACAACATTTAAAGAGCACATCACTGTAGTTGTTTATCCATTGATCCGAGTTGTCTAGTTTTGGAGATAATGCCTTCACAGAGGCTGGCCTGCTCTTGAATTCATTGGAACTTAAAAGCACTTGTAGTGCTCAAAGCCAAAACTCGCAGCAATGCCTCTTTATAGAAATCATGACTGGGTTATTTTGAAAAGATCCACAAACCTTGCTGTGGAAGTGCCATCACTGTGCAGAGGGGCTAATGCTACAGCATGGGAGCATGTTAGCATTAATGATGTCCCCTGTATATTAATACATTTAGCTTATGTACTGTAGTTTGCAAGAAACTACTCACAATATTTGTTTGTTTTTGATTATTTTTGGTTTGTTTTTTTTGTTTTCTTAGTAACCAAGCCATATTTTTGGAAATAAACATTGCTTCTGTTTTTCAAATGTAGTTTAGTTTAGCAGTTCAAAAAAGAGCCCCTCCGACAGCCAAACCCATCTGTTCTCTGATTGGATTGTTACATTTGTGATTGACATGACATTGACCAATCAGATGAAAGGAAGAAAAATAGGGTCAAAATTCGTACTTGTAACTTGCAGAGATTCACAAGTCCACACACAAATCTTTTTTACACACACACAAATTCTTTTTACACATACAAATCTTTTTTACACACACACAAATTCTTTTCACACATACAAATCCTGATTTACAAGTACAAAACTGATTTACAAGTACAAAATATTTATGACCACATTTTGAACCCATACACAAGGTTCGCGTGCGGAGTGAAGCGGAAAAAAAGTGCGAGAGAGAGGATGAGAGAAAGAAAAAAGAAAACCCAGCTCACGTCGTTCACGTCAAAGATCTGGCTCAAAGAGCAGTTTCGTTAGCGACCAACACATCACTAGAGCTGTCCCTTTAAGAAGGAAATAGGCTGAACAAAGAATTTGTACTTCTATAAACCAACAGTCTTTTCTTTATATTCCAAATCAGATTAGCACTGCATGCTCTTCCATTTTTTTGACTCTCATACAGAGACTCATTTGCATCTGCAGGCCCAACATAAATGTCAAGCTGCACTCTCTGGCTCATTAATAATAAAATGGTACATCTAGATCCCTGAGCTTGTGTGGCATTTTTGGCAATTAACGAACTGACTTTTGTAATTTCAAAGGCTGCCCTTAGGGGTCCAATATGCATATGATAAATATTTAAATGAAACTGCAGTCAACAATCATCCTGGGAGAGCCAGATTTAGGCAGCAGCTATTTAGCCAGTGTCACTCACCATGAATCTTTAAATGTGAACCTGCTTACCCTGTAGCTAAGCAACACTTATAAATGTGTCGATGTACTCTCATAAGAATATTCTAGTAGAAAATATGTAGACTAGCTGTAAATTACTTGTGGCCTTGGATTCATTTTAAAGTGTTGCTGCACTTGTTTTATTTTTAAGAGAGAATATTTTTAGTAGGATCATCTGGCACAAAAGGAGCTGCTCAGTATAACTAAAAGCTTATTGAGTGAGACAGAAGGCAAGCTTGTTTCACCCTAGTGACCCTCCAAGCAAAGCATATTTTGTAGAAATTTGAGGATTTTAATAACCAACCTTGTTGTTATAATCACATTCCATTTAGTGTACTTTATTTCATGCTTTATGATTACAGAGCATTTGTTAGCATAATTATCTGCCCACCATGACTGCTTTGGTAAATTTACAACTGTGAAATGTATTTTACACCCACAAACTACTCATATTATTCATAAATGTTTATGCCATGTTAAGTTTTTGTTAATAGAGTGTTATTTACCGGTTTACTTTGCTGCTATAATGGCTGATTGCCATACAGACTGCTAAATTTTCCAACAAGCCTTCCCTTCCCAACATTCAGTGTTGTATTTCTTTCTGCATAAAATAACACGTAATGTGCTGAAAACAAATACTATATTTAAAAACTTAGGCTTTAGGAGGGTTGATGAAGGTGCAAATCAAACTTTTGACAAAGACACTACAGTCCCTTTTGGCATCATGTTTAAGTGTAATTTTCACTGGTTTTGGTTGAGGTTAGCAGATTTCAGGCTTTAAACAAAAAATACACTTTTTTGTAACGTTAAACAATGTTAAAATTTTTACCCCATTTACAGATGAACTCTTTTACAGAGGCGAGCATGAACAACAAAGTTTTAATCTTTAGTTGAAGAACAGTGTCTGTCTATTACATTGAAAAGGGTTTTTTGTGCTCTCCTCTAATACATACAGTGGGGCAAAAAAGTATTTAGTCAGCCATCGATTGTGCAAGTTCCCCCACCTAAAATGATGACAGAGGTCAGTAATTTGCACCAGAGGTACACTTCAACTGTGAGAGACAGAATGTGAAAAAAAAAATCCATGAATCCACATGGTAGGATTTGTAAAGAATTTATTCGTAAATCAGGGTGGAAAATAAGTATTTGGTCAATAACAAAAATACAACTCAATACTTTGTAACATAACCTTTGTTGGCAATAACAGAGGTCAAACGTTTACTATAGGTCTTTACCAGGTTTGCACACACAGTAGCTGGTATTTTGGCCCATTCCTCCATGCAGATCTTCTCGAGAGCAGTGATGTTTTGGGGCTGTCGCCGAGCAACACGGACTTTCAACTCCCGCCACAGATTTTCTATGGGGTTGAGGTCTGGAGACTGGCTAGGCCACTCCAGGACTTTCAAATGCTTCTTACGGAGCCACTCCTTTGTTGCCCGGGCGGTGTGTTTTGGATCATTGTCATGTTGGAAGACCCAGCCTCGTTTCATCTTCAAAGTTCTCACTGATGGAAGGAGGTTTTGGCTCAAAATCTCACGATACATGGCCCCATTCATTCTGTCCTTAACACGGATCAGTCGTCCTGTCCCCTTGGCAGAAAAACAGCCCCATAGCATGATGTTTCCACCCCCATGCTTCACAGTAGGTATGGTGTTCTTGGGATGCAACTCAGTATTCTTCTTCCTCCAAACACGACGAGTTGAGTTTATACCAAAAAGTTCTACTTTGGTTTCATCTGACCACATGACATTCTCCCAATCCTCTGCTGTATCATCCATGTGTTCTCTGGCAAACTTCAGACGGGCCTGGACATGCACTGGCTTCAGCAGCGGAACACGTCTGGCACTGCGGGATTTGATTCCCTGCCGTTGTAGTGTGTTACTGATGGTGACCTTTGTTACTTTGGTCCCAGCTCTCTGCAGGTCATTCACCAGGTCCCCCCGTGTGGTTCTGGGATCTTTGCTCACCGTTCTCATGATCATTTTGACCCCACGGGATGAGATCTTGTGTGGAGCCCCAGATCGAGGGAGATTATCAGTGGTCTTGTATGTCTTCCATTTTCTGATGATTGCTCCCACAGTTGATTTTTTCACACCAAGCTGCTTGCCTATTGTAGATTCACTCTTCCCAGTCTGGTGCAGGTCTACAATACTTTTCCTGGTGTCCTTCGAAAGCTCTTTGGTCTTGGCCATGGCGGAGTTTGGAGTCTGACTGTTTGAGGCTGTGGACAGGTGTCTTTTATACAGATGATGAGTTCAAACAGGTGCCATTCATACAGGTAACGAGTGGGGGACAGAAAAGCTTCTTACAGAAGACGTTACAGGTCTGTGAGAGCCAGAGATTTTCCTTGTTTGAGGTGACCAAATACTTATTTTCCACCCTAATTTACGAATAAATTCTTTACAAATCCTACCATGTGAATTCATGGATTTTTTTTCACATTCTGTCTCTCACAGTTGAAGTGTACCTCTGGTGCAAATTACTGACCTCTGTCATCATTTTAAGTGGGGGAACTTGCACAATCGGTGGCTGACTAAATACTTTTTTGCCCCACTGTAATTAAATATGTTACATGGGTCCTCAGAATTTTACCAATAACAGCAGTAACAAAAAAGATTTTCTAATCTTACAGGTTGTGGTTAAGACAGTTTCCTTATTTATACATTTTTTTTTCAGCCACTAAAGCTTTGTCATGAGGGGACCACTAATAAAATACAAGTAATTTGCAAAATTAGTTGTATTTATTGTAAAAAGTTGAACTTCAGTGCTGTTAATACTGTACAGTATCAGGCACAGGCATTTTCTTGAGTGTCTTTGCCATTTCTTAGTTTCTTCATTTCTTCTCTTTTTAATTTCCCATTGTCTGATGATAATGTTGAGTTCCTTGTTAATTCCTTTAATGAACACTGCCGTGCCATTCTTGATAAGGTCACTCCTTACAATATTAAATATCTCTCTATCGTTTATTGCTCACCAATTTCTGGCCTTGAACATTCATGTTGAAAATCGGAATGACCACGGAAGACCACGGGTTTGGTTGTCTATAAAGAATATTTTATAGAACTTCTCACATAATATAATGACATAGTGAAATGAGACTTGATCTTATTATATACATTCTTTTCAACAGTCTCATAAACCACAACAAGAATAATTCCAGGGTGTTATTTGATACTATCAACAGCATCGTTTTCCCCCCAACTCAGCATGCTGCAATACACTCTGATGATGATTGTAATGTATTTCTCATTCACAGTGTGAATAAGGTTAACCCATAAAGTCCCTCCCCTGATGAAGATGGCCCTCAATGCCCTGAGTTATTTATTGCATTCTTTCTAATTACACTAAATGACTTAGTTACAATAATAGGCAGGAGGAAACTCACATCATCCTTGTAAAAGATATTACCTCTTTCTGTCCTATTTGGGAGTCTGACTGTAGCAGCACTGGTCCTTTTCTGCTTTGTATTATTAACAGCTCTCTGAGGCAAGATTATATTCCCTCCTACTTTAAACAAGGTGATCTCTTTACTTAAGAAATCTTGGTGCCAGTTCTGTTGGAATGTCTCTGCTGAGACTGCTCATTTGAAGGTCTATAATGATCTTTATTAGCCTCTGATGTGGGGGATTGTTCAACTTACTTTGATGCTGCTTGCCATAATCTTTTACTTGATTAAGTTTTTGAATGGTATCTCTGGCTCAGTGTTAGGCTGGATAACCTGTGTTTTGAACAGACGTTTCTTTGTTAGGCCAAACATGTTCTCCTTTACAACTGTTTCTCAAACCTGTGGGGTTCTACTAGGCTCAATCCTGGATCCATTTTCTTTTCTTTTAATAAGATTTGTTATCACTTTTATGCCAACAGCATTCAGCGGTACAGGTCTTTAAACAGCTGTGCAACAGATTGACAAGGGTGTACCCCATCTCTCGCACTATGGCAGGTAGGATAGACTCCAGCCCCCCTGACCCTGAATTGTATAAGCAGCAGTAAATGGATGGAAACCTCACTACCACAACAGGCTGTCCACCATAGTTCATTGACTGTTTTTTAGACACTGAACTATGTTATTAATTCCTTTTGTTCATCCATGTCCTGTTAAAAATCTTGGTGTAACATTTTCTTCTTCTCTGGGCTTTGACTTGCATATGAAATCAATTACTTCCATTTAAGGAACATTTCTAAATTGTGAACTATGATTTCTTCAGCTGAACTGGAGACATTTTTTTCATACATTTGTATCACTAAACACAGATAACAGTAAAGCCCTATTTACTGGCTTTGATACGGTACATATAATCGATACAAAATGTAGCCGACCACGGCTAAGCTTCTACTAAGTGAGCTCACATTACACGTACTTTATACTCTACACTGGCTCTCAATAGATTTTCAAACTCTTGGACTTAGCTTTAGAGCACTAAATGGGCGACGGCCAGACTATTTATCTTAACTTTTCCTTAAACACACTACTGCTTACACTCTTCAATCACATGCTTATAATTTGTTAGTTGTTCCTCACACAAGATTAAAGACTCTGGGGGACAGAGACTTCTGTTTGGAATAATCTCCTACTCCATCTACACTTAGCGGACTCTGTGGACTCCTTTAAAAAGCAGTTGATGACTTTTTTGCTTAACAAGGTTTTCTGTTGAAATTATTATTTTTTTGTTTATTTATTATATTTTATTTTGTTTACTTACTATAATTTTCTATTATATTTTTATCATTATCACCCCTACAGTAGTTTTTATTGACTGTATCTTATTATAGTTTCTTGTATAGAGTATTCAGAATGAGAATCAGAATACTTAATACTGACTACAAATTCAAATTGTGACTACATGTCAGTGAAAACAATTTAGAACTTTAATTTCTTACTTTCTTCATAACATCTGCAGCATTCTCAGATTATTCACATGCTGCATCAAACACCTTGTAACATAATTTCCAAACAATATGTATACAGTAAATAAAATCAAAATTTAAGGTGGGGAGAACACATTTAATGTAGATTTTTTTTCCTGACTCTCCATTAAATCAGGGTTTACTTTGAGTACATCTTGCTTAATGCTACTTTAAAAACACAAGGAAAAAAAGTACCATCAAAGTGTTCAAGTCATCATGTGTGCGCTTTGTGTGTTTATGACTCCCTCCCAGTAGAGCTGTTCCTCCAGGCTGTTGCTGTAAATGTGGCTGTGTTCATAGCCAACCTGCCTGGATGAAAAACGGAAATGTGAACGCTGCTTAAACTGTTAAGAATGCACTCTTCTACTTTTAGCTAGTATTGTGTATGTTTAAGGGTCTGCTTTAATTACAATTTGGCCAGTACTATGGGTCAAAAAATGTTCTCCTGTGATGCAGATATAGATGGCATTACATACCATCACATCACTAATGACTTTTTTTAAATTGTTTATTCTGAGCATTTTTCTCCCATACTGCCTTCTCTTCATTGGCTCCCTGTTAAATCAAGAATCAAATTGAAAATCTTTCTAATCACCAGTGTAGGGACTAACGCGTTATCAAGTAACACGTTACAGTAACTACGTTATTATTGTGGTAACGAGCACGGTAACTAATTATTACTGGGATTTAGATAGGGTCGTTATTTATTCCTTCATGTGGTGGCTATCACGGAGCTTCCACAGATTCAGTAACATTAGCAAGTGGTGGAGGCCAGCAGGTACCCAGCAAGACTGGCACTCTTGCTGGGTATCCAGTTACGGAAGCAACACATTAACAAGAGAATTTTGAGTAAAACCAAAGTTACTTTCCCTAGTAACTAGTTACTTTGAAAGTAATGTGTAAATTGAAGTAACTGAGTTACTTTTGATAGAAGTAACTAGTAATGTAACTAAGTTACTAATTTAAAGTAACTTACCCAACACTGCTAATCACACGCAAGGTCTTGAATAATCAGACCCCACTTCATAGTACCTTATTACACTTATAACAGAGAACTTGTCTCTCAGGCTGCTGGTTTATTTGTGGTTCCTAGAACAATTAAAGGTAAAATGGGAGGTAGAGTACGGGGCCACCGTATGATACCAAACAAGGCAAAGTAAATAATTTTTAAAGGTAAAATGTGGAGGGAAAATCAAAAGTAGTTAAAAATGGCCAATTATACCCTGGACCCCAGAGGGTTAAACGTTTTTTTTTTTTTTAAGTAGTTACTTTTCAAGTAATTAATTACTTTTAGAATATTGTAACTCAGTTACTAACTCAGTTACTTTTTTGAAGAAGTAACTAGTAACTATAATTAATTACTTTTTCAAAGTAACTTGCCCAACACTGCCCGTATGCCTTATGTATGAATTCTGGTTGTGTTTACTGACCTCGAAATGATTTTATGTCGTACACGGCGCTCGAAAATCTCTCAAATGTTTCAGTATGACTTTGCTAAGCTACGAAGCCGCACCGCTTGAAGGATTGTCGGAGCTTTACGGCTATCGTAGTCAGGAGCCTGGCGGAGTGATACGTACTGTGCTTCAACATAATATTACCGTATTGTGTGTGTATAACCTCTTTAAGTTTTGTGGATATTATACATGGTTACGCTGAGGATATGTCGGCCAATTTCCACTGAAAATGCCTTTTTGTTAAACTGTCAGCAAGGAATTTGCATTTGTTAAATTTTTATATCACTGTAATGCACATAAAAAACAGCTGCTTGTTTAAGTGAAAATACATTGATGGGGTTTTTTTGCACTAATAAAGTTGTGGAGTTGTAAAGTATTTTGTCTAGTGTCAATTATATCGTCAGTTATATCGTTATTGCAAATTTTCAAATGTATATCGTGATAAATATTTTTGGTCATATCGCCCTGCTCTACTACACACTACTGTGATTGTACCTACATGATGTGATATGGCATGCAGACATGAAAAAGTGCATGACCATGTGATGCAAAATGATTCACAGTATCTGATAGCTATTTTTTGATGTTTGTTTATGCTTGTTCACAAACTCAAAAAAAAATTAACATTTTTTAGAAACTTAAAGCTATCCATACAATTCCCAATTCTGCCAAGTGTCTGTTTTTGAAATTATGGTGGGACAAGGATTACCCACATGCTGAAATTATTGCTTAGTAGACATACTGAAAAAATATAAAATATAGATACACGTATTACTTGGTATCAAGGAGAACAGATGGACAAAAAATGTTACAGCATATATGGTCATTTCTGATCAATTCTGGTCAATTCTGAAGTCGTTATCTCACACAGAGTTTCATATAACCCTCCTACATCTACTTTCCAGATAAGGAAAAGTATAACAATGTGTATCTAGGCTATCCATGAAGGCCATTATGGAGCCAAAATAATTATGCTCCAAAAGCTTCCATCAGGGTTGACTTTTTTAATGCCTCCCCCAAATGGTGAAACCATCTATCCGTCCATTTTCTTCCACTTATCTAATTCAGGGTCGTGGGGAGGCTGGTGCCTATCCTGGCTGTCAAAGAGGAGGGGTACACCCTGGAGTGAGTCTTTCAGAGGGCAAATACAGAGACAGATAATCATTCACATTCACACCTACACCCAATTTAAAATCACGAATTAATCTAACAAGTATGTCTTTAGATTGTGGGAGGAAGACAGAGTACTCAAAGAGAACCCATGCAGGCACAAGGAAAACATGGAAACTCAGCATAAAGAGGCCCCAGTCATAAAGTGGATGCAACCTCAGGACCTGCTTGCTGCGAAGCTGCAGTGATACCAGTACGAATGCATAAACAATACAGTTTATTGTTTCGGCTATAGCTAGTGACTCCTGAAAACATTACAGAGTGAAAAAGGTCTCTCAAGCAGTGTTATATACATGTAGCATGCAAGAGTTCATAGAGCATTATTATATTTTAACTTTTGCAAGTTGGATGCAATTTTGCCCAACTCACAAGAATGAGATATATAGAAATGTCAACTTGTCAACATCAATCCAATTTCTGAGATTGTAAACACTGCAATTATAGTGCTTTTTCTACTCAATTTGAGCTCTCAAAGAACTTTCTTACAACAAGCCATATTCACACAATTACTTTTTTCTATGCCTGAGTGCTTTACCTAACATTGACACTCTCATGGATGCCTCAGGGGCAACTTGGGGTTCAGTATCTTGCTCAAGGATACGGGAGCTAGAAATCGAAAGGCAGACTTTCCATTTCATTTTATCTTTCATGAAATATATTTACACTGTCAGAATAATCATGCACTCCACTTTTACTCATACTATTCTACAAAACCCATGAAGTCATAGCTGCAGGATCACGTTACAATCAGTCACGAGCTGAAACGACAAACAAGAGTACATATCCCAGCGGATTAAACCACCCGTTCTCCCATTTTCACTCTATTCGTGTTCTGTTTACTGCTTATTTGATTCAGATAAATGGAAATAAACAAAACTAGGAAGCAGATTTCTCCACAGTGCAACAGTGTTTCCCTGGTGTGACACCATCTGTTTGCTAGCTCACTGAAAACGATCACTTCACCTGACTGTCAACAAACTGGGAAGATATCTTGCTTCCTCTGCTGAGATACAGCAAGGCTTAAGGAGACCTTGTTATCTCTGGCAATGTAACTTCAGTCTATTCGAACTGTCTCCTGTGTGTCCCTGCACTTATATATATATATATACGTGTGTGTGCGTGTTCATGATATTGTTGCTTAAGAGAGACACAGGCCCATTCTCCCTGGGGATTCTGGTGTCTAGATTTGATCCATGTTGTCGGTGGCGTCAGTGCAGCTCTCATTGTTTATCAAGAGAGTATAAGACAAAGAACAGCATGAGCCAGTGTACCCATTCAAAAGATGGGCAAGAAAGTCCGTACCAACTGTGCAGTGAATGCCATTATCTGTGGTGTGCATATTGAGAGGCACCAAGGGCATCAACAAGAACGTGTTGTGTGTTTTGCCATGCTGTGAGCTGCCTTTCAACACATTTCCAAGGGCAGCTTTGGAAATGCACTATAGGGGCTCGGAGATAGAACAAAATATTCTCAATAGGCCATGAGCTCATGTTCTTTTCTCAGCCATAAGAGAGAGACAAGGGGAGAGAGTAAAACTGCCACGACCTTTAAAATTCACAGAGGACAGGTGCACCCCTCGGGGCTCTCAAGAGCGCTGCAGCCTGAGGGTAATATCATGCAATTCCAGTGTAGTTTAACTGTGTCAAGGGAGGCCTTGAGTGTGTCATTTCTGGTATTACTTCTAATGAACTTGAACAAAGAGGTCTTTTCAGTTACAAACAGACACGTTGAACAGACATTTTGCTCTAATCATACAGCCGTTAAGACTAGCGATGTTAGAGCCGCACCAGGTAGCATGATATGAGCGTAACCATTTTTGGAGGATCTTGGGCTTTTGAAGTATCTCGTTTTTGTGCATGTAAACATCATGCTCCAAGTTCAAAGATGTGTATGAGCATTTATCTTTTTAGGTGGAGCACTAGCTGTTACATGAAACAGTCGTTTCTGAATTCTTCTGGCTAACAACAGAAGCATACTGACATGAAAGAAGTTGCAAAAACACTTGCAACTGTCCTGAGGAAGAAGAGCAACAAGTACAGGTTCACCTATCTCTTTAAAAAATAATGTAATTCTTTTGAAACATAAGACATAAGATGACCCTTTGGTTTGACTACATGACAAACCCAGCGGTCTGAAGCCATGTTTTAGTCAAGTATGCCCTGAAATATTTACTGCATATAATCTTTCATGCATGTCTTGGAGCTTATATAAATTAAAAAAAAAAAAACACTACATGGGCATGTTATTTATTTTTATTTAGATGAAGTGGGAGTAACCCATGGGGAACATGTTTCCTGTTTTCACAAATACTAATAAAAGAAATGCTAAATGAGAGATTGTATGAAGTTAACGTTGTTTAATATTCAGTTATGATCCATTTCACCCCTCAGCACAGACTGAGATGACTGAATATGAGCAGACTAACAAAACTTAGAAGGCCACGAGCTTAACAGGTTATTTTTGTCACTTTGGGAATGCAGACACTGATGGATTCATAACGTTCTTTAGAGCAGTATAGTCACACCTGCAGGTTATACTTCTTAAATCAACAGCATAAAATGCCTGCAACATATTTCTGTTTTGTTGTCATTATATAACTTGAATAAATCTGCAGAGCACCTTTTACTGTGAATGAGCCTGTAATATAGTAATATTATTGGGGTTGGTGGTTCCGGGTTCTGTTGAAGCACTCTGTCTCTTCTACTCAGTTTCATAAAGCATTGGCGTCTTATTGTTTTTACAAGCATTTAATATATGTGACATTTGGCTGACAAAGTGATGGATAGCAATAAAAAGTGAAGCGAGTGCTTTTTTATGTTAGTGCCAATCACTTATATTGTAACTCAGCAGTTGTTTCCTCCTTGCACAAGAGGTTGTTAGCTGCCATTCATTCTAGTACAATATGAGAAGAAGCTTCCATAAAATAAGATGATTCATTGCAGGAAACATTAGGCAGTGATTTCATTTAGACGAAGTTTCTGTTGCGATACTTTTTCAGTGAAAACTGAAAAAAATATGATATATATTGCAAATGCAAGTAAAGAAGAAATTGCAACTTGGAGATATTAAACATTAAGGACTGCTTACCATGAATCCAATCAAACGCTGGGCATGCAGCACAGGTCACCATGGACAGACATGGACAAGGCTAACACAGAGACATACAACCATCCATGCTCACACCATCAGTTTCGAATCACCAAATAACCTACTCCTAAACAGTGGAAGGAAAACTGAACACCTATGGAAAGCTCACACAGGGACAAGGAGTACATGCAAACCTCACACAGAAGAGGCCCCACTCGCAGAGGTGGGAAGTAACGTTCATTAGTGTACTTAAATAAAATGTTTATGTATCTGTACTTTTCTTGGGGATTTATTTTTCTGACAACTTTTTACTTTTACTACCTGCATTTTTAAAAACCTACTTTAGCATTAAGCTAGTGCTACTGAATAGGAGCGAGCATAAAGGAAGTAACATTTAACCGTCAGCTCATTTCAAATGCTATATTTCTATTAGTTCAACAAATAACAGCAAACAACCAAACTGTTTGTGTGTATTTTATTGCAGCTGTTAAATCCAGCTGCTGTATTTCCATGGAGAGAAAAAGTTATCTGCCATACTGCTGTGAGTTTACAGTTATGCTGTGTTGGACTGGTGCACTGGACAGTTACTGTGGTTCTTATGGTGAGTGTTTGGTTACATTGAATGTAGTAGACTAATTTGCATTTATTTGTGATGATGCTTAGATGCTAATTCACTGAATTACCAACTGTATACAGTCTAGTATAAAGGCAATATACAATATACTGTTAGTGTAGGAAATGGAAACCAGCCAAGATAGCTCATGAAACATCTGCTTACATGTTGTTGAATTGAGCTGCATAAATCCACAAACAGCAATGGGTCACCTGATCACAGCCTCTACCAGAGCTCACACATCACAGCTATATGTTTCAAATAGCTGCAAAACACCATCACCAGAATGTAATAGTATATTAAAGAACATTAAAGTATGGAAAAACACTAGACTTTTGGATGGTGGCTGAATTTTCTTTTATTCTCTGTGAAGGTGGTTCCACCTTGGCCCTTTTTTTATTTTATTTTATTTTATTTTATTTTTTTTACATCAGGCTTATTAGTAGTAAAGTTTAACTGGGCAACTAGTAGTCGATTGAGAGATGGAGAACCAATAGCA
Organism: Diplotaxodon limnothrissa; assembly: GCF_057381915.1. Lineage (NCBI taxonomy): Eukaryota > Metazoa > Chordata > Actinopteri > Cichliformes > Cichlidae > Diplotaxodon > Diplotaxodon limnothrissa. The sequence continues at coordinate 7,527,885 of NC_140597.1, read as the reverse complement.
GACAGTAAATCAGTAATGTAAGAAGTCTGTGCTGACAGGGGTAATAAAGTTACCCCAGTAAACAAGTTTGCAGGTGCGACCTATGTACATGTATGTTTGCTTCCTTAGAAGAAAAGAAAGAAGGAGCAATCCAGTGTCTTGACAGCTGTGTTAATTTTCCCTACAAATTCAAATGTAGTTTTAGTCTTAGAGTTTTGACTAAAATGTCAGTTAGTTTTAATCTTAATCTAAGTAATTCTTTCATTCCTAGATAAAAGACGACTAAATCTAAAGACTAAAATAGAATATTTACAAGTTTGTCATGTTTTTACCCGTGAGAGTTGCTCCAGACACTTTACATCAAAAATGTTCAAAAATGACATAAAAAATGTGGCTTCCTCTCAAGCACTGACCTGTTGTTATTATTTTGATGAGAAACAGGGAGCATGGGTGCTGGCTCTACCATTTCCCCCAACAAAGCTGTACCATTTACCAGGGGCAGATCAAATCTAACCCAAAACTTTACTTCTTTGGATCTCGTCTCTCCAGAATATCTTCATCGTCATTTTTGTCATTGTGCGTTAGGTTTTGTTTAGTTATCATCAGGAAAAAAAGATGTTGACAATAACATGACGCAAATTATTGGTCAGCTCACACGTTGCATTTAGAAATTTGGCACATAGATAAAAAAATAATAATAATGCTGTAAATGCAAACTGAGTATGAATGGCATGAACTATCATTCAAAAGGGAAACTATTTGATATAGGTAAGTTACTGCTAAAATAACAGTTATCAGTTATTTTTTCTAAGAATTTATTCACTCATCTACATGCCTCATAAAGAGAGCTAACCTACTTGTATGTTGACTGTTATATTACTTTGACAAATGATGTGATTCAAACGTTATTGGAAGTACCTGTAACATCGGCATTATTAATCACTTGCAGTAATGTGAGTTTGCATCTAAATTCATTTTATTTATATCTGAGTGTTCTTCGTTTGTCAGTGAGGTCAACCTGCCTTGTATTTTAGCCAAGCTTTGGATATCTAAAAGCAATTACACTACGCAGCGAAGACAAAGAGAATGTATGGTGATGGTCAACATTTACAGCATTAACACTGCCCCCACATCTCATCATTATCCCAGAACAATCTAAGGCTCAATAAAATGCAAATTAAAATCTCTGCAGTTCTCTCTTTGGAAGATTTATACATTAAAGTGCGGCAATAAAAGGAATCTGCTGAGGTTTAAGGTCATGTTGAAAGAGTGTAGAGTAATGGAATATAGAATGAGTAGGAATGCTGATTAAATTAGCTGGGCACTATACTGTGTGGCATCAGGTGTTTTAATCAGTTTAGAGGGCTATGTGTGACTGTGATTTACACAGTTCATATATGTATGATTTACTGCTGTACCGAGCTCATCTTTGCTCATTAGAGAGAGATTTTCATTCCTTTCTGCTCATTTCTCTAAAAGAAACAACAAGGGAAGTGCTGGCTGCTTTTGGAAAGCAATCACTTTCCAGAGAGCTCATTTAGCAAGCATAAAAATAGGAAATTTTTTTTTTAATATCACTAATCTCCTCTAGTGAGCCAACTTTTTAAAAACTTATCTTTGATCCACCTTCAAAACCTTTTGCAACTGCACACCTCTCTCCCCCCTACCCTGGCCTTTGAGGAGCAATGCTTTGTTACTCTCGCGTTTAATCCAATTCATTATTGCGGGCCCCCCTTGGTACACTCAGCTGTCAGGGGAGACAAAAGCCCCCTGCCAAATATGGATGCGTTTTTGTTCCCTTGGATTTGTGCTGCCCTCCCCTGGGGATATTGCACCCCCATTTCCACACTGCACACATACAAAGATACACTCACAGCCCCCTCCACCATCACCCCTCTTTCAGGACGGGTGAAAAAATACCTGCGGCTGTTCATTGTGTCACCTTTTCCATGGGTGGAAATGGCATTCAGGAAGGATGGAACTGAGCACAGTCACAGTGGAGAGCATATTCTTCTGGGGGTCATGCTAATTGAATGTAGAAAAAAATCCACAATGCTCAATTGAGAGTAGAGATCTACAGGGAAGATATTAACTATTGATCAATGATTATTGGATGCAATTGAGTATGGAGGCTGTCTGTTATGCTGGCAGAATGTTTTTTTTTTTTCATATCTAATTTTGTAAATGTTTGATTTTGTGTGTGAGACATGCACAGCTTCATACACAGACATTTTGAAACAATACTAATAATAAGTATTACTTAAAATGTCTGGATATCAAAAGCCAATCTCATCTACTGAGAAATATACTTATTTATACTGTTCCATATTTGCTTTACCCAGTACCTTTTAAAAGAAAAATAATTGCATTGTATTATGTTAACTAGCAACATTCACGTCACCTGTATTTATTGTTTTATGCTGTTTAAACATGAACAAAGACTTATCTGGAAACATGTTCAGCAAGTCATTGTTGATTGCTTTTATTTGTTTAAACATGACCCTAACCTTCACCTTAAAATGTCCTCATAGGGCTCATTTACGGGTACATAGTTTTATTTTTCCTTGTAGCACTTCAGATGCATTAATGTTCAAGAAATATGTTTCTGTAATACTGCAGCCTACATAGCTCTGCCACTCTTTTCACTGTGGAAAGCCCCTTTGCTGCGAATGTTTAGCTGTCCCAGTCAATATAAGGCTAAAACACATACTGTAACAGAGTCTATATAGGCATAGCCCTCTAAGAGCTGCCAGCTAGGAACAAAACCCTGAAGTTCAACTGTATAGGTTGAACCAAAATTGGACTAACAATGTAATCACAATGAAGAGGTACTCCTGCAGATGTAACTATGCTACACAATTAACAATGTTTATGTGTGATCCTACCATTTCTGTAATTTGGTGCATTGTGACCATGTATCGTTGATGTGCATCAGCAGTAAAGACTAAAAAATGGCAACTTACTGATTGCATAATAGTACAAAAGGCATCAAGAAAAGACAGTAGGCTAACATTTAAAGCTGTTTTATAGAATTAGATTTAGCAGAAGAAACTTATTAAAAATGGTGGACCGCAAACTGCTGCTCATCCTTTGTTTGAGTGTCTTAACTGCTAAACTTGTTGTTTTACATTTTGAGAAGGAGAAACAAAAAATAAGCTTTACTGTTGGTAAGTTTTATTACGTAAGATATTCAAAATAAGATATATACAAAATCTAATTTTAAAAACCCCTGCATAAATTACATACTCTACATCAGGACTACATCCGTCTGTAATTACAAATTATTTGTTTAAATATTCACATCATTACATAGAATACTACTGTGAGTGTCAATTACTTACAGAGTACTGAATCAGAAAACAAGTTGGGGATTTTGAACAAAGCTCATGAAGCTGTCTCTGATGGAGTTGTTTGTTAGAGAGCTTGTGTTTACCTCTTAGGTTTTGATTAATCTCTTTCCCTGTTACAAAAGAGCAGCATCTGAGACTACGGTTTTTAATTTTCATACACCGTGAGAGTTATGTTGTGCATCGAAATGGAGTACTATTTTCTTTAGTACTTTGTGATTTGATGTTGCCTAGTGAAGTTTTTTGCATGCAGATAAACAAATACCTTTTCAAAAATGCATCACAAAAGTAGCACCTGGATCCCTTTCTAGTTTTCTTAATGAAACTCCCTCTAAAAGCAACACATCATTTGTCCACAAGAGTCTCTTCAACAATTTGTTGTCAGTCATGGCCCTTGAGTTAGTTCTCTGCTGCTGCTCTGCTACCAATTACCTAGCATGAGTGATAGGCGGTAGTGTGGAGGGCTTGGGCATACACCAGGGTCACTAAGGCTAGGTCTCAATTAACACACTACATATGGGATCTGCCATGGCCCTTATCTTGTATTTATAGCATAACACAGAGACAAACAGAGAGCACTGTCAAGAAGCAAGACCCACAGGGTCAGCTGGTGTTGCTGCTTTATATTTGCAGCTGCTGCTCAGGGATGAAAAAGAAAAAGGAAACTTGACAGAAAAGTTTAAATTGAAAATGAAGCTTTTACAGCATGCACCTGCAGTACAGTTGCTTTCTGTGTATAGCAGTCGCACAATAAGGTGACTTTCTTGACACAGAAAATATGTTCTTTCAACATCCTTGTGCGTGTGTTTTCATCGTCATCTTTCATCTAATAAAGAACTTCAGCTATATCAGATTATCCTTTTTTCTATACTATACCTAGTTACATACTATACTAAGTTAAATCTATGTAACTCTATGTAGCATGCAGCATTTTGATTTACTTTTAGTAAACAGCAGATGTGTAGGCTGATATTAAACTAAATATGGCAATGTCTCCCCCAAATAATCTTCCTCCTGCACATGAGCTTCAACGTAATGAACTTCAACATATTAAAAATTGCAATCCGTGTGCTAATGGCCATGGCATTTTTGTCTCGCTTCATTATGGAGATTTAATGCAGACAGCAGAGCTTTCAAATCACTTTTTATGACAACCAAAATGCAATCAAAGCTTGCATTAAGACCTTCATTAGGTGAGTCTTAAGACATTGTGGGATACAATTTGCATCTTAAATATAAGCACTAACAGCTAAAAACACACAGCATGCATGCAGATTTGGTATAATTATAATAGATTCTGTCTTACTGAATGTCCACATATTTTAATGGTCCCTGCATTTGACAAGAAGAGCTACGTATCTACATGGCAATGCGAACAGTATGAAAAACAAGGTCAAGCCCTATATTTTACTATGCAGTGATACACTGATCCTAAATACACTGTGAATCACATAGCTCAAGCACATTTTCACAATTTCCTTTCAAGAATTACCGAAGAACAACACATGACATGTGCTGAATGGCCAGTGTGCATTAGCACATAATGTCAAAAAGCAGTGACATTTACAGAAAGGAAAACAGAGACAACGATGCTGACAGTCTCCTGCAGCTTGCTGCACTCTTCCTAGACATTTTCACCTCTCTGCAGTCCTTCCTAGCTGAAGGATCATAAAAATATTGCTTCTATACTCATCATCTAAATATTTAACTATTACCTGACAATGATGAGTGGTGGAATTTTTTAGAATTATTCTTTAGTAAAGGTAGCAATAAAACATTATGAAAACACCTCACTACACATAAAATCAAAAGTAAAAGTTCTTTTTCTTCAGAAAGATGTTCACAATTGGTGTTTTATGGATTAATGTTACTGTTGTTGATGTTTAAGGTTAAGCTCATTTACTTCATATTGTTAATCTACAATACATCGTGTTCTATAAAATATGTTTGTAGTGTGGCTGTCCTCTGAAGATATGTTATCTCTAAAAGCTGTTAATCAGCCCAGAAGCACAAGCCTACAGCCTCTTTTAAAAATGTATATTAAAAACACATATAAAAATGAAAGTGGTATAGCAGAACAGCTGGTTACATTGCCTACCACACTGGTCTTTCATAGGTTTCTTATCAGACAACAAATTTATCCACAATGCCCATGGACAAACAGCCAGAAAAAAGCTCATGGCCTCCTAGCTTGACAAAAACAAAATAATTTGGCAAGCTAAAGCCATTGTTAAGGTGATACATACATGCTCACCAAATGCTGGCCCAATACAGGTTCCAGTGCCTCATAGCATCAAGCAGAGTTAATTTTGCTTTCAGAGACAATGGCCAGCTGCGGCCATAAGACAACTTTATAACAGCTTTATAACATTAACATTTGAGCTTAAAAGAGAGCAATTCTGTTTACTTTGGTATGAATTAATTGCTATCAATTTTTAGAATTTACTAGCCAAGCACTGTTTGTCTTTCTTGCCTTGACAGAACACCACTCCCAGAAAGCTTACACTTGGGGGGGGGGGGGGGGGGGGGGGGGGATATGTGAAAAGCCCAGTCTCTCTCCCTCTTTGGCATACATGCATCTAGTCAAGACATCATCACATTTTAACACACTATATAGCCTTTAGGGTCTCAGACCAAACATGAAATTTAATGTATTAGTTCATGAGAAATTGTCCCCTTTCTTTTATGACAAATTAAAGCTGTGCATTTCATTGGAGGTATGTTTCATACATGTTTTGAGCCATATATAAAGGTTGCTAGCATTTTCACAGAAAAGGACCTACTGAAACACTTTGTAATCACTGTACTTTAACCTATGATCTTTCCAAAAACAAGTTGTTATTGTATCTATTATAACTAAATAGTGAATGACAACCAAAGTAAAACTCAGGTGTGCAGAGTGACCTTGTGTGAGATTCATATTGTAGTCTAATGATATGGTAAGTTTAACGTACTGTAACTTATGACACTGCCACCACCTCCTGCTTCCACGTGTGGCATTTGCTGGACGGGCTAATTGTAATCTATATCATTTATGTCCATGATCATTAATGAAAGGATGATTTCAATTCTTAGTGCAAAGTTATTGATGCATCTTTTTGTGTTTTCTCATCTCTGGCTTCATGTGCAATGTGAGTCTGCTTTGTCACATTCAGTATGTTTTCTTGTTGCTGTTGTTAAGTGTCTGTATTTCTGTCTGTGTCTGTTTCCTTTAGTTACTTCCTGTATTTTACTTTAAAAAGTCGGATGTATCTTTACTTCCCGTGCCTGCTCTCCCTGATTTTCTGATTGTTTTCAGCTGTTCTCATTACTCACCTGTTTTCTGTTAGCCCATGACTATATAAATAGCACCAATCCTCTTTGTTCTTCTTTGTCATGTTGTACTTTTGTAGTCTGCTTACTTGTTTCCTCCTTACTCCCTTAGTGACTTCCTTGTATCCCTAGTGTTCTTAGTAATCCTTGTGATCCTCATTCAGCTTTTTGGTCTGCATTTTTTCACTCTCCAAAATATACCACTGTATCTTTTTCCTATCTTCAATGAATGCATTTTGACAAAAGTTTTCATTGCATTCTTTTTAATATACGTATTACAGCTTTAGGGATCTCAGTTTTCCTTCTACAACAATAATATGATCACCGAGGCCTACACATGTAACACATAAAACTTACGTTTTATGTGTTACATGTGTACATTATGAGTACGTTTGCCCACACAATTAGTACTTAATCAGTAACACTGATCTATGCATGCTGAAGACATTCATAACAATTTATATTAATTCTAGTAAATTTACATTTGGTGATTTATTACACACAATAGCTAGGTCATTTAATTTTTTCGTCAAGATACAGGTACAGAAGAAACAGTCAATATTAAGGTCTTCAATAAAATGTATCTCTCTGCCAGTATCAGTTACTAAGTGTAGCATTGTTCATATGGCCTCAAGGTACAGTATATTACAACTTGTATATATACTATAACATCAGAACAATAAAACAGGTTTCAGATAAGGTAAATGGACTGCAATACTTCCATCCCTGTTAGGTGTACCTTCTTATTTTGACTGGTACATGATCTTGAACATAAAACACTACACTTCCACCACATTTATTTCTAACCTGTCTATAGTATACTATACCCTTGTATTGCAATCTCAGTATCATCAACAGCGCTGTGATTCAAAAAGATAAATATTATGTAAAATAATTTCCAAACAGCACAGATTTAATCATTGGCCTTAAAAAGGACTGCCAAGGTTTTTCTTTGGTCTTAAAATGAGCTAAATTAGGGCTGTTCGATATAATGATATATATCGGATGTTTCATTTTATGCTATCGTTTGTTTCGTGGTGTCGCAAAATAAACTGTTTACGGCAATACTTTTTTCATCGTTTTGATGGTCACTGTAGTGGCTATATTAATTTCTTAAAGTTCTCTCTTTCTATTATATTTAATATAACCACACTACAGACGGACAAGCCCCTGTTTTTATGCGTTGTGGTTAGCAACAACGACGGTAACAGCATCGGGTGTCCGCTTGTTTATGTTCCACATAAACCTTTCACAATAAAGCTCAAGATCCTGTTGAGGCTTTTCAAAATAAACTGAATCATGTGAAAGAGCAGATTATTTACGGATGAGAATTAAAAAAGAGCCGCCAGGTGCTAAAAAATAAACCTTAGACTCAAACGTTAGAACAGGCTTTTACCCGCAGCACACCGTGTAATAAATACTCACAAAGAAAACGGCGGCCGTTACAACTTATGTCTAAAAATGTATCGTTTCATGCATCGGTTAAAACACTCGACTCCAGCAACATGACACTGTTACCGCGCCAGATCCGCGGCCCCGAACCGTAGTAAGGAAACCTCTGGCAGTTACTTGACTCGCAGCCGGCAACAGCTTACTATACAGGTCAACTCCGCTAGCAAGAAGATCGAGGGAGGCGTAGGAAACTGCTTTACCGAACCTTTATTTCTCCTCCAAGGCACGAACACCGCGTACAGTGGGCTGAAACAGTTTACTCACAGCGGGCATCGCCGATACAACTTTGGCTGCCGAGGGAGTTATTATATTCCTTTTATTTACTTTCTCTTCGTCTCTTCTGTAGTTAACCGTTACTTTTCTTTTCCTTCTCCGCTCACCCTCCCACACCCGACAGACAGTTCCGCTACACACACCCGCATACATTTCCCATCAGGCTTCACCCTTAAAGGACCATGCCTGTAACACTACCCCCACTCTGGATGATAATTAAACCCTTAACATCATTCCAGCACATGAACCCCCCATTAACAAGGAAACATACAGCATTCGTGCCCCCAGTCCAAAAATGGCGATCCTTAGGATGGAACAATCTTGAAGTAGACAACTGTCCATATTTTAAGCACAAGAAAACATAGGATGTACAGGGTTCACTTTGAGGAGGGTGCAAGTCAATGTCCATATCCCGCCCTTCACATAGACAGTATTCATAAAGAAAGACATTAAGGCACTACAGCTGAACGTTTACCCCTATATCCAGCTTTACCTCATTAGTATAAACAGTTCAAACAATAACTTGCAGCCCGTCGACAGCCATGTTGCCAGGAAACAGCAAGACAAACAAGCCCAACAGTACACGTAAGAATAGCCCCCTGTAACAACTCAATTTACAACAGTCATATCCCTTAACATATGTAACATGAACAATTTTTTTTTTTTTTTTTTAACTACTGAGCAGGGCAGCGATCCGCCTACACCCCGACTCAGTTAGGACATACTAGCCTAGTGACTGACCCAGTCACCAAACATGTCCGGCGCCCGCCGCACACGCTGTGGTCTGGAACGGGGTGTGGACCTGAAGGAAGGGTGCTGTTCTGGTCCTTCAGCCCCATCCATGTAAGGCTGAACAGGGCTGGCTGGCAACCCACTACCATCTCCTTGAGCGGGTGGCGGAGAGCCAGCTCTCAGGGAAGCACCAGTATCTGGTTGATCTGCCCCAGCTGGGGTCTCCCACAAGTCGAAGGGGCCGAAATCAATGTCAGAATCGCTTTCGTCGAGCGCTGGAGGAGGCACCTCGGTGGGTGCTGCCTGGTCGGAGTCTTGGAAGACCCAGCTGTTGTCCAGCGGCGTTCTTGAGTGATAAGGCTTGAGTCTGTCGTGATGAACCACTTTAGCCTTTGCTCGGGGCCCCTTTTTAATGCAGTAGACTAAATCATCCAACAGGCCCACTACGAAGTAGGGGCCCTCATAGGAAGGCAGAAACTTGCGAACCTTGTGCCGCACTCTCTTGGTCCCTTTGATCAGATGCCACACTGCAGCGCCGACTGGATACTGAACTTGGCAGATATTCTTATCGTACTGTTTCTTAGCGCGCTCAACAGATTTCCCGAGAGCCTCCCGTGCCAGTTGGTGGGAAAGCTCCAGCCTTTCCCTGAGTTGCACCACATACTGTGGTGTAGTGCAGTTGGGGGTGTCGTCGGCCGGCAGACCCGCGACCAGGTCAATAGGCTCGGTTATCTCTCGGCCCAGAAGCATCATGTTTGGGGTCAATCCTGTGGAACTGTGCTTAGTTGCCCGATAAGCCATGACAGCATAGGGGATCATTATATCCCAGTCCCAGTGGCAGCGCTCCGCGGTGGTGGCTAAGGCCTTCTGCAGGGTAGCATTAAAACGCTCTACCTGGCCATCGGACTGTGGATGAAAGGGCGTGGTGCGTGTCTTTTTGATTCCGAACAGTTCACACATCCCCTGGAACACAGCCGACTCAAAGTTGGTGCCCTGGTCGCTATGCAGAGACTGTGGGGCTCCATATCTACATACCCACTCCGCAACAACCTTTCCTGCCACCGTGGGCGCTTGTGCATCGGGGACTGGATAAGCCTCCACCCACTTGCTGAAGTAGTCTTGTACCACCAATATGAATCGGTTATGCCTTTCTGTTTCGTTCAACGGTCCCATCAGATCGACTGCAATCCTCTCCATGGGGGCGCCAACACGTACCGTGCCCATCGCTGCCTGGGGGGTTTTTGGGGGCCGCGCCCTTTCAGCACAACTGGTGCAAGTGCGGCACCACAGGGTCACATCATCTTTCATGTTGTACCAGTAGTACCTATTCTTCAAGCGTGCCAGGGTCCTTTCTGCCCCAAAGTGGCCACCCACTGGGCCATCGTGCATCTGCTGCATTACGGAGTGACGATAGGCGTGAGGCAGAAGGATTTGGGGGAAAAACACATTACTTTCTGTACAGTGGAATTTCCTCACCAGCACTCCATCTTTTAGGTACAGTCTCTTCCACTGCGCCCAGTAGGCTTTGGTTGCGGGGCTGCATGCCGCTACATCGGCCCAGACGGGCCGACCTTCCCCTTTTTCCTTCCATTCCCAAACTGGGCCTATATCCACATCGTTCTTCTGGCTAGCCAAGAGCTGTTCTGGGGTCCAGCCACTGAACAAGCTAGTGTGATGGGACTCATCCACCCGGTGGATATTTGGGCAGGTGTCGTGGCTACTACTGGAACAACAGTCCACTGCTGCTACGGGTGCACACTCTGGTTCTGCTACCCGGCTTTTCCCATCGGTACCATCAGGCCCCACTACCCCCACTGGGGGCTGCCCTGGGGGGGTCATGCTGGTACCACAGTCCTCTAAGTTACACTGCACACCTTTATGCTCGAACCGGTCGCTGTTGATGGTGGGCTCTGGGAGTGTGCACGGGCATGAAGCGCGGCAGGGTCTCCTGGAAAGTGCATCCGCATTCTGGTGGTTTTTCCCAGGTCGGTGCAGCACCTGGAAGTTATACTCTGCCAGCTTCTCCAACCAGCGGGCCAGCTGGCCCTCGGGCTCCCTCAGCCTGGTCAGCCAGCGGAGGCTGCTATGGTCAGTCCGGACAGTGAACGGCCTACCCAGCAGGTACTGTCTGAAGTGGGAAGTGAACGCCACAACCGCCAGAAGCTCTCGCCTGGTCGTACAATAGTTTTGTTCGGTAGCCGACAGCCGCCTGCTCCCATAGGCCAAGACCCGCTCTTCGCCCCCTTGCACTTGGGAGAGAATCGCTCCAATCCCACAATTGCTGGCATCAGTGTCGAGGAAGAAGTCACCCTGGTCCAGTGGGTAACCCAGGACAGGGGCTGCCGTAAGCCGTCTTTTTAATTCCTGGAATGCTCCCTGGCAGTCGGCAGTCCAGTTAAAACGGGCATACTTCTTAGTGAGTTCGTGGAGGGGTTTAGCCACTGTGGCAAAGTCCTCCACGAACCGGCGGTAGTATGAGGCTAAGCCAACAAACTGACGCACTTCTGTGACGGTCCGCGGTGCAGGCCAGTCCGTCACCTGCTGGACTTTCTGGGGGTCCGTGGAAATACCTCCAGCAGAGATGATATGGCCCAGATAGGCCACCTGCTCCCGAAACAGGCAGCATTTAGATGGCTTCAGTTTTAGGTTGGCTCCACGCAATCTGATGAACACTTGCTCGAGCCGCTCCAGCATCTGGGTGCTATCCTGGCCCAGGACAATGATGTCATCTAGGTACACTAGGCATGTCTCCCACTGCAGCCCAGCCAGGACTCTGTCCATAAGCCTTTGGAATGTGGCCGGTGCGTTGCACAGTCCAAACGGCATCACATTCCACTCGAACAATCCCTTACGGGTACAAAATGCAGCTGCTTTTCGGGCTCTGGGGGTCATCTCTACCTGCCAGTACCCTGAAGTCAGGTCTAGTGTACTGAAGTACTTGGCAGTAGAAAGCGTGTCAAGGGTGTCCTGGATGCGTGGCAGGGGATAAGCGTCTTTAAGGGTTCGCTCATTTAGTGGTCTATAGTCCACGCATAGTCTGGGACTCTGGTCCTTCTTCTTCACCATCACAATTGGAGCAGCCCAGCCGCTATTGCTAGGTTGAGCTAGCCCAGCCTCCAAGCTCTGCTGTACTTGCTGGTCGGCCGCTATTTGTTTGTCCCCTGCCATCCTGCGCGGCGGGTGCTTAACTGGTGGCCCTGGCGTGGTCAGGATGTCATGCTGGACAACACCAGTGCGACCAAGGTCATTCGGGCCAGTGGAGAAGACATCACTGTAGGACCTCAGCAGGCCTGCCAGATCGTAGCGGGCAACGTGAGTCAAACCGGGGCTGCTCTCGGCGTAAAGGGCCTGCAAATGGCTTGGTACAGAAGCAGGGGGAGTACCATTAAGTTCGAGGGCTGCCAGGACCCTTGGTGGGCGACCCCCCGACCCCTCCAGGACCTGCACGGGCTGAAGAACCCCTGCCACGGCACCACGCTTTAAGGTGACAGCTGCGGCCCCAGGGTTAAAGACTCTGATTGGGATGCTAGAGGGTTTACTAGGTTGCACAACTGCGTGAGCTACCAGTACTTGGTGCTTCTCCACAAAGCCCTTTGTAGGGCTTAGCATCATGTCTCTATGGGCGGCACAGTGGGAGCTGGAAAACCCGGGGACCACATACTCGCAGCCTGGTTCCAAAACCGTAGTGCGTGCCACCCTAACAACAAGCACCTGGGGTCGAGGGCCCACGCCAGAACATGGTATCTTTTCATTAAACAGGGTTATCTCTTGGCGGCCGTAGTCTAAGCAAGCGCACGATTGTTGCAGGAAAGGGTGCCCCAGAATAACTTCAGTGCCTTCAGCCATGTCGGCCAAAAGAAAGTCTACATTTTCAACACCGCTCCCCACCTGTACAGGCAGGATGACCTCGCCCAGAACGGCCAATCCCTCTGGACCAATGCCTTGTAGAGTCTGAGCAATGGATGCCTGCACCTGAGGTCTTGACTCTGCGGGGATGGTGTTAAAATAGTGGAGGGGCAGCACATTCCGCCGTGCACCAGAATCCAGCAAGGCCCGTATTTCCCGTCCCTGTATTGCTATCTGGACACACATCACATCTTGGCCTCCGTTGTGGAACACTGTGCCTGGGTCAGGGGCTGGGCCTCTAGCAGCTTTTACAGGCTTTTGGGCAGGTGAGCGAGGAGAGGGGCAGTTCCTCTGTAGATGTCCTATGCCGGAGCAGTTATGGCAAACAGCCTCCTTCCTGCTTGACCTGTTAGATGTGCTCCAGCTTTGGCGCCCACGCTGGATAGGTCTTTGGGCCCTCTCCGGTGGTTCATAACTTAGCATATGAACACTCTCCCGTAATGCAGCTGTTCGGGTCCCCTGTGCTGTAGAGACTCGTGGCCCTGGCTGCATAAGCTGTGTGACTGCCCTGGCGGCCCTTTTCGTTGTCTCGAACCTGTGGGCGATTTCATAGGCTCTTGCCAGGGTGCGTGGTTGTTCTTCCAACAATTTCTGGACCATTTCAGCATCTGCCAAAGCATTAGTGAAGATCTCTACAGCAATGCAGTCCTGCTCCAGCTCGGAGCGGTTGGCATACACAATGGAAACCTTCTCGTATATATCATCTCTGAGGGTGTGCAGGGCCTCACCTGGTTTCCGGATTCTCTGCCGTAGCTCAATGCCAATGGCTGCTGCATGCTCTGAACACGGCCCATAGGCAGCCTCCACCTCCTCCACAATCCTCTGGTAACTCCAGCGAGCAGATTTGGGGTTTTTGTGGATTATGGCTCCAGCTGCGCCCCTCAGGCTGAATCTCAGTTGGACAGCCATGGTGTTCTCCGTCCAGCAGTTGGCCTTTGCACAGGTCTCGAACTGATAGAGAAAGTCTTTCCATGACCCTGACCCATCGAAATGGTCTGGTTGTAATGTGGGAATTTTCTCCTTGCCCCTCGTCTGTCCATCAGCACTACAATCTGCAAAACCCCCGTCTTGCACTACACCAGGAAAACAGCCGCGTGGCCCTGGCATGGCTTGTTTTGAACTGTGACCCTGGTCATGCTTGCAAAGCCCACACCCCCCATCTGGTGCTGGTATTGCCATGCGAGTTGTTGGGGAAAAATAGCCCTGAGCTGGCATTTCATAGCTGTACTGCGCAGGTTGGGGTATACCCGGCATAATGTGTAGCTTCGCTGGCTCAGTAAACGGCGTTTTTCTAGGGACACTGCAGGTACAGTTCACGGCGGTGAATGGCTGGCTGCATGGCCGAGATGTAACAATCCGAGGTGGGTGATCATGCGAGCCATGCTGTCCCACTGTGAGCGGTGTAGATGCAGTGTTACCAGGGCCTCCGCAGTCTGAGCACTGCAACTGCTTAAACTCACTGCACACTGCATTCTGCTTCGCTATTGGTGTTAAGAAAGGGTTGGTGTGAGCTGAAGGTGGCGGGGTGAGATGCCATGCAGCCTCAAACTCCGTCGTATAGACTGCTGCTATGCTCGCCGCTGGCGTTAACTCTATGTCCGTGATGAAGGGGTTGCTGCTGTGGATTCTATTGTTTACATAAGTGGCACGGTCCACATTAGCTGTGCCACTCTCTGGGGTTTCTGGCAAAAATGGGTTGCTGCTCTTACTGAAGTACATTCCCATGCCATCCCCTTCAGCATCTCTCGGAGCCGCCATTTTCTCTGTCGTCCGAGGGAAAAGAGAAAAAGAAAGTTCGCTCCCTCTCTCTCGGCGCTTTGCGGAGTTTTATCCCGGAAAAGAGCCCCCAGTGTTACCGCGCCAGATCCGCGGCCCCGAACCGTAGTAAGGAAACCTCTGGCAGTTACTTGACTCGCAGCCGGCAACAGCTTACTATACAGGTCAACTCCGCTAGCAAGAAGATCGAGGGAGGCGTAGGAAACTGCTTTACCGAACCTTTATTTCTCCTCCAAGGCACGAACACCGCGTACAGTGGGCTGAAACAGTTTACTCACAGCGGGCATCGCCGATACAACTTTGGCTGCCGAGGGAGTTATTATATTCCTTTTATTTACTTTCTCTTCGTCTCTTCTGTAGTTAACCGTTACTTTTCTTTTCCTTCTCCGCTCACCCTCCCACACCCGACAGACAGTTCCGCTACACACACCCGCATACATTTCCCATCAGGCTTCACCCTTAAAGGACCATGCCTGTAACAACACGCAGCTGGAAACACTTCCTGCGATTCACAGAATTTACAGAAAATGTTAGATTTTTGTGATTTATATCGTTATCGGACGATAGAATTCTTATAACGGGATATGAGATTTTGGTCATATTGCACAGCCCTAAGCTAAATTCATCTTAATTACAGTGTAATAATTTGGCTTCTCGGGTAAAAGCTAAACTCTTTTCTTCCTCAGTTGTCCTTATTTATGTACACAGTGGCATTTTTTAGATGGCCTCTCACCTTTTTCATGAATTTGATTAGTTTGTCATCCTTAATTGGTTGCTTCAGTATGGCTCTTTCTGAGTCTCTTCAAAAATTTCCCAAAGGGCTGATGATACTTTTAAAATGTACGCTATGATATACACAGTTGTTACATTGCTTAATTGCCCTTTGGGAAACATGGCGGCACTCCTGTCAAGTTAGAAGTGTGGCTCATCAATAACAGGCTACTGACAACAAGGTAGGAGTTGGTGTTAGTATAGGTCACAGATGCCCCATAGACCTGCCAAGTTGATCTCTGTAAATAAATGTCTGATAAATAAAAATAACAAAAGCCAGTCTGCACCTGTCTCTGCCTGCAATGATTGTAACCTAACTACTCAATAGTCATTTGTCAGAAACTCACAGATATCTTATTTTTGGTGTATCCTGAAATCTTTAAATCATGTTCAGAGCCCCAAGGACACATTAACCCAAACACCCTGGAGAGGACAGAGGAGAAAACAGGTGAGATTTTGCCAAAGCATAAATCCACTTGTACTAAAATCAGCACCCTTATTCACAATTATTGCACAAATACATTTAACCAAACTTTTTCCCCAACCACATGATATTAAGTTACATTTGTAGCTAATATTGTCTTTTTATCTTACAGCATCTGTCCACCATATACTGCTCACGCAGCCAGAAAACAGAATCGTACAAATTGCTGAAATGCTCAATAAGTGTGCCTTTCTCTTGTTTTGTATATATCCCCCTTGATTGTATATATTTCTCATGTTTGTTATTTATTCCTGCTGTCTCGCTATTTATATTTTATTCCTGCACAGTTGGTGTGGAGCACCTAGAATTTCGTTGTACATGTACAGCGACAATAAAGAGCTATTCTATTCTGTTCTATTCTGCTACTCTAGTTAGTCAAGTGTACTTATTGAGTTTTGAGTTTAAGATCTGCCAATTTATAGTTTGTAATGTTAAAACAGTTTTTTTCTCAAGTGCAGATTACCAACTAAAGTGTGAATATGCTGAGAAAAGTGTTCACTGTTACTTAAAACAAAATACAATTTACTCTGAACCAGTAATAAACCATTTCTTTGTTGCATTGGAGCGTGATGACCTTCTGTCTACCTGAACACAAAGGAAAGGAAAAAGAGGAGGAAAGGTATTCAGTTTTAAACTGGCTCTGACAGATTTGTCTTTTCAGAAAGAAGAAAAAGCACCTATCTGATGAAATGCTGCAAGAGAGAACAGATCAAAGTGTATATACGTTTTTATGTTTTAGTTAAAATTGTGTTTTACAAAACATAAAAACTCAGCAAGAGGGAAAAAACGACACTCTTATTTTTCTTAAACAACGCCATAGGAAGTGGAAATAACACGACAGAATCTCCCACTTTCTCTTTATCCTGCCAAAATGCAGCCTAAGAGATTTGATGCATTTAGAGTTGAACATTTTCACAGAATCATAGAAGTGCTATTGAGGATGTTGTACCTCTGAAGTATAATAGCTACGGATAGCTTTAATGGCACAAAATGCACCACTATGCAATTACGCAGCAAGTGATATATAGACCTGTCAGGAAAATATCCCAAATCAGGTCAGTTTTGCACTCAAGGCAAATGGACAGCTCTGGCCTAGACAAATTTAATCAGTGTCTGATTTACAACCTCTAACCACTTAATGTCCCAGCGCCACATTCACATCATATAGCCATTTGTTTTTCTATCAAACATCTACAATAAATCTATTGAGAGAAGAGGATGGGGATGCATTTCATTCTTTTCCTTTCTGCTCCCAGGTCAAAAAGACAGAAAGAGAGACAGCCTGACATACAGCATCATGATGTGCTGGTCTAAGGACTTTTTTTTTTTACATTTGATACCTGGCAGTTACCTTGTCTTTGAACATTGGCAGCTAATTTACAGGTAGTGGAATTACAAGCTACAGAATACATTACCAAAAAAACTGAAATGTGAAATGATGGATTCTAGTCTTTGTAGCTTTGTCCAAAGGTAATAATCAATTTATTAGCTTCTCTGGGTTTTTTTTTTTACTAACTATTTTACCTTACTGGTTAACTTGTGTGTAGCCAGAGGGGAAGGATGCTGCAGTTTTTAATCACACCCCAGATGGCACTGCTACTTTTGGGATACCCCTGTGAGGAACAGTGTAGAGAGAGCACAACATTATTTTGGTATGAGATTAACATGATGTGCCTTTCAGGGTCCCAGCCTCTCACCCTATGGTAGCTGGAATCGATTTCACCCCCCACATCACTGATAAACATAAGAAGCAGAAGAGAATGGATTAACTTCATGTGATGTTTCTGAGAATCATGGTTAAATATCCTTTCAAACTGTTGTTTTCAACCAATAAACATTTAGAAAGCTGAGTTTGTGCACACTGTAAGGTTATGTTAATGAATGCGACTATATTTGAGTGCTCTACTGCTTACACCTACAGAGCTCAAGCAATTTCTGATGTGTGGTGACTCTTCTCCACTGAGTCAAGAAAGCAACCCTTGAATTTGAATTTCATTTGATGGAAAAGACAAAAGTCAAAGGGAGACAAATGTGGTGCAGACCTGCAGAGTAGATAGTGAGCAATGATTGTTAGTGCAACAAAGATACTCCTGCCCTGAATGTATTGAAAGCAAGTGCAGGATAGCATAACTGTATGGTCATCTGTATTGAATTCCTCAAACCCTTCAAAACGTTACAGTATAGAGTTTATTAATGACAGGCATAATCTTTGGATCACATTTATGGAGTAAAAATATGTCATAAATGTGAATGTCCAAAATTGAGACAACCATGCTGCTGGTAATATGATGAGCAGCCTTTAGGCTTGTTTACTCCAGGTTCTTCCACTAAAACTGCTTTAGTCTGGAGACCCAGCTCAGTTTGGCACAAAAGCAGATGTTTGCTCTCTGAGGTTTAAGGTCTGTTGTGAAATGGCAGTGGTTTAGAGCTGGACTTCCTGAGAGTCATCCAAATATAGCTGTACAAATAAATTTCATTACATAACTTTCAGCAGAACAGCATGCTGTTTTTTAAATTTCACTTTTGCTCTAAAATTTGTATTTTGTAATTCTGAACAGAGCCAGCTTAACCTATTGATGATTTACTGTCATCTAAGCTAATGACAGTGACCAATAACCTGTAGCCTTAAATTAACTGGAAAGAGAATGTCATTTGTTCACTGATCCAACCTTCAGCAGTATCTCTTTAAGCTTTGATTACTACAATCACAAAAGTAATTTTTTTATGTGAGTAGGAATTGTTTGAACAACGTGTAAAAACTGGGATTAAATGTTGAAAACATGAAAAGAAGACACAAATTGTGTTCTTGTGAATCCTGCATTATTTGCCAAATCACAGATCACACTGCAGCTTATATTCACAGGCAGGGCCACATCAAGCCAGCATTAACATGCACACACACACACACACACACACACACACACACACACACACACACACACACACACACACACACACACACACACACACACACACCTGGAATCACATCAGTAAACAAAGACCTGGAGCAGAGCCAGCAGCTCCATTGTTTGAGATTTGATCATCTCTGCTGCTGCCGCTGTGACCCAAACCCATTCCGTGTCCTAATGAAAAGTCCATTTGGATGGCAAGTAATGTTGCCTCCTCCTCTTATGTGGCCTTATAAAATGAGGTTCTGCACAAGGGGATTGAGGAACACTTGTCCTCTATTTTCAAATAAAATGCAAAAGACCAAAGTGATGCATCAGATTAGACATTCACTGCAGCCATTAGCAGCTGTATGCAGGGGAATCTCAACAGAAACTATTGGAGCAAATAGGTTAGACAATATTAAAAAAAAAATCCAGGTCTCTGGAAGTGAGTTTATTCCATTAGGGATCCACAGAAATAGCCTCAATTCAGGTGTGCCGATCAGGGAAAATAATAATACAATTTAAATTTGATATTATGGTGTGCCGCTACCAAATATCTTTAAAACATGCCTTAGATCACATGGTGCTCTTTCTGCTTCAAGGCTTAATATATCTATGGCTACTACAACAGTTATAGACTCATGGGAAATAAACTCAGCAGTTCCATAACCGTTTCTGCTTCACCCATGGCAGTTTGTTGGAATTACTCTCCATTTTGAAATAGGGTCATTATAGGCTGGGTTTTTGTGGGGCTTGATGGAACATCTGTGGCTTACGTGAGGTTATTTTTTTTACCATTTGCCAGATTTAAGAATTTAACATTCATTTAATTTGGTGATGGCTCATTCTGACTGAATTGCTATTTTAAGATAAAATAGACATTAAGATTATTGAAACATATACTGATGATCATTTCTGGCAACATTCACAGGTTTTTAGCCGGTAGTGTCACTTTCAGGATGCTAATGGAAAGCAATTTTCTCACATGAACTCTGGACGATGTTAAGAGAATCATTCACTCGCTGTGAATTTGCTGGATAATTGCCTTGGCTATTCTCACATGGGGGTAATCAGACATCACACCGATTCTGAATTAAGGATCTGGCAGGTTAAAAGTAGCTTAATGTCTGATCCAACTGCTGAGTAGTGCCTTTGACAGTTCAAGGCTGCAGTGTGTGCATGAAAGCAGCTTCAGGCTGTCCTTTAATCTGTCCTTTGGGCCCATGCTAAAATACTGGTGACTATAAATAAGAATGCATTTTTTCATCATATTCCAAGGAAGATTATTCGTAATGAGTTTGTTAATTCCCAGATTTCTGACTAATATCACCATAAGGCTGGAGGTTTTCTCCTTTTTTGAAAGAAGAGACAAAAGAAACAAAACAGCAATTCTGTTTTCAACTGATCTGCTAACAAAGTTGCCACAATACAATTAAACTCACCTTGTTAAGCATTTGAGTGTGAAACAAACATCCAGTTGTAAACTGCACACACTTAAAACAGAGCTTGTAATTCTATCTTTGTGTTTCAACACTAACTGACCTCCAGTGCTACAGCATTGGTTTCTTCAGTTAGCCAAACCAAATAACACTGAAACAATCATACTAGGTTTCACTAATGCAAACAATGTGTGGTTTTAAAAGTAGATCTACCAGGGGGTTTTTTTTATTGAATATCAAATCTAATATCAAAACACTGTATTAATTTAAATCATTATTTTAGTCTAAAGAGTTGAGCAGATTTTGCAGTATATCCAAGAAATGACATTACTGTGTTCAACAACAGTTTTGTTTTCTATCACTTTTTACTCATTAACTAATTCTTATCATTTTCTGTGAGTTCTAAGTGATGACTTTTTTGATGTGAACTTTAATGTGTAGGATTTCTCATTTCAGCTAATCATGTTTCTGTTTCATGAAGTATTTATTACAGCTTTTTGAAATTTGGATAAATTAAGTGTAATTCCTGAAGCCTTGTGCTATTGTTTCAGGTTTGGTGTGGTTGTTGGCCTCGATCGTTTTGCTTTTCATCACGTCATCATGTTTAGGGTTACTCGTCATGTCTCATTTACTTTTTTACAGTTAAGATTCGTTTTCTTTTGGCTCTTGTTTTGATTTTACTTCCTGCCTTTGTTCCTTTCATTCCTTCGTGATTGTCCAGCCTCACTAGCTTCACCTGTGTTGGTTTATTTTCACCTGTTCTTTATTTATAAATGTAACGTTGTTCTAGATGAGGGAAAATCTTTTGGTGTTTCATTCTTTCAGCAAATATCCAGAGATTTGAAGAATCAATCCCAAGGTGCATTGAACCTGTCCTGGAGGCATGCAGTGGTCTAATACTCTAAGTGTCAGGGCTCTGTGTGCGGGCAGGCAGAGATGAGGATCCAAATGCAGGACTCGGAAAATGGAATGTAACTCAAAAAACCTCAGCTTTATTGCTGGCAGGAAAACAAACATGAAGTGAGGACGGAACACTGAGACCAAGGACACACAGGCATAAACTGATGGTACGACACGACACTGAGCATGGGAAAACACAGGGCTTATATACACAGGGTAGTAACGGGGAAATCGGCAACAGGAGGGAGACACAGCTGGGAGAGATCAGGGCTAACGAGACAGGGGGAACAAAGCTGCACATACTAACATCAGACAGGAACAAGAACCTTCAAAGTAAAACAGGAAACAAAACACACTTTACTAAGACACAGACTAGACAGAGACAGACTTGACACTGACCAAAGGCTACTAAATGATAATCATAATCACAACAGTATCAGATCATAAATCATAATATAGAAAAACACCAAGATAACTGAAACACCAAGTACCAGAGAAACATAAAGGAAAATCCATGATGCAAAAGTACCAAAACATAATGAACTCAAAATACTGGGTCCAACGGACCCAGAACCGTGACACTAAGAGAATTCATCTTTTCCTTTAATTTGTCTTCTACAGAGTATGGAGTATGCACTGTCAGTTTTATATAATCCTCCTTTGAGAACTTTTTAGTGCCTATTCATCTCTCATTTCCCCAGTAACTTATAGATGAATGGATTCACATTTTTCCAGCCCACCTTTTTTGTGTGTATTTTTATGCTGAAATCAATACACCCTTAGTGAGCTTTAAAAGGTTGATGATGCAGAAACACAATTGATCCATTAATAAAACTGTTGAGCTCAATCCATACTGAGCAAGAGAGTGAACACTGCGGCCTACTACGTGCATTCAAGGATGTGTGCACACACAAACACACACTATAGTCACACAAATTATTTCTTGACCCTGGTGGACCAAGCAAATGCTTGAATAATACATAAAAGGTCAATGATAATGAGATGTCCCGCCAATGTACACTTATTGAACTAATTGCACTTGTTCCCTCTCTTTACCAAGAGTATTTCCAATCTACCTCCCTCATCGACCTTCCCTTAATGTCCCATCTCTTCCTTTCTTTTTCCTTTATGGGCTGAGCCACACAAAAATAACCGGCCAAAAGCTTCTCATGTCTTATTCTGATTATATGCTTTTATAATAGTTCATATTCTATAAATGGCATAACGGCATGAAGACTACCAAAGCAAACTACTAAACATACACAGAAACAAAGCAGTTTTGTCAATTTAAAATCTCCTAATGCAGGCTTATAATAGTGCCAACCTACAATATATGCAACTATAATGATGAATGAGAGTATTTATTTATAACAATCTGATGGTTACTTTTTTGGTGGTGAACGTAGCTGTGCATCTTTCTGCTATGTCTCTGAGAGGTTTAGTTTTAATATCAGCTTCACAAACATCAACATTGGTAAGCATTGAAATCTTTAATGTATAAAGGCTATAATTAAGTTCATTAAAATGAGGAGGCGTTTTATTGTCTTTGTTTGGCAACTGACAGAAACTGTGGGGGAGGGGAGGGTGTTGACACACAACAAAGGCCCTCAGTGACAAACCAAGGGCATTGTGCTACATTATTCAGTTGCTGCTTAATTAGGCAATTTTCCAAGTAATTAGCAATGCATTAAACGAGGTAACGTATATAGCTAGCAACCATCAAGGAGATAAGCTTGTTATTTTCAATACTGTGTAAAACATTGATTTTCTCCCATCTTAATGTATAAAATCCAGATTTTCATTAATTGTAGTAACATTTGCATTTATACAAATTCACAATGTAGTCAAAACAGGTGAGATGATATGTTGACAAAATGCCGTCTGTTTTATATTTCTAAAGAAGAAATATTGCCATCATTTTGGTGAAAATGTCTGATGACATCTTCCCTCAACAAATTTGAATTACAAGCAAGAGATGGACAATGTGTGTTGCTTTTCACTAAAAAAAAATAAAATCCCAAGCGTAGGAGGTCTTTCAACAGACAAAGTGCATTCTGAGAGGCTTCAGTCCTCTTAAGACACCACACAGTAGGAGGTCTATTTTCTCTCAATCTTCCCTCTCACCACAGGGAAGGTTGAATTCATGTGTGTGTGTGTGTGTAGGTTAAAGTCTGGGCCAAAGGCGGGTGGCAGAGTCACTTCACATTATCAGATCCCTCTACAGATTATAAGAGAGAATTCAAGTGTTTTCATTCTTCAATCGCTGACACTTATCGAAATGATAGGAAGTAAAGGAACAGGTAACACAGAACTCCTCTTATTGTGGCTTCGATGATCCAGGTAAAATATTTATCTCAAAGCAAATCTTTCTTTTATTTATTCAGATGAACTTTAAATAAGCATGTTACCTTCTAAAACATCTCTTTGGGTTTTAGCACAATTGCCAGAGATATTTTAATATTAATAAGTTGAAAAAAATGTGTAATAATTTAGTTCATTTTCAAAAGTAAAGTAACAAACCCTAAGACTGTTGTATTCTCTTACTGTAAACTCACTCTAATATCTCAAAAGAGCAGGACAGTCTAAATTTAAGCTTGTGTCACAGCACCATTTCACAACCCCAAGGTGAAGAGTGAGCAGGCTGGTTTGTGTGTGATGGTGGTGGCCCGTGAGCCGGGATCACGAGCTATCACAGCGTACCAAATATAGAAGTCACTTGGTCTCAGGAGAGACCATCAAGACACTCACTCTTCTTTTGCTCTGCCCACTCCAGTTGATGAACTAAGCACAAAGGGCAAAGCTTTTTTTTTCCCTCACTGCCTGAGAAGAAACATGGCGTGAATTTAAAAAGCACCCATGCTGATGTTAAGATGAAAATAATCCCGTGACCATATTGTAGATGTAGGTTGTTTTGGTGCAGGCATAAACCACCTTGGTTGTGAAATAGATGAGCTAGGCCTAATATTATATATATATATATATATATATATATATATATATATATATATATATATATATATATATATATATATATATATATATAAAAACAACACCCAGCACACCCCTGCGGGCGGTTTATCCTTCAAGCTCGGGTCCTCTACCAGAGGCCTGGGAGCTTGAGGGTCCTGCGCAGTATCTTAGCTGTTCCCAGGACTGCGCTCTTCTGGACAGAGATCTCCGATGTTGTTCCCGGGATCTGCTGGAGCCACTCGCCTAGCTTGGGAGTCACCGCACCTAGTGCTCCGATTACCACGGGGACCACCGTTACCTTCACCCTCCACATCCTCTCGAGCTCTTCTCTGAGCCCTTGGTATTTCTCCAGCTTCTCGTGTTCCTTCTTCCTGATATTGCTGTCATTCGGAACCGCTACATCGATCACTACGGCCATCTTCTTCTGTTTGTCTACCACCACTATGTCCGGTTGGTTAGCCACCACCATTTTGTCCGTCTGTATCTGGAAGTCCCACAGGATCTTAACTCGTTCATTCTCCACCACCCTTGGGGGCATCTCCCATTTTGACCTCGGGACTTCCAGGTTATACTCGGCACAGATGTTCCTGTACACTATGCCGGCCACTTGGTTATGGCGTTCCATGTATGCCTGGCCTGCTAGCATCTTGCACCCTGCTGTTATGTGTTGGATTGTCTCTGGGGCATCTTTACACAGCCTGCACCTGGGGTCTTGCCTGGTGTGATAGACCCCAGCCTCTATGATCTTGTGCTCAGAGCTTGTTCTTGTGCTGCCATGATTAGTGCCTCTGTGCTGTCTTTCAGTCCAGCTTTGTCCAGCCACTGGTAGGATTTCTGGATATCAGCCACCTCCTCTATCTGCCGGTGGTACATACCGTGCAGGGGCCTGTCCTTCCATGATGGTTCCTCGTCTCCCTCCTCTTTCTTGGGTTTCTGCTGCCTGAGGTATTCACTGAGCACTCGGTCAGTTGGGGCCATCTTCCCAATGTATTCTTGGATGTTCCTTGTCTCATCCTGGACTGTGGTGCTGACACTCACCAGTCCCCGGCCCCCTTCCTTCCGCTTAGCGTACAGCCTCAGGGTGCTGGATTTGGGGTGAAACCCTCCATGCATGGTAAGGAGCTTTCTTGTCTTTATGTCAGTGGCTTCTATCTCCTCCTTTGGCCAGCCTATTACCCCAGCAGGGTACCTGATCACGGGCAGGGCGTACGTGTTGATGGCCCGGATCTTGTTCTTACCATTCAGCTGACTCCTCAGGACTTGCCTGACCCTCTGCAGGTACTTGGTGGTTGCAGCTTTTCTAGCGGCCTCTTTATGGTTCCCATTCGCCTGTGGGATCCCCAAGTACTTGTAACTGTCCTCTATGTCTGCAATGTTGCCTTCTGGTATTTCAATCCCCTCAGTTCTGACTACCTTCCCTCTCTTTGTTACCATCCGACTACACTTCTCCAGTCCGAACGACATTCCAATGTCATTGCTGTATAGCCTGGTAGTGTGGATCAGTGAATCGATGTCTCGTTCACTCTTGGCATACAGCTTGATGTCATCCATGTACAGGAGGTGGCTGACAACTGCTCCGTTCCGTAGTCGGTATCCGTAGCCAGTCTTGTTAATGATCTCACTGAGGGGGTTCAGGCCTATGCAGAACAGCAGTGGGGACAGAGCATCTCCTTGGTAGATCCCGCACTTGATGGTGACTTGTGCTATGGGCTTGGAGTTGGCCTCTAGTGTTGTACGCCACATCCCCATTGAGTTCCTGATGAAGGCTCTTAGGGTCCCATTGATCTTGTACAATTCTAGGTATTCCAGTATCCAGCTGTGGGGCATTGAGTCATAGGCCTTCTTGTAATCAATCCAGGCAGTGCACAGGTTGGTCAGTCTGGTCTTGCAGTCTCGGCTGATTGTTCTGTCTACCAGTAGCTGGTGTTTTGCGCCTCTGGTATTCTTGCCAATTCCTTTCTGTGTCCCGCTCATGTATTGACCCATGTGCCTGTTCATCTTAGCCGATATGATGCCTGACAGGAGCTTCCATGTAGTACTGAGGCAGGTTATTGGTCGGTAGTTGGAGGGGACCGGTCCCTTCTTGGGGTCCTTGGGGATCAGGACCGTCCGGCCTTCAGTTAGCGTTTCCGGGTGTCTCTCGTTAACTAGCAGCTGGTTCATTTGTGCTGCCAGACGCTCGTGGAGTGCAGTCAGCTTCTTCAGCCAGTAGGCGTGAACCATGTCGGGCCCTGGTGCTGTCCAACTCTTCATACTGGAGACCCTTTCTTGGATATCTGCCACTGTGATGGTTACTGGACCCTGTTCAGGGAGGTCGCTGTGGTCAGCCCTCAGATCCTCTAGCCACTGAGCATTGCCGTTATGGGTTGCATCCTTCTCCCATATGCTCTTCCAGTATTGCTCCGTCTCCAGCCTTGGTGGTGCTGTTCTCTTATTGTTCCCTTGCCACTGAGAGTACACCTTTGCTGGTTCTGTGGAGAACAGCTGGTTTATTCTCCTGCCTTCTATCTCTCTGGTGTACCTCCTCAAGCGGCTGGCCAAGGCTGTGAGTCTTTGCTTGGCAGTTTCCAAGGCCTCAGGTATGGACAGCTTGCTGCATTTCTTAGGCACCTTATTTGTCGCACCTTTCTGCAACTCCGTTAGTTGGCTAACCTCCCTCCGTGCTACTTTGATCTTGCCCTCTAGCCTCCTTCTCCATGGAGGGTACTGCCCCTTGTCGCTGTTCAACTTGTAGCCAAGCATCTCACTGATCACTGTTGCCGTATTGTAGATCAGCTTGTTAGTGTCGGTAATCGTGGTTGTAGGTATTGCCCGTAGTGCTGCATTAACATCATCTAGCAGACCTTCTGAGGGTACTTCACGTAATCTTGGTAACCGGCTACGGGGGATCCAGGTTTCAAGCTTGGCCATGATCCTATTTTTCAGGTCAGTTCCTCTTCTCCTATCGCACTTGGGGCTATGTACCCAATCTCGGGTGGGGGTGATGATATCTCCCCCCTGACCTGGCGTCCTGACTCCTCCTTGCCGTAGCATTTGTGTTGTACCTCGTCAATCTCTAGCTGTGAGAGCAGTCCCTTCTTTCGAATGTTGGAACACCGAGCTACTAGTTGTTTCGCCGTCATTGTGGATGTTGGGTATCGAAGAATCCATAGGTCCCTCATCCTATTCATGTAGCCCCTTCCGCCGGGGTTACTTGCGTAGTAGCATTCCAACAACGCCCTGTTTTCGTCTCTTGCCCACCGATGCCTTCTTGTTCCTATCTATATATATATATATATATATATATATATATATATATATATATATATATATATATATATATATATATATATATATATATCCATAGCAGCTGGATAGCGTAGTGGAGCAGCTGGATAGCGTAGTGGTCAGACTACACGCCTTTGGAACAGAGGATCGCAGGTTCCATTCCTGCCTGGGGAGTCTGTATCCAGTAAGGGTCCTAAGGCTAGACCCCCTATGCTAAGCAAGCCTACCGCAGACATGAGCGAGACAGATAAATATGAAGGCATGCTGGCTCGGACGTCGCCCCGATCAACAAGGTCCGCGTCAGGTGTTGAGGAACCAGGGCACCCTGACAAAAAGTGGGCTACTGGAACAAGAAGGCATCGGTGGGCAAGAGACGAAAACAGGGCGTTGTTGGAATGCTACTACGCAAGTAACCCCGGCGGAAGGGGCTACATGAATAGGTAGACTGGTAGACAGAACAATCAGCCGAGACTGCAAGACCAGACTGACCAACCTGTGCACTGCCTGGATTGATTACAAGAAGGCCTATGACTCAATGCCCCACAGCTGGATACTGGAATTCCTAGAATTGTATAAGATCAATGCCTTCATCAGGAACTCAATGGGGATGTGGCGTACAACACTAGAGGCCAACTCCAAGCCCATAACACAAGTCACCATCAAGTGCGGGATCTACCAAGGAGATGCTCTGTCCCCACTGCTGTTCTGCATAGGCCTGAACCCCCTCAGTGAGATCATTAACAAGACTGGCTACGGATACCGACTACGGAACGGAGCAGTTGTCAGCCACCTCCTGTACATGGATGACATCAAGCTGTATGCCAAGAGTGAACGAGACATCGATTCACTGATCCACACTACCAGGCTATACAGCAATGACATTGGAATGTCGTTCGGACTGGAGAAGTGTAGTCGGATGGTAACAAAGAGAGGGAAGGTAGTCAGAACTGAGGGGATTGAACTACCAGAAGGCAACATTGCAGACATAGAGGACAGTTACAAGTACCTGGGGATCCCGCAGGCGAATGGGAACCATGAAGAGGCCGCTAGAAAAGCTGCAACCACCAAGTACCTGCAGAGGGTCAGGCAAGTCCTGAGGAGTCAGCTGAATGGTAAGAACAAGATCCGGGCCATCAACACGTACGCCCTGCCCGTGATCAGGTACCCTGCTGGGGTAATAGGCTGGCCAAAGGAGGAGATAGAAGCCACTGACATAAAGACAAGAAAGCTCCTTACCATGCATGAAGGGTTTCACCCCAAGTCCAGCACCCTGAGGCTGTACGCTAAGCGGAAGGAAGGGGGCCGGGGACTGGTGAGTGTCAGCACCACAGTCCAGGATGAGACAAGGAACATCCAAGAATACATTGGGAAGATGGCCCCAACTGACCGAGTGCTCAGTGAATACCTCAGGCAGCAGAAACCCAAGAAAGAGGAGGGAGACGAGGAACCATCATGGAAGGACAGGCCCCTGCACGGTATGTACCACCGGCAGATAGAGGAGGTGGCTGATATCCAGAAATCCTACCAGTGGCTGGACAAAGCTGGACTGAAAGACAGCACAGAGGCACTAATCATGGCAGCACAAGAACAAGCTCTGAGCACAAGATACATAGAGGCTGGGGTCTATCACACCAGGCAAGACCCCAGGTGCAGGCTGTGTAAAGATGCCCCAGAGACAATCCAGCACATAACAGCAGGGTGCAAGATGCTAGCAGGCAAGGCATACATGGAACGCCATAACCAAGTGGCCGGCATAGTGTACAGGAACATCTGTGCCGAGTATAACCTGGAAGTCCCGAGGTCAAAATGGGAGATGCCCCCAAGGGTGGTGGAGAATGACCGAGCTAAGATCCTGTGGGACTTCCAGATACAGACGGACAAAATGGTGGTGGCTAACCAACCGGACATAGTGGTGGTAGACAAACAGAAGAAGACGGCCGTAGTGATCGATGTAGCGGTTCCGAATGACAGCAATATCAGGAAGAAGGAACACGAGAAGCTGGAGAAATACCAAGGGCTCAGAGAAGAGCTCGAGAGGATGTGGAGGGTGAAGGTAACGGTGGTCCCCGTGGTAATCGGAGCACTAGGTGCGGTGACTCCCAAGCTAGGCGAGTGGCTCCAGCAGATCCCGGGAACAACATCGGAGATCTCTGTCCAGAAGAGCGCAGTCCTGGGAACAGCTAAGATACTGCGCAGGACCCTCAAGCTCCCAGGCCTCTGGTAGAGGACCCGAGCTTGAAGGATAAACCGCCCGCAGGGGCGTGCTGGGTGTTTTTTTTGTTTTTTAATATATATATATATATATATATATAACTTTTGTTTACACTGACAACTCAAATCTTTGTTTTGATATTTTATCTAAAATATCATTTCCATTTTGCACTTTTGCCTTTTGCTGTTCACAGTTAGCTGACAATGACCTGTGTATTGTGGCAAGTACGACTCCATCAGAGTAAAACAGTGATCTAATGTAATGATTGGCTTAAATTTGAAGCCCTCGGTTGCTCTATGTCTAAATACTTGAGGCTAATACTTTTAGGATATGCTGTACATCTCCTTAGGTCATGATATAATATGTTGATGTTTGCAGCAACTTGTGAAAATACACTGCACACTACTATTTGGTTTGACTTACAGTGTTGTAATCTACATATTATAATAAACTGTGATGTTTAAGGTGCAATCTTACATTCGGTCATGTTTAATAGTGTCGTATAAAATCATAGATGTCACACAGTAGTAGGCAAGCCAGTGCAAAAGATCAGCATAACATCCTCTGAGTAACTTTGACACTCACAGACACTGAACAAGTTTCTGTTTTGAATTTATCCTGGTAAATAGAAGGGCAGAAGTTCCCATCAGTGCAATGTGAAGCGTTTTGCTATGAAGGCTGGGCCTTTGTGCATAGAGCCTGAGGGCAGCAGAACATGGCTCTTTTAGGGTTTGATTTATAATTGAAAGCTGTGTTTACATCCGCTCTCCAGCCACCACAGCACAGAGTGCAGTTCATAGCCTGGTGACAGAGGAGACCAGAAAATTGAACCCATTAAAAAGAGAATTTTGGGGGGAAGTTGGAGGAAGGGGTGTAAGCTGGAGTGGTCATAGAGCCTGGTGTTTACATCTGGCTGTACATCACTATGTACACTAGTGTTACTCTGTAAGCAAGGCAAGGAAATGTTAAATCACTTCTGACAGCTGAGAAATTGACCGCTTCTTGGCTCTTACACTTGTCTTATGGGAAGTAAGGAGGCTTTCTGTGCTGAGAAGTTGCTGGAAGCTAATAAGTGAGCCTTACACATTGTCTATTTTGTGTAGTTACATGCTTAAACATGACATTTGAAAACACATCGATATGTTTGTAAGTGACTCAAAAATCCTTCCTAGTATGAAGAAAACCACTATCTCTTTGTGCATTATGGGCTGTTAAGGGAAAAAGAGCCAATGTGCAAATATCAACTTAAAAGACTAAAATGCAAAATACAAATGTAGGTTTGCAAATCCACCAGTTTGTGACTCTATGGTATCTGCATAAGGCCCAAAAGGGTGTACATGAATTAGGGGGGGAATGACCATTTCATTTGTTTGTTATTATTTACAGTGGAGAAAATAATTATTTGATCCCAGATAAATTTGTCAGTTTGCTCACTTGCACAAGTGCCAAATTGGACTTGATCTTATCAAGAAGATAACTTGTTTTATCTAGCAAAGCCGAAATGGGACCGACATCAGGGCAAAACTTGCAGTCAACATCAGCAGGTCGGAGCATTCATGGACGGAGTTTCATTTCAGGATGTAAAACTCACCCTAAGATTGCTGTCTTCTGGCTTAGAGAGGCTAGAGTTAGCTTGAACTACTGAACAGTACAATATATAGCACAGCAAAACACTCGCTTTAGTGGATAAACAACAGGGTCTGATCTGACGGGCAAGTTAGATTATTGTTTTTATATTACTTCAGCCAATGAAATGCCATTTTTTCAATCCACGGTACTTACAAATCGTTTTCATTTGAGCCGTCAATAAATTATTTACTTGTACAAAGTAAGGGTATATACCACTTTCTACAGCCCTAGCCAAGAGCAATGCAAGGCAAAAGGAAATAACCAGATATGTGTAATTTTTGCAGCATTCATCAAATGTTCACCATTGTTGTCAAATATTTATACTTAAGGTATAAAACATGCCAGTCTCTCAGTCAGTGTTTTGGCTGATGGTGTGCCCGAAGCAACAGGATGCTAAATAATAACAATAGTTGTACCCATGTTAACCAGAGAACATTAAACTGATAAATAATGCACAATAGTAAAGATGAAGAAACATTTATTAATCTGCAAGCTGTCAGAGTTTCCTGAAAATCTGTGTTTTTCCTTAAAGTCTAAATCCGCAAACGCAATCATGACTTTTCCTGTGGTATAAAGAAAAGTATCATCTATGTATGAGGTTATTAAGTATTAATGAGGCTTGCCCCATTACCTGTTTTGCTCTTTCTCGGTATTAAGAGTGAACAGTTAAACTGGATAGAGCTTAGGGCTTTGGTTTCAACCAGTTAGGGTGAGAGGAACACGGGTAGCATAATAGTAGTTTCATTCACTGCTCTTCCCCTGACTCTCATTTTCTGTCTCTCTTTAACTGCAGTAAGCTCTCTTCTTATAATTTTACATATTGCGACATTCATTATTCTCTTGTGCAACAGTTGCGACCTAGAATCTAGACCCTCCCTGAGGCTGTGGGAAATATTGCATTTAATTAAATCGTTATTGCACAAATATTATTTATTTATATCAGGCACTAAATTGTCTCTAAACCATGTAATGGCTTTCCAGCTGCGTTGAAAGCCTCAGTAACATCATTACAGACAAATTCATTAAAGTCCACCTGAGTTCTGCACAGAAGAAAAAACACTGAATCCCCTCATCTAAGATGTTTGGTGGAACAGTTAATCTTGATAGACGTTAGAGTCACTTAGCAGAAAAGGGAGGAAAAGAACAACTGAGTTCATTTTCTTGTTTGTTTTTGCTTAAATTTTCACAGAAATTTAGCTCATCAACGGAGGAAATATGTGTCAAAACGCATGAAACAAAAAAAAAACCACTAAAGATAAAGTGGATGTATTAATGCCAGGCTTAAATTTCCAATTTAAAGCAAAATAAATATGCATGTATTTACAACAAAATGGGTGGCATTCACCTTTAAACGCTTTCCATAACAAACACAGTTCAGGGTCTAGGTTGTTATCTTTTTAAGGCAGGAGTGCCACCAAGTGGTAAGTCTGTGCAGTACATCAGGTAATGTCTTCTCTTTGTTTCTTTTGTTGAGGCGAGGCGGTTGTGTAAGCACCTTAAGAATTTTTTAGGGATGTGCTAAACAATAGGAGGTAGTCATTTGTCTTTTGGGGGCTATGATGTGGAAAAGAAATAAATGAAGAGAAGTAATAAGCTTAAGTAAAGTAGATCATATTTAAAGTATATAACAAATGCTTCTTATTTCTGCCACAAAGGAAACTGTAATATCTTTGGAGACTTTGAAATACTGAGAACAGACAGACTTATAGGATGATTAATATCACTTTTTTATTTATAATAAAATTTTCTCAAAATTGCAGTTCTTTGCCTTATGAGTCATACTAGAGATTATGAAATATTTAACACCCCCAAAATACACCCACATCTTAGCTAAACTTTGCCATTGCAGACTTCCTTTGTACTTCCCTTCCTGTAAAAAATCTCCATCATAAATGGATGCTCAGTTTTGATGCAGTAGGAATCGACTCTTCCTCTGGTGTGATCCAGGACTCCTCTGAGATCGTCGGCTCTTTGATTCCTCTATTCAACAGCACAGTGCAGCCAGATGGGCAGAGGAGCTCCTCTCTCTCCAAGGCCAGCAGATCTAAAAGGTACTGCTGGGAATCGTGGTCCATTAGCACCAGATTTATGCCATCACTGAAAGAATTTAATGTTGGGATGGCCTCAGCTGAGCTGGGTAAAAACCTGGAACTGAGGAGGTTTGGAAAAGTGAGTAATAGAGAGTTATCTTTTAGAGATATTTTAATCATATTCTGGTTTAGAGTCCTCACTGTACCTGGGATTGCTTGAAGCCTGCCACCAGGATGATTTCCTCTCCAAGATCTGCTGTGACTGGGTCCAGCACCACTGTGATCAGTCTGCCTCCATGGGGCAGCAGACGAAGCAGACGGCCAGAGCTGTAGCCACAGTGCATTCTGAGCTCCAGCACCCACAAAGGGCGGACACTTTTCACTACGTCATCCAGTATCTCACCTGAATCCACAGGAACAACAAACTTTATTTCCTTTGCACACACCAGGGAGTATAGTTGACATTTTGACATTGTGGAATGTAGAACATATGCACCCAATAAATAAGTTACATTACAATAACTTATATTAATGAATATAAAATACAAAAATGTATTACATAATAAATTAAGGGAATGGTTACTAAACCAAAGGTAGGTACCTGCTGCCATTTCAGCCAAACTTGCTTTTTAGCAAAATATAGTAATTGCAGACTAATAATGTTTAGTAAATGAAAGAAAATTAAATAAATCAAATGGTTTAAAGCAAGTTCACGATTTACCATTGCATTGCTAAATGCTCAGTGTTCAAAGAAAGGTGTTATATTTCTGACTTTTGTGGAAAAAAGCATAAGCAAGTTGGGTAAAATTGCAAGATGTTGTGGTATGAAATGCTCTGCTGTTACGACCCGGCTCAAAGACCGCAACATAAAAAAAAGAGATTAATACCAGAGTGTTAGTGAGAAGAGGTTTTATCTTATAATGGAATACCAGGTTGGCTAAAATGGCTGGTGCCACCAAGGCAAAGACAAGTGAGCTCCTAGGGAACTTGCCTAGGTATGCTTTTATCCACACCTGACTAGGTGTGGCCAATTAGCACCAGCTGAAAACATTGAGATGATTAGGGGCTGCAGAGGGACGTAACATCTGCAAAAGCAACATAGTTTGTAGAAACTGAGCTAATGACTGCTACTTTTTATTGTTTTCCTCTGACAGAAGTGGAAAATATCCAAAAGCATGAAAAAAAAAAAAAGAAATATTTTTCAGAAGTCTTAAAAGAAAAGGCAATGGGCCCCACGGGGTCTTGATGTCATTATCATGTAAATAAATTACACAACCTTTATTATTTTACCATCAAGTTGCAAATGTAATTGTATATCTAAATAAAAGAGACTGCATCTTATTTATTAACGCGAGCATTCACAAACTTTTTTGCAAAAATATCATCTTTATTAGAGGCCTTATTCGATAATTGTAGCCTACTGCATCATTGCATAAAAATAAACAAATAAATGAGTACAGCCTACATTCTTTATTCATTATATTTAATGATAACCATTATCACATCCATAAACATGTGTTCTTTTTTTTAGTTCAGTTTTTAAAGTCCTTGAAACTATTAACGCAGCTAATTAAAATTTGTGAAATAGCATTTTAAGTAATGAAACAAAATCCATTTGTTCATCCAAAATGAGTAAAAAAAAATAGTATTAAATGGTAGACCTATGTCCGTACACTCACCTTGACCGTTCCACTTCAAACCTGCCCACAGGTTGCTTGCATTAAAGCAGGCCGTGAGGATAAGCAGCAGAAATGAGGTTCTTCTGCTGCTGGGTGTCTGGTTGTATGATCTTAGGTAAGGAGCTCATTCAACTCGGAGTAAATAAGTCAGTTGAGATGCTTCGGCTACCTGTATAGGATACCTTGTGGACGCCTCCCAATCCCTGGTCAGGTTTTTCAGGCTTGGGACACAAACAGAGACACGCTGCTGGATAGAGTATGTACGTTTGTATTTATATGTATGTATTATACACGCTCCCTGGTTTGTAAAACCATTCGGGGATAATACCCCCAGGGAAAGCCGAAGACAGGAAGGTCTTGGCACCCCTG
Source organism: Diplotaxodon limnothrissa (assembly GCF_057381915.1). Classification (NCBI taxonomy): domain Eukaryota; kingdom Metazoa; phylum Chordata; class Actinopteri; order Cichliformes; family Cichlidae; genus Diplotaxodon; species Diplotaxodon limnothrissa. Next base: position 7,492,467 of record NC_140597.1, on the reverse strand, counting down.
CTTACCCTCCTGGATAACGGATAGAAAACTGATGAATGAATGGATAAAGCAGTACTCGCCAAATTTCAATATTGCTCGTCCAGGATCAGAGTCCATCCTGTCAAACACAGGTCATCTTGCCTCTTGTGGAAGTCAAGCAGGTGGTCAGCATAAACGGATCACTTTTTCTCTCTCTTACAGACTCTCTGTATGACTAAAGTCCGAAAGACAACACTGTTTGGTGGCATCCATGAAGCAGGCGTGGTGAGTGCACCTAAACTACAAAAAGAACATACAATCGATGGTGCTGTCTGGGAAACTCCTCCTCCTCTCTGTCTGCACCACTGCTTTTTTCCACAAGAGGTCAGCAGAGATGAAGGTTAAGAATGCCAGCAATCATTTGGAAAAAAAGAGTCTGTGGGGCTTTGAAAAGTTTCAAGGGTCGTCGTGGAACTGACAAGTCTCAAAGTATACAAGGCATGGGATGCGACTCCAAATGTTTTTGTGCGGAATCTGCCATTTGACGAATAAATAATTTCCCGATGGGTATTTCACTCATTGCTGGTTGTTTTGGCTCCAGGTGGACAGCTGGTAGTACTGAGCAGTTACAACTTCCATTTCAAACACTGATATGGCAGAAGTAGAACTGCCTTAAGGAAAACTCTGACAAACAGATAAAATAGGTGAAAAGAGAATAACCCAACAGTTGCAAAAGCGTGGAAACATTGCTGAACTTTCGTTTGCTTATATTTACAAAAGTGTTCTTTTTTTTTTTTTAAAGACTAACACAATTCTCAGAAGTCTGTAACAGAATTAAACTGATAAATATGAATACATTATATCATAGAGCCTGTAGAGTTTTGTTAATGGAAAATTATGTTAATGGATGAGCATCTGGAGTTTAATGTTGGCCCTCAGTTTCAGGCGCCTTTGCTCGAAATCTGTGCACTTCCTCTTTTCTAAGTTGCCCCACATAATGAAAGTGGGTGTGAGCTCCCCAGCGTGCTGCTGCCCTCGTTGGCTGCCGGTGAAGCGGCGCTGCTCTGTGTATTTTTGGTCGTTGGAGCTAATCATACTGCAGTGTGCAAGTCCATCAGTCCAGCGGAATCAAGCTGACCTAGAACTGCTGGATTATAACCGGAAGCAAAGCACGGTGCCATCAAAATAAGAGCAAACACAACATATCAGCGTGGATGGAAGGCTGTAACCATGGAGATGACCAGCTCTAGAAAGAAATGAAACATACTTGGCAACATATTGTTGAACCATTAATGCTATCAAAATGAAACATTGTATCATATGATCATATGCATCATATGTATGATGTGTAAATCATACATACGTAAATAAATATGTACTTTTTGGGTTTGCATTGCCAAAATAATGATAATGAAATAATGTTTACTTCTGATTGCCATTATGTTTCTTAAGAAAGAGGACTGCGACTTTTTTTTGACTTAATTTAATTTCAAAAGCTGGGTTAGTATATGGTGAATCAATCTATGTAACTGGATATTTATCTTTGAGAAACACATGCTACCTTACCCTGAATGACTGTAGTGTAGCACTGAACTCTGTCAGCCAAAGGTGGGATGTAGAAATTATGACTGAACAGTTACAGGACAGGCATAAACAGAGTTCTCCCTTTAAGCCTGGTTAAAAGTGAGATATTTTTCAATCATATCAGTTTGTGATTACTCTCAGAAACAATGTTCATTTTCTTGCAGCATTGAAAAGAAGTAGGCTGGAATATAAATACATAATTCTAATAGCGATAAATAATGCAATTTGATGGTGGGTTTATACTCAATTTACTGGACTGTATTATTATTTTTGATAAATTTGAATTTCCTGGTCATCCACTAAAGCTTTTATTCTGAGATCTCCCACCGGAATTCCTGTGTTTGACGACTCTCTCTGGCTTGGAAGCTGGTTGTTTGCCCACATACTCTTAACAGGAGCGATACGGGAGCAGCAACTGGTTCGTCCGTCTTACCGGTGCTGCTGCTGCTACAGCACCTTCTACAATCAGGGGAAAACAGACTGGCCGACGCATTTGACGACCAATTTCGGTGGAATAACGCTGCACCAAGCTGCTTTCATACATATCTGCAGGACACAGCTTCTTCGCCAATGGCAAGTCCGGTTGCAGACATAGGACAGTCTCATCAGCATCACCCCGTGAACGAGTCGGCCGCACAGTCCGCGTTTCTGGAGGCGCAGAAATGGATAGAGGTGAGTCACGGAGTACCAGCAGCGAGCCCAAAAGCTGTGTCACCTCTCCACCACTTTCCTTCCCTTTCGCGCAGGTGTTTCGTTGTCATCGCATGGCCCTAGTTACTGGTTTGTACCTGCAGCGTCTGCCCCTTTAAAAGGCAGTTTATTTTATTGCTTCGTCACCTGTTGAAAGGTGACAGTAATTTGACTCAGATCCTAAAAACACATCGTCACTGTGTTCCTGTGAAGTCCCCGGGATGGGTTAGAGTTCCCTTGCAGGTGTGCATATTATGTCAGTATGAGCTGTTTAAATTATTATTATGTTAACAATTATCAGTACATATGAGTTAAAATAACTGTCCTCAAAATAAAATGGAAAAAGATAATTCATTCCTATCTGCAATAATACAGAATTCTTCCAAGTGACACTGGCTATTTATTTTGTGCGCATTTTCACCAGACCTTCCTAAATGTTGAAGAAGGCTTTCTGTTGTTTTTTGGTGAGGGCCTGTGTACAGTAGCTTTGGTCGCTATGAGGCCTGGTGCGTGTTTGGCTGCAAACAATGAATGCATCATGTGGAATGGATTTTTGCCTCATTGCGAGCCCGGTGAACAATAATCACACAAACGAGGTTTTGTTCTGAGAGAATTTCAATCACGACACTTGCCTGCCCCCATTGCGTTTGACTTTGTCATCATGCAGTGAGCTGTCCTCCTGTCAGGCTTCAAAACACTGATGACTGGGTGGTTATAATTTGCATGTTGGTCGAGTGCAGGCGTGACTTTGTGTGTTTCCATAAAGGGATAACAGTTCGGAGTGGCACAGCGCTTTTTCTAAAGTTTGTGATTCAGGGTAGCAGGGGTGTAGACTGGGATTATGGGGCCTCTATACAACATTTTTGTCAGTGCTGATGATATGATTTGTGATTTTCTTTTCTTTTTTTTTAAACATTTTTTCTGAAGGGCATCAGTGTTTTTGTTTGTTTTTTTGGAATGATCACATCAGTTTCTTAAAGCACCTTTGTGTTGGTCCTTAAGGCCAATAATACCAGATTTAAATTTCAGATTAACATTTGAATTAAACAACGAAAAACTACCTGAAACACACAAAACAGCACAAAAGTTAGTGGTAATGTTTCTCATAGTTAATAGGAAGTAATATGAAGTGAAACTTCCTTTTTTACTACTTCTGTGCCCGTTGGTATTTTAATACACTGACTAACCTGCGTATGTCATTGACTTCATTAAAAGTGACAGATCCTCTTTAAGCGTGTCAGGCGCCATTACAGGCCTATTTAGTAGTTCCAAAGTCCTCAGAGGCTCAAATCACATCTTTAAAAAGCCACTATTGACCTAGAATTTCCAAGGTGGATTAGGGGCAAAAGCTGAAAAGGTGAGAGTGAAGTGACACCACTCCTGCATTTTTTCTCTTTCACCCTTTCCCCATGGGGACTGATTATCCACATACACCTGTGACAGTCCTTAAGTAACCTCAAGGAACAAGAGACCACTCACTAGATCCAGAGTGAAAACAGCAACACAAAACCTCAGTCCAGATTCTAATAACTGCTCATATTCAACTGCTGTGTCCTATATAATATCCGAGCCTGAGGCTAGAGGTTGTAAAAAAGGTTTTCTGTTTGACATGAATTGTCAGATAGAAATTTTTAAAAAAGCAAAGGGACTGTTAAGACCTGTGGTTTTTGTTTTGTGCACCTTTGCAACCACTCACCACTGTTTAGAAACTAAGCTTTTGCTTTTTGTTTTTTATAATTTTTGTATATATACACTACCAGTCAAAAGGTTGGACACATCATTTCATTTAATGGTTTTTCTTTATTTTCATGACTATTTACATTGTAGATTCTCACTGAAGGCATCAGAACTATGAATGAACACATATGGAATTATGTAGTAAACAAAAAGTGTGAAATAACTCAACATGTTTTATATTTTAGATTCTTCAAAATAGCCACCATTCGCTTTGATTACTGCTTTGTACACGCTTAGCATCCTCTCGATGAGCTTCAAGAGGTAGTCACCTGAAATGGTTTTCTAACAGTCTTGAAGGAGTTACCAGAGATCACAAGTACTTGTTCTGCGATTCCATCTCATCCCATGGCTAGGTCATCTGGCGTAGTACTTCATCACTTTCCTTGTTGGTCAAATACCCCTTACACAGCCTGGAGGTGTTTTTGGGGTCACTGTCCTGTTTAAGAAATAAATGATGGGACCAACCATAAAGGCCTGATTCCCACAGTCTCCTCTGAACAGTTGATGTAGACATGTGTCTGCTACTGGAACTCTGTGTGGCATTTATCTGGGCTCTGATCTGAGGTTAACTTGCGGTTTCTGAGGCTGGTGACTCTGATGAATTTGTCTTGGTCTTCCTTTTCTGGGGCTGTCCTCATGTTAGCCAGTTTCGTCATAGCACTTGATGGTTTTTACGACTGCACTTGGAGACACATTCAAAGTTTTTGGAGTTTTCCAGACTGACTGACCTTCAGTTCTTAAAGTAATGATGGACTGTCATTTCTCTTTACTTAGCTGATTGGTTCTTGCAATAATATTAATTCTAACAGGTGTCAAATAGGGACGTCAGCTGTGTCCCAACCTGACTTCTGCACAACATAACCGATAGTCCCATTAAGAAGGCATGAAATTCCACCAGTAAACCCTGTTTAACAATGCCATTCATTGTTAGACCAGATGATAGACTTGTCTTGCAGAGCTCTTAATATCCTCCTTGTACTATTTTAGGTCCAAATATATAGAGTGATATATTTTTATTTATTTTCTTATGTTGTAGAGCAGCTGTATTCAAGTGTGGTTTGTTTTAGCCAGTGAGATTATTTTAAAATCTTTGCACTCAATAAGCATACAGAGGTCCTTGAAACTGCTGTTGAATTCCAGATTTATGCCTCTGTGTCAGCCTGTTCTGCTGGTCCCACCAAAAATGCATTAACAGTAAACTGATTTATAGCTCAGTGTTGGGTTTTACTCTGTTGATTGCTGATGCAAGCACCATAACCATGTTGTGCATTTATTGTATACTTAAATTAATGTTTCCTGCATGTTGTGACATGGGAGGGCTTGCACTGGCAATTATTTTGCTAGATAGAAAACAAAACAGTCTTTTGTAGTAAAAGAAAATAAATCAATTGTGATACATGTAAATATTTAATGAACACATTTGTGTTAGAAAATGTTTTAAGGGAAGATTAATGAATCATGTTGTCACATGTTTTCTTGAGTTCACGCTCAACAATCTCGAACAGCAGTGGCGACATGCCTGAAAAAACACGAGCAGACGTATATTTTGAAGTATATTTTTCAATCACAGTTATGCTCAAAGGCAATGTTTAACTGGGAGGGAGGCATAATTTAGATTTTTTTTTTCTTTTTTTTTTCAAAGCAGCAAATCTGTATTGTTCAATTTTAACGCGTCTTCAACGAAGTCCTATCAGATGGCATCCAAGAGTAAAAATCCAACATCTTAAAGAAGCATTCACACCTGCACTTATTGTTTCCTTGAAAGTGGCAGCCTCTCACCATCTGTCAGTAACGCCGTTGCCAATAATGGTGTTTAAGCTTCTCTGAACTTCAGAAGACTGACGAGCCCTTTGATGAGGGTGAAAGCTTTCAGTTGGTTAAGTTGATTGATTTCTGTCATGTAGCCACAGGCTGTTTGTGTGAATGGAGCCCCGATGATATTATCTGACTGGGTCTTTTTCTCGGAGGCCTCTTTTTAGTTTGATTAATTTGCTTCCTTGCTAACAGTGTTTGAGGAGTACTTTGCTGCTGGCAAATTCAAAACAAAGTGTAACTATGAGTGAATACCAGAGTTGCGTAATTCCATCACTCTCCTTATGTTTGAAGACAAACATTCAGCTGATAAATGAACATGAAGAGTGTCCACTGGAACAATTTGAGGAAAAAATAAATAAAAAGTTGCCAAGAAAAGAAAGCTTACTTTGGCAGATGGAGTGTAATAATCCAAGTGCTTTAGATTATCTCACTGATTCTTTTTTGTGGTGGTGGGTGGTTTTTCTTGAGGTGTTAGACACAGTAAAAAATTCGTAGTAATCTATGTAAACTGGCAATTACCCCTCATCACCTGAGAGCTTGTCTTGTACTGTTTAGCACAAAACCTGCATAAACTGGAAAGACAGCTGGGTCCACATATTTGCAAAACTTGGAAGGCCAACATGGACTTTACATTGACATTTACTGGGTTGGCATCTCATTTGATTTCAGAACTGCTTTAATTCTTCATGGCATAGATTCAACACAGTGCTGGAAACATTCCTGAGAGTTTGTGATCATATTGACATGGTAAAATCATGCATTTTGGATGATTTAAAACTGGTTTCCAATCATCACACCACATAATCCTGGACTCTGGATACACCCATCAGAACATATGTACATTCTCAGGTAGGTTGTAGTTTTTAATAAGTGCTCATCGGATAACAGTGGGCGCAAAGTCTGCCAAGAAAATATCTCCCATATATTGATTCAAGGCTGGATGGTTCTATGGTTCCATATTGTTTACACCGAATTCTGAACCTGCCATCCAAATGTCACAGCAGAAATTGAGATTCAACAGACGGGCAACATTTTTCCAATCATTTATTATCCTGTTTTCATGAGTCCTCATGAATTGTGGCCTCAGTTTTGTATCCACAGTTGACAGGAATGGCCCCTGGTGCTTTCACCCATCTGCTACAGCAGTAGATTTGACATGTTGTTGCTTCACAGATGATCTTCTGCATACCTTAGTTGTGACAAGTGGTTATTTGATTAATGTTGCCTTCCTATTAGCTCAAACAGCTAGGATTTTTCACCCAGAGAACTGCTACTCACTGGATATTTTTCAGCAGGTTGGCTTGACCATGTCTACTTGCCTAAATTCACTAAGTAACTGCCATGTCATTGGCTGATTAGATGTATGCATGTGGTGTTACTAATGAAGTGCTTGTTGGGTATTTTTCCAAGCACTTGTCTCAACTTGTTTAGAGTCTCTTCTCTCTTGTCTACTGCCTAAGTCATAACATGTTTAAGCAGTTGAGAATAATAAAATTCCATTGTGAAATGGAATTGGGAAAATGCTACTGGGTCAGACAAATCAGCAGTCTAATCAATGTCCTCAGAACATCTTTACAGTATAGATATTACATCAGTGGAGATTTAATCCTAACCAACTATCTGCAGTATGTATCTGCAGTGGTATTTTACCTTGGAACTTGGATGAAAGTGGGTTTTTTTTGTTTTTGTTTTTTTAATGCATTCATTGTTATGCTATTCAACAAACCTGCACAAAATTGCAAAATATCATTCAGCTAGAACAAGTATCTATGGTGGTGTTCTTTGAAATGATAACAAAAGATTTTGCAAAGGCATGATAAGTCCTGTGCAAAGGTTCAATGGAAGGCATCCAATACAGACTAGACTGCAAACATGTTTACATAGTGACTGATTGACAACGAGAGCCAAACTAATCCTACTGGAATGGGATGCCGTATATCAAGTTAAAATGCCAAACGGGACCAGACTTGATGACAGCTCTTGGTGTTTGCTACGGAAAAGTTGAGTTAAACAGCAAGGAAAACATGAAACAAGACAGTGGCGGGGAAAAAGAACGTTATAATTGTTAAAGAGTTTTAAATACTGATGATCGTGCCCTCTGAGAACAGTCTCTACACACTTCTTAAGATGCCTAACTTGCTATGAGGATCATTCAAATTTTCAGAAGATTATTTTTTAGACTATGATGGTAGTGTTGAATAAAAAAACATTTAGCTTGTAAGACTGTGAAAGATTTGAATGAAATTCTGAGTACTCTGTGGAACAAAACAGCCAAAAGGTGTTTTTAAAGTGAACCAAATTAATATTTATCCCATCCAATAAAATGAAAGAGCCTATGGTGTGATAGCATGATATAAGAATGTTTACCAGGGCAGCATAACTTTTTTGTAGACCCAAAGAAATGGCTTCTGTTGAGTTATACAATATGTTGATAAAGTAATCAATGGAACATCTTAAATTTGGGAACAGTGTTGCTGCATCTCTTACACCTTTTCCATTGATGCAGTGCTGCTGCAAGTGTCCTGTCTGGAAGTAGTTCAATATATTGCCACCAAAGAAAGCTGGTACTGGTGCCAAAGGTGACACCACAAAATTGCTCAGCCCGAAGTTGGAATTTAACCCTTTTTTGCAGATACAGCCAGCCATGATTATTTTGCCACTGAACATCAACATGTGCTTGTAACACTACATAATCAACAGGTTTTAGGACTGATTATTAAATGTGGGCCTGATCTCAAAAGGAACCAAGGCAGAAGCTTAGTTGCAGTGCCAGCACAGGCTGATAGAAGAGAGGCAGTTGAGAGCTATTTAAGACTGATGCATATCGAAGTTCCAGTTGTTATTCATCATTATTTGGATTTCTTTGTAGTTGTCTTTGCAGTCTGGATTAGCCACTTCAGAGTGTTTTGTTTTTTTGCTACACAAACGCTATTGATAGGTACACATGGAGAAGCCATCATTGTCTTTCATAGTGACAAAAAGCTCTTATTAAGTCCCGCTCTCTCTTCTTCTGTCTGAACTATAAGATGGAAATCCTTTGAATCTGGCCTCCCAGAGGCTGTTGGCATTTTTAGGCATTTTGATCCAAGTATCTTCTTTCTGTGGCCCCAGGCTGTTTTGAAAGGCTGCCTGACAAAGGTCTGTACTCTCCTGTATCATTCCATGATGTCATTCCCAGTTTGTGGTCATTGTCATTCTTTCCTGCAAAACAGACTGAGATATGTTTAGTTTTCTTGTCACTTTTTTTGCAGTACCTGCCATGCATTACTATGACTACAAGCTATGCAGGAATGTAATTTTGGAAGGAAGTATTCTGTTAGAGAAGGATTCAGGCTATATTGAGGAAGTACCTTTCATCACTTACCTTAAGGATATGACAGTCTACCACATGACCTGCTAACTGTAAAGCTTAAATGATGAGGTGTTATTTCAGGAGGATAATAAAGTTTGTTTTTTCCAATTTGATAAAATGTACTAAGAAAATCATAATCAGTAATCATAGATAAGACAGAAGTTAAACCGTTGCTTTAATTTTATTATCCTTTATGGCCTTTCAATTAAATGTAAGGAAATTAAAGGCCATTATAGGCCAGCTGTTTTCAAGTGCAAGTATTATTACAGACAGATTCCCAAGTGGAAAGAGTCAAAGCTTATATCCTTTTGACATGGAGTAAAAGGTCTAAGTGAAGCATGCACAAGGCATGCATACATACAGCCTTTTCAAGATGCTAGTCACTGTCATCACACAGAAGTTTTTACATTAAAAAAAATGTGCTGTTTTGAACAATTTTCATGAAACTATCAGGGCAGAGATATAGAAGAAAACTCAACCAAGTCTTTGTTACATGAAGTAGTTGCATGAACATTTTCAGAATTCTTGTTAAGGAGGTTTTAATAATCATTTAGGGGCATTACCGCTTATGGTTCAATCTCCAGGTCTTCCAGTGCATTTGTTGAAGTGTTGTTGGGCAGAAAAAAATGCTGTACAAATGGGTGAATACTGCTTGTAGTATACAGTGTTTTAAACGGTCAAAGAGACACTGCCTACACTGCTTACAGAGAAGCATTAGAAATGCCACTGATTAAGCTAGTCACAACATAATTAACATGCAGCACTGAGCTATGGCTGTTACTACTCCCATACAAGATTGGATTCTGTAGTGTTGACAGTTTAATGCAGTCGCTTCGGTCACTGACACAAATGAGAAATCCCTGACGGTAAGATGCTAATCGATCTCTAATCCTGTGGTTATGATCTTCTTAACCACAGCCAAAGCCTTCTGAGAACTGGTGTGTTGACATGGTGACATTAGTGAAAGAGGAAGTAGCAGGAATTACACATTTGAAAGCGGTTGACTGATGGCTTTTCCATTCACACTTATGAATGGAAAGGTGTATCTTTTGACTATAGTGTTTTTAGATATAATCACTAGCTTTCATGTGGATTTGTGCAGTATATATCCGTAAGTATGGACTGTTAGCAAAAACATGTATACCTTTTAAACAAAAATCCAGATGGTAATGAAATTATGTTCTCAGCAAATGCCTGTCAGTCTGGGTACAGATGGGTCTTTATAAACACATGCACGTTTAGAGTGGGAGGTGATCACATGATGGTTTACTCAACTAGATGACAGATTAACCCCCTTTCCATTTCAGTGTGTCTGAATCCCTGTATATTTGTTCTCATATTGTTGTAAAAGTGGCTACGCATGCTGAGGTTTCAGGTTAGCTGAAAACCAGACACTGCCATATTAATCAAATAAACTTGGGTAGGACATCAAGAATATGTAGGCTGTTTGATATCTACTGAATCGGGGCCAAGATAACTGTTATTCCTCTGCTGTTGGACTCCATGCCACCCCCCCTTGGCTTAGTCATGATAACAGCTGGAGGACACATCATAAAAACATGCTTCTGCAGCCACAACTCAACGAGTTTTTCTTTTTTGTTGGTATAACAATCATTTTCTCTCGCATGTATTATTTCTGTCAATTCAATTTTGTGTGTTCTGTTTTTGTTCTTTCGTTTTTTCCCCCCACAAGTAGATACTACTTTTTTTTTTTTTATCATTATTTTAACATTATGGATAATTTTCCATTCTCACATGGACTTCCATAAATTTCCATAGTGGATATTTAAGGCTGTATCTACCAGAGCAGACTTACACAAGAAACGTGCTGATGTGATGCAGAGAGGTTCAGCTTATCTATTAAAATCTGCAGGTACTTCATTTGCACAGCCAAATATATTCAAATAATGTCAGTCGTTGCACTTGGTGAAAGCAGCATTATCCAGTTTGACCAATAGCAGCTTATATTTACTCAGTGTCTTTATAGGTTCTCAGGCATCAAAGTTATAACGACTGAATGACTTTCTGGTTTGTGAAGATGTTTCACAGGTAAATCTGTGTGTGCTAATGGTAAGAGTGTAATTCTGTTTAATGATGGTTTTTCATGGTGGACACAGACATGTATCGCTCCTCTGTCAAGCCAGCTGTTCCTGTCCCCCTGTTCAAAATTTTAACAGGAGTGTCCTTGAAAGAGGGTATTTTAGGTGCAGATTTACAGCTTAGCATCGCCTTGTTGAGCTGGCTCTGCTCTGTTCAGTTCAATTCAATTCAGTTCAATTCAATTTTATTTATACAGCGCCAAATCACAACAACAGTCGCCTCAAGGTGCTGTTGTTCCATGTATCCATGTAGTGTTTGTTATTTTTTGATATTTTACTTGGTGTACCCTTTGGGAGTTAGTTTAGTCTTTTTTTTTTCTTTTTTTTTCCAAGCGTTAATAGCTAGTGGGTCATCTGAGAAATGACAAGTTAGGTTTAGGAATCAGCTTCTTGGCTCTTAATGGGGGGAAAAAACTAAGGTTGTTTTAGTTCTTAGAATATTTTAATATGCCAAAGTGTTTCAAGGCCTCTTTAACCTTTGTTACATTCACATTTGATGAGACTGTCTTATGACCTGCTCACGTGTCCAACTTAATGCCAGAATTATGTAATGCACTGTCCATCTATCCAGGGTGTGCTCATCTCCTCACTAGATACTGTATACTCTAGCAGAGACATTAGTCCACTGCAACCTATAATGAAGTGCATATTAATTAAAATTGGTTAGAATTATTAAACAGCCATCTAGAATCCAGCAATGAGAATATCTGCTGCTACCTTGGGATGTCTTTGGCTTTCTGTGTATGTTTATTTTGCCTGATGGGGCATGTCTGCCTATGACAAGGTGAACATACTCATCTTGTTCAGCTGTCAGCGCTGTGTGTTCATGCACTGAAAGAGAAAGGAGGAGAGATCAAGGCAGCCTGGCACTTAAACTGCAGTGTGACACACACATACACATTCACAGACAATAAGGACCACTGTGAAGAAGTGACAGCCGGCTGTGTGCCAGGGCTGAACAGCCACCCTCTGCAGGGAAGCTGTTGGTAACTGTTGTTACTTACCACACTCACTCTGACAAGAAGCATAACTGACATAATAACAGCATCTTACTGTGAACATCAAGCACTTTAGAGTATACTTAAAGTATCTAGAGTGCCCTAATAGAGACTGACATTAGAAAGCCAGTAATCATAGCTTTCACCATCCCTATAATACGATCATTTCCAGTGTCTTCTTGCATAAGTCCCCATTTTCACTCACATTTCTATTCTATTTTGCAGCATCTGCTGTTGCGTGACCTACCAAGAAAGTTGGCTTGTGGCAAGTACAAAGTCAGACACTCAGCACCCTGATGAAGTGTTAAGTCTGAACTCTCTAAAAACACTTAATGTTCATTGTAGAAGGATTGTGAGTTTTCAGGAGTAACATAAAAGCCAAGCAGGCAGAGAAACTTTCCTTTTTGTTCTTTTCTCTAGTTTCCAGGAGACAGATAGCTGAATGTAAGGATAGACAGCTGCTCGTTCCAAAAAATGTTCAGTTATCTTTGATAACCAGCTCCACAGCCTGGGCGGGCGTGCTTTAATATTCCACATCAGCCTTGCCAATTTTGTTGTTTGGACTGATGAGTCACAGCCCTTTTTTTTTTTTTTTTTTTTAAACTTTCTTTTTTCTCTAAGAAAGGCCAAATTCAAAATGAAACTACAAAAGAACATTTTGATCGTTGTTCAGCTCAGTACTTGTGCATGGCTGACATTTAGCATCAACATCAAGTACAGGAACTGTAAAACATTTTTATTAATATTTTTAAAGGAAAAGGAAAACCACTCGAAGGCACTCTTGAAGTAGATACTGTTATGCAGTTGTCTTGTAATTTGCTGTACTTCCTCATGAAACCCACAGCTAGAGTTAATAATTTTCTTTGTAATACCCCATAAAATGAAAACATTTAAAGTTTACTTGAAGGTTTTGCTTTTCTTCTCATTAAATGTGAGATGAAGTTCAAAAATGACAGGGATCTGTGCAGCCGTGCAAAAGTATAGTCTGTCAAATTATTCAGGTTAATTTAAAATATTCAGCACTTGCTTTGTGTAGAAGATAAAGGGAGAACAAAGTTACATGTGAAGTATGGCCTGTACAGACAGTACTGCCATCACTACTGCTCTGAAAGGATCTGCAATATATTGGGAATATTATGAGATATTATCAAAGCTCTCACAGATCAAAGCGTCACAAGCGTGTCCTCTAATCGTTATCTATAATTACAGGCCATACCTCTTTCATGCAATCTCCCATTGCTCTATTGATTGCCCTTATTCAAAGGCAAAGTGGGTCACTTTGCATGCATCCGTTTAACTCGAATTTATTTACTGCTCTGTTGATTTTTGACGTGGCCTTAGACTAGCAAACATTTGCAAATGTTCAACGCTCTCCAAGAGATACTTGTAAAGATCTCTCTTTGGGTCATGTGCTGACCTCTCTCAACATCTTCTGGAACCTACTGAGTGATGTACAAAATGCAGATTTGTTGTGCAATAGGCAGCTTTCAAGGCTATAATTAAACTACAATAAAACATGTTAATTAATATTAAGGCTTTACAAGAATTGTTACCAGGATTTCTTTCTGTATGCAGTAATTGGAACTATTTGATAGATCAGGCAGAATGATGTTTCTGCACTGTCCAGGGATGTTTCTAATTGGGTCATGAGCTGGTTTCCTAGTTTTCTTAGTTGAGGCGCTGGGGAGCTGGACTCTTTCTGACTATCAAGGGAGCAAGTGTGACCTGTGCTGCATGGCTGACTGACAGTCACAGTCACATAGCAACAGTTTCAGGCTGCTTTATATAAAAAGACTATGCTCAAGTTCCCTTCCTTTTGCTTTAGGCTTGCTATGTTTTGATGTACATGATTGGCTGAAGATCATGCCTTGGCTCTTGTCACAGCAGTGTTTGTTGGGCATCGGAGTGTTTATCACAGAGCTGGTGGTTTGATTCCCGGCCTTGTTTTTTTTTTCTCTTTTTTTTTTTTTTTTTTTTTTTTTTTTTAACCAACCTGCTGGAGCCTAATTCAGGTGACACGGTGAGCGATAAGACGCACTCATAGACTCTGTATGAGGATGATGGCCAAGCGCTTTGAAGCTGCATTCTTTTTTTGTTGCCGTTTATTGCAGTAAGACATCCACAGGTAACACTCAGCTTGTGGTTTCACAGTTGGACGCCACTAACCAATTAGTTATGGTGGCTGCTTTTGCCTGTGGGCAGACTACAAGTTCATCATCACAGGGCTTACACAGAGAGACAATTTCAAATATAGACATAATTAGCAGTAACCTTACTAGCATGGTGGCTCCAGAGTACAGTGGTTTACGCATTTGCCTGACAAGCGAAAGATTTTTATTCTGGGAGGGGGGGCTTGTGTCAGGAAGGGCACCCAGCATAAAAGTCCCACTGTGGCAATGTCTCATGAATAAGGGAGCAGGTCGCTGCTACCTTATACCACAGTGTAAAACAAATAGATACTTAAAATCCTCTCAGTTATTAAGTCACCTAACTTTGACTGGCGACATTTGGATACATTTTCTTTCTATGATTATTTAATTTTACACATGTTCTTGCTTTTCTATTTATTGATTCATTGATTTTATTTATTTATTTTTGTATAATAATAAGTCTATATTTGCTGATCGGTGCCTTGGCACACAACACTGATTGTGATTAGTGTTTAAGGACCGTAGTTTGAGTTTCACTCTGAATAGGTTTTATAGGTTCACTGCAAACAAATCTACTTTATGGGATTAATAAAGTTATCTGGATCTGAAAAAGTTTAAAGTAGTTTTTAATTAATGTTGCTTGCGTGTATTTGGACTACGGGAGGAAACCACAGCACCCAGATGAAACCCACTGAAAGCAACATGCTTGAGAACGTTTTTCATGTAGGTAAATGTTTTAATGACTAAACATCAACATGCTTGCATTGCCCCTTTGTACAACTTACAGCTAAAACCACTAAATGTTAGACAGAGTTGACATTTAAATTTTAACTAGAGTTAATATTTAGTTGTTGTAGGTAGTTGCTGATGGTATTCAGTTTTAATTCAGCATAAATGTTCTGGAATTCTTGAATCAACTAGAATCATCCGCTTCAGTCTCTTATAAATAGGGATGGGTATTGATAAGATTTTAACGATTCAGATTCCATTTTCGATTCTGTTTAACGATTCGATTCCTTATCGATTCTCTTATCGATTCTTTTTTTTTTTAAAAAGGAGAACACTAAAGTCGATTAGCTTAGAACTGTGTTTTATATCTTCTCTTTGAACAAGATAGAAATTTAGGAGTAACATGGCCTTACAAACCCAACAGTGAGATCTTAAGAGATCCAGCCTACGGCTCTTCAATGGGGTATCACAGGGTCCCCAGGAAAAAAATTGTAAATGTAAAATAATAAAATAAATATTCTTCTGTAGCAATAACAAAGTTTAACATAAATTATTCTGTAGCAATTACACAAGAATATCCAGTAATGTCCCTGCCTACAATTAAACACATTCACTTACCAAAGTGAA
Organism: Diplotaxodon limnothrissa; assembly: GCF_057381915.1. NCBI lineage: Eukaryota > Metazoa > Chordata > Actinopteri > Cichliformes > Cichlidae > Diplotaxodon > Diplotaxodon limnothrissa. The sequence goes on along the minus strand of NC_140597.1, from coordinate 7,476,728 downwards.
ATCGGGGGCATCTGCTGTGGCAAATGGGTGCAAGCCTTTGACCACAAACTTAATCACTGCTCGGTGACATTCGTCTGTCCTGGCCTGAAAGGAGACGCTACCGGTAGACTGCAGCGAGAACTGCCAGCATCTGAGCCAGACTCTGTCTGCCTCTCTCATCATGGTCACTAAATGCAACGCACAGTAATAGCAGGTTTTGTAATAAGGTAAATCGCGCTAACATAATATGCAATGCTAATTGATTAGTTACCTGCAGTATTAACGGGAGAGGACGTGGAAACGCTACCGCTGCTGCTGGGTTGAGCTTCGCTAGTCCGGAGCGGATCAAAAACACGACATTCGTTGAAAGCAATCGCGTGTTTTTTGAGCAAATGCTTTTGCATGTTCGTAGTGTTTCCTCCCTCTGATGAAATCTCTACTTTGCAAGTATTGCAAGTTGCCCTGTTGTCATCCTTTCTCATAAGTTGTAACCAAACTTTTGAGCGTTTGCGCCGCTCAGGCGCCGTGTTTCCTACTGGGTAAAAGACGCTACTCAACGTGATGACGTCATTCGGGGCGACTGGAATCGATAAGGGAATCGTTTTTAAAAGTGGCAAACGATTCCAAGGAATTGAAACAGTGGGAACCGGTTCTCAACAAGAACCGGTTTTCGATACCCATCCCTACTTATAAAACATCTTTCTGTTGTTTAAAGCGAAAGGTAAAACTGTTAGTCTTGTTTCACTGGAGGTATCAAGATGACTCAGGTTCACCATGAATGGAGGCTTTTAATACTGAGTGGGATGGTTTTCATTGTCTCGCACACAGCGTTGTACACATGACTCCGTTCCCACTCACCCCAACATTCCTAACCCCCTCAGTCCCCATCCCATTCAGACACCAGCGTACACACACACACACACACACACACACACACTGTTACACACATATTGGTAACCCCCCAACAACAATGCATGCTGTCACCAAAATCTGGAAAGTGACACAATTGTGCCTCAGCTGACTGGCATTTGTCTGAACTAGCCTGCATGATACAGCATGTCAGTGTTTTTCTGCTATATCAGTGAATGTTTGTTTAGTCTATAAAAGATCTTTCCGTGTAGTTACAGTCTACATAAGTTGATTTAGATTTCTCACTTGAAGGGTTAAATGCCTGGTTAGAAATTCTTGCAGCTACATCTGCTAACAACTAATTGCGGAAATTTCTCTTTGCTCAGAGAAACTCACTATTAAATGACTCCTAAACAATATTCCTTTTGTAGTGGGATTTTTTTTTTCAGTTGTTCTTGTTTTCCCATACTTTCAGGTCCAAGAAGCTGTATGGGAGAGGCAAAACCTTCAGTTTATAACAGAAGAACATAATGCTTGCTAGATAACATCTGTTTGTATCCCTCAGTGCAAACATTAAGTTTATTTGATTGATTATTATTATTTGGTGTTCAGTTCAACCTATTAACTCATATTTGCTTTAGAATAAGTTTCAGAGTCTCTCTTTCTCTTTTTTTATATTTGCTTTTCTTTTGGATTTGAATGAAAAGCTGTGTTTGTCAGCTCCTGAGACAGCAAGAGGGGTCCTGGTGGTGAATTTGAAACATCTATTGATTCACACGTAGTCTTAGAGAAATAAATACAACTGTGGAATATTTGGCTGGCTGTCTGTGTAAACATAGATCCTCACTTCTCAGTTTGTGTTGAGAAATCGGAATTTATTGGAAGATTGAAAACTCTAGGTGGTCCAGCTAATAGTGGCATATTGTGGTGATTTCCTTTCACCCATTTGGATCTCATCACCGAGCATGAAGTTTAATTGGCAAGATGAGAACCAGGGCCACACAAATATACTGTCAGCAGATGTTACTGTAACAAGCTGTAACAGTCTGGCAAATTATTCTAATAGCATATCTTGCACCTACATTAATAGATACATAGTCATTCTTCTCTTAAGCAGGGAAGATGAAACAGTGAGCTACTGTGCTATGACTAAGTGCTGTTGAAGTAAACAAATCTTGAAATGAATTATCACATTTTATAAATTCAAACAATGTTTTACACAAACATGGCAAAACCTATATGCTGATCATGAATTCGTGTACATCTGCTTAATTACAGCAGTTTACTACAAAAAGAAAAGAAAACCAATCCTAAACTCTGACAGTTGCCTGTTGTTAGTATCTCATTGGCGCTGCTACTAGCAGGGTAAAAAGTTCAGATTTCCCCTGGGCCCAGCCATGCTGAAGATACAAGCAGTCACTGTAATGAAGGGGATAAAAGTTTGCGCTAGATGGCATGTGTTTAGCTTGTACAGTAGGAGCCCTGTTTTCTCTGACTGCAGCAGGTCAGCCTCTGTGTAACGACAGCAGCAGGCAGAGGAGCTGGACCAAAGCCAGCCCTTCAATTCAGGGAGCCTGTTTGTTACAAGTTGGCAACAATTTAATTTTGGCAGGGTATTTACTGTACCCAAGATTGGCAAAGGCAAGCTCTGCTAGAAATATTGTATATGAAGCCCTCAATTGACCAGATACTGTAACTCCCTCTATATTGGCCTCCAATCTACCCTTCACTGCAGACTGCAGCTTGTTCAAAATGAGAGGCACACCTCTTAACTGGAATTGGCAGGTTTGACTCTATTACCCCTATCGTCGCTGACCTGCATTGGCTTCCCATCAAATACCGTATTGATTTTAAAATTCTATTGCTTACCTATAAAATTATAAATAACATTGCTCCCAGCTATCTTGTTGAACCTCTCAGCTTGTACACTCCTGGGAGAGCACTGAGATCAACAGGCCAACTGCTCTTTGTGCAACCTAGGTCACGGCTGAAGAGCAGAGGTGATTGCACTTTTGCCATAGCTGCACCCAAACTCTGGAATAATCTTCCTACTGCTATTCGCATATCTGAATCGGTTCAATCTTTTTAATCGCAGTTGAAAACCCATTTATTCAATCTAGCCTTCCCTAGTTAGTGTCTGTATCCTGCAAATGTTTTTTATGTAGTTTTAATAATTTTATTCTATTTTATTGCTGAATAATCTCTTAGTCGAGTTGTGTTTGTATTTTCTTTTGCATATTTTCACTGCGCTGTGGCTAATTAGTGCTCTCCACCTGTTGGTGTATTTATACCCTGTTAATGTTTCTTTCTCTAAATTATTGCATTACTGTAAAGCACTTTGGTGTACCGCTGGTTTTAAATGTGCTATACAAATAAAGTTGTATTGTATTCACATACACACTGATATTAATTAAACTGACTAAATTACTACCAGACTGCTAAAACCTCTCTTGTATAGACCGGTGGACTTGTGCGTTCACTGTTGTTCTAAATTGGCATTGTGACATTTAAAAAACAAAATATATTATTCAAAGCCAAATAGCACCCTTACAATAGGTGATACTTTTATACAACTGGTATAAATACTGTTTGTTACTTAAAATCTGCAATATTTTAGAGACCAACATTCAAGAATATGACTGAGTGTATATATATTTTGAATGAGCTACATTAGGAACTAACAGTGATTGTAGGCTGGGGTGTTTTGCTACTCTTTCATGTCATGTCACCTTTTAGAAACCAACTAACACACTGCTCATTTAGTTTGATAGTGCAACAATCATTATGCAATATCTCTAGTTTTCTTGCTCAGAACACTACTGGCTCCCACCCCGAGTCCGTCTTGGTAACAATGTCAACTTAATACCTGCAGTGGAGTAGCTTAGCTTACAGTACCGGTCTTGAGTGATGTTATCCCCATCAGCTTGCTTGTAACAGAAGATAAACTCTAATCTTGACTAATCTAGCCAGCTGCACCTCCCTTCTTTGGGGGCTAGCTTGACAGCTCCCCCCACTTGGCTTTAGACCAACTTTGACACCATCGTTATATGAAAACAAGAAGCTTATCTGCATGTGGTGTAGTGTGATGTTGTGAACTGAGTTATTAAATGAAATTTTTATCCTGGATTTGTTTTTCTCTGATAGATCTATAGCTCTGAGTACAGGGAATATTGACTCATGATACCCTATGATATAAGCGAACTGTCAAGATCATATGTTACTTGCCTTTTAAACTATTTCCCCCGGGGCAGCACAGGGCAGAGATGCTTTAAACTTAATATTCATTTTCACAGCATGTACTTCAGAGCTCAGTTCCATGTTAATCCTACTGCAGCAGGAGTAGAAACAACCAGATCTGTCACCAGTCCATACAGTATCAGATTGCTGACAGTATGCAGGCTTGTGTATAAACAGTAAGTAATACAAACTCTATGTAATAGAGTGTGGGCTGTCGGTTTACATGATCCTTTCATGGAAAATTCCTTTAAAGAAGTTGTTACTTACAGGTTATTTGAGCATTTTAAGAGTTTACCTCCTAATTACAAATTAGTTTACAATATGCCACCAGAGTGCTATCGTAGAAATGTCTTTTTCTTTATTTTATTTTTATTGACATTTCACCATGTAGAAGATGTTTGCCCACACAGAATGATAGGTAGGTCCGTAGTTTTCTGCTTAGGGACTCTCGGTTCTTGGTTTGCAATTGTTACACCAGCTTTTGAACAGTTCAAACCTTTGACATTGAAATGATGGCTCCTCTAACTGTTTTCAGCATTTCCACTGGTAGATTGCTCCATTACATCACAACAATTACCTGAAGAGAGCAGCATTTCTACTCCACATTGTGCCCATCAGTTCTGGGAATCTGTCAATGAGTCACACAGCTTCTTCTTTTCTCCAAGCATAATATTTGTCTCTGATCTGGCACAAACATCTACATTTTCTTAAAACAGATGATTTCCATATCTTGTAATATTACAGATACAGTTATAGTCTTTTGTTTTTGTTTGCTACTTTTTTCTTTTTCTTTTGAGGGACTGACCCACCCGCAGCTCAACATGATTAACTTTAGTAATTTACTCAAATGTGGCTGAGCTAGTCATCCAATTCATGGAATGACTATAGTGCCAAAAAGATAAATCTGAGATGTGTTATCTCCAACATTTTGTCTGTCTGTGTTATATCAACAGCAGAATTGACCCATATAAAACTTCTTTCTTTTTTTTGCTATTTCTTGTTATTTTTGATATTTAAGAGAACATTACAGCCACAATGCTTTCAGCCCTACTGCTTTGAAAAAAGAATTTTGGAAGTATAGTCCATTATTTTGCTCTTTGAACGCTACAGTATTGGTCCAGGGATTCTTTCTTAAAAACACCCTGAACCCCTGGGGAGAGGTACAATGGCAGGATTTCTGTGCATTTTGGGAAAGGAAAGCTTGGCTTCAGTGTTTCATTTTCCTAGTGGAAGCTCACTGCTAACTTGGAATGACAAACATCCATGGTTTCCTAGGGTGAAAAAAAGCACTTAGCTTTGGGAATCTGTCAGGGAACAGGGATTCCATTACCTTCCAGTTACCTATTGAAAGTTTGATTCCTTGACATGGGAGAGTGGGTGGCATCTGTGAATTTTGTAGTCTTTGATGCTTTGTGTTAAGTGCTCATCTGTGTTTGGGTAGTCTTAGGGGGTGTAGGCATATATTTAGCTGGATATATTTTTTTAAAAGTGTAGTTCAACATTCAAAATGAATTTAAGTTGTATTAAAGGGGCCCTGTTAAAATCATATCATCATATAGATCTGTATTTTTAGATCTGCTAAAAATGGCATTGCACGATTCACAGTTTAAATTCTTATTTGTACAGCCTTTCAGTTAAGACTGTCTGAAACAGCCAGTTTTTAGCTCCCTTCCTTGTAAGACGACTTTCTTTTATTTGGTTGCCCATTATAAACAGAAGGTTTGAACAGCAGATGGGTGGGACTTCAGAGCAGGTGGAAAAAAACCAACTGTCTCAAAACAAGTGTGTAGCCTGTGGTTGTGGCTTAGAGCAATTTCTTAACCATATGTTTACATTAATTTTGTAAGCTTTTGGTCATGTTTAACTCAAACATTGTAATGCTTCATCATAATTACACTGTTGAACAAAGCGCGTCTCAAACGTCCAACAGCAGAAGTCACAGTAAACAGGCTGATTATCTCCGACTGATCTCGTGTTGATACAGTGTTTCAGCAAAGCTCCCAATTTGTTCAGTCCTTCTGAGGACAGAGCTTAATAATGAGACTAAAAAAGAGCATGTTGAGACACGCAAACAGCTTAAACCAAAATCTAGTTCTAAAATAGAAATTTAGAAGTGTTTTGGTTTGCCTTGGCTGTGATACAGGCCCCCTTTTAATATTAAAGCATGAAGATGAATGTAATCATTATCTTCTTACTTGTTTCTAGCAGTAAGATCTGTTGCCTGGATACTGTCTGAAGGATGGTGCTTTTAATGTGCGTTCTGCAAAATTTTGGTTTCCAGTTTGACATTTTCTGTCATAATGTCTTTACTTAAAGCTTAAGACCTTTTTTTCATAGGGTTATTATTAGCTTGGACATTAGGTTGTTTAAGATCAGTACAGAATTAAAACTGTACAAGCTCTAAATCATACTCCCAGTAACAAGGTTTTTGTGTTATCTTGTTGTGGTTTCTGTACTTGCTAATAAAAATATAGAGAAAACACAACTAGGAGTTAACTTATAAAACTTGCTAATATAATGAAGGAACTCATTATGTTTGGACTAGTAATGCATCTAAACTATTTTAAAGTGTTTTAGGCCTTTACCACGCTGTCTTTGTACATTTAACCACTGAGTCAAGTCTTTCAGTAGCTATTGGAGATGTGTTTACTTGGTAGCTTAAATGGCCCTCTGTTTCAATAAAAGCACCTATTTAAACCTGTTCGATCTAACACTGGCGTCAAGATGTCCATCCAGCTAGACCAAGACCGAAGTGGCTGTCTATTTTACTACAGCTTCCAGTGTGGCTACTGGATAGATGTTTCCGTCATTCACAGGAAAACTGTAGCAGGCAGGATATTGGAGACTAGGAGAGGCCCCTGTAAAAACCTGCGCGCTTGCAAAGCTTAGGTCAGACGGCCAGTATAGACACGGAGGTTCTTTGTTTCTGATCCTACAGAGCTGTGGGGAGCAGTCAGTTAAATTCAGCTAGGTATGGTATGCATGGTATGGTAAGGCATGGCTCTGCATGAGATGGTTAATGTTTAACCTCAGTAACCATCATTATTGGGTTGTTTTTTTAATCTGTATTGTATCCAGAGGACTTGGCCCTAAAAAGGCTAGACTATAGCTCAAAGGTCATATCACTCTTGTCATTCATTGTGAGCAACTTTGTGGGGTCTGTGTCAAACTGGAACGCCATTTCTTCATAATTTTTTTTCCCCTTCACAAAGTTGTCTTTTATAAATGAATTCACCCTTTCGCTTGCTGTGTCTAACTTCACTCAACATGTGTGTAACATGATCTGGGTTAGTAGAATGGGGATTTGTAGCAGCTAAATTGAAGAGCCAGAATCTGTGCCACTGAGAGGAATTCAAAAGCCCCTAGAGTATTTCCTGAGTAGAGGGGGGTTTGAAGGTTTATTCTCACTCATGTTCATCCCATAAAGCCAGTTTGGGGGTGACAGTTAAGGGCTTGTATCCCCCTGTCCTACCCAAAAGGCTAAATGCAAATATAGAAATATATTAAATTCTCAATTGTAGTTATAAAAAAAAATCAAAAGCAGGTTTCACATTCATAATTTTGTACCTAACAAAGATACATTGTTTTAAGACAAAAAAAGACATATAACCCCCTCTTATCTTAAAAATTTCCATGCGAGCAGCCTTGCAAAAGTAGCAAATAGGCCTCTACTGCTGTCAGTGTTTTTTGTTCTCCCAAGCACTTTAATGGCACAGTTGAACAAATATTTGTGAGTCAATATACAGATATCAAATGTCAGTTATAGCACCCACACCTGTGTTGTCCTCTAAGGACCTCGTTTGTGGGACCAGTATTTAGCTGTCATGTGCTATCTCTTTAATAAGTGCATTAAAGTGAGTCTGCTTGCCCTCAGTTGGGACATTTCTCTTTGCAGCAACACTGTAAACTGGTAGGATTGATATTAGAGTTTTACTTTCGCTTAATGGATGTATTGGTAAAGAATTTTGACTGATTTCTTTACAATTCAGCAATAAATTTGGTCTCACATCGTTCAGTTGTGTGTGAGGCCTTTAGACAAATCATCCATAAGTGTATACTATATGTTCTTTAAGTGTCAGCTCAAATGGATCACCATAACGTCTTTCATTCAAAAGTGTTGTTGCATTACTCTGCCTATTGCCCACTAGACTACCGTGAACACAATTAAATATTGATTTAGGAAGTGTCACACAACGGTTTCATCCCTGTTCCTGTGTAAACACACTCGCCACATGCACCTTTCTGAAGCTGGCAACCAACCCAAAAATATAAGCATCACCTTGCAGCTAAAACAGGACATTTTAATCAACTTAAACCTGCCTGTCATCTCATAATATACCTCACCTTGGACTGTACTCCATCGTCCATTTTAGTCCCCTCTTCTTTTTTGTCTTTTACCCTGACAATTGCCAAGTCATTCCCAGGACAAAAATATCTTCCCCTCATGTCGACTCAAAGACCCACCAAGCATAGAAGAGTATTGGAGGAGAAAACACTGGAGGGAGTTGGGGTGGAAGTGAGCATCTTTGGGGGCCAGGACTTCAGTTAATCCACAACCCAAACATTGTTCCATCATCTAATCTGGGTGGAAATGGGACGGACTGGCTGGAATACTAACATTTAGCTCACAGCGCTGCCATTTTACTTGCAGGAAATTTGGCATGTTTAATCAGAGGGGGCTTATCCAGAGTTGAGGGAAAAGGGAGGCATAAAGAAGAGAACTGGGCATTGGAATTCAGACAGTTAAAGCTCTTAGGAAAACATGTTTGGAAGAGAGCTGTCTCCTCTGCTCTAATTCAAGGTGTATAGTTTGAATGTATGTTATACTGCTATAGTCTAAAGGGTTAGCAGAGTAACAAGCTAAATAGAATTTTAGGTATTTTAAACACTGTAGCACTTTGAAAAGCCCCCTTGTTGTTATTCACAGCTAAATATACAATAGCACTGGGCATGCCTGAGTAGAAAAGGAACTGTATTGTGTGTGAATGGTGTGTGGGAGTGTGTGGCACACTTGGTAAGCTGTTTTTTCCTCATTGAGTAATAATCACAATGAGAGAGATTAATTTGTAAAAAGAAACCTTTTGATGGTGTAGGTTAGAGTTCAATGAAACAGTTTTTACAAACCTAATTAATACAACATATTTTGTTTGCATTCCTCCTGTTCTTCCGGCTTGTTCAAAGCCATGTTTGAATAGTTAATTCAGAATATGAAAAAAACAAATCAAGTAAAGAAAGTATATTAACCATCAAATATCTAGCTATCTAGCAACTATTTTCTTCTGCTGATTGTCCCCTTGTGGGACAATCAAAGGATTATTCTATTCTATTCTATTCTATAGCATAATTGTTTTCTGCTCTCTTGGTTAGAAATCTTTTCCCAATCCAAATTTCTCCTACTGCGCTCACATACAGCTTTACAATTTGCTACACAAACGATTTATTCTGCAATTTCTCCAGTGTTGTGTAGTACTTCAGCCCTTACTTTAACATAATACGGTATCTGCAGTTCTTTTTTTTCTTTCCTTCTTTCTTTCTTTGTTTTTTTTTTTTTCATATTAAATGCCAATGCTTTATTCTTGAGATGTTTGAAATTTGACCTTCTTGTTTAGTGTCAAGCTTCATCAAAAGATATGTTTATGTGAATGCTGAGCCATCTTTTCATCCAGCATTTCATCTTTGATGTGAAAGGAAATGACAAAGAACGGCTTTTACGGCCAAATTTAAAGAACTAACAAAAACAAAATGGCGAGTTTTCTCCTTGCTCGTGTCCTAATGGGATTAATGGGTTAAAATGCTTAGTTTTATATAATAATGGCTGTTGAATTTAAAAAGATCCATATAAAAAATAGTATAATACTTTTTAATGTCATTGGTTATTAAATGAAAAAACCTGTGCTGTTATACACCGTTGTTTACACCATTATGGGGTATTAAATGAACAGCTGCATTGGCATTGCCCACATTTCTATCATGATCCATGGAAAATATTCAAAATTTAAAGGGAAAATCCTACTTAATGTACCTGTTTAAAATGTGATGACAACGTGTTTACTTTGCAAGAGGCCACAGCTTGCATGGTTTCCAGTTGACATTATGAGTTTAACTCCCAATGATATCTATTGACACCATATATTTAAAGATTTATGGATGCAGGAAAGGCTAAGACTGCATCTTTTGCAAGCACCCTTTGAAAAGTAAACTAACTTGGATGACATGTGCAACTAGTAAATTAAAAGTAGTTTTTGAATACTCCCTTAACAAGGTAGTGGCAACAGATTAAATGTTAGTTTAAACTGTGAACTTAACTTTGTTAATATTGTGCCATATGTGTCACCTCTCTCATGAGTGGGAGTTGATTCATTGCTCTGTTGAAGAGAGATGCAAAAGTTGAGCCAAGTGTGGAAAACTTGCTACACTCCAAGTTCACCTACTAGTCTTTGGGAATTACTGTCACAGGGTGTTTAGCTGAATGTAACAGATTTGGTGTGTGTGACTGTGTTTGTCTGTCTTTTTCCTGCTAATTGAAACCAGGTGACAAGCGGTTGGGCACTTGCACGCTTGTATGCAAGGGTGAAAAGGAGAAGTGGTTACTATTAAAACTGACAGTCGTGTTGACCAGTGTCTCAAGAGTAGAAAATTATTTGTATTACGAGTAACATGTAGCAGCATCACCACCAACATGGGGCACTCAGCACTCAGGTACAGTTAAAAAGAAAAAAGAAAAACATGAAGGTCATAACACGAGAAAACCTTTCAACTTAAAAGCTGTTTTACCTTTGAGTGAGAGAGTCACTTTCTACTCACTGAAAACCAAAGAAAAAAAATCAGCAAGACAGAAAAAAGCCTGGTTGCATTTGGAAAGAACCAAACAGGACATGTGTTTTATATTCTGACATTTCAATTATGATATCTTAAAACTAGGGCCTCCAGTTAACTGACTTCTGTGTGTCCAGCATTACGTATCTCCATAAAAATCAGAATAACTGCAGTCTTTAAAGAGCTGCGGTGTTTTTACAGTGATGACTAACAAATGTTAATATCAAAAACTTCTGTCATAATGTAATCAGGATTATAAACCCTTTTTACAATATTACAATTCATAACAATAAGACTTATCAATTACCTTTAAATGAGTCAGCACTTTGCATGTGCAGTTTTAGGAAAGTTATTTAAGGATTCTAAGCAATCCTGTGAAAAACTGAGACACCCTATGATTCAGTAGCAGCAATATTGTGAATTACTTACTTTATCGGTATCTCACATTGTTGGCCCACTTTTCCTTATATCATCGCTTATCTTCAGTGAGGTTTGCCAGCAATAATGTACAGTGGGGCAAAAAAGTATTTAGTCAGCCACCGATTGTGCAAGTTCCCCCACTTAAAATGATGACAGAGGTCAGTAATTTGCACCAGAGGTACACTTCAACTGTGAGAGACAGAATGTGAAAAAAAAAATCCATGAATCCACATGGTAGGATTTGTAAAGAATTTATTCGTAAATCAGGGTGGAAAATAAGTATTTGGTCACCTCAAACAAGGAAAATCTCTGGCTCTCACAGACCTGTAACGTCTTCTGTAAGAAGCTTTTCTGTCCCCCACTCGTTACCTGTATGAATGGCACCTGTTTGAACTCATCATCTGTATAAAAGACACCTGTCCACAGCCTCAAACAGTCAGACTCCAAACTCCGCCATGGCCAAGACCAAAGAGCTTTCGAAGGACACCAGGAAAAGTATTGTAGCCCTGCACCAGACTGGGAAGAGTGAATCTACAATAGGCAAGCAGCTTGGTGTGAAAAAATCAACTGTGGGAGCAATCATCAGAAAATGGAAGACATACAAGACCACTGATAATCTCCCTCCATCTGGGGCTCCACGCAAGATCTCATCCCGTGGGGTCAAAATGATCATGAGAACGGTGAGCAAAGATCCCAGAACCACACGGGGGGGACCTGGTGAATGACCTGCAGAGAGCTGGGACCAAAGTAACAAAGGTCACCATCAGTAACACACTACAACGGCAGGGAATCAAATCCCGCAGTGCCAGACGTGTTCCGCTGCTGAAGCCAGTGCATGTCCAGGCCCGTCTGAAGTTTGCCAGAGAGCACATGGATGATACAGCAGAGGATTGGGAGAATGTCATGTGGTCAGATGAAACCAAAGTAGAACTTTTTGGTATAAACTCAACTCGTCGTGTTTGGAGGAAGAAGAATACTGAGTTGCATCCCAAGAACACCATGCCTACTGTGAAGCATGGGGGTGGAAACATCATGCTATGGGGCTGTTTTTCTGCCAAGGGGACAGGACGACTGATCCGTGTTAAGGACAGAATGAATGGGGCCATGTATCGTGAGATTTTGGCCAAAACCTCCTTCCATCAGTGAGAACTTTGAAGATGAAACGAGGCTGGGTCTTCCAACATGACAATGATCCAAAACACACCGCCCGGGCAACAAAGGAGTGGCTCCGTAAGAAGCATTTGAAAGTCCTGGAGTTGCCTAGCCAGTCTCCAGACCTCAACCCCATAGAAAATCTGTGGCGGGAGTTGAAAGTTCGTGTTGCTCGGCGACAGCCCCAAAACATCACTGCTCTCGAGAAGATCTGCATGGAGGAATGGGCCAAAATACCAGCTACTGTGTGTGCAAACCTGGTAAAGACCTATAGTAAACGTTTGACCTCTGTTATTGCCAACAAAGGTTATGTTACAAAGTATTGAGTTGTATTTTTGTTATTGACCAAATACTTATTTTCCACCCTGATTTATGAATAAATTCTTTACAAATCCTACCATGTGGATTCATGGATTTTTTTTTTTTCACATTCTCTCTCTCACAGTTGAAGTGTACCTCTGGTGCAAATTACTGACCTCTGTCATCATTTTAGGTGGGGGAACTTGCACAATCGGTGGCTGACTAAATACTTTTTTGCCCCACTGTATGCACAGCTGTCTTAAGGGCCCACCACAGCTTTTCAGTTAGGTTGAGGTCTGGACTTTGACTGGGCTTTGCGACCCTTTGGCTAACAAAAGAGATGAATCATACTATTTTAGATTTGGTGTTTGTGGTAGGATCGTGCTGTATGACACAGTCTCAGACAAGCTTTAGTTATCAGACATATGGCCTTAAATTTAACTCTAGAGTTCTTATACATAGACGGTCAACTTGGTAACTTCAAGCTGCCCTGGTCCTGTGGCTGAAAAATAAGCCAAAATTATCGCCCCTTCACCACTGTACTTGAAAAGTACAGTATGAGTTGTTTGTGCTAATATGCTGTGTTGGACCTTTCACCAAAGATTGTCCTTTGCATTATGTCCAAGTTCTCCTTTGTCCAAAGGACAGAGAAAGGTTTTATTCAGCTCAGACTACTTTGCAAGCTTAAGCCATGCTGCCATCTTCTTTTTAGAGAGAAGAGGCTTGTTCCACACTTGTTCAGTCTTTTTGTAATTGTACTTATTGTACTCAAGAAATTCAAAATTAAACATGCTAAATGAGATGTGGCTCTTGGGTTTTCTTCAGTACATTTTTGTCAATCCTTGATCTCTATATATTTTTGGTTTCATGTGCAGTTTCAGTCTTTGGTAGTTAATTTTTATTGTTTTGTTTGTCCATTTGTGTTAAAAAGAAAAATGCTCCTCATTCATGAATTAAACTTTATTATAACTGTAGCTATAGCTCCACCACAAGAAAATGTCTTTCTCGGATTCAGAGTGAGCTTTCATTTTACTGTTTCCACTTTAGCATGAGATTGACCACATTTTTTTTATTTTTAACCAACTAGTTTTGTAGTTAAATATTTATCTGGACCACGATTGCTCTTCGAGTGTCAGTTGACAGCTCCAGTCTAACATGTTAATGTGATGAAACTTCTTCTCAGAGAAAACCAGTGTGTCTTGCTGAGTAGGAGCAGTACATGACTAAGCATTGGTTTTGTAGGTTTCCCACGCCAGATGACTCTCACAGGATCCACCATGTGCCTGGAAACATTTGTGCTCTTTGGACTGAAATGTGACAGTACTGCTGAGAGTGTTTGTGTTTTAAAAGGAAATCTATTGCATACTGGGGGTGGGGTGGGGGGGTGGAAAAAATGTATCCATACAGGGACACCAAATATTTAATATTTCCACCCATCCATCCGTCCATCCATCCTCTTCCACTTATCCAATTCAGGGTATTGATATTTAGATAAATAAATCTGACATTGAATTGACTCAACTGAAAAAACATCCAACAGTGTACACACTTAGCTTGACAAAGCTACCTTCCAATTCAGACCAATCTAAAGGCACATTCGCATTGAGTAAAAATAGGACTGCAACCTCTTTGCGTTTATAAACTCTATCTTATAACAATATTTATGACAAGTTTTAGTGCCAGTGTTGGTATTCTTAACAATATAATTTTGCAGCAAAAAATAAATAAATAACTGAAGTGATATGACTTTCTTATTGGATACAAACAATACTGACAAAGTTTAACTTTTAAGGACAGAATTTGAAAAAAGGTGATAACTCAGCAAATTGTTTTTATGTCATATTATGGATGAAGTATTGTGATATTATCATATTGTGGTGTGTCTGGTGATTCCTACCACTTTTGAAACTATTCTGTTTAACTAGTCTGTTTCAGTGTTTTTTTTTTCCTTTCCTTCTCTTGAACTGCACACTTTATTTATTCCTTCCTTTCCCTCTTTATTGTGCTCTGCATGACTATAAATCAACATAATTCATTGCTGCTGCCTACGGCGTGTGGTACAAAGGTCTTTCATAACATGCTGTCCCACACATATTTTTTTCTGTTTTATCTTTGAGATTGAAAATTAAATGATGTTTTGTACCTAAATGCTTTCCTTCTGACAGCAGTCTTTATTGCATTTGTTCAGTTCAGCCTTTCACAAGTTTTACTCTATAAAACTCACTCATCTATCAGATAAACTGAGCATTCCTGCTCTGTGATTGGACTGTTGCACTCCAGTGCTGATTCTACTATTTCCTATAATAACATGCTAATTAGTTTCTATTAACTGTCATTGCTTGCTTAATACCTGTTTCATAATACTCTTTTGTTCATTGTCTCCAGGCTGGGCAGCAGCACTACTGCCGTTCCAACTTTGCTCAATTGACTTAAAAACTTTAGCCACTTCCTCAAAGCCATTTGTCTTAACTCCTGCCAAAAAGAAGGAAAAAGAACTTTGGTGTTTGCATCCTGTAAACACATGCTGACATCAAATACATATACTGATGGGTTTGTAGAAGCCTGGGTCACTGAATGCTTTTTGATGTCTTGTCCAATAGGGGTCTCTGTGTTTGTGTCGGTTGATAAACTGTTGTTAGTCACTGGCATTTAGGGCTAGATTGTGCGAACATGCTTGTTTGATCATCCCTCTGGCTGTTTTTGCTCTGCAAACTGGATCTGGTGATGCTGTCTCCAGATCAGTCTAACATGAAGAAAGGCTGGATGTGCTGATGATTGTTGTGATTTAATGGGGAGCTGCCATGTCAACTTCAGAGGCAAGATCCAATATTATCCCAAATCTTATAAAACCTCTGCCAACTCATAGAAACCTCATGATGTATGCTAAAGATTAGGCATGGGGCTCAAAGATGGACACGGTATTCCGTTTTCCAGATTCACATGGGCCCCAAATACCTTAAGTACCTCAGTTTGCTAACTGGAAATTACTTTGTTACAGGATTTGGAGCTCATTCTTACACTGAAAAATGGTGGTTTCTAGCAAATCCCTAATGATATGTTGATAAATAGATTTTCTTTCCATACTTTGTCACATAAAACTTGAACTTCATTCTCTTAAATACAACAGATGGTTTTTCTAGATAATACTTTATGTAGTTATAATCTCTTGTCTTAGAAGCTAGTCCAAAATGTCTTTTATGTGGGATAAAATATGTTCCAACTGTCAGCTAACTGTTGGCTCAATGCTAAAGACATGTTTTGTTTTTTGTTTGAAAGTATGAAGTTCAGAGTTCATTCAACATAATTTTCACAATTTAAAAAAACTCACATATTGTGCTCCATTGGATAAACAGTGCACAAAAATATACACAAATGCTGACTCATCTCATTTGACATAAGTAAAAGTGCTTATTGAGAAATTAACCTAGCTTGCTCAGATCAACCCGACCCCAGATCAACTTCCCAGTTCCTTTTCTTTCCCATTTATACAAACGCCAACACACTGTGCACAGAGTGAAGGCTCTGTAGTCACAATGAAGGATCCCTGTGATGGTGGCAGTGGCGGCAGGCACTGAAAAGGTTTGGATTACTAATCATAGTTAGATACCACTCCTTATATTTGGGTGAACTTCTTGAGGCTCCATAAGACTGGGTACCTCCGGCCAGAGAGTCTCCTCTTATGAACAGTCATTTGTTCGTAATTTCACTCCTTTTTAATGTATTTATTTATTTATTGTCTTTGGAAATCTCCCTTTTTTATCAAGTCCTTTATTTTCAAAAAAGCCAGAGGCAAGATTTTATCTTTTTATGATATTAAAAACTTGGCAGTTTATGCTCCATTTCTGTGCCAAGATGGTGTTTTGTCTTGAACTGGAAAGTTGATTTACTGTAGATTCTCCAGTACTGAACACATTGAGTGGTTTTATTGTGTCGCTTGCTTTGAAAAGACACTCGACTTCACAAATCACGCAGCAGCATTATTGTTTATTTCTGTTCCTCCCGCACTTCTTAGTGAATTGCTAGGTTACATACTCTTGCCTTTGTTCTGTTAATCAGAAGCATTTACAGATTAGGATAGATTCCTGCCCAGTTGAATTAACAAGATTACCGGCCCTAGGCCAGAAGACGTATTTACATGTGTTCTTGGACCTGAACACACAGTGTTGGATTCCACCAGGATTATGCAACACACTTAAGGCAACATCCTGTGAAGCAGAATGTGTTTGACTACAAAGGAGGCATGTGGTTATAAAGCAGTCTGTGGGTTGGAAGCACGTCTCTGTTTATGTTCACCAGCCCCTGAGCTAGCAGCTTTCAGCTCTTTAACAGGCCGATAACACTTTGCCCAAGGGTCCTGATGTAAGTAATGTTTTACTTTTACAAGTCACAAAAAACAGCTTCTCTTTAAATCTTGAGCTATTACTTGATAATTTGGGACAGGTAGTGGTCCAAAGCAAGGCCTCTGAGATTACTGCAATGGCTTTGTTTTCATTGGATGACAGTCACAGTGGAAGGATTGCAGTTATCTGGTTCAGACAGGGAGCCAACACTGATGGTCTTAGACTCAATGGTTTGATGGAAGGCTCTTTGATATAGCTGTTGTTATGACTGCCGTTCCTAGTTTTTCATTTTTCTTGGCGATATTTTTTTAGTAAATTGTTTTGAAATTGTGGTCCACCGTCAGATATGATTTAACTGTGGAGGAGACTCCTAACTTCACATGTTTTATCTCTCAGAACATGAAAGCAAAGTCTCTTTGGAGTTTCCATGCTAGCCTTTTATTGGGTATTCGTTTTCAGAAATCGTTTCATTAAAGTAAAAAATAGATTCACACACACCAATGCTCCCTCAGGGATACTTGATTTGGCAAAAGTTTGACTCTGCAAGCTTCATTCATGCATTTCCAAACCAACGGGGACTTCTTTTATTTGTTGATGTAAGAATAATAGTAATGGGTGCTCTAGACATGAATCCATGAGAATTAGTTTGGTCTGGACACATGAAGGGCTTCTGAAGGAAAAGGAAGTGAAAAGAAGGAAAGTAAAGCCAATCAACAACGTTCAATTGTGTGTGAAACAATGTGGGCGACATTCCACTGAAAACAACAAAGGCAACAAATTCCTCTTTTTAATTGAATACCCTCACATGACCCTGAAGGGGTTAGAAAACACATTCATATCCAGAACCTTCCAGGTCTTTACAGCTTTATCTTTGCGTTGACAGCTTTTAAATTTGAAATGTTCTCATCGGAATATTTGTTTTTGTGATCAGGAAATAGTTTTTGTGGTATTAGTCTTTCCATTATAGTTGCTGTAAGTAATGTTTTTGTTGAAATCTTTATTGCCCACTTGAAATTTTCTTTTGTAGATTTCTGTCTTTATATTTAACCTGCAGGTAATAACATTTTAATAGCTGATGCAACAGAGATGCAAGGCCACGCAGGTAGCTAGCCCCTTATTATAAATAATGATATTTATTTTTAATGTCACCACTGGTATGCCCATTATCAACAAGTATTTTACCTAATATGTCCATTTGATTTTGTATTTTGCTCAAATGGTATAGTCAAGAATTCCCTTGGGTCACAGAGGAGTTAGGAGTGTCTTCTAACAGATGTGCCACAGATGTGCATGAATCAAAGTCCTTGGCTTGTGTGCAGACACTGCCAAACTGAAAAGCAGGATAATGAGGATACCAAACCCTTTACATTTTCTACAGTTCGGAACTTTCTATAGCAAGAAGTCAAACATGTAATTGATATTAATGTGCATGAACCCCAAAAGGCAATATATTAATTGATTTACCCTTGGAGACACTGGTTTCCACCGAGGATTTTTGACCTACTAAAGGCCAATAAAATGAAATATGGGATTTATTGGATTTGGCAAAAAAGCTTAATATTCACGTACAGTTCTAAACATTTTTTTCATTGTTTCTTTTTTTCATGAAATTATGATAGTTTATGTGTATTCCACTGAAATCCTAAAATACCACCTGTAAGGACATTATAAGTCAGCATAGAAAGTTATTTTTAAATTTTATTTTAAAGAATAATGGCCTGTGTTGTTTTTGTCTGTCTAGTCCACTGACCATGAAATGTTGCTGTCTTGAACCAAACCAGGGAATGCTATTTTTAATGTGCTGAAACCTGGGATTGCTATTCAGTAACGCTAATCCCCTGGGAAGGATAATCTCTCATGCACAACACTACAGTATGTTACAAAGTATTGTAAGACCTGGAAATTTCATTCTCAACTGTATAAAGGATGAAAATGCCATTAGCTAATAGTGGGATCATTTAGCTGTCCTCTAGTTGTAAAATCTCTCACAAAAGAATCTTTTGTGTTATAAAATATTTATTTGGTGTGGTTTTGGAATAGATTTAATCTTACTGTTTAAGTTAAGCATGAGCACGAAGAGCCAAGACAATTTTCTGGCAAGGTAACTTTACCCTGAATCAAAGTGACTCCAACTACTACTGGCAGTCAATGAAGAAAATGTACATCGATAGTCGTCTGCTTGACTAAACCAATTAACATTTGGGGAATTATTTGATTTATTCCTGAGTTAGATGTGACCATTCTAAACACTCTAATTTCTGTAAATTTTATAACAGATAATAATCAATATTGGAAACAGGGAGAAATGGCTAGCCTGGCTGTATATAGAGAGAACAAAATGCATGTAGGAGGATCACAGAACCTCATTCTATAACATGTTGTATCTTGTTTCCAACTGCAAGACCATTTATGGGATTGTTATCGCAGTGTGCGTGTGTGCGGGCATGTCATTATGACACAGTGTGGTCCTAGACACATCTATGCACACTGGTGCATAAACACACAGGTGCACACTGGCTGCTCTTTTTGTCTGTATGTCCATAAACTATACAGCAGTGCAAATTAAGTTTAAAGATAATGACATCCAACCCATGAACACTATTGTGGGGTGCCATTTTCCCACAATTTTTTTTTATTTGTTAGGTATTTGTAAGAAAAATAATGCAAATACAAGTCTGCATATTGCACATCAGCTATTGTGCAGGTTAATCAAATAAAATATAACAAACTGGCTCTATTCCCTGCTTGCAGATTAAGTTTAAGATTGAGTTTCCCTGTGTCTCACTTACACAACTTGCACAAGAGGAATTACGCTTTTAAAGGAACATGTTGTAATTTTTTTCTAAACCTTACCAAGTAGATGTTAGTGACTAATCCTAACCTGCGAGTAAAAACGACATCAAACAGTGAGTGGGGGAGAAAAAGTAAAACCAAGGTCCAAATTTTGGTCTCCTGGCACATAATCCTGCATTTTATGCATCCCTACCCTGCATTGTATGTCTGTAAAGAGGGTCTAGGCACAACACATGTTTTAGAAAACAACTTTTAACTCTTAGAATAGACCTTTGTCCGATTCATGTTTAATTCAAGAAATATTAGTTCTTTGTGCAGAGCAGGTCCGTTGCAGTGTGGGTTTGTGAACCATCTGTTTGCACTGTAAGGCAGACTTTTAGGCCTCACACTCAGGCTTCACTCATTGCTTTTGTGCTGTCAACACCAGACACACAATGGCCTGTTCATAAGTGCTGCTGCAGTATGGAATAGTGGCAGTGAATAGCTAAATGTCAGCAAAGTGATAAATTCTCTGCCACTTTCCTTTCACTGCTTATCTCTTTATCTGCCTCTCCTGAACACCAAACATCACGCCTCTCGTAGAAATGAGGCCTACTGTCGGCCCACTCATTGACACACAGCAGTCCATTTCTTTTGTAAGAGGTCCAGGTTCCCAAACTAGCCAAGAAGCTGACAGAAAGATCCAGCCAGGCCAGATACTCTACATCTCCACGCTTTTTCTTTTCCCCACAGCTGTGCAAACAAATGTGAAAGAAATTCTCAGGAAATTTAATCTTGTAATTGTTTTGGCTTTTAAAAGAGCATTCTAAAGAGGTCTCCTCATTTTACACCAACTGTCTGCCAGCGTTTGTGGGAATAAATAGATTTTAAGTAGGCTTGGTCCTAAAAGTCTCGCAACAGCAGATTTTTGGAGGTAATTATTTCAACACTGGAGTTGCACTAAAGATTGTATTGTATAAGATTGCTTGTATTTTATCTATCTGTCTATTTGTCTGTCTGTGCAAAATGCACGCATGTGTTTGTCCTTGACCAGTTTTACACATAAAAGTAGCTCAAAAAACTTAAGAGCTTTAAAATAGAATCCAGAATCTCTTGCAGTAAGGAACAACCATCCTCACAGTAACTGAAACTAAATGTCACATCTGAGATTCATACATATCTGGTGCAATATTTGTCCAAGTAAATGCATGTTTTATGATGTACAGTAGTTGTTCACATGCAAGCTGGCAGCTTTTTTTCCTCAGAGGGTCTGACCAACTATTACCCGATAAATCCCCTGTCCCACCACATTAGCCTGCCAGAGCCACTTGGCTGGGATGACTGCAGCTTATGTCAAGCTTGTTAGCGTTTAGCGTTGTTGACTTGAGAGGGACTTGATATATGTCCGAGAAGTCTTTGTGCACCTCTCCACACAATCTATCCAGTTCAAAGAAAGATTTAAAAGGTGTGCTGATAAGTGTTGCTTTTTGGTTTTCAGCAGTGAATGCCACTAAACACAATTTTTGGTGCACTTTTTTTTTTCATTCTTAATTTTTCTTTTAACCTGAAGCCCTCTTTACATGTTATATGTTGCTAACTCAATCCTTTTACTCCCATCTGCAGGCTGTGACAGGAAGATGTTTTGGTGAGAAGGATTTCCGAGGAGGTTTAGAGAATGGAATACTACTGTGCGAGTAAGTTGTGACTATATTTGTTATTGTTGTTGTTGTTTTGTTTTTTTCTTGTAATCTAGTAGCAGAATGTTACACATCTCTGGTTTGTACGTTTATTATTCTTGAATAGTTTTCAATGATTAGTCATCTTACCAATTCATTGTAATGTTTTTGTAATTTAATTGTACATATGCTGTTTGGTTTAATACTTATAGTGGTACTGTATTTGTTTCAGTATCATAATGCTCTGGTTGGTAAACGTAAAATAATCACACATTATTTAAAGTGAATAGAAAGAACTTTAGCAGTCAAGCAGGTTTTTGTTTCAAGTACTTTGAAGTGTGGTCCAGTGATCAAAACGACTGGTGTCCGGTTCAATTGTCGTCTAGTTTGACTCTTGAACTGGTATACCCACTCATATTGAGTCGAGGTGCTGAAACGAGACTGAAAACACTCACATGCACTTGCGCTTTCCTCTTCCACGTCCCAGTTGCTGCCAGTGTTGCACAAACCCAGCGTTTGTGCTGTCTTTATTGTGAATACAGATATCAGAGCCAATTTACCAGTGTGCCCACTGGTTTGGGGATTTCTGGGAAATCATGGAATATTTAGACGTGCAGTAGTACTGTAAGTCTCAAAAATAAAAGCCCTTCATTGCTTTCTAAGTGACTGACAAAAGGGGGGGAAATTACAACCAAGTAAATAAAGACTAATTTAGCCATTTGTGCTGGATTAAAAGTGGCAATGCAAGTATTGCTATGGCATCATAAGATTTCCCTATTAAGTCCTGAGATAAAGTGACAGATGCTGTCGGAGAAATGGAAAGTCGTGCAATGTCCGGGATAATCTTGTGAGTAAATGGCTACAGATTGACTGTAGCCACTGTAGCAGATTGATTACAGACTGGGGATCATTGAAACAGTGCATTTATAGAGGTCATTGGCAAGAGCTGTGATCAAAATTGTGAGTCCTTGGTTACTGGAGCATATGACATCCTCTTGGCCCCAAAACTGCACAACCAGTCAAGTAATTCATTTACATATAATTCAGGTAGAGAGGAGACCTGATTGAATCAGTTTAAATGCTCTCCAACCTCTTCCTCATTTTCCTGATATTCAAAGAATTAGGAAATGTCCCTGTACACACTCATAAGATTATTTGTTTATGCGTCTAGATTTCTTTTGACTGTGCCTTTGTTTTGATAATAGATGACATGTCTCTCACAGTTCAACCATGTTAATGGCTGAAAGTGAAATTTTCAGGAGACACAAGTGGGCCTCTTTTCCCAGCATATAAGTTTGAATAATTCCATCAAAGCCACAGTGGGATTTGAAAACCATTTCCCCCAAAACATGTTTATAAACAAAGTCTTACATTTTAAAAAAGCAGGCAAACATTCACATTCCAGGCAATTTTCAGAGTGAAAATATTGTCTTCTCTGATGCCATTACTCATTCTCCCCACCTACACATCTTAATATATTGGCATGTAGGTAGGATTAAGAACTGCCTTCTCCTGGGGTTGTTCAGAATTATTCTTGGAAATATACAGTGTAGCAGGAAATCTTCAACTTAACGTAGGAGTACATGAGGCATGCTGAGGGAAAGAGAGTTCACTGAAAAGGTAAATTACAGCACTTCATCTCAAAATACCTGCTGAAATACTATGAACACCATAAGACTGTTGATATCTAATACCTCGTATCCAAGGGTGGATTTTTCCTTTTTAGAGGAGAATCATTACAGCGCTTCCTCTGATGAAAACACGCACAAAAGATGAAACTGGAGACAGAGAGGAAGGGAGAGAGAGGCGGGAATGCTGAAACTGCTTGTTCATGGCTGATAAGCGGGCAGAGTTTGAGGAATGCAATGTACTGTACACTTCCCGCCAAAAGGTTTCGCATCGGCGTGGGTCTGATGAGAGATGACAGCACCAAGACAAACCTACTCATGTGTGCTTCCCTGTGATATAACATTTACTGGAACTAGTTAACAGGTCCCAGTGGGTGAAAGGAGCAGAAACGATTCTCCACTGTGATTTAGGATGCGTCGTCGTTATAGATGTTCCAGACGCCACAGGGGAGTTTTAGAAATGTTTCTTTATCCCTTTAAATTCCCCTTTCTTTTCTCTGTAGAGACACCCACAGTTTAAACCTATTCATGTATTTTGCCTGCAGTTATTTCATTCTGCTCTAGCGACGTTTCATCTTTGAAATGCATGCTTTGAAGTATTGAAGTCAACATGTCAGTAAAAGAAGTTTTAAAGCCACAACTCTTCTTTTTTATGCGTCTTTTGTCAGGTTGCTGAGCTCAATTAGACCTGGACTGGTGAAGAAAATCAATAGACTTCCAACACCGATTGCTGGCCTAGTAAGTGTTTTGGAATCATTCTTTAGACTGCTTTACAGCATTTTAACCAAAACTGAAGACCATTTTATAGTTTGCTCCTTTTTCTTTCATTGTCACACTGTCATACTATGATTCAAAGCTGTCTAATATCAAAACTTGCTGTCATATTCAAAGTCTTTAGACTACAGGCCACATTTAATTATACATTCATACATCACTTTTTTCCATATGTTTCAAGAGGAAGCTGGGGTAGGCCACAATAACAGCTTGTAAGAAAATGGCTTTTCTTCCATTCATCACCCCAAGTACTGTTGTGTCATTGTGGAATTTGGGTGAGCTGATACAATCTCTCAGGGAAAAACGTGTTGTTAAGTCTGCTTTTCAAAAGTTGCTGAGTAGCAGTAGTAGTAGAATTCAGTATCCTAAAGTTATGGATGTGAATTAGATGAAGTTTATGTTACATTAAGCTGTTTCTTTGGTTTGTATTAAGATGGTGATTATGTTTGTTGCTGTGGTGCACAACAGGCAAAGTGTGCATTAGCAGTCGCGTGTAACACTCAGCACTTAAAAGCTTACTTATTGTACAGTTCTGCAGTGAACCAGATAATCTTGAGAGCCCTTGGCTATGAAATATACTGGATCACTGCAGGAACACAAAAAATCCACTTGAGGATTTTATATGTCCCAAAGTCATTTACTGCCTCAACATTATTATTGGTGAGGTGCATCAAAACCAAAAGGATTTTTCAAAGATGTAGATGATAGAAACCTATTCCTGCTCCCAAAACCTCACATGGAAGTTGTTCATTGTTGTCTGTGGTTTTACTGAAGAATCCCAAGTTTGGGTCTTGCTTTGAATGAGATTCTGTGAATTGAAGTTGATCCGGACACTGATACTTTCCAGCTGAGTACAGTGCAATACAGTAGAGTTCTTTCATAACGACCTTAGACCTTAATCTGGATGAAGTGGCCTTTCAGGACCAGCACTCGCATGTAAACATAGTCATAGTGAAAGTTGATAGCATGTACTTCCATCTCTCTTCTCTTCATGAATAGCTTGTCAGTGTATAACTTCAGGCTGTCTTTGTAATTTTTTTCATATTCACGTTTAATTTAACACCTTTTTTTGTAAACATAGAACACCAAGAAGTAAAAGTTTTAAAAAAGTGACAATTAAAACTATATTTTATTAGTCATTCTGAAAATGCATGACTTATTTTGATCCTTTGGCAAATATCACTGTATTTAAGAAATAGGCAGTCTATTCTTGTATTGATAAGAAAACAACTGATGCTTTGCCCTGTTTTGTGTCATTGTGAAAGCTTTGCATCATCAGTTATTTAACTGTACTTTACACTGATGTGTTTTAGCAAAGAAAACTACTCTGGCAGAATGTTTCCTTAATAAAATGGAATTTCTGAATTAAATGTGATGATTGTCGATGATAGCAGTTTAGAGCAGAAGTTCTGGTACTTCAGCAACAAAAAATATGTAATTATTTAGATCACAACATCACAGATGAGGGATGGAGGCCGTGGTCTGGGCAGAATGGCTGCTCTTGTCTCACTGTGCCACTAATAGCCGCCATTGAGTGCTCTGACTTTTAAAGAGCGTTGGATAATTACGCTGTCTTCACTATATGTTTTCTACCATAAAGTAATAGACTTTTCAAACCTTTGTACTTGGATCATTGTTGCATTACTTCAGCAGAGTAGATATATTTTATCCACTCAGCTCATGGTTGTTGTTTTTTTTCAGGGTCCAAAGATGCTTTTCTGCTGAGCATCAAACCAACAGTATCTGATGATGGAGTTTTTACTTTTCATTTCCTGTCTTATTTTTCTCAACAGTGAACAGGAAACAAAGCTGTAACACAAGGGATATTATAAATGAGCATTTTTAAGCTTATTTGACGCCTTTTTGATGATATAAACCACAATCTGTAATCTGAAGATTTCTTCCACTTTGCAATAACATAACTCGTAGTTTATTGTGGAATACTTAGAAGAAGGAGTTTCAATAGCAGGCTCTAATTGAGACTGTTTGTACAAACAGCTAAAGAGGTGTTGCCCATTACTTTTGTCCACATAGTGTATCTCTGGTGGCATGGTGATGCTATAGCTAGAACTGTTGCATCACTGTGTCCACTAGTGGCTACTCCATGTCCCAAAGTTATAAATAAAAAGAAATCTAATTAGCCTCAGGTGTAGACACTTAAAGGTCAAAAAACACAGCACAACCATTACTAATTAGCTCAAAGGGACAATCAGTAACCCATTGACTGCCTGTTTATACTAGTAGCTAGAGGATAATATATAATAAAAGTTGAAACAAGAAAACAAAAAAAGCGGCTGGATGTTCTGAATAAAGTGACTCGTTATACTTACAAAGTTTCATAGCTTTTAAGTTCCTGTGGCCTTGCAGGGATTTTTCTTCCTCTTGGCTTTGATTAGTGAGGTGAGAAATACATAAACAAGGGGACTGCTGTTATCTGGACCATCGTAATAAAACATAGCCTACTCTCCCTTCCTCTTCCTGTTTGGGGGCTAATGCGAAAACGAGTCTCTGTGGAGTTTAGGCTGTTTTATAATCACAGCAGCTACCTCAGTGTTTTGGCAGGTCGAGCTGTATAGGTCAGTGTTCGCTGGTTGTGGCAGATTCTTATCCCAGGCATCTCTGGGTTGACTGGCATGCTCATGTCTTATAGTGTGTTAATAGACATGCAACGGTGATCTCCTGGCAAGACGAGTAGTGGTAATTAATTAATATGAATAGTAGTAATTAATCTGCTTGAATAGATGTTTCATTAGACATGACATTTATTAGATCAAGTGTTTTATATTATTTTTAATAATAAACACTGGTATGTTACATAAATGCCTTCCAATTTGAACTTTACATATTTTGCATATCAATTTTAAAAATTCTATGACTCATTTTTGAAAAAAATATAAAAGTGTTTGCTGTCAACTCAAAATTTAATCTTGATCAAGTTGAAGACTTTCTTTTTTTCAGTTTGAAGCAAAATTAATTATCCTGTTGTCATTAGAATATCTGTAAACCTGATTCACCACTGCAGTAAAAATTGAGCCATATTAAACTTTGCACCGTTAGAATAATTTATATGACTGATAGCTCTGAAAAATCCATTTCATATTTGGATATCTGAGGTGATCTGTGGGTGGCTTACCAAGTCTTTTGCAGTGTTTTTCTTGAAAGGGACAAAAACAATTGTCCAACATCAGGCCTTAAACTCTGACCTGCTTCCCTGAGAAAGTTGTTGTTCTAATTAGGACATTAATCAAATTCCAGTGAAGGTTAAGTCTGAAGAAATCCAAACATATAAAACTAATTTGACCTTTACGTCTCGGAATATGTGACCAATGTGTTAGCTAAAGAACATATGTTCTGATGTTTGTAAAATTAATTTACATTCCATTCTAATTCATGCTAATTTCACCACAATGCTGAAATTTTGAGAATGGACAGAGTGGACAGGGGCTTTATTTCTGAGTCTACCTCCAGACATCAAGTCCTCCTCCAAACACATTCAGCTGTCAGTCATTTCTTTGTGGTAGACACCCAGTTTCCTGTGGCAAGGACCTGCATATCAGAACAAAGTTATACTCCCTTCCTTAAAAACGCACACACACACTCTTTCCAAATACCCACTAAATTATCCCTTTATCTATCATGTTAGTTGCTAACAAATGAGCCAGATAAATCCCCTTTTGTTATTGTTATTTATTCTGGTTCCAGACTACATGATATTAGAACTAAACAGAGAAAATGTGGGATGAAACTGCTTAATTGGAAACAAGATTAAGTTCCTCTTTCACACTACCATATCCCCTGCCGCCCCTATCTATGTATGCTTCTTAGTTCTTTTTTCTTTTTCTTTAAATCTGTATTGTATTTGGTCTCATATTCAACTTTCTGCAATTTCAGATGTTAGGCAACAGCTCAAAGTAGACTCATTATGTCTGCTTAAAGATATTATTTGATCCAAGTTTTTGTGTGGGAAAAACAAACCATGTTGCCTTCCCTGTGTTACATCAGTATGATGATCATATTCTTAGAGTATGTTTCACAAAAATTCTAATCCTCCTCCTTTGTGAGTTGGAGGATTCCTTGTTCCAAGTGTTAACTCATTTCTACTATCTGGAAAATAAATACTAGTATTAATCGAATGCAGCTGATGTGAAAACCCTTTGTTTTGAAGTTTAATATGACCATGATCAGCTTAATCCTGTGGCAGGTGTGTCATTTCAGAAGTAAAATTTCTCAAAAAGACCTTGCTGGTCCTGTTAGAGAGATATCCTAGCATAAGTGTGTATATCTTTGGGTGGGGTTGCCTCACCAGGAGAGCAGAGATGGCACTGTCCCAAAAACACAGGAAGGTGCAGGGTGAATTTGGAGGGGTAGTTTGCTACAGTTGGAAAAGGATCGTGAGAACAAGTGTGCATGTTTGTCATTGTACCCATGCTTTACCCAGGTTTTTTTTTTAATTTTATACTTGGTAGTGTGTACATATAAATAACACTCCAAGTTTTATGTGTCTGAATATTCCAAAAAGAGTTTATTTAAAGCAGCATTTTGTGCAAGCGCATGTATACAAGCACAGTGTGCTTGTGTTTGGCATGTGAGAGGGAGAGACTGTGTTTGGGACAATTGGGGTGGAGAGGAAATGGTGACACCCTGAGAGAGAGAAAGGGAGAAAAGAGTTTAGGTTGTGGCCCTCTGAAAGACTGAGAGACATAGAAACAAAGAGAGCGGGAGAACCTGGGAACTGGAGAGGAGAGCCTGGCTCAGGTTGCGTCCAACAAAGAGTTTGTCAGAGAGCAAAGGAGAGTGAGGGAGAAGGACTAAGACGATGGGCAGAATAAAACATTGAGGAGAGAAGGAAGGAAGGATTCGAGAAGAAGCCGATAAACAAGAAGCAGGAAATATTTGAACAGAGGAACCCGTCAAGAGCGAAAGCTGGAGTAATCTGAGAGATGAGATGTACGAAAGCTGGGCACAAAACCTGATGGTGTCACATTTCTGTTGAGCAGGTATCCTGATTTTTATGGCGAGACTCCTTGTTTGTGTGTGTTTCTGTGCAGGAAAGAAAGTATCTGGTCATTTCAGTTTGTTTGGCTGACAGAGACCTTGGAAATGTTTGTGGGACATGGTTCATGTGGGATAATTTAAGAGAATGTTGACATTTTCTCTCTTTAGCTGTTAGTGTGCAAAGATGTTTCTACCAGGAGTTCAGTCTATTTAATCGAAAAGAAAATATAAAATTGGGGTGGGGGGGGAAGATTACTACGCCAATGAAAATAAATGAAGTAGACATACTCAGAAGGGCTAGAACTGTGTCAACAGAATCACTTTTAGCAGTTAATATTGGTTTGTATATTCATTCCCTTTATTTTTTAGATGAACTTTGATTTGATGAAATAATGAGCCAGGCAACATGTTGATTTAAATGTTTAAGTCAATAAGTGATCTGTCTCACCTGTGTGACTCGCATGTTTCGAGTAGTTCAGTGTATATTCATGTTAAATGATATGGTCCTTCTTGCAGAGTTTGCATTTAGAATAGAATAATAGAATAATACAATTCTGTAATTATAATAGAAAGTGTATATTAGTTGAGGTCTTGCATGGTTTATCTGATGTAGCTTTTCTTTCTGTCTCCTAGTATTTATCCCAATGAAATTGTGCTTTCGCTCTACAGGACAACCTCAGTGTGTTTTTGCGTGGCTGTGAGGAGTTAGGACTGAAGGGCTCCCAGCTCTTTGACCCTGGAGACCTGCAGGACACATCAACACGCCCCACGGCCAAGTAAGACTCGACCACTTGAGTTATGTTCCACAGATAATATCTACCATTTGAACAAGTCGAGTCCTGCAGAGTTGACTGTGTAGATTTGACCATATATACTGTATGTAGAAAAGTCTAATGTGATGCTTTCCAGATGGTAAAACATAGATACATGGATGACAAAAAAGAGCCTAAAAGTTAGTTGATGAATTTTAATCAGTTTGCTTAGTTTGTGAATGTCTTAGAATTTACTGTTTTTTGCGCTCTGTTGACACTGTTACTGTGGCACTAACTAAAGGTGACAGTTTTAAAATAAAACTTACTAATGTGAGCTTTAAATTATTTATAGCTTTGACATTTATTTACACAAGACTCTAACTTTTATCTCTCTACAAAACAGTGAGGGTGCTGTTCTTTCATAGTAAAGTGAAGCTTTGGTGAATGGAATTTTCCTAAATGTTTCTCTGCTTCAGAAGGTAAATATCTCCACATTTACCTTTGGAGATATTTTTCTCTGTTGTTATAGGACAGATGTTTAAACTTTTTAAATTATTCTTATCACATTTAAATTGAGGTTTAAATTTTCAAACAAAAAAGACAAAAAAAACTGTATTTCCTAAAATTCTTTGTTGGAAATGCTCTATATCACTAGATGGTGATGGTGAACACTTTTAGCCTGCTTGTCTCAAACACTGGTTGTGCATTTCTTTGTCTCACTTTGTCAGTAACCCGTCTGTCATTCTCTGCATCAGACAATCAAGCAGTTCACTGAAACACAAATAAGTAGACGGGAGTCAATGGAAGTTTGCATGAGCCTGTGCCAGTGAAGCAACAATGACATATCTGTGAGACACAATTGGTCTCTGTCCAAATAAAACACAAGGGTGTGCATCACACACTGAACCATGACTCCTACTTTGTTGCTTGGTAACAAAGCCAACTGCATCTAGCTTTTCATACTGTATATGTGTTTGTGTGAATATGTGGGTGTTTCACTGTCTTTGGCATGCACTGTCTGCTGGCTGTGTATTACCAAGGTTTCATTCACAGAAGGGTTTTAAAGGTGCTTTTGGAGATGGGGCAATGCATCTCTATTTTGTTTGCGTCTCTGTTTATTTATTCTTGATTCAGCATGTGCACATATCTACAAGTATAATAATTTAGTTAATGTAAGAAAGATCTAATATTGCCAATCAAGATTGTTAGATGAAGAGGGACATATAATTGTGTCATTTTCATAACACTGTTTACAACTGGTTTTGAGTGATGTGGTAA
Organism: Diplotaxodon limnothrissa; assembly: GCF_057381915.1. Taxonomy (NCBI): domain Eukaryota; kingdom Metazoa; phylum Chordata; class Actinopteri; order Cichliformes; family Cichlidae; genus Diplotaxodon; species Diplotaxodon limnothrissa. The sequence goes on along the minus strand of NC_140597.1, from coordinate 7,445,760 downwards.
AAAAGAAAAATGTAGGTATATATCGAAACAAAGAACAGGGGCCCAGGATAGAGCCTTGGGTAACAACACAATTAAGTTGGGCGACTCATTAGCATTCATAGTGAGCCTGTACCTAATATGCCACGGGGTGATTTTTTTTCTCTTTCTGTCATTGATTGTTTAATAGCATCTCCAAAAACATGCAGGCAGTAGTATATTAAAAATGATGCAATCTGGATTCATATTTACTCAATACACCATTGCTTCTATTGACATGTTAAAATTGAACTTTGCTTTCATTGTTCAAGTAGCCCTGCACTTCATCTGGTGCTTATGTAACTCTCTCACATATATAAGGTTATTTCCTACACCTTTACTCTTCTAGAAAACTTTGGACAGCTAGGGCTCAGACAAACAGATTGTAGTGCACTGTGAGCTGAGGAATAGAATATCTACTGTTCCTGTTGATGGTCATGGCTCATTTTCCAGGATAAGCAATGGTTTGCCAGGTAGTGGAGATGAGAGGAGATGACAGCTGTGTTTCTGTTCAGCAGTCTAGTGGATTTCACAGAAAATTTTGAAATGCTGTAAAATATAAAACACAGGTTAAATCTTTACCTCAGTTGCATTATCCATAAATATACTGATTATGGCTAAGTTAATGCCACTGGCAGTAATTATGGAAACCATTTAAAGCTTTCATCAAAAATAAATAAACATTAACTCATAAGCAGAAAGAATAATGTTACTATCATCACATAACATAGAGCTAATAGAGGGAAATGTCTTGGTAGTTATGTTTAACAAAAAAATATAGTGTAAATAATAAATTATGACTTTCAAAGCCAGATTATAAAATCTAATCACGTGAGAGAATTTTTTCAGAAATAACTAGCTAGCCAATTTGTAAAGGCTTTTTCAAATGTTTGTTTTCAGCCATAAGTTACTTTATATCAGTTTTTACAAATTTGATATTAAACTACTGTATATACCCATGCTTAATATACATTTGACATATGTAAGAGAAAAGAATAAGCAGCAATATCATTACTAGTTTATCTGTTTTTAGCCTTTACATTAAATACATTTTGTCATTTAAACGACAAAGACAAACATGCAGGAAAAAAATGTAAGAATATGAGAGCTGTTTACATTAGCTTGGGCCTCTTAATATGATCTAATACCTTGTGGAATGTGTATTTGTCCTTTGATTGTGAACTTACTAGCTAACAGCAGAGAAAAGGTACTTGTCTCCATGTTTATTTAGTCAACTGACAGAATGAGAGGATGATGAGTGAGGGGTTGCTGTTCATGCTCTCAAGCTCATTTCACCTTCTCCACCTTTATTTGTTTCTCATGTACCTGCTGCCATTCAAAGCCCAACTTTGAGTGTCACTTGCATGTTGAATGAGTTGGCCTAAGTTAAGCAGAGTCTCAGGATGTGTTGTGTGAATTATGGCATAAAATAGTTGTGTTCTGTACCTGTAACATTGAAATCCCCACATAAGAAAATCCTGTATATAAGTACAAGATAAGCTATTTCGTGTCCTTGTTTATCTTTTCTTTTTGAATCCCTGGAAGTACAATATATATATAATAAGGACATGTTAAGCTGAGAGCCTTCGTAAAGATGTTTACGAAGGCACCAAATAAAAAAATAAAACTGCTGTGTGCATTTATACATCAAACAAATGGGTTGGTTCAGCAGTCTTTGGAGTCTTGGGAAATGTACTGTAGATGAAAACAAGTGTACTACATGAAAAGAAAAAGTGCGCAAGCATCTCTGGTTGAACTCCTCTACATTTGCCTATAAGCAGCCCAGCAAAAGATAATTCCAGTCTAATTCGTGTTCACCTCTTGGCTATACATAGTTTCCTGGTATCCCTCCCATCCATTATGCTTTTTTTTCCAAATTAAAGGTTATTATTCTTAATTTTAAAAAACTGTAACATTTAAGCTAAATATGAGTTTCCCATAATTAATTGTTTTTAAGTTGACCTTTTATACATTGTCCATAAAGATATTTTTTTTAAAAAAAAGTAAAATGTTGTGAAATGACCTTATGCTGGTATGATATACATTAGTTATTTTTATTGACCTTGATACTAAGATATAATAACTATTCTGGCTTTTCCCAAGTCGCTAATGTTTAATCAAGTATCAATTTTAACAATTTATTGATCCTGTGATCCTCTCATGCTGCGCTGATCCAGATACAAAGATTGTGGCAGGACATAATTGCAATCAACTCTAGTTTAAGAATACTTTAAATGTTTTTGTTGCCTTTTTTTTTCTTTTTGTTATCAAAAAGAAAAAAAATATTTTATCCATTGTTAGATTTTTATTTTGCCATTCATCAGGCTTCACGTGTCTTTCACAGCTTAAGAAAAGGCAGATTGTGGATTTTATGTGATTGAGACTATTTAAGAAAACAAAGTCTCACACTTGTATGCGTCTGTGTTTTAGCCTTTGTTTTCTCTGTCTTTGTTTTTCACCTCTCAGCCTAGAAATTTGTATTTCTACAACATGAGTGCATTTTAGTCAGGTTTACAATTGCTTCATTCCACTTCCCATTTATAGCTCACGTGGTAATCCGCAAGATTCACATCATTTCATTTTGGCAGCGTCTGTGGTGCTAAGTGGCCTCCGCTGTGGTGTTCTCTTAGAGACGCTCCACCTCCCAGAGATCAGTTGGCAGTCAACTCACTAGGCTACCACTATAGCACGTGTCTCTTCTATCTACTACAAAAGTATTTCTCTTTGTGAATTCTGGACTTACCATTTTAATTTCAGTGTTTCTTTCCTTTCTATTTCAGCAGTTATTCAGTTGCTAAGACTGTTAACGAAAGGTTTTGCCAAAATGTTAGATTTCTGTGCGTTTGCTACAGTCACTGCAGATTCTTATATTTCACAAAGTTTAGTTTTTTCTGCTGTTTCACATAGATATGTGGGAGATGGCACATCTTGAAGTTGTCTGCTGTTATCTTTATGTAAGGCACTTCACTGAATAGAACCAGAAGTCTCACTACCTCCTCTGTCTGTCTCTCTCTGTGTTTCATTCTCCAGGGGAAGTGACGGCAGTCGAAAGCTCAAGAATGTAAGTGATACTGTCAGGTTACAGTGGGATAATTTGTTTGTGTGCTAAATACATGTTTGGAAAGAAAGTGTTATTCTGGTGCTGTGTTTCTCTTTTTGCTTTCACTATCCATGATTTCAATGGCTCTTACTAATCCGTGATCCACCTCTGTGTTTTCCTGTTAAAAGGTTGTTCCTCTTTTCTACGTTCTTGTCCCTGGGCCTGGATCACTGGGGTTCTTTCTCTATATTGTGGGGCATTTACCTTTACATAAAGTACCTTGACACAACTCTTACTATGAAATGGTGTTAAATATCTAGTTTCTATTCTGTCTGTATTATCCTTTATTACCTTTCCACTTTACCCTGTTTATGTGCATCTGTTCATGCATCTTACTTTGTTTGTTTTAGATGGTATGTTGGTTTTTCATATTTTTTGCTTAGTGTTTTCTTGCACCTTCGAAGTCAACTATTTCTACATATTCTGTGAGTCTAGATTGATTTCAGGCGTCTTTATTCTTGCCTCTCTTACAGCCTTTTAATTATTTAGAAGCCCGTTATAGTCACTGTCTGCTCAAATCAGCACCTTCCTATCCTTTTTCTAATAATGCCGCTTTAAGAAGTAGAACACACAATGCTGGCCCTGCCTACTCTGCAGTCAAAGCAGTTCTACTCGCGCTCTCTCTCTCTCTCGCTATGTCTCTGTCCTCCCCTCCTCTCTCTGTGATGCTGCTGTGCACTGTACAAGTTAAAGTGTCGAACTGCAGCACTGGTCAGGCCTGTTAGCTCATTTAGCTGACTAAACATGGGGGACTCCAGCATTTGCAGCGGTGGCAAATGGCTAACATATTCCCAGCAGCCAACACTTTTGCAAGGAACCTTCTGCTGTGATGTTCTGTAGATTCAGGACTAAGGACTAGGATTTGACAGCAGCTGTCTCTGCAACACATCAAATATTGAGTGGTGACGAAACTGCATCGAGAGGAATTTGCTGATGTGATGACAAAGGTTTTGTTTAGCAAACAGCAGATGGGACGTTACCATTTTTAAAAGAGGTATGCCTGGATAAGATACTGCTGAATCTGCTGTGTTCATGAGACTGTTATTTAGCAGGTAAAGGTGTGAAGAAGAAGGCCTGATTATGCATAGTGATGACTGTGAGGTAACAAAACAAAATCTGTATCTGTATGCATGTCTGCATGCACTGGATAGTGCTGAGGTCCTGACATAATAGGTGGAATTTTGGCTTCGTTCATGACCCTGCAGTGTGTGACTTTAAGTGTGTTTGCACATGAACCAAAAAGGTGAATGTTGGTTTCCAGTGGAACTTCCTTGACAGGTCTGTCCACGTGTGCACTGACAGGCAGCTGCTGAAATTGACAAGGCAAAGCATGTGTGACGCTATGCATTATTCTGCTGTCACGTCGTTTATTTTCATTCCTGACTGTCGAAACTCCGCTGACATGTACTTAAAGTTTGCCTTTGAAATTCTTTAAGAATGCTCTTCGTTAAGTATTGGTTGGTTTAGTGCTGCATGTGTAAATCATACAGACAGAGTTTTGGAATGTGATTGTGGAGTTTGGGATTGATAAGGGTGTGTTTACAGCACAATAGTAAGCAAGTGAAACACATTTGGTGCTGACCCAGTTCCAGTGGGAGTTGGCATGAATCTGCTATTGTGGTGACACAGAAACTCCATATTCTGCTGCTGAGAGAGCTGCAGTATGCAGCTAATGAAGCTAAACCTCAGCAGCTGTGTTGTCACAGCTTCACCTCTGTAGTGTCAGGATATTAGATAAAAAATCTCATGTGGTTCTGAAAATATGGCTTATGAAACTAAAATTGTATAATAGTTAGAGTCAATGATTGATCGATGGAACTGTCCCCAGTTGCAGCTCAATCATGTTTCACCCTTTTAATAAGGCTAAAAGTTTAACTTATCTTCATCGTCCAACACAGCTTCACATAAAAGGTCTCATTTAGCTTTGTGCTTATTCTGATCAGCAGACTGGTTCTTTTGCACTCCCTCCAACTGCGCTTGAATGGCAGAAGTTGTTTACACTGACAGTATGACTGAAATAAACACATTAAGCCTTGCTGAGCTTTCTTATCAAAGCGCTCCCTGTGGACAGCTCGTTGACATGGACACAGTAAATATAGCTGGGAGCTCTTTGCCAACAGTGTTAAAGGTGCAGCTCTGTGTGATTTCCCTTTGGCTGGAGTCGGTGTGTAAATTTTACATTTTAGACATTTAGCTGACAAAAGAACTTCAGTTCGTTGGTTCCTCAACCACAGTCAGTTACGTTGGGGCATTTGTTACAACCAGTGGTGCCAAAACAAAAGTAGAGGCTCTTTCAGCTGCTCATTCAGCTGCTGTTAATGTGTTTCAGAGAGTTAAGAATGACCGGGTAACTAATATACTCAGCACTAAGCTAGCTAACAGGCAATTATAAATCACTGTGACCACAGAAAGGTGGCTATATGTCAGCAAGAGAAGTGCCTGTGACCAGTTTCGGTGTCTGAACAGTGCCTCAGTGTTGTTGTGTTTCTTCCAGCTGCGTTTGCTAACTTATCACTTCTTTGGAAGAGGCTGGGCTGCAATTACCAGGAAACTAGCTGGCACTGTTTTACAAAAAAGGGAAAAGTGAAAGCAAGAGAGTGGGTGTTTTGTTGTAGTTTTTTCTTTGTTTTTTTTTCTTTTTCCTTCAATGCATCCAATATTATTTATAGCTATTTGACTGCTTTGCTGCATGAACATACCAGAGATACACCCGTGTAGCATATTTTGAGTTGACAGGCTAATGAACAGTGTGAATCCAGGTTATCATTTTGAAGACTTGGGATGCCAGTGGCCTGTGAGGCTGCTGCCCAGACTTCTTTTTCTCTGCTAGTGACGATTAGGATTTGAAAACTAATTTTTAATGTTATTTTTCTAAATTAATAAGTTTAATATTGTTGGACTGTACAATTTGTTTAAGGTGATGTAAGGCCGACTGGAATTAAGACAGAGTGCTTTGAGTTGGTATTGAAATGTGATCAAGTAGCTCTTTAGTTTTAAAAGGTTAATTTGTTTCATGCTTTTCTTTTATTGGAAAGATCAGCTGATATTTTTTCATGATTTTTGTCTGCATTTCTTCTTTTCTTCAGGTTTTAATTACTATCTACTGGTTGGGTCGTGCTGCCAATAGCTGTACATCCTACAACGGGCCCACGTTGGACCTGAAAGAGTTTGAGGGCCTGCTGTCACAGATGCGAAAGGTTGGATAGCTCATGTTTATGCCAGCGATAAAAATATAATGGAAATCTCAAGTACATGGATAATATAGTCAGCACTTGCTTTTCCCCCCCATTATGTCTCTTAGTAACCAGAGCTATCAAGTGTAATAGGTAGGGAGACCATATGCTATATTAAATATTTGATCCCTGCAGTAATTCATTTCTACAGCCAAAGTGACCTGAGGCATGACACACAGCTTCTGCAGAATCACTTATTTTGGAACTGAGATTCAGAAAATGTGTGTTTGTTCGCTGTACTAACATTTCTGAGAAAACACCTTTCACCCGAGTTCCAGTCAAGAAAATTGAATTTAACCTACCTTTTACCTTTTTAATGACCCAAGAAAAAGGAGAAAAGTTAGAAATGGCAAACCCTCAAGACACATACATGCATACACCCTCTGTGACCGTCATTCGTAGCCATGATGTCAGTTCTGTGCAATTTATTCCACTATGTGACGTCCTTTTGCTATTCTGTAAAACTGGGAAATTGCTGCCAATTCAGCAAAAATACTTTCCCAGATGTTCACACGTTGCAGACGGACAACACAAAGCCATAATTCCACAAAGCAAAAAAAACTTTGATAAAATGAAGGAAAGCTCATCATGTGCAGGTGCATGAAATTCCAGAGTGACTATTCACTTCCCGCCACACTTCCAACAGTTACTAAATGGAAGCTGGACCTTACCAAAACTGATGATTGAAAAGCACTAAGCAGGTAAATGTGAGCTCAGCTGCGCTCTTATTTACTTTTTGTAAAAAACTTAGTTTAAGTGCTTGTTTTAAAGGGTGAGTTACGAGGGAGATGCATATAAGTTATGGTATATAAGTTATAATATATTGGTTTAAATTGTGTAAAAGTGAAAGAAACAAATCACACATGACTTCTGCTGCTGTAGAGCCTGTTTTATAAGCATAACAAAGACATTTAGGAGAGTTTGGGAGTTGCATAACAGATGGTAGAGGGGTCATGGGCAGGAAGTCTTTTGGTAGACAGGAAAGGCCTTTCCCCACCTTCCATTAGCTGCAACAACACATTAAAGCTGTGGACAGAGAAAGGGAGGGGTCACTAAGGTGAAGAGAAAATGATGAAGAGTGATGTAGGTAGAAGAAGAGAGAGGTTATTGGAAAAATAGATGTGGGCAGAGTGGAGACTTGCAGCATGACAGCTGTAGTGGACACAAAGGCCAAACAACACAAGTTTGGGGGACTTCAGTGACGACTTATGGAATATGCAGCGAAAATTCCTAATTCATTTTAGGGTGTTTGATTACTTTCATTACTCTCCACCATTTGTTATCACTCTTTTTTTTGTGCTCATGCATTTTGTAAAATGTGTGTATGCATTCTCAGGAGACAGAAGAGGCAGAGAGCCCTAAACGCAGCATCCGGGACAGTGGCTACATTGACTGCTGGGACTCTGAGCGCAGCGACTCTCTCTCTCCGCCACGCCACGGGCGCGAGGATTCATTCGACAGCCTGGACTCCTTCGGATCACGCTCAAGACAAACCCCGTCACCAGACGTCCTGGTCGCCCGCGGCAGCAGTGATGGTAGGAAAAAAATTTAGTCTATACACTCTTCGATTCACACTGAACTGCTAGTTTTAGTTGACTGTGAAAGACTGGTTACAATGGCCACCCTTTAAATCACAATTTGCAGGTTAAATATGTTCAGTAGCCATTGTGTTGTTTTAGCTATAGCTGTTTTTCCTGTGAGTGAGAAGTAAGTCTTTGTGCAGGTTGGGCAAGGTGCACAGATGCAACATATAGATAAATGAGGTTTATTGTGCTTTGAATGCTACTGTATGAAGGCTTGTTGTTCTGGCTGTGTTTTTGCAGGACAACGCCCAGTTCAAGTCAAAGGCTGTTTGAGAGAATAACATGAATAATCTCTGTACTGTTTTGAAGTCAATTTATGGCTCTTGTTATATTTAAGCCATGGTAATGTACATTGTAAAAGGAATTCAGTAGTGGCTGGGCTCAGTTCCAGTGTCTGTTACCTCTCTTAGACCAAGGGCTACAATCGCACCGTATTAAAGCTCTCTGTGTTCTTCACCTTATCTGACGTCAATCTGCAGTGTCAGAAAACATCCTAGAGTCTAGTTTCAATAACAAATCTGTCCACATTTGGTTTGGTTTCAAACACATTTCAGTTATGTAATATTAACATATGCTCCAACAAGCAGGTGATGTAACACCAAAGGCATTTCATTTATTCATCTTTTTGGAAGGGAAAATTCAAAATTTATGAAAAGATGAAGTTGGCAAGGCAGCAACAGCCACACAGCTTCTGTTTTGTCCTTTCTTTTTGTTTAGAAATTTTGAAAAGTACTTCTTGTTACAGTACAAATTAGAGCCTGTCCTTATGAAGAAGTAAGCAGGGAGACTTTAAGCTGTAGTTTAAACAGTGAAACACTTAAACCCTGCTTATTCAGGGAAAGCTCTATGAAATCTTAGTCCTTAATTCCCCTAAAAATGCACAATGCAGTAGATTTATTTTATAACTCTATTTCTTTATTAACTCTGTTGCTTATCTAATTAAATCTAGTATGAATGAAAATAGTCTCAGCTATCATACTTGTCCCAGCTCGCAGTCTTAAGGTGTTTGTACCATTCCTCATACCATTGACATCTGCACAAAAGTATCTCTGTGCTTGATGTTTGAACCTTTTGTCCTTAGTTACGGCTTTTTGATGCGTTTCTTTAAGTGTGCACTCAGATGAGTGACAGCACCAAAGACTAAGGAAGGTATGACCCATCTCTATACAGTATGTGAGACAAAGAAGAGGAAGAGTTGTGGTTTCATGAAGGAGCTTTCAGTGGTTTTGATCTGACACTAACAGCTCTTGGTTTTGAGAACAGAAGATATTGTTACATATAATGTATGTATATATGTAAAAATATGGTCTTTGTAATTATTTGGAAGGCATCAAATAGAGATTAAATATGTATACTTTTAAATTTGTCACATTAATTTCTGTCTTTGTCTCTAGATTTCCCTCAACGTGTTTACATTGCTTTGTTGTTTATTACGAAAAATGCTTACTACTGTATATGTGCAGTTTAAGACATCCGACATGGTAGCATGGCACTTGCAAGACCAGCATAAGCTGCAAAACCTTTGAAGTGGCTTTGGGCTGATGTCAGAAATTGAGTTAAAAATACATTTTGGTCTCACATGAGTATTTTATAATGCCAAACTGGCCACATGCTTTCATTGAAAGCTGCTAATTGCTAGACTGTTTGCGGATTTGAAGGTATAAAATTTTAATGGTAGACTATAAAAAAGATTACTGCGTTCGTCACACAGTGTAATGTACTTGTCATTGCTGTGCTGAATGTGGGAAAAACTGAGGAAAAGCATCCTGTCTGATTATGTTTTTGTTTTGAGGGAAGTGCAAAAGGAAACTGTTGTCCCTTGTTGTCATCAACAGTCAAACTATAGTGCTTTAAGGAAAAATCCGCAATGTATCCTGTGGTTTTTTTTTTGTTGTTTTTTTTTTAAGTGTTTACTTTATTGTTGTAGATAAGTAGCTTTCATTTTTGGTTGTAGAAGCAATATTCGCTATTTTTTTTAAAAAGTGCTAGGATGATGGTATCCAAAACATCCTAAATATGGGCCAATGAACAAGTTTTAGCCAGTCTACTGAAAGTTGACCCCTTACCATGTTTCTCTTTATTTTTTTTAAACCTTTTTTTCAAGTTTAACGTAGGTTGCACTGCCTGCTGTCATTTTGTCTATTAAAAAATATGGACTGTGTAGGCTTGGTGGGGTGCCAGGCGGGTAGAAAACCTTTTATTAGCGATCTTGTTAACCACATGCACACACATGCACATGCAGCTTGAAAGAGTTAAGAAAACCAGGCAAATGTTTATTGTTGTTGTCTGTCTACTCATGTTTGCTAATAAAGGTAGACAAGATATCGCTATACAGGGTGTCCCACAAGTCACTATATACTTTTAATAGAGCCCTAAAAAGAAACTGCTACGTTCTCTTCATGCTTGAAGTGGGAATTAAACATACAATAAGCAACACCAGCCTGACGACCCCCAAATCTGACAATAACTCAAGTTTTTCCGGCAGTGACCCAAAATTAGCTTTTCAAGGGTATTCCACTATTACGCAAAAAGAAACTTGATGGAATAAATGGGCTCTGTTTTCTTAAAAATAGCCTCGAAAAAAGCTGCCACAAACATTCTTTCAACCTCTCTTGTTTATACTACAGAAGCATTACCTAATCAATTTTTCCACCGACACATGTAACTCACAGCTGATTAGTCACACTGTCAACCTGCTGACACCTACATATCATCCAAAGATTGAAAAGAACGAAGAGAGTTGATAGCTGATGAACTGAGGAGGCAGATTGAAGTTTAGCATACCGCTACCTGTGGTGGAATTTCCTTTTAAGTTTTGATAAGTTTATTTTATTTCAGAAGCACTTTGTGATGCATACATGCTTTCAAAAGCTACATATTTAACATCACAATCTTGTGATATTTATTATTCCTGGTTATCAAAATATCAGTGATCAAATGAGACCCACAGGTACAAACTAGATATTTTTAACCCAGGGGGCTTTGAGTACATCTAGCCCCCTGGGTTAAAAAAGAATCCTTTTGTTAACATCCATACAAACTTGACTCCAGCAGGTTTTCCCTGCCCTGACCTTTAGACAAAGCCCTTTCTCTGTTCAGCACTGAAAACTGACTTCACCCTGACAGAAATTAGGAACTTTGATTCAATCGAGAAATTCAATATTGGCAATGCCCTTTTGTTTGGGCTATGTGTGGAGATGGATACGGTTTGGATAAATGAGGCACTTTTGTGGGCTTCTATAGTAAAATTGTCCTTCTCACTTTCTCTGTTTACAGGGCAGCGCCCACTGCCAGTCAAAAGCCGTTTGAAAGAATGATTGAATGATGTAATTGAGATAGTTTTAAAGGTCTTGTAGAAAATATCTCTCCAAAGTGTCTGAAAACTATGTTTTCAGACTCCTGGCTTCATACATAATCAATGAAAAATCATCATAAACTGAAAGCATAGCTTTTTTTCTCGTACTGCCACATAAACAGTTTACGATTGTAAGAATGATATTGTCTGTATTCAAACTTGGAATCTTTTTTTAATTTGTTTTAATTTTAGTTTGCATAGAAGTGAAAATGATCTTATATAAAGGCAACAACTGTTAATTTTGTAAACTAAAATGTAGAGTGTAACTAACGCTTGTACAGACACGTATAGCTGGGGACCCGGCAGCTCAGTAGTCATTCCTGTTGTTCTTCTTTGAAGTTCCCTTGAAGGCTTGTGCCTCGGATGTCTGGATAGTTGGTGCATTATAATGTAAAGTCTCAGCAGTGTACGGTGTATGTGGTCAGTGTTTCTGATCACATTCGAGTGGTCAGAAAAACAAGCATGTGCACAGACACCCGCATGGACACTCGCACTCACCATCTGATGATAAAAGTCACTCAGACAATAGCGGACTCACAGATGAATATAACAAAGCTGACGTTTGTTCACATTCATTGGATGTCTTAATGATGATGCACTTTCATCAGCAACTGATGTGCTTCCATGCACTGGAAATAATACATACTACGTACCGGTATTAGTTACTTATTTACTACTATTGGTATTAATAGTAGTACATTTGTGTTATTTCTTCCAGTTTTTCTTTTTGCATTGTACAGTTATAATAAATGCTACGTATTTGTAGTTAGCAACACATTGTTGAATTAATTATTTCTCACATTGTTCTTACATTTTGTCTTTTCATACTTGGTGTTTTGGACATTCGTTACAACTTTTCAGTTACTGCGATCATTATTGAACTACACTTTGTAACTTTTTCTTTCGTAATGCAGTATAACTAGATGATGATGATGATGACTATTGATGTCACTGTATTTTTCTAAAATCTTGGTACACTATGGACCTGACCCATGATACATTTTCTCTCAAGCTTCACTATTACCATGTGTGCAGAGGGAGCACATCATCCTGTAAAAAAACATATGTTGTTCCTTAAAGATGGATCGACTTGGATGGCAGAGTCCCTCATGTTTCCATTGCATGGGTTAAGAGCCATAATTGAACCCTTCGTTGTTAGAAGTGCAGATTTCTCGAAGTCTTTTTTTGGACCTTGATCTGTCAATCTTTGAAACCACATAAAAAGCCTTTTGATAGAAAAAGAAGCTTTTCACAAGTTCAAATGTGACAGCTGCTTCCACGTGTATGTCCACAAAACTAAGGGAAGATTTTATGACTTAGATCTGGTTAAAATTCTTGGTTTGTACTCTGAATATATATACATTGAGTCATAAATTTATAGGTCATAGTCTGAGTACACATGCACTCAAAGGGAGGGACAGTAGCACATGTGCTGAACATCTTTGAGAGGAATTTTTAGCGACCTTGAATAAAGCAAGGCTGCAGTTATCTGTTTGCTGCGGGTTTTAACATATCTAGGCTTTGGTTTGCAAAACATTGCCAAGTAATCGTGGATGTGACTGGTATATCTTCAGTAAATCACTGGAACTATAAACATGTGACCTGCTGAATGAGACTGAGTTTCATTTCTTTCTTCTATATGTTTTTAGAGGATCACAGTGGGCCATCGCACAGAGGAATTTAGGACCCCAAGTAGGGAAAGTCCTTAAGCAATAAACTTCTGCAAAGCCAGGTGTTACCACTGATATTACAAAGCTAACATTATGTTTAAAATCTGATTCACACAGGAAGAATTTACTCCGTGTCTAACTGCGTGCTAATATTTAGTCAGCACAAGCTGCACAATGCAAATTTAGTGATGATTTATGTCACCTGCTTTGTTTCATAAAAACAGGCTTGCATCTGATTTATGCTCTGTGGCAAGAATGCACAGTGGTCTAATAACACTATTAGACCACTGTAATTTTGTTATGCGTATATGAAGGTTTAAAGAAATAAATCTGGGCTTTCTGCCACGAGACTCCTCAATCAACAGTTTTTCCTCTGATCTTATTTTTGGGTTTAATCTCTTATGTCTCCCTCTTGTTCTCCCTCTGTCTCTCTCTTGCAATGACTCAGCAAGATACAGTTTTCTTGCTGTGTAGGATACTTAAAATGAAGTCGTTTTTTATCGTTTTTTGAACACATTGCGATTGAAAAGGGGCTTTAATATAACACATACTTGTGTTTACATGATTTGTCACAAGTGTAAATGGGCTGAGAACTGGGTGCTTTGTAGAGTATATCTGAGTTTCTGATTACTTCTATCACACTTTGAGTTTTGTTGTTTTTAGCTTATTTTTTCTTAGCATTGAGGTAAAGGAAATCAGTATTAGCAGGTAGCATTGTTCCTGCCATTTTGCTTAATTTCAGAACTTTTAATCAGTGTTTCTGTCATATCATATCAAGATGTACAGCATCATACCATGACCAATGCAAAAAAAAGTGGTTATGTTTTTCTCATGCAAAATACTTTTTGAGAGACATCGCTGTGTAGTCTCTAAAGACACACAGTGCATATATAACATGTAGTATAGTCTGTTTCTTCCATATGGGTTAAAAAATACAATTTTGATGAAAAATGTGTCCTCTGGTGCCAGTGAACACTTCTGTTCGTCTCATTAGGCCGTGGCAGCGACTCGGAGTCTGACGGCGCTCCTCACCGGAAGATGCCAGACGTTCGTAAGGATGACATGTTGGCACGACGGACGTCTGTCAGCGAGCCACGAACCGCCGTACCCTTTAACCAGTACCTGCCCAACAAGAGCAACCAGAGTGGATATCTGCCAACGCCACTACGCAAAAAGAGCAACGACAAAGAGGAGGGAGGACGCAAGAGCTGGAGTACCGCCACTTCACCTGTAGGGGGTGACAGACCTCTTAGGTAGGTGTAACACTAGAGAGTGCTCTTGTGACTTGGCTATCAAAAAGGCATTTAGTTTAGCCTAACTGAAAATATCATATAATATTATATGTATGGAATACTAAAAGGTGTCTGTTGTTTGTGTGTCGATATATACAATTGTTGTTAAGTTGGGCACAATCCAAAATAAGAAACAAAGAAGTTTAATAGCTTAATGAACAGATTATCAGGGGTACATGTTACACCACTGTGGCTTGACACTGATTGGTGCAGATAAACCCTTTTAAAGCTTGTTTAAAAAGTTCTGGCTGAAAGCGCACAGTTCATGGTGCTGATGGAAGAAGTTTGACTGCCCAGAAATCCTGTTAATAAGCCTGAAGATGATGGCTGAGATTAGTAGATATGGATGTAGACCATGAAATAATTTAAAGTAATTACTTTAATACAGAACTGATAAAACAAATCAGCTGTTGGAGATGTTTCAATGTTTTAAAATGTTTTGTGTGTGAGTGATGTTTAGGGGGGGTTTGTTTGTTTGAGTTTTTTTTTACAGTAATTGGCAAGATTAGGTGTTATGTCAAATTGCATATGTCTGTAATAAAACCTCTCAGCTTTTGATTATTTTTCTAGTATTGTACAGATGTGAGTGGCTAATAGAGGCCAGATGTGGGTTTTCATTGGCTCTAATTCTGACTGAAGCAAATGTCTGAAGCAGATTTAAAACAAAAGGTCTTTTTGAAATAGTCTGGCATGACACCATGCAAATTTCATCACAAGTTTCAGATTTCTGCTTGCTCAGCAGATTCCTTGATGTGCTTTGATTGTCTCTTGTAGCTTCCGATGTTGCTTGTTTGCTATTGACTAGATTGAGTTTGGTGTTTAGTACGGAGCCCCGCAGGGGACATGGGAGGAAAAAAAAAATTAAGACGGACTTTTGCGAGATCTCGCAAAACAAACTCGGGATCTCGCAAAAGTTTTGCTACCCAATTGGTTATTTCCCTATTTTTTTCATCCATCAAAGCTCACATATTGATTTTGCATTTATTCTTTTCCTCTTTCCCTCCTTCTCCATCTCTTTACTTCACCTCTTATTATTTTATGTCATGGTGTGTCCTTTACTCGTTCTTTCCCCAACCCTCCCTACATCTGTTTGTGCTTCATGTCTTATGACCATCATGTTGTGATTATCCTCATGTGACTAATTTTACTCCCAATGTGATTACGTATTCCTCTCCTGTGTGTGTGTGTGTTGCATGAATGGGTGATGCCTCAGTCTAAATGAGGTCTGTAGCTTAGAAATCCCTCCTGGAGAATCCCCTAGTCCATCCCCCACCCTGCCCCTTAAACCCTGTACACAGATTCAAAAGGAGAACCACATTAAAAAGGACAAGCACGAAGGGAGGCAGTCTGCATCTCCGCCTTGCATTGAGATCCATACAGCAGGCAAAAGAAGGAGAAGTGAGCCTCTGCCCAGTAGTCTCCCCCAGCCCCAAGCAGAGCCCCCAAGAGAGACTGTAATTCATCTGATGGTCACCTCTGAGCAAAGGTTTTAACCTTCACTCATATTTTCTCAATACCAGATATCAACATCCCCATTCCTTTTTGTAATTACTATTTTTTATGTTTTTGTTTTTTTAATTTAACCCGTCAAGTTTATTTTTGTGCTTTTACACATTGTTTCTCTGATTTTTAAGCAAAAATTTATTTTATATGTGTAAAGTTTTTAGGTGGCTGCAGAGAGCTCTGTGCAGTGTCACAGCTAAGGTGGGGGGGAGGTCAGAAAAGTAAATAAAGTAGAATTACCACACCACTATCCATATCTGCTTTAAGCTAACAGCTCCAAGGTAAATGAAAAACTAATAGCATGTTGTTATTCTACACTCCAGTTTGATAATAATATATAAACAGTATTTGGAGTTGTTTGGGGTTAGAATAGGCATTTTGGGTGGTAGTGCAATAACGTTATGGATGGTATGGATTTTCTGACAGATTTGATAGAAATGTATACGTTTTCTGTAAAAATCTGACCATTTGATTGACAGTTATTCCTGCTATGTTTGGAAAATCAATCACCAAATGAGCAAAATTGAAATAGTTTTTTCAATACTGATGATTTTTCTTTTGGCTCTGCCTAAAACCTCCTGGTGAATGCCAACAATTGGTTTTTGCAGGAAGAAACTTTGCAAGTCCATGATAGAAGAGTTTAGTGCTCAGTGTGTAGAGATCTTTATTATTGTTGGTCATGAGTAGAGTCAGCAGTAATATTTCAGCTGAACTTTTGTTTTTTAAAAGGTTAACTTATTCTACATCAAGTGGTATTTTGCCGTGTTTCATGTGCAAGTTTTGATATATTTGACTCTAATCCTCTTGAATGCCACAGAAAACACTGAAAAATTGATCTTGCTTATTTCAGCTGTAGCGTACCTGTCCAAAACCAATGTTTGTGATAGTCACGATACTCAACAAACATCTCTAAGAACTGTTTTCTTCAAGACAGTTTCCATGGTAGAAAACTTTTCCAGCTGATGTTTAATTTTTCTTTTTGGCATTGCTTTTATCAGATCATCTTTTCCACTGCTCCTTTTATCCAGTCTTGGGTAACAGTAAGTTAGCAAGAGGGTCACATCTTATTTAAACCAGTTTCAGACTGTAATGCACTTGCAGCCTTTTGCTTATATATTTCAGAAAGTCTGTACGCAGCAGGACAGCCCAAAGTCTCAAATTATACATTTGGTGTCAGGAAACAAGGTGAGGATTATGAGCTGTCAAAGAACAATGCCATTGTATATTTTACAGCTCACACAAATCCAATGTGATTGCAGTGCTCCTTGAAAAATGTCAGTTTAGGTCTCTTATGTAATTTCGCAGTCCGGCCTTATCCGGTGTTATTTCCTAGTCAAACCGACGTTTCGTTCACAGTGCTGTTGGAGAGTCATGCCTCCAGTTTCCAGCATTGTCTTCTGGCACAGATGTTGTGACATTGATTGAATATTGAGAATGTTAAGGGAGTGAATCCTCAATAGAAATCGGATGGTTGTCCGAGACAAAGGGGATTTGTAGGATATTTTATATGGATTTCCCCATCTTGCATATTTCCTGAATAAAGCCAAGGCTAGAATTTTTTTTCAATTTCAGCTAATTGGTTTTTGCAATGTTGACACATCCTTTTTAAGAGCTTTTGCTGTTTCACTCAATTAGTTGAGTAGAGCAGATACCCAGTGCCATGTTTTTTTAGCTGTTTTTGTAGTTGCAGTAATGACCAAATCTGTTTGACATCTAAAGTATCAGAAATCTGTTGTTCTCTAGATTTTTTTCAATCAAACATAAATTTTGATCAAGTGAAAGGGAGAACAAAAGAACCAAGTGGTTGCTTTCCAGTTATATCACAATATATTTCTATTAAATCTGCAATCATATGCTAGGAGCAAAGCTGCATGCACAACTGAAACATGGACACACAGAAATATACATATATATGTATATATAATATGGATGCACACAAGAATGTACTGTATGTGTCCACACACAAACAAACATTCACAGAGAACATGAACATTCGACCCACCCTCAGGATGTAAGGAAATGAGGCCTTCTTCCTTCCCTGACCCTGAGCAGGCTGGGACTGAAGCCTGGCCTTTTCACTGCCGGCAGCTGGCCAGTCTCTCCCTCCCTACCATGTATTCTGGGAATTTACAGTCCAATAATAAGCCTCCCAGAAAGTAGCTGTTCATCACAGGATGACAAACAGCAGACTGTTTTGTGAATTTTGCTTTGACTTTGTCTGCTCTGAAGGAATTTGTGACCATGCGCTATTTTCATAGATTTATGTCTTTAAAAAAAACTAGGCTTCTCCAGAGGAATGCTGTCTTATGATGTAGGATAATAACCAGGCAGCAAAACGGTTTAGTTTGCTTTGCTTTCTGCAGTACTCCAGCTCGCTCGTGCTCAGAGGAATTCTTCCACCATTCGTCGACCCTAGCAGCAAATGCCACGGCCGCCTCCGTGTTTCAAACGAGCCCCATCAACACAGCTGGGAAGCATTCACCTGTGACACACCAGGAGGATGTCGCAATAAGGAAAGGAGTTCCTGGTTCTCTGGTAGCTGCAGATGCAAAAGGAGATGATAAACAGGCTTGTCAAATACCGACCTCACCCAAATGTATCGTCACCCTGAGTCCGTCTAGCTTCCTTCCTGTGCCCACTGCCATGGCAACCGCATCAACAGAAACGACTGATACGTGCCGGCAGAAGGGAAAGCCACAGACTGAAATGGATGAAGGCACGTCTTGGGTGGACAGCAGTCTTCCAGCAAAGTGAGCTCACTCCAACAGCTACACTGTTATTTAATGAAACTTTGCTGCATTAAGCTAAAACGGCTTAATTCACTTCAAAGTGAAGGGATCTTCTATTTCCATGATCCCTTTGAATTTTCTATATCAGCATGTGATCTTGACGTGAGACTGCAGTGCTTCTCTGTGGATGATGAATGTCACTATCTGAAGACTGCATGACCTTTTTTACCTGTTTTACATGAAGGCAAATTGATAGTGCCAGCTAAAATCTGTTGTTGAAAAGGGCTGCATGGAAAGTCTGAAAAGTTGACTTTTTCTCTTATCCTTGCTTTTTTGTGACTGATTAATTTGTGAAAGTAGAAACATTTGAGAATGTGCTTTTTGATTAACTGTGCATGACTTTAGTTGGCAGCTTTTGAGCTGTTCAGGGATTTCAAATTAGGAAACAACTTCAGTGCATTCTGAAGTAAATTTGATCCAGTTTGAACCAAAATCGATGAGTAATTCTTCAGTCTATATCTTTGAATCCAAATCTAGATTGGCAATCACACAGTGATAGTTCAAAGTGTGCCAATGAAATTCTATAGTAAAGCTGACTTTAAAGCATATTCCCAGCCACACATCTATCTACCCCAAAACATATGGCAAATAGATGTTTTACTAGGACATACCATATGACAAATACCATTTTTAGCAAACAATCTGCCTGGTCTTGATTTAGTCTTTTTTTTCCCATCTTGTGAGATTCAAACCACAGGCCACACTGTCTCTCACACCCCTCCAACATCACAGAGACAGCTCTGTATGAAGACCTTTGTGGTTAAGGCCAAACCTACAAGTGGTGGTCACAGACACAAAGACAGCTGCATCCTTGATGTTACCCTTGTGCTGTCTAATAAAATATGCATTTCCTTTTTTCTTTCTTTCTTTTTTCAATAGTTTAGTGTCAACTGCATTCTAAGATCATGGCCATATAATGTGTTTTTTAAAATTATTTTTATTTTATGCCAGCAGTGCTTTTAGTGCTGCAGTAAATTTGTGTTCTGGATAAGACTGCCCCCTTGTGTCTGGCTTGAGGTTTGTCATTTAACCTAGGAGCTAACACAACCAAAGATCACCACACATATTTGTTTCAAGCATTAGTAATTAAATTAAGCTGGTGCGTAGTCACAAACTAACTCATTATCAGCTGTAAACATGGCTTTTTAATATTTGCACGCGTGGATGAGATGTTTCTCTCTTCAGAGTGTTGTGTTCATTTGTGATTGTGTTTTCCCTCCATGCTTTCTGACTTCTGTAGATTCAGCCACACAGATTGTGTGTCAGATGATCCGCAGTAAGTTGTCTTTTTACCCCTCACAGGCTCAGCTGCCTGGCATTGCTCTGCAGTACAAAATAGAGCTGGCTCAATAAGTCATTAAATCATTTGTTCATTGTTGGAAATAGGTCAGGGAAGTGGGGAAATCTGCCAGAAATTGAAGGAATTTAGAAAAATGTCGCCACTGACAGCAATTTATATTTATAAAAGTTCTATTTTTTCCTTTATTAATTTCATATTGACAATCTTGTGTTGAAAAAAATGCTGCATTATGCTGTCATTTAACCATAATATGCTCTTACCAGGGTATGGATCATGTGAAGTGGCCCATAGAACCTCAAACTTTACTGGAATTGATACCCTAATGTCATAAATCATTCCTTTAATTCATCTTTTGGGGCAATTTTGACATGACATGTTAAACACCACATAGTCTACAGAAATGTGGAATGGAACCAAAATGCTTTCTGCAATGACAGTAATTTATCTGATTTCTGTTTTCGTAGAGGTATTAGTGGGAATCAGTGCAGCCAGTCGGTGCTGATGTATGACAGCATTTGTTACAAGGCGATCTTATGTGACGACTTTTTTCTGCATGGAAAACATAAATGTCTCACAAATAAGCAGATTTTCCTGCTTGCAGTTAAATGATTTGTGGTGGACATTTTTGGCTGTGTGCTTCAACAGTGTCAAACAGTGTCCCTGGCTCTTAGGCTTATCATGGAAAATATGGCTTCAATAAACCTAGTGCTTTTTTGCCTTTGCCTGGCAACAATCCATTCCTCTCAAATTTATTCAACGTGCCTGCTGCCAAGGATGTGGAGAGGACTTGCTAAACTCATCCTCAGTGCTTCTGCGAGCCAGCTGCATGTGTCATGTAAAGCAGCCATTTCTACCAGCCTACCAACAACCAGTCCCTTTAATCCCATACACAACAGCTAAAAGTGCAGCATGATGACAGGGGATTGCTTAAGTGCAGTTGCCCCTTGGTGTGAAAATACTGTACTGCTGCAATGTTCTTTAATGCACACACTGCTCAGTGAGAACCAAAAAGCATTTGTGAGTGAGTACCATCTAAGTGCCACTCTTTTGTAACTTATGACTGTAAGCCAAGCGATACCTTTGAAAATTACCTGTTGCCAGCACATAAAAGTACTAAAAATAGACAGGTGCTATATTCACATAGTTAAGACAGTTGTCATTGCTCTTAGGCTTTCTAATTCTGTGATCAACATGCATTGTTGCTGCATGCCTCTAACAATAAAGCTGTACTTTCTGTCTCATCTGTAATGTAAAACTGTTTCGCCATTGCAGAACAAATGTAAAGAGAAATGTAAACTGCCTTTAATGAGTCAATGATTGTATGAAGATCATACTGATTGTTGCATCTGATGAACTCAGATTGAAACTGATATTAAATGTATTTAAATGTGTTTTGAAACATATCGAATCCATCCAAAGAGCAAAGACGCAGAAATCTTTGTTTGATCTTCCGAGGGAACAATGGGCTGGATAAAATCTTAGTTCTGCTTACTAAGCAAGCATGAAGTTTCCTTTAAAAACATGTTTCCATGGAACAATGATTTTATTTTTGGTATCTCTCTGAGACACTGGGACCAGTTTATTTACCTTTTCCTCATTATGATAAATTGACGTAGTTTTTGAACGATGTGGTTTGTTTGATACATTCTGTTTGGACTGTTCCATGGTATACATGGTAAAGCTAATTTTCTGTGTTTATTTGACATTAACCATTTCAGTGGCTCCAGTAGTATAGTGGATTACACACTCGCCTTATAAGCAAAGAAAAATCCCAGTTTTACGGGAAGAGGGAGAAATCCCTTTTGGGTTGCTTCAGGAAGGGCATCTGGTGTAAAAAGAAATCTGCCAGATCAAACATGTAGACCTACTTGCTATGGTGACATCTTATGATTAAGTGAGCAGTCAAAAGTAGCTTTTATTCAACATTAAACATGTTACTTCTTCAAAGTTGCATTGAAAGTATAGAATATGTTAAAGCAGTTTTTTTTTTTATATTGTGTTCCAGTGACAAAATGAAAACACCATTACAGTAGTAGTACATCATGTACTATAGAATCACTAGTAGTATAACTAATAAGCCCAGTTTGATTTAAATAATTACTGCTTGTTTTTTCCCCTTGCCTGCAGGAGTGTGAGTATGATCGACATGCGTGGTGAGGAAGAAGCCACGTTACAGCCGCACAGTCAGGTGCGTCATGAGCGGATGCATAACCAGTACAACAAAATGAAGGAAGAGGAGGACCACTGGCAGGATGTGAGTTTCTCAGACATTAGGTCGCTCACTCTGTATCTTTCGGTCTTTGTTTTATGGGACTGACATTTATTTGTATGCAGTTTGTTACATCTTTGCATTACTTTCATTATTCCTTTTTAACTGCTATGGTTTTACTGCCTGTGGCCTGTTATACAAGCGTCTTCTAAAGTCATTTTAGCTGTGCCCCAGTAAAATAACAGGGAGCTCAAAGTGCTGCTGAACCAGGACATACTTTGAATCTGTCTGTATGGGTGTCAGGACCTGGCCCGATGGAAAAGTCGGAGGAGGAGTATTTCCCAGGATCTGATCAAAAAGGAGGAGGAAAGGAAGATGATGGAGCGCCTGATGTCAGGAGACACTTATACCTCTCAGAGGAGAAGAAGCATCAAGACCTATAGGGAGATAGTAGAGGACAAGTAAGTTACATCCACGACAACCTACTGAGAACTGCTTTAATGAGTATACCACAGGAAAGCCAATAGCTCTTTGCTCAGTATGATATCAGAAGTAAAGAAAAACTGGGTCATTCTCAGAGAAGAGAATTATATGTCCTCTGTCATTGCTGTCAGCGGGCACAGAGGTGAATGCAGCTCCTCCTGGAGTTCACTTTAAATAGGTCTCCTTCAGAAATTAAAAGGAAGAGCAGATTGTGTGAGTGATTGTGAAATGACTAGAAGAAACTGATCTTTTGCAGTGAAGAAAAAAAAAAGGTCTCTTGAGTTTGACAGCAACCAATCAGCCTTTGGTAGCAATTACAACTGATTTCTGTATCTGTCTTTTTAGACAAAGCTTGGCTAAAGCAAGAGTAGGTTCAAATAATTGTTATATCAACTGCTTTACCTCTGCTATGCTTTCTCTTCTTTCTAAGGGAGCGTCGTGAGGAGGATCTACGGCAGGCATACAAGAAAGCCAAAACTCCTGAGGAGGCGACTGCCATTCTCCAACGTTACGCCCAGCGTTTCTCCATAAGCGAAACAGTCCTCGAACGCCTGCAGCTGCCAAAGTTGTTGGACCGCAGCATATCCGCTGACCCCTCCTTCCCCACCTCACCTTTCCCGCTCTCCCTCTCCCTGTCAGCCTCTCCCACGACACCAGACCCTTTCGATTCTGACTTCAATGGGCCCATGAGGTATCTGCGCCAGCAGTCTGCCCCGACTCCAAAGTTTACTTCTACATTTGAGGCGCGAATCGAGGAGTTTCCCAAAGAACCGTCCTCACACCAGCGGTCTCAGATACGCTCTCGCTCCTCTGAACCGCCATCAACCCGAGCCCTGTCACCCAAACCGGTGCCTTTGCTGATGCCCAAGCCTTATTTCCAGGCCCGACCTGCAGGAGGTGAAACTTGGAACAACAAGGTATGATTGACTCAGGCGAAGGAGGTCAGATATTGACTTACCTAGATATATCTGAATGTGAGAACACAGATGTCAGTATATTTTTTTCATTGCACCACAATTCACACGTGGAAACATTTAAGATTAAGGATTAAGGTGACAACAATTAAAATGTTCATAGTTGTCTACTCCAAATACTGAGTCCTGTTTTTAGCTGTTTTTGCACATGAACAATATCAGGAGGTTCAGTCCAAAACATTGGCAGATGTTACCCTCTCTCACACGTGGGACACAGCAGGAAATAATCCCATTCATGTGTGATCTGTTCTCACTATTAGATATACCCAGTTTGGTTTAGGCTAGGATGCTGCCTGGGTATAGAAGGAAGTGCATATGACTCCCACTTTCTTAGTGTCTGTTCATCGAACATGTACATGAACATATTGGACTATGACTATGCACTAAGCAGCTGACAATCCAGCTGCTTTCAACATTTGCACTGCCTGCAGGTATTGTCACAGGAAGCTTCAGGGCTGCTGTGGATATACAGTATGGTGCTTCTTGTTCAGGTTGTGTACACAGTGATTCTAAAGCTTTATTCCTATATACAAAAAAGAAGATAAGATCTTGTTAGTCTAACGGTGATTAAGGCCTTGACCATTTCAAATGTGGTTACTTGCAAGTGTCGGTTTCCCTCCTTGTGGGTAAATTCCTCTCCGGGTCTCTTGGCATTTACATTAGAATACCACAGAACTGCCATGGTGATGAGCTGGCTGGTTTGTAGGAAAATGTAAGACATCCCCTCCCTGAAGAAGCATGTAATGTTTCAATTTAGCTCGAAGTACTCTCAACGGGATCCATTTCCTTTTCTTCTAGAAAAAAATTACAAAATGGGAATTTTCATGATGAGATCTTATGTTTTGGTGTGGAAAAGAGGGAGGGTAAGATTATTATCAGACCAAATGGAACAAAGCACTCTTCTGGAATTCCTTGTCAGGAGTCTGAGCAAAGCCTGGGCTTCAATGGAGCCCTCTGTTCCCTATTGACTTAAGAAGTTGACAAGTAGGACCCTCTCAATGTGAAGTGGGCTCCCGACGGACAAAGAGAGCCCACACAGGCTGCAAGGAGAGGGATGAGAAGGTGGAGGCAGAGAGGGGGAGACTGAGCCTGCATTCACCCATCTTTACCACCGTGTCTTGAGTTACCGCTCACTAGGAGCTCTTCGCACATATATTAGTGCCTCTTGTTCATAGAGGGCAGTGTGGTCTTGTGAGCTGGATGAATAGCTAATTACTAACTGAGAAGAGAGGTTCATAATGACCACAAATGAGGCCACTGGGTTTTTTGGCGTGGTTTATTTTACATTTTTATTCGCAGTCAGTGTTGTTCAGGATTTCTATATTTATCCATGTAATGAATGAAGAATAAATTGGACAATAAGCACCTTCTTATCTAGAAATGAGTGGTTCAATACTGTAATCTTACCTTGAAATTGCATATGTTATGATTTAGAGCAAAATAAATAAAATTGAATGGTATAGCCATATCGTTCAGCTTGCTTTCTTAACATTAATGCATGTTGAAGCCATTTATTGAAAAGCGAAGGGTATAAACACTACACACAGAAAATTAAACATTAAACTTTTTCTCTTTTTACCTAGGTGGATGGTTTGCTGCGAGTAAATGGTGACGTTGGAAGTGACGATGTTCCCACCACACCTGAGAGTCAAGGGAGGGACTCGCCTCCCCATTTTCAGGCATCCCCTTCCCAAAGCAAAAACAGCACTGTAGATGGTGCTGTAGATGTTCCCTTGTCAGAAACCTCACTCCCTCACAGTACCCACACCTCTTCTAGGGAAGGAAGTCCAGTGTCAACAAAGGCAAAGGAGACACAAGATGTTACAGAGATAGCTTCTGAGGACACTCAGGAGGTCCAGGAGGAGAAAGTCACTGAGTCAACACCACCCAGCCGGCCCACCTCACTCCCATCAGTGAGAATTCCGATGTTTTATAGTTATTTACATTTTTTTGTCTTTTAAAGAAGCATGGTTAGTGGGTATTTTACTCCAAGCCCAGTTTTCTGGGTGCAGAGTATTTTGCCTCTCTCAATAATGCCGTATATTGAATACTTGCCCTGTATTCTGTTCCTTGCCATGCATTATATCATGCATCTTGCAATGATTTTGCCCAAATTTAGTTGAGATTGAACTCTTCAAGTCTGAAATATCATGTTTCGTTTGTACTTCTTACACAACATAGGCCCTTTGATCTGCAGAATTTAGTTTAGCATTCAGAAAGAAATCCATATGTGACCCCTACAGGAGCTGCAGAAGCCACAGGAAAGCTTTGGAAAGACTGGAAACCAGACAGCAGCTGCTTCAGAGGAAGAAAAGCCAAATGCTGTAGCTTATCAAAACCCACCTGCAGGTAGTAGTATGCTGACACCTTGTGGTTACTTTTAGAACAAACACGTGTTACTGAAGTTCATGCAACACTGTGCAACTATATTAGTAGATTTTAAACTTCTTGTATGTCTTTTTTCAGAAGCCAAACAAGAACAAGAAATGTCCAAACCATCTAGTGAAGACCTCTCTAATCTTGTCCAGTCTGGGGTTGATATACAGTCATATCAGCCAGTAGGTGATATCAAAACTCAAATTATGAGCCATCTGTCTAGTAGATGTCTAGTGGATAACATGCACTCATAACACAGTTCCACCCCCCAATCCAAGGACTTCCCTCTATACACAGACTACACAACTACCATCACCACGGTGCAATCCTTAATTTGTAAATTTATAACAATATTTATTTATTTATTTTTCCCGATTTTTATATTTGTACATTTTAAATTTTGAATACTGTTCGTATGTATATAGTGCTGCAGACCTGTGCACCTCACCCCCCTTTCTTTTCCTACATATCTGCACTGTGTAGGAGATGCTCTGTATCTCATTGTACATGTGTATACTGACAATAAAAGGTGTTCTATTCTATAATCTTAAATCTACCTGCAGGCCAATGATCCCTGCTCCCGGGAGCTCTTACAGAGGTCAGAGATGTCATCAAGCTCAGCTCCACCAGGATCATCTGGTTATCACCAGCAATGGGAAACAAAAGCAGGTATGTACATGTTTAACACCCAGACATCTGGCTTATTTACCATACTTATTGTTTTAGATGCTTGATCAGCAAATCCCTGTTAGTGCCTGTTTTTCTTTTTGCCTTCCAATATGTCACTTTGCTTTGCTGCTATGATTAAAGGGGCATTCAAAGGTTTGCGATCATGATGAGACTTGTTTTAGCAAAGCCTCGACTCACTTATCATATCGCTGTAGTATATCCCATTTTATTTCATAAGGGAGATGGACATGCAATCCAACAAAACATCAATCAAAAAATCTGCCTTGCTTTATTGTTTTTTTTCTTATTTGTTTTTATTCATAATTTGTATAACCAAACTGGAATTAATTTTTATGTGGGGAAAAAGTGTTGCTCTTTAAGGTTTTTTTAAAAATTTTTTTTATTTTAATTTTAGTTTTTTTTTATACCAGTTTTCCAGTTTCCACTTACAGTATCACAGGAGGAATGCTGCAATCTGCACCCTCTCCACCTCCTGGTTTTGACATCTATCCCTTATTCTTTCCTCCTTTCTTTCCCTTTCTCCCCTAATTCCCTCTTTTCCTTCCACCTGCACATTTATTTTATTTCGCTATAGAGCTTGCAAACAGTGTCAGGTCTTCATTGGCAACCAGCAGCCCTAAATTACGCTGGGAGTTCTTCGCTCCGCAAGGTAAACTCCCTCCACTCGTGGCGATCACATTTCCGCCCTTGAGTGCTGGTGCACAGGGCTTCCCTGCCGTTTCTCCAAGGGCTAGACCCCAGACCCATCTCTTGTTTATTCCTTCATTTCCAATGTTTTTGTGAATGAACAGTGACGTTTTCTGTGTTTTAAATGTGTTTTGAAGTTTCTCATTCTTAATATTACTGGCTCATCAGTGTCTTGTTGTTGTAAAAGATGTTCTCATCATGTTTACAGAAGCTCTTAATGAGAAGAAGTGCCCTTTGACAATGTATTAAAAGAAGATTATACACATTTTTGACCTGCTTAACTTTTAGTTTCATGCTTGCCTCAGTGTGCTTCACATTATGGGGGCTTTTCCACCAAAAGCTCTAACATCTGGTGTGTATTAGAGCTCTATTAAAGTTGTGATCAGCATTAATCAGTACCCACTGCAGTGGGAAAGCCAGATGTTGGGTAGGGGAGAAATATATTCTCACAGAACTGTAGTTACAGCCTGTAACTAACAGAAATTTATTTAATTGTGTAAGGTTTATCTGTTGTTTTGATCATTCGAACATTTGACTGTTATTTATAAGTTGTTGTGGACTCCTTTTGCGTAGCAGTCTTTCTGCATGCAAGTGTGAATTTCAAAAAAATAATCTCCAAAAGTTGATTCTGTTCATCTGGACGTAGCGTTTTGTGGGAGAAACGTTTCGTCACTCATCCAAGTGACGTCTTCAGTCTCAGCTGACTGCAGGTTTCCCCAAATCTTATAAACAGTATATTTGCATAATGACTGAAACCAGCCCACTGAAGGAACAAAGGGCTGGGAGGTCAGTTCCTTCATCATAATTATGCAAATTCTCATGACCATTGATCAAAGACCGCCGATCAATGGCCATGAGTTCCATTCACAAAGAGTTGGGGAATGGCTGCAATCACAGCATTGTAAGATGCTGAAAGATGTACCCTTAGGCCCCCTCCTCGATTCAGAGGTCGTTCCCTTTTCACGTAAATGGTCTCCTTGACTCCACGCTCAAACCAGCGTTCCTCCCTGTCCAGGATGTGTACATCCTCATCCTTGAAAGAGTGTCCACTGGCCTGTAGGTGTAAATAGACTGCAGAGTCCTGGCCAGACGAGGTCAAAAAAGATAATGTTCAGCTGTTTTCCACACACTGGTTAAACCTACAAAACCTGACCTAGTAAGAGGCAAAGTTTCAATTTATATCAACATTTTTCTAACTAGAAAGACAAAATAAAACCTTTGAACCTTTGACAAATTATTAATTTACTGACTATGATTGTTGCTCTTGGTGGACTCAGCTCTGTCTTTGTTTTCTTTCATCCCCATTTTACTCCTCAGGAAATCAGCACTTGGCGTGTTGTCTTTTTCCTCAATATCCGAGTGACTTAGTTTGATCCCCTGTGTCCAAATATCTCATTTGCTTTAACCGCTGTTTCCTTTCTCTGTAGAAGAGGCGGAAAAGGATCACCGTGGAAATGTGAGTAAATTCACAAAAACCCTTTTTACTGCTTATCCCCTCCTGCAGTACCATGGGTACACCAGTAGTTTAGCTTAATGTTGTAAAAGTAAAATTATGCGGAAGGGAGGGAATACACAAAATACAACAGGTAAGAGTGAAAAAGGTGTTTTAGACTTTAACAGAAACGCAAAGCAAGAAAACCATTAATATGACTGCATGTGAATCTTTCAGTTTTATTATTCAGTGCTCACATACTGTCATATTTTAGGCGCCTCAGCTAATTATTATAGGACACACAAAGCTGTTTATGTAGCATGCCAGATGATGATGCTGTAGTCGATGGCTGAGACTGCTTTTATTTTATTTTCATTTAAGCTCATCTCTCTCTTTCTCTGTCTCTTCTCTCCTTAGTAGGAGTCCTTTGGCTAGCATTGGAGTAGTGCTGTTGTGGTAGACCAACTATTTCTGTCTCCTCCCTTCTCTTCTTCTACTTTTTTTTGTGGTGGATGTGTGTGCACTTTGGTGTTGATCTGTGCGTGAATGGGTTGTGGTTGGATGTGAATGTGTGCATGGATATTTGTATATGGTGATATGTGTGTGTGGGTGTGTGTTGGGGTCTATCAGGTGTCAGTTCCGGTGTTACCCCAGGCCAAGCGGGGAGACCGCTGGTCTTGGGACCCGGATGAGGAGCGAAAGCGTCAGGAAAGGTGGCAGCAAGAGCAGGAGCGCATGCTGCAGGTACACAGTATACCTAAAAGAGTCAAGCATGGTGCATGAGGCTGCAAAGTTAGGGGTTAGCTTTCTTATAGAGAACAACATACCTACAGTGTGTTATAATGATATATTGTGTTTTAGCAGCACAAACCAGTTTTGTGGAAAGACATAACAGGTTGTGGTCAGTCTCGGCCCCTGAGGTTTTAATGACATTTAACTGTGAGACCTCAGACTCATTTCTACAAATGAGGTGATTTAACAAAAATAATAATAAATTGCAGCCGGTGTGGAAAGCAGGTGTTGTTACTGAATTTTGCTATTAAAGATTATTTCTAATATGATTTTCTGGAAAGCTTTTTTTTTTTTTTGTAACTGGAACTAAACATGAATCCAGACCACACTGCTGCACAGCTGCACAGTCACTGACTTGCTCCTCTTACAGTCGGATGTATTAACCACATTTCATTGCTGCTCGCAAAGCTTGCCTCCATATTTGTTTTGTATTGAACACATCCTCCTGTAAAGGCAAACTCACCCCCATCCCCCCCAAGCTGCGTCTGTGCACACTTTAACCATTAGGTGGCGATTTTGTGCAGTGGAAGAACCTCTGTTTTGGTTTTATTCCCTCACTGTCTCCATCTCAAGCCACAGACAGAGGCAAGGACTCTGTCCAAAGCTGCTGCTGTTGCTGCTGCCCAAGTCACCCTCTCTCTCCTCAATTTATAACAGGTGCATCTCAAGTCCACACACTTGTCAACATTTAATGGAGTTGCAGTGTCTGTTATTTATCAAGCTCATCTACAGTGTTATCTTGAAAAAAGACGAAACAGTGATGAAAGCAGATTTCCCTTCTTTCCAGTTGTTGCAGGATGGTTTGAGATGAGATGCGCTGAAATGGATGAATGTCTGGTGCATCAGTGTACTCATTACTTCCTTTTAGCCTCCATGCGTCTGTGTTGTCTATGTGTTGTCTTTAAATGGCGCCTTCTTTTTGGGGTTCTTACACAAGTCTAAAAGGTTAAAAAGGTAATCTGAGAAAATATGTTTGTGTTTTTTCTGCTTTTATTGGATATAGGCAGTTATAAACCATACTCCAAACCAAAGAACATTTAAATGGAGTTTTGAAAATTGTGTACGAACCCACTGTTTGAGAGCTTCTGCATGATACGCTTTCTGCTTTTGTCTGCACTGCCTGCTTTTGGTCTCCTTTGTTTGCTTTTTGTTCCTAACAAGCAGATATAAAATCTGTTTTTAGGCATAGCAGTGGATAGGAAGCTAAATTTGCCTTCACATATGTCTGTACATCAAGTTTCACATAGTTAAAGTGCATAATGAGGGTATTCTGCATGGAAATGTTGTAGCGTGTGCCTGTTATTGCAGCTCTCTGTCTTCTTGGACCAAGTTAAAACATTATCACAAGCAGAGAATTTTTAGCATTTGGTTGGCCTTTTGAAAAGTCTCTCAGTACTCTGTTGATGTCGGATATGTCTGCGCATTGCCTTTGTTTTCCAACTGCAGACAGTTTAGTCTTCCTCTCTGCTGTGCTGCATGTCATGTGTTGTGTTGCCATGGTAACAGGAGAAGTACCAGCGTGAGCAGGAGAAACTGAAGGAGGAGTGGGAGAAAGCACAGAAGGAGGTGGCAGAGGAGGAAAGGAAGTACCACGAGGAGGTGTGTGGGTGTGTTTTTTGCTTGACAGCACCTGTGATGGGTTTTTCTGCTTAACAATATCAACTGAATTACATGTAATATGTGTGTGTGAATTTGAAGTTTAAACGTAGTATTTCAGCTAACCTTCGCCCAGCTGGCCACTAAATTATGGTTTAAAATTCATCTATGTTCATATTAAAACAGGAGCGTCGGATACTGGAGGAAACCGTGACGCCTCTGACGCCCCGCTCTTCCGCCCTGCCCTCCCCCAGTCGAGATGAACTCTCCTCTCTCCCAACTGATCCTCAGGACACTATCGTTCGTTCTCTTGCTGACTGGGAACGTAAACAGGAACTGCTGGAGAGGCAATCGGTGAATAGCGCATTGATCATAATATGAGCTGTGTACCGTCACACTGTATAAATTCACCCTCATATGAACAGTGGCCAGAACACCTGCATGTGACATGTTTTTTGTTTTGTTTTGTTAATAAAGTATTTTCGTTTGCTACCTCGTTTAGCTGAGTTCAAGTTAAAAAAAAAAAGGTGCAATTTACAATTTACAATATAGTGTATATATGAATATGTTTATGATGCTCCTTGATGCATGCACAAAATTACATTATTTAATTTGGTCTTGACAATATGTGGCTGTAAACAAGCCACAACCACATATAGAGCACTTCATTGGATTTTAATAGCATATATGATAAGTATGATAAATATAAGTTATTGCTAAATTCATTACTTTTTAACTGGCTCAAGTTATTTTTGAAAGTCACTTAAGAGGACATCGAGGCTGGTCAGCTAACAGTTTGCTGTTTCTTACCTGCTGCCACAGAGGGAGAGCACAGAGAGCGTGGATCTGAAACGGAGAGAAAATGACCGGACTAGTGACATCAGCACCGCTGATGACAGCATGAAAACAGCCAGAAGGTTAGTTAAGGTGTCTCCATTAAGTAAATGTTCCAATGTTCTTTCAAATAATAAGTTCTTAATCCACAGTAGCACTTAATGAGGCTTAAATGTTAGAATACTGCTCTATATTTGGTCATAAATAGGAGGGCTTTCTTTGTTTTGTTTTTTTGCAAATGAGTTAAAAGGTTCAGTTTTAAATTGAGAGCCACTTTTGATTTTGATACTTTAGGTAAAGGTAAATCAGCTTAGAAGAGAACTGCTCTCAGGTTAAAATGATGAACTACTAAATGATAAAATGAGATCAGTGAGACTGATCCGCCTGTTTCTGTGTGATGAAACAAATCCTGCAGGCTATGGCCATGACAGTATTTTGTTTTGTGTCTTTGTCTGAATTCTGTGTATTTTTGACAGTTGACCGATCATTTCAGCACATTTCTCTCTCTGCTGTCATCAGCTCAATGAGTCAGAGCAGCAGTCAGGTGGAGAAATTTGGACACAGCCTACAGAATGGCCAAAAGGTTCCTCCGGTACTGGCCAAGTCTTCAACTCCAGTCAAGAAACAACAAGAACTCCCAGCAGACGGCAGCAAACCTCCAGGAGGACGAAGGTGTGTGAGAGAGAACAAGGCTTCAGTGTAGCTTCTGCCACAGTTCCTGAATATTATTCTCTAATAGCTTCCATTTGTTTTCCTCTTCTAAATAGAGGTGGGTTAAAAGCATGCACATTAATGCAGTTTCTTGTCCTGACACATATAATCTCCAAATATGCCATGTGTTCATGTTGCAGTGTGATTCTTTAACATTATTTTATCCTCTCATGTCCATTGTCTTCAGTTTAAAAAAAAATTCTGCTTTTTAAAAAAAAAAAATATATATATATATATATCTCTATCTCTGTGTTATAAATGCATATTTTAAATAATCACACCAGAAACCAGCAGGTTTCTATTGTGTTGGAGTAAAAGCTCCTGTTATGCTGTTTGACCACCAGGTGGCATCTTATACCTGCATTTTGCTTCATAGTCTTCCAGTACTTGAAGCAGCATTATTGTTTGCCATGACCGAAGTGTTATAAACCTTATCAGCAGAATCATATACTATAGTAACACATAACAATACATTTTAATGGATGAAGTAATGCTGGATCTATCCAAACATCACTGAGCAGATTTGACTGTTGTTCTGTCTTGGATTGGCTCGTGTCTGTCTCTGACAGCCAATAGTGTCGCTGTAACTGCGAGTCATCGTCATGTTGCATGTTGCTGTCCATTTCCAGGAGTGGCCCTATTGATAATAACATGGGCCGCAGCTCATCAAAAACCCCTGCAGCATGCCCACCACCCTCTGACGCACTGCCTCCAGCACCCAACAGGTATTGCATCACAAATGGCCCACATGGAGGAAAGGGAGCTTGTGATTCACTTCTGCATTGTCATTTTCTGCTTTGCTGCTTGCATTTCTCCACCCAGCTCATAACATGTACCAGCAGCATTTACCCTCTAACCTGTATGGTATTTGAATAGAACCAAAGAATGGTGGAGTCGAGAAGTAGCAGTGTATTCATTCATTTTATGTAGTTTTGTTTTTTATGTTTCATCGTCGTACAATGAGCACATTCACATAAACTGCTCCAAATGATCCATTATCCAGCTTTAAGAAATTGTGTTTTCTTTCAGTTAACATGTTTTTAAAATGCAGTTAACAGCACGCAGAGGAGACCAAAAACATACATGTACACCATGATGTCAGCAAACAGCCTCTGCTGAACATCAGTGAAAGCACAAGACAGCACGTACATGAATCTCTGCCACAGATAACTGCCTGCAGAATCTATAGGGAATGAATAAGACTTCTGGCTTTCTGGTTTCTGTTTGCAGTTTTATTGGCAAATCGTGTTTGAGCAGGCTTAAGTTACACACAGGTGAGCAGTCCTTGTAGAGATCAAAAGAGGGGATGCATTTGCTGAAAACACATCTACTGACTGATGATAATGTTGTTTTTTTTAAATGTGTTTCCATTCAAAGACAGTGACTGATAGAAGGAACAGAGAGTCTGGATTTCTTGGCTACACCAAAAACCCCTGAAATATTAGCTTTTCCCCAGGAGCTAAGTCAGCATACTAGTCAATGAATTTTCAATATTTTAAATATACAGACTCACAAGTTAGCAGGGGTCAAAAAGAGCACCACAAAACATAAGAGTGGAAAACCAGATTCTATCTTAATATTGGTGATTTTCCATCTATGTGTCTTCCTACTTCTCTCCCTCTCTCTCTCCTATAGGTCTGTCAGTGGGAAGAAGCTGTGTTCCAGCTGTGGTCAGCCATTAGGGAAAGGGGCTGCCATGATCATAGAGACCCTCAGCCTCTATTTCCACATCCACTGCTTTAAGGTTGATGAAAGAGAGAGTGCTCATCTTTGTCATTCTCTGTTTTGTGTATTATCCAGATTAGATTAGATAAAATGAGTAGCAGTGTTAAAAGATAAGAGTGGTTAAATTATTGTTGTTTTTCTTCATTTTTTACTTCAGACAATAGTCTACAAATATTTCAGGTCAAGTCAAGTGCAAACAATTTTTAAATCATCAAACACGTGTAAGAGTATCAGTTGAATCGATGAGGCTCTACAAGGCTTTGCTTCAAAGACTGCCTGGTTACCTCTGCTCTTTGATTAAATTTATGTACAGCACTTACAATAACAGGTCACAGGACATTTTAAAATTAGCTGTGTTCCGTATTCTTCCTGAACTTGGAAAAGGACAGCCTGTATAAATAAAGGATTTAATAATAATCAGTCACCCATCTGTATGTGATCTGTCTTTAAAAATGTCCACCTTTTAGTAGAAATAATTGGTTTGAGTCTCAGTACCACAGAAAGTGAAGGTTTGAAAGCCAAAAAGATTTAATGAAGTCTTTCACTGGATTTGTTGACACTTAGAAACTCTTAGGGGAACACCAGGCTTCTCCTTTAGGATACAACAGTTGGTAACAACATTTGCAATTTCCCTCTGTCTCTCTCTTCAGTGTGGCGTGTGTAAAGGACAGTTAGGCGATACAACCACAGGGACGGATGTTCGAATAAAAAACGGCCTCCTCAACTGCCACCAGTGCTACATCCGCTCCCGCTGTGAGTCCTCCTGAACCCTCTCCTATGTCTTCCTCCTCTGTCTCCCCCTACATTATATCTATGTCTCCCAGGGAGAATGGAACATTCACATGAATGTTTACGTCTGTGGTCAGGGTGTACGGAATTAGAAAACAACACCACCATAAATAACTAAAAATAACCAGAAATAAATAACTATCTTTTTGCATCATCCTCACAAAACAAAAAGTTTAATCTTTGTATAAAATTAGAAGAAAAAAAAAAGGGAAAGGTATTCTTCTCCCTTATTGTTTGCTAATGTTGGCCATATGTCTTATTTTCAATGATGAATAAATGCAGATTTTAATAATGTGAGCAGCAGCAGTAAATACGGCTCTCATGAACCAGGTAGAAAAACAAACCAAATTTATTTTGATTTATTGTTTTCAAAGTAAACTTGACACTATTTTATGCTAAAACTTTTCAGTGTGTTTCAAAACTTAGACTCTTTATTGCAGCGTAACTGTGAGGCTGATAGGACAAGTGTATTTTAATATGAAAATCCTCGCCAGCGCAGCTTAATACAGGTGCACCAGATGCAGTGAAGCTGAAACGGGCAGAAGGAGGAAATGGGGGTGTTGCACTCAGAAGAGGAAGACAGTAACTTTCTGTCCCTTTCACTTTTACTGCACAACAGCAAAACTTTTTCAAACAACACAGCTCGTGTTTCAGTAACCTCTCAACAGCCGTTATCATTCGGGGATCAGTAAACCGCAAAATCAAATCAGGGCCTCTATCAGAAAACTCCTGAGTCTTTATCTCAAATTAAGAAGGTCTTCTTTCATTAAAGCTCCATGTCCTTGAACATG
The DNA here is from genome assembly GCF_057381915.1 of Diplotaxodon limnothrissa. Lineage (NCBI taxonomy): Eukaryota > Metazoa > Chordata > Actinopteri > Cichliformes > Cichlidae > Diplotaxodon > Diplotaxodon limnothrissa. The sequence goes on along the minus strand of NC_140597.1, from coordinate 7,409,831 downwards.
AAGTCCCAGAAAAACAATTGTGGTTTATAAAAATTGCCAATTTGATTCTCTTTCCCCTCTTTTCCTTTCCTGTCAAGCTGCCGGACAGCCAACCACATTGTGACGCTCGACTGACAAGCACAAGGTTCAAAGGAAGAACCCCCCCATCCCTGTTTTAACCTGATTATCTGCAAATCACGTCCTTCGCAGCGTGTCAGAATCTTTGCATCTTCTGCAGTTCGATAACCATTCAAGATTCATCATGTGGCCCAAATGTGGGAAAAAAAAAAGTCTTCATATGTGTGTCATCTGATGCATGAGTGAAATCTGGATTTGATTGGTCCTCATGCCACCACAGACTGTGTTTCATCACGCAGCAGCGAGAAAAAGACTGCTCTGAGGCGGCAGCCATGTTGAAAAGAAAACACATCTGCAGATGCTTCAAACACAGGTAGACTATGTTGATGCCCTGTACTGTCTGAATGAACACAAACAAGGTGTTCAAAAATGTGAATTATTGCCAGTATATTATATCACTTTTTATCGTTTAAGAGAGATTTTCTTAATTTGGAGGGATAAGCATCCAAAAACTGGAAAGAATATAGATTATGCGGTAAGGCAGCTAGGCAGACAGAGAGCCTAAACAGGTTTAATCCAAAACACATTAATAAATGTATCCTCCTTCAGTTAAGTGATAAATTACAGCAAACAGATATAGAAAGTGCAATAAAGGTGACTATTTAGACTCAAATACAATATAGAGCAAGCCACTATTTTTATCCTTTGGCCCTTGCAGTGACCTCCAGTGTCTCTTTTTCTTTACAGAATAAAATTAGCTTCGAGTATAAAGACATAGTATGGATGTAGGTTCATCATTAGGGCAATAACAGGACTTAAAAGCTGGTTTTGTGCTTTTGGGTCACAGCAGGTTGTTCCTCTTCCAATCTATCAGCTTGGAAAGTCAAGACTTCAATGTGCCTTAGGAAAGCAAGGTGATGCAGGAAAAAACACCAGCTGTATGATGGTGTTTTATTTCTCCTTTATTTTTTGTTTTATTTTATTTTGTTGGAGGGATCTGGCCAAATTTTAAACTGCAGACAAGAAGGCTGCAGCTCTCCCTCACATCACGCTTTATTTTAGTTGATAAGTACTGTTTATTTTCACTCAAATTTGATTTCATAATTCCCCCGCCTCCATTCCTCTGTGGTTTGCAGTGCTATAAAAATGCAAAGACTGGAATAAAATGAAATAAAGCGTGTGATGTCTACTTGGTAAAAGACAGATAATGTATAATGCAGGGGAAAATTTCATTTAATTTGGATGTTTTATTCTAGAGTGATATAGACTTCTCTATGCTTTTAATTGAGGTAATTTTGATAATGGCTCAATGATAGAATTCATTTATACCTTGAAAATTAAAAAAAAATCACTAATACACGTTATTACTAGGTAAAGAGCAAAAATACTATAAACATATACCAGCAGCAGCTGCACCTGTGCAATATTTGGTTGGATGAAAACTAAAGATTTGTGGCGCTGGCTGCACATTTTCAGTCACTTGCTTCTTTTTTAAGGTGTATGAGAAGAGCTCTTCCTGTTATGTGTTGTGGATGTAATGAAAAAAAGTGCACGTTTAAGCCTAAAACCAAATGATTTGCTGTATGAAAGCAAACTAGCAAACAGCCTCCTTTTTCTCCTCCTGAACTGTGTCCTATAGCCAAGCTTCCCCTCTGGGGTCATCTCTTGATCTACAGTATTTTTAAACTTCTGTTATGATTGTGTATTTTTTTTTTCTCAATTTAGTTAACGAATAATTGTCAAGCCCAGTCTCTTATAGCGGGATCTTTGAGACGGAGCTCTATATTCAGACGGTCTTCTTATCGCAGGATAGTTGGGGAATGAAACCTTTTACGTCTGTTCTGTATTTATTGTAATATTCACCTGAGCACTATGCGAAATATAGATTAATTTGATGTTTAAATGCATTTGCATTTATAGCATACTGTATGTTTATAAATAAAATGTTATACATTAACGCCCTGCTTCTGTCTGGTCATTTTGCAATAAAATTACAGAAGAAAAGTAAATAAATGCTTTAAAATGTAGATTTAGTAAGATGCCTGTTTGTTAAAAGTGTCACAAAGCGAAACTCTTCAGGTCTGGAATCATGAGTAAACGGACAAATATTATGCTCAGTCATTTCACCTGTAATCACAGCGTATTTGTTTTTGTCCTTTTTATGTGTCATGTGACTCCAAGAACAAAAAGCTGACCGTAACCAATTTTCGAGTGTTATTTAAAGATTTACATAGAAATTGTTTAAAATGTGTCTTCCTATTGATAAACTATCAAATAATATAATAGCTCATTCTAACCCAGTGAGAATAGAAACCTCTTTTTTTTTTTCTTTTCATGTGCGTTTTTATGACAGCACCATAAATTTCTAATGATAAAACACAAAAAACCCGTCTGTAGCCTAATGATGTTTTCAGGTGATACTAAAATAATACTCAAGTTGGGTCAGAATAAACCGAGAATAACGACTCCGAACATTTATTTGGCCTTAAATTCAAAGAGGTGCCTATTAAGGTCCTGAGTTTTTTATTAGAGTGCCTTTTTAAAATGTGACTTCATAAAATTAAAACCTTTACCTCGATGGACTCTCTGGCTTATACATGAAACGAATTCTGTGTTCAACTAACGGATTTCCGTATTTTTGATCTCACCTAAAATCTGGTAGCGATTATTCCCAAATTGTGCCTTGAGTCAAAAAACTGGATTCCACGGATGTTTTTTAATAAAAGAAAAAGTGTCAGCCAGTTTGTTTAACTCCTTATTTACCATTTTAAAAATAAACCTGATTGAGTTTCATTTCTTGAAAAATAATTAGTGTATTTTAGTGTAGTTTAATTTCAAGTTCGTATACAATATTTCCCCCGAATTTAAACATTGCCTTTTAATAAGAGTTAGTTTCTTGAAGAAAGATTGACTGACTGTTTGTTTGTTTGTTTGTCTGTTTGTTTGTTTTTAAAGAAACATCCTAGTTTCATAAATTAAACTAAAGGCCGGATTACCTTCTCCCATTCTTTTTCTTTTTCCCAAAAGTCAATCGGAAAGAACGAATTGTGAAACGTCGCGGTGCTGTCCGTGGTGCTGAAATCTTCGCCCTTTTCAAACCACCGTGACAAAATTTGTTTTTTCAAAATTGTTCAAGAATCGTATACTACAAAAAGAATAATAACCGATCATTTCCACGATTTCTTTCCCAAAGAAAAACATGACAAAACAATATGGACTATTATTTTTTTTTTTTATCATCAACAATCATTTCAATGGTACACCTGGAAAACTATGTGCACATGTAGAAATATTTCCTTCTTAAATATAAGCATTCATTACCTACATATAAATAACTTTCAGATCCTGGACAAAACATGTTACATAATGCTCACAAAATGGGAGGGAAATCATTGTAAAATCAGACAAAGAGACAACATGCAAATTATATAGAAATAAATACAATGTTTGCATCCATTCCCCTTTTTTACCCAAAATAAATTCTTCCGAGGGAATTTTGTAAAACATCAAAAAGACTTGTATGATCGATCTACGAGGGAGTATGGCCTATGGTTCAACTATAGGAGACAATAATACGTATTAACACTATACAATTTTGAGCCACAAAAACATTGCCGTAGAAAGACACACAAAACATACAGATTTCCTGTCAGAGGTGAACATTGCAGTAAGTTTGTGCCTTTTTTCTTGAGGAAATAATTGTGTTTATATCGATAATTTAAAGAAACTAAACTCTCAGCAGCCTTAGAAACCAAAACACAGCTGTAAGAGGCCACTTCCACACAGCAGGTTGTGTCTGCAGAGAACAAAATAGCAAAATGCGTCAGCGTCTTGTTGGATATTGGTTGTTTCATACCATGTTTGTGGAAAGCATCCTCAGTCGTGGAAATTCAACGTCTCTGAACGAAACAAAGCATCTGATGAACACTGACATTTAATGTGACTTAACGAGGCTCCTTTGCTCACTGATGGCACTACGCCTTTCCAGCGCGGCGACGTTTGTTTATGCTCCAAATCTGACCAAAATATATTCATCTTAACAAGTCAATTGATCCGATTTTAAGTATTTATTTCAAGCTTAATGTGTTTTTAATTAATGCATGAATAATGGCTGTTTAGATAACATTGGTGCACGTAGAAAAAGACCTTTTCTGTCTTATTTCTCAGTGTATTTCGTCCCGAGACATGCTTGAAAAGATTTTACACAACTTGCACTTGTTTGTAGAAAATAACTTTTTTTTTATTATTATTATAAGACGATCTGACTTGTCAAGATGGATATGTTTGCCGCAAACTGCCAACTGGCCACAAGAAACGACGCAAGGCGTAAAAATAAAAGATAACAGTAGTAATCTTTTTTCCTAACTGCTTTTTGTTGTCCTTAAGTCAGTCTTGGGCGATTGCTTTTCAGTCTCCAGAGAAGGAGGAAACGTATCTCTCTTCCCCTGCTCTGCTTCTTTTCCCGATGTGAAGCTTCATTAGAACATGCTGGTCTTTACTAACGTAGCTTTGGCTCCGTTCTGTCTTTGCAAAGACGACAGTACGCTGGCGAAGGGCCCGCCCAATGAGTCCGGGATAGAGGTGATGGTCCCCGGTGCGGTGGCCCAGCCTTGGCTTGGTGCTGTCACTCCCATGCCGGTGGACACGGAGGTCTTCACTTGGTCCGCTTGTCCGTTCCCGGTGGTGTTGACTTGGCCTGCAGTAGGGCTCGGCCCGCCGCAGTTGGAGGTGGGCACGGGGTTCGGGCCCGGTCCTCCTGTGCTGTCAGGGTCGGTGGTTTTGGTCTCTTTGCTGTCTTCATCTCTCGAATCGGACTTTTTTCCAGAACTGGACTTGGCTGCAGCTGCAGCCGCTGCTGCAGCCCGCTCCTGCTTGCGGAATTTGGCACGTCGGTTTTGGAACCATACCTGTTTAGTTGTGAAAAGGTGGAAGTAGAAACGTTTAACGACCGTGACTTAAATTTCTAGAAGACTGACAAAGCAAAGGGCGACAGAAAAGTTGAGTTCTCTAAATAATTTAGTCATATAAAGATGTTTTAATATCTGAAAGCCTCAGAAGAAAGACGTTGTCTATTTTGCCAATGTGTACACAGCAGTAGTACTCAGCCCTTCACATTGTGAAAGCAGTTCAACTTTTGCTTAAAATCTAGTGATAATGATTGATTAGACCCAGTATTTTGAAATAGTTCTCATTTGCATCCACCAGTGCGTAACTGTGAGTAAAAGGAGTCGGTAGTTATGTACCTGCACTCTGGCTTCAGTCAGATCGATTTTGAGTGCCAGCTCCTCTCTAGTGTAGATGTCCGGGTAGTGTGTTTCAGCAAAAACCCGCTCCAGCTCCTTCAGCTGTGCGCTGGTGAAAGTGGTCCGGATGCGCCTCTGCTTTCTCTTCTCGTTCAGTCCCCCGTGATCCGTGAAGAGTTTGTATGGAACTGTGAATGAAATGTCATGGTTACACGTGCAGTGGTCTTATCGGTGCAGTAATGGGGAGATATGAGGGTGTGTAAATGTGATGTTGTCAAATGGAAGTAAATTCAATATTTTGTTTAAAATCCGGTTAAGGACGCTGGGCTAAAGCTTCCAATTGTATTATGCCTTTGATTACCTTTGAATTAGTTCAGAACTGATAACGTTGCAGACCTGTGATGGGGTTAATTGTAATGTTAAACTAATTGTTCTCCTCAGATTGAGGCTCAAGTTTGAAAACTTGTCATAATGTTCCCATCCGCCCCGCTTGTTGCTACTGTAACTCCAATTCGGTGTCAATAATGAGCTTTAGTCTTTGGTTATCTAATTATTTTCGAAGCTTTATGTCTCATCGCAAAGTAAATAAATTATGCCTATCATTTTGGCAGCTTAAGATAATTCTGTTGGCGGTTTTGGGTGTGACTGGGATAGTATAACCCCGTAACCGAATTACCGCTTGCCTGCAATCGCTTCTAACGTGATAAATTCTTTCATTTGTGTAAGCAAATTTCGTTTCGTAAATACTAAACACATTTCCATTTTCAAATGCAATCAAGGCGTCCTATAATACACCGGGTTGAGGCTCTGGAGCCGCTGCTTACCTGCGGCGTACGGGCTGCTCTGGTGGTCCCGCAGGGTCCCCAGACTGCAGGACCCCGGCGTGAGAGACGGACAGCCGGAGGTGGCCCCAAAAGTGGTCCTGATGGGATTGTACTGAAACCCACTGGCTTGACTGCACGAACTGAAGTCCGCATAGGCCGATGCCAAGCTCGAAGTGTCCATCCCGGCCATACATGACTCGTAGGCAGAGGAATTTAGGTAAGAATACTCCATTTTATACATTTGAGAAGGCTCGGTAGAGTTAGAAAGCTGCACTTCCCTGGAAAAAATGGAAAACAAAAGCACCCAAAAAATGGGTTTGAAAGAAAAAAATAATAAAAACAAAAATGAGGAGGACGCGCGGTCTGAGTTTGGGGGGAAAGATTACTTGTTTGGTTTGAACTGATTGGGAAAAAAAAAGGCTGGACGGTGGGTAGATGTTCACTGCTCAGCGCCTGCTCCAAAACTGGCCTCCTTTATAGGAACCTAGCCCTGTTTTATGAAAAGCCCCCTAAGAGCCGCCTAGCCCGAGGTCTCTAGAGCATATAGTCCTCATAATAAACTTGGCTCTTTCCGCTTGGACAATAGCAAAGCGTTTGGTCTTATTGCTAGCGCTTTTTTACATGACAATAACTCATCAGTCTATTGGGCTGGCACTGGGGGCCCGGGCTGTCCAACCTCCCTATCATTGATCCCCTGCATCTCTAATTAGAATTTAATACCTCGCCATTACGCACCCCTCCACCACCACCGCCGCCGCCGCCCACCCCTCTACCCATCCACCCCACTCCTCTCCAACCACCATCTTGCCCTTTAATTCAATCACACCACTTGGAAATAATGAAAGTTGGGTGACGATTCTCCCTGATCCAATTTTCTCCAAGCTTTTAAGCCTTTTAAGCGACCGTATACCTTGGGCAGGATTTCACATAGTATTCCCCCTCTACCTCTTCTTTCTGCCCGTCTGCTCCGACTATTTTCACTGATCCTGACTCTGGTCTTCTGCAGTGAAGCCAAACGTGTCGGCTTTTATCTCTTATAACCATCTATATTTTTATTGGGGGTAAACAATTTGTTACAAAAGCACCTGGTTTAATTTTTTAATTACCTGTTTGTATCAACTTTAGAGAAAAAGAAACGAGATATGCATTCACGTATATGATTTTTAAACTGAATGTGTGCTACCTGCACGCAGTATCGCCTGTCTGGATTTCTTCGGGTTTTATTTAACACGAAACTCTTAGACACAGCTCGATTTTAAATCCGGACAGTATCATTTGTGGTTCACGACTTTGTTGCTGTTATTAAGGGGGAGGTAGAAAGAAAGGTAGAAATTGTCTCCATGGGCTCAAAGCCCAACGTGTTGGAATTTATGCGCGGTAATAAACGTATTTTCCGGCTTCGATTTCATACTAAATTTTGCCTTTTCTGCCAACATTTTTCCAAATCTTTTCCTGCTCAGCTGCAGTATAATCTCCCCGAAACTTCCGGGTGTATTTTTATGATTCAAATGAGTTTGTAATTGTCTTTATTACTTTCATTATTCCGTTTATTTGGCAAATAACATCTTTCTAATGAAAGTAACGAACTGGCGAGGCAGTCATCGGACCTCTTAGGCTCACAATATTGGCTGAGTGGTTAATTTGGTTTGCGTAATAAGGTGAACCATTTTGTATGGCGCTTACACTCTCGATGCGTTTCTTCTTCCTCTTTTTTCCACTGGACCGAGTTCAAGTCCTCTGTTGAAGCAGCGAGTTTTCCCTTTCAAATGATCGAAACACAAAAAGAAGAAAAAGCAATTACGGTGCATTTATTAAATTTAGCACATAAGTGTTTGATTATTGAATTTATTATTCTGTTCATGTTTGGGTGATTGATATGAGTAGTGGCCCTACATCGAAGTGTTACAATAATATTCTTATAATAATCTGAGGATAAAATGATGACTAGAGTATGTTAGTATTTTCTATTATTATTATTATATTGAGGCTATCAGCTTGGACATTAAGACAAAATTTTGTAATATGTAAAACCTATAAAACGTCATCATAAGATTTTTATGGATCTTTGTTTCTTGTAACTGTAGTACCTCGGAGATATTTGATTTTGTCATAATATTGAGTTTTATATACAATAATTTTTGTAGGCTGATATAAAAACAATGTAGACGTTTACTGGAAAAATGCTAGCAGACATAAAGATTTCATATTCTAAATAGCGGCACTAAATAAAATAAGATATATTACCTATATATTCTATAGCTATATATAGACTGTGCACCATTTATAGCCCCATGACATAAAATATACGATTTTATTTTTTTAATTGTTGCCTTTTAGTAAAAATATTGACTTGCTTTGTTATTTAAACTGAAACAGGGGGGAATATGAGGCTGAATGTGGCACCGAACACAACAAGGTGCAGCTCCCGCTAAATAAAAAAAAAAAAAAAAAAAAAATAGAAAACCTGCTTGCATTCTGCCATCAATTATTTTTCTCCACAATTGCTGACGTGTTGCAGTGTGTTTCTCCCTTTTCTTCCTTGTGTACATTGTCTTCCCAGGGATCAATGAGAACAGAAAAAAGTTAATTCTTTCTTGACACAACCGTCCCTATTATGTAAATGTTTTCTTTTTTTATTTTCTCTTTCTACACACGAGCTGGGACCCAAAAGTTGTACCAAATGGTTAATTTGATTATTGAAACCAAAGAGCCAAATGGTTCACCGTCCTCCCTCCACGCGTCTGGCAGCGAGAAAAGAAACCATCTCTGGGAATTAATCTAATAACGCTCAAAGGAACGAGAAGTCTTTTCTGATATTTCGCCGAGGCAAATACAATTATAGCTTTTAGCCATCGGTTTCTTTCACTGAAGCTGCTCTTTATTCTTGTGGTCTATAGTCCCTCCGCCATAGACCAGCTATTGAAACGCCTCCTTTTTTATAGTTTCAACATCTTTTAATTCTTTCAGCTGGTTCGGCTGGCACCCAAAGCCGCAGTTTGATTTTGTTTTGATGTGAGAATATAAAATCTGAAAGGAGAAAATCTGCAATGTGAGTTGACTTCAATGACTTTTGAAAAGATTTTGCACGATGCAAGACGTGCAGTCAGCTTTTATGTGGATGCACAGGGTCTGTTGGCTGCAGGTTGAAACACTCTCCATACAAAGCACCTTTTCCAAACACCGTGAGTGAGGAAGAAACAGTGATTTACACTAACATAATTGTCCTTTAATTCGTAATTACGGTGCAAATAAAGGGCCTCAACCATATGTATTCACTTAAATAAATCAGGAAAACGCGATGTGTGCAAGACCTTAAATTCCCTTGGCAAGTGCCGGACAATAGAAGGGATATGGGAGGAACTCCTCTCCATTTAGTGCACACTATCGTTGCTCAGCAATATAGGAATGCGGGTCGACAGGAGGGACAAAAAGTGGAACAAAATGCCATTGTCTCTGGATGGATTGGATGGATCCACTCCCCTGAAAAGGCAAAGTAACAGAGGAGGATAAAGAGAGAGAGAGAAAGATGGGAGGATCCCGCTGTCACATTTCACCTACAATGTCTCACTCCTCCGCCCGAGGAAATCCTACGCTTATCAAAACGGTTATTAATAAGGCCGCGTGTTGCAGGGGAGGGGCTCTGGAGCAGATAAAAAATTCATTTTGGGGACGATTTCTCATGGCAATTTAGTCTGATGTCTCAATTTGACGGGATGGATAGAAGGTCTCCCTCTAGTTGCAAAATGCGTGAAAAATATCTGAGAAAAACGATTACAAGATGAGAAAGGAGGCTTTGCTACATCTTTACACTAATAATTCGGGTTATTATTAATGGGCGGCAATTATTCTGTAATAAATCACATTCGTGTTGGATATTTTGTCTAGGTGTACTTTCTTTTCACCATGTAAAACTGAACATCCCAAAATATGTTAACTCAAAAGGATGGGTTGGGGTGGGGGGAGTGGGGGGGATCAAACATCAGACTTTAAGGTGTTCCAGGCTGGTGCGTAAAAGGCGCATCGCGTTTCCAAGCGCACAGATGGAAAGTGACATCTGGGAAAGAGGCAAAATTCAATTAGAAGCTGGTGTCTTTCTCCATGTCTGCAGAAAAAAACGTTCAGCCAGCACAAAAGACGCCAGGGATACAGCCTGCTGCGAGCAGGCTCAGTCTCGTGTTGTTGTTGTTTGTGTATTTTGTATTTTTATGGAGAAAATATTATGTGCATTTACAGCTTGTTAAAATCTATGAAATAAGATCACCAGAGGTCACGGTGATCGTCAGATACAGTAAAGGAGAAGAAGGGAGGGGGAAAAATCAACTTAGCGCCATTTCATCTCGCCTTTATGGGTTTATAATGATCACGTAATAAATTGTGAATGTAACTGTTTTGAATTCGTGGACTACAGGTTGTGTTGTGTGTAATTTTTCCCTCTTATCTTACGTTAACTGTCTTCCAGATGCTGCAGCCAGCTCCAGCAGAGCACAGCTCGTCTCCTCTGGCCTCTCTGGCCCCTCTGAGCCTTTATCTGCTCTTCCCAAGTGACCAAGAGACCAGCCAGTGGATTAACATAAAAATCTTATTCCAGTGGATAAGATTAGGAAACATATTACCCTCAAACGCGGCCTTGGCACGGGCGAGAGCCAGGCAAGGAATCAATTACTAAATTACTCCAACCTCTAAGTCGACATTAACGCAGAGAAATGCCATCGACCGGTCCTGAAATAAGATTTCGCAAAGATGTGATCATTAAATCTCTTGCCAGTGTTCAAGAATTTGATTCATAAAATCGTCTGAAATGAGATGGAATTAAATTCTTATCGGAGCTCTTGTCATCGTTTCATCCCGCGCTGTTTAACGTTGGTCAATGGCCTTCATGAGATTTTCCCTGTAAATAAACTTGGTAATTGAATCCGCCTCTCCACGACACATTGTTTGGTTGTTATTAATTTATTGCAGCCATGCAGGCGGACGGATGGGGTACGCAGGCCGGAGTCAGGCTTAGAGTCAGAGTCAGGTCCCAGATAAATGTTTTAAGTCACAGACGCCGAACCACGTTGTGATTTAGACTCAGTTAAACTGCAACAAGCTTTTTTGGGGAGGGGGGCAATCTGAAAAATCATCTGTCATTTTTTTTCTGGCCTCCTGCTTTCCCCCCCAGTGGGGTCAAAGCATATTTTATTTAGCATAGTCTACTGGCATTAACCCCCTTCCAACCCCCGCATTAGCAATTGACAATTATTAGCCTGAGCCTCATAAATCAGCTGCGTGACCCGTTATTATTGTTGAATTGAATAGCTGTTGGGGAAGTGAGGGTCAGTGTCATTAACTTGCCTCCCCTCTCACCCTCCGCACCCACCCCTCCTCTATCCTACACCACCCTCGGGCCCCCTGAAGGCATTTGGCTCTCTATACAAGGACCTGCTTGCTAATAATGCCGTGTGGTCGGCCTAAAAGCTTAATCACACATGCATTAAGCAGCAGACAGGGGCCTTTTGTGCGCACGTAGGTTTACTGGAATTAAGCGATTAATGGTCATCTGAGCGGCAGGCGACAAGGCGGCGCATCGAGGATGATGGAGCGGTTTTTAATGTCAAAAAAGGGAAGAGAGAAGGAGCGGAGGCGGCAGGGTGAAAGGAAGGAAAGAGGGAGGGAGGGCTGGGCAGCAATTACAGTAGGCCGTGTCTCCCAATCCATCATAAAACGTCAAGGTCATTGTGAGTTATATTGATTATTAGACTATACAACGCTTTGTAATGTTTATTACACACCCCTGCTTCGACATTACAATATGCAAAAATGCCGCATGTAAACACCTGCTATCAATTTCTAAAGCTGCTCATTTGTTTAGCCTCGTGCCCCGTTCTCAATTTCATATTCTTTTGATGCGCTCAGACTAAACACGTGGCCCCAGTTGTACATTAGACTCTTTATTTTGCCCCCAGACTCCATCTGCATAAATCACCAGGCAGCTCATATGAATTATTATTTCCATATAGTCAAAAGAGTCCCAACAAGAGACAATAACCCTGCATGCACAAAAACAGGTCTTCTCAAATCTATTGTTTCTTGTACATCTGGTATAAATGGTACAAATGGTAATGAACTTATCAATATCACAAGCTGTCAGGGTGCTATATTGTTACTGCTGTAACAAAACTTCAAACAGTGTCTCTCACAAACATTTTGTAAGACAGATTAAATAACCATTTATTTAAGCTGATGTACAGCAGTGTTGGTCAAGTTACTTGAAAAAAGTAATCAGTAACTAATTACTGATGACTTCCCCAAAAAAGTAATCCCGTTACTTTACTGATTACTTATTTTCAAAAGTAATTAATTACTTAGTTACTTAGTTACTTTTTAAAAACACGATTTACAACCTGAATAGGTACTAAAGCGATAGATCTTTCAGCCCAATTCTACTTTTTCTGCATAATCCATCATACAAAATGTAATCAAATGGAAAAGTCTCTTTTTTTAACTTGTTTTATCAGTTTTAATCTTTTAACTTTATGCATCAAGCAAAAATTTAATTATATGCAACATTCTCTGACTTGAATAAATTAGTTTAACATTTAAACCTATTTTCTGCACATTCCAGCAAATAAAATAAAATATTTTTTGTGTTTACACTCAGTCTTTCAAATAGATGCAAGTAAAACACAGCAGAAAATAAAGAAAGTCAAAGACACTGGGTCCTTTTGCTCTATTTTCACCTGTAAAGCAGGACTGCGGTAGGCGGAGGTTTACCCTGGTGCAGGTGTGCCGCGGTCAGTTGAAGAATCCGCGAGTTTCTCTGTGAAATTCCCATTACATAGTTGCGCACTCGGTGCTTGTTTAGGGGTTTTTTTTCACTGTAAAAAGAAGTTTTCTTCCCACGCACAACGGACACTAATGTTTTTGTCACTTTTTATGGAATCAAACTCAAAGTAAGGTCAGTACTTCCACGCTTTAAACGCTGCATGCACATACTCTCTCCCACAATCGATATATGATCCATTGTTGATCTGCACACAGAGACATTCTCGCAAAAAAATCACGGTTTTAGTAACGCAGCGTTCCTACGGGAAAGTAACGGTAATCTAATTACCGTTTTTGCAATAGTAATCCCTTACTTTACTCGTTACTTGAAAAAAGTAATCAGATTACAGTAACGCATTACAAGTAACGCGTTACTGCCCATCTCTGATGTACAGCCATCACCTGATCATGCAGATGATTTGAGGTAGTTTATTGTGCAGGTGTGTTTGACTGAAATCTGAACAGCTTCAGTCAACCCTTATTAACAACTAATGGACACCATACTTATAAACCCCCACAGTCATGTAGGTTAAATTATAATGGCTACTTTACAATTCATTCATACACAAATAGTGTTTGAAGTTTATTACTGCAAAGTAAAAAGTCTAAATCTACCATGGCTGGTGTTTTTAAGCAAGTTTCTCTCCACTTTTTCCACTGAGATGAGGTACTATATAGTTTTAATTTTACAAAGTCCTTTTTTTCAGTTTTAAAACAAAAGCTTTGAAATAACAATAAAACGAATAGATCTAAACTTATATGCAAAGAAAGCTAAACATAACAGCGGAAATATTGAAGAAGCTGTGCTCAATGGTTTGTTTCCACATTTTTTAATAATTACTCAGTTGAAGAAGTTTACCACATGGGGTGGACATTACAGTAGCTCCCATTAGTATCACCCATAATAAAGATGGTATCACGATATAGCAGTTTTATAATTCTCAATACATGAAAATCTATTATGATAAATAAGGAGTAGGATCATATCACTTTAGTTAATTAGCGCTCTAATTTATTTTCCATTGTCATGCCCACCATCATTCCTCCTGTGAGCTACTTCTTCACTAGAAGTTACTTAACTTCAGTTCACTTTAGATTTAGATTAGATAACCACACTATCTATTTTCCACTAAAGCAGTTCCAGAGCCCAATCTAAAACTGGTTCCATGCTTTTCCATTGACACGCAGTGGCGAAAAGCTTGCACTGGGATGGCTAGCACAAAATTGCCAGGCCCAAATTTGAAGTCACTGTTTTCAGTGGCTTTAGAAGCTGAAACAACAAGAAACTCACCAATGGAGATGCATTCTGCAGCACATAGCATACCGCTTGTGCTTCATAATGCTAGGTAGTAGAACAGTACAGTACAGTCGTGACTGATAAGTTAAACTGCCTCTGTTTAGAGCTTTTGGCTACAGCTATTGATAAGATATTTAGAGAAGTGAATAAAATCTATTTTAATTGACCATGCCACCATTTTAACTGATTTGCTTGTTCATTTTTTGTTGATTTGACATGTTTCAGTCTAGCACTTACTACTCCAACTGCTGTTTGTGCATTACTTTGAATATTTTAGTGGTATTGAGTCCCACATCCAATTTGTGAAGCTCTATTTGGCAATGTTTCCTCATTAAAAAAAAAGTTGTTAGTGAATTAATTGTTGAATACCAGATGGATGCTAAATTGAACAAACCTTGGTTTCTTCCCAAACAAAATGTATAGCTGTGTTTGTTGTACGTGTATCTTGGTAAGTGCATAGTATTTGAAATTTTATAATCAGTTAATAAGTAATGATTAGCGCACTCATTTGCATGCTAGAAAATCATTTTATAAGATAACTGTGATGAGTTTTTCATGCGTAAATCCAGAGTTCATGTTGAATCACATCCATCTTTGAACAGCAAGATCCTGATACCATCATCTCTCTTCTCTCCAGCAGCAACCTCAAATTTACTAAACTGTACAAGAGGAAGTCAACTTCCTCGAAATTCATGCACACTTTGTCACCACTGCTCATCTTCAATGAAGCCATCCGTATTGATGGGAGAGGGTGATTTATATTGCCATGACTACCATCCAATGGCAGCACTTGTTGATCAATCAAAGCTAATTTGATTGGATGGAATCCTTAAAGAACAGCCAGATGGGAGCCATCAGAGTCAGTCTGTCCACTGCAGACTCTGATTCACTTCCTGTTCCCAGAAGGCCACTGTCTGGGCTCTGAAGGATGATGCTGCACTACAGAACTGGAAGACAAAGATTCGGCATTCTGGCTGAAATCAATAGATGCGGATGGCAAATTGGTCGGTAAACAAAAAGGGTGCTTTGATTTATAATGTTTTCTAATGTTTTCACAGAGGCTCTTGTTAGTGGGCTTCATCATTAGAGCCCATATCAAGTCACTAGAAGATACAGGCATAATTTCTTATGTATTTTTCATAATATGAACAAATCAAAAGAACACAACGATTTGATCATTATGATATGTTCTCTGTAGCCAAAATCTTGTTCATTTGTTTTGTCAAATTAAAAATATTGCAAAGCCACCCTGTTGCTTCATTAGGATGGATAGATACGGTGTTTAGAGTCCATCCAACATTCCCGCTTCTGGAAATAGTAAAGCACAAAATGTGTATTGATCAGCATTTGAAAATAGTCCATAGCAAATGCACTATTTACTCCAGCTTGACTAATAATGATGCCTGATCATTTTAAGAAATGCTTCAGCCTTTTTAAAAACACATTTTTCACCCATTTACTGTTGATGCTTTTGCAATTTTCATGAAATTTTCTCAGAGAAAAAACAAAACAAAACCCATAACACCAGCTTTATTTTTTAAATGACTTTTCAGCAGCAGTTTTGTTGTAGTTTGTTTGTTTGTTGGTAAAGAACTTTAAAAAAAACACATGCACACCAAACTAATCACTACATGAAGCGGGTAAGAAAAATATAAAGGGACCTCATGAAAAAATGATCAAATATATGACTTTGTATGGAACAACAAGTCTGCCAAATAAGCCTGCCTGAGACAATCCATAGATTGTCCAGAAATAACGTGCTATAATACACTCAACAGCCACTTTGTGAGTTCGGCTACACCTGTTCAATAAGCCATGGCATTATCTTAGACAAATAACCTACTGAAGTTCAGAGCATCAGAATGGGGATAATTTTAGTGGCTTTGAATGTTGTTGTCAGATAAGTTTGTCTGAGTCTTTCAGAAACTGCTGACCTACTGGGGCTGTCCTATACAACCATCTCCAGGGTTTACAGAGAATGATTAAAAGATAAGAACAGGAAACTAAGGCTAATTCACATGTGCTCATCACAATTGGACAACAGAAGACTGGAAAAAACCTTGCCTGGTCTGATGAGTGATGCTGTAACATCTGAATGGTGGGGTCCAAATTTGGTGTAAACAACATGAAACAGTTCAGGCTGAGGGTGGTGTAATGGCATTGGGGAAAATCTTTGCGGCAGATTTTGGACTCCTTAGTACCAACTGAGCATGCACTAACCCTTTAACACAAACTGTATTATATATGATACATATTCTTGTGGATTTATAAGAACATGTGCATCATCACTGTGATTTTTTTTTAAATTTTATTTACCCAAAGCTTTAAAAAATGGCACAATGCATTTTACGCAATCAACTGCACAAAAATGCCAGATATAGTAAAATTTACACAAATGAAAACTGCTAATTGATCATATTCTTTCTTTTTCCTTCTTTTTTTGTAATTTAAGGCACCATATTATGAAGGTTTCATAGAGATAGAGAAGTCTAGGCTCTCTGTGAGACTACTGCAGCACTGCTTTTGGAAAATGATTACATTGTCATGTTTAGCAAAAACTGGGACCTCAATGTTCATAGTGCCTGTATTTAGCAGTAGGAGTCATGTCAAAGCCCACTATAGGATCAGTAAGAGTTATTCTGAATGGGTAATGATGCAAAGCTACACCAGTTCAAGAATAAACACAGGGAGCTAGAAGTGAGCTGGAAATCATCCACTTTACTCTTAGAGTGACAAAGTTCATGTTAAGAGGCAGGTAGCATATCAGAATTTGACCAGATGGCTGGAATTTGAATATTTTGTTACTGTCGTTAGCTTTTCTTTCATTTGCATTTTGATTTAAGGCACCAAAACCCAAACATTACTGGTTTGAAAGAGACACCTTGCAACACAAGACACATCTCAGAAAGCTCATTTTTAACATTAGGGTGATGACAACAGCTCTCATTTTACATGAACTTAGTAACACAGCCCCCTGCTGTTTGCTTTACTTTAATGCATAACTAGACTGTAATAATAGCTTTCCCAGGTGATCTTTGGGGCCATATTATGAAGGTATGATAGAGATAGAGAAGTCTAGGCTCTCTGTGAGACTACTGCAGCACTGCTTTTGGAAAATGATTACATTGTCATGTTTAGCAAAAACTGGGACCTCAATGTTCATAATGCCTGCTAAATACAGGTACTGTGATTTTACTTTTTTTTATATAACCAAGTACTGAAAAAAGAAATCATATAGTCAAATGTCAATGTTACTTATTTAAAAGCATGCTGAGAATGTGTGAATATATTTGTACCTAATTTCATATCAAATATTCAATAGATGCAAAGAAATCCCTACCCCAGTCACAGACAATCTAGTGACATATGAGTATACATTACAAAATGATAATGATTTGTAGGGAATATCCATTATTTTTGGAGCCAGTTGTGAGTAAAGACCTCCTGTGATGTGCAAGAGAGGGAACACAGTTTCCAAAATGAAATCTTGAAACCACTGGCTATTGTCATACGGTGATGTATTATTATTATTATTATTATCATTATTATTATTATTATTATTAGATTTAAAAATGTATCTACATTTGTAAACAATGCCCAACACAGATGAGAACGTTTTGAATGAGGTATCCTGTATAATAAGTAATTTGGCCTATAGTCTCAACTATAGTTGAAAGGCATCATGTAAAGGGATCACTAATGTCAGTAGGCCTGTAAAACATTTCAGACAATCTACCGTTTTTATTTTAGACTAAAGTGTTAGATCAGCCCAAACTACAAGGCTAAAAATGCATATGTTAGCTGAGTATAAACAGAGTGCCGTGATACACCTTTGAGCTTCCTTCCCTTTTGCAGTATATTATTTCTGTGCAGTGCATCTTCCCTCCTCTGCCTCCCCTTTGGTAGCTTGACGTGACAAATAGCTGGATCTGCACTTTTCTGCAGCAAAACCAACATGCCCCTCATCATCGCTGGGTGCAAATTTGATCAGAACACACCCAGAATCCCCTGGCTGCCTGATGATGAATTGGCATATTAGGAACGATGTTTATGCATCAGCCCAGCGCTCTCTGGCAAATGACAGTAAATTGCCTCTCAGACAAATCTCTGGTCTGGGATTCCACTGACTGGCGATGAATTGAGCCTTCTTCCTGGATCCCATGGGTTCCAGGAAACCTTGTCAAAGAGAGCAAATGATGACTCCTCTTTAATCAGCTGGGGTTTGCAGATAGTTTACAGAGAAATTAGAGCTTTTCAGCTCATTTGGTAAAAACAAAGGTGAGATTAGACACAAATAAACTGCACAGTAGCTCTGAGATAAATAAAGATCGATGCAGAGCATCACTGAAAACAACCATCTTTTTTCTACATGGTATTGTGATCAGATTTTTTGTATGTTTTGGCATTTTATAGAAATGAATATGACATCAAGCAAACCTTAATATAAAAAAGTACCAGAGGAAGAACATCAATTTACCCTTATTGCTTTGAGGGATTTGAGAAAAGCTACATTCATCAACAAATTACTATTACTGTATATTTACCTTTTAATGTACTCTGTCAGTTGTAATGCCCCATTGATGGAGTGAGCTTGGGAAGTCAGGAGTTGAACTTGGCTGTTCATATAGCTTTTATATGAATTAACGTCACTGTAAGCTGGTCTAGCTTGGCCTGGTCCAGGTCCAGATTGAAGCCACAGAATGAAAACCAATAGCCCTGGGCTGATATAGAGTAGCAGTGAGAAGACAGAGGGAACCATAAGAAGAGCAATAAAGCTAATGTGATCAAAGAAAATGGCTCACTGAATAGAGGTGGAATGAAAGCCATACCCCTGAAATCTGGGTTTGCAGGCCCTGGTAGAGGTGACAGCATGATGAAGTTTCTATTGGATTTTCTGAGAGCAGAAGCAAAGTAGCCCTAAACCACTACTACTCATGTGTTGGATATGAAATTGATAGGCAATATGTGTTCATGAGGTAAATTGCATTGGCAGACTTGCTGAGATAGGCTTATATATGAATAACATCCCAGACACTAGCAAAGTTGACACAAACTTTAACTGAATTTCTTAATGGTTGGTTGACGCATTTGAAGTGAATTCAGTTAAAAAGCAGGTTTCACTAGTTTCAGCTGAGGGTTGTTAATGTTGTTTTTCATGCTCTGTTATAAACGTGGAAAGAAAATCTGTGGACATGTTCTCCGTGGTTCTCAGAGGAGAATAACCAGGCTGCTGTGAGCTGATAAGAAGGTAATAAGAACAAAAATAGCCACTTGTTTTAACCAAAGTATGCAAAAGAGCATCTCTGATTGCGCAACCTTGAAGCAGAAGAGCTACAGCATCAGAAGACCACTCTGGGTCCCACTCCTGTGGGGTAATAACAGGAAATTTAGGCCGCAAATTGTATGGGCTCTACAAAATTTGACAATAGAGGACTGGAAAAATGTTCCTTATTCTTTTTAGGTTCAATCCAGTGCTAGCAAGGACTAACTAATCAAGTTCAGATGGATTTTAACTTTCTCCCTTTAATTCCAGTCTTTACTTTAAGCTAATCTTAATATTCTGCATGAATTCTCAGGTAGAATTCAGAAAACAGCTGTAAATCTTAACAAGTAAAACAATCCTGGTTGGGGTTTTATGGAGGTTTAAGTTTACGTCTTGCATCAATAAAAATAACTTTTTTAGGAAAGCTATGGAGTCTATTCATTCTTTTTGGCAGTTATATATTAGGTGGGGTGGAAAAGGTTCGAACATGTGATTAAAAACGTATCATGGTGGATTTTAGCCACAACCTACACTGTCTTTTTCTAAACCTAACCAAGCAGTTTAAATGTAAAAACCTACACTTTAAATATAATGGTCACCCACTGGATACAAACGTCAGTCTCCTAGATGAAAGTTCTCTTCGGACTGTATCGGTCCCTCAACACTTTTGCTTGCTTTAAACGAGGACTTAGTTGCTTCTTATTCTACCTCAACTGACTGTCCATCCTAATGAGGCATGAGCAAATCTGCAAACTAATATTAGCTGTTCTGGGCACCACAGGCAATCGACCAACTCTGCTGTGTAGGTGAAAGGACTTCCTGATTCCAATTCCAAATTCTCATGAAAATATCTGGCCTTATTTGCTCAGTACTGTCAACATTATAGCCATAAATGTGTTTACCATGTCTTCAGCAAAGCCAATCAGTCAGCAAACCAAGGCCACTCCTACAGGCATTTATTAGCATGACTGAAGTGTCTTTGCTGGTTGTGTTTGCATTGATGTACAATTTGATGGGGAATTAAATCAAGTAACCAAGTTGATGCATGTTGTGATTTGGTTAGGGTAACTCCGCTAATCTCATATTCTTATTATGACACACCCAGTTCATACAGCTGGTTTATTATGATAACACACTTTATTTTCAGAGTAAAACAAGACTCAATTATACGAAAGAAGTGACAGACAGAAGCATTTAAAGTACCAGCCTCAATTAATTTTGCTACAAATGAAATGCTGCTCAGTTAAAGACAGAAATATATCGCTTTATTATATTTAACAAACTATTTTAGATGGTATATATTGTAATTGAATAAAGTCTCTTGTTAAGTGGTTTACTGCAGAGGTATGTCCATATAAGCAAATTAACCTGAATATTACATTTATCTGAATCGTTGACACCTTTTGATTACTGCTTTTAATACTTTATGATTAAGAGAGCTAATTGGTATTTCCTATCCAATCCTATCCTGTCAGCCAGAGAGTGTTGAGGTCTGTTTAAAAGCAATCACAAAATGCCCACCCGTTTGATACCAGCGTTTGTCCGCCCTCTCCTTCCCTTGCCTGCGTTTGCAGGTTTGCATTTGAATCAGTGGGCTGGTGGGGGCCCGAGCGCTCGGCCACGTGGACCAGATTGATGTCATTGTCTCGGCACACTGACCTTTGCTGTAATACCCACGGCAGACATCACAAACTCTCACATCAATTTAGCCCAATTGGATGTGGCATGTCTTGGCTAACTCAATTTGTGGAGAAATGCACCTGTCTCTGCCTTCCCTCCCTATAGATTTCCTCAAGGGGAGGGGGTGGTATTGCAGGGAAGAGAAAGGGAGAGTGAGGGGAGGGTTTTGGAGTGGAGTTGGCCGCTGATCCGCTGCACCCCTCCACCCTCATCCGACCCTCACCCTCCAAAACATTCACCCACATGCATATAAACACCATACACCAACTTCTCCCTTCTTCTCTTTCTCTCAGCTCTTTTCCCTCTGCCATACTTTGCAGATGTAGTGCCTCTGCACACACCCTGAACAGTTTGTGTGTGTGGTTGTGTGTGTGTGTTTGTGTGTGTGTGTATTTTCCAAGGTCTGGGCAGAGTGTCTGGGAGGAGCAGAAGGAGAGCCATTAGCCCAGTGGTAATCAGATTAGAACGATGTTAAAGGGGGATGTGAATTTAAACAGCCAGCAGAGAGAAGAAGAGGAAAAGTTGGAGGTGTTATTAAGGTTGTTCATTACTCATATGCTCTCAGTGTGTGTGTGTGTGTGTGTGTGGCATACGTTTACGTTTGGTCTGCAAGGTCACTTTTATATGCAGCATATGTGGATTTGAGCAGCTGTGCATTATGTCTGTGTTCAGCAAAGCATGCTAGTTTTTCTTTCGTGTGTGTTTAAGAGGACGCGTTTTTTGAGTTAATGATGCCTTTAGAGTAAAATTTTAGGAAATGCACATCCTATAAAACTGTTTCAAGGTCAAAACTTCAGAATCAGGTTTAAGTTATGGTTAGGATAGTGGTTAGGAATTTATTTGGGATGGGTACGGTTAGAGCGAGGGGCTCAGAAAGGCATTCTAATCGGTGAGGGTCCTCAGAAAGATAGATGTACAAACATGTGTGTATCTGTGTGATTATGAGTGTGTGTTTGTTTTATGCAAAGTGCGCAAGCTGTCAGAGATGAATAATACGTGTTGGGATCTGAGCATTAGGTAATGAGCTCCATGCTGTGAGGTGAGGCATGAACCCTCCATCTGCACTGATAGTGCTTACTTGTAAACATGTAACAACACACGTTTGTTTTACTATTCTTGTAAGGACATGTAGTCTTGTACTTTCCGTGATCCTCAGCAAAACTGAAGTCCTAAGTAATATTTTACTTTCCTTAAAAAATAAACAGATTGTGCATGGAAAGATACAGACTAGTGGAAAGACACAGAGCAGCAGACAGCTTCTGCTGTCATTTGTTTGAGTTTGAGGCTATTATTCAAGTAGACTTTGGGATTATGTTGGTAAAAATGTGAAGAGCAAAAAAAGGGTACAAATTAGATTAAACCTCAAAAATACCAGCTATCATCTGATGAGGATTTAGCAAGTTAGCATTTTATTTTCCAAACAATATTTAGTCCAGTCAGTCCAGTTTTTAGGCTCTTGATGTGATTACATAACAAATTTTACTATATAACTGAGCCTCTTATTAAACCCATTTTCATAAACAGCAAAAAGAACCCCCAAAAAACCAAATGGTTATTTCTTATTATTATAACAAGAAGAATTAGCTCAACGTATCCTGCAGTTTATTCTTTGGTGTCCAATGTTCCAGTCAAGAAAGCTCTGCTATTTGATGATGTACAAAGTGAACGACTTTAGATCAGGGTGATGGATGTGTATCATTTTAGACTTTCATTCATAAGACTGAGACCTGCACCACAGTCTGCATTTTTATTTACTGTGACCACAATTTTTCTTCAAACTTTATCAAACTGTAATTCGCATTTTAGATACTGCCGTTACCAATATTTGTAAAATGTTTGTCCCTTAACAGTCTTCATTATATTGCACAATCCTCCACTATCGCTTTTCATGCCTAGTTATAAGTTTATGAGAGCTGCATGACTGTCACCTTGTTTTAAAAATCTAATGTCACCAAAGGGCAAAGGTTAATTCTTACAGTTTTATGAAAGGTCTTGTTGTTTTGTTAAAATCTATACATATTTCTGCTCTCATGGAAACATTCTTCCCATCATTCAATGACACAGTACATTTACACCGTACACTAACAACATTTCTCCAAAACAGTCAATTTAAAGCACATTCTGCTAAAATATTTTGCAACACCGTTAAACCCCGGCATGCATGAGTGAACCAACACACCCACAAATGGATGTTGAGATAACATTCTTAGGCTTTATAGATTTTCCCTGCAGTGGCATTGACAGGTGAGTCAATAAGCCAGCAGGGTAAAGACGAGCCTAACCTTACTATTCACTTAACATTGACTTACGTGGAATCTCCTGGAAAACACAGCGAAAAGAGCACTGAGTTTCACAATAGCAAAATACCCCAGCATATTATACTGTTAGTGGTTTTCAAGTGATGAGTGTCAAAGTATTTACCGTTTCACCATGATTAATAGTGCTCCTATTACATCAATAGTTAATTTGTATAAAGGGTTTGCATACATGTGTTGGAATAAATGGATCCACGCCAAAAAATGTAAATCTTTCATAATAAGTGGTAACAAACTATACAGAAAACCGATGTTGAAAATGATAGCGGATATAGAGTCACTATGCAGTTTATACTTAGTTATCCTTCATGTTTTCTATAATGCTCTTTAATACTTTGGCTGGTAATTAAATGATAAAACAAAACTGTGTCCCGGTAATTAAAGACTTTATGAGGGAACTGCTTCTTTCATAAGTTAAAATGCACAGTCAAGTCTTTTTTAGTATTTTTTTTTGTCTAATAGAGTATCGTGATTATGGTGTTAACCCTTTAAAACCCGAACCATGAAATAACTGCCAGAAATCTTTAATTTTTTGATAATGGAGTGTTCCTATTTTCTTTAGACAAAAAATATAAAAATATATAAAATTTTAATCTGCGTATATGAGTTTTAATTTGTTTCACATTTGCCACATTAGCCGTATTTTAGCAATTTACTAATTGCAAATGTGTCATGCAATTTATATCATTTCTTGATGGTAAAAAAGTCATGCCGATGATGTAGAAGTCTCACAACTCACAAAACTCACAAAAACACATGTATCAACAATGATACACTTAGCTTTAAAGTGTTAAGTGTGACTCCCACCAATTTCACACAGTGATTGTCCTAGAACCCATTTGACGTAATAATACATTAACCAGCCAAAAAGGTCCTTTAGCTGCTCAATTAATTAGGGATCAAGACCATTTATCAATTTATTACTAATTAAAATTACAAATCTTGCAAAATGCAAATCTCTATAAATTTATAATACGTTTATTGCATTTACTGCATTATTACTGAGTATGGTATTATTAAATTCTTTTATATAAACAGACTACAATTACTGACATAATTGTAGCTTTCATCAAAAAAGAATAAGGAAACTTCATGCTTTGTAATAAAACAAACACATTTGAAAGCAGCAACATCATTTACTATATTAATTTCTTTATATTTGTATGACATTAAAGTGACAGTGGTTAAGATGACCACTTTAGTTGTAATACAGTTGGTGGGACTGTCCAAAAATGGTGTTGTGCTGGATGGCATCACTTCTGTTTTCCTCATAACCTATCAACTGCACTCAAGACAGCACATGGAGAAAGAAAACAAGAAATAACCTTCTTCACTGAAGAGGTAAAGTAAAATTATCATGTGGGTTTTATGTATAATTACAGTTTCTAAAATTTTGTTTCCTCCAAACAAGTGGTTACAGCTACTACCATATCACAGTGGAAAGGGGAAAATGTACATAAAGAAAGCACACATTCCTGTAGTCTTAAAGGAAGACATTGCATCAGAATTATTTAGTATGTGAGGAAATGTCTGTCTAAATGATTGTATTACTAAAATCTAATATATTCCAATAGTGTTCATATATCCGCCATGCCAGCTAAGGATAACCACTGATATCAATCAAGATAAATCACTAGCGCTATCCACTAGGCTGGTGGCAGGAATAAAAGAAACATTAATAGGTCATCGATCTAAGCTGTTAAATGCAAATAAAATTTCTTCAAAAATTTGAGAAATACAAACAAAACTCAGTTGCTAACTGCAGGTTTACTAGACACATCCTAGCCAATCAGAAACTGATATTTTTGTGTTATGTTTTATTTCTCAGATGTGAGCTCAAAGAGGCTTTGAATTGCCGGTCATTACAGAGCAGGTGAAATTACAATATAAATCCTGTGTAACACTTGTTCACTCATGTCCTGTGTTGAAGTGGAAACTATTGCAACATGTGCACTTAAATTGAAGCACATTTTTAAAGTAAGTAAAATAAAATGTCAGAAGAAACTTACATCACTTACACAATTCCTGAGTGATCTGTTTCCCCTTCTTTGAAACTTTGATCTGATGAGTAGATGTGCATATTTTTGTGTAGGCAATGAATAAGAGTTTCCTCTCACTTCACATAAGCTGTCCTTGAAATTTTTTTTACATTTTTTTCTTGCCGCAACACAAACAGTTTCATGCTGTGGTGCAAAAAAAGAATCACTCTCCAACACAATAACGGGACAAAAAAGGACTAATAATCTGATTCTGTTGACTAAAACTTCTTACAGCTGTTTCAAGCCTGCAGGGGAGGTGTTTAATGCTTGAATCCATCACTTAATGCAGCAGGTTTATCCTTCGTCCAAC
Source organism: Diplotaxodon limnothrissa (assembly GCF_057381915.1). Taxonomy (NCBI): domain Eukaryota; kingdom Metazoa; phylum Chordata; class Actinopteri; order Cichliformes; family Cichlidae; genus Diplotaxodon; species Diplotaxodon limnothrissa. The sequence goes on along the minus strand of NC_140597.1, from coordinate 7,383,999 downwards.
ATTCTTTAAAGGATGACAAGAAAGGCATTCTGGGAAATGTAGGAAATTGCTACCTAAAGCAGAATGACCTAAAACAGGGCATGAAAAAGTAAATTATAAAAATTTTTAAAAATGCCTGAACGTGACAGATTTATAACATCTTATAAACAGTCTCAGCACACCTTAATTTTGTTTTTTTTTATTTGTTGAAGCACATGATTAGTTAACTTTCACACAAAGTCACCTAATCACAAAACAAACATGTCTTTTCCCTCCTGTTCCCAGCCAAAGGTCCAGTCAGTGACCTACTCCAGCCAGGCTGCACAGAGTGACCCCCACTGCCCCCTCACACCAACACCACGACCTGTCCCTTTGCCCTGCTCCCCACCCAAATGCTGAGGCATCACTGCTCCTGAACACACAGTCCTGTAGCACCCCCTGACCCCGCGCTGTCCCCCATTATAGAGCAGTCAGAAAGCTTTTAGGGGCTCCGGTAACGCTGAAAGATTGATGGCGTAAAATGAGGTGGAGGAGGGGGGAAGAGCAGGTGGTTAAGAAGAGAATGTCCTGCTTAATGGGTTGCCAGGAATGTAATTCAATAATTATGAAAAGTGACTCAGGAGAGCTGGCTAGATGGATGGATGGCTGGATGGCTACTGAGGGAAACAGGGAGGCCGCCAGCCCTCTGCACATGCCTCAGCATCCTCAGCCTCCTGGTCCAGCGTAAAACAGGTGAGGTTTATTTGTCGGCCACATAGCTTTGACTTAAAGGAAACACAAATTCACCCAGTGCAGCCCCCATTATCCCAAAGACATGTTGTATTTTGTGAATATAAATTAAACTATTCCACTTGGATCATCAGAGAGAAAGACAAACACCTGCATTTAAAATATCAGGCTTAATTTGAAAAAACAGAGCTATGTATATTGAGTATGAATTAATTACAACTTTGAAGTTACATTTCACCCAGAAGCATCCAGTAATGGATGCTACAAAGGGTGGGTACAATCTAAATATTATGCTAGCTGATGATACAGCCTGCAGACTAGAGGATTTTGCCTTTTGTGTGTTCAAAATTAGATTTAAATACATCAAAATATGTGTAGGTAAATTCCCTCATTCTGAAAACAATTCATTTTCCAAATATTTTACTATATTATTTGATCATATTAATTGATACTAATGTATAAAATTGCTTCAGTTAGTAAAGCATGCTTTTGTTAACCTATAATAAAAAACACTTTTTTTGTTTATTATATTTTTAATTAACTTTAATTTGCATTTTACCCAAAACCAAGAAAGAAATCAATGGAGTCAAAACATAAGGACAACATTCAAAGGTATTCAGGTAAGCTCCATTAAACCCCCAAACTGCAGCCATGGTACTGCAGTTTGTTTCTTTACCCTAGTGCAATTCAGTTTTAGATTATCCATCTGTTTAATGTGTTTTATTGTTCCCATTTTCAAATATTATGTTTCTGTTTGCTTTTACTTTGCATATAACTACTTGTAAAGCATTTTCTAATTGCAGAATACAAACTAAAACCATTAGCTGATGATATACTAACTGAGTGATTGTCCAAGTGAAGTCTGGAGACCTCCAGTGGTCTATAACTATAGCCAAAAGGTTCACAAAATAATTTGCTATAATTCAAGAAAATGTTCCGAATCATTAAAAAGTGATTATATGTCAGTGAGGACTATTTGTGCCACCAAAACAAGCAAATCGTATCCATTAACCCCTCTCCTGTTGTGTCTGTGCCATTACAAACACTGATATGACTGTAACACATCATCATGCCTGTCTGTCCTTACACTTTTTTCAGGATGCAACAAACTGTCCCTGCTACTATGTGACTTAACTTAAACAGTTAGCTAGCTGGTGAGCATGTAGAAATATTTGGATCATATCACATGATATCATCAAGCGATACTGTGACCAGTCTAGATAAATGGGTGTTAGAACTGTGAGAGTATCCTTATAAAATTGTTCCCTAGTCTAAGGAGTCCCATTGAAAAATTTCATGGTAACATTGCATCATCACACTCATATTTTGCAAACTAGTCCACCTGATTTGCAAGATTGTGGTATAGCAGAGGAGCACGACGCCACAATGAGTCACTGTTGAAGTGTTGCTCTAATGCCAGTTAACATCTCCCTGGGCTTGCATGGCTCTGTAAACATGGAAGCATTTGATTGGCTGGCGATTCACCACATCATTTGATTTGTCACTGGCTGTCACTTTGGAGCTTCATATCACTGCTTTTCACTGAAAATGACAGCAGCAGTGCCTCACAGCAGAAGTGTCCGGGGTCAGAGTCAGTGTGAGGTTCTTGTAATGGCATTGGCTTGCATTTATAAATGGCTTTACTCGTCTTACTGACCGCTTTTAATGTGTGTTTTCTCCATGAGCTCCGGTTTTACCAGCTATTGGACATGCGAGGTTTCCCTTCTTGGTTAAATTAAGTTAAAACAAAAGCAAATAAATAAAGATAAAAT